>NC_062242.1:27500-10027500 GCF_905475465.1 Pieris napi
ACCTAACCTAACCTAACCTAACCTAACCTAACCTAACCTAACCTAACCTAACCTAACCTAACCTAACCTAACCTAACCTAACCTAACCTAACCTAACCTAACCTAACCTAACCTAACCTAACCTAACCTAACCTAACCTAACCTAACCTAACCTAACCTAACCTAACCTAACCTAACCTAACCTAACCTAACCTAACCTAACCTAACCTAACCTAACCTAACCTAACCAGTCCGCGTCTAACTCTCGCCGTGATAAGTTCATATACAACTCGCTCCGCTATTCAAAACAGTTTAAAAATTCGCGAAAGTGGGATAAAGTGTTCAAATTATAAAGTGAAATATATCAAAAGGTGCGCAAAATTAAAAGGAATACGGTGCTGGCATTAATTTTTCCGAATTCGGAAAAGTTCAACGCGAAAATCGGGAAAATAGTGAGTGAATAGTGTTTATTGAGTTTATAAAAAAAAACCAAAGCGGCGACTCCAATTTTTTATTCGCCTCAAGGATAGCCTTTAAAAGACCTATCTAAAAAGGTATCATTTACATTTTTTTAATCGAAGACAACGTAAGAAAATTACAAAATAAGGGAAAAATTAAGGTTTTTCACCGCCCAACAAAAAAGCAAAGCGGCAACATATGCTTTTTATTATTTCAATAGACAGAACCATCAATTTCCTACAGTTTGACATATAGTACATAATTTTCACATCATTAGAAGATACAGAAATAAGACACGAAAACTGAAAAAACGCTCAATTATTTTAAATTTCAAAAGTCCGTTGAAGCGACGCGTCCCTACAATAACGGCCACATTCCTTACGCGGACCAAGGTCACGCGTCGCCACAAAAAGAATTAATAAATACATGTTCTAAAAATACAACAATTTTCAAGTATCACAAGAATTAAATAGAAGACCAAACAGAAGACTAATACTGTAAGCCCTATTATATTTTGTGTTTGTATAAAGTGGCAACATATATCTTATTTATTTACTTTTATTTTTATTAATTCAATAGACAGAACCATTAATTACCTACAGTTCAATATAATATAGTATATAATTTACACATTATTAGAAGACATAGAAATAAGACACGAAAACTGGAAAACGCACAAATATTTTAAATTTCAAAAGTTCGTTGGAAGCGACGCGTCCCCATAATAACGGCCACATTCCTTACGCGGACCAAGGTCACGCGTCGTCACAAAAAGAATTAATAAATATACGTTTTAAAAATAAAACAATTTTCAAATATCAAAAGAATTAAATAGAGGACTAATAGTGTAAGCCCTATTATATTTTGTGTTTGTATAAAGCGTCAACATATATGTTTATTTAAAAAAATTTATTTTTAATTTTATTTTTTATTTTATTTTTCTTTTATTTTCATTATTTCAATATTTCAATAAACAGAACCATTAATTACCTAGTTAAATATATAGTCCACAAATATTTTAAATTTCAAAAGTTCATAGTAAGCGACGCGTCCTTACAATAACGGCCACATTCCTTACGCGGACCAAGGTCACGCGTCGTCACAAAAAGAATTAATAAATATACATTCTAAAAATAAAACAATTTTCAAATATCAAAAGAATTAAATAGAGGACTAATAGTGTAAGCCCTATTATATTTTGTGTTTGTATAAAGCGTCAATAAAAATTTTTCAAAAAACACTTTTAGATAAAAACCGTAATTTTACTAAATTACATTTATAAAAATACTTTCTAACGCTTATTAGAAACTTGCTTATACTTAATTTGATAGAACAAAATACAGGGTACATTAATATACATAAAAGTTCTTATTTAAATTAAAATCTCAGCTCTTAAACAACGTAAAAACAACCTTTTTAAATAACTTATAACGTTAAAACAACCTTTTCTTTTCTCTTTTAAACAAAATGATAAGACGTACACCCCCTCAAACCCCCCGGGACCTAAGTCCCATTAAAACAACCGGCACGGATACACCCAACAAAACCCCTCCCACACCCCCAACATCTCACCAAGTCACTAAAAAACCCCTCGGACAATTTCTAGCTGAACTCTCACCCGGTCTACAATCCGGCACTGGACCCTCACTTAAACCCTCTCGTCTTTTTAACACCAACTTAACCCCTCACGCGGAGGGTAAGTTATGGCTCCACAAAGCCAGAGAGGCGTTGAATTCCTCAAGAAACCTGAAAACTGAGATCAGGGTTACCATAGAAAAGTCGCTTCAAAAACTTTACGATTTAGTAATCTCTTCTTCGCCTCTTCCCCCCTCCCAACAACCTGAAACATTTACGCCCCCTCCCGCCTCCTTCCCCCAACCCATGCCCGATATAATGGCGTTCACAACCGCGGCCAACGACCTCAAAGACAAAATTGAAGCGCATGCAAAACTAATAAATCAAAACAATAACAACATTACACAAATATCAAATAAAATCTCATCACTGAACAAACCACGCAAGGACACACCCACCAACTCCCGCACCACCGTTCCTTCTTATGCAACGGTTACTGCCATCACCTCCGCCTCTCCCAAATTAACACCTGGTCCCTCAATAATAGTCAGTGGCGGTCCTGACACCACACCCCAGACAATACTGGAACAAGTTAGGACCGGCATCGACTATCGCCAAGGAGGGTATGCACCTCTAAAAATTGCCCCTCTATCCAAAGGGAAGCTAAAAATCACCTTCCGCTCCGAAGAAAACAAAAATGACGCCCTTAGGCAATTAAATAAATCCTCTCCGCTAAAGGCGGAAAACGAAAAACGCCTCGACCCTATGGTCATTATTAAAGGCATCAATAAATCAACACCTGAAGAGGAAGTGATTGGCACTATTCAAGACCAAAATCCCGAACTCACTAACGAAAAATTCCATATTAAATTCCGGCGTAATAACCGCAATGATAACCTCTACAACATTGTCCTCTCAACCTCCCCCTCCGCATGGCGTAAGTTCGTAGAAATGGGCCATGTAGCCATTTCCTACCAATACGTTCATTGTTCGAACTTCTCACCTTTTCTTCAGTGCAGACGCTGCCTTAACTTTGGGCACACCAAAGGCAGATGCCCCGCGTCCTCCCCCACCTGCGCTAAATGCGCAGGTCAACACGACACCACTGACTGCAAATCTGAAAACAACTCCCACTCAAACAAATGCGCCAATTGCAATGAGCACAACGCTCAATATAAAACCAACACTAATGTCACCCACCGCGCCGACAGTGAAAACTGCCCCAAGGTAAAGGCAATGAGGGCCCGCATTGAGGCTAAGATTAACTATCAATAAAAACTCACTTATGCATACACTTAAAATTACACAAGCGAATCTTGACAGATCTCGCCTAGCACTTCAAGAATTCAAATTACACTTTATAAATACCAACAGTGACATTGCTTTTATTTCAGAACCATATTATAACAACAACAACACAGTCTCACATATTCCAGGCTTTCGTATATTCCAATCCTCTAACGATGGGCCTACGAAAGCCTGCATAATCACCACACAACACATTAACGCACACATCCTCACACAATACACCTCTAATAATATCGTCACTTTATCAGTCACCACACAATCAGACACACTATTTCTCATTTCCATATACATAGAACCAGACACAGATAACGCCCAAACACTACAAGTTTTAGATAATTTCCTCTTACAAAATCCAAATGCACACATCCTCATTGCGGGCGACCTCAACGCTTGGCATCCACTCTGGGGCAGTGGACACCATGCTCGTTATAATAAACGAGGAAAGGAAATAGCCGACCTTTTACTCACGCATGATCTCTACGTACACAATAATACTCACACCCCAACGTTCGAAACGTCAACACACGGGAAGATAAGATCATCAATTATCGACCTCACAATCACACCCACACATAACGCACAACGCGTTAACGAATGGTCCGTATATAGCGGTCTATTTCCACACTCTCAACACAACCCCATTACATTTACCTACAATCACACACAAAACCCAATAAGTAAATCTCACACCTATAGCACATTCTTATATAAAACACAGAATGCAAACTGGCATTTATTTAAAGAGTCACTTCACACACATATTATTAACTCCGACACATTAGACATCGATATTTCAGAGATATCACCACAACAAATAGACACATACATAAACAACCTTACACAAATCATTAACAAGGCTTGTAAAGAGGCTTTCCCCGTACGAAAGGGTACACAAAAACCCAAGGCCCCATGGTGGAACGACCATCTAGAGGAACTTAGCGGCGAATGTCGCAGGCTTCATCATAAGATGTGTCGCTCCTCAAGGGGACATAACACACCACCTAATGAACTCATTACTCAATATAATAACGCGAAAGAAAAATACACTGCTACAATGCGCCACGCCTCCACACAAAGCTTCAGGGAGTTCTGTGAATCTCAAGAAAAAGAGGACGTTTGGTCTGTCACCAACCGCCTTCTTAAAAATTCCACCCCTAACATACAACCAGGTACACTCCGAATTAATAACACATACACCAAAACTGAGCTTGAAACAGCTCAATCATTACTGAACCATTTTTATCCGACAAACCTTCCCAATACGGAACCTCGACACCAAACACTCACTGATTCAATTGACTTTCCCCCGGACACGGCGGATGACCCACCCTTCACTATACAAGAAATTACACACGCTATCGAATCTATCAACCACAAGAAAGCTCCAGGTCACGACCACCTAACCAGCGACATTTGCCTCACAGTAATAAAATCATACCCAGAGCTATTTCTTAAATTACTGAATCGATGTATAGAGACTGCTCACTTTCCTACCCCCTGGAAGGAGGCAATAGTTAAAGTTATACCGAAACATAATAAAACTGACTACACCTCACTCACATCTTATCGCCCCATTGGCCTCATCCCCGTGTTCGGGAAAGTCCTCGAAAAACTCATCACCAAAAGGGTTACATACAAAGCCAACAAACTAGGCCTACTCAACGACAAACAATTCGGCTTCACTGAACAAACCGGAACGGTACAAGCAATCCACTCCGCCCTGGACATAATTAAAAAAGCCAAGCGCAACAGAAAACAAGCCATTGCAGTATCATTGGACATCAAAGCGGCGTTTGACAATGCTTGGTGGCCGGCGGTGCTCAATGGACTCAAACAAGCTCAGTGCCCAGCTAACCTTTACAAAACTCTGCGAAGTTATTTATCGCAGAGATCAGTTACACTACACCTCGGCACCAACAAAATTACTCAACCCACAGAAAAGGGATGCGTACAGGGATCTGCATGCGGACCAATTCTGTGGAACCTTATCGTAAACGATCTTCTTAACAATGTCAACTTACCTACAGACTGCTATCTACAAGCTTATGCGGACGACGTCCTACTGGTCGTCACTGCAAAGGACCCACTTAACATACAAAATCTCACCAACACAGCCCTTGAAGCTATCCGCCTATGGGGTCAAAGTGTTAAACTACATTTTGGCCCCACTAAAACACAACTCATTGCATTTACACCACAATCCGAACACACTCATATCTTATTCGATAACACCCCTCTCACATTCAGCAAAAACATAACATACCTCGGCGTCGTAATTGACAATAAACTTCTATTCAACGATCACTTAAAACACACTATACACAAAACACTTAACATTTTTAAAAAACTACAAATCTATGTACGTAACACATGGGGCCCACACCCCGAAAACGTTCGTACCATATACTCAATGGTTATTGAACCGATTACTACATATGCCTCCAGTGTTTGGGGACATATTGCCTCCAAGAAAACAGTCAGATCTAAACTAATAAGCCTACAGCGCGGCTTTGCTCTCAGAGCCATCAGAGCATTCAGGACGGTTTCCGCCAATGCAGCGATCGCCCTGGCCCGTTTTACCCCCCTCGACCTTAAACTCCGTCAGGCAGCAGAGACTGAGACCACCCGCATAAACAGACACACAAACAGACTACCCAATGATATTCCAATCGAAACCCCCGTACGTTTTTCCGACCTCCTTCATCCCGCGGAACGAACCCCCATTAAAATTCTATCAAAAGACGCATACGCAGATCTTGAACATCAACACTTCCACCATATTTACACCGATGGCAGTAAGCATGAAGACGGCTCGACTGGCGCTGCGCTTGTCGTATACTCACCAAACCCCCCCTCACTTACACACAATGACGAACAAACACATAAACACACATACACAAAACATATCAAATTACATAGTACCAGTTCTGTCTTCCAAGCAGAACTTATCGCCATCAAATACGCCGCATTGTATCTACACACCAAAAACATCACACACGCCATCATTTTTACAGACTCACAATCATCCATAGCGGCACTTAAACAATACACCAATACCCATCCAATAGTCACCGACATACACAATACACTTCATTCCATAAATTTAAACTCCACCCCTAATATATATTTCCAATGGGTTAAAGGCCATTCAGGCATATCAGGTAATGAACTAGCCGACGCCGCGGCTAACAAGGCAGCATCCCTACACAAATCCCCCGATCTCATTTCCTGTCCCATTTCCCATATTAAGAACATTATCAAACAAGATATTAAAATAAAGTCACAATCCAGATACATAGACGAAACAACCGGCAAATTTACTAAAAAATTGTTTCCCCAACTCTCTAATATTCACGCATTTTTTCAATCCATCCCCATATCCTTTCAAATGACCCAGTTCCTTACCGCCCATTCATTCGCAAAAAATTATCTACACAGATTTCATATTACTGACGATCCTTATTGCCCCTGTAACAACTCCACCATTCAAGACCTTATCCACCTTATTTGTGAATGTCCCAGATTTTCCTACCAAAGGAGAACCTACGAAGACATTTGCAACCATATTAATATTGATCCATACAACATCACTGAAATCATCTCAAGAAACACATCCTCTAAGTCATTTGAAAAATTCATAAAATATATAATTAACAACCTCAAAGAATTTAACAACACTTAAATACACCCGTTGCATTTGTACATTCAACCCTAATCTTTAAAAAATAATCTTAAATATCACTCGAGTAATATAATATCTTAAGTATAGTAATATCTTAAGTATCACTTAATCTTTAATATAAGCACGCTATGCTTAATATTAGCTTATCTAGACTAAGATTATTTCATAGAATCAAACTACCTATGTACACTCAAATCTTAATTTTGTGAAAAAACTTTGTTAATTGTTTCATACTCGCAATGTTAACGCATGTTCTAATCTAGACTAAGACTGTCCAATTTATCTATACTATACATTTGTACATTTAATTCTAATTCTTAAAAAATAACTGCAAATATCATTTAATACAAATATGCTATGTAAATTTTAGTCTAATTCTAGACTAAGACTATGTACTCTAATCAAACTACTCATGTACAACCAAATATTTTAATTTTTAAGAATAACTTTAAGTTTTTGTTTTAATTTTAATTTTATTTTATTTCAAGAACTATTTTGAGTATAAATTGTTACAAATTCATACTATTAACTCAAGTTCAAATTTAAATTTGACAATACTATTCTTATGTACACTTAATTCTAATTTCTAAGAATAACTGTAAGTTATATCTGTTATAATTTCGTTTTATTGACTCCTGTTCAAATTAATATTAAGATTACGTAAGTATATTACAATGTAAGTAAATAAATAATATCCTAAGGTGTAATAGGTCTGTAATGCTATGCTTAATATTAGCTTATCTAGACTAAGATTATTTCATCGTATCAAACTACCTATGTACACTCAAATCTTAATTTTGTGAAAAAACTTTGTTTAATTGTTTCATACTCGCAATGTTAACGCATGTTCTAATCTAGACTAAGACTATCCAATTTATCCATACTATCCATTTGTACATTTAATTCTAATTCTTAAAAAAAAAAATAAAAAAAATAAAAAATAACTGCAAATATCATTTAATATAAATATGCTATGTAAATTTTAGTCTAATTCTAGACTAAGATTATGTACTCTAATCAAACTACTCATGTACAACCAAATATTTTAATTTTTAAGAATAACTTTAAGTTTTTGTTTAAATTTTATTTCAAGAATTGTTTTGAGTATAAACTGTTACAAATTCACACTTAATAGTGTGTTAATACTCATGTTCAAATTTAAATTTGACAATACTATTCTTATGTACACTTAATTCTAGTTTCTAAGAATAACTCTAAGTTTTATATGTTATAATTTCGTTTTATTAACTCCTGTTCAAATTAATACTAAAATTAAGTAAGTATATTACAATGTAAGTAAATAAATAATATCCAAGGTGTAATAGATCTGCAACGGAAAGTGTAGTATCACATAGCTCCATCTGTTGCAGACCTAAACTATTGTATGTAAAATAATATATATAAAATTGTTATTTTCTTCTCTAATAAAGATAACCACTTTCGAATAGCTTCCTCGGCCACGAACCTGACGGTGTCGTGGAGTAGGCCACTAGGTGAAAAAAAAAAAAAAAAAAAAAAAAAAAAAAAAAACCTAACCTAACCTAACCTAACCTAACCTAACCTAACCTAACCTAACCTAACCTAACCTAACCTAACCTAACCTAACCTAACCTAACCTAACCTAACCTAACCTAACCTAACCTAACCTAACCTAACCTAACCTAACCTAACCTAACCTAACCTAACCTAACCTAACCTAACCTAACCTAACCTAACCTAACCTAACCTAACCTAACCTAACCTAACCTAACCTAACCTAACCTAACCTAACCTAACCTAACCTAACCTAACCTAACCTAACCTAACCTAACCTAACCTAACCTAACCTAACCTAACCTAACCTAACCTAACCTAACCTAACCTAACCTAACCTAACCTAACCTAACCTAACCAGTCCGCGTCCAAACGCCACCCGAAACGGTCGAATCCACGTCGCTCCGCGCCTTGAAAAAGTCTAAAAAATTCAAAAAAGTGGTATACAGTGATATTTTAGTGAAGTGTAATATATCAATAGATGCGCGCTATCGCGGTCTATCCAATAGTGCTAAATTCAGTTTCCGAAGTTTATGATTTATATTTTATTTTTCCAAAAAACATTAAAATTTTCAGTTTTTTCTAATTTAAAAATAGTGTTCCTATAGTAAAAATCCATAGTGCAGTTTAGTGTTGTAGAGCAAATTTTGCTCTACATTTCGACAAAAAAATTTGAGGATAAGGCCTCATATTTGACGATAATAGAGATCAAAAACCAGAAAAAGGTAAATAACTTTTAAATTAGATCTGTAACACCACAATATTATCGCTTAAATAGATTGTCCTTATCAAGGGCTACCGATTGATACCCATATTGACACTTTTGGACCAACCACTGATTTATTGGGGACCAAAACAGGGGTTTCATCCCCCAGCCTGCAGCCCCTAGAGTTAGGGAGCATATTATACAATAATAAGATACGCTAGACGGAAAGCTATCAAAAGACATATTGATTGTTAAAATCGGAAGAGGAATATCCCCTCAAACCCCAAGAAAACAGTTTTTGGGGGTGAACCACCCCCAAACATTAGAACACCAAATCAAAATTACGATAAGGACAAAGTACAGAAAATAACCTACCGACTGACACCAGTATCAGCAATATTCGCCCAGTAATTTAGGAACCACGACCAGGAATAGCTTGGAACCCAGGGTTTCCAGGGGATCCACACCTCCCAAAAATCGGAATCTACCACCATCTTATAGCCCGCACAAGATTCCATCGGATTAGTTCCAAACCGCACATCACACTTTTTCACCTGCCCAACTGGATACCAAGTCATCAGGCGACCAGCTGGAACAGCTCCTGCTCCAACACCAACGACTTGTCCTCTCCGGGGGCAGCCAGAAAACACCTATCACCACTACATTACGAGCAACAGCTGGCGAGCAATCCTGGTCCTTAACACAAGGTAGGGTGGATTACCAGCCCCATATTTATAAATTTTTCATATTCCCAAATTTTTATGCTAAACCCGTCGAGCTTGGGCTTATTTTAACCGGCTCGGCGAGCTCTATTTGATAGTGTACAGTGTTCCTCTCAAAACCCCCCCTCCACCCCACAATACAGGTTTTTACCCCCCACCCTGACAAAATCTTCCCCCCACCCCCACCCCCTCGAGTTGGGTATCAAACGACTCAGCTCGAAGAGGTGAATACACCTGTCCACATTTCAGCCCCCCCTCACCCCCCTCACCCTCCACCAGCAAAATGTTACCCCGAACTCCACCCAAACCAACAAACAAAGCCTCTACTCCCTCTACGTCCTCAACTCCAGCAAGACGGACTTTAGTAGAGATGTTGAGCCCGGCCTTCACTCGCGAAAAACGCCCAACAGAGTCGGCTCATATGGAGATGGCAAAAGAATACAGGCAGACAGGCCTACAAGCTCTCGCTGCCTCTCGCAACATTAAGGGCGAACTAAAAGCCGCTATTACCGAGGCAATAGAAGGTCTTTTTGGAGTCGTCGGCCTAATTGACCCTCCATCCACCATCCGCACCACTCCTCCCGTTCCCACACCACTTACACCACAGGCTGACAAATCTTCAGCATCCACAACTAATACACCTAAATCTACAACACTTGCAATTTGCACCACACAAACACAACTTGTACACAAAATTGAGGCCCACTCCCGGCTACTCGAGGAGTCGAACAGGGCCCTGCAGGAACATACCAGGGCTTTAAAGGCATGTCCTAAACCCGCGCCGACGGAAAAACAACCAGTAGTGGCGGACCCGCATAAGATTCATCAATCCTACGCTAAGGCCGCCGCCACGCCTAAACCTCCTGCAGGCCCTTCCGTCGTAGTGTCCGGAGAGGGTCTCAACACAGCCGAGCAGTTATTAACACAGATAAGCAGAACAGTTGACTTCAGACAGGGCGGATACGCCCCTCTAAAGGTCACCCCGCTATCTAAAAATAAGATCAAAATCGTGTTCGAAAGAGACGAGCATAAACAACACACACTTACACAATTACAGAAAAACACAATCATAAAAACACAGGAGGAAAAACGGATCGATCCGATGATAATACTCAAAGGTATTAACAAACTAATACCCGAAACCGAATTGACAAAGACGATCAAAGATCAAAACCCGACACTTACCGATCACACATTTAGCACCAAATTCATATCTAAAAACAGGAACACAACACTTTATAACGTAGTACTAAACACCACACCCTCTGCCTGGAAGGCGTTTGCCGACCTAGGCAGAGTTAACATAGGGATGCAGCGGGTCCACAGCGACAACTTTTCACCGTTTAGGCAGTGCCAAAACTGCCTAAACTTCGGACACACCAAGAGCCGCTGCCCCAACACCACACCCACATGCGCCAAGTGCTCCGCTCACCACCCCACAGCGGAGTGCAAGGCCGAAGTACATAACTGCACCAATTGCGCCGAACATAATAAACAATTTAACACCAACACTGGCACTCTACACCGCGCTGATTCTGACAAGTGCCCCAAGGTAAGGGCCATGCGGGCCCGTGTCGAGGCCAAAATTAATTACACATAAATTTCCAACATACACAACAACATCTAATATAATCACTCGAATAAACACAATAAACACAGTAACACAATCACACAAAACATTAATTAATAACGACCTCACACGCGTCTCTTGCCCGGGGGCATTTGTCCACCTACACAAATAACACACAACAACATAAACGTCACCTCACAACAAACATTAATTACCACCACCCCTCCCATACCTACTGGACGCTATCAAATAAATAAACCAATAATAATAATACGCTCGTAATCCACCCTTACGTATATTAACATTATTTCTTACTCTGTGCATCAATTATGTAAATTACTTATCACCTTACCTCATTTTCTTTATATCACTCTATCACCAATTATAAAATATGTAATCAATTAATCAGTCAAACGTATATAGAACTGCAATTTTCAAATTTGTCAAAAACAAGTTATTCTCTATTTTCTATTTTCTATATTCAATATTTGTTTTTAAAAAAATGTAACTTACTTGAAGATCTGTCTATCAAGCATTTATATAACATGCGGACAATCTTAATCTAAATTTTAATGTTAAACAATCTTTCTCTACATAATTTAAGGTTGGTATGATATTTATCAACACTTTACCACCTTATGTTAGCTCATTATATTTAAAATTTGTATAGCAAGCATCTAATATTTTAATGTTTCAAGACTTCACATACATACTAATCTACTAGATACTGAAGTTAATTAATTTGTATATTTTTAACAAGGCATTTCTTTCTTTTTGTTTTCTACAACATACGAATCATTTCTTGTATATTCTATTTTACCATAGCCTAATATATCAGTGTCTCAAAGACTCTAAATGGGAGCGTTTCAGTGTTTTAAAGTTTTTATCTTACAGGTATATTTATACTTAGATTCATACCGTTTTAAGAAGCGGACTTAAATCGGGCGGCTGAGGGTCGGTTATTGTATCTAATAGCAGAACCGACCCTCAACAACCTACCCGTGTCTAATTCTTAATATGGCATTAGTGTTAAATTTCACCTTTGAATTGTACTTTTTTTATCTAGACTTATATTTAATTAGCATGTTAAGAGGCGGACTTAACTCGGGCGGCTGAGGGTCGGTTATTGTATCTAATAGCAGAACCGACCCTCAACAACCTACCCGTGTCTAATTCTTAATATGGCATTAGTGTTAAATTTCACCTTTGAATTGTACTTTTTTTTATCTAGACTTATATTTAATTAGCATGTTAAGAGGCGGACTTAAATCGGGCGGCTGAGGGTCGGTTATTGTATCTAATAGCAGAGCCGACCCTCAACAACCTACCCGTGTCCAATTCTTAATATGGCATTAGTGTTAAATTTCACCTTTGAGCTGTACTTTTTATCTAGATTTATATTTAATTATCGTGTTAAGAAGCGGACTTAAATCGGGCGGCTGAGGGTCGGTTATTGTATCTAATAGCAGAACCGACCCTCAATAACCTACCCGTGTCTAATTCTTAATATGGCATTAGTGTTAAATTTCACCTTTGAATTGTACTTTTTTTATCTAAACTTATATTTAATTAGCATGTTAAGAGGCGGACTTAAATCGGGCGGCTGAGGGTCGGTTATTGTATCTAATAGCAGAGCCGACCCTCAACAACCTACCCGTGTCTAATTCTTAATATGGAATTAGTATTAAATTTCACCTTTGAATTGTACTTAATATTGTTTTAGTGTAGAATTTACCTTTGATTCGTACTGTTATATCTAGATTTTAATTTAATTATCGTGTTAAGTAGCGGACTTAAATCGGGCGGCTGAGGGTCGGTTATTGTATCAAATAGCAGAACCGACCCTCAACAACCTACCCGTGTCTTATCCTTAACATTGTATAAGTGTTAAACTCACCTTTGATTTGTACTTTTATATTATAGTTTACAATACATTAATTCCATTTACCTTCGTTAAACGTTACCATTATTATAGCCTACTGTTACATAACTAAGATTTAAATTCAACTTTATATTATGCAACTGTACACAAATAAATATTATTCTAAGATTAGTTTTAAGACGCGGACTCTATTCAGGTGGTTGAGGGAAAAGAATTGTATCCTATAGCAAAACCAACCCTCAGCCACCTTACCCACGTTCAATGTATATACTGTTTCTTTTACATCAATAAATTAAAACGACCATGAAAAGCTTATTTTAGCTTAGCTTCCTCGGCCCCGGGGCTTAAGTCGCCGGGGAGGTAGGCCTACTAGCAATTAAAAAAAAAAAAAAAAAAAAAAAAAAAAAAAAAACCTAACCTAACCTAACCAGTCGCAGTCGAACCGCCGTCGCGTAAGCAGCAAAACCGTTTAGCTCCGCAAACTAAAAATCACAAAAATAGGATTTTTGTCGCGAAATAAACATCGCGATACATCATTCTGTGCGTCTCGCGACGGCGTATCTAAATATATAAATATTGTCTAATAAAAAGTGAATATAAGTGACTAAAAAGTTCAAAAAACAACAAAAAAGTGAAAAAACAGTGACAAAAGTGAGTGCGACGCACGTATTTGATCGGTGACCTGTGCTTTTCTTCGCATCGCTGGATGCGCCTTGCTAAGCCGCATCTTTTGACACCAATCTTGGATTTTTACGGATAAAGGTTTTTGAGAAATTTAAATAAAATAAAAAAGGGGCGTGACCACTGGTCGGAGAATTAGAGCCGTCCCCCACAAGTGCTATACACCAAAAGACGCGGCTCAAAAAGACGAGTCGATTAACATAATTTTCTAAAATATATGCCTTGGGGAAAAAATTATATAACTGAAAAACCAAAAATAACCTAATAAAAAACAACTTAAAGCTCAAAAACTTAAAAACTAAAGCGGTGACCCCCAATTTAAATAACGTCACTCGATAGAACTCACGAAGACGCGTCTGCTGAAGGGTCGCAAGGATTTTTACCATCAAAAATAAAAAAGTTACGACATAAAAACCCAAAAACCACGTGGCACGTGGTCGGCGAAATCCGAATTTTCTGGAAAGGTGCGATACGTCGTTGGATAGCCCTCTGCGAGCTGAACTTAACGACGGTTCGAACCAGAAGATCGGACCAACCCGAGCGGAGCTACAGCGACGGGAAGAAATCAGGAAGAAAACACAAATATCTCGGGAACGGTTGGTTTTTTCGCGTTTTTAAGGGCAGATCAATATATTAATATATATTAATATATTGGATTTGTCCGCCTGGCCCGCCCCTACCAGGATCGAAATTCAAAATTTTTAAATACCAAATTTTCAAAATTTAAAAAATTTATTAAAAATTTCTAAAACTTTTGAAATATTAAAATCTTTTGGCAGTTAATAACTCGAAAACGGTGCGTTTTTCGGCAATTTTGGCAGCGGACTTGTATACGTAGTATACGTATACTTAGCAAGTTTGGACGAATTAGGGGAATATAAATATATAAAAAACGCACCTAACCCACGGACACGTCCGCCTGACCACCCATCAAAATCACAACATACAGGTGCGACGGCTCAAACGACTCCACTCAAAGAGGGGAGTCATTTTATAGCTTCCGCACCTAACTACACACACACACAAGTGACTTACACACACACACACACACACAAAACACAATAAACACTAAGTGTGACGGCTCATTTGACTCCACTCAAAGAGGGGAGTCACCTGACAACCACCACACTTATACACACACACACACATCCTCTCGACTAGGGCGGACGGTCCAGCGCGCGTAGTTATTTATTTCTAAATTATACCAGCCCTTCCCGAGGACTTGAAACAATTAGCTTAAGTTTAGAAATTTGACATTTTGACGGCTGCCACCCTATTGGGGACAGACCTTAGGATAAGTTTTAAACAATTTTTGACAAATTGACGGCTGCCACCCTTTTGGGGACAGACCCTAATATTAAGTTAATATTTTAATATAATTGTAAATAATAATTTATTACTGTGAACTGACACGGCTACTGCCCTATTGGGAGTAGACCTTAGGATAAGTAATAATATTAAGAAATTAATAATTGTATATAGAAATTATTTGCTATTGACACGGCTACTGCCCTATTGGGAGTAGACCCTAGATTAAGTTATTCATTTTAAAAATTTGAAAATAGCGTAGTACTTTTATTGAACTACTTTCATTTTAATAACTGACAAAACCTAATAGGCAAAATGTTGGGACTACGAACTCCACCCAAAAGCCAAACATCGGCGCCTGGCATAAGGCGAAGTATAGATAAATGGGAAGAGGCCTCCAGCCAGGGCCCGAAGGTGGCAAAAGAGGCTCCCCTGGCGGGGGCGGGTGGAGGAGGAAAGTCTCCTGCTCCCGCTCAAACCAGGGAAAAAGAAGCCAAAAATTGCTACCTTAAGGCAATGGCACATCTGGCGGAGTCAAGAAATATTAAAACGGACATAAAAACCGGGGTACAGACAGCCGTAAAACGGCTGTACCAACTAGTAAAGGAGGCCGAAGAGGAGTCACCGAAAAACCAAGAAAAGCCAACACCAAAAGGGAAAAAAGAAATACTAAGCGAGAAACTAGACAAACAGATTGAAAAATTGGAAACGGAAAACAGAAAACTGGAGAAATGTAGGAAAGAAATAGAGGATCTGGCAATAAAGAAAAATGAAAGCATCCTGGCCGAGATTAGGAAAGAGTTTGACGAGAAGGAAAAGAGAGAAAAAGAAAGATATAACATCCTGGAAGCGAAAATGAAGTCGTACGCAGAAGCGACAAGGGAATATCTCGGCCAGGACCAAAATAGGAAAGCAGGCCCGGGACATAAACCTACGCTGCACTCTGTCGTGGTGGAGCCGAAGAGTTCGACCGACACGGCAGAGGATACAATACAAAACATCCGTCATCTACTAAACGCGAAGGAGGAAGGATGGCAAGTTCAAAAAATAAGGAGAGCCAGAGACGGAAAAGTTGTAGTGGGCTGCAGGACGGAGGAAGAGAGGAGTAAACTTAAGGAAAAATTAGGAAGAGAAATGGAAGTAAAAGATGCGTCAAATAAAAACCCTCTTATAAAAATTAAAAATCTATTGTCCTGCAACACCACGGAAGATATCACCCGGGCCATCAGGAACCAAAACAAAAATGCGACTGCACACCTGGAGGAACGGGACCTGACCATAGTGGAGAAGTATAGAAGGAAAGCAAGAAACCCTCTGGAGAGCCACGTGGTCCTACAGGTCGCGCCAAAACTTTGGCAATCATTAACATCGGCTGGTAGGATACACGTGGACCTGCAGCGGGTTTGGGTAGAGGACCAATCCCCTCTGGTCCAGTGCACTATGTGTCTGGGGTATGGACATACCCGCAGACATTGTAAAAAGGAGACCGAGGTGTGCAGTCATTGCGGAGGAGCCCATTTGAGGGCAGATTGCCAGATCCAAAAGGAAGGTAAACCTCCCAGCTGCGTTAACTGTATAGGAATAAAAGGAAGAGACGCGGAGCACGGAGCCTTCAGCCAGAGCTGTCCAACCCGGCAGGGGTGGGACAAGGCGGCGAGGCTAAGCTACGCGTATTGTTAAAAAAGCCGAGGGCACCAACAATATTACCGGCTTTCTCCTGGCACAAGCGAACCTTAGAAAAAAGAGAATCGCGATCCAGGAGTTTATAAAAGAAGCGGGCGGTAGAAACGTGAAAATAGCACTACTCCAGGAACCGTACATAGGGGCCAGTAAACAGATGGCAGAAAGCCCTATGTACAGAGTAGTGCAGTGCGTACCCACTGGGGAGAAACCGGTGAAGGCGGCGATACTTGTTTTCGACGAACATATAGAAGTCTTTCAAGACAAGTCACTTATCACGGAAAACATAGTGGCTGCCGTCCTGAGAACGGACCAGTGGGAAATAGGGGTAATTTCAGTGTACTTCGAAGGCGATGAACCCATCGGACCATACCTCGAACAACTAGGAAGCGTCACGAAAAAACTTAAAACCAAGATGGTACTGATTGGAGGGGACGTGAACGCATGGAGTGAATGGTGGGGGAGCCGAAACGAAGACACACGAGGAAGGGAATTACGAGGGTTCCTTGACGAAGAGGGGCTGAGCATCTTAAATTGTGGCAACACACCCACCTTCGACACCGTGAGAGGAGGCCGTAGATACACGAGTGCAGTGGACATCACAGTATGCACAACGGCCCTCCTCAGTAAGGTAACGAGATGGTGGGTTGATACTTCCATCACTAGCTCTGACCACAACACAATTTTTATGACTACAGCCCTTCAAAAACCCCAAACGCACAACCTACCGAAGACAACCCGCAAATTCAATACGAAAAACGCAGACTGGGAGGAATTTAGAGACAAGATAAACATGGAATTGACACATCTAGGACTGGACATAGAAACAATAAAAGGACAGGACACAAAGGCCGGGGTCAATAACATAGTAAAGGATTACACGAAATTAATAATAAAAGCCGCTGAAAAACATATCCCCAAAGTAAAACAAAGGAAGAAAAGCTTCGATCCACCCTGGTGGAACAAGGAAATAGAGGCCCTAAAAAAGGATATGACAAGAAAAAAGAAAAGGATCTCATACGCAGCTCCCAGGAGGAGAGAGTGCGTAGTAAACGCCTACCTGGAGGCAAAAAAGACCTATGAAGAAGAGATCGAAAGGGCTCAAAAGGAAGGGTGGAAAAAACTCTGTACGAAGCAAGAAGGGGAAAGCTTATGGGACAGGATATATAAAATAATAAGAAAGGCGGAAGGGATCAGGGAAGACACCACGCTAATAGAGAAGGGCATTTCGTTGAACTCCGAAGAATCGGTGCAGCTGCTGGCACGGAAATTCTTCCCGCCTGATAATTGCGAGATGGATGATGACATCCATCGAAAAATGAGGAAAACGGTAGAGGAAATGACCAGCAGCTTGCAGGGAAGTAGCGGTGATGAAGTGCCAATCACAATGGCGGAGCTCATCAGCACTGCTAGAAGCTTCAACCCGAGGAAGGCCCCGGGGGCCGACGGACTCACTGCGGATATCTGCTGCGCAGCTATCACGGCGAACCCGGAGGTTCCCTTGGCCATCTTCAATAAATGCCTCGAAGTGGGATGCTTCCCTGATCTATGGAAGGAATGCACGATAGTGGTACTGAGGAAGCCAGGAAAGGAGGATTACGCGGCCGCCAAATCCTACCGCCCAATAGGTCTCCTGCCAGTCATGGGGAAGATCCTAGAAAAGGTGATCATCAACAGGATCAGACACAGCCTACTCCCCAGGATGAGCAGGAGGCAGTATGGATTCATGCCAGGGAAAAGCACGGAGGATGCCCTCTACGATATCTTGACAAAAGCGAGGAGCCACATAAATAACAAGGAAATAGTGCTGATGGTGTCGCTAGATATCGAGGGGGCTTTCGACAACGCATGGTGGCCGGCGATCAAGTACCAACTAGCAAAGAAAGACTGTCCCAAGCAACTAAGGCTGGTAGTGGAAGACTACTTCAAAGGCAGGAAGGTGGTGGTCCGCTACGCAAACAGAGAGAATGTGAGGCAACCTGAAAAGGGATGCATTCAGGGCTCGATTAGCGGGCCCACCTTCTGGAACATCTTGCTCGACCCACTACTGGTCGAACTAGAAGAGGATGGGACATACGCACAAGCTTTCGCAGACGATGTTGTGCTGATGTTCAGCGGAACGGACACGCACTCCATCGAAAACCGAGCGAACGTTGCCCTCGAGTATGTGAGGAAGTGGGGTATCGAGAACAAGCTCAACTTCGCGCCACAAAAAACCAAAGCAATGGTCCTGACGCGAAGATTGAAGTTCGATACCCCAAGAATAAGAATGAATGGACAGGACATAGCATTAGAGAAGGAAATTAAATTACTGGGGCTGACTATAGACGAAGGGCTAACGTTTAACAAGCATGTGCAAAATGTCACAAGAAAAGCGGCGGATATTCATAAAAAAGTAGCTAGAATGGCGAAGCTGGAATGGGGAATGACGGGAGACATGGTACACCAGGTATACCAAGCCGTCATAGAGCCGATAATTACGTACGCGTCGGCAGCCTGGGCACCGACAGTTAAGAAACTGTGCACGAAGAAAAAACTGGAGACGGTGCAGAGGGCTTTTGCACAGAAAATAGCAAAGACCTACAGGACGGCATCGCTAAATTCCGCGACGCTATTGGCGGGGATACTGCCCCTCGACCTCAGAGTGGAAGAAGCCGCCGCGATGTTTGAGGCCAGAAGGGGGTCGTCTCCGTTCATACGCGAAGGAGACCGGATTGAGCTAGCCGTACCTGCTTTAGAACAACCCCATCCCGCGGAAAAACCGGAGATAAGCTTCGCCATCACAACTGACCCTGGCCTAATACAAAATGACGACACAACAGCTATCTACACAGACGGTAGTAAGACGGAGAAAGGAGTAGGGGCAGCATGGACGAAATGGGAAGGAGGAAGAGAGCGAAAATGGAAAAAGATAAAGATGGCCCCTTACTGCACCGTATATCAAGCAGAGCTGGCGGCTCTCGTCGGTGCAGTGAGGGAGGCGATGATAGCGGGTACTGACGTGAACATCTGCAGCGACTCGCGGTCTTCGCTCGAGGCGATTGCGGGCGGACGCTCTCGAAACCCCCGAGTAGTCGAGATCCGCAGACACCTGGTGGAGAGCCTTAAAAAGGGCCAGAATATTAAACTCCACTGGGTGAAAGCGCACGTCGGCACGGAGGGGAATGAGAGGGCGGACGAACTCGCGAGAGCCGCTGCGGAGACCTCGAAAGTCAAAGCAGCTCACGTAGAGTACCCGCTCTCATACATCAGGAAAGAAGTGAGAAGAAAAACTATAGAAGAATGGGATCGAAGATATAAGGAAGGGATAACAGGGGGAATAACCAAATTGTTCCTGCCAAATATTACAAGGGCACATAAACAAATCCGAGAGAAAAGATTCAGTCCCGGGATGGCACAGGTCCTCACAGGCCATGGGCCCTTTGCCGAGTACCTGTGCCGTTTCAGGCTGAAAGAAAAACCTGACTGCAAATGTGAGAGTGGGGTGGAACAATCCATCCCACACCTACTTCTGGAGTGCCCCATTTTTGCCTCCTCCAGATGCGACCTGGAACAGATGACGGGCATGTCGCTTAGTCTTCAGGGACTGCCCGACATGCTAGTCTGTAACAGATCGCACCTGGAGGATTTTTGCCAAAAAATTACCAAAAGAACAGCTAAGTTCAATGAGAGTAAGGCCGGGGCGGGGACCGCGAGGCGGCCGGCGCCCACTTGCCAATGAGTATTATAAGAATACTCACGGAAAAGTAAAAGACGCCCGCGTCGCGGGCCCCGTCTCTGGATAGGAATGTGTTGAAAATAATTAATGTAAGGATATAGATAAAAGTAGGAAAATAAGAGACTGACTGTGATAGAAATGTAAAGATAAATAGATAGAGTAAAGAAAAAGATAAAAATAGGATAATAAAAAATGTAATTGAAACTGTGATACTATGTGTAAAACCCTAATAAAAAATAAAGCTGTGTGTCAATTATTTTGAGGAAGGATGATAGAAATGATGGAAGTTTAGCTTAGACAACGACCCTGTGCGATAAAGTAGCCGGGGAAGGTAGGCCTATTAGGTGCTTTAAAAAAAAAAAAAAAAAAAAAAAAAAAAAAAAAACTAACCTAACCTAACCTAACCTAACCTAACCTAACCTAACCTAACCTAACCTAACCTAACCTAACCTAACCTAACCTAACCTAACCTAACCTAACCTAACCTAACCTAACCTAACCTAACCTAACCTTTTTTTTTTTTTTTTTTTTTTTTTTTTATGAAGGAGGTTAAAATGCACAATTGCAGGCCCGCGGGCGTATGCAGTCGCTACCGCGGGGACTGTGGGGATGGTTATCTCTTATCCCTCTGCTAACCAGAGGGGAGAAACCCGACCCACTAAAAATTCCTCCTAGGCCCTCCATATCACCTGCAGTGCCAGACACATCCATTCTGAATGAATGACATCTGGCACCGCATTGAATTCCCCGGGGGTCGCACAAGGCATTCAACCCAGGGAATTCAGGCGAATATGTCCGCATAAGGGCTCAACGACGGCGCAGCTGAACGCTGTTGGGCGTACGCTCTTCGCGTCCAGCCCCCGCGCCCACGCCACGCCTTCGCCGAGCACAACCCCTCCGGCCATCGCCACACACCTCCCGCTGACGCTCAGCAGCCTCCTTCTGCAGCAAAACGCGCTCACAGAAGAAAGCTACCGCTCGCCATGCCTCTTGGCTACCAAGCATTGCTGCAACAACGCTCGGTAGCGAGAGGTCCGTCCCGATGACCGACACTAGGTCGTGGCGTTGCCTCGACCAAGTGGCACATTCAGCCAGGGTGTGCTCCGCCGTGTCCTCCGGGGCGCCACAATGGTGGCAGATGGGATGGATTTCCCGTCCCGCCACCTTGTGCAGAAACCGTCCGAAGCACCCATGCCCGGACAGCATCTGCGCCATCCGAAAGGACACAGCCCCACCCGGACGATTCACCCATTCCCGTAAAAATGGGCGAATCGCCTCCACTGTTCTTAAACCCGCCCTTGGCATAGCCAGATCATGGGCCCACCTATTAAAGGTGTCCTCCCTGGCTTGCCTCCTCGCTGGTCCGACCAATTCGGCCCATCGGCCATCTGCTCTCGTCTCACACTTGAGACGATACAGGCCACTTAGGGCCACCGCCTCGAACTCCCAGGGCGGAGTCCCCGCCAACAGGCACGCCGCCTCGAATGAGACAGTCCGATAGCAGCGAGCTGCCCGAACCGCCATCACTCGCTGCGGCCTCCTGAGCAGGGCGCGGTTCTTCGCCCCCAGCCTATCATCCCATATTGGGGCCCCATACAAGGCCATACTGCGTATGACACCGCAGTACAGCCTCCGTACACTCTGCTGAGGGCCCCCAATATTAGGCAGAAGCCCTGCTAGCGCCCCCGCTGCCCCCACTAACTTCCCCCCGAGAGCCTTAAAGTGGGCCTCAAAGTTCCAGCGACCGTCCAAGACGAGACCAAGGTATTTCATCTTGGACGACACCGGAACCCTTACTCCTTCCACCATCAGGACCGCCCCAGGAGGTGGACCATTCCTAGGGCCATGGAACAATAGGGCGTCCGTCTTATCGAGAGACACCCTAAGTCCCAGGGCCCCTATCCGTCTAACAGTAAGGGAGGTGCCAACCGTTGCAAGTCGAGCCACCTCCCCATAGCTTGCCCCACTGGCCACTACGAGGGTATCGTCTGCATAGCAGAAGACGCGCAATCCTGGCAGAAGCGCGCCCCGCAATACCCAATCGTAGGCCATGTCCCACAGGAGTGGCCCTAGGACCGAGCCTTGAGGTACCCCACACCGCACAGGGTGGTAACAGACCGTGCCCTCTCTATTGGAGTACACGATCCGTCTCTCCGCAAAATAGTCCCCCACTATCCGGCGCAGATACAGAGGGACCTCAAAAAATTCAAGGGCCTCTCCAACCACGCCAAAAGGGAGACTATTGAAGGCATTGGCAATATCTAATGATACTGCCAATGCCCTTCCACCCTCGCTAACCACCCCACCGGTGTGAGACCTCAGGTCCCGAAGAGCATCTAGCGTCGACCGACCCGCCCGAAAGCCGTACTGTGCCTCGCTCAGATCCGGCCCCTCAACAGAGAGGTGCCGGCACAACCGAGACGCCACGACCCACTCCAGCGCCTTGCCCGCCTCGTCCAAAAGGACAATAGGGCGGTAAGCCGCCGAACTGTCCGCCGGGCGGTCCTCCTTCCGCACGAGACACAGTCGTCCCGTCTTCCAAGCCACCGGGAACCGTCCACCGCGCAAACACGCAGTGTACAACTCCCGGACGGAGACCTCCATATGAGGGAGGACTACTGCCAGGACACGCGCATGCACACCATCCGGGCCAGGTGCTTTCTTGCGGGCTTTGAGACGGGTAAGGATAGCCTCCATCTCTATATCAGAGACTTCCGGAGCTATCCCTTCCTCTCCGCCCGCCACATCCCCCACAGACGCCGCCATATTCAGAGGGATAGTGTCAGAAGGCAAAGGAAACAGATCCGCCACCACCCGCTTCAGGAAGGTCGGTTCCAGACTCTCCACGAGAGGCATCCCCGTACCTTTCAGCCTCTTACGAGCCGATCGGTAGGGGCGCCCCCATGGATCATCATTCAACCCCCGAAGCATCTCCTGATGAGTCCTTTCCTTTGCCTCACAGATAGCCCCCTGGAGAGCCTTCTTGCGATCATTATAGATCAACCGAAGGCCCTCCGTGACATTGGGGCTATCTCCCCTCCTCCGGCGGCTCCTGTAGTAGGCCCTTCTGGCCTCACCACATGCGCCTCGGAGATTGCCAATCTCCGATGTCCACCAGTAGACCGCTCTCCTCCCCTTCGGCGGCCTCCATTTGGGCATTGCCGCATCCGACACCCTTCGGAGACTTAGGCTCAGTCTGCCAGCTCCTTCATCTACATCCAGAAAACCAGTGGGCGCACACCACCCCTCGACAATTGCCACCTCCTGCGCAATCTGACGGTCCAGTCGGCCTATGGACCAGCGAGGAAATCTCATCCGAGTCTGCCCCCGCACATCCCACCTCATCGAAGTGGAGACCCACATCTGGATATAACGATGATCCGATAGGGTCTCCACTCCGTCCAGCACAGTCCATGCCGTCGTTACCCGGGCCGCCGCCGCAGAAGCAAGGGTCACATCCACCCTTGAACTGCCCTGTGGGCGGACACAGGTGGGCTCCGTTCCCTCGTTTAAGAATACGAGGCCCAACTCCGCCGCCCACTCCTCCAGAACCGGGCCCCTCCGACACGACACCCTGTCACCCCAGGTGGGAGACCTCGCATTAAGGTCTCCCATGAGGATAAGGGGCCGCGGAAGAGCCCCCCGTATGGCCAGGCCCATGGCATCAAGGAAACCCTCGAAATGGCTCAGACGCTCATTGGGGGAAAAATACGCTCCGACGAACGTCCATTCCCCCCAATCAGCCAGAACAAACCCAGAACCTCTCTCTCTTAGAGAGAGAGGAGGTCCATGCGGCCGAGCAATCACAGCCGCATCACCTCGAAGGTCCCCCACCCATGAGCTCTGTCGCGACACATAGTAGGGCTCAGTAACAACGGCCGCCATCACCCCCCACTCCGCCATCGACTGCAGGAACAAGTCCTGAGCCGCAGCGGAGCGCCTTAAATTCCCCTGAAGGAGGCTAGTAAGGCTGTCAGACATTTTATTTGTTTGACAGCTCTACACCAACCTCCATGGGAGCATTCCCCACCACCGTGCTGGACGCTACAGGGGCATACGGGGCCCCCCTCCGCCTTGGAGGGTTGCAGGCCCTACCCCCCATTTTGTGGTCTGCCGGCTTCCCAGCCGCTGAGCAGACCACACAATGCAGCTCTTTCGAGCTGCACTCATGGGCCTTGTGACCTACAACCCCACATCTAAAGCACGCCTCCGCCATGTCCACCGCCGAGGTACAGGTGACCCGCACGTGACCAAACTCCTGGCACTTAAAGCACCTCAAAGGGCGATCCTCTCGGATTTCAACCCGACAGGAGCTCCACCCAATGAGGAGCTTTCCTTGGCACACTTTCTCGGCGGCGGCGACCGGACACAGGAGGAACATCTCCCCCAAGCCCCGTATCCCACGCCTCCAAATCTTACCTGGCTTGATCGCTTCAGCCAGGCACCCACCCATGGCAGCCACCGCCTCCGTCACATCCCTCTCAGTGATGCTGTCGTCGAGGTCCCGAATAAGGAGGTCCGCACATTTGACGGGCCTCCCCACCAAGGCCTCCTCCGACAGCACCACACGAAGCCTAGCCGCCAGGGCATCAGCCTTCTCCTCCCTGTCAACCCCCGGCACCTCCAGCATCCGAGCTCCCGTTGCTGTTAGCCGGATGCTGATACTTGCGATACCAATCTCAGCCAGGCTAATACCATTTCTGGCCTTGGTTAACACGTCGGCATACGTCACCCCCCGCTCCACCGCCTCCCTCCGCAATGTGATGACCACTGCGGAAGTTTTCGGCGGAGTGAGCGAAGGCTGCACCCTGACAGACCGCCCAGCCGAGGGCCCTGCGCCGTGACCCACTCCATGGTCCTGTGCCTGGCCCACACGGCCACTTCCCCCACTCACAGGGGGAAGGACCGGCGCAGCGGGAGAACCACTCTTCTTCCCCTTTCCTTTTCCCTTCTTCTTTTTTTTGGTGACGGTCGCCCAGCTTCCGTCACCAGGACCCCCAGAGCCCTGGGGCCCCAAAAGACCTGGGGCCTCCGGGACTCTGCTCCCCTCAAAAACTTCGGGGCCCTGGGTCCCCACCACATTCGGAGCCACCGTGCCCCGACCCCCCAATGAACCCTCACGGGTCCTTGAGCCCTGGGGCCCCGTTAAATTCGGGGCCCCCGGGCCCCCCCTCTCTACAAAACGCTCGGGGTTCTGACTACGGGCCGATGCCGCCAGCGGAGGACGCAGCACAGGCTCAGGGAGGAGCCTGTCCCCAATCCCCGCAAGCTTGGCATCCAACATGCCCCCAACAGCCCGCATCACATCCCCCATAAGATTCTCCCTCACCCCGTCCAAAAGCCCCTCCATCATTTGACGGAGGGCATCTGGAGTGGAGGGACCCTCCACCGACACGGAGTGTCCCTTTGCCTGCGCAAAGTGCGCAGTGCGTTCATTAAAATCCCTCCTAAGGGCCGCAAGCTCCAGACCCAGGTCTTTTACCTGGGCCCTCAGGCGAACATTGTCTCTTTGGAGACGCCTATCCTCATCCCCCCTGAGGCATCTGTCGGCGAGATCCTCCACCATCTCGCCCATATCTTTCGCCGCAACCTTTAGGTCGCGCACAAACTTACCTTTAAGGTTGCCCGACTTCACCGCAATCTCTATGATTTGGTGAACCCGGGCAGCCGACTTCTCCTTGATCTCAGGAACCCCCAAGAGAACCACTGCGTCCTCGTAATCCTCCCATGATGAGAGGGGCCCGTCCGGAGCCTTCACTGAGCTTGCTGAGGCCCCATCCTGTAAATGGCCCCCAGCACCACGCTTTTCCTCTCCAGGGAGAGGCCAGGCCTCAAGATCCCGCAACTCACTCTGCGCCACCTCCAAACCCACCACATGAGAAGCCGCCTTTTTTGGTGGCTTACCCTTGGCAGGTGGAGAAGATGGAGAAGAACTTCCCTTCCCATCCCGCCCTGGGCTCTTAGCATGACCCCGCTTTCTAAAACAAGTGCCAATAGGCACATCGTCGTCACTATCGGACGACGACGGAAACCTCCCCATAATCCTCCTCATCAATGAAGATGCATGTATGAAATGGATGAATACAATGAAATAATATAAATAATATAATACACCACACAAAACTAAATTAAATAAAGATTAACTCTAACTTAAAATCAAAATCAAAATTAAAATTAAAATTAAAATTAAAATTAAAATTAAAATTAAAATTAAAATTAAAATTAGACTTAAAATTAAATATAATGTCTTAATCCACTTCGGTGTAAATCTTCCACGTTCACTCACTGCGGTGTGAGAGACGTCCGCCAACACCGACGCGTCACAGCGCCTCACTTGACACCAAATTTACGACAAGATGGCGTCGTATATTGTAACATAAATGATGAATGATGCTAACATCAATATCTCAGCCCTCCCTGCTCCAAACCAGACTATGTTGATACCAATCAAACCGCCTTATTGAGACGAAGGCGATGGTTATCTCTTCTAGGTCATCAGACCACCCTCCGAAATAATATGGTTTAAAAACCACCTCAAAACTAAAAGTAATTTTTTAGCCAACTCTGTGAGCCGATTTTAAAAATAAAAGTACTCACATAGTCACTGCAATCCAACACATAGAATAAGTTCTAAAAACTTATACGTCGTCACGACAAAAACAACACAAACACACCGGGTCAATTTCCCACTCACTTATGCCTTGTAGTTATTAATGTTTATAACTTACAAGGTTCACACACACATCAAAATGATCAGTATTAATTCCTGAATCTTATGAAACCATTCACAAAATTATCAGACACAAAAATCCCACATAGGATTTTTATAGCCGCGGAGCGAACGAAAACGCAGTTGCCGCTACGACAGCTCGACGCGTACTAAAAAAGGAATGTTGAATTACTTAACCACTTGTAATTGCCATCCTCACACAGGAGTATCGATATAGTTGGGTGCCCACTGCACACTATAGAATCTCAACTGTGCCCACTATGTACGGTTTAAACACTCGCCCGGCACCGTACAGCCCTACCAAAGGCCGAGAATAAATATAAATTTACACTCGGACCGGGAATCGAACCCGGAACCTCACACCCACCACGGTCACATACAAAGCCGTTTGGCTATGAGGCCCTTAAAAAGGAATGTCCAATTACTAACCACTTGTAATTGCCACCCTCGGCCTAGAGCGTATTGCTACGTTCTAAGCCTACACAGGAGTATCGATATAGTTGGGTGCCCACTGCACACTATAGAATCTCAACTGTGCCCACTATGTACGGTTTAAGCACTCGCCCGGCACCGTACAGCCCTACCAAAGGCCGAGAATAAATATAAATTTACACTCGGACCGGGAATCGAACCCGGAACCTCACACCCACCACGGTCACATACAAAAAAGGAATGTCCAATTACTTAACCACTTGTAATTGCCACCCTCGGCCTAGAGCGTATTGCTACGTTCTAAGCCTACACAGGAGTATCGATATAGTTGGGTGCCCACTGCACACTATAGAATCTCAACTGTGCCCACTATGTACGGTTTAAACACTCGCCCGGCACCGTACAGCCCTACCAAAGGCCGAGAATAAATATAAATTTACACTCGGACCGGGAATCGAACCCGGAACCTCACACCCACCACGGTCACATACAAAGCCGCTTGGCTATGAGGCCCTTAAAAAAGGAATGTCCAATTACTTAACCACTTGTAATTGCCACCCTCGGCCTAGAGCGTATTGCTACGTTCTAAGCCTACACAGGAGTATCGATATAGTTGGGTGCCCACTGCACACTATAGAATCTCAACTGTGCCCACTATGTACGGTTTAAACACTCGCCCGGCACCGTACAGCCCTACCAAAGGCCGAGAATAAATATAAATTTACACTCGGACCGGGAATCGAACCCGGAACCTCACACCCACCACGGTCACATACAAAGCCGCTTGGCTATGAGGCCCTTAAAAAGGAATGTCCAATTACTTAACCACTTGTAATTGCCACCCTCGGCCTAGAGCGTATTGCTACGTTCTAAGCCTACACAGGAGTATCGATATAGTTGGGTGCCCACTGCACACTATAGAATCTCAACTGTGCCCACTATGTACGGTTTAAACACTCGCCCGGCACCGTACAGCCCTACCAAAGGCCGAGAATAAATATAAATTTACACTCGGACCGGGAATCGAACCCGGAACCTCACACCCACCACGGTCACATACAAAGCCGCTTGGCTATGAGGCCCTTAACCTAACCTAACCTAACCTAACCTAACCTAACCTAACCTAACCTAACCTAACCTAACCTAACCTAACCTAACCTAACCTAACCTAACCTAACCTAACCTAACCTAACCTAACCTAACCTAACCTAACCTAACCTAACCTAACCTAACCTAACCTAACCTAACCTAACCTAACCTAACCTAACCTAACCTAACCTAACCCAATAGACGGGGCCATGATCTGGTCGACCTTATGAGTTCCGCGGACTTACACCTGTGCAATGTAGGTAATACACCTACCTTCGAAACTATCACACACGGCCGCCCTCGCTCTTCCATTATCGATTTAAGTTTTAGCACCACCCCTCTTGTTAACAAAATAACACACTGGGAAGTCAGGCCTAACCTATTCCCATCCACCCAACACAACATAATCACATTTAAAATCAATCTGCAAAATCCGCCAACCACGATACCCAACCAAAGCACCTTTTTATACCGCACTAAAAATGCAAACTGGCACAAATTCAAGGAAAATCTGCTTTCCAAAATTGCCAATAGTCAAATCCTTAACACAAACTTCCTCAACATTTCACCCACCGAACTCGACTCGATCGTGGAACGCACGACGCGTATTATTAATGACGCCTGTACAGAGTCATTTCCCATCAAATCCGGCAAACAAAAAAGTAAAGCCCCCTTCTGGAATGACCACTTAGAGCACCTCAAAACTAAATGTATAGAATTACATCGGATTTTGCATCGCACATCACGATCAAACAACACACCCTCACCCGATCTAATCGAACAGTATAGGGAAACAAAAGAGATTTATGCGTCCGAGATGCGCCGGGCCTCGACAGACAGCTTTCGGGCATTCTGCGAGGCTCAGGGCAAGGACGACGCATGGTCCATTACAAACAAACTTTTAAAAGAGAAAGCTCTCAACATACACCCGGGAACACTTAAGATCAACAACACATATACAAACACCGAACAGGAGACTGCCGAAGCGCTGCTTAACCACTTTTACCCCGGCGATGATCCCGACACGAGCGAACACCGCGACATAAGGGGTGCTTCTAATGATCTCCCTAACACGGAGAACGAACCCCCATTCACCACCACCGAGATAATCGACGCCATCAGCTCGATTGGCAATAACAAAGCACCGGGTCATGACCACCTGACCAGTGACATATGCGCCGTGTTCGCTCGTTTGTTTCCGGATTTCATCACCAACCTATTTAACTGCTGCTTGACGATTTCACACTTCCCTTCCACATGGAAAGAGGCGGTAGTGAAAATCATTCCCAAACCCGGTAAAACAAAACTCGAAGAACTGAGTTCCTATCGACCTATTGGCCTTATACCCGTCTTCGGTAAGACATTAGAAAAACTTTTCACTAAAAGACTTACATTCAATGCACATAGCTTAAAACTACTGAACCCAAATCAATTCGGCTTCACGGAGCAGACAAGCACCGTGCAAGCCATACAGCAAGCCATCAGCACGATCACTTCAGCCAAGTCCAAAGGTCAGCTAGCAATAGCGGTTTCCCTCGATATCAAAGCAGCATTTGACAATGCGTGGTGGCCCGCTGTCTATGATGGGCTCCGCCGCATAAGATGTCCCCTTAACATTTTTAAAATCATACAAAGTTACCTACATGATAGGAAAGTCTCTTTGCGTCTCGGCAACACCACCGTCTCAAAACACACCGAGAAAGGATGCGTCCAAGGTTCAGCCTGCGGGCCTATCCTCTGGAACATAATTCTCAACAGCCTTCTCAACACACCTATTCCAGAAGGCTGCTCCCTTCAGGCATACGCAGACGACGTCCTGCTTATAAGCACAGCTAAGGACGTCCAAACACTCGAACACATCACAAACTCGGCACTGGAAACTATTCGACTATGGGGACACAGCGTCAAGCTCCGCTTTGGCCCAGACAAAACACAGTGTATCGCGTTCACCAAACTTGCGACCCTCGGCCGAATAGTTTTCAATGGCGTTCCACTCAAATTTAACAACTCCATTAAATATTTGGGCTTAATCATAGACAGTAAGCTTAATTTTAATGAACATGTTAATTACATCTTAGGGAGGGCAATAAAAATATTCCATAAAATCTCACTCTTCACCAGACCAACTTGGGGCCCTCACCCTGATAACATTAGGCTCATATACCAAAGGGTTATCGAACCTATTATTACTTACGCTTCGGGAATATGGGGCCATATCGCCACTAAGAAATATATTCGAAAACGACTAAATAATACTCAAAGGCTTTTCGCCATAAAAATCATCAGGGGGTTTCGCACTATTTCAACCTGCGCGGCCACGGCTTTAGCCCAAATCACCCCGCTAGACCTCAGGGTCCTAGAGACCGCTGAGCTGGAACAAACCCGAATCAATAGAACTAGCGATAGGATTCCCTCTGACATCCCGATAGAAACACCTATATCGACCCAGGAGCTCCTTCACCCTGCGCATAGGATAGCAATCAGTACACGTGTTGCAGACACCAACACTAACAATAACATCACACACACACACATATACACGGACGGCAGCAAACAAAACGACGGCTCTGTCGGCGCGGCATTTGTTGTCTTCCCACCCTCCACCCGTACACCCAGACTAACAAAATTATTTAAATTACACAGCACTAGCTCAGTCTTTCAGGCTGAGCTGTTTGCAATTCTTAAAGCTGTAGAACACATCTATAAAAATAAAATATCGCACTCGCTCATTCATACCGACTCACAATCATCGCTAGCTGCACTTAAACAACCATCTAATACACACCCACTTGTTGCACAAATACATAAAACCATTCACCAGCTAAAAAACACACATATAAACTCCGAGATCCTATTTCAATGGGTGAAAGGACACTCCGGGATCCCTGGCAACGAAGCCGCGGACGCAGCTGCCTCTAAAGCTGCGAACATGCACTGCTCCCCATCCCACGTTGCATGCCCCCTGTCCCATATTAAATTATCAATTAAAAGCGCGACCAAAGTCATAAGCAATAGCAGATATGCAGGAGACTGCACAGGACGCTTTACGGTCAACATATTCCCGAAACTAGAAGACATACATTCATTTTTCTCCTCTACACCAGTTTCGTTTCAACTTACACAATTTCTCACAGGACACTCCTTCGCCAAAAGCTATCTGAACCGATTCAAAATCACTGACAACGACACTTGCCCATGCGACAACCAAACCACGCAGACACTGAAACACTTGCTAGAAGAGTGCCCTAGATTTATAAATCTAAGGCACAACCATACACAAAAATTCACAAAACACATGACCAAACTTAACCCCTTCTCCTTAAGAGAACTGATTTCGCACCCCTCAGAACTAGAGTCACTTGTTCAACTGATGACCCATATCATAAATTGCCTCAAACAATTCAACAGATAAATTCAACATTCGAAAATGACTGTTATTCTAACATACTAGAATATTGTATTTATCATCTTTTACTGTCTGACTGTCTTGCACTGTATAATGTTAATTTTAAGTAATATTATAATACTCCCTTTATAAATGTAAAAAGTCACAATTACATGTTTCGAAATTAATTTTTAACATTAGTTTAGCTCTATTACAGTAATAGAAGTAATAGAAAACTTGTTAACTAAATTACTAACATTTGTTAATTTGTACAATTTTTCATTAATTCTAGTTTAGCCCTATTACAGTAATAGAAGTAATAGAAACCTAGTAATTCTAGTCTAGTCCTAGTACTACTGTAACAGGACTAGACTAGAATTATTTTGATGTTATTATTTTATTATATTTATGTTACTACATTTCCTATTTTTTTTGTATTGTATAAATTCAGACTATAATACACTGAGACTCCACGTCACATTGGACGCCAATAACTTGTTTATACCTCACCTCAATTACTGTGTATAATTATTTAACAAATAGCAAACACTTGCCTTATATCAATTTTATATTAATTCGTCCATGTGACAAATTGTAAAGGTACAAGGAACAAGAAGGTATCAAATAGCCACTTCTTCCTTGCATATCCACCCTTTTGTGAATCATACCTTTGTTAAGCTCTTCAAGCTACATCTTCTCATTAAAAAAAACAAACTGCGAACAAACAAAAAAAAAAAAAAAAAAAAAAAAAAACCTAACCTAACCTAACCTAACCTAACCTAACCTAACCTAACCTAACCTAACCTAACCTAACCTAACCTAACCTAACCTAACCTAACCTAACCTAACCTAACCTAACCTAACCTAACCTAACCTAACCTAACCTAACCTAACCTAACCTAACCTAACCTAACCTAACCTAACCTAACCTAACCTAACCTAACCTAACCTAACCTAACCTAACCTAACCTAACCTAACCTACCTAACCTAACCTAACCTAACCTAACCTAACCTAACCTAACCTAACCTAACCTAACCTAACCTAACCTAACCTAACCTAACCTAACCTAACCTAACCTAACCTAACCTAACCTAACCTAACCTAACCTAACCTAACCTAACCTAACCAGTCCGCGTCCAAACGCCACCCGAAACGGTCGAATTCACGTCGCTCCGCGCCTTAAAAAAGTTTGAAAAAATCTAAACAGTGGTTTTTCTTCCGTTTTCAGTTAAGTGTTACATATCATTAGATGCGCGCTTCTGCGATCTAACTAACAGTGTTAAATTCAGTTTTAAAAGTTTTAGTTTAATATTTTATTTTCATAAAAAACAGTAAATTTTTTGGTTTTTTGTCTTTTAAAAATACTTTTAGTTCTTCAAAAATTGTTTTAGTGGTATAGTGTAGTAGAGTGAATTAAGGCGGTCATTTCGACCTAATTTTGGTTGATAAGGGTCCACAACCAAGGATTCCATGGACAAAACACCGGAAAAAGGTCGATAACTTTTTATTCAGATCTATAACAGTGTCATATCATAGCTTAAAACGATAGTCCTAATTGAGGGCTATCGTCCGATACCCATTTTATAATTTTGGGCCCAAGAACCAACTTTTTAGAGCCAAATAACTTCAAAAATAAGGGTTTTGCCCCTCCTGCCAGTGCCCCACAAGTTACAGTTCATTTAACGTGTCTATTAGAACCGCTAGACCAAAAGGAATCGTTTGATATATATAGCAAGAAAATCCGATCTGAAATATCCCCTCGAACAGAGGGAAAACCTGTTTTTGGGTGTTAATCAGCCCCAAACTCAAATGCACAACACTTCACTATATATACCACAGACAAACTAAAAATTAGAAAGCTACTGACACCAAGTTTATAAGAATCGGAACCATAGCCAGGAAGTAACGGTCAGAAACAGCTTGGAAACGAGGATATCCACAGGATCCAGAACACCTAAAATTCTAAATTTACATTCACCGGACAGCCCGTAAAAAACACCAACAGAAATCTTACATTCCATCCACAAGAATTTTCCAGTCACCGAGCTGGACACCAGATTGTCTGGTGACCAGCTGGAACAGCTCCAGCATCACAACCACTGGATTGTCCTCTCCAAGGGCAAGTAGAAAACTACAAGCACCTCTGCCCTACGAGCAACAGCTGCGGAGCAATCCTGCTCTAAAACTCAAGGTAGGGTGGATTACCAGCCCCATATTTTTAGATTTTCAATATTTTTAAATTTTTGTTCTAATACCATCGAGCTTGGGCTCATTCGAACCGGCTTAGCGAGCTCTATAAGATAGTGCACATTGTTCCTCTCATAAACCCCCCTCCACCCCACAATACAGGTTTTCCCCCCCCACCGCGCCAAAATCTTCCCCCCTACCCCCACCCCCTCGAGTTGGGTATCAATCAACCCAGCTTGAAGAGGCGAATACACCTGTCCACATTTTAGCCCCCCCTCACCCCCCTCCGCAGACATGTTACCCAGAACCCCTCCCAAAACATCCAAATCTGACATTCCGTCACCTTACATGACCACAGCAGCCGCCAGGCGGTCCCTAGTGGACACTCTGAGCCCGTCTTTCACCCGCTCAACTCCCCCTGCGGAGTCTACATACATAGAGATGGCGAGAGACTATAGAAAGAAAGGCCTGGACGCAGTATCAGCCTCCCGCAATCTAAAGGGTAATCTCAAAACCACGATCACAGAGGCAATAAACGGCCTCTTTGGAGTCATCGCCATGCTCGACCCCTCCACCCCCTCCCCTCCCAAACCCCTCACGACACAGGCCACCAATACAACAGTTACACCAACTAAAGACACCGCACAACAACAACTGTTAGACAAACTCGAGGCCCACTCTCGGTTACTCGATGAATCGAATAAGGCCTTGCAGGAACATACCAGGGTTATTAAGGCATACCCTAAACCCGCGCCGCCGGAGATACAAACAGTGTCGGCGGACCCGCATAAGACTCATCAATCCTACGCTAAGGCCGCCGCCACGCCCAAACCCCCTGCAGGGCCTTCCATCATCGTGTCCGGAGAGGGTCCCGACACAACAACAGAACAGATACTGACACAAATCAGTAGAACCGTTAATTTCAGAGAGGGCGGATTCGCCCCTTTAAAAGTCACCCCACTGTCAAAACAAAAGATTAAACTCGTTTTCGAGAAAGAAGAGCATAAACAACACACAATTACACGACTACAAAAAAACACAAAAATACACACTCAAGAGGAAAAACGGATTGATCCAATGATCATCCTCAAAGGCATAAAGAAAACAATTCCCGAGTTTGAACTCACTAAAACAATAAAAGACCAAAACATCACACTAGCTAATCACACATTCACTATAAAATTCATTGCTAACAACAGAAACACTACACTGTACAACGCGGTTCTAAACACAACACCCTCTGCCTGGAAGGCGTTCGCCGACCTAGGCAGAGTTAACATAGGGATGCAGCGGGTCCATAGTGACAACTTCTCACCATTTAGGCAGTGTCAAAACTGCCTAAATTTCGGACACACAAAGAGCCGCTGCCCCAACACCACACCCACATGCGCCAAGTGCTCCGCTCACCATCCTACAGCGGAGTGCAAGGCCGAAGTACACAACTGCACCAATTGCGCAGAACATAACAAACAATTCAACACCAACACCGGCACTCTACACCGCGCCGACTCAGACAAATGCCCCAAAGTTACAGCCATGCGTGCCCGCGTTGAGGCAAAAATTAACTACATTTAAAACATGCACAAAACACTAATTTCATATTAAACAACACAATTACACACTGAATTAAACACTCACATTAATTGCGACCTCAACGCGCAGCACTCGCACTGGAGCATTTGTCTACCTATACAAAACCTCCTTTAAAATCGAAAACGACAAAATTTTCAACGACCTTTACACGCTGCACCTCCTCTAGGTTACCTACACTAAAACACGAAAACAACCACAACCCTACCCCTTATTAAACAACACAACCCTTCCCAAACCTCGTGTGCTCTATCAAAGCTAACAAAGATATTTTATATCTTATACTCACACTTAATAATTAATCTGCAAGTAATCCACCCTCACCCGTACAAAATGTATAAAGTTACTTCTATTCATATATTACCTTTTACTCTTTTTACAATTATAATACCCAACATTTAATATTTAACTTAACTTCGATTCAATTACTTAATACTACTAACCTATGTTAGACCTTAATCTCAAATTTATTCTATCTATTTTTCATTAAATAGGAAATTTAAATCCCACTTTACTGTGTTAATATCATTTGTACTAAACATAATTTAATATATTGATTCCATTTTTATTTTACTATAAGTTTAATCCCATTTTATTGTACATTCTTATTTTACTACAATTTTATATTTTTTTTATATAATTCTACTTCACTGAATGATAATATTTTTAAACTCGTTTGTGTAACTAGTTACGCATTATTCTAATATTAGGATTCATTTTCACTATAGATTACCCCTGTTCAGGTTTAACCGTATATCAACTGTATGTGTAATTATAAAACTTTCCTATTTTTATCATTGTTACTATGTGTAATATTATATGTTGGTGTTAAGAAGAGGGCTTAAACCGGGCGGCTGAGGGTCGGTTTTTGTATCTAATAGCAGAGCCGACCCTCTACAACCTACCCGTGTCCGACTCTAAACACCCGCATAGTTATTTATAAGCACATTAATTAAGCCCACCTTTGTTTATATCTAGTTTTATATTAACTGTTTAATTCCATTTCACTGTGTATTTTTATCTTTATTTTACTACAATTCTAACTGATTTCTGTGTAATGTTAAGTGTTGGTGTTAAGAAGAGGGCTTAAACCGGGCGGCTGAGGGTCGGTTATTGTATCTAATAGCAAAACCGATCCTCAACAACCTACCCGTGTCCGACTCTGAACACCCGCATAGTTATTTATAAGCACATTAATTAAGCCCACCTTTGGTTACATCTAGTTTTATATAAACTGTTAATTCCATTTCACTGTGTATTTTTATCTTTATTTTACTACAATACTAACTGATCTCTGTGTAATATTAAGTGTTGGTGTTAAGAAGCGGGCTTAAACCGGGCGGCTGAGGGTCGGTTATTGTATCTAATAGCAGAACCGATCCTCAACAACCTACCCGTGTTCGACTCTAAACACCCGCATAGTTATTTATAAGCACATTAATTAAGCCCACCTTTGTTTACATCTAGTTTTATATCAACTATTTAATTCTAATTCCATTTCACTGTGCATTTTTATTTTTATTTTACTACAATTCTAACTGATCTCTGTGTAATATTAAGTGTTGGTGTTAAGAAGCGGGCTTAAACCGGGCGGCTGAGGGTCGGTTATTGTATCTAATAGCAGAACCGATCCTCAACAACCTACCCGTGTTCGACTCTAAACACCCGCATAGTTATCTATAAGCACATTAATTAAGCCCACCTTTGTTTACATCTAGTTTTATATTAACAGTTTAATTCCATTTCACTGTGCATTTATATTTTTATACTACTATAATCGTAACTTTTCTCTGTGCAATGTTAAGTGCTGGTATTAAGATGCGGACTTAAATCGGGCGGCTGAGGGAAGGTTATTGTATCTAATAGCAGAACCGACCCTCAACAACCTACCCGTGTTCAATTCTTATTACCTGCATAATTATAAACACAATTTGTTAACTAAATAATTATAAAACCACTCTTAGATATACTACTTAGTAGTAAAAATTTCTTCTGTGTCAACCTACTTATTTAAGCACAAATAACTTGTTAAAATTTTACTATCATTTTAAATAATCACTAGTTTTTAAGACGCGGACTCTGTTCAGGTGGTTGAGGGAAAAGAATTGTATCCCATAGCAAAACCAACCCTCAACCGCCTAATTTACGCCCAATGTATATATTTCTTGTTATTCAATAAAGACTTCAAGCTGTATTTTTAGCTTAGCTTCCTCGGCCCCGGGGCGTAAGTCGCCGGGGGTGGTAGGCCTACTATCAATTAAAAAAAAAAAAAAAAAAAAAAAAAAAAAACCTAACCTAACCTAACCTAACCTAACCTAACCTAACCTAACCTAACCTAACCTAACCTAACCTAACCTAACCTAACCTAACCTAACCATTCACCGAACTCCTACACCCCGCTTCCAGACCGCTTATCAAATACAGAACACACAAAAACAACCTCGACAAACACACGGCAAACAACACCATTAACATATACACAGACGGGAGCAAGCAAGAGGCGGGGCAAACAGGAGCCGCTTACGTTGCTTACTCCCCAAACAACACGCAAATCATACACAAATGGAAGCGGAAGCTACACCCAACGTGTACGGTGTTCCAAGCCGAACTGGTTGCTATAAAGGGAGCCAGCGACTGGGCCATCGCACATTCACTTAAACAACACAACAAAAACATACACTCGTACACAATCAATTCCGATTCTATGGCCGCGCTACAAGCGATCGGCCAAACAAACAACACACACAACATAATCACAAGCATACACAAAAATATTGCCAACAACTCACACATCAACATTAAGTTCAACTGGGTAAAAGGTCACGCCGGTATAGCTGGCAACGAGGCGGCCGATGAGGCGGCCAAATCAGCCGCAAACTCCCATTCGAAATACTTTTACACACAATGCCCGATGGCATATATCAAACAGCGGGCCAAACAAGATACCGCCAGACTGTGGGACAAACGGTTTACCGACGAACCCACAGCTAAACACACTAAACACCTTTTACAAAGCATCAACAATATCAACACATTTATTAAACTATATCCCACTACATTTCAAATCACACAGCTACTCACTGGGCATTCCTTCGCCAAAGATCACCTAAAACGCTTCCACATCACAGACAACGACACATGCCCTTGCGACACAAACACTACACAGACACTCCAACACTTAATAGAGGAATGCCCACGCTTCGAACGCCTCAGATACATTCACTTACAGAAAAATAGAAAATCCCACAATCCCTACTCCCTAATCGACAACAAACCCCAAACCATAGAATCCCTTCTAAGCATGGTCACTAAGATTATAGATGCCATCAAAGATTACAATAACCCACAAATAACAGGCTCGTAATCCACCCCAACTCAATCGTTATTTTGTTATTTTTACCATTGCCATATCATAAGCCTTTAATTTACATGTAAAATATTCTTAAAGTATTGTTATTACAGAGTATAATGCTCATAATATTATGCGAACTTAAACCTATACAACAATTGTTAATTTTAAAACAACCTTACATTACGTTAATCATAAGACCTTTATATTTAATTTTACTTTATATTTTACTTTAGCACTGTATTCATCCATCATAATATATTTAATACCAATCTAACAACAAAGAAATAGTTTGTAATTTTTTACCATTACCATATTATAAGCCTTTACTTGAAATGTACAATATTCTCCTCTTGCATACAGTAAAGCATTGCTGTTATTACAAAGTATAATGTTCATAATATATGGAATTAAACTTATATAATAATTGTCAATTTAAAAACAACCTTACATTAATACGTTAACCATAAGACCCTTATATTCAGATTTTAGTTTATATTTCATTTTATCACTGTATTCATCCATCATAATATAATGTAACATAAATGTAACAACAAAGAAATGTATTAGCTCATAATACCCTAATATCTAAGATTTTTGTAATTAGCTTAGTAACTTTAACGTAACTTAACCAAAATTGTAAACAAATTGACTTATAAAAGTTACTTTTATATTTTTTACCATAATTACCCTTCTAAAATATTAATAAAACTTTGTATAATTAGTTATAAGAAATTAGTTTATAAGACGCGGACTCTAATCGGGTGGTTGAGGGAAGGAAATTGTATCAAATAGCAAAAACAACCCTCAACCACCCTACCCATGTCCAAACCAAATAATTGTATTTTCTAAATAAAACACTTGTACTGAATAACTTACTTATAGCTTAGCTTCCTCGGCCCCGGGGCGTAAGTCGCCGGGGAGGTAGGCCCACTAGCAATAAAAAAAAAAAAAAAAAAAAAAAAAAAAAAAACCTAACCTAACCTAACCTAACCTTTTTTTTTTTTTTTTTTTTTTTTTTTTTTTTTTATGAAGGAGGTTAAAATGCACAATTGCAGGCCCGCGGGCGTATGCAGTCGCTACCGCGGGGACTGTGGGGATGGTTATCTCTTATCCCTCTGCTAACCAGAGGGGAGAAACCCGACCCACTAAAAATTCCTCCTAGGCCCTCCATATCACCTGCAGTGCCAGACACATCCATTCTGAATGAATGACAACTGGCACCGCATTGAATTCCCCGGGGGTCGCACAAGGCATTCAACCCAGGGAATTCAGGCGAATATGTCCGCATAAGGGCTCAACGACGGCGCAGCTGAACGCTGTTGGGCGTACGCTCTTCGCGTCCAGCCCCCGCGCCCACGCCACGCCTTCGCCGAGCACAACCCCTCCGGCCATCGCCACACACCTCCCGCTGACGCTCAGCAGCCTCCTTCTGCAGCAAAACGCGCTCACAGAAGAAAGCTACCGCTCGCCATGCCTCTTGGCTACCAAGCATTGCTGCAACAACGCTCGGTAGCGAGAGGTCCGTCCCGATGACCGACACTAGGTCGTGGCGTTGCCTCGACCAAGTGGCACATTCAGCCAGGGTGTGCTCCGCCGTGTCCTCCGGGGCGCCACAATGGTGGCAGATGGGATGGATTTCCCGTCCCGCCACCTTGTGCAGAAACCGTCCGAAGCACCCATGCCCGGACAGCATCTGCGCCATCCGAAAGGACACAGCCCCACCCGGACGATTCACCCATTCCCGTAAAAATGGGCGAATCGCCTCCACTGTTCTTAAACCCGCCCTTGGCATAGCCAGATCATGGGCCCACCTATTAAAGATGTCCTCCCTGGCTTGCCTCCTCGCTGGTCCGACCAATTCGGCCCATCGGCCATCTGCTCTCGTCTCACACTTGAGACGATACAGGCCACTTAGGGCCACCGCCTCGAACTCCCAGGGCGGAGTCCCCGCCAACAGGCACGCCGCCTCGAATGAGACAGTCCGATAGCAGCGAGCTGCCCGAACCGCCATCACTCGCTGCGGCCTCCTGAGCAGGGCGCGGTTCTTCGCCCCCAGCCTATCATCCCATATTGGGGCCCCATACAAGGCCATACTGCGTATGACACCGCAGTACAGCCTCCGTACACTCTGCTGAGGGCCCCCAATATTAGGCAGAAGCCTTGCTAGCGCCCCCGCTGCCCCCACTAACTTCCCCCCGAGAGCCTTAAAGTGGGCCTCAAAGTTCCAGCGACCGTCCAAGACGAGACCAAGGTATTTCATCTTGGACGACACCGGAACCCTTACTCCTTCCACCATCAGGACCGCCCCAGGAGGTGGACCATTCCTAGGGCCATGGAACAATAGGGCGTCCGTCTTATCGAGAGACACCCTAAGTCCCAGGGCCCCTATCCGTCTAACAGTAAGGGAGGTGCCAACCGTTGCAAGTCGAGCCACCTCCCCATAGCTTGCCCCACTGGCCACTACAAGGGTATCGTCTGCATAGCAGAAGACGCGCAATCCTGGCAGAAGCGCGCCGCGCAATACCCAATCGTAGGCCATGTCCCACAGGAGTGGCCCTAGGACCGAGCCTTGAGGTACCCCACACCGCACAGGGTGGTAACAGACCGTGCCCTCTCTATTGGAGTACACGATCCGTCTCTCCGCAAAATAGTCCCCCACTATCCGGCGCAGATACAGAGGGACCTCAAAAAATTCAAGGGCCTCTCCAACCACGCCAAAAGGGAGACTATTGAAGGCATTGGCAATATCTAATGATACTGCCAATGCCCTTCCACCCCCGCTAACCACCCCACCGGTGTGAGACCTCAGGTCCCGAAGAGCATCTAGCGTCGACCGACCCGCCCGAAAGCCGTACTGTGCCTCGCTCAGATCCGGCCCCTCAACAGAGAGGTGCCGGCACAACCGAGACGCCACGACCCACTCCAGCGCCTTGCCCGCCTCGTCCAAAAGGACAATAGGGCGGTAAGCCGCCGAACTGTCCGCCGGGCGGTCCTCCTTCCGCACGAGACACAGTCGTCCCGTCTTCCAAGCCACCGGGAACCGACCACCGCGCAAACACGCGGTGTACAACTCCCGGACGGAGACCTCCATATGAGGGAGGACTACTGCCAGGACACGCGCATGCACACCATCCGGGCCAGGTGCTTTCTTGCGGGCTTTGAGACGGGTAAGGATAGCCTCCATCTCTATATCAGAGACTTCCGGAGCTATCCCTTCCTCTCCGCCCGCCACATCCCCCACAGACGCCGCCATATTCAGAGGGATAGTGTCAGAAGGCAAAGGAAACAGATCCGCCACCACCCGCTTCAGGAAGGTCGGTTCCAGACTCTCCACGAGAGGCATCCCCGTACCTTTCAGCCTCTTACGAGCCGATCGGTAGGGGCGCCCCCATGGATCATCATTCAACCCCCGAAGCATCTCCTGATGAGTCCTTTCCTTTGCCTCACAGATAGCCCCCTGGAGAGCCTTCTTGCGATCATTATAGATCAACCGAAGGCCCTCCGTGACATTGGGGCTATCTCCCCTCCTCCGGCGGCTCCTGTAGTAGGCCCTTCTGGCCTCACCACATGCGCCTCGGAGATTGCCAATCTCCGATGTCCACCAGTAGACCGCTCTCCTCCCCTTCGGCGGCCTCCATTTGGGCATTGCCGCATCCGACACCCTTCGGAGACTTAGGCTCAGTCTGCCAGCTCCTTCATCTACATCCAGAACACCAGTGGGCGCACACCACCCCTCGACAATTGCCACCTCCTGCGCAATCTGACGGTCCAGTCGGCCTATGGACCAGCGAGGAAATCTCATCCGAGTCTGCCCCCGCACATCCCACCTCATCGAAGTGGAGACCCACATCTGGATATAACGATGATCCGATAGGGTCTCCACTCCGTCCAGCACAGTCCATGCCGTCGTTACCCGGGCCGCCGCCGCAGAAGCAAGGGTCACATCCACCCTTGAACTGCCCTGTGGGCGGACACAGGTGGGCTCCGTTCCCTCGTTTAAGAATACGAGGCCCAACTCCGCCGCCCACTCCTCCAGAACCGGGCCCCTCCGACACGACACCCTGTCACCCCAGGTGGGAGACCTCGCATTAAGGTCTCCCATGAGGATAAGGGGCCGCGGAAGAGCCCCCCGTATGGCCAGGCCCATGGCATCAAGGAAACCCTCGAAATGGCTCAGACGCTCATTGGGGGAAAAATACGCTCCGACGAACGTCCATTCCCCCCAATCAGCCAGAACAAACCCAGAACCTCTCTCTCTTAGAGAGAGAGGAGGTCCATGCGGCCGAGCAATCACAGCCGCATCACCTCGAAGGTCCCCCACCCATGAGCTCTGTCGCGACACATAATAGGGCTCAGTAACAACGGCCGCCATCACCCCCCACTCCGCCATCGACTGCAGGAACAAGTCCTGAGCCGCAGCGGAGCGCCTTAAATTCCCCTGAAGGAGGCTAGTAAGGCTGTCAGACATTTTATTTGTTTGACAGCTCTACACCAACCTCCATGGGAGCATTCCCCACCACCGTGCTGGACGCTACAGGGGCATACGGGGCCCCCCTCCGCCTTGGAGGGTTGCAGGCCCTACCCCCCATTTTGTGGTCTGCCGGCTTCCCAGCCGCTGAGCAGACCACACAATGCAGCTCTTTCGAGCTGCACTCATGGGCCTTGTGACCTACAACCCCACATCTAAAGCACGCCTCCGCCATGTCCACCGCCGAGGTACAGGTGACCCGCACGTGACCAAACTCCTGGCACTTAAAGCACCTCAAAGGGCGATCCTCTCGGATTTCAACCCGACAGGAGCTCCACCCAATGAGGAGCTTTCCTTGGCACACTTTCTCGGCGGCGGCGACCGGACACAGGAGGAACATCTCCCCCAAGCCCCGTATCCCACGCCTCCAAATCTTACCTGGCTTGATCGCTTCAGCCAGGCACCCACCCATGGCAGCCACCGCCTCCGTCACATCCCTCTCAGTGATGCTGTCGTCGAGGTCCCGAATAAGGAGGTCCGCACATTTGACGGGCCTCCCCACCAAGGCTTCCTCCGACAGCACCACACGAAGCCTAGCCGCCAGGGCATCAGCCTTCTCCTCCCTGTCAACCCCCGGCACCTCCAGCATCCGAGCTCCCGTTGCTGTTAGCCGGATGCTGATACTTGCGATACCAATCTCAGCCAGGCTAATACCATTTCTGGCCTTGGTTAACACGTCGGCATACGTCACCCCCCGCTCCACCGCCTCCCTCCGCAATGTGATGACCACTGCGGAAGTTTTCGGCGGAGTGAGCGAAGGCTGCACCCTGACAGACCGCCCAGCCGAGGGCCCTGCGCCGTGACCCACTCCATGGTCCTGTGCCTGGCCCACACGGCCACTTCCCCCACTCACAGGGGGAAGGACCGGCGCAGCGGGAGAACCACTCTTCTTCCCCTTTCCTTTTCCCTTCTTCTTTTTTTTGGTGACGGTCGCCCAGCTTCCGTCACCAGGACCCCCAGAGCCCTGGGGCCCCAAAAGACCTGGGGCCTCCGGGACTCTGCTCCCCTCAAAAACTTCGGGGCCCTGGGTCCCCACCACATTCGGAGCCACCGTGCCCCGACCCCCCAATGAACCCTCACGGGTCCTTGAGCCCTGGGGCCCCGTTAAATTCGGGGCCCCCGGGCCCCCCCTCTCTACAAAACGCTCGGGGTTCTGACTACGGGCCGATGCCGCCAGCGGAGGACGCAGCACAGGCTCAGGGAGGAGCCTGTCCCCAATCCCCGCAAGCTTGGCATCCAACATGCCCCCAACAGCCCGCATCACATCCCCCATAAGATTCTCCCTCACCCCGTCCAAAAGCCCCTCCATCATTTGACGGAGGGCATCTGGAGTGGAGGGACCCTCCACCGACACGGAGTGTCCCTTTGCCTGCGCAAAGTGCGCAGTGCGTTCATTAAAATCCCTCCTAAGGGCCGCAAGCTCCAGACCCAGGTCTTTTACCTGGGCCCTCAGGCGAACATTGTCTCTTTGGAGACGCCTATCCTCATCCCCCCTGAGGCATCTGTCGGCGAGATCCTCCACCATCTCGCCCATATCTTTCGCCGCAACCTTTAGGTCGCGCACAAACTTACCTTTAAGGTTGCCCGACTTCACCGCAATCTCTATGATTTGGTGAACCCGGGCAGCCGACTTCTCCTTGATCTCAGGAACCCCCAAGAGAACCACTGCGTCCTCGTAATCCTCCCATGATGAGAGGGGCCCGTCTGGAGCCTTCACTGAGCTTGCTGAGGCCCCATCCTGTAAATGGCCCCCAGCACCACGCTTTTCCTCTCCAGGGAGAGGCCAGGCCTCAAGATCCCGCAACTCACTCTGCGCCACCTCCAAACCCACCACATGAGAAGCCGCCTTTTTTGGTGGCTTACCCTTGGCAGGCGGAAAAGGAATGTTGAATTACTTAACCACTTGTAATTGCCATCCTCACACAGGAGTATCGATATAGTTGGGTGCCCACTGCACACTATAGAATCTCAACTGTGCCCACTATGTACGGTTTAAACACTCGCCCGGCACCGTACAGCCCTACCAAAGGCCGAGAATAAATATAAATTTACACTCGGACCGGGAATCGAACCCGGAACCTCACACCCACCACGGTCACATACAAAGCCGCTTGGCTATGAGGCCCTTAAAAAGGAATGTCCAATTACTTAACCACTTGTAATTGCCACCCTCGGCCTAGAGCGTATTGCTACGTTCTAAGCCTACACAGGAGTATCGATATAGTTGGGTGCCCACTGCACACTATAGAATCTCAACTGTGCCCACTATGTACGGTTTAAACACTCGCCCGGCACCGTACAGCCCTACCAAAGGCCGAGAATAAATATAAATTTACACTCGGACCGGGAATCGAACCCGGAACCTCACACCCACCACGGTCACATACAAAGCCGCTTGGCTATGAGGCCCTTAAAAAGAGATGTTGAATTACTGACCACTTGTAATTGCCATCCTCGGCCTAGAGCGTATTGCTACGTTCTAAACCTACACAGTCTCCTTTCTTAGGTAGCATACTCACTGCTTGCCTTAGAAATTCGACCATGCCCTCCATGTACGGTTTAAGCACTCGCCCGGTACCGCACAACCCTCCCAAAGGCCGAGAACAAATTTAAATTAAATTAAAACTTGCCCTCGAACCGGGAATCGAACCCGGTACCCCTCACCTAGCTGCCACTTAATAAGACCGCTAGGCTATGAGGCCCTTCTAAAAGGAATGTTGAATTACTTAACCACTTGTAATTGCCATCCTCACACAGGAGTATCGATATAGTTGGGTGCCCACTGCACACTATAGAATCTCAACTGTGCCCACTATGTACGGTTTAAACACTCGCCCGGCACCGTACAGCCCTACCAAAGGCCGAGAATAAATATAAATTTACACTCGGACCGGGAATCGAACCCGGAACCTCACACCCACCACGGTCACATACAAAGCCGTTTGGCTATGAGGCCCTTAACCTAACCTAACCTAACCTAACCTAACCTAACCTAACCTAACCTAACCTAACCTAACCTAACCTAACCTAACCTAACCTTTTTTTTTTTTTTTTTTTTTTTTTTATGAAGGAGGTTAAAATGCACAATTGCAGGCCCGCGGGCGTATGCAGTCGCTACCGCGGGGACTGTGGGGATGGTTATCTCTTATCCCTCTGCTAACCAGAGGGGAGAAACCCGACCCACTAAAAATTCCTCCTAGGCCCTCCATATCACCTGCAGTGCCAGACACATCCATTCTGAATGAATGACATCTGGCACCGCATTGAATTCCCCGGGGGTCGCAAGGCATTCAACCCAGGGAATTCAGGCGAATATGTCCGCATAAGGGCTCAACGACGGCGCAGCTGAACGCTGTTGGGCGTACGCTCTTCGCGTCCAGCCCCCGCGCCCACGCCACGCCTTCGCCGAGCACAACCCCTCCGGCCATCGCCACACACCTCTCGCTGACGCTCAGCAGCCTCCTTCTGCAGCAAAACGCGCTCACAGAAGAAAGCTACCGCTCGCCATGCCTCTTGGCTACCAAGCATTGCTGCAACAACGCTCGGTAGCGAGAGGTCCGTCCCGATGACCGACACTAGGTCGTGGCGTTGCCTCGACCAAGTGGCACATTCAGCCAGGGTGTGCTCCGCCGTGTCCTCCGGGGCGCCACAATGGTGGCAGATGGGATGGATTTCCCGTCCCGCTACCTTGTGCAGAAACCGTCCGAAGCACCCATGCCCGGACAGCATCTGCGCCATCCGAAAGGACACAGCCCCACCCGGACGATTCACCCATTCCCGTAAAAATGGGCGAATCGCCTCCACTGTTCTTAAACCCGCCCTTGGCATAGCCAGATCATGGGCCCACCTATTAAAGGTGTCCTCCCTGGCTTGCCTCCTCGCTGGTCCGACCAATTCGGCCCATCGGCCATCTGCTCTCGTCTCACACTTGAGACGATACAGGCCACTTAGGGCCACCGCCTCGAACTCCCAGGGCGGAGTCCCCGCCAACAGGCACGCCGCCTCGAATGAGACAGTCCGATAGCAGCGAGCTGCCCGAACCGCCATCACTCGCTGCGGCCTCCTGAGCAGGGCGCGGTTCTTCGCCCCCAGCCTATCATCCCATATTGGGGCCCCATACAAGGCCATACTGCGTATGACACCGCAGTACAGCCTCCGTACACTCTGTTGAGGGCCCCCAATATTAGGCAGAAGCCTTGCTAGCGCCCCCGCTGCCCCCACTAACTTCCCCCCGAGAGCCTTAAAGTGGGCCTCAAAGTTCCAGCGACCGTCCAAGACGAGACCAAGGTATTTCATCTTGGACGACACCGGAACCCTTACTCCTTCCACCATCAGGACCGCCCCAGGAGGTGGACCATTCCTAGGGCCATGGAACAATAGGGCGTCCGTCTTATCGAGAGACACCCTAAGTCCCAAGGCCCCTATCCGTCTAACAGTAAGGGAGGTGCCAACCGTTGCAAGTCGAGCCACCTCCCCATAGCTTGCCCCACTGGCTACTACGAGGGTATCGTCTGCATAGCAGAAGACGCGCAATCCTGGCAGAAGCGCGCCCCGCAATACCCAATCGTAGGCCATGTCCCACAGGAGTGGCCCTAGGACCGAGCCTTGAGGTACCCCACACCGCACAGGGTGGTAACAGACCGTGCCCTCTCTATTGGAGTACACGATCCGTCTCTCCGCAAAATAGTCCCCCACTATCCGGCGCAGATACAGAGGGACCTCAAAAAATTCAAGGGCCTCTCCAACCACGCCAAAAGGGACACTATTGAAGGCATTGGCAATATCTAATGATACTGCCAATGCCCTTCCACCCCCGCTAACCACCCCACCGGTGTGAGACCTCAGGTCCCGAAGAGCATCTAGCGTCGACCGACCCGCCCGAAAGCCGTACTGTGCCTCGCTCAGATCCGGCCCCTCAACAGAGAGGTGCCGGCACAACCGAGACGCCACGACCCACTCCAGCGCCTTGCCCGCCTCGTCCAAAAGGACAATAGGGCGGTAAGCCGCCGAACAACCTAACCTAACCTAACCTAACCTAACCTAACCTAACCTAACCTAACCTAACCTAACCTAACCTAACCTAACCTAACCTAACCTAACCTAACCTAACCTAACCTAACCTAACCTAACCTAACCTAACCTAACCTAACCTAACCTAACCTAACCTAACCTAACCTAACCTAACCTAACCTAACCTAACCTAACCTAACCTAACCTAACCTAACCTAACCTAACCTAACCTAACCTAACCTAACCTAACCTAACCTAACCTAACCTAACCTAACCTAACCTAACCTAACCTAACCTAACCTAACCTAACCTAACCTCGTCGAAGACGTAATAGGTAAACATTTTCTTCTTATGTCGTGATGGCCATGTAACAACATCGCGATTTGGCAAAATTCATTTTACATCTAGCGACATCTATTGGACTATTGACGTGAAATTTTAAATCACACGAATAAATTCAATTCTTTGTAAACAGTTGCCAGTTGTTCTTCCTTTTTTATTTAATTATATCAATTATTCACTTTCTGAACATGCAACGAAGTTTTAATGAATAATAAAAAAATAAAAAGCCTTTTATTTCTTGCTTTCTATAAGTATTACAATTTCATAACAATACTTAATTTAATGTTTTTTTAGCAAGAACCCTCTCCATGAAAGGTAAAGGCCTCCTCCAGAGAAGACCAGTATTCTATCGCTTAGCCTCGCTACGTGACCCGCCCATCGCCATTTGAGCTTTTGTGAGTAATTGAGGGCGTCAATGGCTTGAGTTTTCTGTCTTATATGAGTGTGGCGGATCTTTTGGATTTTCCTTATTTTCAGAATGCTCCTCTCCATACTCCTTTGGCAGGATATAATTTTATTTTTTACTTTTCTAGTAAATTTCCAAGTTTGGCAGGCGTATGTTAATGAGGGCAGTAGGCAGGTGTTCATAACTTTCGTTTTCATTCGTATAGTCATTTTACTTTTGAGTATTTCTTTGAAGCTCCAGAACTTTTTCCATGTGATGTTGATTCTTCTCTCTACTTCTTGTTCGTTATTTTTTTGGCTAAATGAAATTTGCTTTCCCAGGTAAATGTAGGCGTTTACATATGTTAGGGGTGAGTTTTCCAGGTATATTGGTCTTTCAGTATGGTTCGTCATGACGTTAGTTTTTGTTAGGTTGATTTCCAAGCCCACTTTACGACTTTCTTCGTGTAGAGCGTTAATCATTCCTTGTAGTTGGTTTGTATTTTCTGAGAGCAGGACTATATCGTCAGCAAATCTTAAATGACTCAAGTAACGTCCTTTTATATTTATGCCAACTTTTTCCCAAACTAGTTTACCAATGATGGCCTGTAGCACCGCTATGAAGATAGTTGGCGAGAGTGGGTCTCCCTGCCGTACACCTCTGCTTATTTGTATGGGTGGTCCTGTAGTCTCTAGCTTGACTCTGCTAGTACTGTTATCATAGATATTTTTTAATAAATAAAACATTATAAATAATATTTTTTTTTCTTAATACGTTTATTGTTAATTGTTTGTTACGTTACATGAAGAAGGCGTTTGTTGATAATTATTTCGATGCGCGTGAGGCCAGCACCATATAATAATAGTTTCATAGGCTAGGCAGTATGAAGACAAAGGTCACTTCTTCACGTCTTATATATTTATATTTTTACACAATTTACACAGAAGAATCAAAGTCAATTAACGATAAGAGTTGTAAGCACAATAAGAGAAAAGAAAGCGTTTAGACAAGAATAAAGTAATTATAAGTAATAAAGGGAGAATTCGTAATTCGCGCGCCCTGTTCGTTTCGCGTTTGATAGTTCTGATCGTACTGGGATTCACCATTGAGCCATTTCTGCGAAAACCCTCCATCTTTTAGTCGATACCAACTTCGATAAAATAAATACAGATAATACATCTTTTTCTACAGCTGTGATACATTTTGACATTCTACACATTTTGTCTTCAGTCACCGTGACCACGCACGCTGTAAAGCACGCGAAACGTCGGTTAAATTTAAAATTATGTAAAATAATTGTCAATTTATAATAATACATAACTTCAATCCGTATATCTATGTTGTCTTCAGAATTGCATAACAACACTTTATTGAAATGGGAAGAGGTTTGCAGTAGCTTAGATGGTGATGAACCTAATCTGGAAAAAAAAAAAAAAATTTTTTAATAGAACGTGCCGATATATTGGAATCTTTGAATCGAAATAACAAGTTAGATATCAATGTTTCTAAACCTCATGATCAAGTGCGTTGCCTTTAATAATAATTATAACACTAATAATCAATTTTAAAAAACAAGGACAGGGACAAGGAAATCAAATAAAAATATTTCTAAGTTATAAAAATAATAAAACTAAACAAATAAATACAAAATTTTCATGTATAATTTGTGATAAGAATCATAAAATATATGATTGTCCTACGTTCAAGGACAAAGGTGAACGAATACAAGACTTAGTGAAATATAATCTATGTCAGATTTGTCTAAGGCAAGGTCATTCCGTAAATGATTGCCGTATGGGATCTTGTCGCGTGGCTGGATGTGAGGAAAGCACAACAGTATGCTGCATTGCTCATCCAACCCATCTACATCGAGCTCTCGTTCTAGAGAGAGCGATCAAACAAATATTTTTGTGAATTATGCTAATGAAGACACATGTCAGGTAGTGTTGTCTACTGCTTTTATTGAGGTGTCGGATCCACTTGGTCAGCAAAAGATCAAGGTTCGCGCGCTTCTAGATTGTGGAAGACAAGCTTCTTTTATAACGACATTTTTGCAGAACAGATCGGCATTGGCAACTGTTCAAGTAGTGTTACTGAAACTTGTAATATTCAAATAAATTCATTAAACAACAATTTTAGTTCAATGTTGTCTTGCTATGTTTTAAAAGAATTAACAGGGCAGTATATAATTACCTAAAGGCCCAATTGAAATAACATTTAAGTTGCCTAGGAACATGCAGTTGGCTGATCCTAGGTTTTCAACGGCCGGGATTATGTTGCGACATTGCGCAAGTTTTATCGCAGGCGCATTTTCAAATTATAATTGTAAGGTAGGGCGACGTGCGCCATCACTTCTCTTTGTACTTGACTAGCGAAAGGTCATATAAAGAAAATAAACAAGTTTATACAAGAAGTCTAAAGAGTTTCATTTACCGGCCCAGTCGTTCCCTAAAGAATGAACAGTTAGGATATTTAGAACCATAGAAATTAAGAACACTGCCGATCTTTGGGGTATTTCTGTAAAAATAATAAGTAGCATAATTATTGATGTAATTGCTCCCCATCTAGCTATAATTTTCAACAATTGCATTGAAAGTGGCGAGTTTCCCGATCTAATGAAACATAGTAAAGTTATTCCATTATTTAAAGCTGGTAGTATATCCGACTCCAGTAACTTTAGACCAATTTCCGTACTACCTACTTGAATATAGTTTTGTTTGCTGATGATACGTCCTTGATTTTTAAAATCAAATTTACAAATTTTGACGATGTGATCTTCGATTGTCCATTGGTTTAGTATGAATAACCTTCTACTTAATGCAAAAAAAAAAAGACAAAATGCATTAAATGCAATGGCTACTAGACCAATTATAAATGATGAGGAATTGAATCGATGACACAACTGTATTTCTTGGAATCACCATGGATTCAAAACTTCAGTGTTCCCCCGCTCATATTATCGGATTGGCGAAGAAACTTACATCTGCAGCTTACGCGGTTAAAAAAATTCGCTCACTAACTGATATCGTTACAGCTGGACTTGTTTATTTTAGTTACTTTCACAGCTTATTATTATGGGGTCATGCTGCTGTTGTCGAAACTATTTTCATCCTGCAGAAGAGGGCTATTCGTGCAATCTATAATTTAAAATGTAGGGAATCTCTGAAAGATAAATTCAAGGAAATTAATATACTTACCTTTCCCTCGCAATATATTTATGAAAATATTATTTAAGTATACAAAAATAGTGATAAGTTTACCAGAATAGAACATACGCACAATGTTAATACTCGGAACAAACGCAGGCTGCAATTTCCCCGTAATAGACTATCTAAAGTTAGTAATTCTTTTTTGGGAAAAGGGATACTCTTCTTTAATAAAATGCCAGAGGCTCTTTTATCTCTGCCTTTTAATAAATTTAAGAAATGTATTAAAGAAAAGCTTACACAGCTTACTATAAAGTTAACGATTATCTAGTTGATAAAAGGGCCTGGGACTAATGCTAGACAGCCTACTTCTAATTAATTTGCGATATTTGTTTTGAAATAAGTGTTGTTTGATGATTTGCTATTTTAAAAGAGTACCGAGAGTTTTTTACTCCGGCTTTTTCTCTCGGCCTACACCCTCTGTCTTCTTTGCTTTGATGCCTACAGATTCAAATTTAATGACGTGGAATAAGTGATACCTGTAATCTGTATCTTATGTTCCATAATAAACATATTTTTTATTTTTTTATATATTTAATAGTCAATTTGTATTGTGTTGCGATTTGAATGTTTCTTATGCAGATTGACGAGTAGCTTATGACTTGCAAGGAAATCTGGTCTGAGATGCAAAGTCTTGGCTTCAGAGATAACTAATTTCCACTTAAAACTTCTTCATAGGCTGAGATATGCGCGGCTCCACGACCACCAACCCAAAAAGGATATGAATATGAATAAGGTGTCTTATTGGTCATATCACATTTTGCGCGGTTTCTATTCTTATTCTAAGCGATTACCCAAAATCAAATCAAAAGAAAAACCATAGTTGTCATTACGAGTAACTCATGTATGCGTTCGTTAAAACAATGTCTAAGAAATTTTATTATTTTCCAAAAACAAAGAATGCTTTGACCGCGTAATCTGAGAATTTATCTAAGACTGCATATCTTGCGACTCAAAACTCAACTTGTTTCTGTTGTGTATAAAGATAAATTATCAATCAAACAGACGTAGAAAGTGTCTGAACCATTGCGGAACACGTCCTTATAATCCTTCCACTCGTATACGTGCTCACTAGGGATCTGTGTTTAGTTACTGTTATTTAATCTACAGCCACACGATTTCTTGTTTTTTAAACGTATAGATAGTTAGCCAAAATAGAACACTGCCCGCACTATTCTCCTGTGCAGGCAGCGAAGTCCGGGCGTGTCCCTGGTCCGAAATACATTGTAACATCGCTCATGATAATGTCGATGTCGTTTCTTAAACAAATAAATAACAGCAACAACTTTATTATTGTAATAGGACAAAAACAGTTGTAGGACTTTATTTGTGTTCGGTTTCTAACTTGATCGCTTGCATGGCGAACATGAGCTTCGTAGAATCAACCCAAGACCACTTTTTCGAAAAGGGATTGTACATCATGCCGTGAATCAGCTCGACGTGACAGCTATCTGAAACATATTATAAAGATCACCTCGACTATTCAGAAAGGCTCGTACTTCAGGAGTAAACCGTACTTCTCTCGAGCAGAAAAGAGACCTCGTTGGGCGTGGTGAGCTTGTGGTACTGATGCGTGCCCTTGGGCACCGCGCCCATCACGTACTCGGCCACGTAGATGCCCAGCAGCCGGGTACGGGGGCTCCTATTGGGCGTGGTGACGAAGATGCGGCCTCCGGGCTTGAGACAGGTCACGCACGCCTGTACGAATAGCTCCTTGTCGGCCACGTGCTCGATGATCTCAGAGGCCACCACCGCGTCGTAGTGGTTCGAGTATTCCTCGGCGTGGTCCTCGATGGTGGAGCAGAAGTATGTGGGCTTATTGTGGGCAATCTTCTCGTCGAGGTCACTGTGTTGTTTGGCACACTCGATTAAATCTTTGCTGGCGTCCACTCCCGTAACGATGCCGCCTATTCTCGCCAAAGCCTGGAATAGATAAAATTCCTTAAATAGGCGTTTTAAGTATACACAACTGACATCATCATAAAGTCCTAGCTACTCTTTAGTCTTTAAAAAGATTTTTACCGAAATGATAAAGATCTATTTCTAGAACAATCTATTTTAATAATTAACCCCTTTGCTATTGCTATAACTATGCCAGATTAATAGTTCAATTGTATCCCCTTGTGTAGAAGTAGCTATGTAGAATACTTTAATATATAAATAATACCTCTGATAGTATTCCTCCACCACAGCCAACATCTAGAATAGTCTTATTGGCCAAAGGTGTAAGAGTTTTCTCTTTCTCTGGCTCACTAACAAGACCATCTCTTACTAATGGAACTCTAAGAAATAATACTCATGTTAATTATGCACATTTAAACACCTTTAAACACATCAAATCAAATTTTACAGTTAAGTACAGTTGCTGGTTTATTTCAATATAAACTAAAAAAATGAGTCTACACATAGTAAGGATTCTATACCTCAGCATATTAAAAGAGTGAAGAATGCCCAGCTTGCCTTTGGGATCCCACCAGGCATTCATGTGTTTGCCGTGTCTTTCCACATCTTCCTTATCAACTGTTGTATTTGCCTTACTTGCAGATAAGCTAGTAATATTTCTTCGTAAACATGATTGAATTTGTCTGAAAGTTATAAACATTTACTGTACATGTATTAACATTTTTATTAAAAAAAAATAGATACATGCAAATTAAGACAATTTAGTACCATTATTACAATGTATTATGGGTCATAAATATGTTGGATTTTCATATAAATATTTACTTAAACCTTAGTAAATTATCTTTATCTATTTGTAAGAGTATAAGAAAGAATATTATATTAGTTGGTTAAAGTAATAAAAAATGATACAGCAGAATACTAAAGACAAAGCAAAGATATTTTGTAAGAAACAAACAACTTATTTACAATTAAATTTACGTAAAATCTATCATTTATACTCACACATTTTGGGAAATATTTATAACAGCATATCGTATCGCCCTCGGACATAGTGCATTAATCGTCATTATTACCTAATAGTCCAGAGATTTTAGCAACGGTTGAACTTCTTAATATAAATTATTATCTAAGCGCACCTTTACGCGTGTACTGTACTTAAGATAATATTATATTACAGTTATTGTTTGCTCTTTTTGTTATGAATTTATTGTTAAGAAAAGAGTAAACGTGACTAACATCACCGTAAAATCAACATCACAGTAAATCTTTAGTTAGATGCGACTAGAAAATAGCAAATTAGACTAGTTAACTAATACGGATATATACGTCAAAATTCAAATATCCGTGGCTGTGAGGCGAAGATTTATTAATTATTTATGATTCTTCGATGTCTTAACTCACAAATCACAATAGATAACTACTTGTATTGACATTTGACATACGCTCGAACTTCTAAGTCAAGCTTATGGTATATAAGCGTATAATCACAAAAATCTACCACAACAAACGAACTTGATAACATCGACGAATGACCACATTGCCGACCTGTCAAATTTAGTTCCAAAAATCACCGCGGGACTTCTTTCATGAAAAGGACTATACACTGAGTTTATTGCCACAGGTGGTATATATCTGGATGTCAAATATGACTCTCGTTGAATGTAGATTTTGGCATATTTGGACTGTGCGTATAAATTTCAATTAAATACAATCTAAAATATTTATATGTATTTAATGTAATTTAAAAATAATAAAAATAAAATAAAAAAATCATTTAATCACATAGGTAACATAATGTACACTTATGACTTGTCAGTAAAGAAATACATATTAATGCTTCTAATTTTACATTTACTGCCAGTTCTCAAAACAAGGACGTAGAACGGGGAGAGAAGAACTGGCAATAAACTCTCCGCCACTCTTTTTAATAGTCAACACAAGCGGAAGCAGAAATACAATCTTCAAATACTTAATTTAAGCAAAGTGCGTAGAAATGATTTTGGTAAACTGAGAAAGTCCCAAAACCTAAACCTTGTATTCTTCGGCAAGGAAAATGAGGATAACTCAAAAACTGTGTCGGTTTCCTCCTTTCTGACTCCGCAAAGAAAGGTCTTTTGCAATGGAAACTCGTCTTAGACTGAATCTTTTGGTTTTCAACAGCTTTTGAACCTATTGAAGCCCGGAAAGCTCCATTGTACTGTGTTACGCTCTTACAAACGCCTCACTCAAACGCTGAGTGCGAACGCAAGTTTAGTGAAATTAATAATATAAAAACCAAGCAGAGGAACTGTCTGATCACAAATACTATTAAAGGAAATATGTTAGCTCAGCAAGCCATTCGTCGAAATTCTCAAAACTGCGTCAAATTTAATCCCACTAATGAAATAATTTTGAAGATGAATGCAAAAATTTATCAAAATCATGAGGAAATTATTTTAGAATAACTTACAATTATATGTATTTACAAATAAATTAATACAGCATCTTATTTCTCTTTTAATATTTAAACAAACTTTTACTGTAATTTTACTGTAATCGAATTTGGAATCTGCTGTTTTAAGAAACTACTATATTTTTTAGCTGACAACACTGTAATTTTACTTTTGGGATCTGGAAGCACTGAGTCCACAGTCCACTGTCCAGGGGGTCTAGCCATATTGGTGTCGAAAAGTATTCTACATACACTACCGCTTTTGCGTAATCGTACTGTCGAAAACGCTTCGTTCGTAGCCAAGAGGCATGTCGATACATTACCGCAAAGTCGACAGCGTAGATGCGAGCTGCTGTTCGTAGCACCTTATTCCGTCATATTGTCTCTGGATTAAATGTATTCCTAATGTCACTTTTATAAACAAATAAAAGTTAAAACTACAATATTATTGTAAATTTGCAATAATTGCAAATTCCAATTATTGGAAGCTGCAAAAGGGACATTAGAATGTCAGCAAGGTTGAACAATTTTCGATTTAAGTGGAATTTACGGAAGGTGCAAAGTGAATATATGAATTTAATTGCATGTTTAAATTAATTATGGTTTGTTTCATGTTTTCTCAGAAATTTAAGGCTACAAATAAATACAATATTTTGAAATTGCATAATCGCGCTATATAATAATAACTAAAATATCAAAGTATGAGTACTACACTCATACTTTGATATTTTATGGATTTGACCTCACAACTAATCTGCAAAATGAAGAAGCAACATATTTTGTTACCGCTTAGAAGAAACAATAGAAATTGTACTGTGGATTGATAAATAAAGAGTGAAAATAAGGTTGACTAGAAGTTGATAAGGAATAGAAGGATAGTCCAAGGAATTAAAAAACAATAGAATAAAAACATAGTGTGAACACTGAAATTAGAGTTTGATTTAAGCTTTAATTAGGTTTGGTGTTTGTGCTTGAACATTTTTAATGTCAATTTGTAAGCAGATTTATATATAAGTGTAGATTTTATTAGTGATTTGCTACTAGTTGGAATTATCTCTGTTTATGTCCAACAAACAATTTCAGTTTATGTTAGAGTCATAAAGGTTGATTGTTTATAATAAATTTATACTTTTAGGAAGTGAGCATTGAAAAGCAGCAAGTAATCAATGAAATGAAAAGAGGGATTAATAAAAATTATAAAATAGAAACTTAGTCTGGTATGAAATTATAACCCTTACTCAACCTTTGATTCCATATTGATGCTCCAACATCTTAGATATAAATTTAAGTTTGATGCTGATTTTAAGTTAATATTTATGTCTGTTAACTTTTGGTTATATCAGTGATTTGCTACTAGTTAATGTAAATGCAAAATCTGTTTAAGTAAGAAATGAATAAACATTGTATGTTATGTATTTGTCAGTTTTATTTTTGGTAATTTACCTATGTCTTCTTTAGTAGGAAAAGCCATTAAAGTGGTTAACAATATTAGTTTATTTTACAAGAATATACAGATAATGCATATGACCCGTACCTACTAACAGTTAGGAATATTAAACAAATAGGTAGCAAAATAAAAATGTTTCAGTTATGGTTATTTTTTATTAAAATAAGGCACCAAATATCTTCCTTAACATAATGCAGTCTACATAGAAAAATAAGCATATGTAACAACTTATTAAACAATACAGACATTACTACTGAACACACACAGGTGCACCAAATTCAATGCATTACTACCTAATGTAGATGTATTCAATTACTCATATTTATATATGTAGATAATTAACTAATAAATGTAAGTGTTAGTTTGCAGCAATGTCAATATCTTGTTTATGTGCTGTTATATACCAAAAAATTTTCAATTCATAAAACCTAACGTTAGATGTTGTGATGATTTCATAAAATTACTATGATACCTACAGTTACTATGAATACAGCCTGGGCGATTAAAAAAACAGTGATTGTTTCCTTAACATAACAATTGTAAATAATAATAGTTTTTTTAAAGATATAATTCTTCCCAAAATCTACAAATCTAGTTTGTTTATAATAATATCTCATTAACATTCAAACTGCTGAACTTATTAAGATTAAATGTGGAAGAACATAGTTTCAGTTACTGTGTCCTGTTCAGGAGGTAATGTTACTTAACCAACCATTATTTCATACTCCACTTGTCTTATTTTTTACATTATTCATAAAATGCTTCATTCCCCATTTTCAGGTACATAATATAACACTTAAATTAATAAAAGATAAGACTAATAAAACTTGTCCATTTGTGGTTTTTTTAAATATTTTTAGTTGTCTTATTAGCTTCTCTTTTTCTGAAAAGAAAATATTTTAGTTAGTACTTTGATCAAATAGAAAACTGACAAACTAAACTGAGATCGGTCCAAGGTTTGTTCAATAGGTAACTTTAATATTAAAACTCTTTACTTAATTCTAAACTTAAAAATATACTTAATTTGTCACTTTGCTGCTTATTCTCAATTAAAGTTTTTAATAACCAAACAATGTCAGTAACTCTCAAGGGACTTGAATTCAAACTTCTAATTCATTAACAATATTATAATAACTTCTCTAGTATATTGACTTAGTAAATAATTAAAGAAAATATCTGCTTACCATTACTTAGTATTGCTCACTAGATTTTATATTTCTTAAGTTCATAAAGTATAAATCCACTTTTTTGATTAATTTAAATCAATATTATATCATTATCAGCTTCTATTATAATTACAATAAAATATATTTAGAACTTCTAATTATGTTCATTAGTGACTGCTTTCTCATCTGAAATATACAAATAAAATGTACAATCATTTTACTTTGTGATTACATAATATATGCAATATTAAATGGTATATGTATTTTTCAAATTAAAGAACAATTTCATGAACTTACATGCAATATAAATATCAATAAAAGATATCCAATATAACTAGGATTTACCTCTACTAATTTGCTGATTTTCTTGATATTTTTATATTTATCTGTGTCTATTATGTTATCCTCGCATTGATTCATAGAAAAACTAAAACTCTTAACTTAAAAATATTAACTCTAGTTTAAATTATTACAATTACACGAGAACGTTAAAAAAAGACAGATAACAAATTAAAACCATTTCGTTAAAACGTCCAAAATATGACATGTTTTTAAAACTGACTACCGTTTTAGATGGCAATAGTTGTACTGAATTATTGCAAACAGCAGCTTTTGAGATCACGCTAAAACATGGCGGAGAAACGCCGTTTTTTCTACACTGCCGAAACATTAATTGGTCGTTGGCTACCGAATAGCGTAAGCGTTAATGTGTGTCTTTTCGTAGCACTGTCATGGCGTCGCTTATTGTATCCCGACTCACGCCTTTAGGGCCTAGGCTACCGACTGTCGACACGAGCTGTCATTTTCATACAAATTTAGTTTTCGACTTTCTACATACACTACCGTTAAGCCATCTTGGCTAGACCCCCAGGTCATAAAATCCAAAAAAAAAAACAATCAATGTTTTACAAATAATGGTATTCAAATTTAATCGAATACAATGTTTAAACATTACATGTATTTTCCGTTTGGCCACATTTATTTTGCATTACTTTTCAATTTGTAGAAATAATTCATTTTGTACAATCATGCATTGCAAATGTGGAAATAATTAAAATGAAGTCTGCAAGAGTAAGTTCTTTTGAATTTTCCAGTAGGTAGCATAAACCTCTGCTTTCATTGGTTGTATTCCAATTTGATACTTCTTATTACATGTATAATAAATAAATATAATATTGACATACTTTAAGTTTATTGCGCCTTGCCTGCTCCAAGACTTTATTCTCCGAAATGTCACTGGCAGTAAAGACTGAAACTAGGTACCTATCAAACCTGGGACTGTACATGGTTATTATGTATAAAAATTGTAATTCATTAATGTAGGTAACTTAATGTACTCTTACTCATACATAATGTCAATATTACTTGTACACAATATTTGTAAGCACCTGAAACCATTGTATCATACTCCTCATCACTTGTTAAACAGTTAATTATTGTAATTTAATTTAAAATAGTGAATAAATATGAAAACCATACATTTCACCTCTATTAATGACACACGGTGGAATAAGAGCATGCACTTACATAACTGTTCCAACAATATGTCAACACATAGTATCAATATGAATCAAGGTATAAAATACATTGCCATATATATTACTGATCCAAGCCTGAGTAGTTGACACAAGTATAACTCACAATGTTATCATAATTGGAAATGCTGGAGCGATCCCATACAAACTCTTATGATCTTAATCACTGTTTGTAACCTAATATTGCTAATTATGTTATATTATAATGACAATGCAGATGAGACCATCTTTGAACTTACCACTATTTTCTCACTATTAATTACATGTTTATTTATATTTATAAGCCTTCAATCAATGCTAGTATCAATGATAGGAAGTTCAAAAATTATCAATAAATCTGTGGAAAACAAAGAGGGGCCTTTTTTTGGGTTACACCATGTAAAATGTACTCTTTGTTATATTGATCTTAAAAATATAATAATTTTTGTAAATAAATAAAATAATGCATAGCAAATAAGAATCATGTTAGGTATTATGGCCAACCTTGTATTGTCTTGTCTTTTTTGATGTTTGAATAATGAGATTGGATTTCTATGAAGATCTGGCACATAGTTGGAGATATAGCTTTGAGAAGATCATTAGGTGATGTCAGTGGACCATCTATATTGATTGGGTGAGGTATTATCCTGTTTATAATTTAGAGATTATTTGATGATAATAGTTTCAGACAGTATCTTTTTGCAAGCATAAGTCATCTCAATATCAATTGCACAATATTTGTTTGACTTTCATGACCCTTATGGGAGTCAAACACATTACTCCTGATACAATCCTCAAAGCAATGTTCTGTAATAGACTACAAGCCCATGAAAAAAAATACCTGTGAAATGAACCAACGTGAATAACGCTTAGAAGGCTGTTACTATATCAGAAAATAACTCTGAGCACTATGCCGTCATTTCTGAGCGGTACATGTGAGTACGTGAGTGAAATGTTAATGGAATTTCTCAGGTACATATGAGGAATTTCGACTAATTATATAATGTACGGCATTGTTATAGTGTATATAAGATTAAAAATAAATGTCGAAAAACCTCCTTTATATGATTTTTCAAATATTCCTAGAGTAAGTAATATTTTCAAAGATTATTGTTATTTTATATGTAACAAATATAAATAAACAAAAATTTTTTTTTTAACAAAAATAAAAAGAGGTAGGTATACAAGGCGTCCCAAAGTTATGGGACAAGAAGGGAAAGTACCTTAAATATCGTAGATAGGGTATTTTACTAAAAGAAGACTATGTTTTTCTAAATATTACTTGCCTCGTCTGGGAATCGAACCGACTTAAATGTAAAAAACACCCCTACTTTTATGATGCCAATCGAAAGAATGGCCAAAAACTAATAAGTCTTAAGTAACATAGTATTTTAAAAGAAAGGAACAGCGTGAAATTAATCATTTTAATCCCCGCCCTGTATAGGTAGGTTATATATTTTTAGGGATGTTCTTTAGGTATGTTTGCTTTAGAGTTGATTGGTTCAGAATTATTTGGTCGTGTTAAAATAAAACTCCCTAATTGTTTGTAGAAGAGGTGAAGATGGAATGATTTTTATTTACAAAACTATGTAAATTTTTACCCAAAAATTATCCTACACTTACAACTAGTATTAACATGTGGTGCCAAAATGCGGAGGGTTGGTTGGTTGCGCAGATACCAGGGCAGGCGATAAAAACGCGGCGCGGCAAAAAGTTGGCCCTTTTCTGCGCGCAGCCGTCGAAGCGTACGAACGTGTTCTTCTCAGAACACTTCGATATCGTAGCCTTACGATAACGCTAATAAACTGTTCTTTTCAGAACAATATTATCGTATCTTACGAAAACGTTTAACAACTGTCCTTTTCAGGACATATTACCGTGTCTTACGACAACGATGAAACTGTTCTTTTCAGAACAATATTATCGTATCTTACGAAAACGTTTAACAACTGTCCTTTTCAGGACATATTACCGTGTCTTACGACAACGATGAAACTGTTGTTTTCAGAACACACGACCGTATCTATTCTGATCTGTTAAGTATCATTAATTACGACACGTTAACTAGTCACCTACATATTATTATTATTAGGATAGGTAGGATAGTATCTGGTCAATGATACAAGCATTTGAGTTAGGCGGCCCCTAGACGATCAATTATATTGCGGAATATTGAAAATTGTGCAATATTGCCACACTGAAATCTGAATCTGCCACAACGCCGCCCCACTAGCGTTATCCAAGAGGCCTATAGATTCAGATAGATGTTTTAATAATAAATATGGAAAATCATTTCTCCTAGATAGTATACGTATTAAAAATTCAGACCATGAAAAAAATCCAATTAATATCTTGATTGAGGATTTTTATTAAGTATTATTAAAATAATTGTGTAATGAATCCGCGTCAAGTAAATTGTTACTATCTAATAACTTATCTAAAAGTGGCTGTACAAATTCATCCCTATATGTCCTATTACCAGTTCTGATACCCTTAAACTTTTTAATGAGATTAAAAATTTGAGTGATGGACGAAGTTCTATTGAAACTGTTAAAAAACTATTCCAACTGATACTTTTTTGCTCCTCTGTAGTGCGCTTAATGCAATCTAATGTTTTATTATATTGTTGGATAGTTTCTGTACAATTTCAGGGCTTGGGGGGCTTTCGGATAAGAAGTTGTGGTAAATCTTTTATAAATATAGAATATTTCCTACACCACTACAAGGATTTTTTTTGTAGAAATTACTTATAACCAGAAATATTAAAAGATTTATTGTCTTTTAACCATGTTTCAAGTAAGATGTTTTTTAGGATTTGCACCTTGAACATTGATTTGTAAAAATCATAGAGAGCATAAGTAGTCTATATGATTGTGTAATGTGTATCCATTGTGTTGACAGAATTTTAATGAGTATATTCTTAGCGTTTGAGTGCCATGGGTTTATACTTAATGTTCTATATTGGCCCTGTGTGGGCAGCGAAGTTCGGGCGTGTCGCTAATCCTCGTGATAATGTCGAAGTCATGTAACCGTTCTTAAAACGAATAAATAACAGCAACAACTTTATTATCATATTAGTACAACAACACTTGTAGGAGCTTATTTTCGTTCGGGTTCTAACTTGATCGCCTGCATGGCGAACATGAGCTTAGTAGAATTAACCCAAGTCCACTTGTTAAAGAAAGGGTAGAACATGATGCCGCGAAGCAGCTCCACTTGACAGCAATCTGAAAAATATCATTAAGGTCAACCTCAACTATTCTGAAAGGGTTGTGAGTACTTCAGGAGTAAACCGTACTTCTCTCGAGCAGAAAGGTGACCTCGTTAGGCGTGGTGAGCTTGTGGTACTGATGTGTGCCCTTGGGCAAGGTGCCCAGCACGTACTCGGACACGTAGATGCCCAGCAGCCGGGTCCAGAGGCTCCTATTGGGCGTGGTGATGAAGATGCGGCCTCTTGGCTTGAGGCAGGCCACGCAGGCGCGCACGAAGAGCTCTTTGTCGGCCACGTGCTCGATGATCTCAGAGGCCACCACCGCGTCGTAGTGGTTCGGGTATTCCTCGGCGTGGTCCTCGATGGTGGAGCAGAAGTATGTGGGCTTATTGTGGGAAATCTTCTCGTCGAGGTAACTGTGTTGTTTGGCGCACTCGATTAATTGTTCGCTGGCGTCCACTCCCGTAATGATGCCGCCTATTCTGGCCAAAGCCTGAAACAGGGTACGCAGATCCTTAAATAGGTTCTCTTTTTGCTCAAATTTAAACCAAAAATATATTTCACTAGTTCTTTGACTAAACAAATATGAGAAATCTACTTCTAAAATGTTTTTATATTTTAATTTTTAATCTAATTAAATTCATAAAAAAATAATAAGTATAATTGCACAGATTTAATGTAGAGACCTACCCACTGTGTAGAAAAGTAGCGCATGAGTAGGTAGAACAATTTTAATGTGAGATAAGGCAGTAAGAATAAAACTATATATACTATAAATAATGCCTTGATTGATACTTACATCAAATTAAAATTAACAAATGTGGTACCTACTGCTGATATAATAACTATGCCAGATTAATTGTACTATTTAAATTGTTGTAATTGTCAATTATTAAAAATAATACCTCTGATAATATTCCTCCACCACAGCCAACATCTAAAATAGTCTTATTGGCCAAAGGTGTAAGAGTTTTATCCTTCTCTGGCTCACTAACAAGACCATCTCTTACTAATGGAACTCTAAGAAATAAATCTTATATTAATTATCAATACACATTTCAAATTTAACAGTTAAGAGAAGCGGCTGGCTATTAATTATATAAACTAAAATGAGTCTACGTCTTATAGTAAGGTTCTGTACCTTAGCATATTAAAAGAATGAAGTGCTCCCATCTTGCCTTTGGGATCCCACCAGACCTTCATGTGTTTGCTGTGTCTTTTCACATCTTCTTTATCAACTGTTGTATTTACAGATAAGCTGAAGTTGTTCATGCTGATATTCCTTCGTAAACAATATTGAATTTGCCTGAAAATTACCAAAACCTGAAAAAACATGATTTTTGAGCAGAAAACACATGTAATTAATACTAATAAATTTTTTAATAAAAAATAAAGACAATTTCCTATGTTTATTATGGGCCATACATTTGTTTCTCTTTCCTGCAAATATGTACCAAACCTTAGTAAATTATTTTTAACTATATACTTAAGAGTATAAGAAAGAATATTATTTTTGTTGGTAAAAGAAATAAAAAAATAATTCAGTAGAAATTAGTAGAATTAGACAAAGCAATTTTAAATAAGTAAATAAATTTATTGAACCTACTCAAATAATAAGGCGTTAAGTTCGTTCGTTAAGTCTATTATTTATACTCACACATTTTGTGAAATATTTATAACAGCATATCGTATCGCCATCGGACATAGTGTATTAATCGTCATTGTTATTTGTTACTAAATAATCGAGATTTTAGAAACGGTTGAACTTGTTAATATCACTTATTCTCAAACGTGTTTTTTCCGGATTACACCACATAAAACTCAGTCTTTGTTATATTCGACTCAAAAATATAATAATTTTTGTGAACAAATAAAATGATGCATATCGCATAGCAAATAAGAATTAAAAATTATGTTGGTTCGCACTACTGCCATGCCTGCTACGCAACGGACTACGAACTACGAACTACGAAGTTAATAATAATTAATGACACACCGCAAAATTCAATATTGCCACCCTTGAATTGTCTTGGGTTTTCACGACAATTGCAAACAGACTACGCCAATATATTGTGTCGAATTAGCTAATGCTAATAAGTCGGTCAGTTTCGGCATTTCCGCTATGGGTAGAACCGCGGTTGGTCATCGCAGTATACGTGCAGTCAGAGGTTTCCGGAGTCTCACTCACCGCACGAAACGCGAATACAATAAGATGAACCTATAGCATCTCTTCACGCCGGTTTTCAGTCAGACAGCGGTACTGCCCCGTTCGTGCCTGCTCATTTGGCTGAAGCACAAAAGCAACAGCATGGCACTCCCATGGAAGGGGGTTGACTGATTGCACTGGTGAAAATACCTCCGTCACAGGTTATTTCACCAGTGGGCGATGGGGTCTTCACGTCCCGACGCCGTCCACAGTACACACTATGTCATAGTACAGTTTGTCAGGTATTACACCATAAGTACTGGAAATTCCTACTTATTAATTTATTACAAAACATTACATAAATACATGAGAGAATCACTAATTATTAATTGAAAATAAATGATGGGTAGGTAATTAAAGAGAATTATGTCGGCAACATTTTGCTAGCGCTGACAGCTCCGCGTCTACGGGATTTCTATGGTGGCGCAAACTTTATACTGCAATGTGCAAGAACAGCATAGGTATTGAAAAAAAATATTGTCTAATACAAATGACAAGAAGATGTGGTGGCAACTGTCAGTAGGCAGCATGGGCTGGAAGATTTTGTCATCTGTTAGATGCTTTTTGTGCGATAATAATAAATTGTTTGAAAATGATTAAATAATGTAATTAGTATTTACCTAAGAGAATTAAGTTCACACACTGAATTTAATGTCACAGAATTTAGTAAAATAAATAAATACTGTATGTGTATAGAAAAATCAGAAAACTTATACTTAAAAAGACCATAATAGCTTACCGGAATATTATTTGTGAGTTTAGTCTATAGTTATATATTATTATAATCGTCTATAGACAAATATTGACACAACGTTGAAATTATTAATGATCATTGCGCACTAATCACTAGTATACTTCTGTACCTACATTTTCGCATTTCTACCAAAATGAATAAAGGAACTCCGAATAAGAGTATTGTAGCCAACTTGGATGGATTTTGCAAAAGCACATTTACCCTTACTTTTGTAATCGAAATTATTGGACTTGAAGTATGGCACGATTGTAATGAAGGTTGGTTGGATTTGGGAACGTGCTATCAGGCTGTGAAAGTTCAGTACCAGCTGTATCCTGGTCAATCGTTCGACGTCGATGTATTGGTGTGGCCTCACGTAGTAAAGGTACGGCACGGGCATGGATAATTATTTCGACTATGTGTTTGCGTGTTGTTCCCACGAGAATGTAAGTGCGTGCTCCTATTTCACCATGCCTCCTGCTGATAGGGGACAAGTCTTTGTTTTTAATTTATGTTATTATTATTAATTACTTAAAATGTCATGTGGAACATGGTGTAATGGTTGCAGCTCCTTACAAACGTTGTGTAAAAAAAAAAACATGGCGATTAAAAAGAGTGGCGGAGAGTTTATTGCCAGTTCTTCTCTTCCGTTCTACGCCCTTGATTTGAGAACTGGCAGTAAATGTAAAATTAGAAGCATTAATATATATTTCTTTAATGACGAATCACAAGTGTACATTGTGTTACCTACGTGAATAAATGATTTTTGAATTTGAATTTGAATTTGATAATTTAACTTTTTGCTTCCATGAGTACATAAGAGTGTCTTACAAAGTGCGGTGGCGCTGCAGCAGCTGCCGAGTGCTGACTAAAACTTCGTCCGTTTGTTGTTATGTATAAAGGCCGATTTACATTATCATTAGTGTTTAGGAGAGTGCTTTAGGATAGTACTTTAGTTGAAACATGTAAACGCTACTTGCTTTAGTAAACGCTATGCTAAAGAACTTGCCTTTCAAGTTGTACTAAAGCACTCTTCTAAACACTAAGATAATGTAAATCGGCCTTAAGTATAAGTCAATGTTCAGGTATGGTGTGGAATGCAATACGGATGGGCGCGAACTTGGCAGTTTTTGGAAAGACGATGGTTCGCTTTTTCGATACGACATGCCTTTCCAGTCCGAGCGGCGGATTTGCGTAGTCACACAGCTACGGTCACATCTGTTATGGGATTTGGTTCACTCGGTGCTAAGTACCTATAGTTGTTTTTTATGTTACGTATTAATTTCCATTCAATCATTATTGAAAAATTCTCATTTAATCATCAAAATAATGTGTAACGAATATTCAAACAAGTAGATTATCATCATTAATTGTTTATTTAGTGCAAAAAATGACAAGAATTTAGAGGTATATTTACCAGAGTTGAAATTTGGAGAGAAAAGATATTTCGCCGGAGTAATTGAATCAGAACAAAGCGTAGTGGTTTTCTTACAAGATCTCATTTGGCAGAGTGTGGAAGCATTTATACCATCTTCATATTTGGACGGCCTTTTTGATACGCCTCGAGCTGTTTCAGGTTTGTAGCTGAGGATTTTATTCCTATATTTATATTATATATTATGATAGGTTCTCACGTATGCTAAGTGAACCATACCCTGAGTTTTCAGAGTTTTAAAAAGACTTGACCCTTCGAAAGGTGCTGGTTCCGATGGGATACCTTCTATTTTTGCGATAAAATGTGCTAGTGTACTAGCACTACCACTCAGCATTATTATTAATAGCTCTCTTAACTCTGGAATATTCCCAACGGTTTGGAAAAGTGTACAAGTATTACGTGTTACAAAATTGTAGACCAATCTGAACAGTTTTAAAAATATAATCATTAATAAATGTATTATATTTAGAATAATCATAATATTAAACGGAATGTATAAAGAAATACTTACGTTTTAAAACTCTTTGAATACATACGTTTAGTTTTTCTATATTGTCACTGCTACCACAAAATTCCATGATGATGAAATTTACAATATACATTATACACACAATACTTTACAATACCTAAGAGAGAGAGTATACTCACTTTTAAAACATCTTCATTTGTACCGGTATTCATTCTCTGGCTTTAAATACAAGCTTAATCAATAGAAATAAGAAACATGGTTAACTTATACTTTTTTGTGCATTTATTGTCGGTTATATTTTGTAAGATACATAATTGGTTTTGAAAATAACACGATAACAGAGACTAGCTCTCATACTCTAACATTTAGTCTACACAAGACTACACAATATTACTTTTTCTGTGGTTTTGAAATATATAGGTATAAGGGCCAACAATTTCAGATGTAAGACACCAAGATGCTGTCATCGACAAGGTACATGAGACAATTTTATGTAGATCACTATTTGAGGAAGAATTTATACAACCTGAAGAAGTAGACCAGGCGAGAGAAAGACGTGAATCGAAATTTCTTAGAGAGAAGAAGAAAACTGCAGAAGTGCAGAAATTTAAATATGAAATCAAACTCTCCGGCGATACTCTTTTGTCAGGTAATAATAACTTATGATTTTATTTGACTTACTTATTTTCGCTGGATTGTCCTTCCTCCTTTCAGAACTGCGAATTCGGATAAGACTATTAAGAATATTGAAGAAGATCCTTTTGCCACTGTTTCTTTCTTGTAACAGCACCGAGAGTTGAACTGATACTGATCTTAATAAATGCCGCGATGTTATCCTTTTAAAAGTTATAGTGAACAAGGTCACGAGTATCATAGTACGAGATCAGGCTGTAGGATTAGTATTTAAACCTGTTTACACCTGGCTCAGAAGAAGTGCGGCCAGTTGGGCAACGGCACCCTTAATTTTCTGAAATATTTATGTAAATTGCTAATAGACGATATTTTATTTAAATAACAAGTTAACGAAATGTTTTCCCAAAAATCAATTCATTAAACATACTAGCTATTATAAATATACATAAAAATTTGGTTTTTAGCAAATAACCGTTGAGCGCACTAATCCTGCAGCCGGATCTTAGACCTTCATTTCGAATCATTATTCGCCGTGTGTTGTAATATCTTACGTCACTCGTTGATGTTAAAATATTATGTGCATTTTTTGTATCAGAGAGAGATTTATCGTTTTGGTTTCTACGTCTTATACGTATTACTAATTGTCGAATAAGTTAATAGTTATTTTTTTTAATTCTAGGCTATTTTCTGTTATTATTATCTAGGCAATATAAGATTTAAATTAATGACAGCGGTAGGAAAAGTAATACAATTCGAAACGGTGGGAGATCGTCCAGTTGACCAAGGAGAGATGATAGTTTTGATCAGCACCAACAATCTGCCGGCGCAAGACGACCAGCCGATGATTTTCGTGAATATTGAGAAAATCACAAATGTGCCTACGACGGAGTTTAAAAAATCAAGGTGCATACTTTAAACAAATTGGAGATTGGTTAACATTTTAAAATACACTACTAAGATTTAAGAACTTACCTAATTGTTGTAACTTCTATGACGACCATTTATAGACAGTTAGTTTTTGCTTTCTTACTAAATTGCTTTGCCTTAGACTAGTTAGTAGTTGCGCAACTATACTACTTCTGGTATCACAATTGCTACATTCTACGGCTCCCCAATAGAAGCTTAACCGAGCATCAAACGACATCAAAGGACTATTTTATTTTCAAGGGTAACACACCTATACACACGATGGAATATTGGAAATGATATACGTGAATCGGAAAAACAACAGATAAACATAAAGCGGACTATGAACTTTAGCGATCATCACGCAGTTTTATTGCATAGTTCCACAGCTGCCCATGTGACGGCAGAGTTTTTAGATAATTCGTTTATTATAGAGGTAAGTGGTAGTTATTTAAACTTTAATGCACACATTTATAATGAAGTGAAATAAATAACAAAAATATAATTGTGCCGTTTTATAAATTTAAAAAATCCGAAATAAAATATTATTAGTTGAATAATAACATTTTTAATTACTCAGATACGTGGAACTCGTTTACCTTCAAACCGAGACAAGTCATTGTTTTACGGAAAGAATAGGGAAAATTACAAAAATGAAATACTCGACATTCCCATAGCTATAGCAAAATTGGACACTTCGACACTGTCGAAAGGGATCAGTGCTATAATTCGAGAAGAATGTTCACTTCTTCCCCCACAATTGGGTCTTAAGACTTTAGATCGCGAAGACATTTGCACAAACGACACCAACGGAATTGGGAATTGTTCAAGCCCAGAGATTATTATTATTCAACCCTCAGTCATTTTAGACGCCCAGATGACATTAGAAGTTTCGATAGGCTTTGTCGGCTGCAAGCCGAGAGGCTTCGGCTTGAGTTTTTCTAGGTTATTCTGTATCATCAACGAATCGAACACAGTCCTCACTATTGTGAGAAAAATAACTGAAATCAACGAGCAAGTATTGGCGGACTCGGCGAGGGATAATTTATTAACGGGCTTTGTGGTGGACGCCGGCGATAGAGCCGTTTTGTGTGTCGAAGGTCCACGCCACGGCTCCATCCTACAAGTCTGGCACTCGACTCAGAACTTTTATTCCAGAATAAAGATGCTGTTTTCTACTTCTTCGAATTATGGTTCGAGGCTGTATCCCGGTGAGAACATTTAAAGAAATTCATTTTGGGAAATTTAAGTTTAGCTTGAAATTGGTAGAACTATAAGAAAGCTCCATTTTCCTTCTCTAGATCTGGTGGCAGCGCCTGTTCCGTTCATTGTGTTAAAAATGTATGCGCCTTTATCTGTATTATTGGCGTGTCCCCAAACGTACGTCGGCCCCACTTTACCTTTACCCACGAGATCGGTAAGTTAGATGTCTTGCTATATATCGTAAATAATATCGTGTATATGATTATTATAGGAGCCATTGGGTGTAGAACAGAAGTATATTTTTTATTATATGTAAAATAAGTTTCGGTTCTCCGAGTGTTGTACAATGTTCCGTCGCGTAATTTTTGACTTTCAATGAGTTTACTCTCTGAATTTTAAAAATACGTAAAAATATACGCCCATTGTGTTCTATTTGGATTATTCCTCTTACTCGAATAGAACTGTGGTTTACGCAGAATTTGGGAACAATATTTAAAAAAAAAGTAAAATATGGTTAATTTACAGGCTCTGCTTAAATTTGGAGGATTTTTAGCCAACAAATTGAGGACTACGCCGTGTCGAAGCGATTTGCCGACGAGCGAGGAGTTGAAAAGTTTCCGACTGGAGCTGTGTTCGCCTCCCCGACCCGGGTCTTGTCTATTCGATTTTAACTTAGGTCGGTTTTGTACCACACGAAAGGCAGGTACGGTCAAACATTTAAAGATCGAGGATTTCATAGTATTGATTAATCTTATCGTTTCTTTTATAGTTCCAAATACCTACATCACAGACACCACGCGGCTTGCTACAAATCATCGAAACAAAAACTAAATTATAGTGGAAAGCCTTTAAAGATCAATCAATTTATAATAATAATTTATTTATATGAAATACAAAAAATAATAATCGCAAAACGTGTTTTAATTATGAACGAAGGAAGCCTTTTTTATGTGTAAGAAAAATAAAGTATCATTGAGAGTAACCGGTATAAAGAGTTATTAATTTATCAAAAAATCTTGATTTACATGAGTCAGTCACGTGACGCAAAAGGTTCACACATTAGTCGATTCGGCGATGACGTAACATGTAAATAATGCCTACAGGCGAATGTCTGACTAGTTTTAATACTATCTAGGAGTTTAATTTTGTCCGATTTGTTTGATCAAAATATTATTGTGGGTGTAATTGAAGAATGATAATTAACACGTAAAAAACGTTTTGTCTTGGGCAAATGACTTCTTTGATTAGTTAATGACACGTGACACGTAGGTGTACACTGTACAGTGTAGGGCTGTGTGAGATGTAGAGATTTGTATAATTATTTATATCCCTGAATGCTAAACAATTTCCACAAAATCTTAAAGTTGCAATTAAAATCACTCCAAAGCGTGATTTTAAACTGAAAGTTTATTTAGTTTTAACACAAACGTACAAACACAAAACAATAGCTTAATATATTATGTCTATTGTCTATACCGCTTTCGTATGTGTAAGTGAACCTATTAACATTTTATGCCAATAATTGTCGTAGTAATATTGTATTTTCGCAGTCTTAACACCTCCTCTGGACCTCTGGTGATAGATCGTAAAGTTCTGTGGTCCTTTAACTTGTTAGTCCTAATCTAACTTGTACTACTAACTAGTCATAGTCTGTTAGTTCGTCACTGCATTGTCAGATGTCGCTGTTGGCCATTAAATAAACTAAATATTTTTGAACTGGACACGTGGGATATTTTCACTTATTTTAATAATTCCATTTCCAAATCCAAGTTTATATCTGTTAAGAGATTGGCCCTTCTCGGTAGCACTGAGGATAGCTAGCGTTGTTTACTAACTAAATACAACTGAGCTGTTTCAACTATCCCCGAAGGCGCTGCGGTTTCCTTTTCACGGCCTCCTTTGCGGCTAATTACTAAATAATACGACGTTAATTAAAGTATATATTTAGTTTGATTATTTTACTATTAATAAAGCGTAATTTTATAGTAAACTTTTAATAAAAATACTATGGAAAAAATATATTTATTCAGAATTCAGAGGGAAGGTCATCGCTGGGTTTCGCTATTTTTAAAAATGATAAGATATTTAAATTATAGAGCAGTGTTGGCCTTGTGACTTCAGCGTGCGACTCACATACCTGAGGTCGTAGGTTCGGTTTCCGGCTTTGCACCAATGGACTTTCTTTCTATGTGCGCATTTAACATTTGCATGTCTTAGACCCAAAAAGTCGACGGCGTGTGTCAGGCACTGGAGGCTTATCACCTACTTGCCTATTAAGAGGGCCATAGATGGACCGCATGTTGCAGTCAAGACCGACTGCAACATGCGGTTTGCTCAGGAACTGCTCGAGCGGTCCGTGTATTGCGAATATGAATTTAGTATGGAAACTGCAGATTAGATTAGATTTTAAAATGATCATGAAACAGATTCAGAAATCTGAGGCCAAGACCTAAAGAGGTTGTAGCGCCACTGATTTTTTTAAAGATATTTAAATTAATATAAGGAATGTACCTCGTCACGTACGCTATAGTAAGACTTAGTGTTTTCGAGTATGTATGAGAAGGAAATTAGCAAGTAAATGGGTAAAAGGAAATTGCGCACTTGTTTAAAAGCACCAAAGATAGAATTAGACCGCACCTACGATCTTGTCTAGTGATTAATGTTTGCACAGAACTGGGTGTGCACACACGACCATTGTCATTTATAGTTCAGTTAGACGCTTGTCTCAGTTCAAACCACCTACAGTTCAAAGGACGAGATACTATGTTATCGAACGCTAAGCTTCAGTGTAATTAACTAAATGATTACATGTCTACTACCCACCTGCCATGTGCTGAATTCCTAGGAGTAAGCGTAGACAACCTTACGATCTTACTTAAGATTACGTATCATATAACTAATTTACTCCAAAATGTGTAATTTATGTTGAAATTCCAATAATCAATCAATAAACGAAAAAGAAACAAACGGGTACAAAGGCCTACAACTAGTACTCGAATTCAGTGCATTTTTTAAAACTCTTAATTTTTTAGTAAAAAAGTTTGAGCTAAGCTCAGGAGAATTAATGCTCCGTTTGATTTAGGTCAATCTATAGAAATTAAAATAACACACCCCACTAAGCATACACTTATTTCGATAAAAATTTTACCGAGAAAACATATTGGAAAAATAAACTATTAATAAAATAACAAAATTAAATATGTATTGTTGGCAGTGCAATCAGTCAACCCTAGTGGGAGTTGTTGTCGTGCTGTTGCTTTCGTTCTTCAGCCAATTAGGCAGGCACGACCGGGGCAGTACCACTGTCTCACTGAAGTGATTCAATAGGTTCATGTTATTGTACTCGTTCCGTGAGAGTGAGTGCAAAACTGCGCTGAAAAACTTAAAATCCTGTGACAGGTTTCAATCTCGGGGCAAACGGAAGAATTTACCGAAGGCAACCCCTTCCACGCTCTCAGTTAACTTTACTAATGGGGCTGTAACCTCAACCGGGGTGACTGAAAGCCTTCAATCGAGTGTAGCATGTATCGCTTCTCTCGCAGCTTCCAGCCTACGGGCTTCCCGAGAAATTATGCGACCGGATCTCCAGCTTTCTGGCCGACGGAGCATGTTCCGACCTTAAACCCGTGAACGTTGGGGTCACACAAGTCTGTGTCCTATCCCCGACCCTGTTTCTTCTGCATATGAATGATATGTTGCAATTGAGCAACATTCATTGCAGACGACAGCACTGGGGATACTCTTTACACTGACCGGACAGGTATTTCTCGGGCAGTTGTCGATGAGTAACGTGGAGTCTCGGACTGGGGTTGACTAAATCTAGTCAAATTAAGCATTTCTCATGGAGAGTGTTGAGAGGAGTTGTTCGGATTGATACCGGTAGCTGAGTTTCATCATCGGAGGTCGAGGCAGAATACGAAATTCCACCCGTATCACATCGACGTCCGTCGTTCCCAAACTGAGCGTTTCTTAAGGAAGTTTTCGCCGCGCAACACCAATATGTGGTACCAGCTGCTCCATGAAGTATTTTCGAACCAATTCGACTTAGGGTCCTTAAAAATGAGCGTACCTGGCATTGAGAGTGTCCATGGGCGGCGGTATCACTTCGCAACAGATGAGCCGCCTGCCCGGGGGCAAACGGTTTCTGTAAAAAAATAATATAAGCAGTTTTGTTTTTTTATTTAGCTAATTAATATCTTAGACTTGAAATTTTGCATGTGTACCCAAATGTTAGTTTATATTGCTATTATAAAACACTACTTGGGGCAGACATAATGTTCAAGGGGTAGTCGCATCATATAGATGATGGGGAAAAAGCGGGAAAATTTAAGTCAATGTAAAAAGTAAGAGATACCCATCTCAACTAGAATTGAATAGAAGCGATGCATTTAACACATATCGATTAAAATATTTGAAGGTGTGATGGATTTTTAAAAGGTAACAATGTGGTGTGCAATGTGATTTATCCAGTCATTGCAAATGAATTAATGAACGATGTTTTCATGGTATGTTGTCGCTTTAATTGGGCCTCTGTGAGGTTGGCGTGGTCCTTTATTTAATCCACTTTGCCTAAAACGTGCTAAAACAGAGCGTGACACTTTTTGTTGTTAACGAGGGACTCAATTTCAGTCAGTCGTGCATCGTTTTCTGTTAACGACAAGAGAGTGTTGACTTGACTTTAAGCCCACCACAATTTTACCCCAATTCAAATAATGTCGTTAAAGCTCTGTGTTTGATGAAGTACCTATTTACGTAGCCATATCATATTTAGTGTTTTGTTATAGTTCTATCGATTCGTTTATCCAGTGACTTGAGAGACGGGCGAGACGAATAAACTCACAAGCAAAAATCTTTAACAAAGAGCACTGGATTCCAGAACAATTTGTCTTGTCGTTCTTGCTCAATAAATCAGCACAAATTCTCCGCTCTACCACGCAGGGAGCTAACCGACCTAATGCAATGTTTATGCGTGGGATTTTTGTAAATGATTTCACTGCAGCAAATAGAAATAACTTCAAGCAACTGCTGGCCCTGTGAGGTTTTTTTACGAGTAGCAAATTTCATCACAATTCAAACTTTTATAAAAGAGAACTGATATATATTAGATAAATAAATTATTAAATAATACACTTTACACGCAATTAAAATAATAAATCAATAGTACAAATAAAACGAAGTCACTCTTGTTGGAGGCTCAGTAAGAGTTAAAGTTATTCTATTGACTTCTCAGAATGCCTACAATTTAATAACAATCAAAAACTGCTTGTACTTCCCCACTTTCCATTGTGAGATTAAAATATGACGTTTTGATTAACAGTAACAGACTAGGTACGGACAATAATGTCAGTGAACATTGTTACCACTTTTTATTACCCTGTGCGAATATAAAGCAACTAACACAGTGTACATCTTTATTACAGACGCCGTTAGACGTAAGCAGCTCCAGACATTGTAGCAGCTGTATTTCATTTTACATTGAAGCTCAAATTAACTTGGATTGTCTTCGCGTTAGCTATGAAGGCTGATCGATTTTAACGGTGTTTTTTTCCATATTTAGATCCATTTTCTATACTTAAATTATAGCGAATGCATGATATTAATTATTATCATTATTATTCTGTTATGATTTGGCATTCTGATAAACAATAAACTACAAGCTCCCACCTTTTCAGAATTCCAAATCATAAAATGACTGCTTCACGACTGATTTGAGAGCGACCGCCGATGCGAAAACCGCTGAGTGAGTTCGAAAAGTGAGTTACAGAATCGCAGGGCAGTATTTAGAAATTAAACTGAATTGTCTTACAAAGTTCTAACGAACTTAGTCGCGGCGGCGAGAATCTCGCTTCAAATCCTTGATTAGGATAAGTTCAAAGCAAAAGTGAGCATATTGCCCAATAGCTTGAAAAGAGCTTAAAGAGCCCTACGAATGCTCCACATTCCTAAAGTCATATATTGTGCCAAATTGTATCGTTTACAGAAGCTAAAAGATTTTTTTGAATAGAACTATACAGATTATACCTTTACCCTTTCCTCTTTAATAAATTAAAATATATAAGAGAAAGTATAACGAGCTTTAGATAGTAACGCGATTTAAAATAATTGGGATTTTAATGTTACGATCCTTGCAATTCAGCTCAAAGTAACATGACAGGCGACCGGCGTCGTCGAGGCGAAAAAATTAAGTGTAATTGGTGAGACTTTGCGATGGCATTTCAGAAAACGGACGTTGATCTAAATTTAATATATTTTATGGTTACGAATTATTTGTATTTTAATTCGTTAAATCGTCTTATAGAAAATAAATAATGCCTAAAATTATTATACTTTGTTCTTGTTGCCTTTAGAAATTTACTTTATCCGCTGGTGGCATAGGTCTTGTTTTATGAAATACGAAATGTATTATTCCAAATTTGAATTGAATTGGAAAGGTCGCGCGTGGTAGGTACCATCGCCTTATAATCGGTAGTTTTAAGCAGTCAGGACACTACTGGTAGTGCTGTGGGAGCTCTATAGGGGGAATGGTGGCAATTTAACCATATCTCACGCCCTGCAGATCGACAACACGTCAGTGTTGTTATATTAAAAACGGAGCGTATTATCCGTAAGTGTGTAGTATGGATCGCCTCCACAATGCACTCCAATAGTTCACAATTTTCAAACCCATAGCTTAGGAGGAATTACTAAATAAAACTGTATTTATGTGGTATATATTTTCATACCAGCAAGCAACGGCAAATTTTTCATAATATGATTGGTAAAACACAATAAAACGTAACGTTCATTTTTCGATTCCCTTATTTGGTAAATTAAAAGTCTGTATCTACTTCATTAAGATACATTACTTAAAATTTCTAAAGGTTGACTTTCCATATATATTAGTGGCACTTCTTATCCGTAGATATCATTAAATATGACATAATCTATAGATAATCTTAGCACTCGACTGGAGCGCGGTAAAATGCGATACCTTCTAAAAATAGTTTTGAACAAATCCGTGCAGATAAGAATAATGTGAGTTTTTCTATAGTCCTCGAGTTAAGTTATTTGGCGTTAAGATATTGCTATTCCCGACACGTCAAGCCCGTATCAGTGAAGAGGCACTCAAGTACTGGGGCTTCTCACCCACTATATCTGCTATTTTTCTTACGATGATATCATTTAGGCGACCTTTATCTCATCAACAAACAATATAATGTAATATTATATATTATTAGATAGACATAGACATTTATGTTTTGTAAATTATAAGCATTCCTCATTTGTAGTCAATCAAGGCTTGGAATTTACGCAGATTGTTACATTGTCTAAGTGCTCTTTTAGTTGGCGTTACAATTGCCTGTAGCGTTGTAATGCAATACGAGTAAATTAAATACAATAATAATTTTTATTTATAAGCGGTACTCATTTATGAAATTTCTAAACGTAGCCTACGTTGTTAAATGCAATCAAATAAATTAGAATGTGCTAAAGCTGGGTATCCACTATGCTAGCGAGCCTCTTGCGCTCCACGCTCCTGCAACTGCTGCACATAGTATATCCTTTGCGCTCCGTGCGCTGCCGGTTTTTGAGCGAACATAAAGTTGAGCTCAGCCTGTTCGTGGACGCGACCAAGATATCACGTAAGTGCCTACGTGTCGTATATCACGCTCCACGCTCGGTTAAATGGATTGGTCGCAAGAAAAATGTTTTCTCTAATCGGATTGTACCGAAACTATACTGTGCTGTGATCCCCAGGACGAGAATTAAAAAATAGAAATTTAAAACAAGACGCCTGCGTGGAAATCGGAAGAGGTATGGACATATCGGGGCAAATATGCAAAGATAAAATGAAAATTCTGAAGATAATGAAATAAAACATATGCTGCACTAGCCACTGGTAACGACATGTTCCCTCCATGTTCGCAAGAGAACTGTGGAGCATGCGTGTTTCTATTGGAGATGCCGTTGGATGTACCGTCTCCATCAGAGCGGTTGCAGGAGCGCGGAGCGCAAGAGGTTTGCGAACATAGTGGATACCCAGCTTAAAAGATGAACTCGATAGCATAATTCGGCCTCAAAGACCGTGGTGGTGGTTCCTCAAAATAATGATTTTAAATTAAAAAATATTCCCAAGTAATCGCTGTTCAATATTATTTGGATTGATCTTGAATGTAAAACCTAAAACTCGCCTTAGAGACACGAGACTCCGTTTTCTCTTAACTGTTAGCATCCAAGCTCCGTATTTTCTAACTTATTTGATTAAAATTGACTTACATTATTTATGGCATCTAATCGCTGAAATTTCCCAAGGGTCAGGGTATTTTAAAAGCAATTTTCCGCAATTAATTTACTTAAAAATGTCAACTATTTAAGGGGTTTGTTGATTTAATTAATATTGTAAGATCTTTTTTGTTTAAAATGTATTTAAAGGTCGCATCAAGGTTTTGTATATCTCCGTTTTATGGATTATAAATTAAGCAAAGGTGAAGAAAATAATATTTATTTATATTTATATAAGAAGTCTGAAAATAATATATGTATGTGTCATGTCATTCTAGACAGCAAAACTCAAAAAAATGAAAATTAATTTGTTAGTTGAATAGTTTAGCTGTGTTACAGCGAACTGAATTATATGTATAATAACAAGTGAATTATTTGTCAAAACTGTACGAATAGGGCGAAGAAAATGAACGTTCCTTGATGATGTGTAAAAAAAAAGAATTATAATTTAAATTGAAATGTTCAACCTTCATAGTACAATTTTCTAATCAAGAAAGGAAATCACAAGGTGACTCGACAAGAGATGTCGGGCACAGAAGTTCTCCAAGGTTCATCAAGATATAAAATTAAACTCAAGTTATGACTTAGTCACGATATCATTGATAGTGAGCCTTCTGCCAGTTTGCCTCATATAAAAATCCGTTTGTTTTCATATAAAAATAGCCAAAGAAATTGTTCGTATTAATTCGGTAGTTACAGACAAACTATTTACGGTTCCGAGTCTATTACGTTACGATAACAAACGTTATAAACCAATTATTCCACTTTCGTAATACGAAAGCACATTCCATATTACACTAAACAAGGTCTGAATAAGTTTTTATGGGATTTATAGGGCTAATAAATATCTACTAAATTACGATTTCTCCTCACACTTGGCTCTGCGCCAGGGCTCTTCGTGTCCAGAGGCATTCGCGTTTTATATCTCACTTTATACAAATCTGAGAATTTAATTTGAATGACAAATGGATTAATCCCGTCTCAGGAACTTAATATAGGAGACGTGATTCGTTCTCAAGGGAATGTTTAACAATGTAGATATTAAAATTACGAATAAAAACCGTTTTATAAAGAGCTCGTTTTATGAGACTATTTATATAATTTAATAAGATATTAGAATAAATATTGATCGCTCGATAGAAATGTCGATTTTTAAATATATAGATTATAGGTATTACATAATATATAGACGAATAATATCTTTTTCTATGATCATATTATAGTTTTTTTATTGTGATTATTATTATTATTATTTATTATTAAGATCTTTATTTTTGGTTTATAGTGATCAGTCCTCTATACATGCGTGAGTCGGATCGGAAAACTTCTCTATAAGGTCACAGACGTAATGTCGGAAACCTTACAGTGAAAGTAAATTTTCTAATCGCATCGATACATTTAATATGCTGTCGACAAACATACGTAATGAAATCAAATTCTTTTGTGACATATTGTTCTATGTAAAAACAAAACGATTGAATTATTTAAACACACACACTTGCTGGATTTTCGTCCCAAAAACCGTAATGTTATGTAAATGCGTCTCACACGTATAAATAAAAGGAATGAGGGACTTTACTAGCGCGTGTTTATACTTGCACTCGGGTACTATGGCGACATTAAAGTGATTTATTCGTCCGAACTTGTCTCGAAGCATAATTATACCACTTGTTTTTAATATCGAAGTAATACTTTCTAAATATTTGCCAATAATATGAATTTTACTCCATCGTAAAATGAAATAATATTTTGTTAATGTAATTTTATGTTCACTTACCTACGGCAATTTGTTCGATTGTCAGTAATGTTAATAATTCCTATGTATAGCGAATTATTAAACACTTTAGTAAAATAATAAAGTTAACAAATGTAGCTTACTATTGGCAGTGAATCATAATTAAGAAAATATAAATAACTTTTTACTCTAAAATATTTACAAAACACAGTCGTTGGAACGTTTTAATAAATAATGTTTGATTCTTTTTAAACAAAATAATGGAAACTAGAGACTCTATCACATATTTTAGGTAAACCTTTTTTCTGTAAAGCTTTGCGTGACCTGGAACAATATACCGATATCATCATCATTGATGAAAAAGCGGTTTTGACGATATGCTAAAGAAGATAGGTGTTTGTTCCATCATCCTGATTAGCTGTTGTTATGTTCCTCGAACGCTTCTTTGTGGTAAGCAATTGTACTAATGCGGACACTTGGTCGCGGTAATAGTTACTGGGAGAGAGTAGCCACTACAACCCACCGCGTTACCCTCTATCATATTCCTACTGTGTACCCATACCAAACACATCTGAAGTCATAACTAAAAGCCAATTTGTAGTGGGGAGAATTTCATGTAATTGAATTGTCTATGTTGAAATGTACAGTGAAACTCTGTTTCAATCACTTGCTTGTTATTACTCTCAAATTATTAAAATTGAATAAAACTATTAGTTTGGTTAATAATGTATACCATATGATATCCTGATTTGTAAACATATTATAATAAAATCCTGATCTTTACTCTTTACCACCTACCTCTTTAACAAGTAGTTAAACAGACTCTGGTGACTCATCATTTCCTCTTAGTTGCCTTATAGTTTGTTTTATGCACTTGAATACTCTTAATGATTGCAAAGAGCTGTTTTGCAACTGACACTACTGAAAGTTCTAAACAAATTAAAATAAACGAGTACTCGGGAAGTGGTTTCGCTGGCTTTCGTGAAGTTCAGCGAAGATCTTTAATGAGTCTTACTAACTCCACTTTATTGTAACATTTTAAGATTTTTTTATTCTACTAAAAATTAATATATCTATATAGTAATCTGTCGTTACACCTTTAATGTTTCAGAATCATTATATGCAATATTATTATATAAAATTTTAATAACTTATTCTGAAACGGATTAATTTTAAGCCTGTTTTTGATTTGAATTTCTTTTTTAATAAATATGCGTGGAATATACATTATCTCTTTCAAAGTGAAACAATCTTAACGGTTTCCTAAATTATAGAACTATCAATAAAGAATAGCCGGCAAATCGCCTGCAATTTTAATTCAATAGAATTTCCACAAACAAAATATGGTGCTCGGGCCTTTTTCCAATGTCTCACAAAAAGCAAGCACTTGGTTGAATAAAAAGATATCTTATTATTTGATTTGCCCGGATAAAGCAGTCCTCTTGTATCAGCTATTGAATCAGAAAAGAGGGTTTCTTTAACGCATCCATGCGATATAAGTTTCCCCTTTCGTGCCACGTACATACCTATCACTCGATTGAAATAGTTTACAACAGAAACACCCAGATTATTCTTACACACAAATTAATCTATCAATGTGAAATCCTGATGTAAATTTATATACATTATTGCTACTGCACATCAATTTAATTTGCTGTGGTTGTATATAATATATAGTTGGTGCAAGTGTGACTAATTTTACCTTTTGATTGGCTTGATGTTGACATGACAGAATATGCGCAATTCATTATTTTCAATAAAAATAATATTGTATAATGATTACTGTATTGTATAGGATAATATTAATTCCTCTCTACATTTTATAATAATAATTCGAATGGCATATTGCTATTCAACATTTATGCGAATAAAAATGTTGTTTTTGATTTCTACCATCATTTCTGTTTGGTTTAAAATTTTGCTAGAATAATTTGTAATTTTATAAATGCTCTTCGTAAATGTTGTTAATGATGTGGGGAATTATTCATAAAAAGGTAAAGGTCTGCACACATGAAATGTTTATTAAGTCGTAGCGGGTAATGTGGACACTGCTTATACATTATTTATCCCTATACCCTCGACCTCCGCTTTCACCTAAATTGTTAATCTTATTAATTTTATCCTTAATTTTTAAGAGTTAAGTTTTTGTATAAACAGAATACATTTGTTCTAATACAGATTTTACCGTACAAGTCCAAGATATAGTTTGTTGTATTATTGCCTTAATATGTACTGTAACAGGCTATCATAATTAATGTTGACGATATCGAAAAGAACATGTTCATGCCGTCTTTATGTACGTTTTGTTGATTAAAAAGCTGCTTTGTAAATGAATACAGTATATTTGTAGGAACCAAATTATATATTTTAACTACTTAGTTTAAGATGGCTTTTTATATACAACGATGTAGAAACTTGTGAACTACTACTGGCAACTCACTTTCCAGGTTGTATAATTGCTAACGAGGAGTCAGTAAATAGGTTGGCTACCCTATTCAGGAAGGGCCCCGTCAGCTCAGACTGGCATGTAGCTTACAAAATAATCACCGAAGAAAAAGTAACATGGACAATCAACTCCTTCCTACCATTAAAAGCGGCTGGCTTGGATGGCATTTTCCCAGATCTAATTAGATGGAGTGTCGATCTAATAGTAAACTATTTTGTCTCAGTTCTCCGAGCCTGCATAGTTCATCGCTATATACCACTGATATGGATGGAAGTAAAAATCATATTCATCCCAAAAACAGGTAGAGAGGTACTTTGAGAGTATCCTCTGTGATCTCATGAGAAGGGCTTTCAGATAGATTGAGAGATGGTGCAATGAGGATGAGCTATCAAATTCAAAAATCATTTAATCATATCGGTAACACATGGTACACTTATGACTCGTCAGTAAAGAAATACATATTAATGCTTCTAATTTTACATTTAGATTATCGGTCAACCCATCAAAAACAGAACTAATCCTATTTACAAACCGAATAGTTCTTGGTCCGTACATACTTCCAAAACTCTTCAACACTAAACTAAAACTCAAGGAATAAATCAAATACTTAGGTATGATTTTAGACAGTCATCTGCTCTGGAACAAACACCAACCAACGATCGCCTTCTATCAATGCAAAAGATGCTAGACGTTGAATGGGGTTTATCGCCTAAGATAACCTTATATGGCTTTACACTACCGCAATCAGGCCAATTCTAGCTTATGCGAGCCCTGGTTTGGTGGCCGAGATCGGAACTCTGAACGGCAATCACGAAACTTGGACGCTTCCAGATGCTTGCCTTGTCCGCTGTTAGCGGTTGCAAGAAAACAACGCCAACTGCAGCAATCGAGATAGCCCTGCAACTTGTACCCCTAGACCTCTACATACAGCAGGAGGTAGCACTAACTGCTAACAGTCTTATTGTCCTGGATCTATTGAGACAAATTCACTACAGGACACACACATCGATTCTGGAAGGAGCTAGGCAGGCTGGCCTAGCCACTCTCACGGACTGGCCGCGCGACTGTTTTCACGTCAACCGTACAGCTACTCGCGCGGCTTAGACCCGCGCGCACCGCGCCCGCTACATCGCAACAAAAACCATTATATCTGTTGAAATATAATAACTACAACTATGAAAAAAATACTACAGAATAGGTTGAAGTATATAGATTAAAACACATTTTTTAATAATTGGATAATGTTAATAAATTAGTACTTAAAACGGGATAAAACATTTGAGTCTGAGCAAAAATGCTTAAATTTTTTATAGATATAGGCCTTACGCAAAAAATATAAACGATTTCGAAATAAAAATAATTTTACAAAAAACTAGACTAATTATCCTTTCAAAAGATGCCAAGATGTTTATATTTAATCAACATTGAGTAAGCTAATAAATCAAAACAAAACAACCACTTCTCGTAATTTTACCATAGCCTCTTGAGTCGCGCGCTAGACTTTTTTGTGCCAAGATGGCCGCCTATCTAAGGTCTCCCACTCACCATATAGTTTTTTTACTAACTGAAAAATAGGGTATGTTCGATTTGTTTCAATCGTATCTTTTTAAATGAAAAACAGAATAACAGTGTCGTAAATTTTAATGAGACATTTTTGATAAGATTTCGAGTTGTAAATGATAATCCACCGTTTCTCCACTGTTTCCACGTCCCCCACGGTCTCCACGACTGCCACGGCCACTACTGCAGCACCTAAACTAACATCCACCAGTATAGGATTGATTAGAATTAGCATAAGTTATTAGCAAATGAATGTTCGTATGTCAATTAAATTAATGCAAAATAGCATTATAATGCACTTCACTAAGGAAATTGAAGTGCATCAAAAGTGCAATTATTTTCCAATATCATAATCATAGACATAAATAAACACATTACACCATGCGTAACAAAAAATTGCAAACATATTTTTTCGTTTGTACAAACCCTTATTTATGACGTTTGCTCTAACGTCCGTGGATACCGCACTGTCCATAACGATAAACCTGTGAAACACCTCAATATTATTTGGGAATCTTAAATCATCTTAATGTATTTCTATTTGGAAAAGGCATGAATATACTTATGAAGGTCTGTACATTCATTTTTAACTATTAATTCACTAAACAGACGTAAACAAATCATCAAAATCAGCCAACAACTTCTAAGAAGCCATTTTGCCCTTGACAAAAATATTTTAAAGGTGAAATTAAACTCAATTTAGCATTTAAAACTATATAACATTATCATAACCGTAAAGTACAAATATTCTAGTTTATTTTGATGTATGATAATTAAAGAAATATAATATAAAACTAAAGTACTTACGACATAATTGCTGAAACTCCGAAACACTTGTTCACAAAATTCACAAGAACGAGTCACTTGAGTTTGGATTTTTTTTTTACAGAGAACTAATCATATTTCATTGCCATCTGTAGTTTATTGGGTGAACTGTTTCCTAAGCTATCATTCTACGTCGATAAAAACGTTTATCTCTAGCCTCAGTTTTAACTAGATGTAATTTTCTTAAACTTGTCGTTTTGGATACTGTAGTATCCATGTACGGATGCCGCCATTATTGTTTTGGATACTGTAGTATCCACGTACGTGAGAGTGGCTAGTTAACGCACTTTACTTTTTGACTTTACGCACAACTCGAGTCTAAGTGCGGAATCTGAGTTCACCAACCATACCATACCATATACAACTGAAACAAATATCTTAAAAAATAACCACGCGAAAAGCAATTATTAACAAAATATATGTTCCCTATATAGGAAAGTGTCACCGACAGGAACTAGCGATTTATAAATGTTTATATTCGTCACGTGTTTTTTGGTATCGTGTGTTCTTATCAACCCATATACCACGAATGATTTCCATATGTTGGTGAAGTCAGGATAATGGCTTGTCTCATATAATTCTATCAGTAAATCAACGAGACACGCAATCAGAGCAGGCATCTGTTACACGGGCTCCAGTAGCAACTATAAATGTCCCGACCTCGCTTGTTGAAACATTTTATGGTCAATAAATTTAAACTGAACTCTCGTTAAGCCACCACTTGGCCCCAACTTGGAAAAGTTGTGGAATCGCTCCGGAAGCCGAAATGTAGCGGTCAGCATTTCTCAGGAAGTCACACTCGCCTTGGTTTAGCGTTATCATCCCATTTTTTATATCGCTTCCGCACGAATACGTTATCAATAAATATGATTCAGCTAATGTAATAATTAACAGATTAAATTATATATTATTATTATTATTATATTATTAGGTAAAATATATTATATAGATCACATTAATTTTTCAATAAAAACCAGAAGTCGGATCTCATATGTATCCATGTGCTGATTACTGCGATAAAAAGAATAAAATGTGAAAGATAAACATATTAAAATTGAGCCCGATAACTGAACTCGTTTAAATAAATAAAATGGCTGCTGAAATCCGAATATGTTAAATATTCCGCAATTCCAATGATAATTTTCATAGCTGTTTTTTTTTGCCCTTTTTTTAGCCTGTTTCAACAAGCAAAAAAATACTTCTGGTTATTGAGATGACATGGATCAGCTGAACCCAGCGAAGGAGAAGGTTCGGAGAGAGTTGTTATTTACTCTGCGCTGGTAGGCAATAGTGGCACTGGTAAAGCCTTGTATATTGATTTAAGAAAAACCTTTGCTCATAGAAAATTGCAGTTACTGTACATTTTTGAATGCTTTATACAACTACATTTAGTAGTAAATGATGAATTTTATTTTATTTAGATTACATAAACCTCATGTTTCCTTGACAATGAAAATCAACCCCTAATTTAAACAGTATAAAGGCATAAACTGTATAAAATCACAAACCCAGTAAATTATACTTCACATTTATTTGGTGTCCACTTTGTAACGATTGAAAATAATATAAAAAGGCAACACTTACAAAAAATAAACATTTGTGTTTGAATAGAATGTCGAATTCTCTTTAAAAGTCTTTTCTTCGGTCATTCGAGCGAATTTTTTTTCTCTCTTATACTCGTATCTTTATCTCCGACAAAAAATACGAGAAGCATTTACATAAAAAAGCGAAGGACAATTTTCCATGTGATTCTTGATTTTTCTCTAAGTAAACTATAAAAAGATGTTTCTTGTAAAATTGAACACGTACTGACCTTTCACACGTCGCCTCAGAAGCTGCTATTATTTATTAGTTTGATGGCTTCAGAAGCCATCGTTATCATAACTGAGAAATAGGTACTTTACGATTATTGGCGACTGGCAAATAAGTGGGATGACTAGATTTTAACGGGAAATTAGCATCAACATATCGATCTAATGCACTAGTATTTTCGTTCTTTTTTTTACCGCAATTCAATAAAAATTCTATGATATTCAACGTTTAAACGTTGTTAGTTAATGTTTAGTTTTTAAACTTATTATAACTCAAGAAGGAAGAAGTTTGTCTTTGGATATTTAACTTACCTTTGCCGTTTAAAGTAAATAACATGACAAAAACTGCTAGTCTCGCTCGCTATAGTAAGATTCGACTTTTTTATTCAGTAACTCGCAACAGTCCTGCCATTGCTAACAACAGATAGTTTTCTTTATTCACGACCTTTTGGCCCTTTGCATTTCAATTGTCTTCACGTTTTCTTTCTCAACATTTTCTTCGTTTTATTATTATAAAAGTTGAGTAAACTTACACTAACACTTATAGTAAGTAAGTTTGTGCCAAGCATACTTACTTACACACATACTATAAGTGTTTTATTAAATTATTCAATAAATTAAGCAAGTTACCTTTGTTTATCATGTTATTACTGTATAATCATTGCAGGATTATCGAAATATTGATTATAGTTGTTCTTTTGTTTCTGTCCCGCTCTTACAAAAGGCGGTTGGAGACCTCTGGCGATGCTAGCGCCGCGATCATGTGTTCGTCACAACTCAAAAGCCTCTTCAATCGAGTAGTAATCAAGATTTTATGTTTCGAGGGTATAAGAACATAGATTTAGTCCCGTGTACACAAAATCAACGCAGCTGATCCCCTAACTAATGTCGTAGCACCACGCCGGTTCCTCCGGTTCTATGATTTCCTTAAGTTTCTTCGTTTTAACTGTCAAAGGACATCGTCATCAAAGATTCTGAATTTTAGTTTTATTTTTACATTCGATTTTTTCTAACAGTGAATTCTTAAACTTATTTGATGGAATGAAAAAAATGTGTACAAAAGTTTCACGATATACCTTACAATTATTTAGTATCACTTAAAAATTGGATACACTCGCCACGACCTACTCCACGTGCAGCTTTAACATTTCAAATCCAAGTCTCAAATACCTATCTATCCGGCTCAGCGCAAGCTCTTTTTGTAAGAAGCGCGTCTAGCGATGGCGTATCCGCGGAATTACATAGGTACATGCATAACGTGCGATACTTTCTGAATTCTAAGTGCACAATCTTCAATCCATACCAATCACAAGGTCAAGTTTTCGGAGTGGCGCCAACTGAAGAGAACCGAAAAAACGACGCCAAAATCGAATAAAAATATGTAAAGAATACTGTTGAAAGTGTTTTTGGCTATCACGATGTTGTACTTTTCGAATTTTTGTTGTGAAATCAAACGGTAAATAAAGAACTTGTTTGAGCGTTATGCGATTTGAGAGGTCAAATATTTGTGGAAAGAAAATTATGCAGCGTCACAATGTGCCTTTCCAAAAGGCAAATAGTCAACGAATTTTTGAGAATCATCAATAATCGTATTGTGGTTTGTTTATTAATAAAATAACATTATGATCTTTATTTATGTCGGGTATGCCTAAGTTTCTCCCAACTCTTGGCAGGTACATTTTTTTTCTTAAATATTGTCCTGTCTACCCCACAGAACACCTTAGATCATCCTCTAAATATATAGCATGTAGATAACGAGAGAAATCGAATGTGGGGATTTAATTTCCGTTTCCCAAATATTACATTTTGACAGTTTAATTATACCTGTAGGGATGAGTTTTAGTCGAATGAATTTGTGCGTCGATTATGGAAAATAATAAAAAATTAATGAATAATTATTGTTACTCTACTAAACACTCTTTGTCATTACTAAAGAAAATAGTATACTTTCATTATAACCTTTTTATCATACTTACTTTTTTACGAAGATGTGACATACAATATTAATTGTTATCTTAATGAACGGCGCCTCACGTTATTGTATTTTAATGAAGATCTAGGGATATAGTTTGAGAATAACTCCGCTAACTTTTCTTTACATCAACGCAGGTGGAATCGCGGGTAGGTGTCAGAGAATAATAGAGATGTTTCAAAATCATAATTTTTAAGATATTTCAACAATTTTTTTTGATATTATAGGTACTTCGAATATCAGCGAATGAATAAATCTCTTAACAAATGTGTACATTTACTTTAATGCAAATGATGATTGATCTTGTTTTCCAACAAATTGTTCATTAGTAACCGAAACGTTGGAAAATGATTAACAATTAGTAATAATTCGCGGTATTTGTCAAGCATAATGAACGTTTTAAACACGTACAAACACACAACGTGCCCCTAAATAATAAGAATGTCACCGTGGTGCTCGATTATGGCTTTTCATCCCGATTATACATTTTGGAATGTGACTTCATAATACAAGTTTTTCAACGTCTATGAAGAGTGATCATTTGATTGATGATTTAAGTATTCAATTCATCAATCTATTACTGGTGCTATCGACATGGGGCGGTGAATAACAATAAATAGCATTAAATAATGTTTTAAAATACCCTATTTTAGTAGTGTTTGAAAGAAAAACAAAGTGAAAACTCCAGCAAAGCAAAACAAAATCTGACATAGAAACATAATTTATTGCTTGATCTTTGAGTTACTACATTTCAGTATTCAAGGCTCGTAACAATAACTCTGGCACAAATATACGGTTGTCCTTAATATATCCTTTGTTGACATGCTTTTGACTAATACTTTCGTACGATAAAGTATGGTTTTAATACACGATGGTTGTTTACTATTTAACTAAACTTCACTAGATACTATATAAAACGCAATATTCTTACAAGGAGCGGGCATATCACCAAACTTGTATGTTTTTCAATGAATTGCTTCATCATGCAGTCATACCTTAGCTTAAAGTACAACGTATGAAGTTTTCTCTTCACTTTTACTCTAGTACTTAAGGAGTTCATTTCCCGGATATTAGCCAACTTTCCTACGAACGCGTGAGGCTTTAAATCTTATAGAGATCGTTAAATTTCATATAATGAAACTCGCGACAAGTTTTGTTAGTTTTAATATTATTGAATTTGCGATCCACCATTTCCGCGTATCTCAATGTATTGAGCTTTAAAAATAACACTATTTTATTTGATGTCGTGTCGTCAAAAGCGTTCATTTACTTTCGATAGTTTGTTTATGTGTCGGTTGACTAACACAGGAATCCTTTGAAATGGATTGATTTCAAAATACACTTTCACTGGAACACACAGTAAACTTCATCGAATTATTTGCTGTCTTAATTGCAGAAAATATTATTACATTTTGAGTGATCAACTCTACTGATACTACTAAAAAATGAGAGTTTTTACGTATTTAACTAACGTAAATCCCATGAAATTATAAACACCGTATTCGCAAACCCAACCCTATTATAAACAGTAAATTCGCAATATCAAAGGGCGGATATTAGCTTTGTCTATAGAATTAATTTTACCAAAGCCAGTTTAGTTGTGCGAGTTATGTATTTAGTAGTGTTACGGGCTAGGGGATCAGAGAGACAACGACGTAGATCTTTTTAAAGGGTTTATTTGTAAATAATTAAACGAGGCATTTACACAAAGAAAACACAAACTACACGCACAAATACACTATTTACCACACAAAATACCGTCACTAATTACTTTAATTACGCGCACTTCACACCTCACTTCACTTGTCTTCACTATTCGAAAACTTTACCTATTCTGAAACAGCATGTAAAAATGGTTCAGCCTCCTGAAACGAGAGTAACTTAATGTAAATAACAATTTTCTGGTATATAAAGTAGCCTCTCCTGAAACGGACATAAATCACATTTCAGCTTGCTGAAAAACGTCTTTAACTTGTGGAAAAATCAAGAGAAAAATTGAACTCATCAACTTCATCTTAGTAACACTACTCCCACCTTACACATGGTCGTCCCCAGCATCACCATTTTAGTACCCAATGCTGAAAGCACAACACAAGGATGTACAAAAAAACTGATAAGTATTATGTATACTATATAGGCAAGATCTTCAAGGTTAATTAGACATTTGTAGATCAGATCACGTGTATTATGTAATCAGCGTAATAATTAGCTGTTGATGTTATGCGGTCACTGGGACTGTCGGCAGATCTGGGTTTTACTTAAGAGCTATGATATATGCCGTTGACTTATCTGCGGCAGTTAATTAAATCCGTTTAAGCAATTTGGTATTCAAGGTTGAGCAAACCAATTTGTTACCGAAATAATGAAGCATTGCTATGTTATACTGTATTGATTACTGTATTAATTTTATGTATGTATTACGTAAAAGATTCAAATGTGATTCCTCTTTCCACTTCTAAATGTGTCTTAATATTTACAATGCTTTACTGCACAGATAAACAGACAAGAACTTTCACGGTATGAAACAAGTTTTAAAATAAAGACTAATTGAGAAACAATGTAAAACCTGCATGAGTTTTAAATATTATTATAAAAGTACGCATTCAAAACTTTAAATAAATGTTCACTGTGTCTCGTCATTTTACGAGAAAGCAGATGAAAACATTATAAATGTAGAAATCGCATCTCGCAAGTTTCCGATTAGGTTATTTACTTAAGGTATGAGTTTCATTACATTTAATAAATTTCTTTAAAAAATTGAAGTGTAGGAATGTGAAGTCGGTGTGATTACGGAATCCTGAATACCACCCAGATCGGTCCACGGACGGCAGCGCTTTGCTTTATCATACACAAAAAAGCTACTTAATCTAGCCACGCTAATCTTTAGAAGAAATCAAATCGAGAACAATATTTAGACAGCATTTTGGCTTAAGATCACCATATTTCACAAGCTTAAATCACCGCTTACCCGCCTCTGTTTAATTCCTTGCGGATTAAGATAACAATCCGAAGACATTTTGTCCGCACAAAACGTTGACTTATACAACGAACATTCTCAAAAAAAATAACCTTTCTTCTGTTTTGACCGACTTACAAAAACCAATGGATGCTCTTTAATACGTAGACTTATGATACAACAATATAAATAAGAAATTTAAACAGTCGGTTATAAATTTCTATGAGAATGTGACGAAGTTTGTGTTCATAAACAAATAGTTCTCATTCATTTGATATAATCTTATATTCATCTGTTGTTCTTGTAAATAGTATAAAGCCTTTAGATAAATAATTGAAATACAAGAAACTTTCAAAAACCCTGCAAAGCTTTTAAGGAGGAACGAAAAGTTTATGGGAAATTTTAAAACTGTTTCCGTTTCCTAGATGATGATGATTAGATGTTGCAGAAATAGGAAACGAGAAATTATAATCGAAATTTTTGTGTTACTTAAATAATGCGTTTCAACCACAATTGTGTGTCTTTGTTCAAAACTAATTTGAATGGGTGTAGAGTGAACTAAACACGCTCTTGAAGCCCTGAATTCGTGTGACATTTCGGTATCAATTTATGTTATAAGTAGCTTGAACCCGATGTAATTAGTATTGTATGTAGATTATTTGCTTTGCCACATTGAACTTAACCAGGGCTAAAAGTTTGTACGGAAGTGAGAATATTAAATACTGCATTTGGTACAATATATGGTGACCTGTGCAGATGGTGAATATACGAGGTCATCATGTATTTTTACTGTAACCTTCTACAGAAACAGATAAATATAGATATAGATATAACTTGCAGTCGGTCAGAAACGCGCCACCATTTAGTGATCACGCGTTTCATTTTCCAATATTAATACTTACTTAATGAAAATTGGTGTCCCGACATTATGTTAAGTTTTATAGGCAGAGTATTCCTAAAGCAGTGAAAACTCAAATTATTTTGATGACGAATTCATCAAGTTCTTGTGAATTGGTCAAGGGGAAATTCGAACCACTTGCTGTTGTTTTTAAAAGCTTACTGAACATATTATGATAGAGAGTTTTTAGCAATTTATACGGCCGTTAAACATTTTGGCCATTTGGTAGGAGGTACAGAATTACTAATTCTAACAGATCACAAGCCTTCGCTTTATCAAAAAAGTAACTTTATCAGATTTACCCAGGCGCTTAAGACAATTAGATTTCATTTTACAATTTTCCAGTTACAAGAAGTTCATAGAAAGCAAAAACAATTCAGTTGCAGGAGATGAAATTATAGGTCCGTCATAATTCGATTATACAAAATTATCTGAATTACAAAACAATGATCAGTAGTTAAAAAGCTTATACAAATGTAATAAACTCCATTTTAAAGTAATAACAATGCCTCATTCTAATATTAAATAAACTTACGAGACTTCTATGAATAACATCATACCTTATTTACCAAAACAGTTTTGGGACCTCGCTATCAAATCGTTAAAAAAATGAGATAAGTCGAGTCGGCGCGGCGTTGGAGCTACTAGGAATATTGTTAAACAAAGGTACCTCTGGCCTAATATGAGATATAAAAGATTTTTTTGAAAAGTGCATACCAAGCCAAAAAAGTAAACACGCTGTATTTTCATACTATCAGGCTTTTAGGTGATTTTATTCACACTGGGAATCGTTTTAAAAACGTACATATATATATTGAGGATTACAAATACGGCGTTACTGTTATCGATAGAATGACGAAATAGCCCGAGGTTATACCAGTAAAATATATAACTGCTGATGCAGTAGCTTCCGACCTTGCACCAACCTCGAGTCTGATCTATTTTTGCAATTACTGAAAAAACTCGAAGTCGAACGTGTTCACACTGCAGCTGCAGCAAAAGCTAACGGTATGGTCGAGCGATTACATCGAACATTAAAAGTTATTATGGCGAAGTGCTGGGTGCACAATGTTATATGGAACTAAGCTCAGATTACCAGGAGACATTTAAAACCCACAAACACTACAAACGAACTTGAATGTATAAATCTCAAACATCTTCACGTCACAAAAATGAAAATATATTATAGGATAAGATTTAGCATCATGTTCGCATGTACTCTTAACATGTGAAGCAAAGCGATCTCTAGTAACTCCATATGAGGGGCCTTCAGTTATTGCTCGCCAACATAAACTAATGTTTAGTGTAATCACTATCAACTTGATCATCTCAAGCCAGGTTATTTAAATGATTTCGAGTGATGTCGGTCATTAACCATAACAATCCGCCAACGCCAAATACTCTCGAGGAGGCGTCAAATTTAATTGCTTCGCCGAACAATGTCCTATCCGACCAGCACTTCGGTCAGAATTCAACACCATACGTCGTTACAAGATGCGGTCGCACGATACAGAAGACAGTGCGATTCAATTTATAGTCATCGACAGCCACACATCGCACTAAACACCAGGCACACTTTTAACAACTATTATGGGCCAACCTTCAAGCAATATACAAACACAAAATCATGCAGCAGTCAACATGAGCTATTATAGCAGAGGAGACTTTAGCCAGCACCCAGAATATGAAAATTGCAGCAGTGCTCCTGGTGAGCGGCGCAGCCACCCTATGCATCCTCTACGAGGGTTGGCGGTCAATTTAATTTAATTATTGTTAAAATGTTTGATAATGTTTTATATACATTTAGTAGATCTAGTCTAAGGGGGGGGGGGGGGGGGGGGGGGGGATGTCACGCATTTATTTTGTTGCCCTTCTGAATTAACATATCATAGACATCACACAATATATATATTATAAATACATACTTAATGGCAATTAGCAATAATTATAAAGATCATGTAGAAATGGAATTTGCTTTATAATAAAAAAAGTTTCGTATAATATTGTTATGAAAACTTGTGATATCCTCATTAAGCATCTCATTCATAATGAGCTGTGACTAAAAAACTTTTGACATTATTTTTTCATTAGTAATTGGTTTAACCTAATTAAAAAGGCGACCCAATTCTTATAATGATAATAATTATTTCCTTTTATGATGAGTTTTATAAATATGAATATAAACTAACTATATAATTAAAATTTAAATACTTTAATTAAAATATATTTTTTTTAAAACTTATCGAGACAATAGCGTAAGTCAATATTTGTGTTTGATATGACTTTTATACTAGCCGTGTCCACCTGCTTCGCTCGATGCGATGAGCATCATACAGCTAACGCAATATTCAACAAAACACATTCTCCTTTACAAGGTTCAGTCGCAGATAGGAGTTATTCTTGCTCACATGAATAAATCTGTGCACTTATCCATATTCAACTGCATTGCTTTTGACTACTTACATACCGGCTCTTTGCTTTCACGGCTTTGTGATTACGCAGTGTTTTAAGATTTGAGTATTTATTAGGTTTTAATCAACTTTATCAGCGTTGTTCTAATTGATAATAAATTATGCCAAAGTACAATTTTCATTTCGTGTAATTAATCAACGGGGGCCTGAAGTGGATCTCATTAAAACGTTGAAAGCCACTCCGTGACATATTCGATGTACTTCACACTTCACATAAATCATTCTAAAAAGTGTAACAACTGTAACGAAACAATATGTTTTATATCAACGACTGCTACCGACTACCGACGTTCACAAACATTAGTATGGTAATATAATCAATCTACAAAAGCGCGTAGGTAGATGTAATGCGGAGTAACAATATTTTCATAAGATATTATCAGAAATGAAGCTTAAATTATAAGACGTTTGATACAAATTATTGTTGTGACGTAATATGTAGTATTGTTTTTTTAAATTTTATGATTTAATGAGAAATATAACAAACGAATTCGGTATCAGTGGACCGCATACATCAAATATAATATATCGAAGCAACCATGAACACTAAATGGCTACGATTAATTTAATTTCTACTACCTAACGACCTAAGATCCGAGATCTCTTTTCAGAATTTACTTAAGGAAAAAGAAACGTTAAGATGAAATAAATAAAGTAAACGTAAATTTTCCTGACTTAGTGTAGACGTCGTAAATTGCTTTTTTTGTTAACAACAGCTATGGAGAGAATAATACTGCATTCTTTGTAATTCTATTCATCGATAGTCTGGCAGTTGATTATATTGAAGCAGATCGAAAGATTCTTCTATTGGAGAGTAAGGACAATTCCTGGACAGTTTCCTAAGTTGTATGCGTTTCTTAAAGGATTAAACCTATACATTATGTTAAAAGAAACAAAAAAAAGTTGCACTTTCATTTCTTCATATTTAATAACAATGAAGTTCTATTGCGGAATTCCCATCAAGATGATTATTTCGTAGGTTCTAATGATCGTATATCTGCTAATAATAAATGGTTAGCTTGCGAATGCGTGTAAATTATAGTTAACGCACGCTCCATTTGAATAGATTGAGTTAGCTAGGTTGCCTGAACTATGCTCTACACCGCCTCTCCTTAATCCCAGTAGCTCGAATTGTCTTTCAGAGATTTACTGCTGGATATTAACTATACGAGTTAGAACTAGCTAAGCTATGACTTACAGGTTTCGTATTTTCACAGATTGTGGTATAATATTGTGCCAACGAGGCAACAAAGGTTAAATGTATAAAATAACGTCTCGACGTCTTGCGAAACGTGCATTTTTCATGTCGTTTTAGACTAGTTTTGTATTGCTGATATAATAATCATGAGAATATATATTTAACAAAAAGACAAAAGTGCCCATAGATAAAGATATTTAAAAAAATACATGAAAACTTTATGGAATTTGATAACAAATTTATTGGAAAAGTTAAAACTGGAAACCAAATGCGAACTTGGTAATAAAGATAAAACGAATCAAGTCTAAATCGATTCTCTCTGCTGTAGATCGGCTTTGACTTTAATTACTTCAATCATCCATCAAAAACTGCTTATTGTATGATATGTTTCACGTATATAGAATATCTTTCAAACAGTATGTTTTTTCTTCATATAGGATTTTACGTGCGCTTGTACGAACGCCTCTTGAAAACTACGAATATAGCCATTTTCAACATGTTGTTTCTTAAATTAAATCTTTCCCCTTACCCTCGCTTGTTTACTCAGTTTATGCAAAATAAAGTAGTTTTAAGAAAGTAGTAAGTGCAAGCATTATTTTTAATACGCGAACATCACTAGAACATGATAAAAGAAATCTCCCTATAAAATGCACTTGAAAACCATTTAAGCTTGTCACGATGTCAATTGTAGGTGCAATTAAAAGTACGTGAGACCTGTTAACAACCGCTGCAAACGCTAAAAACGTTAGCCTCATCACGCTTCAACCTCATTTACCAACTCTTTCTAGTCGTTTTGATTTTGCCATTTGCAAACTGGAATGAATCACCTTTTGAAACCATCTTCGTGCTATATCTGACTGACATTTTACATGAAATGCCAATTACTTGTTTTGTAAATTTAAACACAAAATTCAATATACAGATCGCATAGGTCGAAACAAATATTGATCCTATATACAGAGACATTCATCACAATATCATACGCAATGAATAATGTCATCTGGCATCGTCCGGCGCCCGACATAATACCCATTGAAAAGACGAGCCTCAAAATCATAAATCTCCATTTTTATGATCTATGTGGCAGTTTGCGGATTTCTACAAACCAATATAGGCCGCTGTAAAACAAGGATCACACGAAACGTGACGTTTTTAAAATGACAAACTCAGGTACGAATTGTAATCGCTAACGTCGCTTAACACAATGTCTTCTCGGGTCTACCCGGCAGTGATTATTTAAAACAATAGCCATTTGCTTCATTTCAGCTTTCGTAGAGCGAAGATTAATTTCTTAGACACTCAAGTTGGCAGATCTTGCATTATTAATTGTGCTGTATAAAGGGCTCGACTGCTTGTGAAGCGACCTTTCATTGTTTTAGTTTTTCTATTTGGAGTAAATAAATCCGCAATTTGTACGCTTTGACATACAATTAAAAGATGAAATGAATATAGCGGTAGCTGGTAACTGCTGGCACGTTGCCACTAGCTGCACCTTTTTTCTATAATAATTATATATTTTTTATTTATGAACGTTTTAATATTATTAATGCGAAAGTAACTGTATGTCTGTGTATTTCGCAATCACGCGTAAAGAATGGAAATTACGTCATTTTTAAAGCTATATATATAATATAGATATAAATAATTATTATGACATTCAAAGCAAAAAAATTACCCTAAAGGGGGTAAAAATAGGGAATAAAGTTATTGTGTAATGACTTCGGCAAAAAAGCTTACGGCCCAGAAAATAATAATATAGAGAATTACGAAGACAAAATGTGCAACTGAAATTAACTTGCCAAACGCCACGCGTCATACACAATGAGCGCCGACGCTCATGGGGAAGTCACGTGACGCGGCGATACTATTTCATTAATGCACAAATAACAGAAGCGAAGGGTTTTTAAATTCAGTTTGTTTTGTTTGGATGCTTCTAGAGGCACTGGAAAAAACTTTTCAATTTATTATCCCAAATCCATAAAGGAGTTACTGTTGCTGCTTCCTCGAGAATAGCTGCTACGCTGCTTAATGGGAGACGGACAGCAGATGTAGTTCTTAAACTACCATTGTACTTAGATTATAACAAAAATGTCAGCATGTAACATTAGCAAAATCAGTGACTGCCGAAAAATGTTACAGTAGTCTTTTTTAGTACAGGTTTGGAATGAATGTATGATGTCCCAGAAAAGAGAAATGAAAACGCTAGATCGCACAATTAAAGATATCAAAGGCTATCAAATTATCATGGTCCTCCTATGGTGTTACTTTTGTCAGACCATCTCGGTTATTACTAGAGTACGACGGCAGAAGACATGTCGATGTCCGATATGTCGGGGCTTCCTACGGGCCTTTTTTGTGGGCGTGTGGACAACAACTTCATCCATTGGGTTATGCTAGGGAGCTCCAGGTCGTGGTGGAGATCGACGTTCGTTACGTAGAAGGGCGCACCTGGGACTAGAACGCCTGTAGCCGGTTGCTTATGGGAGGGGGCACAATGCGCGAAGACTACGCTAGCGTAGGTCATACTCATTCGGTCGGATACATGCCTTGTACAGTGTCACCTTATGTCTAAGGGACATGTGTCTAGGGTTAGTTTCAATCATCAGTAGCAATAATCATGAGTTGGTTAATAAAACTATATATTTAGATAACATTTGTATTGTTATATAATTATTTCAAATCTACAATTTAGATAAAAATTAAACTGTTTTATGTTGCAAGAATCCAGTGAAAGTGAGGCCTACGTTAGTGCATGTAATTAGCAAATACATTAAGTGACACAATTTGTTTAAAAAAAAAGGCATTTCTTGTTTGTACTAATTGCATTCATCATTTTTAGAACAATGAAAGTCTCATTACTGATAACAAACTTTATTTGAACATTACAATTGGTATCGTAGGTAGTGATAGAATACCTAATTGCCAATTAAAAACAGAAAAGTACCTGCTTCTGTGTTCTGATAATCATTATTTTGTTGTATGAACAATATATTGATATTTGTTTTATTTCCATAAGTGTGATTCTTCTTTTTGGACCATTTTGACCGAGTAACATGTATCAGACCACTACAATAAATGGTTAATATCAAAATTGCATTGTTTATGAGTTATTTGAAACTGAAAGTTATTAAAATTCATGATTAATTGAACACTTTGCCTTTTATAAGAGGTTCATTAGCGGTCCCGGTGGACTCTCGATGAGTTCAATCAACTAAATGCACGACAAAACGTAATCGAAAACTCATTTATACAAAAAGGCCTGGCTTACAAAAACTCCTCCGCAACGGAAATTAAACCGGGAATCCCCAATATTATTCATAAAATTTATTTACATTTCAGTAGCTTAGGATCAAAGAAAGATTTAAATCTATTTAACTTTGCAAGGTGTCGAGCGCTCGGACAATTTATCCGTTTTATTGAAATGGCCGGTCCTTTGTACTTTCAGGGTTTAATGATTTCTTTTTAATACTGTATTGTGAAACCCGCTTCGTTATTACTTTTCAATATAATGGAATATTAATTATTTCAAAAGATATATTCCAGTTTAATTTAATGTACATTTCATACTTGCGCGTCGAGGCAAAACAAGCCAATTATTATTAAAGTGCGTTATCTATGGTAAAACGATATTCTAAGAGTACATTTGCGTGCTGACTACATCACCTGATTTCTTTTTCCATTCCGGGGCTTAGACGCGACAAACATAGTATGATATATCACCTTCTATTGATTTGTTTTAAATACCATTCTGATCGTCAAGATACGAATGTTTCATGTTTGATATTATATCGATTATTATTTGTTCAGAGTTGTTATGCTTATTTAATGATAATAATAACTTATGTATTTCAGTTTTTATTCAAAAGTAGTTTTAGTTAGAGTAAGTAACAATTCGGTCTTAGTTAATATGTTAATATTGGTTAGTAAACACAAAAAAGTAACTTTTTAGATGTTTTTGAACAGCATTCCAATGTTTTAAGATATGCGCGTTTTTTGTAATCAACACTGTTGGATGCCATTTTGACACCGTTTCAATTTTGCTTTAAACGTTCGCCTCGACTGAGCCATTTCTTTATAAACCGGGCCAGTGATGGGACTCCCGTCAACACCCAATGATGAAAATGGCGTCGAGCATCTTCATTATACGGCGGATAAACATGTTTATTCCAACCCACAACGATATTTTAACGCTCATTTGTTTCACATCTATAGATTATAATATTATTATAAATCTTATCGAATCGTGTATTTAAGCAACACATTACAAATAAATAATTGATTCGTCTACAATATAAACGTTTTAAAAATTATTTCTAAACAAAATGTTATTTCGATGATTTTAGATAAAAAGCGGGAAATTCTGACGTATCGCTCTTTCTGGTTTTTCTTATTCAGAGAATTGAAATAATGAGCTAATTTAAAAAATTTGCTGGCGCACCCGGTGCTTCATAATGAGATAGTATTAGCACTGCAAGCATTTTAAAGAGCACAGTTCTCAATTTATATCCGAGATTATGTTAAGAATAAAAATAAGAGAATGAGAAACTTTAATAATATTATTTTTAGAAAACATTGCTCGCTCACAGTTTTTACTTCTTTACACCTCAGAACCTGTAGGTAATTAATGTTAGCCTTGTGTTTTCACAAGTTGGCTTAAACTGTTTTTGTAGATCTGGCTTCAATTAGTTATAGAACATTTTGTGTTAATTTATTGTGCGAGGAAATATTAAATACCTACTATTTGTAATAATATATGTATGTCTACTATATATATATTATGTCTCTTGTCATATTGTGTGTATTTCCACAGATCATAAAATTATTATAAACGATATATGTATAAATCCGCTTGTTAAATAGTTTTTAGAAATAGTTAAAATTAGTGTATTTAACCCCTTTTAAGTTAAGTTTGTTATTATTTTCTTATAGTGTGTGACTATATTATCTGTTCATTTCATTAGCGGTTGAGTGTGAACACAGGATCATTTTTAAACAAAAGTTAAAAAATTTACATTTGTACACATTTAGATAAATATTTTTGGCTGTTAACACATGAATCACGATAGCGAAGCTCTGGAGTTTGTATCGGTCTCTTCATCGGATTTCGAATCATTCCATAGCACTGAAATATCTCCCCCTCCCTTGCATAGTATCCTCACAGCTTTATTCAAAGACCAATCGAGACACTTGAATGTCATCCATATTAATGCTCAAAGCGTTCCTGCTCACCAGTTGGACTTCGCTGTGTCCAACCCTCTCCTCTCTTAGCTATTCTATCCCTGGTTTCCTAATAAGAAATGATCGAGTTGGAATGCGTGGAGGTGGCGTCGCTATTTACCTACGATCGCACATCCCTTACACTATTATCAATATGTCTCCTCAACCACCACCACCTAATGCATGCGAGCATCTTCTGATCGAGGTCATGCTCAGTAAAACCAAAATTCTCCTTGGAATGTTCTACTCTTTTATTCGACTATTCAATATCAAAGCCTGTTAGCTTTGATAATACTCTTGAAAGGTTTGCGCCTCTTTATTAAAACATAATAGTTATGTGGGATTTCAATATCTGCTTAATAAAAGACGACTGCCGATCGAGAAAGTTGCTCTCCATCATTGACTCTTATAATCTTCATAACTCCATTCCTTCCCTATTGGACCTTATATTTACCTCTTCTCCTGACCTAGTTACTAACCATGGCCAACTTCCTGCTGTTCCTTTTTCTCATCACGACCTCCTTTATTTGTCTCTCAATCTTAAACCTCCTAAGCTAAACATTTTATTTGTATCTATAGTTATAACTTTTATGGACACTTGGAGCTGCGCCAGATCTATCCTAATTTGCAAGCGACAGTTCAAAAGGTCAATGCCGAATAAATAGATGTATTCATTTTGCGAAAAAGAAATTAATTTATGTAATTGCAAACAAAAATAATTATTTTAAATATTTCAGTTACATGTTTTTCTATTTTAATACATGGCTATATTGAGTTTGACAGCAGTGTTGGCTTAGTGGCTCGAGCGTACGACCCTCATCCCTGAGGTCGTAGTTACGAACCCCGGCAGTGCAATGAACTTTTCTTTCTATCTGCGCAATTAACACTTGCACGTTCGCAGCGGGAATCTCGTGAGGAATGGAATGGACCCGGCATGCCGCTTTAATCACGATATTTTGACTTTAAACTCAAAAAGTCCACGAAGTTTGTCAGGCATAAAAAGCTGATCTCCTCCTTGCCTATTAGAAATAAAGAAACAAAAAAGGTATATAAATAAAATAGACTGAATACTTCGACATTGTACACGGTAATTTCTAATCGGTCTTGACACAAATGTCGACATTTAAAGATATTATTAGAATTAGGTTAATGTAGGACGTAATAAAAGTAATTTTAGTTGGATGTAGATGTTAACGTAAAATTGTAAACACCGTTAGATTGTAATCTATCTCGCGATATTATTCGGTAGATTGTACTACACTAACTTAGTTATCATTCAAACTTCTTTGGTCAATTACAGATTAATTTTACTTCCCAACAATTTCATATAACTACCGAATAATAATACGTTAATTTGTAAGCAGTTCGTTGAGGTTCACAATCTTTCGACAGTTTATAATCTCGCGAGATAGATTGCAATCTAACGGTGTTTACAATTTTACGGTGACATAGACACAAGGATTATATACCTAGATATGATTTTTAAAGTTAAGTTGTAGTTTGATGTGAGCCGTGGCCGTAATAAATTGAACTACGATGACTTTGTATCTCCTTTGCTCCAAAAATGTATCTGCAGTAATCGGATAAACCTCGAGGCGGCTTCTACACATGCTTCTCGGGGCCTTAAATTGATGTACTTGAATCGTGTGAAAAGTTGCCTCAGGAATAAATAATTATTTACTCCTTACCAAGATGAAACCTTTTTACCTTTCGGAAATATCGCTGTTTTTTGTCTGATTATATTATTGCGCTGACTTACGATTTTGGAATGCGAGCTTTTCTTGTTAACATTAATAATAGTGCCGCCATAAGCCAATATGTAAAGAGATACAAGTATAACATAAAGAGCTTGTGCTTATTATGAAAAAGGTTAAACATAAAATGGTGAGAGAAAATGACACGTTAGTATCGGCTCTAGTGAACTTGGCGTTTGAAGTTATAACACCTATTCGGATTGGAGTTAAAAATAGTACGGTCGTTCCGTTTAACACAAAAATGCAGCACGGGACTTTGTAAAAACTGCGTAGTTCAATAGTACGTGAGAAAATATTTTGTTGTTTACCTGTGAGTAACCATTATTTGTAGAGCTTGTTAATAAATGTAATTTGGATATCATAAAAATATAAATTGTTCAAGAAGTATAACGTAACTTTTAGCGAAATAAATATATTCTTTTCGTTACTTATCAAAAGACTTATGCATGATTATTAAGCCTCGGCTAAGTTGGACTGTAGCGTATTTAATAGTTTTATCGAATGATTAAAAATTACAATGATTCATTATAGGTTGATTACTACAAGTCGTGATTTTTGACGCATGCGCCATACTTTCTCGGTTGCCACCAGTGTGTAAAGATACTTGTCGGACTCCGGACCTCAACCAAGTTTTTCGCTCAGCATTTACGAAAATACCCTTATTTGCATACGATACATAATATTGTGTCATTTAAATTATAAACAATTGAGAAACAGTGAAATAGGTCAAAGTTACAGTTTATAAATATAAAATAAAATAAGATAAACATTAGTTAAGTGAACATAAAATGTGAATAATATAAATAATATCAGAAGTATGAAGTGTATATAATTATAACAATCAAGGTGAGTTATATCTATTATTTATAATATATTAGATTATTTATGAATACATTAAGATATATATATATATATATATATATATATATATATATATATATATATATATATATATATATATATATTACACATTCAATTATTCATTAATTATTCCTGGCCTTAATTATACCAAGTTAATAATATTTACAGATTCAATTCTTTTAAGTTTTCGATTTTTTATTATAATTTTGGTTTCCAATTTAAACCACTGTCTTTCACCCATAATTATTGTAAGTAATTATAATTAAAGTCTTATAACAGTCATTGAGATTTAAAAATAAATTTTTATAACTATTTAGCATCTAGTCTGGACATCATCACAGTCATCCCTCAAATCTATTAATAATTTAAATCCAAGGAATTGAAATCTTTTCGAAATCTATTCGTTTTTGGAATCTAGCTGGTAGTTGATTTTCTAAAACGTTATTAGTTCAGTTTAAAAAAAAAACTTTACGTAATTTATTTTCGTTACCTAAACTGAATTGACCTAAAATTAGTTAGGTCATCTTGAAAATTACGTCGTCGAATTAAAGTCACCTAAAATTCAGGTGAAAAGATTTAATTTTCTATCTAATTTATAATTTAAATGTGATTTCATATTATATTTTGAAAAGACTAATATACAGATTAGATGGCGCCCTCAACACGTGACAATTATGAAAATGCGTCCTTTCAATTTTCCACAGAATTTGTCAGAATAAGAAAAGGGGAAAATGCTTCTATTTTATTCAGCTTCATGTTCTTGACGAGTATATAAATATTAACGATAACAACTTAGTTGTTGTACGAGTTCATCCCAAACTACAATAATAATAAAGTTCAACGATTACCATAAAACGCCTGCGTTCTTTCTTAGTCGTGACCTCACTGAACTATCTATGAAAACGACTTCGATTAAATGTATCCTTGATATAATAGTAAACATCTCGACATATATAAATCAATTGCTCTTAATGAATGGCACTTGACCTGGTTAACAATTCCCGAATGTTTGTGCAAATAATGTTTCCTCCCCAATAACTTACAGGAATCAAGGATAAGCGAGCGAATCAATTTACATACACTACAAGTAATCTAATATGTATAAAAAATAAATAATAGTTTAAAAAAAACTAAAAAACACGCTTTTAAAGCACATAAAACTAAAAAGTGAAAAATAATTCCTAATTTAGGCTGAAAATGGTAATGAACAAAAAATACTGGTATTATTGTGAAAAAGCGTGGGCACAGATTTTTTTTCGGATTATTGCATTGTCATCGATCTTTGACAGGTGCGCAAAGTTTGAATAAAATCTGTCTGTTAAAAGTGGGTCAAAATCGAGTCCGAAGGAGTCGGTTACATACACACACACATACATACATACATACATACATATATACATACAGGTGAAGCTAATATAAAGTGTGTAAAAACGAAATCGTTCCTTTTAAAAAGTAAAATAATATATGAAATAGGTAGATAGAATGAAAACCCATACGTTATGAAAGAACGAACGAGTCAATAATTAGTTAAATCGAGAATGGAAGTATTGTGCGTATGATATCATCTCAACAACACAAATCTCGTGCATAAATTATTAGCATAGCATATATTCATTTTGTTTACGCGTTTACTCGGTTTCCTTTACAAATTGTGTTTTCGTTCGCACGGGGTGAAACAATATCAAAAGATTGCTACGACTTTTGTCTTCACACTCTGGATGTGTGTGTGTGTACACAGACTTATCTATATTATGATTGTAATGGAAAATTCTCTTTCTAGAAAATAGCACTCCTCCAACTCGGCTTGCCTGGTTTTTAGATTGTTTAATGTTTATTTGAGAGGTACTGCTAGTGATTTTGGTGTTTCTATGTTTTTAATGTAATACAAAAGAGCCCTAAATACGGAGAGGCCTCAAAAGACAGCTGCCTCAGCCCGTAGACAACCATTTTAGTGTATGCGTCGACGGCCCAAAGTAAAGTAAAGAGAGAAGAATGCCCTCTTTTAAAAGTTTGTAGTTCGTATCTCCCAGGAAAGTCCTTTGGAAGTTGATTCCACAGCTCGCCAGTTCGAAAAAGGAAATATCTAGAGAAGCAAACTGTGAAAGACATCGAGATTGTGCTGTTCATCAGCAACACCAACAGTTTTTTCGGCTCATGCAAATATGTTATATGGCTTTGGTTTTTGGTGAACAATACGAACATATTTGCAATGCAATGCTTCTTTAATTGATCTCGAGTTTTTTAGGAAATGTGCGTATGCCAAGGCCTTTTAGTAGGAAGGTATTTATTTTCCTCTCCACGTTAAACTTTGAGGAGACTGGGCCGTGGAGTACTACTTTCTCTCACTGACGATACTTTAACAGTGATAAAGCTGAGAGGCCATATGACCACTTGGCTCATTAATTGTAATATAAACCATATTATTTTCATCTGAATAAAGTTCCGAGAATATTTAGATAACGAAAGGAAATCATCACTTAGAGATCGAAGTAACATTAATCAATGTTGCTACTTCAATCTATTTTCCTAAACCTTGCAATTTTTCAAGTTTTATCGATACCTTAATGTGGGTTAATGGAGATCAAATTTCGTTCTTTACATCAAAGATGAAACGATCATAGTTTTTGCGTCTAGTTAATTAAAAATGTAATACAGGATCCTCTATTTATATTTTGTGTTGTAACATTAATAATTACATGATCTATAATTTAATCAAGGTAGTCATTATGAATTATTATATATACTAACGTTTCTTTGCAGTGTGTTTCTTAATTAAACATTTGGAGTACATAATTTAATTTAAAAAATCAGAGTGTTTCTTTGAAAAATGCGTAACTTTAATGAAGTAAACCGAACAATAGAAGAGATGTTAAGGGTAGAAACAATTGCGTATTTAAATGAGCTCGAGAAGTAAAGAATTGACGTTCAGTTACCCGTACTTGTAGGACGAAAATCACCCAAAATGTATTGCTAGTAACATATATCCAGTTCTTCTTTCAATATATTTTATATTGAAAGAAGCACACCAAACGTTATTCCTATATTTAAACTAACTCTAGCACGTATGAAACAGCTCTTTACAATTTTTATTAGATAAGGTAACGCTTTATTAGTTATTTATGAGCCATAAGCGTAATATTTTGACATGAAATTCCGTTCATTGCTAACATATTTTGAATAAAGGTACTTTCAGAAACCTTTTCAAATTTGTTTTTTCTAACACGTTCCAATGTATTCGGAATGTGTTTCAAATTTTACTACGCTGTCATTTATTTCAAATGGGTGTCACATTTCGAAAGGATTATTTTGAAATACGGGTTTTATACGGCTGTTTCTAGATGGGTTTTTGAAATAAAATCCTTTTCGTAAATCCGTCTGTAAATCTGTAAAAAAATTGCTGAACAGGTTTTGACGAAATTTACTGAATTAGTTAAGTTGTTTTCTTATATAACACCAATATCTTATATTAGTATCTAAGGTATTTTTAAATGGGTAGGCAGAGGCATCAAACATAGGAAGCTTATTTTAAACAATCAGAATCATAGGGCAATATTTATTTATATAATTTATTTTCCAATTCTCGCTTTGTTGGATTTTGTTGTTAAAAGTTATCACGACCCACGTAATACTAACTTTAATTCGCGGTGCGATAGCAAGGCGTTATACAACAGCCTTTTGGGCAACGACAATTGCTTTTATTCGTCTCTGGACAGACGTAGACTCCAATTCAACGCAAATTCAAAGCCAGCAAACTTCCTAGCTTTTATAAAGATTACAAATATTAATCTCTGGAGAAACATTTTTGTGAATTCATGAAGCACATGTTTCGTATACGTTTGTATTTGATTTATGATAATTTAACAGATAATTTTTTTATTCGTTAAAAATATATACCTTTACTTTCAGTTTACCTTACAATTTAACATCAATTCATTATTAATTTTACAATTACAACAGAAATACGACGTATATTTCTGAATGCGAAATAAAAATTAGCAATAATTTGTCGAGGCATACCTCAATAACTCTTTGTTGTAATGGCTTAATGGAGTAAGTAAATTGAGCTCAATCGTGCAGGAAGCTTTGGCTATTAGCTTAATGGGACCGAATAAAAAATATTCTGAATTATATTATTTACATTTATTAAGTAGCAATATATTTTTTTAACAATCATAATCATCATCGAACCCGCCTCAAACCTTGCTAACTCAACTATCGAAGAAAAATCTAAACTTTACAGTTTTGTAAAATTTGCTTCGAACTGTCTGCCATAGAACTAAGAAAGAGTAAGTTTACTCAAAACAAAATTAAATAAGCTTATACAACATACATTCGTACAACTATCGACTTCGTAAGAGGCTCCTTATACTTCCGAATGGTAATCAATGATCATGTAGAATTATTGTAGAAGATACATAATCTACTCATTTATATTTTGCACTGACGACGAAAAAATAGCCTAAGATAATCTTCATACCTCTATCTATGTAGGTATATAAATACAATTATTATCGTCGAATTCATTTGTCTTGGTAATACAAAAAAAGTCAATAGATTCCTATTGACTTTTTCATTATTCATTTACATTTATTCTTATTCATTATTTAATACTTTTCGTGCATGTTGAACTCACTTTAGTTTATTATTAGCTTTTGAGTAGCCCGGTTATATTGATATTCATGGTTTTTTATCTGCTGACATGTTTTCTGCTATTTTTGGATTACTATGGATGGCACCATACTACATGAAACAAATTTGTTTAGTAATAAAATAAATGTAAAATAACGTTTATAAATGATTTTTGATTGAATGTTTGAGTCGACAAAGAGAGAATATTGTTTTTTTTTCTTTATTTTTCCGAGAATGTCGTCAATATAGTTAGAACTATGAAAAGTACCTAAATTAAATTTTTAAAACTGTTTATTCCAATTAATTATACATTCAAAAACGCATAATATTAACTGCTACGTCCCCCCTCAAATGGTTTTATTCTGTTTCACGACATACTTTGAAACCTGTACACAGTAGCAAAGGCGTTGGTTTTTGTGTCATGCGATAAATCTGTTAAACTGTCATAAGTTACTTTAACTCTTAGTTTGCATTCTACATCGTACCTACAAATTTGATAACTTGGCCAATGATTGGAGCTCACATCCTAAAAGCTCTCAGTGTGATTACAAGTTCGCCCGAACCATTTGATACCTCGATCATTCAGATCGGTCCACGGACGGCGGAAACACACACAGGTGACATTCACAAAAAAATACACAAAGAATTATTAATAATGTCCTCTTCAGCTTTTTTTAGTCGCTTAAAAATTCGGTATAATATCTTAAGACAGTCTTTGATAAAGGTAATTTTAATGCCACATGCATAACGTAACATTTTAAAACAAAAGTATTCAGTAAAGATAAAATCTAAGGACGTGTACGGGGCTTACAGGAAAATGCCACCTCACGAAGTTTTCTTTAATAGCTTATCTCGCTATCAGATCTAAATGCTCATTTATCTTGCCACGTCGGCGCTCAGCGTGCGTGAACGGCACTGAACCAGTATTTTATCTCCTTTTTTAAGAAGAACTTAAGTTGAGAATGAATCGGAGATACAAAAAATTTCGAGGTATTACTTTGGCATTAAGCTATCAGATAAACTTTGTTGACTGAGACGGAGATTATCTGTGTAACGGCAAGGTCTACTCTACTTTATTGTCTTTGATATGCACTACCAAGAAAAGGCTCTTAACTTGAGTTTATCTTAAATATGTAGCTATACTATCTAGCAGCAAAAAAACTTGTCACCCCTCAGTTGGCTCCGCGTGCCATTGTCAGACGGGATTTTCTCGCAGCTGTTTTCTTCAAAGAAACCGATAACCAAAATTTATTTCCACTCGCGCGGTTTAGATGCCTTTGCGTTATTTACGGTCAATAAAGTCTCATTCAAAATCGTCAGTAGTAACACATTTGTTAATATAAACTTAGTCAATTATTGTCCAAGTTGATTCTATTCAAGTAGCTTTAACAATATGATTACTTACATGAAAGTTCTGACAAGTTTAGTACTTGTTAGATATTTAGTTTTAAACTAAGTATTTAAAGGAAAATTCAATACCTACAATATTTATGTAACCTAATTAACACTCATAATGAACACTAGTAGTTACATACACGCAGCAATGAATAAGAAAATAATTAATTTAAGTAACTCATGAATAAAAAGTGGGAATGAATGTAACGAGACCACGGTCCTATTAAGATTGAGTTGATAAATTAAAAATCATAAATAACGAAAATTTCATCCAAGTACGCCCCAGTACAGACATATTGCTTTACTCCTGGAAAGTAGTTCACAACATAACGAGCCTCGATGTCTATTGAGCCTTTTCATCTTTCACTCGGTTTTCACAATAATTAACCCAGTTCTCACGATTATGATAGCAATTGATCTTATTTCAATTGTACTACAGAGCAAAGCCTGCAAACAGCCGAATACTTGCGAATCAGAACACGTTTTTCAACAAATTTGGTAGAAATCTTGAGCTACTTACATTTTGTCTTTTGCTCTTGTGACCACATGGCAGCCAATGAAAAACCCCGACTAATTATACGGCCTTCTGTAACTGCTAACCCGAAGCACTAATTGTTTCACGGGGAATAGAATTCGTTTTAAGTTAAACAACATATTCGTTAATCACTAAGCCCCTGTCTGAGGCCGTAATTGTCATTTAAATATTTAAGCCAATTTGTTGTAAACTCCACCCACGGCAAAAGCCAGATGCTTAAACAAAATTTCGTAATTATAAGTCAGTGTACACAAGTAGGCTAGGAGAGAGTAAGCAGATGTTTTATTTAATTAACTTTCCGGTTCAAAACTATAAATCAGGCCATATGTGCTTTACAAAAGCAAAAAGTAATATGCAAAGTTGTTTTAATATATGACTAAACACAGTCTGCATAAATGAGAAGCTGTTACTCCATATTTGGACAATTATCATTTATATTAGTCAACATTTCGACTCCTAGCATTTTTGTTTACGCAATACAAAATATTTTTGTCGCTTTGCGGTGGTCGGAAAGTTTATTCGTGTGCAGGATATTTGAGTCAAGTGAAATGGAATTTATGATTAGAATAAAGATGGTGCATTTCTGGGATAGCTCCAGCGATTGAGCATTCAACGGAGTCTTAAGAGATTGAAATTCAATGAGCCTTTGCTTTCTATTGCATAGCTAATAGACTCTTCTCATTGTCTAAGAGCAACGTGTGAAACTTAAACATTCCACTCTTTACATGTTTTATTAATAAAATACGTAAAAATATTGTTCCTATTTGATCATTATAATATGATCTATCTGTATTATTACTTCTTGATTTTTATACGTTTATTGGATTTTTTGTTGTTTTGGACAAGCAGAAATCCTACTTAAGAGATTTTGAAAATATTTTACAAGTAGAACATTTCGTAAAATTTGTGTATAGAACACAATAATATATGGGATAGAAATCAGGAGATTAACATGTATCCATAGAAAGAATAACAATTATTATAGAATATGCGGCAATTATTTTCTTAGTTTTGTTTAATCTGAAGTAATAGCACTGAATGGCTTTATAAGTATACACGTTTCTTAAAATTAACAAATACATAAGATAAAAGATAGACGCAGAAGCAATTATACGACGACAAAATGCAATCAATGCAAAAAGTATTTAGTTAAAATAACTTGGCATTCGTGACGTTTTGATGTAAATGTTTAATGAAATTATATTTTAATAGGTTAACAACGTAGTTTATTCTTATTTAAGGCAAACTCAAAGTATTATTATTGAACACAGGATAGTCATACGACTATTTATAAATTTATTAAACATAAATAATTGATAAGCGAAATTCAGATGTTCGCTGTTTACCACTTCCGTTTATTTAAACTGCTCGATAATTCCCGAAGCATGGGACGTACATTATGCAATCTGTACAATTCAGACACGTTCCAAAGGGCTCCGATGCTGTTGGTTTAGTGGCAGATGTGACATTTCATTTTAAGCGCCAAACTGGGATGATTACACTCGTTCAACGCCACTGACCTAGATTTTAGAAGTGCTGGCAGCAGCCGGTAGGATATTGTTCAATAACATCATAAGTTAATGGATTGTAGAGCACGGATCGTAATTTATATGAAAGAGATGATATCGATTCACTGATACGGTATTTAGAACATTATTGTTTAGGCTCCGGACTTTACGTCTTACTTCGGACTTAGTTTACAATCGTCTGATTGTGAAGGACTGATAATAACATTTCATCGCGTATTACATTACATACATTCTTATTTGGTAATATGTAGATTAAAATTCAATTCGGTAAAATAAAAGCAACACTCACAATTTCTCGTGATGTATTCAGTCAAACGTGTAGAAGTTTAGCGGATACTTCCCAGAAATATAATGCTAATCACAAAGTTATATTTCCTCTATATTTTCGTCTTTCATAAAACTGATGCCTTATGTAGATGTGCGTGTAACGGGTTATTGCCTAGAACAGCTAAGAAAAGAAGAAAAGAAAAACTTTACTATACACAAAAAAAAGGATATTTAGGTAAAATATATCTCATTATAAGATTCACTATCTAACATATTTATATAAGTTTTGCTATCAATAGTTTTACATTTCTTTGAAATATTTTTTATTCAAACCTAACAGTTGTTCGCACGACCAATTTTACTTTCACTATAAAGACCTCGTCGCCCAACCTTAATGCATTCAATTTACAGTAAGAGGAGATCGTAACAACCTTTTACAAACATTAGAGCTTACTATGAAAGCGAATGTTCAGGAAAATTATCTCAAGACAAAGGCAAATGACACGAGAACTCAGCGTACTGTTTTTGTTAACACTATTAATTATAGACATCTGTTTTTACTAACAGTATGGCTAAAGGGTGAATGATTTTATCTCTCGGTGGTTGAACTCGATTCCTCTAAGCATGAACATGGAAGGATGGAACAATGGAGTCACTCAAAATTTGCGTGGACAGGCTGTAAATATGTATTATAGATTACTCATATGTAAACTCATATACAAAATTATAAATAAATTAATTCATTTAAATCTATCCTTTACACAAAAATCAAATACAAAATATTCATTAAGAAATATTGATACATTATGTTTAATACAACCAAGGACTAATTACGGAAAACTTAATATTATGTATCAAGGCGAACATATATTTATTTAATACATTGCCATCCAGATTAAAAGAAATAAAACCTTTTTACAAATTTAAAAAACTTTTAAAAGTACATATAATTAACAACATACCTATAAAATAACAAAAATAAAAACAAACATATTCTATATCTGTGTCTGTAAAAATCGTAAATGTTCAATATAAATTAATGGAATAATTAATGTATTTACAAAACATCAAAAAGGCTATTCTAGCATTTACTTATGTCTGTGAACGAGCGTCTAAGAAATTATTACTAATCATTAGTCACATAATGCCTGTTGTAACATCGATGCGACCTACCTGCACTTTTGTAAAAAATATTGTATATTGTTAGAAACTAATATTTTTATTTTATATAGTTTATTTTCAAATAATTTCATAACACGATGTACATAACTAACTTACTCAAAATTTTCTCGCTAAGTAAATGTATTGCTTTGAGAAATAAAGTATCTTTGAACCGAACTAACAACTTGAAAATGCTTACCGTAGAAAAATACTTCTGTATTTAGGTAGATAAGATAATATTTACATTTTCTACTATTTGCATTTAAACCCTTACTTCGAAGTAAGCTAATTAAACTTATTTAGATCAACTTACAAGGAATAATTAATCAAAAGATAATATTATGTTAAGAAACTACTGACTGCTATGGATGTAAATTGAATAACGGCTACGAAGATCCAAAACCAAAATGGTGTACAAAGTAATTATACTCGTTTATAACGAGATGTAAAGTATTTTACAGTTCATGCTGCTTATCAACAAACTTTTAAATTGTTCGCTTTATACAAACGCTGCGAAAATGCGTAGACGAACTTTGTAATTCTAAATGCATTAATTTATTGAACATTTGGGCTGATGTGTTTCATCTGTACTCAGAAAATTGAGTGCTGTGGCAACTGTTTGTTGACACTAGCTAAGTTAGTTAAGAAAGGAAAATTGTGCAATAACTATACCTAGATAATTAAATATTCTAGTTTTCGATAAGCGCGTAATGGCAAGTTTCAATTTCAAGAAGCTCGAAATAGTTTTAATCTTTTAGATCTATTTACCAGATTATTTTAATATTTCGTTATAGCACACGTCTTTTTAACTTACTATTTCCGGCGTGATTTGCAATCGCTTTTACAAATTGGTTTATATATTCAAAATACTCAGAACGCTACTTTTATTTTCTGTTGCCAGCCGACAGTCAATTGTTTAGAGTAAATTCGATTTAAGATAGCAATGGTAATTAAGACTCAAACGTTCGCAGTAAACAGAAGACGTCTACGGCTACTAGAATTCAATTTTCATAGAAAACTGGTGTATGAAGTTATTAAACACAACAATACCCTGCCCTGCGATTCTGTAACTCACTTTTCGAACTCACACAGCGGTTTTCGCATCGGCGGTCGCTCTCAAATCAGTCGTGAAGCAGTCATTTTATGATTTGGCATTCTGAAAAGGTGGAAGCTTGTAGTTTATTGTTTATCGCAGATATACAGAATAGCAGGGCTGAAAATAGAGACTGTTGTAAAAGGAAATAAAAAAATAGAACGGAGCTTAATGTTGAGGTGCCCATAATAAGATCTAAGAAACCCTAACGGTGCTCAGTGCAGTATAATCTTTCCATTAATATATTTTCTAGTATCCATTGCAAAGCCGCTTGTGCAACTTTCAAGAATTTTAGTTATTGTATGAAGGAACATAATTATACATTTTTATAAAGTTATAATATATTATATGCATCTATTTGGTGCGATACCAGTATTTGTAGCAGTATTATGTTGCTTTTTGATATTAATAAACTTTCATAAATGTAACAACAAGCTTAATGGGAAAACAGGTTATAAACTACATACTTAGACCGAACGTGGTCAATAAGTAATCCTAATTACATGTTCAGATTGTTTTAATTATTATGCATTTAACGTATAAAATTCATATATATTTTCTGAGTATCTTTAATTGTATCAGAAATTTACTTATAAATGAAAGCCTAGAAACGATTTCAAAAAGCTAATTCAAATTAATGAAAAAGAAAAAAAATTAAGCCAAAATTTCATCAAGCTTTTGCTTTGTGTTGAAGGGAAATCACAAATCTTCAAAAGAGGAATCGTTTGCTTTCATTCATTGAAAACAACTTGAAACGAACACAGCTGGAGTCATTATTATTAAGAAATTCCACTTTATTTTCTCCCAATTCAATTAATTAATAATCGAACCATATGTATAAAAAATTGTTTCATAGAGAGATTTGTTTTTGTGCGTTAAACAAACAAATCGCTCAATAAATCTTAACGCATGTTGCTAATAGCTTTGTGTAAGCAATCTCGCCACCGAACTTCCCTCCACTTCGCGAACATATCCTTTATACTTGAAGTATCATTAAGTATAGGATAATATGTTGTTGGTCGACAAGAATATATAGCGGTGCGTCTTTATTGCCCGAGTGATAAATGTGGCTCTACTGTAAATAATATCGTTCTATAAATATAACGGAAATCAGTTTCAACAAATTGATGATCCTTCGATAACTATCTTTATATTATTGCGACATTTTGGTTTCACCTATTACTTGTGTATTGTTTATAGAAATAGAAATATTTTGTTTTATTTTAAATATTTAGAGATAACGACTCCATTTAGGTTTAAAGAAGTTTAAAACTCATTAAAACATACAATATGTCACTTACATGAGAATTTCTTTTTATTAAAAACATTAAAAATAAAACATACCACGCCACCATCGTACGCTGTTTTTGCGTTAGAGTCCATCTACCAAAAAACTTTGTAATCGTATTCGAAACGGGTCCTCTGCTACTATTTAATAAAGTAATGCTTCTGTCTACGATATTTTCAACACTGCAAAATGTGGTTGATAAAAGTTAGCAAGTAAAAAGTGAGACAGCCCGTGACAAATGGACACGACTCTTGCTAATTGAATCAAAGAAACGAAGTTCCCCGAACAAGTGAATAAGTTGATGTAAAAAAATAAATTCGAAAAAGTTTCTTATTCAGTTCTTAATAACTGAGTTAAATTTCATACAAATTTATAGAAAAAATTTCATTACATTTTAACAGAATAGTAATCATATGATATCAGAAATAACAAATGAAAAAACCATCAATGTATAAATTATGAATTGCTGTTATTAAATATTAATATATAGAATATAATAATTTGACAAAATCGGCTTTGATAACTAACCAGGTTTAACATTCAACCCATTGAGCCGAGGTCTCATTAATTATTACCTAAAATTAAATATACTAAATGACGTAGACTAATGCAGGTCATTGGAAGTTCACTAATGCTGAAACCTTTCAGAAGTTAATGATTGTTTTTTTTTGAAGTTATACATCTTTAGGCGCGTTATGAAAAATTGATGAGAGTGAAATTTTACGATGCGCGCGCACCGTCACCCAAATTTAACAGAATGAAGTTACCCACGGAAGATGCTACGGCATTGGACATAATTTAAAAACAACATTCGAATAATAATAGAATTTATGTTACACTTAATGTAAGAGAATAATAATAAATATTTATTTATTTAATTTTTCAAATGTAAACTGAACTTTATTGACTATAATGACTCCTTTTCCAGTCTTTGATTATTTAATTGTAATTAATTATTTGCATGCAATCAACAACTATTTTTAATAATGCCAAAGAAGTATAACTTCTTACGCGCGTACATATTATACTTTTTTTTATTTATTTCGTATAAGAAATGGAACATTAATAACTCGTAATAGGGCCGCTAACATAGGAAAAAGGCTAAATAAGAAGTAGTTCCGAGTTAAGCACGCCAGCTCGCCAGTGTCTCACATTTCTATAATAAACAGGTCAGAACTCTTTACAGCTAGAAAAGTCATAATGATTGAAAGCATCCCATTTATAAAAAAAATTAGGATTATGGTTTGCAAATGTGGTTTAAAGTTTGTTTGTAATGTTTATTATCAGTAGCAAAGTAAAGTCCCTCGTCAAAGAGCACGTTATTCCTAAATACTGAATGGAAAACGGAAATTTGTTTACTATTGAATTTTCCCGCACTGACGAAGTAAAATTGTGAATTTTGTGTGCGCCATTTTGAATGTGTGGCAAAAATGGGAAAATCGTCCCATTAGCGCCGAAGCGCCGGCTGTTCAGAAATGCTTAGATGTAAATTCAAATGCGTTGAACCATCTTTTATTAAATATAATATAAATATATAATAATAATATTGACATAAATTTTACAAATTTAAAGAAAACACTTTTTTACCGGATTGAAGTTATGTATTATTATAAATTTACAATTATTTTACATAATTTTAAATCTTTCCGACGTTTCGCGTGCTTTACAGCGTGCGTGGTCACGGTGACTGAAGACAAAAGGTGTTGAATGTCAAAAAGTATCACAGCTGTAGAAAAAGTTGTATTATCTGTATTTATTTCCCCGGAGTTGGTATCGACTAAAAGATGGAGGGTTTTGGCAGAAATGGCTCACGGTGTCCTCTATTTTCGCGGATTGTGTATCTTGAGATTTTAATTTGGATATTATTGGATCCCAGGTGTTTGACAATTTTAGGCCGTAATCTCTATAGAAATTTGGGTGTTTTTTTATTTCAATGGCTTCGCCTACCAATCTTGGAAAGAATCTTTTTTCTTTCGCAAGTACTTTCGGTTGGTCAAAGCATATGTAATGATTGGGCCTGTCTAGTGTGTGTTCACAGACTGCTGCTGATTTTGTGTGTCGTCTATCAGTGCGTCCATACTGAATGCGCAGTGACTTAGGCCTAAGCTGGGCGCGGCGAGCGGGTCGTGCGATGGCCACAGTGATGCCAAGTTCTTGGAAGCGGTTCAACGTATTTCAGGTGTTGCAAACTATGGACGAAGATTTGCTATTTTTACTAGACAGTTCGTAGTCATTAGCATTCGTAGTCGAAGTAACGCCGTAGGCTTAGCATCTATAAGGTTGGATTGTGATACGATGCTTGCCTGAGAAAAAATTTTCCAAGGTTATTCCCCACATCATTAATCATCCCCTTTAGTGATAGTAATATTTTCGTTCTGCCTTCTAAGTGTTGAACACTGAAATATATACTCCATTTAAGTGATATATTAACAAAAACATCGCGGTAAGTCGAGTTAATTTTTATCGTTTCGGAAAACTTATGTATCCACTCTTATTCTACTTCGCGATATTTCCTTTCAGTGACTTTAGGGCAATAGTAAAGTTCGTTTTTGAATTTTTCGAGGGAGACATTGAATAATTGCTATCCTTTGACACCATTTAAAGAAAGAATAGTATTTTTATGTACCTTCATCTCCAAGAATATAGATTCGAGGTTTAGGTTTAGTGTGCGGCGTGATTTAATTAGGTATACTTCACTTTTATTCGTTTGATTATATCGAATACTATGTTGCATAAATCAAGATTAACAATTTTCTTAACTAGCTCGTGAAACCACAAGGCAGCATTAAAACGCTATCGTGTTGCGTGACTTGCAACAATATAACCTTTCTTAGTTTCCTATAAAAACAAGTTTTGCCGTAACTGCTAATAAATTCATGTTGCATTTGTTTGCAAACTGCCGATTTCAATATAAGTTTTTATCCTTGAAATATTAATAGAATTTTCGAAAGAGAAAATGTTGGTCCGCTTTAGTAGACGTTGCAATGCAGGAACATTAATCTGAATAGATTCATAGTTATGTTAGTTATTTCGACTATGTATTTGCGTGTTGTTCCCACGGGAATGTAAGTGCGTGCTCCTTTTTCACCATGCCACCTGCTGATAGAGGACAAATCTTTGTTTTTAATCTATTTTATTATTATTTATTACTTAAGATATCATGTGGAACATGGTGTAATGGTTGCAGCTCCTTACAAACATTGTGTAAAACAAAAAACTTGGCGATTAAAAAGAGTGGCGGAGAGTTTATTGCCAGTTCTTCTCTTCCGTTCTACGCCCTTGATTTGGGACTGAAATGTAAAATTAGAAGCATTTAATGTATATTTCTTGTTTGACGTTCATAGGTGAACATTTTGTTTCCTATATGAATAAATGATTTTAGACTTTTGACTTTTGAGTCAATGTCTAAATATCAATACCATTTTTTTCTTGACTTGATTGTGTTAACTATTAAATACATTGCAGGACTATACAGGTGAAATTAAACCTTAATGTCTTAGTCGAATGGAATCTTTACCTGAAAGTTAGCGAACATCTTATAGATAAAGTTTGAAGCTCACCTCGGAATCCTGAAACCAAGCTAGTCGTTGGTATTGAGCAAATAAAATCGAAAGTTTTCAACATAATGTAACTTTGGCATGTCTAAGGTCACACAGTATAAACATAACGCTTATTGAGTAGATTAATCTTTCGCACTATGCTTTCTACAAACGAGAAATTAATAATAATGGTATGTACTTACTTAAGTATGTCAGTTATTGGTTGTTAGGTGTGTGACCTAAGTTTTAAGGGTTGGTAGATGTTGTTATGTATATTTACATCGCGGTGCTAATTCCAAATTAACCGCCGAGAAATATTCCGATAATATACTTATTTACTTTACAGCAAAAACTGTTTGTACACGACACCACTATAGCTAAAGAAAACATTCAACATGATTTTGACTTTAAATCGACTTCGGCGTGACTTTCTTGGTCACCTTTCAGTTGGAATGCGCCTCTCCAATGTTTGCTAGTCAAATTTTGTTACATGTCGACAGCGATTTTTATGCAATTAAATTAATTCCTGTATAACATTGGTACAAGCTCAGCTCAGAGGGCATCAGTCTCGAACTCGAATGAAGTCACTATTTTTGAAAACATTTTGGGCAATCTTATAATAAAAACATAATTTGGAGTCATATATAAATCATCCTTTCCGATATTTTTTTGACATAATGTCACAAAACGGCAGCCTCCATGACATGGCACATTTCGCCAATTTTTCGCAAAGTTAGATGCGAAGTGTTAATTGTGTAACTATAGAATGCATTAATTTAAGTTATAATTGTTTTATACTGAACTTGATTAATAAAGCTGGGTGGTAATACGTTAACAGGGTGGAAAAAATCCAACAAGCGGTTAAAATGATTTAACGCCATATTAATCAAACCGAAGCGTCAGCGATAAATTAACTGAAAATGATATTTTGGATCGAACGAGCGTATAGATCGTAAACAGCCACCGAGTGTTTTTGATAACCATTTTGAAGTCCTATATTTGTCCCCATTATACGTTAAATTTGTCACAGTCAATATAGAACATTAAACCAATAATAGAATAAATATTTTCAACACAGTTTTTAAAACTTTACACTGACTTAACCAATGATTATAAGTAATGAATATCAAGGCATTTAAAATTAATTACAAACGATTTTGTTCTTAACCGTCAGGGAAATGTAAATTGCGCATAGAAATAAATATACATTAGTGTACAGCCATTCAAGTTGGGGGTCGAATAATTTCATTATAACATTGAGTTAAGCTTTGTCTACCCTCCGACATAAAGTCGTAATAATACTGCGTCATGATTGAGCGTTTTGACATGCTGCCCAAATTATTTTGCCTATCACATATAAGCTATATGTTTTGGCTAGCTTCCAAAGTGAAGATATTGTAAAAGCACTAATCAATTGTTTAAAGATAGATCAATCAGTGAATCTCTTCGAATCTTAGATATTTTATAAGGCTCTTTTTGAAAAGAAATGACTAAAGTATTGGGGCTGATTTATGTAGGCAATAGGTAGCCCACCAAATAGTTCCAGTCGATCTTTGAACTTTAGCTTCTGATGAAAAATGCTGAAGTTGGTTTAGAATCGAGAATAATCATGTTCTAATATGTGGTACTAGATTTACAATGCTCTGTGTGCATGTGTGGTTGTATAATTGCTTTTGGTCTAGCAAAAAGCATAAAAGTACATTTGAAAGGTGGAAAAGCCCGCATCCACGTACAAAACTTTTATGTTTTAAACGCGACACCACTCCGAATTTTAAAGTTACGTTCAAATGTTGTTGTGGAAATAACAAATAGATTTTAGTTATTAATATATAATCAATTGCGATATAAAAGGATTGTTGACACTTTTATTATGTTATCTAGAAGATATTTCCGTTAAACCAATAATTTATTTGCCTGTGATGTAATTGAATAAATAAAATGTAAATATACATATTATTGTTATAAAACGAAGATGATATTCAGGAATGTGATTAATTCCCTTGGCAATCTCGGTTCATAATCGAATCCTCTCACAATACGGGAAAATTTATTATGCTTGAGTGAAATCGTTTTTCCTATTGTGGAAATACAATCGATTAAACAATGAAATATCAATAGACCGGAATTATTTAATTATGAAATCATTTATGATGTAATCATTTAAGAGAACAGTTTCACTGACACTTTACTTAAAGAATAACTTGAGTTCGATTCAACTTTTTGTTTTTGGGAGGCCAAAATATAAATTTCAACTTATTAGAAATCGAAATATAGCATTTCAAAATAATTTAATTGGTCAGAGATCAAGAAAACCATAGAAGCGATTTTTTATTTTATATATGTTTATTTTTATTGCTTTTGCAGATTTGGGTCAGATGAAATTGTCGTGCCCGAAAGTACATTTGCGCGACGCTTGCGCCTTTGCACCGATGAAGTTTTCTAACCATGAGTGTGTGGTGCCGTGTCGTGATTATGGTGTCCACGATCAGTACCGGCGTGTTGTCTCCGGCGCCGATGAATGCTGAAGTTAAAGAAACTTACGGTAAAATATGCACAATTTGTTTAGTGTTAGTTTAAACTATAGTAATTAGATAATGATTTTTATCTCTTCTATAGAATTTAAGATCAACAACTCTGTCAATTGTCTTTATAACTTTTTTTATTTAATTTTTTACAGAATAATATAATAAAATCATATTTAAATTAGGTTGAATAAGTTCTACCGCAGCCAGTTAGACCGTGATTAATGACTGACTCTCAAAGCGCGTTGTAAAGTTAAAGTTTGGTTTTAAATGGGATACGCTTTTTGAGTATTGTTATTTTTTTTATCAGTCTTTGTACCTCAAATATTTGTTCTTAAATTGGGAAACACAAAAAAAATGTGACTTCAATATATTATCACTCGCACAAAACTAACTCGCTGGAGTTGTTTGGCACTTATCACGCCTTCTCGAGTATACAGTGAGCTCTCAACAGCTTCTTCAATACATTTTTGTAGCCGTGACTTCAACGATGCCAGAACAGCCACTCGAATAACAAAGCAGATTTTGGGGAAAAATAAAAAAATCCTATTTATAGAAAGTTGGTACATGTTTTATTTTTCTAATAAAAAAGGGGACTCTTGAAACTCTAGAGCTAATGTTGTACATTTGCTAATTACAAAGAAGTGTTTTAAGAAAAATATACATATTTAGCGGCGGGCTTCACATATTTGGATTGTTGTCAGTCAACCTAAATCCATGAAAGCGTCATTTCGAAATAGTCTAATGCCCTAGTCTTTATATAGGAGTATATACATTTTCTGCGCGTGTATTTGCAGTTAAACTCCTCTTAAACTGCGAGACCGATTTTGATGATTATTTTTGTGAATGTTCAAGTGTACACACATAATCATAATATGTATATTGGTAAGGACTGGAAGCCAAGGGGCAATTCAGCAGAATTAAGCGTTTGGTGGAGGTGATTTTGTTCGCTTATTTAACATTGTGTTACATTATTCTCGTCTAATTATGTAATCAAATGTATGCATAAGCGTAAAGATAATAAATTACCGATTTTACTGATATTTTGGCGATATTATATTCGGTGTAAGCAATTATTAATTTTTTACAATATTAATGAGGCCTCCAAGTGTCAGTTATAAGCTCACTTTGTATTAAACTACAAGCAATATAGTTCGCTCATAGCACAAACACTTCGGTTTAGCATTTGCGTCCTAGGACACACGTATTTAGTATTTAGAGTAAGCTATTTCCACGCCGCATTGTTCACTAAATTAGTTCCTTTGTTGCAAACCATTAATGTACAAGACACTCTGACTCACTTTTCCATTAACCATGTTTCATATACCTTTACTTTAGTAGCGACTTACTTTTTGTAAGGAATAAAGAGTAAGTCGCACATATTAAAATTTAATTAAATAAATAAAATGGAGTACTTCTTAATTTTGTAACGTATTAATTGTTATTTACATTAAAAAGGTCACGTGAATTTAAACATGTTTTCCTTTTCAGATCGCCAATATTGGTATACTCAGGCGCAGGAAACATTGCAAAAACGTCTTCATTACGTAACTGGGAAAAATCCTATTGCAAAGTAAGTACATATATTGGTTTTAACCTGAGTTTATACTAAGTAAATAAAAGCATTTTACAAAATGAAAAAGGATAGATAACTATACCTAATGTGCAATAATTTTTAATTATTCACAAACAATTATTGTACCTTGTGTTAAAACTAATGTTTATCACTTTTCAAAGCTTAACCCTTGACTGGTATCGTAAAATTCACTAACGTAACTGGTATTGTGGGGGTCGCGCGGCCCCCAATACAGATTAGCTTCTAGGATGCAAATGGCCAAAATGTTATATAAGTTTTATTTAAAAAAGACAAATAACAAGCTTGTTTTATTGAATAAATAAATTTTTATTAATGTTTTTTACTTAATTACTACAAGAGATCACAAAAACATTACAACTTTTTGGTACTTTTTTTTCTTATGATAAACAAATTATAACCTTGAAGCTAACATATATATATATATAATATATATGATTTCTTATTCCTCATACCTTTAAAAATAAAAATAAAATACCTCTAATCAACGTTTAAAAAAAACCAACATAACATAATTATTTCCTCGGTGTTTGAAGTCATTAATTTATGTATTTTACACATATTACAGTTTCATTTTCTTTGCGACCCCCCGAAGATTCGTGGCTATAAAAGCTGGCATAATTTATCAAACTGCGACCTTACGAGCCATTTACGTCGTGTTACAAATAAATTAATAGCAAAAAAGAAAATTACCTACTCTTAGGTCTTATTTTCATGGCCATTTTTATGTTTCGGTATTCTCGCAGCAATTTATTAGGGCCTAACTTTATAACTCCATATATAACGGAGTGAGTAAAGAAATAGTAATAGGAAAGAGGGCAGCACCACAATAACGACGCAGGAAGGTCAAAGACTACGCGTGGAAATAGGGAGGTAGTAAGTCAGAGGTACTGACGATGAATTGTCGTATAACGACAGAAAGGTAAAGACAGGGTACCGATTGTTGACAAAGCAGCAAACGAGAACCAGCAAATGGCTGAAGATAATAAAAGTCAATAGTCAAAAAAGAAATATACATTAAATGCTTCTAATTTTACATTTACTGCCAGTTCTCAAATCAAGGGCGTAGAACGGAAGAGAAGAACTGGCAATAAACTATCCGCCACTCTTTTTAATCGCCAAGGTTTAATGACTTAAAAAATATCAGCCGTTAATTTTCGACATTAGTCTAATTTTAAAAAAGTCAAATTTAATAAACCACCAGTATTAACGGTGTTGAACTAATTTGACTTTGACGTTATTAAATTATAATGACGATAGCGGCTTCGCCATTAATAATGACTATGAAATAAAAATTACTATTACGTACGTGGGACATTTAGTAATATTGGCAAATCGAATAAACTACAAGTGCGGTTATAATGTACTGATAGACTTTGACGTTGTCACTTTACGAACTCTCTGACATATAATGACAATGGCAGTTGACATGAGCGCCATTGCTTCGACATAAATATATACATATATATAAATATACATGCTCAATTTTATTAATTACCTCACGCTCCTTAGCTGGGACTAAAGTTAACATTTATATTTTAAAATTAAATACATATTATACAGGCAAGTGTTATATAATTTCAAGAAAAATATATTCGCGATGCTTTTCTTGTTAATTTAACGAACCATACCTAATGAATTTCAAATTCAGGACAATCATAAATAACTTCAAGCGGCTTCAGACTGCGTCTTCTTAAGTGCTAGGATTCTCAAATATAGGAATTTAAATGAAGCTCATTGTTCCCCCGAAGTCCTCATATTTGTGTATCGTAGGTGAATATACGGAGCAATTAGTTTTAATTAGCCGCCGCGTTTAAGCGGTACCGTACCCCTTTAAAGCCGAAAATGTCGGTAGAAAATCGAAACAGAACTCGGTTCTTTGTATAACATTTGATACAGTCCTTCCACTCTAATATTGTAATATATGGTTCCCTACTAATAAAAAGCAAGTTTTTCCTACTGTTTAAATAAAAAAAAATATTGTTTAATTATTGTTAGTTATTTCCCCTTTTGATGATAATCTGTCAAAAGTGAGAACGTCAATAACAATAACAGGTGAGCGTATGTGTTTAAAAACTTAGCTAAAGAGTTAATACATTTTCTAGGAACGTGATATTAGTAGTAGGGGACGGGATGAGCCTAACCACAACCACTGCCGCAAGGATACTTCGCGGCCAACGAAGGGGTCAGAGCGGAGAGGACACTGATCTGGTCTGGGACACTTTCCCCGCTGTGGCGTTGGCGAAGGTGACTTTAATTAAGAATATAGAATGTAATAAGTGTGGGAATGTAAATCCTAGGAGTTTTTAAAACAGGTTAATAGATTGTAATGATAGAATTCACTAACGAATCACTACAATTATAGAAAGTGATGTTTTCCAAAATGTTGAATAACACGTGAAAGCATAAAAAGACACATTTTGATTTTTTTTTACTACATAGTATATTCGAAAATATTTCTACTAAGCCTTAAATCGTCATTCATTAAATAAAATGTGATACACGTTCACGTTACGTAGAGGCCTTAATTAAAATTAAGGTTACACACTGTCTTATCTTCGGCAAAGGTCGGATTAACACAAAGATGGAGCCAAGTTTAGGAAACCCAAATATTATTCTGCTGTATTTGTGTACATATTATGGAAGTCATATTTGACTTGCGCTTACCCTGTTTTTGTCTAAAATTTAAGCACTAATGAAAGATAAGCCAACTCGTAAATCAGCCACGATCCTTATATACTAAGACGCAGCGATAGTGTCGAATATATAATTAAAACTCCTGAAAGATACATAGAAAATAGCTATTTAAGAAATTTATTTACAATTTACTTTACAAAATAAGTAATTAATCATCTTGATATTTGATAGGCACCCGTCGACACCAATTTAAGAATTAGAATTCATTTCATAAAATTCCCCGGAATCCAAAACTGGACTGAATACATTTCTCCGTCTACCTAAACATTGTATTGAAAAAGCCAAAAATACTATGAAGTAGGAACAAATTTTGTACTTGGAGAAATCGTCTCTTTTAGTGACAATCTTTTAATCAAGAATATTTACACAAGCGAGCAGCTGATTATCTTACAGTCATAACTGGTTTATCTGGTCTGATCAAATCAGCTACGCTCTACATTTGTAAATCCGTGGAGATATAAAATAGTCATTTCAGTGATTATCATGTCAAAAGACAAAAAATAAAAATTCCAATATTTTAAGATATTTTTATGAAATCTATAGACACGCAATTTGTATAATAAATTTTTCGTAATACAAGTTAAACTGTACCACTAATACCATTTCTTAGTAAAGTTTGATTCTCATTATCCGACATATTAACAAACAAGATAAACAATTGCTTATACAAACAATCTTGGGTCTCCTTCATCCCTTATTTGAATAGTCTGTTTATCTTGTAAATGAAAATCACGTAAGTTGCCATTTACAAACACAGGGCTTAATTCTAAATAAATATATGTTTTATTAGCAGCATTTGCTACTTGAAAAACAATGTCAGTCTCTTTATGTAAACTTAAATACTATGACGCTTTCTCCGTAGACATACAACGTGGACGCTCAAACCGGCGAATCGTCGGCTTGTGCAACTGCTCTGCTCTGTGGGGTAAAGGCGAGATATGAAACCTTAGGACTCGATGCTAGCGGACGATTCAACAACTGCGCCTCGGCAGCTCACTCCAAAGTTACTTCTCTGATAGACTGGGCGCATGATGCAGGTAACAACTTCTCGGTATTCTATGGGAATTATGAGCTTAACCTTATGACGAAATGATACAAACGATATCTAGTTCCATTACAGTTCGTTACAATATTAGTATTGCGGAGTACAATCACTCCAGCGCCACTCGCTTAAAAATTTCAAAATTTCCTAATAAAATGAATTTATTTGGGAACTAAAGTAAAAATACAATAAAAATCTCTTTTTTTATTAATAATAAAAAATAAATTTAAATCCAGACAAAATATAGAGGGATAGAGAAAACATAATTATTGTTGTTATGGTCTACGTAGCATGCTACGTCGTAGACTGTTATTCGTGATCTCGTGCCTGTCGAACACGGGTTTATGCAAAAATAAATTCTTATATACCTGGGACTAGTGGTAGACAGGCTACTTCTAATTAATTTGCGATATTTGATGTAAAATAAGTGTTGTTTAATGATTTGCTATTTTAAAAGAGTACCCAGAGTTTTTTACGCCGGCTTTTTCTCTCGGCCTACACCCTCTGTCTTCTTCGCCGATAAGTAGGGATGCCTACAGATTCAAATTTAATGACGGAATAAGTGATACCTGTATCTTATATTCCATAATAAATATTTTTTATTTTATTTTTAATGTATATTCTTGTGCCATTAGGTAAACTAATCTATATTTTCTTATTAACCAGTTATCCTATTTTTTAATCTCTCAAGGCTTACCAAAAATATGCTGGACCTAATTGCATTCATTTTAATGATCAGGTAAATCTAGTGGCATCGTCACAACTGCGAGAATCACTCATGCAACACCAGCTGCTCTATATGCGCACGCGCCTTCGCGCTATTGGGAGGATGACAGCAGAGTGCCACCCACTGTTAGGCGAGACTGCAAGGACATCGCCCAACAGCTTGTTGAAAATGAACCAGGGAAGAGCATAAATGTATGTGCTTGCAAAATATTCATATAATGTTTATATAATTCGCAATTATAAGCTATTAATCAGATATACAAAAGGACCAAAACTTAAGATCCAAATTAAATTAAATATTTTTTACAGATTCATAATTAAAAAATAAAATTGTTAAATTTACAAAAGTTAGCGTAAGTACTCGAGAGAGGAAATACTAAGTATACGTATAATGATGTCGTATCAGCATACGTTTACGTCTATATAATATTTAATTGGCACTTTTAAGGTGTTAATTATAAATGCTTGCACATACCAACTCTTGAGTCAACGGCACTCACAGTCCTTTTCTAATTGACCCCGACAAAGTAACGAGTATATACTCGTATATATAAAATTAAATGGCATACTTTTTTACGTTTACAATTTATTATACTAACAAGATATGTTAGGGTACATCAATATTATTTTTAAGGACTTTTTCGTTAGAAGCTTTTCACGCCCGTCGAATTCGCCAAGTCGAATATATTTCAGCAATTGAGAATCTTTTACGAACTATTCTATATTATATATATCATTTAGTTTATCAACGTGAGTCCTATTACCTAACCTAATGAATTTAACCCGTTCAACAGATTTTAATAAGTTTACAAATATAGTGAAGTACAAAAAATTATGCATAATGCATCTATGTAATCGTGCTTTCGTTTCGCACGTTTGCACAAATACAAAATATATTATTCCGTGGAAATCGTGTTGCCCTCGCAGCCCGACTTGTAAAAGATGCCTAAATGAATATGCAGACTATTTTCCTGTTTTTAAGCACAGTTATACAGTTGAGTATTTGTGTGGCGGTTTTACCACTAATTATACTTTTGTTTTTTTTACCCTTCAAATTCAATCCTAAACTTATGAAAACTATATGCAAAATGAAATAAATCCCGAAGTTGAGAACGAATAATTTGTTTCACTCTCAAGAGCGTGTCTTTTGTTAGTCTTTTATTAAGACCGAGAGCAATAGAGATTCGCCATAAGAGGCTTTACGCCTGGCGTTATTCAACTTGCATAATTCACCCCTTTATTCTGCACAATATAGCTCGCGACTTTATTTAAACGAGCCTTTGTTCATTCAGCGGATATTAAAAGTCTAAGGATAATGAAATTACCTCTGTTGTTGTGTTTCACTAAACTGGTTCATAAAAACTTTCATTAAGTATTATTTGTTTATTTATTTATAGCCGCACCGACAAGGTCACACATAAGAAAAATACAAATAAAAGGAAAGAATGAAGTTATACAACGAACACAACATAATTCAAAGCAAAATGTTACAAATGGATTACAAAAAGAGACCTTAAACTATAAAGAATAATAAAAGTACCTAAAAAAGTTATAACAATATGCACTTCCTGTAATCTGGTAGGCGACCCGAAAAAATATCAAGATACGGGCCCTACAGGCTATTGCACATTCTAGCGATTTTGATTAGTGGAGCGTAGAACCACAAGTTAGAGCGCTTGCAACGTCTCAAACCTTTAGGAAGAGAAATACATCATTTAAACAAGATATGAGCTTAGTCCAGCATAGTGTTGCACAGGTTAAAAGAAATATAGCATCCAGCAGATCGATATGTAAGTGGACGTTTAGTTTACCGTCTAAGGTAACTCCAAGATTACGGACGTGATTATTAGGTTTATGAGGTTGATTATAACGACGATTAAAAATACTGCCTAATTAACCTTAGCAAAAGCCAGTAACGCTACGATACTAGGTTAGGTAGGTAGGTACGACGGTAGGTTAATTAATATGAATATTGTTATAGGTTTTAATGGGTGGTGGTCGGCGTCATTTTCTGCCAAACGTCACACCCGACCCCGAGCACCCAGATAGAGAAGGTAGGAGGCTGGACGGCAGAAATCTGGCTGAAGACTGGGCGAGAGAAAAGAAAAGAAGACATTTACGGGCGCAGTACATACATACCAGGGAGCAATTGGCTAAATTAGATCCGAGTAATGTGGATTATTTGTTAGGTTAGTACTTTAGTATAATATAAATTATATTTAGGGACCAATCAGTCCCATACTTTTTATTCATAACATGTCGTCGATCATCGTGTTATATTGATTACATCTAACGAAGTTAGAATTTTGAACGAGTTCATTATTACATATTTCTAAACAAGATGTTTGTCTAAATTTTGTTTAATATTAATTTTATTATCATTTCCTTTTAATTCCTCATTTAATTTAATATTTTAAACACAATTCTAACCGTTAAACATTTAAAGTAATATACTTTATATAATTATGAAGTATATATTGAAGCTGGAAACACAATCAACACTTTTCTGAGTAAAAGCCAAAGCTTGATTACTCCAGTGGCAAAACACCTCTGTTCAATTGTAATAAAAGTATTGCGGTAAAAGCGCCAACGTCCATTTTGAAATTACATATATGTTAATGCCTTATAAACAGTTAGCTTGTGGTCACAGCATTGCGCACAATACAATAATTATACCTAATACGCAAATTAAGTTGTGATGTGTGTGATACAAATTTCTATATTATATGCTATTGTATATTATAATTTTGATATCACTAATTTTCGGTCGAAGACATTAAAAACTTAGCACACAGATAACATACTCGAATTGCAGTTAGAATATTGTTTTCCGCGATTAAACTTTCGTTCGAGAAACTTGCAGCAATCTCGTAAGTTTCTGTCATCTCACATGTGCAGCTTGGCACTGGGACAACTTTGCTTGGCCAATATATTTTTTGCGAACCCACTGACAAGAAATGAATGTTACAAAAATATATTTCGAAAGCCACGAAAAGGTAACTTTTTTGTAAATTTGATGCCACCTCCAAATATTTGGAAATATACTATTTAATACGAATCTAAAGACAAATACGCAACTAATTAATGAGCATAAAATTAAGAGTCCTTAAAGAAATCACTCCAGCGGAAATCCGTTTAGCCGCTTGACTGACGTCGCCTCAGTAAACAAGACACGATGCTATTTCATTTCCTCTTTGTCTTAATGGAACTAAGAAAATTACACTTTAATTACTACGAATAGTATGTATAATATATGGGGACAATTGCATATTGTACATGCATCTATTTGAATGTTACTAAAACAAAAAATACAACAGACAAGAAAAAATGACTAAAATAATAAAAAAAGTTAATTGATTAAAAGCAATAATAGGAGTTTCCTACTAAACACGACCAGGAGGCCATTTAAAAGAGAACTTTAACTGTTAATATCGTAAAATTGATATTCAAACTACATTGAACGTTTTTAAATTAAAGCAAAAGTGACCAAAGAAAATGTGACCAAAAATTCTAGTGCTATAAATATGATTAGGTACAAGATCTTTAATGAAAATGTTTATTTTCTTGTACATTTCATATCATTAGGCAGTTGTTTCTGTCTTCAATGATTACCTACCTCATGTTTATAGGATAAATACTTTGGTAGTAAGTTAAAATATATTCTAGTTTTTGTAAGCCTGTTATGAGATTTGGTAAGTATTGATATATATACAAGCACACTACACCTTCACACACAGAAACAATATTTGTCTGGCACATACACATAAAGTTGCCTTTCAGCATCGAAGTATATTGCCTTTGTTTCGCAGGGTTATTTGAATATTCACACATGGAGTTTAATGCGGAGAGAGGAGCGGTAGCGGATACGGAAGAGGGCGCGGGCGCGACCGGAAACGCTAAAGCGGAAGATCCTTCGCTCGCTGATATGACACGCGTCGCACTTTCTATCCTGACTAAAAACAACAAAGGCTTCTTTTTACTCTTGGAAGGTGACGTTTAAGTATTAAAAAATATTTTGAAAACCTGTGTAAAAGTTAACTAAACCTTTAAATTAACTTTTATAGTATATAATAGTGAAGATGTATAGTATATTGTTCTTTATATACTCTAGGTGGTAGGATAGACCATGCTCACCATTACAACAACCCCTATAGAGCGCTAGACGAAACGTTAGAGTTAGAGACGGCGTTACTGGCAGCTTTAGAGAAAGTCAATCCAGCTGAGACTTTGATCGTGGTCACCGCTGATCACGGCCACGTTATGACTTTTGGTGGCCAAGCGACGCCACGCGGTCATCCTATATTAGGTAAGTGAGTGAATTTTTAATAGTATCACATGCGTATAATAATAATAATATAAGCCTTTATTCAGACATGATACAATTTTGCTTATACTAGAATACACATGTTTAGTATTGAAAAAATTAACTTAAATATAGTTGAATAATTACGTTCCCGTTCCCGGGTTTGCCTTTTGTTGGCAAAGGCCTCCTTCAAATCCCACCATAAATTTCTGAGCTGGGCAGTTCGGGTCCATGTGCCACCTGCCACGGCTCATGTGACCTGTGTACCAATGCATTAATGATTTTCTCCACTTTGACAGTCTTCTGATGGTACATGCGTATTGCGTATAGTTAAAGTGTACATACTTTCTCAATTGAAAAGTTGACTTCTAAAATTGAAATACTACTTACGAATACGATTGTTTATTTACAGTTATTGTTGTGTTAAAGCACCTCGTCCTTTGTAGGGCAATCGTGAAATTGTTTGTGTTTAATAACAATTTCACGATACAACCATATTGCGATAAAGACAATTACCGACGCAGTATAAACATTTCTATTTAATATAAATTTACGATTTTAAATACATAATTCACTGTTCCTCGTCGTTTTTCTGGGTTCATTTAAAATGGAATTTTGCGTATTTTGTTGCGGAGACTGTGAGATTCGAGAATCTATCATACCTTCTAAGATAATCATTAAAATTAAATATCGAGTGCAATTGTGTTCAAAGTTACATAGCTTCGATGAATAGTGTATTTATTGGCATAAGGATTAATATGATATTTACATAGCCGTATAATTTTAAAGCCATTCCCATTTTATTCTCTTAGGTGCAGACACCGTCCCATCGGACATCGATGGCCTGAAGTATACCACGTTGTTGTATGGCACTGGACCAGGCCATTCGGAGCCAAGAGCATTGCCCTTCAACGGTACTCTGTCAAAGTCTGTCGACGCTGTTCACGCAGCTGCAGTGCCGAGACAGTGGTCCACGCATGGAGGAGAAGATGTGCCTATTTATGCTTTAGGTAACAATAGCTTAGAGCATTATTACATGGCCACAACAGTGGTTTATAAATATATAATATACAATTAAATTAAATTACAATTATTATTTCTTAGGTCCAATGGCTACTGTGCTGTTTAGCGGAGTAGTAGAACAGAGCTACATTCCCCATGCTATTGCATATGCAGCTTGTTTAGCTCATCATGCGCATCGGTGCATGGACTCGTTTAACTATACAAAACCTCAAGTAAGTTCGTTATATTTGATTTAATATAAATTTGACACTTCACTGCACGATTGTACAATGTACGATTCACCGATATCACTGATAATAGATTTAATCTGTACGTTTTATAATAAACTATTATAGATAAAACTACCAAGCTGTGTACCCCCGGAAGTGAGCAGTGTGTCAGCTGCAGATGAAACTCGAAACGATGCAAGTGGTCGCCGGGTTATCGTGGCCTCAAGTGTCATGTCTGACGAAAGGGGCACGCGCACATCCGCGACAGTTGCTCTTCAGACCAACGTACAGTTTATTTTTGCATTTTACGCAATTATTTCATTGTTACATAATCGTGTGTTGTATGATATGTATTATACTGGAGTTTCTTTATAATTTTCAGAAGGCTCTTGAGTGTATTTTGAGGTTTGTTTACAGCTTTTCTAGCCAATAAAGTTAAAGTTTGGTTACTATTAAACTTTTGTTATGTTCAATATTTTTTTAAATTTGTTAATGTATATGGTTCACATAAATTAAGTTCACTATCGCATTTAAAAAATAGTTGAGATTAGGTTATATATTTAAATATCATCACGATATTTATCTTTTTAAGACACTTAATAATAAAACAAATTTAATGTTGTTATGAATTAATTGCAATGGATTTGATCTGTTGTTTATACAGTATTGAAGATCCGTTTTTATCTAAGTAGCTGTTTAATAAACTTTAAAGATTATTTCTGTTAAAGATTCCAAATTATCAAGATCTATGACTGTAAATATTGTATGTTTGATTTATCTAGTGTTTATAACTGTTAACAATTTTTAATACAAATTATCAACGAAATATTTTTTGTAGATACGAAATTTCACTGTACATACGAATGTAATAAGTAAATGTAAATAAAATAATGCATTTAACTGTATTTTTATTCAATAGTTTACTAAAACATTAATTATTAAAACTTAAGTTTTCTATCCAACGTCATTTAATTCGAGAGTTGAATATAAATTTTATGATTAATCCAAATCCAATCTAATAATAACGAACAGGCTAATTGAATGTTACGCACTGATGTTTTCAAAGAAGTAGAGTTGCCTTTAGAGTAGTTCTGAGTGTTCTTTATAATTTTGTTTGAAGTTGCTAAAACTAAATTCTGACTTTAATTAAGTTTTTGTAATTGGGTACTTAGGTAATTATGAATTTAACTGGGACGTTTGGTACAAATAAAATAAACCAGTGAGAGAGGATTATACATAATATAAAACGGAATCCTCCGCAGCGTCTGTCTTCCTACTTGCGATAAACTCTCAAATCCGTACAGTAGGCTTCATCATAATTATTGAAAGTATCAAAAGAGGAAAAAGTGAAACAGCTGTAACATAAAAGTGTTAAGTTAAAATCGAATTAATCTAGCGTTTTCTGTAAGGACTCAAATGTCGAGTATGTTCATTACTTACAAAATCGGAACGTTAAAAATGTCGATTTGGAATATTAAATGCAGCTTTTAAGTTCTCTTCGCACCTGAAGGGGGTCAAGAACTACTCACAAGTCAGATTTAAAAGCGAAGTGAGTTACACTTGCTTTAATTTGAAAATAATTATAGAAAGGCTCTACTTAAGAGGTAAAAATGTCAATGGCGGTTACCAGTAGCCGCAGCCCTTTAACCCTCTGACATTAAATGAGGTCAACATCCTTTCAGTTGAACTTGTAAAAGATTGTAAATAGGCTCACTGAGTACTTTAAACATGACTTCTTTACTTTAATAGCCCCAATTGGGTTTTTGAACTTGTGTTAGTGTACGGGTGGGATTAGTCATGCTAGGTTAGCTTTTATATTATTTCGAAACCTCATGTTACTTGTATAGAACTGAGGCTTACTAAACTGATGAACCCATAAAGTTTCTACGCGCAAAAGTTATATAATATTTCCACAAATCACAACTACGTATATACAAAAACAAGTGGTAAAGTTTCAAACATAAGTTGGTGAAACTAACATTACTTCTGAAAGTCTATTACAATTTTTCACATACAGTTTAGGCTTTCATAGAGAGACTGTGTAAGTACGCCCGAGGGAATTCAAAACATGTTTTTAGGTCGTCGGTATTTACAAAATGCTTCAGCGGGTCGGCCCTTATTGGCTTGGACTAGGGTGAGGAAATAAAGAAATACTTTATCCTTAAAAAAAACTAATCAAAGGATTTCAAATGATGGGGATATTTAAGTGTAGCATTTCTAAAGAAGAAACATAATATGACATTTAATAATAATAATAATAAGTAATGATAGCCTAGACCTCATTTAGCATTTTATTAGTGTGTGACGTTTCATATTAATAACAGATTCAAACTTTTCCAATTCAACGCGATTACTAATAACAATTAATTATATGTAGATAGATATTTATTGGATGAATATCTTTTTTAGTTACCAAAACGAGTGTGAGTTTAATAAACTATAGCCGAGAATGTATTTTTCATTTATTATTTTTCTTGAAAGTAATAAAATAAATGTAATTATCAAATTATTTTAAACTCCGGAAAGATACTTAAAATATGATCTATAAATACTAAACATTGACAGATAAGCAAATTAACCAAAAACAATAGATGAATAAACTTTACGCTTACCTAATACGAGCCGTAAATGTTTTGTAATCCTGAATTAAAAAAGGCGCGTAGGAATGTTTCGGAGGTCTACCCAGTTTGTCCATTAAATCTTGAACCAGGCAAAGGCTGTATCTTTATAAAGGTGACAGGTAAGTTGACGAAGATTTATCGGGCAAACATTAGCACTAGGACGTGGAACGGGGACCTTCTTACAAGATTAACGGCTTACAGAAATTCTTGATTTATGCCTACTTTTGGAACTTTCGTTATGGTATTTTAGTGTAAAATATGGGAAGGCGATCATAATAAGCGAAACGAAGAACGAAGTCACATTGTATCAAAGTGTAATGGTCTGTAAGAGGGGATTACACATGCTATTCATAAATCTTTTAAGCAAAATATTGTGTATAGGGTAATATTTATTTTTTCCAAATAAATATTAATTGCAAACCGGAATCTTTAATATTACAAAATAATTTACACATAATATAAATATTCAAAACTATCACGTTTAAATGATATTTTGCAGAATCTAAAACATATAAAACCTATTTGTATATTCCATCTTATTTTTATTATTTAAATCGACTCTTTCATCTTGAATTCTGAAATCTTATCTGCATTTCTTACAAACTTTTCACTTACATACATTTTGTATATTTTAACAAGCAAATTTTGTTACATAAAATGGAGATTTTGAACGTAGGGATTCCACGTTTCATATATTTTTTTCATCCCGTTACAGTGTATTTCTTACAAACGCGTCAAAGTATTTACCGAGTTTCTTCGTTACTTAAATATTTCTAAAGACAAATTCGTTCATTTATGTAAAATGTTATTGTAATTTCTGAGCTACTCGACCCTAAAGCATGTGCATTTTGTGGCACTTGATTTTTGAAGAAGGCTTTCCGTTGATTCCAAAAGTGTGTGCTTCTTGTTGCATTAAGTGACTCGGCACTGTTTACACCTCCAGCGGTTTCGAACTTAATTAAAACACTCGTAGTATCTCTCATCTCTTTTATTGAATCTGCGTAGCAATGTGTGTTTATTTGTCATTTTCCCTGAAATATTGTAATTCCTAATAGTTTTCAAGTCATAAGTATTAGTAAATACCTCAAGCGGTCAGTTCATTCGACAGCAGATGAGGTTCCCGGACGAAGCCAAAATCTAAAAATTGTAATTTATATAGAAAATCTTAATCGTAGTCTTTAGTTTTAGTTGGAGGTGTCTGAATACACGGGGTATTACGGGCTTAGGATGAGCACGGAATGCTATCATGATATACTTGAATGAAATCTGACCCATGGAGGTACTAAGGCAGTTCTGGAATGGATACACTTTTGCGTTATAGTTCACTTATCAAATCGGAGTAGGTATATCACTACATAATTAATCAGTTATGCCAATCGATTTGAACTTAACACTAATTAGTAGACTTTACGCAGCATCTCCTAAATACATGAACATAGTAATCACATTAGCAATCACACTTCTAAGCTTTCATTTGATTGATATAATTTCTAATTTATTTATGTTCATAATATCAAAACATTAATATTACGAGTGAATGAGGATGAAATGATATTATTCGAAGACCATTCACTATTATAACATCGATCGTAATCATTACTAATTTGGTGATGAAATAGCCGTAAAGCAATGGTGATGCTACCTAGAAAACCTAATACATGAAATAATCCTACACATCAAATATTAATAAAGTGGAAAATGATTGAAGACTTGTGACAGTTGTTATGCAAAATCGTGTTTTATTTCATCATCGACAAAGCTCATCATCGGTTTCGAAGTCTTGCGTTATAGATCTGGTAGAGTTATACCTGATCCTTAATTCTGTACACTAGAATAAGGAGTTATAACTCGCTTGACATATTGTGTAGAAACCGTTTTAACAAAATAGGTTAACGCTGTTAGAAGTTATGTGCCTTTAGAAATAAATAACTAAACAAGGTAGGTATTTTACTGATATAATTGATCAATTTTTATGCATGAAAATATCTGATGAAATAGACTATAAAGTAGATTATAAAGTGCATTTTATCATTACAAGCATAAACGTTTTTCGAAATAATCGAGCCAGTAACCCTTTTACACGTCCGTATGTATGACCCTCATAACTTTTCAAAGTACTAATAGTATTATAACTGACGATATTTAGGTATAAAGTGGCGGAAAACGTGCCAAAGGCCCATATAGGCGTTCGATGCATTTATTTGCATATGCGGCTGAGTGTCCCATCAAAAACTATTTTATATAACTCACACTTCACTCAGTCAGGCTGGTAGTAAGGTACTGAATTGGGATCTGTTGCATTGTTGATTTAACATACACATTATTTTCTAGTTTAAATAACTAATGCGTTTAGAAGGTATAAATCACTTAGACCCTTTTTTGTAAACGCAATAATAGATGTATTCGTTTGCATAATGTGTCCGCATTGCGAAGCTTTCGTGTAAATGGATATAAAGGCATTGCAAGCGTTCTAAATTTGAATGTAGGCAAATAGAGATTTCCATTTTAAAACAAAAACCATTCGAATCTTCGAATGAACTCATTACAATGAACCTACTAGGCTAGAACTAGGCTTGCATTCCTTTAAACGCAACTCGCGATTACCTCAATGTACCTCCAACAAAGGTATTAACTTCTTTGTTCACAGCTTTAGTGACGAGGCTAGGATTTCAGGCGACATAATGCCGTACTCTAAGTATACAGGTATTGTTAAGCCTGTTTAAGGCATTCGTGGATCTCCAATCTTAATATACGATAGATACGCAGTAGCGTATCTTATGAGTTCTACTTCGTTTTTAATAATATATATGTAACAGCGGGTAGGATATCAGAGGGTAGTCGTAACGTTTGCACCGAGTCCACAAAAAAAAATCAATTAAATATAGTTAATGGTAAAAATATACTATAAAAAGTAATAATTAAACAATATCAGCGGAATATCTATCCCTGGAAAAGATAGTTACTTTGTGGACAACGGAATAAATACAAAAAATCTACTTTTCAAAAGTGTTATTGTGTTGGTGACTAAAAAAAAAAAACGTGAACAATAAAATATATGCAAGTGAAGTGAGAAAGAAAAATTTGCTTAACTTTCTACGTGGTTATTTTGTATCTACGACCGTGTTGCTTAAACATAATACCAAATAAAGTTCGAGGTAAATACGTAGAAATTACTGTAAAGAGCATTTATTGCAGTGACATTTGTACTGTCACATTATTGAAGGAGCATTTGTTACTGTGCAATTTCGGAATTCTTTATATTTCCTATACTATAATTTTTTTAACAACACATAATGGATGTTCAATTTCAACTTTTATTTGACAAAGTGAAAAATGAAATGCAAAAACAAACCACGGAGCTACAAACTTCTATAACTAACAAAATAATGGAGAGAATGGATGAAAAGTTACAACCTATCATAGCAGAAATTAAAATCCTAAAAACAAAATTAGAAAACGTCGAGAAAGACCTGGAAACCTTAAAAAGAGCTAAGAAACAAAATAATTTAATAGTTTTTGGTATAAAAGAGGACGAAAACTCTAACCTAGAACTACTACAAAAAGTGAAAAAAGTTCTTAAAACCGACTTAAGCATAAATATTGAAGATCACGATGTGAATAACATCTATCGCATTGGAAAAGCAGGTGATAAGTCAAGACCTACCTTGGTATCTTTCGTGAATGAATGGAAAAAGAACGAAATAATGAAAATGAAGAAAAATCTTAAAGATGTATACATTTCAGAAGATTATACTAAGGAAGTGCTGGAGAAAAGGAAAACACTGCAGCCACAACTTATAGAGGAGAGAAAGAAAGGAAATATCGCATACTTAAAATTCGATAAAATAATAATAAAAGGAAAAAGCAATACAAGCAATGGAAAACGGAGAAGAGAAACATCAACATCACCAGAAAATAATAATCAACCAAGGAAACAACAAACCTTCATGCCATCGAACGCCAACAGATTAAATGCTTTTGATTTAATGCGAACTAGAAGCAATTCCCTCCCCTCAAACTCATTAGATAATAAGCAATAACAATTGAATATCGGTAAACGGAAAACACGACATACCTATAATATAAACAACACAAGTACAAAACACCACGCTCCCCCAAGCCGACTGGTCATCGTGGGGGAAAATGACCACGACCCTCTAAAGGTTAAAAATAACGTCAACGTCAATACTCACACTAAAAAGAAAACGAATGATATTCAAATAGCAACCATCAACTGTCGATCTCTTAGAACACCCGAAAAACTTGAAGAACTTGAACTAGCTATACAAGAAATAAAATGGGATATTATAGGGATCAGCGAAATGAGAAGATTTGGAGAACATATAGAAGACCATGGAAAGTATATATTATATCATAAAGGAGAGACGCCGGGTATGTATGGAATAGGATTCATGATTAAAAGACATCTTATAAACAAAATAGAAGAAATAAGGGGAATAACTGAACGTATCGCAATTCTCAACATTAAACTTAATATAGAAAAAGAAGAAGATTGGTCCATTATCCAGGCGTATTCACCGACGGAATCTATCAAAAAGGAAGACATAACAAAAATCGAGAAATTTTACGAAGACCTCCAAAATACAATTGAAACTGCATATAAAAACGTCATAATAATGGGAGATTTTAATGGCCAAATCGGTACACAAAATATCGGAGAAGAACTTAGTATAGGAAGCTACGGGTTTGGAACTAGAAGCAAAAATGGAACAAGGTTAGTCAATTTTTCATTACAAAACAGACTAAGTATCCTAAATAGCTTTTATAAAAAGAAATTAAGAAATAAATGGACATGGATCTCACCGAACGGCCTTTATAAGAACGAAATCGACTTTATTATGACTAACAATAGAAAAATATTCAAAGATGTGTCGGTCATACATAACTTAAATTTTAATACAGACCATAGAATGGTTCGAGCTACACTGACAGGGATACGCCCTAAGAAAACAAGACGATTTCATAATAAATACGCAGTTATTCAATACAAAGGCGAACCAGAAGTCCTACTTAATAATTTACAAATATCAATGGACAGTAAAGAAGGCGTATCAATACAAGAAAAATACAACAAACTACTAAACCAACTAAAAACTATACCTGGAAAAGTAAACACAAACAGCAAGAAGAAAGTCTCACTCAAAAGTAAACAACTACTACTGAAACGTAAGGAACTACTACAAGAAAAGAAAACTAAAGACAACCGTCGAAAAATCGCAGAAATAAGCAAAAGTATAAGCAAAGAACTACGGAACGAAAGAAAAACGAAACGATCTAATACTATGAAGAATTATATAGAAAAAACCGGAGGAATAAAAAAGGCACTGAAAGAACTAAATCGAAAAAAGGATTGGATACTAAATATAAAAAAGAAGGATGGTAAAATTACAGAGAAGAGACCCGAGATACTAAAAGCTGCTACAGAATTTTATCGAAATTTATATCATAGTCAAAAGTTGGGACAAGTGGTAAGAGAATATGATGCATCTACCGATGAAGAGGAAATACCTGAAATACTAAACGAAGAAACCATAAAAGCAATTAGTACACAAAAGAATGATAAAGCTCCAGGATCAGACCTCATAACAAATGAAATACTGAAAATTACATCACCAGTAATTGGTCCAATGCTTACAAATATATTTAACGAAATTATTAAAACGGAAAATATTCCAGAGGATTGGACTAAATCTACAATTATATTACTACACAAAAAAGGTGACAAAGGAGATATATCAAATTACAGGCCCATAAGCTTAATGTCTAATATTTATAAGGTATTTTCTAAAATTATACTATTGAGGATTACAAATATTCTTGAAGAGAATCAGCCCAAAGAACAAGCTGGATTCCGTCGAAATTTTTCAACCATAGATCATATACACACCCTTAGACAAATATTACAAAAATATAAAGAATACAACAAAAGCTACTACCTAGGGTTTGTCGATTTCAATAAAGCATTCGACACACTAGAACACGGATATATCTGGGATGCACTAAAAATACAGGGTGTACAAACAAAATACATACGATTACTTCGTAATGTATACACCAAGAGTACTGCGCAAGTTAAGTTACAAACTATAGGCGAAGAATTCCCTATCATGAGAGGTGTACGCCAAGGAGACCCTATCTCACCCAAATTATTTTCTGCCGTTTTGGAAATAATATTTAGGAACCTAGACTGGACAAATGAGGGACTAAACATAAACGGTGAAAACTTGAGCCACCTACGCTTTGCAGACGACTTAATAATATTCTCGGAAAATTCAAGATCACTAGAAATGATGCTGCAACAACTAGCAGATGTAAGTGACAAAGCTGGACTATCGATGAATTTAAATAAAACAAAAATCATGACAAACTCATCACAAACAGACACGATAAAAGTAAACAATGAGCAAATAGAGTACGTACAGGAATATGTATACTTAGGACAGCTAATATCTACTGAAGGCTGCATGGAAAAAGAGATTGAAAGAAGAGTTACCAATACTTGGAAAAGATATTGGTCACTCAGTGAAGTGATGAAGAACAAAGATATGCCTAGGAAAGAAAAGAGGAAGGTATTTAATATGTGCATTCTACCATGTTTACTATACGGGTGTCAAACTTGGGCATTGACAGAACATCTAGCAAATAAAATTAAAGTTTGTCAAAACAGCATAGAAAGAAGTACATTAGGTGTCAAAAGAAAAGACCGAGAAAAATTAATAGACATCAAAAGTAAAACCAAGTTTAAGAATGCATACACAACATACAAACAGCTGAAATGGAGGTGGACAGGGCATATGATGAGAGAAAAGCAAGAAAAATGGACAAAACTTATCACAGAATGGTACCCTTTAGACGGAAAGAGACATAGAGGAAGACAGGCTAAGAGATGGGAGGATGACGTTCAGAAAATAGCGGGTTCAACATGGACTCGCACCGCAAAAATGAGAAAAGACTGGAGAGCTTTAGAGGAGGCCTTTGTCGGAAGACAAGTTGTATCCGAACTACCGTTTGCCGATAGTCAATAAATATAAAATTTTTTAGTATATTAGTTAAACTCTAGTTAATAGTCAAAATGTGTTTTTTAGATAGTAGTCATAAGTAATTTTAGGCACACGAAACTACTTTGTGTAAAACTTGTTAACAACAATAAAGGCTTTTTATTTTTTTTTATTTTATTTTTTTATTATATATGTAACAGCTACCAACACATTAACCACTCTCTATAACTCGATAGGAATAAACAAACAAAAAATCATTATATCACAAATTGATTAATCAAAGGAATTTACTTTATTTACGTATGTAGAGGTTATTGACCCCTTCCTCTCCAGCATCGATAAGCACATTCAACAGAGAAGAGTAGCCGTTCGTCACGTCCGTAATGCGTCAGCATTTTATCAGAATGGGGAACGAAATTGGACAATTGTGTCACAACTGGAGAGCCCTTGCCGCCCTGGCTTTGTTAAAACGGAATTAAATAGCCTAAAATGTTAATAATCGGGTATTAAGTATAGTAGTAGATCTGCTATCTAATGTAATTAACTCTAATTACCCACCTGAAAGAAAATTCACTTAAGGGGTATCTTGTAGGAAATTTGCCTCAATCGATCTTCATATCTATGTTTGGTTTTATGTGAATAATTACCAACTGACTGTTAAACAAACTGTGTCGAAACTTTATATTATTAACTAATGTTAGATAATATTTTAAACAGCATATGTTATTTATTACTTTAAAATAATTTTGTTACACGTTATATAAAAAACTGCAACAAATGTGAACAATTTATTTTATATGATTAAGAAAATGACACACGAGAGCGTGATCCATAAACTGTCTAGACTCAGATATGAATTGCTAAATTGTACAATTTATTATCCAATATATTTTTCAGCATAACAACGTTTGAGTATATGTTAAATATTAAAAACTTTACCGAAATATTGCTTTATAAATTTTCAGGGTAGCTGTCTTCTATCTAAGACGATCTTATTGCTTTTATCGAGGAAACTTTTATCTTAGTCAAGCTTGAAGGTTTTGATTGAACGGCGATCGCAAATATCAATAAAATTTCCTCTACCTAAAATTGGGGTTATTAATTCATATCTACTAATATACACTATATTAATGATATAAAAGCACAGGAAGTAGTAATAGAAACATATTTCTTATAAAAACAAAAATAAGAATAAATACTAAATAATATAAATATCTGAACTACTTTTCATAAAATCTCAAGCACAATATTAACCTCCACTGTAGATGATTTACGAACAAAGATCATATCGTAAAATGATGTTTTTGTGTTCGTAACACGAGGCAGAAATGTGGTACGTGCCGCGATCGGGCCTTTACCGTTTTCACTTCGTTTATATCATTTTTTCGTCATGAAAATGGAAATATATTATACATAAAATCAAAGCTGTAAAGAATTCTATTTGTATTCATGTTCATAAAATGGATATACTAAAGAAAATGTCGCCTTGAGACGGGGCTTCACAAGTATTTTAGAGTTAAGAGTTACGTAACCGTATTACCAAACTTCCTTTTTCCGCTACTTCATAAAGCCTGTGAGGTATCATTTCATGAATCGCGATAAACTCGAAATGTACAGAACTAACAGTCTGAATGACTGTATCGGTTGCGAGCACCGACAGAGTGATTTATGAGGTGGGTATGAGAACGTGCTCAAATCGTGGTTTTACAAAACAAGAGTTAGTCGTGATCTTTTTAGTTTTGAAATACAAGAATACCAACAGCTATTTAAGACTAATAGCGACATTAGAAATAAGACGGCGGCTCCGCTCCACACCTTTTGTAGCCCACGGGCAACAATAACACTAGCGTCTCTGGATATACATATCCGTTGGATCGTAAATAGCAAATAATAATGTAGCGTTGTATATTATATTTGTATATTTAGAGTCATTTTATAATTAATTCAGCCAGGACCAAATAAAATGCTAAAAGACCGAATACTTTCTTTTCACCGGAGAGATTTTTATTATTTCCATTTTTATACTCATTAGCAGGACGAAGCAATACGAATAAAAAGAGCAAAGTATTATCATAATGTGAAATCACATTTCGGCCGAACCGCTTTTCTTGCTACGCCAACATTTTAAAAGAACTTTTAAACAGAGGATATGATTTTATACACAATTGCCCAGCAAATCAACTGATAAGCAGTGCTTTATAATAAAAGTTTTTTAATAATCATTTGCGAGACCCGAGCTGAATTAAAATTATTATTACAACTTTGAGAGAGAGAGAGAAATGTGATGCAAATATAAATTACTTTTGTCAACTGTCTGTTTTGCGGTAAGGTTTCTGTGGCAGTGCGTGGTAAACTCAAGTTCAACATTTAATACATATAAATAATACAAATTACAATACACATCAATGATTGCTTTTATAATTTTTTTTGTTTTTCCATTTTTTTTCCACGAGTTTTGCAAAATTCAACTTATATGAAATGTTTTCTTTGTTTTGTTTCTCATTTCTTAACCATTCAATCACAATGTGCCACAGCAAAGCGTGGCAGGGAACAGCCTGTTAGTATGTTGTTTTATGTGAATTGTATGTCAATGTCAGTAATAATGGTTACTTAATAAGCATCTGGCTTAACCTAAAGTTATAATAAAAGGTTTCGTCTATGCGTCGCATGCGCCGAAGCTTTTTCTCCAACCTTTATTTGTATAGATGACATAGCCTGTCTCGGATTAGCGCGAGAATATGTTTAAATGTGGCTATTGTTACTTATTGATATCAAATCTTTTAAAATCTGGCCAGTAGTATCAAGTCAAAAGGACAGAAATAGCTTTTTAATCAAACAACCAATCCTGAAACTCATAAATAAGTTTTCAAATATATTTTTAAACTCAACACGATATCTAAATATAAAAGCGTTTTGCTTGAAATTGTTTCGTAAAGTAGACAAATGGTTGTCTTGAAGTTTCCCTCGGGGCACATAGTAAGATTTATTGTCAAACACTATATCTTCGACGATTCACATCATTTGAGTTCGACAATAAATATTTAAATAAAGTAAACATATATTTCTTCCCATATTATAAACGAAGAAAGTCAATATTTCATATACGATAAAACAGTAGCAGCTAACAAAATACCCAAAATTGAACAAATAATCAATATCATGGGTAACAAAACTATGGTAAGACTGTAATGAACAGAAAAATTCTTGGTATCTGAAAACATTTGTAAATATTTACAGTTTAAATTGCCATTCACGTCAAATAAAAATATTACATAAAAGAGTTATTTGTTTTATTCCACCTGGAGCAAACAACTGGAAATTAATCGGTTTTGGAAGCAATTGAGTACTTTATTGAATGCAATTGATGTTGTTTAATTTTTAAACCTTCAGCCTTAAAATAAAATCTTATTCAGACTCGGAAACGTTATTGATGAACACAACATTTTGCACTTTGATCATGTTTTGTTGATATATAGGTGTAATATAAATAATAAGGATAAAAAAATGAGACATTACGATATAAAGTAAAGTATTATCTGCTTTATTCCTTTTGTGAATCGTGATTTGAAGGAAGCCGGATCGAACAAAAGGAGTGACTATCTTGAGTTCTTACTAGTAAGACTACCCTCTCGATTTAATAGATTTCTTTAATAGAAAATAATTTCATGAATCATGTTAAACAAATCTTTAAGCCGAGACTCTCAGTTTTAACGTCGACAAGCGTTATGAAAAGGATTTTCCACTTACCCTGATAAATACCTATTTAAAAGGGATTACTCTCAGCGAAGGGCCTACCCAAATAAAACAAAGTTTAGGCCCTACTTATTTGTTATACTGACAACTGTCAGTCCCAACGGAGACGGAAAAACAAGTTAATTAAATACTGTTTGAACTTTTCCAAGCGATAAAATTTTATTAGACACATCACTTTATATCACATTGAAAGAACGTTATATGGAGCATGCATTTTTGTCGGCGGCGAGTGACGGTCCCAGCACCCACTGGCGAAATAAGCTGCGACAGAGGTTATTTTACCAGTGCAAATTGTCAACCTCAATATAAAAGTCAGCAACAATAATACACAACAATAAAAGCGTAAACAACACTGAGAAATAATGTACTTAATATAAAACAATAATCATAATTTAATTGATAACAATAGTCTTGAAAATGTATATTTTATGAAATTCGTAAAATTTTATTCATCTGCAGACGTTAAAAGTACTTACAAAGAGAATTTATTTTCTTTAACAGTGTTCCTTTTGGGTTTAGATAGGTACTACCCCAATTAACCAAACAATTGCTTAATTTACATTACAAATTCTACCAAATTAAACTCCCTCAAAGCTTGATGAAGGCATACCTAAAAAATTGTCGGATGTTTTCCTTTATACTGACTTTAAAAGGAACTAATTTATTCATCTACGTGTTTCCAACCGCAGGACCTAAGAAAATACTTCGAATGGCTTTACCGTGTTTTTCTATACAAATGCCTTGCTCTGCTAAAAGGGGACAAGCCCATTAAGTCGTACGTTGGAACACAGCACACTATGTTCACTTTTACCGAAACGTTCTTAAATAATGATTACGTAAATCACCAACTAGAATATTAACGCCATAGTTTATGATTAACGACTAAAATTTAATCAAGCATAAGATCCCTAAAGGTAGTCGTATTCCACAACTATTGCTTTAAATTATTAATCACGGCTCTATGGGACAAGATACCTCCATCAAACTTATATATGTCTGTCACCGGCAATTTACCTTTAACCCAGTCGAATAACGTAAATAGAAATCATTAATTGGTTATTTAACTTATATTGATATAACAACAAGATAATAGAAATATTTTTACATTTGTGCAATTTTTTATTACTGATAAACTCACCTGAGGTTCATAAGTAACAAGTAAAACAATGACACTTTTCTTGATCCCCTAATTATAATAAAGATTAAACATTACATACATAAAAAGAACAACTACTCGTATGTAAAAAAATAAGAATAAAAATGCATTCAAAGCTTAGTCACATAATAGTCTAAGCGAAAGATAAAATGCATGTTTGTATGAAGAATGTGGTGCACGGAAGTGGAAATATATATGATATTGGATGTGAAATACGATATTTAATCTGTAACAATGACGGTAGGATGAAAAAATATGGTAATTTCCGTATTTTGTCTTTCTTTATTATCATAAAACACAGGAATTCATATTTCATTTTCGAGAAATATGTACCGGAATGATTCATTGTTATGTAGCTCGAGGATGTTATTTTAGAGACTCGTTTGTTTTTATGTCGATAATTGTCTTACTTATCGCTAAGTAAAAACATAAATTTTCACCCTAATCAGGTTATCGATGCCCTATTAATGGTTCATTCATTCCTATGGCTTTCCTTTAAGTAAATATGCAAAATTCTATGCTTGAATTTACAAAAACTTGTATTTATTTTTATTTCAAAGAGCTGTATTCGGTTTCGATAATTTCTAGTATTAAATAATTTCTGGTCCTATGACATCTTCAAAGATGATTCAACGCAAAAAAAGACGAAAGACTCACGTATCGATTTTAAACTGCATTCATATTGCAAAGTAAAATATAAACAGTGAACGTAGTGTACAAAGGGGCAACGGCTTTTGTTTTAGAACTTTTAGAAAAGCTTTGTTGTTGCCGCGTTTTATTTCTTGAGGCGTCATTAGTACACGTCGTTGAGTCAAAATTTAGACCAAGTCCTGCCCTGACACCTTAATACTAGGTTTTTTATTATTTAGTATTTGATTTCTAAGTAGTATACACCTAACGACAACTTAACTCTATGTGGCAAAGAAGTTTTACTTTTTGGTTCGTTGCAATATTTTTTTATCTAAAATATGTCAATATTTCATATAACTAGCTAGTATTTTGCAGTTAGATTGATAGTTTTAATTAAGTGTCAAACTAGTGTATGTATAACGAAAATGGTTAGGAATAACTAATAAGGCATGAATGTAAATTCCTTAAAATCCTTTCGGCTTCCGCATAGTGTATTCACAAAGAATTTTAAAGCGTTTTGGGTGCTTATGAAATTACCTACGTGCTAAGACCAAAACCAACATACTTTGCATAATCATGTGAAATTTTTATTTCGTATCGGAAAGTTTCAAGTACTTTAGTATTTCTGTTTAACACTTTTTATGATTAATTACGGTTGATCGAAAAAAACAATATAATGGATACAAAATATTTTAGTTACCAAATATGAAATTAAAAAAAGATATTGTGTGACTTCCTAATTTATTTTATTAGATTTTACTTTAGAGTCCACTTTAACTGAAGTTTGAATATTTCTATTATTAGTATTTTTGTGACTATTTTAAAAGCAGTTAGTTACGTGACTTCTTCCAGAAATATTCTCGGGGGAAATCTAGATCCAACTTTAAAACTTAAGTTCTCTAGGGAGTATATTTTTTAATGAAATAACAGTATCAACTAGTTTTTTCACATGGAGGTTTGCTATCAAGTAATTGTTCTATCCTTATCGTAGTATTCTAGAACGCACGTACTCTTAATTCCCTCTCTTATGCGTATTAACTCATTATTTTCTCACATCTTGAAAGTTCACTCTAGAATATTACTTCATCAAACGTTTGCATAACAATGTTACTAATGTGAGCGAATCTTTTTCCACGTTTACGCTCAAACCGCTGTATCGATATAATTAATACTTATATTCGTTAAAGCATATTTAAATGTTTTAACACAATATTAAACGCAACTTGTTTGAATTGCAGACGTTGTAGTTCGCGCGCCAACGACCACAGTCACAAATATTTATTTTGTACTACATACATTCGTATTTGTTGTATTTCTTTTGTATTTCATCTAAACAAATATAATATCTTTATGAATCAACATCGAAAGCTTCTTTAAATAAATCGCTTTTTAACTTGACTCTGTAAAGATTCACTGTTGATATCGATTTTGTACACAACGTGTTTCAAACCTTTTCTATTTAAACGATGCCAATATGCATATTAAGGATTAAGAGGATACGATTGTTCACTTTTTAGATCTTCGGAAGTGTCTTGAATATTAGTGAATATTTAAAAAATGAAATATGAAGAGTAGAAAACGTAAATAATGGTGTTTGGTTACTTCCTTTTTATCGTTTAATAATAATAAATCATAAGACTATGGCTTTCATTTTATAAATTACTAGCAAACTCGGCGAACTCCGTTTCACCACCAGATGGCTTCGTTTTATGTAACATGGTTATTGTGCCTCACTCGACATAGATAGGTATAGTGTGTCGTGGACTTTTTTGTAGATATTTATAAGATCTACAATTACTTAGAACATTTTATGGTTCTATCTTTAATAGTTTAGGCAGGGTACGCAAAATAAGTAACTTTTTTGGTTGATTTTTTACACCTTGTGTCCGAAAAACCCTAATATCTTACGGAACCTATTTTTGTTCAAAATTAAATATAGCCTATATTACTCGTGGATAATTTAGCTTTCGAATGGTGAAAGAATTTTTAAAATCGGTCCAGTAGTTTATGAGCCTATTCATTACAATCAAACAAACAAACAAACAAAGTTTTCCTCTTTATAATATTAGTATAGAATTATGAACTTTAGGTATTTAAGGTGTATTATTATTATATAATATTTTAGGTAATTTTTGAGCCATAAGCATAACCAAGTAATCGCGATGACGTAGAAGTAGAAGCTAATAGGTAAACGGTATAAGGGCGAGCCAAATGAGACTTACGAACTAAACTCGGGTTTCGGGGCAGACGGCGACTTACATTACCTGACCGCCTGAAAAAAAACAACCTGACCCGTCTTTAGAATAAAATGCACTTTTAGAACCAAACAATACTAAGGTTTTAGTAAAAAACTTAGGGCAGGGGAAGTCCGGCGCGGGGTCCTTAGTACAAGATACTATATTATCCTTTCTTATATTACTCGTGGATAATTTAGCTTTCGAATGGTGAAAGAATTTTTAAAATCGGTCCAGTAGTTTATGAGCCTATTCATTACAATCAAACAAACAAACAAACAAAGTTTTCCTCTTTATAATATTAGTATAGAATTATGAACTTTAGGTATTTAAGGTGTATTATTATTATATAATATTTTAGGTAATTTTTGAGCCATAAGCATAACCAAGTAATCGCGATGACGTAGAAGTAGAAGCTAATAGGTAAACGGTATAAGGGCGAGCCAAATGAGACTTACGAACTAAACTCGGGTTTCGGGGCAGACGGCGACTTACATTACCTGACCGCCTGAAAAAAAACAACCTGACCCGTCTTTAGAATAAAATGCACTTTTAGAACCAAACAATACTTAGTATTTTAGTAAAAAACTTAGGGCAGGGGAAGTCCGGCGCGGGGTCCTTAGTACAAGATACTATATTATCCTTTCCTTTCGCACTACTACCACGCACTACTACTATTTCTCTTCCTTTTGCACAACAGTGTAACACAAATCGGCAACGTCTCTTGTAAAAATTGACAATGGGAACTATCCATCGTATTTTTACTATATACAATGTGATGTTTTTTTGATTCTCACAAACATAATTGTTTAATTGATATTTTGAAAATCGTTTAATATCGTTGAGCTCTTGTGCGTTATCATTTAATGTAACTACCTATGAAACACCTGTATAACATAAAAGCTGACAGTTTAATAGTGTTTGAGACATGAAATTGTACAAGAGCTAAGAGATTTAGTGCGATCTGAAATGTATTATTCAAGACTGTCAGTTTGATGAGGGTAACGGAGCAGCACAATGTGATATCATCCCATTGATTTCTTGCGTGATCGGTTTATTAATTAACAGGAATTTTCATTTAAAAGCCGGCCTCAATCTCGATCTTTGGATGCTGTGGGAGCCCATATCTGTGGCAAGCATCTTTATCAGCTGACCTTCATGCTAAAAAGGTACGTGTACGTCTTTGTTATAGGTAAATACTACCGGTCTTACTAATAAAAAATCACTATACATGCGTTATGACAAGGTGATAGTAATTCAGTGAATAGAGCTTGTACAGGGCATAAACTCCTCTTTGACCAATAATCGATGTGTATTGGTTGAATAACAAAACGACCCTTATTTATTGTTACCCTGGCAACCCGCCGTGTTTGATTGACGTTTGATTTAATAATTTTGATACGATTCATAATTCTAATGTAAGTTGTATTTATTTTATCAACCAAAGCAATTATATACACATTTACTCAATATACTAATAACATTTTATTATTTGCAGCTAATAGAAACTCCAAAACCTCAGACAAAGAGGACTAGAATTTTACATAAAAAGCCGCGTTCTGCAGTACAAAAGTTAGAAGAGGTTAGTATCAATGTGATAGAGAAAGGACTATTTCATTCAAAATCCCTCAACGATCATACTTAAATTTTTTAGGCATCTCAAATAGTGGAAAGTGCCAAACTCCGCAACACGGTAGTGTTTCAGTATTTCCGCAAGAGCAGTGTTCCGGGAAGAGCACGAAACAAAACAAAGGCAGATGGCTGAAACACATGAGCTCAAACAGAAGCGACTCGCCGAAGCTCACGAAAGGGCTAGACAGAAGCATCTTCTAAGGCTCAAATTGTTACAGCAGCAATTAAATACATAAATAATTATATACTTATAAAAAAAATAAAACCCCCGTTTTAAATGAAATATAACTTTTTATTTATTTCAAGTCCTTAACTATCCACACCTATGTAAATAAAACAGCCTTAAAAATATGTTTCAATAAAAGCAGCTCTAGCAGCTTGTCTAGCCAGATTGCTTGGGGGCGTCTAGGTTGGCCTTGGTTCTTCTGGAGCATTCTCAGTGTCATCAAACGTAACATCCAGGTCTTCTTTGATATCAATAGCAATATTGTGGAGGATTGCCAGTGCTACTATATATAATTTGGCATTTTCTAATGACACTGAGAAGCCATGAAGAAGACACCTAAATCGAAAACCCTCCACCTCTAGTACTCTTTTCGACATCAGCTCGCACTCTGTCACAGATCTTCATAACATACTTCTTTGAAAAGCGGTATTTTGTTTTGAAATCGCCATGCGAAAGTAATAACGGATTGCACCGAGTTTGGTATGTTCTTTGACTTTCCTTGGAGGCGGCAAATCTTCAATCGTATGTATTAGCTGCATATCAATATTATCTAAATCTTCTATTTGATCTATAAAATCTATTTTCAACAAACACAAATATCTACTAACTTAAATCTTTCCTTGAACTAAACAGTCAAAAAATGCTGTCAAACGCGAAATCAGATGAAATTACGCAATTTTTGTCTTATACACCCGTTAAACTAGGCCTCTGCGTTGTATAAGCATTGTACAAGTCTTCATATAAACCAGACACTTGTTATAACAGCAGTATACACCAACCTTGTCAATTCAGACATTATTAGTAACATTTTTCTTATAACAGGCTTATGCGATGTGCATAAATCTTTATTAGTAAGACCGTACATATTTAGGTAAAGCGACAGTGACAGTCTGACTACAATTAGTGAAAAGCGTTTGAAATAACAAAATAATAATAATAATAACAAGTTAAGTAAAGGTGTGAGTTTACATCTACTTTTAATCACAATCTACTAGACCCAACTCGGTCCAACTGTCCCGCGTTTCTTGTACACACCGTCCAAAAGTAAAGATGGTGCCTCGACCCCACTCGAGGCATTTGCTCTGATCTGATTGGTCGTAACAATATTCTTACTTATATTCGTTAAGTAATGATTCTACACTATAAAACAATTAAATAATAACAAGACTAATTAAGTCTAATTAAGTTGTGATTCTTAAAAGTAATAGAATAAATCTCAATGACTATTTAAATTATTAATCCCAAAGCAACAATAAAAATCACCGGTCAATTGACTCGATCACAACATCATATCATTGCCTAGTAATCATTAAATTCCCTGACATAATATCTAATATATAAAATTCTCGTGTCGCGGTGTTTGTAGTTAAACTCCTCCGAAACGGCTTGACCGATTCTCATGAAATTTTGTGTGCATATTGGGTATGTCTGAGAATCGGGTATGTATGGGACAACATCTATTTTTCATCCCCATAAATGTTAAGGGTAGTCCACCCCTAAATTATTTTTTTTATTTTTTTATGATACAGCATTAAAAAAATACAACCCCTAACTTTCACCCGTCTACGATCAACCCCTATTTTTTTATTATAAGTGATATACACGGCAAAACGACGTTTGCCCGGTCAGATGTATTTAATATATATTTATTGACTCTAAATAAAAAAAAGGTTGTAAGCACAATATCATGTAAATGTCCGTTTTTTATAATTATAAGCAATATAATAAAATACTATAGTGAAAGCGAAAAGAGGGCAAACCAGAGTATTATTTTTAATTATTTTGTACCGTTTCGAGTTAGTCCACCTCCGGTTCTGTAGAGGGACTTATCCTTTGTCTACTTAGCTTACGGTTTCCTGAAGAGTCCATGATCCTTAATTAAAATAAAAATGGAAACTCTGTGAATAAATTGAAAATTAATTTCTTTGCTACAAATAATGTATGTAGAGTATATATTGAACTAAATAATCTACAATCTACCGACTCGAGTCACTGATCTAAGTTTTCTCTTTAGCCTGACTCTTTACGTAGTCACAGATTAATTTTGTTATGTAGTTGCTGACAAATTCATGGATGGCATTACATATCTGAGTTTTTACTTATTACAAGTTGCCTACTACCAAAATAAAGGTCCGTATTCAAAGACGTCAATCAAATCAAAGATCACCTGGACTACATTTGAAAACAAATTACTACAGTAGCTATTTCATTCCAGAATGTATTTTAAGCGTCTATCTGTTGAAAATAGTTTTAAGTGAGATTTGATCAATGATCAATAAGAGTTTACTTTATTCTGTGGTTCAAGACCGAATGTTATATAGCGGTTTTAAAACAAAAAAAAATTTAGACTTTACACGCTGTGTCACAATATAAAATAAATAATTCCATTAAAATAATAGTTATTCATTGATAATATCGAAATATTTTAGTTAAAAAAATTATTAATAAGAAACTACTGTTACTGTTACTGTTACTGTACTTTGACGACTCATTGGTCTAGTGGTTAGTACCCCTGACTGCGAATCCATGGGTCCCGGGTTCGATCCCCGGCTGAGGCGAACATCGATGTGATGAGCATTTGGTGTTGTTCTTAGGTCTTGGGTGTTTAAATATGTATTTATATGTATATCTATCTATAATATGTATGTATATCCGTTGCCTAGTACCCATAACACAAGCTTCACCAGCTTAGCATGGGACTAGGTCAATTGGTGTGAATTGTCTTAAAAAAAAAAACAAAAAAAAAAAAAAAAAAAAAAAAAAAAAAAAAAAAACTGTAATTTAGATCTTGGATATTAAATTTAAACACTCCGTTAATCACTTGTTACACTTTAACTTCCTCTGTACAGTTTCTACTTCACTGATTACCATATAACTATATAAAGCCAGAGGTTTAACGATGGGTAACTCGTGCCTTTTTCTAGAATGGAATCTCCATGTTGGCCTGAAGGGCCTTTACAGCTCAAAGAGAAAGAGGGCAAAAGAGGCCTTCTTGTGAACGGTGCCTCTGTGCTTACGGACGAACATGTCGCTATCGAGCGTGCCTCCTAGATATTTGACGGACTTTTGCCAAGGGATGGCTTGCTCGTATAGGGTTACCTCTTTTTTGAGGCGGAATATTACCCGAGATTGAGCGAGAGCACCGGGGTTGCCCTTGACAAAGAGAACTGCGACGCGAAGCCCCAGTTCGGAAACCATTCGCCTAGCGACGTAGTTGCGGTCTGGAGTGTGTCCACGACGACACCTCTATCTTTGTGGGTGGTATAAAGCGCGGTGTCATCGGCATAGAGGGAACCCTAGGGCTGTCGCCAGTGAACAGCGAGCAAGAGAGAACAGAAGGGGCGACTCGTGCGCATGTGCTACAGCTTGTTTTATGCATTCTTCCCTACTCCGACATGATCTCTCTCCGGGCTGACATATGACGTCAGTTCCGTAAAACCTCGGAATGAGTAAACTTGAATACATTTCTTTAATAATTGAAAAGGATTTATATATATAAACATTAAAAGATAACACTACGTAAAATGAAATTGAAGTCTAATGAATGTCCATTGTCACATGCTGCAGTCATTTGCTACTTTTTAATGTTAAGATTATTTAAAAATAAATCAGTGGCGCTACAATGACTACACTTGCAAAAAAAGTCTTCTACTAACCGCATCCTTTAAGGTTCAGGTTCTTCGAATAATATGTTGTCAGATATCCTTTGCAACGAAATATTCAAACATTCTCAAACTCAAAATTCGAAATAATTATGCTCGTTATGTGAAATTAATTGCACTTATCTCGCGTGTAATCGAATGGTACTTACTACACAAAACCGAAATCGGAAGTCAAGTCAAAGTCAAAAATCATTTATTCATATAGGTAACACAATGTACACTTATGAACGTCAAAAAAAATACATTAAATGCTTCTAATTTTACATTTACTGATAGTTCGTAAAACCGGTCATCAGCTTCTCCGACATCTTAAATTTAAATTTCTTCAGTGTTGGAGATGATGCACCACAAAACAAACAGCTTTGTAAAATTCTCAACCTCGTTTGTTATTCAGAAAACATAGCCATAAACATAAGGCCCTTAGCGCGCTAAAACTTTTTCCATACCTAAACGGATGATGATGATGACCCAAATACATTGTGTATGAAAATATTATGGACACATTCTATAGAAATCTTCATTTGTTATGCCTTAAAACAAACAAATCTTCATTCGCCAAGACAATGTATTTAACTTTTTAAATCATTTATCCACTCACATCATGCATTCCAACCTTAGAATATGAAGAAGCCTGAACGCCTTATGTACGAGCTCTCAAGTTTTGATTTACCAGCTTCGTAGTCAAGCAGGGATATTTTATTACCGTGATTATTTTATACGTCACTTCAAGTTGTGGTTGAGGTTGCTCTAAGGCCCGACAAGGTGATTTTGACATACTTTCTTTGGTTTTCCACTCACATCATTGACCTCACAATATATTTTACAAAGCTTATTTCTTTTGTTATAATAAATAGATTGAGAGATAAAAGAAATCTATTTAACGTGTATCAATCGTTCGGCAATAAAAAGGGAGCTGTACAAATTGAAAGATGTGAACAACTTGTTCACTCACATACAAAGCGGAGTCTTTGTTGTTTAGGAAAACCGCGCTTTTCACAATACCCTTCTGAGTGACGTCACGAGATACAATGTTTTGTTCAGCTCCGAATGTCGATTTATACGAATTCTTTCACTGACATTGACTTTGCGTTTCATGAGGTCTTGCATATTTCGGTACATTAATGTAATGAGATACTTTTTCATAACTGTTTCACTATTTTCTATAAAGGTAAGAACTTTTTAGTTGTTAGTTTAATAGTTATAATGCCTTTGTCCGTCTCTAAGTAATAAGTTTTTCTTTGCAAAAACGTAATTTTCAGTGAGAGATAACGATGCGTAAACGCAGCGAAGACTTGTAAGTGCCACGAAATTCAATCAAAGACCAAATTTTATTTAAAAAAATATTTTTAATATAGCTGTTTGAGTTAAGTCTGAGTAAATTTCAACCTTCATCTTGAAACATTGACCTTGACCACTTTCAAAGTCAAACTTAAACTTAAAATATCTTTATTTATATAGGTAAACAAGTACGCTTATGAACGTCCAAAAAAAAGTGACATTAATTGTCAATTTACCAGTTATTTATATTTGCGTAGAGCGGGCAAGAACAAACGCAGGCTGCAATTTCCCCGTTAATAAAATCCCAGAGGCTCTTTTATCTCTGCCTTTCAATAAATTTAAGAAATGTAAAAATGTATTAAAACTGTGTAAAAAGGCTTACTATAAAGTCAACGATTATCTAGTTGATAAAAGGGCCTGGGACGAGTGCTAGGCAGGCTACTTCTAATTAATTTGCGATATTTGTTTTAAAATAAGTGTTGTTTGATGATTTGCTGTTTTAAAAGAGTACCGAGAGTTTTTTACGCCGGCTTTTTCTCTCGGCCTACACCCTCTGTCTTCTTTGCCGATGAGTAGGGATGCCTATAAATTCATATATATAATAGTCATAATGGATAATGTCATAATATTTAATTCCTTAAACTAATTCCGTACCGACTCCCTCGGAGAAACACAACAAATACCAGCATCTGGTATCTTCTTTGTAAAATACAAAGTCAGGCAGAAAAGGGAAGTTAGATGCTCGTATATACATTAATATTATCCATAAAACAAACATAGTTAAGTAAAAGAGGTTGTAATTGCTTAAAAAATATTGATATAGAAACTTATATACCTACACTCTATTTATCATAAATGCAATAGTTCAATCAAATTTGTATTTCACATCAACCATTCATATTCGTTCATGCTCATAGGCAAATGACGTATGTACAAATATTGCTTAACTTAATAGTATGTTGCATGATAAAACATATTGTAAATATGACAGGTAAGAATACAAAATGTCATGATCTAGTTTGAAAAGTAGCTTCAAAAGGCGAACACCTCGATGTATTATTCAGTATATTTCCTGTCGCAGATTGACGAGGGTTGCGGTTACTTCGACTTCTCTGCTATTCGCACATATTCAATGTAAATTTAATTTTTACTTTTCATCAAATCAATTAACTATAAATGTGTTATATGTAATACAGTGTATGGGCGTGGCAAGTTGTGGCAATTGTTACAAAACACTCAAAACATTGTGGTATTTTTATAATTTAAAATAAATAATTGTAATAATTAAAACAATTAAACATTGTTATTAGTGGCGTAGCTGCCTTGGGTGGCACCCGGTGCAGACCGACCCCTCCGCCCCCCCCCCCCCCCCCCCCCCCCCCCCTTTGCTACGCCACTGATTGTTATTATTGAAATGTTTGATTCATACAAACAAAAATAAAAGCTAAGAGAAATTATAAACGCTTTTTTATTATTTATGGAAGATAATTACTTAGAATTTATTTATTTGCTTTTGTCGCCCTTTAATATGTATTAGGCAACAGTTTTAAAATTGTAATAGTAATATGATTGACAACGGGAATTTCAAATTTCAGCAACAATGCAAGCTGACGAAGCTTTTGGTAACTTCGTGTCCAGATTTTAAACTAGTTGCGAGCTGAACTCCATATCTCACTTCAAACATACGTCAAGAGACCGAGTTCAATAAATTGTTTGCCTAAAAGTAGGTTTGAGCCAAATACAACAATACTGCATACGATAACTACTACAAAAATAGATTTATCACAGATTCTATTCAAAACATATTATATAATATAACTCATAATATTACGAAATAATTACACCACGTCAACTATTCATTTCCATATTCAGCGAAGGTCTAAAGGATTTTGTTGTCAATCCCGCTTAATCTTCCATTCCGGAAAATATGTTGAGCAGAATCAATTCGATAACCGCATACATCCCGCCCGAGGGATCTCAGTGGTACAACTATCCTGTTCATTAAGTAACGAGAACTATATGTCAGAAAATATGGCATATTGTACGTAAGCTACCCAGGGGGCAGCGATTCATATTAACACATTATTTTACCTTATCAACATTTCCAGTGTTTTTATCCGCGGAGAATGGAGCATGCATTTTTCACATGTAATTTTACTATTACTATAGAATTGTACTATTACTATAGAATACAGTTCGAAAAGTAAATAAGGTTTTAGGATAAAACTCTAGTATAAATTCTATGTCTATCGTTTCTAACATATGAATATTTTATACACCCTTCTAAAACTTTAGAACCACTCAGCCGTCCCAAAGTTTCCAAAAAGTTGAAAAGCACCGCAACTAAGCTATTTGTGAGGTCATTTTTATCTCACCCTTGCAAGTGTTCACAGAATTTATTCTTGCTCAATCCCTCTGGCGATTCGATAAGCACGCCCCGACGCCGTGAAATATTGCCGGAAATATTTCTTAGACTTAATTAAATTGTCATCAAATTAAAAAAACAATATTCGCGAAGCTTATCATCTTTAAGAATCATACACCATTTTTTTATTGACTATTAAGAGCACACAATTCTAAATACGAATGTAACGTTTCATGAAAAGAGTGAAATTGGCCCGAATTTTAAATTCATATTTGCCAGACAACTTCAGAAATGGGAACGGTTACAATTTAATATTGGCCGCCACACACAGATTCAGCTCGTGCAATCCAGTATTCATCGCATTAACACTATATCACGCGTCTAATAGAAATTTCGCGAAGCGGATTTTAAGTTAAAGTCACGCCAGGAATAGACAATGGCTCACTCGAGCAGACCGTCGAGTGGAAGTCCGCCGACAAATTGCTTCTCTCGAAACCCGTATTATTACGTGTATTCTCCAAACACATGACAACGGAATTTTTAATAGCATCGGGGAAAAGTGGATTTAAGTGTAAATTAAGTGTGTGGGTGTGTGCAAGATTATGTTTAAGGTTCATACAATATTTAAAAACACATCATGGATGCACCATAAGCTTTCTCAAATATGAGCTTTAACAAGTGAATTATTTAGGGACAGGTATACTTTTATTCAGTCTTCTGTATGAGGTATATTTTAAAAATGCGCATTAGGTTAGGCCACATTACTTATGCCTTCAAACCACCGTCGCGTCGTCTCTTTCGCCGCCGCTCTTCAAAACTTATTGAAATGGAAACCTTAAGATCGATCTTTCCTTCATAACGGATTTTGCCTCTAAAGTTCCCCTAAAAAAATATCCGCAACTTGAATTTGTTATAACGATAACCGTCTAATATTCTATAGCCATTGGGCGCGGTTAGTCCAACCCGAGACATGTTAACATTTGAATTTGAAGCAAAGTGGATGTTAGGAGGTGAACGTTAGTGATCATGAATTTTCTTACAAATGTTTTTCTGTGACAGAAAATATCTCATGTTTTATTTTAAAAGCCGATTTTTCTTAGTCAGCCGATTTTTCTTTATCAGACGATATGGTAAAAATGTATTAACAAATGTATATTATTATTAATCCATAAAATTCAGAAGTCATCCGTCACCTTGTCAGCCGGTCGAAGGTAGGCCGTTTGATGAATAGCGTCAACCATCTGGATCCCTTTTTACTTTTTATAAGCTGTAAATCTGATATCCTAAAATTATTTAAAACTTTCTAACAGTATTCTTCTGTGATTAAATATAGCCTAGATTGTATGAAGTATATATAATCTTGGTGAATTTTTAAAAGGTTTTTTGAATAATTTTGGAAACCTCAAATAAATATTAAATTGCCTTTAATTGGATTGCAATAACAAATAAACACGAAATGACCTTTTTTAAAATCTCGTACAGTTTTAATATAAAATGTAATTAAATTTGGATCTTTACCATTAAGGATTTTAAGACAATTGTGTATTCAATAGTCGAAACAGTTTACTTGAATAAATATTTTATATTTTATGGATTAACTATACCTGGTTCAATTAATTCAACGAGTTGTAATCTCACAAAACCAGTGTCTTGCTTTCTAAACCCTTGAAATTATTTAATTAGTAAACATCAAGAGCTCAAGCAAGTTAAATTCAAAGTTCTCTTCAAAGGCCTCATACTCTTAACTAACGCGAGCAATTTTTTATTCATTTTAATGTTGAAAATAACTTCAGTGATTCTTTGAAGACCACATCAGTTTGACGATTAACTAAAAACCACTTGCGTTTGCTGTTCGTTTGTGTTAATAATTAACCTTTTCAAAACTACCTTCCATATTTCATTATTTATTGGTTTTCTGTATAATTCAATATTTATTGAAGTACAGATTCTCAAACCACGACCTACAAATGTAACGAATAACTATAATATGAGATCAATTCCAGAAATAGCTAAGGAGATCGGATAATAGGGTCATCTTACAGATATTTCAACAAGAATCCCAACTATTTGTAGTAGCTTTCATAACCGGCTCACACATCTTTACACAGTCCGTCCTCTTGATCCTTATCTTCTTGATCTTGATCTAACATTGGTGGTCACAAATCCAGCTAAACGACACATTGTTTTTTAATTTTACCCTTACCTTGATTTAAAACTTAAGTTATAATAAAAAATAAAACAAAATATTAATTCTTAAAAACATTAACTAATAACAAACACAATTCTGAAACGGTGCTAAGGCGTTGGACGTTTATATAAAAAAGATTGACTCTCAGTTGTTGAGAAGTAGATAATGAAGAATACTTAAGTGTTAATTATGGTTAATTGTTGCTAAAAGCCAGAGGTTTCTCGCCAGAACACTTTGTCATGGTAATCATCATTAACTTTTTCAGTATCGCGCCTTGTTTCATAACAAAAGAGAGGCAATTTAGAAAAGGTTATTTGATATAAGCTAAAAAAAAGATAAATTTCATTATTTTCAGTATTTAGCTATCGTTAGATGCTGGAAAACAAAGTTTTTCTGCATAAATATTATTTTTGTATACATAGTTAGTTGTCTTTTATGCATTATTAAAAAGTTGAAATAAACAACAAAAAAAAATCCCTGTTTTCCTGAAAAGTACTAAATAAATAATTCCCTTAAAGCATATAAAAGGAAGATCCATCACTCTTAAATTTGGACTTTGGTTCTTGTTTTTAATCACCTCTTTATAGGTGAATATGATGCTATCTACAACTAGTTGTTTAACACTTAACACGACCATTATGTGGTTATGGACAATAAATTCCTATTACCTACCTAATCGTTTTTAGTGTTACCACAAACATTGAAATAGTGAGTAAACGAATACCGTACGCGTACAATGCAAAATAACGTTGGTGGACATTCGGTGTTTGAACGCACAATTTCAAGGTTAGGTTATGTCAGCTCTCATATTAGAAATATATTATTTCCAACACATAATAATAATAATAAAGCCCGTTTTATTTTCAATAATGACAAAAAAAAACAAATTATAATACACAGCATAGATTATTTTTCATTTTTTTGTTTTGCTTGTTTTCCTATATCCTAGCTTCCTTCAGTACCTACCGTCGATCGGAACCCCTTCACGGGTAAAGGCCTCCTCCAGCTTTTTCCAACTGAATCTGTCTATGGCTCTCTTTCTCCATTCGTTTTCTGCTACCGCTTCTATTTCTTCTATCCACCTTTTTTTCTCTTCTCCTTCTTCCTCTTGGTCGTTTCCATATAGTTGTCTTTAAGCCAACACAGTATATCTATCCTTTAATAATTTTAGATGCGCAAATTATTATACTTATTTTTATGTGAACAATGTTTGTACCTATTTAAAAGTCAATCAGTTAAGATTATTATAATGAGCGTGGAATGTTTCACAAGTCTGTATGACGCGTTAATGCATTATGCAAAAGGCACGCGCTCAGTGTATCGGCAGTGCGGTGTAACATGGAAGTGGGATAATATTCAAATTGCTCGCACACATATAATATTAATCGATCGATATTAATTTCATAACAAAATACGCACCCATTAAACGAAAGTTCTTTCTGAAGATTGGGCTGCATTATATTTTTATTTAAAACTAGCAGGAGTTATTTAATTAAATTATAGAAACTTTTCAGCGAAGCAATACCTAAATATCTTCAAAATGAAATAAATATTAGACATAGTCAGACATCGTCGGAGAAACATTTTAATTTTGTAAAAGCTCCCATTCGAGCACTTCATTAACTAATATTCCTTACCTTGTGACTCGTTATTTCTTTTATTCATTGTATGGTATTTCATAAAAAACGTGAAAGACGAATATTACATCTACATCAAAGTATTTTTTATTTTATTTATAATTTATATATATACAGCAAAGGTCGGCAGTGGCCTTACACGTGGCACTCACTCGAATTGGTACTGAATCGCTGCCATAAAGGATTAAACCAATACATACGAATTTTAGTTTAGAATTCCTCGTTTAGAGAAACTCAAAAAAATCCTTAATCTGACATGGGTGAGCTGGCAGTCGTAAGCCTTATCTTCGTCCTCGTCAAATATATAATATTTAATAAAATGAAATAAATAGTTAACTGTATTATTAAACTTATCGCATACAATAATTTTTATACAATTACTTATGAGCGAAATATCAATTTAGTATTTCTACCTAATGAGTCTTTTATTATTTTACTCTTTTATAATTTATTATCGGTGAATTGTATTCGCATTCTCCAGACCATAGCTATCGAGAGCTTAAAGTAAAGCAAAGCTACACAAAAACGATTTTGCTTTAGCGTCTATACAGCTATGTTTGAATTTCCCGCTCGACGCCTCACATTATGCGACGCTAAGCTTTGCGTCTTCGCCAAACAATGGTTTAAGGCTTATGAATATCGTATCTATCATAGTACACGTCATGGCAAATGGTTACATTAATAATATATTGTAAGTATCGAATGTATATTATTTGAATTACTGGCGTTTATAGAAGGGTTGCCCTTTGTCACCTCAGAAAGTTCTCACAGAGGACCAGCTGCATCTACCTTTAAATTTAAGTACAGCCTCTTTTCTATATAGTTTTATGGATATGACATTCATATAGGGTATATTGTATAAATAAAAATGATCTAGATGTGGACACAATAACACCTAAAGTTGTTGATCTCCGCTAGTTTAAAAAATATGAAACCGAGGATCCACTTTCGCCGTATAATCCCGTAGCGAAGCAGTTTTTCCAAGAATGAAACGAAGTGGAAACATAATGGATGGAGACAATCCAGTACTGCATTTGTGGGTGCGCTGGGAACATTTTTCTCATTTTAACTTGGAAGAAAAACTTGGAGAATACCGGCAATCTTGAAAGTTTTAGTCGGTGAATTTCGAATATATGAGTGAGTAAAAATATCCCTCAACCACTTCGTTTCCATTTGAAGCGTTCTGAAATTCATACAACGCAAACTTTATTTGGAATTGTTTCGAGCTCGCATTTACAACTGAATCAAAATTAACATATTACGAGTATACGAATTATCAAAGAGGAGAAAACATTTACTTTATTTGCATAAAATGTATTTCATATAAATATTTCCATGAAATAAATTTTATATAATTATTCTCTCCATACAATATTCTGTGAAGTTTCTTTATTTTAATTAAACTTATTTTTTTTCTTTAAAGTTATAGAAAGCTATTTCACTTGTATGTGTTGTTTTACTGAGACCACATTTTTTAAAATCTAGAAGAAATGCTCTATTGTGATCAGGAAACATTTTACGCTTAAATTTTTTTCTAAAAGCTATCAGCAGCTATATAATTATTGTGAGTGCTACTAGAACTTCACGTTTTGTGCTCGACTGGTAAACGCTCCACATAGTGGAGGTGTGAGGCAAAAAGTGCTCGGCGTGCATTTCTTAACGTTCAGTTGTGGATATGTTGACCTATTTCTTTAAAATTTAATACAAATTTATCGATCAATCACTCGTGCGTTAACGTTAAGAGTATTTTAGAATGTTCTAGAGACACTCAAAGTCGACACAAATTCCGTCACTACGAAAAATCCCAAGCACTTGGACATGTATCGAATATTTCATATATTGGCGAAAAGCCTTTTTTGTAAGCCTCCATTGAATCCGACGGCATAGTATAATATTACGAATAGTAGAACTTAACGACTCAATCATTGGTGCTAAACACAAAATAACCAAGATCTCTTAGCACACCAAATAATGGTTAAAATATGAGATATATTTCTATTTCACATTCTAATTAAGTATATTTTATAAAGTCTTAGAATTTAAGCCAACTGTTTCGGTTATACTACAGACATCCATTTGCGTTCGTAAATGTACAAAATCCTGACCCCATGTTGGGGCCATGTTAAGGCGTTGCATATTTGTATTCAAGCTTGGACGTTAAATCCTCTTTAAGTCCGGTTTGCCATTATTATCCTCTTCGTCTAGCTCAAAGCTAACATTAATGATAATGTGCTTTGGCACTCCATTTCGAAAACTCTATGCAACTGTCAACAATCTTAATCAATGTTTACTGCGACAGAACTAATATTTTAACAATATACGCCACCATTGAGTGAGTGAGTAAAACTTTACTTCTCCATTTTCCAATTCGAAACTTTACTCTTCGCGAAGTGTATTTCCTATTAATGCACGAGTGGTGTTTTGAATCGTCTTAAGTATAAGGATCTGTGTTATGACAGTCCTATCTGCTCCGAAATAATTTAATTTTTAATAGATTATCAAAAATAACCAAGCTAAAGCTTTGCCTAATAAAAAGCTGATGTTAAAGTAACAGAAGCCAAAAGTTTGAACACAGATGCACTGTTACTTCCAAGGCTTTACGGCCGAACTTCGTTGAGTTTCTTAAATATTTGCTCCATCACAATTTAAACAACTAGCTGCAATTATAATGTAATTTAGTATGTGATACTCCAACCTTAGCGACTTCGAACAACTTGCGAAAACTTTGATTAGGGTGCAAAATTAATTCGCCTGGCGACGGCCCAATCTAATTTTGCGTACAGTTATTAAGTGGTTTGGATGAACAAGTGTTATGAAGGCCAGTCACTGGACACTCTCATGTCTGAGATTACATCTCATGTCCAGTAATTATTTATTAATTTTTATTTCGTATCTCCATAATAAATTTGTAGCAGTTTTTTTTTAATTTATTCACAAACATATGAAAAAATTTAATAACAACTCAAGTATATAAGTACATAAAATTATATATGCTAAAAATTCCTGAAAACTTATCGCTATTGATATTTCGAGTATTCGTTATAACAATTAATAAAAACATTCACTTATACGTATAAAATCTTTTTTTTTTTAATCTCATAACTTTTGCTTAAAAAAATATTTATACTTCGTAAGAAAATCATAAAAGAGGATAAAGTATAGAATATATAGTAAGAAACATATAACTGTTTTATTCATTTACTTCACAACTATCATTTCCAATTCATAAGAACTGGCTTATAACTTCAAGTTAGTATTGAAACCGAGAGACTTAAGTTTCTTAAGTATACCTTCTATATACAATACTGTTAGGTATGTTTTGTTACTAACTTAATATTACTTCAGTGACCAGTTAGGAACCTGAGTTTCTACCATGCAGATTATATTTAACGATGTCTTTTAATTAACTCCCCCTTTATAATTTTCTTGGATTATCCTCTTTAGAAAGTTTGTACGTAATTTCCACAGTAGGATTATTTAAGGCCAAGCACATTATTATTAATGAAACTAATTATGTAAATTTATTACAAGGTTGATATAGACGACATATTATCTAAAATTATATAAAAGAACTGAAATCCAGATAAAAGAAGTTGACACGTAAAAAGCGAAGACAAGAATGAATAAACATAAATAAACGTAAAGTAATGAAAAAGGAGCACTTAATAGAACCAAACAATTGATACCTCGTATAAAACCACTTCATCATCAGCAACGTATTTTGGATCCAAAATAATTGAGGAAATTAATAAACTCTACACTGAATTATATAGTCCTAAGCATATAAGTCAGATAACAGAAAACTACACTTTATCGACTGAAAGATTTTCAACTTATCGAGTTATCAAAGTCATGGTAAAATTAAAAAAAGATACAAGCTGTGGACCAGATGGTTTAACAAATGAAGCTATAAAAGATGGATGACTTGTGGCACTCCCGATAAAATGGGCACATCCAAAACTAAAATTATGACTAACATCAGACCAGCCGACACAACGACCAGCCTTTGTCTTGAATATATCCTGAACTACAATATCCTTTATTCATAACGTGGACACATCCATACTTTCCTGTCTATCAAATGCATTGGACTTTTACAAAGGGAAATATAAAAAAATTGAGTATGGTATGCTATGCAGCGTTCTATTCTTTGTTCGTAAAATTAAATACAGAGTGAAAACAGCTTAATACCTACCAAAAATTTCAGACGTTGTAGCACCCTCAAAAAAATAAAGTGGAATTGGGCCGGTCACATTGCCCACGTGTTTGATGGCAGATGGGTCAAAAAAGTCCGTACTTGGAATGGTGAGGACGCCCACCAGAAACAGTTGGAAAGTAAAATAAAAGAGATAGCGAGGAATGATTGGTAAAAAGTAGCGATCAGAGACAAAAATATTTGGAGTAGGCCTACACCTTCAGAGGTCGTACTTGTATTTAATATAAATTAAAATTTATGTAACTTAAATTATAGTACTGAAATAAGACTATTTATTTTTTTATTCCAGAAGGTAGTATAATATGTCCTACCCAGTAATTATTTTATTATAATAACAATACAATTTGTTATGTCATTAATAATTTTGAAAAACAATAATTTTAGAACTTCTACCCAAAGAAAATATATGAAATAAAGGAAAAAGTCTACACGTAATCAAAATTACATATGGAATATATGAAACTCGATGTAAAAATATAACTTTCAATATGAATTAGACGTTGGTTAAATAAACCCTTGCCTAATCCCTCAGGCTTTCGTAAATACTTAAAGTAACATATCCTTCCTTACCTTTCATCGATTCAATAGTAACCTAAAAGATGCTCAAACAAATTTGGGTCTTCGGAAGAGCCCTTGAATACGTCGTGAGGTTTTCAATCAATTAGGGTATAGCGTTTAACGATAATTTACATGATGGAGAACCATTCAAGAACATAGCTGGCTCTATTACGAGGTAGCATGCCATTGTATTGCATTAATTATAATTATGGTGTAATGATATAACTTAACTTCGACTATTTATCTTATTGCACTTATTTTATAATAAAATCGGCGCTACAATCTTTTATGTGCTTGAAATTTGTGCATTTTATTATTAATATTTCTTTAGGTTCTGAGCCTAAGTGTTAGTACAAAAAAGCGTATGTGACGTGCCGTGCTTGAACGTGCGTCATCAGGGTTCAGAACGCTCGAATGAACACTTCAGTATAAATTTTATAACGCCTTTTTAAAATATAAAGAACGAGGAAGTTAACAGAAACATTAGTCTTGGCTTTTCGAAATAAGAACCATAAAAGCTTATACGGCAGCTTTCTCGCAAGCTGTAAACAAGTTGTCTGGTTTACGATTCCACAGTGCGTGTTATTGCAAATTTATTGCTGTTTTTTATGTTTTATTTTGCTCGAAGCATGTATAAATATGAATTTTTAGTTTCTCTATCATATTTGTTACATATAAAACAAAAGATTACAGTAGCTGGCATTCCTTATCTCGATTTTACCGTTGTTCAGTTTCGTTAACATTAATTATGTTGTAAATAGGGAATTACATTATTAGAGAAAATAGGGAGTAAATTCAATATGTAAAGTAGTTTTTTATTGTTTACCTGTGTGAAGTTACTACTCCAACATTTTGTGGTCACGTATATAGGCCAGTAGAATCTAACCACTGCAGTGTAAAGTTAGTGATGCGGGTTGGTGAACAATATATTAAGTCTGTAATACTTTTAAATGTGAAATCATACAAATCCAAGCAGATAATGTTTCATTGTGTTTCGTATACACATTAATTAATGTTATTGTGATTCCAAAATGACCTTAAAAAGTCAGTTACGAATTCTACACACGTACCTACAGCGTGTACTCTTTCTAAGAATTATTCATTAGATGCATAGAATCTATAAGTATTATAATCCTTTAATAATTCTACAAACCTAGGAATTAAAAAGTTTATTTAATAAAATCGGGGACGTTTTTAATTCTCTTAAAAGGTAAAGCGAAGAGCGCTTAATTGTGTTGAAACACATTCATCTAAATATTTTCTCCTAAACATATACTTTTTAAAATCTAACGAGAGAATAGTTACATTTTTTGATTCCATTGTTTTTTAGATACAAAATAACTCGGTATATAAGTCGGGTCAAGATAATATCTGTAAAATTGATTATTATTCAGCCATTATACCCAGATGCTAGCTGGTAAGCGTTGAATAATAAATTGAGTTAAAGTTACTATAATTACACAATACACAATAGTCATGCAACCAAATTTGATTTTGTACTCTGGAGATTAGAATTCCATTTAACTTTAATTTGATTCAACTCTTAGAATAGTTTAATTTCTATGATTTTCCGATAGTATATAATAAATCAGTTATCTGATATAGAAAACTGTTCCTTACTGTTTTATCATATACTTGGGCAGAAATAAACAAATGGCTTGAAATTGAGTTTGCGTATTATATTTCATGTTGCTTATTAAATAAATTTCCTTCACAAACTCAAGGGCAATTTATACATTTTACTTCCTAGTTTCATTGTAACAATATAATAACAACCAAATAATGTTAATTATGGACGGTATTCCGAAATAGATCACATTTCGATTAGAAAAGTTTTAAACATAATTTTGGAATATAAATAAAATGTATTATTATAAAATTAAAATAGAAATATAATTTCGGTACACATGCTCTTAATCTATTAACACCATTACACATAAGTTAAGCTTTGCGTTTATTTCACTTGTGTGAAATCTAGTAGCTTATTGTTTACTAGCATAAGATTCTTCAACGATGACCTTATTAGCTCTTCTGCGACCATGTGGAACCCTTCTGGCTCTCGACGGCGCAACATCACCTTCCTGGGTTACCTGTTGAAAATATTCTTATCACTATTCGTGTAGTACGAAATTGAGAGAATGATCCGAGAACTTTTACGAAACCTAGCTAAATCTCTATGAATTTCAAAACAATATTCTTTACCGGTAAATTGCATTAAATAAACCGAGCGCATGAGCAACTTTTAACAAGACTCATTTGAAGTAAGAAGGTAGGTTGGAAGTGTTAATCAAATTCACATTTTACTTCACAGCATATTATTTAAGATTAATATAATTTAATTGGAATGATTGTAAAAACACTTTGACAGTTGACAATGCAAAATGAGGATTGGGATTGTAAAGCATCCCTCCAAACGTTTTATTCAAGAAGTATAAATAAAGGTCTTTTTTCTCTTATTAACTTAAAATATTATTTATCTAATTAGGAATACCGTGCTCTTAACGAGCCTTAAGCAGTAGAACATTAGTGTCGGATCGTGGTTTTCCAGCTTCCTTCTACAAATGATTATCTTTTTGTATATAAATGTAAAAAGATGTGAATTTGTAAATTAATTATATTGAAATTTATAAGAATACATTATTAAGTGTTATTGCATCTATTATATTATAATTTAATTTTAATCTAGTAAAGGGGCTCGGAATGCTTAACTTATGTAACTTATATACAGTATATACAGTAGACACTCTTCGGAAAATCCTCTCTATAAACGAATGGAAACATTTCTTACCTGAACGCTTTTCCTTGCAACGTTATTTTCAAGAAATCTATTGACGGCTCCCAAGGTGCTTATTGGAATCTAAATCGTTATACAAAATTATTCACCAGTCAAAATATTTGTTTTCCTATAAACATTTTATAATCATAAGTATTTTAATCTAGTTTATATAATGGTTTATCTTTATATTTTGCATCGACAAGGTAATCAGGTCGAACCTTCGGTAACGAAAACTTTAGTAGGATATATGTTTGATATGTTATGATGAAGATATAGAATATAAATATTGTATCTCTAGACTTCGGAGAATTTAGATTAACATATTATTTAAGCAACAGTTTAAGAATGAAGAATTTACAATTATAATATACATTGGTAACACAAAACAATGTTAATTAAAACATACGTACCTCAAATCCTTGCGGTTACTAATCTATACTCGCCATATTTGATAATTACCCCTTTTAATGTTAATATTTTCAAGCAGTTTTGATCATTACCCAATCATTAAAGAATTAGTGTTACTATAAACAGGAAAATTAATATTTAATTAATAATGGTAATAAATTGGTGCAAATAAATAAGCCATATTAAACGATATAAACGATTGCAATTATTTGTTATTAAGCCCCGATGAAACACGAAATGTACAAATGGACTTACAGATAGTATGTCATCAATAAATTTAGATGCAGTTGGTGTCTGTACTGAGACGTGTGATGAAGATGATGATGATGAAGATGGATAATGTTTCAGCTCAGAGTCAGTTCCTGTAAAGTGTTCAAAGAAATTTAGAATAATGAGTTGTTCGCGAATCACCTTGGAAAGCCTTGTTAGGGAGAGAGAATAGAAAGGTATAATAAAATCAAGAGATAAAAACATGACCAGATTTACGAGGGTAACAAAAATGATGTAATTATGTTTAGTGGAGTACTACCCGCAGACTTATGTTGCTTTATGACTGTGAGGAAATGAATAATATTATTTTTGTAATAAAATAAACTATAGTACTTTTACTGGGGAAAAACAATGTGATAGCAATAGATTTTATACTGATATCAAATGTATTCGGGTGATTAAATGATTTTTATTCAAAACAATGTTTGCTTGTATTCATGTTTTATTCCACAGCTATAAACACCCTACATATAATATAATCTCATATCAATAGTATTATCGAAGTACTGTACCCTCAGCACAAATATTTAGATAGTTGCATCAAGTATTCGTAGAAATATATTAACCTATAAAATACCATATTATATAATATATTTAATAAGATTGTATACTTTACTAAACCAATACTATTCGAAAACAACTGTACAGTTTGATGTCATGTATAGTAACGGTTTCTACACCTAATACGACTTTTTTGTTATAACTATTATTTCAGTGCTGTTTTTGTTTGTGCTGAGGGTGCGGTTTGCTTTTAAAAAAAACCTGTTTCAACGGAAGCCGACTTTTGCACAGATATATTTGTATTAGACGCTGTATTTCCGAGGAAATTGCCTACAGCTTTCAGTGTGGATATGGGTATCTGAAAATTAAAATAAACAAATTAAATTTTATGAAAAAAATTCTTAATTACTGAACAAAGTGAATTATATCTTGCATTTCATTCTATTTTTCCAATTAATTTATACGTATCTGTGTTTCAGGTAAAACTTGTAATATGTTTTCTCGTCCTCTCCATGTTATTAAAACATTAGTAATAGATCTTTAAGAGCTTATGCATTTAATACAGGATAATAAACCAATTTAAGTAGGAATAACTTACATTGAAGATATCACTAAAGAATGTAGGATTCTTTTGAATAGATACATCTTTTCTATAAACTGTTCTGATTCCTCCTCCCACATGCGGATTAGCGTCTACTCCAGCAGCAGCTGCAGACTCTACACCAACGTCTACTCGTTTGTCAAAGGCCGGTTCCGATCGGTAAACTACTGTCTCGGCTGGCTGTAAGTTGCCTCCTCCTCCGATGTAGCCGCTGACAAACGCAGTTTTATGTACATGCGGGCGTTTGTGCTTGTAGTGAGTGTGGATTATGTGCTTTTCGACCACACGTGGTGGCGGAGGTGGGGATTCTACGATAACCTGTCAAAGTTACTTTATCAGATAGGTATATATTTATAGTACTTTTAAACATATAACATGTTAGAATTTTATGAAATTTTCAAATGTGTATTAAGGTTAACAAATATTTATCAAACGAAAAGTGATTTTTAGTAACAAATTGATTTCGTTATTACATTTATACATCACCACATCTTAAACATCACAAGAATCACTTTGTTAATCATCAGGTGCACGATCAAATAAATTAAAACGAACCTTATGTTGATTAACTAATTCTCCATCTAAACGAATATTAAATAGTCCTGTGATAAAATCATCAAATCGATAAAATGGAGTTTGGTGTCTGGGTGACCATACGTTACTCACTTCTTCGACAATAACTGGAGGTGGGGCTCTCTCTTTAATAACAGTTTTATGTATCTCAACCCGTGATTCGGGAAGAGGTTGCACTTCATTTACATTTGCGTTAACATTAAATCCGCCTTCAACACTGTGTGCTGGTATAACTGATACTTCTTTACCGCTGTAAGCGAATCCTGATGATCCTTTAACACCAGCGTGACCACCCTAGAAAATTAAAAATATTATAAAATTGTTTCGAAAAATATAGTTTAATACTGACCAATGTTGGAATAAATTATACTATTTATATATCAAATTTAATTTAATTACTCGAGATACTAAATGTTTATGCAAGATAATTTCGAGTTGAATTCGCGATACCCATACGATCTTTTATTCAAACATTGGCGATAAAGGAATTTGAAGTGCATCTTATTTATAGTAGAGCGGTGAGACTAATCCATTTATTAGCCAAAGCGTGATGTGAATACAACGTAAAAGTTTCGTTTCGCCCACAGTGTCGTTGTGGGTTTGAGATTTTGTTCCCTAAAATCCATTTTCAAAGTGCTAAGCTGCATTAATAGATAATACAGTTCATGCATGCATTTAAATTCCATGCTTGTATAAGTTACTGCTTTACCTTTGTTTCGGCTCTTTGGTATTTTCTTCTGTTAAATCGAAATTGAATTTAAATAAAATTAAATAATTATATATTATTTGTTTATTAAAATCTGTAATGAACATAAAAAACCAGCTACACTAAATTCTAAAGGGCTCGTATTCTAAACATAACTCAAATAAAATATCTATTTAGGTGACATTTAAATAAATCACGTGAGATTACGGCCTAGGAAACATTTAGCCAGAGCTATAACACGATCTTAATAATTTTTATCTTGCACTTGGCCTTGTTGTAATATTTCCTTTCGTTTTTGTTTCTCTTCCATCCTTTTTCTTATTATTTCCATTAGATTCCCCCCACCTACCAGTCCCGAGGAAGTGATACGGTTTCCGGCTTGAGCTGTGGCGAAGCCGGTTCCAGCTGAGTTTTCAGAGTCGAGCCCACCCGAAAGTCCTGCAGCGGCTTGAATATTGTTCCCTGCTGTCGCTCCAGCAAACAGTCCTCCTGTTAACGTGATGAATATAGTTAACTTGATTAGGCTTAATGCTGATGCCCATTGTATCTATATACTTGAACATTATATTTTATTTATTCATATGAGAAATATGCGAACAATAGATGTCTATTACTAGTCAGTATAAAAACAGTCGTGGGAAAACCTTTATATATAAAATAAATTAATAACAAACCTGTAGCGTGCCCGTACTTGTTTACTGAACCACCAAGTCCTGCTGAAGCCGATTGCCCTGTTGGAGTACCAGCTTCAGCGTACAGTCCTCCGAGAGTTCCATTGGCTGTGGAAGGTGTTGATCATGAAACTATTTTTTTTTCTTTTGATGGGAGATGTGATTACTAATATCTGCCCGAGTAAGATTTTACAAAAAATTTGTGAATAAGTATTTTTAAGAAAATAGAAAGTCAACCCAAACCACTGATGCTTTAAGAAATCAAGAGTTACTTACAATAAAATATAAGTACTTACACAATAATCCACCAACTCCGACTCCAGCGTGATAGCCGGCAAAGTTAACTCCTAACTTTCCATCTTGAAATGTAATGAATTGTGGCGCCTGTACAAAGTTATATATAGTTAATATTATACCTTCAATACTATAGTCATCAAACACTTATGAATTCCAGGAATTGTATTTCCAATATGTAAATTATATTAAATACTCTTTTTTCCTGAACAAATTTCATCGAAATATCTTTTGAATGTTGAAAGTTATTTAAAATATAATATAGTAAAAGCGCAGTGCATTTTTATTTTAGAATAGTTGGAAATAAAGTGTTACATACTCATTGATGAACAATATAAATAAAACATGTTCATTGTATTACAAATATTTCAGGACATACAAGCTACTACTACTACTTACTATTTTATTTAACTTATTGTTGTTATTTTTTTTAACTTTTCCAATATTAATCATTACTATTAATCTATTCAAGAGATACATATTAAGAACCTAAGACGTTAAGCACTCCCTTCAAAACGCGAACCAGTCAGTCAATACAATATATAATTAATAAAATATGAAATTAACGAATTAAGGAAACTATATTAACTTCAGAAACGTTATTTAATATCTATGGTCATGATTTTATACTCATTAATATTTCATTTTAAAAGTTTATTATTAATTCCGACTCAGCGTCCTTAAAACTTGAATCCAATTAGTACACTTAGCAAAGTACTTCAACAAAGTAAGAGGAAGATTTTAAAAACAAATTAATAACTTAAGGTTTATCAATAGTCTTTCAATTTTCTTTCATTTCAATATTTTGAGTTCAAGGTGGTTTGCGCTATTTTTTGCCTGATTAATTGATTACTACAAATTATCCTGTTTTAAATACCATATCGTGTAATACACAAAATTTGAGATATAGTCATTAATTTAAAGCGGCGAAAAGTAATGAACGTTTTGGCGATTGTATTAAATCACAGTTTTGCTTATTGATTACGTAGGCTTTCCATCCTAAGGAGAACACGTGCATTAACCAGCCATACACATAAGTTTATATAAACCATTCGCAAATATAGGTTAAGCCTCGCCACATTGCAAAATGAAAATCCGATAATTTCTATTTCTAAAGTCTAATCCAGAGATAAGAGCATTAATGTGAATTATAAGGCCCTAAATTTATTTCACAATGTAGAAGCAGGAATAGTACTTATTAATTCAGTTTCAGCTTTCATAATGAACGTGAATTTGCTTTGAGGCTTTATTTTGTTATTTCTGTAATTAAATACGTGCCAGTCGGCAGACTCGAATAGTTAGAAAATTCACTAGGCAATTACCAATATAAACCAAAGTTATAGTGAATTATTAAAGTCAGCGAACGAATCTCTTTGCACTTAATAAATACATTTAACAACCGAATTCAGGAACACCTCGGCATCCCTTTAATCCCATGAGATAATACGAAACGTAAAAGGAACATCACATTGCTTACGCTTTTCGTTAGAATAGATAACGCAAACATAATTATAGTACATGTTTGTTCATTTCCATGACCTAGTCATACACAATTACGCGCTGTAATAGGAACCGGTGTTGGTGCAAGAACAACAAAAAACAAAGTCTAATTGTATTTATGTTTTTGGTAATCAAGGAAATTACTTGCAAGCGGCTTTTCATCTTTTCTGTTGAATTAGCGTATTCTTATTAAATATTATAAATACAAATCGTTTTGATCTGCCCTGCGATTCTGTAACTCACTTTTCGAACTCACACAGCGGTTTTCGCATCGGCGGTCGCTCTCAAATCAATCGTGAAGCAGTCATTTTATGATTTGGCATTCTGATAAACAATAAACTACAAGCTCCCACCTTTTCAGACTGCCAAATCATAAAATGACTGCTTCACGATTGATTTGAGAGCGACCGCCGATGCGAAAACCGCTGTGTGAGTTCGAAAAGTGAGTTACAGAATCGCAGGGCTGCATTTAATATTTATTACGAAAAGTTGTTGCATTGGGTTTGTTGTTAACAGCCATTCTTATTGTTATTATAATGCCGACACGCGAAGGTAGCATTAAAAAGTATTTCGCCATTTCTCTTCGAGAGGCGGAGCACGGCGCAGTTAAGGTCTTTTGTTACAATACACTACAATAAACGATTCAGTAAATTTCCAACGAAAGTTAATTTCATTGATTATTAATTATTGTTTCGAACTTAAAAACCTTACGCTTTTGTTTTTATGCTTAATCGAAATTGTACTTAAAGAGTAATAAAGCTCCTGTTTGTAACATTATGTTAAACAAAAAACTTGGCGATTATAAAGAGTGGGGAGAGTTTATTGCCAATTCTTATCTTCCGTTCTACACCCTTGATTTGGGAACTGGCAGTAAATATAAAATTAGAAGCATGTATTTCTTTTTGACGTTCATAAGTGTACATTGAGATCTTAACCCACTAATTGCTTAGGTACAAATATGTTGTGATACAATCTTAATACGTACGGCAATGAATAAGCTGCAGTGCAAAGCAATAGTTATCCATTGTATACAATTAATTATAATTAAAGACAATTCATACTTAAACCTCATAAACTGCTGCACTGTGCACAGCATGTATTTAATTAACAAGTTATAAAGCCAAGATTGATGTCATTAATTAATATTATAAGGTGGTCAATAAATAAACAATTCCTGGAAACACATTACATACTTTCTACAATTTTAGTTTTTTTCTACTATTATTTATATATTGAAAAAAATATTTTTATTAACTTGACTCTTAACCTATTATAACAAATGTTGTATAGAGATACATCTACGGCAGTAACTTAGGTACAAAAGTCATAACTTGCGCTGCGAAAACTATTAGCGATACACAAAATACCCGTAATTTGCAGATCGATCACTCAAAAAATAAACAAAATTGCTGTGCCTTGTTAGTTATTTTCAATATATTCTCAAATAGGCAAGCGAAAAAAAGAGAATCTAACTAAGATCCTTTTAAAATATATTTTCTGGCCATTCTATGTACTTTTAAATATTACATTAAAACTTGTTTAAGTACAGGACAAGTCTCATTATATAGAGCTTTATGTAGAGCCTAATAAATGTCCGTTATCATAAGTCATTAGCTCTGAGAAATACATTGCTTGGACGTGTCGTCTGCAGAGGAAGATATTTCCCTTTCTATGAACTTTAGAATGTAAATATTTTTTTTTAATAACCACCTCTCTGTTCTAATTGGTAAAGCTATGCGTGCTTAGGTTCGACCCCAGGCAAATCTATATAACTGGGTCTGCTAATGAGTTACGTACGCTTGAAGAGAAATGTTTCGCTCCATGCATAGTAGTGGAGATGTGGAAACTTGGACACACGTTGATACGATTACGTATCTTTAAATGAAGGAAATAACAGAACAACGGGTTTTATTCAATTACTCTGCATATCTAAGTATACATCAATTATATTTACTACGAATTGTCTTAGTTTTATTCAAAGCAAAACTCAATCAAATACTCTTCAGTGGCGTAACGAAAACAAGAACATTTACAGTTTTATTATCAGTTAGAAGAACCCTTACCGTGTGAAATCGCTGAAAGTTAAAGTTAAAAATTTCATACAAAATTCTCTATAATTATAAAAACTAAAACTGGTTATTCTTAAGATAAGTCACATGTAATTTTCCGACTTTGACCTTGTTCTGTACTCACTACCGTGTATAATAATTCGATGTTTTTATAAAACCTTAGTAACTATGGCAAAACCCAAGTGCAGCCTTCGAAAATCAACTTTCTAGGTTTCCTGAGTCATGTTCCGTGGGGGAACTATTTTTTAGTTACAACAACATCATTAACAAAACAATTTTTATTTTTATTAAGTAGACAGACAAGCCGAATACTGCATCAATATTTACGTTTCGTAAAACTAAACTTTTTTTGGTAATTAAACAGCAAATAAACAGTTTATTTATCAACCAATTACCAGAATGTTCCGCTTAAAGCCTAGTATGGTTATTAATATAATTAGTATGATATTCATATGAGACAAGCGATCAATCACCAACGTCGATCTTTGATTCATTAGTACATTATGAGGATAGATAATAATGTGGTTATATTCAATTACATCAAATAACTGATTTTATTAAGATGTTTATGTTTAAAATAGTTGACGAGTTGGAATTCTTAACTAAACGCTAAGACTTAAGATATCCTAAGAACGCTCCTGAAAATTACAAAGCTGTGTTTTTTATGAAAAATGTAGTTAGTAGAACAGTTTGCAAGTGGAAATTCCGTCCGGCTTGCATCGTTACTGAACACAACGGAATATAATCAAACGAGCGTCGATTCGTTTATTTGCGTGGTCACAACAACATCTGGTTTTTATTTTTCAATTATCCAGTCACGTATGCCTGGATATAACTATGCGCTATACCGATTTGTTCAGCTTTAACTCGAAAAACTAAAAATAAAAATGTTCTGCAGAGTTGTGAGTTAGCGTACCTCCCGAAACCAGGTATGTTAAAATCTATAAAATTATGATAAATTTTGTGTATTACTTCCGATTCTTATTCGTTACACTAAACTAAATTGTCTAGTCTTAAATAACATACCGCACTGGCCAGAGATATTGCTGCAGCGAAGAAAGCTAAGGTCGTGGATGACTTCATGTTATCTGAAACAAAAGTTAAGTTTTACTTCTGTGCTGATAAACATATAAGGAAAATATCACCGAGCCGGCTTTTTCCTATTTTGCTATCGTAAAAGGATTTCAAAATAATGCTTTTGTCTCGTCGGATAACTGAGCTTAATCTAACAATCATATAACACTTATGAGCTTATTGTGTTGGGGTTGAGAAACTGAAAGCATTTTTTGACACAATATTTTACATATTATATATTTGTTTTTGTTAAGGTGCTTTAGGCAAAATGTCTTATTAAAAACAACATTTCATAGAATTAATCATTCTTCTCACAATCTTATTACGAAAAAATTACGCTGTTGGAAATAACACGTATGCTTTCATCAGAATTTTATAACCTTTTGTGATTCAACCATTTTGATTCGAAGTAGATTTTCGGTTAAAATATATTATTTCGTTGCATAATTCATTTATTTTAGCTAATAGCTGTCGATTAACATAAGATGAGACTACAGTAATTTGTATCACTGCTCAGCTGAGTCAACGAGCTGAATTCGATTATATCCTCCAACAATATTAGCGACCGGTCGATATCAAAGCAACCGAGTAATTGGATTATATACTACGGCGCAATCAAACTTGCGAGGCGTCGCAAAGCCAGGCCACCTTATACAGAGTGAACTACCTAACTTTAACAGCCAATTACAATATCTTAACTAAAGATTTTGCGTTGATGGAGGACGTTATGTACCAAATAATTCATCGATGAAAATCTGATTGCCAGTTACACTAACTCGATGTGTTAAATGTACGCGAAGAAATGTTAAATTAGATAAAAAAATCTGATTAATTATCAGCTCCTCGCATCGCAGGGATCTCTACCAAAATTAGCTAACCCACTTGCCTGAACATACATTTAAAGATATCCAATATAATTTCTAGAGCAGAACTGCTCCTCTATATGGCGATACCAATCCTCACGCGTTTGTCAGTTACTGAGTGCCGTCGTCTATAACGGAAAATTTCGGCTACATTAATGGCACAAAAATAAGGATAGTATATTTATTGACGCCTTGTTACATTATATTAAACGAGCTATGGCTCTCGAATTTAGCTATGATAAATTCACATAAAATGTTGTTTCTATCGTTGCATTCCTTGATGGCATTAGGTCCAAAGAATTCAAGATAATTTACTGCACCATACTATAGGTACTATTAAGTAAATTAGCCTCAACAAATAGACTACCATACAGACAACAACGTTCCAAAATGTTCACTGTTTGTTAAAAAATTAATGTTTGTATAATGTATTTTAATCAGTTTTTAAAGTCAGAGACGTCAGTTCCTGCTATATTATACCGAAGGTTGTGACTAGTTCACAACGCTGCGAGGATTGGCTCGTACAGAATATATTACACTACATTAGCAATTATGCCTCACGCGTCGTAGCTTTGATTCAGGTATGATCTGCCTGCCAATGTGCTAGAGGAATTGATAACGCTCAGTCGGAGGGATTGTGTGCAACTCGAGTAAGGAATGCTTAAATAGTTTTCGATATTCTCCCTGAGGTATCTTTCGGGACCGCCGATTCATACGTGAAATATTTACATGAATGTGTTTACGTATGTTTTAGAATATTACTTTCCTTTGAACCGTTTTTTTTAGAAGTTCTACAAAACTCATGCATAACGTTTTAGATGATCATTGTGTTTATTTGATGTACATTGAAAAAACAATAATAGATGTTTGTTTAATTTTATTTGCAATGTTAGTTTACGTTAAATTTGTTTGGACTACGATAAATGATATTTGACTTTATGCGTGTGTTCCATTGATCCTGTTTCTTTAGGCAAGTAATTAACCTTCAATGCGTGACATATGTCTATATGTTTTGATCTAAGCCGGTTTCGCATGGAGCTGTCCATGAGAATCGTCCACTTAATCACCTCTATCACAATTTTGGTTGAAAAACAAAGAGTTGTTAATGCTACTGCGTGTATGAAACATGAAACACATTCATATAGCTAAGGTCATTGGAATTACACCAGCGTGTAATACAGCATCCGCAACATAATATAGTGTTACTACAAGCTCCGTTATGTTGGCAATAGTGCACTTTCACTTTATTTTACGTCATTATTAGTGCAATAATGTTTTATAACTTCTATCTCAAACACAATATTCCTCATCTTTTAAAAGAAAGTGGATTTCATTATATAAAGTAAGAAAAATATTATAACGTTATAAGCAAATACATTTTATTTCAATTTCTTAATAACACTAGTGTATAATACGATGTTTAAAAATAATTATTATTAACTCAAATATGTATATGTTCAAACAGTCCTTACGTGATCATATTTTACCATTGTCATCTATTATGTTTAAATAATCAAAAACCAAGTTATTTACAATCAAATTCAATTTTTTTCCTAAACCGTTGGGAGCTGGTTTTAAATATTGAATATTCATAAGAATCAGTTATAAGGATCTTTATAATTTTATTCGTTATTTACAAAATTTTCCCTTAATATAGATATGATTTTTGGGACTATTTCTTTTATATACAGAATATGAAAAGATACTAACACCACTATAGATTGACTCTCCAGTCTTCGTTAATTAAATAGAGAAGAACTTGACCAACTGAAAATGCCTCGCGTAATCTTCGTATCGAATTTTCAGCTTCGCTCGATCCTAGCTCAGACTACCAATAAAGTTTGATTTAATTAGTATTACTCGAAACGTGAAGTTCCAGAATAAATAATTTTATCGAGATAACTCTTTCCGTAATATCATTAGTTATTCAAATAAAAAACTCCTGGCCTTGGATGTGTTCTTGCCATCGTCACAAACAATTAATTATCTGCAGCTATTCAATGTTTGCTTTTTATTGTAAAAAATATATTTTCATATCATTATTACCAACTATTATTTAGACTCGCTTACACACACGCTGACACAATAAAAATGATAAATATTTTATTTAGATTCAAAATCTCCACAAACAGAGAACCTATTCTTAAATGTCACAAAACATATGAACACGGCTTTACGACGTTTAAATACATCTCGTCTTGATATTAACATTGAACTCCTAGAGTAATTTATAGAGACTGGTTATGTAAATATTAATAATGAAATATATAATAATTTATTAAACGATAAGCATGTATTTGCTTTCATTTTACCCTATGTTTTATGTGTTTATACATAAAGAGCATCTGATTTTCCTACATGTAATGAGGTAAATACCACATAAAAACTTTCATCTGCGCATGCTTACTGAAAAAAAACTCGTTTTGGCTTTAAGAAATTAGGTTAGGACCGGGATTAACATATACTTAGGAAACGACTATACGTTTATACAGAAAAATGTGTTTTTAATTAAGGTAATACTTAGCTATCAAAGTAAAGGACAGTAATTAAAACGCAATTACTTATACCATAATCTATAGGAAAAAGAAAGCTTGAGTATATTTGTTGAGACATAGACGATCCATTGTTTCTCTTTTAACGTCAGGGGCATAAAAGGCAGGTCGATAGAGTAACGATAACTAACACTCGGTTTCTACGTTTACTTAGTTGTGTTACATCTATGTGCTACTAGATTTTGAAGTGAAACTTCTTTAGGAGCATGAGGGTAAAATTTTTACGGATGAAACGCAATAATAATATTATTAGCGTCACGAAGATGTGCAGCGTTCTTGTCGAAGAAAAGGGAGGGAGCGATTGAGACCGATTGATATTCTTAAAATTTAAATTTCGTAAAGAGAGACTTTATGAAATATTAGTATTTTATATTTTATGCAAAATAATTTATTGAAATCTTAAATGTCGAAATGCCACGTGTTTTTATCATCGAAGAAATAAATTAAATTTACAATTTGTATTAATTTTCGAGACTTTTGATATTTTAATGACAATTAGATTCAATAAATTCCTAAGATACCTTCCTTTTTCCCTCCCTCTAAGTCTCGAAAATCTAAAGTTTTTAGATTTGTATAAAAATGAACAAGAGTTGAAACTTAGTTTGCCAAAGAAGTTTCACTTCTGACATGTGTACTTTGTACGCACGCACTTTTTTTTTAATATTATTGTTAAGAAGCAACACTGCAAGCAAAAGGAATATCTCATATACGAAATTACTTTTTCACGAGATTTCCAATTAATTTTAACTTGACTGAAATCGGGTCCCGATTTAATAATAAAGCAAATGATAAAAGCATTCCAATTTAATTTGAAAATACCATGATTACGTTACAGTATCCAATAATCGTTTATTATCTGTTCATCTGTTGGCTATGGACGTTGATGACTTGAATTCGAAATTAATCTATTGTTTCTGGTTGGGCGTACAATAGAATGAGATAATAGACGGACAAGGGTATGCAATACCCGACGCGATGGAACTTTAACATTGACTTCGATCAATGAGGTAAATCATCATTGTCCTTAATTTCGAAACAATAACTGTTATCTTTGGTTAATATTGTTTTAGATTTTATAGATCTATGTCTAACAGGAAGATCTCTACAATCTCACTATTACCCTCTGTTTATATATATATATAATTGAATGTACTTTCGTGCAATATTATATTTAATTCAACAATTACCGGTTATAAGCAACATTAAAAAAAAACCTGTTAAACTAGAAAATAATATTAGCGTTTTAGTTTTTTATTAACCTGAACAAGGTTAAGTAACATCAAACATGAAAAATACTTTTCGGTAATTATTCCTTGATATTTAATTGAACTAAAAATATAGAAGAGACCTGTATGTATTAGCACAATTCCATTGATCGTCCTTTATTTATATAATATCAATGTATGCTTCATTGCAACCTTTTACGGAAGCCTAAACAAACAACATGAAGAACTGATAGATTTTGCTCACTGAAAATTAGTAATAAGTAGTATCGAAATCTAAAACACTAAAAATACTTACTTGTGTATCACAAGTGAATCAGCATTGACTTTGCGTAAACACTAGTTAAAATCTTATTACACCGAAATGTTAAATTAATGTTTAAGACAAAACACTACGTACCGGCGCGTGCGTCAAGGAAGGCTCTAATGTTGTTACTACAAGAACAGATTTTCCATTCACTTTGTGCTGGACCAATCAACCGATGAATATGTCCTTATTATAAGTTCATACACCTTTATATTAAAACCGGTGGCCTAATATTTAACGTATGTAGATAAGACAAATGGCATGTACCATAGTTTTTAAGGAATTCGTTAAGTTGTCATAGGGGAAGCGGATTCATCTCTGTGGATAATAGGTATTTGCATTTAAATCATGCATTATCCATGAATTCTTCGTATGCGATTATATCGCTCAATAATTGCTTTTTGAATTGTTATGGCTCATTCTAATAGATAGTGTAATATGTAGTGTAGTGGCTATTCTTATATTTTAAAATTTATAGTCAAAATCTTATGTTATAACGACATCGAAGGGATAACTTATAGTTGGTTGTAAAAACCGATAGTCGTAACAGCCGATGACGTTGTTATTAAGTACCTAATACAATAGAATTCAGCCGGGACCTTTGATTTTGGTCAATATAACCGGTATGTTGTTCTAAACGAAGTCGTCGTAAATATTTTTGACTGTAATAACAACAAAACTAATAAAAAAAATCGAAATTTAAAAATTGCTGATAAATATCAGTGTTTTGGACTAGTTCAATCAAGCAATCAAAAGTTAGATTTATACTCTGTTTGTATATGATTGCACAATTTGATTTCAGTCATTTTGTTTAAATAATAAGAATATTAAAAAGATGATGTCATGTTATAAAATAACAAAAATTCTCCCTTACCAAGTCGGGTAATAGTTAAAATTATTTATTTTTTACAATAAGTTAATAAAAAACTTAAGGATCTGACAGTGTGTTTGAGTCAATTAATTATAACTACGTAATTTTAATCGCAGCTTAATCGCACCAGAATTTCCTGTTTTTGTAATTATAATAATATGACGTATTCTCGTAAAGTGAAACCTTAGAAGTAAGTTTTAAACAAACGCCATTTTTAATTGAAGACATTATTTTACAGATTGATGTTTACCTATAAATATCTCAACTCTGTATATATTTAAATTATACGGAAGATAGAGAAAATGAAGGAATGAAAAATGTATGTTCTAGAATATGTTGAAGGTAAATTCTCTTATAAATATCCTATATATACTTTTTATTCGAGTTAAATAAAAATGTTGCTTAAAGTGTATTTTAGCATAGTTTACTATATGATCGCGAAAATACTAAAATTGATTTTAAAACAAACAATAGCTTACTTAAAAATGTAATAAAACAACTCAACGCAGCAACCAGCTAAAATGTTGAAAGAAATTCCGATTTTTCAGAAAGGTCCTTTCAAATTTTTCCGCTACCTTGAATCATTAATTCCGCTATTAGTAAAAATGTACCGTAAATTATCCGACCACAAACAGCATCATGCCTGATAATTATTGAAAAACTTTTCTTAACCCTCGTCACAGTCTTTTGGCATATTTTTATGTCCAATTTATAGATTTGACTCACAAAGGTTCGTTAAAGCCTAACATTAAAATAAATAAATAGAATAAATTATTTAAAGGGTCATTAAATGGAAAACAATAAACTGTATTGTGAACATGATTTAATATTGTTAATTGTACAATCATCGGCGATTATTTTACTCAATCAATTATATAAAAATGGTAAATGTAAAATTTCTTTTATTACTGGACAGTACTAAACAGCCCTTTTTGCAGAAATATAACTGTCAGTCATCTAAAGATATGAAGCTATGGTTCACAGATGCATTGCAAAGACTTTAATAAACTATTTTATAACTTTTAAAAATTCAACAATCTCAAATAAAATTATGTTCTATAGACATTACAATGGAAACGCTTTCTAACCAATATTATATTTAGCTCAAAATATCGTAGAAAAAATACGTTTACACATTATTCAAAAGTGTATTTGCATACAATAGTCATGGCAATTTGTTTTGATACTCCAGGGCATGAGTTCGGAATCAGAGTTGGAATGTAGAATAAATAAAAAGCATCGAAATATAAACATTTTCTTAGCTATTTCTTAGCATTTCTTAGCTAATAAAGAAGTAAATTTTATGAACAAAAAGTTTTAAATTAAAGTTATTTGATTGTTATTTTGTTTATTTAAAAAGGTCTGTATGTAATTAAAACAACAATATCGACAATCACAAGAAATGACTATAAATCCAAACTAAATAAAAATACATCATATCTAAGTTGAACTCGTTGTAACTCAATTTTCACATTAATACTATCATTCATTGTATATAAACATCTAATTTATAGTTAAAGCCTCTAGAACACTTTATTAAATATTTTTCGTTGCATATTTTTATTATTTACTAAATACTTTCAAATACTATTTATATAACGATTGCTACAATTAATATTGTCATTATATTATATACCTTCATAGTAATTCGTTTTTTAACGAATTAATATTTACAGTGATAACAATTATACTATAAAAGTAATTACGAATTCACACGTTAAATACAAAAACCTTGACGAAATATAATATTTATTTCTTTATAAAATTATTAATTTTTTATCTGAATCAGACACAAACAAAATCAAACTTTAAACCACTTGCAGTTGCAGTCATTTGTAGCTAGTTTTAATATAATTATAAGTTTCTTTGGCCTTGCTATTTATAACTTGGAATTTACATGAACTATAAAAGCTTCCTGGATCGCAGAATTAAACTGGTTAAAAAATATACATTTTGTAATTACCCAGGTTTTATATACCTATATTTCGCGATATTTAGTAATGCGACTCGGTCTGTTTACGTTACGTTTCCTTGCCTAGAGCTCTATGCGTTTTTTTTTACATGGAGTGTCATTTTACTGAAGGATATCTAGGCCTTCTATTTCGGATTCTCTATAGACAATGACGGAGTACTGCAGGCTAGTTTTATGCCTGTGAATATGTTTCATTAACGTCGGACAGTAGAACCAAGGCATACAACATTTTATTCTCCTAGTGACCTAGCTAGTGACTTCAATATTTATCAGGATCAGTATTTTTTGCGAGCAATATCGTCTCACACATCTTATAATATTAGTAATAAGTCCTCACTTACTAACCTTAAACACTTAAAACCTTAACAGTATAATACTTTAAAAATTGGTAGTGATACATTTTATTATACAAAATAAATACCCTTGGCTCATACAAACTAAGTCAGTATAATTGCACTGTATTTCATTCATTTCGATTCGATCAATTGCACTTAGATTCAGTACAATATTGTTTCTTCTCTTTTTGTCTAATTATTATTTTTACGCTCTCTTGAAAAGAGTTTAACGCCTGTGTACACCTTTTCAAAGTAAAACAATATCAGACTCAATATTTCCCATAAAAGCGAGTCGTTCATTCAAGCGTTGCCCAAATCCAATATTCGGACTAAGTGAATTTAATAAATCAAAGCATACCCAGCTACGCCTTGGTGCGATCAAAACTTTAATACTTATTATTATTTGTCTCACGTAATCACATGTATCGCATGTAATTAACAACGAAGACGGCGTATTAACAGAAAAAGCGGTGTATTTCCACACCACAAGCGTTATGCAAGTAAGATCTAGAATATCAGTTAATTACTTCCACATGCGTTCTTGGTATTTCATAGGGCTTGTACAATGTCAAATCCAGTTTTAAGAAAACTTAAAACATTTTACCAACTAGATTTCAAATTAAGAATGATTTACGTGACGCCTTTTTAAAAGGGCGGTAAAATTTGTTACTTTTATTGTTATTCTCTATTGCAGATGTGTATTTGGTCTCAATTAGCAGGATTAATTTTGGTAAATTGTTATGAGCACATGTAGTTTAGCATATAAAGTATAATTATTTTGTTTATAACTGTATATCAAAATTTATTGTTTAACTAGAAGTTTAAGAAAAATAGCTGATAGTTTTAATATTTTAATTAACATAGTTGCTTTTATTTTATTAAAAAGGTAAAATACATTGAATCTTTTTTAGTTAGAATAGCCTTAATATAATAAGTTCCAATATTATTTTTATACACCATTCACTTGAAATATGATAGAGAGTCAAAGGAATTATTCTAAAAGAGAATGAATGAAAAGAACGGGTCGTATGACGTACTTCATACACTCTACGGGCCTTTGTACGAGTACGTTTCCACAAATAAATGACACACACATATTTCAACAGTCGAGCAATTTAAATTTATAATGACGGAACATACGCAATATACTTTGTGTGCTAATTGCAATTGTGTTTACATCGCATTTCGAATAACTTTGTATTCGATGTTTGGGAAATCCAATATTTTTGTCAAAATCCCACGACAAAAGTCCTAAGTATGTAAAACCACGAAGTTAAACACAACCTGAAGGAAAATTACCCATCGTATCATAACAAGATTTAATTTTATAAAAGGAAAAAGCAGAAACATGCATCTGGTACTCAAAACCTGCTATAATCCTTTCAAATAAGTAGTCTAGTCGACAAGTTGAAAATGGAACAAAATAGAGATACTACTCTTAAAATTATGTGCGATAGCTCATTGGATCCGGAATGACGTCTAGAAAAATGTGCTAAAAGCGTGTATTAGCACATAAAAAATTGCAAAAGTTATAGACCATTAAAGATGAAAAAATAATGGCATTTAGTTTTTTGCCAATATTTAATAAACTATTAATATTTAAGAAATTTCAAATAAAGATTCTGAAAGAGGAGGAAATTTCTAATAAAAAACTCCTGACTCCCAGAACTCTATCTCCATTATTTATAATGTTAATTTAACGCTGAAAATAGGTCTGCGGTTGACATTTTTAGGATTCGCGCGTGGCGTCAAAAGCGACTACGGCACATTAATTAATTTATTTAAGGTATTGAATATTTTTTTTTAAATTTGAAAAAATTATGGTGTGTTTTGAACACTATAATTAATTTATTCCCGTTGAAAATTTTACTTAAAGTTAATTTTTCAACAAGTTAAATAATTGTTAACTAACGAAATTTTCTCGAACGACCGTCTTAATTGTAAGTGAAAAAAAATGTTTAAATAATGGTCGTAAAAATATTTCGCTTCGTAGAGCCTTTCTTACATACATACTTAACAAGATCGTGCCATAAAAGTTAAAAAAATATTTATACTTTGTTTATAACAATTTTTTTACTTAAACAAAAACTTAAAAATCCATGTAATGATGTTAAAAAAAAATTTTTTTTTCTAAATCATCATATAATCGTTTTTTTATTAATACAAGATATTTATTGATTTGCAAAAAAAAAAATTCCCGCCATTTGTTGATAAATTTGTTTTAAACAAATTGATTAAATCAATATTTTTTAAAAAAAATTTAACACAACTTTATTACATTAAAAATTTTATGATTTTTAAAAAAAAAATTTTCCTTAATAACAATTTTTAATTGTTTATAATCGTTTTTTTTAATTTTCTATTGTTTAAATAATTAGTTAAGAAATTTTTTTTTTCCTAAAAATCATAATTGACAGTCTTCTATAAAGTAACAGAAAAAATTTTTTTTTTAATCAACAATTCTATTGTTTATTAACTTACCAATTTGTTATAAACAAATATTCAACTTTTGTTTATTTTTTTTCTAAAACTTCTAAAATTAACAAAAACAACCATATATAACAAAGTATAGAAAAAAAAAATTTTAATTTTAAATAAAAGTAATATTCATGATAATCAAAAAATTTACAAAAAAAATTTTTTCTATACTTTGTTATATATGGTTGTTTTTGTTAATTTTAGAAGTTTAAGAAAAAAAATAAACAAAAGTTGAATATTTGTTTATAACAAATTGGTAAGTTAATAAACAATAGAATTGTTGATTAAAAAAAAAATTTTTTCTGTTACTTTATAGAAGACTGTCAATTATGATTTTTAGGAAAAAAAAAATTTCTTAACTAATTATTTAAACAATAGAAAATTAAAAAAAACGATTATAAACAATTAAAAATTGTTATTAAGGAAAATTTTTTTTTTAAAAATCATAAAATTTTTAATGTAATAAAGTTGTGTTAAATTTTTTTTAAAAAATATTGATTTAATCAATTTGTTTAAAAAAAATTTATCAACAAATGGCGGGAATTTTTTTTTTTGCAAATCAATAAATATCTTGTATTAATAAAAAAACGATTATATGATGATTTAGAAAAAAAAATTTTTTTTTAACATCATTACATGGATTTTTAAGTTTTTGTTTAAGTAAAAAAATTGTTATAAACAAAGTATAAATATTTTTTTAACTTTTATGGCACGATCTTGTTAAGTATGTATGTAAGAAAGGCTCTACGAAGCGAAATATTTTTACGACCATTATTTAAACATTTTTTTTCACTTACAATTAAGACGGTCGTTCGAGAAAATTTCGTTAGTTAACAATTATTTAACTTGTTGAAAAATTAACTTTAAGTAAAATTTTCAACGGGAATAAATTAATTATAGTGTTCAGAACACACCATAATTTTTTCAAATTTAAAAAAAAATATTCAATACCTTAAATAAATTAATTAATGTGCCGTAGTCGCTTTTGACGCCACGCGCGAATCCTAAAAATGTCAACCGCAGACCTATTTTCAGCGTTAAATTAACATTATAAATAATGGAGATAGAGTTCTGGGAGTCAGGAGTTTTTTATTAGAAATTTCCTCCTCTTTCAGAATCTTTATTTGAAATTTCTTAAATATTAATAGTTTATTAAATATTGGCAAAAAACTAAATGCCATTATTTTTTCATCTTTAATGGTCTATAACTTTTGCAATTTTTTATGTGCTAATACACGCTTTTAGCACATTTTTCTAGACGTCATTCCGGATCCAATGAGCTATCGCACATAATTTTAAGAGTAGTATCTCTATTTTGTTCCATTTTCAACTTGTCGACTAGACTAAAGGACAATCACGACATTTCTAATGAATTATTTTAATCGGATGACTTTTATAACAAAGTTACAGATTTATTTTGAAAAAATATTTTGTTTTAGTTGTTTTTAAGTTTTTTAAAATATGATGGATCCTTGATGTACAAATATTTGTGAAGTTTTCTTCTAGGTGATTACGTACGTATACTATATGAATAATGTATGATTTAAAAATACTGTATTTAACTTCTATTACACGGTTCATGTTTACGTTTTATCTTTAAAAATATTAAAGGAGACAAATAACAGTTCTGCAGATTACCGACCGTCGTTAAGTTTTCAAACACGTATACTTTAAATCTTCGTCTTCGTAGATAGCGATTCCGTTATCTTAAATTTTACAGCACATATTTTGCTTGAGATGAGTGCTGTAATTTGTTCGTGAATATTCTAAGCATCAGAATTGGTAACGCTGGTATGGGAATTCTCTTGAGATCTTGGATATTACATTATATACTAAAAGCGTCTAATGCACCTGCAATATTCTCTTTTCTATATATCATTGTAAAATAGACCATACTAGTTACAAAATGTCTTTATTTTGTCTTTGATATCGTGCTATAATGTTTTTTAAACTTTAGTTTTGATAACAAACTAAATAAAATAGTACCTACTGCTTTCTTAACATCTAATACGCACCTCATATTGTTGTGCACGGCTTAAAGGCGCCACTATTTTATTAAGAGACACGAACCTCAATTGAGAATCCAACCTAGATATTTGCTAGGCTAGAACATGATAAGCTAGAAAATTATATATAACTATGGCTAAGTACCTTTTATCCGTCTTGAATTCAAATACAAGCTGTGCGCGAATGTGTTAGGTAAGGGGTTTTTTTATAAACTTGCTCTTACTGTAAAGGTAAATATCGTACTTAAATGAAATTGATAATAGAAGAAACAATACAAATCTGCGGCCAAGAGCTATTTTCTCAAAAGTTGTTATAAGTTAATTGCACTTCAATACAATCTGGATTGTTTCTTCGGTTTCAGCACGAATGTGCAATTAAATCTCTAAATTTCACGTAGAAATTTAATTCTCGTGATACATCTATGAAATATGTTTGTTTCTTGATACCGACAAACGTATTTACGTACTGTTTGCAAACTGAAGAGATTAATTAGAGTGCCTGAGTTCGATGATTCTACCTCGAATAAATCTTTATTAAATACGAGTAATATTTTCGAAATCCGACGAAAAGAAAATTAGCAAGGGCTTCATTGGACTATTGTATAGATTTTTGAAATCTTAGATAACGTTTCCAATATGATAGGGTATGATAGGTACGCCTACGTGGATAGAGAAATGGATGAAAGTTTTATGACGATGAAGGATAATAACGAAGGTTGCTCGTAAATAATAAATAGCATAACTTGTAATGCATACTGTGAAGTGGATCATTAATTACGTTGATGGGCAATGGGGCTGCTAATGCTAGTCTTTGTTCAATAATAATAAGCGGAAAATGGACGCTGAATTAAAAATGATAACAAAACTTATATTTATAGCTTCAATGTTAGTCATTAAATGTAACAATATTTTTATAAAAAGAAGCTTAATTAATCCTTTTTTATATTGAAACGTGTATTTTTAATGTTCGCTGGATCTGCGCTGGGATCAATATTATAATAAATAGTGTTGCATATTTATCGGTAATGGTCTATTCACAAATGTTTTCAATAATCCTTAATTATTGTGTTTTATAACGACCTTAACGTTTTTCAAAATAAAAAAACCGTTAGTAGGAACAAGCTAGGTCGTAAAATTTCATCAAAAAAATGTTCTTACTTATGAAATAAATACATTTTCACAACATCTAGGTGGCAGCTGGAACTTAAATTCCCGTGAAATGGCATGGATTAATCTCCCAAACTCGCTTGTCTAAACTGCTCACTAAATCACAAAACTGTTTTGTAAGCCCCACGAAATGCGTTGACTTCGCTTTAAATAGAGCCAAGGGAAATTACCATTAATATGTTTTTAAAAAATATAATTTATAATACTTACTATTAATATTTCAGTTATTACGTCCACTTTACATTATGAATAAGCAATAAAGAAAACTCCCATTTTTCCAATTCCAAAACAAGTAAACAAATTTGACATCGGCTGATAAATTAAATATGTTTCTATCTGAAATATTATCATATTTAAACATATAATATTTTCACATTGTGGATGATGAAACATTATGACTCTTGAATTATAGCAGACAAACAGATTTTATAATAACAATCATAGTGAGAGTGGATTTTGAATTTCAAATTCTGTTTGGCCCAGGTAGGTATTTGCGGCTGCACACAGCCTACGAATCTAAATACTTAATTGGTAATAATATGAAATGGTTCAGGAATTTGGTCTTTGATGAAATATTTGAAAGCCAATTGATTAGCACGATTAACTATTAAGAATGTAACTTTTAATAAATGTATAGAATACAAGAAATAAGCATCTAATATAGCAACGTGAACAATGGTTTGTGTACTCCTCTCAAGATTATTACTCAAACGCTCGACGAACACACATTATAGATATTAAACGAACCACAAACTACTGTTTTGGAATTTGCGATTTATATCCTGAGAAGATGGAGTCCTCATAAAAGCGTATCTCGTGAACCTTGCATACTGAGAATACGTTTACCGAGTACTAAAGCTGAGTCAAGCTCCAAGAAAATCGTCTTATTTCCTTCTTGAAGGGGAAAATCGGTAAATAAGTTCCGTTTCGTTCCATATCAGGCCCTAGAACACGATGTGACTCCTGCTTTATTCAATTTCTAAGAAATTTAGTGCATGTCCAAAGCGACTATTTTAAATATCGTGTAGAGTTGTAAACTTTTATAATCTTGTATATCGTCTATATTGAGTGTAAAATTAATTTTAGGTGTCAGAGCAATTAACTTAGTTTTTAGAGAAATATTTATTCAATCTAAAAGCTGCTAAAATAAGGGAGTGATTTGTCATTTTAAATTACAATAATTCGAGCAAAATATCAGCTAAAACTTATAAGTAATCGTAAATTTTTAAAAAGCACCCTTGAGAGCCAAGTGTTTTTATAAATTCAAAGTATGTATGGTCTATTTAACAAAATAAATAGATGCTTAACTCGAAATTGAAGTGGGGTTTTAACGCCTAGAGAGATAAACTGTGCAAACTGTGTCTGCAGGTTAAATATTCACTCAAGTTTAATGACTTGTGGGAATTTTCAACTAGATTTTTCCGATATATACTAATGCAGAAAATGGCGTTTAATATTTCCGTTTGGAACATTCAATACCTTATGGAATTAGGTATCATCATATTAGTTTTATTGTACATACGAGTCATAAATAATAGTGAAGCGCTGGGATTAAAATTTAGATACCAAACATTAATCGAAAATAATATTGTTTATTAACTGTCCCCAAAGTGGCATTTTTTATTATAATCAATACTTATACCAATATGATATTATAGGTATAATTATTATCTTATGTATATGATATTCAAGGGCCACATTTTATAATCTCGAATCTTTTGTCGACATCACTACATAGTATAAAACAAAGTCGCTTTCTCTGTCCCTATGTCCCTTTGTATGCTTAAATCTTTGAAACTACACAACGGACTTTGATACGGTTTTTTTTAATAGATAGAGTGATTCAAGAGGAAGGTTTATATGTATAATAACATCCATTAAATAGTGGAGAAGTACTGTTATTTTTGAGGTTTCTAATGTGATGTCGTAAATAATTACATTTTTTCCGCTTACATTGCAAACGCAGGCTGAACCCTACGAGTTTTATCAAAATAATGTACTAAGTATTGTACACATTGAAAAGGTCTACAGAAAAGTCTATGATTGTATATGTCTATCTCTTATGGATAACCCACAATAACTTTTTTTTGTCATTTACTTTTAACGACAAATAGTGGCTAATTTTCGAAGCGATTTTAACCAATACAGCATTAATCCTTAACCAATTAAATACCTTGAATACATTGTTCATTTAATATAGATCTATATGGCCCTTTACAGCATATGATTTAAATGAATATTTCGAAGATATTACAAATTTAAAAATTGCGGGACGCAGCGCGTCGGAGGCCGCGGTTCTCCCTATACTTTATAGCACTTTGAATTTAGTATCAGCATTGCATCCGTGCGAAGCCGGAGCGGGTCGCTAGTATTACTATAATAACCAACCCGTAATCTAACTTGTTTCTGTAAACAAGCTTTCTTTATTTTATTACAATTGTATAATTAATAAAATTAGAACTATAAGCTCCCTTCAGGGCTCACACAACTTACTATTCTCTGGGAAAAGTGTGCTTCGGTACGTATGTAAGCCACTGTAGTCTAACCGAATTAAACTCAGGTGCAGCCATTGCAACGTGTTTGAATTAGTTTAGACCTCAACTAATATAGTTACTTAGCACTAAGTAGCGACGTATATCTTAGTCAAACAGAACTAAGTTTCTATTTTGTTTTGTAATAAACGTTAACGCTAAATTATGCAAGTTCTTGCCTCCAAAATACACCACAAGTGGCCAAAGTGTCCCAAAGCAAATTAATTGTCGAGTTGGCGACAAGCCACGTCGGCGGTATTAAACGCAGTGTTGAATAATATTAATACTAGGAGATTCTGGGCCAATGAAATTATCCGTCTTATTGTTAAGATATTAACTCAGAAACACGGATTATGTACACTATATTTAAGGGCTGCAACCTCGTTTACCACGTAGACATATGTAAGGTCTATAGGCGCTTCTAGCTAGCATCTAAATGTATCTAATGTCTCAATTAGAAATCTCTCGCTCAGAAATTCAATGTTAGATAAGTATCATTTCGAACTAATGATTCTGACATGGCTTCATCAAAACATCTCATAAGCTCGTCCTGTCATTTTAGATACTAATAATGACAGCATTTGTCTCAGCCGCTCGCTTGGTAATAGAGCCGGGTAATAAATGAGGTAATATCTCAAAAGATATGTCTTGAAAAAACGAATACTCTTAGAAGTAATTTCGAATAATACTAACAATGGTTCTCATTCACCAAATAAATCCAGTATATATCTACATATACTATATACAACTACGGTATTGTGTTTTGATTTCAGGGGATTACATAAAGGCACTATAACCTTTTTAGGTCTGGGCCTCAGATTTCTGTATTTGTTTCGTAATCATTTGTTAATCTAATAGGCAAGTAGGTGATCAGCCTCCTGTGCCTGACGCACGCCGTTGGCTTTTTGGGTCTAAGGCAAGCGGGTTTCCTCACGGTCCTACACCGGTCAAGCGAATGTTAAAATGCGCACAAAGAAGGAAAATCGATTGATGCACAGCCGGGTATCGAACCTACGACCGCAGGGATGTGAGTCGCACGCTGAAGTCACTAGGCCAACACTGCTCAGTTTACATACTTTGGCCTTAATAATATAACCACTAAACATGACACCCACATACATAGGGATCTCTTACTTTTAGAAAAGTAATAATTATGTAGTTATACCACAAACAAACATAGTGATAGTAAAACTAATTAAAATATACTAACCTCAAAGCATAAACATGAGTAGAGTAGAAAAATAATGAAAGATATAACTCAATAAATGAAGCCTCCACCGAGCATATGAAGACCGGATATTAAGCTATATTATTAATGTACACTGTATTATTTTTCCTATCAACGGGTGAAACAAAGAGAACAATTTATTGGAAGTATTTTGAAACAATATTTTTAGCATACCCTGATCTGATAGATTTTTTTCTATTCAAAAAGTAAATGTCAATGTACCTATAAAATCATCTGAGATACTATTAGACATTAAGAGTCATAGTGTTATAAAATATATTTGCACTATGCGGGTGCATACGCAGTGGCACAGTCGTACAAATTATTGAGCCTTTCAGCTAATTGCTCTGTTACTTATACATTACAATTATAATTGATACCCTGTTGGTCCCTTAGGACAAACTTACACGTTTAGAAATTGAATTCAAGTTGTTTGTTAAGTTTCCGGCACGAGGTTCCGACAATTAACCGCCCGCCCAATTGCCGAATCTTCGATTTATCTTCGTGCCACGATTGAGCTCCGCCCGCCCGAGGAATAGGCTTATAATTAATTTCTGAAACTTATTTTGCTTATTTTTGTATCCATTATTTCGTGTTTAGCCTGCTTTATTTTTATGAAAGCTTTTCACTTAAATTTTTCTCAATAAAGGTAAAATGATGAGTTGTTACATAAAATTATAATATTATTAAAGGAGCTGATGATTATTATTAGATATTAAAATAATATCATATGTTTCAAAGTAAAGGCAAAGGTTAATCAGAACATATAAAAAGCGTTCGTTATGCCCTTCATTTGAAAATTTTCGTCTTTTTTATATTGAGTACAGGTTAGTATCCTAAACAAATACAAAAAGATTCATTGTGCCATAAAATAAACTCGCATCCAATGTTTTATTCTCCTAATTTAAACCGACCCTATTCATAGTCACGTAAAATTGTTTTAACTTATAATAAAACGGAGTAATTAATTCAGTTATATATTCAGTTCCTATTAAAATATAATGTTTGAATGATTCGTGAAATAGTATTTAAGAGTTTATTTTCCACAAATTAGGTAAAATACCTTCTCTAGGATAAATATTATGCTCAAGTAAATACTTTTACCAACAATTAATGATTTTTGCGTATGTTATAGTAATTAAAGTAATAACAGTATTGATATGGGCATAAAAGGCTTCGAAAGGTAAAGTTAAAAACGTGAGTACTCTCATTTAAAGTTAAGAAAATCAGATATATTATTTTTTTATTTAATCTCCATGACGTAGGCGACCTCAAAGTCTACAAAGTTGGAAATAGACCAGTGCAGATAGCCTTCAAAATAAATAAAAAGTGAAAAAAATTACAGTAGGATGAAACCCATTAGAAAAGCAGGGGAATATGATCAAAATGAAAGGAAAAATAAATTACGGTCGATCTGAGTTCGGGAAGGGGTAGGGGGGGAGTTTTAAGGGTAAAAAACGGTTTATCTCGATTTCCGGCAAAACTACAAGTCCTATCGAAGAAAGTTAAATGGCAAAGTTGGAGGTAATAAAAAGATCTAAAACTTTTGTATTCACACATTTTTCACATAACCTCAAAATTTATGTGAAAAGTTCAAAAAACCAAGTTTTTGGTTTTTTATTTTTATCTTTAACAAAAATATTTTTTTTTTAACGAAATTTGGTGAAAACTTACCTTTCTATGTCCCAAATACACTGTAATTTATTTGATTAAAAATATTTATTTGTTCACCTTATTTTGAATTAATATCGAAAAAACACCCTAATTTTCAATCGAAAATTCTGACGTCAAAATTTCAGCTTTTTTCAAAAAGTTAGTGTACTTTCAGTTCGTTGAAATCTCTACTTTCCTATGGTAACAAAATATATATGTATTACCATAGTAAATCTTCTCAGAAAACGCAAAAAATCGTATGCAGTAACGCCCAGACCTGTCATCCCCTTCCCTACTTCTCTATGAATCTTCTTTAAATTATAATCAGATGCCTATTTATTACTATTTTAAGATAACTTATATATGCCTGAGTGACCTAAAAAAAAATTTAGCCTTTAGATGGGCTAAAATTTTCGTATTTCATAGAGAAGTAAGGAAGGGGATGACAGGTCTGGGCGTTACTGCATACGATTTTTTGCGTTTTCTGAGAAAATTTACTATGGTAATATATATATATTTTTTTACCATAGGAAAGTAGAGATTTCAACGAACTGAAAGCACATCAACTTTTTGAAAAAAGCTGAAATTTTGACGTCAGAATTTTCGGTTGAAAATTAGGGTGTTTTTTCGATATTAATTCAAAATAAGGTGAACAAATAAATATTTTTAATCAAATAAATTACAGTGTATTTGGGACATAGAAAGGTAAGTTTTCACCAAATTTCGTTAAAAAGAAAATATTTTTGTTAAAGATAAAAATAAAAAACCAAAAACTTGGTTTTTTGAATTTTTCACATAAATTTTGAGGTTATGTGAAAAATGTGTGAATACAAAAGTTTTAGATCTTTTTATTACCTCCAACTTTGCCATTTAATTTTCTTCAATAAGACTTGTAGTTTTGCCTGAAATTGAGATAAACCGTTTTTTACCCTTAAAACTCCCCCCCCTACCCCTTCCCGACCTCAGATCGACCGTAATTTATTTTTCCTTTCATTTTGATCATATTCCCCTGCTTTTCTAATGGGTTTCATCCTACTGTAATTTTTTTAGGTTTCAAAAATTATCGGCACTGGTCTAAAAGTAATAAAAGTCGTTCAAGATCAATTTACGATATTTATTCGCTTATCATGTTTGGGACAAGTGCCAAATTATGTTCAATATAGGCTTAGGTACGACTTACGCGAATCACGGTCTCTGTTGTTGAAGCCTTTGCAAACATTTTAGAGTTTAACTTTATTCTCGCGGCACGATTGAGAGTGCCTCTAGGCTAAGAAATATTCAAATAGCTCGCCAAAAATATGTTATTCCGGATATATTCAAATACTGCTTGTACAGTAGCATCCACAAACATGCCACTATCAAGAATGTACTCAGAAAATGTATTTTCATAAGAAAACCAGTTAGCTCGTAGAAAGCCGCTGAAATTGTTCGAAATCGTAAATTGGTTTTGAAATATGGAAAATTGTATATTTTGAAATACAACTTAAACCTAAACGTATGAATAAATTAAAGGAATGTTATCACAATTGTGAACTAGGCCGTTCATTCCCATGACGATCTTACCAGGTGCCAGACTCGTCCTTTGTATATTTGTGATTGAACTCACTCTGGTACGACATTTGGAAATGTTGTACTACAAACAAGCTAAGCGAAATAACTTAACAAGAATGTATTTTTGAATAATATTCATTAATGTTTTGATCCAAGAATATATTGAATAGGTATTTTCCGTTACAAGGAAACATTCTGAAAAATATCTTCAGAAATGATGTTTTATAAATAGATATTATAATGCGTCACGTGTCTATACTACAAATATTAATTCATATCATTGAGTACTTGACGACTGCACACATCGCAAATTGCAATATCTTCCTTTACGATGTTAATTACTTCTGTGTCGTCTCCACACGGTGCATAAAGGTAAACAAATGCATATGTCAATAAACTTAAAATGTCATTAAGAATTCAATGCCGAATGATTGCAGATGTTTTAACAGATTCGTTTTCGTAGAGAGAACTTTACCAGTATAGAAGGGTGTCCCCGAGTAGAGGTAATAATATACCCTGAGCTGAACTACTTTTCAACTAAAAAGGGTAAAAATAATCAATATACAAAAATCCGTCCATTGATAAAGTTTAAATACTTATCAACGGACGCGTTTTTTAATTTGCTTAAATTAATAACCACTGTGTTCAGTGATCAGCCTTGCGATTCTGTAACTCACTTTTCGTACTCGCACAGCGGTTTTCGCAGAGGCGGTCGCGCTCAAATCAGTCGTGAAGCAGTCATTTTACGATTTGGCATTCTGATAAGGAGGGAGCTTGTAGTTTATTGTTTATCAGAATGCCAAATCGTATATGGCAAACTTTACAAGATGATGCTACAGTCGAAGTTAAACGGCTCATGCCAAAAAAACTAATTCATGACGTCAGTAATGACGTCACCATCATTAATAATTTGTTCTCAGGTACTGTTTTTGTGAATGTCTGTCTTACCTACTTTTCCATCATATATATGAGTTCTATAACACGGGATTTTCAAATGAGGTTGTATAGAAGGCTACGTTATAAATCCAAGTCGTCAGCCAGGCGTCTTGGTATTGGCGTGCCCGTCATTGGTCGTACTGTGCTTTTGGAGCTCCTCAAATTTTCCAGTAAAACAGATACATTGAGCAAAAAATATATCAAAATAAAACATGTTGTTTTGTTCAATTATTACGAGGATTATGGTTATTGCATATTCAACATATATTATTTAATTATACAGTACAGTACATACATAGTAATTAATCGGTTTATATAAATAACATGATAACAAATTATTTTCTAAAATGTTCTATACATTCTCAAATCAAGATATAGAAAAATCGAGCAAACTCAAATGCTCTATCGTTTCTACGACGATCTCCAAAACGGAATTAAATGTCAAGTTAAGATTGACAGCGCCTCAATATTAATCTTGTTTTTTTCACCTTCGACCTTAATTTATTTATTGGCCAATAAATCATTCAGTTGTATTTTGTGTAATGAAGTATAAAGTGAACGCATTTGTCTTGCTTGCCAACGGGTGTTTCTCAAATATTAATTTAAAGAAAAGTATAAAACTCCAAAAGCGGGACATTTAACTAAACTCGAGCACAATAAAAGAACATTATCATAATATTTATAGCAGTGAAAACAATATAATTTACGGGGATTGTGTAAACAAAGAAATTGTCTTTCTTATTGAGAATGCACTTAAGATTTTACTTATTCTATTGTTTTCCATTAGTAACGAGTTCGTTTGTGGCGTCTTAACGAGTACTAGACTTGAACTAACTTATTTGATTAAGGTTATCCAATATCCAATGGAATAAATCTAAATAATATGCAATAATTAAAAAATAATATATCTCTGTAATGACTTTATATATCTTTTTAACATATTAAAATATTTGTTTTCATTTTAGAACAAATAAAAGAAACTTTCATAGTAGTACAAAAACTTAAAGTTACTTAAATTAGAAGCATCCCGCAATGCAATAAATCTTGTTGGCATCATGCTCTGGCATCTTTTTGTTGCACCAAGTAAATGGATTGCTTCTTTGAAATATAGTAATACTCGCCTGGCTTGATAAGAGTAATCAAGGACTTTACACAATATAAATGTGTAAATAATATATAGGTATGTAAGTTACATGCTACCCTGTACAGTGAAAGTAGCTATGCGGAGGTCAACCAATCAAGATAAACTCTTACATTATTATCATAATTCATAGCCAACTTTGTCGTTCATATATCAATATCTACTATTTAGCAAGACCATATTATTCCGATAGGACAGGCCGGTGAGGTTTTATTTGAATAATGTATGTCTAACATAATCAATAGAAATCTGAGTAAATATTCTTCAGTTCATTAAGAGGAGTATCTTCATCGTACCTACTAATCTCATTAGCTTAATTTCCGGATGTACTTACTAAGTGCAATATCAAAGTTTGAAGAGTACTCAGTTGAGCTACATTAATGTATCTTGTACACGTCGTTTTGGTATTTCATATATGTATTATTTAAAAGGCTTTACAACCGCAATACGAAAGCAACAATTAATGTTCACTTTACTCTTATTATTATAATCTATCTATATCTATATATTATATAAAAGACAGCTGTGTTAGTTACACTATTTATAACTCTACAACGACTGAACCGATTTGGCTGAAATTTGGTTACAAGAAAACCTTAGAACCAGGACACGGACATAGGTTACTTTTTTGGTATAACTAAACGCAACAAACAGAAAAACGAAATATGTATCAGTCAAAACATCAGGTAAAATATAAAATGGTATAACAAAACGCAACTGACAGCTAAACGTAATGTTATCTATGGTTACGTATGATTAAAAATTTGACAATTAGAAGTTTTGAAGTTGATTGGTTAATGTGTTTATTTGTGTGTTATAATTGTGTGTATTATTATTGCCTATCGTGCCGATATTATCATTAACAATGCCACGACCAAGACATCGACTTTCGGGTGGACCGATTTTGATGAGTATTTAAGTGGATTCAAGAATAGTTCAGATTATTTGCCTTTATTATTTATAAAAAACGTCTAACAGACATTGTTTTTTTTAATTTGAAATTTATGTTCTTAAGATATATATATATGTACATGACTACGTCTGTTGGGTCCGCTTGTAATATATTAATATTAATTACTATACTATATAAACCTAAATTACCACGTTTCATTTATCGGCTTCTATTTCGTGGAGATGAGTTTTAGGGGGACGTTTCTAACATTTTTGATGGAGACTCCAAAATCAAGTTGAGGATAAATCTGCCAAGTCCAGGGTCTGAAGATTTGAATAAACATCAATGGCCTGCCTAAACGGTGACACTTAGCAAGATCAGTTTGGTGTAGTGGAAGTTTTGATGTAGTGGAAGATCAGGTGTAGGGCTCTGGCTTCCATTTTCCATACAACGTAAAATTCAACGGCCCGCGATTTTTTTTTAAATCACTCATCTCGTGGGCTGTGTGCAGCCCTTCAAGTCAAGTCAAAATCATTTATTCATATAGATAACACAATGTACACTTATGCACGTCCAAAAAAAACCTTGGCAACTTTATCCTCGAAGTTATAATTTGCTGCGAGCAGAAAAAGCATTGGACTGAGAATTTGAAAACATTTAACCATTCACAAATACTGTAATTACGGAAGCCAGTCGTTTGTCAGAAATATTATCTATTTCTTTGATTCATGGCGCATGTGCCATCAAACCCTTCATCCCCCAAGTCGCAGGCCGCTTGCGGTTCAGCGTGCGGCGCAACCTCAACATAAGTAATTTGTTGGGAGCGGGTGATTAAGTGCTCGAAAGCGTTTCAATAACAATAGTTTCCGTTGCGTTTTTCTTACCTAGCATTACCTAATTATTAGGTAATGTGGTCCCTAACCCCCTACATAACATACAATACAATAATACATAATCATACATGTAGTATCTATATTTATTATAATATTGACTATAGCTGTTCACTGTATTAGCAACATACGTTAAAGTGCTATTGAGATGTTATAATTTCGAAACATTTAGGACAGCTAAAAAAAGGAGGTTTTGTTATGTCATAAATGTCGGTTCAAGAGTCAAACAGAGAGCTGTAGCGAAACTTATTACATCCTCGCCTTGTAAAGAATGAACGAAGGAAGAAACAGGGTTTTAATTATTGCGCTCAGTTTGTCAGTAAGATAAATATTTTAATAGTAGTTTAGATTCCGGATTTAACTCCAAGTCAGATAGAGCTTTTCGTGTTCACTCAATCGTGAAATCGTTTCCAGTTAAGGCTCTATTTGATTTATAAAAGACAGCGCAACGTGTAAAGTAACTTGTTATTTGTCTTTTTCAAATTATTATTATTATTATTAAATTATGTCCATCAACTATACGATCCGATTAGTTTGTTTGAAGTCGATTACTAAAGTTATGATTGACTTTCGACTTGTGATTTGTCTGTCTGAGGAATATCTCTCTGTGTGACGTACTAGAATTAACTTGTACTATGATAGGTTATATTATTCTGATTAAATAAAAGTTTTCAGAGCTGTATTTAAATAGCTTTTATTTATAATACCTTAGTACCAAGGAACGTAGGAGCCATATTGAAGGAAACAATTTTAACCGTTTATTCAGAAAATATTTTCGATAACCTAACTTGGTTCATAAGACTCAATATCTAAAACTTTTGGTATTAGAATATGCTTGTGCAGATTTGAATAATAAGTGTGTTATTAATAAAAACAATACATACGAAAACTTAAATATAATGTTTGCTTTTCAAGTATTCCCAGTTTCCTAGTCACCGATGCACCATATTAATTATTACCTACAGACATTATAGGAAAAGAGAGATATAAGAAAAAGTTTGCGTTATAAAAGACAAGCTCTGTACAGAAAGAGAGCTCGAAAGTGCGTCGTAGCTGTTTTGTCAAAGATGACTAGAAATTGTGAATTATCTTTGTTATTGAAGCTGTTTATTATTTAAGTTCATCGTCACGCAATATTTAATTTATTTATTTTATAAAAAATACAATGTAACTTAAAGATATAGCTCAATATCTAGACTTGAAAAATTAAATATTAATAATATTCTAACATACTACAGTACATCAAAAATAATGAATTTATTTTTTATGTGAGTTATAGTCGACAATTATTGTCCTTCCAACATAATATAGTGACAAGAACAAGCTTCAATGAAATCTGGTCAAATCACATTGAACCCTCATAACGACATCAGCTATTAACATAAACTCATCCAGAGAGCTACATTAGCTCAACTGTTAAGTAATCTGCGAGACGGTAATTATACAGTTAGACAGTCTTGTGCACTGATGTTATCAAAACTACCGCAAACTCTGAAGTAGTTTCAGTTGCACTGAGTTGTATGCGATAAAAGTAAGCGCAATTTTTAATGTTGCTCGCGGCAAATCGTTCCATATCGCTCAGTAAAAAAGCGTTCAGGTTTTTACTAAAAGCTAAAGTTTAATTTATATCAACTCATACAATATACTCACTCACTACTATTTTTTCAAATAGTGCTGTCTTATACATGCCAATTGCCAGCGCTATTATTATTGCGGAATTGACAGGCATCAAGCTTTATTTAGAAGGAAGGGCTACGCGTCGAAATAAATACTTTTTAAACAATTTCAACGAGTATTCATTTTCATAAATCGTGGTTTCAAGAGCTATATAGAATTAACACATAACCGATCGATGTTAAAAAAATGTTACAAGCTTCCCTAAACAATTCACTTTAGTTCAGTGAAATGAAACGAAGAGCGAAATGCATTTATGGAACTAATGTGCTCAGACGCTCGATGAATATAAATTAGATGTCAATTGGACGGGACGGCTCACCATATCTTCTGGCACTTGCCCAACTGCTTCGGTAATAAATCTTTAGATTTTCTGGTAAAACTCCAAGGACAGCTACCGGTTTCATTATCAGCTTATATCACTCCCACTTTGCATTTATTATAAGCTCTTTGGACTGTTTCTCGAAATTATAGATTAAATCAGATTAGACATACGCGTAAATACAAGTTAATGTTATACATGTTACAGTACAGTACACTCGATCGCTGAAGGTCGCTGGCTTATTGAAAAGGCAAAAATATGAAAAGGCTCAAGGAAAACCTTGCTGTAAAAATTTCACTGAAAATATGCGGTTGTACCTGCTCTTTTTATATTATAAAAACTATGTTATCTACTTATTCGATATGTGGTCGAAAGTGAAGCACTTTTCTACTTTGACCAGTAAATGCATAGAAATCCTACCCCGTAATGTATTACATATTTCTTAATAAATATAAAAATAACACTAGTAGGTTACGTACTCATTTATCATATTTACTTTCGTTTCGTATTGTTTAGTTTATACTTTCATTAACTAACAAGTTTCAAAATGCCTTTAACTACTTGATATATTCTGAAACGCGAACGTCAATGCACCGAAAGACGATCGCGCCTTGTTAAATATAACAAGCAATGTTAACAGAATATTGAGTTTAAGCCGTGTGTGTATTAGTTGAGAATAGAACTATTGTTTCAACTTTTGAGGTTGTTAGTATTATGTACACACAACATTTTGGTTACCTTTTTATATCATAATATCATAAGGTTATTAAATCGCGATATTCTTTCGTTCACGTTCGTCCATGTTAACTATAAATTATACATTTTTACTTCACATTTTAGTTACTATACTGGGTTTGTCGGTGTCACACTCGTTATATGACATTAACATAGTTTTCTCTACACATTGTATGGCCTGTTGACTCCGATATGTCATGAATACATGAGTTTTGTAGGCAGCGAACCGTCTCTTGTTTGAAATATAAATCGAAACTCACTACATTTGTAAATTAATTTTTCATTCTATAATAGTTTTAGTTTTTAGCCAATATACAATCGCTTCGTAAACCAGAATTTTTAGTCTATATCTTACCGGTTCACCGTTCAGCGTTTGAATTTGAATCCTGAAAAAGAGTTATATGAAATTGCACGTGTGGACAAAACACTTCGATATATCAAAGCAAATAAAACAAAAAATATGTAACCCCGGTTTAATAAAATCAATTCAGCTACGAATTCGATAAAGTCAATCTTTCCCAAAATTAGTGTTGCGATTTAAATCAAGACAACGCATAGATTATAATATATAAGGCCTATTTTCTTTATCATGTAGAAACAGCAAAATAAGTGACAAGAGCGGGCACAGGGAAGGGAAAACTAATTACTAATTAGTCACTAATTAGGCGTGATCTCCTCGTCCATTTTCTTTGTAATATTTCCTAAAGATGCACGACAACATGCCAAACACATTTCGCTAATAAAAATACCTTTTTTACATTGAAAGTAATTAGTAATACGTTTTTCTTTTATATACAATAGGTTATATAAGACAAAGGACGATGTAATATACGCGATGATCAGTTTGGTCGCATTGAACAGCGTATGGCGATAAAAATCCTTTTTCCCGAATTCCCTTTTATTTTTTACTACATCTAATAAAAAACCATTCACGGTCGATACCAATAAAACGTCACACACGCGTAACAGACCGTAATATGACAACGAACTCGAACGACTCGAAGCTTTTTACCAATTTCGATGAATTAAGAAAATAGCACAAAAAATTAATTAATAGTTAATAAACAGGCGGGTGTAGGTGTTATCTATTTATCCTTTTTGTACATAATATGTGTACTTAATTTATAAAACAAAAACATATATTTTTTTCGAAAAATTTTCCCGTTTTATGGACATTCCTATGTTGTGGGCGAATAGATAATCTTAATTTAGTAACGCGACAATGGGGCTTCATTTAACTTAAGTTTACTCGACATCGACTAATATTACTACACGTACGTTGAATGCTACATTCCTAAAGTCACCCACCTGCACAAAATAAAAGCTATTATAATTTACAATGCTACGAAGTTTCTCGTATTTTAGATTGCATACCATTGAAAGCACGTGTCGACAATATGAAATAGCAATAAAAGACTATTTCGATCTGACGAATAATATAACCGTTCACAAAAAACACAAAACACATGATAAAATTTTATTGTTGCGTTACTTGTACATTACGCCAATTCAAAATGATTTTGTAGCAATACTGTAAGCCTTTATTAAACCTAGGAATATAAGAATCATATTACGTGAGGCAAACAACGATACCTTTAATAAACTGTGTATTTCATTGTTAATTTGGTATCGATTTTTCATACAATAATGTTAACTGATGCGTGATTTATATGGAAAAATTGTTGACAATTATAATTAATTCGTGAATGCAGTTAGAACATGGAGTTTGTGGAATTCATACATTTAGAATTAATTAACAATTGATTGGCTCATTAATCACACAAATAGCTTTGGAAAATCCCTCGTTTACGGTATTTTTTCGTAAATTGTGTTGTGTATTTACACTTGCTCGTACTGCAAAGAAAAAGACAATTTCTTACGGATGATTACTTGCCCATGGAAGAAAACTGATCATGTTGTGGACTGGATTATTTATTATGAATATTGATGAAAAAATGGCCATGAACATGTCTTAGATGCCATTTTAAAAAGCCGGAAAGATTAGTTAATGTTTTAATTTTTTATGTACAATTTATTAAGGTAATTTATAAATGTAAAGCTATTTGGTTCGTAGCAAACAAGTGCGACAGTATAAATTATGAACTTATGAATACGAGAATATAAATAATAGGAAACCAGTAAATGTTACATACAGTGTAACCACAATTTGTGGTCACATGTCGAGAGCAAGCTGTTTAATGGAAACCTACTATTGTATGCACCACATAAGAATAAATAATACTTGGTTGTTATGTCCATCACAACTACTAAAGCAATGGCGAGTGGTACGTTACCAAAACCATAGCAGACAAGAAAGAACCTAATACATAAATAATGAATCTTGCACTATTAAACTAACTTAAGAATATTTAAAGACGATGTTTCGTTACTATTTAAGAACTGGAAGGCGGACAAAATTATATCTGTCTCATCCCCCTCTCCGAGGCAAAACTCTTTTCCATTCATAATTCCTGTTATTGTGACCGCTGTCCCAATTTCCAAATGCAATTAGCAACTGACCTACTTCAAATGCTTGAAATTTTTTAGCTTTTCACTGAAAACTTTGGTTTATAAATGTCCCTGTTTATTACTATAAATTATACTGATTAAATATTGTCGACACGTTATAGTTATCATCAATATAGTGAATCATATTATTTATTTGTATCGATAAGGTTTATCAAATACTGGTTATTCTCTAGATGAAGTTTGTAAACAGACGATCACTTTATCATTACTTAAGTGTTCTAGAACGTAAAATAGAGAGGAGTAGATGCTGTACTGTCCTGCCTCTTGGAGCCATCTTATGTAAAATTAGATTTTTATTAAGCAAACGTGCCCCTGAACGCCTACTATACCAATAAGTTTGCAAGTTCTTTGCCACTCTAGCAGAATGCAATCTCGAGTCAAGATCGTTAATTCGAGATCTCGCGGGATTGAGAATTACAATCACGCGAGATCTCTGTATTTTCGAGATCTCAGAATCCTAGATATTTAGGAGTGATTTTGAAATAACTTTTTAAGAAGCTATTATCGAGTGTGCTGGCTGATAAGCAACATCTTATGTCAGTCGCTATGTACCAGCAGCTGGAAATGCCCTCTCAGACTAAAAAATGGTTGGCACTAGCGTGAGTAAGCGAAGTGTAAAAAGCTACCCCTTACTATTATAGATTCATCTCTTTTTTATGACTGACTCTTATCTATCTTATCGCGCAGAGACACGTGAAGGACATTTGGCTGCTCTCAGAGTCTCTACTTATTCCTGTTGAAGAGTCGTGTTGGTTTTTATAACAGCAACACGTAAAATTCTCTGCAATCATTGATAAAGGCAATTTATCTTGTTTTTATGTCATTTTAAGCTTCGGGATTGATCTTGAAAAATGACATGAGATCTCGCGAGATCCGGATCCCGCGATTACATTACATTACGGGATTACATTTTCTAAGCAGAAGTCTATAGAATGTACGATTTAAACATATAAAGAAGCCCAAAGGTTAGAACCAATTAGAACTTACAAAATGTATCAATGGAGCTTTAGAAAATTAATATTTTAATTTTTATAGAAAACATAACTTTCGAGGTATTTGTTAATTTTTAATATATAATTTAAATAATACTAAGTATAATAATAATATAAAGTAGATATGTGAAATTACAAATAATGAAAATAAAAAATAGCAAATGGGTAAAAATTAATTTCTTCCAAGGTAGAATAACATTATCTAATACACTCTCTTCGAGTCCGTGTAACGGTTGGAATGTAAATAACGAATATAAACGATTTACTTTCACAAAAGAATTGAAACGGCTTAAACTTGTCATTAGGGTTGGGATAACCGAACAAACAATAAACAATTTCTTTTCCGAATGAACTCGTCCTTACTTCGACATTTTCCTGAAATACTTTATACGATTAGTGCCTTGTTCCGTATTATTAATTAATTAGATCTTGTTCAAATCATCATGTACTTTCCTGGAATACTTGTCTAATGTCTTCTCTATACAGACACATTTTACAACTATTTACATAATTATAACATTTCTTTGACTATTTGCTTTGAGTCGAACTCGCAAAGTGACTTTAAACCACGCATCAATTATTGCTTATCACGGCTATGTTGCCTCAGTTCTGCGCCTTTTATGGGGTAATTCAGTAGATGTGAATAAAGTTTTTAATACTCAGAAAAAAATTATGAAGGCTCTTGTAAGCTCTAGACATTTTTTTAGGAACTCGGTATTTTAACAGTACCTACTTACAAGCAGTTATGACTGTAAAAAAACGTCGAAAATTATTCACAACATTTAAAGAAACTTGCCTGTTAGATACAGACCGAGGGATTCAACACGACTGTGGGTTGCTGCATGTTGCACCACGTATATTCCAAAGAAGTTACGCCATGGCTATGAAACTATTGAATCACCTTCTTAGAAGTTATAGATCAGTGTCGTGTAATGCTTTCAAGGGGAGGGTGAATAAATTTTCAAAGGCAAGGTGCCTTTATAGCGTGGGAGTGTATTTAGATCATTTTTCACAACACTTATTATTAACTTTTCTTATTATCATGACATTTGCATGCCTATCTTTATATGGCTGATTGTGTTTTTTTTATAATTGATCAATCTGAATGCACCACTTTCTTTGCAAATTAACGATTATTATTATTATCTTTCTTTCTAATAATACTCCTGTTTTCACCGTACTGGTGTTTAATATGCAGATGATTTCTAAATATCTAAAATCAAAGTTATACCTACCATAATATTACATTATCATTATTTACTTTAACGGACCTGATAATATGTGACCTATGCATGCCTAACGTCGGAATTCTCTTTTAATAACATTTTATTTGCATTACTCTAATCAATCGTATATAAAGTAAATGATATATGAACTGAGAGTCTATCAGTGTGGTGACTGGTGTGGCAGGATGTTGGCGGCTCGAGGATTTATTTTGTTTGTGTCTCTTGTCACGGCTTTATGTGAAGAAGGTATGAAATATAGCCTTAAATGTCATTTAGATAATAGAAAAAACAAATTTGCTGGGTTTTTGTTTTTTTTTGAAGCTCAGCAGACTCCGTGACGTAACTTATTTGTCTATGTATTTATAATCTCTCCAATGTTCTTAAATCAACAGGATTTTAATAGAAACAGTTTATAATTCTCTTTTGAAATTGCTTTATGGTGTACTATATGGTTTATAGTAGAATTCGTGAGATTCAGGTTTCCTGATATTGACTCCACAGCTCGGATATTAATTTACATTCATTATTTGATTATGATAATTTAAAAGGGTAGAAGTTGTACCGAAATTCTCATTTAATTTTTCTTTGGTATGTTTACCCGATTCCTCGATTATATTTGTTACTTTTACTGGATTTAAAAGTATATAATGTAAATTGTAAATGAAGTAAAGAATCTGTTTTTAATGGTATCAAAAATATCAAGAAATTTCTTTTAAGAATTTTATATTCCATAAAAGAAATTTCTCATCTGAGTATTTAAAATGATTCATAAATCCAGATTTTCAAGCATTTAGAGAACAGTTATATTAACAGATTAAAATATATTTGCAAACCAGTTTCACTGAGAAATTGTCTTTTACCTTTTAATACTTTAATAATTTCTCACTCGAACTAGTTGTTGAAAATTTTTTAAAAGTACTAAAACGCACATTTTTTCATTAAAATCAAGTACGTTTCATTATAACACTATGTGAATGGTGTTTCAGGTTTTGTAATAAAAATAATAAATTTGAATGTGTTTTATCCAACCATATACATAAAACGTTTATTCAACATTAAAACAACACTTCCTCGTATTTTCACTTTTTAGTTTCCTTAATAGGTCAAGTAGGTCGGCATCCAAACTTGTGCGAACGCAATATTTTTATATTTATTAATATTTACGCAGCGTTTAAAATAAACAATGGAAGCTCTTGATATGTGTAATATTTCACCTCAATATATAGAAGTGGGCTTATCCTCCGTCCGACGTTATCTAAGCTAATTTATAAAATTAGGTTCGTACACTGTGATCGTTGGAATACTTTAATCTATATATAATAACGCTATGTTGGTTTGTGTACGCTTCAAAAACTGAAATTTTAGCATGATGTATAATCCGCATCAAGGATGGTTTTTATCAAATTTTTTTTTCATTATTTTCCACAAGTATTGCAAAATTAAACTAATGTAATGTTTTCTTTGTTTTGTTTCTCATTTCTCAACCATTCAATCACAATGTGCCACAGCGAAGCGTGGCAGGGAACAGGTAATACTTTATAAAACAGAAATAGTTATATTAGAAAACATAGTGTAGGCATGATTGTGCTATATCCACGTTTCTTCAACACGTGTGGGAGAGCTCTTATCAAATGTATCAATCAATATCAATTTAGCTGAAATAAATGCAATTGACGCTTCATAATTTTACAAGTAGTTAAGTGAAGTATTGTGACGAATAAGTTATCGTATGCCAGCGAAGCGTGGTAATTTTTAATGATATACATAAACTGCATATTGTTTTTATTATATCCTTATTTATTGGCCGGCAACGCGCTTGCGAGCCTTCTGGCATTGTGAGTGTCCATTGGCGGTGGTGTCAGTTAACATCCGAAGAGCCACTTGCCATTTGTTCTATAAAAAACTATATATTTTTCACAATTATTTATGAGTCCTTCTATTATAGCAGGATTAAATCCAATCTTTATGATCAAAACTCATGGCCAGACACACAAATGACCAATTGATACACAAGTGTCAATAGATTCTCAATGAACTTAAATTGGTCGTTAAATATGGCCAATTTAAATTTATCACAGTTATTGATCTGATAATACTATTTTTATAACATAGGTACCTTATCCATTATAATAATATATTGAAACTCAAAAGAATTGATTTCTTATCTCTATATTATTCTATTATAAGATAATATATATTGGTTCTATAGAGTTTGTAGTTTCTAGTTTCAAGCCTATTTGCAATTCTCTACAGTATTCCATATAATCCAATTATTTTATGATTTACTTCGTAAGTCATTTTAGAGGATATTCCTGATTAGTCTAGACTGAATTCTTGTAATATCACTACACTATACGTTTTAAGCAATCCATCAATCAAAATTTATGTAATTATATCGCTTACTCTTATGTATATTTATAAGGAATATATATATTTACTTCTCCATCAGTTCCCACATCGAGGGCGAGAAGAACTGGCAAGAAACTCTTCTTCATTCTTTTTACTAGCCAAGTTATTGCGTAAAAGGAAATTGTAAGGAACTGCAATCGTTAGCCCAGGCTTCACTTGAGATATTGAAACATAATGTCATTACAATAAAATAACAAGCTTATCATCAGCGGGCAAAATAGAAGCAAGCATTTACAATATAGTGAGAAAAAAATACCAATACGTAGTCAATCAAGGTAAAACCTTGACATTATGTACACTATTGGTGGTGACGAATCGCCTACAAAGTAACTATTAACCTATTAGAACTGGAGGAACTTAGCAAGCAATAGCATCAATTTATTTAATTTATATATAAAATTAAATCATATACTTAACGAAAAGCTTTCGCAAATTATTCACGTTTAATGTAAGTCTTAGGCCTACAACGCACCAGCGGCTGGCCGCAATGCGGTGTGCCGCTGCGGCGGGCCGCAGTATATACGGTCCGCCGTAGCGGCCTGCCGTATTCCGGCTAACCGTCCCTATTGCGGTCTGCCGCAATCGTCACTCGTCAGTGCTTCTTGAAATATTACAAATTCAAATTTAATGACGTGGAATAAGTGATACATGTATCTTATGTTCCATAATAAACATATTTTATTTTTTTATTTTTTACTCTTTTAAAATAGGTTTACAATATTTTGTTAACATTTGTTAAATAATTATATGTGATGACGTAGGTAGGACGGCTAACCGCGCCGAGTGCGTGGAGGGGACGCGGCGCGCCGCATCATTCAACCGGTGCGGCTCGCCGGAGCTCCAGATCAACCGGAGCGGTTGACGGTTGACCGCAAGTCAGTGCGTTGTTATCGTGCGGTTTCATATAATAATCGATGTGCGGCCCGCCGCAGCGGCACACCGCATTGCGGCCAGCCGCTAGTGCGTTGTAGGTCTTAAATTATGTTAATCATAATTCTCTAACATCGCTTGGGAATTCTTGTAAAAAACGAATACAATTGCCAAAGAAGGAATTACTTATATTATTTTTTGAAACCTAGTTTAAGGTCGTACGCTCAGGTAGTCTTTTCAGTTAGTATACTGGTGAAAGTCATCGTTAGTTTTAAAATAATTTATATTTTTTTGGACATATGTATAATAAAGCTTCGAATAGTATATATTAACCAGCTAGCGTCATGCGTAGTTCCTTAAACTTATTACATATATCTAGAATCCCGTGGGGAAAAACAACACATCTCTCGAATAACCCGCCTCTGCAGCACAAATATGGATTGGACATCCGCAGCAGTGTCCCTTAACAGAATACCGTAGAGTATTACACTGTGAAAATAACTATGTTAGAGAATTGTGTCCCGGTCATTCCACTGCAATATTTTTCTCACTGCATACGCTGCAGATCTCGGCCTATTCGAACGATTCTCTATGTGTTTACTATTCCCATTGGAGTTGAAAATGTAACGTTATATCCAAGAACCGAGTTTTTTAAACAACATTTCTTTTTCGTCATCTTTGAAATCACTTTACACCCAAATTGTAAATCTAATACATTTTGACTTAAACATTAAGTTATTTATATATAACCAGTTAACTATACGTGAGAAAGCATTGTTTACATTATCCAAAGATATATTTGGTCTTGTCACGCTGAATAAAAGTGAGGTCTCATCAGCAAGCAGCACTATCTCATGAAGCTCATTGGCAAAGAATGGACCTCCCATTTTTCATTAAAGTAAAAATAAGAAAGGGGCCACAATTATTAATGGGCGTTCTTGCGGACCCCGAAGAAGTGACCCCGTTGACATTCACTCTTTGGATCCTTCCCTGTAAGTTTGAGTTCATCGGGTTGGAAATTTTGTCTTCAACGTCGTAGTGTGGAAGCTTCCTGGCCAATATTTCATGGTAGGCACAATCAAACGTCACAGAAAACTCAAAGTTATCTTATATACAATATATATAAAGTTAATATTTAATATAAATACAAAATAGAGAGAGATGGATACAATTGAGGGAGATATAAAGATTATATGAGATCCTTGAAAATTTTTAATTATTTATTTATTTAATTATAAAAATTTCTGTTTTTTTTAAGTGTGTATATTTTGTAAAGATGAATGAATGTTTCAAGGAATAAATGAAGCTTAATTATTATTTTTATTATACAATATACGTGATGAACTCTGAATATATACGGATATTTTTAACAAAGCTTTAAATATATATTTGAAATCAATTCAACACCGGTATCTATACTGTGCTATACGAAGCAAAGAGAGGATTATTTCAGTCTGAATTGGAAGGTGACCTGGAGCAAAGAGTATCGTGGATGAATATTCCTCACCCCTCCAAAGAACCTGATATCAAATTTATAGCCTATAGAGAACAAGAGCGTCCTAGAACAGATGCACCGGCAGTAAAGATATATACGGACGGAAGTAAAGTAGACGAATTGGTCGGTGCCAGCGTTTCCTTATGGAAAAATGGTGCCGAATTCGAGACTTTTAAATTGAAACTATCTTCATGCTGTTCCGTGTATCAAGCTGAACTGGTGGCTCTTCTTAAAGCGACTCAAAGGATCCTTTGTCACCCAGAAACAACCTACGGCGTATATAGTGACTCCCGAAGTGCACTCGAAAGTGTTGCGGGTGGTCGCTCTTTCAATCCCCTTGTAGTTGAAATTCGTAAGAACATAAATAAAGCGCATTTACTCAACAAAAAAATTGATATTTTTTGGGTTAAAGCGCATTCGGGCATGGAGGGGAATGAAAGAGCAGACCAACTAGCAAAGGAAGCTGCGCATCTAGAAGAGGCGCCCGTGTACAATAGATTTCCCATATCGCATTTGAAGAACTGTCTACGTGGAAACACGATAGAAAAATGGAATCACAGATATCGAGACGGTGAAACAGCTGCAATAACCAAGTTATTCCTTCCAAATGTTGCTTCGGCCTTTTCGATAATTAAACAAATAAAACCAACGGGATTGATTACTCAGATGTTGACAGGTCACGGTGGCTTCTTGTCGTATCTTCACAGGTTCAGGGTTAGACAAAGTGCTGCCTGTCCTTGTGACGATGCAGCTGAAGAGACAGTGTTGCATGTTCTGACCGACTGTCCCATGTATGGATACGACAGGTATAACGCTGAGCAAGCTATGGGCATGAGGGTAACGGAGACGAGTTTGAAGGGAATAATGCTCAATGTTAGGTTGAGGGGCATCTTTTTGGGATTTGCTGTGAGGGTCATGCAGGGGGTTGTCAAAAGAAATAGGTAGTAGTAGAGTAGTAATATGGTAATAGAAAGTAAACATTCGGGTTACCAATACATTTATGTAAGCTTTTTAACACCTCCGACGACTATATAGTCGGGGAATAATCTGGAAACGTTAAAAAAAAAAAAAAAAAAAAAAAAAAAAAAAACACCGGTATCGGTTGAGGAGTCGCCTTAAGTAAAACCAAACTGGTTGATTATTTTATTACATACAATTTACATTACACTTTCTGAAGTAAGTCTGTGTAACACATCTCTATATTCATCATAATCATTGTATTCTAAGGCCTACAACGCACTAGCGGCTGGCCGCAATGCGGTGTGCCGCTGCGGCAGGCCGCGGTATATACGGTCTGCCGTAGCGGCATGCCGTATTCCGGCTAACCGTCCCTATTGCGGTCCTATTGCGGTCTGCCGCAATCGTCACTCGTCAGTGCTTCTTGAAATATTACAAATTAAAATTTAATGACGTGGAATAAGTGATACATGTATCTTATGTTCCATAATAAACATATTTAATTTTTTAATTTTTTACTCTTTTAAAATAGGTTTACAATATTTTGTTTACATTTGTTAAATAATTATATGTGATGACGTAGGTAGGACGGCTAACCGCGCCGAGTGCGTGGAGGGGACGCGGCGCGCCGCATCATTCAACCGGTGCGGCTCGCCGCAGCTCCAATTCAACCGGAGCGGTTGACGGTTGACCGCAAGTTAGTGCGTTGTTATCGTGCGGTTTCATGTAATAATCGATGTGCGGCCCGCCGCAGCGGCACACCGCATTGCGGCCAGCCGCTAGTGCGTTGTAGGCCTAAGTGTTAAAGTCAGACTCCGCCTTCAAATTAATTTAATTCCGTTTTTACTGTTACTAAGTCTAATATATCGAATCAAGTTTTCTTCTAACATAAAAAGGTTCCCTTTATGACAAAAATCAATGTTTTCAGAAGCCTTCCTCACCCCATGCGACATCACGGATACAGAATGTTTACGGAAGTCAACGCAAAAGTTTTTGGCGAAAACGGCAAACGGTGTGGCCGAATATGACATAAGGGCCATTGACCCTATGCACTTGGCCTCAGTTGACTTTTTGCTCAGTGAGGAATATGGCGTCTGGAATCATTTATCGAACTTAACCATAATCGGATTGAAAAATCAAGATTTGTCTAAATTCAGGTTGGTGGACAGAAATCTTATAAATTTTAATTATATTATATTCTAATAGCAGTGTTTTCCTAGGAAGCGTTCAAGTATTACGTAACGAAATTTTTGGAGATTATTGACCCCCCCTCTCCCATGTAACGCGCCGTAACGTACCCAATAGTAAAACGTTTCTTGACCACCCAGTGACTCGAAAATAATACATATTAACAATAACGCGCCATTCAATCCCCGCCCCGCATCGTAACGATTTACAAATAGACCCCCCCTCCCAAAATTCGTTACGTAATACTTGAACGCTCCCCTAGTAAGGCACTAGTTTAAGGCAAACATGCGACTCTAAAGTCTCAACTCTGATGTCGAGCCATCAAATACCAGCAGTATATTAATGGATTTTCATTTTCATGTGCTCAATTAATTCTTGTTCGTATGACGAAGGGAAACAGCTTGAGGAAACCAAAATCCGTCACCCAGGAATCGATGTGTTAAACATGATTATAAAATAATATAGATAGTATTAAATAAACTTATACAATCTGAGGCGAATACCTATTACATATTATTAATGTAGAATTATTAGGCGCCTCAGGTTGCCGCAGGCAGGGATTAAGCCGTGAACGTTTTTAACGCCTGTTGCTTTTATTCGAAAAGTTCAAACAGCATTTCGGTGCTTAAAAAGTCGTGTAAAAAATTAAAGAAGAATGTACGTAAATACAGTAGAAATAACAAAGGAAAAGCACTCGCAATAGGAGATCAATTATTAAGAATGGAGAAATTCATATAATATTGGTAATTAAATTATGTGCTTGTTTGATAGTTGTAACACTTTACAGAAGCGATTTGCATAATAATTTCTAGCAGTTGTCTACCGTTGCATGTTTAATTAGTTCTGAAAGTGCATGAGTTTTGTGTAAATACATTTAATAACTCGTAATCAGACAATTACTGCCTTATTTCAGAGAACTAAAACACTATTTCGATCACACTTTGAGTAAATATTTAACACAAAGTGATAGGACAATTAGTTTGAATAAATAGGAGATTAAAAAACTTCAATCTGTACTATAAAATTGTAGTTTAATGTGGTTACAAACTAATTGAAATTCAATAAATTACAGTTTAGATACTGAAACAAAGGCCGTGGAATTGCAAACAAAATTAGACCTCATTATTACTGGAGACATAACGGTTGAGGTAAAGAAACGCGGGAAATCATTTTCCGGCTCGATTTTAATTAAAGGAAGTAAGTATAAATTTTCTTAACGACGCCGTTAAACTGACCCTTTAATTAGAAATGTTATTTAGTATTTAGTGTGACCAGTGAACCGAAAACTCATATATTAACTGATAAAGGTATTTACCAAGCCTACTGATATTAATAGCTAGCAATTCTTTAGAGAATTTTGGGATTTATTGGAAGAATAATGACGGTTACCATCTTATAATAGTCACGTTAGCGTATCTTTCAGTGTTTTAATGTATTTCTTTTCCCGTTATAATAAATAAAATCTTAAAGTTATGATTAATGTTAATTTTTCAGGTGCATTGGGCACAGCCAATTACAACTATGATTTTAAAACTGATGCCAATGGTGTGACGCACTTCGAAGTAAGCCCAGAAACCATCTCCTGCCAACCCATTGATGAAGCGGTAATTAAATTAGGCCCGGAACTTCTAGAATCTCTAAGAACGGGTAAGTTTAAGTTAGAGAGCCACAAAAAGTAAGTTTAAAAAATTATCTTCTGTAGGGTTTTTAATAATTATATTTGTTCGACTTTACGAAATGGTGGGTAGCGACCCACGAAAGAAAAAAAACAACCATAACATAAGTCTGCAAAAACTATATTGAGAGCTGTTTTGGTTTTTTTTTGCGTAATTCTTATGATTTTGCGTGAATCCGAAAATGACTTCATGCTGTCATAGAACGTCGTTTTCTGATTGTTGAGTATCTATGTTAAACAATTTATCATCTTAAAATGAAAGATAAAAGACTAAATTTGTTTTTTTAATTTATAATTGCGTAACAAAACTTTTTTTTAAATCTAAAATATATTCATTAGTATGCCCTAAACACATATATTTTGCCCAGTGAAACTCCTTTTGGTACATTTTGGCTTGTCAATGTCAATGTACAATCTATAAAACAATGACGAGTTATTATGTAAATGTACTGCGCCACATTCTACAGTGTAGAATCTACACTATCAGAGCACGCACGTTCACAATACAAATGTTCATTGTTTATGTTTGTTTATTCAGCTCACACAGGACGTTTTTTATTTAGAAAGAAATGATAGTTATGGCCTGTATACATTTAAAAACAGTAATCAAATTAAAATTGTACCTATTATTTATGACTTTAAGTTAGCCCAAAAATCACCTTTTTTAATAACGTTTTTCGTTTTGCAAAATAACCTGACGTTTTGGAATATTTTGAGTATTTTTTTTAGTTTTCAGAATACTTAAATACATAGAAATCAGTTGCAAACATGCAGACACCATTTTTGTTGCAGACCGGTGTAATTTATTTATCAGTAAAAATACGGATAATTCATGCAGGTGCCAAGATCTAACATGAACATCACTTATCATTGTAATAAATAATTATTGGCCACCACTGGACGTCAGATAAATTATATATACGATTTGGAACAAAACTAATAAACAAGTTTAGCCACGCCATTAAAAGCGGTTTATTTTGTATTGTGTGAATATTTTGTATAACTAACTGATGCGGCTGATTCAGTTCCAATTAACATCTAAGGTTATACAAATGTAATGTGTGAGATAATTGACAATGATTGCTAATGGGAAACCCCGTGCCGACTGGGATTTTTACAAGCGCCATTCTAAACTGATAAATAATTGATCTCTTGCAATAAAGGCAAGGTTAAACTCAAAATTATGATATTAAACTCAATTTGTTTAATTAGTATACGAAGAACAAGAAAGACACAAAATTAAAAACGAGCCCGTAAATATCAGTAAAAATTCAATAGCTATAAAAATAAAAATGCTAATATTAATTAGGAATTGATTGATGAATACCGACTTAATTTCAGATCCGGATATTCAACCAGAGAGGGAAAAAATAAAGACGAATTCTGCTGACAAGGGCAATAGCCTGCTCTGTGCGATTGTCGAAAAGGCATATGTGACAGTAGTACATAACATACGAGCCTCTGCTAAAATACTGCCCAAAGACGCTTTCTTGAAGGGCGTGTGAAAATAACTACATAATAATATGTTGTATTTTGTTTACTAATAAAAAACGAATCAAATGTTTTAATATTTAATTATTTTTAACCAAACATATTATCGTAACGTCGTACGCACATACGAGTATATTTATATTCAACTAGCTGACCCGGCTAACTTCGTTCCGCCTTAATAATAATATCGTTGTTACTTTAGTTAAACTTATTTTAGGATTTCATTAAGGTGATAACTTTTTTTGCAAATAGAGAAATGTTTTATTGCTTGCCATTGCAAAATAAGAATGGCAGTTTTACACATTAGGCCTCTTCTCTCTATCGCCAATATTGCGATACTGCATGTTATAGCACTTTCTGCTTTACAACATTTTTTGATGAGGTAACACATGTTTTCGATCAAGATCAAAGCCTGGTTATGCATCTCCTCATTTACTTCAAGTTCGAGTTTTCTTGAAGTGACACGAATTCGACGTAAAATGATGCGTAGTTTTGTCAACAAATGTCACCACATGCCGTGTGCATTCGTAAAATTAATTAATTAATTTATTGTTATTCGATAACTTATCCGATATTTTATTACTTATTCTGCTATTCGGAGTGGAGAAAAATCCATCAAAAAAGACATAACTAACATCGGTCCAGCCGATCTCGAGTTATAAGTGTTGTAACAAACACGACTTTCTTTTATATATATAGATATGCTCGGACTAAACTGACTTATAATCACCCAAAGGTATCAAATGTTAAGTGCCCACGTGCATTTGCGCGCCAGATGGGTCATCCGTGTTGCCGGCTGGGATTGGTACGCTTGCTTAGTAGAAGTTTTTCTTAATTCTTTACTAGCTCGGAATTACCTTGAGCCTTTGATGCTTAGAGTTGAAAATAATTAAAACATTGTAGCATATTTTTAATTCTCACAAAAACAATGCATTTTTTGCTTTTATTATATCTCTAGTAAATATTTTCCCTTGGTAATTGCAAAAACTTGTATCTGGTTTGAGTACTTAACAGAAATACATACAAATAATCGGACATTATTTTGTGAGACGAACTTAGTTGTATGTGAATAATTAACTTATTTACATTTGCACGATAAGCTTTTTTGGACGCGTTCAATGACCGTCAACGAAGAGGAGAATTATTTTGTTATAATCGTTACATTCAGTAAAAAATATTTTGATGATTTGTGATTTTCTAGTTGGCATAGCGGTATATCCATGTTTTATTATAACCAAAGTAGGAATTAAACAGAGGCAAGTCACATACGCAATATATTCTTGGATTTAATCGGTAAAATGACATGTATTTTTGGCTTCCTGAATATTTTTTAATTAACCTAAAATAAAAAATCTTGACTCAGCCATAATGTTATTTATGTTTTAATGCCCCGTTTAAGAATTGCCTCCCTATCTGAGACAAGCAAGTGATAAATTTAAATTTATCGAAGATGTATGAAGTGCCTTAAGTACCTACTTTACGTTAAAAATAAAATGAATAACTCAAATCATCAATATAACTCATAAGGTCATCAACAGTACATTCGTCATTGATATAATATTTTATGATTAATGAGTCTTGTTTCGTGTTTATAGAAAATAACTACTTAGAATGGGTTGAATCTGTCATATCTCTATATTTGTTTCTCCCATTTGTAGGTGTATCGTATATATCGTAAAACCTCGACGTCCGTCGTTCCAGAACTGAGCGTTTTTTAAGGCTGTTTTGGCCGCGCACCACCACTTTATGGAACCAGCTGCCCACTGAAGTTTTTCCAAACCATTTCAATTTAGGGTCCTTCAAGAAAAGAGCGTAACAACTCCTAAAAGGCCGGCAACGCACTCGCGAGCCCTCTAACATTGAGAGTGTCCATGGGCGGCAGTATCATTTAATATAAGGTGAGCCTCCTGCCCTTTTTCCCCCTTTTCTATAAAAGTCTCGGCAGCTATATCTCACAATATCAGATCTTAAAAATTATAAGTCTTTATTTATTTTGAAGTGTCAGTAGAATGGCTAAGAATATTAAATTGAGTCATGTTTATGAGTGTTATTTATTTCGTGCCAAATTAATATATAATGTGTATTGACAAACGAATTGAAATCGGCTAACGATTCTTAATGAACCATTAATTTTATTGTGTTTTGTGGTGTTTTATGAGGGCGTCATTATCACTTCGTAAATTTATTACCCTTAAAAAGTCAAATGAACCTTTGACGTCAAGGTTTTCACACAAATTTTTGAGAGTCGGTATGAGGCGGTTCCTCTTTTGTGGCCAAGTTAAAAAGTGTATAGAAATATATATTTTGTTGTTGCCCTTGAAAAATACATTGGCATTACGTTAAAGAATCTAGTTCAACTGACATTTACTATGCGTACTACAGGAATTGGAATAAATGATAAATTCAACATGATTTAATCTTATGAAGAATGCATTTATTATTTGGTTATAATAAAACACTTCCAATTATTCGTAATCATCGTCATTAAACTCCAATTAACGTAGGACTTTGAGGGTACTACGAAAATTAAATATTTTGGTGGATAAAAGAACAGTTTTGAGATTGACATCATGTAATAAATTACGTCGTATTAAATTAATTGAAAGCTCATAAATAGCGATTAAGTACATCATTTTATTACTTTTAATATAAAGTTATAAATGAAGTAGCTCCACTTCTTAGATTTATTACCTAATTAAAATTTGAATAAAATTCGTTCTATATACATAAAGTTTCACGGGATATTTCTTGGAATTCAAACGGACACATGGTATACATTCCTTTAGCTATGATTCAAAAAAAATTGCTGGATTTAAAATGTCTCTTCGCACAGCATTACCAATGAAAGAGTTTCCGAGTACATTTCGGTCCAATAAAAAATGTTTCAATATAAGATTAAATAATAATATATTATGCTCTTTATCTACCTTTACTTGAAGTCACAGGTACGAAGTTGTTGATAGATACTATTGCAGTGAAACCGCCTGGCCAGCATTATTCAAGTAGTTCTGAAGATGTTAGCATCCAACCGAGCTTGCATCTTAACTGTGAATATATTATTACTGAGAATTGTATGCATCAGTATACAAACGGTATCATATATACACATTATGAGCCTTAAATAGCAAAGTATGTTTTATCAAGCATTTAGTAAGAATATTTTTATTACAAAAAAAGGATATTTTTGAATAAATGCCTTCTAACGTTTCCGTGAGTGACCTCTGAGGTAAAAGGCACGGAGTGGCATTCCTCTATTTGATTTTAAAAAAACTAAATTAAACATACTCAAAAATGTGTCTACCACGCAATCTATAATAATATTTGAGCTAATACATACGATTGTTTGACATTTTATCTGAGATAATAGATACTTACACGCAATTTTAATTGATGAAATTAATTTTCTGGCTAGTTTAAAATATAAAGCTGTCAATTTGTAAACGATTACATAAATATAAAAATGTTTAAAAGCCGTAGCCCGGTACGCAATTTGTGTTTCACGTTTTCGAGCTTTAAAAATATTGTTATGTTTGAGTAAATTGAGACCAATTTAGTTGGGTTTGAAACTTGATATTTAGCAAATATACGGCATCCTTTGAGTTAAAACTATAAATATTTAAATACAGAAAATATCTGACATTGGAATAAAAAAGGTGTGCTGTTCATATTACCTAATATATGTTGGTCACATGATTTATGGAACGAAATTACCCATGAATTATTTTATTTTTTACATGTATTAACAAAATATAAAAGAATGCGTTTGCAATTCGAAGTCCGATGCGAAATATACCATCAAGTTTGTAAATGTAAACATAACCTGCAAGATGGAAACATTTTTACCTCTGCTGTGCCGCCAAGGAGCACAGACTCTCTACTTACGAGTACAGCCCTGCGATTCTGTAACTCACTTTTCGAACTCACACAGCGGTTTTCGCATCGGCGGTCGCTCTCAAATCAGTCGTGAAGCAGTAATTTTATGATTTGGCATTCTGAAAATGTGGGAGCTTGTTGTTTATTGTTTATCAGAATGCCAAATCATAAAATTACTGCTTCACGACTGATTTGAGAGCGACCGCAGATGCGAAAACCGCTGTGTGAGTTCGAAAAGTGAGTTATAGAATCGCAGGGCAGTTGGCAGTATCCACTGGAACGAGCTCGCTTCGTTTCAACTGGACCGCATCACAGACTTCGGGGTCGCTGTCGCATTACTAACGCGCTACTAACCATAATTAGATTTTGGATAATTCTCTTTGATGTAGACTTAAATACAATTGTTGAGACCAAAACGTCTGCGATAACCAGAACCAAATCTTTTAAAAGTACGTAGAACTGCGATATTATTATCGTAGGTAATTATTTTAAGTGCAGTGTTGGCCTAGCGGCTTCAGCGTGCGACTCTCATACCTGAGGTCGTAGGTTCGATCCCCGGCTGTGCACCAATGGACTTTCTTTCTATGTGCGCATTTAACATTTGATCGAACGGTGAAGGAAAACATCGTGAGGAAACCGACATGTCTTAGACCCAAAAAGTCGACGGCGTGTATCAGGCACTGGAGGCTGATCACCTACTTGCCTATTAGATTTAAAAATGATCATGAAACAGATTCAGTTATCTGAGGCCACGACCTAAAGAGGTTGTACCGCCACTGATTTTTTTATTTAAATTATTTTAAGTAACGCAACAAACATTTACTCATAATAAAGAAATTTATAAATAATAAAGAAATAAAATGTGTTTTTATTTACTATAAGTATAAATTAAAATATCTTATTTATTTTTTGAAATTCTTTATAAATTTTAAATAAGAATTGTTACCATACATACGGAGCCTTGAATAAAATGAAAGTGTAACGCATCTATTTTAAGATACATTTCGGAAGGCTTCGTATCGCTTTCAATCGAGAATAGCATCATCTATGACAATACGATTGTTATTGTTTTAGGGAACTATATTATCTTAAACATGATTAAAATAGTTTTAGCTATCCAAACATAAATTAATTTACACTCCGATGATTCTATATAAGTAGTACATAATATAGATATCTTCTTTATGTGCGATGATATACATAGACGTACAATAAGCCTCAATTAGTTAAAGTACGTTTTGTCACGTTCATGTATTTGTGAAGTATCACGAGAGTGATAAAGAGAAATTAATCAAAAGTTATTTAAGGCTTATAGTCAATTAAAAGGACAATATTAAGATTAGTTAATTATATATCTATACATAGTCTTTTGGTCAAAAAGCTGTAGCTAATTCATTGTGTTAATATGGGGGCTAGAGTTCGATTCTTGACTTAATAAAATTTGTCGTGCATTAGATTTTGGATTAGGTTATAATGTGATATAAAGACAATAAAACATAAAACTCACAAATAATACCCATGTTAGTCATGATTTGACTAACATGGGCTAACGCAAATAAATTTTATAAATTTTTAAATCTAATAGCAATTTAATTTGCGTAACTGCTGTGATACTACATAATATAATAAAACAATTTTATCCTCATATGTAGGTAATTAGATAACTTGTTTCTATGTTTGATCAAATGATATCCTAATTTTAATCTATGAGTTGTCCAAAGACAACTTAGCCCCTTAATTAAAGCATACGGAGATGTGATGGCGATTTTAGAACTCATAATTGGAACACGAAATTGGTCACGAGTTGAAAAAAAAATCACAATTTAAAATAAATCTTCAAGTAACGGGACGCGTCACTGCGATGTTTTAAAAAAATAAACCCAGTATATAAAAGTGTTGCGATCAAGCAGACCGTTTTCTCAAAGTTGGAGTGGCGAGTTCAAGATGTTTAATAGTTATAGTGCTCTTTTAGTCTTGATTTCATTTTGTGTTTGTTATGGAGAACTGCCTATTTTCAGGAATTATGAGTATATATTATGTAAGTTTATATATCTTAAGTGTATTATATTAAAATTTTATTTGATTTAAGTTGTTTTTTTTAACTTTTAAATTGCTTTTTAATTAGTAGAATAGAAGAAATATAAATAAGGGGCAAATGTGAGTTTTAGATAGTCTCGTTGTTAATTTTTTTTGTAGGACGGGTTTGTATTTCCATTCTTATTCAATTAGCTGCTCCTACACCTTTCCATAATTTTTCCACCTACCTTTCATTGCCTTATTAAACGTATTATTTGCAAAAAAGAATCAAAAAATGGCCTTACAGACGTGTCATTAGCTTTAGACAAAGTTGTTTTGATAAAAAATTCAAAATTTTGCATTTTTTTATAATTTCTACTTAATTGTGTGAGAGCAGTGTTGGCCACTACTTTGAGCGTGCAGCTCTCATCCCTGACGTCGTAGGTTCGAACTCCGACTGTGAATATTTAACACTAGCTCAGACGGTGAGTACATCTTAAGGAAACCGACATACGTTAGATCCCAAAAGTCTACGGATTGTGTCAGGCACAGCAGGCTGATCCACCTACTAGCTTACTAGAACAAGCACTTAAATATACAGAAATCTGAGCTCAAAACCAAGGGTTGTATTGCCACTGTTTATGTCTCCTATATTATGTTAGAGGGTGTAACGGGCAGCTGACAAATATTTTGACGTCTTCAATAAATAAGCTAATCTTTGTCAATTTAGCATTTGAGATTATATTAATTTCTCCATTAAACCTTGTAAATATATTAATTCGTAAAAGTTGAATTATTTGACCTCGTTACATATAATAATTTCGAACATATTTCCTTAACTACAAAATATAATAAATCTAAGCAAATCTAGAACCTTAATACTTATTGGTACTTGCGTAAGTTGTTTGGTAACGGTTATACCAATTTAGTAAATTCTTGTGCCTTTTGTGTTTTAATTTAAAAAAAAATCCTTTAAAATTAACCTATTTCTAAAAGTATTAAATAACGATATTTCTTATTTTTATTAATTGACATTGTATTACTTAGTGAATAAAAAGTATTAAATATTAATTTATATATTTTTATGTGAGAATACCGAATTTGGCGATGTCCATAATAGTCAAAACCGATATCGTTGGACAATCCTTGTGCTTCCGAATGGTAATCAAGGCAAATTTTATCACGTAAAGAGAATAACTATTGTAGTACCTCACGGACTTTCGATTCCGATTATTTCACACCAGAAAGGTCTACGGATAAAGGCATATTACACATCAAATTGTAAACCTCTCTCCCTTCTTCTTCTCTCTCTCTCTTCCTTGGCTAAAAATGCATGCCATGCGCTAAAAATCTATTTTCTTATATTATGTAAAAGGTGTTGTTTTGATATTTAACATAATTGCTTAATAATAATAATAATGTATTGATTGGTGTTACTCGTACATACACGTCAGGTGTGTTATACACCACAATTGTAACTACTTCATCTTATACCAAGTTTTTCACCTTTTAAATCACGACCTGTCTGTATATGAGATTAATTTAAGATAGCAGTTAAGTATCATTCTGTACCTATATTATATACAACCGCATATTCTGTGGAAATACAAGAAATATGTGAAGCTAAACGAATGGTCTTATTAGAAGTACTTGATTACGATAATTATTAATAAGTTCATACTTGGTTATATAAGTACTTGCTAAGGCCGTAGAGCTCTACGAATTTGACTATAAATTGGTTCCATGTTTCCGTTAGAATAATGTTCGATTACCCCCACAGTATTTCGCAGGTTAATTATGTAGGGCTTTGATGAGTGTTTACTTTTCAGCGTCCACAATGTCACCTTTGCCCTTCCCAGCGTGCCGTGCTGATGATATAGAATGCCTTCGACGAGGACTTCGAACGTTCTTTTTTCTTATGGATTCTGGTCATTTGGGTATGAACCCTGTCGACCCCATGGTGTTGAACAGCGTGACGGTCGCTGTACCCAATGAGCAAATGTCTTTTCTGTTCAGAAAGGTTAACGTCACGGGTGCTAGGTGGACTAAGCTCGTGGATAGGAAGTGGGTTCACTATTCAATTAAATATTTATTATGCATAACACAGTCAAAACCTGTTATTACCACATCGAAGGGACTAAGTACTCATATTTGGTCGTGAAAACCGATGACATTGTTATTAAGAACCGAATACAATAGAATTCAGCCGGGACCTTTGATTTTGGTTAATATAACCGGTATATTATTCTAAGTGATGTCGTCGTTAACGGTTTTGAAAGTATATATTATTAACATTAATGCAATCACCGGTATTGTCTACCAACCAACTATTTAAGTTTTAAAGTACCTGTATAATTGTCGATATCATTCAAGAGTCTCCATTCTATAGAGAACAAACATAAAAGTATTTGAATACGTCATGGATGTGATTCAGAATTTCAACTGGATATATATCGGGGATGTAACTCAGTGGTAGAGTGTCTGCTTCGCATGCTGAAAGTCCTGGGTTCAAATCCCAGCATCTCCACATGATATAGTTTTTTTTATTATCTTCTAAAACAATGTTGTTTATTTATCCTAATTTCGTTGATTCAAGCGATTAGGATATTAAACAAAGTATGAAAGTACCGACTGCAGCGAAATCTGCGGGACTGGTTTGAAAATTCGGTCATAAGTGTACAGTTACCTATATAATTAAATATTTTTTGAATTTGAATCTAAACCGTCCAGGGCGTCCAACCGCATACAAAAAAATCATTCAAATCGGTCCAGCCGTTTAAGAGGAGTTTAGTGAAATAAAAACGTACTCTATAAAGATATGATTAAGATAAATTAAATTCTATTGAATATAATATTGAACAATTAATTTAAATCCTAAATGTTTCTTTTGATACAGATTTCATTTTAATAATGGGAAAAACAGTGTTCGTTTTAAAAGTGACTTGCATGTTGTGGGGGAAATTACCATGTCTTTTGCTGGGCGAACGGATCCCCATGTTTCTACCCTAACAATGGACTTGAGTGAGTAGTTTACTTAAACCTGTTTTAAACTACTTAATATTTATGTCTAAGTATTCATGTAATCATCAAGACAAGTTATACATCAATTGTAATAAACGTTGTTTCATAGTAATTAAAGTCACAGTTGGGCATCAGGTAAAACAAGATTAGCAAGCAACAAGGTTTGTTTTTCAGAGGCTAATAAAATAATTTGTTGTTTTTTTTGCGTTTGTTGCTTAAATTGTTTCAATAACTATAAATTTTCTTTATGTCACTCCATCTAGTAGTACATACACTAACAATACCGAGATATCACCTAAAAGAATAGACAAGGATTTAAAACTTTGGTAATGCTGATTAATTCTATTAATATGTTTTTCTGTAAAGATTAAACAGATTTCAGAATAATTTAAATAAAAAAAAAATATAAAAGTTATGGCATAATCTGGTACTAGTGAATCTGCGAAAACTGCCATCTAGTGATAAATGAATGACTTATATGACTACTAAACTAACTATAGTAACTTGTTTTATATAAAATGTACAAATAATATGTTAAGTAAATAATATTATAAATTATAGTATTATTTACTTATATATAGGTACATATACTTTCTAATATGAACTTTTGCAGGTGATATTGAAACCAATATTACATATTCATGGACAGGTCAACGAGGATATGATACAGAAGACTACATAATAATTGGTCAAGAAAGAATAGCTGTAAGAAATTCAAGAACTCCATCTTTCTTTTTACAACCTAGTAAGTTACTTAGTTAAGTTTTTAGTATTGAAATTTATACCTTAAGGAAAAACCGCCTGTTCTATAAAGAAAGAACATAATTTGTTGCTAAGTGCTTTATCATAAACAATTTAAATAGTTATATGTATGTTTTATTTTCAAATTGAATAACTACTAACATTTAGCTTAGATTTGTGTTTACTCGATTTAAGTTTCTATCAGGAAATATACAAATTTTATGTTTACAGGAGGAACTGAAGATGCTTACATGATAGAAAGGGTCTTGTCAGCAAGAAGTGCTGTCCTAGATTTCTTAGCAAATGAAGTGACTGTAGCATTGATGCATGCAATTGTTGACAACTTTAGATTATTTGCTAATCAAGTTCCAGTAAAAAACTATTATACTTATAATTAATAAACTGAATTATAAAAATGTTTTTTATTGTTTTTCTTCATGTTCAGCTGGGTGAAGCACATCAAAGGAAGATATTTTCTATAGTTTACACATGTCAAAAAGCATCTCCTACAGATTCTTCAATTAATTTCTTATAAATAGCCATAAATTTTGCAACAAATGCCTCAAGATGGAAAATGGCTTTATTTCCTAATCTCATTCTGTGCTCAAACATTGCAGCATGGCTCGCTACTTGACATTTTATAGCCATATCACAATTTATAACAAGCTCTTTTAATAAGCCAGCAAATATCATGTCAGGAGGCACACCATGAATAATAAGTTCATAAAGTTTCTGACGAACTTCACCAAGCTTCTTCGGGGATTGTTCTGAAAGAATCATAGATGCTGTTTCTTTGATAAACAATTGCCAATCTGGCTCATGTACCTTTTGATCAGCTTTGAATGGATATTGTTGCACCTTACATGCTTCACACATCAACAAAGCACGTCGTAAATTTCGATCAGAACACTTTGAAATTTTCAGTGCTAGTTCAGAGGGCAAATTCAATCCTTCTTTTTTGCATACTGTTTGCAGAACACTACAAACTTCACTTTCGGTAGGTGCAGGAATTCGTATTGTTAGACAACGTGATCGTATAGCTGGAATTACACGTGATACAGAGTTAGCTATGAGAATAAGACGACAGGTTGCTACATACTTCTCCATTGTACGACGTAAAGCATGCTGGGCATCTTTAGTTAGGTCGTCAACCTCATTTAATATTACAACTTTAAATTCACGTTGACCAGATGAGTCAATTTGGTGTGTCTGAGCTACATTCTTTACGAGATCCATTATAACTACCCTATCATAGATTCCCACATCGGTAGGGTTAACCTCAATGTGGTAATTACTGCTCACAGTCATAATTTCTATTTTCTTATTAGATGGTGTAGTAAAATGCATTGTTTCTTGTCTTAATCTTTCAACTCCTGAGCCATAAAGCTCTCGTAAGAGGCACATAATTCTGGTTTTTTTACCGGCTCCTGAAGGGCCGTATACGAGTAGATGTGGAAAATCGCTTTGTTGTACGAGACTTTTTAATCGTACTGCTTGGTCTTTATGAAAATCTAGTTTTAAAAGATCTTTTGGCCGATGTTTATCAACCCAAAGACTCATTTTTATAATAATACTTCACGTCACGTAAAATTTTCCTGATTTCTGATATTATTTCATATGGAGTATTCTACATAATACATAAATTTTGTTCTTATTTAGCGTTTTCAATCCTATAATAATATTATAATCACAACAGAGAAAGTTATTTACCAATTACAATATAAAAATAGCCGCGAAAGTGAAACCCATAGAGAATGTAAATTGTAATATAGTTGTAGAAAACCATAGATTACAATAATCTTTTTTTTTTTGGAGTTTATGGCCTGGTATCTAGACCTTTAGGCCATATTATTACAATAATCTGGCACTACTACGGCATAGATTATAATATTTTACCACACAGATGGCAGCAAGAGTATACTCACAATAATATATAATAAGTACATATTTTAAAAATAGTTGGAAAAATAATATAGACATTTTTTTTACATTTTAGTTATTATATATAGCATAGAATATACTAAAATCACAAATAAATTGATCAAAGTAATTTTTGCAAGTTTATTTCATTTTACTTTATTGTTTCTTATACGTTTCAACTTAAATGGGATATCCACTATATTATAATTGCCCATATGTTAAATTTTTACTACATATATTATAGATTATTGTGAGTATTCAAAAGTCTTAAAAGCAACCAGCATCGGAATTTGATAATTGAGTTTACGAACACTGCATAAACAAAGGAAGCAGCACATAAGTATGAATTAGTTGTCTACATATTATAAGTCATACAACGTATAAAACAAAACAGCTCTTTAGTTCTTGTTCTAAGATGCATGTTGACTCTATGTCTCTGCCCATGAATAAGTCTTTACTCTGTGGTGATAATTTGTTTAGCTTTCAAATCTTTTGTCAAATTAATTTCGAAGTACAAATATTTAAGCTTAGTGCTTAGTGCTTACGGACTATGGTGTCTGTAACTCCGTAAAATAATTATAAAAGTATGTTTTTTTTTATTATTTCAGTTTAGTGACAAAGTCAAGATTGTACTTTTAACAAAAGCTTTTAGATTAGATAAATATACATTCCGAAAATGAGCATTTTTAAGAGTCTTGTGTTTCAAGTATTCTTCTTTATAAATTACATCTACTGCGAAGACTTTAATCTATATGGAGAGGCAGGACAGGCCTATGCATTAGTTATTAACATAGGACATCCTCCTCAGAAGGTATTTATGAATAAAATATAAAACTTTTCTTGAGTTTGACCTTAAGGATTTTGGGCTTGCTGCGGTGTAAGGTTTCAATTGTCTATTGATTTTATTCGTAAACTTCTAAGGTAATAACGAGTTGTAATTTGATAGTGTTCAGTGATGTGCAATAATGCTGTCTGCCCCAAGTTAAGCTTTAAACATTCATTCATTTTATTAAGTCTTCTGTATATATTTAAGTCTGTTATCCCTTGAACGTTTTTTCAGCTCCATGTTTTAGTTGATACAGGAAGCACCACATTAGCAATTGCTGCATATGCAAGAAAAGACAGTAACATATACTTTCACAAAGAAAATTCAACAAGCTTATATAATAGCGGTAAAGAGGTTGGTAAATAATTATTAAAACTCTGTGACATAGTAAAATATCAAAATGATAAATTAATACATTAATATGAATAAACTCATTTAAAATACAGTCAGAAATAAATTCTCATAAATAATAAACCAGTGGCACCAAAATTCTTATAAGATTTTGCTGGATTATATCTAATGTCATAGGTATGTAGTCACTATATCGATGGTTTTTTCATGATGTTTAACTACACTGAAAGTTGATTGCGCACTGGGAAAATCCACAACAGGAGTTGAAATTGCATGTTTTATCTACAAGCCCAGCATTGCTCTCATATTAAAAAACAAATAAATACTTTAAATCACCTTAATTAATTTTACATTTTAGAAAACTAAGCTAAGTTATTCTTGTCCCCTTTCAATTATTGAAACTGGTTAATAACTACATATAGACAACGCGAAGTTTCTAAATATATTTTTTTATGCTTCAGGTGCAAGCCAAGTATTCCCAAGGAACATGGTCCGGAACACTCGCTTCAGACTTCATACAATTCCCCACATTGCCGACAGTACCGGAAGTGAGAAGTGATTTGGCTCTTATCACAAAAAGTTATAAATTCTTTATGAACGGATCGGGGTGGCAGGTGTGTCTTTGTTTTCTGTGAATATATAGTTAGGACGTCTTTGACCAATAAAAATATTGTATAGATTTTTAAAGAAGTATAATAAATAGTGTAATAAGCCTTTTATAGTCGGTGAGTTATTTACTTACTACAGTCAAAACCGGTTATAACGACATTGAAGGGACCGTATAGTTGCCGACGTTATATCTGATAGTCGTTATAAGCAATGTCATATATTATATATACACAAGTATAGTTCATATGTATGTACAATACATACAAGTTATATTATCATAGTTATCTATCTAGAATAGGTAGGTATGGGTTATAATATGGTATGTTAATATTATAATATGTAAACGAGTCAAAAAGGAAACAAAAATGTTTATTACGAAATAATTAGGTACAAAAGTAATCAGTCATTTTGGTCTGTTTTTTTTAGCCCAGTCTCAAATATTTTTTGCATTTTACGTTTCATACTCCTCAAGGTATGAGTATCACCAGTATCAAACTGTTCGTTAAAGGCAACAAATTTTTGCAAAATCGTTACAGCGTTAAGAGCCTCCGAAATCGTTGTTGGCTGAAACTGTTCATTGGGAGAAAGTGCGTAGATAATAATATGCCTAAATATTCATTCAACGTCTCTAAATAAGATTTAAAATCGTTTGTATTGTTTTGTTTTGCTGAGACAAGAAGCGGTTGGTCGTTATAGCCGATGAATATCGATAAAATTTCGTCGTTGTAAGCGATATGTCGCTGTATCCGATGGTGTTATAAGCGGTTTGTTTATTGAATAGTTTACTAGGGATTCGGACGGGACCGTACAATCTGGTTGTAATAACCGATAGGTCGTTGTAAACGATGTCGTTATAAACGGTTTTGACTGTATATATATGTATATTTATTTTCATCAGTTTACGCAAGTACTATATGTCTAAATAAAACTTTGTCGTTGTGACAAATAAACAGTAATGCTCAATCTAAAAAGAGCCGACATAAATATTCCAGGGTCTGCTGGGCCTGGCCTATCTGCCGGTGGCGGCGTGGGGCGACAGCGTGGTGGTGGGCTCGTGGCTGGACTTCGCGGAGAAGGTGAACGGGAGGGCTCTGTCCTTCGAACTGAAGCTGTGCGGCTCCACGAGTCCGGTCAACGCCACTCACTATGGGAACTTGAGAATGTTCGGTGAGGATATCTGCCTCTTCCCTAAATGTGGCACGAAGCATCCGACGCCTTCCTCACCTCGTTCCCTCGTTCGCCGACTGGTCCTCGGGCTCGACCCGATTTAGGCTTCAGTTCTTCTACGGATCTCATCATTTCTAATCGTAGCTCGTCTGTTGGGCTGGAAACGAGAGACCGAGTCTCGGAGCCGTGAGTCATCTCTTTAAGCATCGAGGGAGCGAAATCGCTGAAGATACCCCTTCCAGAGGGATTCTTCGAATTACCTCCTCGACGTCGAACGTACCCGGGGATCGATGATCCACTCGACGCATCCCAAGGCTCAAAGCAATCGAACGGCAAACCGTAGTCTACAAACGCATATTGGTAAACGCATGTCGTCGATTGTGCTGAAGGCTTTTCGGAGAGCTGCATCCGCGGCCGAGAACCATAACACTCATTTGCGTTCAAGTCGGCTCGAGAGATCTCTAAAAGACGGCTCATCACCAGGGTCTTTTTTATTTTTCAAGGCGTTTTACCCGGAGGCGAATCGGATGTCGAGAGTTTCTGAAGTTTACCGAGGATCGTTGTTCCGCCCGCCCGGTTATTTGTCTTTTAATTGTTTCAGAGCTATCCTTATTTTAACGAGCTGATCCGTTATGACTACAGTGTAATGTCGAGCGAGCCGAGCTCTTGCATCGCTCGTTGGACACGCCAAAGGCATAGAATGAGTGTAGCTAATGATATCTCTCGATTTAGTTTATTTTGTTGGGCTTAGTCGAGACTTCCGCATCGTCTTCCCTTTTGAGCCCGGTCAACCGTCTTTGTCATATAGATCCATTTCTTGCCGAAAGCCGTTGTATCGCTTGATCGTTTCTTCGAAAAAAATTCTATTGAATTCGTTCCCTTGTCGAGCTGCCTATGACATCCGATGTCCTTCAGTACCGTTTCTGTACCGTTGTCTCAGGGGAAGGTCTGAAGTGTTGAGAGCCGACCGTCCATTATTAAAGCTATTTTGGAGATCTAGAATTGAGATTCGACTTCACGAGACGAGATTCAAAATTCGTCTTATCCTATGGTCACTTCCGGTTCACCCTTTTCACGCTATTTACCACACTGATCTTTGAATTTGCCTTTTAGTTGACACGTTAAAGTCGATCTCATTTTGTCTTTTTATCCGGGCCGCATTTTCAATGAAGCGGCTTTTAAAAAAAGAGTTCACCGTGGAAAGATGACCTGCCTCCGATTTTTCCTTTGCCCGTGAGCGAATCGTCCCATCCTTCGCTCGCCGTGCTCTTTCTTTTCTAATCTCGCGTCGAAATCAGCCATAGCAACATAGAAATGCGTTTAGCTGCCCGAAGTGGTGTCCGGCAGTAAGTCGAACTTTTTCGCCGGTCGGTGCATAAACCTATGCGACCTATGCACCTGCAATCAAAAAGCTTTTAAAGCGGCGACGGAGCACGGTCGCGGATAAAAGGAATATACATATTAGTATTTCAGTCGCGAGATAATAAAGCTTATTCTGTTCTTCCAGTGTTTCTTAAGGTTGTGCCCCTGAGGGAGAACAAACAAAGTATTTGGGTCATCGTCCCGTCCCACAAGTCAATGTTATTCCGTTCGTTACCCAGAAAGCGTTGTATACGCATGTTTGCAGAGACCCCGGACACTTTTAATGCCATCATTCGGATTAAGGTTAATTGATGCATCTCGTTAGGCCTTTGTTATCCCACATGTGTTGATTAAAAACGCATATCTTAAAGCGTTGCACTATAGCAAATGGTAGAACGACGGCATATCAAAAATCGATTTTACTAATTTTTATTTTAGTTTAAAAGGCACACTAACGAAACACATACAAAGACTTACAGAGAACACATGACATGGATGCATGTGCATCAATAACAAGTCTGCACAACATTTAAGGTTTGGTCAAACGGCGGGCGGGGCGGGGCGCATTACAATGATAAAGAGAAAATAACTTAAACATTAAAAGTAAAAAAAAATTTAAACAAATATAATGTCGATAAGGCGGCGTCTATCGCGGATTGATTGCAAGTGATAGAAAGCTAGTCTTTTTTCAGACTCGCATTTATAGCTAATGTTATTATTTAATGTGGTTATCGATGCACTTTTGAAAGTTTATTGAATAGTATAATAGTGGAACTTTAATATAATATAGTAATTTTGTATACTTTCATTATTGAATGTTATAATGAAAGATTACTATTTCAGATCTTAAATCTTTTAAAATGAATTTCTTTTAAAAATTTGTAAAAATAGTTATAAAGCGTATGAAATCTTTAGAAAGCCCACGGTATGCAGATCTTAACGCAAATATAAAATAGTAGGTTTTATGATTATATTTATAAAAAAAATAACAGTGAGGGGTAAAAAAGTTTTTTTAACTTCGTCGAGACTTGACAGTTGCCGGTGCTTTACATTTGATTTTGTTTTGTTGCGTAGATATTCAAGAATAACATTTATTAAAATCAGCCGCGGTTACGTGCGGTTTCGGAGGTTATCGCGAAATGTATAATAGTCTAGTCGACAAGTTGAAAATGGAACAAAATAGAGATACTACTCTTAAAATTATGTGCGATAGCTCATTGGATCCGGAATGACGTCTAGAAAAATGTGCTAAAAGCGTGTATTAGCACATACAAAATTGCAAAAGTTATAGACCATTAAAGATGAAAACATTATGGCATTTAGTTTTTTGCCAATATTTAAGAAATTTCAAATAAAGATTCTGAAAGAGGAGGAAATTTCTAATAAAAAACTCCTGACTCCCAGAACTCTATCTCCATTATTTATAATGTTAATTTAACGCTGAAAATAGGTCTGCGGTTGACATTTTTAGGATTCGCGCGTGGCGTCAAAAGCGACTACGGCACATTAATTAATTTATTTAAGGTATTGAATATTTTTTTTTAAATTTGAAAAATTATGGTGTGTTCTGAACACTATAATTAATTTATTCCCGTTGAAAATTTTACTTAAAGTTAATTTTTCAACAAGTTAAATAATTGTTAACTAACGAAATTTTCTCGAACGACCGTCTTAATTGTAAATGAAAAAAAATGTTTAAATAATGGTCGTAAAAATATTTCGCTTCGTAGAGCCTTTCTTACATACATACTTAACAAGATCGTGCCATAAAAGTTAAAAAAATATTTATACTTTGTTTATAACAATTTTTTTACTTAAACAAAAACTTAAAAATCCATGTAATGATGTTAAAAAAAAATTTTTTTTTCTAAATCATCATATAATCGTTTTTTTTATTAATACAAGATATTTATTGATTTGCAAAAAAAAATTCCCGCCATTTGTTGATAAATTTTTTTTAAACAAATTGATTAAATCAATATTTTTTTTTTAAATTTAACACAACTTTATTACATTAAAAATTTTATGAGTTTAAAAAAAAAAATTGTCCTTAAAAGTATAGAAAAATTTTTTTTGTAAATTTTTTGATTATCATGAATATTACTTTTATTTAAAATTAAAAAAAAAAATTTCTATACTTTGTTATATATGGTTGTTTTTGTTAATTTTAGAAGTTTTAGAAAAAAAATAAACAAAAGTTGAATATTTGTTTATAACAAATTGGTAAGTTAATAAACAATAGAATTTTTGATTAAAAAAAAAAAATTTCCCTTACTTTATAGAAGACTGTCAATTATGATTTTTAGGGAAAAAAAAATTTCTTAACTAATTATTTAAACAATAGAAAATTAAAAAAAACGATTATAAACAATTAAAAATTGTTATTAAGGACAATTTTTTTTTTAAACTCATAAAATTTTTAATGTAATAAAGTTGTGTTAAATTTAAAAAAAAAATATTGATTTAATCAATTTGTTTAAAAAAAATTTATCAACAAATGGCGGGAATTTTTTTTTTGCAAATCAATAAATATCTTGTATTAATAAAAAAACGATTATATGATGATTTAGAAAAAAAATTTTTTTTTAACATCATTACATGGATTTTTAAGTTTTTGTTTAAGTAAAAAAATTGTTATAAACAAAGTATAAATATTTTTTTAACTTTTATGGCACGATCTTGTTAAGTATGTATGTAAGAAAGGCTCTACGAAGCGAAATATTTTTACGACCATTATTTAAACATTTTTTTTCATTTACAATTAAGACGGTCGTTCGAGAAAATTTCGTTAGTTAACAATTATTTAACTTGTTGAAAAATTAACTTTAAGTAAAATTTTCAACGGGAATAAATTAATTATAGTGTTCAGAACACACCATAATTTTTCAAATTTAAAAAAAAATATTCAATACCTTAAATAAATTAATTAATGTGCCGTAGTCGCTTTTGACGCCACGCGCGAATCCTAAAAATGTCAACCGCAGACCTATTTTCAGCGTTAAATTAACATTATAAATAATGGAGATAGAGTTCTGGGAGTCAGGAGTTTTTTATTAGAAATTTCCTCCTCTTTCAGAATCTTTATTTGAAATTTCTTAAATATTAATAGTTTATTAAATATTGGCAAAAAACTAAATGCCATTATTTTTTCATCTTTAATGGTCTATAACTTTTGCAATTTTTTATGTGCTAATACACGCTTTTAGCACATTTTTCTAGACGTCATTCCGGATCCAATGAGCTATCGCACATAATTTTAAGAGTAGTATCTCTATTTTGTTCCATTTTCAACTTGTCGACTAGACTATAATACAAGTCAGGAAACAGAGAACTTTTACATAATTTTTCAAGTACTTATAATTTTACAAATTTTTTATTTTTTAATTTCAAATATTTTATTAAATAAATGTTATCTAGTAATCATACCTTAAATCTATAATATAAAAATGAATCGCAAAATGTGTTGGTAAGCGCATAACTCAACAACGCCTGGACCAATTTGGCCAATTCTTTTTTTACAATATTCCTTGAAGTACGAGGATGGTTCTTACGGAGAGAAAATTTAAAAAAAATTGAGTGAAAAAGTCTAAAAACAACACGTTACTATATTTCCATACAAAATATTCGTAATAATACTTAAGTAAATTTGAACTTTAAGACCATATCATAAAGTTCAAGTGAAGGTGGAAGAAGTGGAAGGTGGAAGTGGGAGGTAAATTTTTATTTTTTGACATAATGTATTTGTTGTCTTATCAACTTTCTTTTTTTTATCTTACTAGCTAGACCGGTGCCCCGAATAGCAGAATAAGTATTAAAAAAAAATTAAGAATCGACTGTTAGGCGGTACGATGTTCGCCAGGCCAGCTAGTTAATTATATTAATCTTAATTATATCATACTTTTTAAAATAGGTATGAGCTTTATTATTGTTGTTTTATAATAAATTAGTGAAAAAGTAACCTTTTATTCACTCGATAAGGAAATGAAATAAAAGGCCATTTCTTTAAACTGTTGCTTTATCATTTATTTATACTTACTCTGATAAAAGTTAAGCCCTATTTAATACCCTATGCGTGTGCAAAAATCCAATCGCCTTTCTTGAAAACTAAAAAAGTTATCGATTTTTGATATGAAACGGACCTCGATTTTCCATTGTGTTTTGGTATTATGTCCGAGTAGAGCGTGCCTTACTATAGTAGATTTTTAGTTTATTTACTAACGAATATTTACATAGCAAATGAGACTGAATTGTTACTAACTGTGACTAAAACTACATTTGTTATTATTATTTACAAAAATCTCACCTATATTTTTATCGTGTTAGGCTCAAAGTAATTTGGATTTGTTTATAGGTAATGTATTTTAATAACAAAAAACCATTTAGCATAGATAGCGTCAAAAACCAAAACCGACGAATATTTAAAATGACATTTCGAATTCAAAAACTATAATTTTATTCTTGGAAGTGGCAGCCAGGTCGGAATTGGCGCATTTGCAGAGTAAAATGATAACATCTAATTTCATATTAAAACGAGATCACCTGATAAAGTTTTAAATCGTCCAAAATTGTAAACATTTTTAAATACAAGCAATAAATGTCGCAATCTCAATTTGATGTCTAGATCTTTTGAATTTTTAATTTCAAAATAATGGCAATGCTAAATTATTCAAATTAGTTCCTTGAGACCCACGAGTGCCAGTTTATTTTGTCAGTATGCTAATTCTTGTTCACTTTTTATCTCGGGCGACCTTTCAGCTTTAGTTTCGCTATTTATTATTTAATTTATTTATTAAGACTTCGTTGTAAGTATACACAAATATAGTACAATCGACATAATTTAAATAAAAAGGGGCGGCCCAACTTGATCTGACTCTAAATCTTTATCTAAACTAAAGATTTTTTTTTCTATTATATTCGTTCAAGGTTCGCTCCAATATGCATCAACAAATATAAAGACAGAGATATATTAGTTAATAATTATTTCTCAATCAACTACTTACTGGCATATATTTTTCCTTTTACTAAATATATCAAAAACGTTTTCCTTATTTTTGCTTTTCATTCAGTTTTGAAAGAATATCTAATAACAATTCGCGTTCAGTAATCTCTCTCAAAGGTTGGAAAACTTGAATAAATAACGTTTCAGACGACCGAAACACGTCCGAGGCCGGCGAATACGTTTTCCGAACCCCGATATTGAGAAAGCGTTGGTACGAGATCGGCGTCCTGGCGATCCGGGTCTCGAACTCCACCGCGGAGAGAGAGCGCGCCGCGAACGAAACGAGGGATCCGAACGACGTCGACTTCGAGGAGTGTCGCCTGATCAATGCCGAGAAGAGCATCGTCGACAGCGGCACCACCGGCATCCGGATGCCCGACGCCGTGTTCCGGCGGGTGAGCCTCTCGCCTTCGCCACTCTCGTCTTTCGGCTCACGTGTAACGTTGCGACCGCTCCGCAGGTTGTGGGCGAGCTGAGGAGTTCGGCCCGGACGTCGAACACGCTCGTCTTGGACGAGTTCTGGTACCACGGGGAGGTCGGTGTTAATTCTTAACGTTGAGTGCACGAAGTGAAGTTTCGACACTGTAGTAACGATTGACTTCAGGCCGCCTGCTGGCCGGAGCCCCAAGAGTGGAACCTGCCCTCTCTGGCCGTCGACATCCTCGCCTCGGAGGCCGACGACCGGTTCTTCACTCTGGAGATCCCGGCTCAGGTCTGATATTTCTACTTCTATTGCGACGCTCGATCGCGAACGGGGCCTAATCGACGACTCTAAATCGACAGAGCTTCATGCGCGTGATCAGCGCCCGCAACAAGTCGGCGTCGAGCGGCTCCGTCTCGGAGTTCTGCTACAAGTTGGGGCTGGAGGCCGCTCCGGGCACGGTGCTGGGCTACACGGCCATGGAGGGCCTGCAGGTCGGTCGTCTCGTCCCGTCTCCGAAAACGTATTCCATATTATTAGTCCAATCTCATCGGTCGAGTAGTTTCGAGTATGAAAATGATGTTAAAACGATCGGTCCGTCGCAGGTGCTCTTCAACAGGTCCGCCGGCTGGATTGGCTGGAGAGAGTCGTCCTGCGGGCCGGCCGCCCGGACGTCCGGTCCGTGGAACGCGTCCGGGTCCCTGCTGAGCTCCTGCGGCCTCGACCGGTCTCTGCCGGACGTCAACGTCTCGATAAAGGCCGCGCAGTGGACCCTCTGCGCCATCTCCGTCGTGGCGGGTGCGGTGCTCGTCTATCTCTTGGCTCCCTGCATCAAGATGTTCCCGGTTCGGCGCTTGCCCCGGTCCCAGCAGATCTCTCTGTCCCAAGCGGCCTTGGTCGACCGGGACACGACGTAGGACTTTGGTCGGAACGGGTGTTAAATTGGTAATTAAATATAAATGTACTTTAAGAGAAACAATTGATTAAGTAAAGAATATATTTTATGTATTAATTAAAATGTTTCAGCTAAATCTTTACATCTCAAGATAATTATATTTAAATATCAAACTATCTGTATTACGTGTGTGTGTGTGTCATGAATATACTTATTGGTATGTTATCTAAAGCTGGCGGCTTCAACACATTTACACTTTGTGCTTGTGTAGTGTCTGTGATTAAGCGCGAGGCGTTATGTCAAACTGAATATGCATCATGAAAAGACTGTCCGTCTCTCTCGCGCTCGGTCAAGCTTATGAGTATAAAAGAGACAGTTATTGTTTTGCTTTTGCTACTGTTTATGTTGATCTTTTTTCAAATAATACCAGGACAATCTCGTGAAATGGTGCACAATGTTTTTAATTATTTTAAGCATCAATTAATAAAAACAGTTTAATGAAAAAATGTTATTTTTAAATTTGACATCAGATGCGACTGGGGTTTCTAAGAGGGGTATTGAAAGAATTGTTAGTGAAGTAAAAGTGAAGTGTGTTGAGCTATATGGAGCTTATGTCGAAAAATGAAAAATTATTTACACAAACTACTCTTTTACGTTCTTGGTCGGGTACTTTTGGATCCACCCTCGTATGCACATAATATTTATATGTATTTGACACATTTTTATTTATTTACAACCCACCCAACCTTGCTAAAACCAGAGTAGACTAAAATATATAGCTTGGCAAAATAGTCATATTTTTAAACATACTGTATAGTGAAATTGCATTAATGTGAGTACTGTGAACGCGCCAGCTTTCGATAACCGACCGATAACTCATGTTTACGTCGCCTGCGGCCTGACGTATCAAAGACCTAATTGATCAATTAGATTTAATTTAACGAAATTATAATATTTCAGGACTTTGGTTTCAGAATATGAAAAATATTCTAGATCGACTTGGTCTAGCGTTTTTGTGTGTTTAAAGGTAATTGTGTGATAACAGTTTTGTGATAATTTTAGGTAATTTTTTAATTTTATTAGACCTTTCAGTATTTAAAATAATTCTAGTTCCATACTAGGGAATGCCTTTTATCTATAAAACAGCCGTGCACACTTACGATGCGCGAAGGCTCACCAGTGCGTTGTCGGCCTTTTTTGAATCGTTACACTATCATCTTGAAAGATCTCATCTGTTTCTACACGCGAATAATATTTTAGTATTTCCGATGTCGGTGAGAGCTAAAATAACATGTACCGTTGAATACGATGAATCGATGCTGGGGACAAATTTATCAATTATTAACAAAACGTTAAAATACTCGTTAATATATAAAGTTTTTGAGTCGAGTTCCAAAAATAACCGACTAGTTTGAGAAGCCCAATCAAAAGTGTAAGTTTTCCATTTGTGGCTACAATTGCGAACCTTCAGACTTCCGATAACATTCTCGAGGCGATCGCGGTTCGCTCGCCGCTCAATATATATCGTTCTAATGTAGTGAGTCTACATTAATGTCGGAATTATATTGATAAACAACTTTAGTGGTAAGTTTCGTAGAGCTCTCGATGTTTTCTTACATTTTTTTCCGTTTATAGTTATTAAAAATACTTCCCGAAGATTCTTGCCAATCGATTGATCTTATTTTATTCGGCGTTCGGAAAGGTTTGTAGTTATTATTTCGATGCACTGGTATATCAGCTAAACGACGAAATATGATTTGTATTCCGAAAGGGATATATCATAGTCGTAGAATAGTGACGGATCTGACAAATAGTAAACTTGACAGGGCAGCCATTTCAAAATAATATAATCATTTTAATTTTTGTCATAACTATTTTAATTCATATTCTGGCATACAAGCGAACAAAAGGGTTTGTTTTGAAACAAAATAAAAATAATAACATTAAATTACACAGTTTTCTAGAAAAATCACATGTTTCTATCAAATCCGTCACTTTACCGACTGATTAATTTGAAATTTAAAACACATAGAATTTTTATTTCAATGTAGTGTAATATTTAGTCAATGTAGTATCCAAATATAATAAAAAGTGTTTTTTTTCCAATCCGACATTGTTCTACAATCATGACGATATGTTACAGTTAGCAAAACAGACGATTCCGAATGTCTTGTGCCGTTCGATAATGATAAAGCATTCGAGATACGTGTTTGACGACTAGTCATTTTGTGGATCTTTTCAAAGTTTAGTTTTGAAGTAGTATTTTATAAGTTTAGTTTAAACATTTAGTTATCAAACTGTATTATTTTTGGAATCTCTTAATGTACAAGTGTTCAACTTAGACTTGCCCCATTCAAAATGTAGCACTTATGAAATATAATGCGGCCTTGTAGTGTTAGTTTGGGATTCGACGAATGGTGCTAATTTTGCTAAAAACATATTCTAACTAGACTAAGTTCCGTTGCAAATGAAGATAAAAGGTTCAGAAAACCTAAATAAGTAATTATTTCCAGCATTAAGAGCGCGCGTAAAGCTAGCGAAATTTATGATTTCATCCGCGTGTCTCCCTCCGCCCGCTTAAGCGATAAACGCAACGGGCATTTAGTACATATATGGAATACAATTTATACAATATCTAATGCGGTTTTATTAACATCTAAACCTGCTACTTGCGCCTAAGTGTATTTTTTTTAATTGTCAGAGCCGAACAGGGCCTTTACTAATCTACTGCTCTAGTAAGACCAACAAAATTCTAAGCTGTAGATGCATATTATGTATTAGTTTATGATTGGTGTCAATTCTCTTGTTTATATTAGAAAAATACGTCTAGACAGTAGTAGAAATTTGGGGTCATCTATCATAATCATAATTTTGAGGCGTTTTATTTAGTTTTTGGTAATGGTATTTATTTTTCTCGGCATAATTATAATATGTCGAACGCTGGCGCAAAGAAACGTTGTGTTCTCGTCTCAATGGAGCGAGTGCGACTGACTGGTGAAATAAACGCATGTCCAAAGTTCGCGTAAGCTGCTACGGAGAAGATATATTGTTCGCAGAAACAAAAAAGACGTAAGCGCCTAATGCTTTTTATTTAAATAACTCGTAAAATATACAATGTTTAATAAAATGGCTAGTAACAGGTCTCGGCCAAACTAATGTGATGTAATTCAAATAACAATTTTTGTTTTTTTTTAATACTCGCCTCGATTTAATAATTGGAACAATTTTTTTAAATGTAATTAGACAAAAGTTAGAGGTGACATTGCAATTTCTTATTAACGAGGAATTTATATTGCATTGTGTTTTGAATTAGAGTCAACCATTGAAATTATAGTGAAGAATCAATTCATATTTATTGTTTTAATTCCAACATAACATGTATTTTGGTTAACGCCCACTCTTAAGATAATGCTCATGATCAAAATTAGCACCAATCGATCTGAAGGGACAAAATGTACATATTTTTAGAACTTGTAATCGGTACTAAGGAAATACTCTCAAAGAGTCAAATTGTAGATTTTAGATAGAAAACGTAGATAATTGGGTATTTTTAAATAAAGCTATTTGTAAGAGACGTTTTGAATTTTAGCTAACTACGGCGGCACTTATAGGTATTGTAAGTTGAAACGATAAAATATTTTTTTTATATGAATAATTAGTTTTAAATTATCCTATTCATAAAATGTTGCGGTTAAGAACTTAAAATTACTTGATTAGGTGCAGGTAATTCGAATTAAACATTTTTGATATTGTGATATTTCACTTTAAGATATAGTGCAATAAATTTTATCTCATACAGATAACAAAAAAAGTTTAATTCATAAACACGTGGAGCAAGTATTTATATTAGGTTTTTATTGAATCGCCGAGTATTACTTTTTAATTATGATCTTTTTTTGGGTTTTGCAAACGATTTTTAATGATCACTCCTGGTTTGAAAATTTTAAAGAATCACAAAACAGTCACTAAGACTGTTTTGTGATTCTTTAAAATTAATATTTCGTAAGGTCTCATTGATACACCATCTCGTAGGACGGATGATATTTGGATATTTGTCAAAACAGTAACAAACACTCAACTCAAACCACTCAATATTTTAATAGTTTATATTTATTGTTCGTTGACAGGTGACATTTCGTTGGCACTAGATGCATTTAAATAATGGATATGTATAATTTTTGTATTAAGCAAAATGTTCGGCTTGGTACAATTATAATTGATAATTGTTAATGTAATGTAAGGTCAACCGGAATATTTTTATTTTTATTCAACACTTTTTGTCTATTATCTTTACAAAGTGCCAATTTCGTATTTATTTATTATTATGTAATAATAATTTAGAATATTAAACTTACTTCTGTGCATTATTTTAATTTAGATGTAAAAAGGGAGTCTCAAAAATTCTAAAATATTTGGAAAGATCTTCGGTACTTAAAAGGTTAGTTAAGGAAACGTTAAACGCCTTTTGTGTTTGTAACGATAGGCAAAGTGGTCATGAATTTATCTCATAAAACTTTATAAATAAAGATTTTGTCGTACAAACCGTAGTTTTAATTATTCTTTCTTGTCAGTATGTCTCCAGACGATTATTAATGTGTGTTATTTCAAAAATATTTATTATAGTGTTTGAATCAAACATAATATAGTATGAAAGGAACAAGACGCTGTCACCTATAGTAGCCTGCTAAGAAAGTTATCAGGAGAAAATTCAAGTTCAAATCCCATATTGCCATTGGCTAGCCGCACACACGCATTATGACAATAAAAAAAATTACGCATATTGACAATAAAATACGTATTGTCAATAATATTGTGTGTGTGCGGCGTGTATTGCGGTATTGTTCAATATTATTGCGAATTTCCGGCAATTCTGAAATATGCCGTCAATATTCAGGGGGAGGCAGGGTTATTGTCAATATTATTGTGTGTGTGCGGGCCTTACTTCAATATTCTAGTTTAACATAATTTATCTATGAGTGCACGTCAAATGAGTTGTTTTCTATGTCTCAAATATTATTGTTTGTTTTGATTTTTGTTGGATTTTTGTAAAATTTAATTTTTTTGTAAATTCCGTTCTTTTTCGCATCCATTCTTTAATCCATCGTTTTTTTTTAGTTCGCGGTTTCTTATTTAACAGGCTTATTGCCATACACAATATGACACATTTTTTTTATTATCCATACTTCCGCGTAGATCACGGATCAGTTCGTGACTGGGCCTTTTAAAATTAGTAAATATTGGCAATAATATTGAGAAATATGCGGAGGCATATATTGTTAAAACAAATTGACAAACTTGATTTGACAATATTATTGCGTGTGTGCGGCTAGCCATTGAAAGGAGTTTGTAGCATATTTTATATCGTACTTAAAAATCAAAGACGCAGGTCAATGATTGACCAGTTCATTAAGTATCTTGTGAGTCTGGGTACTTTTACTTCAATGTGCATCATACATATCACGAACAATATCAGATTTTATTGTTAAGGATTCCACAGACTCTTTCTCGTAACAGCAATATTTTTTATCCAATTGAACGCTTCGTCACGCATGGAGTCTTCAGATGCGGTGATCTTCAAATAAAGTAAGATGAAATACTGTCGTTTTACGTATACGAGTATACCGTACAGTGTAAACTCCATGTATCGTCCTTCGATTTAACGACGAACCTCCTAAAGCGTCGAAATCACTCGGCTTTGGTTGGTTTAGCTTGTCTTCCATACAATGATAAATACACTCTACATAGCATTACACCCACCCTCAATAACGACAACAATTAAATGCTAAAAAGTACTTTTAAGTTGCCAAAATTAGTTAAAACTGCGGAGCTGTGTACGTTGTTTTGTCGCTTTATTGTCCTAGCGAGAAATAAACTCGACTGTAGGAACTCGTCGTACGTACCGAACTTTCCAAGAAATCCGTTCTTTTTTTTACAAATTGCACATGCTTGCATGTGCTTTATCACGGAGATGCCTCAATATCGCAAGATATGAATGAAGTTAGTAAAAACACAAAGTAACTACCGGTACAGTACGAAAAAAACAGACCGCGCAATAGCGTTCAAATACGAATTGTTTTTATGTATTAACAACACTAGGCTGAAATAAACTTTCTTTTTCTAATACCGATTTCTTTCTCCATTTAACGGCAACTGCATGTAATAGTCCGGTCAATTTAGACATCCAAGGTTACAGTAATTCGCACTTGGCTGAATATTGGTAGGATTGCTCAATACACTATTATAAAGGAAATGTGAAAAGTCCTCATCGATCCGGCACGTGCAAAAAAATTTACTCGGGATCAAAGGTCACAAAAACGGGTTTTTCGCGATTTTCAGCAAAATGGTAAGTTTTATCATAAAATTAGTTTAGACAAAAATTGTAGATCAGATAATTATCTATAAAAAATGTCCAAATACTTTTTTCCTAAGAGCCACCGTTTTTGAGATATAACGATTCAAAAAGTTGAAAGAGTTGTAATCGTCATAATATGCACACGTTTCCACGCCACCTTTGAGGTAGTGTACTCAGTGGCGTAGCTACCCAGGGGCTAGGCGGGGCAGTGCCCCGGGGCCCTCAAGCTCAGGGGGCCCTCGAATCCTTACCAGAAATCTCAATCGTTCTGAACTTTTGGAAGTTTCTCCCATTTTCAAAATAAATATGACAGGTTGCAACCCCACTTTAATCAAGACATTAATTTGAGAGAAATTCAAAAGTTATGCCTAGGAAATTACCCTAAATTCTTTCTGTAGGTTGGCAGTGTTGTCAATTTGACGGATAGTGATATGTGCATTTTATTATTCATCGATGTGCGTTTTATTGTGAATTCGAGTTAAGATTTTTTTTGAGAACGGTTAAAAACTCATGCTATATCAGGAGTAAGTAAGCTAATGTCAATAAACTTTTTTTGGTACTGGTCAAAATAGTGGTTCAATTTTATTTGATTTTACCACTCATATTGATGTCCGTTAAAGTCAATAAATCGTGTCAAATCTAAAGATTTCGCCTACAGCTTATTTTATAACACGAATTAGATAGCAATTGAAAACAAAACCGCATTAAGCCTGGATTTAAACGAAATCATTGATACTTTTGCGAAAACTAAAGCTAGGAGAAAATATAATTGTTATTTAGTCAGTTGGTAGGCCCGACCTTTATACAGGGTGGCCAAAAAGTCGTGGATCAAACGCAAATAGGGGATAGATGAGGTCATCAGCGGCAAAAAATTGTTCTACGGGAGGTCTCTAAGGTCAACACCCCTGCAGAGTTATGATTTATTTTGGTTTTTATATGAAAATTGACTTTTTTTACTAATTCTTATTAAAATTCGAAAAAATCTACATCCTGTATCTTTTTAATAATATCCACTAGATTGTTACTGATGAGTTCTTGCGTTAGACATACTATTTATAGTTGTTTATTGAGTGTATTGAAGATAATATTAAGTTATACGATACATATAACATTTTTTCAAATCATAACTTTTTGTTTATTTCGGACCCCACTGTGAAAAAAAATTACTTCACCGAAAAGTGACCGCCGATGACCTCATCTATCCCCTATTTGCGTTTGATCCACGACTTTTTGGCCACCCTGTATAATAAACCCTTGAATCTTCTCTATTTCATTTGTTTCGCCAAACCTACACCAAGAATTAATTGTAGTTTACAAGTATGTTGTTACTGTTTAATATTTTTATTACCTGCCCTGCACAAAAAAGAGCTTAAGTGGCTTAGCATTTTTAAAGTATTTGTATATTTCATATTTTTATTTGATAAAACCTAATCAGTTTACATAGCAGTGGGGCCCCATTTTTTAATTTGCCCCAGGGCCCTTGGTCACCTAGCTACGCCACTGAGTGTACTTAGCGCTTTTTTTTAAATGTGGTTTCCCCGGTAGGCCTATTCCACTGATCTTTTATGATTCTGTTTAATTTGAAACTATTGAATAACTGTAGATATTGACAAGGGTTGAAAATGGTGAAAGGGGTGTAAATTACAAAAAATAAGAAAATTTATCCGTCTGAATCTAAATCATCATTAACTTCTGCATTCTCTTGTTCTTGTTCTTCTTATTTTCCTTCTCTTCCTTCTCCTTCTTCTCCTTCTTCTTTATCTTCTTCATTCTGGGTGTTAATAAATTGTCCCAATAATGACACATCGCATGTCTCTTCGTCAATATCAAATGAATCTTCAATTGTTGGCAATTCAACATTGGAGCATGACCGGCCTTGACAGTTAGTACATGCTACAGAAAAAAACAGTCCAACTTTTTTTGCAACCACATTTAGCACTACATCCCTTTTTACAGTTGCAAAAATGGTGTTTAGTAGTTTTTCTGGTGCAGGTGGAAGTAAAGTCTGAACTGGCTCTAATAAATTGTCGACCAACTTCCAACCCCAGTCTTTTCCAACAGCACGAAATAGGTTAGAAAAAATAGGTTACAATAAACACGTGTTTTCACTCCAGAGCGATGTTGCTGAAGGTTACACTGGCGTAGAAAATAAAGGACTGGGATTTTTTTCCCCGAAATTTTCATATTTTATATGTGTAAGTCACACTGACCGATAGAACGATATTTTTGCTTGTATTACGGCTTCAGTGATGTATATACGTGGTGTACTTATACATATAATGACGATTACAACTCTTTTAACTTTTTGAATCGTGATATCTCAAAAACGGTGGCTCTTAGGAAAAAAAGTATTAAAAAATGCTGAAAATCGCGAAAAACCCATTTTTGTGATCTTTGACCCGGAGTAAATTTTTTTGCACGTGCCGGATCGATGAGGACTTTTCACATTTCCTTTATAATAGTGTATTGAGCAATCCTACCAATATTCAGCCAAGTGCGAATTATTGTAACCTTACCCCTATTTTTTAGTCTAATTTGACCGGATTATAACGTCAAAATAGGCAGTCCCTTGAGTGTCGTTTCATAAAGTTTACACTGTATTTAAATAAAAAACAATGCTTCACGATTTTGATATCGAATACATATTAATCAAAATAATTGTGAAACTTTAAATAAAACGTACAACGAAACCGGCTTCAGAAATACTACTATAGTAAGTCATTTATGTATAAATGGGAAGGTCCTAACTTATCACCTGAATTTATTTTTAGCCTTTAGTACCTTGTCATGTTGAAATTTACTTTTTAAATTTACTCAAAAACAAAATGGTAAGATTAAATTCCACAAACACGGAAACGTTGTACTTTTTTGTTCACCTATGGAGTCGATAGGCGTCGCCAAACCACATTTCAAAAATTTACATAAGCTGGATATTTTTGGATGGCTGTTATACATATCTGTAATCATATCTGAACCAATTGTAATGATATACCGCACTTATATACAGAAAACTTTCGCATCCCATTGACAAGCTGCCCCAACACCACAAATACAAACATTGGTTCGTTATTACTTTGACTTCACCTGTAATAAGATCTTTATAGCCCAAAGAAACATTATGCCAATGCTGCTAGGACGACATGGTAACCTCGCAGGAGGTCGATATTCAATAACTTTCAATATTCAGCGACGTTAGGGCTATGGGTTTTCAACGAAGTAAATTATCGAAACTGGAAATATTATAATTGTCTAAACTCAGAATCTAATTATAAAGTTATTTTTATTTGTTAATAACGATGTTCTAAAGTTCTCAAAGAAAAAAACACATGTATGCCATAAGCTCGCTTGAGGAATCTAGGTACTAAGGTTAAATTAATGCAATAAGTTTTGATTTTAGGTACAATAATTATAATTTAGTGTTTGGTATTTAAGTTTTTATAAGGACGTGCAGATAGAATGAGCATAAAAGACTATACTGTATATGTATTAAACTGGTGAGTGTTAGATAGTATCAGCATACCTTTTATTTTGAAAATTAAAACTTATTATTAGTTTATACTAACTCTGGCTGCGTCCACTAATTTAAGGATTAAGAAATTATTTTTATATATAAGTTGAAACCCAAGAACATAAAATTAATTATTTGAAATAATTTGATATCTGTTATTGAATTAATAATAATACTAAGAAGCCGTTTCAGTTGCAGCAATTGCCCAAAACTATTATGCAAACCGATAAAATAATTTATCTTATATAAGTTTTAGGCTATTAATTGAGAAGCATTCCTCAACATTGTAAAGTTATTTTTCGGTGACGATTAGGTACAAACAATTAGATAAATAATTACTTCTAGCATTGAAGCTAGTTGAAGTCATTTTATTTATTTTCGTAGCACGATATTAGAATATGTAAGTTCATGAAATGGTCATTAATTCATTGAATTAACAGCGAAATTTTTCAATAATGAAATCAATGTATTAATTAAATAAATTAGTTTGGTTCTGTGACATTTATATAAGAATATATCTACGAAAACTTCACTACCCTCTAAGCTTTTTCTAACCTACAAAATGAATTATTAATTATATTACAGTATTTTATATTAAATTTGCCATGTTTTCAACTACACGCAGTTATATGCTTTTCTCAATAAATTGTGCATTAAACATACTAACGCGCCTTTATCAGTATGTCAAGAAATATTTTGTTCATACCTGAATAGAACAGACGACTTTCGTTACAAAGCCATTTATTTTTTTAGACACATTAATTTGATGATATTCTCGAAAATTCCAATAGCTTTGTTTTGAATCTCTCTAGAGTTATTAAACAAGATAATCCTTCTTCGATTCCTAATTAACATAAGATATTGCACAATACTGGATTATTGCTTTTTGAAGCACTAAAAATAGCTACTCATAGATGCAAATGCATTTAAAAACGTGCAAATTCTTAGAATAGACGTATTTACAGGCGACTTTGGCTTCATAAGAATAATTGATAATTTTTGAGTTTCGTTGTTATTTTTTAAATCAAAAAAAAGTCCTTGACGACCAAGCCAGCATTTCATATATAAGGGAAGATATTTGAGTGCGAAGTAATCAGTTGACCGTTCAGACATTCGAAGTAGTGTAGTGTTTTGAAAAAGAAAAATATTTTTAAAAATGAGTGCCATTTTTTATACGTTTCTTCTGGTCCTTCAGATAGCAATTATTCAGAGTACAAGTAAGTGACATGCGAATTATTTAGGTTTTGGTTGAAGTAATGTTTTTTTTTCACTATGAAATATTTAGGAATTATTAACGGTTGACTTCTCAATTATCTAGGGTGCCATTAGATTCTCATACTTTCAATTTTTCAATATGTAATTAAAGATAAATCTTCCTTTTCGAAACATAAATTGGTAATTAATTATTGTTCTGAAACATTGTTTTTATATTAGGCCCTTTTTTCGGTTCCTTTATTATGAAATTCTTCTTAAAACAAAATTCTACTTTTTCATTTAAACATTCTAAAAATGTGTTGGGCTTTTTCCAGTGTTGTGTTTAATAAAAGGAATTGGTAATTAAAAAACGTAATATTTATAGAAATATTAAATAATTAATTGTCTATTTAAAACGTATTATATCGTGTAGTTAGTCGTCTTATATCCAGTAACTTCAAGTTATTCTAAGAAAATTAATAATCGATAAAATGGCATTAACCCCTATAAGATAAATAATGTGAAACCAAATAGCTTACGTAAAAAAATTATCAGGCGTTAAAACGAACTTGTACTACTGTAATTAAACATTGCAACGTGTTATGTATAATTTTACAAAACTTCATACGTTAAAGAAAATAAATTACGTTTCCAATTTACAAAAATAAAAAAGCAAGTTATTTAACAAACAAGTAATAGGTAGATATTTAAATCGCGAGCGATGTCACCTTCAAACTACAATCAATCGTTTATGACCCGTTTTAAACTTTTAAGTAATTGTTGTTAATTAAAGTTGATATTATTTACAATATAAAAAAGCAAACTAGACAAAAATGTTTTTGATACTGTCGTATGTTGAAATCATACAATAAGTGGTACTTATTAGTTCAGTACAGAAATAATAGGATTCATGTAGCGCAAGTTTCCAAATGAGTTTAATGTCATTTTCCAAAATTCAGGCAAATAAAGACGGTAAAATCAGTGTGGTATAAAGATTGACAAACTTTGCAAAGAATAATTTATAGATAGGTGAATTATTGTTCGTAGCGCGTGTTTAATTTAAGAAACAAAATTTGTCAACCTGATGATATCATTAGATTTTTCACTTGTCTGTTTGTTTATTTTTTTAAAGTATGTTAGGTCTTTTTTTTGATTTGGGCAGCTATAAAATTAAAAGTATATCCTTCACCGTACCATTATCATCATATTATACGATTTTGATGTTATCACTGCTATTTCTGGCACTGCAAAAATACCAAGAAGGTTTGTAATAAAAAATACGTAAATTTCATGATAATTTTTATTTTAGACCCCAGAGAGTACGGAAAATGCGATGTCCGGGACTCAGACTGCCTTACCAAACAGGTCCAACTCCGGGTACCAGAAATAACCTCGGACCTAATAGCGGAGATCGCAGCGAGACATCTTGACCCACTGATCATAGACGTTGCTGAGATTGACATCGCTGGTGTCAAAATTAATTTCTACAAGGCTGTGCTACGTGGAATCAAGAACGTCGTGATTGAAAGCGTGGAGTAAGTGTTTGATGGTCCGACTTTTGTCGGATTGTGAAATATATCGCGATTAGCGCGAAATATTACTTTAATTGTATCAAAGTAATAAAATAATTGGTTATGTCAGTTTGTAATTTCTAACTACCAGAAGATTGGAATTTATCTTATCGTTGAAACTACGATGCAAATTCGCTTTCCACTGACTTGGTCTACTTAGTAAGGTTTACTTTGCCGAGTCGGATTAGACAAAAACTTTATAAGTAAAATGACGTATTTATATACCTCGACCGGAATCGAACGCTACGTATTATCAAGTACGTTGCAGTTATAGTAAGTTTTTTTCCAGATTGGACTCTTCGAGAAGACAAATGCGAGTGGTAGCTCACACCGACGCCATTGTTAAAGGACGTTACAGTGTCGATGGAAACGTCCTCGGTTTTGTTATTAATGAAGATGGTGATGCAGAGATTAACTCCAGTAAGTATTTTTGTTGAATTTATATAGCGTAAAAAACTTTTTTGCGAGTTTAATGACGAGGGGACCGGGGATCAGGAAGTTGCAGCTTTAGCATTTCGTGCTTTTGATTTTATTGCGCAATAACACCCAATCAATAAAAGAAATGATTTTAAAAATACAAATCATATGTCTATTCTTAAGATATACATAGACCTGGACCTTATTGTCAAGATATAGGACGTAAATGAGATTAGTCGATATTTTTTTCATGTGAAGGGTTTTTTACGCGTGAAATAATGTTGAAAATTGGTTTTTACTAAGTACAATATTGTAATGGATATTCTAATACGTAAAATTTATCAATCAAACAAACAGTCGGATATTATTAAACAATAATTCGAACTTCATTTTGTTCATTAAAAACAAGAAATGGTGTCGCTTTTATTTATTTTAAATATTCTAAGCTGGTTATTAGTATGTTAAAATATGTGCACAAATGTCTGAAATGTGCTTTCAGTTTGTCCTACCCTCGTAGGATAGAATTGATCTTTGAATGTATTCCTATACGAATTAGTGGCTGGTTTTAGTAAAGGTTCGTGCAAAGAATCAATGGGTATGTGTATATCCTATGTATGTTTATCTGATCTGTTTTTGATCGCCTTTCTGTGTCTCCCAAACTAGAAAACGTTTGTTGTTTTGAGGTCAGATTCCAGGATCCAAACACATTAACCTATAGGTATCAATCCTTCTTCGAGTCACAAAAACCTTGCGAACCTTTAAATATATTTTTATTATTTAAATTGTTGTCCATTTTTGATCAACTCCAAAAACAAGATATTTTTGTATAAAAACTTCTTGTTTTAATTTATTTAATTTTTTCTTAGAAAACTTCCAAATTGGTTACGTGATGCCGTACGAAATCGTCAATGACTCCAACGGCAAGGCTGTCTTCGACCTTAAGAGTTACTCCTTCTCTTATGATATTAAAGACAGCGTGCAGTACAATTTCACCAACTTGTTTAAGGGAAACAAGGGATTAAGTAAGTTGTAAACCAATACGACAATTTTGAGTGATACAAATAATGCTATTAATTCGCGCGCGCGTTAGGTGTATCTATAATAAGAAAGTTTAAGCTATATATAACTAAGTATACTATCTTAGAATATAATAAAGCTAATGTATGAGACGATAAGAGGGATCCTTATTAAAATTTAAAAAATATTCTTGATTTTGTTTCAAAGAATGAGCCGAATGATTAATTTCTTGATACTAAGGCTTTCAGAAGACAGCTCAATAAATAACTATGTACTTTTTACAGGTGACTCTATGCATCACTTCCTTAACAGGAACACTGGATGGTCCAAGGTCCTAATCACAACCTACGGAAAACCTCTTCTAGACATGATTGCTGGAAAGATGTTCAACGCTTTTAGGTCATACCTTTTAGTGCATCCCATCGATGAGATGGTCTATTAGATTAGTACAGGATAAATATTCACATGCTGAAATAAATAAATAATAATGCGAACTCGTCAAAGCAGTTTTGACAGTTCAACCTTTACTTTTGTTCGAACTATTCAACATTTTCATGTCATATTAGCTGGATAAGTTTTTATTGAATTTATCACAATGTCTGAACATGTTATGTTAATTGCAATTAAGTCGCATTATTAAAAGTGCCTCAACACGATTTTCAACTCCAGCTGTATGTATGCAAAATAAATAAAATTGTTTGTTATTAATAGGTGATCAGGTCATCTATTATCTATCGATATGTTTACTTAAATCGTTTTAATAGTGTAAATTCTTCTGTATGTGTACTATATTTTCAGTTATGTTTGTTATGTTCTGTACTTTGTAGGATAATAAAATTTTCAAAAAAATATTTGTCTCAATTGCTTACTTGCATTTATCCTTTCACAATTGGAGTTATAAATTAAATTTTCAAGGGCGCCTCTGTTTGGGGTAAGAATATCAAAGCCGTTATGAATTTTATATCTATTCTTTTCTGGTCGTGAATCAAACCTTGAGGGTTGAACATAGTGGGTCCTTGTGGTTCCTTGTTATGGTTCCCAATTAACAAAGCAATGATTGTTTCGTGAAGCAGAAGCAGGAAGCCACTAAAACTGTGCTATGTTTTACCAACAATTTTAATTTAATTACTTCACTGGATTTTTAATGCACATATTACAGTTTACGGCTTTTAAGAGACGGGTAAAAAGTTCGTGGCCAGATAAAAAACATAAATCGTCTATTATCTATCTTATCTATTAGCTTTTAGCTCGATTTTCTAAAAATCTTTCTCGATCCGATCTTTATTGGAATTAGTGAAAGATGAATCTCCTACACGTAGCGACATTAAAATCCTCGAACCAACGATTAAATAATTCAGCCGTTCTTGCTATTTGCGGCAATTTGCATAGAAATGAGTTCTGACAGAAGTCACAATTCGAAACTGAATTGAAATTCCGATTATCCTGCGAGCGAATCGTGCCTAATGCTCTTTTAGAAAAAATTTAATTTTCTACGCGATGTAACTTATTCATTGAGTGGCGGTCGACTCCCCGGATACAGGTACCTTGCTAGCTCCATTGTTCCTTATCGTATTTTATCTTTGTTTCTATGGGTATGAAAATGTAGCGATGTATAGTAAAAATATATTTATGTATTGACATTCTAAAGATTGAAACTAGGTTCTCAGAGATTGGATAAAACGAAACAGTCAGGAATCAAACTCGTTACACTAAGAACATCTTTTGTATAAGCGTATGTAGATATGTATGAGCTACAATTTATATATTCTCAAAAACTGACAGACGTTTGGACATAATCCCCTTTTAAGTGTGATGCGGCCTATTGCAGGAACGCCTATGAATACGCTTGAATTAGTCCATGTTAAACTGTCTAGAGAAGATGGATGGATACACTCTTTTGCTGTTTTTACAAGAAACGACTATCCGAATCGTGTTGTGTGAATTTTGGGGGTGAAACTCCAGCGTGCTTTTAGACGAGCGTTGTTTGAAAGGGGATGACAGAATCAGGTTGTGAAGTCGCACAAATCTTACACATTGTAATGCATGTTTATAATTAAAAAAGATTTTTGAAGATATAGTTCTTTTGGCGCGTTACGGAAAAATGATGAGAGTAATTTTGTTTCTATTGTTAGTGTAGTTTTTTCTACAAAGGTAGAATATTAGGCGAAAGTTAAAATTTTAAAAGATTTTTATCTTATTACTCCAAAGAAGTTATACACTTCTAACGCGTGTTCATAAGTACAAAAACGTTTTTTTTTTATAGTTCCATGGAACATTCTCCGGAGTGTAATCAATAGAAGACTGAACGGCAGGCAACTGAAAGGAGATGGTCAATGGTCGTCTATAATTTGCTAAGCCCGCCTCTAACGTCCAAGGCACCCAGATGAAAATTGGCAGCAACATCCCAGATATGACTTCCACACGAACGAACTCAAGCTTGATAAAGATTAAGAAGCTGTTCCGGTGTAAAGAACAGTCGGCCAACTTTTGCGAATAAGTTTAAACTATTAATTTCCTAAGCCTTGTATCTTCATTGGTTTTTTATAGCTACCAGTTTGTTTGTCGTTCTCCTAATTTATAAATTTTATGCTGTCATGTTTTGTCTTGTTTTGCTTTGTATTCTATTTTTATCAGTGACATTTTTGTCCATATATTTATTTTATGTTTGACATTTTTTTATTGTATAGATTTTTTCTCGACTCATTAGACAGGTCTGGGGTTTATTCGTGTTAAATTGGACTCGGTACGCATCAGCCCAATCCGATACCTCCTTTAAGGTAATTAAAACGTTCAACCATAGCATCCCTTTCAGGTTGAATAACGTGTACAAATATGAGAAGTAGGAGGGTTGCAGCATGAACAGAACCTTTCGGTTATACTTATAAGATTACACGATTATGTTCAAAGTCAAAAATCATTTATTCATTTAGGTAACACAATGTACACTTTTTTTTTTAATAAGAATTATGAACGTCAAAAAAGAAATATACATTAAATGCTTCTAATTTTACATTTACTGCCAGTTCTCAAATCAAGGGCGTAGAACGGAAGAGAAGAACTGGCAATAAACTCTCCGCCACTCTTTTTAATTCTGTTCAAGCCACTATGATAAACAAAAAGTCCATATTTTTCCACAAGGTCCCTTAACTCTTCTACTGTGCTTCCCACCATTGCATTGCATTAAGGTCTCCGATGACAATTGTGATGTCTCTTTTGGGCAGTATTCTTACTGTATCATCGAGCAGTCTGTAGAATTCGCGTATAGAAAAACGATATTGAAGCGGTATGGCTTTGAGTTGGGAGGAAAGGATATTTGACGGAGATGTTAAATGTCATGTATTCCGCTTCACTCACCCTTAAGCCCCATAGTTTTAAGTCATACTTTCCTACTTTCCCATAAATCCACCTCCTAAAAGCCTAAAAAATATGGGTAGACTTCGACAAAGACAATATGTATAAAAAAATGACCACTTGTTGGTTATTTCTACATCGACATATATTATTTATTCCTACATTTGAAGAGCCAAAAAGTACACTGTAAATATGACTACGATTTACTTTTCTTTTTCTTAAGAATAATCGATAGTTCAATCGTCTTAGAAATCTTATTAGCACCACTAAAATCATCAGATACAGACGAAAAAACACAAATATACACAAATAATGTGACAACATCTACGGGTTTTAAAGCCGGTTAAAACAGTGCAGCGATTCGTACCATAATTACCCATTATGATGGTAATGGAGCGACACATCAATATGTGATGTCAATAACAAGGTTGCGTAGGCTCTATTGTACTAAATCACCTCTGACCTAAAATCTATACTTATTAACTCACAATTGAATCGATATATTAAAAAGGTTGTCTGTCTTTTTATTCCATTAAATTTGTAATAGTTTTTTATTTTGAATGAATTACATACATTCGTTTTATAATTGTTAACATTCAAGGTTTTGGTTCAACATTACTGAGTTAAATTTTTAATTAACTTTATAGTTTTGCCCAACAAAACACTCACCCAAAGTGTTTTGTCGAGTGTAAGAAAAGAAGAAGTATAGTTAAGTACCTACAGCACTTCGTTAGATTTCTAGGGAAATGATTATTTTATTGGTAGGCACAAAAGGCTGACTGATGTTGATTAATCAGAAATTTATGTGTATCATACTCTATTATATATCTATTATACTATCTATACTATTATAGAAGGATTTAAAAAAAAGTATCTTGAGTTAACCAACATTATCGGAAAACACTTTTGTTGACTATCAGTTATTAGACGATCAAAAATCTTAACTCTAGATGCAGTCGGGCCTCATTGTTATGGTACATCATACGGAAGCTCCAAACCGTTCCACATACATACATGATCAATTTATATGACAAATTATGCAATGATTAATCGTCTTATTAAACCTTGACTGTGAACAGCCTGATATCCAATATGAGTTTTTTATATAAAAGGGAATATATGAACATCACAAACAGTTAAGCTTCAGAATTGCAAAGTTGTACGAACAAAATGGGCGCGATATTTTGTGCTTTATTCCTGGCAATGCAATTGGCATTTATTCAATCGGCAAGTAAGTGAAATAATGAATTATAACTTTTATACCAACACGTGTAAAATGTTTTGTCTTCAAATACTTTTAGACATATCTCATACAATCATAAGCGCAATTGTGAGGAATTAATTCTTCTTAATCAATACTCGTGCAGATCAGTCTTCTGTCTGACTCGTCGCCACTGGGCTAACACATCTTTACAAATATATTATAGTCAAGTCAAAGTCAAAAATCATTTATTCATATAGGTAACACCATGTACACTTATGAACGTCAAAAAAGAAATATATACATTAAATGCTTATAATTTTACATTTACTGCCAGTTCTCAAATCAAGGAGAACGGAAGAGAATAATTGGTAATAAACTCTCCGCCACTCTTTTTAATCGCCAAGTTTTTTTGTTTTACACAACGTTTTTTTGGAGCTGCAACCATTACACCATGTTCCACATGACATCTTAAGTAATAAATAATAATAGAATAATTTAAAAAACAAAGATTTGTCCTCTATCAGCAGTAGGCATGGTGGCACGCACTTACATTCTCGTGGGAACAACACGCAAATACATAGTCGAAATAACTAACATCACCGCATACACGAATTAAAGTACGATCAGTCACCATAACATTAAAATAATTATAATTTCAGTACCCCGTGTGTATATTAAATGTAGTGTTTGGGACTCTGGGTGCCTAACCAGACAGGCTCAAATAAAAGTGCCCGCCCTTACCTCTGGAATACCAGAGCTCTTCACCGAAACATTGGATCCCATGCTAGTGAACTTCGCCCGTGTCGACCTCGCCGGCTTAAAAATGGATTTGAACAATGCCGTAATTCAAGGGTTCAGGAACGCTGTTATTGATAGAATTAAGTAAGAAAAAATGGTATTAATTCCGATTAATTATATACCTGTTTTTAAAAGACCTCAAAAGGGAAATATTTTTTACTGACAATTTTTCGTTACATATACGTATGTATGGTGTAACTTGGGTAAAAAGTCTTCAAATTATTTAACTAAAATGACGCACCCTTCACATATGAAGTATATGTTCATTATAAAATTTAATAAAATTGAACTTTTAATATTATTTTATGCTTTGCAGCATTGACACAGTATCGCGACAAATACAATTAGTGTACCATACCGATCTTGCGATGAAATCCCGGTATAGCGCTCAAGGAAGTATCCTCAATTTGCCATTTAATGGAGATGGGGAAGCTGTAATATCTGCAAGTAAGACAGCATGAAATCAAAATAAGTGAAAATAAGCATAGACTTCTTAAAATTATATTAAAAATTTCCTCGTTCGAGACATTTTCAAAACTGTATTTAATATAGATCAATTTTGACTCATGTCAGCAAGACTAAAGAATGAAAGAAAAGTTACAAATATATAGTTATATAATATGATGCGTAAACATTGTTTATATTCTCAGAAAAAGTGCAAATGGAGTACCTAATGCCGTTTGAAATATCAAAAGACGCTTTTGGCAGAGATGTAATTGATCTGAAAGGACTCCAATACTGGTTCGACGTTAAGGACAACGTACGGTTTGACTACACTAACTTGTTCTATGGCAACAAGGGACAGAGTAAGTGCAATGTTTAGCGTTAAGGGCCACGCCCAACAAGTACTGAAATAATTAAATATATAATAATTAAAATGCACATTTCGCGTTTGAAACAAAAAACACAAATTTACTTTTTTGTTAGTTTTGAGGCTTAATCTCAATTATAAGTCAAGTTTGAATATTTGACACGAATGAGACTAAGTCATAGAAACTACTCATGAAAAAGCAAGTTCCGTACATATAAGGGAATATAACATTTGCTATGACCTGTTTTAAAAGATTTTTGTATTCGCAGGCGATTTAATGCATCAATTCCTGAATACAAACTGGAAATCAGTCGCATTAACCTACGGACGACCAGTGTTTGACGTGCTGAATATGAAAATCTTCAATGCAATTAGATCATATCTTCTTTCGCAGCCTATTGAAGAAATATTTCTAAATTAGATTACAATAATTATAAATGCACTTTATTTAAGTGCACCGGAAATATATACTTTTACTAACTTTTAATTATCATGTTATTGCAAAAAGGCTCTCTCAGCTTCAAGTTCAAATATTAAAATAAAATAAAAAAAACAACTTCAATATATTTTAATTGATTGGCGCTTTTAAAAGGAAAAAAATTGTTTCACAAAAACCCGACTACTCGCTTCCGCAAAACTTTGGTTAACGTAATTTTTTTAAATAATCCCGAAATAGCATAAAAGTGAACGTTTTAAATTTTTATATTCATAGTGCAAAATGTCGTTGATTATTTTAAAAACATTAAGACGTATTAACATATATTATTTTAAAGTCGCCATATTTTATTAATGTTAATTTACAACTATATATACATGTGTACGATTTTAATTTAGAATACAATATGTTTTACTAATAAATATAAATCGCAATATGTTGGCCTTTCTTTACTAGTAAAAAAACTTATTTTTTTAATACTACACGATCTACCAGACCCAAAAATAAGTTCAATTTAAATAAACTGGGTGATGTTTTATTGCTTTCTTATGCGACGTATAAAAATAGGAACTATCTGTTTGAATTTGTAGTTTATCCTTAAGTCTCATGAGAACTGCTTTTTCTGCAATATTGAATAATAACAAATCATGAAAACTGTTTTATTCTTGTACTTTTTACTTAATTGTGTTCAATATATTTATCCGTATGGTAAGTTTGATTTATATTCGAAAATCTACAGTTTTTAATTTTGTTTATTTAAATTTTTATCTTGCCGTTTTAGTAACGATCTGTTTGAAAAAAAATTTAAAAACGAATGCAAACCTTATTTTGACTTTCGTGTATTTTCAACAATGATTTGCATAACTTGATTTGCGCTGTAATTTATTGAAATCTTATTACGAAACTCAAATTAGAGTTAAAATATTTGCTTTTATGTTTTGACGACACAATATAATTTCAGTGTTCTCATCGGTGGAAAAATGCTCTTACACAGATTATAAGTGCTTAAAAAGATCCTTTCAAAAGGCTGTTCCATTGTTTACTGAAGGGATCCCCGAACTGGGAATCGAGAGAATGGATGAGTTAGTCGTTCACGATAAAATATACAAATTGGGTGGGTTGGATTTAACCTTGAAAGATGCACGATTAAAGGGTCTCAAAACAACAGTTTTTGATCACGTGAGGTATTTCTTCATTTGTTCACTAGATGGCGTGTGTATTGTGCAATATGTCCGCATACCTACTGCTTGGAACCTGTATGTTTTTTTTACTTTGGTATTAATTCGAAATTCAAAATAAAATTATATACCTATGTTTTTATTTTGTTTGTAGAGACCAGATTTAACTTTACAATAGTTAGTAAGCACTTATAATAAAGAGTCGGTACAAAATAATGTATAAGGTAATTGGACTATAATGAGTTTCTTTTTCAGCATTGATACCAACAAAAAAATGCTCTTTACTAGCTACCACATAGTAAAGTGTTCAATGAAGGGGAAATATGAAGGGGTTGGAAACATAAAGGTTCTGCCTTTAAGAGGCTCTGGAGAAATTTTCCTCAAGTTCCGTAAGTGGGCTAAACAGAAATAGACTAACATAAATAAAATAATACCTGATTTAACTTAGGGTTATAATTTATAATAATTTTCAAAAGTGCGAGATACATTTTCAAGTGTCAATATTTCAGGAAATGTTGCCTTATCCGTTAATAGCACATATGTAATGGAAAATAGAAATAATAAGGAATACTTAATCCCAAAAAGTTATGTGTTCGAGTACGAGGTGAAAGATTATGCTCATTTCAATATGACTAATTTATTCTCGGGAAATGAAAAATTAAGTAAGTTTTTATCTCAATTCACTGTGCTTGTTTATTACGTTACTTCTTTATATTTTAAACGATTGACAATACACACTACTCCATCTTAGATAACCGTCAAGTCAAATGGTTTATCAGGTGAGCTTGCTTTGCCATTAAGCATATGGAGAAAAAAATGAATTGCAAATACGCAATCAGAAATGTTAGTTATATTCACATGTACTTGCACCTAACAAAACATTTTCTTTGCTATTTAAATAAAATTGTACACCCGTTGCTGACATCATATGCATAAAACATTTAAATTTCTAGGTAACGCAGTATTGACGTTTCTGAATGAAAACTGGCGAGATGTCTCAAAGGAGTTTGGAAAACCAATTATTGAAGGTCAAACCAAACAAATATTTGATAATGTAGTAAAATATTTATCAAATTCACCTGTTACTGAGATATTTTTACTTTAACAAATATGTAAATATATTTTTAAATAAACTTTAATGTTATGAAACTTTTATAACGCCTGGCAGTTTATGCACAGCAAAGATGTATCAGAGCCTCCGAAATGTCATCCTTGCTTTTTGCAACCTGTTCTGTTCTTTCGTAGCTTAGTTCATCACAAACTGCATCTTACCATCAAACTGAAGGTATTTTTAATGAATTTCTTCAGTTGAATAAACATAAATTCATTATTACCAAAATAGTTTTGAATTCCTGTTGTTATGTATGGTAGCCTTATATTGGGTTATTACAGTAATTTCGCTAGACACCGCACTTACTAATCCATGTATAATACTTGTTACGGTTAGATTGGAGGAAGTCAAGTGCGCTCACATTAGTATGACAAGGCTATCAATACAAGATTGCTAAGACAGTGCCCGTATGTTCGCAAAGACGTTGATTAATGCCAAACCCGACTGCCAGGTGGCAGCCATTATTGAGATAACGCTAATTTATCTTATCGCATATGCCACAAATCCCTTAATTTCTATTTATTTATTCAATATGCAAAGCCTCATATAAATATGAATATTGTCATATCCATATTCCAATGTATTTTGGGATAGATATGGCGCTTGAAATAATTAATTGTTCTAGAACTAAATATAATTGAAATATGATCGGCCTATTTGACTTGTTGCATAATCGATTAGAGGATATCGGTATATTTTAAATGTTTGTTATTTCAAATTAAACGAAATATTAACGTAAAAAATGGGATTTTTGTTTAAAATATTTTTTTATAAGTACATTATAATAACTCAAAAGAGTTCGAACTATAATTGTTTTACACGGCCGATCGCCACATTTCTTCTTACTTTTCTTTCGCTGTAGTTTTGATATAAACCTAGTTTGAATGCACTTGAAAGGTTGTTGCCAATTTGACTTATTTAATATCCGTCCTTAATGGATGGTGAACTAATAGTAATTTAACTTAAAGGCAAAGTATATATAAGTATAAAGTTATAGTTAGTATTCTTTCCTTATCATATGACTGATAATTGTATCTCATTTTTCGTTATTAATTTCGAATCAAGAATGCATCTAGGTATGTATTCAGATCTTACTGAGTATTTTTAAAAAATTGTGTATCAACGCTCACTACCAACCAACGGTTGATCAAATATAATAAAGGGGAATAAAAACAATTAGTCCAAAAAGTAATTGTACCAATTCGCTTAAGGTAAAAAAGTAAGTAATAAAGTGTATCACTTTCATATCTCACTCGTATCAAATATAAATAATGATTCTTAGTAATACAATCAGTATTGTTTGTGGCCTCGTTTTGGGGGCCTCTTGGCCCTTGGGGTACTCGAAACTACTGACCATAAATTACATAATGTATTTCATATATATAAGATCGTAGTGATTGAATTAAAAAACAAACAAGGCCCGCATTAGTTTTCAGTGCATATTATTTGTTGTTGTATTGTAATTGTTTCTAATAAAACTTAGGTTGAAAAATAATTAACATAACAAATTTAGCAACAGATTTTCTTAAATCAGAATAAATAGCGAAACTTATTACAATTTATTCCGAGTGATAATAAATTCGAAAATCGTTAATGAGTTAATCAACGATGTTGATCTTTCGTTTTCAGTTTCCCAAGCCGTAACGAATTGTACAGATCAAAAGTTTAGCAATTCTAATAATATTCTGGTAAATTTCACGTTGTTTTTCAAATTTTGCATCTGAAAAATAAAATTAGGTTTTATATAAATTATTTTATACATGCAATTTTGTGTCGTTGGGTTGGTTTCTCCATATATAACGTAAGGTGTTGTTAAAATCTAACAATAAGGAAGCATTTGCGCCTGGCAATAATTGTCGTACACTTTTGAATAAAGTTTGGTAGCCAATTATATATAATAAGACAAAAGATATTTCTTACAGCTCGTAAGAAATACCTTTTGTCTTATTTACTCCAATATCTCCTGCCATATTATTATTTGTAATCTCTGGGATACAATAGAAGAAAACACAGTTCTTCTACAAATTTTTGTTAAATAAAACATAGTAGTGAACCCAAGAAAATATGCCAGGCTTTTAACGTTTTAATTGAAACCCTCAATGTGTCTTGCGTTGCTGAGTTACGGTTTGCCCTACTGCAGGTTACTTAATAATGTGTTTTAAATTAATACATTAATGAACCTCTAACATGTAGGGATTATGGTCCCATTCATTCATAATCTTTCTCAAAATAGGCTTTCACCCTACGGGTTCTTATCGTGTTGAGAGTGATTTGCATAAAATTATTAATTACGGTAGCGAGCTTCAACGGGTTTCCTAATAAGAATTTACTCAGAATTTGTCGAGGACAGCGTATGTTTTATTTACAAACATAATTATTGTGCGAATGTTTTTAATATAAAAAAGGAGTTGCACATGCAGGCTTTTTTCATAGAAATCAAATTTCAGGTAAAAGAAGTTATCGGCAGATAAGGTTATAACTTATTTACGATTGCATAGCAAACTGTACTGTACTGTACTATACTGATATACCTATAATGTAGAATCTGGTTAAATTAGTTAATAGGTATATCTACCTAGAGAGACATGACGCATCATACATGTATACCTCTTATCATATTCTTATCTGTCAAGTTTAGTCTGTTTATTGCAATAATGTCAATTGTCATTTTTAATTAACATTATAAAAAATAATAATAAAATAATATACATTGAAATAAATAACTAAACTTAACATAAACTAAAATATATTATTAAAAGGAGTCCCTTTAGGCAAGGTTCCGAAGATACTGGCAGCGTTCCCCCTTTGAATCGCTAGACTAATTCTTTGTCCGAGGTAGCTGCCAGATCTTCGGTCTCCGGTGATGTCGACTAACCTTTTTCAAATTTCTTTAAAAAGCCTTAAAGCGTTAGGACCCCACGGACAAAGGGTCTCGACACCGAATGGGACAAAATCATATTCTGAGCCTAGACCCCTGTATTTGCATGCTTTAGTTTTTTAAACCGCTGCACAAGCCGCACCAGCTCTGTAGTTGGTTCCATGTAGATAGGAAGGAGCCAGCGTGTCTGAACAGGTTGCATCCCATACCAGTACCCGGCCCATCTTCCATTGAATCAAACTCATACCGTCCGGTCTCTTGCCATCGTCTCTTGCATCAAATCAGTCGTGAAGCAGTCATTTCATGATTTGTCATTCTGAATAGGTGGGAGCTTGTAGTTTATTGTTTATCAGAATGCCAAATCATAAAATGACAGCTTCACGACTGATTTGAGAGCGACCGCCGATGCGAAAATGCTGTTTGAGTTCGAAAAGTGAGTTACAGAATCGCTGGTCAGTAAGAAATAAACTTTGTAAAGGATATGCTGTTATAGCACATATTCAGTTAGCTTGTTTATTCTGTAAAATTCAATTGTCAATTATTCCATAAATTAGGGCTTTCGCCCAATGAATAATAACTAAATCCATAAAATTAATATGGAGCTAAAATTTGGACACTCCAATTTAAAATTCACTTTCAACTTCGCCCATTAGTCACCACAAAACGGTGTTTTCGAGTACAACTTGTCTGCGTCCATACCAACTTTTCCAAATGTTTTATTGGATAACAAGTTAATGAGTAGCTTACAAGTATCTGCAAATTCATTACTTTATTCATTTGAAAAGACTTCCGTGTATTGTTTTCTTTTAGTAAGTTCTATTTAAGCTTTGAGTAGTGTTAGCATTATGGCTATGCTTCGGATTGCAGCTGTGCACTTCTGGATTTATGTTTCCATATGCACAGTTGACGCACTCATACGGTGAAGAGAAATATCGTCAGGAAACGGAAAAAAAAACAAAAATCAAAGCTGATCATGGTTTAGAAATCAGTTTGAATGATGAGGCAAAGGTATTTTCATAAAAATAATGGTATTCTACTAAATTAACTTTTTAAGCATTAAGGTTAGACTATGTGCTTACACTTACGCAAATCTTTTACATAACTTTGAGGGTATTCAATAAAAAAAGACGGACAATACTTACTTACCATGTTTTTCGTTACATTACTTTTAAAAGTTTGTGTAATAATATTACATATTGTAGTAGTGAAAATGCATGTACCTTTTAAACAAAAAGATGGAGCCATAGCCGCTTTGTGGTAAAAAGCGACAAACCCTTGATCTATGATTAAAAAGCCGCCGTCGACTTCCATTGTTTTAAATCTTCAGTCAGCGCTCGGCGGCCTTGACCTTGGAAAACTGGGATGAAAACAATAGGTTAGACGGTATTAAAAAATCAGTTCGCCGTTAGAAGATTTAATTATGTGCATTGATGTTACATAATGGTATTCACAAAATGTTACGATACGGAATGCCTAAATAAATATGATTCGTTGTGGTTAGGACCAGTATTTGGGAAAGCACTGTAAAGCAAAAAGGATAAGATTCAGAGCCGAAACAGGAACTCATAGTTTGCGCCAAGTTTCGATTTTGAATTTTAAGTAATATTTTATTATTTATTTATTAATAAAATATTATTAATATAGCAGCACCAACAAGGCCACACATAAGAAAAAACAAAAAAAAGTAAAGAAACAAGTTATACGAATTATAAACCAATGTGTGGCCTCGATAATATGTGCGGACATCGCGTCGTCGTGCGCAAACATAATGCTTATAATATATATGATTAGTAAGTTTACATAGATAAATATCACATAAAAATTACAAAAGAACCTTCAATTATAAAATATAGCTTAGGAACCTAAGAGAGTGGCACAGACGGTGCCTGGGACAGTTCTGCGACAAAATTATGAAATATGTGAAGGAGGCAAACATAAATTGTAAGATATTGTATATAATAATATAACCGATGTAGCCGGGGAGAGGCGTATCTCACAACGCGCAACAGAAGTTTTTGGTAACGATATATCGGATGGAAACAAGTCCCTTGACACAATGGCAGGGCAGTAGAACGAAAAAAAAACCTCAGAGAGTGATAACAAAATGCCTGTAATCGGTTGGGCGATTCGAAAAAATATCTTTATACCTCAATAAATTATATTATTATTTTTGTCACTAAATGATAATTTTCACCTGTAAAATAACTAATAAGAAACTATAAAAATCATTTGAAATAATATGATTAATAAGTAGAGAGAGACACTACAAAAACAAAGACAAAGTTAAGCGCTTACAAATTGGGCGGAAACTCGTATTAGATACGCCGGATGTCCGGTCCGTTCATGAATGAACTCTGCCCAATTCACATATGCGGAAAAGTATTTGACTTTTTGTATCGTAACGGACGAAGCTCTTACAAAAATTTCTGTCGTAAATCTACGAATCGAGTAAGCCATTTTGAAGATGTGCAATAAAAATGTAATGTTGTCCAACTACAACTACGTTACACATTGTATAAACCTATTACCGTCTGATTTACCAATATTTGAATATCGGCAATGTTTGACATCGGAAAAATTGTCTGCGAAAAGATCAAAATATACTGGTTTGCTGTAAATGAACTTTATGCCTTATCAATATGATTAACCGCCTAAAAAGTAGGACACTGTTTTACTATTTGGCAAGCGTTCAACTACAATCTCTGTTTTCCTATAATCCAAACAAGATTGCAGGCCACAAGTCACAACTTTATTTTGTATTCGTCTTGTTTTACTATTGCAAAGATTAACTTGCAATTTACACTTTAAATGATTTGTTAATCTAAAAACCTTAATTTTTTAAATAATAAAATGCCTTCCCATTTAGGCAACTGATGCGGCAACCCATTTAAGCAAACTATAATTCCTTAAGATAATAAATAAATTAATTGCTTTATAATTTTATAATGAAATGCGAGTTACTGATATAAAAGTTAAAACTACAAGGGAAGACAAAGGTAAAGTAGAGTTTAATTATGATAATGTAGTTAAGTTAATTGCTCGCTAAAATAAAATAAATCAAAACACAGAGAGATAGGCCAAAACTCGATCGTACAGGAATGATGTTCTAATATATAATTATAGACGCTAAATTTGAAGTTGAGTGTATTTTATTTCATTTTGCATTTCCCAGTTATTAAAACTAACACAGCGTATATACGTCAGAACTATATTTATAACCAACATAATGCGTAGCCAACATATCGGGGGTGGAAGCCACTTATAAAATATGTAAGTCCTCATTCACCATGTTTCATTCAAGGAAAAACAGATTTACGTATGACATTTATTTCTGTATATTGTATATCTATAGAGATTACGTTTCTTCGCGTCGAATCACGATCGTAATAAAATTGTCATACAAAAGGGAAACCGAACAAAACTTTACAAGATTAACCGGAGACAAGTAACAAGGGTGTAAGCAGCTTATACAAGAACTACTGAGTCTGTCAGCCACGAATTTGAATCCGCTGGGGGCGGGAAATTTTTCAGAAGCCTGCAGCCTTCAGGCTTCACAACTTTAGTGTCGACGTCGGCGCCTTACGGAGCGGTCGTGTAGCGAGATGAACGCTTGCGATCTTTCGTATTACGAATAATTCTGATTGATAATTATGAATGAAATACGTCAGTGAACGGTGCACGTAAAAATATTATCAATATGATGCAATTTAAAAGTTTTAAACTGTTTTCGCAGTGTAGTTAAAGTTCTTGGTAAGTTGAAAAGAAATTTTACAAGTATCGCCTAAATGTTAACTGGTAACTCTTATTTCGTGTTATTATTTTTTCTATTACAAGTTTTTCATACTTAACTTGTTAAATAATATCCAAGTTTTATATTTAAATACTTTAGTTTTGTTTTCTTTAATAGTATAGAAATTATACTAAAACTACTCTCAAAATAACAAAATTACGTATGTGACTTGTAACAACTTTTATCGCAAAAATTATTTGCTCTAATCTGATCTGTCTACGAAAAACCATAACATCATTTCATGAGCGTATCTTGAGATAACGTGATTTATCGCCATCTTGTTCTATGAAAGCTTTTAGATGTCTTCATAATTTTTTTCAGACTTCCTTCGTTAAATTATAATGTCTACGATTTCCTCAATGTTTTATTAAAACGGTAACTTTTTTCTATGGAAACCCGAAAAAAGAATAAACAAGTTACTTTAATATTTGTAAAATGAGTATTCACAAAACAACAAAGTGGATATACTTCTTATGTTACATAGATTTGAAGTAACAATAAAAATTGTTATTCGTGTAAAAACTACGCTGGTAGCTGTGGCACTGTAGCTGGTCTCTGACATATTCTTATCAAATTCTACTTTTACCATTTTGGTTTCACAACGAGACGTTTAACTGTTTAGTTAAAATTAAGTGATAAAATCATTAGTTTTGCGTAAAACGATAACGTTTTACTACATAATTAAGGAACTTATAATATATATTGAATAAATAAAGATACTTGCAAATCCTGCAAACTATGAGAGGGAGAGGGTTTATAGCATTTTTATTACCCATGACATTTGTGGGGTCCAATACTTTTCCTGTTTTCTAGGGGTTCTATGCATTAGGCTTGAGGTTGTAAAATAACAGTTAACGTAACAAAATGTTTTATTTCAACAGTCTACCACATTTTAGAGTATGATCATTTTCTTAAATTTCATATTTTTCTATATTTAACTGTTTCTAGAGTTCGAAAAATTTGTGATTACCTAAACAAAGCCTTCGTATTTATGCGACACTGCCCATTTTTTCATTAGTATAAATAATTAATGAATAAAGATATAGTACAGTGAGATAAATCTGGTTACGAATATGTCCACATTGTCTGAAAGACTGTAAGAAATAATTGAAGTGTTTAACTTACCCCCGAAATGATTATCGTTTTACCAGGAATTGAATGCAGACACCTCCCGGATATATAAATTGCATTACAAACTAACACCACGGACGCGTTCAATACTACATTCCGTTTGCTGGCTTTAAACTTACATTACCGATTTAGAAAATCGAAATAAGTACCGCATGTCCTAATATTCTAGCTACATAATATATACATTTTCAAAATAAATATCTAAGAACTATGCTTTAGTGCCATTAAAATAATGGCTTTGAACATCATTTTGAAGTAATTGCCATGTTTTAGACGGCCACTATTAAGCCAACTATCGTTGCATCGCCCCTTTGGGAGGAACGTCTGCCAGCAGATCTAAAAAACCATTTAATACTGAATAATGTTCTTTCGAGAGTATATAAGAAAAACTGACAACAATTTCATTGTGAGAAGGATCTTTATTGCGAGAGAGGTTTTAAAAGGTTTCAGACGAGTTTAACTTAATGGTATGGTTCACTTAAACCGCTATATTATAGAAATCCTTCAAGTTAATACCGTTTTATTTGTATTGATTTATTTATAGCACTAGTAGAGCTTCTAGATGGTTCAGATTATATGTATAATGGATTACATTATATATGACACAAGCTGAGACTATATAGTAACAGTTGCAGTTGATCAAAGGGAATCAAAATTAACTCAATCAAAAATCCCTTGGATACCTGATGAAAGTCATGACCACAGTCACAGGACTGCTCGTCTCTCGAGTCAATGATGCAACATTATAACCAACTGCTGGACTTTCCGCGACAGGATTCCAAGAGAAATTTAAATATAATGACAACAATGTGGTTAAAATTTCAATAGGCCGCTATAGTTAGGGAGCTGGCGAGCAAAATTACCCTTATTACAGTTTGCACCTCAAATGACAATCTTGTCTTATGCCTTGTCAAATGTCTTCGCATATGGGCCACATCGATCGGTCAGACCTAAGGACTTAAATAGGTAAACTTATGATATAATACCGAGTCCAGAGATATTTTTTTACCAAGGTATGTTATTATTATTGTCAATACAAACAATATATCGAATGTTTTTTTGAATCACGAGTCAAGCGATATTTATCGGTCTGATGGAGAAATATAATCAAATTTCTGTTCCGTCATATCCACAATTGGGTGTTATATCATCCTTAGACCATGTAATTGATTTAACTTTCCTTGCTCATGGCACTTTACTTGAAAGGTCGTGAACTGATTCCGAAATCAAAGCGGAAATGAAGTCTTTGAACAAATAATGACGAATCGGAGACAATTCTTATTCCCAATTTTATAGACGACTTTTGTAAAATTGTTTTATATATTCATATCTTTATAGTTTCGTACATTCGTAAATCTTTAGGTCACACAAGCCCAATAGGATTAGATCATGGTTATGTGGCGATCCGTACTGCAGTGAAGGAAAGCATTGTCGGCAAAGATTTTAGCGCCTTTGATTTTTATATTGAATTTGTTTGTGGACATAACAAATATACCGAAAAATATGTTAGGAAGATGATCAAAATGAGGATTATCGCACAAAATTAAAGTATTTAACATAAACATAAGACTACTTAGAGCTACTTAGAAATGCAAACGAAAAAGTTGTGAAGTGGCCAATCTCTGTTGACAGAGCCAATGTAACGTAATTAGCCTTAACCCGCGACTCATCTAGCGTAAATTTCGCTGAAGTTAACATTAAACGTTCCCTTAATCTCATCGTTATAAAAATGGAAAAAGTTTTGGTTAAAAAATAAATGATTTTTGGTTATTGGGAAATTAATGTATTTTCACTTTATACACATAAGTCTCGTTAAATAAAATAAACAAACGACCCATTGTTACGTGTATATATTTGAAACTATTTAGATACATGATAAAATACATATTTAGAAATCTTTGTCAGAAAAAAACGAAAGTAAAGAAAACCTGAACAATACAGTACAACTATTATAATAAATACTTTAACACTCGAACAATTACGATAAATTCAATACAGCTAACAATATCCTGCTAATACTTCCATGTTCCTAATGTTAGCACTGTCAAAGATAAAATACTCAGAAATTGCAAATATAATGTAATCTTAGTTGGTTATTAAAATAATAGTGTCGTTATTGGAATATATTAAATCAATCATAACTATATTTTTTTTATTCTGCAGCGTCGCCTCTTAATTCAGTCGTAGCATAAGCTATACTTCGTGAAATAATTTTTAAAGGTTCAGTAGTTATAAATTATCCATTATAAACAAAAAATCAAATCTCAAGCAAATCTAAAGGCTTAAAGAACAAATCACTACTTCAATAAAGTGATATTTATACATTAAAAGGCTTCACGTTGATCTACAGAACATTGACAAATTATGTGAGGCTTCCGTTTGATATGCCCTCGGTCTAATTCGTTTAAAACTTGTGACCAGGTTATCTTAAACTACTACTGGACAACTACAAGAGTTGTAAGGAAAGTGCTTCCATGTTGACCATGCAGTGAATCGTATAATGGAAAGAGAAAGGTGACCACAAGAGTCTGGAGCAATAATGATTAAGAAATTGAATAAATGGCGGTACAATTATTTTATTTGTACAGGTATTTGTTTCGTGTTCATCTGTATTTTCAATAGGCTGACGCTCGCTGATGGTGTTTGTGGTCTGGCATGCCAGTCTCCTCACCATGTTTGCCTTACCGTACAAGCGAGTGTTAAATGCGCACATAGACAGAAAGTCCATTTACGTACTTCATGAGCATGAGAGTACAACTCTCACGCTAAAACCTTGACTTTATCAAACGCCGGGTATCACGCATAGTTATATATGTACAATGTAATAATCTAAAAATGTGAACGATATAAAATAATTACATTTTCGTAAAATATTTATTAATAAAAAAAAGACTTAAATAAAATACTCTTAGATTCTTCGTTCGTTTTTGATATTTATAGCAATTCATGAGACGCGAGGTATCACTGTCGTAAGAGTATAGTCTTCACGTAGCTTCTACGAAAAAAATATTATCAAAAATTATTAATTATGCTATAATTTTTAGTTCACATTGGTACTAGGAATAAACTCAATTATGGCAAGTCTAGTGTACGGAACAAGCGGAAAGAAATGTAACTAATACGCTGCAACGCGCTAAAACACTAAATTGTTTGGACATTGGACGTATTTATTCTGAGTGTTTCAGCACTATTCATACATAAACAATTATTTAATTATATTATTATAAACAAGAAGTGCTTTATAAAAAAGGGGACAATCGTGGTCATAGAACTCGAAACATGGCGCGATTTCATCTGTTAAAGGAGTTTTATTGAAATGTGTAATACAAGCGTTAACTATAGACAATATGGCGTAGGCATGTAGGTTACAGAAGAACGGTGTTTACTTCACTACATACGTTTACTAAAGCATAATATACACCATATTATGTTAACGCTCGACGCCAGATGAATTGCATCAATACGCCACCTCCCGAAGATTCACCCAACTCGTTAGACGTTAGCAGTCACTAAAAACCAAAATGTCTCTGTCGTTGAGTGATTTGCTGAATACTCCTGGTGACCAAATACGTCAAGGTAACAAACAAATAACTAAAATAAATAAACAACTCGTCGAGCGATTCTTGAGCAGAGCGTACGGTGGTCAAAAGGTGATTTTCAAAGTAACCAAACATTATATTTGATGTGGCTTGGTTATTTACACGGATATTTTTCAAACAAAATTAGGAGAGGCTCTTTAACCTAAAGAGTTACTAAAGCGGACGTTTTAATTAAACATCAATTACCTCTTGATGAACAAGTATACTTATTAACTTGTAAAATAAATTTAATATTACTTTTATAAATACATCACTATTTTCGTTGGCAAAATATACTTTTATCTTATTTTATACTAATAGCCTTCAACATGTTATAAATCAAGTGTCCAACACGATTCTGTTCCGATTACTATAATATATCTTGTTGACTATTTGCAAGACGTATGAACTAAGGAGGAAAAGATGAAAACAGTTTTCTTTACAAATATATAGGACACATTCGGAAAATTTCCATACATTTATATCACATATTTTTCGACATTTGACTTCTGAAATGGTTATTATGTTCGATAGAAAATCATTAGACCTCAGATTCATATCCCGGGCCGTACCGAATATTATGATATCAAACGCCAATTATCCAAGAAAAACTTTAATGGTACCTTTACGTTGGTAGTTGTTTCTATATCCTATTACACCTATAGATATTCGTGCTATAGGGTAATAGGACACTGATTTCTAGCTTAAATAACAGTTTCAATAGGGCTCATTACATGTTTTAAATGAGGTGATGTTTTTGATGTGTGAATGAGTTTAGGTGATAATGAATGTGTGACAAAGCCGATAAAGTGCACGATTGCACGCAACAGCTTTGAACCTCATCAAAGGGCAACCAGTGGTGTTTGGGGGCCATGTAAATCAGTTGCTGAGTATTCCCGAATGTGCACTAATCTATTCATTGACGACCTACACTCGATATATCCGGTTGAATGCGGATAATACTGTTATTGCCCATTCAAATCGGAACTTTACGAATAAAGCGGTACAAAGCGTTTACTTGGTAAGAGGTTATCGGGCTTACACGCTTAAATTAACATATCCAGTAATTTGTTTATTTCATAATTATAGATTGGAAAACCCTTAGTTGTGATTGTCTATGTGATAATTTATTTATGTATTTCGTAATCCTACAGTTAACATACATTATATATAACAAAAAACAATTATACTCAAGATATATACTTACAGATGGATTCGTAATATTTACAAATGGAAAAAATAATAAAACATATTAAATACATTTAACTAGGTAGTACCTAATTCGGCTGTGTTGTATGATGATGTGAAAGTGAGGGTACGTTCATTAAAATTTTAATAAAAGTACGAAAACACAGGCTACCCACCATTATTACATAAAAATTATAAGCGACAGACACAGAAACTACAAACACTATAGTCTATATAGGCAGTAGTTTAAATTTCTAACTGATATTTGCAAGGAATAAATGCAGCGTTATTTATTTGTTTGTGTTTAATTATTAGACGAAAATTAATATCCTATCGTTTACCACACCAAAATCTACAAAATCTCTGGACCGTGCCATGAAATATGATCGGGTTACCGTCAATTTAAAAAAATCTTTATTTCGTTTAGTGCTGAACAAGTTTTGCTTTGAAATGAATAATTTAAAATATCTGATAAACCAAAGCATAAACTTGTTGAGAGGCATATTGAAAACTGAAATGGAAATTCAACATTGCAATGCCGTACAAAGTTAAGGAAGTTACATCACTGCACCGTATGTATTCAAATGTAAGTAAATTGAGCATTGTATTGAGATTTACTTAGACGGTTGACACTACGTGTCCTGCATCGATGACTTTTACAACATCGAATGTGACTTAGAGAAATGGTTTTTTATTTCTTTACGTATAAAAGTACCTAAAAAATAGTGCTATGTGTTGAAGAAAGGAAATCTAAAAGATGTTGTTTGTTATGGTTAGTGATTGTATGTAATGTGAGTTTTGAAACGTTAATGAAAATTTTGTTATTAAGAAGGTGGTTAAAGATGAAAGGGCCTCTGAAGGAGCAAAAGCGTTGAGCAAATGAATTGCGTTTGGGTTGCTTGTATGTAGGTGTGCTTTGTGTATGTTGTGGTGTGGTCGGTCTTTGTATCCAAAAATATGTCTAACCGTTAAAAGTTTTGTTTCAATGTACAATTTTGATGTTTATGTATATTATATATAGGATATATAACAAACATCAAATTTCAGTTTAATAGAATTTTTTAATGGCACGTTTATTGCATAATTATACGCATAGCACAGTACAAACAATTGCCTGAAATTAGTATTAAAATACCTTGGAATAATTGATTATGTCTTAGATGTTTTCGTAGTTTCGCGGTTAATCAGTCTTGGGAAAATTGGCGCGGCCTAAGCGTTCATTACGATATCATAATTCAATTAAAAATCTCCCACAGTCTCGGGCGATTTTGTTTACTTACGAATATTTTTGGCCCTTTTAAATATATCATATATTTGCCAACGTAATTTTAATGAATTTTTTTTTTAAGAATTTTTGATTATTTTTTGTCAGATGAATTACGTATTGAATTAGTTAAGTTTGTAGTAAACTATAAGGCACTTACATTCTTCTCCTTGTGTTGATAATATTACGATGGATACATTCAAGACTGGATCGTGAACTTAATCTAATGTGAACATGATCAGACCCAGATCGGACCGCGAATGAACCGTGATAGAGAATAGTGTAGATCCAGCCTAACTAGTCGGCGTGTGTCTTCTACTTCTTAATAAAAGAAAATTCTTAAAGAAACATATGCGATCTGAACCACTATAAATCGTTGGGCCACCAATGGGGGTAATACATTTTCAACTCAAGTTTAATTAATCAACACAAATCTTTAAATACGTATTTAAATATTTAAATAAGATAACGAATGCGAGGAGAAATGAAAGTTGAACGGAATTAATACGGATTGAAACGCAGCTGTTGCTTTCTGAGTGATATTCGCAATTATTAAAATAGCTAAATTATTACAGTTTGATGAGTTCAAAGTCCTTGTTAATACTAGATTTATTTATTCTTATTAAATAGAGCATTATAAGCAAGAGCTACGAAACAGTAACTTGTCAAAATATATTTTTGATTCCTACAAACTTTATCTTCGTAAGAAACGAATGTTAACAGTATTGTACAAGTGTACTTCTTTTTTAATTGTCAATGTCTGCCGAAGGAAAATACATTACTGAATAGTTAATTGATTGCCAACTTTACATAATTATGTTTTGCAAACTTCATGAGTATGTGATTTCGCGAACAAAATTACTGTAATTTGTTTTCCGTTGGATTAATTAATGACCTCATTGATTTAATGCTGATGTCCAAAGTAGCAGATTAAAGAGTTATCCTGGTTTAAACATGAAAAATTGAGGGCGTTTAACCAGCTATTTAGTATAATATATATACCTATTTTTGATATAAATAACTGGAGCTAAAATCCTTTATACTGAACGACTTGTATTAAGAATTTTTCTACACTGAAACTTAAAGAATGGGACACTGTGACCTTAAATATGAAATATGTTATGTATTTGATCTTAATCACTTTATTGATTAACTATTAATTACTTAAGATGTCATGTGGTTGGTGGAGGTGTAATGGTTGCAGCTCCTTACAAACATTGTGTAAAAAAAAACCTTGGCGATTAAAAACAGTGGCGGAGAGTTTATTGCCAGTTCTTCTCTTCCGTTCTTAACCCTTGAAGATTTTAGATTTTTTGTTTATAAGCATTTAATATGAATTCCTTTTTGACGTTTATAAGTGTACATTGTGTTACCTAATTGAATAAATGATTTTTATTTGATTTGACTTGGTCCTTATAACGTATTTCACCCAATGATAATGTTTTCCTAACTATCAAATGCAGTACGTTTGGCTAAAATTTCTGAACAAATTTTTTGTTAGTTGTAATTTCTCATTTGGGATCAGAAGGAACAAGGAATAAAGTAGAATTGTTGAGTCGCCTTTGTTAAATTATTCATAGGAATATTTCTTATTAATCATCCATAATTTATGGGAACACTCGTCATAGAGCCGAAAATTGAACGAGTATTTGAGACAAGACCTTAGATTAATGAATCCCAATTTTGGTACAAAGTTATAAATTGAGACAGATAATTAATATTTAAAGCGCTCCCGATGCGAAACCCTAATCTGAAATATTTCATTTTTTAATTCACTCAATTTCTCTGGAGACATTCTCTCTCTCAGGTACATCGAGATTTTTGTTTTATGATACACGCGAATTTAATGTTTACATTTATGACATATTATCTTTGAACAGTACACACTTGTTATATATCGTTTAATACGATATTTTCATATATGTTTCGTATGTGTATAAACATCGTATAAATCATACATAATTGGAAACCCTTGATATTTTTTAGAAATTAATATGACAGTGTCTTTTCAGTTTATACATAATTTGTTCTTTACTGTGACTACTTGTGTAAATCAGCCCAGTACGTAGTGCATATATATGTTTAGCACATTTTTAACTTCAGAAAGAACAAGGAGCGAAGTCCATCGGAATTTCAATAAAAAGTTCTCAATTAAATTGGATTCCGTAAACAGCCCATTGACCGGCACGAAATTCGGGATCGCTTTAAAAATACGTTTATTGAATATTTGAAATATTATAGGGCTCATATTATTTTTTTTAAGTTTTATTAGATTTTTAACATTATACTATTCCTGTACAACGACTGGGCTATATTACTTTTTCTATCTATTCATCGTGACACATATTAGAATAATTATTATAAATGGAACAATGGAATTATTAGTTATAATATTAATATCAGTTATAATAATCATCCATTGAACAGTTTGTATAATGAAGTACGATTTGAATAATAATGTTGAATGTGTAATGAATAAAGCATTGTGTTCAAATTAGGACTAGAGATCGTCGCTTTGTACATCCTACTAGGAACTCAGTGATCGCAGAAACTTTTACTAATAATAATTACAAATTTTAATAAAACTCCCTTAACGAATCCCAAAAATGTTTGAACGTTTTTGAAAAAAACGAGAACAAACACGGTCTAAGCAAATTATATCAAGTTTAAATTAGCATTTTTTCATCTGTAAAATTGCTATAAAAGTTACTTTAACAAAAGCTTTTCGTAAAAAGCTCTGGAAGGATTCGCCATCCTTGTTATTATACAGTGAAGTGGCTTTATAGCGCCTTATTAAGTTTTTCTCTGGCATCAAGCAAGCATTCAAAACTTTTTCGATCTTACGAACTGTTTACAAAATCATTTTATGCTCAGTAACTTTTGTGAATTTTGTTAGTGCTGTTACCAAATCGTGAATGTATAAGAGTAACTCTTAAAAATTATTAATTTTGTCGAATACTTGAAATTGTTATATCTATAGAAGAATATGTTAAATTTTCCAAGGTTTCCTAACAGTTTCGAGAGACATATAGCAACCATTATACCTCTTGTCGTTTTAGTAATCATCAATTATGATGTGTGCTTTGATAATGTGACCATAACTAATGAACAGTGGCCAATAATCAAACAATAACCACATTAACAATTCTGAATACATTCACACAGAAAGCGTCAAAATGGTAAAGTGCTTGGTATAAATTCATGGATATTCTAGATTCTAAACTGGTTAAACATAAGCTCGTTTGGTGGCATCGTACTTGAATAATAATCAAATAATATTAATCAGGAACTACTGTGAACACTGTGTACAATGCATTGTCGTAGTCCTGGTCTGTAAAGTGCCTTCGTCAAACGAAAGCTGAAGCATATTTGGGCAGACAAGATTCTGCATCTGTTGCATGTAATTTTCTACAGACAAGTGTATGCCTACTACTAAAAATACTTAAAATTCAAAGTTTAGTCGACCTTATCGACTTTTTGAGGAGCTTTAGGAAAGATTATGAATTATTTTTTACGTAATGATATGGGTAAAACATTTATTCAACAATCTTAATATTTGTCTTATATTACATTCTGGTTGTTATTTATAAAGATACCATGACCGGTTTTAAGATCAATAGAATCTACTCGAACTCTGTCGTAGCTGGAAGGCACTGTTTGACGCCAGTTAAGGTCTACGATACTCAAAGCTGTTTACTAATGCCACGGGATAAGTTTGCCAAAGGTGTATTCAAGCAAACTGCTTAGTGAGACTGTCTAACTTGATGCATTGGGCAGCTTTGTAGGTATTTAAGTTTTGACCAACCCTATTTCTTATTCAAAATCAGCTTACAAAAGCCAATAAAATAAATACATTTTGTTATTTATTAACGCCAATTACTTATCGCCAACATAATCAACTGAAATACGTAATAAAATGTTAAATTCTGAAACACAGCTACATAACTAGTTCGACATTAAGCTTCCAAATAAGATGTATTACGAGTATAATTAATATCTAATTATTGAATACACCAATATACGAGTATGTATGTGTGTCACATAATTAAATAATATTTCTTAAATTGTTATTTCACGTTTCGGTACTGTCAAATTGGAGTAACTTGCTGACGCGTTCCGAAATTGTGTCAAATCAAATTTATTCTCTTCACATAATATCAGTTACGTGTTCATTTGTGACCGTGAATTATCAGCATCTTGTGAAGTTATGAACTGCTTGTCCTAGCTCAGATTTTGCAGGAAGGCTTTATCTACACGTGTTTCAGGATAAATAGAGATGTGTAACAACTACAGCTTTGTGTTAGCATTTTAAAAATGATATTCCATTCGAATTGCGGTCAAATATAACGTCGCTTTTCAGGAAATCGTCGTGCCACTCACGTTCTGGGCGATGACAGATGGACGGTCTATTGTTACATACTGAATTTACACCCGCGAAACACGTCCGCATTGTGTAAACATGTACTCTGATTAATTGGAATAATAGATTTAATATTTTGAATTGAATATAGTGTGTGTGTTTTTCAGTTTACTGATTTTATAAAGAAAATACAACATATGCTAACTTGATCCAATCGAAAGCCCTGTCACTGAACGGATGTGTACTCACTCTAAGTACAGGTAGAAGCGACTGATGAGAATAAGTATCATAGCTTGTATCGTTTATTAAATTAAAAGCTGCAACATTAAAATGTATTCACGTATGTATTATATGCAAATAAATTTACCCAGATTTTGGCTTGTTCTTAAGAAAAAACTTAAATGTGACAGACCCTAGCTCGTCACCGCAATAATTTCTATGGTTCTTGGCAGTGTGTTGCAAAATCTCAAGCAAATTGAGAACATTCTGGAAGCTTCATAACTTTGGGTTGACGGTTGGCCGCTACCCAGAAGTAATAATCACATAGTTTGGATTATTTACTCATATTAATCTCCAGAGGAAACATTTGGCTTGAGAAATCCCTTTGCACATAATTAGGTTTCAGTACCTGTCTCTGAAATTGCTTAGAGATAATATAACAATTGAGAAATATCTTGGCTTAAGTATAAAATGATTTTCTTAGACTATTTAAAAAATAACAATCAAGCAGAAAGCTTTTGTAACTAGTCGACTTAATTGTAGGTTCCGCTGCATGTTTTTCAAATAATGAGATAAAATCATCGGTACCGTTTGTTGCGAAACTACAATACTTTGTAGTTTTATTATGATAATTATGCATGTTGTGTCCTTCGTTAGAGTAAAATAAAATAAAAAAATGAATTCTAGATTTCATTTTATAATAAATTTACATTTTTAATGTTTGCTAAGCAAGAATGGACAGACTTAGAAATAAACTTGTGACAACACTAACAGCAATAAAAGCGACTAAAAAGCGGGTAAGCGATAAAGCTCAGAACCACGATAAATTGTATAGGGACATTCGACTTATAGAACATACCATTAGTGCTCGTGGCCAGTTCCTTTGTAATACTACGTGACAAACGATGCGATAACATAGCTGGAATGGTCACAACTTTGCGGTGCGTTTTACATAGGTCGCGGTCAGCGCACATGCAAATGTATTGTGACTTACCACAACTGCTGAATTTAAGTGGCTTTATAAGTGTATGAATAAGCATATTTGCTATCATTACTTTGAAACATTTTCTTTGTTAAAATTATAGAATTGTTTTACAAAAAAATTACCTCTTATTACGAAATCGCTAACGATTTAAATATTTTATAGGTTATAAAATTTAGTCAATTGTCAAAGACAGTTTTGGTATATAAAGCCATTTAGTAAATAACATATTTAAAAAGGTTACATAGTGTTCATGAAAAAAACTATAGGTATTCTTTATTTAAAAATAAAAAAGTAATCATATCACTTTTTTAAATAAATATTATCTTGTAAGATTCGAATTCTAAAAATGGCATGTAACAAGCAATTTGAGCAAATGCCAAAGAGATATGCTAATGTCGACATTGATTTTCCATCTGGTGTCGATATACGCGTGTGAAAGGTAGTATTGTGCTCCCTTTATTCCGATAATGAATATTTAATGTATTCCCGTACAAATGATACCGAATAACGTTATCTATAGAGATACAAATTGCGACATTCTTTGTTTATTAGCCCTTGAATTTTTTTTATAATACTTTATTTTAGTAAACTAAAGACGATAAGACTATACTGTTATTGTCTTACGTTTCAAAACTTGAATGATTATATTTATGTTTAAAAGCAAATCTTAGTGAAATAAAGGTTAATACAAAATTAAGACAGTTTGATTTGCTTGATGATTCTAATATCTATTAAGTAAACCAATCCCTGACGAATGTCATCAATTTTTGGGAAAAATTTTCCTAAACCGTACCCGGCCGACAGGGTCGACGCACGACTTTATATTTGGTTAACTTTGATAACTAAATCAATGTAAAAATCAGAATGCTGACTGTAAACGATAAAACAAAAAACTTAGCGATTAAAAAGAGTAGCTGAGAATTTTTTGCCAGTTCTTCTCTTCTATAATGTAATGTAATGTGAATGTAAAATTAGAAGCCTTTAATAAGTTTTTCTTTTTTTTGACGTTCATAAGTGTACATTGTGTTACCTATATGAATAAATGATTTTGATTTAATTTGAACGAACAAAGTAGAAGATTTTTTTATATTTCGTATGTTATAAAGTCAGTGGTCAGGATAAAGCGCAATCCTGATAAATAGAATATAGGCGCTAGCCGTAATAATAAATGTATTGCGTGATACAGAGGGAATATCGAATTTATCATATCCCCATATTTCTCGACTGGAGCGGAATACATAATCGTAGGTCGACAAGGAAAACTTTTTCTTTACAATGTTTTCGCTATATGTGACAACCGATCGAAAAAGTTCACTTCATTCCACGTCATAACTTTTCTTCATTTATTTCTGTACTTTAATGGTTGACGTGACAAGCGTATACAATAGTTGTAACAATTACTCACCGTGCATGAATATTGTACATATACAAATTGAACTAACAATTACATATATCTGAAGAAGAATGGAACTTTATGAAACCTGGGTTTATCTTAAGTTGGTTATTGTTACCTGCTTCACGCGATTAAATTGAGAGACAAAAGACAATCTCTCCCTTAATAAATAATACTTAAATGATAGTATGATTATGACACATAGTACAATGTATTTCCTTATATTCAGACAAATACAGCGTAAAAGTTATAATAAATGTGTGTAAACGTCACCTAACTCATTGCGAATTTGTAAGAAACTTTTCACATTAGAATATTTAGAATGCTTTCGTGCAACTAACTTTAATAGTTTTTAATTTTTAACTAGGTTCACTCGTTCCACTATATTTTTTAAAACAAAATAAAGAGAAAATATTTGTAATTTTATATCGAATAAGTCCATAACTCGGTAGTCCGGTGACTGATTTCACAATTCTTATCCCGGACTAATATAGGCTATAAATTACAAATAAATGTAATAAACAAATGTCAAGGTAGGCGAAGGCAGAAACAGGCCGCGAATATTTAATGAAAGAACTTAAAAAATAGAATTAACTTTTAATTCAAGAATAATTTAGTGGTGTAATAGCAACGACAATACAATATTTGAGAATCAGAAGACTGACTTTTAACATCATGCTAAACAACTCATATAGATATACTGTGAAAAATAAGGAGGTAGAAAGAAGTCTATCCTCCTATATTATTATTATTATAGGTATTCCTGATACCACATCAAGAAGGTCAGGAAATTGTAAATAGTTTGCTTAGTTAACAAAAGAACTAAAGTATTTAAAATAACAAAATTGCTTAAGAGTCGACAATTAACTCTCTGTCGACTAGATCGACTCTAAATCTCACCACCTTACTCTGAGTTCTTATAATTGATAATTCTGTTGTTAAAAAGAAATCGTATGACGACGGTTTTTTCAATCCGTTAAAATGACCTTTTTCGTCAACCTTAAATCATTTTTATTCCCGTGTTAAGTAAAACATTTTTCGTGAACAGCATTAGGTCAGTGTCGTAACAAGCAACTGTGACGTAATGGCGCGTTAACAACTTAGAAAACCTTAGAATATTGGCAGGCTTCCAGCTCAGTGTTGTCAGTGACGCCACTCTAATTAGATTTACTCAAGTATCTTAATCGTGTTATTCTTGTTAGGTGTTCGGGCTTTGGGTCATCCAGCGGATTTCTTAATATGGGATTTCCTTTTAATCTACGGATCAATCAAATATCACATTTTCTTTATGTGACCCCTAAACGGGCTGTAGAAACATTTCTGCGTCAACATCAACAAATGCAAAAGAAAAATATTAGTTACTACAAGTGTTTGAGATACATAATTTTAGTTTCATAAATTTTAATGAGGGTAATCTAAAATGTTTTAACTCGGCCGATCGTCACATTTTTTGATTGACTTACTGCTTTGTTTCACTCGGATTGTGTCTGACGCGTTTTGCTTGATTACCTTTTTTGCCAATTATAATTGTTAGTAGTTACGTACTCTATTTTATAATTATCTAGTAAGTGTTTTGTGCGTTTTGTGACTATTGTAAAGCAAGATGGGTTATCAGTGTAACCTCTCTTATTGTTCCCAAACTAATACTATTTCTCCATTTCCTTACGACTGACAATTGTGTGCCTTTTTTATTTAAAAAGGTATGTACTCAGGACTTATTATTTTAGTATAAAATTGTGTATCGACGTCCCTAGAACCGTTCTTTGTGGTACAACATGAATGTAGCTAATATAATTGTTAAAAGTTCTTATCAACGTCAATAAAATTTAGTTTAGATTGTGATTACTTTTATATTGGTAAACAGAAAACGCGACTCTTCACAGTATTATTATTAGTTGGTTCTTAATTACTAGCTAATCAAAAGCAAGAGCATAGAACTTTTAAGCTAGTATATTAAACGTAAAAATGAATAACAATTTCATAAGATTAAATTCAAACCCTTACTAAAAATTACTAAATTTTAAATCATATACCAGCAGGTCACCCGTGCCCAGGCAGGCGTAAGTTAACGTAGAAACATTTTATAATTTTAATTCCTATTTGAATAATTAGTCTCGTTACATTTTTACGCGGTTTAATTTCTATAAACTGGTTTAGTTAAATGTATTACGAAACCATGCAGATCCAACAATCCATCTATTTATGGGAACAAATGTTTACATGGGTAAATCGTTAGTTATAGAATTACTGAATTACTAATAATGATAGACTAGATAGAATAATTTTAGATATAAATGGACTTTTCGACACAGTTTAACAAACACATATGACCTTTTTATAAAACTTGGGTTGAAATAGTAGTCTGTTCGTTGCTATGGTTACCGGTTACTTTTTTCCCATGAGACAAACACTAACATACCCGGTGCTATCTTTAAATCTAATATATACAATTCTCGTGTCACAATGTTCGTTCCCATACTCTTCCGAAACGGCTCGACCGATTTTTATAATTTTTTATGCATATTCAGTAAGTCTGAGAAACGGCTACTATATATCTTTCAAACCCCTCAGAGATAAGTATTTTTTTTAGTTTTTTTTTTTTATGATACAGCATACAAAATACATACAACCCCTAACATTCACCCCTCTACGATCAACCCCTATTTTTTATTTGTTAATTAAAATCTAATGACTAGAACTGTGAGGTCAATATAGAGAAAAATCATAGAAAAACCTAAAAAGGTAGGCTAAGTAAAATCAGTCAGTCAATCAGGGCAGATAGTTTATATATATTATTAAGGTACGTACTCGTATGTGCGTATCCAATTTAACGATGACATTTAATTACTACGCGCATATCTATATATATAAAAATGAAACCCGTTTTCCGTTGCCACGGCATAACATGAAAACGGCTTGACCGATTTGGCCAATTCTTTTTTTTATAAAACTCTTTGAAGTACGAGGATGGTTCTTACGGAGAGAAAAATTAATAAAATTGCGTGAAAATGTCTAAAACGAACACTTTTCCATATTCCCATACATAATATTCGTAATAATACTTAAAAGTCAATTTGGACTTTAATACCATATCATAAAGTTCAAGTGTTAGTGGAGGGGTTCCGGGAAGGTAAATTTTTATTTTTTGACATAATGTATTTGTTGTCTTATCAACTTTCTTTTTTTTATCTTATCTAGACCGGTATCCCGAATAGCAGAATAAGTATTAAAAAAAATAAAGAACCGACTGTTAGGCGGTACCATGTTCGCCAGGCCAGCTAGTTAACAATAAAATCGAACAGCAAAGTGAAGGCAATATTGCTCTCCTTATACCTATAACACTGTGCTCGACGCACTGATGTAAGTTATGACTCTCATATTATGAACACAACCTACACTTTTATATTCTCATTCATATAAAACACTCTTTCATTGCACTTTTATATGACGCTTTTATTCCTTTGATGTGAGAGTTCATTATAATATGTAAAGCGCACTTTAAATTTATTGTTCTAAAGTTTAATCTGCATTTAATCTATGATTTTTTTAAATTATGTAATAATTGTTATTGATAGTTCATATGAACTATATAAAAAAGTGCGTGCGTACAAAGTACACATGTCAGAAGTGAAACTTCATTGGCAAACTAACTTTTAATTCTTATTCATATTTATACAAATCTAAAACTTTAGATTTCCGGGAGTTAGAGGGAGGGAAAAAAGAAGATAAGTCAGTAATTTAATGAATTTAATTGTCATTATAATATTAAAAGTGTCGAAAATAATACAAATTATAAATTTAATTTTTAAATTTATTTCTTCGATAATAAAAACACGTTGCATTTTAATTTATAATTCTTCATTTGAGATTTCAATAAATTACTTTGCATAAAATATAAAATACTAATATTTTAATAAATTCTCTTTACGAAATTTAAAAAAAAAAAATTCTATAAGCTTCTCGCCCTTCTCGCCTTTGCACTCTCTCTCAATCGCTATCTCCTTTTTCTTCGACAAAAATGCTGCACTTCTTCGTGACGCTAATATTATTATTGGGTTTCAGCCGTAAAAATTTTACCCTCATGCGCCTAAAGACGTTTCACTTCAAAATAAAAAGTTTACTCTAAGAAAAACATAAATAAACATGGCCACGTTTATCACTTTAGATAGTGATTTTTTAAATGTGATATTGGTATAGTAGCTTATTAAAAAAAGCTCTATTTTACTCAAATGCAGCCACAAAAACTGTATAATACTTTTAAAGTCATACGTTTATGAAACTTGCCAGACATGGCCTTTAGTAAAATATGGTGTCGCTAGGACATAAAAAAAATTCTTACGAGCTTATCTAATGTGACGTTGGGCGTTCAATTGTGGCTGCCAAGCGTCAAGCCAGCCAAGTACATGAGGCCAAGTAGATCGTATCCCTGACCCATATTAGCTTAAATTTATACTAATATTATTAAGGAAATATTAATTATCACGTGGCTTTAATTTATTGTTGTTTTTTTAATTATATATACTGAATATCTTATAATGTTATAAGGTTAGGCAGTTCTTTATTGGAATAAAAACTTTTTAAAGTTATAACTGTGGAACTTGAATAGAACGTCTCTTTATCATACAATGAAACTGATTCAGCAGAATTAACTCCAACACTGCGACTTTATTATTAGCCTAGATTTTCAAGTTGAAACAATAGACTTCTATCAAGAAGAACAAGAAATCTTAAATTCAAACCCTTATATCTGTTCTAAAAGTTGTTTTTTTCACAGCTTTATTTCCAGCCTCTAGGCTCTTTACGTATTCGAAATTATGTTGCTAGTACTCTCCAAGTTATTCTACATAAACCAGTGTGTGACCTAATAAAATACGGTCGCGGTTAGTATTTCAATACTATTTAATAGATTTGTTTCTGCGTTTAAATTATACAAAAAAAAAGTGGTTTCATCATATTTTTTCCAAATATTTTTTATTGACAATAAATAAAAAGTTAAAACAAAGATGAATTAGGAGAAGATAGCTTTCTTTGATTTTAATTAATACACATAGGTATTTTATTACTCTGTTATTAATAACTCTTCGAAGTAATTAAAGAAAATATGCCGTAGAGTAATTTCTATATCTTCTCTTCACTTTTAATATACTTCTCAATTGTTAATACCAGTACAGTTTTACCAAATCCTAGTCCTAAATTAAGATTAGACTAAAAATGTGAAAAGCATTATAAAACCATATATAATTAAGATGCTTTTTATATAAAAACCCAGAAAATTTATATCTTTCAATTAAAAAAGATATTATTATAAAATAGTGCTTAAGCAACCTATTTTCTTTGATCGGCGTTAATTTCCTTGCGGAAATAACGTTCGATGTTTCGTAGGAGAACGTATACAAGTTTTTTAATGTGTATTCGTGTTATAAAATCTATTTAGAAGATAAATTTCTTGCTACTTTGATTAATTACTTGTTATTTTTATAGTCGGTTAAGAATAATGAGAAGTATAATTAATATTAACTTAGAGGTTCATTGCTGGTTGCTCTGCAGCCAAATACGTGTCAATCATAGGATATCCTGTGTCCAGAAAAAGGATGTCTTTACCAGTATTGGTCAATGTGTTTGAATATGTATTCAAACACACGTAGTTGTCTTAAATATTATTAGGTTAGCGTCTCATAAAACCTGATATTCTTTCTAAAATCCTAAAGTTTTCTCTTATTTATGTATATATCAGATTTAGAATATTGTATATATATATTGTATGAGAAAACTGTCAAGAAAATTCATAGAGCATAGTTTAAAATATATTATATCTTTCTAAATATACTTCTACTGTACGTGTGTATGTCACTGGACTTCTCATAAACAGCTGGACCGATTTGAATATTTTTTTTGTATGCGTTTCTGTAGCACCTGGATTATTATTATTAGATGGTTAAGATTCACAAATTAGCCCGGCAGATGGCGCGGCTCTGCAGTCGGTACTTTCATAGTTTGTTTAATATCCTAATCGCTTGAAATATCATGCAATGACAACGTCTATCGGGTCCGCCAGTAGATTATAAAGATATTTACCATGAGTTTAAATATAGATTACTATTAATTTCGTCATAAATTTACATGTTCATATTTAATTCGATGTAATCCAATTTTGCGGGTGTAGGGTCAGGATCCAAATATTGGTCATCCATTCTTAGAAGATCAAAGTTGTTAAGCACAGTTGGCGCACAGACGAATTTCATACAGCCATTAACCTAAACAAATTTATTGTATTAAGGAAAATTAATGACAATTTTGCTGAAATTTCAAATATAATGTAACTAAGATGATATGTATGATTAATTACGAAACGGCTATGAATTCGAAGTACTTAAATTGGAGGAAACAAATTTTTTTTTCTAGATTGTCTTTGAGTCAAATAAAAAAAATTTTAAATCTTGAAGTAGTAATAAACTAAAAAACTATATTAGTTTGATATAAATCTTAAACAATAAACTCAAACAGCATTGCAAAGTATACTCGAATAGTCGCTTCATACTGGCACTGCCGTCGTAGTTCTTCCGTTAACGCTTTTTAACTTCTTATCTTTTAATGTCAAGGGAGAAGAATCTTAAGTAGGGTATTCCTGAGTTAGAACTTCGACTTAGGGATTTTTAAATAACTATAATATTAGTTACTACCTGTAACGCAATTTTTATTCAATTTGTATATAGAAGATGAATGCTATTTAAACTATGTAATGTTCCCTGAGCTTATCCTTTTTTCATCCCAAATACGCTCTCGGAGCGCTGCCCAGGTTTTCCTTACAAGAATGTACTATTGTGCTCAAATTATTCACTCGTGCAAAGTTTCTGTAAATCATTGGCATATAATACAAAAATTAACTTCAGTGTTTAAAAGAAATGCTACTTTCAGTCCATCAATTTACCTTTGTCTATAACAGTATGTATTAAGAAAGAAACATATCAGTAATAAAAAAAACAGACTTAAAAAACCACTTTTGTATCTGTAGAACATTTATTTGTATTCAGGACAACCTCGACACAGATAACACAAGAAGAATTTTAAGTCTTATTGTATTGTGCTCGAGTTTAGGCTGTATTTACGGCTAGCCGACTCATTAAATGAACAATTTCAGCTGTGGTGGGATTATTAAACCAGAAAGCCTTGCTAGACACGAGAAACGTTATATTTAACCTCGTTGGAATTTGTATCTCTAATTGTATTTTACTTATTTACGATTTATATTAATCCCGATTGTATCTGTTTTTTAATCATTTTCTTTCGTGGCCAAGTTGATGATTAGCCGTCTATACCTGTCACATTTTAATTCTACGAGTAAGTGTTAATTGTACACCTACATGTACCGGGAAATTGATTGGTTCATAGCTGGGTTTTGAACACACGGCTTTGGGTTTGATAAGTGCGAAGCTTCTAACAAACTAGTTCAAACTATTATTAAAGTGGTTAAATGGTATTTGAAACTTCTCCCAAATATCTGCACTATTCACCCTCGCTAGGTAACTTATCGCCCTTCCTTCAATTAGATAAGGTAGCCAAGATTTAAATTGTCCACATTTACTTTCACTTTGTGAATGTTTGTCGTGTGTCTGCTGTGCCATCGTAGCTCTTACACATTGATCCGATTACGATACGATTTTTGTTAGAAAACTGACATGACCGCCGTTTTCTTAACTACACTTTATGTATTCAGAGTTTTAAAGGTCATCGGTTCTTGTTGCTAGCTGCGCCTAAAAACTTAGGCGCATAAATTATATTTAGTTAATTTTTATTTAGTTTGTTCTGACATTTGGAACACCTAGTACCTATGTATGTTAGTTTCACTGAGCTAGTCTGATGATGGAGTAGTCGGTTGCCTGAATTAGTATATTTACTGCACACTCTCTGGGCTTGGTGTGTTGATGCAAAAATAACCTTTCCTACTAAAAGTTTTACAATCATCGAAGAGATAATATAGTTAGTGCTTAAAATTGCTTTAAGATGGCAAGCATCATAGATTCCGTTAAGATGATTGAATAGATGAGCTTCCTGCCCGTTTGCCTCCCTATTCCATAAAAAAAATATACGCCACGTTAGGGATGTTTGAAGGAATGGAACTATAAATACTATTTTATTACTTTAGCTCGTTTAGTTTGCACAAGTATTCACCTATTTGTTATGTTGATAGCTTTTCAAAGTCAATTTGAGAGAACTCTTGTTTGACCTATCACGCCTGAGGCAACTTACTAAACTTATAAGTAACTTTGGTATGGTATACTAAACATATATTATAAATGAGTTTTATGGTGTGTCTTGTGGTATGTAACAATAATTTTACTATGTAATTTATGGGCAAAAAGTAGGCAATGTACTTTCCAAAGATCTTAATTTGTTTATTTACCAAAATTTATCAAATATTCAATACATTACACGCAACACATAAACTAAATAGAATCAAGTTTCTGGTTATGATGTTATTTACTTTTGTTGCAGATAAGGAAAGTAGTCAAAGTGGCAGTACGAGACCGATGTCGACCGTATAACAAAGTGATATAGCAAAAGAAGAAACTTTTCATACAGTCGCATTGTATAGATCTCAATGCCTTGTACAAAAAATCATTGCGCTGCTCCTCGCAGGCGCCGACTATGTTTGACTCGACCAAGGGTGCATTGCTAGTGGCGCCCTCTCTCGCTAACAGCTCGTGCAGCTTGAACGGTAAAGGCTGGCCATCGACGTTCCCCGCGACTGGAGATATCATCAAAGCCTTCTTCATATTTGCCTTGTCTATGGCAATCGTCTTTTGTAACCTAGTCCTCATCTGTGTTCTAAATAATAGAAGATATGTTAAGTATATAGAGAATCAGGTAAGTTTATGAAAATCATCAAAGTAATATTTAAAAGTTCGAAAAGTGTGTTTTTTTTTTAATTAAGGATAATATATTTTTACAGCCACGATATCTGTTAACCTCACTCGCATTGAACGACTTATTTACTGGGATTTTAATAGCACCTGTCGCACTTCTGCCTGCCTTATACAAGTGTTGGCCTTACGGAGAGATATTCTGTCAAATTCAGGTATGATTTCCAGCAGAGAAGTAATAATTCTTATAAGGGCGACACTTACACGTAATCTTAAAGGGTTTAAGGAATAAATTGCATGATACGCTGTTATTAATTTTACATTTCAAGAGCATCAAAGTGTAATGTAGTTAGAGCGAAGCGGAGCACTGAAGTCCCCAGTAAACCTTATTTAAACAAGAGACGAGGAGAAAATGAGTAAAGTTGTCTTGAAAAAGTTTAAAAGTAAGCGATCAGGTTGATATAATCCTCTTGCTCAATCATAAAATAACGTAGAATTTTCTGTCAAAACAGTGCTCTAATACGAAACTCATGAAATCCTTTTGATAAAATGATGGATTAATCAACACAAAGATGTCAGATAACAATAAAAGCCATTGTGATGTTCTATTCAAGTCACGAATTATTCAGTCAAAAGATTAAATGCGGATAAAATGTTGGCGGAATCATCGGCAGACAATAAAGCGCGTAAACTTCTATGGTTACAGTTGTTAAGTTAACGTTAATGGCTAACGATGACCGAGCAGAAACTCAATATTTCTTAAAGTTTACGCTTTGTGAAATTACGTTATCCCTTTCTTCCACGGACTCTCAACTCCCTGTCAACGGAAGCACAACGCAGCCTTTATATTACGCAAGATGTGGCCACTTACTTCCGTAATATTGTTCGTGATTTCTACTTCCAACGTCGTGTGCCATATTAGAGAAAGCTGTAGGGACAAATTTGTATTACAGGCTCTTCTACGGGGAGCTGTGAGTCAACAGAGTGCTGTTATTCTAGTCTGTATGGCGATAGACAGATATTTGTATTTGTTACACCCGAGCACTTACCATAAACACTCCAGCAAAAAGGTAAGCGGAAAATAATATTTTTGTTTACTCATAGAACGCGAGCGACTATTGTTGTTCGTTTCCATCAAGGAATAACAAATGAACGTAGAGAAAAGCTCAGTAAGTAAGGAACTATGTATCTTTCTTACTATGATACAATATAGACTTTATTTTATTAATAACACTGAAAAGGCCTGTATACTTTTTGATAAATACAAGGGAAGATTGCTAACATATACTACTTCCTTGAAGTAATAAATCGCGTTCATAAATACTACGAGATATGAGTCAACCTCTCACGTTATTTCCTTTCAGGGCTGCGTCCTAGTTATAAGTACAACGTGGATTCTATCCGTTTCCTTGTTCGCGATAATGGTGCTACCGAAGTCGGGATATTACTTTAATGCCACTGGTCTAATGGCGTGTGACGTCTTCCATAGTCGAGTAGCATTCAGGTACAGTCTAACATACTAATATTCTTATTACAGATTTGATGGTCCTCTTTAAAGGCAACAAATAAATCATACATATTGGTTTAATTTTGTTATAAGACTAAAACTTTTCCAGAATTCTCTCCTGCTGTGCCTATTATTTTCCAACCACAATGGCTCTCATGTACTGCTACGGATCCGGGTTCCACGTAAGCAAAACGAGGGGGAAGTGTGAAGATCCGCGGCCAAATGGATTAACTCAGACATGCACTAAGACACACATCGACATTGAGACAGTGGTAAAAATAATATTTACATATTTCTTGAAATGGTTTTATGTGCCCTTTTGAAATAATTTTGTACACATTCTTTGTAAATTTGAATCATAAAGAAGTTAAATCACTGTACAATTTTAAAGTTTGATATATTAACCTAGTTATACTTATGATTGCTTAAAAATGTTGTAGTATTATATAGTGGTTTAAGAAAGGCAAATTAATTTATTTATAGCATATACAAGCGCCTATACGACCACACAGTGTTAGTACATCACGTACTATGGCGGCGATGTCCTTAGGATTTATTGTTATGGTGACACCGGCGACGATACAGGAAGTCGTCGCCGCTTGCACTGGGTGTAAGGTACAATCGGATTGCTATAGTATTTATATATTTAGTTTTAATGTTTTCAAGATCAAAGAATATCAAGATATAATATTTAGATTTCATTATTACGAGTACTATTAAATAAGATTAATTGAATAAAGGTATATCTGGAGACAAGTCAATGCTTGTTAATTTTTTTATTCTTTACAGGTTCCTCCATCGTTAGATTTTATCGTGACGTGGATAGCCCTAAGCGATAGTTTTTGGAACCCATTCCTCTATTGGCTCCTAAATAGTCATTTTAGACGAATAAGTAACGACCTCCTGCAATATTACGTAAGATTTTTTGTAGATATATTTATTTATTCCTTTCTAATTTATCCTTATGAACTTAAATTTTTCTTTTTAGATTTGCTGTCGGAAAACGAAGTCGTTTCCAGGTTACGACAAGCCTACGGGATGCTGCGGTTCTCCCGTCACATCTGACGGTTTACATTCTAAAGGCGAGTTCGAAGGCCTTCGAGAGAAGTATTGGGGGGAAATTCTAGAACGCACAGTATCTTCGAGTTCCCTACATGCACTTCAAAAAGCCTGCCATAGAGATCCTATACGCTGTACGGGCTCATTTAAAGGCTACCATGGATCATGTAAGCATGGATCCAGATTTTTTGACGGCTATGGCCCTACAGAATACCGGCATTTGGATAGATCAGCATTTCAGGTCGAGTCGTGCTCGAGACATTGTAGATTAAAAAGTTCAGACATGTGCCTATTTAGACCTGGTGCCTTTGAATGTGGTCGCTCGAGATCGAATTTGAGCCTCGACGAAGGTAACTTCAGCAAAGCATGTAATAACAGACATTCAGAATTGTGAGAGTTTCGAAATTGTCCGGTTTTCGGGCACAGAAGTAATAGTGTAAGTGTTTATCCCGGGGTAGAACATTTTAACTCTAATATCAAATGGAAGTTCAACGACTCGCCGTGTGACGATGACAACTTTCCGAATTTGGAACATAATTTAGATAGAATACGTAGTTTGAGTCATGAACGGAGCTTTTCATGTGCCAAGGAAATGGAAAATTTATTACACGTTGAAGTTAACGATTTGACTGAGGAGGATTCCGATGAAAACAAAGAATGTAACGGAGTGCACGAGACTACGGATGACAAAATTGAGTTTAATGGAACACAAAAATTTTCTAGACATTCGTCATTATCAAATAGGGAATTAGACGTTATCAAAGAGAGTTCTAGGAGTTCGAGTGATACTGAAGTGACTTTAACCCGATGACTTCCAAGAGTCACTTTCGATCGGGCAATCAATGTTGTGCATTTGAATATATCTCCAACAAAGGCACGCGTTTGTAATAAATGTGCGAAACAGATAGTGATGTAACATCTGTCTAAGCGGACTAGTAGAACTTGGTGTAGCTTTTGTAAATAATACAATTAATTTCTGTCTAGTTGAACTTATAAAGAGTACAATACTTTATCAGAAATATTAAATTTAGTGCCATGTTTTAAATGTTAAATCATTAGTTTAATCTATATAAAACTAACGGTATTAGCTAAAAAAGCATTTTCATTTAGTAGTCTCATTTAAATGCCTGATTTAGTTATTTGTACTTCACTATATTAGTGAGTTTCTCCTAATTTAAGTATAGAATCTTGTATATTTTATAAGAATATAGATGTAAAAAAATAAATTAAACGATCTTGAACAATCTTTCTCCAAATCCTGTAGGGAGTTTTATATTTTTTTGTAATTGTTTGTAAATATTTAGATAAATAATATAAGAATATAGATATTTGTTAAAACTAAGAGAACTTTATCTTTCAGTTTCGTTAGCTCATTTCAAAATTATTTACAACTGATTAATTTTAACTTTTTCCATCAATATACTAAAATTATTATATTTTCTATTATCTATGTATATATTGAGCTAATTTACAAGTAACTTTAGACTGATAAACTTATGTCTCTGGTTGTATGTAAAGATATTGTGAACATTTTCGAGTCGCACAATTATTTCTGTGTGAATATAATGTCAGCTGAACAAATTTCATGACTGCGTGGAAAATAAATAAATTTATATAATTTTGTTGTTTTATTATCTCAAACAAAATACCAATTAACACAGAATAATTTGTGAACCTATTTTAATATCGATAATATAAATAAAACGATATAACATTGATACAGATGACAAAACGTAACTTACGTTACATTTTGGGGTAATTAAGTTACGATGTAGCGAAGCGATGTAGCAAATTCGTAAATAGCTACGACCTCTAAGTAAGTGTTACTTAAGTACTACAATATGCAAATGTCATATTATTATGTTGATAGTACCTATATTTTAATTTTATAATGCTACCGTCAGGGATGGCTACGCACTTATAAATAATGTTTGGGTCTTAAAAGCAGTGAGAACAGTACTCCATGTGGGTAAAATTGCAACGGTGGCCTGGAGTGAAGAACTGTCTTGCCTTGCTGAGCACATCAAGCTTCATGGAATCTAATTTAGCGTTTCATGTAAAGTAACTTGTCTGTAAAGAAAAATAGGCAGTACACACAGAGATTTCTCTGTCTCGTATCTAATGACTATGCGCAAATAAAAGTTAAATATAAACTATACATATTAGGGTCATCAGAACATTTTTATGCTTGAAGATACATGTCTTGATAGTATAGCTTATCTACTTAGCTGTAGGTGACGTGTTTACATTAAACGGCTCATTTCACTCAAGCACCATCCATCACCGGCCGCCTCAAATTACCTCGAAAATTGATCTTCTACGGACAAAGTGATATAGTAATTTTAAGAAACACAAAGAAACGTCAAGATTGAGTTCTAAGAACTGTAAGTGATTAAAATACTATTATTCCTTAATGGAAATTCATGAAATAATTCACATAGCTTTTACCAGCCAATACTAACCAAGGGCCAATTCCACCAACCAATTAACAATATACTACAATAAGGACCAATTTGACTTTGGGTCCTTCAAGAAAAGAGCGCATCAATTCTTAAAAGGCCGGCAACGCACTCGCGAGCCTTCTTGCATTGAGAGTGTATATGGGCGGCGGAATCAGTTAACATCAGATGAGCCTCCTGCCCGTTTGCCCCCTCTTCTATAAAAATAAAGAAAAGTCACATTTAAAATTTCGAGAAAGAATTCTAAATACATTCCTTTCAAGTTTCCGTGGTACTTTAGTAGTACTTCAATATTTTTAATAATCTTACAACATAAGAGAAAGCTAACTAATGGGAAAACCTAATTGCCTACAAATTAATTGATTAATGGAACAAAAGGAGGAAAATTTGTACTTGTAATTAGGTTAAATGTGGTTTACTTTAACTTTAAATAGGTTTTTAGAATATTTATAAATTACATTGATAAACCGGTTGAGCACCAAAATGAACATTGCTAAAGTTGCTAAGGCCTGTTCAATAAATTGTGATAATGCGATACATTCTCCTTGGAAGGAAAGAAAATACTATCAGGCATATATCAGGCCCCGACACTAAATATATTAAATAATCAAGCAATTATTTTTTGCTTTTTTTTCAAAATAGCAGTCATTCGTTTGGGTCGTGTTGGAAAATGCGAATCTGAATTTTTTTATGGTTTCTGACGCGTAGCAAACTTCAACAAACGTGATGGAGAACTTCACAGAGCTATTTGAGTTAGAAACAACAAGATGTTGATCAAGCCAAAAATTGCTTGATTCATAATGGATCGAATCCATGGACGAAATATGGCTTCATCTTTATCACCTGGAAAAAACAGTTAGACACTTAGAAGAGACAATCATCTCCAACTCCGAAGAAATTTATAGCGTTTCCGTCCGACGGTAAGAGTATGGGAATTTTTTTCTGGGACAGAAAAAGAAATGAATGAATACCTTAATCATGGAGCCACCATTACGCAGTACAAAAGCTTGAGGAAATACGCAAGTAAGTGTGGATATCTCGCTAAAGTTGATACACCAAGATAACGCTTATCCTTAACATTATAAAAATAATGTCATATATCGTAATTTGTACAAAAACAAACACATTTGCGGGTAAAGTATGTGTTTATTTATTTGGATTAAACGTGACTTCATAAACCGAGTCACACAGGGTAATACGTCACAATTTACTAGCATTTCCGTGTTCTGTGGGAGTACGATATTAATATGAATTGCGTATCTTAGGCTTAATGCAAGACTAGATAAAGAGCGGAAAATAATATGAACGGTTTAATTCTAAATCATAATTATAACAAAATACACTTTAAAAAAGAAAATCTAAAACTCGTCAGCAATTACACAACAAAAACAAACTTTGAGTCAGGAGAAAAAATTAAGGACGGTGTTCTATTACAGGTTCAAACAAATACACACCTCATAAACCATCAAAAAGGTTTTACATTCGCACATAACGAGATTTAAAAAGTTTCATTTGCCGAGTCATTAATTTCGCTAACGAATGGTGGAGTTGTGTTCTGTTATGGGCTTGGCTCGGCCACACTGAATGTTTGGAACGTGCTGAGTATCTTTATGCGGCCTCTTGGCCTTTCTTTATTTAAACTGACACATTTTCCCGTTTCTTACTGTTAAGTCAGTAAGTACGTGGTTTTAAATTCAATGGTGCGCTCAGCGCTGTACACACAATTAGGGCCAAGTTCTCAGTGGTAAAGAGTTGAAGCAAATTAATATTGAAATTTTAGATACTTAGATAATAATTTTAGATAGACTTAGATAATAAAAAGAACAACATACCAGCCACAATTACTTTTTTACGTTTAACTTAATGTGGTAATAATATAACATTTTAGCAATTAGCATTTTTTCCCCTCAGATAGTCAGATTAAAAAGCAAATAAAAAAATTTATCATAAGTTCATTATGACCCGATATATCGTCGTAAACAAATTTAGAAGCCTAAAAATACTTAAATCTCAATTTTTACGGTATAAATCTCGAGATTCAGTTTCAATAGCTTAAGAGCCACTCTTTCACATTGAAGAGGCCCTACCAACTTACAAGGTTCACAACTACTAAATTATTTAAATGAATCATTCTCCCATTTATTTATTTAATAAAATACAATTTTCTACAGGGTAAGTTACCATTGATTGTTCTAACATATATGACGGAGTGAGATAGGATAAGAGGAAAAGTAATGACGAAAAAGGGTTTTATTGTTCTTTTAAAGGTTTAAATTTATGATAAATTACTTTTTATAATAATTACTATAGAGTCAATATTAACTGTTGACAAATCAAATAAAATCTGCTAATAACGTTTTTGAACTAATTTTCTGACTTAAATGTTATAAAATTATAATGATAATGGCAGCTGACACCGACGCCATTGCTCCGAAATTAATAATAATGACTATGAAGTTACTGTTACTACAGACAATCAAATAGTCGTTAATGTGTATATCAAATAATATTGGCAATTCGAATAAACCACAAGTATAGTCCTTTTCATGAAAGAAGTCCCCCAGACGCGGCGCTGCAATCGCATAACGTAATGTTGCCATTTATGAGTAAAAAATTTACCTATTTTATTTCCATTTAGCAGATGTAATTTATCAAATAATATTATTTTCATTTCGCTGAAACAATATTTCTGTTACGTAAAAAGTATATTTTCATTTACTTATATTAGCGGTGTTCTACCTACTTACAGGGAAAAGATGAGAAAATAGGGTAAAGAAAAGCAATAAAAAAAATTATTCAGAGTTTTATTGCATAATTGTTGGGTTACAATTTTTTTCGAAGTACACGCCGCTATTATACCTTCGTTTATAATTCTTGTTACAGTTTTCTCTGACACACCTGCAATTGAATTATGAACAATTAAAAATAATAGTAACTTTAAGTTTATAATGCTTATGTAATATGTAATAAGTATATGTTTTAATTTCAGTTACCTAGTTTCATCACGTTATGTATTTATTCAATTTTGTCGCAAAAACGAATTTATATCATAAAAGTCCCATCAATACAGCAAAAAATTATTAAATGGCAACTCTAAAAAGTACGCGTTATGGCGCCAACTCTCTTCCGAACATTGTTTAGTGGTATTAAAACACCTTGATTCTTATGTTCCTCTTCACAGAACTCTTTCACCTTTAATATCATTTCTCGAGCCGAACTTTTTACAACTTTTGGCATTGTAATCAATCTTTAAAATGCACTAAGCTAGTTAAAAATTCACAAAAATCTACCACAACAAACGAACTTCATAACATCGACGAATGACAACATTGCCGATCTGTCAAATTTAGTTCCAAAAATCGCCGCGGGACTTCTTTCATGAAAAGCACTATAGTAATGGTTATAAACTGATATACTTTGACGTTGTCACTTTACGAGCTCTATGACATAATAAGAGTGGCAGCTAATACCAGAGCCATTGCTCCGACCACGACACATAAATAAGATTACGGTGAACATAAAATCTGCAAAAAACTAATATTACACTTACAAAGAGAACAAATAAAATATAATTTGAGAAATACTTATGTGCTACACACACATCAGCCCACTTCCGGATACATCGAGCCTCGAGTAAGTTCATCAATCATATGCCCAATATCGAATATATAGTCTCACTTAATATTAGTTCTGTTATAATATTAAATGGTATAAAAAAACTTCACAACTTGTCATGAAATCGCGATATCTCAAAATACCATCGTCATATCAAACGAAGGCGATCAACGAAATAATTAAAAAGTTTCAATAACAAAACACTCCCAAACGCTTCAGTACTTAGAAATCTGAATAGATAAAGCTACTTATTTATTCACCATGTATATTCTTAACGCTGTCCTTAGGGATAACTTGAAGACTTTGAACGCCCGCGCTTTTTATACTTTCGTTTTCTCAATCCAAAATCTAAAAGCTCCACTCAAAGGCGGATAGTATTTCACTATATTCAAGCTATAAATCACTTTGGTGATCATTGCACGAGATGAATAGATCTGTCTATCTTGGTGTCTGTATAGAATTGTACTATATATTATATCACATTTTATGATAAAAATAAAACTTTCTTGACTTGAATTGTTACTTAAGAGTTCACAGTTACCTAAAACATTTAGTTTAAACATTTATTTAGAGTATATTTAGATTAAAACTGAAAAATCATTTACTCGGCTTCCCTAAAGCAGTCGAAGTATATTTTAAATACTTATGTGGATGAGATATATGAGATAATTTGAAATACCTGAGTACAGCTATTAGGCCATTGAATCTCAAATTGGTTACATAAATCACAGCCAGTTTAAAAATACTACAAATGTAATATGAAGCAGATAAATAAAAATGCAATAACATGGTATTTCTGATTTTCAAATGCATTTTGTTGACCCACTTTTTTATTTCTAGAGCCGCGCTCATTACTTAATTTTACTGATCTACAAACTCTGAGATACTTGACGAATATCATTTGAAAGTGAGGTCTTTCGGATCAATACTAAATCATGTAAATTTAACTCAATGAATTCATATTATTTCATTGGAAATTGAGGCTAATTGCGCACTTTTATAATAGAAAAGAAGATATACAGATGATCTACATATCCCACAGCGTATTATGTACCTGCTACGCTAGTAAGCTTAAAACAATAACACTATATTTATTAATATACCAAAAATCATAAGACGAAGATAAAAGCTAAATACATAACTCTAACTCATCGATTGCCATTGTAAGCAAAGCAGAGACAAGGTGTATTGTAAATCAGAAGGTCTTCAGTAATTAAGATATTTCACAAAGTTTTCGGTTGGATATCAGGTTCAACGACAAAATGTTCGAGGTGGACTTAAAAGTGAATTAACGTTTCCGCTATTTGGGGTTAAAACTTTGGTGAAAGTAATCACGAGCGCTTCATCGAGGGTGGCATAATATAAAATCGATTGTATGTTATGTATTATAGTTTGTTTCAACCAACACTAAAATTGAGAAGATATTTTTTGTCAGTAATTAATAAAGGCAGAAAAATTATAAGCAAACAAGGGTATTTCTGTCCTTTTAACAATCAAAAGCTAGGAAGTATCTCTTAAGAAAATTTAACGCATTTCATGCCGAAAGGTCGATGGAGTATTTATTTTATATTATAACCATAAACTCTGTGTATTTTTTTACTACTGTAGTCAAAAAATCATAATGGAGACCTTGACCCTATAAATTTATACTTAAAAACCTAAAGCCATACAACTGCAGAGTAGATCCTCAAGAAACAAAAATCTTGGTGAAATCAGTAGTCTCACATTATATCCTGGAATAATAATAAAGTAGTGATTCAATAAGCTTTAAAGTTTATGACGGCACCTGACATGATCAAACTATAAACTTATTTATTACTGTATAATAACAATGGAATTATGGTATTTCTGGACAAAATACTAATTACGGTCTTTTGGTATTGTGATTTGAATCTTGAATCTTCTGGTACATTGTATTACTAATTCAAACTCAAACTCAAAATATCTTTATTCAAGTAGGTAACTAAGTACACTTTTGAATAGTCAAGTTAAATTAATCGTAAATTTACATTTACTACCAGTTCGCAAGTCAAGGGCGTAGAGCGGGTAAGAAGAACTGGCAAGAAACTTTCCGCCACTCTTTTTAATCGCCAAGTATTGTCATACAAATTGTTTGAACTGGAGCAATTCAATCCCAAGGATTAGGATCATTTAAGTAGTCCTCAAATTTATAAAAAGCTTTGTTGATTAATTTTCGTTTAACGAGGACTTTGAATTTATTTAGTGATAATTCTCTAATTGCGCTTGGGAGTTTGTTGTAAAAACGAATACAATTTCCATATAAGGAGTGATTTATCTTTTGGAGCCTGGTTGGTCGTACACTCAAATTACTTCTATTTCGCGTATTATACTGGTGAAAGTCACCATTTGTTTTAAAATCGTTTATATGTTTTTGGACATACAACAAGGCTTCAAGAATATATTGACCAGATAGTGTCATAATATTTAATTCCTTAAACTTATTCCGTACCGACTCCCTCGGAGAAACACAACAAATACCCCGAACAGCCCGCTTCTGCAGCACAAATATGGATTGAACCTCTGCAGCAGCACCCCATAATAAAACTTGAACTTAGTTGTCGAAGACCTTCCTAAAGCTTCCTCAAAACCAAGAAGCCGGCATTTTTTGAGAACTCTCTTGGGATTTTTTACACTTTTCGTTTCCTAGTCAACTAGCGTAGCTCATAGCCATATCGGTTTTATTCTAAGTAGTTATATGTTAGCTTTTAAATGATGGACTGTTTATGACAGAAAAGTTTTGGTGTGTTGATTATTTAATAATTGACATTTTTACGTGACAAAAACTATTATAAAATTAACTTTTGGATTTAACAAGAGCAGTGTTGGTCTAGTGGCATCAACGTGCGACTCTCATCCCTTAGGTCGTAGGTTGATCCTTGGCTAAAAGGACTTTCTATGTGCTTGAACGGTAAAGGAAAACATCACGAGGAAACCGGCCTGCCTTAGACCCAAAAATTCGACGGCGTGTGTCAGGCACAGGATGCTGATCACCTACTTGCCTGTTAGATTGACAAATTATCATAAAACAGAATGATACAGAAATCTGAGGCCCAGACCTAAAAAGGCCACTATTTTTTTTTTTTTTGGTTTTAACACATTCACACTTCTGAATCTGCTAATATCACAAAAATAACCAGGCATATACTGGTAATATTATTACGCTGTCACTGCACGACGTTGGAGTACTTCCTATTTCCTATTGAATCCAAAGGAAAATCCGTTCATCCGGCAAGAAAGGAAGCCTGCAACATTACATCTTGAAGACTTTCCTTTCCATACCATAGCAATATTGTATAGGTTTAACGCTTACCTATTTATATGTAGACATATACTTAAAATTATTTTCTTCACAGTTTTCGAGTGATTATTTTTGAGCCTCTGGAGCTCCATTGTGTCTTTCATCTCGAAAATTTCCTTTGTATTAGTAGACTTACGGGATCCGTGGTGATTCAATAAATTCCTGTTTGAAGTGAGCTACAAAACCAGACTAATGTAATGAAAACTTTACAAATAATAAAAATGCAATTCAATCAAATTAAGAAGCAGACATTAATATTGCTAATAGAATCACAAAGAATTCGCTTCTTATGGACTGAATATGGCGAAACGCCAAAATAATAAAACCCCAATCTACAGCACTTGCCAACGTTCGATTATATTGTATTGAACTGATAAACATTTCGATAATGTTGATTTATGTTTAATGTATATTATACTAGTGTAATAAATTATTTTTGTTTGCAGTTGTATTTATAACAGTGCTGTATGACTTTTCTCATTAAAATGCAACTATAGCTATTATAGCTTTTTTATTTTTAAAGAAACTGCTTTTTAGTAATGTACATAACACAACTTAGTAAATTAGTCTGTTTGTACTATTGACATCATCAATTTTGGATAACAGTGCGCATATAAAAATAAAATTTAATTAAAACATTGGTTTTAAAAAGCGGATGAAATACTAGTTTTTTTGCACAAATTCAATTTAAATGGCCATGAATATTAACGAGTGAAACCAATGACTGACAATGGGAGGGTAGTGATGTGTTGTGTAAGTATTTATTTATCTATACTTTATTACCTTATTCAAAAACATACACATAAAATACACATAAAAATAAAATAAAAACGTAAAAGTACTATTATTGTATAAAATGTTTCCTGCACAATATTAGTAAAAATATATCTTAAAATAAATATCTAATTAAAATAAGAACGCAAATTACGTACAGTATATGGATAAATAAATATACAGACTGATATTTGTAAGCTTTTTTCGTTATCACTTCGAATATAAAATGTACGTAAAAAGGTAATTCTGGTAATTCAGGTCGCCACTCAAGTAAGCACTTCATTTCGATGAATACTCGAGATAGAAAAGTTACCAGATAACTCGAATAAGTAATAAGAAAAAAATTCAAAATATAACCTTATAAATTATTACTTATTTGATAGAGCATTATTGCTAACAACTGATATTTTTCAGGCAAACCGGAAGCTTCTTATTATAGTAATAATTTGCATAATTTATACAAAACTGAAGTCAGTTGAATAATAAGCCTAAAAATAAGTCACGTCAAGCCAACCACTAATAGTTTTTTAGCATTTATAAACATAATTTGATGAATTAATGAAAAGTTAATAATTTGTTTAACATAAAAGAAAAGAGGGTAATATTAGCGTCTGGCAAGAACAACTGACAAGAAAACTGAAAAATAAGTTGAGATCGTGAATTGTTCGGAATCGTTTTCTGTAAGTGCAATTTACCAGTTCAAAACATGAGTTTATAACAAGAAGTGAACTTTTAAAAGTCGTATCTTTTAGAATCAACTGTCTACAATATACTCTTGGATCTCGTTACTTTATGGATCATAAGCTGATACCTGCGTGAATTTGTACCTACACAAATTTATCCCCAAATAAATTATCACGTTAATGTAAATACTAGAGATTTATTTCTTCTTTTCATCTTTGTAACATTAAAATACATGTTTTTAAATGATAATTATATATATAGATATTAATAAAATCCTTAATATTACATTGATAGTCTGAAATAGGTTAAAAAGTTTTAAGGAAGTCCTTGAATAATCCAGGTTAAATAAAGCTGCAATTACGAGATGAAAGCGACCAAATGTCGGTAATAGAGTCGCACTTAGTGGATCACCTCATTAGGCGAGTGAAGAGGTACAAACAAACAATCATAAACAGTGAGCGCGTGTTGAAGTGTTTATTTACCCAAGGAGAGAAGCTCGCCCTTTACAATTTTGTAAAAGAAAAATAAAGCTAAGGGTAAATTATAAAGCGTCGTATTCAAACATGCAAAAACAGCGGATGGCTTTATATATGCACCGTTGTGAGTTCTAGAAGTTATTGTAATGACCTGCGGTAGTTTTTACCGCAGGTTTTAGTTTGTTTGATAAAAGTCGCTATAAGCTGCGTATCTCATAACGTACTGAATCATATGCATTTAATATTATCCTCAGACTCTATTCGGAAAAATTAAATGTTTTGCTTTATTTTATTATTTATTTATTATTTACACTTCGTTGCAAAAAACAAAGAATGAAACACAATACAAAAAAATTATAAGGGATGCAACGGGCGGCCTTATCGCTAATAAGCGATCTCTTCCAGGCAACACTAGTTAAAGAGAAAAACTTAAAAAAAAAAAGAAACATGATACGTGCGAGAAGTGCAGAAACAAATGTTATATAAAAAAAAATATATATACACATAGTACCTTAATCTAAAGTTATACAAAAAAAAATATTAACAACAGACTAAAAACTTAAAAGCTAATCTTACAAATACATGGACAGCAAATAGTCTTTACATATTCTTCTTTAAGAATCAGTGTCTTTGGTTAGAATTCTTGTGCGAGTTCATGTATATCTGAGACCAACTTCAATAGCCTTAAATTGTCGAACACACGATGCTTTCAAATAAGTCTAAATCAATGTTTATACATAATACGTTATTTTATGCGACCTAAAACAAATCACAAAAATCAAAGAGCATTTTTCAAATTGTTTATACGTTGGTTTTAATGAAGAAACACCGCAGTTTATTATTTATACATTGAATAAAACCTGTTTTTAATAAATGAGCAACTTGTACTTCTGAACCTTATCTTTATAAAAGTTTCATAGAAACTACTTTCATTCAGTCCAAGTAAATTGAGTCGGTTTTCTTATTATTCAGCTAACTTAATATAAGATTTTCTCTAACGTAATATAGCAGAAGAAAATACATGTTGGCGTATTGAAGTTGTTAGGCCTAAAAAGACTTCGTGGTTCGCGAGTGTTGACCTTCGCTAGAAATTACATTACATTCAAGCCGATATGAAAATAGTTTTGGTTTAGAGATATAGGGAAAGGACTGGCGTGTAATTATTAAGATAAAATAAAAAAGAACAATAAAAGATCTGAATAAACAGATATAAATCCACATTTCTTATCGACATTATTTACAAAACTCGACGTTTCGAGAGTTTTTCAGAAATGGACTAACCACGTGTGATCCAAAGACCATAATAATATAGAATGAAAATATAAATCGTCTCGATTTACCAAGTTAGTAGATACCCCTTTCTAAAGAAATTCTGATTTTCAGAGTAAAAAAAGTATCCACCGTACAGATTGGATCTAACCTCGTTTCGATCCGTTTTATCTATTTGCAACGTAGTCAAAGATTAGTCAGGTTCCTGGGCTAGCTTGATCTAATTAATTCAAGAGCCACCTCCATCTTACAGATAAATGGGCAAGTGGGTAAGGTCAAGGCTGTGAATATTAATGTCAGGAATGATCTATTGTCACTTGTATGTAAGTCAAATCATTAATGTCAATTAGCAATTAAAATGGCACTTTTGAACATCAAATAAAATATAAAGATGATTCTAGTTGCCCCTTCCAAAAGGTAGTTTCGTGTGGAGAAGAATGGGCATGAAACTCAACACTTACTCTTTTGAAATAGGTTTTACAATATTTTGTATACATTAGTTAAATAATTATATGTGAAGACAATGTACTCCTAGAATAAAACCACTATACTAAAATAGGCACAAAGTATTACTCACAAATAAAGCAATGCAGCGGATAGGTCAAATATTGTATTGTTAGGATACATGTTCCCCACATATTTAAAAATATCGAAACCGTAGAAAGACAAAACATTTAGGAGTTTCCAGAAATCTTCTTATATTCTTCTATGCCAAGAAGTTTAAGACTGGTCCTGCAAGAATCACGAAAAATGCCGAATTAGTAGCGTCTTTGCTCCATCAGATCAAAGTTAATCTTCTGTCATAAATGTTCTCGTCATGTCGTTAAATGTCAGAGAAAAAAAGTTATTAAATAGATTTTAAATCTACAAATACAACCACCCAGACGCTGTGCGTTATCTCAGAAGTCGTTTCATAAAAAATGCATCAACCTTATTAGATTTTGTCAACATATGTCACGCTGAGGTGAGACGCCGAGACATGAGGTTTTTGAAATTAGTTTATGGGACTGGCGTAATTTAAGTTCTCTGTCTATATAATTTAATACTATTTTAGTTGTAACCACATTCACATACTAGGTACCTTCTTACTTAATGTGATTTGGATTGTGGTAAATATTAATAATAATTATTTAGTATGAGAAGCGACAAACAAATGTGCAATTATTATATATGATAAAACATTATGTCACTCAAATACCTCTGAAAATAATGTACATGTACCGTTCTTAAATCATGAATATAAATCCATCTGTGATATTTTCGCGCGTCTTGCACAACCTGATTTCACAAGCATTGCATTATTCATACTTTGTTATAAAAATGTTTAGGTTTTAGTTTCTTTGTTTTTAGATGTCTATTCTATTAAGTTACTGTAAGAATAGAAAATAAGGAATGAAATAATTAACAGATATAACAATTACAATGACAAAGCGACATACCGATACTATGAGTTAAATTTATATAACTATTTTTCTTTAGAAATATCCAGTGATAAATTATATTTTGACACGCGGGTAAATATTTACCAGAACCTCCGACCAAGCTTTCTACATAACCTTACACAATGAACTTAAGTACTTAAGCTAGACAACCACTAACAAGCAAATAATAAAGCTTCCGATTCGGCAAATTAAGTCTTCTATCTTGATAGAAACTTATGATATTGAAATTTGCAATACTGAAATTTGTATGTAATCAGAAATTCAAACTATACTAGATTATCTAAACTTACACATATAAATGAAAATTTGTGTACAGACTTGCACGCCTACGCCACTGTTAAATAATATAATTATTACAAATATTACGGTACGGTACGGTATGGGCGTGGAATCACAAAATATCAATACTCGCAAAACATTTATGTCAAGTTTTATCACTTCGCACTTTATTGAAGTTAGCAAACTTTCTGATATTATGTTTCTCTAATCGTTGAAAATGTTACTTGTTAGTTGTAATACAAAGTTTCAAAACGATCGCTCTGTTAACATGTTTTCATAGAAATGACTTTCATAAAATGTCTCTACTGTCGTAACTTTTAATCAAATGAGGCGATTGTGAGTTCGACTGAAAGTAATAGGTTTACGTATTTAAAACTTCAACTGTGCTGCTAGCTAATTCCAACAGCTTTTTTATATAAAAAATACTGAATCTGCTACTTTTGTACTTTAATAAAAACACAAAAGCACTTTAATAAAAATTGCATTTGTATGAAGTTCGTTTAATAATTATACCACGCGATAATAACATTATTTGAAATTGTTGCGAATCCACAATTACAAGCAGACTGAGTCGACTTTACTCTGCATAAATTATTTGGCTTCATAAAAATCAATACTTAAAAGGCCGGCAACTCACTCGCAAGCCCTCTGGCATTCAGAGTGTCCATGGGCGGCGGTATCACTAAGGGAGCCTCCTGCCCGTTTGCCCCCTGTTCTATAAAAAAAAACTCAAGTTGTGGAATACTGATAATATACATATATACATATATACAAATGACGTTTAAATTTTAAATATGTATAAGATTTTGTTAGCATAATAAAATATATGAGATTTTAGGAAATAAATCAACGATCAAAACTAATATGAGTATTAAGAATCTTTCTGTGAGGGCCTTGGTTTGGGGAAGGTTTATCCGCAAGTCCACTTTGATATAATTTTTAAAACGCTAGTTTCCTAGCGCTGACAGTATGAACAAAAAGGAACACCAATGGAACCCGATCAAGACTAGCACTAATGGTGGTGATGGGGGTTGCTGTCTCCCTCGTTAACATTCGATCTTCCTCTCCAGATAGTGCAATACAAGACTCAAGACTCATTAGCGACTCCTTTTTTTAACTGGGACGTGAACCGGCAGCCATCTGGCTCGTTGATGTCATAATCAGACTAACGATTGTCATCCTCAGACTGTCAGCGCTATAAACCGCAAACAATCCTTGAAAACCGCAACTCTCGTTATTATTCGCGAATATTGTATCTCTTTTCTTCTTCTTATTTTCTAGGATTAATCACAGTGGAATTAATTCAAAATAAATTAAAGAATTTCCCCTAATCGTAAAAATAGTATAATTTTGTTTTTCCATTAGTGTTTCTTTCGCAATAAATAATAAGAAGTGTAATTATTCCTAATTAATGGCTACAAAGCTTAAAGAAGATTACACATTAAGGATCTTGTACGTAAATTAGTAGTTATAACAATCTACAAAACAGCACTTTTGTTAAATTTCAAGAAGAAAGGTTTGAATGGCCTAAATTATTTGAACTAAATTAGTTCAATTTTGTGAAAAATTTCGTCACGTCACGCTAAGAATATTATAGGAATGGATAGACATTTTTTGATATTTAAATATATTTTTTTGGAGTCAACGTATTCTATTGGATACATCAGATTTTTCCTCATTTATCTCCCTGTTTACAAGTGACCTATGTAAATACTATCTAATAGAACCGTTGAATCACCGTAAAGGTTTGGTTCATTGATTTATGGAAAGGGATAAAATCTATTTGTATACGAAATATTTTTATATATATAACGGGGCAAATGGCAAGGTGGCTCACCTGAAGTTAAGTGATACCGCCTCGCCACCGATGGACATTTACATTGCCAAAAGGCTGGCAAGTGCGTTGGCGGCCGTTTAAAATTTGGTGCGCGGCAAAAACTATCTCAAAAAACGCTCAGTTGTGGAACGACGAACGTCGAGGTGATACGGGTGGAATATCGTATTCTGCCTTTACGTACTTTATGAAAGTCACGTGCAGATATTATTCCTCCTCTGAACACTCTCCATGGTAAATGTGGTAGAAGATGCAGGCAGACCCCACTTGTCTACGCAACGTCAGGGGATCTAGCCCCTCGGAATTTAACTGGTCGGCGACAATTACGCTAATTTAGACCTCCCTTCGAAATGACAGCGAAACTGAACGTCAATATGTCAACGCCCAGTGTTCTGATGCTAGTTGAAGCTTTAAGGCGAATGCTACACGCTCGATATTTATCGTGATATTTGGATCGTGATCCAGAATCACGATGTGTAGTACAGGCGTATCACGATACGTGATACGGATCGCTGGATTTCTAGAAATCTAAAAATCCACGATCCGTATCAATTATCGTCGATAAATATCGAGCGTCTAGTCTCTGGTCGATATTTATCGCGTCACAATTAATTCTGCCAGCGATGGAAGAGGACGCGCATATTGAGTCGGCGCCCGCCGCACTTCAAACAAACGACCAAAAACACTTTTAATGAAAGAATTTATACTTGTATTAGAAACACTACCTGAGATATGGGACAGCTCAAATGCAAACATAATTAATAAAGTGAAAAGGGCGAATGCGTATGAGCAGCTGCTTCAAATTTTTAAGAAAATTAAACCAGGCGCGACAGCTAAAGACGTGATTGCAAAGATCAATTCATTAAAATCGAACTATAGAAAAGAATTAAAAAAAATAACAGATTCGAAGCGATCGGGTGCTGCAGCGGAAAATATATACAATCCAAAGTCTTGGGTATTTCATATGCTGAAATTTTTGAATAAAATGAAAAGCCGATTGATAGGGTAATTTGATTTAATAAATTCAGATGTGTATATTTTTCTGTATCTTGAAACCAATGTTTCGCCTATTTCTTTCGCTTTATACGTTTTTTCAATGCTATCGCTAATATAATAGCAACGCAAGCTTTCTTGATATTGTTACTCATTATTATAACACGAAACGTACGAGTGTACTCAATGAAATTTACCGTCGTACTGACGCGATTCGTATCGAGTGTGTAGTATACTAAAAAAATACAAGATAAATATCACGATAAATATCACGATAAATATCGAGCGTGTAGCATTCGCCTATCACGATACGTGATACGGATCGCTGGATTTCTAGAAATCTAAAAATCCACGATCCGTATCAATTATCGTCGATAAATATCGAGCGTCTAGTCTCTGGTCGATATTTATCGCGTCACAATTAATTCTGCCAGCGATGGAAGAGGACGCGCATATTGAGTCGGCGCCCGCCGCACTTCAAACAAACGACCAAAAACACTTTTAATGAAAGAATTTATACTTGTATTAGAAACACTACCTGAGATATGGGACAGCTCAAATGCAAACATAATTAATAAAGTGAAAAGGGCGAATGCGTATGAGCAGCTGCTTCAAATTTTTAAGAAAATTAAACCAGGCGCGACAGCTAAAGACGTGATTGCAAAGATCAATTCATTAAAATCGAACTATAGAAAAGAATTAAAAAAAATAACAGATTCGAAGCGATCGGGTGCTGCAGCGGAAAATATATACAATCCAAAGTCTTGGGTATTTCATATGCTGAAATTTTTGAATAAAATGAAAAGCCGATTGATAGGGTAATTTGATTTAATAAATTCAGATGTGTATATTTTTCTGTATCTTGAAACCAATGTTTCGCCTATTTCTTTCGCTTTATACGTTTTTTCAATGCTATCGCTAATATAATAGCAACGCAAGCTTTCTTGATATTGTTACTCATTATTATAACACGAAACGTACGAGTGTACTCAATGAAATTTACCGTCGTACTGACGCGATTCGTATCGAGTGTGTAGTATACTAAAAAAATACAAGATAAATATCACGATAAATATCGAGCGTGTAGCATTCGCCTAAGGAGTGTCTTCAAAGAGAAGTGCAGCGACAAGGTTTAGCGGAAAACGCGCAAAATTGTGTCTTCTTAGAGTGAAATTGGACTCGAATAAGTCGACCCCAGTCCGAGCCGCCAACGTAGCAGAATTTCGATATACAAAAATATTAATAATATAGTGTCAGTCTAACAAATTACAAATAGATTTAACTCTTAGATCCTAGATCTTTATGTGCATTTTTTAAGAAGGTAACCTGACCAGCGCGTCTAAGACCCATAACTTTGAGAGAAGGCGGATCATATTTTGGCTTCAAAAATAGCCTACGCCAACAAATTGTGAAACCTCCAAAATCAAAGGCTTTGCGACTTTGAACTTAGTAATTACAAAAGTACTCTCAATAATATCAAATTTCAAAAGTGTGTATTCGCGTTTATTTTATGTCTCGTCACCAGCGCTGTACACCATTAATATAAGTGTTGCAGTAAAACAAAGCAATGCTACTCTAATGGCTGGCCCGCCAACGTCCACACCATCGGTCAACGTCACATTTCCCCGGCTTTTTGTGCACTTATGAGACTCTTATTCACTTTCGGGAACGCTTTAAACCTGCGGAAGTGTGTGATTTGTCAGTTTTGAATTTGGAACGCTTCCTTTTTTTGACAATTCACGAGGCGATCACAGTTTCTTTTAGTAGGTATTCCAGAAACATGTAGGTACGTGTTTTATAGATTAAATAATTTCAAGTAAACCAAAGATTAATGTGGTTTTAATTTCCGTTCTCATCCGCAATCAGCCGAAATATACAAACATTATTAAAATGGCGGATGTTTAAGCCCATTTTAATTATTGGCTACAAAAGAACAGCTTTACGAAAGCTCTCTGTTATTATCACTCTCCACATAACAAACAGTTGAAAATAAATCCACCGTATTAATTAATAATTTAACCCTCACTGAGTAATTTAAGTGCATATCGATTTTTTTAATTACTAACTATAATCTCTTATGCACTTATACAATATGCATATTATGCTTTTTGTATCAAAACTAAAATTATTTTGGATATATAACGATTTATATATTCAAAATAATTTTAGTTTTCAAGTAAAAATATCATCTATAAAATTGAGACGATTCTTAATATTATAATAATTATTTTATATTTAATTAAATTCTAAACAAAACAGCGTAATAAAAGAGATTCTAAAAATATATGTTCCGTTTTCTGTAAATATAATATACGTTTTTGATCTCATTCAATTTTTCTTTTTCGTCATGACTCTAATTGTTAGCAATTTTTAACTAAAACAATAATTTCGTCGTAACTTTATCGCATGTCATTAGCCTAACAAAGCCTATACAAAATTGTGTCAGTAAGATTGATGGCCATATTCTATGCATTAATTAATGTCAATGTCAATCTATAAACGTCAATATGAACGCAGGAATTGATTTAATTTATTATTTGTAAGACATAAATGACCTTGAGAGCAGTGTTGGCCTAGTGGCTTCAGCTGCGACTCTCATACCTGAGGTCGTAGGTTCGTTCCCCGGCTGTGCACCAATGGACTTTCTTTCTATGTGCGCATTTAACATTTGCTCGAACGGTGAAGTAAAACATCGTCAGGAAACCGACATATCTTAGACCCAAAAAGTCGACAGCGTGTGTAAAGCACTTGAGGCTGATCACCCACTTGTCTATTTGATTTTAAAATGTTCATGAAACAGATTCAGAAATCTAAGGCCAAGACCTAAAGAGGTTGTAGCGCCACTGATTTTTTTAATGAACTTATTATATAATTGAAGGAAAATTCTACGAAAGACTAGGCGGTATGGTCGAAAATAAAAAAAAAATTGTAAATGTGGTGAGGTTGAAGACACTGTTGCCTTTCTCAATCCAAAGCAAAAGTCTACATAAAATCTGATTCCAAATGGCTTGGCGATAAATAGAAAATACTTTGTGAGTTTTTCATTTAATCGCCTTTCTTTTGCACCGCTTGCGTCTTCAACTGTTCACAGTAATGGTTAAGAATATCGCTTCTTTATACAAAATGGTTTTGAAAGCTGTTTACGAATCGTCGCAAATATAAATCGAGACATTTTGATTGCGCACTTTACTTGTTACATGGCTATGATTATTTTGCATGGTTACGCGCAAACGTCACGTCTAAGTTATATGTGTTATTAATTATTGTTATCAAAGAGTTGATGATTATATCTTAAAATATAATCATTAACTCTCATAAATTCCTAAACTTATGATATGTATATTATATATCATAAGTTTTTATAAGTATATAAGTTATACTGGCTCCTTTTCACAATGGGCCATGATATGGATGTATGCATTATGAGGTTTATTTATTCAAAATTCAGTTCCACCTCGCCTGTTCATAATTTTGTCGTGCTACTTAATTCATAAAGATTTAATAATTCATTGTACTAAATAAAGCACCGATGTGTCTCTTTTTATCGATCTGTAAAAACATCTTGACAGAGAGAGACAAAGAAACATAGATAAAACAACACTGTCAAGACAATAGTATTGAACAATTATCTAAATATTATTAATGTACATTGATAATATTAGTAATAGAATATTGTAATATTAAATGTAATGCCATTAAATCATTTATGCTTCATTTAAATCTTAGAAATTCCATCTCATTTACGCTTCAATGGATAAGGTGCAACTCCACAATGATATTGCGAGGGCTAATATAATTTTATTTCCTCTTCTATTCAAATTATTGCAGACTATGCCGGTGAATTTAGATGCCAATTTCTTCTGATTGACTGATTTCTTTGATTGATAGGTATAGAAATTGTTTGAAAATTTTAAGTAAAAAATAAAAAATTATATAAAGACATCATTAAACACCATTCAACAGTGATCAGCCATGTGTGCCTGACACATAACGGTGTTAGTTTCCTCTCGATGGAGGTAATAACTTTACCTTATGATGAAATGTTAACCGCGCACATTGAATGAATTGAAAATGCTTAATACTTCAAATATTTATTCTCCTTTGTATATGAGACACAAATAAAAAGTGTTGTTATTCCATAATCATGAGTGCATTATCACGTTGGAAATATTTTTAGTTATTTGCAATTGATGGCGAAGTTAAAAAGCAAGTCATTTTCAAATTCAATAACTTTACAGAGTTCAAAAGAACTGGATAAAATACAATTTAAAACAATAGTACCCATCGCTTGACAAAGAAAATATCGATGGTAGAGAACAAAGAGACGAGTAAATAATGACGTTGCACAAAGAAATACAATTTGTGGGGGACTTATTTTCAGTTCACGCGTAATTATTTTTAATATTTATAGTAATTATTGCACTAATATTAAAATTTTATGAGATTAGGTTACCCATACCTGAAATCTACGCTTTGATTCAAAATTAAAGTTATATGTAATAACAGTTATATAAAACCTAGGTGTGGTGAGTTTATTCATCAATTATTTATTATAAATATTAAAATTATTTACCGTTATTCATTTTTATCTTACATATTTAAATATGCAGTATAATGTTGTTTGTTTTCAGCTCTTTATTTGGTTATGATATTTTCATTTCATTAATTTTGAACTGAATATTGACAGTTATAAGCACTAAAAATATTTCATAAATAAGTAAAAATACTTTATTCAAGTCATAATAATAATAGGCTAAGTGCTGCCGAAGTTTGTACTAAGTTTGCAAGCGTTCTTGTATTTTTCATTTCAAACTTAACTTTTATACTTTGCACTTTAAGTTTGTAGGACTATCATGGTTATGAAAAAACACTTTAAGTATTTCTCTAAGTCTTTGTTTAATACAACATTAATTAAAACATATTATAAGAAGGTGATATACACATATCACAACTTAGGAACTAAGGGTTTTAAATCTGTTATAGAAACTTAATGAAAATTACTAATTAGTGATAGGATAGATCATCTTCTTATAGTGCCATCTCCTTGCGAAGGTTGGCGATCATCATGGCTAGGTTGATTTTGGATGCCGCGCTTGTCTTAAGTTTTTCAACCAGCACGTGCGTCTGCGGCCAGTTCTCCTCCTACCTGCCACTTTGCCTTGTATGATTAGTTGAAGGAGCTCATATATTTTTATTTAATAGGATATATGGATTGGCTAAATTTTGATATAATGGACTGTTTCCAATAATGAGTGTAGGCAAAGGGGAGCGTGTAGAATATTTCAATATAAAATCATACACACTAAAACAAAGAGACTAAAACAGAAGTGGCAACAGACTTTAAAAACAACTATTAGTCCAGTCAGTCAAGACAATTAATTCATTATAATTCCAAAAGTTTTCAAATTTTGATGTAAGGTCGGGAGTGGTATTAAAACAAACTATAAAATTTTGCAACCTGCTCTGCGGTCCGGAACATTGTTAAAAATGCAATAAATGATAATTTGCTCAGTTCTTGAGACCAAAATTCCAAAAGTTCTGCAAAGTTGGAGTGGTGTTAAATATATTTTTTTACATCACGTGTCAAATTTGCAACCAATTTAAGTGTACGGAACATTTTTTGTTATTAAAAATTAATGTTTTTCTTTATTAAACTGAAGGAAAACGTTCCAAAAGTTCTGCAAATTTGACAGATATATCGAAAATAAAATAAATAACAAAAAATGTTCCGTACACTTAGGTTGGTTGCAAATTTTATACGTGATATCAAATATTATATCGAAAACTTCCCCAAGTTTGCAGAACTTTTGGAATTTTTTTCACGACCATACAGCGAAAATTAATTTAATTGCAATTTTAACAATGTTCCGGACTGCGGACAAGGTTGCAAAATGAGATTTATTGTCGTCCCAATGTACCATTCACTTGACCGAAGTTTGAAAACTTTTGGAATTATTATCAAATTTTCGATTTCGAATGTCTATAATGACTGGTCTATATATGGAAAGGACCAAGGGGAAGAAGGAAAAGGCGCGCTAAGAAAAGGTGGATAGAGGATATAGAAACGATATCAGAAGGCGAATCGAGAAAGAAAGCCATGAATGGACCCTTAGCCTAGGCTCGCCCGACCGGAGTGGTTCCGATCAATAGTACAGAAGAAAGGATATCGAGAAACAAGAAAAAAAAGTATATAACAAATCTAATCAGTATTTTCAAAATTTGGAAACATTAGAAATAAACTGGCTTTATTATTATTACTCGCTAGAACTAAAAGTAATTATCCATGGCACAAGAGGGTATCTTATCTTTACAGTGGACATTAGTGAACGAATGTATTCACGGGTCATTTATCGTGTTGTAATGCTACTATATGGGCCCAAGTGCAGAACGAACACTAATGTGGTGTCTTCATTCGGTACTTATTTTGAAGGATACATTTTACTTTGAATATATAAGAATGATAAGTCGATTAACAAAAGGTAAAACAAAATTTAGCTTTGAACTACGAAGCTAAAACTAAAAAGTGGAGACGACAAAGAACACAAGCGGCAAGTAGTTGTTGGAGCTCATGAACATGTTTACCAGGAAAAAATCCTTGGCAAGGCCGGTATTTTTTTAAATTATTTATTGAGAAAGATTAACAGCTTATAACTAACGTACGTACTAACTATAAAGTTCTTTTTACGCCATAAAAGAAATGTTTAGATACAATTAAGTGCTTAATAATTAAAGAGATTGGTAACTATAAAATCATTTTAATCCAACTTTCTATATCTACGAGTATCAAAGAAAGCAATAAACCAACTAAAATTAGTTGAGGAACACTTAGGATAGTATAACTTATACACTTATAAAAACTTATGATATATATATTATGTTAGTATATCGCTTCACTAACGATAATTAACATAATTCAATTCAAATTCAATTCAATTCATCTAGGTACAATTAGTACACTTATGCATGTCAATTTACGTCATCTCACTATCTTATAGCGGCATTAGTGCCCATACATTGTTATCATCTATGTATTCTTTAACTGTGTAATATCCTTTTTTTATTAGGGTTTCCTTGATGTAAAGTTTAAACTGTAGTGGAAGTTTGGTAACATGATCTGGAATTTTGTTATATATCTGTATACTCCATAAATAAGCAGTTTTATGAAGTCTGAAAGCTGGAAAAGCAAGTCTATTCCTACTTCTTGTGTTTAAATTGTGACAGTCAGTCAGTTATGTTTGTATAAACGTACATAATATTTTCATACACATATTGGGAGGCAACTGTAAAAATACTGATCTCTTTAAATAATTGTCTTAGCGAGTCACGCGGTTTTAATTTGTATATAGCGTGTATTGCTCTTTTTTGTAATACAAAAATATCTTAAATATCGGCCGCTGAGCCCCACAACAACATACCTTGTGTCATAACACTATGGAAGTAACTGAAATATACAAGCCTCGCCTATAATAAGATATAATCAACAACTCTTTGATTATAATAATTCGTTAAAAAAGCTACTTGGTAAGGACTCCCGCTGGACCTAATGGAATTCCAAACAGGATGAAAATTTATGCTTCGGACTTCACAAATTTTCGCGTGAAACAATACCTTATTTTAGCAAGATTTACATTCAAAAAACCTTAATTAGAGTACGTAAAAAGCAATCCGCTGTACCTACTACTACTTTTATTAATTTACCAATAGAAGGCAACGTTATTTGTGCGTGTTACAGTTATACTATATATGTATTAAATATGTCAGAGCAATGGCGCTGATGACGGCTGCTATTATCATTATAATGTCACAGAGCTTATAAATTAACAAACTTCAAAATCTATCAGTTAATAACTGTTAATATCTTATCTTATCTGTGGTATATTTGATTTGACAATTTTGCTAGATCTAAGAATTAACGCATATTTGATGGCCTATAGTAATAGTTATTTGATAGTAATTTTTATTTAAAGTAATTTATTATGTCAAAGGAATGGCGTCACTTTCAATTGCCACTGTCATTATAATTGAATAACATCAAAGTTAAATTAATTTAAATCGACTAAAACAGTTGCTTATTTGATTGTTGATAATTGTTGCTAGTTCTATAAATAACGGTTTTGTCATGGTCGATAATAATAGTGATTCCATAGTCATCATTATTATTAAAAGTAATTTATCATAACTTGACACTCATTAATACAACTGCTGTAGAACCTCCTGCACCATTATTTAGGTGCTGCCCTCGTTCCTGTGACTGTCTTTAAAGTATTCCCCCACTCGCTCCGACTCAAGTATTAACCCGAAAAATTATGACTTTTTCGTGGTAGTCAGAGAAAAATGGTTTGAACTACAACGTTTTTGAAGAATGTTGCCTATATTGTCACCGAGTTTTAAAGTAAAGAATTTTAGCTTAATATTATATTTTATTTATTATACTTAATATCATATAAAAACATCCACCGCGTCTATCATCTGACTGTTCGCCATAAACTCGCATATGGGTTGTTAGAGTTATATAGATATAGAGATTTAGTTATATGTAGAATGTTTAACGGTTCGCTATTACAAATTATTTTTAAAAAAGCCGCCCAAAAGAAAAATTTTTGTACACCAGTTCGATCTTATAGGGTCACAAAAAATAGTAGGTAGGTCATAAAAAATATCACGACAGCCTATTTTTCTTTTGGAAATTGGTGTAACTCATGTAGAATCGTTCTCGTTACAGTTTATTGAGGAGAAATCTATAAAGAAACATTTGAACGTGTACACGTTCACTAAATCAGATTTCTGAATACAATTTCTCTGATTCTTTACAATATTTATTAGTTTGACTATTTTTTGCCCAAGTTAATGTAGAATATAGACAAAGACATTAGGTTTTCATCTGGTCTTTGTGTAAAGCAAAGAACGCTACAATAAAACAACATCAATGCTTAAGAGGCCAACGGGCAAATACATTTCAAACCAACTCTCTTCCTGGAAATGTTCAGAAAAATAGCAGACTGTTTTCTTTATCACAGTTAGTACTAGACGACAGTAAGCGTTTATTAACAAAGTCAAAATCATTTATTCATTCAGTTAACACAATGTACACTTATGAACGTCGATAAAGAATACATATTTAATGCTAAATGCTTCTAATTTTACATTAACTACCAGTTCTCAAATCAAGGGCGTCGAGAAGAACTGGCAATAAACTCTCCGCCACTCTTTTTAATCGCCAAGTTTTTTGTTTTACACAATGTATGTAAGAAGCTGCAACCATTACACCATGTTCCAATTTACAATTATTACAATCGTGCTATTGTTTCCATGTATGTATGTAAATCATGTAAGTGAAGTAGTAAGTTTAATCTCTAATTATGAATTGCACAATTTTTAAAGATTAAGTTATTTTTGCTATTACGAAAAACTTTATTTTTAATTTGGCAGTTTTGCCTTTAGGTTCTGTCGTTCTGAATAGAGCAGACTATACAGTTGTGGTTGTCGAATCTTTAACAGTAATAAAAATGTTATCCTTGAAGTACTGAGGGGCCATACTTATTAATGGCCCTTCGGGGTGTCCCACGGAACATTAACTTTGGAGATATAAAGACGTTCTTTTTCATTACACAGCTTATATTACGTAGATTTGCCTTAAGGAAAATAATTGTAAAATAGATGACCCATAAAAATACATTGGGGTTGGGTCGGGCAAGAATTGTAATTTACAAATATTTTTGGTATTACTAATAGGTTCAATAAGACGTAATATTAGTAACCGGAAAACGACAAGGCAGACGCTTTCGCGAGGGATCCATCGGGGAATCGTACTTGCGACGACTTACAAAGCTCAAGAAGTTATACACCTGGAACGACCGCTATGTGGGGGGCGAAACAGCCTCAGTCACAAATATATTTTTGAAAGATGCAAACGCGGCATACAAACAAGTCAAGACAAGGCGCTTCGCATATCACATGGCGCAGATATTGACTGGGCACGGGGCTTTTGGACACTATTTACACAGACTCAAACTCTAGACAAGCCCGCGTGCGACTCTGACGAAAGAACCGACCAAACGGTGATTCTTTAAACTGTGTTCTTTTTTACTGGTTGACTGTCTGACTTTTGAAAAAGCCAGGTGCGATATGGACCACGAGACTAGCATGAGGGTATTCCAGGATGGGCTATCCGACATGTTGCTCGAGCACAGATAGCAGCTGGTAAAGTTCTGCTATAGAATTGTCAAATATCTCAGTAAGATGAATAGCACAAGTGACAAGAGGTATAATATAATAGGCAAGAGGCGGCCGGTCCCGCCGGCAGCGGGCTCCATCAAACCAATATCATGAGGATATTTCCGGAATAGTTGTCGCCCAAGCCCAGGGGGAGACGCCCAGCCCACCAGACCTTAGTTTAAGTAAGTTCCCTTTTTAGGAAAGGGGAGATTTGACACTCCCCTGCAGTTTCTCAACCACAGACCTGGTCGCGTGCCTGATAGGCTACTAAGTAGGGGTCCTATGTATAAAAAAACGTGTGTCTACACGTGTTAGAAGTTATACTTCTTTGGCGTAATAATTTTCTTCGAGCACTTTAGAGGGACGTTTCTATCTTCAAAATGCATTTTTGTACTAATCATGATATTTTACTATAAACACTATGTTTTTTAATACTTTGGAACGGGTTTTCTCGTATAGAAATCATAATTTTGGTTTAAATAAACACGACTCTGAAAACACTACGCCATGACAGACAATGCAACTTGTCGATCAAACAGAGCAAGAGCCAACTAGCGGCCCAGACTGTTTTACTGACGTTTGTCAGATATTCAGGGTGTCAGTTTTTTATGACGGTGTGCGCGCGCGTCATAAAAATTTACTCTCATCATTTTTCCCTAAAGCGCCTAAAGAAGTATAACTTCAAAAAATATTACTAAAGACGTCTCAGACCAGTATTGCTCTAATTATATAAAACTTCAGAATAAACAATCTACCTTAAACGCCAAATAGGCTAGTCGCTGTCTAGTTTAAATCCCGAAGCACCTGATAATTCCGACAAGTAAGGAGGTCACAGTGTCCTTAATCGACAGGTACCGCGTAAATAGAGGCACTTAGCCGCCGTATTGGCAATTAGGTACGAGCGACTTGGCTAATGAAGATCGAACGTAACACAACTTAAGTCTTGATAAATATTTGATGCGACATATCACTGTGATATGTGTTATTGACAACGCATCTTCACGCAACTATTGGCTACAAGTTATCAACGAACAATGCAAAACAATTATTGTTCCGTTTTCAATCACATCCAGTACCAGAAACATTTTGTGCCTTAACTGATAAACGAGAGACATGGTTGCAGAAACTTTAATGTATTTTTTATCTTTTTCAGTTTAGAATACTATGTACATATGAATATTTTCAACACAAACTTTGTAACTAGTTAGATTAAAACTCGTTTCATTTAGATTATGTTCGATAGTTAAATTTAAAACTTTAACACGGCTTAAGCATTTCAGAAAGTGACGGAATGGCTTCCTCCTTATGACAAAATAAAACGAGGAAGACAAATAAAAATACGGGAGGATGATGTACGAAGAGCAGCTGGCCCTATGTAGCTACGTAAAGCTAGAAACAGAGAAGAGTGGAAGCTCTTAGAGGAGGCCTATGTCCAGGGACATGCTGTATAACAGAAATCAATCATTTTTATGTACTAGTATAAGTAATTACAGCAATAAAGGCTTTTATTATTTTTATTTAGCATTTCCGAGCAGTCTTGGCCTAGTGGCTTCAGTGAGCGACTCTCATCCCTGAGTTCGAAGGTTCTATCTCCGGCTTGTGGACCAATGGACTTTCTTTCTATGTGCGCAATGAAAATTTGCTCGAATGGTGATGGAAAACATTGTGAGGAAACCAGCTTGCCATAGACCCAAAAAGTCGACAGTCCGACAGAAACAGGAGGCTGATCACCTACTTGGATAAATTTTATTTTATTGTTTATCCTAAACACAACAATCAAATATACAGTATTTACAATTTTCGTAACCTACATAGTAATAATAAAAATAACCAGCTCTGAGGTCACCGGTACTATCTATCAGGCGCTTACTTAAATCTTTAATTAGTGCCTGTGCACTTGAACCCCACGGCCCAAGAGTTTCTACTCCAAAGGGAATAAAATCGAAGTTGGAGGAAAGACTCCTAAACTTGAGCCGTTTATTATATTCCGCCTGCTCTGCGGCCGCCCTAGGTTTTTTGCTTGTCACACAAGTAGCATCCCATACCAAAGCCCGTTCCATCTTCCAAGGGATCAACGACATTCCACCCGGCCGGTAGCCATCGTCTCTAGTGATGCCTGTTGGCTCTGAAATGACTGGAACATTGACGTAAGCAAGAGAGCGGCGTATGGTGTCTTTGAGCACGTGGCGAGAAAAACGTCCTGCACTCTTTTGGCAGTGGAGGAAATGGTGTCCAAGGCTACTTACTTCAAGGCCACAGGGACACTTATGGGGAGTACATATCCACCCTCTTGGACCCTGGTGTTTGGCGATAGTATACGAATCATTTTGATATTTCTTATTGCCTTAACTTTAACTAAAGTCATTTCCTTTCCCCTTATTAGAAAATAACGGCTTCCCTTGAATTCCTTGAGTGGAAAATAAACAACAATACAAAAGCGGATTTGCATTAAGTTGTTTTTTAAAAGGTATCATCTTTGTGAATAAATTAAAAAAATAAAATAAAAACTTGTATTTTTTAGGATAATTTAAAATTAATGTTTTATTTATTATAATAAAACAGTTCCGTATTTATTGACTTTTATTTAATAATAATAAAATACTACTCTAGCCAATATTGCCGATGGGAACTTCTTAAATACAAATAAAATTATTATACTAAGATTGTACTAAAATCTTAATACATTAAAACACTACGTTGCGCTTAATTAATCTACCATACTACATATGAGTGTGGTTCGTATCGAGTTTAATTCCGAACCAGTTCAATAGAATTCGAATAAAAGCCAAAAAGGTTAGTGTAATTACTAGTTTGACGCGAAAGGATTTTGTTTTTGCAATATTTAGAATAAAAGTATGTATCAATTAACGATTTTAATCAAAATATTTTTTCTATTATGTGCTTGTAGTTGAAGTATCGTACTTACTATAATTGAGGAAAGGGAAAAATATTAATTTATGTATGTAAGTGTTTTGACCAAACCAAAGTAATTGTCCGGGAACTGACAACAGGATCTACGTGCATTTCAGAGAGGTGGTCGGTATTAACTTTTTGTGTAATAGGATCATATCATCTTAAAGTTCGCATGTTGAATGCTCTACGATACAACTCGCAATTGGTCCGTTTACCATGAACTACACAGCTCGGAGGCTGGAAAAGGTTGAACAATTGTTAGTATTGAACTTATATAAATCGAGTCAAAGAAAGCGTACATTGTTCTTCATGCTTAACGCGTTTCAATTGTGAGTCAGTAATGCAAAAGATTTTTGTCACAAAATGCAGGTCTAAGCCCCAATGCGCTGAAGATTTACATTTCCATTCTCGGCTTCGCAGTGGCTAGTAAAACTCTATATCGAACGAATCTCGGCTCCTCGGGGCGTTAGGCTATCTTGCTAGGATTTAGTACGAGCATAACGTTTTTATCGCCTCCAAGAATGTCTTTTGTATTTGAAATGAAACTTTTATAAAATCCACACTTTCGGTTTCAAGTAGGTTTTGAAATTCTGTGATAAATTTGTTAAATACTTTAATAATATTATTATAATAATGCAACGTTACAATTTATCGTATATTTTTAAAGAGATGCTTAGTTCTCTAGGTTTGAATTAAGGCGGGCGAAATCGCTTGCCAGTGAATGTAAAATTGCAACAAATTTGTGGAAAAGTTGTACAAAATATCATATGACTAAACACGTGACATTATTCAACCGTTTCAATTATTTTATATTAATCTGAAAATTATAATGTTCATCCGGAATCTGTCGAAGTTGTGAAGCCACAGTCAATCAGCTCAGAGAACATGAACCTCCGATGAAGAATGAATTATCCAGTCAGGATTAGGATAACTTCATATAACTAAAGTATTCAGTTATATTAAAATAAAGCCTATTTAGCGAACATAAATGCAAATTAATTTCATTATTTACTTTACGTTTCGAGTGTTTTTTGTTAATATTGTTTTGAATTCGTATTAATATCCGTTTAAAAACGTTTTATTTGACCTGAACTTTTATAAAAGAAATAAAAATTTTTTTTCAGTATTTATTACAGTGGTTATTCCTATATTATAAAGATAAGGTATAAACAGTAAATTACGATATACAAAAATTATAATATACACCATATTATAATTTTTCTGTCCATTTATAAAAGCTTAGGTAGTTAGGAGTTGTAAAACTATTAAAATATTATCCGATATTAAAGCGCAGCACCTGTCAGAAACTAATAATCTCGTTTAATATAAAAAGTTCAGCTACGCTTCGCTAGCTTCGAAATTATGTTGGAGCAAAATTCAATATAGAACTATATTTATACACGACAAGCATTATATCATCTGTAAACTATTATCTGTATACTTGTTTCATATGCATTTCTCAATCTAATAGGCAAGTAGGTGATCAGCCTCCTGTGCCTGACACACGCCGTCGACTTTTTGGGTCTAAAGCAAGCCGGAGTCCTCAGGATGTTTTCCTTCACCGTTCGAGCGAATGGCAAATGCTCTCATAAAATAAAAGTCCATTGGTTCACAGCCGGGGATCGAACCTACGACCTCAGGAATGAGACTCACGCTTAAGCCACTAGGCTAACACTGCTCCCCTGCTTCTGTAAACTATTAGTACAATAAATATTATTACTGAGCACATTAATACAAAACATTTGTTCGATTCCCAAATATACTAAATGTTATACAGACTTTAAAAAAATGCTACCAATTAAGTGTATTTGCATTGTTGAGCGAACATCTCTCAATTGGAAGACAATTTACAATATCGTATGTTTCCTTAAAATTAAAAAACGCGGGCGCAAATTAAAGAACGAAATAACGCAGATTTAATTTAATATATTGCATTAGGAAATGCTGCCAATATTAAAGGTAGAAGCCACAGTGATCAGGGAACTCTGATTTTCTAGATATTTTAAATAATAATTTTCAAGTATGTTTATTATTACTATGTAGGTAAAGAATATTGTAATTACTGTATACTTATGGGTTAGAAATAGATATCATTCATAAATATTAATAAAAGATATACTGATCTTCAAAAAATATATGTATACTTTATGTAAAAGCTAAGCTAATATACGTACAATAAGAAACTTGCCAATACAAGGAGCAGTGGATGAATTTAGAAGGTTAACGTACTAGACACTCCACTGCCATGTTTATTTACCCTTTGAACATATATTTATCAGGAACAGAAGTTTCTTTCTCATTCGCTTAAGTGTAATAAACTTCCTTGCAATGTTAAAATTTCGAACGGAACAATACGAATTTGGGAAGTAGTTATTGTCAGTGCGGAGTGTACAAATAAGGACTTTCTCAAGTTTCATGACTTTAATTTAGTTTTCCTCATCAGCTCTCAATAAATAAGGGTACTAATGAGAAACTCGAACACATCGAGAGTCCTCAGACAGAAGTTTATATTGGATTGACTTGAGATCTCTTTGAGGACCAGTAATATTTGCCCGGATACTTAATTTATTAAAATTTAATAATTGTAAGGATTTTTTTAAATAAATCAAGACGTTTACAAAAAAATTGAACTTACAAAACATTTTAATTGTATTATGTTTGCCCAATATCTGATAATAACTTTAAGTTCCACCGACTAGAAACGTATCCAGCGCGACATAGAAGAACCGGTATCATTGTAGGTAGACCCATTGAAAAGAAAACGGAAGTCTTAGAAGTCCAGAAGTATGTATAAAAACTTGCTATTCTAAAGCGACCGCATCGAGCTAAATTGTTTTTCTGCCCGCAAGCGATTTGGCGTCAGTCCTTACGAAATACAAAAGCCTCGCTTCAAGTGTCAGGCGGAAGAAGTTCTTTGACCTTTCAATGATATGTGTTATGCTATCTCGTAAATATTGGGAACGGATTTGTACAAAATATATAAAGGAGGATATGTACTTTAAGAATAAATATAAAATAAAAATCTTTTTGGTCTCGTATTATTAAGAAAATTAAAAGAAAAATATTGATCAGTTAGTAATAACATATGTATTGATACATAGCTTAGTCGGTTTTGTATTAAACTGTTTTTGCCACCACTGCGCCAAACTATTTGAAATCTAAATCTTGAATCATGAAATCGGCCCTCAGAAAATCAGATGAACGTAAAAGTAATATCTTAAAGTATTATACAGTTAAACAATTAAATTATAATATTTGTACTTAATACATATAGAACATATTATGTATTAAATATTAGTAAAGTTGATCTCGGTTGACAATCACGTAAACTCGGCTTACATTTTTCCTGACGATGCGATTATTTTATACCCAAATGCTCAAATTTAATGGTATTCAGTGAAAGCATGACAACCCCCTCGATGGTTCTTGACCGAATCTTTTCAGATAAGATACTGCTTAAATCTGTGAACCTTATTTTTCGTACAAAAGATTCAAGAATGTGGACATCTGAAAATCTTGTTTAATTATTTTATTCACCCGTGCCTTTTGAATAGAACACCTTTCTGCTATAGATGTGTAATGTCGCTTGTGTGATAAATTGATGTATTACTATAGAACATGCATACCAATTCTTCTTTAAATAAATATATAATTGTTAAATATATTTCGTCCGTTCAAGCAGTGTTGGCCTAGTGCTTTAAGAGTTCGACTCTCACCCCTTAGGTCATAGTTTCGATCCCCGGCTGTGCACCAATGCACTTTTATACTATGTGTGCATTTAACATTCGCTCAAACGGTGAAGGAAAACATCGTGAGAAAATTGGATGCCTTAGACCCAAAAAGTCGACAGCGTGTATCAGGCTCAGGAGGCTTATCACCTACTTGCCAGATTAAGTTTGATTGACAAAAAATGATCATGAAACAGATACAGAACTCTGAGGGACAGACCTAAAAAGGTTGTAGTGACTCTGATTTATTTATTTCGTCCGTATAACATAGTTGTAGTGATATTATATTCTGATATTATATTTGAATGTTTTACGGCGCATTCATTTCGCAAATGCCTGAGCACTATTACAAATAATGTATATATATTAGTTTTTTTTATTTAAAAAGCAGATTGTATTAGTAGTTAATTTTCCATAATTAGGACATTATTACAAAGGGATGTTTTGTGCATAAATGCCACATATTTCATTATAATACCGAAATGTAATGTAAAATCCACGGTAATCTTACCATTTCATGCCATTGTATACAGAGTGAAGGTTCGATTCATACGCCTTTTAACAAACTCAAGGAACAAGAAGCTTTTACCGCGAAGGAAGTACGATAAATGCGTTGTGATACCTTAAGTAATACTGAAATTTGTTCTTATACTATATCAGTTGAGAGTACTATATTAACGATACATATATATATATAATATTTCGGGCGGGAGAAAGTTATTAAAATAATTGTTATTTTGTTGATGACGTAAGGTAATTTTAGTCGAGTAATTTCATAGAGTTGCATGGTGAGCTGAAACTTCGTAGGCTAACATAGAAAATTCTTTTTTTATAGAATTTTATTTGTTTATAAAATATGCGCCTTGACTTTAGAATTAAAATAGGCTTCAGTTTAGGCGATTACCTCTAAATCAGCGCAAAACTTCTGTCCTCTTGAGGTCTTTGAACAGGAAAAAATCGCTAGGGGCCAAATCTGGAGAATATAGTGGATGCGGAAGCAATTTGAAGTCCAAAATTCCGTGACATGAATTTTGCATGCAGATTTTTTTTGCATATGCTATGCGAAAATACATTCGTAAACTTGTGTAATCTCATGTTTACGTCCACAGTCAAGAGGCGTGATGTGGAATGATAGGTAGTCATTTACACTCCATAAAAATAGAACCGTTAATTGTGAAACGTGGACCTAAATAAATGTTTCAAATATACACTGAGTATGGACCCGTAAGCTTTATAATGAAGCAAGGGATACAATTATTCGTTTAATTTGTGTCCAACATCAAACTAAACCAAACTTAGTCTCGACTCTGAATCTAAACTGAACTCAATGCGTCTACCGTACAAGCAAGTGTTAACTGTTCACAGTTGTTCAGCCGGATCTCAAACGCCAGAACAGACAGCTTAAGCGATTAACCACTACTCTAACACCGCTATTAGCATTATTAGAATTTACAGGTAGGGACAATCCCATTTCGTATTCCGTAGGTTTGTAAAAGGGTCGAAATTGGATTACACGACAACATTAACACAAACTTCTTGATTGGTTTAATCTTAATTTTGATTTGCTACTTAATCGATAAAAATTTAGTTTTATTTTTTAGATATTTTTTGAAGTGAAACTTCTTTATCGGGGTTGGAAAAAAATTTAGTGTAACATTTTTCGGTTACGCGTCACATTTGACCGTTACGCGCGTCTTTTTCTCGTCCCTACCACGGTTGATTCGAAGAGATTCTAAACCATTAATAACAAAAATTTATAATAACTATAACAATGATACTAAAAATTATATTACAATTTATGAAATTCTGTAATAATCTTAGTGGTAATAAGGTAAAATGAAATAATTGTATTCAAGTCTGTGATATTAAAAGCCTTTTGTTAAACTTTATCTAATTTAACTTTATTTAACCAATTTCTGTAAAGTTAGTTGCATATAGATAATTTTTCGAAAAATAAGGTCATAAAGAAGTTTCACTTCTAACGTGTGTACACTAGTACACGCACATTTTTTATAAAATGTTATTCTTATTAATATAAACGCATTTTGCATCTACTTTTGAACAACACAAATAACCATAGTATATTCGTTAATAATTAAATTTTGAAATTCGGCATCATTCATGAAAATTATACCACACAGCGAAACCTACAAAGTGCTCGAATTATCGTCAATGATAAGCTCTATAGAATTATAAATGTCTTTAATTGGTAGAATGAATCGGAAAATTATATCGCATTTAGTATTTAACAAAAACAAATGTTTGCTTACTTATATTATCAACACGTTGTGTTTATAATCACAGGAAGTCAGGAAGATTAAAAGTATAGAATTAATGGAACATGGAGTCCATTAAATGGACATTTGTCTTTCTAATAAGTAGAGTTAACTTATTAAATACAACGTGAAATAATAAACTTATGTTAATTTCCTTTTAGACAATTACAGTCATTTCATTTTAGTCCCAAGCGAATTAATTGTATCCTTAATGTATTTAAGGATAATCGTAATTCGCTTAACTTAATTAAAAATACTATCGCCCATCTTTCGTTTTTTTTTTAATATATAAAAGCTATTATAGTATCATTCAGGCATAAGTTCGTCATAGGGAACTTGTTTGAGAAGTATCGCCACATTATCAACGACGGCGGCTGTCAGGCTCTTGCATATAGATGGACCCACATCTGCCACGATGTCACGCCACATTTCATTGATGAGCTTGTTGATTTGATCACCTGGAACCGATTTTTTTAGTATATAATATTTGTATTGTAACTGTTAATGAAAAGGTTGGAGAACATATAGATATTAAACAAGTGTATGTTATGTATTAAAAACTAAATTCAATTAAATCGAGCTCTAGGAATAACATCTACTATGTACTTACCGATATTCTTATCATTAAGTAGATTTTCTAATCGGAAAACCGCCTTTTCTACTTCGTATTTCACATCATGTTTTGTTATATTCCAGTGAATTTTCCCATCTTGAAGTACATGCTCATACCATATCTGAATATGTAGTAAAGTATTTTCTAAAACATTAATAAATTAATTTCTATTTTCTTCAGTTCCAATAGCTAGCTTCTACAACAGAAAATCGACAACTATGTATCTTTGCGACTTATTCGTGTGACAGTCACAAAACACACATATTTATTTCAATCAACTTAAATAATTGTCACAAAATTGTTAAATAATTGTTAAAATATTGGTTTAGGTAAATATTTTAGGTCAACTAAAAGTGAACTAAGCAATCAAATACTTAATAAGCATTTATTAATTATGACCATAAAACCTGTACAATAAAATTAATCTCTTTTTGCAATTTATTTGGTGAGATACAAATGTTTGGCAATGTTAAAGATTTTTATACGAATATCTTGGCTTTACACTTCGAACTAAACTTGATTAATATTTATGGAAAGCTTTATCTATAGAAATGTCACAAAATCACAATAGCCGCATGGTATTGTAGACAACTGTCAAATATGCAAACTAAATCATATAAATGGAGAATAAAAACGTAATAAAATATTTTTCTTACTAAGTCTTATCGACGCATCGCCACTAGAACGAATTGCTAAAAGTAGAATTTTTCCGCTGACCTCATATTCATTTTTTACATCGAGATTAACCAAAGCGTCAGCAACTATTAATTTTTTATCCAGGTCAAACCTAAAACAAAGAATACATATAACGATATTTAATGATTGCTCCTTAGCCAGTTTTGAGCAAGGCAAGCCATAATGCACGTAAAGAAGAAACGAAGTAAATTTAATTTAAGATAAATGCGCAATTCTGATCATAATTTGAACTTTTTTTAAAAACAAACAGACAGGTACTCATCTGTTTTTTAATAATCTAAGCCTAACATCAAAGAGATTTTGGCTATAGATTTATTTCTAAAACTTAAACTGTTCAGAGACTAATTTTAATGAATATCAAATTTTCATAACCACGGCTTTTCTCACTTCATTACTTCTTTTGTTTTAAACGACTCTTCTGCGGTTAATTTCTTCCCATAAAGACCTGAATGTTATTCATAATAAGAGGCCAGAAGTTAATTGTCTGTTAACTAATTTATATCCCATAGTTCCTTACAAATACACAAAATACGTTTTGGTTAATCGAATAAATTTTTTCTACTAGATTTAGTTCTTTAAGACAGAGAGGATCAAAAATTACCAAATGTGATAAATATTTAAAACGGATTTTGTTTAAATATAACCACCTATATATTTTAAATATATACCAAAATATGAGTTCCATGACCTTCCACACCATGAAATATGAATATTGGTAAGTACAACTCAATCTTAGTGCTCTATTTTTTAATTTGATACACTGTTTTAATTATTAATTTTTGATCTTGATTTGCAAAATAAAACCAATACAATGAAATCCCCTCTTTCTAATAATTTATATTACAATACATAGTAATAACGACAATAATAGCACACTGATTCTCTGATGTCTTCCTTCGAATGTTGAATTACCCGTTGTAATTTCCATCCTCGGCCTAATGCGTGATTGATACTCGCCCAGTACCGTACAACCCTCCCAAAGGCAGAACACAAATTTAAATTCATAGATATATACTTGCGAACCCGATACCTCTCACCTAGCGGACACTTAATATGACCGCTAGCCTATGAGGCCCTTATACGTGTCTTGCCTACAAAATTACCCAAGAAACAAATTCTTTTCTCTTGTTACCTTAATAGGGAAGTAGTGTAAAAAAATTAAAAAAATATATTGAAAGAAAATGCTTACTTCAAACCCTTTAGCTGCAGCTTGGAGAGTCCTTTGAAATAATTATTTTTGAATACTATTTTTAAGCCCTTCTCATCAGGGATATACACCTTCATTTCGGGTATGTATAATGGATCCAAGGACTGTAAATCTCTTCCAGAGTCTCCCAACGAGAACTGGCGAATCGAGTCTTGGGCCGATTTTAGAGCACACTCATTCAAGTTTGGATCATTTCTTGAACATGATTTGAGGTAATCAGCTAAAACATAAGTGATTCATTTTTACCTAATTTTAAAACTGAAATTCACACAGGCTTTTCAATATCTACTTTTGAGGAAACAAAATATAAAAATAAAATAAGATGGTACATAAGCAATAAGTATATAACGAATAAAAAAGCTGTCGATAACATAAGCTTATTACTTGCTCTTCAATGTTTTAATAAATGTCAAATGTTGACAAAAATCTAACGATATCGAAAAAAAGTATACTATACTTCACAATTCGTATTTAAAACCTACTTTTAACAAGAAGAAAACAGATGAGATGGAACAACGATTCAAAAATATACGTGTTTACTTACGTAAGCCCAACGGCGTAACACTCCAGACCGCTAAAAAGAAAACAAGAACTCCCAACATTCTATATGACCCTTACTTCGTGTATGACACTTTGTAACCGAGTTACCGGCTGTTCCTCGACATCTCGACTTTATATGTCATATAAATTGTACCTTACAACTCTTCATTACACGCTGACGTCTTTTACTAATAGCATATAGTTAATTTCAAGTAAATACTAAATAATAAGATAATAATATGCTCTTAAAAGGATTGCAATTATAATAAAATATATACATAGAATACTTGCTGACCCGGCAAACGTTGTTTTGCCATGTATATTATTTCTAGGAAAGATTTTTTAGATCAATAAACATAACTATCTACAATAATAAAAAATAGGGGTTGTATGTATTTTTGTATGTTGTATCATAAAAAAACAAAAACAAAACCATTTTTTGGGCTGGACACCCCTTATCACTTAGGGGTTTGAAAGATAGATAGTAGCCGATTCTCAAGTTACTGAATGTGCATAAAAAATTTCATAAAAATCGGTTGAGCCGTTTCGGAGGAGTATGGGAAAGAAAATTGTGACACGAGAAATTATATACGTATATATAGAGATTAGAGTTGTAGACCAAAATTTTGGTAGCTAAACATGAGGTCAGCCGTTCAGAAATGACGATTATTCGCAAATGCCTAGCTTTTAATGTTATTATTTTTAACAGTTCTGTGATCTACGATTAATATTTATTTCATTTGTTGTGCCACTTGTATTTTGTTGTAACTAACTGCTTTCAATCTTGAGTCTTTCGTTCTTAGATTATAAGTTTTGACTGACCTGTTAATTAACATAATTTAAATGTGTTTAATTATATTTTGAAACTTGCCTGGTAATTTGACTGATTTTTCGGTTGTTTCTATTTTTTGTGTACCACTTTGATATTATTTATTTATTCAATTATTATACTGTCATATTGCTTTGTAACTACGTGCGTATGCTTTAAACTGTTTGTATTCGCACTGAAAGCCAAGCCAACTTGGCTATACATATTATGTAGTATTCTTATACTAAATAAAATTAGTCTTATCTTTCCCTATATTCCTATCTTTTAAATGTTAATTTTTCCTACTAGACTAAAATATGTGAGCCTTTTTGTTGGATTAAGTAAAATCAACAACATCTCGATATGTATTTAGATATTATAATCATTTTTTATTTATTTTTAAAAATCTAGAATTTATTTAAAAAGAAGTCTTTCAACTTCGAATTCTATGAGTTTGAAACACAGAAATAAATAGATTTTTTACAAAATAATTCGTAAAACTTTATTTCACAACAAAAATACATGTTTAATTCTTAACATATTTGCTGACATCACCCGCTAGATACTTTTCAGCTTCAACATTATCAAAGAATTTATATAGCATCTCAAACGCTACATCAGTTGCAGATACTAACGTTGTTTTTCCAAAAGATTGCCATATTGTTTTGTAATTTTGATTGTAGTAGTCCATGATTAATTTACCTATAAAACATATTTCAAATGAATTAAGTTACATTAAAATAATTTGAAGTTTCCTCCGAACTTGTACGTAAAACTTACGAACTCAGCCTTATAATTCAGAAGCGAAATGTACTTAAGAAGCTTTTAGAACCTGGTTTTCATACCCATGGGAGCAATTGCAAAATCTCCTGTTTTAAATTACAACGTTCGACGTACTGGGAACACGTCTATCAACGAGTAAATGTAATCAGGTATATTTTGGGATTAACTTACTTGATTCTACGTCACCAATGTACAATTGGTCGATCGTGAGGTGACTGGGGCCTTGTAAATCGAAATCGTATGTGGTCAAATCCTTTACGAAAGTCACGAAAGTTTTTCCATCACGTTTCACCACGTCGAATTTAACTTTGAAGGTTATCAAAATTTTATCTGCAATAAATTTAATATTAGTTTAATCTCAGGTAAAGTAAGATACGTGTAAATAAAAATCGTGTATAGTCAATCCTTCATCCAAATATTATATTATATTGGAAGGTGATGTTATTGCGTTCACCTCAGAGGCATTTAGGGATACACTTCTAACAATATTTCATATGCTTGAATATATGAAATATTGTTTTCCTGCTTGCTTATGACGCATGAAGGGATAAACGTGTGCCTGGTACACCTCTGTATGACGTTTAGCTGTATGTTCCCTGTTCACCACTTAATCAACGTATAAGATTAAAAATAACTTACCAATTTTAAGCTTAGCGTTTCCGCTGCCCTTTAAAGCGCCGGGTCCGAATAGGTCTTTTAAGGCTGCGCCAGACCCAGTCACTTCATATTTACCCTTCGCAGATATGTCGCATATGAGTTTTAATACGCCACTTCCCTTGTCCATGTGTAACCTAAAATGTTAAATAACATACATAAAAGTTAATAATACATTTAAATTTTTTCTAAATAATATAGTATTAAATATTTCAATTTTTTAAAAATAAACAGTTAATAATGACGAGTGAGTGCGTGACCTATTAAAATTGTATAAAGACTGAACGCGAAATTTATTTATTCTAACTTATATGACTTTTTTTCTTATTTTTTGCGAAATGGAATGGATTAATTGTTTTTTTTTTTTTTTGCGTATGCATATAAAACATGTACATGTTTTTTTTTTATAAAATACTCATTATATAAATACAATGAATCATTTAAGTATTAGAATGTATTCAATCATATCTAAATATTAAATATTAAAAAATGCATGTTTATTAACACGTTGAGGAGTAAAATATATCCTTGTAGTGGGATCAAAAGATGTAGTTCTATAATTTTATTCAACCCATCATAACAACGTCTTTAATGTTTAATAACAGTAGTAAAAAATATTACTCTTAATTATTTACCGAAATTCAGTTAGTTACCTAAAACAATTATGTATCTTTTACAAGCTGTAATTTAATAGTTAATGTGACGTTAATTGACAATGACGTTTTTAACATAGTAAATGTACACGTAATTTTGAAAGTAAGAGTATGTATGTTAGGTTGAACTTAAAAAAAAGGTTGTCATTATCATATCATTTTAAATATCGATTAGGGCATGAGGCTTTACACGCTTGTTAAAGTATTTTCTTCCGCGCACCACCTCTTTGTGAAATCAGTAAAGATATTTTTAAATCAATAAGTTTATTTAAAGTGGCATGCGCACATAGAAAGAAAGTCCAGTGGTGCACAGCCGGGGATCGAACCTACGATCTCAGGTATGAGAGTCGCACGCTGAAGCCACTAGACCATCACTGCTCTATGTATTATCTTTGCAAAATAAAATTCTTCGGTGTGTGTACATGCAATGAGAATCCTTATACTTACATAGCATCAGTAACTTCACAATTCTTGAGACCCTTCAGGACTCCTTCTTTGACAGTCAGTTCCGCCATGTCCAGGAAGTTAAGCTTAAGTTCGGTCAGTTTGAATGGATCAATGGGTGGTATATCATACTCTGGGATACCTGTGGTAGCTATGCCCTCGAGAACGCCCTTTATAACTTTCTTAAGGCAATCCCAATCTTCGGGCTGACATTTGCCTAACGTGTCCACTGTAATTTATATAAAATTATTTAGTTTAATTCGGTATAAGTTAAAAATAAAATTTACATTTGTCTAACTATAATGAAAAGTTGTAAAATGATTGAATGATAGAGCGTTTTACTTCTCTAAATTTTAAAAGTGACACAAGATCTACTCACCAAAGGCAGCATCGCAAAATGCTAAATAAGCGCAAAGAAAAACGAAACAATAATTTTTGTTGAACATTTTTGACAACTGCTCTACTCCGAACTGTGAAAACACTGTAACACTTGTAGGGTCTAACGTATATTTTATACTCCTCAAAACACGTATAAATTTTATGAAAACTGTATAAAAACCAGTTCTTAATTGTATGGGTAACCCTGACCATGCGTCCGCTAATTATAATAATTACAACAAGTTCCTACCCGCGGCATCGCTCTAGTGTATTCGATCTTCTCATTCTCCATCTAGATCTAATATCGCAACTGTTCTCCATTTTTAAATTTACACTTTCTATAATAGGAATAGTCACATAAGATAAAATAATTTATTAAAAAACAATACAAATACATATGATATTCCATATTTTTTTTAAATCTTCTGCAATAGTTAGCAGGGAGTTAATAATTAGTCTTTTCGTAAAATTTAATATCAAAACATTTACTGTAATGTAAAAATGTACCACATTCTTAGGCCTAAGGACTTGATATTAAAAATAAAGAGCTTAATTGTTATAATGAAAAACCTAAACTATTATATTGGATTGACAGGTCAATAGGATTATGTTATAATTTTTACGATTGGCTGTTTAAGTCAGTTCATACATTAATCCCTAAAAACCGTTTAAATTGCAGAGGAATTTGTAGCCATCAGCTATAGAAGAAGGAAATGGCATAACTTTTATGATATTATCGTAGTAATTTTAACACATATCATAAAACTGCCAATAAATAGTTTTCCGTACATTATATCATTAGTTTTTGTTACACATCATTTAAGAGCAGGAAATTGCAAGATAATAATATAATATTTTTAACAATGCTGTTGCTCACATAACACAAATCACGGACAAGGTTTAAAATGTTCAAATTAAAATTAAATATAATTAGAAATAAAAACTTTAACTATTTTATTTAGTTTTTATAAAAACATTGAAGCTTAGACTGAATGTCAGTTATACATACGTTGTTTCAACGTGAGTGTTTTCTTGATTTTCCTTAACTTTTCACCAATATTATGATTTAGAACGAACCGCCTTATTAATTAACATTGTTTGCAGTCCGGCGAGTGTTGAAAATAAATTAAGAGTTAATGTCACATAATTAATACTGAATACACTATATTGAATGCAACAAATGCTAAACACATTTAAAAAATTAAAGTTGAAAAAGGTTTCTTTTTTTTTCATGGAAGAGAGGCGAAAGACGAGTCTCAAAACAACGATTAACAATCTTACTAGACGATACCAAGGCATAAGTCTCCTTTACCTTTATTAGTTTGATTTGATTAAAACCATAAAGATCCATCTTACGTAAGGTAATAAATGTGATACGGTTGTATAATTGTAATTAACAGAACAACAACGTAATTAAGTTTTTATTTAAATTTTAGATTCACCTACAACTGTATGCGATCGTGTACAAGTTGTGTCATCTTTTGTATTGGAAACTTAATAATTTATTTTCTTCCAAGCTTCCTAAAAGAATTGCCTGAGGTATTATTACTTGCATTTACTGCGGTTAAACATCAAGCAGTTTACATATTTCTACATCTGTATAGTAGGTAGCAAATAAGTGTTTCTAGAAAAAAATCCTTAATTTTCCACGTGCTTTGTTTAGAAAAAACGTACCAAAACCAGTAACAATGAAATATTAAGTTACCTAGTGAATTAATTAAATTACCTAGTGTTATTTATGCAGCGAATACGGCAACTGTTCTGGGTTCAATTAGTAGCTGTATTTTGTTGATTATAGATAAATTAATTTGGTGTATCAGTGTAAAATATATGAGTTAATCACATGTAACTACACTTATTTATACTATAGGTTTTTCGCAAAGTATATTCGGAAACATAAGTTAATTTAATTAAAATGGCAGCAATCCTTGGTTACGACATCCAAAATATATTAAATGACTTCATTATAACGTTCCAGTTTCTATTAGTTCCATTCCATTTGTTTTTTTCTAATTGTTTATCGTGTTAATCAGTTAATATTAAAACAGTATAAAAACTTCTTTTTGTGAATGACATAATAATGAATAATTCTCACAAAACATTATTTATCTGATGTAAGTTTATTAATACTGTTAGGGTTTACTGAAACACAGATGTTTTAGGAAAATAACTGTGGACATCTATTTTATGACTATCTACATTTGACAGCAAATTTTCTATTGCATATCTTAAACAAGCTGTGCTCCTCGATTTTAAGCAGTCCAGTCAGATCATAAAGCTTTGATAAATAAACTATAGGTACAATGCAAAAACTAATTATTCAATTCATACCAGTAGTTGTTCAATCAAAGAATACTTATCTTTATCTTTTAAATATTAGTATAACTAAAAACGTTCTAGCTTACACATTTGGACCGACTGATAAAAAACCTCTCCTCTATGCCATGTGATCTATTGATTTAGCTAGTTTGCTCCACTACATGTTTATTTAAGGATTCCCTGTCTGTTATAATAAGCGCGCTTTTATTTTTAAACGCCAACAACAATAACATAATAATAAATTAGTCTTGAATCTTTACACTAAGTTAGCATTTTACGCTAATGTCGCCATTGCCAAAAAGTAGGGCAGGTGGGTTCCTTCTTTTGTTTTCTCTAAGAATATATCTTACACGTAAAGCTCAAATGCACGTTTAACGCACCATGGTAATTCGTTCTGATAAAAGTAAAAATAATGTATGTGATACGTTAAATTAAATGATTAAGATAACTTATACAATAATATGAAATATAATATCATAAAAATTACTGTAAAAACTAAAGCAGTGGCTTTTGAATGTCGAATATGTAATGTATGTGGCCGAGCTGGCAAATAATATATTTTATTACCGCCCCTCTAAATCAAAAAGAAAGTCGAACTGAGTCGGCTGATATTGAGTTTTTCTATCTTGCCTATTAAGAAAAACAAACACTGAATCTTATATCTGCAAATATATTATATTAACATACGAGAGGAGTTCAATATAAAGCGATAATGTGATACCTCTTTGGAAAGAAAAAAACAAGTACTCAGGCATTACACCAACATGAAATAATATTGTCAATCAATTCTCTTTTGTTTTTTCAATAGAAATCATATGTTTTGGTTGTGTCAGAACGTGTTCTTAAAAATGGGTAAATAGTAATAAAATATCTCTGCTTCAACATTTTTACTACGGACCTGCCAAATCAAGAATTGAAAACAACATTAAGGGTTCATGATCCTACATATTGTACAGTGGGAAGACGACAACTGCCCATGGAACGCCCTACATACTGTAGTAGTGTCTCTCTCCTTAATTAGTAGCTCATGTCTTTGCGTCGTGGTCAGCAACGAAGTATCTGGAGGGCACTATCTGTTACCACCGGTTTCTGTCCATTGCCCCTCTTATGACACTGTACACTGTACAGTTTTGAGGACGATGAGTCTTTCACTTGATCGGTCCATCTTGTCGGTGAACGCCCACATAATCTTTTGCCTTCTGTGTTACCAACCACGATGAGTTTCTCCAAGTTCTTCTTCCGCTGTAAAAGAAACTCTCAGGGAGCATACATTTAAAAATGATGACACCATAGAGTTTTTTAGAAAAATAATACAAATTGTATAAAACTGAAAGGTCTACGTCTAAAAAATAATACATTCAATGAAAGAGTACTGCGTCATACTCTTATTCCAATATATTGAACACTCCGAGTATTGTCATGTTTAAATATGTTTTGTAACACTACAATTTAAATAATATAATAATCAACAACAAGGGTATAAAAGTTTTTATCTTCTCATGAACAAAAACTTTGACATAATATAAGACTGTTTTACATAATATAATTAATTGTATGATTTTTGAATATAAATTGTCTTAGTTATATACTTTACAGTGGATCAGTAACAAAAATGTGTCTAAACTTTATCAAGGACTGTTTTGTCATTGAAAACCTTCACAAAAGTAGTATTTTCATTTCTAAAAAAAAATATGATAGATATAGAAAATGGTATATGAACTTATGGTATATACCTAGCATTTTCATTTAAATAACTAGTGTGGCTCTTACATAAAAACTTTTCTTTTTTTTTTCAACTTTTTAATTGTTTTCTATTTGGAACGTCGTATATTATTTTAAAAATTTCTTTTGATTTTGCGCCATTTCATATACATATTTTTTCGTGTTCATTACCAAGTTACAGTATGGAATGTGGTGTATGGAGCCGTCGGTTATATTTCAGACACTTCAAAAGCTTGGTTTCAGCCTATACTATCAACAGATACAACACTTCATCTGTCGAAAACCAGAAAAGATCGGGGCAGCTGCGTGCTGTTGGAACTACAAAAAATCTTTGGAGCAAGCAGTGGCAAATTTCCCTTGGAAACAGTGCGTAAATCCATAGATTCGTGGCCAAACAGATTAAAGGCCTGTATAAAAGCCAAATGTGGCCGTTTCTAATAGAGTATTTTTTTTTAATTTTTGCTGAGACTAATAAATATGTAGGTATACATTTTAATAATATTACATTACTTTATTAAAAAAAGAATGCATTTTCATTTGGAAAAGAACTTCTGGCTGAACTAGGTATAGCACTATACTACCAAATCGACATAGGGTCCTTCAAGAAAAGGGCGAACGCATTCATAAAAGGCTGGCAATGCACTCGAGCCTTTTGGAATTGTAAGTGTCCGTGGGCGTTGGTATCACTTATCTTCAGGAGAGGCTCCTGCTCATTTACCCTCTATTATAATATGTATTTGTGATTACATTACATTTAGTTGTGAATATCTAAAATTAATTACTGTTTTGCTGTCTAACCTTGTTATACTTCCTCGTGTTAGAAACGTAATTTTAAAATCATTTAATTTAATTTAAGGAATTTTAACATATTTTTTTACTTTTATGCACAAATTCATTGTTTTAGCCAAATAACATTGTTAAAAATGACCTTTAAATGTTTTATGTAGTTTGTTATACGAGTATTGCGTTTAATTATGAAACTAAACCTTCCAAAGTACAATACTCTGACATCGTACTTTAAAATAACTTCGAGTCAAAGTTTATTAATAATTTGAAAAGCATATATATTTTTGTGGGTAAGCCAAACAATGAAGCAACAGGACGAATGTAAAACATTAACAAAATATAAAATTATTTCAATTAGCCAAGCGTGAATAACAATAAATAATAAAAGTCATATTAGCTTTATTTACCCTTGATCAACCTCGACATTGACCATAGAGTTAACGAACTGATGTTCTTATTTGGGTTAAGGTTACTCTTAAAATAGAATACGATATTATTTATTTTTGATTTTATAAAAGATTTATTACAATATGTTCTTAAGTACCATTTTTATATCATAATCTAAAGTTTTTCCATTATTACGCTTTTATAAACAAAATAGTAGATGAGCCGGTTTTTGTGTAAACGTTAGAACGACATACAATTATTTAGATTATATACACATATTAATAACAATTATTTAGATTATATAGTTATATACACATATTAAATAATAGTCCATACACTACACGGTCAGCTGCTGCGAACTATAGGCGCCAAGAAAGTATAACTTCTTACGCGTGTACATAAGTACACGCACCCTTTTTTTTATTTATAAAAACTAACATATAGAAACAACAACATCATACTCTATTGGCGCAAATTACTTTCTTTTTATCCCAATGTAAACAATAATTCATTTATTTTACGATTTAAGCTTCTTCATTAATACCGTCTAAATTTACAAAGTCGTATCTTTTTAATTACCAAGATTTTATTTAGAAAGTTGTATTTAATGGATAAAATTATTATTTTGAGAGTTCTATTTGGCAATAAAATGTTTAACAGCAACGTGATAAACATTTATGTAACGAAAAACGCCTCCTTATTTGTTGTAGGCAAATATTATTAAATTAACACATCCTCGTATTTTCTTAGCAATTTGTACAATAGGGGTTTTCATCTTTAAAAATTAATTTTTCAGAATATTAATTAAGATTAACTATATATAACCTACTTTAATGTGCACAAGAAATATTGGTTAATTTTTCTTTAAACGTGTACCCAAACCTAGTCGATTGTAATAATATACTATTTGTCACAAAATATTTTGCCAAAGTGCATATCACATCAATAAGTATCAGTTCTTTCTGTAAACTTCTTTCTTTTAATATATTTTAAAGAAACTTTGTTCTGTGTATACTTAATTACTATACTTTGATAATATGGTGTTTCTTATGAAATTGTGTAGTCAGAGTATTAAATAAAATAGTATTAATAATAATAATAAAAGCCTTTATTGCTGTAATTTTATATATTAGTACATACAAATGTGAAATACTAAAAAAAAACACTAAAAATATAAATACTAATAATAACCCTTGGTTGGTTGGTTTCTGTTCTACAGCTTGTCCTTGGAAATAGACCTCCTCTAAGGGCTTTCACTCTTCTCTGTTTGTAGCTTTGTAGCCACATAGGGCCTGCACAATGCACATCATCTTCCCATCTTTTTATTTGTCTTCCTCGTTTTCTTTTGTCATAGCGAGGAAGCCATTCCATCACTTTCTGCGTTCATTTATCTTTATCTTCTTTCATAATGTGTCCTGTCCATTTCCATTTCCATCTTACAATTTTACTATACGTAACAGCATTTCTAAACTTTGTCATGTCCTTTATTTCTTCTAGTTTTACTCTATCTTTCAATTTTAGAACACTCCTTTCGATCTCTATTCTGACATACTCTTAGTTTGTTTTTTTGTTTATCAGTGACTGACCAGGTTTGACATGCGTATATCAGGCACGGTAATATACAGGCATCAAATAATTTTCGGTTGTAAAACATTTTCTAGTTTCTGTTTTTCATTATTTTTGATTTAAGAAATAAAATTGTAGGTATAACTGTTGTCTCTTCAATTATTGTAAAATTAGCCAATACAATAATTTACAAGGTGACATCGAGGCTGCTAAAGTTGAAGGACCTTTAAGCGAAATATTTTTGCGGGAGCTAGAATCAAACAATCGCTAATAAATTGATAATAGTAATTATTATCTATTGTATACTTAGCCGTTTGTATGCGTATTGCTAAACTAACTGGTTCCCACAACGTGTTGCAATGGAGGGAAAGTGGGCCAATTGCAAACACACGTGATCGATAGAGAAAAATCAAGGAAATCGCACAACTAATTAAAATGCTTCAGTCTTAAAATTGGCGTTAGGTGACATTCCTTTACGATGTTCTTTCATCACTGCCTCTGACATAAAGTAACAGAATCTACACAAAATATATGTGCATTATAATACGACAAACGTTTTTTAATTTCTATCGTTACATGTATATTACTTATTTATACTTTACATAACAAATTCTCGGCATTTAACGTTCTTAAATCTTAAACTTTATTAAACAGCCTAGTCATGCTTTAAACGATAGAAACCATCTTTAGCAGTTGTTTAATCAGTTTCATCGTATAAGTGAAACAAAGAGCTCAACAAGTTCACACCAAGAGACGTCTGGAGGCTATTTTTGTGTCTTATAACTAAAGTCATGTAATCAGATATTGTGCGTGCATTTTTACACGAAACCAGTCACCATAGCCATTAGTTCTGCTAGTTATATCCTTGACCTACCTGCAAATATTATTTTTAATTGATAAAAGCCTTAACATGTCCATAAAAAGTAGCATCACGCAACAGCCAAATCAAATATTAGGAATTATTATTATTACATGATTTCGGTTTTTCCAATCAAATTTCCATGCAATATTGATCAAAGGATGGCTGAGTCATTTCAGTTGGGAAAGCGATATAAAACCGAGGTTTTGCTGTGAAGGAAGGGGATCCGTAGTCTAAAGACCGACCATATTCAAATGTTTACTTATTTGCTACTTGCTATCTTATCTTGCTTCAATGTAATCTATTATTGAAGTTATACTTCTTTTGGCGTGTTAATTTATTACGATGCGCGCGCACACCGTCACAAAAAACCGACACCCTGAATATCTGTTCAAACGTCGGTAAAACAGTCTGGGCCGCTAGTTAGTGCTTGCTCTGTTTTATCGACAAGTTGCATTGTCTGTCATGGCGTAGTGTTTTTCAGAGTCGTGTTTATTTAAACCAAAATCATGATTTCTATACGAGAAAAGCCGTTCCAAAACATAGTGTTTATAGTAAAATATCATGATTAGTACACATTATATCGTTTCGATTGGAAGTGACCATTAAAATGGACAAGAAAAATGTAATTCGAATAGGGAAACGTCCCTCTAAAGTGCTCGAAGAATATTATTACGCCAAAGAACATATAACTATAACTTCTAACGCGTGTACATAACTACACATCCTTTTTTTTATGTACGCAAAGTGCTCCATTTCTTAGGTTATAAGTCTTGACATACTGAAATATATAATACTTATAAATAATTTCAATAATATTCACGTTTACATTCTGATTTGACATAGCTGATTATGCGTTATTTGTACTTGTCTCAGTGGTTCATGTAATTATATGTATTAATCATATCTTGTTTTATTTTCTAGTAAACTGTACAGTTTACAGTGGTAGTAAGAAAAACTAAGAACAGTCTTTTACGGGGTAACTCCACTAATTTAAACACACAAATTCAGAAGCACAGTTCACGACGCCCTCACAATATAATCCTACCTAAGTATAGAACCAATTTAAGGTTAAAAATACATTGAGCGTTGGGGGAGTGCTGCGATATAATAGACTTCCACAAAATATAAAAAGTTCAGACAGCCTGGCAATATTTAAATTAAGACTAAAAGACCATCTCTTGAGTGATCCCAGTTAACTACATAAATGAAAGTCCACCCAAGTTCCACTTCGCTAATTCATCCTTGAAGCTCTTCAATGACCCACGACGTGATAAATTGTATCTTTAGTACCTATATAAGTTCTCATGTAAGTGACTACTGTCTGATATGAGAATAAATGTATTTAAACCTAATTTGGCTTACTAATAGTTACCCAAACACCTGCAAATCTCTAACAAAAATAGCATATTTCTTAACTCTTCATAACCAAAGAGCATGTTAAGTGAAGTGTACTCTATTACAAGAGACTTAAGCACCCGCTATTCCGAGAGTCGGCTGTGAAATCTTGCTGACGTGAATAACACTCCGTCCATCCCTCTTGTTGGACGGCCTTGACCTAGCTTTTTAATTAATAATATGAGTTCACGTTCGTCTTTATATATTTATACTACTGTGAATTGTAATATTAAGCCGTCATAGAAATGGATAGACGCACAATTATCAAGGTCGTGCCTTTAAGCCCTGGTTGCCCACAAGTACATTATTCTATTCATGTATGCACACTTCGTTGAACATTGAAACGAGTACTTAGTCTCAAAATCCAATGTAAGACAAAAATTATAAATAAACACACAGTTATCGAAAGCAAAAGGATGTAGCGCCACGGGACAATCAAGTTCAGACAAATAATATAAAAAATATTTTTTAACCTTTCTAGCCCAATTAATTTACTAATAACTTAATTATCTGAGTGTACGGGATTTAGATTAGTTTCATATGTACAAATGCAATATAGTATATGTACTATACAATCACTTTTATCTGAATTTGATCGAATTGAGATATTACCTGTGTACCTAAAAATACATATCTTGTTTAATACAAGATATTTTTCTTAGTAGTGGTGTACTACCAAAAAAAATGTTTAGGATTAATTTTGATGATAGATGATAATAGTTTTTATTTTCAACGTCATAACCCATGAAATATTCTTATCGTCACAGACAATTAACTATATATGTAAAACGGAAGTAAATCTATAAAAGGAAACTCTATTTATATTTCTATAATGGGTAAACCTCACATCCTATATTACTATACAACAATAAATAAATTTGCAATGATGACCTGTAAAGTTAAACGAAACGGTGTTATTCCGTTAGTTTATATTATTTAAGGAGTGAAAAATGGAACAGGAGGGTAGGAACATAGCACTAATTATGACGTACCCGCCAACCCGAAACACTTTTTCTTTCGTTCTAGGTTTTTCAACTCAAGTCTTAAATAACCGTATGACCAAAACATGCGTGCATTTAAGCAAAATGTATATACGTATATTTTTTATTTTTTATTTAGGTCAGTTATGTTATACTAAACTAAAAATTCATCTCACGTAAAGGTCGTGCAGTAAAGAGTGACCGGTCTTAATGTTCATTTTTATGTTGTATGTTTAAGTAATCAAATAAACTAACATATTAACATACGCATTACTTTAAATAGTTTGACATTAAGAAATGGTCAGCCTTTTCAAGTGTACATCTTCCAAGGTACCAGTGTAATGTTTAGTTCACTTAAATATGATAAATATAGATAATGACATTGAAAACCACAAAACTGTACTAAAAATTTATTCTGCACTAAGTATTTTTCTTGGTAATTGAAAGTGGGGCTTATCGCATAACGATTTCGATATTTAGGTCCAGAATATGACCGCGTCTAGGCGCAGGCAGTTCGGTGCATAGCGTGCGATGCAAACACATTTATAAAACGGATTAGCACGCAGTGTTGCATGAAAAACTGACTACATTGGCAAAGAGCAACTAGAATTGATGCAATCGAAAATGAGAAGGAACATCATTTTTCATTAGCTAACGTGTCTCGGTTGAAACGTTCAGAGTTATCATCATCCTGTGATATATTGACAGTGGTTGCCATGTGTAAAAGGCATGTTATAGTTTTCACTTTTGTGGCTGTAGTGGCGGCCTTCATTTGTGCAGTTACGGGAAAAATCGCGCGTAAGTTTTTACTATAATTATTTAGTTTATTAACTCTATCCATTGATCAACATGAAGAATTTGTTTTAAGTTTTAATTACAATTTAAATTATTTTTAATATAAATGTTTTATAGTTGTTATGTCGATTTTATAAAATGCAATATCACGGTACCGATTTGAAATAAAATACAAATTGGATTCTTTTTAGTGTACTTGTACAATACTAGATTAAAGATTTTTAAATAAATTATATTGAACCGACACCAGAATCGTATCAAGGGTATAATTTCTTACTCTTACAGTTTTGAATTATAAATATAATCTGTGAAAAAATGTATTTCAAATGAAATAAATACAGAAGTGGTGAGTGGTCTAAATAAGTGATCTGCAATATTTTTAATTATATCTATTAAGAGTTAAATTTTATAATTATCTAACGTTATCTTAACGAGTTAAGTCATTACAATTTCCGCACTTTTAAAATTACTATATATATCTAGACTAGACTGAGAAATTTGCTCAGATTTTTCTCTATAAAATTGCTTAGTTCTTCATGCAAACCACTTAACCCTCGGCATACAGAACAAATTATGCATAGTCTTCAGGTTTCTCAACTTAAATGGATGTTTGTCAATCAAAAATTCAATGTTTGCACTCGGCTAACCTCACAGTATACCTTGGAACCACTCTAGCTTTGTTTTTTCTATAATGTAATAATTCAAATCTTTTAAACATTAACTCAAGACAAAAAAAATAAAGTGTCACAGCTGTTATTCGTAAAAACTTAATAATTCTAAAAACTGTTTCTTAATAAACACAATTAGTCAGAACGAAAATGGGTTATAAGTTTATAAAATTACAAAAACATTTTTTTATACAAAGTCTTTGAGGGTTTTTGCAATTAAACATAATTTCCCCAAATGCGCGACGAGCGATCTACTATCTAACTATATGATTACTATGTAATAGTGTGGTTTTATTTCTTACCAATAGGGAATTGTAATTACCTTAAGCCTCCATTCAAAATAACGCATGTGTTGGTGAGACCTTTGATGTCACCCTACTATTAATTGGAGTTCCCTTTTCTCTCAATAGCTGTACTTGACCGTACTTAATGTAGCAATATTGCTTATTTATTTTTATTATTGTGGTTAACTCTCTGGTTGTGTGATGTTCTGTAACCCCTCAATGGGACATAGACACATTTATATGTATGTTTCATTAATCATCACAGGTTTCTACTCGATTTTCTGGAAAAGAACATAACAGGTTGCAGGTAGATAGCAATACTTTGTCAACGCCCTTAAACTTGTACTACCCAGTATATTTCAAGCTAGTATTAATTTAAGATGAGCATCTTTTATTATTTACAAATATTGTGGTTGTAATGAAGAGAATGGGCCTGTCAATTCAAGCAGGAATTTGAGGCGGAGGTCACAACTGTTGGAAGTACCTACCGGGCGCGCACACTAACTTAGCTAGACGCCGCATGTAATTAATAAGGTTTCTAAGAAGGTAGACCTATTTCTTTGTACTCTGGCTGAGTTTACTAGTGGTTAGTTGGATTATTAGTGTTAGGATGTAGGTAGATATATTTTTTTATATGTAGGAGTTGTCCTCATCTACCATTGTGTGGTAGAAGTACATTAGATATGTAAATATAAATTAGTTATGTAGTATTCAGGTTTTCTTTTGAACTTAGAATTCTGCATATATATCGTGTTTTTTTTTTTGAATAGACAATTTGGTGGTCAGCCATCTGCGCCTAACACACAGCTGCTCTTAAAATGCAAAGGGAAGATATTATTATACAGCTGTGATTCGAACGCACGGCCTCAGCTTTGCAAGTATCGCGTTCACTATAATAAGAACAGGAATTTGCCCTCAAATTTCTGAATCAATTTTCTTGATATTTTTTCTTTATATGCAAGTCAGCCGTCTGTGCATGACGCGTCGAATTTTGGGTTTTGGACGTATTGGTTTTTTCTTCATCGTGTATTTAATAAATAACAAGTATTATACCAACATATTTTTGAATGTTCAACCTCCGATTTAGGTATTACTTATCAACTCTTTAAACTTAAAGAATAGAAAGAGAAGCATAACGAATCCGCGAAAAGTGGTCTCAGTAAAATAATACTTAAGAATAAATGGGTTACTAGCCTGCCATTACAAAGTTACAAAAACGAAAATGTTCCTCTTTATTGACATTATAGAAGTATAGTCATCATTAAAATCTATTTCTAAATTTAACGTTCGAAAATTTATCAATATTTTTTCGTATTTCGTAACATCAAAAAAGTCTGAAAATCATTGGTTTCTTTGTAACAAATTTAATCTATAAATAATAATGTTCTATTGTGAGTATAAAAAGTGACAAGGTAATTAATATATATAAATAGTTAATGTCACTGTCAATCAAAAACTTATTATAAGAATTCTATTAATGATTCCATTAATAACGCACAAGTTGCTTCCGCTAATGTCTTTTTAATTAAGAAGCTCCATTAGAGTATCTGTAATCACTTCAAAGGTAAAACTAGCTTTTATTACCATATCAAGACAACAATAGATTAATTAAAATATATATATATATAATTGACATTCAAAAATGTAGTACAAGCAGTATTTTTGTTTCAATACATACAAGAAACAAGTGCTTGCAATTCTATAATATGGATTAAACTCGGTAAGCTCTCACAAAACTTTTCATATTGGCATAAGCGATACTTTCAGTTTCAGTACACTGTTTGATTAATTACTTTGGGCGCGGCGTAGAAGACAAACGAACAAACTTTATTAGTAAAGTGTTTACCTAGAATATTTTAACCACCAAAGCGGATGCCCGCTCTTCGTTCATTTCATTAGTAACTTTCATTTATCTACATCATTATAAAACTTATGATTTTCCCATCCCCATTGGCATCCGCCCAATCGTCTAGCGACGGCCTTGTCAAGTAATCTGTATATTTTTGTATTTTGTGGAGGGTATTCTATGATTTGACAGACCGCCTTAATAAATATATCGAAAACTTCATTTCACTATTTAAGTAAAAGTAAGGTCCGTCTTACCTTTCGCTTTGTTCCTGTTTGTTTAATGTTCCATATTCACCATCTGACTAATATTTGTGCATTAAAATTAAGGAAGAGATGACGGAGTATGTACTTGGGTATGTATGAGCCACTAAAGCGTTCTTTGTTATACAAACGTACTCCAGTCAAATTACGAAATAAATAAACATGAGCGAACACAGTTTGGGGATTTTGAGGATCGATAGGGGGGTGTATTCTGAGCATAAATTCCAATTTGAGGGGTTGTACTGAGGTCAGCTCAAGGTCATTTCGATGGAAACGCGTTTAATTCGATATCTCGAGAATGGTTAGTGTTAGGCGAAAAATTGTAGAGACCTTTTCTTTTCCTAACTAAATTTACTAACTTTTTTATTTGAAACTTTTTTTTATAACATTAATATTTTTCAAGTTATTTCTCCCGCAAGGCAGAAATTTTACTTTTTTTTCAATTTTTCGTCGTTTTCTCCCCAACCATTCAATTTTATTAAATTTTACTGATCATCGAAGTGTAGATCTTTTAATTATGAACAATTTTGTTCTTAAACTTTTTTCCGTAATGCCAATACCTTCGGAGTTATAGATTACTTTACCGAGCGAAATCCGCGCCACTTGCACTGCCACGCAATATAAAAAGGTCAATCGATTAAACTATTTAAAAATTAGGTATTTAATTTAGGTAAATATGGGTAAGAAGTAAATTAAAAATTAAAACTGTTTCACACATTTATTGATAGAAAAATAGGTTATAAAATTCGGAATATTAAGCACCCGAGGTCGGTGGAAGTGATTCGTGAATATTCGTGGTCCTGACGGTATCGGGGCATACGTCGTCCTAAATTATCCGGAGCTGGTTTCAATGACATCGCTATCGGCTAATAATTACTGATTAATTATCATTATTAATCATATATTATGATTTAATGATAATTTACTGAGATCGATTGCGTGCAAATGCAAAACCAAATGCGGCAAAGCGTGCGGATGCAGAAAGGCCGGCCTCTTTTGCTCAGTGATTTGCACCAATTGCCAAGAGAACTATTGTTCGAATGTCGCGAACGTTATCGACGATGATGATCTTGACGCAATGGACGAGGATGACGACAGGACCACGAATATTCACGAATCACTTCCATCGACCTCGGGTGCCTAATATTCCGAATTTTATAACCTATTTTTCTATCAATAAATGTGTGAAACAGTTTTAATTTTTAATTTACTTCTTACCCAAATTTACCTAAATTAAATACCTAATTTTTAAATATGTAGTTTAATCGATTGACCTTTTTATATTGCGACAGTGGCGCGGATTTCGCTCGGTAAAGTAATCTATAACTCCGAAGGTATTGGCATTACGGAAAAAAGTTTAAGAACAAAATTGTTCATAATTAAAAGATCTACACTTCGATGATCAGTAAAATTTAATAAAATTGAATGGTTGGGGAGAAAACGACGAAAAATTGAAAAAAAAGTAAAATTTCTGCCTTGCGGGAGAAATAACTTGAAAAATATTAATGTTATAAAAAAAAGTTTCAAATAAAAAAGTTAGTAAATTTAGTTAGGAAAAGAAAAGGTCTCTACAATTTTTCGCCTAACACTAACCATTCTTGAGATATCGAATTAAACGCGTTTCCATCGAAATGACCTTGAGCTGACCTCAGTACAACCCCTCAAATTGGAATTTATGCTCAGAATACACCCCCCTATCGATCCTCAAAATCCCCAAACTGTGTTCGCTCATGTTTATTTAACCCGTTTTTAGCCATAATTTGACTGGACTAACGGTACAACGTTGTTTTGATGCGTTTTACACTTCAAACGAGTGACATATAGGTATGTTATATAATTCCATATTTCATCTAGAAAGATTATTTTCTTAACGAGATGTGAACCAAGCTTCGGTGAGAGATATATCTTATCAATTTGAAAAAAAATGATAATTAGTTAAAGACATCTTTAGATTCATTGTCTTAAGTAAACGAAATATAACTTAATAGCTTGTTAGTAATAATATTTCGTATGAAGTTTTGGTTGCGTTATTCACTAGGATTCTGTTAGCAATATTGCTACCGTCATAAAGGCCACTAACGATATGATATTTACAAAATATTGACATTATATATTTCGTATTCCTACAGCTTGCATTATATACAGCAAAAAACAATTATACTAAACATATATATCCAAAGATAGAATAGATATTATATACAAAAAGGTTTATATTATATTTACGTAAGGAAAAGACCAATAAAAAATATTAAGTACATATTACCTAATTCGATTGAGCTGTATGATGGTGTAAAAGTGAGGGGAAAGGTACGTGATGTGTATGTGGGTTGTGCTCATGATGCAGGTGATTTAGTGCTATGGATATACTTAATACTGCTTTAAAGCATATTCCTCGATAGCTTAAACATGTCAAGGCTTATATAGTGGTCATTGTATGTAGAAATCAAAGTATTACTTTAGCTTTGTGACAAATTCGTGGCATTTTCGATACGTACTATAGCTATAACGTCAATGTCGCTAGCATAAACTGAATTCACTCGATAATAGTCGCAATTCACGATTGCATTTGTTGATTAAGTACTTGGCGTTTGATTAAATCTCTAAATTAGCTTTATTTGTGCTGAAATAATTGTAACAGCAATTGTCGAGGGTCCAACACTATATTTAAGCGACCTAAATTACCGTAAAGTTATTTGTATGACCTTGTAAAATACACGTGTATATAACGTATAACGGAGACCACCTTTTGTATGGCAATCAAGGTTTATAATAATTTACCAAAAACATTCAAAGATCTTCCTACTAAAGTTTTTAAAAAACGACTTAATGAATTACTTTTGAAAAAAATTATGTTTATCTATTAATATTTGGGTGAAACATTATAATTAATATTAATTTGATAACGTAATAATATATTTTAATAATGTGATGATGTAGTGATAAAATAATATAAGAATATACTATAATGATATGACTCATAATGAAATTGTAACTTTTATTCTTTCTTCTATTCTTAGATTGTACCACCATAACATTTTTGTACCATTTTCTTGTATATAAATGATTATTATTAATAATGAATTCTTTGTGAAAATGTCAGTCTATTGTTCCTCAAATTCTCTGAGCTAAGTTTTCGTACGTAGTAGACATATTATTTCATGAATCTATTTCTTATTCCAGCCGATTTTATACACCCCTGCAATACTACCGAGTCAGCATGTCTAGTGCAAGCTACCCAAGACGCAATTCCAGAGTTTTCCCAAGGCCTCCCTGAACTGGGAGTGCCTCCGCTAGATCCTTTCGTCATCGAAGAGCTGCCAATTCAGCTTCCTGGTGTCAAGGTTACGTTCATAGATGGCAAAGTCACTGGTCTTAAAAAGTGCCAAGTGCTGAATGTTGAGTGAGTTACCCAATATTTTTTTAAAACCTGTAATAAAAACACAATTGTATCTCTGTTTAACTGCCGATTAGATTTATAGGCCAGAGTACTGGTGAACCATTTACTGTGTTTACTTGGCTTGTTATTTTCATAAACACGGCTTTTAATATAAAGACAGGATTTTTTATATAGAAACTCATCAACTTATTAAAGGAATAGATTCCAAAAGTAACGAACAATAGACTAAAATTTCGATCGAACATTATAGGGCTTCATATCAAGGATAATCATATTAACTAATTATTTAGAATTTTGTTAACGTACATATAAATAATATAAATAATTAATAAAAAGAAAATTAAAACAAATTTAAAAAGTTTGGACCCTTTGACAGTGTACCTTTAACGCTGGTAGCATTTCCGCACTGTATTGCGATACTTGTTCGTTGAGCGAGGAAAGTACCAGCTCTGAGGTCACCGGTATTATGTACCAGGCGCCAACTTAAATTTTTAATTAGCGCCTGTGAGCATTTTAGGTTAAGAAAATTGTAAATACTGTATATAAGTAATTATGTTTTTATTCGGTTAATAATTCACATTCGTATTTCAGAGCTTATTTGGAAAGGAATGTATTTATTCTCGAGATACGCTGCAACATCACGATCAAAGGGAAGTACACAGCAGTGGGGAGGCTGTTGCTGTTCCCGATAAATGGAGAAGGAGACTCCAAAATAAAAATTGGTAATATTTTGAATTTAAACCTAAAAATATTTGAACACCTTAAGGGTAATAGAATAAGTATAATATCATGTATATACCCCATTTGGCAATAATAACCTAAGTAAAAATGTGTATGAATATGAATATATTTCTGATGACGCCATTAAACAACGATCGTTTTATAATAAAAAAGCCTCCACGAATACAATACATTATGAAAACTATAAAAAGTGTTCTTAATTTCTAAAATTAAAAGAGAAAATGACAAGTTGTGAACCTTTCAATGCTATTTTTGTCATAATAATAAAATTAATTTCTGTAGTTTTAGCAGATATATTTAATTATTAAATTACACATAAAATAACTCCTTTATTTGTTACAAAAGATAAATTGTGTTTGCAGTGAATTCAGTAATAAAATTGAACATAAAGACAAAGTATTTCAAGGACGAAGAAGGGCGCGACCACTTCGGCATAAAGAGTTATAGATACTCCTTTGATTACGGCGACCGAGTTCATTACACAATCAACAACTTATTCAAAGGAAATCCGGAGCTGAGTATGTATCTCGTTTTTTATTGTGAATTTCTTATTTAGTTATGAATAAATTTAGATAAAAATTGAATCATGTTTCTACGGTCTAGAAGACAAAAATCCGGGTATGGCAGTGTTAACAATGTCATATGTCGATCTTTTTTCCGTATACAAATGCGTTACGCATAAGCTTTGAGGTGAAGGGCTATGTATGACTCGGTACTGTGCATACCCACTGAAACCCCATGGCACCACCAGAATTCGCCCGGGACGGGGCACAGTACCAGCGTAATCTTCTCCGCCTCCCACCACGCGAATTTCCGTAATCGTGACGACCTAACTCATGTAAAATTGTACCTCAATTGACTTTAATTGTCACGGCATGTAATTAAAAAAATCTCTTAAAATACTTTTTATTTTCTTTCAGTCTATACCGGTGAAAGCTTTAATTCATGGATTGTAATTTAATTGAATCATTTATATCTATTAATTTTAAGTGATCCCAATTTCAGGTAACACAGTACTGCAGTTCTTGAATGAAAATTGGAAAATTGTGACGGAAGAATTTGGACAACCAGTTGTGGACTATGCAATGAACGTGACAATAGAAACAGCGAAGAAATTCTTCGATGCCGTCCCTTATGACGAATTACTTCATGTACCTATACCTAAGTACTAATTATAATTTTTAAACCTATTGAAAGGCTGTATTGGTTTTATGTTACCAATGAAGAGATGTAATTACATTTACTTAGTTATCGTATAATATTACGTTGTAATTTGTTTTAAAATATAGCGTCATGGCACATAGAAGCGATGTAAATATAGCACAATTGGTCTTGTAATTATAAGAACTAAGTCTTATTTCACTAATTTAACTGTAGTACTCGTTCGCATTGACATCCAATTTATACCAATGTGCTGAAAAGAAGCAGACAATAGCTTTAGTTAAATCAGTTTAATAAAACCCTTATTTTATGAAACTTTGACAGAATATCCCAAATTTTGGATTTGAATATTTTTATCGCTGTGTTTGACTTACCAAAGTTAATTTCTAAAAAGTGTAATATACTATTTTAAGTTGTATATATATATTGCTTTATATTGTCTATATTCACTAAATTTTCAGTAATACAAGCTTTCTTCAAAATGCACAATTTTTGTTTGTGCGTAATTTTTAGCTTTTTTTTAATATTAACAAAAACATGATTTATACAATGCAAAATGTAAGGAATAAACTTTATACTTTGTGTTATAGTTTTGAAACAATGTATAGTTAACCAATAAAAAATCTCCAACGGTGTTGTTGGCATCAATATGCCTGATGTAGCAATAAGTATTTTATTGTACAATATATAAGATGATAGATACTTACGTAGATTTTTGTAGCACCTTAATATAGGTTATAAACTAATAATAGAATTACTCGGCACTTAAAATTAAATAACACGATTGGACTTGTATAATTTTATACTAATAGATTATATTTATTAAAACTTAAACATAACAATCAAATATACAGTATTTATAATTTTCTTAACCTACATTACTATGTACTTAATAAAAATAATTAAACATTAACTAGAAAATTAAAACAAATTTAAAAAATGTGGTCCCCGTGGAAGTGTACCTTTAACGCTGGCAGCATTTCCTCGCTGTATTGCGATACTTTTTCGTTGAGTGAGAAAAGCACCAGATTTGAGGTCACCGGCACCATCTACCAGGCGCTTACTTAATTCTTTAATTAGCGCCTGTGCACTTGAACCCTATGGCCCAAGAGTCTGTACTCCAAAGAGAACAAAATCGAAGTTGGAGGAGACTTATTAGATAAGTTAAAGATATCACTTGTTCTACTAATATTGAATTTTATTACTTAGAGCCCCTTTGTTTTATTTTCAAACATTTTTTTTTGATTTCATAATTAACCTATATTGATTTCGTTTTTCGATTTCAGACAAAATTTATGCGAATAAAAACATCCATTTTCTATATTGTCAATGTGTGTTCCGTTTTTATTTTTGAACAAAGTTAAGCTATACATTAAAACCGTTGTGTTTGCATTCCTACATACTATATATATTACACAAAATAAATATTGGAAAATAAAGCCAAGAAACCATTTATCAGAAATAGTGAACTGAAAAAAATAGTGTTACTAAGTTGATGATGGATAGGACAAGCATGTTACCGGATGTCCAACTTAAGCTATTGAAGAATTATTCTTTGTTCTGATAATATAACGTCCAATCGAAGAAGCATAGAAAAGTATGTCCACATGGGAACATAAATTCAGGATACATTGATAAACTATTGAAGCAGGCAAATAGGTAATTGGGCTCCCACTGCAGACGCTCATGACGGAGACCCGGATTAAGTGAAACTGTTACCGCGCCTCCCGTCCATAACGAACAGATGGAGCTGTTGGGTTTTAGTGCGTAGGGATCCATTGCACCATACAGACAGACCTCCACACTCCCCGCGTCACTTTTAAATCGTTGCCCCAGCGCGGAGATCAGTAAATTGATTTCCCAACAAGAAAAAAAAGGCACATAAGTAAAGCAGGAGTGACTTGGAATAATATCCACGATTCTTATGAATTTTATATAATATTCTTTAGATAGTTGTAGTAGTAGTTGATTTCAATAAAAAGGAAAATAATTAATTTGTTTTTTATGTACGAAATATTTGTTATACGTAAAAATAAAATCAAATATTTATTAATTTTCTGCCAGTTCTCAAATCAAAGACGTAGAACGAACTAGCAGAACTGGCCACTGTATCCGCTATTCCTTTTAATCACCAAGTCATTTTACAAGATGCTTGTATGCAGTTGCAACCTTACACTTAGCTCCACATAAGATTATTGAAGACTCAACCATCGAAGAATAAGCTAATTTTAATTATTATTTTATAAGCGTTTACCCTCCACTGGGCGAAGCGAAATAGGGGAGCGCTACAGTGAAAGGACCCAAAACATCTTACGAGGTCTCGTGTTTCATTATAATTATTCAGAAACAAGAAAAACATGTGTGTGCAGCGAAGCTCAAAGAAATTAAATTTGTGTTAAATATGAATAATGTATCTCAAATAAGGAAATGTCTAGTAGAGGTTATATTAGATCGCTTTTGAGATTCTTGATGCTTTTTACCTTGACATTTTTGGGTGTTACGTTCAGATACATGAAAATTATAGGAAAAATAAAAAAACAACATTTCATAGATATGTTTCTCATTTTAGGGTAGGTGCAATTTTATATTTATATTATATTAATAATAAGAGTAATGTTTCTATCATTTTCGCCGTTATTTTAAATACTGCTAAATACTGCACTTGATTTAGTGCTATTTAGATTATAACGTTGAATAATTAAGTCACGTTTTCACTGTGAGCATCTATGAATCGCACTAATATCGTTTATCGAAAAATACAAGTATTTCAATAAATATGAGGTTATAATTACAAACAAAACAAAAGACGACGAGTTCATTCGGATAACAAAAATAAAAAAATACAGAAACACAGTAATATTTTTTTTACTAATCACCGATCGGTAATTTAAAACAACCGGTTAACACCGTGCTGGCTGCAATGTCAGATCGAAGGTCCAATAGAGTCTACATAGATATAAAACATTTATTCCTCATTCAAGAACTGTTGGTGATCCCGACAGCAAACATCAATAATGATTATACGAACGGATTGTGTCATATTTGTCTTATGTTTTCTCTGTTTTTGTGACGCGAAAATTGCACGTAAGTATTTTTGGCTCTCATTGTTAAACTAATCTAATATACAAATCTGTTGGAAAATTAAAATGTTTATCGAGTATTAAGTTAATTAAATTAAAAGTTTAAAGTTGTGTAACGTGTCGAATTTAAAACGATGTTTTCTTAATGAATTAACAAGAATTTTCTTAAGCCTAAATTTTATTCTTGCACATTTTTAAACATTCCATTATTAAACTATAATAAACAAAAATATAAATTCGTTTATGTATTTTAAATTTAATAACTCTTAAATATGAATTTTGTACGTGTAATAGCATGCATAAGATTTTATACAAAAGAGTTTTTTATACAAAAAAAGGTAAAAATGTTTTCACACACAAATTTAAATAATTTGATAAAACAATCATATTATGATATTTATTTAATTTATTAACGTGAAATTATTCGTACTCACCAAAATACACACATAGATCAGCTAGTATACTAAGTTATAGGTAATAATTATCTATACTTATACTTATATACTTATTAATATATTAATATTATAAAGAGGAAAGGTTTGATTTTTTGTTTGTTTGAAATGAATAGGCTCCGAAACTACTGGGCCGATTTCAAAAATTCTTTCACCGTTGGCAAGCTACACTATTCCCGAGTGACATAAGCTATGTTTCATTTTCAAAAAATTAGGGATGCTTACTAAAACTTGAATAATCTAACCCAAGGTGTAAAAAATAAACAAAAAACTTCCTTCAATCGTGTGCGCTGCGAAAACTATTAATGATAGAACAAAATGATGTATTACAATTTTTCAGGACACATCACTATCTATAAACAATGTCGCGACAGCATGTCTCTATCTTTTATAGTTACGTCACAATAAGCGTCCTTTTATTATTATTTTTTTATTAAAATACCACCGCTAGAAAAGGCTCTTTATTCGTACCTAGATATTGATCCTTATCAAAATAATTACCAACGTTTCACATAAGCTACCACCACCAAAAAAGCATGGTGGATTGATGTTCTCCTGCCTTTTCTTTTGAATAGTTTACTACTATGTAATACAACAAAAATCTTAGCCACAGCAACGCTTGGCCGAGTCTACTAGTATAGTTATAAATCTATTACATTGTATATTTTTATGATGCAATTATACTTCCTATAATAATTATATTGTTTAAAGTTGTAAACTGGCAAAGTAATTTCATATTAAAGGTAAGGTCGCGCATTTGTTAAGGTCATAATAACCTTATTATCTGAGCATGAAAATACAATTCCCTATATTATTTACATCATATGAATATAACATAATAAAGTACTAGACTAGAGTATTAGACCACTTAGGTCATGAGTTTAAATCCCGACTGGTCTGACCATTAGATATCCATTTTTGTGTAGGCAATCATCACATCCATCCTGTGATGAAGGAAAACATTGTAAGGAAACATTGAAGGAAAGAAATGGAATGCGTTTGTTCCATGCCATTCATTAACGGGAATTCATAGTTCACGCAATTAATCTGGAAGATTTTACTTGGCCCCATTGATATAAAAACAATATATTGAATTGTTTTGTATACTATATTGCTGATTAGTTGTTATTGTTGTTGTTATTTTGAGCCTTACATATCACATTACAAACCTTCGGATAATTCAACAGATTTCAGAGTCTCAACTTAAGTAAATTTTATTCCTACATTGTAGGTTGATCAAGTTTCTTTAAGATACCATTGCATCATACCTCATCATATACATGGACTAAGGGAACTTTAATTTAAACAATAGAATCATGATAGTAACATAAAAAAAAAAACAATAATAACATTTGATTTTTTGTTTGATAACCGTGAGAAAAATCTTCAGACAAATTGAGTATTTGATATGACTAATTACTAGTATGATTAAATATCCATGTACAGATGCATTCATTTATGAACAAAACACTTGTGAAACACATTATAGAATTTCTCACAATGTTAATTGTACAAAATTATTCTAATATTTTAGTTTACTATAAAATTAGGGTACAGAAGAATAATTAAAAACATTTTTATTTCATAAAGAAATGTTAAATTATTTGTTACTTTTTACTATCTTAATAAATGAACAATACATGATGATGAAGCTTGGTTTTATTTAAACTTTTATAAATATTATAATCTAAGAATGTATAAGAGTCTAAGTTACCATTTATGAAAAATTGTTTTTTTTAGCGGACTTTATCCATCCGTGCAACGAAACAAGCAGAGAATGTCTTGTCAAGTCAACACAGGAAGCTATTCCCGAATTCGTAAAAGGCCTTCCTGAGCTTGGAGTGCCCTCGTTGGATCCCTTCGTCATTGAGAAGTTAGCAATTCCTCTAACTGGACTGAAAGTAACTTTTTATCAGGGGAAAGTGTCCGGCTTTAGAAACTGCATCGTTGATAATGTAATGTAAGTTTTCGGCCATTTTAGTATATCTGATCAAGTTTATTATGTCTACCCACATTTTTGTTTCTGTTTTGTTTTGTTATTTTGTATACGTACCAACATCTGTGCGCTCTAATTTTTAATCTTAACTAACTAACTAACTTAAAAAACGACAGGTTGCACTCCGGGAGTGCCGGCAGAAGTGAATCTTGAATATGAATTGCTTTAATTATCAGTATAAAAGTACTATCATTTATGTGGTAGAATACAATATTTATTTATTGCGCTAATTATATATCGTACACAAACATGACAATAATTTATATTACATTAAATATGCCGCGCCAGCTGTCTACTCTCCATCCGTCTTACGAATTTTCGATCAGGTCACGTGTCCTGACGCGAGTTTAACATTTTTTACCCATTCCAAAAAAAGTGTACAACGCCGCTAAAGAAGTTTTCACATCAAAATATTACATTTTGTGTGATACAATCACTTCGTCAAACGGAAAGACGCTTAGTGTAACGGTTCTCTAAATGAAATAGGGAGACTGCGGTATTCTTAGATCAGAATACGTCCCTGAATATCCTATGTATTATCAAATAATTTAGCCTTTGTTTCATCAAAATGTTGAGAACGAGTGTTAGGCAGAGATTTTCCTAATTTATATCACGAAGACGAGGAATATCTAGTGACATTTTTGTTTGTCGTTCGTGATGTAAACTTCTTAATTAATTCATAAAATACCAACTAACACATGTTTTGGTAAATGTCACATCTCATAGTGATCTAAAATCTCCCCGACACAATATCTCCCTCTCAATTCTAGGTTAATTAATTAAATTAATCTTGAGAGCTTTGGGAAATGTTACCGCATGACTTTAACGTAGATAAATGAATTTAGCTTCCGAAATTTTACTTCTGTTCACTTTTAATGGAAACTGTATTGTTTTTGCTATACTGTAATTCATGAATCCGTGAGATTAGCTTTTAGTTTATTTTGTAGTAAATTATTTTTTATTAGTTTAAATTATGTTTCGTAATTCTATAATTTTTCAGTACTTGTATTTTTTTTCGTTAATTTGATTATACACTTCTTGCACTTTACCCTTAATATTTCTTTTCTGTCTTCCTACTAGGGATTCCTCAAAAAGATGGCTTGTTATCGATAAGGCCGCTCGTTGCCACCCTTATAATTTTAATGCTAATTATTTTTTATTTAATTTAATGAAGTTATTATTATCGCAGAAACAAGAAATATATATCATAGACATTTCAATGGCGTAATTTTTATATTACCCATTCCGACAAACGCTTTCCGTATCTAGATATTAAAATCCGAAGTTTAGAAGACAGGCTAGTAAAAAGCCTTAATCTGTATTATATTTTAGGTACTCCATGTATAATTCAGTCTAAATCTGTATAATTTTAAATTGTAAAATTAATTTTAATGAAACTGTATATATTTTAGCTCTGAGTTAGAGAAGCGACACTTTGTTCTGGACTTCCACTGCAATTTAACGATAAAAGGACAGTATGACGCAGTCGGGAAGATATTGCTCTTCCCGATAAATGGAGAGGGCGACGCTAAAGTCAAACTGAGTAAGTACCAGTCATGTGTTTTGTACTAGCTTTTACCAGCAGTTTCGTTATTTCGAAAAGATTATTAGGACCAATGATACTTTGTCTATATGTAAGGTACAGCTACAATAAGCTACATTTTAATAACTTTTACAGCTTTTTACATAATTAAATGTAATATACAGATTTCTATCAAGCGTTGACTTGATGACAAATTGCGAGTCAGACAATCTCTTGCTGTAAATGATTATATAATGGCAGGAATATTAAGCGGCAACTAACTTTAAAACAATATTAATTAAAACTCAAACAATTTATTCCAGCCAACCTTAGAATGAAGGTTGATATTAATACTAAATACGTAAAAGATGCCAAAGGATTGAATCACTTTGCACTAAGGAACTACAAATACACGTTCGACTACGGGGACAAAATGACTTTCGACTTGCAGAATCTATTTAAAGAAAGCAAAGAATTAAGTAAGTACTGACATATCTTCTTTGATAAGAATAATAATTTGTTTTTGCAAATCAAAAACCTCATATGTTCGAGGCTGAGATCAAAACCTTTAGGTTACCTACATAAAAACTTTCTTAAGTTTAAATCTAGATGAGATTGTTTGATTTTTAACTGATACGATACTTTGGTGTTGGTGGTTCTTCTATATATACTTCTATAATATACCAATTCATTATACGTAAATAATTATCTATATCTTCAGTAAGTAGGGTAGACACTAACCAAGGCTCAAGTCTTAGTGAAACATATCATTCAATTTTAGATTGACAAATGATCATAAAACAGATACAGATATCTGAGGCCCAGACCTAAAAAGGTTGTAGCGCCACTAATGGGGGTTACATCGACACATCGTTAAAATTTCCCAGAGCGATGTTATTTTGAACATAACAAGAATTTTGTGTACTACATATATTTTATTTCTAAATGAATTTAATTAAGTCCTAAACGCTGACGGGGCGGTAATATAATTACAAGGGTGTCGAGGGTAAACGCACCTCAGAAATTAATTATGCGAGTAAACCGCACACCGCATACATAAAAATAATTAACGAAAATCTTAAGTTTCGCATCCGTATTTATACCTATCTAGTTCTGTAAATTTATCTAGACGCTTCAATCCTTTTTTTTATATCCTCTAAAAGTAAATAATTTAGAATAAAAATGCTTAGTGATACATTCTTGAAATTCCGTACTGTAAACTAGATTTGGCATAATAGCAGTTACGGACATACAATGGAGGTATAGCAATAGGAATAAAGCAATCAACAGGTATGGAGGCTTTAGTATGTTTACAGTTTATTACCTTGAAGTTTATGTATTTTAATAAATTCTACATATTATTTATACTCCAAAAACAGAATGCCTGCATTTAGTTACTTCAATAGTTGCCTTAATTATGTTGAAATTGTCCTCGCTATAAGAAGGGCAAACTTTCAAAACTGTATTTTAAAGGATATTGTTAAAACAGTTATATTTCATAAATTAAAAAAATACATAAACCATTCTTAGTTAGTAATGCACTAGGTAGAAACTTGGTATCCTATGTTCACTTTCTAGGTAATTGACTACTTTTACTTTCAATTTCACTTTGTTTTTCAGGTGCCACAGTTTTGAACTTCCTCAACGAAAATTGGAAAACAGTAGCCGAAGAATTTGGGAAACCCATAGTAGACTATGCAGTTGACTTAGCTATAAGAACTATTGAGAAATTCTTCGTCGCTGTGCCGTATGAAGAATTAATCAATGTGCCCATACCTCAAAATTAATATTTAAGCGATTCGGTTGATTAAACAGTGTTTAAATGTTTTTAGCGCGAAAAATCTTAGCTGAAGCCAACAATGTATCGGGTTTGAGGTTACATGAACTATCGAGATTTATATTATTATAGTTATTTTAATTAAACAATTGAAATTAATTATTAAAAAAATATATTATAATACAGATATTTGTGATTTATGAATAAAATATTCATGTTTAATGTGTTTGTTATTGGAAATCCAAGGCCGTGTAATTTTTAATAATCTGTCATCGTGTTCATATAATTAACATTATAGTGTAGAATGTCGCGCATAGTAACACTAAATCATAAACTTTTATATCTTGTCGAAAAATCATTTTTTTAGCGATAGTTGATAAAAATGCCATCTAAACATTTCGTTAGATGTAACTATGTATATGTAATAATAAGAAAACTTAAATTATTGGACTGGTTTCGGGCAGATTTCCTAAAAAATAAAATAAAATCCAGTAATTTTAAAACCGTAACTGTTTCCTTTCTCTACAAATTTAAGGTATTATTATAATAATTTTTTATTAATGTTTATTATAAATACTTACTAGCTATTACATACAAAAACGTCAGTGTAAATATTGTAGCAAAACTTAATTCTCGGTCAACAGCACTCAGCCCGCCTATCGCGGCCAACAACTCAATTTAATCGTTACTACCTCCACCGACTTATAGCTAATAATTCTTCTTTACCTAATCTATCTATACTATCATTCAGTAATTTTATCGTAAAAAATAAGCTTTTTAAAAATAATATGATTTATTTACTTATTTACACTTCGTTACCTTATACAAAAATATACATATAAAAAAGCAAGTTACATAAGTTTGTAGGCAACTGGCGGTCTTATCGCTAACAAGCGATTTCTTTCATGCAACCCTAGTATGGAACATTAAAAAAGAAACACCTACAGAGGGTGAAGTAGGTACAAGAAGTGCATAAATAATTAACAAAAAGAACATAAAATAACATGTAACACTTACTACATATAACTAAAATAAAGTAAAAATATATATAAACAAAAATTTAAAAGCTAACCCAATGGTTGATGAGTCACAATTATGTATTTAAGTAGGTAATTACGAGGCAGAAGTAAACTAAATAAATCATTATATGTTAAATATGATTTTTATAACACACTACCATCCTGGAATCAAGTAAAATGAGCCTAAATAGTGGTTTGGTGTGTAAGTAAGCAGTCGCACGTTCGAACCTCGCCTGTGTATTAATGGATCTGTTTGTGGGTTTAATTAATTATTAATACTTCCCGGTAAAGGAACGCAACGTGTGTGGGGTACACACCTGCCACCCCAAAATAGCTGGAACAGTATTGTAATCTGACACAAGGAATAAGTATTATTATATAAATATGTAGTACGAAAAACAACCGAACCTGATTTCATTGAAAAACACCTCCAATCCTATAATTCATCGTTAAGCCATTGTAAGGGAGTCTCGCGTAATATATCTTATATCTATGACAATTTGTCACAGTTGGCAAGGACAGGAGTAACGCCCTTTCGTAGTCTTTGTCAGTCTGGGAACACATTTACGACATGTACCTTGTACTTCATATGTGGAAATGTTCGATAAAGTAAAATCGTTACTGTTTAATTGAATTTGTAAGCAATCTATTCCCTAGCATAGGAAGACTGACTAGTAGTTTAGGTTTAGAAGGATATTTTATTAAACATAGAAGAAAAATCCAATGTAATCACTCAAAAACTCTCTTATATACAATATATAAAGTATGGGTGTTAAAAACCTATAGTTACCAAGACAAGATTTACGATCGTTGATTTACACTTTTAAGTAATAAATAATTATTAAACCTTTGATCTTCTTACTAAAGATGAAAACTACAAGCATGTTTGTGTTTGAAACATTTATTATTTTCATGACTTTATTAGACATTACTAACAAATTATAACGTATTACTAACTACAGTGCAACTAGATAATAAGCAATTAGGAATGTATAACATAATCGTTTATAATGTATAAAGTAGCAAGAAACTACTAAAGGATATATTATAAAGGGACAATTAAAATGGCGAAGATAATAATGCCGGGTCAAAAGTCACGGCGTTCAACATTATTAATAAGAATTAATAGTTATTGCGGTTACTCGTACGTGATACGAAATTGAATTGCACAGTAAATTACATGGATATTTGCATATTATTCGCTTTGTGTTATTATTACAGTGAAGGAAAACATCGCGAGTAAACTGGAATTCCCTAGACCGAAAATGTTAGAGGCGTGTGTCAGGCACAGAAGGCAGATCACTTGCTTGCCTATTAAACCAAATAATCACGAATTTTTGCACTGACTTGTTTCATCTAATGTATGTATCATCTCATCATTTCATCCATGTATCTTAGAGATTTAAATTTCTGGAAACAAATACGCTTTGGAAATTAATGTAATGTGAGATAAAGTTTAGTAAAATATACGCAATATCACTTATGGGCTAGTGTTGTAGTAGACGTAAGTGATTCCCTAACAACATATACTAAGCTTAATTAATATATTTACCTTAACAGACCAATTAGCACCCATAGCGTGAACCTTCAAAAGCTCATTAACTCGTAAAAGCCGAGTAAAATTCAATACCTCATATAAAATAATTTTGCAATGATATCTTCAACATTTTCTTGAGTAAAAATGCATTTAAAACGTCCCGATTCTGTTATAAATTATGAGAGGAACGTGACTCACACACTAAAGCTTCATTTAGACGTGTTTATATGACGGAAGTTGTATTTTAAAAGCGTGTATATTGCACTACCGTCACGTCATTATCTCGTACAAGCTATGGAATATTCAGTAAGTATTGAACGAGTGTACAAATAGGAATTTCTAGTACTTTAAACCACTCGATATGTGGAACATATTTTTCGATTTGCAGCCTTGGCTTCGTTTATTTTTAGGTTAAAACTGTTAATGATTTCGCTAAAGTGGAATTGGATTTGCAGTTAATAGCCAAAAGATATTGTGGTATGGAAATTGTTTCCTGTAATTACAGTTTATATATCATCAAAAAATATGTTTCTTATTAAAATAAATGTTAAAATACAGTAATGTACTTTGATTTCGTCATATGTAAAATATTAACTTATTAAATTGATGATGAATTGTCTTATCACTTCAAATATACATTACATAGAAATTTACTTATTAAGGTAAATTATTTATATAAATCTAAGAGTTTAACATAATAATTAAAAAAAAACAAAAAATAATTGAATTAAATAGCTTTAATATAACTTCTAGTACTGGTTGTTATAAAAAACCTTTCATAAGCCTGTTCGCAAAAAATATAAAGATGAATAGATACGCAGCGTCTCGTAATTGAATTAAGAAATTAACGTCAACCGGCGTGGGCTAACTCAATTAGTCACATTATTCAACACAACACTGCACTCCAATCATTAATATCTGATCGACAGTAATTAGTTGAGCGGTTTTTGAATCGTTTCGGAGGATATGCTTCATTATATAATTCAGCTTCAATGTTCCTAATTGCTAATAATGGCATCGACATGTATTGAATGAATGGATTTTAAAAGCCTGTCACTTATACAGGGTGGCCAAAAAGTCGTGGATCAAACGCAAATAGGGGATAGATGAGGTCATCAGCGGCAAAAAATTGTACTACGGGAGGTCTCTAAGGTCAACCCCTGCAGAGTTATGATTTATTTTGGTTTTTATATGGAAATTGACTTTTTTTACTAATTCTTATTAAAATTCGAAAAAATCTACATCCTGTATCTTTTTCATAATATCCACTAGATTGGTACTGATGAGTTCTTGCGTTAGACATACTATTTATAGTTGTTTATTGAGTGTATTGAAGATAATATTAAGTTATACGATATAAATTTTTTTCAAATCAAAACTTTTGGTTTATTTCGGACCCCACTGTGAAAAAAAATTACTCTACCGAAAAGTGACCCTGTATAACAAGTTTTGGCGCATTTAATATGGATTCTGAAAAGGTATTACACATTTCCATGAGTCGCTTTAATATCTTTCTAGGACGAAAAAACAACAACGATTCGGACTTATGATAGATTATTTACCTACCTGTGACCAGTACTGTGTGAATCGGACTAGATTCAAAAAATTGGACAGATGGCTGGAGGGTTACGTAGGAATTTGAATAGACGGTGCAGATTAAGTATTATGGTCAGAGTCAGGAATTTTGAGCATATTTTATTGTAAAATATTTTGTTTCCTACAAACAACCATTGAGAAATAATTGTTTTAATACAATTATTATTCCACAATCGTTGTTTGTTATTCTTCCTAGAAAGATATTAAAGCGACTCATGGAAATGTGTAATACCTTTTCAGAATCCATATTAAATGCGCCAAAACTTGTTATACAGGGACACTTTTCGGTGGAGTAATTTTTTTTCACAGTGGGGTCCAAAGTAAAGAAAAATTTATGATTTGAAAAAATGTTATATCGTATCACTTAATATTATCTTGAATACACTCAATAAACAACTATAAATAGTATGTCTAACGCAAGAACTCATCAGTACCAATCTAGTGGATATTATGAGAAAGATACAGGTAGTAGATATTTTCGAATTTTAAGAAGAATTAGTAAAAAAAAGTCAATTTTCATATAAAAACCAAAATAAATCATAACTCTGCAGGGGTTGCATCACCTTAGAGACCTCCCGTAGAAAATTTTTTTGCCGCTGATGACCTCATCTATCCTCTATTTGCGTTTGATCAACGACTTTTTGGCCACCCTGTATATTATATTTAAGGTTTTACAAATGTATTCGCAAAATATTCAATATCTCTAAAGAAGCTAATCGATATTGTGCATTAAAAAATCAGTTTCAAATTTATAATAATAATAATAATATAAATTATCGGTGTAGGCTAAGTATTCGATAAAGGCTTTTTGAAAAAATGTTTAGTCATACTGCCGTCAAAACACTCACAACGCCAGGTGACTGGTGGATGCGTTGACGGATACTTGGGAATACTTCGTCGGGTACCAGGTTCCATATGAGGCCGATCAATGATCGTATAAAAAGCCTTCAAATTTCTAACACAACCTCTTAAACGATATAAAATACATATCATCACGCGACCTACTAGTAATAGGATATTACAAATCGGGATATTCACGCGAGCGATTCGCTTTCGATCAACGCCACCACTTAATGAGACACGTGAACCAATCTCCTTTAACCAGTCATTTTTCCAATGTTATTTTTCCATATTGATATTGTTCACGTGCATGTAAAGTCATATAACGATTTGCAAATACCGTCAAGTTATTTGCGCCTGAAGTGATTATTTAGCAAAGATATTTCTTGATATCCGGAAATCGATTTTATGAGTGATAGTTTCCTTTCATTATGAGGGGCATATAGCAAGATACACAGATGTGGACTTTAAAAACAACTATATGGAAAGGACCAAGGGAAAGAAGAAGAAGAGGGCGCCCCAAAAAGGGTGGAGGAAAGAAAAAGAAGCGGTAGCAGGAAGCGAATGGTGAAAGAAAGCTATGGAAAGACTTGGAAAAATCTGGAGGAGGCCTTTACCCGTGAAGGGGTTCCCAAGGTACTGAAGCTAGCTAGGATGTATATCTATCTATATATAGATAATGTATAAAATGTAAAAATCTAAACTGTTCATTCTTTTTTTGTTATGATTGGAAATCAAACGGGCTTTTATTATTAATATTTCAAGGCACGAAATTTAATATACTAATAGAGTGCAGTTATGAACTTACTGCGTACCACTGTAACCATAATTACTAGTGTATTCTAATGTTTAAAAAAAGTCAGCGAACGTTACCCCGGTGCATACTCGTCGTTACTAGATCGTCTTTCAACTTTACATTTCTAAATCTCGTTATGTGTAAGCATACACCTGGTTTGACTGAGATTCAATCAATTTTCCATACTTCGCAAGTAATTTACCAGAATATTCAATTTTCATTTGAAATTGAATAAGACCACGGTGATACCTTGTTAAGGAAGTTATTATATAAAATGCTTGTGCTATTTTATCAGGCGCCGAAGTAATGAAACACATAGCTATATTCTATATATTTATAAAAGTATGTTACACAATTTACTAAAGATATTTTTTGTATATATGAATGCAACAGGAGAAAGATGGTCAAAATAGAGAGAGATGGAGCCAGTTGGAGGAGGAGGAGGTGTATGAGGTAATTGGAAAAACATCAAAATTATTCTTGTATAAAATTTTAAGTGTGTGTATCTTTCGTAAAAATGGATGAATGTTTCAAGGAATAAATAAGTCTTAATTATTATTATTATTATGTATGTAGAGTATGTAACAAAAAAGAATATTTTATCGACGAATACATGATATATACACAAGAGTCAGATTATAAGAGATACCTTAGGCAGATCGGAAGTCGGAACCACTTTGTAAAGTTTAAATTTAAAAATGGAACAAATTTATTTGACGACATTGAACGAAATATTATCTTAGAACTCAGCAGGGGCTTATAACATTTCACTTACATCGCAGCTATATGGTACTAGGGCGCCGCCAACGCCTGAAGTCTTAGACAACTCTAATTAAGTTTCCTGCCAATGTTTAACTTTCTTATTAGATTTCATGTGTACCAAGACTAATTGTGCTTTTTGTAGACTTGTATATCAAAACAGTACAGTAAATATATGTTACTTATCATAACGCTCCAATGGCGCGACATACTAAAAAAATCAATTAAATAATATTAGTATGTTTTAGTAATATGTGTTAGCCTAGTGGTCAAGCGTTAGGAACTTCCCAAGGTCATGTTTTCGTATCCTGAATCTACGACAATGGATGCTGCCTCAGACATAATATAAATCATTTTTTTTTCTCCCAAAATAAATAAATATATATATAATTTAGGATTGCAATCATGTAAATTTAAATAGAGCAAGTTATGAAATTGTTTCACGTACGACATAATGCGAAAAAGATGTGAAGTAATCATCTCCGCAAAGCTCTTTCAAAACAAAACTTTTGCCTCTTCAAATGCGGAAAATTGCTACAACTTTTTTTAATAGCTGTACATCCCTTGGTGTATTCTAATTCCGACTGGGAAAAAGTTTTTCTTCTTAGATGCTTTTTATGAAAATTCCGAATTATTATCGGCTCTATCTTATGGTTTACTAGTTTCAATGATTTAATGCAAAAGAAATACAAAATATTTAATACTAGCTGGCCTGGCGAACATCGTACCGCCTGACAGTCGATTCTTTATTTTTTTAAATACTTAGAGCTGATTTACACAGGGTCAGTAACTGACTACAAATTCGAGGCAAGTCAGTGCTGACCCGAAAAAAACCCTGTGTAAACTGATTTGAAGTCAGTACAGTGGCTTGAAGTCAGCGCTGACTTGAATATTCGGACACGAATATTTTAAAGTCAGTTGGCGCCCCCCGCCACCCGCGCACCCCCGCGCCAGCCAAATAAACCCCGTGTAAACAGACAAGTCAGTGCGTGGCTAGTCACTGCCACTGCGTTGTAGAGTGACCACGTTTTTTTCGCTGGCGATAAAAATGAAGTTTAGCGAAGACGAAACCATAAAATTGGTGCAATTATATGGCCAGTTTATACTCCGCAGGATCTTCAAATCGCAATTGCTTCAGCAACAAAGCAGAGCCACCAGTTTCGTTTCTATCGTCAATCCATTTTCTTACTCATTGTCGTTCATTTTTAGTTATCTCATTTTCTACCATTTCTATTAACTCATTCAACAGCAAAATTGATAAATTTTTCAACAAATAATTAAATCGTCGTTACAGTTGTTTTCGCGAATTCATTTTTCCCACTGACTTCACACACGTGTGGTCATCGTGAGAAACGCACCACTACTACTTACTTCATGTAAACAGTTAAAGTCAGTCGCGGCGCCGACTTTGGCGCTGCGACTGACTTGTCTACTTACCCTGTGTAAATCAGCCATTATTCTGCTATTCGGGACACCGACTGGCTAGTAAGATAAAAAAAGAAAGTTGATAAGACAACAAATACATTATGTCAAAAAATTAAAATTTACCTTCCCAGAACCCTTCCACTAACACTTGAACTTTATGGTATAGTATTAAAGTTCAAATTGTTTTTAAGTATTATTACGAATATTTTGTATGGGAATATAGAAAAGTGTTGTTTTTAGATCTTTTCACTCAATTTTTTTAAATTTTTCTCTCCTTAAGAACCATCCTCGTACTTCAAGGAATATTATAAAAAAAGAATCAGACAAATCGGTCAAGCCGTTTTCATGTTATGTCGTGACAACGGAAAACGGGTTTCATTTTTATATATATAGATTTGTTGTAAGATCGTTTTTTCAAAGAAATTCTGCGTTCGAAACCTGGCTGTGCACCGATGGTAAATTTTCCAATGTTTTTAATTAGTGAAAAATCATGAAAGTCGGTCCAGTTGTTTTCGAGTTCTAGGTGTTTAAATAGACCTGACTTTGTTTTAATTCTGGTAAGTAACTTAAAATTTAATTTTAGTACTAATAGTAAAAAAAATCTAAAATAAATTACGCTGCTAATAATATAAGAAGTTTAAACGAATACAATTAATAGACGTCATAGGACCTAATTCGTTTAAATGTTCATGGCCATACTAAAATACTGTAAGCAAAGTTGAAAAAATAAGGAAAATATCAGATACTTTGTTTATCAAGAACCAAATGCTGCATTAAACGCCCATTAATTACAAATGAAATGAAATTCAAATCAATTCTGTCACATTTCGGATGTTCAAGGAAATTGCCTGTAAATCACTGGTCATTTCGAAGTTATGACTTAATTACTTTCAAACGGCAATCTGAATTTAGTGATGCATAAATTGCAGGAACTTCCTAATGCCTCTTCGTTTGGGAACCAGATTACTTCGAGAACTAATATAGGCCGGATATTAGCACTTAGAGTTTGTTACCTAGAAATTCTAAATGTTTAGCTTGAACAAAATCATATAATTATAACGTCAATCCGGTGATGCAAGTGTGAAAGTATAAGATACATATGCGTAATAGTTAATTGCTCATTTCATGTTGCAGACTCACTATTCTCCATCAATTATCTCTAAAAGGTGTCGTTTAAAACGGCTAAAAGCTCTGGCTACCTGAGAAGATGGGCCGCGCCCTAGTTATCACGGTAATTAATAGAAATATGACTACACAGGGCCGGTATATCAATTATTATAGAATTCAATTTCAAAAATTTAATTAATATAAATTATCTTCAATATGCAATTCTATAACCAAACAAGCGTAAAAAAATATTGTTTTTATATTTAGTTTACCTCATATAAATAACAATTTGATTATCCTTTCATTAAATGATAAAAAATCAAGGTTACAAATGGCATATTTCGATCGACAAGCAAAACAGTCTTTTGTTTTGGTAGCCGAGCGATAACTGGTTTCAGTGCGGTTGGTTGGTTTGCCATTTTTGAAAAGTTGATCCGACAGTTGTAACAAAAACTGGACATGTAGATACGGCTCTGGTGATACATGAACATGACACGATACCGAGACCCGCTGACCCGTTTTTAGCAGACACTAGTCAATTTACCCTTAAAAAATCTCGGAAAACCTCACCCAGTAAGAAAGCAGTATGTTGACTTAACACACATATGGCGCTTAACGGGCACGTGCCCTCATTTTCAGCCGCAAACGAAAAGACACTTTTAAACCTTTTGACACCTTTTAACTTAAGGGTCATTTTACTTTGTGTACGCAAAGATTTCGAAAATCAAAGGAAATGTTTAAGAAAACTTGGACGGAATGTTCCTTTAACAATAGCGAATGATAATGTTTAATGATTTGTTTAAATTTTGAAACTTATAAGATTTTAGATTCAACGTGACAATAGTGTTTTATGTACAATTGATGTGTGTAAAGATTAGAAACACCTAGATAATTTAAGCAACGTGGACTATGTACCGAATAAGTTTTTTTTTAGATTAATTTAACATCACTCCTGACATTAAAATATTTTTGTTATAAACCTAAAGAATGATCGGGCAGAAATCAAACAAAACGAAGTAATAGCTCCAAAACGTACATCCTTAATAAGGTACTCTGTTTATAATCCAGTAAAGGCAGGGGCTTGACATGACACGATTGTGCAACGTCGTCGGCAGACTGCTAAGTGCTCTAAATCCCCTGTTCAATGCCCTACTCCACAACTTAGTTCATCATTGATACTTGTAATGAAACGTCGCGAGCTGTAAAAGTTAGCTATGGCATAAAAATGAAATCCACTATAATTTACATAATCCTTCTTAATCGGGTTATGTCGCAAATTGTTATTAATTCAGTGAATCAGATAAACGCTTCACGAGACTCGACCGAATCGAATTTTTCTTTGCCGCAAACGGTGACGAGTTCGGAAACGACTCTCGCGGTGTCGACCGGAAACAATCTTAATGTCACTCCGCCCGACATCCCCGACGAGACGTTGGAAGCACGACGAGAAAATTTCCGAGCAATCTCACCAATTTACCCGGTTGAAAAAACGAATTCCGATGAAAAAAGTGATGAAGAAACGTTCAAATTGCTTTCATCTCGCGAAGGAAATTCTTCGGAGAGTGAGGTAAATGAAAAAGCAAATGATATAAATAATACATCGGCGTCACAACTCGTTTGGGACAATTGTTACGAAACCTCGTATAGAGATAACCACCAAGTGAATGCAAAAGTCCACTATGACATGGAAAATGCCCATCGCCTCGAGATTGACAATGGTGGGATGTTGAAAAACAGGGAGTTTCTAGAAAATAACGGTTCACTCGCAGTAAGGAATTGGCTGGAGAAATATAACAACCTGAAGAATTCAATAGCGGCGCGTAAGTCTACCACGGAGATGACGACGGAAATATCTTCTATTGCCTCCAAGGATTATTTTGACGAGGCTCCAATGGATATCGGCATGATGAAAGTGAATTCCGTACAAATATTGCCAATAACGAAAGAAATTGTTAGAGATTACGAGTTCTCGGAACCTTATAACGTGACTGTTGATGTACTTGTAACAGAAAATAACATCAAAGCGAGTTACAATGACGATTGGTTCGAAGGGGAGGATAGGACGAAAATAAAATTCAGTAGTATGCCGCAGACACAAACCTATTTGATACCGAAATTCAAACTTGAAGAGGGATTTCACCCTTTTAGTTTTATGTCGCAGTTTTTTTCGATGATATATCCTTTCGATTTTCCCGTCGGTAAGTCTGCTTTTAGACCCTTTTTAATGTTTAGATTCGAATATATGAATATTTATTTTCGTAAAAGAATGCACTACTATAGTTTATTTTAATAAACTAAAACAACTTTAGCTTTAATTTTGTTTAAATAATGTTCTGTTCTTAGGTCTTATCAAGGATATTGTGTGGGGAAAATTTACATTTCCATATTCATTTTTACAGGTAATTTCATATATCTAAATGTTATGGCTAGCTGCGATTCCATTATACAAAACTTCATAATGAATAGTTGGAAATTACATTACAGGACTCGTAAATCCTTAATACGAGTTAAGGATAACAATGTATTTTAAGTTTAGCTTTATGATGCCTACAATAAAGCACTGCAGATACTTTTGCCACTGTAGGCTATACAGATTTAGTACCAACACACGGCTAGAATTTATAGGACTAACCATAATGTAAGGCTCATTAAATCGATCATTATCTTAAACCTAGATTTAAAATCAAATTAAAATCACAGAATATTATATATTTAAGGCGGTAATAGTCAAGTTATAAATTTATAAAATAGATTTAATCTACAAAAAGCTCATTCTTCGGAATTTTATCGAAGAATCGTTTAATGTTATCAAACGTCGCTTTGATGATCGTATCGACCACTGGTTTGCCAAATTCGTCCACAACTTGCTTCCAATTTTCATTCAGAAATAGCAAAACAGTTTCACCTGAAATATAATGATTTTGATGAAATACACACTAGAGAATCAGGCTACCACTAAAGCATTATCTCGTCATGACTTGACTAATATACGTATTTCTTTTGCGGAAAGAGTATAAAGTAAAAAGATTACATAAAATCAACAGCTCCCTTTCGAAGTCAACTAAAAGTATTATTCCGCCACTTTTTAATCTTAAATATTGAAATCAAAATAAATTCCACTGACCAATTTAAATTAATACTGTACGAGTAGCAATCAAAATTACTCTCTTATTCATAAAAACAAAAACAATCGAATTATACTGTTAATAGCAGAGCTTACTTACAATTTGACGAAACTTACTTAATTGGGGATTTCCCTTAAACAAATTAGTGAATGCAAACGTAACTTTTTCTCCAAACTGATACTTCACTTTGTAATCCTTCACAACTCTATATTCAACGCCATCACGAACCACATCTTGGAATATTAGTTTTGACTCAAATTGGATATTGGCTGAAATAAGACAAAAATCAAAATCACAAGAGAATAAAAATACCATTGACATATTCATTACAAATAAATTTTCTTACGTGTTTTTATTTTAGCATCCCCATCTCCATTAATGCTAACAATCAAAATTCTTCCAGTCGCTGAGTACTTTCCTTTTACGGTCAAATTACAACGCAATGATAGGTCCGCTTCCAGATCTAAATAACTGAAATATTTTATTTAATGTACCACATTCACCGGGTTAATAAATACAATTCCTTATTTAACATAGTGGCAATTAGATATCTAACTGAACTAAATTCCTGTTAAATTAAGGCTGAATGCACTTGTAAGATTCCGGATGTTGCAGGTGCCCATGAGCAGCACGTGTGTAGTTTTTTCAGAACTTCTTGTCTTTTTCGAATAAGAATTAGTAAATAAGACGCTAATGTTTCAATTCCGCATATCATAATAATTTTAAACATACATTTAAATTAGTTCAATTTAAAAGATAAATGTAGGTACCATATTTAGTTAAGTACCTTACAGTTTCCACCACGCATTTTCGGAATCCAGTTAACAGACCGTCTCGAAAGTGTATCTGTAAGCCTCCGGGAAGCTCCAAATCTACTTTTTCCTGGTGTAGAGGATCCGACGAGTTTATACCTAAGCTAGGGATGCCCTTTACAAACAGAGGGATTGTTTCTAGAATATTCGGCTTTAAACACTCCGTTTTTAGCCCTGGACATGGTTTTATGTAGTCGGCTGTAAATAAAAAATAATATATATAATAATGTAGAACTCTAGACAAAATTAAAACATAAAGAATTTTATTTTTACTCTAAAGTACACTCTTAAAGGTGAAGGTTAGACAATAAATTCAAAACTGTGTCTATGACTACTTGTTAGTGGTTAAAACCGGCGAAATCTTTGTATATGGAATATTTCTGCAATCAAATTTCAAAGTTCATGTGGAATAATATCAAAAGTTGCATAATACATTTATTGTCAACACTACTCTGGCCTTGCGGATTGCGGTTTATTTAGATATTTTTAAACACAAGTAAAACCGAAGGCCCAATAAACCGCACTGTATTGAGCTAACCTCAAGTGTGTACACCTTGATAAAGGTTTATATTTCAGCAAATGCAATTATTTCCATATTAAATAAGACCTGATTCTCAGCAGTGGTAGGACTTCTCGAGTACAAAAATTACGTAGCTAAAAGCCTAGCAATTTCTCGTTCCTCACAAGCCGTATACTTATCAGAAATATTTACTTGAGCATCATGGATCAAGTAGAATCAGAGTCATATGAAATCTATTTGTAATATCTTAAAAAACTTTTATAACTTCTGATAGTCTTTAGTTATATTATCAAAATTCTACCTTTGAGCAATAAATAATTGCAAAATCAAAGCCTTCGAAATCTGGTTACGATATTATAACAGTTCAAAATTATTGTGTAACGACGATTGCTTGCTTAAGATAATGACATACACGTATTATATTGAGTAAATCATTGAAAATTAATGAAATGCAAAACACCGAAAGTGACCTCCCGGTCATATTGGGAAATGCTATTCCTTAAATGTCAAACAATGTCACAAAAAACGAAAATGTGTCATCAGATGTTTAAGTTAAAATAATTATTAAGTATAAAATTAAAACTATTTTGAAATAGAGCAAATGTGTCATTTTTGTGAACGATAATGAACAGAATTACGAAAGATAATAATTAGTATTAATCTATAATGAACATAAAATAAAAAATAATTATTGTGTAATTTAATTTATTTATTTACACTTCGTTACATTTAAGAAAAAAATATATGGGAGGCAACGGCCTTATCGCTAACAAGCGATCTCTTCCAGGCAAGCCTAGTAAGGGAAAAACTTAATAAAGTAACATCATGGGTAAAGTCCATAACCAAATATAATATACAAATAAATAGAATCTACCAACCTTAATCTTAAATAATTCAAAGAAATAAACTAAAAACTATAAATTTAAAAAACAATAATTATTTTCTATTATGTGTGTTTGTCTAAAATAATTGTGTTCTAATTTTTTAAACTAATATGAAACGCAATTCAAATAACGATTTCTTAATTAAATCTGTAACAATAAACCCAAAAAAATTAAATTTTGAGTGAAATAATGTACATGTTTATAAAACGGTCGCTCTAAATCAATTTTATAAATTAAAATATACTTACGCGCAACTTTTGCCGTCGCATAATTGCAAAGTGTTATAATAAAGAATAATTTTAAATTAGTCCAAAACATTGTGAAACCGTTATAAAAAGCAACACACGCTTATGTTGTACGAAAACTTAAGCTACACTGATACGGATGCTGGCTAGATACATCAAAAGTTTCTCCCCATTTAATTGTAATTTGGTTTTATAGATGCTCTCATGTTTATTTTATCATCATTCAGTCATTACGAGAAATAAGTTGGTGAAACATTTGCTTTATTTAATTCTGTCATTTATTTTATCATGGAGAGCGCAAGAGTTGGATCACATATAAAATTAAAATTAACAGTGACGTAGACGCAGCGATGTGTTTGGCAATCGGGCTTCAAAGGAGACTAAACTTAAACATACATAACCAATCTATTTACCACTTGTCTACTTTGTAAGGTCTGTGAAAACTTATTTGTGTATGATAGAAGAGAGTTCTAGTCATCACACAAGATCAGGAAAACTGGCACAGAAATGTTTCAGCCATGCCCTAAGTTTTGCTATTAAACCAAGCTAGGCCAGGGCTGGTACGTGACATTTATACAAAACGTATGTCGTATTTTATTTATTTTAAACACATCTGTAGTTTAAAAGCTGGTTTATATAACGCGTCAAAACAAAGTAATTTGTTCAGGGCTTAATCGTTATTTATTATTGTCCTTTACTTACGAGAAGTTTAAGTTTAAGTTCTCTTTGAGGTAACCACACTTTCTAATTCATTTCTAATGTTTTTTATAATGCACAGGTCCAATTACCCTATTAGACTAAAGGTGACATGCAATAGACGCAGTTCGATACTGTAGTTTTAATTTATGATTGTTATCAATTCTCAACGAAATGTGAGATTACAATCGCTTATAACATGTTTCGAATAAATTCCCATGAATGTTTATAAAATAATAATTGTACGAAATTATACGAATCTGCATTTTTCACATATATATATTTGTATCATTGTGAGAGAGTCCACGATATGGTATGTATAGATGTAGTGTAGTATGTGATGTTGCAAAGAAAATAGTCGAGTTGTATTCATTTTGACAATGAAAATATTTTTCCACTTCTAATGTTACAATATTTTTTATCATCAGTTTTCGGTCAACTGATTGTATTTACTGTTACATTAGCATATTCGTATATAGTATTTAACGTCTCACACTATCTAAAAATTATAATATTAAAAGAAACTTCATTTAATTTAGGAGACGAAATTCCCTCTTAAATTTATGTCACGAAATAAAAACACTTTTCACGCCATAATATTGATAATCCGGAAACAATGCTTTTAAAATGTCAATTTCAAAGAACAACATTCATTTTCTTGGTATTCAGTGTCTGGCAATTATTCCAAAATGCATTAACTTGTTTTCGTTAAACTTGCTATAAGATAGTCTAGGTTTGAACCACGCGGTATCAACATCGATAACACAGAACACTATACAACGCTTCCTCTCAAAGTGGCGAAGAATACTTCAAGTCCTTTGAGATAATCCCACCACCTTAAACCTTTGATCCTACCCGTAGGGCTCCGTCTGTTACCTTAGGTCTCTTGGTGGAGACATCCCGTACTTATTTATATATTCACTGTTTATGTGTTACAGTACGTTTGTAGGCCTTAGGGATCCGTAGGGTTGTTAGGTTCTTACATCACACCCTCTCATATATTTAGTTATCTAGTCCTGATTACTCATACATACATTACATATACTATACATATAAATTTAAACACATTTCACAGACCACTGGATAGAATGCAGTACACTGGTAATCACAGTATATTTTAAATTATGACTATACCAGAAACAATTTAAAAAATTCGTAACAAAATATTGGATTTATTTCAAAGCAACACTTAGGAATACGAGTCAATATAACTATTCAATAGTCCTTAAGCTTGATCTCGATGTGATGTTAAATCCAATTGGTGTTTCTCTATTGACTTGAGGTCTACACTAATTGGTTAATTCAGCAATTTGATTGGATTGATCGATCAACGTTTCTCGACTGATAGCTGCTATTCGGGTACTTAATGTACTACCACTAGCTTTGACAGGAGCATAAACGGCTATTTTGGTTCCTGGAAGTCAGTTGTGGAGGCAAGCATTTGCATTTGCGTATTAAAAATTGTTATTAACTTAATTTTAAACATTTAAATACCACCACAGATCAAGTTTAAAACGTAGTTCACTGCTCTGTGGCATTAAATATGTTATGCCGTTTTTCACTTAGTTATTAATCTACAATTAGAGAGCTTTAATAGAGGATGGCTTTAGTGATAATTTACGATAAAATCTGTTGTTGTTAAATAGAGGTTTGACAAGTATTTTTCGCGTTAAATAGAGTTGTTTTCATACCGTCAAATATTTTTCACAAACAAAGTAGTTTTATTAGTTTTAATAAATAAACCGATATCTATCTGTGTGACATTAATGTTATTGTTTATAATGTTTACGCATTATAATAAAGATTATACACAATCCTTAAACATACGTTTGAAATGAAGAATAAATTAAGTATGAAAATGTAGTCGTTTGTGTCTTAAAATCTAAAAATACCTACTGATGAGTATTCCAAAAGTTTTAAACTCAGTCTTTTAGTTAAGAATATTAGCCTATATTTGTTTAATTGTCTTATTCGAAGCCTTAGAGTGAGTCAAGGCTTAGAGTGAGGTTACCGTAACATTTTCATGTACAGAAACTCCAAACCTATAAGGAAACATGACCAATTATTGAATTAGTTTTTATGTTCATTTTATACGATTTGGCAGGGAGTAAAAAAATACTTGATCACAAAATATTTTTAAGTGTCGATATTTAAGATTAATAAAAGAGAAGGTCTTATTTTTATTGTTTTAGTTTTCGATAAATTTAAATGGAAAAAATATGTCGTGAGTTGAAGCGAAGTGAAGACCTTAAATTTAGATAACTCATTTTATAACGTTTACGGAGAATACGTAGTGAAAATACTCATTTATTCAGAGGTAACTTAGTACACTTATAATAATAATTAAAGCCCGTTTTATTTACTATGAATATACAACTTATATTTGTTACATTTTTTTTTTGTTACCGTAATATCCTAGCTTCCTTCAGTACCGTTGACCCGTTCACGGGTAAAGGCCTCCTCCAGTATTTTCCAAATATCTCACACTATAATATCTAGTGTACACTTATGAACGTTAAAAAATCTAAGCTTCTAAGTTTATATATACTGCGAGTTCTAAATTCATAGAACGGATGGGAATAACTGACCATAAACTCTCCGTCAATCGCCAAGGTTTTATTTATAAAATAAAAATGATGCTACCCACTATTCATAAATTAAAAAAAATAATGAACTACGGTAAGTTGGAGACGCAACACAAACATTTACTAACACATGCTCCGCATAATTGTATTTTTTTAAATATTTTCTTAACGTTTCTTTTACACTAATTTTGCCTCAATTATTAAAATAAAACCTTCAGTCATAGCGTAATCCTTCTAAACTAAAAAACATCGATAGAATGTTGATACTTTTTTATGACGTAAGAATACTTTTCCTCACATTACGATGATAAATGAAAGTATTTACATTATAATAAATACCCTAATAAACATAATAACACACTTAGCTTCATAATGATCGCATGTGTTAGCACTTTTTGTGTAATCCTAACGATGTTGATGATAAATGTTACAAAAATGTATGTCGTTAACTTAACATTGCCTTCTTTAAATTATATAGCCTTATGTAAACATTTATAGCAGTATTGGATTATTGGCTTGAGCGAACCCTCAACCCTGTTGTCGTAGGTACGAACTGATCACCAGCTATGCACCAATGGACCGTCCTGTCTATGTGCACTTGACGGTGATGGAAAACACCATGAGGAAACTGGTATACTTCCTTTCTCAACCGGGGGGTCGCGACCCTTGGGGGGGTCGAGTTTGATTTAAAAGGGGGTCAAGTACACCGCAGTTAAAACCAATGAAGGCTCATATAACGTTGGTATAGCTGATAAAAATCTATGTACATATTATTATAATTTTACAGTGACGGGGTCCGAAGACTGTTTTACTTAACTTTTTGGCTTTTTCGTGGGTCGCGACATAAAAATGATTGAGAAACGATGCTGTAGACCCAAAAAGACGTCAAAGTCAAAAATCATTTATTCATGTAGGTAACACAATGTACACTTGTGAACGTCAAAAAAAAAAAATATACATTAAATGCTTCTAATTTTACATTTACTGCCTCAGAAATCTGATGCCAAGACCCACGCCTCGCCTATACTTGCTTCTGTCACTAAACTCATAAATTAATAATAATATTTCCAGTCCATCAAGATGGAGTCTACGTTCTTGGCATTCATCATAGCTTTTGCCTGTTTTGCCTTGGTGATACCAATATACCTTCTCATTTTGGGCGTACTGGCATTACTGTCAGGTTCTAACCACGATGATGAGTTGGAGACGGGAGCCTTGTTCCCTGATGCTGAACCGGATTGCAACGACAAAAGTGTTGTGATTGTGACGTTCCTTGTTGTTCTATTGTGTGGGTAAGTAAATATTTATATTTAGAAATTTTAATCTAAAGATAATTGAAATAACATCAACATAATAATATCTTTATTTTTTTTCATTTAAGGTGAATACTAAATATCTAATGAAATTGTAAGAACTATAATTTTTTTGAGTAAATTCATACTTTGCATACTGGCAACACCTGGGTAATATAAACAACAATTGGAAACTTTTATAAAAACGGTAGTTTAAAAACGTTGTCATTTATAAACAAACCTAAATAAAAGATATTAGCTTAAGATAAACTTTGGGTGATTTATTCTCTTCTTTTATAAGTAGCTATCTAATATGCTAATTAATACACCGTATTAGTATAACAAAGCGTATAGTCGGACTGCGGTGCCGGTACAAGAGCATTAAAACAGGTATATGTTGCTTTTTCTTAACTTATGTTTTAATTAATCGTCGATTATACATTTTAAACACATAACAGCGTGCTAAATTGAACTCTACCTCCAATTTGATTCGAGGGCTTTTAACGCAATTGGACCGCAGGTGAAATTCATTCAATCGCTAACTATTAACGCGACCCTCTTAGTGACAACCCTTACAAGGGAAACCGATTGGAACTGGTTAATGTAATTTAGTCTGCTTTTTACTATCTTTTTCCTCTTTTTAATTCTTAATTTGAATAAATGTGAACACTGACAGTTGATCGAGTTAAATGTTAATACGATTAACTTTCTAGAATACAGTTTTCAAGGCTAACTTCCCAATGTTACGGATTAACAGCTCAAACATGCAAAATGTGTTCGTTGAATATCTAAAAATATATCTTACAACGCCATCATCACCTGGGGGTGTCCCACGATACTAAAATTTCTGACATGACAAAGAGATATTTTATCTAATTTAATCATAATTACTTTATATGATTAAGTATATATTAGGTATACTATAAGCTTTTAATGATTATTTGAAGTCTGTAAACGAATATCATAAAAATAGTGTGTTTTGTAAGATTATTCCCTTTTATGGACCTGTAGGGAATGTAAAACTGGTGTTTTAATAGCACAAAACTTATTAAATAACTGGGGTTTTCACGCACTATAGGCTGCAAATAGAGCACTTATATTAAATTCATTATTTTCAGGTCACTAATATCAGGAATGGTGCTAAGTAACGAACAGTCACGTATGGCGGCGGAAGATAGTCGCAACGTGGTAAGTTGCGCCTGCACAGATATAGCAGCCTGGCTTTCTGCTGCGGCGCGAGAGTTGCATCAAGGGCTTGTACCACCAATTGACATGGTATTATATGCTTACAAGAATGACTTGAAGAGTGAGTATTGTAAAGATTTATGATAATATAATAAGTATAAGGCATTTAAAAGAACTTTTTTTAACTTCACTTGCAATTTTTATTGCTTAACTTTTTATATCCTTACTTCTAAACGTACAAAAATAAATGTATTAGATGCCTACCATTATGTATTTTGACTCAAATATATACTTTATTTGCACTGTGAAAAGAGTTATTTATGATTATTTCAAAAAAAGGTTTTACGTTAAGAAAAAAAAAACAAATGACAATTTGAGCATTCATTTATAGGAAAAACATGTTTTGAGTTATAGGTTACAAAGGTCATTTGGATAGAACATGCTAATTGACAATAAACCGTAAACATTGTGTTGTCTTAAGTCTTGACACTAAAGGTTAAATCGTGAAATTTATGGCTAAAGGAAAATCTATAAAATAGTTTTCATATCAATGCGTTAAACATACGAGAATTCTTATATGTTTGAAAATAAAAATTATCCGCTTCTGTGAACAAAAGACGCGCTTTCGAAGTGTTTGAAAATAAACATTTTCACCTCGATAATCAAGAAACTGAGTTATCACGAGATGCATTCTATGGCACATAGAGCCGGCACATAATTGTGACTGATAATAATTAGTTTGTCTTATCGAACTTATGGAACTCAAATAAGCGCATTCACTTAACATCTAACGATCTTTGTACTAATAGTTGAAGACCTAGAAGATAGCTAGGAGTAACGCAGGCTTATGCGAGCTAAAAAAAGAAAACAAACGAATGTGACAATCGTGAACATGTGTGTGTGAAACAAACCTAATAATCATAAATATTTTACATTTATGTTTTCTCGAAACTCGTACCCAAATCGTAATTTTAAACTATGATAATATTAAAATGATAATGGTTTCCAGACGTCGACACTCTTTTGGGAGATCCGATTCAACAATCGATTGCTTCGGAGAGCGGCATCGATTTCGTTCTGGATTCATTAATGGATATTGTAATTGGTACGCTTTTAATACCTTATATTATCCGTGACTTCACTGTTGTAATTATTTGCGATACTATTCATGCAAATCATGGGGCAGATTGCTGCAAAGTTCTTCACTGATTATATTGTTTATGCTTAACAGGTCACCTAGTGCAAAGTGCGACTTTAGTTAACTAATTACATAGGTTAACGACTTTTTTATTGTCCGTTGAGTGAACAAACAAAATTATTTTAATTCTAAAATTAATTGTTAGTGCCTATAGTAGTTCATTAATTTTTTAAATTTGTATTATGTTTTTCCTAATTAATTTCTTATGTTAGTTTTTTGAATCGTGTGTAATTTTTTCATTAGTTATGCATTCTTGTCGATTTAGGGGTACCTGTTAGGTCAGGATTATGTTTTATTATAAATATGCATAAATAATAAATAAATATGAATAAGCAGTACAATAGTTTTATGTAATTTTATGTGGAATAAACAGTATTTCCATACAGTTTTTCTTTACGAAAATAGTTGTCGTGAGAAGTTCCACTTACGTTAAGGGTGAATAGAAAATTATTTTTCCATTATAAAGGGTTGAGAGGGTAAAGGTTAACAAATACATTTTTTTCAATGTCATGAATTATCGATATTTACTTATACAACAGCCTTTAGTGACAATATATGCGTAGTATTTGTATATTAAATTATTTGTGTAATATTTTGTAATTTGGCAATATGACGCGAATATCACACAACCTTAACTGTTGATACGCATAACAAAAAGTTATGCGTATCAACATGATTTTCTTGTAATGTATAACGTACATTTTAATAGAAACAATATCATTGACGTAAAACAAGGCCGATGTGACGATAACATTGCATTTACAGAGAGCAAGGAGCTGTCATCAAAGATAACATCTCTACGCAACTACACGATGAAGGCGAGAAGTTTAGCTTCTGTTGCCTCAGACAGGATTCAAGAACTACGGCGACAGATCGACAACTTGAAGAAGCTTTGTAACACCAAGGACGCCCCGCTGTGTGACACTATCAATACGAATACGCTGAAGTTGCAAATGCAATTCGATTCAGTAAGATTTTAAAACAATAGTTTCAGAAAATAACTTAAATGCATATGTTTTTCCATAATACTTTTGTACTTTTTGATATTGTCCAAACTCAGTTTTATAGCTCATTCAGTAACCGTTACCGTCTTTAACAAAGCTAGTAGACAGTAGTAGTAGACTTTAGGTTGACAAACGTTGAATCCCACCAAAACGTGCACCACTAGTCTCGTGTTGGTGCTGCTTGCTACTTGTTGATTTTATTGAAATTGTAACATAAACCATCCCAATTTAGAACTAAAAGTTTATATTGCCATTTTGTGTGACGACTGACGCTTGACCAGTGATACTTGACATTTATTTGGGATGACTCCTATAGGGCGTAGAGACCATACTCTTTGTACGCGAAAGAGTTCTTACCTTGTGGCCATCACTAAATCTCAAAAATGTCCAGTTCTCAACAATGGGCTGAATGTCTTGGCATTTACCGACGAAACACACTTGTCTTGCACAGGCTTCGAGGTTAAATTCCATCTAAGTATGAGCCTAGCAGACTATGACTTATTAGCTGAGACTAGGTCCAGCTGGGTATGCGTGCGATAGCAGGAATGGAAGAGGTGGCAACAATTCTGCGACTCCGCTCCTGCATGTTATCCAGTTATCCAGTTACTTGGGAATGACATCAAATGCCCTATCAATAAGCAAGATATCCACTACTGCTTCAGAGTCAAACTCAAACTCAAACTCAAAATATCTTTATTCAAGTGGGTAACCAAGTACACTTTTGAATCGTCAAGTTAAATTAATCGTAAATTTACATTTACTACCAGTTCGCAAGTCAAGGGCGTAGAGCGGGTAAGAAGAACTGGCAAGAAACTTTCCGCCACTCTTTTTAATCGCCAAGTATTGTCATACAAATTGTTTGAACTGGAGCAATTCAATCCCAAGGATTAGGATCATTTAAGTAGTTATCAAATTTATAAAAAGCTTTGTTGATTAATTTTCGTTTAACGAGGGCTTTGAATTTATTTAGTGATAATTCTCTAATTTCGCTTGGGAGTTTGTTGTAAAAACGAATACAATTTCCATATAAGGAGTGGTTTAGCTTTTGGAGCCTGATTGGTCGTACACTCAAATTAGTTCTATTTCGCGTATTATACTGGTGAAAGTCACCATTTGTTTTAAAATCGTTTATATTTTTTTGGACATACAACAAGGCTTCAAGAATATATTGACCAGATAGTGTCATAATATTTAATTCCTTAAACCTATTCCGTACCGACTCCCTCGGAGAAACACAACAAATACCCCGAACAGCCCGCTTCTGCAGCACAAATATGGATTGAACCTCTGCAGCAGCACCCCACAGTAAAATGCCGTACGACATAACGCTATGAAAGTAGCTATGATACACAATTTTAGCCGTGTCCTCATCAGTAAACTGTCGGATTTTCTTTACTGCATATGCTGCAGAGCTCAGCCTATTCGAAAGAGTCTCTATGTGTGGGCCCCATTGGAGTTTACTATCTATTGTTATGCCTAGAAAAACAGTTTTGTCAAGAAAGTTTAGTTCACTGTCCTTAATTTTCAGGTTACCAATATCTCGCTTTACGCTAGTAGTTGTAAATCTAATACATTTTGTTTTATTCTCATTAAGCAATAAGTTATTTACATTAAACCAGTTAACTATACGAGAGATAGAATTGTTTACATCGTCCAATAATACGTTATTCCTATTCACTTTAAATAGAAGTGAAGTGTCATCAGCAAACAATACCATCTCATGAACTTCGTTGACAAAGAATGGGAGGTCATTTATGTAAATCAGAAATAAGAAAGGCCCGAGAATCGATCCTTGGGGACGCCCATTGATACCTGCGAACCCGGAGAGGTGACTCCATTGACATGAACTCTTTGGATCCTTCCCTTTAAATATGAATTCATCAGGCTGGAAGCTTTGGCATCAACGCCATAGTGTTGAAGCTTTCCAACGAGTATATCAGGATGAACACAGTCAAAGGCCTTTGACAGGTCACAAAAGACGCCGACTCCATCATATGATTCTTCCCAGGCGTTAAATATGTCCGAAATCAACTTCACACCGGCATCGATTGTGGAGCGACCCTTAGTGAAACCATACTGTTTATTATGTAAGAGTTTATTTTTATTAAAATGTAAGGAAAGCTGGTCTAGCATTATCTTTTCAAAAACTTTGCTCAACGCAGGGAGCACGGAAACAGGTCTGAAGTTTGACGGATCAGACTCACTACCTGCCTTGAACAACGGTGTAATCTTACTTAATTTCATTTCGTCCGGAAAGACTCCACAATCGATACATCTGTTAAAAATTATAGACAATTCAGAGCTTATTACATTAATAACGGAATTTAAAATGACTGTTGACATACCCCATATACCATTGTGGGTGAATGAAATTGATTTATTAAATTGTATGAACGAAAAAGACTAAGTATGCGTACACTTGAATTAGAATGACAAAGTAAATTGACATTAAAGTCCCCACACACAATTAGCCCTTTATTACACTTTACTAATTTACACAATATCTCCTCTAATACATTTTCAACATTATTATAGACAGCTGATGGAGGACAATATAGACATACAACAATGAATTGCTCCAGTTCCACACAGGAGATTTCAATAGTTAGTTCTACAGAGAGGCTGATAATATCCTTTCTTTCTTTGCATTTAAGTTTTTTACTTATTAGGATTAATGAGCCACCATGAATTGCATTTTCTCTGCAAAACACACTACCAACCCTGTGGTTACAAAAATTAAACAAAACTTCATATTTTTTTAGCCAGTGCTCTGTTATGCACAAAAAGTCTATTTTTTGACTATTCAAGAATAGTTCAATTTCTAATTCTTTATTTTTCATCCCCTGTATATTTTGATGAACCACAATAATTTTTTGGGAATGAATTTTATCACATAATATACTTACCTTATTATTGCAAGAGTGGTGCTCTGTTGTCCTATTATCTAATTTAAATAAATATTATTTGGAATTTCTTCCAACGTCTTATAATCTAATGCTTGCTCAATAGAAGCAAGGGGTCTAGCCAAATTCTTGGCTGTCATCTCTATAAAATATGATAGCGAAACAGCTATCTGTCTTTTTAAGAAAGCAGGTAGGTAATAATATCTACCCTAAGCCCTAAGTCGCTAAGCTAGACATCAAATCTAATCCACACTCCATTCAGGCCAAATTTGCGATTACACGATGAGTTTCTCACCACCATATCTTCTATAACATTCAATAAAGCTAATAAGGATGATAAGCTCAATTTTTGCCATATGGACATCGGTTGTATTACAAAGTTAGCTGCCTATGTGGTTGAGCACTTAACACTTGAGATCTTAGAAATTCACGCCGCTGCCAGGCTGAAAGCAAAAGAACTACAGCCTAATCAAACTACCTCCATAAAAAAGCATAGACATGTTCAGTCGTTGATCATAGACAATTAGACATGATTTTTATACATATTTCTTTAACAGTTACACAAATCAAACAAAAATAATGGTTACTATTCAAATACGAGGAGCTTAAGAACAAAGACTTTGCAGCTTTTCACATGTTCTGCTCGAATTAATATGTCATGTCCACTAAGCGCTCTACTTTGGGGTTGTACGCTCTCCATAATAGAAAGTCTAGAATGTGCAGTCAGCTTCAGGGCCCGTACAATCTTGATATTCTTTCCGAAGGGCATTTTGATCTCACTTTCTTAGATGCTTTTCTATGCTTTAAATTTTTTTAAACTTTTTGTAAGATTTATCTTTGTAAACATATTAATTATAATGTTCGTGCACGCCGTCTACACCTATTATCGAGGCCACACATTGTTTATAATTTGTATAACTTGTTTCTTTATTTTATTTGATTTTTGTTATATGTGGCCTTGTTGGTGTTGGTGCGGGAATTAATTAATAAATAATAATTCCGTTTAAATACAAAGCATTCTAGAAAATATAATTTTGTTGTATAATTTAAGTTGATAATACTTCTTACACTTTATTTTTTATTTTCTCTTATACATATAAAACTTTCGAATGAATATATTTGATAAATTGAAAAACAAAAACACACAAACATACATACAACAAGGCTTCAAGAATATATTGACCAGATAGTGTCATAATATTTAATTCCTTAAACCTATTCCGTACCGACTCCCTCGGAGAAACACAACAAATACCCCGAACAGCCCGCTTCTGCAGCACAAATATGGATTGAACCTCTGCAGCAGCACCCCACAGTAAAATGCCGTACGACATAACGCTATGAAAGTAGCTATGATACACAATTTTAGCCGTGTCCTCATCAGTAAACTGTCGGATTTTCTTTACTGCATATGCTGCAGAGCTCAGCCTATTCGAAAGAGTCTCTATGTGTGGGCCCCATTGGAGTTTACTATCTATTGTTATGCCTAGAAAAACAGTTTTGTCAAGAAAGTTTAGTTCACTGTCCTTAATTTTCAGGTTACCAATATCTCGCTTTACGCTAGTAGTTGTAAATCTAATACATTTTGTTTTATTCTCATTAAGCAATAAGTTATTTACATTAAACCAGTTAACTATACGAGAGATAGAATTGTTTACATCGTCCAATAATACGTTATTCCTATTCACTTTAAATAGAAGTGAAGTGTCATCAGCAAACAATACCATCTCATGAACTTCGTTGACAAAGAATGGGAGGTCATTTATGTAAATCAGAAATAAGAAAGGCCCGAGAATCGATCCTTGGGGACGCCCATTGATACCTGCGAACCCGGAGAGGTGACTCCATTGACATGAACTCTTTGGATCCTTCCCTTTAAATATGAATTCATCAGGCTGGAAGCTTTGGCATCAACGCCATAGTGTTGAAGCTTTCCAACGAGTATATCAGGATGAACACAGTCAAAGGCCTTTGACAGGTCACAAAAGACGCCGACTCCATCATATGATTCTTCCCAGGCGTTAAATATGTCCGAAATCAACTTCACACCGGCATCGATTGTGGAGCGACCCTTAGTGAAACCATACTGTTTATTATGTAAGAGTTTATTTTTATTAAAATGTAAGGAAAGCTGGTCTAGCATTATCTTTTCAAAAACTTTGCTCAACGCAGGGAGCACGGAAACAGGTCTGAAGTTTGACGGATCAGACTCACTACCTGCCTTGAACAACGGTGTAATCTTACTTAATTTCATTTCGTCCGGAAAGACTCCACAATCGATACATCTGTTAAAAATTATAGACAATTCAGAGCTTATTACATTAATAACGGAATTTAAAATGACTGTTGACATACCCCATATATCTTTACTTTTTTTTAAATTAATAAGCTTAAAAGTTTTAACGATATCATTACAAGTTATATGTTTAAACTGAAATTTAATATTACATTCAGGTACACATTTTTCTAGCAATGAGATCGCAGCAGCAGGTGAAGAATCTAGGGACTTGGTCGTATTTAGTGGTACATTTGTAAAGAACTCTTCAAAAGAAGAAGCTACCTCTGGGTCAGATTTTATTAACTTCCCTTTAACTTTTAACATATAATCAGTTCGTTTGTCAGACGTTTTACCTGATTCTTCATTTATTATTTTCCAGGTAGCTTTTACTTTATCCATGCTATTTTTTATTTTTGAACTTAAATATTGAGACTTTGCAGTTTTGCAATCTTTTTTGAAATTATTTGAATACAACCTAACATATTCCCTAAATTCCACACTAGTGTTATATTGCATTTCGTCATAGATTTCATATAATTTTAACCTTTTCCTGTGTAACTCCTCATTTGCCCAGTCACAGAAACTTGTTTTCTCAGAGACCAATAAAGTCTTTTGAGTAAATACTTTCTTGAATTCATCAATAAATGATCCAAAAAAAGTATTGTATAAATTATTAGGGGATGAGTTGCCACACAGAAATGGCATTCTATAGACCAATGCTTCTCTAAATCTGTCCAAACGGTCATTTGTAATAGGAGTTATCACAATTTTCTTCTTTTTACATGTTTTTTGTTTCCTTAATTGGAATTCAAACCATTGACCAGTGTGATCAGATTTAAATCTATTGAAAATACAAATATTCAAAGGGGCTAACTATATATATTATCTATACAAGTTGCGGTGCTAGCTGTTATTCTTGTGGGTGAATGAAATTGATTTATTAAATTGTATGAACGAAAAAGACTAAGTATGCGTACACTTGAATTAGAATGACAAAGTAAATTGACATTAAAGTCCCCACACACAATTAGCCCTTTATTACACTTTACTAATTTACACAATATCTCCTCTAATACATTTTCAACATTATTATAGACAGCTGATGGAGGACAATATAGACATACAACAATGAATTGCTCCAGTTCCACACAGGAGATTTCAATAGTTAGTTCTACAGAGAGGCTGATAATATCCTTTCTTTCTTTGCATTTAAGTTTTTTACTTATTAGGATTAATGAGCCACCATGAATTGCATTTTCTCTGCAAAACACACTACCAACCCTGTGGTTACAAAAATTAAACAAAACTTCATATTTTTTTAGCCAGTGCTCTGTTATGCACAAAAAGTCTATTTTTTGACTATTCAAGAATAGTTCAATTTCTAATTCTTTATTTTTCATCCCCTGTATATTTTGATGAACCACAATAATTTTTTGGGAATGAATTTTATCACATAATATACTTACCTTATTATTGCAAGAGTGGTGCTCTGTTGTCCTATTATCTAATTTAAATAAATATTATTTGGAATTTCTTCCAACGTCTTATAATCTAATGCTTGCTCAATAGAAGCAAGGGGTCTAGCCAAATTCTTGGCTGTCATCTCTATAAAATATGATAGCGAAACAGCTATCTGTCTTTTTAAGAAAGCAGGTAGGTAATAATATCTACCCTAAGCCCTAAGTCGCTAAGCTAGACATCAAATCTAATCCACACTCCATTCAGGCCAAATTTGCGATTACACGATGAGTTTCTCACCACCATATCTTCTATAACATTCAATAAAGCTAATAAGGATGATAAGCTCAATTTTTGCCATATGGACATCGGTTGTATTACAAAGTTAGCTGCCTATGTGGTTGAGCACTTAACACTTGAGATCTTAGAAATTCACGCCGCTGCCAGGCTGAAAGCAAAAGAACTACAGCCTAATCAAACTACCTCCATAAAAAAGCATAGACATGTTCAGTCGTTGATCATAGACAATTAGACATGATTTTTATACATATTTCTTTAACAGTTACACAAATCAAACAAAAATAATGGTTACTATTCAAATACGAGGAGCTTAAGAACAAAGACTTTGCAGCTTTTCACATGTTCTGCTCGAATTAATATGTCATGTCCACTAAGCGCTCTACTTTGGGGTTGTACGCTCTCCATAATAGAAAGTCTAGAATGTGCAGTCAGCTTCAGGGCCCGTACAATCTTGATATTCTTTCCGAAGGGCATTTTGATCTCACTTTCTTAGATGCTTTTCTATGCTTTAAATTTTTTTAAACTTTTTGTAAGATTTATCTTTGTAAACATATTAATTATAATGTTCGTGCACGCCGTCTACACCTATTATCGAGGCCACACATTGTTTATAATTTGTATAACTTGTTTCTTTATTTTATTTGATTTTTGTTATATGTGGCCTTGTTGGTGTTGGTGCGGGAATTAATTAATAAATAATAATTCCGTTTAAATACAAAGCATTCTAGAAAATATAATTTTGTTGTATAATTTAAGTTGATAATACTTCTTACACTTTATTTTTTATTTTCTCTTATACATATAAAACTTTCGAATGAATATATTTGATAAATTGAAAAACAAAAACACACAAACATTGTGAAACATTGTTGACAAACAAGCAGTATAAGACTGGAGAGCTAATATAATATATATTTTTTAATAATAGATCCTTCATGAACCTCAACTATTAGACCTGCGTGCTCTGGGCGTGGAGAACTTAACACAAGCGATATCTCAGGCGAGGCAGGAGTTCCAAACCTTACCTTCCGCCATTCTCGTGCAGACAGAATCTGTTAGAGATGGTAAGCATTTTACAGAGGATATATTTTAATTATTCTCAAGAGACTTTCTCTTATGTAAGATAATGTATTTAATCTATTTAATGATATTATGGTTTACGTGTGTAGTAGAGCAGTGTTGGCCTAGTGGCTTCAACGTGCAATTCTCATACCTGAGGTCGTAGGTTCGATCCCCGGCTGTGCACCAATGGACTTTCTTTCTATGTGCGCATTTAACATTTCCTCGAACGGTGAAGGAAAACATCGTGAGGAAACCGACATGTCTTAGACCCGAAAAGTCGACGGCGTGTGTCAGGCACTGGAGGCTGATCACCTACTTGCCTATTAGATATAAAAATGATCATGTAACAGATTCAGAAAGCTGAGGCCAAGACCTAAAGAGGTTGTAGCGCCACTGATTATCATTTATTATTATTATGGTTAACGTGTGGTACTTAGACATAAACTTATTTCCTTTTTTGTATTGATAATTTAAGCAAACAATTTAGATAGTAATATATGTATGTAATTCGCGCTTCAGATGTCATCCGTGACATAGAAGTTCGTCGTCAAATGGTGCACAACTCGGCACGAGTGCTGAAGAATATAGTCCGTCACTTGACATCAGGATTGCGCAGTCTGGCTCATAAGCTGGAAGGAGGGCTGGAAAGGCTGGAGAAATATGACTATTGGCGGTGGATACTAATGCTTGGTACGTTCTTTCATAATGTGTATTTACAGTATAAATAAAGTATTATAAGTATATTTTGTCTTGAAGCAGAAACGTAACGTGAAATATAAATGCCGTGTAAGGAACCGGCATAAATAATATATTCAATGTATTTTTCCATATAAGCTCTATAATCCCTACTTATAAGTAGTGACTTAGGGTCAGATTCAGATGGCACTTATACGTATTGAATGTCAATAACGACAGTAATAGTTTGCGCTGTGACACAATTTTAAATCTTACCTATAATTCCACAGTCACATAAATGATGATTATTATTAACTGTTTAAAATCGGTAGTATTATTAAACTAATAAACTAAATCTAATCGAAATAAATGATTATTATCGAATATGTGTTACAGCCTGCACGGTAGCCTTCGCCTGTGTGATGCTGCTTATATTCTTTGCCCTGCTCTGTGGTTGTGGAAATGCCAAAATTCACGCAAAACGGACATTACAAGTGTAAGTGAATAAGTTTAACTATATTTCTTAAATGTATTTGATAAAAACTAAACAACTGAATAAGTAATCATACGGTTACCGGCAAAAAAGAGAATTTTTATTAAAAACCCTTAGTTAAATTAATATCGATAAAATTTTCACAGATAATTTATTGTTGTTGAGAGATTGTTGGCATTACAGATAAAAAATTATATACTATACAAAACTGTCAATAACATAATTCATTACAATTTATAAATTTGCATAAAACATGAAATCTAAAATACGTTTTGTCTATTTTATTATTCCTATATGAATGAACAATATAAAACAATAAATACAATAACTAATAGGTAATTTTAGATCATCCCTATGGTTATGCCTGGTCTCTCTCATTTTATGGTGCGTGATATCCGCCACCTTCCTCATCGCGGGACATGCCGAGGTAAATTTCTTTTACATCCGCTCATTATTTTTTGCCGAAATTATTTACCATTACTGGGACAACGATTCCTAACATTATTAATATTTATGGCTAAGCGCAAAAGTTTTTTTGAATGATTTGCGTACTAAAATATGTAAGGCGCTTAAAATGTATTAAAACTTTTGAGTGTGTTTTTAGGTATCAACTCAATTTAATTTAATTTTATGTAGGCTATTGTTTATGTGTCTAAACTGGATATAGAAGCTAATTGAAATAAGCAGGAATCTTAAGCGGTACAATCCTTTTTGACGCTTTCAGGTTATGATTTTCGAATCTGTAAAAAATCTATGTCATCACAGTAACTTAAAAATGTTTAAATATCAGGTATTTATATGTCACGCGTTGTGGGACTCGCCTCAGTACAGCACTCTGTCGTCCCTCTTGGACCGGCCCTCACCTCTTTTACAACACAACGAGGGAATTTTCGATGTGTTACTACGTGAACTAGAAAATGTCACCATTGAAGTCTCCGTCAGAGATGTTTTGAGGTCAGTTTACATATGTTAAATTTTTGGATACCGAACAAAATAAACACGGGGTCACACTATGTGTGTACTGATTATTTTTAAAGGCACATTAAAAAAAATCGATTCATTACTATATGTACTGCAGCTTTAAGTTACCAGCTTAAATACATTTACAACATACCCACGTATGCATGTATCAGGCCTAATGTTTGAAATATACAGGGACTGCGAGAAAAATCGTCCAGCCTACGTAGTCTTTCAACTGGACAAGATGTTGGACGTCAACAAGGAGACGTCGTACTTCGAATGGGAGGAACTCCAGGCAGACCTTGACCGGCTCTCATCGGCCATCGATGTGGGCTTCCTCAAAACTATATCGTTTAACTTTAACCGGCTATTACACGATATACTTGATATATCGGATGTTAATATGACCAAATATAGGTATGGAAACACGTTCGTTCTTCTCTACTTTGTACCTTAATCTTTGAAATATATACGTCTCGAATCACTGTACATACAGCATACAAGCGTACGCTTTTTTCATATAATATTGATAGTTGCTTATGAACATAGTAAGATAGAGTAGCATAATATATTAGAGTACATAATACTTTTTGTGTGAGATAACTACTATATCAAAATCGGTTTCAGCGGTTGGGTTTAAAGTAATACAAAGCTGATGCTTTTTAAAATATTATAGATCCGACCTTACGTACTTTTTAGTTAAGATAAATAAAGTGTATGTGTGGTATAAACTAAATACAAATGTATATATATTAATATGCAAACTCCATCTTAAAACCTTTCTCGAGATAAACCAGAAAAGAGGAACATGATGACCACAAAAATATAATTTTCAAATGACATGACTTAGGTTAGAATACGATGGTCCAGTGGTAGGGAAAGACCTGCCATCTCTGATAGACCAATTGGAAAACGTCGCAGCTCAGGTCACTGACCTCTCTACTGCGGGAAGATTGGAAACTCTAGGTATCTATTTGATGTTTACTTGCATTTATAAATATACGTTAACTATGGTTCTACTGGCTTTGTCGAAAAGAATCGCATAGAATCCACAAGCTAAGCTAAATGAAGAATTATATAATTTGTTCCTTAATTTGCAATATTAAATACAGAAAAGAGCTGTTAAAACGGGTCTTAAACCAAATATTATTCCTAGATACTCTTAGGGACATGCAAACAGAAGTGTTTTGTCCATATAACCACAGGGGTATATTTTAAAAACATATTTGAACTTCGTTTAAACTTTTTGATAAGACATTTTTGGAATTTTAGGAATGCCACTCTCTTGACTTCCAATATTCGCAGTAGGTAATAAAAATGCTCCAGATTTCAAAATACCTAATAATTTAAGACATAACTTCCAGCGAACGATTCCAATGTACTCTTTCAGCTTCAAGAACCCAAAAATTACACTCGGCGAACATAAAACCACTGGAACAGCTGCGAGCGAATCTAGTCTTTAGGCTGACAGAATTAGAACTACAATTGATTCCATTTCGAAGGAAATTGAACATTTCCCTCAGCCACATTCATACAGCGCAGTTTTATATCAACAACCAAGGGCATATCATCGCGCAGAAGGTCAGTTTCTTAGAAATATAATAAAGAATGTATACAAACACATAATACACAGCTTTTTTGATAACATTACACGATTCATTTATTAATTATGTCCCAAAACAACATGTATGCTTAAAATATACAAAAAAATATGACTTCACAAAATTTACATACACAAAAAATATATGATACATAAAAATTTCAAACTAGAGTTAAGTTTTGTGGCGGTTGTTGGAGGGATATCCAAATAAATGAAACGCTTTGTTTAAAACTGGGTTTAAACTGGCTTTTATCGTTTAAAACATGAGCTTATAACTAACATAAAATTAATAAGTGGGGTTGCGACGCTGGATTGACAAAAAACTAACTTGACTTATTTAAGGGTTCGTAAATCTAAGTGAGACTTCTGTTACCTATTAAGAATATAAGTGTAGTAGACATTATCGGATTCGAGATCGTTCTATTACAATTTATGAGTGTATGAAAAACTAAAGGGCACATTTATTACTAAACTGACGTTTTATTTGCTACAAATGTAAGATTGCTAACGTTTGGTTTGCGCTTCTAATTATTAACAAACATATGTAACTTAACTCATGTTAGGTTAAATAACTCTAGCAAGGAAAAAATTGATCACGATCATACAGCAAAAAAGAACTAAAACTAAATAGAAACTTAAACCTCATAAAGATCGTGACACACAAAATTACGGTAAGTAGGAAGATTGTTGTAAAATATATCGCGAGATAGCCTATTCACTGGACCATTAAAAGTAGTACATACACACGCAATTATATCCGTGAAGATGTTGTTTTAAATCTATTAAGTCTGTTTACATAAACAACGTGTCCATTGACTAACCTATTTGAAGTAGTTCTACGAACCAGGAGTCGATGAATTCATTAATTAGTAAAATGGAAACAATTGAAGTCATACATTTTCAAAGTTGGAATATTATTTGTAGGTAAAACGACAGATTCGTGGTCTGCGCATTGTTCAATGGTGCAAAATTTATTTCACCGCAAAATTTCGCTAAAAACGAGATTTACGAGCTCTCCTAGAATAGTTTTTACTATAGTTTATGCCAGAAATAGATGTTTCAATTAATTATACAAAAAGGTAACAGACACCAAGATGTAGTTGGGATTCTGTATTAATAAAGTATGACTATCGACGGATACTTAATAGGCCGGCAACGCACTCGCGAGCCCTATGGTAGTGAGAGTGTCCATAGGCGGCGGTATCACATAACATCAGGTGAGCCTCCTGCCCGTTTGCCACCTGTTCTATAAAAAAGCGTGTCAATTTTTAAAAGGGCTGCAACTCACTTGCGAGGCTTTTGACAATAATATGCGCGGTGGTATCACTTAACATCAGATGAGTTGTAAAATTTTTTAAAAATCCGTATCTGTAATCCGCTTATACAACCTACAAAAGAAACAAAACAAAATATATTCCAAAACTTATAATTTGCCCCTTTTTACCATTAATAAAAAAACGTATTATTTTTAATGGTAACGTATTTTAATTTCACATACAAATACAGTGCAAGTAATAAAATTATATTATTTATTAGGATTAAAGTTGGTCAATTTTCACACCTCAAATATCTCTAAACTAAAATAAACAGTATTTTTGATAAAAAATGTTACAGAAAGTGTCGACATTTGTGTCCCGGCTGGTGTCACACACGGCCGGTTGGCGGACACACGTGTTGACCTCTGCCGGAAAACACGCGGGAAAGTGTCGGCCGCTTTTCACTGTATACTCGGCGATAAGGTCCTTATTATGTACTAAATACGTCGCTTCATTGGTAAGTAAATAGGATTAACTCCTTTTCAATATGTATTTATAGCATATATTTATGTCTTTAAGTAAAAAGCTACATTGAATAATCAATAAAGTAAGTCTTAACATCGTCCATTAAGTTCAAAATGTCTCCTATATAATTCTACGCGGACATAGTCACATTATATTAATACCTCAACTAAATTAACATGTTACAAAACAATAAATGATTTATGATATTTGACATGATATTAATTTAGTCTCAATATCATGTCCAAATATGTAAGGCTGATCAATGTGTCAAACATAATTAATTGCCAGTTCATCCGGTGTTTACGAAACATTTCATAAATTATTTATAGGCTTATACAAGTGAGTATGAGTTGGGATCCTGTTAGAAGCGCAAAGTTTTATCAATCCGCCCTTGTTTTTGTTTTAAGCTTTTAAAGTATCCCTTTTCTTTTAAGTAAACCTGACCAAAGAAATCCTACTTTCGTTATTCTTACAAATTATGCTTTTTGCACTTTGTCGTAATTTTTTTTATAAGACTTTTCTAAATATGTAATTGGAAATAATTTAAAACCTTTCTTTCTATTAGAAAATATTGCGATTTACATAAAAATCTTGAGGGAAATAAAGATTAGTTTATTTACTTAATTTGTTAAAACACAGAAAATGCGACTTACACTTTTTAAATAAAAAAGCAGTGGTGCTACAAACTTTTTAGGTCTGGGCCTCAGGTTTCTGTATCTGTTTCATGATTGTTTGTCAATCTAATAGACAAGTCGGTGATCGGCCTGACCCACGCCGTCGACTTTTTGGGTCTAAGGCAAGCCGGTTTCCTCACGATGTTTTCCTTCACTGTTCGAGCGAGTGTTAAATGCGCACATAGGACTAAAGTGCACAGCAGGGGATCGAACCTACGAGTTTGAGGATGAGAGTCGTACGCTGAAGCCACTAGGCCAACACTGCTGCTTAGTGCTCTTTTATAAGGACCAACAGATGTATGCTTTAATATAAAATGTAACTTTCAGCACGGTTGGTGGTTCTGCGGCGTCCTCTTAGGTATATTCTGGTTCACCACACTGACACCGCTCTGTGTAAAATTGTGGCGATCGTTTGGCAAAAAGATTAGAGCATTAGAAACTTTAAACCTCACAAGCTTAAGGTAAGCTGGAAATCCCATTTAATACTTTGCCGTTTGTAAGGCTTTACTGAAATTCTACAAACTACGATGGGGCTAATTGAAATTATTCTTTGTTGACAATAGTTTTATGTATGTATTCAAATTGAAACTAAAGTTTCGATAGCTACTCCTGCTGCGTCTCTCACTAAACATAATTTTCACTTTCTCAGCAGTCAGCAAGGCACACCAGCTACGGCGGTTTGTGATGACAATAACTGGAGTGCCCCTCCAGGGTGAGTACTATGTAACTCAAAATATATATTTTATTATTTATAATAATAATAATAATGCCACTTTAATTCCACACAATAAAAATTACAAATCAAATGGTATTAGTTTTGTTTACACAAAGTTAGTTAATGCTATTTCCATTCCTTCGTGTTCTGTAGTTACTGTTTTGGGAAAAGGCAAATATTTATACGACAACTTTAATATTTCGTAAATTTTTATCGCTTATAGAAAGGTTTTTTTTAAGTAGGGAACAATTGTTGTTATATTCAACTTTAGTGAAAATTATGGAAAGTCTAAGCGATTTTTCTACCATTTGACTAAGAACATTGTAATTTATTCAAAAATATCTAAAACGTAATTGAAACGGCGCTCCTTTGTTCTTTGGAAAGCCTCATACTGGTCGATCGCTTCTGTATAATTTCTAATTATATTTTAATTAATTTCCAGTCCACCACCTCCAAGAAATGATAGCTGGTGAAGATTGATCCTCTGAAATCCTCGTTTATGTTTCTTCTGTCGTTCCAATACAGCACAAAATTTATTATCACTTCTATCAAGAACTTTTTATGGTTTTGCTCGCGATTTACACTGGCTTTTGTTTCTTTATATCTTTGAGTATGTCTTTTGAATAAACTTTATGTTCTTGAACGAAATAAAAATATAAAGTACATTTTTCTGTTTATTCCGCGTATATACAATTAGTTCTTTCCTTTAATTAATATAAACAATATAGGTACATTATTCTGTACCAACCATTAGAAAAACAAAGGATTTTATATTGGGATTTATAGTAGGTGAAATTGTATAACCTTGTAGATGTAGTAGTAGCATAATAGACAGAACGTACATTGGCACAGCTGGGGTCTGAACCTACGACCTCAGGTATGAGACTTGCACGCTGAAGCTACTAGGCCAACATAAGTTTCCAAGAAATGCGTGCACAAATATTTAAACATTCGACATTTAATAAAAAATATTATGCCATCATATACGAGTATGAATGGCAAAAGTGAAAACTTCCTTTTTTTAAAATCCCGTTAAAAATTTGAGTTATTGGAACTATTTTGTTTAGGCATTCATAAAAATGAGATTTCAGATTTATCGTATCCACGAACAGTACTTGCATGTTAACAACACGTGTGACCTCAAATTGGCAGTCCTTATAGCATTCAATTTAATATTAATCAGTTAACACAGGGCCTTTTGCTATAACTCTGTGCTAAAAAGATCCAGCGTTATTATAAACTCGTTAGTTATGAAACTAAATAATTTATTTCTCAGCCGACCGACGTTATTAAATCGTGGTTTAAATTAATAATGTAGAAAATATCTCGCAACTTTTTATATTTTTTACCAATTTAACGTTTTTAGCTATAAAAAGGGATTAACTTGATAATTTTTCGTCGTTGGAAAATACTCTAGCATCATTATGATATATATTTCCTCAACGTTATTCTAATTAAAACTATTGTTATATATGCCAAAAGAGTAATGTGTAATAATTTTAAAGTAACAAAATATTTCAAGTAAAAGTTTATGAATATTAATTTCATTTATCTATTTTTACATATTTTTTACTACTTACAATAGTATTTCCCAACGTGGGGCCTACGCCTCACAGGGGGGCAATCGGAATCAGCTTGATAATATAACACAACGTGGAGACTTGAGACTGAAGCTAACCAAATTAGAACCCAATATATAATCTCTGTGCAGTAAGCATCATGCGCAAGGATGCAGAATTAGAATTGCAGTTTTTCATTATGTTTTGAAAATTTACTTATTGTATCGCTAACAACTTTCTAGTGATTTCTTCCTAAAACCTATCATTTAAATTTCTTAAGTAAATAATTGAATGTTTTAATATATAATATAAATTATATATGTTACATAGGGGGAGACATAAGAATTGTATGTAGCCTAAGGTAGCACGGCAAAGGTTGGAAAACACTTACACGAACACTATTCGGCCGAAGTTTGTTAGTTTCCTAAAAGATACGCATCCCGCAGGGCAACACTAGTGTGACAAGTACTTGAACCTCTAGATCATCTTCATCTCAGTCATAAAACAAAAACCATTATCAGTAAACAATAAACATACTCGCAATAACACTTATAATTTGTGAAAGCCATAAATTTGACTAGTTTCGCTCGTCCGAACAGTAAACACATAAACATTATATTTTATAGCGCTACCTGTCGTTATCGGGACCAAAAAAACGGATGCGGAAAGCATTAAATGACACACTATTTCGGTTGGCAAAATTGGCCTTGGGCCAGATTAGATGGTGGGCTGTAAATGGAATCTAAAGAAATAGTCTTTTTACTATGAGGGTCCTTTGAATTTCGGAACGATCTTTGCAATTGTTGCAAATGAAATTACCTACTATGTTTTGTTCAAACTAGATTCATCTACATTTTTTTGATATCTGTTGAAATTCACTTCATATCGTTTTTAGCAGTGTTGGTCTTGTGGTTTCAGCGTGCGATCCTTGAGATCATAAGTTCGATCTCCGGCTGTGTATCAATGGTATTTCAGTCTATATGCGCTTTCAACGCTCGCTCGTATAATGAATGAAAACATTGTGAGAAAACAAGGCATGGCTTTGACCCACAAAAGTCGATGGCGTCTGTCAGCTACAAAAGACTGATCACCTACTTTTCTATTAGGAAACATAAACGATCACAAAACGGATTAGTCCATTGAAAAGTTACATATGGGGTTGCGTTTTTTAGAGGACGCAATTTTATTTATGGGACATGTAGGGGGGGTCAATACAAGCTTAACTCCAAGTTTGTGGGGTTGGCGTGCTTGTCCCCCGGCCGCCATCTTGGATAAAGGGGTCCAAAAACCACGTTTTTGGCTAAATCTTCTAAACTATCCATCGTACATAAAACTTGTAAAGACACATTTTGTAGCAAATCGCTGTGTCTACGATTATGTCGATGTAACTTTTTATCATAAATCAAAATTCAAAAAGTTATAAATAAAAAAGTGATAGCTAGCTACCATTCTAATAACTGATTGATAATATAATTATGTCGAAGATTACCATATCAGCAAGTTGTCTGTGGAATAGGCCTACTAGGAATACCAATAAGTAAAATTGTAGGAATAAAAATAGAAAAAAAATTTTTTTTGGAAAATTTGTTTAAAATAAACGGGAGATCTTAAAAGTAAGGTAAAACTGCTGTTTTGATCGGCTTGTCATGAGCATTGACGCACCTAGTCAACTTTAGAAATAGGAAATATTTTCACTTTTTTACTTATAACTTTTTGAATTTTGGATTTATGATAAAAAGTTACATAGACATAATTGTAGGCACAGTGATTTACTACAAAATGTGTATTTACAAGTTTTATGTACGATGGATAGTTTAGAAGATATAGACAAAAACGTGGTTTTTGGACCCCTTTTTCCAAGATGGCGGCCGTGGGACAAGGGTGGCGACCCCACAAACTTGTTTTTAGCTTTACACTGACCCCCTCTACACATCAAAAAAATAAAATTGCGTCCTCTAAAAAACGCAAGGTAAGGCCTAAAAAATGTAACATTTCAATGGACTAGATTCAAACATTGGAGGCTTAGGCCTAGAAGGTGGTAGCGCCACTGGTTTTTTGAAGTGACAGGTAGAAGGAGACCTGGCCGCAGACGCACGTCTTGGTTGAAGAATCTTAGACAAGGTTTAGTTAAGTCATTGTTCAAAATCTTGCAATCCAAAATTAAAGTAGCCATGATGATCGCTTACCTTCGAAAGGAGATGGCACTATAAACAGCTATCGTACAAACAGTGCTAAGGAAAAAAATACTTATAACTAACCTGCTAAAACATAAATCACTCTTAAATTTCGATACTCATCGCGACTTTCTGACAATTTTTTTCACGCTCTAGTTAAAACAGTGTAAAGTATTGTGAAATCAATAAAATACATAGTAGTTTGAAACGCTTATTAATCAGAAAATTTAATATTAAGCACCTGTTGGGTATTCCTTGCTAAGACCTAAACGGAGCTAACCGCTTTATAATCGTTACAAAGGAGCCCCTCTTGAGGTATGTTTAGTGTTATGCATCCATGTTTAAACGGTAATTCAACGCGCTTTTGTCTATTAGTACTCGTATATACATCGATTTCATTATTTAATAAAATATTTGTACCTAAAATTTCTTAACCATATCCTATCCTGCTCAATAGTGACTTTTGTAATTCATGTATTTTTATTATTTTGCCTTTTAATTATTGAACCGTTTTAGATTAGACTAACTTTGGTAATTGTATAATTTTCACTTTTACTTGTGATTTTATGTTATTGATTTAGTTATGAATTTTTTGCACTGTACCTTTAATGTTTCCTTTTTTTAGTTTTTTATTAATAGGATTGCCTTGATGGCATCGCATGTTAGCGATAAGGCCGCCGATTGCGTCCCTAATAATTAATGCTATTTGTTTTTATTTTAATGTAACGAAGTTTAAATAAATAAATACAATATTATATTGCACTAGGCAAGTAGATAGCCTTCTACTCTTTCCAAAGAAAAGCAATTTTTGTTTCTCTATTATACCTCTGTATATCGAAATATAATATTTTTGTTACAATAAAACTTACGCAACTGCAAGTGATTCGTCAAATGTCAACTGGTTAGCATTATGTCGACCTACAGTAGCCCTGTTGTTGCGCCACTGTGAGAAATAGATACCATTGTCTGTGAGCTTGTTAAAATAATTTATGGTCTGGTTATACCATTATGATATGTTGAATGAGTAATGAGTTATTTAATTCATTTATTGCAACCAATTTTCAAAGGTCAAGATTACTTTTTTTGGAGCAATGTTAAGTTGTTTCAGTATTAAATAAGTAATAAATTTTGCATCATTATTTTGACTTACTTTGGATTTGGAGCAGTGACGTCCACACTGAGTCTCGCGTATTTCACTTCGTTCCAGGTCTTTACAGATTTCTTTGCTTCATCTGCAACTGTACGACGCCAGGTTTACTTGAGAGGGCAACCTCTTTCCCAGCGGGTTCCAATCAATGCTTGGGTAGTGGGGACATGATTCTGGGGAATCTCTTTGGAGTGTATGGCCTATTCATTTCCACTTGCGTTGCTTGGTCTGCTGGATCGCGGTTTTTCGGCAGCGAATAATTATGTTAGGAGTCAATAAATAATTGACTGGAAAGTAAAAGAATAATTTATCTATGAATAATTATTTCCAAGTATGTTTCATTTCCCATTTCTCTTTCTCGTAAGTTTATACACTGATAAACATCTTAGCTTTTTGGGAAATATTGCACATGCGGAATTCTTTAATGGTCACTCATATCCACTTATAATACAAGTATGCTCGCGAGTGTGCACATAATCCTAATAATTACTAGAAAGGCAAGGCGAATTGCAGCAATGCACTTTTTCTAGCGATTCATTTCTTACTAATAGTAATTAATCAGTCGTTGCCACCACTCTGAATGGTATTTTATTCTTAAATCTGATAGTGACGTGGATGGCTTATATAAAAAAAATTGCTTAATGAACTATGAGTATGATATTTTTATATAAATCATATAAAATGAAAAATCTAAAAATCTTCCATGGAAGATGGGGCAGGTGCTGGTATGGGATGCAACCTGTTCAGACACACTGGCCACTTCCCATCTACATGGAACCAACAACAGAGCTAGTGCTGCTTGTGGTGCGGCTGAAAAAGCTAAAGCCTGCAAATACAGGAGTCTAGGCTCCGATTATGATTTTGTCCCATTCGGTGTCGATACCCTAGGTCCATGGGGTCCTAGCGCTGTTAGGCTTTTTAAGGAAATATCAAAAAGGTTAGTCGATATCACAGGAGACCGAAGAGTTAGCAGTTACCTCGAACAAAGAATTAGTGTAGCTATTCAACGGGGGAACACTGCCAGTATTTTCGGAACCTTGCCTAAAGGGACTCCTTTTAATTATTTATTTTATTATATTTTAAGGTTAGTTTTTGTTTTTATTGTTCTTTTTTTTGTGTTGTTCCTTCTGTATTGGCAATCATGTATTAAGTTATATCTGTACATATCATATAATACGCCGACAACGCATAATTTCGTACTTTACATTATCATTATGAACCTATAGAAGCTCATCGTAATTGGCAACCCCGTAGGCAAAAGATCGCGTGGACGTTCGCCAACGAGATTCACTCTTTTTCCTCAAAATTATACACAGTTGTAAAGAAGCACAGGCTCCAATTTGGTGGAGAATTTACTATAGTCATCACCACGACCTTAGTTACCGATTCAGAGACAGTACATATCATATCTTGTACTGAATCTTGATGACGGTAATGCGTTTTCTGTAAAAAAATATTGTAACAAAAGCCACACACACTCACACACTTTTTAATTTTAAACTTAAAAGCCGAGTTCGTTGCATTACTCGTATCAGAATAGTTTATTACGAAATTGTAAGTGCAAAATTGAATCGTTTTAATGAAATCGAGTTACTCCATTACAATCAGAATAATTTCAAAATGCAGTGATAATCACTGTATATTACTCTAAGCCTTGGCACACAATTTTTACAATAGTAATAATTACAAGAGCTATTCGAGTTCCACTTATTAAATTTTATTTTACAAATGTTAAAAATTGATGCAAGGCCAGTCTGGGTCAAGGCGAAGAGAATTCGTTGATGCCACTTAAAGATCTCGAAGTTACCAACGCTTTAAGTTCTTATCCCAAATTTAAATATTATAAAAAGAATTTAAATCTGAATTCCAAAAATTATAAGGTCACCTTAATTGCACGGTCTGTGCAAGGTTGGTGGCTGTGGGGTCTACGGAAGGCGGTTATTGGCTTATCCTTCGCCAAAAACTGGCACAGGAGTGCCCTGCATCACTCCGCATTGCCATCAGCCTTCGCTTAGGAGTGCCCATATGTAAACCCCATAGGTATCCCTGTGGCTTTGAAGTAAGTAGCCTTGGACCCATAGCCTCCATTGCCAAAAGAGTGCAGGTCGATTTTCTCGCCATGTCGCGACCAACGATGTCAATGTCTGGAACATTCTGCAGCTAACAAGCATCGCTATAAACGATGGCTAACGGCCGAATGGGATGGCTTGGTCCCATGGAGGATGGGACTTGGTATGGGATGCTACTTGTGTGGACATGTTATCCCCGTTTTACCTTCCTCGGACAAGCACAAAATCTGGCGCGGCCGCAAAGCAGGCGGAAATTAATAAACGGTCCAAATATAAGAGCTTTTGCTGCAAGTTTGATTTTGTTTCCTTTAGATTAGAGACTCTTGAGCCGTAGAGTCCAAGTGCATAGGTGCTGAATAAAGATTTAAGTTGGCGCGTGGTAGTTAGTACCGATGACCCCAGAGCTGATGCTTTTCTCCCTCAACTAATAAGTATCGCAATACAACGAAGGAATGCTGAAACAGCATTAAAGGTGCCACAGCAACCAAAGAATATTTAAAAAAGTCTCAAAGTTCAAATGAAAGCCTTTTGATTATCTCCTCTGAATAAAATAATGATTAGATAAAATTATTGTATTGTAAGAGAGAATATGACAAAAAAAAATCCGCCTTTGTTTTAGTAAGTATTTTTAAAACGAACATAATATAATTATGCTAGAAAAACAACGGAAGATAAATCAAAACATAAAGGCGAACGACCATGAATTACCTGAAGATGAGCCAGTTACCGTGAACTTGTAATCACAAATCAGACATTATGATTCATCTCGCGTTAGTTACGACATTGCAAATAAAATGCAGCCAACACGGAACATCGTGACCTGTAAGAGATTATGAATATATTATACTGTGGATATGGTATTTTATTTTTGTTATGTAAATGCTACCGTATTGAATTGTTTCTCAATTTGAATGATTTGGTTCGGTGCTGAACAATTCATAATGATTTTTACTGTATATATTTGCTATCCTAATTTATGTAGAGCAAGTGTTTAATTTAAGTGTGTTTATTACTGAACGAATTTTCACATGTGAACTTTGCCAGCTTAAAACATACGGATATTTTTTAACCCGACCTCTATACAACAAAGATCCTTTACGATTAAGTTGAAAACTTCTGCAAAACAAACCACTTAGCTGCATTTAATTATTTTGTAAGTGACATTAAATTAAATCATTACCGTATCCATTACATGTTTATACGATTAATTGAATCCATTGAAATATACAGTTATAGCTCGAAGATGAGCGAGGTCCGGCGGGAGCTGCTATTTACATAATAGACCATTGACCGTCTGTTAATAATTAACATTGAATAAACAATTAACGTTTTTGTTATGATTTCCCGCTTTTAATTATACTTATAATATAAGAGCTATTAAAGATAGTCAACGCTATATCTATGGAGTTTCCACCAAGGAAGGCGGTAATCTTTACTGGATTTTTTTAAAATTAATTACAAAACTTAGATCACTTATAGGCAGATTTTAGTCAGTAACAAAATGCATCCCGCAATCTGTACGTCACTTAATTTATAATTGTTTAGTCAAGCCACATTTCATATAACTAATTGAAATATGGGGTACAGCATGCAAAACAAAATTTCTAACATACAAACACTTCAAAATAAATTAATAAAAGCACTATTTAGATACAGTTTTGTAACACAGCCTAATAAAATCTACCAAGAAACCAAAGTTATGACGTTTAAACAACTACATATATGTTTATAGCACCTGTAAATACCGCTATCCATAGTAGCTTATCATTTAAAAAAATCAAACACACCACTACACGAAATACTCGTCGAGGGATTTAGTTGATCTTGTCGAAGCCGCGTACAAATTATTTGAAGAAATCTATTAAGTATGAGGGAGTGCAATTATTTAACCATTTACCGTCTAAAATTCTTAATATTAGCGCGTTTAACCAATTCAAAAGGGCATTAAAGATAAATCACAACGAGCCTAGTAGACTAAAATTAGGACGGCTGATGGCGACTTTTATCTCGTTCGTATATATTAAGTTTTTCATGTAAATAAAAATACATTTTTTCTAATGAGAAATAAAGTTCTTTAAACATTAAATTAAAATTTCTTTTGAGTTTTTTGTATCACGCTGTACCAACGCAGGAAAATGACGAGGCACAAATAGTAAAGTTGTCTCAAATGTAAGAATGCAAAAAAGGGATTTTACTTTTAAGCTTTTGTGTCGGAGAACTTAGGATCAAATATCTAAGCTTAATTGTTAGCAGTCAATTCACGATCGTGGCTCATTGCGATACTTTTGTATCTAAGGTTGCACAAGTTGGGTATGTTCGTGTGTAATATTTTATCCACTTTCGAATCTAGTTCGGTCAGCCTGGACTTTTGTGGTGAAAGGTCAATAAACCCGCCTTTCGAAATACTTTAACGATACAAAACAAAATATATATGTCCTTTGGATTGTGATTGGAATATGGGTTTTAATGATATAACCAGAACAACAAGAAGTTTCCCATGTACATCATGGAGCCTTCAGAATAGCAATACACTATACACACTTCTTAAAGTTTAGTTAGTATAAAACCCCAAATGGTTGCTTATGGTTTTCTTTATGACTAATTTAGTTGGATCACAATTTATATTAAAACCACTTATTTTTAGAGAGTACCTCTTGCTTTGGGCATTATTAACCAAACTGCACGTACGACTTAAGCAGTAATAAATATAAAATTAAGTTAAGATTGCAACTCAGTATTGAATTTAAGAATTAGGAGTCATAAATCACACTTAGTTACACCTTTTACCCTTGTGTAATTACAAACACTATTACACTAAGTAGCTTAAGCAATCATTATTAAATAATATAATCAAATGTATGTGTAATTGTTTGTCTCATTTGATTCTGGTTGTATACAAAACATATGCCACTCACACGTCATGTTGTCTAACGACAGTTTAAGTATTGCCTAAGATCTGATACATAGTTGTATGCTATAAATCATCTAAACGTCAAATAAATTCACTGACATGCCGCCCAGATATCTCAGAAGCTTTCAACGTTTGGTTTCTGTTATCTACTTTTATCAATAGGGTGTGTATGTTTCTTCAAATTTAAAAATAAACCTCGTTATATATTTGTATGTCAAATTACAAGTAAAACTAACTGTACGGGTTAACATAGAAATTAATGAGTTTTGAACGTCGTAACTAGCAATATTTTGGCACAATTTCGACGTAATCATAACATGTTTTATATTTTAATGAGAACTAACTAATGTGATACAGAATTGAATTAAAATCAGAATGGATTTCATAACAATTACTTAAGTTGTATGTGTAGCAAAGTTGGTCATCCCTGCATGAAGGAGTTAATAATTACGGCACGGCCTTTTACGATATTACCTCATAATTACTTTTCACTTCTACAAAATATGCAACATTTAAACTATATTAAATACACTGTACAGCAAAATTAAAGTGATGTTTTGTGATATTAATTTATTAAGTTATTTATTTCCTAAACCAGGAATTTCATGGAGATGATGAAAGGTTCACGAACCTTTTGAGGTCCAGAAAATCGATTTTGACCATATTCAATCAGATTTCAACATACAACAAACTGGAGTTGTTCATTGTTCAAGATATTTCGTAGTAATATTTCCTATTTGTAAAATTAAGTATAGTGTTATGTGGTCCCCACTATATTATTAAACTTTCAACTGTTATTTTTGCCTTGTATAAGTTTAACCATATGTTCATGTAGTGATAAGTTATAGTTAAGTACCTAATGACATTGTTTGTTCCCCTAATGTATCCCTACTCCTACCCAAACCTTTAAGTACCAAATCCCGATCCTTTCAAAGGCACTTCTATTCCATATTCGAACTCCAACGTTAGTTTTTGTAAACATAATTTTAAATAAAGTTTGTTAGTTTTAAAAACAAGTTTTAGTCACTGCCTCATAACAAATTTGGCGCAGTCGGTAGGATCTACTTGTGTAGTAAGACGAAGCAAACGTACAAAGGACTAGCATCGCCTAGTACGGTAGCCTTAGGCTTTTAATAGTTTTCGCCGATACTATGCTCTTGTGGTTCGTGTTACTGTGGTAAGTGGCATTTTACTTGTGGCTCATTCTTTTCCTATATTTCCATATTTTGTGTGTTTTATATATATTATCCTGTATTACTATATCTTATATTTCATTTAATTACATTATTCATATTTAACTACACACGCATTCTACATTTTAATAATCATCATGTCATTAAAGACCGAAAGCATAATGAAGGCATCACCAGTTAATATTCAAACTCTTATAAATCTTATTCCTATATTCGACACAAACAATCACGATGAAATTTACGGTTACATTAGGTCCTGTGATACTGTGTTTAAACTGTCATCTCCGTTTGAACGGGAGACTTTGTTAACTTGTGCTCTAAATAATATTAAAGGCATCGCGGCCTCAGAAGTTCGGTGTAAAACTTACGAGACGTGGGATGAACTAAAGAGATTTCTTATTGAGAGATTCGCGAATACCAAGACGATTCAACATTTGAATTTAGAACTTCAATCGATTTTCCAGAGACATGATGAGTCCTTAACCCAATTTTATCATAGAGTAGATCTTTGTCGTTGCAAAATCTTAGAAAAACTACACTCAGAAATTTGCGATTCAACATTAGACGGACGTGTAGCAACCACCGAGGAAACCGCCTTAAGCATATTCCTCAACGGTCTCTCTACAGACATGGGTATAATGCTCAGAACAAAAGGTTTCGATACCTTGAGAGAAGCAGGTCGTTTTGCAATGCAAGAAGATCAAATTAGGGCTATGAACAAAGCTAGGCAATCTTTATTTAGACCAGTTCCAACTCCTAGGCCAGCAATTAGGAGTAATGCATATCAAAATAATTACCAATCTATTAGAAACCCAAATATTCCATTCAGGCCTCCTAACCCTAGATTTTCTCCAAAGACATGTGCTTATTGTAAAAATATTGGGCATTCAATAAACGAATGTCGCAAGAGAGCATACAACGAGCAAAATAAACAACGCGCTCTCCCTGCACCAATCCGCCATTTAAACTTAGAAGCGACCAACGAAATGAGCGACCCGTTGGAAATCGCTACCAGCTCCTACTCGATGAACCCAGCTCTTTAGACTATTCAATGCTTCCTCAAATTCCAAAATCAAGTCGAGTGTTACAAAGCACTGTGCCTGCATCCTTGCATAATAAACCAGCCTATCGGAGGCAATGCAAAGAAGCTTGCACACAGACAGATTTCGAAGCTAGCTTTATACAGACCTACAAACAGGGTAGCCAGTCCCAAACCTTTGGTCATAATACGGATTCTACTATTTCTTATAAGCACGATGAATCTCCAAAATCCTCTGAATCTAAAAATCGCACTGTATCTTCTAACCCCACTGTATCTCAAAATATCGCTGAATCTTGTAAACCCGCTGTATCTCATACTACTACTAAATCGAATTCAAAATACCATTATAAAAAAAATAAACGTAAGTCGAAATCAAACAACAAGAATATTAAATCTTTTTCAATCTCTGCTTTAAATGATATTCCTCCAGAAAATCTCTTACATGCTACATTTTACATAGATAATAAACCTGTGACTCTTTTAATTGATACCGGTGCTGGTATATCTGTCATACGTAAAGATAAAATAGGTTTAGCTTGCATTAACGAATTAAATATAGTTTCTATTCAAGGTATTTCCAGTTCTCAATCTCAGATGCTGACCTTAGGAACGGCAAATATTTCCCTTGACAATTTACCTAAACATAAATTTCATGTTGCAAACCTTAACATAAAAGCTGACGGTATTTTAGGTAATGACTTTATGACTGAATATGACTGTAAAATTGAAGTACAATCGAAAATCTTAACAATTGGCGTCAAAAGTTATGACTTATTTTATTTACATGAAAAACTACAAGATTTAAATTCACAGAACTATACTGTATCCCTCGAAAAACAAGTAATTAACAAACGATCGGAAACAGTAATTAGATGTACAACAAATTCTATGAATTTTGGCGAAGCAATCGTTGAAAAACATACATTAGATCATGGCATTATTATTCCACGCTCATTAGTGACCGTCGCAAACAACTCTTTTCTTACAACTTGCATTAATTTAGACAAACAAGATAAGATTATTAGCACTCCTTCCATCCCTGTTACTATTTTTGACTTTGACAAACATACTAAGGAACAAACTCAACATGAGATAAATAATTTTAATTGTATTTCCCAAACAGATCGTCAGAGCAAAGTTTGGTCCCTCATTAGAGGCGACCATTTAAACAAAGAAGAATCAAACTCCCTAAATAAAATCGTAATTGAATATTCTGACATATTTTATACAGAAGGTGACAAACTGACATTTACAAACCATACTAAGCATACTATTCCTACCACATCAAATATTCCAATTAATACGAAAACATATAGGTTTCCACATATACATCAACAAGAAGTAAAAACCCAGGTCGATAAAATGCTAAATGAAAATATAATACGTCCGAGTACTTCACCATGGAGTAGTCCTATCTGGGTAGTCCCTAAAAAAGTAGACGCCTCCGGCAAACAAAAATGGCGCGTCGTTATCGATTATCGTAAACTTAATGATATAACCATAGGTGATAGTTATCCTTTACCTAACATTACAGATATACTCGACAAGTTAGGACATTCTGTTTACTTCACTACTTTAGATCTCGCCTCTGGATTCCACCAAATCGAACTCGAATCAAACGATATTCCTAAAACTGCCTTTAATACTCCGTATGGACATTATGAATTTTTAAGAATGCCATTTGGATTAAAGAATGCTCCAGCAACTTTTCAACGTGCTATGGATAGCGTACTCTATGGATTACAAGGTGAACGTTGCTTTGTCTTCTTAGATGACATAGTAGTCTTCGCCTCTAGTTTACAAGAACACGAACAAAAGCTATACGAAGTCTTCAATCGACTTAGGAAAAATGGCTTAAAAGTTCAACCAGATAAGTGTGAATTCCTTAGGAAAGAAGTAGCCTATCTAGGGCATATAATTTCTAGCGAAGGTGTAAAACCTAATCCTGATAAAGTTCACGCAGTCGATAATTTTCCAGTTCCCAAATCATGCAAAGACATCAAGTCTTTCCTTGGCCTAACCGGCTATTATCGCCGCTTCATTTCTAATTTTAGTAGTCTAACAAAACCTTTAACTAGTCTCCTTAAGAAAGATGTTCCTTTTGTTTGGGGTGAAACTCAACAATCAGCCTTTGAAGAATGCAAACATCTCCTTACCAATCCTCCTATTTTACAATATCCTGATTTTACTAAAGAATTTATTTTAACAACAGACGCTTCTCTTCATGCGATTGGCGCTGTTTTATCGCAAGGGCAAATAGGTAAAGATCTACCTATTGCGTATGCATCACGTACTCTCAACAAAGCAGAATCAAATTATTCCACCATTGAACGTGAATTATTAGCCATAGTTTGGGCTGTTAAGCATTTTCGTCCCTATTTATTTGGTAGAAAGTTCAAGATCGTTACCGATCATAAACCATTAACATGGCTTTTCTGTATAAAAGACCCTGGAAGTCGTCTCGTTCGCTGGCGTCTCAAACTCGAAGAATATGAATACGAAGTAATTTATAAAGCTGGTAAAAATAATACTAATGCCGACGCACTCTCTAGGCCTTCAATTCTTAACACAAATACTATTGACTTAACTTGTGACAAAAATACTGATAAGAACGAAATCGATTCTCACGACGACTATTTACAATTAAACTATCAACACTTTACAGAAATTTCAGATTATAGTTTCGACACTCCAAATCTACATATTTCACCAGATAAGCTGTTAGACGAACGACATAAAGACATATTTATTGCTATTTCTTGTGACATTTCCGATAAGAACAATCTTTACAACGAAGCTATTTCAATGTGTTCTCAAGTGGAACCATTTCTAAAAAAAGTCTAAAGCACTCTACGAAACTGACTTATTGGTTTCCAACAAAAAACAAAACATTTACTTTAACTATTCTCGACCCTTATATTTCGATCCTTGGGATTCTGAAAGCTATTTTAAGTCACTTCTTAGCTGTTTACAGAATAACGATTTGAAATCACTTTACGTACCTGACTTAAAAGATGACGCAACTTGTAAATTAAAAGGCAATGAACAACTACATATTACATCTTATTTAGCAGACATTTATAATTGTAAGATTACTATCTGTGAAAACAAAGTGAAGACTCCTAATCCTGAAGATATTCCTTCTATTTTAAAATCTTTTCATGATGACCCTTTGTCTGGTCACCGTGGTATAGTTGAAACCACACGAAAAATAAGATCAGAGTATTTTTGGAAAGGTATGACCGACACTATTAAAAATTACATTGACAAATGTCAAATTTGCCAACGGAGTAAGATACAAAGAAAAACTTATAAAGCTCCAATGGTAATAACTTCATCATCCACTGAACCTTTTGAACGTGTCTCTATCGACTTAGTTTCTTATTCGGAAGTAACCCATGACTCTAATAAGTACATCTTAACCTTACAAGATGATTTAACAAGGTTTGTACAAGCTTATCCTATTGTAGATAAACAAGCAATTACCGTAGCAAAGACTCTATTAATCTTCTGTCAACATTACGGCGTTCCCAAACGATTTCACTCAGATCAAGGAACAGAATTTGTAAATAGCATCATAAAACAATTAATGAAATTGTTAGGTTCAAATCATACATTGAGCACAGCTTACCACCCTCAAAGTAATGGTTCTATAGAACGTTTCCATGCTACTCTTAGAGATCATATACGATCGTATCATAAGAAAAATAATTGCAATTGGGATCAAATAATTCCTTTCGCAGTTATATGTCATAACACAGCAGTTAATCAATCATTGGGTTTCACGCCTCATGAATTACTTTTTGGGTATAAACCTCGATCACTCTACTCTCTAAAAGAATTAAACGAATATACAACCTGTGATTATTTACATGATCTTAATGAACGACTCAAAGTTTCTCGTGACGTTGCTTTACGTAACTTACAAGCGACGAAGGAAAAAGCTAAAGAACGTTATGATAAAAATATTAGAAACATCGCTAAGTATAACGTAGGCGATTACGTAATGCTCAAGGTGCCTAACCCTAATAACTTAGATTCGAAATGGGAAGGTCCTTATCTTATTGTCAGAATAGGATTCGAAGAAAATTACATATGCTATGGAATGCAACGGAAAAACTACACATGGCGAAATATTTGGACACGGAATAATTCTGCTACAACCTGCATGCAAATTTTATACACCAATGGTTACACTCATCGCTGAAGACTCGAAATCGAAAAACATAAGTCATCCCATTGTTACTGTCGACGTGGAAAATCGCTGCATCGAAGGAACTCCAGATCTTTATAATCCAAGACTCGTACCTATCCAAATTAACGATGTTTCCTTAGACTCTCTCAATACTATTAAAGACGAGATCAAACATCACTCTAAAATACTAAATCAAGACAAATATATCATTCAAGAACATCCATACAATTTCACTCTAATGAGTTTATCACTTGGATCAGTCCTTCTTATTTATACTCTTTACAAGTTTTGCAATTGTTGCAACCTCTTCAAATACTTTTACCCAAGAAGAAACCCTCACGAACAAGGATGCATTCAAATATTTAATAATTGCTTCGACCAATCCCGAAGACGACAACAAATAGAAATCCCGATGTCTACATACAATACGACGACGACGACGACGGCTTGCATCAGCTCGGACGACGAGGAAGAGGACGCCCAACAAACTTCTTCAAAAAGTTCACGCCAACAGGCGCAACCTTTATTTTAAGGGGGGAGGTGTTATGTGGTCCCCACTATATTATTAAACTTTCAACTGTTATTTTTGCCTTGTATAAGTTTAACCATATGTTCATGTAGTGATAAGTTATAGTTAAGTACCTAATGACATTGTTTGTTCCCCTAATGTATCCCTACTCCTACCCAAACCTTTAAGTACCAAATCCCGATCCTTTCAAAGGCACTTCTATTCCATATTCGAACTCCAACGTTAGTTTTTGTAAACATAATTTTAAATAAAGTTTGTTAGTTTTAAAAACAAGTTTTAGTCACTGCCTCATAACAATAGTAAAGTCAGTAAAACATCATGAGCAGGCGTTTCTCAATCATGAGGCTGTTCGAACTCTAGCTGGGTACCAATGCATTATTATTATGTGCGTAATAAATACTTGCTATTAGGGTATAGTACGATCGTAAACACACCAGCACGTAGGTCTTCAAATCGACAATTCGTGTCTTACACTCACATATAATATACGGACCGAGCGGGGTGTTTGTAGCTTAGGGTACATAAAATTACCTATAAAGACAATTCGTTGAGAGATAACAGATCGAGTTCTTCGGACTAATACCTGCAGCTGAGTTTCATCATCGGACGTAAAAGCAGAATACAAAATACCATCCGTATCACCGCGACGTCCGTCGTTCCACAACTGAGCTTCTTAAGGCAGTTTTTGCCGCGCACCACCACTATGTGGAACCAGCTGCCCAATGAAGTATTTCCGAATCAATTCGACTTCGGGCTCCTTACGAGCCTTCTGGCAGTGCGAGTGTCCATGGGCGGCGGTATCACTTAACACCGGGTGAGCCTTCTGCCCGTTTGCCTCCTATTACTTAAAAAAAGTGAACTATAATATATTGCATACATGTTGTGACCTCAATAAATTAATATAAATTAAGGTAGCGATGTTTAGTAATATTATTTAACTCGTAATCAGAATGTCTATAATAATGAACACTGGCTTAGTATAAAGATTCAATCTCTACGCAAAGAGTAAGCTACTTCAGTCTCCACGAAGTTACCAGCTTCGTAGTTAATTATGAATTTTATTACCATGTTAGATCTCTTACATTTAAACTTAAATTTCGCGCAATTCTTGAAAAGAAAATCCTATTTGAAGTTGAAGAAAACTTTGATTAAGAAATCCTCCTTCGTAATTTATTTTAATCACCTCATTCTTTTTAAATTACTCTAAGAGATTTTGAGTGTTTAGTATTTACATCTGTGATTGTGTAACATCGTGATTTGGATATGCAATACTTTTAATATCGGCCTGTCGAGATTAATCAGACGTCAATTTAATAATGATAGTTACTAATGATTGTTTTAACCAACTTTAAAAATACCCAGAGGTTTATATATACGTTCAAGCACACAGATACCCGAATTAAGATGCTCATCAGTTTTTTTAATAAACTAATCGATACTAAAAACAGATTTGTCAGAGAATTGTAAAACGTCTTTCTTGTTTTCAATGTCCAATAGGTCGACATCACTTGTATTATACGTAACAGGTGTGTCACTTAGTTTTAAGGACTCTAAAATAAGTTACTTACAGTTTTTTGTAAGTCCAGCGTCGCAACCCTACTACCCCTAATTTTATGGTTTAAGCCCTTGTTTTAAACGATTAAAGATAGTTGACATTTAGCTTCAAACAAAGCGTTTCATTTATTTGAACATCCTTCCAACAACCGCCACCGAACTTAATTGGTTCAATTTTTATTTTAAAATATTCCCCGTAATAGATAACAAACGTAGCAATAATGACGAAAGACGAGCCATTTATAACTGAGATTATACTTAGAATCCTCTCAAACAATGGCTGGATTGGATTTCACTTCAATAAACAAGGAATAAACTTTATAATCTTATTAATCTGTTTAATTGTGATTCGATAAAGTTACCGGGCTCCATTTAAATGGAAAACGACACTTTGTTTGTAGCAGATTAAAAGCTCTGAAACGTATATAAAGGAAATATATAAAATATCTATTTAACGGTAGAGGAAATTGCATCTATTTTATAGATGACATTTGAGTTGACCTTCAAGTTGCAAACAGAATAATCTCTAGTAGTCGAAGCCGGCTAAGCACATTACCGAACGTCGTATAAACGGAGGCAATAGACTGAAGTTAGCAGTTAATTGCAAAATTGATATTAATATGACAAAGTGTCACGGTAATCGTGTATCAAAGGTAATATTAAGACGACAAGCGTTTTCGCCCACGGTACTGAATATAGTTCAAGGTGAGAGAGTACGCTGTTATTACGGTAACAGCGTCATTAAAGACCAACAAAACACGTACTGTGAAGTACGAAAGTGGTTTGAGATGCTCATTTTTGACTCGAGTTACAAATTGCAATATTTAAATTTCTTTTTACATTGTTTCACCGCAATTTTGCTGAAATTTTATTCATTTAACTTCTTAAGAAGTGTTTTAAAGTGAAAATGCTCATATTTAAGTTAATACGAAATTGTTAAATGTAATTCTTACGATGTTTTCAAAGCTTTAAATGTTATAAACCTTATATTAAAAAACCATGATTCTGATACTAAGTAAAATGTCTCAACATTACCTATAGTTTTTGTTACTACACATCTAATTAAATACACTTCATATGTCTATTAAAGTACTCTGCAGTATAAATAATAAAAGTGTATACAATTTTCTCTCTGCCAATACCGGTTTATCATTCCCATGCGAAAAGCCTACATTGAATTAATTTTGAACTTTAAAACTCGCCTATCGATTAAGATTTACGATAAAAACTAACATAATTTTGATAAATCGCTTTTCGTACAGGATATCAGTAAAGCGAGCAAGTACCATAGTCAACAGAAAACGACCTTCAAGTTTCTATATCCGGTATTATTTGGACTTACTGGACGTATTTTACTTGTAATTCTAACAGGAATATACCTATAATTTATTCATAATCAAATTTATTTCGTTATCGTTATCAGTTCTTAGATATATTGATTAAAGTCACAAACACATCAAACCACATATTTCAATTAGGCCTATTAAAAAGGCATTTTTGAAAGTCAAAATTATAAGTTAAAAATATTTTAAAAAATTACTTAGTTGCTCCTTCCAAAAGGTAGTTTTGTATGGAGAACAATGGGCTAGAAATGTCATACTACTGTTTTAAATATTTATACATCATTTTGTATATACATCGATTTGATAATTTTTTTATATGTGAATTTCGACATATTATTAATATAGTGCTATTCAAGAACATTGGAGTATGCCAAACGGCTATGGAGCGTTATTGTCTTCGGTTGAAAATTAAAGACAAAGTTATATACGGTGTAATACGAAGCCAAACAACACAGAGTCGTAACACACTCAAAAAAGGTCACATTGGTCAAAGAGACCCTTACTTAGAATGGTCCAGTAGGAAGGAAAAAGAGAGGATGCCCACCAGAAACCTGGGAAGATGAAATATATGAGATAGCGGGGAACGATTGGAAATAGTAGCGAACATGAGAGACAAATGGAAGAATATGGAGCAGGCCTTTACTTCGTCGGAGGTCGTGTACTAATATTAAACACGTAATGTAATCCTTATTATAGTACTCGAATATAGACTATTTTTTCTTTATACAAGGTTAACTGAACAAACATGCATTATTTGGTAAAAAAAACATATATGAAATTCCACCCATATCTCCTCGATGTCCGTGATTCCACAACTAAGCATTTTTAAGGCGTTTTTTGCCGCACACCACCGCTATGTGGAATCAGCTGCCTTTCGAGGTATTTCTTAACCAATTTAACTTAGTGTCCTTCTTAATACTTGATTAAGAAGTTTTGTGTAGAAGAAGCACGAACTGGCTGACATGACCAGAAATTGACGCGACGATATGCGGCCGACCATGCACTGTGCACACCTTCTTTTTAGAACATAGGACAATAAATCAAGTACGTCAAAAAAGTATTTAAATCTAAAAATCGGGAATATGTATATTGTATAATTATATACGGTAATCTTTCCGAGAAATGAAGCTATAAAAATACCCTGATTTGGAGTTTGGAAAATTTTACTTTTCAAATGACAAAGCTAATTTCGGTAAGTTAAGTACGTAATTCCAACATGCTTAACCTTTAACAATATGTTAAGAAAAGAAAGTTTTATGAAAGACGCGTTGATAAATTCGATTTTATCGGCCTCTGTTACCATGGTCTCCAATATATTTAATAGAATTGACATCGTATCCATGGTAACCAAAACGTTAATCCAAGTTTTATAATAAAGGCGGGACTGTAACAGTTACTTAGGTCTTTATATGTAGTTCTTTGTGGATTGTTTTTTTTTAATTGTTAGAGTCGATTCATAGTTAATACAAACAATTAAAATAATTACTAAGTAATTTACCAGTGAGGTTTTTAAACTAGCATGTTTAATTTATAAAAATGAATACCAATTGCTTCCTTATAGATATCAATATTAGTTAACTAAAAGAGGTCGTAATATTCGTTAACATCCTGATAGAAGTGCTTAATAGGAAGTCAGCCAAATAGGCCGTTAACAGTAGTAAAAATATGCCCCCGGCGACACTTATGTATTGATGAAACCTTCTATAAAGCAAGGTCTAAATTGTAAATTGTCAAAATCAGTTCAAGATAAAGAACCGCCTTCTTATTTTCGAGTTATTACTCTTATATGATTCAATGTTATAGGCAGAACAACATTACATAACAACAGTCGACGAATTATTATTAATTCGCATTCTAAAATGTGTTTAAATCTACGTTAAAAAAATTCTTATTGAAATAAAGATTTAAGCTAACTGTCAATACTTTGCTTTTAATATTAACTATAATTTTTTCTAAGCCTTGTTAAAGGAATGCTGTATCACTGCTTTCAATGTTACTTTTAACTATATAAAAAATACGCAAACATAAAAAAACAAAGGCGTAAGGCCGATTAAAAACGTGCGGTCCGTCCTCCCAAATCGTGCGTTTAAAATTGTTTAAAATTATCCACAGTACACGGCCAACACTGACCAACTTGCACAAGGCTGTACAAATGTCAACAGGACCTTTACACCTGGCCTAAGTAGTGGATATGTTGTAATCTGATCTTATTTACATGAATTCAATTCTACTATGTTAAATGTACTAGGATCGATATATTCCAATTGAAGTTAACTAGATATATCCAAACTGTTAAAACTATGTTTGTTACGCAAATTACACTAAATTTGACCCAGTTTTTTTTCGTAAGTGATGAGCCGTCTGTGGCCGACACGCGTAGTCTTTTTACGGTATAGAAAATGCCGGTTTCCTAAAGATGTTTTCCTTCACCATATACAAACAAGTTTTGTATTGGTTACAGCCAGGATTCAATCTCACAACCGCCGGTTAGAGGAAGTATGGTTAACCATTTGGCTACTCTGATGGTTAATTAAAACTAAGGAAGTGTGTTTTTCAGCAACTTTGAACCTGCATGCGGTAAAAGTTATTATTGTGACGACTCATATGTGTGTGTAACATACACACAGATGTAACCAAATTCGATATTTATACCTGACAAATATCAAAAGATTTAACAAAAAAAAATTCTTCTTGAATTTGATTCGACTTGGAAAATAATCGTAATGATTATTCACTCTATAATAATCACATCAAGTATATAATAAATATTTTATCATAACCCAGAAAAAGAAATAAAAAGTTAATTCAAAACATAAACAAAAGTACTTTGAAGGCATCCAAAAATATAGATTGGCTTCTTTTATTGCGCCTTCTAGTTTCGAGTCTATAAAACGATGTCATAAATTCCAAATAAAATTGAGATATTCAACGCAGCTCTCATAAATAATGCTATAAACATTCATTACGATGCCAATTACATCGTTGTACTTATTTTTAATAATTACTTCACAATTGTAATACAATTCATCTTTGTTACAGTGATGAAATCAGGATAGAAATAGCTCAAAACTTCCTTGTACGTAACATAGAACAATTAATTTTATTCGCGGCCATTGTTATTATAATGATAACCTTTGATAATATAAGTTATATTTAAACAAATTACGCAAAAACGGCATTTTCAATTAATTCAGTGTACGTCCACTGTATGTTGCCATTTTTCTATCCTTCAAAAATATACCGGCCTCCATCAGCGAGGTTACGCGAAGATTATATCTTTGATATCTGCTACGGGCATATCTTGCTCAATCCGAAATGACGAATGATACATTTACACATAGCCTTTTTGGCTCGTCACGACTATCTTCGAGATATGTTAACTACAATATCCAGTTCTCTAAAAATAATATTGGTGTAGCAGCAAATACATACTGCTCTATATGTGTTTATTATTATTAAAGCTTTATTAATTAATCCATACAATAATTGTTTAGTTTAAATATTTTTTTTTATTTAAATATATTTATTCACAAAAAAAGTTACACCTTAATTCAAACCATGCCCCGCAAAACTGCTTACGCAGTTTGACTGCAGGTAACTCGCCTTAAATAAACATAACTTCTAAATCACTAAATTACTAACACTACTACTACTAACACTAATATAATTAAATTACCTATAGGTTACAGCATATTTAACAAATGGTTTTTTAATAAACCTCTAAATTTATCCAATGAAGTCTCACGTCTTATGTCCTCGGGTAAACTATTGAGCAAGTATGGAATCCGCTTCTTCAACGTTCTATCTCCATAATAATTTTGCACCATGGGTATTTCAAATTTACCTTTGGACATTGACCTTGTGTCGGTTATCTGATGCACCAAACTAGTAAAACGATCCTGCTTTCTCAGTATATGTTCTAAAAATTAAGGTTAGTTTTTTTATTGTTCTTGTATTTATATGGCCCCATTTATGGTAAAAGCCTCCTCTACATATATTTTCATTTTTCTTTGTCTTTCGCAATATTCATCCAGTTTTTCCCCGCTATTTCTATTACGTCATCTGTCCATCTTTTCTTTTGTCGTCGGCGAAAGAGATGTATAGCTCTTTTCAGTAGGTCCAGTCTATCTTTTATCCATCTTAAATGTAGCGTTGACAAATCAATACGGAATATATAACAGCTTAATGATAAAGTGGTTTCTGCTTTTTCATTTCGTGTTCGATTCCTATAGGAAAGAATTCAAAAAAATTGTCACTAAATTTAACAGAATCTAGTCTAAATCTGACCTTCAAATTAAGGCTAGTATTAATCCTTTTTATAGGCGATAAAAGCAGTTTCGCCTTTCGGGTTGAATAACTGGCGATGGTCCAAATACAATTGACAAAGGTGGCAATTAGTCGATTCCCTGATGGAAGCTTTGATGTTGGCAACACTATACAAAGGTCAGGGTTTAAAACATTTAGATAATGGTTATTTTATTGGTAGTTCTACTAATGTACTTACTGTATATGGCCAAAAACGAAGGTCAGATGTATTAATTTCTCTGCTACAAACATGTTTTATTTTAATAACGAGGTACTTTATATATAATACAGTATTTATTATAGATACTGATGACTATGGCATAAATTCAGGGAACAGTGTTGGCCTAGTGGCTTCAGCATGCGACTCTAATCCCTGAGGTCGTAGGTTCGATCCCCGTCTATGTGGACTTTCTTGCATATTATCATTTGCTCGAACGGTGAAGGAAAACATCGTAAGGAAACCGGCTTGCCTTAGACCCAAAAAAGTCGACGGCGTGTGTCGACAGGAGGCTGATCACCTACTTGCCTATTAGATTGATAAATGATCATGAAACAGATACAGAAACCTGAGGCCAAGACCCAAAAAGGTTGTAGTGCCACTGCTTTATGTTTTTAATTATTTTACCTAAGTGTTGGAGGTTAATTAAAATGAAGAACAGCTAAATTCTAAAGAGATATGGCTTCCTATTTATTCAATATTAAGATTGTTGCCAGTCAGAGCTAATGACAATTTATATATAGACTTTATCCCACTGTCCCGAAACAAATCGATGATTTTGTAAATAGAATAATATTATTATCTAGTATTGAAAGTACCTTGCTCTTATTAGTGCAACTTCTTTTCAAAGACGAATCATAACTGTAGCAAGGTCGTATGCAAAGCTTAATTACTCTGAAGACAGGACAAAATGATTAAGTAATAATAATAAATTACACTACAAATTTATACATGTCAGCTTTTGAGATTGCAAATGATTACGTATAAGTACATTTAAAATTAATCACCGGATTTGTTTTAATATATTCCGAAGATCTTTAAATTTTATCTTACATAACACCCTAATGGAGTGAGGGGCATTTTTGCTGTTGGAAAATTATCACTGTGCCTTCTTATACCGCGAGACTTTCAGGGTTTAATTCGAAAAAACAGGCCATAACCACTGTACTACGAGTTATGTTAGAAGTTTTTCAATCAGAACAGTCAAAAGGCCAAAAGGCCACAACATATCTGTTATATTTGATTCCACTCACGCTCTAATGAAAAATATTAACGCTCTTGAAATATACTAATAGAATATCAGTGATTTTATCACTAAACGAGAAGTTCAAAGCGATTTGGGATTTTTTTAATAAGTCGGACATGGATTTGACATTTAATTAACAATTCATGTGTCACCCTCAGCCATCAAACAAATATATTCAACAAAGAGCACTCGTACAGGGATTGTCGCTTACATTTCATGTTTTATTGATGTCGTTCAAGGACCGCGTCGTATTAAATTTTCATAGCTTTATTACGAGGCTCTTGTATGTACTGAACTTGCAATGTTTTCCTTAAATTTTATGAAAATCTTCTCAGATTTTATTCCGAGCAAAGAAAATTACACCGCAAACTCAAATATGAAAATCGCGTTTCCATTTTAAAATCTTTCGATACTGTAATAAAAATATATTTTTAAAACCAACTTAGTTCAGACCTATGCGCTTTATTACATTTTTAAATTTATATAATTAATGAGGCGAGCAGTGTTGGCCTAGTGGCTTCAGCGTGCGACTCTCATTCCTGAGGTCGTAGGTTCAATCCCCGGCCGTGCAACCAATGGACTTTCTTTCTATGCGCGCATTTAACATTAGCTCGAACGGTGAAGGAAAACATCGTGAAGAAACCGGCTTGCCTTAGACCCAAAAAAAAGTCGACGGCGGGTGTCAGGCGCAGGAGGCTGATCACCTACTTGCCTATTAGATTGACAAGTGATCATGAAACAGATACAGAATTCCGAGGCCCAGGCCTAAATAAGTTGTAGTGCTACTGATTTATTTATTTTATTTTTGTAATGAGCCGAAGCATGAACAATAATAAATCTTACAAAAAAGGAAATACAGTCGTAATTTGTATCTGTGATGGTCTGTCGGTATCTATACCTACTACTATTAGAAAACTAAAAAAATTGATAGGTAGGCTGAATAAGCTAACATTACGCTACGACGAGCTAGTATCAAATAGTTTTAGTAGATTTTTAAGTATTTACTTAAACAAAATGCAATCGCAGGTGACTCTGATTCATACATTGATATTTTGTTTACCAGCTGTAATTTAGGTTACGCCCACGTTTGCTAACTGGTGCTAATATTTTAAGTGTTTCATTGACAAACTATGTCGAACGAGTGCAAAGAAACAGCTGTATAAAGCTGTTTTCTTATTATAATTATGGCTTTAAATATTAATTTATCCAAATGCTGTTATCCTATATGGGACATCTGTACGTCTAAGTTAACGTTAAGTTCTTAGTGTAAGTAATAGAAGTCCTTTTAGACAGAGAATCCGAGCTTTAGAGGTTTCATTGCAATACCACAACAAATATTTTCTAACGTTTCCCTCAGAAAAACAATTGACCATCGACTCGGACATCGGACTAGCGATAGATAAATTTTTACATGCACCTCACTTTCTTAGCAGAACAGTGTACCTATATTAAAACATATATATTTATTGAAGTTGGCATTGCCATATTCAGTCGTGGAAATATGAATACAATAAATGCAATTCGTCAAGGCACGGTCATAAAAACAAGATATGAATGAAGAATTCACACCATATAACCACTTTTCTTTTTTGGAAGTTTAAAAATATGTCAAAGGTTAATTTTAAGGTTAACACGTTTACAAGTGATGTATGGCCCATTACTTTGTTAAATAAGCTTATAGTTTTCTCAGGATCGATTAAATTCACTGTCTTATAAAAAGCTTGCGATTAATAATTTTTGTCATTCGGTTACTGAAATGTTGGGACTACAAGACAAAATGATTTGTAAGGTAAGGAAAATGCTATTTTTATAATTATATCTTTTTCTTAATATTTATTAATAATATTATATAATTTCATTAATGTTCATGAAAATCAAGAAATGATAAATTTTCAATTCTCGTACATTTTCTTTGGAGTTGTTAAATCTCTAAAGTTGTATGTTCATGTCTAAAGTTGTATGTTCATTATAATCTTTACTCAATTTCCCTAACCAATAGTTTTTCAAATGTTTTAAAAACACTCACCACTGACCCTATAAACCTTGTTAATTTCCATATCTTCTACAACTTTGTGTGCGTTTCATTCTTTGTTATCAAAAACAAAATCTTCTTTTTAAATGTATCTATTATTTTTTACAGATTTTCATCATCACCACATACTTGGTTGTAGCCAAATGTGCGTCAATCGACCAATCATCTCTTAACACCAACCACCTTGTTCCTAATAATCCTGCCCCAATTCATGAGGAGCAAGCAGAAAAATCGAGAACCCCACTATTCAACGATAAGTACACCCAAATTGCAAACAATGGCGCTTATATAACTCACACTTACCCTGTCTATTCAACACCGATTCATACATATCCACAATATTCAATTTCACCAGTGAACACATATACTGCTCCTATATATCACCATGGAGTACCAGTTCTAACTAAAGGTCCGGAGGTGTCATACTCCCCTCACTTAATCCAGGATCATTCTATTAAAGCTTTAACTTATTCACAAGCTCCATTAGTGTCCCATATGACATTTACTGGCCTTGGTACTAATTACGCCTGGTAAGTTCTACCTGTGCAACCTCCTCCTATTAAATTATGAAATTCGCGACTGACTTAAGTATAAATGATGTTTTATAATTATGTTTTAAACTATGCTAAGTACATATTATGTTATTAAAATGCTTTTGAAATAAGGTTTATGTTTATTATTTTTAGATTCCATTTTTGATTTAATTGCTAATTATTTTAAATTGCCCACTTATTTTAAGTGTATAAAATTATAAGTAAATTTAATTCGAAATAGAATATATAAAAGTTTCTCAAAACTGAAATACCGTATTAACAGTCATTCTCAGAGTTGTCCATTAAGTGAATAAAAATTTATAATTATACCTAATCAAAGTATGTACTTATCTACGAAATTTAAGACGTGATTAGACTAGATATGTGGTGAAATTAAATGATTATTACATACCTCTAAGAATAATAAGCTCCACATACATCTAAATTAAACGTTTAATTTTTATATAATACACAATGTGTGAACTACAACTTGAAATAAGTCATCTTGGCAAATTTCAATTGTCAAACAAGTTATGAGCACAAAGGTGTAAATGATGACATAGTTTAGTTACGGGTATAGAACTCTAGTTTGGTTAGTGTTGCATTATTACTGAATTCGAATTGCCAAATGGACATTAAAAGATATACTGTAATAGAATACCTTCCGTAAGTAAGAATAAATAAAATTGAATTATAAATCTCCTTCAAGCCTTAACTGACTGACTGAGGTGTTGTAGTGCACCTAAAAATACTATAGGTGTAAATACTATAGGGTTCGATCCCCGGCTGAGACAAACATCGATGTGATGAGCATTTGGTGTTGTGCTTAGGTCTTGGGTGTTTAAATATGTTTTTATATGTCTGTATCTATAATATGTATGTATATCCGTTGCCTAGTACCCATAACACAAGCTTCACCAGCTTAGCATGGGACTAGGTCAATTGGTGTGAATTGTCCAATCATAATAAAAAAAAAAAAAACTCTTATACTCAATTAAAAGCGTGAAGTTGACACAATTATTTCTTTTGTATTTTAAACCAATGCTTGCTTGATGTTTACAGGTTTAAACAAGTAATCCACAGTTAATAATTATAAAATTAAGGTTTTATTGTGTTAAAAATGAATTTTCTTTTAACGATTACTGAAAATACTGTATTTGTATATTTTATTGTTATTAAAATTTGTAAGATATTTGTATAAAAATGCCAATTCCATGAAATATTTATCTTCTTCGTACAAGTGGTAATTACGCAAATAACACCGTTCACACTAACAATCTCATAGTGAAAAATCATACGGCCATGACCAACGCTGCTTTGGCATAAAAATGTACTCGTAAAATTACACACACTATACGAATTATATGTTCAGACTCGCGAGTATATTTAATAAATATATGAGTTTGTAAGTAAACATCAAAGTAGGCTGATTCATCATTACTCAGTCCAGTGGTTTAGAAAATTTCAAGAGAATTCCTTTACATCTTTTCTTCTAAACCCTTTATTGCTAAGCCTTAAGATCTTTGATGGTCTTAAGAATTCTTGATAGAGAAAACGCTTAACATAACTTAACAAGCCTCCGTATTTTAAATTTCATCGCAATATTTTCCCATACTCTATCGGTAAAAAAACTACACGCCACTTCGATTGGGGGCTGTTTAAATAACTAGTTAGGTTTTATATCGGTAGGGGCCAAAGATATGTAGACGAAATCTAAATTAAAATAAAGTAAAGGTTATTATATTAACACGCTTAAAAGTCCGGCAACGCACTCGCGAGCCCTTTGGCATTGTGTCCATGGTCGGCAGTATCACTTAACATTAGATAAGACTCCTGCCCGTTTGCCCCCTGTTCTATAAAAAAAAGAGAAACACTTTTTAGTTCAAAATCTACTTATGAGCTTATTGTATTTTCTATACAAAGAAGGAAAATTGTCTTACGTACCAATGCTAACTTAATACATCTAGGAAGAAAAATATTTTAATTGATCAAATGTGAATTAGATCGAAACGCGAACATCCGCTTTTTATTAAATGAAGGCCGATATTTTCACAAGTATACGAATATGTTGAAGGTCTCGGGCAGGGCAGTTCTAACGTGACGTCAGTCTAACGGCTGGGGATGTCTCTTGAATAGTATATAAGTGATACTCCGCACTTCGAATGTATCATTTACTGTTGTGAATAAACCAAAATGGCAGCTAAGGTACGATGTTTTACGATGCCTTATAAAGTTAAAGTGTTAACTTGTGATCTCTAATATTATTGTGGACTAAAGCTTCATAATTAAGGAAAATATTATAATATCGTTTGCGATTATGAAACACATCTTTATTAAAAGGACAACAATTATGTTTTTATAGACATCAGTGGCATAACAATTATTTTTATTACAGTTCATCGTTCTCTTGTGCGCGGTAGCGACCGCTCGTGCCGGTGGCCTGTATGGTGCCTCATATGCTGCCCCAGTGGCTGCTTACGCTGCATCACCTCTGGCATACGCAGCTGGTCCCGTCTACAAGAGCTACGCTCCATCTGTGTCCTACGCAGCACCAGCGTACTCCGCATATGCTGCACCTACAGTTGTGAAGACTGTTGCGCCAGCTGTGTCATCGGTCTCTTCGTACTCTTCTCACACTTCTCACGGATCCCCACTCCTGACTAAGGCCGTCGCTCCAGTCGCATACACCAGCTACGCTGCTCCATCAGTTGCCTACTCCGCTCCTTTAAGCTACGCCGCCCATGCTGCCCCTGTAGCCACCTACGCTGCTCACGCTGCTCCAGTAGCAACTTACGCTGCTCACGCCGCTCCAGTAGCAACTTACGCTGCCCATGCCGCTCCCGTCGCTTACGGTCCAGTCGCTTACTCCACCCCATTGTTGAAGTACTCCGCGGCACCCTCTGTCTCCCATGTCTCATACAGTGACCTCTCCCACAACTACGGCTGGTGATTAATTTAAAAGCGATTGCAGATTGTGATATTTAAAATATTTATTTTTTTACATTTTAAAAATAAAATTTAATATCAATTTTATATTTTATTTAAAATACGTCTCCATTCGTTTACCGAAAACTAACAATTTACCAAAATAATTTAAGCTAACATTTAACGTTATTGAAATATACTGGATAACTCATATTACAAAAAAAAAATAAAACTAAAATATTTTCCAATGAAAACTATGTAAAATTGTTTATAAATCTATAAAAAATTAAAATTCCACCCATCTTCTTCTATCGACAGTTAACTAAAAAAAAAGCTTTTTATTTGAAAATAAGTAACGCTAACTGAATTTGTCAATGCCTGCAGTATTTTCATTCATTGAATAATTTCATACAGATATAATTTGAAATATCCTTTATAGAAAATTCACGTTTGTCCTTGACTTAAGCCATAATTAATATTATCTCCTTCATAATTAATACCATTGCCATCACCGGAAATTTATTATATCCTGTGATTCGTACTTATTAACATAACTTGTCATGGATTTCGTGGAATTTTGCTCACATTTAAATAATTAACATTTAACTGACAAATTTAAGTAAATAAAAAATATATTAATCAAGACTGGACTTTCTTATATGTGTTTAACCATACGTAGGGCAGTCTTTTATGAATTATCTTAACCCGAATTAATACAATATCAAACCGGGGTAAACAAGCGGGGAAAATAAGTAAAATTATTGGAATGGAACAAACATTTCCGAAAATTTGTTTAAAATAAACGAGAGATCATTAAAGTAAAGTAAACATGTTGTTTTGACCGGCTTGTCATGAGCATTGACGAACCCGGTCAACTTTGGATCGCTGTAACAGCGTTTCCAATTCAATTTAAAAAAAAAATTGGAAATTTCTAGTATTTTTTTTTTTGTCATTTTTACTTATACCTTTTGAATTTTGGGTTTATGATAAAAAAATTACATAGGCATAATTGTAGGCAAAGCGATTTGCTACAAAATACGTCTCTACAAATTTTTTTGTACGATGTATAGTTTAGGAGATATAGCCAAAAACGTGTTTTCACAATGAAAAATTTTAAACAACCATTTTCGAACATTAAATTTTTTATAATTAAAGTTTGAATAAAAATATTAATACAGCAGTGTTGTTTTGTTTTAAATCCTTATTGTTGATGCAAAAATGACCTTGTTTTAGAATATCTCTAATTTCCTGGAATTTCTTTGAAAATATCATTTTTAATTTCGGCCTTGTAATAAAACCAAAGCATATTCTGATATATGTCAGGTAAGCCAGATTTTAGTACATTTATTATTATTTTATTATTATTCGTAGTTATTAAGACCTATGACAGTGGAATATTATATTATCTTTAATACGAGTGAAATAAATACAGACCAACAACGCACTAGTGAGCCTTGTTGAATGTCTAATTAATTTTGTAATACATTTATTATAAAATAAGGACTATTAATTCTAAATAATCAGTAAAACACAAAAGTACTTTTATGTGAACGATACACTTTATTTGAAATTAACACACAATAAAAAAGACTTATTTTTATTAAAAAGAAAATTATGTTTTTAATGATATAATAATATTTTGCTACAAGAAACTTTAATTAATTTATTCTATGATTAAATACTCACTAATTGATATCTTGACCTTAAACTAATGTAGTAAATTATATATACATTTTAATGAAATCGTAAAATTAATGTAAAAATTTAATAATATAATAACGGGTTGCTTGCCAACTTAGTTCTTATCGTTCCATGTTGAATACGAAAAACAATTTCACGCATTTGGGCGGGGTTCGACCTTGACATTGAAGCAGTTCGCTCGCGGCGATGAGTCCACCACAGCCCGATACCAGTTTCCAGTGACCATATAAAAGCATCAACTGCCGATGAAAAAAACATTCCAACAACGAGAAGGAACAATCAAACATGTACTCCAAGGTACAGATATTTTTAATATTAAATTAGCTGTAGGGTACTGCGTGGGTGATTGGGGTAGACCACGGCTGATACCAACAGACAATTATGATAGCTATGTAGGGCAATTGGGATTACTGGAATTGGTGATGGTAGACTTATATAATTGAAAGTATCACCAGGATGTACTTCTTCAGTGACTTCAAAAGCAACCGTCATCATAACTTTCAAACGAGAGTGAACTATCATGTAATTTTTTTAAATATGTGTCGTTAAATCTTCTCCAATTATATAAACTATATTTATATTTCAGGTAGTAATCTTCCTGTGCGCTGCGGGCATCGCTTCCGCTGGCAATCTGCTCCATGCTTCTCCTCTCGCCTATTCCGCACCAGTTTCATCTGTTTCTTACTCTTCACAAACAACTTCCCACGGAGCACCAGCGGTGTACTCAAGCCCAATCGTCGCAAAGTCATACGCCGCCCCTGCTGTAGCAACCTACGCCGCACCAGCTTACACAGCTTACCACGGTGCACCCGCGTACTCGACATACGCCTCTGCCCCGGCCTACTCTACTTACCATACTGCCCCAGTAGCCACATACACTAAGACCCTGTCTCCAGCTGTTTCTTACTCATCCGTATCTCACTCTAAGACCGTCTCCAGCCCAGCTATAGCTTATGCCGCTGCCGCCCCTGCTGTCTATGCATCACCAGCTGTTGCCACATACCATGCCACCCCCGTCGTAACTAAGACTATCGCTACTCCCGTGGCTTACCACGCTTCCCCCGTGGCCTACCACTCTGCTCCAGTCGTCAAATCAGCCATCACTTACTCAGCCGCCCCTGCTGTGTCTCACGTGTCCTACGCTGGTTTGGGAGCCACTTATGGCTGGTGAACAACCAAAGGCTAACTCCTTGTAAACTTGATTAATTTATTATCATGTACAATATTATTAATAAATTATATATAAAATATTATTTTCTTTCAATTGCTGTATAAACCTGTATATTCATATCCATGAAGAATTGTGAAGTTTATCTAATTTATTATCTCATAATTTATAACTATTACAGATATACAAATAAACAAACAAAATCTTTATTTGTAATGGTACCAATTTTCTTGAATTTCTAAGTCAGAATTTAATTCCTGTAAAATAATTGTAATAGGTTTTATATATTATTTCTATAACATTTATAAATAGGTCATTAGGGTTAGTGGTTATTAGTTTAGACATATATGTATTTTTGTCTACAATTTTCTCGAAAACTACATTGCTTAGGGTCTCGAAATCGAAATGGGTTCAGTATATGATTTTGAGGTATATAAATTTTTTTGAGGATATCCACGCGTTTCTGGATATATAATATAGGTGCCCAGTTAAATTTAGTTGAAGGTACTGAAAGTCGGTTTCAGTTTACTACTAAATTACTTTTATGTTGCGAAAAAAGAAAAAATTTAATTTTTGCTTAATTTATTAAAGGTCTGATCTCGTTTCTTTAGCTACATAATATTTTGTTATATAATTAGAGCTATTGTGGATGTTGAACTTCTTGTAAGCTATAGACCATTTTTTGCGAACTCGGTATTTTGACAGTACGAGTACCTACCAAGTTTATATATCATAGAAGCAGTTGCGACTTTAAAAAAGCATCCAAAATGATTTATTTATTTATTTTTTTTTTTTTGTATATTCGCCATCTGCAATCAGTGCTTTCACTTTTAGCAAATATGTTGGATGCTTATCTCGTTCGGAGTGTGTCCTCCAGTGAGAACATCTACTCATAATTCTTCACATTATAGAATGTCTTTTCGCTTAAGGCGTTTAACATAGCTCTGCATCGTGAGCTGTCGTGCAAGGGCATTGGGGTGGGTTGCTAGCCGTTCCCTGTATCTGGTCTTGATATTAGTTATTTCTTCTCTCACTGTGAGCATTCCCAGGTGTTCGTGGATCTCAGCATTAGTCACATACCAGGGGACATTACTGATGGTCCGGAGAATAATGTTCTGCATTCTTTGTATGCGCATGATGGAGGAGTTACAAGCACTACCCCATAGTTGAAGGCCGTATATCCATACAGGTTTCAGGATCGACTTGTACACTAGTAGTTTATTGTCTACAGACAGTTTGCTGTTTCGGCCTAGCAACCACAGGTAGCTTTTATATCTAATATTCAGTTCATCTCGCTTCTTTTTGATGTGATCATTCCATGTCATACGCCTATCAAGATGAAGACCAAGGTATCTGACACAATTCCGGTGAGGAAGGGTGGTATTTCCTACCTTCACTGAGGGGCAATTGCCTTTGCATAGGGTGTAGGTAACCTGTACCGATTTCGATGTACTAGTTTTGATCCGCCAGTTTTGAAGCCATTTAGTTGTATCATCTAGGCCTTTCTGTAGGATTTTTGAGGCTATTACTGGGTCCTTGTGACTTGCCAGGATAGCGGTATCGTCTGCGAACGTGGCTGTAGTTATGGTACTTGAACAAGGCAGGTCAGCTGTGAATATAGTGTAGAGTACCGGACCCAACACTGACCCCTGTGGTACGCCAGCTTTTATTTCAAAGAAATCTGATGTTGTTTCTCCTTCTTTGACCTAGAATAATCTTCCCGAGAGATATGAATGAAATATCAAAAAGTAGCAGTGTGGAAGATAACTTTTTAATTTACATAGCAGGCCCTTGTGCCAGACTCTATCAAAGGCCTGTTGTATATCCAGGAACACTGCAGCACAGTATTCTTTTTCTTCCAGTGTCTTTCTTATCTTGTCGCAGACTCTATGAACCTGTTCCACCGTAGAGTGTTGCTGTCTGAAGCCGAACTGATGGCTGGGTATGGTGCCTTTTTCAGATAAGATCGGAAGAATACGTCGAAGAAGTAGTTTTTCGAAAACTTTTGATAGTATCGGAAGCAAACTTATAGGTCTATAAGATGTGACTTCGTTTGGTGGTTTTCCGTCTTTATATATCATTATTATTTGAGATACTTTCCATATATCTGGGAAATGTTGGACTCTTAATATCCCATTACATAGTGTGGTAATGTACGTTACGGCTTTTCGGGGCAGTTGTGTAATTATTTCTTTGGTTATAAGGTCGAAGCCCGGTGCTTTTCTATCCTTTAGTTCCCTTATAACTCTCCAAACTTCCCGTACTGACACAGGTTTTGGTGGTAGATTCATTTGAAGGTCTTGGTTTAGTGTTGTGTCCACTTGGTCATCAAACTTATCGTCTACGGAATCATTTGGGCAGAATACTTTTGACAGGTGTTTAGCAAATAGGTCTGCTTTTTGCTGTGGTTTTCTCACCCATCCTTCAGCACACTTTAAGGGTGGTTTAGCAGCTTGTGGTCTGTCGAAACTTTTGGTTATTTTCCAGAGCGAGTAGTTTGTAGACTCTGTAGCAGTTAGGCTTTCTAGCTTTGCTTGGAATGAGTTATCATGCCAATTTTGCAATAGTGACTTGAGATCTTCTGCAGCTCTGTTAAGGTTGGTTTTGTCCACAGTAAGCCTACTTAAGTGCCAAATTCTTCGACATACATAATATTTTGTTATATAATTAGAGCTATTGTGGATGTTGAACTTCTTGTAAGCTATAGACCATTTTTTGCGAACTCGGTATTTTGACAGTACGAGTACCTACCAAGTTTATATATCATAGAAGCAGTTGCGACTTTAAAAAAGCATCCAAAATGATTTATAGCATTTGAAGAAACTTGGCTATATCTACCGAGGGATTCAACACGGCTGTGGGTGCCGGCATGTTGCACCACGGTATATTTAAAAAAGTGTTACGCTATGGCTATCAAACTATTTATTCACCTTCGCAGAAGTTATAGATCATTGCCGTGTAATGCTTTCAAGGGGAAAGTGATTAAATTTTTAAAGGCAAAGGTGTGGTTTTTTATCCAATCAATTATTTTAATTAATCAATTTGAATGTACCACTTTCTTTGCAAATGAACGACTTATTATCACTAACATACAGATGGATCAATTTATATAGAAAAATTGCGCAAATTCATGAATATGACATAGTGTAACAACGGTATCATTATTTATTCCAACTAGCTAACAGAAAAGTAAAAATTAAATGAATTAAATCGCAGTTATGTTGCGGCATATACTAAGCAGTTAAAAAATATGAAAAATAAAGCACACGAGAGTTAGCTTAGTGGGCAGGCGCTCCTCTCAACGCTGAGATTGTGGATTCGAGCCACAGCTATGATCAAGGGTTTTTTTTAACTCTCCGTGTGTGTGTGTATAGCAGTATGGCGGGTCCTTAGGTATTTTCGGAACTGCTACGAACGCTTAATGTATTAAATTTGATAAATATTAAAATGCAACATGCTGAATGAACTACAAAAAATGATCCTTTAGTTATTCTTAAAAAAACACGCTATCGTCATCGTCTGATACAAAGAAGATTCATATGGCTCACATATTTCTGGTGTATCAAAACAATTTGGACTTACAGTCCAGTGTTTACAATTTGTTGTCATTCTTGAACCATTAACGATTAGTCGAGGACGACGAACGAGGCGAACCACCTAAACTATTAATCATCAAATAATTACTTGAAGCAATTGTTTCTTATTTCCCGGCATAAAAATTCACTGAAACAAAACGCAACGTTTTATTATACACTCAACCATTTATGGACTATGATAATAATAAAGCCCGTTTATTTCCAACCTATACAAATGCTACTCGATATTCCAATCCAGAAAACCTTCACGGGTAAAGGCCTCCTTGAGCCTTTTCCAAATATCCATGGCTTTCTTTCTCCATTCGCTTCTATATCTTCTCTACACTCTTTTTAAGGTGCCCTCTTCTCCTTCTACCCTTAGTCTTTTCCATTTCTGTATATACATTATAATTGTGGCAATTTTATGATATTCTTCTATCAATAGCTCTTGTACAATTGGGAAACGATATTTAGATAATATAATCAATTGTGTAATACATTTTAGCGTCTCTATAATATTCTAATGATATGCCAATCAAGGCTTAAACATAAATAACAAATGAACAGCGTGCAATAAGAGCAAATGTCGTTACGACTAGGACCGGTAGCTTGACTTTTAGGTGGTGATCCACCTTGACATTGAGAGGAAAGCCCGTAGGCGATGGGCGTGAGTTTAATATGAGTATATAAGCATATACATTTGGTTCTAAAATTATTCCTTCGACAGCAACGGATCTGAGAAACATGTACTCCAAGGTGTGTACTCGTACAGTTTTTTGTGATGGATTCAGTGAAAAAAGAAAGTTGAAATTTAAATATTTCAAGAACACAAGTTTTTTAAAACTTTTAACATAAGATTACCGAAAGAAATAAGTCTATACCTTAACTAATGGCTAGACATTTCTGCGTCTGTTTTCCTAAAAAATTATCACTGATTGATTTCTATTGATTATAAGTGTAAACGCTATTGTAAGGTAAATTACCAACGTGTTTGCAGTACGGCTTAATTAATAACTCAATTTTTTTTCGTTATAGGTGATAGTCTTCCTATGCGCTGCGGGCATTGCGACCGCTGGCAACTTGCTCCATGCCCCTCTCGCTTACACCGCTCCAGTCTCTTCTGTATCCTACTCTTCCCAGACAACATCCCATGCTGCGCCAGCATTAAGCTATTCTAGCCCAGTTCTCGCTAAGACGTATAATGCACCTGCTTACACTACCTACCAAGCACCTGCATACGCCACCTACAGCGCTGCCCCAGCCTACTCAACCTACCATGCTGCTCCCGTTGCCAAGGTTCTCTCCCCGGCTGTGTCCTACTCTTCTGTATCTCAATACGCTCCATCTGTGTCAACCTACGCCGCTGCCGCTCCTGCCGTTTACGCCGCCGCTCCTGCCTACTCTACCTACCACACTGCTCCCGTAGCAACTGTTGCCAAGACTCTGTCTCCAGCCGTGTCATACTCATCTGTGTCACACTCTAAGACTGTGTCTACCCCAGCAGTCGCAACCTACGCCGCTGCCGCTCCTGCCGTTTACGCCGCTGCTCCTGCATATTCTACCTACCACGCTGCGCCCGTAGCAACCGTAACGAAGACCTTGTCCCCAGCTGTGTCGTATTCATCTGTATCTGCTCCCGCTGTAGCAACTTACGCTGCCGCCGCTCCAGCACTCTACGCGTCTCCAGCCGTAGCTACTTACCACGCTGCCCCCGTGGTGACCAAGACAATCGCCACTCCCGTTGCCTACCATGCTGCTCCCATTGTCAAATCTGCCATCACATACTCAGCTGCCCCAGCTGTGTCCCACGTCTCATATGCTGGTTTAGGAGCACAGTATGGCTGGTAAAAATCATTTATCAAGCAGTGTTGTTACGTGTTTGTTGTAAAATACTTAAATTGTACAAAGTAGAATATATTAAAAGTATGAGAATATATGTATTTGTCTTTTATAATTTTTAACTTATGTACTCGTAAATTAACATTCTATAAAAATCCAAGGATTTGCTAAAAAAATCCTCAAAATTATTATATTCATTTCAAATTGAATTAACTACGTGGAGACTTGTGAATTACTTAATTGATAATATTTAAATTATTATCTGATAAAAATTTGTAACTAAATCAACAAACAAATTTAATAAAAAAATCAAACACGAAATAAAAAATATAAGGTGTTAATTAGGAAAAACAAGCTAAAGAATATTTACAAAATAAAAGACTAATTATTATTTTCACTAACAAATAGAAGAACTTTGGTCATTAAACGGACAGTAAAAAAAGGTCCGTTTACGTATGCCATTCGTTGATTAACCTAATAAATTTTTATACAGAACTAGACACACGTATAACATTCAAAAGCGTGAAAGATGAAAGGTCACTTTGAAAATGCTCGCAATCAGACATATTTTCTATTTTTTTAAACCTCTTTAGTTCATCTACATACAATATACGTAGGCATCTGCTAGAACGCAGAACCACGGGCGTCGTTAACGATAAGCATATATTCGAATAGACCGAGATTCGTACCTTGAATTACTCCAGATTGAGGACAATACGGCGCAGACTCATGGTTTTTGTAATCTACATACTGTTTTCTTTACTTTACTTAGTTTTGGTCTATAGCCGACCTTCTAGTCTAGTGTTAAACGCTTTTTTACGTCCAGTTAAACTAAGTCAAGTTGATCCCTAGCATCCAAATAAGCATCAAATACGTCATTGAGTCCAGCGGACTCGTAGTCGTAGTTATACTACGTCTTGGTCAAAATCCTTATTATTCCTAACCCAATAAATTAAACAAAAAAAATCCAAAACCTTTGCCAACCTTGACTTTACAGCTATACATATAATCGCTTGCATCCGGTCTTGAGATTTCCTTTAAAAGGGGTTCAGGTAACCCTATTGGTTTTCCATTGTGCTGGGTTAATATTTCACTTTAAACTAACTGCCAACTTAATTATTAATAAACTGAATAAGTTAGGTAAGTCAGTTAAATGCTATTCACATGAAAATTAAAAAATATAACAAAACGATTTGTAAAAGAATAAAGGTTTAAACATTGTATGAAATTTAATATAAAATAAGGTTATTGATTCACCTTCGTGATGAATCAAGAACCTTTTGATATTCAATAGTTACTGCTTCCTTGTCCAAAAATAATTTCTCTTAATAGAGAGTTGCATATGCAAACTTGGTAGAGAAAAGAAAACCTGGATGACTAAAGATAAGAATGGAGTTTAATAATAATAATAAAAGCCCGTTTAATTTCTAATCATTACAAAAGTAGAATATACAGCTTATATTTGTTATATACATTTTTTTCTTGTTACCCTAATATCCTACCTTCCTTCAGCACCGTCAGGCTTTTCCAGCTTATCCAAATAAATCTATACATACATAGCTTTCTTGGTCCATTCGCTACCCTGCTAACGCTTCTATTTCTTCTTTCCACCTTTTTTTGGATGGAGTTTACAAGGAGGTTTGTCATATTTGTAATTGATAATGATAATGACGCAAAGAAATCTCAAGAGAAAAGGCAAGAAATAAAAAAATCTAAATAATGACCATTAATAGTAACTACCAAGCCATAGTTAAAAACTTTACATTAAAAATAGATTAAGACACAATGTTTCATAATTAATATTAAAAGAAGTAATAAACTAAAAATGAGGTCATATTAACAATAACTTTTAATTTAGTTTCAAAAATAGGCAACATTACACAAAGAACTTTGGAACTATCTTCCAGTTTTACTCACACGACGCTAAGAGTACCTACACGCGTGCAAAACTTAAAACAACAATGGTTTCCTCGTCATTTGTAGTCTTTTGTTAAGCCAGAATTTGTTGGCGCCTAAAGTTTTATTCCTTGCAATTGTGCTTTATTACACTTTCTTTTTCAAAAGAAAAGAGTTGCAATTGTTATCCTCGAACAAGTAAAAGATTTCTTATGATGACACCAATTATTTAGTTATTTATTTGGGAAACGCTGAGATATCGAAATGATTTTGATCGATTACATTAGCACCTCATTTTTTTTCTGAAGTAGATTCATTGGAATTATAAATAAAAAGTTAAAAGATATAATTTCATGTTTCATTTATTTAACACAATTTTCTCATATAATATACAGTCAATGGTTTATATTACGCTCTAGTGATTAGATAATTTATGTACATAATAAAATGCTTTGGTAGTTTACCACCCGTGGGCTCCCAGGCCTCCGTAGCCTCCGTAGGCTACTGCTGGCGCTGCGGCGTACGTGGAGTAAGCTGGAGCGGAAGCATAGGTCGAGTAAGCTGGGGCGGCAGCATAGGTGGAGTAAGATGGGGCGGCAGCATAGGTGGTGTAAGATGGGGCAGCAGCGTAGGAAGAGTAAGCTGGGGCAGCAGCGTAGGAGGTGTAAGCTGGGGCAGCAGCGTAAGTAGCGATGGGAGACGATTGGGTTGCCACAGAAGAATATGACACTGAAGGAGCAGCGATGCGGGCTACTGGTGCAGCATACGACGTAAGAGCAGGAGCAGCGTAAGTCCTCGTTACTAAAGGAGCAGCAGCGGCATAGGTCCGCGCGTAAACTGGGGTAGCGGCATAAGTCCTGGCAATTGGAGCTGCGTATGTTCTGGCTACCACAGGAGCGGCTGCGGCATAAGAGACAGGCGCTACGTGAGACTGCACTGACTGGTATGAAACACTGGCTGCGGGCGCGGAGTAGGCGGCTACAGCTGGGGCAGCGTAGGATCTCGCATATGTGGCTACAGGTGCAGCGTAAGAAGCCACAGGAGCTGCGGCGTAGGTGGCCACTGGGGCCGCTGCGTATCCAGCCACGGGACCACCGTGAGATGTGGTGGTGTGTGTGCTGTAGGATACCGAAGTAGCCGGGGAGCTGTAGGCCACAGCTGGAGCTCCGGCATATAAGTTACCAGCGGAAGCAATGCCCGCGGCGCACAGGAAGATCAAAACCTGAAATAAGAAAAAAATTAAGAAAAAATAATACCAAAACTTCACACAAAAGGCTGGTTAAAGCTTCATGTAATACCTTGGAATACATGATAGGGTTGAGTTAGGTTTACTTTGTGACTCCAAAAGCACACGCATTCACTTTTATACCAATCTGTACAAACTGGTATCCAATCCTGAGTTAAGTTTTGTGCAACATGTGGGGCAACGAATGTTATCGAAAAATAATTGCTCAGATCTGGCAATAAGGGTTAGTTTGCTCGGTTAATATTTACAATTCTTTGCTTAGATCCTGTCCGTATAAAGTGTAACAATGTCAGGGCGAAGCTACACCCAATCTCCCATTAATATGTGTACTAGATTCTATTTAATAGAAATAGCGTTTATAAACGTTGACTATGAAAGTTGCAATTGAATTACAAATATCTGACCTGTTTTCAGCATGTAATGTGAGAATTTTTTTTTCATTTGATTTTCGTTTTGAGAACCGCATAATAGAGGCAACATACTACAATTTATAAAATAAAACTACACCCTTCCTATGCTTTTGGACTACAATTAATTTATATTCATTGTAGTGGTTTATCATGGTAATTTTAAAGCTTTTATTAGAATACTAGCAACTGTCCGTGACAACGTATGCAAACAGCTATCTATAAATTAGTTTCTTAAGTTTTTATATTTATCCACCAAAACTTATAAAATACATTTTGTGATTGATTGATACTAAGCAACTAAATTAATTTACAATGTTTCAATCAAGAAGGTATAGTTGACAACCTACTTGTAAATAAAAATATGAAAACGAAATTAAGAAGTGTTCCTACAGCTCTCACAGTAATGGACTATTTTGGTTCCTATTTCTTCATATTCATTTCTTGTGATTTTGATTTGGTTTGACTAGCTAGAACACGATTTGCAGATTCCAGTGAAATTTTTAAGACAAAGACTGGGAATTCAACGTTCTCTGATTTGATATCTCTACTTACCAACTTATTTTAAAAGCGAAATTATCTGTCAGTCGGATTCAGCTCTGAGGAACACATTTTAATGAAATTTGGTATAGGGGTTGGGTTTGACATAAAGGATTAAAGTTTGTATGGAAGGTCGTTAATGTCATTACTTCAAAGATTAAACTTTGTATTTATGCAACGAATATTCTTATTCTATAAATAAATATTGTTTTGCCGTGTTTGGAATTTTGAACCATATAAGGATGAAATTGGAGATGGAAATTAATTTATTTATTTACACTTATAGCAATAAATAATTAAAAGTTTATTCATGACAAATAGGTTGTGACAAAATTCATATATCGCTTGTGTTGTGGGTAAATAGATAACAATTAGTAATCCTACATGGTAGATGTTTAAAACAGTTTCTTTAAAACAATTAGATAAAGTAGTAAAACTTCGTTGCAAGAAATACACTAAAATTAAAATAAGTTTATAAAAAAGAGGGCAACTGGCGGCCTTATCCCTTTCTAGCATTCTAGCAACCTCTTCCAGGCCACCGTGAGGAAAAATTAAAGAAGGTGAGCGCAAGAAGTGCAATTTATATTAGTGTAAAGTGAAAGATCAAACAAATATGTTTGCTATGACTACTAAGTACTATTAATATGTATTAGAAACATTTTCAAAGTAATTTGTATCTACAAATATTATGATGATAGATTTTAAAATAAGAAACATAATTACTCTTTACGTATCCAGCTGTTATTTTTTCATTGCGAACATTAGCTTGTTTTACCATACACTAACGCCGCTACAATAATTTTAAGGGCAATTCATAAAACAGTAAATTTTGATAAACTTATTTTTCATTTTTCTTTTTAAAAAAATAGGTCTTTTGCCGCAAATCTTTTTTTGGATATAAGATACCTATGCTGGTTATTATCTCGATATTTTCTTTTAACATACATGCGAGTGTTAATTGCGCATATATAATGAAAAATCCATTGGTGCTCAGTCATGATTAGAATGCACGACCTCGGTGTTGAGAATACACTTATAATATGACACATCATTTGATTTAACGCAACGCGTATTAGCGGAAGTTTCCGATTCCCTTTCCTGACTGAACCATAATTCGTGTAGAAACCTGATAGCCTTCAAAAATATAACCAATGAAACGCTAATCTGTGTAGGACTAATTAAAATTTGGCAAAAATTTCAAAGGAACATAACAAGTTGCATCTTCAATCGCCTACCTCATTCCAATCTCATTCAGTGCTTCATTAAATTTCTTTGTTTAATTCCTACAGATTTTTAAATTATTTATATAAACCTCCATGGACTGTATACCATTACTTATGTACACTTCATTGCAAGAAAAACAGTACAATTAAAATAATTAAATAAAAAGAAACCAATGGTGGCCTTATCGCTTCGAGCGATCTCTTTTCATTTTTCTCCTATTTATTGAGATATCTGAGTAAAAGTCTACACTAGACAAGTCTATGCAAATAATATCATATGCAAAATCATCGGCTTCGCTATTTAAAGCGCGACCAACAAAAATATTTTAAAAATATACAATTAGTTTCTTAGTTATTAATTTAATTAACAAATATTTTGTCTGGTCTAACAGACCTATTTCTATCTATTTATGTGATCTATTTCTATTTTTATATAGGTATCACAAGAGCAAGCAATTTATTTTTAATAATGTTTACCTCTATGTAAGCGAGTCAACAATTTACGAGAGAAAGAAATCCTTTTAAACTCAAACTCAAAATAACTTTATTGATATAGGTAAACCAGTACACTTATGAACGTCAGAAAAGTTCGTCAGAATTAGTTACATTTACTACCAATTCGCAAGTCAAGGGCGTAGAGTGGGCAAGAAGAACTGGCAAGAAACTTTCCGCCACTCTTTTTAATCGCTAAGTTTTCAGTTATACAAATTGTTTGAACTGGAGCAAATCAATCCCATGGATTAGGATCATTTAAATATTCGTCAAATTTATAAAAAGGTTTCTTGATTAATTTACGTTTAACGAGAGCTTAGAATTTATTTAGTGATAATTCTCTAATTTCGCTTGGGAGTTTGTTGGAAAAACAAATTCCATATAAGGATTGGTTTATCTTCTGGAGCCTGGTTGGTCGTACGCTCAAATTAGTCCACTTTTGAGTATTATACTGGTGAATGTCCGTTTGTTTTTAATGAGGCTTCAAGAATATATTGACCAGACCATATATTTCAGATAAAGAAGATGGATAGATCTTTTGGACTATGTTTTCTGTTACCACGGAATGCCTTCCTAGCTTAAACACGAAAGGAGTCACAAGTTGTTCTTTTCAGAAATTAAAATTCCATATTCTATTTAGAAATATTAATTAAAGATACTAAACACATTTCCGTTATTTATTAACCTTTTTATTATCTTTAATATTCATCACGTTAAGGCCAATATCCCAACTGCGAGAATGAATTATTGTCAGAAGATATTTAACATGAAATATTTAGCTTCAAAATTGCGGTATTTTACTAAAAAACACATGCTCCACATTTTTCAAAGTATGTATTTAACATTGCCGAGATATAATCACAACAATTATAAGGTAATTTCTCAGATATTTTGTCGTTGCTTCTGATTATGAACCAAAAACGACATTATAGTTTTGTATGGATTACATGAGTATAGATAGATAGTATAGATATATTATGATTGTTATAGGTAGTGTTATTAAAATATAATCAATAGACAAGTATCAATGGCAAGATTTTATTAAATCATATTTTATTTACACAACAACTTCTATAATTTGATTCAGTTTACCAACCGTAGTTAGCGCCGTGGGCGTTGTAGGAAATGTGAGAGACGGCGGGAGCAGCGGAGTACGCCAGAGATGATCTGACCACGGGGGCGGCCGAAGCGTAGCTGGAGTACACTGGAGAGGCGGCGGCGTAGGTAGAGTACGCGGGAGAGGCAGCGGCGTAGGTAGAGTACGCGGGAGAGGCAGCGGCGTAGGTAGAGTACGCGGGAGAGGCAGCGGCGTAAGTAGAGTAGGCAGGAGCCGCAGCGGCGTAGGTAGAGTAAGCGGGAGACGCAGCGGCGTATGTTGAGTAAGCGGGTGCGGCGTAAGTGGACACGGCGGGCGCGGCGTAGGTGCGAGCGTAAGACGCGAGAGCGGGAGCGGCGGCGACGTAGGCCCTAGCACCGTGAGCGGTCTGGCTCGAGTAAGAGGAGTAAGAGGTGGTGGCAGGGGAGATGGTGCGGCTCACGGCGACGGCGGGAGCGGCAGCAGCGTAGGTGGCGACTGCTGGGGCAGCAGCGGCGTAGGTGGCGACTGCTGGGGCAGCAGCGGCGTAGGTGGCGACGGGAGATCCGTGAGCGGTCTGGGTGGAGTAAGAAGAGTAGGAGGTGGCTGCGGGGGTGATGGTCCTAGTAACGGCGACTGGGGCGGCGGCGGCGTAAGTGGCGACAGCGGGGCCGGCGGAGTAGGAGGTGATAGCGGGGGCGGCGTAAGTGCGGGCGACGGCCGGAGCGTAAGCCACAGGTGTGGCGTGAGCGGTCTGTGTGGAGTATGAAGACACAGAGGACACGGCGGGGGTGATCGTCCGGGATACAACGGCGGCGGGAGCGGCGATAGCGTGGCCACTGTAGGCGGAGATGCCGTGAGCGCCGTAAGCCACCGGGCCGGAAGTCAACAGTCCACTGCCATGGGCGCCGTAAGCCACCGAGGATCCAGCCAACAGTCCACTGCCGTGGGCACTGTAAGCCACCGGGGAGGCAGCCAACAGTCCACTGCCGTGGGCGACGCCTAGGGCGCAAAGAGCGATGATCAACTGTAAGAAAGAAAAGGTTAGCAACCGCTGGAATTCTTATAATTAATTAATTGTATCACTGTATTACACACCTTGGCGTACATGTTTCTGTTGTTAAAGTTGGCAACTGAATAATATCTGCAAGGATTGCTCTGGTTTTTATACAAAGCCTTCGTCCATAATGTGTCTACTTTCATTGTCAAGGTGGACTAGTATTCCGTGGGTTGTAAGCAATAACAGTGAGTCAGTGATAGACTTTCAATTTCAATGTTGTTCCGTTTGTTTGGTCTGCCGGCATTCGGCATGGGGCAGTTAGCCATCGAGGTTATATTCATCGGTATAGGGCGTTGATAAAAAGATTTACATTATGTTTAAACTTAACGGACCAAATGTATCCGGATCTGACGCATTTTAATTAGCCATACATATATTTTTGTTTGTTAAACGAATGTAGGAGTGACTTTTTACTTCATAACGGTACTTTTTCCGAAGCACCAGACAACATCCAAATAAAGATTCCTGAGATCATTCATCATCAGACTAGTAAACAGATCTATGAAACATACATCAGCATTATTAAGGCGTATATACAAAAGCCTTCGTCGGGTGTATGTCATAAGTATATTGAATTAAATCCCTGATATCATTGTTACTACCAATCATTTATTTCTGCATACACATGAGGCTGCAAAAAATCCTAAGAACCTTACCTATAATAATTTGATTTCCCTATACAAAAGTTGATGAAAAAATAAGGTCTAGGTTCATATTCGTTTCTTATTACTTTCAAGTATGCAGTTTTGAAAGTAATTTTGGTTAAATCCAACAATTTCAACAACCTTTGCCTTTCATTTTACATTTAATTGCTTGATACTTATTAATATATTATTTCACTTGAACATAGGTCAAGTATATCAAGGACATTTAGTAATTTATACTAATTAGTATGTTACTCAAATATTTAAAGGTAAAAAATGATCTGATAGTTACCTAAATAATATTTATATATTTACTTCAACTACTCTCTCATCTCTTTCAGTCAAACTGTGATTAAGCTGAGATAAAAAGAGATAGGTAAGTACTGATTTGATGTGTTTAGTTTTTTGAATAGAGGCGTTATATGAACTTAAGCAGTACAAGTACAATATAATGAACTTAAACAGTACAAGAATTAGACAGTATTAACTAGACTATAACTGCTTTGGTACATGCAAGAAATAGACAAAAAAAAATCACAAGAACAGAAATAATTAAAGACAGATTATTCGTAAAAAAGCGTTTCATACGGCTGGTGAATTTGAAATTTTCGTCGTATTTGAGTTTGAGAAACAAAGACTTAAGAATTACAATAATAGTTCTTGCAACTTACTTTAAAATGGACGAAAGGAACGAAAAGAAGCCTAATTTTTCTTGTCAAAAATTTAATGTTTACTAATTAACTATTTAAAGTTAAAGCTTAGTTTAAGTGTGTCGACGCATTTAATTAATATGTACAGTATTTATGACTAAAACTAATGATTCGCTTCGATTCGATCCGAATGTCGGCTATTCTCTACTATTTAATTTCATTGTTAATTAATCAGTGTATCGATTAAAACCGCATCAAAGTTTGTTCTGTTTTTAAATATTAAAAATGTTTCAATTGAGGAATATATTTAGCAAGAAATTGTTTCGAGAATTGATAAAATATTACGCAACATGCTTTCATGAACTTAATGTTATAATAATTTACGATATCGAGAGCAACCCTCTAAAATCAAGTTGACTTTTAACTGATACTACAATCACTCGCTCCACATTTACGTAAGTTACTACTTGTTTAAAGCATCGTAACATTTACTTGTTGATATAGGGTCGATGACCAAATGTATGTACGTACTGACTGATCTTATTGTAGGTACTAGGAAACAGACGAAACCAGTCTTTTGATATAATAATTATTATTTATATGTTTAAGCAGACAATGAGAGCGTAATTAAACACCTTGATGCCTATAAGAAAGTCGTTATAAAACTATAGCCTTAATATGCATATAAGGAAAAATTAAACAAATTATGTTAGGGTTTTTATACACGCGATAATCTGTAGGCAATTACTGGGATCTTCTGCCTATGATAAATAAATAGATTACTACATTGCTACTGAATTTCTAACCAGTAGCGCTTAAACCCTTATCTATATCTCAGATATTTATCATATTCACTATATGATAAATAGGTAGGTGATCCTTCTGTGGACATACGCGGTTAATAGAAGCAAGTAGTTTCATAAACAGATAAACAAATTTATTTATGCACTGCCGGTATTCGAACTCACGACTTTACTAAATAAGTTAATTTTGACATACTATTATACTAGTCAGTCGCAACTATGTAGAATAAACATTAACATTCAGTAAATTATAAGAACATTATAAACATTAAAGACAGGAAGTTTGAAGACCGGTTCTGCTAAAATATCAGTTGTCTGTCGGTTCATGAGTCATAAAAATCTTTAATGTAAACTTAGACATTCATTGCACTTAGTTATTGCGACACGCTATTTTTAATGTCTAATCATAGATAAAGATATCTAGATTATCAGATAAATAAATAATGACATTACAAATAACATTAAAACATAAGTAATGGAGTTTTAGTCCCATTTAGAACTCGTACAATTATTGTATTCATTAAAAATCGTAATCGTAACACCTACTGTGACGCAAGTATGAAGAAATTTATATGCTCCAACACAAGTACTTCCGTGCACATCAATTATTGAATGCTTTATGGGAATGTCACTAACCTTTACAAACAATTATAAATGTAAATTACTCTTACGACTGACCTATAACAAACACGTGTACATAATGCACTGCGTTGGACACTTAGACAATATTAGATCTAGATCTAGTATATCACCATTCACATTTTTTGTCGATGACACTTACCTAGGCTATACTTGCAGGTCGTGTGTTGACTCAAGACTACGTTTGAATGAAGGTTTATCTATATACCTTATTTAGGTAACCTCATGAAAATTCTATGGGAAAGCTAAGAAAAGTTTTTCTTTTTTTAAAACAGATTTAGTTAAATCTGTTTCATACAACGACGAAAATAAAAAAATAAATCACATCAATTGTCTTTATTTGTCTTATAATTGACTCTACGTGACACAAATTTGTGTTGTTAACAACAAAGAAGCAAAACATGTAACAAATACTTATCTAATAAAAACACCAACTTATGTACTAATACAAAGGGTACTAGTTGTGTTTCGCCTTTTAATTCCTCGTGAGCCCCTAACAAGTTTACCACTGACTCCGAAACGATGCTATGAGATTGAAGTCTTTATTTTAATATATTTCTCAATTCTCGAAGAATTTATTTCAATACATTTCTTTTTTTGAGGTGAAAAGCGCGAGCTTGACGTGTCAAACTTAAAATTGTAATGTAAATTAAATGGCGTAACTAAAAACGTTTTTTTTTTTTAAATTTTTTAGACATAGATAAACCTTTAAGTTAGCAAAATAGCTTTTTCAAATTTTATACTATCTAGCCGAACTGGCCTGGTCGAGTGAAATAATCTATACACACATATATACATATTCTTCTAGAGTTGCACCGGCTCACGAGTATAACGGGAAAATAAATGTCTTGAGACTGTCATATGAAAGAACTGTGGCTGAGACGCCATTCAATGAAATCTCCCAATTATTATATAACAATAAGTCCCAAAAGTGTAAGTCTATGATTGGGTAGTAAGTCAAATCCTCAGTCAATCCTCATTGTCTTCCATATGACATACTTAAGAATAAAAACATACAATAAAAGTTATAAAACATTTTGTAAACTTAAGTCTAGAGGTAAAAGGACGTATTAACGAGATACGTACATAGCTCGTCTTAACATTACGAAGTCTTTGACAAAGCTCTACAATGGCATTGCCACAATTGCAACATATTTAATCCTACTTATTCGTTTATCATTAAAAAAACGGATTTAAAATGGCCGCGCTTATCTTTCGCAGATTACGCCGCTTTGCGCCGCTTAAGCATGATTGGTTGATCACTGTTGACCAATCACATTCAAGCGACGCGACCTGACGTTTTGTTTATAACAAGAGTTCTTACCTGCCATAAGGGCCAACATTTTAATTTCGCTTTTCTAATATATAGAAATATCAATAGATAATACAATACATTTAACATCAAGACACATATGCATTCGCAACTGCATTTCTACTCATGTGACATTCCATAAAGGCAGTAAGCTGACAATCTGTCGTGCCGTACGAGAAACATTGCATAGGAACAAGTTACACTTTCCAAATAATACTCCTTAAATGAGGTAAATGGTATAACGAAACACTGTCGGTTTTTAATTAACTATAAAAATTAGAACGATTTCCGGTGTAGAAATATATAAACGAATATCCCGTATCGAAGAGCCTTGAAATAAATTCAAAGGTGGTCCTTACTTCTACTCGATTTCGTCTTAAAGTCAGACAAGGTCATTTTTTGTTCATACAAAAATAGTTGATTCAGTAGAAAGATTATAACTATAATAGTAAAAACTCCGTTTGTGGTTCTATAAACTAATTAATCAATTTCGTATATTTTCGGCACGTAAATCCGCTAGACGTTTTCGTGAGGGTTAAACGCGACCACGCCTATATCTTGCAAACTTACATGCCGATACCAAAATTGAGAAAAATAGTGGCAAGTGTTCTGTACTTAGAGAGTTAAATTAAGGCGGAATCAACTAGGTCCGTATTTCCGTAAAGCCTAATAAAGATTTAATCTTTAAAACCAGAGGACCTTGATACAATCTTTCCTTTGTATATTTTAAGAAAGTGTTACGAAAATATGATTGTCAAGAGTACTCGTTAATTAAAATTAATCCCTGTAATTTTAAAACTACTCTTAAAATTATATTTATATAAAAACAGATTTCGTGATACAAGGCTAATGAGATAAGGTGGACTAGACACTGTAGTTTTCTTGCCTTTGTTATTATTTTCTTCAAGCCTTGCCTATTTACTACGGAAGCCAACCAGAGCCATTATTATACATTTAAGAAGCCAATTTCATAGAACATTTGCAGTTCTTGGAAATCTTCCAGTGTCTATACTTAAGTCTCCATTACAGTATTGAATCATTACGTACAAAATAAAAGTTCTGTAGGATAATTGTGGTTGATTAACATTTAAATTTTAATATTTACACCAAATTTCTCATTACATAGACTTGATCGACTCTCAACTCTGAGGTCGTGCGTCCCGGGAGTGTACAATTTCTTACATTGCGCGTAATTAACACTGTTCGAACCTGTTCGAAGAAAAGGCAAACGTCGTGGGTAAAACCGAATAAGATCAATCGACGACATGATTCAGGAAACGGAAGCAATCTGAGGTCCAAGACCCATATAGAGTTGTAGCGACACTTGATAAATAAGACAAGTCGAAATATTAATTCTATGCGAGAAAATTCCGCAAATAAATTTTTTCAAGTTTAATAAATATAATTTCTGAATTAAAGTAAATTCAGGCAACTTTATTATTCAAATTATCTCATCAGCCTTTTATATATCGTATCTGATATGAAATCATATATTAAATAGAAATATACCGAACAATTTGGACCAAACTGGATACTCACTATTACGACGCTATACATAAGAAATATGTATTTATTGACACTTCTTTGCATAAATATCAAATCAGGTAACATAAATGATATGTGAAGCACCTTGCGGCCCTGCAACTCCCGCAATGAATATCCAAAAAACAAATATAAAACAATTAACTTAGAACGTTTTAAAGATATTGACAATTTGAAACATGCGTTAAAATAAAACCCGTATCCTTTGAATCCTTAAGTGAGAAGTAAATGCCATAGTGCGTACCCAGCATATTAAAGTTAAGTTACAAAGAAAAGGTAAATACGGCACCGTAAAAGTACCACTCATAACCATAACTATCGTTATGCCCTCAGCTATATTTAAAGCCCTCTAATGTAACCCTGCATTCTTTCATTCATACTCACCCGTAATAGTAGAAATTACTGCCTACCCACAAAACTACTGTCTACCAAAATTTTGTCGTAGGACATTATTTGACTAACATTTATAAAAGTTTTATTAACTTTCAAGATGAGAAAATGTTTGCAGTTTTGAGCAATTTTTCTAAGAGAGCGTTCAAGAATTACAAGAGTTCAAGTAACGAATTTTGGGGGGGGGGGTCCTTGTGTAAAACGTTACGATGCGGGGCGGGGATTGAATTAAGCCGTTATTGGTAATATTATTTTCGACTTTCCAGTACTTTACACCACATAATGGTAACTTTTAGGTATAAATAATCACTAGGTGGTTACGAAATGTTTTACTATACTTGGGTTATACTAGAAAAACGTTACGGCGCGTTACATGGATGTCATAAATCTCCAAAAATTGCGTGACGTAATACTTGAACGTTCCCTACTTCGTTTTTGACACTTAATAGATAAAACCAACGCATTGGTATACGTTTAGGATTTTATAACTACAACAATGATTTAACTTCAATACCACCCAAATAACATAAAATTCTTACATAATACAACAGTAAAAAGGTATTAAGCGACATTAGAAAAAGCAACAAACGCATCCATAGACAAAGTTTTAACTTTTGATGTAACCAACCTTACGGCGTAATCAAAGACTGAATGATAACAAAATCGGGGTCAGTTTGGCGTTGCTTCTCTATCTTCTACATACAAATTATTCCTTTCCCTCTTTCTTCTGTCGGTAGCTCATGTCTGAGCGTCATGGTTAGCAAGGAAACATCTGGAGCGGACAATCTGTTTCCCCCAATTTCTATCCAGCGCCACTCTTTTAACAGTGTATAGCTTTGAGGACGATGAGTCTTTCACTTGATCAGTCCATCTGCTCTGATCTTTTGCCTTCTGTGTTACCAACCACGATCAGTTTCTCCAAGTTGGAATCACCTCTCCCCTTCTCGACCAAAAAAGATATAATTCGCTGGAGGCATATGGTAGATAGGCGAGTCTGTATATTATTATACCACTAAATAGCTAAATAGTACGAGATCCGGCTGCATTATTAGTGCGCTCATGGGTTATTTGCTAAAAACCAAGTTTTTATGTATATTTATTATTTATATTTATATTATAAGTTGCCTATCAAAATTTGGCCTATACTATACTAGCGTATGTTTAATGAAATTATTTTGTATTGATTTTTGGGAAAACATTTCGTTCACTTGTTATTTAAATAAAATATCGTCGCCTGTGCGACGTTTTTAAGCCATTGCGCATGCGTCGAATGTTAGTGTTCTCAAACTGAATAGATGCGGCATTTTTATTCTAACATAAAAAACACGAAATCATTCATTGTCGTCAAAATTCTATATAAAACATTAGTTTAAAGTATTATTAATAAAGTTATATTGTAGACTGTTAGTATATAGACTAAAAAGAAATAGTGGATATATAATAGGCATTTTAAATAAAGATTTGAAATATTAAAAGAAATTAAAGAATCCATGCTTATTCATAAAGTCGCTTCTTACCTAAAACATAACAAATAGAGCAACAAACGAACTACAATTACACAAAAAAAATTGTACAGTATTTTTAATTGTACTTATATCTTCCATAATAATGGTCAGACGTATCAACTGATAAAATTGCGTTACTTAACTTGTTATTAACTACATGTTATTAAAATAACTATCAAACCTGAGTAAGTGACAACTGGGTAAGCGAAAACATGAATCCTGTATCATGTATAAGTGACGGACATTTTTCACGAGTGAACCTCTGAAAGCGACAGTTAATCGTGTTTAACTTTCGCTATTTAGGGGTCGTTTAAGTATTTTTCGTAGAAATTTCGTAGGACTCTTATTTAATTCAAAGCAAGTGTGCGTCTATTTGCTAACAGAGTTGTAAGCGAGAAGCTCGGGTTAGTGAGAAAGCTCTGTGAGTGAAAATAAGATCGCGGTCCCTTGAGCTCTCACTTACCCAGGTTTGTCTCTAATGAAAAAACCCGTAAAAATAATATTACCGTTGAATTCTGTCAAATTATGTCATTGTGCGCTATTCCAGCCTATACATAGTGTATATCCGTTTCTTTCTATCAAATTATATCCACTATATGATGAAAAGGGACACACCAATAGAGCGTAAGAAGTGGATAGGATTTTAAACTAAACAACGTTTTAACAATAAACTGTGGTCCGTGGGTTTTGTGACGTTATTAATTTTAATATTTTAGCCAACTAGTTAAATTTAATCGGTAATTACGTAGACACATTTGAGCTACAGTTGAGCTGTTTTTAAATATTAATTATGAAGATGACCTAATTAGGCCACCAAAATGGTTTTGATACTTAATATTAGATATTTTATAACTAGAATCTTCTAATACAACACTTATTTAACCCTAAATATCTTTATAAAGTGTATTATAATTATAGCAAACATATAAAACATCGGTAACTTGGGGCTCAAAATCCGAACGATTTACTGAATATCAACATAAACAAACGGTTTAACATGAAGCCTCTTTTGATTTGTACATAATATAATATATAACAAAAGATATAAAAAAATATATAATATAAATAACCCAAACCTGCTCATAATTAAAATTCTAAAATCTGTCAGAACTCGATCCACACATATAATATCATTAATTCGCATTTTAATTTAACCAGCTTTTGTGTACACGTCAAACACTTTCATAACGGGCCGTTAAGCTCAATCCGTTGGTTAAGCCCGTGAGGTGATCTCGTCCGTCAGAGGGTGGTTAGCGGTGACTTTGGCGGCCAACAAACCTAGGTTCAACTCGTAAAACCTGAAAAAGAGATTACATCTAAACATCGGTAGTTTTCCAACTCCAGCTACGCTTCGCACAATTGACTATTGAGCACTCTCAAAGTAATGCTCTCGCGTGAATCGTGATACTCGCAATCAATACCAACTCAGTGACAGAAAATTGACAAGAGTTTTTTCTTTAAGTTGGCATTTATCGAAGTTTTGTTTATTTATTATCGTTAGTAATATTATTTATTGTTGAAAAATTTGTAAGACTTTCGTTTCGGCTTTCCATGTTTTAGTGGCAAAGAACATATTTATCGAGATGAAGAAGACACAATCTTATTTGTTTATAATTACGAGAATAAAAATAAAGAAAATTACTCAAAACGTAAAAAAATGTTAATAAAATAATCCAAATCCAAATTACTTAAAATAAGCGTAAATAGTTTCAACCGATTATTACTGTTTACCACATTACAAGACACTAATGAGATTGCTAACTCTCAAATATTTTTTTTTCAACACTGAACTTAGCGCACTTCGCTGATGCATTTGAAAACTAATAATAATTAAGCTGCAGCATAATTCGCCATTGTGCGCCACAGTCTGAGTGAAAGAGGAGACTCACGCGAGGCCCCTCTGCTTGAGGCGCTGCATGACGGCCGGCTTGACCTTGGGCCCCGCGGGGCTGTGCTTGCCTCTTCCCGTGAGGAAGAAGAGAGTGTGGGAGGTGACCCCGTTGCGGCCGTTGATCTCCTTGAGCTTTCTGATATGGACGTCTAAGAACAGGTCCAGGGACTGACGGGCCTCGCCGACGCGGCAGTGGTGCAGGTCGATGGTCGCGTTGTTCTTGCAGCGCTGGGCGTTCACCTGCGGGATCGTCAATTGTTTATTCCGATGAAAAAAGAATATAGAAAATATATTTTGTCAGCTCAATCTCCATACATAACCATAGACAAATACGGGGCCCCATTTAGGAAAGAGAGACCGGGGCTTTAATCTCGGGGCTTCCACAAAAGAGACTTCGGGTGAAAAGAAACAACGGGTTGCACTCCGGGAGTACCGGCAGAAGTGAAAACTTGAATATTAACGCTGTGCATTTTTGATATTTTGGAATGGTTGGGGAATAATTTTGCACGAATTGCTTTAATTATCAGTATAAAAGTAATATCATTTATGTGGTAGAATACAATATTTATTTATTGCGCTATCGTACAAACATCACAATTTATATTGCATTAAATACGCCGCGCCAGCTGTCTACTCTCCATGCGTCTTACGAAACCTACACAAAATAATTAAAATAAGTATTAAATCTTTCAATTAGGAAAATTCACAATTTTTTAAGTTGCCATTTTTTATTCGCGTCAGTCTGACCAAATCGTTAATAATAAAGCTTTAGACGTTTCGCAAAATTAAACCTTGATATTGACTTAAGGTCCAATTCTACATGCATCAATGTATCTGAGGAAAGAGGCAAATGAATTAAAACCGTAACATATATATATAGCACGAAGGTTCATAATCCTTTAAAACAACATCCGTCTTACGAATTTGTCCTGACGCGAGTATAACATTTTTTACCCATTCCAAAAAAGTGTACAACGCCTCTAACGAAGTTTTCACTTCAAAAAATGATTTAAATTCCAACTAATCAACACTGGTAAAACAACATTTCTTTTTGAATAAAACACTATTTTGACCGGATTGAAGTTATGTATTATTATAAATTTAAATTTATTATAAAAATTTTAGTGCGTGGTCACGCGTAAAGCACGCGAAACGTCGGATAAATTTAAAATTATGTTAAATAGTTGTAAATTTATAATAATACATAACTTCAATCCGGTCAAAATAGTGTTTTATTCAAATGAACATAAGTTATGTTAATCAAAGACAAAACTTTTCTTTTGATATTTTTTTGTACAAACATGATTGTATTGTTCTTATGTAGTCAAGTCCACATTTCAATGTCAATGTCATTGCTAGGGCGGCGTCCATGCGTCGGGTTGTCTCTCTCTCTAAAATATGGCGAGGGGGCCGATGGCTGGCCATGCGTCATACTCGTGAACGGGTGCTACTGGTGGTGACTGGTCGTACTTGAATTCGTGTATGCGGTGTTGTTAGTTATTTCGATTATGTCTTTGCGTGTTGTTCCCACGAGAATGTAAGTGCGTGCTCCTATTTCACCATACCTCCTGCTGATAGAGGACAAGTCTTTGTTTTTAATTTATTTTAATTTTATTAATTACTTAAGATGTCATGTGGAACATGGTGTTATGGTGGGAGCTACAGGTACAGTTACAAACTTTGTGAAAAACAAAAAACTTGGCGATTAAAAAGTGTGGCAGAGAGTTTATTGCCAGTTCTTCTCTTCCGTTCTACGCCCTTGATTTGAGAACTTGCAGCAAATGTAAAATTAAAAGCATTGAATGTATATTTCTTTTTTGACGTTCATAAGTGTACATTGTGTTACCTATATGAATAAATTTTTGGCGTTTGAGTTAAATATTAACAGAAATCATTGATCTGTATTTATATTTATGTTTGTTAAATACTAAAAGAATCAACTCGGTTTGACAATAAATTATAAATTGAAAAACTAAACTAAAACAAAAACAAAATAAAAGAATACAATCTGTATTGTCTTTTATTGACATAACTTTCACACATTTAATAATAAAACAATTTTTTACTGGATTGAAGTTATGTATTTACAATTATTTTTCATAGTCACCGTGACCACGCACGCTGTAAAGCACGCGAAAGCACGCGAAACGAAAAGCTTCAATCCGGTAAAAAATTGTTTTATTATAAAACAAATGGATCAATTTATTCGAAAAATAATTTAGGGCCACGGGGCCTCCACTTCTTTATTTCCTTGAGGCCTCCAGAACTCTAAATCCGGCCCTTAACAAATTTATATGTGAGTACTAAATGTCGCTTACCCTAACTTGGTATTATAGAAATCAAAAATCATGGCGTTGGGCAAGTGTAAATCGCGATATCAAAATATATACAGTGGTACAAATATAAACTTACTTATTCGAACCTTATAAACTCGTTGCTACGTTGGTATAACTATCGTGTGTAAGATTTGATGTTTATATGTTGTAGCTTTTATGGAAATTTTAATGAAGGCAGTGAATAATAACAAAACAATTATTGATTTTTTCTTAAAAAACGCCCGACTCTGTACAATTTCGAGTAACCTCGTCCCCAACCAACGAAATATAAACTCCAAGCTGAGCCAAGTATACAACAAAAACTTTAGAGGTTTTTAAACGATATTTAGGGCCATATGAAGCGGTATTGGTCTGTTATCTAAAGCTGGCGGCTTCAACACATTTACACTTTGTGCTTGTGTAGTGTCTGTGAATAAGCACGAGGCGTGACGTCACACTGAATATGCATCATGAAAATACTGTCTGTCTCTCTCGCGCTCGGTCAAGCTTATGAGTATAAAAGAGATAGTTATTGTTTTGCTTTTGCTACTGTTGATCTTTTTTCTCATTATTATTTTGTCTGTGATTGTTTACTTATTTGGTTGGAGGTTAGAATACTTAGAAAAAAATGTTTTATAAATAATTGATTCCGGCAGAACATTAACAGGACAATCTCGTGAAATAGTGTACAATGTTTTTAATTATTTTAAGCATCTTAATAAAAACAGTTTAATGAAAGAATTGTTAGTGGAGTACGCAATCAATATAATATAATATATTATATTATCGTATATTATATCATATCCAGAAAAAAACACAAAACCCAATCCACCCAAACTTACTAAAACCAGACTAGACTAAATATATAGCTTGGCAAAAAAGTCATATTTTTAAACATACTGTATAGTGAAATTGCATTAGTGTGAGTACTGTGAACGTGCCAGCTTTCGATAACCGACCTATATGTAGGTGGATTTCCGTATAGAAGTTGTTACCATGGTAACCGTAAGTTAAGCCAAAAACACTCACGTAAACCAGCGAGTTGGCGGCCTTGCTGTTGGCCTGCTCGTGGAGCGCCGTGTGCATGGCTCCCAGCTCCGAGTAGTAAGAGGCCACTGGCAGCATCCCGCGCTGGATGTACTCCTGCGCCTTGCGGTAGTTCCTGGAACCGAACAGGCCAGTTCATCAAGTTTTAATACGTAAATGTACGAGACTTCGGACTAGACGACGTACGTGTACGTATACGTGAATTCTAAAAGTTGCACATACTTTTAAAATACCCAAAAACGACTCGTTTGAATCGCTCTGAATTGTTTTTAGGCCACTTACTTTTCTCTCACTGCCAGATGTCCATTCGCCTCTTCCCTAAATCGTTCCACGTCCGCCATCGTTAGATTCGGTTCCATCGGAAGTAACGGCCATTCCACTTCGGACAGAGCCTGGAATGCCCGATAATTTCAATTAAAACCAAGTAAAATTAAATCAATTAAATCAAATCAAAATCAAAATACGTTTATTCAATTTAGATGCTTCTTAGAGTGGAGGAGTCTTCTTAAAAGGAGTCATTATAGTCAATAAAGTTCAGTGTACGTTTGAAAAATTAAATAAATAAATATTTTTTATTATTCAAATGTTTTTTTTTAAATTATGTCCAATGCCGTAGCATCTTCCGTGGGCAACTTCATTCTGTTAATTTTGTGTCACGGTGCGCGCATCGTAAAATTTCACTCTCATCAATTTTCCATAACGCGTCTAACGTATAACTTCAAAAAATACTACGCCATAATAACTTAGTAACACACTTTTTTTTTCATGCATGTCTAGGATATCTCTCAGTGCAATCTGCTCCACAATCAGAGAACTAAAAAGACTAATTGCAGAAGAGTGGGAACGTATTCGTCAAGACGTCATTAAAGACGTCGTGGAAAGAATTCAAGCTGTGATTTTGGCCAGAAGTCACCCTCGTTATTAGGTTTTTACATTATAAACAGTATTGTACTTAAAAAAAGTAAAGAAAAAAAATCTTGTCTTTATTTTCGATCACTTCTACTTGGCCGTCTAACGAATTCATCTACTTTCACTAAAAAACTGCCAGAATTCACTTCACGCGTATTTATTTACACGATTGTAAGTATAATTTCATTTAATTAAGTGAAATCGACCTTAGAACCTAAGTTTTCCCAGTTTTTTTGAAAATATATAACAAGGGGCAAACGAAACGGGCAGGAGGCTCACCCGATGTTAAGTGATACCGCCGCCCATGGACACTCTCAATGCCAGAGGGCTCGCGAGTGCGTTGCCGGCCTTTCAAGAATTGGTACGCTCTTTTCTTGAAGGACCCTAAGTCGATTTGGTACGGAAATACTTCAGTGGGCAGCTGGTTCCACACAGTGGTGGTGCGCGGCAAAAACTGCCTTAGAAAACGCTCAGTTGTGGAACGGCGGACGTCGAGGTGATACGATATTACAATGACATGACAAGGTACAATAAACAAAAGTAGGTGGTACATGGCAGAGAGTGGCAAAGTGCAGACAGAAATTGCGGAATTTAGTGGAGGCTTTTTCCAATAAGGGTGGATGGATATTTAGAAAGAATAACATGACAGAAATAAAATGTGTCTTAGTGTAAAAGTATCTGAAATAGATGCCGGATTTTTTTGGCAAAAGAGTTTATATAAATACATTTTATAATAATGATTTTATTAACTGGATTACCTTACGCTGTTCTTCAACCAAACGCTTCTTCCTGTCCATCTCTTTTTCCATTACGAACTTATTGACACCATTCTTCATTTCTAGAATGTTGGACCTCCCCGTCGACATTAAGAGGGCCTGAGGACAAACCACATACTAACTAAACAGACATGATTCGCATCTATTCACTCACAATTTGTGGAGCAATCTTGATAGTCGTGTACCTTTGTTTAAGAAGCTCAAAATTTGATCTCTTCCCTGTATGTATATTTTTGAAATTTACTTATTCGTTGACAAAAACATAATGGGAGAAATTGGCTGTGCCAAAAAAAAATCTGGAATTGTATAGGAAAAACGCCTTTGATATGGCAATCAAGGTTTATACTAATTTACTAAAAACATTCAAAGATAGAGTTTTTTTTTAAATATCGACCTAATATAACTTTCGGAAAAATGTATTATTCTATTAATGATTATTGGAGTGTATAGGTCGGTTATCGAAAGCTGGCGCGTTCACAGTACTCACACTAATGCAATTTCACTTACAGTATGTTTAAAAATATTACTTTTTTGCCAAGCTATATATTTTAGTCTACTCTGGTTTTAGTAAGGTTGGGTGGGTTGTAAATAAATAAAAATGTGTCAAATACATATAAATATTATGTGCATACGAGGGTGGATCCAAAAGTACCCGACCAAGAACGTAAAAGAGTAGTTTGTGTAAATAATTTTTCATTTTTCGACATAAGCTCCATCTAGATCAACACACTTCACTTTTACTTCACTAACTATTCTTTCAATACTCCTCTTAGAAACCCCAATCGCATCTGATGTCAAATTAAATATAACATTTTTTCATTAAACTGTTTTTAATAAGATGCTTAAAATAATTAAAAACATTGTGCACCATTTCACGAGATTGCCCTGGTAATGTTTGAAAAAAGATCAACATGTATAAAATAATAATAATATAAAACAGCAAACATCAACATAAACAGTAGCAAAAGAAAAACAATAACTGTCTCTTTTATACTCATAAGCTTGACCGAGCGCGAGAGAGACGGACAGTCTTTTCGTGATGTATTTGTGATTGTATTTCAGTTTGACATCACGTCTCGCGCTTATTCACTGACACTACACAAGCACAAAGTGTAAATGTGTTGAAGCCGCCAGCTTTAGATAACATACCTATAACATTATAATGAATATTAATTTGATAACGTAATAATATATTTTAATAATGTGATAATGTGATGACTGATGATAAAACAACATAAGAATGGACAAAGATGATATGATTGATAATGTACATAATGTAATATGTAAAATTCTACCTTTTAATTATGTTAAACAGACTTGCACGCCATTATGTGTGGCGGAATATGCGAAGTTTAGATTATACCACCATCATATTTTTGTACCATGTTCTTACAAATAAATTATTAATAATATTTTTACTTCAGCGTCAAAGTCTCCGTCACCACCTGGAGACGTTGTCTCTCTTTTTGTTCTCGAAAACGTTCCTCCGATTGTAACGAAACATACCTCTACAGTATTTTGAAAATTGTTGTCGTGCGCCATCAAGAGCTCCGACAAAATATCGGGAGCCACGTCCGGGAACAGGTTGTATAGTTTCTCCCTCGTCATCTTTGCCGCCAAATCCGGTGGCTCTCTGTTGCGCCATTCGGCAATGTCCTTTTGGTACAGCGAAAGAGCGAAATCCAAGTCCATGATCTCTTTGAAATCCGGGACTTCCGGCTCCTTGCCGTTCAGGAGCATTTCCTCTTCTTTCGCAACTAGTAACCTGTTGATGAAATGAATGAACCCATTAAAGAGAACTTGAAGATATTACCTTGCATATATTCGGTAGTGAGCTGATCAATTTAAATAAAAGCATTATAAGCAATAAATTACTAGCAAAATCTAAAATTGGATTAATTTTTTTTTTTACATTTATGTTCACTTACAATAAATCACAATTGTCATGTATTTTAGAATAGATAGCTTATAACATATACTGTAGATAAACATTATATATGATGTGGTGAATATTTATCTATCTATACATATATATATATCTAAAATGAATCCCTATTTCCCTTGGTGACGGCATCACGTGCTGGACCGATTTCGCTAATTCTTTTTTTGTTTCGTTTGTTATTGTCAGGAGGTTTTTATGAAAGAAAAAATTGCGCGGAAAATTGGAAGATTTAAGAATACTTAACCACCATAGTAAGTAATCCTGACTTTTATTGTTAGCAATTGTTTTTTTCAGAGCAAAAAATTTACAATACATCTGTTCCCGTGTCGGAGTACCAACAAAACTATTTATATACGCGCCACGAAAAAGCAGAAAAGGCAGAGATAAAAGAGCCTCTGGGATTTTATTAGAGTATCCCTTTTCCAAAAAAAGAATTCGGGTCCACTAGAAAATAACTAAAATGCAATTACCTTTTACTGAAAAGGCTACCAAGAACTTTACTGAAAAGGCTGAAACATTTGAAAGGACCACAAACCTGGCGAAATCTGCATCCTGCTCGATCATTTCTTGGCTTTGTTTCGAGTCTTTCTCGACCTGATGCATCATCGACTCCATCCACAAGGCATTGATTTCGTTCAAAATGGTCACTGGCATCTCCAATTTCGGCTCAATATTTTCAGGGTACTTCATTCCTTCTCGACCGAAAATCCCGTCCAACTGCTTTATAAAATCCATTCCGACATTAATGGTAATAGATTTCACGACATCACACGGTGATGTGGAAGAGCCGGTGTCGTCGTCGTCCGATGTGTCCGAATGCAATATCTCGTCTCTTGTATTATTTGACGAGCCAGAAGTGCTCGGCAAATTGACAGCCGAGTGGATCTGTTGATTCTCTTCTGTGCCATCGGCAGTTGAGCTCGTGCATGGTTCGCCATTACGTGCGTTCTTCATCTTTAAATGATGCTCGGAATAATGATTTTCAGAAATTACTATATTTTCTTCAATTTGACGCTTCAATTGTAATGAGGCGTCAGAGACGGCTGCATCTCTGCGTGTTCTTTTAGGTGTCGCTTTTGGCGTATTTTCCGCGCTGACTTTTGTTACTATGGGGTTGTTTTCCTGAATGACTGGACGATGATCAGGTATGATGTTATACGCGGCGAGGCACCCGCACTGCTCGACGTTTTCTGCATCCTCCTCATCGTCCGATGAGGCCTCTTCTTGAATTGAACAAAATTGATTGTTGGTCATGCCATCTATTACGATTTCGACAGCCCAGTTAACATCGCCACAGCAGTTCTCGAAAATATCCCTTAGTTCTGTAGAAGGAATATTGCTAAACATCTTTCTGAAAGCTTTGAAATGCTGTTCCGCGTTTTGACATCTAAAGGGCTCCATAGAAATTATTTCATTACTCGTGGTAGTCCCTTTATCGAGCATTCGTTTTATAGGTATTTTTTCTTTTTTCTCAATAGTAAATTGATTTATGTCCCACGCTTTACCCGAAATAACTTTGTATTGGTCTTTAATTTGAGAGAAATCCATGTCCCCTGCTTCGATACACGTACTTCTAGATGTTTTTTCTGGAGCTAATGTATCCTCTGTAAGAATCTCCCGGGGGGTTTCAGGGTCCACCGTTAGGAACCTGCTCCAATCATTTGAATGTACTGCAGGAATTACAAGTTGGTCAGAGACAACTTTCGGTGATTTCTCTATTTGCCTTTTTCTCTGAGGTTTAGATGTTGAAGATTCAGCAATTCCAGGACTTGATGTTGTTGCTTTTTCGGAATTTAATACTGCAAGTTTCTTAGTTTCATCCCAGTTTTCTCCATTATCCCACTCTTGCTCTAATTTTTCAATCTCTTCTATACGTTTTTCAATATCAACACAGTTTGTAGAGAGGACATCAGAAGATGCAGCTTCTGTTTTAAGATTGGAGCTGTTGTTATCTGATGTCTCTTCAATGTGACAGTTGATATCTAAAGGATCTGAAAGCTTTTCTTCAGATTCCAATACACGGTTTTCAATTGAATGAGAATCAGGGTCTGGAGTTGTAATAATCGAACCCTCATTTCCTAGGGTTTGGTTTTGTTGGTTGTCATTATTAGATTCACTTTCACTTCTTTGAAGAGATGCTACTGTGGGTGGTAGCAACTCCGGATATATCCTAAAAACTGGCGGCGTCATTTCTGCCGAATAGTGTATTCCTAAGCCTTTTATCATTTCCTCACCTGTTATACCTTCCTGCATATTATCCACCATTCGTTTTATTGTATGAATTGGTACATTATGAGAATTTCTTTTAAAGAGTTGATATGCATTTCTCGCCCAACGAGTTTTGGGAGAAATGACATGTATAAAATAACCATTGCAAACTCCAGCCCTTACATAGGGCTCCATTTCCCACGGCTCAATGTTTGTATTATCAATTATGACGGGACTTACGCCACTTGTCATTGCTCTAAATGCTCTACATTGATTCCACAAATGGGCATCTTGTAGCTTATACTTGTCAAAGCAATACACACCTCTAAGCATAAAATAATCATCGCTACTTAATAGGTGTTTATCTTTTATGTGTGTATCACCAACAGTCATCTTAAGTATTTCCCGAGCTAAGTGCGTCTTCCCACATCCAGGAGGGCCTCTCATCAGAAGTAGGACCCTCCAACCATTATTACATTGGGTCACTATTTTGCTCACATCTTGTATGCTGTTAATTCCAATTTGTGTAATTTTCTTTATATTTTGTGTATGGGGTTGCACATTATGAGATATACTAGAGTAAGACATCTTTGATTCCGTAGTATTCATATTATTAGAAGTCTCAGGAACACGAGTAGAAGTATATTCATCATGAAATTGTGATGTCTGTTGTGACCCTGATGCTTCAGTATTGTCACCTATGAAACTCATAATTGCATTGGCTGATTGCTTAACTAAAACAAACAATAGTAATTATTTAATCATTTGTATGTTGTTGAATATATTTTCAAGATTATGAAGTCTTAAAAGTGGGAAAGCAATGGGATGACATCATTTGTGAGGATAAAAAAGTATTGGGTCTGGCAAAACACAACCATGTGAAACTGAGGTCATTTAATATAAAAACTAAAGACATCATAGAATATTTATTACAATAATAGGTTCAAAGTTAGGTTATATTAAATAATGCTTGAATAATATATAATACTGCTAATATTTAAAAAAAACTTTGTTTAAAAAATTAGTAATGGCTAACAGAATGCAAGTATTTTAGTGAACAATTGTCACAAACTAGTACATTCTTATAAGTATGTAATGTAACTAACTAATATAGTATACTATGTGCTTAAATATTTAATAGATTTAATAAAATAATAATAAATATTTATTATAATTAATACAATTGATATTAATTGTTTCCATTTTTTGTGTGGCATATTTACCAACCAACATACATACTTCTAATCTGATCTTGAATCATCAATTTACTATCAAAAGTCTCTTTTTAAAGTTATCATTCTTAGTTCAAAAAATTGAGGTTTCATAGTAAACTCAGTCTTTAAAATTAACAAACCCCTATATTTATACACATTGTAGAAGATGAAAATAAACAAATAGAAATAGAAAAATGGATATTGCATAAGAAACTTACAGTTATAAAAGAGTACATTTAACTCAAGTGGACTTCAGTACAAGTCACATAAACGGTGTAAACAAAGAAATCAATAACTTGTGATCATGTTATGTTGGTATTCCACCAACTGTTGATGTATATATAACATGAAACTATATAAACATCATATAAGAACTACAGAATGAACTTTATTTATACTATATACTCCAAACTCATATAAGTAATACATTACTATACATTAGATCAGAATAATAATGAAATATATGAAGGTTAAAATAAATAAATAAACATAATATCCGCCTTCCGATATCCATCAAATTTTAAAACGAAATAAATAAATAGTAACTTACGATCACCATTATAGCTAATAACAACAGCTTCAATTACATCTCTTTCAACAACGCCACTGAAAGTATTAAAAAGTTTATCAATAATATCGCCAAAAATCGTCACATCGTCTTCCATTCTTGCGAATTTGTATTAATTAATGTTTATAATTAAAAATACTCTTGTACTGGACATAAAGTAGTTAATATATTTGTCGAGAGCTGACTTTTTTTATTCTGCTTAAAATTGTCCGCCTTTAATTTGATAATGTATAGTTATGAGTTTATGGCTTATGACTGTATCACTGGTATTTTGTAATTTGTAACTTCATAGTTCGTCGGCGCGATCGCTGATTTGCCAAAAACAACATTCCTATTTAGTCTGTGACTGCGAGCATATCTAAATTTAATAAAATAAAATTATAATGTTTTTGCTACATCTATGATTTAACACCCTAATGTTTATGGCTATGTTCACATGTAACGCGCGTTAACGCGCGTCAACGCGCGATCAAATTTGAAGAGCGTTCAGATGATGAGCGCTAACGCGTTGCGAGAGTACTCGTCAGTCTAGTTCTGTAGAACGTAGAAAATGGACGTGGAAGAGGCTATTATTTTGTGGTTATATTATAAAGAAAAATATAGAAAAAGAAAACGTACACATTGGGTTCATCCAATTTTGAATAAAAATACAAATTATACTTATTATATTTTTTATACAAATTTGCTATATGCCAACTTGCTGACCTTTTTTCTACTTCATCGATTAGTAAGACGATGTCAATATCTTCAATTTCACTCATTTTAAATGCGAGAACAAAATATAATTACGAACATTAACGGACATTACATTAATATTAAAGATCACGATCACCTGCGTCTAGAGACTTTTTCTCTGAGCGCCGCGTTGACGCGCGTTAACGCGCGCTCATGTGAACAGTTGTATGAAAATACCACAATGTCTAGTCGCGCGATTTGAAAACGCGCGTCAAGTTTTTGCCATCTGAACATAGCCTAATACAACTGCATTATAACATATTTTGCATACCTACATTAAACTTAAATGTGATAATTATTTTTTGCATTAAAAAATATTATAACCGCTAGTTACGTAACCTAAAGGTGGGAACTGACCAAAGTTACGTTACTATTAAGCGCAAACCAAATGGATATTTGTTTCAAGATGTAATTTTGAACCCTCTGTATGATACTTATGTTACGGCCTGGCCACGGGGATCGGCGGTGCGAATGGCGAAGCGGGAGGCGAGGCGACTATTCACGCTGCGCCGTTTGCAGGCCACGCACCAGTCACGTTCGCCGCCGCGACCAGTAAGGAAGTTCGACAGCGAAATGTCTTTATCGAAATTATCTCGATATTGCTTGGAAAGTAATAGATTTTTGGTTCAAGACCTAACATTTGGAAGAGATTGTGGAATAAATGATTTAAATAAGAATCGAGGTATAGATGGAGAATTCCACAAAAAGTACGAGAAATACAGAATATATACAGAATTTTTTTTGTATACCAGAATGAGTATTGAAACCTTCGATTATATTCTTATGAATATTCAAATTTCAACCAGAATTGGAGAAAAATGTTAATGCAAATAGAATTTTAAGTGCCGCTGAAAAATTATGGGAATCTGGAAATTTTATTTTTATTTCTTGCCACAATCTCTTCACAACATGCTTAAATTAATGCTGTGGATGGCCAGACTTCCAAATAGCTGGTCTAGCCAGTATTTTAGTAATAAAAAACTCTGTACCTATTCATTTTTCGCCGCGAAAACGACTAAACTTATTTAATCCCTGCTCTATTCGCCGCGACTGCCGCTCGACTCCGTGACGTGGCTCGCGCCGTACTGATTCATGCCTTTGTAGTTTGTTGTTTGCACTTTGCCTCGCCCGCCTCGACGCCAGTCGCCCGCGCGGTTCGCTCAGTAGTTAGTACATTTCGCCGGTCGCATCGCCGGTCGCCGTTGCGCGTGGCTTGATTAGTACATTGCTATGAGTTTATTTCAGTCGCTAGACGCTTCGCCGCACCGCGCGAATATTCGTATCGGCGAATGTCCTGTGGCCAGGCTGTAAAAGGCCACAAATCCTAAGTCTTGATAGACACGGTTGAAAGAGAGGAGCAGTCTCGATAGAGATTTTGCTCTGAACGTCCTGTCAACGTACTGTCAAGTGTCATGAGTCATGACCTGTGAGTCAACTCATGGTTAAAAACTAAGAGACCGTATTTTACATCTGTATACGAGTCGAATTATCAAATGCCGATAAATAAATAAACATGACAATCGGATTTAGGTCTCTTTCGAAGCTTGTTGTACCTGCTGTAACCAATTTATATTGTGTTTCACGTCTACAAATAAGTACTTTGTGAGTTTATATAATTTAGTATCTTATATTCATAATTATATGTTCTGTTAAGGTTGATCTAATGATTATGCAATACTGGCCGAATGCAGAAAAAATCTCCTAAATAACCTTTACCCTAATGACAATGTAATTGCACGACAGCTTAGTTTTTTCATTATTAATTGTTGCCCATTGTGGCGATATTTCAGGAAAATGACAGATAACAACCCTGATTACAAAAGTGCTTCAAGCATTCACGAATTTACGGTAAAAAACATTAAAGGTGAAGATGTCAAATTAGACGTCTACAAAGGTCATGTTTGTATTATTGTAAATGTTGCATCTCAGTGTGGTTTAACAGCAAATAATTACAAACAACTCAATGAATTATTCGATCACTACGGTGAAAGCCGAGGTATGTTATAATTATGTACGTCAAATTACCACCTGATTATATAATTATTATAATATCTATCCCTTGTTTATTATACGTTACTTTGCTTTTTTACCTGCCGCGCATAATAATCGTGATCCCACCTTCTAGATAAAAGTACTTATAGATTTTTTACATTGTTATTATTATAGACAGCATTATTAATTAATAATGTAAAATATTAAAATTAATATGCACAGCTAATACTTAAACAGAGTTGGATAAAAAAAAATTATGCAGTAAGAAGGTAATATTTATTATAATAATTATTTTATAACATAGGACTCCTTTTCAGGTTTAAGGATTTTAGCATTCCCATGCAATCAGTTTGCTGGACAAGAACCTGGTAATTCAGAAGACATTGTTTGTTTTGCTTCGGAGCGTAAAGTGAAATTTGACTTATTTGAGAAAATTGATGTGAATGGTGATTCAGCTCATCCATTGTGGAAGTTTTTAAAGGTGCATTTTCTATTTTTAATACTTTATCTATAATGTAGCTTAGATTAAATATTAATATGTGAATTAAAAAGTCTATGTTTTGTTATAAAAATCTACTTTTTCTATGCATAAAATAACATTGATTTTTTTATTTATAAAGTATAAATTATTCATTAGCATAAGTTGGACTCTGTACAATAAGCAATCTGCCTCAATTTAGTAGATAATACTGTTTAAGCATCTAAATGCGACACAGAATATAGAACTGTATTTTAATTTACTCCTAAAAATATTTCACTTTTTTTGTAGAATAAGCAAGGTGGAACACTGGGTTCGTTCATTAAGTGGAACTTTACAAAGTTCATCATAGACAAAGATGGAGTGCCTGTGGAAAGACATGGACCAAATGTAGATCCTACAAACTTGGTCCAACACCTTGAGAAATATTGGTAAATTATACACAAAAAAATAAACATTTATTTGAGCATTGTTTGATATCTTGAATATTGTGCATTTTAATTTTTTGTATGAATTATGTTTTCAAGCATTTGTTATAAGTTATATTGTTTGTTAAAAATAAAATAATAATAAATATATATTTATATGAATAATCTGTTTGATGAAACCCTTTTAAAAGTTGGAGTTTACAATAGAGATAATAAATAGCTATCTAATGATAAGAAAATCATTTGATTTGACTTTCTATTTAGTTTGTTGATATGGGAATTAGTTGATATAATGTCAAACTTAGGCAATAGCCTAAGTTTGATCTGAACCAAAATAATAACTTTGGTTCAGATCACCTGGTAAAACACCTGAACTGACTTTGCTGTGGCCTTCAATCTTCAATAGATTTAAAAGAGTTCTTACTATTATTATCAGTCAATTAAAAATAAATTTAATAGAATATATTGAAATAGACAAATTTAATTTTATAATTTTAGATAATAAAAATATTTGGCATTCGAGATTATAGTGATCTTGTGGCAGCGGTAGAGGATAAATTTAGAGATAATAACCACAGATTTAGTAGAGGTAAAATAATAGCGTGTACTGTTATGGTTATCTACTTACCACTATCCCAAGCCGGTTGTGACGCTTCTAGTGGCTTTATACTGCTCTCTTTCTAACTTGCACATTGAAAAGAGATAGCGATTACCATATCCGGAATCCTAATATCACAACGTCTTTTAGACCAATCAGAATGGATAGTTCTTTTTTCAAATTATACAAGCGTCGTTGTGTACTGACTACTGACGCATGTTGTAGCGTTGCTTATTGATATTGTTTTGAATATATTTTATCGAATTGTAAAATTTTGTAATTAATATGAAATTCTATGTGCTACAGGCACAACGATTGCGTGTTTCAATATTTAAATTCATTTTATAATCATTGGTATTGTGAATATGTGTCTAAATGAAGTAACGATCTCGTTGCGTGTGGTGGCGTGATAATTTTAGCCATTTAAACAAATAAGTTGTGCATCATTGTAAACTATCGAAAATGTCTACAAGAAGTGGACGTGTGAGGGCTAGTATAGTTGATACAAGCCCTTCTCGCAGAAGAAAAGTTGCATCGCCATCGCGTTCTCCCGCCAGAAACCGTAAAGAATCTACAGAGCGTACAACTCGCCAATCACCTGCTAGAAAGTCTCCCAGCCGTAAACCTACTTTGAAATACCCAGCTCGTAAGTCTCCTTCAAGAACAGTTAAAGAGAAAGACGAATCTGTTTCAAAGTCTCCCGCAAAGCGGGCACCGATGCAGAATGCAGAAGTCAAGTTGGAAGACTTCTCTGCGAAACTCGAAGTTTTTCGTAGTACACGGTCCAAGCGTATTGAGTATACTGTGAAAGATATACCAATAAAATCAATTGAAGATGATTTAAATGGTGTTGATAGCACAGAATTTAGTGAATATAGTTTGAGAAAGCGCCGTTCAGTTGATATCGCTCCTAGACAATCTAGTCGGCTACGAGACTTGGAAAATGTACCAGACATAAGAAGAAGTTTAAGTAAATCCTTAAGCAATTCCTTAAGTAAATCAATTAGCAAAACTATTGATACTTATTCAGATGATGAACCTGAATTGTTATTCCGAGGAAAATCAACATCTGTTGTAAGAAAATTATCTACACCTGTTCCAAGCACAGTTTCATTGGCACAAGTTAATAACAAATTTGAGTTTGGTGGGATATTTGGTGCTATAGCTTTGATATTTATCATACCGCTAATTGTATTTGGGATTTTAAGTTCATGTACTAAAGTGTGTTCTCACAATATACACTTAGATTTAACTGTGTATAAAAATACAATATGGTTTACTGTGCCCTCATTGGAGATTATTCTTGTTCAAAACATTTTACAAGCTGGAATTCATATGTTACCGGTATTGGGAAGCAAGCAAGTAGATGGTGTAGGTAAAAAGTTGGGTTTCAATGCTCTTTTCGCAAGTATTGTTACACTAACCATACTGTTTTCTCTGCATTTCTATAAAATATTCAATATTAATTTGATCTTGGACTCTCACTTACAGCTGGGAGTTGTATCGTTTTTAATATCAGTTGTTTTGTCTGTGTTTCTTTATTTGAAAGCTAGAAATATGAATGAAAATGATTTGAATCCCTATGGAAATTCTAAATATGCAGTCTACAATTTTTTCATTGGTCGAGAAGTCTACCCGCAGATAAAGAAATTTAATATAAAGTTATGGACCTATAGAGTGTGCAATATTACCACTGTGAGTATACTTTTCTAAGTATTGTAAAAAAGTAAACATGCCTCCTTTATAGCATATATATTTTTTTACAATGTCTTATGTTTGTTTCAGCTTATCCTACTGGTTCTTGTATTAAAACAGAGTTTTTATGTTGAAGTGAAAAACCTTGAAAACATAAGTTTGACTAATTATCAAGAGATACTAAGCGAGGTGCAATACAGGCCAACACTTGCCGTATTCACATTGATGCAAATAATATATGCTCTATACTTTGTTATCTGCGAGTACAAGGTTATATCCACATTTTACTGGCAATATGAGGGGCTGGGATATATGCAGTTAACTGCAACAGCATTATACCCATTTTATTTTACAAGTATATCAAAATATGTCGCAGACTCTGGATTAAGTTTACGTACAAATACTTTGATAGCAGCAAGTGCATTATTCTTATTTGGATTTGTCTTTATGTATGTGAGTAACGACATAAAACACAGGTTCAGGAAAAATCCACTAGACCCGACGACAGTTCGTAAGTAACATTTTTCCTGTTCAGATGATTTATTAAATTAAATAACGTTTAAATGTTCTTATGACTCAGTGGTTTATTGTAATAGATAAAAATTAGTTAAGATGACGCCCTTATATGCATCTATATTAATTGTAGAAAGTTTAAAGATCGGCGTTGGTATAAATATTTAGAACAGATACCGGCAAACTTCTTGAGAATTAAACAAGGGAGTGGGGGAAAGTTTTCCAATCGCGGGACACAAACGTCAACTGATTTACCAATCACGCGATCGAAACGTCACTCTCCCGCCGCCCCTCCTCCCAGTGATACCTAAATATCGCTTCTGCGCAGGCAAGGACATTAATTGTTCAAGATGTTTGCCGGTATCTGTAGTTGACGACTGAGTTTTTTGTGTAGGAATAGTTGTCATTTTTTTTCAATAATAGTCGTATCAAACTTCGCATTTATTTTACAGATTATTAAAGTAAATATTCCGTTTCAGATCTCGACTCGATGCCAACGTTTCACGGGAAGAAGCTTCTTCTCTCCAACTTGTGGGGCTTCGTGCGTCATCCGAATTATTTGGGGGATATCATTATGCATATAGCTTTAGCTTTACCTGGCATTTTGTCTTCTCGGCCCGTGGCTGCTCTTCCGGCTTTACTCCCAATAGTCGTTTTGATACATCGAGCCTGGCGGGACCATTGCAGGTGTAGGAGGCGTTACGGGGCCGCCTGGCAGAGATATTGCAAACGGGTACCCTCACTATTATTGCCTAAAATACTCTAGTATATGCTAATAGAAACTATATTATTATTTTGTGAATTTATAGTGGTCTTTGCAAAGAATATTTTTCAGGTCAAATGTTTTAGAATTAAAGGAATCCGGGGCCAAATCACAAACGAAAGGCTAACTAATGAGAATATATGCTTAAAATGCTGATCTATAATTTTTATTTTTAGTAAACTATAGAAAAATATTTTACAGATTATATACATTTATAATTAGGTTACATTAAATTGAAGGTTATTAAATTTAGATTTTATTTAATAACGTATAAAAATAATATAGGTATGAATTATTTTTGCCATTTTGGTCCCACCGGTTTGAGATCTGGGTTTATTTTAGTTTATGATTTAGAGTGGATCGATAGTCTATAGTGAATTCTTTTTATAGAAATGAGATATCTTAATCATTAGTTTTAAGGTTTGCTCAAATGGTGTCTCACAGATTTTGACAAGTACCTTGTTGTATTTTAGTTTATATATACTATATGATCTAAGAATTGACAATTTGTGCCTCGTAAGCGCTTCAAAAGCATGTATTTCGAATTAATCTTAATTTCGGTAAGAAAGTTTTTATAGGGTTTTATATACAATATATGTACTGATAATATAACTACTCATAACGGTAGTAATACATATTTGTGAACAATGCTCATGTAGTTAATAAAATGTGTAAACAAAAATAGATGCCAAAGTCCACGTGAAAATGGAGTACAATTAACTCAAAGTACGTACATAGTTTGAAATCAATGCATTTCAGTTTTAGTATACTCTAATTAGTTTTTATACAATATTAGTAATGTTTATGTAATAGTGTGTTTATTTCCAATAAAATATTTGCCCTTAATGACTTTTATTTTTAAGGATTTACAAAAAAGCACCAGTTTATTGATTTATTTATTTTCTATAAAATACACATACAATTTGTAAATAAACAATTTAGTATTTTCAAATACCTAAATTGCAGATCAACCCTAGACAACATTCATGTCAACACACAAACATTTTGGAATATATTAAGAATTATATCTTATATTTTTGTCAATAGTAAAAAGCATTGCTGTTCATCAAAATAGCTAAAAAAAACAAATTTTGCGCACTTAGGGTCGACCCCTGCCTTAGACTTCAATAATTAAAGTTAAACACCTTATAATTAAACATACTTGTGGCTCTCACGAATGAAAGCGACGTCACTCTGTTTACCAAACGATTATGATGGCTTTCACAAAGAATATCCATGCTTTTTACTATTGGATATTTCGCGAATTTACTGGTACGACATTAATAGTTATAAGTTATAACGACACTTCAGCTTTTAGGATTTCGTATACTAATTATTTAAGTGGAGGGTTCTATCTAGGTGAAATGTATTCCATAAATTGTTTAATTAAAACGGCCCTTTCAATTATTTATTATGAAGTAACGCCTGTATAGAAAAAGCAATTCCTTAACATCACAATATCGTACCCAAGAATGTATATATTTATGCACAGTAACGAATAAGATGTTATTACAAATCCGTCAACGTGCTATTTGTAGATAAGGTGTTCGGTAAAACTTGGAACAAGTTTAATCGTGATATGTTTTTTCTAAACCGTTTTACAAAATTTGTATTAATTACAATGACAATGTACTTAAAGCGATTAGTACTAAACTATTAGGAATATACAAATTATGTAATCGGACATTAACGAACAATATAGGCCATGTACTGCCATTTTGAATGAACAACTATTAAACTATCTCTTCAAATTAATCAATATCATATTTTCACGCAGAAATTAAAGATTTTTTTGGCACGAATAATAGGTATAGAATTACAACGTACATAATCTATTTACATTTATTACTTTTGAACTATAGACGACTATAATTTTAAATAGCGTAACTTCTTAGGACCAACTTTATTTTTTAATTTATCATAAGACTTGTTTTTATTCTAGTCATATACATACCATAATGCAACAAAACATCTAGGAACGGGCTTTCTTTGCAGATTCATTGATTGCAAATAAGTAGTTTACTTTGGGAAGACGATATTTTAAGCTCGACCATCGGAAGGTTTATTTATAGAATAAGTTAAGTGACAAACGAATCTGAATAAAATAGAAGGATGGTACCAACTGCGACATAGGAATGAAGATATAATTACTAATCAGCCAAGGGTGGTCGAAATGTTTCTAACGTTGCTGTTACTTGTCTCACACCTAACTACATAAAAATTACATGTTTATATTTAAGTATTTTATAACATTGTTTATTTTTCTCTATTTATTTGGTTCCTTTTAACACCCACTATGAAAATATACATTTACGTCTAGAACAAATATTTACATCCGAGTATTTACAATAATTGCAGATTCCATTTATTACCTAGGGTACCTACGAGTAGATACGACAGACAATTTATTCAAAGGTTTGTATTACAATAATACATGTTGACAAAAGAACTTTAATTGAAAGTGTACAATTCAGATTATAATATATGAGGAATGGCAGTGGCCTTGATTATGTATTTATTACACATTACATTAATTAAATAAACGTCCGTTCTCGATATATTATTGTGTGCGTTCACAATAAAATAACTTATCCTGCATGAACCCATTTCCATTATACACTTTAAGGAAGGTAATTGAAATTTATAACACAAATGATTTTTGTGGTTTTAAATTAAAGACTAATGCTGCTAGAGTTTATTATTAATCAAATTTACATAACAAAGTCATGGACTTGCGATTACTCTGTAACTTCCGATAGCGATCACGACAAAAGTTTCGCGTGATCAAAAGGATACGACTTCGGCGCTATTACGGATATTGACAGAACTATATCGAAAATTACATCGAGATAGGTAAAGCCACGTTGCTTACGGGCGGTGATGTGTGATACGATTTATTCCAAACAAGACAATTCGTAGGTATATAACAATATAATATATATAGAAAAATTTCATTTCATATTATCTACGAAAAAATGGCCGGAATAATTTAAAAGAGGGAAAGAGATAAGCTTGATACAGCGATGAGAGAAGTATCTATATACGAAATAAAAACATGGTCGTAGAAATCCAAAAAGCGTTTTGACATCTTTAAATATCAGAGATTAGTTGAAGAAATTCTTATGATAAGCTCTCTTAAAGATGGCCTATAATAGGATGATAAACAACGAGAGACAATTTTTCCTAGACATTAAAAGTGAATAGTTCGAAAGAAGAATTTATTTGGAAAATTTCACGACATTCATACTACTGTATTGTTACAAAAATATTTTTCAATATAATTTCCATAAAACTACTTACATTCATTACGACATCGAAATTAAGGGAATACATTAATTCACTATATTCGGTACTAACTACGACACGTTAGACTTCCTGAGATTTTACAGAACTCGTAATCAATTAGGGTTTATACAAAAAAACGGGCCTATTAATAATAATATGGTGGTTTAGCATGCGCGGCGTCTCGGGCGCCTCGAGGCAGGGCGTCAGAAGTTGCTGTCAAACACTCCCATTGAGCGAATTATATCTTCGTCGCGTAAACAGCAGTCTAAGAATTCGTCAAGTGTAAGGACCCCGTCACGATTTAAGTCCATTTTCTGAAAACAGATTTTCTTATTTAAATGCTAACTGTTAATGTGGATATAAGCGACTCCTTAACCAAAAGTTTTTTCGTTGTGTCGCGATCACTATATTCTTATTATTTAACAGTAAATAAAACCACGGAAAGTAAGATATTTTTTGGAATGAAACCCTCCAGTGACATTTAGTAGTATGAAATTCTATCAGGCGCTTTATAAGTTATATAAACACTGAACCGTGGTGGTTTACAGTATGTAATTATTTTGGTCCTTTTGAAATAAATATTCATTCACTTTGCCGTTACTAACATAGGCTACGTTAAACACAAAAAAACCTACTTGAAACAATCTTTCGACTTTTTCTCGAATGGCATCGTCGTCTATCATTGGTTCCACGATCTTGCCCATTAGATCATAAATTGCGGTTACTATTTCAGTCATTTCTTCCTTCGTTATATACCCATCTCCGTTGATATCGTAAAGAGAGAATGTCCACTGCAGCTTCTCTTCTATAGTTCCTCTCGATAGCACCGATAAACCAGTAACAAATTCCTGAAGAATAATATAAAACATGAAAAAAATAGGCTTATACTAAGATTATATACATCACTATTGATATCATGAATCAGATTGTATAAATCACTATTTGAAGGCCAAGAATCACTTTGGGTCGTTGCGCCAGTCGAGTGAGTATAAATAACTATTGAAATTTCAACCTAGAATTTCTAATCATTAGCCCGACATCCTGGCATAGGCACTACACCATTCTGGTCAGCCACAACTCTGTAACCGTCTTTAGGTAACTTTGTTATTCATAAAATTATAAATTAAGCCTACTTAAAACGTTTTTGTTCAAGTTTCAGAGTTTTGTATCTGTACGGTTATTATTACGGTAACTTCGACGATTTAGGAATTCGCCACGCTTATAAAACTAAGAAAGCCCGAGTGAGCAAAATGTATTGCCGTAGCTCGTACCTACAGTATCCTTACCTCAAAACTGAGCAGTCCACTCCGATCTTGGTCCAATGTGTTGAATACGTAATGTGCATATTGAGCGGTATTCGCTGAAAAACATGAGACCTAACATTACTATACATTTTTATATTAATAACCACCATAATTACTTTTATTTTGGTGCATCTATCGTAAATGACGAGTCCACCACGAACTTCATATAATATGTTCATATTTATTTCGTAATCCTCCAGCTTACATAAATTATATATAAACAGTTACACTGAAAATATAGAAAATAATATAATGAAATAGTGTAAAATAATATAATAATGAAATAGAGATGTAATACATTTAACTATAAGGTTCAAAAATTTTCAAAAGGAAACAAAAAAAAATATTCAATTCATTTAAATAAGTGGTACCTAATTTGGCTGTGTTGTGTGATGGTGTTAAAAAGAGGGTAAGTATGTGAAGGTGAGTGTGGGGTATGCTCATGATGGAGGTGATTTTGCGCTATGGATATTCCTAATATTTTAATACTCCTTTTAACCATATTCCGCGATATATGCTTAACAATGCTAATCCATTCAGTTGCATAAGCATAAAACTAAACAAATACAGTATTTTAGGGTCACATAACAGTAAAAAGGAAAAATAAAGAAGTCTATTTTGAATTTATTTTATTTCAAAGGTAAGGTACATACATACATATTGTTTTTTTTTAACAGAGTTTTTTGATTCACATAAGAGATATATTACAATTTTAGGTCTCATAATGCTGGCATAGCTTACAATAGCTGTAATACATAACATACATTTTTAATAATTTTTTACACATTTTGGTAAACCAAATGATTGCTAGGTAACTTCACAAAAGATTGTGAATAGCTTCTTGTTTTTTAATTATTAAAGAATAAAAAATATGACATTTTGTAGTACTGTCAAAGATGGAATGAACAATAAAAAGCTTCAAGTCTCAATACTATTAAAAATATGTTATTAATATTAACTTAAATTAGGTTTTGAGAAGGGTAAACCCTCTATATCCCACTGAGCTGGACAGTTCCTTAAACAACAATTTACACTAATACTCCGCCCGTTTGCTGTTGGTAGACTTCTATTGTATCCCCTTCTTCCATTTCTAGTGATGTAGGTGTGTCATTTTCATTAATTGGTTGTCCATCAAATCGAAATCTGACAACCTGCATTGAGAGTCCCTAAAAAGAAAAGAAAGAGTATTAATTACTTATTAAATAAAATACATTTATCTACCACTAATCCATGAATCTTACATTTTCATACTGTTTAAAATATGTTATGTTATGGGCATTACTGTTTTAACTATGATTTTTGTCTCTTGCACGCATTAGTTAAACAACATGTAAAGTTTAACTACAACAACTACTTTACTCATAACATTACATTGCTGATTGCTGCATTCAATCAAATTCAAACATTGACATGTGCATAATATGAGTAAATATTAAAAAATTAAACATGTTATTGTATTTATACAATATTGCTTCACCTTCTTAACTTTGAATCGGCATACAATACAATATGAGCAGTTAGTAATCTAAATTTTAACTAACAAGCGGAGAACACAGGTGTTAAGAAAACCAACTGCTTTTCAAAACACATTCGTAATTTCAATTTATAACTGGTGGCAAAATTATTAACTTTTAAGAATTAAGGGTAAGCCATATATACTTTAGAAAATTTGTTGTGGTTATCAAGGCAAAATTAGTGGCATATTCTACTAAAGCTACATTAATGACATTACCGAATGATTTCAAAGGCAATGCCAAATGAAAGCTTGCTTAGGGATTTAATAGTAATCTTCCACAGAGAAGATAATGTGAACGCCCCGTTTATGTGTCATACATAGTATTCCCCTGTTTAACCTCAACCATTTTCATCATTTCTGCCGGTTGCCCCGAAAACAAATAAGTTGTATACGCGGATAAAATATTGTTATCAATAGATTAAAAGAGCACCGTGATAATTTAAATGTTTGATTTTCTCACTAAATAAAACAGTACTTACAGCACGGTCACAATACGCGTTCATGAGCTTTCTTAGTGGCGTGTGTTTTTTTATTTTGAATTGAACAATCGCATTATCTTGCCCCAAAACTTTAAGGTTGATGTGCTCGCTCTCACCCTGAAATTAAATGGGAAAATATGTAGTAATTACGTGCCGAAAATCTAGTAAAAATATTAGTTGACCACATTGCAACTGAACGCCATATCTGAACATGAACAAAGCTTCAGAGGGCCAAACTACGAATACTTAGGACACTTCTTACCTTTTTTTCATCTGCCATTTTTAAAAACTAAGTAAACCACTTGTATAAAAATCAGAAGTAATATTGAAGCACAATATTGAACAAAAACTAAATCAATATCACTACACTCGCGGCACGTTAGAGGAATGAAAAACGAAAATGGCGTCCACTGTTCACAGCGGCTTGAAAAGCAGGGCTACCAACATAAATGCGCGAAACCAACGGCGCAATTTGCCGCGCTACTGCGCTGTATACTTTTTTTAAGGTATTAAGATTAATAATATCCTAACATTTTTTATAATACGCATAATATTTTATTAACACTGCGTAATTTTGTTGTATTTTAACAACGCGATTAGATACTCATATTTTTTAAATTTTAATTTGTTTCAATTAATTTATTGAATAGTTTAAAATATTATATTTCTAGATGTTTTGATATATGAATTAATTTAACAAATTAAACTTTTAAGAGTATGAATTAATAAGAGATTATTGTTGAACTTCCGTATCCTAAAGAAGTTATGCCAACATAATATTTAAAAATTGACGCCTTTGGTAGTGATGTGCCATCACTCTTGCCACGTAGAGGTCAGTGTTGTGCTATTTATCGATTCTGTAGAGCTTGTCTGTGCTCTATCGATATAATATAATCGGTTTTTTATTTTCTGATATTCTTTTGCATGGACTAATAGTTCTAGACTCTAGGTAGGTAATAGGTAAAATTAAAATAGTTAATTTTTGTATTCTTCAACCTCTGGTACTCAATATGTAGTAATTAGACTGGGGAACATTATGAATTTGTGCGTAAATGATATTTTTTCTATAGATACCAAGAATCGAACTCACTACCAGTAGGCTAAACCTGCACACCGATAAAAAGGGTTTTTGATAATTATATATATTTTATACTATATCCAACTTAAATTAATTTATTATTTCGAGGTTTTCTTAGATAACGAATATAGGTAAACTTTCTAACTACCCTATTTTTTTCTCAAGATTCTTCTTATTAATAATAATTATTTTATAATTGCGCGAATGGCTTCATTCTTGTATGTCGTATTCTTTATGATTGTCCATAATATTGTTATATGTGTGCCCGTATGAGGCATAGGGTAGGAGACGCCTTTTTGCATCTGCTTTGATATTGTTATACTTTTTACAAAATGACATGGCGAATGAATAAGTTGTTTACAAATTTGATTCCAATTTCGAAATATTCCGCTGCTTATTTGATAAAAATTCTATTAATTTAATTTCTACTAACTAGATTAAAAAAAAATACAATATAATTGTAAAAATGTCAGTAAAATAAGGATTAAACCTGAAAAAATCATCTCAAATTGTATGTCAATGTGAGTCTTATGTTACAATATTGCTTACTGAAATATTGCTTTTATGAATGCATAATGTAGTATATTTGTTTTTTTTTTTACATTTTATCACCTATGCCACAATCAAGAGGCCGCATAATATTATGTGCCCTAACACTTATACTTCTCAAGGAGTCCCCAAGGATAATTGTGTGAATATTTTTGGCATAACTAAATAATAAATTATTGTTTTTAGAAATAAGGTCTTTGTTTTTTATATGTTATATTACCGAATTAATTAAATTTCTTTCTTTCCTAATCAAATAGTGTAGACATGCTGCGCCTTGTAAAAAGGTAAAAATATTTACAGCAGGAGCCTAATAATTTTTAACAGGCGCAATTTTTTAACAATTCACCAGATACGAGATAAAATCAGACAATTGTAGGTTATGTTTTTATCTACTATTTTAAATGTCTGTACAAATATGCCTTCATACAACATATTCAATACTTCAATTGAGTTCGATACTAGTTAATTTGAATAATGTAATTTTCAAAGCGCTCTTCGTTATCAATTCAAAGCTCACCCAAATCGGTTGATTAAATGATTATTACGCAAACAACTTTTCGCATTTATTAACGTAGAGTTCACTATGCGTACACAGTGTTAACTTAACCTCCAGCGGTTTTGTAAAGTGATGGGGTATGGCGTAAGGGGGTAGGTGATGCCTGGGGGGTTCAAAATCCAATACAGAATTAAAATGTACCTAAATAGGTTTGTCACCTTTAGGAATAAATAAAACAATTGGTATTTTTGTAATTCTTTATTTATTGCGATTCAAAACTAAAATATACCAATTACCAGGATATAAGTTGATTTTTGTTTTCCCAAGCGTAAGAAACAATAATTAAATGCAGTGACAGATTGGCCTGATGTGTGAACGTTTCTTACACTCAAAACTAGATGGCGCATTTAATAAAAAGATCAAAGTGTGAGCGGTCAAATATTGCTCCATCGATTTGGAGATAGATTTTGTGTACTTCCCAGGACACTGGACAATTTGTGTGCACACTTGAAGCTGTTTGAGGTTTTTTTATGTAACAAGGGACAAACGGTCGGAGGCTCACCTGATGTTAAGCGATACCACCGCCCAAAGACACTCACATTGCCTGAGGGATTACAAGAGCGTTGCCCGGCTTTTAAGAATTGGTACGCTCTTTGCTATTGGCAAAAACTGCCTAAAAACGCTGAGTTGTGGAACGACGGACGTCGAGATAATACGAGTGAAATTTAGTGTTCTGTGATGAAACATGGTGGTTTTTTGTGACATTTGTTGTCTGAAAGTACGATTTTGGTAAAGTCAAACTGGTAACCTTGAACCTAGATTTTTGAGAGGAATTTAAATGATCAGTATATTAATTCCTTCGGTGTCAAACCTATTATATAATTTATTCGTATGTTTTAGTAGAACTTACCTCCTTGTGGAAAGAACTGGGAATATATAAGTTTGAAGGTTTCTTCTCGGACGACACCGGTTGGGCATTCTGCTTTGAACCCTCGATAGAGTCTCTTCAGCTCTGGTTCTGTGAACCTTGTCAGCCGCCGCAAAGCTGCGATGGAGTCAGGCCGATACCGCGGGAGCTGCTCACCTAAGTCTTCAAATTCTGAATCTGAAATCAGAATTTATTTGATTGTAGGAACATGAGTTTAATAAGCATAATCGTGTTTTTAATCGTAAATAAAAGAGAGTCGCTCAACGACAAAGATGTTTAATCTATAAATGCAAACAGATTATCTATGTCTATTTTTAATTGCTTAACTATTGAAATTTAACTAACGATTGTTTTCATGGGAAAACTCACGTAGTCAGAGTGACAGTTTTAAAAACGATTGGCTTTATTATATGCTATTTATTGAAGACTTGAGAAAGGAAAGGTCTTTTTATCTCGTATCGTAACATATATAAGAGAAACTATTTTATTGGAAACATCTTTATGGGAGTCGTAAAAATCACGAGTGACGTCTTAAAAGCATTGAGATGAAAGCGTTCCTCTATGCTTAGATACGGTTGCTGTTTTATGGATGAAGGATGCTTTATATCTTAACAATAGAAATGAACAATGGGGTTGTAAGACACAATTTCTGTTTATTCGACGTATATTGCGATCAAATTGATGGTAATGACACAATTATGATAAAAGGCCTCTGAACTTCTATAATTTATGACTTGAGTACCTTAAGCTAAGTTTAATAGTTTTTGTTCCATGTGCCTCGTAAGGACTCGAGTTACCTGCATAATTCACCAATGTTCCGGGTTTTATCCAACTATGACATCAATTATGAGGATATTAATATTTTCCACCTCACCAAAGAAGATGTGAGAAAGTATTTGAAAGGCGGGAAGACTCTGATTTTGTTTAAGCAGTATTTTGAAATATTAAGTATTATGTATATGTCCAGGATATGCCTGTTCAACCGCCGCTTGAACGAACCCATATCATACTGCGGAGGGAAGATGGAATGGGGCAAGGAGTGGAACTCCTTTGCTATTTATACGGGACGTCGAACCAAATCTTGCATTGCGGCACCAGTGGGGAAGTTTAATTTTATTATGTATCTATAAATTTAGTTTTACTTTCACTATTTCCTAATTGCCCAAAAATCGTTACACCCTGCCAAGTGGAAAACTTAAACTTGGAGAGAGGCTACATATGGACAAATTGGCAGTAATACGATAGCAGGCAATATAAAATATTAACAAAAGAAAGCAGAACAAGCTTCTGAACTATATATTATATTTAACTAAGAAGTATTCAAGCAAACTTTTATTCACTGACAGTATGCGCAAATTACCGGCTACTATGTGCGTTTTCCAATTACAGAGCATTTTGCGACTCAGTGCCGCACAATGCCGCATAATGCTGAAGCTTAATTGGAACGTGAATTAGTTTTCAAATGCATCAGCAGAGTGCGCTAAGTCAGTGTTGTAAAAAAAATGTTGAATTTGTATGAATTGAGTTAGCAACCTCATTAATGTATAAATAATGTGGTAAACAATAATAATTCGTTGAAAACTTTTTACGCTTATTTTAATCATCAAATTATTTAATTAACATTTTTTTTATTGAAATAATAGAAAACCTTTAAAGAATATAAGGTTTTAACAAGCTAAATTAAAACAGTAAAATATTTAGTTTCATGTAAGAAGTTTACATCATTTACGTTTTCAGTAATATTTTTCAATGATTTCTAAAAAATTATATACTTTTTCAAAACCATTTCAATTTTTTCTAAAGTATAATCCTGTAAAATAAATTTGTTTACAGATCCGAATTTTAAAATAAAATTGTATTCATATTTTAAATGTGGAATATAAAAAAAGTAACTATGTATCATCCATACTAATATTTTTGTTTTAGCAGTTTGAAATAACTTTAATTATTTTCAAAATCTACGACGAAACGAAAGCCTTACAAATTTTTCAACAATAAATAATATTTACTAACGAAAATTTCGATAAATGCCAACTTAAAGAAAAATACTGGTCAATTTTCTGTCACTGTGTTGGTATTGTTTGCGAGAAGCTCGCGAGAGCATTCGTTTTGAGAGTGCTCAATTGTGCGAAGCGTTGCTGTAGTTGGAACACTCGACGTTGAGCATTATGCCGCAAAATGCGCTCTAGTGCTGTAATTGGAAAACGCACTATAACTTCGGTATAACTTGCGAACTTCGTATTGTTGTTAGGCATAGAGCAGGATATCTATTCTCCTTTTTTGTTTCGATATTTTGTATAGAACATAATAGAACCGTGTAACATACATACTTAAAATATGATTTCGTTTTGTTCAATCATTAAAATATTATAAGGTATAATTTTGTATACACATGCAAACTAATAAGAAGTTTGCGACTATGGTAGGTCCCCTAATCAGATTATAGTAGATTATAGCATATATACATATAGTGAATAGATACCATAATTTTTTTAAATAAATTTATTGTCTCTGCACAAAGACATAATTTAACATTACGATCTAGACTAACGTAAGACTAATAAGTAATTTAAAACTAACTTTATTTACTAAACAGGATATTTAACATAAGAAAGTGTCCAATAACACTACTTACAGTCTATTAATGGGAAGACACATTACTCTTGTGGACTATATTTTATCCACTTACCACGGTTTAGCACTTAAGACTAACGTGAACTCATGCTAATTCACTACATCAAATGGTTTTTTCTTTTCAGTATTTTCACTAGGTCCGTGGTGTCAAGAAGTTGAATAGCCTCAGTATCCACGTGTAAGTGGAGCCTTTGTTCGTGGGCTATATTATATATTATTAAATATATTATTATTTATATTATTATATATATTATTAAAAAAAATAAAAAAAAAATAAGTTAAAATTAATCAATTTTTATCAATATCATAAATTTCAGTAGGTTTTAATAATTTTAAATAGCAAACTAACAATACTTTTGTAATTAACGCGCTATAATTATCGTTGGTTAACCACAGATCCGCTTGTCAGCATACTGCATTATTATTTATAATAGATTTGTGAACTAGTAAATCAATAACACACAAAAGAGGAAAATAGAGAGTATTATACTCGTAATATTACAATTCCAAGATTTTTTCTTCATCTTTCGATACGCGGAAGTGTTACAGTATGGTATATCGATAAAAACCTATTTGGTAATGTTGTCTATACATAAACAGATAACACTGGCTGGTTTTGAAAAAAAAAAACTTTTAAATTACAATAAATCGAAAACAATAATTAGTCAATTAGGAAAGCAAAAACCTATGTTTTGGTGACAGCTGTTGTAAAACTATTTATGTCTTTATTCAGTCGAGCTTTGTAAACAAATTACTGGCTATTTTTAACTCAAAATATCGAAACAAATTAACGCATATTACGGTGCGCCATTCTACTATAGGCCGTAAAACGTACGATAATGCGTATTTTTATTATTAGAGAAGTGTAAGTAACACTTCATATCTACTGTCTTTAGCAAATGTATAATAATTCAAAACTACATAAAAAAAGTTTCATATAGCCGAAACCAGTAGCCGGCTGGGAAGCGGGGAAATCCGGGAACTAAAATTTTTTATCACAAAAAATTTATGGCTTAAAAGTAAAGCTCATGTAAGAATGGGTATGTTTCTTTAGATATAATCTCTAATTTGAAACTTATATTTAATGGAAACCTTCAAATTAGAATTTCCTTCTTAGAAGTATTCGTGTAAAAAAAATCTATCGAACAACGTACCCCAATAAATACGGAAAATTGCTTCATAAATTAAATCAAACCCATTAAAATAAAATAACTAAATGCTCGAAGGAGCTTAGTACCTATTATTTTGCCAAAATGTGTCGACTCCTTTGAAAAGTTACGGTTTTCACGACGAATTCGTTTTAATTGGTATTTCAACTAATTGCTGGCAGCCGATTCGTTCCCTTTCCCCAACAGTGAGGGCTGATAACGAGAAATTTATTGCATTCCCAATGTAAAGGCCCACCTGTTTAATGAAGGCCGTACGAAGGAATGTGGGGTTTTACCAAATTTTTCTTTATTTTGGCATTCCACGTATCTTTGCTCCTTTTGTCTATCCAATTTGCTAGTTTTGCTCAGGTGTAACGAATAGTTTTATATGGACCGAGTTTTGAATATTTATTACAAAAGCGTTGTTTATGGTCATGGCATGGCAAGAAAAAATTTACATATTAGTATAGTAATTTGGTCTATTAGACGAATAGAAGATTATGATTATACATTTCAAAGAGTACACATAAATCAAAACAATGAGAGATTTGAAACTTCTATATAAACGTATAATTTGTATAAAAACAAATATTTATTATTCAAATCACGTCACAATTCGCAAGGGGTGACGGGCTGTCTCATTTGAATGTTTGCTTTGGACAGTAGATTTATTCTTTCATAATGTAAATTGAATCAAAACAACACTTTGTTGGGCCAAAATATTTTAAAGAACAACTATTGTTTTAAAGAGTACAGTTTACAGTAAGAGAAAATGTATTGACTAAGATCTTCCAATCAGTGCGGTAATTTAGCAGAGTGGTAATTTGTCATGATCTTGACCCTTTTGACAGCTCCGTGCCAATCATCACGGATCTGCCTTTTTAGTGCGTTTATAGTGAGACATAACATACAAACACAAAATATACGATACAATTACAAATTGGAGTTAATGCATTTATTTATTTATTAAAGATCACCACATATATACGTATCTACATATATATATCTACAGTATACGTTACAAGCTATCTTTTTTTTAATATACAAAATATAAAAACATTGCACTTCCAGTTTTAGATTCTGCTTATTACTGCTTATATTTTTTGCCTATTGTTAAACAAAAAATAATAGAAAAACAGTGGATTAGGTATCAGATAGGCCCTTAATATTGCTTTTTTTTAAATTGATCAGCCCAAATTTATTTCATATAAAATTTATTGTTGGAATTACACATATAGCACACACTAAGATAATAATGATTAATGTTGCACGCTGAGATTTTCCCGGAATTTCGCTCATATTCCGGCTTAGTTGGTAAAATTATGCAAGTTGGCCATTCGCAGTATTCTCACCTACATTTCATAGTGCTGTTGGCACTTATCACAAATACCATATCTGATATTTCGTTTCGTTTATTTATTAACATTTAATGTTATTTCGCCTTCATTATGTAGAATGTAATGCACTGAAAAGTCGACGTATCGGTTAGAGCTTTTTAAGACACGACATTCAGGTATGAAAACAATGAAGAAGTGTAATTTTATTTTATGTAGAATATAAAGTCATAGATATAAAAAAAATATACTTCAATATATTATACTTGATTTAGCGTGAAATCAAGTTTAGAACTGTGTTATTTTATTCACGTGTTGTTACATACGTTTGGCCTTCATAATATCATAACAAATGTCCGTAACTCAATTACATATTCACACTGTTTCAGAAATTTTCGGGCGCGACACTTTCTGGAGTGCGGTGAACGTGCGTAGCCTCGGATATCTACCATGAATACTAAATACCACCGATACTTCGATCAGATTCACCTAACTGATTCAGTTCTTATACTTCGGTTTAACGTCTGGATGCTACGTGGGTAACATTCAGAATAAGATCACACTAAAGATCCACGTGTATTCTAGTCGGGGTTGGTTAATGCAAATTAGTGTTCTGGTTCAGAGATCATTTGGCATAATAAATGTAGTTTACTGAAAAAAAATGTAAAAATAATATTTATATAAAACACAGTTTATAACTCAGCTGTTATGAAGGGTTTGTAGGCTTAAATCCTAACTTAGCAAATAATTTTTCTTATTTATAAAACAATTTTAATGTGTCTTGCTCCTAGCATGGGAGAGTATTTAGACCATAGGTTTTGACAACAATTATAAATAAAATAACCGTTATTATTATGATAATTAATTTGACATCGGTATTCCTATTATATGGCTGATTGTGCGGTTTTATATAATTAATCAATCTGAATGTATCTTTGCAAATAAACGATTTATTATTTAGAACTTTACGTAAAAAATACGAACATTTTAGCCTAGGTAATATTTGAAATATAGTGGCGCAAGGTGGCTATTTTCATAATCAGACAATGTGACACGCATATTTTGGCCTGGACAGCCTAAACTCTGAGCACGTTTGTCGCATTGCGTCTTTAACTGAATAAAGGTATGAAATATTTGTATGAAAATAAATCCAACACCCAGCAGGTGTTCGCGATCAAGAACTTAGTAGGCTTTGAGTTGCCAGTTTTTCTTTACTTTTAATTTATTATGGAACAGGGGTGCTTACCGAATTAGCTTTTTAAGTAGACAAGTCTTTTTCGAAAAATTAAAATATATTTAAATTATGAAGATCAACAATGAATAACTGCTAATATAAATATAGTTTGAAGGAATAATTTGTATACTTTTTTTTTTAATTTTCAATTTCCCGTAACTATCATAGGTATTATGACACCGCATAGTATACGAGTACATTAATTCTCATACTTAAGTTTACCTTTTTTAAAGAGAAATTTAAAAAAAAAATCTATTAGTTGTGGTTTTCTTTTAAAGAGTTTTTACATACAATTGCAAACTAGTGTCGTTTTTGTACTGCGTTAAGTTTTATTAGATGATAAAGTTTTTCGCTGACATAATAATATATTAAAACGAAAACATGTTTGAAGACGAGCCAATTAAAAGAAGCTGCATAACTTAGAATCCTCGGTTTAAGTTATTTTTAACTTACAAACACATACAATTTTAAGCATTAAATAACTTTGTGTTAATAATGTCATGATGAATTGATTTATAAACGCTGCAAATGGAGTGCAGACATTAATTAGCAATGATAATATCAATATTTCGATGAATCGTCGACAGCACAAAAGCCACAATATTTTAATCTATGTATAAGCTGCTGATTAGTATTTTGTGTGGAACGAAACGCTGTACTGTATTAATTTTTCGTAAATTTAAATATGGGAACGTATTTGAGAATATATCAATTGTATCTTTTGTGTTGATTATCCGAAGTATGGGTTCAGTAAAAGCCTAATTTTCACAATAATTTAAAATTATTATTCTGATTTTTAAAACAGGCGTAGAAATATATCTCATTGTTCTATTCAGACTAGAGGACAACAACAAAAACAATAAAATTATTATACAATTCAGGAACATAAAATAATAAACTATCTTTTATTTCGCAAGAATTACAAATTGAACTTTTTGAAATAATTAAAATCTAGATAAGAGAAAAGGAATGTATTCTTTTCTTCTAGTTTCGAAACTAACTATATATTCCTAAATGTCTTCACTATTATTTTCTTTCGTAAATGGAAGCAAGGGTACAGTAGTCGCTATTCTAACACTCACTAATTGTGTCTAGGTCGTAAATATCCCTATTTATTGATTCACGCCATACTGGGACCGATAACATGACGTCACACCACATTGGCACTGACGACAGGAAATTGCTTTTTGCTGGTAGTGCGGAAGTATTCGCAGTGGACCGTATTATATGAAATACAGATAATATCGATACTAAACGTGTTATATTCTTAATAGCGATTTTGGTTGTATATTGGTGGTATATGTTGAAATTATGTTATCTTCTATATTGACGATTTTTTTAAATATTTAAAGTGAAACTTTTTTAGGCGCATTAGGGTAATTTTTAAAAATACGTCACGAAGACGTGCAGCGTTTTTGTCAAAGAAAAGGGAGAGAGCGATTGAGACAGAGTGAGAAAGGCGAATAGAAACATTATAGAAATTATATTTTTTAAATTAAACTTTTGTAAAGAGAATTTATGAAATATTAATATTTTATATTTTATGCAAAATAATTAATTTATTGAAATCTCAAATGACGAACTGTACATTAAAATGCCACGTGTTTTTATTATCGAAGAAACATTAAATTTATTATTGTATTAATTTTCGACACCTTTAATATTTTAATGACACTTAAATTACTATCATATCTTCCTTTTTGCCTCCCCCTAAGTCTCGGAAATCAAAAGTTTTAGATTTGTATAAATATGAACAAGAGTTAAAAATTAGTTTGTCAAAGAAGTTTCACTGACATGCGTGTAGGCCAGGATTATTACGTTTAGAGATACTTATTTAGTTCTAAATCGTCACGAACAGGTATGAGGCACATCTCCGATGATATTTCGAATATTCACAGATAAGTCTGGAACGTCGTCTTGCGAGTCCCACCCGACGCTTTTGTTTCAGTGTTTTAGAATCTAACTGGACCAATTTCGGGCAAGTGTTTGGAGAGAGTTAGTTTTAAATCGATTTGTTGCTCCAAGTTGCAGGTTCCATTGCACAGCCATTACTGTCCGTCTTCTTGTAAACTGATCTCAAGAGTAAACCAGAACAGGTATTCAGAAAACGCTATGTTCCGTTAAGTTCTGCGTCTTGGGCTAAGTCTCTAGATGTCATAGATGAGATTGAAAACTGACATTAAAACCCCCGAAGGAGGATGGTAATAATTCGACTATTAGTTTGATGTAAATAAACAAATAAGAACAAGCTTTTCGCTATGTTATATTTATATCAGGTAACTATGCAAAATAGACAACTTTACACAGAGCTTTAACCTACATAATATAATTAGGAAATAAATCTCCTCAAAAAAGGAAATATAAATTAATTGAAAGGTAAAATAAAACTGGTATACGTTACTTGTTTGTCCAAAGCCTCGAAAAAGTTTCAATCTATTTTATCAATAGTACTAAATCCTAGAAAACCAGTGTGAAATAGTGGCAAATCTGGTTGGTATTGCTTCTAGCGTTTACGTCAACACTTTGCCTTATCCGATTACTCCGAGGCTTGACAAAATCGAAGTTGGGCAGTATCGAAACGTATGTTGACCAATTCACTAGCTTCAAGTAAGATTGAGATTGTAAAAGTTCACATGACTAATAATAATTTGATCCAGCGTAAGTTATGTTACCTAACGTTAGTTAGTAAGTTACATATATATTAGTAAATAATAAAAAGTGTAAACGAAATCTTATACTTGTAGCAAATAAATTGTAAAACGACAGTTTTGGTATAAGTGAGTCCTTTAGTTTTTCATAAACTCATAAATTGTAAAACAACATTCTTGTTTCCGAAAATGTATAATAATAGGTCGACTACACTTATATTCTCTATAGGTAGTAGCTGTGTCACTTAGATTTTACCCCTAATTTTCTGTAATAGACCTTATAGGCCCCGTTTTAAACGATTAAACACTGTTATCAGTAAGCCTTAAAAGTATTTTATTTATTTGAACATCCTTCCATCAACCGCTACTGAAACTTACTCGTGACAAACATTTTTTTAAACTCATTCATGACTACATTTTTTGTATTACACTGGCGTGATATAATGTAAATACATTACACCACTTTCCATAAAATTTTGTAACACTGTTGAAGCGAAATTGTTTAATACTATATAAGATTGACGTTCTCGGGACAAACATGTTGTTCGTAGAAGGATATTTCGTAGCAATCTCGTAGCGTTTTACGTAGCATATACTCGTAGAAGGAATTTTAATTATGAAGTACGGTTGGACCCACACAAATATTATATTACAATTTTTTTGACAATTTTTTAAGAATTACTAGAGTACTATACTTATTCTTTAAGGTGCTCGTCGATATGCAACACCTATTGTAATTGTTTGTTCTTATGTTTTCAAATGTACTAATTATTTAATTGTCAACCTGTTAGTATTTCAACTGTTTCTATGTATCTCGATTTGTTTGACAAATATATGTATACGTTTGGTTGATGTTGTGAACAATAGGCAGCAAAACGTTTCACCGTAATTAGGACTGTATCCATATTTAAGATAACGAACTACTAATCAATGTAATTAATAATAATTATTAATATCTAATTAAGGCGAGAAATATGCTTAATATAGTTAATAATCCATTTTGTTCTACGTAAATATCTTTTTTGCCACAAATAAAGCTTATCTAAATAAATAAATGCATAAGGTGTTTGCCTATGAAGACAGATAACAGTTTGATATTATATTTTAGACGGTAATGTGCATAATTTTTACCAAAATCGTCCTGTATCTAAGACCCTTATTAAACTTTCAAGGGATGCCCATCAGTCTTAGTGGGTTTTCCATAAAATCAGGTTTCAAGCTCACGTAATCCGCTGTAAGAGGATATTTAATATAATTTTATCCTGGGTCACTACTAATAATAATAATTAAATGAAACATTTATTGTCTAACCAAATACAGTCAAAATCTATTATAATGACATCGAAGGGACTACTCATATTTGGACGTAAAAACTGATAGTCGTAACAGCCGATGACTCTACGTATAGATACATAATTTTCACGTGATAACACTCATTTGAACTATTTTTATTTACTTATAGCGCACCTACCCTCGTTGTTTCTAGTCGTCTCATTCACGACCTGGTCTTCTCCATCCTTATGGCAGATCACCCATCTCTTTATTTGACGCCCTCTTTTCCTTTTCCCATCTCGTAAGTTTTTGATTGATTTTGCTAGGCTAGGATTGGCATCCATACATGAGACTCGTACTGTATTACCGTAAGCTTTTTATAAGGTCAATCTTCTGCAGACAGTCCAAAATGGCTCTGACAGCAGTTACCCGCCAATGACAAAGATATTTCTAAGCTTCAACAGAACTAATCTCAAAACAATGATATGCACAATTACGGCCACTGTCCCCTTAATAAACACATTTTTGTCCTAGGTGCTACAGACAGCCCAATGTGCAGAGGCTGTTTCATCGCTCCATGAAGCCTGCGAAGTGCCCATGAGACTTCTGTGCCTCTGGAAGGAGCTGTCTCAGTCAGGATTTACACACAACGGACCTAGTAAGAGTCTTAGTGCGAAAACTGAGTCCACCAACCATTAACCCAATGTCAATCTTATAAATCAATTCTGGAATCAGTCGACCTCCATCTTCCTCCAGTATGGCCGTGTTCTTTCTAACCATTTACAACCAAAATATTTAAGAATATTGTCACTTAATATCAAAGGTGAGCCACGGTCACGGTCTCTTGGTCTGCCAGGGTCTATTCAAGTAGCTTTCGTGTGAACTACACTTAATTAAAATTACCAAACTAATAAAACCGCTTCCATTAAAAATATTGAAATACTAAAACTAGACTCAATCGTACGCTCAGTCAGGCACTCAAAGCTAGGATATAAAATCCATTATTTTAAAATGAAGTATTCATACAGCGAACGTGTGGTTTAAACTTAAGCATTGTAAAAATGCACACGCTCGTTACAATATCATTATTTATGTAGTTCAGAGACGCGAGAACAATTTCCTGAGTGCAACGGATGTGCTTTTGATAAAGATCTATAATGGACCAATATTTTTGAAAGACTTTTTCAAATGCTTTGGTTTTGCCTTGAGGCTACCCGGAAACGAAGTTCATCGTAGTTTCTGGCTATAGTTCGTTTTTATATTTTTGTTCAATTCGTAGAACAATTGAAATCTTTTAGTAAATTCTTTGAGAAACACTTAGATTTCAATAATATAAGCAAATACTTTAATGCCTATTAACATTTAATGTTATGTGTGTATTAGTCCTAATTTTGTTGCCCAAATAAAAAAAATAAAAATAATCTATTTAAATTTTTTGTCGAAAAACTGTGTTTTTATTATGTATAATATTTTTTTTTATAATTATTAAAATTTGCTTGTATATTTTCTTAACGTAATTCCCCGATTATATTGTCGACGGAGATATTAAGTAACTTACGTGCGTCTAGATAGTATCATTAGCATAATCGCATTTGTAACTAGTATGATAACGTACTTGCTTCTGTTAACAACTTTTTGTATATTCACAGCAAATTTTAGAAAGATCTTAAGCGTTTGTTCAACATTATTTCTTCGAAGTGTAATTGTCAGTAACAGAGACGTAAGGTGCATTCCCATAAATTGCTTAGTGTTGTACCTATCGTAGCCATACATTGGACATTCAGTTAGAACATATAATACTGTCTCGTCAGCTGTATTTTTACAAGGACAGGTAGCATTTTGCCTTACTCTAAATCTGTGAAGATACGATAAGAATCCACCGTGACCTGTCAACATTTGTGTTAGCGCTATATTAAAACTACAATTATAAAACTCTTATTTATTTATTTATACTTACCTTGATCAAAAACATAAACATAAAAAAAATTAAAAAAGCAGGTTACAAAAGTTACAAAAGCAGGTTACAAAAGGCAACGGGCGGCCTTATCGCTCTCTCTAACTCTTCTAGTAATAAACGCTCAGACACATTTTGTACATTATTGTGTGTTTTTAAATATGTCTATTTAAGTGATCACGTGCTGCGATTGAACGTAAAATCATTACACACAAACATAAACACATGCTTAATAAGTATAAATTTCACTTACTTAGTGTTTCACAGCCTGTATAGACAAATTTTTAGGTAACTATTGATTCAGATTTTAACGTAAAACTAGTTTTTGTTATCAAACAAAATCTATCAATATCCTTTATACTAAAGATTGGATTAGGAAAACGAATGCTTTACGGCTTTTTCGATATCGGGCCTTCTAGAAAATTCTTTTCAGGGCAAGTTTTATCGAACGGTTTCCGAACAAAGGGTTTAGGGACCCTTCACATAGATTGGAGTGGAATTCATAGTTTAGAATAATATATCCTTCAGAGTTTGAACAATAGCCAATCTATTGAGATGTGGGTTAGTTTGTGATTGAATACACTTGTGGAAGGCACTATAGGTTATTGGTACTAAAACAGTTCATACATTATAGTCAGTTAATATGAAATCAAGTATTGTATAGTATTGGTCTTTTATTGAACCACAAAATTAGGAGAAGCACATAGATCACATATGAAAATGGCGGCGACCAAATCATATATATCAGAAAACCCTAATTCACATTCACTGCTTCTTATTGTAAGTACCATATTTTTACTTTCTGTAAGACGAGCACATAATCCAGCAAATAATAAAAAGAAGAATCTTTACAATAAAGCACATCCAAACGGTTGCAGATTTTTTGCTCGAAAAGGTTCCGACCGCTGAAATCGTGATTCTTGGCGATTAATATCTGCAGTAGAATTTATCATCGGACGTCAAGGCAGAATACTAAATACCAACCGTATGACCTCGACGTCCGTCGTTCCATAACTGAGCCTTTCTTATAGCAGTTTTTGTCACGTATGTGGAACCAGCTGCCCACTGAAGTATTTCCGCAAAAATTCGACTTAGGGTCCTTCAAAAGAGCGTCGAGCCAATTCTTAAAAGGCCGGCAACGCACTCGCGAGCCCTCTGGCATTAAGAGTGTCTATTAGCGGTATCACTTAAAACATTGTGACCTGCCCATTTACTTCCTGTTTTATAAAGACATACAAAAAAATAAACGTGTGGCACTCGGGGACTGCCGCGGTAAAGCCATTGCATAGCATTTTTTTATCAACTTATGCAATTATAATTATTTTTTTATTTTTTATTGCGTTAAAGCCCGCGATAAAATCTATGCAATAGCTTCAAAGCAGTGTGGTGTGTGAGTGGCTTGTGCGCGCGACTTGCAATGACGCCTATATACCAAATAATTCTTTTCCGCGGGCGAGGACGCTCGTCCTCTAGCTAGTCTCACTTAACATCAGGTGAGCCTCCTGTTATTTAAAAAAATCCCACGCTTAGTAATAGACTAACGGTGCAAATAAGTAAATACCATAATTTAAGTAGGTACTCATAACCAAACCCAGCAAATATTATCTAGAGATAGGATAAGTCACGCGATCGCGTGATGATCCATTATAGCCTAAAGTTTGCGGTGCCTTTTACACATTTCATAAAACCTGAAAATCCACAAAAACTTTTCATGTGAAGTATCCATAAAATGTGTGAGACTATTTATAAACACATTTCCAAAAAACTGCTTCACAACTTTTGTTTCGTCCGCTTACGATGGTAACGGCGTGAGGATACCGGCATTCTAAACCAAACAATGGGAGTGTATCGCATTCTGAGAATAGACGTCGAGGCGAGGAAACAGATGTTTAAATGTGTCTGCAACTCCTATTGGGGTTTAGGTCATAATAATGATTTTAATATTAAACGTATTGTACTTTGAACTTCGAAAAAAATAGGACGCCCACCAGAAACCTGGCAAGATAAAATAATAGGGATAGCGGGGAAACATTGAAAAATAGAAGCGAAGACCTCATCTTAATAAATGAAAGAATTTGGAGGAGGACTTCACTCCGTCGGAAGAAGTCATAAACTTAATGTAATATTATCTTTTGTACTCGAAGATAAGATATTTTTATTATAATTTTAAATAGTATATTATATAATATGAATCCAGACCCAAACAAAGGCTGAAATGGCTGATTGTATTAGAAATTTTATTCTTCTTCTTCTTCTTGTAGTGCCTGGAGGTTGGCGGTCAGCTCGTCTTTTTTTTTCTTATTCTTCGCCAAGCGCATCAGCTGTTTTACGCTGGCCACTCCCGTCCATTCTTTGATATTGCGGAGCCACGACATCTCCTTCTGCCAGCGCATGATGACTTGAAGAAGTCGGTACCGTTCGTGCCGAAGCATATGTCCCAAGTAACTTATCTTAGAAATTTTATTAGTGAATTTAAAAGAAGAAAAACATAACTTAATCTATGCTGCGTTACGTCTATCTTAAGTTTCTTAAAGAAATTTGAATCTAAATTTTGCTAACATAAAACATTCGAAATAATGATCTATTGAAATATAATTGGAATAATCTCTCGAAATGAATTTGCTCAGCAATGCAGCACTATCGGTCACAAAGGCACTTCCGATAATCCCTTGTGAATATATACGCTTCACTGATTCACATTTGTAATGAAATTTAAACAGTTTCATGTTTTAAAACAGTCTAAAGTTAAATAAAACTTCTTAAACGGATAAACGCGAATTTATTAGAACATTTACATAACTCAACATGTTGAGAGCAAACGTGGTCAGCGAGGGACTGCCACATTAAGCTGTTTTATTCATGTGTAGATGTCGCTGAACTAAAGACATCCTAGACAGACTATTAATTTGATGTGTTTGTGTAAAGTTCTACCATACATGCGGTGTTAAACTAACATCTATGTACAAAAATAATAATCTAGTGGCGCTACAACACTATAAGGATCCTTGTTAGATTCGCGTTTATATGCGTTAAAAAAGTTTTATTTAAATGTAAAACAAAATGACCAGTGGCGCTACAACCCTTGGTATTGTACTACCATTTTTGTATCTGTTTTATAGTTATGATGATTAGTCTTCTGTGCCTCATACACGCCGTCGATTTTTGGGTCTATGATATTTTCCTTTATCGTATGAGCTACTGTTAATTGCGCATATAAAAAGAATCCGCTAAGCCGTTAGGCTAACGTGGTTTCCGCCAATAACATATACACTATGTTATAATAAAAAATTAATTGAATAATATTATGTGAACCTTGGCCGTTTATTTAAATATTTCACAATAATTAGGCATAGTTTATGATAATAATGCGTAAACATACCATTAATCACTTTCAACTAGTCGATGAGTATCAACAAAGGCAGAATTGAAAATTGTTGTTCAATAATGTGCAAATATTTACCAACTACCAACGTTTGATTTCGATTGGTGCCATCGCCCAAATAAAATAACTTGTAGGTAATCAGTTGTTTGGCAGCGAAATACACTTTTATTGGCTTCAAGCTAGCGTAAATACACAGCTTTATTGCTTCCTGATTCTCTATCTACTTTGTAAATAAGTGTATGAGGGAACTAAAGACATATCTGTTCTCAGAGTCATCCATTAAATATATCCTATTCTTTCCTAAACGTTTAAAAACTCATATTACATACATTCACTAACAATTTTAAACAACATCTCAACCTGTCCTATGCTGAAATGGAAAATAATCTTATTGTGCAATAACAGTTTAATTATAAATTTAGAAATTATTGTCAAGTACAAAATGTCAAAATGAAGAGACAAGATGCCCACGACACAGGGAATCCTAATGTGGGTGCTAGTGCATTTTCTTAGATACCTAAACATGCTATTTATTGTGTATAATAAAGTTTTTTCTTTCATTCCGTAAGGGCAGAGCAACACCCCAAGTTAAATGTCCGATTAGTAAACGATTAATTTCATTGAACCTATGAAATCGTGTACTTTCACTAGTATGACCTTGTTGACTTTAATGAACGACTTCAAAGAGAAATATTTTAACTATAAAAAGAATATTTATCTCACGCGAGACATTTGACAGACGAAAAAGCAATGAAAAATGAAGTCATAGGTTAAACAAAACTATATTTGTATTACTCAAGAAGCACGATATGTGAACAGGAATTTCATTGGTCAATTTAATTCACTACTCGGTTCCAGTAAAGATTTATTAGTTTGAATCTGGGCCAGCGATAAAACCGTTGAGGAGCCACCTGATAGTTTTCACTTTGTTTGCTCTGTGTTTACTATTTCGATACGTGCCAAGAGATTTTATCTCTCTTTATGAGTTATCATAATGTTGTGCTTAAGGCTACTGAAAAGCCTTATTCTAAAAAGCGGTAACGTAGTAATCTTGTCAATAAATAATAATTAATTTATTATGATTTAATGTTAATATATAAGTAAATATCAAATAAGATACAACATTATATCTTATTACTTACTGTTAATGTCTTGTGCCGTATATGTGTTTGTATTTTTATGGAATAAAATAAAGCTTTGTTATTTTTACGTTAATACTTACGAATTTTTTGGCCTTAATTGGTTTTAGGCCAAAAATTCGTGGTTGTGATTTGGTGGAGTTGTTGGAGAGTAGGATCTGTGGTCATATAAACAGTTGATAGTGACATGATAGTAATACATTTTACGTATTGTAATAATATTTAGGAGGACTAGTAAGAATAGTTTTATAAACGACAATTATGTGTTTACAATAAAAACTAGTGTACATTTTGAAATGTGATACGAAAAATATTTTTTAGCTTTATTACAGTTGCCAATGTAAAAAGCCAAACTAATTTCAGTTGTTTGTTAAAGCAAGGTAAAATTCTTGCTTTATAAGTGGACAAGCTTAACATACAAAGCCTGAGAATGCAAGCGACCAAATAAGTTCTAACCGCTTACTCAAAAGCGGGTGTAAACTGCATATTCTAGTTACCGGTATTTCGGCAAAGTTTTGACTGTGTGAGATTGCCTTTTCTATACTTATATATATATATTATACTATAAGAAGCTGATATCCTAAATATATATTTAAAAGCCCACAGAGCAATTTTAAATAAGCGGTTAAAGGACTGCTTTGGATGAGACCTAACACGTCATGTAATACTTTTGTTAAAAAAAATTAAGGTGTTAACAGTTTGAAACATTTATAATTAAAAAAAAACAAAAATAAATAAATAAACAGGCAGAAAATAATAAACGGTACAAATATAAGAGTCTCCAATTTTGATTTTATTTCCTTTGGAGTAGAGTCTTGGGCCGTATGGTTCAAGTGCACACTCGCTAATTAAAGATTTAAGTTGGCGCCTGGTAGATAATACCGGTGGCCCCAGAGCTGGTACTTTCCTCGCTCAACGAACAAGAATCGCAATACAGCGAGGAAATGCTGCCAGCGTTAAAGGTACACTGCCACAGGGACCAAACTTTTTAGAATCGTTTAATTTTCTTTTTAATAATTTTTATTATTACTTTGTAGGCTAAGAAAATTGTAAATACAAATTATAAGTAGTTAGTAAATTAAATCAGATAAATTTCATTTAAAAAATATATTTTATGCATTGTTTATAATGAATAAACAAATTTATATTTATTATTTTTAAATATAACTATATTATGCATTATTATATTATTAGGAACATTGTGTTTATTGGCTTAGGAAATGATCACAATCAACTTTACTATAACGAAGCACCAATTAAGTACCGTTAAAAAGTTAAAATTTGTTTTTTTTTAACTTCTTATATAAATAATATTATATTTTAATCGTTAAAATCGCACCTACTAGTATCGCACGATCTTGAAACGGACTAATTACATTTTTTTTACAAACTATCTTATAAAACTATATATTATAATAATACCAGTTTTGTTGCATACATTTTAGTGAATGTATTCATTGTATGAATAACCGGATGTTTCTGTGAAGTAAGTCTTTTAATCTATAAATGATCAGCCTTAAATAAACTAAATCAGGATTATTAAACTATTTAACTAAAGAATTTAACTGCCTCTATTAGTCGTCGTTAACCAGAGCGAGTTCGGTGATGGCCATTTATTATTTGAGTGGTATTTTTATGAAAATAAAATGCAATTATATACAATCTTAAAATAAAAACGGTTTTGTTATAAAGCCTTGAATGTTTCAGCAGATCACTATGCAATAAATACATATTAAACGATCGAACGTTCGAGATCAGAGATAATTGAAAAATAACACAGCTTTGACTTTGCTTCATATTTATATACCAAATAGTTTTCCCGTGTTCAGAGTAACGATCACGTTGCGTCAATATTTACTTTTGTGTACAGCAAAATTAACCGCAAGCGAATAAACCAGACGCGTATTGATTACTTGTATAGTATACACGGATAAAAAACAAGTGTATTGAAAAAGAAAACTTTAAAAATTGATTAAACACTCCGAGAGAAAAGGTCACAGTCAAGCAATCTCTTAATAAATTATCGAATACTGTATTTCATGACAGGGCGAATCGTGATTTGTTGACGCTTATTTTATATCAATAGACTTTTTAGATATCAATTTTAAATTGTAGTTAATTCAAATTAAAAATCATTTATTCACTAAGGTAACACAAATTACACTTATGAACGTCAATAAATAAATACATATTAAACGCTTCTAATTTTACATTTTCTGCCAGTTCTCAAATCAAGGGCGTAGAACGGAAGAGAAGAACTGGCAGTAAGCTATAATGTTTCAAAGACATTAATGAATCTATCAAATATTATAGAATAAAATATAAATAACACTAGTTAATCATGTCATCTGTTTGTTAATTTTATAAATCGGCGTCTTATTAAGAATTACCCTTACCTTCATTAAGAATAATCTTAGATTTAATAATTAAATTAAATTAAAAAGACTTAATATAAGAAGAACAATTTATTGAGATCTGATTTGAATTAGTTAATATTTTCACGTTCAATTTGCTTTATAAGTAAAGCATTGCGAACTTAAAAAGGAAAAAGCATCCATAAAGACTGTTATTTGTGAACAAGTTCTGTTTATGTCCATTGTTATCTGTAACTAGAATGGGATTCAATTTCCTGCGGTTAAGTCTGGCTGGACAGATGCGAATGTCGTGTGTGTCGGAACTCTGAAGATTCCGTTGTTCATGGAATAATGGTAATACCTTAAATAAACTCACAAACAAATCGTATTACTTGTAGCATATTATTATATCGTTAGTTATTAAAAGACTATAAGCCTATTTTTATCCAGAGTTTTTAAGAAAAAGAAAAATAAATTTATTTTTTTCTGCCTGCATAAAGTCAAAGCAGAGTAGTGTTGGTCTAGTGGTTTCAGCGTGCGACTCTCATCCCTGAGGTCGTAGGATCGAACCAATAGACTTTATTTCTATGTGCGCATTTAATATTCGCTCGTACGGTGAAGGAAAACATCGTGAGGAAACCGGCTTGCCTTAGACTCAAAAAAGTCGACGGCGTGCGTCAGGCACAGAAGGCTGATCACCTACTTGCCTATAGATCATGAAACAGATACAGAAATCTGAGGTCCAGAAATAAAAAGGTTGTAGCGCCATTGATTATTATTATTACATAAAGTTAAAGTCAAAATCATTTAGGTAACATAAAGTACACTTATGAACGTCAATAAAAAAATACTTATTAAATGCTAAATGCTTTTAATTTTACATTTACAAACGATACTGTTCGAAATTATATTTTGAATTTAGGTAATCCACGTTTGATCCGAAGTTCATCTCTTCTAGGATTTTACCGAGAAAACTGACAAGTAAATTGGTAGTTACTTTTTTTACTTACTAAATTATGATAAAATATGTCCAGTTAAGTGTAGAATTAAGTTATTTGACTATTAAATACTACTACACAACATACTATACTTCTTTAAACTTCACCATAGACATTTTAAACAGACATTTAAAAAAGTTTTTATTCAACTTAAATGCCGGAAAATTGGTCGCATACAACAACATCCTCTTATCCATAAAATGAAGCTTACAATCTATCCATAACATAAGCTTAATATACAATAGAGTACCAATGAGATACCATAGATTATAAATTTGGAAAGAGGATTAAACTAGTCCGTCAAACTGACGCTCTAAATCTGTTGGCTTTATCGATAATCAGTATGATTCGTTGGTTAATGAAATGTACATTATCGTTTAGTAATGAGCGGTTTTGGTTGTTCTATGCATGGCATGTATCTGTCAGCCGATAGTTATGACAGCTATGAATAGACTGACAGGTTTAATTCTAGTTGAATATGTCTATGATGAAATACAAAACCATTTATTTATTTAGGTAACACAATTTACACTTATGAACGTCAATAAAGAAATACACATTAAATGCTAAATGCTTCTAATTTTAAATTTACTGCCAGCTCTCAAATTAAGGGCATAGAATGGAAAAGAAGAACTGGCAATAAAATCTCCGCCACTCTTTTTAATCGCCAAGTTTTTTTTTTCACAAAATGTTTGTAAGGAGCTGCAACTATTACACCATGTTCCACATCACATCTTTAAGTAATTAATAGTTAATTAATAATAATAATAAAGAAAAACAAAGATTTGTCCTCTATCAGTAATAGGCATCGTGAAATATGAGCACGCACTTACATTCCCGTGGGAACAACGCGCAAATACATAGTCGAAGATAGCATATATAACAATGGTGCTACAACCATTTAGGTCTGGGCCTCAGACTTCTCTATCTGTTTCGTAATAATTTATAATAGGTAAATAGGTGATCAACCTTTTGTGTTTAACCCATACCGGGGACTTTTTGGGTCTAAATGCATGCCTGTTTCCTCATGTTATTTCCTTCAACGTACGAGAGTCCATTGATGAACAGCAGGGGATCGAACCTAAGACCTCTGGAATGAGAGTCGCACGCTGGAGCTACTAGGCCAACACTGATCTTATTATATTTATTATATTGAGGTATGATAATCCATATGGTACGAAGTATGGACGGGAAACATTTATATTTGAAATCTACTGGTGCAGTCAGGGGTTACAAGATACCATACTTAATGTGAATATTATTAGAATAGGAGCTAATTATTAACTGACCAAACTTTAAAGATTTGTTTAAATTTTCTATTTGTTAACTTTTAATTATTATTGTTATTACTATGTAGGTTAAGAAAATTGTAAATACTGTATGTGTGTTGGATATATTGCCTATTATTAATTAAAGCGTGTCGGAAATTATGAGTTTGTAAATATTATTGTATATGATTGTGTAATATATTTTCTAAATAACTTTTTAACGTTTACATAAGGGCCTGTTTAATCTCTATGGAAGTTGGCTAACGAAAGAGGTATTAAAGTGTTTGCAGACCTAAGCACACTCTATATTCCATAACTATTGTCTATGGAACGAATGTCTGACTAGACCTTTAGGTAGCTTTAGAATTCAGGATATAGTGCATATGCAGTTCATTGGTACTTACCAGCCATTAACTATACAGCTATTCATTATTTTAGATTTAACGATGTTATACAGTGAAAATTACATTCTGTAAGTCAAGTTAAAATTATAATAATTATTGTATGAGCAACTGTGAATAGTTCTAAAAAGAAATGTATATTTAATACTTCTGCTAATGAAGATAAAATAAGTAAAGAATATTTTAAACGATCCCTGTGCTTTCAATTGAGTTTGATACTTGATCAGAAAAATTGCTACCTGGTGAATTTCTTGTGTATTTTGAGGCCAGGACACATTCCCATACAAACATTCCTCCTATTTATGAAACTAAATCACTGTAATTTTACTTTTATTAAAGTACTCTTTCCTCTCTTTCTCTCCGAATGTGTACTTTAGTTAAAACAGCGCATTTTTCATGTAAATACAAAACATAACTGAGGTTTTTAATACGTGATAATGAAACCATTTGTATACAAATATTTCCAATAGAGTGATAATTAGCAAAATGGCTAAACGAGAACAATTCGCAATCACTAAAGGTATCTATTATGTAAATCGGTACGATCGCGCGCTTATGAAATTTAAATGAGCTGTAATGACGTCACGTGGGCGGGACTTATTGTAGCAACAAGTGATATTGGATATTGACTTATCTTAGATTTACTCTCTGTGTGTTTTCTTTGACACTTATATAGCTTAAATTTTATTCCAATTAATTTACCAATCGTCTAGTATTTTTCACGCTTTGTTTACCGGAATCTCACAGCATAAAACAAAAATAAAATTTTCATATAACAATGTCAAGTGACATCCGTTAAAACAATATATGAGTGTCGCGGGATCTGTCAACCGCTGCTGTGATTTTGTGATTATCTTCTTGAAATTTGTTGTTTTTGTAAAAATGTCGAAAAAACCACTTCGATCTCAAGCGAGAAATATTGTTTTCAATGTAAAATATTTCTTGTTCATTAATACTATAGACATAAATAAAAATTAAACAGTATCAAGATCATTTAATCCAACTTCCCCAGTATTGCCCACAACAATTTTTTATTTCCTTATTTGCCATGAGATTCCGTTATAACTATCGTAAAATGGAATTCAAAGAAAGTTGTTTATATATAAAAAGAAAAAAGGACATGGTTTACCTGCGACATAACCGCCTGACAAGAGTCAGTTGGCAGGCGGAAGTATAGGCTATTTAATGAGTAATAGTTTTATTTTTATATAAAGAACACCTCTAAGTAAAAATAAAAGCAATTTAACCGTATGATAAAATATTAATTACGATTATGTTAATTTAACGTAGCGTAATATATATATTTTTTATGTGTAATGATATTAAACGCAATTGTTCAACAAGTTAGGGCAAATAGAGAGTTACATTTTGTAGGAAACAGTTTGCTTCCAACAATTGGAGTTGTTGGCGAGACTGGAGCTGCGTGCAGCGTGTGTCAAATAATCACAATCGGCGTGCCGCGTGGTAAGCGGTCGCAAGCGGCAGTGCCTTGAGTGCGTACAAATTTACTCAAAGAAGCGCCATTTACGCGTGTCTTGCGCACCCTGAATTTAATTGCACGTGAGACGGATATATTTAGTTGCACACCGGCTGAATTCACAAGAGTTGCATTATTTATAATGAGTTATAAACAGGTTTAGGTTTTATGTTTTCTTATTTCGTTTATACTACGAGTATTAGGTTAGGTTTTAAGTTTCATTTTTGTATTAAAAAGTTTTCTATTGTAGTATTAAGTTACTGTAAAAATAGGAAATAAGAAAAAAAAATACTCGATATAGGTTTAGTCCTAAAATAAAAGATGAGGTCATTGTCCTATCTTACATATAAGTAAGCTCGACACCATTTGTGGTCTGTCCCCAGACGCGGCGGGCAAATTGAGCAGATTTATTACTGGCCATATCACCGAGATTTATTTAGATGTTAGGGGTTTCGGATGACTTTGATTAATCTTGCTCAAATTAAATTTGGTCTTAAATCTACAGTACTGAGGTGTTCAGTTACGTTTACTGTACTTTGAAACTGATGAAACATCTTATGAATAAGTCATATATTTTATGTTATATGTTATTATACGAATTAATTAACGAAATATACAATATAAATACAAATATATAATTACAATACAAATACAATACAAATACAATATACAATACAAATATATAATTTATATATATAACAAATAAATAAATCAATGGCGCTACAACCTATTTAGGTCTGGGCCTGAGATTTCTGTATCCGTTTCATGATTTGTCAATCAAATAGGCAAGTAGGTGATCAGCCTTCTGTGCCTGACACACGCCGTCGACTTTTGGGTCTAAGGCATGCCGATTTCCTCACGATGTTCTCTTTCACCGATCGAGCAAATGTTTAACACATCATATACATTAAGTTCATTGGTGTATAGCTGGGGATCGAACCTACGACCTCAGGAATGAGAGTCGCACGCTGAAGCCACTAGGCCACTACCAGAATACCAGTAATGTTCAACTGGTATTAACTTATTAAGAATGTTTTTATTTCTTTGTAAATGGTTTTACTATGTATAGAAATCTGGAGTGAGGGTCTTGATAATCCAGGGACTAATTTACAGACGCCATCGTGGTATAGCGTTGAACCGATTGCCTTCAGGCAACTCGTAGCAAATAAAATTACTAAGTAACTGAGACATAAGCATCAGCCTCGGGTTGTAAAATAAATAACCGTTGGCGAGAACATGAAGGATTTTCAATTAATGTATGCAAATAGGCAATTTGTAGCTAAAATCTATTTGCCGTATCTGTGAATATATTTGTTCGAATATCAAGAAAAATAAAGGATTAGTAACGGTCCGATCCAGCTTCACAGGGCTGGTATTTTTTTTAATGTTCTAGAAACAAATATAGCCTGTGTTACTCGGGGTAATAATAATAATAATAGCCGTTTATTTCATATACTTTTACACATAAAGATTTTATATTTCTATCTCATTCGTTTTAGGTATTTGTGTGCCCATTTTTGGTAAAAGTCTCCTACAATACTGACATTCCTATCTGCACTGTGATACTCTATGCCATGTAAAACCTGCTGTTTTCTTAATTTGGTATATCCACCTTCTAAATTGTCTTCCTCTTTTTCATTTATTGTACCTTGGGCACCAGATTAGTACTTTACACAGGGTAATATCGGTCCAGGAGTTTTTGAGTTTATTCGTTGCAAAATATAGACATTGTTTAACTAATATAAGATGTTTTAAATGTTAAGTTATTTGTATATAAACGAGAAACTTGTTTAGAATATATTCTGAGAGCCGTTCTAATGTTTATAATAACTTGAGAAGGGTAATTAACGCTCGTATGACGCAAGCACTTATACGGTGCAAGTTACAAAGTGTAAAATGTTGTTAGTAAAATTTTTAAACACAATCATTTATAAGATATTACAATGACATGACAAGGTACAATATACAAAAGTAGGTGGTAAATGGCAGAGAGTGGCAAAGTGCAGACAGAAATGGCGGAATTTAGTGGAGGCTTTTTCCTATAAGGGCAGATAGATATCTAGAAAGAATGAGATGACAGAAGTAAAATGTGTTTTAGTGTAGAAGTTTCTGAAATAAAAGGATTTTATTATTATTATTACAATGACCTATTATTAAAATATTTGGGCATGGACCGTTTAATTAAAATTTCACAGCCCATACGCAAGTTTTTTATTTGTCTCACACTAATCGTGACTGCTGTAACACATCATTATTTATTTAGAAGTCGCGTTAACTAAATAAATAAAAAGAAAATGACGTTATATAAAAAAATATTGTTGAGCTGATGACTCACTTATCCGGAAGGCTCTCGAATGCGTTACCGACATTATTGTTATTTCGTTAAAATAAGTATTAGAAGAAAACGTGAATCAGTTGTAAAAACTAAAAAAACTCAGAGATAAGTTGGACCCAAGTTCAAGTAAAAAACGTGGAAGTGCAACTTGCATTTAAAGACGTATACGACTCGAAAATTAGCCGCTATTACGAACATTTCACAAAGGAAACTTAATTCGGCAAACTATAAAGAAACTCCAGAGCAACTGAATTCGAGGTTGCTACTTAAGTGAAGTTAGAGATTTCTTTAATTGTTTTTGAGAACGTGCAGTTCTACAATTGCAAGTTGTTAGTACATTATAGCTTTATTAGATTTTACTTGTTGTACTATATTTACAAGAAATATTTATCAGATAAAATCATTTTACTTCGTGGTTTAACGTGCCTTTGTTAACAACTGAGGGAATAAACCTTGAACGTTTGGTGTCTCTTTTTTACTGGAGTTTGTGAGTCTCGTGAAGCGTGTCTTGTCCTGTGCCAGATGCAGAAACTCTTCCGCAGTTGCCGTAAACCCGTCCTCTCCCTAACGTTACGAAACCAGGATTTTTCCTTCTACCGACATACCGTTTATCCTGGATTTTACCCTGTCATGGCGCAACATGTGGCACGTGCACAGATGTTCATTTATTTATACTTGCTTGTACGGTGAAGAAAATTATTGTGAGAAAAGTTCCACGAAAATGACACATGCATTTCTCGGCCTATTTTCTTTCAGCACTATATTATATTAGCATATTTAATATTTTAAGAATATTCTTATACTGAGTACAAAGAAAAGAAATGCAGATCAACTGTAGTTGTAAATAAATGGTGTTATATGTCCATATCAATAATGAAAGATATCTTTTGTATGTATTAACCACTGTGAGAAAAAAATATTTAAGGTGAGCACAAGATTCGCCAAACTACATAATACATATAGTTACTTAGTCAAAACATGGAACAAAGCAAAGCAATTAAAACATAATATGTAAACAATGAAACGGACAATTATAATAAAAAGACACGAACAAACTGGCATTAACTGCTTTCACTATAATCAGGCTCACTGCTCTTTTACAAAATCTATGAAAAGAGATGTGAATTATGAAATAAGCTATTTTATTATTAACCACCTGTGACCCCTGTATAATACTTTGGAAACACGAAAACTTTTACCATTTAAAGTTTGAGAGATCTTAATCATCTAGAAACAAACTGATTTGTGGTAATTTATTATACGGTAAAAGGTTAATGATTCCTTTGACACAGACTTGGTATTTTAGGTCTGTATTTACGTGCAGTGGTGACCTTTTGGCTTGAGGTCGTGCATCCTAATCATGGCTGTGCACCACCTGACTTTTCATTGAAGATTGTATCAAAGGAGGTAAACATCATGATGAAATCGGTATGCCCAAAAATTTATAGCGATGTATCAGGCACAGAATCCCGTATTCTTTTGCCTATTAGGAAAAACTGTAAAAAAAACAGGTTCGAACATCTGACAAGATCAAGGGAGAAAAGAGATGCTAAGATAAGATAAGAAGATAATTTATGTGTTGGTTTATTTATAATAACTTGTTACTAAATTCTAATAAAAAAAAAAATTGGTTGTTTGTAAAGTAGGTTTACGATCGAGATGCTTACGTGATAACGTCTTATTGGTGATATAAGTTTTTGGGAAGTAAGGAATTAATGAAGATAACAATTTTTTCAAATTTTAAATTACATCTATCGTTTTATTCACACTTTTGATGATAAATTTCGGGTGTAAAATGACAAGTTTACTTATTCGACTATGATATACATTCACGGAATGACTGGCAGCGCTCGAGATGAGACCGGAGATCGGTCCGTCTCTCTCTCGTTATACCTGCGATCGCGCTCGTGAGGTTTTGGTGTGACACAAGTTTCTGAACATGTCACCCGACTAAAACGATTTTAAAGACGTTATCACGTCAACAAAATGTATAAAATTTTCTTTGCCTAATGTAAAACAGGTCAGTTCAAATATTCATATTAATGAGGAAATAATTCAATGTGTTGATTCAACTATATTTTTAGGGATCACTCTAGATTCTCGTTTGCAATGGAAGCCTCATATTACCAACCTATCGGCAAGACTTAGTTCGGCTGCTTTTACGATAAGAAAGATTAGATTGTTGTCTGTTGTCGAAACGGCGAGGCTTGTATACTTCAGTTTCTTCCATAGTGTTATGACATATGATATGTTGTTGTGGGGCTTTGTTTTACAAAAAAGAGCAATTAAAACCGCGTGACTCGCTAAGAGAATTATTTAAAGAGATCAGTATTTTAACAGTTGCCTCCCAATATGTGTATAAAAATATTTTGTACGTTTATAAAAACATAAATAAATTTATAAAGCGCAGTGAATGTCACAATTTAAACACAAGAAGTAGGAATAGACTTGATTTTCCAGCTTTCAAACTTCATAAAACTGCTCACTCATTTATGGGGAAATGTATACCGATATTTAACATGATTCCGGACCGTGTAACCAAACTTCCGATACATGAGTTTAAGCTTTGCATCAAGAAAACCCTAACAAAGGGAGGATATTACACTGTTCGGGAATTCATAGACGATGACAATGTGTGGGCACTAATGCCCCTATAAGATGGTGAGATGGCGTGAGTTGACTTGAATAAGTGTGCAAATTGTACCTAATTGATTAAATGACTTTTTGTTTGTTTGTTTGTATAACCTTCCCTGAAGGTGACTTGTTTGGACATAAGTCAAAACGTCAAAAATCATTTATTCATATAGGTAACACAATGTACACGTCAAAAAAGAAGTATACATTAAATGCTTCTAATTTTACGAAAGAGAAGAACTGGCAATTAACATCTTTTATCTTTGAAATATAAAATAGAACCCGCTCATCCATTTGAAAAATCACTCTTATTTCTCGATTAAGGATCTTAGTAATTAAGAATTCTAAATATATATTATTATTTTAAATTAAATGAATTTTATGCAAAAACATGAAAATATTACTTACAACAAATTAAAAAGATTTTTATTGTTTATTATATTGTTATTATTGTTTATTTATACTTAACAATTTCATTTATTAACTGGTCCGTTAACATATTTCGCTATTCAGAACGCTTACCAAGTCAAAGTTAGTTTTACTTAAGATTCAATATCTTAGAAATTCATAATAAACGACACTATTATGGGCTACTCAATAAAAATCCAAAGACAAGAAATCCAAGGAATTAATTGATCACATTGAAATCTGCTCTGTCAGTCAGTTAAGATAATAACGGCTTAGCCCCTATCCCATTTAAAAGTCTGCGGCATCGATTTGAATTTGTGAACAAAGTCCCTGTGATTCAAAATGGCCGCCAATAGAAAATTCAATCTTATTTCACATTATCCAAGGGTCGAGCGAAATTGAATTACGTCAACTTGTATTTTACTTTTACAATCCGGTAAAGATGTTGACGAAAGTGTTATCTTTGGAATCCTATTGGGGCATCCACACGCTGGCTGTTTGTCACAAACACCGCAAACAGCAAACGAAGTCCCAAACACCAACCACAATCACCCAACACAAACAGCCATCCACATGCTTGGCGAACGTTCATAACATTCCGAATCGGCAAACATGGCAGACGACGAGCTTGTGGCAGCTATTACTTTCGGGTTGACATATTTTTATTATAAATTAAAGCAAGAGAAAGAAAAAAGGAAAAAAAGAAGAAAGCAAAGACGATGGTGGATGATTAAAATACATAGAAATCTTACAAGGTACTGCTTTAGACTTTATTATTTGGGCTTTAATTGAAAAAGTGTAGCAAGTAAATACGTCCGCCTCCCGCAAGCTCGCGCGCATACTGATCGCTGCCAAACGTGTGGATGCGTAGCAAACTGTTTGCCAAACATCCTTTGATCTGGCAACTAAAACCCACACCGATGCCGAACACTGCCCAACACAAACACAAACAGGCAAACAACGACAAACACCCATCCACACGTCCGTGTTTGCTGTTTGCTGTTGGCTGTTTGCCATTGTTTGTCAAGCGTGTGGATGGGGCTTAACATACGATTAATAGCCAACCTAAACCCGTATCTCAATTTTTAACAGGTCAAGCTGTAGGTTCATAGTTTGTCACTATCTATACCCTTCATTTGAGAGGTGCTTAAAAGGCTTCTGATAATTGATGATGATAGGTTAGATAAGGAAGAGATCCATAATAAACACTGCAAGATTTGGGAAACTTCAAAGTCTAATCTAATCCGGGCTATAAAGTCATCTCATCTACAGACGTAATTGCCCCTGAACCTCTACGTATACGTAATTGTTATTTCCTTCGACAACAATATTCGCTTTAGCGTTCGACTCTCATCCCTGAGGTCGTACGTTCGATCCCCCGCTATGCACCAATGGACTTTCTTTCTATGTGCGCATGTAACATACGTTCGAACGGTGAAGAAAAACATCGTGAGGAAACCGGCTGGTATTTGAAACAAAAATTTGTGCACAGGAGGTTATCACCTATTTGCCTAATAAATTAACAAATGATCATGAAACAGATACAGAAATCTGAGGCCCAGACCTAAAAAGGTTGTAGCGGCACTGATTTATTTTGATTTTGAAATTTATACGGAAAATAATATCACAAAGGTTTAATTCGCATAATGTTAGCTTTCCCCTTTCAACTAAATTATGCTCTTTATAAATAACAAGTATACTAACAGCATGAACACTACGTACAAACAATTACATCGCTGACAGCAGCGGTTTTAAATTACAAAGCTATGTTTAGTGGTGCTTATACGAATTTATGCCACACACGTGCTGTTTTAGATGTAACAAATAAATAGGTACTAACTCTAACCTTTTCTTTGTAATACAAATATATTTTGTATGATAAAAAATTTATAGAATATTCATTCTACTAATATTATAAACGAGAAAGTTTGTAAGTATGCATGAATATTTGTTACTCTTTCGCGTAAAAACTACTGAATGGATTTTAATGAAACTTTACAATAATATAGCCTATACATCAGAATAACACATAGGCTACAATTTATAAATATCGTGAGAATTGTCCAAATTATCAAGTAAATAGGAAAAATCTACCATCTGCGAGCTATTCTGGCGTCTGCTGCCAAAATCACTAGAGTTACACATGTGTAATGTTTGATAGAAATATTTATCGTAAATAATCCTACAAAAAAACCCCGCACAGTATATATCTATGTCTGATGTGTAAGCCATTATAGCCAAAATAGTGAACCATAACTACAATAAAAGTTAATAAACTGATTCCTAAATGAAAATAGATATTTCTATCGCTTCTGATATTGAAAGTAGATAAAATATGTCTTTCACGCTACATTACTTGGACAAATATTATCCTGCGCAGACAAAGTCACGGGCACCAGCTAGTTCTCTATATTACAACAATTTAAAAGGGTATCCCTTGTTACAAATTTGAAATTCTTGATAAACCATTATTGTTCAAACAAAGCCATTGTTTAACGCATCTCTCGGCTGCGTCCTATTGCGAACTTTGACATCCAGTCGATTTTCATTGTTCAGTTATAGTTCCTAAATATCCCAAGTATTTTGATTTAGTGGGACTTCGAAACTTTCAAGACGTCTCTCGTGTTCCATGGTCTGTATAATGATTGTTACAATGTTACCACATCAATCTCCATTCAACGTTTTAGCAAAAGAGCCTTCTAACTAAAATTCAGAGTTTTTTTTCTTCATTTATCATGCATACTGAGAGTATGTTAGTTATCAGCCCACTGTAGTGTCGTCGTAAAAGCAAGTAATAATCAAATAACAATATAAAAAAAATGCATTTATAGATAAAGAATTTATAGAGATACTTTTAAGGCTTGTAAACGAACCCGCAAGCTAAAAGGGCAGCAGGGCTTTGCTCTTTGCTATAAATATAAACCTACAAACAACAATATTACATGAATGTATGGCGGCAGTGTTGGCCTAGTGGCTTTGGCGTGCGACTCTCATCCCTGGGGCATAGGTTCGAATCCCGGGCATGCACCAAGGGACTTTCTGACATATAACACTCGCTCGTATGGTGAAAGAAAACATCGTGAGGAAAACCCACTTGCCTATTATAAATGATCACGGAACAGATACAGAAATCTGAGGCCCTGACCTAAAAGCGCTATTGGTATATATACCAATAAATGAAAATATTCATGACGTTTTAAGTCTTACAATGTAGTATGAATGCCCAATACGGTCTATGAGATCCTTTACAAACGGAGTCACAAAATTATTCAACAACCTCATCGCTGCCTTTTGTCACAAACATGCATCCGACGTGTGCACATTGAAGTATGTTTTATTCAGGTCTACCCGCCACTGCAGCCTATTCAGTGTAGGAATCCTAGGTTTGAATCAGACAAGCAATGAAATTAAAATTTACTTACTTAAAACGATCAAAGAAGCATTTCGATCTAAAAATATTGAGAACTTATAAAAGCTAACATCTTTACAAAATTTCAGATAATAATTAAATATTTTCTCATTACCAAATAATATTATTTTAATTATTTTCTTAGCCTATAGTCATTAGGTATTTTATTATTATGTAATTCCTTAGCTTGTTTTTCCTTTTTTTAATTTCATATGTGTGGATTTCTTTCGTATGTTCATTTTTTATTGGTCCTTCTTGTTGATTTGGTCACCTGTGAAACAGTATTGTGCTTAAAGTTATGTTTATGTTCATTATAATTGGCGTAGTTTGTAATATTATGTTTTCCTAGACTAAATTATTTAATCATCAACCGCATCTATCTCTCATCATCAAGCCTAAACATAGTTTGACAGAAAGAGACGTGACTACGTTAGCTGAAACTCAATAACTTATATAAAACTTTTCCGACATTTTAATTCTCTTTAAGACTCCACATGTGAAAAAGACTCTTAATGATTATACAATTATTAAAGTGTATAGAAAATACTAAACTAAATCATCTTCACTCACGTAAACAAAGTGATAATTTAACAAATACTCTAAGAAAGCAAAGAAAAACAATACAAATAATATATGGATCAATATCCTAACTAGACCTTTTGCCCTAGACATCAGAAAATGTTTATACTATGATCTCTTGGGTTCGCGTTTTCCAAAGTTAATAATACCCCTCATAATTGGACGCCCACGCTACAAGTATTAGAATACAATTTTACTTGGAATTGTTATTCCATAATTTTTACCCTAGAATTTTCAGATATGTTAGGTAAATAAAAGCTTGCTTTTGAATAGCAGTGAGCAAAGGGGTGAATCTATTTTTGGGGCACGTACGAGACAGATTTAGCACGTTACGGGGTACAAGTTTATTGAGGTCTCGTGATTCGGGAGATTTAAAGTAATACTTAAATGAAATTCAATCTGATTATACATATTCTGCGACTGTCTGCCTTATAAGGCTTCTCTGTTCATGTTCTCTCTCAATAATTTCAACAAAATCTTTAGTTATTATAATCAGTAGCAGACAGGCCGCTCACGGCTACAGCCATTTTTTAATCATTCGTTTATATTTTGATCAGATTTTTGCTTTACAATAATATATTTATACTAGCTGACCCGGCCAACGTTGTTTTGCCATACGTATATTATTTCAAGGAAATATTTTTTTAGTTCAATAAAAATAACTATCTACAGTAAAAAAATAGGGGGGAATGCTATCATAAAAAAATATAAACTAAAAATTAAAAAAAAAGGGGTGGATTACCCTTAACATTTAGGGGGATGAGAAATAGATGTTGTCCGATTCTCAGACCTACCCAATATGTACACAAAATTTCATGAGAATTGGGTAAGCCGTTTCTGAGGAGTTTAACCACAAACACCGCGACACGAGAATTGTATATATTAGATTTATATAATTCTACTGTACGTGTGTATGTCACTGAACTTCTATTAAACGGCTGGACGATTTGAATGAATATTTTTGTATGCGTTTGGGTGGTTTAGATTCACAAGACAAATCAGGCAGAAGGCAGGCGGTTATTTATCTATACATCATATAAACAACTGGTAAATATATAAATCTTCTGTGCACGTATTCGCAATTAAACTCCTAAATGGCTGGACAGATTTTGTTAATTTTTTTATGCTGCTCAAGTGGAGTCAAGAATTATTTAAATTATTAGATAATTTTTTTTTGTTTATAAGACGTGTGTACAGGACAACGTCTGTCGGATCCGCTATAAGTATAACATATTATATTGGAGCATATAATTATTATTTCTATAATTATATTCGTGTATCGATTTTAAAAATATATAAACCTGAATAAAATAAATATACGGATCATATAACTCAATAATATTTATTCTTAATCTCTTAGGAACTGCTGTTATTTTTTCACTAAGAACGTTCCCTAACTTACTTTAATTGCAACAGGTGCTTGACTAAGTCGACACGATGGTAATGACGTATGGTTCACAAAAAACCTGCAAATTCTAGCACCAATTATTAGTACAATGCACATGGAAAGCCACATCCGTAAAATGCTAATTCATATTCGATTCGGACAATGTGGACAGGAATCGGAAGTAGGGTAGCGTTGAAATACGAATTTCGAAAACGGGTTTGAAATACCGCCGCCATCTTGATTTACTATTGTAAAATCGAGCGATCCCCGGTTGGACGATTTAAAGGGCTTTGTATTACTAAATAAGGGTATAAGGTTTAATAAAGAGGCTTTTGTTATATTTCTCCTATAAAATATATAAAGTTTTTATATAAATTATAAGTTGGTAGTGAATTTCCAATACCAAGTAATTCAAATATCTTATACTATTACAGCCGATAGTAACGTTAGTCTTTAGACCACGATATGTCAGTACCTTTTATTAAGTTTACTGTACAAAAACTATTCAAATGTGATGTATTGATATTATAGTTCAAGTTCAAAATGTAAACGGAGAGCTCAATAACTTTTCTATACAAAAATATATTATTATGACTATTACATTTAGATTAAGATCCTACGACAACACAGTTATAGATATAATCAAACATACTTGTAGTTCACAAAATATATTGTTTCAAACATGTCAACAAACATAGCGTGTCAAAAAAATGTGAATAAATAAAATCTTTTATCCTACTAATATTATAAACGCGAAAATTTGTATGGATGTTTGTTACTCTTTCACGTAAAAACTACTGAAGGGATTTTAATGAAACTTTACAATAATATAGCTTATACATCAGAATAACACATAGCCTACAATTTATGAAGATATTGTGTGAATTGTCCATATTGTAAAATATCAAGTAATTCGGAAAAAAACCTACCATCTGCGAGCTATTCGGGCGTGCGTTTCCAAAACAACTAGAGTTACATATATGTAATGTATGATGGAAATATTTATCTTAAATAGTCCTACAAAAAAGCCCGCCCCAGTATATATCTATGTCTTATGTGTAAGCCATTATAGCCAAAATGGTGAACCATAACAACGATAAAAATTGGTAATTTATTTCAAATGCACAGTCTGGTATTTAAAATAGATAAAATATGTCGTTCACGCTACATCATTTGGACAAATGTTATTTTAATCCTGCGCAGACGAAATTGCGGGCACCAGCTAGTATTTTATAAATGATTGCATATTAAACAGAAAACTTTTGAGTATTATGTGTTTACAGCTTAAATTGTTTTGAGCTTTAAAATAAAATATTCACAAAATTACTAGCCAAACTGTTAACTTCAAGCAATCGTGAATGCATTCATTTTGTTTTCATATTTTTGACTGACATTACACACCTGCATTGGTGATTTTAAAACTTTTCGAAAATCCAGTATTATTGACATTTTATTTTTAAGAGTTATAAAATGCATCTGTTATCGGGCGAGTTGTTTCGTTCATCGAAGCGATGATCGCGTGTTGCTACGTACGTATAAATTGCAGCCGGTGTGCAAATTGAACGAATTCATGTTCACAATTTCGTATTTGTCATGCAAATTGTAAATATGGATTTTTACGTGGTTTTATTAAGAGCGTTATAACCTTCTTTCTAAAAACGATTAAATATTTAAATGTATGACTTTTATTTACTTCAAACTTCACGATATAGACAAAGGTCTATTAAGGTTAAATAATTCCATCATACATTACATATATGTAACTCTAGTTGTTTTGGCAACGCACGCCAGAATAGCTCGCAGATGGTAGGTTTTTTCCAAATTACTTGATATTTTACAATATGGACAATTCACCCAATGTCTTTATAAATTGCAGCCTATGTTTTATTCTGATGTATAAGCTATAAAACGATGTGCAAGAGAGCTGTCTCTCTGGTAAGGCGCGTTCGGGGGAGACCTAGCATGCATAGTGGAAAGTCTGGACTGCTTTACATATGACATTGGACTGTATATGTGTGCTATGTGTGCGGGGTAATTTTATAGATTGTCAGCGTCGTCTTTGGATGTTGTAGAAAATATAGTATATACAACATGTATCCCTTTTCATAGTGTTTTCAATCTTACAACCCTTTCAACCCTTTCAACTTTACAACACATATTAACAGAAAAGCCAATGTTCCAATAGAGCAATAGATTCGAGTTAATCATAGTATCCAATCTGTCAACTATATGGCAGTTGACCACTCGAAACGTCGACCTATGTTGATAAGATGAATTCACGTTAAAGAAAAACATTTTAAGTAGGTGTAAGGTATATTTAGATACTCAGTCTTACCCTACACTCGCACGAATTACAAGAGTATGCTGATCTTTGAGGGTACGCAACGCTGCAAAAGGAAGATATAGCCAAAAATGGAATACATAATATATACAATAGTGATGATGGGAAAGTGAGTGTTGTTCGTGAGGTTGTGTACGGTGCGGTGTGTATGTCGGGTGTGCTCATGATGCAGATGATTTAGCGCTATGGATATTCTTAATACTCCTTTTAACCATATTCCGCGATAGCTTTAGTATTCTTTTTCTCGTTTTACTTTTTGTGTTGTATAACTGTTACGTATAAGTATAACTGACACGAATAGTTGGTGCAAACAAATTAACTTATATAAAATATGTTTCTGTATAAACAATATAAATTTTAGCAGAAATAAAGATTCCATAACTCATAACAGCTATTTAATTAGATTTTAAAATTTTAATCAATTCACGTTCCTTATATTATTTTATGAGCATTGATTTTTGTAACATAAAAACATTTTAGTTATTGGAAGTCTCAAAAAAATTAAACAATTCTGTTCCTTCCTATCTTTTTTTGTTTCACCCAAACATAATTTAATTTTTATGCCTTTATCAGAGTTGATATGCGTCAACCCTAATAACATGGATGACCAAGGGATGACCCTAATTACGTCATATTGCTACCCTCATAATTACGACATTAAATAGAAATATTATTCGTAATTTATGATTCTATTACTTCCTATGCTAAAAACCTAAGTTTCCACTCTTTTTTTTATTTAATACAAACCGCGAAACTGCACGTCATTCGATATGTCAACGCCCAGTATACCGATGCTAGCTGAGACTTTACGGAGTATCTTTAGGAGTAGCGACAAAGAGAGTTTTTTAGCGGAAAACGCGCAAGAAAAGACAAGTTCTTGAAGTAAAATTGGACTTCTGGTACTCATCGAAAATTGCCCGAGAAAGACGGTGGTACTGCCCCGGTCGTGCCTGCCCATTTGGCTGAAGCACGAAGGCAACAGCATGGCACTCCCTCTAGGAAGGGTTTGATTTATTGCGCTGATGAAATAACCTCTGTCACACAGCTTATTTTACCAGTAGGCGATGGGGTCGTCACGTCGCGGCGCCGAAAGCATATTATATTACATTTATTTATAAAGGTTAAATTAAAATATGTATTTAAAGAAAAACGCTTTTTACCGGATTAAGGTTATGTATTATTATTATAAATTTACAACTATTTGACATAATTTTAAATTTATCCGACGTTTCGCGTGCTTTACAGCGTGCGTGGTCACGGTGACTGAAGACAAAAGATGTTGAATGTCAAAAGGTATCACAGCTGCAGAGAAAGTTGCCTTATCTGTATTTGTTTCCCCGGAGTTGGTATCGACTAAAAGATGGAGGGTTTTGGCAAAAATGGCTCACGGTGTCCTCTATTTTCGCGGATTGTTTTTCTTTTTGAGATTTTAATTTGGATATTATTGGATCCCAGGTGTTTGACAATTTTAGGCCGTCTTCTCTATTGAAATTGGGGTGTTTTTTGATTTCAATGGCTTCGCGTACCAATCTTGGGAAGAATCTTTTCTCTTTCGCAAGTACTTTCGGTTGGTCAAAGCGTATGTAGTGATTAGGCCTATCTAGTATGTGTTCACAGACTGCTGATTTTGTGTGTCGTCTATGTCTTATGTCTGCAATGTGTTCTTTGAGTCTGCTGGACATATTGCGTTTAGTTTGCCCTATGTAAGACAGGCCACAGTCGCAATCCAGTTTGTATATACCTGCATCTTGCAATGGGGTGTTACTTTTGATTGGTCTTAGGAATTGCTGAATCTTCTTGTGCGGCTTGAAAATTGTATGAATAGAAGCTCGTTTTAGGATCCGTCTAATTCTATCTGTAACTCCCTTTACATATGGCAAGTAGGCTGGCTGGCGGGGAACTGTTTGTGTCTTGTTTTTGTTTTTGTGATGTAGCCGGGGGATGCGCAGCTTGTTTCGGTGTAGCACCTGTTTGACATGCTGTAGTTCCTCCTCGAGCTAAAGCACGCGAAACGTCGGATAAATTTAAAATTATGTCAAATAGTTGTAAATTTATAATAATAATACATAACTTTAATCCGGTAAAAAGCGTTTTTCTTTAAATGTGTAAAGGTTATGTAAATCAAAGACAATACTATGTAAAATATGTATGTTTACAAATTTCCCCTGACATATAACACTATATATACCTGCTACCTTTATTAAAATGATGTATTATACTTTGATTTACCTGTAACTTAAACGTAAATACACAATTTAACTAAAATAATTAAAAAAAATAGTTACGTATCCACTTATCTATTCAACAATCGGATGTCGTGATAAATGGCTTGGAATCGTCCAGCTCGCTTAATCGTCGGTTAACTTCAATTTTCCATTGACTGTTCAACACCAATCCGCAACTTTGAATTGCGAAATATTTATTGAATACCTCAATTTACTTGCTCTTAATAATGGAATTTAAAGTGTCGTGGTCAGCGACAATTATTTAGTAAATCATTTTTTTATTACATAATCAAGATTTATTATAGTATGGCGGGAAGATAACTTGGAAAGGCGTCAACCCAGGCAGGCAACCAGATATAGAAACCTTGACAATAGTCAACAAATCGTGTAAGTTTTACCAGGAAGTAATATCTAGCACCAACCTTATGCATAATTCTTATTGGACGATGAGGGCGATTTTGGGACAGATCCAACTAAGTAAACAATTATTTTTAACGCCCACTATACATAATAATCCTTTTGCATTTATATACAATCAATAACTTTTATCGTATACTAGCGTAAAACAAAGGGTTTATTTAAATTATTGTAAATTTATTCTACGAGAATAATCTTCTTATTAACGAAACTAGAAAAAGGTAAACATTTTATACAAAGTACTATTTTCTCAAGATGAAACAAAATGCTTTCGTTAGATAGAAACGAAATAGAAAATTGTTACGATAAATCTAGTTGGCTAAGGTAGACTCGTAAGCTTATTGCACTCGGGCTTTACAAATTCCAGATAAAGCCTATTGGTATGTTTGGATTAGTTTGTATAAAGACGTTCATTTGTATATAAAATGTTAAACATCTATAACTTAAACTTAAGTCAAAGTGTATTTTTAAATATAACAGCCTTGATAAAATTTATGTATTGCGTTTCTTTAAGGTATATTGAGTCATGTAGCTAAGTCATTCTGCAGCACGAAAAGAGCGTACAAATTCTGAAAAGGCCGGCAACGCACTCGCGAGCCCTCTGGCATTGAGAATGTCTATGGGCGGCAGTATCACGTAGCATAAGGTGACTTGCCCGTTTAATTCCTGTTTTATAGAGCAATACAAAAAAAACAGTGTTGTGTGAATGTGTGAATTGTGCGTGCTACTTGCAATGACATAAAAATCACCAAACTTGCGTCTCAGGAAATCTAATTATTAACCGTTATTCAATCTTATATTAAAAATTAAACACATTGTCGTAAAATAATGACGTAGTTAACTTTAACTAAACAATTACTTCACCTACGTAAATGTCTTAAAATATTTATAAAAAATACAAACAAAATTGTTTAAGACGGTTGATATGTTGTGTAATATTTTATCAGATATATCTTTTTAGGAATTTCGTGCATTCTTCCTTGTTTCCAAGTAGCAGTTCGTGATTAAGTGGCCCTTTCTATACTCACTCAATTTTATTCTTAGCCCATCTTTTCTCTATTAAGCTGAAGATACAGTGAACTCTATTTTTTGTAAATTACAATATTATATGTCAAAATTTTGATAGCACAGCATTTCGCATTAGTTAATTCTTTTCTGTATTTTCAATAAGAAAACAAGGTTTTCTATAAAAATATGACTTTAAATTAACGATTCTCGCAATTTTAGAATTTAATTTATTGCCATTATGATTTCATCTTAACAGGTATGACTAATGCGACAAAACAGGATATAATTGTAGGTAATCAAAGTCAAAGTCCAAATCATTTATTCATTTAGGTGCTAAATGCTTCTAATTTTACATTTACTGCCAGTTCTAACATCAACGGCTTAGAACGGACAAGAAGAACTGGTAATAAACTCATACACAGTTTCACACTCTACACACTCATAGTATTTTATTTACCATCAGTACTATAAAGTACATAACATATCTATGTCTTTCATTAGAAATCTTTCTGCCAAGTATGAATTGAAAGTATGTTCTACCCTATTACATGAATTTTCATAAGTTCACCTAGAAGATACCATAAAACTAACGAGTTTTTGCGACTTCAAAAGAAAATTTTATGTGGAATTCTCTTTAGATATTTCGTAGGTAAACTGCCGTAATATTTTCTTTGTTCCGTCAAGCGTGTACCATCTGGCGAACGTAAGAAATGGACGCATTTCCTTAACATGAAAACAACATGGAAATCAATATGTTCACGTAGGCAAGAGCAATTTATTTACTCGACTTCAGACATTGAAAATATAGTTCTGGAGGATTACGTGGAGACAAAAGTAAAAATTATTTGCTTATTATGTCGGATGATTTCCTTCAAAGCGTAGAATAAGCCGCGCTTTTGTCTGCATTCACAGTGAATCTAATGAGTCAACTGGGTCAAAAGCTGCGGGTTGCCATTCTCAGAAATTGTTTTAGCAAATGTGAAATAGCTATTTGCTTATGTAAATAATAATTAATAATGCCTCCGTGTGCCATGTGACGGTCATATAAAAAGTTGATTGACAATCACTTAAATCTACAAAATTAACATAAATTAACGATTCTTTTCAATGAGTGCTATCACGTACATATTGCTAATTGCGATGACTTCATGTTAGGGTACAGGATCTACATTGTAACTTTAGTGTTAATATTGAAAGAAATAATATAATGTTGACAAAACACTGTTCAATATAACAAAGTAACTGTCAATAGCTAAAGGAGACCTTTGGCCTTCTTTGCACATCAATAAGTATTTATTATAAGGAAAATGGACCCATGGAATTACCCTTTGTCACTAATCGCATCAAACAATCATTCCCAGAAAAGCAATTTTGATTAATGCAAGTACCCTTTGCAATTTCAAATTATACATTTTATAGGAAACGTAAATCAATGAAATAGTTTTGATGATTATTATTTGTGTTTAATTAACACAAAAGTATGTCTTTAAAATAAGAGTTAAATTTGAATACATTATTAGCCTGACTATCAACCTAATAAAAGCAGTGTTAGTGGCTTCAGCGTGCGACTCTCATTCCTGAGGTTGTAAGTTTGATCCCTGGCTGAGCACCAATGGACTTTTATCAATATCAATTCGCTAGAACGGTCAACGAAAACATCGTGAGGAAACCGGCTTGCCTTCGACCCGAAAAGTCGACAGGAAGCTGATAACCTACTTGCCTATTAGATTGACAAGTGATCATGAAACAAATACATAAATCTGAGGCCCAGACCTATGAAGGTTGTAGCGCCACTGATTTATTTATTTTTTATTTTTATCAATCCTAATGAATCATTTTTAATCTACACCTAAATATGTGAGAATATATTTTCCTTTTAAGGTGAGTAACGCAAAAGTCATTTTAAATTGAATAATTAAAATTCAGTCGTGAATCTCAAACTCAAAAGCTAGTAGGTTTATTCGTAGCATGTGCTACGGTTAGGCGTAGCTAATCACTCAACTGTGATGTAGCATAAACGAGCTTAGTTTCTGAAGTGTGCGTCTTCAATTTCCACTTCTATATAGATAACGAGTCACAGTTCAGTAGTTACCTTTTTTTAATATCCTAACAAATGTCTTATAATAAATATTGTGCGAAGATGTTAGAACCTTAGAGATAAAAGGTTAAGTTAGCTCTTAATACTTGAAAATTCTATAAAATAAGCACAGTAAAAGTTGTTCTTCTCTTAAGTATGAAGTTTTCATCGCACCAGATATACAGCTTGATGTGTATTTCTAACAAAGCAGTAACTTTCTTTTCTGCAAGAGAAAAATATTTAAGAAAATTCTTGAACATCTATATAGGTATATAAAAATGTTATGTTGGTTTGTACGCTTGTTTGTAAAAACTCAAAAAGTTCTGAACCGATCGAGCTGAAATTTTAGGATGATATACATATAATCCGCATTAAGCATTGTTTTTATCTATTTTTTTAGTAGAGTATATTGTTTCTGATTTCTCAACCATTCAATCATAATGTGCCACAGCGAATATATTTTAAAGGTTTCCAAACATTTTTTTTTAAATTGGCACCTAGTAAACAATTTTAAATTCGATTATTTATGTTGTATGTGGCCAAAGATTTAAATTTACCTTTACATAATAATGACACAAAATATGCCTTTAATTAAAGCCTATTAATTAAAGTCACCGTCAGAGCAGACACGTTGTTCACTAGAGCGTTTAATTAATTAAGCAATCCTTTTATTACCTCGCTCAGAATTTTGTCTACTTACGCAACGTTTATGAAAACAAAATTGTTGCTGGCATAATATTATACTTTTAACTTCATTAGCCATGTTTAGGAGAATAAATGGATTGTTTATTGTGTTAGACAATATATGACAGATATCAGTTAATGCGTGACTAGGTGACACACACAAACACAGTTACAATACAAAACAAAACACTGCGAAATATGAGTGGTGCGCCGTGGTTGCCACGAAATGCTGAACTCCATAAATATTTGGGTATTCCACTGTAGAGACATTAAAAGATCAACCGAACAATACAAAAGACTTCAGCAACACGTCAACCCCATAGCTCTCGGGCCTCTTGGTAACGGCGAACTGCGTGTTTCGGCTGAGAAGGGCGAGACTTGCCGCAGTTTGATAGTTTGGGAGTTACGGAGGGAAAATAAATCATTGGATTGCATTCCCTAATTGCCTCAAAATCATCTCATCAGTCATAAAATTCGATGAAAGCAAAGAAGGTGATTGCAGATGGGTGAAGAAAAAAAAAATGTGATAACTATCATGTCACAAATTGCTTAACAATTTTTACCAAACTCTGTATTTAGAAATCAGAAAGATTAAATTACATGTGAAATAAAATATCAATTGATTGACCCTTTCAGCTTTATAGAAAACTAATGAAGTGAATTCAAAATCAATTTGCGCCTTTGAGCACAATTTTATGTAGTATAAGTGTCGGGAAATTGTAGTTAAATCTGATGCTTATCTATATTTTATAGTCAGTTGCAATGTGCTTAAAAAAGTTATTTTTACGTAGTTCTGTGAACTATGACAACGAACAAATTAACAACTTATTTAAAACCAGGTATTAACAATTAAATTAAATTATACACATTGAGGCGGTTCATTTGTATATAAATATGTCAATATATTGATAACATAACAGGTAGCCGATGAAAAGCTTGTTATCGACGACAATAATGATTCAAATACAAGGCATTTTTATTTTTATTATTGGCTTCTACATCATTGCTTAATTTTGAAATCAAAAGTCAAAATCGTTTATTAATATAGGTAACACATTGTACACTTATAAACGACAAAAAATAAAAACATATAATATGCTTGTAATTTTACTTTTACTGCCAGTTCTCAAATCAAGGGCGTAGAACAGAAGATAAGAACTGGCAATAAACTCTCCGCCACTCTTTTAATCGCCAAGTCACAAGCGTCTCGTAACACTAACACTATTTAACACTAGAACTAAAGCTTAGTTCATTTTTCACTTTGAAGAAACTATACTTAATCAAGAGGCTATTATTTTTACTAGAGAAAATTCTGTTATAAATTCTAAGTTTTGATCAATTTCCTTTTGGTAATGAACATTAATAGTTTCATATCATCTATGGTAAAAAATGTTTCTTTGTCTGTGACCTTACCATGCACGTCAAAGCATGACGATACAACGCTATTTTTAAGTTTTATGTGCAATAAAAAGAAAATGAAGCGACAAATACGCTCTGAAGTTTTTTAATCGGACGTAACAATTGCAAAATTACAAAAGATATTTGTTATATTATTCAGTATTGTTTCTACCGTACTAAAACTGTGTAAATGTAGCAGAGTCGTTCATGAACTATATTCCTCAATAAATAAACTATTGAGGAAGGCATGCAGGTAGGTATTAGCATCACGCTATGACCAAATAAGCACATAGCACATTTAGCAATAAAGTATTGTTAAATTCGATCGATTAAAATATTGAAAAAGCTTTGGTATATTATTTGAGCACAAACGTAATCTCTTGGGAAATGAATCCCTTTTTTCCCAACTTTGCGGTTCTTTTAAAAAACAATTTCCTTAACTCTTAATTTAGACAAGGAAATTTATTTTTCTCGTACCTACTGAGTTAGTTAAAAGTTATTCTTTCAATCTTAGTACAAAAATATATTGTGTAATGTCATTTTTAGAAGTTAATATATATTTTAATTTTTTTTTTTTAATATTTTTTTGTTTCAGATTTCTAAAAATACCCATTTAAATTTTAAGTGTTTATTTTACTTACATTATGTAAGTCATAAAACCTTGATTTATTCAGCCTTTTTATTACTTATATCAATGCGTAAATATTAAATTATTTACTCTTCCTTACCTTAAACATATATATATATGTTACATAACAAGACAGGTTTCATAACTTATTAGGCGTTTAAATTTAATTAATTATTTATTTCTATATATATACGTATACTCAAGAAACTAAAGTGTTCGGTGATGACTTTAGTGAACACAGCAGTGATGTTTTCTTTGCTTCTCTCAGCAAACCCCACGAACCAACCAATCTCCTCTTATTCTTAAATCTTAGCCAAGTGCTCAACTTAGGACTGGAGATTTTGAAAAGAAGTTTGCATATAAGTCTGAAAATATTCTAACTTCAGGGCTAATCTTGAAGTTGGCCTGTTCGTGGCAATAGCATTCTTCAAGTCCTCACGGAATTGAGCCATACCGGTTTTGAGAGCAACTGCAAGATCTTTGATAGTTCTTTGAACTGCTTCCATGTTGTCTCATGTATGTTTAGTGAACAAGTAAACTTTAAAGCAGGAAAGAGCCAGAGGTTATCAAGTACTTTTACAGACATTAAAAACTTCATTCTTACATATGAAATAAAGAAAAAATAGATTGTTATCAAATTAAGTGTTAATTTTTTATCAATAAACATCCCAAGAACGTGTTGAGAGAATTTAAAATCAAACGGAGTTGTAAAAAAGTGGACATATGGTAAGATTCAGGTCGAGCCTTTGGTCTAAATATGACTCGTATCAAAATCGTTTCCGGATACCTAACATTATAAAGCTTACGATTTTTTTTGGTTTGAGTCAGGAACAAATTTTTGAGTTGGAATAAATGTATGGTATGGCATTTAAAATGCTAAGACGCAATAAACGTGGGCACGTACATTTCTTAATGACTCCGATCCATATGTATAAACAAAAAATGAGTTTTATTAAATTTCATATTTTAATTGAGACGAAATGGCATCCCTACTCAAACAATAAAAATATCGTTTGCAATATGAGTACAAAAGCATTAAACAAAATGTATTATATTCGAGTGGTGCCGCATCATGTTAATCTTATTACCCCGGGGTAAAATATTCCAGGCACGTACAATATTTTGGTGATATTCCACCTATCGATGTTGAATAAAACACATTTAAAATATGAATTTTTAGAAGTTTAGTTTTTATGACGTATATTGTCTTTGACTGCGTGTTAGACAACACGTTTCCTTACGCGACTTCTTTAACAGTTCCTCATATTTATTTATTTATAGGTAATCTTACAGCTAACGTACATATTATAAAACAAAACACTAAGACAATGTACAAAGCCAAAACAGATTACATAGATAAACAATATATACGTATACGAAACAGAAAAAATAAATAAGTACATTAATAGACAACAATATAAAAAAAATTAAAGAAAACTGAAATTTAACATACATACAAATAATTAACATATTTGCTAATTAAATTCTCTCTCTAACTCGTTAATTAATTTTTTTTGTAACTTAAATTATACAGATTAATTACAAGTAACAATGTGCTATTAACAACATAAGATAAATGTACCACAAGCCAAACGCTTAGGCCGATCGTACCTCTCTATCGCTCGTAACGCGCTCTCGCTTGTGCAAGCAGAACGTGACAATGAAGCTCGGCTTAGGCGGAACGTGACATTGAGTCATGTTATTTCGTGCGTGCAGCCGTTTTATAAGACGTTATCACGTCAAAAACAAAATGCTAATATTGCTATGATATCATTGTGAATTGTAATACCTAAGTTCGAAATACACTTCGTGTAGTCAAAAAAACGTATAAACATTCTTGAATATTTGGAGTAGGTAGGATTCTAACTATACATTTGCATGAAACATTGTTCCATACGCGACCTTTGGCATTAAATGAATTGAAAGTTCAAATTCACACACCCGTTTGTCATTTTGTTTGAGTAAAAGCTGTGACTATTGTTTTATTTAAACACGAGCTCTTTCAGATAACTAAAAGTTACCTTTTTGACAATGGACTATTGTATTCGCTAATAAACAACAACTTTAACTTCACTCAAAAAAGTATCAATATTTAGACATAGATATAACATTATTACTTACAAAACACACACACAGAAATAAAATAACAATTATAAAAAAAAATATAAAATATATATTTTATTCTTTTAAAGAACAAGGTACGTTTTAAGTGTGTAATGCGTGTGTGTTGGTAATTCGTCTTCTAGCTGAAGTCGTAAAGCATTTTCCAGAATAAATTTAACTCAAGTATTTAGGAGTCAAACAAACCTCTCGCCATTTATGTATATAGCATAACCACATATAACATTTAAATAACGGTTTTAAGGAGTGGTCTTATTCAAAAGACATATTTTCTAGAAGTCTAATGTCCGAATGAAGAATTCTAATGATACAAAAACGTTCTAGAAGTGCAGGAAGTGCGACCTTAGCATTAAAATCCAAACAAACTATAATGTGTAGAATTTTTTTGTAATATCATATATGTGCCTATAAAATATTTCGCTTCTCTAAATAATTTGCTGACCTTAAAAATTGAGAACTCTTTGGTTTTCCAACGCGGTATAAAGTTTTCTGTTGATCTTAAGGAAAATCTACTTTCAAAGGGCCGCTGTATTTTTATTCTTAAGCATGGATTACAGCTGTTAGTTTGCAGAAATCTCATTAAAACTTTAATTATCTTCATAGTTTGAAAGAACAAGAAAACTCTGGTCTGTAATGATGTTCAAAGTATTTGTTTTTACGCGTTTCCATTGTTTTGGTATATCTTGCAACAAACATTTAATAAAAATTATTTAGCTCGCATTGATATACTATATATTTTTGATGGAATGGTAATGGAATGGAAATTACGTATATGGAAGACACAGACTCAAACACAGACGACTATTCTATATTAAAGGACGTTTAGAAATATATTAAGCTAAGGTTCTGTCGCGCGGTGCACTGGGCCGCAGGCGGCCCGCGAGATTCTGGTGTAAGGTGTAAGGAAACACATTATACCTGAGGGGAAATGGTCACATCTCATAAAAGAAAGAATAACGCAAAAGATATACCTGTTAGTTATTGAAATGCTATCGGTCACTTAATCAAACGATGGTCCCAGCTAATAACCAGGACTAACCTTCTGAAATGATATCATCACATATGATTCTGTGTATTAATTTAGTTAACGAATTACATAGATTAATGGACTCAACTCTTGTCAATTAAGGTTAGCCTGTTAGGAGTGTTTTTATAAATAAACTAGCTGATCTGGCAAACGTCGTTTTGCCATGTATATCATTTATAATAAAAAAATAGAGGTTGATCGTAGAGGGGTGAAAGTTAGGGGTTGTATGTATTTTTTAATGATGTATCATAAAAAAATATCTAAAAATAAAAAAAAATATTTAGGGGTGGACTACCCTTAACATTTAGGGGGATGAAAAATAGATGTTGTCCGATTCTCAGACATACCCAATATGCACACAAAATTTCATGAGAATCGGTCGAGCCGTTTCGGAGGAGTTTAACTACAAACACCGCGACACGAGAATTTTATATATTAGATAAATAAAAAACCTTTGTAGAGATTGCGCGGTGCGTTGGACCGCACGCGGCCCACTTTTTTTAGGGCTGAAGGGTTTCATGCGATATACACTATGAATTAGGAAAACAAATCAAATTCCATTAGAAGAATAGGAATTCGCAATAGCAATTACTTAGGCAAGTATTCTACTTGCCTAAGTAATGCTTTCAAATGCTAAGTGAAACGCTTTCCGCTCTCGGCAAATATGTTGAGGGTAAAGGACTAAATTCTGTAATTGCAATACGCGTGAAAAGTTAAAATGCCTTCAAATTCTTAGTCGAATGCCTTCTGCTCTTGGAAAATTTCTTATGTCGAGGATAAAATGCGAAATGGGATGAATGGAGAATTTTCTTTGAAATGTTCACCTCACCCAAGCACTGGCTGAGCCAAATTTCAAGATAAAATGGATGAAAATATCTATTCATACCACTCTAGACTTACAAGTTGGACAAATCGGGTGTTTCGTGAAAAAGGGTGTTACATATTTGAAAAACATTTTTTGACGTGATAACGTCTTTAAAATCGTTTTAGTCGGGTGACATGTTCAGAAACTTGTGTCACACCAAAACCTCACGAGCGCGATCGCAGGTATAACGAGAGAGAGACGGACCGATCTCCCGTCTCATCTCGAGCGCAGCCAGTCATTCCGTGAATGTATGAAGAAAAATGTATATCATAGTCGAATAAGTAAACTTGTCATTTTACACCCGAAATTTATCATCAAAAGTGTGAATAAAACGATAGATGAAATTTAAAATTTGAAAAAATTGTTATCTTCATTAATTCCTTACTTCCCAAAAACTTATATCACCAATAAGACGTTATCACGTAAACATCTCGATCGTAAACCTACTTTACAAACAACCAATATTTTTTTTTTTAATTTAAATAATTCTAACTTCCCCTAAAAGCGTCCTAAACTTAAGACATTATACAGTTTCCACACCCCTATCACTATTATACCTATCACCGCCTCCTTGGTTCAACGATTTGGAGGTTGTATGCAAACCAAAGGTCGTAACAAATTTTCACTTATAATACCACAAGAGCTTCAAAATTATCGGGTATTTCCCGATAGGTTCGTTGCAAACAATTAATATAGTCGTCATGACGACTATATTTGTTTGCAGGGAACCTTGAGGGAAATACCAGATAATTTTGAAGCTCGTGTGGTATTCGGGGGATTATTTTTCCGACCCAAATGTCGGCCAATAGAATTGCACCATGAGACGAAATGTACAGTTAACAAATAAGAATTTCATTATGAATAAAACAACTACTTAATACTTTTCTTGAAGCAACGACCAGAGAAAATTTTCACAAAAAATTATCAGTATAATACCATGTAGGTTGTACCACGTGACGTCGAATGGTGCAATTCTATTGGCCGATATTTGGGTCGGAAAAATAATCAATATATATTATACAGATTTAATGCACAGGTCAATTTACGCATGCGAATCAATTTTCAGCTCGATGGCGCGAGAAACACCAATTTCCATTTGTATGGTAGACATAATTTGTCGGCTGATTCGAATTTTCTACATTACTGTTACATGTTTTATTTAATTACCCCATTTTGATCTTTTACGACTTAGACTGTTAGCGTCTCCAGGGAAGCAGATTGAAAGTTACAGATTTCATAATGTTTCCTATATCGTCGACCTGATGAAAGTACTGGCTGTACAATTGTTTTTTGAATCTTGAGAACCTATACTTGTCAGATTCTTCTCCACTCGATTTTGGAGTGTCGGCGATGCATGAACGAGTGAATAAACGTGGCAATTCAGCTTTGTATAGAATTATAATATGCAGTAGTCAAGTTTAGATCGTTATTAAATATTTCTACTTAAGTTTTATAACTCGAAGGCTTATTTTCTTTGCCATATTTCCAAGAAGTGTATTAAAGCGTAGAGTTATGACTGGCTTTCACTAAGTTTTCTAGATATTACGTGAATTTCTTGAGAAATAACGAAAGAAAACAATATTTTCTTAATAAACTAGTAAAGTTTGATCTATTTAGGTATAGATTTACTAGTAACTTCAAGGACAAACTTTGGTTTTAGTTTTCATAAAGCAATGTCCATTGTCTATTCAAAATTAATTACTTTTTACAATAGATTAAAGATCTAATAAAGACACCCAAACAGAGTTGGAGCACAGTAATTATAATTATTACCACGTAGAAAACACTAAACATAAAATCTAGACATCTAAATATTTGTTGGTTTTTTGATTTTACCATAATTTTGTAGGTACATGCAGCAGGCGCACTTTTTTATAAAATTTAAACCCCCAAATATGCCAGTCATACCAGCCGATAGACACCCATTATAGTGTACTAGCCGTTTCGCGCCCGCTTTGCTGGACGAATTAAAATAAATTATATTTTTATTATTCTTCTTTTTAACTTCCCGCTAAGAAAATTGAAATATTTCGAAAATCGAGTTTTTAACAGATGTTGACGTTTTGCGGTTCTAGGAAGCCTCTTTTGTTTTTATTAGCGGGAAAAATTTTCATAAAAGTAAAACAGAAATAAAAAAATGAAGGAACGTTGGAATAAATAGCCATAAACCATCTAGGAAAAATTTCGCATCGAATGGTGGTAGTTTCATGTCGATACGATCAGTGGTTTAAGCGTGAAAGAGCCTCAAACGAACACCATTTTCTTTTTATATATATAAGATAAGGTGCGGTACCGGCGTTGAGAAAGAAGTATACTCTTTATTTAAACAATTGGAGGTCGTATCTCCGTCAGGAAAGCCTCACACCGGGAGTCAATTCCATAGTTCGCAAAAGAAAATGTCTTGTGAAGCGGACCGTGGAACACTTGCAGACATCAAAGTGATGATGATGAAATTTCTTTTATTTTGTATGTATCTTTGCAGAAATATTCATACAAATTTAAATTGGACCCACTTTATTAGGGTTTATACACAAGAATGATAAAATGGCAGTTCACAAAGTAACAATAACGCGTTACAAAGCACAACTTCTAAGCTATTTACAGAATAAAAATGTAAGCGTGAAATACATTTTTTCAAATGAAATTCTTTAGAATTGTACTTGGCAAACTTGTCAGAAGAACATTTTACTCGGAGTTTATTACACCAGATTGTAATGGAAAATTCTAATATTCGTTATCAAGTTTGCGGTCTCATCTAATTTTTTGTTGTCATGAGGAATGCTTTGAAACTTCTGTTAAGTATACAAATACTTATTTTAATATTTGAATATATAAAATAATAGTCAACATCCGTTACTGTTTGAGATTAACATAAAAATTACTTCTTTTTCATTCGTTTAAGTCACCAATAGATTAATAAATGAAAAGGGAGTAAGGTTTGGGTATAAAATTTGGTCTCGCGGCAGTGGTGGATCTACGATAATCTGAAAACAAATTCGAATACTAGGAGATTAAATAAGAAAAAGAGATATTTTGTCATGATCTACACTGTAAAACATATAATTAAAAAAAGTGGGTGCGTACAAAGTACACATGTCAGGTTCTATAAGGTAATTCGCCCTTCTCACTCTCTGTCAATTGCTCTCTCCCTTTTCTTCAACAAAAACGCTGCACATCGTGACGCTAATATTATTATTATTATTGCGTTTTGCGCCTAAATAAGTTTCACTTCAAAAAAAATAGCCTCTATTCAAGTAGGTACTACATAATCAGGATTACTATTAAGTCCATGTCATTATGTTTAATAACACGACCTCCGATGGAGTGAAGACCTCTAAATTCTTCCACTTGTCTCTCATCCTCGCCACCATTTTGCAATCCTTCCCCTTTTATTCCATCTTCCCTGCTTTCTGGTGGGCATCCTCTCTTTTTTCTTTTAAATGGGCGAATGGCAATGAAAAGAAAAAAGAGAGGATGCGATTTTTTTTATCTTTTGACCCATCTGTCATCACAAGCGCGGGAAATGTGTCCGGCCCATTTCCTTAACTTATTGTGTTTAACGACGTCTGTTATGTTTGTAAAGTAATTTATATGCATTACCTAAATAACAATTTAATTACACTAATAAGTAGTATATTTTATGGAAATAGTAGTGACATATACAAAAAGGCCGCCAACACGCGCTGGGTGATTATGATCCACCAATGGTGATAGTTATCATATAAAAAACGAATTCTCTGCTACTTCATTTGTGTTATAAAATTGATTAAATCAGACGTAGAAATATTTTTGCATATATTCACTGCAACTTTATAGGTAAATGATTAATCTCTTTGCGAGCATACAAAAGAGAGCAAAACGTTAAGAATTAAAAACGTTTTAACTTGCAAATCAGATGGTTTTTTCACTTCTGTAATTTTCCACTTTCGTCGTTTCAATTTAAAAGTTATGTTAATAGAAAACAAAGGGAGGGATTAAAACGGTGATTGAACTATGTTTGAATTAATTAATTCTTATCTGAGCGACGAGGTGACTCAGTGTTATTTATTTATTGCGTAAACAGCTTACATAAATTATGTACAACAAAATTAAATTAAACTAATCATATAACCAAAGATTGAATACATAATATAAACAAAAAGGTTGAAATATTTACAAAAGAAAAAAAAATAATAAACATTATTAAACACGTATTACCTAATTCAGCTGTGCTGAGTGATGGTATGAAAGTGAGGTTATGTACTAGGTATTTGAGGGTAGGTACTAGGTTTGATTATCATCCTTTTTTGTTAGTCAATTTATTTTCTGTGATTGATACAATGGTTTCACAGAGGAATTCCACTGAAATAGTGTACTTGTGTTACAACTTATTAACTAAATTAACATATTCATGTAATTTCGGTTAATTAAATTTGTTTTAATAAGGATTTTGAAGATTCTTGTACTTGCATCGTCTCTTTATTATATTTCATATTATGGAAGAATACACCCCCCTGTGCATTTAAGTTTCCTGATAGTTTTAAATGGACGACATTGTAAACAGTCATTGAAAAAAAGTCTATTCTAAATGATGTATAAAGTACGAATCGTTCAAAGATTATTATTAATAATATATTTTTATTTATTTAGTTAATATAACTATACACTTGGCGTCAAAAAAATCGCACCTTTCTTAAAATTCGTGTCAAGCGGTTATAACTTCTAAGATCCTTCCTATACCCTATCATTATTAGTATCATTTAAAAGCTTAATTAATATGCTTTCAAAAAAATTATCATTTGTTTACGGAAAATCAAAAACCACAAATCATCAGCACTTTGATTAAAAAGTGGCGATGTACGCGTTTGGAGGCTCACTAATTATACCACCCTGGACGCGTATATAACGAGGGAGTAAAAGTCAATGATGGGTTATTCGCTATCCAGACGTCACAGAGGTCACTCCTGAAGAGCTTCGACAAGAAAAAACTCAGTGAAAATGGATACCATGGCAAAGAAGCAGCTCAAGTGGTGGCCCTACTGCAAATCGGACTACGGCAGGTTGAAGTTGCTCGGCAACTGAAAATCAGCCGATTTCGAGTGCAACGGGTATACCAACGGTTCCAAGAGACTGGAGGTTACATCAGGAGAAATGGATCCGGGAGACGTCGCTGCACTACCGTCAGAGGTGATCGCTCCATTGTGTCGACGTCTTTTCGGAACCGCTTCTTCAACGCTGTGGAGCTGCAGCAGCGGCTTTGAGCTACTCGAAGGACAGCTGACAGCGTCTCCACTATCAGAAGAAGGCTGTGAGAGAAGAATTTGCTGCCCCGGAAAGCTGCTACAGGCCCCCTATTGACTGCCATCCACCTGACGAAAAGGAAGCGATTTTACGAAACGCACGTGCCGTGGACATTCGACCAGTGGAGGAATGTCCTGTTCTCCAACGAAACCCGAGTGTGCCTGTACACCAACAACATGCGTAAGAGAGTCTACAGGCGGCCAGGGGAGCGTTTCACACCAGCCTGCACCGTGGAAACGGTCGGGTATGAAGGAGGATCCTGCATGTTCTAGGGCGGTATTTCTATCGACGGCAAGACAGACCTCGTGTGCGTCTCCAGAGCTGGAGATCGTCGCGGTCAGGGGTCTCTGACTGCCCACCGGTATATCACCGAGGTTTTGGAGGAGCATGTGGTCCCATGTGCAGGTATTGTCGGCGCCAACTTCGAGTTCATGCCGAACATTCGAGCCTCGATTGTCAAGGACTACCTACGTCGAGTTGGCATCAAGGTTATGGACTGGCCAGCAAGAAGCCCCGACCTCAATCCTATCGAGCACCTCTGGGACGAGCTGAAACGGCGAGTTCGGGCCCGTAATCCAGCTCCTGCCACTCTCGATAAGCTTCGAGATGCCGTCATCGAGGAGTGGGACAACATTCCCCAGGAACACGTCGTGACGCTCATCAGGTCCATGACTGACCGCTTGGAAGCTGGTTGGAGAGATAGAGGAGGCAACACTAAGTTTTAAGACAAATTTTTAAGGATTGTCATTGTTTATTTTTAATTTTTGTATTGTTCCTTTTATTTGTAATTTTGATCAGAATATACATTGTTTCACATTTTCACAGAATTTTCTTTTTTTATGGGGGTGGTGGCCAATTTCCTACCGTTTTCAAATAAGGGATTTCATTAGCTTTCAAATGATACTAATAATGATAAGGTACAGGAAGGATCTTCGTAGTTATAATCGCTAGACACGAATTTTAGGAAAGGTGCGATTTTTTTGACGCCGAGTGTATTTATTATTATTAAACTAATAATTATATTCGTTAAGTGAGGTAAGAGCAGTGTTGGCCAAGTGGCTTCAGCGTGCGACTCTCATCCCTGAGGACGTAGGTTCGATTCCCGGCTATGCACCTGACTTTATTTCCATGTGCGCATTTAACATTCGCTCGAACGGTAAAGGAAAACATAGTGAGGCTTGCCTTAGACTCAAAAATTCGACGGCGTGTGTCAGGCACAGAAGGTTAATCATCTACTTGCCTATTAGATTGACAAATGATCATGAAACAGATACATAAATCTGAGGCCCGGACCTCAAAAGGTTGTAGCTGATTTATTTAATATTCGTTAAGTGACGTTAAACAATAAGGTTCAGTTAACTGAAGTCAACGCTATAAAACTCGATAAATAAAGTATTCAAACATTGCAGTCTGGTGTTTAAAAATTTATATTTAATACCGCCAACTTCATTAAAAAAATTTTTGAAAACGAAACATGCAAAAACCAGATTCTATATTCCATTCATGCAATATATTCAGTTGTTATACAAGGAAACAATATTGACTGCGTATTTTTGGTTACAGTACATCAGACAATTTTTATTAACGGTAGGTTGTAATTAGAATATACTTCTTTAAAAACTAGTTTGAGTTTAATATATTTAAGAATAAGATAGGTTTTCCCAGCCTTTTACATACCCAAGGCATCCATCCCATCATCTGGTTCCTCCTTGCAGAAGAACGCGTTTTGGCCAAAAGTCTCCGATGTCTACTGAGCTAGGATTTTTATATCTAAAATTGCTCCCCACACACTTTTCTTTGATGAATGCTATGTTTGCGCTGACCACATAAAAAGTAGTTCTTTCGTTTCATTTTCTTTTTATACCTTTGGAAAGCTTTAGTGAAAAAATCACATAAAAATGTAAAATCTTACAAATCCTAGTAAATTCTCACGTATGCAACAGAACTTTGATGATAAGTGCTCCGTTTAAGTTCACAGTTCTAAACTCTAATAGGTAAATCTAATATCCAAAATGTTGGTGCGAAATAAATGCATATGCAACTCTATATATTGTGTGAAATCAAACAAAGGTTAAATAGAACTCATGCATACTATGCATAACAATGAAATCCCGCTATTTATACGTCTGTTTAAAAAATAAATTGTTCCATTCCCACGATATCTATCACGCCCTCGAGATAACAGTTTCTGCATAAAAATGATGGTAAATGTTGGAACGCAGGCAGCCGGGAGCTCGGACCCTCATTTATCTGCCTTTCTGCCGCTGAATAATAGGATTTTTTATTGTTTTTACTTTTCACTATGAAAGAGAAATATTGAAAATCTGCTATATTCAATAGCAAGTTCATCCTTTTTTTGTTGAGGAAAAATGTAGGTCGACAAGCGGCATCTCTTTTGCGAGTTATAAGGAACGTTGTGATAATTTCCAGTATTTAATATAATAAAAAATACCATGTCTAGTAATTAAAGCGTGTTCTCTTCACTGTTCAGGCTCTCAACTGAGTTTGAATTGTACAAACCTTGGAATTGAACACACGACTTTCAAATCCAAGCTGTGTACCTATGGATGTTTCTTTCTTTGTGCGCAATATGTGTTGATGTGTTTTACAACAGTCTGCTAAGTTCCGTTACTTTGCTTATCATATTCATTCTTCGTTTTATTTTGTGGTTGTTTGTTAATTTTTTTCCTTTGTTAGTAGTGCTTATGTTCTAATATAATTGATGTAGATGTGTACTTTTTAAGCATATTTTATTTATTTATTTACACTTCGTTGCAAAATAAAAAGAATGGAACACAATACAAAAAAATTATAAGGGATGCAACGGGCGGCCTTATCGCTACTAAGCGATCTCTTCCAGGCAACCCTAGTTAAAGAGAAAAACTAAAAAAAAGAAACATGAGCATACACATTGTTTTAGAACGAATAAATAAATAGCTTAATCGTAAAGCGAAAACGTAAATTCTACGTTATATTGTGTCAGACACTATGTGTTGATCCCATAATAATCAAAGAATCATCTGAATCCAAGGGTCTTATGTAGGGTTGTGTTTCTGGTTATATTTACAAACGTTATAAAAATACTTGGCGAAAATATTTTGCTTATAAATTTTATTGTGCTAATCGGGAATGCAAGAAGCAGGGTAGAATCGTTAAGAAATATAACAATTTCGTTACAAGTGCGCCTCCGTTCACATCGATGAATATTAAACGATATTATTGGATGAAAAATATTTCATTCTTACGTCAAATATTGAGGTTCCAATTTGTTCAGAAGTTTACGTTTCTCTTATTTTTATGATAAAACGTATCATATATTTTGTGAGAAATGGTCTAATCGAAAACAATTTTTGCTTTAATGTGATTAAAATCCAAGACAGATGAATTTCATTCCATACAGAAATCTGATCAACTATGTAGATTTGAATTAGTCTGAGTGCAGGTTAGTCTTAAGTGCTAAACAGTGATAAGTGGAAAGAGTACACAAGAACAGAGTATTCCTCTTATTAGTGGCTGTTAGTATTGTTACTGAACACTTCTTATGTTAAATATCCTTTTTAGTAAAATATGTTAGACTTGAATTACTTATTAGTCTTAAGTTAGGGTAGATTTAAATGTTAAATAATGTCTTTATGTAGATACAATTTATATAAAAAAAACGAAAATGTAGTAAGGTTAGTTGCTTAAAACTCAAAATTTGCGAAACGTTTAAAAACATTAAGTAATACAGTTTTAGTTCGATTCCTGAATTTAAATTTAAAACTTAGTAATTGCATACGACATACAATTGTTTTTCTTAATCTAGTTATAAGGAGTTGGGAAGATTAAGTTTATTAAATATTAATATAATAAAAAGGGGTTTAGCTGCCCAAGATAGCAACATCAAAACTGACAGGAGCTTTGTTATGCGAGAAAATTGTCAGTCCCGTATCAATTTTTAGATAAAAATATTCTTTTAGTATTACACTGTATTTATGGAAAACCCGCTCCATATTTTTATTCAAATATTTCAAAATGCTGTAAGTACAGACCAACAATATTAATTTAGGCAAAAGTATGTTTGCTTGCAACAAAAATAGAGGTCAGACATTAGCGCCCGCATTCTGTAAATATATCTGAATTCGTTTATTGACGTTTACAGAATCGGACTACTGAAGTTAAAGGTGTTAAATTCAGTTTTTATTTTATTTATTATTTATCTATCCACGTTTCACATTATAGCTATTTTAGAATATACATAATTTGCTTTGTATAATATAGTCGAACTCAAAGAAGGAAAATAAACAAGAAAATAAAACAGATGCTCACAACCCCGCTTTAATTTAATTTGTTTGGACGCAAAGCGAAAGGAAATCGAGCCGCACTGGTAGAGAATATAGCACCTCAGTATTTTGTAATTCAATGAAATTCGACTCTCATTAATCCAAGTGGCTCTGTTAAGTATCAGACTTAGCTTCGGCGATATAACTGTTTACATTTCTTCAAAGGTTTAAGACTACGTGATCAAATCGTCAAATTTAAAAAATATCCAAAATTTACTTGTTAATGCTGTAATTTTGTAAAGTTCTTGTTCTAAAAACTGTAATTTTTACGCCTATATCCTCTAAAATGCTTTCCAAAAAAAGGCCTAAAGAGGCAATAAAGTCTTGTTTTCCTGTAGCCTTAAAGTACGTTTGTAACACTGAAAATGCAAGTTAGAAACATTGCTAATGAAAACTTTTTTGAATTTCAATTTTAGAACTCTTTGGTTACCTAATGTAGTATATTGCATTCATTTGTCATTTGTTTTTGTGAAATCTAAAACTCTTGTTACACGTGAAAATGAACCTAACACGAGAAAATTTTCGGTCGATGATTTATTATGACTTTCGATGTGGGCTTACTCAACAACAATGAGCTATAATAGGCTGCGATTAGCATTTCTTAATGAAGCCCCATCTCGTGCCACTATATACAATTGGTTTAACGAGTTTGAGCGTGGACGTAGCAATCTCAATGATGATCCGCGTGAGGGACGTCCTTTAACAGCGACTACTGAAGATAACATCAGTGCTGTGCGACGCAGATACAGGCAAGCCTAGGCATTGGTATGAGTCCAGTTCAAAAAATATTACACGAACGTTTAGGCGTCAGGAAGCTTTGTACCAGATGGATTCCCCATACTTTAACCGACGACCAGAAGCACTTTCGCATGGACTAGTGTGGCCAAATGTTAGATAAGTTCAACGGCGGAGACTCAAATGCTGTATTTGACATCGTCACAGGTGATGAAAGCTGCATATATTGCTACGAATCCGAAACCAACAGACAATCAGCTCAGTGGGTGTTTCCTTTCGAGGATCAGCCAACTAAGCTAAAGAAAGGAAGAAGTCAAGGAAAAAAGATGATTGCCTGATTCTTTGGTCGGAAAGGTCGACAGTTGTGCTAGAAGAAGGTAGGGCAGTTACTGCAGACTGGTATGTCGATCGCTGTTTGCCTGTTGTCTTGGTAAAAAATCGACAGCAGCGCCCTCAAACCACGATCCTCCTTCACTACGACAATACTTCAGCGCACTCCGCAAAACAGACTGTTGAATATTTGACTATGGCAGGTGTCGAGATAGTCATCCGTCATACAGTCCTGACCTGGCGCCCTGCGACTTTCATTTATTCCCAAGAACTAAAAATAAAATCGAGGTAGTCGCTTTACGAGCCCTGAAGATGCGGTGAAAGCGTACGAAAATGCCATAGAAGAGGCCCCAAAGGAAGAATGGGCCCACTGCTTTTCTCAGTGCAGCGATGTGTAAAGAGGAACGGAGATTACTTCGAAAAACAATAAAAGTATTGGCAACTTTCTACATTAAGCTGTTTTCATTTTCTAAACATTTTCAGTGTTACTTAGGTATCGTGATTCGTGGTGGTTGATCAGGGTAACGCCAAACTCTATCAATGTTTATGTTAAACGCGGTGAAATATTATCAATGCAATTGACCTCAATAAGGCCATTTGTAAATGAGAATTTTCAACACTAAATTCACTTTTTTATTGATATAACACTAAATAATAATACTCCCAACACTACTTTGTATATGTACGTGTTATCGGGTTTTGTATTTATATAATCGTACATAATCTTTTGACTTTTCTCACTTACCGTATATGCAAATGCAGTATTTTACAAATGGGTTCCACGTCCAAAACATCGGTATTTTGTGTGAGTTTTTTTTCTACAAAAAAAGGTCTATAACTCAAAATCTACAATACACACAATTTTCTTGTGTAAGATAAGTATTAAAATTCAAATGTCTAAATTCTACGAAACTATTATTATTTATCAATCCTAAATCTAGAAGTAACTCAATTGTAGTATTATATTGACATGCTTAGTTTGAAATGGGTGGAATTAAAACTTTTTAGCCCAGTAATAGAGTAGGCTATCGGCGACTATAGATTTAATGTGTCTAAGGCATTCATGTGATGCTGTTTTGTTTTAATGTTGGGTAAAACAATTTCTATGAATGTGATAATAAGGGAAATTACCATAGCAATCAATAATTAAACTCTTAAAAATATTATATTAATTTACAAGGTGACTAGAATAGTTTCTATGTACGAAATAGAAAATGAGTCATGATTATTTTTAAGACAGACGTGTTACGTTGAAAGCATACTTAATCTATGGAAAAGTTAAAAAAATAATGTTGCTATGGTAATTTTAATAAAAGTTAACTAAATTCGTGAATGTTGTGTTTTCACAGATATGTAGAACCTTATGATTGAATGAGTCTACATCATGCTTAGACCAAAGTGTCTTACTTTCTGACTGCGTTGTGAGACCTGGGAAAAATCAGGCAGTTAGTGGTTATACATGTTAGCCTTGTTCAAAGAAAAACACCGCAAAAGGCGTTGTGCTGAGAGCAAGGCGCAATCTTGTTAATTGTAAAACCTATCTAATATAAATATTACATCAAAGCTACACTTACAATATAAGTACAAAAATATATAAATGTATATATCCATAACTCTACATTAAACTATTAATTAAAAATATCAATCAATAAGCGTAATAAATTTGTTATATTTAAGCGAAATGGTACATTAATTCTAACTTATTTATTATAATATTAGCTCAGTCATTTGTTCGATCCTGAATTCGAATTTCATAAGCAACTTACGTAAATTATCTGCATTATTATAGCGTACATGTCACAGATTAATAAATCATGTTAATCTGTAATAAACAAGATTCAAGTTGACAAAAACAATTGTTTAAATTAAAATGGTTAATAAGTCTAAAAAAGTCTCGTAATAGTGAATTTATATCATAACGATATAGAGGAAATTATTGAAAAGATTTTGGATATACGCTATAGTGTTCGTTCGAAAATTAAATTTTGTTCATGCGTGCAATTTCAATAAAATAGAAAAAGAGCTCTCAATGTTAAAATATGTTTAAAATTTGTAGTCTAATTATAATTTATGATACCCCTCAATCCTCGCGTCCTTTTACGTAAGAGCCCTTCACAAAACTAATTAAAACACTCTTACGTTACTCGGAATGGCACAGCAGCGGCAAAAGTTGACTTGTTGTGCATTTTGTAATCGTAAAGTCTATGTATAGTTTGTTTATAGAACACAAGTTTTGATCAGAGAGAATTGAATAAAAAAATTGTTTTTTAAATATCATTGTACCTACGAATGGAAGACAAAAACAATTCAAGTATAAAAATACATATTTGCATACAAGAATGGGCTTATTTTCAAATATGACTTAAGGTCCTATATCCCCCAGATGAGACAGAGGGTATCCAGCGTAGAAAACCTGCCTGATCGGTCTTGGGGCAGCTCTTTTAGCTCCATGTCATTCGTTGACAGGATTGTTTTAGGCGGCCATGTTTGAAGAAAGAAGAATTCAAATAGTTTGCTTGGCAATGTGACTGTGGATCCCTCCGCAGCGTATGACTCACCCACTTCTACTTCCGGCGGTTTATATTCCTGTTAATTTGTACCTTTGCATAGCTTCCACAGTTGGTGATTAGAGATATTCTCGGGCTAGAATATGCCAAGGATTCTAATCCTTAAAATCGAAGACCGTGAGTTAATTAAAACAATTTTTTTTAAAGTGAAAACTTCTTTAGCGGCGTTGTACACTTTTTTGGAATGGGTAAAAAATGTTAAACTCGCGTCAGGACACGTGACCTGATCGAAAATTCGTAAGACGATGGGGAGTAGACAGCTGTCGCGGCGTATTTAATGTAATATAAATAGTCATGTTTGTGTACGATAGCGCAATAAATAAATATTGTATTCTTCCACATAATTGATAGTACTTTTATACTGATAATTAAAGCAATTCGTGCAAAATTATTCCCTAACCATTCCAAAAATATTAAAAATGCACAACGTTAATATTCAAGTTTTCACTTCTGCCGGCACTCCCAGAGTGCAACTCGTCGTTTTTTTTTATGTAATAGGAGGCAAACGGGCAGGAGGCTCATCTGATGTTAAGTGATACCGCCGCCCATGGACACGCGTTGCCGGCCTTTCAAGAATTGGTACGCTCATTTCTTGAAGGACCCTGAGTCGATTTGGTTCGGAAATACTTCAGTGGGCAGCTGGTTCCACATAGTGGTGGTGCGCGGCAAAAACTGCCTTAAAAAACGCTCAGTTGTGGAACGACGGACGTCGAGGTGATACGGATGGTATTTTGTATTTTGCCTTGACGTCCGATAATAAAACTCAGCTGCAGGTAGTAGACCGAACAACTCCTCTGAACACTCTCCATGGTAAATGTGGTGGAAGATGCAGAGAGACCCCACATCTCTACGCAACGCCAAGGGATCAAGCCGCACGGAAAGTGACTGGTCGTCGACGATTTCAATCGCTCTTAAATATACGTTGGTATTGAATTAACTTTTACCAGTAAGTAATGAGTAGAAACGTAAAACTTGCTAAGGAATATACTCTGACCCTATTATTAAAACGCTATTGGGTCTAAGATAATGCCCTACTAAATTTAATGTATTTCGCTTTCAATAAGGAATGACGTTATTCATTTAACGAGCGATAACCTGTGTAATAGCCTATAAAACTCACATTACGTAAATATTAGTTCGTTCTTCACGTTCGCTGCCTATTTTCTTGAGAAAATTGCTAGTGCCACCACACACGACCACATTTCATATCGGCTACGCAAACAGCTCTATGTAAATACAACATATACGCGATTGTTTGTGTTAGGGTAACATTTCTTAAAAGTGAATTTCTGTGTATTTGTGATGATGGTTTACGAGTGTTTACATTTTATGAGGATGAAATCTAAACGTGGCGTGGCCTTTTAAACATATATGTTGGCTTTGATGGAGTTTACTGGTGCCATTAATAATTAATATCGTCTTCTATTTATGTGATATACAATAAAAGAAAGGACATGTTATATACAGACAAACAAACATTGTCATAGCAATGTCTTCTACATGTTACATATATAGAAATAAAATCTTTAAACGTAACACGAACCATCTATTTTACCCGCGCTACGAAACCTCTGTAACTGCAGTTAATTACAAATGAACTGTTTTTTTTGTATTTTTGTTATGTCTATGTTTGTGAATAAGGTAATAAAGCATAAATCTATATATATAAAAATGAAACCCGTTTTCCGTTGTCACGACATAACATGAAAACGGCTTGACCGATTTGGCCAATTCTTTTTTTATAATATTCTTTGAAGTACGAGGATGGTTCTTACGGAGAGAAAAATTAAAAAAAAAAATAGTGAAAAAGTCTATAAACAACACTTTTCTATATTCCCATACATAATATTCGTAATAATACTTCATAAAGTTCAAGTGTTAGTGGAGGGGTTCCGGAAAGGTAAATTTTTATTTTTTGACATAATGTATTTGTTGTCTTATCAACTTTCTTTTTTTTATCTTAGTTAGACCGGTGTCCCGAATAGCAGAATAAGTATTTAAAAAAAATAAAGAATCGACTGTTAGGCGGTACGATGTTCGCCAGGCCAGCTAGTAAATAAATAAAAACTATTGTATTGTTTAGTAAAGGAGGTTCTGGGTTTGATACCCGACGACATAATTGTTCCAGTTGCACGACAGAGCCGACCTGCCCGTTGGCCCGTATCTGCTCCTTCCCTTGCCCTTCTCGCAAGTGCGAACCTAGATTCACCAAAGATCTGCAGAACTCCAACATCCACGATGGTCGCGAAGCGCGGTCTGCAGACAGTCCAAAATGTCTCTGTCAGCATTTAACTCGCTAATGAAAAATCCTAAACCTGAACAGAACTAATCTCAAAACAATGATAGGGACAATTACAGGCCATTGTCTCCTTAATAAACACCTTTATGTCCTAGGCGCGAAAGACAGCCCCATGTGCAGAGGCTGTTTCAGCGCAGAGGAATCAGTCACCCACGTAGTCCTGGAATGCGAGGCTGTGGCTAAACAAGGTACAGAAATCTTCGGAGTGGTGAGGTCGCTCGGTGAAGCCTGCGAAGTGCCCAGAAGACTTCTGTGATTCTGGAAGGAGCTAGGCTGGCTTAATTAGCCAGGACTTTATGCACAACGGACCTAGTGAGAGTTGATTTGCCTGAAAGAATTGGAATTGGAATTTCCTGAAAGTTATAATAGCAACGAAATTATAAATAAATCAATTCTATTCTAAATGTACAAAGTACGAATCGTTCAAGGAATTTTATTAATAATTAATTTTTAATGATTATTTCTTTAATAAAATACCAGATTCTAGATTATATTCGTGAATACAAGGAAACAATTTTAAAGTGCATCAGTTTTATTTAGAATGAAATTCTTTAAAAACTAGTGTTTCTTTCATGAGTTTAAGAAATTTATGAATTAGATTAGATACATTTATGGAGACAGAAACTGAAATGTATCTGCCGAAGGAGCTACGATACTTCATACATATAATATTTTATGTGTTTAGTGAAATGTACCTGAGTTTATAAATAGAAATACCCGGTTCGGAAACGCCTTATATGTTCAGGAAAATTCACATTTTCCCCAAACAGGAGACATGAATTTATGAGCACGTAACGGCTAGCGTGATATATTATCATGTCTTCACATTGAAAAGAAATATTGATGAATATCACAATCAATCAAGGTGGATATTATGTCGAACCCTGCGAGTGGCTTAATAAATTGCTTTTAGACAACAATACAATTTTCATTATTACCAACCAAAAGCGATCAGCGTAAGCCTATTATATAAGCGATTCACAACTGCGTCGTGGGGTTTGGAAGCAGGTTTCAAATGTGTCTTTTCGTGCGCGTTATTAACATTGCTATAGTAAAGGAAGGAAATTCAACTTCGATAAAGCAAGCAGTATTCTAGCAAATACCTTCTTGGAAAGCGCAAGTTCTAGTTCTTATATTGATTAACTCTATGAGAACTGATTACTTCAAAATTAGCCAACTCGTAATGTTGAAATTAGTTAGAGATACCCTGTATGCTTTTTTAAGTGAATTATAGGTACATAACTGAAGTTTATTTATTTATAAGTTATAAAACAACGTGTATGCGTTAAAATATAAAACGCATAAAATTATACAAGAAAATATGACATCACAAATTTTACATACATACACATCAATTATATAATTGATGTTAATTATTTTTCTAGCTTGCTTAGAACATAAGCAAGCTAGCAAACGAAAATATTAACTAAGCAACCACAAAAAATATAATAATAACTACATTTAAATATAAACTTAAACCTCATTAAGAGCATAATAAACAAAGTGCCGGTAAGTTGGAAGATTGTTTTAATATATTGTGTATAATATATCAATACTTTCATTGATGTTAGCAATTAAGTTGTAAGAGCGAGATAGCCTAATCACTGGACCATTAATAGTAGCAGATCGTAGGTATGTATAAACGTAGGTATGTGAAGTAAAATTTTATAGTAAAACATAATTGTGATACTTATTGCACTCTATCTTGATACTATAGCGCACGTTTTAATTATTATTATGCTATAAAACTATGGATTCAGTTCATTATGTTTGTATAATAAAAAATGGCAAAACTTTAGTACTTTTTTGTGTTTTCAAGGAATTCGTGTCCTATTTTCAGCGTACACAGTAATTTTGCAACGTAATGGCGAATGGAGTGTTTCAGTGGTCCATCGACATATTTGAGAGTAATTAAAAACAGGTGTTACGGTGAACAAAAGCGGCGATTTTCGGCACCGAATTTTAGGCGAAACATTTTTGAGTGCGTTTGCTGGTTTATTGGGTGAACGATTTTTTTTAGCTCTGATTAAAAGCTTAGCCAGTGTGTTATTTAAAACTCGACTATTTTTCTATTTTAATTTGTGTTCGTATCTTTGTGAAAGTAACATAATTGGTTGATATTTTGTTTTTTTCTGTGCGCACTCCACTGGCTTGTTTAAAAATAAAATCTAAATAAATTTTAAAATCTCGGATGAAATTTATTCGCTTAGAATATATATCTATCTTTTGTGCCTGTGTTAGTGATTAAAGTATTTCTGGCTGGAAATCGGATCGAATTTGTGTGTGTCCAAGTGGATTCAAGAATGTTTAGACTTACAATTAGATGATTATTTTTATTTAAGACGTGTGTACAAGGCACCGTCTATCGGGTCTGCTTAGTAGGCTTGAGTATTTAAATAGATTATTTATTTCAATTTTCATAAGGCTTTGCAAGGAAAATATTCACAAGACACAAGGCAACGTATCTTGATGGAAATCTGTCACAACATTCACTTAGTCCCAATTTCATCTTCAAACATAACGTTATAACATTTTCCTTACGTTTTGGTTGAATCACATAGAGACCCCTCATTAAATATGTATGCGATGAGACTGACTTGGCGACCCAGTGAGAGTCCTTAATAGCTTTATTTTTATATGCGTGAAATCCGTCTTACAATCTCTACTCCTTATATAAAACCTCGCCATATTGCGGAAAACTATTGCTACTAATTTCTTCAAATGGCAACAATTTTTTATTTTCATTAATCATTCTTGATTGTCATTGTCGTTATCTGTCAAAGTGTGGTGTCGATTCGTGCGTGGTCTTATTCTTGGATATTATGTGGTAAGTGTTAAATATGCCGATAACGATTAAAAGCCAGCTAAGAATAGTTATTTACAATAATAATAATTTATTTGCAAGAATATGGTACAAAAATGTTATGTTGGTACAATCTAGTCATCATTACACAAGTATAAGGAATTTATAAAATTTTGAATTATAAATCCAAACAAAAGACAGCAAGGTATGTTCGAGACGTCATACATATTGGACATTTTATTTTAGTTATAACTAGCTGACCCGGCTAACTTCGTTCCGCCTTAATAATAATATCGTTGTTACTTTAGTTCAACTTATTCTAGGATTTCATTAAGGTGATAACTTTTTTTGCAAATAGAGAAATGTTTTATTGCTTGCCATTGCAAAAGAAGAATGGCAGTATTACACATTAGGGCTCTTCTCTCTATCGCCAATATTGCGATACTGCATGTTAAAGCACTTTCTGCTTTACAACATTTTTTGATGAGGTAACACATGTTTTCGATCAAGATCAAAGCCTGGTTATGCAACTCCTCATTTACTTCAAGTTCGGAATTTCTTGAAGTGACACGAATTCGACGTAAAATGATGCGTAGTTTTGTCAACAAATGTCACCACATGCCGTGTGCATTCGTAAAATTAATTAATTTATTTTTTGTTATTCGATAACTTATCCGATATTTTATTACTTATTCTGCTATTCGGAGTGGAGAAAAATCCATCAAAAAAGATATAACTAACATCGGTCCAGCCGATCTCGAGTTATAAGTGTTGTAACAAACACGACTTTCTTTTATATATATAGATTCACGTGTTAACGTATAGTTGGATTTTTATTTAGAAAGTATGAAATAAAATCTACCCCCACAAAGCTTCAACCAAAATAAATTCTAGAAATAAAACCACGGCCTTACAATAAATCTCAATATGTTAGAATTATACGTATTAACCAATATTTTCACCCAGTTATTACACTATTTTTTTACCTTATGCCGAATTACATGGAAAGGACCAAGGGAAGAAGGAGAATAGGGCTTAAACAATGTTGGATAGAAGATATAGAAGCGTTGGCAGGTAGTGAAAGGAGAAAGAAAGCCATAGGCCTTTACTCGTGAAGAGATTCCGATCAATGGTAGGTACTGAAGGAAGTTAGGATATCGAGTAACAAGGAAAAATTGATATAATAAATGTAAACTGTATATTCAACATTTGTAAAAATTAGAAATAAATTGGCTTCATTATTATTATTATTATTTCCTGGATACAGAAATATAAGACAGAAAATATTATTATTTGATTTAAAATTAATATAAGGAATAGATCTTTTACGTTACAAATTCAAATATAGCAATAGAAGATAAATCATATAACATTTCCTCCTCGCTATGCTTCACTCGGCTCTCAAGATAAATATTGATGCATAGACAAATTGAACACTTCACAGATGGAATAGCAAAGACAGATATAACGACGTCGGAATAATCATTAGTTTTGCTTAATTGCCAAGTCTTGGGAACATTTGCAAAATATTACACTATTTGGTTACATGCATAATTTTGTAAGTGTTTTTGGTTAAATTAGTAATGCTCTAAAGATTTCTTCTACAAGAAAAGAGTACCAATTCTTTAAAGGCCGGCAACGCACTTGCGAACCGTATGGCAATGCACTTAACATCAGGTGACCCTCCTGTGCGTTTGCCTCCTAGTACATAAAAACATTACCTAACTTGACACCTTGTCTTATTATTTAGTTATCAGTTAGTATGTCATTTAGTTTAGTTAAGGATATTAAAACGCTTTTAATGTCTGTGATTTGAATTTAATCGTGAATATATCACGGGAAGACTCAAGTTTTTGTAAATCCTAATCGGACCCTCTATTTCAGAATGCCAGAATTAATTTTTATTCAATACCAGTTAAATTATATATTGATACGTTTTCTTATTCAACACCCATCGCAAACGTTTTTTAGTTATATCCAGTTACCGAATTATGCTTAATTGTTTATAAACGTAGTGAAAACCTAAGTAAAGTAGAGAAAAGTGTCCTTGAAATTCGCGGACGCCTTAGCTAGATGTAGCGTGACATTTAAATGAAACCCCGACGGGCTATCAGGCTTTACACGTCATCAGTTTTCGAGAGCACTTCATCCTCCCTTAGAGGAATTTTCCATTGAGGACATTTACACCTTATCAAAGGCATTTGCTGACACAGCCTTCTATTATAAAATAAATTTTAGCAAATTCACTCCATCGCCTTATTAGCGAATTATGCCCGAGTGCGTACTTATACGAAAAATAGATTTTGGGGAATTTTTAAGTTATCATTGTTAGCGATGTCTCGATACAAGCAACTCTGGTATCTGTGATAAATTCTAACAATTTAACGATTTTTGTTATTTATGAACTGTGGCATAATTCAATCATATTATTTCTTATTTTCAACACTATATATAATTTCTTACATATAAATTGATTAAAACCTCCTTTTAATCATAAGGCTTTAATTTTTTTATGAAGAATTATGATGTAGATATTATTGAGAAGTTCTATCGCATTAATGATATAACTGTTGATTAAACGTACAAATTGTTTGAACCGGAACAAATCATTCCCAAGGATTGGGATCATTTAAATATTCGTCAAATTTATAAAAAGCTTTATTGATTAGTTTACGTTAAACGAGAGTTTTGAATTTATTCAGTGATAATTCTCTAATTTCGCTTGGGAGTTTGTTGTAAGTGCGTGCTCCTATTTCAACATGCCTACTGCTGATAGAGGACAAATCTTTGTTTTTTTTTATTATAACTATTAATTACTTAAAGATGTCATGTGGAACATGGTGTAATGGTTGTAGCTCCTTACAAACGTCGTGTAAACCAAAAAACTTGGCGATTTAAAAGAGTGGCGGAGAGTTTATTGCCAGTTCTTCTCTTCCGTTCTACGCCCTTGATTTGAGAACTGGCAGTAAATGTAAAATTAGAAGCATTTAATGGATATTTCTTTTTTGACGATCATTAGGGTACATTGTGATACCTATATGAATAAATGATTTCGACTATTGACTTTTGTATTTCCATTGATATATATATACAAAATATCCTTGACCGACGTCCAGTGAAGTTAGTAGACTTATACTCGTTTCTCAACCGGCCCTATTACAATATGTGATCTTTTTCACGTCCCAATTTATTGCGATTGATCGAAGCCGAAATAACGGTTGCGGGGTGGTTATTTTCAGCGACTCATTTGTCATTCGGCACTTACTGAAAACGTGGATTACGACCTCCGCGACCCTTGCTAACCTATTTTCACGGATTAACCTGGGAAATTGAAAAGTTGAGAAAAACAATTCACTGACATATTGTAAGATAAATCAATGCTCACCGTAGTCATTAGTTCAAAATATAAGGAATTAAGGTATTTTTGGCCATATTTAATTAAAACAGATAATTAGTTTGTACCGTAGAAAATACCGTTTAATTTTTAACAAACTTTGAAAAACTGACAGAGGATGTTAATAATTTGACGTGTCATATTTTTTAATTATCTTTAAAGACCGATATCTTTTTTCTTCACAGATCTCAACAAATTTAGCTTCGAAATAAGCTAATTATATATATTTGTAGAAACAATGACATAATTCTGGGTTTATTATGTACATTATATATACTCGAGATTCTAACTAATTTATGTTTAAATATTTAGTAACACAATATGCGATGTATATGTACGTAAACTTTCATATATCGCAAACCCAATTAGACTAAAAACTCCAAATTCATTTTGTTAAAACCAAAGCTCGAAAACAAACGGAAAACCTTGTTTTCCCGCATGAATCAGACTGATTTCGGATGTCGTAATCGTTACGAAAAGTGCACAGTCATGTATCAAGGTTTTTCACGATTGAAATGCCCATTTTAAAAAACAAGTGATAGGTGTCGGAAAATTGCTGTCCAAAGCCTGCTCTGCTCCGTGTTTAATTGGTTCCAGCTTTGCGAATACGAAGTGAACGTTGATGTGATCTCGTCACGAGTCGCCTTTATGAAGTAACAAGCTTTATAATTGGAAGTACTATGTAAATTGTGCGTGTTAATCTTAGTCATATTATCACATTATAATTGTATATAGACACAATGTTAGCCTATTACATTTTCCTTTGAATAATTGTAATGTAGAGGGTGGATACAACTTGCTGAGTTTCTTGCCCGTTCTTTTTAAAACAAGGCCTCCTGGTCGTTTTGCGAACGGATGGCGTAGTCTTGCTCTTTCGCGAATTTTGTAAATGTTTTTGACATTCATAAGCATGCGCTAAGACGCATCTAAACTGAATAAACGTATTTTGATTGATTGATTGATTGAGTTTATAAAGAGTGCCTACAAACTCCGGCTGTCCAAAGATATCATTTAATATTCATAATGATTTAACATCTTATGAACGTCACTTTCGATGTTTAAGAACGCACTGAATTTTTGAAAAATATCTTGAGAAACCCGGTCTAAAATCGCGTGTCACAGAAGTTTGAGATCAGCTTAACAGATGGTATAACACAAATCTGACTAAGACATATTCAGGTTCGAGACTTAGTGCGAATCATAAATGAATGTCAAAATCCAAAAAGTTATGACGTACAGCTATACTTAGTTCTTAGTCTCGGCTTCTTACCCTAGATCGTAAATACTGTGGTGGCACTAAATATGTATTATTTGTATAAACAATATATTATATTTTTATTTATGTACATATTTTTTTATTTACAGAATAATTGATAATGCGGAGTCAATAACGTCCCAAACAAAAACTCTAGTATAAAATATATTCCTTTATAGGGCCCATAAGCAAAACACAATTGGTCTACATACAACCCCTTTTTATCCCTCAGAACGTGGAATATAATATTAGCAGGTCCCATTGTAAGCGTTTTGTTAAAAAAGAACTGAGGCATGAAAAACCCACAAACTTCATCGAACTGGAAGATAGTTGGGTACGTTTTTCCAATGTTTACGAGAATATAATTTGCTGTAGAGGGATCTCAAAGGCAGAAAACTGCTTATTTTATTGGGCATTTAGTTAGTTTGTTGGAAAAATTACTTGTCCTTTAGTTTATATATAGTTCAAACAAAATAATGTAACAGTTATATTTCTAACAACATTTGATGATATTTTAGGTTATAATAGAAAGTTCTAGGCTCATTGGCCCACGACGGCTGATCTTTGGACATTCTTTTGCAGTTTTACTTATTACAATATTCAATAGGTATATGATCATCCCCTGAACGGATGTCATAAATGACAAGAGAGAAATGTGGTGCCGATAATTTTACGAGCTCATCTGAGTCATGGCTAGCCATGTAATTTTTCTTAGAAAATAATCCATAGAGTTTTTATTTTTTTAGTGTTTGTCGGAATTCGACCTTCTGCTGATGAACATGCTAACATATATCGCAGTAAAATATACTAACACTTTAACGCAGTCTTTTGTTTTAACTTTATATAACTTACGAGTCAATTTTATTAAAAAACATAGAATGTTAAACTTACGTAAGGATTAAAGGACACAAGAAGAGGATCACAATAACGTAACATGTATCCTAAAACATGTTTGTCCCGTACCCCAGTATGGAGCTCATAAATTGACTAAGCTAGTGAAGCGGGCTGAAAGTTCTTGACAAGGCAAAAGGGACAATAGTTATAGACTTCACTCCCATAAGAAAATTATTGGACCTTCGTCAGCCGCCATACCCTTTTCCTTTGGTGTCACATACATTGTATATCTATTTAAATACATCACTTCTATATTGAATGTAAGCGTTAATTATATCTTGAAGTAAACAACCGAAAAAGTAACTGTGTAATGTAATCCTTCGCGAAAATTCGTGTAAATTACTATTCTAGCCTTGATATTCATTTAAATTTGTGTAAAAACATTACGTATTTGCATTAGTCAAATTGTCAAGCAAGTCAAGCTGAAGTCGAGCGACGTCTTTCGCAGGCATGGGCAGCTTGGAGCGAATGGAGAGATAATACGGAGATCCCTCTCTATAGCACGCATAAGAAAGGTTTATAATCAGTGCATCCTGTCTTTACTTATGAAGCCTAAACTATAACGCTCACACAACGCACGACGGAAAGCCTGAGAGTCGCGCAGCAGGCGTGAGTGACGTAGTAATGGCTATCGCAACATCTAAGTGGCGGTGAGCAGGCAACATAGCATGGACAAGAACCGATGGACCCGCAGACTCCTTGAATGGTGACCTAGGATGAAAGACCGCGCGGCCGCCCACCGATTTGGTGGACTGACGACATTGCCAAGGAGGTTGGCTCCCAGAGGATACGGAGAGGCCAATGTAAGGCGTACTGGAGGAGGCCTACGTCCAGAAATAAACCAAATAGAGCCAGATGATGATATACTTTTAATCAAAGTGTGCTAGACATAAAATACCACATTTGACTATCAAAATGACAATATAGAAAATAAATAAAAATTATGTAGTGCAATTAAGGTTTAAAGAACTTTATTATCACAAAGGCATTATGGGCAACTACGCGATAACAATTTACAGAAAAGAAATATCGAGTCGTTCGTCGATAGAAGACAGATTACATCAAAGAACATATTCTGTCACTGTCTCCTTAATAAACATCTCTTTGTCCTAGGCGCGATAGACAGTCCCTTGTGCCGCAGAGAAATCAATCACCCACCTAGTCCTGAAATGCGTGGCTGTGAGGTATCCATCAACAAACAGAAATCCTCGGAGCAGTAAGGTTGCTGGGTGGTGTCTGCAAAATGCCCAGGAAACTTTTGATCTTCTGAGCTAGGCTGTCTTAATTAGCCAGGACTTTACGCACACCGGACCAAATGGGCATCTAAGTACGGAAGCTGAGTTCACACTACATACATGCATACATCAAGGAACCTATTAAATTACAGAATTAAACTAGATATACATAGGCATTATATTAAACATTTGCGGTTTCAGCGATAATAACCGATGCCCCGTACGCTTGAATATATATTCGCTATCACAATTTATTTCATTACCATAGTATTAGTATGGAGAAGATTTATATAACATCCTCTAAATAGCAGATAAACATATTTACTCAACAAACGAGGGTTCGTTCCATATGGGAAAGTGGTTTATATGCTCTTATTTATATGAGGCATTGAATACGACGATTTCAGCTTTCCGCACGAAAGCGTTCTATGGAAATTTTATTAAAGAAGTATGTTACTTCTTTGTATGTTATTTCCGATTTAGCAGCACTTTGTTTTGCATATGATGTTTCATCGTCTGATTAAAGAGGACTGAGTTCCATTGTATACTAATGCGACCAATAATAGTTGTAATTAAAATATGATAACGTAGTGTAGTGCTCGAATAAATGCTATTTTTATTTAATTAAAACATAAAACATTACTTTTGCAGATGTAATTATAAAATCCTTTAACTCTTATTGGATATTGATTTCAGATTTATACATTTGCGTTTTCTTTTTAAAAGCAAGCGATGCACTTGACATTCATTATCAAATATATTCTAAGCGTTTGATACGGCCAACCATGAGCTCTCGTCGACTTTTGCCATTTTAAAAGTAAGCTCTAACCTTTCTCATGAGATTAACCCTTCTAAGTAACTTATACTTAATCAAAAGGGCATTACTTTTCAAGGGATTTATTTTCTCTTATCAATGTAACCTTGAAACGAAATAACAAAAATATTTGAGATTTATTTGGCAGTGGTTAAGTGGTTTCCAAATTTTTTTCGGTTCGGAGAATATGTGCAAGGAGACCAACATGTCTTATACCCAAGTATGGACACGAGACTCAGAACTCTGATATTGTCTTTAAAAAAACAACGAAACGAATGCAATTCAAGGCCAGGATCCATATTGTGTTTCAGCGCCATTGAATAATTAAAATTAAAATAAATCAGTGGCGCTACCTCTTTAGGACAGGCCCTCAGATTTCTGAATCTGTTTCTTGATTATTTTTAAATCTAATAGGCAAGTAGGTGATCAGCCTCCAGTCTGTCGTCTTTTGGGTCTAACACATGTTGGTTTCCTCACGATGTTTTTATTGACTGTTCGAGTGAATGTTAAATGCGCACGTGGAAAGAAAGTCAATTGGTGCACAGCCGGGGATCGAACCTACGACCTCAGGGATGAGAGTCACACGCTGAAGTCCCTAGGTCAAACCTGCTATTCATAACTATGATATATAATTAATCATTAATTAGAAATACAATAATATCTAGTTTAATAATGTATTTTCAGTTTAATTTGTGTAAAAGTTTTGGTTAGCCGCACGTTTCGAAACATGTACTTAATTAGCTTTGTTAAACAGTTTTGCGCGACAACAGAAGGGTTGAATACAAACTAATTTCTGTCGTTTCACCATCGTGGTCGTTATAAAGATAATACACAATTATTGTAGTTTAATATTGATGAGAGAAAGTAAGTGCGTACTCCAATTTCACCATGCCTCCTGCTGAGAGAGGACAAATGTTTGTTTTTAATTTATTTTATTATTATTTATTACTTAAGATATCACGTGGAACATGGTTGCAGCTCCTTACAAACGTTGTGTGAAACAAAAATCTTGGCGATTAAAAAGAGTGGCGGAGATTTTATTGCCAGTTCTTCTCTTCCGTTCAACGCCCTTGATTTGAGAACTGGCAGTAAATGTTAAATTAGAAGCATTTAATGTGTATTTCTTTTTTGACGTTCATAAGTGTACATTGTGTTACCTATATGAATAAATGATTTTTAACTTTAGACTTTGGTAATTGTCATCACTATAAAAAAGGATATATTCTTCTTTCAAAATCTAAAATGATTCAATAGAAAAGCTTTAAGTTCTATAAAGACTTTGTGGCAGAATTGGTTGGTAAGAGCGTAAAGTTGATGTATCTGCTTTTATTAACCTACCTAATAGGCAATAAAGGTGTTACGATGAAGTACAAAGTGCTTCATTTTAATGCAACTATATGTGGAACCAACAATTTAAACTAATAATAAATACAGGATCCATGACCTACCAGTAAAAACTAAGCTTTATCAATGCGAGAGAACGCTTGAAATTAGGTTCTCGGTGAATTAACTTTTATTAAGGACTGCAACATCTTTTCGGTTATAGAGAACATGGTCTCCTGACATGGTCACTTTCTTTAACAAAACATATATAATAAATAGAGATCAGAGACTATTGTGCGTTGGTGCACAGGCGCTGATTAAAGATTTAAGTCGCCTGGTAGATAGTATCGGTGACCCCAGAGCTGGTGTTTTCCTCGCTCAACGTATAAGTATCGCAATACAGCGAGGAAATGCTGCCAGCATTAAAGGTACACTGCCACAGGGATCAAACTTTTAAATTTGTTACAGTTTTATTTTTATTAATTTATTATTATTACTATGTAGGTTAAGAAAATTGTAAATACTGTATATTTTATTGTTATATGGATTGGATTGTGTGGAAGTTGCATGGATCTGGTTAGCGCTGCGCATATATAGAGATATCCTTTCTATAACATATTGTCATAAGTATCTGATTGTCCTAATTCTAACACGTGTGATGTTTGAGATCAAAAATAAAATAAATAATAACGTACAAATAGGTTTGTTCTTGCTAAGTTTTCTAATTGTTGGTTTTAATTAAATAAACGTTGATATGAAACTGCGATAACCATTTTATAAACACGTATTTAAATTTTTTCCAACAATGAATGGTTTGAAATGTAAAATAAATTGTGTTACAAATTTTTGTCGAGTTTAAACATTTCAATCTGATAAAACCACTTAATTTAAAGAACTCAAATGTGGTTTTCGTCGCTAAGCCTCAAAAGCGTCGAATTAGCTTGCGCTAAGCGCTTATTAAACTTTAGTTACTTCATTAAAATACTAGCGTTCATTATGGTTTCACTTGAAATTAAATTATAGCGCTGAACTTACTAAGTAATTGAAGATTATATCTTACATTTAAAGTTGAAATTATTTGAAGAAGTCTATTAAGTATTAGGGTGTGCAATTATTTAATCAATTACCGCCTAAAATTTGTAATATTGGTTAAACCAATTCAAAAGGGCATTAAAGATACATCAGAATGAGACTAGTAGACTAAAATTGGGACTGCTGATGGCGACGTTTACCTCGTTCGTATTTATTAAAGTCAAGGTCAAAAATAATTTATTCATGTAGGTAACACAATGTACACTTATGAACGTCAAAAAAGAAATATACATTAAATGCTTAAAAACTGGCAATAAACTCTCCGCCACTCTTTTTAATCGCCAAGTTTTTTGTTTTACACAACGTTTGTACGGAGCTTCAACCATTACACCATGTTTCAATAATAGTTATTAATAGTAATAAAATAAATTAAAAACAAAGATATTTTGTGTCCTCTATCAGCAGGAGGCATGGTGAAATAGGAGCACGCACTTAAATTCTCGTGAGAACAATACGCAAATATATATATATATATATCACTAAACCTTTGTTATTCCACTGGATCTATGCTAGATATATTTAAATATATGTAGTAATATTTAGTCCGTCGTGCAGTGGACAGGAAAATATGGAGGCATTCGAGATGTGGTGTTGAGTGAAAATGTTGCGATTACCATGGACTGTAAAAAGAACCAATAAGTCCATTCTCAACCAACTAAACAACACAAACACTAGGTTCAAGACTGTCAACTATCATTTACAAACGGGTGCTTAGCTATTTTGGCCAGGAGGGAACCGATAGTCTCGACCAGCTGGTAACGGTAGAGTGATGCAAGTCGTGGTCGAACGCCTACCCGTTGGTCTGACCAAATTAAGACAATTATGGATCTCAACATAACTAATGCTGCGACAAGCTCAGAATACAGTGGCGTGGAGGCAGCAAGTCGACGTTTCGGGCTTTTCAAAACAGGCACGACCAGGTAAGGAAGACTATGAAGACGAAGTAGCCGTTTTCTTTTAATTTCGTTAAAAGACTCTAAAAATGTACAAGAACAATTTTCTTTTACCATATTATATTACGTCGTGTTAGCCATGAGAAAAAATGACTGTCGCATTTATGTCTGCAGAGAAAGTCGAGAAATTCATGAATATTTATGTAATTTTGAGTCATGAACATATTTATAACTTAATCATAGCGTTTGTATTGTGCGACGGTATTTGTTTAGCAAAGTTTCGGGTTGTTGACTTAAATCAAAACCGGGGTTTGTTTAAGTCGATTTAATAGTGTATCAGTCTTAAATTATGCAGTTAATTATTTTATTGATTCGTCAATAATTGGTAATCAAAACTGTGTATAATGGAAGACTTTTCCTTGAAAATAAAAGATATTTATTTCTTTAGTGAATTTAGATAGGTATTGTCATGGGCGGATCGTGAATTTGTGGGGCTCTGTGCTATTTAGGGGAAGGCCCCCGTAATAGCGCGCATTGCACATGGGTTGAATAATCTCAGGGTTACCAACCTTATGATTGGATTTTATTGAAATTTAAAATATTTTTTAAATTCAAAATATCGCCTATTGTTTTTATTGGGGACTTGGGGACCTTTGTATCGATGGAGCCCTGGGCTGCATTCCAAAAAGCCCTTAAGCAGATCCGCCCCTGGGGATTGTGTGTATATTTATTGTTTAATAATTTGTAAGTCATAAAAACTTTACACGTTAATAATTGAAAATGAATACAGTAATTTCATAATACCATGAGCGTATAGGCTAAGATTGGATGGTGAAGGAGACAAGTAATCCTAGTTACCGCTGGATCGGCAGAATGGGGCAAGACCTGCTTCAGCTGAGAGCCAGCAATTGGTGGAAGGTAGCACAAGACAGAAGATGGACTATTCTCATATTAGGCCAAGAAAATTTTTGGGTTGGTAAGATATACAAAAGCAACGTAAAACGGTCAAAACGTCTTACGTCAAATAATTTTTTTAAATCTAATATTAAAAAACTCCAGTATTTCATTACAAAGGCAACTAATTGATTCGGATCATTAAAACTGTACGCCGTCTGTCAGTGAGAAAATACGTATAGTAATAAAACGAAAACATTAATTGCACGATTTGCTTAAAGTGAAAATTGTTTGCAGGTGACAAGTCGTCTGGAGAATGTGAACAATAGCCTAAAATACACTTCATTTAACTGACGTCGCGTACTCTGAATGAGAACGAATATTATACACAGCTATACAATATATTAAGAGATAGTATACAATTTTGTTAAATACATCTAAGACTTTATATCTCCACTGATATTATAAAGAAGAAAGATTGCATTGGCTCCAAAATTACTGTACTGATTTGAAAAAGATTTCATCATTAGAATTCTACAATATTCCTCGTGAATATAGAAATCAAAAAAGTTTAGGATTACCCAAGGTGAAAAAAATTGCAATAAAAACCGTTATATAACGTACGCTGCGGAAACTATTGACTATAAAACAAAGAGATGTACTACAGTTTTATACTGCAAATATTACTAGTGCGAAGCCGGGACTGAATTGGACCATCGTAAGTACAAAATAAGTAATATTTTTCTTTTAAGAAGAACGCGTTTTGGCCAAAACTCACCAATATCCAGTTTGACCATTCTGATATACCAGCTAGGTCTGGATATCCATAGTTGCTCATACTTTGAAATCGATTTTCCAGTAGTTTTTATATATTTTTTTTATCTCTTCGTGTATTTTTGTTTTTATTTATGACTAGCTGACCTGGCGAACATCGTACCGCCTAAAAGTCGATTCTTTATTTTTTAAAATACTTATCCTGCTATTCGGGACACCGGTCTAGCTAGTAAGATAAAAAAAAGAAAGTTGATAAGACAACAAATACATTATGTCAAAAAATAAAAATTTACCTTCACGGAAGCCCTCCACTAACATTTGAACTTTATTATATGGTATTAAAGTTCAAATTGACTTTTAAGTATTATTACGAATATTTTGTATGGGAATATAGAAAAGTGTTGTTTTTAGACTTTTTCACTCAAATTTTTTTAATTTTTCTCCGTAAGAACCATCCTCGTACTTCAAGGAATATTATATAAAAAAATCAAACAAATCGGTCAAGCCGTTTTCATGTTATGTCGTGACAACGGAAAACGGGTTTCAGTTATATATATATAGATTATGTATGTGCTCCTCACAATTAACATACCAACAACATAATTAAGATACTTATCATAGTTATGAAATTTTCATGCAAAGTTAACTCACTTGCAATTTGTTTCAGCGCACTGACAGCGGACTTCAGAGTATTTAATGTACGCCGTCGGAAATTCTTCCTGAACGAAAAGTTTTCCATGTCAATATTCACAGACATCACAGATAACTCATTAATCGTACGGAATACCTTTTGTATGGGAAGACGGGAATAAACTGGTAAATGCATATCAGTAAACGTCAGTTCACACGCGGAAAGTGATCAAAGAGAACAGAGAAAGGCGTGCAGTCGACAAATATTATAATTTTTATATAAGAGGTTTGTTCGTTGGCGCTTCTCCGACATAACGTCAAAAAAATTCTAGCCACTAAAGTGACTTTTAAACAGGCTTTTAATTATATAAAATTGTTGTAAGTGTTATAGTATAGATTGTTGAAGCGTAATTTGTATGTAAATTAATTTATTATTTTGATTATTTGATATCTGAGAAAAAAATAGCCTTTATTCAAGTACTATATATTAATATACGTATATAAGGATTGCATTCAATTAATACACACAACCTCCGACGAAGTGAAAGCCTCCTCCATATTTTTCCATTTGTCTCTCATCTTCGCTACTATTTTCCAATCTTTCCCCGCTATCTCTTTTATTTCATCTGCCCAGGTTTCTGGTGGGAGTTCACACTTTTTCCCCACTAACAATACTGTTATTGTTAAAAAAAATACATATCAACTCGACTGCTTCTATGATCCATCTTTGATTATCTAATGATCAATTTTGAAGATATTTACGTGAGTTCAAAATGTAAGAACCAGGATTTCCTTCATTCCAATGTATAGAACGTAAAGGTATGGTATCAAATGTTTATATTACGACCATGACCGTTAATTTAAACACGATAAATTATCGGCCTGTTCATTGAAATTGTTTATGATTTGAGTGTTATTAGCTGAAAACGAATTAACGCTTAGAGAGACAAAGACGGAATAAATTTGGTTTGTTTAGTGCTCTCTCTTTAGTTGGTAGCTTATTTCTGAGCGTCGTGGTCAGCAAGGAAACATCTGGAGCGGACAATCTGTTTCCGCCGGTTTGTGTCCAGCGCCGCTATTATAACGGCGTATAATTTTGAGGACTATGAGTCTTTCACTTGATCAGTCCATCTGGTGGGTGAACGGCCACATGATCTTTTGTCTTTTGTGTTACCAACCACGATCCGTTTCCCCAAGTTTTCATCGCCTATCGACCAAAAAAGGATCATAAAACAGATAGATCTGAGGCCAAGATTGAGAGGTGACTCATATATGCATATTATAAACTAAAAAGCACATAATTGAGTTCGATAAAATTATTTGTTTTTCAAATGGAATAAACAGTATAAATAAGTATACTCGCCACAAACAAGTAAATTCCCAATTAAGTCAAGTTAATATTATAATACATAGTATGGATTTTTTTGCATTGTTTCGACATAAGAAGCTAGAACAGGTGTGACAGACATTCTCACTAAGATAGACCAAATGAAACGGAGATGGAAGGGTCATATGCTACGGAGCTCCCATAAAAAATGGAGTAAGATTTTGACGGAATGGTACCTAGAGACGGAAAACGAAGAAGAGGCCGACCACGCAAGAGATGGGAAGACGAAGTGAAACTAACAGCAGGCTACAACTGGAGAAGAGACGTAAAAGATAGAGAACAGTGGAAAGGGTTAGAGGAGGCATTTGCCAAGAGGCACACCGAACTCCGAGATATACTGGAGTGAAAATATATTTAAGTTCATATATATAAAATCACAGAGTTTCGGAATATAAAGGCTATATTATTATTATTTTAATATGACGTAGGTATGAGGTTTTTTTTGCATTGTTTCGACACAGGTCGTCACTGTTTGGGTCTGATTTTTTTTTGGATATCCGTTCGAGTAAGAGTTACAACGCGTACATACTTCTAAGCGCCGGTTAATTACTTAGCCACAGCTAACACTCGGTTAAATTTAATAAATGTATAATAAAAAAAGTAGATAGATCTTGTTCCATTCTTCACACAAGTCCGAGAAAACTACGTAATTTTACGACTACTAAACGTTTGAACAATGAAGTTATACTAATTAAACGTGGTTGCTGAAACATTCTCATGCTGTAAATACGGTAATTGTAGCATTTTTTATGACAGCCGATAATGTTGTTTAGTTCCAGCTAAAACTGTTTTTATTTGACAGTTGACATTGACAGTGTTGCGTATGTATTTTAGCCTTACAATGCGCAGAAGCGACGAGAACTTGGAGAAACTGATCGTGGTTGGTAACACAGAAGTCAGAAGATGACGTCGCCGTTCACCAACCAGACGGACCGATCCAGTAAAAGACTCATCGTCCTCAAAGCTGTACACTGTTATAGGACGCTGGACAGAATTCGGTGGAAACAGATTGTCCGCTCTAGATGTTTCCTTGCTGACCACGAAGCTCAGACATGAGCTACCAACTGAAGCGAACGTATGTAATGCAGGTCATAAACCTGTATTTTATTACTATTCACCTATAATGTCTATCAATATACATGTCTAGATAATTTATATTTTAGTAAAATAGATTTTAATGCTAACTTTAATTTGTTTGAGTTATAATTATTAAATGTTAAACATGACATTTCATTTATCGATACAAAGTATTCATTTTGTTGATTTATTATTACTCAAAATTGTTTGTTTATTTTGTTAATAAATTTATTAACACACATCATATCGTTAATGCAGATAGTCTATCTGGCTCATATAGTTTGAAACATATTAAGTATTTATCAGCACATACAATATATTTTTGTATAACTCTTACTTTTATAGTATTATTACTCTTATTTTTATGGATGTTTTTTCGAAGGACACTTCTATTAGTATAACTTATATTTATTTTTTATATATCTTGTATTTGTCGTGTTTCCTAAATGAATAAATAAATATTAATTTAAACCGTACCTAATGGTACTCTGACACTAAGCGATTTTGAAGAATTTACGTATAGATTTTAATCAGCAGTTCCAAAACACCCTCCTTATCAATAAACTGACGATTCTTAATGAAACAGAAACTATTATAATTAATACATGCAATACGTAGTACAGTAGGTTCTAGGCCACTGGTACTGTAATGACATAAAAAGTTTTATCCAATGTTGCCATACACAATTACAATAAAATGTTAATACCTATATACTCGTATTGTTATCCGATAATGACTTTCACAGCCCTTGCGTTTATTTGTAATAATTTTAGTTCTTCTAGTACTTTTGGAGTGTACCATGTGATGTTATTAATATACGGCAATTTTATTTATATGGGTGATCCACTGCAGTGTAGGTAATTAGTAATTGATTTAGTTAACGTATTAAATAAATATTGTATTTAAACATTCTATAGAATCGGGATTTTTTTTATACTATACGATTCTTAATGCCCACAAATCTACATTAGGCTATTGCGCAAAAGCAATTTCAGAATTTCTGTTACAGCACGAACTGTTCTAAAATTCACAAATTATTCCATATGCCATAACTCGGGTACGGTCATAATAATTTAAATACTAAACATGAGAATAACAATAATATTCTCGACATTTATTGAGCAAACCCATTAAGCGAATGAAATAATCTAAGTTTAATAGTTATTTTAAATAACTATTAAACTTAGATATTTAATAGCTGTAACAGAGTAAAAACACACATTTCTTCTTCAAACTGTACAGTTTGAAGAAGTACTTACTTACTTAGTTACTAGTACTAGTAGCTGAAGAATTTGTTTGTTAGAAAATGTATTGTTTTGATTTGTTTTTCTTTTTTGTTAGTAGTTTATTTATTTAGAAAGGCTGTAGGCTAGATAACAACAATTTTAAGTATACGTTTCAAATAGTATTAGTAATGTCATATTATGTAACTTTATTCATATAGGTAAACAAGTACACTTATGAACGTTTCTAAATTTGTTAAACGAAAATTGTTTCTAAATTTATCTTTTCTACCAGTTCGCAACTCAAGGGCATAGAGCGGGCAAGAAGAACTGGCAAGAAACTCTCTGCCACTCTTTTTAATCGCCAAACTTTGAGCCATACGAATTGTTTGAACTGGAGCAAATCAATCCTTGGATTGGGATCAATTAAATGTTTGTGTATTTATAAAAAGCTTTATTGATTAATTTATGGTTAACAAGAGTTTTGAATTTATTCAGAGACAATGCTATAAAAACAAGAGAGTGCAATCAAATATTACAATATACTACCTACTCTTACATGGTTTAGTGAGGTTAGCAAGTTTCAAGTTGAAGACGATTCTTTTACGATGTCATTGCATTTATAAACTAAACTAGCTTGATAAGTAGAATTTACGAGCCAAACGAATAAACTAGTTACATATCACACGTTTGTTTTTAATTAATTACTAAAGTTAATTAACTTAAGAACAGAACTTTGCGTTTATAAAGTTTTTTACTATTGTGTATTCGGCTCGTAACTAATTCGGAACACCGTAAAAGCACGTGAAAGGTCAGCGCTGACAGGAAATGTCCACTCACGGGCTGAAAGCTGTGTAAAGCTTTATACATTTGATGAGACCACACCTATATATCTCATATCACTGGTCCATATCATTATTTTATAAATTTGTTTCCACTTCATTATTAATAACATAAATCGCAATGTAGTCGTTTAATGATACATTTTGATTCCAAAGCTTCCGTTGGAATCAACATTTATTTTTTTGCTTCCGTTGTTCAGCCGATCGACCTTGAAACGTCATTTGCGGTTTTGGATTTGAAATCTTTCACTCAAGTAATAAGGGCAGTATTTCTTGGTAAAACCTATAAGCCTAGGCTATATAACTTTTAACGATTTCTTTTATTATTTTCTCGCATTGTCTAAGACAATATTTTAAGAGATTATTTTTAAACAGATTAAAAAACGAAAGGCACGATTTCTTTCATTGACAAAGAGTGCGGCACGACCCAAGACCGTCTGACTTATTAAGATGCAATGAAAAATCTAAGAAGAAATCTCAGGATTCTGAGCTATTCCAAGCAATTTCTCAACTCCTCAAGGAGTTACGTATTCGCTCCGGACTCAATTAAACTGGACCGTATAATTGAGACGTAGCTAATTGGAAGCATCTCTTATCATTCATGGCAGCTACTGATAGCGTAATTAACTGAACAAGCCTTATAAATTACGTTACATTATGCATTGTTTGAACTAGTAATAACCTTGTTATTATCGGCTTTATTATGTAAAAGAATCCATAGAATTTGTTAATGAGGACATCGGTCAGTAGGTAACCGATACATGAGGTAGAAAGTCTTTAATATGCAATTCAATTATAGTCAACTCACGCATCTAATGAGTTAAATTACTGCATTTTGATGATTAGTAATTTTTAGTGATTTATCGCAATGAAGACTTATCTTCGTATTGTATGGCGTATGGCGGACACGGATGGAATGATGAAAAGAATCAATGTTGAAATATTCGGATCCAACGTCAAATCTGTGCTGCTATGGAAATGAAACGTGGAAAGTCACTAAAGACATCTCGCACCGACTCCAAGTCATCAACCGCCGTATTCTGGGTATCTATTGGCCCGAGAAGGAACCTAATCTCTTACGAGCAACTTTGGGAGTGTGGGAGAAAATCCAATTAGAGAGCAGATCGAGCTACGCAAGTGGAAATGGATAGGCTATATACTCCGAAGAGATTCCAATTATATCCCCAAGCAGCCGTTTGGAACCCGCAAAGAAAGCGTAAGCGTGGACAGCCCAGGCCAACCTGCCGTCGTACAGATGCATGAGGCAAAGAGAGCCAGAAAGACTTGGACTTGGCCCTCTATATCTAGGGGTTATAGGACATAAGTCAAGTAAGTCACAACCAATGTATGCATAACCATGTATTAGTTTAAATGAAAAAAATACATTTTTATTATATTTGTAAAGTCCAAATAAATTTCACGTTTTGACCTTGGTATGTGATAAATTATCGTTGTCCCCAGCGAGTTTCAAGTTTACGACTCAGTCTAGGTGATATGACGTGACCCACGAATTTATTGGTCTCTTGTCTTTATGCGACGCTCGAGGGTTCGTAATGAAATGTAGGTACATTTATTGCAACGATTAAATAGTCTATTGACATAACCATCTGTATTGGTGTAACTATCGTTTCGTTTTATGAGGTAGAACAGGCAAGATATTTAAAGAAAAAAATGAAGACACATAATGAAGACACATAACGAACACACAATAAGATTTCAAATGAATGATTTAAATAAAAGATCTGTGACGATATCTACAATCTGCTACTATAATCTGTATGATGACGTCATTTCTCCGAATTGCGCTATCAAAGTGTTCCCCGCAAAGCAACATTTCGACATCAGCCACTGAGGTCAGTCAGGGGTAAGACTGTTCGAGGTCCTTTCAAGTCGGATAGTACTATCCAACCTCAGGGTTATTGACCTAACATAATAAATAAAAGATTTAAATTATTATTATAACACAAATTTATAAAAAGGTTTTGATATATTTAATATCTTTATATATATAATTCTTCAGTGAGTGTGTATGTCACTGAACTTCTCTCAAACGACTGGACCGATTTTGATGAAATTTTTTGTGTGTGTTCAAGGGGATCTGGGAATGGTTTAGATTCAAATCAGCCCGCCAGATGGCGCTGCAGTCGGTACTTTCATACTTTGCTTTACTAATCGCTTGAAATATCATGCAGGACAGGTCTGTCGGGTCCACTAGTGGTTATATAAAATTGAGATTTAGTTTAACACGTTAAACGCCAATAGAAAAAAACAAAAATCGTAAAAAAACTTTTTTGCTGTAATTTGTTTATTATGATAATATATGTATAGAAAATTAGTTTTATTAAATTCTGCCCATGGGTTACATAGTTACAGCCAAATATATAACTGAGGTCACCGGTGCACCCCATGGCGCACAAATACAGAAAAGACATTTTCCGTTACCCTGCGCCGTGCCGCCCACCCCGCCGGCCACCAGCTATTCACTTCGACAGTGTTAGTGCGCTCGCGCTTACGACGATTGCCTCTGCTTTGCTCTTTCTATTAGTTTCCTACTAAATTTGTTTTCGCTACATAACGAACTTAACTTAGGTTGCGTTAATAATGTACGAGATCCTTAGGTATTGGCTTAGCTATGGAGGAATTAGACACAGAATGAATTGCAACAAATCAACGCGTTAGCATATTATTTTACAACAAACCCTTTGAGAAACAATGATTGCCACTCAGAATCAGATAGCGAACAGATGCTAATACCGAAAATAAAAAGACGTTAGGTTATACTTACTTGCAACTGACAACTGGTATACAAGCTTAGAACTAGGTTATTGGAGAAACAAACCCATTTAATTGGCACTTTGCGAAAAAACAAGAGGGTAAGGCTGTTCTAGAATTCAGAACTGTAGAAAGGTAAAATAATGGCTGTGGAGAATGAAGACGGAGTAACGGTGTTATAATGGAAGGATAAGAGGGACGTGCTTTTGCTTTCGACAAATTTGCTGTGGTAGAGTAAACAGGCAAACAGATTCGGAAGCCGAAGATCGTATTGGATCATAATAAATCCGAAGGGTCTGTAGATATGAGTGACCAAATAGGTGCCTATTCTTCGGCATTGCAGAGAACCGTAAAATGGGCGGTTTAAAAAAATCGTAATCATCGTAAAATGACCATAAAACGGTTTGGGCTTAGGTTGACATAATTGTGAACCCTGTATGCATGTATTGTTATTGTTTTTCTTTCTGACATCTTTTCTCATCAACTTTTACTGTATTATTTGACAAAATTAAGGCTAAATATTAATATTTCTAAGGGTTGGGTTGTTGTAAGGCCTGCACTTGTGGATTTCCGAACTTTTTTACACTTTGCAATTTCCTAGTTTTTCTAAAGATAAATTTTATTTTTCAGTAATATTTGTACACAACACAACACAACATACTTTCTGCTAATTTTTGTTTAAAAAATAAAGACTGAATTGAGTTAAATATCCAACATTTTTGGAACGAAGTTTTATTTTTGCTTCTTTTTTAAAATCCTTCGATTTTTTCAATGTACTATCTAGGTACATTTGTCCCAATCGGAAGTATTGTTCTACGGCGCCGTGCCGGTCACATAGTACTTTAAAATCAACAGTGGGTATGGCAGACGACGAGAAAAAACGGTTTGAATATGTCTTTAACTTGAGGTCACCGGTGACCCCCATGGCGCTATGATAGAGGAATGATGAGGTCACCGGTGACCCCCATGGCGTTCAACGTGTTAACTACATATTTTCATACTTACGGGCAATATACGTTTATGTTTCGCGCTATTTTCATCAGAGCGCGTTCGTCAAAATGATTGTAAAGTTTTTAATAAATAATAAATTATCATGAAAATATTATTCGTAAAATAAATTATATTTTAAAGTCGTATTCATAGTATGAATATCATCAATAATTACATTTTTGAAGTATGCAAATTTGCTTCCCAAAATAGGTATTATTTCAACGAAAGCAGTGTCATGAGCATTTATTTAGCACTGAGCCACGTGAAGATCGCTTTTAATACATGCATATTGCATATATTACGCAATTTTAACCAGTAAACTACTATATCAATAAGAAATCATCTCTATTTATAGGCTTATTCATATTGAGAGTGTATTTGGTCGATAAATTAAATTATTCACCTAAAAACGTCCATTAGAGTAATCGAAATTTCTCATATGCACTCTGCATATGAGAAATTTCATTAGCTAGTGAAGAGTTTGTTTGACAAAGTTGAACGTTCACGGACCGGAAACTCATCTACTGACCGAGATTGTGTATTTTCGTTGCACAATTTTACTAAACAGTACTATGACTGTTTAGTAAAATTGGGCTAACCCAAGGAAGTATTCAAGGTCTATTTATTTCCTATAATATTTTTATAAATTATAATATGATATAACTTACAGTAGATTTTATGTCTATTTAATTTTGTATAGAAGGTCAGTTAGTGGCTTTTCAATTCGATTTTCAAATATAGTCCAGGAATGTTAAAAAGTTCACCTCGGAATGAGAGATCGTGAGATATAAACTTGTAAAAACCGTTTACTTATTTGCAAAAAATTAGTGAAAATACCTATAATAAATAGATTTTTTACCTTTGACCTGATAGCTGTATTCGAGGACACCCTACGACAAGTATCTTGACCCTGCGACCAATTTTAGGCTACCAAAATTAAGGTTTCTAGTTACCTCTTTGATACTAGATACTAACCCTGATTTGACTAATAGTTCTTGACTAAAAATTTATAAATGTAGAGAAAATTTAAAAATATTAATATTTCTTGACGTAGGTATTTAATTTTAGAATAAATGCAAAAAAAAGAAGTTGTTATCCCAAGAAAGTTATTAACTTTGACTTTAACTGAATGCCCAAGCAAAGCACATTAATTAAAACAGATGAAGATTGAAATGAACTTACGTTGCACTATTTTCACGGTCGCAGTGAGGTTCCACAAGAAGCGGAAAAATTTCACAAAGCGTTCCTTGAACGGAATCTTTTCATGGGTCGCGGGCTCCGCAAACCTTACGCTTTTCTTCACATTTCCTTTCTCGCTTTCAGTCTTTTTGCCTTTCAATAAACTCAGTTTTATTAAAAATCCACTTTCTTCGCGCACATTCCCACTTAATGTATTTGATTTCGCGATATGAGTGATTGGTTACATTTTTCGAGATCAAATACACGTTTACACTTCTCTTTGGCTTTGACCTCCGTGTTTCAAATAAATTGAAGGCGAATTTCACCTAAATTTACAACGAAGCACGTAGAGAAATAACTTTGTGTTTTATGTACACAATACAATGCTGTACTGAGTAGTGTCATGACGCTAATAATTCCCAACACAAGTCTAGTCGACACTTGGCTATGTTTCAACTGTTGACTTTTAGGGCGCTCTTAGATATAAACTAAATGTAGATAAGTGGACTTGCCGAATAAATTGCTATATCGTATATTAAGTATGTTGCATGATATTTTTCATAATAATATCTATTGTTTAATATTTTTGTAAAATATTGAAAACGTATACTTCATTAGGAACACGTGTTGTTAGCACGATTACGCGGAAATTAATAGCTTTAGACTAGATAGTTAATAATGATTAATTAAATATTTGATATTTTGTAAACAGTTAAACATAAAACCAGGACTGATATCGCTATAATTTAGGATTTTTGGTTTTGTTAGTTGGTTGTAGTAAAATGTATTAATTCATTAATATTTATTACTAGCTGACCCGGCCAATTTCGTTCCGCCTAACAGTCTAATATCGTGTTAACTTAATTTAGGATTTCATTAAGGTAATAACATTAATATTTTTTTTGCAAATACAGAAATGTTTTATTGCTTGCCATTGCGAAAAAATACTGGAAGTTTTACACATTAGGCCTCTTCTCTCTAGCGCCAATATTGCGATACTGCACATTCTGATACAAAACATTTTTTGATGAGGTAACACATGTCTTCAATCAAGATCAAAGCCTGGTTATGCATCTCCTCATTCACTTCAAGATCGAAATTTCTTGAATTGTCACGAATTCCATGTAAAATGGTGCGTAATTTTATCAACAGATGACACCACATGGTGTTTGCATTCGTAAAATTAATTAATAAATTTATTGTTATTCGATAACTTATCCGATATTTTATTACTTATTCTGCTATTCGGAGCGAAGAAGAATCCACCAAAGATAACTAACCTGTGCAGCCGATCTGGAGTTATAAGTGGTGTAACTAACACGACTTTGTTTAAATTTATATTTTCTCCAACTTGTAGGTAATATAAATTTAATTGTGAACTGTGATCGCTACATTTAAAATGATACGAAAATTCAACGAAGGCTTATTTGCTTTCTTCAAATGACAAAGCAAATGGGCAAAATTATGTTTACAATAGAAAACACTAGGTCAGGTATTTAAGTTGTGTTTAAGAATATTGTGAAGGTAGCATTTTTCTAGAATTTTAAACTTGAAAGCTTGTTATTGCCCGTAAGAAACAAAAGCAATATACCTTGACATTGTTAAGAACAAAATATATTTTGAGAACGCTGAACTTGTAAACGAGTCACCTAACTTAATTTTGAAGTAACCTAATTTACTGTTTTGTTGTTCAAAAACTTTGGCTACGGGAACAAAGATTTCTTATCGCGAAAATGTTGAGTCGATTAAAAATTATAGTGAAATTTAAATTGGGTTAAAATATATTGTGAAATGTGTAAACAAATTATTTATTGAGCTCATGGATAATTCAAGATGTTAGACAAACTAGTGAATTAGTCTTAGTGCACGTTAGTATTAAATGCTAAACAGTGAGTGAAAAAATAGAACACAAGAACAGAGTGTCTTCCCTTTAATAGAAACTGTACCTAGTGTTATTGGACACTTTCGTATGTTAAAAATCCTTATTAGTAAATTAGGTTAGACTTAAATTACTGTTTAGTCTTAAGTTAGGCTAGATCGTATTGTTCCATGATGTCTTAGTGAAGACACACATAGAAAAAAAAACTATTTATCTAAACTATTTACTATAAAAAGTATTTGAAATAATTCATGAAAATAAATGTTTGATAAAATACTAAGCAATTGTCAAATGATAGTTGCAAGCGACATATTTCATTTGACCCCCTTTTATAGTAGTTTAGTCCACACGGGTTTCACTACCGAACACTTGTAAGATTGTTGATGCGTTGACATGAAAGGTGACAAGACCTTTTTTTAAATTTTGTATTTAGACTAATTTACGTCCACGCTCCTAAGTGAATTATAGAAATATGGAATATTACTGATAAAATGAGTATTACAACTGTATATTTTAATATTACCTAATGCAAACTTGACGCCGGTCCATGCGGTGCGAACATAGTGGAAGAGGCGGCGATAAAGCGGACGCGGTCGGCGCCGGCGCACAGGGGCCTCCGCGTCGGGCGCGGGCGAAGCCTCCGCCTCACCCGCACCCGCTCGTTCCTCCAACGAAGACGCCGTGGCTTATCGCATCCAGCGTTAATCGAAACAACTCGCCCGCTTAACGTAAGCACATCACTAGCATCGTTCACTCATATGATCACGATTGTTAACACACTTTTACACACGAATTCACTATAGTTAGGTATGGTTATAGTTAGTGAGCGACAGCCATTGTTACTGTCAGTGCATGCGGCAAGCGATAAAGCTGGAAAAATCTGCAACAAAATATGATTGTTAGTGAGTTAAAGTGTTATTTGTCAGTACAGCTAGTTACAGGGGTTTCCTGTTTAGTAACGTTTAAAGAACATATATAGTATACTAGCTGCCCCCGCGAACTTTATTTCTCCTTAATGTGATTTTACTTAGCCTACCATTTTAAATACATACAAACATGGAAAATTTTGCTATGCTACCCCAGAAAATGTTCAGTTTTCCGGAATGAAAACTTTTTAGGTTTTTCTGAGAATTTTTCTCTATATAAACCTCAGAGTTCAAGTCATAAGATTTTAATTAACAAATAAAAATAGAGGTTGATCGTGGAGGGGTGAAAGGGTTACATATATATTTTTTAATGCCAAATAATAAAATAAAATTATCCAAAAAATATGTTTTTGGGGTGGACACCCCTTATCACTTAGGAGTTTGAAATATAGACAGTAGCCGATTCTCAGAGTTACTGAAAATGCATAAAAATTTCATAAGAATCGATCGAGCCGTTCCGGAGGAGTATCGAAACGAACATTGTGACACGAAATTTTATATATATATAGAGATATTTTTGTCATAATAAAATATGAAACGATACATAAGATACATTTTTATATTTACTTTGGAAATAAAACTATGACTATGTTATATTGAATGAACGCAGTTAGTGAGTCTTTGTTGTTTGGTCTACATTTGCATTAGAATTGAATAACGGCGTGGCCCATGCAAATGAAACGCGTAATGTATTTGTGGCATAAAACTATTTTAAACCATTAAAAATCTGTTGGTGAAACATCAAACACACAATTTTAGATCAATACATACTAAAAATAATACATATTATTGTTTTGTTTATAATATTAACAAAAATATACAAAACAAATCCAGATTTAGATTACGACAGTTTCATAATAATAAAATCAATTTTATGTAGAAAATGTATGCATGTTTTCGCTGTATAAGATTACGCAGAACTGCGAGTCGTAGTTTCATTTCATACAGGGACAATGGGTCCTCCGAGAGATTCGCACTCAGACAATTCTTTTCACACCACACGACTATAAACCTTAAGCCACCAGGGTATTGAGGCCTCATAAAGAATAAAATTCTTTGGAGCCGGGAATTAGACCATGCGTCACTGTCAGTGCAAGGTACAGAAGGGAAGCTTCGTAATAACTTGCAAAATAAACGTTTGATGACCACTTCCTTGAAATATATGGATGCTTCTAAACAGTGACGTAGAATTATGAGATACTTTAAAGTCAATGGTTGACGATTTAATTTCCGGCTGACAATGCTAATGACGAGTTTTCACGTTATCCGGATTACCAAATTTAAAAAGCTTTTGTAAGGTTTCGTTTCCATTTTAAGCAAGGTTCAAGATTTTAATGACCTCAAGAGGTTAAAGTAACCTGTAGGTTTTTTAGCGCAACATGCATATTTGTGTCTTACTCCCCGATTTTTACTAAAATTATAGGGGACTACAAATTTATTTTAAATAGTATTTATACTTAGGTATCTGTGTGCCCTTTTTTGGCAAAGCCCTCATCCAAATCCCGCCATTCCTGTCTATACTGCCATGTACAACCTGATATTCTTTAATATAGTCTATCCACCTTCTAAATTGTATTCCTTTTTTGTAAATCTTGATATACGATGATTTAATTTGCACCGTATATTGAAGGATAAAAAAATTATAGTTATATTTTGTGGATAATCTTAATCAATAGCCGTAGCTGTACGTGAGATGTTTATACCACGATGTAATATAATATTTAATAGAAATAAGACACAACTACGTATCGTAAATAGAAAGAACTTAGGGTTGCAAGAAAAGTATCCCTTTTAAATGTCGGATCTGAAACATTTTTGATAGACCTCATATTAGGACAACCTTCGTGTCTAATTTTACACGTACTTAACACAGAAAAGGTAAGTACTTAACATATTGCCCGAAAGTATGTATGTATGAAGTTCCACAATCTATTGCAAAGCTGTTTTTGGGATCAGACTTTATAATATAAAGATTAATTGTTTTCTTTGCAATTAAATACGTAAAACACCAATTGATAACGGAAAACCACTTGGCCAGTTTCATTTTAAATATTGAATTGTTCATAAGTATGGACTAAACTTTCAAACCTAATAAAAGTTTGCTATTGATTTGAAAGTGTGTTTATGTGAAAGTATAGAGTACACGGGGGCGGAATAGCAATGAAGAGAAGTTGTTTTCTATGCTAATCACGACGCTCGATCCCAAACAAACAATTGCGACTCAAGAGCGACTGGAGTAGCAGAATAGTGCTTTTGTTTTTTTATCGAATACTGATAGAAGCTAACTTTTATATAGATTAGCAGTCGATTCACGTATATATAGAGATAAGTTCATGTAACACGTTGGATTTTGTATTCTCTTTCGCGCGATTTGAACCTCACCTTAAAATATATAGGAGAATTTAAAAAAACGCGTAAATTTATGCTAAGCGAAGCTTAATTGGTGTGTTACAGGTGGATTGGTGCTTAAACTTCATTAAGTGCACATGGGCACTAGAATCGCAGATACTGTGCCGGCTTGTACAATGCGGCTGACCTAATAATAAATTTAAAAAAAAGGATAATAAATAATATTATTAAAAAATAATAAATAGAAAATAAAACTCATTTAAAAAGTTTGGTCCCTGTGGCAGTGTACCCTTAATGCTGGCAGTATTTCCTCGTTGAATTGTTATATTTATTCGTTGAGCGAGGTAAGCACCAGTTCTGGGGTCACCGGTCCAGGCACCATTTAAATCTTTAATTAGGGCCTATGCACTTGAACCTCACGTCCCAAGAGTCTCTGCTCCAAAGGGAACAAAACCAAAGTTGGAGGATAGACTCTTATATCTGAGCCGTTTATTTCTTTAAGGATAAATGGAAAAAAATATTGGTTAAACCTGTATGTACATCGGACTCATAGATTTAGAGTTAAACTGCATCAACAAAAAAAGCAGCGAAAGGAGTTGAATATTGTGCTATAAATAAATGAACTCCAAGAATCTATGATCTGTAGATTATTAGATATGAAAATTTAATATGAAAATGTTACGAAGAAGTTTATTTTCAGCGCTCTCGAGTACGAATAATATCAGACTCTTAGATAAATATCGTATAATGAATGTTAATATAAAACAAACAAACGTATTTCAAATATTAATAGTGAAATAGATAATTGAAACACGAGAAACTTTTGAGCTCTTTATATGGAAACAAAATGACAGTACATACTTTAAAAATGGAGTTCACCTTTACGTGAAACTGGATGGTTGATCGTAAAATATTATGGAACAAATTTTTCTTATTTTCGATACTAACCTTAGACATCAAACGTAAACATTGGTAATACGAGTAAATAGGTTTAAATAAATAAATCGGTGGCGCCTTTTTAGCTTTTTAGGTACTTCAATACCAATGACAGATCGTGCAATGCACTGTTTATTTTTATAAATTTAAACCATATTTAAATAATCGTTATTTTTGCCACCATATAAAATCAAATCATTTTTACATTAGGCCTATTAAAAAGGCACTTTTGATAGTCAAAATAACAAGTTTAAAACATTAAAAAAATTTAGTCTAGTTGCCCATCCAAAATGGTATATGGAGAAGAACGGACAAGGAACTCCATACTTACTCTTTTAACATAGATTGATTTGATAATTTTATGTAAAGACCATGTACATAGAACAAACAAAAAACTACTACACTAAAATAAAATAGGCGTATGGTGTTGTAAAAAACAATGCAGTAGATGACTTAATTATTATGTAGATACCATCACTTGTTTATTCTGGCTTTAAACATTTTTTGACACCTTACAAACTCCAGCAGATAAAATCGGGACAAGGAGTCCCGTCAGTCAGCTGATGGTTGCCTTAGCTTTACTTTATACGCAACGCGTAGATAATAAAGGTGCAAAAACAACAGAGCACCTATGTCAGAATCGTAACTAAACCATTTAACATACATCACATCTGTATCTGATATCAAAATGTAGTTTTTAAATATAAATTTCTTCCCAAATTAAAAATAATATTTGCAATCGCTATTTTCTACATTTAGTCTTTACGAAGTATATTAAAAAAATTAGGTACATTTAAAAGTTAATTGATAAAGTCATATTTTGTTTGAAGTTGAAAATTCCAAGTTATATTTGAACAAAGTAGTCTGTTTGAACAGGATTTATTGTATGAATTTATTATCTTTCCATTACTGTACAAGTTAATGATATTTGCTCATCCCAAACGTGAGGGTTGAGAAATATTATGGAAACATTCAAAATAATCTCTTTCGATCATTACCTCATTAAAATCTAACAGTTTTATTTCATTATTTTATACTTAATATCAATAAAACTTGTAAATAAATCATAACTTCTCCTGCGTAAAATAAAAGTAAGTACAGGTAGCTGTATTTTATGAAATATTCTCATTACGAAATGAGCCTGACTCTTTCTTAGAAGACGGTTGGAATCGTCGAAGACCAAACCCTTTCCGAACGGCTTGATCCCTTGGCGGTGCGTAGAGATGTCACTCTGCATCTTTTACCGCATTTACCATAAAGAGTGTTGTTCGGTTTAATACCTGCCGATAAGTTTCATCATCGGACGTCGAGGCTAAATACGAAATTCCACCGGAATCAGCACGACGTCCGTCGTTTCACAACTCAGCGTTTTAAGGCAGTTTTTGCCGCGCACCACCACTATGTGGAACAAGCTGCCCACTGAAGTATTTGCGAACTAATTCAACTTATGTCCTTCAAGAAAAGAGCGTACCAATTCTTAAAAGGCCGGCAACGCACTCGCGAGTCCTCTGGCATTGGTAGTGTCATTGGGCGGCGGTATCACTTAACATCATATGAGCCTCTTGCTCGTTTGTACCCTGTTCTATAAAAAATAAATAAAGTATTGTTTTCATCATTTGCATGATTTAATTTTAATTACTCAAACAAAAAAAATTTAACCAATCTTACTGTTCTTGTATGTAAAGTTAGCTACTGGCCTAATAATTCATTGACAATAAAGCCTGCTTGACGATAAAACTAACAATTCAAAGGATCAATAATGATGATGTGTTTTAAATGATAATCGTATAATAATTATCAACCGCTTGAACAGCAAATAAAAACCTTTTAAAAAATATAGTCTCCATTCAGCGGTTAATTAAAACGCTTTGATAATTTTTCATTTTCATGCGAACTTGGTGTTAATTGCAATATCATTTATAAGGTGCTATTTGGAAATGTTTGTTATTTATTTCGCAGTTAAAAAGCAATTTTCATTAATATTGTATGACGCAAAATTTCATTGCAATTTTTAATCAAATTCTTTTGGGTCTAAGGCAAGCCGGTTCCCACACGATGTATTCCTTTACTGTTCGAGAGTAAATTCGCACAGAGACAGAACGTCCATTGGTGCACAGCCGTGGTTCAAACTTACGACCTCAGAGGTGGGTCGCACGCTGAAGCCAATTTACCTTTTTTTTAAATAAACTCACCGTATATAAATTTTAAACTATTTTCAAAAATCTGTATTAATTTCACAATAAATAACTCCAATTGCCAAAACCCATAAATACACAAAACAATGATAAGCAATGAATCGGAAATTCAAAGTGTAATCCCATTATATATATATACTTCTTGTATTTCCCTAAATTTGGAACATGGAACAGATTAAATTGTGCAATGAAGTGTGAATAAATACTCGATACACACTTCTACATCACAAACCGCGGGTAAGCGCTCAGAGGAACTTCTAAGCTCCGCGATTATATATTGGTTAATCCTCAGTGTACCATTACAGTGGTACTATTTGAATTAGTGTTAGTGCACGTTAGTCTTATGTGCTAAGCAGTGGTAAGTGAAAGAATAGAACACAAGAACAGAGTGTCTTCCCCTTAATAGAGACTGTAACTTGTAAGTAGTGTTATTGGACACATTCTTATGTTAAATATTATTAGTAAATTAGGTTAGGCTTAAATTCCTTATTAGTAGTAGTTAGGCTGGATCGCAGTTCCACGATGTCTCAATGAAGCGACTGTGATGACAAAATAACCTCAGTGGAGTAATTTGTTAGTATTTTTAGGATAGTTGTCACAAGCTGTCATAAATGCTACTTACAATCCAAATTTTTGTAGCTCATCTTAAGGTTTTGATCTGAAAATGTGAAAATGTATATACCATTACATATGTATCTTAAAAAAGTGTTTCGGGTATGAGACACGCGTAATGTGTATGTTTGTTTTTTTTTAAATAGTAAAGGATCAAACGAACGTACGGGACGCCCATAAAGGGCAGTCATCGCAGCCCAAGGACACCTATTTTTAGTAGGTGCGTTGCCGGCCTTTGCGGGAGTGCACTGGAGTACACCCCAGTTATAGTTATTGTTCGTGTTTTTACATTTATTTGGATAATTTTTCAGACATCCTAATAGTAACGCTACGAGCGACACAATTCCAAATCATTTGACACGATGCATGAGGTAATAAAAAAGAGAATTACTCATGAAATCCTATTACTTTTGGGTGTTTTGAAGGTTTGGAAGGGCGGTTAAAAGTAAACAATACTTATTACTTCTTAAATAAAAAACCTATAAATATATGCGATAAAATGTGAATATTTCTCGAGTACCTTATTATATCATTGTGCGATTTAAGAATACGAGTAACGGTTCCAACCGTTGCCAGAAGTACCCTCGTGTTTTGGAGAAAATTAGGAAGGGTACTTCAAACTCGTCAATGGTTCCGTTACGCTCTTATACCTAGGTTTTGTGTTAGATTTAATATGAGAACTTGATAAAGTCCGACAGTAGATACTATTATTTAAAAGATATTTTTTTGCACTCAAACACCGTTTGTACCGTATTTAATTTAAATATAATAATTATTCGTGTCTTTTGTGCTCGCACTTTACCCACATGACACCTACAAACCCGCCTATGCCGATGGAGTGACGATATATTTCTCCGACATATATATATATAAGATATATTATTAAGGATTTTCAAAATGAATCACAAATTGTTTCTCTGAAATACAAAGATTTTGTGTTATTGATCACATTTTATAATAATACCATGCACTTTGTCTAACTATAACAATTATTCTTGTCTGAAATAACAAGAAACGACATTTAATATTCACTTATCCTCAATTACATCCTTTAATCTATCTTTTTATAATCATACATTGCACTAATTAATCTGCACGTCATCCGCCATTCAATCGCACGTCACTCCGACGCGTCCCCTACCAACTTCCATAGACAACTTGTAAAAACGCGCCAAATTCAGATGAATGAAATATCATTTCATTACATATATATTTTTACATGGTATCATATGTAGTTTTATAAAAATACCTTTTCATAGGTCTTGACGTAAAATAAGTCACAATTATAAAATCATATTTGCGATTTTCATTTTAGCAATTCTACGTTGCAAGAAATGCTTTTCACTAGAAACATACTGCAATATCCTGATCCATACAAAAAACGCTCTGCTAGCTTTGTGTCCAAACATTTTTCAGCTTAATTTTGAAACGTTTCATGTTTCGTTAAATAGTCCATGTCAAGTATGTACAATGGTGTCGCCTAGTCCTTCTAGAGGCGACCTCGTTAAGGCTGTATTAAAATAAAAACAAACCACATCTTTGTTCTTTGGCTCTTGGCATACTAAACCTATTCATACTTTGTATACCTTTGGTTCACGGGCTACATTAAATGTTGAAATAAGGAGTTTTTTATGGTCTTGGGCAGTGTTCGCCTAGTGGCTTCAGCGTGCACTCTCATCCTTGAGGTCGTAGGTTCGATCCATGGCACCAATGGTTTTCATTCTATGTGCGCATTTAACATTCAATCGAACGGAAAAGGAAAATATCGTGAGGAAACCGAATTGCCTTAGATCCAAAAAGTCTATGGCGTGTGTAAAGGACAGGAGGCTCATTACTTCCTTGCCTATTAGATAGCCATTGATTATGAAACTGATACAGAAATCTGAGGCCTTGTCCTAAAAACGACATTCGGATATAATCTATATATATATAAAGAAAATGGTCTTCGTTTGAGGCTCAATCACGCCTAAACCACTGATCGTATCGACATGAAACTACCACCATTCGATGCGAAATTTTTCCTAGATGGTTTATGGCTATTTATATTATTAAATTCCAACGTTCCTTCATTTTTTATTGCTGTTTTACTTTTATGAAAATTTATCCATACGGACTTCACCGCGGAAACATTCGGGGAGGCTTCCTAGAACCTCTAAACGTCAACATCTGTTAAAAACTCGATTTTCGAAATATTTCAATTTTCTTGGCGGGAAGTTAAAAAGAAGAATAATAAAAATATGAAAAAAAATAAAATAATGAAACATAAAATTTATTTTAATTCGTCCAGCAAAGCGGGCGCGAAACGGCTAGTGTTTCTATATAATAAGATACCTTATCACAAAATATTACAGTTCGGCTACAGTTCTAATAATTTATTTTGAAAGTTCAGTCTGATCCTGGATTAATTGGAGCCTGTAATTTAAAGTATAATGAAAGGGGTAGTTATTTTGCGGAGAACATTTTAAATAAATAAATTATTATTAAACAAAACATAGTCAGTAATAAACTTTGGGAAAGAAACTAGTTAGTACGGTCGTTTTATCGCCTTATTATCACAGCCCCTTTTGGGTTTTCTCAATTAATTCAAAGATAACAAAGACAATAATTAATTACACGAACAAATTCGGTGATTGCGTGAGTCTAACGCAAAATAAAGTAAACTATGGAAGAATAGGGTAAAATTGAAGTTTAAATCCTCAGTAAAAAAAGGTTGGTAACATCCGTAAACAGAGCAGTGTTGGCCTAGTGCCTTCAGCGCGCAGCTCTCATCCCTGAGGTCATAGGTTCAATCCCCGGCTAAACACGATGGAAATACGCACATAGAAAGATATGTGTGTATTTAACATTCGCTCGAACGGTGAAGGAAATCATCGTAAGGGTACCGGCTTGACTTAGACCCAAAAAGTCGACGACGTGCGTCAGGCACAGGAGGCTGGCTTAGATTGACATATAATCAATAATCATGAAACACATAAATTATAAATCTGAGGCCCAGACCTAAGAGAGATGTAGCACCACTGATTTATTTTATTTTTAAAATCCGTAATAATATCGTTTATTAATATTTTATGTAAATTCCAACTATAAAATCTAGAAGATTCGAAGTATGATGACGTCAAAAGTTCAATGAAAAATTTATCTTTAGTTATAGCAAACATTGTTTGAAGTTGAAAAGTTATGCATTATGGGCAGTCAACACAAGATCATGCATCTAGGATACATTACTCAAGATAATACATTTCGGTTGAAAGGCGACGTCTCAGTAAAATGTCACCAAAACACATTTACTCTTCTAGAATATTGTGGAAATAATATTTTTATTTAAGTGCACATCTGCGTAAAAGAGCTATTAATACATTTTTGTAGCACCTTCTAACGTGTCCATGAAATTCAAGGATTAGACATTTTATTAAAGCATTTTTATATTTTCTTTGGCCAATTCCCCGACTATATTGCCGTTCTAGGTATTAAGTAACCTATATTATATTATCATTAGCAATATGGCATTTGTAATTAGTATGATTAAGTACTACTTATTTCTGTTAAAAACTTTTTGTCAGGATTAGACATGTTGTTATACTTCTGAGTCTACTGAAATAATATTTATTTATTTATTTATATGTTCTAAAACAACGTGTATCTATGTATAAAATTATACATGAAGATATGACATTACAAATTTTACACACACATTTACATTTTTATATTCGAACATAATATGCAAGCTAGAAATGGAAAAAATTTAACAAGCAACCACAAAATAAAAACATAATAACTAAAACTAAATAGAAACTTAAACCTCATTAAGATAAACAAAGTTACGGTAAGTTGTAAGATTGTTGTAAAATATATCAATATTTTCATTAATGTTAGTAATTAAGTTGTAAGAGTGAGATAGCCTATTCACTGGACCATTAAAAGTAGCAGATGAGCGAGCCGTAGGTACGTATAGAAGACTTTTAGTTCTAGTAACTCTAGGATTACAAAGAAAGGAATATTTGAAATATACTATTGCACAACTCTGTACTTTGTAATATTATTAGTGTCTTCTGAGTTGATTTTTATGTCAAGATTACATATAATATTACAGTAAAGTACAGAATAACAGTACAGAACAATAATAGATTTCATCAGTTTTTAAAATTGATTAATGTTCTTATTTATGATCCTTGAAAGATACATTTTATACGTAAGATTGTAGGTGGTTTAGGTAATAAACAGTACAATATGAGAACTTGCTTTATTACTTAGTTTATTTCCATTTTATATTTTCAGAAGTAAACTTTAAAATATCTCGTGTGCTTTGTTTCTAAAGAACATTGTTATTCTGTTCAAAAACTCCTGTGCTTTAGCAGCTTTTATTGAGTCTATACAATTACCTCACCAACTCTGTTGCAACAATCCCGAAGAATTGAAAGTAACTACTAGTTTTTGTAAAGGTGATGTCTAATATTTTGCAACAATGTTTATGATTGTCTTACAAAGTTTATACTTTATAGCGAACAAAAAATATAAAAAAATATCTTCGGTTTCAAAAATTCAAGGGAAGATGACAGTTTTAATTTTAATAGGTACAATACGCTACCATCGAGCAATGTAATCCTAAATTTATTTTTGATTTGAAATAAAAGTAAACTCTCTAAGGTTAGCCTAAAGCTGACTTTAAGTTTAGTTTTAGTTAAACCATATTAGAATGTCTAAATCACCATAAATTTATTTAGTTATAAAAAATATTTCACATTAAAAGTGTATGTTATGCTGAAAACTAATCTAAAGAGAATATCTAAGCTTATATTCTTGTGTAACTCCTTTTTCAATAAAATGTCGTGGTAGTAAAATCAGAGCAGGTTAATCAATGGATTTTTTTTTCTATGTGCGCCATTGAAACTTGCTCCCACGTTGAAGGAACATTGCGGCGAAACCGGGCTTAGGCCCGAAAATCGTCATCATCACAGAACCTGTCTATAAAATTATCAAAGAAACCTTTGCAATTTCAAAGCAATATAGGATTGTAGTGCCACTGGATTATTAATAGCAGAATCAAAATGTACATAGCATCTCATTACCAAACATTGTGCGATAATTGTGCAAAGGAAACCTCTCTCATCTCCATTCCTTAGTAAATTTGCAATAATTATTCTCTGTGATTACTTTGATCTCGTATTAAAGTTTCATTAATGCTCAGCAGCTATTCACAGGCAGATAATGTATTTCGTTGTATTAACAGACTAGTGTGCGATGTTTAAATAACATTTAATACACAATTTATTTAAATGTTTTGTGGAAATATTGTGAATGATAATGGTTATTTATTATGGAAATATGGTTTAAATTGGATTCCGAATAAGTGATATTACTTTACTTTTTAGCTGTGTTAAAAAAATACCGTGATCCAATCTCAGTTGGTCCCGGAATAAATATAATTTGTTTCAAACGCGTTATATTGTGAAACAGGTGAATATTTACGATAACATGTTCAATGTTTCTTTACAAGGCATAACTGAAACTTAGTTCGAATACATCCGTTTTCTCAAAGTTAAAGTTTTTAGATTTTATCTAATTGTCTTAGTGATAGAGCAAACAATGTTTTCTCTAACAACTAACGATTTATAATTGTAACAACTGTTATATTTTAAAAGCGTATCAAAAAATTATGTAACGTCGTTTATTAGAAAGTGTTTTTTTTTTCATGTATATTAAGCCTATATAGTTCGAATACATCCGTTTTCTCAAAGTTAAAGTTTTTAGATTTTATCTAATTGTCTTAGTGATAGAGCAAACAATGTTTTCTCTAACAACTAACGATTTATAATTGTAACAACTGTTATATTTTAAAAGCGTATCAAAAAATTATGTAACGTCGTTTATTAGAAAGTGTTTTTTTTTTCATGTATATTAAGCCTATATAGTTCGAATACATCCGTTTTCTCAAAGTTAAAGTTTTTAGATTTTATCTAATTGTCTTAGTGATAGAGCAAACAATGTTTTCTCTAACAACTAACGATTTATAATTGTAACAACTGTTATATTTTAAAAGCGTATCAAAAAATTATGTAACGTCGTTTATTAGAAAGTGTTTTTTTTTTCATGTATATTAAGCCTATATAATTAGCGGGGCATACATCAAGATATTCAAATAAAAGGTGGTCTTTAAAGACAACTATTTCGAAAGGACTAAGGCGAAGAAGGAGAAGAGGGTGCACCAAAAAAGATGGATAGAAGAAATAGAAGCGTTAGCAGTAAGCCAATGAAGAAAGATGGCCATGGATAGAGATATTTGGAAAAAGCTGAAGGAGGCCCATTACCCGTGAAGGGATCCGATCAACGGAACTGAAGGAAGCTAGGATATTGGGATAACAAGAAAAAACATATTGCTAAAACGCATATAACTAATCTAAAGTGTATTTGATTGGAAATTAAACGGGCTTTTATTATTATTATGGTTTAACCTATGTACTATTTATTAATTCATTTAAGTAATAAAAAACGCTTATTATAAACTGAATTTACACTGATTCATTTAACTTCCATTATGAGATTACCAAGGGATGGATAACTGGTATATTGATTTTAGCTTCAATACGTACCAGTATAGTAAAGACAAACACGTACCCTGTCTCATTAATAATTATACAGTGGAGCCTAATTTGTAGTCTGCCTGTTTAGAGCTAATTGACTGTAGGAGCAAATGAAAATGGAAATAGCCGTCATCGTAATACCTACTTGAAAACGGTGACCGAGCGTAGCGAGAGTGAAAATAAGACGTTTTATATGCCTAAAATAAATATACTTTCAACACATAAGAGTTATACATACAAGGTTTTTGAAAGTAAATTTATGGTGGCCTAGTGGTTCAGGTATGAGATTCTCAACCCATAGCTCATGCGTTTGAATTCCGGCTGCACTAATGCATTTTTCTGTGTGCGCAATTAATATGTATGGTGAAAGCAAACGACTTGAAGAAACTAGGATTAATTAGAATCAAAAAGTAAAGAAAGACTAGTGTCTGGCTTAGGAGCCTGATCAGTTACTGGTCTGTAAATTAAGTCGGATTATTAAAAACGGATTCAATCTGAGGCCAATGTAGGTTCTATAATAACGCACAAATGTCGTATGGTGTCTGAAATCCTTATATTAGTTAAAAGCAACCTGAAAACAACGGTAAAATAAAAAAATAGGTCACTGCAATATTTCGTTGATATCAAAACGGTAAGCATTATTCAACTGTGGAAACGGGTAAATAGAATGGAAGATATATTGTAGCGCTGGCCGCTCGTGGGTGATATACGGGAGGGGAAAACAGAAACAAACTGATTCTATTGATTTACCTTAGTTTAAAAGGCTCGATATATAGCATTTATATTAGACAGATTTTGAAAGCCGATAAAAAATGAAAAGCTCTGTTGTTTGACGATTAAAAATACTAGTGTTTTGTTATGCAGATGAAGTTAGACCCTTCAAACGATAGACTTATTTTATATAAATATTATCATGGCTTGTTATTTTTTTTACGTCTATCGTATAATTTAATAAATTATACAGTTTGCTAGTAGTGTGTGTATACGACGAGAAAGTATTATAGTGTGTAGTTTTTTATTATGTAGAGAAGTATAATAAATATTTGTTTGTTTTGATATCATCTTTAATAGGTCAGCAGATCCTTAGACTTTTCTCACGATGTTATCACGTGATTTTTCGTGCAAAACCCGACAGGAATTCGCACGAAAATTGGAAATGAAAAGGTAGACAAACAAGAAAAGGCTTTTTAATTTAACTGCCAATGCAAATTCCTTTCTTCGTATACTTTGTGATATGTTGAGTGCAAATAGCCCGCTCGGCCTTTATCATCAATCGCTTTCTCGAGTGGCCGACTTCAATCTAACTTTTAAAAATCCTCTTCCCTTCACCGAGTACTTTCACCAAATTCTCGTTAGGATGAAGTATTGAAAAACTTATATGGACTACTACAATTTATCAATGTGTACGTACTTCAAACTTAAATCTTGTGTTTTTTAAAGTTAATTTTACTTTGGCTTCATTGATTGATGACCGGTGCGTAAGTTGGAAAGGTCCTTACCCTCACGGTAGTATTTCCTTCAGAGTTTATTGCCAGTTCTTCCGTTCTACGCCCTTGATTTGAGAACTGGCAGTAAATGTAAAATTAGAAGCATTTAATGTACTTTTTTTTTGACGTTCATAAGTGTACATTGTGTTACCTATATCAATAAATAATTTTGACATTGACTTTCAAGAAAAGAGCGTACCAATTCTTAAAAGGTCGTCAACGCACTTGCAAACCCCTGGCATTGATAGTGTCCCTGGGCGGCGGTATCACATATCATCAGATGAGCCTCCTACCCGTTAGAACAGGGGGTTCTATAAACAAAAATCACCTTTCCAAAGTTGATACTATTTTTATGTAATATTACCCGTAAATCGTATATTTTCCTACCTACATATGGTAGCAAGAGATAGCCCAGCGACTTCGGGAGCTTCCTTATGCGGTAGGGTAGGATACACCCGAGGAGTGTTTTAGTGATTGTTGCTCACCTGAGTAGCAGAGAGTATGCCAAAATATCGAGACAGTATATGTTCATAGTGATAAATACTAGCTTAGTCATTGTAATCTAAACAAGGGGAATGAAGACACAAGTCAACTTGTTATCTCACAAGAACACTTTCGAATTCACTTTGATGTTGAAACTTTGGACAGCTGAATAAATGAAGTTCTTTAAAAGGAAAACGGATAGAACAACGAATTTCTTTGTAATATTTAATTACTTTACATATTCAATGTAAAAAAAATGATTCAATGCATTCATTGACAAATAAGATATTATACTCACATGATATATTAGTGTTGATAATAATTCCACATATTTTGACGCAAAAAATTGGACGGTTAGAATATTTTTATTAAGTCCTAGAACCCCTAGACCTGGCCCTATATTTCGATGTCAACCATTTGATTGATAATTCTTAAAAACAAAGAAATGTTTATATGTCTGTCTAACAGTCAAAGAAACAAGAAACAGTTTCATACGTAAACACCGCAAATTATAGCATAAACCTTGTGTTTTTTTATATTTCTAAAGTACACCTAGTTATTATACCAAACAATAAGAATATACACGACATTAGATCTAATAAAATTTCAGGATGAAACCCAAAGTATTCTTTTTTGACAAGTAGGTCAGGCAGCCCTCTGTGCCTTCGACATGTTCCTCATAATGCTGTCACGTAAGGGAAGAGAACTACAGCTACATATATCCCAATACTTATTATGTGTATATAGCTTGTAGTTACAGTTATACAAAAGTTACATATATATGTTTTAGTTAATAATTAGAAGCGCAAACCAAATGTTAGCAATTAACGTAAACTTGAAGCCTAAATGAGCCTTTTAGTTTGTCCCACACTCATTAATTGTAATATAATAAACCATTCCTGTTTCCGAGAATGTCCAATAGGTCGAGTCGAGGATTTTTATTCTTAATTGGTAACAGAAGTGTCACTTAGATGTAAGAATAAGTCAAAATAAGTTAGTTTTTTGTTATTCGGTGTCACAACCACCCCTAATTTTATGTTAGTTATAAGCTCATGTTTTAAACGATTACATCCAGTTGACCCGGCTTCATCTAACATATAATTGAACATCCCTGCAACAACCGCCACCAAACTTATCTCTATCTGTACCAGGCATTACGGGAAAGGCAGTGAAAAGTGTCTATATTATATACTAGCTGACCCGGCTAACTTCGTTCCGCCTTAGTCTAATAATATCATGGTTACTTTAGTTAAACTTATTTTAGGATTTCATTAAGGTAACAACATTAATACAACTTTTTTTGCAAATACAGAAATGTTTTATTGCTTGCCATTGCGAAAGAAGAATGGCAGTTTTACACACCTCTTCTCTCTAGCGCCAATATTGCGATACTGCATGTTAAAGCACCTCAAGATCGGAATTTGACGTAAAATGATGCGTACTTTTCTCAACGGATGGCACCACATGCTGTTTGCATTCGTAAAATTAATTAATTAATTAATTGTTATTCGATAACTTATCCGATATTTTATTACTTATTCTGCTAATCGGAGCGGAGAAGAATCCACCAAAACGGAGATAAATAACATCGGTCCAGCCGATCCTGAGTTATAAGTGTTGTAACAAACACGACTTTCTTTTATATATATAGATATAGACACTTTTTTTATATAAAGTGTCATATGAAACCAAAACAAAAAAATAATTTAAACCTCTACATAGTATATATAAGTCATTAACAAGAACGGTCATTTGTTGAAATATAAAATTACTGACCTCAAAAATGCCTTTTGACTTTTAACCACATACATCACACTATTTAAGCTTCACATAAAGCCAATAAAATATGATTTAAAAGCGCACGGAACATTACAGCAACAATACAAACGGATATACGATAAATCTCGGTTCAAAAATACGATACGAAATTGTCGATAAAATCCAATAATGCAACTATCTAACTATTGGATCTCACTTGACAAATGTGCCTGAAAATTGGTATCATTTAGTCACAAAGGCGCTTCGGCAAACCGCCAAGTTAGCGTATGTAGTGGCGTTCAAGTGTTTCCGAGACTCCGACGCCACATTTTTACTTCAAAAAGATATTTCGACGTTTAGTGATATTATTAGAATATTAACAACATAGTGTGATCCAAATCTACAAGTAGTTTAACAAAAAGACTACTTTGCATACGAATATTATAAATACACTAAAATAAATAATAAGGCTGATTTGTGGATGTCAACGATACCGTCCATGGACACTCACATTGCTAGAAGGCTCGCGTTGCTGGCCTATTAAGAATTGGTACGCTCTTTTCTTGAAGGACCCTAAGTCGAATTGGTTCGGAAATACTTCAGTGGGCAGCTGGTTCCAAATAGTGGTGGTTCGCGGCAGAAACCGCAGTGAAGTACCGTCTCGCCTTGCTGAGCACACCAAGCTTTTTAGAGGCTAATTAAACGTTTCCTTCCAAATGACCTCGAAACTGAACGTCATTCGATATGTCAACGCCCAGTATTCCGATACTAGCTGTGGCTTTAAGGAGAGTGTCTTCAGGAGTAGCGACAAAGGGATTTTTTTTAGCGGAAAATGCACAAACTTGTGTTTTCTTGGGGTTAAATTGGACTAGATTTAGTCTAACCCAATCCGAGACTCTACGTAGCAGAGTTTCGACTACAGACACAACATTAAGTGTATCTATAATTATTATAGAATTCGTCTCAGAAGATTTCTCGTTCGACGTGATTCCAAAAAAAGTCCCGGCGTCGCATATTTTGTCTTGCTTTAAATGTTTACACTTACTTTAAATTCTCACAATTTCTTACGATTAGGTTAGGCCAAAATTATTTAAGTAATTCTTTTAATTAACCATTGATGTATCGAGAAGAAATTGTTAAGTTTATTCGAAGTGCTTTCAACGAGCTTTAAAAAGGTTCTCCTGTCGTTTTATTTATTCAGTGTTTCACGAACTTTAAACGATTCTTCTTTTATACATTGAACTTATTTTATATAAAAAAACAAAATTGATTTTTAGATCTATTTCTAAATTAACGTTTTATTAGTGTTTTATAGTGGAAATATTCTAAAGTGTGTGTGTAAAATATAATATTACGGGAAATTAGTAACAGCTGGATTCTTGGAATTTTTTTATTTGCGTAAATTAATATAACCTATGTTACTAATACTAAAAAAATTGAGTTTATTCCTTACAACAAATAAAAGTCTTTCCTCTTTTGAATATAAGTATATATTTATATGATTATGTTGATTTAGCTCGCAAGTGTGTTGCCAGCCTTTTACTCAAACTCAAATCTTTATAGCATTTCTTATGTTCATATTTTACACGTGACACGTTATAATTTATTACCTAGTGAGAACAGTACTCCTGATAATACAAATACATCAATCTATATATTAAATTTTCTATGTAAACGATTTATTAATTTTTAATAGAACTTTGCTATCTATGAAAATTGATTCTCTGAGAGCCACTCCATATAAAATGTATACTTTAATTTAATTAAGGAGATTCAGCTTTGCATTTTAAAGTGTTTTGCTCGGGAAGTACTTATGTTTATTATTATGCTGGAACCCCGTGTGAAAGTTTAATTCAGTATTCACGAATGAAGGAATTTTAATAATATAAGAAAAGATTACATCTACATAAACAATTATGTTTTCTTGTACTTCATAATTTCGCGTGAAAATTCGACGATGAAGCACGAGGTGTTTCTTTTATTTATATTTCTTCATAGTTAGGTGTCACAGACACAAGTGATTGTATAGCATTGAGATTTTATTGAGAATCTTACGCTTGCACTCCACAACTGGACTATTACCTTTACACCTAAAAAAAATATTATTGTCTAATTTTGACATTGTGTATCGAACCTTGGACAATCACACAGCCCAGATACACATAAATAGTTTCTTAGTTATTTGTGGTGTAATGTGATGTCAAAGTTTTTTTATAGTCTGGTGCACAGAGAAATGGGTGCACATAAATAAGTTCAGTTACATGCATAGCTTCTAAGCCAATCATCGTCATCGTCTATGGCCCCTTGTGGGCAATAGCCTCCTCAAGAATATTTCGCAATCTATCCAGTGCTTCCAACTTCGTACTACTGTTTCGAGGTTTTTGACAACTCCATTCCAACGCAGCCTCGGTCTACCAGGATTTCTTTTGCCACTAGGTTGGGTTCTATTGGCCGCCATTCGGTACACTTCCACACACAATCAAGTGTGAGCCTGTTGCAATTATGAATTCTACGATGTTAGCATCTTCAAGGTTGTTATAAAGTTCTTCATTGAAGCGAATACCACAAACAGCGAGGACGTTATCAGCCAATACTGCTTTTAAAATATGAACTGTAAAGCTTTAAAATTTGTTCTTGGCTACAAACATTGAAGTTATATTAGTAAAGACCACAGCAAAGGAGTGTGAGACTCATTCTCATTAAAACGTCACTTGATGTCACAAAAATGTCTACGTAGTAAAATATTCATTTTTCTGCAGCTAAAATGTCTAAAGCAGCGAAATGATATATGAAATAGAAAAACTCGGGTTTTCATCTATTTCTTTTCTTTTTCCTCATTTCGTTGGTGCCTTTCATTATAACCCGGTTTCACAGTTCTGTGAGCAGTAGTAATGAGTACTTTTAAAAATTCGAATATGTTCATGCGATGGTGTCGCATGTAACGAAGTGATGTCTAGTGGGAAATGTAGCAAATTGTTTATAAGTAATAATTGTAACATTTTGTTTTGAGAACTTAAACAAAAATTACGTTTTAATTATGTAAATCTTATACACTTTCATCAAATTATTTTAGGTTATTCCTAATAAAAGTACTTCATAGATTTTAAATTGAAATCAATAATAAATAATAGATATGTACTTGGCTGTTATTAATAAAATTTAGGTTTTTATTATTAAAAAGTTCTCGTGGTTTATTTACCTTACTTAGTCAATAAATCATAAATGTTATGTCCAAGTTTATATGTTACGAAGTAATCCATAATTTAGTCTTCGAGTACTATAGGAATCTGTTTCTGTATACCTAACATATTTGGTTCAGGAATTCATCAAAGTTAAATACTTTAAGTATACAGAAAGCTATTATGAAACCTTCAATAGAGCCAGTTTCAGCCTTCAGCAAGGATTAAAGTTTAGCTAAAGTCGGCTGCTCTAAGCTCGTCGTGATTGTCTTTCACATTAAGTTAAAAACTTAAATTAATATAACCTCTCTGAATTCCTCGCTAAATCACTTACATGATTTCATAAAGGCTTGAATTACTTGTCAAATTAATTATTAAGTTAGTTGCTAGTAATTTCAAATTATTAAAGCTCATATATAAATTAAACAATAGTAACTCTGCATTCAAAATTAATCACAGAGTTAGGTTCCCTGTCCCTATTCCCTGGACAGCTAAGGAAACAAATGTACCCATACTAAGAGGGTAAAAAGACGTCTTTCAACACTTTATTACCAACGCATCCTGAATTTTTTTGGACATGCAACAGATCCAGAATGTTTAAAACTTATTGTGACTGGCAGAGTGGAGCTGGAGTGATCAAGTAAAGGCCCTTACAGGTCTTAACATCATTCAGGCGCGGAGGCTTGCCGAAGTCAGGGGAGAGTGGATGAAATTGTGCAGCAAGAAGACTGAAGAAAAAACAGTAAAGGCGAAGTTGTTAGCCATTGCCATGTACATCTCTCAACCCTGAGATAGTGCATATAAAGCCCGAATGTGCACCAATGGATATTTCTTCTATGTCCATACAGTCATATGATGAAATATTTTTTTATATGACAGGGCCCAAACGTGCAGGATCCCTTGATGTTAAGTGATACCGCCGCCCATAGACACACATTGCCAGAGGGTTTGCAAGTGCGTTGCCGGCCTTTAAGGAATTGGTACGCACTTTTCTTCAGAGACCCAAGTCAAGTTCGGAAACAACGTTTTGGGTAACTGGATTCACATAGTGCCTTAAAGTTAAGTGCGCTTAGTTGTAGAACGACGGACGTCGAGGTATATTCTGCCGTGACTTCCGATTATGAAAACAGCTCTGAAAACACTTAATGGTAAATACGATAGAAGATGCAGAGAGACCCCACATCTCTACGCAATGCCAAAGGATCGATCTCGGAAAGTGACTGGTCGTAAATACATATGAAATATATAGTATGAAACCAGTCTAGAATAGCCAGAAATATACGGCCGAACTAGAACTAACATTTTAGAATTTCGGTAGTTTTGACTACCGAAATTCTAAAACGTATGTAACATTAATTAAAAACCACATATGTTAATAAATCGTTAGGTTAACTGATGCATATTTGTAATCAATATTTCCGAGCAAATCTGGCCAGTTTCAAATACGGAATACTCCAATTAAACTACTTTCTGCTTCGGAAAATGTATGTAAATTAAAGCCTCGGTGGAGATCTTTTGCTAGAATTAATGTTCATGGCTTTGAGTAATCAATAAAATATGAGAAAAAATGTATGATTTAAATCTTGGTACAATGGTAGAAGCAGAAGAATGGAATCCTGCAAGAGCTGTTAATGTTTCATAGAAAATGTACTTACTTATATGACTTTTATAACAGTGATTTTGTTAATAATCATAGTATTTTCATCACATAAATTCATTTCATGGTTTTTAAATCATTTTTAAAAACCATTAGTTGTTTTAAAAAAAGCTGGTTACTTAAATAACTTTAAAAGTAACAACTAGAGCAGTGTTGGCTTGGTGGCTTCAGCACGCGACTCTCATCCTTGAGGTCGTAGGTTCGACCCCGGCTGTGGACTAATGGACATTTTGTCTATGTGCGCATATAACATTCACTCGAACGGTGAAGGAAAACATCGTGAGGAAACCGGCTGGTATTTGACACAGAAATTTGTGCACAGGAGGTTATCACCTATTTGCCTATTAGATTAACAAATGATCATGAAACAGATACAGAAATCTGAGGCCCAGACCTAAAAAGGTTGTAGCACCACTGTTTTTTGTTAAAGATACAATCGCTAAAGTCGCTTGCGATCACGACTGCTGTAAAGCAAGAGAAACCTCTTACTTACTTTACTACTACTTACTTTACTACTTTACTTACAGTACTTTGCCTTATATTGTAACTCCGTAAACTAATGAAGTTTAATAAAGCAATATAACATTATAGTATATGCTTGTGACATAAATTCATACATGAACTAAATATATTCACAATTATACGAAATTGTCGTTAATATTAAATTGAATCTGGCCTCTTGCTTTGTCTCCGATTATTGTGTATCAGTAATGATTAAACATTATGTTTCGAGTATAATGGAGCTTTAGTGGTTTGTACATTATGTAAGGCATTGTGTTGATACAAGCTTAGTCTGTCATAAGGTTCTATGGATATTTTGATAAAATCATCTAAAGTTTTGCCAGCGGTTTTTTTTTTTTTGGGTCCGATAATTGTCAACTAATTTTGCATAGATTTACATGAGTTGTCATATATTTCAACTCCTATAAAAGTATTAGTTGTTTTTTTAACTAATATTTATATTATAGTGGTGTCAAAATTCATGTGTATAAAGTACTTCATAATAATAATTCGTACTCCATTTAGCTGCTTTACATAGTTTCAAACTTTGTAATTGATGTAAATTGCAAAGTTTCTATGTTGAACACGTTCAAGTGATAACAGAGTTCATAAATTGTCATAATTTTAAAACAAAAGATATAATTAATTTTTCCTTATCTTCTTGACATTCTTTCACTGGATATTTATGATAATCGCTTAGAACTTAGATTTTAAAATACATCGTAATATATATTTATTTTTAAAGAGGACTTTCCTCCAGATTTTTCTACTTACGTTTCAGAGAAAGTAAAGCGATTTACTCATACATAAGAAAGAACTTTAGATTCGGTAATCTGTTAAATTTCCAAACATGTATCAAATTAGCGCCTTGATGTTAGTACCCTACCTTGTAGGGGTACAACTTAATAAATTAATTGCCCCATTTCTTGCAAGAAAACCAGACATACACAGAACGTTAAAATGTAACAGTACTCAATAATAGTTTGACGTGTAATATTAGGATTAAAAAATCTTGTAACATCAGATATACAGCCCCTTGTGGGCCTTAGCCTCCTCAAGTACTCGTATATTTCGCCATCGCTATCCATTTCGTGCATCTTGTGTCCAACTTCGAACCCCTATTGGTCCTTGACAACTCGATCCCACCAATGCTGCCTCGGTCTACCGAGTGTTATCTTGCCACCAACCAGGTTGTGAATTCAGTAAGGACCTTGGGGTTCTGTCATCCGCCATTCTGTGCACATGTCCCAACCACTTGAGCCTGTTGCATTTTATAAATTGGAGGATTAGCGTCGTCAAGGATGTTATAAAATTCTTTAATGTTGTGAATGCGCCAAACATCGTCGTCGTAAACAGGGCCAAATAAAATCATGTATAACGAGGCATGATGCATGACTACGTTTGTTTACCCAAAGTGGGTAAGTAGGTTTACGCTTTCAGTTGTTTCTGAATCAAAACGCAAGGATTCACGAATGAATTCTTTTGTTGTTCTATATAAACTGTTCTGTTCTGTTTTACTCCACGTAAATCATATTTCTCGTAGCTCAAGTTAATCCCATATGACAACGTGAGGTGGCGAGCAGACAGAATAACTATCATTTATAAAATACGTTTTTAAATTAAAACATTTTAGCTTTTATATAGCGAAATGGCATAGAGTTTTTCAATTTATTAAAGGCGCCTGTGAACTTCTATCACGTTTAACTTTATGGTTATACTGTCGATTGACTAGAAAAAATATTTAAAATGTTTGAGCTCACATATAGGTGTGTTGTTTAATGTGATTGACTTTTTTGTTAGTAACACGGTGCCTATCCCCATTATTTTATTGTTATTTTTTTTAAAGATAGCTCGAAAACGACAAGGCCCCGTTGTCCTCCTAGATTTAATTATTATAATTTGTACAAATTTTTGCAAATAAGTATTAAATAAATAAATACCTTTAAACTTGGTGCACAAATATAGGTCATTCGAGATATAAATCAATTAATAGTAGATCTTTTAAACATCATACTTAATTTTTTTATAGAGGGGTTACGAGCCGCGGGACCCATATTTAGTGGGTGCTTTGTCGGCCTTTGAAGGAGTATACTCTTACTTTTAACAATTTTAACAATCGTATCTCTCATGAAAGTCGATTCCACAATTCGCTAGTAACATTAATTAAATACGTGATAAATATGACGAATGTTCAAATGATATAAGTTACGTTATGATTATCTTACATAATACATAGTACAGTTCCGGTCAAGCAATATGTTTGTGCATTATACAGTAAGTATAAAAGGTTGAGGGTAGTGAAGAAACATAGACACGGATGGTGATTGCCGTGTATTGTATGTTCTTCATTTATAAATTATTTTCTTGTGTTATATAACATTTTGGATATTTGGTAACTTTGTGAGGGCTTTGTGAAATTCAAATAAGGTCCATTATATATAGGGTAATAGACAATTTATTTATGTGCTAAAAATCCTACTGGCGCGCCTTTGTTTATTTAAGTTAATTTTAATATTAAGTTTAGTTTAATTGTGATAGACATTCAAATACGTACATAGTAATAATGAAAAAAATAAATAAATAGAGAATTCAAACAAATTTAAACCTTTAACGCTGGCAGCATTTCCTTGCTGTGTTGCGATACTCATTCGTTCAGCGAGAAAATCACCTGCTCTGGGATCACCAATACTATTTTATTTACCAGGCGCCAACTTGAATCTTTATGAGATAATCTTTTGTGGTAGATTACTTGTTTAATAAATATCCACAACAGTCAAATAAAAAAAACAATTAAATTCACAATTTCAATAAAAGCGATACAATATTTACACTGCATTGAAGGAATACGAAATGCCGAAGTGTAGACAAATAATTAATTTAACTCTGAATATTTAATTTATTATGTGCATAATGAACGCTTTCAGACCATTATTACTGTATGCTTCATCTCATTAATTATGAAGTCAACGTTTTATTGAATTTCTGCTTTGTTTCAGTCTTTTTGCATGGTCACTTCAAATGGATTTGTGTTGGCCAATTATAGAGCAGTGTCAGCAAGTGAGGTATTTATGTGAATAATGAATATTTGCACGTGCGATGGACCCGTCTAAGACCCAAAAAGCCGAATTACTTATAAAATAGAAGGAAACAGATAGCAATAAAATATATATTCTTACTAGCGGTTCTGACAGACGTTGTCCTGAACACACGTCTTACATACAAAAAAATGATTTGATTGATTGACTCCACTTGAACACACAAAAAAATTACCTAGACTAAACTGTATAGATAAGGATGATTTGTAAATCTAAAGTATCCAGGGTGCTACCCAAACGCATACAAAAAAAAACTTTCATATAGGTCCAACCGTTTAAGATGAGTTCAGTGACATACCCACGTACAGTAGAAATATATATATATATATATATATATATATATATATAAAAATTATTCGAATCCTTCACGAATATAACAGAATAAATACTACTTATCCAGAGCTAGATATATTCGGTAGTGGGCTGATCAATTAAAAAAAAACATTGTTAAGGGCACATCTGGTACCTAATGAAACCTAAAATCGGAATTGTAAACGTTTATTGTATTTTTATTATTTTTTGTTAAACTTATGTTCGCCATAATTGTCACGTATTTAGAATAGATAGCTTGTAACGTATACCTACTGTAAAAAATGCATTTTATATGATGATGCTTCAACAAAAAAAATAGATAATATAATAGTTTAAAGTCGACAGTTATAATGCTTATGGTTATTTAATTACTTATAAACCGTATTCATTCATATTACAAACATATTCTTATAAATATAAAAGCATATAAAATAGAACGTGAAAGAGAGAAAGCTATTTATATCCCAATCAATATACTTGAAAACCTCGACATATCACATATATATAATTGTATATATGGTGTATGAAAAAAGAGGCATTGTGAAGCGTAAATACACAGTGTTCGGGCTGTGGACAAAAAAGCCTTTCAATAAATAGGACCGCCTGACGCGCCGCTCCCCAATCACGCTTGACTGATTTTTTTTATCTTCAAAAATAACTCTGTAAAGTAAAAAAGCTCGTGTATTTGTTAGATACCGAAATTTACTAAAGTTGGAGACGTACACAATTTAGACGGCCTATCTAAGCGTTTTCGCAAAGACTGAATGGATTTGATTCGAAAATCATTAGTTAATTTCACCCTGTTATTGTTGGGTTCGTTATTGGGACATTTGGTGGGATGTACCCGATCAAACTTCGCTGAGAAAGACTCATATTAGCTACCAACAATGGTAATTGCACCTCAGTTATTCTCTTGGCCGTTATGTTGAACGTCTAGACTAAAACAATTTTTCTAGACATACATTTTCTTGTTTTACCGATACGTAATTAATATTGTACGCACAAGCCAATATTTTATCCCATCCGTGTTTTTCTATCTTAAACACCAAATAAAATTTAAGGCTTTCAAGGCCTTTCAGATACATAATAAAATTTAAAAACCTATCTACTATGTATATGTGAGTAAACTACTCGCCCTCAAGTATATTACATCGCTAAAGAGCAGCTGATAGGTCAAGAGTTCATGACCTTTGAGAGGAGATTTATTTTTGAAAGTATATTTATTCGGTAAATTATTAGGATTTTGTAGCATTGTTTAAAAAATATCAACTAAGATTAATTTGTAATGGTTGCTAAACAAAACTAATGTTACTGAAATCGCAATCACGTGTCTACAATAATATTGTAATAATGTAATAAAAATTAATAAAACGTATGATGTTGAAAGTACATCAAATAAACGTATATAAAAGTGCTTATTACAAGACATTATTCGGAAAGTCGTAAAAAGTATCGGTTATAACTTGTAAGAGTAGTCTTTCATTGTCATAATTCGCGGTTTATAACACGACATTTTCGCAATAAAAAGTATAATGTCTTATTTTAAACTACTTTGAGCTTTATGACCATAACGTGAAATGTATGCTATAAGATATTGGAAAAACATTAAAATATCTATGAATTTATAAGATGAGAATGATGCTATGCTAACACTGACTTTACATATAGAAATATAAATTTAAAAATATATAAATAAAAGCTGTATTTTATCAAGTGTTAGTAAAGACAGAAAACATAATCAAACAATAGTGTTTACATAATAAAATTTATATAACCTACCTAGTGTATATGTGAGTAAACTACTTATCGTCACATATATTATATCGTAATAGAACAGCTGACACAACATATACATATAGATAAATTTACCACAATAACGAATCTTAAAATTACAGACTATAAATACGGTTTAAAAATAGAACAAAACGTACCGGAAGTTGACAAAGCACTCCAACAAGGACCTTCAAACCTCGATTATAATTATTCGACACTGACTTGACCCGGATCGATACAGATCCAACTGATGAATGCCGAAGTAAACGAAGAAACAAAATAAAAATCGGGATATATCGTTTCCGACTCGCTTGTTTATTACGTTTGGCATCCGATACGTAAATACTGTATTTGATTTTTGTCCAGAATACACTAAATAATTTGTGTATTGTACATTGGAATGCTATTACTGTTTACGAAACTAAAATTCTAATCAAAGTTTTAAAGAGAGTTTTGTGCATAGAACGCCTAAATTATCAAGAAAAGAAGCTTATTACAGTGATGTATTTGGCCTGTTATGTGTAAAAAAATCCCCTTGAATAGTTTCAAAAGAGACACGTTCTAGATGATAAGCTGATTATTTATTTCGTAATCCTACAGCTAACGTAAATTTTATATAATAACAAATAGTTACACTGAAAATATAGCCAGAGATGGAATACTAAAGACAACTATAACTATAATACTGATAATAAAATTTGCACGCAGCTGTCAACAATTTAATATGTTCTTAAACTCAAAGTAGGACACCTTTCAGTAACTCGATAAAGTAAATGTACTCAGTCAATCAGTGTCGTAAAGCAATAAATTAAGAGCAGATGGAAAACTTCATCCAACAAAGAAATCCTTAATCCGGATTTATCGGCGCTCGGCAATCGGCATTAAAGGATTTAACTAAGTTTCTACCACTAATACCTTACTTCGATTTCAATATAGTTCTCGGATATGGGGCGAGGCGTACAAGGGTTTATTTCGTGTTTATAAATAGTTATTCAAATATAACTGAAACACTCTAAACAAAAATTTTGTGTAACATTTCTTCGTTACGCGTCACATTTTTCCGTTACGCGCCATCTTTTGAAGTGAAACTTCTTTATCGGCGTATGGGAGAAATTTTGTAGCAGGTTACGCGCCATGTTGCTTTTTGAAGTCAAACTTCTTTATCGGCGTTGGAAAAAAAATTACACACATTTGTCACATTTTTCGGTTACGCGCCATCTTTTTCTTGTCCCTACCACGGTTGATCTGAAGAGATTCGAAGCCATTAGTAACAAAAATATATAATAACGATAACAATGATAGTAATACTAATAATTCTATTACAATTAATGAAATTCTGTAATAATCTTAGTACTACATAGTAGTACAGTAATAAGTTAAAATGAAATAATTGTATTTGTATTCATGTATATGATAATAAAAGCCTTTTGTTAAACTTTATATAATTTAACTTTATTTAACCAATTTCTGTAAAGTTGCATATAGTAGATCATTTTTCGAAAAATAAGGTCATAAAGAAGTTTCACTTCTTACGTGTGTACACCTAGTACATTTTTTTTTAAAATAATTTATACTTGTCCTATATCCCCTAGATGGGGCAGAGGGCGTCCACAGTAAGTGTCCATTGCGTTCGGTCTTGAGCTTCGTATTTCACCTCGCTCCAAGTCTTTCCGACTCTCTTTGCCTCATCTGCCACAGTACGGCGCCAGGTTTGCCTGGGACGGCCAAGTTTAGAAAAGCGGTCTTTTGGGATCTCTTAAAACCTTACTTCATAGGATCATTAATATTTTATAACACTATAAATATCTCAGAGATCATTTAAATAAATAAATTACAATTTAAATCACGTCCACAGCTCATACGAAGGCGTGTTTTCTGTCAGCTGAGTTTGGTATAAGGATGTGAAAATTTGAGAGGTTTTTTTTTAGAATAGTTTAGTTTAGTAATAAGACATGATGAAAGCCAAGTATCTGTTGTACTGCGATCACAGGATAATTCTAGAGGCCGGAAAATGAATATGTTATTGTGATTATTCTAGAAAAAAATTGATTGCCACACTTTGGTTGAGGTTAAGACGATGTTTGGACGGACATCCCAGTGCATTTAAAGCCACTAACATAAAGTGTGCCTTTGTATTACTTCTTCCTATCCGGTACACTCTTGACAGAGCGGTCGTGATCGCTATGAAGTAGTGGTAATAGAAGGGGCAGATGTGATGCGCTTCACGACATTTCGCCATCGTTGCCTATTAGAGGTCATCCTGCTGCACTGATTGAGTGAATCTCCTGCGGCAGACTTGTGTTTTGACATAGGCCTTTCATACTTTCTACCAGTTCTTTCTATTTCAGGTTCCATCACTACAGAAAAAAAATTTTTTACTTCCAATGCAGTAATTTGTCGTTATTATGTGTAGTACTTTCTAATTAATGCATTTTAAAATAGAACGTAAGAAAAATATGAGATTTTATTTTTATAATGAGACTATTAATTATTTCCATTAATGATTCTCATCCGATAAATGAGTCTAGAAATAACATTTGTAGAAGGAACGTCGAGATATTTTGTTTATAATAAAAATATGTATCCGCCATGATTAATTTCTTAAGGCTTGAATATCGTCATATATACCAAATGGGGTGTATGTTGCCCACTTCACCACAATTTAACTCATATTTATTGGTTTTTTGTACAAATGTGGTTGAGGTATAAATTTTGTCATTGAAATTGCGTTTAGTTAGCCAGATCATTGGACAATAAATTTATGATTTATTGGATATCCAACCAAATCATTTCAAGTAAACTGCGACTCTCATCCCTGAGGTCGTAGGTTCGAGCCCCGGCTGTGCACCAATGGACTTTCATTCTATGTGCGCATTTAACATTCGCTCAAACGATGAAGGGAAACATCGTGAGGAAACTGGCTCGCTTTAGACCCAAAATGTCGACGACGTGTATTAGGCACAGGAGATGCCCTACTTGCCTATTAGATTGACAAATGATCGTGAAACAGATACAGAAATCCGAGGCCCTGACCTAAAAAAGGTTGTAGCGCCACTGATTTATTTTATTTTAAAGGTAAACGGACCATCTAACTAAAACAGCGAATAAGGTTCATACATTGTTCTATCTATAGTAAAGTATATTATCATAAAACCAGCCAGCAACTTTACTGAATTGATTCCTAAGAACATTATGACCTAAAAATAAAAAGCCATAACTCATAAACAGGCGGCACTTAGGTCGAGGATATATTATAGTGCTAAAGACTTAGCAGTTAAACGGGTAAAAATGAATAAGAGGTCCTCTGTAATATTTGGGTCTTGGGTCTGTATACTATAAGGTGACTTAAACTCAAACAAAGAGAACTTTGACATTTTACCCAGTACATAAGCGGAGGTGATGAGTTGAGATACCTATTGAAATATGGCCCTGACTCGTCTAATTAAAAAAAAACTTATGTTTTTTGAAGTAAAACTTCTTTAGGCGCATGAGGGTAAATTTTTTACGGATGATACCCAATAATAATAATATAAGCGTCACGCAGATGTGCAGCGTTTTTGTCGAAGAAAAGGGAGAGAGCGATTGAGACCGATTGAAAGAGAGAGTGAGAAGGGCGAATCACCTTATAGAAATACCACCGTAAAGAGAATTTATGAAATATTAGTATTTTTTTATATTCTATGCAAAGAAATTTATTTAAATCTCAAATGACGAATTGTAAATTAATGCCACGTGTTTTTATTATCGAAGAAATAAATTTAAAAATTTAAAATTATAATTTGTATTAATTTTCGGCACTTAATATTTTAATGACAATTAAGCTCATTAAATTCCTAACACATCTCCCTTTTTTCCTCAGTCTCGGAAATCTAAAGTTTTAGATTTGTATAAATATGAACAAGAGTTAAAAATTAGTTTGCCAAAGAAGTTTCACTTCTGACATGTGTACTTTGTACGTAAGCACTTTTTTTATAGAACAGGGCGCAAACGGGTATGAGGCTCATCTGATGTTAAGTGGTACCGTCGCCCATGGACACTCATTGCCAATAGTGTTTTTGCAACGTTGCCTTGAAGCATATAATAGAAGGACAAATTTTAAAGGAAATATACATAATTATGTACATAGGTGGGTGACATACGTCACTATATTATGTCCATTTGAATAAACAAAGTCAATCGCACAATTTCGTCTTTCATTTGGGACATAAATTCGAGGATAGAAATTCAAATCGTTTAATCAATTGAAGCTTTATAATAAGTTTCTCCATAGTTTGTAGCAAGATGACTTACCAAGAGCCCTTTAAGACCCCTACGGCCACAAACTAAGTATATTACATATATTAATATATTGGCACATACGTATATATGCGTTTTACAACAGCTACGTCTTCTGGTACTAATTCGTTAGTTGCTAAGAGACACCGAACAATTCGTTTGTTTAACAAAACTTATCCTATCATCAAAACAAAAGAATGTCCGGTGAAATCACTTCAAACAGAATTGTATACATTAAACTTTCCCTACATTTCATCTACTAGGCAACCCGTTATTGATTTCTATAGCTAGAATATAGACAATAAATAAAGAGATTTTCACTTAGGAGGTTAATGCGCGATTTTTATATTTCTCATATATGAGACTGACTATATAAAATTGTATTGATAATGAAGATAACAATCACTTAAAACAATGCGATATAGTAAATTACTTTGTACATAGCTTTTTATGTGGTTACATCTGTCGAAATTCAAAATAAATCTTATTTGCGAGGCACCAATACATCTCTCCGGGAGATTGAATGAATTCCACTGTACAATGTACATAAAATATTTACTGTATATTACAAAGCAGAGCGTCGTTTAAAAAATAGATTTCTAACTGGATATGTTAGAAAGTCTATTTATTAATGTTATAAATTTATTATTATTTATTTTTCATGATACATATTTCATGTACCTGTTAAACCCACGACTTATTTCTCGCAGTCAATTAAATCCAGGATATTTGCACTCCCCAAGTGCGTTAACCGTTTAGACTATTTTAATGTTTTATCTAATTAACCCTAGTGATGATGTCCGATGTCCAGTTTAAGCATTCTGATAAACTAGCAAGGTCTGGATATCCATAGTTGCTCCCCTCACACTATAAAATCGATTTTTGTTTAGGTTTTTGTAATTTGAATTTTTTTGATTAGTAATTTTTTTTTAATGTTTGTTTTGTTTAATCATTGTTTCGATTGATATTTGTATGATCTCTACATGTATGTCATGTTTGCCTTTAAGTGCTTGTCACATTAAAAATTGTATTTTGTGTCTGTTTTTACCAATGTATCAGTGTGCCGAGCGTTGGCAAGCTTTTTTCAATAAAAAAAAATTATGTGAAATGTAATTGAAAATTAGTCTACATTGAAACATCGAACAATGAAATTGGCAAGAGCAAAGTCAACATTAATCACATTAGAACCACAGTCGGCAGTTAACTTGTATAAATGGAACTAGCCCAAATAAAAAATGGCGTCCTTGCAGATAAAACAAAGTATAATTCGATTTTAAACTCGAAAGATAAGATTCAAGATGTCAGAATGAAAAAACCATTAATTGCATGTCGACGTTTTGATAACATTGGATTCTTTTTTCTTCGGTCCGTTAAGAGTGTTTATTTTAGAACGACATAGTTGGTAGACAGCTTTTATATTATTGTATTATTTAATATGGGTGTTTGCGATTAAAATATAGTTTCAAGAATATGCCACTGTTAGAATTGTCCTTTCTTTATAGGCCAGCCCTCAGACTATATCTGTTTAATGATCATTTCCTGTGCCTGACACACGCCGTCGATTTTTTGACTCAGTTTCCTCAGGAATTTACTTCACCGTTCGAGCGAATGTCAAATGCGTGGCATAGAAAGAAAGTCCATTGGTACACAGCCAGGGACTGAATCTACGACCTCAGGGATGAGAGTCGCACGCTGAAGACACTAGGCAAACACTGCACTAAATACCATTAAACCAAGTAAAAAAATTCACTAAGAGTAATGTTAATATTACCTTTTAATTCCAACAATACAATACCTCCCGGTACCGTACTTGTGAGCCCTCTGGCAATATGAGAGTCTATGTCTATCACTTAACATCACATGAGTCTCCTCCCCTGCCTTTCTGTTAATTATAAAAAAAGTGCGTGCGTATATTAATTATTGAGTAATTAAGCTGCCCAGAACCAGAACTAAAATTCGTTGTTATGTATAAAGAAATAACACCATTAATATGGTAACAATTACCAAATAATATAACAAATTCATTATTATCATAATTGTTAACTTATGTCCACATTTTCTAAAATAGCCAACTGGGTCTTAGTAAAAAAGGTCTTGGTTCTGTGCCCGTATAAAAATACAAAACCAACTAAAAATGGTTATTTAGTTACTTAATAAAATAATAATGATATTGATATGTATCGGTATCAATCGCTCTCTCCCTTTTCTTCGACAAAAACGCTGCACATCTTCGTGACGTTCCGTAAAAATTTTACCCTCATGCTCCTAAAGAGATTTAACGTAATATAAAACAACTCCGTTCATGCGAACATCCGATACGATAGCGAAAAGTCCCTATATGTAGTCTATTGGACGTTTCCTCCGGTTAAAATTATCACATATTCGTCAGGCCTCACTCTGTATGTGAACACCTCATGGTATGTGACGTAAACGAGCGTATGAGGGTGATTGATCGCCTCACTTACCGCAGTTAAATTGCGAATTTAAGGTCATAGCGACGAAATTAGTAGATTAAAGCGAAATTTAACTCTAAAGCCTATACGAAAAGGTCTAATAGCGTATAGGAACTTCAAATCCTATTCATTAAATATAAAACCACTGAAAGTTTGTAATGAATGTAATTATAAAAGTGTTCATCAATGTTTTAAAGAGATATTTTATGGAGAATATTTCAGTAACATGTATGAAGAATAAGGGAAAGTAATTAGGTGCGAGAATTATGGTTTCCTCTATAGTAAAATTCTTTATTCATTTTTTGTGTTCACAGATACACAATATTTGATCCAGTTTGCGAAAGTTTTATTCTGATATGCTGCGATTTATAGTAGCCAATGCATAGCCCGGGGCCAGTGGCTAGTTTTACACTAAAAGGATTGAAGAAAAGTTTATATATTTAGTTGGAACAGACAGTTCCACTATATCTCACTATCCTATATGATTTATGAATAGTAAAAAGTAACGTATATAACTATATATCTCTTAATATTAAATTTAAAATGTAGAACGTAATGCTACTGTAATATGTAGCGTAAAATGTGAAGATTTGTCTTAGACAAACTATGTCACTAGAAATTTATAATAATAATAATCAAGCCTTTTTTATTATTTCCATATCATTAATTTTCATTTCAAATGTTGTTAGTATTTACACATAGCTAAATGTTAGTCTAAAGTAAAAAAGAAAGTCACAAAGTAAAAAATCATTTAATCATATAGGTAACACAATGTACACTTATGAACGTCAAAAAAAGAAATGTATATGAAATGCTGCTAACTTTACATTAAGTGCCAGTTCTCAAATCAAGGGCGTAGAGAACGGAAGAGAAGAACTGGCAATAAACTCTCCGCCACTCATTTTTTTTTACACAACGTTTGTAAGGAGCTGCAACCATTACACCATGTTCCACATGACATCTTAAGTAATTAATAATAATAACATAAATTAAAAACAAAGACTTGTCCCCTATCAGCAGGAGGCATGGTGAAATAGGAGCACGCACTTACATTCTAGTGGGAACAACACGCAAACACATAGTCGAAATAACTAACATCACCGCATACACGAATTCAAGTACGACCAGTCATTACAAGTAGCACCCGTTCACGAGTTTGACGCATGGCCAGCCATCGGCCCCCTCGCCATATTTTAGGGAGAGAGACAACCCGACGCATGGACGCCATTTATTCAAACTAATTCTGCTAGGTAATGAAAGATTTTGGTTATGTCCCACTTGTATATATGTCTAGTTACATAAATAATTATTATGACTTCCAATTAGTGAGTAATCCAATTGTAGTAATTAAATATCTCACTATGATATATGTATATGACAGTTTTATGGGTTACTAGGTGTAACAATTTATTTTAATAAGGTCGAAGAATATTTAATTAATGTGGCTTTTTCTAAAGCAAATTTTTGACGTAGAATTGCGGAGGGTGTCATAATTTATTATTAAATATGGTAATTATCTAAGTAATTGGCTGTAATATATAAGATTGGGTTTTATAATAAAACCTAATGGACTGGGCATAATTTTTATTATGCATTATAAGATGTTAATTACTTCATATGGGAATGTTAAGGAAATCAAAATACCAGTTAAATACTTATTAAAGTAAATTAATTAAAAAACACACTGTTTAAGGTACACTGCCACAGGAAACAAACTTTTTAATATTTATTATTATTATTACTATGTACTTTAAGAAAATTGTAAATACTCTAAATTTTTCTGTTGAAATAAAGAACAACGCGTAACCTTTATTAGAACATACTCTTACATTATTACCGTGGCACAATCACTTGAACTACTTGCAATATTCACTTTAATATATATTCTGCAAAACGTATACCGTATACCATGTGAAAAAATATAAATAACCTAAAAAATATAGAAAAGAAAATCTTAAAGGAATCAATTTTTTACCGGAGTGAAACTTCATACAACAACATAAATACATAACTATGTATTTATGTATGGTGTCCGCTATTTTCGCTATCCGCTTTTTTAGCCATTTAGCCATTTGAGCCATTTCTACCAAAACCCTCCATCTTTTAGTCGATACCAACTCAGGGGAAATGTGTAAAAGTTATGTCAATAAGAAAATCTTATGTGATTTTCACGCCGTGAAATATTGGGTCTAACATGCTGATTTTCTCACGATGTGTAAAACTTCACTTTATATAAATTTACACAATGAATCGTTCATTAAAACATTTGTAGTATTTAAACCTACTATGGAATATTACTGTTGTTACCACATTTGAAGTTAGTTATTACTTTGAGTTAATGAACTGAAATTGTAATGTTAAAAGTAACACACCCACACGATGTTATTTAAAGGTCAAAGGTAATTTAATATAAAAATTGTCTAAAAGGAAATCAATTTTTCTTTTCCATTGTTTGTGTACAATGATTAATGTCAGAAAATATTAAAGTTAGCTCAACAAATTATCCGAACAAATATGCCGAAAAAGCTACGGAGGAAACTCTAACATGAATACTAAAAAAACAGGCGCTAGTACCTTTTGAGGTCTGGGTCTCCGATTTCTGTGACTGTTTCATGATCATTTGTCAATCTAATAGAACACACGCTGTTTACTTTTTGGGTCTAAGGCAAGCCGGTTTCTTCACGGTGTTTTCCTTCACCGTACGAGCAAGTACTAAATGTGTGCATATAGACTAAAGATCATTGGTGTACAGCCGGGCTTAGAACATAATACCTGACGGATGAGAGTCGCACGCTGAAGCCATAAGGCCAAGACGGCTCTAGCAAAAAACTAAATAATTTTAATTTTAATGTTTTGAAAGGGGCACAATTTAATATCAAACTAAGAAGTTGTTTTATTTGTCTTTATTTATTTTCGATTTAACTTGAAATTAGAGAATATTGCCAATTAAACTCAATCATAATAGTCGGTTTTAAAGTTTTACTTTTAGTTAATAAGTAAAATGAATGGCTATTTTTCTAAATCTTTAGAAGAAATTTTTTATGGAACTCCCTTGAATATATGATAGGGCCTTACATAATGATGTAGACCGACGAGGAGTCGGTCAAATATTCTGGCTTTATGTAAAAATATACAGGAAAGCTCGTTTAAACTCATAACACTTTACATAACAGTGTTGTATCGCTATACTAAAACCTTAGCTGGAACTTAATCGTCTTCATGATTTTTCTCATTAATTATGCAGGATAGTGTTAATAATCGTAAGTATTTATTAGTATTTAAAAAAATACTAATTGTAGATGTATCTATGTAGTTTAATAAGTTCAAATTTAATATTAAAAAATGAATTAACTCATGATTAATAAATTTACATTAGTTGCGATGTGGCTTAAATATCCGTTTTTGAAATCGTATTTTAAGACGTTCTATGCACTGTTATCGAGAGAATTCGAAAATTTAAATTTAGAATTTAAAAACCAAATCCGACATTTTACATGAGAAATCTCTGCAATTGCGCAACTTTTTTAAAATTATAAGTGAATATCGACTAACGACTAAGATTTCTTAATAGCCCTTCAAAAAGTGGATAGAAAATGAATTTCATTAAAATTTTATGTATAATACATAGCCGAGTATAATAAATGGAAATGACTTTGTACTTAGAAAATCGCAAGTTCATGTTTTTGAATATTTTACACTGAGTGGACCTGTGATCTGTGAGACTATTTTGGGTCACGTTTTAAAATGTATTTTTGAAAATTAAGATTTCTTTATTTAGTGTTGCCATAAGACATCACACAAAACAAACAAACAGTAAGCATTTTAATTTTATCCTATATCTACCTTTACATCATGTATTTATTATATGGTAATTATTATTCTATATATGTATTATATAATAAGTTTTTCTTATTGATAAAAGCTTGCCAACGCTTGGCACACTGACACAATTTTTAATGTGGCAACCATGACATACACGAAGAATTAATACAAATATTAAACAAAACAATTAAAATTGATCTTTTCTTTTCAATGGAATAGTCTGATTTCTATGCTTGTAACATTTACAAAACACAGCATTTCTCCTATTTTATATGTATTGGAAGACCTTATTAATAAAGCTCTCTTTCACTAACGAATTCCTAAAGGTTTTATTATATTTTCATTAGATAGATTCCCAAGGGGACGGACGATGTAATGAAATGTATGTTTCACTACGTTTATGGTAGAACGCGATCAATCACTTTGCGTGCGTTCGACTTCTATACTTTATTAATTAACTCACTTTTATTACTCGAATAGCTAATAGAAAACTGTTATACCTTGATAAATGACCCTTTTTCGGACTGTATTACATATCAATATATTATATTCATAAAAATAAAAATATTAAAAATCACGCAAACAACTACGAAATCGGTTTTGTCTAATTGAATTTGGAATGTTTAAGACATTCACCGTATTCCCCGGACCTTGCACTAATAGATTACCATTTTTTAGAATTTTGGATAACTTCTTCTTGGATAAACTTCTTGCAAGGTAAAAAATTCAACTTTGATGGGACAGTCGAAACCGCCATAAAAGATTTTATTAATTCCCGTCCGAATTCTTTTTTTAGTAAAGGGATCAATGAACTACCTATAAGATAGCAAAAGTGCATAGATAGCAATGGTACATACTTTGATTAATTAAATATATTATTTAAAAAAATCTACTTTTCCCTCCTCCCATACAAAACGCCAATTTCATATGTAAGAAACTAATATTACTGCTTATAACTCTTCTTATAAAACACTGAATGCGCCCAAAACTTCATAAAACTTATGCTTTATAATAGCAAAAAAAAATCAAAATGTCTGCTAAAATATATACACCGTTTAATAAAGTGTAGACAATTATTATACTAATTGAAAAGAATTCCTTTTACCCGCATCATATCCAGCTAAATGAAAAATTGTAATTCCAGGAACGTGTGTAATTTAGTCCAATCCCACAGACTATACCATGACTGATTAAAAAAGCTTTCTGCATGGGTGTGGCGACGATGTGGCGCGCCTTTTGTAAGTACTTGCTGGAAAACTATTGTCCAGACCTGAATTAAATCGGTCATTGTTTATGAAATAATATGTTATGTAAATTTAATATAGTATTTACATGGACTGTCCAGAAAATGTGATCAAAATTATATTCTTCACCACAGTGCCGCTACAACCTCTTTAGATCTGGGCCTCAGATTTCTGAATCTGTTTTATGATCATTTTTCAATCTAATAGGCAAGTAGGTGATCAGCCTCCTGTACCTGACACACGCAACCTGTCGTAGGTTAGCGTGTGTCAGTCAGGGATGACGCACTCTGAAGCCACTAGGCCAACACTGCTCTTTACCTAATATGAATAGCTGTAATTTTGAATGTAGAGAAGTGAAACCGGCTTGTAGAGAAGTGAAAGTCGACGGCGTGTGTCAGGCACAGGAGGCTGATCACCTACTTTTTTATTTAAAAAAAATACCACATAATAAATAATTAATTTTTTTTAAATTAAATTAAAAATACCAATATACAGAAATCTGAGGCCTTAAAAGGTTGTAGCGCCGCTGGAATATGCAATAAAAAATTATTGGTTCAGTCGGGGTTCAAATGCACTACCCGAGGCTGGGACTTGCTCGTTTAACCACTAAGCGTATAAGAATATATAACAGGGAATTTATTATAAAATGTAATTGTTATTATCAAGCGACATTATAGAAGCTCAAAACAGAGTAATAGCTCTAGGCATTGCGGCAAAAGCACGAAATAGAAGGTCAAATAAAATAATTGTTAACGAAGCAAATCACCTTTGTCCCATTTGTATAATTGTCCTTTCACCAATATTCTGAGTACATGCTCGAATTACGACCACCCGCTACGCCTTTTCCTTCAGACCTTCATAAACCTTTATGTACCGCGCCTATATTAATAAAAGGCTTGAACAATGATGATTATTATATTTGCTTTTCCCTTGGACTTTTAATGACTTAGTAGTACTTCTATTCGAACTTTGTTTCTGTATTTAGGATGTTAACATTCTTAACTATTTAGTGCTACATATCATACCCTCCACATATCTACACACCACCACACGACACAGCCAAATTAGATATCTCTTAGTTAAATGTATTGAATATTTTTTATTGTTCGTTCCCTTTGATAAATTTTTGAACCTTTTTGTAGTTAAAAATTATGTATTCATTATATATAATTAATGTTAGCTGATTACGAAACAAATAAATATCTTAAAAGATTTTTAGTTAATTCAATAACGTCTTCCATTTACCAAATAAATGACTAAAATCGCCGTTGTACACATGCTAGTGTCCTCCCCTTACAATCCAATACGTTTCCAACATACTCGTACGGAAGATAAGCTTAGCTTCTCTTGACTCTTAAATTTCGGTTTTATGATGTGCTTGTTGAGTATAACAATCAGAAAGGATTATATAAGGAGACACCTACCTTGTTGTATAAGATATATTAAAAATGGGTGTGATTAAAATAAACGTATGACCAGATATTAACAGCCCACAAGCGAATAATTAAATACGACGTAACCGGCGCCAAGGAAACGTTATTAAAACAAAAGACGGTAATATCATGAACGATTTTGATTAAAAACTCATTCATAGATTTAACACAGAACACAAAGCTTTCTGAATAGGAGAGATTCAGGGAAAATCCCTAGTTGCAATATATCAAAAGAATAGCCGTTATTAACGCTATCTCCTCGGCACACTTCCACACGTCCCTACATAAAGCCTAAATGAATTCGATAAAACGGCCTTTCTACGTTGTGGCTTGAATAATTTCTTGGGCGATAAATCAAATGACCAGGACTTATCATTTCGTACATTCATCATTTTTTAATGTAAGAACACAATGGGTACTGACAATTTTTGAAGTAAGTTATGAAGAAAGGTTTTTGAGTAAAATATATATTATATATTATATACAGGTTCAAGTTGTATTAAACAATATTTTTACTTATACAGTAATTTCTAAGGAAATATATGCATTTAAGGCATATTCATCCAGAACCAGTCTGTTGCACAGTTCCCCGTTATCAAAAACGTTGCGCCTACTGAAATCTGTTTCCGACACAATAGACATATTTATATGTTCGCAGAGTGCATTCACAGTAGCGATATTCTGTATGTTCTGTGTTTAATATTATATATTTTATCTCGTCATTATCGTCTGTAAGGATAATGTATGTATTTCTGTGATAAATAATAAATAATCCGCTTAAAATACTGTATGTTATGCACGCTACTATCATACGTATAACAACAGAATCCGTGAAACGTTAATTTATGTAAATCACATTTTGCTCCGCGAAAATTATATTTGAATTTGTAGTACACACAATTTTGTGTATAATATTATAAATTAAGTTTTTACAATATCGAATAATAATTTATAACGCCGATTATGCCGATTTTTATTCTTGACTCAAGGTGAAATATTGGTAAAGAATAATTAATATTTTCTAATACTTTTTAATAATTTTTATTAAACGCGTTTGAACTGATGTTTTACAGTGGTAAACCTGCAGTAATCTATTTAAATTCGTCGTATTAATGCAATAATTATAGAGTGGTTTAAATATGATAGTATCTTTATTAGTGGTCAGACCATACCAGTTTATCAACTTTTTTAATCAGCTACTGACCTTGATAATTAAGACGCGTGTCTTTAAGTTTCATTATTATGCATAAACAAATAACGTTTCCGTGGTGTAGCGGTTATCACATCTGCCTAACACGCAGAAGGCCCCCGGTTCGATCCCGGGCGGAAACATTTTTGGATTCCTTTTTAAAACTTTTTTTTTCACAATATATTGCTTATTTAATATTTTGTTAATAAATCTAAAATTATCTTTACGTTTAATAAAGACTATGATAAAAGTGTATTTAACTTTCTTTCGCTTAGCGTTTGATCGCTAATGATTTAATTTGGAAAGTTTCGTATAATTGAATTAACGAAATTTTATAAGTCGCGTTCAGAAGCATTATATTTTTTTATTAAACTATCTAGTACTTGGAAAAAACAAATATTACTACCTATATGAAATTTCTTTGTTATACACTAAAAACAAAAAAATAAATATCATTCATGGATATCGCTATCTGCTTTTTAAAAGAATCTTTAAGAAACTCATCACTTTCAAGCAACGCACTTGTAAGCCAGATGGCTTTCTGATCATTTGGTGGCGGTCATGGTTGCGGCTTACAAACATTTTGTAAAATAATAAAATAGTAAGAGAGTGGCAGACAGTTTATTGCTTGTTCTTCTCGTCCGTTGAACTGGCAGTAAATGTAAATTTAAAAGCATTATTTACTTCGTTCATACATGTATGGATATAACATATTATCTACATGAATAAATAGATATTTTGATTTAATTTGGTCCATGACAATCGGTTACCAACTTAAAGCCTCGTTTGCAGAGGGAATCTAATTAAAAAGGAGACAGTGAACCATATGCAAGAATGCTTCAAAGCATGTACTTGCTCGTACGTAAGTATTAAACTTAAGAGGAAATCGGCATGTCTTAGAGTCATCTGAAGAAATAGAAGAAAACAAGTATATAGAAGAAAAATTAACATAATACTTAGTCGGATTATTATTATTATTAATTAATCCGTACAACAATTGTTTAGGTTACATTTTTTGATGAGTATAAGTTGTGTTAGTATAAGTTTATATCATAGTTTTTAAGGTTTTTAGTATTTGTATGGCGCCTTTTTGGATAAAAGCCTCCATTTCTCTTTCTCTTGAGCAACCTTCATAAGCTTTTCTCTTACGTCATTTGTCCATCTTTTCTTTTGTCCTATACATCCCTTTCCAGTACATTTTGTTGTTCCCAGTGTCCACTTTATATCCCACGCTCTAGAAATATGAGCTGACCATTTCCATTTACACCTTAGAGCGTGTACAAGTACATCTATAAGTTTTGAATGTCAACATTACTTGTTTTATTTATTTGCCTATCAGTTTGTTTATTCTTCTCATTATAATTACCAACGATGTAAATCGTTTTTCATTTATAAGTCCATTAATTCGAACAAAGCACCTAAACGCCAAGACAAAGAATATAAGACCGGGATTCAGATGTAAATGGCAAGACGTCGCAAAGCCGGCTACTAATGAACGCATATTGATTTTCCTCTTCCTCGCTTATGAATATTTATTACTATTATTACTTGGTACCGAATAAACGGCTGCAAGTGACAGTGTTTGAACGTTAATATTGTTAATTGTATAATCGTGAACAAAGCTGCGGGGATAACTCTGGTTAAATAAATACAAAGTAGGTTTATTATTTTATTAAGGTATTGTGTTTTTATAGGCTCAAGTTGTTGCGACATGTGCACCGAATGGCAGACGATAGAACCCCAAGGTCCTCACTCAACTCACAAACCGGTGGCAAGAGAAAATTCGGAAGAAAGAGGATGCAATGGTGGGATGGAGTTGGCAAGGACCTCGAAACAATAGGGGTTCGATGTTGGACACGGGAAGCACTGGATGATGTTTATATCTATATATATAAAAAGAAAATGGTGTTCGTTTGAGGCTCTTTCACGCTTAAACCACTGATCGTATCGACATGAAACTACCACCATTCGATGCGAAATTTTTCCTAGATGGTTTATGGCTAATTCCAACGTTCCTTCATTTTTTTATTTCAGTTTTACTTTTATGAAAATTTTTCCCGCTAATAAAAACAAAAGAGGCTTCCTAGAACCGCAAAACGTCAACATCTGTTAAAAACTCGATTTTCGAAATATTTCAATTTTCTTAGCGGGAAGTTAAAAAGAAGAATAATAAAAATATGAAAAAAAATAAAATAATGAAACATAAAATTTATTTTAATTCGTCCAGCAAAGCGGGCGCGAAACGGCTAGTATTAAATAAACTAAGATTTTATATTAGGGTTTTTGATAATATCAAACCTCAAAAAATAAATAATATTTTTATTAATGTAACAGGAGATTCATCTGACATTAGGTGATACCGACACTCACATTGCCAGAAGGCTCGCAAGTGCGTTGCCGACCATTTAAGAATTGGTTCGGAAATTTTATACTAAACATTAGACTCATTGATTATTAGAAATATTTTCTTAAAAATGTTTAATTGGAATTGAAAAGATTAGTATTACACGCAAACATAGTTTGAAAGTGCTTTTGATTACGCGTTCGATTAAATCACGATTTAACAAAAAATAAAAGGAAACGAGGCTCCAGGACAACCGAAAAGCTATTCTATGAACACGCATTATACTTTTCTATTTTAAAATAAACAAGAAAACGCTTAATAGTAATTTCAACTATCTTATATAACGTAACGTAAAGATTATCACACACTTAGTACTTAATCCAATCTTCGCAGCCCCGAGGGCCCCGACACTCCTTCCTCCTTACTCCTCCTTAAATGTAACAAAGGAAATTAACAGTTAAGTGTTATCGTGAAAGTTTTACTCTGTTTTGTTGCCCTTGCGTATATAAAAATTGGTTCTGATGAGAACCTTAGAGCCTGTCTAGGAAGCGCACTTTACGCACGTGTCCATTCGCGCGTTTTAATTTGTACTACGTTCAGATGTGGCGTTCCTACGCGCGAATGACGAACACGGATTTGGTCAGTTACTCGTATAAACGTGACTCGGATACAGCGGGCTCGCGCGACTGCGAGCTATCTGGACAGACCTTTAAGCATAACTAAGAAAAATGCACTAAACCTTGTGCGAATCATGGATCATGATTCTTTCTAGGTTCTATAGGGGTGACAACCACTCGACCACTAAGGTCAAGAAGCTGTATATATCTTTAGCGGTCGGAATAACTATGTTAACGCGTTTCAGGCATGACGTCATAGCCGTATATGGTAGGTATCGCTTCAAAATATATCTCTGCCGTAAGAAACCTTCTTGCAAAATTTCCTTTCTTTGTAATCCTAGAGTTACTAGTACTAGGACTAGTAGAAGTCGTCTATTACGTAGAGACAATCTACGGCTGTTAGATCTCTCTGTTATTTAATGGTCCAGTGAATAGGTTTACTCTTACAACTTAATTACTAACATTGAAGAAAACATTGATATATTTTACAACGTCTTAATGAGGTTTAAGTTTCTATTTAGTTTTAGTTATTATTATTTTTTGATTGATTGTTTAATTATTATTGATTAATTTTTTCACTTACTAACTTGCTTATGTTATATAATTGATGTGTATGTGTGTAAAATTTGTGACGTCATATTTTCTTGATGAATTTTATGCATACACGTTGTTTTAGAACATACAAATTAATAAATTTCGTGCTTCGTTTTACACATAGTTCGATTATTAAAGCATTAACAACTCGAATTGAAATCCTTGGTACGTAAAAAATACCTTTAACTGAAAAGCGAAATGTTATCTTCGACACTTTTACTATCGTGCCAATAAATTACACGAGAAGGTTCCATAAAGGTAAAAATTGGTTAGTGTGAATGTTTCTCGTGTAAAGTGCGAGCTTCCGTAATTTATAGCTGACGTAAACTATACTATAGGCTTAATAGAATAGTTGTTTATTGTTTCTAAGAGCCTCTATTTTTATATTGAATAACGTTCACGTTTTGATATATTACAATTTCTAGTCCTATTTGTAAAGAGACGTAAGCGCTGCATGAATATTCTTCTTTTTGAAGTGAAACTTCTTTAGGCGCATGCGGCGGGTAAAATATTTATGGAACGTCACGAAGATGTGCAGCGTTTTGTCGAAGAAAAGGGAGAGAGCGATTGAGAGAGAGTGAGAAGGGTAAGTAATAATAAGTAAGCAAGTAATAAAAATTGAAGGTCAACTTCATATTTTAAAATTAATATTTCGTAAAGAGAATTTATGAAATATTTTATGCAAAAAAAAGAATGTCAAAGAATGTCTTCTGTAAGATGAGCGTTCCCATTTCCTTATTGCACACACACAAAATTTCTAGGTCTAGTCGTGCATCGAACGACCAACCACTACGATACCTACCTCACGATTTAGGGTTGAAAAAGATTGACAGCTCTGTAAAAGTCTTCTAAATAAACACCTCTTAACCAAATCCTATCCTGCTCAATCGTGACTTTTTGTAATTCATTTATTTTCTTATTGCATTTTGAATTGTGATTTATGAACCTAAAGTTACTTAAGATTAGTTAGCTTTTAGTTTCTTTACTAAGGTTGCCTGGAATACATCGCTTGTTAGCGATAGGGCTGCCTGCATCCCTAATAATGTGTAAATAAAAGTGTTAATAAATAAAATGTATCAATCCATCCATCAAAGTATAGATAAAAATATTAGTAGCAAGAACTGTTGAAAAATTTTTAGTTTCATGCTGACAAGTGACGCTGTATTTTACTCAACCAATGTTAGATTATATCCGCATACGAGTGATAAAGGCGATATATCTATACTAAGAAAATTACTTTACTTTACCACACTTTATCTTGGCATAACCAGAATTTATTGTACGAAGTTAAACATCGAGAAACGCTTTGATTCTAAAATATGGCGCAAACGGAACGTTCACAAGACGTTCGGACAAATATTTGGTATTGAATTGAATCTAAAACCGAGTGTAGCTAATGTTTGCTTTCAGTGTCACTCGACAAGACTACTTGGCACGTTGCCATGACAACCACGGTTTTAGTTCGCACGTCTCCAACATTACGGACAAATTTTGTTAACATTGTTGAGCTTTTTGAGAACATGGCGTCCTTTCTTCAAAGATATTATCGTTTTTGTATCAAAAGAAGAAGAATAGATGCCCTCGATATATGGTATTGTAGGCGGGTGCTTAGTGCTCCCTAGACAGCTAAGGAAACAAACCTGTCAATACTAAAATGTTTACAGGTAAAAATTGGTCTTTAGACATTTCGTTACCAACGCCTCCAAATTTTTTTTTGGATATCCAGAAAGTTTAGAAAAACTTATGGAAGTAAGTGTAAATTTCTCAGACGGAGGAGTCTTTGAAGTCAAGGCCTCAGGGTTAATCGCACTTTAAGCACCACATAAACACATGACGTGTAGTCTACTTTTTAAACGGGTAAAAGCGAACTTAAATTAATCTAACCAAGCTTTTCGAAGTGATAGGCAACAAGCGGAAAATAGTTTTATGTGTAGAGTCCACTCACGTTCTGTCACGGGCAAGCTCTCGAGCAACTGCATTAAATCTCGACTCTTTTAAAACCTATTTTATCATAAGCAACTGCAAGTTTGATATTATCAAGCACTGTTTTAAGGTTTAGTATGTGGGAAAGTGAGTCAAAAATTTTAGTTAAAATAAATAATTGTTACCTACTATCGTTGGATTAAGTTAATTAGCTTTTATCAAAGTTCAACGAACCCATATTAAAGCAAAATGGAATTGGTGTATGTAAATTACTGGAATTAATTAAAAAGGTCGCGAGAGATGATATTGGCTACGCATCTCTTGGCCGAAAGCCAGGAGCCAAACAATAGTAGAGATACGAGAGCCAACGCTTTACTCTAATAAGCATTCTGTATTCCTGATTAGTGACTATAATAGCTATTAGCGGAAATTGCGCTCAAAGAAACGGAAGTGTTGAATACATAGTGTTCTATTTTTAAAACAGTTACTTTTTACCAAATAAATACAGCAGAATTAATTAGAGTTAAATAAAATGTGTTAATATTTTTGCTATCTATTAACACATTAATTGGTTAATGACTTAATTAGTTAAATTTACAAAGGTTATGTATTTGAAACGATGATATTACAGGTATATAGGCTTTTATAATGTAACTGAAAAAAAAAACTCAACACAACCCGGTCTAGGACTTTGGAAAGTATTATTTTTAAATATATAATTATCGAATACTGCAGGTTGACGATATAAATATCAAACAATATCTTGTCAACCTGCCCTATGATACAGAAAATATTCTTACTGTGCAAAAATTGTTTAACTTTATATTTGTGTTATGTAGAAATCATAGAGTACAGTTGCCATGTCTAAAAGGAAGAGAGCTGCCCACAACATAGGAAATCCAAGTGTGGGTGTGTGTGTACTTTATTTAACATAAATATCCTGTTATTGTGTATAATAATGTTATTTTATAGTAGTAATTAAACTATCTACTTGATTTAGATCAATGTACGTAATAAAAGATTAAATACAACATTGATCTTAACTTATGTAAACATAAGATAAAATAGGTTTTAATTACCGGTCTCGCCAGTTTAAGGTTTATTATTATGTTAGTCTTATTCAATTTAGCGGTCTACGATACCGCTCTGAGCAGCCGAGACTTTAAAATATAGAGCTGCAATATCACCCCAGGGAAGACTAATTTTCTTTACTATCAACAAGCTTCGCAATTAAGATGTTTATTTTTTTAAACTCGAGTTCAATGTGAGCGAACTTCACTTGCCTATCCGTACTGCTAGACTGTTCTCTTTGCCGACCTTATATGAATTGGAAGATTGTTAAAAATAGTGGTGTAAAGAAATGTTCATAATATTATAATTTATTATTTAATGGTATAGGCATAATAGTAATAATACGGCGCTCAAAACCTCACGATCTCTGCTTTGAGAGTCACACGATTGACTTGACCACACTCTTGTTTTGAGCAGGCGGGTAAAAGATAAGTGCTTAATGCCGCCCATGGACACTCAATCGCCAGAGGGCTTGTAAGTGCGTTGCTGGCCTTTGTATAACACATGTATCGGCTAATGGTTGTATTATTATCAAATGAAATTTAATTTATTATGTTTATTAATAAAAAATCTTTATAAATCAAAATAGATGTAGTTAAATCAGAGTTACTTAATAATTATATGAAACTACGATTAACTATTAGAAAATATTTAAAATTTAAAAAGATTTAGATTAAATTGTATGAATATTTAGTATATTCATACAATTTAATCATGACATTATTTATGACATATTTATGACATGAAATTATTCAACATTTTCATGTCAGAAATGATAGATCTGTGTTCTTTTTTATCTTATCTGTAGCAGTAATTTAGGACGACGTTTTTATGACGGGTTGGTACAAGAATAAATTCAAAGTAACAGCAGAACAATAAATAAAATTAGAAGAGACAAAAACAGGAGACTCTGATGAAAACTTAGCGTCGTCGTGACTCGGAATTACGCAGTTAATGCCTGTTTCTACTCACGGTTGTATACGTACTATAAGCCTTAATTAGTTAATGAATGTATTCTCAAATGTTTTCATCATCAGGTCATCCATTTTAATGGCGTCATTACATAATTATTTGTGATTTAGAAAATACTGTTTTTTGGGCAATGAGAACTTGGAGAAACTGATCGTGGTTGGTAACACAGAAGGCAAAAGATCACGTGGCCGTTCACCAACCAGATGGACCGATCAAGTGAAAGACTCATCGTCCGGCGGAAACAGATTGTCCATTCCAGATCCTTGCTGACCACGACCGTCAGACTATACTACCGACTGATGAGAGAGGGACTTTTTTAAAACTAATTAAAGTTAAAGAATGTTTTGTCACGTTAATTTATTAGCAAAGTTAATGTTCGTTAGTTAGTGTAGATATCCCAGGCATCCCATCATTCCATTTGTCCCTTTCCGAATAACGCGTTTGGCCAAAATTCACCGATGACCAGATTGAGCATTCTGTTAAACGACCTGGGTCTGGATATCTATAGTTGCTCCCCTCACATTTTAAGATCGATTTTCGTTAAATTTTTATATAAATTACATTATTGTTTTGGTTAATTTATTTTTATTATCTCTTATATGCTATGTTTGCCTATAAGTGCTTGTCACATTAAAAATTGTATTTTATTTTTCTTGCATCAATGTATCAGTGTACCGAGCGTTGGCAAGCTTTTATAAATAAATAAATAAATAAAAGTTACACAAAAAATAAAAGTTAAAATATGGATGACATAACATATTTAAACCAGTTCATTTGTTCCAATTAATATTTGACAATGAACAACTCAATTGTCGTTTACATGTGAAAGATTTAATGCAAAAATAATGTCTTTCTCGTTATTATTACTATTAATAAATAAAAGGGAATAAAACTCAAGGCACTTTAATAAAAATGAATTTTTGTTGTGTCTAAATCATTATCCTAGAGAGATGTAGAACATAAAACATCAATAGATCGTTTAAAAACCTCTTCATAGTAATGAATAATACAAAAAATTAATTTCGATTTTTCTTACGACGTTAATTAAGACAGAAAGTTCTAAGGAGTTACTTGAGATGGTCCCTCGCGGCATAAAGTGCATTACAAGCTAAAGACTTAATAATGAAGATATTTTATGAGCGCGTCAGTTCTTTATAAAAGTTATATTTGACTTAAATAAAATCACTTAGCAAATTAACCCGTGGAATTATGTCTGGCGAAAATCTTATATCTCTCGTTATATGTGTATTATTTGTAAATTTGAGTGAGAAGTCAAGGAAAATTTTGAAAACTAACTCCGATTATATAGGATAAAAATTGTAACAATTCATAACGAAGGAAAAAATTCAATTCATCCAAGTAAGGACCTTACAACGGACATTTGCTAGTAATATTTTTGCTCTTCCGTACAATTCCTTTGTCGACGTTGATTGATTGTTCTGCGCTGTGGAAAATTTTTCTTTCCTCAACTAAAATATCTAATAAGTTACGTTATTACCATTAAAATTAATGTGAAGAAGCTTAGAGTAAGCTTCATATTTATTAAAAATAAATTATTTAATTTGAGACTAAACATATTATTTGTTTGTTAATATATCAAAATACTAAACTGGTGCCCAAGGTACAAGAAACGAAATAGAGGTAGACTATTTAGAAGTTGGATAGACCAAATTAAGAAAACAGCAGGTGCTACATGGCAGAGAGTGGCACAGTGCAGGCAGGAACGCCGGGATTTGGAGGTAGCCTTTGCCAAAAAGACACACAGGTATCTAACTAAAATGAGAAAGAAATATAAATGTGTTTAAGTGTTAAAGTATCTGAAATACTACTATTATTACTATTGTTATCTTAGAGGCTAATTTTTTTTTGTTTGTTATTATATATACTTATTTGTTTTCTATTTCTGGTCGACAAAGTGCGTAACCCCACGAGAATAAAAACGAAACCTCGATTAAAAAAACAATTAAAAAGTTAAAAACATCGGGTCTTCTCCGCCTTATATTAAGAAAATATATGACTTATTTTCCGAGCACGTATATAAAAAGAATGTATTATTTTTTAAAGGTACAACTGTCTTCATAATCCAATATTAATAAAAATTCAAAAAGGTAAAAAAATACAAAAGAAGGATCGTTTAAAGTCAAGATCTATCTCGCTCAAGACATCTGAATCTAGCCTTCACTTCAAAACCTAATATCGTACAACGAACAAAGTTGTTCGCAGTTGCTTTGTAACAGACGTTTTAGTTCTCTGTAGTCACAACTGAAAACTTGTAGATATTGAATTTTGTTCTAGTCCCAACTTGGGCTTGTTAGCAAGATACGAAGAGGTAGGGAAATTGGACGTACATTGCTTCGTTTCGTACAATAGTCTACTCGATAACAATGAGTTTATGTAATGGAAGACGTCATGAATATTATATAAAACATTGTGTTAGTATGAATTATATTTCGGTAATATAGCGATAACTGGTTATTGATTTTCTATTGACCTTTGTTGCTACTTACTACTACTAGCTATATTTGTAGTTATTAACACTTCATTATGTATATTAAAACAAGAAAGAAATCAATTCACAGTAGGTATGATATTTTTAAGAGTTATCACTATAAAATCTCAATCAAAAAACGAACAAAACTGTTTTAGATCAAGATTTATTTAATAATAATAATTATTATTATTTATTTTCTCACAAAAACTTCATATATAACAAAGCGACAGTTATAATATATTATTACAAATAAATAATTGTATTTCTTCTATTTAGGGAAAATGCTAGTTTGTGTGAGACTGATGCCTGCTAAAGGTAAGAGTACCTGTGTTACGTAAGTGTGTGTACGTATTATTACTTAATTGTTAATCTAATAAACCTAACACTATTATACTATAAATTATTACCTAACATTTAACATAAAATTTAGTATCAACTTTATACTTAACTATTTAATTATGGTTAGCATTTTTTCTGTATCCTCATTCCTCATAGTTGAGGTCCAGTTTAGGAATTGAATAATAGTATAGTTTAGATGTTTTATTTTTATATTATTTATTTATATATTATCTATTATTACTATTGTGGTGTAAAAGATTATTAAATAATACTACTGGAAAGGTTTTTAAAATTAACAATTATTTATGGTATAGTATCAATATTCGCTAACGCAAAAACAGGGAAAAGTCAATCACAGTCTTTCATTGAAGCCATGATTGAGCCTTTAAGTTTAACATTGTTAAAAACATATGTGAAATTTATATTTAGATATACTTCTAACAAAATAAAAATTCATATATGTGAGACCCTTACCCTTGTAGGGTATATACATATATCTATCGACGTTTAATCTAAGCCTCACGAAACCCTAAAACAATAGTAATAGCTGTACTAATCTTCGTAATCTGATTCTACTCTCATCAACTCACCATCCAATATGGAATCCAATTGGATTGTGGTTAATCTAATTACTATCGCTGGAAGAGTTTAATTTCACAAACAAGCGCTCTTTGCCTCTAGCATATTGCTCCGCTTTAGATCTTTGAGGCAAGAGCGGTGGGCGGAATATAAATGAACATTAGTTTTCCATTAAATCCCTTAAGTTATATTCTCATTGTTATAAGTAATATGTATTAAGCGTTACAAAAACGTGGGAGCATATTGGCTTGTTTTAGTAAAAGTCGTGATGATTTTCTAACAATGTTCAACGAATAAAAGAAAAAATTAATTTTCATTTTTAACAAGAAACCAAAATAACTGAAATACAAGTTAGAGGGAAAAGTATTTTTTACTTTCAGCATCCTAAGCACATAGCTACTCTTCACTAAAAAATTGGTTATGAATTGCGTAATAGACACTTACTTATTCACTGACTGGCTGTATCGGCTGGTATTTCATATTATGTAATGTATAAATTATATAAATGATATTCTCCTTTTTACCCATACTAAAGGTTTTATCTTAACGGTAAAATGTTAGACCTTTATATATAATATGTCGCTGAAAGTTTATGTATTAATGGCATTCATAAAATTATTATGCAGCATTTACATGCAACGAGACAAGTTCTATGCACAAAGGATTTTTACTATATTCATGTTATGTTCGCTCACAAAGGGAATCTTTGAGAAGATAATTCATAGAATTTAATCATGAAATGAGCTTTAATTAGCCTATTTAGAGAAGGTATGACTAAACCTATAATTAATAGGAAAACATTTATTTTTGTGTTCCTAACGAATAAACCCAAAAAAACTATTAGACGGGTTTCAAAAATTCTTTCACCATTTTTTTAATGAGGTGAAAATGCGCTTACGCCGGCCCGTGCCATGGTTGTCAAGATATGTGTACAGTCCATGACCTGTGTTTTAAGGGGGTAGGGAGACCCTACCCAGCCGTCCCACGCCCTTAAGATGGGCCCTCGGGGTTCGCCAAGGCATTCAACTCAAGGCACTATTTGATTGCTAAATTATCGCTGAGCAAAATAGGCTATATTTATTTGAAATAATAAATGTCATGAGATACCAAAACAGGCCACGTTTTCTGTAAAATACTTATATATCGTCAAAGAAACGTACTAAGTATTGTGAGAGAAATGATACGAGTTAAATGCTATGAAGCATTCATGCAGCAACTCATGATAATAAGAAACAAATCACATACCTTGTAAAATGTAACGTAATACATAATAAAAATTATATTCGAGACTTAAAAAAGGAATCATTTTTACACTAACATCTAATTTATCAATAAGATATGATTTATATATAGCAATTTCCTACCGAAAAGTCGTAAATGAAATAAAACAATGAACTGTGGACATGTGTGACTCAAAATCGAGTTGCAAGCCAAAATTGTTATCATAGCATGTTAATAAAGTTTAATTGTACTGAAAAATCTATATCTTTTATTTTAATAGGCCATCTAGAAGCAGATTACAGGTTATATAATAAAAATACAATTCAATAACGTCACACACATTCCGCTGGGTTCATAATAAACTCTCGAGTCAAGTAGAAACTCGTCCCCGCGCGAACCCTCACCCGCTATTATTTGAATAACTCGCACTTGACAGATATTTCCAGAAAACGTACGCTACAACCATGTGGTGTGCTGTTGTCTATATTTGACGTGAAATTTCTGTTCATTTACTGCCTTGATTCGTCTTCCCCAGTAATCAAGTATAAAACAGTACTTTAATATTTTAACAATAAACCAAATTCCTAGAAATCTCAAAGTTTAATCATTAACCTTTTCAAATAAGATTTTTTTTAAGGTTAATTTTTTATAAAACTGGGGGCAGTCGGGCAGGATGCTCATCTGATGTTAAGTGAACCCCCGCCCATGAATACTCTCAATGTCAGATATGATTACTTTGTTTTTTTTTCCATAATTTAAAATGTCTGAATAAATGTTTTAAAAAAATGTAAATAATTTCAGCGGTTGAAAGTTGATAGCTGACCAGGCATATAGTTTCATCTTTCTTTTAGTATCTTTTTATGTACCGCAAGCAAGTGAGTACGGGCTTATGTTTGAGGTACAAACTGCTTTATTATTTTATTATATAGCTGAATTTCTGGTTAATATTTTTCTCTATTCAAAACCGCTTAATATAAACTTGTGTCATTGTGGCAAATTATTATTGAGTCAGTGAAATGCTGCGCTGAATCATTAAAAAATTCAGTGCATGATTGTGGAAGTTGGAGACGACTTTTATATCGTACGGTTGAGTTTAAAAACGAATAAATTCACAGTTTTTTTGCCAAATATCTTGGCGGATTATGAAATGAGCCTTTTTCGCATTTTAAGATGTCTCAGGTAAAAGGTAGCTGAAAGAAATATGGCACGCACACCAACAGCCAAGGGCTATATGAAATACGTAGGATTATTTTTCCGACCCAAATATCGGCCAATAGAATTGCACCATTCGACGTCACGTGGTACAACCTACATGGTATTATACTGAAAATTTTTTGTGAAAATTTTCTCTGGTCGTTGCTTCAAGAAAAGTATTAAGTAGTTGTTTTATTCATTATGAAATTCTTATTTGTTAACTGTACATTTCGTCTCATGGTGCAATTGTATTGGCCGACATTTGGGTCGGAAAAATAATCCCCCGAATACCACACGAGCTTCAAAATTATCGGGCATTTCCCTCAAGGTTCCCTGCAAACAAATATAGTCGTCATGACGACTATATTAATTGTTTGCAACGAACCTATCGGGAAATATCCGATAATTTTGAAGCTCTTGTGGTATTATAAGTGAAAAGTACGAAGGGTTAGGTGGATAAGTCGTAGGATTTTCTGTATGAAATAATCATTTGCCCTTTTTGATATAAAATAACGTATCGTACCAATTACGCCTCGTATGAATATAGCAACTGCATAAGTGGGACTCAATTCATACCAGGCAACTTCTCTGCTACTCGGAGAGCAAAACTCAGCTAAGTAAAACCCACTATAAAAACATAAATATACGTAAATGTGTTATGGGACATTACTATATTATGTTTATGTAGGTCAAATTACTAAGTATTTAGGTAGGGTAGCATGAATAAGTCTCCTAAGAGTAATCCTCTCTCTTGCAATGCCGGCAGCCTTTTAAGAAATGGCACGCTCTTTTTGGTAACACATATAACATGTAAGTTATTTGAAGTTAACTAGAAAACTGAAGTATTTCTAAACCAATTCGACTCTTTGAAGAAAAAGGCCGGCAACGCACTTTCGACTCATCGGGCAATGTGAATGTCCATGGGCGGCGGTATCACTTATCATTAGGTAAGCCTCTCGCACGCTTTTCATCCTATTACAAAAAAGTTACTTATAAAAAATATTGTATTTTCGACATAGAATAAAAATACACTTACGTCTTTTAATACGTCGTAATTTTCAGAGTTTACAAATTTAAAGTAGCTTGAAAAATATTATTGTTGGCTCAAGAAACTTACTCAACCACTCAAAGAGCGTGTATTTGAGTAAAGTTTGTGAAAAAGCCCGGTTAAAAGAAAGAGAAGTTAGAAGTTTCAAAGGAAACATAAAATTATATTAGCGACTGGGGCATATGAAAAATAGTTCAAGAAATATTTTAAGAATACTATAAAAAAATTCTCAAGAAATCATTTTTATATCCGAATGTGGTTTTATTTAGTTCGAGAATGGAAGGCATTTTCTCCACCTGTTTAACCCTTTTGGCAGGTGCGCATTATAAGTTTAGCCACTTGAGCCTTTTGCCAAGTCTTTGAACAATTCACACGGCACTGAGTGGTGGAATTATGCACGATTGCATCGTAGATTTCGAGCGAAATTGGATTTACGAGTGCTCATAGAATATGCGGAGAGAATTCGGATTTTTGGTGCCTTTAAAGGGGTTTTAATGTTAGCAACCATTCACTTTGGTTCAATTGGTTACTTTGGTATTGGTAATAATAATAATCCAGCTGTTCCCTATATGGGTCTGGGCCTCAGATTGCTTCCGATTCTTTGATGATTTTTATTTTATACACAAGTAGGTGAATCGCCATCTCTACCTATCTGAGACATATCGTCGATTTTTGGGTTTGAGGCACGCCGGTTTCCTCACAATGCCTTCACCGTAGTGTTAATCTAGCACTTAGATAGATAATTCCATTGGTGCAACGCCGTGATTTGGATGCAATCCAATGATCTAAGACTTCTAAGACTTAGGGTTGCTCGGTTAAGCTACTAAGTACTAGCCCAACACTGCTCTTGTAAAATAGTTTACAATACAAATCTCAAAGTGTTTTACTTAAATCTATAACCACAGACAGTACTATTGAATGCCTTTCTATTATATGTGTGATGTTGGAAACTCTACAGCATGTTAGCTTAGCAGAAAGAGAAAGAAAACAGCGTAAAAGTCAATCTCATTACTATTAACGTAAATATCTAGAGGGCTTTTTTACTAATTACACTTCAATGACAAACAAAATTGGTTAGATATTGAGTTCAGTGCCCCTGTGAATGCAATCTCACAACAAATGGAATTAAACAATTATTCAAATGAAGGCTCGTTGGATGAGGATGATATGCAAATCACGAGGTGCGCACTCCGCAAAATATAACGCTAATCGTTCCTGCGGGGGATTATATTGAAAGTAAATTTTTGCCGTATTTTATTTGTTTTTTCATCCATATTTATTTTAATGGAATATATGTTTCATACCGCGAGTAAATAAAATACAAATGTTATATACTGTAGTCTATCTGCGCTCCTTGACAGTTTGAATACCGGGAATGAAATCTCTTTAAATTCAGTATTTGTATCATCAAGTTATTGAAAAGATTTAGACTATATTAATAGCCCATTATAAAGGCGTATCTTATCTCGTTTATAGTCAGGGTATTATAATTAATTAAAAGGCATATTCGTTAGTAAAGATAGAACCATTGACAACCAAATGAAGACAACATTTTATTTAATTTCTACGTCAATTAAATGTTATATGGCCAAGTATTTAGTAACTTAATTTTAATGTTTCATCGTTCGCTAAGCACAAAATAAAATATTTCTTCAGTATATTTTTTATAAACAAAGACACAAGCTACATCAGCTAGTATTAGATAATCCAGCTCTTAGCGGTCCCTAGAGAGAGATAGAGACGTCTAATATAACAAATTGCACTATTTCTTTTCATATCCAGTACATGACAATATAGCATCGAATGAAAGGAGAGCATGCTTTAAAAGGAATTCTATATTAAACTTTATTGATGTTGACGACATATTCTCATATGAGAAACTGACTTATTATATTTGTCATATGAGCTCATATGAGCAGCGTTAGCCTGTGATTCAGCGGTTAAGCATGTGACTCTCAACCTCACTGCGTAAGTTCGAACTGATAGATATTTTTCCGTCTGCAATGAGTACTTGCTCATTATTTGAAATAAAATATTTAGGGACTGGCATATTTTAGACCTAAATATGCACAAAAATCTGATCAAAGCAGACAAGTCGGGGGACTATTACTTTATACAATATAACTACTTATAAAAAGGTTACTTAACTAAAAAGTTAATTCTTGAATAGGAAATAGGTATTTCCCGTATTATTATTATTATACCTAATTTAATAGTAGTGGACTTAGTTTCCGCATTTGATCCATAGTACTTTAAGTCCTGGCTAATTACGCCAGCCTTGCTCCTTCCAGAAGTTCTTAGAAGTTTCCTGCGGAGTTTCCTGTTTTTTACGGAGCGACCAACATGCTCCTAGAACTTCTGATCGTTGGGAAACCACAGGACTACGTGGGTGACTGATGCCTCTGCGCTGAAACAGACTGTGCACAAAGGACTGTCGCGCCAAGGAGAGACAAAATAGCTCGTCGGCAGCATTATAGCCAAGAGCCATAGTGTAGGGCGGCAGGGTCTGGGTTTCATATTTATGTATCTATTTCATGATCTTTTTCAATCTAATAGGCAAATAAGTGATTAGCCTTCTATGCCTGACACAAGCTGTCGACTCTTTGGGTCAACAGCAAGCCGGTTTCATGGCAATGTTTTCCTTCACCGTTTGAGCGAATGTTAAATGCGAATAGAGAAAGTCCATTGGTCAGCCGGGGATCGAACCTACGACCTTTTTTTTTTTTTTTTTTTTTTTAATATGAGAGTCACACGCTGAAGCTCATAGATGACACCATGAGCAAAAACAATGCAGCAGATAACTATATTATTATGTAGATACATGGTGCTCACATATTTACGAATATTGCAACTATAGATTTTACATTCTAAGTATATAAAAACTAGCTGCCCCGCGAACTTCGTTTCTCCTTAATGTATTTTTACTTAGCCTACCTTTTTAGTACATAGCAACATGGAACATTTTGGTATGCTACCCCAGAGACTGTTCGGTTTTCTGGGATAAAAACTTTTTAGATTTTTCTGTGAATTTTTCACTATAGGTATATAACCTCAGAGTTCAAGTCATAAGATTTTAAGAAAAAAAAATAGGGGTTAATCGTAGAGAGGTGAAAATTATGGGTTATATGTATTTTAGTATGTTGTATCAAACAAAAATAAAAAATATCATCTAAAAAATAAAAATAAAATTTAGGGGTTGACCACACCTAACATTTAGGGGTTTGAGAGATAGATAGTAGCCGATTCTCAGACTTACTGAATATGCATTAAAAATTTCATAAGAATCGGTCGAGCCGTTTCAGAGGAGTATGGGAACGAACATTGTGATACGAGAATTTTATATATATAGAGATATAGTGTTCAACATTCGTTAAATTGATACTTTTGGCGGTAGAAAGTTAAGCTACTCTTTCTGTAGTCTAATTTTATGCTAAAACTGTAAACTGAGTGCGAGCAGTACCAAAAATGTTTAGAAATTTAATTAAAAACTCTACTGGAAACTATGGATTTCATTAAAACTTTATCCCTAGTTGTCGTGTTATTCATAAACTATAATAATGTATTACTTAACAATACATCTATTTTTATCAATACACCTATTTATACGCCTTTTTATGATTTTGAAAACTCGAAAACTAAATTAGTTGAGTGATTTTTGGCTAACTAAAATAGCATAGGGTTTACAAATGCCATAATAAGCAGTAGTCTGGACCTCATTATGAAAAAATAATAACTGTAAATCTGTGTACATATATAATATCACTTGTGTATTATGACGCTAATAAAAAATATAAAATATCGACTCTAATATATAAGGAATATTCGTTTATTTGTAACCTGGAATATCAGAGACGAATATCGGCTATGTAAAATGAAGATTTTAGAAATTCTATCGAAGATCTCTCTTAAAATGAAGAACGGAGATTTCATCAATAAACTTATAAATGTATAAGAAAACAATGAATATATTTGACCTCAGGACAAGCTTTTGTATCGTGAGGTCACGACTCAGCTCAGTACAAAATGCTGTAACATTTTTGGTTTACAATATTTTCTTAAAAACACTATCATACTGTGTGCTTATGTCTTTTTTAGGTCTGGGTCTGAAATTTCTATATGACATTGACATGATCATTTGTTAATCTAATACGCAAGTAGGTGATCACTGATCGGCCACCTGTGCCTGACACACGCCGTCGACTTTTTGGGTCTAAGGCAGCTCCCCACGATGTTTTCCTTCACCGTTTGAGCGAATGTTAAATGCGCACATAGAAAGAAAGTCCGTTGGGGACACAGCCGGGGATCGAACCTACGAACTCAGGGATGAGAGTCGCACGCTTAAGCCACTAGGCCAATACTGCTCTAGGTTACCTCGGTAAAAAAATATCTGACATATTTGTTTTACTAATTTTTCTTAAAAACTCTATCACACAGTGTATAGATATGTTAAAAAATATATATATAACAAGACATATTGTTGACCTTATGTTTGACCCAAGTTCTTCATGACTCTTCGAAATATGCCTTTATACATTATAAAGTTATTTTCTTAATGGTGCATATCATCCCAAGGGTAGATAAGGTTTCGGAGGACCTCAAGGGTGTCGTACAAGTTTGTAGGAGGTTTCGCACTCAACGTTACTGTATATTACACTTCCTCACAATATTCGTAGCCATTTCTAGACAAAGTATTCAGTTGAAGGTTCTATTATTTAAGTAAATTTTTTGGATTATTTATCGCTAAGATTTTTCATATAAAAAGGAAGAAAACTGCTATGTTTATTAAGTCAAAAAGTTTATTTGCAGGCTGATCGGTTACGGTCAGATAAAATAGAGAACTCTATTGAGACTCCCCAGCGCAGATTGTATAGAGACACAAGTGCCCTCACTAACTTATATCTCTCGTATTCCAATGGTTTTTCAACTAGCTATTTGTATTAGTTAATAAACCACCTAAAAACTAAACAAATATATTTTACAATAATTATAAGTTAAGTAAAACAATGCAATCAAATTGTGTAACTATTACAAGAACACAGCCAAATTTAATGGTATGAATTAGTTAAATAATTTTGAATGGTTTTGTAAATGATTGAACCTTTTTGTAAATATTATGTACTCCATATTTGGCTATATCTATGGTATAATTGTTTATTATTATATATAATCTTTATTAGCTTTAGGATTACGAAATAAATATTTACATTAAGCATCTCTCGAGATAGAAATGTTTGTTTCGTTTCACGGCCTTATGAAATGTTAAATACTTGAAACACATATTAGCGTTTAAAGGTTATGTGCGGAGGGGGTGAAAGGGCGCGTACGAATGGACTGAAAGCGTCTTGCGAATGGCTGGCGTAAGATGGAATTGCGTACACAAAAATAAATTAACTTTAACGCTTATAGCGCGCGTAACGGAATTCGTTACCTTAATCGTTATTCCTGAAAATTTACTGTCGTAACTTGTATAATTTAATGACAAGATTTTATTATAGATAGTATGGTTGTTTTGTCTTTGGGATTGGATTTTCTTAACGCAATGTGGTTTATTTTTCAGTAACACACAATAGTTTTTAAATTGCTAATTAATTATTTTCTTTTTTTAATTTCATTCTATCTACGTTTTATATTACATGTTATGGTTCATTGATAAAAACTACTAAGGTACATTATTCCTGAGTGAAATAGCCATTTTTGTAAATTAATTCACGATAACGAGAATACTTCACCATTAAATAAATCGTATTGAAATGTGAACTTATTACATCATTTCAACGATGCTTCAAATGCTTAAACGGCGGTGATGGTCTCTATAAAGAGTCCGAGAGAGTTTATTACTCTCTATGGACACAGACGGAAAACTAATCTAACGGGAAAAAAATTAAGCTTTTTCCAGCAAAGACGCCCATGAAAAAGCTACTCATTCATATAAAACATTTCCGCATCATAAAATAATAAAGTCATTTATTGTACCAAGAAACAAGTATAAATTACATAAAGAAACAGCATGTCCAAAGGTTCATTAAAATTTGTTTTTGCAGGTAATATTTACGAGAAAATCTTAAGGAGATTTGGTTGGACATTTGCGACGTCATCAATTTTGAGGGGTTGTCGAGTCTTTAATATCGAGTCTCGAAATATTAGAAGGAATTTACAACATAATATGTAATTCAATGATGGATTGCAGGAACGTGAGAGTTTGCAAATTGCTTTTACTTTGCTGTTACGTACTGGTTTTGGAAATTTAAAACGACTGTGTCAACAACTTCAAGCTTTTTCTCTTACAAGAAACATTTGATAAAATCATTGCTGAATCTGCTATTTTATTATACACAATAATCTATGACTCGTATAAATTACGACTGGTTATTTGGATACAGATCCCGGCCGTAACTGTTCACTGTCAGTATTTGACGCTGAAGTTTATAGTTATGACAACATTTTGGCCCGGTGGCAATCACTTACGTCAAGATACAATTGTGATAGAAAAGCTTACTATGACATTATGATAATTTAATATGGTTGATTCTGCGGTTTTTATAATCAATCAACATGAATGTACAAATTTCTTTGCAAATAGATGATTTGTTTATTTATTTAGAATCTTTAATTTTAATCGTATTTTTCACTGTTCCGATGTACTAATAATTTATAAGAGCTGGCTTTTTAAACTCCAAATTAAAACAAAATTTTACTAAAGTCAAAAGCAAGTAAAGTATGGTAGGCCCGTTATCACCCAACGGGGTATCTTTATTAATAATTCTTAGGCCAATGGTGTGAATAGACTTCTGTGACTGACACACATCGTCAACTTTTGGGTCTAATAAATTTACGTGCACAACGGGGGTTGTAGCGCTCAAGGTTAAAAGTCCCATTCGTAACACTCCTCAAATAACACAGACTATCTTAAAAAATTATTAGGTGACCACATATAGTATGTTCCTTTGCTACTTAATGGCTATACCGACATTTTTGTAAACAAACACCGACCACACCACATCGTACACAACGCAAACCTACACAAAAAAAACGGACTAATGTTTTTGCACTTTTAGATGCCCTTTTATCTTTAACCACATTCTTAAAACTATTTTTTTACTATCGATTCAAAGCTTTATACTACTAAGAATCTTTGGCAACGTCTTCTAAGCATGTCCTATGCTGAAACGGAAAGTATTTTTCTATTGCAACAGTAGTTTAATTATTAAATTGTTTATGTAGAATTTATTGCATTAAGTACCTAATATCATTAATATGTGAAATGGAACAGCTAGCTTATACTAGCTGCCCACGATACAAGATAAGGATTTAGTGTGAGGGCTAGTGCACTTTCTCTATTAATATACGTCCTTTCCTTAATTTAATTTAAAATTAATAACGTTTTATTCTCTCTTTTTTTTCTATTTTCAATTCCCGTGCAAATATTGTTGAGTAATTTTTCATCAATTAAAAATTTAATAAACGGATAAAAACTTATTTTATTGTTGAAAGTTTTAGCTTAAAGAAACGCTAATATTGATGCTTCTCCGTTTAGCAAACTAAAAATATTTTTACTGAAACCGTCAGTCCTTATTCAAAGACATTAATTCGGTCTGATGTGTAATAAGACTAGAGAGAGATAAACTTCGTTTAATATATAATAAAAAGAAAACAGATAAGTGTTTTACTATAAGCAGTTAAACTAGACTGATTTACTTTTTATAAATTCGGTTAAGTTTTTCATTTAATTACAAATTACATCAGATTTTATTTGCTAATGTAAATTTACAATTTCAATGTCTAACTACACTTATTAATTTTCACAGTAATCCCTCACTAATATACATTTTATAAAAAAGGATAATTATATGAGTAGCACTATTTGAATTTGAGATGACGAACAAAGATGTCTAGATCTAGAATCAAAGACTGAAATCCTTTGATCATTGTTGAGTGCCACCTCTGTGATTCTGTAAGTGCATTCAAGAGTAGCTAGCATCTGTTTGTTGTCGTCTGTAAATTGTAGAGTCAATATTTTTGACGTTACTCACGATTTAGTAGTTAATACTAGTACTTAAAATATACCTTTTTCACTCAGCATGTAGCCGTCCTGAACACCATACGAAAATCAATATTTAACAGTTTTAATAATTGTATACAAATTACTATGAAAAATAATCCATAAGTGCAAGTAGGTTAATTAGCTTATACTATTAACCCTAGTCAGTTGTAAAAATCAATAGTAATACTTAACATTTACTACATAAAAGTTATTTAAATACATAGAGAAAATTATTAGAAATAAAAAGTCAGCAATGAAATTGTTGTTCTTCATTAAAACACCGAATTACATACAGAGCTGGTCCTAGAACGTTTTGCAAGGAAGTCATTAAATTTACACTCCAGTGACGGCACAAAACAAATCCCTGCCAAGTCACCCTCACTTCGTACAATGGAAAACTTTGTAATTACTATGGAGTAAGTTTTTGAATCGTAATGAGATCCCTTTATTGGTTTTCGATATACTTCAATGCCCGGTTCCAATAAGCAGGCACTTGGCTTTGAGTAACTTCGCGTATTGTAGAAATATTGAATTTTTCTCTTTTAATTAAATGTAAATAATGCTAAATTAAACACATTTTTAATGAGGATTTAACGTCGAGCCGAGAATGAAGAAATAATATTAGTGGTCATATTGTATTATTCATTAAATTTTCGTCACGTATTCTATTTGCAAAATCATTTAAACAGTCATAATTCCAAAAAGACTAAAAAGGCAACTCACCAACGATCCAAACACACATTCAACATCCACGTCTAATGACACAATGTTATAAGATACACTGTCAGCAGGATGAACAATATGAACATTTTAAAACACGTCACGAAGTTACACCTAGCACAAACACGTGGCACGTGCGCCTGGTACAGTGGGCAGCACCACACTGGCAGGGATGCTGTCGTTGCTATGATACACCCACCCTCAGATCGGCCGCCGCCCTAGACGAGTGGAGCCATACAACCTAGTTTAACGTATATACAATAATAGCTCTCCAGTTATTTCCTGATAAAACGATGTTGATATGTTTTGTGTTCCCGTCAATTTACGTTTTGTAAGTGCTTTTGTTGACATGTTCTTGTGCAAATTAGGGGTTTGGTCCTTTAATATATCCCTCTAAGCATTGGTTCGGATGAATATGGTTTCGTTAATTCTACAGGCAAAGGGAAACAATAATACATACAGAATATGTTTCTATATATGTTTTACAAATAACTGAAACTTATAAAAAATTTACTGCTATAACATTGTTTTGAACTGATATTTTCTATCGGTCTTTCTGATTCTTCTCTGACGATTCTCAGCATTCAGTGCCTAAGGTACGTCGTTCATGTTTGGCTCGTTAATCGTTGTGGTTTTCACACAATGTTTTCCCTCACCGCATCAAGTATGAGTTTTTGACACGCACAAAAATTTGGTTGAAATTCAGACGCTTAATTGAGAATCGTATGCCTGTTGGAATTCTTGGAAATACTACATGGAGATTTTTACGGCTTAAATGTGTAGGCTTTACATATATAACAATCTTACATATTTCGTTATCCCTCTATTATGAGTTATTGTCAAGGAGACGTCCTGGAGTGGTTCAAGGACGTCCGTAACATTTTCATTTGTCAATGTCTATTGTTCACCTGTATCTTCAAAGAACAATGGGAGGGAGATAATCTGGTCCAATTCTATTAACGTAATTGTATTTGATTGAGGATAGAGAACTATAAATATACGCTATTGGGTTACGACTACTCTTTCATATTTATAGTTTCGTATTTTATTAATATATTAGTAGTGACTACGATTAAGTGTATTAATTAGTAAATAGCCAGTGCTGAATTGCATGCAGAAAACATATCTTCTAGTTAGAATAACTGTCCAAATACAAAAGTTATTAGTAAACCAAATAGATTAATACTTATTTATTAGTTGATTACATATTAGCTAGCATCGAAAAAAATCTGTTCAACTCGCTGACACATTTGATTTGTCGCGAAATCGTGAATGTAATTTAAAAACACCCAAAAACCTCCATATGAAACTGCAATAAACCTTCAAGAGCCTATAAAAGCTATTAAAAGGGTCACAAGAAAGGGCCGAATAATCGATGGTCGGAAAAAACGTAGTAATGTACAGGCGCGGCCCATCAATTAAGTGATGTCAGGAAATGGGGGAATGAATTTCGACGTCGCTTAGGTGACCTTTGAGATTGATATGGTGGTATGATGAGCCTCATTTTACCGTACTTATCATTTTTAAGACATTGCCATAAATTATCTACATATATAATATATAAATGTTATATCGGTTTGTGTACGCTTCAAAAATTCAAAAAGTTCTGCACCAATCGAGCTGAAATTTTAGCATGATATATAATCCGCATCAAGGGTTGTTTATATCTATTTTTTTTTATCATTTTTTTCCACAAGTATTGCAAAATTAAACTTATATGAAATGTATTCTTTGTTTTGTTTCTCATTTCTCAACCATTCAATCACAATGTGCCACTGCGAAGCGCTAGTATTTAATAAATATATTATATTTTATAAAATTAACCTTTCTAGGATGGAATCTTTATTCAAATATGATGGTAAAAATACAGTATCGTCATAAGAATAACGATTATGAAAATATAAGAACGCAAATATTGTGCTTTATTTATGAGAAATCACCGATTATCTGTGACAGACATTTCGAACGTTTACGTTTTTTTTAAACAAAATCATGCAAACGGGCAGGAGGTTCATCTGAAGTGATACCGCCCATGGACATTCACATTGCCATAGGGCGCGCAAGTACGTTGCCAGCCTTTTAAGATTTGGTACGCTCTTTTTTTGTAAGACCCTAGGTCAAATTGGTTCAGATATACATTGGTGGGCAGCTGGTTCCTTATATTTTGCTGTCGTATTTTAAAATACAGAGAAGTAGGCAGAAGTCGCTATCCCGTTGAATAAAACAATGTTACTGCTGCTAACGGAATCCAGAACCTCAAAATGAACAATTCTATGTACATCAGCATGAATGTCTAGTTAATGTAGAATGTTTAAGTATTAATATATAATATTAAGGAATTGCGTACAACTAAATGTTTACCTGTTATGTACACTAACATCTCTACCAAGTTTAAACGTATTTGCTTTATGAAATTGAAGAACTCAAATGGCATTGGCATCGATTTTGTTTTGTCGTTATTGTAGTACTAAAGTACACATATTGTGAAAGGAAGTTTAATCCGCTTATATGTTTTAACTTTCCAAACAAAAATCAGTGTATGTAAGTTTCGTGAGTCTCCATGGGTCATGACGCCACGTCATTCATACGTTTCATTGATAATTTTGTTAGAGAAAGTAGGTATAATAATATATAATATTGTTACTGATATCACAAAAAACTATCCGTTCACGTCTTTACTATTGCGTTCTGTACCTCTACCATAAGTTTGACGTTTTTACGCTAACGTCAGCGTTATCTAACGCTTTTATAAAATAATAAATGACACAGTCAGAATTATCGTTTAAAACTTCGCTAAACTTAAGGTATAGGACGTCTCGGATCAAGCGAAAACTACAAGTTCTAACCCTATAAAACATGAATCTTAAATCCTTCAAATATTTTTTTTACTTTAATATAATAAGTAAAAAAGAGTAATAATATATAAGTAAAAAATATAATAAGGCGCATTTCAACGGAATGTAAAAATAAAAATGAATAATTTTTCTGTTCGAATACTAAAAGTATGTAGATAAGAACGTACAAATTGTCGGGAACGTTATCGCAGTATGATTGATCATCACGTGTGATGAAGGTCTTAAAGTTTAGTAGGTAAGGGACGGTTATCTAACGGTCTCACACTACCATGTAACTTTTATATAATGGCTTTTGTTCGAACGAAGGTTTGGTAAATTGTAATTTGTTAATGCCCTGCTCAAATAACATAAATATGATGTCAGTCACACACATCGCAATTTCATGACGAAGAAAAGAAGACAATTTTCATGCTCCTTCCACTTGACCGTATTCAACGAAGAGCGATTCGAATCTTCGACGACCAGTCACTTTCCGAGCGGCTTCGACATTGCTTGGCGTTGCGTAGAGTGGGGTCTGTCTACATCTTCTACCATGGAGAGTGTTCAGCATACCCGCAGCTGAGTTTCATCATTGAACGTCAAGGCAGAATACGAAATTTCACTGGCATCACCTCGACGTCCGTCGTTCCACAATTGAGCGTTTTTAAAGCCGTTTTGGGAGCCACCACTATGTGGAACTAGCTGCCTACTGAAGAATTTCCAAACCAATTTGGCTTAGGGTCCTTCAAGAAAAGAGCGTATTCATTATTAAAAGGCCCGCAACGCACTTGCGAGCCTTATGGCAATGTGAGTGTCCTTGGGTGGTGGTATCAATTAACATCAGATGAGCTTCCTACCCGTTTGCCGCCTGTTATATATAAAAAAATGTTGACATTTCAAATCAGAATATCCCTTAGGTAAAGCCAGTCAATATAATATTTGTATATCCAGGAAATTTAGTCGATGTTCAATAACATTGGTATGCAAATCGTAGCGAAGTATTCCACGTGTCTGTAGAGCCATTCCTGTAGTGTCACATCAACAATCATTTTATAATGTACATCGCAATTAACATCCTATTAACATATAGATAGAGTTTAGTTTAGTATGAAGCGTAGATATGTGTCTTAAGGCAAGGACATGCAACGGAGTTACCTGAATTAATTGAATTTCTTGACGACAGCATGAGGCGGTGGCCACGGAGTGTTTACTTTAGAGACAAATTGCTCTCAAGCTGTTATTACGAAGGGTTTATAGCGAATAAGAAAACAAACATAAAGATTTAATACTCATAAGCAACACGTAACAAAGGTTTTATAATTAAGCGAGGCTAGTAAAAATCGTGGCTGATCTACGGAGGCAGAACGTGTGCTCAAATAAAATGATTGACCTTTAAGAGTTGGACGTATGTCACCAAATAAGCTTCCCAAAGGACCAAATAGCAGTGAACTCGTAAATTGCTAACTATACATAATAATAAAAGTGTTACGACTATATATTTTTTTGTTAACGAAATTAGTTTGAATAAATAAATGACAATAACATAATCTAATATATAAAATTCTCGTGTCACAATGTTTGTTCCCAAACTCTAATGTCTGAGAATCGGACAATATATAATATTTTTCATCTCCCTAAATGTTAAGGGTCCACCCCTAAATTTTTATCTTTTAGATAAAACTTTTTGTTTTTTTATAACACAGCATATAAAGGAAAAAGTCAATAAAAATTATGAAATACGTAATACCTAATTCAACTATGTTGTGTGATAGTGTGAAAGTGAGGGGTACGTGAGGAATATGTGGAGTGTGCTCATGATGCAGGTTATGCGCTATGGCTATTCTTTAATACTCCTTTTAAGCATATTCCGCGAAAGCTTAAATAGTGGTAATTGTATGTCCGGGCTGTGCGGTACAGAACTGAGTTTTTTAGATATGACATGTCAAATTCAGTACATCTTCGCAATATGTGGCCGTCTTTGCTAGATAAATAAAACTCTAAATGCCTTTTATTATTAATATTTAATTATGGTAATAATAAATTTAACAGCGAAAATAAATTATCAACTGAAGCATACTATTACTTCCTAGTACTAATTACAATATGTTAAAATATCCGTACACGAGCTTGAATTGTACACAAATGAACAACAGATATCGATTTTGTTGTGAAGTTTGTACAACTACGGGAGTAATCTAGGTTTGTTACTAAGTTTCTGGAGCGTGCTAAAGTAACTTAGACTGTTGGATTACACGTGCTTATTGGCTAGCTTATTTAAGTTATTAGAATATCATACGCGAGGATATTACCTAATTACTACGTTTTCCTTGAAGAAAACTACAACTCGCTTAAATAAGTTACTCAAACTACGCAAATAGGTTTCAAATATGTACAATAAATTTAAGATAGATCTGTTTCTGATATTCTATATACAGACGCAGACAATAAACAAGAGAATCTATATAAACCGAAAAAACAACGAATTTGACAACCATCTCTCTTTTTGACGTTATTTTAAAAATCATTACTATAAATAAATGTATGTATTTCAGTTTTACAGGGCCGCCAGGGAAAAGGAAGAGAGGTCGCCCTCAGCACAATGGACACAATTGAATGGGAGCTTAAAAAAGTTGGTGGTGAGGATTGGGAGAAAAATGCTCAAGGTAGAGAGAGATGGAGCCAGTTGGAGGAGGCCTATACTCTATACTTGAACTACTTGAAAAAAAATTCTATATAAATTTTATATACAATGTGTATATTTTCTAAAGAATAAATGGAGTTAATGAGGCTTAAACAAAATATAAAATATGAGTGCAAGAAGACGGTTGCTCTGTGGCTACTGGACCTTAACTATGAGGATACAGAAAAAATGCTAACCAAAATTAAATAGTTGAGTATAAAGTTGATACTAAATTTTATGTTAAATGTTAGGTAATAATTTATAGTGTTATTTTATTTTATTTATTTGATGCACAAAACACATTACAATCTTTACAAAAATAAACTTAAAACTAAGAGTTTTGAACTGGATTCTAACGTAAAACTATGTGCACACTGCAAAATTAATGTTACAATAATGATAAAGCTCATGACTATTAAAGGTAACATAGTAAAAAAATAAGAAGTTCCTCGACACCAGTTTAACGATGAGGGTGGGTCAAGTCATTTAGGTATAGCAACCAGGGCCACAAGGGTCAGCGCTTAACCTACGATGGAGGATGTCTTTAATGACACTGATGAATTTATTAATATTGTTACAGAATATGTCCACAAGTAAGTGATTGCTCTTTGCCATCTCGTTATATTGACGTGCCATCCTGGTCAAAGGGTTGTAATACGAGATGTTATTTTTATAAATTTGTAGGGAAAATAGATTGACTTCATTAGGTTTATTAGATTAACATTTAAGTAATAATACATACACAGACACTCATTCAAATACACCCACACAACACACACACACCCTTACACACACACACACACAAACACACATACCCTTACACACACATATACCCCATGTGGTTTCTTTATATATATATTCATATATATATTTTTTGCGTTGCAGCCTTTGTAATAATGACTGTTTATTCTTTCTAAATTTTTCTCTACATTTTAAGACCTTCTGTCGATTCGAGGCCTGATTGTGGAGGCCTGATGACCTGTAACACAGGTACTCGTCTTACCTTTAGTAGGCATCAGTCTCACACAAACCAGCATTTTCCCTAAATAGAAGAAAGACAATAATTTATTTATAATAATATATAACTGTCACTTGTTTATGTACGAAGTTTTTGTGAGAAAATGAATAAAGATTATTATTATTATTACTCTATCTTCTAATTGCTTGATGGAATTACATATGAACTATTATTACTATTTTAGTAAAGTATATACATTATTTTATGCATATGAAGTCAATACCATGCGGTTTTAAGTGTTTCACAAACAGAATAGTAATAGCGTGCATTAGTTGTGATATTAAGACGAGACGGTTACCATAGCAACAAGTGGTCGCGGCGCCCATCTTACGTTCAGGCTGAGTTATTGCCTAGATTATTTCGCAAAAGCTGTTACTTTATTCTTGACATATTAAATTTCATATTAACATTTTAGGTGAATGTTGTCATATGTTTAACATATTTATAAGCGAGAAAGTTATTTTCTTCTTTTTAATAATGATATACTAATCAAGGAGTTTTTGTTTTTTTATATCTGCGTTTTCCGGGTAAGTATCTACGAGTAAGAGAGTGAACTTCGTAATTGTTTTAAAACAAGAATTAACAAGGATTTAAGGCCTTGATTTAATTTTTCATGAGTCCAGACGGACAAAAACAATAATTTCAACTCGAATATATAAACATAATATTATATATACCTTAGTATAAATTCAAATTTTTACCTAGTAAAAACGCAATGTCTACGATAACACCCTATGTGACGTCGAACCAGTATTATAAAACTTTCGTTAAAACAATACCTATTTAGAAAATAACAAACTTTTTAAAACAAAAAACTAAACATATTTATTTAAAAAGTATTCAATAAAATTCTAATGTAATTTAATTTTCTACGAGTCCAGACGGACAAAAGCGATAATCTCAACTGGAATATATCAACATAATACATTATACCTTTAAAATAAATTTAAATTTTTATCTAGCAAAAACGCAATGAATGGAAATTGCTCTAATACCTAAGTTATTTGACAGAAACATTTCAATAAAACGTAGTAAGTTTGAGAAGAAATGTATATTAAACATTTAGGTAAAATGTTTTAAAAACTAATGGTGCAAAATGGGAGCATATTTGTAATTATCGAAAGCATTTTTTTGGTTTATTATTTAGTTGTGTATTTATTTCTCTGTACATTAATATCTCAACTGTATGAGTGTGTATATACTTTTTTTAAATATACGCCTTAGGCCATTGTCAACACTCACTGACTAGGTAATAAAATAAATCAGTGACGCTACAACCTTTTTAGGTCTGGGCCTCAGATGTCTTAATCTGTTTCATGGTCATTTGTCAATCTAATAGGCAAGTTCGCCTCCTTTGCCTGAGAAACGCCGTCGACTTTTTGGGTGTAAGACAAGCCGGTTTCCTCACGATGATTTCCTTTCGTTCGAGCGAATGTTGATAGCACATAGAAAGAAAGTCCATTGGTGCACAGCCTACGACCTCAAGAATGAGAGTCGCATGCTGAAGCCACAAGGCCATCACTGCTCAAAGAGCAGAATGATTAGGTTTAGTTTAAAGTTATGCTTTCGATATCATTCGCAATAGGTTATGGATTTAGTACATTGCAAAACATACGCAACAATTTTTCTCGATGACGATACTTCATAATATATTTTATTTCACAATAAACAATGTATTTTTGAAGAAAAATAAGTATTATTCCTAGACAAAGTGCCTCTTTGACAATACTATATTCATTCGTATAAAATTTTACTACCTTCGCCAGTAAGACAAACAAATCTATAAATTTAAGGATTTTGGATGAAAATGCATTTTACTTCGCTTTACTTCTCATAAGAGGGATTGGTATTTTTGAGATAAAATTTTGTAAAAAAAAGTAAAACTACCCGTTTTAATCTTAAGTAACACCATGACATTGTAATGTAAATATATATACTCACTAATTTTTAGACGTTTTCAAACTTTTTTTCTAGCATAATAAGTTTGATTTCCATTGTTATCTGATACTTGATAAACATTATTACAGGCTAAGATAGTCCTGAAAACAGTTAAGTCTTAACTGTAATGTAGCTAGGGAGCTAGGAGAAAATTCCAACAATAAGGAACCGAATGATAAATCTATGAACGCGCTAAGAAATTTTTACTATTCATTAGTCACACAATACCTGCTGAAACATCGATGCTACTTGCACTTTTGTAATGGAATAATTAAACTCAGCAGTAGTGTTACGAAATTTTACGGAACTAAAACCTAAAAAAGGGTAAATAAAGTTTCTATCTGGTAAAAAATTTGCGATTTCTTCTTTAATCAATGAACTTTCTTAACCACCGATAATCAGTGCTTGCAAGGTTTTGGTTGAACTTGGAATCTTTAAAAAAAAATTCTCATTGCTTTGTAAATCAAGTAGATTCAGAATATCCAAGTTTGTGGCACTAAGAACATCGTGTAACTCGTGGTTCACTAGATTTATCAACAGACGTGCGGGGTGGGTACCCTCATTTTATTTTTATTACGGAACAATAAAAAGTGTCGTTTTAAAATCCTATCTTAAGACACAGAAGTATCTACAAACCAATTCGACCTACCTAAACGGTACCAATTCTTAATAGGTCGTCAACTCACTCGCGAGCCCTCTGGCATTGAGAGTGTCCATGGGAGGCGGAAATCGGACAAAAAAAATCGAATATACGGTCATTCCTTTTTTCTAATAAATTCTAATAAATGAATCTCAGCTCTTTATCGGCTCAGCTGTTTATCAGTGGTAAAAACTTCATGGAATGATCACTCATAGAATTATTTTTAAATATCTTTTAAAATATAATAACAGTCTCCAGTCCGCTTATTAAGTGACTCTTACAAAGACAGGTAAATTTGAGTAATACAGTTTTAGCAATACCAAAAGTTTTCGTAAAATAAAATAAATTTTTAGCCATCAAAGAGAGCTCAAAAGTTTATCCACTTCGCTAGCGTAGCACTTCTACGCCAAGCGTAGAGGCCGACCCACCTTGCATTACAATAGACTGCGTTTCGATTCAATCCTTTAGTAGGAAGTATTTTGAAACATAAAAATGAAAGCTTTTAAAACCCTTTATATTTTTCAATATGGTATTTAGCTTTTAATTTTTAGCGAAATTAGTAAACCCTTAATTAATAATATTATAACTACAACTTTGGTTAGAACGCACCTCTACACTGGGTTAGATTAAAATTATCTCTGGCTCGTTATGCAAAGATTATAATATATACACGATCTATTAAAAACTTCGTCCTCCTTCTGCAAGAATTCGTTCATCATTGCAACATGAAACATTATGCATTGTATATCACTTGTGGTCACACTGAAATACGTTTGAAAACCTTTCAACAGCAAAAAGTGAAGTCAAGGTATAGCAATGGTTATGATGTTTTCCTTTTCAATATTCTTATCAATTATTAAAAATATTTACAGGGCTAAAAATTTATATTAATATACCACTTAAATAATAAATATTTTTTTTTATTTAAATGAAATTGGACTCCTCGTTTTAGTGTTACTAGCTATGAATACTATCGCTTCTTACGCCCTGCTCTCGGCCGCTGCAATACATCTGCCACGGCGATGCAACACAAAATTCTGGAAAAATCGGCAAATACGCTGGAATGAAACTCAACGCTAACGAATATACTTAGATTGAAATTAGATACCTATTTAGTATTTAATTATTACATTAAATTAACGACAATAATATCTTTAACTATAAAAAAATATTATACTCTATTTATATTATCTAATCAATCTACCAAAAAAAATTAAAAACCCACAATTTACGCTCAATTATGTAAATTACCAATTTCCACATGCCTATTGCTATTTTATCAAATTGTTAATATAACCTCTTTTTAAGGAATGTAAAAAATTTATACCTTATTTGCACAATTATATTTATATATACTGATTTTAAAGAAACAAGAAACATTAATTTCCACATGCCTATTGCTATTTTATTAAATTCTTAATATAACTTCTTTTTAAGGAATGTAAAAAATTTATACCTTATTTGCACAATTATATTTATATATACTGATTTTAAAGAAACAAGAAACATTAATTTCCACATGCCTATTGCTATTTTATTAAATTCTTAATATAACTTCTTTTTAAGGAATGTAAAAAATTTATACCTTATTTGCACAATTATATTTATATATACTGATTTTAAAGAAACAAGAAACATTAATTTCCACATGCCTATTGCTATTTTATTAAATTCTTAATATAACTTCTTTTTAAGGAATGTAAAAAATTTATACCTTATTTGCACAATTATATTTATATATACTGATTTTAAAGAAACAAGAAACATTAATTTCCACATGCCTATTGCTATTTTATTAAATTCTTAATATAACTTCTTTTTAAGGAATGTAAAAAATTTATACCTTATTTGCACAATTATATTTATATATACTGATTTTAAAGAAACAAGAAACATTAATTTCCACATGCCTATTGCTATTTTATTAAATTCTTAATATAACTTCTTTTTAAGGAATGTAAAAAATTTATACCTTATTTGCACAATTATATTTATATATACTGATTTTAAAGAAACAAGAAACATTAATTTCCACATGCCTATTGCTATTTTATTAAATTCTTAATATAACTTCTTTTTAAGGAATGTAAAAAATTTATACCTTATTTGCACAATTATATTTATATATACTGATTTTAAAGAAACAAGAAACATTAATTTCCACATGCCTATTGCTATTTTATTAAATTCTTAATATAACTTCTTTTTAAGGAATGTAAAAAATTTATACCTTATTTGCACAATTATATTTATATATACTGATTTTAAAGAAACAAGAAACATTAATTTCCACATGCCTATTGCTATTTTATTAAATTCTTAATATAACTTCTTTTTAAGGAATGTAAAAAATTTATACCTTATTTGCACAATTATATTTATATATACTGATTTTAAAGAAACAAGAAACATTAATTTCCACATGCCTATTGCTATTTTATTAAATTCTTAATATAACTTCTTTTTAAGGAATGTAAAAAATTTATACCTTATTTGCACAATTATATTTATATATACTGATTTTAAAGAAACAAGAAACATTAATTTCCACATGCCTATTGCTATTTTATTAAATTCTTAATATAACTTCTTTTTAAGGAATGTAAAAAATTTATACCTTATTTGCACAATTATATTTATATATACTGATTTTAAAGAAACAAGAAACATTAATTTCCACATGCCTATTGCTATTTTATTAAATTCTTAATATAACTTCTTTTTAAGGAATGTAAAAAATTTATACCTTATTTGCACAATTATATTTATATATACTGATTTTAAAGAAACAAGAAACATTAATTTCCACATGCCTATTGCTATTTTATTAAATTCTTAATATAACTTCTTTTTAAGGAATGTAAAAAATTTATACCTTATTTGCACAATTATATTTATATATACTGATTTTAAAGAAACAAGAAACATTAATTTCCACATGCCTATTGCTATTTTATTAAATTCTTAATATAACTTCTTTTTAAGGAATGTAAAAAATTTATACCTTATTTGCACAATTATATTTATATATACTGATTTTAAAGAAACAAGAAACATTAATTTCCACATGCCTATTGCTATTTTATTAAATTCTTAATATAACTTCTTTTTAAGGAATGTAAAAAATTTATACCTTATTTGCACAATTATATTTATATATACTGATTTTAAAGAAACAAGAAACATTAATTTCCACATGCCTATTGCTATTTTATTAAATTCTTAATATAACTTCTTTTTAAGGAATGTAAAAAATTTATACCTTATTTGCACAATTATATTTATATATACTGATTTTAAAGAAACAAGAAACATTAATTTCCACATGCCTATTGCTATTTTATTAAATTCTTAATATAACTTCTTTTTAAGGAATGTAAAAAATTTATACCTTATTTGCACAATTATATTTATATATACTGATTTTAAAGAAACAAGAAACATTAATTTCCACATGCCTATTGCTATTTTATTAAATTCTTAATATAACTTCTTTTTAAGGAATGTAAAAAATTTATACCTTATTTGCACAATTATATTTATATATACTGATTTTAAAGAAACAAGAAACATTAATTTCCACATGCCTATTGCTATTTTATTAAATTCTTAATATAACTTCTTTTTAAGGAATGTAAAAAATTTATACCTTATTTGCACAATTATATTTATATATACTGATTTTAAAGAAACAAGAAACATTAATTTCCACATGCCTATTGCTATTTTATTAAATTCTTAATATAACTTCTTTTTAAGGAATGTAAAAAATTTATACCTTATTTGCACAATTATATTTATATATACTGATTTTAAAGAAACAAGAAACATTAATTTCCACATGCCTATTGCTATTTTATTAAATTCTTAATATAACTTCTTTTTAAGGAATGTAAAAAATTTATACCTTATTTGCACAATTATATTTATATATACTGATTTTAAAGAAACAAGAAACATTAATTTCCACATGCCTATTGCTATTTTATTAAATTCTTAATATAACTTCTTTTTAAGGAATGTAAAAAATTTATACCTTATTTGCACAATTATATTTATATATACTGATTTTAAAGAAACAAGAAACATTAATTTCCACATGCCTATTGCTATTTTATTAAATTCTTAATATAACTTCTTTTTAAGGAATGTAAAAAATTTATACCTTATTTGCACAATTATATTTATATATACTGATTTTAAAGAAACAAGAAACATTAATTTCCACATGCCTATTGCTATTTTATTAAATTCTTAATATAACTTCTTTTTAAGGAATGTAAAAAATTTATACCTTATTTGCACAATTATATTTATATATACTGATTTTAAAGAAACAAGAAACATTAATTTACACATGCCTATTGCTATTTTATTAAATTCTTAATATAACTTCTTTTTAAGGAATGTAAAAAATTTATACCTTATTTGCACAATTATATTTATATATACTGATTTTAAAGAAACAAGAAACATTAATTTCCACATGCCTATTGCTATTTTATTAAATTCTTAATATAACTTCTTTTTAAGGAATGTAAAAAATTTATACCTTATTTGCACAATTATATTTATATATACTGATTTTAAAGAAACAAGAAACATTAATTTCCACATGCCTATTGCTATTTTATCAAATTGTTAATATAACCTCTTTTTAAGGAATGTAAAAAATTTATACCTTATTTGCACAATTATATTTATATATACTGATTTTAAAGAAACAAGAAACATTAATTTCCACATGCCTATTGCTATTTTATTAAATTCTTAATATAACTTCTTTTTAAGGAATGTAAAAAATTTATACCTTATTTGCACAATTATATTTATATATACTGATTTTAAAGAAACAAGAAACATTAATTTCCACATGCCTATTGCTATTTTATTAAATTCTTAATATAACTTCTTTTTAAGGAATGTAAAAAATTTATACCTTATTTGCACAATTATATTTATATATACTGATTTTAAAGAAACAAGAAACATTAATTTCCACATGCCTATTGCTATTTTATTAAATTCTTAATATAACTTCTTTTTAAGGAATGTAAAAAATTTATACCTTATTTGCACAATTATATTTATATATACTGATTTTAAAGAAACAAGAAACATTAATTTCCACATGCCTATTGCTATTTTATTAAATTCTTAATATAACTTCTTTTTAAGGAATGTAAAAAATTTATACCTTATTTGCACAATTATATTTATATATACTGATTTTAAAGAAACAAGAAACATTAATTTCCACATGCCTATTGCTATTTTATTAAATTCTTAATATAACTTCTTTTTAAGGAATGTAAAAAATTTATACCTTATTTGCACAATTATATTTATATATACTGATTTTAAAGAAACAAGAAACATTAATTTCCACATGCCTATTGCTATTTTATTAAATTCTTAATATAACTTCTTTTTAAGGAATGTAAAAAATTTATACCTTATTTGCACAATTATATTTATATATACTGATTTTAAAGAAACAAGAAACATTAATTTCCACATGCCTATTGCTATTTTATTAAATTCTTAATATAACTTCTTTTTAAGGAATGTAAAAAATTTATACCTTATTTGCACAATTATATTTATATATACTGATTTTAAAGAAACAAGAAACATTAATTTCCACATGCCTATTGCTATTTTATTAAATTCTTAATATAACTTCTTTTTAAGGAATGTAAAAAATTTATACCTTATTTGCACAATTATATTTATATATACTGATTTTAAAGAAACAAGAAACATTAATTTCCACATGCCTATTGCTATTTTATTAAATTCTTAATATAACTTCTTTTTAAGGAATGTAAAAAATTTATACCTTATTTGCACAATTATATTTATATATACTGATTTTAAAGAAACAAGAAACATTAATTTCCACATGCCTATTGCTATTTTATTAAATTCTTAATATAACTTCTTTTTAAGGAATGTAAAAAATTTATACCTTATTTGCACAATTATATTTATATATACTGATTTTAAAGAAACAAGAAACATTAATTTCCACATGCCTATTGCTATTTTATTAAATTCTTAATATAACTTCTTTTTAAGGAATGTAAAAAATTTATACCTTATTTGCACAATTATATTTATATATACTGATTTTAAAGAAACAAGAAACATTAATTTCCACATGCCTATTGCTATTTTATTAAATTCTTAATATAACTTCTTTTTAAGGAATGTAAAAAATTTATACCTTATTTGCACAATTATATTTATATATACTGATTTTAAAGAAACAAGAAACATTAATTTCCACATGCCTATTGCTATTTTATTAAATTCTTAATATAACTTCTTTTTAAGGAATGTAAAAAATTTATACCTTATTTGCACAATTATATTTATATATACTGATTTTAAAGAAACAAGAAACATTAATTTCCACATGCCTATTGCTATTTTATCAAATTGTTAATATAACCTCTTTTTAAGGAATGTAAAAAATTTATACCTTATTTGCACAATTATATTTATATATACTGATTTTAAAGAAACAAGAAACATTAATTTCCACATGCCTATTGCTATTTTATTAAATTCTTAATATAACTTCTTTTTAAGGAATGTAAAAAATTTATACCTTATTTGCACAATTATATTTATATATACTGATTTTAAAGAAACAAGAAACATTAATTTCCACATGCCTATTGCTATTTTATTAAATTCTTAATATAACTTCTTTTTAAGGAATGTAAAAAATTTATACCTTATTTGCACAATTATATTTATATATACTGATTTTAAAGAAACAAGAAACATTAATTTCCACATGCCTATTGCTATTTTATTAAATTCTTAATATAACTTCTTTTTAAGGAATGTAAAAAATTTATACCTTATTTGCACAATTATATTTATATATACTGATTTTAAAGAAACAAGAAACATTAATTTCCACATGCCTATTGCTATTTTATTAAATTCTTAATATAACTTCTTTTTAAGGAATGTAAAAAATTTATACCTTATTTGCACAATTATATTTATATATACTGATTTTAAAGAAACAAGAAACATTAATTTCCACATGCCTATTGCTATTTTATTAAATTCTTAATATAACTTCTTTTTAAGGAATGTAAAAAATTTATACCTTATTTGCACAATTATATTTATATATACTGATTTTAAAGAAACAAGAAACATTAATTTCCACATGCCTATTGCTATTTTATTAAATTCTTAATATAACTTCTTTTTAAGGAATGTAAAAAATTTATACCTTATTTGCACAATTATATTTATATATACTGATTTTAAAGAAACAAGAAACATTAATTTCCACATGCCTATTGCTATTTTATTAAATTCTTAATATAACTTCTTTTTAAGGAATGTAAAAAATTTATACCTTATTTGCACAATTATATTTATATATACTGATTTTAAAGAAACAAGAAACATTAATTTCCACATGCCTATTGCTATTTTATTAAATTCTTAATATAACTTCTTTTTAAGGAATGTAAAAAATTTATACCTTATTTGCACAATTATATTTATATATACTGATTTTAAAGAAACAAGAAACATTAATTTCCACATGCCTATTGCTATTTTATTAAATTCTTAATATAACTTCTTTTTAAGGAATGTAAAAAATTTATACCTTATTTGCACAATTATATTTATATATACTGATTTTAAAGAAACAAGAAACATTAATTTCCACATGCCTATTGCTATTTTATTAAATTCTTAATATAACTTCTTTTTAAGGAATGTAAAAAATTTATACCTTATTTGCACAATTATATTTATATATACTGATTTTAAAGAAACAAGAAACATTAATTTCCACATGCCTATTGCTATTTTATTAAATTCTTAATATAACTTCTTTTTAAGGAATGTAAAAAATTTATACCTTATTTGCACAATTATATTTATATATACTGATTTTAAAGAAACAAGAAACATTAATTGGTTGAATCAACTAGATTTTACTAAAAATTTACCCGATTAATTAATAATATTTGATTACTTCCTTGTTCCTGTCAGTTATGATCATTCTTTAGTGAACCCACTGGGCTGGTTACATAATAATCTAAACTTCTTATATTGGGACTGTCCTTACAGCACATTAATTATAAAAAAAATCGAGTCTGACACGAGATATGTGTGGATGAAGCGGTCATAGGTTGATATGTCGCATCTTCTCATTGCTTCTCAATCATTATGAATTTCGACAAAATAAAACAAAGAAAAATTCATTGGCGTGTTTTTTTTTATGGGACAGGAGACGAACGAACAGGCATGGGTCACTTAGAGTAAAGTACTTACTGCCTTTAAGGAAGTGGTTCGCTCTTCTAACGTATCTATTAACCTTAGATATTAAAATTATCTACGAAATTGTCTACGAGTTTGCTGTAGGCAATATATTTATTGTGTGTTGCACCAAAATGTGATGTTGTTAAAACATTAACATAGCTATACAGTTTGCTGTTTCATTATGCTGGACGGAAATGGCATTTAAATTGTTAAAATGATAGGCATACAGCTTTATTATGTTATAACTACTATCAATGTTGGGTTAATTTGATCGCACTCCCTATTATATATTGGTAATATTTTATTTATCTCATAAATACCTAGTACAAGAGATTAAAACAATGCAAGAATAAATCTTAGCAATAATAATAATTATAATAAAAGGCTGAATCCAACAAAGACTCACAGTTGTCAGTAATATAGGAAAACGTGAACAATTACGAGGTATGAAATCGGATAGAAAACGCCGTAAATATCTTCAAGGGTTTATTTTCAATTAATTAACGAGAATAAAATAATTGCATTAAAAACAAAACGCTAAAAACACACTGCACAAAACACTGTCACTACTTCAATTACGAGCACTTTACACTTTCACAGTACTTGGTCACTTGTCTTCACTATTTGCACTTCTCTTCAATGTTAATTTCTTGCAATCGCACTTGAAACCAAGTTGACTGGTCGCGTTTTGTCCTGCTTATATATCCCTGGAAATGATCGTGAATCATATTTCACTGAGACAGATTCCTTGACACAGATCTTTTCTCGGAAGGATTGTCACTGAGTAGCTGGTGTTATATCTTTATAGCACAATTTGACTTCGACAAGGTTCTGATCTTCCCCTTCTTTTGCGTATCATGCCATCCTTGTCCCACACCTTGAAATATTACTCTAGAATGTCCCTTTATTAATGGGTATAGTCAGTTTTGAAAACGGACTTCCTGAAAACTGTACCATGCCTTATTGCTTTCGAGCGATCTCTTCCAGGCAACCACACGGACAAATAACAATAGAATTCACATGAATCACGATAATTATACAACAGTTTCACATCAGTTTTTGTTGTTGTTTTTCAAGTAAATAAATGCAATTTGTAGCCATTAAAATAAACATAAATAACTTTCTAACTACGTTTTATTAGTTATTTATTACACAAAGTGAGTATTAGTTAGCTTAGCGGTTTTATTGTGGCAACTATATTTTTTTTACTCGTCATCTTCCATCTCTGTGGTACCAGGAGTAGTGGCGTTAAAAAACGCACTGGTAATAGCTTTGAGCATTTTTCTGGTTCCCTGTCTTAATAGAGTCAGTTTGAACTGCATCAGCACTATCAGGTATGTAGACATGAAAGAAATATTCTGAAATATTAAAATAGTTGTATTACTTGAAATATGAATGTCCAATTCATAAAAAAATAAACCCAAAAATTATTAAATAATGTTTTCTTTTGTATTCAAATACAAATAACGTGTTTTTTATGATAATATATATATAAAATTCTCGTGTCGCAATGTTCGTTCCCATACTCCTCCGAAACGGCTCGACCGATTCTTATGAATTTTTTATGCATATTTAGAAAGTCTGAGAATCGGCTACTATCTATGTTTCAAACCCTTAAATGATAAGAGGTGTCCACCCCAATTTTTTTTTTTAACAACAAACAAAAATACATACAACGCTTAATTTTCACTCCTCTACGAAAAACCCTTATTTTTATTATAGAACATAGTTATTTTTATTGAACTAAAACAACGTTTCTTGGAAATTAAATACATGGCAAAACAACTTTTGCTGGGTCAGCTATTGATTGATTTCTCTTTAAATTATTAGTATAGATTTCTTTTGAGAATCTTCAAGCACAACGAGTTAAACCAATTGATTGAGCAACGAAAGTGGTCCCTTCTGAAAGAGTAATCAAAGTGATAATAATGAATACACTCACCGCAGTAAATAACTCCCTATTAATATTAGTGAAGCCATCCAAGTTCATAATAGGAGGATTCTTGGCAATGGCGACTAGGAACATTTCAACCTCGCGTTGGGCGTTTCGATCGATGGCACCTAGATTTACGTTCAGCAGGCGAACTTGGAATTCCAGACCGACCTAATGGACAGGTAATTATGCCTCACCACAGCACGTTGTTTGACAATAATAGTCAATAACAATACTTATACAACTATAGTAATTTTTAAATATCTAATATTGACATTTTCAATAAAACATAGGCCTACAAAAATGGATACAAAATAGTGTTATATTTTACTAGGTTAGGCTGTTAAGGTAAGTAAGTCTTTTCCTTCAAAAAAAGACCGTACCAATTCAAAGGCCGGCAACGCACTTGTGAGCCTTCAGCAATGTGAGTGTCCATGGGTGGCGTATCACTTATCGTTTCACCTCCTGAAAGTTTGCCCCTGTTATAAAAACAAATGTTAATAGATACATTGGGTTTTGTAACTTTAAAAACAGCTGTTGGAAACCTTAATAAAAATAAATAAAAAATAATTACCAATGTACGCTTAAATAACGTAAAAAAGTTGAATACAACGATATTTAGTTTCGAAGAAAAAGCACTGGTTTCACCCAAATTATAACCTATCTATCGAATCGAGTCTATGACGAGCAACACACATTCATTTTGCGTAAATCTGTTAAAAAAGTATAACTTTGGAATGCTTTCATACTTTACTACGAAAGGCTAAAGGTATAGGTCTACATTTTTCTCAAAGAAAACAATTTCCACGAAGTTAGTGCACTTCAGTTTAGAAGTATTGACATTTTATTTTGCGCTGTAGTTTGTATGGAGTAAGTGTTTTTAAAGATTGTAAAGTGACCTAAAGAGTTAAAAATAAAACAATTACACGTATTGTACATCGCATCCTTTGAGTGTTTTTAAAGTAGATTGAAAAGCAAGAATGACTAGTCCTTTTTCTTTTCTTAAAATTTTGAATTGACTGAATTTTTTCCTTAAAATTCAATCAATTTTCAACGTTGATATTTTATTTGAAACAATATAAATACTTGAGAGCTATTCATGTAAATAGTAAGTAAAGAAATACGAGTAATAAATTGAAAAATAATATTTTCATTTTTCCAATCTCATATAAAAGTTCATTCCAATATACTTTCACATCGTGCGGTTGCCTTTTTGTAAAAGAGCTATTCATTTACGATCAGCATTAAAGCATTTTTAAATTAAATTGAAATTGAATTGCGTCTAAGAACATACGTAAATAAAGTAATACAAGGCTTTAATCTGCATCACACAGACATATTACAGAGCCTGACGATAAAATATTTCCTTCTTATTTTAAAAGAAAGAATACATACTTTTTTACAATCTAAACTTTATAATATGAGGCAAGATTCTATCGGATTTCTTATAGAAGAAACTTAATCCATAAGACTTTTAACTTAGGCAATTATATTATTTATGCGACTATAAAATCAATTTTGAATGATTATTTCATCTGAAGAGCAGTGTTGGCCCAGTGGCTTAGCGTGCGACTCTTATCCCTGAGGTCGTAGGTTCGATCCCCGGCTGTGCACCAATGGGCTTTCTTTGTATGTGCGCATTTAATATTCGCTCGAACGGTGAAGGAAAACATCGTGAGGAAACCGACATGTCTTAGACCCAAAAAGTCGACGGCGTGTGTCAGGCACTCGAGGCTGATCACCTACTTGCCTATTAGATTGAAAAATGATCATAAAACAGATTCAGAAATCTGAGGCCAAGACCTAAAGAGGCTGTAGCACCACTGATTTTTTTTATAACTGAAGCGAGTAATAACTTGCAAGAAGGAAAAAAACTACTTTTTAAAGTATCGACGGGGGCGACATATTACGAGTTTTTTGTGGTTTAATTGTAGTAAATAAATTATCTTACCTTTCTCGTGGCATGATAGGCTTCGTTACAAATGATGAAGAGTAGGGTCATGCAATACCCAACTATAACGAAGAGGCCCATTTCTTTATAACTAAGCCCATGTTCTAATATTTCAGAGAGCGAGCCATATAAGGATATAGTAGTCGTGAAGAAGATGACCATGCAATAAATACCGTACATGTTGGAATACGCCCTTCCTGGGGACAATTGCGTCATATTTTAGAAGGTTTATTTCCTTTATGTTAGTCTTGGATATGGCAACATTAAACGGATGGTTTAACTGATGGATTCCTTTGGGACAACAAAATGGTATTCATGCTCCTATTTTACTAATTGTCTCCTCTTAAAGTTGTAAACGTTGGTTTATAAAACAGCTGTTAAATATGCACGCCCTTGTAGCGCACTCTTAGAGTGAAATATTTAGACAGACATATTGTTCAAAATATTTAAATGAAATAAATTGCAAACAAAATCGCTAACAAATGAAGGAATAATTTCAAAATGCAATTTCATCGTATCCCTGTATTTATTACAACAATAAAACGCCGTGTTGGGCTAAAATAATTATCTTTTTCAGTGGGTTCAAAAAGGTTTTAATCAAATCAAAGCACGTAAGTCATAAACATAAACATGTTTTATGGCTGTGTCCTGTCCATTTGGCAAAAATTCCATATTTAAACAAATGTCACGTGTAAAAGAAATAAGTCGGCCAAGTTGAAAATATTCTAGTCGTCTCTATATTAATAGTTTTCCAAGCTCTTCTGAAGTGGGTGGGTAATAAGATAAGTTTTGTAAGAGGAAAACGTCAGCTTTGGAATAAAAATTATAAGCATAATATTAGCATCTTACATCAGTTTTCGTATAACTTAAGAAAAAGTTATGCGGATTCACAAAGAATAACTGATGTAATTTTGCTTTTTTTTTCAACCCTTTTATTTATCTATATTTTTCCCAAATACAAAATTTTATACTAATATGTAAATTACGTAAAAGTTAATAATAACATCACCATATCTGGGATATCCATAGTTGCTCGCCTCACACATTGAAATCAATTTTCATTAAGTTTTTATAATTTAATTTTTGAAGTTATCATTTCTGTCGGGTTTTCCGAAAGCACACATTTTTTTTTTAGTTTCATTTTTTTTCATTTCTTCGTGTTTGTTATGTTTGCTTATAAGTGATTTTCACATTAAATCTTGTATTAAATGTTTACCTAATAATACCTATTAAAATTAAATATATTTTTTCAATGTCTGTATATGTTCTATATAGAAAATGGCTTAAGACCAAATATACGATTTAAAAATGATAATACTGCAATAATTTTGTATCCGTAAAAATAACTTGTTAATTATTATTCAGACACAATACTGACCCAACTGTTGCATCATGTGTGACAAATCCACCCACAGATGGCGGTACTGAGCAAGTTTCAGGGCCGGATCTTCCGCCTCGAGAGCCTTATGCAAGTTTGTTGCTAAACCTTTTGACGCTGTTCCAAATGCATTACAGTTTATATACCTAGAAATAGAAAAAATATATCAACAATTTTTAGAGTATCATTAATGGAAAACTTCGTAAAAATTACTATAGATTTTTATCGTGCTATGTCCTTGATACAACGGGAAGGACACAACTAAAAGATTTTAAACTAAAACATTTTTTATGGAAGTCGGCCAAGGTGCAACGTTCGATGGACACCTGCAACTCCAAGCTTGCGTGTGTGTTGTTGCCAACCGTTAAGGGATTGGTATACTCTTCTTTTAAAGACTCCTAAGTCGTATTGGTTCCGAAATACCTGCACCTCTAGCTCTCCGGTAGCTGGTACCACAAAGGGATAGTGCGAGATCGTTCTTTCAATAGCGCTGTGTATACGCCAGCCGATAAGGTGGTCTGATGATGGAATTCAACCACAGCAATTAGTCCTACCAATTTTTCAGATATATTTGGTACAAAATGCTTAGATGATGTTGGTTCTTATGCAAAACCAAAGGATCAAGTCCGAAAAAGCAGAGCAAACAATACGAGTCGCCCTGCATCGGATGTGATCAATCCTAATCTTTTGAGTTAGTGATACTTGATGATTATAAGTGTTAGTGTGGTATGAAAGAAACGCGATCAAAGTATCAAAACATAATGGTATCATATGAATGTTAATATAAACTAGAAAATTAAGCAAGATATATATTCCTCATTAGCCACAATTATTGTATATACTAGATTGTTATTTACGAGTTTATAGATTCCTTGTAAAAAAAAATGTTTTCTTTATAACATTGTGATTCATAGAAAATAAAGTTTAGAACAATAATTGTCAGGAAAACTTGCGAAGATGCGATTAACACAAATAGGTCATTAAGGAGCCCTGTTTCACTGATGGCGTAAGCTCAGATCGATTAGAGCCAGCTGCTGATCCTTAATCTAAGGACACTTTGATAACACGTAGATTGGTATTGTTTAAATAAAATAAAAAGATATTGAAGTTGGAATTCAATGGTTTTTGGAACTCCTTATAATAGTGTTAGTGATCAATAGTGACCAATAGTAAAAGTGATCTATGTAGTTTTTTTTTTTGAAAACTTACGACAAACGATATATTTTATATTATTAATGCGAAAAAGCAGTGTTGGCCTAGTGGCTTCAGCGTGCGACTCTCATCCAGGAGGTCGTAGGGATGAGGACCGGCAGAACACTTGTTCGAACATGAAGGAAAACATCGCGAGGAAACGGGCTTGCCTTAGACCCAAAAAGTCTTCGACGATTGCATGTATTCTCGTAAACAATTTTTTTACACTAATTTAAAAAGGTTTTTTTTTATCGTAAATTAAACTACAATTGTCTATTATACATAGAGGGCGTATGAATTCTTAAAAGGCCGACTATGCACATGAAATAATGTTACGATTTATTCTGTTTTATTAAACCAAAGACCATGTTATTTGAGATAAAACTACGAAGGATCTCGAAGATACAATCAGAGTAGTTTAGAAAACAAAATTTTTGTTGAAAGTAAAATTCTCATTATAAAGTAACATAGAAAAATACAAACCAGAGAGAACAGAAACCATCCAGCATAGCAATGATATGATAGTAAGCGAGCGAATGCCACAACTCAAAGTCGTCTTGTAAATAATGCTGTGATAGTATTACGGCGAAACTGAGGGCCCAAGAGAAAACACACAAGCCCCACGTCAGAGAGTAGAGGTTCGGAAATATTATCGGTGTTCCAGTTATTTTGAGATATTTCAACTGAAAATCACAGATGCATATTCAAAAATCTCTGTTTCATAAATATCTGACATAATTACTATTCTATTTCTCGTATACAAACGTGTCTTATGTTAATTAGAAATATTTAACTAAAATTAATAAAATACCGTCTTTGTCTTCGGCAAATATTTGAAATAATTTAGCTTTATTATAAGAATTAAATATTTTATAGAATAATGTTTAATAATTTAAGTTTAAAGCATTTTCGACTGAACTATAACAAATCCAAACTAAATCGTAGTTTGAAATTACTATTTATTTGCAAGAATATGGTACAACTATGATATGGTGGTACAATCTAAAGTTCGCTTATTCTGCCACATTTAATGGCTATTGACTAAAACGTAGCTTTTTCTAAAATTCTTTGTGTGTATTAAAAACTAAGTCTGTGTTACTTGAATAAATGTAATAACCCAAAACGACCTGATAATGTGTCCACATATTCTTAAATATAGCCACTTGAGGTCCATGACGCCAAGAAGCCACTGGTATGAGAAAATGTGGGATAAGAATACTGAGGAATATAATATTGTATATCACTTCATCGAATCGCTTATTCGAGTTTTGTTGGAAGTTTGCGAGCCGGTCTCTGCCCACTGCAATAAAATATATTTATTATTGCCAATTCCATTCTAAGAAAGAAGATTGCAAAGTATCAAGAATCTTGTCATTTGTCAAGTATGAAATGCGTAAAATAAGCGAGTTAAATTTAAGTGACGCTATACATTTAGATACATGCGTTTAATATAAACCTCTTATCACAACGATGCTTTCCAAACTCCAAACAAGGTAAGCCCAGAGAGTAGATTTCGATATCCAGTTAAATGTAGTCCGTTTTGTAGTTTGCGCGTCTGGAAATATTTATTCAATGTACTGAATACAATTTTAGATACAGAATTTTATCTAGTTCCTATAAATATTTAATAGAACCGGTTATGTTGTGATAGTAGTTCATATATATAACTTAAATGACTGATAAACAGTAATCCTCCTTTAACATGGTATATTGGTTGCGCGTTGTAGAAAACGCGTTGTAGGAGTATTCTTGCATAACGATCTTGAATGATCCCATTTGACACGTTATGTACAAGTGATTCACGTTTAACGTTTAAATGGCGATTTACATCGAATATTAAGATAAACTATGTTATGAACGAAATAAGTGCGTACAAATCATTAGAAATGTCACTCAAATATAACGTGTAAGATGCTCAGGTTGTATGGAGGAACACCCGTGTTATACGAAAGCCCCTTCTAAAAGTACAATAATTTTAGAAGGGGGTTTACTGTACCAAGGTACAGACCTTTTTATTATAAAACACGTAATTTGTTAATCTATAATATAACTTAATTATATTTATTTAAATAAAACCTAAAACTAACTATCAAATATACAGTATTTAAAATTGTCTTTACCTATATATTAATAATACAAATAATTAAAAATTAATAAAAAGAAAATTAAAACAAATTTAAAAAGTTTGGTCCCTTTGGCAGTGTACCTTTAACGCTGGCAGCATTTCCTCGCTGTATTGCAATACTTATTCGTTACTTTCAACCGGAAGTTAATATCTACCTGGCGCCAACTTAAATCTTTAATTAGGGCCTGTGCACTTGAACCCAACGGACAAAGAGTCTCTACTCCAAAGGGAACAAAATGGAAGTTGGAGGAAAGACTCTATTTGATTCGTGTAACATTTTCCGCCTGCTTTACAGCCGCCTAATTATAATAATTATATTTGCCTAATTGTAATTTTGGCAGCTTAATTACCTAGTTTTAGAGCTTTACACATATTATAAGGTTATGTTATACGAGTATTCATTGGAAAGCAAAATCCACTTCCTCTTTAATAAATTAAATGCAAATTAATATCCATACCTTAAGTGAAAAGCTCAGTCATTAAACTTTGATATAACTTAAATAATTTGCAAATGAGAAAGTTTTAATCTTGACTGACATTAAGCAATACGTGGAATATATTAAGTCTATATTGTGTTGTTATTTTCTAAGTTTTAAGCGCTTTAGGCTCGAAGTTTCAACATTAAGCCTCTGAATGGTTTCTAAAGATTCGAAAACGGCCTTTGCGAAACAGATGGTTAAAGTAATGCCATTTTACTGAATTTTGTTAAATAAGAATTCTTTTAGATACCTTTTTAATTTTGTTAAGGGTTAAGGGTCAAATAATTGTTATTCTTGCTTGTCGACGGGGCCGATGGCTGGCCATGCGTCATACTTTTGAACGGGTGCTACTTGTGGTGACTGGTCGTACTTGAATTCATGTATGCGGTGATATTAGTTTTATCGACTATGTGTTTACGTGTTGTTCCCACGAGAATGTAAGTGCGTGCTCCTATTTCACCATGCCTCCTGCTGATAGAGGACAAGTCTTTATTTTTAATTTATGTTATTATTATTAATTACTTAAGATGTCATGTGGAACATAGTGTAATGTTTGCAGCTCCTTACAAACGTTGTGTAAAAAAAACCACGGCGATTAGAAAGAGTGGCGGAGAGTTTATTGCCAGTTCTTCTCTTCCGTTCTACGCCCTTGATTTGAGAACTGGCACTAAATGTAAAGTATGAAGCATTTCATAAACATTTCTTTTTTTGACGTTCATAAGTGTACATTGATTACGTATATGATTGTGTTACTTATATGATTAAATGATTTTTGACTTTTGTTATATTTTGAAAATTACTTAGTATTGATTGTATGTAATACAGTTATAGACTTTTGGCTCGTCTATATATAGATTCATTTTTATACTGGCTGATATAGCTAAGCTAAGATATAGGTTATATAGAAGTTTTTCTTAATCTTTTCAAGATAATTCCCCCACTATGTAATCCTCGGAGGTATTAAATACCTTACGTAAATGGTTTTGGTAAACCGGATGATTAAACACTACTACCTATTTCTTTTAAAAAAAAATTGTATGACCTTTACAGTAAATCCCAAAAAGATGCCTCTTAATCCAATGTTGAACATTATTTCCTTTAAATTCATCTCTGTTACTTTTATGCCCATAGCTTGCTCAGTGTTATACCTGTCGTACCCATACACTGGACAGTCGGTCAGAACATGTAACACCGTCTCAGTCAGACTTGTTACTGGTAATAACTTTTTTGATTAAACAATGCACTTACGTTTAGCTACTCTCATAATCGGCATAACTCCCATTATTTGAAACAATACCAAAAGGCTTTTAGTGGTTATATAGAAACTGTCATGCTTGTCCAAAAGTTCGCCATCTTTATCTGTAATTTGGGGTCCATACACCTCCTTGGCATCGTATTCTAAAATCAAAAGTGTATTCTGGTTGCTGAATTTTTAAAAATTTACAATTGTATACTAAAATATTCCTATTGATTTAACGTTGTACAAAGTCCCTCTGTTTATGTAGTGCTAATGGAACAAGAGCTAGAAACATGATCAATTCAAAAACAATTTAATACGTATTGGGATAAAAAAAATATATTTTACGGTTTAATATTAATGAGACACACTTCTCTTTACATTGATAGGTTTTCCGTTCTAAACAAGTAGGAGATCAACTATCTGTTCCCTAGTTGTCGATCTTAGTACCTTCGGCCAATTTATTTACGATTTAATTACCCTAAGTAAAAACTTTTTACTGAACAATAGTCACAAATATCGCATGATTGATCTACCTTTTATAGCTTTTCCATTAAATTCTTTGTATGCATCGAATTTTCTGATTTGTTCGATACGAATTGGATTCATTTTAAAGTTCCGAGAACCGTTCATATTGTAATCGATTACTTTTCAATATGAAATTCAAATGGTTACGAGCGCACACTTCAAATGTGAATAATGGTATAGCAGCTCAAATAACAAAATAGCATAATCAATCATAACCTTTCCACCCTAATGCTACTTATGTCTTGCTAAAAAAACTGTAGAGTAATCCTATTAATATTTTTGTAGTGGACTCAACAATCTTATAGGTTGCGTAAAAAACCCTAATTGGATTTTTTTTCAAATATTCATCAAGTATTAAATAGGATTCATGTCAATTTTAATGACTTCATCAAATAAGCTAACTTTCACGTCAATTTTTTAAAAGGCCGGCAACGCACTTGCGAGCCTTCTGACAATGTGAGTGTCCATAGGTGGTGGTAGGTACGTCAGGTGAACCTCCTGCCTCCTATTATATAATAAAATATTAATTTTGTAATACATAAACGGCTACCACGTCCTTCGTTTACTTTTATGAACGAACCTTTTGGCGTCACGTCATTGCTGCTTGTCTATCCTTTAAAATGTCCTTGTAAATAAACATTACACATTGTTTAATTCTAGATTCTAAGTCTTGCTGTCATGCAAACTTTGACAACGCCAAATATTTATTTGAAAATTTTGTACCGCTTTCATACTTTATTGGCGCTATTTGTGGAAAAGTTGTTACAAATTCGAAGACACAAATGTTTGATTACCAACTTGAATAAACAATAAAACAAACGCACACTATTTTTACTGCAAACAAACAAAGCATTGTTGTTCATTTAATTTTATTAATTAACCTCCAATACTTTCCCTGTGCGACGACACCTCTTAACGAAACAAATGACGCCACAAAGTCGCCGGTCATTAATTCATACTTCATACTAATGACAAGTTTCTAAAACAGTTAATAGCGACCTAAGTGAGTTGTTGGCTTGAAGCATATTACTACATTATTGAGATTGCTTTAGCAAGACAGGCGCCTACTTTGTAATCTAATATATAAAATTCTCGTGTCACAATGTTCGTTCCCATACTCCTCCGAAACGGCTCGACCGATTCTTATGAAATTTTTTATGCATATTCAGTAAATCTGAGAATCAGATAACATCTATTTCCATCCCCCTAAATGTTAAGGGTTGTCCTAAATTTTATTTTTAAATTTTATGCAAAAGTTTTTGTTTTTTTTTATGATACAGCATACAAAAATACATATAACCCTTAATTGTCACTCTTCTACCATCAACCCCTATTTTTTTATTATGGTAGATAGTTATTTTTATTGAACGAAAAAAATGTTTCCTAGAAATAATATATATGGCAAAACTAGCCGGGTCAGCTAGTTTATGTATATAAATTACGCCAGCAAGTCGTTGGTATACAAGAGTATCGGAATTAGTTTTTTGTCTGAAATTGTATCGGAATTCGTTTTTTACCTCGAAGAGATGGAAATTGTATCTTCTTGGGAAGATCTAAGTTGGGAGTTCCACGGTAATTAAAATATATTTGTAATTTCTGAAAGATTTAATTTCAGCTGTAAAGGCGCGCAGATAGAGTTCTAAGTCTTTGGGCACTAGATCAGTTCACAGTACTATTTTAGAATATAGATACTACACACGTATATGACTGACTTATAAAATTAATGACTACATTCCAAAACATACATTACTTAGTCTGAAAGGGCTGTCAACGTTTATCTAAAGCAGAATAAATGGTTCATAAATCTTTATTTTGCATGCTTTTGCGTGTAAACGATTTAAAAAATGTATTTAAAATTGGTTTTTCAAAATTTGTATAAGACAATTCATCCAGGATCCCTTGCTTCAGATATCTGTATATCTGATTATTATGTATTTTAATTACGCGATCAGTCTTCTATGCCTAGATAATTATTTCGGTCCATGACTTCGCAATAATTTCTTTTTAGTACTGGAGTCGGTTGCGTTGATAAAAATCAAAATCCACCAGTTAATTGGAATTAATTAGATTATCTATTCTATCTCCTCCATATGTAAAGAAAATAACTGTCAAACTTACGACACGGTCTTAATTAACTCGATTGATTTAAGTTGATAAAAATTGGATCTCACCAAAATGTACTTCGTTAGTCGCAGGAAATCGCAGTAAGTAAAACCCATTGCAGAACATATCTACAAATCTCACGTTGGTGCAAAACATGTGAATATAATGTTTTTAAAACCACCCTCAACGTTGCAAGTTTAAAAAATATTTTGCAGTTATTGTGACTTTTGACACTTAATTGGGGCGACTGCTGTGAGCGGATACAAGGCTTTTCGACAATATATTGTATCTATACAACATTTTTAAACCAAGGGATGCCGGTAATCTTTGTTTGCGAAGGGGTTCATTTAATGAGGCTGTCTCGAAAATGGAAGGCAAATTTTCGAAAATGAAAGTCTCGAAAATGGCCAGCTCGCAGCAACTATGTCCAGTTGTTTCAATCAATTATATACGTTACTTATTGACTTTATGTCACTTAAGGACTTGGCTCAGCACATCCCGTATCTGTTATCATTAGATTCTGAGAGTAGAAGTTACAAGCAAATACAGTTGTGGCGGAAATCCTACAGAGATTCTGCAAGGCCGTCATGTGCCGTACAGAAGAGGCGAAGAAGGCCAGTGAGCCCATCCACCACAAACCACAATATTTCAACCCACCAGCTAAAACTCTGGAAGCTGAATCGTACTTGACAAACCGTAGACCCTACTACTACATCGTTGGGGGCTATTTATCAAGATGGCAAACTATCTTCTGTAACACCGACTGCAGTTCCTCAAGGTTCACATCCTGGATCTTAATTGTTCAACATCTTTATAAAATAAATCTTCACCATTTTATAATAACTCCATGTTCAACCGATGGCCTGCTAATCTTGAGGCAGGTCAACGCCGCCAGTGACGCAATTCTGCTGCAAAAACAAGTAGATCAGCTGGTAAAGTGGTGTACTTGAACGGTATGACCCTGAACACAGACAAGTACTTGGTTGGACACTTCACTCGGTAAAAGCACCCACACCCAAAGACATAGAAGAATAGAAGTTAATCACATTCCTGACATGAGGGTTAACATAGACGGTAAACTAAATTCCGTATATATCGATAACATTACGAGAAAAAACTTCAAAAATCTGGGTTTCGTCTTACGCAAATGCAAAGTTTTCAAAAATCCAGCACTATGATTGCTGTATACAATTATCTTGCGCGAAGTACTTTTGAATACTTTAGTGTCGTGTGGAACCCCAACTATGAAGTCCACTGTCCACAGGGATGATGGCTTTCATCTAGTTTATATTGATCAGTTCTGTTTCTAGAAGTTTGAGACGTTGCAAAAACGCGGGTACATTTTATCTCGATTATGCGCTCCAATTTGGAGTTCTTCTAGAAAAAAAAAGAAAATCTATTCATGTACCTACAGCAAAGCACGGCAGCCTCCACGAAACCTCAGGGTTGAGAAATATACGCGATTAGAATTACGCTATAGAAAAATATATGCAAAATACCACTAACTCCCGTACACGTGGGACACATATCATATTACCAGGTTCCCTGTCATTTCCGTGAATGTACTGAGATGTAAGCGGGCTAACACGTGTCGCAGTGAGCCTTGTGATTTATGTACTACTGCAGCTGTGGCTATTTATGTGATTGTTATATCTCATATACGAGAGAATGGCCGATTATACAAATATATCAATTACATTATTTTGTGATTATATAATTAGATTAATATTTTCAATGGAACAAAAACGGATCGGTAATAAGTATTGCTATGTACGCCAGATGCTCAATGGCATTAAATACTTGGTTTTGGGTTCGTTATTCTATATAATTGTTGTTCATGAGCAACAGCTGAGTTTCATTATCGGACGTCAAGGCAGAATACAAAATATCATCCGTATCACCTCGACGTCCGTCGTTCTACAACTGAGCATTTTTTAAGGCAGTTTTTGCCGCGCACCACCACTATGTGGAACAAGATGCCCATTGCCCAGTGAAGTATTTCCGAAACAATTAAACGTAGGGTTCTTCAAGAAAAGTGCGTACCAATTATTGAAAGGCCGGCAACGCACTTGCGAGCCTTCTGGCAATGTGTCCATGGGCGGCGGTATCACTTAACATCAGATGAGCCTCTTGCCCATTTGACTCCTATTACATAAACAAAATTATGATGCCATTCGAATTTTACTAAGCATAATCAGTATTGTCTGGCTTAATAGAGGGCTGGGTAGACAACAGAATACCTTCTGAATTAGCAATATCGGGGTCTGGAGTGTCTCCTTCCGTGTTAGACTCTAAGCATTGGCTTTGGTTATTATTACTTGAAAAAACCAAGTGAAAATAGAAAGTAATCATTTTCCTCGCTATTTTCTTCTAGGACCGGCTAGGTTAAAGTAATCAAATAGTTTTGTAAATTAAAAAGTATTTTTGAACAAGTTTTTCCTTAATAAATAAAAAAACAATTTGCCGATATATGCTTTCTATAATTTCTTATATAATATACCATTTTCAGCGTCTGATTTTAATTTAAGACCCTTTTGTTCTTCGTAAAGCAAAACAAATTTGTAAGCGGATCAACCTGGCGTCACAATGTGTTGCTAAGCCAACTGGAAATATTTTATTACGGATTTAGCTTTATTTCGTTTATTTATCGTACTCTGTGTACGTTAAGCTTTACGCTTTATAATAATATAAATATAGTAATTGTAAGTTATACAATAAGATGACAAACTTTTTTTGTCCAAAGCCTGGCAAACCCAAAAATATGATTTACATAAAATCTAAAGTTTTTGGTACTTATAGGAATAATATTAGGTCCATATAGGACATATAAAATTGACGTTTTGTTGTACTGGCCACTTTGACCTCAAATATTTCCTCTTTGGTTTGGAAATCCAAATTCCAATTCCAATTCTGGCCAGGAGCCAGACGATTACGGCAGATGTCTATTGTCAGCAACTGCAAACCATGATGGAAGAGCTAGCTGCTAAACAACCAAGGCTGGTCAATCGCTCTAGGCCACTACTGCTTCACGACAACGCTAGACCACACACTGCACAACAGACTGCTACCAAATTATAGGAGCTTCAATTGGAATGTCGAAGATATCCACCGTACTCCCCGGACCTTGCTCCAACAGTTTAAATTTTTTTTCGAAATTCGGATAATTTTTTATTTATTTATTTATTCATACTTTGTTGCTTTATAATATTAAAAAAAAATTAACATAATTACATGTAAAGGAAAGGCAAATGGCGGCCTTATCGCTCTCGAGCGATCTCTTCCAGGCAACCACTGTAACAATAACTACTAGTAAGGTAAAAAATTGAACTCGAAATCGCCTTCAAAGATTTTATTGATTCCCGTCCGAATTATTTTTTTAGTAAAAGGATTAATCAACTACCTATAAGATGGCAAAACTGCATTGATAACATGGTACATACTTTGATTATTTAAATATATTCTATTTAAAAAAAACTACTTTCCTTTCCTATACAAAACGCCAAATTCAAATGTAAGGATCTAATACAACAGCCAACCAATCATTTAACAGCGTATTTACAATTTTTTTCACCGGTGTCGAAGTGAGCCTAGAAGAGCGCCATAGTAATATCTTATTGTTTATTTGAATTATATACAACCAATTAAATTATATTAATTAATTGCGTAAACGTTATGAAATTCCAGACTCAATTTCCCAGATATTAATGCAGAATCTGAGCGCAGTGCGCCTGGCATCTTGGTTTCTTATACAGCTTTTCTTAGTTTTATGAAATTAATTTTTCTTTTCCGCTCTCCTCACTTTCCATATTCTTAGGTTAATTAAATAGTTCTAAGATAATTGTTACTGCAGGATAGTATGAAAGTTAAACTAATATATTTTCTTTGAAAAAAGGATTATAAATCAAAAAAGATGTTTCCTTGTACAGAGGTGTAATTGAAAAAAATTAGTAATACTACAAACTAAAGCACGCCCTTGTTCTGTTTGTAGCAGTTAAGACAATTGTAGTAGTTGCTACTCAATAATATTCAGGCGCTATGCACCAACATGCCCCCAGGCGTTGAAGGCTTGGCTTCAACCAATCCACTCGGCAATGGACAAATTTTCGAAAATGATCGTCTCACATTTCCAGTCGACGTTCTAATTTCTGCGACACGAACAACATCATCTGCACCAGGAAAGAGCGCCACGATGCGACCCAGCTTCCATTTCATAGGTGGCAGATTTTCCTCCTTTAGCAAAACAAGTGAGTCAATTTGCAAAGGGTTTCCTTGGGTTTGCCATTTTGTCCGTTTTTGGAGTTCTGAGATATACTCCTTGCTCCATCGTGTCCAGAAATGTTGACGAAGCTGTTCAATTCTTCGAAATCTTGAAAGATGACTATAATTGTGGTCTACATAACTTTCAGTTGGAATAGCTGTGAGTGGACGTCCGATCAAAAAATGTCCAGGGGTCAGTGGGGTCAGATCTTCAGGGTGCGTTGATAAGGGAGTGAGTGGTCGTGAGTTTAAAATAGCTTCTATTTGCGTTAAAACTGTATACAATTCTTCAAAAGTTAATTTAGAGTTCCCTAATACTCTTAATAAATGGTATTTCGTAGATTTAACTGCTGCCTCCCAAATCCCACCAAAATGTGGTGAATACGCAGGTATGAAATGAAAGTTTATGCCATCATTGATGAGATCAGTGGCAAGAGAGTCAGAGTTACGCATTAAGAAATTAGCTAAATCTTTACAAGCCCCAACAAATGTAGTACCATTATCTGAATATAAGTGCAATGGTTTACCCCGACGAGCAATGAATCGACGAAAAGTAGAAATAAAACTGTTACTTGTCAAATCACCCACTAATTCCAGATGTAATGCTTTAGTCGTAAAACATACAAATATAACTATATAAACTTTGACAATACGAGAGCCTCGACCTTGACGACTGACAGAAGCAATAGGACCTGCATAGTCCACGCCAACAGACTCAAAAGGATAATTACCGGGAGTTACTCGACGCTGGGGTAAATTACCCATAATAGGAGCTTCAATCTTTCCTTTCATGCGTGTACACCTGATACATCGTCTATAAGTAGTCTTTGCTAAATTTCTACCACCGATAGGCCAATAAACTTCTCTTATTGAAGATAACAATAACTGTGGCCCAGCATGCATAAGTTTCAAATGTTCATGTTGAAATATTAATTGTGTTAATCGATGTGTGGACATTAATAGTAAAGGATGTTTTTTATCATATGAAAATTGTGAATTACTAATACGACCGCCAATACGCATTAAATTATTTTGATCTAAAAATACATTAAATTTTAACAAAGCACTTTTAACTGGTAATTCTTTCTTTTGTAAAAGAATATCATATTCTGGAAAAGATTCTCTCTGAGCAGAACGAATAATAACGTTAAGTGAATTACTTAATTCTGTTTCAGTAAGGTAATTAGTTACAGCACGTCGACCCTTACACGATTCAATAAACCTAAGTAGATAAGCTATAGCACGTCGTAGTCTGTTAAAATTTGAAAAGCGTTCAAATTGAATGAATTCTATTGGATGAGCAATGTTAAGTAAACATACCTCATTACGCATTTCTGGCAACGGTTCACATTGTACTAAAATGGAAGGCCAATCAGTATAAGACTTCTGTAAAAAGTTTGGTCCTGACCACCATATGTTTAGTGATTCAATATCATCGACTTTAACTCCTCGAGAAACATAATCAGCTGGGTTTTGAGCGGTAGGAACATGACGCCATTCACAATCACCGGTTATTTCTAAAATGTCTCCGACGCGATTCCTTACAAACGTATTTAATTTACTTGGCAACATCTTAAGCCAACCTAATACAATGGAAGAGTCAGTCCAGAAAAATGATTTCGTAACTTTAATTCTTAACGAACTACAAACCTTTTTATATAGTTTTGCAGCCACTTGAGCTCCACAAAGCTCGAGCCGTGGTATTGTAGTTGGTTTAATCGGTGCTACCCTACTCTTAGCTGTTAATAAACGTACTAATACATTTCCGCTACGATCACTACTACGTATGTATAAACAGGCACCGTATGCCCTTTCAGAAGCGTCCGAAAACACATGAATTTCTAATTGTTCATACGAGTTAATCATTACATGACGTGATACCCGTAAATTATTTAACACATTTAAATTTTTAGTAGCATCCATCCAGAGTGCTTGGATGTGCGAAGGAAGAGGTTCATCCCATGATAGATTCTGCAACCATAAACTTTGTAATATAATCTTAAATTTAATGACAACAGGAGAGAGAAGACCTAAAGGATCAAATATTTGTGAGATCACTGAAAGCAAGGTACGTTTTGTGTTAGCCGCAGTAGAGAACCCAATTGGGAAATAAAGATCATCACAAACAGGTAGCCAACCTAAACCTAAGGTCTTACTTGGCTCATTCCCCCCAACATAAAGATTATGCGAGGCTTCTGTTGCAGACTCTGAAATTAATTGAGGCTCATTAGACTTCCACTTTCGTAGGAATAAACCAGCTGAGCCTAGTGTGGTTATTACTTTTTCGCGAATATTCCTCACTACATTCAGATCATCCCCCCCACTCAACAAATCATCGACGAGAAAATCATGGAGAATGACTTCTGCTATCTGGTGGTCTTGACATTCGAGTCCCAATTGTTTCAGACATCTTGTAGCGAGAAATGGTGCACTCGCGGTACCATATGTTACAGTATTTAATTGGAAAGCTCTAAGGGATTGAGATGGGTTGTCACGCCATAATATATGCTGCAGGTATCTATCATCAGGATGAACAAGTATTTTTCGGTACATTTTCTCTATGTCAGCGACGATAACATACTTATGTTGTCTGAACCTTAAAAGAATAGACAAAAGATCGTCTTGTACCATCGGACCTACCATTTGAATATCATTCAAACTAATATTATTCGAAGTAAGTGAGCTCGCGTTAAAAACTGCTCTTAACTTAGTGGTGGTACTGCTTTCACGCAATACCCCGTGATGTGGGATAAAATATGCATTTTTATTCAAATTAACCTCACATTCTGTCATATGACCCAACGATTCGTATTCAGTCATGAAATCGCGATACATATTATAAAGTTGTGGGTTTGTCCGAAGTCTACGTTCTAATGAGTAAAAACATTGTTTCACTCGCTGAAATGAATCACCTAAGATAGTGGGACTTTCTTTTAGAGGAATTCTAACACAAAAACGACCATCAGACAAGCGAATAGTATTTCTGACAAAATGTTCTTCACATGTCCTTTGTTCATATGAATAACCAGAACAAGTTGAACTTATTATTTCTTCTAATTGCCAAAATTTTATAAGTTGATTTTGAATTTGATGATTAGAATTAATATCATCATCAATTAAATTTTTATTAACAAAATTGCACTGAATACGATTAGGTGGACAAGTTGAAAATAAGACCGTATCACAAATTGGACCAGAAACTATCCAACCTAACCTTGTTTCACAAAGAGTAGGTTTATTATCACCTAACTTAATTCTTTGGTTTCCTACTATATCCCAAAAGACATCAGCGCCTAATATAAGGTCGATGGACGCGGGTTTATAAAAATGAGGATCCGCTAAACAAATATTCGTAGGAATATTTAAATTTAAGATATTAACTGTACTGTTTGGTACACTATCAGTTAACGATGGTAAAATAAAACAATTAATGTTACACGTAAATGAGTCATCCAATGACTTAAAACGCAGATTACACATTTTATCGATTTGGGTAATTGCATTATTAATACCCTGAACGGATTGACTTATTTTATTATACGACAGATTTAACTGTTGAAACATCCTGTACGATAAAAGGCTAGATGTGCTACCAGAATCTAATACAACACGAACAACGTGTTCGCGATTGTTTGAATCGTATAACTTGACTAGCGCAGTGGATAATAAAACCAAATTTCCGCGGCGACAATTATTGTCTTGACCGGCAGAAGAAACGCTGGTTGATAATGTCAAGTTATTCGGATTACTGATGGCGGGAGTAGCATTAGAACCAATACCCTCACCACGCACTAACAGCTTCTGCTTATCTGCAACGTGAACTAAAACTGAATGTTTTTTCTTACATATTTTGCAACCTGATTTTTTGCAATTATTTGAGAAATGAGATTTAGAGAAACAATTAAAACAAACCTTAAATGTTGGCAATAATTGAAGACGCTCTTCGTTATTTAAGGCTAAAAACTGAGAACACATATTCAGTTTATGCTCGCCATCACATTTAGGACAAATCTCTTTAATGTTAATATTATTAGTATGTAACGTCATAGTTTTGTGACTGGGTTTAATTTTTGAATTTGTGTTGTGTTCAACTGAATCTAATAAAGTAATGCGAACACGTAAGAAATCTAATAAGTGTAAAAGTTCAATACGTGTGTCGGTGGGTGGCCGGCCTTTATATTCCTCCCATTCTCGGAATGATTTTGTGTCTAACTTTTGACTTATTAGGTAAACTAATAAAGTATCCCAATGTTTAGTGGATTCACCCAATGTATCTAAGGCCCTTAGATTTTTATTTAATTGGTCAACGATACCCTTTAAATTACATGCTGTCTCCCGTGTGACAGTTTCAATTTTAAATAGTGCAGCAACATGATGTTGGATTAATAAGTTTTTATTATCGAATCTGTCACACAGTAATGTCCAAGCTACGCTATAATTCTTTCCTGAGAGCTCAACGGAAGATACTACCAAAGCAGCGCTGCCCTCTAGAGACGACTTCAAATAATGGAATTTGTTAATATCGTCTAGGTCGTTGTTGGTGTGAATTAGGCTCATAAACGTATCCCTGAAACCGATCCACTCGTTAAATAAACCGTTAAATTTCGGTATTTGGATCGTGGGCAATTTGACAGGATTCAGTTTAACACTATGTATGACACTACCTTCGCCATCAGATGGAAGAGGAATGTGAGATTTTTTATAATTTGAAAGAATTTTCTGAGCATTACTTAATGCCTTATAATATCTATTTTCAAATTCCTCACGCTCCCCAAACACCTGACTCTCATCATCCTGTAAACATTCCAATCCTGTTTGCACCTCATCGAACTTATTATACAATGCATCAAACCTCTTAATGCGCAACTCCAACTCCTCATAATCCCTTTCATCGGGAGGTGATGGCGATTCAAATGAAGATAAAAACCCGTTGAAAATGGTAACTTGACCCTTATAGCTGCTGCGCTTTTTAATAAGTTCAGCTACTTCGGTTTTTTCAGACATGTTTGCAGAGCCAGCAGTTAAATCCTGGAACTATCGTCAATATTCTAAGGTATATAATTAAAAAAAACCTACACACACAATCAACCAATATAAAACAGAATTAAATTATCTACTTCAAAAACGCTAAAAGAAATATATATTTTGAACATAAGTAGTAGGTAGCAGTAGTCAAAACGTGGTATGTAAAATAGTACGTAACACCTACAATTTTATTAAAAATAATAATATCCAACTACGTATATAATAATTAACACAAATCACTTTTATACATAACAATAATTAAATCAGGTTTTTAAATCATTTAAATAATATAAGAAAAAACTATACCGACTCACGACACACTCCTTTACAAATCCTTTTTTCTTCTCGATAACCTCCACTGACCTTGATTGAAGTAATTAATTAATTATTTATTTCAATTATTATCCGTGCTCAAAGGACCAATGTTACTGCAGGATAGTATGAAAGTTAAACTAATATATTTTCTTTGAAAAAAGGATTATAAATCAAAAAAGATGTTTCCTTGTACAGAGGTGTAATTGAAAAAAATTAGTAATACTACAAACTAAAGCACGCCCTTGTTCTGTTTGTAGCAGTTAAGACAATTGTAGTAGTTGCTACTCAATAATATTCAGGCGCTATGCACCAACAATAATTAAAACTGGATTTAAGAAATAAAGCTTGGAGCTTATCTTCGGTACCATTTTTGATAACAAACAAAATTTTGTTATATTTTTTTGACACCCACATTGCCAGAAGGCTCGCAAGTGCGTTGGCGGCCTTTTAAGAATTTGTTCTATTTATTTAAAGGATCTAAGTGGAAATGGTTTGGAAATACTTTAGTGGGTAGATATAATCATTTAACACTGGTAAATTTATCACCTGCAATACATATTTCACATTGATTTTTTTCACAGTTTTTTAATTAATACACGTTTATAGTATCATATTATATGCGGATTGGTTGGGATCGTTCCCAAGTATCGGATTATCTCGGGAAAACTGACTAAACATCTTATATTAGGTAAGGAGAAATCTCAGGGGCCTTTTATCGAGAAATTCACGTCTTTTACCGTACCCAACAATATTTTACTATCAATACTAACCGATATTACTATTGTATGTTTATATTATATATATAGTTTTTTATTAACAGGATGCTTCCTATAACTGTATAAACTTTCTAAGTAATTAACTTAACATAGACAAAGAAACCTAAGTCTAATAAGTTTCGAGACTTCTATGGGCAGTGGATTTTCATTTCATAATTAATATGAAATGTTCATGTATACGAAGATCACATGTTGTGCCCTTAACCAGGGATCAAATACGCGACAAGAGTTTTGAGAATTAATTAATCTCTAATTATGATTTGTAGTCAATCTATTTTAAGTAGACACTTTTTGATTGGTAGTCTATTTATATTATATTACCTATTCTTAGCCACGAAGCATTAATTAGTAGAATTGCGCTACCAAGATATAACTATAGACTAGTTTTTAATAACGAACCCTTAATTACAAGCGACGACTCAAATTACTACGAAAATTCACAGAATGTTATCAAAGCTAGTAATTATCGCTTGGAACATTCGAGACCTGGAATATTATTTAGAATATGATAATTTTCATGTTCAAATGTTTACCTTTGAAATATTTTAGGGAATAAGTCTGATATTTGTATGAATTTGAGAATATTTTTTTAGAGAAAGGTATTATTTATGTTTAATTAAAAATTGTGGTATTTTTGTTTAAATTGACTGAAAACAAATAACATCGAAAATTTCCTTTTCGAGATTTTAGCGGGCTTCTAGATTCCAGAATGTCACTTTTGACTGTTGTTAAAGGCACTTTCCGCCCGCCATCTCTATGTGGAACCAGCTTCCATTGAAGTATTTCCGAACCAATTTGACTTACAGTTGTTCAAGAAACGCGTACCAATTCGTAAGGTACTAACAAATTTCGTGCGAATTGCATTTGCGAGCCTACTGTGAGTGTGTCCATGGGTCCACCTTTCATGAAATAAACCTCAGATTTTTCTTGACCCTAAGTCAATACCTGAAACACGAATAACATTTAACATTTATCACTAACGAAACATACATACAGAAACACACACAATAATAATAATAATAAAAGAAAAATTACAAAAAAATAGGGAAAGAAAAAAAAGGAACAAGGTACATTTTAAGTGTGTAATATGTGCGTGTTGTGGTAGTACCTGGCTTTGGCTCGGCATTTTGCTGTGGAGCAGACGTGTTCCACAGCGCTGGTCATTCTGCCAGATGCCACAATATTTCAGTTCAGCTCACGAATGAGCTCGTTCCTTGTTAAAAAACTCAGTTTTCGACAAATACGTCGCAGTACGCATGGAGGTCCGATATCGCTACATACTGATAAATGATGATATAATAAAAACTAAGTTACTTTATATCTTATCTAAGAATTTGAATGTAAATGCACTTAACATATTATTTTTCTGTGAGAACTGTTTTTCCAGTTCCACAAAAAAAAGGTTGTTGAGAGGTTTTGAATAATTCATACGTCCCTTATGTGGCACAAAGACGCGGATAACGTAACGAACCGCGAACTTGCTTGCGGCTAAAATAATAAATTTAAGCAGTTTTATATTTTAGGTTAACAAAAAATAGTGTAGAAGATCTCGTAGAACTTAATCAATACAACTAGAATAGTAGTTTTAAAATAGGCGCTGTGTTGTGTTTTAGTCGCTATATTTTTATTCTACAAAGTGTACTAAGGAGAGTGTTCGGAAGAGTTGTTTGAGTTGATCCCTCTTGCCTCGTTTCAACACCGTACGAACCGTATTAATTCAAAATTTCATCCGCATCTCCTTAATGACTGGTAGTCTTCCACCGACCGCTTCACAAAACATTTTCTTTTGCGAACTAGCGAACTGTGCAATCGACTCACGGTGGGGGTCTTCCCTGGGAAATAACTCCAATTGTTTAAAGAAAGAGTATACCCTTCCTTAAAGGCCGGCAACGCACCCACTAAAATGGATACCCATGGATTTTGCAAGGCGAGACGGTACTTCACTCCGGGCCATCGCTTGCAACTCTATAAAGCGCAAATTCGGCCCCACATGGAATACTGTTCTCACCTCTGGGCGGGAGCTCCCCAGTACCAGCTCCTTCCACTTGACCGTATTCAACGAAGAGCGGTTCGAATCGTCGACAACCAGTCACTTTCCGTGCGGCTTGATCCCTTGGCGTTGCGTAGAGATGTGGGGTCCCTCTGCATCTTCTATAGCATTTACCATGGAGAGTGTTCAGAGGAGTTGTTCGGATTAATACCTGCAGCTGAGTTTCATCATCGGACGTCAAGGCAAAATATAAAATACCATCCGTATCACCTCGACGTCCGTCGTTCCACAACTGAGCGTTTTCTAAGGTAGTTTTTGCCGCGCACCACCACTATGTGGAACATGCTGCCCACTGAAGTATTTCCGAACCAATACGACTTAGGGTCCTTCAAGAAAAGAGCGTACCAATTCTTGAAAGGCCGGCAACGCACTTGCGAGCCTTCTGGCATTGTGAGTGTCCATGGGCGGCGGTATCACTTAACATCAGGTGAGCCTCCTGCCCGTTTGCCTCCTATTACATTAAAAAAAAAATGGCCGGCAATGACTGCCTTTTATGGGCATGCTCGCCCTTTGTCTTAGTACTAATAAACGGATCTTTTATATTTGTCACTTACAAATAAACAGCTTCCGGTTACGTCAATTCCGTGTAAATGGCAAGTCGTTCTTAATTAATTTATTTATTTATAAAAGCTTGCCAAAGCTCGGTACACTGAACCAAGAAAAATAAAATACAATATAACATACACGAAGATATAATCATAAAAGTTTTAAAGCAACTATGGATATCTAGCCCGTTTATCAGAATTTTCAATGTGGATATGGGTGAGATTTGGCCAAAACGCTTCTTCGTTTAGTTCGTAAAAGTATGATTATTTTAAATCATAATTTAACGCTCAAATTGGAGCAATCTACGCAATCAATTCAATTAGACTAATCTAAAAATGGTAATGGTAATGGTAATTTTATATTGAACTAAATTGTTAAGTTTTATTCAAATGCAGCCATAGTGCAGTGGAATTAATGCACCAAAGTACTGGCGTAGTTGTTCATTCGTGTGACTCTCAATCACTTTACGAACTAATTCAATACTGGTTCATGAATGTATTATGAAAGGAATTTCAAAGGAGGCCCAATTATTTTCGTATTGGCCCGTCGAATAATTATTTAACCTTGGAAATTTATTTAGCTGTTATTAAGTATACGTTTAAAACTAATTAATATTTTCTTCACTAACTATAATCATCATAATAGGTGCTACGTGATAGTCGTTTGTCTTTATGCACACTAAAATTAAATATAACTCCCGAGCTCCATCATCAGAGTATCTCGGTATCAGCATACATTGAAGTACCTACCAAAGCTACATGCAACATTTATGCCGCAGATAATAGAAACAGCTGATGACGGATCACAGTCTCAACCCCTAATCATCTTCAGAAATTGTCTCTCAATCTCGATAGCTTTACATCGAAAAAACGCATCGCTGTTAGGCCATTTGTTAAGGGGCAACAATACCGCAGATAGACAAACCTTCTAAAAGGAGTTTTTCTTTTTATTATTAATTTCTTATTTTTGTATATATTTCTAAAATCAAAATATGATTTATAGATATGGGTAAGTTAATTAACATTTATGTTATTGTTTGCCATGCGTGACCGATAACTGTTACTGGAATATTGGTGGAGGAAGTTTTACAACAAATTAATATTGTAAGAACACAAAATTGCAAAATAATAACTTGAAAAGTTCACGCTCTGAACACATTGTGAGTTATAAGTTTCGATACCGTTTATTGTTCACTGCATTAAAGTTGAACAAAGTTGTTACGAGTTTTAAGTGCTTGAAGAATTTTAGGTGATGGAGTTTCTAGAACGGGAAAATTAAGCTCTATTGTAAACATGATCTCATTTACGGCACAATATATATTTGTAGTAAAATATAAGTAATTAGTTTAATATTTATTCTACAGGGACCGAAAGTATAGTAACATAAATAAATGTATTTACACTAAAATTTTGCTGTCCCTTGGAGAATAGTGGGGGGGGGGGGGATTTCCATTAGATTGCTCTATCGTAACTAAACACAACGATAGAGAATCAGTAAAGCGGGCCATAGACGGACCGCATGTTGCAGTCAAGACCGACTGCAATATGCAGTTTGCTCAGAAACTGCTCGAGCGGTCCGTGTATTGCGAATATGAATTTAGTATGGAAACTGCAGATCACCGTGCGGCGACCGCATATTGCAGTCGGTCTTGACTGCAACATGCGGTCCGTCTATGGCCCGCTTTAGGTACAAGGAAAATTAAAAGGAGAGGTAGCAGAAAAAAGAAAAAAACTTTTTTAAAAACTTTAAAAAAGAAAATACATGGGCCAAAACGCATTTCACTAATAAAAATTTAACGCGAACAAAGGTACTCCTGCAACTTGTGCACAAGTTAAAGTTTTGTGAAGGCGTTTAAACGCACTATAACGTAAGATTTTCGCGCAGTACAGTACAGTTGATACGTAACCAAGATTGAAAAGAGCTAAACGCACTTCCCTTTATTAGTGCATAATGTGGGTTAAAAATTCGAGTCATTGATTATCATAAGCCTTTAGCCAACGCGAAATCAATCAACAAGTTTTATTTTTCAGAATATCGGAACTGTTTTAATATATATTTTTCACTAAATTGGTGGCAATGAAGACTTATTTTACTATAGCTAATATCTTGTATTTATTACTTTTAATAAAAAATAATAAATAAATATTTGTTTTGTATAGTCTTTACAAAAGACAAACTCAAAAGTTGGGCTCATTTTTTACATTTTTACAATAGAAACGTTGTATTTAAAACAGCGCCATCTATCGTATCATAAACGAACTATCACAAAGATTCTAATCTACATAGAGAGTACACCGCGTCAAAGCGATATGATTTTTTTTATAGTGATCTTGCTACTCAACACTAGAGTGCTTGATCTCACTAAAATGTGTTCTTGTATTACTATTCTACGATACCTATTTGGTTACTTATAAAAAACTCCAATATACTTAATATTGGAGGTTTTTATACATTGGATTAATGTATATTTACTAAATTGAATAAACATTATATAAGATTAGTTTTTAATATAATTTCTTTATCTCTAAAATAAGGGTCTTTATTGCTATTCATATAATATGTATATGATGTTAGTCAACTTTTGTATTAATAATATTCACGACGATTTGGAAGCAAAGTTTATTTTTTTATTTATTTTCCTTATTTCCTATTTTAGGAAATAAAAGCCCTATACCAGCATGTTCTATAATGTATCATTTAATTCAGTTAATTCTTTTAATTTCTGTTCATAAAGAAATTTAGAACCTTATTTATAATAATAAATCGCAGTGAAACACAATTTTACAAAGCTTAAAAAAATTATAGTAAAAAAAATTTAATAAAATTCACTATACACGACGAATATTATGTATGTAATAACAAAGACAATGCGTTAATAATTAACTTGTTGAAATGTGCAATGTGTATAAGTGTAGGTATGTGTGCGTGCTTAGGTGATCTCAAAAAATTTGCTTATTTCCTTCGAAGATACGTGATACTTCCAAATAAATCCTTCTCTACAGTAGAAGACTATACAAAAAAATACATTTGATTAATTTATATTATGTATATCACTGCATTACTTGGATTTTATTCACACTGATATGGAACCTCTTAGGCTGTACATTATATTTTTTCAAATCATAAAATTAGTATAAATAATTACAAAAAACGACATTATTCTGAATGCTATTTAAATATTTTCAACTGTCGACGCCATAGTTAAAAGCGCCGCCCCTTTCCATCAACCAATGCGCTCGCGCATAATAATATGCAAAATTATCCCCCCAAGCGCTGCGTTTCAAATTATACCTCATTTAGCTTATTTGCCTCATATGCTTAACACATAATCATTATATATGTCGCTTTATGTACGTAATTTGTCATCCGTTATAAAATAATTTTTTTGATATAGTATAAGTATCAGAAAATTTTAAAAACACACAAGAGACACAATATGTTTAATAATTTACCTTTCATTATTTACTAAAGCATAAATAAATATATATTATATGTATTTAAATCATGGTTTTGTTTTTTAAATAGAATTGTAGTCCCTAAATGATTTTTAAAGGCAAGTGTTTTGACAGGTATCGGAAGTAGAACGAGATGTGATGACAGCCACGAAGGCGGCAAAAGCTCTTTAAAAATTGAGAATTCGTTTGTCCAAAAATTTTATAAACTTAAGATTTTAATACCTTCCAAACGTTGCCTACAAATAGGATAGTTACCAATATATAAAACATCAAAAGTTTTTTCCTGGGAATAAAAGGCTTACCCTGTCTTATAGGACTTAAATCAGGAGCCGGCGGCAAATTACTTAGTAATTTGTCCACAAATGACAACCTACAATCCAGGAATGTTATTTTGAAAATTGTCCTTATTATCTGTTTTGTATAATTTACCCGATCACGCATCAGAGGAATGTAAGATTTGTTGAGAATATTTATTTAATGTTGCAATATTTTGTATAACTTAACAATGTTTAAAACTCTAATTTAGGTTAAGATTTATTATTACGAAATTTCACATTAAACATATGTTATTAATATTATTAGACAATTTCGGTGGATATACCAAACTAAGGAAACAACATGGCAGCAAACAGGAATGGCGCGATTTGGAGGAGGCTTTTGCCAAAAAAGGGCACACAGATATATAAAAACAATGTGATAGAAATATAAATGTGTTTAAGTTTAAAATTATCCTAAAATATATCCTTTGTACAGTTTAGTTAATAATCCAAATGCTTTTGCGTCATGGACTCAAACATGAAATATATATCGCTTCCTATTACCGATAGTGTATTAAACACTTCACGTTTGTGTTTTAAATGATAAACAGACATACGTAGCGTGTATTTATAAAAACAAACATAAGATAGACCATTCAAAGGATAATTACCAAACCCTCTCAATAGGCTATCCATCGTTTAACAGTAAAAAACCAAACAGGTGGCCAGTCAACAACCTGCTTTCATAGAATTGACTGTTATATTTAAATTGAAACTCGAGTCATTAATCAAATTGTACGTGATCTAAAAAGGTAATTCACTTTCACTAATAGCCGTGGAGTTCACAAAGACCACAGACAGAGTGACGCCTTGGCTGAAAGCGAAGGTGCTTCTCGGAACCCCAGATGTAGTCTTATTCCCTGGAACCTATCCTTGTATTAAGTTAATTTCTACGATTCCCGTAATTCCTTTCATCGCGCCCGCTTTCGAATCCTTCGTGACGAAATGATAATATAAATTAAATTTTGTCTAACAATTGGGGCACGTGCTTTGCCACTTGTGCATTTTAAATGCTTGTAGCTGTTTGAGCGATTAAATATTATTATATTTTATTATTTAGCTAGGGCTGCCGTGTGTGTAAAATTGTATTTGACTTCGAAAGAGTCGCACATAACATTTTAGTTTGGAACTTACTTAATAGTACTTTAGTTGAAACATGTAAACGCTACTTGCTTTAGTAAACGCTACGCTAAAGAACTTGCCTTTCAAGTTGTACTAAAGCACTCTCCTAAACACTAAGATAATGTAAATCGGCCTTAAGACAGATGGTGTCTTCAGTAGGCACTGATTAAACCGACTTGGTATTACATGGATCTCACCAATTCTTACGGATAAAATTCAGGCTTCTAATTTTATCCACAATTTTATCAACTGCTTAGAGAAAAGAATGTAAGGCCTTGCCACTTTTTTGCTCGACTGTGCGGGCTCACTGCTGTAGCTTATCATTGGTTAGCAATAAAAAAGTACATATTCACACATGCTATAGATTTTCTTCTCATTCTTGGAAACCTAATGCAGTAAATCCAGAGAATCAAGAATAATAATTGAAATAGAATAAAATAAATTATATTAAATTTCGCTCACACAACATATAAATTTTCAAATCATTAGCTATATTTAATAGATATCTAGTGTTTATGTTTCAGACTAGATTATGTGAATGGGGAGCAGCTTTGCTTGATGTAACTTTAACTGAAGTGAGAAGGGTAAGAGCCTTTATTACCAAATTGAATCATAAACCAGTAACTACGTTTTGTGGCACATAAAATAAACCAGTGGCGGTACAACCTTTTAGGTTCTGAGACTCAGATTTCTATCAGACATTCAATACTAGTTTCGTGATTATTTTTCTTCTAATAGGCAAGAAGATGATCAACTTCTTTGCTGACACACGTCATCGACATTTTATGTCTATGGCATGGCGGTTTCCTCACGATGCTTTCCTTCACTGTACGATCGAGTGTTAAAGGTGCACATAGACAGAAAGTTCATTGGTGACCAGCTGGGTTCGAACCTATGACCTCAAACACTGCTTCTATTGTCTAATATGTATTAATATTGTCTAATATGTGCCATATTTTTCGTCTATCGAGCAACCCACGCTTTTTCACAATAATACCAGTATTTTTTGTTCATTACCATTTTCAGCCTAAATTAGGAATTATTTTTCACTTTTTAGTTTGATGTGCTTTAAAAGCGTGTTTTTTAGTTTTTTGTAACTATATTTATTTTCCACTTTTGATGGGATCACAAAAGAGTATTTTGACTAATGTCATCGCAAACCAAAAAAACGTGCCTATTACTGACGCGTGCTTTTATTTAGATTATATTACGAAATAAAAGGTCAGTCAACTTTTTATAGCCAGCCTCCTAGTTCTTAAGGCACTCCTTATGGTGTTGTAATAGAGTATTTTGCGATAACCCTAAAGCAATATTAGATGACCCAGTTCAGTTAGGTCACGCGCATGAAGATAAGCGTCCTATCGTGCTAATAATTATAGGCTTGTAAATGTCATAGTTTTTAAAGAGAAATATGTGGAATCGATTTATCGTTAACTACTTTTATTTAGCTTTTATAAATTAAAACCTTTATGTGTGTCGAACTTATCTAACAGCAAGCAAGAAAATACAGAAGTATGTTCGTCGTTTCTTTATAGGAAATGCGGGTAGAGGTCTCGTCTTATCATTTCAACTACTGCCTAAAAGATTACATTATTTTGCACAATTACAATTATTTTATAGAATCGATAAAGATAAAATGAGACGTAAAATTGATAAGGCGAAATTCTTGGTCTTGAACTTATTCTTAAGACGTGACATCAATTATGTCAGTCTGATATCATTGATAATGAATAAATTATATTAAGAAATAGGTCAATATTATTAAATTGATTTCCTAAAAAATCCCATCAAAATGCAGCATAAAATAATAATATAGTTTACTGTTTGAAATTTTTATTATTTAATTCGTTTATTTTCAAGTTTATGAAGATCATCATGTAACCTGTGGTGTAGCTTCATATTAAATGGACTGATTATGTCGCTTTTTTATAAAAAAATATAAAAAAACCATCATCGAGATACAGCGTTACCAATTCTAAAGTTTTTGTATTCTTTAAATATCCGATGCGCTGCTGCAAATATTGGTTCGCGCGGTACAAACATTTATTATTGAAATCGGAATCAAATTCGGTATCGCAATTGGAAGTTAAAGAGTAAGGGCCCTGTTAAGGCACTACTAATTATAGTCTACTACTTATTATTCAATGTTTGAAAATGCATTTTCGTAGTATATATACATAATTTACCTCTAGTTGGCCTAGTGGCTTCAGCGTGCGACTCTCATCCCCGAGGTCGTAGGTGCGATCCCCGGCTGTGCACCATAGGATTTTATTTCTATGTGCGCATTTAAAAATCGCTCGAACGGTGAAGGATATCATCGTAAGTAAACCGAAATGTCTTATGCCCAAAAGTCAACGGCGCAACAACACTGCTCTACTTGTTTAGGAAGTTTTAAAGGATTTCTAGAAACTATCAAAAAATCTTTACTGATTAAATGTAGATTCAGGTATTTAACTAACATAGTAACAAATGTAGTGAAATCATATTGGAATTACCTGATTTATTGCATCATAATTCGAACGTTGATTCAAGGCAAAGTCCATATTATACGTTTTTTACTTCTTTTGTCGTATATTAGATGTGTTAGAACCAAATAGGTTTATGCTGCGTGTTTTTCTCTATCAATCTTCAAATAAAATGTTTATAACATAAGGTATATCTATCTAATTCATCATAATCTTAATGTTTATTTAAAATTATGACTCATCATTTTTATTCTAAAAGGCAGGCAACGTACTTGCTAGCCTTCTGGCAATGTGAGTGTCCATGGGCGGGCCAATATCAGGTGGCCTTTCTGTCCATTTGCCTCCTGTTACATAAAAATAACAAAGTAGTAAATTAAGAAAATCGTTAAATTTCGTTAATATTCAATGTTTAAAAATGCATTTTCGTAGTATATATACACAATTTAACTCTAGTTGGCCTAGTGGCTTCAGCGTGCTACTCTCATCCCTGAGGTCGTAGGTTCGATCCCCGGCTGTGCACCAATGGACTTTCTTTCTATGTGCTCATTTAACATTCGCTCGAACGGTGAAGGAAAACATGGTAAAGGAAACCGACATGTCTTAGACACAAAAAGTCGACGGCGTGTGTCAGGCACAGGAGGCTAATTACCTACTTGCCTATTACATTGAAAATTGATAATGAAACAGATTGAGAAATCTGCGGCCTCGACCTATAGAGGTTGTAGCGCCACTGCTTTTATTTTTATAAATATTAAAACAATTATATATTGCATTCAAAATTATCTCACCAATAAAATGCAACATTCCATATGTTGATTTAATACCAAAATATTATAAAATATAAAAGTCCAGTGGGAAGTCGTGGCAGATGACAGGGATATATAGTAGTGATCAACAGTTTTTTACCTTTTATAATTCGGAAAAAAAAACAAATCTAGTCTCGACTGCATGTTCAGGCCAACGACACCTAACGTTGTAATTCTTTACAAGAAATATCAATTTTATTTTATTTTTGCTCTCAAACATCATATGTTACAGGGATCAGATTTATGAAAATATATTATAGAATGGATATACTCGTCCATGTGTGAAAATAACATGAGAAATTAAGAAGTGCTAACCAGATCCATGTAGGTAATTTCCTCACAATCGAGTAGCCAGTATTTCCCAGCACTGAACTCTTTTGGTGGAAGTCGCACGGGTCCACCAAGTATCCGCGAATATACACTGTAAATACATAATTATGTAGGAATAAAGAAAATCATAATAATATCAAATATCAAGCAAGGTTCTTAAACGACTCAGATCAAAAAAGGTTTGAAAAAATAAAATTAAAAAAATGTAGGTAATGTGGAGTTTGTGAAAATGTACACAACTAATTTTTCATCACAATTTTATTGTTAATTCGATACATTCTTTTAACAGGACCAATAAACGATGATCACAAAAGCAACAGCCAAACCCAAAAGATTAAAAGATTACAATACAAAGATACAAACTATCTAATATATAAAATTCTCGTGTCGCGGTGTTTGTGGTTAAACTCCTCCGAAACGGCTCGACCGATTCTCAAAATTTTGTGTGCATATTGGGTATGTCTGAGAATCAGACATACCCAATATGCACTATTATTTTTCTATCTATTTTTACTATCTATTTTTCATCCCCCTAAATGTTAAGGGTAGTGTCCACCCATAAATATTTTTATTTTATTTTTAGATATTTTTTTCTGTTCACCCCTCTACGATCAACCCCTATTTTTTTATTATAAATGATATACATTGCAAAACGACGTTTGCCCGGTCAGCTAGTATGTATATGTTAACGTAAAATTGTAAAAACCGTTAGATTGTAATCTATCGGTTATCGGTTATCGGTATTCGGTAGATTGTACTACACTAACTTAGTTATCATTCAAACTTCTTTGGTCAATTACAGATTAATTTTACTTCCCAACAATTTCATATAACTACCGAATAATAATACGTTAAATTGCAAGCAGTATCTTGAGTTGACAATCTTTCGACAGTTTACAATCTCGCGAGATAGATTACAATCTAACGGTTTTTACAATTTTACGGTGACATATATAAAATTCCTAAAAACATAAATTCATGCCTACATAAATTTAGCATTCGCTAATATATAGCTACATAAATTGTTTTGAACCCGCCAAATAGCGTTCTTAGATCACCCAAAATAAAATATGTCATGTCTAATTGACATTCCAATTGTTGAAGTCAACGTGAATTAGACTCAACTCAGTGTGAATACAACACACAAATACTGTGTGTATACATTAGCTATTTTACATGATTTCAACCTTGTATGTGGCCTTGTAGGGTATCTGCTCTATCTTCAAAGATGATAATGCGACCGAGATTACTTGATACTTTTATGATATTTAATGATATAAGACATTATTGCTTGATAACATTCCGTTGCTATAAGGCGTCTTTAATTACTTAATAAATTTACATTAATGCATGTTTCTGAGTTATAAATTAAACATAAATAAATTGTTGGTTTTTCAAGTGTGTTTCCGATGTTTGAGTTTTAAATATGAATTATATTAAACCAATCACTGGCACGATTTCAAATACTGCGATCTTCAAGTTTTGATACAAACCTAAAAATACAAATAAAAGATGCTGTGAAATACGAAACGCTATAATTGAATTCAAATCAGGAAGCAGAATACAATTTGAAATTAAACATCGAATGACAAATGGGTGTGGCTCACGCACATGTTGTTTAACCATATTTTATGAGGATGGTAAAGTAACGTAATTATACAGTTTTAAATCAAATTTTGTCTTATTATTTGCAAGGCATTATGAACAACCCTAATAAAGATAAGTATGAAGTAATACACATAATTTCTAACTGCAAAGAATATAATTATACAGTAATAGTTACAGTTGGCACAGCGATAGAAGGTAAATTATCGATTAGTTTTAGAAACTATAAAGGCTTAAATAAAGTATCAAGGCTGTCCAATCATAGTACACACCATGTTTTAGCGTTCAGTAGCGGTTCGCGCGAGCTATGGTGTGCTAGAAACAATATAGGTAGACTAAAATAAACCGAACAAGCGCGGTTGTTCAGATGAATCGAAAGTTTCAATCATCGCTCGCATTACGCAATATAACACAATGTGTTTATAATACAGATAATACCGGTTTGGGAGGCTCTGCATTTCGCGGTTATTATTTACCTATCGAGGTATAGCGATAGACGTGAAATTTCGTGGTGTATGTTAGTGTTATTGTGATAACGCTAGGTATACGACGTGCTGAAAAGCGGACATTAATAGTGGCCCGTGAACTTTTGACTTGACCACGTTTTGACAACAAGTTCGGAGGCACGGAAGAGGTTAGTTGCCTTGATTTATTTTAAGACGACCGGTGTGTTATATTTAGTTTTATAGATTCGTTTATACTGGTTTTATGTGCACATGTGAACTCCACGTGGTCACGTTTTCAAATAAAATGCATAATCTGTTTTCAAGGCTACGTTTTATTTACATACAATTGTTGAAAGACAGTATCACTAACGATCGTGATTATGATAATAAAATACACTTTTTTATAACCTCAACACCAAATGAATCACCAGAGAATTTCTATATGTAGGGCCTTATAAACTCTAAAATTACTCACTATTTTGACTATAATTCTATTAATTCATTTGAGCTATTATAGGATTGACTTGTATGCTTGGAATGTGAAGTATAATATATGCGGAGAATTTATTGAGAGTAAGAAAACAGAGAACAATGCGATTGGACTTTCACTTGAGTCATTATTATTATCGTCACACGTAAGTTATAATACTATATTGTCACCACTCCAATTGTAGACAATTTGCATTGGAAAAATATCCACGTATCTCAAATTTACTTCGTAATCCTACAGCTAACATAAATTATATAACAAAAAACAATTAAACTAAACAATGATGGAATATGTACATAATATATACAAATAGGTTCATATATTTACGACGGAAAAAAGGCAATAAAAATTTATTACATACGTAATACTTCGCTGTGTGGTGGTGTGAAAGTGATGGTATGTATGTGAGACTGTGTATGGTGGGTGTGCTTATGATGCAGGATTCAGCGCTATAGATATTCCCAATACTTCTTTTAAGCATATTCCGCGATAGCTTGTTAGCGACAAAATATTGCCAAATAATATACGAAAACTATTTGTGTATAAAAAAATCGTGAGTTGAGCTCAATAACTATATTTAGACATATGTAGGCTTCTATTTGTTACCATAATCACCATTTTTATAAGAAAAAGTAACAACGATGGTTTTATATAGAAGCCGATATAGTTTTTACATAGCTCAGAACGCCGCCCACAAACATTTCCCGACTATGAATTATCAAATGCCAGATTTTCCAGACAACTTCTTAGTATCGACTACAGGAATAGATTTTCATATTAGACTACGCTGTTGAACAGCTGTTCTAATAAACTACTTATTGGTAAAAATATGCAATATAATAAAAGGTTTCTCTTATAAAATAGGGGGCAAATGTGAAAACACCATCTATGAACTTAGACTGCCAATTCGCAAGTACGTTGCCGGCATTTTAAGAATTGGTACGCTCTTTTCTTGAAGGACCCTTAATCAAATTGGTTCGGAAATACTTCAATGAGTAGCTGATTACGAATTCTTAACAATAATTTAAGATACGAAACTCATAGTGAAAATCCTGACCAACAAAAAAAAACAAAATATAATTTATTCATATCTATGTACACTTAAGAACATCGAAAAATTAAAAAATGTTTTTAAATTTACATTTACTGACTTCTCACCAATACACCATGCCCTTCATGAAAAACATTAGTTTTGCTAGAAACGTCATTGGAGAGTATTTTTTAATGTGTATACAAAATTTATTTAATAATAAATAAAAGTAAGTAACACACAAATATCGATTATTTACAATATTCCTAAACTACATAGTTATAATAATAATAATAAATAAAAATGGATAGATGGAAAACTAAAACAAATTGTAAATGTTTGGTCCCGGCAGTCTTTTAATTTTAGCAGAATTTCCTTGCTTTATTGTATATACTTGAGCGAGAAACATTTACAAATTTTATCGTATATATATTAAGGCACATTTTTAATGAACCTAATTTATAATTGCTCCAATCATCAATCATACTATCAGTTACAATTTCATTACGGATGAACTACACCCACTAAATTATAGATTAGCAGGAAACAAACATTTAAATTTATTGAATTTCTAATCTAATAGAAATCGTATAGTGCGATATAAATGTAATGTCATTGTTATTCATGGGTAAATTGATTTTTTAAATTAAATTTATCGTATTTGTATTCGTTTTAAAAGTAGGAAGGAAGGGAAAATAGTTTTTAACCAATCTTTCTGTCTGTATCAACGCCATAAACTCTAGAGATTTTTATTTTCACCAATATTCATTATTTTTAATGTGAGTTAAATTCATTATAATTTTATGTTAATAGCCTGAGAGTTCGCATGACCATGAAAACCATGAGAGCGAAGCTCTCTGTGTGTGGTCTATAAAAAACTATTCCAACATCTTACTACCTCGCAACAATATGATCTAAGCCATGATAGACTACTTCTGTAACTGGCCATTTATGCAAGACATTCTATGAACAAGCGTAAACACTGTCTATTCCATGTCATCAGGCACAGTGCTAGGCAACAAAGAGCAGATGGGTTCAACCTAGGCCATGTTAAAGCACAGCTAACGTTCTAGATTTTAGCTTTAAGTTCGGCCCATCCAGGATATGAGCTTTAATAATCTGTAAGCGGACATGCCAATGTGCTGCCGTCACATGACCATTAATCTCCGAGTCCGACTTCTCCTTTGTTACATATGGCCAATTGTTCTGTACGGCTGTGAAGCTTGGACAATTAAAGAAGATACCCGCCGGTGCTTAGAAGCATTTGAGATGTGGTGCTATCGCCGCATGCTTCGAATAAGCTGGATCCAGAGGGTCTCTAACGAGAAGGTTCTGAAACGAGTTGGAATGTCGAAAAAACTTTTGCAGAACATTAAACAACAGAAAGTTGCGTACCTGGGCCACGTGTTGCGTCATGACCGCTACCACCTCCTTCAATTAATTATAATGGGTAAACGGCGTGTTGGTAGAAGGCAGAAATCATGGCTTCGCAACATTAGAGAATGGACAGGTATTGCAACTGCGGAAGAGTTGCTGCATCTGGCACAGGACAAGACACGCTTCAAGATACTGACGGCCAACCTCCAGTAATGGAGAGGCACTAAAAGAAGAAGAAGAAGAAGCGGACATGCCACTACAGCTTTGATATTACGGCAATTTTTAAACCCTGGTGAGTTTTCCTTTTTCTCTGGCAATGCTTAAAATTAGGTTAGTAGTTAATTACTGTTTTACATTATTGCGGTAGGCATTCTAGATATTCTCATATTTATAAGAACAATAGCTAATTCGCGTACAATTGCAACCGATATCGGAAAATACAGATTATGTAAATTGTTCCACAAAGTAATTTGTAAAGTATGATTATTGCGACTTAAAAAACGAGACCGTGGGAATATAATGGCTTTGTAGTTTTTTTTATTTAATCTTTTTTTCGCCATTGATAATTAGCAAATTTAAATAAGTAATTCAATTATACTAATTCATAATACCTCCTTACAAACGGTGTGTAAAAAAAAATGGCGATTAAAAAGAGTGGCGGAGAGTTTATTGCCAGTTCTTCTCTCCCGTTCTACGACCTTGATTTGAGAACTGGCAGTAAATGTAAAATTAGAAGCATTAATATGTATTTCTTTACTGACGAGTCATAAGTGTAAATTATGTTACTTATCTGAATAAATGATTTTTTATTTTTTTTACTTTTTTTACTAATATGGCAAATGTACGGTTCCTAGGTCAGAGGAATGCTTTCAATTGATATTAAAATACAATGTTATTTATTGTTAGACACGTATAGCAGAAAAATAAATGTATAACAATTAAATTTAAATTAATAAAATGATATTAATGCTAAATGACTGCCATGAATTCAAATGCTGCATGCTCAGGGCGTAACCACGATTCGGAAATCGCCACGCTTATAAAACTAAGAAAGAGTGAGTAAAATGTACAGCCTTGCCTCGAACACCTATAGTTAAAATATACAAATATTAACATTCTAAAAATCAAAGAACGCCTAACACAAGTCACGTTTTATATTTAAAAATATTTCTATACAAATATTATTCTCGCGAACAAAAATAAAGAAACTATTTTCTCTAACTAAAACTTCTTACTGGGATTTGAACCTAGACTATGCATTCTGAGCTACAGAGGCGGATAACGGTAAATACGTGGAAAGCAATCATGCGCAACGTTCACGATGCTCGGATCCACATTGCGTAAAATATTATGAGACAAACGCATGCATGTCTGTATCAAGGTTAAAAGTGTAATAACCTCTAATGCTATAATAATGTTAATGAATATAGATGTAAAATCGATTGGTTATATTTAATCTTGTGAAGCTATATTATATTTGCTGCATTATTTGATCCAAGAGGAGTGACAAATTATCTATATTAAACTTTTAAAATAACTAAGCCAAAATTTTTGTTTTAATCGTCCTTTTTATATATAAATATATAAAAACCATGGGGCAAAATGGACACTCATGTTTCCAGAACTGCCTTAAAGAACGCTCGGTTTTGGATCGTTCAACTTAATCTTTGTCGTTTCGCTTAGTTATTTTAAACTAAATTTAAGTTTCATACGTACCTAGTCAATGCAATATATTTTATAAACACCGTAAATGAAAGTTAACATAATCTGTACAAATTATAACAATTAAAAAAAAAACACACATTCAACGTCATTAACTGTTTACATACCATCTCATTAAATTTGGTTAATAAACCTACGCAATTTTGGCAATATATTCGTTCTCTTAGAAACCCAAAAGCTAAAGAGTCTGCAATTTCTTATAATGATGTTGAATATTATGGTTGTGACGCGGCAGAGGCATTTGCTAGTCACTTTAAATCGGTATTTCTGGCAGATCACCCGAAACTAATCTAACTAATCACCAGAAACTGCCAATCATAATCCAAAAGCATACTCTAATCATTTTGATATCAAAAATTTCGAAACAGAAGTTATTATGCGTAGTGTAAATAAACTAAAATCTAATACACCTCCGGGTCCAGATATGATTCCGGCTTATATAATTAAAGGACTGGCAGAATATTTAGACATAGACATAGACATAACATTTATTACAAACAAAAACACACACACAATAACACACAAAATAGTAATACTTAAAGAAAACATAAAATAAAATAAGACATCACAAACAATAAAAATTAAGAAATTTTCTTTTGCCATTCGGTTCGCTTCTAGTGTGCAATGTGTGTGTACTGTGGTTGTAATCGGCCCTGGCTCAGCATTATGCTGAGGAGCAAAAAGTTCCACAGCGCTGGTCATTTAATATTGCCTATATCGCATATTTTCAATATTATTTTATATTCAGGGGTCTACCCAACGTTATGGAAGACATCCCGCGTGACCCCAGTTCTTAAAGCTGATTGTAGAAGCAGAGCTGAAAACTACAGGCCTATCGCGATTCTGTGTACGCTGGCGAAGGTGTTTGAAATGTCCTTACACTCGTTAATGTTGCCTAAATGCATTCCCCACATCACTCCTTGCCAGCACGCCTTTCTTCTAGTCTAGTCGACAAGTTGAAAATGGTACAAAATAGAGATACTGCTCTTAAAATTATGTGTGATAGCTCATTGGATCCGGAAGGACGTCTAGAAAAATGTGCCAAAAGCGTGTATTAGCACATAAAAAATTGCAAAAGTTATAAACAATTAAAGATGAAAAAAAAATGGCATTTCGTTTTTTGCCAATATTTAACAAACTATTAATATTTAAGAAATTTCAAAAAAAGATTCTGAAAGAAGAGGAAATTTCCAATAAAAAACGCTTAGCTCCGGGAACTCTATCTCCATTATTTATAATTTTAATTTAACGCTAAAATAGGTCTGTGCGTGACATTTTTAGGATTCGCGCGTGGCGACCTAAGCGACTACGGCACATTAATTAATTTATTTAAGGTATTAAATATTTTTTTTTAAATTTGAAAAAATTATGGTGTATTCTGAACACTATTATTAATTTATTCCCGTTGGAAATTTTACTTAAAGTTAATTTTACAACAAGTTAAACAATTGTTAACTAACGAAATTTTCTCGAACTACCGTCTTAATTGTAAGTGAAATTTTTTTTTTAAATAATGGTCGTACGTACGCTTTTGGCACATTTTTCTAGACGTCATTCCGGATCCAATGAGCTATGGCACATAATTTTAAGAGCAGTATCTCTATTTTGTACCATTTTCAACTTGTCGACTAGACTATTCCACGCAGATCAGTTAATACTACTCTATTGACTTTGGCTGACATGGTATCGCGTGAAATTGATAGGCGGTGTCAGGTGGATGAAGTATATTTGGATTTTCACAAAGCGACAACGACATTCTTCTCCAAAAGTTGGCCGCAATTGGGTGTGGACCTGTTCTGCTTAAGTTTTTTTCTAGTTACCTATCAAATCGTAACCAATATGTTAAATATGGACAATATATCTCGCAGCCTTATCCAACAATTCTATCTGGTATTAGCCAGGGTTCAAACCTGGGACCGTTGCTATTTTTAATAATGACGACCTTCCAAGCGTTGTCAAATATTCCAAAATACTATTATTTGCTGACGACGTTAAGGTCTTTAAAATAGTTGAGACTGACAATGATCGTCTGTGTATGCAACTTGATTTGGATGAACTGCTGCATTGGAGTGAATTAAATAAACTCCAATTCAACTATGACAAATGTGAAGTGATGACCTTTAGTGCCTCTCCGAATAAAATACTCTGCGACTATGGCATAGGATCGAAAGTTATTAGGCGCGTAGACAGAGTCCGCGACTTAGGTGTCCTTTTCGTGCCCGATCTTTCATTTGCGGAGCATATTCGGACGATTACGGATGCTGCTTTTAGGAGATTAGGGTTTGTCCTGCGAAATTCGGTTGGTCTGACGGACACTGCCACTAGGGTGCTATATTCATCATTAGTAAGGCCAATTCTCGAAACCAGCTGCGTCATATGGTCCTCTTATGAAAGGTATTATGGGGATATGATTGAACGAGTTCAAAAGAAGTTCCTGAGAAATCTGTATAAAAGAAGATACAATTTCTTTCCTTACCTCTACCCTACTAAGTTCTTGATGGGGGTGTTAGGGTATAATTCATTAGAGCTTCGTAGGGATTTTTCGGTGGTCAGGTTTGGTTTGAGTGTAATTAAGAATGAAACGGAAAGCGCATACTTGCTGGGAGAGATCATGAGGCTATACGTTCCGGACAAATATTGCCGCTGCCGGAAACATAACCTTTTCGCTGTGCGTTCGGCTCGCACTGTCCAGCGACAACAAGCGCCCATTCCCCGGTTACTCTCACTGCTTAATGGGTTTCTCGACTCGTCACCGGAGAGCGACCTGTTTGGGAATGGGAACGACCTGAATGGGGGTGGTATACTGTGGTTTCAGAGTGTACCTGGAGGGGATAAGAGGGTAATGCTACCCTGTACTGTAAATTTTGTAAATTAATTAATTGTATTGAGCTGTTAATAAATAAATAAATAAATAATAAATAAATAAATAGAATCCAAAACATTTACTTTGAAATCATCTAATTTATTTATTTATTCCCACTTCGTTACCTTATAAAAAACATATATATATAAAAGCAGGTTACATAAGTTATTAGGCAGCCTTATCGCTAACAAGCGATTTCTTCCAGGCAGCCCTAGTATGGAACAATAAAAAGAAACACTACAGAGGGTAAAGTACAAGAAGTGTACAAAAAAGTACTAAAAAGAACATAAAATAAATGTAACACTAACCATAACTAAAATAAAGTAAAAATAAATGTATAAACAAAAATTTAAAAGCTAATCCAATGGTTAATGAGTCACAATTAATATAATATATAAGTAAATTACGAGCTTAAAGATAAATGATCAAAAAGAAGATTTTTAAATTAATTAATAGTCTGAGCTCGTCTGATATCAAGAGGTAAAGAGTTCCAACGCAGGATACTTTGCACAGTAAAAGAGGAGTGATAAAATTTAGTTTTATGAGTAGGGGTTCAAGAATTAGATTGGCACCGGAACGCAAATCAAAATCAAACTATCTTTACTATTTACGAAGAATAAAATTTGTATCATTGACCTATATTCTATACTTTCAAACTAAAATTGTAGAAATACAGAAAAAAACAACTGACTTTAATCAAAAAGAAAAATATCTGTCTATACAAAAATGTTTCCTGTTCGATCAAGTTTTTCACACTTAGATTTGTTGATAGAACCTTGGAAAAAACTGCCATTCCTAATCCTACGCATTCGTCTGCGTGGGGTATCTTGTAATAATTTCGCTCATCTGTCATTATAGAGGCCAGCTAAAAAAGAAGTTCTAACCTATAGTGAACGCTACATCAACTTTGAGATTTTTGTATCACGTATAAATTACATAAAATACACATTAATATACATAAAATAAAAGTATATGCCGTGTACGAGACATGCCATCAGTGCTCCATCCTATACGGGTCTTTGCATATTTTTGAATGTTTTACTAATTAAAAACTTCTTTTTCAATATATATGTCTATATCAGAAGTAAGAAAAGAACGAATATGTAATGAATCGACTCTTTTCTCTTCATTCATAATAATACACGAATAAATGTATTTGAGAAGCATGGGTTATCTAACAGAATTACTTTACAATTTTTGCGAATTATTTGTTATAATGTGTGTTCTATTTTGTGTTAGTATATTTTTATAATAGGTACTTATGCTGTTTAAATACAAAAAAATCATAATTTCAATTTTAACAATATATTTTCTATACTACATCATAGATTTTAGGCAAGTAACAGAGTTCATTACACCGGAGAATAATTGGTTACAGAGATATACCCTGCTGGTAAGTTTTTACTAGTCCTTGATCAACTCCCGTGAAACTGTTCAGCCGTAACGTGCAGTTAGTTTTAGGAACTCCAATGATACTCTTTTTTTTTCAAATTCCTTTCAAACGGAATATCAAAGAAAACATAATTATAGAAAACTTATAATTAAATAGAGGTGTAATAATACATTTCTAAATGCTTACCAAATTTAAAGAAAACATTAAAAGAATAGCGGAAATCATAGTTAAATTGTTTCTACTATTAGCCGTAAGATGTCGCTCTAAAATCAAATTATATAATATTAAAATGAGGATAAATAGATAATGTTTTCCTATTAATTAGTTCTTCTTAAATTTATAATTATATTATCTTATATTAAAATTATAAATTGTATGTATCAAAATAAATTAAATTGTTTACTGAGCTGTAGTTGGGTTGTGTAGTTGAATCTATCCAACACTAGATGGCGGTCACATGTCGTTCTAATAAATCTCAATAGATGTCGCCAAGTGCTTAAATAACCATGATAATTACCGTAACCGAGGTCAGTTATATTATGTAAATCATAATTTTGTTTAAAAGCTTCGTACTATTCAAATATAGTTTACGTAGTGATATTTGTTAAGTTCATGCAAAATAAAATTCACAAAAGTTAATTAAACATGTTTTTATTTTTTTTACTTTTATAAGTACTATTTATTATTATATATAATTAAAAGTAATAAATAAAAATCTTTCACTATACTGTATTACAATAGCTGTTGTTAACTTATCGTTTCTGAGGTACCGGTCCAATTGAAGTACGGTTTCAAACAGTACTTAAATAGTTAAACTGTCAATGTAAATTACGTGCCATTTAACCAGGATTTTAAGCCCTAAGGCTCTATCGTCAGGTTCTAAGTATCAAATGACGTTATCGATTTTCGTGAAATCTGGTAAAATCCCATACAAGTAATAACAGTGACGTCGGCCACGATTCTATGAAAGGTGGCGGCGGTTGCGTCGCGATACGTCGCAACTTCGCGTCGTTTACGTAGTCTGACGTCACGCCTCGAAGGTCAGTGCGAACGTATTATAAGATACTATTATGACATTGGTTATGTCATTTTTATTTGCTCGTTTTTAGTCATGCGAAACGGAATCTGAAAACTTACTCTTCGTTAATTTTTTTTTTAATCTACAATATTATGTTCTGTTAGTATTAATAAAAAAAAATTAAATCCTTTATAATCGAACCAGGAATTGCATTACATATTCCCGAGTTTTACCAGCCAGTGGCTATTACAAGAATCAGCTATTTCAAAATCAAATATTAGCTCAAACGGTTTCTCTAGTTTACTCGTATACCTACGATTTAAATTCTGTCCTTGCGATCGATGTGTGATGTGAACTTTAACCGTCCTAAATTTATTATATATAATTTTTTATTAATCTTTATCAATCAAATCAGTAACTACCTAAAAAAATAATTTTCAGTCGTTAATTAATCAAATGAATTCATTAAATATAGTTAAAGAAATTACTGAGTATGAAACAAACATGGTATAATTTGTTATAAGGAAATTGTTTTGGGAAAGGAAGATACAATGTCAACGCAATCAAAGTTCAAGGACGGAAAAGGTTATCTTAAGTGGAAATATGAACAAACTTTTTACTTTACCGTGAATCGTGATATCACATCAGCGTCATTGATTACGAAAGTCAGGTTGTGATCGCAAACTGGGATTTACCATGGCCGTGGCAACACGATTTCAAAAACATGCATAAATTGGAAGTAAAATTTATATATATAATGTATAAAAAGGAATGGAAGTAAAGTGTTTAATAGAAATTTAAAAGAAAATAAACTTAAACAGTTGTTGACTATGATAGGTCAATGATTTATTAAGGATAATTACATACAATTATGATAATACTGTTGATATAAGTTCTTATATAACGAATGAATCATAGCTAAATATATATCAAATTTACCTTCAGCCACCCACCTTACCCACTTCACCAGAATTCAAATAAACCTTTAAAAATTAATTAATGAAATTATATTAGTTTGTATTTTGAGATTTAGATTTCGTAATTAATCACTGTGTTAAATTTACCATCTGTCAGTAGTAGCAGTTATAATTAACTAAAGTTATCATCTAAGTAATAAACAAACCAGTGGCGCTACAACCATTTTAGGTCTGGGCCTCAGATTTCTGTATCTGTTTCATGATTATTTATCAATCTAATAGACAAGTAGGTAATCAGCTTCCTGTGCTTATCACACCCCGACTTTTTGGGGTCTAGGGCAAGCCGGTTTCCTCAGGATGTTTTCCTTCGCCTTTCGAGCGAATGTTAAATGCGCACATAGAATGTCCATCGGTGCACAGCCCGTGATCGAACCTACGACCTCAGGGATGACAGTAGCAGGCTAAACCCACTAGGCCAGCACTGCAATCACCTAAGTAATACTGGTTCTGGTAGATAAAAGCCTAAGAACTTTAGATTATCTTATGACGTTTTGAATTATAAAAACAGAGAGGAACAATTATTTTTATGACGTCGTTGTAAAGTTTCCTCTATATTATAACATGTCCAATTAGTAAATGGAAACTGTTAAAAACATAGTCCCGGATATAATTAAGGTCATAATGTACTTTGGAATCTTTTGTAAGAGAGGTTTTTCCGTGCACTTTCAGTAGTTGAATGGAAATTATGAATGAATTAGTCATGCGCGTAAAGTCGTATTATATGTCATGGAATCATTTTTCAATGACTATATTTCAATTTTCCACTGTGATTTACGTGTCTCAGCTAACAGAAAACCTGGATTTTACCTAGGTTCTATTTCTGTGTCTAGTTACGATAACTGCTACGATTGCCGACTTCTCTATTGAGCGAAGTAGGCAGCCACTACGTTAATTAAAATAAATCTTTATTTATTTATTATTAGCTATACTGGTTTTCACTTAAGAACCCAGTTACTTGAATTAATTCATATATTTCTTTGGGAATGTATTGCCTGCGTATTGAGTTTAAATTATTGTCTATTGTGAGGGGAAGTGAGGACATAACACACTATGCCTATTATTCTTAGGTATATAAAACAGCCATAATCTATACACTAATGTTTCAGGATTAATATAATGCAGATTTAAAAAAAAACATTACATTACACACTTAAAATTTTATACAGAAAAGCTATAAATAAGTAAATTCTATATTTTTTTTCAATGATAGTAGTCCTCCAATTAGCTCCATCTCTCTCTATCTCCTTTAAGCTAAACTACTACGGACTAACGTCCACTATGCAAGAGGGCAATATCTCTTTCTTTTCTCTGGTGGCCCTTCCCACCTTATTACCTTCTTTGTCCGTCTGTAATTGTTCATGCGATCACACTAATATATACAGGATATTATTCCCTATGAATACAACCAAAAAAATATTTAAAATTAAGTAAAATTTTCAAAACAATCAAAGACAGGTCTTTGGTCGGAAAATTCCGTACATCCAAATAGGGCATGGTTTTACCAAAATTTAAACAATGAATTCGAATTCCGCGCAGTCATCAGATGAACGTAGTACTATCAGCAAATGCTTCGTAAAAATAAATAAGAAAGCAAGTAGAAACGTAGGTATATTTGCTCATATTATCTAACATTATTCAAATGTGTTTTTAAAAAGCGGTTTTGTTATCATCTGTTTGCAAAGTTCTAGAGTAGCCAGTAGACTTATCGTCTAATACAAATCACTACACATCTAAAAACTCAATGCTATGAATTTCTTAAACCAACATTATCAGTTAAAATGTAGTGTTACAAGTTAATTTTCTAAATTTCGAAGTTCGAAATTCAAAAATTCTTGAATTCCTGTGATCTGCACAGAATAGTTAATAAAAAAAAGTAATAAAGCATGCGGTAATTGAAAACAAAAACTATCATGAATTAATTTGAAGAATTATTTGTATTAACAAACTTATAAGCTAACAAAGTTTAAATTTGGAATATTCGATAACATTGCTGATTGTACCACAATGTACCGGCGTGACCATTTAGACGCAGGTTTCTCCCATAGACTACGGATACTCTATGTCCGTTTACTTTGACTCAGTAATGATTCATTCATTCATCTGAAGCACTGAATGAGCGTAAAATCGCTTCACGGGCGAAATTGAAAGCGGATATTATTGTTCGTTTTTTCTGATTGTAATGTGCTTCGGTGCCATTCCAGTTAGATCAAATCGCTAAGTATGTTAATGTTAAACGAGTCTGTGAAAATTACTTACCTTACCTGCTACTAAAATTACTTATAGTTTTTCAAAAATCAAGATTTACCAAATCTTTTTAATGTTGTGTATTTCACCATGCCTCCTGCTGATAGAGGACAAATCTTTGTTTTTAATGTATTTTATTATTATTTATTACTTAAGATGTCATGTGGAACATGGTGTAATGGTTGCAGCACCTTACAAACGTTGTGTATAACAAAAAACTTGGCGATTAAAAAAGAGTGGCGGAGAGTTGATTGCCAGTTCTTCTCTTCCGTTCTACGCCCTTGATTTGAGAACTGGCAGTAAATGTAAAATTAGAAGCATTTAATGTATATTTCTTTTTTGACGTTCATAAGTGTATATATTTAAAATTATCTTACAGATTGATATTACAACTTAGTTCAATAGTACTGTCATGAAATTAAACAAAATTAAATTAACAGTTTGTTGCAAAAAGACATCTCAAGGCTCAATAGAATAGCAGCTAATACATAAGGAAAATATTTTTTATTTTTATGTTATAATCGGCCCATAGATACTCACATTTCCAGAGTGCTTGCAAGTGCGTTGCCGGACTTATAAGAATTTTTAAATTTCTTAAAAAACGCTCATTTGTGGAATTTCGTATTCTGTCTCGACATCTGATGATGATACTCAGGTGCAGGTTTCCGTACAAAAAAGTAGTCCATGACAATTGGAATGTTTTGTACTTTGAGTGGGTACTGTTATTACTGACAGTCTAGCAGATTAAAAACCATATCCGAATGTAATTTTCAGTTTTTGAGGAAATAGCAAAAAGTCCACATCACAGGAGACCGAAGAGCTGGCCGCTACCTCGGACAAAGACTTAGTCTAGCTATTCAAAGGAGGAACGCTGCCAGTATCTTCGGAACCCTAAATAATTTTAATAATATATTTTAATTATTGTATTATATTTTGTAAGGTTATTAAGTAGGCATTACCTGTATATTCTGTAAATTGTTTGTAATAAATTAGCTGCTCATTTTCATTTTAGTATTATATAAAAGGCGACCGTTTTAAAATAGGCGTGACATTAACGGATAACTAAAGCAAGTGATCAAGTCTATTATTAGTCTTATCAACAAATACCTCGCGAACCTACCAGGTGAGGTCATAAGTAAGACGTGTCAATATTTATACAATTAGCTATACTTATGACATTGTTTGAGTTGCGACAGTCATGTTTCTACGTTCAAAACAGTCTCAACAAGGCTAATCCTTAATTAACTCAGAAGTAAACTATCGAAAAGTTTGTATTCATCCTAACCACTCCGTCACTAACAACCATGTTACGATAGAATTAAGAACGTGTCTTTCGTTGTGATAACCTTTTAACCATCTACAGTAATAATGCTTAAACTTTCTTCCTTAGAAACGTAGACTATGGTATATGATACCTAATCCAAACCATGCACTGGCAGATCTTAAAACTAAAATTTAATTGTGAGATATAAAATGTCACTATCATTTATTATTAATTAATAAATACTAATATAATAATTATGTTTACAATCACTTCTATCTCAATAAGACATGTAATAATAATAAATAGTAGATCATCCAGCCGAGTCAGTCAATCGACATTAAACTCTCTCACTTTTTTTAATTCTATTTATTTTCAACACACAATTATAATAAATGGGATATTTAATTTAATATAATCGGCATATAGACAATATATAATTATCAGGATTTTGGAAAATATTAGTTTATACAATACCATACAAAAAATAGTATTAACTGCAAATATTAACAGTAATAAGATGCCTAAAGAGAACTAAACCTTTTGAGTTAATAAATCTAGTTTAGAAAATATAAGTGCAAGTATGGTATCTCGGACACAAAGTGTCAAAACATTATAGAACACTAAGACTGTAAATGAACATTACCTTAGTTTAAACTATTCACTAGTATTATAGAAATTTAAGTCAAAATAATGTTACTTATCAGCCGTAATTATAGTATACACTAGATTGTAATTCATGTCGCACTCTGTTTTGTGGAATTTATTGTAGGAAAAAAATGTATATATTAAATAACAATAGTAATATAATTATTTTCGGGTAGTTTAATTTTTAGTTTGCATAATAATTATATTATTCAAATAGGCATGCGTGAAAGTATGCTTTTCCGGCTGCAGATGTCAATTGAATCACGTATGTCTTTGAGATAAGACCGTGACCGCAAAATCTTTGACTGACTCACGGTGGTAATACCGATTTTTTATCGACCACCAAATAGGTGTACTACATTCTTGTTATGGCCTTTGACATATATTGTTTACCAGGAACAAACTAGGATTTTACGTGTATTTCTTTAAAATAGTTGTTCACAATAACCATGACGGGGTTCTTCGTCAAATTCTATACTCTGATCTCATGATGATGAAATCATCAAATATAAGCTGTCAATCAGAACACTTGTTATGATTGCACTTATTAAAGCTCGATTCCGGATCCATACTAATTGCTTTATGATTCTAAACACCCGAGTATAAAAAATTATTACGTAATTACTAGAGGTTTTTTAGGAAAATCTACGGCTTGTAAGTATTTAATAGAAAAGCCCCAAGCTTGAGTGCTCACGAAAATAATCGTACCAGTTTCATCTTCTAGTAAGAATGAATGTCACACACATATGTATTTGTAACATATTGTGTTAACATATGTTTAGGACTATATTGCTACCTGCTTATTATATAGATAGAAGATATTTGAGGTCCTTTGCGGTTCTTCTAGGTAGTTCTATCAAGGCGAGTCAAAAGTAATTTGTTGGATTAAACATTTATGAACTTGATATTTTTGAAGTGAAACTTCTTTATGCGCATGAGGTTAAAATTTAAAAAAAACGTCACAAAGATGTGCAGCGTTTTTGTCGAAGAAAAGGAAGAGAGCGATTGAGACCGATTGTGAGAGAGTGAGAAGGGTGAATTACCTTATAGAAATTCTATTTTTAAAATTAAAATTTCGTAAAGAGAATTTATGAAATATTAGTATTTTATATTTTATGCAAAATAATTTATTGAAATCGCAAATGACGAATTGAAAATAAAAATGCCACTTGTTTTTATTATTGAAGAAAAAAATTAAATAAGGAAATCCAAAGTTTTAGATTTTTATAAATATGAACAAGAGTTAAAAATTTGTTTGCCAAAGAAGTTTCACTTCTGACATGTGTACTTTGTACGCACGCCCTTTTTTATAATCGTCTTAATCAGGTCCTTTATTTGGTCCATTTCTGGAGTAAGGCCTCCTCCATTGTTCTCCAGTACGCCTTGCACAGGCCTCTCTATATCCACTGGGAGCCAACCTCGTCCCATCGGCAAATGTTAGTCAGTCCACCTAGTTAGTCTGTGGGCGTATCTCAAGTATCTAGCAGTTAAGTTTTCTCTTAATCAAGTCTAGGTAACGCTAGCATGCGTTCACTTTTTGGATCCAAGGTCCTGCGGAAAAATCTGTAGAGCATAACCATTTCATAACTGTGTGATATTTGTCAGGTATGCCCAAAATTCTGGTGAATCACAGAGAAAGTGCTTCGGAAATTGGCGAGATACAATACACACTGTGACTCAGTGTTGATATGATCTGGATTATAATTTATGCAAATTATTTCATAGAATTCTAATGTCAATGTTAGCGTATATTTGTGGCACGAGATAAAGTATAGCTGTTAATTATTTATGGTGTAATATGATTTAGTAAACAGAAGTTTTTTAATAGCAATAAAAGTCGAAATTAAATTAGAATATTATTTATTTGTTTTTATTAAAATATGAGAGATTTCTTTAGATCTTATACAGCAGCGTGGTTTTTATTATATATATATATATAGGCAACTGAGCGTTTTTTAAGGCAGTTTTTGCCACGCACCACCATTATGTGGCTGCCCACTGAAGTATTTCCGAACGAATTCCACTTAGAGTTTTTCAAGAAAAGAGCGTAACAATTCTTAAAAGACCGGCAACGCACTCGCGAGCCCTCTGGCATTGAAAGTGTCCATGGACGGCGGTCTCACTTAACATCAGATGTTGCCCATTAAAAAAAAAAGTGATCAACCTTCTGTGAAAAAATAATATTCTCCATCTCTTTGTGCCTGAATGTAACGTAGTAATATGATGCGGCCAATGTGTAAGTTCATACTCATACGATGACTAAATACGCAAAACTTATCACAGATTTCATTAACCTTTTACATCATCTAAACTTCTTTACGATGCCGAAGTCACGTCCACAATGACTAAATTGTTATGAAAAATGGTTGTCATAAATTGCAAAATATTTAGGCATCCGTTGACTTTTATCTGAACGGAAAATCAATTATTTGGGCCACGATTTCACGTAGGTACTGACTCAGTCGGTATTTTATAATTTAAAAAAAACCAGGGCGCACTAGTAGGAGCATAGTAATTATTAAAATATATTAAGCAATAAAAATAAATTCTGACAAATTAATCATTAAAAAATAAAGCTCTAATATTGCCTTAATTATTTTTAAATAACTCAAAAACTTTTGTTTGATTACAAATTTTTCTTATCGCGTTGTGTCCATTTTTGAGGATTTTGTTTTAAATTAACATTTAAACAAATCACAACATTCTTAGTTCATTTTTAAATAAAACAGTTTATAAAAAAAAATACAATATGTACTGTAAGAGTATATTTTGAATATAATTAATATGTAATTACCACTGTACCTTTAATGTTGCCAGCGTTAATGGTACAGTGGTAATTGACCAGATTAACTGCCACAGGGTATATGTAGGCAAAGAAAATTGTAAATACTGTATATTTGATTGTTATGTATGTTGAATAAATTAAAAACCTAAATTTATATGTATCTTAAATTCATACAAGTATATATTATTTAGGTGAAGGCTCAGTAGTACGCACTCTAAACGGATTTCGATTGCGGATCTGTGCGGAATCTTGACATTGCGTCATTTCCGATCGCACTTGTATGTTACTAATTAGAATGTCACCGACGCCTTATCAAGCTAATTAGGACGAAATTTGAATTGTTTAACACGATTAACAGTTTCATTTTTATATATTCCTATTTTATTAACAGATATTATGCGTAAGGTCGATGACGTATCACTCAATGCTTATAAAATACAGCCGCTAATTAAAAAGATAATCAATAAACATACTAATAATTTTATTTGTGACTAATGTATTGCGTGATACCGGTAAGGTGCGTCAGGCTTTGATTAGCAAGGAAAGGTTTTACTTTGAAACTTTCCATGTAAATTGTGGTGAAAGTATTCCCATGTACAAACTTTCAAATTAATCAAGGGCGTATCAGAAGTATCAAGAACTCAGCAAACCCCTAACATTTCTATTAACCTATCAAATTAGCCTAAAATAACACCGTGTGAAGGTTAACAATACATACAACTAATACTGATAATTAATCGACGATCGTTATCCCGCTGAGGTCATTGCTCTGCGCAGGCATAGAGACAACTCGTTCAAGGTCACTCATTGATACGTAATTCATTGATAGTGGAATAAAGTGTGTTTAATATTCGATTTTTTATCCAAGTATATTAATAGCAACCTGTCCAGTCATCGCACGGACATTTTGATATCTAAAAATAAATGTAGCCTTTGTACTCAATGATAATATAGTCCAGTAATGTTTAGAAAAATACAATACAAACTTATCTTTATGAATTAAATAAATTAATATAATTACAACCCTTGGCCACAGCCTCTGATTTATGTATCTGTTTTGTAATCATTTGTTTTTCTAATAGACAATTATGTGAACTTGGCATACGCCGTCGTTTTTCGGGTCTATGGATTCCTCACGATGTTTTTCCTTTACCGTACCTGTGAGTTTTAGAGGCACCATTGGCACAGCTGGAGTCCGAACTTATGAACTCAGAGATAAGAGTCGACGAATTAAGCCAACATTTGTCTTAAATGTCTACTGCGGTTTACAATAAGCACTACACAAACAATTCTATATGTCCTTCAACTAATTAATCTTATTTGTTATCAAGCAGGGAGTACCACGATATGATATTGTATCGCCTGACGCGCGTGTAGGGGATTTGGGCAATGGGCCGGGCACTATGTTAGTTCCGTTTTCCCTTTACTCCCCTATATATATTAAATATTTGTCCCAGTCTCGCCACAATAGGAACAATTAAAAAGCTTCTCGGCTCGTAAACTGATCTACAGTAACAAACTAAAATCCTTATCGAAATGATTTCTGCTTTTTAAATCACACAACCGCGAAAAGCTTTCATTACTTCAAATAACAAATTACTCTCATTTGTGACGTGCGAAGTCGCGGGTAAAAGTGTTCGATTAGTATGCGCGTGTGCATATTTGTGACAGGACGCACAACAATAGCCGGAATAGGAAGTGACCAGCAAAATGGCTGCTGCTTCTTCTGAGGAGTTCCGTACAATCAAATATAACTTTTACCAGACATCTTCGGCTGGCTTGGCTCTAAATTAGGCAGCTCTTGTTCTTGTTATGTATCCATTTTCAAAGCAGTGTTGACCTAGTGGATTCAGCGTGCGACTTTCATCCCCTAGGTCGTAGGTTCGATCTCTAGCTGTGCACCAATGGACTTTCTTTCTTTGTGCGCATTTAACATTCGCTCGAACCGTGAAGGAAAACATCGTGAGGAAACCGACATGTCCTAGACCCAATAAGTCGACTCGGCACTGGAGGCTGGTCACCTACTTGCCCAGACCTAAAGAGGTTGTAGCGCCACTGATTTATTTTTTATCCATTTTCAAAGATACCAAACTATGGCAACTAACTACGGCTGTTTATTATACCTTATTACTTTTACCTATGAGAAAAGATGTTTTTGCTATATTTTGATGTCTAAATCCATCCGTATCACAACTTCACGTGTATGAAGGGCATCAAATTATTCTCATAAAAAAAACCCTAAAGCAATGTCTATGGTTCACTAGATACAGTTCCGTGTCAAGCACCCAAACGGCCTGATATTGTCAATCAACTTTTTTGCTCTTGATTGTTTGTAGACATTATAAGTAGATAGTTGCTAATTACAGTTAAATATAATATGTAAGAAAAGCAGTGTCTAGTGGTTTACACGTGCGTAACATTTTAACATTTCAATGTTCATTCAGCAATGGGCATTCTGCCTGTGTGTGCATTAACACTCGCTGAAAGAAAACATCGTGAGGAAACCGACATACCTTAGACCCAAAAAAGTCGACGGTGTGTGTGAGGCAAAAAAGGTTGATCGCCCATTAGAATAGAATATAACAGAAACAGAAATCTGACGCCCAGACATAGTAGGTAGCATTGGTATCTCCCTAAATTTAAACAGAACGAACTTGCTCACCATGGAACCGTATGTGAGATGACTAAAACTTCACCATTATTTAGCTAGTAGACCGGCAGTAGCTACAAGTAGATGAGTAGATGCTTCCAATGGAATACCACCCCACATGACAGCACCACAGAACAGATTCGCTCATAGCCTTAGGGCTGATTGCAAATTCGCACAGAAGAAAAAAAGGTCACAGAACTAAGTTCACAAAATGTTATAATATTCGTTATTGAATTAATAAGAATTTCGCCCTTTCGATCGATGTTTTATTTACACTTAATTAGATCAGATTATCTTAATAAATTTTAACCTGAATCTTCTCTACCGACTTCTAAATATGTACATACATATACCACAAGCCGTAGTAAATAATACTATATAAACTTTAACCGCTTTCTTAATTTTACTCATCACTTAAAATAAAAACTTTTATACATTCAGTATTGCATTATATAATATTTCATTTAAAACAGATTATATAAACATATTATATACATAACTTTGCGGAAATAGAACTGAAAGAGACTTGGTAATTAAAAAATGGGAAGCTTCTCGATATGATTAGTATTTAACGATGTTAAAAATGTCAGTTTCATTTACTCAATTCAAAACTATTATTATTATTATAGCGTTGTTTATATTTCGTCTATAAATAGATTAAACGGGACTTTTATTAGACTCTAAAAAATTAAAACACTTAGTCCCTTTTTTATCCTCGGATCATTGCTCTGTTTGACGTCAATCCATCTTTTGTAGATGTTTTTATTATGAATATCGAATGAGAAATAAAATAGCAGTGACAAGGCGAGTAGGTACTCACCTACGCGCGAATTTGGAGTGAACACTGTTCGCCGTGTTTTAGTAATTTAAAATAAATGTTCCACGTTTTTTTTAAACCTAACTTGCGTCGTTCACAGTTTAATTCCAAGGAAAATTTGTTATCTATATCTTATTAACATAGAATAGATATCAATCGACAATTTTAACTCCATATAAATGCAGTATTTCCGAACCATTTCTACTAAAATTCCTTTATGAGAGCGTACCAATTCCTAAAAGGACGGCAACTGGCTTCTCTGGCATTGAGTGTCCATGGGCACTTTATCACATAACACCAGTTGAGCCTCCTATGCCTTTGCCCCCTTTTCCATAAAGAAATTAAATTAAATACGATATTACTGATCCTTATAATGCTCGCTGTAACCTGTCAGTAGGTACCTACAAATAGAATACTGTTTTGTCTAACTTTTTACCATCTTTTTTTTTTGTCTATCGATATAAACTTTCTTATTGAAAGGAACGATTTGCGGCTTATTTTCTCTTTGATAGTTTTAAGATGAAGGGAATTTCCGAACAAACATTAGAAAAAATTAATACATAAAACCAATTTTGTTCTTCTTGATTGGACTTTTTATCATATTTTGATACACAAATAATTAAATAACTGTAGGTGACTTAATAACTTGGTAATGATTTATCAGCTCCATTGAACCGGATATCCGGGTTCAAACTATTAATAGTATGTCGTAAAGGAGATTCGGTTCACTATGAAGAAAACTTTATAAATGTAGATAAAATATAAAAACAGTATTCAAAGAGAATAAATTCACTACACAAAGTTCAATTATAAACACAGGTTTATTCTTCTTTCAACATTTGATTACATAATTGTTTACAATAATTAGCCAATATAATAAAAACTACAATTAATTATATTTTTTAAACAAAACCTTTACATTTTAAACTACTATACCTGCTCGTATTTTGAGTATAACATAAAACTAGCGGAAGATTTATTCGTAAATTCACGTATAGGCTATCAAGTATAAATTTCCGTTCTAGTGGCGGTACCTTCTACACTGTGTATTACCAAATATCAGTATTTAGTATAATTTCGCAAAGATTCTATGGAAATAGCAAAGTAAATTTTCTAAAAGTCGTGTTTGTTGAGTTCAACACGTCGTACAGTTGTACGACGTTTAAAAAACCACCAAACTTTGGGTTCCTGGCAAATTTTAACCCTCTTTATTCCACACGCCATCTTATTGGCAGACGTTTAAAGGTTGTCGGTGGCTCTTAGCCGTTTTGAGTGGAATCAAACGAGAAATTTGTCATGACCTTCTCATGTACTCATGGAAACGTCTGAGTTATGACAGGTTGTAATTTCGACATCGTAATGTTTAGCCAATTTAAATTCAGAGGAATTAGAGTCTTACTAAATGTATTTTGGATACAAGAAGTTGAAAAGTCCTTTGACTAGTATTCATTAATATCTAGGTCACGAATACAATTGCATCCCGCCCGAGGCATCGAAATTAATATTAAATTATTAAATCCAGACTAATCATAAGTTTCGTTTCTCAAATAAAAACTGCTTCCATTTTGATGATTTTTTTCTTTTTTTTACAGATCCGATTGGCTGCAGCGATTAAGGTGAGTAAATTTGATCCAATCGTACCTTGGGAAATTTACTGTGTTCATTTCTTCACTTTGATATTAAAACCGTTAAACCAATTTTGATGAACTGGTAAGTGGTTTTAAAGACAGTTTTTTTTAATGTTTACAAAAACCTATTACGTATTTATTAATAATATTTTAAAAGTGCCACGCGGTAACATATTTGAGACAATTTCAATGTTTTTTTCAAAATCATTTTCTATCTGGATCTGGATTTATTGAAAAAATAGAAACAATAAAATACAAGACGTTAATAGAACCTACAGATAGAATTAAGGGCCTTAAATTTTTTTATATTATAATTTCAGATATTAATTTTTGCCTTTCCTACAACAATTTCAAGTAATTCAGGCATATAATAAAACCTCTTTTGTTTACTTTGAAACTCGTTGGCTATGCTCTTATTACCTGTGAACGTTGAAACTGACAGTTGACTGACAGCCTTGTCAACGTATAGTGAGTGAAATTTCGAATAGGTTTTTTGAATATTTTTCGTGTTTTTGATGAAATTTATTTAAGCGAGGTCATGGTAATTTATCATGTGTTATAAATTTCTTTTGGGAAAGTTGTGTACGGGTTTTTCACTTCAACGTATTGAAAACGAAGTGATTGTATTGTCATCATGTTGAACGAATGGTCGCATCGAAGAAAAGAAGTCAAAGTAAAGAAATTTCAGGTAATTAATATAAATTATATTATTATAATTTATACATAAAGCATCTCTGATACACTTTTTCTTCGGAATACAATAAAACTTTTACTAAGACATACTTCAAATTAGTAAATAAAAGGTAAAAAGCCGTCTAGAGTATTTTTTCCTCTATTTTATTGGTCGTACAGAGGTTCAGCAAAGGCAGTTCGCCACGACAACGGTCAACGAGGCGTGACCAGTTAAATTTAGGGCAGGTAGAAACGGTAGTCTAGTAGTAGTTTTAAAGTATTTCAAAATCAAATTAAACTATAATATATTACATAATTATTTTATAAATACCTATATTTTTTTCGTTATAACAATTAGTTAAAAGCAACAAAATAAAAAATTAAGGTTTTGGTTTAATAACTTATTTCCCATCCAAAGAACTAAAACTTAGAAAACAGTAAATTACATTAAAACCAATCGTATAAATTTTGGCACGTGATACCCCCGTAACGAGGTTATTAAGTTAGTTATTTTAATTTCGAAAATGGAACACAAAAACGGCAGTAGGGCCCAACCGCACTGTGCCCACCCAGTTGGATCGCTACAGACCTTGTAATGCCATTTCCTTGCCATCGTTGGCGAATACCGCCAATTCCTTCCCAAAGCTTTTCCATCAAACAAGGCCGTAAATCTCAGATATACGTATATAAACCTACACCGTTTTGCAAATCTGTTAAGGATGAAAGTCCTATGAACTCACGCAACTAATTTTCCAAGTTAATGATGAAATTGTTTCGGCATGTCCGATCAAAAGAAATTATGCTGTTATATCTTGTTTAATAACCGCAATTTTAATGTTAGTATGTATAACTGTCACTATTGGGTTTATGTAGATTACCTACATTGACCAAAAACCCAAATTTGCTTGTTTTTCTATAATTATTACTCTGAATGAGTCAATCACAACCAAATGTGTTAGTATAGCTGTTTGTGACTACGTCTATCCAATAAAACCTCCTTACTTATCGTAATATGGTGTACTAAAGGAAGTCTTTGATACAACAGAAGATTATGATCAATCTCCAATGTATTACTGATCGGCTTGATTCTCTCTCTCTATGCAGAGACGTTGCGTCTCTTTGCGTTATCCATAAAGTGTACTACGGTGAGTGTTTTGAAAAATTGTTTGGGCTGATCCCTCCTACCTTGTTTCAACACCGTACGAGTCGTATCAAAATTTCATCAACATCACCTTGATGTCTTCCATGGTCCGTTCACGCGAACTAGCGAACTGTGGAATCGACTCCCGATGAGGGTCTTCCCTGAGAGATACGACCTCCAACTATTCAAAATTAGAGTGTACTCCTCCCTTAAACGTCGGCAACGCACCCACAAAAATGGGTGACTATAGGCTGCAATATGAGAGTAGTGTCACACTTTCAATAAATTATTGTACACTATTTAAAGGTTATTAAACGTTAAAAAACTTTTATAATAATTTACGACCTCAAATTCATATTTACTAAACAATACTATGAAACAAATAAAACGAAATAAGGTCTAAAATTGCAATTCATACGTAAGACGCGCCAAAGTTTAAAGTGTAAGGAAAATCCGACTTTAGTTAATGACCGCCGATTTCGATAACAGTACTTCAATACCGAACGTTACACTCTTCAGTCGATGAATAAGAGATTATAAAAACGTTAATAATATCTAAGTAGACAAGGAAGTACTTGTAAAAGAGTCAGGATGAATTAACTTAAAGCTTTAATTACACGATACAAAGCGCCCGCTAGACGTGCTCGTATGAGCTTGCTTCACGTTCTCTACGGGTATAGTACAAGTTATCATCGTATTAATTGACGCTCAGTCTAATATCTGCCCCTTATTTATAATATTTTAGCCTATTATTAACATCAGTGATCAATTATCTCGGCAATTGAGCTTACACAGTAACAAAACAGTGGTTTTATGATAATATTGTAACTAAATTATATTATTAAATGAAAATAAGGTGAAAAACATAAGCTTTTAAGCATCATAGCTTAAAACTGTCCAGTTTTAAGCTATTTAATGTGTAATTTTGCTACTGCATGCATATGTATGTGTTAAGGCAGGTAATAAAACATTTGTTTGTAAGTGTAATATTCCAATATTTATACGTTAATATAAATAATAGGGTAAAGTCAATTACTAACGAGTTTTGTCTTAATGGTTTTTCTTGCTTAGCTTTTATTTTAGTTAAATGGGCTGCATCCCTGTAGTTAGTAGTTCTGGCAGATCACTCTATATTGCCCGTTGTGGCTTATACATATTTTTTTTATGTATAAAACCAATAAATATATGTGATATTTACACGGCTTGCTATCGTATTAATTTCGAGGCCCATTCTGACCCCCGAACATTACATACCTAGATATCGACCGCGTAGTCGTGCGATAAACTAGTTTCGTGTATTCTATGGAAACTCGTACTACACCCACTGATCAGACTTGTATAGAAATGTTTTTATATTAACGTATATGATACAAATGCAACTAGTGTATTTATAATAACTAGTCTACAATGTTGCAGTGGGAAATAGAGACATTTATATAGCAAAAACTGAACAATTTTGCAATACGTTTATTATAAAAATAACATGTTACTAAGAATTATTTATTTTTGGATTTAAAAAGACATATTTTAATTAGTACTTTTATAGTAAAGAAAGTTAGTGCCTTCCGTATCACCTCGACGTCCGTCGTTCCATAACTTAGCGTTTCTTAAGGCAGTTTTTGCCACTGAAGTATATCCGAACCAATTCGACTTAGGGTCTTTCAAGAAAAGATCGTACCAATTCTTAAAAGGCCAGCACCTCACTTGCATGCCTTCTGGCAATGTAAGTGTCCATGGGCGGCGGTATCACTTAACATCAGGTGAGCATCCTGCCCATTCGCCTCCTATTATTAAAAAATAGTATTATTAAATGAACTATATGATATTACTATATTATAAAGTTCTGCGATAATTTATATCTTATTCATATCTTATACATAGAAATGTGTTGTGTGTTTCCCTAATCATTTGTCCGACGTCATCATGGTTCCTGTAACATTGAGGGCAAACCAGTATTAAATTTACATGAGTCAAGATACGTCATAATCTTGCTCCTGGAACCCAAACCTGTGTCTGGTGTTCATTGTGAGTCACACGGTCATATGTCCATTTATGGCTATGGTGATTTTTTCGAATCATGTCATGTCTGAAAAGTTTTATAATTATAAAGTCAAGAAAAGAAGCTGTAGACAAAACATGCAAAGAAAATAATAATGGCGCTACACTTTTGGACTCAATATTTTATCTTTTTCGTAATAATTTTCTTATAACCATGTATCAGCCAACAATGATTGACGACTCATTGGTCTAGTGGTTAGTACCTACCCCTGACTGCGAATCCATGGGTCCCGGGTTCGATCCCCGGCTGAGACGAACATCGATGTGATGAGCATTTGGTGTTGTGCTTAGGTCTTGGGTGTTTAAATATGTATTTATATGTCTATCTATCTATGATATGTATGTATATCCGTTACCTAGTACCCATAACACAAGCTTCACCAGCTTAGCATGGGACTAGGTCAATTGGTGTGAATTGTCTTTAAAAAAATAAAATAAATGGTGATCAGGCTGAAATTTCCTCCACTGTTCCAGCGAGAGTTATTTGCGACGAAGAAAGTATGCGCTGCCCAGTCTGCTCACTGCTCAAACACTGCTCTAACAATCCATAATGTGTGTTTATACGTCTCACTTTGTCACGGTACAACTGTTCTTACCTCTTATTCGTGTTTTCTTCTCCTGAAATATTTTTTTGTATAATGGTTTTTTAATTAAATTAAATTTGGAATTGTATTAAGTATCATAATAATTTAAAAATATAGTAAATCGATATGAATATGTTTCTTAGCCACACATGACACATTCATTCATATGTGACTAAATATTCATTGTGTTTCTTTGAAATTTTGGAGATGGTCATAGTGGAGTTTCCAAATTGCAGACGTAATGTCGTATTACGGAACTAATCTTAACTATTTATTTACGATTTCCTTGTTTAAAAAATAGAACTCATGTTATATGATTTAAATCATTTTATTAATTATGTTTTAAGGTTTTCTAAAATTATATCTTAATATATATAAATTACGCGTCACGTTGTTTGTCCGCCATGGACTCCTAAACTACTTAACGTATTTCAAACAAACTTGCACAACGTGTGCTTTGATCTAACTTAAAAGATAGGATAGCTTACATCTTAATTGATACCCGCAATATTATTTCATTGTAAATTATTGTAACTAATATGTAAAATATTAACAAAAAATAACCTTTCTATAATTTTATTTTTTAGATAGAGCATTAAATAAAGCATTAACATAATTGTCAAATTTTAAAATTGTCATAAGAATCCATTAAACGCTTAAATCTAATTGATTGATTCTCTAAACCGTATCAAATCTTAACAAACTAATACTAAATGTTTACTCAAAAGCCGCGCGCCGCCCGGGGGCGTATTGTTGACGTGCAATTTATCACACAAACGACCATGATAGATCTATTGGTACAAGAAAAAAACGAATTTCACGGTCCAGACTTGTTAAAAACTCAATTGTGCTCACGAAAGGACAATATTGTGTCCGACCGGTAACCAACAATACGACAGTGAAAACGATCCGTTCAGTCGCACGCTAGTTTTTGTATCGATTTTTATAGACCTCCTCAAAGCGGTGCACTACCGTTAGTGAGACAATGGGGCAGAATTGAGTTTTGAAATAAGACAATATGGACAAAAGATATATCAATTTATTACGTCATATATAATGTAGTGAAAGTTGTTCAATTGTTTTAGTTTTGTTTACGGTAAACAAAACAAGGCGCTGACAAAGGTGCCGCTCTCGTACAGAAGTCGGGGTTTTACAATCGCCAATAAACAGTTTGCGAAACTTAAATGGGATTTTTATGGATTTTTAAATTTATATGTCAAGCGAAATTGCTGCGACGTATTCTAGAATTGGAACTGTTTACCGATGAACAGGCCTTTTGTGACGAGAATAAAGCCAAAAATGTGTGCTTAGCTATGAATCATACGTTTTCGTTTAATTGCTTTAACTGACACTGACCGTTTGAATATTTATATAAATATACTAGCCGTTTCGCGCCCGCTTTGCTGGACGAATTAAAATAAATTTTATGTTTGATTATTTTATTTTTTTTCATATTTTTATTATTCTTCTTTTTAACTTCCCGCTAAGAAAATTGAAATATTTCGAAAATCGAGTTTTTAACAGATGTTGACGTTTAGAGGTTCTAGGAAGCCTCCCCGAATGTTTCCGCGGTGAAGTCCGTATGGATAAATTTTCATAAAAGTAAAACAGCAATAAAAAAAATGAAGGAACGTTGGAATTTAATAAATAAATAGCCATAAACCATCTAGGAAAAATTAAATAGTAAATATAATATAGTTTCATGTCGATACGATCAGTGGTTTAGGCGTGATTGAGCCTCAAACGAAGACCATTTTCATTATATATATATAGATTATTACACATTATAATAAATATACACCGTATTGTCGCAGGAATTGTGGCTGTTAATATTAAACACACTTAGATTTTCCAACATTTTTGAATGAGTTGTGGTTCGTGGTCGTGGTCATAGGTTCGATCCCCGGCCGCGCACCAATGGACTTTCTGTGTATGTGTGCAATTAAAATTCACTCGAACGGTGAAAGAAAACATCGTGAGGGTCTTGCCTTAGAACCAAAAAGTTGACGGCGTGTGTCAGGCACAGGAGGCTGATCACCTACTTGCCTATTAGATTTTCAAATTTTAATGAAACAGATACAGAAATCTGAGGCCCAGACCTAAAAAGGTTTTAGCGCCACTGATTGTTTTTGAATTTATAAAAAAAATCATAACTTATTGTTGCAATTTAATTTAATAATACATACTGAGTGGGTTAATATATCGTTGAGATCATCAACAATTAATATGCAAATGTTATTTAAATTATAATTAATTATTTAATGCAACGCTTTCATAATTACTTATGCAAATACTTAATGAAGATACATTATTTGATGGTTTTGAAAATTGTAAAATTACAATACTAAAACTTTTTACTTTACCTACTTACTTTTTATAAATGAATTTAATGAATTCATTTAATTTTATCAACAGCTTATGATAAAAATAAGTAGACAATATTTCTCTCAGTAAAGATTTTATAGAATTATCTATAAATAATCTAATTATGTCTACAAAATGTGCTGGAATAACAAATAAACGATTGGCTACCTCCCTAACATCTTTTAAAACTCTTCAGCATAAACATTTCTTAACCATATCCTATCCTGCTCAATCTTTTTAATTTTTGTAATTCTTGTATTTCTTATTCTTTTGTTTTGCATCGCAATTCATGAATCCGTGAGATTAGCTTTTTAGTTTTTTGTTTGTTTTATAATTTTTTCTTGGATTAATTTAGATTAAGGCTCTATCATTTTTTTTATAAGATTTGGTCTTCACTTCTTGCACTTTACCCATCACATTTTTTTTTAATTTTTTCCCCTTACTAGGGTTGCCTGGAAGAGACCGCTTGTTAGCGATAACGCCGCCCGTTGCATCTCTTATAATTTTTATATATAATGTTATTTGTTTTTGTATAAATGTAACGAAGTATGAATAAATAAATAAATATCAGATTAGAACCTAAATTATATATTTAAGAGTTTTTGCAAATATGTGAAGTTTCTAAAACAGTTTAAACGATATTGCTTTAAGTTAAAGTATAAAAAGGTATACTTTGAACTTAAATCCGGCCAGTTTTTATCAATAGCTGAACGAATTATTTTAATTACATTCACTACTTTGATCCGGGTAAAAACCCAATTGTTTACAAAAAATAATTACCTATGCATATCTAACGATACCTATCTCGTTAACAATTTATTTCTTGTGACAAATCTTGGAGTTAAAAAAAGATTTATGATCTATATTGTTTTAAATTAGTCTAAGACATTCAATAGGTAAGGTTTACATTATAAGGGTTTATAGTATAATAATTTAATTTAACCGCCTAGATTTGTTGTTTGAACTTCCTATCAGCTGTTTCTCTGTGTCAAAACACACGTCGATTTCTGGTTCACGCTGACGAGTAGTCAGTAGGTACTCTAGATATTTTCCATTACTATACCGAGACTAACAAAAAGGTCTCATGGAAAAATCCAGTGGGGCTTTGACGAACATTCAATTCAAAAACACAACCTCGGGTTTGCCACAAGGCTCAAACTGCGTAAACTGTTTATCGTCATGATAAATATGATATAGGTACGTTTAGTCTTTGTTTTTTGTAAAATTTATCGACTGTAAAATATTTTAAAACCACAATAGTGAGTCATCTTAAGATAATAGCAGTATTAGTGGGACAGCGATGTAATAAGAGGATTATATCGGCAAAATGTAATTAAGTGATTCTCGCCTTTGTTTTCCCACGGGACTCCTTTTGGACATGTTTTGTACTTGAAAGTATTATTTAAGTATGATTTAGCGGTTTTTAATCTTAGGAAAACACACGATTTCAAATGGAAGCGGTCTCACCATTTCGATCCTTAATATAAAACCTGTATTTATTATTTTTTTTAAAGCTTTATTAATCCATACAACAATTGGTCCTTAATATTAGTATTAGTTGTGTTAGTTTAAGATTTAAATTTTTTAAGTTAGTTTTCTTTTATCTTTTTAGTGGTCTAGTTCTTGTATTGCCCTTTTTAGGGTAAAAGCCTCCTCCATATTTTTCTATTTCTCTTTGTCTTGAGCAACATTAATCCAGTTTTTCCCCGCTAGTTCTATAATGTATATAGAAAACCTGTATTTAAGATACCTAGATCAAATAAAAAAAATATGTCTGTTAAGTACACATTTTTTATACTACGCGTATACTACTTTCTACACGTTAATAATAAGGACGATGTGTTAGTACTTACCTTTTTTCCCTATGGTTGCAAGATGTTTCGAATATAAGGAAAATTTTCTGTTGTTTTCCATATATGTTCCTAAGTTTATTGTCATCCCATAAAGGGAATCACTACATAGTTGCATTATCACCGTTACAATTAGAAAATTAGCATTCCAAAAGCATCTTTAAATGTTTTCCTTCTATTACGCATTTTACGTTATACGCATTTTACGATGATAAAAGCAGCTATTGTTAAAACGCCCTAAATATCATTTTTTATTACAAATTATGATATACTTAGTTCGTTAAGAAACGAGAAGTCTCTTCTCATAGTCTTACCTACACTTAGGATCTTTAAAGAAGAAAGTCAGACATCCATCAAGAACTATTACTATTAAATTATACATATGTAGCAATAAATATTTATTTCTAGCGCTGGTTAGACTTCATAAAATGTATCTTATTTTGGCAATATAATGCGCAGAGGCGATGAGAACTTGGAGACACTGATCGAAGTTCGTAACACAGAAGGCAAAAGTTCACGTGGCCGTTCACCACCCAGATGGACCATTCGAAGGAAAGACTCATCGTCCTGAACTGTACACTGTCATAACAGAGGTGCTGAAACCGATGAAAACAGATACATGTTTCGTTGCTGACCAGTGGCGTTCAGACATGAGGTGCCGATTACAAAAAGAGATAATTACGTAAATATAAGAAGTAACACGAGCATATTGATTGAACTGTTCACGTTATTCATAATTTGGTACCTATCGTAGTGTACTATATAAAACTCATATCGTTAACGAATGACAAATTCACAATTTTACGTTCTGGTCACGATGATACCGCAATTACTTAACAATCAAATAAATGATTCTAAGACATGAATAATCATCATTAAAACATTGTATGACTCGTGTCGTACGAAATGGTTAATTAATAACAGTCATGAACTGTCTGTACAGTGTCAATCTGACGAACTCCTGTCGTATGACTTTTTTGGGAAACAGCTATTATAAAGCCGCGCACGAGCACCGTTTTGTGATTTTTTTTTGTAACGGGGGGCAAAAGGGCAGAAGGCTCGCCTGATGTTAAGTGATATGCCGTCATTGAACACTTACATTGCCAGAAGGCTCGCAAGTGCGAAGAATTGGTAGGCTCTTTCTTGAAGGACTCCGAGTCAAATTGGCTCGGAAATACTTCAGTGGGCAGCTGGCTGTTTTATTTTTACTGATGGGAAAGTTTTATAAATTTTTGCAATGCAAATTCTTATTAAAACGATATTCAATAATAATAATAAATAAAGCATTGTGTTTCTATTTGTGCTAGTAACAATATTGTCTTATTTTATTCAGTGAGATTAGGTTAACTAAAGAAATTCCGTTAAAGTTTATTTATAAATAAAAATTAAATGTATTGCACCCACCTTCTTTGACGTCACATTAAACATCCTTTAATGGAAACGTTTCTATAAATAGAGCCTTCTAAGGAAAAGCCTTAAGGCTACGTCACACATTACAGTTTACTTCTAAGAGTTTGCATTGACCATTACGTCAATTCATTCATTCTTAGTAACAAAATGTTTTTATGTGTATTTTTATCGTCGCGAACTATTTGACTTAGTCTGCCTCGTAAGATAAACAAATATTTGGGCCTATACAGGAAACTACTATGACGTCTTGGGTAACATATAATAAATTTTCGCAAAATGTTAATTTCATCATGGCGTCGATGTAAACGGAGTGTTAATAGGATTTAAATTAGTTAAATATTTATGTAGATTTATAGGTTTTTTATTCTTATTTGGTCATAAAATTATTATCACCTTTTTAGCGTAGGAGAGTATTTAGACAACAACAGAAGTGTTACAACAATTATAAATGACTTAACTTATGACATTCTGTCAATGTTTTTACTATATGATATTATGAAAATTAATACGACATTTCCAAGGCTATTTTTATATGGCTAATTGTGCGGATTTTTATAATTAATCGATCTAAAAGAACCTACATTTATTTGAAAATAAACGATATATTTCTTTATATTGTATTTCTGACTGGCAACAAAACAAAACGAAGATGTAATAAATATTTTTTATCTATGGTATGTATCATAAATTGATTGAAAAAAATACGCGTCAAATTGGTTTTGCAGCGATCATGTCGATGATGTTGCTATCACTTGACATATTTCACAACGACAAATATTACAAATTTCATAGACCTAAGCATTTTATAGTTTCTACATTAGCTAGACAGCGTGTCGACGGAAATGCGATATCGTTATCAATTTAGGTTTAACTTCTAAGTAGCCACAAATTTTGCTGATAATGCAAAGTCTGTGGCACCGATAGTTTAGGTATTGTTTTAATTTAATTATGTTGATAACACTGGGATTATATACGAAAGTTAAGTTTACTACAAATATTTGAAATAATTTATATTTAATAATAGAAATGTATGTATATATATAGAAATATGTTTTTTTATAGACAAGGCAAACAGCTCATCTGATGTTAAGTGATACCGCCCCCCATAGACACTCTCAATGCCAGAGGACTTGCGAGTGTGTTGCCGGCCTTTTAAGAATTTGTACGCTCTTTTCTTGAAGGAATTGGTTGTTTGTTGTTATTATTATATAACTGTGTATTCCACATTTCCCTTAACCTAGGGAAACTCAATCACTACTATATGGGATTCCTATCACCGTAATTCTCAGTAACCTGATAAGAATATAGTAATTCATCCTTCTGGATAATATTAGTAAGCTACTTATAATTGTGAATGAAGAATTATCGACAGGAAACTCCATGCTGATATAGACACAGGTGTAATGGCGTGACGGGTTCATGGAACTGAAAAGTGACGTAAGCATCCGGGGTCCTAAGATTTTTAAAGGTTATATTAGGAACTAGCTAAACTAAACTTGTTTAATGCAATTTAATAATAGGGTTTACACAAAATTGAGGTTGTGTTGGTCTGAATCACGGCTGTTCAAACCAATAATTATTTTGAGTTTTTTTTAAATATTTGCACCCATTTGACTAAGTACCATTAATATCAATGAAATTAACAAAACAAGTGTCTAGTGTCAAGTGTAATCTTATCTTAATTAGCAAATGGCGTAGCTACCTGTAGTAATTTCAATAGACCCTTTGTTGAACGGCAATTTAGTAATGAACACAGATTTTGCCTATTATCTTATCTCTACGTTAAGTAATGAGTTATTTGATTTATTAAATTTTTTAATTTATACAAATTTTTTACTATAACAATTTCAGTTTTTGATTTTTCACACAGTTTTTATATGAGTTCTATTCGAACGATCCAAGATTCTTATACGCTTTCTAAGTTTTTTATAGAAATTCTATTTATACTTTTTCCCGACAACTTTTTGATTTTGATAACAAGAGTAGTGTTGGCCTAGTGGCTTCAGCGTGCGACTCTCATCCCTGAGGTCGTAGGTTCGACCCTGGCTGTGCACTAATGGACTTTCTTCTATGTGCGCTTTTAACATTCTCTCGAACGGTGAAGGAAAACAACAACCGGCTTGCCTAAAAAGTCAACGGTAGACCTAAAAAGTCGACGGTGTGTGCCAGGCACAGTTGGCTGATCACCTACTTACCTATTAGATTGACAAATGATCAGGAAACAGATATAGAAATCTGAGGCCCAGACCTAAAAAGGTTAAAGCGCCACTGATTTTTTAATTAAATTTTAATACTATGGTATCTCTTAATTCTTATCCCTAAACAATTTGCGTTGTTTATACTAGAACAAATATAAACCATCACAAACAGTACATACAAATAATCTACACAATCAAGCACCATATATAGACATCTTACAACTGTGTACATATAGAAAATCTAGGTACAAGTCTAGACTCCGTGCATAAAATGACTTAATTACATTAACAATTATGTTTTTTTTATAACTATGAGTCAAGTTCATTGATTTGGTTAATTTTTATAAAGGAAATGACCGGTCGGGGGAAAAATAAAGCCGGATAGACGCACGGAAAATTAAACGAATCATTGTAAATGATTAAAGATGGAAATTTATTTGTTATATTTATCTACGTATTTGTAATTTTATGCAGAAACGTGATACAGTTTGTATCGCGTCTTAGATGACGATGTATATTAATGTTTAATGAAGTGTTTATAGGCGTTGCGGTTTTTTTATTAACCCGGTAGTATTTTTCTATAAATGAAAGGAAATTTTCGCGACTTTTTCGCGGCTTTTAAGGGTTTAGGTTTAGCTTTAGTGTTAAATACGCAATTTATAGTATTCTTAACATCAATTTTTAATTTGTAATTATATTATTACACTTATAAAGTAACAATCTGTATCTAGTATATTTTCGGTTAAAAAATATACTTGTGTAACCTATAGTAAATATAGTTGCGATTGGAAAAATATGTTTTATCAAAATATTACGCGGGAAATTCTCGGGCACAAGTGAACATAGAAAGACTTTTATTTAACAAAACTTAAATTAAATAGAAAAAAACTACTGGATAAATGTAATTTTTAGATTTTGAATTATAGTTTTGTAAAATAAGTATTTAACAATCTAAAAATAATGTTTTATTGTTGTTGTATTTTTCTTGAATTTTGTTTTACAAATGTTGTCAGAGAAAGTATTATAGAGATGTATTATGAAATCCGTGGGATTCTGACTCAACTGAAAAATTTGAATGAGTAATTCAAAAGGAATATGACTCAAACTGAAGTGAAATAACTGAAGTTTTAACAGATGCCATTAAATTATTGAGATTCATAATTGGCAGTGAATCAATTCGGAAGTTCGGTCATCTTAGATTTAATAAATAAACTAAATAAACTGAAAAAATATTTTACGTATGATTAGTTTCGGATATTTTATAGAAATAATTTACCTACATAATATTTTTTTTATTTTAATTTTTGGAGCAAAATGGAGGAGGTCAATAGCCGTAGAGGGGTCCATAATTTATAAAAAATAATTTTGATTTTGATCCTTTTTAGTTTTGATTATTTTTAATTTATTCATCATTTAAAATTTATATACATTGACATTATTCATTATGATTGGAATTTACATTTAAAGATTATTAATAGAAATATTTTATTTTTTAATGCATACACATATTATGTAATAATTAATCATATATATACCTACTTGTTTAATATATTATTAATTATGGAAATAAAGAGGCTATAATAATAATATAATTTTTATTTAATATTACACCACTAGACTTAAGATGAATCATGTTAAAAAGCGACCAAGGCCTCTACTTTCGCGGCTAAAACGATTACGTGCGTAGGTTTGTTCAACGGAAATATAATGTAGCGCGAAAATTTTCAACCCTCACAGTTCCCGGACCCTAAACTACATACAGGTAATCGACTGGGTGGGATCGAGACCCGCCTTAACCACCATTGGTCGTCGCGGGCCTACTCGAGTATCCCTTGCCGCCATTCGCTCACCCGCACGCGCGCCCCACTGCTAAAGGCACGTGTTCAGCTCTCAGCTAGGCTTTATCATTCGCGCCATCAGAACATTTCATTTAGTCGCTCACCTGACACGACGCGTGCGACATCAATTTTGGGGATGTCAAAGGCGATCAATTGTTATGGATTACATTAGTATCCCGCACTTCGCGACATTTAGACAAGCCGGCACTGTGATAATTAGATTAAAGATGGATGTGTCTGACAGCTGTTGTGGCAGCCCTAAGCGGCTCCCTGCGTACCTGGGCCCTGTACATAGGCCCTCAAGTTGTGAACGATGTTCTAGGACCAGATCTTATAACCAATATAGTGACTGTGATAGTGAATTAGTGGACAGATGTCGAACCTACAGACCGCGCGTTGCCAAAAGCAGTAAGCCCTCTTTTCTTTCTATATATATTTGGAAATTGATTTCGCAAATTTTTTGAATTTCTGGAACATTCTCATTTCTAGTTAAACGTTGATATAGCAACGCAATGTTAGTAGGATTTTTTATTATGGTCAAGATTGAACTACTTAGGAAAGACATAAAATTTTTAAAAAATGATAGTTTTTTTCACATATGTTGTAAATTCGTAAATATGAATAAAGTATTATTTAATAATAACAGTTAAAAGCTTAACAGTTAAAGCAGTTAAGCTTTTTAGGAATTTAAATTTAACTTAAATAAAATTGGATTTTTAATAAAATATTAACTAAACCAAAGCTTAGTAATTGTCATTAAGTATATATAAAATGCTTGCACGTTTGACGTGAGGATATTTAATCCAATAATGTAAACAATATGGGGACATCCCACGGAAGCAATCCTTATCTCAGCAATTATACATTGTATTAGATATCATTGCTACATTTATGACATAAATATCCGGCTAACAGGTGTTTGGGCGTACAAATCTCGCTCTACAATGTTAATTGAAATAGACTTACACTAATTAAATGGACTGTTACCGGAATAACATTTCTGTCTAAATGTTTCAATCCTTTAACAGTCGTACAGTTATGTGAGCACTCAGGGGCTGTTTCGTAATTAGTACTCACTGCAGTCCACGACTCTATATAGGGCCAAGAAATGATAAAGTGTCATGCTATAAAATGCGTAATTTGCACAAGCATATTTGACGAACCGATTTTGAAACTTAGACATCTTTTAAATTCAGAATGTTAAAAATGTTGCATTCAACTCATTCAATATTTAAATTATTTTTAAATTTGCATTGCTAGGGTAGAGCTTTATATAGGGTAGAATTATTTTGAAATTACCTTTAATTTGTTTTAGTTCAATTAAACAGTTAATTTAAATCATACCGATATTAGCTACTGACTATTGGAATTATATATCATTAAAGAAAAACAATACAATTAATTAACAAAATGGTTTCATCGATTTGACAATAATACCACTCATTAACAATAGGTAGCTATATTACATTATCTTAGATCCGCTTTTAATTTTATTATTTGGGTCACATCCGCGTTCCCGATATTCAAAATATTACTTATTTCATCTTATTTTGTTATATAATTATATATAATTAGTATAAATTTTCCCGGAAGTTGTAGTATTTTTGCGATTTCTGTGACTAGGCACAAAAAACCCAAGAGGTCCGTAAGAAACATGTTAAGGTACTTCACCTAAGCTTTTGTCGTTAACATTTTAATCAATTAAAACAGATTCTTTCGTATAAATATGTATATAACATAAGATATTATTATTATTATTGTACCATTTCACAATTTTTGTATAAACGCGTAACGTGCTAATCATTGTACAGTATGCTGGCTCCCATACCGATAATTTAGAAGAAGAAATTACGGAAATTATTATAATATAACACAATATACAGGGAAAATTTACTGAGCGATTATTAACCTTTTTAAAAGTCAATACAGCGGCTAAAACCGTTAATTTACCTTTTATCGTATTAAAAAAATTGGTTTAGTTAGATATTTCTATAAATCTCACCAAGTTAATCTATATAATTAAAGGTATGTAGCCACAAGATGGATGTTTTAAAACGTAACAATGCGGTGATAAAAAGAAAAATCTCTGTAAAGACAGGAAAAAGTCCATGTTTATAGTTTAATGGCGGCCCGCTCAATTTCATGAACTATGTCCAACTCGTTATAGCTGCAATCCTTTTCGTCATTAACAACATTTTCAAACTAAACCCTCTTCATTTACCCGCACAATTAGAGACAGTTATTCCAGGGAGCTGGAATCATCACGATTATAATTGCCCGTCACACATACCTACACCACTTGGAGACATAGATACAAGAGACTATTACGCTTTCTTTCATGGGAAACTAGTGTTGTACTATGCTATTAAGCTCTGGTACAACGTTTAATTTGTTTGGGTATTTAAGTCTTTTTTTGTTAGTGGGATCTCGCTGTTAGCGTGAAGGACATGCACAGCCCGAACAGTTTTGGCCTGATAAAGAAAGCATTTCAGTCATCGTTGCCAATGTCATATAGCCTTTGTATAATATAGGATTTTATTTGAAACATAGTATATCTACCTTATGGTTTCGGTTACGGTACTTATGTATCGGTTGGTACTAATAGCTTAAGTCCTTTATTCATTGTTTTGTGTAGCTTTGTTCTTTTTGCAAAATAAATACAATAAGATAGTTGTAATATCTGAATGATTTATGGGTAATACAATGAAGTTTTGCGGTGTATATTTATACCGTTTTATGACCTTTTTTTGTTTTGGTTTTCTGGGTTTGACAAAATATAATATAATATTTTAGTTTACATAAATCAAACAGAATTATAATTGAATTTTACTTCATATATGTCGCCGATTTTCGTTCGGTTAATTGTGAATACCGTAAGATAAGTTATCGCGCCACGCGCTACTCGCGATAATTCGTCTTATTATGCGCAGTCAAATTTTACGACCACTTCGGTTGTTAAGCATTTCGAACAAAATGAAGTATTCGTTCTCAATTTAAAACACCCAATTTAATGTTAATTTAATGATTTTCTTTGTTCAACAAACGTGTCTATTAATAGCCCGGATATAATAATTGTATTCGATCCCAATCGGAGAACTAATGAGTCGTTTGGCATAGACTGTCGCATTTATCTCCTCTTTATTTACATAATCACTCGCAGGCGCCTACCGCGAAGCCCCGCCAAACGGAATAGCGCGTACTTTTCTCAGTTTTGGAGTCGAAATTCTAGTTAGCAGAGCGCGATTTCTTTTTAAAAAGGTTAACAAGGTGCTCTCGTTTGGGTCCTTTTTCTTGCCGCACAGCCTCCTTTTGTGTACGAGCGAGCTGTTAAAAAATAAACGAATTCTTTGTTTCTCGGGTAGTCGAGCCGACCTCCGACGCGGTCCCTACTTTTTTATGCCCCCTTATAACCTGTGTATTACCTACGTGTAGGTATCCACGGTTTATGGTCGGTCAGATCTTCAATGGGCTAAGGAATTCGATCGAGTCTCCTCATGATCCATTTATATTTTTTAACATAGTAATTACTGATCCTTTAAATGAGATACTTTTGGAATCTTGTAATTTGGTCTTGAAAATTTTTGATGTTTTGACGCGAAAAAATTGCATCGACGGAAAGACGCATACTAAAGATGTTTGCATTTAGATTGGGATTATTAAAAAGAGATTAGATGTGAATTATTTTAACATTTTGTTGATTGAAGGCTTGAAAAATTATATGATGTTACGATCGGCGGCTCTACATCTTTTTACGAGCTGACCTGTTAGTTTTTTTGGTTGAACTTTTGTCGGTGAGCTGCGGTTGCTTGCTTTTGACCGGCGCACTAATAAAATGTTATGATCGTGTGTTTAACGCGTGTTGTGTGTCGGACCTTCCTTTTGACATGATCATTATTGCCCGGCTCCACCTTTGCGGTCGTCTTTTGTACCAGCCTTGTTATTGCATCAATTAAGTAGTATAGTCTACAACTAAATCGCATCTAACTAGTTAGCGCTCTCACAGCCTTATTTACGCCATCATTAAAAAAGTGAAATGAAATGGAATATATCGCGATTTCCTTTCATCCCAAGGGGCGTGTGATAATCGAGTTCCGTTCAGAGTTTAGTTAAATAATAAGCGGCGGAGCTTATAACTATAATTTTCTTTTATTTGGCCGCCGCTTGAGCCGCAGGCTAAGCAACAAAATCGCCACAGAACTCGCTAACGAGAGGTAAAAATAAAAAGTCTCACAATTTTACACGATCGGCAATTCGTTGTCCATTTTAGGTGGAGTTTGTATGTAAAATAATGAGCAGTGTTGGCCTAGTGGCTTCAGCGTGCGACTCTCATCCCTCAGGTCATAGGTTCGATCCCCGGCTGTGCACCAATGGACTTTTTTCTATGTGCACATTTAACATTCGCTCGAACGGTGAAGGAAAACATCGTGAGAATACCGACATGTCTTAGACCCAAAAAGTCGACGGCGTGTATCAGGCACTGAAGGCTACTTGCCTACTTGCCTATTAGATTACCAATCATGAAACAGATACAGAAATCTGAGGCCTAGGCCTAATAATAAATCAGATGTATTTTTAACATCTGACTGTTAAATATCTAAACATTGTAGCCTCAATGAAATGGCGTAAAATCCTATAATGTTAGTCACTATAGTAGACATAACACATGTGATTCACTCACTGAGTCAAAACAGTAAGAGTAAATAAGAGGCCATCAGTGAGTAACGCCGAAACGGACGATTATGATCTAGTTAATTGTATTTTGCGATAATTTATTCCCCATGAAGGTTAATTATATTGTTTCATATGTGTTTGTTGTGTTATTATTTTGAAAAAAAGTTCCGTAAATATATCCACAGCACCGTTAAATTTGCCGCATTAATGATTCACGCAAGTTCACCGGACAATTAGCAAAGGCTGTCCACCTCTGGGCCGCGATGTATTTATTCATCGGATGTTCAACGATTACCATAATCGATACAATAGTGTGCGCCGCATACGCAACAAGCTTTTTAATTTCATTGACAAGATGCAACTGAATTTCGGGTAATCAAATAATGTCAACGGGCGGTCACGTGACAGCACCACGGTGTAGGATAGGATTAATATGACTTTACATGTAGACGGTTCAGAGGAGTTGTTTGGATTGATACCTGGAGCCGATTTTCATCAGCGGACGTCGAGGCTGAATATGAAATTCCACACGTATCACCTCAAGGTCCGTCGTTCCACATGAGCGTTTTTCAATGCAATTTTTAACCAGCTGCCTACCGAAGTATTTCCGAACCAATTGGACATAGGGTCCTTAAAAGATCGCACCAACTCTTAACAGGTTGGCAATGCACTCGCGAACCACTGGCATTGAGAGTGTCCATGCGGGGCGGTATCACTTAACATCAGATGATGCCTTCTGCCTGTTTGCTTCTTATTCTATAAAAAGAAAGATTTCTATATTTCAAAAACGCACTGAATTATTTGTTTTTCTTGCTTGGCGCGCTCAGTCTCAATCACTCTTAGATGACTAAATACCATTAATTTCAATTATATGCAAAATAATGGAAGCTCTTTCGGTACAGTATATAAATAATGTATGAATGTACTTGATATGTAGAAGTATATCTAATTGTTATCAAGTTGATGTTGATAGATATTGGCAGTATCCACTTGACTGACTTCTTATGGCTGCTGAAAAGCAGAAACATGAGCTTTGTGTGTCTATATCTGTAGTAAATTTTTATTTATATTAACGTGTCATTAATTTTCAGGATACGTCAACGTCTGCGCAGCAGTTTGCCTTGTTCTTCTGGTGGGAGGGCTCTCACCGCAGTCGACAGCGGCACCCCATAATCGAAGTATGGACAGACAACGTAGGTCATCCTCCCAGGAGAATCACATTTGGGGAAACCCTTGTGATTATGGCTCTGATGTAAGTACCCATGAACGCGGGCTATATTAAATTTTCGTTAGTAAGTTTGACTAATAAATTTTATAATAAAAGTACCAAACATATTTAAATTTAATTTTGTTTTTGAGTTTTCATTTGTAAATATACTGTGTTTAATTTATTTGAATATCTTTTTGAAATAAAATGAAATAACAATAAACGTTTTAATTTTCAGAGCAAATCGTTAAAATACTCAGCAAAACTAGCTAAAGAAGTAGAGATTCAAGCGAGGAACGCCCTCAATGCGGCATCGGAGTATAAAGATAAATTTGTAAGTACTTGATTAATATATATAAAATTACCTAGCTTCGCCCGCGTTGTTATTATGTATTTTACTTATTAAGAAAGAATAACATACTACACATACTACATACACACATTATTAGTGAAAACTGTATACGTACATAAATCTGCCAGGTAGTCTTTGAGTTTATCGCGTTCATACACACAAGTGTAGGTATACGTGATATTTTCGGATACATATCAGAAACAATTATTAACAAAATTTGGCACGAATTAAAGATAGATAATATTTGTGGATAGACATCGACGAGGTTCTAAGCAGAATATTTGAAATATTTGCTTTCATTGACGGTGTTGGACGAGTAACGAGACAATTGCAGCGTAGTAATCGCATCGATATTCCCGCCGCGTAGCGCTAAATGAACGGACGCAGCCTGCGACCGGCCAATACCTATAAAACCGAACTAAGGACATCGCATGTACCTTTAGGGCTCAATAATTATTCATTTATTTGTGAATGCTGCGTACAATGCAAGTTCGATAACATAATTTAGTGGGTGTTAGGTGAAATCTCATACTAAGAGTGATCGCAAAATTTCAGTCATTAGCAATTCTTTGCGTGCACCTTTTTAGCGCCATTTTCTCACCGCGTCGGATGGCGTGGAAGAGATTGCATCAGCGCGGGCGCCGCCGGTTTCGCCTCTGTACGTCCGCTGTCGCTTCCTCCCTTTTAATTATAATTTTGTACTGCGTTTATTTTACGCCAAATCACCACATCGGCAGACCTCAATTTTGAACGCGTTTTAAACCCCCCAATTACGTTAACACCCAAAAAATTACATATTACATTCACGCTCGGAACCGATGCCGATCGAATTTGCATTCAGGAATTTTTACGACCGTACGTTGAGTAATAAGAATCCCAATGGGACAATTCAATCATTATAATCCCGAGAATATTATATTTCCGAATCGGAAGTAAGGTGGCCCGAGCAATGAGCAGTAATGTGATGTCGTCGCGCCACGAATCATTTATGGATGACCTTCTACCACGACGGCACGCGTGACATTCGTTGTCACAACGATCGGAGTACATTTCGATAACAATTGGTATTAACTGAGAATGATCGAGTGTTGGACGGTTAATGGAAAGGGAACAATGAATGAATATCCATTCGTGTAGGCCAGCTGTGTTGAGTGACGTTCGCGTATGAGGTATGGTAGCATTTGTAATAGGCTCGCCGGTCGTAACGACGGCGACGTCCTGTCCGCTCACTGCTGCCTCTCCATCGTAAAATGACATTATCAACGCACAGTAGCCGGAACGAACTACAGGACGATGCGCATACGCACCGAATACTGATTGCGCATTAGTATTGCACGACACACCTGCCCGACGATTTTTTTCTGTCTCTCCCCATAATGTCGGTCATTCGTTAGTAATGTATCATTTATTGGTATCGACACTTCACTATAGTTTTAGTAATGCTAGTCGCAAGGACGTTAGTATGTAGTATTTTGACATTATTAGGTTCTTATTTTGCAGCTAAAGGTGCTTTAAGTAACTTAGGTTAATAATGCCAATTTTGAAGAAATTGTAAGCATATTGTAAATAATAACGGTATAGAAAAAAATACCGTGTGATACAAAACACAATATCCAAATTACTCGAGTTATCTGTCGTCAGCTCATTCCTTATAAATAACTGGCCGTGCTTTACCGAGAACGCAATAACAAATTCAACGAACCCTACCGGTACTGTGTGACTCCGCACTGGCCACCGTGTGAATGTGCCACAGCATTCGTGTTTTTAGACTACGCCGGTGTCAAATTATCGCATCATATTTTGACGGTTGAATTGCTCAGATATTCATCAAGATAGCCGAAACCTTTGCTTTAAAAATGTAATATGAAAAATGATCGAGGCGAGACTGTGCCGCGTTCATTTACGCTTATCGACTCCGTTACGTTTCTTGATACATAAACATTGAATTATACATGACATTACATACAATATGTACATACTTAGTGCGATAGCGTTGTTCACACAGGCGACAGGCTGTCTGCGGCGTTGGAGACGTGTGCGGACGAGTGTAAGCGATGTAGTGCGCTTGTGTGGGTGCTTGTTTGTTTGATAAGCTTCCGATGTTTCGAGCTAGCTATCCGGATGCTAAGTCGTCAAATTTCTTAGATCCCACCCACGGGACCTGTGATTGCATTATTGCATGCAGGTGCCTCCTTGTCTCTGAGTATTCAATGATATTTACTTTTGAATCAAAATAACAAATTTTATTGAGGACTTTAAAATTTAAATTTCGAACATTACTTTTATTAACGATACACAAATATCAATAATTTGACCAATGATTTAGTGTCTTAAAAATCAAATTACATACATATATGTATATATAAAATTTTTCAATAAAAATATTCCATTATACACATACAATAGGTATATAACAATTGTCCAAGGCTTTAATATCTACCGGACGAACACCTGCGTCTAAACTTAGTGCTCAAGTATATAATTGTCAACACGACACATTCCTCTCATCATAATTACTTGAAATTTAATTTTAAATTATACAGAACATGCCAATTAACTGAACAATTTTTTTTAAATATTTGGCTATTCACAATAATGTCTACTTGTGTTGTAATTAAAATTCTCTTTCAAAACAAGCAATATAGATAAAATCTTTCACAATAATAATTTTGGTAACGATTTGTATGCGCTTAATCAGCGTTATTGTAATGCAATATTTTACCGTAATCGCCAAATATTGTAAGGGACACTTATTTAAAATAAATGTTGCATCTGCTTCCAATGTTGGCGAAAATTGTACTCTAATGTATGGATATATGGTTTATATTTGATAAACAGTTGTTAGTCACGTATATTGGGATCGTAGTGTCAAATTTTAATGTTGAAACGGTTTTATTACGTGACATGTCGGCGGTAGTGGACAGACCTCCTGTTTCGATCTCATCTTTCACACGACCTTGGCTGACCCATGATAATACTTATCAAAATATTTTGTTCAAAATTTTCCTTATATGCTACTGAATTTACGATTGAGTCAAAACAAGTTTCTTTTTGAGATTTGAGAGAGACAGAAAACTAGTAAAATGAATTATATTAGATTAAAGGATAAATAATTGACTTACGTGAGCGGTCGAAATATCCGAAAGTACTAAGAACCAGGACAATTTGTGGCCCTTATATACTGGAGGAAATTGCTTATCGTTCCTTCAATCTTCTTTTCCATTGAAGTCAATCAACGCGTACGAACTGGTCTCTATTTTTGTCATTCAAAGAACCATGCTGATTCACAAGGCTACCATACTTTATGTCTTATTTTGGACACTCTTTTCTGAACACATTCCTGACTATTTTAAGATCATAAAGTATGGACACACTACTTTCACTTTATAGAGCTACTGAAGAAGTGAAATATGTGGTTTTTAGAGTAGTAGCGGTTATACGCTTGCTTAAAACGTAATATCATTTACAAGGAAGATTGTGGACACTATAAACGAATAATGATTCCACGTAGAGCAATTTCTGTAGTTAATCTATCTGTGGGCGGAGCATAATATTTAAGTATTAAGAACGCTGGAGTTCACGAAACATTAATTATTATTCTTAATATTATATATTTATTGTTCTAGGTCAAGCTTCATAGTTTCTCAACATATGAAGATTTACTCAGCACCTGGAGTGGAACCGATTGGCTCAAGGGCTACAGCTGGTTAAATCAAGAAGTTAAAGACGGTCTGCCGCACGGAAATCTTCGTTACACCGGTGTCACTGATGAATACCTGGACAATTTAATGGTATGTTTTTGTCATCAATAGGTCTATTGAATCCATGATCTAAACTAACGCTTTTAAAAAAATTTAAGTTATAAAGTATCAAGCAATTCAGATAATGACCGGTGGTTACTTAACAAATACGATTTGATTGTTTTATAAACGAAAGGCGGCGAATTCGCTGATGCCAAAAACGTGCATCCGTATGTGTTTTTCAATCGATTTCAAAGAACCGGCATCGTCGGTGGCACTTATTGTTGTCAGCCGACTATAGTTTACGTGAGAACACAATGGTTTCGCAATGTGGATGGTTCGACAATCTTCGAAATTGGATTGATAAAGGTTTTGAAACCGCGGAGGGAATTGAGCGCAATTTGATTGGCGCGATTTCATATAGCATTTTCATAATGATTAATTCTTGACGTTTTTAACATTATATTTTTTCTTACAGAATAATATTGACAGTCATCTGCCGTCAATGTACAGGGGTTTGAAGATGGTAGTCGCTGGACTGTATCTTGTAAGCACTGAAGGCTTGAATGATGACATCAGGTCTGATGCTGAACTCAAACAGAACATCACGAAGACCATGCACAATGCTCGGGCTGTTCTATGCTTATTTAGTGTAAGTATCAGAATTTGTGGAATTCTAGAATATTATATTATCATAACAGTATAAAATATAATATGCCGATCACGTATATGACATGTTTTCATATTTACGCTGAAAAATTATGAAGAATTGATCAAAATAAGTTCAACGGGCGTAGATTTTACTACCTAAGTTGCGTCTTTATATCTAAAGTTATAGGTATTATTATCGCGTACATTACTTTATTAACGAATTTTCTCTCATTGTTTCAGGATGTATTGAGATCTCGTAGCCTTGAAGTAGCTCCACTCCTAGACTCGGAACTTCCCGACTTCAAGAACGATAAGGTTCTCTACGCATTTCTAGTATACAGGGACACACTTAACTACTTAGACTACCTTTCTGATGTCTTCAAGAAGATGTATGTTGTAGACTCACAGAAGACTGATTGATGATTTACAATAGAACGGAATTAGTTACACGATACAACTGTATTTCGATGGTGATAAGTGTTATGACGTATGTAAAGAAGTACTTAGTATGTGTGTAACTTGTTCACGTCTGACCCATTTTTGTATTATACTCGGGCTGTCTACTTAACCGATGGTGCTTTTAAATGTAGTTAACAATTTTAGCCGAGAATCTCGCACCATCAATAGTAGTGAATTATTTTGCCATTATATTGCCATTTCGGTCCAGAGCGAAACAGTTCCTGTATGTAAATAGTTGTTTAAATTATTTATTAAGGAGGCAGCTTAATTCTAAATTTTCCGCTAGTCAAGGTTATTTATTTCGTACAATTCATAGTTTCAATTTAGAAATTTGTAGTATAAGTGACTCTCATTCCACCAAACTTGCGTGCTAGTAAATTATTATTTGATTGTTTCATCTGAGTGTTTTGATATGAATGTTATCGAGGGAAAGATTGAAGCAGAAATAATTTGATTTGTACATTTTATTCTAGTTTCCTTTTAGTTTTACTCGAATTCTTTGTTAACTATTTATATCGCTGTTACAAAACTATGACTAGCTTTAATGAAGCAGCTAATTATATTGTAAAATATAGAGCCAGTGTATTTATGACTTAATCATTATTTGTATAGTTCAAATAGTATTTATGACTGCGCAAACGGCTATGTTTGTGATATTAAATTATTACAATTATTATTTATTTTTATTTGACCCTAAAAACCTAACAAAACACATGTTTTATTAGGAATCCAAAACCTATATTGAACTATATTTAATACCAAAGACATATAAAAAAACAGATAAGAGTATTTTTAATGAAATATTATTTTTATTAACACAAAATCTTTGCTATAAATCATTAGACATTTATTCAAGTAGTAACTATAAACAAGCAAAAACAAACTACAAAGCCAGTGAAAATCCGTCTTTGTCAAAAATTAACCAACGCTTTTCACATTTTCTCCCAATCTGCATTACATTTAAATATCTTAAAACTATTTCCTTCCAATAGGGTGTTCCTATGAGCCTGTCATTTCTTTACACAAGACATTCACACGCCAATGAATATTTACGTTCCTGTGTCCCTCTGAACGAACGAACAAAAATAAAAAGCCAAGAAATGTCGTTCATTCATAATTATCGTTCGTACGTGACCATAAAGCTTACCATACACAAATCACCCAGAAATAAGGAAAAATCGTAAAGATTTTTAAAAGAACTTACGATAAAAAATTAAAAAACCTTTGTGTTAATTTTGCTTATTTTATTAATAATTTTACTGTTTACAAGCAAAAATAAATCTTTTACGCTATGATTATATACCTAAACCTCTCCAAGAATTATGTTTTTACATGAAATTATTTTATGTTTTATTCACTTGATGTTATGTTGCCTAGTCTCTTTTAACTAAATATCAAATTTTTATTATAATATATATACATAGTTAAATTATTTATATATATACAAATATGTAAAAAGCCATTTAGAAATGTACTCCAAACACATAGTATACTTGTACAATTAATTAGTGCAAACTGGGCTCATCATGAAAGGCAACTGTATTGTTGAATGTACTGTGTGTACCCATTTTACCCGCTCAAGTATCCAACCTTATTCATAATAGATTCTGTGGGCTACTGGTAGTTACATGGAAAGGGAAACAATCCGGCAGTACTCCGGCCTCAGGGTGCCTGATGGTTACGTTAGGAAGCGACGTCGACTCGCCGTTACTATTCGTACTCTCAGCGAAAACTAACCTCTCGAAACAACACACGTGACACAATCCATGTAAATAATGGACAGCATAGATTAACAGACATTTTTAAATTGTCCGTAGAGTGAAGTGACAAAAGGTATGCTCCATGTCAGTTTCTATACTGTAAGAAATATTCTTTTTGTAAATACTTTCTCTTACTGTTTAAAGTTGTGTTGATTTTTGTTTGCCGTATATCTGATCCGTAATGGTAGCTTATTGTGTTTTAAAATAAAATAAAAAACTGCGTATACATTTTTCATGTATGATTGCCTTAATGATCAAAAGAGGCCGAGTATTTATTTAATAAGTTAGTAGTAGCAGGTTGTCGCCGGGAGTTCGAGGGGTGCAAAGTTTGGTTTGTAAATTAGATCACACGATAAAAATACCATTTTGGATGACCTCCTTGGTGTACAAAAAATATAGTTTTACCACCCATATATTCGAATTTTAAATTATATATCCTAGCATCTTGCATTAGCATTAGTTTACCTATCGATATAGGCTGTAGCCCTAAAAACACACTATAAATCCCGGCCTTGTAAAGCAAATCAAAATTTATTTATCAATATTTAAAGGAAATTAAAGTTTGAAAATAAGGGCGTAGAGCGAAAACAAACTACCAAGAAACACTCCGCCATATTTAATCTAACTCCTGAATTATGTACCATGTACCACTTACTAATTGTTGTTTAGTTACAACACAGGAACTCCCTGTGTGAGGACTAGCGATATTTGAATTTTGTCACGTCCCATTTGTCATTATTAAAGTTATCATTAATAATATAAAATTATTTCGCACTATAAAATTTTATATTTTATTAATTCAATATCTAAATTCGGCTGTAAGTACTTGTTACGAGTCTTTTAATTTGCTAATTAATTAGTTATGATTTGCCGCTACTCAATTCAACGACAGTTTTAGATAAATAAACATTGTAATGGATAATTATTTATTATTTTATTTTTAATATCAGAATTGTAGTTGTTACAAAGAGGATATTACGCCTACACAAATCTATTCCAAGGCGAGTATGAACGAAAACAAATGGAATTGTGTATTTTTCCTTCCGGTACCCGGGAACTAATAATGAACATAGTTATATTTGACGTATGTAGGAGAGAAGTAATAGCACAAGTGTTACTATAGCGGATTTCGATTGATTGTCAATGGGCCGTGTTTGTGATTGGGCTGTTGATTCTATGCTGTTAACTAATTACAATCATATAATACGATAGAATAGTTAGTAGTAAAAACAAATGACTGAACTTAAAATTAACACGGCCTTTAAAAAAAAATGAATTTCGAATTGCGCGCCAATCCATGGATAATTAAATCAGTAAATAAGATTAGTTTGTATATATCACTTTTGGCCAAAGAGCAGTTGGACCCTGCGTGAGGTCGTGAGGTCGTAGGTTCGATCCCCAGCTGTGCACCGATGGACTCTTTTTCTATGTGCGCATTTAAAATTCGCTCGAACGGTGAAGGAAACATCGTGAGGATACCGGCTTAAACCCAAAAAGCCGACGGCGTGTCTCAATCACAGGAGGCTGATCACCTACTTGCCTGTTAGATTGACAAATGATCATGAAACAGTTTCAGAAATCTGAGGCCCAGCCCTAAGCTTTTATAAATGACTTTAGTGAGCATGAAATATAATCACTTCCTACATCTGAACTTTTATATAACGTTTTCCTCTCAAGACGCGAAGCAGGCAACCGTTAGTAAATCATAAAAACAAATACTTTTGTCTGTCTAAGAAATCTTTATGCCCATCATCTCTCTTTAACTAATTTACGAGCAACCCCTAAAGCCTTAAAGCGCTTAAAATATTTTCACATTCGTTTAATGACTCGTCGGCGCAGCTCAATGACGTTTAGGGCTCCAGCGCTCATGAACTCTTTATCTCGCTCACGTTCCTGTGTTTTATTTATTAGATTTATTATTTACAGGGCAGTGCTCACACACGTTGTGTCACGAAAAAAACAGGTTATGGTAATGACCGCACGTGACGATCGCATTTAATTCGGTTCGGGATGCCATTTATTTCCTGGTATCTTTAATAAAAATATTATTTATATTACGTTGACTGAACTGTCGAGTTCCTGTTCATATAATTTATTAGGTTTGATTTAGAAAAAGTGATGTTAAGCCTTAGCTCTTCTTCTTTTGTTGCCACTTTTATTATATTGCTTAAGATTGGCTGTTAACAACTTGAATTGCCGTGCATCTTGCGCTAATTTAAAAGGTTCTTCTACCTTCTCCAGCCCGTCTCTTGCCTTGAATTTTGCCGCTGTTCAACACTACACACATTTTAATTAATATTTTTTCCTTGTGTCTGACGCGTCATTTAACGGTTCTAACATGCCTGCCAATGCTATTTGTTACCATAGCAACGTGTTAATTGCGCAAGACTTAATTTGTGAAAAACCGGAGTTGGAAGGTAGGTTGAGTGTAAATGCAAATGTGCCGTAATCTTTCCATCCCTGCGCATTTGTGCTTATAACAGTTGTTCAACTCAACTGTGAAAAGTTGTTTCCTGTTTAATAGTTATTTAATATAAACAATGATCAGAACAAATGCAAAAATTACATATGCAGGGTTTGGGGACTTCACATTAAAATTGCGCAGAATCATAATATAATGTTCGCTAAAACGGATCTGCAATAAATACCTTTACAATAAGCGTCATGAAAAATCCCGCTGCGCTTACGCATTTAAAACCAAATAGAATCGTGATTAAAACTGTTCTTGACCTGTGAAACCGCATGTCTGCCGTGACCGAACAAACAAACATACGAACGAAGAACGACTGACAACAATCCTTGTTTGACATTATCTGTGTGCTTTGCAAGCCCTTTAGACAAATATTTAGTGCTTGACTTGTAACAGATTATTCTCACATGAGATATGTAATATTCATTAAAAAATAATTGATATATACATGTAAATAAATTATATTTCATAGATTAGAATCTTTAAATTGTTAATTATCTGTTGTGTTAAAACTGACATTTTGTTTAATTGTAGTGTTGAGAGTTTGTTAGTCTGTGGAAAAAGTCGCGAGTTTTGGCCTGTCATTTGAATTTTTTGAAGAACAATTTTTGTTAGTTTCTTTGGAATTTCAATCAGGGAAAAAGTAGTTGATATTACGAGTACAATACGAATTCGTCGGCAGGCCATGTAATGTTTTCTAGAAAATAGATATGATTGGGATCCCTTCTTGAGATGGGATTGGGATGCCTTCCTTATTTCAAAATCCATTCCACAGCAGTAATAATAATAATAATAATAATAATAATAATAATAATAATAATAATAATAATAATAATAATAATAATAATAATAATAATAATAATAATAATAATAATAATAATAATAATAATAATAATAATAATAATAATAACCTTTAATTCAGATACATTTAAACACGTTTCTATTTCAATCCTCTTTTTCCCCATTTTTGGCAAAGACCTCTTCCAAATCCCACCATTCCTCTCTGCCATGTACCACCTGATGTTTCTAATTTGGTCTATCCACCTTCCAAGTTGTCTCCCTCTTTTTCGTTTGCTGTACCTTGGGCACCAGTTTAGCACGTTTTTGCTCCACTTTTCTGTTCCTCATGTGCCCCGCTTATTCCACTTTAATTTATTTGTTTTTACTGTAACATCTGTTACCTTAGTTGTTTTTCTTAAGGAGTCATACTTAGCTAAGTCTCGTCTCTGTTAAGGAGTGCCGTGTCCAATCCTAGTTAAACATAAAAACAAGGGCCATAAACATTGTAACCGTCGCCGACCGCCGTAACGACAGGAACATTACAAACGTTTATCTTATAATTACAACTAACTCTCACTTAATTTAATTTTACTTTAACATTAATTTTACTTTAACATTAATTACGAGTGGTCTAGCTAAGGTTTTTCTCACTGTAATTAAATAATACCGGAAGGGTCAGTTACATCTTGCAGCGAACAAGAACGGCGACGACGCATTTTTCGTTCAGGAACTGGTTGAGTCCTGTAAAAAAGTTAAATGTAATTGAAACTAGTAAAAAATTTTACCTCGTTGCCTCCGTGGCTTAGTGGTGGTTATTCCCAGGACTTCATTGCTGAAACAGTGTTTTTAGCAAGGCGGTAAGGACTGATTTCCCTCTCAATAAGTAAATTAATCTAATTTCCATGTTCACTTATCGGTTTAAATGATCGGTGCAAAATAAATTATCTAACTGTATAAAGCAATCAATAATTTAAAGACTGGCGCGAAGTATGTCACAACTGTATGATAACAATATTTCAATATATATCTGTTCGTGAGGGAGTAACGGATAAAAATTCTCGCCTGCGCGAAGTCTCCCCAAGAAGCCTCTTATGTATACTCCAGGAGGCTCCTGTGTATGCCACAAGACGCTTATTAGCTTCCAGCCGAACTTTCAAATAGGACGAAATGTGTCAAAATTTGAAAAAAGGCACCCACTATCAATAATCTTCTGTTTTCTGATTAAATTGAACACAGTTTAATTTGGCTGTGTTGGCCTAGTGGCTTCAGCGTGCGACTCATACCGGAGGTCGTAGGTTCGATCCCCGGCTGTGCACCAATGGACTTTCTTTCTATGTGCGCGTTGAACATTTGCTCGAACGGTGAAGGAAAACATCGTGAGGAAACCGACATGTCTTAGACCCAAAAGTCGACGGCGTGTCAGGCACTGGAGGCTGATCACCTACTTGCCTATTAGATTTAAAACTGATCATGAAACAGATTCAGAAATCTGAGACCAAGACCTAAAGAGGTTGTAGCGCCACTGATTTATTTTAAATTTAGCTGTAATAACTATGTTACAATATGCATTAAAAAAATTTAAACAAAAGCTTTCGTGTATTATTGCCAGTGTCTATCAATTCCCTAATTTCTGCTAGCCTTTTTACTGTATAATAATTAATGTACTTAATTCGCAAATGACGCATTAGCCGGGTGGTAAATTTGCAATTATCTTATCGTCTCTTAAGGTCGCACACGAGCTGTAAGAGGTAAGTCCTTGTAGTTACTCATGTAAAAAGACGTATACGCCGTATTATCTGTATTGACTTAGGCCGTATCATTGCGAGAACGCTCTCAAAACTATGACAGGAAGTACGGTGCGTGCCTTTCTTCAGGAGTTTTGAACTTATGAAATATGTAAATTTAATTAAATTTATAGTAATTTTTTTTTAATATGTATTGTGATTATTAATATTAGTAACAACTAAAAAAAAAGTAATGGACCAACCAAAACTTTTATTTTCCCCCATTTATAGGCTTGTCACAATTAAGGAGTAAATATAAATATTTAATTTACACAATCAAATCTAATAAAAACCATTTATTCATAAAGGTAACACAATGAACATTTATAAACGTCAAAAAAGAAATATACATTAAATGCTTCTAATTTTAAATTTACTGCCAGTTCTCAAATCAAGGGCGTAGAGCGGAAGTGAAGAACTGGCAATAAACTCTCCGCCACTCTTTAATCGCCAATTTTTTTGTTTTACACAACAACTATTACATAATACAAAGAACATTGTTAAATAATAATTATTATTTCTGAAATTATTATAATCATCATTCATCACCCAAAAATTAAGACCTTTATGAACAAAAGTATATGTAACTAAAATTGAAAAGGTACAACAAACTATTTGATTTTTTCTCATTAGTGAAACAAAAATGTTATCCACATCTGTCAATGATGTATGATGTTCCGGTTAACTGTCTACTGCCAATTTAATACATAAGCTAAGAGTTAAACGAATAGTTTTGTATTCGTAATTATATTGCACGGTAAGGAAATTGGGTCATAGCCCAAAAATAAACAACGTGTGTCAGCAGGCAAATTTTGCTTAAATATATTCATGTAAAAACATGTATAACTACTTAGGTTTCCCCAAAATGCATTATTTTCAGGTCAACCGGATGTGGATGCATTCTTATTGATACAACCTTCTCACGGCCTAATGACATGAGAGGCTATGATTCACTTACTCCATGTAAAAAGGTGTATTCGTTGATAGCCCTTGCATCAAGTGTCGCTAATTTCTCTAGTGAGTCACTGCTATATAAAAGATCACATCTTACTGTGAACACCAAGCTAATTATAACTTAAATGGGTGTGGTTTGACGATTAGATTTTAAGAGATTACATAAATGTTTAAGCTCTCAAGTTAAATTTAGTCATAACTTAAAAATAGGATAGGTTAGGATTTGTTTGTTACATAAATATATACATTCCATAAGTATCGCAATACAGTGAGGAAATGCTGCCAGCGTTAAAGGTAGTAGCCACAGAGACCAAACTTTTTAAACTGATTATAATTTTCTATTTATAAATTTTTAATTACTATTACTATGAAGGCTAAAAATATTGTTAATACTGTATATTTGTGTGTATGCTGCTAATAAATATCATATATTTCATACATACATACATTTGAGTATTAGGAAACTCGTACAATACTTGCACGACGTACGAAATTTTTAGTTTAGTAACCTTAAAAACTTTTTGGTTTTAAAATTCTGTTCGTATTTAGGCATATGTTGCTATTTTTCATATTTTTTGCTGTGAAATTCAAGAAATAATTATCAAATTGTTTGAGTGTTCGATCCGGTACATCTCTTTAAATATCTTTCTAGATTATATAAATAATTGCCACAGTTTTCTTTTGGCAGTTCATATACGTAAATGAAAGTATAGGTAATAAATGAGTTGGCTTGTACAAGCGGAAACCAACACAGTAAATGATGAAGAGGATAATAATTAATACTTCGATATCAATAAAAAGTCATTGTCTCTACAAATAGGGCTGTCAAGTAGACGCTTAATTAGCTCTTAGTATATTTGGATTCAACTTACAAAATATCGAAATAAATTATTACCCTTTATTACATACATTTCTTTATATTATACATAAACAGGGTAAGTGGCAATGAAAGGGAGCGGTAAAAAAGAGCGGAGTGAGTGGAGCTTAAGCATAAACATACAATAATTAGCACATATATATATCTTTCTACAAACAATCATTTATTATCAAATGATCTTCAAACTAATGCTTAAATTATTATCAACTAAGAATTGCTAACACTATTTTGTATTATGCCCTAGGTTGCCAGCTAACAGCCATGTTTGAGGCAGCTTTGCTGAGAATAAATGAAAAATATTCTTATTTATTATAATAATTAATTGCTTTAAGAGGTGATGATGAGAGTTTAGAGAGACGTTGTGAGTTCTTCTGGTCCGTTCTTTATCCTTCAAAAGGCATGTACATCGTGTTATTACCTTTATGAATAAATGCCGTTTGGATTTTGATGTCTCCATTTTCGTGTATTCTGTCAACCCTACATACATCATTCAAAATCTTTCACGTCATCAGCCGATTGGCGAGGCGTGTCACGTCGCCGGCGCTGCGATTGACTTCCGAAGACACGTCCAACTTTTTTCACGATATTAATCTGTCGCTCATGCTATAATTAAATTAAACGCCGCTGTTTGAGACAAATAACAAGTCATTACTTGTAAGCTTAAATTTTAAATAAAAATAACTCTTTAATAATATTAAATTTTAGCATGTTTACAAATTAAGGGGTACAACCCCTGCTTTTATAATAATAATTTATTTATCTGCAAGAATATTGTACTAAAATATTATGGTGGTGCTATCTAAACTCCCCATATTCTGACACACATAATGGCGTGCAAATCAGTCTAACATAATTATAAGGTAAAATTTTACATTGTAGTTACATATAACATTACATTATATAATCATAAATAGAATAATATTTTTTTCCGAAACAGTAGTACATTATTAAATCGTTTTTAAAAACTCTAGTAGAAAGATCTTTTAATGTTTTTGGTAAATTATTATAAAGCTCGCGCCTCTAGGTCAACACTGCTCTTATTATAAAATAAAACAAGGAGTTGAATTCAGTAGTGTTTTTTATGTATTTGTGATAAGTCTATTCATATTATTACTTTCATTAATTTTGTGCTTATTCCTATACCTAACATAAAGTATATAGCTACAACAAAAAATAATTATAATACAGATATAACCAAAGATGGAATACATAATAAATACAAAAAGGTTCAAATATTAATATACGTTATTATTATACATAATATCTTATTTGGCTTTGTTGTGTGATGTAAAAATGAGGGTGTGTATGAAGTCCTATAATACAGTAAATCGTCTATATTATGAAGCATGTTTTATTATGTATTTTATGTTAATTAAAACTGAACTATAACTAATGACCTTAATATTAAGTAAGTAACATTTATGTAAACAAGTGATAGAAAAGTCTAGATAACTTGATTTTTATTACGTTGCGTTACAAGAATTACGGTGTCTGTACACTAAATCTCTTCTAGTTATATGGTTTATTTATTTAGCTTAAACTAAATTTGATTAACGATGACAGATTTAGTTAAAATAGCGTAAAAAAATTATACTAATTTATATTAACTAATGAGGGGGTTAAATATATTATAATTGTAAACACAAATAAACATAAATAAACACGTACAAAGGCCACAATTATAAAAACGGGTTATGTAGAATTTTACTATCGCTAATCATTTTAATAATAATCATAAAATGCAAAAATAGGCTAATTAATAGACAAGATAATATAATATTCTTATTTCCTCGTATGTTATTAATATTTGTTATGATTGTGCGTGACAATAGAGCAGTGTTGGCCTAGTGGCTTCAGCGTGCGACTCTCATACCTGAGGACGTAGGTTCGATACTCAGCTGTGCACCAATTGACTTTCTTTCTATGTGCGCATTTAACATTTGCTCAAACGGTGAAGGAAAACATCGTGAGGAAACCGACATGTCTTAGACCCAAAAAGTCGACGGCCTGTGTCAGGCACAGGAGGCTGATCACCTACTTGCCTATGAGATTTAAAAATGATCATGAAACAGACCTAAATAGGTTGTAGCGCCACTGATTTTTTATTTTATTGTACGTAGTGTGCGCTAGTGCACTTTGAATTATTGTTGCCCATATGGTTCTGTCTATATATATGTAAAGAGAATGATCTCTTTAATTTGAATATTCGCGCGCACTGCTAGTTCGTGAGTGAGCCGCGTCGTGTCACGTCAAGCTAGCTGACATTGTCAAAGATGTAAAGGACAAATATGCTGAGATTGTTGAATTGTATTTTAATCTTATTTGTTAATTAATTTAATACTTAGTTAAGCTATATGCATCGAGAGGTGATAACAATGAACTTTTATTGTCGTTTCTTTACTTACAGGTAAGATTGTATTAGTCTTGTAAGGATTGTATCAGTGTGTAACCTACTCGATAAATAAAATTGCATTCTTTACTTACAGAGAAACAAATAGAAGTTTTATTTAGCCTCTTGCTTGCTATTGAAATACAGACTATTGTCTTATATATATATGGTAATCGTTACACATAATAAATAAATAAACGATTTTTAAATGGTAGTTACTTCTTCTATCCCATAACTTTAAAAACCAATACCAATGTAAAAGCCTCTTAACATCGAACACACTATGGTAATGTCGTTTTTAACTTTTCCTTTCAACGTAATGTCCGCACACATATACTTGTTGTTTGATCAATGACCCGATCGTCTTAATCAAATTAATTGGCCTTCTTATCTCGAAGGGAAAATATCATGAGGAACATGGCATGTCTTGTATTGTCAAATTTTTGGTTGTGTTGTTTGTGTAGAGAAATGTAAATTAAGTAAATATTGTTGGACTTGTAGCTTGAGCCAGTGACTCTCATCCCTGAGGTCGTAGGTTTGAAGCCCGGCACCAATGGACTGTTATTTCTATGTACACGTGCTCACACGTACAGTGAAGAATAACATCGTGAGGAAATCAGTATGTCTTAGACACAAACATCACCACTTACTCGCCCATTAGAAATTAAATGATATCTATGAAACTGTTCTAGGATAATAATATACTCTAGCCTTTTATTTCTTTTAAATATTTCTATTAAAGTCATGTATCTGTTAAAAAATAAATAACGACATAAGATCAGAGATCTTAGTCCAAGCCAGTACTGAAACTTTAATTATAAGAAACAAATAAATACTGTAACTATGTTTCATTCTATGGATGGAGTGACAAGTACCTACTTGCTATAACGTAAAATAATCTATGGAACAGAAACGTACCTATCCCATTTTGAGGTTACGCTGGAACCGGAAGTTCATATAATGTACTTGAGAAAAAATTCGGTATCGCTAAAATAACGCTATACAATTATTGCGATTACAATTGAAATCGTCGCCCGATGAATCATACGCTGATTCATTGTGCTCACCTGCTGCTCTCACTAAATAAATCGTAATTACTTAAACTATTTTCCTTATACGACGATTTTCTTTCAATAACTAAAAATCATGGTACGGCTACACAATTTTTTTTAATTTCTTTTTCTTTAGAAATAATACTTATTATCATGCCTGAAACAGTATGCTTTTCAATAAGGCTGCTAATTATTATTTAAATCTACTGATTTTACTATTGTATATTAAATTTAATTAGATAATTAATAATGGTCTTACTTTAAAATCATTCTTATTTCAATAAAATTCAAATTAGATAAAACATGTTTTCCTATAGCGTGGCAAATTATTATATATATTTCTCAATTATTAAATAGACTTTTTATTTCGATAACAATAAATAATACCGCTAGAAATTAAACCCAGCCCCAATCAAAATATATTTTTGTACTAACTACACACATATCACACAGACAAAATATATCTCTGAAGTTATTAATCCATTTAAATAATTAAAGTAATAAAGATATAAACTTTTGAAACACCCATCGAGCCAAATTTATCTTAAAACTTATTCGAATGTAAAATGTATGTAAAACACAAAACGTTATCAGCAAATCAAATGCTTATTTGAACAAAAAACATTTAAATGCAAACGCGACAAAAAAGCGTCATTGATAATATATTAGCAATCCTTATTGAGGTTCCTTTCAACATGATACCTGTTATCTACAAACTTGTTAAGTATTTCACAAAAACACTTGTTAAAAGATAAGGAAAGGCACAGAAGTCGAAATCAGTCTTTTAAGCTGAGGATTAGATGTTCTTTTTTTAAATATTCCAATCCACAAACAATAGACGTTTGTTCTTTAAAAGTGTCATGGACAGCATCTTTTTTAAGAAAAAAAGCTACAGAATGCCCTTTCCCATAGACTAAAGTTTGTTTTGTCCGCGCTAATTTTAAGATAATCTGTGGCCGTGTGAATGTGTGTTTTATGACAACATTTTTGTTTTCTCTTTCATATTTATTTATTGCCGGTGAGTTGTTTTGTTAGGCTGCCGTGTGCTATTTCTACGTTTCATATCTTTTGTTTGTGTCCATTTCACACATTTGACACGGTGGTCCAATTATCGTGCTTTTTGTCGTAATCTTTTTCATCATAATTACAGTTTTAAAATCACAATGTTCATTTTATTTATTATGGAATATTTACCGAATTTAAGCCTAACATATTAATTTTATTTATTCATTTATATCATCCCGCCTTTTTCCCAAAAATATAGGCAGAAACTACGGTTCTCCACTTTTACGGTCGGTCGTACGTTACGGTCCTGACATATCTCTCTCGCGTCATGCATGCTTTTCGGTTATGGGTAGTTTTAGAGGTCCGAGGACCCCCTTGGTCCAGGTATATACAACGAGCCTTTTTTTTAAATGAGAAAATGCGCTTACGCAGGCCCGCGCCAATGATATCGAGCTTGACGCGGGGCCTGTGGTCAGGGTCTACACTCAAATCCCTCTGCTATTCAGAGGGGTAGCGAGACCCCACCCACTAAAGACACCTCAGCACCTCACACGCCCTCAAGAGGAGCCCGCAGGTTTCGCTAGGCATATGTACAACAAGTCTATTCAATCCGACTTTACCATCTTACTTATAAGCCGCTCCTCATTCATCCGTTCTACATGGTCAAACCACCTAAGCATTCCATTCTTACCCAAACTCCTCACGTATCTAACTGCTACACGCAATTTTACACCATACATACTTCTTAACGCTCTCATTTTCTCTCTAACCTCAAATTTTGCTTATGGTATTCTCTCTTATGGAAAAAACCTAAAATTCGTAATATTAGCGCGCTTAACCAATTCAAAAGGGCATTAAAGATACATCAGAATGAGCCTAATAGACTAAAATTGGCACGGCTGATGGCGACGTGTATCTTATCTTATTAAGACTCTCATGTCAATAAAATACATTATTTTTTGAAAAATAAAGTTCTATAAACATAAATCGGTTTACCGCCGAAGATTTGGACTTAGCTTGCGTAATTTTCTAATGATATAAAGTAACAAATGGAACCGGAAGGTAAATTGATATTTTAATATGATGTATTCTTTGTTAGAGAAAATAAATACAGACAATTTAATGAACTATATTTGCAGTAAGAAGTATATCGAATTACAAACAGTAACCCTTGGGTAATGCAGTGTAAAATTAGTAGATTTACAAAACATACATCTTTTGTTTATGTTGTTTCAAAATTGTTTTATTACATTTTGTATGAATATATGTGTACTTCACAAGCTGAAAGAAAGCTGAGCTTTGTAGACCAAACCCACTCACAAAGAGGTATAAGATCTGCCTTCTGCTGGTAGTGAGAGACATCGATATTCGGCCCCGGATTTTCCATTTTCCTCAAAGCGTTTTCCTTGACTAGTTCAAATTTAAATCAATTTCTCTCATTACTAAACACACAAAGTTAACAAGAATCTAAACATTATGAACATATATATTTGTTAATACTAATGACAATTTACATTTCCGAATGTTCTCGTTAGGGTCGTTACAAAAAAATTAAGTCCAACATCCTCTTGAGCGGATAATTGGTCAGAGATGGCGTTATCGCTGGATCTATAACATATGAACAAATAAAAGTTTACATTCGTCGCACCGCAAAACACGAAATTCCTCACGGCATCGTGTAGGTCAAATAAAAGAATTTGGTCCTTTAACAATAACATAATCGGATGCGCCGGCGCCGGTTGGGCGAACGCTTCACAATAGCTATAAGAAATATTATATCGATTGGCTAAGCGCGTGGCGGGAGGTTAGATTCCGTAGTATTCATATTTGTTACACGTTCATGTTTTAATTGAAATTTTAACAAATATATGCGTTTAATTTAATTTTAACAATATGACTTCTTTGTAAAACTAACAATTTCTTATTTATTTTTGTAATCCTACAGCTAACATAAAATATATGAACCGAAAAGCAGTTATACTAAATTAGATATATGTATAAATATTTTGTATTCCATACATAATACATATATACAAAAATTATCAAACATTTACGAAAGAAAAAATAAATAAAAAATGTTTATGCAGGCTATGTTTATTTAGCGCTATGGATATTCTTAATATATTATATTAAGATATTTCTTAGGAAATGTTTAAGAGTGGGGTATAACGCATGTTTATACATGTTTTACTATAGACGAGATTTTTCAAGAAACACAAATTTCTAGCGTAATTTTCCTTTAATGAACAGGCATTAATTCACACTAGACAAATCCATTCATTCAGTCTATTATGTTTATGACATACGCTTTTAAGCTATAAACCATCGCAATAAATAATTACCTAATGTAACTTTTATTAAATATAAACAGTTAAATATCCTTTACGGATACGGATCTCTAAATGGTGATATTAATTTTCTACGTGTGAATGAGGGACAACAAAAGGTGAAATAATATAAATCACACTTAGTTTTATGACAGGAACCGCCACCAACCAATCTTGGTTCAGTTAATTTAGATTATTCATTCATTCCGTTTCATAACTAGATAGATTTTTAAAAATAACAATTTTTTTGTTTTTTTTCATGTAACAAGGGGTAAAGGGACAGGAGGCTCATCTGATGCCCATCTGAAGTTCATGCCCATGGACACTCACATTTGCCAGAAGGCTCGCAAGTGCGTTGCCGGTCTTTTGGTACGCGCTTTTCTTGAAGGACCCTTAATCGAATTGTTTCGGAAATACTTATAAATACACAATAGGAGTATCTAAGAGATTTACATATATATATATTGAAATTATGTGCTTTATATAGTATGTGCAGTGCGTGACTCACATCCCGGAGTTCGTCCGTTTGAACTCTAGGTGTGTTCTTTTCTACTCGTTGCGCTATTAATACTAATTTCTACTTGCTCTTTGAGTATGTTTGAATCTCAAAAATTTGCAAATTGTTTTAATTTTGGAGCAAATAGTAGCGTCACTGTTTGTTTTTATATCTTATTTTAATACATTATTGTATTGCGATATTATTTACTTATAATTATAATTAAATTATTGGCAATTCTTGTGATCTAATTTATGACTCTTTCTAGTGTTGATCAATGAAAAATTCTTTCAATACAGTTAGAGTTTGAATAGTAAAAGTTCTTGGGGAAACCGTGTATCTAGTCCGCGTAACCAAAATAGTGTTTGGCTAAAATATAATAATGCGAATAAAATGGATCAATGAACCAATGAAAATTATGTGTCTCACGCCCCATTAGAGGTTAGGACCTGAACAAAATAAATAATACCTAGTTTAAAAAAACTAAAAAACACGCTTTGAACGGAAACACACGGGTTGCTCGATAGACGAAAAATATGGCACAGAGCGCCCCACGCTTTTTCACAATAATACCAGTATTTTTTGTTCAATACCATTTTCAGCCTAAATTAGGAATTATTTTTCACTTTTTAGTTTGATGTGCTTTAAAAGCGTGTTTTTTAGTTTTTTTAAACTATTATTTATTTTTTAGTTAATTTTTTTTCGGATTATTGCATTGTCATCGATCTTTGACAGGTGCGCAAAGTTTGAATTAAATCTGTCCGTTAAAAGTGGCTCAAAATCGAGTCCGAAGGAGTCGGTTACATACATACATACATACAGGTGAAGCTAATATAAAGCGTGTAAAAATTACGAAACGGTGCCAAAATTTTTTTTTTTAAATTTATAGATCACTTTGATTTTTAAACAGTTTTGCGTAACTAGTTAAATTGTATCTTCATACTAAACATAGTGAACAAACCAACGTAACCAACTGTCAGAGGCGGTTTATAATTATCAGTTGAAGCACAAAACTAAAAAAGGATATTTGCATCGCGTCAGACAAGCCGTTTCTGAATTAATCGGACATAATTAACAAAGCCTTAAAACAAACTTCACTCGGCTCCTGACCGAGTTTCAATAATTTTATTTGTTATACCACTAACACAAAGTTTTGAAGAGTCTAATAATTAATATACAATCCTTATTACGTTACGATAAAGTTCATTTTCCCTTGTTTAATTTTTCGTATAAGAAATAAATGGTCTATCTTTGTGTGTATCGGTGAGAGGTTTTTGTAACAGCATTCCGGACAAAACGCGTGTTGTAAAGAGCCCCCGACGCGGACGATACCACCCATTCATACAGTGGTGACCTATTGAGAATGATCGGGGTGGAATTATATGGACATTACAGGCCGCAAACGCAACCACTAATGGGTGTCCATAGGCTGCGATGTCTGCCCTTTTTGGACGTCTAATAGGCTTGTTTTCACTCCTATCAATAACAAAAAGGTAACGTAAAATACTTTTTGAAATCATGATTTATGTATCGTCAACGTAAAATAAATACGTTGCATAATAACAAAACACTTTTATTTTATTAATAGCGTTAGATTATTTTAAGATGCTATTTCCTACTTGTATCCCTTTTTATACACACCAAAGCGTTGTTATTGGGTAATTTTTTGCTACAACCAAACTGATTTACTTTTCACGTAAAAAAATAATGCCTGTTGACTAGGTCAGTCATAGTTACCTAACTATAACTATAGCGTAGGTCATGGCGGTCAAACCTTGATTTTAAACGTTCTGGACATGACCTTTTTGGCTTACGTTCTATATTTGAAAACCGGAATCAAAAGGTCGATTGTGGAACAAAAAGGAGTCGAGATAGGTCCTCATTATGACATCGTTGGCCCACACGCGGTTTGAGACTGCCTCTTGTAAAATCGACTTTAGAACGACACTTGGCTTGTCTTTTGTTAGTGATGGCCTTGAAGGGACAAATTTACGATCCTTGAGAACATAATGAGCGTCAGCACTTCTATTAACGCCTCAATGAACTCACTTGGACTTAGTTTTAGACAGTTTATGGGAAACAAAAGGTTTGATGAATGTTCAGTTGATTTATGTGTACTTTATATGTATAGATAATTGTATTGATTTATGTCGTTTTTAATTGTTTGCCTTATATTTATTTTACCAACACCGCACCAAGTTTAAACCCCTTAGTGGTGTTTTCTGACCTTCAATTTTCTATATATAGTAAGAATAAAATAAATAAAAACACAGGAAATAATGTTATCATTTATAAAAATAAAATTATTACCTTTTTAGTAAATAACAATTTAGAACATTCATAAATTATGAAATATATTAAATTAATACATTTTTTTTATCTCAATACTACCGTAATGATATGGATATTTGATTTGTCATTTCTATAATGAACTGTAAAATTTTGAGTCAAAACAAATTAAAATCCCCAGTCGTTAAACACATCTTCGAAATTTCAGGCTTTCAAACATCAATGGACCAAGGAAGGAGCGTGTAATTAACAAATGGATGGTTAGCAACAACATGACACAACGGAACACCTCCCTCGACACCTTTCAATAAACCCACCGTCGAAAATCATGATTTTTAAAATATGTCCAACGTCCGATCGGAAAAAAATAACAATTTATGAGCACTTCACCCCCTCTGAAGCCATTCAAAGCCCAATAATTGTATATTCTTAAGGTAGTGTGCCGTTTATTTTGTACGATGAAGGCAGAGAGGGAAAAAAATGCATTCAACGAAAATCACAGGCGCCTTTAATCACCGCTATTGAGATCTATCGCCGGATCAAAGAGACCCGGCGCCACCACGAAATCGCCCCTCAAAATATTGTCATAGAGTCCAATTTGAGATTTGTTTCGCTAGTCTTTTTTGCGCCCGAGCGGATGCTCGTGTCAAACGGTTTAGTATTTTGAGTTTGTTTTGAAAATTCTTTTATCTGATGCATTATTTGCGTTTCCATTGTTACGCTTGTTCATCTGCCCATCGAAGGCGATTTGTTGGTGCAGGGGGTTGGCTCAAACGTAGCAATAATTTAGATGTCAAATTGTGCTTATGTGTGCGTTAAATGTGCGTGATTCTGGTATTGTTTATGGGCTGTGTGTGGAGGTAGCTTTGAGATAGCCGCGGAGGCTCGTTGGTGGCATTTCCGTTAACGTTATTCTTTAGACATTACATAATAATTGATATTTATGAATATTATGGATTTTTCAAGTCCTGAAATATTGGTAATTATAATGATGTGTTTATTACTGTCGTTTATCTTACATATTTTCCCAATATATTAGTATTATCAAATGATTATAAGCGAAATGACAAAACTTAATGAATGAATTTTCTTGTCAAAACATCATATTCAGCTAATATATTTATTATTAATTTTCAATGCATTTATAATACAAAATATAAATAAATAAAAATATAATGTGTAATCTCGTAGCGCAGCTTACTACGAGCGTAGCTTGCAAGTAAAAGAGTTCAACGCTCACGTAAAAATTACTTTTTCAACTTACCTTACTTACACTATAACATAAAGCTGATAATAGGTCTAGAAATTTTTGTTTAGTTACCAGGCAAAGAAAAAAAATATTGCCGCTACAATAATTGTCTTGGCCCAATTAGCACCTTTAAAAATCACTACATAGTATAAAACAAAGTCGCTTTCTCTGTCCCTATGTATGCTTAAATCTTTAAAACTACGCAACGGATTTTGATGCAGTTTTTACGAGATTAATAAAATAATGTACTTAATATTGTATACATCGAAAATGTCCACAGAAAACTCCGCGACGGTATAATATGTCTATCTCTCATGGATATCCCACAGTAAAAAATTTTGTCATTTTTACGACAAATAATGGCTAATTTTCGAAGCGATTTTTACCAATACAGCATTAATCCTTATCCAATTAAATACCTTAAATACATTGTTGATTTAATATAGATCCATATTGCCATTTAAATCAAATGCTTACAGCATTTGAATATTTTCGAAGATATTACAAATTTAAAAATTGCGGGACGCAGCGCATCGGAGGCCGCGGTCCTCCCTATACTCTATAGCACTTTGAATTTAGTATCAGCATTGCATCCATGCAAAGTCATAAATAAAACAAACGCAGAAATCTGATTGTCTATATAGAGATATTAAATCAATTATGAAACCTCTGAGATTACCAGTTCAAAATAAAGATTATTTCAGTAACATGATTTTAAGCCTTTAAAAAGATTAATCAAGCACTTCCTCTGAGTCACATAGTATCTGTATAGTAAATAAAATAAATTTATATTATACCTATCATCTATAGATTGACTTGATTGGATCAAAAATATGATGATTGCTGTATTCATAATATTAATCGCACAATCAAGGTATAGTTGCAGATGTTGGTGACACATGGGATGCGGCCAGGTGGCTGGGCATGCGCGTAGACAGGTGCTTGTTTTAATATGGTGTTTTTATATTAACGAAATCGTTGCGGCGTGGTTTATGACACTTTTAGAAGACAAATAGTATAATTATTTTCCCTTGATGTTTAAAGAAACACTTGACGTTGGAAGTACACAATCTTGGAAATTCTTTATAGGGACCTACACAAGATCGCGTTGTATCTTGAAATATAATAATTATCATTTAATTATAATATTACATTATTTATCATATATATTTTATGACATATTATTTAAATAATTTTTTTATCATTAATTCATTTTCAAAGCATGCCATTTGATGAAATAGTTGACGAAATGTACAGCAAATAAAATATCCTGCAAAAAGGATCAACGTACATATCAGACCCTATACTCATTAAACCACGTCATAAAGTTATCAAATCTACCATCTTAAAAAATACATTTATCAAATTAATACCTACATTAAATTAATTAACGCTTAACAGTCGTTCCGCATACTCCGTTCATCATAAAATTCAAAACAAAAGCGCACCGTTTCAAAATATCAAATTACCCTTGTCCAAACATTTGGTATCATAAAACCAATTTAAACTAAATATATTATAGCACAATCGGAACATACCATTTGTATTCGACAAGGATAAAAGTTATAAAAAGATTATGTTCATTTTAACTTCTTTTGTGAGAAATTAAAAAGCTTGTCTTCGCTCAGATCGCGCGTCACGTACGAAAAAGTTCGTCTATAAATTATAATAAAATACTGCTATAACCCTTACGTTTCCCTTCAGAAATATGCACAAATAGTTCACGTAATGGAAAACATAATATCTTCGGCCTATAATATGAATATTAACATATGAAAACGCTAGGTTACTAAAAATTTAAAATCGATTTGGTGCTGCCATAAAAAGCACATAAAAATCAATTTATGAGTATGCGATATAGCGACACTGGTAATCCTACCGCTACTTGTCAAACGACGGTCTTTATAATATTATGACAATAAAAAAGTATTCATTGAGACAATAGTGGAGTTCAAGAGCACACAAATAAATTTTGACATGGTCCATTTATCACGGGCGATAATCATCGTAAGAATGCTCGCGCACGGGACGGACATTCTTTTAAGATTTGTTCACCTAATTCTGTCGATTATTTAATGTAAATTAACTAACGAAATTTTGTATATGCATTTTTATTTTGTGTTGAAATTAATTTATGACTCTTGTACCTTTTAACATACTTCAGTTTGTTTTGAATCTTGCTGTTGTTATTAAAATTATTAATTCAATTAACAATTCCGCAATGTGTTTACAATATTGTATTCTTATAGCTAAAGGAAGCAGTTTTAAAGAGGCCATAATGTTTTGTCTTAATAACCCTTTTAAAAAAACGATTATAGTTGTAAATCATAACGGAAAACACAAATATACAAACAGTAATAAACAAAGGATAACCCCATTTATATTTCCCTTCTCTTATACAACCAATAGCTCTTCCCTAAAGATCTAACCCCATCCCACAAGTTCCCCTTTTACGCCCAATTATTCGTTCCATTATCGCCACAAGACCTGGCTTGTTTACGATACTGCTCCCCGCTTTTATTGCCACTAAAGTATGAAATTGCGCATTAGTAAACCTTTCACATCGCACCATCATATCATTGAAATACATAACTCGAGATTTAGTTTGAGCGGGTGTTTTGTGTACCGTCAAGATGTCAGATATTTATGATAATATATTATTCTACTGTAATCGTCTGTTCGTTTTATGGCTTTTTAAGTTTTTACCACTTTGTTCGCTGTTGCCGAATGCGGTGATAAAAAGTGTCAAAATAAAATTAAGTTTAGCACAATGTTAATTTGAGTTACAAAATACTAATTTACGTACTTTGATTTAAACGTTTTAATACCTAAAGGTGGCCTATGAGTCAGACTGGAAACTGAGATATTAAAGCTGGCCTTATAAATTTAAATGGCTTATGACGGATAGCACAATTAACAAAATACTTCTGCCGTACAACATAATATAGTTAACGCGTTGTGAGACTGGTTGGTCGTAAATTAGGCGTCGTTTCAGACTGGTTTGGACAATGTCTCGCTTGATGTTCCGACACACTGATATTAACTATCCCACGGAGACCCTTGCTTTGTCTCATACGAGCTTAACCTAATGAGCTGTGGGTCAACACTTATGAGAATTAATGTACGCCATTTTATTCTTTAAGAATAAATTTGACTTCCGTAATAACCTACTAATTTGAAAGGTGTAGTAATCTATAAGGTTTATTCTATTTTATTTGAAAAAATGTGGAATGACTAATAAAGATATACCGCTTTTGACTGATGGGGCGAAATAGATGCCGCTAATGTCTCAATTTCGGGAATAGACCTCCATGTAAAGCAAACAATCCGCCCTCTGAAGGATTCCCACTGAGTGCTGTAACTAGGTAACTTATACAGTTGCCGTGTGCAATAAATTAGATAATTACGTGACAACAAAACCCGTGAGAGATCGCGCCACGGGTGAGACGAAAAATCGTGAAGCGAATAGCCCCCTGCTGGCCAGACCTCACCGAGCGAAGGCACCCAACTTCTGTCACATCACACCGCCTTTGTTCCCTAAATTCGCCATCCCTTTTCACGGGTTGAAAACCCACTTGAAAAAAGAGAGGTTCGATGTCGGCAGAGCCTTTGCGTCGCGCTCATCATTTTTCACGTCTTATTCAATAAGTCGCAGCGTAGTCGCCGAGATAGTGATCGAGTTTTGAAATATTTCGATGGGAGAGCGCTACATTCCCAAGGATATGGTGTTACTTTGCGTGCGGAATGTCGGTCCTGTATTGTTATGTATTATTTTGCTTTCATATTTCAACTTGAATTAAACGATTTCAATTTATTTTTGCTACAACCTCATTGCTTCGACTACGCACTCGCAATCTTCGATTCAGTCATGTTTATACCAGAAATAATCTGGCTGATAGTTCACCTTCCTATATGAAATATAAAACGGTCTATATCTTCGTCTGTATGTGTATCTGCTTAACCAAAACGATCGAATGAATTACTATTTATTTATAAAAATAATAATACATGTTAACAAAAATCTTAAGAAAAACATGGTGCAACAATTGGCAGTTAAAAAAGAAAGTAGTAAAAAAAAGAAGACTGTAGTAGAAGAAATGTATTTCACCTACCTATTGCTAATCTTTACCCATTTCTTATATAAATTAGGTTAAACTATAATCCAGCGAACATATCGCACATAAAATATAACGAGCTAACCTGATTGACAAAACCGGACGTGGTAACCCAAAAAATTAAGAAAGACATCAATGAATCATCTAACGTTTTATTTGCATCAGTGCGCACATTATGTGTGCGACACAGAAGCGTCAAGGCGTTGCAAATGTCATTTACTTACAAAATACACAAGCGAAAACCCCTTTGTGCGAACATAATAAGGCCCACACTTTGTTTGCTCCAACAATTGTTAAGAATGATTATTTGCAGTCGGCTACTTTAACAGATTAAACACCTTTGTGTAGATACGTTCGGAAACTGTCCAGTTACAGCTACCATTGAGGGTTGGTACAGATGGTAATCTATAACAGAGTGGTTAGTTTTGCAAACTGCTATTTTTTGTTAGTTTTTATCACTTCATCTTGTGGCTTTGACGAACCGCTGGTGTGATTAAGAATTAAGTTATATTGTGCGAAAGTAATGTTATCTTTTTGATCTTTTTCCAGATTTTATAACACTGCGGTAATAAACGTATAGTTTATGTTTTTATTTTGTCATTAACAAAGGAAAGATGCGTTAAAGCTTCCGTTGCTCATTTGTTTTTACATAAGTTTACATTGTATGAGTTCGGAGACTCAAAAATATCAGTCTAGTACAATATACAAATGTTTTGAATACTATGTAATTTTACTCCACGCTACTCATCCCATATCACGATTTGTTGAGAAATTTATGTCTTACCGACTAGCCTATCAGGCACGCGACCAGGCAGATCTGGCCGAGAAGCTGGGCACGCTGTTTCATCTGAGCTTGGCGTCTCCGGGCCCGGGCGACAACTACTCCGGAAATATCCTTATGATATTTATGGGCGAGTCGGAGCCCGCTGGCGGAACTACTGCGTGGCTTGTCTTACTATACCATAGCGTTCTTGGCGAAACTAGGCAATGCTAGAATGCCCACATCACTTATGAAGTCTTGAATAGGACATACGACCCATTTCTGCATCTTTTTTATCATTGTTTTGGCTTAGATATATCAGTTTTCTGACCATGTTGTCCTTCTCAATACGGGTAAGTCCATTGCGCAGACAGGAGGAATAATAAACTGATCCGAGGTTTAACACTAAGCCTTAAGACGCACGCAATATGTGATATGGGTTTATCTTTACATTAAAAACCCAATTGAAAAATTTCATGATGATATACAATATTCAATTGTTTTTTTTTCCTGAGTAGTTAATAGAACGTTACCAACTGAAGACTTTTATCAACTTCACTCAAGAAATAAATACAGGAAGAATGGTTTGTTTAATATTTAAAGTGAGTTCAAAGCAAAACCGCAATCAAAACTTGTCTAATATACAAACTTAATTATCTGTTGATAGACGTTTTGTTGCGGTGAAACACAATTTTCCTTCCTTGTTTTAATTAAATGGCGCCTAAAAACCACAATCGGTGGCGCTAAATATCCTAATAACTTACACACCATTGTTGAATTGTAAACTAATTTGATTCGAATTAACACTTTATTTGTTTGTATAGCGCATTTAAGTATTCAGAAATTTTTCAACGCCAACTCAAAAAAAAAATAGCTTTATATCAACGTATGGGGTGTAGTAGGTACTCATTGTATTAGCGTTCCCCTTTTAATTTAATTGTCAAAACTGGTACTTAATAAAAAAAAAATTGACAATAAGAAATTAAAGATACAAGAAAACAGTTGCCATCATAAAAAAAATTTTACCACATCATATTAATATTTAAATTAAACTAATTGTTATTCGATTTCTATTGAGCTATTGGAACTATGTAATCGAAAACAAAATCGAATCACTTTCAATGATAAGCCTCCAAACGTCATAATCTAACGAATCGTTTATAATCCCATGCTTTGAGATAAAAGAGACCGTCAAATTAGGCTCTCGCGCTGATGAAGGGTCATAAATTTAAGTCTGTTTAAACTTTTAAGTATATGGTTGCTCGTTATACATACATATCCGGCGGCCATAATTGTTTTATAGTTTTTTTTCTACAGCTTTATTCGGGACTTTATAATTATTTTTAAAAATCAATAGATTTTCTTGTTGCATGTAATCATACCACAATCATTTATTATGGTAAAGAGACGTATAGTGTCATCTACCGGCAAGTAGCAAAACTAAATAAATAATCAATATTTTAAAGTATTATCATTTAAACGTCTTTGACATACATTTATAGTTATTAATAATTTTGATGACTTGTTTATTAATTTTCTTGTAGTTTCTGATTTATTTAAATAAGTTTTTCCAATTCAAAAATAGATGGCGCCACACAATTACACTATTTGTAACTTTAATCACAATTATTTTTAAACATTAAATACCTATCTGCTTTTCATAATAAAATATAATTATGTTATTAAAAAAGTAGTTAAGTTATCAGTTGTAATTATATAATAATAAGACAAAGTAACAAGCTATTGAATACATTACATCAGAAATTTATGATATTATCAATGTTTATAATTCAGGATCTGAAAACTATATTCAGTAACAACACAAAACCACAGACATAAACAATATTAAAGTTCATGATAAAAAAGTGGTTATTGCGTCTGTAGTATTACTCATTCTTTAAACCAAGACATCATCATTCTCTAAAAAAAGCATGTACCTTCCAACAGGATATCAACAACAATCCTACTCGGGATACAAACCTTGAATAACCATGAACCAAATGAAATGGCCATGCACCATGCATCAAAATGCTTTCCTACATATCTACCCAAGAAGCGTACGCTTTTTCGCAATTTTCCAGGTAAAAAGTAGCACTTTTTTTTTAAATTTTCCAACGACGGTTTGCTAAGGTAAATGAGTATTTATCATAATTTAATAGGCCCACTGTGTATTAATTGGTGTGTGGGTAAAAACATCATTTTTATGAATAATCACATTACGCCAAATAGTAATATTTAATTTTTGCCAACGGAATATCGAAGGAATAACCACGAAAAATGCGTGTGAAATTTTTATTTGATAACTTTTCACGTTGCCATGCAGTTATATAACCTTAAGGACTGTAACTATATTTAGTCGAAGGGGATATTCAGTCGAAGTAAATAGGGTATTTAGGGCTAAAAAATGTAGGCAATAGCATAGTTGCGTACTATGTTTAAGAAGCTCAAAACTGTATCTCTTCCCTGTATGTTTATTTATTAAATATCCTTATTCGTTCAAAAAAACATAAATATTTTTAAGTCAACGGGAATGAACCACTATCGAGTATAAATTGGCTGTGCCAAAAATTAATCTGGAATTGTATAGGAAAATCTATTGTATGGCAATCAAAGTTTATAATAATTAACTAAAAACATTTAAAGATCTTCGTACTAGACTTTATTTTAATCGCCTATATTTGGGTTACATTAAAATTAACATTATTTAATTGTTAACGTAATATACATATATTTGAATAATGTAGTGATAAAATAATATAAGAATTGACTATAATGATATGACTCGTAATGTAATTGTAACTTCTATTCTAACTTTTAAGACAAATTTATACGCCAATATGTGTGACAGAATATGCGAACTTTAGATATACCAACATAACATTTTTGTAATATTCTTGCAAATATATAATAATAAATATTATACTACTATAATGCTAAGCCTTCTAAGCGTTCGTTTCGAAAAAAATTTGTTTCAAATTGGTTGTCGGAGAAGGCTGTCTCTGAAAATATCCCCAAAACTGCTATGAACATTCGTTAGCTCCATTAAAAGTAAACTGAAGTCATGGGAAGTCATGAGGAATAACCATGCATACTCATCTTTATTCTAGTATATGTAGTCTGTATTTTCCTTAATGTCGGCACATTCACAGAATTTCTAGCTAACCTAACCGTAAACTAAAAAAACCTCTTATCTTCAATCAGCACCCTGTTACTCGTTCCACGCGAAGGTTAACACCGAATCATTAAAAAAGAACGCTTGTAGACCCCCAAAAGACTGTAAAAAGACGAGATGAGCCCAAAAAGACTACATTTTGGTTACCGAACGGCGCCTAGCGGGTGCTGCGGCGTCTGTGAATGTATTTTATACCTTACGATATTTATACTTACGATTTCAATTTTTTTATAGTATCAAATATTCAAAATATCATACTACAATAATTTTACCTTTATTAAGGGCTTACAATTTTGATAATTAAACGTATTTGTTACGATGTAAATTGGTTTAAACAAAGTATATCTTGTATAATGTGTATTTTTTACTGCAAATTTGCTTTGACTTTATCTTTCCTAAATTGTAATGAGTTATATTAATTAACTAGTTTTTTCTAAGCGAACTGTATGAAAATAGGTCATTCGTATAAAAATTTAATGTATTTATAAGGAATTAACAATTTATTAATTAATGGCAGAAATCAAAGTATACCTACGTTGAATCTATTCAAATATATAATCGTTAATCGTTCGTTAGTCGTTCGTTAATCGTTCCGCACTTAGACTCTCATTAAGTCGTAAGTACGTAAAGTACGGGCTAAGTTAGCCAGCCTAGCTCCTTTCAGAAGCACTCGTGGGGACTTCGCATTCAAATATATTTCAAATAACCAATAAATTGAAAGTCACACATAAAAATAACAAATTTCATTTCACAGAAACGGCAACTAGAAAAATTTATCTACACTAATATTATAAAGAGGAAAACTTTGTTTGTTTGTTTGTTTGTTTGATTGTAATGAATAGGCTCATAAACTACTGGACCGATTTTAAAAATTCTTTCACCATTCGAAAGCTACATTATCCACGAGTAATATAGGCTTTATTTAATTTTGAACACAAATAGGGTTCCGTAAGATATTAGGGTTTTTCGGACACAAGGTGTAAAAAATCAACCAAAAAAGTTAATTATTTTGCGTACCCTGCCTAAACTATTAAAGATAGAACCATAAAATGTTCTAAGTAATTGTAGATCTTATAAATATCTACAAAAAAGTCCGCGACACACTATACCTATCTATGTCGAGTGAGGCACAATAACCATAAATGATATAATGACATGGCAAAACGGCGTTTGCCGGATCAGCTAGTTAGTTAATAAATACTTAATAGTGGAAATACTGTTATAACCGACAACATTTTTGTTATACAAAAGTCGTACAGTCGAAATTGCTTATTTAGATTATAGGGCTGATATTCGCCGTGTGGTTTTGTTGATCGTCGCCCGTGGGCGCTTGCGCATCTAATTTATAAGCGTTGACTTCGACACAATACTCTATTGGTTATACATGTGACAACCATGGATATTTAATCGACAAATTTTATGAATGAAAGATATTACAGATTTATGGACTTTAGATTAAAAAATAATGTTTCACGATAGTAAGTATATTTTACGCAAAAATAAATAGGAGCTTAGTTCTACAACTTAGCGTTTAAGGCACTTTTTACCACGCAATACCTCTATATATGACCAGTTCCCCATCAAAACATTTCTAAACCAAATGGACTGTTTCAAAAAAGAAAGGCCGGCGACGTACTCCTGCACCTGGTATTGGATACTAACATTAAGTGAGACCACAACCCGTTTCGTGTATATAAAACAGATCATAATTAAAATTATTCTAATGTACTCCCTCCAAAATTTGCGCTTCCCTAATTTTATTTTGAAAACCCTCAGTCAAAAATCGACTCATTCAAAAAGTATTGTTATTTTAAACCGGCGTTTGAATTCCAAAAAGGTTACCGAATATTTTATGATATTATAACAGAGATTTGTGGTCAAAGTACGTGTCTGCACGTTCGCCTACTTCAAAGGTTAAACAAATGCTTTTCGTTTTGACAGACGATATGATGCGAGCGACCGCAAGGAATGGAAGATTATAATCTGTGGTCGCCATGAATGAACCTTTCAAATTACAGATAAATTAAGCGTTAATAAGTCGTGAGAAAGGGTGAATTCAGGATGTGGTATTACTTAGTTTAACTGATAACTATGTAAGTTGCCAAATTTAGATGTGTTTTATTATTTTTTATTAAATATTTTGTCGGCAACGCACTCGCGCCCTCTGGCATTGCGAGTATTTAAAAAGAAATATATAAACAAACTTTTAATAATAAAAGAAAAAAGGATCTACCATATTCTATCTTTCCTTCTACTCGCTATTACGAGTATTATATATTTTACATAAAAAATATTGATTAGTAATATCCAATCAAAAGTCAAAAATCATTTATTCATGTACGTAACACAATGTACACTTATGACCGTCAAAAAAGAAATATACATTAAATTCTTAAAATTTTACATTTACTGCCAGTTGTCAAATCAAGGGCGTAGAACGGAAGAGAAGAACTGGCAATAAACTCTCCACCACTCTTTTTAATCGCCAAGTTTTTTGTTTTATACAACGTTTGTAACGAGCTGCAACCATTACACCAATAACTATAACATATGTATAAAAATGCCTCAGTGAAATGTTTAACAAGTTATACTAAACTACGCAACAGTGTCGAGTATTAAAGGACCGATATCATTAAACGTAAAGCTAAGATTACAAGTCCGTTATTCTCGCAATCTCATACGGAAAACATATGAAATGTTATTTGGTCCCATTTTTTGTTGCATTATTACTGACACATCAACATCTTACGCATGCATATTGGATGCACTTTAAAATGACTTGCGCGATCATTAGAATCAATTATTTCTCCATTTACGACTCTGAATGTGTCGTGCCAGGTTCGCAATTTTGATCATGATCGCTTTTTATACGTTATTAAGTGTGCTGTAGGTAAGTTAAACACGTTTAATTTTATGCATGCCTTTATAATGACTATCGCATGCCGAAGTATTTTGAAAGGTTGAAAAATGTATGAAGAATTCAATCGCGATGGCTGTGCTAAATTATGTATAATGATAATAAATTTATGATGAGAGTTCGATACTTTAAAGCGTTAGGATTGTTAGTCTTGTCTTTTATTAATGGTTTCTTTTTTTGAATACTATAGAGATTGTTTAAATAATTGTTTCATGCATTCTTCGCTTGGATGGAGAAAATATAGTCTTCTGAAACAAATGTTCATATGATTACTAATGAAACAATTCGACTTAGGGTCCTTCAAGAAAGAGCGTTCCAATTCTTAAAAGGTCGGCAGCGCGCTTGCGAGCCTTCTGGCAGAACAAGTGTCCATGGGCGGCGGTATCACTTAGCATCAGGTGAGCCTCCTGCCCGTTTGATTCCTGTAACTTTAAAATATCCTAAACCAATATATTGTATACACAATGTACTTAGAAACGAACATAGTGTACAGTTTTGTTAGGTTAATTTATAAAAGCTGTCCTCCTCATTTGTGAATACACTTTGAGACTTAAATAGCTATTAAATGTGTCTTTCTCTCTTATGTCACTTTGTTATAAAAAATGTCAAATCGACATTTTTAATTTATACCCCAAAGTACTATACCATACTGTCTGACATTATGCAATCGGATTGTCACAATTGTCATTGAAATGGAAATGTCAAGTTGTATTGTATTGAAAGGGACGTAATTGGGGCAATTAGGCACATCCTACAGGATAAGGTGGGCGATGCTTATTTTGCTGTACAGCCAAGTTATTATTTTTAAAGGCCCAAAGTCGAGGAAAATATTGTTGTATATAACGATTCTTAAAGATTCTATGTTTCAGTATTATTAATGTGGTTGTATCTATTTGGTTGTTTTTAACTGTTTTACCGTAGCATAAGTATCTGCCTACCCCTTTTGGAAACAGAATAGAAAATTAATATATATTTATAGACTTGTAAATGTAACTTGTATTTTCATTCAATTTATTATTGTAAAATGTCTACATTTTCTTTGTAAACATAGTAGGTAAGCAGCGTAATACCCGGAAGTTCAAGCTACGATCGCCGGTGAAATTATTCTTTTCCAGCGTGATAAATGGAACAGCAATTGTAAATAATCATTAATTAAATGTAGAGAGAAATATGTTAAGTCTATACTTTATTCGACGATTATACTTTACACACAAAACAAGTGTAAGGTCGAATTTGTGGAAGTACTAAAATTGATGACTTCGAAGCTCTAGACAAAACACTGAGGTTTAATAAATTTTCCAAATGTTTTACTTATGAGGGAGATTTTTCAACGAATTGTTTCGCTTATAAATCAGAATTGTACGAAAATAACTTGGTCAATGTCGAGTCAGTGTCATATTTTCCTCAAATCATATTTGTCCTAGCAATCGTTCAAAGTAGGCAGCCAGGTCAATGACCGGGACTATTGCAAAATGTGAAAGTAAGTGTGGGAATTAATTACGATTTGCAGATTGTAACGAGCAATAACGAAAATAATGAACAATGTCATTAGGTCACATGTGGGTGTTGGACGACATTTTTAGAATCTGTGCCATAATTGTTTATGATACACACGAATGCTCCGGCGATTTTCCAAGCATTACCTAGTAAGAGAGGAGAGTGTTCAGAGTTCTTCAAACTGCCTGCAGCTGAGTTTCATCATCGGACGTCAAGGCAGAATACAAGATACCACCCGTATCAGCTCGACATCCGTCGTTCCATAACTGAGCGTTTAAGCGTGAGCTGAAGTATTACCGAACCAATTGACATAGGGTAATTGAAGAAAAGATTGTACCAATTCTTAAAAGTCCGGCAACGCACTTGCGAGCCTGGAAATGTGCGTGTCCATGGGCGGCGGGGCGGTATCAATTAACATCAGGTGAGCCACATGCGCGTTTGCCTCCATTTACTTAAAAAAAATGATATCTGTGGTGTGTGAGCTGTAATTCTTGAATATTACAAGTTGTCAGTACAATGCAGAGTGCAGAGAGTTCGAATATTTACGTTCTTTATAAATTCTCACCCCGCTTTAAAGGGTAGGTACTCAATAGAACATGACTACATCAATTTATTTTTGAGAAGGCGATTGTTTTTTATTGTATAAAAAAAGGCTTTTTTGTTTATAGTGTTAACATTACAATCGAGTTGTACAACAATAAAAAAATGAAGAAAATTTTTTTTCATAAATTACATACCTTTAGGTAGCAAAAACTAAATCGATAAAACCGTAGCAGGTAACAAAACCTAATTATGTTAATTCATCAACAACCTTCTTCAAATGTGACATAATCCCTATTCTAGCCTCGAAACCAGAGCTAACAAAAACATCGGTGTCTTTGAAGTGAAATCGAGTCTAACATTCATTATTTTGCATATTATTGACATTTTATTTTTACCAGTGACTTCATCCTCGGCAAATCATCATAAAAAGAGCATACCAATTCTTAAAAGGCCGGCAACGCACTCGCGAGCCCTGTGGCATTGAGTGCCTATGGGCGGTATCACTTAACAGCAGATGAGTTGGTCAAAAAGTCAGTTATTTATTCATTTAGGTTACACAATGTATACTTATGAACGTCAATAAAGAAATATATATTAAATGCTAAATGCTTCTAATTTTACATTTACTGCCAGTTCTTAAATCAAGGGCGTCCAACGGACGAGAAGAACTGGCAATAAACACTTCTGGATCACGGCTAGTTAAATTCTTTAGTTTTTAAAAGTATGAGTTCACATTTAAGTAAAACTTACAAGTGATAGATGAGTGAACCGCCACTTACTAAAGCTTTTAGGCAAATATTGTATTCTGTAACGTTTTGGAATACTACAGATAGGCCACGCTATATAGATGCTTAAAATCATGGAAAAATATTCCGGCGGCTTCTACTTAATTATATGTATAGTCCTGAGATATTTGGGAAGTATTTTTGATATAGAAACAAAACGAAAACGATTTATTGCCTGTGTACGAAATTTATATCGGAGCTTTAGATTTTTCCGTTTGAAATACGGACCGTTGTGTCTGTATATGGATACCTAATGAGTTATGCGAAATCATTGATGCGTATTTAGTGTTGTTGCTACCTTTTTGTATTGTAACGGTTTAACACTCCTAAACGGTTCAACTCAACATTATTTATATACCGGGTTTACGCTTATTGAAATTACCAACATTTTTAATAAAAAAAAATCAGTGGCGCTACAACCTTTTTAGGTATGGGCCTTTCTTTATCTGTTTCATGTTCGTTTGTCAATCTAATAGGCAAGTAGGTGAATCTGTCAACACACGTTAACTTTTTGAGTCTAAGGCCTCACGACGTTTTCCTTCATCGTTCGACCGATTAAATACGCACATAGAAAGAAAGTCCCACACAGCCGGGGATCGAACCTACGACGCGGGGACACGGGGATGAGAGTCTCACGCTGAAGCCACTAGGTCAACACTGCTCTCAAGATACAGTGTTTAATACTTTTGAGAAACAAGTTTGTATAGTAGTCTCTTATAAGCTCCAACTGTATATGCTTCATTGAGAAATCTTTTATTAATAAAATAAAACCAACAGATTATTCTACTTAACAATAAAATAGATTTTTTTTAACTGGGAGATCTACACTGTAGAGACATCGAGAATCACAAAAAGAGTATGAATTAGTTAAAAAAAAATTGTCCCAATTCCACAGACATTAACCTGTTATATTTTTTACTACAGATTATTTACCATACAAAATAATATCAACTACAAGCTTTACGGATGTCATTAATTACTAATAGATTCGAATTAGGAGTTAACGACAGTCCAATCCGTCGCATGACATCACCTAGCGAGCGAAAGCTAATTAGCACACTTAATGACGCAAAGAAGTGGTCATTTGTACACTTATCCTATTGATATTGTTATTAAATAGAAAGTCTATGTTTACGACTTTCTTATATTAATTAATTAAATATAACTTCTTAGCGTTCGTTATTAATAAACGACCTTCTCCCTGAAATATTTCTAAGTTGGATATTTTCGTATTTGAAAGAAGGTGACTTTGGATGTTAGATGTCGATTTCCAAGAAATTTCATTCAAGTACTAAAAATAGGTAGAAAGAAAAATCATTAATATTATACAGCCGTTGCCATTCTTACGCATTCTTTTTTTTTACAGCAAAATATAATCTAAATCATGATATATTATATTTGAAAACCACATTGTTTTGTATTAATATAACCAGAGGAGTCTGGTTTAGAAGCGCGACAAATGTATATAAAAATAATTATCTACCTTATTTTTTATGTTGCTTAACTATGTAATCTAATAAACTGCTACACTGCGGATCTAAGTCTCTTATTACGGCGCTAAGCTATAAATTTAAAATTGATCTTGGTCGTAATGGAACTTAATATAGTCACGATTAAGTAACTTAAACTCATTAAGTTACTTTACTTGACTTTTTTTTTATAGAACAGGGGGCATCGGGGGCAAGCCTCCTGGGCTTATCAGCGCTTCATACATTCTGATAAACAATAAACTACAAGCCTTTTCAGAATGCCAAATCATAAAAAAACCGCTTCACGACTGATTTGAGAGCGACCGCCGATGCGAAAACCGCTGTGTGAGTTCGAAAAGTGAGTTACAGAATCGCAGGGCTGATGCTAAGTGATACCGCCGCCCTTAGACACTCTCAATGTCGGAGTGCTCGCGAGTGCGTTGCCGGCCTTTTAAGAATTGGTACGCTATTTTCTTGAAGGACCCTAAGTCGAATTGGTTCGGTTGTGCGCGGCAAAAACTGCATTGAAAATCGCTCAATCGTAAAATGGCGGACGTCGAGGTGATACGGGTGGAATTTCGTATTCTGCCTCGACGTCCAATGATGAAACTCAGCTGGGGGTATTAATCCGAAAACCCCTTTTGACTGACTTAATTTCCCTTGGATGGAGCAAAGTGAGACTTCATATTCGGTCTTTGACACCTTCGCTTGCTCCAAGTCTTTCTATCTCACTTGCAACTTAAATTAATTAAAACTGAAAATTAATTGTTAGAATTATGTTGCCTTGTATGTGAACTTATGGAAAATTTTAGCATATTGTTCTATGTGACTGTTACTATGAGCAAAACTTATTGAATACATTATTCTTAGAGTACGATTAGCACCTAAGCTGCTACTGGAAAGTTTATCGTTTATTTGAATCGTTCAGTGATTTAAATTTTACTTTAGTTTTATGTTTTGTTTATGTGAAATAAGCTGGACAAGCTGGTGGTCGTCGGCAAGGAAGGCAAAATGCCTCGGGGTAGATCGCCAACCCGTTGGTGACACTAAGTCGTAATTCTCACGGGTCTCCCATAACAGCTGCGTTAAGGGAAGATATAGACGGAACAAAGTGGAGATATCACTAGCAGGATAGCAGGCAACTTACAATGATACAATCTTCTGAGAAGATGTGACATAAAATGTGTGTTAAAAATTCCTGTATAATGTGATGAACTGATGAATTTATGTAAAAATACAAAAATATTTAATACTAAAATTGTAATACGATCCAGCTAACTAGAGATTAAAGTGGAATATTTTTATTAAATATCAAACTTGCTGACTGTACTAGTACAAGTTGCGACACGTATGACTCCACCCACGCAGCAAGTAGATGTTTTATTGGGTGTAGAACGCCCGCAGACTACACTATACATACGTAAAAGCGAAATTCAAAATTCTATTTTCAAATTATATGAAAGTTCTAAGTACCTTTTTCAAATATTGCAACGAAATGAACTAGTATAATGACAATTTTCTTAGTATTTATTTAGAAACCACACCAAAACATATAAGTTATGACATAGAGATCCATAGACTATCATAACACCGAAAATCAAGTGTTAAATAATACGCCATCCTAATTTAAAAAAAGCGTCTCTAACGTAAGTTACGTTCTATTTATAATTTTATATTTTTCTGAGAGGAACAACAACGACATTTTGATATAAATTGAGCTTGGTTACGTAACAATACTCAATATACTCGATTTTGATATCTCCCATCGATAATTCATTTTTCTTTAACAAAGTTTTCGACCTGAAACTACTTTTGATTCACCGGGATTGAATCAAGGACCATTCAATGTTATTGGTGCAGGAATTACCAGGGTATAGAAAATGTCTGTATTAAGTAGGTCTTAATACAGACACATATAAGTGAACTGTGGGTGTAATTCGGAATTGTTTCAGCTTGTAATCATGAGGCATCGGTGTGATTTCAAATAATTGTGTCATTTGTAAAATCATTACAAAAATAAAGCCTAATTCACATAAATGTATTTCGGTCACGGACACCATATTAAGATGTGAACAATATGCATCTTATCTGCCCTCCGACCCGTTACATTTCCGGTTAATTATCGAATTATTACGAATCGCTAACGGTGCCCTCTCGCGAGACTTTCATGACGCATCGCTGTATCGAGATCAGAAATGCATTCGCTTATACTGAACTAAAAATGTATTAATTTAATCTTACGTGCTTAAAATTAAAGTATTGCTTAAGCTTTATTTGTAGTTGAATTTTAATTCCTATGTCTTCTGTAAAATAATACTATGATTCTTCGTATCTCTTTATAAAATCTTTTTTTAACTTATATGTGGAGATTTCATTAGTTTTTTTGGCAGTCATCGCAGCCCATAGACACCTTTATATAGTGGATGCAATGCCGGCCTTTTCGGGAGAAGTATACTCTTTCTTAAAATGATTGGAGGTCGTATCTCAGGGAAGAGGAGTTGATTCCACAGTTCGCTAGTTCCCAAAAGAATGTGTCTTGTGAAGCGGACCGTGGAAACTACCAGCCAACAAGGTGATGCTAAAGAGTTTTTTATCCTGGTAATATAGCTAAAATATCCGTTTTCTATATTACTACGTTTTTAAGAGACTGAAACCCCTAGTGACATATTCATAATTCTGTTTTTGCGCTGGAGAAGTTTCCACTAATTGATTATGTTATTTAAGTACACGGTACAAATTAAGGAGGCCTTATGTGTTAAATTATTATTTCAAACTGTGACTAAATGCCAGGGAAAAGTTCAATTATATTCATGCAACTTCTTGATATATACCTATTATTATTAGAATGTGATAAAACACTGAAACATATACAGATAAGCTATTACCAGCTGACGACATCATATAGGTTCCTGGAGAGATGGAGGAAGCAAATAACAAATCCAAATGGAAAGTTCAGTTAGAGGTTTTTACACAAAAGGGGTACATACTGAATGAATGGACAACAATAACAAATTTCATCAGATTTGTAATTTTCATGGTATGGAATTAAAGGGGCTTTATTATTATTATTATTCCAATACCGTTTGAATTCGTGATGATATGTGAATCATTTAAGTTCGCTGAAAGCTTTGTTTAGTTCTGACACAAATGAATTCATGAGTAATTACAACGCTATAATCGAATTATAATTAGAGAAACAGTATATAGACTTGAAAGTTATTAATTTATTGTTTTTAACCTTGTTTATTTATTATCATTAATATATAAAGACAGATTAAAAATTTCAATTTATACCAACATAAATCAAGTTAAATCCTGGATGTTACAAATTTTAGCCGTTTATCGTTAAACGAAACCTTCAAAGCAGCTTCATCTTTGAATACTGCTCAGCGATTTTGGACTTCATCTCTTTAGAAGAGTGTCTGGAAGCGTACTTCTATACTGGAGGGTAACATCAACGAAACAAAAATTATATTAAATATAATATTATGATATATTAAAAAAATAACCTTATACGTTCTCGCACAGTGTTCTGATATTTGCAGTGGCAAAAAACGAAACGAAAAGCTCAAAAATATTCAGAAGTACATGCAATCCAGTTACGATGCATGTATTAGCTTTTAACGTATTCAAACCTTGTTAACATCAACCAACATTGGTTTCAGAACATTTAAATGGTCCGACAATGCCAGTAAAAATGTATAGTAAACATAAATGATAAATTTATTGTCGTGCTCGATAATTTTATTACGATTACCCTCATTCTAATATTGTAAATTTGAAAGTAACCATTTTGCTTATATTAGTGTTTATATATTGTAATATGGTGTATAATACGTAGCCAATTTAACAAAATTATTATCGATTATATTATTGTAATTATTAATAACGTAGTTAATCTAGTATGTATATATAAAATTATCATGTCACAATGTTCGTTCCCATACTCCTCGGAAACGGCTCGACCGATTCTTATGATTTTTAAGCATATTCAGTAAGTCTGAGAATCGGCTACTATCTATCTTTCGAACCCCTAAGTGAAGGAGTGTCCACCCCAAAAAAAAATATATTTTTTTATGATACAGCATACAAAAATACATACAACCCTTAAATTTCACCTCTCTTCGATCAACCCCTATTTTTTACTTGTTAATTAAAAACTTATGACTTGAGCTCTGAGGTTTATATAGAGAAAATTTCACAGGAAAATCTAAAAAGTTTTCATTCCGGAAAACTGAATAGTCTCTGGGGTAACATAGCAAAATTTTCCACGTTGGTATGTACTAAAAAGGTAGGCTAAGTAAAATAACATTAAGGTGAAACAAAATTCGCGCGGGGGCAGAAGTAAACTAGTAAGTACTGCTAATATTTTTAAAATATGGTTAGTATAAATTTCCAGCAAAAAATTATAGTATCGAGTTGGCTGCTATAAAAATAAATTATTGACTAATTACTCCCCATGCCTTAGCCAGGAATCGGGCGTACTAATTCTAAGGAACTATTAAGTTATTCGTCTTAAGTTTTCTACGATATATACCGTTATAACAAACGCGAATACATATTTCGCTTACATACATTAGGGAAAGCTTCTTATAAAACCCGCTTGAATGAATAAAAAAGAAGTAATGGTAACATATAAACTTTTTGAAAGTTAAAAGCTTGAATCAGCAGACCCAAAGTTTTAACTAGTTTTATTTAGAATTTACCACAATTTCCTTTGCCACAAAGACGTAAACATTATATGACTATTAAATACTTAACACCTTTCATACAGTCTGTAAAATAGACGTTCATACGTGGTCTATCCGGTAAGTACGTTCGTCGCAATTTCAAAAACTAATAAACAAATATAACTGTCTAATACGAGAAACATAAGATTCCCACAGCGTTAAGTCGGTTTAGAAACTGGCGTTTTGCCGCCCTAAGTACAAGTTTAAAAAAAAGCTATTAGTTTGGAAAAATTAAACATACTTATTACTTTACGTTTAGTGTTACGTGTAATTTTGTTATTGGTTTTTCGTAAGTAACTCTCAGTTGGTGCTTCTTTTTTTAAATTTCTCCATATTGCCTGAAAAAATCGCTTGCTAGCCGCCTGTTGCCTGATACCTTATGTAACCAGTTTTTATGTGTATGTCAAAGATAACAAAGTGTTAAAACATAAATAAACAAATAACTTAAGTACCAAACTTTCAAATATAAATAGACAACTGTAACTAATGGTATATTTGATGGGGTTATTTTTAAAACAATAATACAGCAATGTTATTTCTCGCTTTCATTTTTAACAATCTACAATGTTTATAAAACATCACCTGCTGCTACAACCTTTTAGATCTGAGCCTCAGATTTCTGTATTAATTTCATTTTCATTTATATTAATAGACAAGTAGGTGATCAGCCTTCTGTGCCTGACACACGCCTTCGATTTTTGGGTCTTCGCACGATCAATCCGGTGCCAAAGCTGCTAAAAAGTATACAGTCATGTATTCTTCTCCGTTAATGAAAGTGTTTATTTACATAAATAGAATGTTTAACCGTTTAGTCAATAAGCCACCTAAAAGACATATGTATATGTATAGTGCGTCGATAAACATATTTCCGATTTTATTGCATTCGCCCTTCACCGTGAAATTGTGTGTCACATACATTTGATATTTATATAATTTGCAATGCCGGGTAGAATTGGATTGCATATACTTATGTAGATTAGCTCTCGTACGTGGCTTTAATCTGGCCATTTATAGAAGTAGTTAACGCCCGTTATTGTCTGCAATGGCTGGCCCCGGTGCTCTTCAACTCCCTAATAACGATTGCGATCCCAACTTCAATGTAAAGTTTTTCTACTACGTAAATCCAAGGTTGCAACATAAGTGCTATACATTTTGAGATGACTAACACTATATCAAGTTTACATACAAAAACCTCTGGATCGGACATAGCTATCTATTGTTTGAAGTTTGAAGTTTTTTTATTTGAAGTTAAGAGTTAGTTAAGTTAAGTTTGAATGGAAACTCGCAGTGCAATTAATGTTTTATTAAAACCCTTTGCCTGTTACTTTTAACTGAAACTGAAACTATTATTGAAATGAAATGAAATGAAATGAAATGAAATGAAATGAAATGAAATGAAATGAAATGAAATAGTTTATTCTTGCAAGTAGGACTATATAAATCACTTTTACAATGTCATCCTAAACTAGATGAAGTCGACATTTCCTAACTGACTGCCCTGAGAAGAAATGTCGAAACAAACTCGGGGGTCTTAGTCTCTTTTATAGTCCAGATAATACAATAATAAATTAATAAATTGGTGTAAACAAATGCAGAGTATTTACTGGACTGGTCTTTGGAAGAAAGAACCAGATCGATCTGAGCAAGCCTGTGCCAGCAGACGGCTAGCATGCCCCGAATAGCTCATGCAGCTCAACCATTTTTAAGGGAGCTGCACAACCCGGTACACAACAATACCGCCAGTGGCACCATAAAAATATGTGGGGCAACAACTCACTCAGATCGCCAGCCCAAAATAACTATAGACTAAAATGCATCAAATTATAAATCAAGCAAAAGAGTTTATGATATACCCGCATAATGTTTACAATGGATACAAAATGTATTTTTAAGGTGTACCTTAAAGCAAGGAAAAAATAATGAAATTGAAAAATATAATCGAAATATAATCATTATTCACTTGGCATGTCAAAGTGTAAAATATTGTATGCAAAAGCACAAAACATATCAGTATTGTAGAAAAAGAAAAAATGAATATGCACTAAGCACAAAACATGTCAGTAATATAGAAAAAAAAAAAAAATTTAAAAAAATGAATATGCACTAAGCACAAACATGTCAATAGAATAAAATAAAATGCATATGCAAAAGCACAAGACATGTCAGATTGTAAATATGTACAACATGAAAAAAAAAAAAAAAAAAAAAGAAGTGAAAGACAGCTTACAAAAACACAAGCGATAGCTGTATAAGCGAGCAGCTCAATCCCAGGCGTTTCTATCATTTAAATAATCGGATATCCTGTAATATCCTTTAGTTAATAATTTTGATTTAATAAAAAATTTAAATTTCTTAAGGGGAAGTTTACGAACATCCATAGGAAGTTTATTGTAAAAGCGTATACATTGACCCATGAACGAGTTGCTTATTCTATGAAGGCGAGTAGCATGAACTGTTAAATTATTTTTGTTCCTAGTATTTCGGGAGTGAATATCAGACAATTTGACAAAATCCGGTTCGTTTTTGTAATTAATTTGTATTAGTAAAAACATTGGTGTCGTTGGGTATCGTTCAAAACTAACCAGTTGTATCTCTAGAATATAAACATAGTATTACACTAATTGTATAGATTTACTAACCTTTGGAGTTAGTAGAAATAAAATAATTTATAAACCTAAAAAATTACATCTGTTATCGCAAGCAATGTAGTAATAATGTCAACCAATTATTATAAAGCCATTATCAATACATAAAATAATATATAACACTTTAAACAGTATAGGGAAGTGTGAATTATCATAAATCTGTAATTTATTTTATCGACAATGAGTAATCTCTTTGTGTAACAATATCGATTCTCACATATTTTATTAAGTGATTTAACGAATGCGTATTTTAAAACGTTTATGTTACGCCAGAGCTGTGTTGGCCTAGTGACTTCAGCTTGCGACTCTCATTCCTGAGGTCTTGGGTTCAATTCCCAGCTGTGCACCAATGAGTTTCATTCTATGTGCGCATTTAATATTCACCCGAACGGTGAAGGAAAACATCGTGAGGAAACCGGCTTGTCTTAGACCCAAAAAGTCGACAGCGTGTGTCAGGCGCAGGAGGCTGATCACCTACTTGCCTATTAGATTGGTAAATGATCATGTAAGATACAGAAATCTGAGGCCCAGACCTAAAAAGCGCCACTGATTATTATAAATTTTTATTTTAATGTTACTCCAAGTACGCTTCTTCTACGCGTACCGGGGCCACGTGTTGCGCCACGACCACTACCACCTCCTTCCATTAATTATAATGGGCAAAATGAAGAGTAAATGAAGAGTAATTGAAAAATCTTCGTAACGTTAGAGAGTAGACGAGTATTGCGACTGTGGAAGAGTTGCAGCTCAAGACACGCTTCACGAGACTGACGGCCAACCTTCAGTTATGGAGAGGCCACAAAAAAGAAGAAGCTTTTTCACTGGAAAGTCTACCACATGAATACTGCTATTATCCCAGTAATGCTGCAATTATGCCAGTAAGTGCTACCGCGGCATGAGCAGTGTCAGTCTGACTATTTACATACTGAAACTGTCTGACAGGGCTAAATGTATTTTTAGGCACGTGACAAACATTTCTATGTAAGGTTGCGAGACTAATAAATGTTAATAGTACTACTAAATTATTCCATAGGCTATTCTAACAATGTTTGATTTAGCAAAGAAAGAAGCGTTACATTCGTTTACAAGTCAACTAATTCGTAAAACATACGACTGGAAAATATTGGTAATTATTACTTATTTTGCCGTTTAGTATAAGCGATATTTCGTTTTGTATTCTTAGGATTAAAACTTAGGACCACAAGGTTAAATGCTTTAACATAAATATAGCAACAGATAATGTTACATTTAGTCCTGACAGATTTTGTAGCTCATAAAATTTTATTTCCCAACATTTTATGATACAATAGTATTCTTTGTTGCAAATAGTGGTGGTCCTCGCCTTTTACACGCATTGACAATAAATACATATTGTGAGTAATCGATGTTTATAGTAGTTTTTCTTTACTTGATAAATGTAGGACTTCCTGTTATAAAATGTCTGGGTGTTGATTTTATCTTTTATTCAATTTAAATGTCCAGACTATCATTATCTATTAATAATTTTGCTTATAGAATAGTATGTCAATAGCTTAGTAGCCAACGCATACATCCATCCATAAGATCGATTTCCAGTGAAAAATTTCAGCTAGTAAATACTCAGAGATCACCTACTTACCTCATGTACCAATGAACCAACCAATGAACCAGACCCAATAATATATCTGTCCCAGGAATCATATAAGAATGGCTAGCGAGATCGTTATCCATTCTTATATGACTCCTGATTCATTCGTGATTATAGTGTATGGGGTAAGGAACTATATTACTAATGAGTTTGGTGAAAAGGTTCCTAAACCGAGTGGGGAATTCTACAATAATACCATTGTAGAATTTCCTGTGAATATTATAATACCCTCAAATAGTTAGTCCAACACTTTCCAAGTTCAGCAAAATCCTCATTAGGTCACATCTTCTTGAGAAAGGAGAGATTTCTGCAATGGAAATTTCAGTGAAATAATATAATGATTCAAACACTTTCCGCTCCCAACGTTATGTCGACGTTGCGATGTGCGCGCGTGTAACACATTATCCATGAATTAAGAAAATAGATCAAAGAAGAGCGATAGTAATTACTTGCCCAAGCTTTTAGATACAAAGCAAACGCTTTCCGGTCTCGGGAAATTTCTTATGTTAAGAGTAAGGCGAAACCCGCGAGTTGTACCTGGATATTTTAAAAATATCATATCTCCTACGATGGAGCGTATTTTGTAATGTTTATAGCTGTAAACGTTAAATGCATTCAAATTCTCAATCAAACCCTTTCTGCTCTCAGTTTCTTTATGGCGAAGGTAAAGGTGCGCTGGACTGCACGGAGTCTGCGAGATATGGTGCTGAAGACGGTAATGTTAGTAAAAATAACAGATTCAACACGAAGATCCCTTAATTGTCTTGCTTGACCTATAATAATCTCTCCCGGACCAATCTATTGAGACATATTATTGACTTATATACTTATCAAGATTTGGTAGAAAAGTTCCCATCTAAAAGAATTCAAAAACATAATTTTGTAAATATAAATTTTAATACAATTTCAATGTAAGAAATGTATGATTACTCCTATATGGACAACTTATCAATTTTAATAAAATAAAATATTTCTATTACTAGGTTGAAATCCTTAGCCGATGACATTTCGAAATGTGCGAGATAAAGTGCTATTAAGCACGAAACTCACGACTTAATTATTAAACCAATTACTGTAGTTTGTTACACGAAGGAAATAAATATTTTTTCTATATTATTAGAAAGTAACTTTCTATTAACACTACTAATAATTATTTTATGGATGGTTTGAAATCGAGGGTCAGATGTTCATTTGTTTTTGATTAAGTAAACAGTTATTGTAATGTCATTTTCAAACAAATAAAAACAAATGTTTAGTAAACAAACTAATTTACTATGCAACGTTAATTTTAGTTTAGTTTTAGTAAGAAGCCTAGTTCAATACATTAAACACAATTTATTATTACAAACAATTATATAAAAAAATACTTTTTACAAAACATAAAATCTCTCTTACTATGCAACGTCAATTTTTGTTTATATACATGATCGCTTTTCAGTCTTTGATACTGAAATTTGAAACGTCTTTGAAGTCTTAGTTCACAATATAAATTTCATTTAGAAATTTCTAAGTTTTATTTAGACATTACACAGGTTTATAATTATCATTAGTTAATAGTTAAATAATAAAGAAGTGCACACGCGTTGAAATCTTTGGAACCGCGAACTAAATTCAATTACCATAATATAACTGGCTCGCAAAGTAAGTCAATTTATAAAATACATCCGACAATGTCGTCCCACGTGACTCCATTCATACTCCTATAATCCCAGCAATATTTCTTTAATTAAATAATATTATTAGAAATACACCTTACACACCTAACTTTAGAGCTGAAAATCTAATCAAAACTAGTTAAGGTTCGTAGGCGAATAGTTTTCTTCAATAACTCATAGAGCTTCTGCTATATCGTGACAATATCCCAGTAGTGAGCAATTACATTGAGCAAAACCCACTAAAGCGTTGCCACCTGTTCGCTATGATATTGTTAATAATTTCCTTTCATACGCGTATTTATAGGCCATTTCATGTTCTATTTACTCATCCTAAAGCCTATTTTCGTCTGAAGATTGAATCTAAATGGGACATCAGTAAAATGTGAACTATAAGATATATTATTTAGAGTCGAATTTTCTTTGTAGGCGTGTAAAAGACGATGTCAGGATAACGTCCCACGCGCTTTCATTCATAGAAAGTCTATTGCTTTGTCTTGTAATGAAATTGTTTATTTCTTCAAATAAACGAGATGTATTTGTTAGAGCTCTAGTTGGAGCTGATAAGGTGAGCGGATATGGGTGGTCTTAACTGTGTTATGTGCTTTGAACAAATAATGATCTCATTACTAGAAATAAGAACAATTGATATATAAAATAACGAAGAGGTGGTGATTTCTTCGCTCAACGAATAAGTATCGCAATATAGCGAGGAAATGCTGCCAGCGTTAAAGGTATACTACCACGAGGACCAAACTTTTTAAATTTGTTTTAATTTTCTATTTATGATTATTTAATTATTTTTATTATTACTATGTAGGTTAAGAAAATTAATAAAACTAATTATTGAATTTGCAATGCTTTGTACCTTACAGTGAGGCGACCTTCGGCACTGAAAAATACGACTGAGAAGAAGTACAAATATATGGTTATTAATATCATACATAAATCGAGAAAATCAGAGCAGTGCTGGCCTAGTGGCTTCGGCGTGCAACTTTTATCCCAGAGGTCGTTGGTTTGATCCCCGGCTGTGCACCAATGGACTTTATTTTTATGTCCGCATTTAACATTCGCTTGAAGAAAAACATCGTGAAGAAACTAGCTTGCCTTAGACCCAAAAAGTCGACGGCTTGTGTCAGGTACAAGAGGCTGATCACCTACTTGCTTATAAGATTGACAAATGATCATGAAACAAATACAGAAATCTGAGGCCCAGACCTAAGAATGTTGTAGCGCCACTGATTTATTTTAATCATACGTAAATCAATACAAATATAACGCCATAAAAGGTAATCAAAATGTCATCTAATATTTACATTCGAAAATTTATAATCAATTGGTATTTTTCAATTATCTTGAAGTGAAAGCCAATACGCACTTGAAACACTTACAATGTCTTGTTCAAACAATTATGTATACCTTCCCGTTACGATAAACCTACACAAATTAGAAGCCTTAAAATGTTGTACTTTCTTTGTTTACTTGTAACAAAAGAAATTCGTAAGATGCAAATAAACAAAAGAATGACGCTAAGTCGTAGTTTTTTGGGTAAATTTGTCGAATCACGGCTCCACCTTAAAACAGCTTTAAATTCATTTCTACATATTTTCATCACTCGGCAATGGTGTACCATGCAATAATGAGGTGGGGCATGCTCTTTAACCCCATAGAAATTATTTAAAACATCATGATTTGTGCAATGAATGAAAGGTACAAATTTTTTCTTTAACTTAAATTTACCTGACACTTAGAATTAAAAAAAAATAACCTAACCTAATTTAATTCTACTAGGACCCACTGGGAACTTTTATTTTAAGGTATTCAAAGCCATGCGCCTCCTAAATATTACTTGGGCCACTACGTACAAGCCGTAAAGAACGATAGAATTTTTTTTGAGCTGTTGGGAACCGTAATTCGAAAATTTACCATTTTTTGCTGCTATTATTTAAAATAACAAAATCCTATGTTTAAATTTGTATAAAATACAAAAGCATAGAAAGATTGGAATAATAATAATAATGAAGGCCCGTTTTATTTCTAATCATTACAAAAAAATTACATTCAAATTAAAATACATTTGGTCCTTTTCCAATAGTTTTCTTTAACACGTATAATGTGGACTATTTTATGTGTATCTTGCTAAATGCCCCGCCCATCGCCACTACTATTTTAGGGCATAATGTAAGGCATCTATCACTTTTGTTCTTCGTCTTATTATAAATAAGTAAAGCTTTGTAAAACCAAAATTAATTTTACTAACTACTACTAATCACCCAAAATATATTATGGATACGTATGATTTGATTCCAATTTCCGAAGTCACCAAATACATAAGCAAAATATCGTAGAACGTTAAATATTGCATTAACGAAGCCAAAATTATATTTCTTAGAAATATTAACTATTATGTCTATGAACTATGAATTAGTCTACCATAAATAATTACAGATTATATTATTAATGTTTCTAAAATATGATTTGTCTCCGACATTACAAAAGCGCTAGTAGATAATTCATATGGTCCATTGGTTTGTATAATTTAAACGGCTAAAATTTAAGCTAATCAGAAATCCATTCTTCTTTCTTCACCTTTGGCATTCGATTGCATAAACGTATTCACTGGTGACTCCTAGACCTGTATAATTGTATATTCATCACATAGAGTGTGCAAATCCCTAATTAATTGCACGCATAGTGACAAAGGTAACAGCTACGTAAATAAATCATTTCGACACAATTAATGGCTGATTGTCTAAGACACGTTTGGTTTAATTACGAGCTTGAACTGAAATTGATAAGAACAACAAGGATCAAAACACTTAATGTCGCAATCGAATTAATGCGAAAGCTTAGGCATTATTAAGATATTAGAAGCCTGTTAGAGTACTTCCTATAAAAGATAGCGATCACAGTATTTCATTTTTATATAAATTTGGCCAGGCCCAATTACAGCCATAGCACACACGCATTACACACTTGAAACGAACCGAATGATAAAAGTTTTTTTTTTAATTTTTGTCATTTTGTGTGTGTTTTTGTTAGTAATAAATGTTTTGTATGTCTATAGGGTCTAATAGCCTATCGTTTATCAACATAAAAAAAACTATTTTTTGTATGCATTTGTCGCGCTCAGGACAGTTATTTTTATAGAACAAAAAACAGGCAAACGGACAGGAGGCTCACCTGGTTAAGTGATACCGCCGCTCATGGACACTCTCTATACCAGAGGGCTCGCGACTGCGTTGCCGGCCTTTTAAAAATTAGTACGCTCTTATTTTGACACTAAGTTGAATTGATTCGGAAATACTTCAGTGGGCAGCTGGTTCCACATAGTGGTGGTGCGCGACAAAAACTGCCTTAAAAGTCAGTTCTGGAACGACGGATGTCAAGGTGATACGGAAGATGTTATGGATGCATTAATATAATACACAGTGGTTTTCAAATGTAACATATCATAATTTAGATTATATTATACTGTAAAATAAATAAATTAAAAAAAGGTACATTTTATCGTTATATGAGGAGCATTCTTAGTAGGAAGAACCACTCTGTACATTGTGAACAAATTATTTATTTAATTGTTTGTAGTGAAAAGTTTTTGTTTTACAGTTTTAATGTTCTATTACGAAGTTGAACCACTAGATATATCCCGGCTCTGCACACGATATTTATACTTTAAAGTATTTTGGAATATATGATCTTAAGGCTTTGTTTTTTCGTCTCTACAGACAAAACCAAAGCTACCACTGAGTATTCAATAATTGAATATGAAGTCACAAGTCGTGCTTCTGATTAATGATAGCGAAACTTAATTCAATAATTTATTTAACAAACGCCAGGTCAATAGTACTAAATTTAGAAACTAAATGTTATTAGCATATCATTGATCAAGTATTATTTCAATGATTTATTTATTTGAACTCTAATTATAATTTTGATCTTTTGTACTATAATTATTAAATGCTAAGTATTACACGAATACCTCAATTAAACGTTTACCTAATGTCATGTGTCGTTCGCTCCTGAGAGTTTTTTATCTAATTAATAATACACGACATGAGTAATTAAAAAATACAGACAACCAGTATTTTCATCAAGAAAAGAGCGTACCAATTCTTAAAAGACCGGCAACGCCAGCCGTCTGGTATTAAGAGTGTCCATGGGTGCGTCACTTAACATCAGATGAGCCTGTTTGCTTCCTATTACATAAAAAAAGTTATTAGACTCATATTATGAACATAAAAAATAGGAAGTAGATAGACACATTGTTCATAGTAAATAAATAAGTTCATAAGAAAACAAACATATCCCTTAACTATTGTTAATAACAAATCATTTAGGCATTTTCATACCGATAGATTTTTTATAATATATTTTCAGTAAGGAAATTTAACAAACACACAATTTACCAGAAGACTGTTCATCTGTTGCACCGAATTTCCTTAATGAGGTAGCCTTCGTCGCCGTCCATAGCGATATAATTGCTTTGCATCACACTTCTAGCCTCTGAATAATATTGTATTTATTACTGCTAGGATGAACCAAATCACAGAGCCAAAGAAAAAAATAATTAGTTTTCTGTTAGTACGTATTTAAATCATTTTGTTTTATGTAATAGAAGGCAAAGGCGCAGGATGTCATGTTAAGTAATACCGCCGCCCATGGACACTCACATTACCAGAAGTCTCACAAGTGCGCTGCCGGCCTTTTAAAAAGTGGTACGCTCTTTTTTTGAAGGAACCTTAGTCGAATTGGTTCGGAAATACTTCAGTGGGTGGCTGGAAATCATATACTACCCTTATGACTCAAAAATACGCAGACACGGCGTTTATTCTAAGTCCGTTATCGATTTCGTTACGGAAATTCCACAGATTCATATTAATCATGAACTAAACTAAAACGATAAAAAGTTAACCAAATAACTCACAAATCATTACCCTATATTTATTAAGTTAATAAAGGGCCCTGAAGTTAGCAATCATGTATCGAAATGCCAACCTGATGACGTCAGCTATGATGTAATATCATCAATCGAAACCGACAGTTCATGATTGTATGCTAATGGAAATAGAGCAGTAGTATTCGATATATTATATAATCAATAAAAAATATTTTTACATATACCTATGGTACATACCTATATAAGAACAGTGTCAATTGAGTACACTAAAATAAAAAATCAATATATTGCAATAACGCCCTATTTAATTATGAATTGTATTCGTTTTTACAACAAACTCCCAAGCAAAAATAGAGAATTATCACTGAATAAATTCAAAACTCTAGTTAAACGTAAATTAATCAATAAAGCTTTTTATAAATTTGACGATTATTCAAATGACCCTTGGGATTGAGTCCAAACAATTTGTATGACTCAAAACATAGCAATTAAAAGGAGTGGCGGGAGTTTCTTGCCAGTTCCTCTTGCCCGCTCTCCGCCCTTGACATGCGAAATGGTAGTAAATGTAAATTTAGGATCAATGAAATATCTTTTCTGTTGATGTACATAAGTGTACTTGGTTGCCTATATAAAAAGTTAGTAGTTTGAGTCAATACTGATATTTGAATTTCGAAGCTAAGTACAACTTCGCTTTTCACATTGAATTTGTAATTTCTTAAACAGCTCATCCAGCACATTAAACGAGGTATATCACTCATCAATATCTTATGATGATAGATATGCTCCGAAATTATAGAACTTAATGTACTGAATGGAAAGGTATTCTTCACTAAAAATTTTACTGTAATATAATCAAGTTCTAAGATTTATCAAACGTTCTTGACATTCAAGTCCACGGTAAATATCTCACGAGATAAGTTATTTATTCATAACAAGAGCAAGATATATCACTTGCAATGATGAAGCAGTAAATATAAATCGAATTATCGCCTTGATAAAGCCTACCGCAGGCTCACAACTCGCTTTGCGGAAAGTAAATGTGTGAAAGGAGTATTATGAATGCATTTGTTATTAGTTGTAGGTAAGTTCAGATGTTTATTTTGAAATGCAAATCTATATAAATGTTATATAGGTATGTGTAAGTTTCAAAAACTCAACAAGTTCTGCACCGATCGAGCTGAAATTTTAGCATGATATCCGCATCAAGGATTGTTTTATCTATTTTTTTTCCACGAGTATTGCAAAATTAAACTCTTTCAAAATTAAATTAAATTAATTGTTTACTTTGTTTTGTTTCTCATTTCTCAACCATTCAATCACAATGTGCTAAAGCAAAGCGTGGCAGGGAACAGCTAGTACAAAACAAATTAATAGTCCTTTTTGGAAGTTTGGAAAAACCCCGATGGTTTAATTACGAAACTAACCTAAGTTATTCCGTCTTGTTAGTAAATTTTTAAATAATTTATTTGACATAATTAATATGTCAGGAGATAAAAAAATATTCACATCATGAAAAATTACAGTAACTGGCTACATGACAAAATAAGTATAATAAGTTTGTAATTTTACTTAAGGGCCATATTTTCCTTTGGTATTCAACTAATTGACAAGCCGTGTTTCCAAGGCGTGGACCTCACTGCAGATTTATTTATATAGAACTGCTGCAACTTAAAGAAAAGTTTCGTGATAACTCTTTTCCTAATAGACAAGTAGGTAATCAGCCTTTTCTGCCTGCAGGTCGACGGCTTTTAAGTCTAAGGTATGTCGGTTTTCTTTAACTGTGTTTTTTAATTTCGCACATATAAAGAAGTCGTTTGATGCTCAGCTGTGATTCGAACGAATGACTTTAGGGTAAAGAGGCTCACCCACAAGTCACTAAGCCAACACTACTCTAATTTAATATAAGCGTGATATAAATACTACAAAAGCCCTGCTTGTAATTAAAAGCACTTTGAATTGTATGTTTATTGGTTTTAAGTAAAATTATACGTTACAATTGTAGATTTGGGAAACCCTGCCACAAGTATTTTAAGTAAAAAATTCTTGTGTCTAGCTCTTCCATAATCAAACTTTCACATTTATATAACGCTACGGATTTTATAATACATAATACGAATTACACTTTATTCCCCATACAATATTTACAATGATTATGGGAAATAAATCGATAACAGGTAACTCTTAAATTATATTCATTGATTGGTACCTACCCTATTTTTTTGGATTATGTACATAATTTCAGAATTTCCTTAAAATATTTCATCAAAATATTAATGTTAATGGATATGTTCAACAGTAAAGCGTGTTGCACATAAAATCATGAAATATATTGGCAGTTGCATATTAACATCTCTGTATATATATTTAGTTAAGAGATATTTACAGTATTTCAACGATACCAGAAATGCAAGTGGAAACATAACCGACAAGTGAGCGAGTCAATTGGGTCCCGACGTATAATTTGTCAAGCAATTTAAATAATATCCATAATTACATATCTATCAAAGGCGAAGCGTGTTGATATACCGCTAATAAGGCATCGGTGACTTGGCTTTATGAAATTTGCACATTTTTCTAATTATCGCTGCATGTCGCAATATTAATTATATTAGGTGAGATATTTTTATTAGCTAAAATTGCTTAATATTTTCTAACTCTTGTGGATTGCAACAGTTTTATAGGTCATAGTTTATTGTAAGTGAAGTGTCCCTCATGGTATCAGCTACGTCCTTGTGTTATCCAAAAAATGGTCGGCAGTGACGAGGTATGGAATATGGATAGTACAGGAGACAGCAGAACGAGAGAGGGAGCGCTCAAGGAAGAATCCTAGGGTTAGAAGACGCTGAGTAAATAGGTAAAGATATGCCTATCTCCTACCTCCTATGTAGTGTGTAGAGAGGGTTTAAGCGTAACAAATATGCCGTTCTGCCCTGGGATTCTGTAACTCACTTTTCGAACTCACACAGCGGTTTTCGCATCGGCGGTCGCTCTCAAATCAGTCGTAAAGCAGTCATTTTATGATTTGGCATTCTGAAAAGGTGGGAGCTTGTAGTTTATTATTTATCAGAATGCGACCGCCGATGCGAAAACCGCTGTGTGAGTTTGAAAAGTGAGTTACAGAATCGCAGGGCAGGTCCCGGTAGAATGCCAGAGTGACCCCGGAGTCTCTGAAATACGGCTATGTTAAAACTACTCAAAGTGGTTTTAGGGGATATTGATCACCCAATCCCTGAATTGCGCAAAGGTCAAAGTTTATAATTATCAGTATTCAGTAAAACAAATAGTTTTTTTTTCACCTTCAGTAATGAGATGGTAGCATTTCTCTAGCCTTCATTGTAGCAATATACTATTTACCATTTTTCCAACACTGCTTAACAAATTATAAACAAAACATGATGGATACTAGACCGTGCTAATAAATAAACTGTTTTCGCCCTCACCCAACCCCTAAGAACCCTCATGTACCGAGTTCCTACCCAGGCCCTGACCGAACAGGGAATTACGTTAACTAAACTTATTTTTCGATTTGTCTTAATAGTTTTTATTTCTACTGTAGTACAATAATAATTAACACAGGGTCTGCATAGAGAAATGACTGTTGGGTCCCCACAACACAAAGGTGGTATCGCAAATTTAATTTGAATCCCGAGAATCGAAATGGCTTGTCTACATGGTTAAAATAACATAACAATATTTATTAGATATTAAAAACAGAACTTAATTTCTCTTTACAATAATTTTAATTCTGTTTAAAATATATCAAAACTTACTAAAATACGCAAAGCTTAGAAAGAAAACTACTATTTCAATTCAATTTCAAAGCCTAGGTGTTTATGTCTCATGTAATTGACTTGTCGTTGAAAATTACCATTTATTAATGTTGGCAACACAGCCTTATTATGGGATGCTGTATTTACTTGTAGTGGTTACTTAAATACGATTATTAGGTTTAATTGGTTAATTAGGAGAGCGGTACTTGTAAAGAAAGTAGTAATTTCCTTTCAGAATACTTTCGAAATGTTTTTGTGTTTATGCATTTTTACTTTAAGTCAAAAATTGCGATACGAAGTTTGTCCTTTCCATAGGTGTCATACAAGTAGGAACATATGTAGAAGTAAGTAAGGGATTATATGTAGTTTTTTTTTAGTAATAGAAGGCAAACGGACAAGAGGCTCATGGACACTCATATTTCCAGAAGTGCGTTGACATGTCAAAGAAATTAAAGAAGTTGAATAAATCCACTGCAACTTAGTTTTCGTTAACCCATTTGAAGTTGGTACTATTAATCATAATGAGGACTGTAATTTAAGAAATTTAAAGCGAATATATATTATGTTTAAATTTATTCATATAAAATTGTATATTTGAGAGAAACTTCAGGTAGGAATTTTAGCTGGGTTTGAATTTTTTTCCGATCATACTTTAAAAGACTTTTACAATCAAACGAAACGGATGCGTTTTATCTTTTATTTTATTATGAAGTTTACTCGTGCGACATGTAATCGAAAATATTATTAGCTGCGGGGTTTAAAACTAACTTGAATCACAAAGCACATTTATTTAAGCAGCTTTTCCTCGACAATTTTCCTTTTAAAGGTACATAACCGTAACATTTTAAAGTGTTTACGTAAATTGAATTAATTACTTGTTTTCCCCAACCACTACTGATTGACTACATTAGAGAAACCAACTTTTGTAAAAAAAATTTTTTACAAAGTAAAAAAATAACATACTACATCTACGATTTGTCAAGATTACGTCAATTACAACATTTATTGACAATGAAATTTAAGTAACAAATATAGACACCTGGGGGCACGGCATTGAGGCCGCCAAGTCGAGCAAAAAGGCGGCACCGCCATACCATCTCTCTCTTTCTCGAAGCAGCTCTAAAAAACTTTAAAAAGTTGAATATGAACATTCGTGTTCGTAAAAGATCTCTATCAATTAATTACCTGAAAAATAATTTTATCTAATAACGTTCTTGCTATTGTGTGAGCAGTGTTGGCCTAGTAGCTTCAGCGTGCGACTCTCACCGTTGAGATTGTGGGTTGGAGCTCCAGCTGTTCAATGGACTTTCATTTCCGCTCGAACGGGAAGGAAAACATCGCGAGGAACCGGCTTGGCTTAGACCCAAGTTGACGGCGTGTGTCAGGCACAAGAGGCTAATCACCTAATTGCCTATTAGATTTACAAATGATCAAGGAACAGTTACATAAATATGAGGCCCAGACCGAAAAAGGTTGTAGCGCCACTGTTTTTTTTAAAATGTTTTTACTACCATACACATATCACCGCCTTCAAATACGTAAAAAATTGATTAGAACACGGTAAATGTATTGTAATAACTACTACAACAGATAATATGACTAACCTAAAATAAATTTAATAATCAGATCTGATATTGTATAATAAGAATGAGACATTGATGAAGAATTTGCAATTTAAGAAATGATATTATAACTACCGATTGAGATCAAAGGATGATGATAGAATGGAATCCGAAAGTAAAAAGTTCGCTGCGCCTTATAATTTTGAATAAGTCCAACATTTGTGTTACTAAAAAAGGAGATTTACATCATCAAAAAATGATTTCGGTGGTATCATTTTCATTCATAAATAACATTGTCAAAATTATTTAATTTGAAACAAATTAAGCACTTCCTATCATATATCTAAGTATCATGAATTGATTCGACTTATATATAAAACCCAATATTAAACCGCAATAATAATAGAATAATAGAAACAGAAGAATAGTAAGCTTCCAGGTTGGAAGAGCTTTTGGCCTCTTAGAGAAGTCATGAAAAAATAAAGCGGTAATTTAAGGAAACTTTTTAATACTTGTGCTAATATGTACTACCTGTACTAATATATGGATATCAAACTTGGGCGCTCACTAAAGCGCAGCATACAAAACTACAGGTGTGTGAAATACCGATGGATCAATTCTAGATAATTGAAGAAGAGATCAAATAAAGAATACATAGTCAAGAAATATAACTAAGGTGTAAAAATGTAAATAATAAATGGGCGGGACATGTGGCAAGAGGGACAGAAAAGTGTAGCAACAAAATATAAAATTCGTGCCCAAGGTACAATAAAGGCAAAAGAGGAAGACAATTTAGAAGGTGGATAGACCAGACTAAGGCAGAGAGTGGCATAGTGACAGTTCCATCCAGTTTTCAATATTCTACGCCATGATGCTTAATAACTGAATACGTAATTCTCAACAAATAATATATTATTATTTTTGTCTGAGTCTCATCCATTAGCAATTAGATGAGTCAAATGTTCTTGATTCACAAGTTCATATCACAAGTGTTATTCGTTCAGAAAATATTTTAACCGTTTTATACTATATTGTAATTGATGCTATTTATTTCAGATACTTTACATTTAAATACTATATTTCTATCATTCTATTAGTTGCTAAGTATCTGTGCTCCCTTTTTTGCAAAGGCCTCCTCAAAATCCCACATTCCTGTCTGCACTGTACCACTCTCTGCCATGTACTTTAATATGAAGAATTATTTGTTAATTCGAGTCTATAATAATATTCACAGCCGTTTTATTACGATTACAGCCTAATATTTTTAACCAGTTGTATGAATTGCAACGTCTCAGACATATTACGTAAAGGACTAAGGCTGTATGTACATATATAGTCTATGAATACTTAACAAAGCCACTTTCTTATATAAACAGTATCGGCTGACATCAACAAATCTTTGTCGACGCCGTTCGCCACAAGTCAACGGGTCTTACAAATTACAAGGCACACTATGGCCAATAGTCATCTTTCTCTATAACTATCTGTTAAATAGTACCTAGGTAAGAGGTATTTCTTATTAACCGGGCTCTTGTTTATAAAATAAAGTCTGACAGTCGTAAACGGGATCCTTACAAAAATATGAAAAAGTTCACACTAGTCTAATCGGAAGCACTCACAAACTAAAACAACCTTCGTGGCTAAGTATACAAGGGTCTAGGTTCGATTCGATTACTGAGTGGTTGATTGCCCCAATGTTTTCACACTTTGAAATCGATTTTAATTTATTGGTTTAATTTTTTTATCTCTTGGCGTATGTTATGTTTGCCTATAAGTGATTGTCAAATTAAATATTGTATTTTAGTTTTTTCTAATGTATCAGTAGCATTCATAAATACATAAATAATAATAATAAATATTTTCTAGCGTTACAAAAAACTTGTCAGCTATTTAAAACTTACTGATGGTAGAGATATAAAAATATATATGGACCATGACGTGAAAGTGTGATGTTGACACGTAGTAAGTAAACATAATTGTGGATATTAGAAATTATAAGTCAATATGACTAAATCGTACAAGACTACCTAGTAAGCTAGAATGCAACTGAGCTAAAATCAATTTTCCAATTAAGGTCAGTGCACCAGTCAATGTGCATAGGGTCGGAGGACGGCCCTTTGGCCCGGTGTCACATGTCTGTTTGAGTTAAAGTCAAACATAGCCTTGACGACTCGCAGATAAAATAAAACCTGACGGAAACCATAGACTATGTGCACTTCATTTATAAATGTACATTTCACATATTTAAAAGTATAGTTTGAATGAATTACAATTGTAATAGTCTGTGGCCATGTATGTATAAAGCGTCATTGGTCAGTTTTATAGTTTAATCATAAATGCAAGTAATTTTTTTAAAATGTAATAGGAGGCAAACAGGCAAGTGGCTCATCTGATGTTAAGTGATACCGCCGCCCATAAACACTCACACTTCCAGAAGGCTCGCAAGTGTGTTGCCGGCCTTTCAAGAATTGGTACGCTCTTTTCTTAAAATACTGAAAGTCCTATTAAACCTAAATAAACAACAGTTTATTTTATTCATTTGGTCTTATTTTTATATTTTATTGACCTGGACCACTAGTACCGTTGGATTGACAGAGTGGAGTAGGACCTGCTGCAGCTCCAACTCAACTGACGGTACAAGAAATATTTTGAGTTAAAAAGCCAGAGGAGTGAGTGAACGTTTTAAATCGTATTCTTTTAATAAATGAAGTAGCAGACACATGTTTGTATTTTTCTTTGGGTAAGTCTTTTGAGACCTAAGACGATTTCAGCCTTGCGATTCTGTAACTCACAGACGGTTTTCGCAGCTGTGGTCGCGCTCAAATCAGTCGTGAAGCAGTCATTTTACGATTTGGCATTCTGATAAACAATAAACTACAAGCTCCCTCCTTATCAGAATTCGAGCGCGACCGCAGCTGCGAGAACCGCTGTGCGAGTTCGAAAAGTGAGTTACAGAATCGCAAGGCTGTACATTGTTATCCTTACGCATGACGTGATAATTGCGCACACAAATAGAAAACTATGGACAGCCGGGGTTCAAACGTACGACTGTCAATTGCACGGTTAACCACTAAGCTAACAACTGCTTACAAGCCATTGAATTAAGTTTTGGTTGTGTGATTACAGATTTATGAATTATAGGAAAGTATTCATTTAAATAGTAATTGCTTTGATTAATTTGATGAAACCTTTCAATAATTTACACAGTTAGGAATCCAGAAAATATTGATTACAGACTATCAGCGCTCCCCGGCTTTGTTCTTTCAACACATCGTGGTAGCTATTAAAATACATTTATGCTTATTAAGTTTTTCATATAAAACTTATTCTACGGTAAAAAACAATATTTTAATTATTTACGAGTACAAAGTGTTTCAAGTGCTTTTTAGCAATCATAGATAAGACAACTGAGCGTTTCCTAAGGAAGTTTTGGCCAAGCACCACCACTATGTAGAAACAGCTGCCCACGTAAGTATTTCCGAACCAATTCGACTTAGGGTCCTTCAAGAAAACAGCGTACCGACTCTTAAAAGACCGGCATACACTTGAGAGTCTTCTGGCAATGTGAGTGTCCACTATCCATGGCCGATATCAATTAACATCAGCCCTGCGATTCTGTAACTCACTTTTCGAACTCACACAGCGGTTTTCGCATCGGCGGTCGCTGTCAAATCAGTCGTGAAGCAGTCATTTTATGATTTGGCATTCTGAAAAGGTGGGAGCTTGTAGTTTATTGTTTATCAGAATGCCAAATCATAAAATGACTGCTTCACGACTGATTTGACAGCGACCGCCGATGCGAAAACCGCTGTGTGAGTTCGAAAAGTGAGTTACAGAATCGCAGGGCAGGTCCTGTTTTATAAAAATTAAATAAATGAATGAAAATGAGAATTTTTCTCCAACTATTTTTCTAGTGTCTCTAGTGGTTGAATCAGCTTCTCTTCTTGCAAAAACCAACAACTTACATTAATCCTATATTTTATACATAGCTTTTAGTTATAATAATTGCTATATTAACTCACTCTTTATATGTGAAAAATACTGAAGTGTCAACCACCATCATTTTTATAAGTCTTTAATTAAACAAAACTTAAGACAACTTAAACATTTTAATTAGTTAATCCATTTTACATTGGGAATACCAATGTACAAACGGTACCTTTGTATATAGATAACCTATTGCTAGAATTCCGAAAGCATCATGTATTTATGTCAGCAATACTAGAAATGTCACCATGCAAATATTGTAATAAATTGTGGTTTAGCGTGAGAATAGGGAGATTGTTTGATAAATTAATTTTGAATATAGAATAACTAAGTATTTGGAAATTGTTTTGTAATTGGTTTCAATAACTAATAAAATAATAGTCGGCAATAATAATAATATGTAAACAGAAAAAAATCTTTCTAGTTTAGTGTTCAACAGAAGGTGTATTTTTGTTTGTATTGTTTTTTTAATTAAACTATAATATATAACACTTATAGTATGTCAAGAATTCATAATATTGTAGTTGTTTTTTAGGTAAAGATTTCAGTGCAGTTTTGCACCTGTAAAAACCTACAACTGCTGGATGTAAGCTGTAGTGAAGTATGTGAAATTTATTAGATCTAAACTTATTTGTAATATACTTGATGTAACTTAGTTGGTAGCACCCCTCGATTCATCGCAAATCGTCTTTCTACACTTCTGTCAATCCAATGTTTTTTTTACATGCAACACTCACAGATCCAGAAAGTTTAGAAAAACTCATCGTGACTAGTAGTGACCTCGAACTCGTACCAGACCTCGAGGCCTATCCCCTACTAGCTGGACCGTTCAAGTAAAGGCCCTTACAGGTCTTACCATCACTGAGGCGCAGAGGCTTGTCAAAGACAGTGGAGAGTGGAGGAAAATGGGCGGTGCCACTACTTCAGAAATTAAGAGTGCGACTGAAGAAGAAGATGTTGGTAGCATTATGCGAATAGCTAGGAATAACAAAAGATATAGAAGCTTGTAGACATGCCTTTTCTTTAATTTGAAATATCGAAATTAACTCTAAAGAACTTGAATTTTTAAATTCATACTTAATATTTTAATATATTGTGTTGTTACATAGTTTAACTTGTTACTAAACTGGGTTAAACAAATTCAGGAAATATCAAATTACGTATTTTTAACAGCTTGTTTGTTCCGAGTCAATATTCGTTGTGTTGATAATTTTATTTAATATTGTTCAATACCAATATTTCAATACAAAAAATTTGTGAATTATTAAAAACAGATTAAAATGTTAAAAGTATGCAAATTAGAAAAAAAATAGTTTAGATATTTCTGCGCCTTAGCTGTTTAAGCGTTACCCTTATGTGACTTCAACTTAAAGCCTAGAGCTCGCAAAGCTTTGTTATCAACTAATGTTTTTCATAAATAATCTGTGAAGAGGATAGTTACATGAATCCCACCCCTATTGGTCTACAAATCTTCCTATGATATTTATTTATATATTATATACAAATAAACTGTTTATTACAAAATACCTACAATATTAATTATTAGTATATAAAAATTAATTTCTGTTTGATGGCTTGACCGATGTGCCTAATTTTGATCTGGATATTTATGGAAGTTTTAAAGGTAAAATATTCATCTTAATATTATGTTTTGCTATCAAATATATTATAGAAAGAAGATTGATTTGTAAAAACCTTCTTTCTTTTAAAAATGTGTCCTGTCAACCGATTTTGATGAATGTTTTTGTGTGTATTCAATTGGATTGAAATCTAAAAGATTCTCAATCGATAGATTTTTTTTTAATTTAAGTTAGAATGAATTGAATATATTTTTAGGCAAAAAATAATTGACTCGAAAAGTGAAAGTTTCGTATGTGTCAAAAAGATTGTACTTTAAAGTCAATATAGAATCAAAGCTAGAAATGTCAAATTAATCGTGCCAGATACCAGCTACTAACACAGGATAATTTCTGTCGGGTCCGCTCGTGGTAAATATGTTTTTCTTAAGCAATAAATGCTCAATAATTCGGTTTAGGGATTAATAGCTTAATGTTTGTCTAAATTCAATTCGTAATACAATATTTCTTAATACATGATGTTACTGGTTTTGGCGACTGATAAACAATATGGTTAGATAAAAGCTTCGGTGACATAATGCTCACGGACTTCACTTTGGATTCATGTCAATGAACTTAAAACATTGCCATATAAGCAAGCTAGAGCGTGCTATGTTTCGTCGGCTAGACGATTGATCACTGAAATGGCATTGTAATACTATACATCTTAAAATGATGTTATATTGGAAAATTACTTTTTACAATATGTTCTATCGCCTTTATCGAATACGATGCGTAGCGATTGCAAATCATACAGCCGGCTGAACTGAGTTCGAGTCGAAATACGGCAAGCGTAATCGCCCTATAGGATTGCTTTTTATAGAAAAGTTATTAGAACTATTGAATCAATCAAAACTTATAACGTTCCAAGTGATATACTACGCAAATAAACAATGACTCAGCAGAAAACATCTTATCAGGATATGCTATCTAATTTACGACTTCCATAGTTTATTATAACAGTGTCTCCTTCTAGCTTATTTCTAGAAAATAACTGACCACACCCAACATAATTTACTACATAACTTATTAATGGTTCTAAAAATATTTTTATGTAAAACAATCTACATCAATGTTATCTTATATGCTTTGTATTGAGAGCACAGAAGACCCACATTACACAGTTGATTTTAAAACTCGAATATTTCTATCAAATAATTCATTCGCTTACAAAAGCTACCAGTCTTTAATATATAATAGACATAAGGATTTTTCATTCAACGTGCATTAAAACATATGCTTGAACGCTGAAGGCAAACATCGGCATATCTTAACATGCAAAACAGGATGCCGATCACCTGTTACAATACCTGCTTATCTAAAAGAAAAATGGGTAATATTCATACGCAGAGTGTAGTAGAATATACTAGATTAAATGCTATGTTCAGCGTTCATTAATTAAGACAACCAGCGAAATAGAAATTAAATTATAGAGTATATTTTTGTGTTACAATCCTCTTTCGTCCTGTTTAAATATTAAATACAACCGTAAAAAATCATTTTGAAGGAGGTCGGTAATGTAATTATTTGTGACAATACAAAACTTAATTTGTACATTTTATATCAATAGGGGAAATAAAATTGTGCATCAAATAATATTTTAATTATAAGCAATAATGAATTATTAACTAGTAAAAAATTCCTGCACAATATCTTTGTATCCCTACAGTATACTGGTCGTATAGCTTCTGTTATACGACCAGTATACTGCACACCTGAAGTTTGCACGCTAACTATGAAAGAGTAGCAGAAGCTACTGGCGGAACGCAAGATATTGCGTAAAATCTTGGAGCCAACAAGAGATGCCCTGCCTAACATTATAGGCGTAAAAACCCCATCGACCACGTTGGCTGGGACACCTTGAGCGCATGGGCCAAGATCGGGAGGTGAAGGAAGCTTACCTGAGCCGGTCTAGTCAAAGGCCTACGTACCGCTGGATGGACAGAGTGGACGAAAACCTGCTGATGCTAAAAACCAGTAACTGGCAGGTGTGCCACAAGTGTGGACAGAGGGTGCTGGAAGTTTCTCGTTTCGGAGACCAAGACGCTTTTTGGGTCGCATAGCCAGTGGAATGAGCGACTGAGAAAGAATATATAGGTACAAATGTAGCTAGCTATTTTGTCGGTAGTAAATCCCCTTAACAAATTCAATGTAAACACACGTCAATGATGAGTAGTTGTATGCAGTTCATATCAATGCGATAATCGATGTGTTATTCATGTTCTGCTAATAGTGGTAAAATTATGAATGAATTCGTTGTTACGTAAAATAAAATAAACAAATTATATTAACATTATTAATGTGTTTTTCCTCTTCTTTTGTTTAGGCGTAATAAAAAATCAGTAGCGCTACTATATTTTTGGGCCTTAGATTTCTGAATCTGTTTCATGATCATTTGTCAATCTAATAGGCAAGTAGGTGATCAGCCTTCTGCCTGACACACGCCGTCGAAATTTTGGGTCTAAGGCAATGTTTTCCTTACCTATCCAGCGATAAAACGCGCATATAGAAAAAAAAGTCCATTAGTACACAGCCGGGGATCGAACCTGTGACCTCTGGGATTAGAGTCGCACGCTGAAGCCACTAGCCAAGCCACTGTTTCGAGCGCAATCTCTACCAAACTATATTTTAATTAAAGCATAAAGTACAAGTACAAACTTCGCACTTATTATATTAGAAGTGTTGAATCTATTTACTAAATTACTAAGAAAAAATCGGTATCCGTGTTACTGACGTACAATATTTATCAACACTACCCCACCCATATCACTTCGAGACTGAAAATTCCTAGAAGTAAAAAATTGGCTGCTTGAAACCGGCCGGCGCGGCGGGTTCACACCTTGTAGCGTCACAAGTATGACGCAAATGGACGCATGCCTCGCAAGTGCGCGTGCGACGATTTGCGAATCAAACCAAATATTTGATAGCGATGATTACCTTATTTGGTGTTAATATAGTTTTGTGACTCTTCAATTATATATATATGACACATTATTTATTTTTATATTTATTATAATTTGAGTTTTTAGATTTTAGCTACAATGGTTTTGAGACATTAAAAATATAAGATACGCTTTCAAATGCTTTTGAAGATACTTTTGAAAAACTAAATTTAAGTGCTTTCATGTCGTGATTAGCATCTCTGTCTAATCACCAAACCAACCACAATAAACATTCGTTTTTGCCTCCAAAAGCTTTCTTTCTTGGATACTAGTCTATAAACTAGGATACAAAAAATAAGAACGCATCGCTTAAAATATGAGAAAAATTCTAATTAAAAGTTACATAATTACTATTTGAATTAAAATAAGCTTATTTGATAACATGCAAATTCTTGTCGGCAATTGAAAACTGATTTCAAGTTACTCCCGCAATTTCGTATTTTAAAGCGGAAGGAGTAGGTAAAATTAAGATCGAACAGTGACAATACTGTGTGATAGTATTGAAATACAGAGGGCTCTTGCTCAACGCAGCGGGGGCCAGAGATTGGCATCGCTCGTAGGCTGAGTGCACCGGCCTACGTACGGGTTATTCACGAACCCGGAGGAAATTGTCGTTGCCAAGTATATACCATACATTCATATCAGTCACTTAAAATATCTACTTAATTCTTCTTATAAATGTTTAAAGAACTTTATTTCTCATTTCTGTATTTATTTATTAAGGAAACTAAACAGATGCATGCATATGCAAATAATTGATGCATTGAAAGATGCATGCTCTATACAGCAAAAAAGTAAAACATAAAATAAACACATTGGACATATCCACAAAAAGTTTCACTGATAAAAAATACAATACAAAGTAAAACAAGACAAAACATGTCAGCATAAAATTTATAAATTATTAGAACGACAAACAAACTAGCAGCTATAAAAAAAAACAAGGAAGATACAAGGCTTAAGACATTAAGAGTTTTAACTTATTCTTAAATGAAGCAGTAGAGGAGTGCGAAAAAGGGTCAATGTTAGTGGCAGAATCCAAGGCTTTTTATTTACATGAGAAACTTAATACATACGAACGAGATACACGTCTCCATCAGCCGTCCAAATTTTAGTCTACTAGGCTCATTCTGATGTATCTTTAATGCTCGTTTGAATTGGTTAAACGCGTTAAACGAATTTTAGACGGTTATTGATTAAATAATTGCACACCCTCATACTTAAGACTTCTTCAAAAAACAAAATTCGCTCGACGAGTATTACACGTTTTTTGTTTGATTTTTTTTAAATGACAAGCTACTATGGAGTTATTTAATTTTTTTGGTAAAAAATACAGGTGCATACATATAAAACGCTACATGGGCTTCAGATTTCTCATTTGTATTTTTTTTTGTTTCTATATGAGCAAATAAGTCAACATTTGAGACCCATAAGAGCTCCCTTTCAACATTTAAGGTCTAAGGTCCCTGTAAGACTAGAACAACCGATATGTAAAAATTGTACTAAAGTCCATGTTTTTCCTGTACTAAAAATCTATGTCATTATCAGAAGTTTTGCACGATGGAAAATCCAGTAAGCCAAGGCTTTCTGTGAAAATAAACAATAGGGCTTTAAAATGGTGGCAAAACCAATCATTTACATTATAATTGACCGATAATTTATCATCAAAATTCTAGGTTCTTCTAAAATAGTATTTTTAGTACCGCTCTCAAATTCTTTACTTTCATTACATAGGGTATTGAACAATCTGTATTCAGGGTTCATATCACTTCATTTATTATTAAAACGTCAAACATTTCTTAAATGTGATTATTTAATTATTTATTTATTAATAAGGAAACATGACACTTCACAAGTACAAAATATGTAATTATAATTAAGTGTCCTTAAATTGTTCCACACATAACGATTTTGAAAAGGCCCTTGAAAGCAGTAGGGGAGCACCAAAACAAATCAACTTTATTAAATGAAATTCCCCAAAATGTATTGATTATAACGAGTTACTACTAGGCATCAAAACAATCAGCTTCCTAATCACTTTTTCCAATCGTAATGGGGTGATATTCGAATTTAAAAAGTACTACTACAGACCAAAACCCAAACAGGTTAGCTACTTTGGCCATTTTACGAGAGAACCGAAAAGTCTCGACAAACTGGTAGGGACGAGTGGTGGAGAAAACGGGGTTACCTACCCGTTGGTATGACCAAATTAAGACAGTTATGTCTCAACATGCCCAGAGACAAGCTGAGGATAGAGTGGTGTGGAGGCAACAAGTCGACGTATCGGTTAGGGCTTTTCAAGACACGATCTTCAGTCAGACTACGAAACGAGCTACAGACACACAGTTGGTTTAAGTACGGCTTCAGAATTTACCACTTTTATCACTTTGATTCTCACATCCAATAGATATGTTCTTACATATCTATTGGATGTGAGAATTATTCTAATATGACATCTCATTGCACCTCTTTTTATGAAATCTATTTAGATTTTAGCACCCTCCCAGTCGTTTGCCCATTTCCGCAATAAGTAATAACCCGTATATGTAGTTATGGCGAGGTTATGGTCCATTCATCTCGCGGACAAATCGAAAGCACAGACCGTCCCCTCATTCATGCGCATACAGAATATTCACTTAAAGCGAACAATCGTGAACTGCGGATATAGAATTCTATATACGCAGTTCACGATTTTGAGAGATTTTGAGAATTCTCAAAGAGAATCCAGTTATCCCAGATTCAAATGCTTTAATTTTAGATGAATTTTAATATACTATCTTAATTCAAATTTTAATTAAAATTCAATTCAATTCAAGAATCATTTATTCATATAGGTAACAAAGTGTACACATTTAAACGTCAAAAAATAAATATAAGTATATGAAATGCTTCTAATTTTACATTCACTGCCAGTACTTAAATCAAGGGCGTAGAATGGAAGACAAGAACTGGCAATAAACTCTCCGCCACTCTTTTCAATCGGCAAGCTTTTTGTTTTACACAATGTTTACTAAGGAACTGCAACCATTACACCATGTTTTACATGACATCTTAAGTAATTAATAAAAATAAAATAAATTAAAAACACGTCGAGCGCTGCTCCTAAGCCTAGATCTCTGAGTTAAAGATCCTAAAGAAACAACCCAAGAAATAAAGTTATATATTGTATTCGAAACCACACAAGGGATTTTTAAGGACACAATAAACACTATTATACTATAAAACAAGTAGTCGCCCAGTAGTCTCGTAGCAGCAATGCAGGTCAGGCTTCGACGTGGGCGACGTCTGGCACCTTTAAACGGAAGCTGCAAGGCGTAAGTCGACACTATCTCAAGCAGTTGTCGATATATGACACACCATTATGAAATACGTATTAATTAATACTATTTATTCTCATTTGAATTAAGAACATTTTTTAAAAATGGAATAGCAAAATAAATAGTCAATTGCTCAGACTAAAAATTTTATACACCAAAGAGTTTTGATCACAATTTTTCTACTAGGAGGCGAACGTATAGTCTATGACATGTGTACAATTATGTATAGTGATTAGTGTATTAATCTGTTTCTAACAATCAAAAATGAGCAATGCTATTGATAAAATATTTGTGTTTTAATTTTATGTAACAGATGCAAGACTACTACATATTTAAATGTACAGATAAAACACTATTTTAATATTCCATAGATTTAATTTAAAATATTTTATATTTATTTTTAGTATATTTAGTTTATTGAAATAAGTTATCAATTGACTACAGCATCCGTTGCCACAGCTTCACAATTTGTGATGTTTTGTGATTTTCTAAACACAGTACAGTTGAAAGAAATATTACAACACTACAAACCGTCATCTATAGCAAGCAAAAACCAGCTCCATTTTTTAACAGTACAAAGGGGCCAAACGAGCATATGGGACACCCAAAAAGGGCAGTTATCGTAGCCCAAAGTATACTCTTTCTTTAGACCAGCTGCCCACTGTAGCATTTCCGAACCAATTCAACAGGAACTCATAGACATTCTACAAATTCTACCTAATCTATGTACGTCATATCCGTGAACGTGTGTGAACCATAGACGAACCATTTTCGGCGCTTATTTCTGATTCATGGCGTGGGGTTGGCGGTATTTCATAACGTCATTATAAACGTCACCGTGCGGTTATATGAAATCATTATTCATACTATGGCGGTTACATATCTTATTTACGCAAGATAAGATACTTCATACCGAAGTTTTAAAGCATAATACTATGTTAGTATATTTAAAGTAAGTCTTTTTAAATCAAGAATATATCTTAGGCAGAATGAAAATTGGTTATGGTTTTCATGCAGATATCGCATTATTCGTTTTATTTATGGTTACAAACATGATATTGAGCAGGCTTCAGCGTGCGACTCTCATCCCTGAGGTCGTAAGTTCGATTCCCGGATGTGCACCAATGGACTTTCTATCTATGTGCATTTAACATTCACTCGCACGGTGAAGGAAAACATCGCGGGAAAACCAGTTCGCCTTAAACCGAAAACGGCGTGTCAGTCACAGCAGGCTGATCACCTACTTGCTTATTAGATTAACAAATGATCATGAAACAGATAAAGAAATTTGAGGCCTAGACCTAAAAAGGTTGTAGCGCCACTGATGTATGTATGTTACAAACATGACGTTAAAAACGGAGAGTAATAATAAACTAAGTTAGATAAAAGACATATGTGAAAATGACAACGCTGTCCTCGGTAAATAATTTTAGTGGCGATATCGCAATTTTTACCCAAAAATTGTTTTCATTAAACATCAATTCAGTTTAGTTTCCATCAAACTACATCACTTAAAAAACCAAAACCTAGAACCCTCTACGATTACGTACTAACAGAAAATATACATAGACGAGAACTTTGATGTTTAGAGAGCTTTCTGACCATTAAACTATATAAATGGTGTCATATACGAGTAAGGAACAAGTACTTAATGCAATAGGTATATTAATTAAATATTAATGATGTATAACGATGCTATAAAGTTTGGAATTATCACATAACTTTATTGAAAACTAGCTGGCCTGGCGAACATCGTACCGCTTAACAGTCGATTCTTTATTTTTTTTAATACTTATTCTGCTATTCGGGACATCGGTCTAGCTAGTAAGATAAAAAAAGAAAGTTGATAATACAACAAATACATTATGTCAAAAAATAAAAATTTACCTTCCCGGAACCCCTCCACTAACACTTGAACTTTATGATTTGGTATTAAAGTTCAAATTGCCTTTAAATATTATTACGAATATTTTGTATGGGAATATAGAAAAGTATTGTTTTTAGACTTTTTCACTCATTTTTTTTTAAATTTTTCTCTCTGTAAGAACCATCCTCGTACTTCAAGGAATATTATAAAAAAAGAATCAGACAAATCGGTCAAGCCGTTTTCATGTTATGTCGTGACAACGGAAAACGGGTTTCATTTTTATATATATAGATAGATAGATAGATTAAGTGAACATTTAAGACTTAATTGATTTAATTTGGAGATAACTATTTTTTTTATGTACTGTGTCAATTATTATTACCAAAAACTTAATTCGCGGCATGCAACTCTCATGGGGTCGTAGGTTCGATTCCCGGCTACGTACCAATGGAATTTCTGTCTATCCTAATTCCGGCCTTAGACCCAAAACGTCAACGGGGTGATAGGCACAGGTGGCTGATCACCTACTTGCCTATTAGATATGATCACGGAACAGATACAGAAATCTGAGGCCCAGACCTAAAAAGTTGTAGCGCCATTGGTATATAATTCGTGGTCTTACCTAGATCGTGATACCACGCGGCGCCATGGCGATTGTCAATTATTTTCGCTATAGCCACAGATTATTATGTGCACACGTATACACCTACATGAGCATAATTATTGGGGAACCTGTATGAGTTAATAAGCGTGGGCATAGGTCCAGCCATCTAAAATTTCTCGTGAATCATCAATAGAATATATACAAGGCCCTTGCTAATTTGTATGTGAGTTAATTAAATATAAATAATGTTATATTACCGTATTTCTTCTAAAATTAATGAAGATAAGTGAGATCTTTTTACAAAATTGGGTGTAAGAAACTGCAACTATTACACCACTCTCTATCATAACAATTTTTTAAAGTTACTGTTTTAAAGAAACTATTACTTTTGCTATGAAATATGTGACAGTCAAAAACACTTCTTTATCAAAATCTATTGATATTTGACAAATTCAGCTTCCCTACAAATCCAGGTTTTCTCATTTACATTGTTTGGCGAGTCTTATGAAAAAAGGATTGAGCACTTTAAAGTGTTGCCCATAGACAAGAGGTTGGATTTGTCTGATGTCCGTTATATTTTATTACGTTTCATATGTACGAAATAAATATTTAAATTTATCAAGTCACATTGGTAGTTTGCCTTAAAAAAATAAATTCCTCATTTTCTAATTAAACCTTTTGTCATTCCGCAGAACAGTCCTGGGGATGTGTAGGTTAGCTTTAAAAAAATGCCTGAAATTGATCCTCTCTCACAGTTGCGCAGAGTATCATTTTAAAAATTGTACAATATCTTGTCATTTATATCTCTCTTTTTTAGATACATTAAACTTTGAAAGAATTATATTTTAGTTATTAAGTATAAAGGAAACATCAAGTGGTACATGACAGAGGGGCACAGACCAGATAGACCTTAGCCAAAAAAGGGCACACAGATGAAAGAATGAGATGATACAAATATAAATCTGTTTAAGTGTAAAAGTATCTGAAATAAAAGGCTATTATTATTATTTCTAGGATGTGCCAATTAAAGAAATCAATTTTTGTGTGCAGTTGCAGATTGCAGTTTCGTAGGAAAACCTTTTTTAAAGAAATAAATATCGTTAAATATAAAAATTAAAAAGAAAATACCACTCGATTACTATCAATATAATTTCGACCTGACTCATTTTACCAAAAAAGGCTGTACTACCGATTCGATCGCAAATCGTCAACAAAACCGTAACAATACTTAGCAATGGCTGTATTTGAACGTTTTAATTGGTCCAACCACACGAATTTTCGATTTATCTGTTAAAAACATCTTTTTTGTACTCATAACGACAAATCTTTGACTTCCTGCATATAAAATGTACTTTTAATCGTTATTCAGCATTCAAATTGAAATTCATTAATTATTTTTAGTGTATAAAACCGAAATAATAATGGGACGGTTTTACGCAGTTAATTTCGAACTAAGCTGTAAAAAAATCACTGGTGCTACAACTCTTCTAGGCCTCAGATTTCTGAATCTGTTTCATGATCATTTGGCAATCTAATAGGGAAGTAGGTGATCAGCCTCCTGTGCTAGACACACGCCGTTGACTCTTTGGGTCAGAACTCTGAGATATGCCGGTTACCTCACTATGTTTTCCTTCACTGTTTGAACGAATATAAAATGCGCACAAAGAAAGTCCGTTGGTACACAGCCGGGGATCGAACCTGTCGCTCGCTGAAGCCACAAGGCCTGCAGTGCTCATTATATTATTAAAAATATCATTGACGTATACGATATATTCCATATCGTGTAACAGTGGGGAAATATTTCTGTCTCTTTCATTAGTATTCATTAAAAAAGATGTATTTGTACATTAACCACTAAGGTATAATGTTGTGTTGTCAAATAAGGTGTTAATAAAGGTGACAGGTCATCTTATTGGCTTAGAAAACAAATTGTTGTCCCTGATTACACATTCGTCGCGGATTTCATCTGAACGCGTGGGTGTAGTGTGAAAGTACTGATTGACTACGAACATGCAGACAAGACGTAATGTAGAGGTTGTGTGGCGAAAACGTGACTCATAACCGATAAATGTTTCAATCGAATTGAAATTTAGGGCTGTAATATATAAATTAATCTGCTATTACTACTTAAACATACAACTATAAATACACGGTGCAATGGTTGCAGCTCCTTAACAATTTTGTAAATCAAAAAACTTGACATGGGGTTGAGTTGGGGAGAGTTTATTGCCGGTTCTTCTCTTCCTTTCTACGCCCTTGATTTGAGAACTGGTAGTTAATGTAAAATTAGAAGCATTTAATGTATATTTCTTTATTGAAGTTACGTTTATAAGTGTACAATGTGTTACCTAAATGGATAAATGATTTTGAATTTGAATTTACAAGAAAATATCACTTCACAAATTTTACACATCAATTATATTAGAACATAAAAATTTAAAATAACAATAAATACTAAAACTAAATAGAAACTTAAACCTCATTAAGAGCGTGATACACAAAATTACGGTAAGTAGGAAGGATTCACTGGATCAATGAAAGTAGCAGATAAGCGATATATGTTATACATATAACTTTGTACAAAAAGTAAATCCGTCTAATTGCACCGTTTTTACTAGTACTCATTCGTGTCCTTTCACACAACGTAAACACAATTTATGTCAATAAGGCTATATGTTTTTAGTTTCAAACTGTTGTAGTTTCGGGCCTATTAAATATAATGTCCAAACTTTATTTTTTTTTAATAAAAAAATAAGGTTATTTTTAGGTACACAACACGTGGCACAGTATCATAATATAGATTCATTCAGTTGTTTTTAGTACTTTTATGTTAAGCACAGACGATAGTTTTTATTTATTTATATTAGAAAGATAACTGTAGTGTAAAATCGAAATAATAATTCATAATTAAAATTATTGGTGGTAAGCGTGCGTGATTCTCATTTTGGAAAGCAAGTCGTTACGCAGAACCACAGAAATGACAAAGAAAACAAATAAATTAAATATATGTTTTAGAAAATAATATCATTATGCCTACTCTATATTACCATTGGGGTCTTTAATGGGCTATTTATTAATACTATTAAGTAAAAATAACTGAAAAAAATATTAAACCTTTCTCATTTAAGTAATTACATTAAAATCATAAATGCGTTTAATATTTTACACAACAGTATGCACAAATACCGAAAAGACGAAATATTTAGACAAATATTGTACAAGATTGCAAATAAGGTAATAGAGTTCCAAGAATTGACTATTTCTATTGTGCTATAATGAAATATGACTCTAAGTTTTATCTTATACACTTTTAGGAGCTGTCACTTGTGCATGGGACTCCCAATCCTGAAATCGTACGTTTGAATACTTAATAAGGAATACTACTCTCCGCGTTCACATCTTACTCGAATGAAGGAAAACATCGTGAGGAAACTAACATGCTTTAGCCCTAAAAATTTATGTCAGTCACAGACGGCTGATCACAAAGACGAGGGGTCACTAAGAATTTAATTTTACCACACTTAAGCGGTCTTAAGTTTATATTCTTATAAATAACACATCCTTGAAATTTGTTCTTTATTTCATTATAATATATATGGTAACGTATGTTAAGCGAATTCACAGGCACTTTGAGAATTCGCTATGCGAACCTACTTGTATGTATTCAAAAATTTAAGCAATATAATGTACAAAAGCCCTATAAAGACGAGATCGTTACGATGTTTTCTTTAATTGTTATAACAAATACGACCACATTGAGAATAGATATTTGTTACTTTCTTGTTCAATAAAACTTAATTAGTATTATTACATACATGACGGGCGATGTTTTAATATTCAGGTTGTTTTGCAATTTTGACACTAAAACCTATATAACTATAGAATAAGAGGAATTACTGCTTAATGTATAACGTAGCCGTATAGCCGTACACAAAAGGCTTTTTGGCAGTTTTTGTCGCCTGTGGTACCAGTTGCCCACTGAAGTATTTCTGAAGTAATTCGAGTTCTTCAACAACAGCGAACCAATTATGCGAGCCTTCTGGCAGTGTCCCTTAACATCAGATTAGCCTCCTTCCCACTTGGCAATAAAAAAAAATGTCTTCAGTGGTACTTCACAGTCGTATATAATAAAAGAAAGATTTAATATGTATTTATATCATCACGCCTTTTTCCGAAGGGAGAGGCAGAGACCACGGATCTCTTTCTACAGTTCTGATATACCTCTCACGTTTCATCCACTTTCATGTCATTCACTTATAGCTATCGTAATGGCTTGTCCGTTCTTTAGCACCCTGGCTTTGCTCCAGGTATGTAGCCTCCCCAACAAAATACTTTGTAGAATCTGCTTAATTTTACGCTTGTCAAAATTGATTCGCGTAAATCAGACATCGGTGTCAAATGATTAATTACTTGTCAACGCGTCACCGATCTTGTCACCTGCGTTGATAAAATACATTACCTTGATCACGCCTACGTGAATTATGGAAAACAGTGGGTCAGAGAGGCTTCTGCGCTAGATATTTGACTCATATAGTCTGTGGGCGCAAGGTCAACGTACCCAAATTTGCGGTACCGATTTGTATGTTAGAAAAAAGTGACACAGTCTGAAGAATTAGTATCAAGGTCGCTCTCTCCTTTACTAGGTAAGTGTAACGCCTAAAATCAATGGCTTATGATAAATTGTATATTGTGATTGAGATAAGTGCTTTCCGATGTCGGAGAAAGCTTTAAACGAAGGATTTAGGATAGTAATGCTGTACATCAAATAATGATTTGTTACTAACTAGATTGCGGCTTCATTTGATCAAGATATTAAACACCAGTTTTTGATAAAGCAGAGACATTTGCAATCTAAGTCAAGAAACTCAAATATTCTTCGTGTATACAATATGTATAGAATTCCTTTATTACCAAATATATGTTCTATTGTGAAGCCAGATGAACTTCAGTTGCAACATACATGCATCACTGAATTGTTTACATAAGTATTTAATACAGTAGGTCTAAACTTATTTTGTTGAATCAAATGTTTAGATGACGTTATTGCTTTGCAAAAGTTGAATAAGACAAATGACTGTAAAACAAATGAATGAAGTACAGAACGTTTTTATACTTTTGGTTTTGTAAAACATTCACTGTTTAATGATTTACAAAATAAGTAATGTTTATGGATATATTTGAATACACGTTAATCTCTGAGTATATTTTATTAACAGTAGTATATTAGTATATGTTTTTAACCGCTCGGGTTGGAATTAATTACTCACTTATTCCGCTGGCACAATGGCATGCAAGGAAAACAATCTTCATGTATCTTTCGCTACCAATTATGAGCTTCTTTGATATCACGCTCCATGACGTGGTTTCAACTGAAGAGCCAAGATGTGAGACTGGCTCGGAGTATTATTTTATCTGGCTAAACGTTTACTTTGTGTCCAAGCTCATACAAGACCACGATTTCTCTCATATTAGCCCTTTGTATAACCTAATGATAAACACAAACATGATGTAATAATCTTCGTGTCGTCCATTCTAAAGCTTTAAGTTAACGTCAATGCCATTTCTTAATTCCAAAAGACGCTAAACGGTTGTAAACATTTATTGGTCTCTAAAATTAACGCATATTTTGTTTTACACCACGTCAGGCATTGTCATACAAACAAGTAATCAATACGACAAATATGACAAACACTTTTATTGCATAGTTTCGTAATATGTAATTTGTTGATAGACGGGTAGGCGGGATATATAGATAGATTGTATGTTAAAATAACGACTTTTAAAGCCCGGCAACGCACTTGTGAGCTTGCTTGTCCATGGGCTATTACTTAACATCACTTGAACCTCCTGTTTCATAAAAAAAGACAAATACACCATGCAGTTCTACCTGGTCCAAGGAACCTGAAAGAGGTAACAGTTGTAATATAATTTAAGAGATTTAGTTATTTAAGAATACACAGAGGCCAATGCAGGGCGTACTGGAGGAAAATAGAGGAGAGAAATGGACCTAATTAAGAGGCTGATTATGATGATGATGATGATGAGTTATTTTATGAAAAACTTTTTCTCTAATGAACGGACCTCGAGTATTCCTATGCCGTAAATATAGCTCACCTATTGAGTGACTGGGGCTGATAAAACAAAAAACCAACAAAATAAGAGTAGCGGAGAGTTTGTTACCAATTACCATTTCTTCTCTTCCGTTCTACGTCCTTGATTTGAGAACTGGCAGTAAATGAAAAATTAAAAGCATTTCATATATGTATATATTTATTTTGACGTTCATAAGTGTACATTGCGTTACCTATATGAATAAATGATTTTGACTTTTGTGACATTGACTAATCGTGGTTCTACGTGGTAGGGTTGGTATCCGTTACGTAAGCTAAGCTTGGAAGACACTAGGTGCCTACGCAATGGGAAGTAGTAGTGGCCTAGAGTAGGGACCAGTGCATCAATTCATTTTATTGCATATTTTCTTTTTTATATAGAATAAAATTATTTGATTCATTTCTTCTTATAAAAATATTTTTAGGTCTGGGCCTCAGTCAATCTAATAGCAAGTCGATGATCAGCTATGTCTGACACACGAAGTGGACTTTTGGCAAGACAAGCCGGTTTCCTCACGATGTTTTCGTCCACCGTTCATTTAAATGCGCATATAGCAAGAAATTCCATTGGTGCCAGGATCGAACCTTCGACCTCAGGGATGAGAGTCTGGAGCCTCTCGGCCAACACTGCTCTTTCTTCTAGAGCTGTGTATACCTTAAGGTATAGGGCTTTGATATTAAAACTTTTTTTGAGTACTGATTGGATAGATAAAGGGTATAATTGCACACCTGGCACCGAATAAATATTTATCACACATCATGCATTACAAGAACTAGTAAATTCCCGTAACAACTGCTGACATCCGTTCTTTGTTTTATTCATCACTTATACCAAAGCTTATGTTATTAACTTGTATAAATATTTTCACATTTCCGAAGATCACTAGGAACTAAGCAAAATCAAAAGAATATTATATATCACGTGTGTGTACTACTAGTGAACTACTAAATTAAATTAGTTAAATAAATAAATTAAAATTATAAGGGATCTCTTTCAGGCAACCCTAGTAAGGAAAAGAACTAAAAAAAGAAATATGATGGGTAAAGTGCAAGAAGTGCATATCTTATTAAAAAAATAGATTTTATTAATAAGGAAACATGACACATCACAAATACAAGGATATGTAAAAAACAAGTTATAATTAAGTGTCCTTAAATTGTTTCACAGATAAGATTTTTTTAATAAACGTATCAGCAACACAACTAAAAGAAAACAATATTCACGAAAATGTAAACAGCAATTTGGAGTATACATACACAAAAGACAACAATTACAAAAACGATTTTAAAAGGCTTTGAAAGCAGTACGGGAACACTAAAACATATATTGCCACCGAAAAGTGAGATATTTGTGAGAAGTATTCCTAAAGCTGTCACAATTAGCTCGTAGATAAGTGGTTGTAAAATTAAGTTATAGTTAAATAATGTTTAAGTTTTTTAAATAAGGGAATCATTAATTTAATATTCCTATTTTAATTATGATATATTTATAAGTGTGTTTTTTGCTAAGCTGTGAGCCTATAAATTAAGTATATACGCAATAATGAAAATTAATTCTGTTGCCATACCTCCTATCACAAACAATAACATCGACAAGAATTTTCATTATCATACAATTTTATTTAATTTTTCTCTCAGGGAAACCGGAAATACAGGCCGAGCCAGTAAGCAATCACGAGCCTTATCAAAGGAAATTAGCAATTTTTTCTTGAGCTCGCTAATGTACTCTTTCTTTACGTATTATATCATATAATTTTATATATTTATACATTCGATACGGTTGTGTAAAAAGTATATTATAAACAATATATATAATTTGCTTTTTGACACCTGAAAACCGTTGTTCCGTAGCTTCGACGTTGTTAATTAATTATTTTAATTTTTTATATTAAAAGCCTCATATATTCCTTGAAGCATTCATCCTACTTTACAAAAGATACACACACTTAAAATTGTATACAGAATTAATTATATTTTTTTTTCAAAGCCCTCTATAAAGTTATAGGCCTCCGGCTCCATCTCTCTCTATGTCTATCTTTATTTTCTCTGAAAGAATACATAATCCAGTTCCGCTACACCCTGCCCTTCGCGCTAGGACCGGGCATCCTAATTGTTTTATTATTTATACTCAAAGTACCAGCCTCGTGTCATTAACATAGGTCGTGAATTTAGACCCTAGAAATGTTGACATCATTACGAGTATGAAAAGTAAATTAACAATTAAATCGTACGTAATTACGTAAGCTACTCAATACACTTAACCTTCTCGAGTCGAGGAAAATAAGCGCGTGGGATCGTTGCACCGCATTTGAATAGCATTTATAAAAAAATAATGCACACTTTCCAGTTTTTCCGGTAATAATGAATGTCACGGTCACGATTAAACAATTCCTCAGGAACAAGATTTGAATAATTGTTCAACATATTCAAATCACTCTTTGTTTGCGTATTCCGCTATTTTACCATGTTTTTTATAACTCGTCTAATAGATCCACTTATGGAAAAGTGGAGGGAATTCCAAATCGACTCATGTTTGGAGTATATATTATTGTACTTTTGTATAAACAAATTTTATTCAAATCGAAAATCATTTTGTTTTTACAAGAAAATGGTGCAACGTATAACAAATTCATCAATTTTTATAGCTTGATACAGTTTGACAGTAAAGTGTCGCGGCGGTACAAGTCTCAAAGGTACCTCAATTATTAAAATATATATCTATATATCTATTCGCAGACATAGGATTTTAATATTTATTTATTTATTTCTCACAAAAACTTAAACTTAAGACATAAGCAAGTGACAGTTATATTCTTACTTCTGTTAATGGAAAAAGCTAGTCTGTGTGAGACTGATGCCTGCTAAAGGTAAGAGTACCTGTGTTACAGTTCATCAGGCCTCCACCACTTCGGATCGACAGAAGATCTTATACAATACAATACATTACAATATATAGAGGAAACTACATGGGGTATGTGTGTATGTGATGTGTATGTGTGTGGGTGTGTGTCTGTGTATGTTTTATATATTTTATATACTAGTATTATAATATATTAGTATTTAGACTGTAAAAAGAGTCGAAGCGACTGTAAATAAAGTCCAATAAATTCTCGTATCAAAGACACAACTAAAATAAGACATTCTCTTCTCGTAGTCAAAAGAATGTGTTGGCACTTCCTTAGACCTCATACCTGCGTTTCATATTTTTCTTGGAACGTCTAAGGTCTTGTTAGTCATCATATGAATTCGGCATTATGACCTCGGGGTACCGGAATCCTTTCTCTTAAACTTCGAAGTCTATTTCCTAATTCAGCTTATGAGATAACAAAGGTTGTAGCTTAATGTTGGATTTAGTCATATCATGATGTGTTCAAGTATTTTATTTATTATATAACAGGGGGCTAACGGGCAGGAGGCTCACCTGATGTTAAGTAAAACCGCTGCCCATGGACACTCTCAATGTAAGAGGAGTCGCGAGTTTGTTGCCGGCCTTTTAAGAATTGGTATTTTTCTTGAAGTATCCTAAGTCCAATTGGTTCGGAAATACTTTAGTGTGTAGCTGGTTCATTACCTTGTAAGTTTATTATAAATATGTACTTAATTTTGTTTGGCTAATTAGGTTATCTTTATATATAAAATTCTACTGTACGTGTCTATGTCACTGAACTCCTCTTAAATGGCTGGACCGATTTGAATGAATTTTTTGTATGCGTTTGGGCTGTTATTTTATGGATGTTTTAGATTCATAGAGCCGGTAGATGGCGCTGCAGTCGATACTTTCAAACTTTGTTTAATATACTAATCGCTTGAAATATCATACAGGACAACGCATTTTATATTTCCTAAGCCACTAGCTCTTATATCGATGGAAATTGTGTGAAAACTGGCATGAGAAATCAACTGAAAGTACTAGACACAGGTGATCCTAAAATATTATTAAAATAAATAAAGACGTAGATTACATTTCCAAGCATTCGTTACCAATTTTAATTAATAAAACTTTCCTTTCAATTCTCGCAACGAAATGAAAAACTTTCTTAGCGTAAAATCCTTAATGGATTTTAGATCCATAAACGTTGCTCCACATTAACAGTTAATATTAATCAAATAAATTAAAAGCAACCAAATACAGCTAATATACGACCGTGTACAGATTTGTATCACTTCCGATTGTATGAATTAATTAACTCTAAAAATGTTTATAAGACAAATATGGCGATTGGTTCTGTGTTAAGATAGCTTCGATATAGAAATTAAATAAATAGAAGTTACGTAAATGTCTGTGAGTCTTTTGCATGCTTTTCATTTAGGTATATTTATTTATATAGATTCCGTCTGTGACAATTAGTTTTGGACATCCTGAGTTGGACATGTAGGGACATCCAGAAAGCTTAGAAAAACTCATCGTGACTGCTAGAGTGGAGGGTACTGAAAATCGAGGCTCTACTCGCTGGACCGATCAAGTAAAGGTCCATATAGGTCTTTACAGAGGCTTGCCTAAGACAGGAGAGAGTGGAGTTGTGCGGCACCACTAACACGACCTTCAGAAATTAAGAGTGTAACTGAAGAAGAATGAAGAACAATGTTGCCTTCGAGTCGAGAGTCGCAGGCAGTGACAGTAGTTCAACATTGCTGAACTAACATGCAATTGAATTTTATTAGACATTAAATATCAAATGAAATAATTTATTTGCCAAAATATATGCAGTTTTTATGTTATTGAATATAAAATAAATATGCTTAGTAATTTAATATTTACTCCCTATCTTAGGCGGTTATTTATTTATTTGCAGCTTGTCTTTCGACAAAGTCCTCCACTAAATTTTTCCAATCTTGCCGTTCTCTAGTAGTATTAGCACGTATGTGGCGTGCAAATACATTATCTAAGTAATTTTAATCTTTTTTTTTTTCGTTTCATCCTGTTGACTGGTACGCGCTTTGCATCGCCTTCCCTCCATCATCGCCAGGTCATTTGTCCACCTAGTGGGAGTCCAGGACTTATTTGCCCCATCAGCCATCCGTTCTTCGGGTAATGTGCCAATTGTAATCTAATTAAAAATTAATTAATAATTCTGAGGATTTTTTAGTGATATTATTTTAATTGAGTACCGTAATTTTACTGTATCAGTAATTCACTATGTTACTTGAGTAGTTTATTAAAGTAAAATCATAGTAGGAAAATGATAACTGTACAAATAAATGCGTAATGTCGGATATGACTGCAATAGAATAGAGGATTTGCATATACAATGACTGTGTGAACATTTCAGTCGGGGTTTTTTTGTGGGGAGTAAATCAGTTTCTCTGAAGCCTATCAAGGATATTTGAATAACTGTAAAATACCTGTATTACTCATTTAACTGAATCCCACTTTTTGTTAAATCATGGTATTACACTGTTGTGTAACGTTGACAACGTTATGAGTAGACAGTAGACAGGTATACATAAAACGAAAACAGTAGAAATTTAAATGATGCTTTAGTAACTTTTATGTTGCAGGTCGTAGATTCAATCCCCGGCTGTGCACCAATGGACTTTCTATGTGCGCATTTAACATTCGCTCGAACGGTGAAGGAAACAGGCATACCTTAGACCCAAAAGTTGACGGCGTGTGTCATGTGATCATGAAACAGATACAGAAACATGAGACCCTAAAAAGGTTGTAGTGCCACTGGTTTTTTTTTTATTTAAAGAATTTTGTTCTTATTAAAATGTAGTATTCGGAACAAGTAGTCTACTACTCCCTCTTTATTATAAAACCTTAAATTAAATTCAAACTAAAGTACCCACATTTGTCAAATGTGTCTTCCTATTAAGATGTATAACTTAGTTTAAATAATCAATCGGACCGATGTAGTTTTAGATTAGTTTTTTCTATTATATTTAAATGTTCGATTAAAGGTAACTTAAATTACGTTACGGTGTAATAGGAAGCCTGTAATGGCATAATTGGCTCTTTTGTTTCAATTAATAAGGTATTGACTACGTAATAATTATAACGTCGGTAATCGATTGGAAATACTGTAACTATGTCACTAAGTAGATTTTGTGATGTCACTGTTAAGGGTTTTCTGAACTATTAAATAAAATTACAACAACCCCGAGGTTTTTTATTCATCTTTTATTTATTTTATATTTCGAAATTGGAGAACAAATTTATATCGTAAAATAAATTATTATTAGCATTATTTTTTATGGACCAAAATTCTTACGAGCGTAATATAAAAACGTTTCTATATTAGAAAAATAATCGTAAAATCAAATTCTACGTAGTGTACGTAATAGGCGAAGAGATCAGCGACCAATCAAGCAGGACTATTTTGGGATTTAAATCGAGAGGCGGAACGCTCATGGAGGCGGGATGATAGTGTAAGCAACTCCCCCGCTGAAATTACAAATGGATTTAACCGCCCGCCAAAATTTTTCATTGTACTTTTTTAAATTCTCACCAACCAGTAATATTATAATGTCAGTTCCAGAGATTATATCACTCTTGTCTAATAATTTGTTTGAATCAAACAATTCGAATTGATATTTTCAGACAGTAATTATGTGCGAAAGAGACAACCATACTAAAAAGAGATAGACTACGCAGTTGTTAGATAATCTGTAATAGGTTATTGCGGAATACATACATTAACGAATCTGGAATATGTCTATATTTTAGTATTGTTTACATTTTTTAAATGTGGGTTATATCCGCATTCCATACAGATTTACGATTTACAACCCTATTCGTTTGTAATAAAGATTATATTGTAAAAAAACTAAATTTTCAGGTGCTAGGCCATGCTGAAAGTAATCTATAAAGCACTATACTAAAATATTTCAAGGATCATTTTATAATTGGAATTTTAATTTAAAAATAAACAACAAAAAATATATATCTCTTTTCTAATATTAGTCGACATAATCCCATTTATATCCAAATATAGCAATCTCCTAGTTACAATTTTCGCACACCTCTCCAGGATCCGGCTCCGGACCACATGCTTATATTTATTTGAACAGCGTCTTGCGTAATAGCATGTGCCCGTTTACGTTTAGATCGCGCGCGACGTCTTATCTGTGACGTAATTGCGGGCCCTCTGCAAACAATCCGTTTTTTGCACCCTTTATCACAGGAGCGCCGGCGAACTACATAAAAGCCGTGGAAATCCGTTCAGGACATACATTACACGTAACGCGGCGAACTGAGCGTAACCGCGCCAAGCCTGACCCGAAACGTTCGATTTTTAAAATCCATAGATTTCGTTTATTTTAGTGTTATGTGCCAGTGATATTAGACTGATATTAATCTGTGTACCAAAGAATATTTATTAGCTGTGATATAATTTATGACATCAAAGATGATAGATAATTGTGCATTGTGCAGTGGATGTTCGAAGGCGCCAAGGATGAAAATTAATTATTGTAAGTAAATTCAATCGAAATTATTTTTTATTGAACATTAAAGCAATCGTATTGAATAATTATACTCTTCTTTAGACATTATCGATTTTCCTCTATACATAAATAGTCTTATCCTGAATATTACAAAATCGATTAACAAATGAAATAATTTGTTTCCGATAATATCGCTAAAATGGGTCTAATTTTTAACAAAAATGTTTTACGGTTTTTTCTTGTTATAACATAAATATTATATTACAATAACTAAACACGTTACTATACTCTGAGCACAAAGCCATAAACTTCCACAGAATACAATCATAAAGTTAACGTTGAACTTATACTATTGTAATTTTTTTGACACTCCCCTACTCTGTGGCATTAACAGCTAACTGATGGAGCTTTAGAACACAGCGAAGAGCTCAAAAGTCAAGTTTGATTTATATTGCGGCCGAAACACCATTTAGTTGCGCCGGCGCGGAAGCTGCATTTGCTTTACGGTAAACTTAAATTACTGAAACTATGTTTTGTTTTGAACAATACACAGTAAAGTTAACCTTATTAATCTTTGTTTTACCGCGATTTTGAAAAAATATTGAAAAGTATTGATGAGTAATATTAGAGACACGACACCGCTCTTGTAGGCTTTCAGACAATTTCCACAATGACGTGGTGTTCGGGAAAATTTGGGAAATCCGTGACTCATTGCTGAGACATTGCTAACATTTTCGTTACACTTCGATGCAATTTGTCGATTGTTCGATTGTAACAATTACAATACAGATAGTACGCGCTATAAACACTACTATAAAACTTTACCTTAAGATCTCTTAAGGCTCTCAGAGGGTTCTCCAAGCATACTTAAGGCTACCCATTTTGGTACCACGCATTTTCACAACCCACCACAGATGAAGAACAAATTCTTTCTCTTTCTTTCTTAAAACCTCTTAACCGCGAGATACACAATACATATCCCGTTCGTTCCCATAATTATCTCATAATTCCTATGTAACTATAAAAAATCAGTGTCTCCAGTCGTCAGTATTCAATCTTCATCCATCGCCAATCAAAAGATTCCTCCATTCGACAATTAACCATTATTACTTTCAACAGATAACATTTTATATTCACGTCACAAGACACCGTAAAAACCTGGCGATTCGTTTGAGTAAACGCTGAACACAATCGCCGACCGGAAAGCCTCTACTTAAGCTAATTACAAACTTATTTTCACATAAAAACTCCTAATTGACGAAAGCTGTGTCATCATGTCACAAGACGGAATGGTGGGAATCTCCAGCACCATAAAAACCCTTGTTACCATGATATACTAATTAATATTGGGATAGATAAAACACTTTGCATTTGCGTTTTTAAAACTTATCGTCATAAACGTTCTTAGTACGTGCGTAACATCACTGAAGCAACCTATATTACTATGTATAACCCTCATACGTATCACAGATTATCTATGAAAATGAGGCTTTCATACAACTGTCAAAATTTCATATTTCAAAACCCCAAATGTCATTGGTGAATTATCTAAAGATAATCCTTCATTTGCAGGATTTTTAAATTGACAAATACAAAATATTAACATTTTCCCTTACCTATTCATTCCCATAACCTAGGAGTTCAGGAATCAGGACTCTCATTCGAATTCTTCGCAATAAACACGACTTATCCAGAGCTAGATAGATATTCGGTAGTGGGCTGATTTGAATAAAACATTGTCAAGCAAAAAATTACTAGTAAAATCTAAAATTTGTATCATTTTTTGTAACATTTACGTTTACCATAATGGTCGAGTATTATAGATTTAGAATAGATAGTAACATATACTGTAGATATAGCATTATATATAATGTGGTAAACTTTAATAAATAACCTGCATTCCACCTAATACAGTAATTCAATACATACATGTCTCCTTGTTAACCGGACAAAAAACGTGTCAATGTAAATAAACCAGGAACACACGAAGAATAAATGTAACCAGTACGGCAAATAATAATTTTGCATTTGTAACTTTTATGAGCACTGATCGCTGTCGCGGTAGACCTATCTTTTACTTTTTAGTTTGTTCACGTTTGGTCTTTGCCTTTTTTCAACGTGTTTGCTCGAGTCAGACTCGGATAAAAAGACGAAGTTATTGTATACCTTTGACCAAATATTTGTTTTATAATTTGAAGTTAACATTCCGTACTAAATAATTTAAGGATGCGGCTGAATGTAACTTTTCATATTATATATTATATCGAGTATGAAAAAAAATCTTTATAATATAGCAAAACCAAAAATCTTATGGAAAATAATAATTTTTCGCTGACATTGTATCTATAATAACATACTTGTTTAAATAATCAAATTAGCTATTAGCACCAAGTAAATGATATTTAAATCATTAACTATTATAACACAGTAGAATGAGTACTATATATTTATATATAATATATATTAATATCATAATTAATACTGGAATGTTATAATTATAACAGATATTTTTTGTTCCATATTTAAATTAATTATCAAATTCTATGATGTAACTTGACAGGCGGAGTAACAGGTGTTTTATTTGAATAGTAAAAAGTGTCGCTTGCTCTGTGTAACCGATAAAAAGTTTAGACTCATCGATGAATCAGCAATGTGGTCTAATAATTGCACAATTTAAGAAATCATAGATTTTCATGTGTATGTTTTATTATTCAATTAAATAAATAATACTCTCAATATCAAAAAAATAGACATCGAATAATAAAACTATAGATACTATTTCAAGTAGTTATAGTTAACTTTTCACCAGAAGACTTAACGACACTTTAAATCAAACGATTCACAAAACTATCTAGACATTTCACTTGTATTAATTATCATTGCTAATCGATCAAAACAGTATTTTATTAAATGTAGTGTAAACAAAACACTTTCTCTAGTTTGAATTACTACTTTAACGTATGTGAGTAATAGACATGACGTAACATGTGATTCAACAAATTAGAGTTATGAAATCGTTGAAAAATTTGAATTTCCGTGGGCGGCTAACCGACCCAAAGGAAGCCTTAGGGTCGGAGTTCGTAAGGGTTTTCGCATAGTCCGGCTATTTCATGTACGGTCCCGCATTTCGGTGCTCATTCAACGAGCGACGATTGCTCGTGCGCCGGCCTCGCACGTTCCGCGGTTACCTCGTATTGAAATGGTCCTGATAGACCCTTGTGACTAAGTGAACTGTGATTTCGCGTTTGCATGAATATGGACTTGGCTAAAGGATCTCCATCAATGCGTTGTTCATGGATGTCTTTTTAACTGGTGTGTTTTGTGTTTTAATTTTTTGGTGTCATTTGTGGGTAGAAAGGGTAGTATGTGTTTCGTTAAGTGGCGTAAAAAACGTTTTTCTTAATCGCTGTTTAATTTAGCTTAAGGTTTTTTTAAAGTTTAAATTACTGTAATAAAAATATTTGTAACATAAATAAGGAAATTCTAATTAGATCGCCACTTGAACGCGTTGTGAAATCTCAATAACCATAAGTACGTGTTAAGCGATTGTTATTGTAAAGACAGATGTATTGAATTAATTAATTCGTTTTTGGAAGTTGACGATACAAATTAAGAAAGAGTGCGGCTAAGCTGAGCCAGCGATTCGTGTGGGAATGTTCAACAAACGTCGGCGTTTCAAAGTAATTCCTTTGAAAGCGTCGATGACAATCGATTAGTTATATGTAAATATTATGTTTATTGCAATTAAAAATCCGTTGTTTACGTAGGCTCTAATTGCACTCACAATATGTAACAAAATCATAGTCCGGTTGACGATAAACAAATGGGAAATCCCCAGCTATCGCGTCATAGTCGCAGTACCTTAGTTTTCGTGGTAAAACATTGTTTGATCACAATTAATAGAGATAACGATCGGCCACAGAGTAAAAAAGTTGTTAGTAAAAATCACGTCGTATCGCAGTCCGACATCGAATCACACCTCCCGTTTTTTATCTACGTAAGGCTGTTTACTTAACATACATCAGATTGTCAACGACTCGAATTGACCTAATGATTCACTGACCATAAACCGCCGCTTATCCTCGTTTGACGTAACTATTGTAATAGGTACAGCGCCAGTTCCTCCATAATGTTTCACTTAATTATAACCTTTTACAATTTAATCGCGATTCTAGTTACTAGACAGACGTAATGTTACATATAAGTAATTATTTTACGGAGAATTTTATTCGGAATTTACCGCAAATATTGTTTGAAGAAACACTTATGTTTACAATTCAGAATAAATAGTCAGTTAATAATGTAAATGTGCACAGCGCTTGCGTTCAACACATCAAAGGCTAACTTTCTACGTTTTAGCACATCGGACAAAGCCTATCTCTTAAAAAGTTCGAAAACGTCGCTTTTAGAATTACGAGTCAGAGTACGAACATAAAATATGTTTTATGAGTCGGCGCAAAACATCAAAACCTCCAATAACAGTCGGACGATAAATCGAAAGAATAGTGCTCGCCATATTTGTGCAGTATGGGCCTGTCCTATTTGAAAATTAAAAAAACTCGTTCATCAGACATGAAAAATCACGTGCGTGCGCGAGGTAATAGCCGGTGAGAAAGTCGCTCGGAGATGAAGATTATACCTACGCTTTGTGCACATGGTAATAAGAGACGGAGATGCGCTTACTAAAATCACGGAGCTTATTATTTTTTATGTGACTCCCGTACGCTATGGGAACATGCCGGCACAAGTTTTACACAGTTTGATCTATTTGTAAGATGAACATGGTATGACATGTTAATCGCATTCAATTCAAATACAATTCGTACTCTTAAAATCTGGTTCTCAATAATGTTCATACTTCAATCTAATTTGTGGATATACAACAGACGATATAATAAACCAACAGATTACAACAAATAGTTTAACTATGTATTTAAGATAAGCCACAATTATTGCGGATTTTGTTTTAAAATTTAAAATTAGAATCGGAAGCCTTGATATAACGTTTTTTTTTTATTTTCAGGTTTTCCTAAAAGGCTATTGGTGGCTGTATCCATAATAGTAATAATAGCCATGTGTATAACAACGGCCGAAGCGCGTTCCGTGGAACACAGGCGGCGGCATCAGAAACGGCAGCCAGACATGGCACAACTTACCAAAGAGACGCTGAAAAGACCAAAAAATCCCACAGTAGAGAGCTATAAGAACGCAACGAGGAAAATTAAACACAAACTAAGAAATACGAAGAGGTTTTTCGACCAAGACAGGAAGTTGCTGAACGAGACGCGGGACTACAGGGATGGAATGCCGAGTTGGCTGCCAACAGTCAATTTTGTGGACATCCACTTCCATGACTACAGGATGACGAGGAAACCGGGGAGCTCGATCACGGAGAGAAAGGTAATATTTTTCATTCAGTTTTCTCTAGGATTAAGACGAAATATATGATGAAATTACGTGTGATAATCCTTATGGCGCGTGACATTTGAGACATTTAAACCATAATAGTTAAGTGTTTTTCTTATTCTTTTCTGTGATAATAATTGTATAAAAAAATGTAATTTATTTATTTACGGTCAAACCGTGTTATATAAGAGAAATGGTACATTAAAGGCATAAGTCAATAATAACTTTTTAATAAATAGTCGCTGCACAAAGACTAGCCTAATTTAAGACTAATAAGTAATTAACAAGCCTGAATTAAAAATGATATAACGCAAGAAAGAGACATTTAAACCACGATAGTTAAGTGTTTACTTAGCTTACTTAACAGATTTTATATAGCTTAATACATTGTGGTAATAATTCGCAGTCCAGCAAAAAATATGTTTTAAATTGCAACAAATATATTTAATCTACGAGTGACCGAGATATGCTAAATTAATGGGTATCAATTTTAAATCACAGCTTATGATTAGTTTGAGAGCATATTTGATGAGCTAAAGCACTGACAGTGTAATTACCAACGCCGACGATTCCGCGTCTGATGGGATGGACCAGCACACCCTCTTTTTGTTTTCTCACTGTTTTTACAAGATTTTTAATTTATTTTTGCCTTATTTGAGACAATGAATCCTTTGAGGCTGTACCGTTGCAACTTAAATGAGGTTTCGCCGGACCAAATTACATATGGCGGCCTTTGTGCCCCGTTTATTTACTTCACATTGTACTTAAGGGCAATAACGATAAGCAAAGCCTTAATCTTTAACGCCGCGCTTGATTTAAAAATTTGTTCGGATCAAACATTGTAATTTTAGAACGGCTGGCATTTGTCTAATTAATTTATTATTTATTTTGACCGTGTTACGCGTATATAAGCGAAATTACATTAAATAAAAAACATATGTTAATAATTATTTTTTAATAAATAGTCTCTGCATAAAGTCACAATTTAAAGTAATTTAAAACAAACCTGAATTAAAAATGATACACTTACCACTATATAACTTAAGAATAGCGTACACGCATACTAATTCGAATAGTTTCTTCCATTTCAATCTACTGAGATTGAAAAGGCAAATCAATAATGCTTAATGACCGCAAATAAATGTCGGATTGTTGAAATACAATAATAAGCGAGGGAAAAAGTTCATGTTAGGCTGGTGGCGCGTGAATCTGAAGCTTCCAGCTAGGGGTCTAAGTAGCCAGTTAAGTGTTTCGAAGAAATTTGCATAGATGGATCCTGCACGCGATCTGTAAATGCCAACAACTTATTTAAACTAAAGTTTCGCTCATTACAATGTAACTTATTTTTCTCCTTAGTATTGTGTCTATAAGCTTTGCAATTTACATGATAAGTCATCGTAAGGGAATATTGCCTCTGTAAATAACAACACATTACCGGCAATAAAAACTCTAAACGATTAAATCAACAGCTTTATTTGCAAGCGGATTTGATAATTAAAAGCTCAACCTAAGCTTTGCTTTGTTTATATTCGACCCGTATCACCTCGACGTCCGTCGTTCCACAACTGAGCGTTTTTTAAGGCAGTTTTTGCCGCGTACCACCATGTGGAACCAGCTTTCCTCTGAAGTATTTCCGAACCAATTTGACTTAGAGTCCTTCAAAAATGCGTACCAACTCTTAAAAGGCCGCTACGCACTAGTAAGCCCTCTTTCAAAATTTTACTGCAACTAATAATAAAACGCATCATACATCTAAAAAACATCATAATCGATACTATATATACCAAGTACCAAGGTTCTATGTTTTTTAATATTCATAATTCCACCTCCACTTTAAATATCCATTGTAACGGATCTTTCAAAGCTTTATTATTTACCGAACACACATCTGGACTGCGACTTTCTATTAGGTATGCATAATGGACACCCACTAATTGGTACACAAAAGTTAAGTTAGACAATACTGCAGTGTCGAATGTCCTTGTAAACAAAAAGCCTTGCCCAGTGCGGTCATAAATAATCTTCTAACACACAAGTGATGAGTCTTATATGTGACTGAATTAATTCTTGTGTATATTTCGACAGTCCGTCAATGCGTGACCACTTAAGAAAATTAAATATTTAACTTTGGGCAAAGGAAAGCGTTATTCAAGTGCGTTCGTTAACTTATTAACGATTTGAAAATTAAACACTTAGGCGGAGGGCTCTCTAATGAATATTGAAGAATGCACACAAACTTGACAATAATTAGGAGGAATATTTTACTTACTTTGAATTTGATATGAATTAACTAAGGCCATTACATATTAAGATATTTACTAACGCTAGCAACCATAATCGTTATAATTTAGTCAATTTACTTTATATCATATCAATCAATCAGAAATCACACTATCTAATAGGGAAAACAGTACGAAAATTCGCTACTTTTTTAAGGTAATTACGTTCATACAGTTAGACGAACTTTGGTGACTTATTTTATTTTAGCATAAATGTTGCATTAAGTCTCACTGCGAAACTAAGCTACTATGCGTATTGTCTCTGTTCTGAGGGTTAAATAATCGCGTCGTAAATAAGGATTATGTATTTCAGCTATGTAAAGGGCAGACATTCCTCTAACACGGCTTTCGCGTCGACGCAGAATGTTTGTACAGTATTTACGATTTAACAAAACAACATGAAATGTTAAAAACACATTATTTGTCCAAGTGAGACTAATGTGGACTTACGATTCCGGCGCGACGCGTTTGTCTTCGACACGTTCTCGGTTTAAGTTCAGCTTAAGCGAAAATACGGCGCATTGTCGGGCCAGTTTTATCCTAAGTATTTGCTGGACTCTCGACGCTTTTATTAGCACTCGACAATTTCTCCCTTCACAATGCTCTCATCTCAATGGTTTTATGAAGCGTAAAATAATCATCCCTATTATGGGTTTAAGAATTGTGTAACTTTCTTTGTTAAAACTAAGGTTAATGCGTGAATTGGATTAGAATTTGAATCATTTTAACAGCACTTATCAAAAGGCTACAAGCTCCCAAACACGTATTCAAACCTTTTTTTATTGTTAGCTTATATTATGTGCTAAACAGTGGTAAGTGGAAAAATAGTACACAAGAACAGAGTTCCCCTTAATAGAGACTGTAATTTGTGTTACTGGACACTTTTGTTGAAAATCCTTTTTAGTAAATTAGTTTTATATTACTTATAAGTCTTAAGCTAGATTGTAATGTTGAATTGTGTCTATGTGCAAAGACAATTCATAAAACTAGCTTTAAATGTATATTCAAACATTCACTCTAACTGACCCTGATCACACTTGGCGTTATGATTCAGAACTCACGTCCCGAACCACAAGTGGCGCTTCGTCTAGTCTGAGTCCCCGTTCCGGGAACGATGAATGAGATGATTTCATTCATTCACCGACTATTTTCCTGAAACAGTTACTCACTGTTATGACCAGTGTTTCAGACAGTGACATAATTAATTACTTAATATTTCCGCTCGGAATTCCATTTTAATTACTAATCGTAGTCATTTGCTATTTCACGCTAAATTTGGATTTTATGAACACTTATAATACTAGATACTATATTTTCGTATAAAATAACTAATAAATAAAATAAAATTTGTGATTTTCCGCACAATAATATTATATTTAGTCATGCGTGGAAAAATAATGAGTGATGCGTTACTTGTCTTCATTCGTTATCTGTAGCCTTCCTCTATAAGCTAAATAGGCAAATTAATAAATTTATTGACAAATTATTAATTTTTCAATCTGCACCAGCAGTTCCTTCTAAACTCGTTAAATCATCAAAACTATCAGATTTTGAACATTTGTTATTTGATTTATCAAACATCATGATAAAATAAATATAATCTAATATGAAAAAAGTTATATTAATATACACGTGTCAAAATGGCATACTTGTAAAAATAGTACATTGTTATAGTGGCAGGGAAATATAGAATATAAAAACGCTAATCTTGCAAAATGACAAAAACATAATACAATTGTAACCGGTTGTTCCTGTCTACCGACTTCTGTGGACATCTATCATAGCTGTTAGGGTCTACTATGTTATTGTCCTAGGTCTGATTTATATATACATTTAATAGATTGCGTGGAAAATATATAAATAAGATTGTCATTAAAATATAGTTAACGAATTACTTAGGTTGACGACCTTTTTCATTGTCCGTTGAGTGAACTGCCAAAAGTTCTATTTTAAAGCTTTAAATTAATTTAAAAACAAAACAATTGAACTTTAAGCTAAGGCAATACAAAAATTTGTTAAAAGCATGGCTGGATTGACAACATGAGAAAACAAGATTTGATTCTCGAATTCTTTTCAGGACAAAGATGTTAAAAAAACTTTTACTAAAAAAATTCAATATTCATTTTGATATCGTCAGATAAAATAATATTCAACTTTCGTCCTATTACAGTATAGTACATAAAATATCGATTGAGACATGAATAAATCCATTTGAAATCGTGATGATGTAAATATAGATAAAACAATAATTATTAATTGTTGAATGTCCTTCCTAATCCATAGACGATTAACCTTATGTCATATCTCGATATACCATTCAGGTTGCCAGTTATTAATAACAACTTAAATAACAACCTAGTAATACCATTTTAAATCTTCAGAATCGAGTATTAAAATAATGTAGCTTTATATTATTATTACTATTTTGATTTACAATAGTAAATAGTAATTGGTTTTAAGAGGCGTCAAATTTCAATGAAAGTTCTTACTTATAACAAATAATAAAATCATGTATCGCTGTCGATGATTTTTACTAACAAAAGCCATTTATACAACGTTTGAGACTGAATGCATTCCAATAGTTACACGGATCAAGACACTGGATCACGAGGCCTCGACACCAATTAGCTGCATCGTTAAATATTCACGATAAAGGGCTTTATACGCACACATTGTCAATGTATCATAACTTAATAATTTACTAGAGAATCATTCCGAGGCAAGCCTTAGGCTGGCTTGAACTCTAATAATTACAACTAAACTAAATTTTTTACAACTGTACCGCACTCCTTATGTACTGCACTTTAATCTACTAAATCACTAAATCAGTGGCGCTACAACCTCTTTAGGTCTAGGCCTCAGCCTCCTGTGCCTGACACACCCCGTCGACTTTTTGGGTCTAAGACATTTCGGTTTCCTCACGATGTTTTCCTTCACCGTTCGAGCGAATAAATGCGCACATAGAAAGAAAGTCCATTGGTGCACAGCCGGGGATCGAACCTACGACCTCAGCGATGAGAGTCGCACGCTAAAACCATTAGGCCAATACTGCTGTAAAAGTCTCAGTTCTTCATTATTAAATTTATTTCTCCTTTGTTACAGTTCACCTATCTGATGCCGAAACTGTACAAGACCCTGCGCGAATACGAATTACTCTTTAGAAGACTGCGCAACGTCCAAGTAAACCTATCCGACGACCCGTTCAACAACTACGTTGCTTTACGGGAGAAGATCCTTGACAACACGATAAACAGACTCCGTAGCACAATGGCGGAGATAACTGAGAACATGGTGGCTGTGAACATGCCAGAACCGTCGTTCGACAAAACCAAGATCAAACTCGAAACATTGGAGATGAAAGTTGACGCAACGCAATGTCTCAAGAACGACTATATTGCGTTTAGAGGTTACGGAAACTTACTGAATAACTGGTATTCGGAGTTCAGATGTCCACTCAGTAAGAAGGACAAGAAGTGCGCCGCATATCACGCGAAACTGCGAGAGAAGAAGGGCAACAAGCGATTTAGGAATAGAAGTTGAAGATTAGGTTATTTGCTCTCTGACGTTTACTGAGTTGCTCGAATTTCGTTGATTAAGTATTGGGTACTCGCTCTGTGATATTTAGTATTCTGTAGTTAGTGATTTTAATTTATTGACTAAGATAAGTATGTTAGTTCCTTTTCTATCTGTATTGTCTGTCCTTATTTATTTTTCTTTGTGAATTTCACAAATATCTCAACTAGTATTACTAGGCTGATAAGCTTTAGAAAAGACTTTTAGACCTATTCATGAGGCGCGAATGGCTTGTAATTGTGTACGTCTGAAAATGTCAAAACATTCAACTATTTACGGCGCTTATGAGTAAGATATAGTAATAAGGTGCTTATTTATGTTAATTTAAATGTACTGTCAGTGAAATCAGTGACTTTTTAGTATCGGCACTTTAGTAAATTTTAGTATTTAGAGGAAAAGTTCGCGCAAGTTTTTCTTGCCTATAACCAAAAAGCAACCCCTCCTAATAACTTTTGCTAAGTGCCGGTGACTTTATCAGCTACACACATAATATTATTGTTAATATTTTCATCCCAAATCTGTGTAAATGATTTGTAATTTTTACAATTTAATATGTTTTATACATGTGATGTTATAATACATTTATATTTCTTTATGTAATATTTTTTGATATCCGAGTATATGTTGATAGTATGTGTAAGTACCATGTGAACTACAAGATTGTAAATAATTACAATAGAATTATATTTTTGTATTATTTATTGACAAAATAAACTAATCGATGCTGATATTTTGTAGTTTTTATTTATCCAATATCAAAAAACAATATTGAGAAGTAAATACAAATGTGATTCTTGCAAAATAACACGATATATCTGGACTATTTGAATGGCTTTAACTTAAAGGTAGTAAGTTAAAAGTAAGTAAGTTGAATAATTTTCTTCTTAATTTTACACAACCAAAATTTTCAGAAATACAAATACATTTCATACATAAATTACGAAATAAATTCTCTTTTCAAGTGCATGGAACCAACCAAAATGCATAAAAAAATATTAAACAAGAATTATTAGTATTGATTGGTCTCGGAAGTAATACAAACCCAAAATCGTCAAGTGTTCATTGATTTCCTTTGTGCTTTCAAAATGACCAACCCAGATATACAAAGATATTGATGATTATAGTCATACACGTTGACTTTTGGCACTGTCATCTAAACATTACAGTAATGAGACCTTCATATCCAGTATATATATATTAATACATTATTTATTTATTTACAGAAATACATACATTATCCCTACAGACAGATAATATCGAAAAAATACAATATAATAAAGTATATAATATTAAATACATAATATAAACAATATCGCTACTGTGAATTCACTCTGCGAACATATAAATATGTCTATCGTGTCGAAGACAGATTTCAGTAGGCACAACGGCTTTGTTAACGAGGATCTGTGCAACAGACTGGTTCTGGCCCTTGGTTTCCAAAACAACAAACTACCTTGGCCTTCGGCGTCGCACATATCCCATAGGTACATTCAAATTCATAGAGTAAACTTGGGTTGCACACCACGCCCTGAGAGACTTTTAGTATATAGTAGGCCCAATCCTAAGACAAATAATGTTGGGTACATTATCGTTTAATACATTTCATTCAACGAGACCAATGCAAATCTAATTCATTTGACAACGATCATATAGATCGGTTCACGAGCTACACTTAAACATACACAAGAAAATAACCGCCACTTTAGGGTTTTTTGAAATCGTTTCAAATTATATTTTCAAGTTTCATTGGTGCATTTGGACAAAGAGATTTTATAATATTAGTCCGATAAAATAACAATATTTCATTAGTGGGTACTAAGTGTAAAAAAAATCGAGTTAAAATAACTTTTATTTAGATAAACATCGACTTATATTGTCTTAATTAATAAAAAAGTAATCATTGTTATCAATATAAATTTTAGTTTTTGAGACATTCGTGAACAAGCATACAAAATGTAGCAGTCGTGCTTTTAGCCAAACAGATCATCATGTTCAAATAATATCATATAAAGGCCAAACTATTTATTTATTTTACAAAATAAGCTACCATAACAAATTACTACAATGCGGTAACTAGTTACACATACATCACTTCTTTTCCGAAGTTTGTTAAAAAGTAAAAGGATGTTTACTGAAAAAGTAAATTCCTAATAAATATGGTATTCTTTATAATGGTAATTTTCACAACTTAGCATCACTAACGCCATCTATTCTTTAGCTAGAAAAGTTCGAATGTATGGCTCACCGTAACCATCAAAGCACGACGCATAAGGTAAACATTTTGATAAAAAGTTTCTAAGGCCTACGAAAGATGGCGCTTTACGCAATCAAGTAATACACTATTAATTAGAGATTATAGATGGCACTTGAGAAGTGTTGTGAGTTAATTAATAAATTATTCTGAATTTATAAAGAAATCTTTTCCATGTTTCTATGTTAATTTCTTAACGTTGAAGTAATTATCACGCCATCTTTTGTTACGTAGCCATATGAGGTAACAAAGGAAACTTTCTAAAAATAACTATAGCCAATAGATGTCGCTAATAATATTTAAATATGTTGTTCTAAACAAATTGCTTTAAATATCTGCTTTGAACTGATCTCCGTGGCTACTACATATTATTGTACGTTTGATTTTGAACGATATTATGTTTAAATAAATTAAGAAATATTTTGTGTTTCCGTCTTATCTGTTATCCGTAACATAATGCGTGATAATATTATTAAGTAAGCTATAAAATTGATCCCAAACTATTGTAAGTTTCTCAACAAATATAGACATATTTACAATAATGGACTTTTTATTATATGTGAAGCTTGCGTGTATATTTAAAAGTTCTATTCATTTATTTCCTTTAAGGAGATCCAGCTAGTGAACCTGACAAACACTAAAACGAATTGTACTTTTAGTAAAAATATGTATAAGAATCTTATATTTCTAGCCCGCCTAGAACACATGTTTTTCTTAATTGCTTTTATGAAGCAAACATTCCCTGCTTTCTGACCTGAAACAATGGTTTTCCCGGAAGTCGAAACTACTTCGAGTTTGATCCTCCTAGAGTTTTTTTATTCGCAGTGACTTACGCCTGATACTTTGCATTAGTGCGTGGCTAATGAATCTACTGCGGTCGGGTCGAATATTAATGAATCAATAAACCATGAAAATTAGGTTATTATTTTCTAAACATTTTCATACGCTCTATTAACGGCAATAATATCAAATATAAATTTAGACTAAAAAGGGTTTTTTCGTATTAATGTATTTAATATCCTTTTTTTATATTGAGTTGTAATCTTTCATTTTAAGGATCTTTGTATTACGTTTTCTTCATTCGAATTTAAAAGGCCGGCAACGCACTCACAACTCACAACTCGACATTGAGAGTGCAGAGGCAAAATATGAAAGATATTTTTATTTATTTATTTGCGGGCGGCCTTATCGCTAACAAGCGATTTCTTTCAGGCAACCCTAGTATGGAGCAATAAAAAAGAATCAACTGATTGTAAGTACAAGAAGTGAGTGGGTAAAGTACAAGAATTGCATAAATAATTACCATCAAATTATCAATAAAGTGAAATCTAAAAAAAATTATAATAAAAATATAAACAAAAATGTAAAAGCTAACCCTAGGGTAAATGAGTCACAATTAATATATTTAAGTAGCTAATTATGAGGCAGAAGATAAATGATCAAAAAGATTTTTAAATAAATTAAAACACTACGTTTACATGAAAGATACTACGATACGATACTATGTGAAAGAATGAAAGGTGTTCTAAGATTTTAAAGTTTTAGATTTCCAAAACTTAAAAGAAGAAGAAATATATATTTTTTTTAATTTATTTCCTCGATTGTAAAAACACGTGGCATTTTAATTTACAATTTGTCATTTGAGATTTCAATAAATTATTTTGCCTATAATTTAAAATACTAATATTTCATAAATTCTCTTAACGAAATTTTAATTTTAAATTGTAATTCAATCATATAATTCTCACTCTCTCTCAATCGGTCTCAATCGCTCTCTCTTCCTTTTCTTCGACAAAAACGCTGCACATCTTCGGGACGTCCCGTAAAAAATTTACCCTCATGCGCCTAAAGAAGTTTTACTTCAAAAATAATAATCATATGCTATGATGGCAAATCAAACAATTCGATCGCAATGAAACGTTATCTTTGCCGCCACCGCGGTGCAATATTGCGTCTGTACTGATAGAAAGTCGGCGCTTGCTTACTCAACCCCCAGTTGTTGACAGGCCTCCGTTGCTGCACGTTGCTTGATGCAAATGTAAATAGTATAGTTGCAAAATGAGTGTCAGTGCCAGGATTGTCTCCGCGTGTCTTCTTGTTACGTTAATCACGGCTGTTCCGGTACAGAAGGGTGAAAATGGTGCGTATTTCTTTTTAGAATTTTTATCGTTGGAAAACTGGTAAGAATCACGGGAAATTTACTTTTCTAGGAACTGAATTGATCAGGAAATTTTGTTTAAAATTTTTAAAAATTTAAATGTTTGGATAATATATCCTTCTATCTCGATATTTAATATAAACTCCTAAATAAGTTTTAATAGATTTAACGAAAGATTTAGACAATGTCAATGTTGTTTAAAATATTATTATGTGTTAATGTCCATAGTTTTAGATGGCAAAAAGGACTTATTTATTAATAACATAAATAAGTCCTTACTTCTCTATTATACCAGTTAAATGACATAAGAGTCTAAGAATAAAAAATAAATGGTTTTTTGGCATACGAGATTATCATTAAACAGTGACGATATGCAGATTTATCTAACTTAACTTATATAAAAATTTATGTAACAAAACGATTTTTTTAATAATTCATTAACAAATAATTAATATTCTAGAAAAAAAAAATTTGGCTATGTACCCCGAGAAATTGAACCAATTAATAAATGTTTAGTTTACTATGAATATTAATTAATTATTCAAAAATTAAATAAATATTTTAAAGCAATGCCTTGCCCAACCGCCCTACAGTACAAAATAATTAAAGAAAAATGTCGCAAGGGTTGAATTGGCAACAATTACGCTCGTTGTTAATTTTCACGCGAACGAAATCTGTCGTCGGCACTCACCAATGACAATGACCTACTGTGCGGCTTTAGTTCGATTACTTTAAGCGTTTAAGCTAATTTTTACTACCAAAATGTTATTATTAAAATTTATCACAATATAGCTTACAATCATTACTTGTATGTCGTATTTGTAAGCATTTTATTACATTTATACAATTTATAGATGATGATGATAGATGTTTTATATAGAATAAAATTTAAAAATATACAACTTTGTATATACTGGGACGGCTAAAGCTAAATGAAATATACAGAATATACAATATTTTCAATAAACCTATTTTATAGACATACATATGTAACTATGTTAGTCATTGAATGAGAGCACTGCAGACTAAAAAGCTTTTTTAAATACTAGCAACCCATCCCGGCTTCGCACGGGCAACAGTAACTTGATAAAACTTGAACAATTATATACCTATACCTTCCTTGAATAATTCTAGATAAAAACCGCAATAAATTCCGTGCAGTTTTTGTGTGTATCGCGAACAGACATACAGATAGGTGAAGAACTTTTTTGTAATATAAAAGTTAGGCATAATCAAGCTCTTCATCATTTCCCTATCAGAATTCGTATGAAACGTCGTTTAACCGTTTTATTTCCAACTTTGAAAATACCACCAACAAAAACTTTAAATTTTTCAGGATAATCAATATGTCACACACAAATAACGTGGATTTAAGTAAAAGACTTTTCAAAATCAGGACCAGCGATTACCTCTTACCTTATTATCGATTACCTCACAAACTTTTCCTCATTGTATCAGTATAAATCTTAGTGCTGATATATTAGTCGTTTAATGTACGAAAGAACCTTATTTAGTAGAATTTACTCCTATCCCTACTCTTTGGTATTAAACTAACATACCTGGCTTCGTATAGCTGATATTTTTTTTAAATATTAAGAAATAAATCTAGCCTATATTCTAAATTCGAATGGTGAAAGAATCGTCTCAAACTTTCCTCATTATTAGTAACAATAAACGTTATAATTTCACAAACCCGTAAAAAATTTAACAACTATAACGGCCTAACAATAAAACAATGTAGTTAACAAATTACGCATATTGAAGTTTTCACTATCCAAGGCTCCTTATTCCTAATGTTGCTTAATTGTCTAACCGGTGAGCAACAATGGAAGCCAAGGTAAATGCTCACTGCTCGATTTTTCAACAGCATTGTTTGAATTGTCGTTATAGAACGGAACCACTCACTTCGGAAGAGTTTCTTCATATGGTTCAAGTAGGGTTTTAGAAATTATAATTACATTACCAATGGTTGGGGCAGATACCTCTTTTTCATCAATCTATCAATGTAAAACAATATTGTTTCGCCGAGATCGAACTCGGGTCCTCCGAGCTGTACCTTCGCTATGTACCACCACAGAGCATCAATTATATTCAAAAAAGAAAATGACTTATTCGTTCTATTACCCGTTCATTAAAACTTAGATTTTTCTTATTATATTACCTTTTAATTTCATAGTAGGGGAAGGTGGGGACCCTTCGTACGGTTTTCACATTTTATTTTTTAAATTTTTTCTTTTTCCATGAATCAATCACCTGATAGCTTAAATTTATAGTCTAACTATCTGAGATTCAAATAAAAAAATGACAAAGGATTTCATCCGATGTTTCAACCATAATTATGATTTAAACTAAATCTGGAATACGTACGAATCTGCCCCATCAACGGGGCACCTTCGTACAGTGTTGGGAGTACCTTCTTACGCTGTGGGGTAGTTCAAAATTCATTTATTAGCAATGAAATTAAACACAAAAATAAAGATATAACTTCTATTAAACAAAAATAAAATACTTTTCTTATGTAAAACAAAATTTAATTAGTTAGGTATCTTAAATTTAGAATTACATTTTTTACTCTTTGGTGTGGTGTCCAAATATGTATATACAGTCCACTACTCTTACTTAGTTAAAATAAAAGTGTCATACGATTCGCACGTGTTATTATTGCAGTTTATTTAATTTCAAGACCCTCAATCAATTAGTGATCAATTCTCAACTATAACTCCTTAACATATGGTCCTTCGAGCCGGATAACATCGCTATTGTTCAATAGTTGGCGAACAGTGAGAACAATAGATGCTCACATTCCTAAGCGATAAGGGATAGTTGGAAGGATTTTTGTGTGATCAGTGTTTCATTACAGTGTTATAATAACATTATAAAAGTGAAATTAACCTATAAAAACGAAATAAATTACGTTATATACACACCATACTGTGAAGTACTATTACGTTGGGCTGTGTTCAGTTTTTTCAGTGGGTCTGAGTAATCGGATAATTACGAACTACGCTCAAAGTCATAGTGTACGATGGAGGGTCTTTTTGAGTATCAATTTAAGTTGTTGGAGACATTAAGAAGTGCAGAAAAGAATTATAGGAAATCACCGAAAGACAGAATAAAAATATCATATATAGAAACTCGATTAGAAGTGTTAGAACAATTATGGCGGGACTTTAAGGAAGGACACAAAAGTTTAATTTTAAAAATATCTAAAGATGAAGAAAAGGAAAGTAGCTATTTTAAAGGAAACTTTAGTGATATTTTTGATGAGCTATATATTCAGTACAAGTCCACTATGAAGGAGGACTTTCAAAACTTAACCAAACAGTCTCCTTTATCACATACCTCAATAGCGGGTGGCGACGAACAGAGGTCATTAAATGATATTAAATTACCGTCAATACAAATACCGAAGTTTGGAGGTAAATATGAAGAATGGACAACTTTTTATGACTTATTTTGCTCCTTGATTCATAACAACAAGTCTTTAACGCCGGTGCAAAAACTACATTATCTAAAAAGTAATTTATCGGGTGACCCAGAACTATTAATACGCAACTTTTCGACTACGGACGCAAACTACGATGAGGCATGGAACCAGTTAGTGAAACGATATAATAATAAGCGGTTGAATTGCTATGCAATTTTAAGAACATTATTTTCACAGAAGGGTATATGTACGGAGACATCGAGTTCAATCAAACAATTGGTAGACACTACGTCGGTATGTTTAAAAACGTTGCAAAATCTCGGTGTTAAAACCGACACTTGGGATATGATTATTAATTATTTAGTAATATCAAAGATGGACAATGAATCGATAAAGAGATGGGAACAACAACTTAGTTTGAGTAATACCGAATTACCTACTTGGGCAGAACTGCGGGATTTTCTAGAAGCTAGATTTCGATCGTTAGAAATGATAGACAGTCACAGAGTGAAATCACCATACCCTAAGCCTGTTGCTACACCTATTGCTAAACCTAAGTCCTTTCATTCAGGTATACACAATGATGTGAAAAAGCAGGAAGTCAAATGTGTGTTATGCAGTGGTGAACACTACATCTATTATTGTAAAGAGTTCGCAGACATGTCTACAAAAGAAAAGCAAGAGTTCGTCCAGCAGAATAAATTATGTTTTAATTGTCTTGCCCCATCACATTCAGTAATCAGATGTCGCCAGCCAACGTGTTGCAGAAAATGTGGGCGTCGTCATCATTCATTGCTACACTACGAGAGAGATCGAAACACGGTGACTACGAGTGAAGGGGAATCCACGTTGACAGGTACCATGACTGAACAAACTAAAGGTAAGCTTAATTCTATAACAAACGATGTACACTTTGTAACTAACTTTTCCAAGGAAAATTGTCAAAATAGTGTCCTATTAGCTACTGCTGAGGTATTAGTAGAGAGTAGGAATGGTTGCAAACATATTATTAGAGCATTGTTAGACCAAGGGTCGCAAGCATCGTTTATAACTGAAGCTACAGTACAATTACTTAATCTTTCGCGCCGATCAGTAAGTGGTTGGGTGTCAGGTGTGGGAGAGGGGCAAATGAGAATCAAATACATGGTTTCACTTAAGGTGAAATCTCGCCACGATCCTAAGACAATAATACGAGTGAATGCATATGTATTGCGTTCAGTAACAACACTTCTGCCTACTACTAAACTTAGTGCTCCTGAATGGTCAGACCTAGAAACTTTAGAGTTGGCTGACTCAGCCTTCAAAACACCTGGAAAAATTGACATTCTTTTGGGAGCAGACGTATACAGTAACATTATTTTAGATGGTATAATCAAACATCCTAGGGGCAACTTACTAGCACAGAGAACATGCCTAGGTTGGGTGCTATCAGGAAAGCTGCCTCAAGAAACGGGTTCTTCGGACACAAATGTTGCAAGTTTGCATGTTCAACTTAAAGATGACGAGATGCTCAAGAAATTTTGGGAAATCGAGAATGAACCAAATACTATAGAGAAGAGACTATCAAAAGAAGAGGAATTTTGTGAACATTTTTATGACAGTACAACTATAAGAGATGAAGAAGGAAGATTTGTGGTTAAACTACCATTCAAGACTGGAAATCCACAATGTAAGCAAGGAAATCTTAAAGAAATTGCTGCCAAGAGGTTTGAAATATTAGAAAGAAAATTATTAAAAAACCAGAAACTTAAAGAAGAATACCACAAGGTCATAAACGAATATATAAATTTAAATCATATGGTTGAAATTATACATGCAGAAATTGATAGTCCCACTGCAGTCTATCTCCCGCACCACGCGGTACTTCGCGAAGATAAGGAGACGACAAAACTTCGTATAGTCTTTGACGCTTCGTGCAAAGGAGTTAATAATGTTTCTTTAAATGATGATTTACATATTGGTCCTAAGTTGCAGCAAGATTTGCGCCACATATTGGTGAGATGGAGGCTTTATAAGATTTGCCTTACTGCAGATATAATTAAAATGTATAGAATGGTGAGGGTGTCAGAAGATGATACAAATTACCAAAGAGTTCTATGGAGATTTAATCCGAGTGAGCCAATAAAACATTACAAGCTTTTAAGATTAACATTTGGGACAGCATGTGCGCCTTATCTCGCTGTGAAGTCACTCCAGAGATTAGCTGATGATGAACAATCGAAGTTCCCTGTTGCTGCTCATATAACTAAACGTGATTATTACGTCGATGATTTAATGACGTCATGTGAGACAGTTGCTGATGCTATTAATATATATAATGACATGAGTAAATTAATGAATTTAGGAGGTTTTGAGCTCCAAAAGTGGAGCAGTAATAGTAAAAATGTGCTAAAATATATTGGTGAAAATAAACGAGATGATCATGAACTGCCTCTGAAGGTAAATAACCTAGTTAAGGTATTAGGAGTGAGTTGGAATAGAGACATAGACAAATTCGAATATACTCTAAATGTGCCTATAGTAAAAGAACCTATAACTAAACGGCAGATTCTCTCAGAAGTAGCAAAACTGTATGACCCTTTGGGATGGATAGCCCCTGTTGTTGTTATAGCAAAGTTAATAATCCAGAAGTTATGGCTAACTGGATTAGATTGGGACAGCACTATAACAGGAGATTTACTGAAGGAATGCTTACAATTTAGAGAAAATTTGATACATATTAAATGCATTAATATACCGAGGTGGCTACGTTATTCTTCCACATCTAAGGCAGAGTTACATGTCTTTGCAGATGCTTCACAGACAGCATATGGTGCAGCAGTATACATGCGAGTCATTGAAGGCAATGAGGTTTATGTGAATTTAATATCAGCCAAAACTAAGGTTGCACCAATTACGAAACAGATTTCAATACCTCGACTGGAATTATGTGGTGCTGTGTTGGCGGCCAAGCTAATTTCTGAAATATCACAAGTGTTAAACATATCTAACGAATACTTACATGCATGGACTGATTCAACCATAATCCTGGCATGGCTAAGGGGAGGACCTAGTCGCTGGAACACGTTCGTAAGTAACCGTGTATCTGATATACTAAATATTTTAAATTACGAACAATGGGGACACGTTACTTCTGAGATGAACCCGGCCGACTGTGCGTCAAGAGGTCTACAAGCTTTAGATCTATCAAATCACTTGCTATGGTGGAATGGACCCGCCTGGCTATCTTTATTAGATGTAAATTTGAGTATGGTCGACATCGAAGATACACAAGAAGAAGAGAAGATTAAATCTTTAACTGCTTTATGTACATCCGAAGAAGAATTTATATGGTCTAAGTTTTCTAATTTAAATAAGTTATTGAGAGTTATTTCATACTGTAGAAGATGGCTAAATTTAAAATCAACTAAAGATAAGCGTCGGTGTTATACAAGTTATATTTCAACAAAAGAAATTAATGAATCCTTAGATATTTGCATTAAACAAGTTCAAGGGTTTGAATTTAAGGATGAAATGAAACAATTAAAGACTCTGGGATATGTTTCTAAAAAGAGTAAACTGCGAAGTCTTACGCCCATTATCGATGAAAATGGGATTCTAAGAGTCAGCGGAAGAATACAACAGTCACACGTGGAGTACGACACACAGCATCCTATAATTTTACCTGCTAAAAACTATCTTAGCAGACTCATAATTATGGATGCTCATCAGAAAACAATGCATGGAGGACCACAACTGATGATAAATTATTTGAGAACAAAATACTGGATACTACGAGCTAAAGATCAAACAAAGAAATGTTACCGTGAGTGTGTGACTTGCATTAGATATTCGAAACGTAAATCATCACAGTTAATGGGTCAATTACCAGAGGTGCGTGTAACTCCCAATAGACCATTTAAGTCGGTCGGTGTGGACTATGCTGGACCTATTAACATCAGATTCTCCCCAGGTAGAGGAGCAAAGTCCTTTAAAGGATATATTTGCTTGTTTATTTGCATGGCCACACGCGCTATACACTTGGAGGCTGTCACAGACATGACTTCGAAGGCATTCATCGCCGCTTTTAGAAGGTTTACAGCAAGACGAGGCCACTGTCAAGATATCTATAGTGACAATGGCACAAACTTTGTAGGAGCAGAAAAACAATTAACGACAATGTTTAACAGTGCCAAATCTTCAGTGCCTAGTGAAATAGCAGAAATGTTAACATTAGAGCGTACTACATGGCATTTCATACCCCCACACGCTCCTAATTTTGGAGGTTTGTGGGAGGCTGGCGTACGTAGCACAAAAACACACCTTAAAAAGGTTATTGGCGATACCACTCTAACTTATGAGGAGCTCACAACTATGCTGACTCAAATAGAAGCCTGCCTTAACTCACGACCTCTGACTGTCTTAAGTGACAACCCTAATGATCCTCTCCCACTGACGCCTGGACATTTTTTGATCGGCGAACCTGTGCTTAATGTAGCTGACCAAAGTCATGCTTATGTAGACATCAGTTATCGCGATCGTTGGCGGTTAACACAAAAAATGGTCACTGACTTCTGGAACCGATGGTCTAAAGAATATCTTGTAATTCTAAACAATAGGTACAAATGGAATGTTAAAAATAACTTAGAACCGGAAATTGATGATGTAGTTGTTATACTGGAGGATAATGTTCCTCCTGGTAACTGGATTATGGGTAGAATAGTTAAAAAGCATATCGGTCCCGACAATGTGACCCGGGTAGTATCGAGTAAATGTAGAAGCGGAACGCTCAAAAGACCTGTATCAAAAATATGCATTTTAACTAAATAATTAGTCTATTTTTAATTGTTGCTTTATTATTATAAATGTTCATTAGTCATTTAAAAGTGAAAATCAATTTATATATCAACTTACTATTGTTAACAAAAACCTTATTTGGAAATATGTAATAAACAAAATATACAAACTATGTAATACTTACCTGTTATGTATGTTTTTAAAAATTATTATATACTGTGTTAGATGCCTGTGTACTTACTATACTACGCTATAATATACATATATTAATAGACTATAACATGTGAATTGTTGTGTAATGCTATATCCAACTATGTATGCAGACATATTACGGTGGGCGGTTTGTCTTATTTTTATGTACAATAGTCAATAAGCCATTTAAATATGATGAAAGACAATGTCTGATGCATACTATTGTGTCTTTCGTGAAACAATTGTATTGAACTATAGTTTGTAATTTTGTTAAGTGTTTATTTTTTCTTTTATGTTATTTCTTTTAAAGGACTGCGTCCTTTGGTGGGCGGCATGTCCAAATATGTATATACAGTCCACTACTCTTACTTAGTTAAAATAAAAGTGTCATACGATTCGCACGTGTTATTATTGCAGTTTATTTAATTTCAAGACCCTCAATCAATTAGTGATCAATTCTCAACTATAACTCCTTAACAGTGGTTTAGTAGAACTTCTTATTTTCGGGTGTGGCAGTATAAATTCGTGGTTTTCCTGGCCGTCATCGTCATTTTGTTTGTTTTATTACTTCTTACAGAATGCGAATAGTGTCGAAATGCCTCTGGTGTCAAAACTGACTTCGAAGGACTAGGAATACTATTTGATGGATTGGTAAATTATTCACAGCATCTGGTTCAAAAGCATCAAAATCAACCTTAGTCAAGATGCCTTAACAGTAGTGTAATATGTCGTGTAGAAAGTCGAAAACTTAATTTGTATGAAAATGACAGTTCGCGTCGACAAATTTTTATACAAATTTGTACAACTAAATTCGTTCAAATGTGCCCCATCTAGTGCTGTCCGAATGTACCCCACTAACTGAATAACAACAAAATATAACTTATTTTAATATTAATAGGAAAACGTCATAAATTAAGTATTGGAGACGTATCTTAAGTATATTTTGCTAGTTACTGATAGAATACTCTACACGAAAACTTATTTTATCTACGGTAACAAGAGATAAAAACATAGATCAAAAAATTACTTACCGAGTGCGAAAACACGTCCATGCCTGTAACTTCACTCTCATCGGTGCGAATTTCACGAAACTTCGTTGATGTATAGTTGGTACCTCGACTCATGTACACATACAAAAGCAAGACTGTACTTTGTTTCGTTCAAGTTTTATTTTGACTGAATGAATGTGCCCCGCGTACGAAGGGTAACGATCTTCCCTATATGTTTTTATAACTAATCTACCCTATATACTATGGCACGTTAATGCTTTGTTCAGTATGATTTTAATATTTGATTACGAATTAAATGGCGGTTCTTATAAAAAACGTCTCCCAACTATCTTAGAGATCATAGAGAGGTTATAGCTAGTATTTATCATTTCAATTAGAGCAGATGAGTCTAGTAATTAAGCGTGTGACTCTCTATATTGTGGTCGTGTGTTCAAACCCAAGATATGCATAAATTTTTCCTTCTAACTGCACAACTAACACTGATTAAGTGAAGATATACAACGTGTATGTGTAAGATTAAGAGACAAAAATTAGCGCCAAGTATGCCAAGTAAAAAGATGGGCAGATGGTCTACCGAAGAGACTGAGCAGGCTAGCTCAGGCCAGAGCAGAATGGGATAAAATAAGAGGCCAGTAATAAGACCATAAAACTGATTTTTTTCTTACCAATTATTTCTTATTTGTTTGTAATCAACAGTCAGAGAGAATTTATTTATTTATGACTCCCGAATGCCAAATGCTATTCACAAACATCGGTGACGTTTGAGAAGCACAAGTAGATACTATAAAATAAATATAATCAGAAGCAATTGCAATCTGAGACCCATAAAGGGTGGTAGCGCCACTGGTATAACATCACAATTATGTTTTAAAACTGTAAAGAATTTCACAACTGTGGGCGGTTCTTGACCGCTATAAAATATTGGGATCGCGTTAAATAAGCGATGAACCCTTTTATACCCATACTTAATTTTACACCGGACCATCACCTGTCAAATAAAATTAATGGCCGTCAATTTTCCCTTCGGATAAGCTGTAAAACTCAGATTGCGTTACTGCTGTACGTTGACCCTAAATTCATTGTTATTAAAATTACGTAAATGAAAGCTTTATGTATTGCCAGACATTACATAAACAGTAATGACTCTTCCGATATCCAAAAGATGAATGGTCTTAATCTATTTATATGGTTTATTATCATAAAACAAATTTATTCATTTCTAATACCTGCAGCTGAGTTTCATCGGCGTCGAGGTACCTACTCGTAGAATACGAAATTCCACCCGTATCCCCTCGACGTCCGTCGTTCCACAACTGAGCGTTTTTTAAGGAAATTTCTGCCGCGAACCACCACTATGTGGAACCAGCTGCCCACTGAAGTATTACCGAACCAATTCGACTTAGGGACCTAGAAAAGAGCGTACCAATTCTTAAAAGGTACGCTCTTTTCTTGGTCCTTCCGGCACCGCACTCTCGAACCCTCTGGCATTGAGAGTGTCCATGGGTGGCGGTATCAATTAACATCAAGTGAGCCTCTTGCCTGTTTGCCCCTGTTCTATAAAACAAAATATTACAGATTATATAAACTTGTTGTTTTAGTTAGAGTTAAAAGACTTAATTACAGGAATTACATTAATAACAGGTATTAAAATTATAGATATCTACTGAAATTTTGCTTCCCCTTCAAAGGTGCCTTGATTATTTACTGGATAAACACAATTTTTAATAATAATAACACGGGAAGTCGGGATCGCAATTCTCCTTCATCCGGACATTTTGTCCAAAAAATATATTAAACAAGCGTTTAAACTGGAGCAATCTTATCATACATGTTAAACAATTACACATCCAATTGATAAACTCCTACTTCGGCATTTTTGAAATGGGTTACAAATGCAGTGACGTAATTGGTGACTAGGCATTTAAATAAATATTAATATGTTGTTAAAATTGATGCACTATACAATAGCTATATCATCTAATTTTTAAATTATTGACTTATTTTACAAATTAACTGATGTAAAATATATTGTGATTAAAACATATAGTATTAAATAAGTTTTAAAAAAATCACATTTATATCTTCTGATTTTACAATCACGAACATAATTTTTTTTCCCCAAGTATGGAGCCCGAGACCTAGCTTTTCGACTTGCACATATATGACTTAAAACTATGATAAATTATTACATTGTATGTCATAACCGTGACCGCCTAACAGGTGAACAAAGATAAACCACGTTTCCCCTATCAACTTTCTTTGTCAACATGTTATTCGCCGCAATAATTCAGAGAAAGCATTGCAATTATCGCGGTTATGCAATGATTATATAAAATATGTTTATAGCTTATCAGAATTGCTATTTATTTTATTGAAATTACGCAATTACTTTTAAACATTTTATTAGTACTTCCAAATTTAAATGTCTTGATTCTTATCTTAACTAGATATGTATACTATATGAATCGTATATCGCAAATACAAAATATACATTCTAATTTATTATACCACAAACTTTAATTTGCAAGACACAATTCAGTATTTACAATTTTCGCAACCTACATAGTAATAGTACATAATATTAAAGGTGCTTTCCTCGCTCAACGAATAAGTATCATGCAGCGAAGAAATGCTGCCAGGGGTAAAGGTACGAAGGGACCAATTTTGTTTTATTTTTTTCTTTATTAATTCATATAATTGAATTTCTATACATGATTTTGTCAACTCCGATCGACGTTTGATACTCCTAAATTATGAAAATGACATATCAAGACAAGGAAAGCTCTGACATCTTAAATAAATATTGTATCATAAGTTTATCCTAATTGTTCCTTAACTAAATTAGTGTATTGTTTTCTTTATTGATGTGTATAAAAAAGTAGGGGTGGAGAGTTTGCCAGTTCTTCTCGTCCGTTCTACGCCCTTGATTTGAGGACTGGCAGTAAATGTAAAATTAGAATCATTTAGCATGTATTTCTTTATTGACGTTCATAATTGTACATTGTGTTACCTACATGAATAAATGATTTTGACTTTGAATTAATTACCAGTTAGCCTGGTTTAAAATGATTTTATTAGTAAATCCATATAATTATTATGTTCTTAAAAATTTTATTGGAGTAAAAAGCAGTTAAAATTTAGTACATAGTTTAGTTATAAACTGTAAATCTTCTTAATAAATAAAATTTAAAAAAACGTTAAGTTAAGCTAACGATATTATAAGACAACGTTGTATGCATAAATTAAGGTACATACTGCAATTATTGTAAGGTAAGGTATTCCTACGGTAATCATAATGACATACATTTATACACACAAAAACTGTCAACTTTGATTAGGTCAATATATTAACTAACGGTCGTATACAGTGCTTAAAACCTCAATTAGTTATGGAATGTTTTTTTTTTAAAGTGACATGTTAGCGATAAGAAGAAGTATTCAACTGATAAATTTGAGTTAAGGGATAAATCCTTTGTACTTTAGTATTTGAAGACGCTGCATAGTTTTGAGAGCCTTACCAGTACGTCGTTCTCAAATTGAAAAAACGTTTGATTCGTTTTGAAATATAAAAAATATTAATAAATATTAGTTAACTCGATTTAAGTTCGTCAAGAATAGAGCACTTGCGAGCCTTCTGGTAGTGTCCATGGGCGTTGGTTTCATTTAATATCAGATACGCCTTCTACCCGTCTGCCCCACCTGTTCTATTAAAAAAGTTTTTTAATGGGTATAAACGAGAATTTATAAGATTATTTACCTACATAAGATGACTCTTTATGTTTAACAAGTAAGATGCATATGAATTGTATGTTTTAATAATAAATATTATATTATTATTACTATAACACACATAACCGTTTGATATGGGGCAGACATATGTCTGTATCTGTTATTTCAGTTTTTTTCATAATGAAGTAAATGGAAACATTTCATAGTGTGTACACCTGAAACAATTCTTTGAAATCGTGAAATAATAGTTTTACCGGAAATCAAAAGAAGAACCGCCGAAAACATCGTAAGCGGTAAGCCAAGAAGGGGAAGATAATGTATTATTAATATGATAATCGATGTATCTTTGATCTCCTCTTGTACCCATTACTTTTCATGGGCCCTAAAATTAAATCGATCCGTAATTATTGCAAAATGTAACTTCACGTATTTCAATACATTTTACGACGTACATATAGCATTTTATTACGAACAAGAAATGTATGAAGTCGTAAAACTTTGAGTTAAAGGCTCTCATGGTGTCCTCCAAGGGTTTGAGGTCAATGCCCTCGCGAGTGAAAGTGGAATCGAAAGTGTATTTGAAAATCGAATTCTGTGTTTTTTAGCTTATAATGAAAGTTGTCATAGTGTTGATTGATTGGCAAAGTTTTTCCGCGACTTTGTGTACAGATTTTCTAAAAATCTAGTCTCGATTTGCTCTAAGCCCCGAATACTTCTTTATTCAAAACATTTTCTTTTAATCTATTATTTAAGTAATATTTGCCAAGGCCTCCGACACATTTCATCGATCTAATATTGTTCGAACGACACAACAAAAGACAAATGTTTTTTTTATAAACCTATATAGGAAACGAATATGTTTCACACACACACATTGGAGATGAATAGGATTTAATAATGAACACATAGGATCTTATAATATTTATTATCTACAGGGTTTGCACCTCATTAATAAACTATTAATTGAATTTGAAACATCTTTACGATTGCGAAGGTGTTAATTGGCCTACATCTCACATTTGTTAATTTGTACTAATTCCATCTACCTTTACATAAAGCAATCTCGGTATATTTCATAACTTTCTTAGAAATATTTCCTTCATATAGAGCTTTACAACCTGCAACTAGAATCAATAGAACCACGTCTTGAATGGCACTAAGTGTTTATGTGTGTGTGTGTCGCAGGCAACTTGAGAAGCCGTTCAATTAACAGCCTAGCCTCTTAACTAAACAGCGCCGTTTAACAAACGGCCTGAAAGATATTCAGCCAATTGATCAAACAGCTAGGCTAATAACATGGATAGATGACGTTTTATTACTCCCTCCTTCTGGTTCCTTCTTTGCCGATGAGTAGGGATGTCTACCGAGACAAATTTAATGATGTGAAATAAGTGATACCTATTCTATAATACACATACTACAAGGAGGGGAGACGCCAACCCTTTAAGATAATAATGTTCCTTTTTAAGAAAGAGGAGATCTCAACACTCCCCTGCTGCTTAGCCACTCGGTCACATCTGCCTGATTGCGTGTCTGATAGGCTAGGATGTAGGGGTCCCTGTATATTTAAAAAAAACTACAAAGAGGTACCCCTTCTTCACAAAGCCATAGAAAAGAACAAACTATATGTACAACTATAATTACTGCTTACCTATTTATATTTATCCCACACAAAGTCTGTACTAGAACCAGAATAACCTTGACACCCACTATTTCATTCATGCAAATTCAAAGTCTATTCTATCTAGAATCTAGGTTATTTAAAATATGTGGCCCGTTTAATTACGATGTAAAATAATAAACCCACGCTTTGAGGATTGTTTATTCGGCCGTTGCGAGATGAGCCAATGAATGATGAATTAACTATTTATCACAATAATAGATTTTCGGTTTGAACTATTACTTTCTAAAATTAGACAGCAGATTTAGATTTTATCATGATTAAGATATTATAAATATAAACAGTTTTGATTCACGCCCGGACATACAACGACCAATATCTGACATACATTTAGCACAATTGTTTTTTATAATAATTAATTTATGTAACTAAACATAACAATCAAATATACATTATTTACAATTATCTTAACCTTCATAATTATATTTTTATAATTAAAAATTCATTAAAAGAAAATGAAATTTAAAATTGGTTTTCTGCCACAGGGCAGTGTACCTTATAATATAGTTTATATTTTATGTTAGCTGTAGGATTGCAAAATAAATATGACGAAGCCGGAAAGCCGGAAGTTGGGGAGGCTTTTTCCCAAAAAAGCAAACAAGCCCGAGCGTGGTAGTATAATAGATCGACATGTAAAAGCCATCGAGTTTATTTAATTTTACCTATAATTTGTGTCTGAATAAGACAATCTTTATTTATTTATAGATAGGCAAAACAGATCACAGATGCAAATGATATGAAGCAAAGAATTTTATTACGTTTTATTTCTCTTCTTCCGAGATTGTATACTCAAAACGCTAATTTAAATTCAGCAAAAGTAATTGTCCATATTATTTGAATAAGCTTTACAAAACGTCATAAAAATTTACGATATAGCCATTTTATTACCGCATTAAATGTACGATTACCAATTTTATACGTATTCGATGCTTCGATCAAAGTGACAAATGAAATCTGATTGTCATACAATCATCCAAATGTCATAAGAGGAATGTCGGAACTATGTTGCGAAACAATGCCGTGTTGAAACTGATAAAAGTTACCATGCGAGGGTTAATCTCATTTCGCACGAATGGATTTTAAAAGTTTATCCTTGCATTTCATTAACGTTCAATATTGCAGGATGTTGTAACGGCATTTAAACAAAAGCTGTTGCAACTGTCTCTTTTAGTCTTGAAGTAAAATTTTGGCGGAAAGAGATGTATGCTTTACGTCTCAATAAGTTCTTCGACTAACAAAGTTGAAGATGAAAGAAATGTTTTAGTAGGGTAAGATTCACAGACGCTAAGTAGGGCTCCCGTTTATATAAATAGAAATGTGTTTATTCATTTGCCAGCTCTTCCAAACTTAATTATAAATTCAACACGCTTCAATGGATGAGTGAGGGTGCAAAGTGAGTGAGTGAGTGAGTAAGTGAAATGTGTAACTACTTTTTAGGTCTCAGAAGCATCTCCAACACTGCATAAGGAGTGTTCATAAGCTAGTCCTTTAATCGTATTTTTAGATTGTAAACGGTGAGCGGGTAGATATTAAGCAGCCTATTTAATTAACTACCGAAAACACGTCTATAAAACGTATTTGGATTTGACATACAGGAGCTGACATTTATTTTGTAATTGTTAAGTATGTATTGTATTTGATAGATAATACGTGCCAAAACCTATACTTAAAATAATAAGTTTATACGATAGGGAATCATTACCTTCTAATCTTATCATTATTTTTATTATTCATTGTGTTGAAATACAATCAATAAAGTCGTGATGTTGCGAAGACAATTTGACAATCTATTAAGTGTTTGTAATGTTATAGAAAATTATAATTTCGTATTGTCCCGACAGCAAGCAAAATAACCTTGGTATAAATTGTATTTTGCTATTGTCATCGAATAATCGAACATCTGTGCAACTTCCCAAGTATTCTCGTTCTTTGTGTCAATTGTAATTTTTAACAAAAACAACTGAACGCGCGATTGGCTTTGTTTTGATTGTTTAAAGTTTAGTTCCTATTGGAATCGTTATTATATAATTAAGTATTTAAAATTTCATTTAGATATTACCAATATGTTAATGTTCAATATGAAAATGAAATAAGATACAATTTCGATTGGTTTGTGATCCATTATTATTTTTAAACAACAACTTCAAATACGATGCATTATTTTTACAAATAACTTATAAAAATCATTTTTGTATTGTTAATAGTTGTATTTTATTTTAGTATTGTTGTAGCTGACCCGGAAAACGTTGTTTTCCTTGTATATTATTTCTAGGAAACATTTTTTCAGTTTAATAAAAATAACTATCTACAATAATAAAAAATAGGGGCTTATCATAGAGAAGTGAAAATTAGGAGTTGTATGTATTTGTGTACGCTGTATCAAAAAAAAATAGAGACAAAAAAATTCTAAAAATAAAAAAAATTGTTTGAGGTGGACACCCCTTATCACTTAGGCCTACAACGCACTAGCGGCTGGCCGTGATGCGGTGTGCCGCTGCGGCGGGCCGCGGTATATACGGTCCGCCGTAGCGGCCTGCCGTATTCCGGCTAACCGTCCCTATTGCGGTCCTATTGCGGTCTGCCGCAATCGTCACTCGTCAGTGCTTCTTGAAATATTACAAATTCAAATTTAATGACGTGGAATAAGTGATACATCTATCTTATGTTCCATAATAAACATATTTTATTTTTTGATTTTTTACTCTTTTAAAATTGGTTTACAATATTTTGTTTACATTTGTTAAATAATTATATGTAATGACGTAGGTAGGACGGCTAACCGCGCTGAGTGCGTGGAGGGGACGCGGCGCGCCGCATCATTCAACCGGTGCGGCTCGCCGCAGCTCCAGATCAACCGGAGCGGTTGACGGTTGACCGCAAGTCAGTGCGTTGTTATCGTGCGGTTTCATATAATAATCGATGTGCGGCCCGCCGCAGCGGCACACCGCATTGCGGCCAGCCGCTAGTGCGTTGTAGGTCTTAGGGGTTTGAAATAGAGATTATGTTTGACAACGTTTGCTTAGGCACTAACAAAGACAATTTGCCGATCGCATTAGAGACACGATTAATCGTAACTTCCTAAACGTACCGGATCATTGCAATAACGATTTGCATAGACTATAAATGACTCAACAAGAAAAGTGGTCCAGCTGCAAATTTAGTTAGACCTTGAACTGATATTCGATTTAGTTTGCGCCATTACTTTGATTGAAACGTTTAGAAATCTGACGAAACAATGGTTCAGGGCGTAAATATGATAATAATAATCATGTATAATCGACACGTAGTAGAAGTAAAAGTTATAGAAACATTCATGCTTTAAGCATGCTTTTTAGTATTTATTTATTAATAAAAACATTTCTGCCCTAACTGTCCTTGCTATGTAACAATTTTATGAAGTACATGTCAAGCGCAAATTCTCGGCGTACTCTGAGCTAGTTGTAGCCCACAGAACCAAGAATAAATAAGGTCGGAGACATGAGTGGGTAAAAAATTCTTTTGTAGAATACTACGGTATAATAATACCGTATACCTTCTTTCATATGTCATTACTGTCCAGTTAATCTGTGTCTGTTTATTATGTCCGATTTCGTAAACGATATTCCAGGATTCCTATCTGATATTTTTGTCTGCTTTGTGGCGTTTTCTCGAGTAAAGCGTATTTAGTGTACACTTTTGGGATACTATCCTTGCATAGCGGATGGCTTCGCAATCCAGTTGCATTGAGGTTACAAAATAATGGAAAATTACTGAATAAATAAATAGTAAAATGCTATTTTAATTAACAAATTGATATTAAGGCGAATGTAGGGACAGTCTTTTATTATAAAATTTAAATAAAATATAATCATTATTGTATCAATATCGGGACTCAATTTTTGGTTAAAGTAAAAAAATATTTAAATTAAAAATATAAAGTGCCAGATTAACGCAGCTTAATGGGATTTAAAATAAGTTATACATTTTACGAAAATAATAACAGCATTGATTGATTGAAGTTAAATATTATATATTAAAGAAAACAATTAAGAGGATTATTTTTAACGTAGTTTAATTTACTGTGTATTTAAGTTAAATGCATAGCGAGGTCATGAGAGGTCAAAAGATAAATAAACCTTTATGAAGAGTACGAGTCGTTGCTATGAAATTCTATAATAAACATATTTTTCATGTTTATGACCGATTCGGCCAGTTAGGGTAATATTAAATATATTTCCTAAATTTATTGCCTCAGTTAGTTATGAACTAGTGATATTTTATTTACAGCGGGTATGAGGCTCACCTGATGTTAAGTGATATGCCCATGGACACTCTCAATGCTAGAGGGCTCGCGAGCGCATTGCCCGCCTTGTAGGAGATTATTGACGTAATAGTACCGCAAAAATAAGTGATATTTAATACATACTTAAGTACAGCATTTCTGAAACACGGAAGAACAACAGTAATTTAAAAAAAAAAGGTTTCGCTGGTTGTTGAAAAGAAGCTTTATTTTGGAGGTTATATAAACCACGTGTGGGGGAGGACAAATTATTCACGAATTTAACTACATATACACATTTTAATTATAATTTACAAAATTCCAGCAACGTAAGTCAAATACAAACATTTCTTTGTAATGTTCCTTGTTAACGGGTTTTTAGGTTTTATTACTTGACTTAATGTCCTACTGATGGCGCAGAGCCACAGCGAGTTACCATTGCGTTCGTTCTTGAGCGAGGCTCCAAGTCTTTCGAGGACGACGACGCGACGCCAAGTTTTCTTGGGACGGCCATGCTTCCCTTTTCCTTGCGGGTTCCAATCAAGGGCCCTTGGGAATATAATTGGAATCTCTGCTGAGTGTAGGGCGGTAAAAGACCGGCAACGCACTCGCAAGCCCTCTGGCATTGAGAGTGTAAATTGGCGGCGGTATCACTTAACATCAGGTGAGCCTCCTGCCCATTTGCCACCTATTCTATAAAAAAAATGGGGCTTCTCGGTAGCGCTGCCAAAGTTGCTAGATATAAATTTTCTCGGGCCAGTCGGTACTAGTAAACATGTGCGCTGGACAGAAACCGGTGGAAATAGTCCGCTCCAGATACTTCGTTGCTGTCCACGACACTCAGATATGACCTGCCGATAAGAGAGAGAGAGGAATATTAATATTGCTATATTTAAAAGTGTTTTTGTGACACGATCTCTGAACCCATTAAAGTTGACCTCACTCTGATTTCATTATGTCGGACTGCAGTTTTAATTAATTTAAAATAATATAATAACATTATCTTATTGATGGGAATATTGAAGTGAGATTTTAAGGTAAAGTGTATTTATAAATAACAAATTATACATTAAAGGTGCAATAAATAATTTTTCATTATTTTTGGTTATATAATATGTGGTGCTATCGGATGCTTCGTATAAGCTGGATCCAGAATGTCTCTAACGAGAAGTTTCTTAAACGAGTTGGAATATCGAAAAACTTATGCAGAACATTAAACAACGGAAAGTTGCGTACCTGGGCCACGTGTTGTACCATGACCGCTTCCACACGCTACCACCATCTTCAATTAACGATAATGGGCAAAATCCAGGGTAAACGGCGTGTTAGTAAAAGGAAGAAATCATGGCTTCGCAACGTTAGGGAATAGACGGGTATTGCGACTGAGGAAGAGTTGCTGCATCTAGCACAGGACTTGACACGCTTCAAGAGACTGACGGCCAACCTCCAGTAATAGAGAGGCACTAAAAGAAGAAAGAAGAAGATATAATACAAGCAAATTGAATTTAATTTTACTTATGTGTGTAGTGGAAGACTTAATATAGTTGATCCTTAATTTCGCGTTATTTTTTTTATTTATATAAAAATGCAAGTGTCATGTCACACGGTCTAGTGAATTCCAATCATTATATAAGATAAATTATATTTTTTCAGAAACCTCTTATAAAATGCGACAATTAACATACCTCACGAATTGTTAATTTTGACCCAATTTTCTTTGTTAAAATTCTTAGTTGACCTGTTGAAAAGATTACTTAACATTTGATAAATCACTCTTAATCTTCCGTTTTATTAACATAAATGATTGCGGTAATTATAATTTTTAATGATGACACGACCCCGTAAAGTTTTGCAACTTGGGTTTTATTAATCTAATTTAACCCTTTTCTTTCGCAATGTTTATTTATTGTCAAATGTCGCAACTCTTTTAATATTATTATGCAAATATTTATCATTATGTTGGTTTTAATACATATGGCTATTAGCACATTATATAGCTAATTTAAAAACTATTTATACATAATTGAATAATAAATATTTTAACGTGTTTGTTTAACACACTTTTTAAATTTATACTTCTGAGATGCGAACTCAACTTTGTAGGTTATAAAGCTCTCTAAAAGTATTAGGTTTTAAATTAATATATTAAGTATCTTACATATAAAATCATGTATAAATAATGATAGTTTTACGAGGTTTTTGAGCGCTACACCTCGTCCATTTGATCGCATCTAAAGCATGGCTAGTCGAATAGTCAACGACCCAACTCGTTCTGATCGGCTTGATCCTTTAGCTTTTCGTAGAGATCCTGATTCCATTAGAATTTTCTACTACATATATTATGGGGAATAACTTAGATTGATATTTATGACTGAATTCCATCATTGTATGTCAAAGCAGAATGTGAAATTCCATCCGTGTCAAGTAGACGAACCACCACAAAGCGCTTTTAAGGCGAATCTGTCTGGCACCACATTATTGTAGTGCCAGCTGCCAGAGTTATAGGTTGGTGGACTCATTCTTCGCACTTAGACTCATAATTGGTCCGTTGTACGTAAAGTCCTGGCTAGTTTAGCCAGCCTAGCTCCTTCCAGAAGCACAGAAGTCTCCTGGGCACTTCACAGGCTTTCTGTACGTTCCGAGGATTTCTGCACGTTGATTCCAGAGGTATTTCCGAGCCTTAACTAAGGACCGTAGGGACCTTCTATAATATAAAGCATCATTGTTTCAAAGGCCTAACACCCATTAGCTCTTCGGCCATTAATGTATTCAAAAAAAAGTTTATTATTTAATTTATTTGACTCACATTTCCCGTTTTTACGTAATTTTTGTTCCGCTAACAAAAACAACACAAAGTGCTTTTACGTACACATATTTCAAATTCTGATTTCAATAATAATTAATAATGAAAAAAAACATAGTTCATATGGATTATATAATAATTATGTAAATCCAAAATCGAATACACATATCAAATGACTAGACAAGATAATTAATTTTATAGGAAGATGATATAAATTGTAAATAAATACACGTGCATTTAAGACCTTGATCCAATGGCATTTATCGGAGTCAATCACCTAATAATGTGATTTGATACATGCGATTATAGCATTTAGTCTCGATAAAATAGGAAAGATTTTGGCGTGATTTCGAAAGCGCATTTTATTTATGCTTTCATACAATTTAATCGATTGTGTTGGATCGGCATTTCTTTAACAAGGTCAAGATTAAATTGTACGTATTGACCTTATCTAACTTGAGTTTAAAGAATACAAGTCTAAAGGCGTTGATTTTATATTACACCAGACAAGCGCACCAATTCTTTAAAGGCCAGCAACGCACTCGCGAGCAAGCTGGCATTGAGAGTGTCCATGGCCTATCACTTAACATCAGGCGAGCGTCCTATCCGTTATCCCCCTGTTCTATAAATAAAAAACATCAACTAGCATTATTTTAATAATAATTAAGCCTGTTTATTTCCAATCATTACAAATGTTGACAATATACAGTTTAGATTTGTTATACGTTGATCGGAATCCATTAACGAGTAAAGGCCTCCTCTTTTTCCAAATTTCTCTATCCATGGATTTCTTTCTCCAATCGCTTCCTGATAACTCTTCTATATCTTCTATCCACCTTTTCTAGGGCGCCCACTTCTCCTTCTTCCCGTAGTTTCCACTAGCAACTCCATTATTATACGCTTATGTAAATAATATTAAGTTGTGTATATTATCACCATTTATATTAAAAAGATATTTAGCACAAACTAAGTGATTTTATAAATAGAGAGCTACTCTACTTCCTCATATCCAAAATACTACTCGAAGTTTTAACAAAAATGAAGTCCCTTGGCGGACATAAATTCGAAGCGCATGTTTTGTTTTGTTCTCTTTATTTATTAATGTCCACGCATAACTTTCGTAGATCGATTTTGATTCAGGAATCACACGAATAAGCGTATATAATAGCCGCTTAATAATAGCGCCCATATATAGCCCATTCGGACCTTTATGGTCCTTGCCTACAACTAATCAACACTTCATACATTTAATTATATAGTAAGGCAATTAAACGTTGTTATTAGATACTTTTTAGCGCGTGTCGAAGCCTTTTATAAAATAAATGGATCACCTAGAGTCGTGGGCATTAGTGATTATGCTATAAATACTAACAAATAAGCAAACATTACATAATTCTAATAAAACCAATGTGTGAAACAAACCAAATGGTGAAACTGCATTCCGACGTAATATGTTAAATATTTATGAATGTCATATTGTCGGAAATAAAAACCATTCACGCGATTAATCCAATAACTTAGTTATATATAAAACACATATATTTATGAACCATGACGGCTTCGAACGGATTCCATCAATCTTTTAAGTTCTTGGACGTAATTCGACAAATACTGGGACGTTAACATTCTGCCAAAGCTCAAAGATTCCGAGACTAAACTCGATATCTGCGTTGTGGATAAAAATGTATCCCAAATTTATTTCCTGCTTTAATGCGGCCATCATCTGATGGTACTTCGTAGCCAAGACAGTTGTCTTTAATCGTAGTAAGTCCGTTTTGAATAAAAAGTTTATAGCCTGTAGCTGCTAATGCTGATTAATGTATATTTCTTTTTGTCGTTCATAAGTATACATTGTGTTACCTATATGAATAAATTTTTGACTTTTTGACTTTGACTTATTGGGTTTTCGTCAATAATCTGTTGATATTAAGTATGCTAAGCCGTTCTTTTCTATTAGCTTTCTTTTTATGACCTCCGTTTTCACATTAAACAAAATATTTACGGGGAATTATAATTGTTGAAAGTTCCGTGGTACCAAATGTAACCTTGCGTTTGTTTTATACTTGATCAGTGGTATTGGTTCAGGGGCCTTAGGCAAGATGCCCTAACAGTAGATAGTGTATATAGAATATATAGAAAGTCAAAAACTAAATTTGTATGGAAATGACAGTTCGTGTCAAAAAGTTTTCATACAAATTTAGTTTTTGTTAAGCCATCTTGACTAAGGCCCCAGGTATGACAAATAGTGTATGAAAACCATGGTTAAGATATATGACGGAGAATTAGAGCCGGTATAAGAAGTCACTAAAATAGTCGAATACACCTACTAACCTACTCTTTGAGTCGGTTTAAAATTGGAATTCCAATAACCCAGATTAGTGTAATAATAGCAATCTATTACCGGTTCTGAATTAGGATCAATATCGACCTACTGATTCGAATGCGTGAGTGACCTGTTACATTAGAGAAACGATAAAATGGAGTCACAAATATTTGTTATAATTTTCACGGTAACATTATGTAGATATGATCTACAATCGTTTCTATTAAGTATTAATAACCAGTGTGTAGCGAGGTCTCACCATCGTTATATTATTTGTAGCATAGCCTATAGACTTACCTTATATTAAGTAAATCCTGAGATTACTACGCTCCAACAAAAAAACTCTATTAACAATATTATTTACAAAATACATTAGAATTATTATTTAAAAATATTGTGAAATTACCCAAACTCAATCAATATTTACTTTTAGCAAATTTAATACTAATAGCCAGTTCGGTATTAATCAAAATTTAATTAAAATAGGCTATTAATAAGAATTTTATACACATTCTTAGCTCAGCTGACATAATGTCTTATATAATTACACAAAAGTTACCGTGAATCTTAACTAGTCACTGACGACATTTGTAGTACTTAAAATATATGTTTGTTTAGTTTGTATGACGGAATAAAACAAACTGCAATTTAAAAAAAATCTAATAAACTTCTTATTTAGACTACGATTCCTGAAAATTTCTTAATGCTTTCTTTCCTTCGATACAGGACGTCTTCCTTTGCCTGTCAAAATGGCCAATTGTAAAGTAAGGAATTCTTATAGGTAAAAACAAATTATGTCACCAAGCCTTTTATAAAAGTACGCGAATTAAATACCAAATATGAACAATACTGAGTGAAAACGCGAAAGTGAAACTTCCATACATTATGGGCATTGGACACGACACGATGCGCGATCACGTAATCGGATCTCGAGATATTCGATGCACGCGATAATCGATATTCCGGGACTCGTTAAGGAAATTGCATTCGCCATTCGTGATTACTTGATAAAGTCATTAATTATTAATTAATTTAAATCCCATTGTGGGACATGCACATTTTTAAGCATGCTTACGAAAAGTCCTCAAAATTCGTAAATTGGGGTCAATTCTTGGGCTGGTTACGTTAGTTATGTGGGTCAAAATTGTCGAACACTTTTTATTTATTTAACAAAATAAGCTACCATTACAGTTTACTAAGTTTTCAGTTTACAGTTTATTAAATACAAAACAATATAATTTCTAAATTTACATTTACTGCCAGTTCACAAGTCTAGGACGTAGAGCGGGCAAGAAGAACTGGCAAGAAACTCTTTTTAGTTGCCAAGTTTTGAGTCATACAAATTATTTGAACTGGAGCAAATTAATCTCAAGGATTAGGATCATTTAAATAATCGTCAAATTTATAAACAATTTTTATTATTATTCACTTGGGAGTTTGTTGTAAAAACGAATATAATTTCCATATAAGGAGTGGTTTACCTTATGGAGCCTAGTTGGTCGTATGCTTTGATTAGTTCTGTTTCGAGTATTATACTCGTGAAAGTCGCCATTTGTTTTAAAATCGTTTATATTTTTTGTACTTAACAACTTCAAGAATATATTGACCAGATAGTGTCATTTATATTACTATTCACAGGAGCATTAAGTGTAGCGTAAAATAGCCGTACGTTCGTGTTATTCATATGTGTGTAACTCCATATAACAGTACACTAAGCCTTGAACCTGTAACCTACATATTACTCGATAAAAACCGAAAGTAACCAGTCAAATAGATGAAACGAGTTCACCTTTTGTAAAGAATCCAGATTGTATCTCAAGGCACTCAACTATCCTTTCATAGCTTACATAATTGTAATTGCTTTATCTCTTCCTTCCGTAAAATTGGTGTAAAAATTACCTCATTTATAATATTCAAATAAACCGAGTTAAATACCTTGTAATTGAGCGAGATATGGTTACTTGCTTCTCATATGTCTATTTTCTCAATATTGTATGCAGATTGTAGTATTAGCCAACAGCATTGTTCATATACATATTTACATAATGTTTTTAACAGCTTTCATACCTATTAATCTATATTTTTTATGATTTTCTTGTGTTTCAAATAAAAAAACGGGTGTGTACTTAGAAGTTATACTTCTTTGGCGTAACAAGATAAAAATCTTTTCAAAAAAAAATTCTTCGTTTGCAGAAAAAACTAAAATGTTGACTATAGATAACTTCAGCGTGTCGGTTTTTTGTGACGGTGTGCGCGCGCATCGTAAAAATTTTTCATCATTTTTCCCTACCGCGCCAAAAGAACTAACTAGTATAACTTCAAAAACAGATTAAAGCCTGATATTAATAATAATAATTATAAGTGGTGCTACCTTTTTAGGTCTAGGCCTCAGATTTCTGTATCTGTTTCATGACCTAATCTAATAGCCAAGTAGATGATCAGCCTCCTGTGCCTGTTACCCCATGGAATGATTAAAATCACAATTCGTTGCGACAGTTGTGTAAACAGTTCATTCAAATAAAGTCTACTTTGTATTGATTAGTATCTGTGGCAAATCTTTTTATCCTAAGCTGTTTTTTAATATCTTTAAGAAGCTTACTGTTCATGACTCTCTGTGTATGCATTACCATTGAATAATAGATTTCTAAACATATGTTAATACGAAGGCAAAACACTTGTGTTTGAACTTTGGTTATGAAGTCCGCATTCTAACAATTTCTATGGAGCAGTGAATTCTCAAGTCTAAGGGGTTTCAAACCGCGAGCTCCAATAACGAATCTAAATTTACTAAACTAGATGGTCACGCTTTCACGCTTCTGCCCTATAAACGTAAATCAATATACTGTATTTATATATGCAGTCATCTAGAAGTTATATCTATTAAATTTTAATACTAAATACGAGTTAATGGCCTGGCGTTTGAACCCAAGAGTAAACAAAAGGTATTTACTATTTAATAATGTAAAAAGTCTTTGTGCCTCGTTTGAAATGATCATTACTTCACACATTATGTCAATAGAATATGCGTCTAAAAATAATAATTTAAAATATTTATAAGTCAAAAATTTCGGCAGATTTCGGAAATAATACTTTTCTTATTCCCTTAGAATTTGTACATAGAATGCGTCGCAAGTTGAGTAATATAATAATAAAAATGAAGTTCGATCGAGAAATAGTAATATCGGATATCTAAATCGGATCGGATGTATTTCTTAAGATTAACAAATACATTCATTTTTATGTGCAACCATAAAAACTATGAGCCATTAACAATTGCAATAACACTTTCTAATTGGTTAATAATGAACATTTTATGTTACTCATAGCAATATTGCCTCAAGTTGATACACAATTGTTCACGTTTATTTATTTGGAATGAGAAAAGAACAGAATCCTCTTCCACGAGTGGCAGTAAACGAGCTTAATTGGGAACTTTGAGATGATAAGGGAATATTGATATCTGATGAAACACAACAGATATAAATTCGATTAAGTTGTCAAAAATATGATTTTTTTTTTTATGGAAGAGCTGACCCTGACACAGGTATTTTTTTACTAAAAAAAGGATAAAAGGTTAAGTAAAAGGGTTTTCAAATCTTACACGTTATAAAAAAAATTAACTGCTCAGTTAATTGATAATTATTATTACCTAATGTTTAGTTTGCTGAACAAAGTTGTGATAAATTATAGGAAATATAATTATTAAAGATTTTTATGCTTAAGAATTACTGTTAAAGATAATTCTTACCTCGCACTGGAGGTTGATCACCTGCATGCCTATTAGATTTAAAATTGATCATGAAACAGATTCAGAAATCTGAGGCTAAGACCTAAAGAGGTTGTAGCGCCACTGATTTATTTTATTTATTTATTATCTTTATAGCATTTCTAGATATGAAGAGTCTTTGCATCATACAATATAGATTTTTGAATAATAATAAAACGTGCTTTATGTATTCCAGTCTGGTGTGAAGTTAACCAATAGTAGTTCACGTTATAATGCGGTGAACGCGAGGCATCGTGACAATGGAATTGCAAAACGAGCCGCGACTAATTATAAACATTTACATTTTTTCGTAATACTTTAAACAGTTTCAATGGGACTATTTCCACAATTTCTTTTGCAATTCTCCAACAGTATAATTTTTTAGCCACTTCGAAAGTGATGTTTACTTTACACCGGCCCGGGCTTTAGTAACAACAAATATAGGTAATTGGAAGTTCCTTTTTTTGTACATTTTATAGTGCATTTTGCTGTCGCAATTATAATAATACCTAAGCATTCCTATAATATTCAAAGATGTGTTTCAGTACCTTTTATGACAGAACAAGTGATTAGTTTGTGTGTGATGTTGCAGTCCACTGCCCAATCAGTTCAGCAAATATAGACATGACTGAGGTTTCAAAAACTAACAAAGACTCAGCATGCTTATAATAACTCTCATATACATAGACACACATTCTCATACTAACGCATTCACGCATACTCAATGTCTTTTACGACTTGTGTTTGATTAGTTGTAACACAAAAATATTTCTTCTTAAAAAACTGTTTTAAAAATGTATCATGTATCACGGGATAATTGTTATCCAGTTTCCCACAACACAGGGACTCCCTTGTGTAGGGACTAGCGATAGATGAATTTTGTCACAACCTATTTCTGTCATGAATATAGTTTTTATTATTATTATATTTTTTTACATCTTCATGACCTTTGTTTACATGACTTGTACGATATAAATTAATGAAATTTATCTAAACTATAAAAATTTCGCAAATAAAAAATTGTGACTTTTTCATAGTTTTTAAACATTTTCAAATTATTCTCATTAAAGTAATTAACAATGCAGTTTAAAATTACAATGCTTAATTACTAAAACCTTGTCGACGGCCTCAGATCAAAATAATGTTTGAGATAATACACGCAGGGTATAACTCCAACAAATAAGGCTGTACTTATCATCATTAGTTACGCTACCTTGTAATTGCTAGTGATTTTTTGAACAAGCTTTATGTAATTATGTATTATCGTAATGCTTGTAAGAGAAAAGAAGCAGAAATGGAACAGAATCTTAAGGAAGTGTGCTGGACCCAAGAAGTGGGAAACGAAAGAGGCAGGCAAATAAGAAGATGGGAGGACGATAAGGTAGCGGTTCCAGTGTGGATTCGAACCGCTAGAGAACGCCAAGATTGGAAAAACTTAGAGGAGGCCTTTGTCGAACGATAATCTATAAATAAATAATGCCAAAATAATAACTTTAGACATAATATATTTACGTTAAAAGCTTTAAAGACTCTTTTATTTTATAACGTTTAGGAATCATATATTTAAAGAACCATTTGAACTGTGTTTAGTTTTTTGATAGTTATTTAAAACACACCATTATTCAGATGACAATTTTGCCGTAGGCATGACATATTATGTATTGTGATATTTGAACGGATTTTAATGAAAATTTGGAGCCAATGTTTATTTCTTTAAGGTGTCTTACTTTTCGAGAATCGGTTAACGCATGAGTAGAGATTCAACTTCACGATTATAGGGTTATAATCATCGCACAAGCTAAGGACTAGGAACTTGGGATCTAAGAGAAAAATATAAAGAATCGTAATTCTACGCATACGTTAATATTTTAATAAACGTAGTACTGTAATTGAGCTAGTCTCTTAAATAGAAAAAAGAGAAATTCTGCCCATAACATAAATGTCTTCTAGTCAAGCAATTTTTTCGAGATGACATAAAAGAACGAGTTGAGCATGACGTACAGACCCAAGCTGTAACGCATGTTCGGCTCTGTACATAAAGCAAACGTCTATGGCGGGAGAATGTTGAGGTATTTGCTACCACGACTGCCCAGTCAGTTATTAGATAGCCTAATGTTAACCAACATAAAAAGTAAGTTGAAAAACTAATTTTATACGCATTTGTCGCGTTTCTAAACAAGACTACTATGTTCACATTTATAAAAACCACAACGGTTTTCTAATGTAACATATTATGATTTTATTATATTATCCTGTTAAATAAAAAAATAAAAATGGTCATACTTAGGCGTTAACTGTATGTAAATTGATACTTAAGATAGCTCAAGATAGCTTGTTACGTATTTCCGTGTTGCTCGGAAACTAACGTGTGAAACAACGTATATTTTGACACGTTTTCAACAATTGACGGAAACTTTGCTTGATTCCGCGTACTCGTGTCTCCTAAGCCTACTATTGGACTAATAATAAATAATGTAATAATAATACTTTAATATTTAAAGAACTTTATTTCTCATTACAAAAATGATATTTATCTAGCCGTTCTAATTTTATGATATAAAGAATTTTAGACGGTAATTTATTACGGTAATTGCACACTTTTATACTTATTAGACTTCTTGAAATATTTTACACTTAAACACATTTACATTTCTATCATATCATTATTTTTGTGTGCCCTTTTTTGGCAAGACCACTGTTCTAATCCCTGCCGTGTAGCACCTGTTGTTTCCTTCCAGGCCTATCCACCTTCTAAATTGTCTTCCACTTTTATGTTTATTGTACATTGGGCATCGGTTTAATACTGGAAATTATAAATAATAATAATAGAATTAAAAATAATGCTACAAGCTATACAAGTGTTTCTTTATAATTATACGAAGTTTAAAAAATAATTGAATTAAAGAAATAATTATTCAGAATGGATAAGCATAAAACATTATATTTTAATAATGTTACAAAATCTTATAGATCTAAATTCTCTCGCTAAAATAGAAAACAAATGTACTTTATACAATTTTCCCTTTTCTTAAAAATTTGTGTAACTTAAATACACCGTTTATTTTACGCAAACTTAACAAAAATAACATCTTTTAGTGTTATTTAAATTCTTATAAAAATAAGGACTAAACGTTAAACTAATACTTGTACCGTAGAGTGCAATAAACTTACGAGTGTCAATGTTCGGGTCAAATCAAACAGAAACCTGACTCATTGTTTGCTAAGACATAAATAAAGGGCCGCTAAAATCAATCTCAAGCATCTTTTCGAACATGTTTTTATATCATTTTATGGCCGAATATATATACTTGATTAACAATCATAATCTTATAAGGTAATGAATCCCTTTTTTATGATACTGGAGGTGAAGCACCTTCCACCGAATTTAGGTTGCAGGGGATTGTGGAATCCACCCAATTTGTGTCCGACAGTCAGAGCAACGTCAATCCACTTCGGATTTCAACCGCAGCGCAATCACCTTCCCTTTGTATTCTACCAGGTACATTATCAATACCTCCGCGTGTAATATAATAAAATCCCAAGGTGACTTCTGATACACAGAAAATGCTAACATCGTGTCTTGGCATAGCCATCTGTCCATACTCTCTCAAGTCCCGATGACTCCTCGAAAGCCTTATACAAATTAATCTGAATCCACTAGGCCACTACTCTAATTAATTTGATAGCAGTGCAAATTTTTCGTCGCATGTTAAAATTTCGATTTAAAATAAATAAAAAATAAATCAGTGGCGCTACAACCTCTTTAGGTCTTGGCCTCAGATTTCTGAATCTGTTTCATGATCATTTTTAAATCTAATAAGCAAGTAGGTGATCAGCCTCCAGTGCCTGACACACGCCGTCGACTTTTTGGATCTCAGACATGTCGGTTTCTTCAAGATGTTTTCCTTCACCGTTCGAGCAAATGTTAAATGCGCACATAGAAAGAAAGTCCATTGGTGCACAGCCGGGGATCGAACCTACGACCTTAGGTATGAAAGTCGCACACTGAAGCCACTAGGCCAACACTGCTCAAAATTTCGATTTAAGCCCGGTTTAAAGACTGAATTTGTGTCCTTGTGCACTTGTTCATCTCCTAGCAAATGGCAAAGCCCAATAGTACACTTAATGAAAAACATTAAGGTGATATTTTATATAATATACACATTACCGCTATTTCATTTAACCTATAAATCAGTACCGGTACTCTCGATACGGTTGTCAACACTTTATTCAAATATCAGTACAGTTATTGTGTTATGATGAATCCTTGATATTTGTGAATACAACCATGACGTCGCCATACAGTTACGTTTATAAGTTGATTTATAATCTTATGTCTATTAGAAACATCAAAGCTATTGGGTCATACGGTCAATATAATTATATTAAAATAAATAGTATATAATATATTATGTTGTATTCATTATAAAACTCTTTTGATGGATTTATTAATTAAGTACACTTAAATAAATTGTTGCTTGCAATTGTTGTTTTACGGGATGAATAGGTTGTGAGTCACTTTTTTTTATTTTTTCGTTGCACCGCACAGTTCCCTTGTTCACTACAAGGGTTATGTGGGACTCAAGGGCATACCCACTAAAACCCCACGGCCCCACCAGCAATCGCCCGCGGCAGGAAACGGTAACAGCGTAGCCTTGTTCGAACCCAGCCACGCGATCAGCCGTTAAACTCACCGTCATCTACGGCCAGGAACGATGTGGAATGGCACAGCAAGGGCCATTCACATTGGTCAATTCAACCTGATTTGTAAAGCTGGGGGAGGTTGGTCACAACGCTTGCAGGGATGCGTCTTTTGGACGCATGAGCCCCTGTTCCCCCACTGAAGCATAACCGTTATAGCAACGTTGTTACGGCTATATTAAACTAGTCGGCCATAGTCTGAGATTCTTATAGGAGGACTATATGGATCTTTTAGTAGGCATAGGTATAATATATGACAACACAACTATTCCGATCGGTCCATAAATACGCTTGAAAATACTACAATTTCGGTCAAATAATAAACGTTAAATATGAATCAAAGTTTATTAATAATTATACAATTAGATACAGTTTCAAGGCAGACAAAATCAATTTTAAGATTAGCAAGTCTGCGTTTTTGTCTGTGTGTCTATCGTTTTAAAATTAATGAATAGCGGTTATTAACTTGGTTTAATTAAATAACGTAACGGCTTCCGAATTCACTTTATTCCGGAAATAACTTCGACTTTCTATTTTTTTTTAGTACTCATAAATTGATAAATGTATAACACTAAGTTACGTCGATTTGCTTAGAAAGGTATAAAAGTATTGTATACACGATTCGATCCCATATTTGTGCTTATCAAAATTGCAATGTTATATTAAAACACATATTTATTTATTTATAAAATTTATAAAGTTCACCACATCATATATAATGCTATATCTACAGATACAAACTAGCTTTTCTAAATGACAATTATCGTAAACATATACGTTACAAAAAATTAGAAAGAAAAATTCAATAAAAAAAATAGTTTTGCATACAATTGTTGCTTGTTGTACAATAAAAACAAGTGCAAGTACAAAACTTAATTAAGATAACTTTTTAAATTGAATTACAGTTTATGCCAAAAAAAATATTAATTTATTTAACAAATCAGTTATAGACATTTATAATAACAATTCAAGTTTTGTATGACACAATTCGTTAACCGTTCGTCTATTGTTTTAACTGCGGTCAAGGACGCGCAATTAAACCTTACCTGCCATGTTCTATCAATGATGTTTTTCAACAATCCTTACATATTATAAAGCGTAGGCCCCGTCTGTTTGTCAATATATAGGGTGATTCCTTAGGAATGTTTATGAATTTATAATTGACCGACTCCTTATGATATCTGTGGAAGAGATCGCAATAATCTAAACGATTAATTAATTTAAATAAAACAACAAAACATTTTTTTCGTGTGTTATTTTTTTGTTCCATACATTTTGGCATATATATCTAATGAAATGTTTTTTAACCCTGGTTGTCTGGAAGGATCGCTCGAGAGCGAAAAAGGCCGCCAGTTGCCCTCCTTTTAATCATTCATTTAAATTGTGCTAATTTCTGCATTACTGCAACAAAGTGTAAATAAAGTATGTAGAATTAAGTTTAGCTGTCCCTTGGAGAGGACGATGCGCTTAGCTTTCGCTCCATCATCAATTGACATTGATGGAGCACCATTTTACAGGCACGTTTTTGTAAATAAAATTGACCATGTAGTGAGTCCACTACACACGATATCATTTATTTTATTTCACCTTCTACAAGAATTTTTACAGCAGTTTCCTAACGTTTATCGAAAGAGAAATCATCAAGAAATGCCTATAATAAATCCAAGGATACTTGCAAAAAGCATATCGAATATCTAAGTAATTAAGCAAGCTATAGTTAGCTCTACATCGGAACTTCGTATTAACCTTACCACGATATCTCAATTAAATTCTTAAACGCGATGCAATTTAGTTTAGAAACTACAACGTTCAATGTCTTTGAGCAAAATGTGAGACAATTATTTTAATACTTTTTGTATATATACTTTATTATGTGGAGTGTGTGTATTAGAAGACACCTGTTGTGTTGTGATCTGTGTAGGATTTTGTAACTTTATAACATTTGTAAAAATGGACGGGTTTTGCGACTTGCGACTTGCGACGCTACACGAGACTGGCGGCCAACCTCCAGTAATGGATGGTAACCAAAAGAAGAACATATTTTGTCAAGAGTGACTTGACGACCCAGTCTCCGAAATAAAAGTAACTGCCATCTAAACAATATGTGTTCAATCGTGTAATATTTTGAATTCAAGAAACAATATAAGTAAACCTAAAATATTATAAAGTCATGTTTCCGTGCACACATTTTGACATGAATTTATGTTTAGTTTAGTCTCATTCAAACTTCTATAAAGGGTTGCCGTTGTATAACTGGCATTTTAGGTCCAGTAGGGGTACTAGCTAGCCACGTGAGTGGATTGACCAATTTATAACTTCGACTGCCAATCGTAAACGTTGTAACCCATGGCAACGCGTGTGTTTGATACATACGCTGAATTCGTCTATTCAGTGATATGGGTGTGTGACAATCACAGACAATTTCACAACTAAAGCGTTTAATATGACAGCTATTATTCATGATACAGCGATCCAGTCGATTGTTAGTTTATAGTTACAAAATACTGGCTTCTTATAGGTCATGCAGATCTGAATGCCGCGGAGATCACGCCTAACCGTTCAAAGGTACTTCAATTCAACCCATGTAAGGTTAAAAAGGTCGAATCTAATTGGAATAACGAATCATCAAAATAGGTTAAACCATGGTTTAATTCTGTGGAAGGTTAAATATTGGTATACGATTTCAATAGATGAACGTTTTATTAAAACACCTAGTAGTTAATGGACGCGATTCGTTGTACGCTATTACATCTTCTATTAATAATAAAACATTTATTTCCAATATTTTGGTACAACAAGCTTTAGTACATGTTTGGCTAAAACAAGGTAGCTCAAGTCTCTTGGTTAAATAATTTATCTTTAGTTTCGTCCCGGGGAAAAAAACTTCAATTTACTCAAATAGATTATTAAAAGCGAAGTATATTCTTAGGCCCTTTATCCACTGCTCCGGTCCGGCGTCGGATACCGGAATGAGTCATGAGAAAAATATCGGAAGGTCGGATTGCGCTTCTCCACTGTATCCGATCCGACAATAATCGATACTTGTATATTTATCATGCAACACTTATATTAACTAAAACCCATATACTTTATTTTATTAATACAACGTTCTAAATTCTGAATTTTAATTGCCCTGGCAAGTTTGTTACTTTTTTTAAATGGTCTATCTTAAAATACTATAATCTACTTAATAAATAGTTCATGAATACTATGGTTTAAAAATATAAATAAATAGCAACATAATTTGGTTTGGTCCAGGTTATCCAGATTCTTTCAAATTAAAGAAACTATAAATAATCCTGTGAATAATAATTTATAACCTCTTGGATACTTGGATATACTTGGACCAATAAAACACCGCGTTCCGATCTAGCAAATTATCGGATCGGAGCCGGACCGGAGCAGTGGAGAAACGGCCTTAAGCTGCAAGAGTAAGCGGGGAATGGTAGGGATATGTCAGTATCGCGGTACTAGTTAAAGTAGGGCTAATTATATTTTAACAAAACCAAATCATGTAATGTCCCAGTATCTTGTGCGATAATCTAGAAGGGAGTCTTGGGAAAGGTTCTGAGAACGGATTGTTCTTTTAAAATGCATTAATCGCACAAATCGCTCACAGGGCAATTATTATTTAATATGTGTCTATATTTCGTAACTTTACACAAGACTTCTTAGCCCAAAATAAGTAAAATTTAGTACGGGTGTTTCAGAAAATAGAGGTGAGCTAAAACACATTTTGGAAAGCTTTTCAGCGACTAGTGGAGTTATTGAAACAGTTGTTATAAAATGGGAATATTAGACTAAGGAACATTAAAAGGAGATTTCTTCACTAAAAAGGTTTTATTACTTCATATCACATAAAAATGTTCACAATCGAATTTCTTATTTAATATCTGGTGAAGACGCGTTCAGCAATCCTTCTAATTCCACATCTACAAAAGATTTTGTCTGTGGAACTAATTTTGACTTATTTTTCATATATTCAAGGTAAGTGTGCCAAAAATCAATCTGGAACTATTTAGGAAAAACACCTTTTGTATGGCAATTAAGGTTTACAATAATTAACCAAAACAATTAAAACATCTTCCAGCTAGAGTCTTTAAAAAGCGACTTGGAGCAACTTTACTTTTGGAAAAAATTTACAATTCAATAAATGATTATTTGCGTGAGACACTGTAGTTGATATAAATTAAATAATGATATGATATGTATGATACAAATAATATAAGAATTGACCAAATCATATGACTAATAATGTAAAATTCCTTTAAAGACAAATTCGCGCGTCATTGTGTGTGGCAGAATATGCGAACTTACGATTGTACCGTACCACCTTACACATTTTTGTACCATATTCTTGCAATAAATAAATTATTATTATAAACAAACGCTCAATTAGTGCATCTGTATTTTAATGTTCAACAAAATGATTAAATGCGTATAATTTAACTAAATATGAATGTTAACAATGCGGTCTTCACGGTGTTGCAATTCTTTGTTATCAAATCATCAAAGCATAACGTGTTTTCAATGTTGCAAATTTAACGTCGTTTCATAGTTCACTACAACCTTGAGTGTTGCTATATAATTAATCTAGCAGTTAACTTTACTTTATTAAAAAAATACCTTTTAGAGAACTTACAAATTTTCTTACGTAAAGAACGTACTTTTCAAACGAGAGCCCTTTTTTACGCGGTCTTCTCAAGTTGTCCTCTTATTAAGGTGAAGGGTATCAGGTTCGATTCCCGGTCGGATGGCAAGTTTTTTTCTATAAATTTAAATTTGTATTCTGCCTTTGGAAGGCTTATGCGGTACCGGGCGAGTGCTTTAACCATACATGGAGGGCACGGTCGAATTTCTAAGGCAAGCAGTAAATATGCTACTTAAGAAAATACACTATGGCGTTTAGGATTAATACATCCTAAGCCGAAGGTGAAAATTACTAGTGGTCTTTTAATTCAACGAACGAGAGCCCTCAACTCTAAGTGGGTTTTATTCCAGCTGTTCGCCAATAAATTGTTCTTTCTATTCGCACAATTAATATATATATATACCTTCTGGTCTATAAAATTAAAATTAATGAAACAGAAACAATCTAGGACCGTGAATAATTGAATAACAGTTTTAAACGACCTAGGTGCTAATGCTTTACAAACACAATGAAAAAAACAAATGCCGTTAATTAACATTTGGTTTTGACATTTAAAGAATATATATGGTTCATATCTGCGATCACGTTATTACAGAGAGTGGAAATATTGCTAATTATAATAATTCATATGGTTAAATTGGATAAACTTAATTGTAACACAAAAGAGTTTCTGATAAAACGTTTAATTTTATGACTCTTTTATCAAAATTCCTTCCGCGTTTTCGGCGCTACCAATATTCCCAAACAACACAAACCCGTAGAGTAAAGATCAAACAAATCACATTCGTTATACAAACGTCAAACATGTAATATTTACTCACGATCTCGTGAATAAGCAATGCTTTCTTTTTATTAACTGACATGCCAAATATTTGCAAAAATGTTTTAGCTCAGGAATAACCACGGTATACTAACTCGTTTGCAAGCTTTAGTCATGGTGTATTTTTAGCATAAAGGCTTATAGACCTGGATGTTTTTTGCTACTTTTTATAAGTTTTATCAACAGTACTGCTAAAGTTGTATCGCGTGTAAAGTAGCCACCAAGAAATTGTACTTTGTTGTTTGTTTTCTTTTTGAAAGTAACCATAGACATTTTTATTACGCCAGTAGGCAGTACTGCATGCTGTATTTGACGGCTGCTGTATAAATGTTTAATGTGTATTGTCAATTGTCAGTTTATAGAACTTTTTATATAACAATTTACAACAATAAAATGTTGAGCACAGAACACATTTGATGAGTTAAATTCTAAGGAGTATTATTGTCCTAGTAGAAAAGCGTCAGCCACCATCTAGGTGTAGTCGAGATGGAAGTACTCTTGACGGCTTCAGCTCATCAACATCGGACGTCAAATACGAATACCACTATCACTTTAACGTCTGTCGTTCCGCAACTAAGCGTTTTAAGGCAATTTTGCTGCACACAATCACTATATCGAACCGGCTGCCTATTGATATCTGAATCAACTTGACTTAGTCCCTGAGAAAAAGAACCTTAGACAAAGAACCCTTTACCAATTCGTAAGGCCAGCAACGCATGCCAGCCTTCTGACAGTGTGATTGTCCATCGCTACAATCACTTAACATCAGATGAGCCTTCTGTCCATTTGCCCCCTAACAAAAAAACTCACTCTTTAATCTGAGCATCACAGAGCCAAGACTGGATCAAGTTATACATCTTATTTCCTGTAACAGCCCTTATGATACAGCGTGAGAGCTTTTCTGATCATGGATTTAAGCACCAGAATAATGCAATATAAGTCTGAATGGTAACGATGAATAATGTTCATTCCCAACCTTTGTACGAACTCTCGTGGGTAACAAAGAACCTTTATATACACTTAATACATATCAAATATACTAGAAAGTGCGTACCTGACACTATCATTAATTTTAATAATCATTACAAACGTTTTCAATACAGTAATTTGATATTCATAATGACATTTGACATGAAAGTTAGATTATGTGAGCATAACAATGAAATTTAGACAAACTACCTACGGATATTACCGATAATAAGTGAGTATTATTTATTGAAGCCTATATTCACTTTGATTAGTGATAAGTGCAGGTGATTAGTTATTACTAGAAAACAAGTGTGGACAGCTACTGATTAGTGCAGGTGATTAGTTGGCTGCGTAGTAAAGTGATTAGAAGCGTGTTCTATTTTTTTGCGAGTGAACTGCGAGTAGCCACTTCGCGTGCGCCCTCCCTTCCCCCTCACTCGCAGCGTGCCTGCCAAACTGTTGATAACTGAATTTACTTAACAGAGCCACTAAACAATAATTGGACACTAATTGCACTACACACCTGCACTAATCATCCTCAATTACTAATCACTCGCACTAATAAAATATGTGAAAACAGGCCTTTACTCGTATGACAGTTTGTATGCCACGATGCCCTAACATGCTGGTGGTAAGCGGGAAGGCTGTAATACGTGGGTAATTGCAATGGACTTAATAACACAGTATACTGTGTACGTAGTATTGTTGCGATGATGTGTGTGTAATTATATAATTAATGTTTATTTTTATTGAATTAATGTACCTTAAAACTAATCTACCAATATAATATTTAGGACAATATTGTAACTATAAATTATTATTTCTTAGGCTTTAAGTAGGTAAATCGTAATAACACATTTATGTGTGTATACATTAATTTCACGTCCACTTCTATCTGTATGAACGCGATAAACTATAGTGGATTTGGTTAGGTTTGAGGTAGTGTGATTCATGGGGAAAGTTATTTTAAAACTAGGCCTAATCTTTTATAGTTTTATGTAACAAAATTTAAATATCAGAGGTCACAAACAAAATCAAAATCGCGAAACATGGATCAAACTAATCTACCTTACTATTAAAGAATTGAAAAATCATTCACTTATTATTACAGATTATTATTTTTAAAATTATTATTGGTTCCTGTGCGGAAATATATTTTGTTGTAACAGAGATACGGTTGTGGTTATAACGACTTGAAACCACATTAACTGTAATATAATACTAACATATTTCTCGGCAGTTTGTGAGTTTAATTTATCATTCAAGTACACCTTTATTAATTCTCAAAAGACCACAACTCACTCGCTTTTAACAGTATGGATGAAACATCACGGAATGATGTTCTATAATACGTAGTACAAGGAGTGTTTTAAATCAAAGTAAACCGCTTTCTATGTAAAATAATTAGTTATAAGTTGTATTTATTTACAACTCACAAATATAACAATTTTCTTAACCTACATAGTAATAATAATAATTAAATATTAATAAAAAGAAAATTAAAACCAATTTAAAAAAGTTTGGTCCCTGTGGCAGTGTACCTTTAACGCTGGCAGCATTTCCTCGCTGTATTACGATACTAATTCGTTGAGCGAGGAAAGTACCAGCTCTGGGGTCACCGGTACTATGTACAATCTTAAATCTTTAATTAGCGCCTGTCCACTTGAACCATACAGCCCGAGAGTCTCTACTCCAAAGGGAACAAAACCGAAGTTGTTTTTTTTTTTAAGTTATAAATTGAACTTCTTCGAAGTTCTTAAGGAAACTTTGGTTAATATTCTGTAAGCAAGTTAGTTCTTTTACTAAGCTAAATTTTAGTCAAGAGATAATTAATTGAAACGATAAAGTAATGTACTTATAATAAAACAAAGTTTACATTGATTTACAGGAAAAGTGTGAGAAAAGTTCTTTCCTGTTTGCTTCCGTGAGAGTATATTAGAAAGCAAATTTGCATACACCAATGTAATTAACAATCTATTTACTATATCTGTTAAAACGTCGTATAATCTGGACAGAGATGTTTTTGGTTACAGCTTTTTGTAAGTCATTATGTTATTGGACTAATGTATGTAATTATTATTTGTGCATTTAATATGATATCTAAATATACAAGTAGACTCGTGTATCAAGTAGTACAACCTTTTTAGGTCTGGGCCTCAGATTTCAGTATCTGTTTTCAATCTAATAGGCGAGTAGGTGATCAGCTTGTGTCTGACACACGCCGTCTACTATTTGGGTCTAAGGCAAGCCGGTTTCTCACGATGTTATCCTTCACCGTTCGAGAGAATGTTAAATGCGCACATGGAAAGAAAGTCCATTGGTACACAGCCGGGCATCGAACCTACGACCTCCGAGATGAGATTCGCACGCTGAAGTCACTAAGCCGACACTGCTGTCACTCACTCATTAAAACATTATTCAGTTTTATTGTTGTATTTACATAAAGAAAAATAAAATATTAATCTAACAAAAAGTTTATTCTTTATAAAATAAACATAGGAACATTATCAAAGAAAATCGTAGATTATTTTTCTCAAGACCATGGTATAATTATATACAGTGCATACATTAAAACAGGTTTTAATCGTAATGTTGGATACTTGTCATAGGTTCAATTAATTTCCATGCCGGAAGGGCATAAGACAATAAATCTTATGATTACATAAAGTGTTATGTAAAATATTTGTTTAGACACGCCCAAATAACGTATGCTATGGGAACTTTTTATAACCTGTGTTAAAGGTCACATTTGTTGACATTTAAATGACACACGCATTATTTGGGGAAAGTTTATCGAGATGTTTTTATTAATCAACTGTACAAACATAACATTTTATTTACTTGCAATAATTAATTATTAAATGGTTAATTAACTATGATTGTTACTTAATTTCACTCTAAAGTATACATATACTTTCTTGAATATAAAAATAAAATAAATAAATCAGTGACGCTACAACCTTTTTAGGTTTCGGCCTCAGATTTCTGAATCTGTTTCATGATCATTTTATTCAATCTAATAGGCAAGTAGGTGATTACCCTCCTGTACCAGACACACGCTGTCGACTTTTTTTTGGGTCTAAGACATTTCGGTTTCCTCACGATGTTTTCCATTACCGCTCGAGCGAATGTTAAATGCGCACAAGAAAGTCCATTGCTGCACAGCCGGGGATCGAACCTACGACCTTAGTGTGTGTTCCTGAGGGACGAGAGTCTCACGCTGAAGCTACTAGGCCAACACTGCTCTTAAATATACTAACTTTCTTGCATATACTAACAAAAAAATTAAACACTCTTAATTATTATAGGTATTTTATAAATCGCACTTCATTATTTCTAAATAATTCTAGACGTAAGGACCGTCGATTTGTATTTCTAAATCTAGTGTATTGTCGTATATTTTTACTGTACATATTACACAAAATAACATTACAATTATAGAAAAGAGAAAATAAATATTTTAAATTTTTATTATATTATTATTCCCCTTAAATGATGTGCCCACTTGTATTGTGTTTTTGTATGTCATGTGTTCTCTGTGTCTATCTGTGTTTCGTTAGAGTGCCTTTTAAAAATAATTTAGATCGTAACTAACATTAAACCAATTTGACAAGTAAGACAGATTAACGTGTACAATTTTTTGCTAAGCTCACTTCCTTAAAACCGAATTACTTAATTTTAAAACATAGGTCACGATACTATTATATGCTAACAAATTACATACATCTTAATCCTTCACTTCCGGGACAAAGATTTGACACTAGAATAATTGTCTATGCCCACGTTTGGCAGCTGACAATTGTCATTGTATTGCAACAATTCTGAACTAACAATATCTATGCAGACGTACTAATTTATAGTATTGCAAAATGGAGAACGCGCTCGTAATAATTATATATCAAGCAAATATATAACGGAAATATTATATAGAAATTACGTTATTTTTTATTTACTAGCCCTCAGCCGTAGCTTAACGTACATATTGATGTTTACTATAGAACTTCAGTAATCACTTTACTCTATTATCAATAGTTTCCGCAGTGTACGTGATATAGAGATTTTTTTACATTTTGGCTTAGTCTAAATTTTCATAGAGATTCTTACCTTTTTGAAAATATTCTATAGTCTATGTTCATCAGGAATAAAGCAGAGTTTATATAGTGTGAGAGTTATTGCCATCCGTCCAGTAGTTTTGGAGCCTCTTCAATGCAAACAACCACACAAACAAATCTTTCCTCTTTATAGTATTAGTGTAGATAACAGAAAACATTTCTCGAAACACAAGTCTTATGTGTTGGCAAAATACTACAATTTCTTTCTTCGCTTTGGTCTCCTGGCCTTGTCATAACAAAATGATAACAACAACATTGAGACTTTGAGTAACATTGAGGAAGCCCCAAGGAAGGAAAAACAAGTGAACTACTAGATCGAAAGTGTTTGGTCCGCTAACGTAATCACATAACATGTTAAAACCGTGAAAAACAAATATTATAGAGCTGTCAAATACTTATGTTAAGAGCCAGTTGACATAATGTATGAAATCGATGTCATGCTCCACATTACGACATCTATTCACTGGGATGAGTTTGGAAATCGGACTTTGTAAAGTGTTATAGAAATGAAACTACTTCACACTTATGTTGTACCTTTTGTTTCATCATAGTTAACGGTGTTTATATGTAAAACCAAACGCACTTGCAACTTATTAATTATTTACCCTTCTTTTTAATTCAAGATTATACTCCCGTTTTAAAAATCGAAATCGTCGATTCGACGAACGATCGAATCGAAACATTGATGGACGAAAAAATACAGAATTTAAACATTTCTGATCAAAAAGAATACAAAAACAATTGTCAAAGTTTCGCTTTATATTAATAATTTCTAATCCTTATTATTAAGATTACGGACTTAATTATCGTTTTGTCCAAAACTCACTGTCATCCAGATTTGATAAACGAGATAGATCTGGATATCTATAGTTGCTTGCCATTTCTTTCTCTCTTCGTGTTTGTTATGTTTGCCTAAGTGCTTGTCACATTAAAAAGTGTATTTTGTTTTTTCTTAAGTAACAATGTATTAGTGTGACGAGTAGACGAGCTTTTGCCATAAATAAATAAGACAAACAGCTAAAATAGCAACTATACTGGTTTGGGCGTATTTATAATAGTTTAAACATGGCAACTTAAGATGTTATCAATGCCATCTCCATAATATACATTCAACGCGTACTGTATCGAACAAAAGGAATAAACAAGACATTTTATAACAAATACTCTTAAGACGTGTATAAAATAGGTTTAATGTTGTCATACGTTTGTAATTTACTTTATTATAGCTTCCTCCATCGGTTATGACGTTTTCCTGACTGCCGCGGGTAAAACGAGTATTGTAATGCCTTTGTGGAAATCCTTTCTATTTGTATGTTTTGATTAACCTCTATTAGTACTTAGTGTGTATACGGATATATTATATATTTACAGTTTTATTTAAATGACTAGTCCATAACCGTACGTACTTATTAATTATTAATATATCGACCAAGAAATGGCTTTGATCATTTTTAATTGCAGCTTTGTTTGGACTTGGATCTATATTTAAACTGCTTGATTAAATTATTTCGTATAGTAGATGCTACAGCTACAGAATTTTAATACCCAATTATCCAATGAGTGATTCATAAAATAGGGTAGTGAAAGCTTTAGCCCTATTGGTAACTTTATTGAATTAAAATAAACTTGCGGTGCTTCATCTCTTTGATTTATGTATAACAGATACTTGATAGTATTTAAAAAAGACATATGTTCAGCCTTCTGCACGTGACGCGTCGTCGATTTTAGCGTTCGTCGGGGTCATCCTTCGTTACATCGCAATATGACGGATATGATAAAGATGCGTTGGTGATTCGACCGCATTACCTCAGGTTTGAAGGTCGCGTGACACGCCACTCACAGCCAAGGGCCAACACAGTTCGAATAAAAACATAATAATTAATTTTCCAACACCTCGTGTATATCAATATTAGTGTCTTGAAATAAAGTAAGCAGAGCCGGAACGAGCGCTATGTAGGGGGCGAAACAGCCCCAGTCACAAATGTTAAAAAAATTTCAAACCTAGATCTAGACTCAGATCCTAACTGGGCACGGGGTGGACACTATTTACATAGCAGCAAACTAAATACAAGCACCGCGTGCGACTGCGAATTGGTGTTTTTTTTGGACGGACATTTACTTGTTGACTGTCCGACTTTCGAAAGAGCCGGGTGATGTGAAGCTCGACAATGACATGAGGGTATCCCATTGGTATAGAATTGTCAATTATGTCAGTAAGTTTAAGTAAGTAAGGCTCTGCCTCTCTCTCTCCTTATCACTCGGGCCCGACGGGAGACGCCCACTTCTCTTAAGTTTAAGTAAATAAAATCTCTTTTTAGAAGAGACACTCCCTTGCTGCCTAGTTTCTCGGCCACAGATCTACCCGATCGCGTGCCCGATGGGCTACTATATAGCGGTCCTTTGTCAAATATGAGGCGTAAATATATAAAGAGTGCGTTTTAGAATTGATTAGAACATCTAAGCCTACGGCGAGAACGTTTTTACAATACTAATTATATTATACGTAACATGGGTATTGCATTGAAGCGAACACAGGAATTATAAACGTATTATGAGAATTACAAAACTTATGCATAATGCAAAACTGTACATGACTTCAATTCGCAAAGAACGATGTGAAGATGTAATATAAAATACGTGATTTACCTTATAATATATAGTCTGTAGACACTTTAATTATTACTTAACTGGTAAATAGGCTTTGAAAGCGGGAAATGTTTACTCGGCAGTTGGTCTTTGTTATTGAGAAGATATTTACAATTGTTCCATGTGCCTCGTACGAACACGGATTATTTACGTGATTCGCCAATGTTTCGGATTTTAACTAACTACAATACAATTTTTAAAGACGTTTATATTTTCCACCTTACCAAAGGAATTTAATATATTGAGAAGTGGGAATTCTTTGACTTTATTTATTAGTTGTAAAAATTTAGTTTTTTCTTTAAAATGTTAATTTAATTTCAGTTTTAATTTTGAAGTGAAACTTCTTTAGGGTTTATTTTTACGAAAACGTCACGTAAACGTGCAGCGTTTTTGTGGACGAAAAGAGAGAGAGCGATTGAGACTGAATGAATGATAGTGAGAAGGGTGAATTACTTATCTATTAATGTAATTAATTGACTTTTCTTAATTGAATTGAGTTTTCTGCTTTGTAATTTTTTTTATCAATGTTAAGATTATTAATTTATTTGTAACAGCAACATCTGTAGCTTCGCATATTAAATGTGTCGTTAACCACCTCTGATGAAGGTTTAGAGACCTGAACGAATGGTCAATTCTCTCACACGGCGTGTCAAATTCTTATAGAAATTTCAATAAGATAATTTGCATTATCTGTTATCCAATCCGCAGAAAAGTAATTTTATAAATATTAACAAAATCAATTCTATTGTGCATTTATTTAGGCCGTACTGAAAATTTACATAAATTTAATCATACCTTTAACCATGTTTTATTAATCACACTTTACCAGGCTAATTGAATTATCTGGATAACAAATAAAAAAATAAAAGTGGCACTACAAACTTTCACAACAAGTAGGTACAACAGTTTCATGATCATTTGTCAATCCAATAGCCAAGTAGGTGATCAGCTTCCTGTGCCTGACATACAGGGTCGTCTAATTGGGTCTAAGGCAAGCCGGTTTCCTCACGATCGTTTCCTTCACCTTTCGAGCGAATGTTAAATGCACACATAGAAAGTCCATTGGTGCACAGCCGGGGATCGAACCAAAGACCTCAGCAATAACACTGATCTTCCGATCCGAATAATATACCAATTATTAAAAGGCCGGCAACGCACTCGTGAGCGAGGTATTGGAAGTGTCCAAGGGTGCCCGTTCGCTCCTTGTTCTATAATTACAAATCATTGCGCTCTATTGCTATAATGATTTAATCAAATCCATCAAATTAGCCAATCTCGTGGAAATGTACGTAACATCACAAATTATAGGTCATATTACATGTTGTTTTTTGAATCGGTAAACCACAATATTAGTTGCGTTCCCAATTTGATAATTATTTTATTAAGCAATAGTTACGCTTGAGCTTGGCTTTGTTGGTGATAAACATAATAAATGTTATATAATATATATCTATATTGCTTGCGATAGATAAAAACCACTTATAAAAACGATTCTGAGACACAGCTTGAAGTAAAGCTACTCTTATGCGCGCTTCTTAAATTATATATCATTAGAACAACATGTCGGCGTTTAAGTAGTGCAATTAAACACGTTTTAAGAATAATGAATCCATCCAGGTTCCAATATAATCAAAATATCTTATTAAAGGTATGTACAATCCTTCATTAGTGGCTGTCAGATGAATTTTATCATCTGACAAAGCTTCTAAGCCCTGCGGTGAAGTAGCTTCTAACGTAAGGGTAGCATTGTAAAGGATTTTTAAATAAAAACATAATTAGTAATTAATTCTTTAATTCAATATAGGTTACCAAAATAAAACACCTAATCAAAAAATCTAGTCACATCACGCATTAAATGAGGACAATCAGGTAATTATGAAAATATGTTATAGAAAGGATATACATGTGTGAAAATGACATAATAACTTAAGAAGGCGCTAACCAGATCCATGAAACTTCCTCACAATCTAGTAGCCTGCAATATCGCACACAAGTCACGAGATCTCTTGTCGAGAATGAAGAAGTCGCATAGGTCCGCCAATCATTCGCGAAGATACTTATGACTAAAAGCGATAATACGTATGTACTATAGAAGAAAAATCAAACCACTTGGTTTCGCCACTTAGGCAACAGTGCCTGTACTTTAAGCGATACCAAGGTATTATATAATATTAAAATATAATAATAATGTGATAAAAAATTAAATTTTTGCCGCCTTCATGCTGGACCTATCCCAACAGAAGCCAGTCCTTAAGACCGGGCACTTCCGGTAATATTCTTCTTTCTAATATTGACTTTCATAAGTGTACATGGTTACCTATATGAATAAAATTATTTTGAGTTTGAAAGGTTTTTATAACAAAAATATAATCTTTATATATATAATTCTTCTGTGAGTGTGTATGTCACTGAACTTCTCTCAAACGACTGGACCGACTTTGATGAACTTTTTTGTGTATGTTCAAGGGGATCTGGGAATGGTTTAGATTCACAAATCAGCCCACCAGATGGCGCTGCAGTCGGTACTTTCATACTTTGCTTTACTAATCGCTTGAAATATCATGCAGGACAACGTCTGTCGGTTTCCGCACTTAGACGCCCTCTTGGTCTGTTGTCTAATTAAAGGCCGATTTACATTATCTTAGTGTTTAGGAGAGTGCTTTAGGATAGTACTTTAGTTGAAACATGTAAACGCTACTTGCTTTAGTAAACGCTACGCTAAAGAACTTGCCTTTCAAGTTGTACTAAAGCACTCTCCTAAACACTAAGATAATGTAAATCGGCCATAAGACAGCCCCCTTCAAGCTCAAAAGTTTCCTGAGCACATCGCAGGGTTCACGGAGCGACTCCACTGTTCCGAGGATTTGTGTTCGTTGGGAAGCCACATAATAAAAACATAACTTCTCATTTGTACATAGTTTTATAACTCATGTGTAAAAAGTAACAACTAAAACCATTGTATAACAGATAGCTATCTGTGTTTTATGATTGGGCGTATGCCATTTTACGGACTAGCTTTCACTCTATGTTAGTATAATGTCATTTACGACCTCCACAAAGATACGAAGTAACCTCAAAAAAATCTAAAACGTCATGATTTCAATAATCATTGGTGTGACATAGTGTAACTTATCTAATAGTTCATTGCCCTATATTCGCATCGTCCAGGCACGACCTGGAGCAACAAATGCAGATGACTGTAGACCGTAACGGCCTACAGGACATGTTAATAAAGCACAGATCATGCCTGGAACGGTTCTGCGATAAAATTGTGGAATATATAAAGGCGGCAAACAAAACCCCAAGAACGGGTCTCGCGAGGAATTGCGTCCCGGCTCGCCCATGAATATTGTAAACAAAAATATTACAGATGTAGCCGGGGCGTCTTTCGCGAGACGTGTGATGTGCAAAGGTCCCTGGACACATTGGCAGGGGAGTAGAAAAGTGATATATTAAAAAAAAAAATAATAATAAAAAAAAAAAAATTGGTTGTTTGTAAAGTAGGTTTACGATCGAGATGTTTACGTGATAACGTCTTATTGGTGATATAGGTTTTTGGGAAGTAGGTAAGGAATTAATGAAGATAACAATTTTTTCAAATTTTAAATTACATCTATCGTTTTATTCACACTTTTGATGATAAATTTCGGGTGTAAAATGACAAGTTTACTTATTCGACTATGATATACATTTTTCTTCATACATTCATAGAATGACTGGCAGCGCTCGAGATGAGACGGGAGATCGGTCCGTCTCTCTCTCGTTATACCTGCGATCGCGCTCGTGAGGTTTTGGTGTGACACAAGTTTCTGAACATGTCACCCGACTAAAACGATTTTAAAGACGTTATCACGTCAAAATAAAAAAAATAGTTCAATGTATATTTTGTAGCGATAATCCGCTACACTAAAGGAAAACAGCGCTATAACCTCAGAATTCTGTATCTGTTTCTTGATCATTTTTTCTTAATTGGCTAGCAGATGATCAGCCTTCATGCATGAGCTCAGAGTTGTATGCACGCGACAGCCACTTTGCCATCACAACTTTTTTACTCCTCTACAATTCAAATAACTAGTGAAGTAGGTAAAAGACTTTTCAGTTAAAGAAAATAATAACTGTGAACATTATATTGGAGATAGCAAATTATAGATGTACGGGCGAATATATATATTATAATATGTCAGAGCAATGGCGCTGTTGTCAGTTGCTAATGTCATTATAATTTAATAACGTCAAATTAGTTAAAAATCATTAAGTGATTTTTTTTTTGATTTGTCAATGTTGCTAGGTCTAAAAATAAACATTCTATTGGATAGTCTATAAAAAAACCTTTCGGTGAAATAAAATATTAGGAAAAAACACCAACTACTACGAGTATAATATTATGAATTGTAAACTGCATACTGTATGCCAATTAGACCTAAACAGCAGACGTGACCAAAATAAAACCCAGATAAGCCAATACAATGCTCATTATTTACGGTAACCCAAAGCTTTCTACTCACCTTTGGCACAGTTTCAAAACCTTGTTTTTATATTAAAAATGTGTAAACATGTCAAAGGTTAGAAAAATACATAATCCGACTATTTATCATCCACTGGTACAAATACACGTAACTAATAGTCTTATAATAATGTGTTTTGTAACAAGGAACTACTTTAGCGTGTGTTAATCGCTTTCGAATAACAAATTCGGTTATTTGCATTTATCTATGTTAATCACATGTACCATTATGTTATGAATTACATGAGAAACGATTGCATTTAAATGTCTCGGGAATTAATTAAAATTTATAATTGAAAAAAAAAATTATTGAACGTGCTTCTGAAGTCGATAAACTTTTTTATAAGTGGGACGAAATGGAACGACTCGGCATTTAGACCCGTGTGCGATTTTGGAGCCAAACAATCATGGTATTTTATGAAATAAAATAAAAAGTTCTTTATTCGCTTACACACACACACAGTCAGATTATACAATATTAATATTAGACTTATTTGGATTTCTATATTTTTTTTCTGCGGTTATTTGCAATCAGCCCTAAGGCTATGAGCGATTTTTTTCTGTGGTGCTGTCGTGTGGAGTGACTTCCCATTGGAAGCATCTACTCATCTTCTGTCTAGAGCTACTGCCGGTCTTCTAGCTCTAGAATATGGTGACATTTTAGTCGACTCACATACTGTCTAATTGTTGATGTCTAAGGATTTCTATATAAGAGTTATTCAAATAAAAACTATTATATCGTGCTTGTTTGTCATTTTGGAGTCAGTAATTTTTTTAATAATATATGTTTTAATATAATAATGTCATTATATATATACATATAATATATATATTACAATGTTATGCAGTAAATATACATGTACCTATACTTATTTAATTTTAGTTTCCCAGGAATTGTAACTACATAATTTTCCATTAGAATATGTGTTAAATTTCTGTCACTCATTTTTTATGCGATAAGGAAATTATTATTACACTGAGGTGTCATTATAAACATAACTATTAAACACAATTACCGTCATTACAAACGGAAACCACATACTATGTAATTATTAGCATAGACAACGATTTCTTGTGTTTTTTACATCTTTCGTTTAATAAATAAAAGATTGTTAAATATAAGATTTGTTGTTTTCAATTAGTTCTTGTATAACGGAAAAAGCTTGGAAGCATTTAGTTATTTATTTAAATTCACCACATCATAATATATAATGCTTTATCTACAGTATACGTTACAAGCTATCTTTTCTAAAATATACAATTACGATTAACAGAAATGTTTCAAAACTTTTAAAAAATCATTCGCAAAATCTTTAATATTTTAGATAGAATAAATAAATAAATGGGTGCCATTGGTCGTCAGATAGGTTAAGGTTTTATTTATCCGGGAATTCGAACGGTTTATGTTATGCAGATAAGCCGATCGTATGCATTTTAATCGCCATAGCCAAGGTTTCTTACGAAAACAGAAGGAAATGTGCTTCCATTTAATTCCATAATTTATCTCTAAATATACGGATTCAAAATAGACTTAAGGTTAGACTAAACAGTCACAAAAAGTCCGTTCAGGTACAGGACAAACCCATTTCAGTATTTGTATGATAATTAATGAGTCTCCGAAAAATTTGTTCGTAGTAATATAAGCGTTTAATTATTGACTGATAAACGTTCCATTATTAACAAAAACAACTAATTTTCTTCTTGAAGTGAAACTTATTTATCGACGTATGGGATAAATTTTATAGCAAATCGTTACGTTTTTCGGTTACGCGCCATGTTGCTTTTTGAAGTCAAACTTCTTTATCGGCATTGGAAAAAAAATTACCGTCACATTTTTCGGTTACGCGGCATCTTTTTCTTGTCCCTACCACAGTTGATCCGAAGAGATTCGAAGCCATTAATAACTAAACTATATAATAACGATAAGAATGATAGTAATAATTATGTAACAATTAATGAAATTCTGTAATAATCATAGTAGTAATAAGGTAAAATGAAATAATTGTATTTGTATTCATGTCTATGATAATAAAAGCCTTTTGTTAAACTTTATTTAACCAATTTCTGTAAAAGTGCATATATTAGATCATTTTTAGAAAAATAAGGTCATAAAGAAGTTTCACTTCTTACGTGTACATTTTTTTTATTATTGACTTAAGTGTACTTGATATAAATATAGATCAGAACAGGTATATAAAATATATACTTATTCTTACTTCGTTAATAAAAAAAATGTCAATTGTCAAAATGAAGAGAAAATGTTATATTTTTATATGCGGCTCAATTAACATAAATCACACATCAAACATGTTATTACCACATAAAATAAACGTAGTTTTATTTCCTTGTACAAGTGTACCAACAAAAAATAAACTTGTGCACAAACAAGATGTTGAACACGGAAATAATTTCTAAGCCTCGCTTTTCCCGGTTACCTCACATACATTAGTTATTCGACCAGGAAGAATTGTTGCTACCTACTTAGAAATATGTCTCGTTACACATGACGTCGAGACCATAACATATAGTTATTTTGTTACGTTATGTAATTAATAAACAGAAACAAATACATCTGTTGTCTATACTCTTTTTAATTACAATACTTAAGTTTGATTCAACGCGCAGATAGCAAATACTGATTGGAGTTGTCAAATTCCTTGTCCAGGGTATTCTATGGATGCTATATGTAAATTTATTTATTTACTTTAAAAAAAAGGGTGAGAACTATCGTGGCTGCACAACAATAACTCTCTTAATATTCACAAAACAAGAAACAAGCAATTCCATTCTGATTTAACGTAGATGTTTTGTGAATTTTTTCACAATTTGTCATACGCCTTATTATCCAATATATAAGAAGTGCCAGCGACCGCAGGGTGCCTGATGGTTACTTTAAGAGGCGACATCAACCGCCGCAACTATTCGTAAAAGCGAAACTAACCTCTCGAAGTGACACAATGTATAGAAATAATTAATGAACTGCATAGATTATCAGACATTTTTAATTTTAGTGAACTGGCAAAAGGTCTGGTTCATATAAGTTCCTATACTGTAAGAAATAGTTAGTCTTTTTGTAAATATTTTAATCTATTACTGTTTAATGTTGTGTTATTTGTGTGTGTATATATGTTTTGGATGTGCTATAAATGTAACTAATTACCGGATTAGAGTAATCTGTAATGGTAGCTTATTTTGTTAAATAATTAAAAGGTTGTTTTAAATAATCAAATCAAATTAAATAACACTATTTAACAAACATTTTATTATCTGTACATTGTTTGTTATCACGTGTGTTTAATACCAAGTGCAATAGTATCGCAATAATGAGGTCTTATACATAATGCATCGGAAATGCAATGCTTCGTCAAATTTCTAATACACATACTTATTTCGACTCGTAAATCTAACTTAAAACAAGTTTCAAGATTTGTATTTCGCCCATTTGTGTAAAAAATAACCTTGAATTAGTTCTTACTTGAGCCTTACTTTCCATTTCACACCACAATACGATCCCACGTAATAAATAGATTGTTAGTAAAATGTTTAAAAGATAATAAGGATATTGAATTACATTTATATCAATTATATATTAGTATTTTTCTTGTTTCAGATAATTCCGGAGACCTCAAAGCTGATTCATCTGATACTATATCAGAGACACTTCTCCCACCATCAAATCTAAGGAGACGATCCAGCAATTTAGCAAGAGAACCTGACCACTCCATTGAAGTTTTTGGTGATTCCCAGAACTTCTTCCCATCATTTGCCAACCTATTCGAGCCGAGACAGCAAAATAACTATAAATTGGGTTTCGGCAGCCAAGAAGCAGCTTTCAGCCAGCGTCCAAACTCCTACAGATCCTTACTGAACTATCCCCTGTTTGGGGGCTACAGAGCGTTAGAAAACTTCGCCAAGCAAAGTACTCCAGCAGCTGAACCCCTAGTCGAAGCCAGCTCCAGCGTCCTCGGCTCTGGAAACTTTGGCATCATCAGAGGAGGAACGTTCTTCGCCCAAAATGACGAAGACGACTTCAGCGATAGCCTGTCCTACTACAACAATGGCCACGGTAGACCGTCACTGAATCTTGGCTACATAGCAAATCCAAGGCCCAATTACAACCACGACCAGTTCGCTAACTTCAAAGACTTCGCTGATATAAACACACCATCGAATTCAGACTATTCTCACTTCGTTGTAGTGTACGCGAATAAAAACGCTACACTAGACGAGGTAAGTGAAGAAACAAGACAAGTTGTCTCGAAACCTAAGAATATAATTGAAACATTGGAACAACTCGACACGACGGCTCCACCAAAATTATCTAAATCGAAAGCGAAATTGGCAGCGACGAAACAAAAGATGCAATCAAAAAAAGAGCAATGGAAAAAGGCGAAACTTTCGATAAAACACGACCCAGAGGAACCATTATTAGCGTTAAGTTAAATGTAGTTACAAAAAGACTTGTTGCGTAAGTGTTATAATAAGTTAAGGTTGGCAACATTTTATCAAAGACGTGATGAATGCTCACTATCTAAGTTAATGTGTAGATTATAGTGTGTACAGTTGAATGTCGTTAAATTTAAGAGAGTGATTGTGAATATAAATTAAAATTTAAGAACTATTAAACAGACTTTATTTAAAAAAATATCCGTATCCTACCCTTTAATCTATACAATAGTAAGCGATCTTTAATTGGATGAACGCACTAATCTCAAGAACTGTGTTTGGAATATAAAACATATTTATCTATTAGATACTCCATTTATAATTAAGTAAGCAAATACAGCATATTCGTTATGATAAATTAATGAGTCTTATTAAAAGTATGCATTAAATATAATTTATTTACAAGAATATGGTTAAAAAATTGTATGGTGCTAAAATCTAAGGTCGCATATTCTAGCACACATAATGCAAATTTATCTTAAAAGGGATTTTACATGGAAGTTATGTATGTACATTATGAGTCATAATATCATTGTAGTTAATTCTTATATTTTTGTAGTGATAAAATATCACATTATTAAAATATATTATTACGTTATCAAATTAATATTAATTATAATTTTTCACGCAAATAATCTTTAATAGAACAATACATATTTTCCAAAAGTAATACATTAAGTAGATTTTTAAAAACTTATTCTTTTTAGAAAGTTCTTTTAATGTTTTTGGTAAATTATCATAAACCTTGATTGCCATACAAAATTGAATCCATGTTCCGAATGCTTCATTCAAAGCTCTTGTCATTGTATTTACCTAATCATAACTAGATTCTGTTATAAAAAATTAAAAACGAATATCGACCACACCATACATAAAAATCTTTATTCAAAAGCAGTATTCTGTTTCGGGTTGGTACTTGGTAGGCACTAAATACCGATAGGCACATAAATTGGGATAGACTAACATGAAACACCCCATTACAATGGGACTAAAAATTTACAAAATATTCAAAGCTACACACTACTGTCAACTTTATTAATTACTTTCTTTGGTCATTGTTTTAACGTTAATTAGATAACTAATGCCATCTAGTATGAATTTGACACAATTGTATTCCATGTCAAAGATTGTGATGTGAGCAAGCTATATATTTAAACAGATTATAAATATATTTCGCTAGATGGCATTATTTTTATTTTAACAGTATAACGTCAGTACAGGGACTTTATACTTTATCGGTCTTACTAATAAAAAATCACTATACATGCGTTATGACAAGGTGATAGTAATTCAGTGAATAGAGCTTGTACAGGGCATAAACTCCTCTTTGACCAATAATCGATGTGTATTGGTTGAATAACAAAACGACCCTTATTTATTGTTACCCTGGCAACCCGCCGTGTTTGATTGACGTTTGATTTAATAATTCTGATACAACTCATAATTCTAATGTAAGTTGTATTTATTTTATCAACCAAAGCAATTATATACACATTTACTCAATATACTAATAACATTTTATTATTTGCAGCTAATAGAAACTCCAAAACCTCAGACAAAGAGGACTAGAATTTTACATAAAAAGCCGCGTTCTGCAGTACAAAAGTTAGAAGAGGTTAGTATCAATGTGATAGAGAAAGGACTATTTCATTCAAAATCCCTCAACGATCATACTTAAATAATTTTTTAGGCATCTCAAATAGTGGAAAGTGCCAAACTCCGCAACACGGTAGTGTTCCAGTGTTTCCAGGAAGAGCACGAAACAAAACAAAGGCAGATGGCTGAAACACATGAGCTCAAACAGAAGCGACTCGCCGAAGCTCACGAAAGGGCTAGACAGAAGCATCTTCTAAGGCTCAAATTGTTACAGCAGCAATTAAATAAATAATTATATATTTATAAAAAAAATAAAACCCCCGTTTTAAATGAAATATAACTTTTTATTTATTTCAAGTCCTTAACTATCCACACCTATGTAAATAAAACAGCCTTAAAAATATGTTTCAATAAAAGCAGCTCTAGCAGCTTGTCTAGCCAGATTGCTTGGGTGCGTCTAGGTTGGCCTTGGTTCTTCTGGAGCATTCTCAGTGTCATCAAACGTAACATCCAGGTCTTCTTTGATATCAATAGCAATATTGTGGAGGATTGCCAGTGCTACTATATATAATTTGGCATTTTCTAATGACACTGAGAAGCCATAAAGAAGACACCTAAATCGAAAACCCTCCACCTCTAGTACTCTTTTCGACATCAGCTCGCACTCTGTCACAGATCTTCATAACATACTTCTTTAAAAAGCGGTATTTTGTTTTGAAATCGCCATGCGAAAGTAATAACGGATTGCACCGAGTTTGGTATGTTCTTTGACTTTCCTTGGAGGCGGCAAATCTTCAATCGTATGTATTAGCTGCATATCAATATTATCTAAATCTTCTATTTGATCTATAAAATCTATTTTCAACAAACACAAATATCTACTAACTTAAATCTTTCCTTGAACTAAACAGTCAAAAAATGCTGTCAAACGCGAAATCAGATGAAATTACGCAATTTTTGTCTTATACACCCGTTAAACTAGGCCTCTGCGTTGTATAAGCATTGTACAAGTCTTCATACAAACCAGACACTTGTTATAACAGCAGTATACATCAACCTTGTCAATTCAGACATTATTAGTAACATTTTTCTTATAACAGGCTTATACGATGTGCATAAATCTTTATTAGTAAGGCCGTACATTTATAATCTTACCCTCAGTATCTAATCTTCAAAAACAAGACTCAGCGTTTAGTCAGACGGGAGTACGTCCAAATTGTATTGGAGTTTGACATTCGGAAGACAGTTCGCGCTGCGTCTCGTTTCAAAATCTTACCATACGACTCGTCAAACAGTCACTGCCTTTTGAACATGCTGTGCTCACATCTGTGATCTGTCATCAGTCATCACTCATTGACAATTCGTGAGCTGTGGAGTGTGATCTTTTGGTAGCTGCCGCAAGTCGTCGCTTGCAAATTTTTCAGTTTTGCGTGTAGGCTACAATGCTAACTTTTTCAGTGACTATCGAAAGGTGATAATGTATAAATAATAAGCTTTAAGTATCACATTACATTAAATAGGAGTAGTGAATAGAAAATTGTGAATAAACATTTAATGTAACCATGTTCCCTGGCAAAGATGCCGCTAACTCGGCATATCCCACGCAGTGGGCCCTTAATCCTACTGCATATCAAAACATAGATGCGAGCCAAGTAGATTGGGCGGCACTGGCGCAGCAATGGATTGCAATGAAAGACGCTGTAGTAATCGTTGGAGCTCCTCCAGCGAAAATAGAACCCGAAGGTGGCGAAGCACCAATGGAAGTTGAAAACCCAAGTGAAGCTACAGGTCCACCCAGCGCCGAATGGAATGCCAGCACAAATTCTTGGACGGGAAACTCTTGGAACCAGTGGGGTAAGAACTGAGCTACTTCAATACTTTGCAATTAGTATTACTTGAGCCAGCACTACTACTGGTGCAAATAAATATTACCTTAAAACTTGTAATTATCCCAAAAGAGTTTTACTGCATTAAGCGAGGCAAGGTTTCAATATAACAATTGCTTATTATAAACTGAAACTATTCAATGGCTTATTTTTTTATAATACCAGGTGTTTGATTACATATTCTTATTAATGTTATGTTAATGTGTTGTTTTTATAAAATAGTGCAGCTTTGCAAAGTGGAAAGATAACTATACTTGGATCTGATGCTATTACAAAAATATTATGTATTTTATTATAATTGTTAACTATTCAATATCTTATGTATTCTATCCCTAGATTGGTCAGGATTTGGTAACTACTTCTATATTACATTATTTGTGTAGGTTGGAATTGGCCTGGATCTGGTCCAATAGATCCAAAGGTAGCAGTAGATCCTGCAATGGCTATGGGCCCAATCATGGAAGGATATACTGTTCCTGAAAGCGCTGCTCCAATGCCTGGGTAAATAATTTCTATAATTATTAAAATGTTAAATGTTGATAATAAAAACTTACATTATTAATTTGAAAGTAATATCTCTAATACTTTTATATTAGTAAACTGCTCAGGTTGTGTAGACTTGTATACTTAATCAATTTGCAATTTGTTACTTATAATTTCCAGATACACAACCGGTACAGTGCCAACACCAACATTTCAACATGGCTACTGGACAGCACCTTCATCAGAACAAGGTGATAGAATAAGAGGTAGAAGCAGCGAACGTCGATCAAAGAGCAAGGGTCATGAAGCTAGGCCACCCAGAAGCAGGTCTCATAGGTATTATTTCTTTATATTTTGACGACTTATTGGTCTAGTGGTTAGTACCCCTGACTGCGAATCCATGGGTCCCGGGTTCGATCTCCGGCTGAGACGAACATCGATGTGATGAGCATTTGGTGTTGTTCTTAGGTCTTGGGTGTTTAAATATGTATTTATATGTATATCTATCTATAATATGTATGTATATCCATTTCCTAGTACCCATAACACAAGCTTCACCAGCTTAGCATGGGACTAGGTCAATTGGTGTGAATTGTCTTTAAAAAAAAAAAAAATATTCCCAAAAAAATTATTTAGACATCCACATGGCTTCCATGTCTTCTTTCTAATTGTTATTGCTTGTCAACTAATCACACTTAGTAACTTTTTAATTTATTAGTTTGTATGCGTTAAAAGCTGACCGTTTTTATTACCCCTTATTCCAGGGATAAGCCAACCCTTCCACCAATAATAGAGCCCGTCGCGCCACCAGTACCACCTCCCACCACATTGGATGCCGCTAAGAGGAGACAGCTGCCGGGTTGGATTAGAGAAGGTACTTATTTCAACATTTGATCTATTAATAGTTAAAAAATTACTTAATTTTGCAATTATATTTAGAGGAAGGGATCAATCAATTTGTTTTTATGTTGGTCACACTTGCAGTAGGGATATTACTTGCACAATTTTTAATTGACATTTTTATGTACTTGCATTATAAATTATCTGTATACATGAAGTATATTAATGTATAAAGGTTATTAAATATCAATATGTTTATTCAAAGCAAATTCTATTTGTTTTTAGTTTCTCTGTGTTTTTTGTCTATACTTTTATAGAAGAGAAAAGAGATTTAAATTCCCCGACTTATTCTCTTGTTTACTATTTCTCAAATATACAAAACAAGGCAAACCCAACAATTTCATTTCTTTTGTGTAATATAGATTATTTACCGAATGTAGGAGATGCCTAATCTGGTATCTTTCGTTAACCCTCATTTATACTGAATTCTTTTATGATGAGCAATGCATCTTCTAATTTGGACTTATGTGTTTCATAGTAAAAAAAAATCTTGTTTTTTTTATATAATATATTAATGCCGTTTTTGGCTATTAAATAAATAAATATTACTAAGTATTAGCGGGCGAATAATCAAATACTGGGTTTATCGGTGAGTTACTTGATACTTTATTTTTAAGGAATTAGAAATAAATTGTGCTAACATTCTGATCAATATTGTTTTATTATTACTTTGGGTTATAAATGTTGCTTCATGGATCATTATGAAGTGTTTTTTTAATTTCAATCTTTTAGAGTTATGAATAAATTTGGTCAATTTATGCGCGATCTTAAAACTACTTATGTTTGGTTTTCCATATAGCATATTCTTCTTGTAAGAGTCTCCCGCCCATGGTACCACTTAATATGAAATTTGTTGGGTTAAAAAATCAAAGAAAATATCTAAATTCTCTATTAGGCAATTCACTGTCATTTTCTCTTTTAATTTATTTTAGGTTTAGAAAAGATGGAACGTGAGAAACAGAGGGCGATAGAACGCGAACAAGAAGAAAAGGCCCGAGAGGAAGCGGAGGCCGAGCAGAAGAAATTGGAGCTGGAGGCTCTTCAGAGAATGAAGGCGGAAGGAGCACCCTTGATTCCTGCTAAGAGCAAGTTTGTAAGTATTCCCTGCTGCAACACAATTTTACCCTGACAGTAAAAAATGGCTCAAATCTCTTGATGACTAAACAAAGGTTCCTATTGTTTAGAACAACATACCGGTTATACTGACCAAAATCAAAGGTCCCGGCTGAATTCTATTGTATTCGGTTCTTAATAACAATGTCATCGGCTATTAGGACTATCGGTTTTTTCGACCAAATATGAGTGTTCCCTTCGATGTCGTTATAACAGATTTTGACTGTACTTGCAAGAGAATACTTTTCTAGGAGAAATGTCCTGAATTCCAATTTAGGAAACAGTCCCGACTTCTTTGGTACAGTTAAAGCAGTGTTGGCCTAGTGGCTTCAGCGTGCGACTCTCATCACTGAGGTCCTAGGTTCGATCCCCGATCATTACTGGACTTTCTGTCCAGTGGGCGTTTATTACTCGGTCGTACGTAACAAACATCGCGAGGAAACCAACATGCCTAAAACAAGACAGTTATATGTCTATAAAATAGAAATGATGACCCATAGGGAGGGGTTATAGCGCCATTGGATTATTAGTTTTTGATGCGTGGATTATTTTAATGGACAATTTCTCACTTTATATGTAAGAATTTTTTTAAATCATAATTACATATTAGGTATGATACGAAATAAGCTAAATCACGCAAAATAACTTTTATTTATACTTTAGGATTCAGATTCGGAAGCCGAGGAATCCGAAAAAGAAGAAGTAATTAAGCCAAAAGAAGAAATAATAGAAATTAAGGAAGAGATTGAACCGGAGATGAAGAGGAGTAAAGAGGAGATTATGCAGGAAGTCGTGAGTTTTATAATAATTTGTTAAGTTTTTATTAAAACTTGTACACACATTTATAAACACAAATACGCGTTACCACAGCCAATGGCACAGTGGCGATCTCTCATCTAATTAGAACAACAGGTCAGTCGGAGTTATAAACCTCAATCGCATAAATTTAAGGCCGGCAACGCACTTGCGAGCCTTTTGGCATTTTAAGTGTCAATGGCGTCTATGAGTCTCCTACCCGTTTCTCTCCTTTTATATAAAAATTAAATTAAAAAAAAAACAAAATGGAGCAAGGTAGGAAAGTAATGAAAAACTGATGATAATATATTCAGTCCAAAAGTTACATGTAGAATTGACCACATCAGTTTTGTTTAAGTCGGTTAAAGGTACAAAACACTCGTAAAATCTCTTCTTCAACCTAAAGGTTCCTCTGAACCTTTCCATTCTGCCAGTCTAACCATTGGCGGTTGGCCCGAACACACCAGTAGTGGCCAGAATAACATCGTTGGCCCGGCAGGGCCGTTACCGTATTGATTTGTAGGTACCCGCATAATCACAAATTATAAACTTTGTTTCTAATGATAACAAAAACCCCTCAGCTTTATAAGTTATAGTATATAGCTTAGAATCATCTCAGTCAGTTTACTAATAAAAATCATAATCCGCCCACTCGTATCGGAGCGACGATGCCACAGATATTCAGACACGTCAAACTTGTCACACAACTCTGCGTCGTGGCTAAAAACGTAAAAAAAAAACTATTCTTGTCATTTTGCTCACTCAGGCTTTTTAGTTTTATAAGCGTGGCGATTTCCTAAATCGTCGGAGTTACGCCTCGAGAGTATAGGCAAACCTAAGCACTCTCTTTAACTTATTTCGCTTATATTCTATTGTTGTACGCGAGATTTAAATATAAAATCCTCTATTATTTAATTTAAAGTTCCTGAACTATACACATGTGTAGTTTTTTTTTTTTTTTTAATTTAGACCCACACATTTAAAAACATACTAAATTCGTTATCTCTTGTAAGTTAAAATCTCCCAAAATATCGAATCTTATGACCGTGATAGATCTGAATAGCTGATAAGCGTTTATCTCACTTCTTATCAACGGATTTGATTGGAAGCCCAAACTTCTTCAATAATTATGAAAATAAAACCTATCATTTAATTATTAATGTAATTCTTATTATTTGATTCGTTTATAGCTACAATAATTGAAGAGTGACTTTTTTTAATAAAAAATTCTATTATTTTATGTGATTAATTATTTAAATAAACAAAAGACATTAGCCGGGAAGCACTTAAAGGGCATGCCCAAATATTTATAAACAGTTTATTTAAAACAACAGGGTTGTTATTTCTACAAAAGACCACAAATTACAGTTATATTAACAAAAAATATTCAAACCAACTTCAAACCTCTGTAAACATTTCTACATTAACTGACTGAAAATGATAACTTTTTAAATCTCAATATATTTGGGATCACTTAAATAACTCTCCAACAGGGTGGGAGCAGGGGAGTTTGTGGAAACAAAAAAAAAGTATGTAGGTATAGTTAAAACAGGAAGTGCAGTACCCGCCACTCTCTCTTTCTCTCGATCTCTTCTATTTGAAATATGAATTATTTTAGGTACATGAATTATGAAATTCTACATAACACTAAGGGTCTGTTTCACAATGTAGGGATAAGTTCCAAATTAGCTATTTATTACTTATTGGTAGGATAAACACTATTATTGCGTTTCACGACTGTCAGATAGCGCTATTCGTCATATAAAGTCCATCATAAGCTATGAGTCCAATGAATGTCAAATAGCACAATTTATTTTCCAAATAATTTATGTGTTGCATAACTATTCGGTACTTTATCCATACATTGTGAAACAGACCCTTACAATTCTATATTTAATCTACTGTTTAACGAGTAGAATACTTTCCGTTTCAGCATCGGACATGTTTAGATAATGTTTTGAATCGATTGTGAAAATATTGTTTTTAACTGGTTAAATTGTTTCAAAGCAAGTGAATTCACGAATAAACGTTCTGTGCCCAGATGTTGGCAGTGCGCCGTTCGCTAACTGAAATCCTGCTGGAGGTGACCGACCAGGAGATCCAAACGGTGAGCCAGGAAGAGTTGGCCCGGTATACCTCCGTTCAAGGTATTTCCACTCTTATTGGCTTATACCCGAGGGAGAGATTGCTCTACCCCACGCGTGTGACTGACTCCAATTACATTAGTGCCTTTCTTAAACTAAAGTGTTCAGCGACAATCGTGAATTGTGATAATATTTCAACGCTAATAAAGTCTTATTTCAGATGTTCCCCGTTCAATGAATACATGTATTGTGTGATTAATATTGGTTTTATTTATATGGTAAAAGCGTCGCGCCTCAACACTATGAAAGCGTCTCAATCTAAGGCATTCACCGCTATTTCGTCTGGGCTCGGTGAGTGCTTCTCCTAAAGACTGCGATTATCTGGCAAACGCTCTCCTTTGCACTATACATGGTGTTACGAAAGTTCCACGGAGGCGGGAGGGTAACACCATGTATGTGGTTCTATTTCAGCAACGCTGTTTAGGTTTATATTGGCATTTTATTAACGAGTTACGACTCTGGAATTATTGGTAAGAAAATATTTATTATTGGTGTTAGAATTGTAACGTGCTTTTACGCGAACACATTATTCGGTTTCGCATTTAACTTCGGTCTTGGATTCGTAATTTTTAACTAAATTTATTTTTACATTGTGATGTTACGTAATAGCTTTTTAAATTGAAATTTCATTTGAGATTAATTTTAACTGGACAATTAGCTATTCAGTGACGTCATGATTTAGTTGACAGCTTAAGTCAATTGTCAGTTATCTGATGCGTTATGTTCAGGGCTTGGCGCGTACGAGAGCAGCAGCGACAGCAGCGGGGATGAAGGGGATGTCAAGGACGTTACTGATCATCAATTGCAGGTTAGTAGCTCACATAAGAAAAAAAAAGAAAGCACAAGAGGAATATTTTTTGTTTCAGCGTACGACAGTTTCTGATGTTGCTTAGAATGTATAAAGATTTCAATCGATTTCAAAATGTTGTTTTTAAGAAAGTTGTTAAAGATGAAACATGACAGCAGACTCAGAAATGTAAAACTCACTTTAAATATAGCAATAAAAGAGCAGATAATGTGTTTATATTACATTTATTTTAGAATTAAGAAGCTATTTTATCTTTATCTGATATAACGGTGGCGTAAATTATATACTGCAATTTTCCTCCATTCAGAAAATTCAGTATGTACCATACCGTTGAATATATTACCCCAGAATGTGCTATAAACACTGGAAAGTTTCCTAACAATTAAATTGTAATTTTATTTTCATTATTCAAAATTAAAAAATCTAAATCTCATAGAATTATGTACACATTCTTATGTTCTCTACCAATACTCTAATCGAGGGGGTAGAACGGAAGAATTGGCTAAAAACTCTGTCGGTATTTTTAATCACCATTTTGTATTAAAATACGCTTTTAGAGAGCTGCAACTATCATACCATGCTCCATGTGAAATGGAATAAAATACTATGAAAAAAAAAATACTATTTTTCTCATAATGTAAGTGACATTATAGTGAAAAAACACATAATATACTCTTTACTTATCTGTCTCTTTTCATCTCAGCATAAAACAATTCGACAGAAAGAGACGAAAAAGTCGTATATAATTTAAACTGATTTATTTTATAAATAATCTATTTCGAAATACCAGGAGATAATAAGACGCAGGCGGTCGGAGTTCGAGCGGACGTCGCGCGAGATCGAGGCGGAAGTGAGGCGCGCAGAGTTACGGGAAACGGGAGAGGCCACGCCCACTGACACGCCCGACAAGCACAGGCGAACTCGTAAGTGTCATACGTTTCTAAGTATTTGATTGAATGCACAATAATATATAAAAGCATGACAAAACAATACAATGAAAATGGTATCAAGGCTTTACAGGTATTTAGTAATTAATAAGGTGACTCGCTTGCCCGCCCCTTGTCTCATAAAAAAACATACTAAAACAGACTACCTTCTTGTATTTTTTTATTTTAACACCATAAAATAGAAAAAATTTAATCCCCATTTCGAATCACACTGTAAACCTATCTAAAAAGTAGTAAAAGTGCTTGTAGAAAAACTATAACTTGATTAAAAATATATAGAATTCTCATATATTGATATATTGCTTGCCCCGGGGAACAGTCGTAAACACAAAACCTTTTTTTTTTCAGGAAAAATAATTGCTTTTATTACTAGGATCCTAAGTACACTAAATAAAATATCAAATGAAAGCCAATTTAAACATTGTTGTTATGTATTTAATTAAATATAGTTAAAATAAATAACTAAATGTATATTACATTACTTCATCTAATTAGACTGAAGAGCGTTTACGATTGTTTGACACGTTTTGACGAAATTTTAGAACTTAATAATGTATTACCACTACTACATTAGTTTTTAAACTGTCGCATTCACTTTTTATGATTTTTTGGTAGAATTACAATCTACACTAAAACTATATTTATAGTTGTTGCGATCTATTTCAGGGGAGGTAAAATTTGGTACACGATTACTAAGATTATGCACAAAATAATGTCCGTATAAAGACATTCTAGTGTATTTTTATAGCGAAATGCTTTACAAAAATTCTGAAAAAATTTACTGTTATAGTTCATCACCCAATGAAGTCAAACATGAGAAAACATTTAAACAGACGCAATAGTGATTGTTTTATTAAAAATCTAATAAAACTCGATTGGCTTCGTTTATATAGGATCTTAGTGAACCATTAGCAAAATGAAGTATGTAAAATGCAATAACATATTAAAATTTATGTACATAGTAATATGACCTTTCATTTGTTATCATAATGTCGGACAGACATTAGCGAAACTACGATTACCAATACTGACCCATTAATTATGTAATTATCCCCAGTTCGTATTATTTGGAATTTTAACAACCAAATTGGATTAGTTTATCGTACGTATCGTCTCAACATAATTAAGTAGTTTGATTTCCTTTCAGGCTCATCAGTTACGCCACCGCCGATAGACGGAAGTACGCCGGAAAAGAAACCCGAACGCCGTCTCTCTAGGGACAAAAGATCTAACCACAAATCATCCGACAAAGTTGACGGTGTTAGGAAATTGGAAACGATAGAGGAAAAACAAAGGGAGGGAAAGCATAGTAAATCCGATAAAACTCCGAGTCCACTGAAGAACGCCAAAACTTCATCTTCTAGCAATTCCGACAGTTCCTCCTCCACGAGCAACTCATCAGACAGCGAACCCGAAGTTGTAGAAACTCGACCCAAGAAACGCAAGCGTAAAGGCTCAAGTTCGAGCGAGTCTCAGAAAAAGTCAAAACGTCATAAGAAAGAAAAACACAAAAATGACAAAAGTCCAAAGCCGAATGAAAATAAGAAAGACAAACATAAAAAAGACGAGAGACGAAAGGACTCCGAAGAGGAAAAACCAAAAAGGCGTTCAAAAAGATCGACATCCATCAGTTCGGGAAAACGACGTTCCAGAGACAAGTCCGAGGAGAGATCGTTCAGACGAGACAAGAAATCTTACGACAGAGATTCTAAACGGGACAGGTCTCACGACAAACACGATAGAGAATCTAAACGGGATAGGTCTTACGATAAATCCGGGAGAGATTACGATAGGGACTCGAAACGGGAGAGATCTCACGATAGGTCCAGGGACTACGAGCGGAGCGATAGGGATTCCAAACGGGACAGGTCTTACGATAAATCTAGTCGGGGTTACGAGAGAAGCGATTCGAAAAGGGATAGAGATAGGTCTCGCGACAGGCACGGCAGGGACTACAAGTACGAGGAGTCGAGGCATAGGGATAAGTCGTACGATAGATCCGGCCGGGATTACGTTAAAAGCGATAGGGATAGGCGGGATAGGTCTTATGATAAGTACGACCGTAGGGATTACGAGAGGAGACGCTCGAGGAGTACCAGCCGTTACAGACATCGGAGATGAACATCAGGTTACAACAATAGAAGGTGGTCTTCACTTTTTCTAATCTTCATTTCAGTTTTCAGTTGTTTTTGAGTGTTCTTTGTATCAGCTGTCAAAGAATGCTTAAAAAATTCAGTTTAATTATCAATATTGTATATTATTTTCTATATATTATTATTATTAATTATAAGGAGTTATATTAGCGTAGCATAAAAATAATTTACATATATGTTATGTTTGTATAAATTATATTTGGAATTTAAAGGAATGCGATCATAACATTCTTATACAATTATCCATACTTTGTTTTGAAGGAAAATCTATTTGATTTAAAACCTGCAACACTGTTTTCTTTAATATGTTAGTAAATCAGTAATAAGCCCTAAGGATGAAAAGAAAAAAAAAATAGTTTTTAAATAATATAATTATCTAATTTCATTAGAAATAGGAAATTACTGATATATAATAATAGTACATTTTCTTTTACAGGTTGGTATGCAGAGAAGTTAGCTTCTTCAACTGTAAATAAAGTTTGTGAATATTAATTTGCTGCTTTACATTATATTATTAAATTTTTAAAAGTAATCCAGTGTTTCATTTGTGTATAATTTTTAGTGGTACCTGAACAATCTGTATCCCATATAAATGAAACAATTAAATATAGTTTCGAAATATATTCACTATGGAAGTACACTTTCTAAAGACATTGAAGTTTCAATATACATTGTTTACTTGACACTAGTTATCGACTCACATTGCACTGTATAACATCTCAAGCACAATAAATAGTTAAAACTAAATTGTAGGCCTGCTACCATTTACATTATTTACCAAATCTAAGATCACATTTATTATACTTATACAAAGCACCTAAGTAGTTATTCACATTTATGCTATGGTCAATTGAAATTTGTATAAATTCCGTTAATCTTATATGCCATGGTAAAAGACCATATGTACAACATAAAGGGCCCGAATAGAGGACCAAGTTTGGATCAGGAATTGAAGGATATATGGTTTTTAATGTCCGGTCTAACTCTTGTGAAGTAAACTCATCAGAGCTTCTAATACACAAAGTATTATCTTGAGATATTTGTTGCAAGCACTTTGTAATTTTTGGTCTCCCATCATTGTAAGATAATATATTCACAGAAATTGTATTTGCTTGAATACCATTTGTATACCCATTTAAATTAGGCTTATCAAACCATTTTATGCAACCTGGTATACCTTTCTTCTGCTTTTCAACTTCAACAAATAAATTTTCTTCATCTTTCCGCAATTTGCCTGTAACAAGTTGATTTATTTGATTGTAAAAAAATATTTTTATTAATTAGCCCTGCTCTGTCAGATAAGTAAATTAACAAGAGGAACTTATATACTATTCCTGATTTAAGATTTTTTACCATTATAATAGTTTGGGATGAAGGTTGCATGTTACCAATGCAGGCTAATATTGCATCATGTCTAATCCTAAAACATCAACAAAAATATTAAAAGTATTAGAAATATTTTTACCTGTTATATCATGAAAACTGATACAAGATATCCCAAAGACGAGACTCCAGATAACAACACGAGCCAGGTCCGAGAGGGTATGATGATCAGTATCGACCAATACTACTAAATGCTTTAGCTCCTTCGTTATTAAAGGCACATGCCCCAATACAGTCATCACTTCATTGTTCACAGTCTGATTTTTGGGTAAATTGGACATTTTAACACAGAACCGGTGATAAACATTTTGAATAGCAACAAGTACACTCACAACTAAATGCAGAAGGACAAACAAAATTTGTCTGATTAATCGCGATAGCATTATAAAGGAGTTTCGGTACGCTAAACACTCTTATATTTGATCATCCTCTATAAAATTACAAAACTATTTTCATAAACGAAACCGCATCGTCAATATTCTGCACATACTTAGACCGTTTTAAAACTAAAAAGGGCACATTAATGTACCTACTAACAGCCAATCACGAGCTCATATGTGTCAAACATGTGGCAATTGACAGCATTCATTACTGCCAACATGTTTGATAAAGTACCTTTTTATCATCAATCAAAAAACCATTTCTCATCACTTGCTTCTTTTTGATCTTGTAAAAATGTTAAAAATTAATCTAGTAATTAATTTTAGATTAAATAATTAGTAATATTAAAGTCTACGTTCATATAGATTTCGTACGTAAAACATTTTTTTATTACCTATTTAAAGAGAATAGAAATTAATAGTTAACATTTTTATTGCCATTTTTAGATTCATATTATAATACATTTATAAAATATATGTAAAATATAAATTGGTAAAAGTGTTTGATTTTAAGAATGGTTCAAAAAGTATAATCTGCATTCTGTATAGCTATCCGATTTTTTTCTATCCGTTTCCGCGTCGCCATTATTGTTTCCTTCTTTCATTGTCAGACTTGGCTGATAGGTTAGTTTTGCCAATAAAATAACAAATTGCATATAATTTAATGATAAATTACTGTTGTAAATTTAAAATATCGAATTATTTTATAAGTGTTATTCTAAATTCGATAATATAAAGTGAAGTCTTCGCATGCCAAACTTATCGTGATTGGTTTAAAAGTGACCACGCCGTAACAAGGTGCTGTTGATTTATTTTTCAGATTTTCCAAGATGCAATTGCACATTCGAGGACAATCAACGCACGTCCTAGACGTAAATGGAGAGGAGTCCATTGGTCAGATCAAGGTAAATATATCGGAGCATATTATGAATGCGTGTTCTAACCTTACCACTGTCAAAATATGCTTCATGTAGTTATCATTAGGAGGGAATTTGGCTGTCGTAACACAGTTTTAAAATGTTATAGGATCGCATCCGCAATCTTGCCGATGTAGGGGCGGAGGAGTTGACACTTTCCGCATGCGGATCTCCACTTGAAGATGATGTGTTGGTCTCGGAGCTTTCTGCGACTGATTTGGACCTTAACATCCCACTTCTTGGTGGTAAAGTACACGGATCCTTAGCTCGTGCTGGTGAGTATTTGAGACAACTGAGGGGTAAATGTTTTAAAGCTTTACCTAAACTGTCCATTCAGACAATTTATTGCAATGCATTATTTATTACCTTTGCAGCTTTCAACTTAAACCTTTTATGTAAGTTTGCCTGTAAGAACATTACAAGTAAATAAAATGCAAATAATGTTTAATTTTTCAGGTAAGGTAAAGGGACAAACTCCAAAAGTAGAGAAGCAGCAAAAGAAAAAGAAGAAGACCGGCCGTGCTAAGCGTAGGATCCAATACAACAGGAGGTATGTAATCAAAATGAGTTGGAATTACTAAATTGGTTTATTGGCTTGTTGATTTATTTTAGCTACAATTTGAGTATATTGCTGATCTCTAAATAACCTTGATAATGATGATAAGTGATCTACTGAAGCAATTAACTCTTGCCTCTTCACAAAATTTATTTTACATTTAGGTCTCTGCTTTATAACAAATGCAAATTTCAAGCAACCGAGCATTTCCTTTAGCTATAGTAAGTGAATAGAAAAAAAAAACCAATTACAATAATTTCTAATTTTATTTACCTATTGATAGTAATTATATAATATTATTACAATCAATAGGTAAATTATTCTATGCACAACGTTTTTTTACTGGCCATCTTGACAGTTTCAGAGTTTGTTTACAACTGATAATACATGATAGGTAACGGTGGTGCATTTAGTAACTGAGAGTTGAGACCAAAATTTCCTACAGGCAATGTAATCTAAGAATAATGGCACACATGTTAATGCAATTAACAAAAACAAAGGCGAGACTGCTGTTTATGACCTCAGGTGTCTTTTTAGAAATTTCGGCACCTCAATAGTTTAGTTTTGTAAGCTGATTATAAAAACAATTACACTTATGTATGTATTTGATGTCTAAATATGAAAATATTTTTTCGTTAAAGAGAATGGCTGTTGCGTTATAAAGAGTGAATTAATGTTTCGATTTGTGTTAACAAATGTAACTATTTTTACATTATAGAGTTTTTCGTTATAACGCATGATGTTATAAAGAGTTTACACTATATTTTATATTGATCCTTATGAAGGATGTTTCGCTTAGATCAATTAATAATTATAAACGTAATATAGTGATAATTTTATAATATAATTTATTTTTTTAGGTTTGTCAACGTAGTACAGACATTCGGCCGCAGACGGGGACCCAACTCTAACTCATAAGCCATTAAATGTACATAAAAATGTCAATAAATAACATCTAAATTGACTCAAATATATGTTTTATTTAGTTTTACACAACCATTTTATTAGGTGTACCCTGGATTCAAACGGTTTGCCATTTTACAATATATCTGCATCTACATCAGCTTTCCCCAAAGTGTGTACTGGTGCACCATGGTTATTAGTTGGTGTCCCTCAGAAAAATTAGGTTATTTATTAAACTTATCTAAGTCTGGGGATATCTGGCAGATATATTTGCTCACTTAAATAAGCTCAAGGGAATGCCTCAGGACAATCTACAAAGAGATTAGAGCAGCCCTGTCAACAATTACTCCAAACTCCTTTTGATTTCCTACATGTACCTTGAACGCAAAATGTTTGCGGTATACTGATATTCATAAGTACACCAGCCACCAGGCAGGTCGTTAATTGATCAAATCTTTGACGGTTGCCTACTTTTGTTATTATATTCATGATAAAGAAATAGTTATCTTAAATTTGACAAAATAAAAATGCTAACATAGAACTCTGTCAAATATTTGTTTAAATTATTATTAGAGTTTTTAAAAAAAATAGACGCAAGCTCATTTTACTCCTATCGTAAAACAAATGCATAGTAGAGCTGCAGAATTAGATAGGTACCAGCGTTGCCAGATTTATTTTATGTCAATTCGGGATTTTCGCACTTTTAAGTGAAAAAAGCGGGATTCATTTGTCGAAAGCGGTAAATATAGTAAAAAAATTAAATAATCAGAAGTTTTTAAATATTTATGTTTTTAATTAATTGAGTTCAAATCACGTTTGCGTGACAAGAGATAACGAAAATAGACACAGAAAACATTTAAATCAGATTAAACCTGCAGTTTAATACTTCTTTTCATCTCATGACCATTTCATTCATCTTCTGATTAAAAAACAAAAAAAAAGTTTTATTTAGAAAAATATAGCGTTTATAACAATACTCTGAAGAGTGTGTTATAAATTGCAACTTACAATAAGAGAGTAATTATTTATAAGAATTACTTATTCATAATATTTCTATGAAGATTTAAAAGTTTCATTTTTTTCTTTAAAAAAAAAAGAACTCTTCACAGGATAGCTGTAGATTAAACTTGATGAGTAACTCTGATTTCATTAAATTTACGAAGCATTTATTTCTGGCATCTGATCATTTTAAATTTATCTGGAAAGCATGTTGGGAATCCCAATTAATATGAAAGATATTAGTTTGAAGATAATCCTGGTAATTTTAAGCTATTGCAGAGATTTTATCGCGGGCTTTGAGCGCGGCGACCGAATCAAGAAATTCCGTAACGAAATAAACCTAATACACGATGACGTAATATAGGTGCGGCCAATACGCGTTAGAGCGGGACAGAACGCATACTGCGTCTCACATCGGTTAAGCGTGATCGGATAGGCGTGTTAGTCTGAGTCTGGTAGAGTGGTAAATTGAATTAATATCAAGAGAACAAAAAAACTGCAAAATTAAATAAATAATTATATTGCAAAAGTTTATAAAAAATGCTATGCAATAGCTTTACCGCGGCAGTCCCCGAGCGCCACACGTATATTTTTTTTGATACTGTTGAAAGTGTTGGTGCCATTATTGCGGTGGTGGTAGTGCACACTTGTCAGTCCCATCGAATTATTCCCGAAGAGCGGGCCAGTCCCGCGCGGGACATTTCATTATGATTTAAAAATCGGGACGTGTGGCAACGCTGATAGGTACTCTAAACAGGATTGCAATTATTTCGACGGCATCTAACGGCACAAACCAAGTTCGAATTTCCTTAAATATCCGTAACGCTAATATTCGAATTTGGAATCGCTATGTTAATATAGACATCTTACTTTAATTATTAATAAAACAAAATCATAATAACAACAAGTTTATTGGATATACTGTTACAACTAAATCTAAAATAATGTGGGGAAATGTTACCGAGTTTAAACTTATGGCACTGTGGAGTTTACTGTTTAAATTAAAATCATAGTCACAATAGTTCAAAGTTTTTAAATATTATATTCAAATATGTAATACATAGGCAATTACTAAATTCCTAAAAGATTTCTTGAATTTCTTTCATCTTATGAAATTGGTTGTACTTCTTTGAACCGGGTTCGTGTTTTTAAAGAAATAATTAACCCAATATAGCATTTCCCGTAAGCCAGAGTTTGTGAATTCGTAAACAATAATAAGAAGCTAAATATGACTATGATTTTACATATATTTCTACAAACCACAGCCACAGTTATCTAAATATCAGTTATCATTGTATTCTACAAGCAACATAGTGATAATCAATTACCTACTAAGGATACATACAAGATTTGTGGAGAAATTACCAGAATGGATAAAAATTTACAAATTACATTGCGTTTTATTAATTGAAATAATTATATGTGTTGTAATGCTATTAACAGCTTGTCCTGTAAAATACATAATTAATAAATTATAAAGGAATCAAGTACAATAGGCATATTAAAAGTAAGAGTAATCCTGCATGTAGACAAAATATAATTTATCTTCAATAAAAGATAACAGTCTACGTCATAACAACTTACAATAAGGCACATACATTTAAAATATAATTTATAATCACACGTTTTTAAACATTACGCCTTAATCTAATGATAAATTGATTTAAGGGTCATAAACGTATATAATTCAAAAACTCTTTCAATTCATACTTGATTGATATTCAAGAACTTTAGGAAACTAGGTAGGTACTTTACTTTTCTACTTTATTTATTTATTATTGTGTACACATTTAATATTTAAATTAGTAAGGCACTTCAAATTCGGGTTTATGGTACCCTGACAAGATTATTCTCCAAAATTCGTAAATCATATGTCAATATTGAAATTTCCATATAGTTATTAAACATTCAATGACGTGATTCAAGTAGATATATTGCACGTCATAAATATATTTCTCGCTTTGTACTTTTAAAACTAAACTATATACTTAACTAATTTAAATGCACAAACTCTACCATCACAATTTTTGGGCTCCAATGTGTCACTCTATTATTCGTACATTCCAATAAAAATTAATCTCTACGTGATGTTCGTTTAAGTACAAAACTAGAGTTTCAATTTCTTAAAAATAATTTGGCTGTTGACTATCAACTAGTTCCAAAAGACGAGCTTCTTTTTCTCGATTTGGCTAAGATTTGGCTGTTATGGAAACCGCCATGAAGGTGTAACTGTCAGGTGGTATTGACAGCTGCGAGTTTCAGAACAGGAACATTCTATTATCTGTACAAGACTGACGTACAAAATACAACATAAGTACAAAAATTAAAATACATATAAAATAGGTTCATGGAAGGATTTGATTCGTCAAAGGCCACTTAAAAATAAACCGCGGAGAGGCAGTGTTCACCTAATATGAAAGAAGGAATACGAAATGGTTTCAATTCTTCAATAACTTTTTGTTCTGGAATTATATTATTTCTAAGTATGTTTTATTTACAATAGGTCGTTTAATTGTGAATAAAAAGTTATGTGTTAAAGCCTATATTAGTATAAATATGCTTTGTCTTTAGAGTACAATATAAATAATCTATTATTATGGAAACGTGTGTTAAGTTTTTTAATTTGTGGATAAGTTATGGAGAACCATTTCGCATCTTCTTTCATTTACGTCCTAAAACGGACTAAAAATTCTACCAGAAACCTGGTGTGTTGGAATCACAACTCGATTTCTCATATATCAGACTTTTGGGGTGGACAGTTTGCTCCTAGATTTCTCCCACCGACTGATGTAGTCCACTGGGTAACACATTACGGCAGACAATATTAAGAAACCGCCAGACACACAGAATGATATGGTGTAGCTATGAGTTAGGTCCATTAGAGCACCTGAAAAGATATTAATTTTTAATTGAGTATTGTATATCAAGGTAATAAATTATTTTTCAGTAAATTAGATAAGCAAAAAAGTATATTAGAACGGAGTGAATAAATACCTGCTATTGGAACACCTAACACAGCTCCGAGGCCCTGGAAGAGCAGGAACAAACCGAAGCAGTTGGTCAACTGCTCTAGACCTATGTACTCCACCACCAAGATTGAACGAAGGGATGCGAAACACGCTGAAACAAGGAACCTCAGTCAAAAATAATAAAGATTTATCAAGTCATTTATATATTTTTATTAATTGTAATATTTAGTTACGTCTTGGTGAGATGCGCTCACGGAAGTAAGCTTGAGTTCTTATGACTTCAGAAATATAGTAAGCGGAACAGGTATCAAAACATCACACGCAATTGACTCACTTGTTACTATCGAAGTAATACAAAGATGTCTGATATAAAGAAATAAATTATGTAATTTCAGCAAAAGTCGTTAACTCACCGACAGCTAGCCCAAAGATTGCGCAGTATCCGAATTGATAGATCTCATTGAAATACAGTCCACTCATCATCGTAGCCACGCCACCAGCAGTAAGAGCGATGTTGTTCAACCACAGAGGAGACACCTTCGGCATAGAGGAAACCAGCCCACAACCAATACGTCCGAGGATGTTTGTGATGCCGATCGTCGATATCAACCAAACGCTCTTCGATTTGGTCCAGCCGTTGTCTTCTGCCCTCTGAGCTACGTATGTGTAAGGCACGAAGAATCCTAACATAGTGAAGAATCCGCTTATCGCCAGTATGTTAAACGTCGGCGACCGGAACAAGCTCACGTCCAGCATGGTAGCGAGCGCTCGTCTCACCGCTTCCGGACAGAGTTGACATTTTCCAGACTGTTCCTCTTGTGTATCCTCCTTTGTCGGGACGTGCGTCACGGCCAAGTGGTACCCGAGCGACGTTCTAGACGTGTATTGAGGCAGCCTTGCGAGACTGCCCCCGAAAAAGATGTCGTCTCGATACAGAGGGCGTGCGACCAAATCGAGATGGGATCGGCGAGGGCGAGCCTCACGCGTGACAACTTTAACAGAACTAGCAATCAGTGGCTCGGCATTGTCGACGTTGCTGTTAGAGTCCTCCTGTTCGTCTTTCTCGGCCACCGAACTGGCGATGAAGAGAGGCTTACAATTATGTTTGATCGTGCCGGCCGTTGCGGACGACCTTCTGCTGAGATGTGAGTTGCTTCCCCGGAAGACTTCTTCGGCAGTCGGGTACCTAGTGTTATTGGCGACTCCCATCCACGTGTGAGGGCTGACTCGGTTGGTGAATCTCATTTCTGGGGGCATTGAGATTCCTGAGTCCAGTTTGTTGTGGAGTTTGAGCATGGAGTTAAGTTTCTCGACAGCTTCCTCGTGTCGCCGCGAGGTATCATCTTCTTCTCTTTGGTCTGCCAAGGTCACCCTGACAGGTTGTATGGGCCTGAATGCGAGACCGCAAACCAGACAGATGAGAAGGAATGCTGAAACAATTTGTATTGTGAATGTTCATGTTTCGTAACCGAGCTTCCGGTATTATCGCGTGACCTCGAATTTATCAAGCGTGTGCTTTTAATATTGTGCGCAATATATTAAGTAAAGTATACGCTTGTAATAAGATAACACAACATTGGTTTTGGGCAAATCTATATCGAATATATAGAAATGATGTCATTGATGCCTACAATAAATGACGATCCTTAAAATATATAAATCAATATATAAATATATTGTCGCTTCTTAGTCATTATGTAGTTGGCACCTGCTGCTTCAGTAACCAGTAAGAAACAAGCTTTTAATTTGTACACCGATATGAATTGAAACACTGATTTAAATTTAATAAAAACAAATAATTGACAGTTGCTATTTTAAAACCCTTACCTCCATTAATTGCAACGGCAACTCTCCAACCATAGTTCTCGATAAGAGAGTCGGTCAGCGGTGCGAACACAAAGGTACCGACTCCGGAGCCACAAAGTGCCAAGCCTGTGGCTAAAGCGCGCCATCTCTCGAAGTAGAAACCGACAGTCAACACGGCCGGCATGTATATCATACAGAAACCAATACCTAAAAGCATACATATTTTTAATACATAAATCTAGTCGATACGAGAAGTGTGGCCGATCCCCGGCTGTGCGCCAATGGAGTTTCTTTCTATGTGCGCATTTAACATTCGCTCGAACGGTGAAGGAAAACATCGTGAGGGAACCGGCTTGTCTTAGACCCAAAAAGTCGACGGCGTGTGTCAGGCACAGGAGGCTTATCACTCACTTGCCTATTAGATTCACAAAAGATCATGAAACAGTTTCAGAAATCTGAGACCAATAAAGGTCGATTTTTTTTAATTATTTAAATAATTATTTTGGTAGTCATAACTTTTGCCTAGACTCAACGATGCCTGAACTAGTTAGATTTTGACTTGCGGCATCTTCTTATCAAGTTAAACTATTACGTTTGGCGTTTTTTGGAACTTTTTGTAATATGTATTATAATTACATTGAACCTAGAACCACGGTAACTGCTTTATATATAAATACAAACATAGACAAAGAAATGTATAGACTTACCTCCCATTACTCCATAGATAAGGTACAAATACTCAACGCTGGTCGCAAAATATGACAACGTAAACGCACTTGCCGTTATCATACTTCCCAAAATCGTCACAACACGAAAACCATACCTAAAATGGAGGGTAAAACAATTAATTTAAATGTAGGCCAGAGATAAGATATTACGATAATGTAGGTAATTAGACTACTTTGGCTGAAAACAATTATTAAAGGCTTTAGAGCGTTAACTAGGGATTAATTATCACTAATTAAAAATAACGTAGACAAATTGAAAGTTAGTTGAAAACATTTGTATTTTCGATTCAAATGCAAATATGACTGACGACAACTTTTTGTATATGCCTCCAAATTTGTTTATTGTATACTCTAAATTTACTTACTTATTTGCTAAGGCAGAAGCAAACGGACCAGCGATAAGATAAAATCCCTGTAGTAATGAGAAAACTGGTGCCACCACTCCCCCCGTCACCTGTGGACAATATTACATAGAATTTAGTCGAATTCTTAAATACAATTCTTTTAAGAGTGTGTTCATTGCGAAATATTTATATTCGTCTATCAGAAAAATGTCTGCCTCCAACCTATATCGGAAACATAAACTGTAGTTTACGCTATATCAATGAAAACCGGTACTAGAAATAAGCAATACGGAAGCATTATTTCCACATAATGTAATGTGATAGAATCTACTTACTAGACCTTTATTTCCGATTTCGCATTACCTATTCTCGTTGACCGATTAGCCTTGTTCTTTGACATATTGACAGTGACATACGCGATTAATTTATTAGCGATCAAGCATCAGTCTGTCGTACTTTTGATTATAAAGTAGAAATTACAGTCTGTCAAGTATAACTTGGCGACTGGCGTGTGCCGTGAGGTTAAAAAGGGAAATAATTTCAAAAGTCGTCGTCTATTCTCAGAACTATTATAGGAATTATTTTTGTTTCTAGTAGTATTTTACAAAAAAAATGTTAATAGTGTATATAAAGTCGCGGCGTGTAACGAGATTCGAAAACGCCGAGTTACACTTGAGACCTTGTAGGTATATTACGTGGTATATCTGTAACGTAGTTGATTTATTGTAATAAAATTAAGCGGAAATGGGAAATTTATATGTAGCTTTTAGTACCATAAACGAAAAAAGATATTTTTATCTTACAAATGATATGTTTTTAAGCTGAATTGTTAAACATTTGTATAGATGCCAAATATTATATTATAACGATTTTCATACTACAAATCAAATAATGAATACAAGTCATTTGGATTTTCTAATTTTAATAAACATATACATATGTACTTATATGCCTCCGCAGCTGCGTGGTTAACACAAAGGGCGTTTAACACAGTTCCTTGGTTCAACGATCCAAAATGTATTAGTGATTGATAAAACGGACTGTCCCATAGCCACTTGGTTACCTATTAATTAACCTTCACTTATATTGCAAAGTTCATTCATATTACCTAGTAATATCTAGCTAGGCTCAGACACTAACGGGACTAAACGTCTAAGGTAACAATGCAAATAGCATTACTGTAACCAGGCATTTATGAATATATACAACAAGTATTTTACGCAACATACACTTAATAATTAATATCGAAAAAAAAAATTTTTAAGTACAATATTTACTTATTTACCAACCCCGTGCACCGATGTTTTGTTTTTTCTGTTTACGGAATAACTTAAACGGGATGAGCACATATGCCTGATCACCATCTTTAAAACAATGCTCCATAAAACGCATGCAAATATGAGGCCCAAAAGGGTTTGTGCGCCAATAAATTACGACTATTGCTCCGATAACCGATTTGGTCCGAAATAGAATATATACGACTCTAGCTAAAGAGTATATATTTAACTGGCTTGTTACATACTTGATATTTAGAATAGAATTCTTAAAATACATTGAAAAAATTACATAATTTAAGATACATCGCAACACATTTTTATTGGTAGACTGGCAACCCGCCAAGTTTGCAGGTAACCGATTTAAAAAAATATTACGTTTCTTACTATTGTACTCGTATATTTATGTATGTTTAGTAAATCCAAGGCCCTACATAAGTGCTAAATGAAATCGCTTCAATTGTTAATAACTTCACATTTATCCTCATGGTTTGCAAACGACGACGGTATTTTGTGGAGGCTTTACCATAAATACACCACAGATAGCAATCTAACAAAAATGTCAATCTCCTATGGATTTTTTGAAGATTAAAAATGCCTATAATGTTACAACGTAAATGGAACCGGTTTAAATTCATATTATAAGTAAATAAATCAGTGGCACTGGAACCGTTTTAGGGCTGGGCCACAGATTTGTGTATCTGTTGATCATTTGTCAATCTAATAGACAAGTAGGTGATCAGCCTCCTGTGCTTGATACACGCCGTCGACTTTTTGGACTAAGGCAAGCCGGTTTCCTCACGATGTTTTCCTTCACCGTTCGAGCGAATGTTAAAAGCGCACATAGAAAGAAAGTCCATTGGTGCACAGCCGGGAATCGAAACTACAAACTCAGGGATGAGAGTCGCACGCTGAAACCACTAGGCCATCACTGCACTCCTTGTATTATAAGTATCTATATTTTTATGCTATCACTAAGTCATATTTTTTCTAACATACAAACGTAATGAGACAGAACATCGTATACTTATACAAAATCAACGTTTAAAATGTCACAAATATAAAATAAATTTATTTAGGTATCATGCAGAGTCGTAACATTGCTATCAATAAAATTGTTTGGATTACAAAATAATGAAGTAATTAACAATCGTTTTAATATGTAATTAACCGCACATTGACCGTCAAATTGTTATCCAAGTTAAATAATTCGTAAATAGTTTTAATTAGCAAGAAGGAACTTAAATATTTGAAATCATCAAGTCTCGAGGCCATCTTAGTTCGTTACCCTTTACTGCTCGTGATAGTCAGGGTTATAGATTCGGGTATTAGATAATCATAATTATTCTAAATCCTAATAATTAAATAGTAGGATACTATCTTCATTGAAACAACCTTGAACTTAGAATTTAATTAGGCAATTACTTATACCTATTTAATATTCTCTAAATTAGTAATTAAAACAATGAAATTGTAAATACTAATAGAAACGGAACAACATTGAACATTATATTTAAAAAGCTTTAAAACGCAAATGTTAAGTCATTTTCACATTAGTAGATTTGTGTACATTAGTAATTAAAACTGAATAGAATTGTTACAAAATCCATAAATTTTAAGAGATAAAATAAACTTAAGTATCCATTTATCGTATAGTTAATAAATGAAACATTATGTACACACGTTTCAGCTAAAGAATAATATGCCATTACTAATCTCAAAGATTTCCAATTAGTTGTAGTAAGTATATATTTACATACAATACATAAATAATCATAGAATGGTAACGTAGGCATCGCCATCATGCCGCAAATATACGTCAGTGCGGCCGCAGTAATTACATTCCCGCAGCGATTAAAAAATCGGATACTAAATCCAACAAAGTATTGCCCCTAGAAAAAAAATTGTTGCTAGATATCTACGAGGTCAATAAATGACAATTATTTTAATACAAGAAATGGCGGCAAAAGAATAAACAAAGTTTGACTTTGACATTGACAATTGACATATTTCATGATATATTACATAGCGTGAACTCACATATCACGTATATTAGTGCTATTTATTATAATACTTATCATTAGGTTGGCGAGTGTGTATATGGTAGGCAATTCATGAGAATTTTTTATGTATATTATAAGTTACGATTTGAGCTGGGTCTATATTATGTCAAATGATGTTTTGTGTGTGATGTCCGTTCTATTTCTTTTCTATATATTTGGATGTGATCAATGAGAAAGTTGAAATAGTAATTCTTAGCATTGAGTGATAATCAATTTGCGATCGTCTCCATCCTGTCGCCAATGTAAACATGTTTTCTTGACGTCAACCATAATTGCATCGGTAATTGGCCAATTTGAAAGTTAGATGTTTGATATTGATTATTATTGATTGTCAAAATGTCAATTTATTAATATGACCGCGGATTGACGTTCTAGACAACATTTGTAGAAATAGTTGTCTCTGGTTTCTAGCTAGACATTTGAATAAAACGTTAACGGTTATAAATGCGAGATATTGTATACCTAATAAATTCGCGTTTATATTAGTAAAATTTTATTTAAAATGTATTTTTTTTAAATATTAGACTTATGCTTATGTGTTAATTGAGCAGGTAAGCTGTTTAATTTAATTGTTAATTTATATTATAACGAATGCAAGCTTTACGCATAAACATGAACATAGACTATAATATTACTTTAATCACGATATGATCTCAGTGGAAATAATTTGTATTTAAACTACGTAGTAAAACAAGTTCTTTACAAGCATTTAGGCATAATAAAATGTAATTGGTCGATAAACAATAAACAGAGTACACCAATTTTGTGGGTTTTATACTTACGTTACCTTTAAACGGAATTAAGTAGCAAGAAAAATATCTATATCTTAATCACTTTCGATTTTTTTTTTCTTATTTTTAGTACCCCGGTATTAAAACATGAATGTTTGTATTAAAATTCACATGTACCACTAAATACACTACTAAATTTTATTCATAAAAAAATAATTTGTTTTATTGGAAGCTGTCTTGTGGAATACGATTTTATACAAACTACAACGCGACTTTATAGGCTAATCTTTCATAAAAAATCATACTAACTATAAACATATAACATTGCGGTAGAGATTTGTTGGTACGATATCCATTATTCTACTCATTCAAGAATAATTATAGATAGAAACTTATTTTAGCGCCAGTTGTTCTACATAACAAATGAGCTGCCAGAAATGTAGGCCGAAGAGCGATTTTATTTTTAAAACGACCTACCTATTTGCACTTACATGATAATTAGTATTCAATCTTGCAACGGCCTACATTAATGTAAATATGCAATTTCATTGTCTGTATTGGCAGCCCTGCAGGCTACGCACCAGTGCTCTTTGAATGAACAAATACGTAATTTTATTACGATTTTCAAACAATATTAAGACCGTTCCATTGTATTAAAAATTAAAAAGTCAAAAAAATCAGTTTGCATTGATAGGCAGTTTCGCAGTCAAAATATACCTAACCCTATTATAATTAAAAATAGAAAATATCTCGACGCGACGCGAGCAGGACTAAAGGCCGATTTACATTATCATAGTGTTTAGGAGAGTGCGTAGCGTTTACTAGAGCAAGTAGCGTTTACATGTTTCAACGAAAGTACTATCCTAAAGCACTCTCCTAAACACTAAGATAATGTAAATCGGCCTTAATAGATTTGACATACTAGCGCTAAATCTAGACTCTGGATCTTAAGAACTTTTTTTGTAATAAGGGCAAACGGGCAGGAGGCTCACCTGATCTTAAGTGATACCAGTGACTAACTGAACTCTCAGGGACTTGCCGAGCTTCTCACTACGTTACAAGTGTTATACAGAAAGAAGAATTATGTTGGAGACGGGAATCAAACATTGAATAAACGCGGTTGGAGGTTATTACAGAAAAGACAATATTAATAAATATATTCAATACGCTTTTATTTAATGTGCGATACTTTGCCGATCGGAATTAATAAACTTGATTTTTGGGAAAACCCGTTGGTGGTATAAATTTGTATGTAAAATAACAAATTTATTGACATGACGTGCCGGTGAGTACTTTTATCGTTCTAAGAAAATATCAACATTAAAAATACCCAAAGACTTTTTATATTTACTGTGATTCTCATATTTGTAAAAAAGCAGGTATGCATGGTCCGATATATCAAAAGCTAAGCAGAGGCAATTTAGGGCATATTTTGAAAGTTTAGTGTTTAGTGGCGTCTAAAAATGTTGAATTTGATGTCCAAAAAAACATTATATGACTGACGCAATTTTACATATGTACTTTTAAAATGATAACTGCCTGTTTATAAACATGAACCTATATTACGAAATATAAAGGCAACAGATAAGTAAGCAACAAATTATAACTTACATTAAATTCATTCTGAATGGGTTTCTGGAAAGATCCACCACAGAAAAGTATACCATCGACGATGAAGTTGCAAAGGAAAGAAGCAGCAACAACCACCCAGCCCCAGCCTCCATCTGGAGGGACGACCTGGAAGATTTACAATAAATTAATCAAGGACATAATTCTAACTATAAAATGTAATTCGCTCGGAAGAAAACCCTTTTCAAATTAATTTCAATAATAATCGCTAATATTGTGTAAGTAATTAGATGTTTTGTAACGCTAAGTAGGTATTTATTTAAATTATTACAATTATGTCACAATATGTTATTGAAGAAATAGCTACAAACTTTGGCCCTTTGGAGTATTTGTATTATAGAAGTTTATTTATTCAATTTAATACATGAGAAGATGGTTTCTCTAAGGAAATATTACTAATTATTTTAATAATAAAATTGTATAAATATAATTACTATTTAAAGATTTAAATTTGCGCCTGGTAGATAGTACCGGTGACCCCAGAGCTGGTGCTTTCCTCGCTCAAAGAATAAGTATCGCAATACAGCGAGGAAATGCCAGCGTTAAAGGTACACTGCCAGGGACCAAACTTTTTAAATTTATTTAATTTACAATTCATCCTTTAATTATTATTATTACTATGTAGGTTAAGAATATTGTGAATACTGTATTGTGTGGGAAATTATTTACTAGCTTTAACAATGAATAATAAAACATTCTCATACTGTATTAACACAATTCTCTGTAATTTCATATATGCTTCCATCTCCTTCAGCAAATGTCTTTTCGGTGTTGGTTTCTTGGGGTAACATATTTTAACAAAAATTTAAGTATATTGGTGTTATGACGTGACTTTTAGTGTCAATTTACGCCTCTCTTTGATTCCAGATCAATAATGTGATGTCAAAGTCAAAATCATTTATTCATATAGGTAACACAATGTACACTTATGAACGTCAAAAAAGTAATACATAATAAATGCTTCTAATTTTACATTTACTGCCAGTTCTCAAATCAAGGGCGTAGAGCGGAAGAGAACTGGCAAAAAACTCTCCGCCACTCTTTTTGATCTCCAAGTTTTTTCTTTTACACAATATTTGTAAGGAGCTGCAACCATTACACCATGTTCCACATGACTTCTCAAGTAATAAATAATAATAAAATAAATTAAAAACAAAGATTTGTCCTCTGTCAGCAGGAGGCATGGTGAAATAGGAGCACGTACTTACATTCTCGTGGGAACAACACGCAAATACATAGTCAAAATAACTAACACGAGTGAGATGTAATGATTATACTCTATCACTAGCTGCCCCCGCGAACTTCGTTTCTCCTTAATGCCTAGCCTACCTTTTTAGTACAAACGAACATGGAACATTTTGCTATACTACCCCAGAGACTGTTCGGTTTTTTTAGGTTTTTCTGTGATTTTTCTCAATATAAACCTTAGAGTTCAAGTTATAAGTTGTTAACTAACAAATAAAAAATAAGGGTTGATCGTAGAGGGTAGATGAAAACTAAGGGTTGTATGTATTTTGTATGCTGTATCATTAAAAACTGTTGTCTAAAAAATAAAAATATTATTTTTGTTGTGGCCACCCCTTATCACTTAGGGATTTGAAAGATAGATAGTAGCCGATTCGGAAGAGTTTCGCAACGAACATTGTGACACCAGAATTTTACATATTAGATATAGATTTCAATCCAACATTTAAAACCAATAAACATTATTTTATCTATACTAAAAATTCGCCAGTAAAAAATTACGTAAGACCCATAGTTTTATATTCTTTTTGCTATTAACATAGTTAAGGTTAAAAGGCATGGTAACAGTTTTTATTAACTTGGAAACACTGACCTTCCCTTATAATGTGTCAATTCTCGGTACTCATTCTAGCAAATTTTTATGGGGCAAAGTAATCTATTATCGACATTCGAGTCTTACGTAGGTATGTACATTAAGGCGCGTTTTAAATTGGGCGTGACAAATTTAATAAAGAATAAAACCTATAATTTGTATCATTAGTAGCACAAGTGTTTTCGAATTATTAAATAAAAATATATTTGATTAGCTCGACTAAGCAATTTTATTTCTATAGATGGTAATTAAAATGCGACTAAAATGTAGGTCCCAAATATTATAGTTGCCCACAAAAGTGAGTCTAGAACGAACGACCCGACTTTCTTGGCGATTTCTTTTCTTCTTTGCCACAATCGTAATACAGCCATTGTTCAAAGTACTATAAGCAGCAAAGTGAGTGTAATTTCGGCGAAGGCCAAAGAAATAGTTGTGAATAGACAGCCGTTGACGATTTTCTCAGCAATGTTTCGTAATTGCATACGCCTTTTCCATTTCTTTTCCGCTACTGTCATTTTAATCAATATGCACAATCATTTTCATATCTTGTTTATTTTTCTTTTCATTCACAGTGGCAGTCTATGCATTGAGATTTTGTGTATATTTTATCAGTTTGAATTAAAGATTCCTTTATACGCAGCTGTTTGGGTTTTATGTTTTTACCTTGATCTTTTTCAAATGTTAAAACAACTCCTAAGATATGGTAGGTGACCGCGGCGACTACAATTAAATTAATAAAACCGCGCATAGCAGGAATTGTCCAGTTGTCGAGTGATTGTATCCATTTTAGATTTTTTTAATGATTTAAAAGAATATCAATTCGGCCATGAAACGGTATTTGTCAAATTCTTGACTTGTATCTTTATTACAAACTTATTGTCAGCCAGCGGTAATCACAGATAATTTATAACTTGAAAAAAACATTGCGTTTTGACAAATATCTTAGCTATGGTAATTTTATGACTTACCATTATTTTTGCGACACTAATATAAGGTATTCTAAGAGGTAATTAGAAACACGGACTACAAAATGCACAGAAAAATAGACAGATCGATTTGTTATGTCACTGGTTAGAATAAGCTTTAAATGTTTTTTTAAAGTATTTTTTGACATGGCAACTAGTCTATTCAGCCTAGTCTTATTTTCGGCACTGCTTCTCACTTATGTATTTATAATCGTCAACTTGTTGTGAGTGAAAACATGACACACACACATGAACGATTGAAATCGTTCAAATTTTTTGAAACTCTCAATACTAGTAATACCAACAATAATACTACATCAATGTGTTGTCAGGATTTTTTTTATTTTCGATATTAATTTCTACTCTGAAAATACCAGATATAATTCAGTTTTATGTAATTTACAATGGCCATCACTACTTTAATAAAAGCAAGAATTAATAAATTTCACTTAATACAGAGAGGGAGAAATACATATACTATTGTAACCTTTAGGGCTTCGAGATGGCTATAGTAGGATTATATTCTTACCAAAGCAGCTTCAGGCTCAGAGTCATCAGTAGGGGAGTCTCTCCCCAAGCCGCTCTCATCGGAAGACGGGGTCTCGAAAGGCCGCTCGTCCGTAGCAACTCTTTGTACCATGGTGTCCACTGGAAAATATTATAATTCTATTAGTTCTAGCATAATATATGTGTATATATTTATATAACGCGCACATCGTAACTCATTATTCATCAAGTATACAATTAGCTAGAATATAAAAAGTATATTTTCCGCCCGCAGAATTGTCTCAATGTAGTAAAGTAAGTTTTGTTATGTCTTTGTAATAGATAAAGTAGTAATTAGTTAAGTCCCGCATCTAGTTAACCAAACAATTTTTGATAAAAGATCTTACAAATTGTGTTTTATCTTTAGAATCAATTTTCAATAGGAAAATTAAGCAACCTGCTGTACTAACAATACATAAATAGGTATTGACGTAATATTAGATTTTCCTTACATTATAAGACAATAGCCAGATAATGAGATCTTACAAATATATTTTACCTTCTTACAAATGCACATTTTTAGGTCTGGGCATTTCTGTATCTATTTCTTTATCTACTGTCAATCAAATAGACAGGTGATCAGCCTGTGCCTGACACACGCCGTCGACTTTTTGGGTATAGGCAAGCCGGTTTCCTCACGATGTTTTCCTTCACCGTTCGCGCGAATGTTAAATACGCACTTAGAAAGAAATTCCATTGGTACTCAGCCGGGGATCGACCCTACGACCTCAGGGATGAGAGCCTGACAGTTTATTAAAAGTTCTAACAAACGCCACTGCTGAATATCTTTCAGGCCACTAGTTAAACGGCGCTGTTTAGTTGAGGCTAGGCTGTTGATTGAACGGCTAATTAAGCTAGTTGGCTGCGACATATATTTCAAGTAAATCAGCCGGTCACTAGTTGAACGCCGTCATGGAAAAAATAAGCTGCGATAATGTTATGAATGTGGACCGATGACCGAATGAACCTTAGCCGACTTAATCGGGTACATAAATACGATAAGTTATTAACTTGGTAATGATACGGACCATCAGTTGCATATTGAAGTATTTCGATTAATAACCAACCACGATGTTTTCAAAAAATTGTTACGCCATATCGATCAGCCTTTGAGGCGAGTATTTACTATAAGTTTGACAACAATTATAAATAATTTTACTTATATGACATTATGAAAATTAATATGACATTTGCATGACTTCTTTATATGGTTGATTGTGCGAATTTTTATTTGTAATTATATTAATAAATTAAAAGCATTTTTAATAGAATTAAAAAAAATAGCCTGATTTACTAACACTTAGCCTTATACAATATAATATGAAAAGATAAGTTGTTACATCTTTATCTATAGGTATGTCTTAATGATGAGGACATGTTTGTAAGGTAAATCACAGAACAGATTTGAATTTTTTTTACTTGTATAACATTAATGACGTTTATGACATTTTCCTTTGAATAATTGTTATGTAGAGGGAGGGTAAAACTTGCTGGGTTTCATCCTCGTTCTTCGCAGAACAAGGCCTCCTGGTAGTTTTGCGAACGGATGGCGTAGTCAAGACTACGACATTTCACTACGCTCTTTCGCGATTTTTGTAAACGTTTTTGACATTCATAAGCATGCCCTAAGACGCATCTAAACTGAAAAGACGATTTGATTGATTAATTTATTTGAATGTTTGTACTAACGAATATTTCAAAAAAAAATACTGGACCGATTTCAAAAGATCTTTCATTATTAAAATGCTACATTATTCCTGATCGACAGGTTGAAAGGCGGGCAATGTACCCAATAAAATGGGTGTCATCATCATCATCGTCATGGGATGCGATAACTGCTCTTTTTGGGCGTCCCGTAGGATTGGCTATACTATAAAAAAAAACAGAATATTTTGTAAAGTTACGGCCGAAGACGGGTTAGGCTGTTTATATCACAGAACGAATGACCACTCAAAGTCATGCTTTAAATTAAAAATGATGTAAAATTAATCAACTTGGAAATTTAATGCCCGATTAGTTAATGAGTGATTTAAGTAAGAGTGGAAATGAGTAATATAGCTCTAATGAACTACTATTGTATGTGTTATTAAAAACTTTACTAAATTTCTGGTTTCTGTTTTAAGAACGTGTCATTATTTTTTTAGGAAATTAAATCTCATAGAAATGTCTCTTAAATAAACTACCACAGATTATGCAAATATGAAAATATATTCTGTAAAACGAAAAAGAACACAGCTGGGTCACCTTGTTTTTGAAACAAAAAAACAAATCAATATTGTTGTCTGTAAACGCAGTATAACCTGTGGTGTTTATTTAGCAGTAGTAATAATAAATTATTCGCTTCTATTTATTATCGCATATAAATTAATGGTTATAGCAATAATATGATGAAATGTTTATTCGCAGGGGTTGTTATTGCAAAGCAGGTCAAGTTATAGCAAAACATTATGATAATTTTATCTTAACAAACTTAAAAATATTATTGAGTACTCAATTTGAACTCTTACAAACTTCTCTTGTTATTTGTTACTTAATTAAAACACGTATTAAGTTTTTTTTATGTATCAAAAACGGGCAGAAGTTTCACCTGATGTTAAGTGATACCGCCCAAAACTCTCATTGTCAGAAGGCTAGTAGCGTTGCCGGTTTTTTAAGAACTGGTAGGTACGCTCTTTTCTAGAAGGACCTTAAGTCAGGAATACTTCAGTGGGCAGTTGGTTCCACATACTGGTGGTTCGGCAAAAACTGCCTTAAGAAATGCTCAGTTGTGGAACGACGGACGTCGAGGTGATACGGATGATATTTTGTATTTTGCCTTGACGTCCGATAATGAAACTCAGCTGCAGGTATTAATCCGAACCACTCCTCCAAGTTAGTTTAAACTCTAGTGTAACAATCATTCTTAGCTAGCTAAGAAACAAGTATTCTGTTGATCCGTCCGAGTGACGCGAGCGTTGATTTTTAATGTTTTTTAGAAAATTTATGGTTTTAAAAACATACTAAAACAGATACGAATAAGCGCCTGGGATAAGAGCTTCAGATACGAGATCAGATTCAGAAACGAAACGAGCGCGCCTTAAGCAAAATTAAACTCGTAAAATATATAATATTTAATAAAATCTATAGCAGCTTTAGACTAAACTTATGTGATGTAATTCAATTAATTTTTGGGTTCATAATACTTGCCATGATTGTATAAAAACGTAATTAGGCAAAAGGTAGTGGTGGATTTGCGATTTTTTCGTATCGATATATAGTTTTTAATTAGCGTCAACCATTGAAATTATAGTGAAGGATCAATACATTTTTTTTAAATCAAACATCACATACTTAGATATAATCATCAGACTGATTTTGGTTAATGCTCTTAACGCTAAGTGTGACTCCCATACTTCAAAAACGTATCGAATTTTGACATACGGGAATCATAGTTTGAGTTAATTCTCTTTTATTAAAGTTAATTATCGTAATTAATCGTACTTAGTACTAAAAATCGCGATGTACACCGTGAATTAAACTATTATAACACATTTAAATTTGTTCTGGCTAAGGCTACTAGCCATGTGAATGCTGCAATAAACTTTTTGATACAACAGCAATAAAACGCCTAAACAGAACTAAACCTTTTTAGTTAAAAAACCTAGTGTAGAGAATATAAGTGCAAGTGCGGTATCTCGGACACACGAACATAGTGTCTAATCATTATCGAACACTAAGACTATTAATGAACATTACCTTAGTTTAAGCTATTTATTAGTATTGTAGAAAATTAAGTTAACATAATATTACTTATTAGCCATAATTATTGTATAGGCTAGAAAGTAAATCATGTAAAGTCGCACTCTTTTTTGCGAACTTTATAATTATACAAAAAAACTTTTTTTCTGACGACTGAATCTGCTATTTAAATTACCCGTATATTTAAACTCATTGTGGTTGCTTTGCGTCTACAAACAATTGAAACCCGAAATGGCGAAATTAAACTTTTGTTTCTGTTATTTTTCTTAGAATAATAACTAAAGCTGATTATCAGTTTAATTACTAAAATTTATTATGACAACTCCATATGTTTACGTAATGTTTTTATCGCAACAATTAATAATTATAAAGACGTGATTAATGAGATGATAAAATGGCGCCGTCCACATCTTTATGCGTACTTACTTTTCATATTACATATACAAGTTTTAGCTTGGTGGTGACCGTTGCCAACGTAAATATCTCACTGTGCTAGCAATTTGAGAAATATGTTTATATTGCATAATCTTATGTAAATTTTCAAGTTCTATGTCATTTAACACATCGGTCGGAATCAGGTTTTGTACGGAATGTTCCTACTGCGTATTAGGATAAATTATTAAACATACAATTTAGCGCGGGTTTGTGTCAATATTAATACTTGTCCATACTGTTAAGTGCAGCAGTGTACAGTGTTGATAGTGGCTTAAGCGTGCGATTCTCATCCCTGAAGTCATAGTTTCGAACCCCGGCTGTGCAGGAATCGACTTTCTTTCTATGTGCGCATTTAACATTCGCTCGAACGGTGAAACATCGTCAGGAAACCGCCATAGACCCAAAAAGTGGATGGCATATGCCGGGCATAGGTGCAGAAATTGATTTATGTTTATCATATAGTAAAGTATACTTAATTATGGTGAGTAAGCCATGTCTTTGAAGAAGATTCAGCATGTAATCCCCCAGCACCGTATGATGGGCATTGTCAACGAGTATCTTATCAATGTTACTAGGTATTTAGTTGTTCGTTGAAAAACTAAAAATAAATTGTGAATTACGTTGTTTTATAGTTTAAACTTTAAATATATTTAAGATAAACAAAACTTAACGTACTTTCATAAAGTATACTTTCAGTATAAAATTATATTCATTTGAAAGAGAGAACCCCAATTGAGTAAATGATTAAATTAAATATGCATTAAAGGGTAATTTAGTTACATACTAACCATGCTAACTGGTAATATCCAGTTTTATCTCAGAACTATCATAAGAACATATAAATCAGATGTACAGAGCGGAATGCAGCCTCCACTTTCCAACTCGTTTTCGAAAAGTTAACATGCACATTATTGATATGTAATACGTGTATTTAATTTATTAAACCTCCCTCGCACAAGCAAAGACTGCCGGAAGGAAGGCGTGAAATAATAAACGACTCAAATATAAATCTCTCGTCCAATTTCGATTTTGTTCCCTTTGGAGTAGATACTCTTGGACCGTGACTCGTGAGATTTCAAGTGCACAGGCATAATTAAAGATTTAAGTTGGCGACTGGTAGACCGGTGACCCCAGAGCTGGTGCTTTTCTCGCTCAACAAATAAGTATCGCAATACAGCAAGGAAATGCTGTCAGTGTTATAGGCACACTGCCACAGGGGCCAAACTTTTCAAATTTGTTTTTAATTTTCTTTTTATTAACTTTTAATTATTTTTATTATTACTATCTAGGTTAAGATAATTGTAAATAATGTATATTTTGTGTGTGTATTTGTTTTAATGAACAATATAATATTATAATTTATAATAAACCTTTAGTTTTTAAAAGTAAATTTTGGCATATGTATAAACTTAATTCTAGCGAGCGAGCAAATATTAAATGCGCACATAGAAAGAAACTCCATTAGTGCACAGCCGGGGATCGAACCTACGACCTCAGGTATGAGAGTCGCACGCTGAAGCCACTAGCCCAACACTGCTCAAGAAAGGATATCCATGTCTGAAAGTAACAGAGAGAACCTAAGAAGGCGCAGCACTTACCAGATCCATGCAACTTCCTCTCAATCCAGTAGCCTGCAATATCGCAGCACACAACTCACGCTCAAGATAGAGAGAGATTGAGCCAGTTGTGAGGCCCATACTCAAGTAATGGAGACCATTGTGAGTTGTGACTTTATAGTATAATTGGTTCGACAATATTGGTCTAGGGGTTGTGATGATTATGGCAAAAAACATATAAAAGAGGGAAAACGACTATGTGTGTTATCATAAAATACAAGACGAGTTTTGATAGACTGGTTTCCGTAAAATTTTCCACGGTCGGCGCTCGCTGACATTTGTACAGGTGCTTTTATGAAGTTATTGTGATGCTTAGTTTAAAATTAATCAATGTCACACAGTAATTATTAGTATTATATAATGATATTATGACTTACAAGGTAAGATTTTTTTATATACATATTAACATTACAAAAGTATTTTATCTGTCTTAATATAGGACATGTTGCTAATAATAATTTCCCACAAGCTATAGCACTTGAATTACTATTTTGACGGGAATCAAATCCAAAACCTTCTTTATGCTCACGTATTACCAATTTCAATGTTATCAAACGGCGATCTTTTAAAATATTTCTTACGCAATATAACAGTCAAATAAAAAAATATTTAATCTATGGTGTATTTGACGTGTGTAAATATTAACTATTCGGCTAACGGATGTTATTTAGTCATATGAACTGAAATTGACAACTAAATTTATAAAGTACTCCATAATAATGAATTTATCCCGGTTTATCTGTATTTTACGTCATCATCTATAATTTTTGGTTTCGTAGACGGTAGACAGTATCTAATAGTTGATATGCTGTTGTCAATGTCATTAAAATATTTGGATATTCTTAATTTAGCCCATCAATGTTTTAATGTTTTGATAAAGAAGAGAACGTTTAGGACAGACATACGGCCAAAATTAATAATGTATCCTCAATCTATGATTATAACCAATCTTGGACTGATTCATATCTAAAGACCGATCTCCAATCTGCATGCCAATAAACATTAATGCTATCCGATTGTTTATTTGACAAAAGATTGACAGCAATCTTTTGCGTGATCCCTGCCTCTCGACCGCGTTTCGTTCAATGCAATATGTTGTGTTCAAGCATACCAAAAGTTTGCTGTTTTTGAAACGAAATAAAATAAGTAAGACTTAGGGTCTGTTTCACAACGTATGGATAAAGTAGCAAATAGCTATGCAACGTTTTGTTTGTTTTTTTGTTACGAACAAATAAAGTTACAAAATTCTATAGAAAAACATAGAACCTTAACCTTTTTGTTGGTCATTTAATATTACTTGTAACGAAACGGGCTGTCATTTTCATATGGTATTTTTGTTTGTTAGGTTATTGAGTATTTTAGTACATATTATTACAAATATAAATTTTCTCTGAGTAGTTTGTGTATGTTGTTTTTGTGATTCGAGGTTGGTTCTTTAACTTAAAAAAATGTCTACGCAAAAACGTGAAAGAAGCGTCAATTTCAGCCGGGAAGAAGTTGACCTTCTAACTTCGCTTGTTGCTGACCATAAAAATATATTAGAAAATAAAAAGAGTGACTCAGTCACCTGGTAGGAGAAAGAGCAGTGCTGGAAGACGCTGGAGGCGCTGTTTAATAGCACAAGTGGGGTAAACTTTCGCAGTGCTAAAGCTTAAAGAGGGCTACAAGAAAAAAGTCTGCCTTGATACATGCTGAAACATATCGTACAGGAGGTGGCCCTAGTGCTGCTACTCCGAGGAAAAAGTCAAAGACATGATATTGTTGTCTGTCGAAGGAAATGAAAGTCAATTGAAAGGAAGAGCTTCTAAATAAGAGAAAGCAATGGGCATTTGAAGAGGAAGTAAGAGAGCATAAAAGAGAATTATGGGCCATAGAAAAAATATATTGTTAAATATATTAGAAAAATAATAGATTTTGTGCCTGGAGCGAGGATGTATTGTATTAAAAATTTGTATTTTTATTTAAATAAAAGCATTGAATTTTTATTTAATTTATCTCAAAAATGTTGTAATTTATAAAATATTATAGTAATAAAGCAAAATAATCACTTATAAGATTACTTCGCACACTTGCATTTCCCACGTTGTGAATTGCGCTTTGATCAATATCATCAGCTTGTTCATCTACTTGTTGCAGTAGTTCAAAATGTTCATCTCGCATATCAATAGCAATATTGTGCAACACTGCCCATGCCACTATCACGGCTTGTACACGAGATACTTGAAGCAAAACCTTTTTTGACAAACCGATTTTGGGGAACCGATTTTTTCCAAACACCATATTATGTCCTTTCCACCACATTTCTGCTTCGTATTTGAGATTCGTTATAAAGATGTTCTGCTGGAGTCTTGAGGTTTTGAAGTGGATATATACTATAGATACTACCTTTTAACTGTAGGTAGTATCTATAGTAACAAATATTTTTGGTTGTAGCTAATATTTAAATTTTTTTTACAAAAGTTGATGAAAAGATGAAACCTGCAAGAAGTCATATATGATAGACATCACTTTGTGTAAAAGTGTCTCCAAAGCTTTTTTTGTTAGCCTAAATCTAAATGTGAATTCGGCGTCATTCAGGCTCTGGATATAATAAATTCTTGTCTTCTTATGTCTTCGCACAGAAGTACGTTGTCTTCTTCCAGCTTCAGAATTACTATCCCAATCGGATAATTGCATTTAAACTTCCAAATCACTATCACTAGAACTGGAAGATGACGAAGATGAATAAATTTTCCTAATGAATATTAAGTTAGGTCGCAATCCCAAACCCAAATCATACGAGTTTCACCGATAGCAATCCGAGATTGCCGCGATTTGGCCAATCGAAGCAACTGTCAAAATGGACAGATAGGTTGTTGGCATGAGTAAACATTCATTGTCATACAGAGGGTAATCTTCAATCTCTTATCCGCCCTCTGAACGATTGGTTGAATAATTAGATTGGTATCTCAGTCCATGTATTGAATATTGGCATGCTTTTCTTTAGAAATGGATTGAATTGTCAGTCTATGACAGCAAAAATTGGATTGATATTGCATATTGGTTTTGGCCGATATACGAGTGTTGCTTTTTTTTGACAGTTCAATAATATTCTAATTAGTATACAGGGGCTTAGTTTTTTGGAAATATCAGCAATATTTAAATATAAATGCTACTATGGCAAGAGGCCATATGGGATGTCATTGATCCCTTGGAGGATGAGACGGGCTTTGGTATGGGATGCTACTTGTAGATGGTACCGGTGACCCCGAGCTGGTGCTTTCCTCGCTTAACGAATAAGTATCGCAATACAGCGAGGAAATGCTGCCAGCGTCAAAGGTACACTGCCACAGGTACCAAAATTTTTTGTTTTAATTTTCTAATCATCAATTTTTATTTATTATTACTAATGTTACTTCTAAAACCTAGTTCTATAAAAGATACATAATGTTTATGTAATATAAAAAGTAAAACGTAGGAATATCTCTTGAAGTATAAAAAGTAAACGTTTTAGGTAGGCAACGAAAGGTTTATACAGTAGTATATTTATAAATATTTATTACATATATTACGACACGATAATTCTATGATTATACCCAGAAATAACGAGTAATCATAAAAACATTTTGACATATAGCATAGACATTCAACCCAATTGACAGATAAAACATTCATAGATACAATACGTTCCATTTTCAAGTTACATTCATAAATCATCATAGGCAAACGCCATTAATGGCGCCAAATATTTTTTTAAACTAGCGCCATTGAATCCCACGGGTCGTCGGAATTTTTTCTCAGAAATATGTGAATAGCGGCACCTTTGTGATTATGAACGTTTCGGGGCTTTAGTGGTAGTTTTTTTCTTCAGATCCTTTGTGAATGGACGTGTCTTTTGGGCTGTTTGAGGAATTTGGTTAATGTTGTGAAAGAATTGATTTAACCACAGATTATGTAGATTATTTTTCTGTACAGATATGGATACATTTTAAACAGATAGGAATCTGGAATAGCCTTTCTAGAAGTTTTTTTATCCTGTATGTTTATCGTGATATATTATGGTTTTAACTAGAAGTTATAAGGTTAACTTACTTTAAAAGTATTATGTATGTTCCTAGTCTTAAAATACAAACTAAAACCATGTATAATAATTAACTTAAGTAATGTTTACTATTAATTAGGATAAATGCTTGCACTTCGGTGACCGTTGGAGATCGTATCATTATTCGACGTCATCTCTCATGACTGTGACCATGGGGTTTTTGAGAGCATCTAGTCCAAACCAAAGTGTATTAGATATAAATTTATATGCGCGCACACTAAATATTTTATTTAAGTATGCGCGCAAATATGTGTGCGTGTGTGATTTTCTTTTTAATAATAAAATAAACTTTCTTAAAAATATAAATAATTTTTAAGAAAGTTGTAAATACTGTATACTTTACTGTAATCAATAAAATTATAATATATTCTTGATGTGATAATCTGGGCTTATGAATGTCTAATGGACGAAAATATATTAAAATTCAGAGCTTTCATTTTTTGTATCCTATCTTTGTGCTTTTATCCATGAAATTACAAATTAAATTGTTACTTTATGAGTTTGAATAATATTCAACATTATTCAGATCGGATCTTTTACGGGTTAGCTCTCAAATTTTCCACTTTTTTTGTTTTAAATTACTTTTTAAATTAATTCTTTCTAGTATTAATTTTATACAAGTTTAATTACGTTTAAGGTGTTTAATTACTTTTTGATTGTATTAAATTGAATTGTATTTGTTTGTGTCGTGTAAACTCTTAAAGAATTCCAAATATCTTGTGATCTCATATAATGACTAATCATTATGATTAATTATCAAAACACTTAGTTAATCCGTAAATATGACGTTCATTATCCCCCACTAATCCCGGCTGCTTAAAAAATCTAAATGTCCGATTTTGTGTTACGAAAAAACTTTTTAGCAAATATTTAGTATATATTATAAAGCCAACCTTTGCAAGACAATAGTTTCAAGTTTTAGCCGATACATTTACTATATTTTTTATCTCTTTAGATCATGTCAATCTAGGCTTTCCACTCTCTTAGGTTAACTGTTCTGTTTTTTGCTATACATATAATAATTATAGACACAGCTTAAATTGACGCGACCATTACGCACAAACAAACTTTTTTGGAATGGCTTTATACCAGGCAATGAAATGTTCTAAATACTACTAATATTAGCTTTTTATAAATGTTACACAGAGTTTGGCTGAACTTAAAAAATAAAAGAACAAAAGAGCTGTGTGTGTTGTGTTTGTGTGTAATTATTAAATTACTAAAGTAATTTCTCGACTTCAACGATTCTAGTATTGAAGTATCTTTCAAGTTTTTGTTGTGTCTGTACGCCGTTTTTCACATTCCAGCCAGTTTTTTATCAGTCTGTTAAAAAAGTAAATTTCAGAAAGGTCGTATACGCGTTAGTACGTTCACTGGAAACTAGTTTTTTGTCTCAAGGCTTTAGCCTGTTCCAGATGGTATATACTCGTGCCCGCGTATAACTAAAAATAGGCTATCCGTTTCTAGACAATTTTTATACAAAAATTAGAGAAAAATAAAAGAATTATACAAAAAATATGTTTTTTTAAAGGTATTCAGACTGGCTTCTTTATTCTAAGATCGTTGTCATCTGAATAGTTATTGCTAATAAAACAAACTGTATTCCTAAACGAATACTTTCTCTTCATTTATTGGATTTCAAGAGGTCTTTGACATCAATGTTATCATTCATTCATTTTTGTTTCAACTTTTTGTATTATCAATTTTAACGTTAATTTAATTTTTAATCTGTTCGACGCCTTGGTTGACAGAAATTTCTTTCTGATTACGTATACAGTAAAATAAAATAATAACTATTTATTAATAACATTTAGTTTAGAACAAAGATCCTATACTTTGAAGTAATTGTTAATTAAGATGTACTTTAGTTGGCCACAATGCTCTGTTTTAGGCGACTATAAGAATTTTATTTTAGTTTAGAGAGCTTCGAACCACAAGTTGAATTTTTATCTAAATCAATTCAAAGTCAAAATCGTGGAGCAATGATTTGTGTCAATATATGAATGTGATAATATTAACGAGTTTGAACCAGTGTTATCGTGTTTAAGGTCAAGAAATAATTTGAATTTTCATATACGTTTTTTTAAAGTAAAAAGTTTTATCGATATATCATGATCTAGAGATTGAGCTTTTAGATAATATATGTTTTGCTATTATTATTAAGTATCACGTAGAACATCACAAAACAGATTATATATTAGATAATATTTTTTTGGTAACATTATAATTAAATAATTGATCCTTATTAATAATAATAATAATAATAATTTATTAGCAAGAATATGGTACAAAAATGAAAACTGTTTTTTTTTTTCATAATAAATGTTTGACATTGAATTTTTTTAGTATATTTTTTAACGTATTAAAACTACAAGATATATGTACAAAAATAGCAATAAGAATTGCCGCTGTTATTGAATATTAATTATACATCTAATAAATATTAATTAATCCATTCTTCGTACAAATATGTTAGCTATTCTTATAGAAACCGTACAATCGCAATTTTCTTAGCTCTCAGCCCCAAATTAAAAATCTTTGAAACATGAGATGATCTACGAGGCCTAGGTGTGAATCGTAAGCCAAAAATAGTTGCGTCTGCGCATCCCGCCCTCGTGCTTAGTTAAAAATAAAGCTGTAACTAGCTAAATGTCACTCACCCGAAATGCACTTTGCGGGAAAACAGTACTTAATCCACAGTTAGCACCTTCACCAACTAACGCCGACTTTTAGCGTACGCGCCGGTTACAAATTGTGAATCTAAACACAAGGTTGTCCTCAACACACAAACCACATTTAATATATTTTTTTGTTATCGTAATTTATTTAAATTGTGTCAGCGCGTGTCTCCGTCGCCGGTTGAGAATGTACTGAGTGGCGCCGGCGAGCGCCCGCCATGTTTTAACCATATTGTAGTTTAGTCGATAAAAAATATTTTGTTTCCATTTTATCCTGTACTGAGCAATCGAGAGGGTCAGTACCCGTGGCAATATGATTAATGGCTCTGGCATGGGCCATGGGAACAGTCGCTTGGGTTATCGAAAATTTAACACCAATTTTGCGTTTATCAAATATGGCGGCCCACACGTGGTTTATGTTTACAAAAGCTCCGGTAAAATTGTTATCAAAGTCGATGTGTATTAAGTTATAAATAAGTTACTAATTATAAAACTTAAATTACGTTTTTTTTTTCACACTCAGTGTCATAGAATGCAGTCAAAAAAAAACAAACTAAAAATACGCGCGCTGAATAATAATTTTATAATAATACTGTTCATTGTTTAATGTTAGTATCCAGTTTTCTTTTTTTTCTCTTTTTGTCTATTAATTTTAATATTTTCTGTTTCATATATGTATATATTGTTTATCTATGTAATTTGTTTGTGTTTTGTATTTATAATATGAATGTTAGCTGTAAGATTACTAATAAATAAATAATATCAAATTCTAACTAATATTGCAAATAGTGTAAGGGTCTTAATCATCTGCGATTAAATATAAACAAATAGAGCCGTGAAATGTGCTTTCCAAATTAACTGTCGTTAAAAGTTTTTCCGAAACTTAACTTCGCAAATTATTTGAAAACAGCCAAATAACGTTTTCCTTCAATTATCTTCCATCATCAAGTCATAACATCCGTTGCTATTACGTCAACAATTAGCATAACCGTTAACGCATTGTGTTATACATTTTGAGTATGATTTTCGTTACAAAAAATAGTTATTAACAGTATAAAATACAGAAGTATGTCTCTACTAAGTCCAATTAATGAAAGAAAATTAACGGCGTTAAATTTTTTTAGCAAAAAAGGCTGTGTCTAGTGATAGACTAGATTTCTAGAGTGAAATTCTTTCCTTCCTCAATCTGATAGAGACAACGACTTCCAACAAAAAGTATAATGATCTGTAAACATAGACAAAAATGGTTGTATAGACGACAACAAACTAAGACTACCTAACTACAGAAGATACAACCGAGTGTGTACGAGTATTTTGTTACGTTTTAAACGCTTAAATTTAAATTGAATCCTAACTAGAAAAGTATAGGTCAAGCTTCGGGGATTAACCAACCACATAATATAAGGATGTTATTTTATATGGAAACACTGTACAAATACAAATTTAACCATCTGCAGTATTTTGTTGTATTCCATTCATTTCCACACATTTTATCTGTATTGTCTAGCCATCTTTGGATTTGGGATGACTTCCGAGTTCCGAGAATCGAGGTTTAAAACGCAAACACATTTTATTGTCGATGGTACCTATTGTCGCAGAAACTAGTATTGTTTTAAATAATTGTGTAACCATCAATACTTCACGCTCATCACTTAGGAAAATTGTAGTTAAAAACTGACTTCGAAACTCGTTAAAATTTAGTATATTTCTAAATAAATGTATTAAGAGTTAATTATATTTTTGGAAATTGTTCGTTGTTCTTTCTCCTCTTTAGGTTAATAAGTACAGATAAATCTCAATTAAAAATATAAATAGTAACTAAATTATTGACTCATTTAACTGAAAGCTCATAAGACGCATTAACACATTAATAATAATAATGAATATAAAATTTTGTTCCTGTCTTAAGTAGGACCGATAACTTTTATATATTGTAAAATATACCTTGTTTATATTACATAGGCTCGAAAGGAATTTGTATAATTAGTTATACGAGGTAAATCCCGGGGTCTTTTTTAAATATACGGGCTTTTCCTCAAATTATATTTAACGTAATATACGAGGAAAACGTTCTAAGTGCCAATATACAGGTAAACAAAAACTTAATAAAAATTATAGTGTAATGAATTTTTTAAAGAATTACAAATTGACTAACTTTATTTAAATAAACAAACCATTATTAAATTATTTATTCAACGTTTTGTATTATACAAATTTATTAGCACCGGAAAGATCGGGTTTAATTTTTTTGCACTTGGCACAGAAACCGTACAAAAATGATTGCATTTAACTGGGAAGATTACCAATTAGTACGGCTTCCTACGCCACCGTAACTTAGTGGTTAAAGGTTTCTTTGGTTTGGATAGGATCCTCTATTGTTCATAATTGTTTCCAAGCGTGTGTCCTCATCACGCATGCGTTAAGGTCCTGCACCTCGTGACTGTCCTGATAAGTATGCTGGGAGCATTTTTGTACGGCGCCTTAGCCATGGGAATTTCTGCGACGTATTTATCCTTTAATTACAGCTTTAATCATACGAAGTTTAAAGTTTTATTACATTTATTGTGCATTATTTGCAAAGTTGGACGTCTCTCGCTGATCACTCAATCAATGTCCCTTTTCATATCACACGTTAATAATCTATAAAATGGGGTTGTATCCAGAATAGTGTGTTTTTTTGGTAAAAACTCTAAAGTCTAGATGTAATAAAGTATGTAAGATCTATCCTATGCTGATGCAGAAAATATTCTTATTGTGCAAAAATAGTTAAATTATAAATTTGTGTAAAGTACAGTTAACATGTAATACATGGAATCCTAGTGTGGTGGCTGGTGCACTTTATTTAACTAAATTATTGTGTTTAATTAAGTATTTCTTTCTTTTCTTTCTATGTGCGATAGAAAAAATAAGTTGTTATGTCTAACTAATATTCGTGAATATTTAACTGTATGTATTTACAAGCAAATTGCACACAGCAAAGAATGACGCAGCGCAGTAGCGGAAATGTCGGGACTTTCATGACAAATTTCATTTAATATTCCGAAAACTATGACAAAATCCTTCGAGCCTATCATAATATGACACTTGAATCATCAGGATCAATCCTCTCGTGCGAATTCTTTGCGATTTTAACGGATTGAACACATCTTTTCCGGAGCTGGATATATTCGGTAGTGGGCTGATCGGTTTTTTAGAAAGCTATTCGCTGTTTTGCTGATGATTTTTCTTTTTTTTCTGCTCTAAGTGCCAAAAAATTTTTATAATTTTATTTTATTTTATTGTGTGCTTGTATTATCTTGTATATGTTTTAAGTGTTTTTTTTAATTTCTATTTTTGTGAAACTTATGTTTACTTTAATTGTCACACATTTTAGATGTAAGATTTTGTAAAATAATTAGTAGATTTCGTACTGTGTGTGATGTTGTAAGCTTAATAACTAAATAAAATAAAATAGAGAAAAAATCACATTGACGTAGCGTAATTTTACGAAGGAGCTCACCTTCGTAATTAAGCTATTGATCTATAATCGTGTCTCGTATCTCCTAAAGCTGCTTTAATTTTGAGGCTTTTGTATAAAGGCGCTTATCAGTGACTGTTACTGAACTTTATGTTGTATTAATCATATTATAATTATAGTCTGTAGATAATGAAAGTCGTAATATTCATTATTCTTGTCGCTTCCTACGTCACGTAAGGTCAATCAAACTAGGAAGCAAAACATTTCCACTTACTAAATCTCATATCATTTATTAAGACAAATGTAAATACTATGTTAATAAACTGGTTCCGCGTAAAAAAGGCTGTGACATACGATATTACGCTTTTTCATATAATAATATGAATAGCCTTTATTTCTTACTTTTACACTTCAACACATTTATATTTCTATCTTATTCTTTATAGATATCTGTGTGCCCTTTGTTGGTTAAGTTACTGTGCCACTCTTTGCCATGTAACTCCTGCTGCTTCTTTAATCTGGTATAGCCATCTTCTTAATTGGCTTCGCCTTTTGCGTTTATTCTACCTGGCACCAGTTTAGTACTTTCTTGCTTCACTTATCTGTACCTCTTGCCATGTGCCCCGTTTCATATTAAATTATTGAGGTTTTCTGACAGAAACACATGAATTGGGGCACAATCATAAGTTACTAGCTATTTCTAATTCAGCGCCTTCAGCCAAACAAACAAACTCTTCAGTCACAACATTGAAATATACTAAGAATATATTTTTAAATAAATTGCTTGTTTTATTAGCGTATTAATTCCTATAAAGGATATAAATCCAAATTCTTAACACAATCATTATTGATGGAAATAAAATTTTGGCAAAACAATGTCAAGGTATGAAATTAATTTGTATTCACTCACGGGTATTGGCAGGTAGATTTTACCTTTACCTGACCTTATTGTAAAATATTTAAGCATTTGACAATGTTTTATAAAGGAAAGTATGTATGTTTTCTTCCTCTTGCATGTACCGATGGCTGTAGATTGGGACACAAGTTATAACATCTTAAACCTTTCAAAACACAAGAATTTCACAGGATTTAGACAAGTAAAAGAAAGCTTTGGTGTGTAAAATAGTGTATGGAATTTATAATTTCCAATTATTCATATTTTTTATTTAATTTTATTTATTTACTTACTGCTAACTTTTACTAATATTATTTCTTTTCTACTTAGCATTATTATTATTACATTGTTTTTCTTTTCAGCTATCGACTGAAGAGAGAGAGACATGTATAAATTTATTGTATGGTCACAGAAATAAAGTAGGATTTAATTAATTCATAAATATGTAATAAAAAGTGCAAGAAGGTTTTAACTGGCATAATATAGGCCGATAATACTATTAACGTAATTAAAACTAAAAAAAGTAACATCCTGGTGAATTAGGGGTCTTTATAAAAGTTTTATCGGACCGGATGTGAAGTTAAAATTTCAGTTGACTATCTGTTAAACTTTATCGGTAGCGGAAATGTGGTAATAAAACGTGGTTTTTGATGTATAAAATAACTTTTTAAATGCTGTTAAGAATCGCGCGCGCGCACCTATACGCGTTTAACATTTTGACACAATTTATTTTATTATAGTATTAATAACGCACCAACAACAAGTATTTCAATAAAAATCCATAAAATAAAGTTTTATAATGAAATTGTAACAATGATAATTTATTTATTTAAAAGATAATAATTAATTTTAAAAATCGAGTAGCGCTGCGCTACAACCGTTGTAGGTCTCAGATTGGTGTATTTTCATGTTTTTTTTCTAATAGCCAAGAAGGTCATCAGCTTTTGTGACACAAGCCGTCGATTTCTGGCATGTTGGTTTCCTCGCGATGTTGACTTTAACGGCAGTCCAAGTACTAAATGAACACATAGAAAGAAAAATCCATGTGGTGCACAAACGGGGCACAAACCTCGACATCAGGGATGAGAATCGCACGCTGAAGCCACTAGGCCAACACTCTTCATGGAATTATAATCTAAGGTGTATATTATATAAAAAATAATAATAAAAGTTCTACATAAAATCAAACTTAAATAAAGATTCGCATGTCACAACAACCTGTTGCCCATGAGCAGTTGATTCCCAAGTGCCCATGGATCGTATTATTAATTCCTAGTCAAACATGCCATCATAAACAGTCACTATTATAGGATAAGAAATATATTATCATTCAATAATTGAAATATTAGTTAAGTTATTATATAGAAAAACAAAAGTAATATAGATTAGATAATTAAAAAAATTATGACAGAAACACAGTTTAATAATTAAAATTCTATGACAATTACTTCTAAGTATTTTAGTTTCAGTTCTTATAAAACATAGGAACTGGCTAAATTATGAACAGTGATGATTTATCATAATAATCTTGAGATACGCAATACTTTCTTTCCTTATTCTTGTGAAATTGCGTTGAATTAGACCTTATTTTAATTAAAATTAACATAAATTAAACTCTATTGTGCCTAGACAACAATTATCACGAAGGCTATACGTTGAGACATCTCTAATCGTTACTCAGAAAATGTCGATTTAAAGAGTACTTAACCCTTTCCTGCATTTTGGTACAAATATGATCCACACCGTTCTTTGATCAGTATTTCCTATTTGTGTAAATGAATCTTTGTTTTCTGCAAGTAGGATCATAAACGGTACCTATGCTTCCATACTAAATACTAACAACACCATCTCTGGGTGAATAGCTGCGCTAAAAATTAGTTGCAAGTTAGAAGGACATATTTCGACGGTGCCCCGCGTGAATGTGTTTTTCAAAATTAGTTTAAAAATAGTTATCATCGCAATTTCTATTAGTAAAAATACGTAACGTTGCTGAAATATTGCTAGTTATCTGGACAAGGTAAGGTTTTCTGTTTTTTTATGGTTTTACTCTGAGAAAATGTTATTTTTAAGTCTGGACTAAATCTGAGCCAACATGCAGAAATATTCCTTTTACTATTGGTTTATATTTGGTACATCATGCATTAACGTAATACTTGCGGACTGTGGTTTTTATTTCAATGTAAGGGAGTGGGTTCGATTCTCGCATGAAAAACATTTTTAATATATATAATACATAATTAAAGAGATAGAAAATTTATTTTTAACATCAATAAATGATTTAGGCTGAATGCAATTTATGTTAACAACAACCCATTCGGATGGAATACTAAGAGACCCAGTTGAAATACGCCCCAATGATAGTTACCAGTGTGGATATGGAACAGTTTGTTGGTATGATGATGCCTTATGATGTCCACTATTCAGCTGCCTTCAACCAGAGACTACTGGAGTTCGGTATTAGGACACCCTAAAGTGAATTCGTTTATGTCCTGTAATCGCTTTGAAGAAATTAAACGTTTCTTACATTTCAATGATAACTCAACCCAAATTCCCAAAGGTCAGGTTGGCTATGATCCTCTCCATAAACTCAGGCCATTTCTTGTCCAAGTTAGAGAACGACTATTGACTGTTCCGAAAGAGGAATATATGGCCGTCGACGAAAAGAAAATACGAACTAAAAGCAGGTCTACAATGAAGCAGTACCACCCAAAAAAGCCACATAAGTGGGGATACAAGAACTTTGTCTTGAGCGGCAGTTCTGATTTCAGTTACGACTTTGGACTATTCACAGGTGCTCATGTTTCTGAAACGGTAGATGGCAATTTGCCGAACATCAGCACTTCAAGCAATGATGTCGTCCGGCTTGCAAGAATCATTTGACAATACATCACTGCCACTTTTCACTTTCTTTTAAGCTGCACTTCTTGGTTATTACAGGATCTAGATCAGATCACACAAATTTTATCACCGCATATTCTTATATTTTGAGATATGACGACAGTCATTGCTTGGCTTTTAAATAGACGCAGAAATTCTGAGACTGATGCATGGTTGCCCCTTAATTTCAAAGTAGCTGTGGCGGAAGCCCTCACTATGACCAATAAGCCCAGCACAGTCGCCCAACGCGGACGGCCATCCTCCAATCTTATCGAAAATACAATCCAAGAGAAGTCCAGAGGAGCTATTGCAATAGTGCCATACCAGGATGTTCGTCTTGACCAGCTGGACCACTTGCCTGTCAGGCAGCGCTGCAAAGTGCCTGAGTGCAATGGTAGATCCCACGTGCTATGCGGGAAATGTCAAGTCAACTTATGCTTGAATGAGAAGAGGAATTGTTTCCTGCTGTTTCATACTACTTAATACTTTTTTTTTGCAATTTCTGCTCATTGTGCCACATTTAAACCAAAGTGGAAAAACCTGTTTTTCTTACGTATTTTTTACTAAATTGTAATTTGATAAAATACGTATCTTTTTATTTATTTTTTTACGTAACATATATTTTTTTGGCTTGAAAACAAAAAATCATGCAGTAAAGGGTTAAATAATTGATTAGTGTTGTTTAATTTATACTGTATCCATATGTCAATAGATAATTAAGTAATTTAAGACTTTGTTTATATTATAGGCTAAATAGTTTGTTTGTTTAGTGCCAATCTTAGAATAACATTATTATTTATTTAAATGAACGAAGGAATAATGGGACTTATAATCGAGGAAGTTGACAGAATTAAAACAGATGAATATAATATACATATATTCATAGCTAACTGTATAATGTTTACGTAATGTATATTTTTAAAACGTTGTCTAGTTACTAGTAATTAAAAGTTAAATAAAATACTTAAGGTAAGTTACATGTTATGTTCGATTACTGAGGTAATTGCACCATTACATAAATACAATTTTTGATACGTTTTTCTTCAAACATACGACAAAATGTTAACATTTTAAATTAGTTTATTCGCATAAATTGAAGTGTAATTAATGATAATTTATACAATTATAACTGTTGAGTAAAGTATTTCTTGAAAGACGAACTGTTTGAAGCCTCGATAGGTAGATTTATTTGAACACATTTTAAATGTCTCGTGCAAGTCTGGCGATTGTTACATCATTTATCACATGTCGTTACGGTTAGAATAATTTCTTAATAATGCTTCATTGCGGAGTCAATTTGAAGCGATGTGTGCCTGACCTTTCATAAGCTTCAATGGAAGGTGTGTCTCTTGACGTATTCGTATATTATAAGTGGTTTATACAAATATAGTACAACGTTTACGGTCGTTGAATTGGCATCACATTGCGTTCCTCCGTTTATTTAAAATTAGTGTTATCATCTATGGTTTCGGAATGCATCTCTGTTGTTAAGCCATAGATTTATTTGACACAAAAATTTAAAAAATAAGACACACAGCACACAGCATTACTATAGCTACCAATTCCCTAAACTGCTGGTATTACGATTGGCTCCAGCTGGATGCAGCTTGCCCATGACAGAGATAGTTGGAGGAGGCCTTCACCTGCGGAGGGTTCTTGCAAACTAATTAAAAAGTAGATGAAAATCAATGTAATTTATTTTTATTTATAATAGGATTAAGTTTATTTGATTTTACAATATATAAAAGGCTTTTTATATATTTTTATAAAGACCAGTTGGTGTGCGTTGTCTGAGTAGATGTTTATAAGATTAAATTGTAGTTATTATTAGGTAGTTAACGTAAAGTAGTAAACAATTTGGCAAACATTTTTATTTTGATTAACCGCCACAAACTCGCGGAATACAAGTCGAAATTCATTAAAATCGAAAGAAATTAGGTACGTCAAAAACAATCTACCACTTTAACGATAAATTCAGGAATATATTAATTACATTTGCCGAAATTAATTAACTGCTTACGTCAAAGAACGTTATTTAGTAGTAAAATTGCGTCTTATTAAATTCTGAGTAATTGTGAATTTGTGAAGGCCGAGACGTAATAACAGTTTTTCGTTGAGGCAAAAAATGGTACAACACCTTGGAAACTCCAGATTGTTAGAACTATTAACTTGGAAATCACACTTATTATAACAATTGATAGAAATAATGATAAAATCACCATACAAATACTAAATTGTTCTGTACTGTATTTGTGTGTTGTGATAGTAGCGTTGTACTTCAATTACTTCGAAATAAAGAACCTACGTTATTATTATTATTAAAGCTATTTAATGCATACAACATTTGTGTAGTTTACATTTCTTAATATAAGTATTAGTTGTGTTAGTATACGTTTTAAAAATAACTGTAGATTAAATATTTGTTATTATTTTGGAGGCCACATATTTTTTGAAGTTATACTTCTTTAGGCGCGTTATGAAAAATTTATGAGAGTGAAATTTTACGATGCGCGCGCACCTGTGACACAAAATTGGGAGTGTGATTATAGCGTGCGCGAGCGAGATAGGAATAAGACAATCTACAAGTAAAAAGAAATAGAATATGCGTGAAGTTCGTATGCCAAGAATTTTGAATGACCATAATGACATTTGTCATTTACCTTTTAAACAAATAAAGGAGTTTTGATTATTTTTTCAAAGAAATTTATTAATTTTATATTGTGCAATACTGCCAAAGCTACAACATACATCTTAGTGTTTGGTAGAGATGTTCTAAATATATAATAATATATACTTTTAACTAAATAGAATTTATGTATGATTTCATTGCGAGACTTTAAAGTCTAGGTATTCATACCGACTCTTTTTACCACTGAAAATAGATCAGCCATCCTAAGGGTTTTAGAAGCAACAGGTAATGTTAGAGGTTATCACTCTTAGATAGAGAGATTGGCGCGTGAGAATAAAATTGGAACGCGTTTCGCCCAATCACAGATACATGACATGATTCGTTACTCCCTTTTATCTTCTTTTCTCTTCTATTTCCATAGATCCACCTCTGAAAGGTGACAAATAACAATACTGCAATATTGGACACGGTTAACGATTTTGGTTTTTATATTATTTCTAGATCTTAATTATTAGTGTTCTAAGCCAGCGTTACGGCCAGCCATTGTTCCGTGTCTGACAAGGTTAGCTGATGTAATGTTCGCAAGGATTACAGCACCGGTCAATGACCTTGCATTTATCGATACGTAGAAACGTGTTGAACATCACTAGTGACCCAGAAGTACGCTATGCGGGAAATGTGACTGTGACGAGTATAAACGCTGTTTTAAAACTGATTAACAACCTGTACGGTGCAAGTTAGTGAGATGTATGACTCAAAGTAATCAATTTTTATTGACGATTTCTCGATTATAGAGAAATAAATCTTTTCAAAAACTGGACAAAATTGCATTATATGAATCTTGAAATGTCAGTTAAGGTGAAATGCGAATGGACACGAAAAGTGTATATTATGTCAATCGCTGAACGAGATTCATGTGTAAGACGTCAAATTCGGTATTCTCTTCACGATTGAGTTTTATTAGTGAATATTACAATTCATGAGAAAACCAAAAAGGGAATTGGCCCATTTTAATTAAATTTAAGTTTTGTGTGCCCTCTAGATATATATATATATCCCTCTATTCAGAAGAACGCGTTTCGTCAAAACTTATCGATATACAGAATGAGCATTCTGAAAAACGAACTAGGTCTGGATATCCATAGTTGCTCCCTTTACACTTTGGAATCAATTTTCCTCTAGTTTTTATAATTTAATTTTTTTAATATCTTCGTGTGCCGATTGTTGGCAAGCTTTTATAAATAAATAAATACAGCTTTATTGCAGCGCCAAAGCCTTGATTGGAGTCACTAATAGAGGATCGCTCTACTAAACTTACAGTGCTGATACACCTCAGGGACAGTATGGGATAACCACATGGGTGTCCCATACTGTTGTATACAGGACTTCTCTAAATAACTCTTACTCTACTTATAAAATAGAATATATATAATATATATATATATACGAGTGATAGAAAAAATCACTAGACTTTCTCACAAAATGTTAAAAGTTTTGGCATGGAGCTTATTAAATATTATTCCTGTTTGATTTCGGAAAAACCACATTATTTATTTAGGAACCTACATTAGGTATATTTTTCCAAGTGATGCTTTATCCTACTTGTGGCCACCCATATCACAAAAACTACTGAACTTATTTTATGAACATTTAATAGATCAATGAGTATTATGGTCGAAAAGGATCTGGTTATTTATAATAGACAAACATACATACGAAATATACCAACAATATCGCATATATACTTATAACTTCGACTATTAAAAGCGGTTATATATACCAGACATCGCTAAAACACTATGTATATCTAACAAAAAATCTTATTGTTATAAGGTTCTATCGTATTTATACAAAACGACCTTGGCAAGGTTGCTATGAAAAAACTCATAATAAAACTCATGGACAAATTAACTGTCAGTCTACAAATTGAAAGTCTTGAACTACTGATGAAATAGGCTACATTATTACAGTATTGTAATGAATACTTTAGAAGTCTCTTAGTAATAAAGCATTTCTGTCATTATAAATTTTTTAAATGGGTGATCAACTCTGTTCTAATTTTAATATTTTTATACTGGGTTGCGCAAAAGTATAGTAGACCGAGGCGAATCGGATCACTTTTTCTTTGAGGTTGAGTAAATCATACTAAAGTGCTATATAATGTTATTTTTATTGATAAAATCGTAAGAAGTAACAATTACCTATGAAATAAATATTTAAAAACTTAAATCATACATATATTCTCTTAATTAGCTATTAAAAACTAAAAAAAGGAAAATATCCGATTCGCCCCAACTGTCGGGGTGAATCGGATCGTGCACAAAATATAACAAAATTTTAAGGTATAGTGTTAAATAACTTTGGAATCAGTAAAAATATATAATAATAAGATCAATTTTAATTATTGGCACATAATTCACATATACATATGGTCCTTTTTTTCTGTTAGCTCGTGAACGGTGCTGAAAAACTCTTAGCAGCTTTACGCAAGGTCAACTCTTTGTTCTGGACTTAATTTACAGCCTCTTTTATTTTTTCCTGACACCATTCTCCGGTGGTCATGAAATAAATATGAATCAATAACCTCAAACATGTAATAAATCAGTTTAAAAGTATCATCCAATTCGCCCCTAAGGATATGATCCGATTAGCCCCATAATTAAGACTTTTGAAATAAATATTTTAGACGTTAACCTCTAAGATTATACTTAAAAGCGAATTGGTTCTTCAATATTAACACCTTGCTCAACAATATAAACCAAAGTAGTTAATTTTAAGACAAATCCGTCATATGACACAAAGAAAACGTAAGTACGTAACCTTAGATGAGCGCCAAATTGCGACACACACAAAAAACCGAGTGGCTGACGAGCGACATTGCCACTGATCCACACGCGCGATCGAAATACTGCTTATGCTGGGAGGTGCTCATTAAATGGAGAGACACAAAACGCCGGTTGAGTGCGTTCTATGTGAATGTGATATTTGAATTATCAACACATTTCTTATTTTGATCCGATTCGCCTCGGTCTACCTACTGGCACTAAAGGAAATTTGTTTATTGAAGTGAAACTTCTTTATCGGGGTTGGAATGAATGTTCTTTATCGACGTATGGGAGAAATTTTGTAGCAAATCGTCACGTTTTTCGGTTACGCGCCATGTTGCTTTTTGAAGTCAAACTTCTTTATCGGCGTTAGAATGAGTCTTTATCGACGTATGTGAGAAATTTTGTAGCAAATCGTCACGTTTTTCGGTTACGCGCCATCTTTTTCTTGTCCCTACCACGTTTGATCCGAAGAGATTCGAAGCCATTAATAACAAAAATATATAATAACGATAACAATGATAGTAATAATTCTATTACAATTAATGAAATTCTGTAATAATCTAAGTAGTAATAAGGTAAAATGAAATAATTGTATTTGTATTCATGTCTATGATAATAAAAGCCTTTTGTTACACTTTATTTAACCAATTTCGTTAAGTTGCATATAGTAGATCATTTTTCGAAAAATAAGGTCATAAAGAAGTTTCACTTCTTACGTGTGTACACCTAGTACACGCACACATTTTTATTTTTTATATATGACATCTTCTGATATTCTGTTGTTGAAAATTGTGTAGTGAACAAATGTAAAATACACTGAAAATAAACATGGACCGTTTTACTCCCCAAGAACGTGGAATAATCGTGTCAATGTTCTTACGGAATAATTCATCAGTGACAAAAACACAATGTGAATTTCGTCGACGATTTCCCCACCGTCCCACCCAGTTGCTTTAGAAGGATGCCAAACTAAAACACTTTAAGACCCTATCCCAGCACGAATTGCTGTGTCAGTCTCTCGGGGTGGACTGCGGGGAGCACTGAGGCGCGCCGGCCCGTAATAACAATTAGTTATGTAAAACATTTATGTTAATGTCAAATGTTGTAACAAACGCTACGGCTGAACATCTTTCAGGCCGCTAGTTAAACGGCTAGGCTGTTAATTGAATGGCTAATTAAGCTAGTTGGCTGCGAAAGATATACAATTATTAACTGACAACAAAAATATTTTATTTGATAAAAATACTTGTAACTTCCAGAAGAACATATATTTTTAGTCGCTTCTGAGTTATCTTTATACAAATTACGGTTTTAATAATATTAGTTTAAACTCCAGTTATCGTTTAACAAAGGTCATTACGATAAGAAGGTTAAGGTAACTGTGTACTTGCCACAATGTAATTTTATGTTTTTGTTATAAAAGGGCTAGTCTATTTTCTTAAGTTAACAACTTAACCCGTAATTTACATAAACATTTTTATAAACCCCATTCACGTTTAATAAGTTTCTGTGTAATTTTAACAGACACTCATTAATTTTTAAGTTAGAAAATTTTGATCTCTATCTATCTCTCTGAAGCCTTTCGCTTTTTCGGATTATCTAATCTTAAGCAAGATTTTTCTAATGGCCGCAATAACATAACATCTGAACTATTAGGGAATTTAAATCACAATTAAATATCATTTTATTGGTAATCATAACAATCAAATATACAGTATTTACAATTTTCTTAACCTATTATACTAAAAATATATATATATATATATAATACTAAAAATAATTAAAAATTAATAGAAAGAAAATTAAAACAAATTTAGAAAGTTTGGTCCCTCTGGCATTTCCTCGCTGTATTTCTTTGAGCGAGGAAAGCTCCAGCCGAATTGCCCTAGAGCAGATGAAAATAATATCTGTCAAAAACATAACGTAATAAAAACACTGGAAACAATCGCACTGCTTTTACGAGTTAACCACTAAGCCCCGAGACTGAAACGAGAAATTATTGAACCTTTCAAGCTTTTTCACCTTCCCAATTTACTTCAAGTGGATTAATACAGTTTTATTACTAAAACCGCAGCCTGAAGCTGACTCAGACGTAGTTTCCGATGGATCACCGCCACCATACACATCATTAATCCTTCGGGCAGTATCTGCAGCCCTGGTGCCATGTTGGAACTCGTACTCGTAAATTACGCGATATTTCATGTTTTTCATTTTATAAATAGAGTCACGCATAGAAAAAATTTAAAACAAGAACATGAAATGAATCATGGTATGAAAACAAATGAACGAGTAAATAGCTGTAAAAAAAATTGAAATTGGAATTCCTAACCAAAGAGGAGATATTTGAGAACCAAGTGACCAGTACGACAAATTTCATATGAAGTACCTAATAATATGATAAATAAAAAAGTAAAGAGTGCGATAATGAGAATCTAATAAAAATATAACCTTATCGTCGGCCTTTAAATTAGAATGGGAACAAGGCATAAGTAATAAAACACACTTTGATGCATTCATTTTCATATTTCCTTACCGATGATGCCACTTTGGCAAATACATAATTTTTAAATAACAATGAATTCCAAATTTAATTAGTAGAATAATTTTCACTCTTTATAAACCACTCACGTAATATTTAATGTAACTTGATAATATGCTATTAGTGCTACGCTAATCAAAAAAAGCTAAAGAGATTGCTGCGACTTCTCTCGGGTAGTAAGTCGTGCCAACGATTTTGGTAATCCCGTTTTATTGGTTATTCCCGCACCACAGAGAGTACGAGGGTATGTGATTATAGTGATTTGTAGACTGACGTCACTGTGAATAACATGCAAAATTCTCATTAAAACTCAGAATTTTTCTAGTATTAACCATTTATATTACCGCGTGTTTGAAACTAATACAAAACAAAGCGGGCAGAAATAAACTCGGCTCGTTAGTAGAGTTTGAGCCCGTTTGTATTTACATACATGGGCAGCCTAGTATTTTATATTGAAGCACGTCATCCTGGGATGGGGAAAACCTACCCGTTACCCATTCTTTATAGCCAATTTCCATTCAAAACATCAATAACATAATACAAATGTACTTACGAACGTCAGTAAAAAAATTAAATGCTTCTTAATTTACTGCCAGTTCTCAAATCAAGGGAGTAGTTCAGAAGAAATGCCAATAAACGCTCCGTCGCTCTTTTAAATCGACAAAGTTTCAAAATGTTTATAGTTGGATTCATTACAACAATAACTCTCAAATACCTACCGTACCTAAGGTACTACTATATTTTCTTATCCTTTTCCTTCAAGTCCACTTGCACCTAAATTAAATTGGCTTCGGAATTTTCCGTTCGCTAGTACACACATGCAGACAAGTTAGAACGGCGATTGCACCCGCATTTTAAAGCTCATGAATATTCAATGTATTAGGAAAGTCCTTAGTCAAGTAATTACAAAGTGCTTGGAAGACAGGAAATTATTTTTTCGTAGTTAATTGGAACAATTATACATATTCCCCTATCGCTCTTGTTGAGAATTGATTTCTAGGGAATTCAAAATAGCATTTGTAGCGACACCTATTATCTGCGGCTCAAACAGTACGTGAAACGTGCTAACACAATTTTATGTCGATCGCTATGGATATTCACAACTTTGATTCTAGCCAGTGGGGTTCGAGGATCCTCCCTTTAGGTTGATAAAACTACTCTAACAGTAAACGCAAATTTAATACATTAAATTTGATATTAAAGACTCCAACTGTTCTTAAATATTTCGTCCTCCTAGCTCTAATTAAATTTTACTAGGGTAGTCTGTTCACTGCATTTCCTTATTAGCTGTTGGTTTCATTAATAAAAATAGAATTATATTAATGATAGAGAAAAGCACCAATTATTTATTAAATTATACGCCATAGTTATTTGCGTTTTAGAAAATCTTAACATAGGATGCATTGCCCTTTTAAAATTCATAAATAAAAATTATTCGCAAAATATGTTGCTAGACGTGAAAACGGACCGGACCAATTCGAGAATATTTTTATTTATTTCTGAAAATATTTAAAAAATGGTTTTCTTATTACTAAAGTTCTTATTTAGATTTGTCTATACATTTAACATAGCAAAATGTTCCATATGTTGGTTAGCTATTAAACAGTTGAACAAAGCAAATCATATTAAGGCGAAACGAAGTTCGCGTTCAAAGTTATTAATAAAGTATGAAATGCAAAACTCTCGTTAATCGTAAATTAATTAATAAAGCTTTTTATAAATTTGACGCTTATATAAATGATCCTAATCCTTGGGACTGATTTTCTCCAATTTTTTTTTTTTTTTTAAAGACAATTCACACCAATTGACCTAGTCCCATGCTAAGCTGGTGAAGCTTGTGTTATGGGTACTAGGCAACAGATATACATACATATTATAGATAGATATAAATACATATTTAAACACCCAAGACCTAAGAACAACATCACATCGATGTTCGCCTCAGCCGGGGATCGAACCCGGGACCCATGGATTCGCAGTCAGGGGTACTAACCACTAGACCAATGAGTCGTCAATTCAAACAATTTGTTTGATTCAAATCTTGGCGATTAAAAAAGTGGCGGAGAGTTCCTTGCTCTACGCCCTTGACTTGCGAACTTTTACTCAATGTAAATTTAGCATGAATTTAACATATTTTCTATTGACGTTATAAGTGTACTTAGTTACCTATATTAATAAAGTTATTTTGAGTTTGAAAATTAACGTAAGATATAAGTAATTAATTCTGCAATTACGGGACTTTTGATTGATATAACATATGCCAATTATTTTATTCATGAATGAGCATGTGATGAACACGCTCTAATTATCGTGCTGTTAGAGTTCAGGCACATCTTGACACGATTATAGAATCAAAAACAAAGTGTTATTATTATAATTAGTCGTAGGACATAATTAATACGAAATACAGGAATCATTTGTTCTGATGTATGATTATTATCTTTGGTTTAGAAGTTTCGATTCTACCGGACAAGATTTGTATCTTTATCTATATATATATAATTCTTCTGTGAGTCTGTATGTCACTGAACTTCTCTCAAACGACTGGACCGATTTTGATGAAATTTTTTGTGTGTGTTCAAGGGGATCTGGGAATGGTTTAGATTCACAAATCAGCCCGGCAGGTGGCGCTGCAGTCGGTACTTTCATACTTTAATATCCTAATAGCTTGAAATATCATGCAGGACAACGTCTGTGGGGTCCACTAGTATACTATAAAATTCTACTGTACGTGTGTATGTCACTGAACTCCTCTTAAACGGCTGGACCGATTTGAATTAATTTTTTTGTATGGGTTTCGCCCTGGATGGTTTAGAATCACAAATCAGCTCGGCAGATGGCGCTGCAGTCGGTATCTATACTGCATCCATACAGCTGGTTTTTCAGGCACGAGTCTCAGATAGCTTAAGTGGTAGAGCTCTTGGAGGTAGAGGTTGGAATCTGGGTTCGATTCCGAATTATTTTTCGTTTGCCGAAAAAGATTGTCCAATAGTAATTTAAAATTCTTTGATATAAAGAATGGATATATATAATGATATAATGAATGGTTTACATTCAAAGAATTTACCTTCAATACTCTTTTTTCTGTCAAATCGTGTTTCACCTGTGATGATAAATAAAATAAAAATAAAATATGTTTATTATGGAACATAAGATACATGTATCACTTATTCCACGTCATTAAATTTGAAGGCATCCCTACTCATCGGCAAAGAAGACAGAGGGTGTAGGCCGAGAGAAAAAGCCGGCGTAAAAAACTCTCGGTACTCTTTTAAAACAGCAAATCATCAAACAACACTTATTTAAAACAAATATCTCAAATTAATTAGAAGTAGCCTGTCTAGCACTAGTCCCAGGCCCTTTTATCAACTAGATAATCGTTGACTTTATAGTAAGCCTTTTTACACAGCTTTCCTTTAATACATTTCTTAAATTTATTAAAAGAGCCTCTGGGATTTTATTAAAGAAGAGTATCCCTTTCCCCAAAAAAGAATTACTAACTTTAGATAGTCTAGTACGGGGAAATTGCAGCCTGCGTTTGTTCCGTGTATTAACATTGTGCGTATGTTCTATTCTAGTAAACTTATCACTATTTTTGTATACATACATAATATTTTCATAAATATATTGCGAGGGAAAGGTAAGTATATTAATTTCCTTGAATTTATCTCTAAGAGATTCCCTACATTTTAAATTATAGATTGCACGAATAGCCCTCTTCTGCAGGATGAAAATAGTTTCGACATCAGCAGCATGACCCCATAATAATAAGCCATAAGTCATTAAGCTAAAGAAGAAGAAAAGAGAAAAAGATAAGAGATAACACGTGATAATTACTTACGGAGGTAATTTTTAACTGATTCTTATAAAGGTGTAGGAGTACTCAGCTATCTCTTTTTAACACACATTTTTTTCTCGGCAATAGGCAGTATGATTTTTTTTACAGGGCTATAGGTATGGGAAAGTAAGAAATAAAAGAAGAATCTCAGTCATCATTATCATTTAATGAGTCGGTTATTTACAAAACATTCGGTGGACAACAATAGCACTGCGCAGTTTCATAACCGATAAGCATTAAGCTGAATTCACACTTGTCCAAAAATATTTTAATTAAAATCATACAAATATATATATTAATAAATTAGAAAAATAATTATTTACATATATATAATAAAATAATATTTATATAAAATGTGGGACAAAATATTTTATGAATAGTGTCAATAGCTTAATATAAAACAATACTTTGAGCCAATACTGAATATAAGGGCGGTTACACACTTGTCGAGCGAGGTTGGTTCACTTATAGACATTTAACAATCCAAAAACCTATGTCTACAAGAACACCATGTATACTCTTACGCCCGAACCCAATAACCTCCAGATTCCACCATCTGAGATAGTAATCTTAATCCAAATGTTGTAATAAGAGTGCCAATAACCAATCGATGGATTGTAAAAGCAATCTGTCGATACAAGCTATCCATGGGAGGCCGGATCGGTGTCTGTGGATGGACCTTTGTATGAAAATGATAGTTGACGAAAGTTCGATTTCAACAGTTAATTATGTTTTAAACATAAACATGTATATTTTAATGTTATTTGTATAGTTTTATTTACTTTATTTGGTTTACATTGATTATCAAATATGAGTGAAAACTCGGTAAAATGGAACGACAAAGAGCATTTTATCCGTCGGCAAAAATGGATTGTCTTCGTAAGGTTTGGTTATTGAGATGCAGATAGGAGATCGATCGACTGTCACGGTCTGAGATTATGGATTAATTATTGGGTTCGGGCGTTAGTCTCGACAAACGTGTACAGCCGCCAATTCGCTTTAAATCTATTTAAGCCTTCAAACGTGACTACTAAATGAATTTGTCTCGAGCCGTTTCAACATTTCAACTCCTAAACATTTTAAATTCTTAAAACATAATAACACTTTTGGTTTCATAAAGCTATAACAAGAGTAAACTCGACATCTCGGGATATACTAATACATGAAAATAAAGAAATTATTAACATGGCGTCTTTATCACAATAGCCTATCTACACTTAAATCTAAATTATGTACTTCCGACATAATACGTGACCAAAAAAATATATTTCCTCTGCGTAAAATTACGTGTACACATTAATCTGGTTTTCAACGAAATTGACATTGATACATGATTGTTCGCAATGGTAAAAGCGTCGAAAAATCAAGGATAGCAAGCCCTCGACTTCGACAATAACCCCTCTATTCACCCAAAACACTGCACTGTAGTGAAGTACTCTGTCCCTTTTCATCACAGCGTTAACACAATTCGACAGACAGAGACAAACATCCAATCTAATTGCACTGTACTTATGTACTCGTCTGTCCTTTTTCTTCACAGCGTTAACACAATTCGACAGACAGAGAAAAATTCCATCCAATTAAACTGTAATGAAGTACTCGTCTGTTCCCTTTTGATCACAGCGTTAACACAATATGATAGACAGAGACAAAAGAGTGCAATTAGATTTAGTGATTTTATGAAGAGGGTTATATAGATCGTTATGAAAGTTTAGCTCATCTAAACCTTCTAGTAGTCTGTGGTACAAGCACGAACATTAGTATGAATAGCTTTGCATACAATTCGTACGCATGAAATACCACACGTATTAGTTCCGAAATATGCCCGTCTATATATCTATACAAATTCTACATCCTAACACCTGTAAGATGCATCCGTTTGAGCATTTCGAACGTATACAAAGCATCAAATTTCATCCTAATAGGTTCAGTCGGACAATACTGTGGACAAGCAGATTTGGCGAAGATTTTTGGTTGAACGTTTGAAAAGTCAAATAAGTCGTAGAAGATGTTTGCTTAATGACATTGAAGCGAATTTTAAATCTGGATCACAAATGACTATTGATAAATTTAGGTTATATTCCGAAAGATAACTCACAGCTGTCATAAATGTCCAACTTTATAGACAAAAATTGTCAAACGTAAGTTCGAACCATAGACAAAGGATGTTTTATGGTATTTGGGTGTTAGATCTCCAACCTTACGGGGGCAATCCAAAACCCTAATGATAACAAAATCGGGGACTGTTTGGCGTGGCTTCTCTATCATCAAAAATTATACAACTGGATAGCTGAAGGATCAAAGAATTCATTGCAAGCGAGAAGTGTGACGCATCGCCGCCATTTTGAGGTTATTTTCTATGGTAACGGGGTTTGCAATATATACTTTGATTTGAAGAAGCTGACGTTCAAGTTTTAATCATAGATATACTCGTGCATAAACGTACGAGTATTCACGTACAACACACGAAGGTGACCGCCAGCCACCCCCATTTTTTAATCGCTTCAATAAGTCAAATAACGAAATACCTAAAACAGGAGATTGATGATGACCCGCCGAAGCCATCAACTGGAGGCCCTCCAGGAAAAAGAGACTTGGAAAGACCACAAAAGCTATGGGCTTACGGCGCAGTTGAGGTTTCTGGGGAAAAATGGAGGAAGCAACAGATCCAAATGGAAAGGCCTTTACCCAAATCCATACTGCAGAACACGAAGTAATGGAAATCATTTTTAATGGTAAGGAGTTAAAATAATAATAATAGCTTTATTATTACTATTATTTTAACTGCTTGATAAGGATTGACAGATGACATCCATTGACAGTTCGCACTTCGTGGCCAAAGAACATCTGACAGATGTAACTGAATAATGAATTAAGTTCTGGAATACAGACCTAGCTACTTCTATGTTCAAACGTGTATGTACATTGTATTTACATTTGTCTAAGTACTTATTGTAAGTACCGTTTTATGGTGAATTTATAATCTAATGCAATTTCAAATAGCTATGGCACTGTCGAGCTCTTTCTCGTAAAATTCATACAGAAATTAAGAGATTTAAGTTATTAACAAAGTTTCGTAAGAAAACGTATACGTTAATGTGTCGATAACGTAAAACGGATACGTCAGTATGGTCTACTGTTACGTGTTTTGGAACGAAGCAATTTTTTCGAAAAATCGAATACACGATCCAGAGCTCGGGTATGTTGACAGAGATAAGAATTATTTTAAAGACAATATTATTAAATTCATCAACCAATGTAGAGAAATTATTAAGATATATGTATATATGTATACCTAGCTTTGAAAAATAACTTCACTAGACCTTATTTAGTACCTCAGAATCGACGTATTCAAAGTAAAATTATTTAAAATTTGTCAAAATATAAATTCAAACATTTTATATATAAATTTCTTTCGAAGTTTTTTATATATCAATTTTGATAGTTTTAAAATACAAAACGTAAATTATTTTATTTAATGAATAAAAAATACCATAACGGTAGAAATAAATAAATGAAACAGTACTGAGATCGCTGTTAAATTTTTCAAACTGGCAAACTTCATCATAGTGTTGCTATCTAAAACACGTTATAAAATCAATTCCTAACTTATTGCTATAATCTGTGACTCTAGTTAAACATTTTTTTATATTTGTTTTCATAATTTGATTATCTGAGTATTTTTCGAATTGATTTTTGGGTCGTATCCGTAAAAATGGAAAATATGGACGTGAGCAAAGTCGCAATTACCCTTTTAATAGTATACGCTTAACGTACACGCGTCGTTCCGTATACGGACGGGCGTTCGGTTAGAGCACGCTCTCCCTCTGCTCCCCCCGAGGGGGATTCTTTTCGGGAGTCGGCGGTTCGGAGGGAGAGGCCGCGGTGCGCGTGATGGTGGGTCGGTGAAGGGCCCCCATGGTGATGGGCGTGTCGTCGGGGTCCTCGTCCTCCTCCATGTCCTCGTCGATGGGAGTCAGAACGTCCAGGGGCTGGGCCGCCTCCTCTTGTTTCCTGCGTCGGATACATAAAAAATAATGATCACCGCTCTATGTTATTTTGTAGTAATTCCTATTATTTATTATCCATTTTTAATAAATTATTCAGCTATTTTTTTAATTTGCGAGTAATTACGACGATTAGAAATTTAAGAATAAGCACCCCTCTTTCTTAAGTTAATTTAAGTTATTTGAAAGAGATCTAAATAATTTCACCAACTGTTAAGTTTGTGAGAGAAATGAGTGAACATCTCAAAAACTACTAAACTATATTTTATGAAACTCTAAAGACAAAAATAAATTATTTGTTAACCTAATAGGCAAGTAGGTGATCAGCCTCTAGTGCCTGACACATGCCGTCGACTTTTGGGTTGTAAGACATGTCGTTTCCTCACGATATTTTCTTTCACCGTTCTAGCGAATGTTAAATGCGCACGTACAAACCTACGACCTTATCGATGAGAGCCGCACGCTGAAGCCACTAGACCAACTCTGCTCGAACTCTCAAATACCCGTTTGAACCAAGAGCTCACCTCCTAAACATGGGGGCGGCGAAGGAAGTGATCGTGGAGGCCAAAAAGAAAACGGCCGCCATGTAGAAGGAGGCGTCGTAGTTCTTGGTCGCGTCGTACACGGCTCCGGCCAGAGGAGAGCCGACGATGGCCGCCGCTCCTCGGAACAGGATCAGCAGGCCGAAGGCATTCGTCAGCTTGTCCAGGCCCAGCAGGTCCACCAGGATTATCGAGGTGAGGGAGATGTAGCCGGCTGAATAAGAGACATTTCAATCACTACACGAGGAATAGATCGATCATATTGTATTAATATATAAATAAAAAATAAAAAAAAAGTAAAAATAAATCATAAAAACCATTAATCTATACTATTTCAATCAAAGCATTACATCTCTTTCTGTCAAATTGCCTTTCCGCTGCGATGAAAAGGGACAGATATACTTTTGTCAAAACGGTACAATTAAACATTTTTTTTACGAATAAATGATATTTAACCACTAAAAACAATAATAATTTATTTATCCATGTTTCTGTCAATGAAATGGTTTAATATTAAAGAAAAAGAAAGTGAAAAGCCGCACTTACAAATAGCGAGTCCGAAGGCGATGGCCACCGCCACATAGGCCGCGTACGTCGTACAGAAGGGGATTACCGCTACGGATATCTGGAATTACGCAGCAAAATTGACATTAGGTTTTAATAGGACGACAACGCATTTGCAAGCCTTGTACGTGAAACCATAAACCGAAGAATACGAGCTCCTTCAACTAATAATACGAGGCAAAGCGGCAGATGGAAGGAGACAAGTTATTGTTCAAAAGCGCGGCATCCACAATTCAAGTAGCCATGATGCCTACCTTCAGAAGGAGATGGCATAGAAGGTGACCATGGGCACTTTTAGCGAACCCCGGTTCCACCTGTTATAAAAAGTCTATCATCATGTGGACCCACCGTGGCGATGACCAGGCAGATGTTGTTGAGGAGGAGCGAGTCCATCCAGGGGAAGTCGGCCACCCAGCCGCACATGATCCGCCCGAACGTGTTCGTTATCCCGATTATGGAAAGGAGGAAGGACGCCTTCGACTCGTCCACTTTCTGGAACGCAAATAATTGCTTTTTGAGGTTCTTTTGAAAAATTTATTCTGTGTGAGGATTCTTTTGGAGAAAATTTTTTTGTAGTAAGCGACAAAGCGACAATTTTTTTGAAAATATGTTCAGCATAGTTGCCATATATCTTAAAACGAAATTGTAACGCACACTGTACAAAAATTTATCATGTATTACATAGCATATTTAAATAATTATAACACATCAATAGTATCTATATTAGTTCTAAGTCATCGTGTCAGATACATCCTCCAACTTCTCCCACTCCACTCTGCCCCTGATTACCTTCAGCCAAAGTGGAACTGCCCTTCTTCTGTCACGTGACCATCTTTTGAGATGACTTCCACGTTTACGAAGAGTGTTAGGTGAATCACAGTAATAAAGACTAAATTTCAAAAATATCCAGTTAAATAAGAAATTTGACGTACATATATAAACATATACATATAGTGAGATGGGAATAAATGTTAACAGTACGGAACATCCAGGTTCAAACAGCTTCAAAACCTCACATTCATAACGGCAGCGTCCACGATGTACACGAAGGGCACGTAGAGGCCGGCCATGCCGAACACGTTGGAGACGCCGATCATCATGAAGGCAGGGTCCCGCAGCAGGCTCACGTCCAGCATCGAGGACAGGGCCGACTTGAAGGACGCGGGCAGGCCCAGGCAGGGACACAGGTCGTATTCTGGAACGTACGTCTCAATTGATTAGAAAAACAGTAATTGAAAATATCCGTCTCTTTTCATCACAGGGCTAACGCAATTTGACAAAAAGAGACAAAAGAATACTTTCAAGAAAGTGCATTTAGACGATTCATTTTTGAATAATGGGAATAGTCTTTTAATTAATTCATTTTCAATCAAATATATCTATGTCACACACAAATGTGGTAGAAGCCAAATAAGAAATCATGCAAGTTTTGCGATTTTTAATTTTTCAAATTTTCCGTAGTTTTTAATATTTCAAAGTATATATTTTACTAGATTAATCCAGTTTGAATAACCGAATAAAATAACATGCATTTAGTCTGTTTGCATTGTTATAGTGTAGAATATAACAACAATAAATAATTTACTGATGCTTTCTTTCTTTCTTTCAAGAAATCGTTATTTCTGATTTCAAAAAAACTTCTTTTTTGACAAAGATGAAATCAGAAAAGAGATCCAAATGAATACCAAGTAGGAGTTTATGGTATTATTAAAAACATTTAACGCGTTACCATGGTTACGTGCGACAATATTTTTAAAGCGGTAAAACTCACGTTCCTGTCTCTCCAAGTCCCCGGTCTGCCTGCTCTGGGGCAGACTGAGCACAGAGTTCCTGTACCCTTGGAGAGACTTCTGGCTCTGGTACTGAGGCAGGTTGAGAACTGATCCGGAATAGAAGATGTCCTTCCTGGACATGGGCCGGACCATTCTCGAGGGCTCTTTGGGAGCGGCCACCGACAACTTCGAGTTGTATACGCCTTCCGAGTCCTAGTAGATCGAATTAGTTGTAAATTGATTTCATAGAATATTCTAGATCTTCTATTTGTACAAATAATATATTTAGTACTGTTTTTGTTTGATCAAATAAACGGATGTTCAGAATTAAAGTCACGTGACCTACATAAATTTTTTTCTTAAAATGCCGGCAACGCATTTGCGAGCTCGAGCATTGAGTGTCCATGGGGAATCCACCTGCCCTTGCCCACTGTTATCGCAAGCTCCTGATGAAATGAGAACTGTACTTCGGGAGTGACTTCCAAGTATTTTCTTTTAATATATGTAATTAGCAATAGTATAAATAAATAACAATAATTAATAAATGTAATAACGAAACAATTTATATTTAATAAATTAAATTGATTAATCAAATATATATTTATATAGTACTAGCAGACTCGGCCAAGCGTTGCTGTGGCTAAGATTTGTGTTATATTACATAGTAGTAAACTATTCAAGGGAAACGGTAGGAGAACTTATGTGAAACGTTGATAATTTTAACACAGCGCCATCTGTTAGAATTGTATCAAATAATAAACAAATATTTTCAATAAAATAATATTGCGACTATAATTCGAGATTTAAACTACCCTATCTTTTAAGTTGGATCAAACTACACACGGTGTGCAAATTTGATTGATATCGGTTCGGTAGTTTAGGAGTCCATTGAGGACAAACATTGTGACACGAGATTTATATATATTAAGATATAATTAATGTCACGTGACCTATTTCTGACATAAACATAAGAAATTATTGAATTTATTTAAAAACAATTACACATTATATGTGATATTAACTCACATCAGCCTTTAGATGACTCGCAATGGACGTTTTGGACGTTGCTTTGATTGCAGCTAATGACGGTTTAAATCTGAAATGAAAATCACTTTCTAATTAACCCAAAGATAACCTTAAGGTATTCAGAAACGACTTTGTACGCCCTCCCGTGTGTCAAAATCTAATACATTTTTGACATACAAATGTCAAACGAGTTCGAATCTAGGAAACTTATGCCTCGATAAATGAATAAGCACAAAAAGCAATTTACAAAAAAAAAACTTAAACTAATACCAATTGTAAATACTCGTAAATTTTCTCTTTTCTGACCATAATTAGTCATGCATATAGTCTAGATAAAAATAAACTTCTTAAAATGTTTCGATTATATTAAAAATATTTTATAAAGACTATTAATTTTGACTTTAAAAACACACAAATGTATAGCTTCCGTGTTTGTATCATGCTTAATACCTGATACCAAGTCCCAATATAAAAGAAACATCCCAAAAATAATGATATAAATAATAATTAATTTACTAATAGTATATTACATAGATAAAAAAATGGGCTGGTCATGAACACGATAGCTAGACAACACAATAGAAGGGACCAAAAGGGAATAAGAGTGGGGAGATGTGTTGATGGAAATAGTACAAGAAGACTGGCAGACTATTGGCAAAGATAGAGTCATGTGGAAAGAGTTAGAGGGGGCCTTCATCCAAGAGGAGTCCATCCACAGGCGACGAACATTTTAGTACTAACATTTAGCTATAAGTAAATACTAACAACCTTTGAAATGGAAATTTAAAAAAAATGCTTTTTTATTATTACAATTCACTAGCTGTTCCCTGCCACGCTTCGCTGTGGCACATTGTGATTGAATGGTTGAGAAATGAGATACAAAACTAAGAAAACATTTCATATCAGTTTAATTTTGCAATACAGGATTATGAATCATGCATTTCAGCTCGATCGGTGCAGAACTTTTTGAGTTTTTGAAGCGTACACAACAAAAAACATTTTTATATATATAAATTTCTGAAAATTGATCTATAACCAAACACATACAAATCATGCACTCTTTTAACTATAATTAGTAGTACTCTATCTCTTTTCATCATAGCATAATCACAAATTGATAGAAAGAGACGAATGATTAGAAATAGAATGTTTAAACAATAATTTGCTCAATTGGCATTTCGTATATATACTTAAATTAAAACATAATTTAATCTTGTAATATGTATATACATATAATTTACAATAATGTTTTGTAATACTTAATATCTAAATAATAAATATTTGTTTTATATTTGACAGTATTTTATCCCAAACGATTCGTTAGACACCACAATCCCTGTTGCCATGCTCCTCACACATCAAGCTCGGACAACCTTAAAGGAACATCACAATTGTTGAAACTGCAAGCCCTTGCCCCATGCGAATACATACCAGTGACGTCACAAGCCCGAGCCTATAAAAGAGATCTATACCTATCATTGTCTGACCTATCACCGGTGCTATGTTTCCGTTGCCGGTCGAAGAACGGCACGGACCCGTTCTTGGGCAGACCTGGCGCCTGCGCACTGAAGGCCGGGGACGACACGTTCCGAGATATGGCTTGTGAGTTCGGGGTTGCCCCGTTCTCACCCTGGAAGTGGGAAAATGTCTATGGTTATAAAGAAAAATTGTCAATTATTTAATGTTTTAAATATAAATATATATGTAATAAGTGACAAAGCAAATTGGCGCACGGACTTCCTGGTTACCTGCGTGCACGCACACATACGCACGAAACGAACAAGACCAGATTTTATGGTTGTGTGCGAGTGTCGATAAAGTTTCAATAAAAATAAATTTGTAATGTATTCATTTTTTTAATAATTAGAAAATTTAAATGTTAGAAAATACCTTCTTCTCCTTGACCTCGTCAGGCACTCGAGCTTCGGTGATGGTGGGCAAAGTAGGCACAGTCGGCACGTTGGGCATGTTGGGCAGAGTGGGCACTCGGGCAAGCGCTTCCAGGTTCAGCGACGAGTGGACGCCCGGGTCTATGTTTAGCGGGGCCTGCAATAATTTCAGTCAAATAAAGTAGTTGTCTCTTTCCGATAAATTTTATTTACGCTTTGACAAAAAGGGATATGTATGGTTCTCTGATCATACGTTTACAATTATAGTAGCAGGAGATATATCGCTATTCGGGTCTAATGAGCACAAAAGATTTTATAATAGTTTAACATACTTTTTGATATCCTATTTTTAACCACAAATCGTAATGTATTATACAGAACTTCTGTATTCCGTATCACAAAATATTACAAATATCTCTATGCAGAATTTTACTCGAGTGTGTTTATCCCTTTACTAAACTTTTCCGAGACTGCGGTGAAATTTATTACAAGATTTATTACAAAACAGAGCTCTATAATTAATTAATTTCAAATAATGTAACGCGACAGACTCGCGTTGGCGTAAACAATGTCACACTACGACCGAGACGCGTACACGCAACGCACACATAGAAGCGCGCGGCTTCTATATAATGCGATGTCCGACCAAGCTCGTGGCATTCGCTAGCTAGACGTCTGAGAGTACGATAGCCCACCGGGTCGTCTGCTCGTGGATCTTCAGTAGTTTTTCTTGACCGATGCCCCAAGTCGTTAAGTTAAGCCTTAGCTAGGAGAACATAAGGGTTGCGATGCCCCGCGTCCTCCCTATGTGTCAATGTTAGGTTACTCTTATTGTATGTACCTACCTTACTGTAATGTATTCAATATTGTATCAAGAAGAACAATAAATTACTTTCTTAAGGACAATTAAGTTTAAATCTCAACACGCCATTACAATATTGATTTCTTAGAAATTGTAAATATTATTAAACACAATATATATTTAAAATGAGATTAAAGAGATGAGCTACCTTCATCCGCTTCTCCATAGTCCCATCAGGCAATTGCACCACGAAGTAGGATCCCCCGATGGACCCTCGCTCCATCTGCATCCTCTTCTCTTCGGCCATCCGCTGGAGGAGTGGCTTCTCACCCGAAGTCTGAAATGTGGAAATAGCAGAGGATGAGACAAATTAAGGTATGGCTAATATAGCATACTAATCTAGAATATAGAAATTGGCCATCTTAGTTCAAATTCAAGAATATTGTCGATAATGGGCAAATACGGACTCATGTACGTACATAACGAGAGAACAAAATGCGAACTTTTTTAACAGGTTAACTGTCCACAGACGATATGAGATAAGTAGACGGAAAGCTCTACACGTTCACAATCCACTTGTGGTCTGCTTGCTGGTATTTCCAGACTTTTTGGAGTTGTGGACATATGGAGTTGTGGCTTGCCATAGACACAAAACGTGAACGGCGTGTGTCATGCACAGGAGGCTGATCACCTACTTGCTTATTAGATTGACAAATCATGAAACAGATACATAAATCTGATCTGATCTGACCTAAAAACTAAAAAGGTTGTAGCAGCACGGATTTTTTTGTTTAAATACCCAATAACATTTTAATTTTCATCATCGTATCAAATAGAAAATTACCCAACAAAGAACAATCAAAATACCTTTGGATACACAAGTGGCCTCATCAGGGCTCCGAATATCGCGCAATTCAGGATTAACCCCGCCAGCAGAAGGTTCGCGCTCTGCCATGATCCGAACTCTTGAAGAAGTATGGTGGCTAAAGGTGCAAAACTGAATGTGCCGACTCCTGAACCACACACTGCGATGCCAGTGGCCAGGGAACGTCGTGACTCGAAGTAGTAGCCCACTGCCACCACCGAGGGTAGGTAGATCATACCAAATCCGATACCTGAAACGTGATTATTAATATTAAAACTGTGGAATGGTCAGTCTTATTAAGAGTGGCGGAGAGTTTATTGCCAGTTCTTCTCTTCCGTTCTACGCCCTTGATTTGAGAACTGGAGAGTAAATGTAAAATTAGAAGCATTTAAGGTACATATTTCTTTTTTGACGTTCATAAGTGTACCTATATGAATAGAAAATGACTTTGACTTATATAGACAAGTATACCAGGAAAAGAAAACAGTGTTGGCCTAGTGGCTTCAGAGTGTTACTCTCGTCCTTGGGTTCGTACAACCTTTTGGGCCTCAAATTTCTGTAGCTGTTCCGTGATCATTTATAATAGGCAAGTAATGATCAACCGTTTAGAATCTTCAATGAAGTACAAGTTAGGTATACGAGTAAAAGTGTAGGGGGTGACACAGATTTACATTAATGCGTTTTCTTGGCGTTATGTATGAACATGTGTAAAACGTGAATGTTGAAAGCTTTAAATATGAATGACTAATGATAGCTAAACTCAATTAGCAAGTGTTTTTTACTGAGATTTTTAATAAAATATAGTAAAAAAAAAAAAAAATTGACAAGGTTTTGTTGCGGTTTTCATGCGTAGGTATTTTACGTAATGTTAAAAGTTAATTTTTCAATTCAAAATCAATGAAAGTTCTAATCTATTATAGTTAAGTTTTGGAAATAAAGGCTATTATTATTATTATTATTTCATGCGTGCTTAGAACGAACTACTATACAAATTGTGTATAGTAGAATAGTATAAGTAATAGATTATTATTTTTTTATAGATAAAGCCACACTCCTTGGTCCAGTCAGGTCCGAAGCACTCCTATAGAAACCTATACATATTGTATGACAATATGAGGTCTCTTAATTTGTTATTTTGTCTATTACTGTAGCTCTACCAGGGTTAAAACATAATAAGTCAGCATCTAATCATTAATTCCTCAAACACTCCGTGTATATTATTAGCCCAGCAACTATCTTTATGCATTTAAAACATACAAACATTTTAAAAAAATTCCCCAACTTCAGTTTTTTGAAGTCGACTAAAAAGTATAAATTAAAAAAAAAAGTTTACTGTTCGTGTCGCTCCTTGTGATTTTAGGAACTGGGTACGCTAACCTACTACTACGCTTAACTAATTGGTCATAATATTGAGATGAACAATTAAACTTTCATAACTATGTAACCTTGTCATGAATTATTAGCTTTGTACATTGATTGGTGTAATTCCATAGCAACGTACTGAGTCAAACAATTGGCCGATAATTTGGCTTATTTTTAGGCTATCGTATAACCGAATGCGCTAATCATATCATGCATTTTTTTACTTATTTAGTACAATGATTACGTTCACTATGACGGGTACATTAAATACGAGTACTAAAAGACAAAGATCTAGTTAACTTATTATTTTTAAAAGAGCTTATTAACTATGTCAGTTGTTTATTAACATAATTATTTAAAAAAAATTATATACAAAATATCGGGTACTTTTATTTTATTTTTGCTCTCACACACGTTTAAGCATACGATAATATGTTATAGGAAGGTTATACATGTGTGAAAATCACATGAGAACTTAGAAGGCGATACAGATACATGAAACTTCTTCACAATTGAGTAGCCGCAATATCGCAAGACATCGCAAGACGAGGGACTCTTTATATTGAAGAAGTCGCATGGGTCCACCAAGCATCCGCGAAAGTACAATGTAAATACATAATTATGTAGGAATAATAATAGTAGAAAATAATTAAAACAGCAAGGTTGCTAGAAATTAACGGAAGATCTCTATGAAGTTGCTGAATTTTTCGTCACAGTTTTATTAAAAAACTAAATTAAAATTAATGTTTATAACCATTGACATTTCTTTAATCACAGCGTACACCAAATTCGGATCATATATTGTTTTGCCTCCATTAGATTTTATTGAGTCAGCTAATATTGCCGGTCTTAATTTCCATTTCAACTCAGTGACATTATCAGGGTCATACATTTAAACATATTTGACCTTATTCTAACATCTGGGGTATGATAACGAGTGAGTCACTGTTTGTCCATAACAATTGTAATGAACAAAGGAATTGGTGAGGTCGACGCCATCCGTGCGTCATTTTCCGGGAAGATTTTCTTTATGCGTTTAAGGTATAATGTCCCTTAGCAAATTAAATATTTAATATCGACGAGACAATTAAAGGTTTATTTTCATTTTAATTCATTAAATTAGACATAGACAGAACATTTATTACTAACGATACACACACACAGAAACACACAAAATAACAAAAGAAAAAGAATCTAATGAATTAATGAAAAATTTTTTTTTTTTAATTAGGTAGGTTTCAACCTTAAGTGTGTAATGCGTGTATGTTGTGGTAGTAACTGCATTATGCTGAGGAGCAGACTGTTCCACAGCACTGATCATTCTGCCAGAGACCACAACAGCTAGTTTGCGCCTCAGTCGCAAAAAAAAGAAAAATAATGTAATAATAATACTTATTAGAAAAAATATTTAATTAAATATATTAAAACTCATATAATTATTATTTTGCAGTGCATTCTTTGACACGAAGAAACCAACGCCAACACCAAACATTGCGCCGAGGCGATGAGAACTTGGAGAAACTGATCCTGTTACCACAGAAGGTAAAATATCACTTGATCGGTTCATCTGGTTGGTGAACGGTGAAATATTCATCGTCGTCAAAACTGTGGAAACATATTGTCCGCTCCATATGTTTCCTTGATGACCACGACGCTCAGATAAGAGCTATCGACTGAAGAGAGAGAGAAACTAACGGAAGATTCTACCCACTGACTTCCGGAATTCAAATCAACCAATTGAGGATATTCACACATCTGTAAACATTGGCAACAGTACAGAGGCAAGGTAGCTGGAACTATTTTCGTATTGTTTATGGTTTTAAACCTCAACTTCGCTTTTGTGAAATTCATAGTGATGAAGAGTCCTGGTACGTTTGAATATCGTGTGCACCAATTTTTCTATACTCGAAATTCAGTCATTGATAAAACTGGATAGTCTTATAGAAAGCAACGTTTGTCAGGAATAGATATGGTTGCCGATATATATACTAAACCGTCAACAATTACTTGTCAACATTATTTATCCTGGTACCTATAATACTAAAGGTACCGATATCTATAATAAATAATAATAATAAAATCTTTATTCGTTATCTCAAAGATTTTACAATAGCTGATAAGTGATTGGGACCTCCTTTTAAGCGCATAAGCACTTGTGTTAGGAGAACCCGCTCTTCCATTACATAGGTGTACTAACTAATTATAATTTAATTTAACACGTATAGCTAAGCTAAGTATTACAATTTTACAATTTACTAAACATAATCTAAGGTTAAAATGTGAATAATGATATATGTGTGTATGTGTATGTGTGTGTGTGTGTTTGTGTGTTTATGAGAATGAATTTTCATGACTGATTGTAGAAGTTGACTATTTACTAGTGTATTATGATTCATGATTACCTACAAAGGCTTCAGTGTCTTCATAGCTAAATGTTTCTAGGATGTTAAGTAGCGACGTTTTACATTCATGTTTATTCAATGTGTATATATTTAATATTTTATTTAATTTATTATAAAGTTTAGCAGCTTGGCATTGAAATTGTCTCATAGCAAAAACTGATTTAGATCTCTCAACAGGAGCAACAGTATATTTGCGTCTTTTGCTCAGTTTGCGACCATCATATTTAAGAGACTTGTGCAATCTTAAGGTAGTGCAAAAAATGTACAGTTGCCTGACCGATAAGACACCACAAGAGGCATAAAGATCAGAGGTGGAAAATCTATAAGGCTTAAACATCATTACTTTTAGTAAAATTCTTTGTGCCCTCTCCAGTTCCAGGAACTTCATCTTTGTAGCACCCCCCCAAACTGGGATACAGTACACTAAAATTGACTGAGCCAGCGATGTGTATATCTGTATTAGTAGATGTTTGTCAGCGATGTGCCTTAGAGTTTTAAATGTCCAAATAAGCTTTCGAATCCTACTTATAACTTGTTCTAGGTGCTCATGCCATGACATTCTTTGATCAACTACCACTCCTAGATATTTAGTGTGATGAACTTTATTTATAGTTTTACATGTACAGTTTACTCTGGTGCTACAGTTATGTATTTTTATTTCTAGATCTGTTTGAGGTTGGGCGCTATTGTATTTAGTGAAGAAAATGTAGTTAGTTTTACTTACGTTTAATGATAATAAGTTTTCTCTTAACCAGTTATCTATTTTGGAAAGCCCTATTTCTGTATGTCGACGCACCGAGTCAATAGTTTTCCCAGTGAAGACAACAGCAGTGTCATCCGCGTAGGAGTAGACTTTCCCACTATCAATTCTTAAATCGCATAAGCTGTTTATGTAGATTAAGAATAAGGTCGGCCCCAGAACACTACCTTGTGGGACCCCATATGTGACGTCAGATTGTTCGCTGATGTATTGACCTATTTTAACTGCTTGCTTTCGTTCACTGAGGTAATCAGCGAACAATGTGAGTGGAATACCCCTAATACCAATGTTCTCTAGTCTCTGCACCAGAATAGGGACAGAAACCGTATCAAATGCCTTTTTTAAGTCGATAAAAACTGTGATACATTTATTACCTTTATCAACTTCATTAACAATATGACAAGATAGTGAGGTAACTGCATCTTCGGTTGACAGACCCTGTCTAAAACCGAATTGTGAGTCTGAAAGTAGACTATACTTCTGGAGGTAGGTAATTAGTCTTTTATTAATTAATTTTTCAAGTACTTTTGATATGGCAGTGAGAACGGAGATTGGGCGATAATTTGAAACATCTTCTCTGTTACCATTCTTGTACACAGGTGTAATAATTGCTTGTTTTAGCGCAGGTGGAAACACGCCCTGTCGGAAGCAGAGATTAACCAAATGAGTAATTATGGGCACAACTAGCTCCCTAGTATATTTAAGAAACTTGGTGCTTATACCATCCCAGCCAGGAGCACTGTCAGTTTTGAGACTCACAATAGTCAGGTATACTTCATGAGGGTCAGTTTCTAGAAGCACAAAAGACGAGACCTGGGAACAGTTGGGTCTAATCACATCTGTTCTATTATGTAACGTCGTAACTGGAATTATCTCTTTAGCTAAGTTTTTACCAATGTTTGAAAAATAATCGTTTACCAAATTAACCGAATTTTGAGGAGAAACATTTAAATTTAGTAATTCTAGATTTTGCGTTTTAGGTTGGTTACGATAAGTGAGGGTATTTATTTTCTTCCACAAAGTTTTCGGGTTTTTTATACTCCTAGCAAGGTCTTCTTTTTCATATTTACGTTTGACTTTCTTTATTAAACTATTGCAGAAATTCCTATATCTCCTGTATGTAATTTTAAGAATTTCATTATGAGGATCAGCTCGGAGTTTTGCTTGCATAGCATTTCTATTACGAATACATCTAACAATTCCTAAGGTAATCCATGGTTTAATAAGGCGTTCCTTATTCGGGATAGCTCTAGTGATAGTATTGGATTGAATACACTGCTTTAAAATAGATATTAATTTATTAGTTAAGATTATAGGGTTATTATAGTAAATTAGATCATTTATGTTGCTGTTTTTTAAATAACTTAAAGCGCCTTCCATGTTGATTGAAGATTTAATTTTCGAGGTATTGTAATTCGACTTAGCGAGGTAGGATAGTTTTAAGAATAACATTTTGTGATCAGTAACTGTAGAATCAATAACGGTAATAGACGCACACGTACCTATGCACCTATCAAGTTTTAGTATGAAATGATCTATGCAATTGCTATCTCGAGTAGGCAGTGTATGACCCGGGAGCAGGCCATGCATGGCTAGCATATTGAGGTAATGTAATCGGTTCGAGCGCTCCTGAGATGTTTCACTGGATTTTTGTATTAGATTTATGTTGATGTCTCCTGTTATTATAATGTTATTCTGAGTTTGTAAAGTTACTAAGTGACTATTTAATGAATCTATAAAATTTTCAGCGTTAAGGTTAGACGGGGAGCGATAAATACACAACATAGTATAGTTACCTACTTTGACTTGTAAGCAAGATGCATGTTTTAAATTTATTTCTTGAACGATAGTTTTATGGTTGCATTTTATGTAGACAACTACGCCATCACTACGATTTAGATGGCGGCTTGTAACGAAGTGAGTGTAGTTATCCATTTGGGGTATAGGCTTGTGTGGATCGATCCATCCCTCGGTCAGTGTTATTACATCAGCTTGAAATTTGAACTCAGATAAAGTTATTAAAAGATCATCAAAATTATTGTAAATGCTTCTTATATTTTGTGATATTATCGTGAAATCAGATTTTTGTATGGTTGTCTGTCTTGAAAAGTCATTTATAGTATGGACATTAGATTGGGCTATTTGTATGTTATCTAATTCGTACATGATTGTAGTCTGACTATCCATAAATGAGTAACCAGATACTTTCCGTACACTTCGAGAAATTATAATTTACTTGGGATAAGAAATTCGCAGTAAAGCCGAGATTGAATAAATGTTTATAATCACTTGTGACGTGGTTGTAGCCATGAGCCATGAGATAAAGTGAGATCGCACTAGAATAGTGTTTAATATATGTGAGTGTATCAGTGCGTGAGTGTAAATAGTATATGTAGTGTAAAGGTTTGTGACTATTGTTTTTTAGAAAAAACTGTTTAATAATGGTATAACAAGAAAAAAATTTTACAAAAAAAGGACAATAGTTAAAGAGTCATGCCTGCATGAGGCTGTGTACCTGTGATTCGTTTTTGACCTTAATTACCGGGGTGTTTTCATTCTTTCTTAGGTAAACACGTCCGTAAGAAGTCCAACAGAACTTGTAGTCTTTTGATTTAGCTAGATCGCGAGCGAGAAAGTGTAGTCTAGCGCCTTTCGCAGTGAGCTGCTCGGAGATAAACACTGCAGTTTCTTCATTTTTAGTAGCTCCCAGATGCTTCGCTCGTAGCTTTTCTTTATTTTTGATGTTGTAGGTTTTACAAGATTTTAGTAAATCTGATTTAAGAATCGAGGATGATAACTCAACAATTATTGGAGTATTCGTTTTATTAGAATCTCTTTTCCCTTTTAGCCTGTATATGTCTTTGATATCATCTTTTTTAATACCGCTATTCAGGGATTTTGATAAGCTTACAACCATGTTTATTAAGTCTTCCTTTGATTCTGTGGGTAGTTTTGGCATATTTTTTTATTTCAATATTAGCCTTACGTTGTTCCCGCTGCAATTCCTCAAGCTTGTCCTCTAAAATTATAATTTGTTCTCTGTCTTGCTTTAAACGTACTTCAAGCTGTTCTATTTTCTTCCTAAGGTCTTCATGTTGCGATGAGAGGAATGCAAGGCTACTTTCTATGTTGGTATTACTCTCTCTGATCTCTACTTGGGCAGACGTTATTTTTTTAAGCTCTTTTTGTTGTTCCGCAAACAATGACTTAATCATATCTTTCATCTCTTTTTTAAAACTTAATAATTCATCCTCAAATCCATGCTCTCTAGCCCTTTTTTGACGTTGTTGAACATAGCTCGGTGGTTCATTGTCACCGTAAAGGTCTGTGTGAAAAGTTTCCATTTTGTCGACGTTTGGCTCAGAAACACTTTGTGATTTATTGGCCATAGGAGAGCGTTGAACTTTTGGCATCTTATAAATTCACTAATTGGGAAAACACAAAATTGAATATGAATTTATACTTGGGCCAGACCCTTATTTTTTGCTCCGCTACCGCTTTCGCCTTTAAATTGCACTAAGCGATTAATTAATATGACTCACGCACAGCTTTATTCTAGCGTCGCATCGGTGCGTACGCAAAGTAAAGCGTAGCTCACGAAACTGTTTCGTTCACTGTTGTTGTCCTTCTCACCCGTAGTTAATTGACTTCTTGCGCGTTATGGGCGCCTGGTACTTCACCAAATTTGCGGACAAGATATTAATATTTAATTTTTATAAAATATTTTACGTAAGCTTACACGTCTTAACGCTTTCGCGGTCCGAGGGGAAGAGGATATCTCAAACACTACACTACACTGTGTATAATACTTGGACATTTACCAAAACGGAAATGCAGAAAAAAACAAATAATAATACAAACATACATACGAAACGAAACCTGCTAAAAAGCCTAAATACTCAAATATCTAATTCCCAAAATATAATAAATATACAGATCAAACCCTTCTTTTGGCGGGTTAGAACGGAAAATCAATGCTTTAAGACCCATTAGGGTTGCACCAAACTACAATTTGTTCTAAAGGAAATTACCTCATTTTATATAACTTTATCTACATGCAGAATCATTGCATTGTGTAATAATGATCTCACTATTAGCTCCGCACGATGTGTTTACAAATGCTAATACAACGTTTCAACAGAAGTTTCGGGAATTCTAATCAATGCTAAATTTACTGTATACAAACGAATTATAAAATTGTCCCAGCAAATCTAAAGTTTTAAATTTGTATAAATATGAAAAAGAGTTAAAAATTAGTTTGCCAAAGAAGTTTCACTTCTGACATGTGTACTTTGTACGCACGCACCTTTTTCGTTTAAAGAAGTATATTCTCATTAAAAACAAAAACATAAATGTCAATTACATGAGAGAAAAAATAATATTAAAAAATAAAATACGAGTATATCACGCCACCGCCGTGCGCAGTTATTGCGTGTATATACTTATGTACAGGCGTTAGAAGTTAGTAGTTTTTCTAACATACTAAAACTGCCGGCGGGTTCGATGGAATCTAACTCGGGTCTTTGAATACCCAATACGTTCCTCCCAGTCGCAAACACATTGCAGTTCTCAAATTAAAAGCTTCGTGCATTGATTTCGAGTGAGGTCAGCGCAACTTTCTTTAAGCTTTCGCTTGGACGAGCTTAATTTAACTTTAAACTTCAGAAGTCTGAATATAAAATTTTAAATGCATAAATTTGTTATTGGTACGTTTTCTATAAATAATTATTCAAAAATTAAATACGAATAATGAAGCGATGGCAGGCTTGATTGTGTTTCCACCACATCTCTAGTGCAATTTTTAGGTTGGCGCCTGGTAGATAGTACCGGTGACCCCAAAGCTTGTGTTTTTCTCGCTCAAAGAATAAGTACCGCAATACAGCGAGGAAATGACAGCGTTACAGGCAGACTGCCACAAGGACCAAACTTTTAAAATTTATTTTAATTTTCTATGTATCAATTTTAAATTATTATTACTATATAGGTTAAGAATATTGTAAATACTGTGTATTTGTATGATGGAAATAAATACTTAAAAAAGTCTGATTAACCTGAAATTTTTAATATATGTACTGTTAATACCGTCACATGAAAAAAATAAATGAGTTATTAACAGATACAGAAACGCATGACTACGGGAACGAAAAGGATAAGCAGTGTTCTCATTCAGAAGTCAGGGGCAGTACTATGGTATTGGAGTAACCAGGTTAATAGATAATGATGGTGCCGTAGTGTCTACAACTCCTGGCTACACGCCAAGTCCTCGTGACCTTCACAATTGTTGAGACATTTAGTACAATGGACTAGTTTAGAATTATATATACATAACGCGGTAGACCTGGACCGTGTTATATGAAATCGCGTTATTCGAGTATTTTAGTAAACAAATTTGGAACAATTCAAAACTAGGAACACAGATTTAATAAAGTTATTTAGTTTAATTTTATAACTACACAATTAAAACGTGGAAAAGAACGCAAAACTTATTATAGACAAATAGTTATAAATTACACACTACAGAAATATAACTTGAGAAATCTTCGCAATATGGGAGAGAAATAGCGCTTTCTATGGGGGATGGATATAGCGTAATTCAATAAAAATAAATCAGTGGCATTACAACCTCTTTCGGTCTTGGCCTCAGATTTCAGAATCTGTTTCATGACCATTTATAAATCTAATAGGGAAGTAGGTAATCAGCCCCCAGTGCCTGACACACGCCGTCGACTTTTTGGGTCTAAGACATGTCGGTTTCCTCACGATGCTTTCCTTCACCGTTCGAGCAAATGTTAAATGCGCCCATAGAAAAAAAGTCCATTGATGCACAGCCGGGGATCGAACCTACAACCTTAGGTATGAGAGTCGCACGCTGAAGCTACTAAGCCAACACTGCTCTACAGGGGCTATTACTGTATTATATTTATCTTTGACGTTATAAATTATTTTGTAACAATTTATTTAATTGGCTCAATAATCCTCGCCATGAAAAAACGAAATTAGGCAAAAGTTTGAGGTGACTTTTTTATCAAGGATTATTGTATTGCGTAGTTAATTAGAGTCAACCAAAGATATTATACTGGGGAATTATTACATATTTATTTTTTTAATTCAATACATACCTAGATAAAATCAAATCTACGATTAAAGTGATTTTGGTTAGTGCCCGCTTTTAAGAACATTACAACATTCACTTACATGAGATATTCTTATTTACACTTATTAATTAATTGTATTACAATAGTAAAAAAAATACAACTGCAGGTAAGAAACAGAAGACTTAATAGATATAAATACAGATATTTAACAGTTACACAACACAAAAAAGAACACAAAGAAATAACAATAAAAAGAAGTAATTTATTAAAGAAAGCGCGTGCGTACAGTACACATGTCAGAAGTGAAACTACTTTGGCAAACTAATTTTTAAGCCTTGTTCATATTTATACAAATATAAAACTTTACATTTCCGAGACTTCGAGGGAGGGAAAATATGTTAGGAATTTAATGAATTTAATTGTCATTAAAATATTAAAAGTGTCGTAAAATTAATACAAATTATAAATACACGTGGCTTTTTAATTTACAATTCGTCATTTGAGATTTCAATAACTTATTTTACATAAAATATAAAATACTAATATTTCATAAATTCTCTTTACGAAATTTTAATTTATAAAATAGAATTTCTATAAGGTAATTCCTTCTCACTCTCTCTCAATCGGTCTCAATCGCTCTCTCCCTTTTCTTCGGCAAAAACGCTGCACATCTTCGTGACGCTAATATTATTATTATTGCGTTTCATCCGTAAAAATTTTACCCTCATGCTCCTAAAGAAGTTTCACTTCAATAACACAAATTTACAATTTGTAAACATTCAAATGATTATATGTAAACACTTGGCTATATTTCAAAAAAAGGTATTGCAATAACCGATAATAAATATAGAGGTGAAAAGCAAAGTGATAAAGCACGTCCCCACTTGAAGTTCTCTTGTAATATGAACTTCACTCAAGCCTTAAGGCTTTGATTGAAACGCTTTGAGAGCTTAACGTGTTTTATAAAGGTCACACGTGCCATTTGGGAAATGGGGAATGGGTACTAACTCTTATATAGACGAAACATGGAGACAGTATCAACAATTAAAGTATTCTAAAATAACTTCAGTGTTCCTATGTATTATTTATTTATTTACACTTTATATAGTATAATTATAATACTTAAATATAAAGGAAGACAACTGGCGGCCTTATCGCTTTCGAGCGATCTCTTTCAGGCAACCACTGTGGAAAAAAAAACAAGGTAAGATTTTTCTTTTTTTATAGGCAAATGTGTACTGATGTTAAGTGATACCGCCGCCCATAGACACTAGTATTGCTAATGTGCTCGCAAGTGTGTTGCCGGCCTTTTAAGGTACAAAAGAGTGCAAAACTACATAAGACATAAAATTACTTAGGCAAAACGAATGGAATAAAAATAAAAAATCACGATTATTTCAAATTTTCTTTTTCCAACCAATTCGACTTAGGGTCCTTCAAGAAAAGAGCGTACCAATTCATAAAGTCCGGCAACCCATTTGCGAGCCCACTGACAATGTGACGGTCCATGCCCCATGGGCGGCATCACTTAACATCAGGTGAGCCTCCTGCCCATTTGCCATACAAATACAATACATACAAAAAAAAACTATCATGAAAAATCATACTAGTCGTAGACATTAGCTATTTAAACAAAATCCACCCTTCGTCGCCAGAATGCATTTGCCGTAACCCTAATGACATGGTACTGCGAAAAATTACCGGGAATGCATCGGAAAAACCTCACTAAAACATTAATACAGAGGGTGAAAAGGAAATTCCACTTAAGTGACAAACGCTGGCACGAACTCAATTTCACTTGGGACACAGAAAGTAACGTCAATTAACTGATATTTATTCAAAAAGATTTCTGTATTTGTTTCATGTCAATCTAATAGGCAAGTAGGTGATCAGCCTTCTGTGCCTAACACATGCCGACTCTTTGGGTCTAAGGCAATTTAATTTAATTTTCCTTCACCGTTCGAGCGAATGTTAAATGCGCACATATAAAGAAAGTCATTCAAATTCAATTAAGTCATCAAGTCATGCGCAGCTGGGGATCGAACCTACGACCTCGTACGTTTTACTCGTATATTTTATCAATTTAAACAACTTAAAGTGTTGATCACAATATTTGGAAACACAACTTTACCCACAGTTTACGAGATATATTACGTCTTAGACATATAATTATAATTTGTCGTTCGCAGTTCAAGAACGGTTACTATGGCCGTCAACAGCGATACAGCAATACTTTTATTTTTATGCACTGTTAACAATACAAAGCAATTATAATTCATGAGAATTATCTTAGAATATATATGAATCCTTTCGATTGGAGAGTTTAAATTTAAATTAAACATTTACGGTAACAATTCTAAATAATTCTCTTCCTGCGCTCATATTATCTAAAAAAAAATCAGAGTAGTTGTCTGGAAGTGATCGCTCGAAAGCAATGAGACCGCCAGTTGCCTTCCTTCTTATTTAATTATTTTAATTGTACTGTATTTCAAAGTGTTTATTATTAATGAAAGAATTATAAATTTAAAGGGCCTGATCGACGGGCGAGTAAGACCGTGGTTTTAAATACCGACGAACCTGGCTCGCGGCTCGTTGGTGCTGATCGATTAGCAAGCAAAACAGTAGCAAACATGTCTTGTTCTCTTTCCGACACGCGGTTTTGCATGGCGAGCCGAGTAAAAAATATAGCACGACGACGAGCCGCGAGCCAGGCTCGGCGGTATTTAAAACCGTGGTTTTGCTATGATACACCGGCGAGCTTTACCGACGAGCCATAAAACCGCGGTCTTACTCGTCCGTCGATCAGGCCCTTAAGTAGCTATTAATATTAAATACTTATATACAAGTTCCAATGGTTCATTACCCGCGACTCAATTGAACAGGTTCCCAAATTTGAATATAGCTTTTATAATGTTTATATATGAAGAGAACATATCTTCGATAATGTTCTCATGAGGAAAAATTGGTACCTGGCAAGACGCGCCTTACTGGTGCCAATGTGTCAAGGGCAATACGATTTACATTCACGTTCCTACGCAAGCCCTGCACGTAATCCTCGCGAATTAATACGAGAGATTTATTCAACGAGTATGTTTACAGTGGAATGGAAAAAATATTGTAGTGTTCTATTATGCATTTTAAAAGATTTTAGCGTTGAATAGTTTAAGTTTGGATGGTTTTTTAGTTTAACTGCTTTTAGGATATATAAACTTGGTACTGTCAAAAAAAAGTTCTTAAAAAAAATTCTACAGCTTATAAGTAGTCCAACGCCCATAATACATTCTAAAATAATAAAAACTTTATTCACATCTACCGAATTTCCCCATAAAAGGATACCGTATCGGAGAACTAAGGCAACAAAGCCGTAATGAGCTTTTAGTGTTAGCTTTACTTTAACTTTGGCTAAGCTTTTTTTATCGAAAGAGTACAAAGGAATCCAACGAACTTTCGGAAATTTAGAAACTTGGGTTCGCGTCAGCTTACTACCATCTCTATTGAAACTTTGTTATTAAAGAAGATCACCCGACATGCAATGAAGTAGACGCAATTTATTTAACAGGTACACCCAAAAGATCTTTTTTATCGAGTGGATGGTGGGCATGGGACTCGAAAGCTCTCAGAAATGGAAGTTCGATCTCTATTGCAACTTTGTTAAAGAAGATCACCTACTTATGAAACAAACCAATGATGACGTAATTTTGGTTATTTTCAAAATTCGGAAATTTACAAAATTTTGGATCGATTGTGAGATTGGTGGTTTTTGGGTAGAAAGAATACATTTCCAATGTCAAATAAAGAGTACCCATTTATGACATGTCAATATAAACATACTTGGCGCACGCCATCAACTATTTATATACTAACGTAATACAAAAGCTGTTGCTATCGTAATATAATTAGAAATGCGTTTATTTATAGATTTTCTAACATCGACGGGATTCTTTACAGGTCTAAAGCATTCCAATTGGGTCAAATTTGTTTTTTTGAAGTGAAACTTCTTTATCGGGGTTGGAAAAAATTTTTGTGTAACATTTTTTCGTTACGCGTCACATTTTTCCGTTACGCGCCATCTTTTGAAGTGAAACTTCTTTATCGACGTATGAGAGAAATTTTGAAGCAGGTTACGCGCCATGTTGCTTTTTGAAGTCAAACTAAGAAGTTTGTCCGATAAAGAATCGGCGTTGGAAAAACAATTACACACATTTGTCACATTTTTCGGTTACGCGCCATCTTTTTCTTATCCCTACCACGGTTGATCCGAAGAGATTCGAAGCCATTAGTAACAAAAATATATAATAACGATAACAATGATAGTAATACTAATAATTCTATTACAATTAATGAAATTCTGTAATAATCTTAGTACTACATAGTAGTACAGTAATAAATTAAAATGAAATATGTAATTGTATTTGTATTCATGTCTATGATAATAAAAGCCTTTTGTTAAACTTTATCTAATTTAACTTTATTTAACCAATTTCTGTAAAGTTGCATATAGTAGATCATTTTTCGAAAAATAAGGTCATAAAGAAGTTTCACTTCTTACGTGTGTACACCTAGTACACGCACACATTTTTTTCATTGTATCGATACATCTCCGCGACCGCTGACTTCTTAAGGCAAAGATTAGCTTATTACTTAGATAATCATAGCAATGTTAACAGTAAGATTAGCTTTTAATACATATCTAGGCCATGATGGGCAAGGAAGTATCTCTGGTAAGCCTCTGGTGGAGACCTAACAGCATGCTGTCGCTAATAGTGGGAAGGCTGGATTGCCCTGACATGAGTCAGTGCAATGGACTACATGTGCTCTTTTAATTTGATTGTTGAATATACTTTAAATCTAACCTACTAATATAATATTTAGGACAATATTGTAACACAATAATAATCATATAGAATTTTGATTGTCTGCTTGAATAAATAAATTAACTACCTGTAATATATATATTTTTTAAACCACAGTATAGATGCCGCCCAAGTCTTCAAGATATGATAAGCCCTTAGTGAAAAGCCACTCACCTCCCAAAACACCATAGGTGAGCATCATCATGGTGACACTCTGACTGAAGGTGGAGAGGACAAATGCTATCGTTGCTACGAAGGAACCAGCCACGCAGACAGCTCTGCATCCATATTTATTACATAGTGCTGATACAACAGGACCTGAAAAACAATCGAATATAATAAATTGCCTTAATTTTTTACTCTGTCAAAACTATAATAATAGACTGGAATTGGTACTCTCTAACAAAACCAATTTCAAAGTACTTAGGCTTAAGCTTCGAGGTAATTCTTTATAAAACTTAACAAATTGTTTTTTTTTTATAAAATAGGGGGGCAAACGAGCTTGCGGGACGACCAAAAAGGGCAGTCTGCGCAGCCCATAGACACCCATGTTTAGTGGGTGCGTTGCCGGCCTTTGAGGGAGGAGTAGTTTTATACTTTACGTTTAAATTATAAACTAATTGTTAAGTTTTTTCAGTTCAATCAGTTTCAATCGAGACAAAGACGACGGACGGACGCCTCGGATATTCCATATTCCGCATTCTCTATTGTTTTAAATAAGAGAATTGGAGTCCCAGTAAAGAGTTTAAAACAAGCCCAAGGTCGCTCAAGGCAAGACAACAGCTCTACAGAGAGTGCTAAATCGGAATTACTTACAAAAACGGGACCACTGCGAAAAGTTAGTACCTACCGAGCCTGATCTTATTAACGGGCATTATAAAACGAATTCTGAATCTAACGCCATGTTTCTTACTAAGGTAATATCTACTAGCCACGGACATATCTTTTTCTCAAAAAAACGTACCATGTAACACTGACTACTTATTATATAGTTGCACATGGACTCTCTAGACTAGCGATATATGAATTATGTCACAACGTATTTGTCACGAATAAAGTTTTTATTATTAATATATAAATAAAAAAAATCAGTGAACACTTAACGCAATCTTTCTGACAAATAGTGTGATGAAGATAGTGTAGGTAGGTAAATAATATTAAATTACATATTCTTCGTATTTCGATTTATAGGTCACTTCTTTGTTTTGACTTTGTATAAATAGAAAGCAGCGTAGTTGGCCGAGAGGCTTCAGCGTGCGACTCTCATTCCTGAGGTCGTAGGTTCTACCCCGTGCAGCAATGGACTCTTTCTTTGTGCGCATCTAACATTCACTCGAACGGTGAAGGAAAACATCGTGACAAAACCGGCTTGCCTTAGACCCAAAAAGTCAACGCAAGTGGTGGGCACAGGAGGCTGATCACCTACTTGCCTATTAGATAGACAAATGATCATAAAACAGATTCAAAATCTGAGTCTGATCCCAGACCTAAAAGGCTGTAGCCCCACTGCTTTATTTCTTTTTATAAATACAAAGGAACTTCCACAACAGATCCACTTACAAAAGCACTCGCAATGGAAATGGGTCAACGCAGAGTCGACGTCACTTTATTATATGTATACTTATAATATATCTATGTTATTGTATTAAATTATACTACATATCATTTGTTTACATTCTTAATTAATTCATACGTTTTTACTGCCGGTTAAAGGTTATATTCAATACATGTGTTATTAGAGATATATAAACTTTATTTCATAAATAATAGACTCGATGATATAATGCTTATCACCGTAGCCTACTGTGTGGATGAAAATCCAGTGGAAATAAAACTTCTTCGCGTTGGCCTTGGCAACTTGGCAACTGTGCCTGACACACGACGTAGATTTTTGAATAAGGCACTATGTTTTCTCACGTTGTTTTTTTTACTTTTCCGTACGAGCAAGTGTTAATTGCGCTTCAAGTCCATTGGTAATCGTGATTCGAACGCGCATCTCTGTCGGTGCATCCGCATGGGAACGCTGTCAGTATGTTCGGAACATTGCCTAAAGGGACTCCTTTTAATAATATATTCTAGTTATTACACTTTAAGGTTAGTTATTGTTTTTCTGTTTTTCATAGCCAATCATTCAAATAATTTAATAAATATATGACAGGATTACCTCACGATAATGGAGTCTATGAGTCGTATTCTAGAACGTAACATAAATTTGAATGAAAACAAGTCCTCACAAAGACATCGCCGAACCATAAAACTGAAATCTGGCTTGAGGAAAATGATAGCCCCTAAAGCCTCAATAGGTCAAAATAAATAGTTCCCCGCCTTGTTCCAAAACCTACATTGGTTTTCCTTTAATTTGAATACTTGTATTAAGCTCAAGGAATCTATTAAATTAATTTAAATATACAGAAATTACTTCGAGAAAATGTCAAATGTTATTACAAAATTTGTATTACTCAGTGCTCTATACGATATGCCTACTTTATTTATATAATTATTTCATCAGAGCTTAATATATTCTTAGTTACTATGGTAGGGGAGCCCACGATGCTAAATGGGGATTTACTCGAGCGTCGTAGAGACCTATTGGGATGCAAAGCTTAGATAAAAAGAAGAAAAAAATGTTATATGATAAATTCCTTTTCATCGGTGGGGGAAGCGGCTATAGATAGTTAAATATGTAAAAAAAAACTGTTGCATGGACATCCTCGAGCGCGTCAGATATTGATAGCATCTATGCCCTACGTATTTTTAATAATGTATGTATGTTAATCTGATCGTTTGCATGATGCGTTTGGTTGTATTTAAGGGTTGAAAATTAAAAAAAAAAAAAATTATCGAGCGCGTCAGATTTTCTAAGGGAGTGTTAAGTGCACCAAAAAAAAGGTCTCATTCACTAATCTGACGATTTCGATGGGACGCAAACCCACAGGCATTTTCTTAATTTGCAAAAAAAAATCTCAATTTTGAAATACTCAAGCGCGTCAGATTAAGATATATGTGGTTCATCTTTAAATTCTAAATGTACTGTCTCATAATCTGACGATTATCTAGAGGGATTCGCCTGATCTGCCAAAAAAAAAATAGAAAAACGGTTCACCTAAAGGGCCATCCCTGCAACTTCCCGCTAATTCCATTCCTGGGCTCTTAAAATTGATATTTTGAGCTCGCTGAGTTCAAAGAAATAACATTTCTATGCATTTGAGCTCTCCCAGCTCGAAAGTCTGATAGAAGTTTCATAGAACACTATTTTTGGAATTTTCAAACCGCAATAACTTTTGAATGGATCAAGCAATTTTCACGCGGTTGGCGGCATTCGACGCAGTTTTATCATCCTCATAAATAATTTTGCAATTTTAATTGATCGAACCACAAATTTCGGAGTAATCCCGAAAAAACACTTTTTCGGGTTTCTTTCGTGTACGATATCTCTCGAACGAATCAACCGCTTTTGACCAGCTTGGTGGCGATCGACGTGGTTTTTCAAGCTCAAAGGCGGATTAGTTTTTGAAGTTGATCGATAAAGAAACCACTTTAAAAAAAAATATTTCTTATTTTTTTAAGATTTTTCAAAATTTCTCAAAATCTATCGGTCCGAATCGGTTCAAATTTACAGGAAATGTAATTTTGAGGGAAATAATTAGAACGCCGTTTAGTAGATTCCGATCGGTTTAAGGAAATGTAGGCATCACGCAGCTGCACGCATTTAACTTTATCGACGAATTTTTGTTATTTCGGCTTGCGGAAATCGTCAGATTATATATTTTTCATTATTCTTGAATTATTTCCTTCAAAATAAAAAAAAAATTAGCTACGCTCGAGAATGTCGAGATGACGTTTTTTTTTTACAACTTTGTTGCCCTCCCCTTTTTTTCCGTCACTCTCAAATTGTCAGATTAGTGGAATATACACTTTTTAGGATGTAATTAACTCACCCTACCTTAATCTGACGCGCTCGGGAATTTCTGATGGTCATTTTTTTTTTACTAAACTGATCCTGTCTCCTTCACGTGCGGCTTTATATATGGGCCTCATATTTTGTGGAGGTACTTAACCGGGTACAAGGTATCCTCCTATATATTAATCTGCCGCGCTTTAGTAAATCCCGAAATCCCCTCTTGGGCTCCCCTACCATAAGCACCTATCAGGTATCAAATGCGCATTAGTAAAAACTATGATTTGTAGTTTTTTTCTCTAATTTATATGTTTATTTTATAACCCTATGTAGGTGTAATAATAGTTAAAAATTGATAGATAGAAAATTAAAACAAATTTAAAAAGTTTGGTCCCGGTGGCAGTGTACCTTTAACGCTGGCAGCGTTTCCCCGCTGTATTGTGATACTTATTGTGCGAGGAAAGCACCAGCTGTGGAATCACCAGTACTATCTACCAGGCGCCAACTTATATCTTTAATCCCTCTCAAAGACTAGAAGTAGTCTCTTAGTCTATATTTGTATATTTATACATTGTGACTTATACTGTAAAAAAATTATCATTTATATGTCTTGCGACTTTAAAGGAATTTAGTCTAATTTTTTATCAATAAATTGACTATCTAGAAATAAGTATAATTTAGAAGAAGATTTAAGTCCCAACTTTATTTATTTAAATTTGGACATTACGATCCAGTGTATATAACATTAAAACTACGTATCTCAGATAGGTATGTTGAAAACACCAACAAAAATAAACGGAATATCTCTGAATAAAGATTATTTTCCTTACACCCTACATGTGTGGATATGGCTGGACTACTTACTTATTCCAGCCAGACCCGTAATATACCTAAAATACCGAATACCTTTAAATGTCGAATTCCTCTTCTAAAATAAAAGAAACCAGATCAGACACTTCATTACATGTCTCTTATCAGTTTACGCCCCAGTAATATGAATCTATTGCCTAAAATAATGGTTTATAATATTTTTCTAATAGTAGTAATGATTAGGAATATTTCATGTCATAAGGCATTAGTGAATAATTCTCGTAACCCTTTTTAATATTTATCTAAGACGTGATGTGACCCCACGTCCATTAAATACACAGAAATACACAAAGGGTTCGATCATTTGTGCCGTTTGCAATGAGATAATAGTGAAGAAGGGTTTATTAACCTTTAATTGGGTCGCTAAAAGATAAACAACATTCTTATATTATATCAATTATGAACTGGTTATCGCTTTATTATTATAATTTGACAATTTTATTATTTTTAGTATGAAATTAAGGACGCGCTTTTTGTTGTAAAATTTAGGAGTTCACACTACGTTTCTGAATCTTACCCTCTGAGTCGAAACTTAGTGTTAAGTATGACTTTTGTGATCCAGCGTTTCTCTTTCTTAAAACCTCCGAAACAGCTTCTCGTCTTAATATAAACAAAATAAAAAAGAATCTCTATTTCAAATTAGACTCTACTTTCATTTGTATTACGGGTCATGCCACAAAAGTGTACAGGCGCTTTATAGAAAAAATTATCATGAAACAGATTCAGAAATCTGAGGCCCAGACCTAAAGAGGTTGTAGCGCCACTGATATATTTTTTATAGTTTTAATATGTTGATGCTTTTAAGGTTATATGTTATAATTGTCATTATAAATTAATTCTATTGATTATAACAACACTTATGCAACACTTATTACTGAATAACAACAATTATGCAACTAATATGGCTTGATTTTTCTTTCTGATAGAAAATACTTTTTGTCGTTTTCTTGTAATGAGCCGTGTTGGCCTAATGGCTTAAGCGTATGACTCTCAACCCTGAGGTCGTGGGTTCGAATCACGGCTGTGCACCAATAGATTATGTTTTTGTGTTTATACTTGCTACGATGGAGTAGGCAAAGATTGTGACATGTAAGCAAACTGTCCAAGTATTTAAATAAAAATTGTTTTTATGTAATAGGAGGCAAACGGGCAGGAGGCTCACCTGATGTTAAGTGATACCGTCGCCGATATATTCACATTGCCAGAAGGCCGCAAGTGCGTTGCCAGCACTTGTCACACTCTCCGTGGTAAATGCGGTAGAAGATGCAGAGAGACCCCCACATCTCTACGCAACGCCAAGGGATCAAGCCGCACGGAAAGTGGCTGGTCGTTGACGATTCGAATCGCTCTTCGTTGAATACGATCAAGTGGAAGGAGCTGGTACTGGGGAACTCCCGCCCAGAGGTGAGAACAGTACTCCATGTGGGGCCAATGTGACAGATAAAAGCTACTTGTCTATAAAATAGAAATCATCAAAGAAACAGTTGCTATCTCCGGCCAAGGCCCATATAGGGTTGTAACACTGGATTATTATTATTACTTCCTGATACTATTTCCCTTTACGATATCACAACATCAAAACCATAGATTTTGATTCTAATCAATGATAATTTGGGTCAATGCCAATTCGTTATGATAAACGGATGGTTAGTTAGCACGGCACGTGATAAAAATGTCGATTTAAGTTTCATAAACACTTAACTCATAATGTGTGTATACTATTTATTTCATACATCATTGAACACTTGCATATCCCCACTTTGAACTTTGCTAATTAAATTATTTTCGAAATAAAACTCTGAACTTTTGTAAAGAGGAACTGTACAAAAGTAGTTTATGACATTATCTATTTCTTAAATGTTTTTCATATTACATACGAATACAGAATAAATAAAGGATGCAAGGAAATTATAGCCACCGCAAGCGCGCCGCAAGTATAGTGCCACGTCAAACATTTTATGTAGTGTGCATTCTGCAAGTGTTTATAATACCATTGATATTTCTGGTATGAAATTGGACCTATGGCAGTAGCCAGTATTTTAATAAGGTTCCAAACTCAGAATGGATTAATTACTACATTCCTATCCTTTACCAAACATAATAATAACCATAATTTATCCACATGTAATTGACATACATTACACATTATACATAAGATGTACTCCTTAGACTTTTCCCATCCTATTTTATTTTTTGCCGTCGTCATCCGATTATTGCAGCTACCCTTTCGATCTCATCGGCCAATCGCTCTATTCGTCTGCCCTTGTTTCTTTTCCCTTTTGGGCCAGTCCATTCGGTTACCGTTTTGACCTCCATTTGATTTCCCTCCACCTCCACGCCACTCTATAAATAGCTTTCTGAGAGATGTTGAGACCCAATATTGTCTATATTAGGGATAGGTGATCGACCCCGACTTCTCCTGCCATCACTACTCCCTACCAGCTTGTCGAATATTCCGTTCTCACCTGGCAATATGGCCAAAGTAGCTAAGCACCCGTTTGTAAATGACGTTTTTGTGTACGTTAGTCATACTTATCTCATCCTAAAATATCTATAGTGGTCTAAGTGTAAAGACTGTACGAGCCAAGTCTGTACATTTTGCTCACTCAGGCTTTCTTAGTTTTATAAGCGTTACGATTTCCTTAATCGTCGGGGTTCCGCCCCGAGAGTATAGCTAGACGTAGGCACACTCTGCAACTGTTACATTGCATTCATTCAATAGCAATTAACATTTCATTATTTCGCTTACATTCTATTGTTGTTAATATAGTACAAATAAAATCCTCTATTATTTAAAGCACCCCAATGGCTCAGGAACCGTACATTTTGATCCTTCGAGCCGGAAAGATAATACATTGTAAACAACTCCATAAACAACGACACAAACCATTCGTTTTCTGTGTCTCTTCATTAGCGTAAACACAATTTTGACAGAAGAGTCCCAAGAGCACTTTAGTTAAGACTGCTTTAAATTTTATGAGTTTGACCTATACACTGGAATCTGATAGATCCTCAATAAATAATTCACAAATTAAATTTGTCTTATAAAACTGTGGTGAGTCCATATCGCCTCGATTACAGCATACTTTATATCACATTACACTGTGTAATTTACACACGATAAGCTTTCTTTGCGTAGTAACAATTGGGAAAATTAGAAATATATAAAATATGATAACTTTATTATCAACAGATATGCAATAATTTATTTCGATTTCAATCGAAACATTGGCATTGACGTTAAAACGATTAGTTAATCTAGGTACAAATTTCACCTGCAAATACCAGAACTTGGGATTTATTCATTCAATTGATAAATTAATAAACGTCAAACTTATGGTACAGACCCATCCACAATGGGATTGTGAAATGAATTTGGCTCATGCGTTGCAGTCCTTTTTTTATTATAATAGGGGGACAAACGAGCCTACGTGACGCACATAAAGGGCAGTAATCGTAGCCCATCGGGTCCATTTTTAGTGAGTGCGTTGCCGGCCTTTGAGGGAGGAGTACACTCTAACTTTGAATAGTTAGGGGTCTCAGGGAATACCCCACCGGAATGCGATTCCACAGTTCGCTAATTCGCAAGCTACTTAGCTGCCTTTCTAAAACGTTCCAATCAACAATAATATTTGTATGTCACAAGCTATGTACATATATACTATGACTTGTATAATTAATATTAAACTCATTTACTTACTAGGTACTCTATGTTAATCGTAGGTAGGTCAGCCACGTGTAACGAAACGTGCCCTGGATTCATTGGCATACGTAAGCACTATTACTTTATATGAGAAAGGAATTCAATGTATAAGCAGGAATTAAATGGAGTACTGACGTATTGAATATGACGATTAAAAAGAGTGGCGGAGAGTTTTTTAACAGTTCTTCTTGCTCGCTCTACGCCCTTGACTTGCGAACTGGTAGTAAATGTAAATTTAGAATCAATTTAACATCTTTTCTGTTGACGTTCAAGTGTACATGGTTACCTATATGAATAAAGTTATTTTGAGTTTGAACCAAAATTCTACCTTACGTTGAGAATGTTTGCTAAAAAAAATTACTTATTATTGGGACATTACTGGGCTAGATTTGCGTGGGAATGTTCGCCTATGTATGCAGAAAGAAACCGTTATAACTATCGCGGAACTATAATATAACTACGAATATTATTATTAGATTATGAATAAAACTTTTTTGTGAAAATAAATTTTCATGAATACGATGTCAAATGTAAATTATATTCAATTTTTCAAATTATTTACGGTAATTCTTATATTTCATGACACGTGTATGAATCTACCTTAACAAGTCTAGTATAGAACACAAATTTAATTTAATATAAACTTCCAAATTACGTAGTTTTATTATAACAATATTTCTAGTCATTAAAGTTCATAATCGCGTGATGTTCAATGCATCAATTCTATCAAAAGATACTATGAAACAATAAACACCATTAATAATACATGAGAAATATAATTGAGTGAACAAATATAGCTATTTATAGTAGATATATTGGCTAGAACTGGTTGTAACTAAATAATATCGATTTTCCGCATTGTATTAATATAAGAAAATAATTCTTGAAAATCTAGATTATGGTAAAAAAATTGGTAGTTTTTCCATTGAAAGTAAAAATTATTTGTACTAAGATTTTAGTTGTTTAGTTATTTGTACCACACCACAACCACGACACCCTTCAGGCACAGCTTAAACATTTTTTGGTGTTTTTGTACCTACCCTTAGTTTATTCATAACGTTTAAGCAATAAAAAAACAAACAGTATATACACTAGTATTGTAATATGATAATTAGTGGTAGGTACGTATTTTTTGTGTTAGACCAGGCATTCTATCTTAGTGACCATGTGTACAGCACTTGCGACTTGTAATCTTCGGTTTTCCACGTGTATGTCCAGTAAAACAGTGCTCGATCTTTCTTTCTACCACGTGAGAGGATTCCATTCGGTCGGGTCCTTATAGCCGAGCAGAAGAAGAGCAAATTTACAGATGTATCATTTGCGCTCCGACCGAGCATCGAACCTTAGGCCGTTCTTTACAAAACCACCATGCACGAGGCACAGTAGTTTAATAATTAATACAAGCAAAATATCTCAGTCTCGTTAGTGAAAACTTAAACTGTTCATCAGCATACGAAACAATAAGATAAATGATTCATATATACGACTTACCAGCTGCTAAATATACTCCAGACAAAAGACTTCCAACCCAAGCCACCGTCCCTTTACCCTCGCCGTAGAATGTGACAAGTTCTGAGAGGAATATCCCAAATGTGTAGGCGATGCCGTCCACCACCAGATTGCACATGAACGAGGCGAACACCACGACCCATCCATATCCACCGTCCGGCGGTGGTGGGAGTTCTCGGTAGTCATAAGCCTCGTCATCATCATCAGCTCCATCTGCTGTCAATCTTGCTGCTTCCTCGCATGATGTTTCACTTTCGGTCTGAAAAGAAATAATATCGTTAGTAGAAATAATGTCTCTCGAACTTGATAAAAAGAAAGATAAATCAGTGGCGCTACAACCTCTTTCGGTCTTGGCCTCAGATTTCTGAATTTGTTTCATGATCATTTTTAAATCTAATAGGCAAGTAGGTGATCAGCCTCCAGTGCCTGACACACGCCGTCGACTTTTTGGGTCTAAGACATGTCGGTTTCTTCACGATGTTTTCCTTCATCGTTCGAGCAAATGTTAAATGTGCACATAGAAAGAAAGTCCATTGGTGCACAGCCGGGGATCGAACCTACGAGCTCAGGGATGTGAGTCGCAAACGGAAGCCCCTGAGAGACCCGAGATCCCCACCAATGTGCATTCTGTCTATGTGCGCATTTAATTTTCGCTTTTATGATAAAGCATCGTGAAGAAAACCACTATGCCTTGAACCCAAAGAATCGACAGATCCGACCCGTAACAGAAAGTCGATCACCTACTAGAAAAAACATACGAAACAGCTACAGAAATCTGAGTCGTAGATCTATGTAGCACCACTGGTTATTAAGTGTATTTGAATATTAAAACATCCTTGACAGTAACTTCCTTATAGATTTTTGGGAAATTTATCTTGTGCGACATAAGACAAACATGTTATGTCATGAAAGTAAACATGTACACTATCAATCACCAAAGTACACGAAAAACTAATAAGAAATCGCTAAATAAATCCTTTTGGTAAACGCCGGCGATACGATTAGAAAAGGGTTGTGTTGCTTGAATTGTATATAATATTTGTAGGAATTTCACATATTTTATTAGGTGTACTAAGTATATATTCACAAAATTCTGACTAAAGTCATATTCAGGTATTTCAAACTTAAGGAGCTGTCTAAAATTCATAAAAATCAATAGGATTTAAGACTCACACATTTCTGGACATTAATATAATAGGCATTTGAAGGAATTTTAAAAACGTCTAATAATTAAAGAACTAAATCAATAATTGTTTCACCATTAGAAAGCTACACTATTCGTAATAACAGATTTTATTGGACGAATTCTAATAAAGTCAACATTTATTTAATCACCACTGATTGTAACATTTCGTCGTAAATTTAAAAGCTTTTCGCCATTCAGATTATACACATGTTGTGTATAATCGTAAATCATAATAAAAACACAATTAAAAAGAAATTACAAACAATATATGCTCTATTATAATTAATTTGTCAAAGAACACAGGGTCACTGTCAACATATTGTTAAGGTTATTCTCCGCGTGACAAATTACTACAATCTATAAACAAAGTGCTTCATTCACGGAACTATTCAACGTATAAAAACGAAATAACGAAAACTTCAAAATTTAAAAAGATGATGGACTCTTCTACTGACTAAAAAACTCTAAGGAGGTAATTCGATGCTTTTAGTTTTTTAATCTCATGAGAGCAGTCTTGGCTTAGGGGAGTGTTCAAGTATTACGTAACGAATTTTGGAAGGGGGGGGGTCATTGTGTAAAACGTTACGATGCGGGGCGGGGATTTAATTACACGTTATTGTTAATATTATTTTCGACTTACACCACGTAATAGTAACTGAAGAGTCACTAGGTGGTCACGAAACGTTTTACTATACTTGGGTACAGTACTGTACTTGGGTACTGAAAAACGTTACGGCGAGTTACATGGGGGAGGGGGTCAATAATCTCCAAAAATTGCGTTACGTAATACTTGAACGCTCCCTAGAGCAGTGTTTCTAACGGTTTTTGCGCCAAGCCCCAATTTAGTCTTTCTAAAAGTCTAAAGTTATGTAACATAGTTTAAATTATTAAAAAATTGAATTTTTCCCTTAAGAAACTTTAATAATAGGTTTTAGTTAGACATCACTAGGAAATTCTTCACGAAACACAAACGTTATTAAATATTCAAAAAATATAATAAATATATTTGAATTTGAATTTTAGCATATATGCTAAAATTCAAATTCAAATAAAAATAATTTTAATAAATTTTGGAATAAACCCCCTAATAATCAAATGCTGATCACCAACTTGCCAATTAGATTTTTTTTTATCACGCAACTGATGCAGTTATCTGAGGCCAAGGTTTGTAGAGCCACTATTTTTTATAAATATTATAAATATTGATTATTTGTAGGACTAAGTTGTATGTAAAACGTAAGTCCGCAAAGGTGCGGCGAAACATAAGTTTATTTAATTCCTATAGACTGTACTACTGACGCCTCATGTCCCATGGGTTACAAGTTTATGTTAAGTACTACTAAATGTTTAGTACTTCGTAACAAATACAATATTATAGACCTCATACATACAACTGTTACCCCAAAGTGGTATTCATTAATTTAAGAACCGAATACCCCTAAATATTTTTCCTGACCCAGTTAACAATATTCATAAAGCCAGAAATATCTATCAGTCATATGTCTGCCATCTTCATTCGCGTCACATGAGCGGAAAATTCTATAGGAAGTACATTTGCGTCCTTGCTTAATTACTTCTTTACAGGACGATAACATATTTTGTTAGTTATTTAACAGTATAAAAAAAAGTGCGTGCGTACAAAGTACACGTGTCAGAAGTGAAACTTGTTTGTAAATTAATTATTACTTAAAGGTAAGGGCCCCAATAGATGACCATGTACCAGTATATGATCATTCCATGTATTTGTATATCTACATCCACAAATATACTATATATACAAATAAAAAATATATATAATATATCTGTCAATCTTTCTCACTAGAGCTATACTCTCTCCCACCTCTCGCTCCATGGCTATTTGCTTCATGCTACGATCGCTCTCTCGCAATCGGCCTCAATCGCTCTCTCCCTTTTCTTCGACAAAAACGCTGCATATCTTCGTGACGCTAATATTATTATTATTGAGTTTCATCCGTAAAAGTTTTACCTTCATGCGCCTAAAGAAGTTTCACTTCAATAACACCCAACGTTGTGCATTAAACGGATTTTATTACAGTGGGAAATTAACATTTTCTCAAGCCCCGAAGGAAAACATCGTGGAAATCTACATAACTTAAGATGTATTTATACGAGAGACAAACTTATTTTTTAAATGTATGAAGTCTGTTGTTAAACCCGACGATGATCAGGCATAGATGGCCGATTTTGATATCTATCACCACTAGCTGATGTCAGTGTTGTAGCGGCACTGGACAAATGTCAGCTATATCCGAAAAATTAATCCTTAATATAATTAAATAAAATAAACCTGTCTAAAATATTTTATCTCACATGTACATTTTATAACTGATATAGATAACGTTATCTTTTTACAGATTATATAAAAACACCTTGCTAATCAGAGCCCACTATCACTCATCAATGCAATGAATACATTTTCAATCATGAAAGTTTTATACTATAAAAATACTACAGAGTTTTGCTACATGATAAGATTAGAATCACTGTAAGAAAAAAAAATTCCCATAAAGAGAATATGTACCAGTTCGTGTGTTATCATACCTCGTCCTTAAATTAAATCGAAAGCAGTTTTTGAAGTTATACCTCTTTAGGCGCGTTATGAAAAGTTGATGAGAGTGAAATTTTACGATGCGCGCGCACCATGACACACAAATTAACAGAATGAAGTTGACCACGGAAGATGCTACGGCATTGGACATAATTTAAAAACAACATTCGAATAATAATAGAATTTATGTTACACTTAATGTAAGAGAATATTAATAAATATTTAATTATTTAATTTTTCAAATGTAAACTGAACTTTATTGACTATAATGACTCTTTTTCCAGTCTTTGATTATTTAATTGTAATTAATTATTTGCATGCAATCAAAAACTATTTTTAATAATGCCAAAGAAGTATAACTTATTACGCGCACCCTTTTTTAATTTATAATTTAATTTTATACACATTTATTTTGTTTAAAACATGTACTGACTGCGGTCAAGTTACACACTCATTACTTGTGAAATATACGTTGTATGTTAAAAACCCGTTCAATTAAACGTATCTATTATAAAGGAAATTGTCGGAAAATTTATAGGCCTGTCATCCGAGTTTAAGCCTTGAATAAAGGTTTATGTTTACAACTCACGCACAATTAAGTAATGTCAAATTTGTTATTCAGTAAACATCAATTATTAAAGTCACAAATGATGTTTTTATCATTATATAAATGTTTTTGTATTGATATATCATTACTTGAACACAAGTGAAATATGTATCTACAATTGTACATATAAGGTCGATTAAGACCCCAAAATTTGCCGAAAATAAATAAAGAGTGCACTTTTAAGATATAATCAAATATAGAGAAATTAGTGAAGAAAATAAATTTCAAAACCTAATTTTAAATGAAATTTAAAAATAAATTTCAGTAGTTTTTATAACCTTACGTTACGACATTATAGTATTACTCGTGGGCTTTTCACGGATATAAATTAAGAAATAGTTTCCTCATCCTATTATTTAAGTATTAAGTTTTTTTTTAATGTTCAGCTTATTTATGTCTAGAAGAAACTCTAAGACCGCCCGCCCATCTTCATCCTTTGTCTAATTTTATTTTTACTGTTTGTAAATAAAGTGCTTATTATCAGAGCATAAAAGCAGTTCACTAATCATCTCTTTCAGACGACTCCAGTAAACAATTAGGTCAAACTGTAGGAACAATAATCAAAGAAACCTCGAAGCTGTCTTCCAGTCGGAGAAATCTAAATTTTAAATAAAACCCTTTGAAACTAATACAAGGAATGCAACAGAAAAATATGTTTTTAATTATAAACAGGTAGTCATGTTCACGGAAATGGTTCCACAGCCTTCGAGAGATTTGAATTTTTCATAGAATACTATCATATATCGTAATTGTTGGAATGTTAGGTATGTAATCGGGACTTATATAAAAAGGATTTTCTTCTAATAACTTATGTTTCTCTAAACTTTGAAGTGCTTAAACGATCCAGAAACATAATGGGAAATCGGGCAACAGGCGCGCACTAGCGGCTAATGGCAACCCTAGTAAAGAAACTGATGGGAAAGTGCAAAAATTGCTAAGTTTATTGTGAACATATAATGCAACTAATAAATAATATGAAATAAAAAATAAATCAGTGGCGCTGCCACCTTTTTTAGGTCGGGGCCTGAGACATGATCATTTGTCAATCTCATATGGAGTGGTGATCAGGTTCTTGTACCTAACACAAGCCGTCGACTTTTTGGGTCTAAGACAAGCCAGTTTCTTCACGGTGATTTATCTCACTTTTCGAACGAATGTTAAATGCGCTCATAGAAAGAATGTGGTGAACCGCCAGGGATCGAACCTACGACTTGGGGAAGAGTCGCACGCTGAAGCCGCTAGGCTAACAGTGTTCTATATATATATATATATATATATATATATATATCAGATATAAGTAATTATTATAAGGAAACCTAAAGCAAGCAAAGAAGTGAATCTCGATAGTTTAAAGGTTTATTCTTTGTTTTGTAATTGGAAAGGTTAATACGCAATCCTGTACCCCAATGTTATCATGTTCCGAGGTTTTTGCCGCTAGGAATCTTATTTCAGTGATTCGATATTTTTACCACTCCAAAGAAACTCAATCAAAATATGTATACTTAAAACCAAGATGTAAATTTTTGACAGCTGTCATATCAATTAATTTAATTTATTTTATTATTATTTATTACTTAAGATGTCATGTGGAACATGGCAACATACAAAAAAATTGGCGATTAAAAAGAGTGGCGGAGAGTTTATTGCCAGTAAATGTAAAATTAGAAGCATTTAATGTGTTATTTCCTTTTTTGACGTTCATAAGCGTACATTGTGTTACCTACATGAATAAATGATTTTTGACTTTTGATCAAGAGCGAGTTAGTGTGTAAAAATGTTCTGTGCAGATATTATTTCAACTATTGAATATCAAATATCAGATTATTATAACTTACTAAGCCGGACTGCACTTTTTCGTTGTTTTGTGTCCACTATACAACCCCTTTAAGGAGAGTTCAAAATTTGTATGAAGGTATGTCCTTTATTTAAAAACGATATGTGTGATTGTAAAATGCCAGATATATAAACAATTGCCAGGTATACATATAAGTGGCATAAACACCGATGACTATGTAAAATGCTGAGTACAAAGAAAAAAGTTTAATGAACCTTTGACACGAATATAGCACAAAGAATGAAAATCAGATACAAAATGTAAATTATTTCGTTTTCATTTCTGATTTTCAATTGGAAACAAAAGTACTGTATTTTTTTAATAACCTACATAGTAATATTAATTAAAAAGTGAAAAATAGAAAATTAAAACAAATTTAAAAAGATTGGTTATTATGGCAGTGTACCAATAACGCAGCATTTCCTCGCTGTATTCTTGTTTTTATTATCTGTACAGATATTATACCGAAATGTATGTATACATGTTTGTTTCTGGACTTACATAAAACAATACGTTTGCAAAGCCCAATCATAATTACAGTAGAATTAGAAATACGATAGTTTATAACATCAAATTCGATTTTTAAATCCTGTTATTTTTGAAACTTCTTTAGGCGCATGGGGGTAAATTTTTTACGGATGAAACGCAATAATAATAATTAGCGTCACGAAGATGTGCAGCGTTTTTGTCGAAGAAATCGGAGATTGAGAGAGAGTGAGGAGCAAGAAGAAATATTAGTAGTCTATATTTAATGCAAAATAATGTATTTAAATTTCAAATGACAAATTGTAAATTAAAATGCCACGTGTTTTTATATCCGAAGAAAAAAATTAAAAAAAAAAAAATGTATTAAGTTTTCGCACTTTTTATTTTAATGACAATTAAATTCCTAGCATATCTTTCTTTTACCTCCCTCTAAGTCTCGGAAGCTAAAGTTATAGATTTGTATAAATATGAACAAGACAAAAATTAGTTTGCCAAAGAAGTATCACTTCTAAACTCGTATATGAACGCACACACTTTTTTTAAACTTCCAGTAAAATATTAATACTTTGACTACATCATAATTCACGTTTAATAGGTACATGTAGCACTCAGAGATGGGAGGCCGACGCGTGGCACTGATTGCCATTAATTGATTAGCGCCGCATGCCTGTCAATTTACTCTCGACTCTCAAGAAATTGGTATATTTCGAATCTATAAAATCATTTACTTTGACATTCCTTATATGAATGTCGATTGGAAAGACGAGGAAGTCATCTTAATATAACCACCCATTAATGGATAGATAAAATCCAGCAGATGTTACAATAAAAATAAATAAACTTAAGTGATTAACAAGACACACAGAGCGGAGCAAGAAAGAACTAAACTGGTGCCGAAAGTACAATAAACGAAAAAGAAGATCACTTAGGTGGATAGGAAATTAAGGAAACAGCAGGTAAATGGCAGAGAGTGGCACAGTGCAGAATTACAGTGGCGTAGCTAGGTGACCAAGGGCCCTGGGGCAAATTAAAAAATGGGGGCCCACTGCTATATATATATATATGTTTATAGCATATATACTATATAGCCCTATGCTATATATGCTATAAACTTATTAGGTTTAATCAAATAAACATATGAAATATACAAATACTTTAAAAATGCTAAGCTACTTAAGCTCTTTTTTGTGTGCAGGGTAGGTACTAAAAATATTAAACAGTAACAACATAAATTACAATTACACAATACACAGGCTGCACTAAAAGTATCGGGAATGGAATAATACCACTGTTTCTGTCATATTTAAATCTTTTTAATTGAAAACTCCTTTTTTTTTAAATCGAATACAATTAATTTTTTTTTACATATTCTCGGTCTTTTTTTTTTTTTTTTTTTATAGAATAAGGGGGCAAACGAGCTTGCGGGACGACCAAAAAGGGCAGTCCACGCAGCCCATAGACACCCATTATTAGTGGGTGCGTTGCCGGCCTTTGAGGGAGGAGTAGGCTCGTTTTTTAAAAATTTGGAGGTCGTATCTCTGAGGGAAGACCCCTCCCGGGAGCCGATTCCACAGTTCGCTAGTTCGCAAAAGAAAATGCCTTGTGAAGCGGACCGTGGAAGACCTCCAACCATCAAGATGATGCTGGTGAAATTTAGAGGTCGTTCGGCTCGTACGGTGATGAAAAGAGGCAGGAGGGATCAACCCAAACAATTCTTCCGAACACTCTCCGTGATAGACTTTGTAAAAAACGCAAAGAGACGCAATGTCTCTGCGTAGCGATAGAGAATCAAGCCGATCAGTAAGACATTGGAGATTGACAAAGTTTTGTCAAACTTGTTTAGTCGTTGAGAAAATGGAATTGACTCGGGAAAATTCAAGAGCGATGATTTATTATGGCTTTCGAAGTGGTTTATCACAAAAACAGTGTGTTGACCGGATGATTTCTGCATTTGGTGATGAAGAAGATTAGACATTGGCTTGAGTCAAATACGAATAATCTTGCATGAACAATTAGGTGTTAAAAAGTTGTTTTCCCGATGGCATATACCGCATTCGCTCTGTGAAGAGCAAAAAGCGGCTCACGTTACTTGGTGCGTCAGAACTCTAGAAAGATTCCACGCAGGATCTTCAAATGCGGTATACAACATCGTATAAGGTGACGAATTATTAGCCAACGAAAATTGTTCGTTCACGGAGTGTTACAAAAAAAAATGGTGGCCACGTTTGTCTCCAAAACCGGACCGACTATTCCTATCGAGGGACAAAGAACGGTTAATGCAGAATGGTATGCTATCATTTTTTTGCCACAGGTCGTTTCTGAATTCCGTAAACCAACCGCCGCATCATCCTCCATCACGACAATGCGAGTTCTCACACCGCGCACAGAACAAAAGAGTTTTTAGAGCAAGAAAACATAGAATTATTAGACCATCCGCCGTACAGCCCCGATCTAAGCCCTAATTATTTCTATACTTTCCCTAAAATAAAGAATAAATTGCGTGGTCAGAGATTTTCATCACCTGAAGAAGCTGTGGACGACTACAAAACGGCCATTTTGGAGACCCCAACTTCCGAATGGAATGGTTGCTTCAATGATTGGTCCCATCGTATGAAAAATGTGTCAAATTTCGCGGAGAATACTTCGAAAAGCAATAAATACATTTTTAAATAGTAATGTTGTGTCACTTCCTTGATTCCCGAAATTTTCAGTGCCGCCCTAGTAATACTTGTAGGTTTGGAGAATAAAATGAAATACAGAAGATTCAAGGGTTTATATATAAAGGTCGGGCCTAACAACTGACTAAATAACAATTATATTTATAATTTTTTCCTAGCTTAAGTTTTCGCAAAAGTATCAATGACTTCGTTTAAATCCAGGCTTGATGCGGTTTTGTTTTCAATTGCTATTTAATTCGCGTTAAACAATGAGCTGTAGCCGAAATCTTTAGATTTGACACGATTTATTGACTTTAACGGACATCAATATGAGTGGTAAAATCAAATAAAATTGAACCACTATATTGACCAGTACAAAAAAGTTTACAGACATTAGCTTACTTAATCCTGATACGGCATGAATTTTTTAACCGTTCTCAAAAAAAAAAATCTTAAATCGAATTCACAATAAAACGCACATCGATGAATAATAAAATGCACATTTCACTATCCGTCAAATTGACAACACGGCCAACCTACAGAAAGAATTTAGAGGAATTCCCTAGGCATAACTTTTGAATTTCTCTCAAATTAATGTCTTGATTAAAGTGGGGTTGCAACCTGTCATATTTATTTTGAAAATGGGAGAAATTTCCAACAGTTCAGAATGAACGAGATTTCTGGTGAGGATTCGAGGGCCCCCTGAGCTTGAGGGCCCCGGGGCACTGCCCCGCCTAGCCCCTTGGTAGCTACGCCACTGTGCAGAAAGGAATGGCGGGATTTGGAGAAGGCTTTTGGCAAAAAGGGGGACACAGATACCCAAAAAGAATGAGATAGGAATATAATGTGTTTAAGAGTAAATGGCTATTTTTCTTATAACCACCCATGAACGTATTTGTTGATTATCCTGAAAGTTGATCGAATCTAACAATAAAATTTATGTCATAAGTTATTTGTACTATGATAAATTTGTTTCACGAACTTTTAAACATACTGCCTAAGATGAGAATATCATTTTTGTATCTCTACAGGTTTTCTTCATTCTCCGGATCAAGTCTGACATTCTTCAAATATTTGTTTAAATCTCCTCTTGTTAAGTAGGATTTGAATCCAGGTTGTACCGTCTTAAGTGTTTAGTACACACTTGATAGAAACACGTATTTCATCACGCGTTACGATAATCACAGATTATTGCAATATAAATCATAATCAGAATTCACTTCAATTATATAAAATGAATGCGTGGCAAATTTTGACTTTAGTCTTTCGTCTATCATTATAAAATTGGCTTGGCTTATACAGAAGTTATGAGAAACTCAAAGAGTTTTCGTTCAGCGTATCGTAAAGTATTAAGTCCATAGAGACGAATGTCCTTAGGGGCGAGAAGCGCGTGCCTTAGTTAAAACCAACACTGCATACAATAAGAGACAGAAGATAATGAGAACGGAAAACCCAGTTTAAAGATTAGTTTAAACGATCCCTACTTCAATGACCTAAATACCCATTCTGGACCGGAACAATTAATGCCAGGTAATTAGCCAGCTGTTTCATCAACTGTACTATTTAACTGCTGTTAATTGGATAGTGAATGCAGCGTTTAGCTATGTTTCAGTTCCCGGCGGATAAATTCGGCAGGCATAGAAGACTTGCACCAATGTTTGTTTTTTTCTTCACATTTCCCGCGACTAAGGGCGTCTTTTTACGAGACTCGGACCTCAGTTTGAACCGCCGCATGGTGGTGAATCGCCTAAAGGACGGAAGCTCAATGAAGGGATCGAAGTGCAAAGTAAAGGACCCTGCTTTACCCGGTGAAGACGGTTTTGTACCCTAAAATGTCTGTTCTATTACTCATAAGGATGATCGACGAAAACTGCTTTAATTTCGAGTTTTTGAAAGATTTATATAAATTAACGTTTGTCCCAGATTTAAGGGCTTTACAATCTGGTTCCGTGAAGAAACCCGTGTATTTTCATTGAATTTAAATAAATACCAGTGATAAAAAACTTACCATTGTTCTTCAATAATTTCTCAATCGCACAGAAAAATACACTTCACCCACATTAGCTGCAAAGCCAACTAGTAATGATAAGCCTGTATCAAGTCCTATGTATTATTTGATAAACCTAATCAACGATGTCTTGATAACTTTAATTATTTTATTAAATGCGCACGGTAACTCCGGCTATGTTCGAAAAATGAAATGAGCTGCTTCGGACGTGGATTCTTAATTACCTCTCATTATGTACCCAATAGTGTCAACAAGTGTTAATTGTTCCATTACTAAAACATATTTAGGGTGCAAAACTAATTGTATTTACCGTACTAGATGATTTTGTTATTTATTTTGTATTAAGGACATTGAAATATACACTTTTATTTTTATTATAAGTCTTTCAACCCTAAACGATTTTTTTACGTGGGGAAATGCGTTACGTATTCCGCGGCACGACTGCCTTGTAGTGGAAGGTTATGTGGGATTCGTTACTATGCAAACCCTAAAACCAGGGCGCCACAAGCAATCGCCCGAGACAGGACACGGTAACAGCGTAGCCTTGTCCGCGTCACGCGATCAGCCGTTAAATCACGGCAATCTAAACGTCATCCACGGCTATTGTATCTATCGTCCAATCACAGATACGCGACACGTTCCGTCTTGCCGTTCGCCAATCACAATGAAGCGAAACGCGTCATTGTTTCGTCTAACAATCTTACCCTCTGGTCTGCTTACACCAACATAATACGATCTTATATTACAACTTTAATAATTCAACTAGTGTACCACCCCTATATTCGAGCTTCGAGGCTTCGAGCCTTTCTCACGGTGAGAAAGGAAAATCTCACTCGATTAAAAACCCTCGATAAATAAAATCTAGATAACTCAGATATATTTGTTCATGATAAGACCTAGTATCTGCATCGCGTATCGCTGCATTTCTGCATGCTTTACTTGGCCATTCGCCCAGTGTTACACAATTTATTCAAATGCTAAGAGTACTTAGTTATGAGAATCTAGCCATCCTACATTAGTGGCAATTTGTTTATTCAAATTTTACAATTACTTCAAAGTTCTAGTATACAAACTTAACCAGTTTACTTGTGATTGAGAATTTCTTGCTAAGACATTCAAAATCCTTTATTTTTCGTATTTTTTTTAATAAGACCTAACTTAAGCTAGCTTTTACGCACAAAGGACCGAATGAGCGGAAATACAACTTCAAGCTAAATTTTTGCAAGAATTCGTGGATATAAAATTTATGGGCCTAAAGTAATCTTAGATAGCTTACGAGATCAAAGTTAATATTTACTGAGATAATTTCTTATTATTATATTTACTGTTGCTAAAATATCATCAGTGAAATCAAAATATTATTTATTTAGGAAACATATCCTACACTGAATAAACAAGTTGCATTCATCAAATACTAGCATTTTTTAAGAATAGCTCATGAGTTTTTGTCACAAATGCAGTATTAATATATTAACGAAAGATATAAAATAATACTAGAAATGAGACATTAATTCTATATAAGATGTATTTTATTGTATGTATATTTTAGTTAGCAGAAATAGCCTTATAAAAAAAGTTATAATAGAACTACTTGAAATGAGTTTCCGAGATATTTTTTTTATGAGAAACAAAATGTTTGTGTTCAGGAATGGCAAGTCGATTATAAGAGCTGTCATTAATAAGATATGTAGCAACATTGACATTGAAATTAATGAGTTGGAAACGTTTAATACTGACGGATGCTGTATTAATTACTGAGTTTACTACTCATTGTTTACTGGACGGCAGTGTTATGGTATTTCCTTGATATGAAACTGTAAATCATAAACTATCTCTTGAAATATTTCATTGTTTATTGATGTCATTTGTTGACATATTTTGGTTTCAAACATATGTAAACTACAATAATTTAGTTTTAGAATTGATATCATTCTCATTTATAGTTAATTCCAATCTCTTTAAAATATACCTTAAGTATCTAAAAATATTACAGTCTATTTTAAGTAATAAAAAATTCTTAAGTATCAAAGTAGAAATATTGTAATTCCTTAGTCAAATGTATTTTCTGATTACTAAAACCTCTGCTTCTTAATATTTATAGTTAAAATTTTGTTATTATGTGGTTATTCAGTACATACAAATGTGTTAAGTGATAAGCAGTCATTGTTTTGAAATTGTATAGCACATGCATGTATCATAATATGTACAAAACCTATTTATGATAACCCATGTTACTAGGACTCATTAATAATATACATGTAGTATTATTTAATTCAGTGGTTTAATTTTGTTCTTAAATTTAAAAATATTTAACATCACTATAGTACATTTTTATGATTAACTGTCAGTTGATGCTTTTAAAATAATAAATTTTGCATATGTTGCCTGATACCTATGTCACAAGGCAGACAAGTTAATTCTTTATTATTTCCTAATTATAAGAATTAACTATATAGATGTTAACTTTGAGTATACCTTGCCAGGTCTACTCTAATAAGAATACATTACTATGTTGATGACACATATGACAATCAATTAAATTGCTTTATGTGATTGATTGTTTGTGATGTGTGTTAGTGATAATATTCAGTAAATAATTACCCAAAACAAAGGATATAACAGTTGTGGCTATACCTACCATTACTCAAAATTTATGATAGGAAGTATCATTCTTAAATAGTTAGAATAGTTTTTTCTAGAGTAATTCTATTAATAAACAAAAATTAAAAAGATGTATGTATACAGTATATGATTTAAAATATTTAGGTATGAACTATGAAGTTCAGTGCCAGGTAACCTTAAAGATGAAAGTATAGAATTTCCATTTTTAAATTTTTTAAAAGTCAGTCACGAATAAACACTGTACTTACCCTAGAAAATGTACGCAGGCGATTTATTCTTGGATTTGATGGAATATTGCTTAAAGACACTTTAGACATTTTGAAGTATATTCTACTAAGCTCTAACGTCCACGTCGAGTCTATTAAACTATTTAGATCGATTAAATCAGTGATTTATTTATAAAAATGTCTTGTAACAGTCACAGTTAGGCAATTTAGTATTTATTTTGATTTTTGTTTTGACGTATCACAAATATTTATTGCACGGTAAAACCCCCATTGTTAGTTAGTTTAGTCTAAGCAACAATAATAAAATCGATATTGTTGTTTAATTTCTCATGAAAATGTACTATACGATCGTTTCACAATAATTCACTGCACATAATATTTTTAAAATACTCTAGACTAGTAGTCACACACTTGTTAAGTACTTTGACAGCTGAACGCGAGCTCACCAAAATAATGAACTGGAATGCGTTCCGTTTTACATCTATGAAGTTTAACCGTGCGATAAAATTATTGTCACGCGGACAGTTGACAGACGTTGTCATTTATTTTAAAATTACGCGCCACGTTAGGCGCGAAGTTTAACAATTATATATTGCAATTGGTTAGTGTAAATTAAATCGGTTCCTACTTATAAATTCTTAGATTTTAAATATATTAAAATGTTCCAATTACTAATTATTATTCTTATAATTAATATTAATATTAATGACGTATTCTTGTTTCCGTCATATCATTTTAAATAATAATTAATTATAGATCTGTGCTGCGTGCATTATAACAGGTATTTGATTAATATAACTAACCCTAACTTTTGTAATTCGTTTTCTTTTACAAAATTATGACATGTTTTTGAAATTAAAATCTGATGACTTTAGTGTTGCGTGTTTTTACAAGTTGCATGATGTCATATTTGCAGCAAAATAGCGGATCGATTAAAGTTGCATTGTTCACGTTTATGACTATTAGTTAACTACTATAAACAAGTTAGCTAACTCCCTTACTTATATTTTAAATAACTCGATAATTAATGTGTACAGAGAGTTCTAGAATCATAATGAAATAAAATATAAAAACATACTTCCATACCACAAATACAAAACATGCGACACGTGACTTTTCTTAGATTTTTCTATGATTACGGCATTGCAGATATGTAAAAGGTTTTCGTAACTTACCAAAGAGGTTTCAGTTGGGTTAACGTGGATACGTGGTTCATCGTCATCATTATCGTTACATTCGGCAGCAGCGGCTTGACCCATGGTGAGGTGGCGACGGTTGGCTGCATCAGCAGCCTCCCGCGCGTCCGTCGCGCGACTAATGCCGCGGCGTTGTGCCAGTTATTTCCCTTCTTGTACCTACGTTTTAGGGAGACGCTTCCGTCGATAGAAATCCTTAAAAATCGTTTACTAAATCATTCTAAGACTTTATAATATAGCGCCTTTTAAAAGTAGAGTAGCAATAATGTAAAAGCGGAAGTTAAATAGGCTTAGTACAAACGTAGCACATTTTATCATTGTTTTGGCTAATAAGTGATTTAATTTTTTTTTAACATGCGTTGAGGTCTAAATGTTTCGGTCGATTGGATATACTCTATATTTTAGCTAGTTTCATTGTGGTCATCTCATTATTTTTATGTGAATAATAATTAAATATGCTAAGATTAGAATTAAATGCATTAGTAAGCTCCAATTATTGTTTGTTTATAGATTCGTGTAATGAAAATAATAGTGAATAGGAAAAATGTTAGTTTTAGATTTTTATCGACATTCCAATATACGTGCCTAAAATTGCGACGGTCGATACAGCAAGCGCAAGCCCGCAGTTTGGTCGGTGTTTTGGACAGCTGAATAACTAAATAGATTTTTACCGAAGATACCGAATATATTTTTTATATGTAACGAAATATAACCACAGACTGTCGTAAAAGGATTAAAAAAATTATTCCTTATTTAAAATTTTCCAAGATCTTCATAATATAGTAAACTATGTCAGGCACTGATGAATGAGTTTTCATCGAAAATGAGGTCTGCGGTCCTTGGAGTCATTTCGTATAGATTCCTAGTTTGTAATGCGGATATAAGTAATTACGTCATCAATTCGTTAATGATATATCCTCAACATCCGCCTTAGTGAGTATTCGACTTTTTCAACGGTTTTTTACTTGCTTAAATATATAAGTGAAATTTATTTGAACATTTGGTCAAGTAAGTTTTATTCTATGCATTGTGTATAAAAAAAATATGCATTCAATCCTTATAAGAGATATTTAACAGTCTGTAGATAAAATAAATATTTTTAATACTAACATGTAAAAGTTTATATCGTTCAATTAGTTTTACTATACCTCACTAGATGGCACTTTTCAACATTCAAATCATAGACATTAATCCAACCATAATTATTGTCAACCAGTCTTCGGTGTATAGACAATGAAAATAAAGGCTTTATAAATTATTATTTTTCAGTTAGCTTTTTAGCTATATTTTAGCTTAATGTACGTATATTATATTAGGTAGTTTACAAGCTCTCTTACAAATATAACTATTGCTTTTGTAGAGTTTATTTAAAAATATAGTAATATATCACAAGGATAATGTGTTAATCTGTTTATATCATAAAAATAATCCTTACAATGACGTTTCATTGTAATGCTATTTAATATTCCCAGGTGGTGAATAATAAAATAAAAAGGTTGCGTACGCGCGTGAGAAGTTATAGGTACTTCTTTTCTTTGGCATTATTAAAAATAGTTTTTGATTGCATGCAAATAATTAATTACAATTAATTAATCAAGGACTGGAAAAGGAGTCATTATAGTCAATAAAGTTCAGTTTGCATTTGAAAAATTAAATAAATAAATATTTATTATTATTCTCTTACATTAAGTAAGTGTAACATAAATTCTATTATTATTCGAATGTTGTTTTTAAATTATGTCCAATGCCGTAGCATCTTCCGTGGGCAACTTCATTCTGTTAATTTTGTGTCACGGTGCGCGCGCATCGTAAAATTTCAGTCTCATCAATTTTTCATAACGCGCCTAAAAGAAAAAGAAAAGAAGTATAACTTCAAAAAAAATTATAGTAACTTTAATTAATTAATTTTATCACGGTCCGACGTTTCATAACGATCTCCTTCGATAACGATTAATTAAATTGAAGTTACTCATTACTTAATAGTCACAAATTTAAGTGATTGGCTCTAATGGAAAAGGCGTAATAGATATTCTACTCCTCGCACGTCTAAAGTGTTCACGTAATCAAATAAATGGAAATAACTATTTTTGAAAATCGAATGGAAACTAAAGCTATACAAGAAAGGCTTCCCTTGATTGTGGATTGCCTTCAGCCCTTATTGTTTGTGGAAAAGTGTTTTGGGACCTTTCGTTTTCGTCAAGTAAGAGGATGTTTGCATCCACCCACATTTAAGAGTAAAGCGTATGCTATAGCTCTGTTAATTGTCATCAGCATTCCATATTTAGCGGCATTATGTATGTCACAGTCACCGTATGGTGTTGATGGGATAAAATTCGAACTAGTAAATGCGGCACCGGTCCTACTCTTAGTGATTCAATTTGTAATATCAATGTTAGTGCCTTTTATGTTCTCTAAGGAGAATGTTATCATTGTGCAATCATTATCCCAAATAGATGACCTGTTAAATGTAGACGAAAAACAATATAGGAAAGGCAAGCGAAGAATTCTGGTAAAATTAATCACCTTCAGTATTATTTTAATTCTAAGTATGGTTTACGAATTTTATAACCAAGATGTGTTTACAGTTACTGTACTGTTCATATCACTAATGAAATACGGGGACAAACTACGAGTATTTTCATTTTATGTATACATTAGCTGGATAACTGAGAGGATTAATATTCTCAATAAGTATTTGATGACTCTGAGCAATATTGGATGTAATAAAGTAAAAAAATGTTCCGTATTTGTTATCAGACCCAAGATGGCCGAAACCGTTGAAATTAAAAGTTTATCAAAGTCTTTCCATTTGATTGGGAATACCCTTCTATTAGTAAATTCAGTTTTCGAAGTGCATTTGTTTTTTGCTATAGTTACCGCATTTTTTAACATAATAATGTCGTTATATATGTATATTTATTACTATCGGATATTTAAGTTATCACAAAAATATATGGTAGGGATAGCATATTGGTGCACAACTGAAATATTTTATCTCATAATTGTATGCTGTTTGTGTGAAAATATACTTAAAATACGTAACAGGACAGAAGTTTTAGCAAACGATATTATAATGAGTTACAATAAATCAGACAAAGTGAGAAATCAGGCGAAAACTTTAAAGGAAGTGGTGGATGCATGGCCAATGAATAACGTGGTATATGGTGTGTTTCAGCTGAACGTAAAATTTATGTTGAAATTTATAAATATTTCTACCACATATTTCATACTTCTTATTCAAGTCTCTCATTTCATATAAGCAAAAATTTTATAATAACTATACTGTATTTGTGACATGCCGTTTTTTGTTTCGAAAATGAAATAAATAAAGACGATTTAAAATAAATCTAAATTCCCGGCTGGAAATCTACTCTCCTTACAAAGCTTATCTTTTGACTAACGACAGAACGGTGGAAACGGCAGTTTCAAGCTGATACCATCTATATACTTTTAAGAAGAGAGTTGACTGTTGGTGATTTTCTTTAGTTTATGCGAATTTAAATACCTATGAATCATTTGAACCGAAATTCATGGTTCAACGATAACCACCTTTATCGACTCATAAGCTTGTTTTGTCGATATATATTTATGTACCAGGAATGTACACAAACACTTTACTAAATTATTGTACTACGTTATTAATTTACTTAGTGATTGATGGTTCGTACTAATATTAAATTAATAAGTAACAATAAGTTCAAACACGTACAAGGTCTTGTAAAGAGTAGGTGTATAATTTAAATGTTCTACATTGTCTTCTCACCATCACTTTGTTGTTGACGAAACGATGAAGAATAACGTGCATAAAGTGGTGGACTCTTTAAGACCATTACTTATAACTGAGAATCTATTCGGAATATTTCGATTTAGTTCCGCAAATGGAACGTTGACAGTACCACCACGAGTGACAAAGATTTATACTATCTGCGTGTTTTTTATTACAATAACATCTTATACATATCAGATGGTAAAGCTTACTCAAACACCATTTACATGGAATGGAGTGAAGTTTGAATTTTTTAACGCAACACCCTCTATATTTATAACAAGTCAGTTCATTACTTCTTTGATTATTCCGTTTTTATTTTCAAAACAAAATATTACATTCATAAAAACCATATCTGAAATTGATTCTTTATTGGGTATTAATGCAGAGTTTTATTCTAAATGTAAACGTAAAACTATCATTAAAATCTCTACGCTTGTGGTTTCTTTTAGCTTAAGTATAACTTACGAACTTTATCTCAACCAAGAGATGTCCGTTATGATCTTGTGCATGACAGTCATTGCGTTTGGGCAGAAGTTACAAGTGGTATTCTTTTCCATCTACATTAATATGATAACAGAGAGATTAAATGTATTGAATAATCATTTACGAAACTTCGCCCCAAACGAAAACGGCATAGTTATAAAGAACACTTCAGAATTGTATTACATTGGTTGTAAAGTTGAAAACATGTCAATAAAATCATTATCAATCGCTTACAGTTTGATGTCGAATATGATAGTAACGATTAACAGAATTTTCGAAATCAACATTTTCCAAACGCTGATTTCAACATTTTTTTACATAATAATTGCTATATGGACATATATTTATTACTATAGAATATTAAAGGATTTGACATTTTTCGTAAGTAACCTATTTTGGTGTATTGGCGAACTATTTTTTCTTGCCCTGATATGCTACGTTTGCGAGAAAGTTCTCACCAAACGAAATGAGACAAAGATTCTTGTAAATGAAATTGTTATGAATTACAACTTCTCTGGCGACGCTAGGGGCCAAGCTAAAACATTAGTTGAAGTAGCTAGTGCTTGGAATTGGAATATATCCGCATATGGAATGTTTGAAATGAACATTACACTGTTACTGAAGTTTGTTGGTGTTGCCACTACTTATTTAATATTTCTTTGCCAAGTGTCGCATTTTGTTTAGCATCTTAGATTGAAAAAGATCTTCTTTCTGGTTAGTATGTAGATAATGTTGTATAATTAAGTCGTAGTAAAATTTCTTAAATTTCTACTTTCTGCTGCTTGTTGCTTCTGCTGAGTAGCTTAATCCTTGATATTTACATGTACTAACTTATTATATATGATTAGGCATAATATTATGGACAACTTTTATTAGTATCATGTTATTCGTATATATACATTTGTTAGTTACATGCGCGTGTATTATGTAATTTAGTATTTGAAATATATTAGAATGTTAAAGTTTAAATTATTGAATAAGTTTTACTAAGCTTCACTAGATGGCACTTTTCAGTATTAATATCGTCATTTTTATGTATAACATTTAAATAAATAAATAAAATATAAAAATTTTTTGTCATACTTTTTTATCAATCAGTCTTCGATGTGTAAACGACGAAAATAAGGCTGCATAAATAAAACTTATTTCATACAATATCTTAACTATTGTTTTATTTATCTATGTAATATTATAAATAACTATTTTAAAAGCTCTTCGGTAACGTACAAAATAACGTTTAATAGAAATAGAAAAACGTTTGCAGAACATCTAAAAGTGAAAGAAGTTTTCAGTAAAATTTAAAAGAAGCGCGAAGAGTTTAATTTTGTTATAGTTAATTGTACTGGTTGCTCGGAAGGCATTCTTCTTTATCTATATTTTTGAATGCATTAGTTCATACCAAATCAAGAACATTTAAACGTCCTATTATGTTATGTCTTTAATTCGTTTTCACTTTCAACTTCAGTTTTATCTTTAGTTTATTATCGTAGTTTGGTTTTATTGTATTTTTATTTTTCTATTTATTTTCCTTCTGTAATCCTCTCTTTTGAAAGATTATCTTTCAAGACGAGGAGCTATGTTTGCGCTAAATCGGTGTTAGTCAAAGAAGGACGAACCGGAGATGGTAGGTGGCGTTCCAGCATAATGGCGCCAGGATTATAGTTAAATTTTAACCGCCGTCGCGAACGCACTTAATATAGAACGCAAACCGCATTTACTTTTATTCATCATTTTAACGGTCCAGTACTTGGAGTGGGACACACCACCGTTGATGGTAAGTGCTAGTATTAGTCTGATCGATTATTGGATTTCTTTTTTTATTATACTAACACGCGACAGCCGAACCAGCGCATATTATTTTACCGAGGGAAGGGAGCATCGAGCATCGAAGCTATATCCAGCTTCCGGATACCCAGGCCCACACAATGTCTAAGTGAAGAGAAAATGTATTAAAAAAAAAAAAAGGTTGCGTGTACTTATGTACGCGCGTAAGAAGTTATACTTCTTTGGCTTTCTTTATTTTTTTTAAATATAATTAATTAATAATTAATATTTAACGTAAACAATTTAATAATATTTAATATTTAGTATATTATTCAATTATTAATTAATATTAATAACAATTATTATTATTATTTATTATTTTATTATATTATTAATTCAATTTAATAACTTGGTATGTTTCATAACCTTTTAACTAAGTAACAATAGGTCTTTGTGAAAAAACATTGCTTAATTTCTTTGAAAAAATAATTAAAACTCCTTTATTTGTTTAAAAGGTAAATGACAAATGTCATTAATCATTATGGTCATTCAAAATTTGCGATCTTCGAACTTCACGCATATTCTATTTCTTTTTACTTGTAGATTGTCTTATTCCCATCTCGCTCGCGCACGCTATAATCATACTGACAACTTTGTGTCACGGTGCGCGCGCAATCGTAAAATTTCACTCTCATCAATTTTTCATAACGCGCCTAAAGAAGTATAACTTCAAAAATGTCTTTTCCAAAGACTGCTTTCGTACGGTTTTTTTTAAATATATATATCGTAAGCATAATGTGTTATTTTGTTTATTAAAGTCCATACTTTGACGTAGTAGTGTAAAACTATTTAGTATTCGTAAAGAATTCGAAAAAAAGGCACTAAATGTATAGTCAATTTAATTAATTAATTTTAATACGTACCGACGTATCATAACGATCTCCTTCGCTAACGATTAATTAAATTGAAGTTACTCACTCATTACTTAATAGTCAAAAACTTAAGTGATTGGCTCTAATGGAAAAGGCATAATAGATATTCTACTCCATCACGCACGTTCAAAGTGTTAACGTAAATAAATATTTTTTTCAAAATCAATAATATAACATAAATAAAATCGAATGGAAACTAAAGCTATACAAGAAAGGCTTCCCCAGATTGTGGACTGCCTTCAGCCCTTATTGTTTGTGGAAAAGTGTTTTGGCACATTTCGTTTTCGTCAAATAAGTGGATCTTTGCTTCCACCCACATTTATGAGTAAAGCGTATGCTATGGCTCTGTTAATTGTCATCGGCATTCCATATTTAGCAGCAATATGTATGTCACAGTCACCGTATGGTATTGATGGGATAAAATTCGAACTCGCGAATGCGGCACCGGTCCTACTCGTAGTGATTCAATTTGTAATATCAATGTTAGTGCCTTTTATGTTTTCTAAGGAGAATGTTATTATTGTGCAATCATTATCCCGAATAGATCACCTGTTAAATGTAGACGAAAAACACTATAGGAAAGGCAAACGAAGAATTCTGGTAAAATTAATCATCTTCAGTATTATTTTAATTCTAAGTTTGGTATTCGAACTTTATAACCAAGATGTTTTAACAGTTTCGGTACTGTTCATATCACTAATTAAATACGGGGAAAAACTACGAATATTTTCATTTTATATTTACATTAGCTTGATAACTGAGAGGATTAATATTCTCAATAAGTATTTAATGTCTATTAGCGATATTGGATGTAATAAAGTAAAGAAATGTTCAGTATTTCTTATTAGACCAAAGACGGCCGAAACCGTTGAAATTAAAAGTTTATCAAAGTCTTTCCATTTGATTGGGAATACCCTTCTATTAGTACATTCAGTTTTCGAAGTGTATTTGTTTTTTGCAATAGTTACCTCATTTTTTAACATACTAATGTCGTTATATATGTATATTTATTACTATTGGATATTTAAGTTATCACATAAATATATGGTAGGGATTGCATATTGGTGCACATTTGAAATATTTTATCTCATTATTTTATGCTGTTTGTGTGAAAATATACTTAAAATACGTAACAGGACAGAAGTTTTGGCAAACAATATTATAATGAATTACAATATATCAGACAAAGTGAGAAATCAGGCGAAAACTTTAAAGGAAGTGGTGGATGCATTGCCAATGAATAACGTAGTATATGGTATGTTTCAGCTGAACATAAATTTTATTTTGCAATTTATAAATATTTCTACCACATATTTCATACTTCTTATTCAAGTCTCTCATTTCATATAAGAAAAAATGTTTTAATAACTATAGGTACTGTATTTGTAATGACACGTCTTATGTTTCGAAAATGAAATAATAAAAGGCAGTTTTAAAATAAATCTAAATTCCCGGCTGGAAATCTCCCCTCTGTACAATGCTTATCTTTTGACTAACTAAAGAACGGTGGAAATGACGGTTTCAAGCTCATACCATCTATATACCTTTAAGAAGAGAGTTGACGCTTTCAAAAAAAGGCTGGTAATACACCCATTGGTGTTTTTCTATACATTACGTGAGTTCAAATACCTATGGGTCATCAAAACAGAAGCCACGGTTTAATGGGCTACTATCGGCTTTATCGACTCATATGCTTGTTTTGTCGACATAAATGTATGTACCTTGTTTTCAGGTAAAAACACTTTACTAAATGATAGTACTATGTTATTAATTTGATTGATGGTTCGTACCAAAATTCAATTACTTATTATAACAATAAGTTCAAACACGTACAATACCGTGTAAAGAGTGGGTGTATAATTTAAATGTTCTACATTGTCTTCTCACTTTGTTGTTAGCGAAACGATGGAGAATAACGTGCATAATGTGGTGGACTCTTTAAGACCATTAGTTATAACTGAGAATCTATTCGGAATATTTCGATTTAGTTCCGCAAATGGAACGGTGACAGCACCACCACGAGTGACAAAGATTTATACTATTTTTGTGTTTTTTATTACAATAACATCTTATACATATCAGATGGTAAAGCCTACTCAAACACCATTGAATGGAGTAACGTTTGAAATTTTAAGCTTATCACCTTCTATATTTATGACAAGTCAGTTCATTACTTCTTTGATTGTTCCCTTTCTATTTTCAAAACAAAATATGATATTTATAAAAACCATATCTGAAATTGATTCTTTATTGGGTATTAATGAAGAGTTTTATTCTAAATGTAAACGTAATACTATCATTAAAATCTGTGCGCTTGTCATTTCTTTTAGCTTAAGTACAACATACGAACTTTATGTCAACCAAAAGATGACAGTTATGATCATGGCAGTCATATCGTTTGGGCAGAAATTACAAACGGTATTCTTTTCCATCTATATTAATATGATAACAGAGAGAATAAATGTATTAAATAATCATTTACGAAATTTCACCCCTAACAAAAACGGCATAGTTATAAAGAAGACTTCACAATTGTATTACATTGGTTGTAAAGTTGAAAACATGTCAATAAAGTCATTATCCATCGCTTACAGTTTGATGTCGAATATGATAGTAACGATTAACAGAATTTTCGAAATCAACATTTTCCAAACGCTGATTTCAACATTTTTTTACGTAATCATTGCTTTATGGACATATATTTATTACTATCGAATGTTAAAGGATTCGACATCTTTCGTAAGAAACCTATTTTGGTGTATTGCCGAACTATTTTATCTTGCCCTCATATGCTGCGTTTGCGAGAAAGTTGTTACCAAACGAAATGAGACAAAGGTTCTTGTAAATGAAATTGTTATGAATTACAACTTCTCTGGCGACGCTAGGGGCCAAGCTAAAACATTACTTGAAGTAGCGAGTGCTTGGAATTGGAAAATAATCGCTTATGGAATGTTTGAAATGAACATTACACTCTTACTGAAGTTTGTTAGTGTTGCCACTACTTATTTAATATTTCTATGCCAAGTATCGCATCTTGTTTAGCATTTAATATCTTTGCAAAAGATCTCGTTTGTCGTTAGTATGTAGTTTGTATAATTAAGTTGTTTGTTGCTTCTATTGACTAGCTTAATCACTGGTCTTTACATGTACTTACTAATTATATATATTATTAGGGAAAATATAATGGACAACTTGTATTAGTAACATATCATTCGTAAATACAATTGTTAAGTTACATGCGTGTGTATTATAATTTGAGCACATTATGGCTTGAAATTGGTAATTAAATGTAATGGACTATAGTTTTCGTATTTAATTGAATTCTCCTTATTTTCATTTATTTCCAGGAAAGTATTCCCTTTCATATTTAATAATAACATTGATTCCTCGTTTTAAGTTAATACACATTTTATTATTATTTACCGAGGTCACTAGCTGAGTGAAAGGTGCATCATCAGAGGTGTCATCACTCTCAAGTATTTTCCTTTCTCTTTGTTTTACACCTTTCTTTAGCGTTTTACTTCTTTCTATAATTACACTATCATCATTCGAATAACTCAATCTTTTCCAGTCACTTTCAGCATGGTTTATCTTTCTTGGAGGAAAAAAATGGTGTGGATACTGTTTTCTGTTATTTTTCGATTTTCCTTTCGAATTTTTATTTTATTTTTTCTTTTTCGGCTGCCTTCATAATATCACGCTATTTGTATGACGTGAGAATATAAATGGCTTTTTTAGTATTTTTAGGTACCTACTACTTTTCCTGGGTACAAGCTGCGAATTAGATATTTTATTACTTTTGTCCTGCTCAGTGTAAACTCTTTTTGTTTTTATTGTAAATGCCAGTTCATTACAGATGTCAAAATTGTCTGTAGTTTGGTTTTCATATGTTTTTAAAGTTGTGGAATTTTTTTGTTCTATCATTAATAGTTTTCGCCGCACTTGTGGTGATATATATATAGATAGGCTTTTTTTTACACCTTGGGGAACATTATTGTAATTTTAGTAGGGATCCTTATTTTTTTCTTGCAATTAAAATAGCTTGTATTAATCAGTGATAATGTAGCATTCAAACGGTGAAATAATTAATAAAATCAGTCCAGTACTACCAGTTATAATATTAGTATAAAAGTATAGATTGACTACCGTAAGAAAGACATGGCAATATACTCGTACGTTTATCGATATATATTTATATAGATGTGCCAGGAATGTACACAAACACTTTACTAAGTTATTGTATTGCGTTATTAATTTACTTAGCGATCGATGTTTCGTACTACACTTTGTAGTAATTAATTAGTTATTGTAACAATATGTTATAACACGTAGAAGACCTTGTAAAGAGTGGGTGTATAATTTAAATGTGGTACATTGTCATCTCACCGAAACTTTGTTGTTAACGAAACGATGAAGAATAACGTGCAATATGTGGTGGACTCGTTAAAACCATTACTTATAACTGAGAATCTATTCGGAATATTTCGATTTAGTTATGCAAGTGGAACATTGACAGCACCACCAAGTGTGACTAAACTCTACACTATCTGTGTGTTTTTTATTACAATAATACCATATACATTTGAGATGGTAGAGCTTATCCAAACACCATATGTATTTAATGGAGTGAAGTTAGAGTTTTTAAGCGCGTTACCCTATATTTTTGTGACAGGTCGGTTCATTACATCTTTGATTGTTCCGTTTCTATTTTCAAAACAAAATATAATATTCATAAAAACCATATCTGAAATTGATTCTATATTGGGTATTAATGAAGAATTTTATTCTAAATGTAAACGTAAAACTATCATTAAAATCTGTACGCTTGTGGTTTCTGTTAGCTTAAGTATAACATACGAAATGTATGTCAACCAACAGCTATCAGGTATATTATGGTGCATGGCAGTCATTGCGTTTGCGCAGAAATTACAAGTGGTATTCTTCTCCACTTACATTAATATGATAACAGAGAGAATAAATGTACTGAATAATCATTTACGAAATTTCACCCCTAACAAAAAGGGCATAGTTATAAAGAACACTTCACAATTGTATTACATTGGTTGTAAAGCTGAAAACTTCTCAATAAAATCATTATCGATCGCTTACAGTTTGATGTCGAATATGATAGTAACGATTAACAGAATTTTCGAAATCAACATTTTCCAAACGCTGATATCAAATTTTTTTTACATAATCATAAATATATGGGCATATATTTATTACTATCGAATGTTAAAGGATTCGACATCTTTCGTAAGTAACCTATTTTGGTGTATTGGCGAACTATTTTTTCTTGCCCTGATATGCTACGTCTGCGAGAAAGTTGTTACCATACAAAATGAGACAAAGATTCTTGTAAATGAAATTATTATGAATTACAACTTCTCTACCAAAACTCGGGGCCAAGCTAAAACATTACTTGAAGTAGCGAGTGCTTGGAAATGGAATATAACCGCATATGGAATGTTTGAAATGAACATTACACTCTTACTGAAGTTTGTTGGTGTTGCCACTACTTATTTAATATTTCTTTGCCAAGTGTCGCATTTTGTTTAGCATTTTATATCTGATAATGATCTTTGCTGTTTGTGAATTAAGTCATAGTAAGACTTAAATTTCTAATTTCTGCTGCATTTTGCTTCTCCTGAGTAATAGGCGAAAATAAAGGACCACTTGTATTAGTTATATATTATTCGTATATTGTTAAGTTCCATGCGGATGTATTATGTAATTGAAGCACATCGTGGCTTGAAATTTGTCATGTCAATCAAGTTTAATTAAATTATCTATTTGAATTTATTGTTATGAGGAAATATCCAAACACAATACTCCTAAGTGCATTATTACGTTAGTGTAGGTATGTAATTTCTTATGAAGTGCAATCATCCTAATGACGATATACAAACGTAAGGCAGTCGTTGCTAGAAAGGTACTCTCATATATATGTGAACAAGGGCAGTATGGAGAATAATGTCCGCTATATTGTGGAGATGTTAAATCCATTAATCACGCTAGAGAAATGTGTGGGAATATTTCGATTTACCTATACAAATGGAGAATTTAAAGTACCTTCCTTTATAAGAAAAGGTTATACTTTTTGCGTGTTTTCAATCACAATGATGTTGTACTTAAACGAAATTTTTAACTGTTTGCGGACGCCTTATGAATTTGAAGGGGTCATGTTCGATCTTTTCAATGTGTTCCCAAGCATAATTTTAACGGAATTCGTAATATCCTTGATTGTACCTTTAGTTTTCTCGAAAAGGAATATCGTGTTCATTCAAACCATTTCCAAAATCGATTGGATACTTGGCGTTCAAAGTGAATTTTACAAGAAATTTAAACAAAAACTTCGAATTCAGCTTGCCGTTTTAAGTTTTAGTTGTCTTCTGGGTGGCTTTCATGATATTTATTATAATAAAAATAATACACCTCAAACGGTTTGCATGTCATTATTTGCGTTTGGGCTAAAACTAGAACAATTTATATTCACCGTCTATATTAATATGGTAACAGAAAGAATAACACTTGTGAATAATAAATTAAACACATGGAACGAAAAAGCAAATTTGAAACGAAAAAACATTTATTTTATTGGACGTACCAGTTTTAGTATTAAGTGCGTATCAATTTCTTTTAATTTAATTGAAGAGATGTTGAACTTGATTGAAACAATGCTAGCTATTATTGTGTTACAAACATTGATATCAAATTTTTGCTATATTGTATTCGCTATTTGGACTTACATTTATTATTACCGCATTTTAAAAGATTCCCAATTTCTGTTAAGAATGATTGTGTGGTCTGCAAATGAATTTGTATCTGTTATTCTCATTTGCTATGTGTGTGACAATCTTCTTACGAAACGTAATGAGACGAAAATTCTGGTAAATAAGATTGTTATGAATTATGATTTACCAAAAGAAGCACGAGTACAAGCTAAGACTTTGATAGAAGTTGTGAATGCTTGTCCGTTGAAAATCGTGATTTATGGAATGTTTGATGTAAATATCACACTAATACTTAAGTTTATAAGTGTAGTTACAACTTGTTTAATTTTTCTTGTTCAATTATCTCACTTTGTCTAGAATATAGATAACTTAAATTCAGTGGCGTAACAAGAGGGTGGCAGGGCTGGCCAAATGCCACAGGCTCCCGACCCAAGAGGGCCCCTGCGCAAGAGTCTCCAGAGTCCAGTACTACAGACTACACTACGGGACTACAGACCATTCCTTCTCGCCTAGAGAGGAGTCCTATGGCCATTAGTGGGAGTACGCTGAAAATCTCGATTTGCAACGGCCCCCAGATGGTATAGTTACGCCACTGCAATTATTATTAAGATGTGAATTGTGGCTTTTTCGAGTTTTAATAGATTTTCATGAATATCCTTGAGATCTCGTCAATGTTTATTGATGTGTAAACGCATCAGAATTAAATATTGAGCATATTGACATAAAATCTAGATTTTTTGTGTTCAATATCTGTCAATATTTAATGATTGTGTGTGAGTGCGTGTTGAATTGGATGAGCACTCAGAGTAAGGTTGGATCACTGTTTTTACAAAATAAACTTACTTAAAGTATTTTTGTGTTTAATAAAAAAAATAATAACTGATTACGCAAATTTATTGTTTTAATAAACTTATTTAGCATTAAGGTAAGTTTATGTTTGGCCTGTACTGTCACAATACAGGCCGAACTTTATCCCTGGCAGTGTACCTTAAATCTTGCAGCATTTCCTCGCTGTCAGGTAAAATACATGTTGTAAATATGATGTTGTAATCAAATATTTGTCGTACATAATAAGGTCATGGTAAACCACATATTACATAAATGTTCTTAGACATACAGAACAAAACTTAAAGCAAAGCGTTTTCTCTCGCAGATAGATACTCTCAAACACTGCGGTCTTTGAGAGCCGAGGGCGTATTTCAAACATTTTCCGATGTATGTACAATAGGTTAGATAATTAAGTTTATATTCGTGAGTGCGTAGATTTTAATTGTGAATAAAGTGTTCGGGAAATATCAGTTGATTTTTCTTGCACATAGGTGTGTTATAATGCTTTTATGTTTTATGTTGGAGCGCATACTAAATTTACTTGATACCAGACGGGACTTACAGTTGCCCTACTATATACTGAAAGTCTAGCGGGGGGTGGTGTGCAAACCAAGTGTTCTCCAAGAACTCGGTTTCTTTGTACCTATGGGATATGTGCGACGGCGCGGCGGAGGGCATTGTTGTTTGTGATATTAAGTGCCGGAACCAGTCGGTTGCACATATCCGTACCAAGATGTTGCGCCACTATTGACATATTTATATGTTCGCAGAGTTAACAGTAGCGATATTGTAATTGTTTTATTTTTTCTCGATATTATCGTATTAGCATAATCTGTAATGTATGTGTTCCTGTGGCTCACCTGATGTGAGTGTGATACCGCCGCCCATGGACACTCTCAATTCCAGAGAGCTCGCGAGTGCGTTGCCGGCCTTTTAAGAATTGGTACGCTAAACAACATTGCTTGTTTTATATTCATTAAACTAAGTAGGATTGCTTTACGAATTGCGATAAAGATTTGTGTCATACTGAACATAATTTATTTTTCACTCGCTGCGATAACTTGATAAAAAAAAATTTATAATTCTGACCGTAAAGTAGGCCCTGGTATGTTGTACCTGACAAAAAGCTTTATGCCAAAAACTTAAAAGCATAGGTATTGGGTTACTATTGGGTCATAAGAAGAATATATGAAAAGTATTGTAAGGGAGAAATGTCGTTAAAAAGCATAAAAATATATTTATCAACAATTTTAATTGACTACAAATTACAATAATATAACAGCCTCAATGTATATCAAATCTTGGATCTATTTTAGGTACTTCATCGTTATCATGAGCTAGAGGATTATTGAAGACCTGGTCGAGCACATCCTGTGGGATTATGAAGCCTGAGGGTGGAGTGGTCATACTTGGAAAAGGCACGTTGATCGTTGTGGTCTGTGGCGCTGGTGTCGTGTTTAGAAGGAAACAGGATGTATGGCTCCTTACTGTTACATCTGGAAAAAATGCAGCTTTATACTAAATATCTATAGAAATACTAGCTGACCCGGCAAACGTTTGTTTTGCTATGTAGATTCTTTCTAGGAAACATTTATTTAGTTCAATAAAAATAACTATCTACAATAATCAAAAATAGGGGTTGTATGTATTTATGATGGTTTCTGATGGTTTCTTCAAGGACTTCATCGTAAGGCAAATATACGCCTTCTAGGTCTTCGTATATAGGTCTATAACCTATCCTTAAATTATAGTTAAAGCGTTATACCTACGGTTAAAAAGAAAGTCAAACATCGCTTACCTCGCGGAACAAAGTCGTAAAAGCAAAATCATTTTTTTTTAGGAAAAATAAACGAAGGTAATGCTATTATTTGTAGAATACTAAGTACAAATACAAATAAATGTATTATCCAATACGACGGTAATTTTGACGAATGCATAGAACGTGTTAATTGAATACTCTTTTCGCATGACCGTTCATTTTGAAACTGAGGTATACTTACTAATAACTAACCAGTTATTAGTAAGTATACCTCTAAACTAAATGTATCTTTATGGTTGTTGCTATCTATTTCAGGAAAGTAAAATTAGATAAACGAGTATTACTAACATTGTGCACAAAATAATTTCCGTAGAATAAACACAACATCGTGTATTTTTAATTTTTATCATAAAATGCTTTGCAAGAATTCCGAAAAAATTACAAGACCCAAGAAAGTAAAAAATGAGAGCCGTAATATTGCTTTACGAATTTGTCCCCCGGAGCAAGAGACATATTATCTGCCGTCAGCATTCGCTTTTTTTTATGGCTCTGGCACAATTTGTGCATTAGCCAGCGTCAAGTATAGGATTTTTTATATTTCGTGCTTGTCTTTAGAAATTCGACCGTGTCCTCCATGTACGGTTTAAGCACTCGCCCGGTACCGCACAACCCTCCCAAAGGCCGAGAACAAATTTAAATTATATTAAAACTGGCCCTCGAACCGGGAATTGAACCCGGTACCCCTCACCTAGCTGCCACTTAATAAGACCGCAAGGTTATAAGGCCGTCAGCATTCGCTTTAGTGTGTCCTGAGTTCGATTTTCAATAAAACCTTATCCTACAAATAACTGGTTAGGAGGATTACTAAAGCCTTACCAACACCACATCCTTGCACACATTGAAGTTTCCCCATATTTGAGTAGGTGACTCCATCAGACCCACACACTGGGTTGTACTCGGTTGTGCTTGGACAATCTGATATACATTTCCTAATAAAGTCTACACTTCGTTCCGTAGTAGTTGTATCAACTCGAGGACATGGCGCACTCCTTTTCAATTGAACACCTGAAATTATGCACATATATATACTAAATTGGGTATGTAGCTGAGATTATTGTTGGCTGGTGTCCTGGACTTTTTATTTATTTATTAGTATTCTTACAGCTAACATATGACAATACATATACAACATATAACTTAGACTATTTACAAAGCCAAAACAGATTACATTGATAGACAATACATGAAACAGATAATATAAGTAGACATAAAGAAAAAAACTGAAATTTAACATTAAACAAACGATAATTAAAATTTAATAATATTATATCTATAATAATAATCATAATAATTTATTTATTAGACAAGTTAAACCCAAGAGCCTGACAGTTTAGGAATAGCAATCGAATAATGCCGTAGTTTTTTTTACCATTTCTATTGGTAGAAGATTCTTTTACTGCAAACTGCTAAGATGCGGTAAGACTGATGTGGTTTATCTTTTTAGTATAAATTATTATTGGTGGTATTTACAATACTTAATTATCGTTTAATAAGGATAGAGAAACGTTGAATCGGGATTGCATTAGACGCCATTGTCTTTCGTCTTTTAGTTTTATATCATCTCCCCCCGAATGGGATAATTGAATCTTATAACCATTTTTTTATGTAACATGGGCAAACGGACAGAACCCTCACAGATGTTAAGTGATACCGCCATACACACTCACAATGCCACAATCGCTAGTAAGTTGCCAGCCTTTTAAGCATGGGTGGACCTAAGTCGAACTGGTTCGGAAATACATTTGTTCGGGTTCCAAATAGTGGTGGTGTACGTCAAAAACTGCCTTCAAAAACGCTTTCTGGAATGACGGACGTCGAGGTGATACGGGTAGAAATTCTTCCTCAACGTCCAAAGATGAAACTGAAATATTAAATACTGGGACTCTCGATACCAAATATAATCAACATTTATTTAAATATAAACGCATATCTTTTAATTAGAAGTCTAATTGATCAAATAGGAAAATCAGTTAAAAACGTGCAAAACTATTCATATTTCCTTCCGTTGTTAGGGAAAACTTTCTCCATCATATGTGGACATTTCGGATGTTTTTTCCTAGTTAATTTCATAATGATTATTTTATATTATCACGATTAATGTTTTGAACAGTTTTGGCCTAGTGGCTTCAGCGTGGGACTCTCATCTCTGAGGTCGTAGGTTCGATCCCGGCTGTGCACGGTGAAGGAAAACATCGTGAAGGAACCGGCTTGCCTTAGACCCAAAAAGTCGACGGCGTGTGTCTGGCACAGGAGGCCTATTTGCCTATTAGATTGACAAATGATCATGAAACAGATACAGATTTAGAAGATATTGATTGAGAAGCCCAAAGACCTAAAAATGTTCTATTGCCATTGATTTATTTTAATGTTTGGATTTTTTTTTGAATTTGTGATATCTTAGTTCACAACTAGATGGTATGAATTTACACTCAAATATATTTAATATCATCAAAAACTAAACAACTTCGGTTTTCGTTAAAAAGGAATCGTGACATAACCAGGCAATCATTCTGTATACACACTTAGCTGTAATTATAATACATACCATCAATAGTAAACCTGTCGTATTGTCTTAAAGATTTTTCATATCTACTTACGGGCGCCACAGTTTTGTGCACAGTACAGTCTCCCTATATTATTGTAGGTCACATTGTCGGTCCCACACACGGGCAAATACTCTGGGGTCGCGGGACATTTTTTGATACAACTTTGGAGGTTGCTTCTAGAATCTTCTTTTGTTTCACACGCTGACCACTTCTTGACTTGAATGTCTGGAATGTAAAAAAAAGACTAAGATTCGTCTAACTGTAATCCATTCGACAAACTAAAGTTGTATGAATGTTGTGTGTGAGTTGAGTTAAAGCCATTTCCGCCTTGATCTTTTAAAGTCGTCGTACTTTTTGTGGTATTTGAGACTCTTCTTAACTTCTTCTAAGGCAAATGGGCATGTTTTTTTATTGGAACCCTAGCGAAGCTTATCCCCGGAGTGGAAATCTATGTTATGGAATATCAAGGGTCAATTCTAAATTTTAGCTATCGCCTATTTTAGTGGGTGCGTTGCTGGCCTTTGAGGGAGGAGTATGAGTTTGTAGTTTTAAATGAAATAGATTTAAGGTAGAAATTATTAAAATAAAATAACATAATTATTTTTATGTCTGAGCCTCAGAAATCTGTTTCTGTTTCATGATCATTTGTGAATCTAACAGGCAAATAGGCCTGTCACACGCCGTTGACTTTTTGGGTCGGTTCCTTCACCGTGCACAGCCGGGATCGAACCTACGACCTCAGGGATGAGAGTCGCACGCTGAAGCCACTGGGACAACAGCTTTTAGGTGTTTACATTTCACTTTATATTTGGTGACTTTACAATTTACATTCAAAGATAGGCAGGCCTCAGTTTCCTTCGCCAACCTCAATTTTCATGATGCAAGATACAGGTAAATTAGGTATATACCTAACTATATAGTTAAATGTATTAAATAATTATTATTGTTCTATTCCATTTCGTAAATGTTTAAATCTTTTTGTAGGTAAATATTATGTATTCCATCTTTGGCTATATTTTTAGTGTTATTCTTTATTGTTATATATATATTATGATCCGACATCAATGGCGCTGGTATCAGCTACCATTTTCATTATTTAATATCATCAAAGTCAAATTAGTTCAAATCAGTCATATTGTTTAATGGCTGTCATTATTATCGACTATTGAATAGTCGTTAATTTATAGACCTAGCAACATATTACTACAGACTATCAAAAAGTCTTTTAATTTGTAGATTTAATATTAGCAAATCAAATAAGCAATATAACTGATTTGACCTAATTTGACTTTGTTATTAAACAATGAAACCAGTTGATACCAGCGCCATTGATCCGACTTATATAATTTATGTTAGCTGTAGGATTACTAAATAAATAATTAATACCAGCCTTGCGATTCTGTAACTCACTCACAACAATAAAGTACAAGCTCCCTCCTTATCAGAATGCCAAGTCGTAAATGACTGCTTCACGACTGATTTGAGCGCAACCGCCGCTGTGGATACCGCTGTGAGAGTTCGAAAAGTGAGTTACAGAATCGCAAGGCTGTCCAACACGATACTTACTATGTCCGCACCGAGCAACACATTTAAGACGATCAATATTCTGATACGTGACATCATCGGTGCCACAAACAGGGTTGTAAGGCGTCACAGGACACGAGGACACGCAAGACTGAAAGTTATTTGTGGGATTTGGTCTATGGGTTGTACTCTGCTGCCACCTGTAGATTACATAATAAATCAGTTATTAATCTTGAATTTATGGTATGTTATCGTAACGTATCTCAACGTTACCGTTTGAAAAAACTTCTGTCTTCTCTCTATCTCTTTACAAAGTCTACATTTATGATAAAGATTACACTTTGTTAAGAAAGAAGTTTCTCAAACCATAAAAACGCTGTGAATTACTTATTAAATTTCTATTTTTTTAAGAAAAACTAATTGTATTGTAACTTATTATAATTGATTGTAAAAAAATTAAATGTAGGTGGACCGGGCACATCACGAGAGATAGCAGGTTGAAATGGACAAAAATTATTACAGAATGGCAACCACGAGAAGGAAAACAGGAATACAGAGCAAGAGATGGGAAGACGAAATAAAGAGAATAAGAGGCACAACTTCAAAAAGAAGAGCTAAAATTGGAAAATAATGGAAGCAGCGACACGCTGATCACCAAAACCTGCACACCTGATGTATTAGATTAAGTTAGGTTTTGTAACTAAAACAAATATTAATATATACATAGGGTGACTGCAATAAAGGCTATTAATAATAACAATAATATCCACGCTAGATTTATGATAAATTTAAGATTTTAACAGAGGAAATTCTCCATATCGTGATTGTACTATAGTAATATAAGTTCATACAATATATTAGCGTAAGATTAGCTTTAAGTTTAGTTTATTTTAGGTTCAATTTGGAAATTCTAATGTTTTTTGTATTTTTATTTGTTAATTTGGACACGCATTTCTTGCACCTTACCCTTAGTATTTCGTTTTTTCCTTACTAGGGTTTAACCTGGAAGAAATCTAATTTGTTTATTTTTTTACTTATATATATATCTCTGATATATATACAGGGTGGTCAAAAAGTCGTAGATCAAACGCAAATAGGGGATAGATGAGGTCATCTAAGCTCAACCCCTGCAGAGCTATAATTTATTTTGCGTTTTATAAGAATTGACATTTTTTACTAATTCTTATTAAAATTCGAAAAAATCTACACCTGTATCTTTTTCATAATATCCACTAGATTGGTACTGATGAGTTCTGTATATATCATTATGTATTAAATGGTAAACTTTAAAAATAAATAGTGATAAAATGAACTAAGTAAACACAATTTTGTAATATATAATAGACCTGTATTATCCAAAACAATTTGATACAGATTAAGCAATTCTGATGCGTCACCCAAAAATTACGCAAGATCACGTCAGCATCATTGAACTTCATTGATAAGGTATTTCGATAATAGGTGAAGCTATGACGTTCAGGGAATTTTACTATTGATTTTATATGGCATTGAACATTATGCAACACATCATGCAATCATAATGATTACATATGCAAATTTATGCGTTATTGTAATTTGAACATAATTCAGTACAGTGGTATTATAAATTCTATTAATGGACATATAGAAAATCATATGAAATGCGGGTCCAATTTTAATACACGTTTCTATGTAGGCTCCCGCAGGTTTATGAATGTGTTATTTTGGTATAAAATGGAATTTGGAGATAGAGTTTGCGAACTAGACCTTACTTTGTTTCTAACCCTTCTACCTATCCGTTTGTTATTATGTTATTGTGCAAAATAGAAAAAATACCAAAGTAATAATAATAATTAAAACTCCTTTATTTGTTTAAAAGGTACTACAAAGGTCATTTTAGCTGCTAACTTCACGCATATTCTATTTATTTTTACTTGTAGATTGTCTTATTCCCATCTCGCTCGCGCACGCTCGGCGCCCGGCTGGTTTAAAAATAATTCGTTAGTGGGCAACTTCATACTGATAATTTTGTGTCACGGTGAGCGCGCATCGTAAAATTTCACTCTCATCAATTTTTCATAACGCACCTAAAGAAGTATAACTTCAATAAATTAAGCTCTTTGTACTAACACGACTGCAGGTGAATGATAAGAATGTAACACATTAATGTTTTGCACTTCAAAAGATAATAATAATGACACTTTATTTACGTCACAGGAACACAAATAAAAATCAGTGGCGCTACAAACTTTTTAGATCTGGAACTCAGATTTCTGAATCTGATTCATGATGATTTGTCGACCACGTGGTCGACTTTTTGGGTGTAAGAAAAGTCGGTTCCCTAACGATGTTTTCCTTCACCGTTCGAGAGAGTGTTAACTGCGCACATAGAAAGAAAGTCCATTGGTGCACAGCCGGGGATCAATATCCCCACAATAACACAAAAGAGGAGTAAAAATTGTACCTAATAATAATTGTACTTAGCAAATAATCGATTTCATTCATTCATTCAGTCAAAAAAAAATATAAATAAAGCCGTTGTGCCCATTTTTTTTTAGTCTTACTGCTAACGGCAATTTCTTCCAGCAAATATGTATATATAAATAATATAAACATTAAAAAAAATGCAATACCGAACATAAAACTAAACTACTCAAAAATACCAATATTAAAAAATAATAATTTTTATTAGGACAATGTTTTTAGTTGTTAGATAAAATACATCGATTCTTTTCTTATATGAACTGATAAGACTGTAAATAAATGTATGACTCAAAACTTAGCGATTAAAAGGAGACGGAGAGTTTCTTGCCAGTTCTTCTCGGCCGCTCTACGCCCTTGACTTGCGAACTGGTAGTAAATGTAAAATTAGAATTTAGTATCTTTTCTGTCGACGTTCAAGTGTACTTGGTTACCTATATATTAATTAAGTTATTTTGAGATTGAATTATAATAATAACTTACCAAGTTGGATAATAATCATCGTCAGTGTCCGGGAAGACCACTCTATTATTATAATCTGAGTCGAAGTCGTGGTTGCTACCTGAGTTGCCTCTGGGATTCCAATTTTGGAAACAGAGCGACTCGTGGCATACTAGTACTATCAGAAATACTGAAAAATTTCACACTATAATTAATTTAAGGCAAAATAGGATCAACTTATTTCTTATTCTTAAATATAGGTTAAAGAAGAAACAAATGTGGTGACTTTTTGACCAACTTTTGGTATCACTTCGACGATATCCGATTGCTCCCAGGCATTTTACACTTTATCATGTCATACAAGAATTTTTTAAATCATATAATATGTACTTTGGAACTAGAGATGCTAGAGAACGCCAAGATTGGAAAAAATTAAAAGAGGCCTTTGGCGAAGGACAAGCTGTAAATAAATAAATATTTGTTATGCCTATGATAGGGGCTAAATATTACTTCATATTTAGTGTGTAAGTTAAACAGTTTAATGATGTGTATTGTTTTATTATTATTTCTGATTTAAATCAGATCAAGTATGAACGTGCAGGGCCTTTCTAGTTTACGCTTTTTTGAAGGTCTAGGTCGAATCAATTTGGAAATTCCGTATTCTTTACCGTCTGTGAGGTTCTGTTGAATTTTGAATTTTATTTATTGATTTCAATTGTGATTATTAGAGAGATATTAAGAAGTCCAATCATAGAACCAATTGAAGAACAAAATTAGTTGTAAAATTCAGCCATGGTGAAATAGTATGCAAATGTCATTGTTAAATCGGAATTTAAAATACTTGTACTGCGTTTAATTTCTTAAGACTTTCGAAATTCTCTGTGAAATGTCAAATTTAAAGAATCTTGTGTTTTGTTTAACTATGTACTACATATTATTTTCTTATGCATTGCATTGCATAACCAAGTTTAAAATAATTTTTAAATATAACTTTGAAATATTCCTTTTTTTAGTATCGTTTAAATAAAAATAAATAAAGTAATTAAGATATTGTCAAACCATTTTATACATTTCTTTCTAGACGTTCAATTTTAAAAATAAAACAATACAGTAACTATTAAATCAGTAATTGTGGGAAATGCCTATTAACAACTCATTATGAAATCGATATAACGTCATTAGTTGTATGCTTTGTATTTTAATAATAAACAACAAATAGTTTTAATGCAATATACAAGAGTACTGTATCTCTTAGGATACGCTAAGCTTATCTTAGTACTAACTCTGATAAGTCAAACCGAGTTCTCACTCAAGACTGCTTTGTAGGATTTTGATGGATGATAAGTTTGTCCGCATAAAATATTTTTCCTTAAATCACATTATACACTTTACCAATTTCTCGTAGCAATAGCCTACGCAGGTTCTACGAAATTACGAAAGTAATAAACACAAAAACACTTACTCACGAAAAACACCATTTTAATAAATAACTCTCGAATACACTTAACTTAATATAACATATCACAACAGCGTCAGTTAACTAAATGACCTGCGGTTTAACGTGGTGTGCAATATAAATTTTACCTGACCGGATATTTAATAAGTCATGAGTTATCTGAGTCATGATAGGATTGTATCCAAATGTTTAGAAATTGCAATTATCCTGGGTTTACTCGGAGACCTCGAGCTAAATTGAATTCAAGTAGTATTTTGAACGTCACTAAGGTCTCAGTTTCTACAGCTTCATATGCGGATACAACAATTTGCATTGAACTGAGGCAATGTATTTTATAAATACTACTATGTAAAGAAGTTTCTTTGCTAACAAAAAAAGTAATATTGAGGAGACGCTTAAGCAATTGTTTATTTATATCTAAAGACAGAAACGACGAAATAAAAAAAACAGAAAATGAAATATAAATAACAACAGTGTTTCTAAAAAATGTAAAAGGTCATAATAAAACTAGAAATAATCAAATTATTTTTATTTTCTATTGCTTAATAAACTAAAAGTTCAGAAAACACCAAAAACCACTAAGGGGTTAACCTTAGTGTCTGAAGGTGCCTTGGTCTTATAGAACGATAGGCACTGACAAGTAAACGTTTTGTTGGCTCAAAAAAAAGGGCCCGTTATACTATGATAAAGTTTATTAACTAATTTAATAAGTATCAGCTGTCTGAAAAAAAAACTACTAAATTGCTTTGGTCTAGGATGCAAATAAAAAGCCTAAAAATGCTTGTGTATATAAAAGTGGATTAGAATTAATTTTTAAATACTGGGGGATTATTACATTTCGGAAACATATGTTACAAATTATAGAATTACTAGATATATTTGAAACTTCTAAACGTCATTGCTATTATGCTAGGTAGGCGTTTAATTTTTATTCAATTTTAAAAAAAGAACCTAAACTTTTTTCAACCCACTATTGAGATTGTTGCGAGACAAAATTAAATTGTTCGTTTCACTCTGTCGACTGCCACTGCTGGATATAAGCCTCTCCCTTAATTTGCTGTTTATATCACAAATGACAATGTACAGACCTATTCTAACGTCCTATTATACATGTATAATATTAGAAAGCAATAAATTATTTCCCGGTTATTGTAAGACATATATAGGTGTAGAACAAGGACCAATTTGCTCTTACTAATAAGTTATAAATTATGTATAAGGCAATTAGTAATTTCTTACATATGTACGTTCGTAACTTATGTGTTTTCCAAGCTATCCTGTTTCCAAAATTCATTATAAACAATACGTAAAGACATTATCGAATTGTTTCAGTTTTCTTGCCCCTACGTTTTTGATAAGGAGGGAGGGCCTGTAGTTTATTGTTTATCAGAATGCCAAATCTTAAAATGACTGCTTCACGACTGATTTGAGCGTGACCGCCGCTGCGAAAACCGCTGTGCGAGTTCGAAAAGTGAGTTACAGAATCGCAAGGCTGTTAAAAAAGTGTAAATATAAAATTGAAAAATGGTACGTGTGCTGTTTTTTAGGATTACCATCTGGAAAAATGTCGGGGTTTTTTTTTAAATTTAATCTTATAATCGTTTAGCGGAAAAGCCGAAGAGATTGTAATTAATGACGTGCATCGTACTGTATGAATCCCAGAGCATTTGATGGGCATCTCAATTCAGTTGGAAAATAAATTGAGAAACAAACAAAAATTGGAGTTTCACTAATAAAAATATGTTTTTATACAAATTGTTAAATGGTCAAATACAGAACAGTATGTCAAGTCAAAGTGCCCATGGACACTCTCAATGCCAGAGGGCTCGTGAGTGCGTTGCCGGCCTTTTAAGAATTGGTACGCTCTTTTCTTGAAGGACCCTAAGTCGAATTGGTTCGAAAATACTTCAGTGGCAGCTGGTTCCACATAGTGGTAGTGCGCGGCAAAAACTGCCTTGAAAAACGCTCAGTTGTGGAACGGCGGACGTCGAGGAATTTCGTATACTGTCTTAACGTCCGATGATGAAACTAGCATCTATAGCTTGTAACACCTACTATATATATATAGCATATGATGTAGTAAACTTCAATAAATAAATAAAATATGTCGAATTGTGGTTGTGTTGTTATTTATTTCCTAACCAAGCAAAGTAAGCCTGTATATATGTCGCAGTAAACTAGTTAAATCAGAGAGTTAATTGAATCTCTAGACAGGTAATTAAAGATCGATATTCAATCAACTAGCTAGCGTATTGATTTAAATAAAGCAGCGTCGAAAACGTTTAACTATCTGTCTGACCGAAAGCCAGCGTAGTAATTAATAATGTAAAACAAGATGGCGGTCACGACAACAGCTGATTACTTTTAGAGTCTTTTTTTGGCAAACGGTTGGTTTGTTGTGACAGTGGTTTTTCGTTTCAAATATACCCAGAAGACTGGTTGACATTAAATGTCTACGATATGAATATTGAAAAGTGCCATGTAGTGAGGCATACATTCAAATATATATATATATATATATTTTATCTACAGACTGTTAAATTACTGATATTAGGATAATTAAATAAAACTTGCAAATTATGGTTCAATACATTTAATTACCAATTTCAAGCCAAAATGTGCTACAATTACATAATACACACGCATGTAACTTAACAAATGTATATACGAATAATATGTTAGTAATACAAGTTGTCCATATATAATAAGTAAGTACATGTAAAGATCAATGATTAAGCTACTCAGTAAAAGCAAGAAGCAGCAGAAATTAGGAATTTAAGTCTTACTATGACTTAATTATACGACATTACTTACTAACCAGAAAGAACATATTTTATATCTAAAATACTAAACAAAATGCGACACTTGGCAAAGAAATATTAAATAAGTAGTGGCAACACCAACAAACTTAAGTAAGAGCCTAATGTTCATTTCAAACATTCCATAAGTGATTATATTCCAATTACAAGCACTCGCTACTTCAAGTAAGGTTTTAGCTTGGCCCCTAGCGTTGCCAGAGAAGTTGTAATTCATAACAATTTCATTTACAAGAACCTTTGTCTCATTTCGTTTGGTGAGAACTTTCTCGCAGACGTAGCATATGAGGGCAAGAAAAAATAGTTCGCCAATACACCAAATTAGGTTACTTACGAAAAATGTCGAATCCTTTAACATTCGATAGTAATAAATATATGTCCATAAAGCAATGATTACGTAAAAAAATGTTGAAATCAGCGTTTGGAAAATGTTGATTTCGAAAATTTTGTTAATCGTTACTATCATATTCGACATCAAACTGTAAGCGATGGATAATGATTTTATTGACAAGTTTTCAACTTTACAACCAATGTAATACAATTCTGAAGTCTTCTTTATAACTATGCCGTTTTCGTTAGGGGTGAAATTTCGTAAATGATTATTCAATACATTTATTCTCTCTGTTATCATATTAATGTAGATGGAGAAGAATACCACTTGTAACTTCTGCCCAAACGCAATGACTGTCATGCACAAGATCATAATTGACATCTCTTGGTTGACATAAAGCTCGTACGTTGTACTTAAGCTAAAAGAAATGACAAGCGTAGAGATTTTAATGATAGTTTTACGTTTACATTTAGAATAAAACTCTTCATAAATACCCAGTAAAGAATCAATTTCAGATATGGTTTTTATGAATATAATATTTTGTTTTGAAAATAGAAACGGAACAATTAAAGAAGTAATAAACTGACTTGTCATAAATATAGAGGGGGTGGCGTTTAAAAATTCAAACTTCACTCCATTCCATGTAAATGGTGTTTGAGTAAGCTTTACCATCTGATATGTATAAGATGTTATTGTAATAAAAAACACACATATAGTGTAGAGTTTAGTCACTCTTGGTGGTGCTGTCAATGTTCCATTTGCGGAGCTAAATCGAAATATTCCGAATAGATTCTCAGTTATAAGTAATGGTCTTAAAGAGTCCACCACATTATGCACCTTATTCTCCATCGTTTCGTTAACAACAAAGTGATGGTGAGAAGACAATGTAGAACATTTAAATTATACACCCACTCTTTACAAAGCCTTGTACGTGTTTGAACATATTGTTACTTATTAATTAAATATTAGTACGAACCATCAATCACTAAATAAATTAATAACGTAGTACAATAATTTAGTAAAGTGTTTGTGTACATTCCTGGTACATAAATATGTATCGACAAAACAAGCTTATGAGTCGATAAAGGTGGTTATCGTTGAACTATGGATTTCGGTTCAAATGATTCATAGGTATTTAAATTCGCGTAAACTAAAGAACCAAACCAACAGTCAACTCTCTTCTTAAAAGTATATAGATGTTATCAGCTTGAAACTGCCATTTCCACCGTTCTGTCGTTAGTCAAAAGATAATCTTTGTAAAGAGAGGAGATTTCCAGCCATCAAGGTGAAGCAGGAATCGATGTTTTAAATCGTCTTTTTTATTTCAATTTCGAAACAAAAGCCATGCCTTTACAAATACCGTACCTATAGTTATTAAAACATTTTTTCTTATATGAAATGAGAGACTTGAATAAGAAGTATGAAATATGTGGTAGAAATATTTATAAATTTCATCATAAAATTTATGTTCAGCTGAAACATACCATAAACTACGTTATTCATTGGCCATGCATCCACCACTTCCTTTAAAGTTTTCGCCTGATTTCTCACTATATCTGATATTTTGTAATTCATAATAATATCGTTTGCCAAAACTTCTGTCCTGTTACGTATTTTAAGTATATTTTCACACAAACAGCATACAATTATGAGAAAAAATATTTCAGTTGTGCACCAATATGCTATCCCTACCATATATTTATGTGATAACTTAAATATCCGATAATAATAAATATACATATATAACGACATTATTATGTTAAAAAATGCGGTAACTATTGCAAAAAACAAATACACTTCGAACACTGAATTTACTAATATAAGGGTATTCCCAATCAAATGGAAAGACTTAGATAAACTTTTAATTTCAACGATTTCGGCCATCTTGGGTCTGATAAGAAATACGGAACATTTCTTTACTTTATTACATCCAATATTGCTTATAGTCAATAAATACTTATTGAGAATATTAATCCTCTCAGTTATCAAGCTAATGTATACATAAAATGAAAATATTCGTAGTTTGTCCCCGTATTTAATTAGTGATATGAACGGTACAGTAACGGTGAACAGATCTTGATAAGAAAATTCGTATACCATACTTATAATTAAAATAATACTGAAGGTGATTAATTTTACCAGAATTCTTCGCTTGCCTTTCCTATAGTGTTTTTCGTCTACATTTAACAGGTGATCTATTTCGGATAATGATTGCACAATGATAACATTCTCCTTAGAGAACATAAAAGGCACTAACATTGATATTACAAATTGAATCACTACGAGTAGGACCGGTGCCGCATTTGCTAGTTCGAATTTTATCCCATCAATACCATACGGTGACTGTGAAATGCATAATGCTGCTAAATATGGAATGCTGATGACAATTAACAGAGCCATAGCATACGCTTTACTCTTAAATGTGGGTGGATGCAAAGATCCTCTTACTTGACGAAAACGAAAGGTCCCAAAACACTTTTCCACAAACAATAAGGGCTGAAGGCAGTCCACAATCTGGGGAAGCCTTTCTTGTATAGCTTTAGTTTCCATTTGATTTTCAAAAATAGTTATTTACATTTATTTAATTACGTGAACACTTTGGACGTGCGAGGAGTAGAATATCTATTGCGCCTTTTCCATTAGAGCCAATCACTTAAATTTTTGACTATTAAGTAATGAGTTACTTCAATTTTATTAATCGTTATCGAAGGAGATCGTTATGAAACGTCGGGCCGTGATAAAATTAATTAATTAAAATTACTATAATTTTTTTTTATTACATTTTTTTTTAAACCTGGGAATATTAGATAGTATTACAATGTTGCGTCATTGTAAGGACTATTTTTATGTTATTAACAGATTAACACATTATAAAAAGGAATAGTTATATTTGAAAGAGAGCTTTTAAACTAGCTAATACTATACATTAAGTTAAAAAAAGCTAACTAAAAAATAAGAATTTATAAAGCCTTTATTTTTATTGTCTATAGGTCGCAGTTAAGTATTAAATCAGAGAGTTAATTGAATCTCTAGATATTTAATTAAATATCGATATTCAATCAAGTTGCTAAAGTTCCATAAGACAAGTGACTGAACGAAACGTTTATCGAGTTTCCTAAACGTTCCTATAGACAACAAGGCGCATTTCAACTTTGGTAGGGTGACCAAGATATTTGATTGCGTGTATTTTTTCTCGATCTCCCTTACTCTCTCTTTAAATCATTCTCGCTATAGCTCTCTCCCACCTCTCGTTCCATGGCACTGTGCGTGATGCGACTTTCGCTCTATCTCACTCTCTCTCGATCTTTCTCACTTGCTTGCTCCCTACTCTCGCTCCATGGCTATTTGCTTCATGCTACGTTCGCCCTTTCTCACTCTCTCTCAATCGCTCTCTCCCTTTTATTCGACAAAAACGCTGCACATCTTCGTGACGCTAATATTATTATTATTGCGTTTCATCCGTAAAAACTTTACCCTCATGCGCCTAAAGAAGTTTCACTTAAAAAACGCTTTCTATGTACTTATTACTTCTTGTGCTGTTATTTTGGGGTCATTTAGTATCGCTGAAATAAATCAGGAATCGAACAATACAACGATGTAGGGGTAAGTAACTAAAAAGTTTTTATAACCACTGGGACACTGTAAGGTTATATTAAAAAAAAAAGTTATTTTTTTATTTTTATTACCTACTTATCTATGGTACAATAACTTAATAAACTATATGATAGGAGCTGGCGTTGTGGGGCACTTTGATTGTCGTAGCATCGTCACAGCTGGAACAAAATACAAATTTTAATTATAGAACTTGTTTATTAGACATGAATTATTATTTGAAAAACGTGCTCAGACATTTATAAAACCTGATTTATATTTTGTTTTAAACAACTTTTAAAATAGCTTGTTCTAATCAAATGCGACTCTTTTTCGAAGATAATTTCTTGTTGTTCGATTTTTTTATTTTGTGCCACTATCTTGGCAAATAAAGTATTATTATTATTAATATTAATAACGAGCAGAAAACATTTGTCTTTATTGGATCCTTCGGATCTGCTTATAGTCATGTCACATCATTAAGTCATGAAACATCATTAAGCTGTCAAATCCCTTCAAGCCTATAGCGAGATCTCATTGAAAAAACATCATTACCATGGCAACTAACACGATACGTTTTATAATAATATAGAACAATTTAACGTGAACTGAACTGAAAGATGTTGGAATATTATATATAGTATATTGGATTGTATTTTTAAGGTAAAATAGTATCAATGTTTGTTCAGGTTTTATGTTTTTTGTATCAGAAGGTCGTCTAACCTTTACTGATATTGATGACAAATAATTAATATACTACAAAGATCAATTTTCCTTGTGACAAACTATGTACTAAATTATTTAATAAGATAACAATCGTAATAACATCCACAAAGCGAATCTTTTAACTTAGCATTTTCCTTATTGATAACTTGTTTACTCGATGAATAAATTAGTATTCATATAAAATAATTTTTTAATTAATTACTCCGTTGTTCAACACTACTCAACCTAAACCTCGAATAGTTTGCAAATAATGTGACAAAAAATAATTTAAAAATAAACCGACTTCAAATTGCAGGTTAGACGGCATGTCCCGTCTATTAATGAAGGGATAATCATATCTCAAAAACTACTGGTTTAGATGAAACTTGGACTGTTCCCATGGTTGGAAATAATTAAAATAATAATTAATTAATTATAATAATTTAATAAATGATTTAAACAAAGGAAACTGTTCTTCTCGTCATTAATTTAAGTTCAAACAAAAACTAACGAAATTAAGACTACGTGCTTTGTAACTGCATAGGTCATCCTCAAATATTATCTAATGAGTAATGACATACATACATGTCAAAATGTTAACTTAAATTTTTTCGTCGGTTAAAATACATTATCTGATTGAGTTTTATAAAACGTTCGTGAATAGAATCATATTAGATATTTAAATATTTTAAATACATCTTACTACAAAGCAGTGTGGTTTTCAATTATGTATGTACTCTGATAATATGTTAATAATTAAATGTAAAGAAATAAGTCTAATATATAAATTTTAAATACTGATGAAAATTTTGTATACATTTTGGTAACTTAATGTACAGAAAACACTAGGTATTTTGCTAAAATATCGTTCCTAGAGCTGCATATGCCTTTTGTATCTAATATAAAACGTAAACTCTATATCAATATTGTAATACGCTACCGATTGAATATAGTTAAACTTTGCAGAGGGTGACTGTATCCGAGGGTATAGGTAGAAAATCCATTTATGCAAAATACTTACAAATTCCACACATCTGGGCACAGTAAAGTCGGCCAGGGTTGTCGTAATCTTTACCATTGGAGCCACATACTGGATTGTACTCAGCTGTTCCTGGACAGTTCCGCTGACAGGCTAGAACATCAGGGGATTCTGTCGTAGACCTGAATAAAAATTATATTGTAAGGGAATTGTAGCAATTATAAAGAGTTTTAAAGATAAGCTTGCAAAGGTTCATAATATAAGTATTATGTAAAAAATTCTCTTTCTATCAAAGTCCTTGTTTTTTTTGATATCCGAGGTGCAAATGCATTTGCGCATCCCCTGCCCTCAAAAGTTGCAGGGGTATGTGGGAATCGACCCACGCCAAAATCTCTGCTATTCAGAGATTCGGTGAGCAATACCCACTAAAACCACGTCGAGTAGTTCCTACAAAGCCGCGTTACAGAGGCTCGCTGGGGGTCGCTGTCGCATTCTACCGGGACCTCAACGGCAAAAGAATGTTGAATTACTTCACCACTTATAATTACCACTCCGGTTTAAAACGTATTGCTACGTTCTAAACCTACACGGTCTCCTTTCTATAGTTCGATGCCCTCTGCATACTATAGAAATTCGACCGTGTCCGCCATTTACGGTTTAAGCACTCGCCCGGTACCGTACGACCCTACCATAGGCCGAGGACAAATTTAAATTAAATTGAAAAACTTGCCTTCGAACCGGGAATCGAACCCGGTACCCGTCACCAAGCTCGCCACATACAAAGACCGCTTGGCTATAAGGCCCTTATCTATCAAAGTCCTACAAAATTGAGTGATCCAAAACCATGAATCATATAATAAAAAAACATTATGAGATTCAGTAGACACGTCAACAAAGAAGAGTACTAGTTAGTTCAATATTAATAGCCCCTAACTTACCCGCCAGGTGCCTGTGTGGGAGCCGGCGTTGGTGCTGTGGGGATTGGATTAGGATTGGGGAAAGGATTGGGGACAGGATCCACTGGGTTCATGGGTCTGCCCCAAGGATCACTGGGCCGCATCCACGGCTGATTGGGCCTCATCCATGGATTCTGAGGTCTTTGCCATGGCTGGTTAAAGCCGTATCTGTCATCTAATAATTCTTCCATTGTCTGCCGCGCTAATCTTCTACACGCCACGCTGCTTAGAAAAGCTAAAACAAATTTTGATTCAAAATGAAACCAATAGTTATATTTAAAAAATCTAATAACCATCAAACAAACAATGAATTAATAATAGATTTCCTTGTTTTACGTTTGCATAATAATTAGCAAGTTCTAGATTTAAATAGTAGGTATCTAATTATTTCCGTAAGTAATGTTATGTAAAATATATCGTGGCTTTTAAATACTCTGCTGAATAAAATTAAGTGCAGTATTAGTTCTTTCAGCGTGCGACTCTCATCCCTGAGATCGTAGGATCGATCCCCGGCTGTGTACCAATGGACTTTCTATGTGCGCATTGACAAATGATCATGAAACAGAAATATGAGACCCAGTCCAAAAAATGTTGTAGCGCCACTGATTTATTTTATGCCAAGGATACAGGACTGGTGTTAGCAAATATTGCATTAAATACGTATATGGTTTTCCCATTTGGACGACATCATGACTTAACAATGAGATTCTATTTATATTTACCTAAACAGTATAACATTATTTTTTATTATTTTAATTGCCTATTGTTAGGAAACATATTAAACAGATCAAGTAGTTCAAGATCTATATTATAAACGCTCTATAATCTTAAAATTAAACTAGCCAGTAAGTATTTTGTCCTATAGGAAATAACAAACATAAATAAATGCGTCAAAAAGAACGAAAACATAAAGATTTAACTTGGCGCCTGATATATCCCAGAGCTGGTGCTTTCCTCGCTCAACGAATAAGTATCGCAGTACAGCGAGGAAATACTGCCAGCGTTAAAGGTACATTTTTTAATAATTTTTATTATTACTATGTAGGTTAAGAAAATTATAAATACTGTATCTATATTTGATTGTTATGTTTCGGTTTTAATAAACAAAATGTGACAAAATCATTTTCATCCAAATTTATGGATATGACAAAGAGCGTCTAACTTAAATATACGAAATGTTTTTATGAAACCAAGCCAGAATTTGTCTCGTTATAGTATATTAAAACCCTCAACTTATAATTGAAAACAATTTAAAAAGCAAAACGAATAATTAAATTATTAATACTCACCGACAATTAACAAAGCACAAAACTTGTTCATTTTAAAATATTTAAATGAACTTGACCTGTCCGCTGTTTGTTAAGAGACTGGTGTCATTTTATAAATGTTGTGTTTATAAATGAATCTTGTCTCGCGACTTTTTGCACTTGTGTATCTTGTTTATTAGGGATGTGGCCAGTTGTCGATAAAAACTGTTTAACTATATGAATTCAGTTGTGTAGGAGAATGTTCACAAGTTATTTTCAAAACAATCTTGTTTTTGGTTCATATAAATCTGATCATAGCTTCTAAATATCTGTGATAGTGGTTAATTTATCAGTCTACATTACTATTTTTTTTTCTAATAGGCCTTAGTTCTGATTTATAATTTGACAAGCAATGCCAGAAAATGTATATGAAGCTGGGAAAATAAATTTATTAACATATATTTATTAACAAATAATCAATCCATGTGTCCATCACTTAACATTAGGTGAGCCTCCTATCCGTTTGCCTCCTATTACAAAAACAAACAAACGCATTCATTTTCTTTTTTACTTTATGTATTATTCTTCAATATATTGTTCAAATATAATTTAATAATGTTAGAGTAATGTATTTGTTTCAATTCTACAATAAATCATTACAGTAGTTCAGAACAATATATTTTTTTAAATATATTTCAACTGACCGGCTTGCCTTGTAATTAAAGATTCATCGATAAAACATGAAGGAACAAGAACAACACTACTGTAAATAAATATGGAGCAGCGTCATTCGATATATAACGTAAAGCCCCGAGAAAACTGATAAAAATTATCCTGTTCTCAAGAACAGGGCTATAAGCGAAGCAGAAAATAGATTTTATTAAGAATTCTTATTTACTAGAGGAGTACAAAAAATAAATGCTTCTAGTTTTTTTAAGTCGGTGTAAATACAATAACAGGTGATTAGCAGCTAAACCTGACATGCACAAAATTAAAGCGGGTTTCAATTTATAAAAAAACACAGAATATTTAATTAAAAATCAGTTACAAACCAGAGATACAGTATCTGACGAAGGTGCATGACGTGGGCGGTCAAGAACATTTTTTATTCTACTTTTAAAGGCAAATAAAAACTCAGATGTTGTATATTATCTGAATACAGAATTATATTGATGCAAAACTGCAAAAGTATTTAGAATAGCAGTCAAAAGACTGCTGAGAGAGAATTAATGGAAAAAGAGAAGAAGAAAAGAGACAAATAAAGGAATAATAGAAAATTTATTTCAAACAGTTAACATTGTAAATGAATGATGAATTGAATTGAAAGTTTTACTTTAAATTTAAATAAAAATAAAGGATTTAATATAGGGGAGGAATTAGCCTACTGGACAGCCAAAAAGGGCAGTCATCAGTGGACACCCATATTTTGTGCTTTGCTGGCCTTTGAGGAAGGTTTTAATCTTTTTTTAAACGATTGGAGGTCGTATCTCCCAGGGAAGATCCTCACTGGGAGTCAATTCCACAGTTCGCTAGTTCGCAAAAAACGTGTCTGATGAGGTGAAGACTTCACCATCAAGGTGATGCTGATGAAATCAATACAGCTTGTAGGGTGTTGAAACGAGATAGAAGGGATCAACCCATTTCCCATATAACTTTTCAGAACACTCTGCATAGTACACTTGTAGAATACGCATAGTGGACGCAATGTCTCTGCGTAGAGAGAGAATCAAGCTGGTCAGTAATACGTTGGAGATTGGTCAAAAGGAAAAAGCTGGTATTTAGGAGCACCGGCCCAGAGAAGTGAGCAGTATCCATATAAGCACGTACTTGTAGGGTTGTACCTTAGTGCATTACTTCTTAGCCCTACCCAAAACTAACAAAAACTATCTTCAGTATCGTTTCAATATTGGAAACAAGTTTGTTACGGTTCTTATCGACTTCAGAGCGGGACGTGTTCGGGTGGCCGAAATATAATATGTCGATCTTGCTGTCGTCTGCATAGCAATGGATGTTGTCGATGTTCAACAGGTCATTTTTATGCAGAATGAACAGTGTGGGCGAGAGAACACAACCTTGCGGAACGCCTGCATTGATGGGTCTAGGATTGGAGCACGCTTCTTCAACTAGTTAATGCCTACAAGAAAATTAGCCAGCCATCGACAGATGTTTTTACTACGATGATGAAAGAAAGACTACCACCCTAGCCAGAATGTAGCCGTGTAGGTAGGAAGGCTAGTAGGGAACAAAAAACAAATGTTGCACCAGTCGCGCTATTGCAATGTGCATCGTATAACAAAAAAAAAGGAGTACATAATTTTATATAACACAAGACGATCAGGCGTTTATTTTCTACAATATTATGAATATTAAATGATGACGGTCAGAATGATAGGGATCTACCACTGAATTTGACCAGTCTAAATGTGACTCTGAGCACGAGATTGAATCCTTTTACAATATTATGGCAAAATCTCTAAATAATGTCATTTGACATCAGGCGCTTCACAATACAGTCATTTAAACCAATATTTCAAAATTTCTTATTAATTAAAACCATTTCAAAATAAAAATAAACATATACATAACATTAATTACTAACAAAAACACACACATATAATAACAATAATCAAAGAAAAAAAAAATCATGAGAGATATAAAAAAAAACTTGTTCCCTTTTCTCTTTCGGTTCGTTTCAAGTGCGTAATGCGTGTGTGATGTGGTTGTATTTGGCCCTGGCTCAGCTTTATGCTGATGAGCAGACTGTTCCATAGCGCTGGTCATAATAAGCAACATTATTATACTGTTTACGGCATACTTGACTTTATTTATGAACCAATTCGACTTAGGGTCCTTCAAGAAAAGAGCGTACCAATTCAAAAAAGGCCGGTAACGCACTCGCGAGCCCTCTGCCATTGAGAGTGTCCATGGGCGGCGGTATCACTTAACATCAAGTGAGCCTCCTGCCCTTTTTCCCCCTGTTCTATAAAAAAAAAATTGGTTATATTTTTTAAAGTTTAGTTTAATTTGTCAAACTCGTGAACCTCCTGTTGTGAGGAACGCTATAAACAAATACATTATTAATGAAAACAAACTCAAGGTTTTCAGTGATCCTAGATCATTGTGACTCAGTGTTTTACTGCGTATTTTACAAGTAATTCTAACGTGAAGGTTTGTGGGAATTCCTTTTTGCAAGAACCAGTTTATTCGTGTGAATGTCTAAAATGGTCATATTTTGTTTGTCATTCGTTATAACGAACTTAAAAGTAAGTCTACATTTCCGACGGCTTTCGTGACGCACGAGGCGTATTAGTTCTGGGTTGGATTCTTGATAAAAAAATAATTGGATTTCTGAAGACAACGATTTATCTTTTTAGTTAATGCTGTGTAAATTTGCTATCATTATTTTATTTATTCCAACATAATGTATTTACATTGTATATTCGCGGATGTTTGACTGCGACTTCTTCAATACGAGGGAGTTGCATGGATCTGGTTAGCACTGCGCCTTCTTAAGTTCACATGTCTTTACACATGTAGGGTAGACTGGGTACGGTAGAAACGGGGTAGGGTTGAAACAGAGCGAATATCTCAACAACCGTGCGTGATGCGTTGGGGTACAAGGGGAGAATTAAGCGGCCGACAAGACGTGGGGACGGTTAAAACATTTTTTTTTTAAAATCTGGTTTTACACATCAAATACAATATAATGATCTCAAATAACATTGCCCATTGGTAGACAGATATATGATCTTTAATTTAATACATTTCTGTCATCGCTTGTACAAATAGTTCCGATGCAACAGACAACATTAGCAAAATTGTTTCATCCGTACCCAGTCTACCCTGCATTCTTTCTATAACATATTTTCATAAGTATCTGATTGTCCTCATTTTACCATGTGTGATGTTTGAAAGCAAAAATAAAATAATTCAATGACAAATAAAACAGTTGCAATCAGTGACATGACCCAGGCATATCTACGTATGCCCCAATACAACGGTAAATTAATTTTAAAAAATTAGTTATTTCACAGAGCATGGTGCGTTTTTAATGGTCTGTAAACTTGGGTTCAATAGCGATTTATGTTTCTACATAAACGATATATTGATCCATGATAAAGTATAATGATTTAATATTTAATATGATGTATTGGTTATTTTAACTCCGTATTGATTATATGTCAATTTCACTTTTTACTACCCTTTGCGTCTATACTTTTGCTTTGGGCCATTTATCACACCTAAGTAGATATAGTTCTCATTTGAAAGGCGCTGTTATCAGTGTCCTCCGGCGGTGGCAAAGGTTATCAGTGACCGCGCCCACTTCCCCTCTATCGTCCATCCCGAAGCAAGCTTGGGACTCTACTGATGCAGTAAGCCAACAAATCTCTACCAAACAACATTGGTTTATTATCACTCCATTAAAAAAGTGCAAAAGTGCACGTAAACAAACTTTAGTGTAAGGAGTAACTTACAGCGCAGCGTTAGTGGAAATGAAAAGCTGGGGGATTCTATACTTTATCATTTTTGTTGGTAAGTTTCTTTGTGAAATAATGTTTAGTATTTGAGCATAGATTTGTTATGTAAATTATGATCGAGTGTTTTTGACGTGACAACGTCTAATAAATCGATGAAAGCCGGCTGCACGTACGAAAAAGCATGACTCATTGTCCCTTTACGCTTATTGTACGCTGCATATATCTCTCTTCCACTCTATTGGCATATGCGTCCGAGGATTCACTCCTTCTTTGTATCCATGCAGAATAGTGATGATTCAATAAAAATGATTCAATTTTATTCATAAAAGTATGCAATCATATCATCAATGTTTTGTTATGACGTTGTCAAGTATTTTTGTAATCACCACACACCTCTTCAACCGTATCCATACATATGTTTAACTGCTTGAACAAATTCTCATAAATTAATGATTTGATTGAAGTAATTTATGAAATTAATGATGAAATCTGAAAACTCGCAAAATCTGCGTCAATTTCTACCCCCATATGTGTCAGAAAGAAAGATAAAAGCCAGACTTATATCGAAAAGTTTTTTGTTTGCTTGTGCATCAAAATCTCTTTAGATAAACGTGAAATTACCACATTTAATGACTTATTGAGTGCTTCACAGCAGTCGTATCTCTTAACTGTACTTGACATTATCATATATTATTAAATTATTTTAGTGTTTGTAAGTGCCGAATTAACTCCGAAATTTTTAACTGTTTTATTAATGCAGGTAAACACTTTTTCTTCTTGTTATAAGCTGTTTCAGCTTAAAAGGAATTGCAGAAACGAATGAGACAGTGTAATAAGATCGATTTATGTTATAAATAATTCCAAGGGAATCGAAATTAATGTTAGAAAATTAATTTCTTTGTTTAATTTTGCACATCGAACGCTGCACGCTAAAACTTTTATGGTTATCAAACGATTGCACTATGGTTTTTGCCCTATGACCTATATTGATTGTCTTGATAAAGAGTTTCCTAAGTTTTGATATACCACTAAGGAAAAAGGGCGTCCATCCACATTCTATCAGTTCTAGATTTTTAAATATTTATACAAATTACACCCATAATTAGTCATAAAAATAGCCATCAAGCAAGCCCCGTGTATTTTCAAATAGAAAACATTCAGTTCAATTTAATCCTTAATATAATATTCCGAAACGCTTTTCATGATCATATTGTATAAAAAAGTAAAAATACGTAAAAAAACACTATCTTTATTATATAGATATACTATATTTTCTGTAGATATTTCCTTAGATATCCTATCCTCCTTGGTCCTAAACGTTGTATTGTGAAAGATCGTATGTTTTCTCGGCATTTTTGATGAAACCTATTCAGCTTGTTTAAACGAGGGATGTAGAATAAGTAGTGATAATGATTTGTCCTTGTAAAGAAAAATCTGGCATTACATTACATTTAAATATTAAAAATCAATTGTCTTTTGTTTTTTTAATAGTCTCTTGTTTGCGTTCTGTCGGAAGTCGGAACGTGTTCTCATAAATGGTTTAAAATGATATTCGCGCTGTAATAAAATATCTCGGATTGAAAAAATTTACTATGGAGCTGGTAAATCAAGAGTTGAGAGCAATATTAGGGGTTCATGCTTTTCCATGTTCTACGGTTGTGCGGAGTTCAAGCGAGGAAGAACTTCTATTAACGAAAACATATCCATTTGGGTATTTCATCAAGATACCTCACACAAGTCCAGATTTGCGATGGTTGTCAATCAAGAAGCTGGCAATGAATGGAACATCCTCCATATTCAATGGACCTAGCTCCTAGTGATTAGTCTTATTCTCAGTACTTCTATTTCCGCCATAAATTTTCAGCTTTAGCAGACAGAAACGCATAGTTTGTAAACCTCGATAAAATATTTAGTAGGTAAACATCTCTAGTGATTGCAATTTTCTGAAAGTACTTTCTTAGAACTTTCTTAAGTTGCCATTTAAACAAATATAAAAACTAAATATATTTATTTAGTTTAGACGCAGTTTATATGTAGTTTGCATTTATCATTTTTCAACAGACTGCGACTGCTTGAAAAACGATATTTAGACAATTTAAAAAATACAAAATGCTTCTTTTGGTAGTTTATTCTCAATAAATAGTTTAGACTTAGACCGTATGGCGACTTGTTCTAAGGGTTATCACGTAAAGTTCACGCTGACTAGGCTCACTTCGGCAGAGATAAACTGTGGCTGAAGCACTTTAATTGCTATCTACATATGTATTTATATTATACAGAAAGTCATAGATAAATTATGACGTGTTTTTGATACATCTTGATTTCGTAAAAGATTCTTCCTTATTGAATTTAAAACTATAATCAGGTCAATGATTGCACAATTTTATACCTGAATTTTTTTAATATAATAAGTATTTTAATTACATTTTTAATACTTTATTAGGTGCTAGATGATCCTGTGAACTTCATATCACTTACATAAATGTATGTCAAAACTTAATACAAAATTTTTAAAACAGACCAGAGATCGGTTATCATACTACCTACAGTTTGAAACACAAATTTCTGAAGGCGTCATTTAAATATACAAATGTACATACAAATATATGTACTTTTCTATATTTATCTGTATATGTTAAAAGCGACCTCATTAAAAGATGCTTCCTCGTGAATCAGCAGGATATATGATATCAGTTTATTACAATTCTCACGGTTTATATTAATATACTCCACCAATTAGTTATCCTAATTTACTACGTAATTTTGTTATAGCTTTGAGGTAGCGTCTCTTCACACTCAAGGTTTTTGTTCTTACTGATACCAAACAATAGAGCAGTGTTGGCCTAGTGGCTTCAGCGTGCGACTCTCATCCCTGAGGTCGTAGATTCGATCCGCGGCTGTGCACCAATGGACTTTCTTTCCATGTACGCATTTTAACATTCAGTCGAAGGTGAAGGAAAACATCTTGAGGAAACCGGCTTGCCTTAGACCCAAAAATTCGACGGTGTGCGTCAGGCACAGGAGGCTTACCACCTACTTTCCTATTAGATTAACAAATGATCATGAAGCAGATACAGAAATCTGAGGCCAGACCTTAAAAGGTTGTAGCGCAACTGATTATATCTTAATACCAAACAATTATTGTTTCTTCAAGAAACCAGTACTCTTGAACTGATGAAAAGCTACCTAAAATTATACTTAAGAATGATGTATTTAAACCATAATTGTATTGAGTGATTCACACGTAATCGAATTAATACGCAGTATAGATGAGATCATAGGAAAACTAACGTACAAATAATTTTGATTAGATACGGGTCACACAAAACAATAATGGAAAATAAACAATCGATGCTCCAATTTATTTATCGCATAAAGCGGCAGATTTCCACGGAGTAGGTAACTTTCCTGTTCATATCATATCGCTTTATTGTCAATGGTGTGAGAGAGGTAGATTATTCGTTTTAACAACAAACTCCCAAACAAGAGAGAATTATCGCTGAATAAATTCAAAGCTCTCGTTAAACGTAAATTAATCAATAAACTTTTTTATAAATTTGACGAATATTTAAATGATCCTAATCCTTATGATTGATTTGCTCCAGTTCAAAAAATTAGTATGACTCAAAACTTGGCGATTAAAAAGAGTGGCAGAGAGTTTCTTGCCAGTTCTTCTTGCCTGCTCAACGCCCTACGACTTGCGAACTGGTAGTAAATTTAAATTTAGAAACAATTTTACATATTTTCTGTTGACGGTAATAAGTGTACTTGTTTACTTATATGAATAAAGTTATTTTGAGTTTGAGTTTCTTCTCTTCTGCCACGAAAAAAAATTTTACGTCCATTTTTGTTTCCATCCGCATACAACAAAAGATTGTTGTTAGAAATAATGCTAGATAATTTTACGTTCTTTTAATGATTTTGTAAACTCTTGGAGTTGGTGGAGAAGTATGGGAGAAGAATGCTTAAGATAGAGAGAGATAGAGCCAGTTGGAGCAGGCCTATACTCTTTAAGAGGTCCTTGAAAAAATAATATTTCTGTATAACATTTCAAGGGTGTGTATCTGATGTAAAAGTGGATGAATGTTTTAAGGAATAAATGAGACTTAATTATTATTATACTCTTGGATAAATGATCAACTCTCGGTACGCTTCTAAACCAAGAAAAAAGTGAGTAATCTAATATATAAAATTCTCTTGTCGCGGTGTTTGTGGTTAAACTCCTCCGAAACGGCTCGACCGATTCTCATGAAATTTTGTGTGCATATTGGGTATGTCTGAGAATCGGACCACATCTATTTTTCATCCCCCTGAATGTTAAGGGTAGTCCACCCCTAAATATACTTTTTTTTTCTGTTTTTATTTTTTATGATACAGCACTAAAAAATACATACAACCCCTAACTTTCACCCCTCTACGATCAACCCCTATTTTTTTATTATAAATGATATACATGGCAAAACGACGTTTGCCCGGTCAGCTAGTCCTCTTATAAAAATGTTTAAGACTGAAACTGGTAACAAGAAGTACCAATTTAAATTTTGCTTAAATGTTTAATTTGCTTTCCAGCCGTAAAAGAAGTACAGTCAGCAAATCTTCGAATAGTGGGGCCCGTCTACTTCACTCAAGATAATGAGATGGCAGTGGACCCTAAGGCCCCATTGCCACCTGGGGTGGTGAGGGCCCGGGTGCAGGAAGGGGTCCCTCCTCCGCTCTGCGCAGGCAGATGTGCCTCACCACCAGCCGGCCCCGTCTGCGCCTTCGATGCTACAGGAACAGCTCGAACATTCGCCACTCTTTGCGAATTGGAAGCTGTTTCGTGTCGAGAAAGTACATGTATGTATAGAGAGATGTTTGTATGTACGAAATGCCAATTAAAGACTTAACTATAATATGAGGGAGACGGAGAGAATGCGTATAGGGTGTGGGTGTGTTTCTATGTGTGTTTGTAAAAGACAATACGCCATTCGTTTCAATGTGATTGGTCAACGGTATCTCCAGTTCAATAAAATTTAAGCCCTCCAAAAGGGTTAGAACAGTGTTGTTTCTTTACTAAAATTCTTATGCCAACTTATTTAACATACATAATAAATACTTTTAATTAAAAAAAATATATCGTAAAATTAAAGAAACAAATGGTATGTATCATATAATGAAAATCTTAAATTCTAATTCCAAATAATTTTAATAAATTTTTCGAATAGTCCCTTAACAATAAAATTGCCCCCCTGTGGGGCATGGGCCTCACGTTGGACAGCGAGTTAGAATGCCCATATAAACAATCGCGACAACACTGGATTATAGTGTGAACATTATGTTACGTTACGTTTTATAGCGTTCTTACCCACCGGGTTCTTTATAAATTTTCGAGATCGAATCGCATAATATAGCATATTTAAGGCACTTTGTTTTGCGAACTAGCGAAATGTGGAATCGACTCGCGGTGGGGGGTCTTCCCTGAGAGATACGACGTCCAACTATTCAAAGTTAGAGTATACTCCTCCCTCAAAGGCCGGCAACGCACCCATTAATGTGTGTCCATGAGCTGCGGTGACTGCCCTGCTGGGCGTAGGCTCGTTTCCCCCCTCCCTATAAATATATTCATTAATATAAAAAAATCTACACTTTATGTATGGATAGCGGGAATCAACTGCACTCTTTCATAGTAGACATAAACATAATTTGACTCTTTATGTAAAATTATGTTTTAAATGCTATTTTAAAAAGACGAAGGTAAGTATTTTAGATGTAACGTTGCATTTAGAGTTATAATTTTGTATGAATAAGTATTTGTACAATGATTTCAGTAGATTGTCTTTTTTTTCTTTGGTTCTCTTAAAAAAAGGAAGATACTTAAAACAGTGTAAGATTAAGTTTTTATGCAAAATTGAATTATTTTTAACCGTGTTATTTAATGTGCAAGCATAGTTTATTAAATGTTAATTTGAACCTCACTTAGAGTAGAGGATCTTTTCATTCAAAGGAGCACATACAGTAATTTTCTCCTGATAAAGTTTGATAACGCCTCAAAATAGACTGCAAACGAGAGTTCAATAAATCAAAGGGTTTAAAATAGAATACGATATCGTAACCCATATTTAGATTTTATTTATATATAACGACTTCTATGAGAATATTAATCAAGCAAAATATTGTTATAGCTTGCGTCGACTTTGCTTCGATAACGTGATGTATTTTACATTTTAATAGGCGACACAAGCAGTTTAGTCTTCATATATATTTAACGATTGTTGAAGGGAGTACTGAAACCATACATATAGGCATACTGCTTTACGCATGTGTCAAGAAACAATTGATCAAACACATACAGATATCTGTATCAGTAACTCTAAGGCGAATAGAGTTGTAGGAACTTTTAAATTACATTATACAAACCAAGGAAAACTTACCTAAGTCAAAATATTAAACCACTGTGAACATTTCTATATTTTCGTTAAAGAATTGATCTATATATATATAGACTCACTATAATAGTGAGTATAACTCTGATATGTCAAAAACGTATTGGGATGCTGTACTGGAGACAGTTTTCGCAGCCGTGTCCACCTTCAAAAGAATTTTAATTTTTAACGCGAATGTAATATTAAATTATTTTATTGCAGATTACGCTATCACAGGATTGGGGGAGTGTTGATAAAAGAAGATGTATCAAAATTTAAAGTATTGTTTTATTAAATTAAGTATTTAGATTTTATTAATGAATCCAATAACTTAATAACAGATAATTGATACTCGACATGTTTCACATATTGCAATTTAGTTGTTAGGCAGTGCTACTTTGTAAAACGTTACCGATTACATAAATCTCGTTTTAATTTTGATAGAGTCGATTTGATATGGGAGCCTGCCTGCTGGTAAATATTGAAAAATAAAGTAGTTTAGACAAAAAATGTTCTATTTGGAAATTGAAAGTTCCTATACTAGTAGCTATATATAGGGGTTTTGAACACATAATAAAAGTGTGATGTATACTCATCACCAGTCCCTATACAACAGAATGTATTTTGCCAGCCAAAGTTGGCCTTAACTTGTAAAAATCATAATGAGTATGCAACAGGTCTACTAAACGCGTACATAGCATAATTTTTATAAATATGAGACTTACCGCGAAAGCTCACATCACATAATATAAGAATAAAAAGAGTCCGCCTTCCCAGCTTGCCTAACTCAGCCCCGATTCGCTTTCACTGATATTGGACTGTTTAATCTCAAGAACTACCTACTAGATGTGCATACAAATAAAAACAATAATTTACCGATCATGTGATTTTTTATCAAAACTCAACAAAAAGAGGAAGAGGTCTAGATACACTGAATTTGTGGTGAGCCCCTAAATTGAAATTATTAATGTATCCTAAGTATGTATTGGTCGTCAATAAAACATGTTATTTATCCTGGTATTTGGAATATGAAACATTCCATTTAGATTAATAATTCTATTTATTCTAACAATTATGTACTAATTTGTGTCCGACCTATATTACAATAAAATTTTCATGTAACCATTTTAATTCAAGTTTTTTATTTAACGGTAAATCATTAAAACGATGTTAATGACACTAAATAAAGCTCGTTAACGGAAAACTGTTTAAAACAATTTTCATTACAACACATCTAACAATAATTAACATTACTCATATTTGCAATATTTCAACTTCGCGGCGATAGATGGCGCTAATATGAGATAATTTGAGTTGAATCTAATTAAAGTATAATAAAGTTATCCGTTCAAATAGATATAGCAGCCATATCCTGACTGATCAAAACATAACTTGTAAAAAACCGCAAACCGTAAAAAGTAGTGAGAACCTTGTAATCGGTCGGTTTATTTATTCAGTTCCTATTAAAGGTAAGTACCTTCTGTCTTAGGTTATCACGCTAATTAGCTAAACTATAATATTATACTGGCCATATCAATATTACCAATCACTTGTGTTATATAATATATTCATTGACTTGGCATTCACACCAAACAATTTATTATAACATGTATTACTTGTGAGATACGTTGTGTTTCCATGCCATTCCATGTTTAGGGAGTCTAGATACACCAACCTAGAAAACCGGACCAAAATAGCCAAATATTTTATTTTCTATATATATATTTTCATCATATTTCTTTTTTTAGTTTTTCCCTTGCTAGGGTTGCCTGGAAGAGATCGCTTGTTAGCTATAAGGCCACCCGTTGCATCCCTTATAATTTTTATGTTATTTGTTTTTCTATAACTGTAACGAAGTGTAAATAAATAAACACTAATTGTATTCTAAATTTGAAGGTTCTATGTCTGCTATAAGTGCCTTAGACTTGTGATGACAAAATTAAGTTATTTGACTAGCATGATTTTTTAACTACTGGTTCAAATTAAATGAAAAGTTTACACAATCCCTGCTTGATAATTGATTTCAGGCTTATAATTTAATCCACAACGAAGTGGTCGAAAATGACCTGCACTGCTTCGAGAAAAGCGTAGTAAGCCGTGTCTTTCTTGCTAGATTTGGCGCACTGCCGTGACCCCAGATTATTAATTCGTGTTTCTTAGGTAAAAATAGATGGTTTAATGTTAGAATATGTAAAAAAGAAGGTACAGTTCCTTCAATCTTAAGAAACCTTAGGAGTCGAAACAGTGACTGACCGGCATCAGATGTAGCAGCTGGAATAACTTCAAGATTCAGTTTACTTTCTGAATGTTATATAGAGGTCGGTACAAACTTAAACAAATGTAAGATTCATAATACTTTATTCAAATCAAAAGCTGGCAAAATATTGTTAATGAAACCATAAATATAAAAAATAATAAAGAGTATTTATGTGAAAACAGCCTTTTGCGCATCTTATGAAAGGCGGATACCGTCGGAGCCCTTGCATTCGCCCTTGCTAATCTTCTGTAGAGCTGGAAAAATAGGTTTTAATGTAAAAAACAGCAACAGGTATTAAGAAACTTATCTGTCCACTTCAGATAAAACCAGTTTCTAAGAGATAATATAATTGTTTATTTGCTTGTCATGTCTGTGTTTTTAATACCTAAACTATTATATTCCTGAGAATCGTACAGGCTACACTCCTAGAATATATTCATAAAAAATATATAAACAGCCACAATTTTACCCTTCTAACCTATGCTAGTAACTTAGCATATTTTTGAAGTAATTAAAACTACATTACTAATAGTTTATTAACCTACATAGTCTTAATAATAATAAGTAAAAATTCAAACAATTTAAAAAAGTTTGGTCCCTGTGGCAGTATACCTTTAACGCTGGCATGTCCTCGCTGTATTGCGATAATTATTAATTGAGCGAGTACAACACCAACTCTGAGGTCACCGGTACTAACCACCAGGCGCAACTTAAATCTTTAAGTATACATAAGTATTTCACAAACATTCCCCCACTAATACCCCGCATTTCAAAAGCGAATTGAATTTGACATAAAGCAGTCTCTTAGAAAGCTTTCCCTAAACATAAAAATACTTAATTCTAAACATGAGGAAGTCACATATCTAGATTTAAATACATAAGGATAATGTAAATCAAGGTGAGTGAGGTATATAAACAAAGCCTAATGCCCGCAACGCAACAGTGAACATGCACTATTTATGGAAATCATGAGTCATTTCGCAGAATTCATCAAAAACATTTTTATTCGAGGTCTTGTGAGCCTTTGTTTCATATTTACAAAAGCCAATGTTAAAATTTAAAACTCTTGCAACCTATCGTAGTTCCCTTGGTCAATTCGTCTCTCTATCTGACATATTAAGTTTACTAGATAAGAAAAGAGACAGCTTTTATAATTGTTTTTATAGAACAGGAGGCAAACGGGCAAGAGGCTCATATGATGTGAAGTGGTGCCGCCGGCTATGGACACTAACAATGCCGGAGAGCTCAAAACAAAAACAAAAACAAAAATACAAAAACGCAAACAAATTATATTATTATATTTAAATAATTGTCCGAATTTAACGCGTTTTAGTTTAATTCTGTTAACTGTTATTCAGTCTGAAATGTAACTTTCCACCATTTATTTATACTTACTTTCTTTGTTCTCGCAGTTATAATTGTTCAGAACACACTCGCTACCAAATGATTTTGGCTTTTCTCCCTGTTTTCCGGCGCATATCGGCTCAAACTTGGCACTGCCGCAGTCGTGCAAGCAGGCCTTCTTACGTGCTGCTTCTGCCTTGAGCTGCTTCAGGTCTGGCTTGTCAGGACGGCAAGAAACTGCCACGATTACTACCGCTGTAATAAATCATCATTACCAAAGTGATTTAGGCGTTCAGGTCATATGATATTGCTTATTTGTCTTATACATGTTTAGTGATATAATACATATTGGAATCATATATTATAAATGTATATGTTTGTAACGATACAATCAAAAGAAATTTAAACGATTTCCAAAATTCTTTCACGATTGGAATGCTACATTATCCATGAGTATTTAAATTCCAAAATATTTTAAAAAATGTGCTGCTGTGTGAATGCTTCTAATTTATTATTACTAATTATTAAGTAAACAAGTGCCACCAAAGTATGTAATTCATATTCAAATTAAATTAAGTCGGAACCTCCCTTATACTAGTTGGGATAACTACAAAAATTATTTGGAAGTTAAAGTTATCAATTAATCAAATTTATAATTAATGTAAGAGTAAAAAAAATATTACTTTAGAAGTCATAAACATTCTTACAAATAATAAAAACGAATGAACACATTTGATTCATAAAAAAATACATTTCATACAAAGACCTTCCTACGTAATTCAACAATTTAAATCTCATTCCAGTAATTCCACAAGGCCTTGTACTAGCGTTTATTCGACAAGGGTCAGCAAATTAGCTTATAAGCACAGGAAGACTCTAGCTATTACTAGTTTATTGAAGAAATTACATGCTACGATGGAGTTTGAATCTAGTTCATTGGAGATCCGGACAATTCAAATTTTTATTTTTATTACGTAATTGATCTGTAGTTTGTAGATTTAAACAGCATTGTAAACTGTGCCAAATATATATAACTACTTTTCGGCTTGCCCGAATTTATAAGAATTAGTCGTATAATGATAAATGGTTCACTTAAAACAGAGTACAAGGTTTGATTTTTGTATATTATCGCAGAGTAACCCGAAACATTCATTGTACGCCTACATATTCTAATAACACTTTATAAAGGTAATAATTGTAAACTAAATTGCTTTTTATGGGCGCAACCAGAATCATAAATGATCCAGTGTAATTAGTTTGTAACTTTGACATTAACATTTTGTTGTTTTTAGCACATAGAAGGAAGAATCTATTTGTCCGCGGGATTCGAGTCCTCGACCAGCTAACAATATATCCAATACGCCAGCACTATCCCAATCAAAACCGTTTATACTTTTCACGTAATATTCCCCAAACACCAACGCCTACTTAACAATAGGCTCTTAGTGTAAATATGTATTATTAATAAACGAACTATTTACTCAAATCATATAAAACAAATAGCATTCATAAGAGCATTGGTCCACGTACATAATATAAACAAAAGATAAAAAATAATCGAGTTTGATTGATGCAAATCATTGGAAAGTTAACGTTCATAACCTTAGGTATTTGTAAACTATTTTTTTTAAATTGGTAGATATGATACATTATACATGTATAATTTGAATGAAACTCACCAAACAAGAAAATTGTTAAAGCCTTCATGTTGTGTAATACGCTTGTTGATCACTAAAGGAAATCTAAAGGTGAACTGAGCGAGGTGGGGGTCAGATTCGCTTTATATCAGAGCATTTTTATCACGTCACTTTGGAGTCTATAACCCTAGTTTGGTTTCTCGTTTATTCTCCCGCTTGGACTTATACTGTAATACATTTACGACATAAAGAAGTAATAATGGCTTAACATCTAGACGTTTTTATTTATTTATAAAAACATTCTTGTCCTAACAGGTGTCCCTAAATTGACAAGAGTGCAGAACAAGTGAATAAAATTTACAGTCGAAATATAAAACAAACATAAGAAATTAATTAGGAACAAAATTACATTATAAAAGATACATAAAATTAACTAACTACTATAGGCACTTTAGAACTTTTGTCAGTTCACTCAACGTACAATGAAAAAGGTCCGTTCATCCTATGTAATAAGTTAAATAAAATGAACTAAGTTCCTTATTTTATTAACTTGTAAAAGCATTCTTTATATTGTTAAGTATTTGGTTAAATAGAATTGTTTAAAATCGTGTGATTTATGTGACACATAACGTATGATGTGAACATTAAAGCTATACTAAAATATGTGTTTAATTTGTATAAATTGTAATTATAATGTCAAGAAATTGTTTTTGTTCAATAAGTTAACGCCTAGCAATGCGTCAATTTTCAAGAGCAATCACGTATTGAAATGATATTGCCTTCGTGGAACTAAAATGGAAATTATTTAGTATAATAATATTACTAATCCAGTGGCCTTACAACCCTAAATAGGTAGTGCCCTCAGATTGCATCTGTGTCTTTAATATTATTTTTAATAAGACCATACTTGTTTATTCTCCTGATCAGCCTTCTGTCTGGTAATTATCTAGTTAAAAACTTTTTACACTGCCCTCTAGCGTCGAATAGGGACACTAGGTATAACACAAAGTTCTACTTTTTGACCAGAGATGTCGCTAGTTGTTTATCTAAAAGAATAATTCGACTGTTTTGCCGCCTTCCATTTTACCTGATCAGCCCTCTGTCTGGTAATTATCTAGTTAAAAACTTTTTACACTGCCCTATAGCGTCGAATAGGGACACTAGGTATAACACAAAGTTCTACTTTTTGACCAGAGATGTCGCTAGTTGTTTATCTAAAAAAATAATTAGACTATTTTGCCGCCTTCCATTTTATTACTTATTCTTAATACTTTAGAATATACGTTTCACTCCCTCCAGAGAAATATTTTGTTACCAAGAACCAACGCATGCCATTCGTCTTTTGACGTGGCTTGCTTTTGAGCACTGGTCAGTCTAAATTTAAAATTTTATCTTATACACCTATACCAAGATCTCAAGGGTCTGATATTCCATAATAAAACAAGGAGAAATAAAAGTCACTCATAATATAAACATCTTTTTTTATTCCAACTTATAACCATACATAATATACACAGTACAAAAAAAACTTGCTTTCTTCTAATACAGCAATAAGGACAAAATAAAATCGTCCCACATATTAACTATTCATTCCGTAACATACTAACCGAATTGAGAAATCTAACGTAGGATAAACTTATCTACACGCCGCGTTTAATGTACAATGCTCGGAGCGAATACGTTTACTTCAATACAATAACTTAAATTACAAGACTTCTTAATATGTACTCGATGGAATTCGAATTAAACATTTACACAATACATACATCACTAATGCTACATTAAGCCGAATTAACCGGAAAAGTTTGTATTTCGATAAAGGAACATAAAACATCCACGTCTCGATATCACCGTATTCAGACTAATTTCCGTCTCCGCGGACCACTTCCGGAGCACTTCCGGCACTCACACATCCGCCGTCCACTCACTCTCCCATCTTACGTTAAATGCTGAACTAACGATAACGTTACGTTCGAAGTTGAGATCAAATGCGAGCCTCGCTCCGGCCCTCACTTCTCTTCCAGGGCTTCCTCGAGGCAGCAGAGGGAGTCCTTCACCGCGTGGTACACGATGTTCTTGATCTGCAGCTTGTCCTCCTTGTTGGCGTGCTGCCGGGACAGCCGCCGGAACTGCTGGGCCAGCTCGAAGCAGCGCGAAACGTTCTCGGGGGACACGAAGTCCTCGGCCACCTTGATGCAGTCCAGCAGATTCCTCACCTGGTGAGGGGCACCGGCCGGGACGAACACGGCGTCTCCGGGGCACTGGAGGATGGCGTAGCCCTCGACCCCGTACTCGCGGTAGAGGCGCTCCCTCAGAGCCGCGTCCAGGTACCAGGTCTGGTCGTGGACGGGGTCGTGCTGGGCCCGCGGCCTGGCCCCTCGCTCCAGCTCGGCCCTGACTAGGAAATCGCGGATCTTGTCCGCGTCTTTAGCCGCGTAAATGTGCCAAAGGGCCGCCGGGGGCTTGACCCTGGCCCTCTTGCGGGATAGCACGTCGACGCCGGCCTCTTCGGCGGCTCGGGAAGCCTCTCGGGCCCTCTCGGGGGCGTCGGCCGGAGCGCTCGCGTGGACCATGACGTTGACGGCGTCGCTGACGTCGAGGTGAAGGTTCGTGGTGCCTCCGGCCCCGCCGTACGCCGTGTACATCTTCGGCCCGAGGTCCGGTCGGACGAAGCATTCCGGCAGTCGGGCCGCGAGGTTGAGTTTCCCGTTCCGCGACGTGTACTCGCCGAGAGGGAGAACCCTCATCAGATCGTCGAATCTCGTCGGGAGTAATTCGGCGAAGTCTTCGCCCGGAGGCCAGTCCTTGAGCTTGAGGACCATGGGGGCGCCCCTTTCGTCCCTCAGCCGCTTGGCGGCCAGCTGGAACCCGTCCCAGAATTTGCTTCCGGGCTGGTTGGGGACCACCAGTCCCGAGGCGCAGTTGACCAGGTCCACGTGCGTCTCTCCGAAGTCTCGCGAGAAACTCTCGGGCGACCACAGGTCTTTGTCGAGAAGACTGGACACGTCCGACACGAGAACGGGCTGACCGCGTTTCCATTGGTCCTGGAATAAATAACAAAATTAATTAATTGCACATAAAATTTACACTTGACACTATAACGAGGTTGATTTTCCTTTCATCAAGAATTTTGAGGTCAGAATATTTTTTTCCCCCTACATTATACCTCAAAATGTAAAATTATGAAAGGTATTTAATTACCTGGAAAGGCTTATAGTTCCCAGAGTGCACGGGATCCGTTAAGTGTAGGAGCTTTCCATCACAGAGCCAGGAATGAGGCACGTCAGGGTACAGCACCTTGGACTCCGTCAGGGTCATGATACGAATGGGCAGTTCTTCCCTTCCTCGGCCCCTTTCATACCGTTTCACTACATTGGATAAGGCAAACGGTTTGGTCTCGTCGTCATCCTTTTTATCATCGATAACACTGGATATTACATCATCGAGTAAGTCACTCTTATTTTTCTTCTGCTTCTTCTTCGGTTGGGTGTCTCCTCCTTCGGGCGCCGGTCGTATTAATAATTCCCGGAGGGTCGAGTAGTTCCCGCTTTCCTCCGAGTCAGACGAGCTGGAGTCGGACTTTTCAGACTTGAGATCAGTTTTGATGGGAAGGTCAGAGAGCCAGCTGACGATGGAGCTTCCGGTCTTTCCGTTTTCTGACTTGACCGGTGAACCGTTGGTCGGGCTGTTCTCTTCTTTGACGTTTTCTTTTTTGACATTCTGTAAATGGGAAGTATAATGTTAGTTTTTCTTTTACTCAAATCTGATACAGTAAAGAAACAGTTGTTGTAGGAATTTGTAGGAGATAAATGCCACATGTACCCCTACATATTTTTAGTAGTAAAACTTAAAATAGTAACTAACGATTCTTCATTCTCTAACTATACTCTGATTTTTAATTCCGTAAAATTCTGACAGCTATCATTTTTTGACATGTCAGAGATGGCAAACCTTTTTGGCTGGGCACATCTTTATGTATTCATTTTATTAAGTGCGGTGCTCCACATTAAAAGTGGTTTAACGGCGAGTGATAATTACGTCCCTTTTCATCACAAACAGTAAAAAACGCACAATTAAAGATAACATTTTATTTTTTTAAAAGGTTTACTAATCCTGGAATTAGTAGGCAGTGATGCCAGCTAAAGAATAAAATAAAGTAATTGAAGTTAATTCTGCAGAATAAAAAATCAGAGTATACCATCTTTAGTTACACAGATATTAAATCGGCACATAAATTCATACAGCTTTTTTTGTATACTCGTAGTTGGTAAACTTACCTTTTGCAAAGCCCGTTGTAACAGCAACCTAGCAGCCGCTTTATGATGAGCTGGGGGTTCCGTGTTGTAGCCACATCCGCAAGCCGGTAAAGAGAAAGCAGCTCGTATTCTATGAGCACGCGCCGCCGCCGCCACGAGTGCCCCACCCGCGGCTATCTGGGTCAGGAGTAGGCGACGTGCAGGATGGGCCCCGCCCGATGTGCATGTTAGCCAGCTGGAGGGGAATATATATTATTAGTATATTTTTGTACCATAAAAAAATCAGTGGAGCTACAACCTCTTTAGGCCTTGGCCTCAGATTTCTGAATCTGTTTCATGATCATTTTTAAATCTAATAGGCAAGTAGGTGATCAGCCTCTAGTGCCTGACACACGCCGTCGACTTTTTGGGTCTAAGACACGTCGTTTCCTCACGATGTTTTCCTTCGAGCAATTGTTAAATGCGCACATAGAAAGAAAGTCCATTGGTGCACAGTCGAGGATCGAACCTACGACCTCAGGCATGAGAGTTGCATGCTGGCACTAGGCCAACATGTATGTCATATAAATGAGAATAAACTCAAATGGCATCAGTTTCATCATATTATATTGTATGGACAAGTAGAATTGTGCCAGACACAATTCATCGGTTTTTTGGACAAACACCGTAAGAGCAAGCGTTCGAACAATAAAGGTGGTTCGCATGATTAGGCCACTAGGCCAAAATGCTCGCATATTATAACTATAGAGTATTTTAATATTATACAAATTTGATAGAGATTCAATTTATCATTTAAAAATCAAACACGCATTACTCGTCGAGCGAGTTTGCTTATCTTGCCGAAGCCGCGTACAAATTATTTGAAGAAGTCATAATTAAGTATCAGTGTGTTCAATTATTAAATCAATTACCATCTAAAGTTCGTAGTATTAGCGTTTTAACCAATTTAAATATACATATCAGAATGAGCCTAGTAGACTTAAATTGTGACTAAAATGGCGATGTGTATCTCGTTCGTATATACATATTAAGTTTATCATGTAAATAAAATACATTCTTTTTGTAATGAGAAATAAAGTTATTTAAACATAATGTAATAACTACAAAAAATTGGTTTGAATGAACTGTTTGTATAATAAATGAAATAAATAAAAGAAAATCTTCAATTATACAGACGATTACATACTTAGAAAACAATCAATTGGAGTTCTAGTTTATTCCAGAATAAAGTAACGATTTTCGATCTACTAAGCTTTTTAAAATAGTTCAAGAATCTTTTGCTATAATTATTATTATTCATATATCACATTAGAATTATTTATACAGAAATTTTAATTTATACACTAAATAAATACGGACTATATTTAAATTAAAGTCATGATATAAAAATAGACTGTCTCATGACCTCATAATATGTGCATAAATATAATAGATAATGTAATAAACTAACGTTATAGATATAATAAACTATGATAATTAAATCATAAAGATAAAACATATGAATGTGAACGACTTATATAACTTGGAGGTCACGCGTCAGATCAAACATGCACGTGACTATCACAAGTGGGTTATTAGTAATGATGGCAGTACAGTATGTGATAAATTATATACAGTCAAAACCGTTTACGACGACATCGTTTAGAACAACGGTTATATTGACCAAAATCAAAGGTCCCGGCTAAATTCTATTGTATTAGGTACTAAAACAAAAACTTGGCGATTAAAAAGAGTGGAGAAATTTTATTGCCAGTTCTTCTCTTCCGTTCTACGCCCTTGATTTGAGCACTGGCAGTAAAATTAAAATTAGAAGCATTTCATATATATTTTTTTTGACTTACATAAGTGTACATTTTGTTACCTATATATAAATGATTTTTGAGTTTAATAACAACGTCATCGGTTTTTACGACCAAATATGAGTAGTCCCTTCGATGTCGTTATAACAGATTTTGACTGAATATCAATTTATGTACCTATATTAGCTTTTATTTTTTGGACATGAAATAATTTTTTTGCAATTTAAACAAATTCAATTAATCAGTGGCGCTATCTTTTTAGGTCTGGACCTCAGATTTATGTATCTTTTTCCTGATCATATGTCAATCTAATAGGCAAGTAGGTTATCAGCCTCTAGTGTCTGACACACAACGTCGACTTTTTGGGTCTAAGGCAAGCCAGTCACGATGTTTTCCTTCACCATTCGAGCGAATGTTAAATGCGCACATAGAACGTCATTTTCACGGTCATATTTCTCGGTTTAATATATATTTATTAAAATTTGTATCACTTTTATTATTTTAGACTTTATTTACATTTCAATCAGTATTACCACGTGATATTAGTTTTACGTTATCTTCGCTGCATAGGTATTTTCCATTACAAATGGAATCTGACATACTAAACCCGTAATGTAAATGAAACGGATAATAAGCTTAACTAATGCCTTACAAAGGATAAAGTAATCAGTTGTATGTTTTCATTTTCCTTTATACATTTATTACAATTTTAAAACGGTTCACGGATTTCAAAATAAAGATCTGATTACAACATTGAAAGCGTATATTACGCAGCATAATTCAGTAAATTGGTGAAATTGTATGTAATTATTGCAATTTAAACATTTACCTACTCAGTATTATAAACCCGTGCTGACGTGTTACAGGACTTCATAGCATAACACATTTCACTATACTATGTCAATTAACAAAAAAATACTCTATAGATAGCTATCAATATAGCAACGTATCGATAGTAGATATCGGCACTTTTAAGTATAAAATATATAATTACCCAAAAGAATCTCTTTCTCCATTGGTAGCATTTGCGTTGCTGGTCTCACTGGCTGGACTCGCACTGGCCTCTCCCGATGTTTTGGACTGAAATAAATAATTTACCTATTATTATTTACTTTATATAATTTAGAAGTAATTAAGCAAAAGCTTTGAATTTTCGAATTGGCATTAAGATCGTATTTTCAACGATTGGTATGATCTCCGATGAATTTTAACATTAGTTTTTAAACAAAAATGGCTTGAATATGATGTATCATTAATTTAAGTATAGACATTGAATTATTGCCTGATTTTATGGTGTGGTATATGTTAATAGAACAATAATCCACGATATTAATTTGACTGTATTTGCAAATACAAATAGGTGATTTTAATCAATTTTAAACAATTAAGTTGACAATAACACAAGGTCAATAATGACTGGACTGGAAGGCTGATCACCTACTTCCTACTAGAAAATAAAATGATCACGACACAGATACAGCAATTTGTGGAAAGAAAAGCTATGGAATGTGGCGGCTTCGGTTTTTTTGTATGAATTGGCATTATTGTTGGCAAACTTTGCCCAGACAATTTGCAGACTTTTGCTTTGTTGTTAATTCCTGAATAATTACTCTAATTACTTTTGAATTTTAATTTATTCATTATTATAAACTAAGTCTCACCTTATAACAATCAAGACAGACGACGAAACCACACTTCCCGCACGTCCAGTGGAAATTGAAAAGTGTCGTTTCACAAACGTCACAAATTTCTCTAACACCTTGGACCACGCGTTTCCACGCTATCGTCTTATCTGTGGACATTCATAATTTTTAGTGTGTTGCTAGGAAAACATAATATTATCTATATATTATATCTCGAAAAAATAAAATGTTTTGAGAGTGACTAGTATAAACTGGTTCGTGATGATTTAGTATCAAAATATAGTTTGAATCTTTGTCGTCCTTACCTTCATTTAAATGATGTGATTCAGCTTCCTTTTCCTGTTGTAATAGTTCACAAAATTGGTCTCCAATCTCTCTCAATAGGAAACAACTCATTTCTATATCTAATTCTGCTGCACCAGCTGATGATGATAACCATAATTTTTTGTCATCCTAAAAACGAAAAAAAATCTTAAAAATGAAATTGTAATTAAAGAAATATCAAAATGCATTTAATTTTATTAATTGCTGTCGGATAAGTTGTTTCCAAGTTTAGAGATAGATTTAAAAGTTTTACTTTATAAGTTGAACCAAGAAAGCAGCTGGTTTAAAAAGTTTAAGTAAAATTGTTATTTACCTCTTCCGCGTCTTTGTATGGATCGGAAAATCCAGCTATAGCTAATTGTCTATTCTTTGCATATTTCAGTCTTCGGAAAGCGTAGAAGCGGCAAAATATGTTCGGCATGTCTTTGTCGCGTTGAGCGGGCGACCAGCGACACTCGCGGCACTTTGCTAGCCTAGGGGCGACTTCGAAGCACGGCCCGTTCTGGAGAAAGGACTCCGTGCCGGGCTTCGGCCGCGCCGTGGAGGGAGTTCTTCTAGGAGGGTCTTCCCTTCTCCTGCCTCCTCTTCCTCCTCCTCGGGTTTTTCGTCCGCGAGCTCTGCTTCCGCCACGCTTACTGGAAGCACTACCGCTACCACTCCCGCTTCCAGCCGAATCGGAGTCCTTATCGTCACTTTCTTTATCACTTTCACTTCCACTCTCTGACGCTTTCTTTTTTTTTGGCTCATCGTTCGCCTTCTTAACGGCCCCCTTTTTCCGTTTCGCCTTAGGGGGCTTTCGCTTCGGCGGCGAACTTGGTTCACGGTCCGAACTAGAACTGTCTTCTTCGACGTCATCCACTCGGCCGTTCACTTCTTTGGGCTTCCGAGGCTTCGAGGTTTTCCGCGCGCCTCTTTGAATAGACTTCGCCGCGACCGGAACGACAATGTTAGAACTCGAATCATCGGGTTCGGACACTCGGCTGAGTGTCATGGGTAGCGTTATGCAGGTGCCACCACCGCCGGAACAATCGCCTTCCCCAATAGGCGCCGTCTCGTGTCTTTGAAGCCAGGCTTTTTTTCCTAGATGCCTTACGGGAGCAGCACCGTCGCGTGGACTAGGAGAGGCAATTTTAGCCGGAGTTTCGCTTTCCGCGACTGTAGTGACTGGTGGTGTTGCGGGCGGGGCGGGCGGCGTCGACGTCGTGCTGATCGGGGGTGATGAGGGTAATTGCGGTATCGTCACCGGCGCGGGACTCGCCGATGGCGTTATTTGAGGAGCGGGGGACGCGCCGGCGGCTTTCTCGGGGGTTTCCACACTGCCGTCGGCCGAAGGAACTCTAACATCACAGGGGGGGCCGGGCGCCTGAGGGGCCGGCTCGGAACCTAAGGGCGTTCGGCCTACGCTCGCCGCCGCCGCTATCAAGGGCTCCGGAGCGGGACTGTCTAATCGCCTTCTTTTTGGGTCCGCATCTGAAGATTCGAAAGGACACCGTCTTCTAGGTGATAGCCGATCGGGATCTTCCCGCGTCATCCCGAGATCCAACGGCTGCGTTTGACAGGGAGAAGTCGACGTAGCGGTATCTCCGTGTGCTCTTGGAGGCGGTCTAGGTTCCGGGGTTCGCGAATGCGCTACCGGGGGTGGTCTCGTTCGAAGCGCCGGCGAATACGCTGACGGCGGAGGATACGGTACCGGTGGGAGCTCAGCCTTTGATAATTGAAGCGGTGGTTCCACTGCAATACCGAAATGTGCAGGGCTGGGAGCATTGCTCGGTTTTCCATAGATGTGAGGTGGCGCCGGACTCGATACTTTTGGTTTGACTGGAGGCGCCGTTTGGTAATATCCCGCGGGGGATCTTTGGGGTGGCTGCGGTTGATATAACCGACGGTTCTTGTCTTGGGCAGGAAGAGCCGCATGAGGTTGCGTTTGTAACGCTGGATGCGGATGTGGTGGCGCGTGAGGCGATAAACCTGTCCGATACGGCCGGGAGAGGTAGTGCGGAGACGGCTCGCTTCTCGGTTTGCTGGGATATGGATGCTTCTGTTCCAAATGGATCTGTTTAGCGTCATGTTTGACTATCACAGAATTTTTTTCAGGGACAAGGGGAGGTGGAGCTGGTAGATGTTGATCTTTAAGCTTATCGTACCGGTATAGGGGGTAATTGTAGGACGCGAAATTTGGTTCGCTCTTCGGAAGGCCCTGAAGCGGGGGTTGTTTGTCCGATTTGGAGAGGGTGTGTCTAGGTGTGTGTTGGGAATGGGGGGAGTGTGGAGCGTGAGGATTGTGTTGGGTGTATTCGGTTTGCGAGAGGCGATCGGGGGGATGCGCCGGAGGCGAGTAGTAGGCGCGTTCTTGTGCCCGGAGCCTCTCATGTTCAGGGCCTGAGCCTCCTCTGTTGGGCGCTATATTATTGAGAAGCGACCAGGACATATTCCGCTCCCGCTATAAAAGAAACACCACCAATTACGAAACGTTTCATTTATTATTAATCATTGCATAGTTACTATTTTATGCTTAAAAGACAGATTTTTAACACTGTAGTATGAAATATTAAATTGCCTATTCTGAACACATGAAAAAGTTTTTCAGAAAAACTAACCTTTTGATTCGCTAGCCTCAGAGATTCCTCAAAATGCCTCGACACTAATTTTGATGCCGCATTTTCCTGTTCTCTCCTTTCCTTCTCCTCTCTTTCTTGTTTCTCCCTCTCACGTTCTCTTTCCCTCTCTATCCGTTCTCTTTCCTTTTCTTTTTGTTGCTTTTCATGCTCTCTTTGCTCCTGATCCCTTCTTTCCCTGTAGACCAAAATACATTGAATATATGTACTTTAAAGTAACCTATAACTTTTTCTACAATGGTTATATAATTATTGTTACATTTGTCTTGTAAAAAAGTATAGCGTTCAATTCCTTTTAAAATTAAATTGTTACAAGGTCTCCTCTATCATGTCGTAATTTAATACCGGAAACGAGATATAACCAGAGGAAATAAAATGATAAGACGCCAAGGACCTTTGGGTATATTATTGTTACTAACTACAGTACCTACTAATCGTACCACTGCTGATTTGTATTAACACGTTAAACGCCAATAGAAAAAAATGAAAATCGTAAAAAAACTTTTTTGCTGTAATTTGTTTATTATGATAATATATGTATAGAAAATTAGTTTTATTAAATTCTGCCCATGGGTTACATAGTTACAGCCAAATATATAACTGAGGTCACCGGTGCACCCCATGGCGCACAAATACAGAAAAGACATTTTCCGTTACCCTGCGCCGTGCCGCCCACCCCGCCGGCCACCCGCTATTCACTTCGACAGTGTTAGTGCGCTCGCGCTTGCGACGATTGCCTCTGCTTTACTCTTTCTATTAGTTTCCTACTAAATTTGTTTTCGCTACATAACGAACTTAACTTAGATTGCGTTAATAATGTACGAGATCCTTAGGCATTGGCTTAGCTATGGAGGAATTAGACACAGAATGAATTGCAACAAATCAACGCGTTAGCATATTGTTTTACAACAAACCCTTTGAGAAACAATGATTTCCACTCAGAATCAGATAGCGAACAGATGCTAATACCGAAAATAAGACGTTAGGGCAACTGACAACTGGTATACAAGCTTAGAACTAGGTTATTGGAGAAACAAACCCATTTAATTGGCACTTTGCGAAAAAACAAGAGAGTTAGGCTGTTCTGGAATTCAGAACTGTAGAAAGGTAAAATAATGGCTGTGGAGAATGAAGACGGAGTAACGGTGTTAAAATGGAAGGATAAGAGGGACGTGCTTTTGCTTTCGACAAATTTGCTGTGGTAGAGTAAAAAGGCAAACAGATTCGGAAGCCGAAGATCATATTGGATCATAATAAATCCGAAGGGTCTGTAGATATGAGTGACCAAATAGGTGCCTATTCTTCGGCATTGCAGAGAACCGTAAAATGGGCGGTTTAAAAAATCGTAATCATCGTAAAATGACCATAAAACGGTTTGGGCTTAGGTTGACATAATTGTGAACCCTGTATGCATGTTTTGTTATTTTTTTTCTTTCTGACATCTTTTCTCATCAACTTTTACTGTATGATTTGACAAAATTAAGGCTAAATATTAATATTTCTAAGGGTTGGGTTGTTGTAAGGCGTACACTTGTGGATTTTCCGAACTTTTTTACACTTTGCAATTTCCTAGTTTTTCTAAAGATAAATTTTATTTTTCAGTAATATTGGTACACAACACAACACACCATACTTTCTGCTAATTTTTGTTTAAAAAATAAAGACTGAATTGAGTTAAATATCCAACATTTTTGAAACGAAGTTTTATTTTTGTTTCTTTTTATAATCTTTCGATTTTTTCAATGTCCTATCTAGGTACATTTGTCCCAATGGGAAGTATTGTTCTACGGCGCCGTGCCGGTCACATAATACTTTAAAATCAACAGTGGGTATGGCAGACGACGAGAAAAAACGGTTTGAATATGTCTTTAACTTGAGGTCACCGGTGACCCCCATGGCGCTATGATAGAGGAATGATGAGGTCACCGGTGACCCCCATGGCGTTCAACGTGTTAAGGGAAAAACCAATTTAAACTAAAATAACGTCGAACTAAAGACTGCAAGAAGCATATTATGGTATGTATTAGTTTGAATTATTAAATTAGGTCAAGGTCACTGACGATTTAAATAAATTTATCTTTGAGTAATATGTTTAGAAAATAACTAACTAAATTATTGAATACTTACAATTTGAGGGCATGACGATTTTTATTCAAAATAACATTCATATTAATATTTTTTTTTTTACAATTTTAAAAAGTTATGTTAAAGTAACATTATTCTTTAGGTTTTTAATAAAAACATCGACTTGATTTGCCAATTGTGTAGTAATTAGTAAAGATCTGCTAAGATCTCGCTTGAACTATAAATGTGAAGCAATTTACGAGCGAGACTAATTTTATTACTAGCACGATAATGCTATTATACTGATAAATATCATTTGAAATATGTCACTGTTTCTGTTCTCCATGGTAATGTGGGATACCAAAGAGGATATCATACTGGCAGTTATATACCCTTTCATATGCCAACACCGGATTTTAAGACTAAATTATGTAGTAGATTGAGACTTAAAATAGGAATTACGATGTAGAATGAGCAGGACAAAGAATTATGTCTCCTTCGTCTATTGTTTTGCTTATGTAATTTTTGTCATCTGGGTTCAGAGTCTGAAGAAATATTTATGGTGTTAAGAATGATTGTTAAAAACCTAATAGCTTATTTGTGACCTCTCTCTACATTCAAGTAAATAAACCAAATAATCTAATCAATATCATCCGTGAATAGTTTTTGTAACACACGTATTTTTGACAGCGTTGCGCGAATCTCGTGTCTACCAAATACTTCGTCTAAGCCACGACTGTCATTATGATAACAGATAAAACTCGATAAGACTAATCGTCTTCGATCACAGATTATATTCAGCAGAAATCGAGAGAGTGATAAAATGTAAGCTCGTGATTGAAGGAGATACAAGTTATCGATATAATATCAATCACGATAGAAATATATAATGTCAAGATATATACTATTTTTAGACTTAACTATGTTATGTTACCAGCACATTCTATGATATCTAATTGTGAAAAAGAGAACTAACTACTTGAAATGTTCTTATTTTTAGTTTTTTATAGTTTCCTTTTACAGTGCCACATACTTTTCTGGGCCAGTAAGAACGGCGCTGTCATGGATATTAGTATTGCCCGTAAATAAAAATTAACCATTGTAATGGGAATCATTTGCAGGCTTAATAATTTATTGAAATCCCTTAACAAATGTATACTAATATCTAGAAAATGCAGATCTAGGCTTAAATGAATGTGACAAAAACTTAGGACAACTGATAAGTTTTGTTGCCTGTACTATATATTATTTTGTAAGATACCTAGCAAGAATCATTTTATAATTAAAACTTTGCTATTGTAATTATTATGCAAGGAATAAAAATTAATACATTTTAGTTGGATTTTTATTAGATGTTGGTAGATAGTAAAATTATTGATCGTACGCACCAATAAATTGAGAGACATTTCAAAATGGCGACGGTAGTACTAATTTCAGCCGCCGGCCGAGAAAAGGCACAACTAGGTTTAACATTTTATTTTATCTGTTTAAAATTATGTTTCCAAACTGGTGAAGCTTAAGTACGACTGAAATGAGGTTGCAGTGAAATGGGTTACAATTTCGACTTAAATTTATTCTACTACCTACAATAATTTCACTAAGCCATCAATGCTATTCTTAGTGATTTTTTATATTTATCTTCTACATATGTAAGAAAGGTTTTTATTATATTTAGTAGTAGCCGTATGTATTAAGTCTAGCAATAGCCAATAAATAATAGTTCAGACACATGCTCCATTTCACTGATAACAATCTTGCCGTAACCGCTTACAAATTATTTGAAGAAGTCAATTAATTATGAGGTGTGCAATTATTTTATCGATTACCATCTAAAGTTCGTAATATTAGCTGGTTTAACCAATTCAAAAGGCATTAAAGATACAACAGAATGAGCCTAGTAGACTAAAATTGGGACGGCTGATGGTGACGTGTATCTCGTTCGTATATATTAAGTTACTCGTGTAAATAAAAATACATTTTTTGTAATGAGAAATAAAATTCTTTAAACATACAAAAGTCTGTGATCAGACTTTATCCTTGGCATTGAATGCAAACCCGTCATACTGAAAATTAAGGGAAGAGGCCTATGTCCAACGTTGGACGTCAAGAAGCTAAGACGAACAATCAGTCTACTGTGCGTAACAACATGTCGTAGATTTCTGAGTCGGTTCATTGCGATGGTTTCCCTCGAGTGTTATCGCGTTCAAAGAAAGAAAAATCACGACGTTATGAATTTCACGCTTGACTTGCTCTGATTTGCATAACTGTCGCTATGTTTGAACTGTAGGTAAAAAGTTGAAGGTCATTAAGGTCAATTCAAGTAATTAATTACTGAACACCACATTAAAATCTATTTATAGTACAAAATACAGATTAATGGTTTATTATAGTTATCCTAGGCCAAGCTAAAATTTGATTTAGTTGTATAACAATTGTGTACTTTTGGACATTCAACTACATCAGTATTTATACATTAAAATAATAGATCCAGATTTTGTTTTCTTTATTTATTAGTATTAACATAAGCTCAATTATAGTAGCTTAAATGGGGTACGAGATTAATTTACTTGTTTATATAACAGATATTCAGAAAGAAATGACCATAAGCATACATATGTAGAACAATTGTAAACACACTTTTGAACGTAACGATTGTGTAATTGAAATTAAAACTGGTTCTCTGGAAGAGATCTCTCCCAATTATATAATTCAACTTTATACTAGTTGTGTAAGGCAACAAGAAACTAATTAAAAATACAACAAGTTACATGCTAGTGTCAAACCAATGAATATTTAAATAGCATCCTTTAGCTTGCTTTTATTCCTGTATATACATATTTGTAAGTAAAAGTGAAGTATTTATAAATATATAGGTTGACTAACCTTTGCTGGATTCATTTTTTATGTAGTAAACTTTCTTTAACTATCACAAATTACAAAAATTATTTGCTTTTTAATAAGATTTATATCACAAGCTATTTTACTAAAGTATATTTTTATTTCACATAATTCATGTCATGATGACTCTGATAGTCAAATATTGATAACTAAATGTACGTAACTTTACGAAAAACATATCATCATGTCAGTATATAAGGTGTATTTATATACTATAAAGAATACAAATTCACGTGCAATTATAATATGTCTGCCTATTAAGACATTCAATTGGAACTTATTAACACTGTGGGATTGTGTATGTGTAGTTTCAGTAATTCGTAAAACATAATAACCTCAAATGGTTATTAACTTATTAGTATGCTATATCCGAATATAAAAATTACTTTTAAAAAAATAACAAAATTTTTGTTCGTTTGTATTATGAAACAACGGCCTTATATAAAATCTCTGTAATTTAAAGAGTTAACGTTAACGAAGGATTTCTTTTTATGGCGTGAAAACGACATTTTGGCCCTCCTATCCACTATTGACGAGGGAAATTCTTTATTTGAAAAAGTAAACAAAGGAAAAAAGACGGAAACTGTTGGCGGAAATGGACATCTTTCTCACCTTGATCTCTAGATCCTTAATTATTTTAGTAACCTTGAAAAGTTTTATTAACAGGAAGATATTCTTTTCTTATCTTGTGTTTATTTTTATAGCGTTTTATCATTCTGAGATGGCATGACATACATAAATGAGTATTTAAACTTAAAGATAACAGTGTGCAAATATTGTATTTTATATACTTGATAACAATGAGTTTGTTTTTACCATGATAATACGCACAATTAACCGTTTCGTTCGGTATTTAATATATTTTTCTTTTCTACTGAGCACAATTGTTTTACGAGAAGGCAGAAGATTTAGAAACAAAAATAACGCTTTCTTTAAAGTCCTTCTCTTTCTTTTAAGAACCTTCAGAATCTCCGTTTTTATTTTCTACTACTCCTAATGTACCTATGTAGTTCAAGCATGAGTCATTTTACCTTGAATTCTCTAAGTGAACAAAGCAAATAGAACTCACCGTAACAGTCTTTCATGTCTCTCTCTATCGAAGTTGGCAGCCGCAAGGTAGTCGTCCGCGATGGCATGATGCAACGGCGCATGCAGCGGTGGCTGGTAGCGCTGCTTCCACAGCATCTCGCCCGCGTAGAGCGAGGGCGGCGGTGGCGGCAGATGCAGCAGGGGCGGTGGCGGACCACCTCCATAGCCATGGGCCATCCCTCGCCACTCCTCCACGGAACTGGCCGAGCCGCCCGAACGCACACCACTCACGCCCGAGTCGGACCGATCGTCCGCATCTCGCGCGCTCACTATCACACAATCGTCCTCCTCGGAGGCCACGGCGCTGGCAACATCCGCGCCCACACTCACTTCACTCTTAACTTCACTTTCTTTTAATTCCACGGGCGTTAAGCACTTTTCCTCACTGGCTTCCACCACATCACTTGCACTCACACTTTTTGTGGCACCTGCAACAAGAGAGAATGCGAATTAGTTTATGTTGATATTCAGGAACTCCTCTTAATTGCCACATCCAATCAAAATCTTATTGCATCATCAGCAGATTAATTATATTATTCAGAGAAAGTGGCAATAATCACTGTCATTTTGCCAAGTAAACGTGGAAGTCTACGTCAGTCTGTGGCATGTCAGCTTAAATAAACACATTTGGGATACAGCCAACATCACACTCATTCACTATACGCCAATCGTTCAGTATAATTGACCGCGTCTCACCTACGAACCTCGCATACCAACGGCTGTACAAAAATCGTGTAAATAACAAGTACACATCGAGAAGTTGTTGGTTTTCGATCATTGGTAAACCTTGATTGTAATTATTACATCAGTTACTTTCAAAAGCGTGCAACGACTATTATAAATGGTGCCTGCCGTGGGCGTGACAAGAATAAACCTGATGTCACGTTCCTTCAAGTTTATTAAGTGACAAACCGGAACAGGAAGATGACAGAGGGATGTATTGAGAAAAAATGTTTGGCATTTGGCAGGGTTTCGCTGTATATACACGTGAATAACTGGACGCTAGCCAAGAAGTGTTGCCAAATGTTTGATATGTATGCATTTTTGGCAATAAATCTAGATAAAGATGACAGATCGAATATACAATGACAGCATCGTTACGACTTAAACATTAAAACGTTTTCGAAAGGGCAATTAATTTAGCTTATTTAAATACACACATTTAAAATTCTTGGAAATAATTAAGCAGATATTAGCATTCGACACGAAATCGACAGACGTGTGTGCGAACCGAAGAGTACAAAAGAATTTTAATGAGTTGCCGTTAGCGTCGATCCGCATTTACATAATTGCATAAATAATTATTCATAGCCAGTATAAAATTGATCAAAAGATCTCTATTCTCTGGAGTGCATAATAATAATTTATCGAGATACTGTCGCAAAGCGGACTTGGAACTGGTCTAACCAGTTTGCTTAATAACATGAACATTTTGCACCTCACAGCTCAAACGATTAATTGTTTTTCAAAATCCGGAAACGATTAAAAAGGTAAACAATTATTACATCTACATTAACTTAACTGACTTAATCAATTGTCGATTACCTCAAAACAGGTAAGTATATAATGTACAAAACATTGTTACTGTTATGTTAGGAAGATGAGAGAAAACAAAACGAACTTCCACTAAACAAATGACTATTGAAAATGTGTAAACAAAAGAGTCTCGACTCGAGACAATGGCGCAATGATCAACGGGCTGGTACAATGGGGTAACAAATAACTGGCCGGTAAGAGTAACTACGACAGACTGATTGACAAGACAAACGCTGAGGCGGAACCGGTGAGAGCTTTTCATTAGCTAGAAAGGAATAGCAAAAAGTTGACACAAACGCACAGCGACGCACCATAAATATTGCTATTGAATTATTCATAGCGAACCGAATGTTGCAAATGTCTGACAAAAATGGCGATGTTAATTCGACACGCAAACATGGTATGTAGGTTATGTTATGTTAAATGATTCTTCGAAATACCAAGTTTTATGTAGAACTATGTTGAATTAATGTTTAACCACAAACTCGGATCCTGTCTGAATTATTCATTGTTGTTAATTATTAAACAACATTTGTCGTTAACGAAGTAAAAACGTCATTCCTTAAAGTCACAAAGACTTTGATTTTACGTTTAAATGAAAACTTCAGTACCTACCGTATTTTATAAATGTATACGGTTAATAAACGACGCAACTCTATAACCTATATTTTCTGAATAGTCATTCTAGTCAATGCCTAAATCGTAAGCCCACCGGATACAATTGTTATCTATAGTCCGTACCATAAATATATCTCGTAAACTAAAGCCAACCGATCGTAACTATCAGATGTATCGCAGAATCTCGTTAAAACCATTAGTGCATGTCGAGTCGTGAAGCGTGTAATGAAACACTTCCACTCGGACAATAACCGCTCGTTAATGGGACACTACAGAATACTGAGCTTTCTCTGCAACATAATTGCATTACGTTATATAATACGACACATACGCCACTTAATTGGATTATCTTGAGCTGCAAACTTTCGTAAAAGGACTTTAGTAAAACGAAAATAACGTTAAAAAGTAGTTCAATAAGTTTTCCAATTGTTGGCATAGAATTAATGTAGTATACACAAACTATGGAAATCTATACGTTTCGTTTGTCAAAATTTTGACGATGTATTAACACACTGATATTCGAAAAATCTACCGTAAAGTTGGTAAGCCCGTGACTATACCGACAAAATAAGGTTAACAGGTAATTTGTGCATTACATTAATTCGTATTTGTCATTGAAAAACATGTTTAGAATGCGTTTACAATACCTAAAACGAATACCGTATACTAATTCCTTATTTATACACACAAATGAGCGAAATATTATTTGTTCTACGTCGTTATTTACCTAGAATCTATTGCGCAATGTATATGTGAAGAATGCGGAGGCGGTCTCTAATCTTCTTAACATCTCACGATATAATGCTCGTGACTCAGTATACGATAACTAGATTCTTGATAGCCTCTGCGCCTTTAGAAAGTTCTTGAAATAAACTTGGTTGGTTCATCTTGCATTATTTAGCGCTCGGGTTTGATTATTGATTTTATTAAATTAAAAATACGTACCTAATTGCTAAATATCTTTGTAATCAGTTTGATAATCGAGTACTCGAATAATATTACATGACAGACACTTTTAGTTATGACCAATAAGTATGAGACATCACAAGACATTTATAGTAGGTAAGCAGGTTAAAAAGTTTAATACTCACTTTTGGTTGGTATATTAACGCTATATGCAGTTTTCAACGACCATGTATAAAACACTAATCTTATTGAGGAGAATATCTAATCAAAAATCACAACGTTCAAACTTCAAAGTCACACAAATATATCCGTGCTAAAAATAGGAATCCTCAGCGATGACCGTTGAAAATTAAAAACAATCCACACGATTGCGTCCTTGAATGCGGTCAGGAAATTGTACGAAGTAACCAGGCGTTCACCTGCACTCACACACACACAGCTCTAGAAGGCTACACGTTAATTGCACAGAGAAGATCTATGCTGAAAGTAGCTTAAAGTAGAACAGACGTGCTAAAGCCTCGGCGGCGCACAAAGAACTGAAACGCGGAGAAGTGGTGGCCGGTGGGGCGGGGGGCAGGGGGGCGCCAGTCTCACTGCTCGACGTAGCACAACGTAGCAACAAGTGAACGGCAATGCGGGTGTGAGGAGGGCAGAGGGATGGAAATGGGGAGCTCTCCCCGCGCATACAGAGAGCGCACCTGACGGCAATGCAATGCATGTAGCACCCGTCTATACGTCCACCAATATATTCACTAGACCGGCTACGATAACATAACAGGAAGAGCAGATGTTGATAATCACGATGTGCGTCCGACTTTGGCGTAATGACACACCATTTATGGCTTTATGTAACTGGAAATACTAGCAACGTGTCAATAAATCGTATGTGGCAAGGAAATTTTAAGTGCTAAAATACTTGGTCATACATATAACGGCCTCCGTGGGCCGTAATACGACTAATTAATAGTTCTAAGTAGGGCCATTTCTGTGATAAAATATGTACGTGTTTATGAAAACATTACTTATCTGGAATATGAAACAATTGCTTTAGTAATCTACTTATCGCTACGTGATATTAGTACTAAATGAATGTATTATAAAGTTGTTTACAAAAAGATAACATTATCTTTGGAACAAAGAATTTTAGTGCAAAACATAATTTCGTCGGATGAAAATAAACGTTTATTTATAGCCGTGGTGTAATTTAGAGCATCATAAACAAAATATCGATCGTTGACCAACATGCCGGGTGCTTTAACAACTGCCAGCGATTTGGCAAACATCCAACTATTCCGGTAAAGTCTATACGACTTTTGTTTATGACGCGGAATAGCAAATATTTCTCACGTTTAATATCTTATTATTGGAATTAATAGACCCGAGCAAAAACCTGTTTTGATTTAGGATTGAATTACAACACTTTCCATGACCGCGTTACAATGCGTGTTTTTGCCGGATGATTGGTCGCGTAAAAAGCTAATTACCTTTTTCAGTGTTACAGCCTACAGAGTTGTTTATTAAATCTCTAATTATAGTTTGACCAATTCAGGTACGAAATTTAACATTATTTAGTCAACTTTAAGAGATTAAAAGGTTATGAACGACTAAGGTAATTCGTATCTCGCCTTGAGCGCTGTCAAATATGTCAAACTTCATACAGAAAAAATGGTTTGACAGCTCTGGAAACTAGATTTAAGTTTGTTAGAGAAAGTAAACGTACGTACGTTAGTAGGGCCATTTAAAACATGGTACTTCTGTTTTGGCCTTGCGCTAATCTTGTTTATATGCGAATGTTACGTGCAATTTCCAAACGACCTCCGTGAACCCATATTTTAATAATAATACGTTCTAAATAGCCATAATAAAACTAAATACGCTATCGCAATGTGCTAAACCGACACGACGGGAATTTGTTGATAGGAAACGCAAACAGTTGATAACCTGGTGTTAGATAAGTATATTATCTAAATAATGTCAAATGATAAGGATGACAATTATAATTGTATATTGGACAACTAAAAGTAACTACGTTTATTGTCTGTGAACAGATTATAAACAGTCATTTGTTAGCGCACAGCTGCCAACGAAATGTCAAAGTTGAAATATTACGCGAAATAACATAAATTGTTTATTAAATCAATTTGCAGGCAATTAGAAGTGAAAGGGAGCGTTCTAGGACGAATCCTAGGTTAAAAGACAGAGTAAATAGGAGAAGATATGCTCATCTTCTACCTCCTATGCCGTTGAGGCCTCGGTAGAATGTGAGAGCGACACCGGAGCCACAATCTGGCTTTGTAGGAACTACTCGATTTTAATGGGTATTACTCACCCAGCAGAGATTCTGGTCTTTCGAGGGCAGGGATGCGCAAATGCATTTTCACCTCGGATATAAAAACGGCATTTAGTAGTGACGTCAAGTGTTTAAGTCCGAGCGTGCGACGCGTGGGAGAAAACTTTATAAACGAAAAGAGGTTTACAAACACAGAATGTTTGCGATTGGCTCGAACAATGAGTTATTCAACGTTATCAATAGCTAACACAGCTGCGACGAGGCGTAGACGATATAGATTGAATTAATTTGACGACTGCGTGATGCAATAACAATGAATCATTATGACATTTTATGGACATTGTAAAAATACCTCGCATTCGCTTTGTTTACGACTGTGTATAACTAAATAATAGTATGTTCATATAGTGCCATAATCGAATGGTCCATTAAAATCTAATTTATTTTACAACTCACCTATTACTATGAGGGTCAAACAAACAATTAATGAAGGAAAAATTGTTATTATATTCACGATTGTTTATTCTTATTTCGTCATCTTATCAAGCACAAGACCGGTCAGCGATCGTATGTCAAAAACCGCACAGCGCAATAAATTGTCTCGTAAACATTGCCGTTCGGTCGCATTCATGCATAATTGATGAGGGTTCGGGCAAACTCGTGGATTCCAGTCGGTCACGACTCGGCCGAATAGCGCGCCTGCGGCAGCCATTTTGTAGAGCCCGTCCGCCCTGCGAGTTGTGAATATTTATAATGTAATCACCTAAAATAATGAAAACGCTTTCCGTTCGTTCCTATGATAAGAAACGTAAACAATAGGTACCCAATTAGAACGTAAATGTGTAAATATCGGTGCGAAATTTAGTTTTTTTTTTAATAATTAGAATAAATAAATAAATAATTTAATATATTAGAATTACTTATTGTCTTGATGTCTCTATTGTTATGAACTATCCAACAATATATTTAAAATAATATTTACCTCTCCATTAAGGAAAATATACAGAGAATGTTTTTGTGACGGAAAATACCACCAATGTCATATACATTATTAGAAACAATTGTACATAAATTATTAAGCACGAAAACTATTTATCGTACAATGTTTGATAGTCAAGCAAGTGAGATTTTGCGCTGATGCGTTGCGGTTAAGGCCTACGGCAGAAAGCTCATTATGATGAAAGTCTGCCGCTTTGAAAGGGGAGACGTAATACGAAATGAAACATGCCTGCTCGTCTGCTCGCAACCGCAATAGCTTACAAAGTACCAAAGCCTATGACCTCAGTCTGAACTTGTCTAACCAGTACCACCAATACCCTGAAATCCACATGAACAATTTTAGTATTCAAATGTGCGTTAATACAAAACAATTGAGTACACATTTCCTGTCGTACAATTGCGCAGTATTTATGTCTACGCTGGCATTATAAATGAAGAGTAGACAGTTTGTGTGTGACGATATTTATTGTGGGAATCGAAACTTAATGAATAGGCACTCTCAGTTTACTGCATACACATCTAATTAAACAGCGACCATGCACTTTAGTATAAATAAAACATACGTTTTAATGTATAAGCGAAAAAAGGCGTAGGAAAATAAATCGTGATCGAATGAAATCGGTCAGAGGTAACCCGCTATACATCACAGACGACCCGCTCAAATCCTCTCTATCCCACCCTATACAACACGAAGCATTAAGTCTTTCCTATTAACGCTTAAAAGCTGTTATCAAGGGTTTTCCTTAGAAATAGCTGCCGCACGGTAATTTGGATATTTGCCAAGTAATGTTTCGACACGTTACACTGGGCTCTGTTATCGGATATCTAGCGAAATGTGCATGTAACCGTTTTAAAATACGTTGGTCCGCAGTGACTCTGCCAATTCTCAACTGTGCGAATATCGTACTTTAAAGATTATATTCTCAGTTCTGAAGTTTAATCTTTTCCTATACACTTACGCTTTTGATACCCCTTTTGTATTACCGCTGTTTAATACAAGTAAATCATGAATAAACAAATAAAAGGTATACCTGCACCATCTCAATAAAATTATTGTAAACCTGAAGAACTGGTTTTAAGGTCGCTTACCTACTTACTGACCTTTTAAATAATAGTCTTAATAGCCGATTTAAAACCTGTCTGACAATTACACCGCCTTATCTCGTTTGATATTATTATTGCGAAATAAAATTTCAAACCACACAAGGCTAACTGTGAAAAGGCGCTGAAAATGTCACAATTTAGCTGGCTCTGGGGAGTTCGCCCGAGGGAGAAAGGGTAAGGCCCACCCACTAAACGATCCTTGTGTTTACGTTGTCGCCCATGAATCGAGCCACTACCGGGGAAAACTTTGATTAGTTAATCTTTATTTATAGTAACAAGATTTGTTTCTATGCAGCGCTGAGTTATCACTTTTATTCGGCTTATCACCGACGGAAATGTTTGCCGTGACTTGCCCCAATTTAACGGCTGATAAGGGGATTCAATTAGATATCTTATCGCTATCACAATGTTGTGTGTGCTCGCTAAACATCACATCTTATCTTTTATTAAATACTCGAGTCTTTGATCTTCACGTAGCCAAGTCTAATATAATAACGGTACCAAGCTTCCGCTCCCAGGCGATTGCCATGGCAACGATAAGACCCCGCGCGCTCGCCGGGCCGATCCATTATGTTATTTATTCTCACAGAAGGCTACCCTATTGAGCAGCTGATTTCTTATATAGAGCGTAATAATTCGTCTACTTTTTGCGGCCCTTTCAAATTTGTTACGAAAATTTGTAATTTTTATATGACAATAGTACACAGAATCACGCCTTGTATGGAACTTGGGTCAATCTAATATATTAAACGATGTTGTAGTTTAGCTAATAAGAAAATATCAGTGGCGCTACAACCTCTTTAGGTTTGCTCAGATTTCTGAATCTGTTTCATGATCATTTTTTAATCTAATAGGCAAGAAGGACATGTCGGTTCCCTCACGATGTTTTTCTTCACCGTTCGAGCTAATGTTAAATGCGCACATAGAAAGAAAGTCCATTGGTGCACAGCCGGGATCGAACCTACGACCTCAGGGATGATAGTCGCATGCTGAAGCCACTAGGCCTACACTGCACCAGCTGCAACTAATACCTTCATAATAATTCAATTGATTGCTTTTAATCAAAATAGAATGAAACACCTGATTGCAAAACTAGGTTGATATTATGCTGGTGACATTCAATGTGAAATGTTTTTCATCATTCAATATTAGCCCTTATACAATGGCTGTTATGAATGGTGGATTTACACAGGTGTCATGTCGATGTGTGCATTGAAATTCTACGTCAACCCTTCTCTTGTGCCGGGGAGGGACCGCAAAGAATACGCCAGCCCTCCCGTTACCCTCTTCATTTTTATTCACGTATCAAAGGAAAACATTGACGGTAGATAGGGGACGCCGGGGGCTATTTGAATTATTATTCTTGTAAATGACTGATACAGCATTTCCTTTGTCACAGGAATGTGTTCAACCATTTTCAGTTGCGTGATGCACACTTATTAGGTCAAAATTTTAATATAGAAACATTCCATGTATAACTTTTTATTGTTAACAATAAGCGAGAGAGACAATTGATTTATTCCAACGATAAATAATCCGTGCGATGCGATATTTGTGTGAAAAAACGATTGTTACCTGTTTACAATAGATTCTTCGCGGAAACGCTATTCAGATGTTACATGAAGATTATTTCTAGTTTACATTTCGCTGAGACCATTGTATTAACAACGGTACACGGATGACATCATTGAATTCATAATTGTTTGAATAATTACATAGAAAACGCAGTGGTAGCGTTTTAATAATGCAAGAACTAATGACTCACTTCGTGCCTATCGAGAATTTTAAAGGTAAGGTGATTAAAACGATACGTTCAATTAAGTGCCAGTTAAACGGCGAAGCAAGGCCAACGATATCATGCGAAAATCGACTAGTTTTATGTAGGCCAGAGCGACTGTAGTAGAGTAGCATTCCTTTACATTTGCAGTAGCGCGATTTACGATCAAGATAGTTTCGTTTTCGCGTCCGAATGGCTTTGCGCATTCGTGTTCCATAATGGCCGAATCGTGACCGATGAAAGATGATCTCTGATGGTTCAATAGGTCGCTATTATGATGTACAGTAGATGAAGCGACGACGTGGCGTGGGAGGCCTCCTTAGTTTTGTCGTTGTTTTTTTTATTCTTGTCGAGTATTGAAGCGTGACGAGCATGACGCCTGCAGTCTACTTTATCCATAGACGAGTTGCGCAATGAACGGGACAGAGCTAACTTCGTATTCCGCAGACGCCATTGTGCATTCACTTTCTCAACCTACATTATTGTTAATCAACAATAAAGAGTCGTGTGCTAGAAACGCTAAATGTTTGTCGTCATCGTGGTTAAAGATTTATGAGTAATGCAATTTCTAATAGTAACAATAAGTTTGGTAATAATTAATGCTATAAACCTCGAGCAGTGTTGGCCTAGTGGCTTCAGCGTGCGACTATCCCTGAAGTCGTAAGTTCGATTCCCGGCTGTGCACCAATGGAGTTTATTTCTATCTATGTGCGCATTTAACATTCGGTCGAACGGTGAAGGAAAACTTCGCGAGGAAACCGGCTTGCTTAGACTCAAAAGTCGACGGATATTAGATTGACAAATAATTATGAAACAGATACAGATATCTAAGGTTATTATTATTATTATGTATAAACCTTAGACAGCAATATTAAAAAACCATTATTATTAAATAGATTCTCGAAAATGAGTCAAAAAGGGAAGGTTTATAATCACGATGTTACAGGAATTTTAAAGAAGAATTACACAATGCGTTACTACTTACAACTATTAGTTATTTTATTTTATATAGACGTTTTATAAACAATTTATAAAATTATAAGTAAATACAGTGATTACCGTTGTGATGCAAATACTTATTGAACCTTGGATCAATACAAATGAAATCGGTTTCAGGAGTTATATAAAAAATACATTATTCACACAAATCTTTAATACATAAGCTTAACGCTTTACAATTTTAGTTTTTTCACTTTAGAGATACATATTTTTAACTTTAAAATCGTATCTGAGTATTTTGGGAGTGACGATTATGACAGCTACTCAGTTGTTTTACTTTACTTTAAATATATATTAATAGAGAAAATGATAAAAACATATGCTTACGTATGTATAAATTAAAAACAATTCCATAATGTATAGAATATGTAAATGTTCTGAAGAGGAAAACCTATATTATGATTCTATTCTCATAAAAGCCGGTTGCAAAAACATGTTGATAATAAAATTAACATAATTAGCTATGTTATTGTACTGTATATAGATTTAAAATTTGATAGAGGGACAAACAAATAAGTTACAAAATCTAGGTAAAGCTATTATTATATGTTATGTGACATAAACATTTTAAACGTCAGTGAAAGTTGAAAGTAATAAATAATTTATATAACTTCCCAACCAAATTGACATTAATATCCGACATACTAGAAATCCTGAATGATAAAACCGATGACCAAAATATTGTCTTTGGAATTTTAACTATTCATATACTGTAGATGAGGCTACGTAGTAAAACGAATGCTAAAAATGGATTAAATGATTTACCCACAATTATGCTTCCAAATGAACAATAATCGTGGGAACTAATAATCGTTACAGACATTAACATTAAAAGGTAATTCTGAACAGGTCGTACCATTAGCGTACTGATATAACTCCTTCGAAATTCCAATAAAACCGGTCCAAATTTGCAATTGAATTAATTAACAGTCCGGAAATTGAGATCACGATTTCTTTTTTAAGTCTGAGTCAGTATTCTGAGAGGTCTACATAAAGCCTTGATATAATTTATTATTTTTATTCATAAGTTTCACTATTATTAAATGAAACAGACATTGCTTAGCAACTGTGGGCGTCCATAAATCATGCTTAATTAAATGTCGAGGTTCTTGACTTCGTAATGAATCCGGTAGAATTCATAGTTTTAATAAACAAAGTTGCTTTTCAGTTACACTTCGGTGATCTTGCATAGATGAGGTCCTATTTGGAGGTATTATTAAGTTGTTTATGATTTATGATTTCCTTACCCGTCTTAGACTGGTATCTTGCGAACATAGAAGAGGAAAAAAATAATAACATTGAACGATTACGTTCTTCTTCTTCTACAGACGCACTGTTCATTTCTGAATATCGTGGTAGTGGCGCCAAACCACTTCCTTCACTCACCCCTGTAATCGGCAAGCCTCTGCGCCTGGGTGATGATAAGACCCGTAATGGCCTTTACTTGATCGGTCCTGCGAGCATCTGCCTCGATGTCTTGTGCCCTACACTCTGCGTGTTACATGTCCAAATGTTACAGGATGCGTTGGTAACAAAGTGTCGAAAGACGATTTTTAACTTGTTTATTTCATTAACAATTTTTAATTTATTATCACATTCAATTACATCAATTTTAAAATTAATTGACATACCTAATCCTATTTCACTGTATTGTAATGTACTTATACGTCTATCAGTCGAATAGTGCTTATGCTCTGATGTTTTAGTTAATTACTTTACGCTGATTTAAGTTCTATAAACTTTATAAGTATATCATTATTTAACAACAAAATATTAAATAAGCTACCATTACAGATTACTTCATTTATCACATACAAAACTATACATAGAAAAGAACACACAACATTAAACAGTCATCGATTAAAATATTTACAAATAGACTACTACTATTACAGTATAAGAACAAGAATCAAATCAGTCAGTTCAGTCAACAATTAAAACCGTCTGTTTATCTATACAGTTCGTTAGTTATTTCCATACATTGTCTCACGTCATTTTATGAAACTTAATGTAAATGATAGTTATATTGGTAAGGACTTAAGTACATTACTACCATTCCCGTATTGTTCTTAAATTAATTACACCATTACACAACTGCAATGTGGCGTCACGATGCCTATTTGTGCTAGCGTTCATTTGCCAAAAGCTATTAATTACTGACGGAGAATAGAATATCCCGGCGGCTAATCCCCCGGAGACGGTCCCGACAACGTTGATTAATGTGTTCAAATCTTTTTATAATGTACGCCTTCGTAGTTCAGTTTGTAAATGGCTTGTATTGAATTCGATGGTGTATAGGTGGTTTTTAGAACATTCAGTTTAAAGCATTTTGCTAAAAATGAGGGTAGATATCTTTACGGGGCAAAAACTGGTAAAGTTATCAACCTCACTATAAAGATGACCTTAGTTTAACAAAATGTGAAGGAAGTGATTGTAAGAGTGAGAAAGTTATGTTTTTTGTGTCTACCCTCCTGTGCCATATAGAAATGTGATTTGTGCTTGGTTATAATAAATTGTAATTTGTATGATTCAGTGAGTATTTCCGACAGGTGCAGTCCCACGACAAAAACGTTTAGGTTTTACTGAGCAAACGCACCTTGGAAATAAAAAGTTACGTTACGATGTGTATACGCGAATAACCTTCTTCTGGGTTAGCCGAACGTAAATAGTCTCGCATCCGTTTCAAACGTAAATAAATTATAAACGTTGAACAGAAGCAAGCTTAAAATAGTGAATTCATTATAAAATCCTTGATTGACGAATCAATTCTTTGACATTAAGCTACATAGGGATAAATAGGAAAATTATTCTCCTGTTTATGCCTATTTAGCCTTAACGTACCCACACTTTTCCGTTCTTTGTAATCCTAGAGTTACTAGAACTATAAGTCTTCTATACGTACCTACGGCTTGCTTGTCTGCTACTTTTAATGGACCAGTGAATAGGCTCTCTCGCTCGTACAACTTAATTACTAACATTGATGAAAATATTGATATATTATTCCAAGTTACCGTAACTTTGTTTATCATGCTCTTAATGAGGTTTGAGTTTCCATTTAGTTTGTTATTATTTCTTTTTGTTTTACTTTGTGGATGCTTGTTTAATTTTTCCCTTGCTAGCTTGCTTATGTTCTAATATAATTATTGATGTGTGTGTAAAATTTGTGATGTCATATGTTCTGGTATAATTTTATGCATACACTTTGTTTTAGAACTTATAGATAAATAAATAAAGAAAGACAGTAAACTTTACTAGCATTAAATACATTTTGTAATCATTTAAATATTGTATTGCTTACTTATTTATTACTAATAAAAATAAATTAATCAGTGGCGCTACAACCTTTTTAGGTCTGGGCCTCAGATTTCTGTAACTGTTTCATTTGTCAATCTAATAGGCAAGTAGGTGATCAGCCTCCTGTGCCTGACACACGCTGTCAAATTTTTGGGTCTTAAAGGTAAGCCGGTTTCCTCATGACGTTTTACTTCACCGTTCGAGCGAATGTTAAACGCGCACATAGACAGAAAATCGATTGGTGCATAACCGAGCATCGAACCTACGACCTCAGGGATGTGAGTCACACGCTGAAGCCACTAGGCCAACACTGCTCTTATTTGTTACTAAGGTGTATAAATATATATTAATTAACGTGATAATCTGTGAAACTGTAGAACAGTTTATATACCTACGTTATATTTTTTTTTACTTTTCTTCTATATTTGTTTGTTTCTTAAAAACAAAAGAATGTCGAAACAGATGCTACTCCGACATTGACACGCAGTCAATTATAGGTTTTTGTCAATTATAGTTATATATAATAGTTGAATACTTTAAATTTTAATAATTTAAAATATTTAAACTTTAAAGTTTATATCACAACTTATAGACAGTTTGATAAAGTAATGAAATATAAGTATGTAATATCGCAGTTATATAAAAAAATTACAAATAATGGACATAGCATAAATATGTAACCTCAATATTGTGACCACTTGAGTACATTCTGTAGTCTTTGAATTCTCGATTGTGTAAACGGTCAAGCGTGCGAAGAATGTGGTAATCAACTGTTATTTCCACGAACTCGTGAGCAATTTATAAAAACTAACAATGACATTCCTTTAATTGGACTTGTTCACCTACTACGTTATAGGTTTGATTTCGATGAAAGAAAGACATAATTCTGTATATTTAGATATTATAACTAAGATTTTAATTAAAACGTAAAATTTCACAGTTATTACTCAAAATTTCTCAAGTATAAAATAAATTTAAATTCTCGAGGACGCTTTCTACTCATACAACCTTTCATAAATTATTGTTTAGATTAAAGACGTACATTTAATTATAACAATCGTGTAAATAGCAGATAAATACTTTAATATTGTTAGAAGGTCATCTCAAGGTGACTCCGTGTACACGAGATAAATAAATCACAAATATAATCGTTACTCATGTTCTTACTTACTTTTTCCTTATTTGTTTTTCTGTTTATCTCAGAGTTATCTCATCTTAAAATAAAAAAAAGTAAAAAAATTGTGTTTATTCATTATAATGGTAAGATTTGGAATTAAATCATTACTCATGTTCTTACTTACGTTTTCCTTATTTGTTTATCTGTTTATCTCAGAAATATCTAATCTAAAAATAAAAAAAGTGTTTATTCATGATAACGTGTAAGATTAAAAAAAAATACCTGTGTCAGGGTTCCCAAATCTGCTTACCTATAAACCCCTCTTATTATTTATTTTGGGTATTTCGCGGGAATAAGGGGTTATATGGTATCCAATTGATACCTGTCTATTTGATGTGGCAGTCTCTAAACTTGTGGCCATTTCTAACGTCGACTTTTGTGATAAATTGCTTTAAACTGTTAAAGCAGGTTTATTTATTACTTTACCTATAAACTTTATTTAATTCTGCTTCTAAAAGTCATCTTAGTAAAGAAATAAATTAAATTTTTAAACGTATTTATATTGTCTAATAAGTAAAACTGTTATAAGATGTAAACAAAATCAGTGGCGCTACAAGCTTGTTAGGGCTTCCGATTTCTGTATCTGTTTTATGATGATTGTCAATCTAATAGGCAAGTAGGTGATTAGCCTCCAGTGACTGACACACGCCGTCGATATTTTTGGTCTAAGGCAAGTATGTTTTGTCACGATGTTTTCCTTCGCCGTTCGAGCGAATGTTAATTGCACACATAGAAAGAAAGTCATTGGTGCACACAGGGATGAGGGTCGCACGCTGAAACCACTAGGCCAACACTGCTCACAAGCACTGCTTTTAGATGAGAAAGGATATATAGGTCATAATGATATCAGTAGTTAAAACTTAACAATAAATAAAAGATATAAAAGAACGTGAATAATGCGACGTATTTTATAAAGTTTACGGACGCGGACCGCCGTCTACGCACACCACTTGGCAATGATTCAATTCCTGTATGAAGTATTTTAGGACAAATACCGCGCCCTGTTTACAAATTTTAGCGCACTCGATTCCACACAATTTATAAACATGCCGAGAGAGATTGGCGTATTCGATTTATAAGAACAAAGTTTAAATCGAAGCAACAAAGTACAGTGTAGCCTAATAACCCAATTCACACAAATCATATTCAACCGGTAATATCCAAATATAAAAATTTATTTCAGGCACGGATGGCTGATCAGCTATTAACCTATAACGAAGTGACCAAAGAAAGAGATGACGAAAGCTGAGGACAAGGCTCATGATAGGTAGTAAAGACACTGGGCTTTTATTTAATATTCATAGAAGCAAAGAAATCAGGCAGATAAAAGCAATCTTTTTAGTATATTTGCATAACAGTTGTATCAAGCTGAGACTCATTTAGAGAGGGTTATAAAGAGATCATTTTGTTCCACTAACAGCTGTTCAGACTCGAATATGTAATATTATCTTTATAGATTATTATATAAAACATTACATTAACAATTATATATGAAATCAATTAAGCTTGGTTAACGGCTAATTTGATGAAGCTTAAATTGTCGTTAACAGTCGATGACACCTGTTTTGTAGTAGCCACAAGTCTTTTAATAATTTGAAAGCCTGTAGAGCAATCAACAAAACTCGTTATCAAAGCTCATTAAAAGGAAATTCCGCCAGGAGTATCCCCAAGGTAACTCTATTATTATGAATCCTCTTAGATTTATTTCATACCAATTCATTTTAATTAGGCATGTAGTTATATGAAAGCGTTTATATTTTATTGCAATAAGCCTTTAATTTAGTGCTGGCATTCATTGCTTTAACAGTTCCATTTGTTTGATTCACAATGGCTGTGAATGGTATACAAAAAGGAAGCCAAGAACGCAAAACAACTTTTACTACACTTTTTAATGCTTTTAGCAATGAGCATTGAGAAGGAAACGACTAGCAGACGTGCATTACCTATTTCATCCATAACTTACAAAAGTCTTGATAGAAGAATTCATAGAATTTGAATATTTTAAAGATTAAATATGAAGCTAATGTTGACTAGTATAAATAACTTGCCCTTATCAATAGCAATTATAGTATCGAATATCCTAACTAATTGGAAACAGCAGCTGTTAAAAATAACCTTGAAACGAGAACCTGTTTCTCAATATGATAGTATAAGCATCCCTTGTGTAAGGACCACGGGACGAAACACGTGTTAACACACGCAGAGTAATATTTATAGCGTGCACTTAAATTAAAACACTTGTGAGATGAAGCATTCATATTAGAAGAAGATTCATTAATAACATATGAGTCAGGAGTTACATCAATTGATCCTACAAGCTCGAAAACAGGTCAAAACAATGGAAGCACGTCTATAGAGGTCAGTGACTGACGGGGTGGTGCAAAGGGTGGAGGCGTAATAACACATTTGAAAAAGAACCCTCGACATCTGCTGCACATGTGCCTTTCGTTTTATACAGTGAAATAAGGCATGGCCATGCGCACAACCGCACCGAACCAGTCGTGAACGAACGTTTTTTGTTATATTTTTTGTCCCTTCACGCTTTGTGATCGAGCTTTCAAAAATTCAACCTAACAATAACTTTTTTTATCGATACAATTGTGATTGAAATCGATTTGATTTATGGATGCGAGATAAATCCCTGTCGAATGCGAATTAAAGACACGGTTTAATCAGTCTCGGGAGTGCAGTTTATGCAATTCTAAGAACACAAACACGATTTGGCATGAAGCCAAAACTTTCCACGGCGGGCAAAGGCGGCCGTTCATAATCATTGACGTTATATTTTAAATGCGACAAGCACGCTATTCAGTCATGAAGTTGATCATAAATATACACGTATTTTCGTGCTATTATCGATTCGTTTATCACTCAGATACACCCATTAATTAGCATTACATGCTAGAGTTAAGAAGTTATCGACCGCATACATTAACGCCTACGTATTTGATACATAATATATATCAATAACCCGTTTTCGATGTGTTGTAACGAGCGTCAAAGATCGTGGCTCGACCTTTTATTTTACTCGTGAATGACCTCAAGCGATATGAGCTCACTTGTACCTTGGTAAAGTTCAGAGAAATTTATTGATATGATGCATTGCTTGCGTTTATTGAGGGAAGAAAACATTATATAAATCAAGTCAGTAAAGAGTAGTGAATTCAGTTTTTGAAGGTGTAAGAACAATTTCACAAATTTTGGAATGGAAGTCATCACAGGAACATCTATCACTCTTTATGAATAGGTGATGCATGCAACTTGTTCCATGATCTCAGAACAAATATTGTCGTATGTGTCGGTGAAGGCAAATTGGATAACGTAAAATACATGTTACCTCATAAGATAACGTCAATATTATGGTAATTCTACGGAGCGGACGAGGTGAAGGGGACGGAGGTGGTACCGTTAGGAGAAAGTAGCCACCTACACTCGTGGACCACGGCCATCTTGAAAACGATTCGATTCATATCAGTAAAGACAGCTACCTAATATGGTTATTGTACAAGTTATTGAGAAATATTGTAAGGTGTTGCAATCTTGGCCTTTCATGAGTTTTAATTTACCCTGAAATCTTACAAGTGAATTGAAAGGATTTTTGTCGCAAATGTTTTGTTGAAAATGTTTCATTGTCTCACTCAGTAAATTTCTTAGCATTCTTTGCTAAGAATAGGAAACCAAACAAAATCTGAACTTAATACAATTTTAAATGCCAAGAAATGCGTCACTCGATTGTGCCATATTTAACCAAAAAGTTATTATTAAGTTATTAATGGCTATATAAAATGTTTCATAGGTATAACCTAATGATTATTAAAAATAGTTCTAGATTTCTAGTATTGTTCTCACAAGACCAGATTGTTTTGTTCAACCAAAGCACACTAAATAAAATCATTTTATTATTCATATAAATGAAACGAATGATAATATAAAAATACTCTTCAAAGATATTGATCATTTTGCGGCGACAAATGCGGGTAAGTTTTTGTATAGCCTCTATAAAACAATATTCAAACGAAACAAATTCTCTTTCTATTGGGCAAACAGTAAACCTTTCATAATTGCGCTTGGTTCCCAAACTTGATTTACCAGTTAGTAGAATTAAACAGGTGCCGTGGAAGGTGACCGTGAACTATGGGAAACTTTATAACTATTATAAATGACTTTTCAATAAACAATAACGTTGTTATAGATTAGATTGTGAATAAGGATCAAAGAAATTATCTATGGATGTAATGAATAAAGGTAATGTAGCTCACAACCATACAACATCCTAGTAAAGGGCAATGAACCTTTGATATACGGCCTCATTAATGCAATAAAGGCAACTGTCACACCGTTGTGTTGCCAACGCAGAGTGCGGGAGCTTGCCAATTATAACGGTATTCACTATCAACGCCTATCATTACCTCACAGACATTACTAACAAAAGTTTATAAAAAACTGAAAGTTTCCGAATAAAATGTGCAAATTATAAGATCGACAAGCGAATCAGTAGAAGGCCATCAAAAGATGCCATATCATGGAGCAGGTAAAAATAACAGTATCTTTTGAAAGGGCGCTACGAATTTATTTATCTTTAACAGCCGACCCTTGTCTTCAGAAAAAGATAACAACAATAGGAGCAGGTAAACCAGCCAGGTTCTCATACATTTTGTCTGCTACGATTAACTAAATAATAGTAATAAAATCGAGCGAGATTAGAGGCAAACCGGTTTTGAATGCGTTATGTCATGAGCGTATTTATTGGTCGAGCGAATTAGACGTGGCACTGGACTTTCACCGGCGACTTTCATAGTAAGATAACACGATACAGATTTGATTCACTTATCCGACCTTTATTACTTTACATTGTTATAATTACTTTCTACAAATTGCCTCAGTGTGATATACTAGCCACGTCAATGTCAGCTGTAAAAAGTTTTTCATATTTAACGTTGATCACTTTTATAAAAGTTTCATCACATAGTATATCACTAATTATTTTTTGTCGTTATCTGTGTTATATTTGTTATTATACATCAATTTGCCTACTCCTGATATCGTTATCATACGTATGAATGCACTCAGATAAACTTAATATATCGAATCATTAATTAATAGTGGAATTTGAAAATGAGGTTAGCATCTATTGTGATAGAATGACTCGACGGGCTAATCAAAAACCATTAACATTTCCATCTATTATGCCAGTTGATTGACAAGTCTCATTGTTCCTGTTCACGTCGGCGTCGTGATGTCGTATCATCGTCTATTCCCGTCTGTAAAACTATCGAGTCATATCGACTAAACGTGCCTGTAGTAATAAATACATGCCAGGGATTAATCATATCCGTCCAAGCTTCGATCGCGCATTATTAAGCAGGTGGTCATAAATACATTCTATCGTAAAGTTGCGGCCATAACCATCGTAATTGCCTGAACGCACGATCTCGAGTTAAACAACATCGACAAAAAATTGAGAGACCGGTTCTCGTATCGCCATAAAATGGTTTGGGGCGTTTCGTGCGATGAATATTCATCATATATATTATTTATAGAAAGATTATGAGATTCGTGATGACGCATTCTCAGCCAGAGCTTGTTATCGATTCTACGAAGGATGTTTTAATATTAAATTAAAACTATAAATAAGACAAGAATTTACACTTAACTATATTGATGACTTCATAAGGAAATTATGTCTTTAATAAAGCTATATCTTTAAACGTATTAACATCAACCACTTTTGATATTAGTAATCTAATCATGAGATATTAATACAAATCCATTCATGAAACAAACATTAATTACTTCGACATATCTGTTAAGTACTTAAGTTATTTTAAAAGCAAACAGAACAAGTTACTCCAACCTACATTTAAAGTTTACCTCGTTAAAACAAGTTCCACTTAAATATGCAGCTCACTAGCGATACATGATAAACATGAATAAAATAACAAGCGTAATATTATTGAAGGAAAAAGAGCACGATAAGAAACAAAGAATAATGTAGAAACTATCGAAAACGACATGACCCCGTTATAAGGGATCCCATTGAAATTTAGATAGACTAATATCAATAACAAATTTAAACGTCCGATTTGACCTCTGTATTTTAAACGACGGCTGTGCAGCATAAGTGCTCATAAATACGCAGATGACGCTCGAACAAACAAAGAAATCAATCTGAATGTGAAATGATGAACTGGATTTTCCATTATCAATAATCTTAAGGCAGACGCTACTACAAATTAGCGTGGTATTTAAATAGACATTGATCTTGGTAGACTCAAACCAATTCTGTTTAGATAGGAATAATTAATGGAACAACAATAGTGTAGAAGATATTATTACTATTAACACTACGTTAAAGGTTATTATCAAAAGAACCTGTACATTTTTATGTGGGACGGAAAAATGTGTACATTTTGTGTTTACTAGTAATCGCGCCCTAACAAATATGGTATTAAAAAACATGAATCAGTTGCGTTAACGTGACGACAGTGTTCGTTTATAACACATACATATTTGGTATTTAAATTTATTGAACGTTCCATCGTTAATATGTATTCAGATCTCAAGATGTCCGAATCGCAAAGTTTTTAAACTTCAATTCATACCTGAAGCTGCTTCCAATATATTCCTATCATAATGTTTTGGATTTAAAATTTATCAGGTCATCGCAATAATGTCCAACCAACTGATCAAATATTATTTATACTTTGTATAAAAATACTTAAATACCTTTTTTGTTAGAATCTGCAGGTTCTCGTTCAGGCGATGTACCTGGAAATATTAAAACAAATTATGTTAAATAGTTTCTTCGTCCTGCTAAAGTAACGTGCGGTAATAACATTCAGATTTATGCAAAATGAAACTGGAAACATTTAAAATAAAAACCACAAATGGAAACTAGGGCCGGAAAGGTTAAATATTTAAAAAAGTTGCCAACGGCTTCAAAACCAGTTTTGACAACCTGTTTGGCAGTAAAAGGTGCGTGAAACAATCTTGCATTGTTATTAGGTTTTGTAAGATTCTGAGCGACGACGTAAAACCGCATTTAAAGGCCGGCAACGCACTTGCGAGCCCTCTAGCAAATGTGTCTATGGGCACCGGTATTGCTTTAAATCAGGTGTGGCTCCTACCTGTTCGCCGTATGAATAACGCATACTAGTCAAAAATAAAAATAAAATTAGTTTCAGTATATTTTCGGAAATATAAGCATATAGAATCAAAAAAATATTTTAGTTGAATTTCATAGAATCCTTAGAATCATAACAGCAGAATCGCGTAGAGATGCTTTAGTAAAGAAGAAAGTAAATAGTGAAAACCTGTTATATGTATATACAGATGTTCATCAGTTTCTACAGTTGCAAATACAAGTATATTTTTTCCGAGGCTTATGAGAGCGTAAAGCAGGTGGTCAGTAGAACCACATTTGTAGCTATTTTTGTTTCCCGCATCGATCGTCAACGACTTGCAGCTGGCTATCAGTCTATAATATGCATTTATAAGAGATTCGCTTTAACCCTAGCAAAAAACCCGCATACATTTTTATGACTACGTTTCAAAAGCATTTATGGTTATATTTCAGTCAGGAGACAGTCGAAGTGTTACATAGTATTCACACATATTCGTTAAAATCCACAAATAGTTCGCAAAAACCCGCATATGTAAAGTTTTATCGCTTTTCGCGGATTCATTAGAAAGTCGACCTTAATTCGTTTCAATATCCAATAATTATATCGAGTTTAATTTTACTTACATACTTAACGAATATAATTTATGTTAAAGTGAAGCGGTTTTGCAAGCAATTAATTCCGAAAAGCCACTTAAATAAATCGAGAAACAGCTGTTAAAGGCTCTCGTCGTTTGACATTTTATTAAAACCGGTTTGTAACTTATGCAATAGAAAATATAATTATATGCACCGGCAGTGACTGGTTAGCATAATCACCTGTCCATTGAAGTGAAATATGCTAAATCAAACAGGCCATATCAAAACTGGTATAGCGATTTTGATAAATTTTACGAGATCAGTTAAATTTATTGATTATTAAAGCGGATATAATTCTTCAGTGGGTGTGCCTTATTTCATCGCTAGCACCAGTATAGTTTTACTAGCCCAAAAGTCATGTCTCTATACTTTGTATAATAACGTGTTTAGAGCCGTTATGTTTAGAATATTCGCGTACCTGGATGCCAAGCCATTAAGGCTTAGCACAGTCCACATTTATAGTTACACCGCTTAGTTTAGATAAATGCCTGACATCGTTGGGACTGGCGTAAAACATTTCTACATCAGCTTACACCGGTCTGGGTTATCCAGTTGGGGCAGATTTCTCACAGGTGTTCGAGATGAATTAATTACCTAACTACTGATTATGTATGACACTAATATTGTAATTTTATACATAGAAATCGTTAAAATCCAAATAGATGGCCAAGTTAAAGATATACAAATTAAGACTATTTGAAAGAACAATATGTACGTAACGTTGGACGTACAACAGCTTCGAAGTAACAACCAATATCACACAACGTGAATAGTAATAATAGATTTGTATGAATAGCAGTTCACTGTGGGCATAATGCAAACGGAAGCACGAACATACATTGTTAAAAATTCTACACGTTTGAGCTGTCAGAAACATCGTATAACTTGACGAAAATGTTTGTGGTTACTTTAAGTGTTTAATAATTAAACGAATGTTTGCCCATTCCACAATCCGGCAAAAGAAGTTTCGACTAACAAATTCAAATCAGAGTTCACGTGAATTAGCAGTATCTTTATCGTAACCGCTATTATTTCAACGTGTCGCGACGTCCCGACTAATAGCCGTCGACATACTTGACAAAGCAAAAAACACGTTGTTTTCCCCTTTAAGGCACCGCGAGTGCCTTTCTTGATCGGTATGCGGCTAAACCTGTCTGCAAACTGGTTCGTACGTGAGAAATGAGCACCCTCCACACATTGTCTGATATCATGACTAAGATTCTGGATCAAGCATTTTATTAATTCACGATGCTGTTACGAGTAAATTTATTTTATTTATCCTCAATAAAGGACCTATAACTCCTAACATACGATAAAATGGCCATATGGAAGATGACTTAAGGAAAATTTTGGTCCTTCGGCGTCATAGTTGTTTAAATATGGGATTATGTATGACCCGATGGATCTCATTTAATGTTTGTAAAATTTAGTGACTTGGGGAGCGTTCAAGTTTTACGTAACGAATTTTGGTGGATTTAATTACGCGTTATTGTTAATATTATTTTCGACTTTCCAGTACTTTACACCACATAATGGTTAATTTTTAGGTATAAAGAGTCACTAGGTGGTCGCGAAACGTTTTACTATACTTCGGTACAGAAAAACGTTACGGCGCGTTACATGGGGGGGGGGGGGTCCATAATCTCCAAATATTGCGTAACGTAATACTTGAATTACGTTCCTTATCCAATATACTAGTTCATAGATTACAAATATAGTACCAAAGCATTATACCAACTGTGTTTATCATAAATTTTACTAGCGATGATGTATACGTATTAAACAAGCCTCAACTTGGCAAAACTCACTGTTATTAAACAGATAGAGGAGGTCTGGCAAGTCTAAAAATAATCGTACGAGTTTACGGAGATCTTACTTTCATGGGAACGAGGTCAAATGTTTTGGCAAGCGAACTTCGCGTGTAAACAAAATATACTTTATAATACCAGTCGACATTATTTAGTATTTTATACTTATGTTCTGTATAAAATAAACATAATGATGATTTGTTGTACTGTCACGAGATTCTCAACAACATTATGCGAAACTGAATACAATACGTATTTATGAACCAGAATGTTCTTTAAGAAAACTCTTTGGTAGGGTAATGAGGTTTCGATCTGTATAACAGTAAATTCTACTTACAGGACAGTATTAAAAAGAACTGAGCCTCCGTATTGTAATTCCGAATTAAGTTACACGATATTGCAGATATAACAAAACAATAAAAATTTTCTTTATAGTTAACAGTTTATAAAATTCAAAGCCTATTCTGAACGCGTAGGTCAATATCAATGTCAAATAATTTTAACAATTCTTGTTGCGATAGCAAATTCTTATAAAATCTAAAATTTGACCTCGGTATACAGAAAAAACATAAAGATATCCAATAAATTTACAAGAAAAACACTGTTTGCCACATGAATAAATAATAAGTTGCCCTAACCTTTACAAGTTTTGATGTTGTTTTCAAAGAATTTTTAGTATTTAGATTCCAATAATATCACGCAATTTGAGTGGGCGTGATTCTTGTCTGCATTCCAACGAATTTACGGAAGCTTCTTTTGTAATACATTACATTTAATAACTACTATTTTTACAAGCATCAAAATGTAAACAGATCAAGGCGGATGAAATCATTTCACTATATCATCACCTGACTGAATAATAAGATGTGTGCGTCAATTCAGTATTGGAAATTCAAAGGTGGTGTTAATAGAATAAATGAATATATCAAACCAACATACCTACTCCGCCACTTATAATAGCTAATGACATAGACATAGACATAACATTTATTACAAACAAAAACACACACACATAAACACACAAAATAACAGTACTTAAAGAAAACATAAAATAAAATAAGACATCACAAACAATAAAAATTAGAAATTAAAATTAAGAAATGTTCTTTTGCCATTCGGTTCGTTTCTAGTGTGCAATGTGTGTGTACTGTGGTTGTAATTGGCCCTGGCTCAGCATTATGCTGAGGAGCAAAAAGTTCCACAGCGCTGGTCATTCTGCCAGAGACCACAGTAGCTAGTTAGTAGTAATGTACAATGCAACTAATATAAAATTCCTTTACATAAAAAGCCAATAACGTATAGAGGTCACAGAAATGCAGCGTTCCCATGGCCGTCGGAAACAATAACAGAATCGCGCGCTCCGTGCACATAAAAGCTAAGAACAATTGAGCTGGTGGAAACAAGAGAGCGATATAAATCAAGCTAAGCATTGCGTGCATTACCCGGCCATAGATCCTCGGGTTTCGTTTTTGCACGCCTTCCCGTCGCTTATAATAATTATCGAGCACTTTCGCCTGCCTCGCGACGCCATCTTGCTATTTATTTTCCAAAATGGCGGCACCACGTGGTGCCACATAAGTATTAATTACTTAAGAATATAATAAAGGCGTTAATGTTATTGTCAAGATCGTTTTCATTTGACAGGTATAAGTTACGAGTCGTGGACAAGGCCTTGCGAAATTTACATTCAATAGGGAGCCGTTACGTTGCGATGTGACTGCTCGCGATTCAAGGTCACCTTGACAAACGGCGCGTTTTATTTATCTTTACATGAGAAATAATGATTTGATATCAAACATACTTCGGTATAGGACAGTTGTGTATTTAATTAATTCAAATGTATAATTCATTATTCAAATGACATACACCGGAAATTTTAAAATAATTAAGCAATTGTTTTGCATGTAAATTGTTCATTACGCAATCGACAACTAGAATAATTTGAGTGAATAAATGATTAATTTTAAACGATTACGTATCTCATGTATATAAAAACTAACTAAGGTTACACCTAGATCAGTTAAGCATAAAACTAACTCAGTTAGCCTTGAATGTCTAAACGTGACTTACTTGCTGTAATTGCAGTTTCTTTTGTTAAACGATATTATAACTTAGGCACTTTGATAACACTTATCCGCGACTATGTGGGTCAAATTAACATGATAACAAAGGATGATAAATGAGTTTAAACCTACTGTTTAAATAATGACATTAGTTAAAGTGTCTCATCAGTTTCCTGTTGAAATTGTGATTCGGTACAGGAAACCAAATTCAAAGACAATTTCTATGCAGATCTTGCAAAGGAGATCGTTTAGTATTCAGTGAGTTTTGCGGGCCGTTGGCGGAGTGCGGACTATCAGCGCAGACCAGCGTCAGTTGAATATGTATGAGCCAACACCGACACTTATGTATACGGCGTAACTAGAAACACGCACGCCACTTAGCCGTGACACACATCTTTGCGTATCGACTGATAACAAACTATATAATTACAGTTGAAACAGTTTAAATCGACAACATATAACTTGAATGTTCAAGGTCAGCAATAGAAGATATAAATACTTATAGTTCTAATTTCCAGAAATAATTAAACAGTTCGATGCAAGATTACGAAATTCACCTGTTCAAATATTTGACGTGCGTAAACGTTATGTAAATCCTCAAAAAGTCAATCGTAAATTAAAATATTAGTGAGAGAAGAATTATATCAATACTTCGAGAACAATGATTCTATAATAAAACTAAGCTATACAAATTCCATAATTGATGACTGTTTAAACAATGGATCCTTAATACAAAAGGTAACACGATTAATAACAGCAATATGAATTAAATAGAAGTAGATTATAGTTTTAATAGACCGCAATGTGTTGTAGATTGACGGAATAAGTCTCGTCACCCACATCTGTCATGTTCATGGCTACACTGTTAACACATGTTAGTTAATGATGCCAACACGACTGCCACGCGTGTGTTCGAATCTAAGTCTAAGAATATTATTAAAATACAACAATAAAATTTGACAATAACCCAACCGCACTCGGAATGAACGACGAAACCATGTTAGCGCATAAAAACGAATCGCAATGCCCAATAGAAAAGAAACAAGAATAAAGCATGCAGAGTGGTGGTGCGCGACGTGGGAAAGCGAATGGCAGCCATCTTGAAATTGGTTTGTTCGGAAAACATCACGTGTCTGCGCGTCCGCTTGGCAACAGCGCCGCTAAACGGAGCGGAACAATTCATGCACCACGTGCTTTTTTTGTTTGTGCAACATTCCTTTCGTTCGCATGCTATCGATCGGCGCCCACCCCTACTAAAGATAAACATAGCTAAAATAAGCCGATTCATTCTCCATTCGAGTTATCGATCTTCTACTTGTACGCGGACACTGATTTGCGGTTTGTAAGACAATAGCACTGGCCTTTTAGCGAAACAGACATTGGACGAATATAAACGACTTTGTTAGTGGCAAATGTGATATGCAATTGATATTTAAAAGCAACCGAACAGTATTGTGTAGGGTGTACAACAAGGGAGCATTTTAACAATAAATAGTGATATAATTTTTATCGAGATATATATATAGAGAGGACCGAAAATGCTTAGCTATTGAGTCATTCGACAAAAAGGAATTAAACGATAAATATGTAAATGTCTACGAACACATTTTTAACACGTGTTAGCAAACAATTGTACGAGACTGTGAATCACAAACGACGCAATATGTTTTGGATTCTCTACATTTTCTGGATAAGTGAATATGACTAACTGGTCTAACGTAACCTAAACTAACAAACCTTATGAGATTGTCGCGTGTGGGCGCAGAGTGACTTGCGCTCGTATATTAATGTTTTTCGTGACAACCGTTTCCTCTACGACCCATCACGCCATGCGTGACTCAGTATTATACTCCTTTATTACATTCAAACGATCTAACTGCAATTTTGTTACATTTAATATTATTAAATTTTCATATAACCTTACCTACTACGGGTCTAGCGTTTTGGATTGCATTGCGAAAAACATCACCCAGAACTTTTGCTATAACGTGAAGCTTTTAACAGATTGAAAGCCTATTTAATGAAAGTTGTTTAAACTTTAGTCTCGGACCACACATTAGCAGAAGTTGAGCGTTAGTTCGAAACGTTAATGAATCCACCATATAACCCTGACCTTGGCCAGACATTGGTTCGAGAAATTCAAGTGAAAACAAAGAAAAGAAAGCCTCATTAATAACTTCATTTAAATAGGTTATATACGTATTTTATTTACTACACACCATTGCACAAGATTTCATTACTTACACTGCTAACTTTTACTAATATTATTATTATTATTGTCTACTAAGTATTATTACATTCTTTTTCTTTCCTTTTTTGCGACTGAGGCGCAAATTTGCTGATGTGGTCTCTGGTAGAAAGACCAGCGCTGTGGAACATTCTGCTCTTCAGCATAATGCTGAGCCAGGGCCACAACACACACGCATTACACACTTGAAACGAACCGAATGGGAAGGGGAACATAATTGTTTTATTGTGTGTTTATGTGTGTGTGTTTTTGTTTGTTATATATGATATTATGTCAATGCTATGTCTATGTCTACGTAAGAATATACAAAGGATGTTCATCACCGCAGATTATTTTAGAAAAACCATTGTAGGTACTCGAAAAACAAATTTTAAAATCTTTATTCGGTGATATCTAGTATTATTTAGCTAATAGAGTTCAACACCAATTCCAACACCATAAAAGGCAGTTGCCGTTATGTAACTTGATCTTAAGGCAACGTAAACAGTTTCTCGTATACATTATGCAAGAAGTTTTTATCGCGTCCCTCTTTGGATATGCTTCGTGGCAGTTTTGTATAACCTTGCATACAGATGTCGATAGATTTTAGACAAAGCTCTTTTCATTTAAACTTCAACGTATTAGTACAAATTTTATACATGTTAGCATGCTAGAAACAAAAGAAGGTTTCAAAGCCTAGCAAATCTTTCTAAAATGACAATAAAATTATCCGACATCACGAGTCACGTAATATTCAATGTAGAAATTGCCTTAGTAAAGAGCTCATAAAAATAACGGAAAGCCAAGTAGAGTGAGAGGCAAAACATTATAATCTAAATTGTGGAAAAGAGACGAGTGATTGGCGTCTTAACATCGCAATTCTTTGGTCACGCTCGGTGGAACAGAGTTTCTATTTTTTGCACGCTCTCAATTGACCTCGTTGGTTTATCGTTATCAACAGACGCTTAATTATAAATTACTTCGCTCATAGTAAGTCGAACAGTAAACTGAAAACCGCAAACAGCGATAACCCTCGAACACGGATCACGAATATCATTATTTGTTTATATGAGCTAGAATTACGCAATGTCAATAAATACGCCGCCCACGTAAATGTGTGATGTATGTGTTTTTCCGTTACGTTTTATCAAAATAATAAAGAGTTTTATACATGAATTGAAATGTGTAATTAGTTTTATAGGTTCAATAAATAATCCAAATGATATCGTTAACATTTCTAGACTAGATGATATAAGCAACTGTCACCGAGGGCCACTTAACCTCTTTAATGACAAAGCTCGCAGTCAATTAGCGAGCCAATAGTTTTGAACTTTTGACAGTTGCAAACGAACACAATTGCCCACAAACAATAGTTGTAATAACGGAGTCATCTTGCACTATCATGATCTAAGTTCCGTGACTATTAGACACGACTTACAATAAATGTGTTAATAATGTTATAATTGACAAACACAATATTTACTTTAATATTTAACATTTTACTATAGACGTTCTCACTCAAGGTGAAAATAATACGTTTCAAGGTTAAGTAATTCACGTCCGGATTGTTTTTTAATTAATTATTCGCTATCTGATATACGAATTGTAAATAACAGATATGATTAAAATTAATACTTGATAATAAAGGCGCTAGTGACGTGTTTATTTCTCGTTTAAGGGTGCGGCAAAACAGTTTTTTACGGTTTTCTTTTGTATTGACGTTTAGTTGGAGCATCGGTGTGATATCGCAATATTTCGAAAAGGTTCATATTAAATATGCAACGTAATTAATTCATGATACAACGATGTCCCAAAGCTTTTGAAGACCCAGAAAAATTTAATTGAATTAAGGAGAAGTATCTTTTGAAATCTTCAATGAATAAGATGCCATAAATTAAGTCGGGTAATGTAATACAAAGTTTATTCGAAGCCAGACACCAATTATGTAGGGAACGGTATTCACGAATTCAGGGAGAGGTGAACTCACCCTACAGCCACGCTCTGAAACGATTCAAACCCACAGCAGGGGGTGAAATTGGAAAACTTTCACAAGAATTCGATTACTTCATAATTCTTCCAAACAGTTTGACAATGTTTTTTAAGAGACAATTTTAAAACAGTTATAGATTAGTCTACAACTACTATCAGAAGGTACACACGTGATTGTAATATTATTGAATGTAAGCGCATTTATTTGAGACTAACACCCGAGTATTGCAATAACATTTATAAAGATTTATTAACTAAACACCGTACCAGTGCATAGTTAAACTAAGTTTATAACGAGTTGCAAATAAACACATTATATCAGAGTGAGGAAGAACGCTAGACAGAAAGTTAGCAAAGTCGGCTACTTGTGTAAGTTGAGTTGGGAACTTTCCAACTTGAGGAACTTAGCTACTTTAAAACTTCTAATTCTTTGAGGAAGATAATCTCAAACTTTGTCTTCACCAACTTTGGTTATTTGATCTTGTTATGTTTTAATAAAACAATCCTACCAATTCTCTTTTAAATGCTAAAGTTTCATAGATTAACAATTTGTTTAATTTAAAATGCTTATACCACTTCAATTATATCTTTTGGCCGTAAGCGGCTCTTCGTTCAAGAGTATCCTTAATGGACATTCTAAACATTTCAGAAGGACAAAGGAACGTCGCAAATTTGATTTGAAATTAGAATCCGATTTAGGTCAAAGAAGCTGACACGTGTTTGTCAAAAGTTATCTAATTAATCAAACAGTCTAGTAAGTTATATTGCCCGGCCGTTTAATGTTTGTACAAACTCCATTTGGTATGCCATGGAAGCTCGAAAACTACGTCACGAGGGTAAAACAATAACTGTAAATTAAACTGGAAACTCATTAAGCCCCTGGGCTCGGATCTCGATTGCTTTCGATATGTAAAGTAAATTGTGGTTTATGTAATCAAAGTTTAATTAGTTGTTCTACAGTGATTTGTAGCTTCACTTTTACCACAACCACATTAAAATAAATAATAAAAGCCTTTATTCGAGTACTACATAATCGGGATTACATTACATGTCAACATCAAAATGTTTAACAACAGAACACGAAAAAAGGCCTCGTCCAAATTATTCCACTTGTTTCTCATCCTCGCCACCATTTCCCAATCCTTCCATGCTATCTTTTTTACAACAATTTCCCAGGTTTCTGGTGAGCGTCTTCTGTTTTTTCATCCCACTGAACAATTCCATTAATGACCCAACTGTCATTACAGACGCGGGCAATGTGACCGGTCTATATCCATTTAAACTTTTTTGAATGTTGATCTGAACAACAGTATCTATAAAACGATCCATATTGATGTTGGCTACCGATCGGGGTAAAGCAATTTAAAGCATACAAATTGGAGCTTTAGAAATCCAACTTTGTTTAATATGAATTAGATTCGCAGTGACCTGCACACAAAAGGTCACTCGAAGCGTTTAGAGAAAGGAAACCATCAATCAACATTTAGTTGATACAGGCACTTGGAACACGATTATCGCAAATTGTGGCTGGCGCTTTTCCAATTCTATTATAAGAATCTACAGAGAGAACGTGAGATGAATAACGATCAGGAACAAATAATTTTGTAATGGCTTTAAATTTTCAGACTTGTTTTGGCAAACAATTCTCATTGTTTAATTTTCTTTTAACACAATATTGGAATAAATGTCAAAAGCAAGTATTCTCTACGGATATATACGATTTATGTGGCTTTTGGCATCAAATTTATTCAATGATTGGAGGTTGTGCGATAGAAGCCAAAATCGTTAGTCATAATATTTGCATTGACCTTGAAAACACTGCTGGAATGAAGCCAATAATATTTTATCGAATACTCTTCAGTTTTTTATTATAAACGTGTTCCTTGTATTTGACTTGAAGGAAAATTTGCTAGTAGGAAAAGCACAGGTCGCTTGGTATGGTTGGTGCATGGTAGTGACTTATAATTGACCTTGACACACAGAACTGTTACGAAAAACTAATTAAGACTGACTGAAGAAAACCAGTTTTCCATTTGCACATCGATTTAAAATATAATATGTTCCCACAAATTGTAAGGGCATACTCCTATTTCACCATGCCTACTGCTGATAGAGGACAAATCTTTGTTTTTATTATTAATTAACTATTAATTACTTAAGATGTCATGTGGAACATGGTGTAATGGTTGCAGCTTCTTACAAACACTTTGTAAAAAAAACTTGGCGATTAAAAAGAGTGGCAGAGAGTTTATTGACAGTTCTTCTCGTCCGTTCTACGCCCTTGATTTGAGAACTGGCATTAAATGTAAAATTAGAAGCATTTAACATGTATTTCATTATTGACGTTTATAAGTGTACATTGTGTTACCTAAATGAATAAATGATTTTGAATTTTAATTTATCATTTGCGTTTGTAAACAAAAGTTCATCGTCAACGCAGCCGTCCATTGTATTTAAAAAACGACCTACCATTAATTGTTTGAGCGTTTGGCGTGCCTCCACGGTCAACTTCCTCGCCTTGACCAATATAATGCGAGATCACATTATACGTGCATCCGAATTGCTTATTATAAAATATACGTATTATTCTTCTATTTTGAGAATCAACAACATCTTTACAATCACTTATTGTAAAGATGTTTTCTATGTAGTATTAAAACGGTGGTTTTAAATTAATACCCAAAGTCGGTCCATAAAGAGTATTTAATTCACTAGTAGTAAACATTCTAAAAATATATAAGTATCAGCATAAACTAATCAAAAAGGCAGTTCTTCAGAAAACTAGGTCACTACCTGTAAAAGGACCAGATAGAGGATGTATAGTTGTTTGCTAAGTGTCACTAATAAAACAATCCATAATTCAGGGCTTAAGTGAGCTTATGAATACACGAATAACAGAAGTTGTGACACATAAAAAATATCCTGATCCTTCTAACTATGTTACATTAATATTCATTTAAACACGATTTATTTAGATTTAATTAGATTGCGTAATTTAAATCACCGAGCATCGAAAAAGTTATAAAATTGAACAGGTACTAATCCACAGGCGGCATAATTAATTATCTAAAAAGGTTATATTACCTACTTCGATAAATACGCCCCGAGTCGCAGCTGGGAGGGTTCTCACGTTTATTTCCTTCCTATTTAATCCAATTTGACGTTTACTTCAAAATTGTTTGAAGCCTTTGTTAGGAATTGTACTTCGTGCATTAGGCATTACAGAAAGTCGATATTGTCCTAGTTTTGTGGGCTAATAATTAATATGTAAAGAAGTTACCTGGGCCAAGTCTTTCACCGCTGGGTTAACACTATATGACGGATAGAGAGCAACCAATACTTTAGTTAAAAGAGCTTGATTATACAGAATATATTTATATTCTTATAGACATATCTTAATATATATAAATCTCGTGTCACAATGTTTGTCCGCTATGGACTCCTAAACTACCGAACCGATATCGATCAAATTTGCACACCGTGTGTAGTTTGATCCAACTTAAAAGATAGGATAGCTTACATCTCAATTTATATCCGCAATATTATTTTATTGCAAAATATTTGTTTATTATTTGATAGTCACAATTCTAACAGATGGCGCTGTGTTGAAAGTACCAACGTTTCACATAAGCTACAATTTAATGGCATAACCACCAAAAAAGCATGGTGGCCCCCATGACTTGTGTTCTCCTACGGTTTCCCTTGAATAGTTTGCTACTATGTAATATAACAAAAACCTTAGTCACAGCAACGCTTGGCCGGTCTGCTAGTTAATTATATATCTATCTCTCTAGAGCATCTAGGTTTAGCATAATATCTTGTAAGTTTATATTAAACTGTACTACCTACAATGAAATGCACTTAATAACATTTTAATTTCTTATTTTAAGTAATGAATTAATTTAAAATTCATAACAAAAACTAGTTATTCCTACTTTTTGTGAACTTAATAATGGAGAAAAATGTTAATTACGCAATTGTTCCATTGTTGTATAAAAAGCATCGTGGTGATAATATTTCTTGAGTGATTAAGATAATTAAATTATCATATTGAATAATGCGCTGGGCGGTTTTATTTCGTTAAATAGAATGTATATATGTATAATGATTTTATAGTTGGCACAGTGCCAAACAAACAACAGTGATTCTTAATTAAAAATTGGTTCTTATAACACTTACAGGGCGCGTAAGGTCAAGAGATATTGAAATTTCTGGTTTAATAACATAACGCCATCTAGGGAAAATTCCACAAATGTGTTATTAAATTTGCTGATCTCTTCCACTGTTCACAACTTTACACTGTTATATAAAGAAGGATCTCTCACTGATCTGTCTTTAAAGTGTTGTTTTGCATATATTTTGTCCCCTGTATATGTAAGTTTATAAGTAAAAGCATAGCTATCATTAAAGTTAATGTATTTGTAAATAACACAGAGCGAAGACTAATAAATTGCTGTAAACGTGTTTCAAGTATGAATCACGACATTCTACTAAATTGTAGGTTATTGTGACAATTGCTCCATTGTTTTTATGTAAATCTTTAGTATAATCTGATAATTCTGAAGATTATACAGAGGCTGATAGGGTATATTACACGGTCACTGACCACAGATGAAACGGAAATCTTTAAAAATTTCTTTTAAGCAGAACAACTTCTATTTAGTAGTCCTAATTTAAGAGTGAATATCCCTTAATATATAAATACATACATAAATTATATGTTCTGTACAGATTACTGTTAGTTTAATGCAAATGCCTGAGATTTGAATATCTTATTTAGGTAAGAGCAGTGTTGGCCTAGTGGCTTAAGCGCGTGACTCTTATCCCTGAGGTCCGCAGATACGATCCCGGCTACGCACCAATGGGCGCGCGAATTTATGTGCGCATTAACTTTTGCTCGAACGGTGAAGGAATCTTGAGGAGCACAGGAGGCTGATCACCTACTTTCCTAATTGATTAATCATTATCATGAAATCTAGAGGCCAGACCTAAAAAGGTTGTAGCGCCACTGAATTATTTTTTACTTAGGTATTTGTAATGGCGCTCGTCTTTTGTTTTGTATATTATTTGTCACTTGATGTCAATATTAACATTTCTTGATATATTTTCTAAAAGCGAACATAAAATGCCCCTACGCTATCGATAACTTCAGTTCATAACTTTTCTATGCTATCATAAAAGTTGGTCTTTACAAAGTTCAAATACGATAAACGTCTGCAATGCGGAGTTCGGTGAAGGTCATACAGGCCAACTTATTTAATGCCATTACATTGTTGTCGAAGTTTTCTTAGAAATTGTTAATGGTATTTTAAATAACATATGTAACTGAATAATATTCTAGAAACGTTTTTTTTGTAACAGGAGGCAGACGGGCAGGAGGCTCACCTGATGTTAAGTGATACCGCCGCCCATGGACACTCGCACTGCCAAAAGGCTAACGGGAATGGATCATTGTCCTTACTCTACCTTTTTTATGGCAATCAAGGTTTATAATAATTTACCAAAAACATTCAACGATCTTCCTACTAGAGTTTTAATCGACTTAATGTGTCGGAAAAAATATTATCGTATTAATGATTATTCGCGTGAAACATTATAATTAATATTAATTTGATAACGTAATAATATATTTTAATAATGTGTACGTAGTGATAAATAATATAAGAATTGACTAATAATATACATAACTTCTATTCTACCATTTAAGACAAATTTGTAAGCGCTTATGTGTGGCAGAATATGCAAACTTTATATTGTACTAGCTGATCCGGCAAACGCCGTTTTGCCATGTCATTATATCATTTATGGTTATTGTGCCTCACTCGACATAGATAGGTATAGTGTGTCGCGGACTTTTTTGTAGATATTTATAAGATCTACAATTACTTAGAACATTTTATGGTTCTATCTTTAATAGTTTAGGCAGGGTACGCAAAATAAGTAACTTTTTTGGTTGATTTTTTACACCTTGTGTCCGAAAAACCCTAATATCTTACGGAACCCTATTTTTGTTCAAAATTAAATATAGCCTATATTACTCGTGGATAATGTAGCTTTCGAATGGTGAAAGAATTTTTAAAATCGGTCCAGTAGTTTATGAGCCTATTCATTACAATCAAACAAACAAACAAAGTTTTCCTCTTTATAAATTATAATATTAGTGTAGACAACCATAACATTTTTGTGCCATATTCTTGCAAATAAATTATTATTATTACGTATTTAGTGTTACGCTAGTGAGATGATCTATAATACCAGTATAGTTGAGGATTTGCGCTAATTTAAAATATTACCAAAGAACGTCTGCATACCTGGAAAAAAACAAACAAAAATTAGCAATGTATTACACAGTTTATATGGTATCATAAATTCTAGAAATGCACAGAACATAAGAACATAGAATACTGTTATGAAAAATACGTTTCAAGCGTAAACCAAATATTGTAGGATCGATAGGTACTGTCGATTTGACCTGTGATCCACGTGATTGAAATAACAAGGTGTAAAGTATAATCGTTGTAACCTTTAAATAACTTTACGATAAATTAATATAATTAACCGATTTCAGAGTAATAAAACTTATCTGATAATGATATTTCGACGTTAATTAAATAAATGGAAATTGGGAGCGGTTATCAAATGGCACGTTGTTAAGGTTAAAAGTTTATCTAGAACGCTAAAATAACTATTGCTATATAAGGGACTTATGTAGCTCATAAAATTACGATTTCAAACAAATATTTGGTAACTGACTGCACAGGTCTATATATTATTGTTTAGTCTGGAAACTTTTTAATTGGCGTTTTGATTTAAAATTTATTTTGTATAATAGTTAAGTAGGTTAAGGTTTCAAAATAAATAAACACGAAGCTATTATATTATTTAAAGAGTTCGATGTTACGAGTGCTTTACAGAAATTGTATGTAGTCCGCGACTGTCACTTGAAGTTGACAGATTAATTAATATTTCAAAGATGGGATCGGCCGCAGAGCAGGCGGAAAATAATAAATGGCTCAAATTTAAGAGTCTTTCCTCCAACTTCGATTTTCTTCCCTTTGGAGTAGACTCTTGGGCCGTGGGATTCAAGTGCACAGGCGCTTATTAAGACTTAAGTTGGCACCTGGTAGATAGTACCAGTGACCCCAGAGCTGGTTCTTTCCTCGCTCAACGAATAAGTATCGCAATACAGCGAGGATATGCTGCCAGCGTTAAAGTTACACTGCCACAGGGACCAAACGTTTTAAATTTGTTTTAGTTTTCTTTTTGATTATTTATATTATTACTATGTAGGCTAAGAAAATTGTACATAATGTATATTTGATTAATATGTCTGGGTTTTATTTAATATTTTGATTAGAGTCTATTGAAGTGTTAACAACACCTGTCACAGTGAAATATTCACAGTATTCAGCTGGATTATAAAAACTGTTTTCCCTTATTTTACTTGAATTTGTCAAAAAAAAAAATATATATATATACATTGAATGTGAATATGGATTTAAATACCACATAATTGAAAGTGAAATTAATATAAAAATTTGCTATTTGAGCAATTGTTTTTCGTCAATCATATCATTTATTGTTGTAAACTTTAGCATAACCTTGTATTTATAAGCTATCAGGCATGCGACGATACGACACAAGATAAACATACTAGGACGGTATTTTTGACAGATTATATTTATCATAGATGTCTAATAAAGATAACTATATCGAAGTGAAAAATAGTGTCCATAACAACTGATAAATCATTACAAAAAATACGTATTTATTCCTGGCAAATTATATATTCAACATAAAGATAGAACACTAAAAATCTCTATAAGATCATCCGTTGTTAATGTACTATCAGAATTAACAAAATAGGTACTTTTATAGAGACCGTAATTGGCGTAAATTAAGTTAAATATTGACATCCTATCAACCATATCAAAGAGGAAGTTACAAAAACTGCCCTATTTTTTAAACCAGCTGTTAACTTATCGGGAACATCCCACAGTTGTACAGTAAATTAATTCAAATGTATCTAATGAATATATTTATTGGACTGTTAATTAGAAATGTATTTATAGGCACAAGCCTACATTAAAATCTGATTAATTGTTTTAAACCATGTCAATCCAAATACAGCGTAGTTGATGAGTCAAACAAAGACATTTAAGTCGACACATTACGCTCATAATAACCCCGGAATCGAGGTCATCGTATAAATAAATCCATCCTTATTAGACACGTGAAGCAGTTATAGCAGACCCCACGATAAACAGTATGATTGTGTTGAGCCAAGATATTCTAATTCTTTGATGATATTATTGATTGACCTTGCGTAAAATATCTCACATGGGCTAGATATCTTAGTATATAATACTATAAGGAAAGATTTGTAGTTAATTTGTAACGAATAAATATAATTAGCAATTTAAAATGTTGCTGTTATAATGCTAAATTACCCTTGAGTAAGTAACTTTAGAGGTACAATTATCCAAAATAGCTTAACAAATAAACGATTGTCCTAGAAACATTTCAATTAATAATCACTATATTTAAATATGTCCTACATTTAATGTTATTAATATGGAGATATATTTTTTTTTTGCCAAATACTACGTAAGTACGTACAAGCCTGATTAATTATTATATTATAGTATTTAAATAAAATGAATATAAAAATAGACTAATACAATTATTAAAATCCAATTAATTACGTGCCTGAAATTGGTATCAATCAATCTTGATTTAACAAATCGATTGTAATTTATGAACCAACAATAAACGATGTCTGCCTGCCTCAGCAAGTGTTCATTGTGGGCATATTCATGAATAGCCGGGATTTGAACAGACAATCTGAGACTTGATATCGCACTTTTAAGCCACTGTGCCAACGTCAAAGTTTTTTATAAAAAAGGAGTACATACAATACTTACATAAATACATCGTAAAAATCTAAATACATCACGTGCTATAGTGCACAAAAATATCATATGACAAATTCATTATAACAGCCACAGTCAAAACAGAGTTATCTTACATTTAGAAGAAATTGGACATCCGAGTCGAGTGGTTGATGTTACCAAAACACATTATCATAAGTGGACGCGTATGTCATTCGGGTCACTGTTTTTGCTTTCAATTATTACACAAATATCTTAGGTCAAATACATTATTACGAACTTGTTTATAACATTAAATAAATTTAATTAATGTTTAAAATTACACTCAAATGCTTTACATATGTCTTGGTTAGCGAAAACAAGTAGTGTACTAGTTTTCGTAAGTGGAGTCAACATGGGCCGCCGTTACTAACCGTACCCTCAGCGAAAACTAACCTCTCGAAAAGGGCACATATGACACAATGTATGTATACGTAAATAATGAATTGAATTGAGACGTTAGTTGTTCGTTGAGTCAACTGACAAAAAATATTTTAATTTATTACCGTTTAATGTTGTATTGTTTTTTTTCTATGTATTGTTTTGTGTGTGATATAAATCTACATAGTTGCCGCATTGGAGTAATCTGTTATGGTAGCTTATTTTGTTGAATATTAAAATATAAAATAAAGAAGTTTAGGTATGATACAATCATAAATAAAATAAATAGTGATCTATTCAACATATTCTGTTGAATTAAATACATATAAATATTCCAGTTATATATTTAACCTACTCGACCTTAAGAGTCGTTTGAATATAGTAACATCAATTTGGATGTATGAGAGAGATTAAAATAAAAATATATATAGCTTCCTAACATATAACTTTCGTTTATTAAGTAATGGCTGGTTAAAGTTTCAATTGCCAGTTGTCTATATTCCTAGTACCTATGTTGGTTTAATAAATCATTTAATATAAAGTATCTGAAGTAAAATCAAAGGTGACTGTGGAACACGTAATAGCTTTGGCATATTCACAAGTTCTCAGTAGAACTAAACGTACACAAGATTTATGACCCTCAACAATTTCTTTGATTACGTTCCGCAATATTTATGAGATCATCTATCGCTCTGTGTACCGTTTTAACTATTATGCGTGTTATTTATATTGTCATATTTAAATAATATATTCGCTTGTAACATTGAAACCGAGAGAGTTTTATGTAATATGTAATTGTCGTTGCCCTGTTTATGGATCAGAATCGCAATCAAATTGCGTAATTTTAAAGTTCGAAGCGTACAGTGTGACACAAGTTAGTTTTACTAGTATGAGTACATTTGACCAAATGTTTCCTTGTAGGCTGTTGTTTCGAGTTTTGTATTATGCTTTGAAATAAAAATGTTTTTAAAATGTTAATAACTAAATATATAATAATTAAATATTTCAAAAATAACTTTTGTGAATCTATAAATAATATTTTATTATTACGCAAACGGCTCTAAACAATTCGAACCAATATAAAATATTTTACGCAACTTTTGTAGTAGCGATTACGTCACTTTGTGATTTAAACAAAAAACATAACACACCATAAAAAGCGCTTATCCCTTGCGGAAAGAATTGTTTACATTTTTTCATCAATAAAAAAACAGGTATCCTCCGAATGTTCTTTTCAAAGAATTTGGGGGCAATTTTTTGTATTAAGTACGGCCTTTCTAGCCGAAACGCTTTGTGAACCATAATTATAAGTAAGAATAATACTAGGGGTATCTTTTGTTAGGAGGGGAGTTTTTCTAAGGGTAACGACCGCGGCAGGTGCTTAGGTGGCGGCTGATAAATATTGAACAAAAAAATTTACAAAAACTGGTTAGTGTCGTGCAATGTCAAGTAGAGGTCGTTGGAGCATCAATATCCATAATTGGTACATGTCATTTGTATGCGGAAAACGAGATAATTGACTCAGTAAGTTGCTATTTACATACAAACATGATTCGTTGTATTACTTAATTAACGAATTACATAGGTTAACGGACCGTTGTTTGTTGAGTGAACTGACGAAAGTTTTATTATTTGTTAGTAGTTAGTAAATTTTTTATTGTCTATTTCCTAATAAATTTCTTATGATTGTTTTTTGTTTCGTGTTTATTTTTTTTCATTGGTTTTGCATTCTTGTCCATTTAGCGTCACCTGTTAGGACAGACTTGTATTTTGTAAATAAATAAAAACTTTGCGTAAAAAATAATAGTTATTTAAAGCATTCAATTAACGCTGAAAGCAAAGGTCTCGTAAATCAGGTCACATTCATTAACACAAAGAGGCATCACGTTTCCACTTCACGACCGCGTGCTCAAAGGAATGCTCTGAATTATTATTACCATTAAAACGGACACTGTTTTTTATCGATCCAGGTAGCACAACAAAACCAGGCGGAGAAACCGGTCTTCAGAAAAAATCTCTTTGTGAAGCATGAGGTATAAATCAAGCGGAATCACGACCGGTTCGCGCCGTATGTCTCGACTTTGACTGTCTAATGAGCCTTCAATCAAGGTCGAAGGAACGTTGCTAAATTAAAGCCTCATTTCGTATTCCCTATTCGATTTTCAAATTAATACTGTCCTTTACGTGTCTTTGTTTTTCGTTTACGCTCATTCATTTATGATATAACTCTTTTTGAAGTGAAACATCTTTATTATCTTCTTATTCTTATCATGAGAGTAAATTTTTACGAAAACATCACGAAGATGTGCAGCGTTTTTAGCATAGAAATTCTATTTTTTAAATTATTTTATGCAAAATAATTTATTGAAATCTCAAATAACGAATTGAAAATTAAAATGCCACGTGTTTTATTATCGAAATTTTTTTTTTTATTAATTTTCGAAACTTTTAATATTGGAATGATAATTACATTCCTAACATATCTTCCTTTTCCCCTCCCTCTAAGACACTGAAATCCAAAGTCTTAAAAATTAGTTTGCCAAAGAAGTTTCGCACGCACTTTTTTTTCTAGTGCAATATGTAGAGTCTTCGCAAAAGATACCTGACTTGACAGACTTTCATCTGCCATTTTTATGCACGATTTCGCTTTGCACATTGGAAACCGTGAATAATCAAAGATTTGAGAGTTTATTAACACGTCAACAACATTACTAATGAAAGTAAGAGAGCTATTGTATGAAACTGAAAAACAAACATTTCTCATTAGAGGAGTAGCGCGAACCAACCTATTGTTCTGTGGGAGGACATAACGGACTGTGTCGGATTTGCGTCAACGCGTAACGCTTCAAAGACGACGACCTTTGAAACGCTGCAAGAAACTGGCTGACATATTTTCTTTTTAAATTTAAATTACTTTTCTACCTTGCTCTGTGATCCTATTAAGAATTCAAACGTATTTCTGTACGGTGCGTTGTTAGCCAATGTTTAAAAATTTGATTTTAGGTACACTTTGTTAGTTCTGATTCAGTCTGTATTACCTAATCCTAATGATAATGGCTAAAACCACTTAATTCTATAAAAACATTAGATAATTATCTATTTTATTAATGCATGGCAAAACATGAATAGAGCGGCTTTGTAAGTTCGACGACCGTTGGACCTCGGACCAATTCGCGACATGAGATTGAATAATAAGTTGATTGCGTTTGCGAGCAAGCCCAAGGCCGGCAGCCATTACTGCGCGCCGCCATTTTGAACAATGTGCACCCACCGGCAGACTCAATAATTTAACATTTGCAACTAGATATGACCCACTTGTTATGATTCCAATTAAAATCTATTTTTCATATATTAGCAGACGCATTTGAAGATTCTATTACGTATAACTTTGAATAGGAATGCTATTCTTATCAATAATTACGATTTGCAATTGTTTATTTTCATCTAATTAATTAATTACGATCATTTAATTATCTTTTGAAACCTTCTTGTATTTTTCCAAAGGAAAATTCACAGCGTGTTATTTGAAATGCTGTTTGCACAATTATTACGAATGGTCTTATCTTGTGGTAATAATCTTATGACAAACTTGTTTGTCGACTAAAAATTCTACTGTAATAAGTTTAATTGACGATAGAGTAATATAAAATGCGTCATATATCATAATCACTATGATGATACAATTATTATATACAATAATTCGTTACTAGTTCACAGACTATTTAAAAATAGATTAAAGTTTTAATAGATCATATCCGTAGCAATGCTTCACGCGTCTCTCGACACGAATAAATTTGAAGAGCATTAAAATTCAATTTATATTCGAGATGAGCGAATCTTGGCGGATGTCTAGATATCGTGATGTTAATTGATTTAACCCACATGCAGTTTAAATGAAAACGATCGCGTTACCATACAGTATACACGATATACAACAATTGAGTTAGATTGAGCGTCAAAACATTCTAGAACATTACGAGTTAGTAGTAGATGAAGTATCTATTGCCTGGACAGCTAAGGAAATAAACGTGTCCATACCAAGACGGTTGTATGCTGCATTAACAAAAAGCATAATTTAGATGATATTATTCTGTAAAATAAACAAGAGAGTGGAGCTTAAAGTTGGTCCGACAAAGTTAAAGACAAAACCTTGTTTAGAACATCGTTGGGTAAAGTAAAATCAATGTATTGAATATTACAAACACGCACAATGAACATCCGTCACAACGAGTGCACGTAAGACCTCGGGCGTCAATCACCACGCGCTCACCAATATTAATAAAGTGATTACATAATTGCATGGTTGTTTAGTCATGTGGGAGGAAATTTTTGTAAGATTTTGAATTTAAATTGAATCTGCAATCACTTTAACCTTTTTACTTTAACCTTGAGGTTAATCTACTCTTTGGACAAAAACGAGAAATTGAGTACACCCAATTTAGATGACAATTGAATAATACGTTGAAGACGAATGCATCTTAATTAATTATCTCTCAACTAGTGTGGTGGGGTATCTCGGTCACACGAAAGTGTCAATACATTATAGAACACTAAGACTGTTAATGAACATTACCATAGTTTAAATTCACTAGTATTTTAGAAAATTAAATCAACATAATACTACTTATTAGACATAATTATTGTATAGGCTAGATTGTAATTCATGTAAAAATCGGACTCTTTTTTGTGAACTTTATCATAATAAAAAAGCCAATATCATATATAATTGACTTAACTAAACAAAGTAATTACATTTATTTGTATTCTATAAAAAATATCATCAAAATGAATCAATTATCTTATAATTTAGCTTGTAAGTCAAACACTTCATAGACTTGTCGTTAATTATCACCTAAAGGTCAATGAAACTATCTGGCCACTATTTGTTCACCTTGGACGTCTCGGTCGTTATCTCGTGACAGCTAATTGATATTGCGATTTCTTGTTGGTCAATAAAAAGTTTTTTGAAATAATAGCACTGCGATTCTCGAAAACAACACAGATTTACGGCAACAATCAACTAAATAACGACCCACGCAGCCGCCAACCATAAAAACGGGCGAGATTCTAAAGAAAGGGTTGTGATAAATTTTTCAGAGAACCGATTACGACGAATTTCATTTGAAGGGACCACTGGGCTTATAGTTAAACCGAGCTTAGGGCAGATTAGAAGGAGATAGGCATACCATAAAGGAGACGCAGACAGTAAAACGTGGCTCACCCAACAATTATACTGCGGAGCCGGTTTTATGTTCAGATGTAATAGGGGACGAATAAAAGTCATAACGGAACAGGAGTCACCTCCATTATTGAGTGAAACACATATTTACAATGCCGAGAGGAATTGTAGGTAGATGTTAACATCGGCTTGTTATTTGAACACCTACGCCTGCGAACAATTTATCGATTATTTCGGTCTAGACTTATTAAATCTTCACCAAGAAATATATACATCGACGTTCTATTATATTACAATAAGAATAACTAACAAAGAGTAGCAAGTCGTATAAGGACGAGGAATTCTATACACTTATAAATCGAGCCTTTAGTGTCTGTTCCATAAATTTTCAAGGAAGATAAGCCAGATATAAAAGACCCCATTACAATAGCTGAAGTATATAGATTTGTGACTGAGATAAATGCAGCAGCTCAAGTAACGAATAACGGTAAAGACAGAGTTGAAAGTACATAATTAAAATCTAATACTATCGAATTTTGCCCCTGAACAAGAGTAAACCTTCTCACAAGAAAAACAAGTAACATCATTAGCTCATTATAATCTGTATAGCAAGTAATAATGCTGAGAACAATGGACACAACGAAATTGATACTCAGTAAACACTACACGCGATCATTTGCACGAAACAAATTCAGAAAGAGTGAATATGTAAATTCCTATTCATACAGTGGACAGAGACGGAAACGGTATCTTATATTTGCAATTCAATATCGAATTTGTGTAGAAATGTTTTGAATGCATAAGCGCAATAAAATAGATCTTGTATAGATTCGCGCCGCGTTCACGGCCGCGTTCTCAGCCGGGCATTGTTCTTTACGTAACGACTACGTGACGTTCACGATACGACTTATTATGCTTACGCAGGTGCCGCTCGGGTTTCACGGTGTCGATTTCCCCGACCATTGTTCTTGTAATCTTCAAACTAATCTATGCATACATCCATTTTATGCCCAAGCAATCTATCGGTCATCGCAAATCACAACTGTGACTCATTTTGTTATATTTTATCTAGCTGTGTTTTGTCTGATTTAGGTGGTTTCACGGCAATGTTTATAAGGTTAGGAGTAGGTAGAGGAGAAATCAAATCAAACCAGCTTGATGTCCAAGTGTTTCCTTATAATTTTATCACCCGAAATGTATTACAACACCACAATCATCAACATTATGATAATGAACACTACACAATGAAGTCTATTGATCGGTAAACGGTATCTAAACATAATGAAATGTTTGTATTGCAAATTGCGGAGTAGATTACACGAAGCCCACGCAACGAGTATTTTCTTTTTTAATTAAGCCGTAGTGATTCACGTGTCTTGCGAGTTACGAGTCACTGACCTTCACATAATTGCAGCCGGATGCGTGGCTGTCATGATTTCAGTACTCAATCATTCGTTCCGTTTCACGTGGCACAAACAAATAGCCAAAACATCGAATTATACACGCATCGTTTCACCTCATTAGAATCAGGTGGATAAGAATTTAGGGATTGGGGTGAAGTGAACACATCGCATTCCTGCACGACTGCCACCCGGACCCCACAGAAGTAAGCATGCGCTCATGACACATACCCCCTTTCACCCCGACGCCCACGGCTCCCGGCCGTTCCCCACAGGCTTCGTCGGCATGCAAATTTAATATTGTTACTTATTCCGACTTCACAAGGGCACTGGTATAAGCTCTATACACGCGAAACGTGTTCGTGTGCTTGTTTTGCACAAATGGGGAGTGAGCGTTGACTGTGTCTAAGAAAACATTATCATTTTTATACTGTTCATTAATGATTTTATCTTGGATATTATTTTAAAACCAACAGCTAAATTTAACCAATAAAAATTAGCCTTGAACGCTAAAGTATTTGCAACAGCCTCATTGTTATGTAGAAATTGTGGAATATCAGTGAATTTAACGGTAAATGTGTAAATTTATGCAAAACGTGCACCAACAACCTGAATATATACGCAAAATTTCATATAACACTGCCAAAATGCAGATTACTTCGTTACATAGTCACAACATACCAGCCCATCTCTACAATTAATCTTTATAGCGAAAATAAGTTTTTTCTCAGCAAACAACCTCTGGCAAACCAAATTAAATACCACAATTTGTATGCCTCAAATATATAACCAAAATAACATAACAGGTTTCGTGTAGACCAAATTGATACTGGCCTTAAATTAATGGAAATATTGACCTCGCCGTCGCATAAAGACAAGAAATAATGTAAATTGAGCCAATATTAATTAAATCTGCAAGAAATATTAACGAAACAATAACATATGTAATATATTGTATATGTATATACATTTTAATCGATCTTGAATCAAGATATTAGCGCGATTAACGAAAACATCCAGCAACAAAGCTTCATTAAACGGAACGTTAATTGATATAAAAAAATTGAAAGACTTGCCACGGGGCACAATGGCGGTCGGCAAAACCAATTAAAAGCAAATTGTTCAGTAAACAAGCGAGACTACGCCGTGGACCAATATCCGAATTCCGTTTAACTGACACAAAGGACTGTCGTTTCCATGTCTCACTGTTAAATCTGTCTGAACACGATGAGGCTTGTTTATGTTAATGAACTTCCTGTGCTATCTACAGATTATCATTACTTAGCAATATTTATTCAAGCCTCTACAAACTAACATTGTCTTTGTTCGTTCTTTCTGCGTTGTACATCTTGTTTCAAACTATCTACATTGCTGCATTGTGTATATGTTTGCATTTCTATGTAATTTCATCTTTTAACAGGAATAAATAAGAGTAAAGCGAAGTGTTAGCTTCGGCATGCGACTCTCATCCCTGAGGTCGTGTTCGATCCCTGGCTGTGCACCAATGAAATTCGTTCTATTTGCGCATTTAACATTCGCTCAAATGGAAAACATCGTGAGGAAACCGGCTTGCCTTAGACCGAAAAAGTCGACAGCGTGTAGCGCCACTCATTAATTTTTAACAGGACTAAATAACTGGTATTTGATTCTTTAAACAAGTTTATAATTAAAATAAAACTTGTAGACAGTGCAGCTTATACAGCGAAAGTGACCCAACTTCGATGAACAAAAGTTAAAACGATCCAAGCAATATTTGTTCGGGACTCGAGTGTTCAGAACTTGAAAACCAATATAAAGTTGCCTACTGTTGGAATACATTACATAGTTCCCAACTTGGGTGGAGTAATTTAAATAATTCGCATTATTATACTGAAACATCTTATATTACGAACTTTATCAAATATAATAGATTTCTTTGATGAAGCTAAAATAAATTTTGAGTTTACACATACTAAACGAGAACTTTTGTGTGACCTAAGTTACAATAACTAAACAAAGCTAGATACTGCAAATGCGCTAGCTAATTAAAACATGACACAAAGAAGAAAAGCAAACAAAGAGATAGATCTCCTACTTTCATATCAATAAAGACAAAGAAGTGAGGACAATAAATCTACACGTTTTAATATTTATTTAGAAAGTATCAGTCACCAGCTTACGTAAGATTACCGTTGGAATACAAGATGTCCGACAACTCTTTATTATGTAAATAGGAATCGGTCACGGTTACGAAATTTAATTTATTTTGAATAATTCGAGAATAATGAACGCGACTCATTCATGAAAAATTACAATGTCAAAAGAGGGTGCGCAGTTTTAACGATATGATAATGTTCGTAACCCGAATTTATATATTAAATACAAGCCATTATATTAATAATACATAGTCTTAGTAGAGATAATGACGACGCTATAGAAGAATTTCAATTTAAAAATCATTATGAAAGAATTGTTAGAACATTTACATGGCCCCCGGCACAGCCTTCCTGTGACGTCACAGCCTGTCACGAACACGCAGCGAAATGAAAGCACGTTTTATCAGACTTTATCTTGGATACAATATTTCAGTCAAAGGATAACCTTTTAGCCCAAAGACGCGTGTTGAATTATTTGATATCCGTCGACAGATGCGACGAGAATAGAAATCACATTCAAAAATGTTGAAGGTTTTAAATACAACTTGAAAAGGACAATGCGGACTTAAGCAAGAATATTGGAGGAAAACAAGAAATTATTATTTAATTATACATACGTCCTTATTGTTTTTGTGACCTTTAGTTTACTTAATATGGATAGTATTGACAATTTGTAGAATGTCTTGGCATTGAAAGTACAAATTAGAGAACATTTTTTAAATACAAGTATTTTAGTCCGATTCGCAGATTTTAAAGGAACACGTTACTAGATACAAAATCCTTTTTAGAAATACGTACAAAACAAATAATGTTTTCGTGTGAAAAACACACATGTTTCGATTCCATTTCATCGCAAATGGACGCCATCCATCTTGACTGCAATCGCCAGTCACAGCCGTCCATTAGAGAAAGTAGGGACTCTCAGATTTATGCCCGACCCAAAATAAAACATAAAAAAACGATATGACATGTTACGTAAAATTTATTTACCGTATAAAGTTTACGCGGTTAAAACTTGTTTCAGAATACTATGTTTCGTAATCAAGTTAAAACCTTCATTAACATATGAATTTAATAAATCAAGTTTACTGTGTAGATAATAATTTACGTTTCGTGCCTTGCGTTGCCATGAAAAATGTACTATAATGCTTAATTAAGGATTGTTTTGTTTATATTCATTATAACGATACGAAAGTGAAAACGGCGTAACATTTAATAACCACATACATATAACCTTTTTAAAAAATTAAGAGTAAAAGGGACATTTCCCGCGTTTGTCTTGACAGATGGAACAAAAAGGCTTTTGGAATGGCAAAGTGGGAAGAAAAAAGAGGACGCCCACCTGAAACCTGGGAAGATGGAATAAAAGGGATCTCAATCTCATGGGCTTAGTGTAATCCTCATTATGTAATAAAGGCTACTTTTATTTTATATATGTATATTAAAATCAAGATGAGACATGCACAATAAAGAACTACAAGAAGAGTAGAAGACACTATTAGTAGTAGAACGAAAACAATCGTTTGCTGAATCAGTTTTCTGTCTTCTACCAGTTAAGATATACTTCAAATATTTAAATTTCACGGTACTGGGGCCAGACCGGTCTGCAATGGCATAATTACATTCAAATCAATGGGAATCTCTGAATAGCCCATCCAATCCCATTTGGGAACTGAATCAGTGGAGTTGAATGGTCAATATTCTCGTATTAAACTGGACCTTTGAGGCTTCGTGATATCCATACTAAACTGTTCGATCTATACAATAACTAAAGCGGGAGTGGTATTTTCATATTTCCTTTGAAAAAATTATATTTTTCGTCGATTTGCAATGCTTAATATATATTCATAGACATAGACATAACATTTATTTCTAACATAAAAACACAAAATAACAATAATCAATGTGTGTGTAATGCCTGTGTGCTGTGGCCGTAATTGGCCTTGGCTCAGCAGCATTATGCTGAGCATTATGCTGAGCATTATGCTGAGGAGCAGAATGTTCCACAGCGCTGGTCAATCTACCAGAGACCACAGCAGCTAGTTTGCGCCTCAGTCGAAAAAAAATAAAAAAAAGGAACTCGAACTCAAAATAACTTTATTCATATAGTTAGCCAAGTACGCTTATGAACGTTAACAGAAAAGATGTTAAATTGATTCTAAATTTACATTTTACTAGTTCGTACGTAGAGCGGGCAAGAAGAACTGGCAAGAAACTCTCCGCCAATCTTTTTAATCGCCAAGTTTAGAGTCATACACATTGTAAATTTCACTAACGATAAATTATCGGTATAAGTTTTAGCTTAGTAAGTATGATGGATATTAGTTCACAATTAAAACGCATATTAGATAAATTATTATCGCTTCCACCAATATGCGGTCTGGATGCAGATTCGTAAATTATTGTGACATACAGTTTCCTACGGTTTTATACAAGTTACTTTTAATAGGTATGCATCCATTAAGAGAAACGATAAATTTATATCCAATACATTAGATTGTATAATTGTTTGATATTTAAATTTCTATTCAACTAGTAATCAAGCTGTATTCATTATCAGGTACCTATAACGTAAGTATAACAGATAAGCGTAAAATTGCCACTTAAAGCCCTCATTGTATCCATAAGGAATTTTGTTAATTTGATTAAATTATTCGCTATTATTAGAACGTTGTAATGTTTATTAGTAATATTGTTCGCTTCACTGTAAAGAGAATACGGATCTAAACTAAATTAAGGCTTTATTTCAAATGTAACAGGAGGCAAACGGGCAGGAGTCTCATCTGTTAAGTGATACCGCCCATGGACACTTACATTGCCAGGAGGCTTGCAAGTTCGTTGCCGGCCTTTTAAGAAATGGTACGCTCTTTTCTTGAAAAATTCTAAGTCGAATTGGTTTGGTAATACTTTAGTGGGCAGCCGGCAAAAATTGCCTCAAGAAACGCTATTGAAATGAGTTCATTAATTCAAGGTTACATTTGGTAATGAAAAATAAGAATAGAATATATTCCTATGACACGGCTGAAAATTCTTGTATTAAAAAGATATCAGGTTGGATAAATATGTCTGCCGCAGATGCAAAACATGACTATTTACCTGCAGGTTGCGCGGGGGGTTCGCTGGTGTTCAACTGTCCGTTGTTCCGCACAGCTGCCTTCTTCCTTCCCCCCGTCGTTGCGGGACTCTTGGAAACTTCTCGCTCCACTCTCTGCAATAATTTATATAGTATTTAAAATATGGATACATTTGTGATATACAAAGGTCAGAATTGTAGAAGCAAATTTCTAAAGAGTACAAATTATAATATATGTCTCTATACAACAGCGTAAACACAATTTGACAGAAAGATACGACAGAATTTGAATTAAATTTGCCTAAATAAAAAAGCCGACCACTTAAAGATTATATACAAATACACAAATCTTTACATATATTTGTAATGTAAATAAATAATAAACTAATATTAACAAGACCCTGCCAGCGTTAAAGGTTCACTGCCACAGGGACAAAACTTTTTAAATATGTTTTAATTTTCTAAATATTAATTGTTATTATTATCGATGAAAATATTGATGTCTTTTACAACAGTCTGCCAAGTTACCGTAACCTTGTTTATCATGCTTCAAATGAGGTTTAAGTTTTCATTTAGTTAAGGTTATTTTTTTTTTTAAAGAATACCTATTCTACTCCCCTGCCATTGTGTCCAGGGACTTTTTCTATCTTTAAACTGCACATCACACGTCTCGCGAAATACGTATATTTGTGTGTTGAATATACATATTTCTCAAGTCATTTTGATAAAAAATTTGTGACAAATGAAGACAAGATGACCTCGTGAATTAGTCGATAACAAAACATTATTATTTTCATATTAACAGCCGCGTTATTTAATGGTAATTGTGTCTTATGATTAGCCGAGCGTTATGGGGCCTCATTAAAAAGTAATTTGGGGCGTGTATAATCTTTTGACGTCGCATCCGTTTAGTAACCAAGTAGACTTAATCGACTTTTAAAACATAAACATTATATCATTAAATTTATATTCTATTTCTGAAATTAAGACATAATGAATTCTACACTTTTTTCTTTAAAAAAAAAACAAACGACTGTTTAAAAAATTACTTATTTTAAACTTGATAGTCATTTATAAAGGTTTTAATACTGCAATAAATTTTCAGTTTATAAAAATAATATAACTCTAATCAAATTCTAAGCCATTTTTTGGAAATATAATCCTGTATATAATCCTATATAATCCTGTATAAGAGAGTAATAATGTGTTATTATTCTCTTCTATTCTGATTAGTCAAAACAGTTCAACCAAGTTTTAGCTTTGAGCAGTTATTATGTGTATATAGAGAAATCCTTTGTGGGAAATTTAATTATATTGTTAAGTATTTGTGTTTATCAAGGTATACATTACCTATTTTACTCAAAAAACGTAAACAATATCTATAAAACGTAACAAACTAAACCGTTTAATAAATAAAGCTTTAGTTGTAAGCTGAGTCATCATTCTTCGAGGCAATGAGTCAGCAGTCTGAGCTTTCGTGAATACTGTCGAGTCAGCGCCGCACCTTATTGCTCTGTCAGCTAGTAGTGCACTAATACTGATTGATAAACGATAAAATTTAATTGAATAGTTTAAACTGAACGACGAATTGTAAAATGTCCTTCATCAACATTAATATTAATATATGATTACTATATTATTTGAGGCTGACGGATAAACTCTAATCTCAGGAACTGGAGTTCCATTTACTTCAAAAAGGAACAACAATTGTACTACAGTAGATGAATAAGCACATTACGTAAAAACTCAACACAAAAATTATTTTAATAAATTACAAAACGAAAACGTTCATATCTTTATCCAGTAAAAGGTCATTAAACGCAAACTTTCGAGGCATCCGCCCGCCCTCGGGGGGTGAGGGTGGTCCGCCCAAACTGTTTATGTGCACAAGCTCGAACATTATGCTTTGACAGCGCTGCGTCATGGGGAAATTGACAAACAGCCGGTTTATGGATCTAGTATGTATTTTGATAGCTATCGCGTTAAGCAAACTCCGTCTCAAAGGACTATACAATGTACCTTGTATGGTCTATTTATGTTTTACACATTGACACAGATACTAAATTAATAGACGTAGACTGTCTATTGATATCTATGGTTAACATAAAAACTATCAAAGAACGGTGCAAATAAGAAACATAACCGAGATATCATTAGCCTAAATTAATGTAATTCACAAGTATTACTTAAAGCTACAAATAATTGCCTCACATAAACATTACTTAACTGATTAAGCTAAATTAATTTCCGATTAAATTATTGTTTAGAGAACATTTAATTATAATTTGTAAGCAATTTAACTGTGCTAGTTTGCGTAAAAATTACGAACAATAATGGTATTTGAATCTCGTATTACGCTTACAAAACTATTGCTTAATATAAATAGATCAATGAACTGTAACATTAAATCGTGATCAAAGCAAATTCAATAAATAAACATCGAACGAGGCACATTCATCAACGTAGTTACAATGTCACACAGATACCCAAATAGCACCGTAAGCGTTAATGCAATCAATGCTTAGTCTTATGATTCCATTGTGTTCCACGAATCAAAGTTATCATGTAAGGGGTTTTAGCTGTAAGATTATAATTATATTAAAGGTAGTCTAATATCGACCACCATAGTGATAGGGTCTAACATCGACCAACTTAGAATAAGAGTCTCATATCGACTATTAGTTAAGAATATTAAGTGTAATTTACTTAATAAAGTTTTCCTTTTTAAAAAAACCTTTGATAACCGTCGCGATTTGACTGGCGCAGCCGGTAGGATATCCGTCGTGATCCTGTGCCTGTGAAGACTTAAAATCAGTCTGAGTATAGGGTTGCGCGTGTGTTTTTACGCATTTAACGGATATTTTACGACCAAACAAATAAGTCATTATTGATCGCGTAATTCGACGGTAAAAGGTAAAAAGTGAAAGAAGCAGAAGCAGTTATAAATAGAAGAAATGGGTTGCAGACTTATGTGAGTAAACCTCTTCGCATTCCAACCTGTCCCATTTTATTTCCGTTTGACTGTGTATTGTGTAAAATAGATTTAAGTAATTTTAAGTTGATAAAAATTTTAATTGAAAACAAAAGAAAATTATATTGAATTAGTAAGTAAGTAAAGAATATAACTTTAAACTTTTTAATTAATTGTAATAGATATTTTTTCTTAAAAATGCAAGAAATACGCACTATTCCAACTGATATTCTAAATATTATACCTAAGTTCGATGGGGAACAAAAACTATTAAATTTATTTTTAAATAAAAGTGAGTATGTCATTAGAGCCTTTAGGCCAGAACATCCGAATATAGCACAAGATATATACATATTTCATGTTATAACAAGCCGCCTTAGAGGTAAGGCAAGTCACTTGATTAGCGAGAGACAAGACATCAATAATTGGGAGGAGCTAAGAACAACTCTTATCCAACATTTCGGAGATCCTAGAACTGAAGAATGTATTTCGATTGAATTAGAAAATATTAAAATTAATCAAGGCGAGTCATATTTAAGCTTTTGTAATCGAATCCAAAGCATCCGTAGCACATTATTTTCAAAAATTAATTTAATAGAGGACGAGAATATTAAGAACGCGAAGATGAATATATATAACCACACATGTTTAAATGTTTTCCTTTTCAATTTGCCCGAAGATATGATACGCGTTGTCCGATTACATAGATGTACAACTCTAGAAGACGCGCTCAGTGTAGTAATGGAAGAAGTAAATTTCCTTAACCAATATAAATCACGGAGTGTTAATAGACAAAAATATACTCAAAATATTAATGAAAAAAATAATTTAACACAAAATAATTTTCCACAAAATAATTTTCCACAAAATAATTTACCACAAAATAATTTATCACGAAATAATTTTTCACAAAATAATTTTAATAAGTTTAATCAATTACCCCAATACCAAAATAAGCCTCCAATGAATTTCAAATTCGGAATACAATCACAACAACAACCTCAAGGATTTAAACCTAATTTCTCTAATTTTAAATTCGGTACCAACCAAAAGCAAGGGATATATAATCCTAATAATCCTAATAATCCTAATAATTCACAATTTAAGTTTGATGGTGGACCACCTCAATTTGGATACAGGCAATTCCCCCAAACAGCGAATCAACAACAATTTAAATTTGGTATCCCACAAAATCATCAACCAAAACCGGTACATAGATATGATAACGATGTATCGATGCGAACGGCGCCTCAAGCTAAGCCAAATTTTATGACACCAAGAACATCAAATAATTTATTTTATACAAATTACATGAACGACGATATGAATAACTACACAGATTACGATCATGAAACATTTTATACACACGAAGATAATTATCCCTATGAATATTATAATGTAGATTCGAACGATTTTACACCAGATAATTATTGTCAATTAGAACAAAATTCAGAAGAAGCGGTTGACACCTCAGAATCTGAAAATTTTCATACACAAGCCTCAATAACCGACAAACCGAAGTAATACAATTAAATCATCACGGTACTTTAAAGTTGCCACATATTGAAATTCCCGAAATAAATAGTAAGTTTATGATAGACACAGGTAGTTCAAGATCCTTTATAAGTCCTGAAATAGTAAATAAGTATTTGTCAGAATTTAAATATTATGAGCCATTCGAAGTCGTGAGTACACACGCACAGAGTCACCATAACGAAGTAATTTATATACCTCTCTTTAAAACTTTTTGTAGTACAGATTATCATAAATTTTATATCTATAATGTGGATAGCGATTATGGCGGTTTAATAGGATCAGACTTATTAAAACAACTTGACGCTAATATAGACATGAAAAATCAAATTTTAAAAACTCGTGACACAGAAATACCAATTATTTATAGTCCACCATTTGCCATTCATGTTGACGCACGTTCTGAAACTCGTGTTAAGGTTCCTGTTAATCTTCCTAATGGACAAGCAATATTAAATTCAATTAATTTTGGTAAAGGTATAAGAACACCATCTGCTCTTGTAAAATGCGAAAACGGTTATGCTACCACTATAATACAGAATGCAACTGATAAAAACTATAAAATTAAATTCACTAAACCTCTAATGGTTACAAGTTACAATAATTTGTGTTTTGAATATAGAGATATTTTTTACAGCCAGTATATACCATTAAGTTTTTCTAATCAAGTTAAGCATAAAACTCGTATTAAATTAAATGCTTTAGGTAAAAACGATAAAGATAATCAATCAATGGTAGTTAATGTAGATAACTCTGATAGAAATCTTGATTACTATATTCAAGAATTAACCGATTCAATAACACGATTAGGACAAAACAACCAAAGTAAAGAACCTGAAAATGATAACAGTAACTCTATGTCTTTTTCTGAAATATCTAGGTCTATTCCATCTCGAGTTAATTCCAGGTCATCATCACGTACATTAACAATAAACTCTAGTACAGATACAGCACATTCTGCTGAAGATATGGATACTGATGGCATTCCCATACTTTACGAAGCTATAGATACAAAACCAAACCAAATATTAATATACCCATGGTTTAAAAATGAACTTTCAGTTAAAATTCGTTCACATCCCAAGCAAAAGATTTTAGAGGTTCACTTACCCCTAGATAATTCCGAGTTAATAAAAAAATTTCTTAAAGAATATATTAGACCCAAAATTAAATACTTTATCTATTACGAAAATAAAGCACACCGACAATTATTCACACAAGTATTAATTTCATTATTTAGAAAAGAAACCGTAAAGCTTTATGAATGCACTGAAAGAGTAATTAATGTCACTGACGAAAAAGAACAAGAGGAAATAGTAATGAAGTATCACGTAGGCAAAACCTGTCACCGAGGTATTAAAGAAACAATTTCTCATTTAAAACGAGTTTATTTTTGGACAAATTTAGAAGAAACCGTAACCAGTTTAATAAATTCATGCGACACTTGTAAACGTATGAAATACGATCGTAGACCATTTAAACCTCAATTACAACTTACACAAACTCAATCAAGACCTTTTCAAGAATTATTTATAGATTTATTCTCCATAGAAGGAAAATATTACTTAACCATATTAGACGCATTTAGTAAGTTAGCACAAGCTTTTGAAATCCCAGATAGATCGACACCTGAAGTAGTCAGGGCACTTATAAAGTATTTTTCATTCTACGGCGTACCTACTAAAATCAGTTCAGACCCTGGTTCTGAATTCAATAATAAACTCATGAAAGACTTAATGACATTATATAAAATAGACATTCACATAGGCACCCCTAACAATCCAAACTCAATGGGATTAATAGAACGATTCCATTCCACAATTTTAGAAATATATAGACTTGCGAAATATGAACATAAATTCACAGATGCTACATCAGTGATGACTTATGCTATAATGGCTTACAATCAAACAATCCATTCAGTAACAGGTCTCACTCCGTTTGAAGTAGTATTTGGTCACACGGAAAATAACAATCAATTTAATTTAAATTTTGATAAAGAATATACTCAACAACTAGTTAGGGATCATGCAAAAAGAACTCACTACTTATACAAATACTTAACCGATAAAATAGGAACTAGGAAAGAAAAAGTTCAACAAAGTAGAGTAGGAGAAACTAATTTTGATTTAAATGAAGGTGATAATGTTTTTATTAAAGGCATAAATCGACGTAGAAGCAAGGATAAGCCCAGGTATGAAAAAGCAAAAGTTATGGGTAAAATAAAAAGAAATGTAGTATTGGTAGAAACTAGCACAAAAGATAAAAATGTTCCAATAAAAGACATAAAACGTCCCCCACAGGTTCGTCCTGCTAGTGACCCAAGCAGTAACGATCCGGGCCCTTCAACTTCAAAAGGTTGAGAAGAATCCAGGCGTTCTCCCTCTTAGAGAAGGAACCGCTATGATTACGTATGATAAGTGGATAGTAATTAAGACATTAGATATTAAACTTATTAAGGAAGAATTAGAATTTAATATGCATAGGTATATAGAACTAAATAGAATAGTAGAATTACAGTTAAATACCAGTAGCTCTTCGTTAATATACTTCAATGATGTTAAGCTTCAAGTTAATTATATGTTAAATATCACATTGAACAAATATTCAGAAATTGTACCAATTAATAGACAGAAAAGAGGACTCATTAATCCTTTGGGATCTCTAGTTAAAATGATAACAGGAAATTTGGATTACGATGATGCTATTAAATATGACAACTTAATAAAAAATGTAAAATCTCGTGAACATTCTCTGGAAAAGAAAATTACTGTTATAACCGAAATGATAAGACTTGTTGCAAACTCTACTATAAATATTACAAACAATCTCGAACAATTAAGTGATGCAATTAATAAAATTAATAAAAATATTAAAGACATTTCAATTATTTCACATGTTAACCAAATAACACATATCTATAATTCCTTCTTACATAATTTTCAAATAATTTACACAAAATTGACCGAGATTGAAAACATTTTAGCATTCAGTAGAATGGGCGTATTACATCAATCTATAATTAATACTAATGAACTCATTAATGTACTTAGAATCATAGAGAAAACAGATAAGCTGATATTTAAAGTAATTCCTGAAAATATTGTAAGAATTGAACAGTCCATGACATTGAAATCGTATTTTAAGAACAATGTTATTACTTTAGTATTAGAAATACCCTTAGTTAAGAAAGAAACTTATTTTTATTATAAAATTGTACCCTTACCTATCACCCAACCTGAAACAAACCTTACCTTAATAATATTACCCAAGTATCCTTACCTTATTGCGAAGGGGTTGAAAGCGAAATCGCTGTCGACACCATGTAAGAATATAGAAGAAGAAATATACCTCTGTGATGAGCTGCAGACCATGGTACCTGTTGAAGACACTTGTATCCTGGACCTGATGAAATATTCTCACAACGTCTCTTGCAAACAAATTCCAATAGAATTCGAAGAAATTAAAGTGGAACTTTTACAGATTAACCGATGGATAATCTACTCTAAATCACCTGTTGATCTGGTTAGAACCTGTGATAATGAAATTTTACATTACACTCTCATAAATACTTACTTATTAACCATAGAAGATAAATGCCAATATAACATTGCAAATCACAATTTAAGAATACATAGCAGTAACGGTGAGAAGCTTATATCTCAAAAGCTGCCGCTAGTAAATTTACCTGAAAATTTGAAGATCAGTATCCAGAGCAACATTAATCCTGTTAAGCTGAATGGGGTTGATTTAACCAATTTAAAAGTATTATCATACGCCCTACAAAACAGTGAAAATCAAAGTGATAGTGTAGTGAAAACCAATAGTGTCAGTTTAGGGACAATAATTCTATATGTAATTTTAATTTTAAGTCTTATATCCTTTCTGACATACAAAAAGATAAAAACATATTGTATAATATTTCAAGGCCGAAACCATCCTCCGAAAAATTGTTCTTCAGATGATTTCGAGCTTAAGGAGGGAAAAGTTACAATGTCACACAGATACCCAAATAGCACCGTAAGCGTTAATGCAATCAATGCTTAGTCTTATGATTCCATTGTGTTCCACGAATCAAAGTTATCATGTAAGGGGTTTTAGCTGTAAGATTATAATTATATTAAAGGTAGTCTAATATCGACCACCATAGTGATAGGGTCTAACATCGACCAACTTAGAATAAGAGTCTCATATCGACTATTAGTTAAGAATATTAAGTGTAATTTACTTAATAAAGTTTTCCTTTTTAAAAAAACCTTTGATAACCGTCGCGATTTGACTACGTTCTGTAGGCGTGTTTACAAACATGTACTTCTCTTTCATCATTGCAATTTGTTATACAAGAAATAGAACCATAGAATAAAACCTGATTAGCTAAACTGGCTTAAAAACTATATTTTTGAGCTTTGTATGAACATTACTTGAACGAATTTAACTAGATCAATTATAGTTTAAAACTAGCCTAACATAACCTATTTTATAGATAGCAGGGCTATAAATGTATGTATTGTTTACCAGTAGGTTAAGATTCTATGAATTGAAATTTTAAATTCATTTATTCATTTAGGTAACACAATGTACACTTATGAACGTAAATAAAGAAATACATATTAAATGCTTCTAATTTTACATTTACTGCCAGTTCTCAAATCAAGGGCGTAGAACGGGCAAGAAGAACTCGTAATAAACTCTCCGCCACTCTTTTTAATCGCCAAGTTTTTTGTTTTACACAATGTTTGTAAGAAGCTGCAACCATTACACCATGTTTTACATGATGTAAGTTATTTATAGTTCTTTGATAATAATAAAAAAAAAACAATATGAAGTACGCAATCTCGTGGGAAACAACACGCAATATATGATTACTATACCGCAGATTCACCCCCAACAATTAGGTTTATGATATAGCATTCCTAGATAAATAGACTATCTTACACAAAAATAGTTTTTGAATTTAAAGTAGTTACTAGAGTAGCACGTACAAGCAAAGTAATAGGTTTACATTTATTGTACCTAAAAATCCTTCATACATTTTTTTTTCTTATTATTTCCAAGTCTTTACGATGTACCATACAGTAGCATTTATTACAAAGATTCTCATATAGATAGAATTAATAAGAGAAGTGAAAGTGGTGTAGAAAGTAGACATGTATGACCTACGCAACTCACGAAGTGGGCCACGATACTGATTGCACAAGATAATGCTATCTTATCAAAAATATTTGATATCATAGCAAATTCCAAATAGTAACAAGATTAATAAGTTCTGAAGTCATTTAAAGCAATATTTTTTCTCATTTACGATTTTGTGTTATAATAAACGTACTAATAATTGGATAATTTTATAAATATTGTTTTATTGATAATTCTTATATTTTTTTTATAGAACAATGGGCAAGAGGATCACCTGATATTAAGTGATCACATGGACACTCTCAATGTCAGAGGGCTCGCGAATGCGTTGCTTGCCTTTTAAGAATTGATACGCTCTTTTCTTGACGGACTCTAAGTCGAAATATCTGTTATGCTATTTTACAATATAAAAAAACTTACTTTCGTTAGCATAGTATAATAAAATATTTATTTCAATTACTTATAAATAAAACTAGTTCTCAATTTTAGTCATAAGTGAAAGTGTTGAAGACAGCTACTGCCATCTAGTGGTAACGCCAAAACACATTTCGACCGTCAAAGTTAATTAAATTCTCTAGAATGGCTCATAAAAGATTGTTTCCTAAGCAAGGGGTGAAAGAGCAATTACGTCGCACCCTTGACGTCCGCACTATGGCTTAACCCGCGCGATACATCATCAAATCAAGGGATGATTTCAAACTAATGAATAACAATCCAAAAGCAAGCATTTAAAGCTGTTGATAACACTGTCATACTTCTTATAGTACTCAAAGCTTTCTAATAAAAACAACAGCTTAATTATATAAATAAATAAAAATGTGTTTATTCATAATAAACATTGCATTATGCTCTTTTAAGTAAAAAATACCTGTGTCAGGGTTCCCAGCTCTTCCACAACAAACTTAATAGCTAATTCCATATAAATAATTTTGAATGACATTTTCCACCTTTCCAAAGTGAGCTAATATTTAAGGAACCGGGAGGACTTTGACTGTATTTAGCAGCAGTAACAATTTCATTTTCCTTTAAAAGTTGTAGTTTGTTTAATGGTCATTCTTTTCGTTTTTTATGATGTACTTAATTGACTTATGTTTCTGTTTTGTTTAACAACGTAATCTGTTTTGGCTATGTATATAGGCTTTGTAATAATCTAAGTATTTTCTTTTATAATATGTATAATGTATATGTTTAAGAAATAAACAAGCTACTATTATGCGATATTACCGTAGTATATTCGCGGGTAGAAATGCTAGTACGGCCTCTATTTCTCCCCCTCGAGTTCACGTACGCTTGACACTAATGACAGCAGTGCACACGCCTGTTTAATGCCTCTACGCCTTTCATTTCAAAAGCCTTACTCGCAGAAGTTCAATTACAAAATCTTTTCATTTAAATTTCACGCCACTGTTGCCACGGAACGCAATCTTAATTATCACTAACGATTCAAACGGTCATAATCAAAATCATTAAGAAAAGTGTGTATACTAAAACAATTGCCAATGTCATTGTAAATTGTCTATTTATTAAAGATAAACCACAGTAAATATTGTTGACGGTTGACGACCAGTCATCAGTTGATCCCTTGGAGTTGCGTAGATATGTGATGTCTCTCTGGATTATCTACCGTATTGACCACGGATTGTTCAGAGGAATTATTCGGATTAACCTGCAGTTGAGTTCCATCATCGGACGTCGAGGGAGAATACGAAATTCCACTCCTATCACCTCAAAGTAACTGAGCGTACCAATTCTTAAAAGGCAACACACTTGCGAGTCTAGCAATGTACGTTTATATGAGAGGCGGTACCATTAAACATCAGGCCCTCTTGTTAAAAATTGTGTGGCGACCGTCGGGTCATAGTGAGATTTTTGAAAGAGTCCTACCACGAACTATTAATCTCGTATGCCAAAATCCAATGTATTTTTGAGTTACTAGAGTCTGAATAAGAACATCTAGTTCCCGCATCAAACCCTACGTCTGTTCATAGGTAATGATATTAAACATTCCATGGAGCCGAGCGAGTTGCTATGTTACGTTTAAAATTTATTTGGACGTTTAAAAATTTGACCTAAATTACATGTTAACGTAAACATTAGAAGATACACAAATATCCGAACATTGTTAAAACATCCGGTTAAATAACGTCTTTAATGTAATAATAGTACAAAAGGAAACATTGCAACGTTATATCTGTAGATAAAATATTACTGGGCTGTGTATTAACATACGTTTAAGACATAAAATAAACGACACATTTTATGTGTCTGTGGTTTTAGAATATCCTTATATTGTTCTATTTGAACAACTTTGTTGCATATTGTGGTTACAATTTGCATTACAGTCATCTTTAGTACAAAATGGAATTGCGGTATACAGCATGTCGCGTTAAAAAACCCATTCATCATAAAAAAATTTGCACTCAGAGAATACATGTCATGTAATGATTATAAGTTTGTAACAAAAAGAAACCGACCAAAGGAATCATATCATCATTTGATTTTGAACAGATTTCCGAAGGTTCCTCTTCTCTGGGAACCTTTATCATGGAATAGGTAATTTCATAATTTTTTATTTGAATGACAGGAATGCCAGGGTTTCTCAGGGATGCTATGGCAACACCCTTTCCAACAAAAAAAGAATCATCAAAATCGGTTTAAACCACGAAGTCATCCGGTTTTAGGTAAATTGATTTAGCACTTCTGTTAAAATATAGATGATTATTTCTCTGATAATTACAACCATACACTATAGGTAGCTAAATGAGCTATGTATTAGAGAAAATTAAGAACAAAAACCGGTTTTCAGAGTTCTGAACCATTATAATTACGTAGATATAGAAAAGGAATTACACGAACAATGAACAGCGATCATTCAATTAGGTAACGGTGAATGACAAAATAACATTACAAAAATGATAAAAAGCGAGGAAGTAATTAGGCTGCAGCCGTGACAAATCAAATTCGAGTAAGTTCCGCATCAAAAACTTTTAAACAATTTAAGTGTTTGCTGTTGAATTAATATAACTTATTAATTACAATCTTCGGACCAAAGTTCCCGAAATAAACCAATACTCCAAGGATACAAATAAAAATCCTACGAATGTTAAAGAAAATTTTGCAACTACATACTTCGTTCGTCCACCACATGCACCTCTAAATAAACGAAGAAAATACGAGTGAAGATGAATAATAACTACTTCCAGTTAACATTAAAACAACTCGACATTCATTAAATCCCACACAAATGCAACCATCAATTGACGTTACTCATGTAAATGATGTAATCAAATTTGTTAAACGACCCAAGCACAGGTTGCATATCAGAGAGGGCTTCGTAGGTTCCATATTAAAGCTAGGCAGGGCCTTTGATATGCACAATAAACAAGATAGCTATTGTGAGAGTGTAGTGAACCGTAACTCACAAGTGAATACTCTCTGTACAATAGCCGTACATAAATTATGAATAGCAACTGATTGTACTCACTGCTAGAGACAAGCTAAATCGTGATCAAACATGTGTGGGATACATTGTTAATAGAACAAGAATAAATGTAGGTGTACTAAATTAGATTATTAGTTTATATTAAAATATCTGTCGATGTAGGTAATGCATAAAGATCAAACGGTTGATAAAACAGTTTTCTTATTTTAATTACAAAAGCTTGCCAACACTCGGCACATTGATACATAAAATATAAGATTGAGTCACATATAAGCAAACATAACAAACACGAAGAAAAAAATAAATACATCGATTCAAAGTGTGAGGGGAGCAACTATGGATATCCAGACCCAGCTCGTTTGTCAAGCTCTATCTGGATACCGGCGAGATTTTGGCCAAAACGCGTTCTTCTGCTATCGTCATCCATTAATTGAAACGTGTATTCAAACTCTTATTTGTATTAACAAGGTCGTTAAACTCAAATCCACAAAATATTCGGCTTTCCTAAATTACGTACTGAGAAAACGGTAGTTGTAAAAACTAAAGGAAGTTATTACTCAGTTGATTGCTTTTAAAAACAGTAAACAAGCTTTTTCCAATAAGGTCAAAGGAAGTTATTGGAAATTTCACCACGTGTAACGCCCACGCTTATTAAGGTTACATTCGCAAAATAGAAGCCGGGGCCAAAGTATAAAACAATAAAGTAATGGATAATTCTAATAGGTAAGAAAATTTAAATGTCATTATAGAGTAGCTGTACCCTTGGACTGACTTAGCTCCGGTCATTTCTCATAATACAGCTGCGATATTTGTTTCGTTATGAATTTAATTTTTTACCTTATCCAAACGGTAAACAATTGTCTTTTTAATAAGAATTATTATAAATTAATATTTTGCGTCATCATCGATATGACTTTTTGGAGTTGATAATGATGGGCAAAATTCAAAGTAAGAGACTGGCTGATAGAAGTCAAGGTTCCTGAGTGGAACGTGGACCATCATCACATCCGCTGAGGAGTTTTTTAAACTAGCAAAAGATACCAGGCAATTTAAGGTGTTAAAAGTAATAAAGTGGCACCTAAAGAAGAAGATTAATTAATATGTATCCTCGATAAAGAGCCAAATACTTAAACCGATTGATTTCACTGAGCTGTAGGAAGCTAACAATGTGTTAGCTAATATTTACATTATTCCATTTTCTTATGTATTTGCCATAATGTTGTTCAACATTAGTCATGCTTTGTAACGATATACCGTACTATATTTTTATGTAAAAGTCAATTAACAAAGGTCCGTTTGATTGTATACTTATTTAGTATTTGGGGCGTGGCACAGTTTTTAAGATCTTATCAATGCGATTAATTGATAAAGCTGGATAGTTTGTTTTCGCGATCTTCACTACATGTTCGAATTGACAATAATATTTGTGTTGGAAAAGAGGAAGTATGAAACACATCTACTGTATATTAAGGCTTTAAAGAAAGAGTTAATATTATAAAAATCAATAGAGGTGAAGTTATAAATGAATATTGCATAATAAATAACGTAACCGACCTAACGTAACGTCTGACCTTTTCGATCCGCGCTGTTTACACAGATTAAGATGCATATGTAACCCTACATTCTTTCTTATATAATATAACAATGTCTGTTTACTTTTCACACAAAAACAAATACTATTATCTGTAACCAAGAGGTATTCGATTAACTCTTAAAAGAACAGAGGACTGATATATGTAAGCAGGTGTTTACGTATAAACGTAATCAATGCATACTCCGAAATGTATAGTAAACTTCTTATAAGGCTACATAACCGTGTGAATTCTGAGGCAATCCAACTTCTTGATACAACAGGAACAAGACGCCTAAAGAGAAATCAACCTTTTGAGTTAAACCTAGTGAAGTGAACATAAGTGCAAGTGCGGTATCTCAGACACACGAAAGTGTCAAAACATTATAGAACGCTGTCAATGAACATTACCTTAGTTTAAATTCGCTAGGTTTTAGAAAATTAAGTCTACATAATATTACATATTAGCCATAACTATTGTACAGGTTGTAATTCATGTAAATTCACACCCTTTTATGTAAAAAAAGTAATATTCAGCTTGTAATATTCTAATAGTATAGCAAAACTAAACCCTTACAATTTTTAGCCTAAAAAACGCATGTAGGTACACATAGGTTTTTGGTAAAGAGTATGCTATAGCTAAGCTAAATAAGGACTATATATTATTATGTACGCTAAATAGAACGTATATATTTACTTATTAAATCAATTCAATGAATCCATTAAAATATAACAATCAAACTTTTCCTTGATTTTATAGGTACTTTATTACAAATAGGAGAGACTCTTTAAAGCGTACACGTTTTACGATTCAAGGCTAATAGAATACTATTAAATTTGTCGAAGTTATTTTTACCATTGACTATAGACAATAGACAATCTATTGCCTTACATTTTCAGTGACATGACAAGGACTCTTTAGTACTGGAGCACACATTGAAATAACAATTCTTTAATTTCTTCCTTTGTTTATCATGTCATAACTTTTTTTTATTATATACAGAAGGCGTTCGTACCACTAAATGAGGTTTTATATAAATATATGACGTCCATAATCTTTTAGTTGCTTAACAGCTTGAGATGTTTCAAGGACGATTCCCTACTAATTCCGTTATCTTGAACTGTTATTATATAATGTCTAACACAAGTTACGGTACTTCACACTCATTATTTAATCTAAACAAATAATCCAATTAAAACGCGATAAAATTTAAATCGCATTCGAACCATGAAGCCACATAAACGAGTTTTTACGATAACAGGTTAAGCCAACGATCGATTTACACGTTACAATGACCCGAAGACAACTTACACACACATCATTCACCGCGATATTCCCGTACATTTGCACAATCGCACAATATCACAAAAAACTTTCTCAGAGCACGTTTAAAATATCACGATTAGAGTATATGCGGCGTGTTCCCGGTACATTTATCTCAATCTTGGAGTGCCGGAGGGCAAGAGTGCAACACGACTCGCTCGACTGGTGCCTCCCTTCCCGGACCCCACCGGTAACCGGTTACTCTAGTCCACTACCGATGGATATGCCCTCTCTAACTAGATTACAACGTAAATAAGGTTAGCTACCGCTGGCATTTAGAAATACAACCACAATCAAAACTATTTCTCTCTACATAAAGATGTAGCGAGAGTTCAAATGACGCAATAATTTATATTGACAATAAACGAAACGTATTAATAGATATAACACGGTTTAATTAATGCGCAACGAAAGAACAACAAACCCATAATTAGGGTCAGACCCAGTCAAACCGAGACAAAAACATTAAAGCGGGCAGCGAAGCGAAAGAAGAATGTGAAATAACGGTAGCCTAACAATTAGCAAGATATAAAATAACTAATTGGTTAAAAGAACATAATCATAAGTTATACAATCGTGCTCGTAAATGACGTCAACCGTCGAGACTTGTTAAATCAAAACAGGAGATTAGCATAATGGCGCATCTCGAATGACTATTATCGTTAATCGGAACGCAGCAGTGCCGTGACTCTCTGAACTTAACTAGAATCACGACTCGACCGACAGAAATCTTCCGTGCAACAATTGTTTGGAATTCTGGTCTAACCGCTTCATATTCGAAAGTACAATTACACACGATTTAAGATCAGAGTTAAGCCTATGGTTGTAGGTTGTCTGGTGAGATTTATTTACGTGGCTGAAACATGCGACCGTGGGCGGACGTGGGATGTAAGACTATATTTCTGCCTACTAGAGCATTTAATTCCGTTTATGGAGCTAAATTGTCTCTTTTGTAAAACTCTTAAAATAAAGGTGTATTAAAAAGTAGTTATACAATAGAATTCAATCAACGAATGTTTATAAATAGCTATGCCTTGGTGCGGTCGCTTTATATTACCGAACAAAGGAACAATAACGACTAACAAAGAAGTTAGAAAAGAACAAAAGCAAATATCGAAGCGGGTTAAATGAGCTATTTCCTACCAAGACGACGCTGTAATAGAAACAACGCTATCACTGATAAACAAAAGTGCATTAAACATTACGAAATCTAGGATAAGAATATAAACCAACAAAACTTGATCATCATAATTCTTATGATAAATGGATCTAGGAAATTGAGATGCAATATTATTTAAAGCACAGGTGTGAGTGAGATAGTGGCATAATCGGGGTGTGGCTATCAGTAGCTACTTTGTATGCGCTAAATCTACATAGTTGCCGCAACTGCATAATACATATAACACGTTTCCATATATGAACGTGTAAGTAAGTACAAAAGATATTAGGCCGGCGTGCACATAGCATTATATGCTAATTAGCTTTCTAAGGCGCGTTCACTCTTGTAGATAAATCTAATGTAACTGTTTCAAGAGGTTCTTAATATGCAGGTTAAACACTGCTAATGATTAAAGAATTAAATTAATAATTTGATTAACGGCTTGATCAAAACAAAATAATTACAACAGTATTTGATTAATTAACCGACGTATACAAATGGACAAAACACAAAGAAATTAATCTATAAGCGCTCATGTCAATGACCAAGTGTTCAAGCGGTTATAATAATAGAATATGTACCGGTAGAGGGGCAGCACGCTCCAACTGGCCACAAATCACCAAAATCACTTCACGACGTCACGCGTAACATTTAACTCGCATGTGACGATAGTGCGGTGAAAGGTAAGATGCGTTCCGTAAACGGTTTCGAGTAAAGAGTAGCCGAGTGTAGTGCCGGCGCGCGAGAATGGCGCAAACTGGAGCCGAGAGGGGGAGGGGCTGCCCCTTCGTTGCCCCTTCAGCCCACTCCCCCGCACCTACACGCGGACCCGGCCACCAGACAGGCTTGCATAATTAATTAGACTTCGCACTCCCGTCATATATTGCACCTTCCGCATGCAAGGTCATCGTTTTCGTTACACGCTTTGACAGTATCGTATTGATTACTTCATCGGGAGTCTTATTATCATGCTTTCGTGATATAGCTTTATTATTCATTTCTAAACTGTTTGAAGTAAATATTCCTGTAATACCTATATAGAAAGACTTATTTGTATATTATTAACTCAATAGCTTTAATCATTTTTTAAGTCGTTAAATCCTATACTCTTTCATTGTACATCTATCAAAAGGGGCAAAAAATAGAGCGATCAAATTCAAAGGTAAAAGAGTGCTTCAGGTCAATATGAATAATATTAACCTTCAAATAAAACAAGAACAAAGTAAGCAGTGAGTGGCACATTAAACAGACCCTTTTGATCTCCCCCTGGAGAATGGGAAGGGGGGAGCTGAGCCAGACGAGACCCGGCATCCAGTCGCGATCGATATCCCATCCGCTGCACGAAAACTCGTAACTAACTCTGACAGAGGTGGAAAGTCGGCCGACAACGCAAACTTTGCCGATTACTCACCCCACTTACACTGATGTACATTCAATTTTGACAGATTTGTTATCATTAGCTGTGTAGGTCAATGCTTTCCTCTATATAATATAAATGGAACACATAAAGTTCTTAGTTTAGTTTTGTACTTTCTCGGAATTTGTACTTGGTCAATCAAGGCCTTGCGTTAAGTGTAAACAAAAAGTAATTTCAACCGATAACGTTTAAATAATTTTATTTCTCTTCAAAAATGATAATTTTTTACATGAGAAACTTAATATATATACGAACGCGATGCACATCGCAGATAGTCGTCCTAATTTTAGTTTTAGGCTCTTTTATTAATTAAACACGCTAATATGACGAATTTTTGATGGTAATTGAATAAATTGATACGAGGCATGCCTTTTAAGTTCTGTCGTTTCCATATTTCCCGGCAACTTTGAATTTGGACCTGTACTATATTCGAATGTGTTTACATTTTGAATCTCAACACAGTTAAAAGTATTAGGATTAATGCTATTGTTTAGTCACAGCGTCGATTTGAATCTGTCAAGTTACGTACGAAAATGAATCTTTCTAAGGAAAATGTTCGTGCAATAATTTTCTACAACTTTAGAAGAGGCCTGACACGGCTTCAGTGTTTTGAAGAGCTAATATCTGTGTTCAGTGATGAAGCCCCATGTCTGCGGTCTGTCGAACGCTGGTATTTAGAATTCCAGCGTGGACATACTAGTGTTAGTGACCAATCTAGCGAAGGACGCCCAAAATCCGCCTTCACTGAAGAAAACATCATTGCTGTGAGACAACTAATTCTCGAAGATTGTCATGTGACGTATCGAGAGATAGAGGCTCTATTAGGCATCTCAGGGACAACCATTCGGAAGATCTTGCATGAAACGCTTGGTGTGAGAAAGCTAGTTTGCCGTTGGATACCGTATCTGCTTTCCGACGATCACAAGGCGGCCCGCGTCAGATGGTGTAAGAAAACTCTGCAAAGGTTCAACCGAAGAGAGTCAAATCACGTCTACGACATCATCAGTGATGCCGAATCTTGGATCTATGCCTACGATCCTGATTCCATACAACAATCTACAATCTGGGTCTTTCAAGACGAGCCAAAGCCGACTAAACTCGTTCGCTCTCGAAGCACTTCAAAGAAGATGGTGGCCACGTTCGTTAGAAAAACCGGCCATGTTGCGACTATTGCACTTGAAGATCGTAGAACAGTTAACGCAGAGTGGTATACCACAGTTTGTTTACCACAAGTCATCGCCAAACTTCGAAAATCTAACTTAAAGCGGCGCATCACCCTGCACCACGACAACGCAAGCTGACACAGCGCTCGTCAAACAATTCAGTATTTGAAGCAGGAAAAAGTAGAAATTCTTGACCATCCTCCATACAGTCTTGACCTAAGCCCTAACGATTTCTTTACATTTCAAAAAATTAAGAAAAGTCTTCGTGGTCAAAGGTTCCAGTCCGGAGAAGAAGCAGTCGACGCTTTCAAGTCAACACCTCCACTTTAGAGTGGAATTAATGTTATAATAACTGGTTTAAGCGAATGGAAAAGTGTATTAAGCTACGTGGTGAATACTTTGAAAAACAATAAAAAGTACTATAAGGTTCTAGTTGTGTTTTTTTCTGCAAACGACAAAACTTAAAAGGCATGCCTCGTATTGATAGATCAATGTGCAATTGGCACATGGCACACATCCATAATAGATACCAAAAAGGTAACTAAAAAAAGCGATATTTGTGCGACTTTTAATACATATTTTTCTACCATAGGAGCACAACTAGCCAATGTAATACCAACACATTTTCAAACTTTATACTAGCACTTCCTTCAAGTCTTAAAGCTGAACTATCTAATTTTAATCCGTGCACAACACATGAAATCACCAATAGATATATAGTACTGGAATAGATGGTATCAACACTATAACCATAAAATGTACTATCAATTACATCTCTGAATATCTCTCGATTTGTTGACGTGATAACGTCTTTAAAATCGTTTTAGTCGGGTGACATGTTCAGAAACTTGTGTCACACCAAAACCTCACGAGCGCGATCGCAGGTATAACGAGAGAGAGACGGACCGATCTCCCGTCTCATCTCGAGCGCTGCCAGTCATTCCGTGAATGTATGAAGAAAAATGTATATCATAGTCGAATAAGTAAACTTGTCATTTTACACCCGAAATTTATCATCAAAAGTGTGAATAAAACGATAGATGTAATTTAAAATTTGAAAAAATTGTTATCTTCATTAATTCCTTACTTCCCAAAAACTTATATCACCAATAAGACGTTATCACGTAAACATCTCGATCGTAAACCTACTTTACAAACAACCAATATTTTTTTTAATAAAGGTGAATTTTCGGACTCTCTTAAGAAATCTAAGGTCACTCCTATCTATAAATCAGACCCTAAAACCAAACCCGGCAATTACAAACCAATATCTACTACCTATGCAATTTAAGCGACACAAAATCAGGATTAGAAATCAATATATACTAAAATGAAATCTAATAAACGTGATTTGTCCTTACCCTATAAATTTATGATAACGGACAGATAATGCAAATAATTGTGATCAATCATCGTTATGCTGTCCAAGTAGAATTGACATGGCAGTAAAAAATCGATTATTATTCCACTCGAGCCTGCGAATACAGGTATTTTAATCGAAAGATTGACGTTACCGATATCTAGGTTAAGCGTGTTTGAATATGGTGAATGAATAATGCAATCGATTTAATTAACTCATGAATAAATATGAGATAGCATCATTGGGGATAGTGTTTGCGAAATACTTTTATCTTCATTATGGCCCTCTAGCTAAAATCTACTTCATTGTTAATATGTGTAATTGTTTCTAAAGTCATTTCTGTATTTATAATAACATCTGTAGAGCTTTTTGGTGTGAATTGAACGTCAATTCCTTCACCATTCGAGCGAATACTAAATGTGCACATAGAAAAAAAGTCTATTGGTCTGGCACAGAGATCGAACATACGACCTCAGTGATGAGAGTCGCACGCTGAAGCCACTAGGCCAACACTGCTCTGTTGATATTAATAAAAAGATATTCTTTAATAATGATATCAGAAATAAAGTGAAAAATATTGACAAAAACAAGAATAAGGACCAGTTCAACGATAATAGGAAAAGTTTCAATCTATTCACGAGACTCTCACGGAGCTTCCGGAAATAAGCTTGCATTTTCTTCAAGTCACAGACCATAAAATTATTCTTTCTCAACGTTTGCTTGTAAACCTACTTGAAATTCTACGTGCTTGAGTGTATTATTTCTTCTTCTTCTTCAGGTGCCACTTTATTACTAACTGTTGGCTGGTAACAACTTGAATTGCCGGATATCTTGCGATAGTATAACAAGCTCCTCGGCGGATGTGATGCCGGTACACTCCCGTACGTTCCGCAACCACGACTTCTTCTTCTACCAGCCAGTCTCTTGCCTTTTCCCCTATCGTTATAAGCTGCAACAAGTCATATCGATAACGTGTCCGAGATCTGCAACGTTCAGTAGTTTAACAGTATGTATAAACTTTCGTGTCGTCCCGATTCGTTGAATTGTTTAATTATTTATTACCAAATAACTTCTAAGTAAGCAATTCACTAGTGACTAGATAATAATTTATTAGAATTTGCCACGAGGTAGATGATGTTACTGGCTGGATTCCAAGTCGACTCTGAAAATGTTTCTGCAAATTAAAGCCGGAGTTCAACTCTCTTTGATATAAACTTTCGAGATTATTTATTCATCACATTCACAGTTATTTAAACGATTTGTTTTATTTATCTTGGTACAAACTTTGTAAATTAATAATTATCGTTCTAATATAATAGTTTTTGTTAGTTATTTTTTGCTCGCCTCGCCGCCTACAATCCTCGAAAGTTGTAAGTTTTTAATAGTCGGAGTAGAAAATTTACTATTGATTTTTGAAATTTTTCTTTGAGGGCGTCCCACTTCATTACACAGAAAATTTTAATGTAATTCTACCACTATTAACGATTTCAGTAGACAAATCTATACCGATAAATTATTATGAATACTCTAAGAAATATCTACTTGCTAACTATATAATTCTAAAGAGTTTAAAAACTGTGTTAATACGTATATATGACAGACCACCAAAGTTTATTTTAGAAAATCTCGATAAACTGAAATTTGAGTGGAACATGATTCAACGGTTTTTCCAATTCAAAGCAAAAACGTCAGTGATCTAGTTAAAATAGAAAAAGTGAAGTTTCGAGTGGGTTAGTGCCAACTTCTTGACGTTATTTACTGGCTAAGAAAATTTACTCAAATGATGATAAAGCGTATTAGTCATATACCCTCCAAAAGATTTTACATTTACGCTTGATAAAGCACAGGCGTTTTTATACCATACAATATAACGTATGTCAGTGGCACGTAATATATGGCTTGTAATACATTTAAGATGCAGGTAAAAATATCATTTTGTTAATTGACATTGCCCGAAGAACGGATGGCCGATAGAGCAAAAATGCTCGTGCGTTGGACAGCCCCCACTGCAAATTCTGGTGTGGGTGGAGGGAAGTTGGATGCAAACCACGGGGAACCGGTCGTACTGGAAATTTAGGGAGAGGACTATGCCCAGCAGTAGACAGACAAGCTGAAACGACGATGTTAAAAGTTCTAGACAGGTTCTAATAGGTTAAATCTATTTCCGATGATTTTTAAAGGACCATTAATGTTATATAATTATAAGTTCAGTCAGCTAATTGAGGTTCTTTGATCGGAAATAAAAAGTATGGTACATCTAACAATGTTTACTTATTCCCGAGCACGCATAGGCATCCTTAAGATGAATTGTTCATAGATTTACGGGGGCTTATGCCTCCGAAAAGGGTCGCTGAACCAGACAAATTGCTGAGAAGGGGGACATTGGAACGCAACGCTGGACGTAATCGTATTATTCGCTGGATTTATGTCGACTTAAATTTTCGGTCGGATTAAAATTGTTAAGTTCACAAAGTGTGTGGAAATTGCTCATTTAAGGAAAATTTTATTACATTTGAAATTTAAAATAAAAATTGTTTGGCTTATAGTTTAGACAATTTGTTATAAATTAATCAACATAACTTTTTGAAACCCAATTTATTACTATATATGAGAAATGTTGGCCTTGGCTTCAGTATGCCATAATTTTACTCTTATCCCTGAGATCGTAAGTTCGATCCCCGGCAGTGCACCAATGGACTTTGTTTCTTTCGCATTTAATATTCGCTCAAACGGTGAGGGAAAACATCGTGAGGAAACCAGCTTGCCTTAGACGCAAAAGTCTACGAAAAAGTCGACGGCGTGTGTCACAGGAGTCTGATCACTTGATTGAGAAATGATACAGATCCCAGACCTAAAAAAAAGGTTTTTTTATGTTACAAGAGGCAAACGGCCAGGAGGCTCACCTGATAGACAGCCTTTAAGAATTGGTACACTCTTTTCTTGAAGGACCCTAATTCGAATTGGTTTGAAAATACTTCAGTAGCTGGTTCCACATAGTGCGCGGCAGAAATTGCCTTAAGAAACGCTCAAAAGCGTAGCGCCACTGATATTATTTTTATTACTATGTTTACTTAACACATTTCGACAGCTTTATAGCAGACTTAGCGAAAGGCTGTAAAACACTCGAAATTACTTGTAAATAATGTCAAAGCTTGTTTAAATATCTTAACATTTATTTTAATATGAATCATAGGAGTCAAAAGCAGACGTCAGACTAAAATAAACTAGACAGGTTTATGACTAAAAGCTAATTATCTAGTGTTGGAAGTGTACTAAATTAGATTTTCCCAGAAGTCAAGCATTTCCAAACAACTCAAACAACCAGCGATTAACATTAGTTTTGAACAATGTTCAAAGTTCTTGTTCACTATTCTAATGAGTTTAGTGATGCAGAAACTCTCTCGTTTACTGCACCATATGGAGCTAAATAGTCCACCTAATTATTATATAGTTTTATTAAATTTAAAACTCCTATTATTTTTTAATAGGTGGCAAACTGGCGGGAGGCTTACCTGATGTTAAGTGATACCGCCCATGTATACTAACATTGGCAGAAGGCTCGACAGTGCGTTGCCGGCCTTTTAAGCATTGGTACGCTCTAAGGCAAGAATTGTAGAGGCTAGGAGATTAGATAATTCCTAAACGATTCGTATTCAACTTTCTTGATTCATTTTCAAAATTAAAATGTCGCATTTTCATACATATATACAAATGATTACACAATATCTATTTCGGTCGCATTAATCATAGTATTTTAATGTGGATAGGTGATACACAACAATAAAAAAAAGATATATAAACGTCGTGGGCAACGATATTTCGTATGTCAAAGTTTTCACACTCAAGAATTAAACTCAAACATATCTACAATATTTTTTTCTATCTTAAATCTTTTTGTATATATAATGTATTTAATTTTTGGCTATATCTTGAATCTTTTTATATCTTTTATATAAGATTACAAAATAAGTAAATATATAAATCACACTAATAATATACGTTTTGTACAATAGATTAAAATTTCTAACGATTACGCGACATTATTTCTATAGACAACTGTGAACATAAGTGGACTGTTAAACACATATCTTCATTTCAAATATTTCCGGGCTCCTTGGTTCGACTGAAATCTTAGTATAGATTTAGCACCAGCACAAAAGGATGAACATTGCAAGGAGTCCTCTGAGTCATACCGTCTTTAGCTTTAGTTAAAAATAGTAGAACGCGTCACCCGGCGCCTGATGGGTCGATAGACCTACCTTACTTAGTTCAGGAATACAGCGATGTTAATGTGCTCATTTATCATTCAAGCACTCGTATTTAATTAAATTAGAATTAGTTTGAGATTCAAACTTATTGCTAGACTAGAATATATATTTTCTTTGGATGTTGCGTTTATGTTTGAAATATTCTGTTGGATTATCACTATTATACCTTCGTGTCAGTAGATTAATATCATTATTTTATTAGGCTCTCATCTACTATATAAAAATAAGTCGGGTTTTCCTTCCTGACGCTATAACTCCAGAACGCACGAACCGATTTCCACGGTTTTGCATTCGTTGGAAAGGTCTCGGGCTCCGTGAGGTTTATAGCAAAGAAAATTCACCAAACGAAATTTTACATAAAACGAAGCCATCTGGTGGCGAAACGGAGTTCGCCGAGTTTGCTAGTTATGAATAATTGTCAATAAATTGTCAACTTATTGTGGCTTGTTTGAACAAAAAGCAATCAAAACGTCTAGTTCACGGCTTTTGAAATCAACAGAGAAAAGAAAACATTGCTGAAGGTTTATTATTTATTTTAGACTTATCTTCTAACTTCAGTTTTTATAACGGTCTGAAAGACGTCCAGGGAACATGGAATCATACCACATATTTTTAAAAAAGATTCATTTATACTTGATTCGTTTTTCTTTGTTAGACCATTCCTTGACCTATGTCCAAAGAAAAAATTAAAAAAAAAAGTGTGTGTCCTTATGTACACGCGTTAGAATTTATACTTCTTTGGCGTAACAAGACTAAAATCTTTCGCCTTATTCTACGCTTGTAGAAATACACTAACAATAGAAAAAAGGTATTTAATACATTTAAAGTTTTATTATAACGCATTATCTAGTTAAATAAAGTTTCGTAAAAATTTACTCTCATCATTTTTCCTTAACGCGCCAAAAGGTGTATAACTTCAAAAATCTATATACTCTAAATCTATATACTAATTCAATTTCAGAAGAAATAAATATCAAATACTATGAGCGTGCTATGTCCAATTGGCGCTCTTCAAACATAATATTGTTGCAAACTTACTTGGAGATTGGAGCGAGATCTTCTCGGCATGACTCCCACGACTTCTCCGCGCATAATGGACTCAATTACTGTAACAAAAAATAGTTGTGAACATTTAAATCGATTGTCTTATATGAGATAAGCTTAACATAGTATACCGAGCCCAGGAATTCATAGAGAAGGTATGAAATACATCTAGAGCAGGTTCGATCCCAGCCTTTGCACCAAGGGCCTTTCTTTCTATGTGCGCATTTAACATTCGCTCGAACGGTGAAGGAAAACATCGTGAGGAAACCGAAATGTCAGGCTGATCACCTACTTGCCTATTAGATTGAAAAATTATCATGAAACAGATTCAGAAATTTGAGGCCCAGGCCTAAAGAGGTTGTAGCGCCACTGATATATTTATTTTATTTTTTATGAAATTCATCTATGTACTTTTCTCTTTTAAGTGATTTTGACAATCATTTTGTCTTTACGTAGTATGGAAAAAACTTCTTTAAAAGATCACGCAGTCCACGATTGATGTAAGCCATTCTAAATAACGATGTAATTAAAATGTTTATATCCGTTAAAAAGTTTAATTAAAAGAGTTTGTTTGAACCGGGGCTGGTGGGGGCCGGAAAATGGCTGATATAAATATTTCTTTGATATAATTATTGACGAAATATTTGTATAGAATAACCAGATTATGTTTAAAATCTGAATAAAATTTAATCATTACTTCTTTTTTAAGCATCAAGCTTTCCTATACGTCAATAATGTCAGTTTTTGACAGCTCATTTTGACAGAATTTGTATAGTTTCTAGACATGATTGAGCTTCCTAAATAAGCTCACAGTTTCTTTATTCATACACACTATCGTTATTATATTTTACGATAGCTATTTGATTTTAGCTCTTTTTCGTGCTAAGTTGAGAATGTGAAACGAAATACGAAACGACAGCGTTACGTTTAATGGTCACTTCAACAGCATCTATGATCCAATACATACAAAATTCGTCAGTAGTTTTACATTCTCACCCCAAAGATCTTGATCAGAGGGACAAAAGATTGTATGTGTTACTATGGTTACCATTTGTTACATGAAAAAACATGAAAGTAGCGAAGTAAACATTGTGTTAGTAGGAATAGGGCGAAAGGCAAATATATACCCAAAGAACAATGTTCAATACAGACGTAGTCTAGTTTATATTAAGAACATGATACATGCGAACTTGCAAACAATGCTTTATTTTCTACGGCTTCTTGCATCCAATTATGCACTTAGGCTACCTGATACAGGTTACAATAACACGAAGATTTCATGAGCAAGCTATTTTAGTACTTATACTCATACAAACAGAGAACCATATGGTGTAAATCAATACGATGCTGAGATTACTGTGTGTGAATCCGAAATTGATTATTCATATGATCAAATACAGTTTAAATATATACTTTGTGTCAAGATATGAAAGATACTAATTTGTAAATGGATTTGAGTTTAATTATAATTGGCGTGATATTAATTTCACGCCTTTTGTTACAAGTCATAGGATGCTTTATAAATATGGTAAAATTTTAGCAATACATTTGTATTTAAGCGCAAAGCTGTTTAGAAATTGATGCATCATGATAATATGTAGTGTTGGTATCAGAGGCGTATCCAATAATAGTCAAGCATGTTTATGTAATTGTAAAAGCAAAGAGCAAAAGAGCTTTATCTTTGCTTCTATGAAATTCGAAAATCAAATTATTTTCGCTACCTTTCGCCCGCGTGAATATTTTACTTGTTTTTGCGACCTTTTTAAAAATAATTGTTATATCTTAGTTAATAAACACAAAATCATAATTATACACATTTGCCTTTCTCAGGAGTAACACTGTCCCAATAGACAAATAAATAAATAAGTAAATAAACGTGGACTTCCTTTTATATGTACCAGAATACGAATATGTTACGCCGTCAGGACAATAACATAAGGCTATCTCTATCAATATAACATTATATATACTATAAAAACCTCTGGTGTATATAACATAGGCAGATGCGCAGCTATATTACAGTTTACATAACTTGACATATAAGCTATATATATAAAATACACGAGTAACTTTATCGCTGACACGTGAGTTCTGTGTACAATAATGCTAGATAATATTACGCTCCACTATGTATGTTATATGCGAAGTAGTTAAACTATTTTTATTGCATTGTAAGGTTATGTGTCATATTGTTTACTAATGTTTTTATTAAAATAAGAAACAAAAATCAGTGGCGCTACAACCTCTTTAGGTCAGGGCCTCTGATTTCTGAATATGTTTCATGATCACTTTTTAATCTAATAGGCAAGAAGGTGATCAGCCTCCTGTGCCTGACACACGCCGTCGTCTTTTTGGGTCTAAGACATGTCGGTTTGCACATGATGTTTTCCTTCACCGTTCGAGCGAATGTTAAATGCGCACATAGAAAGAAAGTACATTGGTAGCCGGGGATCGAACCTACGACCTTAGGGATGAGAGTCGCACGCTGAAGCCACTAGGCTAACACTGCTTATATTAGAATAAGAAATTGATTTCAAAATCTAAAGTTTTAGATTTGTATTAATATGAAAATTAGTTTGCCAAAGAAGTTTCACTTCTGACATGTGTACTTTAGTTTTTGAGATATACCTATCAGACATATTTTTGTACTAGTCATTTAAACTTTATATCCCAACCAAATTTGTTTTTTTTGTTTATGATGAGAAATATCTGTAAAAACTTTTCTTTCTTAACTTCCTGACTTTCTTTCCTCTAAGTTCATCAAACAGAACCTGATTACTTTGGATTCTCTTTGCACTGTAATGAGCATAATTACTATATAGTGTTATTCGTGTAGTAACATTGTGTGATAGAAATTGTATGGCAGGCGTTAAGGGCCTGATCGACGGACGAGTAAGACCGCGGTTTTATGGCTCGTCGGTAAAGCTCGCCGGTGTATCATTGCAAAACCACGGTTTTAAATACCGCCGAGCCTGGCTCGCGGCTCGTCGTCGTGCTATATTTTTTACTCGGCTCGCCATGCAAAACCGCGTGTCGGAAAGAGAACAAGACATGTTTGCGACTGTTTTGCTTGCTAATCGATCAGCACCAACGAGCCGCGAGTCAGGTTCGTCGGTATTTAAAACCACGGTCTTACTCGCCCGTCGATCATAGGCTTTAAGAATGTCACACACTGGTATTGACGTCTTGAACTATCGTTCGTGCCTTCGGGTTGCGTAGTTTCGAAAAGTTTTCTTATTATGTGAAAGTTTAGTTATAAAACTTAAACCAGCGTTTATATTTAAAATTGGAACTCACCTCCATCGCCAAGAAGCCTCATTTGAACTAAAGATGGGTCTTCGCTGTGCTCTTCGAGAACAGTATCGTCGGTCACTGTCAGCTCCTGGAAAACAATACAGCTAAGATTAGAAAAAATGTTTATATTGCGGCTTTGTATGCCAAAGAAATGCGCATCCATTTCAGTTCAGTAATAAATGTCGTTTCGAATATATATGTATTGTGTATCAAAGCGATGAAAGGTTTCATTTATTAGACAACACGGCATATACTTTTATACATATACTAGCTGATCCGGCAAACGTCGTTTTGCCATGTATATCATTTATAATAAAAAATAGGGGTTGATTGTATAGGGGTGAAAATTAGGGGATTTTTATGTTGTATCATAAAAAAAATAATAATTTAGGGGTGGACTACCCTTAACATTCGGGGGGATGAAAAATAGATGTTGTCCGATTCTCAGACATACCTAATAAGCACACAAAATTTCATGAGAATCGGTCGAGCCGTTTCGGAGGAGTTTTACTACAAACACCGCGACACGAGAATTTTATATATTACATAAAATTTTCATGGTATCGAGCCTTTCATTGGCATAGCCCAAAATCCTTCCCTAACTCTACCTGAAACTTCGTGTTTACATATACAAAAATCCCTTTTAAAATCAATAATGCTTAGGCTAAAACTTTCTCACGCCCACAACTAGGTGTATGTTACATGTTATTTCGCCCTTCAATATTCTATTTATATCAACAAAGAATATCTAACACCTCATAAACTGATTAAAGATCTGTGTACAATATGATAGATCACGGAATTCCGTCGCCGTTAATTGTTTTTGTTCGTAATAACATATGTAATTTGAAAATACTTTCATATCAGAACGAGTGTGGAAATTCGAACCAGCTTACGAACGCTTAGTACTCTATAAAAATAAATCATTAATAATCGTTTATTTGCAAAGAAAGTGGTGCATTCAGCCATAATAGGCATGCAAATGTCATATAAATTATCATGATGTCATAATTGTTGTCAAATCTGATGGTCTAAATACGATATCTTGACGGGCCAAAACAAACGAGCTGTAATATAAACAAACGCGATCGTCCAAGCTCGACAAGGCTAAGGTCACACAGTCACGAACTTGTGATTGAATATACATATTATCTAGATAATGGAATGAATTTCAAACTGGTACTTCATAGCAAAAAGCTTTATAAATTCTATACAATGAGCGTAGTACGCTGACCCATTTTATTCGTGCCTTTTACCTCGTCTACATGATTTAGAATTCAGTGCATTCTCAAGCATTGTGTGTTCGCCGTTAACTGTTTTCGCCTTTGTTCTAAGCTTTTATTCTCAAACGATGCTAACTGACCAGGGAAAAGCAAGACTTTTTTACAAGCATATCGCATCATATATTCATTTAAGAAAACTATATATTTTTTAGTAGGGTTACGAACATGTACGTACATTTGAACCTTTAAAATTTTCATATTATTCAGCCTCCAGTCCCGGTATGGCACGGTTTAATTATTAATTATGTTATCTATATTTGGAAACTTTATCTTCTACATACAACTGTAGTACATTACTTTGCTCTATTGTCAATAGTTTTAACAGCGTGTCGCAGCAAAAATTACCAAATAAAACCCCTATATAGCCCATTAGCCTAATAATACGTTTACTTTTTTATTTATATTCCTATATTGATGAGAAATAATAGGTTCTAATGATTAAAGAATTTTTCAAATTAATTCAGTAGTTTTGGGGCTAAATCAACCGCTTTAATTATGAGATTCTAGCAATTGTTTTAACATTATTTAATTATACAACTCTAGTAGGGTTTACACGGGGCGGGACTCGTGTAAATAACTATTTAACACAAACTGTTTTAAAAGTAACTTTATATAGGTGTGAATTGGTTTCATAAGTTTTGACGTAAAAGAGTGTTGATAAACATGTCTAAGGACCAAGTTCAGCACAACTCGGAACAAAGACAAAGTTACTCGGGTTACCGAGGGGGTGGGGTGGAAACTTTGACGTCTCGGACGTTCCCAACTTCGCTACTCGTTAATTCGGAGTATAAATTTGTTTAACGTCTTAACTTTTTAACAGTAATTACATAGAAGTTGAAGATAAATTCGAATTTCAAAACTCTGCCAGAGTTCTGATGAGTTTGATGCGACCGTGTTACTTCCTATTCATTACAGCAAAAGATTTTACGTTTAATTTGTTGTTCTATTATAGTAAAATAGAAGGTAAATTGTCATAATATATTTTTATTTGTATTTTGAATCTCACTCGGGATATTATGTGTGGCAAAATAAATCCCTTTCTGTCCAATCTAATTTCGTATAAATTGTCTTAATTATAGAAATAATAGAAAAACGGAAAACTCAGCTTTTATTATAGGCAATACTTTCTATTCTAAGTCACGAAAAATTGTCATTTTTGACAATCGTAATTTTTGAAAACTTGACAGTTGACATCCTAATAAAATGCATGAATAAATGTGCAAGATAGTCTTAGTTTCTATTACCACAAATACTATGACGACAAACATCTAGTATTGCACAGAAAAATTGTTACATAGGAAAAACAAAATTCAATTATTTTCCTGACAACATTTCAGCACCCGTCTCCGGAGATGAAAGAAAAGCAATAAACCGTTTCAAAACAAGTCGAACAAAGTTTGAAACAGGGGGATACCACCTGCAAACTTGTTAACAATGTAACCAAGTCGATACGATTGGTTATACTTCGGAGCAGAGTAAAAGTTCATGAGGTATATTAAAAGATAGAAGTTTAAATAAAGAAGTATAATTTCACGAGATAGGAAACCCTTTTGACCCCCATTACACATATGCAAAATCTTATGATGAAACATGCGACGTTCTTTCGTTTGCAGTCTCTATCTTATTTTATTTTTTTAAACAAGCATTTGTGTTTCATCATGGGACATCGAAGCAGAATACGAAATTCCATCTGTATCACCTCGACGTCCGTCGTTCCACTACTGAACGATTCTTAAGGCAGTTTTTGCCGCGCACCACCACTATGTGGAACCAGCTACCCACTGAAGTACTTTCGAACCAATTCGTCTTAGGGTCATTCAAGAAAAGATCGTATTAATTATTAAAAGGCCGGCAAGCACTTGCGAGCCTTCTGGTAATTTCAGTGTATGTATGATATGATTTTTTTATAAAATTGGGGCCAAACGGGCAGAAGCTTCATCTGATGATAAGTGATATAGCCGCCATTATACACTCACATTGCCAGAAAGCTCGCAAGTGCTTTGCCTTTTAATTGCTACGGTCTTTTCTTTAAGGACCCTAAGTCACAGGTTCGTAAATAGTGGAAATACTCTACTACTATATATATACATTACTATTACTATGTATATTACTATCTTAATATATATAAATTACATGTCACGTTGTTTGTCCGCTATGAACTCCTCAACTACCGAACCGATATCAATCAAATTTGGATACTGTGTGCAGTATGAACTAACTTAAAAGATAGAATAGCTTACATCTCAATTGATACCCGCAATATTATTTTTTTGCAAATATTTGTTTATTATTTATACAATTCTAACAGATGGCGCTGTGTTAATAGTACCAACGTTTCACATAAGCTATCTATCTACCTTTGACATAAGTTCTCCTACCGTTTCCCTTGAATAGTTTACTACTATGTAATATAACAAAAACCTTAGCCACAGCAACGCTTGGCCGGTCTGCTAGTATAAGTATATAGGCAATCTACCTTACTTTCAAAAATATTAGGTCGCATTTTATCACGTTGAAAAATGTATGAAAAAACTCCAGTTACGAAAAGATTTTGAAACGAAGGACTAAGAATGAGGCATAAATATTTATGTTTAACAGGCTTCGACATTACATCCGTTACAATTCTACATCAATTAAATTGTGGACAAAAACGGGTCCAGACCAAAACTGGTATCTTATTAAAATGTCGATAATTGGAAAGCTGTTTGCCACCGTTGACTTTCTTATAAAATATAATATGGATATTATTCCGAGTTCCCTTGAAGTGTGATTACGAGAAAGGAGCATCATCAGATGCCTGCTTGGATATTGCAATAGTACTGCGTATTTAGTAATAACCAGTTACATATTTCACATTGTTTCACGATCTTCACATCAACAACGAAAAATCTGAGAAAGAAAAGAGAAATGTAAAAATATGGAGGAGGTTTTTACCCAAAAAGGGGCATTACAATACTAGACAACACAAAAAACTAACTTAATTTTTTGCAACTTAACGCAACTAATACTCATATTAAGAAAAGTTAACAAATGACTTGTATGGATTCATTATTATTAATAATAATAATAGGATTACGAAGTAAATAAGTTCGCCACAGGTAGCTAGGCACTAAAAGTGTAGCTGACGCGTACCGTTTTAGAAATATAATTGTTAAACTACAATTAATAATTTACGTGATAATGTAATGACTCTGACTACGCTAAGATAATATATATTGGCCAGTTTGATCTATGCTGCTATGTATGCTATATCTAATTACTAAGGGTATAAACCTCCTTGCTACACGATTTGTCAATTTCCGGTCGTAAATTGTTGTCTTAATGTGAAAGTAAATGATTTTATTATAGGAATATTGTTAACGCTATGTTCTTGTAATTGCATATTTGAAATTTGGACAAATTTTTTGGTTAGTCCGTATTCTTTTGATTGTGTAGACAACAAAACTTACAGAAATGAATAAAGTTGTATTGTATGTCGTCTGTAGACTGTCTCTCTTTCAAAGGAGAAACGTAGCCTTAATTACGATTAAAGGGTCCGGTTGATAACCCTAGACTGGATGCCGACGCAGGCTAAACTGGTTTCACTGGGAACTTCCTGTTTCAGAATTATCTTGTAGAATGCCTTTACAGTTAAGTGAACACTGCCTCCCCAGAACCCTAATGACTTGTCTTAAGGTATAACGACTTTGGTTATGGTTTGATGACTAGATTTGATTAATGTAAAAAGGATTTGTTTAACTGGATTTAATAGTTAACGGGGACTTATATTTGCACTCATTATTGTGTTTTTAATGGGATGGCCGTTATTTTAAATAGTTTGATGAAGACATGAAATAAACACTAAAGTGTTTTCCAATGTGCACATGACCCACAAGGGGGAAATTTGATTGTTAAGGGGGGCAATGGAAATCGGCTGGATATAACACAACGGCGGCTTGAGACTGAAGCTAACCAAATTGGTACCTAATATAAAATCTCTGTGCATAAACTAAATTAAAATTAAAAATTAATATAGAAAAATCTTTATTAAAATTATTTAGAATTTGAATTTCAGTTTTACATTATGTTTTGAAAATTAACAATTATATCGTTCACAATTATTAATTTCTTCATACAACCTATAATTTAAGTTTCTTAAGTGAACAATTCAATTTTTTAATATTACAAAAATTATGTATGTTACCTATGAACTTTAGAAAGACTAAAAAACTGAGAAACAAAGAAAGCGTTTTTGGAATAGTTGGTCTCTAGTGCGTTATTAAATGACTAATTAGACTTTTCTGATTAGATTTTCTACAGACAGTTACCTACACACCCCAAGGGATTGGGATTTAGGTTTCAGATTTCTACATTTCTTTAATCTTTAAAGCCTTTTTGATCAGACTCCAGTGCCTATCATACGGTATTGATATTTACCCTCAACATGTCTTAGTTTTTATATCCCATAGCAACTATTAATAGTACAATAATGTAAGTAAATGAAACGACTTATATCCTTCAAATGAAATTGATCGTCTACAATGAACCACAACATCCGTCCCCTATAAAGAATGTACGAGTATTAATTTAACTCGAAAACCAAAACCTTGGTTGCGGTATGGTATATACGTGAAAATGTTTCGTCGTCCTGACATATCCAATTACGTTGAAACTCGAAGGCAACCAAAATATATATACAAGCCTGAGTTTGGTCCAATAAATCTTGAACATGATATTCAACTATATACTATATATTTTTTAATTTAAGCTTGTAGCAATAATATTTTAAAAGATAGTAATCATCTTGATACGCTAACCTCTTATTAAACAAAACTAATTTTGAATGAAAAAAATCTATTCGTTTTAGATAGCGTTGAAAACAAATATTTTATTTTATTTATTTATTTTTATGTTACAGAAGGCAGACGGGCAGGAGGCTCGCAAGCCAGCTGTCGGCCTTTTGAGAAATAGTACGGTCTTTTCTTGAAGGACCCTAAGTCGAATTAGTTCGGAAATACTTCAGTGGGCAGCTGGTTCCATATAGTGGTGGTGCGCGGCAAAAACTGCCTTAAGAAACGCTTAGTTGTGGAACGACGGACGTCAAAGTGATACGGATGGTATTTTGTATTCTGCCTTGACATTTGAGAAGAGATGAAGCAGTTATATACATACATACGCCTCTTTAATATTTATTCAATAGCAAATTTACTTTACTTTGATTAGTAGCCTTTTTGTGTTATACAAATAGAAACATTTAAATTATCTGCTAAACACCTCGAGTAAGGGAATAATTGAAATGACTTACGCCAGTATGCTCATTGACTCCAACAATGACGGCTGTATACCACTGGGTGGCACCAGCGACTCGGTACACTTGGGCCCGACAGCCTCCAAGTACAGATGGAGTGGTTGTCAAGATTCTCTGCCCATCCTGCATCGTCCGCCATTCAGCTGCCTGATATGATAAGTCTGACAGCACAGCTGAGTCAACTCCCACTTCAGAGCCAGCCAGTCTTGCGTCCCATTCCTGTACAAAATATTAATACGAAGCTTAAATAAAGTATCGTTATAAAAATAAATGTTTCATTTCAAAGTTTCATGATCATTTTTAAATCTAATAGGCAAGTAGGTGATCAGCCTCCAGTGCCTGACACACGCCGTCGACTTTTTGGGTCTAAGACATGTCGGTTTCCTCACGATGTTTTCCTGCACCGTTCTAGTAAATGTTAAATGCGCACATAGAAAGAAAGTCCATTGGTGCATGTTTGCAACTATATAACTGATTAGCGCCCAATTGATGGGGACCAATTAAAGGGTACCGATACCGATAAGGGTAATTAAGGGGATACCTTTTTCTATCTTTCGATCAGCATGGTAACCTATTTAAACTTTTATTTAAGTGTAAGTTACCATTATCTCTTAATTAATGCCTCGGTTCGGTTGTAAGTGATTTTAAATGTACAGTTAGAATCGGATATAATACGAAAAAAGTAAAGTAAACATAATATAGAATGATTGGACAGAATGCAACATGTTCACATAACTGCTGACATCTATTGATTAATAAAGAAAATAAACGTCAGACAAAATATCCGTTAAGCCTGCTTTACAACAAGAATAGCTATGCTAATGACAAAAATAACATTTAAATTTACAAGACATTTTCATAAGAATTTAGTTGTGAATAGGACCCTTCGAAGAGCAGTGTTGGCCGAGTGGCTTCAGCATGCGACTCTCATCCTTGAGGTTATAGGTTGAATCCCCATCTGTGCACTAATAGGCTTTCTTTCCATGTGCGAATGTTAAATTACATTCGCTCAAACGGTGAAGGAAAACATCGTGAGTAAACCGGCTTACCTTAAACCCAAAACGTCGGTATGTGTCAGGCACAGGAGGCTGATCACCTACTTGTCCATTAGATTGACAAATGATCATGAAACAGATATAGAAATCTGAGGCCTAGACCTAAAAGGTTGTAGTACCACTGATTTATTTATTTTACCCTTCAATCTTTGCTTTTTTTATTAGATATTATTTTGGGTTAAACATCGTTGTGGTTACTAGTTTAGGTAGATTCGAGTAATGGCTGGTAGTTATTATATAAATATTCAAATATTTATAGTATAATTACCCATAATCCATTTTTATACAACGTGATAACAAATCTCCAGACATAATATAATTTTTATCTGAAATTCTGATGACATTAAAAATATAAAATTTTATGACGAGTGTTTTCGGTTTTATCGGTGTTAAGGCTATAATGATAACGGAGATTCAATGATATTAAAATTAAAATACTTTTTACAAGTCTACGGAGAAAGTATATTTTGGAATTATGATTCAGTAATTATTACCTATGTTTTTCGAAATTATTTTCAGCATCATTAGTCCCCAACTACAAATATTTTTGTAATACTAATATTCACTTAATAAGTATCGCAATATAGCGAGGAAATGCTGCCAGCGTTAAAGGTACACTGCCACAGGGACCAAACTATTTAAAGCTATTTTTTACTAATTTTTAATTATTTTTACTATTACTATGTAGGTTAACAAAATTGGAAAAATACTATATATTTGATTGTTATGTTTAGGTTTTAATAAACAAATAATTTTAAGTAATATTCACTTTATCTTAAAAGCTAAGTTTACAAGTAAAGGAATGTGTAAAAAGTACTGTTGTGTAGCCCTTCAGAAAGGTTTTATAATGTTTAAGCAATAATAAGAAAAAATATTATGAGTATTGATTGTATTATTGAATTATCATATTCCAATATAACAATGGTGATGTTTCTTAGAATTATTCTCTGTCTTATATAACTCTAAATAATTAATAAAAATCAATAGTGGATAAATGTTTTTGTGAAAAATTATACAATTTTATCAGTAGTGATTGTATAACCTTTATGTCAAAGCTCAAATCGCCAGTACGAATAAATGTTTGCTATCTTGATCTATTTAAAGGAAACGGTCCTGCTACAACGAACTCCGCATGTCTTTTATGACCTTAATGAACATAGAGCGCCATCTCTTATTCGATAATCGAAACAAGGACAGGTCATGACCTCTAACAAAAATCGAATGTTTACAACGTGATACTGGTACATCTTAAAACGTTCTTTAGTCTTTCTAAGATAACATAATCTTTAGATGAAATCTACATAATAAATAACTTTGAACTTTCAATATTTCATACTGATATGTGAAACATGTTATATGTAATTGCATACCATTTGTGACTGCAAACATAATAATTGAGCGTCAAGATTTATCTATGTAAATAATAATATATGTAAATAATATATATAACTTAAGATCTTAGAATCGTAAATATGTTGAATAGTTGTTTATAATGTAATTAGATATGTTATCTCATGCATACGATAAGTAATACTTTGCGTTAAAAAACACATACAACATAAGGAAATTAAACAATACAGCATATTAACGCACTAATGATAAAGAAACAAAATGATTCGACGCGGAAATATACGAGAAAACCTGCTACACTTTTATCAAAAGAACAAAAAAATTACGTACAAGAATTCAATTAACATTTAAATTTTATTATCTATTGCAACAATAAAATATTGTATGTATGTCAATGTTATAATATACACGCACCTGCGCTTGTGTAGATGTATCCGGCATAGTGCAATGACCCTCCCCCTACAGCTGCCAGTGGATGTGGTTACTATATCCTATGTATAGATCCTTGCAGTATGATTCATGATACTAATATAGAGTAAATTTCCAGCTTTAGCGAGTATACTAGTGTTTGTTTTTATTTGAATTGGACTTATTTCAAATTGCTATAAACCGTATTACTCGTACGACTGGTAGATTTTAGTTACTCAACAAAAATCACATGAAATATAGTTTTTAATCCGCCCAAAATTTATTTATCTATTTCTTAATAAATTATCGTTATTTTTCATTTTTTAATTAACTATATAATATACGTTTACACACAAATCTTTCAAGACTTCTTTACGTACACTGTTATATTTTTACTATTATTATTATTATTACATTATTTTTCTTTTTTGCGTCTGAGGCGCAAACTAACTGTTGTGGTGTCTAGCAAAATGACCAGCGCTGTGGAACACGTCTGCTCCACAGCATAATGCTGCGCCAGGGCCAGTTATAACCACAATCCACATTACACAATTAATATGTACCTTGTTACTAAAAAAAATGTTGTTATTTTTCTTTCTTTTTTTGATTATAATTATTTTGTTTGTTTCTGTGTGTGTGTTATCTGATTAGTAATAAATGTTATGTGTCTATTTTTGTCTGCTTTTAAATATAAAATTCTGTAGAGCATTCTTAAATGGTCTGTAAACGAAAGCTAATATGAGTTCTATGTAGAATCATAGCTAGTAATTTTCACTGTAATTTAAGTCTCAAACAACCATACACATCCCTAGTGCACTTATACAAAGTGTATAAAACTAAACTAGATTATTCATATCGTAAAGCGTATTTCAAATTGAAATTGCGTTAAATAGGGAATTATTTGTCATACGTAGATATAATTTCATAGTTTAAATATTTGAACAAAGAATTTTAATTCCGTCACGCGAATAACAATATCGTGCTTAATTACGCGAACAAAGAAACAATAAGTCATAAAACAATGTGCCCTTAATATTTTTTCACGGCCAGAACATTTTCACTGCAAATGAGATTACAACATCTAGCTCGGCCGAGTTTCGCGCCGCTGGGCAAAGGCCCTCTCACTGACTCAGCAATTACGCAACACTGATAGAGTTTTTTTTGCTCGTAAATCAAGACACTTTTACAAGTGGTTTTGTATGATATTATCTAACTCTTTCTTGCGATTAATTATTGAGTGCTTTACACATGTCTATATTCAAGAAATCTGTAAAGGAAAACTGTAAGTTAGCCAGTGCTTCTGCGCTTCTTAGGCTCAAAAACATATTGGATTTAAGATATGAAAGTCATAAGCGCTATTTTTTTTGTGGGAATATTCGTTACGCATTTCCCCGCGGCACGGTTGCCTCATGGCGGCTAATGGTGAAGGGTTATGTGGGACTCGCTGCTGTGCATACCCACTACAACCCCACGGCGCCACCAGCCTTCGCCCGAGGCAAGACACGGTAACAGCGTAGCCTTGTCCGCTCACGCGATCAGCCGTTAAACTCACCGTCCTCTACGGCCAGGAATGATGTGGAATGGAACTTGGCACAGCAAGAGCCATTCACATCGGCCAATTCGCCCTGATTTGTAAAGCTGGGGGGGGGGCCGGGTACAATGCTTCTTTTTGGACCCATGAACCCCTGTTCCGCTGAAGCATCTGCATGCCCAGGATTACACAAGGCGATGCACGGCGCAACGGCAACTCCTTGATCTTAGGATATTAAAACTAAACGTTTAGGCGAATCACCTGTTTACCTATAAGAAATTATGAAAGATTCTAATAACTTAGACATCTATAAAGCAGTAACTGGATCATTAGTTAATAACAATACTTGTTCGTGTGTGATTTGGCTAGCTAGAAGCCATATGAAGATAATTCATAAAAATAAAGCACAGTTTTAATTACCTAATAATCTGTCTCTTTTCATTACATAGTGAACTCAATTTCACAGAAAGAGATGAAAGCGAACTTTAATTAAGAGTACAGTACTGATATAGTTTATAAAAATAAGGTCAATTACATTCAGAATCGAAATGAGGTTAAAATATGGATTGATGTAAATTTAACACGAATTATTCGCCAGTATAACCTTTGTCGCATAATGATAATCTAATTAAAGGAATTTATTATTGTAATGAAAGGTTATATTAATGTCTTATAATGAAGATAACAAATCGTTCTAGATAGTTGAATATGACATGAATTTATTCATTATCTAGAACTCTTATCGCGATAAGATATGTCCAATGATACATTATCTACAGACATAATATGTCAGTATTATTCTACGCTATTAGTGACGAAAATAAATGTAAAAAAGGGGGATTTGCGGGTATGTTCTCATTTACTTTCAGCAGCAACATCTTCTATATTGTTTTATTCTAGAATAATGTTAACATTCGATAAGAGTACCTACTTCTTAAATTATGTTTTTAAAATATTAATAACGTTTTTCTACATTTAATGATTTCTGAACGTTTAAAACCTTAAGTAACCCAATTCGAAATTCAAATATTGAATTCTAAGCTCCACTCCAGTAGGTACCTTGTAATCCGGAAAGCATTACTAGGCATACATTCACTCCCGCGGCTCTTATTCAATTTCCTGCCGTTCCCCAACTTCATTCCACGTGATACGACTATTGATAAGGAATTCCGCACTTTATCTGTGGCAATATGAATAGCCAAATCAAGATCTTCTATTGAATTTATTTTGTGTAACTTAGGGAAATAAAGACTGGGAAAGTATAGGCAATGAAAGCATGAGTTTTTGACTTTAATTCACGGGTCAAAATTATATTCCCATAACCGTGCATGCACAATTATTGTCAGGACTGTGGAGACGTGGATAGAGGTTTTACAGTGCGTCAAGTATTGCCGAGACCTGAACTGACGGTTTGAATGCCATCATTCGGAACAGGGTGGCCATCCTTCATGCGTTGTGTTAGGCATAGCACCAATGGTATGAATGTGTTAATCACAAAGAACATGCATTCTTGGACCTCGAAACATAGAATTATCGTCGCTGTAGAATGATAACCTTATATGTCCAGAAAACCAAACATTACAAAAATGAAACGAAAAAATGTTTCATTTCGTCAATGTTCGTTAAAATATGTGTTTTAGTCCATAGCTTTAGATGGTAAAAAGAACTTATTTATTAATAACATAAATAAGTCACTTCATGATTATACCAGTTAAATGACATAATGGTTTTTTGACATACTAGGTTATCATTCTACAGTGACGTTATGTTTATCCCTATCACTAAATGCGAAAAAATTTAACCGTTCTTTGCCTGTTTGTAGAATATTGCATACGGACTCGCCTGTCTGCCACATACTGTAACTTGGAGAAACTGATCGTGGTTGGTAACTAAGACGGCAAATCACGTGGTCACCGACTAGATAGAACGATCAAGTGACTCATTGTCCTCAAAACTATACAGTCATGAGAGGGGCAGGACAAAAACCGGTGGAAACAGATAGTCCGCTCCAGATACTCCCTTGCTGCACCACGACGCTCAGACATGAGCTGCCAAGCTAAGAAAAAAGCTTTTTAAACGGATTACAGTTATTATCTATTATAAATTTGCAATTATTTAACATAAATTTAAATTTAACCGAAGTTTCGCGTGCTTTTGACTTTTCAGCGTGCGTGGTCACGGTGACTAAAGACAAAAGGTGTTGGATGTCATAAAAGTATCACAGCTGTAGAAAAAGTTGCATTATCTGTATTTATTTCCCCGGAGTTGGTATCGACTCCATTTGTAGTCGATACCAACTTTTTTTCTTTAAATGTGTTATGTCAATAAAAGACAATATATGTCTATGTCTATGAGAGAGAATATAGCTAACACTGCATCAATAAGGTTGCTTATGCTTGTGTATATCTTATCACGTGTTGACGTAACATTACATAGTAGTTCGCATGTCTTATGTAATAACTATTTAAAGTAGAGCAACGGCGGCTTAATGGTTCAAAGAAGTATTCATAATAACTAAGGTTGGTCTTGAAGGTAAACACGGCGAATTAGGTTAAGTATGTACGACTTGAAATAAAAACCAGGTTGCTATGTAACTTCAGTAACGGTAGCGATGTTTTCTTAGCCATATTCTTTTAATACCTACTGGAGTCGGGTATCTAAGGTCTTTAGGTCATTCCTCCAAATACCTATCTCAATGTAAGTGCTTCCTTAAAAAAAAAATATACATCCAATTGTTCTCTAATTATCAGCGCTATACGAAAATTGAATATTGAAATCTCTTTAGCTATTGGAAGTATGAAAAACTCATCGTGACTGGCAGAGTGGAGGGCACCAGACTTCGATGACCCCTACTCGCTGGACCGATCAAGTAAAGGCCATTACGGCTTACGATGCATCACCCTGGCGTAAGAGTGCGCCTGAAGAAGGAGATTGGAAGTATGTGGTCTTAAAGAATTATTAATTTCATCGGTAGTGTCTATTTACATATCATCTCCCTTGTGGACGAAGGAAGGTGTAATGTTCCTCCAACCTAGAGAAAGGATCCTCCACTAGTCTAATCTCGGACTGGCCGTCACGAAGGCCCCAGTGGGTATGTTCTATAAATCCTTAGGGTATGACGTCTGGCAATGATTCGTAAGCACAAATTGTAGATGTCGCTACACACATTAAAACGACTTTATCACAATTCATTATTATAAATGAGATAAAATCTCATTTCACATCAGTTAACAATTCGTCTTATGTTAAAACAAAAAGCTCAGACCATTATTTTATGCATCAATATTACAGACAATAGTTATCTTTAGTTAATAAATGTATAGTTTCCGTTTTAGAACAATACAGAGTTGAAGGTTCAAAATAGAACAAGCATTGTAAGATCCCTATTCCCTTGAGGCAGATGCAACTGTACAATCAACGATATTATATTCCAGTTATGTGTGTACTCAGAGATTGATTAAAAGTTAACTTTTACATTTAAATAAGTTCATAATGGATTTATTAGAAAATGAATTAGCTTTAAGGTTGCCGTTGTAAAGCGGCGCCGTACTGTGGCCATGTTGTTCTCTGTTGCTATTAAATAAATGTACTTTTTCGTAGCTATGATGTCGATAAATATTATAAAAACAGCGGAAAAGATAAAAGTGAGCAATTTTTAATCCTAACTTTTATGTAAAACATTAACCAATCCTTCAATCAATTCGAAATAAACAAATCTGATAATTTTCACCACACAGCCATGTGAAAATGCTTAAAAAAACTATTTGGCCTTTTAGCAATCAGAAAAACTTCGGTATCTTCAGCATGATATAAGCTTATTGATAAAGGGTAATTTTAAAATATAAAAACTAACGTTTATAAGATTTAATTAAATCCTATATAGATATTAAAGCTTTTATTCCAACAAATGCGACATGTACGTATTTTCCCAATTTTGATCTGCCTATATCTGTGTATTTAAAGTTAGTTTGTGTTAGTCCCACACAGTAAAACCCAGTGAAAGCTCTGTCAGCGCTGTAAAGCTTCCATTCAGATCCGCATTTTATGATCTATAAGAACATTCAAAAGGTACGAAATACAGTGTTTAAAATCCTTTTATGTTTCCTTAAAATATGCTGTAAAACAAAGCAGATCGCTACATTACGCTGCTAGCCAAGTTTTCAAGTTAACAAAGGTTTTCAACGAGACAATGGGATGCAGACATGCCTATCCATCATAGGAGAGACGTCTGGGGTGATTTAGTTATTTACCTGCGAATATTTTACTAACATATTAAGATTAGAACCAATGTTAATGCAGTAAGCAGGTTCTAGTTGTGTAATTAAAACTACGCTAAAGAAAAACATGATGAGGAGTGATTAGGAGAGAGAATTTCTAGGGACCGAGCCATTTTTTTTCGTTATATGGACAGAAGAGAAAAAACAATTTAACCAATTACAATAATTTCTAATTTTATTACTATCAATAGGTAAATTATTCTAAACACATATATTCTGTTAACTATGCCTGACGTATTTTGCTATGCCAATATTTGTTTTGTATTTTTTTGAGTATTTTGTCTGGCCATCTTGACAGTTTGTTTACGAGTAATGGCACATGTGTTAATGCAATTAACAATAACAAAGGCGAGACGGCTGTTTATGACCTCTTTCTTAGAAATTTCGGCACCTCAAAAGGTTAGTTTTGTAAGCTGATTATAAAAATAATCACATTTAAGTATGTTGTTGATGTCTAAATATGAAAATATTTCTTCGTAATAGAGAATGGCTGTTGCGTTATAAAGAGGTTATTAATATATGGGTTTTGTGTTAAACCAAACAAATATAACTCAAGAAATAAATATGAAGATTTTGTCCGCTGTATGTCATTTATGCTCTCGGCAAATACAATGGACTGGAAACCATATAATATTTTACTAGACAGCCAAGACTTTGATTAATTCGCTTCGAGCACACACAATGAAATATTTCAGTTCCAACTTCCATGAGCATTATTAATATTACCTTTTAACTTTATTAAATTTAAATTTCCATCATTTAGAATAATTTACAATTAAATTAATGTTTATTACATTTAAAAATAAGTAGTTCTTTGTAATTATAATTTTACTACAAATCATATATTTATATATTTATTTGATTAATATTATTATTATTCGAGCGAATGTAATAACATATTAATCAAAAACACATTAAGTATGTATTGCTACATCATATAATTAAGGTGTGATAGTTATGTCTAATCTACAAGGCAAGTAGGTGATCAGCCTCCTATGCCTGACACACACCGTCAACTTTTTGGGTCTAAGTCAAGTCAGTTTCCTCACGATGATTTCCTTCAACGTTCGAGCGGATGTTAAATGCGTACATAGAAAAAAAGTTTTTGGTGCACAGCCGGGGATCGAACCTACGACCTCAGGGATGAGAGTCGCACGCTGAAGACACTAGGCCGACACTGCTCTGCTCTCATGTAGATTAACCATTACAAAATCAAGCCCACGCAAACCGCTTTTCAATATCAAAACACTGGCTTTCATCAATCTTCAGTAATTAACCTTGAAAGATACGCTTAATAACCATTCTTTTAAATACTCTTACAAATAATCTTTCTTTTAAATTGAATCTTTCACTTCTAAAATTCCAAAGATTTATTTAATCAATTTTATATCACGCAACTTTCATAAAATTGAAACGTTAAATATAAGCAAATAATTCTATGTTAAGGTTTCTTTTGTTTTAAAGATCGGAGTTTTACGTATCATATTGCAACATTCAAACTACAAAAAATAAAAAAATGTCTTTATTCAATACCATAATTGTACATTGTTTTAGCGGGTATTGAAGTCCCTGAACTAAGTCTAAGTAGACTCTCTACTCTACTATAAATTGTGTTTTACATTTTCATGCCTATTATTGTATTTTTTTACATATAATCGATGTGTAACATATGTGTCATGTGTTATAAATTAATAAATAAAGTAATGAGCAATATTATTTCATTGTTAGGTACTTTAAATTCGCTGATGCAATGATGTCTTATCGCTAAAAAACAGCGAATTTATAAAGATACAAAATCTTGTATCTGTTATAACAGTGTAAAGATCTTTTTATTTGATGTTATCTGTGATCGCTATCTCTTTTTTATTATAGGTATACCTATTCGTGATTAATTACTATTTAAATTATTTATAAAACTGAATAAAAATTATCCTTAATCCAAAAACAGTGATACTTTACGAGCATTAAAGTCCGGATAACATTAGGAGGCCCAGCAAGCCCGTCCAAGTACACCCCACCCCCTAAGCCTCCATCGCGCCAACCGAAGCAAAATTCTACTCGTTTAAGTTCTGCGGCTAGTTACGAACTAAAAAGTTTCATTGCCGTTAATTGAGTTTTTCATTACGCATTATTACTTTAAGTTTTATTCGAAAACTTTAACACGCAAAGTTTTAACATATAGCTGTTGTTTATCGTTCACGTTTTCTCACATAATTGTTTCCAGTTTCACTTATTCTATTTGTGCTACTCTGTTCATAATCCTACAGCTTACATATATTATATATAACAAACAACAATTATACTAAAGATATAGCCAAAGATAAAATACAAAATATATACAAAAAGGTTCAAACATTTACTAAATAGTATAAGATCCCGCTATACAACGACCTTCACCGAGATGCTTATTTAATGAAACTTATTTTATATTTAATTTAATATGTCAATAAATATAATCCATATGGGTTGCCTAGCAAATTTCAGTCCAGAGTATGTTTAATGAATATTTAAAAAAAATTTTTTTTTTATAATTTGCATGTAGTAAATTTTTTGAACTTTTTTCAATCAATATTTCTAATCAGGGTAGTATTATATATGTATCACTAAAAACTTCTTTTATACTAAAGATGTATATATACTTTAGTGTCACATAAAATATATACACATAAATAATTAATTGATTAAAAACAACCTAACTTTTGCATATTCTATGGGCTTCATACTTTCGATTGGTATATAATTTATCTAATAATCATACCGGTGAAATGTTTAAAAAAATATTTTTATTTTAAATTAATTAAAAATACTCTGGACTGAAATTTGCTAGGCAACCCATATGGATTATATTTATTGACATATTAAATTATATATAAAATAAGTTTCATTAAATAAGCATCTCGGTGAAGGTCGTTGTATAGCGGGATCTTAGACCAAAAGGAAACAATCAAAATTGTATCAAAATTACAATTAGTCGATGACTTTGATATTCTTTCTTGTGTCCAATGTAAATTAACAAATGAATTATATTTCCTCACGACTTCTTGAAAAATCAGGTGAGTTTGTGATACTTATACATTATAACCATATTCATAGAAAAATAGCTACACAAATTGTTTGTAACTATAATTTTTGGAATTGAAAAGAAATCACCACCAACGCGTTAATATGAATAATATAAATATCGTTTCGTCTACAATATAGATTTCTAATCGAAATACACGTACTTTAAATATGAAAATGTGTAAAGAATTCGTGTATACTGTGATACTAAAAAACTTAAATTAATAATTAAACATTGACTAATCATTATTTCAATTACGATCAACTCAGTAGCGTGAATATCCAATCAATCACAGGTTAACAGCGGCCGGGACAGCCGAAAATAGCGACATGCCACCTGGATGTATAGGGGAGTAGGGGGAAGCGGAAAATCAATAAACCGGGCGAGCATCAAAACATACCCCCTCCACCCGGCTCTCCCCGTCTCCCGGGGAAACCCACCCTTGTTTGGCAGACACCGTCCTTGATACTAGCCCGGGCAACTTTAGATAAACACTGTTATAGAGAATTAGGTCGGTTTTGCGTTTAGTTTTGGATAAGTATATGTAAATAGTTCTGGTATTTAAATGCAATTAGACCTTATAAGTCAAAGAATATATTTTCTTAACTTTAGCGACTCGGGCGATTCAATAATTAGTGAAGCACTATATAGCAAAGTTTTGCATGAAAGGTCAACCAACGACTTTGGTATTCTTCTAAAATTCTAAACAAATAGATTCACTCTAAGCTGTTTGGTATGCAATAATGAAACAACAGAAGATCAACTAGCGATAGCGCCGCTTTGACGGCCAAAAATGGTTAATTCATTAAATTAAGAAAATCGCCCTACTGTAATGATTGCTTAACGCACATTAACAGTGTTAAAACACACATAAAATATACTGGTAGCCCCGTCTATCCTCCCTCGGACAGGCAAAAAAGCTGGCGCGGCCGCAGAGCGGGCGGAAAAGAATAAATGGCTCAAATATAAGAAGTCTTTCCTCTTCGATTTTGTCCTCATTGGAGTAGAGACTCTTGGGCCATGGGGTTCCAGTGCACAGGCGCTAATTAAATATTTAAATTGGCGCCTGGTAGATAGTATAAGTAATATATAGTAATTAATAAAGTAAGCGTTAAAGGTACAACACCGCCATAGGGACCAAACTTTTTAAATTTGTTTTAATTTTCTTGTTATTAATTTCTGGTGTGTGGAAATAAATTACATTACCTTTTAAAAAACATTTAAAGAATTCATTTGTATTACGTATACAAGATAATTTATCAAGTGCTACGGTATTTACGTCCGTGACCATGACGCAAGAAATATCTCGGCGATAAAAGAATTCTAGGCAAATAACGTGTTTAATGTTGATGTTCTATTTTTAGACATACTCGTTAAACATTATTTACTATTGCGGATTAATTGAATGCAAATTTTGTGCAGAATTAAACTTTAAAACCTACCGTCTACTGGGTATTCCCCAGATGGGGCATGATCTTTAATAATTTTTCTTGTTCTTGATTTGGATACACATGCCGATGTTTTACTTTGCCATAGGAGCAAGTATTTGAAATGATACTAGGTATGTTTTAGACACATAAATTTGACTAAGCATGTCTGTGCAATGGCAGAAATTTTCGTGGTTAAATAAAATATCAAAAATATAATTTATAAACAGAAACATTTTAAATAAATTATATTTAAGTTTGTTAGACTACTTGTCAGAGTATTAAATAATGCATACGTAAGATTAATTCTATATCTAACATTTATAAACAGTACTTTGATCTGACAACCTTATACGTTAATAATGCCAACATGACTAAAAAGACAAAGATTGAAACAAAAACAAATCGTGACTCAGTACATTAGAAATATATTTACAGCAAACATGATTCATTACATAAATGTGAAGTAAATATTTGACTTAACTACATAATAATATGTTAGAGATAATAAACTCTCAATTTGAGTGCAAAAAGGAAATTTCCATCTTTCCGGTGAAATACCTAACGCCATCTAGTGGGGAGTAGCGATAACGCTACATTCCCTTATAGTTTAATGTATAATGTATGTTGGAATATGTATTTTATATTATTATTTTTGTTCAACCGTACCTAGAGTTTATCAATAGTTAAAGTTAATTAAGGCATTTTGTAGATACTAAATATGTTTACCATTTCAATTGTACCATTCCTTAGAATAAATTAATTATACATTAAGGATAATTTACTCAAAGAAGTTTTTACCTGATAGGGCTGTAGATTGGCATAGTCGTAAAACTGTAGTTGCTTATCATGAAGGAATTCAACAGGCTGCGACTCAGCTTGTAATATCACTTCAGCTGTCAATGCAGCAAATGTCTGGAATTAAAAATGATTATTTTAAAAACATAGCATATCATAAGTTTAAAATATCATCAGAGAATAAGAATAGAAGTGCTAAAATTCCTAGTAGTTTCCTATATTATATTATTGATACAAGAAGCGATTTTAAGACCTAGATCTGGGCCTCAGATTTCTAATTCGATGAGTTCTCAAATCGTAGTAAATTATTGTATTTAAAAAATTAACACGGATATATATCTACCTCTCATGCAATTTTGGGAAAGGGACAGAAGTCCGTAGAGGTAGAATACCTTTAAACTCTTATTATCTTTAATCACTCTTAGCACTTGAATAATCAGACTTATTTTATGTCTGGTTAGGTTTAATACAATCCTGTTCAATGTTCAGGTAATAAGTGTTAACATATGAAACACTCTTTGATTCACTTTTATAACCAAGTCTATAATATGTACATACAGTTTTTTAAATTATACAAATGACTCATAAACATTAGATTCAAATGCACCTGTGTTTATTATGCAGTTTGATAACAAAATGACCCACTTTAAGAGAAACCCAATTTATTTCAAGTGCAAAGACAATTAATAGATTGCATCACCTTTAAGACTTGGAAAGAAAAACGTTACAAAATAAGTATGTCCAGGCATCTTCCAGATGAGTTCGTAAGAGTGCTTCCAGAATATAGTCTATTAAAAATATATGGTATAGCAAACTTTGTGAACTAGTTGAGTAAAGTTGATGCATGCACAAATACAATGAGAGAAATGGGGTCACGCGAGCATCTCACCTACACATAACACACGTGATCGGGAATGTTCTGTATACAGTATACACGCCGATATATATTACCTACTAAAAGTGTTAACAATTCTATAGAATACTGGAGTTAGTAGAATGATGATGATGAATTTTGGTAAACAATACAATTTTGCCAGACACTTAAGTGAAAGTATTGAATGGCATTAATTAGGCTTTATAAAGAATAGATAGAGAAGATTAGGCATTAATCCAATGTTCTATTTTCTATATTTCTTTAGTACACGTGGCGCCATCTCTTGGTATTAACAGGAAACGTGCGTTACCAGCACTTTTCAAAAATTTTAATCCTTTGATGTATAAATGAAATTATTCTAAATTATATATGAAATGATAACTAACCAGTGCTGGCCATTTCACTTCTTTACTATTCACTTTCCTTGGTGCCCACACTAAAGTTCTTTCAACTAAAAACACACGAAACGTCCTCAATGAATAAACCGCTACCCACTCTCTTCTTTGCCAGTCGACACCATCGTATTCCACTAAAACCTGAAACAATAAAAAAACATATTTAAGTCATATTTTTTAACTATTAAAATTCAATTCAAAATAGCCAAATTTAATCATACAATTTCTAAATGTTATCGACGCCATCTTACGTCGCAATGTTGAACCAATAATGTCGTTGGTACAAATTGAATTCCAGCGTTTGATGCGAAACGTCAATAGATGGCTGTAGGTGTCGGGCTGTTGCAAATAAACCCGAAGAACCCGCGTTTTTAAAACTTTATACTGTTTTTTATATACCATTGAAAATTGTTTAACTTCAAGGCATTTGTATACCAATATTTTTAATTTAATTTTTAGTTTAAACTTTTCTTAAAAAGTAATAGTGGTTCGCTTTCGAGATATGTACGAGTCAGTGCAATATTGTAATATGATATTATTATATAAAATATGTATCAAAGATCGTAATAAACTATGTAATCATCTACCTACGTAATTAGAGAACAAATAAACGTGGATACGTTTATAAATTCATTTAGCGTGTATTATAATATATTCCAAAAGAATTAGTTCAAGTGTAGGTAATGTCACACATGACACAGTTTGCTAGAAGCCCTATCATGCGACCTTGTCAAAGTACAGTCGAGAATGTAGTAAGGTATTTTACAAATGTATGCAGTTTGCCCTGATGACCTTATAAAATCGAATTGTATGCGTGATATCGGAATACTGAATTCGCTTTGTTCTTCGTGGTCATAACATAAATATCACGCCAGTTAATATACTATTATGTAGTTCCATAATCCGTTGTTTATGCACACTGTTAAAACGGAAAGTCGCATATCTTGGACACATATCTAATAATGATGGACAAAATTGATGTGCAAGTGCAAGTGATGGGCTGTTAAGGCCGATTTACATTATCTTAGTGTTTAGGAGAGTGCTTTAGGATAGTACCTACTTTAGTTGAAACATGTAAACGCTACTTGCTTTAGTAAACGCTACGCTAAAGAACTTGCCTTTCAAGTTGTACTAAAGCACTCTCCTAAACACTAAGATAATGTAAATCGGCCATTAGAGGAAGTCGTGGTTGCGGAACGTACGAGAGTGGACCGGTATCACATCCATTTTTATTGCAATTTTTAAGAGTTTATTAAACGCCCCCTTAAATTAAATTACTTTGTTTCTAGGACCATTTTAGAATTTTAAATAGGTCTACATCCTTCTGGCAGTGTATCCCATCGTCGCGTCTAACTATTCGCCCCTACTTAAATATTTTTTCAATGAAAATGTACTGATTTCACGAACCGTAAGATTCGCTTTTAATTTTTAATTTATTATTTTACATTAAATTTGGTTTTGTTACTTGTTTTTAATTGTACTGTAACGACGTTTTAATCGTCAAAAATTCCTGCCATATTTCAACATACCTATAAATAATTATCCGTAAATACATAAATAAGTTCTACTTCATCCTAAAATTGGCATAACAATAACAGATCATGACGAGCGTTTTGCCGTTGGTTCTGTTCCAAGCCTTGGCTGATTCCAAACGTCAAGTGGAAACTACAAACGTAAGATCGTATTCTGGATCGTTGCACCTTGCCAACTCACAAGAAGCTAAAGTACTGAGATGTTTAGCTGGAAAAGCGCATACATAGGGTACCACTGGTATAATAAAGTCGATATTGCAATGCTAGCGTAAAACACGTTTATGACATATGCTTAACGCTACGTGTAATGGCTCCTTAAAAACGTTGTGTAAAACAAAAACTAGGCGGGTAAAAAGAGTGGCGGAGAGTTTATTGCCAGGTCTTTTCTTCCGTTCTACGCCCTCTTGTGTGGGTAATATGTGTAAAAAAGAAAATAATTACTGTTGACGTAATCGCCAAATAACAAAATCTCCGAATTTTCCCCCGTTAGGAAACACTGCGCTAGACAAAACTACCAAAAAGTAAATACTAACATTCTATCACTTATAGAATAAAAAAAACTAAACACCTGGCCACAATCCAGCAGAAATACCAACTTTACAGCGATAGATGGCGTCATTTTCGCGGTTAAAGTACATAGCAGACACAACACAACATGGCAGACTGTCATTTATGAACCCGAAACAGTTATTTAAATAATGTAATAAATTCGCTTATATCCGTTAGTTTAAATGTACTCAAGGATAAAACAATTTTTTTAATTGCTATATATATATACATTTGTATGTTAAAAGAACCGTTGTAGAACATTATACAAAAGCATAGCAAGATGAATTAGTCGTTTCCCGTCCAATGTGAACTTACCGTGCCCTATTTAAGACAACTAAAATTTATACGTGTAGGACTAGAATACGTATTGTGTTTAAGAACAGATGAATCGATGTTTGTATTTTTAACTCACTTTCAAAAAGTATTTATTGGAAAAAATCCTTAATATAAAGTACTAAAGTTTAAAATAAAAACTAAAATGAGAAGCGTAATTTCTTTGCATTTTCAAGCATAGCAAGCTAGCATAATGTTATTACCTTAATAAAATCCTAAATTAAGTTTAACTAAAGTTAGATATTGTATACACAATATATATAAATATATATATTTGTACAAAATAAGGTCCCGCGCCACAAGAGTCTAGTATATTGGGAAATTAATTCCTCACATCTGAAATGGCATTCAAATTGATGATGTTATTTGAAATGTGTTAAATTAACATCGATTCATTTTGCATTTATGTTATTTTGGTCAAGCTAATTTAACGTTAAATAGAGCAGTAAATTGTTCTAACCCTGAACAACTAGACAGTAATTGCTCGTCCAATAATTTTCTTAGGCGATCCAAGAAGGCGCCTTTAAGGCAACGCCTATTCAGAATCCAACTCTTAAATTCTTTAGATTTAGAGTGCAGACTTTGCGCTAAGTGTGTCAAAAACATTGGATTCGTCCTACGGGATTTACGAACTCCGAATATAATATCCAATACATTTTTGACACATAAGTTTCTGAATCTATCATAATACATATATAAATATCTAGAGACAACTAAAGCTATTTATATTTAAATAAAATATAGACGTTGTTACAAACGCTACGGCTGAATATCTTTCAGGCCGCTAGTTAAACGGCGCTGTTTAGTTAAAAGGCTAGGCTGTTGATTGAACGGCTCTTCACGCTAGTTGGCTGCGACATATGTTTCTTTGCAATGTTTTTTAGATATAGTTTACGGCTCTACGTATATGGGGTTTTTAGGGCCTCTACGGAAATATTCTTAGGTGATATTCCAAAATAGAATTGCGAATAGGCAACTCTTTATTCAGGGATGGGCTATGGCCATTAACAAGTGGAGATGAACAGGACACTCCTTCTGAGGAGTTGAGATATGGAGTAAAACTATAATGCGGTACCCAAAAATTAAAAAAAAAAGTACAAGAGATGGGAACATGAAATTACACTGGTTGCAGGCAAGGTTGGACCAAGATTGGGGCGAGCAGAATAGCTGGGGTTTGGTCCTTTATCAGGATGGGCAAACGGATTTAAGTTTATTTTTAATTGTGTGTATAAAAAATAAACTTGTCCGAAATAAAGGCTGCATTTTGGAACGAAGTTCCTTATCGCGCGTTGTGAAAGGGGGCTAGACGGAAAAAATTCTTACGAAAAGTTGTCACGACACTTTTTTGCTATAGTTGTAATATTTTACATTTTGGATTTAGCTATCGTCAACGTCCATACCACGTTGAATACACCGGTTCTCGTCCGATCACCAAAGTTAAGCAACGTCGGGCGAGGTCAGTACTTGGATGGGTGACCGCCTGGGAACACCTCGTGATGTTGGCTTTTTTTAAGATCGTAAGATTGGTGTCGAGAAAATCTATCATACTGTTATGATACCAATTAACATATAAATTAATCGAAAGGAATTTCGTTCCATCCGGGTGTCCCTTGACACCTTACCTCTAAAGTTTTTTTTATCAGAACCCTTCTTTCTACGCCTTTCACTCTGGCAAGTCCGTAACTTAAGGAAGCTTTTGTAGGTGTTTTATTTTCTTTCCTAGTACTTCTTTCCCGTAGGTGGTTTATTTTCTTTCCTCTAGAAGACAACAAAAATTTAAATACAAATTGTATCCATTATTTTTCATGTACATTGCATCCAGTATTCACACCGGTGCTCGGAAAACTCGTTCTAATAATAGAAACGCTAGTACGTATTCAAGGTTGCGAAACTAGGGCAAGCGCGAAAGATTTCAACTGAGTACTTTCTTGTTATAGATGCCTGAAATGATGGGTTTCTATATCTGAAACGCAAGGCTCATCTATAAAAACATAGGTTAAATATTCGTGAAGTAAAACAATTGTGTTTCATACATTTAAATAAATTCAGCGCTTACTTAATCGAATACAGACATTGTTTAGTTTTACATAAATGGTTTAATAACTGGCCATTATATTTACCTTACAAAAACCCCAATGTTTTTTTATCTATGACTGAGCCAAACGGGCATAATCCCGATGTTTATTTACTATTCTATCTTAACAGTTATTACTGATACGATGTTAAGTGATACCGCCGCCCATAGACACTCACATTGCCCGAGGGTTTGCAAGTCCCGTATCCACAACTGAGCGTTTTTTAAGGCAGTTTTTACCACTATGTGGAACCAACTGCCTACTAAAGTATTTCCGAACCAATTCGACTTAGGGTCCTTCAAGAAAAAGTTTTTTCTTTAAATGTGTAAAGGTTATGTAAATCAAAGACAATACTATAGCATACCAATTCTTAAAAGGCCGGCAACGCACTCGCGAGCCCTCTGGCAATGATGAGTGTCCATGGGCGGCGGTATCACTTAACATCCGGTGAGCCTCCTGCCCGTTTGCCCACTGTACTATAATATATGCTGATAATTCCATATATGTTTGAATGTTTATGTAATAAAAATTTAATAAACGACTCTGAGTACGTTAGTTCAGTTAATAAAATGTACTAGTCTTGGAATTATAAGACCGGTTACATTACACGAAGAGAAAATATTATTTCCACCTTACGTAAGAAAGTCGTGTTGTTCTTTATTATCTTAGTACATACCGTAGAACATTAAACACATATAATGTTTATTACTATCTGTATAACGTATTTGTTATTTAATAAAATTTTAGTATAGTAAATTTTTAAAATTAAATAATGCTCTTACTGTGAAGGTCCTTCTACTTATCTATAAAATAAAATAAATGCAATCAAAAGCCAAGATATATAACCTATATAAAGCACCATGGTTAATTATTATTAAATTTTTAATTAGTAAGTTTATAAACGAAAATTTGCTTGATATAAATATTTTTGTTTAATTATTTACAATCAAGTAGTTATATATTTACAGTATTTACAGTTTTCTTAACCTGCAAAGCAATAATAAAAATAATAATTATTATAATTATAATAATGCCACAGGGACCAAACTTTTTAAATTTGTATTGATTTTCTTTATAATATAATATTATTTATTTTAACGTCCCTAACTCAACTGTCACAAACTAATAAATGTTAAAATTATTTAAAATAAATAGGTGTAACGTAATCAAATCGGGATTTTCATCCCGTTTTTCGCGCGAAGATAAAGTGACATAAATTCTAGGGACGCATTTCCCTTCGGGTTCAGTAGGTCATTGAACGCGAGGGGCGGACCGGTCGTTGGATTTGTTGCAAAACAACCTGCCTTCTGGTATGCGTACAGCCTTTTGTTTAATTCATACTTTGTTCTTTTGTGCAAAGACAGTCGAGAAGATTAATTTGTCATGAAGTGTATGCACCAATTGTTTCAATGTTCGGCTTATTTACCGATATTTAAAGGGCAAAGTAACATTAAAGAAAACACTTTTTAACCAGATTGAAGTTATGTTTTTAATTTACAAGAAGTACAGATAATACAACTTTTTCTACAGCTGTGATACGTTTTGACATTCAAGACGTTTTGTCTTCAGTCACCGTGACCACGCACGCTGTAAACAAAGCGAAACGTCGGTTAAATTTAAAATTATGTAAAATAATTGTAAATTAAAAACATAACAATCAAATATACAATATTTACAATTTTATTAACCTGCATAGTAATAATAAAAAGAAAATTTTAATAAATTTAAAACGTTTGGTCCCTGTGGCAGTGTACCTCTAACGCTGTCAGCATTGCCTCGCTGTATTGCGATACTTAATCGTTGAGCGAGGTAAGCACCAGCTCTAGGGTCACCGGTACTATCTATAGCAGTTATATTTGATAAGTATATTTCATTCAATTGCGTCTTCGAGTCGAATGAATCTTAATCCGACTCGTTCCCACAACATCTCACTAAATATTACGCAATGAACTAGCTTTAAAACTATACAACACAAGAACATTTGTTTTGTTTTATAATAGTAGTTTATGCAACTGTCATATAATAGAGGGTATTAAAACATGAGTGTAGTTTTTTGATACAAGCCGCAGGAGAGTTTCAAAAGATTACATGAGTGTTTTAATATCTAATTATTTGCAGTTGCATACACTACTTTATTTAATCTCATCTCATAGCTGTGCGACACTAAATATATTTAAATAGGTTTTGCAATATCAGGCATCTCGTTAACAAAAATGTAGATTTTTTGTCCACTCTTTGGGGCCTGGACTTTTTCAAAAAATTTGAATACTATGGAAATCAAACAAATATGTCATGGACTATGGATCGCGGAATATACTTCAAAGGAGTATTAAGAGTATCCATAGCGCAAAATCACCTGCATCATGACCACACCCCACATCACACAACACAGCCGAATGAGGTATTACCTAGTTGAAATTTTTTTGTTGATTTCTTCCTTTTGTAAATTGAACCTTTTTGTATATATGTATAATATTATGTATTCCATCTTTGGCTATATGTTAATCATAATTGTTTTTTGTTATATATGATTTATGTTAGCTGTAGGATTACATTAGCTCAAATCAAAGTCTATATATGCAAAATGTAAACTACACTTATAGACGTCAATATTAAAAACTTAAAGTTTTTAAAATTGACGTGTGCAAAAACTGCAACTAATTTAATCACCAAACATATAATTTACAAGAAAATTTAAAGGAACTGTAACCTTGACACTATGCTACAATTGACATTAAAACAAGATGAGTATCCCAATCAGTTATTTGCGCGTAATCATAAATTAAACTTTGACTATATGACCCTCTCAAACGCTTATCCCATAGCTTTGTGTACTATTTGTTTGTTTTCGAGACATCAATGTATATTCACACATAGGCATGTCAATGTTCGCGTTGACCTTGTTTGTGAAGTGCGACCTTCAATCATCCATATTCAATGAGTTCCACTTTTAATACCAATGCATAAATGTTACTGGACGAACTACTGTTCATCCAGTTGGATATCTATGTACTAAACAACGACAAAATGACTTAAAAATGTCGTCACAACTATTCTAATAATGCAAATAAATTGTGTACAAACAGGAGTTGAAGACGAGTGACAAGTTGCATTAAAAAAACGTAATGGATTGTGGATGGATTATGAATTGTTTCACACTTGCTCGAAAACGTGTGGAAACGGGCATGCTTTAAACTCGAATGTCGAATGCGTGTCAGGCACAGACGGCTGATACTTGCTTATTAACTTGATTATTTTAATTGCAAGGAAATCATTAAATTATTAAATGATTTATTTTCTGTAAGTCGGTTTGTACAAACACTTTTACACGTCAAGCATATTTTTTTTTAAACTAGATGAGTCTGACGTCTCCAATCTGACTACTCTGAGATGAAACGCCGAAACAAACTCAGAGGTCACAGTCTCTTTTAGAGTCCAGACATAATCTTGGTGTGAATGTTACCCAAGGTGTAAAAAAAATGCCTATAAAATATCTGTCATCGCATGCGATACGAAAACTATGGATGATATAAAAAAAAATTTTTCACAATATTAAGAACATATCATCTACAATTTTTTTTTGAAAAATAAATGTCCACCCGTGTTAAGACGTGACGGGCCGCTAGTAAGAAATAAAATTATCATAAAAAGTACAACCAAGAGTTGTAGCACCACTGTTTGTGAATCGTTAAGTCGTTATATTATAATTGTGAAGAAGGCTAAAGGTACATGCATTTATGACAACCATTTATAAGACCTTTTCTTTCCTATTGCCATCATCACTTTTGCCATCACACATCATCGGTTTTAGAGAAAGCATTGTGGGATGCCTTTCTCGAACCTAATTTCGCTGTTTTGCTGATGATTTTTCTTTTTTTTCTGCTCTAAGTGCCAACAAATTTCTATAATTTTATTTTATTTTATTTTGTGCTTGTATTATCGTATATTATGTTAAATTGTATTTTTTTAATTTTCAATTTCTATTTTTTTTTTTGTGAAATTTATGTTTACATTAATTGTCACACATTTTAGATGTAAATTAATTAGTAGATTTAGTACTGTGTGTGATGTCGTAAGCTTAATAACTAAATAAATAAATCACTTTACAACACACAGAGTTTTACAAGAATTTAATACTTAGTATTGTATGTAACCATTAAATAATATATTTATTGAATTATATAAAACAACCTCAATCTGTATTGACATATAGATTAATGGCGAAGGACAATCATTTGGCGAGTAGTCTGACGATGAAACGAAATTTCACGTTCCTGAAATATCATAACGATAATGTATTTAGATCAGGGTTGTACGATTTGAAATGAAACTAATTATTATTAAAATTGGTGTTTATTAATATTCTAAAGTTAAGGGAAATAATAACAGACAATGCTAGAAGTAAGAACGTTGGCGTTGATAAGTTATGAATTTGGATAGAAACTTGGAGAGAAATTCAGAAAACTTTGAGGACATTCTTGTCAAAAACCTACAGCCATTGTCTTGGACTCCGATTTTATTATATATTTTTAAATACGCAAGTACGAGATTAGCTATTTGTTACATAACTGCCGTCGAATTTACGTGTCTAAACCTGGCAATAGACGGACCGCATGTTGCAGTCAAGACCGACTGCTGTAGAGAGGTCGCCGCAGATCTGCAGTTTCCATACTAAATTCATATTCGCAATACACGGACCGCTCGAGCAGTTCCTGAGCAAACCGCATGTTGCAGTCGGTCTTGACTGCAACATGCGGTCCGTCTATGGCCAGGTTAAGAGCGAAATGCGCTCATAGAATCTATTGGTGTATAGCAGGGGTACTAATCTACGTCCTCATAAACACAAAAAGGAGCATTAATAGCCATATTTTTTATTTCTATTCTAGATACAGTATACATGTATCAATAGTTATAAAACCATTAAAATAATACATTTTAGAATTAGTAATATAATCATTCAATTACAGGCTAATTAACATTTTGGTGTAAATGTGCAAAAACTATTATATTTCACTAATTTCACTTAACATACACTATAATTCTTATTGTCATAAAAAATATCGTGATCGTCAAATATTCTACCTTATATTTATTGTTATTATGTATAGTCCTGTCATACATGAATTATGTCAGCAGTGTGCATAGCGCAATCAAAGTTAAAAACCAAATCGAATTTCGTTTGCTTAGAACTTAACAAAAATAACTTATACTCAATAACAGTTACGTCCTTGAATCACAATAGCAAATCTTTGTTCTGAACAATGGAAATGCAATACAATCGTGATATAAAAACAAATAATATATCTAATTATGTTATCCAGGCCGACTTGAGCCACAACAGTTTATTGAGACTTGCCACGATTTTGTTTGCATAAGACGGCTCACCCGATGTTGACACTGACAGGAGGCTCGCAAGTGTGTTGGCGACCTTTTAAGAATTAGTACGCTCTTTTCCTAAAGTACCCTAAGTCGTATATATTCGCACACACGCATTACACACTTGAAACAAACCGAATAGGAAAAGGGATTTTTTTATATCTCTCATGATTTTTTTTTCTTTGATTATTGTTATTTTGTATGTTTATGTGTGTGTGGTTTTGTTAGTAATAAATGTTATGTCTATGTCTATGCCTAATTTAAAAATAAAAAGGTGAAATTAAATTACTTCCATGGCACGGATATTCGACACGACCGGACCAGAGCAGGCGCTGTACCGACGTTTGCTCATTCGAGACACAGGGGCGATCAAACACCAACATAGAGATCATTGACTTTTTATAAAATGTAATAATATTGTATTTTTAGTACCTAGGTGATCTTCGGTGCAATTTAAAATCGATTAGATTTTCGTTTGATCCTGGTATCTTCATGAATGCCAAATAAGAGTGAATGAAACTTCCAAAGATAAATTCAATTCAAATGACATCGTTAGAGAAAGTTTTTTCAATTTAGATGTCTTTGAACTGAAAATTTGATATATTTATTACACTGTGAAGATATTTTATTTTTAGAAAATTTAATATGATTCTCCATTTCTCCCATTCGAATATTTTTTAAAAGGCAACATTAAATTTTGGGTTGATCAGAGGATATTAACCCCGAGATAAAAAAATAATGTTTGCTAAAATAACGCACGTCTCGGTAAGATACTTGTACTAAACACTTCATATAATGGATATAAAATTGTTCTGATTAACGAATTACAAATAAAGTAATATTATTACATATTTACCAGAAAAAAATTAGTAACAAAATCTATTTTGATAATTATGATTATAAGCATGATCAAGCCTCGAATCAGGCATATTTTTTTCCACGTAAGAACTGGTGAAACCAAAATGACAGACAGAAGTTCTGATATTTAAGAGAGTTAACACAAATACTACAAAATCATATAAGTTTCAACCACGGTCTATTAAAATGTTGAAATTAACTCAATAAACAAGAACAGCTGTGGGTGCGCGTGAGTTGATCGCGCATCGATGCATTCCCTGCGGTCAACGCACGCGGCACACATCGCTATTGCCAGGTTCCGGTCCGGGCAGTTCCATAGGGCCACTACTCTTCACTATTTATAGTTATGGCTACCAAATTTATACGGGCGTTAGCAGTTTCATAGACTAATATAGAACGTTGAGATTTAGAATTCCTTACTTTGGTATTACTAAAAGATATTTGGTTTTACTATTTATGATATATTAAATAAATATTTAACTTCTTCGGCTGGATTAAGAATGGATTTTTGCTTTAGTTATGACATCTTTATCGTTTATCCCGAGGAAGAAAGTCGTAACCGTACGAACTTTTTTTTAAATAAAAGGTATTGCTATTGCTAGGATACCTTGTACATTAGATATACAAATATATATACATCAACTGAAAGGTAGTATTTCCTATTTGGCGATTTATACATTGTTGTTATATTAGTGTAAATAGTTAAAATATAACTAAACGTATATTAACAGTAATTCATCAAATTAGACTGAAAAGCAAAAGCGTTTTACGATTGTTTCACTGTTTAAACATAATTACGAACGAATGTCCATTACCTTACCAATCTTTTCGCGGAAATATTATGACCTTTGTAAAACAGAGATATATTATAATAATTTGGTAAAATTACAATATAATCTTAAACTATTTTTATGCATGTTGCGATCTATTTCGGGAAAGTAAAATTAGGTAAACGAGTATAACTAACATAAAACAATTTCCGTAGAATAAAGGCATCCTCGTGTCTTATATAATGAAGTGTTTTGCAAAAAGTATTTTTTTTTTTACTATAGGCAAAGAAATGAAATGAAAAACATTCAAACAGTCGTTACGACTTTGTTCCCGGTGCAAGCGATATGTCCTTTGACTAACTGTTAAACACATCTTATTAATGGGCACAATAATAAAACTTAACATTTTTTTTTATAGAACAGGGGGCAAACAGGCATCACCTGATGTTATGTTACATCGCCGCCCATGGACACTCTCAATGCCAGATGGATCGCGAGTTCGTTGCCGGCCTTTGAAGAATTGGTACGACCCTAAGTCGGAATTGTTTCGAAAATACTCCATAATTATTAAGCGCTTTAAAATTCATGGTGTCTTTCGTTATTGAGTTTTATAAAGTAATACTTTGTTAATACATGAAAACTTAATATCTAAGATATTCATCACAAAAATGTTAACTATAATTATTAATTTATACTAAATTGGTTAAAAAGAACGTGAGGCAACGTGATAAACTGTGAATTGCGTAAGTGACGTGTGCAGTTACAAACAATGTTCTTGCAATGTTTTTACGGAATTAATTAATTCATTTATTTAGGACTAATATATGATGTTCTTCACGCATTCGTTTAGAACATTAGACTTAGATTTACTAATGATCGTTTCATTATCATTAGTATCTTAAACATTACTGTGTTTACAGTGAGTGAACCATAGACTCAAGAGTCATACAAAGCGTGTCATTTTTAGTTTAGGCGCTTGGTTAACTTATAACCATAAATCCAATCGGCTATCTATATGTCTTTAAATATATATATATATATATATATATATTAAATATATATATATATTAAATATATATATATATTAAATGTATATATACTCTGAGTATGTTGTTGTCCAATTTCACTGTCCAGTTTCATTTGCTTTGTCGTGTTATACGTAAATAGCTACTATCTCACATGCAATATTGGCTTTAGCGTACGCCTCTAAGCCCTGAGGTCGTAGGTTCAAGCTCTGGCTGAGTACCAATGGACTTTATTTCTATGTGCGCATTTAACATTCGCTCGAACGGTGAGGGAAAACATTGTAAAGTAAACCGGCTTGCTTGAGACCGACGCCGTCGACGGCGTGTGTCAGGCTCAAAAGACTGATCACCTACTTGCCTATTAGATTGACAAATGATCATGAAACAGATACATCTCAGGCCTAGACCGAAAAAGGTTTTTTTAATGTCACTGCAAAACATAATGAGGAATATCTAAATTAGTAACAATATAACATCCTTGTACTATTTACATAGAGTGCTCTGTATTTCATCCAATATAAAAGACGTATAATCTGTAGGCACTTTCAATTATTGGCATGACGATGACGGCTCGCAATTTGTGTCATTACCAAGCAGATTTATAAACATAGTACATACGTAGGACTCAAGAACATTTGCATATCAGATTAGAATTGCCAACGCTCGGTACACTGATACATTGGTACAAGAAAATTAAAATACAATATACAATGTAACAAGCACTTATAGGTAAACATTACATACAAGAAGAGATAAATAAAAATTAGACAATTTTTTTTAATTTAAATTAAGGGAAATCGTGAAGAGGAAGTGACTATGGTTATCCAGAGCTCGTTTATCAGAATGCTCAATCTGGATATCGGTGAGTTTGGGCCAAAAGGCGTTCTTCTGAAAGAAGGGACAAATGGCATCTCTGGGTTATCTAAAGGGTTCACGAAACTTAAAGTTAGTTAAAAGGTTTGGGCAATCAAACTGATTATTAAATATCTTAAATGCAAACGAATAAATTTTCTACAATGATAACATATTCAAGTGCGCTAGCCTGGATTCGTATGTTGGCAACTCTCAGATGCCACTGGAGAAAAGTAGATGCCACAATAACCTTTTTTGTAAGTAACAATACATTAGCTTCTCAGCAAGAAAACAAAATACAATAAATAAAATTATCAGTAAGATAGTTTTAAAAAAATAAAAAAATAATTTATTTATCAATTTCTTATTATTCTTATTTTTAATTTTATTTATATACTATATTTATTTACACAAGACACACAATACTTCATTACGTACACTGCTAACTTTTACTAATATGATTTTTGTCTACTAATTATTTTATTATTATTACATTCTTTTTCTTTTTTGCGACTGAGGCGAAAACTAGCTTGGTATCGTAGCGTGGTATCTGGCAGAATGACCAGCGCTGTTGAACAGTCTGCTCTTCATCTTAATGCTGAGCCTGGGCAAATTACAATCACAACACACACGCATTACACACTTTAAACGAACCTTGTTCTTTAAAAGAAAAAAAATGTTATCTTTCATTATTTAAAAAAATATATTATTTTAATTATTTTTTGTGTTTCTGTGTATGTGTGTTTTTAGTAATAAATGTTGTCTAAAGAAGCCTCATGCTCTACTCACGCTGTGGTATTTCACAAATTAAAAAAATTAACCTCAAAAAAATATTAAAATTTCTTTTCATTAAATATTTATAGACAGTGTACATATAATTAAAAACTGTATATATACAGAATTGAAGTATTAAAACTTTATTTAAAGCAAGCCTATAGGCACCCCGATCTCGTCTAGGGCGCGGCCCAATTTCAGCCCTCGCATTTTGACCTACTTTTCAACACTCATTTGGAGTAGCTACGGATTGGGGTTGGATATTAAAACCCCTTGCATATTCTACGCTTTTGTATTTTATACAAGTTTGAAACATTGAGTGTATTACCAAAAGATCTTTGTTCACAAGATTAATGATTAAAATGCTTTCGACAAAAGAATTAGGTTCCAGGTGTATAGGATAATGATAATGATTTTGAGGGGAAGAAACCTAGTGTATAGCAAATTGTGTATAAAAAAGTGTTTCTTTATTGAAGAAACTACTACTATTTAGGAAAATATGGGAACTAATGAGACAAACAAAGATAAACAATGATTAAAATATTCTGTTACATCAAAAGTTTTGTGTTATGGTCTACTTTTACCCGGCCATTCTAGTTGTTAACAGGCAACCTTTCTGAATAAAGAAGAAAATATTAATTTTTATTTACATAATAACCGGACTATAGCATTTTATAAAATCAAACAAAATATTTGTTACTTCCTAATGTTATCTTATCACATCGGCACACTTCTATGCGGAAATTATCATTATTATATAATTTTATATAACGCCAAATATATCAATCATATTGGACAGGTATCAAGATATAAAACGTAGCTTCTAATTACACTTTGGTCTACTATCTATGTATGTATGTCTACTGTCATATTAATTGTCTACTGCTAAATCATAGAATACGCATAGAACGGGAGACGTAAGATTAATATGTATGATGGTGGCTGTACACACTCGGCGAGAGCTTCTCGCCGAGAGTCTCGACCGAGAGGACCGAGAGAAGAGCGCAGCCTGTACACACTCGTTACGTTAATTGTATTTAAAACACCGTTGATAATGGACGTGGCAACCGCTGCTGCTGTTTGTCTTTGTGCAATGAGTTATTATAATTTTCTTCACGTTAACCATTAAAAAAAATACGAAGCCATGGCGAAGAAGAAGATGGTCACTATACACCGCAACAGAAATTGGTAATTAGGATCATAAAGTTTTAATATTATCCAAAATTTAATGATTGAACGAGTGTGTACAGGTCGCTCTCGTTTTACTCGCGAGACCCTTTGACTCGTGCGCGAAAAACCGACAGGCGACCGAGAGAGGCGAGACCAACTGCGAGGAAGCGAGGCGAGACGAGAGCTCTACTGTACACTCTCGCACTCGGCCTGTCTCGGGGTGTCTCGACGAGTGTGTACAGCTACCATAAGATCATTAATATGAGCAGTGTTGGCTTAGTGGCATCAGCGTGCGACTCTCATTCCTGAGGTCGTAGATTCGATCCCCGGTCGTGCACCAATGAACTTTTTGTCTATCGCATAACTAATTTCTATTTAGAAGATTATTTAATATTTATTTCTCTAGAGACCATAGTTTTTTCTATAGAACTGCTCGCAGTCAAGGCGTCAACAAAGATTCATCGAAGACATTTTTTATTATATTTTTGAATACTTAATAATAAATACAGGGAGTCTAAATCATCGGTGAAAACAAAACAAGGCAAAAGGTCAACAACCCAACATGAATGTCGCAACGAGAGTTCACAAGGCCGCATCTATTTTGGCATAAAGGTGGGAACTGACCAACGTTACGAGGTGTAATGTAACATGTAATGTAATGTTACACAGCGAGTATTCCGTGCAGTCAGTACGTCGTGTTACGGGGAAAAACAACGTAACACGACGTACTGACTGCACGAATGCTCGCTGTACAACATTACATTACATGTTACATTACACTTCGTAACATTGGTCAGTTCCCACCTTAACATTATTCGACTCACGAAAGTCGCGTAACATCGAATTTTAAAATCTATTAACCATATATGTATGTTACAGTCGGCTGCGTTATTTCGAAGAAACTTGAATTCCATCACGACGCAGTAATTGAACCAGGGATTCAATACGATAATGAAGTATTACATTTTTAATTTGTCCTTTTCAGAGCCTCAGCCACAATTTTTTTTATAGGTGCATTTTAAAATAAGAAGTGGACGGTAGTTTTAGGGCTTTTAAAAAAGGACCAAATGACAGAACTACTTAGTATAATAATAAGCATATGTTGCAGCATCCTTTAATCATGAAAAACTCTTAAATAAAATAAATAATCATATAATAGTCAAAAGTCATAAGCCAAAATCATTTATTCATATAAAAAAAACGCTTCTAATTTTACATTTACTGTCAGTTCTCAAATCAAGGGCGTAGAACGGAAGAGAAGAACTGGCAATAAACTCTCCGCCACTCTTTTTAATAGTACTTATAATCAGGCTGAAAACTTCGTCGGCTAACATAGGAAAGAACATTTTTTTATAGAAATTTTATTTGATTGTTCAATATTGCCTTCGATAGGGATACTATTATAGCGATATTAGAATTTTTCGATAGAAGCATGCCTTCGGCGACAACAGCGCAAAATTTCTGCCAAGCGAGCATTCTCTCTAGGTCTGAGAACAGGAAAAACTCGCTGGGGGCTATATCTGGATGATACGGTGAATGCGGAAGCAATTCAAAGCCCAATTCATGGAATGTTGGCTTCGTTTTCATTGATTTGTGACGTGCAATGTTTTGATGAAACAGCACTTTCTTCTTCAAATAGGGTTTTCTGGCGATTTTGTCTTTCAAACGCTACATACGTTATGTCGTTAGTTAAGACGAACTCCTTGGTTTCTTTCTTGGTATATTTTATTTACCTCATGCCAGCAGCTCGTTGAAGCAAACTAACACGTGTTTGAAGAAGACTTAGCATTATTAAATGGCGTTGAAATAAAAAAAATACCATAAAATCCTGGCTCATAGAAGAGACAGTTATTGAAGAACTTAAGATGATTTTAACATCGTAACTTTCTCCAAAGGTACCGACGTCTAATCAACCAACTAAATGGATCGATAATCATGTTTATGTATTAGACTTGGAGCCGGAACAACCGGTTCTAAACTCCACAGGTACCAGCCCAAGCAGGCCGTTATTTCACAATAATTACATATAAATGCACGATATCGCTATATATTGTCTTTTTCAATGAGTACCTACTACATATTTATATATATAACTTAAACGAATATTTTCCTATAGTGCCATTTCCTTGCGAAGGTTGGCGATCATCATGGCTTGTTTAATTTTGGATGCCACGCTTCTTAACAATGACTTGGTGCTTTGACCAAACCATTGTCTAAGGTTTTTCAATCAAGACGTGCATCTGCGCAGGTCTCCTGCTCTACCTGCCACTTTGCCTTGTATGAGTTGAACGAGCTCGTATTTAACGTAACGTAACGTAATACTCAAGTTTCCTTCTCTTAACCGTCATAAGCACTTCTTTGTTCTTTCGCATTCAGTCCAGTACTGAAATCGTCGATAAACCCGAAATAATAAAGGAATATAACAAATACATAATGTATCGAAAGCTTAACAGCAATCATTGTTAGCGAAAATCGGAAATCGAACTTCTAACTCGGTGTCTGGGCCTCAGATTTCTGAATCTGTTCCATGATCATTTTTCAATCTAATAGGCAAGTAGGTGATCAACCCCCTGTGCCTGACGCCGTCGACTTTTTTCCTTGACCGTTCGAGCAAATGTTAAATGCGCAGATAGATGGAAATTCCATTGGTGCACAGCCTGGGGATCGAACCTACGACATCGAGGATGCGAGTCGAACGCTGAAGCTACTACGCTTACATTGTTCTTTGTACAATATTTTTGTAAAATCAACAAGAAATACTTGAACGGTGACTATTTATTCATGTTTTAACTGAACCAAAAAACATCGAAGTTAGTAAATAACATATTGCTTGTTGTACAAACGGCTTGTTTCTTTGTGTTTATACTACACCAACTCAAAAACCAGTAGTCTTTAACGAAAATCACATTTTTGTACAATATTTTTATAAAACCAACAAGAAATACCTGAACAGTGACTATTTATTCATGTTTTAACTGAACCAAATATAAAAAAACATCGAAGTTAGTAAATAATATGTTCGCGTTATATATATTTGACTTTTTCCTAAACTGTTTAACTTTCTAAACCACAAAATTAATAAGTTACATCGTACAATCTAGCCGATGATTGTACGTAGTACCTTCAAACATACTTTATACATACTGTACAGTGTAAAGTTGATTAACCAATTGGTTGAATAAGAGGTTATTCAAAAAAAAAAACAGTTTAATTAGATCTATTTATCAGTAGCGGTGTCGGCCTAGTGGCTTCAGCGTGCGACTCTAATCCCTAAGGTCGTAGGTTCGATCCCCGGCTGTGAGCCGGCTTGCCTTAGACCCAAAAAGGCGGCATGTGTCACGAACAGGAGGCTAAGAACCTATTTGCCTATTAAATTGACAAATGATCATGAAACAGATACATAAATCTAAGGCCCAGACCTAAAGAGGTTGTAGCGCCACTGATTAATTTAATTAGACATATTTAACAAAAGTATTCATTTGTTCAATAAGACTGATATAGTTTATATGAATCGGAGGTAGCATGCATATTCTAAAAACATTTTTTTTGTACAACAGAGGGAAAACGAGCATAAGGTCACCTGATGTTAATTGATACCGCCCATGTGCACTATCATGCCAGAGGTCTCGCGAGTGCGTTGCCCTTTCATAATTGTTTTTTTTTTTGTAGGACCCTAAGTCTAATTCGGAAATACTTCACTGGGCAGCTGCTTCCACATAGTGGTGGTGCGCAGAAACTTAAGTTCAGTTGTGTGTAATTCTATGTAACAGTTCTATCATTTCCAATACTTTCGAATTTATTTACCGTCTCTTCGTTGATTAACGTTGACATTTGAACCGAGGTCTATCGATAAACAATGATAATTGTACATTAATAAAGGAAATTGCATTTATTACGGGAAAAAGAAATTACTAAAATTCTAATAGGTTAAGATTTTTTTTAGCGCTAAGTACGTGCACGTGTACGAGTAATATGTTTTTGGCATATCATAGTTCCTATTTATTTAATATCTTGTGTTGCGATTTACTTAAGTAGTTTTTTTAATAGAGTATAGGGGGGCAAACGAGCCTACGGGAAGCCAAAAATGGGCAGTCATCGCAGCCCATGCGCATTGCACATCCATTTTAGTGGGAATGGAAAGCGTTGCCGGCGTTTACGGAGGAGAATGCTCTTTTTTAAACAATTGCCGGTCGCATCTCTAGGGAAGACTCCACAGTTCGCTACTCCTCAAAAGAATATGTCTAGTGAAGCAGACCGTGGAAGTCCAGCCATCAAGATGATAGAAATATCGATGACATGATTATTCTATAATTATTATTGGGAGGGAATCAATTTTGGGTCGCAGAGGTAGGATCTGTGATTATTTTATGTGTCTTATTGCTTTGGTTCTTATCGTCTTTGCTGCTATGAACCCTGCCGTCATTTACCCGAGTATGAATTAATAGATTATTGTAGAGTTTAGCTCCACAAAAATCAATTATTCTGCCAATATCCACCACAAACTAACATATATGTTTAATTGGAGGCCTACAGCCTTACGGTTATCATTAAGTCCATGATGCTCCACCCAGATAATTATAAAGGAGTAGTTAAATAGCTATCTCTTAATATATATCTCTATAACAAGCTTTAAATATTTATTTAACAGTTTACTAGTTCGTATTTTTATAATATTAAGATCGAAGGTTCAAATTGTCTATATTGTAACTTAAAAGTCTATCACTAAATTTGGCAGTGAACCCTGAACTAACTATTTGATGAAGAAAAAAGAGAAAGTCACTGAACATTGCTGTCGTGTTAGCGATGTCGAACAAATTGGCGAAAAGACCTGACCTTCAGAATCCGTTCCACATTACCTTTACGCGTGCCCTAGCACCTCAACCTTGTATTAACTCTTGAAGCAATGGAAAATTTCTGTAATAGTTGTAACTAGCGTTATGTATTCATCGAGACATACATCAGTGTGTTGTCCTCGTGATAACTATAAATAGTGATGATAATGCCACGTTCCTCTTATCATTGACAACAATAAGAAATAAACAACAGAACTACAGACTAGAATTTATCTTAGATGTCATCGCTTTAACTTAAATAATTACGCAAAAAGCATTTCAAACTACGAGTTCTCTCAAAACTAACTTAATTACCCTTAATAAAGAAATATGTAAACAATTTAAGTTTTAAATACACAAAAGAGGGGTATTAAATTTTTGATGTGTCTGAGTATCTATGTGTATCTGTATGTTTGTTAATCCTACTAATATTATAAACGCTAAAGTTTGTAAGTATGGATGGATGTTTGTTACTCTTTCATGTAAAAACTACTAAATGGATTTTAATGAAACTTTAAAATAATATAGCTTATACATCAGAATAACACATAGGCTACAATTTATAAAGATATTGTATGAATTGTCCCGAATATCAAGTAAGAAGGAAAATAACTACCATCTGCGAGCTATTCTGGCGTGCGCAGCCGAAACCGCTAGAGTTACACAAAATATGTAATGTATGATGGAAATGTTTATTCTAAATAGTCCTACAAAAAAGCCCGACACAGTATATATCTATGTCTTATGCGTAAGCCATTATAGCCAAAATAGTGAACCATAATTACTATAAAAATTGATATTTTATTTCAAATGCACATTTGGTATTCATAAATTGATTCCTAAAAGAAAATAGATACTTTAATTGCTTTTGGTATTAAAAGAAAATAAAATATGTCTTTCACGCTACATCCGTCAGGTGCAGTAGAAATCGTACACGTATAAAGTGTTTACTTTATTTATAAAAGTATTCAACTTTGTAGGAACATGTATACTCTAATGATGGAGTTAAATCTGCTGATTGATGTAGGTTATCGAAGGTTATTTTAATATATTAATACCTTGATTTATATTATTGTTTGTCTTTTAATTTAAAGAATGTTCACGTTTTACGAAGTGACACGAGAGTGATAAGCACACATAGTTATATTTCAGGCGATTAAGAATATGGGAGTATGTTGAACTAAATTTGATAATTACATCGAATTCATTGATTGCGAGACCAAACGTTACTTAACAATTTTCTGTTGTATAAGCAGCTAATTATAACTCTAAGATTAATATAAATAATTAGAATACACGTCTAGTTACAAGACACAACTGTCCAATCGAAAATTAATTCAAAGGAACACATTAAAACTATTCAAACAAATAACGTGGTATAATGAAACCCGGTCTAATGAATATCTCCTGACTCTATCCAAACATAAACTGAACTTCGTGGACAGATCATTCTAGAAAATCCATGTTCAAGTTTAAATTTTTTTTTATCTAATTGCTCATATTGATATGCTTGAACCAATGGTGGAGATCACAGTAGGTGGAACATGGTCTAGGGTTTCCGGCGCCATCGGAGTGCAGCTGATAGAGGAGACCTCGCCTTGTGTGTTTATATGTGGACTTACGGACAAATGTTTAAATACTTAGTGGTAATGTAATTTGCAAGTCTGTTAATTAGTCCGTCATCAACTAACTAAATATCACCACAAGACTGTCAACTATCATTTACAAACGGGTGCTTAGCTACTACGGTCATATTGCCAGAAGACAACCGAATAGTCTCGACATACTGGTAGGGTGATGGCAGGAGAATTCGGGATTGTATACCCGTTGTATGACCAAATTAAGATGTCGCGAGTCGATGTATCGGTGAGGACTTTTCAAGACACGAGTAACGATAACGATCCAAAGTAAAATTAAATTACCTAATATTGAATAGAAACAATAAGTATAATGGAAGGGGCAAATAGAGTAATTTTTTTAAATATTTTTAATTTGTTTTGACTTTCAAAAGTGCCTTATAGGCCTGTGTGTTCGAATATTATTCCAGATGAACGATACAAATTGTATCAAAAATACTTGCAATCGTAGTTAATGCAAATGGTTGCAAACATCACTTTATCAAAAGTATTGAATTAAAATTTATGTTGAAATAATTGAAAAGAAACCATCCAACCTTCAAATCAACCGTTCACCAAGCGAGGCCGACGGTCATGGCTGGTTATGGCTGTTATCTTCAAGTAAATCACGGTTATTATAAAACAGTAAAAATGCTATTAGTATTGAAAATTCCAAGTATATGAGTACTAGACGCGATGACCATGTCCTTAATCGATCATCTAGACTTATGTTTATCATTTATTCATTTAGGTAACAATGTACACTTATGAATGTTAATAAAGACATACTATATACTATACATTTACTGCCAGTTCTCAAATCAAGGGCGTAGAACGGAAGAGAACTGGCAATAAACTCTCCGCCACTCTTTTTAATCGCCAAGTTTTTTGTTTTACACGATGTTTGTAAGGACCTGCAACCATTACAACATGTTCCACATGACATCTTAAGTAATTAATAACAAAAAACAAAGACATGTCCTCTATCAACAGTAGGCATGGTGAAATAGGAGCACGCACTTACATTCTCGTGGGAACAACGCCGCAAATACATAGTCGAAATAACTAACATGTAATTCTTTAAACTTACTTCGAACTATCTCCCGTGGGGATAATCCGCAGATCGCTCTTATAGCCCGCTTTTGCACTACAAATATCGATTTAATGTCAGCTGCATTACCCCACAAAATAACACCATACGACATGATACTATGAAAATAGCTGAAATAGACGAGCTTTGCTGTATTCTCATCCGTAAGATCGCGTACCTTTTTTACTGCGAACGCTGCAGAACTTAGCCTATTCGAAAGACCTTCTATGTGTAGGTCCCACTGAAGTTTACTATATATAGTAATTCCCAAGAACACCGAATGAATAGTGGTAATAATATATATCTGTTTTAAATAAATACGAATGAAGAGTGGTCACGTCACCCCACGAAGATTTCTTAAAAAACCAATGTCGTTCTCACGTTCTTTTAGGATAATGACCTTCGAAATTACTTAACCGTTTTACGCTGAGAACTAACATTACATACACAGCCTTAAGTCGTTCGTTAAATTATGTAATAATTAAGAATAATGTATAGATTGTCGCTGGCTTAAACTAAATTCGCGATTCTTTGTCCAATAAAAGTCTGATTTAAGGGATATAGATATAAGGCAGCGAAATACCTTTTCCGTGTATTAGGGGACAGCGGCCAGATGACTTAGAATTAAGTGCTAACTAACCTGCATCACTGGGAGGCTCGTAAGGGCGTTGCTAATCATAATGAATCTATTGAAACCTGAACAATTATTATATAGAGAAAGGAAGAATTAAAAAAATCCTTCAATGTTAAAAGTAGGATTATATATTATCCCTGAGTAACATAGGCTAAATTATTTCCTAAATATTTGAAAGCCTATATACTTAAAGGGCCGGCAACACACGAGCCCTCTGGCATTGAGAGTCCATACATTGTATCTCTTAACATCAGGTGACACATAACTTATATTAAATTAGGGTCCTACTAGACTAATACAGCATTAATAAACTCTCAAAGCAATACAGAAAAGATAAACAATTTATGTAAAAAGAAACAGTGAAAATGTAAGACCAGAAGTAAATATTTACTTCCTTATTTGGCAGTCACGCTTTTCTGTTACAATTTGAAAGGTATAATAAAATTTAAGTACATACATGCGTTTTGTAAATTACAATTGAGGGTATAAAGACTCTCTAATTTCGTTTATATAATGCCATCAAAAACATTTTTTTTATCCTACGCCGGACGCCCAAAAAGGGCTGCCCATCGCTGCCCATGGAAACCCATTTTTAGCGCTGGTCCGGGATTCGAGGGAGGAATATACTCTTACTTTAAACAATTAGATGTCGTATCTCTATTGGGAGTCGATTCCACAGTTCCCTAGTTCGCAAAAGTGTAAAAACTTCCAGTTTTTCTACCGTAAAAAGTGAGACCATGTCGGTTTATACATTTTTATTAAGGTAACTTCTGCCTCAAGTTATTACGTAATTAGCTAAACAACACCTTATAGTGACTGTACGGTTCCTGGGTCATCGGGGTGCGTTAAATAATATAGCATTTTACTTTTAGCTCGCGTACAACAATAGAATATAAGCGAAACAATTAAATGTTAATTGCTATGTAACAAATGAATGCGATGTAACAGTTAAAGAGAGTGCCTGCGTCTGGCTATACTCTCGGGGCGTAACTCCGACGATTTAGGAAATTGCTTATAAAACTATGAAAGCCTGAGTAAGCAAAATGTGCCTCGTACAGCGACCATATCAATATTTTAAATCTTTTATATTTTAATAAATACATTGGCTTATTCATTATGCAGAATTAATTATTATTATTAATTAAGAAAGAATTATTATTAAATAGAAAATTTAAATAAATTTGAAAAGTTTGGTCCTTTAAAGCTGGCATTTCCTCGCTGTTGCGATACTTATTCGTTGAGCGAGGAAAGCACCAGCTCTGGGGTCACCGGTACTATCTACCAGGCGATCATCTTAGTCATTAGTTTCCTTTATACACTAAACACGAATTGTATTCTAAATTTGAAGCTTCTATGCCTGCTAGAAGTGCTTTAGGCTTTTGATGATCGGTCAGTGAGTGAGGGACGTTAGAAATTTTGACTAGTTATAAATTACTGGTTCAAATTGAATGAAAAATACTGTGATTATTGATTGAAATATACTTACTGTTTTATACAATCCCTGCTTGGTAACTGAAAATTTAGCCTTATTATTTTATCCACAACGAAGTTATAAGGTCGAAAATGACCTGAACTGGTTCGAGAAAAGGCAAAGGCAAAATGGCAGAAGATCGTGCCGCACGCACATCTTGATTAAAGAATCTTCCGCAATAGTGCAATCAAAGCATCAAATCATTGATCAGAAACGCTGCAAAATCAAAGTACCCTGATGGGTGCCAATCTTCGAAAGGAGATGTCACTATTAAAACTAAAATTTCCCCCACGACGTCACTAAGTAACGTTTATATATTACCTATATAGTTTTCTTTGAATTCACAAATAAGAGGCTATCCACAGAACCGCAGCGTGTATAGCACAATAATCTCATAAGAATGCGCCCTATAGGTTTATGTATGTTGTAACACGGGCCGCAAGTATAAATAACAGTTAATTCACGTCACGCTCCGTTAGGTGGCGTCGCGTGTTCACCAGGCTTCCTGCTTCGCTTCGACAGCTAAGAATGTCCATGAAGGTCCGATTTCTTATCGAACTATTTGCCATTATGCATTCCAAGTATTTCACTTTTTATAGTGGTTTTTATGAGCTGAATAAAATAAATAAACCAGTGGCGCTACCTTTTATTAGGTCTAGTTCTCAGATTTCTGTATCTGTTTCATGATCTTATCAATCTAATAGTGGGTGATCAGCCTCCTGTGCCTGACACACGCCGCAGTCGCAGTTTCCTCACGAGTTTTCACGTCACCGTTCGAGCGAATGTTAAAAGCGCACATAGAAAGAAAGTCCATCAGTGCACAGTTCGAACCTACGACTTCAGGGATGTCGCACGCTGAAGCCACTAGGCCAACACTGCTCATGAGACAGTAGCTATTGAAGTGCAAAACGACAAAACAAAGGAAACAGTGAATTTGGACAACAACATACTCAGAGTATATTTTATATATTTAAAGAACGGTGCAACTCAGAAATTTAATTCCTCATGGGTTAACTGATTTAAGAAATCAATACAGCTTTAGTCGATTCGATTTATGGTTATAAGTCAACCAAACGCCTGAACTAAAAATTCACGCTTTGTACGACTCTTGAGTCTATGATTCAAGATCGAGAGCGCGTATTCTCCTCTACGACTCTACTCTATTATATATATATGTAATGGTGGCTGTACACACTCGGCGAGAGCTTCTCGCCGGGAGTCTCGACCGAGAGGACCGAGAGAAGAGCGCAGCCTGTACACACTCGTTACGTTAATTGTATTTAAAACACCGTTAATAATGGACGTGGCAACCGCTGCTGCTGTTTGTCTTTGTGCAATGAGTTATTATAATTTTCTTCACGTTAACCATTAAAAAAATACGAAGCCATGGCGAAGAAGAAGATGGTCACTATACACCGCAACAGAAATTGGTAATTAGGATCATAAAGTTTTAATATTATCCAAAATTTAATGATTGAACGAGTGTGTACAGGTCGCTCTCGTTTTACTCGCGAGACCCTTTGACTCGTGCGCAAAAAACCGACAGGCGACCGAGAGAGGCGAGACCAACTGCGAGGAAGCGAGGCGAGACGAGAGCTCTACTGTACACTCTCGCACTCGGCCTGTCTCGGGGTGTCTCGACGAGTGTGTACAGCCACCATAAAGACTGCAATAGGACAATGATAACACTAAAAATAGCTCATTTAGGCAGGGATCATACAGCATACTACAGTCGAGAACTACGTTAAAAAAATTACGCAACAAACCTGAATTTGTTAAAACTACTTAGCATGTAACCGGTTCAACTAATAAGTATGCATACTGCATTGAATATCAAGTCGAAAAATCATCGTTATTTTTGAATACACTACGTTTCTTACATTGAATTCACGTATGGCAGCTCAAATCCCATTGGATCAATCCATAGAGACGTTTTCGATTATATGGCTTTAGAAAAGGAAATGGCGGACTCTTCACCTCCGAATCCCCTTCTTCGCTTCAACTTCACTTCGCAACAAGAGTAGTTTAGTAGAGACATATAGAATTAGATAACATAAATTAGGGAGGCAACAGGCGGCCTTATCTAAGCGATCTCTTCCAGACGACCTTAGTAAGGAAAAATAAATACGAACATAACTAAATTAACAAAAATAATATTACAGATAAGAATGAAACAAAAAAAAAGCAACAAAAAAGTAAAAGCTCATCTTAAAAGTCAGTTAAAATTAATGCAAGGAACTAAAATACAATACATATAAGTATAAATATATATATATTTGTTTTTTATGATACAGGAGGCAAACGGACAGGAGGCTCATCTGATTTTAAGTGCCCATGGACATGGACATTAACAGTGCCAGAAGCGTCGCAAGCGCGCTGCCGACCTTTTATGAATTGGTACGCTCTTTTCTTAAAGGATTTTAAGTCGAATTGGTTTGGAAATACTTCAGTGGGCAACTGGTTCCACATAGTAGGTGGTGTGCGGCAAAAACTGTCTTAAGAAACGCTTAGTTGTGGAACGACGGACGTCAAGGTGATACGGGTGATGATGAAACTCAGCTGCAGGTATTAATCCGAACAACTCCTCTGAACACTCTCCATGGTGAATGCGGTAAATAAAAAAATCTAACCCGTTCTTCTATTCCCTGCTTTTATTATTTCATGTTATTGGCCTCCTGTATTTCTACGTGTCTACCTTGTACCACTAATATCAAGAACAGAAGTATGGAAAACAAATCTTATCACAAATTGAACGCGTTAAAATTCCTCGCATAAAATTATGATTACAACATGAGCAAGAACGCGTGACGGAAGTAAAAGGGCGTAACTCATACTTAAAAATAAAACTGTATGTTAATTGGGGACGCAATCAATTAGTAGCTATTGGGACACCTATTGTCGTAAATGAATTTTAATGTGTTTCTATGTATAGAGAAACTAAATACATTATGTATTATTAAATTGCATATAGGTACGGCAATGATTTAAGAATCATTCATATTCATATTCATCAATCAGCGAATAAGTTCGCTGTATGCGAAACGGGAAGGAAAGAGCACCACACAACACCAGGTCTTAGTGAACGGTTGCCTGCGTCAAATCCTTGGAATATTCTGGCCCAAGAGAATATTCATTAGCTATGAGAACTATGCAATGACGTGCCGATTGACAGGAAGTCTATAGAAGTGGGTGGGCCATATGCTCCGGAGGGATCCAAGCCACATTGCTAAGCAAGCCCTCGACTGAAATCCACCTAAAAGTCTGGAGTGACATTAAGCGAGCTACCCAGAACCGATTAAGCTGGTTTTCTACCCTGGATACTCTCTGCCCTAATTGGGGCCATATGACGTTAAGTCATTAAGGTAACTTGATGTACAGTGTGTTACACTTATGAACGTCGGTAAAAAATAAATGCTTCAAAATTTCATTGGCAGTTCCCAAATCTAGGGCGTGGAATGAACCAGAAGAACTGGCAATAATGTCTCCGGCATTCTTTTAAATCTCAGGTTTTTTAGAAAATGTATGTCACACAATACACGCAATAGATACAATACAGCATTCACTATAGACTTCCTTTCATTGAAATTGAAAGTTCTTTTGATGACAAGTTTTTAACCACCACTATGTGGAGCTGCCCAAGAAGTATTTACGAACCAATTCCACTTAGAGTCCTTCAAGAAGAGCGTATCAGTTCCTAAAAGGCCAATCAATGGCGATATCCCACAGGCGAGAAACCCGTTGGCCTCTGTTCTAAAAAAAAAAATATGCGCCTAGTAATTTCGAATAGTACCTTTAATACAATGTTACTAATGCATAATTTATTAATCCAAGTGCCTATTAGCCTATTACTGTTCCAGCGAAGAGCAATGAAGTATTTAGGTCGAACACTGGGTGGTAACTATACGCTATTTCTGATCTTCACATATTTTAACACAGTCCAACAAGCGTACTATGTAATTTCTATACGGATATTCAAGTAATTAAGACATTGAAATTTTAATAACGTCATTAGGGGTTTAGTGTCCCAATAGATACTAATTACTGAGTCAATTATTGGAAGCGGTATTGAAATTAGAGAGTAGGCGGACTGGTTGGCGGTATGGATATATCTTAATATATATATTTCTTGTGTGCGTGTGTATGTGACTGAACTCCTCCTAAACGACTGGACCAATTTTGATGAAATTTTTTGTGTGTCTTCAAGGGGATCTGGGAATGGTTTAGATTCACAAATCAGCCCGCCAGATGTTAAGGGTAGTCCACCCCTAAATTTTTATTTTTATTTTTTAGACAAAATTTTTAATTTCAATTTTTTTATGATACAGCATTAAAAAATACATACAACCCCTAACTTTCACCCCTCTACGATCAACCCCTATTTTTTTATTATAAATGATATACATGGCGAAACGACGTTTGCCGGATCAGCTAGTTAGTATATATATATATATAACTATGTATATATGTAATGTATGTAAGATTTATAACAAATAATTGTTAATATGCAAAAACATTAAAAAAATCATTATTTCAAATTTATTTTCAAAGCAGTCTATTGCCGAGAAAAATGCAGTGTTGGCCTAGCGGCTTCTGGTCTCATCTCTGAGGTCGTAGGTTCAATCCCCGGCTGTGCACCAATGGACTTCCTTTCTATGTACGCATTTAACATTCGCTCGAACGGTGAAGGAAAACATGCCTTATACCCAAAAAGTCGACGGCGTGTGTCAGACACAGAAGGCTGATCATCTTCTTGCCTAAAGAGATATACAGAAACTGAGGCCCAGACCTAAAAATTTTGTAGAGCCACTGATTTATTTTTATAGATTAAAAAAATGATGCTTTTCTAGGTAAAATTAACTATAATCATTTGAGACAACGAGCTCGGGTTAGTATTAATTTAATTCTTATAAAGCTATTTAATTCACGCATATAAAAAATATAATTATCTTTTGCTATTTCTTATGAGAGCCAAATGGCAAATGCATCTTCAATAAATCAAGTAAAAATGTTACCTGTTCTAAAAAAAACGTATAATATTGTTACAATAATAAACATTTAGAAAGTTGTTTACGTTACAAGTACTTTATCAGGTTTTTGGCCCAAGGTGCCCTCATCAAGAGCTCATCAGAACGTGTTTTAAAGAGTTGGAGGCCACCGCAGGTTACGAAGGGCTTTAGCGAGGTCGTAATAAATCACACCTACACATAGTAACATATATGTTTAATAGGAAAAATAAAAATAATATTCTATTGAACATGGGGCCCGGTAAGTGATACCGCCACGCATAGACAACTGTCTATTGTAACTACACTGCCAGAAAACTCGCAAGTGCGTTACCGGCCATTTGAAAACGCTCTTGAAAGGTTATAAATAGTTTAGCCTTTTTGCATTAGTTTTAAACTATATGATCTTCCGCTAGCAGCTTCGTGTATTTTGGCAAATTTTTTGCGACATCAACAAAAATAGCTATATTTCAATTAATTTTCATAAATGTTACACCTGATTGTGGAACCATCTATTTATTAATGACAAACAAAACTCCGTTTGAAGTTTGTGAGTTTATCGCGTTCATACAAAAAAGAAAGCCGGGTCACTTCTTTTTATATTATACTAGTAGACTGGCCAAGCGTTGCTGTGGCTAAGGTTTTTGTTATATTACATAGTAGTTACTATTCAAGGGAAACGGTAGGAGAACACCAGTCATGGGGACCCATGGGGACCATGCTTTTTTGGTTATGCCTTGGTACTTTCAACACAGCGCCATCTGTTAGAATTGTGACTGTTAAATAATAAACAATTTGCAATAAAATAATGTTACGGGTATAAATGAAGATGTAAGCTATCCTATCTTTTAAGTTAGTTCAAACTGCACACGGTATGCAAATTTGATTGAAATCGGTTAAGTAGTTTAGGAGTCCATAGCGGACAAACAACGTGACACGTAATTTATATACATACATTAAGATATTGTTGTAAGGTTATTTGATACACAATATTTGTTATTTTTTTTAAAGGATAGAAGCCGCCACCCCAAAAGAGCAGTCATCTCAGCGCATTGACAACCATTTTATGGGGCGCGTTGCCGGCCTTTGAGGTAGGAGTATACTCCATAAACAATTGGAGGTCGTATCTACCAGGGAAGACCGGTAATCGATTCCACAGGTCGCAAAAAAAAAATCTTTTGAATGTGGAAGACTTCCAGCCATCACAGTGATGCGGACGGAGTTTTTATTGGTCCAATGCCATTAGCACTTTGAAGACTAGCGAAGTTATAGGTCTTTTGTTAGCCGATCTTTCATATACCGCTAAATATAACGATGTATGTCAAAAAACTTTTTCACTAACGGGCGTTTTGCATAGCGGTTCTTGACTTTGTACCTTAGGCCCTGAGTCTGTCTAGATTTAGTTAGTAATTTGCGTCATTTTAGGTATGTATTTACGAACATTATATTATTTATATAGTTACATATTTATTAACAGTTCGCTGCTAGTATACAGAAATACAATACAATTTAAATAATTAATGAAAAGGAGGGCATTTGGCGGTTTATCGCTTTCGAGGGATCTCTTCCATGCAACCACTGTGAGAAAATTTTTTTGATATGTAGGGCACTTCTTGCGCCCACCTTGGTTAAGTAAACAGTGATAGTAAAAAAATACACATGAATCACGATAATTTCAGATCATTTAGGAATTACTTTCATCACAAATGTTACGTCGAACTGTAATGACCTCACAGTACAAAACATAACGAAAAAGGTAGCACTGATGCGACCTCAACTTCCACGACGGGTCTCCTTCCGCTAAGGCTCTCCTGTTTAATATATGTACCTACGACATTGTCGATATTCTTCATGAATATAAAGCGTGTTTTTTTTATTTCCTGATTCAATCAGCTGAAGATGAGTACCTTTGATAGCATCCTTAAATACATATAATAGTGTCTTTTGATATATAAAACGTATTCCTTTCTACATTATTGCGCTGTGTTCTATACATAAATAGTAGCAAGTGGAAATAAACAAGATTTATTTGTTTAGCGACATATCATTTATATATAGTGCCTATTCAAAGTTGTTTTTGGACGTGGTCAATGTAAAAACGCCCAACTCCCACGAAACCATACGACACCATGGATAAATAAAGAGTACCTATCTACCAAAACTAAGATACGCTTTCCCCGCTAGCGGCCCCGTTCGCTTGATAAGTGGCCTAAGGGCCCACCCCTCCCGCACCCCGCTGACCCACTTCCCGCCCTCGCCCTAGCGATCTTTGTGCACGCCACTGCCACTTGCACAACTCTGCTATCAGCTGTGTAATTGATATAGAAATAGTTGTATCTCTCAGCACTGTAACAATTTCTAAAATGTATAACTTTGATTTGCATCTACGTTTTTATTTGCCTTAAAAACAGCTTATAGGTAAAAGGGGGGTAGAGGTACCAAAAAGTGGGGTAATTGATAATGCTAAACAAAAATGAAACAACATATACATATATACTATAAGGTAATTTGAATGATAAGCGCGTTCAGGACACCCAGCTTTACCTTTACTTTATTAACGCCAGAATAAACGCGGGTGAAATCGCGGTACACACCTAGTCAATTATTTGCTGAATCATTTGATCGGAAACTTATGGCCTAGAAAGCAAAAACATATGTGTTCCATTTGAACAACAAAAATAAACTTAAGAGTATGGAATTATTATTTTTAAAGTCTTCTGTATCATCAAAATATCTCACTTTGACGTGAAGGTCGTATTAAATTAATGTTTTCCATTATCAACTGAAGGTTCATGCTGGTTATTTTAAATTTAATTTTCCTTTTACTTCCCATTGACTGTAGACAAGGGACATTTTCGCTTGTACAATTGCGCCTCCTTAGAACTCAGCGACAGAACAATGGTCTATAAAATCTTTGCAAAGAAGCTAAGATAAGACTTCGTAGGAATTGTACAACAAACGAACAAACTGATATCTTTGTTTGTTTACACGAAATGGAGGAATTTTATAGACAGCTTTAAAACGATGTCACTCATCTGTCATTTTTTATGGGATCAGAGACAATAATTCAGATATGACTGTAAAATCGTATGTCAAAAATCGGATAACCTGCGTCAATCCTAGTTTATTATCGCTAACCAAAAATATCTAATAGTCATTATAAATACAACAGCAGCACGAAAAATACATAAAATCGAATATTTAACGTAATAATTTAATAGAAATAACATATTTTTGCATGTAAAACGTGAGCAGCGCTGCTTCCTACAAATATTTCGTATACTATCGTAAAGTAACTGTACTTAATACTTATATATAAACACTGGCCATCTTTAAGTTTGTAGCTTACATATTATTATGTAACATTGGTTATCATGTTACCGCATCGCCTTGATATCAAGTAGGTAATCGAAACAAATGAAATCTTTGTGCTCGTACGTTGGCTGTGATTTCACACTCTTGGCGGGAGAGCAGTGCAATGGAAAGACGGCGTCTATTTATAAATGAACAACATTGGATTGGAGCGAACGAAACGTCGCGTTCCGTTGATTCGCGCTTTCTTCGTTTCTCTTCAAGACTTCATCTTGGATGTTTTATTTAAAGTGCAATGACTGCTTGACAAGTTATCATTGTGTCAAGTGAAAACTAATCAACAGGGTTTCGTTTATTTTTCTGTGATAAAACACTGAGGTTATTAAACCTCTTGATGGCCCATTGAACAATAAAGACAAAAATAATTCTCGAATCTAAACAGGTTTAAGCACCCGTAAACTCAACGCTATTATCCCAACGATTTTCTTTGATGTTGAGCCCGATATTTTTTCTTTTTTCAAATCGTTGGCAGATCGGTTTTATTCTTTTTTGTCGCTGGTCTTGGGGCTGGCCGGCGAACATGGCTCAGTTCAACGTTACGGCCGGTGCATCGGTACACGAGGGTCGATGAACTCCAAGTCATGTGCATTCTGTTTAACTCCTAATCCCGATATACGGCACAAGTGCCAATGATTTATTTGTCGGTGCTACCTCATTGCGTAACCTTAGCGACTTTTCTACTAGACGCGGAAGTAAGGGGCATCTGTTAGTAAGAAGTGTGGTATTTATAGCTGCCACATAAACTGCAACACCTATATATCATTTATTCATGACGATTTAAATTTTTACTACAGAATTTAATATGTGAATTCTTGTATTGATCATATTTATTCAGAAAAGCTTAATTATGAAGAATCAGGCATCTTGACAAGCAAATGCACTACTAATTAATTTATAAGTGTGACATTTTAATTCACTAATTATTTACCAATTAAGTTATAGCATAATGATTAACAATATACCATAGTATAATGCTTTTAATAGAACGAATGCACCTGACGCAGACTTGCTGAGTGGAAACAGGTGATTATGGGATGCTTCTATATTTAAAAAAAAACTATTCGTACATTGCCCAAGTACCTACATAATAATGGATATCATTGGACTGTGCTTTATATTCTAAAAGTACAACTAGGTATTATATACATAATCATTAGTGTACCTACTAATCGTAAACTTATACGCTATGCGGAAGTAACCGGGAAGAGTTGTCATAATGTAAAGGCGGGTACCATCGAAGTAATGACTTAAACTAACAACAAAATATTACCAATTGCAAAATTATAATCGTAAAAATTACCTGTAGATCTCTATTCTTATTATCTTTGTGGGATGCTGCCCTGATAACACCAGCTTTCCATCCCCATTCGGAGGCTTTATTCACATCAATTTTTGTCACACCACTCACAGATAAAAATCGTTTGCCAACTAAATCTTCTCGATATCTAAAGGCCATAACGAACTACACCATCACATTATTCACAGTAAAAACACACAAACGTCAATAAACGCTCAAACGCATAGTACACTTCACCGCACGCCGAACGAAGAGAAACTATGAAAGTGAATAAAAAAAAGTTCCAAACCGAATGAATGCGAACTCGACCAGTTTTAAGAGATGAAAATTATCAATGTTCCTCTAGTTTACAGTACCCTCCGATAATAAGACGTATAGTAATCAGCGGAGTATAACTCGACCATTTTATATATGTACTTGGCTGGAACATCATAGCATTGGCTTTACGAGTTTTCAGTTTCCGTAGTGTATTCCATACCTAACATATGATTTGTAGTTGTTCACGTTTTATAACAGAGATGTCGCAGCTTTAAATTTATATATAACAAAATTATGATAGATGTTCAGTAAGTTTCAAAAATTTTTATAAATTAAAAAAACATGTCGTAAAGTTTTGTTATAAAATTGATAGATAAATTAAATATTTTTGTTCATTATTTAACTATTCGTTTCAGAACGCAATTGTCATTCTGTGATCGATTTTTAAGTCACGTGATCAAAACATTTTCGATTTTAAATATGGCGGATTAGTCCAACAACATTTTACAGGGCAGTCGTGTTTTGTCATGTTTTCTTTTGTGAAAGTTTTTGTTAATCTTTTTACGTGATTTTAATATGATATCGTCGATAATTTCACGTTTGGTTATGTAAGTATTATTACTATTTAATTTGAAAACGTTAACATTTTAAATCATCTATTGATAATGGTTGAAAATTTTCTTTGTCCTTAAATAAAAGATAATTTTGTTGTTATTACACTATCGTTTATCTTATTCAACTTGGTATTAGGCATTAGACTTGATACATATTTTAGTTATACGTTTATAATATATATTCTATAAATTACACATAATAAACATTATGATTATATTCAGTTTTTTGCTAATAAACTTATAAATGTACACATTATGATTATGTATAATTACTTAATATTCTATTCTTCAATAATACATTTATGATTTCAAAAAAATGTAGATTGGTTCTCATTTGTTACAAATAGAAAAAATAATATTTTTCAATATTATCTGATTTTAATTGATGCAATAATTAATCCATTCTTGCTACGAAGCACTAATTTTCAAATTGCAAGGACTATCTTAAAAATTTTTGGAAGTGGTTTTTATTCAACTCCAGAACAGCTTGGTTACCATATGTTTTTAAGCTGTTAATATTGATATTTTCTGCCGCTTAATCCTCAGTTGTACTGCTGTTATGTAGGAGTTGGTTATCTATTTGTGTGTGCTGTATGTCTGTATTGTATGTTTTAGATAATATGTATCTAGCCTAGCATTGGTTCCAATATTTCTGAATGAACTAGGAACATTGTTACTACATCCAAATTAACATTGTTAGACAGAAAAAGTAAAGTTTAGTTATTTCAAATACTGTTAAGTTTTTAATTATTATGGAATTGTTTAAATACAAAGTAAATTTTTTAAACAGTATGAAACCACAATACTCCTATAGACATGGAATACATATAATAAGCATTCAATGTTTGTGTAGTTTTCTTTCTGATATAATATAAAGGCTTTTTAAAGAAATATCAAAAAGGTTAGTCGACATCACAGGAGACCGAAGATCTGGCAGCTACCTTGGACAAAGAATTAGTCTATACATTAGCTAGGGAATGCTGCCAGTATCTTTGGAACCTTGCCTAAAGGGACTCCTTTTAATAATATATTTTATTTATTATATGTTAAGGTTAGTTATTTATTTCAATAACCTTTTATTCGACTGATATCCAAAGATAATATTTTATACTATATGTCCATATATGATGGTTATATGAGAAAAATATAAGAATGAGTTTTATATGAATGTTCCCCTTAAATAACCACATTGTCATAAATCGCAACTGTTATTATCAATTATTATTGTCTTTATAGTGTCTGAAATTATTGTTCCATTATTATAATTATCTTATCACAACATTTAAGAATTCATGGTAAGTAATCAGAATATTTTTGGAAATATGATTGGAACTTAAAAGACTTGATATAAATGAACTACAGTAGAATTTGTAATATTAATTCAACATTTATTGGCTTAATATGTAATCGTCTACATAAAATAATTCTAGTATTTATGTCGCACAAATGTTTTAGTAGACAATTTATCAAACTAGAACTTTAACTGCAGCTGGCGTAAGTCCAACTTTTCTTAAAACAGAACAACTATCCTTAAAATTGGCAGCACCCATCTTTTCACTTTTATTTCACATTCAGTCATCAGCTAGACAAAGTACTGACGGCTGTATAAATTTCGTTCTTTTTTTGTTAATCTTTGTAACTGTGTCATTTGGAAGAAACAAAGGAGCGTTAGTCGAACGGTGGTTCGGAATTCGTCATCATAGTGGCCCAGTGCACTGCCGGGTGCTATTTTCGGAGCGGCCCAACGATGCTGGTGTGCTGTGCAAGCTTTAGTCTGTGACGATCGCTTGCTTATACTGCAATCCAAGTGAAGTGCGTTGACACCTAACTGTAGTGTGATTCATTTTGTCAATCGGTCTTTCTACTTATCTGTTCCGAGTGTGGTCTTATTCGCGTTGTCCGTAGGTCGTACACCTTGACTGAGAAATATTATGTTCTTATTCAGGCCGGTCTTGCCTTTTTAGGCGCAGCCTCGTTGTGCCCTAACCTAGTTACTTGACTTATACATATTTACCAAATTGCTTACAATGTCATCACAACCCAAACCTCTTATACGTATTACGATTTATTATGAAGATCTAACAGTTGCTGTTATTTATATTTGATAGTAAAGTATAGAGATTAATTCTGTTTTATTTTGTCATCTAATCAGCTTCAGACTCATCTTGTGTCGTTAATTAATACAATTGATTATATTAGTTACATCCTGCACCGGACTTTAAAGAAATTCACCATATCATTAGTGTTACAATTTTATAGTACAAATGAGATTGTTACACTTTAGCGTACATTTAACACCTAAACATTTAGACACGATATTTTAAAGTATTCCACAGTTCAAAATTTCTTTATCTACGATTTATTTATTTTATTACTACCGTTAAGGATTCTGGGAAGTATTAAAACACCTAATTAACTGTATAAGTCTGTTACCAAATCAACACTAGATTTCAACATGAACTCATTTAAAATTGTAATACATTGTCGAACGCTTGGCTGACTGGCAGGAAATACTGAATTTGTTCATAGATTTTCTTACTAATAGTAAATAATATTTGAGTTTTGGTCTTATGAATACTAGTTTTTGGTTTGAGGGTATTTTTACGCTCCAAAAAGTTTTGATAAAAAAATTTATGCAAAAGTCAATTTGTTATTCGATTTATATTGTCAAGATTTAAAGATTATATTCGTGTTTTATACCTCCCAGAGATTCATGTTAAATTGATTTTATCCAAAATTAAAAAAAATATCTGTTATATCCAACAATACTAAGGAAACTGAAATATCCAAATTTTCGTCATTGTATTACAAAAAATAGATACAGTACTACTTACAGTTTTACTCCATTCCAGACAGGAACAAAAATATTTTCTCATAAAACAATTGTTCAAGAAGCTCTTAACGAATAAATAATTTTTTAATTTTATTATTTTTTACTTAGAATATTTGTTCACATACAAATACTTTTGGTACCTATGAAGAGGCGAATAACATTAGTAAAGTACCCATCATATATATTTTTTTTCCTTACTAGGGTTGCCTGGAAGAGAACGCTTGTAAGCGATAATGCCGCCCGTTGTATTCCTTATAATTTTAATGTATTGTTTATTCTTCTATAAATGTAACGAAGTGTAAATAAATAAAGTATGTTTGTGTTGTGATATCCAAAATTATAGTTTTTATTTTGATCGATAGTTATAAATATTAACCAACGACTTCTCCAAAAGAACATTATGAGTCTTTTCCACGCAATCATATTGTAAAATTAGCATTGTGCGTACATTCCATATCACGTATAATATGACACAAATTTGAATTCGACGCATGTATCACGATATGATGCCATATTTGGTTCGTAGAGAGCCTGGAATGAATTAGGTTACTTGAGGTACCAGTAATAATAATAAAATTTCATTCACTGATTTCGTGTGCATCGCCTACCGGAACAGAGGTTCTTGACCTATTATGCATTCCAGAAGTATTAAGGACTATTTTAGTATTGGAACGTGGTTAAGAAAGCTTATCGTAAATGGGGCAAATGAGATGAGCAAGATATTATTTTTGGATATTGTGAAACTAGCCATTTGCGTATTCATAGGATCGGTTACTAGGCTTATGTGTCAGCAATGTTAATAGCGAATATATCCAATATAACCAAACATTACAGAAAACGATTTTTTTTTTCATTTCGTCAATGTTCGTTAAAATATTATTATGTGTTTTTGTCTATAGTTTTAGATGGTGAAAGTACTTATTTATTAATAACATAAATAGGTCCTTACTTCATGATTATACCAGTTAAATGACAAGAGTAAGAATTAAAAATAAATATTTTTTTCGACATGCGAGGTTATCATTCTATAATGAATCGTGTATTTTCTTAATAGTAGAACAAGCTAGGCTAATTGCGACTGATAAATCTTGAAGGGCATATAATTAATGTATAAAATCAATATCGTTAAGACGTGTATATGAACGTTTACTAACTGGCAAGTACATGCATTGTTTGAAATGACTGGCACATATGTATTTTTCTATTTATAAAGTTACACGATCGTGCATCGGTACAATTGCATCTTTTATTTAAAGAACGCTTCTATGCGAGGGATCAGCGTATGGTTAGGGCTGGTTATTCTTTTGTTCGTTTTATGACAAATGCGAAAATCAAATTAACAGGAAAATATAAGGCCCAGGACAGAAAATTCGAAGATATTGTCTTTGTCTATTTATTAGGTCTTTGTGATGTGAGTTGCGAGTTCACCTTGATAATAGAAAGAGCAATCAAACAGTTTAGAGCAATTTAAACCGAAGGCGAGAGTTGCATAAAATGTCCGTCCGGTTCTTTATTATTCATCTTTGCTAAGTGACTCGTGTATCCAATGTATTGTTATTATTATATTGTGCTAAACAGTGCATTGCAAACAATGAAAATATCGAGAGCATTCTTTGATTTTGCTACTTGCAGTTTCCTACGTTCCTCCTCTCTAAAACTGGATACAATACTTTGTAACTAAGCACCTTCGTCTTGGTTGAATCGGTATCCTTTATTAATAGAACAAAAAATAAATACATACATGTAGGTGTACCAATAATGCTTTGAATTTACTCTTTGAGGCTAAAATCCATTATTCATAAGACATCCTTGCACCCATCGCGGTCGCCCACAACCGCTTAGTCACGTTCCTTTCTAATAACAATTAAACCAAGTTTATTATTATTGTTTTTAACTGAAATGTAATGACCTAAATATTGATCTATAAACACGCAATTCTTGGAATGATTTCCATCCCAGTCGAAATAAATCGTTCAGTCGGTGTACAACGGCACAATATGAATTAAGTTCGCACTCGGACAAAGTAATTATTCGTATGCGTATCCATGGAAACGAAAGCGCGTTACCGTGACGACAACCCTGTCTTGTCGCTCAGTCTCGGCGTGACGAGTGTTCGCCACATTGTCACCCAACTAGAGGCACGCTACGCTCGTGTCGCTGGAAACGCCTTAGAAAAATCACTTGTTAAATACGAAGGAGATTCTGAATCCTATGAATTCTATGACTTGCCTCTCGCGCTGTCGAGAGGCCAAGTGCTGAATAGGCTCTTCAGCAACGTTGGAGTAGCATTGGAGAGATGCATTCCTAGCGTTACGTTCGCGAACTTCGGTCTACTGTCCATTGTGACTGGACTCTTGGCTCCGAAGATGCTGTCTTATCTGGTGGTCTATCCCTTTTGCAGATTGGTATTTGGTACGCTCTACCCGGCATACGCCTCATATAAAGCTGTACGAACGAAGAACCTAAAAGAATACGTGAGTACCAATTTCTTAAGCTAAAAATATCGTCTATTTTTATTGTGTTGTAAATTTTCTAACTTCAATCTTAGTCGTAACATACGTGTTTTAGTTAGTACATCAAATCCAAAGATCATTTTCATTTAAACAATTCCAAAAGGAAAGCTATATCATTATTTGTAACATTATTTCGTCTCCGAATTAGAAGGGCAGACATTAGTGTAAACGCTTTCAAAACCCCACCTAGCCTTGTACACGCCGTAATTTGTCCGAAACGCTTCAGTTCTCAGGTAAAGGACACCTCTAGCTTTTCATTTAGATGATATTTCAGCTTATAAGTAGATCACCGGATCGGTTAGGTTTAGGTAGATGGGCTCGCGTGTAACATACAATAATATTTTATAAACTTTACGCGGAAATAGTTCAGAACACGTAAGCGTTTTAAACCAAATAGAAAAAAAATACACGTAAATATAATACACATTCAATAATGTTTGTGATTTATTAGACAAAAGGATTTCACTACGTCAGAAATCAATGAAACAGAAGCAGAAATCTCTGTTTTATTTGAACGTTTTTTGAGGACTCATTTTAAATTGTTAACTTGATATTCCAGGTGAAATGGATGATGTATTGGATAGTGTTCGCACTGTTCACGTGCACAGAGACGTTCACAGATGTCTTCCTCTCCTGGTTTCCGTTCTATTACGAGGTGAAGATCGTTCTAGTCCTATGGCTGCTGTCGCCCGCCACCAAAGGTTCTTCCATACTCTACCGGAAGTTTGTGCATCCGGCGTTATGCCGACGTGAACAGGTACGGTATTGAGTTGTATAGTATAAGTATTTAATTGTCGTAATTAATAAAGTAAAATTGTCTGTGATCCTTTTTATGTTTTCCAAAAAATTCTCGATTGCTGGACGGGGTTTTTTCAGTTAAGGGTCAGTATAGGAAGTTTCCCTTAACCTCCTCTAACATAGTCTTACAGCGTCTAGAACAGTAATTTCCGACCCTTTTTGTGCCATGCCCCCCGTATCTAACATAATTTTTAATATTAAATAATTTAATTGTTCACTTAAGAAACTCAAATGATAGGTTTAAGCAAGAAATTACTAGAAATTGTTTACCAACACAATGAGTAAATTTTAAAAATAATGAAAAACTGCAATTCAAATTCCAAATAAGTTAAATAAATTTTTGTATTACCCCCCTTAACAATCAAATTGCCCCCCTGTGGGAATCACAGGTCTACATTAACATTATTTAACAATCCATAAACCTAATTTTACGTGACAATTCATTAAAATTAACTCTAAATAACTCTGATTCTGCAGCTTTTTTTTACTCTAAAAGCAAAAATTTGGGCGATTTGATAAATACATCGCGTAGAATGACGTTGAATTTCGTTAGCTTACTAAACTTGACCTTTAGAAGGTTTTAGAAATGATTCATGTCAACTATTGTTATTAAGTATGGATTGAAACCTTGGTTAGTTCTTACATACTTTTATCGTATTTGGGTCCATTTTTCTTTTGGCCTTCTTGCACAATCTATATTTTCCCCTACTATGTATATTAAATAGCATTTTAAATGAAGAAAGACACGTGTCCGTGATTACAGGCTAAAACCGCTACACTAAATTGATCAAACTTTTTGTAAAGATAAAGAATCCATATTGCCGAATACTTTTTATATATTCATACAGGCGCTCGTTAGAAAATTTATATTTTTTCATTTTCTCAAATATTTTCTTTAATACATTATATGACTTCACAAATGACCATGCTCCATCCTGATGTTAATACTATGGGTACAAATACGTGCGCGTATAAAATAAATAAATCAGTGGCTCTACAACCTTTTTAGGTCTGGGCCTCAGATTTCTAAATCTGTTTCATGACCATTTGGCAATCTAATAGGCAAATAGGTGATCAGCCTCCTGTGCCCAACACTTGCGTTGACTTTTTGGGTCTAAGGAAAGTCGGTTTCCTCACGATGTTTTTCTTCAACGTCCGAGCGAATGTTAAATGGGCACATTAGAAATTCCATTAGTGCACGGGGATCATACCTATGACCTCAAGGATCGCACGCTAAAGCCACTAGGCCAACACTGCTCTTCGTACGCGTATACCTGTGCGTATAAATACTCGACTAATAAACTATATATTATGTTCTTTTCTAGGAGATAGATGAGTACATAGCTAAAGCCAAAGATCAGGGTTACCACACAGTGTTAAATCTCGGCACCAAAGGCGTCAACTATGCCACAACAGTTATTATGCAAACCGCCATAAAGGTAAGTCTGACATATTTTAATAGCATGCTTGTTTAATAATAATAATAACTGGTATTTTTCGATGATAGTTGAGTTTTTTATAACATATTTGTACTATAATGTGTACCAATGTTTTAGATATATTGTGATAATAATACATTTTGAGACTTAACACAATGTAATATGTGTTTTTACTTTATATGTCTCATGGGACATTAGATATAATGTTTGCTGTCATGTTAAATCTATTTGTATTAATGATTTGATTTTAACTAAATTATCGACTTGATTTTTTTATTTAAATAAAATGAACAATGTGTTTTCAAATTCTGGTTCCTACACAAAAAACATTTATTGCTTTGATTTGATAATGAAAACTGTTTATTTGAAAGTAAATAATTGTTCCATATTGATATTAGTAACCAAATTTTAGAAATACCAGTTTTTATTGAAGTATAATGCGAGGAATATGGTATAACAATTTAAAATTGTTCACTTTGATAATATTTTTTTTATTTTTGATGTGATTGCGGCATGTTTAGTTACGTTTTTGTGGATATTTTTTTAAATCTTTTTATATGCTTTCATTGATATGATTTTTATTTACTTACATGTGTTAGATAATTAATATTAGACGCTAGTCGTGATAGCACTTTGGGGTCGTCCATTATTCATGAGGCGTAGGAAAATATTACCAATTTTTTAGTTTTTGAGTGAGATATTTAATAGTATTGTCTTTGATTAACATAACCCTTATTACACATTTAAAGAAAAACGCTTTTTACCGGATTAAAGCTATGTATTATTATAAATTTACAACTATTTGACATAATTTGAAATTTATCCGACGTTTCGCGTGCTTTACAGCGTGCGTGGTCACTGTGACTGAGATATTTAATTCTGAACAGAATACTGGGCAATTTTGGATACTGATAAAAAATATTGTACTTCATCTTTACGTACATATTAGAGTTTAGTCTGCCTATAAAAATACGTGGAAAAATCACGTCATCAGTGAACGACCCCGTGTTATTTGTAATTGCTGTATGTAGCCCATCTTTTCCTTTCATGGAATAATCTATTAGACGCCCTCAACAGTCCGATTATCCTTAATTACGCTAAACAGCTAGTGACCACAAATATCCACGTCATGCGTCACTGGGCATGCCAATCACGAATCACCGCTTTTTATACATTTATTAACACGCTTTTTTAATTTCCTCCCACCCACCGTATCCCATTGAACCCAATTTAGAACTTGAATCTGCCGAATGCTGTACCGGCATCTCGGGACGCTATAGACGGGTATCCATATGAGAACATGGAGTATCAACGCGGCGACGACAACTTACCGGGAATGGTGGAAATCGTAGAATTAAACGATAATGAAATAGAGGAATTGGACGATCCAGATTATGAACCAGATAATTCCGCGGCCAGGAGCCGTGGTAATGTCGTACGTAAACGCAAACCCACAAAGGAAAAGGAAAAGAAAGCGAGAAGTAGATCGAGAGGTCGTAGAACAAGGAGTCAAGCCGCCGTCGAGAAACAGAATGATGAAATATTGGTTGATTGAATTATTGTTTGGCAATGACCGAATGTAAAGTCAACTATAGATAGATAAATGACGTTTAGGCGGTTATTTTTAAATGATTTTTGTAATAAATAAATATAGTCAATTTAATACATGAAAAAACATTCGGTCGAATTCTTTTGTTGACAATAATAAACTTCGGCTGACAAATGATAAATTTGATAGGATTATTAGTGGCGTGGCTCGTTGGTTGTGTATTTGCATTGCGTAGTCTTTTTGGCTCCATATTCGAAAAAACATCAATCACCGCTTGAAAAATGCTATGCTCTAAATGTTTCTTCTATCCTTCAAAGAGCTATTTACTTTGTAGACTTATGTATTCCTGCATTAACAAATCATATATGGCAAAGATTGACAATAACGGATTTTATTCATTTATTTTACTTTCGGCATCTCACGTCGATGTCTTATTGTTTAACTTTTTAATATTTAACACTATTTTTATTCACATTTTATACTAAAACTTTTTCACTGATCGTAATACAGGGTATAAACTAGAAATACTTCTCTTCACTATAGCTATCAATGTTCAGTTCCTGAGTTCACTCAATTATGTCAATTATCAAAATAAATGATTGAAAACCAATTTTTTATGCGAGTGGCGTTAATTACTATGAAGTGTTGCCATTAAAGTTAGTTATGGGAGCAATTTGTTCCGTACATATTACAACCACATTTAATTCCTATATAAAAACTATAAGCTTTAGTTTTTTTTTTCATTTTGTTAAGTGATCTCATTCAGTACATTTTAACGCATAATTTGGCAGATATTCCCACATCACAATCAGATAAAATGGCTTGTGTACATTTTTAGTTTTCCAAAGAGATTTAAATATAGGCAATGATTATAAAGCTTTTTACTGAAATCGTTAGTCAAACAAAATGTTTTGCAAAATGTCAAATATTGTAGTGGTAGTAGATAAAATAATTTTAATATTACGCGAATTTTCATACAAATTTGAATTATCTATGCATACGTTGCCTGTGTGACATTGACACAACATTTTGTTTGACATGTGTCAGGAAACTTCAGTGCTCGATATATTTAATTGTCTTTGGTATTTTTCGCATGTCAGCGTGTGTATTTTGTGTTCGTAGTTTGTAATGTATGACTGAATTAGTGTTATTGTTTTTATACTCTTAAATAAACGATAGTTAATCCATCTTTGATTTTATTACGATATTTTAAGTTATTATGACATTTTCGGCGCTACTACGCATTTAAAGAAAAAAAAACACTTTATCACAATTTTGCTTTAAAGTACATATTTTGAAACTGGCGCGACATTTCTGGAGATTATTTATGGTTAGCTAAAAAGATGTTTTGTTACTCACACATTCAACACCATACTCCTTGCTAAATGTAACCATACTATTTTCACCGTAATTCGAATCAATATAGTTTTTATATTTAACAATATTTCAAAAATAATCATAACATATTTTTGGTAGAGTAAAAAATCCTATTGTTACAACTTAATGCTAGATCTGGTCCAATATAATTTAACGTATACGTATACGAATACTCAATTAAAACAACTAAATAGTAACCGTATCACGAGTAGTAACACGCATGCGCTTCCCACACGACGCTTGTGTAACACAATGTGAGTATATTTTATTATTTTTAGCTTAAGTAGACAAAAGTAACTTTTTATTTTGGCCTATGTAAATATGTTGGTCCTATAATTTGCTTATTTGTTCCTTTTAACATTAGAGAAGTACTATTTCAAAGTACTGATGAATAAAAGTTTGGTTACGCAAACTGACTTTTTTCCATTTCAAAACTTTCAATTATAACTTTGATTTTTCGTGAATTGTAATAACGTTGCTCTATACAAAATTATAAATTGCGACACTATTACAAAAGAAGGACTCTTCACTATTACAAAGTTAGTACGGCATTTGTTATTATTACCAAACTTTTTTTAATCGATATAACATCGCGGCCAATATGACAAATGCAGTACTTACTGTTATACACGATTTATTATTAGTTCAAGTCTTGTCAAACAAGAAAGCTCATTTCTGGATAAAGGAAGATATAATATTTTGGTATTGAAGTAGCCAATATACATTTATACAATACTTGTGGTCTGGGTAAAAACAAATTGATTATCACCACACAATATGTTATTTGACTGTCCTTCAAAAATTACATAATATTTTTAATCAATTGCAAATATTCCTTTTTCAATTAGCGAAAACTGTTTCCAGGGAGGCGGTGGTTTAGTTCAACAGCTGCGCAAGAGTTACAGTCTATCGGATTTGACTGAGTGTGAGCCTCGTGAAGAGCACGCCGCCGATGAGGTCGACGATGTGTTGGCGGAACCTAGGCTTATTAGGCGCGCTGTCAAAAGGTATGTATACCTCATCGGGGTGCTTTAAATACTAGAAGATTTTTGTTTTACTATATATTAACCACTCGCGTATGACAATAGAATGTAAGCGAAATAATGAAATGTTAATAGGTAGTGCTAGACAGGCTATTTCTAATTAATTTGCAATATTTGTTTTAAAATAAGTGTTTTTTGATGATTTGCTATTTTAAAAGAGTACTGAGAGTTTTTTACGCTGGATTTTTCTCTCGGCCTACACCCTCTGTCTTCTTTACCGATGAGTAGGGATGCCTACAGATTCAAATTTAATTACGTAACATATTTTATTTATTTTATAACGAATGAATGCAATGTAACAGTCGAAGAGGGAGCCTACGTCTGGCTATACTCTCGGGGCGTAACTCTGACGATTTAGGAAATCGCTACGCTTATAAAACTAAGAAAGCCTGAGTGAGCAAATGGTACAGCCTTGGCTCGTACAGTAAGGTTTGTGCTGCTTCTCACGTGCCGGCAGCACTGAGCGAACCTTCGTGGTCAATATCTAGGGAATAATAAATTCTCCGTTCGATGGTGATTGGTCAACAGTATCACATTAGAACACAATGTTTCTCCTTGTGCCTTTCACTGTATGTATTTTCACAACGTTTTTTTTATGTAATAGGCAAACGGCAAACGGGCAGGAGGCTCATCTGATGATAAGTGATACCGCCGCCCATGGACACTTACAATTCACATTGCCAGAATGCTTTGCCGGCTTTGAAAAGAATTGGCACGCTCTTTTTTTGAAGGACCCTAAGTCGAATTGTTTCGGAAATAATTCAGTTGGCAGCTGGTTCGTGGTGGTGCGCGGCAAAAACTGCCTTAGATAACGCTCAGGTGATACGGATGGTATTTTATAGGAGAGATTGTCAGTTTTTGCAAGTGTTGTTACATTTATTGTGATTTCAAACAGATGATTTAGTAGGTTTGAAATGTGTTTTGGGTTAGTGAACTTCTTAACTAACTGTCGAACTCTACCCGTAAAAGCTGGCTTGCTGTTTTATTTATTTATAACACACACAACATTACACTTACTATTAGTTACATATGCAAATGAAAATAAGTAAAAAAATGGTTACAATTATATGAATTAGTCAGAAATATGAAATGCACGATACATTTTTAGTCTGATTATGCATCGAATTTTAAAACGTCACGCTGATGAAAATAAATTATTTTCCAGCGCTTATGCGGCCCGACGCAGTGCATCGGAGTCGAACAGCCGTCAGCCGCTTTACTTCCCCGAAGTAGACGTCGATGTCAGACCTCGACCCAGACTTGAAGAGCCAGACTTCAGGTGGTTATTTTATATATTCCGCTTGGCTGGTATTCTGTATTATCAAACTCACTTCACACACTGGCTTAACCACACTTGACACTGTTCCATAACTCAGCAAGCTCAGAAATTTACTCATTAAATTTCAGGAAATAGATAACGAAAAAATTGTTCAAATGGATATTTTGATTTTCTTTTTATAGAACTTTCGAAAGCTGTCGATTCATCTACACAACAACTCTTCAATGTACCCTGTTATTCATAAAAAATAAAATAGTCTAATTGCACATTTTTAACTAAAGTACTCTGTCTCTATCTGTCGAATAGTGTTTACTATGTGATGAAAAGAGACGGGTGAGTACTTGAGAAGGCAATTGGACTAAGTCAGTCGATGATAGTCTATCTATTAAATAAAGTCATGCAAGTCACCATATCATGTTGAATTAGCTTGGGTTAAAATGATTTTATTTGTACCATTCCATCTAATTATCAAGTACTTAATTATATTAAAGGTGCGCGTGAGGCGAGGTCCATATAATAAATGTTTCTAGGTTAGGCTTTGCTTCTTTCTTACTGAAGGAAAAAGAAACTTAGTCTTAAACGTTTAGTAGATAATTTTGCATTGTCCGCTGCTCGCCTTGCAACTGGCTGCAGACTCCACCCACCGCGCCCGACGCAAAGAGGAGTGGCATTATTGTTTGCCTCAATATGTGAAGATCTTTATTTTGGCGTAAAATGTTGTTTATATTTAGTACATAATTTAGTTATAAGCTGTAAATCTTTTTAATAAATAAAATTAAATCAAAAATGTCCGTCCCGTTTCAGCCATATAAAATCGACAGAGGACATAAGCTCGGGCTACTCGAGCGCAGACAATTCGACGTCGCTAACACGAACGGCGAGCGTGGGCGCGTCAGCGAGGTCGCGAGCGAGAACTACCCGCACTACGGTCACCACCATCAAACGACCGCAGGCCGCTGAGGTCTGCTGAATTCATTTTGATGAGATTAAATGTGGCAAATTCCATTTATTCAACAAAAATATTGAATTTGTAATCCGGGCCGATCAAGTATTACGTAAGCACTATTGGGGGGGTTGGGGGGAATGAGGTCTTTGATTTATTAATATTCTTATTTGGTGACTACGTCAACAGTAATTATTTACTTTTTCACACATATTACTCACACATTGTCTATGCTTGAGGATTTCTTCAAATAATTAATATGTTTATGTATTATTATTTTTGGAGCTTTGCTGACAAGAGGGGGGTGGGGGGAAATAATGCAGTAAAGCTGATTACGTAATATTTGAACAGCCTCTTACAATTTTGTGTTAAATTCCTAATTTAAAAAAAAAACTATATTTTAAAATATTTAATCTCCTTTATTAATATAACATCTATGAAGTATTTGTACGCATAATGTTCCTATACGGTCTAATATCCCAATAGGGACAATATAAAGCTGTATTTAATCTTTAGTATTATGTATTGTTCTTGGAGATGTAATATAATCTAAGATGAAAGGGTTCGGTGATGAGAAACGCAGGGTAGGAATGGTGCTCGTATAGAGTTGGTGATAGAACGAAATTTATGTAAAATGTGTTTATTGGCTTGAAATATTACAATCAAAAACTATTTATATGTAAATGTAATGGTGGTAATTCTAATGTACACAAGCGCAGTAATAAATATGAAATTCGATAAATCTTAGCTTTTCGGGTCACTGTTGCAGGCGATGTAAGATTTTTATCAAAAATATTTGACAGTATTGAATACTTAACAAAACTTGACATGCTGAAATATCAAATTTATTAAATTAATCTATAGATATATTATAAAATTTCATTATTGTTCTGTGTAGACACCTGTTTTACTTCCATTTGAAAGTACACTATAAATTAGCACCATTATCTTCGTCTATTGCATGTTTATAGGCATTGCTTAAGTCTGATACTGCATTTATTAGTATATTTATGAGTAATTATTCTTGATTTGGACTTAGCACTTTTTATTTAAAGGATAAAGAAGTTATCGTCGAGGAGCTTTTGGAGGATGATTTTGATAACACAATGCCCCCTCTCGAGACATTATCCTCTCCTTTATATCTCTCCCACACTGTGCCACCGTTTATTTACCAATATGTTGGCGATCAAGTTAAAATCATTCAAGTTTTAGGCAATTATCCTTTGAGCTCTAACAACGAAACAAATAAAGTTAGAACTGAAAGGGTCGAAACTGATTTTGATAAAAATGAAGTAGAATTAAAAAACTTAGAAGAAACAGAAATAGATAACAATAGCAAAGAAGATAAAAGTCCGGTTGATAAACAATGCACGTTGTCAAATGATATGAATGTTAAGGAATCTGAGGTTACGCTGCCAAATGAAAAACTTATGGATGAAGCCATTCAAGAAGAGTTTATTGATACAGAAAGTAGATCTGTTAACGATGACTCCGCTGACAGTGACGATGAAGCTTCCTTTGGCACACCGGAGCCAACACCAAAATCCGTTAAAAAAATGTCAAAGGGAAAATATGGCAAAAGCAAAGCTCCTCTGCCACCTAAGGAAAACGAAAAAGCAGTACTGACAAATACTACTGAATTAGATAATTCTGAAATTCAAGATCTGCAAAACTTTGAGACCACGGAAATTTTAGATTCTAAACTCATTTTAAACGATAGTCTTAACGTAGACTCAAATCGACGATCTAAATCAAAATCGCCCGCAAGAGGAAGTGGAAGTAATCTTGGTTTTGGTAAACTATTACAATTTCCAAGTAAACTCGCTTTTTGGGCTAAAAGTGATGAGAAATCAAAATCTGATTTATCAATATCAGCATCCGACGATAGTAAACAATCTTCGGTAAAAATGAATGACGAATTTCAAAGTTGTTTTGATATCGCCAATACTTCCAAAGAAATTTGTTTGACAGAATCAGAAAATGCCTCCAAAGAAATAGACAAAGAAAATATTATACAAGATATAAAAGATAAGAGTGACGAATTGCAAAAATTAATCGAAGCTAAACTTGAAAGTCACCCAGAGTATAAATTTATTCCTTTAAATGATGATGTCACATTGTCAAAGAGCACAGATGTGTAACCCCCCTTGTTCCGTTTTATATAGCTGCGAGACAACTGAATAATCACTTTATTTTTAGTGAGTTCTTGCATGGATTTACGGTTTTTGTTTGTATTTTTTTGTGTATTCTATTATTTTTATAGACATATATTGATAATGATTTGTATTTTAATTTTAAAGTTATATGATTTTAACATTATAGTTCTTGAATGTTTGCTTTTTTTAGTATATTTTTCTGCACTGATAGTTTTTGTATTTTGTGTTGTTTATTTATTTAATGGTGTACCCTTACAGTTTAATATCCTTTTACTGCATGATAATCTGGTATTCAAAATGTGTTCTTAGTTTTACATTCTAAATATGTAGTATGTTTGCCCGCTAAGTTCCTAATTAATTGACTGATACATTTATAGAACAAAATATATGTGCTTGGCTTCTTATTATTAAAAAAATATATATTTTTTATTTTCAGGCAGTGCTGTCGGCCTCTGCTACAATACCTCGCGCAAAAAAATCTAGTAAAAGGAAAACTCAATAAACACATTCATAGAGAACTAAAAATCAGTATAATTTCAATTATTTATCATCTACGCTTTTAAATAAAAATCCAAAGCAAAGCATGTTTTAATTAAAATTTGTTGTGCAATTAGAAAGTTACCAATAATATAAGCATTAAATGCAAATACTTAGTGCAATAAGGGTTTTGGTTATGAGAAAACTAATCTCAAAAATATCTTTGCTTACTGAAATCAAACACCCGAAGGGTTTTTCTTTGAAAATATTATTTTAGCCAAAATTTGCCAAATTTTTAGTAATTGGATACTTCATTAGCATGAATAGACTAGAGATAGAATAGATAGTTGTATGCCTTTATAAGATACTCAAGCCCAAAGAGCCTGTTCACAAATAATTTATTTCTATAAAATAGGTTGGAGGCTTCTGATATAGCGCACGATGGTGTGTGGTACTCATTAATATTTATGACATTACAATAATTAATTATAAATAAATATTTATGTAAACAAGTTTTACTATTCAGAGACCATTTATGTTTTAACCTTATTTTGATCTGTTATAAATTAGGATTTGACATTATGTTCCTTATGTAGATTTTAATTTAGTGTAGTAGAGCACAAAATTATTATTAAATTACCCTATTACTTGGATATTACCATGACAAATTTAAATACTATTGTAAATATATATTAATCCAAGGATTGGTTAAATATTGTAAGGGGCTTATTGCTTCCAGTGTTGTAGCCTTTGTGCACATCAATGCTCTACAATAATGTAAGTTCTCTAAGTATTTGGATAATGATGATCATATTTGCGTTTCAATGGAATAAAAAAAGATATAAAACTTTCATCTTTTATTTAACAATGATACATTACAGTATTCCTCCACTTTTCAATCTTAAAGTATCAAATATATATTTTCCATGGTCACCTCTGTATTGACTTTCCATCAACTGGTTTTCAAGTAAATTCAGTGATTCAGTATCCCATGGTTTTATCCAGTACAAGAGAGATAACATCTTGTGATAATCACTATTTGATGTGCAATCTTTGATCATAATTTTAGGGAGATTCCCAATAATACTTAATAATTTTGGTTTAAGTACAGAATTAAAAAGATTATTTTTGGTAACAGCAAACTTGTGAAGAATATCAACAGTTTCTACTGATAATGAGTCACCAAGAAGGATATTGGGCAAATTTTTCAACCATTGCTCATACAAGACATTAGAATGTAAATGAGACAATTTATCATTGAGGGCAATTTGACAAAGCAAACTAAATATCTGTTGCTTAAATACATCTGTTCCTTCATTTTGTAAATAAAAAGAAATAATTTTTTGGAATAAGGTATCCATGACGGATGTGTTCTTTGTCCAACCTGTAACTTCTTTAGAGAAAGTTGTATGCAAAATCTTTAACATCCTCCTGTTAATATTTTCATCTGACTTACCAAACATTTTTTCAATGTAGTGCAACACAGATGTAATGGTTTTTCCTTCATGTTTTATATTGATATGAGGATTCAATACAATAAATAGATAACATATTTGTAGATTTTCTGTCACTAACTTTGGATCTGTTATAACATCTTCTGTATTGTCTGCATTCTTAGCTTGCTTTGATCGAACATTGGTAACATAAGGAAAGGAGTTACAAATATTTTGAGTAAACAGAGACTTGTATTTTTGACAAAACAAATTCTTTATTTTTGAACTTGGTGCTTTTTCATTATAATACTTGACTATGTCCCATATTGTTGTGATCACTTCAAGTAAATGTTTCATTAAAAGTGCTGCATCTTCATTAACAACAGTTTCCATATTTCTATCTGATTTCAAGTTAGGACTTGCTTCAAGCCATGTTTCAAATAACAAGGGCATTAACGTTTCAACATATTCCCTGAACTTTTCAATTTCATCAATTTGAAGCACACTTTCAGATGTCTTTGAAGAAAAACAAGACACCACACATGGAGATATATGAATCGGATTAAACAAGGGATAATAGTTTGGCCCATCTTTATTAAATGTCTGTATCTTTGTCTCATTTGATTTCTCCAGTTTAAAAATATTATTGTATTCTGCAAACTTTTGTAGAAAGTCTTTAAGGCGATTTAAAACCTTAACCCGCCACTTAACACTGGTAATTTGACTGTTGAGGTTAACAGTCAATGTTCTTCCTGGTTTGGCATCTGTGCGCAACTTGGAAATCATATCCAAGAAATTGGGAATGATTTTATGAAAATCTTGTGCAGCTTTTTCAGGAGCACAAAGTAGTAGTATGTCAAGGAATAGCAAAGAGTCTTCCTGTATTCTACTATCAATGTGAGTCATGGCACTTCTTAAATAAGTAGACATTATATCAAAAAATGGTTCAATCTTTTCTGTTATAACATTTGACAATACCAAATGTATAACTTTTAAGGCTGAATGTCTCACCTGCAATGAAAATAAATAATTTTTTATATCAGCAAATACTTTGAAGAATTATCACTCACAAATAACAAGAGCATAGCAAAGAATGAAGCCTATAGTAGTTATTTTCACTTACAGCTTTTTCTACATTAAGTATCAAGGAGCTAACACCCTGTATCACCGGTCCTAAACTTTGTTCAAGAATTTCTGGGTTAGAATTAATGATTTCCTTTAAACCATCTAAAGCGTCAGTTCTTGAGGTTGCATTAAAATGGTTAAGTCTCGATAACAATTCCTTGACATTAAGTTTTCTTGTAGACAAGGCTTCTGACTGAACATGCTTTTTAAGTTGTTCCTTGATCACAATTTTCTTAACTTTAAAATTGGTTTTCGTAACATTGGTTCCTTTAGGTAATTCAGGATCCTTTTTACCCTTGAGTTTAGTTTTTGACTTTTCGGCTTTAAGGAACTTTTTATGTCGCGTTGCTCCAGTTTTATGCATAATGAAACTGATATTTAAATTATTTTTCAATTTGATTTGTATTTTGTACACTAACTAGTAACTTAACCTTAAAGACTATGTGTTGTGAGGTTTCAGGTTAACATAATATAGCAATTAGTAGCAACTAGCATGTTTAATGTTTATACCATACAGTAGTTTACACTTTATAGTTTATGGTTTACACCAGTTTACACTTTTGTCTCAGTGCCCTGACAGCTGTCAAGTGTCAACTCTGCACAAAAAATTTAGAGAAAAAAAATACTTTTCGAATGGTGTAGTAGTATTTCATTCCTTTATTGTATTAATAAACATTTTTAAAATAATCAGGTTGTTTAATAACACTGTTCTCATGCTAATTCGTGATAGCGGTGATAGCCATTCTTGCTGACTTCTACGTTAATAAATTGGACAAGATTACAAGACGTTTGGATAAAAAGTATATTTACTAATATGTAAGGTTTGGCAGTGTTATTAATTGTATTATATTATATGTTATACACGCTGTTCTTATAGCACAAAGTGCGCCACATAACATCGCATTGTAATCGCATGTCAACGCATCCGAGCGCTTCCTTTGCATATAATATAGTCGTTAGAGTAAATAGTATGATTTCAAGTGCGACTAGGTAAATAATGTTAAAGCTAAACAATAAAAATAAAATTATTTTTTATACAGACCATTGAATAATTTGTTTTAAAATTCCTATTTTCCTATTAAATACAGTAATATCTGTAGTAAATTTATTATTATTTAATTAAAAATTCAAAAATACTTAAGACGCAAATTTATATTTACATATTTGCTCAACGAAGCGTTTGGAATCGCGTTTATATAAGTGAAGGGTATCAGTTTGGAATTTCGTCGCACTGTCAATGTTGATTATTCTACAACTTTAAAAAATGAGGAAATAATCGATAAATAAAAAAAACGATTATTAACAATCGATCAATTAAATACACGATTTTTTAAAGTGAACGTATCATCGCTTATAACCAATAGAAAAGTAGAAAATTACGGATTGTTTACAAATTTCAATACACAAAACTTTATTTTTTTTTAAATACTTAGGCGCGTTTCCGTCAGCAAAAATCACTTGGAGGTGTTCCAATAAAGTTCCCCTGAAACTCCTGCATCATCAGTATCATCAAATTCATGCGACGAGATTTAAAACCCAACCCCTTTTATAGATTTATCACTCAGTCTGTGGCTATGACTCAAGTCTTGTGTCAATAACTGATTTCAACTTTCAAAGACAATAGACATATGTAATCTGTACAGACTGTATTTGCTAGTGATTTAATAACATTATCAATTGACTAGTAAAAACTCCAAAAATATAATATTTAAGTGTTTTTTGGAATAAGGTCAAGGTCATAAAATGAAAATAAAAAAGCAACATAGAAAGAAAAAATACCTTCATAAGTTAAATCGAAAACGAATGCATCTCAGGCAAAAAAGTACAGGCACAGTAAATTGGTAAGTGGTAACACGTGGTTATTATTTACGTGTTCGGTGTAATTATTGTATTAAATATTAATTGTATGACTCTCAACATTATAGTAAAGCTCTGAAAGAAGCATGGAATAACAATAGATCAACTTTTCGTAATTTGCGTGACATGGGACTTGTAAATGATCCAAACAAAGCTATAAAAATACCCAGTTACAAAGAAGAACAATTAAAAATAGCCAAAAAAATAGTGGATCCTGATGAGTCGGAATCTGAAGAGCCCAAAGTAGTAAAATCAAAACCTCGTAAGAAGGCTGTTGTTGATAAGCTGGAACAAGAAGCACATGCTCCTAGGGAAAGAAGATTTAAGTAAGTTTGTTAGCAATAATTATTACTTAATCTCTTTCAAAATTTAAACATTGATTATTAATGAAAGAACCAAGTAACCTTTTTATTTGTTCTTTATTTCAGATTACCAAAAGGTCAAGTAGAATTTATTACTTATTTACTTGATAAATATGGTCATGATTACAAAGCAATGGCCAAAGACAAGAAAAATTATTACCAAGAAACATGGAAACAGCTAAGGGCAAAAATTAAAACATTCATGGGTATACCACAACAATATGGTGAATATTTAAAAGCGAGAGGTTTATTAGACAAAGAAGAAAATGAAGATGAATTAAAAGAACAGGCAAAAGCTTTAATAATGGACGACAGTGATTAAAATTAACTTATGAAGACAAAATAGGAACCAGATGTGAAAATGTTTATATAGTCAACATGATAGTAAAAGTATCTTAACAATGCATATTGACTATAGTAATTAAATTATAACAATATGATGTTTTGTTAGTTGGCAGTAAGATGCTTTAACTGCCACATTGTATTGTATTGATTTACAACAGTACATATAAAATGTAAAGAAACTGCTCTTGTAGGTATTAAAATTATAATTCATACAATTTAATACTATTATTGTGTTTTGCATTCATTTGGTATATCTTTCACTGGTTTTACTTTATCCAACTCTTGATACCAATCCTTTTCCATATCTAATAGTTGTTGAGGTTTCTTGTACTTAAAATAAAAAGAAAACATAGTAATTTTTTAATTTAACAAGCATTTTTTAAATTTAAAAATGTACCTATACATAAATGCTACTCACCATTATAATTAAGGTGTTGTACTTATGTGACGATTGAATGTTAGCCTGTTCAATGCTCAAACCCAATCTTGTTAATTCAGGGATTTGAAGCTTTTTATAATATTTTTTATTTGTTGTACTTAAAATGATAAATTTATCTTCATTATTGGCCTTTATACAGTAGGTTTCAATGGGATATGGAAGATTTCTTATTCTCCATTCTAAGTTGACTCTTGTATTACGTCTCATCACTATAGGCTGCAAAAAAATATTATATTAAACAGAAAGTAGTTACAGTCAAAACCGGTTATAACGACATCGTTTACAACGACCTATCGGTTATTACAACCAGATTGTACGGTCCCGTCCGAATCCCTAGTAAACTATTCAGTAAACAAACCGCTTATAACAACATCGGATACAGCGACATATCGCTTACAACGACGAAATTTTATCGATATTCATCGGCTATAACGACCAACCGCTTCTTGTCTCAGCAAAACAAAACAATACAAACGATTTTAAATCTTATTTAGAGGCGTTGAATGAATGTTTAGGCATATTATTACCTACGCACTTTCTCCCAACGAACAGTTTCAGCCAACAACGATTTCGGAGGCTCTTAACGCTGTAACGATTTTGCAAAAATTTGTTGCCTTTAACGAACAGTTTGATACTGGTGATACTCATACCTTGAGGAGTATGAAACGTTAAATGCAAAAAATATTTGAGACTGTAAATGACTGAAATGACTGAACTGAAATATTAATTATTTCGTAATAAATATTTTTGTTTCTTTTTTGACTCGTTTACATATTATAATATTAACATACCATATTATAACCCATACCTACCTATTCTAGATAGATAACTATGATAATATAACTTGTATGTTTTGTACATACATATGAACTATACTTGTGTATATATAATATATGACATTGCTTATAACGACTATCGGATATAACGTCGGCAACTATACGGTCCCTTCAATGTCGTTATAACCGGTTTTGACTGTATATGTAAAGTTTTAAATTATTAAAATGATAATAATATAAGAACTAACCTGATCTTTTGATTCCACTATTTCAGTGGATTCAATTGACTGTATTCCATCTGGTATAGGGTCACCAATTTCCACATCCCATTTCCCTTCACTTCCTAGCTTTCCCTTTACCTTCCAAGATCTCCTCAGCAGGACATGCGTGTCTACGTTGTATTCCTCAACCATTTCTCTATCATCTTCAAATTTATAGTGAATTTTACGAATTTTGTCTTCTTTCAAGGACGTTTTCTCAGCATCCAATAAAGATTTGTACCAAATCGTATTTTTGTACATTTTGTCCGAGTCTTTATATTTTTTTATAACTTGCTTTTCGAAACTCGTTTTCACCGAATTGAAATCCGATTCAAATGCTTCGATCAAACAAACTTTTCTTTTCATTGTGTTGCTATAGAAACGAAGTTTTTGTTTTTACTTTAGAAAAAGCTTAGAAATAAGGCCTTAATAATTATTTGAAAAATGATTAGGTACATAGGGCCTATGTCAATTCAAGAAAAATTAATAACGACATGATGGCATATAAAAATTTGTTATTATTTTTTTACTGAAATTTAAGGGTCGACTTTCCTTGTTTTTATTTATCTTTTAGGTTACTAAATACTAATTGAACGCTGCTGCAGCGACTGAAGCTGTCATATGTCAGTACCCTGATTGCGCTTACGTAAAGCTTTTCTAAATAATAAATATTAATTTAAAGTTAATAGTTATTTAGGTATCTCACAAATCTGCTTGTTTGTCAAAAACGTGAAAAACACTCGGGGAAAAAAAAAAAGCGATGACGATATCACGACAGTCTCTATAATATGATATTGTATTTTTGATCTCGGTCTTGAAATACGGAAGTGACAGTGTCAGGTTAATGTCATAGCTATAAGCCAAATGACAATAACGAAGTGAAATAAGATTGTTTTGGTTTTAGGTTACCTTATAATGTTTATTTTATAATTATTTTGTACGTCTGTTTTTCTTAAATTCTTAATTACACTTCTTCTTCCGCATTCTTAAGGATATTTTATTTGTATTATCAATGGCTCCTAAAATCCCTGATAGGTAAAGTTGTTTATGATATCAAATCGTAACTTTCGTAGCAATGTATGAATTACCATTATCTTACTATATTTTTATTGCAGGTGGATACCTTACAAAGCTTTGGGTAAAGTTATAGAAGGCACAAGAATTATTTGCTTCAAAGTACCTTTGAGACGGGTATGTACCATTATAAAAGTTCAATATATTATTGCTGTTGTGTGCAAATAACATAATTAATGAATAAATTACTAGAAGTCACACATATATAATTTGCATTAGCTACTTCATGAAATATTTTGTTTTATATTTAGTAAAAACTTCAGCCAGTATTTGCTGCTTATATTATTATGCTATCGTATTTGTCTTGTGATGGACACATTTCTGCCTCTTCAATCAATTAATATGGCAAATTTGATTAGCCCACTGATTCCTGAGTAACATCATCATTCAAAATCAATACAGGAACTTAAACTTTAGTAAATAAAATTTAAGATACTGACCAAAATTATGTGGTGCTGCGTTACTCAATATGTAATTATTATTCAATATAATTAAAAGCAAATGCTAAGGCATTTCATTGGTAATTTGGGCATCTTTACAAGCAAAGGTAACATAAAACAATAACCTATAGTGCTAAAACAGAAGCCAAATAACAAGATATAGCCTACAGATTGAGCAAAGAAAAAAAACTTACAGAAATCAAGTTAATTTACACACAACTGAAAAGGAAAAAATATTAATATTGCACCAGGATGATGAACAGATCCTTAGTTAAAGTAACAAATTACATAATATTATAAAATTATTTTAATAAAGAAATAAGCTCTTTATCGTACTATCCGCCATCTATTGTAATATTTTTGGGTTAAAACCTTATGTCATAATTCTTCCTAAACCAGCGTCTTAACATTTTAGTTTCAATAATATCTCATAGATGGCGTGAAATACTCAAACTCAAACTCAAACTCAAACTTATGTATAGGCGTATGAACGTCACATATGAATTATTTGCTTTATTGTTACCTAATAAAATAACTAATTTAATAGTTTTAATAACAGCATCCTTTAATTACTTTATGTATAGATTTTTTTTTTTTTTTTGGAGTTTATGGCCTGGTATCTAGACCTTTAGGCCAACTTTATGTATAGAAGTTAGAATTTCCTACAGAGATGCTTGCACAATTAGCCCACAGACTAGAAACAAAGTTACTCTGTGCTCCTATTAGAGAGCTCGTGAAAACATTGAAAACCTATCAGCTAATACATCGCGTCTATACTTGAATTAGTAGAATTTGCACCTGCGCCACAAAAGGGTACCGACAATGAAATGCATTATTGGTAGTACGTCGCACAATACGTATTTATCTAACTGTAAAGACGTCGCACTCCAGACAGTTATACGACAAACACAGCGACGATCCGTGTTAATTTGTTCTGCATAGCATTTGCATCGCTATCAAGGCAATTATTTGATTTTCTTGCACTGAATAAACTGGAGTACTAGTAAAAACATCCGCTTGAAGTGGTTGTTACGTGATATACAATACTTGTTGGCTATGGCCCTGCGTCTTCATAGGTAGGATAATGTGTAAACACACACGGTCTTATATACTTTGAAGTGAGAATATAATTATATAGAAGTATGGTCACACAAATAAAGGTATATGTACACTAATGTTTAGGTGTCTCTTGGAGAGATATGTGCTCAGCTTTTCCTATATATGAGAAATCATGCGATTGCGATGATTAGGAGCATAATACGGTTTACATGTGTGCATAACGTTAATGAATCAATACAATAAAAATTGCATAGGATAAAACACATTAAAATAACTTAAAATTATGACACGATCACTAATAGTACATAAGCCACGGTACATAGAACACGGTGTTATGGACATTTATTTTTTATATTATTAAATTTATTAATATTTTAAATTATATATAACATGGACAATTAATTATTAAAAGTTTTGACTCCTGTTGGTATTCAATGACTCCTGGTCTAGAATTCAGGTCGGATTGCGGCTTCACCCTCATACGGAGAAATACTAGACATAACAAGGATGCCATTGCATTAAGATCACAAATACCTTACTTACTTTTTATTGGTCGAGGATTTAACGATTCTATTGTATCAATCGTTGGAGGAAAAGAAGACTATAAAGAAAAATTATACATGTGTTAGATACATGTTTTATACGGTATCATCTCGGTACATCATTCAATGTATAAACTTTTGATAACACCCATACGATATAAAAGATAGATAAACAAACAAATAGTGCTTCATAGTATTGGTGTAAACTTTAACAGTGCAAGCACCAACGGTGATTTCAAAATCAACGACGCTGTAACAGGCACAGCCTTGCGATTCTGTAACTCACTTTTCTAACTCTCACAGCGGCGGTCGCGCTCAAATCAGTCGTGAAGCAGTCATTTTACGATTTGCCATTCTGATAAACAATAAACTACAAGCTCCCTCCGCTTGTCAAGACGTAATGTGAAATTGCTTAACCGAATACCATGAGATTCCAAAAATGGAAGGGAGCGTTGTTAGTGCGAGGTGAACTCACGGATTAACAGAATCGCACGGCAGTAGGCTTATCACTTACTTGTATATAACCAGCTACCCTCTGAAGTATTTCCGACCCAATTCGACTTAGGGTCCTTCAAGAAAAGAGCGTACCAATTCCTGGTGATCCTCCGGCCCGTTTGCCCCTATTCTATAAAAAAATATTAACAAAACAGATGCAAAATTTACAGTCCAATGTAGGGCTATAGCGCCACTGTTATTCCTTTGATCCCTTACGCTGTGATCGTAAGACTGAGTTGTGACCCTAATCCCATAATACAAATCATGTCTATTTGCCTGCCGACGTGTCATAATATTTGTGGCATCACAAAGGAGGAATCCGGGTTGAGGCTAATCTTATATTTGATAAAGCATCTGCGTCATACTGTGCTCTATGCTTTTATTAAAAAAAAACTTTTTATTCGTGGCGCTTTCAAACGGGAACCGATCATAAATTTCGATTGTTTAGTTTGAATTATAAAGGGATATTACGGCAATTGGTAGGTGTAATTTGATAACTTATGTTATTTATTAAATGTATAAGTTTTTAAAGAAATGTATTAGAGCTATTTGTGGAGCAAACTGTCTTGATAGTTGTGTACCTTTATTAAAGAAGCTCAAAATATTATATCTTCCCTGTATTTATATTTTAGAAATGTCCTTATTCGTGCACAGAAACATACATATTTTTAAGTCGAATGTAGAAGTCGAAGTAAGATTGGCTGTGCAAAAATCAATCTGGAACTGTTTAGGAAAAACACCTATTGTATGGCAATTAAGGTTTACAATAATTTACCAAAAGAATTAAAAGATCTTCCGGCTAGAGTCTTTAAAAAGCGACTTGATGTATTACTTTTATGTAAAAGGTAAAATTCCTTCAAAGACAAGAGAAAGAAAAAAGAAAGCGTGGCAGGATATGCGAACTTACGATTGTACCACCTTACACATTTTTGTACCATATTCGTGCAACAAATTATTATTATTATTTTTGTGTACGACAGGCATTTTAACTTGTTTAATAGCGCTGAAGTTGGCTAAAGTTTATTGTAGCGTGCTCTCAAATTAAAAATATGGCTATTCGATATCGTAAGGTTTAAATTTATGAAGTGTAATGTTGCAAAGGCGTAATGAATAAACGTTCTTTACGAGTGTTTTGACTTTCATCTACTTAAGCGATCTCCCAGGCGCACGAGAGCAGACGATGTCAATCAGCTAAATTCTTTGGTAATAACAATATTTTCTTTCGCAATGTATTTTGACGATATCATCTGTCTAGCGACTCTCACAATTGCTACAATGACATTGATAGCTTGTTTTCATTATGCGCGCACACGAATGTCTTATAAAGTTATAAACCTTGAACGTTGCTTATTGTCCTCTCGTTTTTTATTTGTTTTGACCTGTTTAAAAGCTAACTTGGTGACATATGAAGCTGCTCTTTATCTTTTATTTATAGGTGTCGACAATTGGACGCCTGGGTTGATGTTTGATTGTTTTACTTGGGGCTTTTTGATTGTTAATAATCAGTATTGTAAATTTTGTATCGATTTTAAATGTTTAATAAAAGACACGATCCTTTCCTAATAGGTGACCCTAAATCACTAAACATTAACCATATCCTATTCGGCTCAATCTTGACTTTTGTAATTCTTGTTTATCCTTTTCTTTTGTATTAAATAATTAACTATAAGCACTAACAAATAATATATATTTTGTCAGTTCACTCAACGGACAATAAAAGAGTTCAGTTAAACCAGTTTTACTACATTACTATTTATTTCAGTACAGTATGTAATTCGTTAACTAAAGTAATACAGCGAATCATATGTGCCCTTTTCAGAAGGTTAATCCTAGCTATAGTAAATAGATCGATATAGTTTCAATAGGCACATGTTCAAACAAGTGTCGACATAGAAATCCGAATTTGAATGGGTGTTGCATTTCTTCGGCTATCAAATCGAATAAAAAAGTCGTAAAACCTATTGACACGCTTGGGAACATTGGATTGTCGGTAGTGTGGTTCGATATCGTCCTCACTTTATTGGGCCAACACAAGCCCAACGCATTGCACTTATCTCTTATCGATTTGTAATGATATAATGTTACACGCTCGTAAAAATTCAAACTAAAAACTATTCGGACATGTTGGATGCTTTCAGTTTCAGTTCCATCTTCCACACTCTTGAATATTCATTAGGCTGTAAAGAAGCCCTCGATAACTGAGATAACGATCAAAGCGACTGAACGACGATAACCTTCCTATGAAGGTTTGGTTGAATTACTGGTCTGAAATGGTGACCTATTTATAAGATATGGCTGTTAGTTTTATGTTTAGCTGTATATGTTGGTTTTCTGTGGATTTATTTTAAATAGCATACGTTTAAGGCTTTTTTAAGCACTAAAGGAAACATTCAGAAACGAGATTTAGCGCTTTCAGACTCTTTCAGACAGTTAACGTCAAAAATGTAATAGAAATTAACATACGGCCGTTTTAGTTCTCTTCCGTTCTACGGCCTTGATTTGAAAACTGGCAGTAAATGTAAAATTAGAAGCAATTAATATGTATTTCTTTTTTGACGTTCATAAGATACATTGTGTTACCTATATGAATAAATGATTGTGATTTGATTGGATTTAGTTTTCATGATTTGAAGATATATTTATTTTGTTAATTTTATAAAAATTACTGAATCGTATAATATTTTTAGTTGAAATTAGGCCATGTAAATAAATAAACAATAGTTATATCTCGTTTCTAAATCTCATCCTAACAATAGATTACGTAGTGTTGTAGCAAACATGCCTTGATAATATCTATTTTCTATCATGTCTGATTATATCGCCTCCCAATAGTATATGATAATTGGTAATTAGTAGCCATGTGCTAAAATCTAACTCCTATCATAATGGCACAGTATTGTTTAATTGCTATGTCAAAACCTGTGGGTGTCAATATGTTTGTCTGTTTTGGTTTTTAAGACTTTTAATGGCTTTTAGGTCGATTTTGTTTTTATGATCCATGCATTTTTGGTGTGATAAATGTTTGAGCAAACAATGAACCATCAGAGACATACCCTGCGATTGCGTCAAATACCACGTTGGTGGTGCTGTCATCATTCATATTCGTTTGTTGTAAATAACCATATATTATTACGTAATGGGATTGTTGATGTCACCAATAATATCATAACGTCGGTCTTCAAGACAGCTTCGTCTGAGTTCAGTCAATTTAAGCACATTTTTATTAAAAGTTTAAAAAGGTTAACAATAATCACTAGGAGAGAATTAAATTATGATTATAAGGATGCGATTAGTGAGAGATATGGGCACGGCGCCCGAGATGTAAATGAAAGACCATCCATTATTTTGAAAAGGTCTTCGGAATTGATAGCATCGTTAATTCCTTTGTTATTTTTCAGTTTGATTCCAGTTCCATAAGCAACAATTAAATATTGTCTAGTTAACATTAATTGTTTACGCAATTGGTATGGGTTACCGTTTCTACTTTCCCTCCTATTATCATAGTCATGAATTGTTGCATGGCCCCTAAATCAATATTATTGAGAATGTTTGATTCTGTCGTCATCCAATTATACTTATTAAAATTTATTGAGCATAACCAATGAGTAACCGAGTGAGATCCACGCATGTAAACCATTATTATTGACATAGTTACTAGTTGATTTATTTCCGTCTACAATTTAATGTTTACTTATTATTGCTTGCGTTGTATTTTTTTCTTGTTATTAAAATAGCAAAGTATCAAGGCTACACGATACGTTAGCGGTAGTAATGGCAATGATTAAGTAAATTATGGTATAGCGCGTTACATCGTTCAATAATTGTAGCTATTAACCCAATTTATTTAATTTTTTTATCGTCTATAGACCACCAAGAATTTAAGAATTTTATCAGTGGTCTTTTGAGCACCAGCCGTGGGTGGTTTATGCTTCTATTCATCAGTGACGGTAGTCGGTCGCACGCGTTTCCAATTATTGTGATTATTATAGCCGTTTGTCGTACAGCTGTAATATAAACTATTGTTACGATTACCTCTGTAGGACCACCAAGCGAGTAATGTGCTATTTCTCGCCATGCTAACATTTTAGATACGCACTGAACTTCACCTTTCACTTTTCAGCTGCCACAATTTAAACGACAGGAATATTGAATAAGCCGAGATAATATTTAGATAGAAGCTTTGGAAATTTTCAAATTTAGTTTATATAAAAAAACTCCTACCCTAACAGGCGACCCTAAATTGACAAGAGTGAACAATAAGTGAATAAAATTTACAGACGAAACAAAAAAGCAAATATACAAAATTAATTAGGAAAAACAAAATTACATAATAAAAAATACAAGAAATTAACTAACTAACACTAACAAATAATAGAACTTTTGCCAGTTCACTCAACGGACACTAAAAAGGTCCGTTAACCTATGTTTCTTTAACTAAATTAATACACCGAATCATAAGTGCCCTTTTTAGAAGGTTAGTCCTAGCTGCCAGCACATGAAGTAACGGCAGACGATGTCGCTTTCTGACGTAGGTACACATCAGGTACATTGAAGCTAATGTTCTGTACTGCCGAATTACTGTCCTTGCTATGTAAAAATTGTATTAAGTACATCACAAGCGCGAATTCTCGGCGTACTTTTAGCTCGTAGCCCAAAATAATATTAGTATTGAGATAAAAATACCGTTATGATCCAACGTGAATCTTTTTTTACCTCACCTCAACAGGAGTCGGTGAAATAAAATGTAAACAGTTGAGAACTGGATCCTAAGGCCCGTATCAATAACGTAGATCGATATAGATAACGGTGTCGATATGTTATTTTGGCTTAAGATAAAATCTTCTAACTTTGTTGGGTTCTGATGATTTACTGAATGGGTGTAAGTATTCGTTATGGTCAATGAATTTGGGGGAAACGAAATATTGGATTATTTATATCTTTTGTAATTCATAGGTTCATAATAATAATAATGAAGCCACTTTGATTTTATACTATTAAAAAAATTACAAATTAAATGGTGTGCTCTACAGTATGGACCCCTTTTGGATCTGTTCCTAGCTTCCTCCATCCATTTCTCCGAAAAGCCTTGACTATATCGTCGCTTTTATGCTCTTCCCACGTTTCTTTTTCCTGGAGATCCATAGGTTCGTACAAGAACTATAATTAATTTGATTTTCATAGTTCAATCTAGATAGGAAAATTTACAGGCATTTTTTACGATTATTCGTCTAATACTTGCTTGTATTTCTGATTCCGTTTCCTAAACAGAGACTGTATACAATCATTTTGAGTTTCATCTTACGACGAAAGAGGCAGAATACAAAATTCCACCCGTATTACCAATTCGACTTAGGGTCCTTCAAGAAAAGAGCGTACCATTCTTAATAGGACGGCAACGCACTCGCGAGCCCTCTGGCATTGAGAGTGTCCATGGGCGACGGTATCACTTAACATCAGGTGAGCCTCCTGATGTTAAGTGATACCGCCCGTTTGCTCTTAAACAAAAATCTATCAGTTCAAAGCCCGGCCTAGTTGTTTGTTTATAAAGGCGCTCAAGACCACACAGACGGTAGGCAATCTGTGCTGTTCACCCCGCCCCACCTGTAATCAGCCATCATTACCTTCTAATGACGTGTTAACGTTGTTTTATGGGAATGCCAAACATGACGTTCATATTTCGGTCATTTACATTTGTTTGTCGACTTCGTATTGTTTGCTTTCGTCTTCTAAAACAGAGGGCGGCGTTCCGGCTATCCACTGCACCGGTAAGCGTGTGTGCTCAGACCTTTTGTCTTTTCAAAGCGGGATTGTCATCTACTTATAAAATGTGCCTTATACGATTATTCTTCAGTGAACGTTAAAAGTTAAGTTTAAAGTTAAAAACCACACGAGTCACACACAAGTAATGTTTTATTAACACACGATATTAAGTTTTATTCTTTTTTTGAAATAAACAAAAGTACCTTCACGATATTAAGTTTTATTCTTTTTTTGAAATAAACAAAAGTACCTTCACTCAAAATACTATGTCTAACAGGCTAATAGTACCACAGTTGTCAAATTTATACGTGTTTTAGGTGTTTTTAATACTAGTAGCGCCATCTATGTGTCAGTCTACGAACTTTTTAGCCCACTGAATACGCTATTTAGAAATTTAAATAATGTTTGAATTATTTAGTAATCACGAAACCCCGATAACCTTAAGGCGAATTTATAAGAATAAGTAGGTACTATTATTTATATGGGCGTTATAAAGGTTTTTAATATTGCTGGAAATAGTAATGACACAATTTGTATTTTCAAATACACGCCTATGAACTTTTATGTATTTGGGTTCTTATTATGTACTATGGAATTGTTTGACTGTCGTTTTTTGAATTCCTAACATAAAATAAAGTAAATCAGTGACGCTACAACCTTTTTAGGTCTGGGCCTCAGATTTATGTATGTATTTCATTTGTCAATCCAATAGGCAAGTAGGCTATCAGCCTCCTGTGCCTGACACTCGCCTACTTTTTGGGTCTAAGCATGCTGGTCCCACGATGTTCTCTTTCACCGTTCGAGCGAATGTTAAATGCGCACATAGTAAGAAAGTCCATTGATACACAGCCAGGGATTGAATCTACGACCTCAGGGATGAGAGTCGCACGTTAAAGCCACTAGGCCAACACTGCTCATACCAACTGTTATACGTGAAACCGTTTCTGACAATTACCAAATACGTTTGCGGTAATAATTTTATAAAAATATCTGGTTAAGAACACCCACGTTTGTCTACCTTCCGGTACCAGTTAATACGTCCCTGTTTATTCTCCGTTTTCTCACAATTTCTCTAATCACCTCGTTACTCGAAAATGGACTTTAAGTTCAAGTACACACGAAGAAGCGGTGTGATTGTAATGGCAGCTTACAAGCTTTGCCTAATTCACACAAGGTATTTAGCTGAACTTTGTGAACAACGAAGATGTAATGATGGCCTATGGTAATGCATCTTGTATTTAAAAACGTTCGTCACAATGTGCACGCTAATTAAATTATCAATGCGTACTTCCTCATTATTTTGAACCGGCTTTTAGTTGAATTTCGACATTTTTCCTAAAAAAATTCTGATTCCAGAAATATCGATTATACAGTGTAAACTGTTTATAACGTCATTGGCTATAACGTTACACTCTCTATAACATAATAAAACACAAAAGACCCATTCATTAATATACTCTTTATAACGCAACAGCACTCTCTATTACGAAGAAATATTTTCATATTTAGACATCAACAACATACTTTAAGTGTCATCGTTTTTATAATCAGATTAAAAAACTATTGAGGTGCTGAAATTTCTAAAAAGGTACCTGAGGTCATAAACAGCCGTCTCGCCTCTGTTATTCTTAATTGCATTAACACGTGCTATTATTATTGTAGGAAATTTTGGTCTCATTTACTAAACGCACCATTGTCATCTATCTATTATATATATATATATATATATATATATAAATTACTGTAATTGGTTAAATTTGGTGTTTATTCTATTTTATAACGAAGAAAAATGCTCGGTCCCTTGAAATTCGTTATAAAGAGTTTACACTCTATATTTAGCAATACATATTGAGCTGTCCGAGACCGTCCTTAAATAGTAATGTCACGATTTATAAGTCGTTGAAAAAAAGTGTAAAGGTCGCTGCTGATAGGGAATAAACACGCAGGTCGGTTTTGAGACGCCAATGGAACCCGCTGAGATTATATCGTCCAATATTCTCCGTCTTTGCACCTCATATTTCCTTAAATTGAGCGAAATAAGGCTTTAATGTATTCTAGGAGCAGTGTTGGCCTAGTGGTCTCAGCGTGCGACTCTCATCCCTGGTCGTAGGTTCGATCCCCGGCTGGATCAATGGACTTTCTTTCTATGTGCGCATTTAATATTTGCTCGAACGGTGAAGGAAAACATCGTGAGGAAACCAACATGTCTTAGACCCAAAAAGTCGGTGTGTGTCAGGCACAAAAGGCTGATCACCTAATCCCCTATTAGATTTAAAAATGATCATGAAACAGATTTAGAAATCTGAGGTCCAGACCTAAAGAAGTCGTAGCGCCACTGATTTATTTTGTAATGTATTCTAGGGGTCTTGCAAATTGGTTTGAACTAAGTATCCCGGGATGTGAAATTTGCCGGGTGAATTCACACCAGTGATCTGTCCCCTTCGTATTATAAATCAAATGCAGGTACTCCGTCGGACGCAGTCGAATAAGCATTATGTTGGGGCCACTTCCTCATTAGTTTCAGTTGACTATTATATTGCATTGAATTGCAACGTTTCTTTTGCAAAACGGATTACCGATACGTAACAATTTTAAATATGCAGTGACTTTTTCACTGCAGTTTTGTCCTGTTTCAATCCAATTAATAAAGCTGGTGTTGTTTTCTAGAACAATAACAGATTTATCCCGTTAACTCTTTTTAAATTATCATTATTATTAAACGTAATTTATCTATCGTTATACGTAAATTAATCAATAAATATTTTAAATTTGACGAATATTTATTTGAGTGGCGGAGAGTTTCTTGCTAGTTCTTCTTGCCCGCTCTACGCCCTCGACATGCGAACTGGTAGTAAATGTAAATTTAGAATTAGTTTAATTTATTTTCTGACGTTCATAAGTGTACTTGTAACTGTAACCTATGTGAAAAAAGTTCATTTAAAAAATGATGATTTTCGGAATTAATGAATCCTCAACATTAGGGTGTAAATCTTATATTTTATCGTGTACATAAAAATGTATTTTGTTAATACGAGTTATAAGGCTGTATAACTTCAACAAGAGTAACATGGCGTCCACAATGGAGTTGCCAGTCAGCCCTGCCTCAACGACCAAACCCTCCTCACGTGTGACGGCTATACATTTGTTTGTCCGCAGCTGCGGTGCCGACAACATATTTATTGTGCTCATTAACCTTTGAGAACGCTATTTAATTGTCGGCCGTTTTTTATTCACTTCACCTCTGACCCGTCCACGACTTATTGCTCCCCGGTCGCTCTTCGAAAGGGAACTGGTGGGTTATTTATTATTACACTCGGTATTGTGGCGCTTGAGCTCATCCGTATGATTTATTCTGTTATAAGGATGTGACACGATCCAAAGAGGCTTTAGTCTTGTAAACGTCCAACAAGGAACTTGTGAGATGTCCATCGGGACAATACCGTGAGGTTTCACACGGCAAATAGATGCATACGTTTGAACACAGGCTTAAAAGATTAATAGTACAAAATGTTTTAAGGTTCTTTAATGTATGTCTTGTATACATAGCGATGTATCATAAATCTTTCTATACAATAGAACTAAAGGATTTTAAAAACAACATTAAGTGGTCATTATTTATCTAGTTCAATATATTTTTGAAGACGTCGCGATAAACGCGATTGACTCTTCGTTTATTTACGTTTAGTACTTATCGGACTGGAGAATGTTGCTACCATTGTTCTCGTGTTTTATTCACTTTGCCATTGACGTCTTCATGCGCGCTATCATCCGAAAATTGGTGTATCATGTTTGTATCGTCTGTATGGGACCGTTTATTGATTGTATCGTGGTTTGTTCGCTGTTCACTTTGAATAAAATTCGAATTATAATTAATCACGCTTGTGTCGCGTGGGAGAGCGCCGCGTACCGAGCGTCGATCTATCATATTTTGTGATAACCACTAGAACGCATCTCGGATTTGGAACTCACATGACATCGTTCAGTGCAATAGTCAAAATGCCATTTTGTAGAGTGCGTTGCCCTTTTTGACGTGGGATGATAATTTATTATGTAGATTTGTAAAAGATTCGAGTTATCCTTGTCTACTGTGTGTATACTGTATTAATTGCGACGTTTATTAAGACTTTGTCGCTGATGACATCGAAATCGGATCATAAATCTTTTAGCATCGTATCTGCGTAATAACATAGCTTAAATTATTCAATAGCGGCGCAAATAGACGAGTTCTAAGCGAGGGACACCCTGGGGCTATGGCGGAGACTGTCAATTGAATTTGTCTGCAAGCGCGCCGTGCATTAATAGCGTACTAAACTATGTTGAATACTATTATTGATATTTTCATAAAACGCAACTATTGTTGGACTACGCTCTTGTCTGGTTTAGTGCGTTTTCGTTGTGGCATTAGAGATTTTATGCTGCGTTTGTAAGGTATAAAATTTTATTACTTTTGTATGACTTGATTTTGGTGCCACCACAATAATATTAAATAAAAGGTACGACGGCGTTTTATTAAGTGCTTTTGCGTCTTTTGTTCGTTGCAGTCTCTTTGCTGTGCTCCGTTCCCACGTTCTGGCTTTTTAATCATGTCAGTTGTGTGTTCGCATTTCATATTGCATCATAATGTGCTTATTAAGAGTCGTTTGCTTTTAAATGCGTACCATTTAGCGTATGATATGTGGCGCTTCGCGTGTTCGGGCTCGGTTCTCTCGTCACAAATGTTCCTTTCGCACGACATTTGGGATGATATTCGATTGATATTTAATACTGTAGCTTGAGCTGTTGGCTGGTAATGAGAAAGCAACAGTAACAGTTATTACTGTTGTTATAACTATTTGCCCGGTAATTATGTCAACACGAGTTCCCTAATCGAGGGACATAAGTCGTGGTGTAAGGTGATAAATGTCCACACATTACCGATTGTGATGTATGCGGCTCATTAGCTCCTAAATAAGATATACCATTGATTAAGAGGCAGCACATACTTATTTTATTACATTCCACTTTTAATAAACAAGCGATTAATTATGTTTGATTATAAACGGTATTCGTAAGCTTATGTTTTGGTAATTACGGCCCATTGAAGTGTTATTAATCTTTCTATTACTTGGTTTTTGAAACGACTGTACTGTTTGAGATAGGAGGAAATTTATTTTGAATTTTGGACTAAATTTATAATGCTATATAATTTGTACGTGGTTTTGATCTAATACTAAAATTTGTTTATTGATTTTCGTAACTAAGAAATATATGTTTCTATAGTGGCACAAGTAACCGATGAATGTTAAAGAGTTTTATTTATTTATTTCCTTATTTCCTATTTTTACAGTAACCTAATAATAGTACAATAGAAAATATAATAATATAAAAATTAATCTAAGAACATAATATAAATAAAACAAGGAACAAAAAAACCTTAACCCTTTTATAAATAATTATAAATAATGTAATTGTCGTGAACTCAGCCAGTGTGCAACTGAATATATCCGCCTCAAAAGCAATAGTGTTGTATATTTGTAACAAGTAAGTGCTGAACTTTAAAATGCCTCACGAGAAATTGTAAGGAAACCTAAGGTTTTTTTTTAATATAACGGGGCAACGGGAGGCTCATCTGATGTTAAGTGATACAGTCCATAGACACTCACATATTATATATATAAGAGTTGAAATAGTACACAACAGAGTTTTCCCCTTAATAGAGACTGCAAGTGTTATTGGACACTTTCTTATGTTAAAAAACCTTTTTAGTAAATTAAGTTAGTTTTAAATTACTTATTAGTCTTATGTTACTATGGATCGTTATGTTTAATTTAGTCTATGTGCAGAGACAATTTAAAATATATATACATATATATATATAAGAGTAGGTATCGTAGTCATTTATACATTATCAAAATAGAAAAGTGTTGTGTGAAGATACTAGACGCTCATAAAAACCTTTAAGTGCCGATTTTCATTACAATAACTCATAAATGGTCCAAGATCCCAGGGCCGCCAGACGTCACGTATTTTCTGACGGATGAAATGTGGACGATTGGGTAGTGTTAGTATGTACTATGATCGTATGCCTACCTGCTAGCTTGGTCAAACGGCCAATTTCCAGGTAGCAGGTAATCAAGGTACACAAAAACATTACTTACTTCACGTAAATTCTCATGGCTGATTTTTATATATGTTTTCGAGTGTATAGTTAAAAATAAATTGTCAATACTCCCAGACACTTTCCGTCGGCCATATTGCTTAACAGACGCTTTAAGGGTCTCAAAATAATTAGTCAACTTCACGTAAATTCTGACGCTCCATTTTTATATATGTTCATTCGACAACTATTTTAAAAGCTTTGACAAGAAGACAGACCGATCCAAGGGGCCAATCATCCCCTAAACTAAATTTTAATATCTCTATGAGTGAGAGAGCATTATCTACGCGCATGAGACTGAGTGAGACCGACTGCGCTGTTAAAGCCATGAAAATTACTTGAAAAATTATTATTATTCAAAAAGGGCAAGCAAAAGCCGTTTAATATTTGAAGAAAAATGAAGAGTACCAACAAGCATTTCACCGTTTTGGTACGTTGGATTTTGTTGGTGATGTAGATGAAGAAGAACGTGTATTCAACATAATACAAAAATTTATCTGTGATGTTTACAACGTTCCTGGAATAATTGATGTAGATGCTGCCAGACTACAGTTGTTTATCATTTATATACATGGTATCTGATATAAATGAAGAATTCAATCGAAAGAATTTAAGAAACTTCGATGCCAGTAGCTTACCACCTTGTAAAAGTGAGCTTTGGCACAGTTTCGACGGGCTAGCTTTGGAACAATGCAAGTATGAAGATGATAAATATTTTCAACCCCTAAAACAATGGCTGGACACTACAAGATGGTAAATATGATTTTCATTGGTTCGATGGAGATCAATTACCGGGTTTTGTCAGTGAGTCGCTGGAAGAACAATCAGGTAAATTATTTTCGTTTCTCATATTATTTGTATCTTTTTAGTTTTTTCAGACCTTCATTGTTTAACTTGTTTTTTACAGAGGAAGAAAATAAGGATAATGCTGATGATGACGATCACGATTTAGATATTCAATTTCAAGATTGATATTTGATGATGATGATAATGAAGATTAAAAGCCACTGTTAAGAAATATTGAAGAATTAATATTTTTCCACTTTGTTTCCAAATTTCCAATAAATAATTAATTAAAAAAATTGCTGCTATTTAAATATAAGCGGTATTTTTAAAAAATATTTTTTAGTTCTAATTAATAAATTGAAAAAAAAAAATGTCGGCTAACTTTAGTATTATTTATTATGTGTTTTTTTCTTATTTTTGTTGCTATAATTTACTTGTCAACAAAAGTTCTAAAAATTATAAAATATCTGTTCAAGTAATTTTCATGGCTTTAACAGCGCAGTCGGTCTCACTCAGTCTCATGCGCGTAGATAATGCTCTCTCACTCATAGAGATATTAAAATTTAGTTTAGGGGATGATTGGCCCCTTGGATCGGTCTGTCTTCTTGTCAAAGCTTTTAAAATAGTTGTCGAATGAACATATATAAAAATGGAGCGTCAGAATTTACGTGAAGTTGACTAATTATTTTGAGACCCTTAAAGCGTCTGTTAAGCAATATGGCCGACGGAAAGTGTCTGGGAGTATTGACAATTTATTTTTAACTATACACTCGAAAACATATATAAAAATCAGCCATGAGAATTTACGTGAAGTAAGTAATGTTTTTGTGTACCTTGATTACCTGATACCTGGAAATTGGCCGTTTGACCAAGCTAGCAGGTAGGCATACGATCATAGTACATACTAACACTACCCAATCGTCCACATTTCATCCGTCAGAAAATACGTGACGTCTGGCGGCCCTGGGATCTTGCTCTAAAATGTCAAATATAGAGAGTTGAAAAATTTAGTTAATCTTTATTTACAACTCAAATTTCTAATAAAAAAAGTTTCGTTCTGAATAAAAAAAAATCACGGATATTTTAATACTTGAAAAATGGGTCGACTGTTAAAGGCAGGTTCAAGGACACCCATGGTTGTGAATGCGTTGCCGGTTAATAAAAAACACATTACGAAAATTATTACAATCAAAATTTGTGGATTTTATTCATTTTAGTCTAACTATACTTCGTTATGACCGCGTTGGCGCTAGCGGTATATGTAATAAATTAGCAAGAGTACATAATGATTGAATATTAATGTTTACAGTTTGAAATAATGGTATTTAATAATGTTGTTATGGGTTTCTTAATAGCGCTTTTTGGACAGAAAAATTGATAGTTCAATTTTGTGTGGCGCGTCGTTAGTATCATTCGTTGGCCCCAAGGCATGCAAATTAAGATATTTCATTTGAATAGCTTTGATTTATGTGTATGCGTACACTAGCTAAGCTTCGGTCGCTATTTTCTCACACCCTGAATATTTAAATTTTTAATTGTGGTTTAGAAGTGTTCGCATTCTCAAACCAGAGGTCTTGTGTTTGAAATTGAAATCTCTGTTAGATACACAAGCCTCTTGGATCTTTACGGTAAGATTCAGAAGCGAGACATCACTAAGTATGACTCTTGAAGGTCAAATGAGGTTTGACATACCCGAGTAATTCTTAGTGGACTTTAAATGTTCGGATTAGATCTGTTTTGGTATTGACGTAATTTTTCACTTTTTTTTATATGTTGTCTCTACACAAAGACATCAGGATCTAGTCTAATTTTAGTCTAGTAAGTAATTTAAAACGAACTTAATTTACTAAAGATAATATTTAACATAAGAAAGTGTCCAATAACACTACGTACAGGCTTTATAAAGGTGTAAACACTCTGTTCTTGTGTACTATTTTTTTCCACCTACAACTGTTTAGCACACTAATTCACTAATTCAAATGATTTTACAACTATGAATAATTAAATTTTTCACAATATGAAAACAACTGGAATTTAATATAATTTAGATACGCGTTAATCCTATTTTACGATCGAGGCAAGGTTGTGCGGACAATCAAAATAAATTGTTCCTTTTATATTTTATTATCCGTATAATTTATAGACTACACAAAAATTTTATCAAATTCAAGTCGTAAAACTTTTATGTATTCGTTTAACCGCCTCGCCTATTCACTCTTCTCAGCTAATTTTCGATTCCGCATTGATTGAATACCATCGTCACATTATTAATTAATTTTACGAATAAATTATGAAGTCATGCATTTATAATGGAGTTATTCTTATTTTATAGCTCAATTAGTTGCATATTTGTATAGCAATACTCTTGTAACCAGAGTTACGAACTCTCTTCAGAAGTTGTTTGACAGCAAGGTGATCCTCTTGGCCCGGCTTTTTTTTAGTTTCGCAATAAATTCTTGCTTACAAAATTTTAAATCAAATTTTGACGATGGTACTCTGGGTGGTAACGCAGATGTACTTTCAGATCTACCTATGATTATATCAGATTTTAGTTCAATAGGTCTAACTTTAAATTTTGATGATGTGAAATATATATCCATGGTGATAATTGGGACACCAACGACAATAAAAATCATACCATCTGTACCAGTAGGTTTTATGCTTTTAAGTCTAATAGGCTAGTGTTTAAGCTAAGTAATAAAAAAAAAGCAATTATTTATCTTCATTCATTTCAAAGATACACCCAAAAATACCTAAAAAGCGAAACAAAAACAGAAAAAATTATAACTCCTAAACTACAAAAAATCGTAGAACATACATGGGGGTTATTCCGGTTCCTCTAAGAATGCTCTATGTCTGGACCCCGCTTGACACCCTTTTAAGGGCCACCCTGTATGTGTATAAATTGGTTTATGGCTAAAAATCATGATAATGAACTGTCTATGAATCCCACATGGACACGAAAAATTTCTCCGACTTGACGCCATTTGCATAACCTAGAAAATATTACTATCACATGCGTTATCTTCTCGCAAGCTTTACATGGGTCAAAATGCCGCGTTGCCGCTAAGATTTTGCCTCGGTTCTTATAATTCAATTTACAGACCCGGTGATTGGTTAATTTATCGTCGATAATTCAAAGTTTTATCTGTTAACAATCTTAATTTCTTTATTATATCTGTGCTGTGAATAATATTTCGATGAAAGTTGTAATTGCCTGTTCGTAGCACGGCTACGACTAATCGAATACGCTGTAATGACCGTGTTGTAATGTATTACAATAAAATATTAGATTTCCGGTCAACTCGTGACTTTTAACATGTATACTAAATATTTACAGTTAAACGAAAGCTGTGTTTGTGTTTAGGGGAAATTGTTGTAATTTTTCAAAATGATTCGTAATTGGTGGCTTACACAAGTTTAATGAGAACTGAGGTTAATTTCATTTTAGTTTTTTGACATAACTCATAACATATGTGATCATTGGTATGATAAAATGTAAAGTGGAAAAAAACCTTTCTTTACTTGTTTTGTTTTGTTTAATTTATCGTAATGTTTTTACAAATATAAAAACGGTTTAAATGTAACAATATCTCGCATCTACCTACAGACGTTGCTTAAATTAAAAAAAAATTGTTTTCATGAAAATGACAATATCATCGAAAATTTACCTACAGTTGAATGCCCAGAGAATATGGTACCGTATCGCACCACGCATTACACGTATGTTCTGAAAAGAAATATTTATATGTCAATAAATGTGATAAAGCCATAGTTACTGTAAAGTACAGTAAACGCCCTTATAACACGGTACTCTTATAACGCATTTTCATATTAAGCGATTTCAGTCCCTCGCATAACACGGGTGTTCCCCCATATAATGCGGGGATTTCACAATATTCCTCTACTGTGACATCTATAATGCACACTTATTTCGTTAATAAAATAGATTTTACTTAATATTTCAATTTTAACAAGACAGTTAACAAGTTAATGTTACGCGTTATATGCGGTGGTACAATCGCGTTATGCGAGAATAATCCTACAACGCGTTTCGTATAACGATTTAAAGTTTTATAGGAGGACTCTACTATCTATAGAATTTTTTTTTGTAAATACTTAACCCAACGTTCATTAAAGTCCAGTCAATGACAGTGTGGCGAACTACAATATACAGTGTAAAGTCTTTGTAACGTAAAAATAAGTTATATTTGTTTGGTTTTTATAACGCAACAGGCATTCTCTATTACGAAGAAATATTTTCATATTTAGACATCAACAAGTGTAATTGTTTAAGAATTAAATTATATTACAATTACACTTAAATACTTAAGTGTAATTGTTTTTATAATCAGCGAACTAAGCTTTTGAGGTGACGAAATTTCTAAGGAAGACACCTGAGGTCATATTTTTTTCCTACCTCCATATAACGAACAAATTGCTCAGGCCCTTGAAAATCGTTATAAAGAGTTTACATAGTACGGAACGTGCTGTAATCATAAAGCAGATATTCAAAGTACATCCTATGATAGTGCCAGGCACCTGCTAGTTCTACGTTAATGGAGAGGTGTGTCGCCACGCCCAGATGTCGGCTGAGTGTTTTGCAACGCGCTTGTTGGTTTAGTTATGCGCACCTGGATTTAAGAAATTGCTTTTTAATTAACGAATTCTTATCTATTTTATGGCATCGTTTACACGATTCTAATTTTTCGTGTAACTGTATTATTATACATTGATAGTAATAATAGCTTGCTTAGTCAGTGGTCAATATTGCAATATTGTGAAAATAATTTGTTGTTAGGTATAGGTATTACCCAGATAAATGTATTTAATACCGTATTATATAATTTAAGTTAGCAGTAGGAGTAAATACATAGCTTAGATAGCTAAAAAATTATACCTTTAAGCCATCTTTTATAATATGGAGGCTTAGTGTAATATCGGGCTGACAATAAGAGAGCTATATATAACAAAACAATGCTAAAGATATAGTCAAAGTTGGGATACATTTATCTAAAAGAGTGGCAGAGAGCTTGCCAGTTCTTCTCTTCCGTTCTACTCCCTTGATTTGAGAACTGGCAGTAAATGTAAAATTAGAAGCATTTAATGTATATTCATTTTTGACGTTCATAAGTTTACATTGTGTTACCTATTAGACCAGTGCCGATAATTTTTGAAACCTAAAAAAATTACAGTAGGATGAAACCCATTAGAAAAGCAGGGGAATATGATCAAAATGAAAGGAAAAATAAATTACGGTCGATCTGAGGTCGGGAAGGGGCAGGGGGGGGGAGTTTTAAGGGTAAAAAACGGTTTATCTCGATTTCCGGCAAAACTACAAGTCCTATCGAAGAAAGTTAAATGGCAAAGTTGGAGGTAATAAAAAGATCTAAAACTTTTGTATTCACACATTTTTCACATAACCTCAAAATTTATGTGAAAAATTCAAAAAACCAAGTTTTTGGTTTTTAATTTTTATCTTTTACAAATTTCTTTTTTTTTTAACGAAATTTGGTGAAAACTTACCTTTCTATGTCCCAAATACGCTGTAATTTATTTGATTAAAAATATTTATTTGTTCACCTTATTTTGAATTAATATCGAAAAAACACCCTAATTTTCAATCGAAAATTCTGACGTCAAAATTTCAGCTTTTTTCAAAAAGTTGGTGTGCTTTCAGTTCGTTGAAATCTCTACTTTCCTATGGTAAAAAAATATATATATATTACCATAGTAAATCTTCTCATGTTATGTGAAAAATGTGTGAATATAAAAGTTTTAGATCTTTTTATTACCTCCAACTTTGCCATTTAACTTTCTTCGATAGGACTTGTAGTTTTGCCGGAAATCGAGATAAACCGTTTTTTACCCTTAAAACTCCCCCCCTACCCCTTCCCGACCTCAGATCGACCGTAATTTATTTTTCCTTTCATTTTGATCATATTCCCCTGCTTTTCTAATGGGTTTCATCCTACTGTAATTTTTTTCACTTTTTATTTATTTTAAAGGCTATCTGCACTGGTCTATATATGAATAAATGATTTTTGACTTTTAAGTAATACCTCATTCGGTTGTGTTGTATGATGATGCGAAAGGAGAGTATGTGCTCACGATGCAGGTTATTTACTGCTATGAATATTCTTAATACAGGCAGTTTCCGCGATAGCTTATCCAAATCCAAAAAAATCTCTTAATCACATTTAAAAGGTCTAAGAAAAATAGCACGGTATAAAAATTAATGAGTTTGATAATGCAGTGTGAAGTAATGTGCTGATTTAATATTTAATTTTGCCGAGTGAGGTGCTAAATAGTTGTCGTTTTTGTTCACATACGGTTTTTACGATGCCCAATTTGACTTGTGATATTTCGTATAGATTTCCTGAGGTCTATCTATTCATTGAATTAAATGCTCAAATGTCCTACTAGTTAAGTGATACTTAAATTATTTGATACTTATTGATCGCCATACTTAGAGTCGTTAATTAAAGTGTTTCATTAATTGTTATATGTGTAGTTGGTGAAATTCTCGACTTAACCAGATTGTTCTAGAGACCCATAGTTAACTTTTTTAAACCTTTACTTATTGACTTAAGTATCCGTTTACCCTTTGAGTAAGTTTCAGAGACGAGACTTAACGCTAAGTATGACTCCCATTTGTCAAAATCGTATTGGATTTGACTCTGAGTGTTACCTTTGTGTACAACTGAGCTTGTTAACAAACTATATTGCGAAATATAGCTATAAATTATTGCTATATGTGTTACATACCTATATCTAATATACTAAGGAAAGACCCATTGAATTGCGCAATCGCTATATCATTGCAGTTTATAATCTTAATACCTTCTAAGTAATATTATGTTGTCCTGTAAGCGATCTTACTATGTGACATAATGTTCTTGGCCGGCGCCGGCGCATTTCTCACGAATTCGCGGCGCTTATGCGTAGGCGTCCTATCATGACCCATCGCACGTTTAACCGAAATTCACCATCATTTGATTCTAATGTCTATGTGCATAACGTTCATTTTTGCTTGTTTAGTGTTTAGTTAGTACGTTGTGGTTCTAGGCAGCCCTAGCGCATCTAATTAGTCAGGCTGTTTAGTATACGCCGCGAGCTAGCATTATCATCGGACAATGTGAAATGAGTTGATTTGTAGTGGTATTACTTATACGCTTGTTACTCATTTGTAAGATTAATTTTTGACTCTGCGATTCTTTATTTATAGTCATGTTAATATATCGTAGGTACTCGGGCGCCATCATGTATCATCTATATCGAAGGATGTCGGTATATTTAATATATTAAAGTCGTGGCGAGATTCATCTGTTGAAACAATATTTACAAAAGCATTTAAATCTTTATTGTTTGCCCAGGCTGCAAGAAATATCAGTTTAAAAGTGAATTTATTGGCGACGCTTCGAAACTCATGAGAAGTTCGTGTCATATTTTTCGGTGCGTTTTTATCTCGATTGTCAAGCTTTTGATGTTGGGCAATTGTTTTGTTAAATATCGTTTTTAGTAAGGTTAGTTTTAAATTACTTATTAGTCTTAAGTTAGGCTAGATGTTAAATGATGTCTTTGTGCAGAGACAATTTATATAAAAAATTAAATATGGCGCCAACTGCCTGAACACGATATTGACACATTAAGTCTCGAAGCTGTACATTTAACTCTATTCATTAGTGGCCATAATGAACACGTTCCGCCCTTGTTCTTTCCGCTCTGGTATTAAGGCTGTATCAGCTACTGATTTGTCGCGATAAGGTGATTTATCTTCAATAAATTTATCGCTCAATCAACGTCGACGCTTATGCCGTATCATGGCGCGGTTGATTGGATTTCTTCATAATTACATCTTTTGACACGTACGCGCCAAGTTTCGTACCTTCGTACCGGGCTATCGTGGGACCGGATCGGCTTTCTTGTTTTGGTACAGCTGAATGTTTTGTTGGAATTATGCAAATTGTTCTTGTATTATCGCGAGTATGAGGTATTTTGTGGATAAGGATTATGTTGGTTTAATATTTATTACACTGTCATATCTGACATGCGTTTTGTGTTGAGATGAAAGCTGGGTGTTTTCGTGTTCACTGCGATCTGTCAAGTGGGATGTTTGGTTGGTTGTTAAAGTCAGAAAAGCTACTCAGTATTCATCGTTTATCATATTTTAATAAGAATCATGATCTTCGAAATTTGGTGCATACGAAAGTTTCGCGTGTTCTACTTTTCTTATGCATTTAATTTACTGAACAGTTATTATTGAATTCTTTGGAATAAGTCCTTATCATATTAAGGTTCCCAAACATGTTTAATTGTCATAAAGTACTGTCACGAATCAGATTGCAAAAGCAAAAGGAAAATATTTTAATCTTAATTTCGTAACACCCGAATGGAGGTATCTTGTAGAAGGCCTATACGTTCTGACACCGTGGGACAAATCGAATTTTCTCTATGCTTAGAATATTTTCCCACATAAAAACTAAATCAGTCTCTTTACTCTTTCTGTCAAATTTGATTTACGTTGTGATGAAAAGGAATAGATACTGTGGTTACGGTTCAATTTACTTTTATGAAGAAGAGGGTAGATCATTGGAACACTTTTATTGTTACATACTTTCGCCAGTATTTGATTTTGTTCCCTTTGGATTAGATACTCTTGAGCCGTGGGGTTCAAGTGCACAGGCGTTTATGAAAGATTTAAGTTGGTGCCTGGTAGATAGTACTATGACCCCAGAGTTGGTGCTTTCCTGGCACAACGAATAAGTATCGCAGCGTGTTCAGGTTCACAGGGACCAAACTTAAATTTGTTTTAATTTTCTATTTATGAACTTTTGATTATTATTATTACTATGTTGGTTAAGAATATTGTAAATATTATATATTTGTGTGTCGGAAATAAACCGATTCCCCTAGATATGAAATTAATTACGTACTACAAGTAAATGTTATGTTGTATTTATATTTAAAAAAAAAAGAGTGGCGGAGACTTTATTGCCAGTTCTTCTTTTCCGTTCTACGCCCTTGATTGGAGAACTAGAAGGCAAAGGTAAATGTAAAAGTAGAAGAATTATTGTATATTTCTTGTTTGACGTTCACAAGTGTACATTGTGTTACCTATATGAATAAATGATTTTCACTTTTTGACTTTTTACATCAAAAAATGACAACATACATCTCTTGATGACCATTTAGAAAAGTCTTATTTTTATAGATAACGTGGTCACCAAAATAAAGGGTACCCTCGACACCACCCAGTACGTTTTGACTCCGAAATTCGGCGGTGGTCGCAATTAGGCGCGATAAATGCCCCCGACATTCGATCCAGCGGGTTTCATTCGATTAATCGGTTGAATCGTATAAGGAATCCGATTTAACGGGTCGTTTCTTTTGACTGTTTATGTGAAGTTCGATGGACAGTGATATTGGGAGGTGTCACTTTATTATTATTAAATCTTTATTAATTAATACATACAATAATTGTTTCGTGTACATTTCTTAGTATAAGACAGACATACATAGATATAACTTTTATTACTAACGAAACACACGAAATAATAACAATTAAAAGAAAAATTACAAAAAAATATGCAAAAGACAAAAGATTAAGATACATTTTAAGTGACTAATGTGTGTGTTGTGGTTGTAATTGGCCCTGGCTCAGCAAAATGCTGTGGAGCAGACGTGTTCCACAGCGCTGGTCTTTCTGCTAGAGACCACAACAGTTAGTTTGTAAGTTCGTTGGGTGGGTTAGTATAAGTGTTAGTTTTGTTATTGTTCTAGTATTTTTATGGCCCCTTGTAGCCTCCTCCATATCTTTCCATTTCTCTTTGTCTTGAGCAACTCATCCATTTTTTCCCTGCTAGTTCTATTACGTCATCTGCCCATCTTTTCTTTCGTCCTATCATCCCATTGTTGTTTCAAGTGTCCATCTTTTATCCCGAGCTCTAGATATATGACCTGCCCATTTCTTGGTTATTATTACCAACCCTCATAATCTTCTTAATCACTCTAAACCGTTTAAGTCTTAGAGTGAACAAGTGCATCTGCAAATGTTTTGTTACGAACATTTCTTATTTTGTTTATTCAACTTTATTAAGATGCTTCTTTCCATTCCATACTGGCAAGACTTTTCTTGTTGTTTTCTTGCTGAACCTCAGGTGTCTTATGATTCTCTTACGATTGAGAACTGATTTCTAAATTCCTTAAGCATATTCAATATGAAGATTAAAATCTTGTGGCGAGCCCGTATAGTAATTGATCTGATATTATTCGATGTTTGAGATGTTAAAGCCCGCATGAATGAAAGCTTGGCCACATATCAATTATTTTGACACCAAGTATTATGTCGTTACAATAAGTGTTAAATTTTTATGTCTCATTCAATTGTGTTCTAATTTAAGAACTCATTTTAACTCTCTTTCGAATACTTCGCGATTATAATGGAATAACAGTACGTTACTTAACCGGAGCTAGATATACATATTCGGTAGTGGGCTGATTAATTTTATAAAAGCATTGTTAAGTGCCTATCTTATACCTAATTCGCTGTTTTGTTGGTGATGTTTTTTTTTTGTAAATAATATATAGTATTTTTACAATATTTCATATGGTATTTTAATTTTTTGTAACATTTATGTTTATCTTAATTGTCATATATTTTAGAAAAGATAGCTTGTAACATATACTGTAGATATAGCATTATGTACGATGTGGTCACTTCAATAAATGAACAAGAACTGGTAAGTAAAATTAATTTTTTTTTATTATTTTAGATTAAGGTTCTATAATTTTTTTATAAGATTTGGTAATTCACTTTTTTTCCTTACTAGGGTTGCCTGGAAGAGATCGCTTGTTAGCGATAAGGCCGCCCGTTGCATCCCTTATAATTTTTTATAAGAATAAGAAGTGTAAATAAATAAATGCGGCTACATTCTTAACGCCTCGCTCTGCGTTCCACAACAGAGCGCTTTAAGCATCTTCTGCTGCACACCAACTGTAGCGCCAGCTGCAGAGGAACTTCCGTACCAATATGACTTGGAAAACTTCAAGAACAGAGCATACCATTCGCCTAAGGGCACAAACAGCGATACGCCTGTGTTTCTCATGTAAACAATTATAACAGGTCCGTATGGCGAGACCATAGTTCTACTTGTTGTAATGTATCATCGAGCTTGTAAAAGGTTAAATTCTTCTAACGACATTGCTCCACCTTTTCTTAATCTACCGTACCAGTTGCACCGTTGTCAGTAAACGAATGGGCTTTCGGAACAATGACAAGCCCCTCACAAGGCGACAAAAGTAATATTAATAGAAAACAATAGGAACAATAGGTGCTCTCTGTCAATTAGGCCATCATTACAATGGTATAAACGTTGGATGACTATCCAAATGATAGTAACATTTTGCTAGATATAAAATTGTTTTCGTTACTAAACAATGATGTTGCATTTCGTTGTCATAAATCATTCGGCAGACATTGGCGCCATTTTGTTTGTCGCTAAAGTTGCTTCTAGGTCGTATACGTAAAGTGATATTCGATCGGTAGATCTAAAACAGCGTGATAAATATCGTAAAACCGATTTCAATAACAACTGGTGATGAAATTGAATACATCTGAGTCATGTGAACGTCTCAGTATTAGAAATTTTATACAATTAATAATAAAATAAGTCTAGCACTACAACCCTTTTAGGTCTGGGCCTCAGATTTCTAAATCTGTTTTATGAATATTTGTCAATTTAAAGGGAAGTAGGTGGTCAGCCTCCGGTGCCTGACACACGCTATCGACTTTTTGGGCCTATTTCCTCACGATGTTTTCCTTCACCGTCCAAACGGATGCTAAATGCGAACATAGAAAGAAAGCTCATTGCACGTGATCGAACCTACGACCTCAGGGTGAGAGTCGCACGCTGAAGCCACTAGGCCAACATAGTTTTTTTTATACATTCGTTTAGAAATTGAATCTGTTAGGCGTCTCTCTTCATCGCTGCGTAAATACAATTTGACAGAAAGAGATGAACAAGTTACAAGAATGCTATTAGACTAATTTAGTTTTTATGGATTTTTGTCACTACACATGTTTTTTTATAAAACAGGGGGCAAACGGGCAGGGGGCTCATCTGAGTGTAAAATAATAATTAATATAAGAAATCTTGTAGGGTAAATACATAAACAATTTGATAACTTAGAAACTGGATTGTCTGATACGATCTTTTGACGTTAATATGCACTGATTGAAATGTTAAATATCAAATAAAATTTCGTCAGTTAATATCGCAGCATGGGGCATGTTTGCAAATAATTGCAGTTGTCGTAAATACTAACTTTTATTACTAAACCTGTCGCGCATAAAATATGTCTTGTCGCATTGTATCAGCAGGTTATCGCTGATATATTGGAGCCGCGAGGCGTCTAATTAGGTGCAGAAAGAAAAATCATCAGAAATGTATGCTCATGCGCAAATGTAATTGTATATTTACATATTTGTGGGAACAGATTTTCTGTGCCTAACCAAGGTCCCTATGTAACAGATTATACCTGTTAATAGTATGAATATAAGGAATGCAATTAAGATTTGACATTGACTATAATAATGTCAAGGAATGATTTTTGACACTAATAAAGTCTTCTATACTGGAAATGTCCCATGGTCTTACTAACTTGTACACAGAAGTATTTCCGAACCAATTCCACTTCCTTCCTTCAAGAGCGTACCAGTTCTTAAAAGGCGGACAACGCACTCGCGAGCCTTTTGGCAATGTGTGGCGGTATCACTTAACATCAGGTGTGCCTCCTGGCCTGGCCCCGTGTTCAATTAAAAAAAACTAGTATTGTAAGGTGGTGTTCCAGTCCTGGTTAAGTGTGTCGTCATTCTCCATGCCACTTCAATAAATTATTTTGCATAAATACAAATATTTCATAAATTCTCTTTACGTAATTTTACTTTTAAAATAGAATTTCTATTAGGTAATTCCCTTCTCACTCTCTCTCAATCGCTCACTCCCTTTTCTTCGACAAAAACGCTGCACATCTTCGTGATGCTAATATTATTATTATTGCGTTTCATCCGTAAAAATTTTACTCTCATGCGCCTAAAGAAGTTTCACTTCAAAAACACATCAAATATATCTGAGATTTCGTTCTTATTGGTCTCTTATTTTGTGTAAATATTCAGTAGTTTATCTCCATAAAAACTGCATAGAAAATTGTTTATGTAAGAACTGTAGTCGGAATTAAATCAACCTCATTTATATCGATAATTTGTGTAAATGGCCGTTGATTTATTGATTAATTGCAACAATAATAATGATAATGAAGTCGATTAATGATTGCGAATCGGTTTTATTGCGCCGCTATTTAATTAATCGATATTGCCAATCGATTATTATTATAGGCGCCTATTTGTATGTTATTTGATGAATGATGCTGAATAATTTATTGATTACTATTTGTTTTATATGTTTAACTTCATGTTTACAGTAAAATAGCGCTACAACCATAAGTCTTGGGTTCGGATTTCTATGAGTTTCGAGACCGTTTTTTCTAATAGGCAAATAGGTAGCCTTCTGTACCTGACACGCGCTCTAATTGTGTTGGGTCTACTAACTGTATGGGCGAGTGTTAAATGCCCTCATAGAAAGTCTTTGGTGCACATCCGGGTTCAAACTTACTACCTCAAGGATGAGAGTCGCAAGTTCAAACCACTGAACACTGTTCTTTTTTATTTACTAGCAGACCCGGCCACGCGTTGCTGCGGCTGAGGTTTTTGTTATATTACATAGTAGTAAACTATTCATGGGAAACAGTAGGAGAACACCAGTCATGGGGACTACCATGCTTTTTTGGTGGTTACGCCATTAAATTGTAGCTTATGAAACGTTGGTACTTTCAATACAGCGTCATCTGTTAAAATTGTGACTGTCAAATAATAAATTAATAATATTGCGGGTTTTAATTAAGATGTAAGTTAGCATATCTATTAATTTAGATCAAACGGCACACGGTGTGGAAATTTGATTGAAATCGGTTAGGTGGTTTAGGAGTCCATAGCGGACAAACAACGTGACGCGTAATTTATATAAATTAGGGTTTTATAAATTTTGTAGATCATAACTAATTTAGTTTTTATGATTATTTTACTACATAGCTTTTATACTTAATGCAGACGACGTCGCAGGTATCGGGTAGTCTCATCAAAAGAAATGATCGTATATTGAAGAAATTGAAAAATCGCCACTTCGCGTGTTGACTTCAACCGTTAATGGGTATTAAAAATAAATTATTGACGGTAATTTCGACTGCCGTTGATTAAAAATTTCTACATATTGAAGAGAAAACTTATAAAAGCGTGATTATAAAGCTCCCGCCCGCTGTTTCGCCCGCGTATTTTTGCAACCTTTCCAATAATAATGGTTATATTTCATTAAATTTACATAAAATCTTTCTTCTGGTTGGGAAATCAATTTACGCCGGTCAACTTCTTAAAGTGACGCGGGGAGTGTAGGGGTCGGTCTGTGATGTGTTATGGCCCCCCATAATAACTTTACCATAATCTTTCTCAGTAATTATGTAATGGTGAACGTACAAAAATATGTTCGGTAGTTCTTGAGTTTATACTGGTCATACAAACAGTCAGACGTGGCCACATATATATACATAATAATGGCGCTACAACCTTTTAGGGGCCTCAGATGTTTCTATCTGTTCTGTGATAATTTCTTAAAGGCAAGTACGAGTAGGCTATCAACCTACTGTGCCTGACACACACCGTCACGTTTTGGGTCTAAGGTCCTCACGATTTTTTCTTTCGCCGTACAAACGTTAAATACGCACATAGACAGAAAGTCCATTGCCAGGGATCGAACCTACGACCTCAGGGATGATAGTCGCACGCTGAAGCCATTCGCCACTCAGACGTGGCCACAGAACATCGGCCGGTCTTTCATAGTGATACAATACAAGTAGATAATTAAAATCAGTCAGCGGTCACTATGTGTGTCTTAATCAGGTGATAATTACTGGAATTACTTATTAGGGAGTGGCCATACCGAACGAATTATTCAGATAATTGGACCACAGTATCAGGTTTTCTATATGGATGAATAACAAAAGTTTTCACTGTAAATATTGCTCTGAAAGGAATTTTTCGGAAGGAAAAAATAAATTTTTAACTCGTGAACAATTTTTAGTATGTATACGTTATTTATAACGACCACCGGCGAATTCTAATTGAAAATTAACCCTTATACGCCTCCTGGCGGGATTATTTACGCAATCCTTGCCCATCTTGTCAACACTACAATAAATTACTATTATTAAGCTGACATTTTAAATTTGGATAAAATTGAAAATTTCACCAGAAAGACCCTGCGGTGATTGGAATGGGTTTCGGGATTTATGGGATCCGTTTTAGGGTGATTATAGTTGAAATGGCCAAATGAAATTTATTGCCACGTTTGATGGCGTTTTAGTTTTGCTACCGCGTGATATCTTTAAAAGTCTGAACCTTTTATATCTAAGGGTCGATAATGATCAGGAAATGGGCAGTTTATATATCTAGAGCTCGTGTTAAAAGATGGGCACTAAAAACAAAATGGACTGGACCTACTCAAAAGAGATGTATCGACAAAAGAAAAGATGGACTGATGACGTAATTGAACTAGTGGGAATACTGGATGAAAGTTGCTCAAGACAAATAGAAATAGAAAAAATATGGAGGAGGCTTTTACCCTAAAAGAGGCCATACAAATACTAGAACAATAACAAAACTAACATAACTAATACTCATATTAAGAAATTTAAACTAACCAATTGTTGTATGGATTCATTAATAAAGATTGAATAATAATAATAAACTTTGCCTTGTGATTGTTGCTATTCAAAACGTGTTTATGCTCTGTTACTTCCAATTTGAGTCTATTGCACGATCCCAAAAACATCTAAGCTCTATACAAACACGTCAGGTTCGGTATAGCTTTTAAAATTTACAGAAATGCAGAGTAAACAATATTGTTACTACATTAACTGCTAACTGTAATGGCGTGCTTATTGCCATATGTGTACATAAATAAATTATTAAAAATATTTTGGTAATCAAGTATAATTATGTAGCATTCTAACGGTGATATAATTCTGGTAGTCATTTCGTTTTGTAAGATTAGTATGGATTATTCATAAGTGGTTATCAATGCTATCAGCCCGTCCTTTAGCGTTGCCAAACAGTAAAGTCTGCACATCATCCCGTCATATTCCTTGGGCAGGTTAGTTTTATTGTAATGGCAAGTGTTGCCAATTAATAATAATATTAACCCTTTGTTCAGATACATTTAAAAAAATCAATTTTAATCCTCTTCTAGTGTATCTGTGTCCCCTTTTTTGCCAAAAGCCTCCTCCAAATCCCGCTATTCCTCTCTGCACTATGCCACTCTCTGCCATGTACCACCTTATGTTTCTTTAATGTGGTCTATCCACCTTCTGAGTTGTGTCCCTCTTTTTCGTTTGCTGTACCTTTGGCACCAGTTTAGTAGTTTTTTGCTCCACTTTTCTGTTTCTCTTGCCATGTGCCAAGTGTTGCGAATTAAGAAACAAAAATCGATTGATAGGCACTAACTACACCTAGACTCACACTAAAAACGAACCTATAAGAAAGCAGCGTATCTTAAAATTGTGTTTGATCACAATACCTGAGATGCTTATAAGAAAAAGGTTTATTAATTGTAAGTAATAGATTACGGAAACTCGATTGGGCCCTTCAGGTGGGCAGGTCGTTGACATCGGTGAGGTAGGGCTAGTTGATGATTGATCAGGTCTCTTATCAGTGGACTGTCGCCTACATGCGGCACTTTCAAAGCATTATTGTCTATTACCGGAGACACGTGCTAATGCACCCAAAATTGTAATTAAATATTACTGAGAGTGAATACGAATAATACATTTATTTGCCTCTTCACAATATTGGATTTTGCGGGTTTATACTTTGTGAGAGACTGGTGCCTATAATATGACTATAAAAGTCCTTTGGTAACAGGTCACCAGCTAAGTGAAGTTGGTAACTTAAAGCTAGAATATGGCTGGGTCTAGAAATAATATAAACTAAGTCTGGTCTTAATGAAATCTGTCTGGTCTGAAGACAATGTTATTAAAGGCACTGCACATTCCTAGTAGTAAGTGTTAAGATAGAATAATGATGTGAAAATAAATAAATAAATTCTTAAGCGCCAAGGGCATTTGTCACTCTTCTAATGATTTTTTTTTTAAATAAACGTTAACACACTTGACAGAAAATCACAGCCATAGTCTGACAATTGACTTACAATGTGACGTATTTTTCTTTTGTTTCAGATTGTACAAGCACACAACACTGATATTAAAGAGATGTAAGTACTATAATATACTATTATATTATATAAAAACATTAAAATCTTTACAAATATATTTTTCTCTCTCAAGACATGCGAGAGTGTTAGTAGGCGAATTATATAAGGTATTGTGTGCCAACAGGTGCTTTGATTGGTGACTAATTAATTCCTTAATTGTATGAAGATTTATAATTAATTTGTCATTTCAGATGGGACATCAAAACGCTCCTATTACAACTTCCAAGATTAAGAGCCGTTATAGATTTGACGAATACAAATCGCTACTATGATCCTCAGGTAATTTTCCTTTTAGTGGTATTTAAACTCTGGACGGATACACTTTTACATCTGTTTTTAAAAAAAATCGGTGGCGATACAAACTTTTTAGGTCTGGGCCTCAGATTTCTGTATCTGTTTCATGATAATTTATCAATCTAATAGGCAAGTAGATGATCAGCCTCCAGTGACACACGCCATCGACTTTTTGGTTTCCTGACGATGTTTTCCCTTACCTTTCGAGCGAATGTTAAATGCACACAGAAAGAAAGCCCATTGGTGCCCAACCGGTGATCGAACTTACGACCTCAGGGATGAGAGTCGCACGCTGAAGCCACCAGGCCAACAGTGCTGATATATTTTTTTTTTAATTAAAGGTCAGGATCAAGCCACAGTCCCGAAACTCCATGGCATAGAACTTTGTGCGTTTTTCGAATATTTTTCTTTATAGGGCATACATCATTGAGGCATAGGATAGACGCTTTGTTTCGCTTCTAATTAATGTTATATGCCGCTGCTTACCGAGTCCGCAATATATCGTGTACAATAGAAATGATTTTTGCCAACGTAATAAACTAAGCCAGACTTAGGAATAACGTAATAGTAAAATGTAAGCACATATTGTCTGGTAGTAATATTTAACGACAATTATGCACAGTTTTAATGGTTGTTTTATAGTCTTTTGTTTGTAGAGTCATTCGTTAATTTTTAATTTATTTTCTATTAGCCTCAGTTATTGAAATAGAAGTATCTTCAGTTGCTAGCGTGTGTAAGACAAATTCTCAGTGCAGATTTACGACTGAGGTTTTCTAAAGGATATAATTTTCTCTATGTGGAAGTAAATTTTAGTGTTAGATGTTTTAAAGTTCATGCCAATATGGCAAATATTTCTCACAACTTTGTATCGAACAGGGCTAGTTGGTTTGTATTGTGTATTTAAGATATTGGGGTTTCAATCCAAATCAGTAATTCTAATTAAATTAAAGATACATAAAAAGAGATGTTAGCTACAAAAATTCATCACGAATTTGATTAAAAATAACCACAAAATATTGTGTTTATTATAACCCTAAGTTCACTATGACATGTGTCTAATTATGACAGTTTAAGTGTCGTCATTTGTTTAAAAAAAACCAAAATATTTATTTTAAACCAAAAATTATGTAATAATGCCGTAAAACTCTGTGTTAGTCTTTCTAATCGCCAAGTGTTTTTATTACAAAACGTTGTAAGGAGCAAATACACCGTGCTCCTCATGAGATCTTGAAGCAATTTTTAATAATAAAAAATAAACTTAAATCAAGATTCGCATTGTTGCAGGAATTGAAGTCTGCGGGTGTTCTGCATAAGAAAATATTAATGCCAGGTCGCATAATTCCGCCCGAGGACAAAGTGACCGAGTATGTATAAAGCATAAAGTATTAATTCATATCTTATTTGTTTATCTAGTTAGTGCTTTTATTGAAATATTTTATAAGCATGTTCTATATATTCAATATGAAGCCTAAATATTGCTTCAAAAAATATATTATAATTAAGTTTTATTAGCAAAAACAAAAAATAAGTTTAAGGTATTTTAAATGTTTTTTTTTAAAGATTTACAATATTAATATTGTCTATCAGACGACGGTTACTTGAGTGATATTCATGTCCAGACAACAAGCGCCTCAGGGAAATCGCGACATTACGACAAAGTGCCGCGTAAATCAGAAACGGCGCAGCTATCTATCAAAGCAATTCAACATCTTTTTGCATTGGCATGTTTTAATTTGAAGCGTCGTTTTGGCGCCATTCGTAGGTCATGTTATAAATCTCAGCGGTTGCGTGGGCGGTGGGCTTCGAGATCGTACCATAGTGCAACATACGTTGGATTCAATTGAACCCGGTCACATCGGGTTTAAGACATCCGCCCACATTCGGAATTTGAATGGTATTTGTCGCCGCTCAGGTGTCTCTACAGATGTCTCCACTGTAACAAGAACAAACATTTCATTATTGATGCTTTAACTTCGATTAAGTCAACACATGAATTATATCCGCCATTGTGTATGTTAATGAATTATGGCGAACACGAGAGAGATATCATTTCTTTAACTAAGAGCGTTAACTTAAGATTATCTCGGTCATTTGTCTACTCTTTTGTTATATGCGCCACGTAGGCTGACTTGCCATAAATAACGATCGGCATTTCTCAGATAGTTCGGTCCTGTTATCGCACTCGAGACGCTCGCATCTGTTTGTCAGCTAAGGATAGACAAATGCGCCCCCCGTATGGCTACCATGAAACGAATGTTTGGTGACAGCTACGTTTTGTTTATTAATGGTCCCATAATGCATATTATTTACTGTAATATCGCTGATATAAATCGTTGAAACAAAAAGTTTTGAACGATTTAAAATACCTGTCCAAATACAGGAATAATGTTTGAAATTTTATGATTGGTTGTTGTATAATGGGACTGGTTTCTAGTTCTAACAGAAGGACTGCGATCATTTAGAAGCAAATAAAGGCATCACCGGACCTTCCCTGACCTTTCACTGTTCGAGACGAAATGATCAGACGCGCATCGGTAATGACGCTCGCGTGCCTTGCCAGCGCCTTCATTTATCACGGCCATATTTTTACTTGTTTTCCATGTCGACTGTCCACAATCGTGTCGTCATTACAAACCAGCCCGTGTACTTACAATCACCCCGACTATAAATTGTGACCACCGTTGAAGTAAGGATTGTCAGATTAATAGATTTTTATGGTTCGAGATGTAAAGGATTATACCGTGTCTTTCCGCCCCGTTATTTACATGTCACTAATGAATACTTATTACGTCGTTTTTTATCCAATTTACATACATTCGTGTTATATAGACGTATATACATGTTGAATCTGTTAAAATCGATTACTTCAATGTTTGCTTATGACATTCCGTATCAAATGCATATGCTAAATCCGTTTTGAAAGTTTTTTCATCAATCGGCTTTGTTTGTGTTTCTATTAACGCGTGCTTGAGATATCTGTTATGAGACAATTTGAATATTAAGTCATTTTGTATTTTTGGTGGTTCTCTCAGTTTGTCTACGGAAAAACCGAAATTTGTTCGACTTTGAACAGGATTGCTGTGACTAAAAGTTCTACAACCTTCTAACGATGTTAGCTTTGCTAGTTAATTTACAATGCTTTTAGAAGTGTTTTTTTCTCTATTCGATACTTGTAAATGTTATTGTTAATGGTTTTAATTCTTTGCAAATGTTTTTGACTTCTAAATTACTGTTAAGAATGAAACTTTGAATATTCAGAAAAGGTCACTAAGGATTTCGGCTACACCAAATAATCGTAACATTAATCGGGTAATTCAATTAAAGTTACATCGCGATGGCTTTGTTAATGTGAGTTTTAATTACATTTCCTGAATTTATCAGGTCTTTAAAGCGTTTGTGAGTCAGAAGTTGACATTAAATATTATCAGTACGAGCAAATTCAAATTAACTCGACTCTCTTCTATCGTTATGACCATTGCATATAGAAACAAATTGTCGGCTCTCTATAATTTCTGTTATGTTATTTCGTGCCCATTACTTGGTTATAGCGTTTCATTCATAGTAATAACTGATCTAAATATCGTCAGTATTACAGTTTCTATTATATTGCTATATAATCATTGGACCACACAAGTAATAATTGAGCCATTGGGCGAATAAGTATTATTATGACCTTTTCTGTGTTGTTCTTAGTTTTGTATAGTCGATTAAATTATGAAATGTTTAATGTATCAGTTCATGAATTAGGGTTATTATTTTTGATTGAATTCTCAATTGCTTAATATGTGGGATGTTTATCAAGTATAGAATAGGTAAAGTATTCATTTGTTAAATGTTATTTAGACTTTGTTACCTTAAACACATATATATGTCGCAGCCAACTAGCTTAATTAGCCGTTTTATCAACAGCTTAGCCTCTTAGTTTAACTTAAAAACCTAAAATAAAATAAAATCTTAAACAACTTAAGTAGAAATATTGTAAAACTAGCGACCCGCCCCGGCTTCGCACTGATGCAATGCTGATACTAAATACACTACAAAAAAATTGTGAACGTTTACGGGTATAAAATATATAGAGTATGTCACTCACTGAAAAAAAATAAAATGATTAAAATCGATCCAGTAGTTTTGATTTATTCATTACTGCCCGTGGCCCGCACGCGTTAAATTTGGATATTTTTTTATTTATTATGTAAACGGAAAAAATGTAATTATTTACGACATGACATTAGAAACCTCAAAAATAACAGTATTTCTACACTATTTAATGGATGTTATTATACATATAAACCTTCCTCTTCAATCTCTCTATCTATTAAAAAAAACCGCATCAAAATCCGTTGCGTAGTTTTAAAGATTTAAGCATACATTGGGATATAGGGACAGAGAAAGCGACTTTGTTTTATACTATGTAGTGATAGTGATATATCAATATTTTTATTAATGTAAGTAATTGGGTTGTACGAGTGAGACACCAATGAAATTAGGAGCTTCCATGGGAAACATTATTGACAGATAATAAACATATTTAATTTTTTATTTATAAGTCCTAAAACAACATGTAAATGTATGCTTAAAATATACAAGAAAACTGGAAATTTCAAACAGCAAAAAGCACAGGACTCACCACATAGGACTGTCTGTCGCGCCTAAAACTGTATATGTATATTGCTCCTTGGTTATACTTTCTCGAATATACCAAAACTTTCGCAAAAAATTAACACTTATTCATGCGCTTGAGTCAGAAGCCACAATCACCTTATGGGCAACGTCCATTAATTTTGGTTTATGTGTCATTGGCGCCGAGTTTGATTGATACCGCTAATTAATTAAATCTACATGTTTATTATGTGATGAAACATTTGCGGTCAATTCAATGACTTAATGCATTAAAATATTTTAATGGGTCGTGGTTTTGAATGTTACTCACTAAATGTTTGAAATGATAATTACGAGTTTTGGGTTTCATTGTTTTATTTATAAGTAATCTTACAGCTACACATATATTATAAAAGAAAACACGACAATATACAAAGCCAAAACAGATTACATTAATAAACAAAATATACGAAACAGAAAATATAAGTCAATTATGTAAATTAATAGATGAAAAAAGAAAACTGAAAAACTTAAATAAACGACAACTCAATTTTTTAAAGAAAAACTAAATACTGCTAAATAAAGTCAAGTCGCTTACAAAAACATTTCCTCGCATCCTCTTTGGTAAGGTGGAAAATGTCACCATCTTCATCTAAAAAAGTCAATATTATAATCGTGTAATGGTAGAGATTCATAGCCTTAAGTAAAGTGTAAAGGTAGAAAAATAATTATTTGAAAATAGCAACGAAAACCTGAAACCACCCTAGGAGTTCAGGCCTCTGATTCGAATTCTTCGCGAATATAAACCGGCTTGCCTTAAACCCAAAAAGTTGACGGCATATGTCAGATATCAGCTGATATGATCAGTCTCCTAGTCATGAAACAGATACAGAAATCTGAGGCTCAGACCTAAAAAGGTTGGAGTGCCACTGATTTAAAAAAAAATTACAACTTGTAACATATATATAGTATATACCGTTGATAAAGCAATACAAATGATGTGGTCAACTTGAATAAATAAATAAATGATTAAAAGAGTGTGCGCTTTAATGCGCAATTGTATCTGGTGAACGTTAGATGTAAAACAACAATAAATGAAAACCAAGCCTTAATCAATGTAAATGTTAGTTGCGGTTTTATGCGTTTTATTATCAATGTTATAGTAAGCGGCGTATTTTGTTTCCTATTATGGTATTATAGACAATTTATTCTCAGAAATTATTGATATGATTTACTACACGTGACGAGATACTTCTGTGGCGATGAAATATCAAAATGAATAATAATAGCGATCTTTTATGGATCTAAATTTGTAATTTTTTTATCGTTATATATTTAACAATAACCACGAACGTTTAATTCCAATGACTCTGCGACCCAAAATGTGTCTTGGAGAAGCGTCCATTTCTTCCTATCCTCAGTTGCTGGCTTTTAGCTCCTGCAGGTCTTCCTGGAATAAACAAATTTGCGCTTCGGTGCAGATACGGTGTTCAAATACGCAACCGTGTAGTGAGGCTTTTGTTTGGTAATTATAATAATAGCCTTTATTTCAGATAGGTAATACACTACACTACTACTACTTTTACATTAAAACCCTTTCCTATTTCAATCTTCCTTTAGGTATCTGTGTGCCCTTTTTTGGCAAAGGCCTCTTCCAAATCCCGCCATTCCTCTCTGCATTGTGCTACTCACTGCCATGTATTACCTACTTTTTCTTATTTTAGGTTATGTTTTGTAAACTAGGATTTACATTTTATAAAAAATTGTATTAAAAATAGTTGATGTGAGAAACATGAAACAAAGCATATTCAAAACCAAAAACGTAAAAATTTGATAGCTGTTTTGTTACACATAACTGTATCTTGAATTGTAAAACTATAGCTTCAAAATATAAACAGCTAATAACCGTCGGTTGTTAGCTGCTCCCCGCCCCATACTTCGCACGCCATAAACATCACTTGGAAATACTAAATTACACACCATACAGAACATTAAAACGCCAATGCATTTTGAATCGTAAAAACTGTGATGATCCTTCGAGTTAATATCTTCATACAGACTTTTAATGATTATCTCTACACATTTGTGGAGGATGTCGCTTACACTTTTCACGTTTTAACCTTTGACTTTTGACAATTAGAATGCAGTAGATCGCATGGGAACCTATCCTTATCGCTGGTTGTATCGAAATGTCACCCATTATCTCAGTTCTCTTGTGTAGGATACGTGTACTTTCGTACTATGATTGATGTTGGAGTTTCTCTGGACCACAGCTTGCTTTACATTGAACTAATTTAACTATTTTGTTACATTATCGTGAGATGATTGTTAATTAGTCACAATTTATTTATTTATTTAAAAGTTCTAAAATATGTAAAACATAAACATAACACAAATATACATAAAAAAATAGAAACTTAAACATCATTAAAAGCGTGATACAAACATTTACGGTCAGTAGGAAGACTGTAGTAAAATATATCAATACTTTCATTAATGTTACTAATTAAGTTGTAAGAGTGAGACATCAATGAAATTAGAAGCTATCATGTGAAATATTTTTGCCATTTTCACAGATAATAAACATATTAAAATATTTATTTATAAGTCCTAAAACAACATGTATGCTTAAACTTTTCAAACAGCAAACTAAATATAAACTTAAACCTCTTAAGAACGTGATAAACAAAGTTATAGCAAGTTGGAAGATTGTTGTAGAATTATCAATACTTTCATTAATGTTAGTAATTATGTTGTAAAAGCGGGATAGCCTATTCACTCGAGCATTAAAAGTAGCTGATAAGTGAGCCGTAGGTACGTAAGAAGACTTTGCTATGGAGTCACGGAGTTTTAGGGTATCTAACTAGAAATAGTCCGAACGAGCTTCGTACGTTCGCAATTAAGACTGGAATCGAATAAACAAGATCTTGTGAAAAATGTTGTTTGATACACCTGTAGTGCTAAAGAAGAAATTGATAAGTAATAGTATTGAATAAATTAGCAACACGATATCCGATAAGAATCAATAAGTCATGCTATGCAGGCTGAATCCGTACTGCGTCTGGCAAATCTTTAACAGTCGTAATAATTGCAGCGATGCCTGTACATAAATTTTCAAGTAACGCCACACACTGGCACGCCGGTGTCGCATGAAAAATATCCGGATTATAACTCGGGAGCGATCTAGGGAACAGATAACGCCGCTAGATATAAATTATCGTACAAACGTAAGTCCCAACTGATGTTAAATAAGAAACGTGTAATTCACTTTGCCCCATTCTGCCCAGCCGAGTAATAAAATACACAATTCTGACAGTTTTTTAAATAATGACGTCCGAGCTGACCAGGAAATGCTTAGAAAGTTTAATAAAAAGTTCAGTTAAACTCGTCCAATCTTCGAGTCGATCTAACAAGAACTTAATAATATCTGTACAATCCATACTTCATAACTCTTACGACTAAACTCGTTAAAAGTTGGAGGATCTTTTTCGATGAATTTCGTGACAAAAACTAATTCCTTTCGGTCATAAAATTCTCATTAATGGAAACCAATCTAATGTGTCTAAAGGTTAATAGTATCGCAATTAGGATAAAGCGGTATAATCTTAATATAAGGATCGAATAGGAAAGTATTTTTATATCGGATTATCTTTCGTGGTAGACTAAATTCCTTGAAGAAATCAATAAAACAGATTGTAATGAATACTCTACAGTTGTTTATACCTATATGTATATTATTCCACAGTTTATACATATGTTAATATATTTTCTCACTTACTTTTACTTACTTAAGTTATTGTTAGATATATATATAAATCTCTTAAATAATTGTGCCTACGTTATATTATACATATTCAAAATTGTTTATTTTAACTATTTATACAATATAATAAATATATAAACATTTTATCGTATATCTTTGCGTTCTTCGTATGTATTTGTTTTTATTTATTTATTTCGTATTCTTACAGCTAACAAGAAAAATATATATGTAGACTAAATTCCTTAAAGAAATTAATTAAACACAGATTGTAATTAATACTCAACAGAGGTCGGTCATCGACATCCGTCCTTTAAAACTAAATATTAGTAAATTATCAGTTCTAAAACCTTGTAGATATTTTGTGAATAAATCAAAACGTGACTTTACGCGTAATTAAATTGTTTACTCTTTGGCGCCACACGTAGTTTCATAATTTTGTCTTATTGGATGAAGATTGAATTCTTAAGAATTGTTTGGTGATGACGTGTTTTATTATACCAAATATTCACATAATTTACGTACAGTATTTTCCCCTTCAACATAATTGCTTTTAATTAACGTTTCTCGCAAAAAAGAGCTTTATAACTTGCTAAAAGCTTCGTCTTTGTGCAATCGTTTGAATTCAAAATGTGATTCAACTTAGTATTTGATTCGTGTAAATGAGTTCCAAGAGGGTTTGCGATTTCTACATCACAATATACAATCAGTTTATCAAGTTATGCTAAATTTTCTAAATGACAGTGTTAGGTCGTCTCCCCTAACTAAATTCTCTTGTCATCGGCGCCACGGTTCGGCAAATATGAAACGTTGTAAACAAACATATATCATAAATGCACCTGAAACAATCGTTTTTGGGACGCCCACTGTTCGTGCGGTTTTAGGTGTAAAAAATCGATTATATTATGGCGACACGCTGCGATCTATACATAATAATTCATTCCGAGACGGGACACCGTGGCTCCTAGAATTTTTGTAAATTAAATAAAATACCGAAATGACGTTGTTACGTATCATTTTACATTCGTTTTATTCGTGTTTCACTGTATGAATTATGTGTCGGAATGCTATTATAACAGCTAAGTTCTTTGTTGATTATGCTTATCTAAATACGCTTCGTGTTTCGCGATGTGTGTATGGCATTCCGACAGGTTTAAGTAAACTGTCCTTCGTAACATGGTGAAAACTTTTGAATTCTTTCCAGATTCATGGACACGGTGGACGAGTTTCTGGAAAAGGATGACGGTGAGAAATTATATTTGTACAGTTCTTTAGCTAATATTATTTGCTATGGACGAACCTTCTGTATTTATATTTGGTTCTTTGTTTTGTGTTGTTTATTTTGCGAGTGTATGAATGTTAATTCTTTAAGTCAATTGACCTTTAACTTTCCGACTACCAGAACCAACATTGGGTTCCGCGAGCCTCTTCACAGGACGTGTTCTGCTTTAGAATCTGTCAATAATATCGACCATTTTTAGCACTCCTCTACTGCTTCATTTAAAAATAATTTAAAACAACTTTTAATGTCCTAATCCTTGTACATTTATTCTAAATTATAGCTACTAGTATGTTTGTCGTTCTCCGGATTTATACATTTTCTGCTGTCAGGCTATGTTTTGCTTTGCTCTGTATTATATTTTTTATTAGTGAAACTTTTTGTGGATACATCCAATGTGTTTATTGTATGTTTAATTTAAACAGGTTGAGTACACTCGCGTGGTCATACGCTGTTTCTATAATGAACTCGAAGTAGGTTTTGTAAACTTTGATGTAGGCTCGATTCATGCGTGGGATGTCATAGCAAGGTGTTAATGCATGCCCATTGCCTAATTGTATTACAAGACCACCATAAAGAGTGTCATTACTCCGCTCTTTTATGTCACTAATCGGTATTCTATTGTCGGCGCCCAAATAGAAACTTTCAAAGATTTACGGAACTATTTGACTATCTGATTTGCGTGTTCGATTGAACCGCCCAAGCATTTCTTTTCAATGATCACTTCAATTAAAGCCTGTTCCAAATTAAATGAGATGCAACGTTAAATACGTAATGAGTCGCTGTGGTCACACCTCTATTCATAGGCGACGTAAGGCGTACGAGGGGTCCACACCGATTGGTTTATTAAAAAGTTATAGCAATCAAAACTAGTAGATTCGGTGCGCACGTCTGACTTTATCGGCAGCTACATATTTAATTAAAGTGACACAAATCGTGGTTATCGACAAACTTCTCACGGTCCCGAACTTAATTCTCTATGTTCATTAGGTTCTAATTATAGACACTTGTTTGTCGTGATGGCCAAAACTAGCTTTTATTAGATTACGTGGGTAGTTTCAATTAATTGTAGCTGTCGGCGTCTTCATTGGTGACTGGTTATCGGTGTCGCTAAGTAGATTGATATTTGTTTGTATGTAATTAATGTCAGATGTGTACGTCATGAAATATATTTGCAAGCAAAGGCTGGTATTATTGTGGATTGGCAGAACAGAATAATATAAATAAAAATAAATAGCAAAATATGTTGCTAGCGCAAACCTCTCAGGCAACAGCTCGGCAACGCACTCGCGAATCCTCTGGCATTGAAAGTGTCCATGGATATGACTTAACATCACGTGAGCCTTCCGCTATTTGCCTTGCTTCTTCTAGTTCTATAAAAGACATATTAATAAAAAAGATGCACAATTTACAGGCCAATGTAGGGTTGCACTGCATTATTCCTCGTCCCGTTTGCCCCATCTTTTATTTAAAAAAAGAACAGCAGGATCGATTCGAGTAGTTTTTTTAATGTTCCTTGAACTCTAGAAGGTTTATATGGAGAGGAAAATTGCACCAAAAAACTGAATTTTCTGTAATTTCACAAATTAAGTAATAAGACAAAAGTCGTAAAGGACTTTAGGCATTAGCGAACTTAAACACGCAAAATACTTGCCGTCAGTGTATAATTGTGGGTGGGCCTTCATATTCCAAATTCAAAATTTGAACTTTCGAATACCTTATATCATGTTACCGAATTCTCGTAATGCGAATGTAATAAAATAAATGAATTATTTAAGTTCTAAAAATATTTGACGCCGCCGGCGCAAGTTGTCACGCATTGCATTGATAAATGATCTATGATACCGTTATGGACAGATGACTTGCTACTTAATGCTGTGAATAATAAATCAATATTATTAAGAATTTAGTTGAAAAAAAATTGCCTAGTAGGTTAGAACGAGATTTTTTTCAAATTATTGTAAATTATGTCTAACTAAAAATGTGTCGTATTTTTACAACAACCTCCTTCGTTATGAAGTCGGTTAGTATCGAGTTAAAAAAAACCTTTTAATTTTAGTTGTAAATATAATAGATTTTTTTTTAAATTTTGTACTATTATACTAGTAAAATTATTAGTTTAAAATTACTTACAAAAAGTTATAAGTATTGAAATTATGGTTTTAGTTGAGGTAAAATATTTAAGCTTTCAAAGTAATTGTATGTATTAAAACTTTCGATTACACAAAAGTATGTAGATCGTAAAAATACGAAGCGATAAAACTTGTATTGCAACGGTTATCTATCTAAATACCTAATCAGTCACCATCTAAACCTCCCACGCGTGGCGCCAAGTGGAGTGAAGCAACTGGGCTCTCATTCTCTAACACGCGATATTTATATCACACTGTGATAAATACGAAGCGTTACAAACATAACAGACATCGTGACATTCAAAAAAGTTAAGGAAATGGGCCGGTCACTTTGCCCGCGTTTGTGATGACAGATGCGTCAAAAAGACCCAGTAGAATGGTCCAGTGGGATAGAAAATGAGAGGTCCCTGGAATAATGGGATAAGAGGGATAGCGTTGAGGGATTGGACGTGAGGATGAGAGACAAGTGGGTTGGAGGAGTCTACTACGTCGGAAGTCGTGTACTGATGTTAAACATAATGACATGGACTCAATGTAATCCTGATCATACAGTACTTGTTTTTATATAGAAGTTAACGGCTCATATTGTGAAGGTAAAGTACTGTGGATAAGCGCAAAGTATGACTTTCCTATGTAAAATCTGATAGGTTTTTGACAAATGTCAAGCCATAAAAATAGTGTAGTGTGTAGCACAGAAAGGTGATTATGTTTATTGCTAAAGACAAACAGTCGAATACGATACGATGCAAAGATTAAGGGTTTTAACGCCACTTCTCAATGTCATTCGCTTGACATATCTGCTCACTGTGTAATAATAATAACATTTTATTTAAAATACTAAACAGGAGAAAAAATAAAACAAAAGGACAATAAATGCGCGGTCTTACTGCTAAAAGCATCTTCCAGACAAACCAGACGTAAAAAATAAAATAGTAGTCTTATGGCATTACGAGAATAAACCCCAAGTTTCTCCAAATTATTTTCAAATTAATCGATAATAGCTCGCATTAATTAACGAAACTCTGTTTTTATTAGTAATTCGATTTTTTATTTGTTTGCGATTAATCAACGCTTTCATTTGCATAATTAAATTTTAATGTAATTAATATGTTTAAGTCAATTTAGATAACAATAGGTTCACTTAAGCCGTATCCAATGTAAACTAACTCAGCGAGGCTACCACGAAACTTCTAGTAGCGATACTTCGACACTACTAGAAGTTTCGTATGAGCAGTGTTGGCCTAGTGGCTTCAACGTGCTACTCTCATACCTGAGGTCGTAGGTTCGATCCCCGGCTGTGCACCAATGGACTTTCTTTCTAAGTGCGCATTTAAGATTTGCTCGAACGGTGAAGGAAAACATCGTGAGGAGGCTTGCCTTATACCCAAAAAGTCGACGGGGTGTGTCCGGCACAGGAGGCCATTATACCTATTCGGTTGACAAATGATCATTAAACAGATATAGAAATCTGAGGCCCAGACCTAAAAAGGTTGTAGTGCCACTGATATATTTACGAGTATAGGACTAAAAAATAAAGACCTCCTCCAAAGATATTGTATGTTTTTATTACATTCTATGAACTCAATTAACGCTTCAATTAAATCAAACAAATGATAATTGCCGGCACGACAAAGCCATTAAGTCGTTAACAAAATGCTTGGCAAGAAACTTTGACATTAATACTTTCGGCAGATCTTAATTGTCAATGATAATTCATGTTCACGATAATCTTTGCGTGTCTTCATGTAGGCATGTATAAAATATACTCTTGTCTATTTTATTATTCACTTACAACACGAAAAGGGAGTTTAACGTGAATGAACTAATTTGGTTGAAATCTTATACGTTATAATGCGTAGAAGCCGCGCACAAATGATTTAAAGAAGTCTATTGAGTATAGGAGCGTTCAAGTATTACGTCACGCAATTTTTGGAAATTATTGACACCAAACCCCCCCCCCCCCATGTAACGCGCCGTAACGTTTTTCTCTAGCCAATAGTAAAACGTTTCGTGACCACCCAGTGACTCTTTATATACCTAAAAGTTACCATTATGTGGTGTAAAGTACTGGAAAGTTGAAAATAATATTAACAATATCGCGTAATTCAATCCCCGCCCCGCATCGTAACGTTTTACAAATAGACACCCCCCCCCCAAATTCGTCACGTAATACTTGAATGAGTAATAATTAATACATTTTTTGTAATGAGTAATAAAGTTCTTTAAAAATTATTTACTTAATTATATGACCTAACGTTTGGAACACGTTTGTTTATGTCACTGATGATGGAGCTCTATTGTTAAAATAATAATAACTCGCGAGCCCTCTGGCAATGAGTGTCCATGGGCGGTGGTATCACTTAATATCAGGCCTCTTCAAACTCAAACTCAAAATATCTTTATTCATGTAGAACAATTACACTTATGAATTGTCAAGTTAAATTAATTGTAAATTTACATTTAGTACCAGTTCGCAAATCAAGGGCGTAGAGCGGGTAAGAAGAACTTGCCGAACTTCTTGCCTGTTTGGTGGATGTTCTATACAAAAAAAAGCCACTTTAATTCCATACTGTTAAAAATTACATACCAAATGATGCTGGTTTTGTTATTATAGTATTAGTGTACGTTAGTTATTGTTATTTCCATTACTTCATGTTCTGCAGGACTCCTTTTGGGTAAAGACCTCCTTCTGAACTTTCCATTTGGATCTGTTTTTAGCTTCTTCTATTCATTTCTTCTCAGAAACCTTAGTGTGTCGTCTTTTCTCTCGGCCTACAACCTCTGTCTTCTTTGCCGATGAGTAGGGATGCCTACAAATTCAAAATTAATGACGTGGAATAAGTGATATATGTATCTTATGTTCCGTAATAAATATATTTTATTTTATTTTTTATTTTTTGAATCTTGACCATACTCGCAAGTAAATCTTGCTAAGTGTAATGTCTCCTACGGCTCATGGCATTTAGGTTTAAAGACATTTATTCCCATAACAGACAATAGTACTTTACTTCAGAACTTCTATACTAAAGATATAATTTATCACGTCGTGGGTCATTGAAGAGCTTTAACGTAGATAACTGGGATCACTCAAGAGACGGTCTTTTAGTCTTAATTAAAATATTTCCCGGCTATCTGCATTATATTTTGTAGAAGTCTATTATACATTTTGGGTCTAAGACTTGCTTTCCTCACTTTGTGGACGAGGATCGCACGCTTGGATACTAGAGAACATGACAAAATAAATATTATTACGATAAAATATATTGTATTTCACACAATACTTGAATTTGACTCCGACGTCTTTGAGACATCAAAGGTCTTCCCGAGGAAGTATCAAACCGCGGGCCCCGGGTTCCGACCGCCACCCTAAGCATGACTTGTGGTAGGGGTAAGGGGTGCGAGTCAACGACCCCGAGATGCAGTTTCAAGTAAACAACGTGACTTTTGTGATTAATTGTGTATTTGGGAAAAACAACAGTTGTACCTTCAAGAATATTCCATTAGTTTTAATAAGCAGAGCGGGAAATGCTTTTCAAAACCAAAAACACTACAAAAATGTACAGTAAAAAATTACGATTTTTTTATTTATTGCTTTTATTCATTAAAACTCTATTTTGTTGCAATTTAGCTTAAACCAATATTTTTTAAACAAGTTTACAAAACCGTTTATATTACCATTAATTTGACGTGTATTTTAAAAAATACTGTAATAATAATAAAAGACTTTTATTTCAAAGACATTTAAATACCCTTGGCAATGGCCATTTCTGTCAGCCATTTCTCTCTGCACTGTGCCACTATCTGCATATGTACCAACCACCATATGTGCTGTTTTCTTAATCTAGTCTATCCACCTTCTAAATTTTCTTCCTCATTCGCATTTATTGTACACAACTTGCGCACCAGTTTAATACTTTCTTGTTCATGTGCAAAAAAATAATTTTATTACTGTAAGTTGTTGGTAAATACGGAATTTAAATTCCAGAAGGCATTTGAAGAGAACAAACTTATCTCTATTCTTACGATTATTACTTGAATTTATCAATAAACGCGTGTTCATATAGTTTTCTTCTATAAGCCTAGCATAGGTTCACTACTGCAATCATTTTACCTCCCACACACACAGGTTAATACTGTCTTAAATAAATGTGAAAGCTAAGTAAATGTTTTTCTCTTACAGTATCGTTAGTCGGAGTCCATTGCACACATGGTTTGAATCGCACAGGCTATATGGTGTGCAGATACCTTCGGGATCGTCTCCGGGTACCGGCTTCTCTTGCTATTGAGAGTAAGTACTATACGTTATAGCCACGATAACAAATTAATAATAAAAGTTAGCTAAAAGATGTGAGAATTTGTTTGGCTGCTAGGCTGCTAACTTACATGCTAAATATATAGTAAATGTGGCTAAACTAATATAATACTTCTCCTTTCCTCCCTATCTATCTATTTACAGCTTCTCCTCGAAAAAAGCCTAAATTTATACAATCTTGACATTCTCTAGTGGTTCGAATCCACGTTGGACCTGCTACCTTTTTTGTATCGTCCTCCCATCTTCTTATCAGCCTGCCTCTCTTTCTTTTCCCACGGAGGTACCGTTTCGATTCTCTTCCAGTTTTGCTTCTTTTCTCTCATATTATCCGTCCATCTCAACTTTAGTTTTCAGTATATAGTGTATGCGTCTTTAAATTTGAATATATTTTTTTTTATACTTATAGAAAAAAAAAATGCATCCCAAGATAGCTATAAAAATTGTTATACGATATGTTGTGGCGATAAAAAGTATATCTTTATATTTATTGTTTCAACAGAATTCGAAAAGGCACGTGGTTATAAAATAGAAAGAGAGAATTACATCGCAGATCTTCTTGGCAAAACACCGCCCCCACCCGATGTAGGGCCAAAAACTGACATAAAACCATTGGTTAATGAAAAACCATGGAGGCCATACAGGGATCATACAATAGAAGAGGTTAAACCTAAGCGGGATATAAGAAAACGTCACATTTCTAGTGAAAGAGATAATGAGAGGAAAATCAGAGATAGATCGAGAGAAGATAAAAGACAAATTACATATAGATCTCCTCTTGCATATGAAGAAGAAGCGGATGGTCACATCATGCGGTACGGGAAACGGAGACCAGATGGAAGCAAAAACAGACATAAGAGGAAGAGAAAAAGCAGTAGTGATGATTTTGATTTCAGATATGACTATTAGTAGGTACTCTTAATACGACAATGACGTAATAAGGACGAGAAGATAAATTTAATGGTAAATATACATAAATGTTGGGCAGGATATTCAAGCTCCGACACTACGTACACGATGGACAGTTTAAAAAAATGTGTTCTCAAAACTTTAATTAAAAATGTTAAAAAAGGTTTTTTCATCAACTCAAAATGGTTGTGTAGAACACAAAATGGTTTATCTAAGGCAGTGCTTCCAAACCTATTTGTGCCATGCCTAGTATATAAAGGTACCTTTCTAAGATTCTTATGCCCCAAACACATAATTTTTATATAAAAAAATTGAATTGTTCACTTACGAAAGTTAAACGATAGGTTTTAGGAAGAAATTCTAGGAAATTGTTAACTAAATACAGTAAGCACATTTTTAAAACATATTATGTAAAACCGAAATTCAAATCCCAAATAATTTTGATGAACTTTGGATTAGCCCCCTTAACAATCAAATTTCCCCCGTGTGGGGTGTGGTCCCGACGTTGGGAAACACTGATCTAAGGTGTCATTTTCGGAGACCTAGAATACTTTGGGTCGGTACGCAAGAGTTAGTTTATAGTACTATCTAAATTGGGCGTTCATACTGTTGATAGTACATACGTAGTCGCCGATTTTATTTCATTAAACACGCTAGTTAGGTTAGCTAATATAACACTTATAATTAGATAAGGTGTTAAATTATATACATTTAAGTTACGAGTTTTTCGTTGTTGTGTCAAATTAAATTCGTATTTTTTCTCGTCGAAATAGACTAAAAAGCAACTCTGAATATCCTGCCCTTTACATGAATATCAGTAGCAATAATAATTTAAATGTCTCATTTGGACCACATTTATTAGCTTTATTTCGCGGTTTTAAGCGAAACAATTGTTTGAAGGATTGCTTATATTTATAAAACAGGCATATGATACATGATGTATATATTTTTTATACATTTGTAACTTTAATAAATCGATTTAATTTATTTATTTCGTTTAATTTCATTTCACCCTACGTTTTATCTTAGTTGCTTATATGTTTTGGACTTTATTGTGCTTAAAATTGTATTCATTCGTATAATAGCAGCTTTCGATAAGAATAATTTATAGATTTCCTTCTGGTATTAAATTATAAATGATATGCTACCACATTTTATTTTACCTTATCCTTGTGTTACAAAGCTTCCCCCTTATGAATGTGATAAAATCAAAAACTACGGAACTAGAAGCTAGCTAGATTTCTAAGAAAGGTTTAGGCTTATAATTCATTGAGGTTTTTACGTAATTTATTGAAATACAATTCAGGTGTTTTCGCAAAAATCTTGTCAAAATTGTATTTTGGAGAAGTTGCGGTCGGAAGGTGGAGCAAAGTAATAGAAAATAAAAGAAGTAAGTAAGTACTTCTAGATATGCTGGAGGAGGCCTTAGCCTAATATGGGGTACTTGTCAAGAATAACATTAAAACTAAAAATAGAATTTATTAAATGTTAACTGAAATAGGATAACATAAATTATTATTAGATTAAAATGATATCTGACTAGCTGTTCCCTGCCACGCTTCGCTGTGGCACATTGTGATTGAATGGTTGAGAAATGAGAAACAAAACAAAAAAAAAATTAATAAGTTTTATTTTGCAATACTTGTGGAAAAAAAAATGATAAGAAAATAGATAAAAACAATCCTTGATGCGACTTATTCATTATCATGGTAAAATTTCAGTTCGATCGGTGGAGAACTTTTTCAGTTTTTGAAGTGTACAAAACCAACCTAACATTTTATAGATATAGATGTGAAAATCTAGAAACTATTTTACTTTTATTTATTTTTCAAGGCAGTTCAAGCATTTTCTGAATGTATTTCCTGTTGGTTAAATAAAATTACAGTAGCAACCAGAAAAATTGAGTCATGAGAACAGGTCTAATTATGTTAGAATTGGTGGGATCACGTATTGTGATGTGGATAGCTTGCACGTGATTGATACAATCGAGATGAAAAGATTGTGGATGGAGCCTGACTAAGAGGCGCTTATTATGTACCACAGGTGCAAGACTAGATATTGTTTTGCTAAGGGTGTTTATCATGTTTATTTGTTCTGGAGTTCTGCTTATTTAGAAGTAAACTAGCGGACCGGGCAAACGTCGTTTTGCCATGTATATCATTTATAATAAAAAATAGGGGTTAATCGTAGAGGGGTGAAAATTAGGGGTTGTATGTATTTTTTAATGGTGTATCATAAAAAAATATCTAAAAATTAAAACAAAATAATTTAGGGGTGGACTACCCTTAACATTTAGGGAGATGAAAAATAGATGTTGTCCGAATCTCAGACATACCCAATATGCACACAACATTTCATGAGAATCGGTCTAGCCGTTTCGGAGGAGTTTAACTACAAACACCGCGACACGATAATTTTATATATTAGATTATTACTGGTGTATCTGGACTACTTCTATCCCTTAGGTAGGGCATAGGATAGATCATATTTCTACGCCTGTTCCATCAATGTTAAAGGTCGATCAGCCTTTTGTAGATGCCAATACGAAATCTTTGACGCACAGGAAATCCAATCCAGAATGTTTCGATTACGCCATATTAACTACTAAGTCACGTTTATAAGTAAGCAGGAATTTCTTATACGAAGTCTGAAGGTGAACTACTACAAACCACAGCAGCTTTCTAATGTAACTTATTATGATTGTATTATATTTTTTTTGTAAAATAAATAAATTAAAAAAAACAAAACTGAACTTCTTCTGAACTGAAAACTGAATTTCTTCTATTCTATGAAGGAATAATCAACGATTTATTAACAAAATACAATGGGCTAAATTACGCAGAAGTATATTTGAATGTAGATTTTGACAAGATCTTAAGGGCCTAGTTATTAAACAGTTATGAAAATGAGCACAGCCGATTTTCACCAAGTGCCCTGATGCTCTTAAGATTGTGGTTACGAAATGTGGCGTCGAGGAATTTTTGAGACCCTTTTCATAATTGGCTAACTATAACAATAGCAATAGCGTTTATTTCCAAAACTTAATAATGAACTTACAATATAAAATAAAATAACTTTTAATGTTTTTTCACTTCATTTCCAATCCACACTCTCTACTTTTGTCTTCATCTTCGCCAACTACAGGGAAAATTAAAAAAAAAATTTTACATGCAATATGTATAGATAACAATCTACAGAAATCTTTTTAAAATGATTACAGAATAACACTAATATACAATAACAATAACAGAACCATGAATCGCATGAGAATTTGCTACAAGTTTGCAGGTTTCAGAAATAAATCAAAGCGAAGATGCGACCGATATGAACGTAGCTCACCGTGTCCCACTTCCACGGAACGTATTTTATGTTCTACTGACTTATGTCAGAGCTGTTTACTTTGTAACGCTTCGAACTGCTCAATATATCAGTGAGCACTTCCACTAGTATGTTACACACATATTTGATTTATATGTTGTCGATGGTAGCTTTCCCAAGTCAAGGCTAGTCGCTTTTATTGCTCTATTGTTCAGCTTCTATGCGAGATTATACACCAAGCATTACATTCAACAACTGTGTATTGTATATTGGTTTCTAGTATTCGTCTTGTAATAAATTGCAATATACTCGCGTGCGGTACGACTCCAGCGAGTAATTTAACTTAGGAAAGTTTGCGTTAAACAATGACGTATTTATTGTCTTTTGTCTATGTTGAACGAAGTCTTACTTTAAGAGTATTTACAGGACTATTGGTACTGCATGAAATAGGATACCTGTGAAGACAAATTAGTGGGTATTTTTATTTATTAAAGTTCACCACATCATATATATATCTACAGTGTATGTTACACGCTATCATTTCTAAAATAAATCAAGTATGGTAAAAATAAATGTTACAAAAAATAAAAATATTACATTTCCATTTTAGATTTTACTAGTAGGTACCCGTAAAGACAAATTAGTGGGTCGTTACGGATTTGTTAACCAATTAATAATTTATTATTATTTGTTAAAGTTCACCACTTCATATATATATATATCTAATAGTGTATGTTACCCGCTATCATTTCTAAAATAAATCAATTATGGTCAAAATAAATAAAAATATTACATTTCCCTTTTAGATTTTACTAGTAATAAAAATAAAATTGCGGATATCTGATAGACATTAAACAATGCTTTTTTAACTTGATACACTACCGTATATGTCAAACAATGAAATAGCGGAAACTATATTTATTTCTATAGATAATAAGATAAACAGGGTATTCCAATTAGCTATATATGACTTACTTTCCGTAAGCGATAGTTCCTTAAAAACAAACGCAAATGCATACAAAAGTGTATTGTTCGCATTAACAATTCGATTGTACATATTGTTTGTCCTTAGGACACACCATCAATAGCATTTACCGACAAGAACATAAAATTAGTTATGTGACGTTAATAAAATGAAACATCTTAAGTTATCTTTTTTTACCTGCCGATGGATCCTTGAGTGACGTGCATTTAATTTATGTCTATTAGTTGAGGCTTTATTTTAATGTGCTCGTTTGGTAAGGTGACGTTTTGGGCGCCTGATTTTTATCAATCTGGAGAACAAGCCGATTCTGTTAACAGGAATTCTACTAAGTTGTTGCTAAAAAAGTAGCCAGGTGATAAAAACTTGTGCTTTTTATTAAAACGTCCGAAATACTAATAAAAATGTATTTAATTTGAATAAATTGCCAATCTCCGTCTGTCTAGAAGAAACTGAAAAAAACTTGAACTTAGGTAAGGAGTCTGTTGAAGTTTCATTGTAAAGTATCAAAAAATGCTGCAAGCCGAACTGGTGACAAATGAATGTTTGGCTAAATAAGTTCCTTTGCTGAAAGCTAGTAAAAGGTTACAATTATAAAAAATCTTTTCTAATTTTTACTTGTCATCTTTTGTATGGAGTGGCGGATATACCAGCAGGCTGAGTAGGCTGCAGCAAAGGCGGCAAATTTGGAAGCCGTTTTTTTTTGCTACCTCATAGAAATCAATAAGATTTCTGCATGACCATTTTCTGATGATATACAGATAGAACTTTGCAACAAATTTTGCCGATGACCTTCCCCTCTCACGTGTCATTCTATATTCGGTGTAGCAAACTTCTATATTCTAGAATAAAATAGCTAGTTCGCCGCTCCCCAACCAGTAATCGACCTCTTCGCCCTCAGCTTACACTTTGTATGATTTCTGTCTTTCCTCTTCCCCCTATTAACCCATACATGTCAGTCCTATTACTGGTTGGAGGCTGCGAACTGGATGGTTTGTGTATAAATCCAACAATTTTTGGATTGTAAAAATAATCTAGGACATGATAGGCAGAGGTAAGGGCGGCAAAAACATGAAAATTTGAAAATCCGGTTCATAGTTACGACATTTAGTGACTGCTTTATTAACGGATAATTAATAGTTGAGGGACTCTTTAACTTTCGTTTGTAAATATGAACTTGTTTAAATCTTTAAAGCTCTCATCAATCATAGAAATCTCTCCATAACCGCTAGCCTGTGTAATAATTCAAGAAGTAAATTATGATAATTAAGACATTTAAACAATGCGCCAATAAATATGCTTGTTTGCTTTTTTATACTGGCAATTAGTTTCGATGTTTGATACGTAAGAATGCGGATATAACATTTATTTCATTGTTTATCGATTTGATTTACCTCGTTTATAGCCATTATTTAATCGCCTTGTTAGTAAAACATACGGATACAATTTGTGAATTAGGGAAGCGAAGCGCCAAATGACGTAACAAAAATTTAAGTGTAAAGTTAATTGTGCGTTTATATAATGAAAGCTTTTCCATTTTGAAAAACCAATGGCACTGCAACCCTTGGCCTGCCTTGCCTTCTGTGCCCGATCACACGCTGATGTCTTTTTGTGTCGAAGCAACAATGTTTTCCTTCACAGTACGATTGATATCCAAAAGAAAAGTCTATTGGTGCACAGCCGAGGTTTTTACCCACTAGGCCAACTCTGCTCGCAATTAAAAAAAAGGTTTTTATCTATTATTCATTAAATTAATACGAAAATCTATTGAGTTAATATTAGCATTAGTTTTTTAAACAGGGGTTTGAGTCTCCACTCACCGGATGTAAAGTGTTACCGGCGCACATTGCCAGAAAGCTCGCAAGTGCGTTGCCAGCCTTAAATAATAATAAACTAGTGATTCATAAATGCCTTCCTGACTTTGAAGTTCCTATAACCCCAAGTAGATAGATTTTTAAGCTTTTATTAATAATTTTCTAAAGTAGGCGGCACATTTCGGCGGCGGCTCCGCTTTTTTGATGCCAGCATGCCAGTTAACTCACGATATCTTTCTTTACCATACGAATGAGTATTATAGTAATACTAGCTGACCCGGCAAACGTTTGTTTTGCCATGTATATTATTTCTACGAAACATTTTTTTAGTTCAATAAAAATACAATAATAAAAAATAAGTGTTGATGGTAGAGGGGTGAAAATTAGGGGTTGTATGTATTTTTGTATGCTGTATAATAAAAAAATAAAAACTTCAAACTACAAATCACTTAGGGGTTTGAAAGATAGATAGTAGTCGATTCTCAGACTTACTGAGTATGCATACAAAATTTCATAACAACCGGTCAAGCCGTTTCGGAGGAGTATGGGAACGAACTTTGTGACACGAGAATGTTATACATTAGATTAGATCATATAAATATAAACTCCATCCATTGGTCGGGGTTTCAACGCACGGCTTATGGTAGGGGAGCCCACGATGCTAAATGGGGATTTACTCGAGCGTCGTAGAGACCTATTGGGATGCAAAGCTTAGATAAAAAGAAGAAAAAATTTTTATATGATAAATTCCTTTTCATCGGTGGGGGAAGCGGCTATAGATAGTATAATATGTAAAAAAAAACTGTTGCATGGACATCCTCGAGCGCGTCAGATATTGATAGCATCTATGCCCTACGTATTTTTAATAATGTACGTATGTTAATCTGATCGTTTGCATGATGCGGGTGGTTGTATTTAAGGGTTGAAAATGAAAAAAAAAAAAAATTATCGAGCGCGTCAGATTTTCTAAGGGAGTGTTAAGTGCACCAAAAAAAAGCTCTCATTCACTAATCTGACGATTTCGATGGGACGCAAACCCACGGCCATTTTCATAATATGCAAAAAAAAATCGCAATTTTGAAATACTCAAGCGCGTCAGATTAAGATATATGTGGTTCATCTTTATGTTCTAAACGTACTGTCTCATAATCTGACGATTATCTAGAGGGATTCGCCTGATCTGACAAAATTTTTTTAGAAAAACGATTCACCGAAAGGGCCATTCCTGCAACTTCCCGCTACTTCCATTCCTGGGCGCTTAAAATTGATATTTTGAGCTCGCTGAGTTCAAAGAAATAACATGTCTATGCATTTGAGCTCTCCCAGCTCGAAAGTCTGATAGAATTTTCATAGAACACTATTTTTGGAATTTTCAAACCGCAATAACTTTTGAATGGATCAAACAATTTTCACGCGGTTGGCGGCATTCGACGCAGTTTTATCATCATCATAAGTAATTTTGCAATTTTAATTGATAGAACCACAAATTTCGGAGTAATCCCGAAAAAACACTTTTTCGGGTTTCTTTCGTTCACGATATCTCTCGAACTAATCAACCGCTTTTGACGAACTTGGTGGCGATCGACGTGGGTTTTCAAGCTCAAAGGCGGATTAGTTTTTAAAGTTGATCAATAAAGAAACCACTTTAAAAAAAAATATTTCTTATTTTTTTAAGATTTTTCAAAATTTCTCAAAATCTATCGGTCCGAATCGGTTCAAATTCACAGGAAATGTAATTTTGAGGGAAATATTTAGAACGCCGTTTAGTAGATTCCGATCGGTTAAAGGAAATTTAGGCATCACGCAGCTGCACGCATTTAACTTTATCGACGATTTTTTGTTATTTCGGCTTGCGGAAATCGTCAGATTATATATTTTTCATTATTCTTGAATTATTTCCTTCAAAATAAAAAAAAAATTAGCTACGCTCGAGAATGTCGAGATGACGGTTTTTTTTTACAACTTTGTTGCCCTCCCCTTTTTTTCCGTCACTCTCAAATTGTCAGATTAGTGGAATATACACTTTTTAGGATGTAATTAACTCACCCTACCTTAATCTGACGCGCTCGGGAATTTCTGATGGTCAATTTTTTTTTACTAATCTGATCCTGTCTCCTTCACGGGCGGCCTTATATATGGGCCTCATATTTTGTGGAGGTACTTAACCGGGTACAAGGTATTCCCCTATATATTAATCTGCCGCGCTTTAGTAAATCCCGAAATCCCCTCTTGGGCTCCCCTACCATTAGGAGCAGCGGTTAAACATGTATCCTAACATACATGTTTAACCGCTGCTCCAACTGCTTTTATAAAAGTCTACAAATGTAACTTACGTGGGCAACTGAACGTTACATTAAAGTAAATAATAATAAAATATGTTTGAGAATTTTATGAGTAATTTAACTGATAAATTATAAAACGCGAAATCTGATATCTTATCATCTCAAATTCAACTGCGTAGGCTGATCACATAGAAATTTTTCTAAAAACTTTATCACACTGATATGCTAATGTGTTATAACGTATTAGATTGTAATTTTACTTGATAGTGATAAGATACTTCATACAAGTTTGGATAAAAATTATCTATATGAAGCCTCGAAGAATTGATCACTTCAAACGAAAATATTACCGATAAATATATAGGTTAGAAATGTTCAGGTAAAAGTTATTTGAAGTCGTAAAAAAGCCGAATTATTTTTAAACTGTTTATTTTTATATTCAGAACGGTACACATCGTATTACTAACGTCCTCATTACGTTTTTTTAAAGTCAAACAAAAATAAATAAATCAGTGGCGCTACACCTTTTTAGGTCTGGGCCTCAGATTTCTGAATATGTTTCATGATCATTTTTCAATCTAATAGGCAAGTAGGTTATCAGCCTCCAGTGCCGGACACACGCCGTCGACTTTTTGGGTCTAAGACATGTCGGTTTCCTCACGATGTTTTTCTTCGCCGTTCGAGTGCATGTTAAATGAGCATGTAGAAAGAAAGCCCATTGGTGCACAGCCGGGGATCGAACCTACGACCTTAGGGATGAGAGTCGCACGCTGAAGCCACTAGGCCAAACACTGCTCACTTTTTTAAAGTAAGCTAATAAAAAAACTTTGAATCGAATATCATTAACTCATTCGATGCTGTCATACCCCGATGTGTTTATTTACGGTTAAGATATAGTATAATATATATATGTAATGAATAATTCTAAAACATGTTTTAAGGAATGTTACTTTTATTGTTCTCGTACTCTGATTTATTTAATGCGAATAAAACTGTTTAAGGATGCTGACAATAAATGTATTATTAATGATTATTTGAGTGAAACATTGTAATTAATTGTAGTGTAGCGACAAAATAATAAAATAATTGTCTATGATATGGCAACATTAATTGTAATTTCTATGTAAAATTGTACATTTTAATTATGTCAGACAAATTTGCACACCATTATGTGTGGCAGAATATGCGAACTTTAGATTGTACCACCATAACATATTTGTGCCATATTCTTCCAAATAAATTATTATTAATCTTTTACAAATTAAAGACTCATATAATATTAAATTTAAGTATCGCATAGTTTAATAAACCCCTTGTACAACACAAATAAACCTCGATTTTTTTGCAGGCTTATCAAAATTATTTTAAATTAATTTAAAAACATTGTACGTACATAATCTTGGGTCTATCTCTGTGCTCTACCCAGTTATCAAGCGATGCAGGCTAATAAAATCGATAGGGCAGGAAGCAATTTATTAAAAATTGATCGTTTGATCATAGCTACGGGTAAAAAATGACACGGCATTGTTATGGTATTATCCTGCCCGATTTTTGGTTTTGTTTTACATATCTCTCGTGAACTTAAGAGTTCTTATGTGGGGTTGCGACAAAGGGTTTTAGGATTATACTCTAAGCTCTGTCACCGTTTTGTTTGAATGTGATTATGGAGTACGTATTCCTGCACCTTTGCGTATCAAAGTATGATTTGTGCTTAGAAAAGATCAAATTTGAATAGTATAAAGAGGATTTTATTGATGTTTATTAAACGATGATAGAAATAAATAAAAAATCTGATTGTCTTTGTCTTGCTACAACTAAATTATTTTGCTGTTTCATATTAATTATATCTAGGTATTATATACTTTACTCTTTAGTCTGGACAGCAGATTCTGCATCTGTTCCGTGATCTCTTCTAATAGGCAAGTAGGTGATTAACCTTGTGCCTGACACACACCGTCGACACTTTGGGTTTAATGCAAGCCGGTTTCCTCACGATGTTTTCTTTCACCGTACGAGGTACGAAGAAAGGCCATTGGTGCACAGCTGGGGATCGAACCTACGTTCTCAGATCTCATTAGAGTTGCACGCTGAAGCCATTAACACTGCTCTGTTGGTTCACATTAATGTCTAATAAAATTATATGAATAACTTATTCTCTAATTATTTATTTCTGGCAACTCAAAGAATGGCCTTTATTTAATATGAATTCTATTAAAATTCGCATTTCGCATCGTACTTTCTGTTCTCGGCCAGGGATCGAATACGAGAGTCGCCGTGAAACTACTCGGCCAAGACTAGTGTCTTAACTATAGTCTAAAAAAACATGGATACAATGGCAATACTCATAAACAAATATACTTTGAAGCATCTCAAATGACAGATAAATTTGACTGGGATAGTAACCATTTAGGTATTCAATTCTATAAGTCCAGAAAAGCCTTAAGAAAATTTCGTTGAGAGTTATCATGGTAATCTTATTAATAGACTTGTAAACAAATTCCAATGGAGGAAATAAAGCATTTTTTCGATAACGTAGTTTCGTTGATAAGTATAATCTATTAGTAATTAAGAAGTAATATATTGTCGATCGACGTATAGTCCCTGATTCATGTGGAATTCTTGTATTATGGTGTTGTTGACATCAAAATATTGAGGGGAACGTGTTGGGAAAGTTTCTTTGGTAGGGACAGTATGATTCAACGCAAATATATAATACAAATTATGTAACAGATTAAGTTTAAGTCACTGTAGTTGCAATTTATGTTAGAGTCTTTCCAAATAGTAATTTATGTTGCCTGTAGGTTAGACTTTTGGACCGAGGGGTTCCAGTGCCCAGGTGCTAATTAAAGATTTAAGTTGGCTCCTGGTAGATAGTACAGAGCTGGCGCCTTCCTCACTTAACAAATACCTATCGCAATACAGCGAGGAAATGCTGCCAGCGTTAAATGTACACTGCCACAGGAACCAAACTTTTCAAATTTGTTTAAATTTTCCGTTTTTAAATTTTTAATTATTTTTATTACTATGTAGGTTACAATAATAATAATAATTTTTAATTCAGATACTTTTGCATTTGCTGTTTCTTTAATTTGGTCGGTTTCGTTTGCCATACCTTGGGCACCAGTTTAGTACTTCCTCGCACATTCCTCTTGTAATGTGCGCCGCCCCGTCCACTTTAGTTTATTTATTTTTATTGTAACATCTGTCACCTTAGTGGTTTGTCTTAAAGCTGTATTCTTTATTTTATCTACAATGTATTTTGTTTCGTTTCATCGATCTTTGACACACCTGTATCTTTGTTAGTAGTTTAAGATCCATATGTTAGTACAGGAAGTATACAAGAGAGCTTTTGAAGAGCTTTCTTTTAATTACCATGCTCGTTTTCTTATTTTCATTACTTTATAGGTTAATAATATTGTAAATACTTTATTGTGTATATATTGTTTCACAAATCAGTGTACATTTTAGTAAATAGTTAATCTTTTGAAAAAGACGTGATATTCAAGTTTGTTAGCGAATTCTTTTATTTAAAAGCCCATTCATGAAATCCTTTTCGTATTGTATCGTAAATTTCATCTACAAGCAGCAAGACCATGCCACGACATGCAGTTTAAAACAATTGAACATCAAGATGTCAATCTGAAGGAACTAAAAACCAATTATTCAGAGAAAATTATTTTTTTCCCGTTACGTTTGCAGTTTAAATTAAATATTGTGCGTCCCCTATTCATTTTATGTGTAAGCCGCAGTAAGCACAAGCAATTAATTAATTTTATTATGTTTGTAAGCTGTCTCGAAGATGCGTTTTGCATGACTCAAACGTCAGATTTTACCGAAACCGCGGACTTGTTAAAGAAAAATGGAATTTCTGATATTTTAATAAGGTTCATTTTTGTTGAATCGAATTTTGCATAGTAAGATACAGTATGATTCAAGATATGGAAAACGATTCTTTGTGTCAACAATTTGTTATATATAAATACTACGTATGGCATAATACTTTACACGGTGTTTCTGAAAAAACAAACTCACTGGCTACACTCAGTAGAAATTGTATATAGAAACGGGTGATAAAATTTAGTATATTAATTTTCGACACTTTCAATAGTTTAATTACAATTAAATTCCTAACATATCTTCTTTTTTCCCACCCTCTAAGTCTCAGAAATCTAAAGTTTTAGATTTTGTTCATATTTATGAACAAGACTAAAAATTAGTTTGCCAAAGAAGTTTCACTTCTGACATGTGTACTTTGTAGGCACATACTTTTTCTTTTCTTACAGTGGTTGCCTGGAAGAGATCGCTAGAAAGGGATAAAGCCGCCAGTTGCCATCCTTTTTTATTAAATTATTTTAATTGTACTGTATTACTGCAACGAAGTGTTAATTAATAAATAATTATAATTGTTGAAACTTATGGTCGAAAACTCTTCCACATTATAAAATCACCTTGCTTTAAATAATCATCTTCCCCTTGAAAGCATTACGGCCAGAATAGAAGTTTTCGCCTGAATATAGTTTGCTTTAATGTGACGTAAACTTTCACAATTGTCGTTGTATAACTTATTGTAACCCTGTATAATTTGCGGTGTTTTCAAATCAAAGTCGATCGCTTACGTGGATATGACCGCAAGTTTACGAGCCGTATTGAGAATTGGATGGCGGAACATCAGAGAAATCACACTCCCATGATTTGTATAAAAGTAAAATTTCTATATAGATTATAGATAACCAAGTTCTGCTGGATATTGAAAATTTTCAAAGTGGTTCAAAACTCTTTTAGTTACGTGCAATAAATAGGTCTTTGATTTTAAAACCACACTAAAAAGTTAATTATTAATAATAATATAAGCCTTTTTTCAGACACAATTTTACATAAATTAAATCTTAAACTATTGACTAAGTCGTTGACACCGACAACTCATCAGTTTGCCTTATTTTTTCAAAGACATCCGCCATTTCTTACCACTCAGCTCTGTTCTGAGCTTTCCTTGTCCATATTTCCCCAGTTACGTTTTTTTTTTGTCCTCCCATCTTCGAAACTGTCAACCTCGTTTTTTTCTACTAATACTACCACACCAAAGTAGCTATAATGTCAAGATGCTATCCCTATCATTTTATACCCTCACTTTTACATCATCACACAACACAGCCAAATTAGGTATTTTAGATGAATGTATTGAATATTTTTGATTGTTTTTTCCCTTTTATAAATGTTTGAACCTTTTTGTCAATATTCTTTATTCTATCTTTCGCTATATCTTTAGTGTAATTACGAAATAAATTACAAAAAAAAAACAATATATTCGAGATTGATCAGATGTTATTCAAGTTGTTTATGTAGACCATAGTAACATAAAATAGCCTCACAGTTGGATCATATCCACAAAAGCATCGAGATCAAACGCTTATATTAAAGTGGAAACCGGCAATATTTTCCGATTTGTTGCAAAGCTGTTGAAATTAAATCGACCATTGGAATATATTGGACACAATAGTGGCAACGACTGTTTAGGGCAATCTCTATTCTTATTGCGATGCATTTGGATACCAGCCATGGAATATGTACGACGGAGCTTAGCTTGGATTTGCGCTTGTATTTTGATGGACTGATGTAATGCTTGATTATGAAATCTCTATAAAATCTTTGTCTGGAAATGTTTGAGCATATTGATTAGGCCTTTATTAAATAGTGTATTCTATGTAAGTACAAATAAATGGAAACAAAAAAAAATTACAACACATTTGTTTAATAAGAATAATCCCAAATACTTTTACTTAAAATCTTCTAATAGTAATAATAATAAAAACTTTAATTATGAAAAATTGGTTGTTACAAAATTCATCTATCGCTATCCCCACACTAGGAAGTCCTTGTGTTGTGGGTAACTAGATATTAATTAGTCAGTGGTACATTTTTTGTCATCAACAATTTTTTGAGAAAAAGTATATTTAGAGTTACAACTAATCAAACACAAGTCTTATAAGACATTAAGTATGTGTGAATATGTGAGTGTGCGAATGGATGTGTTTGTAATAAAGGCACGAGATATCTAGAAATTCTTATAATATTATTCCCGTACGACCGGCTAGTATAAAACTTACTTAGTCTAAAATCCGAAATGGAATTAGTTCCTCGTGCGCTTTAAGTCCCATGTGAGTTCAATAAGTCAAAACTTGTTTTTCTGATAGTAAGGTGAAATTGAAAAAAATTAAATAAAGTTTTAGTTTTTTTAGATAACATGCTGGTACATTGAAGATGCAGATGTTAGGAAAGCAAATAAAGAATCTTCCATTCTGTACATACACAGTCGTTAACTAAGCGGACCCTTATTGAGACATTTCAAGAGTTCATCAGCATCACCTTGACGTTCCGCTTCATAAGACACTGCGAACTAGCGAACTGTGGAATTGACAATGGTGGGGGTCTTCCCTGGGGGTTTAACCTTCTTTAAGACGACTTAAGTTATGTTGTTTACACATATGATTTTGTTGTATTTAGTTATGTATTATAAAATATATCTCGAATAGATATGTAGTGATATAGTCAAATTGTAATATCTTGCCGCTCAAGTTTCTTAAATCTACTGTTTAGTTTACTTCATCGTGAACCAACCTATATACCATTTAAATAATAATCAATGGCACTACAACCTTTTCCGATCTGGCCTTCATATTTCTGTATCTGTTTCATGATCATTTGTCAAATAGGCAAGTAGATGATCAGACTCCTATGCCCGACACACTCGACTTTTTGGGTCTAAGGCAAGCAGTTTTCCTCACCTTTTCCTTTACGGTTCGAGCGTTTATTAAATGCGCACATAGAAATAGTACATTCGTGCACAGCCGGGTTCGAACCTACGACCTCAGGGACGAGAGTCGCACGCTGAAGCAAACACTGCTCTATAATTATTCTACTAAAAAACATAATCTCTAGTGCTTATATAACGTGAAAATTAAACCGTTTCCACAATAATAAGCACATCCCGGATACAATTAAAAACGCAATCAACAATGCCATTGGCAGGCCACATCCAGCGAGCGTAAAGATGACAATTTTGGCAGAGTTTCCAATTGCACACCATACGGAACTGAACCGAACCCCAAATTGCTTACCGAGACGCCCGACAGACATATTTTATGTACATTTCGCGAATGTCGCTTCGCATATGTGAAACCGGTAAATTACGAATTTGACTACCCATTAGCGAACGAAGAAAAATTGTCGGAGCGCGAGTTGAAGCTGCCAAAATGGGTGAAACGGTTGAAACGAGTTAGTTTGAATACTAATTTGAACAATTGAATTACTTAGTATGTATGTATAATGCGTGTCAGTTTTATAGAGCGGGGGGCATTTGATATAGCCGCCCATGGACACTCTCAATGCCACAGGGCTCGCAAGTTCATTGCCGGCCTTTTAAGATTGATTTGCTAATTTCTATAAGGACTCTAAGTCGAATTGGTTCGGAAATACTTCAGTGGGCAGCTGGTTCCACATAGTGGTGGTGCGCGGCAAAAACTGCCTTAGAAAACCCTCAGTTGTAGAACTAAGTTCAAAAGCTCAGTTGAAGAAATTCAAGAAATGTCCACTTTAAAATTGAACGGCAGCACTTATTGTATTCCACATGTAATAGTTGCATCGTCGCGGGCTTTATAGCCCATATCAACTTTGTTTTGTGCGGTTTTGCTTTTATCATCGTCATTATTCATCTCAATTCGCCATTAAGAGTCCTGAAAATATTTGCCAATTTGCTAAATAATGCGAATTTTAATACAATTCATATTAAAGCTGTCTATGGCCATGCTTTGGGTTGCCAGAAATAAATAAATAGAGAATAATTATTTATCATTCATACGTATTAACCCTATACATATAGCGTATAATTTTATTAGATATCAATATGAATCAACAGAGCAGGGTTAGCCTAGTGCCTTCAGCGTGCTACTCTCATCCCTGAGATCGTAGGTTCAATCCCCGGCTGTGCACCAATGGACTTTCTGTCTATCTGCACATTTAACATTCGCTCGAACGGTGAAGGAAAACATCGTGAGAAAACCGGCTTGCCTTAGACCCAAAAAGTCGACGGCGTGTGTCAAACACTGGAGGCTGATCACCTATTAAAAATGATCTTGAAACAGATTCAGAAATCTGAGGCCAAGACCTAAAGAGGTTGTAGCGCCACTGGTTTTAATTATTTATTATTTATGTTAGATGTAGCATTACGAAATAAATAAATTATGATTTATGCCCCCAGATCTTTACTATGTTATGGCGTATCTACTAACGATCTATGTAGATTTACAGAACATTTCATACCTAAAATTGCGATGTATGTTAATATAAAAGCTGGCTGGGTTGCACTTTGTTTCATTTAACATTTCCTGCCTTTGCCGACAAATGACTAGCTACAAAGTGGTGATTTTCCACGGGTTTGAGGTGCGGTAAAATTTAGTAGTATGGAAATACCTCGAGGGACTCTTCTCGACCTACTCCGAAAGCTACAAAGGGGCTGCTAAAATGCCTCAGCGTTTATGGTTGGTAATAAAATTGACGATGAAAAATAGCCGGAATAATCAAATTTATAAAATTAAGAATTGTTCGAGTGTAATTACGTCACTAACTCAATCATAATTTTAAATAAAAGTCTTGCATTTAATAATAATAATAATAAAGCCCGTTTTATTTCCAATCATGACAAAAAAAAAACAAATTATTATACACAGCTTAGATTATTTTACATTGTTTTTTTCTTTTGCTTGTTATTCTATATTCTAGCTTCTTTCAGTACCGTCGATCGGAACCCCTTCACGGGTAAAGGCCTCCTCCAGCTTTTTTCAACTGACTTTGTCTATGGCTCTCTTTCTCCATTCGTTTCCTGCTACCGCTTCTATTTCTTCTATCCACCTTTTTTTTGGGCAACCTCTTCTCCTTCTTCCTCTTGGTCCTTTCCTTGGTTACTTTTATCAAGAAAGTTATTTTTAGTTAAAAGTAAAGATCTATATGAATAAAAATGAATCGCAAAACTCGAAGACGGCCGGACCAAGAGATCGAGTAATTTTTTTAACTATTCCTCGAACTCTGAGAAAGAGAAATCTTCTAAAATCTAAAAACCGGTGAATCCCAGTCTCTATGGAAAAGCACTGCAAAATGTTGCATGTATGTTGAATTAGGTACTAAAAAAAATATATTAAGGCGAAACGAAGTTTGTGGGGGAAGTAAACAAGCAAATTAAAAGGTAATACTTATAATGATTTCCATGACATATTCAACGTAACACCATTTTAGCGCTGCAATTATAACTTCGTGATTGTGCATAAAATATACGATTAGCGGCATGTTTCTTAAAATATACAAGTTTATTGTTCAAACTTAACATTTTAGAAGAACTACGCTGTAGGTATAGCAGTGTTTCTACACATTGTATAAAATAACTTATCAAAATTCAAAATCATCTATTCATTTAGGCAACACAATGTACACTTATGAACGTTAATAAAGAAATACATAAAGAAATACAATAGCCCAGTCGTGGTTATGGGTTCAATTAGATTATCGCTCTCGTGTTATTCAAAGTCTGCTTGCGATTTCCAATTAAAAAAATCAATTAGCTCTAAGTTATGAAGATGATGGTGTTTAGAAACCCCCGTGCCTTGAATGAAAGCGGCCGTCCTGTCACCCGTCTTAACGGATTAGGAGAGTTAAACCTAGAATATAGATCTCTTATAGTCCATCCTGTTCCAACGTAAAACTCCTTCCTATCTCAAAATTTTTTGGGAGCATACACTATAGCTTACGCTTTTCCGAATACTACCTTGAAATCCCATCTCATTACTCTTCCTTTCTTGGTGAATTCTTACGATCTCTGCAGTGAGGCTATGGAATTCACTTCCCGTCCCTATTCGCTTAGCTTCTTCTCTATCTTCCTTTAAATCTCTATTGTACAATCATTACCCGTCCACATCGTATCCCTAACTTTCGTACTAACTGATGTAAGACGGATCTAAAATTATCGTGATTCATGTGCACTTCTTCTTTTTCATGTGGTTTTTTTAGTTTAGTTTTTTTTGTTCCTGGTTTAGTTACATCTAAATAATTATATTTCATAGTGGTTGCCTGGGAGAGATGACTCAAAAGCGATGACGCCGCCAGTTGTCCTTCTTTTACCATTTATTTATGTCAATTGTTCTGTTTCTGTAATGAAGTGTTAATAAATAAGAGGTTTATATCCCGTTTTCATGGCTAGTCTTAATAGAGACACGCCGTCGACTAAAATCATTTATTATGCATAAACGACGTCTCCTACAGTCATTATTTAAATAAACTCTGTATTGCCGTTTTGAATTTCTTATAATTAGTGGACCAGGAATTTGTATCGGCTCTATAAATAGTGGCCCAAAGCGGTCAGAAATAAACTACTGTTTGTCTTAACAATTTCACGTTCTTAGAACACATGCAGGTAGATGTTTTTTCTGCAAGGTGTGAATACAAACTCGTGATTTTCACAAACTTTTTGATGTTAAGAATTTGTATGATGTTCGATAGTTTTGTAGTAGACATTTATATGGTAATTTAACTACTTTCCGAGCGGCTTGATCCCGCATAGGGGGTTTCTCTGTATCTTCTACCGCATTTACCACGGAGAGTGTTCAGAGTTGAGATTAATAAGCTGAGTTTAATTATTCGTATTACCTCGACGTCCAACTGAGAGTTTGAGGCAAAAACAGCCTCAAACTCTCAGTTCCTCCTGTGGAACAGTGTGAAAAGTATTTTCCTAGGGTCCTTCAAAAAAAGAAGGTACCAATTCTTAAAGGCCGGCAACGCACTAGCGAGCCCTTTGGCAATGTGAGGGTATGGTCGGCGGGATCACTTTACTTCAGATGAGCCTTCTGCCCGTTTGCCCTTGTTATATAAAAAATGTACATATATTTCTGTTACACCACTTAAAACAAAAAAGATTTCTCCTCGATTCCGGAGGGGATTATGCATTAATTACTAAACACGAAACTGAAATACTTTTTAAATATATATTACATTCATAAATAATAATTCATTGGACAAAAGAAACCCTAATTTGCTTACTTATAAAGAAGTTCAACCATTCAACCAAAGATAGCTAAGAGTATTTATAATCACACGTGTTTAAATAAATCAAAAATGCTAGTTAATATTAGGGTTATGCATTATTTGTATCGAAACATGAATTTAAGTATATAATAAAACAAGTATTTATTTATTCATTTGCCTTTTTCCTATTTTTACAATAATATAATAGAAAACTTATTAATATAAAAATTAAACTAAAAACATAATATAAACAAAACAAAAAAACCTAAACCTTTTTATAACTAATTATAAATTATGCAATTCTTGTGAATTCCAGTAGAAGATCAGCCTTTGACACCTCAAATCTGTTTATCTTCCATACAATTTGTATACTTTATTCTACGAATACTAATCAACGTACATGCTTTCGTCTAGTTCCGAATATGCCCACGGGGCGCTGCTGTAGATTAGTTTGGTTTTTCTTTGCGAAAAAAATATTGATTGATAGGAATTAAAGCAGTCTTTTGTTTTAACTGAAGCACTGACCTACCTCTTAACATTTCAGCAGCAGATACTTTAAAGTAATTTATATTTTATTGCTTTAATTATGCAAAATAAAACATCTCAATTGCGATAATTCTATATTGTGTCACGCAATTTTTACATTAATCTTACGAGGGAACAGCCAATGACAATAGACAAAACTGCATAGACTAACAGACTTCTAGTTAATAGTCTTCAAACATGTACATCTTATACGGAACCATAGACATTTTCTATTCCGTTTCAAGTCATGACTCACCGCATTGTGCGCTGACCACCCCAGTTATAATTTGCGTGCAAAATCATTTTACCGGCGGATTTAATATTTTTTCATTCATCCCGCCCATTGACTGAACTAATCCCTTTGAGACATCTTTAGGAACCCGTTATGAACACAATTCGTGGCGTTTTGAATGTAAAATATGATATTTATAATTTATTCATCTAAAAGTTTCTTGACACGTGTTTGTGGATCGCACTTTTTGATGGCACTGGATTTTTGGTTCGTATTTGGTAGGTATGAAAGTATATTTCATGATAATTAAATACTTAGGGTTTTGGACTGACTTTTGTCGCTCACTCAAAAAAAGCTTATGGACTTCTTTTCGACGTCAAAATTTGTTAATACATAAGAATAACATAGAATTAATAAATCACGAATTTTTATCAAACTCTTACTAACTTTAGTCCCCCCTCCCCCTCGCGGTTATTTATGCGCTTGTTATTTTAAACTCTTGGTAATTTGAAATTTATCTCTGGTGAGTTTCAAACTATCGAGAGTTGACTGTTGAAGATTAGCAATTCTAATAAACAATTGCATAGATTAATCAGGCATTTTTGAAGTCTAACCATAATCAGAAATCATAGTGTCATCAATTAATATATCTACTATTCGAATTGAATTAAACAAGTACAAGAAATGTTGACTCATTTTGCCTTTTTTATTTTTCCACTTCGATATTTCATTCACTGTTTACTACAGACATATTACGTCAGTCTATTTTTGGAGCCGCCCTAGGGTCGCCCCAAATATAGTTGGGCGGGCGGCCGTCAATGGAGAAGTGCTGTTCCAGCCATAACGACGCCATGCTGGAGTTATTTTTGTAGCTTTCACCCACGTTCGTTTATATACTCCTGGTACTAGTATTGATTTTAGTACACTGTCTTATTAGTATAATACATTAATGGGACGATGGGTTCTTTACGGTTACAATTATAGTAAAACCCCTTTATAAATGTACAAAAAACCTGAAAAATCTATTAAGCTTCCTTTAACTGGTTTAATTTATAAATAAAACCAAACAATTATTCAGAGCTAATTATCTTAAACTAAAAGTAACAATACAATAATCAAAGACTTTACTTATCCTAAATAGCTATTTAAGGAGAGATACAGATGCTACTTAAAGTAAGGTAACTTAAAGAAACAGTTTTTGGTTACATTATTGCATTAGATGAAAAATGCTTATAATACGCATAATCCTTACGACGATATTTATATTTGTGGTTTGTGGTAATGGACTATTAATTGATATTCAGACCTAATTGGTCATTATAGAAATAGAACGCAATATCCATCAACCGCCCACTGATGCGTGGGCGGATATGAGCCACTGTAACTTTGATGGCACCCCCATCCCGTTTGGGCGCCAAACTTAGATGACTTATCAAAATTTTATGCGACTTGCCCACGCAATAAGCAAATAATTAAGTATAAAATGAATACTTGCTCATACGGTGAACTTTAAAGAACAATAATCAGGGAGACAGTATATCGAACTTTGATGCCAAGACGGCCTGATCATAAAATAATGACCTGGGTTGTGATGACCATAAAATACATAGAAACATGCAAGGAATTAGTCGGATAGCATTGTAGTTTCTATTTCGTTAGTATTTATTATACCTTATGTACTTAGAAAAGATTTACGTTTACCAAGAGGTTTTTCCTTTTAGAAAAAAATGCGTATAAAAACTCAGTGGCGCTATAACCTCTTTAGGTCTTGGCCCCAGATTTCTGAATCTGTTTCATGATCATTTCTAAATCTAATAGGCAAGTAGGTGATCAGCCTCCAGTGCCTGACACACGCCAGTCGACTTTTACTTTTACTTTTTTACTTCACAGTTTGAGCAAATTTTAAATGCACATAGAAAGAAAGTCCATTGGTGCACAGCCGGGGATCGAACCTACAACCTCAGGTATGAGAGTCACACGCTGAAGCCACTAGGCCAACACTGCTCTAAATAAGCGTATAATATTTTAAAAATTTGCTCATAATATCTGTCAATGTCGTGTTGTACAAATCATATACATAATATAATACTTTATCTTGATTTACTAAGGAAATAACAAAGAAATTCTATAATGAGTATATTATAAATTTTATTATTCATTACTCATTTGTAACTACTGTGCAATAAATTTTTATTGTTTTCCTCTATGATACGCTAATATTTAAAACTGTTTTATTGACTATTCATTTCTTAGATTTAATCTTAGAAAAAAATATATTAATACTCAAAAAAACATTAAAAACTGTGTAAGGTTTAAGTAAAAAAAAAATAAAAAAATTAATATTATCATCTGAATCATGGTAACATTTTGAAAACAATTGTGGTTTGTGTCAATGTAACAATAGCAGTGTTGGTGGCGCCTTGGGTTTTTAGTGGTTATGCACAATCGCGTGTCCATCAAAACCCTTGCGCACGAAGCAGTCGCGCCGCTGTAGGGTATACGCAATTTCCCCAAGTTAAAAAAAAATAGCAGTGTAGTCAATTTAAGTTAACTAGATTCGGTTCCCGAAGGGCCTCATAGCCTAGCGGTCTTATCAAGTGGCAGCTAGGTGAGGGGTACCGGGTTCGATTCCCGGTTCGAGGGCAAGTTTTAATTTAATTTAAATTTGTTCTCGGCCTTTGGGAGGGTTGTGCGGTACCGGGCGAGTGCTTAAACCGTACATGGAGGGCACGGTCGAATTTCTAAGGCAAGCAGTGAGTATGCTACCTAAGAAAGGAGACTGTGTAGGTTTAGAACGTAGCAATACGCTCTAGGCCGAGGATGGCAATTACAAGTGGTCAGTAATTCAACATCTCTTTTTGCTTCCTTGGGTAGAATGCCTAGCGAACCCCGAGGGCCCATAATAAGGGCGTGTGAAAGGCTGAGGTGTTTTTAGTCGGTGGGGTCTCGCTACCCCTCTGAATAGCAGAGGGTTTTGAGTGTAGACCCAGCCCCACAGTCCCCGCGTCAAGCTCGACATCCTTGATGCGGGCCTGCGTAAGCGCATTTTCACCTCGTATAAAAAAAAAAAAAAAAAAAAGATTCGGTTCGTATGTATTTAGCCCATTGGCTCTTAATACGCGCGCGGTATCTTTTAAATTGTCACCTAAAAGCCGAACTATCTGTTAAACTGATGACCTCACATAATATGTTTAAAGTCAGGTTTAGTTTAATAAAAGATTATAATCCAGATTCTGGAAAATTTTCGCGAAAAGTCAAAGTATTATATTACAAAACAACAAAAGTAGGCCGTTTTACAATTTGCATTAGTTCAAAGGCCATCATGTATTTAATAAAGTAATTAATGCATATTTGCATTTTCAATCAGTATAATTTTTACATTATACGCGTATAATACATGAATTATGAACCTTTAACGCCATAATGTTGCTTGTTGTATGTGCAGTGAATTTTCAGTTCAATTGGTTAATAAAATGTATGTAATTTACGGATAAAGATGCCATGACACATTAAGGAAACATCTGGAAGAAAAGAGGAATTGTATAAACTAGTATTCCCTGTCTTCTTGTATGGAGTAGAAACGTGAACTATCTTGGTTCGGGAAAGGCAAAGGTTGCCTTTGAGATGTGGTGCTGGCGGCGATTGCTCAGAATGCTGTGGACTGCGAAGCGCACCAATACATCGATTCTGACCTAACTCCGCATACGGACTTGCCTGTCTACCGGCCATAAAATGCGCAGAGGCGATGAGAACTCTGACAAACTGATCGTGGTTGGTAACACAGAAGGCAAAAGATCACGTGGCCGTTCACCAACCAAATGGACTGATCAAGTGAAAGACTCATCTTTCTCGTCACTATCATTAGAGGCGCTGCACAGAAACAGGTAGAAACAGATAGTCCGCTTTAGATGCTTCCTTGCTGACCACGACCTCAGGCATGAGCTGCCGATTGAAGAGAGATAATTTACGTAAAAAGTAAATTAAAAGAATTTAAAAATAGATAGGTAGGTAAATAGCTATTTATTTCGTTTTTGTATTGCACATAATCATATCAATTGCCTGTTCTTATTAATTTATATCTGAGGTGAGGCTGATCACCTACTTGATTATTAGATTTAAAAATAATCATGAAACAGATTCAGAAATCTGGCCTCAGACCTAAAGAGGTTGTAGCGCCGCTGATTTATTTTAACCCAGGAACTCCAAAGGAAATGACAATAAAATACCTAAGTAAAGTTATTAGAAAAGTTATATCAATCTCAACAGATCTATATACAGCATTTGAGTCACCATCTTCGCTGAGACAAACCTCCCTCAATTGGCATTTCGCCAGATTCCAGTCTCCCATTCAACTTGGTTACATCAGTAAATACTTATGTAATCCACTTTTATCGATTTATACAATGTGAATTTGTGTGGATATTTCCGAGTTAATACAAAGCGTTCTATACAGTATCTTATTTGTTTGAACATAGAAATAACGGGACTGATTGTTTGATGTGGGATCTTCAAATTAGTTGAATACTATCATTAATTATTAATTTCATTAAATGTATTGCTTTATTTTAACTAAAAATATTATACAATAAAGTTATTTTTAAATAATATTAACAAAAAAATATCTTAAGAAAAAGGTATATAAATATCTACGTATATATGTATAATATCCATTTATCTATTCTAATTACATTTTTAAATCATAGTATATTACCGCGCTTCACAAATAGGTCGTTCTCTGACGAAGCGTCAAAAAAACTATTAAGCTGCGAGAGTAAGCTGGGAATAGGAGCTTGTTGAAGCTGGATAGTGCGAGTGGAACACACAGCAAAAAGGTTGTTCCAATAGCTGTGATAATTGTCCGGACAGTCTCATAATCGTATCGTTATTAAAAAAGAAATCGTTATCTTCATTATGAATGTTTAAACCAAATTTGATCAAAGCTAACGAAGTTCTAGTGAGTCATACCTTCGAATCCCCATCATCCCCATCCCCATGTGAGGTAAAAGTAAGGAAAGAAGTTGTACCTTCTCATACCTAAATGCTGTATCAGAAATCAGTGCTAATATAAAAGATGAAGTTACTGATTGATAAATAAAAAACACTTAACAATAGCGCCCCGGGGACAGAATGGTCTGTAATCTGAAATTTATAAGAGTACCGGTAAATGCTATTGATTATGTGACTGCGTCTACTAGTCTAGTTTTTTCTAGACTTTTCTTTATTGAAATATTCGTTTCATGACCTTTAACCTTTTCAGTGATGGAAAGATTCAGCCCACGCTTGATAGATATGGCTTTTCGCCAAATAGTTGCTCCAGAGTGTTTTCATTCATAAATTCGCTTTCGATTTGTCTGCAAATATATTGTTTTTCAATATTTGCACTCGTCTTTATTGTTTTGGCAAAGATCTTATGCGTTGGAAGAATACTCTGAATCCGGTATGGTTGGTTAACTTTTTCATTTTACGATTGAAATTGTAATTTTTTAAATTATTTTTATAAAAATTCTAATTGGTTTAAGGTTATTTTACTCGTAAAGTTTGTAGGAAGCAAACGGGCAGGTGGCTCACCTGATGTTAAGTGATACCGCCCATGGACACTCACATTGCCAGAAGGCTCGCAAGTACGTTGCCTTTCAAGACTTGGTGCGCTCTTTTCTTGAAGGATCCGAAGTCGAATTGGTTCGGAAATACATCAGTGATAGTAATACGTCTTTGGCGAATTTGTGCTTTATAGAGTTGCTAGTGGTGACCCGGAGTGTAGTACCGTCTCGCCTTGCTGAGCACACCAAGACACTTCCCTGACAGATGACAGCGAAACTGAACGCCATTCGATATGTCAACGCCCACTATTCCGATGCTAGTTAAAAAAGTTAAAGTTATCTCATTTGTCTTTTTAAAATTATCCTAAGAAAATACAGTATCCTACAAAGCCATGCTATGGAGGTCTATAAATAATAGTGCAGTTGTAGAAAAATATCATCGATCTTTAAATAAAACTCAGCAATTGCTTTACACAAAGTAATGCAATGTTTTCAAAAGCGGTCTAAGTTAAAAGTTATGTATGAAGTTATTTCGAGATAAGTTGGAAAATTGCAGACGCGTAAACAGTCTGGATGTTTACGTCTCGTTCCGTTTCCGGAAAACATTTCAACGTGAACGTAGAACGGATGCAAACAAAGTGATAAAAATCGTCAAAATCAAATCATACGCCCCATTAATTGCTTGTGAACTGACTCGACACCTGGAGACAGGGGCGGTCTGTATTTGCAAGAGCCCCAAGAGTATTCGCAATTACTGTTCTTAATTATTTAGTATCATCACATTTTAGTATTTGAATTATTCTAAGAGATGCTTTTATTGAAGCGACGCCATGACTACCAAAATGGAGGTTAGAATATCTGACTACTTAGCGATACCAGGTTTTTAGAGATCTTTCTTCGTTTGTGATTGGTCAAACAAACGCTATGATGATGCATCATGTCGCATGTCAACGCGTATTAGACTAGAGATACCATATTGACCAATCAGAACCAAACGGAGCGTAGAATAGTTTTGTCTTTCTTATTATATTTTAACCTGCAATTTTAACTGGAATTTTTCATTCACTCTCTCAGTTGTAGTGTTCGTTTATTATAAAAATAAATAAATAAGTGGCTCTACAACCTATTAAGGTCTGGGTGTCAGATTTATTTATCTGTTTCATGATCATTTGTCAATCTAACAGGCAAATAGGTGATCCGCCTACCGTGCCTGACATGCCGTCGACTTTTTGTGTCTAAGGCAAGCCGGTTTCCCCACGTTTACCTTCACCGTTCGACCGAATGTTAAATGTGCACATTGACCATTGGTGCACAGCCGGGGATCGAATCTACGACTTCAGAGGGTCGCACGTTGAAGCCACTAAGCCAACACTGTCGCACATTGTGTTCGTTTATTATATTTTTTTATAAAAACATTATTAGACTCAACCATGAAACTTTATCTTAAAAAAACAGAATTATCTACATTTATATTCCAGCAATTACGTTCCTCGCATTTATTAGTGCTGGCAAATTGCTTTTGTTTTAATCGAAGCTGTCTGAAGTGTGCCGTGCATAATTACCAAGGCAGTGTGTAATTGCATTCCTATAGGTGTGTTGATTAAGTGATATGTAATTACCTGTGTCCTTATATCACACCTATGATTGTTATTGCATTGAAGAATTGATTAGTAATTTTATCGCTAGACAAATTGAGGAGAGGAGAATGCTGAGGCAATTTAAATATGTTAATATTTGAAATTGAAAACCATTTATTAATACAGATATATTACACATAAAACACTAGAACAATTTATTATTATTACTTAATTTATTTACTTGTATTAATTTTCGACTAATTTAATGACAATTAAATTAATCAAATTCCTTACATATCTTCCTTTTTCCCTCCCTCTAAATCTATATAAATATAAATCTATATAAGTATAAATATTAACAAGAGTTAAAAATTAGTTTGCCAAAGAAGTTTCACTTCTGACATGTATAATTTGTACGCAGGTACTTTTTTATTGTTCTAACTATAGGTATAACAATGACATACAAAGTTACATATATGTATATATAAAACACAAAATATTTCTTGATTGAACTTAGAATTATAAAATATTTCGCTTTCATTAAATTACCTTGTCTTGTTTATCTCATCGTCTAGAGAAAGTTGTCGTTAACGTGATTAAAAAGTAATGATTAAATATTTTTATCGTAACTTATTACGTATTCATTGATTTCGAACATTATCTGGTGATCATTAGTAGATTAATGATAATTTTATTAAGAAACTGCGTGCCTCGACACATTAATAACAATGATTTTGATATGTTACTTTGATTTAGAAATTAAATTTTGTATCATGTTTTTGCAAGAAAGTACTAAGCTATAATCTATGGACTGGTTTTAATTGAAAAAATATGGTGTGATTGACTTTTTGAATGCAGGCCAAATACAGCCAGTTGTCAGTTTGAGTGTGCTTCGATGGAAGGGCAAGTGTCCGGGCACTTTATTGATCATATAAAAAATATTAAAATTTTGAGTGTCACCAAAAAATTTGACTAAAATATTTTTAGTAAATGAACAAATAATTTCTTTGTGATGTGACCTTTTCTCGACATACCGATCATTATTAGCTTTGAAGTTTCAATATCATATGCTATGTTATAAATGAATAGGTTTAAAATATATCCTATAAGGTTTCCCAATGTTAAGATTTTTCTTTCTATTTCAATTTATATGGCCTCCTTTTATCTATGCGACCCTAGTACCGGCCACCTGTCATCTTTCCATAATATCCAATCCAATTTTTTCTCCTGTACACCCAAGATCTGATCCTTGACTACATATATATGTGATATAATCAAGAAAGATAATCTTAATTTACATAGTCACAGGTCATCATATACATAGCTACTGTACGTGGAGATGTTTCGTCATCGTCCAGTTAAGTTGATTGATTTAACTCGAATCAGCGTCAAATTCTAATGTCACCAATCAATCAATTTAATTTCTTCATGACTTGTCGTATTCACTAATTAACTGTTTTAGCGTCATGTGCCAGTTCGAAATTGATTGCCTTTTTATCGGCAGATAGCGCGTATCGTATAAATTTAAAGTCTTATATTAAATCGTCTGTATGGTGAGACGAGATTCTTTTTAAGAGATTTATAACCACATTTTCACCATAATACCTTTTTGACAGACCGTACTTCCCCTTTTCTTAAAGTTGGGCAGTTGGCACCTGTCCTTTCATTTCCTTCATGATAAAAAGGTTATCAATTTTGTTCATCTAAGAACTCATTTATAATAAACAATGTATCATCAATATTTAGACGTGAAAACAATATTTTAATGTCCATTTTCTGTTTCTGTTCTTTTCATTTGATAACTTTGTTTTATGTTTAATATATATTCCCTTTTCGGCTTATATGTATTGTGAAGTAGAAAAACCAATAATGAAATATATAAAATATCTAAAACTACTAAAATTTATCAATCCATATTAAAATTATAAAGAAAAAATACTTGTATAATAAACTAAAAACAATTGGAACGATTTCAAAAATTATTTCACTTATACAAATAAAATCCAAAAACGCCAGGCCACCAGTAACAAACATAAAAATACAATACTTTAAATGCTTATTTGAGATTAGATTACTTCAATGGTCCTCTTGTTCAATACAAATGCCCTTAATAACTGATCTAGCACAATCAAGTTTTTGTATTGCGTTTTGTAATGGTTAGCCTCCAAACAATAATAATAGGATTGGTCGTATCATTATATTTTTAGCAGTTCGCTTCCTCGATGTTTATTTTAGCCTTGATTGAGCCATGGATGTAGAATCAGCGCAATGAAATAAGATAATAATTAGAGTATATTTAGTTTTAACAAGAGATTTTGGAGTTCAACAGGAATGTTTCAAGTGTATGTCAGTGAAGTATACAATCAGTAATTTTTAAGCATGCTTTTAAAGTCTTTGTGCGAAGCAGTGCAGTGTTGCTGCTGGTGGCTTCAGCGTGTGACTCTCATTCTTGAGTAACCCTACGGCGTATGTTAGGCACAGAAGAATGATTATCTGTGTAGAAAAACAAATGATCACGAAAGAGAAACAAATGAGGTCTAGATCTGTAAGGTTGTAGTGCCGCTAGTTTTTTTTAAGTGTTTAATACAATCTATATATTGTATTAAAATTTAGGAAAAAGGAACATTTTAAAACTATAGTGGAAAAATCTCACAGTAGGAGAAATTACTTAAATAATTTACTATTTATAGAGCAGTGTCCCAACCTCTTATGTGCCATGCCCCAACTTTGCCTTATTAAAATTCTTTAGCCTTTTAACATACATAACTTTTAATTAAAATAAATATCGTTAAATTAAAGAAAAATAAATGATACCTATCATATTTTTCCTTTATCGAAATGATAAGGAAATTGTTAACAACACAGTGAAACATGTAATGAAAAAACGTAAATTCTAATTCCAAATAATTTTAATAAGTTTTCGAAGTTTTTTTTACTTAACCATCAAATTGCCCCCCTGTGGGCCCCACATTGGGAAACACTATGATAGAGGACGATGTTTAGATGGGTTGCCTGGAAGTACCTTTCGGTAAGGTCGCCCGTTGTACCGGTTTTCGTTTTATAAAGTTTATTGTTATAATTATCATTTATTTCTTTCGCAAAAAAGTGTTATATATAAATATTGTTAAGTTTCGTAGCTCAATGTTATCTAAATAATGTAGATAAAGCGGCACGCTGTCTGGAACATTTATTTCCGTACACAATGCAACTTATTTTTTGCAGATATACCTATGTGGTCTTTAGTTTAATGCCAATAGCATAGATATATATACAATAGACTCTAATGACATCATCAACTAACGAAACCAATGTTAAATGTTATTTTTCATTAGACAGAGTATTTTTGTATAAAATCTATAATTTATAAAAAATAATTAAAAATACTGATTTTAATACTTCACATGATTACAAAACGGTCACAGGTTATTCGAATCGATGATGACATAGCATCTAATGCTTTGAAATATCTGTGTTTGAGTAATTTAAGAATGACAATTAACACGTAAAAGTCTTGAAGTTTGTTTACGTGTCATAAGGACTGGTGCGACGCCATCTTGCATAGAAATGTGTTTTGGCGGGTTTTTTAAATTTGAAGAAGAAACTCAATCAAAAATAACAATTCTGTAGCCACTGATAAATAGGACTTTTAAAATCTGATCAAATAACTTTCAACACTTAAATATTGGAATCGCTACGGAAGGTACGTAAGCTGGGTCTCAAGGACGCAACAGATAAACAAATTCGCACCGTCCCATATAAAATAATTCAGAGGTCGTAGAAGTATTTTAGGAACGCCTAATTTTATAATTGTGTTTTATTAGCGTGGGCGACAACTCCATCAATAAATATCAATACGTTTGTTTTGTGTAAATGTTGAACACTTAACTTGAATGTTTACTTAATTTATGATAATCACGTATTTGCGTTTATCGACAAAAACTCGCCTTACGTAAACATCTACGTAATGTATTCGTGGAGGCACAGCCTCTTTGGAGCAGTTATGAGATTCTTCTCTATTGATGTAGTCTATCTAAGCGAGATACAGTTATGGACAAACACACATTACTTTGAAATAGACTTTCTTGCTTATTAAATCCCACAGAGAGTCTTGCTTTTCGAAGTTAAAGAACGCCCCCTTTAGCTACTTTCACTATTATAGGAAATATTTTAAGAAGCGCGAAGACTTTGACTTTATTTAGCAGTAGTAACAATTTAGTTTTTTTTTAAATATTAATATTATATGTTCTTAATTGATTATGTTTTCTATTTCGTATATTCTTTTATCAATGTAATCTGTTTGACTTTGTATATTGTCTAAGTGTTTTCTTTTGTATAAATATGTGTAGCTGTAAAATTACTTATAAATAAATAAATACACTTGTAGGTCGAACGAGACACGGCTTTGAACATCTCCATTTCTCTCAAGTTTAAAAACCTAAGTTTTTAAAACATTGTTTAATATTAATACGGTATTCAAAGTATCTAAGCTTTTAATTGACATTATAAAGTTGTAAGATCTACATCTCTCTTGGTCCTGTTGGGTCTTCTGCCGAGGAACTGTGATACTTCCAAGATCGATAGCTATGTTTTAGTATGCAGTTTGATAAAGTTATTTCATTATACCCTATTTCCCTAACGTTAGCCATATTGAGATTTTTTTTAAATTGCGGCTTTCGAAATTAGCTATTTTTCTTTATAGTATTTTTATTTATAAAAATGTAATAAATCTTTTAAAGAATTCTTTCATTATAGTGACAAATCTCCGAATGACAAATATATTTCGCGGTAATAATAAAAGGGTCGTGATAAATGATCTATAGACATAATTTTGGTAAATCTATTACAATTGAATACATACTAAATGTATTTTAATTTGTGAATTATGGTTCATTTGACGTGTATTGTGACAATAATTCGTATCCTTTTGTACGTCTGACACGTGACACGTATGGCAGCTGACAAAAACGAAAAAAAAAAATATAATCGAACTAGCGGTCTGTTCGGACTGCACGTGAATTTGTTTTTAAATTTAAGCTAGCATTTGTCTCCCACCTAGCATTTGTTTTTAACCTTGAGTTAGCGTTGTTTAAATGCGTTTGCGTTTTATGCAATTTTCGTCCGTAAAATACTGGCTAAATTATATGAACTAAATGTTTCAATACGTGATTTTTAATCCCAAGGGCGTGCTTGGAACCCTGTATACCAATGTTGGTATCAACAAGGAAATATTTAAAAAATATGAATGTAGCAGAAATACCCTTACGGATTTGTGGTGCCACTATCACGATATTGTTTTAACGAAAAAAAGCATTTATTCCGCATGGACAGATCACAGAATACATAAAGCAGCTTCGCCCGCGTAGATTTCTTATGTTTTGGCAATATTTTTGGCGATTTTTTACATTAAACAGTAGTAGATTAATATATTTACAATAAAACTATTTCTTGCAATAACTGACATAAAGGAGACCTTTTGTCAGTTCACTCAACGGTTAATTAAAAATGTCTGTTTATCGTTATAATTCAGTCAAAAATAAAAAAAATTAATAAAATTAATTTAAGTCACATTCTAATACACGAATTGGAAACGACATAAAATTCAAAATCTAAAATTACATATACATATTGACAACACTTAGACAATATACAAAGCCAAAGGTCAATTGAGTACATTATAAAAAAAATAGAAAACTGAAGTTAAAAGTTAAACGTCTATGAGTTACCGAAAATATGTAACATTAAAAATAATCTTATAAAATGTTTTGGTCCGTACATCTGCCAGATTTAATTTTACAGTTAACTCCCTTTTCTGTTCACAATCCATTGTGGTCAATTACAATCGAACAATTTGTAATCGAGTTACGATTTATCGATTGTGTGACGAATTCTTTGTGCGGAAATCGAGCAATTACACTATGAATTATTAGTTTCCTATTTATTTAGGGATGAACGGTTGGTCATTTTGGAACCCTCCCTATATTTCGATGCGGTAGGTAAATCGATTATTCTATTAATAAGGTTCCAAGTAAATCTAATTGGCATATGGCGTAAAAGCGGACGTTAAATTTTCGTTTAATTTCAATTTAATTTTACTTATTTATAAGTCTTTATTAATGTAAATAAATATTCGTATATAAAAACTTATTGAGAGGGTGTCTAGATATTTGAGCTATGTCTCGACTCTGAACAAAGCTAAACTAACCAAAAAAGTCCAAAGAGCAAGAATTTGAACGTAACTTTATTGTGACGAACATAAATATACGGAGTTAAAGGACTACGTAAAAATCTATTAAAATTGTATTTTAGAAATTTATTTAATTTTTTACACAAATACAGTATTTACAATTTTCTTAACCTATAAAGTAATAATAAAAATAATTAAAAATAAATAAAATGAAAATTAAAACAAATTTAAAAAGTTTGGTCCCTGTGGCAGTGTACCTTTAACGCTGGCAACATTTCCTCGCTGTATTGCGAGACTTATTCTTTGAGCCAGGAAAGTGCCAGCTCTGCGGTCACCGGTACTATCTACCAGGCGCCAACTTAAATCTTTAATAAGCGCCTGTGCACTTGAACCCCACGGCCCAAGAGTCTCTACTCCAAAGGGAACAAAATTGAAGTTGGAGGAAAGACTCTTATATTTGTGCCGTTTGTTATTTTCTGCCTGCTCTGCGGCCGCGCCAGCTTTTTGGCTTGTCCGAAGGAGATGAGACGGGGCAAAGGTGTCTACACAGGTAGCATCCCATACTAAAGCCCGTCCCATTTTCCAAGGGATCAAAGACATTCCATCTGGCCGCTTGCCATCGTCTCTTGCGATGCCTGTTGACTCCAAAATTGCTGGAACATTGACGGAGGCAAGAGAGCGGCGTATAATGTCGTTTAGCGCGGCATGGCGAGAAAAACGACCTGCACTCTTTTGGCAGTGTAGGCCATGGTGTCCAAGGCTACTTACTTCAAAACCACAGGGACACTTATGGGGAGTACATATGGGCACTCCTAAGCGGAGGCTGATGGCAATTCGAAGTGATTCAGGGTCTAAAAGGGTGCCAGTGTTTGGCGAAGGATAAGCATTAAGCCAATGTCCAGCTTCCCTAGACCCCACAGCCATCAACCTTGCACGGTCTGTTATTGGAATGTGACCTAATAACTTTTTGAATTCACTTTTGCAAAGAGGATCATCCCAGCTCCTTTGAAAGTTGACGCCAGAAGGCAAACTCAAGCCTGGGTTGGATGCTATCCACACGTTTCTTGCATCTGTTAAATCCGCAATCTCGTAGTTTGTAGAATAAGATCTAAGGATTTTACCTACCAGACTGCTAGATTTGTGAGCAGATGAGAGAAACGCTGGAAGAGCTACACTTGTTATCTTGCGTACTCCTAATCCGCCAAAGCGAACAGGAAGCGATGCTTGATTCCAAGAAGGTGTATCAAAACGAACATTTAAAATAGATTCCAAAGAAGTTTTTAAAAGATTATCCAAATCACTTAAAAAAACTGAATGATTCCATAGAGGGCTACAGCGAAGTACGTAAGTTAATTTGGGAACAAAAAGGCAGAATTTTAAAATGAACAAAGCTGAGTGTGCTGTAATATCCAGAAGACGGTGAGAAAGATCTTTAAATTTTGATATTGTCGAGTTAATGTATTCTTCAAAACCTTCTTTGAAAATCGGTGCTCTTAAGAGGTACAGCGATTTTTTATTTATTATTTTTATATTTGGGGCTAAGGTATTAATTTTTTTTATCGTATGGTCGGTGTCCATATTCTCACCATGGAGATATATTTCACATTTATCAAAGTTTAAAGTTAGACCCATTGAACTAAAATCTGATATTATCTTAGATAGATCTGAAAGTACTACATCTGCGTTACCTCCTAGAGTACCATCGTCAAGATACCAGACGTTAAAATTTGATTTTAAATTTTGTATGCAAGAATTTATTGCGAGACTAAAAATAGCCGGCCCAAGAGGATCACCTTGTTGACAACCAACTTCTGAAGAGAGTTCGTAACTCTTGTATGTTAATTTTGATGGCTCTGAGTAACACTGTAAAAGATAGTTATATATTTCTGGAATGTTTTCAAAAGACTTAGTCAGCAAGGTGTCCCTGCTGATTGAATTAAATGCATTCTTGACGTCAACTTTCAACAACACATCAAATTTTTCGTTAGAAAAAAGAGTGCGCAAAGCGTGTATGGCAGCTTCACAGCCGCCTTTAGTGCCAAAGCCAAGTTGTGTTGGTTCAAAAATTTTGTTCAATTTACTAATTATATGTTTTACTGCAATTTTCGAAGTTAATCTGCGAAAAGTGCTACCTACAGCAATTGGCCTCACCCCACCATCTTTTTTGGTAAGAGCCACCAAGTTTGCCCCATATAAAATAGGAGCAATAGCTTGGTTAATCTCCCCGCAAAGCATTTTATTAACGAGTTTTTTAAGAGCTTCTAAAAGCCGAGCACCTGTATCACCAACACTGAATGAAGTTAAATCTTTAAGATGTTGGGGTGACAGCCCATCCAAGCCTGCAGCTGATCCTGGTTTAAACGAATTTATAGCATTTAGAATTTCATCCGTAGACTGAATTTGAAGGCAGGCCTGGACGTCTGTGGGAGGGTCTAAAAAAAAAGGTGTGTCTGGAGCACTGGGGTGCTTTGACGTAAGAGCTGCAAGTGTATCCGGGGTGTCAGGGGCCAGTACATCATTTGAGAAAAGAAGTCTGGCGGCCCCCTTTAGATCTCCATCGTTAATTTTTTGTTCAACTATTTTTGAGACACATTTTGGTCTTTTTCGGAAGGTTCTAATAGCCGGAATTAAAAATGGATTTATACATGTGGGATCATTACAATTGTTTTTAAGTTTTTGAGTTAGCGAAAGGTTATCACCGGACTGTACATGCAAGAAACTATACGGAAAAGTCAATAGTTTCTCCCATGAGTCTGTACTGTTTTCTGTTATGCATTGTGTAATATATGATTCTAATAAAGAGGCGATGGAGATCCGGGCACCTCGAGGTATGCGTTTTACAACTGGACATGTTTTTTTTAAATTCGAAAGTAAAGTTTGAAGTTTTATGTGGTCTGGTGTTGCTTGCCTATCTGTGCTGTTATTAAAAGAAAGTTGTGAATTTTGTATAGTGTCTCTGTGTATCTTTGTTTTGTGTATTTTTAAGCCCCGGATTGTATTAAAACTTTTTTTACATAGGTCACAGGTCAAATTTTCCATATGTACACTCCACTCCGCGTTTATGAAAAATACAAAATTAGTACTCTTAAAATAAGTCAACAAAAAAAAACTTAAATAACCTTAAATTAACTTAAATACATGACAATAATATATAAATATACAAAGAAAATATGAAAATAAAATAAACACACAGGCATCAGCAGGAGCACAACACAAGCAAAAGCAGGAGCACAACACAAGAAGAAGCATTAGCACAAGCAAAAGCATAAAGAGCACAAGCAAGAGCACTGAGAAAAAAGAGTTCAGGTTTAGGAAGAGGCAAATTTCGTCTGACCACTATTAAATTGTCCGTTTCTTAGACTTTACGTAATTTAATTTTTTATTGATTTTGTTTATTTCCATTTTTTTACGCATTAAATATCATCATTTTGCATCATATTCCATTTAATTTAATCAATTTTTATTTCTAAATTATCATAAATATTTTTTTCATGTTGTCACTTTGACAACTTTTACTCTTTTTTTTTCTCTTTTTTTTTTACTACGTAAAATATATCTTACATAAAAATCAATATTGCAGTGGCCTAGTGGCTTCAGCGTGCATATCTCATCCCTAAGTTTGTAGGTTCGATCCTCGGTTGTGCACCAATGGACTTACTGTCCTTACGCATTTACCATACGCTCGAACGGTGAAGGATAACATCGTGAGGAAACCGGCTTGCCTTAGACCCAAATGATCACGAAACAGATACAGATATCTGAGGCCCAAACCTAAAAAGGTTGTTGCGCCACTGATTAAATAATCAAACAATGTCAGTTAAAAAAGTAATGTAAAAATAACCTTTTTTTATATTACAATAATTTTCAAATTTTTCTGTTTCCCTGGTACTCTTATGCTACTTAAAGGCACTTAGTCTTGCAACTTCATCAAATATTATGGTAGCAGCGAATCGGAAGTCGGTTTTCCACCACACTTTTACATTTAAAAGACGACGTTATGAATGATTTTACACGTTTATAATAACACATTTAGCAACCTGGAGTGCATGACTCGCACATCAGAAGCACACTTGGACGGACGGACTTGTTTTTAAATACAATACCGAGGTGACTACGAAATGTTTGATGGTAGGATATGCAGAATCATGCAAACTTTAGTTGCATCCGGTGTATTTGACTGCTTAAGTTTGCTTTTTAAATTATATTTAGTTTGCTATCACGAATTCTAAAAATGTGTATAATAACACATTTTTGATAACAATAAGGGTCTGTTTCACAATGTACGGATAAGTTCTACATAAGTTCCAAATTAGCTATATATTACTTATTGGTAGGATAAACACTATTGTTGCGTTTCACAACTGTTAGATAGCGCTATTCGTCACATAAAGTCCATCATAAGTTATGAGTCCGATGAATGTCAAATAGCACAATTTATCTTCCAAATAATTTATGTGTTGCATAGCTATTTGGTACTTTATCCATACATTGTGAAACAGACCCTTAATATTTAAACTATGTCAGAGATAGTGTAATAAGAGATGTCGATTGTCATTTGTTTTATTAGAATGGCAACACGAATCTGGCAGGTTGTAAATTGTCAATGTGTCAAAGTCAATTTGTCAGTAGAGCGTTGTGCGTAAAATAAAATCGCTTTCAATCTGCGACATAAATAATGTTTCATAATTAAAGTAAAAATAAAATATGAAAGTGCAGAACAAAGATAAACTACCCCAGGGGTGTACCACACGCACTCGCGATGGAGAATCCCCCTCTGGGCGTCGTCCACCGGGACGCTCAGACTGTTCTTCGTATTCTGGAGGGAGGGGGAAATTCTGCGCTGCCTTCTGGCAGTGTGAGTATCCATGGGCGACGGTATCACTTAACATCAGGTGACAGGTGAAATTAAAATGAAAATCCAAAGCCCAACCAATAAAGAAATAAATTTAATTTAAATTTAGTATTATCTGTTTTTTTACCTTCTATAATACTTAAAATTGATTTGTTTCAATTCATTACTGCATGTAGCTTACTCTCTAAATACAAGAGTTCGATTTCAATATATTCTTTCATGTTGAGAGCAGATAACTTATACTGCCCTATAGATGCAAAAAGTAACTATATTAATAGTTTGTGTTCATAGAAATTATTCATACTTTAAAATTGAATAAGTCCTAAGCGTATGTGAGATAAGGGGGTGTTCCAATGAAACAGCTTCACTCTGGTCATTTCCGATAACAATTTGTAAGGAAATGGTTGCAGTAAACACGACTGTATGTCGACTTAGTGGGCGGTATTGCGATATTATTAGGATTATCCTCATATGGTGTAGTTTTTAAGATATGATAGGTGGAAATTGCGGCGTTAGAATTTGTTATTTTCTTAAATAATTTGCAAATAAAAGGTCACGAATTGTTTTTTAATTAATAAAGACGACGAAATTTCTGTATTTGTAAAAACAATTGGTAATATGTCATTCGCATTAGTTCGAATTATTTGATTTTTAATATATTTATCTGTTGTGTGTAATGATTTCCTGGTCATTTTCACATATATGCAAATAAATATAAGGTACATTATTTTCGTCGTCATACATATTATAATAAAATCTTTTCATTTTCATAATGCGCACGGCTATCGTGAAGAAAGCCCAGGCCTTATGCAATTTATCACTTAACTTCAATAGCGACTTATATTATCTCTTATAAATAATAAAGTCCAGCGTCGAAACTAAATTTCGCTCTTCCAAAATATTAATGCCGCAAACTTGGTCGAAAAACCTAAAATTTACCACAATTATTGTGTGTCATTTCTTATGGGTTTTTTGTTCTACGACCACAAATACGTACGGAAAACATATCACTTACAAATGTTTAAATAAACTTTATACGCAAAAGAACAATTTTGTGACAAAAACTAACGTTTTTTATCACTTCAGATTGAAGGCCATAGTCACCTCGATAAATACAAAATGGCAGTATTTGTATGTAATTAGTCTGTGCAACTGTTATGAGGCTTCGAGAAGAACAAATATCGAATGTAAACACTCCAAGGAGCGATGACTCGCCAACGCATAGCGGCCGTCGTTCTTGTTTTTATATGACAACCGAACATTCTCTTACTTGAAGTTTTTCAAATTGCCAGCAAAAATATTTGTTATTTTCGTAACTGCTTGGAGCCCATTCTCCAAATAGCATTCGATTTCAGTATATTCTTCGGGTTGAGAGCAGATATACTTCCCTATAGACTAACTATTTTAAGTATCTTAGGTCAAATTATGTAAAATTAAAATTAATCTTTTTTTTAATTGCCTTAACAAAAAATTGTCTTTGCTGAGTTTCAAGCGGTTCACTGGAACATGGATTTTTTTGTATGAATTGTCTCAGCACAAAGACATTTAACATTACGATCTCACTCACTTAGTAATTAAAAACTGTTTCACTAAAAAGTGTTTAATAACACTAGTACTTACTATTCTATTAAGGGCAAGACACTCTGTTCTTGTGTTATTTTTTTCCACTTACAACTGTTTAGCACTCAAGACCAACGCTGCACTCACACTGATTCACTAATTCGAATGGGTTGGTCCTTTTCAATTTTCTCACTATAGGTTTCAAGAAGTTGAATAGCCTCGACATTCACGTGTGTAGCCTTTGTCGTGGGCTCCAGAAATAGTTTTGATTATATTTTGATTGATTTGACGTCCTTTACTCGTAATTAAATGATGTATCGTTTTTTGCCTTTAAGATACTAAACAATCAGCTAGATAGCCCCAACTTGTTAACAAAATTTCAATTCCGTGTACCCAATAGACATCCCAGATATCCCATCCTTCCATTTATCCCTCCTTTCCGGAGAACGCGTTTTGGCCGAAATTCACCGATGTCCAGGTTGAGCATTATATTAAACGAGCTGGATCTGGACATCCATAGTTGCTCACCTCAGACTTTGACAGCGATTTTCGTTTAGTGTTTGTTTTAAAAAAAATTTATTGTTTAGATTAATTAATTTTATTACTTCTTGTACCTATGCTATGTTTGCCAGTAAGTGTTTGACACATTGAAAACTGTATTTTATTTTTCTTCTGTCAATGTATTAATGTGCCAAGCGTTGGCAAGCTTTTTATAAATAAATAAATACATTAAGTCCCAACGGAGGTCGTCATTGCGAATGTACCAGGGGAAATTTGGAAACATCGAATTCATAAAGAAACCACTGTTGGACACACATATTTTATTAAAGTTTTTAATGTCAAAATAATAGTCAAGGAGAATAAGGTGTACGTATGTATGGCTGGTGACGCAATTAACATCAGATGAGCCTCCTTGCCATTTCATTTATATAAAATAGACGTACTAATAATATGTTCACGGATTTTGCAATAATAAATACAATATTAATATATAGTTAATACATAGATTTAATATAAGCGGTAAATACCTTAATATTATACACTTACTAAAAATACAGTTATGTAAATTGTATCTTAAAATTTTATAGGTAATAAATTAAACATTACACATCGATCACCATAATTTATCGGACGATTTTATCACCACTTTTTATTAAATAGTTATTATATGAACTTTGGAATTATCTTAGCGTAATATGGCTATTTTTATGTTCTTTCGTATTGTCAATCATACGATTAATATAGAAGATAAATTTATAAGATAAACATTAGGGTAACAAATGTGTCAACATTGTACGAATTATTATAAAAATATATATGACGATAATACCTTGTAATCGTGGGATTATCTCCGCCCACTAGTCTCCAGTCTGAGAATCTGTGAAATCACACATTTGAACTTTATTTTATTACTGGTTCTTCCCGCTGTTACTTTGGTACTTTCTAAAGTTTAGATGATTGTGTTAAAGCTGTATATAATAAGAACAATCGTGTCGCTTTTAAATCACGTGTGTGCAATGGAATTTTCTTCCCATCTATATATAACACTCGGTAGTAAGTAAGAAGAACTCTCGTGAAGAAGCCGTGACGTGCCTTAGACCCAAATATCGATGTGAAACACACATCTATCAGTACGATGCAGAAATCTGCAGCCAATTATTATTAAGATCAATACCATTTTCTGAGCGGCTTAACCCCTTGGTTTTGCGTAGAGGGCCCATAGAATATGTGTCCATGGGTGGTATCACTTAACGTCAGGTGATCCTCCAGCCGGAAATAAAAAATACCACAGGTAAGGTGTAGTAATTATAGGTGATTTTGTATATGTTTTATCATATAGGCACAGAAAATACCACATAATTTGAGTAAATGGAGATTGGTTGTACAGAATATCCCTGCTGATTATGGTCCATAAAAATATGAAATAATAAATACCAACCACTAAGGTGAGGCATTCGAAAGCTAGTTCTGATTAGTTTTACATCGAATTAACTAACTGAGGAGTGCTACACACATGATATCAGGATATCATACTTTTTAATGAAATAAGATCTAAGGAGACGTTTTCCTTGCAGCAATGGCCTTTAGGTTTAAAGACATTTATTTATTCTCATTACAGACAATAGTCACTTACATGAGAACTTATATACTAAAAATACAATTTATCACGTCGTGCTTAAGCTTCAAGGATCAATCATCGAAGTAATGAGGATCACTCAGGAGATGGTCTTTTAGTCTAAGTTTAAATATTGCCAGGCTGTCTGCACTTTTTATATTTTGTGGAAGTCTATTATACCGCAGTACTCCCCCAACCTTTAAATCATCCGAGTACCTAGAATTGGTCCAAGTCGTCGTTTCAGCCTGTTAACTATGGCTGCTGGACTTTCAGGACGATAGGCTTCTCCCCTAAACTTCCAGTACCTTATCCACCCTTACCAGGTCATCTGTAGGTATCTGTATGAGAATTGGTTGCGAAAAGTGGGATCATAATCCATTGGTACACAGCCCCTATGCTGGACTCCGACAGCAGGGTTGAGATCTTAGTCACTAAGCTATTTTTATACATAGTTACTTTAATTTTATTTATTTTATTTTTCTTTTTTTACAGTGGTTGCCGGAGGAGACCGTTCGAAAGCAATAAGGCCGCCAGTTGCCCTGCTTTTCATTTAATTATGTCAATTGTATTATGTTTCTGCGACGAAGTATTAATAAATAAATAATACAATACAAAACTATTAATATAAAAATTAAACTAAAACAATATAAACGAAATAAGTAAAAACTTAAAACCTTTTTATAACATAGCTATAAATAATGCAATTCTTGTGAATTCAGCCAGTGTGCAACTAAATATATCAGTCTCACAAGCAATAATATTCAGGGTGCACAAGATACTCGTAAATGGTGCTTCTCTGAGTAAATTTGTACGCACCCGAGGCAAGCAAGCAAGCAATTGCGACCGCTTACCACGCCGAGTGTGATTATTTGTCTTTTTTTTGTCTCCAATATTTCCGGATTATATATTTTACCTCCTCTAGTAAGGTCCCTTACCTCTGTTCGATAACCTATCTTCGCTATGGGGAGTATGTGTGAGGAGAGCGTTTGATAATAGCCAAACTGCAGAGTTATGGATAAATTACACAGTCAAGAATAAGCGAAAACTAGTTTAGATTCTTAGGCAAATATTTTGATAACTTACATGTGTAGCACATCGTAAGGTGTGATGTTATTGATTAGACACGAAAATATTGAATACATTAATTTTATTGCTTAGTATTAAAATTAATAAATGCCGTACGAGACTCCATGCGTGTACTGAATAAATTATTGTCAATACGTTTATATTGTTTTATTGGTTTGAAATGTTTTACATTAATGTAAAATGATGCAATCGCCGGTAACATTCTATTTGATATATATTTAAATTTGTTTAGATTATTTTTGTTCAATTCAATATCAACTTCTACAAAGACTTGTACAATAATTGTTGCTTCATCAATCCAGACTAGGCTTTAACTTTCACCGGGGAAGACTAGGTCTTTCACTTCGCTCCAGTGAGCTTCCGTCCCTTGTGACAAGCCCCCAAGGCGGCCCAAACCGAGGTCCGATTATAGCAAATCTCTTTAGGCTAATAACGAGATTCCATACAAAACCACCACTTTGATACATGATATTTCTTGCATATATATAGTTATACTACGGTTATGGCCTGTACTATGGTTCGTTTACAAAAAACTCACATATATATATTATTCGCTTAAAATATATCTTTAAAACTATGCGTTGATTGAACTTCTAAAAGCGATAGCGATACCGAATGTATTGTTTTGTATACAAGTTCTATATAGCACTGAAGTCGCTATCTTTGTATCACACGGTACAAAAACTCCAGAAGTCGGAATCGAGCTACTAACAGTTACAGAATACCAGCGCTGACTTACAGTTATTTGAAAAGTTTATTAATGTTTGACGTTGCTTTATACTTGCTCATCTGATCATGCCGCCGTGCAGTGTGCACATTGGTAGCTCGCAATTGCGTTACCGGCCTTTTAAGAATTGGTACGCTCTTTTCTTGAAGGTCCCTAAGTCGAATTGGTTAGGAAATACTTCAGTGGGCAGCTGGTTCCACATAGTGGTGGTGCGCGGCAAAAACTGCCTTAAGAAACACTCAGTTAGAACGCCGGACCTATCTCGCGGTTAACCAAATTTTAAAATATCAAATAATAATATAAGATTTTGAGAGATACATAAGCCTTTTTTCTATTAAGTACCTCCCAAATGCTTGACGCAATAAACCAAAATGGTGTATTAGTTACATAGCAATAAATTTAACATTTATGACAATATTAAAGAACAATAAAAACACAATAAACGATTGATATTGCTATAAAACATACACGTTTTATATTGAATTTAGTGAATACATTTAAATTGATAAAGTTACTAGCTTTTGGCTGTGTTCGTTTACTTAATACAATAATTCTATGGGTTTTAAAACTGTGATAACTCTAAGAAATTCTGAAACGAGAATTCGCTTTGGCTGACTATTGTCAAAAATGTATTGATTTTTGACATACGGGACTAAATGTTCCCTAAATCCGACTATAACCCTTACTCCGCTGGCTTTGTGACCCAAAAAGTGACATGGACTCCAAAAATAATCTTCCAGCCCTCCCTGTGATGTGCTACCTCCATTCAATTGCTGGCTTTCAACTGCAGCAGGTCTTCCTCCACTCTATCGATCCAGCCGTGCCTAAGTCGACCCACGGTCTTAGAACGATAGGCCGACTCAGGTAAGCATCCATCACCCCTCGATCTTGGACCATGTGCTCAAGGTGATCCAGCCAAGTGGGTGGGCCTTTTATTCACCTATAATGTTGGGCTACCAATTCTTCTATTTCGGAATTTTTTAGTCCATCCCCCCTCTTTGTCACCCCAGGACTTACGCATAAATTATATATTACGCAGTAATTTCCGTTCCGCCACCAGTAACTTATTCTCCTCTTTCACGGTGTCCAAGCCTCAAACTCTGAACTCAAATTCAAAATAACTTGATTCATATAGGTAACCACTAACCAAGTACACTTATGAACAGAAAAGATGTTAAATTGATTCTAAATTTACATTACTACCAGTTCGCAAGTCAAGGGCGTAGAGCGGTCATTTTTATAGGAATTTTCGATAACCCTTACCCTAATAATAATAAGCTCTATGTTTGCTAGATGGATGAATTACAAAGAACTGCACAATTGGCTACAACTAATTGAAAATTCAACATATAATTACAAACTTATTTATACCATTTTTTTTTAATAATAATTTATTTATTGCAAGAAAATGGTACAAAAATGTGTAAGCTGGTACAATCGTAAGTTCACATATTCTGCCACACACAATGGCGTTTATTAGTCAAATGAATTGGGTCAATTCTTATATTTATCGTACATATCATATCATACTTTCAATATATACTTAGAACTGACTATTGGTGCTATGGCTAATGCACTTGTCTGTACCTGTTTTGCTGATTATCATCAATTTGTTATAATCTAGATCCCTTTTCGATGGCTTTCGTATCACATAATTGGACAATTTAAGCGCTTTAATAATGCCACGAGGTTTAATTAATTTATTATAAGCTGAATATCTCATATGTATGTTATGGCTATGGAATCTGTGGTTGATTTAAGTCTATTGGCTTTGAATATTTGACACCAAACGCAAACCAACAGAAATTCAAATATTTTACAATCGGCGAGACGGGTGCAAAAATGTGGTGTTCATATTGTGAAATTAAATGTTTGACAAATAATATCAATATTTTACATATTGTTGTGTTTTAATTAACAAAAAAATAACATATTATACGTGTTATAAGACAGACTACCGCAGCATACATCAATACTAAACTAAAAAATGTTTGTATTGACTGTGTTACGAACATAAAAAGAAATGAACCGATTTTAAAAATTCTTTCAATATCACAATGATACATCAAATAAGTCATTGTAAATAAGTAAGTATCAATCATTATTAAGACAAATAATACAACAATAGCGGTTATTTAAATGAATTCGGAAAATTAAATTGACTTACCTATACATAAGGTATGAAAAAGAAGATATTAAATTAAACCTAAATAAAGGTAAAATAAAATAAATAAGAAGGAAAATTCCTTGAAAAAAGGCTTAAATATTTCAACACAATATACAATAAAATATAATGTCACGAACCGTGATTAAACACGAAATGTTTAAGCCGAAAAAATTACCATTAATTTAACAAATATGAAGTTTGTTACCTACAGTATAAAACCTACACACGTTATGTCTTAACGATGGCGTAATATATACTATATACTACTTGCGTGGAAATTTATCATCCCCATTGCCCGTTAGGGCTACACTTAAAATTAAGCGTATTAATTTTGCAATCACGTCATTTTATCTTCAATTCGCAAAAAATATGTGAGCTAAATCGTCGTTTATAATATATCAATGTGGTTGGATATATATTTAGTATATTGTTTATGTATAGCTTAATAAGTATATAGTATAAATAGATAGCTATCCACCGTCTGTACTCTTAAAATTAAACTGTTGTAATGTTACGACAAAGCGCAGACTCCTAGAGTATGTTAATTTAAATTAAAATGTTAACAATAGTAGCTTTTTAAACCCGTTTGGCACAAGCCCTGTTACATCCCATTGGGTATTTATAATTAGTTCATATCAATATGGAACCTAACATAACAGAATACGTGCGAAAGATGCGTGCACAATTTTTCCAATCCTACAGAATTAAAGTATGCATTAGATCTAAATAAACATGTACTTGCCTTATCAGAGATGCGAATGACGTTAACAATGAAATAGTTAATCCAGGATTACGATCGAATTTACAAAGGGTTGAACCCTATTATTGAATATTTAAATAAGCGAAATCGCTACAACTAAATTAAATGTGGTATCCCGTATCGCGTTGGGGCTTAGATAACGCTAGCATCTGTTACATTAAAATTTCATAAGATCATCTTCTATGGCTGACACACGAATTTACGTCAATATATTTTTAAGCTATTGCATAGTTTTTCGTGGGCTTTGAGCGCGGCGACTGAATCAAGAAATTCCGTAACGAATATAAAAACCTAACACACGATGACGTAATATAGGTGTGACCAATACGCGTTAGAGCGGGACAGAACGCATACTGCGTCTCACATCTGTCTGGCGTGATCGGTGACGAAGCGAAAGCGCGGCCTGTGCGGCCGGTGAGACAGTAGTCTGAGTCTGGTAGAGTGGTAGATTGAATTAATATCAAAGAAAACAATTGAATTAATACCAAAGAAAAAAAAATATTATATATTATGCATACGTTGATAAAAAATGCTATGCAATAGCTTTACCGCGGCTGTCCCCGAGTGCCACACGTATTTTTGTTATGTCATTTAGGACGACCCTACATGTTTGCCATTTATGTTATCTGCTATAGAATTTTAAACCGCAATCAATAAACATCATTAATCAAAGAGTGTAGCCAAACTTTGATTCACAATAAATTTCACAATTTATTATACATTGTATTGTGATGACGCCAAGGGGTGTGACGGAAATTATCGCTTCCGACTTCCCAGCTGTATGTGGTGATTTGTCTTCAATCCGTGGATATGTTATTTGAATTCATCGTTGTTACAACGATTGTACTTTTTGGAAACAAACACCAGCCACACCAAATCAAACACAACGCAAACCTATATATTAGGTTGGGGAAAAAGTCTTTTCGCATTATACTATGTATGAACTTGTAATACAATCTCTTTACTAATCTCTACCTACAAGATGGCAAAAAGTTATCGAACAAAATGGTACCTACATACTTTAATTAAATGTAAATAAACTACAGGGTGTCCCGTGGCAGATTTAGGATTTGAAATTCGAATATTTTTCTAACGGTTGCGCGGGGGACCAGGGAGAGGTTACAGTTTGGCGCTGCAATTGTGCGGATTGTTCAATAACGATGTCGCAGTGGACTGGCGCGCACCACGCTTTCGCAGTTGAAGCGTATTTTGAAGCTAATAAATCGAGCACTGTTGGTCGCCGAAGATTTTGTTCTCACTACAATATTCGTCGCTTAAGTGAAGCACCGAGGGAAACTTTGATTAGGACGTGGGTCCAGAAGTTCCGTGCAACAGGTTCAATAGTTAACGAGCCAAGCCCAGGTCCTAGCCGAACGTCAAGGACTGCACAAAACATTGAACGCGTTGCAAACAGTGTGCAAGAAAATCCCCGCCACTCAGTGCGTAAGAGAGCGTCAAGTTTGCGCCTTCCAAAAACCACGGTGCACCGTATTTTAAGCTTGGACATTAAATTCCATCCGTTCAAGATCCAATTGGTACAGGCACTTAAACCAAATGACTTCAGAGAACGCAAAGAGTTCTGTGATAACATGTTAAGTCGATTCCGAGCTGTTAACACCATTTCGTTTAGTGATGAAGCTCATTTCCATTTGAATGGCTTTGTCAATAAACAAAACTGTCGCTCTTGGGCGCCAAGAGGACAAAACCCGCGATTGAAACACAAAACAGCATTGCATAGCCCAAAAGTAACTGTTTGGGCAGCTCTTTCTGTCAATGGAATAATTGGATCGTTTTTCTTTGAAAATTCTCGTGGAGCAACCGTAACTGTTGATGGTGATGTCTATCGCCCCATGCTTAGTGAGTATTTTATACCGAAACATAGAGAACATCCATCGAACAGCTCTCATACGTGGTTTCAACAAGATGGCGCCACGCCTCACACATCAAGAGCCACCATGAGCCTCCTTCGTGAAGAATTCCCCGGAAAATTGATAAGCCGATTTGGGGACATCGCATGGCCACCCAGATCGCCAGATCTCACCCCATTAGATTTTTTTTTATGGGGTTACTTAAAGGGAAAAGTGTACGACAGTAACCCGACAGATCTATCGGGTTTAAAAGAAAATATCGTGCGAGAAGTGAATGCTATTCCTCGGTCAGCTATGCAGCACGTCACTCAGAATACTCTCGAAAGATTCCGCGAGTGTGTACGTCGCGATGGAAAACATTTGGACGGAGTGATCTTCAAAAAACAAAATCCGCATGTCTCGTCTTTCTTTTTATGACAAATATATGTATATTCTAAAATAATAACATTCTTTAATTTAATTAAGAAATCCAAAATCTGCCACGGGACACCCTGTACATTAAAAAATGTTGTGAATTTTCTTGAAAAATGCGAAGAAACTTTTTCCCCAACCACAATAAACAACCCAAAAACCGCGCTTTCTTCGCTTAACACTTTTCTCCTTCCGAGGCCCTTTCATCTTTAACCACTTCCTTAAAACAAAATATTTGGTCTAGTGTGTTAGATTTAGGCCTCTGGCAGCTCTCTCTACTCTCGGTCCCGGGCAAGTCTCGCAGATTTTGCAGTTCCCTTCTAGTTCTACTAGTTGTGGGTAGCAGGCAACAGTACACCATATGTGCAAGTATTATTAAGAAACAAACGAGTTAGTGATATTAAAATGATGCTACGCTAAGGAATAAATAACAGCTATTATCGCATAATCTACATATCACTAGACAAGGCTACTGTAAACAGAAATGTGATAGCGCCATCGTCTATAACCTGTCCTTGAGCGGTAAAATTCAATGTTGAATACTTAGCAAAGAAATAATACGCGTCTCGCAGTATCAAGATACCTAAATGACTAACAAAAGAACACGGTCAATATTACAATTCTATTGGATTCCATAAATTAATTAATTAAAACACAGATATAAAGAATTTACAATATTCATACCAACATTACATATACAACCTACATAGTTGTTTATATTTAAAATTAAAACGAATTTAAAAAGTTTGGTACCTGGCAGTGTACCTTTATAGCTAGCAGTTCCTCACTGTATTGCGATACTTATTCGTTGAGCGAGGAAAGCAATAGCTCTGGGGTCATCGGTGCTATCTACCAGGCGCCAACTTAAATCTTTATTTAGCGGCTGTGTACTCGATATGGGATATAGGATTATCAATTCAATTCAATTCAAAAATCATTTATTCACGTAGGTAACACAATGTACACTTGTGATTCGTCATTAAAGAAATACATATTAATGCTTCTAATTTTACATTTACTGCCAGTTCTAGTATCTTTAATTTGGCGCGAAGGACATTTCAGAATCGAGTCCATGAGTTGATCGCAAACAACTAACAACAAATACATTTCGGCTGAAACGTAAAATACGTAAATTTCAACTAATTTTAAACGTAAATACAATTTTTTTTCCTCGCTCAACGAATAAGTATCGCAATACAGCGAGGAAATGCTGCCAGCGTTAAAAGTACACTGCCACAGGGACCAAACTTTTTAATTTTATGTAAATTCTCTATTTATTAATTTTTAATTATTATTATTATTACTATGTAAATTAAGAAAATTGTATATACTGTATATTTGATTGTTATGTTTAGGTTTTACTTTAAATATATGCATATATAAAATTTGATTCTTCATTAATCTTTCAAAATGGAGTTACAAAATTTAATATAGAATATGATTTGCATTGTCTTCTCTTTAATTAAGTCTACATTACAGATGCAAGCAGCTGCGGTATGCGAATTATGATGCCCTTTATTAATTTAACCCTTCACGCCCTAAATTCAGAGGGAGGGTTGCGCGAGCGCACGATCCATCATAAAACGACGTAAAACAAATCGATTTTGGGAGTATTGATATGTGTACTCTCTCTGGAATTTATGCTTTATTAATGGGTACTAGGATATAAATTTGATCGACAGAATTTTGGCGTTCCGTTATCAGCATGAGTTTGTAATTTCATATGTTACAGTCGATGTTATGGTAATCTGCGAGCGAAAATCTGTATTAAATTTTCATATTATCTGTCGAATTGAGTAATTTAATCCAAAAACATTTTAATTCCTATTACCACAGTCATGTAAAATGGTAAATTGTCATCTAAAGGATGTCTATGGTGAAGTGATAAATTAAAAGTCTTTTTAAATACATCTAAACTATTCAAAACACTCCTACTTAAGTTGCTTTAACGTTGCTTTGTCATAATTTAAACATTATAACAGTATAAATATCGATACTTGGGATGTGGTGGTAGAAATTTGGTAGAATTTCGTATTTTTGTAGCGATATCATTAAAAAAAATCGATCAAAAATTAGGGGTAATTGGGGTCGCTTATTATTCCACATATATTAAATTAAGTATTCCCTGACCTACCCAATAAAGGAAAAATAATGTTATAAAACAGTTAAACCGTTTCGGAGGAATTTAGTTACAGACACAGACACAAGAAATTTACCTCCTTATGCATAAAATCTTATTAAAATAGTGGAAAGTTTATTTTCTCGTCGACTCATTTCTTCCTTCTTTCTATTTTCTTTCTTGACCTCATTGACTCTGTTCTTCTGTCGGGATATTAACTAATGCATTTGCGGTATTCAAATGAATGAGGCAATCCGGAGTCATCCTCATTAAAAATATCTCTGAGTTGTCATACCAGTAAGTAATTATCGTAAAGTATCAAAATTATATTCATCAAACGATAGAATTTACAATATAAGACGTGATTTAGATTTGGTAATAAAGGTGTTATGTTTCATACAGAAGTGTCGATATTGGAATTCACATTAGCGGCGAAATGATTTATGAACTTTTTAATACATTTTTATGTTAATTGGTTTTTGTTTATAACATTTTAGATGCGTTTTATTTTGACTTATACAATACAATTTAAAGTAACATAATGATCCTGACATGACATATTCATTGTTTAAATTATTTTATATGTCATAGGAAATTTAGTTAAACGGTGATTATATTCTGATATATGTGATACTAAAATAGGACCAACCATTTATGCTGATTATAAAGGAGATACTTGGCTAAGCAAATCATCGCGCATAGCTTGCAGAATTTGAGTTTGGTTAGCCAAAATTTAGGGTCGAATAGGAAGAGTAATTAAGCAGTAATGAAGAGGCACCGAAAGAAGAAAAAGAAATAAAGAGCAGAACTTTAAAAAATTTTCAATAACACTATACATATTTACTATCAGGACTATATAAGTGTTATGCCACTTATACGAAGAAACATAGACAAATAGGGAAGGAAACATACTTCCCCGAATCGTCTATGAAATTGTGTTTCCTGACACCAAGCTGAACGTCAAAACAGTAGTAATAATTGTAACAATTATTCTCAAGAAACAGTGATATGAAATTTTATCTCCACCACACAAATATACAGTATTAACAATATTCTTAACCCCCATAATAATAATAATAACAACAATAGATAAAAATGGATAAGAAGAATACTCAAACCAATTCAAAAAGTTTGGTCCCTGTGGCAGTGTACCTATAATAGCAGCATTTCCTATAGTAAACAAAAGACGGTATAGTAGGAATACTTTTAATAAAGTTCGATAAACACTGCTATAAATAGTGAACAAGAGAACATTGTCAGTACTTCCAATGAAGTTTGCTTGCATCCTGCGTTTGTGTTTCCGTGGTCCTGTGGCAAAACTAGGTTATATAAATGACAATGTAACTGTCATGCTTTCAATATAAAGTGGCACGCTACTCGCTAGGCTCTTGGAGTTTATATACATTTTTAACATTGTATAGGGAACATAAAGACTTCGTAACAGTCAGATATTTGGAAGCTAAAATGACCGCCATTATTATATAAAACTACTAGCTGATCCGACGTTGCTTTGCCATGTAGGTATATTATTTCTAGGAAACTTTTTTTTAGTTCAATAAAAAATAACTATCTACTAAAATAAAAAATAGGGGTTGGTCGTAGAGGGGTGACAGTTAAGGGTTGTACGTATGTTGTATTTATAAAAAAAAGTATATATAATTAAAAATTAATATGTATAATATTTAGGGGTTTGAAAGATAGATAGTAGCCGATTCTCAGATATACTGGATATGCATAAAAAATTTCGTAAGAATCGGTCGAGCCGTTTAGGAGGTGTAATGGGAACGAACATTGACAAGAGAATTTTATATATTACTCGTAGATATGGGATTATCTCGCGCTTGGTCCCGAGATCTCTCATACAAATTCGACGTGAGTCTGTAATCTGTATCGTCTGTCGCAAGGCACTTGAGTCTATTTGCCCAAGTTCACTATGGATAAATATTATATTGCATTTTCGATTCATTATTTGAGTTCGTATTAATGTATCACCCCTGCCGGAAATAATTTCGTATCACATACGATTAAATGTTTCCTTTAAGCCAAAAGTTTCCTAAAACTCAAGGATGACAATTGATTTATCCGAATAACCTATAAATAATTATCATTCGAGGAATGTTATTGGCTAATTTAAATTGAAATAATTCTGATATGAGTATAAAATTAACACAAATTCCAAACATATTTATGATTATTTCATTGAATACAGAATGAGTGAGGAAAATTGATTTTAGGAATTGTTTACGAAATTTACTTCTTAAAACAAATATACCTATCGTTCGGATTTCCCATTTTTTATAATAACCGTTAGTAATTGCTACGTATCGTAATATTTTTTTAGAGTTCATGCATTTGGCAACAAATGTTTTATACACAAACTATACACGCTGTTAATGAGATTTAAGTTTCTATTTAGTTTTAGTTTTTTTTTGCTGTTTGCTTGTGTTTATTTTTTTCCTTGCTAGTTGAAATTTTTATTTTCTATGTATGTGTGTAAAATTTGTGAAGTCATATTTTCTTGTAAAGCATGTGTTGTTGTAGGACTTATAAACGAAGAGTAATTACTAAGACTGAATAAATGTGGTACTGTACCTTATTATACATTTACCTTACAACTCGTAACAATTACGTCTCGTATTTCTATCAAAGAAACCAGAAACATTTAATGCACTTCCGCAATGTATTACGTAATTTACATAATAATACGATCAATTTTCGCTACGCATTAACACGTGTGCAATATTCGTTACATTTGAAGCCACTATCAAATTACATATTAATTAATTTAAACAATACTATGAGTATTGTTTATGTTTCTGAAAAAGACACTGTCTTTTAATAAAACAAATGTGCTCAAAATTGTAGGGTTTGACACTACATAGCATACACTAATATAGCTAATTAGACAGCTGATCAACGTGGTAGCAATAGTCGAAAATCAGTGTATACGTCAATGTGTCGTACTATGTTAGTACTTTAATACAACATAAAGTTAAAGAGTTAATTGTTTGGAGACAAGTTTAAGTTAGACTTTTTTTGGATATATGTCTGGTTTCACGTATTTTTGAAAAAAAAAACTCGTGAAATATATAAAACATCGTACTCATTGGAGCGATTAAAACGTCATTTAAACAGATTTAATTAAGAATTTTGAAGATTAAATATGGTATATTGTTCCTGAATGCGTCACTGTTAGAATCGGGCGACCGGTCGGGGCGAATGTCGAGTGTTGCCGTACTGTGACCGCAGTCACGGCACAGTCTCATCTAAACCACAGCTATGCGCACATCCTCCCTAACATAGCCGAATTTTTCCTTCAGGGAATCGCGAAATTACCGCGCGTATTTGGCGAGAACTTTCAAAAACAATTTGGTAAAGTGATAGTGTTGCATTGCTTATAGATTTTTGTGCGGTGCTGGACATGTTGTGAAGTGTATTTATTTTGTGCATTTTTTCTTTTTGGATTTTTTTGCGACGGAATTTTTGGTTGGTTATTATTTTTTTATGCTTGTAAGTTATTAGCGCAATTTCGCTTTTATTTTAATTTGTAACATATATCTTTTTATAGAAAATTTAAGTCGTACAAAAAGTATTCCAGTAATTTTTACTTGATTTTATCTGAACTATTTTCTGATTCTGTGAATTTTATAACCCCGCATACGAATATTTGAATAGGCTTAGGTATTACTACCTATAAAATAAGAAAATAAAATCGTTAAGTATAATTTTTAAGAGACTAAAGTTTTCCGAATGTTTAAACTTTTTCATATAAAATTTTTCTTTGAAGATTTAAAAGTGTTTTTTTGCTAAAACTATTTTAGTATATGTATAGAGATAGATAGATAAGTATAGACGCCTTATTCTAAAGCGGATTTTTTTATTACTTCACTTTAAACCCCGTTTAACGGCTGGCGGTCAACATAATTTTTTTTAGTACAAATCTTATTGTACACTATTAATTTTACATATTTTAATAAAAACGTCGATAAAAAATAAATAGTTTTTATAACATTTCAGCTAAACTAGCTTATGCTATCGATCAAGTTCGATTAATTTTCTTACGACAAATTCTGTCGGCGCAGGCGCATAGAAAATCCGGTGGCTAGTAGGCGGCTGTGATTAATTCAACGTTATAGATTATTGACATCGTTTGACAAGTTTTTGTTGAATAGAATTTATATTACACCTATAATTTATACATAGCTGTGAGACTTCGCATTTATGATTTTCTATACTTTTCTATACAACACAATTAAGTTTCTGGAGATATTCCTTAACAACTATTATTATATTTTGTAAACTAGAAAGACTATTCGAGTTTCTGATGTCCCTTGTAACGAAAAAAAACTAAACTATAAAAAAAAAAATTAAAAAATCTATGTAGGTAATTACATATAGTTTTTACAAAATTAATATTTCGATAATTGGCTATTTTTTTATACATTATACTGTTTCATATTGACTTGTATATCCAAGTTCAATTCAAATGTGCTTATAAAAACAATTGAACCAATATACATAGTTTTATTATAATCCCACAGAGAAACGTGTGGTCAAAGTAATTTATATCTAGTATAATAACTATTTTAAAGAGGAAATTTGGTAACGATACAATTGATATACAAAATTCTTAATTTAATTTATTTAATAACTTAATTAAGTGATTACTATTACTTTAGCAGGCTATACGAACGAACGAAGATGGAAAAGGCTAGTTACAATAGAAAATAATACTATTTAATGGTTTGTCAGTATTTCTTAATAAGAACTTAGAAATTATATATTCAAAGAACGTGAGACGTGAACTGTTGTCAGATTTTTGTTTTTATAGTAATAACTAATAATAATAATAATTTAAATAATTAATAAGTTAAGCGCAATCATAAACTCACTACAAGAATATTTTTTTAACGGTAACCAGGTGATTGCTGACGTACCAATAACATGAACATAAACTAGGTGAATAATCCAAGTATTATTTATCAAAACATCAAGAACATGACTCAGCAAATACGATAATTTATTATTTTCAATTATTTAATTTGCAATATTCTAAATTACGCGTGACAGAGTTTTCCTAACTTACCAGTAACACGTTTCCTCTGTTTCACAGCGAGCTTTTATAGATAAGTAGATAATATGTGCCTGTGTATATATTTTTTATATAAATTTTGGGCATAAAATTCTGTCATTTCCTCCATGCATGCTTGTGTCTCCGGTACTGCTAGAAAAAAAACTTTTTTGTATACAAAAGTAATTTTATTCATGGCTAATATATAATAGGCACACGGCGAAACAAACGATTCCTTAGTAAGCCTTTTCGTGCGTGAACATAAACTGCCTTCTTGGCGGGCAGACACAGAAATGTCCAGCAATTGCGAGACTTATAAACAAAAAGACGACGTAAGAACCGAACCACTAAAATAAATCCACAAAAGTTTGTACGCAATAAAATTGAAGATTGCCATAATAGCAATAAATTCGGATTCTAAAATAGAATTTAAAATAACAATCCCATATATTGCCGGGAATGGTGTTATTGACTGTCACAAGTTGGGACTGTGCGACGCCGTCGAATTCGGAAGCTTTTCTACCTGACCATAAAATATTGTGATTCTTTTGTTAGTTGTTTTGCCTAGTGCTAGAACTTTTATGTGTTGTCTTAGCGTGTGTGTAGATACACTTAGGTCAAGCTTTCAAATCCCAGCATGTACCAAGCGATTTTTATTTCTATGAAGATCAATCGTGAAGAAAACCGACAATTATGCTAGAATATAAAAAATATTAAGGAATCATGTTATCAGTGGCGAAACCTATTACATATAACTGAAAGTCTTTTTTATTCTATATTGATCTCACTCAAAAACATATACACATTTTACTTCAGTGAACGTTTTATCACTCTTCTGCGGCAAATCCAAAACTTTATCGTTAGAAATCGAACTATGAACACTTCGTTTGTTACTCCAAGCTTTCATTATGGCTATGAAGTAAAGAAATTGCATTTGATGAATAAAAAATCAAATTTGTTGGAAACTAACTTAATTTTGTTTTGTATTTTTGGACTTGGTGTGATGTTACAAGATAATATAACAAATTAGAATTAATTAATTTCGTATACAATATCTTTTACAATAGAATTTCAATCAGAGACACAGTTTTTGAATAAGTTATGTAATTATTTATAACTATGTTATTCGTAGTTAGCAATGTGTTTAAGATGACACATAGCCACTCACGAGGCGGCTATGTGAAGTATTTCCGTTGATCTTTGACAAGCTGTCAAATTGTTTATTACCGAATTTTCTTTTGGATAGACTACATATATTATAAATATACTACGGCAAGTTCAATGAGCTTATTTCGATATTTTTTTATTGATTTCAGCATATTTCGATTAAAAACGATTCTTTCTAGGTTACCCTCCATGTGGTCTATATTTAAATTAACAATATTCTTAGTTTAAAAATTTTGAACCCTGCTTTAAATACTCTTAAAGTAATTCTTTTATTAAACCTCCATATAACTTTACAAACTATTACTTTCTAAGCACTTATATTGTCTTGTAGTTAGCCAATTTTGCGGCTAGTTGGCTCGGCTGGATGTTTAGGATAGGCAATTTCAATAAAACGTTCTCGCCGAATGGTTTTCGCACATTAATCTGCTCTCTTCACGACGATATGCGAGACATTACAGTCCTAATGTAAGTTTCTAACGTCGTATTATTTTGTACATACAATGTCTTTGAAATAGTCTAAGAACTCGTGTAAAATCTTTTAAATAAATATGTCTTTGTGATACATGTAAGTAGTTATAACTAACCCGCTTATTAATAAAAACGAACTAATTCTTTCGTCGCTTTATATCGAATCTACGCTGTGATATTTGTACTTTTAAAACGGTACAATTAGGTACATTTATTTTGTGTAAATAATCTAAAAAAATAAACAGTTTTGACAAGTGCTTAAATGTGCTATTCTAGGTTTGATTACCGGCGATATTTTCTATATATAAAAAGAAAACGCGTTCGATTCCGAATCGAACTCCCATATGTCAAATCCAAAACGTTTTTTACATTCATGAGGCGCTTACGTGGCGTAACGACATCTACCCACCCTGATAGATACAGATATCTGAAGCCATATTAAGGATAGTACCAACACCATGTTTTATAATAATAAGGGTGGGAAACTGTTTTTGTTAAGGTTATATAAAAGTCGACATGACCTTCGTGATCGTAATTGAAATGAAATAAAATTATGGTTTTCATCAAACGAGCACGATAAGTGTTTCTCTTTGATTAATGCCTGTAGGTCAAGTAGGCAAAAGGCACGATATTTTTGCACGTGTTATTTTATTCGGAATCTTTGATTTTTATGTGGATAGAACTTTTTACAGAAAGGAGTTTCTTATGTCATTTTATGTGGAAAATAATAAAACTCTTTTGCAAAACAAAACGAGCACCTAAGGAAATTAAGGAAAAGTCGATTTTAGTTAATTAAATAAATTAAATTGTCTGACGTAGTCTGTGTACTAATAATCATTAGTAAGTTCTGGCAATTTTTCAAATCAAAATTGGTGAATTCTTTAAAACCGAAACACGGTCAATTAATGGTTGGCAATAAATATATTTTTAATGAAATAAAGTTACAAATGTAACCTTATATCGAGTGTTATGTCCTGTTTCAAAGTCCAGTAATAAGCTAAGTATGAAAGATTCCAATTATGCCTGACAATAAATGTCTGTGGAAGATAGAAGTTGTGTTCATCCTCGACCAGTCAAACAACTGATTGATGCTTTGCATTTGTCACTTTTCACTTAAAACTAACAAAAACGTGGCATAACGGACATGTCGATTATCTGTAAATCCGCATTATGTTTTTAGACTCAAAAGGCCTATCAATTTCCATATTTCAAGTAACACAATTCCTCACATTTCGTAGCACGTAATTCCACATTTGCATGGGTGCTAAGGAACTACAATTGAATCCGTTAGAAAAAATGTTGTTACGCGCCTTTAATAAGTATACGTATTATGTATTTTTACATTTCCTGCTTACCTAACCTATTTTTTTTCTCACAATGGTAGCCTGGAAGGGATCGCTCGAAAGCGATAAAGGCGCCAGTTCATTTAATTATGTCAATAGTATTATATTTCTGTATGCAACTAAGTATTATTAAAAATAATAAGTATCTATAAATCTTAAACTGGTAAAAAATAAAATTTGTATTTTGATTTTTTCTTTTCTATTTTGGAAGTGTAATATTTTTATTATTTGTTGTAAACTTTTTGTTCACAGTAATTGAAATGTATTTTAAAATATATAGTATATACTATATACCTCATGTACTATATATAATATACCATGTTGTGTACTTTAATAAACTACAATAAAATCACGGTTTAGGAGGTTATAATTGCCTCTTGCTTGAAATCATATTAATATGGATTACAGCTTTTAGGAGTATGCCAATGATTTGAAATGGTTTAGGTTAGAATAAATCAAACCTTAATCAAATTTTAAAGCTTTAAATAACGATTAACAAGCAGGGAGGCCTTGTTAACATGGCATTGCAACAAAATAAACTTGCTACGAGTCGTAATTAAGTAATGAAAGTTCGCGATTCGATACCTCTTTGCGTGACTTCTAGTTTATAGCATAACATATTCTTATGGACTTGAATTTATTGCTTGAATGCATTTTTCGTTAAACTTCGTTTAATTGTAAATAATTGTATTCGCGATTTCGTTGCTTTATTTATTTACAAAAGCTTGTCAGCGTTCGGCACACAGATACATTGGTACATAACACGTACTGATAGGCTAACATAATAAACTGAAAGTGGAAAAATACATTGATCCATTTATTATAAAAACTAAAGGAAAGTTTGATTTAAATCAAAGTGTGAGGAGAGCAGCTATAGATATCCTATTAATATTACTATGGGTATATGGATAATGATGGTAACTTAAAAAAAATCCTATTACAATTTGTGATATGTGATATTGAACTATTTAATATAAAGTTGATTGATGAATACAATTTGACAGATATTCACAAACCTTTTACTACAACTCTATTCAGAACGTTACGTAAGTGTAGTCATAATTAAAAGTATCCTTTATATACTATTAAAAGTTTTTACATGGCACGTGCGCAGTTCCGTTAAATAATTGTCTATTTCGAAGTAATATCCTGCACGCGAAGCCTCCACGTAACTCTGACTTGGTAAAACCAAACGTCATATAACTGTTAAATATTCATATATGTTACTGATGTTGTATAAACTTATAAAAACTCAATTCTTGAGGAAAAAATAATAAAGAACTTTTTATTAAAGTACTTTGCACCTTAACATTGTATACCAATAATTCTGCTCTGTTTATTATTTTTGATTCATTAATTAATTTCATTTTAATAATTATTAAAATAATGTAATAAATGTCGACGCTTCGCTAAGAAATTTGTGACCAATTTCAATTCCATCGTCGAATATTTTTTTTTTTAAATAAATAAATAAGCTTTAGTACAAGTGTTGGTCAAGTGGTTTAAGCGTTTCTTAACTCCGTATTTAACACTGGATCGTACAAAGCCAATCGTGGGAAACCGTTTCTTAGGGTAAGATTCAGAGACCAAACTAAGCGCGAACTATCAAGCTTCAATGTCAGGCACAAAAGGCTAATCAACTACTTATCTAAAACATTATCAAGAAAACAGATGCAATTCATGACCCATATGGCCATAGAACCCTTTGATTATTATTTTTTAAACACACTCACAGTAATTATTATTAGTTCTATAAATAAAAAAATCTATATTCGGCCGTCAATTAGTATGTAGATAACATTTATTTATTTAAATGTTGCCAATTGCACATTTAAAAATATGAAATTCTTAATTAAATGAACTTTTATGACTTGCAATACTTACTTCCAACATAGCCTCATAGATTGATTAGTCATAATTAAGTGTGTTTAATAACATGTGTTTAATATATATAGGCCCAAGTATTTCCGAACCAATTTGACTTAGTTTCCAATTCTTAAAAGGCCGGCCTTCTGGCAATGTTAGTGTCCATGGGCGGCGGTATCACTTAACATCAGGTGAGCCTCCTGCCCGTTTGCCTCCTATTATATTAAAAAAATTGTGATACATAAGCTTTAGTAAGATCACGTGTTATTGTGAAGGCTTGACACTGCACTGCGTCAAATGTAAAAATTTGACGTAAGCCCACGTCATAGTATGTTGACGTCAAACTGCCTTGATATATGTAATGGGCTAAACCTTGAATATTTTAGTATAATATTACATTTCTGTGAATTTTTTTAAAATGTTTATGCCCAATATTTACAATATTCTTAACCTACATAGTAATAATAGTAAAGTAGAAAATAAAACAAATTTTAAATGTTTGGTCCTTATGGCGGTGTAGCTTTAGTGCTGGCAGCATTTCCTCGCTGTATTGCGATACTTATTCGTTGAGCGAGGAAAGCACCAGCTCTGGGGTCACCGGCACTATCTACCAGACCCCTACTTAAATATGTAATTGCGCGTGTGTACTTGAACCAGCCCAAGAGTCTCTCCTCTAAAAGGAACACAGTCAACGTTGGAGGAAAGAAGAAGTGAATTAGTTGTATTGCGATATATTTTTCGTATAAACACAAGCAGATGAACAAATTTATTTCTGTGCATACATGACAACTTCTTCGCAATAATTGTGCACAAAGAAAGAAAAAATCATGGGTTTAAATGAGTTGAAGCGCACGCTAACGTCCCGTGAACTTGCGTTTTGTTTTTTTGTTTATTACATAGTTATTATATGTGTGTTTATTATTTTTTAACTTTAGAATTCATACAAATAAATCGGCACCGAGTATGCGATCAGGATGCTACTAGTAGCAAATTATACTACGTAAAAAGTGCCGTATTGCTGAGAACCTACGGGCTATTTTAGCATTTCCATTTTTCTGTAGTTAGGCAATAATAAATTGAGTTAGTATTACGGTACTAATATAGATATATAACGGGGGTTGGTAGAGAAGTGTGAAAATGAGCGTTATATATATTTTTTTAATCCAAATAATAAAATTAAATAGCCCCTTTTAACTAAGGGGTATAAAATAGGATTAAATTAATCCTAATTATATATTCTCAAATCTTTTGTTATGTTTTTCATAATTTCATATTAAATATTATATTATATATTATGCTTTAAATGATTTGTTGTTGTTATCTTGTTGTTGTTATCTTAAAGCTTTTAACTTAAAAAAACAACACGCTTTCAGCAACTGATGCTACCGTATTTCTTTAAGAGCAGAATTTAAAAAAAAACCTTTCAAATTTGATGCTTTCGTAATATCAATTGCAATAGTCACAAGTATAAAGCCGTTTCACAATCGGTTTCAATTTTTTTTCTACTCACTGTTGTGAAAGTTCTACACAGTGATAAAAAGCTTCGGTAAGTGTCGCAACTGTAGGTCTGTACACTGTGGTAGGCCAAGTAGGACTTTCATTTACAATTATATTGCGCGAGCGTAGACCGCTACGCGCTCTAATCGTTCGCCAAACACTCGACATTCTACGGTACCAAGTCACCCGTGTGGTCTGCGAATCATACAGATTACTGGAAGTGAACTTTAAAATATGTCATACAAAATAATTAAGTTCAAGTGCAGTTCTTATGTGACTCATACAATCTGCTGTTACAATCACTACGGTGATTTCATACCCTGAATGCTTCCGACTTCTTAGCTATGGTTAAGAAGTCGTGTACAACTTCTTACACCTTAACCAGTGAGGCTTTCGTGCCAGCCAGACCCTGGTTCTATTGATCGAGGATCCTCCCATTGGGTCGGAGGATGAGCACAGCATTCTTTCTCCACACAAGAGTATATATTATTTCGCTTGTGTAATTAATTTAATAACATTTGTTTAAATTGATATACATTTTTTTTGATAATTTAAATATTCATTCCCAACACACAAATATACATTACATATTCTTAACCTAGATATATAATAATAATAATAATAATTAATAAATAGAAAATTAAAACAAATTTAAAAAAGTTTGGTCCCTGTGGCAGTGTACCATTAACGCAGGCAGCATTTGCTCGCTGTATTGCAATACTTTTCGTTGAGCGAGGAAAGCACCAGATCTGGTATCACTGGTACTATTTACCAGGCGCCAACTTAAATCTTTAATTAGGGCCTGTGCACTTGAACCCCACAGCCCAAGAGTTGACTCCAAAGGGTACAAAATATATATGTGTATTATTTTCTGTAAATACTGTATATGTGTTTGTGTTGTGAAAACAATTAACTAATACAATACTTCGTATTTGAAAATTCCTTATTGAATGAAATAAGCTGTATAAAAGCTGAGAACACTGAATTTGTAAACGATCTTATACAAGCGAGCAAGAAAGTCGAATGACAATTTAAACGTGAGCTTTCATACATAAATTAGCAATTAGCCATACCACAGACTTATCCACTTTCAAAGTTTTGAGAGACCAAAATAGCGGTTGCAAATCAACTCATTATCGAATATATAAAATTCTCGTGTCACAATGTTCGTTCATATACTCCTCCGAAACGGCTCACCGATTCTTTGGAATTTTTTATGCACATTCAGTAAGTCCGAGAATCGCTACTATCTATCTTTCAAACCCCCTAAGTAATAAGGGGTGCCCACACCAAAATTTTATTTTTTATTATTTAGTCAAAATATTTTATTTTCATTTTTTTAAGATACAGCATACAAAAATACATACAACCCTTAATTTCTATCTATTTATTAAGAACTTACAAATAAAAAATAGGTGTCCCATGTTGGTATGTACTAAAAAGGTAGGCTAAGTAAAACCTCATTAACGAGAAACGAAGTTCGCGGGGGCAGCTAGTTCTCTATAATTTTATTTTAAGTCATGTCCAGTAACGCTATCTCGATGTACGTGAACTTACCAATGTACCTGAGATCTGCAAGGCACCTTTATTTATGTATACTCAGACAGAAATCACCCTTTGCATCGCCCGCTCGGCGCATGGGAACCAAGAAAGCATTCAAAATGATTTATTGTAAATGGTTTTCTACTTTGTTGGCTAAAATAATAAGCACCGCGCCCGGATTGCCGTTCTAAATTCGATATTTTATTGTTATTTTTTCGCTTTGCCACAGGCCGATACACATCGCTGGATTTAATTTGCAAACCCTGCGGTAGGCCATTAGGGCAGATTGAAACGGCCAGCGATATGGTAATCATATTAGCGAAAGTCGTTAGTATTAGGCTGTAGATCGGTGAAGCGACTTCCAGTACGGTCGACAAATAAAAACGTAAGCACAGTAGGAATTGCGGGTGGCTTTGTGCGTCCACACAATGCCATTGAAACGCACGAACCGATTGACGTCTTGACTTCGAAGGTGTCATGAGAATTAGTGAGCCATTATTGCCCATAGAAAAGCAATGGTCAAGCAAAAAGCAGATAACAATAATTAGTTCGGACGCTGCAAAAAGTGACATAAATCCCGCATAATAAGTTCCCCGTAATGCAAAAAGCGTCGCTTACCTGAAGCCTACTTTTTGCCTACTGATAATATAATAAACACCTCAATTCTCGGCAGAGGTATTGTTTAATGACTTTTCTGTTGTGATATTGCACAATCCCCGTCCGCTTTTTTCTGTTGGAGGAAAAATAAAAGTTTTTGTTTGCTTGGTAGCGTTTAAACAATAGGTATCGCGTGAAGGTGTGATTTATTGCGCCCTAAAATTCTTTTGGATCGTAACTAACGAGTGCTATTTTGTTTCAGGTGCAATATGGGATTGGTTTAGCGGGTTTTAAAGTTTAATTGTGTGCGTGATAACTTGATAAAGATGCTGGGGTGTGCTCAGAGGAGAGTGACCTCGGTTTTGTGCGTGAGAAATATCAGTTCGGCGATCGACAGCCGGTGTTTAGATAAGTAGTGTGCCGGCGCCCATACGTGACCAGGGGAAGTGAAGTGACCACCACAGGAGTGGTATGCTTTATATTGTATATTGTATCGACTGCGCGCTGTCTGGTCGCTACGTCACGTGGCTTCCCGGCGCGCGACTTCAGTGCTGGATGCTACTAACTGTATACACGTGAGTACTTCATTCATATTAGTTATTAATAGTAGATGATTATTATACGTGCAAGTGATGGGGGGGGGGGCTAGATTACCCTTAGGACTGCATAGACCTTCACAGTCAAACGCTATATGGTTTGTTGTGGTGATGTGTACCTATTGGATATAGAAATAAATTACTTAATCCAATTGATAACATTGTTACTGTTTTGACTTTAAATTGACTTAGTTCGTAATCTAGAAGGTGAATCACTAAACTATTCTTCTGTCGAACCTCCTGCTAAAACTACATCATTTATTTATTTGTTTATTTATTCACACTTCACTTTAAATAAATACATAATACATAAAAATTTTAAGAGATGAAACGGGCGGCCTTTTGCCTAACAAGCGATCTCTTCCAGGCAACCCTAATAAGTGATAAAACTAAAAAATAAATATGATCAGTAAAGTGTAAGAAGTGCAGAACTAAATCCTAAAAAAACCATAGTCATGAATGGAAAAGAAAAGGAAATACATGAATGACACAAGTCACGATTGATTGGGATAGGATAAGGTTAAGAAATGTTTAAGGGTATGAGGGTAGCCAATCGTATGGAGTATTATTTAACACAAAATCTTCTCTCAAAATATTGCTGTAACTTTAACCCGGAAACTTTCTCTTTTATTTTATTATTTTAACGTTATGTTATCTAGAAGGGTGAATCACTAAGTTAAATACTGAAATACTTACGTCTGTTGAACTTTCTGCTAAAATTACAGCAACACAACACAGTTATTCCGATAAACAATAAACTACAAGCTCTCTCCTTATCAGAATGCCAAATCGTAAAATGACTGCTTCACGACTGATTTGAGCGCGACCGACGCTGCGAAAACCGCTGTAAGAATTCGAAAAGTGAGTTACAGAATCGCAAGGCTGCGATTTTATTTCAGCGAAGCCTATGTTAAATTAAATTAAAAATATTAGATAGTCCTATATTAAACCCTCAAACAGGAATCTTGCGAATCAAAATTTCTTTACAAATAGGTTTATTACAATGTAGAATGTTAAGCTATGAATTACGAGCGTAGGAAATTTACAGTTGCCTTTCAACTTTACGAAGTGTCAAGACTGACATTGTGGGCCTCATCAATGTTGAGGACATAAAATTATTTCCGCTAAATCTCAATTCACAGTGCTTCGAGTGTTTGCCATTTAGAGGCCAGCGCAAGGAAATTGCACTTCCTAACTTGAATGTGGCAGAAAATTCAACAGTTATGAAATATTATCTGATAATGTTTATTAAATGATATGGAGATTTTTGGTAATGGAGGCAATGGCGCCATGTATCAACGATAGTAGAGCAAGGGTAAAAAAAGTTGCTAAAAGAGCAGTTCACAAAAAAAAATTCGATAAAAGTTTCATTTGAAAGAGATATGATTGTTTAAAGCTTTTTGAATAACAAGTATGTAGTCGTTCTATGCTTAAGAATTAAAGTATCACCAGGAATCGAATCCTGGACTCCGGTTTATTCGCCAAGAGTCTTATCGATGAAGGCGGATATATGGATAATACTGTATGACGATCGGTAATATATACTGATATTATAAAGAGGAAACATTTGTGTTTTTATATGTTTTCACACACAAAAACTACTGGACCGATTTCAAAAATTCTCTCACCACTAGAAAGCTACTTCTTCATTGACGGACATAGGCCATATTACATTTGAAAAAAAAATAAGATCCCTAATAAAAATGCAATAATACATATAACACAAGATGTGAAAAAATCTGAAAAAACTGAAACTATCGATGATAGAACAAAAATGTTGTACAGTATTATAGAATGTATCAGTATCTACAAAAACAATGTTTTACCCATGGGCAATTGTCTGTTTGGCTATCCCGAGTCGGAACTCGAAAAGATCAAATTATTTTGTATCATTTTCTCTAATATTACATGAAGAAAGTTCTGCATTTTGAGTTTTTGTATTTATTTTTAACAATTTATAATAATCAAGATAAAAATTCTTGGACTGATTTAAAAAATTCTGTCATTACCTACTGCGAGCGAAACCGCGGGGTAATGCTAGTTTAAAATAACATCAAAAGTTCTTATAAAAAAATATAATTTTCTTTAATGGCATCATGTATTTCTTTTTTACTCAAGTTACGTAATATTTCATTATTGCTTCTTTGTATAGGTTACATTGCCTTAACCACAGGCATAGACTATTATATTCAGTAGGACAAGGCAAACTTAATTTAACTTAGCATTGAAACTGACAGTTTTGGTAAAGTATGCTTTTAATATATCTCAAATAGACTGCATATTTTTCTGTATATATTTAAACTGAGAGCAATCATGGCTGTCAATCCGGGAAGCACTTTTGACATTGCAACATCTCTTGAGAACTCACGAAAATTAGGTAACATAATAATAATTATGAAACCAGCTGCACACCGATGTATTTTCGAACGAATTCTACTTCAACTTCCAGAAGAGAGCGTATCAATTCTTAAAAATCAGGCAACGCACATGAGAACCCTCTGGCAATGTGAGTGTCTATGGGCGGCGGTATCAATTAACATCGGCTTTGTGACAGTTTGCCCCCTGTTACATTAAAACATAACAGTAAAAATCTGAGCCCATAGCAACAAGGAATGCGGCAATTTAAGTTCTGATATTTATATAGTTTCCACATAGATAGTTCTATAAGCTTACCACATAACTTCAATTGATTCCAATGTCCCTAATATACCTTTTCTTTAGATTTTATTTTATTTAATTTTAGTTATAGTTGAATGTTATTTTTAGTATCTTTTTGGAAATTAATTATGCGTCTCTTGTACTTTACCCTCTGTAGATGTTTTTTTCTATTGTGCCATTTTAGGGTTGCCTGGAAGAAATCGCTTGTTAGCGATAAGGCCGCCCGTTGCCTAATAACTTATGTAACCTACTTACTTTTTATTTTTTTCTATATGTATAATTATGTGTATTAAGGCAATGAAGTATAAATGAATAAATACTATTGATTACGTAATTCGATAACAGCTTTATAATGTAATGATAGTTCTGTAGTTCCATAAATGCAGCGTTTTGCAGCGGACAGATTCCGTGACTACGCGTTTTTCGTTTGTACTTTACTGTTCAAGAAATACTGTGGCACCATTGAATATTATAGTATGTTAATATAATAATAAATGTTATACATAGACTAAAGAGTATATCGAGTTATTATCGTCATAAATAAAACGCTTTTGGTAGTGTAATATGATATGATAAATCGATTAGGCCCACCCAGTGAATTTCATACGCGCCAAAATGGGAAAGAAATTAATTATGTACATGCTTTATGATATTATATGTTACATAAGCTAGTACCGAGACGTGGGTTCGATTCAATGGATAAAGGATTATTATATACGTAAGAACCCTTACTGTGTACTAATGGATTTATATAAATAAATAATAAATAAAAATGTGAATATTTTATGTTTTATTAATTATAAAAACTCATTAAAACTGTTAGGAGGTGAATGAGGTGACTATTTACGATAATTTTAACCCCCATAGCTTTTATTCAAAAGTGGATTTTTTGAGTTCCATAATTCAAAAATGCAACATAAAAAAAGTATAAATATAAATCTTATTTCTTCTGAATCATAATAACTACTGGATGGATGTCAAAAGTTCTCCATCAGAATTTCAAATTCGTAAAAGGCCGGCAACGCACTCGCTAGCCCTCTGGCGTTGATAGTGTCCAAGGGCGGTATCACTTAACATCAGGTGAATTCCTGCCAGTTTGACCCTAGTTCTATTTTTTGAATTTTTAATCCATCTGTAATCAGCCTGGATTTTATCAGATTTTATGAGATATTAGGGCAATTAGAGAACGCAAATCCAATAATTTTTATTTTTTCCTAGTTCTATAAAAAAAAATTGTAGGTACTAGGGTACTACTAGTAGGATAATATAGTACCCTGAAACATAGTCTATATTTATTTCAAAACAATAAAAGAACATAGACCCGCGAATGTCGCTTGCTTTTATATAATATTTACAGATTATAATTACCACAGATATACTTAATTAGCGTAGCACAAAAACTAACTATACAAAAGGTTTCGCTAAGTACTTCGCTCTTTATAATTTGCATAATGTATGTGGGCAGTGTCGTATTGTTTGTGTATAGGTTCATATTACTACTGCGATTACGACATGTCTAGACTATTGAAATTCAAAGGTAGACATTTTTTCTAAGCAACGATGTGGGCGTTGAAGACGTATTAATGAGATAGGAATGTTTTTGTCAGCGATGAATTACCGAAATTTAAGATCGATCGCATTTCTTTATTAGGTACGCGGTGTAAGTTTAAACCAGAATTGAAGTTATAAAGTTTTATAAGTTATACTTCTTTAGACGCGTTATGAAAAATTGATGAGAGTGAAATTTTACGATGCGCGCGCACCGTGACACAAAATTAACAGAATGAAGTTGCCCACGGATGATGCTACGGCATTGGACATAATTTAAAAACAACATTCGAATAATAATAGAATTTATGTTACACTTAATGTAAGAGAATAATAATGAATATTTATTTATTTAATTTTTCAAATGTAAACTGAACTTTATTGACTATAATGACTCCTTTTCCAATCTTTGATTATTTAATTGTAATTAATTATTTGCATGCAATCAAAAACTATTTTTAATAATGCCAAAGAAGTATAACTTCTTACGCGCGTACCTAAGTACACGCACCCTTTTTTTTATTTTGAATTGCGAACTTTTTCGAAGCTTTGCTTTAAATTGACACGCCATGTTGTCTTTCAAATCTTTATCGATAATGTTATTGTTTGTATGTTTTGTTTGTAAGTACGACGAATTGCCTCTACAAATTTCTTAACGCCAATGGAGGGAGGTAGTGGGATCGATTCCCAAAACAATTACACGCTAGGTATAGGGTTGATCGTTAACAATGTTACGATGTTACTAGGAGCAAACGGAATTTCCCTGTACTAGACTATCTAAAGTTAGTAATTCTGTTTTGGGAAAATGGATACCTTTCTTTAATAAAATCCCAGAAGCTATTTTATCTCTGCCTTTTAATAAATTTAAAGAATGTATTAAAGAAAAAAGGCTTACTATGAATTTAACGATTATCTAGTTGATAAAAGATCCTAGTGCTAGATAGGCTACTTCTAATTAATTTGCGATATTTGTTTTAAAATGTGATGTTGATGATTGGCTATTTTAAAAGAGTACCGAGAGTTTTTTACGCCGGCTTTTTCTCTCGGCCTACACCCTCTGTCTTCTTTGCCGATGAGTAGGGATGCCTACAAATTCAAATTTAATGATGTGGAATAAGTGATACCTGTATCTTATATTCCATAGTAAACATATTTTTTTTAATTGTAAAACTTCATCAATCAAACAAAAACAGTGTTGGATCCATACCATACCCAATTTTTGGAGAATATGGGAGTTAAAAGAATTTGAGTTTATTAACACACTTGTCAGAGGTAGTGGGTTCGATTCCCAAAACAATGATTAACTAGGGACAGTCAGTAGAATGCTTGTATTAAAACTTTATTAATAAAACATAATAATTAATTAATCTTCCCCATACCCCATTATGGCGTAAGAGGATGTCTTTTGTCAAAAATCGTCTTGAAATTAGGTCATCAAAAACTAACTAAACTAAAATCAACTTTGTCATGGAAACCAATACAAAGTTGATGACGTTATAAACTCATCCAGATTATTTTAATTTCAATAATATAAAAATATTTTCCCATAGCGTGAAGGGTCACTTATCAATAATAAAAAGTGCCACCTACTGTTTTACAACTGTTCACTGTGATTATGTAAGAAATTAGTATTCGAATATGATTTCGGTAAAGAAAGTTGACAAATTTTTTGAAGCTTACGTTTCAAGGCCAATTGTTTAATAAATATGTCTGCATGAAGTAATAACAAATTGGACGAAATGCACTTTCCATCATGAGACGTTTAGTGCTTTTATTTTTAACTTATATTTATTATTTATAATGTCATATAAACGCTTAACACATTGTTTAGTACTACTGTGAAAGCAGTGTTGGCCCAGTGACTTCGGCGTGCGACTCTCATCCCTGAAGTCGTAGGTTCGATCCCTGGCTGCGCACCAATGGACTTTCTATGTGCGCTTTTAACATTCGCTCGAACTGTGAAGGAAAACATCGTGAGGAAACCGACATTTCTTAGACCCAAAAACTAAACAGTACTACTATGATATTTATTATATTAATATGTTAAAAAAAGTATTAATAATAAAAGCATATCGAATGCATAAATACTGTCTATTAAAAATGAAAAACACATTAATTTATACAAATTTTATTGGTAATAAATAGTTTTAAGATACTTAAGTACGAGAAAGTTTCTTAGATTGTTTTGTATAAACTAAACAGGAGTGTTGACCTATTACAATAACAGACATTTTTGTTAGAAACGGTATCGGCTAGAAACAGTTAAAGCAAGCTAAACCTAAGGTTTATTCGAACAAAAGCCTACCCCTTCGCACCAGTCATCTGCAGTAGACTTTCTAAAGTTTTTCTACATACGCTTTGTTGACTTGTCATGGTGCACAATCGTTTGGAAAGCGACTTTTACTTGCGTGGGCGTCTTTATTGGGAACACGAAGGACTGTTTTTCGAAGAACTAAAGAAAGAAACTGTATGATGTTAAATTTTTGTGTCTTACCCTTAGTATTCAAATAAAGGCTACGCACTAAGTACATTTGAAATGTATTTGAGATTTTGTTGAATAATTGTCGCGTTAGCAATGATGTAAAAATAATTAAACAAGCAATGTGTTAAGGCGAAGCTTATATTATTTATTATAAAGCAATGCAAAAATAAATATATTTACGAATGGAATCTGGTCTTTTCAGGCGAGGTTTTTGATTAAACTGCAATAATATTGCATATTTTAAATTACGGCATAAACACGTGATAGTTAGGAAGTTTATTTTCGTGATAACGTCTTATAAGTGGTCGAACGCCGGCTGCACGCATGATAAAACCTGACTTCTTGTCACGTTTCACCTGAGCTGAGCGTAACATGACTCACTGTCACGTTTCGCCTGAGCCGAGCGTAACATGATTCATTGTCACGTTTTGCCTGAGCCAAGCGTAATATGACTCATTGTCACATTTCGTCTGAGCTGAGCGTAACATTACTCTTTGTCACGTTCCGACTAAGCTGAGCTTAACATGACTCATTGGCACGTTACGTCTGAGCCGAGTGTGCAAGCGATAGAGAGGTACGATACGATAATTTTCAATTATCTTCTGCTTTGTATTATAGAAAATAATGATAATTTAGTGATAACAATTCAATTGAATTCATAAAAGTATGCAATTTTTCATCAATGTTTTGTTATGACGTTATCGCGTAAAATTAGTCCGTAAACCGACTTTACAGACACCCAAATTTATGTATTAATCTTTATAACGTCATAAATTAGGACTAAGACTTCATTACAAAGGACAGACGTGACGATAAATTAATTAACACAGCTGTGCACAGGTGGTCTTTTGAAGAATAAAAGATGTTATCTGTATTGATGGTAGTCTCAATGCACTTCTTAATGGAGTATTGATATCAAGGCTTTTCCGGACCAGTGCATGAGAAATTACTATCAATATAAAGATTTGATTGTTTGATTGAATAGGCTTCGAAACTACTTGAACGATTTGAAAAATTCTTTCATCATCGGGATCCTACATTATTCCCATTGAACTTGGGTTATTGTTTTTTGAAAGTTATACCAAAAATACCCATAAAATATATCTATCGCGTACGCTTCGGAAACTTGACAATAGAGCAAAGTGATGTACCACACTTATAGAAGGCATCAATATAAAGTCTATCCAGCCGTGCGAAGCCGGGACTGTGTCAGTAGATATATCAAATAGGAAAATATCTTATTAAAATACAATTAATAATTATGATTATTAACACAAGCACTCATATTTAAAAGTATCTCAACACGCACACTGATGAGCTATAATGTGCCTTCCGCAACAATATTATTATTGAAACAACCTCTAATTATTTTTTTTAACTTAACTTTCTCCAGTGTCTAAAGGCTAATCAAGTACTCGGAGATTTTCCGTTTCTACCAAATAGGTATTAATTTTATAGCCTTTTGCGAGTTTCACACCTTCAATTTTAAATCTTTACATACAATTATTATTTAATATAATAAAATTCTTGTGTCAAACAATGTGTTCCCATACTCCGAAACGGCTCGACCCATTCTTATGAATTTTTTATGCACATTCAGTAAGTCTGAGAATCAGCTACTATCTATTTTCCAAACCCCTAAGTGATAAGTAGGGGTGTTCACCCTAAATTTTTTTTTTGTTTTTATTTTTATATGATACAGGATACAAAAATACATACAATCCCTAATTTTCACCCTTCTACGATCAACCCCTATTTTTTATTATTGAAGATAGTTATTTTTATTGAACTAAAAAATGTTTCCTAGAAATAATATACATGGCAAACAAACGTTTGCAGGGTCAGCTAGTTTAATATAATATATTGCTTGCTAGCGTCTTCAGTTTCATTAAAGTCAAGTCCTAATCCCAGATGCAGGGCATACACAAATTCTATTTAATACATATTTATTATCAAGTTTAGTTGGTGATCAGCCATTCACACGATTGGAACATATTTGACGTTCACACTGATTTTTTTTTTTTATATTTTTTTTTATAGAACGGGGGGCAAACGGGCAGGAGGCTCACCTTATAGTGTTAATTGCGCACATACTAAAAATCAGTGACGCACAGCCGGGAATTGAACTTTGATTTCAGGGTTAAAGACGCCTGGCAACAAGGCAAACGCAATTTATTTTAGTTTTTTTATTAAGGTAGCCAATGGCTTTATTAAAAATTACAATACCAAATGTATGTATTAATAAAGAATTTCCAGGAACGGCCTACCCTGGTAAAATATAATACTTATAAATTATTTATGTGTGTGCGTGTTTGTGAGAGGGTATGTGTGACTGGTTAATCAATAAACTACTTTGTATATCATGTTTGTATCCTTAGTTGTAGAAAATAAATCATTATAAATAGGAGGAAAACGGGCAGGAGGCTCATCTGATGTTAAGTGATACCACCGCCCATGGACACTCACATTGCCAGAAGGCTCGCAAGTGCGTTGCCGGCCTTAAAAAATATTATGTTTATGGGGGCGTTACGAGAAAATAACTCTTGTTTTATTTTTACCACGAAACACAGCCACATAGCGACTACCTATAATGTCTACCAATCATGTAAAAATCATTGAGATTCCACCTAGACAGTCAGAAATTATGAACAACGTAAAATTCTTAATATTAAATACATCGGCCGCACCTTTTGATCTCTTCCACCAATATGCGTAATTGTGGGTTCCCTTGCAGCTCAAGTTACAAGTGTCCGCGGTTAATTAAACGTCCAGCCATAACTGACGTTAATAATAGTTTGCCTATTAGCAGGTCTACTATAAATAGGCTAACGAAAGGCTTGGTCTTGTATTTATTTTTTGATTAATTTTTTTAATTAAGGTGATTCATTATTATGTTGTTCAAAGGTTCTGAACGAAAAGTGGTCGGTTCGGAATGGATTTAATTTTCATTTGCAATAAGGTAAATGTCGCGACGTATACGTCTTTGGGTAGATTCTGAGTTGAGACGCTAAGTATGACCCTTATGTCTAAAACGTCTGATACTAACGTTTAGATTAGGTTAGACTATAGTGGCGTATTAATAGGGTGGCAATGCTGGCAAAATACCACGGGCCCCCAACCCAAGAGGGCCCCTGCCCAAGAGATATTATGTTGTATGGATGAATGTGAGGTCTCCAATACGCATTGGGCTAGCGTGGGGACTACAGACCATTCCCTCTCGCCTAAGAGAGGAGGCCTATGGCCATTAGTGGGACATATACAACGTGTAATTGAGTACGCTGTAAATGAAGTTTTTTAAAATTAAACTGAGTAGCGACTTTTACTGATGAAGATTTACCTGAAAGAAGATTTCCCACGGGCCCCAGATGGTATAGTTACGGCATTGGTCTGGCCTCTAATCAGTTCTTTCAGACAAAAAAATTGCTTATAAATTTATAAACAAGATCGTTTAACTTGAACGATCGACAAGCTTTAATGAACTTATTAAGCTGTAATAACTCAAGGGTTTCATTACATTGATGTCTTTAGCGCGATAAATGATCTGTCTCAATATTTAAAACATATTCAGCGTTAAAAAAGGTAACAAGATAACAGCCTAATACATCGTAAAGTAATTTATGAAGCATGAAGTTAGTTATTACTTGTTATTGAGTGTAATCTCTGTGATTAAAAAATATTGACGTATAAAATGATTTGACGCCAAAAGTCTATAAATGAACATGCCATAGGATAATCGCCTCGTAGGTCTTCAATGGAACAAAGAAATAGGGTTTTTTATAGGTGATCTACGTATAGTTGAACGGAAATTAATATAAAATGAATTATTGTTAGATGTTTGTTCGTTAGGGCTTTGTTAAATTGCAGAAAGGATCTCGATATTCTTATGAGTTATTATTATAAAATAAAACAAAATGAGTACAGGATATGTATCAATGGAACCACAATCAAATAAACTAAACTAAATCTTAAAATTAACTTTAATAAATTAAACCAGGATAATTTTTGGTTTATCCTATCAAACTGTTTTTAAATGGTAATATTTACAAAATAAATAATTGTTAATAACCCTGTAGTTGGACACCTATTTTAAGAGATTTTCCAAAGCTATAAAAAGAAAAAAAATCAAATAACTTCAAAAAATAAAATCTTTAATTAATTATAAAGTTTCAAAAAATCTACTCCTCTCAACCTATATATACTCTCGCTCCTGTGTCGAAATCAACATCATAAATGAATTAAAAGTAGCCCATGTAATAAAAACGTATTGTGTCCTATTTGGATTAAAATGCCGGTAATGGCCTTTTCCGTATTGAAGCCTAGGTGACAATTACAGGGCTGCGGAAATCAGTTAATGGTACAAAATATAAAGCATCATATTATTTATTATCAATAAAATTAAATCACTACTAAAAAAATTACACTTTCTTTATCCTGTCGCGCATTGTTTCGCTTTAACACGCAAAACACTTAATTTTGTATCGCGCAGCCCACAACACAACGATCACTTTGTAAGTCTCGATTTGTTTAAGCTGTCGAGGAATATGCTTAAAAATATTTAGAATATCCATAGCGATAAATCACCACAATACATAAGCACACCCCATATACACGTACGCACACTTTCACACACCACAGCCGAATTAGCTATTGCTTTATTACTTTTTGATTTTTTTCCTAAGTTTCCTAAATGTTTGAACCTTTTTGTACATATTATGTATTCCATCTTTGGCTATACTTGAAGTATAATTGTCTTTTAAAAATATAAATATGTCTTTTATTTATTTGTTCATTAAAGTTTACCACATCATACATAGTAATAAATCTACGGCATATTGAAGTAATCATGTATTACAAAAAAAATACAATTAAAATATATACAAGATAAAATAAGCATACAATAAAGTTACCAGAAATTTTTGGTAAAGCAGAAAAAAACAATCAGCAAAACAGCGAATTAGTATCGAAATAGGCATACAATTCTTTCTCTTAAACCGATCAGCCCACTACCGAATATACCTTCGGATAAGCACCGTTCAATCCGTTAAAATCGCATCATCGAATACTTATTAAAACTATCGAAAAATCGTGTACGTAAGCTAGTATTGCGGCATGGTTATCGTGTTTGAACAAACAATTTCAATTTAAACGCGTCGAGTGATCTTGAGTATATTAAATTTTTTGTTTGTATTTTATTGTTAAAATACAATAGTAGCCTGTCGAAGCAATAAAAACTTATGATAGATTGAGTGCCATACATCCGTTTTTTACACCGCACAGCACATTATGAATATTAAAATGACCATCTTTTTTAATCGAATAGGGCGTTAAGAATTCGGTATAAATTACCTAACTATTAACACAACACGTTTGTAGATGTTAAAATTTTGGAATTTGTTATAAATTTGTTTTAAATTAATTACCTGACACGATTAGTTTTAAAATATTTTAAATTTTAATTACAATAAGAGTCTTTTAGCCTCATTCTATTCTTTATTTCTCCCATATAATATTTTGCAACAAACAATACGATTACAATTAAGGAGGTATTGCCAGACTGGTTTCCAAGCTAGGTAAGAACATGTGATATGGATAACCAGGCTTCCATTCCACAGCAAAGTCATACTGAATGATAACATTAGTACACGTACAGTACAGTAAGTACAATAAGTAGTATATTATATACATGGGTAGGCAAATAAATTTAAAGTTTTAAAAAAGAAAAATAAAAACAATATCATCAAACAGTCAACTAGATTACTTAGAAATTAGTGGAAATAAAGTTGTATGGGTGTATGTGAGTAAGAGAGAGAGTGTGTGTGTGTGTGTATGTAAGGGGGTGTTAGTGGGTATTTGGGTGTGTGTGTGTGTGGGTTTATATCAGGTACATGCTTGAGAACATGATATGTGAAAATTATTTAATACATCTAGCAGATGTTCAATGCATACTTAAACTTAAACAAATGAAGAATAAAGTATGACAAACGAATGTGTTTATTAATTTTGAGTTGCTTCTCGCCATCTTTGAACCGTCTTTGACCTCTGAACCTACACAACACATTATAATGTAGTTTTCATAAATAGACATAAATGTTTATTGTATTTTCTACTTTTAGTCTAAGTTTCTTTACGTTGTTTAAAGCAACGCTTTTCTCTTTCCATTTTATGTATTAGGGTGATTCCCATATATGCTTTCATAATTAAACTTGGCTCATTAATATTCAAAATAATTAAAATCTATTTTTATTGTGTATAATGATATGCATGATAGCTTGACAGATCGTAAAAATTGTATTGGAAGTTCGACACTTTCTAGATATATTTGCATATACATTTTTATCAAAGCATAATAAATATTTTTATAAGTGGACCAGAAATTTCTTTGTAATTTTTAATGTTCAGTGAGAACGCTTGAACCATTGATTTATCTTTATTGATTCTATTTTGTTTCTGGTTAATGGTTTCGTTTTTAAATTGATTGTATTTTTGTTATTCTCTATTAACACTTTAGCTCCAAGTAAAAGAAATTGTAAGAAATTACTGAGGTAGATCTTCAGGTGTTTTTATTAAACTTATCTTAAGCACAAAAATCGACGTTTCTCGACCTATAATATAACATTTAAATCCTGAACAGACTTTAAAAAAAATTAGCTTAAACCCTCATTAAAAAAAAATCACCAATTCAATACATTCGTTTAGGCACTAAGATGACACAGAACTATAAAAGGTCGACCACCTATAAGAAAAACCTCTTTCGCACTGTGTGGGCCTTACGCACAGACCAGATAAAAGCCACACTCAACATGCACTGTCAATGACACGATATGTAAAAAACCATTTAGAAGCGATTGAGCCAAAGCGTGTCCAAAGATTTTAATTCAAAAGCTCGACTAGGTCAAAAACATTTTACGATTATTAAACCAATCGATTGACAACCGGGAAGACATTCTTGTCGTTCCCATATTTTTATAGCGTGTAAACCCGTCGGCGGGTTTTTATATCATCTCCTAAGTGACATAAATTCTAATACAAAGTCCATTTGTGTATCTCGGACGTCTTAAAAGGTATTGGTATAATCGTTTCTCTGCTTTTTACAAGGAACTCATTTCAATTATCGGCCGATTTGATGGTTATAAAACGCGATGCTTGTGTCGTGACGGCGCCCAGCCGTGTGCGATGGCATGTTTTTCATTTTTAATTTCGGGGACGCTAATTTAATTAAATCTTTTTAATGTTTTACGCAGGTGCATCCTGCCGCTTAATTTTCATAAGTAACGGTGTGTTGGGTTCACAGTGGTATTCATTTTTTGTTTTTATTAATAACCATAAGTTACATTTGACTTCTGGAAGCTTTAACTACCAGAGGTATCTGTTCAAGGGTTTGTATATTTTTATCGAATTATATGCATTGTATATTTGTGGTAATCGAATCTTGATCCAAATCACATCATAATACTCAGCGGCATTTATATAATCTCACTGCTATTCAACTGAGGAACGTGACTCAGGAATTGTAGCTGTAATGAAATAATATTAGGTGGTTACGTATTATACATAACGACAGCTAATACGAGTAATCGAACGAACTCCGTAACTTTTGATGTTGTTATAAAAATAACGTAATCTAAACTTTGATTCTACACGTTAAGGACCTATCCGGTCGCCAAACTACATCATCACATTCCATTTTTCGCTATCGTTTATTGAAGTAGGGAGAATGGAAAAAATATATGGTGGAGTTGAATAGTTTATGTATCCATTTTGAAAGATCGATACACGCTTTAAATAACTTCACTCGATAGAATAAAAAAACCCAAACATAGCCAATTTTGACGCTTTATGACGAAAATGTACATAGAACATGATGTTGAAATTTACACGATATATTTTATCGCCAGCCAAGTAATCCATTTCAGAAAAAAATATCCTATTCGTGCAGGTTTTAATACAATTAAATGAATTGAAATGTAATGCTCAGGAGTTTCTTATACTCTTGTTCCTAAAATCGTTAAACTTGCGTAGACATCAATGACATGTTGACAATGAAAGTGTCACACACGATTTGTCCACAGATAAGTAACGGCCTCTAAAAAGTGAACAATATATCACAGACAAGTTTAACTCTGAATATCGAATTAACGCTTTCTATTGTTTATAGGGTGTTTGTCAAATAGGAACAGAGAATAAAGAGGTTTTTAATGACAGAAAAAATAAATTTCACTTGTAGTTAGTACCTTTAGAGCCGATTTGGCCCGTTGTGCGTTAATATTTTTTCACTTTTGTGTTTCCCAACCAATTCAACTTTGGGTCCTTCAAGGAAAGAGCGTACCAATTCTTAAAGGGCCGGCAACGCACGTGCGAGTCCTTTGAGTGTGTTCTTGGACGGCGATATCACTTAACATGAGTTAAGCCTCTTTCTTAATTTTTTTTTGTTATATAATGTTATGTCCGTTTAGTTATTTCCCAAAGTACTACTATAAATGACATGAAACTGATTAGGTTACAGCATATCAGAGCTATTAAGTTTTAATTATGAACTAATAAGTTTTTTAATCATTACCGAGAACATCGAATGATATTAAAATCTATTCGAAATGTCAAAAAAAATATTTTAAGTAGTATTTAATTGTAGTGTTTGAACATATTTGCGACATATAATCAAGAGATTTTCCATCGCTTTTACTCCTTAAAGAATGATTTTTTCTCCGACCTCCCTAAATACAATTGAGATACAGGGTACACTCTCATATACCGATAGGAGAGATGTCTGAACATCACCACACCGGGACCAAATATACGAGGACATGAGATGTTAAAACAACGTCAATTTCTAAGTTTGAGGTGGTAGAAAAAACCGCAATATCGTATGATAATCTCATACTAATCTCGTAATAATCTTGAGCCTCTTAAGGCAAACCATCCTGTACATAGATGGTCCTAGTTATAATATAACAAGCGGGGTTAGTGATTCATCACGAGCTTGTCAATTATTGTAGTAGCGGCCATCGACTAAGTTTAATTAAAATTTATTCGACACTTGTGCCATGGACTATTTGAATAACAGATTTCATTACTTATGGCGAATGTTAGGATATTTGAAGCAATAAATTATTTACAATATACACTGATTCACAAACGTCGCAAGCGAATTCAAGCGCGATTTAATCGTAAGAAAAAATGTCAATTTATATGGTTTCATAGAAATTTTTGTCCTGATATTTTTAGTTATATTGTTCTTTTATATGCAATACTTCCAACTTTCATTTTGTTCCGTTTGTAGAAGAGATTCTCTGGCCGTGGGGTTCTAGTGCACTGGCGCTAATTAAAGATTTAAGTTAGTGCCTGGTAGATAGTACCGGTGACCCCAGAGCTGGTGCTTTCCTCGCTCTACGAATAGGTATCGCAATGCGAGGAAACGCTGCCATTGTTAAATGTACACCAATTTTTCAAATGTGTTTTAATTTTCTATTTATGAATTATTATTATTATTACTATGTGTGTTAAGAATATTGTCAATACTGTATATTTGTGTATTGGAAATAAATAAATAATTTGCATCACCAATAAAAATGCATAATAAAATTTATTAGTCAATTCACACGTGATAAATAGCAGAAATTAATATTAATCTTTATTATGCAAATTAGTACTAATATCCCGTTAATCATTAATAAATCAAATTTGCGCCTATCAATTAACCTAATTTATTCCCAATTAATTTTTGATAGTATCGAAGCGGAATCTTTCTTCATCCAAAATAGTACCTATTAAATTGATGGATGGCCTTTTAACTATAGTGTTCAGGCTTAGAATATTAATTGCGTTATGTGGTTAAATTTCTAATAAATAGTTAAAAATTTCGATCATTACGAGGTGATTATGATCTTGAAAATTAGAATCTGATTAAGTGAAATCAGATAAAACAAGGGAAAGTATTAGAATTAACTCTGATGTGTCTATGATTCTTAAAGTATCCTTTGAGTTATGGCGGCGTTGTGGAATAACTGTTTTGTTACCATGGTAACCATGATATTTTTGATAATGGGTTCCATAGAATCAGACCAGTGTTGTCCTAGTGGCTTCAGCGTGCGACTCTCATTCCTGAGGTCGTAGGTTCGATCTCCGGCTGTGCACCAATGGACTTTCTTGTGAGCGCATTTAACATTTGCTCGAACGGTGATGGAAAAAATCGTGAGGAAACCGAAATGTCTTAGACCCAAAAAGTTTGTTTGACGGTGTGTGTCAGGCACTGTAGGCTGATCACTTGAGGCCAAGACCTAAAGAGGTTGTAGCGCCACTGATGTTTTTTTTCCATGGAATCATTGTCTTAGTCCACCAACTACCGTTATTTACGTTTTTAGTCCGGTAATGTTACATAATTACTTATTTTAACAGGCAACTATTAACGTAATAAACGTTGGAGTATAGGTATAAGCGTTATCTTTCGAAGTTGGGTCTTAGCGACTTCCGTAGTACAAAAAAGTGTAAATTTTTCTTATCCGTACTAACTGAAACTTTCGAAAAATATTATTAATTTTATTAATAGCATTTAATTTGATTACGTTCTTTATATTATTAAGATAACAGTGCTTCATAAATATTTTGTATATTCAAATTTATGTGAATGCCGGAATTAGGAACGTTGCATGATATACTGGGCGTGAAATTTATATTAATGTGAATTAGCAACCGTGAAACAAGATCCTATTATCTCACAGCCTATTTAGGTCACCATTATCACCATGTCTGTGATTCTCTGATTTGAAAACTCCTCTTTCGAGTACCATTTTCGCGCATAACTCCTATATGTCGATGGTTGAGATGTCAAACGATTCCACTATTGTCTTCACTAGTCTAAAGCAATATTTATAATATCTGGCATGTCTATTCAAAATTAATTGCTAGTGCTCTAGCCGTGTTGGCTAGTGTTGGTCTAGTAATTTCAACGTGCGACTCTCGCCCTTGAGGTCGTAGGTATCGATAGCCGGCTGTGCGCCAATGGACTTTCTTTCTATGTGCGCATTTAACATTCGCTCGAATGGTGAAGGAAACCGACATGTCTTAGACCCAAATAGTCGACGGCGTGTGTCAAGTGGCCGATCACCTATTAGATTAAAAATGATCATGAAACAGATTCAGAAATCTGAGGTCCAGACCTAAAGAGGTAGTAGCGCCAGTGATTTTTTTTTATTAAAAATTAATGAAACATGGGTAAAATCTGATTCTGGGTTTATTCCTGGTTTAGTCGATAGATAAATAAAGAAGAAAGAAAATATATCATTAGGGTAGTTGTGTATCAATGTTTTAAAAAGTATATTTCCCAGTCCTTGGCCCGTGTTTTATCTAACAACGGAATCTTAACTAGATTTTTATCAGATCGGTTAAGGCCTAAGCATATTATGTATAAAGTTTTTCACAAGGGTTTTGTGTTTGACATCAGTTGACTGAAGATTTGATAAGAGATAGTATCTTGTTAAAGTTAGACCCGTGAGATATACTTTTCATTGAATGAAATAATAGACGTATACGATTAGAACCTTGTGATTGTAATTTATGTGTCATTCTTGCGGTATATACCTTAGCAACGTCAGTCTTTAGGTGATGCATTTGACTCTGGTGAGGTACAAGAACTCATTAACATCATGGCTATTACCTAAAAACTATTTAAATGATCCTAATCCTTGGGCTTAATTTGCTCCAGTTCAAACAATTTGTATAACTAAAATCTTTAAAAACCGATTAAAAAGAGCGACGGTAAGTTTCTTGCCAGTTATTCTTGCCCGCTCTACTCCCTCGACTTGTAGTAAATGTAAATTTAAAATCATTTTAACATCTTAATTCTGTTGACGGTCATTACTTATTTATCTATATGAATAAAGTTAAATAGAGTTTGAGTTCGAACGAAGACCTGTGTCTAGTTCTAGTCATAAGGGGGTGTGGTTCTAATATATGTAAATGTAGTTGTTACCAAATTAATTTAAAAGATTAATTATTAGAATATTAAAATTATATGGTATAAATAAGCCGCCAGAAAAACCAAATCTGTCTAATTAGAATTTCTGGACTTTTTCAGTGCCTATAGTAGTTATTTTTTTATTATGTAATTCTTTTTTTATGTTTACTTTTTTTTTCGTCATTTTTTTTTAAAATTGGTTATGCATTCTTGTCGATTTAGGGTCACCACGACAGGATTTTGATTTTTATAAATAAATAAATAAATGTAACCACTGTCTAAAGTGTCACGATACCTTATCAAAGTTAACATTAAAAGATATCGAAAATATATAATGAATGCATCAACTGGTCGTCCATCAAAGTCGATCAATGCGTAGGATGATACTAAATACATGTGACAAACATTCTTGCTTGAGAAAGTTAATACTATGGGAAAATATTTTTTGATAGAAAGCTTTAGTTTCAGTTTACTTTAGATAGATTTTCGTTTATATAAAATAATGAAAAATGTTAATGACCCGGTTTATTTTATACTTCGCTGTGTGCACTTGTCCCGGGTTTGATTTCTAGCATAAAAATAATTGTTTGAGGCAGGCAGTGTTTCTAGTTTATTATTACTTAATCCATAAATAGAATAATAACAAGAACCTTTTTAGGTCTGGGCCGCAAATTTCTTTATCAGCTCATGATCATTTGTCAATGTGATTGGTGATCAGCATCCTTTGCCTGACAGTGACACACCGACTTATTGGGCAAGCTGGTTTCCTCACGATGTTTTTCTTCACCGTTCGAGCGAATGTTAAATGCACACGGAATAAGGATATTTCATTAGTGCACAGCAGGGGATCGAACCTACGACCTCAGGGATGAGAGTCCCACGCTGACCAAAACTACTCACTAAATAATTTTGCTTACTTAAAATGAAACGGATGATCGTGCTTAGGACAAATATCAGCCCCATTCCCTATTGCAAACTTGGGACATACATCCCGCAAGTTCCGTAAACTGTGACAAGCAACAGCTTTTTCCATTTCTTACCTCACCACATCGTAAACGTTATCGCCCCTAATAAAATTTGTATTAAAACAAATTAATAGCGTATGATATACTAATCGCAGGTAGTTCGAGATAAAAAGTTGAAATATGATAACCATAGCCATAAGACAAGGCCAATTAGCGATCTTAATTTTTCAATAAACTTGTAGCGACTACTGCATTTAGATACTGAACTTGTATAAGATAAGCATTAATGAAAACACAGGTTCAAGCAGGTTAATGACAAATTTAAAATTGGAACGAATTGGGACAAAGATTTCGAAATTGAAAATGGAATTCCGAATTACGTAATTGGCAAAGTTGAAGTTGAAATGGATTCAGTTGGAATACGTACAAGTGTTATGTGACCTTTGATAACTTTGAGGATTAAAATCACATATCAAATATTAGATCAAGGAAACTGTTAAAGCATTATTACATAAGAAAATAATTTGAAACGGGTTTACAGTAATAAAAACATAAATGCTTATTAAACTGAACAAAACGCTGTTTAAGATGAAATAATTTTTTTATTTGGTTCTGTGAATATGCCTAATTGATTTAAAATAAAAAATATTCCCATAGTATAAAATGTTAGACTAGGGTTGTAGATTTTTAATTTAAACTTCGGCCCAGGAAAACTTCCTGAGAAAACCGTGTAATACTAAAATCGTACTAATAAAAAATTAAGTGTGGAGTTTCTTGCCCATTCTTCTCCACACGAAACTACCTTTTGGAAGGGGCAACTAGAATCATCTTTTTTTTTTTTTTTTTGACGTTCAAAAGTGCCATTTTAGATGGTCTAATTGAAATAAACGATTTGACTTTTTTTGACTTTTTGAATAGGTAGTGCTTAATCATCCGGGTTACCAATACCATTTACTTAAGTTGTACATATACCTCCGACGACAGCATAGTTGGGTAGTTAGCTAGAATATATATAATACTAAAATCGACAAAAGTCAAAAATAATTGATTCATATAGGTAACACAATGTACACTTATGAACGTCAAAAAAGAAATATACATTAAATGCTTCTAATTTTACATTTACTGCCAGTTCTTAAATCAAGGGCGTAGAACGGAAGAGAAGAACTGGCAATAAACTCTCCGCCACTCTTTTTAATCGCCAAGTTTTGTGTTTTACACAACGTTTGTAAGGACAGCTCCTTACATTTACCATTACATCATGTTCCACATGACATCTTAAATAATAAATAATAATAAAATAAATTAAAAACAAAGATTTGTCCTCTATCAGCAGGAGGCATATTCTCATGGGAACAACACGCAAATACATAGTTGAAATAACTTACTTCACCGCAAACACGAATTCAAGTACGACCTGTCACCACAAGTAGCACCTGTTCACGAGTATGACGCATGGCCAGCCATCGGCCCCCTCGCCATATTTTAGGGTGAGAGACAACCCGACGCATGGACAGTAGATACAAAAAACAAAAGGTTTTACCGCCAGTACTGATTGCATTAATTTCCATAATTAAATGTTTTTTTTTTCAATAATTTCGTATTTAAATGTGCACTTTGGTTGCGTCATCACATAAATAACGAAAAATAAGGTTAACTCGCCTTTTACTTAACAAACACTTAAATCCGTATCTTAACAGTCAATTGTACAAGACATAATCGATTGTTTACCGATTAATTCTGATTCGCAATTACCATAAAGAATTGAATTTATTTCAGTACAGGTCACACTAAACGATATAACGCCGAGTGTAAAATTTTAATGGCTGGGAAATTATTTTTATTTATACTTTTACGATCCTGCTATCTTTACAGTGATCTTTTAATTAGTAAATTTATTAAATATCAACTTTGTTTCGGAATTGGCATTTTGTGGATAGCTTTGATTTTTTATTTATCCTTATTTTATTGTTTAAAAATAGCTTTTACAGAAGTAAATATCTCATGATATTATTTTCATTATTCAATCTATAAATATAGGTAAAAAAAGCCTTTAAGATTTCCCCAAGATTTGTATTTAACAATTATGATTATCTATCTATCTATCTGCGGAATCGTAGCCCCTAAACGAAGGCTTGTAAGTTTTCTTTCGAACGCTGACGTGGCGAAAAGATTCTTTGCTACAATTTATCTGTTAAGCCATTTTAAGTTACCAGCTCTACTTTTAGCTGCGGTAGTAATCTTACATAATGGGTATTTACATTAGTAGCATCTATACTTGTACCACTGTGCTAATCTGATGAAACCCAAAGGCCCCACTTTTGAAACTTATAGGCAACACTGATCTGCCTTTAGTGCACATTATCCCTGATTTTTGGGTGAAGAGATGCTGGTTTCTTAAAACCGTTGTCTTTCACCGTACACGCACATTAATGCACAACCCAGGTTTGAATGCATAACCTCCGAGGTGACAAGTTTACCACTACGCTAATATCTATTATTACAATAATGTATGTACCACGAAGCTTCAACTAGTTATTGAAGAACAATTTATGAAGGCAATTTGAATTCCTAAATTGAACGAGGCGCTAAGCATCATTTAAATTATTATTGTGTTTAGATTCTATTACAAATTGCTTTGCGGATTACATCGGATACTTTGTAAAGAATGATTTATGGACACATATCCTATTACAGGTTATACAAAAATGAAATAACAAACACGTTAAATATTAAAAAAAAATGGTGCGTGTACTTATGTACGCGCGTAAGAAGTTATACTTCTTTGGCTTTCTTTATTTTTTTAAAATATTAAACAAATAATAATAGATATTTAGCGTTAATAATTTAACAATATTTAATATTTAGTATATTATTGAATTATTAATTAATATTAATAACAATTATTATTTATTATTTTATTATATTATTCATTTAATTTAATAACTAGGTATGTTTCATAACCTTTTAACTAAGTAACAATAGGTCTTTGTGAAAAAGCATTGCTAAATTTCTTTGAAAAAATAATTTAAGCTTATTAAAGCTTTATTCGTTTAAAAGGTACTACAAATGTCATTATGGTCATACGTCACGCATATTCTATTTCTTTTTACTTGTAGATTGTCTTATTCCCATCTCGCTCGCGCACGCTCGGCGCCCATACTGAATTTTGTGTCACGGTGCGCGCGCATCGTAAAATTTCACTCTCATAAATTTTTCATAAGGCGCCTAAAGAAGTATAACTTCAAAAATAATATCGAATTGAAATATTTATTTACTAACTTACCTATTTATTAACTCCTACCTGCCCGTGTGGATCTCGTATATTTTGGTCAAAGAGAAGTAACATAGAACTATAATGAATTGTACCTAAACTATTCTTAGGAATCTAATGAAACCGAAGTCGTATAAGTAGCGAGAGTATCATGATTTTTATAATTCAAGAATTTATTAATCTTCAAGAATTATTACACCGTCCAAACGGGTTTGCAGTTATAAACACATTTGCAAATAGTTATAAAAACGTGACGTAAAGGAAATGTTGTGTAAGGTTAAGCGATGTGAGGTCTTTTGTTTCATATATAGAGGCTTTTGATAAGCAAATATGTTAATAAATAATGTATTATAAGATTAAAAATGTATAAGAATACAATTAACTATAATAAAGCATGCCCTCTTGCAACATTGCTGTGCCTTGCCAAGGTCCTTATTGATTTTAAAAGAGTACCGAGAGTTTTTTACGCCGGCTTTTTCTCTCGGCCTACACCCTCTGTCTTCTTTGCTGATGAGTAGGGATGCCTACAAATTCAAATTTAATGACGTGGAATAAGTGATACATGTATGATAGTTAGATAGTGATACAGTATTATATGTTCCATAATAAACTTTTTTTTATTGTAACAAAATCACTACATCTCACCAGTAAATACGAACATAAGAAGATAAGATAAATAAGAAGATTTTTGACTTTTGACTTTTGAAACCAAAGACTTTGATAAATACTAACTCCGCTGGTACAAAAAGTGTCTTGGCTTCCGAAATGAGAATCTTCCAGCGCTCCCTGTCCTGTGTCCCTTCTGCCAATTCCTGGCTTTCAGCTGCAGCAAGTACTCCTCCACTTAATCTATCCTGCTAGATCCAAAAATTTGTTATTCTAGAGTTTTTTCTTGTTATGAAACAATAATTAACTATAGTAACGATAAGAAGTTATTTATCTCAGAAAGGTATAATATAAAGTATGTATTCATAGCAATAGCAATTAGCGTATAAAACCAATCAAGACTCAAGTATAAATGATAATTATCAAATTCAAAGCATCAATTAATACGTTAAAAACTTGAAATGATGCGGAAGTGAGTAGTCAATATCAGAAACAAATTGTTATAACCTACGTCAAAACAAATACTTATGAAACTTATAAGCTCGATGTTAGGGTGCTGCCACATTATGTTGTAACTATAGATTATGGTACGAAACTGTCGACAATAAGACACAGATTTTTAAGAATTGCCTTCGTTAAATGTATTTAATCATTTTGATATATTTTCTTTCGTTAATGTTTGAAACTTTATTATGTATTTCATTTTTGGCTATATCCTTGGTAAAATTGTTTTTTTGTTATATATAATTTATGTTCGCTACGAAATAAAAGAAATAAAAAAGCATTTGAAAAACAAATATAGCCTACTACTAATATAGTGTTAGCTTGATAGTGTGACTCTCATTCCTGAAGTCGAAGGTTCGGAGCCCAGCTGTGCACCAATGGACGTCTCTTTCTTAGTTCGATTTTAACACTCTTACAGTGAAAGAAAACATAGTAAGAATAACGCCATAGACTCAAAATTTACGGTATGTATTAGACACAGAAAGCCGATCACCTAATTGCCTATTAAAAATAAAATGGTAAAGAGTGGTAGCGCCACTGTTTTTTTTATGTTACTCAGAGGTAAAAATGTAATTGAATAATGGAGTAATTTGTGATCCGGTTCAGTTTTTGAGTTTATTCATCACAAACATAAAAAAATACAATTAATATGTAATGTAATATTAGTAATATATTGAGTTATTTTTATCATCATACACGAATCTTAATGTATTGTTCGCTATTGGGACTTTTAGCTAGAGTTCTAGAAAATCAACTTGGAAACTCGCAGACTTCTGCTACTACACAAGCTTAAACTACGCCCCAGTTAAACCATTTATTTTATGTTACCAGTTTTGAAAGCGGTAATAACTTTTGATATTATTCGTATACCGTAATATGGCAACACCTTTTATGAATCTCGTACAACAGTCACGAATTAACAGACAACGATCATCAGTTTTATTTATTTTATTTTAACGGCGCCATCTGTCAATATTTTTGTTACGTAACAAGCTGCACTTCACTGTAAGCAATCTATGTATATATAATAAATACCAATTAAATTGTATATATCAAATTATTGTGTCACACTGTCTTAACTTAACTCCGAGACGACTTGACCGATTTTTAAGATATGTTTCGTGTAAATTGGGGTCTTATGCATGCCGATTCTCGAATTTTCAATTATTATAAGGCCGGCAACGCACTCGCGAACCCTCTGGCATTGAGTACTATTAATGCCATGGACGGTGGTATCACTTAACATCATGTGAGTACCTTTCCGTTTGCCCCCTGTTCTATAAAAAAAGAGATGTTTTCCTTCACCATGAAATGCGAAGGGTGTTAAATGAATAGTCCATTGGTGCACAGCCGAGGTTCGAACCTATAACCTCAGCCACTAAGCTACGCTTTATTATTTAAAATTATTCCAAATATTTTTTTGAACATATTAATTGATTTTGGGTGTAAAGCTATAGCAATAAATAACACGGAATTAATGTTAATTCGTTTTATAGATTAATCTTAAAAATGGCGTGGCGCCATGTTTTTTATGAACAAGATTGGATCGCTAAGTTTCTTATATACCTACTATATACCTGTCTATGTACTGCCTTTGATCAAAAGTATAGAAATATATTTACGTAAAAATATATTACGTTAAAATTCTATATTTTAAAAATATATATTCATAATACCGTCTTTAGATTCAGCAGCTATTGCCGCTTGCCCTGCCGTATATATTTCCTTAAATGTTGCTTTGGCAACGTCAACCAGATCAGGGCCCAGTACTCTGTAACTTCCAATAGCGACAGCGATATCGTTGCCATGGCAACGAGAATCTAAAAGTAAACACGGTATTAGTATTAAAAATGCTATAGTACCTACACTTCTAGAGGTTTACATCAATAAATTAAACAATACAACGAAAATACAAAGGCGTACATTTTTAAAGCCAAATAAATACACAACTATAACAAGAAAAAATAAATTTTGGAGTCGTTTTTAACTTGATTTCGAGTAGAGAGATTAATAATTCGTAAAACGGAATAATAATAAATTATTTTCTAAAACCGTATAGTGAATGCTAAATGATACTAAATAATAAGTAGTAATGATAGACCGGTCGAGTTGGAAATCATCTTCATTTTCTTAGATGTTTATTTACATGACAAACATAAAGTTTCCATACAGTCCGTGGCATACATAACTGGAATCTGTAAAAATGCCGATAAACGGGTTTTATATAAAACTGCATGCAATATCGGAAATTTAGAAATTGAAATAGAGAGTAGTTCCTGTTCATTTAACATCAAATTGTGGTGGGCACGAGGTTTTTGAGCTCCAATAAAATCGAAATCATTCATATATAGTCAGCGGAATATAACTGTTAACGTAAAATTGTAAAAACCGTTAGATTGTAATCTATCGGTTATCGGTTATCGGTATTCGGTAGATTGTACTACACTAACTTAGTTATCATTCAAACTTCTTTGGTCAATTACAGATTAATTTTACTTCCCAACAATTTCATATAACTACCGAATAATAATACGTTAATTTGTAAGCAGTTCGTTGAGGTTCACAATCTTTCGACAGTTTACAATCTCGCGAGATAGATTACAATCTAACGGTTTTTACAATTTTACGGTGACATAACCATTATGAAACTGTCAGAGAATAAACTATTGTTAGGTAATCTCGGTACTAGTGTTTCTCGATTTGAGAGTGAAACTCTTTGCCCCTTTTTAATGTTCCCTGGAGTGCCAAAGCGGAAGCTCTTTCAAGGAGCGTCTAAACAGGCACCTTCTGGACGGGTACGCACTCCTTTTCAATCAAACATCAGTTAGAAGGTTTTTTCTGCGGGTATTTGCAATCAGCTCTAAGGCAATGAGCGAATCTGTTCTGTGGTGCTGAAATATGGAGTGGGTTCTCATTGGAAGCATCTACTTATCTTCTGCCTACAGCTACTGTTTACTTGTCACACATACTGTTCTATGGTGAGTTGGCGAGCCAGTTCGTTCGGGTGACAGATTAACCGCTCTTTGTATTTAGCTGCCAGTCTCTGGATTTCCTCTTTGGTTGTTCTCATTTCAAGTTGTTCGTGAACTTCATCGTTGGTTATGGTACCTTTAAAGTTGCTCTTAGGATCTTCTTTTGTTGTCGCTTTTATTTTACTACAAGTAAGTTTAAATTTCGTATCGATGTACAGCCGAGGTTCGAATCCACGACCGACACGATCAGGGTTGTGAATCCTTCAAGCCATGGCATTAATAAACGAAAGTTTTTACATAAATGAATGGACAAGTTTTATAACTTAATAACTTTGCGTATAAGTTATGTCGGATCTTTTTGTGTCATTTGTGTTCGCAAGTTTCGCATGATTTATGTGTCCATAAATGTTTTGTTGTAAAACTGCATTATTTGAATGTATTGTGGGTGTGATCGCTATTATATCTCGAAAGTCGTAAAGTCGGCACTGCGTTTGTTGTTTCTCTTCATTTAAATCCAACTTGTATTGTTCAAATATGTCGGACAAAAGTATACTCGTGTACCAATTAGCTTGGTTAATTAGATCGATTTGACTGTGTCAGCCTTATACGAGTGGATTTCGTGATTGTTTCGAACAATAATCGTTGTTTAATAAATAAATAAAAACTTTATTTATGACAAAAGGGTTGTGACAGAATTCTTATATCGCTAGTCCCCACACTAGGGAGGCTCTGTGTTGTGTGTGTTTTATTTGAATTATTTACATAAAACACTTAATTCCACACACTATCCATTAGTGGAAACGGTACAAAAAAGGTTCAGTTTTCTGTTTCGACTTTTTAAGAGCCAGAGAGAATTAGTTAAAATAGAGCGACGTTGCAAGATTTTTTTAATCTAGGGGCACGGCCAATTCGAGAAAAACAATCTAATGTAATATAACATGTATTACTTGTGAGATACATTGTGTTTCGATGCGAGAGCCAAATCAATGTATTTATTTAATACATATAAGATTTGTAATATCGATATGTAATATGATATAAGATAACATAACATAACAAATAGAATCCCTTAAGTTGGGACTGAATAAATTCTGACTATTACATGGATCTCACAACTTTTTATGGTAGAACAACTGCGGTTCGAGCATGGTTTTTTACACGTTATGTTTTTGATGTTCGTACTTTTTTACAGCATAGAACTAAGTACCGACCTCACTAAGCAAGTCATTGCGTTGAATTCTAGTTCCTATTCAATAATACATAATAGGAGTTGTGAATGTCATTAACGTTTCAAATAGTCGAGTGGAACGCGTCTTGTTGAATAAATATTGTCCAACAAGTTGCCAAGTGACATTTCGAGATTCCTCCCGCCATACTGACCAATCACATGCGTAGTTTTATAAGATTTCATTAGTGATAAGGAATGTAATTTCTTAGCAACTATGAGAATGCTGTGATTACATAAGATTTAAAAATGCGTTTTATGTATTAAAACAAACCCATTAATAGATATTTCTTACTGGCTGATCCTCGTTCTATGGAAACGTCTTGGTGGTAACAAATACCGTTCTAACTTTAGTGGAGTTTTTACTAACGTGTTTATTTGAATTTTATATATAATTTTATATGCACTATCAGCGTTTATATATTTTAAATTAAAGTGACTTTATTGGTCAAATAATTATTTTCATTAAAATTTTTGATTTAAAGTCTAACCTAGATTCATGACTGATGGCTAACACATCATAAAGATCTCTTCGTTCTCATAAATATGGTGTTATTCCATTCCTTTTTTTTTCCAATGTGGTGACTTACAGATCTTTCGCTCGGTATGAGGAACTCGACTCAATATTGAATATCTGCTTTGAGTGCAAACTTGGCGAGAAATATCTACAAAATTCTACTACTGCCACCTTTTATTTTTTAAAACAGGGGGCCAACGGGCAGGAGGTTCGCCTAATACTAAGTGATGGACACTCTCAATGCCAGAGGGCTCGCGAGTCCGTTGCCGGCCTTTTAAGAATCGGTACACATTTCTTAAAATACCCTTAGTTGAATTGGTTCGTAAATACTTTACTGAGCTGGTTCTGCATAGTGAAGGTGTGCGGGAGAAACTAATCATTACTTTTTTAAACAACGGCCAGAGCTATTTTGACCTTGACTCTGTCATATAATTAGCGCAAAAGTCTCATTTAAGAAACAAAGTTCAGTGGTTACAGCTATTGGGTACGTCAATCATTGTTATAAAAAGTTTGACAAATGATATTTCGCGGTGTTGTTTGAAGGATTAAAAAAAACACGAAACAGTTAAAGTGTGATTGATGGAGGCTCGTTTGCCAACTCGTCATGGATTGGAAATTGAATAGAGGATAATTTCACTGTCGTGTTTTATAAGGCTTGGTCCACACTAATTATTAGGACTGCTTGAAACGCGAATCAGTTTTCTTTTAAAGAACAGGAGGCAAACGGGCAAGTGACGAGCCCTCTGGTTAGTGCGTTTCCAGACTTTCTTTCCTTCAAGAAAAGAGCGTACCAATTCTTAAAATGATGGCAACGCACTCGCGAGGCCCTGGCATTGAGAGTGTCAATTGGCGGCGGGGCGGTATCAATTAACATCAAATTCTCTCTGTTCAATAAAAAAAAACTTTACACGTTATTGTGAACAATACCTTATAACCTCACTGTCATATTTTCAATTTGATAATCAGCTGACATTTATGTGGACTTTTTATTGTCGTCGGAGGTTCAAAAGCGGATTCCATTTGATCATTAATTTGACTGCGCAAGAGTACGCAAAATCGCTGTATATTGATCAAAGATTAATGATTCATATTTAGGCCTAGTGAGCTATAGGTTCTATTTACGAAATAAACAATATTAAAATCGGGTAGAATGGACTTTACGATAGTATTGTTCAACATACTCGATATTTCATGTTTTCCATTTTATAAATAGAGTGACGCAAAGAAAAAAAATAAAACGGGAAAACGAAATGAATCATGGTTTTCGAAAAACAATTGACGAGTTGCATTGCACGCTGCACAGAGATCTTACATTAGGTTCCAATTTGGTTAGCTTCAGTCTCGAGTAGAGTTTGTCTTTTATCCAGAAGATTTCCATTTCCCCTCTTAACATTCAAATTGCCCCCCTGTGGGGTGGTCTCACGTTGGAAAACTCTGATCTGGACGAATAGAAATCCTCGAAGCAGTTACGTTTGTGAAGCCTGTGAAGTGCCCAGGAAACTTCTGATCTTCTGGAAGTTGCAAAGTTGGCTTAGGCAGGACTTTTTGACGGGTGTCTAAGTGGGGAAACTGACACACTATATAAACTCTATAGAAACATCCCTTCTTGCCTATAACATACAAATCAATGAAGCATTTGTAGAAATATTTCTGGCCCATATTATTCCGGGACTCCAGTCGTACTCAGAGTCATGGCGGCAATAGTCTTGCGTACAATTATTATGTTACGTGCATTGAATGAATAATATAACACACACATTACCGCATTCACACTAAATGTGATTTGTTAAGTATTCCTATCGTGTTGATAACTACAATTTGATATCGACACTAAATCGTGTACAGTGGTTAGAATACAAATGCGGACACACAGGTTGTACGCTTTTGAATACATAATTTTACACTCTGGGAATAACCTAAAAAACTTTTTTTTTACTGTGATTACAGATAATTATTTGTGGTCATCAAAAGGTTATGATAATTTAATTAAGTAGACAAAGTAAATTACAATATAGCCCTTAATATTATAAGGGAACTCGCTGACCCGGCAAGCGTCGTTTTGCCATGTATATTATTTCTAGGAAACATTTTTTTAGTTCAAAATAACTATCTACTATAATAAAAAATAAGGTGATGGTAGAGGGGTGAAAATTTATGTTGTTTTTAATACCACATAATAAAAAAAAATTATCATTAAATTGAATAAGACTTAAGATATTTCTCCAATACAAATTAAAAAAAAACGCTTAAACGTGTAGGGACACAGATAATCACTTATTTAAAATTTATAGATTAATGGACGACTGAGACAAATTTAATTAAACGTCAATGTTGAAACGAATTTGGATATTTTATAGGAGTAATATGATATTTGCAATAATATATTAAACATCTTTATTTTCGTACGAGAAGGAATGTTAAAAGTAAAAATGTCATCTTTTTAGTCCATTTTTAATGAAGGTAACATGGGTTATGCATTAAGTATTAAATTACAATCCAAACATTTCTTAGCTGGAAAACATAATATGCTTCTGCCTCGAAGCAGTGAACCCAAGAGAGAGAAAAGAAACGGCCGTTCTTTAAAACTCTATCAAATTTATTGTTTAATTAAAATACTAAGCTTCTGGAAGCTCTACTCTTACAAATTTGAGTAATTCCTCGTAAAACGTAAATTAATCAATAAAGCTTTTTATAAATATTACGAATACTTAAATGTTCCTAATCCTTGGGATTGATTTTCTCCAGTTCAAACAATTTGTTTGACTCAAAATTTGGCGATTAAAAAGAGTGGCGGAAAGTTTGTTGCCAGTTCTTGTTGCCCGCTAGTGCATTGCGTAGTAAATGTAAATTTACGATTAATTTAATTTATTTTTTGACGTTCTTGTTTACCTATATGAATAAAATTATTTTGAGTTTAGGTTTGAGTTGAATATATCGCAAGCAAATGCTTTTTTTATTCTTTCACCAATAAAAGTGAATTAGTTTAGATGTAAAACTCGAAATAGAAAATTCTGCCTCCGTAGCTTTTTATTTAATGCACAGACGCAAAAATGTGTCTGCCCCATTTGTAGGGTTTAAAAGTGAGTCTAATAATTACGCCTGAATGAATTAACAAAACAGGCTTCCCTGAGATTCGCGACATTATCTGCTAGTATATTATATAATGTATGTATATGAACAGATGAAAAAATTATGTTTATTTATACAGAATATGTAATGGGCCACCCAAAAACAATTGTCCTTGAATTATACATAAACGACGGTAATAAAACTACTACATACTATGATCACTTGTTTGACCTGCTTACGTTCACATTACTGAATACCAGGACAGTTCAATTATCAACTTTAGCTGATCTGCTAACGTCATGATCAAAGGAGCAGCACCGAAAAGAGTCTATTTTTTACCAGAATTTATTCTATGTAAGTTAGTAAAACAAGTGTGAAAATATTTGGGTAAATACTTCTTTTTGTGGTTTTCATTAAAGCTTAGGTATTAATTTAAAATATCAAAGTCTAATTTCAGACAGGGTTAGAATGGCTCAAGGTTGAGAATGGTGCCTAGCCAGTAAACTTAAGCGTAAAATTCAGAAACTCTAACAAAAATGTATTGAATATACTCACAAATACAACGCCGCAGATTTATATCTAACTGTGGTCATAGCATAACATTATTACGGTCTTATAAAACGAATAGAAAATCATTGTAACCATGGTAACAAATTCAACCCAGGCTTTGTAATAAGGCTTTATGTTTATTGCTATGTTATTTACATAAACATTCATGTCACGCAAATTAAAAGACTTACAATGCTTTGAGTTAAATTTGAATAAGAATAGGTTTTCGTTAATTAAGAAGTTTTGGTGTTTATTGAATTAATCAATTATCACATTAAGATCCTGATTATAATTATTTTGATATATGACGACTTTGTATGTGATAAAATAACAACTGAGAATTTTAATTGTGGCTTATCTTATTATCTTGTGTCTTTTTTTACTCCTAAAGTATCGACTGAGAGGGTTTTCTACGCGCATCTTGGTGGTTAATGATTATGGAAATGTCAAAAATCACGTTTATATAAACGTTTTTATTATTATTAGAGCTTTATCAATGAATCCATACAATAATTGATTAGTTAACATTTCTTAATATGAGTATTAGCTGTGTTCGTTTTTTTTGTGGTATTGTGTGCCCCCTTTTAGGGTAAAGCCTCCTCCATTTTTCCATTTCTCTTTTTCTCAGTTTTTTCTCAATGCATTGTTCTCTCTTCTTCATCTAATTCTCTTATTTTGGATGATAGGGATCTTACGTTGTATAATTTTAATTGTTGTGACGTAAAGTGCCTTTTTTATTTTTATTATGTTCTTCGTTTTCCATATGTAATGGAGGGCGGTAGTCACAACGTTATATATTAATATAAATTGAAAGTTTTCAAAATTTAACAAATACCTGTTCTAGATCAATATTTTATTTTATTTATTTTATTTTATTTTACAATTTTAGGGAAACTTACAGCTAAAAAGGTTCAATAGTATACAATTAACATGATGACGGCCAATTATCAGTTTCCACACTTACAAAATTGTTTATTAATAAATCGTAAATTATTGTTTTATCTTCTCTATATTTGATTCAAGAGAAGTTAAAACATCCGATAACAATGAACTAGAAATCGAAGAAGCCAATATTAGTTGAAAATTAAAAATCGTCTTTCAAATTTATGTATTTTATATGTTTGACACTATGTTTATTAATTAGGTACAATATTGACGTACAAAACAATAAAAACCAATGAAAATTCCACAAAACCAGCTCACGTCTTCATATTTAGCATAATCTATATATACAAAATTCTCGTGTCACTGTGTTTGTAACCAAACCAAACTCCTTCGAAATTTGATGGCTAGTAATAACTATTTCTTCCCCTAGGTGACCCACCCCTAGTGTCCTTTCCAACTTTGTGTCCGATCGAGTAAAGACTCTTGGGCCGTGGGGTTCAAGTGCACAGGCGCTAATTCAAAATTTAAGTTGGCTCCTGGTAGATAGTACTAGTGAGCCTAGAGCTGGTGCTTTTTTTCAACGAGTAAGTACAGTAGTACGGCGAGGAAATGTTGCCAGCGTTAAAGGTGTACAGCCACATAGAACAAACCCTTCTAGCACGAAGGGTGAAATTTAAAAAGATTTTTAATTTTCACCCAATTTGTTAGTAAATATTGTAATAATCTTTATATGGCAAATCAAAGTTTACTGGGTTTGTTTGTTTGATTCTATGTATATAATAAAGTATGGGGCGGACCTATATTAATTGTCCTTTATTCTCGCCTGTCCTATTAATTTAGTAATAAAATTTGCTTGCGCATTGAATCTGTCTCTATCTGTACTAAAGAACACAGTTGTTTACTACATTGGTACGATGCCGAACTCTGGTAGGCTATTTAGTATTTGGTATAAAAATAGCGATAATTCTGGCAAATGCGATGGCGCCACTGATAATATAAGCAGAAATTCGTACTTAAATAAATCTAAGAAATAAATTAAGTTTTAATCAAATAAAACTATTTTATTATATTTTACCAAATTTTCTCTCCATAATAGCATTCATAAGAGTTAAATGAATGCGCGTGCGAAAAAAGTGCGTGCGTACAAAGTACACATGTCCGAAGTGAAACGTCTTTGGCAAACTAATTTTTAACTCTTGTTCATATTTATACAAATCTTAATAAAACTTTAGATTTCCGAAACTTAGACGGAGGGAAATAGGAAGATAAGTTAGGAATTTAATTGTCATTAAAATATTAAAAGTGTTTAAAATTAATACAAATAATAAATTTAGTCTTTTAATTTATTTCTTTGATAATAAAAACGCGATATTATTCTTTGATAAAAAAAATTTAATTTACAAATAAATTTTAAAAATAACAAATTTGAAATTTTAATAAACTATTTTGCACAAAAAATTACATGCTAATATTTCATAACTTTTCTTTTCCCTTTTCTTCGACAAAAACGCTGCACATATTCGTGACTTTTTTTTAAAAATTCCTTCATGGGCCTCAAGAAGTTTCATTTCAAGAATACTCAAATAGGATTAACCGTTTTCGAGGTTTTCGCTTAGCAACATATATTGCGATTTATTTTTATTCATATAAGATATTCTTACAGTCGGGTCGCGCAGCTAGTATGGTAATAAATTTTTATTTCGACAAATAATATAGTAATTTGGTATTCTTGGAATGTTGAATTTGCAACAATATGTCACGTATAATTAATTATTAACATATTAGTCTTATTGGGAAGCTTTTGAATATTTAATGACGTGAGTCCATTTTATAAATAGCAGTCCAATTGAATTATTACATTATATTATACTCAATAATGAACAGGTCAAATATTCAAGTCTTTCCTCCAACTTCGATTTTGTTCCTTTAAGAGTAGACTCTTGAGCCGTGGGTTTGGTGCACATGCGCTAATTAAAGATTTAAGTTGGCGCCTGGTAGATAGTACCGGTGACCCCCAGAGCTGGTGCTTTCCTCACTCAACGAATAAGTATCACAATACAGCGAGGAAATGCTGCCAGCGTTAAAGGTAGGTAGGTAGGTAGGTAGGTACACAGTGACCAAACTTTTTAAATTTGTTTTAATTTTCTTTTTATTAATAATTATTTTAATTATTACTATGTATTTTAAGAATATTGGAAATACTGTATATTTGATTGTTATTTTTATGTTTTAAGAAACGGTTCTACTTATATATATTTAGTAGCTACTTCTTCGATGCTTAGTTGTATGAATATGGAGTTCTAGAAGTTACTGGTTCAATTCAAATATATGATTTGTGGTTTAAAGAGCGTACCAATTCTTAAATCCAGCAGGGCGTCTTCTCGCATTTCGGAAGTCTTCAGAAATGACAAATTTATCTTGATATGTGAAGTATGCAAAAATGGCGCCGTTATATATACGTATTACCCGATTACCTTGTAATTAATCCCCCTGATACCAAGAATCGGACAAAGTAGGGATTACATGTAATATAAAACGTAATATACCTTACTGTTAAACTGCGGTGAAGGCGCCATGTGTCATGTCGTAAGGCTTCTGGTTTTTAAGTACACTCAAAAATAGATTAAATTTGTTAGTTGCAGTGTAAGCGGAAAATAACACATGCCTGTTTCCTGCATTTTTTCTTTTGTTTCCTTTGGATTAGATACTTTTGGGCCGTGGGATTCAAGGGCTCAGGCTGTAAGATTTAACTTGACCTCTGGTAGATAGTACCAGTGACCTCTAGTGCTGTCCTCGCTCAACAGCATAGCAATACAGTAAGGAAATGCTGCCAGGATTAACGGTATACTACCACAGTTAACCTCTAGTGCTGTCCTCGCTCAACAGCATAGCAATACAGTAAGGAAATGCTGTCAGGATTAACGGTATACTACCACAGTTACCAGAAGCGTGGTTTGAGCGAGGAAAGCATCAGTTCTGGAGTCACCGGTAGAACTGGCGGCAATTTAAATCTTTAATAAGCGCCTTTGAAATTGAACCTCATAGCTCAAGAGTCTCTCCTCTAGCCGAACAAAATCAAAGTTGGACGAAAGATTTTGTTTTGCTGTTTATTATTTTCTGTCTGCTCTGCGGCTACGCCAGCTTTTATGCTTGTCTGAGGGAGGTGAGACGGGGCTAACATATCCATATAAGATGCATCCCATACTATAGCCCGTTCCATCAGGGAATCAAAGACATTCTATTCTATTCCCTAGCGATGCCTATTCTTCAAAACGGCTGGAATATTGAGGCAAGAGAGCGGCTGATAGCGGCGTGGCGAGTAAAACGACCTGCATACTTTAAGTAATGGTCATGATGCCAAACGTCATTACCATGCACTCATGGGGCACTCCATAGCGAAGGCCAATGACAATTCAAAGTGAGTCAGGGTCCAAAAGGTCATCATTGGCGAAGGATTAATTCAATGACCGGCTTCCCTAGACCTCACTGCTACCAGCGTTGCATGTTTTGTAATTGAGATCTGACCTTGAGTTTTGGAACACAGATTAACAAAGAGTATCAGTGCCATCTACTCTTCTCCTTCTCCTAAATTGGTTAAATCAGTATATCAATATGCTACGAGGTGAGATCAACTACACTAAACGCGGAATGAATTCCGAAAAAAATAATTTAATTGATTACGGCAATACTAATGTGATATCGCAACATTTTCCACATGTTATTAAAAATTTGAAGCCTCTAAAAAAGTTTTTAAATAGGGTTGGGGTCACAGAATTAATCCAATTGAATATCGAAGCCCTGAGACTGTATATTGGCTATACAGTAAAACTGGTGTAATCTTCAATCATTTACACAGTCATATAATAAATCTTTTTTAGATCAGTTATGTAAAATGCAGTAAGTGATTTAAAAGAAAATACTTTTACTGGATTACAATTAATAACGAAACCAAGGACATCATCATCATACCACACAAAACAAGCAATGAAAGTGTCTGACATGCCTAACATGGAAATATCAACGAGGCATGAGAAGGAGAATGCTAAACATTAAAAATGTACACAAGACACATAAAAATAAGATCAGAGACGAAAGCAATTGATGCTCTAAGCCACGCAAAAAACCCTGAAGTGGGAGGGTCATGTAGCGCGACTCACAGATCACAGGTAGACAACAGTAACTACATGGAGAGGCCCACCTTACGCTCCTGACCTTACGCTCGATGCGATGATGACTGGATGATGGATCCAAATAGCTCGGGATAGAGAAAGGTGTCAAGCCTTGGAAGAGGGTGCCTGATACATACTAACTAATCAAATAAACTAACAACAACAAAATATAGTTATCGCAAAAACAAAACTAATATTAAATACGACACATAAAGAAAAAACATATAGACAATGAAAATAAAAAATAAAATATTTGAAATGTATATATGTGTAAAATTTGTGAAGACTGAAGTCATACTTTCTTGCACATTTTAAGTGTTTTAGGACTTATAAATAAAACGTTGAAGAAATGATAATATATGTAGTATGTTCGGGTACGAGTTCGACGGGTAACGCTCAAACAGTAGCGATTTAAAGGTAGTAAGAGTGAGAGTATAGCCTTACTGGGTCAGTCTGCCAAGAAAGAAAGAGTAGTATTGTCACAAAAACCCAAAATACACAAATGCTTAAGAAGAATCTAGTTAAATAAATTCCAAGTATAGAATCTAATATCAATAAATATAACTTGTGTTTGTGGAATCTATTCTGGCCACTAGGCCATTAGGTTAAGGGCTCTCGACGCCATAATATTCTTTGCCCTGTCAAAGGCGCTGTCTCTAATTGATGAGACCCTTAAATATTATCTATGGAATTAACACATGTAGAAACTACTTAGTAAGTGTATCTATTTAATAGTAGATATTTTTTATTGCTGGAAGGTATTTAAATAATTTTCTCACAAGAATATGTTAGTAATCGTGGTATTAAAACGAGAAAATTTGTTATTTAGTGCGCTAAAACGATTTTGATTCTATTAATAATATCTAAACAGGGAAGTTTAAATTCATATTAAGGAAGTTCATCATTTAGTCTGCAAATTAATTTTTAAATAATTCGAAAGCAGTGTTGGTCCGGAGGCGTTCAGCATGCGGTTCTCATCTCTGTCTCATCTACTGTCGTAATTCGATAGGCTGAGGTATTGACAATTGACAATGACTCAATTGTCAACTGTCAAATTTTGATAAATCACAAGGAAATGGTGCCATGGCTAAGATACACTAAAAAAGTATAACCTACATGTTAGTGGGAGCAATTGGAATTCAACTATACCTATATCTATTAAACTTAAATCAAAGCATCCAATTTATTTATATGTCCATCTATGGGGTTGTGTAAAATACTAAAACTGTTAAATGTACCTACGGTCTACCAAATGGATCACCTTGAGCGGCGAATATAATAATACTAATTTTATAAAAAGTAATTTGTATTGTAATGTAAATCAAAATCTACGGGGCGGATTTCCAAATTCTCTCATTATTTTACATTCCTAACACATTTATTAGAAACCTGCTACTTCATTTTAAAGAAGTAAATTTAAAATTCACTTTTTGGTTTTTATTTGAATCACCAAAAACATTTATATATTACCTTATCAGTTTATGTTACGTTCTAGACTCATATTGCGTGACATGGAACTCTATTCTGCGGTTAGTTAAGAACCTCTGTGTAATTGTTCTGGCGTGTGGTCGCGCGGTGCCATCCTAATAACCATATTTTCATTCTGATACATAAGACCTTGATTGTCTTGGCACGTTTTATTGCGCAACACGATTAGCAGTTTCAACACGAAAATTCTTACTTAATTTTCTTACTTACTCGTTTCGTGTACAAAGTATTGCTTATTAGTGATACTTAACTGATAAATTAACGAAGAAATTGTTTTTGAAATAAAAAGCTCACCTATATTCATTTGAAATCATTTAATTCAAAGATAGAATATCTAGTTATTTAGAAAAATAGAAGAGTTCAAAAATTTAGTAAATAGTATAAAATAATAATAATATAGCCTTTACATTCCAAATCTCTGTGAATCTTAATTATATTTACACTCCAGTATATTTCGGAGTCCGGTGTGCCTCTTGGCACAGGCCTCTAACCCTTTTCACTATTCTCTTTCTTTTGCAACTCTTCTCCAGCCTACTATTAATTTGAGTCTTTTGCGTTGTCGGCCTGTTCTTAAAAAGGATAAAATAATATAGAATAAATTAACTGATAAACGAAAAATAAAAAAGACATGTATAGCGATATATTTATATTATACATTTCTGTGTTGTAACACTACCTAGACAATATAAAATAATAAATTATTATTAATAAATATAAATACAATATATTGTTACATTGAGAACTAAATATATTGGCCGTAAATTATTAAGACACGGGGTATAAAGATCCTATTAGTCTAATCATTTGAAATTAGTATGAAAATACTTAAAATACTAATTATTACAGCTACGTCTTCTCAGATCTTTTTAATAACCATGTTTTTTTATTCATTTAAGGAGCTGCAACCCGAGGTGGTTGAATTAAACATTAACACAATAAAATAATAAAAGTAATTATATTAATAGCAAAATAAGAGCAGTGTTGGTCTAGTGGCAGCTCTCATCCCTGAGGTCGTAGGTTCAATCCCCGGCTGTGCACCAATGGACTTTCTATGTGCGCATTTAACATTCGCTTGAAGGTGAAGGAGGCCCAGACCTAAAAAGGTTGTAGCGCCACTAATTTATTTTAATAAAAGTAATAGTACATTTATTTGGATCCCATTCTCTTATTTGGTTTGAATAAGCAAATATTACTTGAAAGGCTAAAACTGGAGGAGGCTTTTTGACTTACATTACGTCAAATATTAGTAGTGTTGTCTCATATTATCATGTAAAGTATTTTAGTTGAAGGGCAATATAGAAAAGCTACTCTAAGAAGTCTTTAACATTGACATCTAGTCAGTATGGGAACTGACCTATAAGTAATATAAAAAACAAGTTTGGTCTCTTAAAATGTTCTAAATTTAAAAATTCTACCGAGACACACCTATGATAGACGAACGCGAGTACAGTTTTCTGTATGCTCACGACCACGCCTTGTTTGAATATAATGTTGAACATAATTCGGACGTGGCATATAGAACAATATTTGCGATTACACAATGTTCATTTCACTTATCGCAATATTTGTACGACAATTATAAAAACAAATTCTACACGGCTAAAGTATACGAAAACTCAATTCTGTATGTGAACGATCGACTGGAGCGTGATCTCGCATTAATTAGCTATTTGATAAATGTCCAGGAAAATTCCAATTTTTTTGTATAGCTTTACATATAAATTGACGAATATAGTACAAATATATATACTAGTGTCATCTATATACCTTATACATTAGATCGAAATTAATATAGTTGTTTTAAAACAAATTAAAATAATTCAAAACACGCCCTAATCTAAAAAGAACAATCTAGAAGATTGATTTTGAAATTTATTAGAGTGACCTTTAACACGTGATCTGCTTTTCGATAAATGCTCTTTAAATATTCTAAACTAACAGTATTAATTGATTTAAAGTGTAAATTGGAATTAATCATAAGTTTCATTTGTATGAAATTTCCTGACTATGGGAGAATGACGTAAACGCCTTAAATATAATGATAATAATTTATTTGCAAGAATATGGTACAAAAATGTTATGGTGATACAATCTAAACTTGGCATTCTACCTTTTAAGTTACATTTACATTATGAGTATCATTCTAGTCAATTAATATAATATTATTTTATCACTACATCATCATATTATAAAAATATATTATTACGTTACCAAATTAATACTTATTATAATCTTTTACGCAAATAATTATTTTTTAAGTAGTACATTAAGTCGATTTTTAAAAGCTCTAGTAGGAAGATACTGACTGATACACATCGTTGATTGTTTGGTCTGTTTGCCGGTTTCCTTCGAAGCATTCTTTCACCTGGGAATTAGCCAAAGGAAATATATATTTAAAAAATATATATATATAGGAAAATGGTAGTCGATCGAAGTTCGACACATTTAGGGTTGAATATTTATTCATGTATATCTTATATATAAAATTCTCGTGTCGCAGTGTTTTGGTTAAACTCCTCCGAAACGGCTTGACCGATTCTCATGTAATTTTGTGTGCATATTGGGTATGTCTGAGAATCGCACAACATCTATTTGTCATCCCCCTAAATGCTAAGGGTAGTCCACCCCTAAATTATTATTTTTTAATTTTTAGATAAATTTTTAATTTTAATTTTTTTTATGATTTAATTTCTATTTTTAATTTTCACCCCTCTACGATCAACCCATATTTTTTATTATAAATGATATACACGGCAAAACGACGTTTGCCGGATCAGCTAGTAATATATATATTTATATACCTTGAGCTTTTCGGTTTCCTTTTATGTTTATATACCAAGAACCGTTGTCTACAAGTGATACGATAAAATGCCTAAGTAAATATCCGTGTACTATTAGTTGAATTATGTTCTGGAGTTTTTGATTAAATTGTTCTACAAATGGTTGATAATTATCGGCGCCAGTGTTAAAGACAGACATACTCATGTTTTATATAGTTACAGGATATTGAAAATTAGATAAATGCGTTATTTATATCAATAATTGGCATCACAAAAGGGTGATTCAAGTAAATATAAGCAACATACATGCTTTTGTTTTTATCCGGTTTCCAAAAACACATTATTTTAAAGAAACAGTATTTTCGAAAGCTGGAGTGCGAGTCAACACTTTTATAGAATTGAAATAGTAATTTCGTTTTTCATTTACCTAAATTCCATTTGATTTGGTGTTTTTAAACTTCTGATTCATAAACATATTTGCCAACAACCGAACACAAAATGGCATCGAACTTTGAACAAGAATTGAAAGTGCTAATGCGTTTTTGCAAATCTTTGTCTTAATTAAAACCTCACTTGACGTCTTAAATAATATTCCCTTGTTTCTTCACGATAACAATCTTAATAACTTATGACTGGCATTATTGCGTTAAAAAAAACGTAGGAAAGTTAACAAAACATCATCCATAAATTATCGATCTTAACTTATTTAAACAGATCAATGTTTGACATACTGTTACACAAATATAATAATTGTCCCAGATTTGCTTCTAAAACATTTTTAATAAGTAGATTAACACAGAATATAAAACGTCATCTTTTCTGCCCATAGGTTTCGAGGTTAAATTTGTTTGTTAAAAATTTAAATACTGTTTAGAATTTGAGTGGCGTTTATCGATAAGCAGATTCTGATATTCTGATTTTTATAATGGGCAATCGAGCAGTTGAGAGAGAAAGAATTGCCTACCGCAAAAGGCTTACGGGAGTGATGCCGGCCTTTAATATTACGTGTTGCTCAATACATACAATAAAATATTTTTAAAATCATCAAAGTATCACTATCAAACTATATTTTAACTGGTTTGCACGTCACACTTCGCCTTTCTGTATCTTTTTCATGACAAAAAATCTAAGCAAGTAGGTGATTTCAGTATCTGACACCAACTTTTTTGTTGCCGATTTTGTCCACCGTACGAGAGAGTGTTTAATGCGCATATAGAAAGAAAAGTCCACTTGTCCAGGGTTCGGACCTCAGATTCCTGAGGTCCGAACCCTGGACAAGAGTCGCAATCGCCGGGCCAAAACTCCTCAAATTAAATCTAAGTTATATATTAACCGCACCTTATTAACCTTATCGTTATGTAGACGTTTCATCTCGAAAACGAAACGATAACTTTCCTTTGTTTTTCAAATGCCTTATCGATCTGGACTTAGTCATTCATTGCTCATTGCGTTCAAAAATGTTAATCACATTAACACCATTGGCGGTTGATTAAGCTGGTGAGGGTCAAAACACGAGTTAATCAACACAAAAATATATGGTTATTATGGAATATAAGATATCCTACCACTTATTCCACGTCATTAAATTTGTATCGGTAGACATCCCTACTTATCGTATGTAAAGTAAGTATCAAATAAGGGAACATTCAGAGTACCGATTAAATGATTATCGTAATTTTTATATTATTACTAGCTGACCCGGCAAACGTTTGTTTTGCCATGCATATTATTTCTAGGAAACATTTTTTTAGTTCAATAAAAATAACTATCTTCAATAATAAAAATAAGGGTTGATCGTAGCGGGCTGAAATTTAGGGGTTGTATGTATTTTTGTATACTGTATCATAAAAAAATTCTAAAAATTAAAATAAATCTTTTTGGGGTGGACACCCCTTATCACATAAGGGTTTGAAGGAAAGATAGTAGCCGATTCTCAGACTTACTGAATATGCATAAAAAAATTCATAAGAATCGGTCGAGCCGTTTCGGAGGAGTATGGGAGCGAACATTGTGACACGAGAATTTTATATATTAGATTATATTAATAATGAAGGACTGGTTATGGTGGGAAATGGGGATGTATCAGTCCACACATACATTAGATATCTAAGTAATACTGTCAACGTACTGATTAACAAACAAATTATATCATGATGAAAATTACTGAACATTGTGGAATTGGGACACACGGTTCGTTGACACATCGATTGCCATATGACTGTGACGTCATTGAGTCGAGTCTCTCTATTTATTTTACTATGTTACGAAGAAAGCTAAAATTTGTATTCAATTAATTTTCCATTCAGATTTTGAGTGATTAATTTTAATAAAAAAAGGTATCGGTACTCGGTAATTAATCGTCTATATGTAATATATTTTTATACTATTATTAAATATTTTAACGGGATTTTTTTATTCAAAAATCTGACGCAGCGAACGTCAGATTGAATATAATTAATTTTTATTCTAATTTACGAAACAAATTTTCCCGATTTCTACAATTTTGAAAAAACTTTTAGTAAATTATTATATTTCTATACTAACCAGCTAGTAACTTAAAAAAACTACATTCAAATATTAATTCAATAATACCTAAAACCAGTTAAACTATACTAATATTTTTGTAAAGATAAATAAAATTTAAGGATTTTAAAAATTCGAAGCTGCCAGGATTATTATACAAATCTAGGGTCTCTAGGCCCTGAACCCCATACTCTCCACTTCTGCACTGCTTGTCAGTGGAAGCCTGTAAATGGATTTAAAAAAACCAGTGGCGCTACAAGCTTTTATGTCTCGGCCTCAGATTTGTATCAGTTTCATGATCGTGTTCCTCACAACGTTACCCTTCACCGTACGACAATGTTAAATGCGTGCATTGGTGTACAGCCGGGGTTCGAAACAACGACCTCAGGGGTCAGAGTCGCAAGCTAAAGCAAAACCAACTGCACTTTGAAAAGAATTTCCCATCATAAAAAGAATTATATTACATTGTGGCATATCAAATTAGTTGACTACCGACATAAATTAATCTTAAAAAACACGCGCCGTTTATCAATACCATCAAGAGCTTAGATAACAGTACGCTTATCACTTTATCTCTCGACACACATAACATTGGTTTATAATTATCGATACTTTCATACATGGCGCCAATGTGCAATATTACTGATAACTGATAACGGACCGTAAGTGTGCACCGGTGCGAGAATTAATGCTTCGTCGTTGGAACTATCTATTAAAGAAAAGAAAAACCGATTAATAATAGGTGCCATCACAAGATTTAATTGCGCATTCTTCTAAAAGTTTATTCTAAGAGTACATTGTCTTCACATATAATTATTTAACAAATGTAACAAAATATTGTAAACCTATTTTAAAAGAGTAAGTGTGTAGTTTCTTGCCCATTCTTCTCCAGATGAAACTACCTTTTGGAAGGGGCAACTAGAATCTTCTTTGTATTTTTTTTTGACGTTCAAAAGTGCCATTTTAGATGGTCTAATTGGAATAAATGATTTGACTTTGACTTTACAGTTAAATCTGTGATTCTTACCACCACTATGTGGGACCAGCTGCTCATCGATCGATTTCCGAACCAATAGTGTATTATTAAAAGGCCGGCAACAAACTCGCGAGCCCTCTGGCACTGAGAGTGTCCATGGACGGCGGCCAATTAAGATAAGATGAGCCTCCTGCCCGTTTGCCCCTGATACTTAAAAAAAAACATTCTTCTAAATTTAATTACTAATCGACAATAATATAGAAAACTTTGCTAACCGGTATGTGGTGAGGTCAAATGAGGATTTCAGTGCTGCTTACAGTAAAAGACGAGTCGTGGAAAACGTATATTGTGAATTAAAAAAAAATCATTTAGAGATGATAATCCATATAAAAATAATTAAATAATGGATCAATTCGTGCTTCAGTGCAACTTAAGACTGGTTAGTAAATGCCGAACAGTAACAGTTTAAGTAGGTATTGTCCATCTGTCCATCTGGGAACATTTACCCCATACCTTAATGGAAACACAAATGCTTTATATAAAAAAATCCAATAAGTTACTCTTGGATGGGGTGAAGTTCACACATGAACTAAAAAGAACCTAATATACGATTAAACTTTATAAAAACTTCTTTAAATACCTTACAAAATTGAAAAAAAAAATGAGGATAATTCAAGTAAAGTACACGTACATCTTGGAAAATGTTGAACTTAAAAAACTACGCTTCATTTAAAGTCAGTTTCCTCTAACTTTCCCCGTTTTCCCCGTAACTTGCCAGTTGCAAGATTATGTAAAATATGCGATATATAAACATAGACAAAACATAAACAATAAATATAATAACCATGTGTTAATATCATTGGAGAACGTGGCATTAATTTATTATTTTAATATATTTTAATTACTTTGCTCATCACATATGAAATATATTTTATGATTTGAACTAAGAATCATGTACTGTTGTATAATTGATGCGTATTATCAAGATAATTTAACTATTACTTTAAAGACACATTAAATTTTAATCGTGCTAAGGTATAACTATGAGGATACCACTGAACTGATTGTGATGAAATTTTTAGCGTTTAATTTGGAATATACCGAATTTTAATCAATAATAAATATCTCAACTTTTTTGTTCCCGCAAAATTTGTGAACAACCATAGAGCAAGGATTATCCATTTCATTTACAGCTCTGAATACCTCCTTTTGAAGTTGGTTAGGCAAGGAAGGCTTTGTCCAAACAACAAATATAACACACCAAAGCTAGCGACCTGATTCCGGGACACGTAACAAATAAATTTTAGTACATGAAAAATGGCAACCACTCAAGAGAATATTTACAGTTAAAATTATTGAAGGTGCATCCTCTTTGCTGTTTTAATAACTTTCTTAAAACAATTATACCGTTTTGTATAGTCTCGTACAAGACATTTAAAACGTTTGTACATATTTAATTTATTAAACAATTTCACATAACAAATAACAACCCAGAGGGATCATTTCTGGGCAAAATAATAATACAATATTTGATGTTGCACAGACCCACTTAGCTATATAATGGTGTAAAATATACAACGATATCGCTCTTTGGATTTAAATATTTTGTTTGACGTGGATAGTCTATACCTAGACTCTACACTTTGTAATCAATGTCAAGTCTTAGTTACAGAGGTATCCACTCACAAAGGCCGCAAGTCACGCGTCATACTTACGTATTACACTTGAATGGTAGTTATAGAGGTCAAAGTCCCGCAAAAATTATAAAGATAATAATCACTATTAAATGTGCTGAAGGTTTTTTTAATTCAAATAATAATACAAATACAGTGTTTTCAATACTACAAATAACAATTCGTTAAATACCAATGCAACGAAGATTCATGTAAAATGTCAGTTTTGGTATTGTCTTGGCTTTAAGCGCTGTCATATTCATTTTCAAACACAGAGTCAGGAAGTGCGTGAAGATAACGTTATACCCACAGCAACTTGATTAGTGGGTTAATTTCAAATAATCTGTAGAACATATCAAACTAATTACAAGTGCCAGTTTGACAATTAACATTCGACAATTGACAGTTATTTTTTTGAATTCTAAATTCAAATTTAGAATCTCATGGCTCCATTATCCTCAAGTTCAAAGTATGTAAAGATTGTCCATCAGTACATAACATATACTAAGTTTACTGTAGTTATGTTTGTCGACTGGCGCCTCGTATATTTAATTGTTCACACAAACAGACACGCCTGATCTACTAATGTAACTAGTTTTAGCACATTTTTAATCAGGTTTTGGGATATGTATTAGGAATATAACCCTTAATATTTACGCGCCAAAGTATATCTAAAAAAAGAAGTTTAAAGAGGTATATTAATAAATAAATTTTAAAGTGAGCCTCCTGCCCGTTTGCAAAAAAAAAATTAAAAAAAAGATTAAAAGTTTAGTAAGGGACCTGACAGATTGCCGTGTCTAAACAAATCACTACAAAGTAACACTAGAAAAAACTAGCAAATAGTAGTCATTGTATAGGACTCTAGATATATTGTGTCAAAGATCCGGAAACCATTGCGAAACCTCGGAGGGCGAAACTTCAGGAGTAACATAGTATTTATTTATAATAATATTTATTTATGGCAATATTCAGATTTTTTTTACTCTCAAGAGTACTTTTACTCAAAATAATTTCGTACCCAAGAAAAAATTATAATAAAATGCATTTCCAACTAAATGCAACGTCTGCATTGACGTATCAGTCAAGACTAAATGTTCTATAGATAATCAATTTATATGAAACACGAGCAACCATAAAGATTTCCATAGAATATATAACTTGATTTTTAAAATGTACTCAAGCGTAAAAGTTTTTATTATTTGTCTGGCTTTAGTGCTCTCGATTCAATGCAAACTCAATTTCGAGAGATCGGTCATTATTTACTTGTCTCATATCCAAGTGGTATCATGTAGCATTTAAAATATTTGAAGAATAAAGTGAATTTGCATTTATTTTGTTATATTATGCAATGAGACACGAATGTAGGTAATATTTGAGTAACGGAGTATCAAGGTTAAACAAACAACCATTAAACTGGCCAACTAGATTTGTTTTCATACAGCGGATTTGGGTAACTGTCACATTTACTGTAAAGCTTATAGACAATTATAAACCACAGAACACACAGAATTTGTTTATGTATTCTATTTTTGAAATAACCTAACTATGTAAGCTAGCAATATAGTACCGTAGTAAGTAGTGGTCTGTGCTGGCTTACTTCTTGGGCTTGGTATGAAAATAAGGTTTTATATTAAGAATTACATAGGTGCATAGTCTTAAACGTCGTTCATCAGTATTCGTAAATACCCGATCTCTTTTGTATAGTGATCTTAGACCGATAATGAAAGGAGTTAATGAAATCTGAATACGCAATTTGATACTGAATACCCATGGAGAATGTTCAGAGTTGTTCGGATTAATGCAGGTGATTTTCATCATTGGATGTCAAGGCAGAATACAATCAAAGTCCGTCGTTCCACAACTGAGCGCACTACCACTATGTGGAACCAGCTGCCCACCAAAGTATTTCCGAACCACTTCGACTTAGGGTCTTTCAAGAAAAGAGAGAGCGGCGCCCTCGCACTGGCAGTGAGAGTGTCCATGGACTTATTATCACTTCCCGTTTACCCTCTCTTCTATAATCTCACATCTGCTCACAATAGTGCGTACCTAACGCACTACTAGTGCGTACCTAACGCACTACTAGTGAGCAGAATAATGCATTGTGATAAATGACTATTACTGTATGATCGTAAACAAGTGACATTGGTTCTAGTTCATCCATCCAACTTTTTCTATTCCGTAGTTGTTCCTGTAGGAAACACAATAATTCGATGATTGGAATAAATTCGGATGGGACGTTTCAAATAAGCAGTTCCCCCGGATTCTGTGTTCCTGCGACCAAACGACGGAAGTGCACATTGGTGATTTATACTTGTTCCTGACTTGTGCTGTGAACTTTTATAGTCCTGTTAGTATAGAGAACTTGAGAACACTCTGAGCGTGACTTTAGTAGTACTATCGTAATACGTTATTTAATTTTGCTATTTAACAATCAATTTACTGAAATAGTTAACGCCTAAACTTGACTTAACCAAAAGTAACACAAATTACTTCCATTTTCAAAATCACTAATCGGAACATCTGCGATCGAAAATAGCGGAAGTCGCATCAAGTAAATACAGTTAAATATGCACTTGTCATAACTGAAGATTAAAGTCAAATAAAGGAAATGTATTGTAAAGGCTACGACGTTGGGTCAAGGATGGTTTTACTGTAAACACTTGTTGTACTGAGATTCATTTAGGTGATTGAAGGCCCTAGCAATGTTTAGCTCTGTTTTAATTATTGAAATGTTATTTTATTAACTTCTTTGGTTACTTTTGTAGATATATTTTAATAAATGAATTGAATAAACACATATAAAGGAAAATTATTGATTTAAATGCGTCTTAATAATTTTCCAGTTTTTTTTGAAGTTCTTTAGGCGCGTTATGAAAAATTGATGAGAGTGAAATTTTACGATGCGCGCGCACCGTGACACAAAATTAACAGAATGAAGTTGCCCACGGAAGATGCTACGGTATTGGACATAATTTAAAAACAACATTCGAATAATAATAGAATTTATGTTACACTTAATGTAAGAGAATAATAATAAATATTTATATATTTAATTTTTCAAATGTAAACTGAACTTTATTGACTATAATGACTCCTTTTCCAGTTTTTGATTATTTAAGTGTAATTAATTATTTGCATGCAATCAAAAACTATTTTTAATAATGTCAAAGAAGTATAACTTCTTACGCGCGTGTGCGTACGCCCTTTTTTTTAATGAATAAAATTGCACCTAACGACGTGAAGTTTTGGGGCCTCGAAAGAATTCATTCAATGGTAAATTAAAATACTAAACAAGGAAGGACACAAAAGACGTGTCAACGACTTCGGAAATAGGAAATGTCACTGAACACATCCATTTACGATTTAATGATTAATTGAACTGCGATTTGAATCTTAAATACGGTAATTCACCTAAATTCTCAATGTCCCCATAGTAAAATGTGACCTCTTAATAAGGAAGAATTACAAAAGTTTCGGTATTTTGACCTACAAAAAGGTGATTTCCCCAATCACCGCTTCTTTTTTATGACGTCAAAATACTCAAAAGATATAGTTAGAATATATTAAAGTCTTGTGTTATAAATCTGATTTACTAAAAAAAACATTTCAAGTTATAAGTTCTTAACTAACAAATAAAAATAGAGGTTGATCGTAGAGGGTAGATGAAAATTAAGGGTTGTATGTATTTTTGTATGCTGTATCATAAAAAAATAAAAACATTTTTTTTTGTCTAAAACATAAAAATATAAATCTGGGATGGACACCCCTTATCACTTTGGCTTTTGAAAGATAGATAGTAGCCGATTCTCAGACTTACTGAATATGCATAACAAATTTCATAAGAATCCGTCGAGCCGTTTCGGAGGAGTATGGGAACGAACATTGTGACACGAGAATTTTATATATTAGATATAGTGATAATTTTCAGCGAAGACACGCTAAATATATGTGCAAACAAAAACACGCAGGCCTAATGAGCTGGGATGTTTTGTATGTAATTATCTAGCTAATTAATATTTGCACAGCCTCCACACAGGTCTTGTTACTTCAAACTACTTGAGAACTATTTGAAAGTATGATGCCTGTTTGACATTGTTTTCTATACAAACTTATTAGTGTAATGGTTAGCATGCTTTGCATATTAAAAAAAATGGTTTAGACTTAACCACCTATTGGTTAAAATTGAACTTCTAATGCGACTTCGATTTATGGTTGCACTAGCCGTTTCCCGTCCGCTTTGCTGGGCGAATTAAAATAGGAAATAAATAAAATTTTGTTTCATATTTTTATTATTCTTCTTTTTAACTTCCCGCTAAGAAAATTGAAAATGTTCGAAAATCGACGATTTAACAGAAAACAGACGTTTTGAGGTTCTAGGAAGCCTCTCCGAATGTTTCCGCGGTGAAGTCCGTATGTATAAATTTTCATAAAAGTAAAACAGCAATAAAAAAATGAAGGAACGTTGGAATTTTATAATAAACCATCTAGGAAAAATTTCGCATCGAATGGCAGTAGTGTCATGTCGATACGATCAGTGGTTTAGGCGTGAAGGAGCCTCAAACAAAGACCATTTATCTTATATATATATAGAAGATTAAACGTTTAACGCTACCATGGAGGGCGTATAAAAGCACTGTTGCTTTAAACGTTAAAAATCTACAATTTTTTTTATATTGATTAGTACTTGGCGTATAGCTTGAAGGTCATACATTTCTTGTGTATCAAATTTACATATATTTTTCCATTTCTATAAAAACTCGTCTTTCTATTTTAAGATTAAACCATGCGTGCATCATTGTCAACAATCATAATTAAAAGCGCATATTTATATAAAAATAAATAATAGTGATAGTATTTGTATAGTTGTGGTAACTTATAATTATGTAATTCAACGAATTTAACACCTGTATAAACTAAACCTACATTAATCCTTATCATTAATCACATGAAAAGAATAATACGTTCAGGTCAAACATTGAATACCAATAGTGAAATTAAAAAGGCACAAACGTGAAGAAAAACTTCAAAACATCACTTTTCAGTTTCATGTAAGCACATCTGAATGTTAAATCCATTGCCTATTAGCATAGCGCGATCGGTGCTATCGCGAACAAAAAAAAGTAATTTATGTAAAGCAAAGCGACGCTATCGCTCGGGTGAAGGATTTCTCGGGCTAAATAAAAAGCAGTGAGGTTGTAGGCACGCGCATTGGCCCATTTTGATAAAGCCACGCATAGATTACAGCGACCACTCAAGCACTCAGGTGTACAACTTGAACGTTCTGATTTCTCTTTTATTTTTCTTTGAAGCAACCTTTATCCGTTTTTATTTGATAGTCCTTAAAAGTTTAAAGCGATTAAGCGAGCAATCGCGAATTTAACTCAACATAAAGGCCCTTTCAGTGAAAAATTAAAGAACAAAAAGCCTGAGCACATCACACACACAAACAAAAAAGTTTAGCTTATAAGTTTATAATCAAGCGCGGTTTTTATCTCGTATTCCGTAGTCATCGGCCGACCGTCGAAGAGCGCACATGTCGTTTTCGCGGCTCGACTCGTGTAGCACGCGTGTGAAAATATACGGGAAGTTTCATTAGAGTGATGTGAAGCATTTGAGGTGTTTTCCAAGTACTTTATTTTGCGTGTTACAAAACCTATTGTTTGTAACGCTAGGCGAAAATATGTTTTGAGTGTTTTGAATGCGTGTGTTTAATTATTACATAAAAGTGGATTGTTCAAAGGAAAATCGACTGGAAAATTCAGTTAGATGTATGTTCAACGTAATATACAACGGGACAAAACATGACGGCAAAGTTCGGCTATGTAAGTGTTTTATACATTTTTTATGTGCTGTTATAATATACTATATAAATAATTATAAAATTATAATCAATCGAATATTAATCGAAGTGGTATATATAAAAATGTGCAGTGATAAAAACTCTTTATAGGTTTTACTAAATTTAACTTTTGTAGGAAGGTAGATCCTCTGACGCGTAAATTATTTTTCAATTTTTGTTCACCGTACGCGGTATAAGCAATTATTCATTACGTAAAATAAATCCCTTGGAAAACACACGCCCATAGTGTTTAGCGATACTTACCCACAAGGCACATACAGTACGAGTTGTCCCAAGTAGTATCTTTTCCATTCGATTTTTCTTATAAGAAAATCAGGAATGTATTTAATCCAAAGATATTGCGTATTATTTCAAGACTTCAGACAGGTATTTACTATCAATTATTTCACTTATCAGCATATATACAACTATTTTGCTATCAATATTACTTAAGTACCAGGTTTTCATATTGTGGCATATATACAACATACTACTTACTATTGTATATCTCAACATATTAAAAGTATTGTCTGATTTATTGTATATTAATTTCAGCAGGTACATTGAATCATTAAATAAGGATAATCGTTCAGGAGTAATCCTTTAATATGCGAAAATGTGCCTTATTTTAAAGAGATAGGATTGAGATAGAATTAATTTGTTACAAAAATTAAATTTCTTGACCGTACTTGAATACACTGCAGATATGTTGCGAATGCGTTGTAATGTAAATGTTTTTGGTTAATAATAGTTTCTTTATGAATTGCTTAGATAATATAACAATGATAATAATATCTACTTTTCCTATCTTATTACAAACCGACGGTGCGGTTTCGATATTACATGTTGAAAGTTTCTATACCCAATCGAATTAATATTTCTTCAGTTCTCTTTGTTGATGGTACTTTTTTTTAATTTTGATAAAGACCATACAACTAATTTGACATAGGAAATTCCATTGATGTATTTGTTATGAAAAAAGGCAGTGTCTATATCAAAAAGTGAAAAAGATATCCAGAGATGTTCCAGAGATATCTTTTTCTTATGCATATTTTATATATATGCAGATTTTTTTTCATATGCAATTTGTGGGCAAATTTTGGAAAGAAATGTAAATATGTCTTTGCATTCTTTTATTTATACTTCTTGCCAGATCAGTTACGCTTATACGGTATTACGTTATTTTGGTTATTAATTTCATAACATAAAGGGACAATATTAGCCATGCTGACGCAATGAGCACGGCATTCATTTTCTTCTATGGCAAGACGATGTCGTAGTTAAAACTAATTTAATTAATATTTATTATTTGTTGACTTAATTTTAAGCAATCGACAAGTATGAAAGTTATATGTTTATGAAAGTTATATGGTTAGTATGGCATATCGGTTTAATAGTTTAGATATAATAGTTAAGAGTTCTATTGATAAATAATAATTGAAAAATTGGCGCTAAGCTTGGTCGCAGATTTCTGTTTCGTGATGATTTTTTTTCGTAATAGGCAAGTAGGTGATCAACTGTAGTCGATATGTCGAGAATAAGGTCTAAGGTATAAGGCTTTCCTTTCGATGTTTGCCTTCATGGCGCACACGGATAGAAAAAATCGTGTTCGAACGCACGACCACAGGGTTGAGACACGCACGCTTTAACCACCGGGCCATAACTGTTCTGTATGTTTATTATATTTTATACATTAAAAGTAATTTGACAACAATATCTACGTAGGTTACCGAAATGCGCACAACTACCGAACTGATTTTGATGAAACTATCCCTTAAGTATGTACTCGTATATATTCCATCTGTTAACTAATTTCGTAAATAAAAACGTATTTTATAATTCCTATATACCTGGTAGTTCAGAGACCTCTCACTCGAATCCTTCCCGAATATAATAGAATAAACACTACTTATCAAGAGATTGGCCGATTCGGTAGTGTGCTGATCAATTTAAAAAAAAAAACATTGTTAAATGCCTATCTGATACCTAATTTGCTATTTCAGTAGCAATTTTACGTAACAATAAGCAATTACAAGTAAAATCTAAAATTGGGAGTGTAATATTGTTATTATTTTTACTTTTTTGTAATATTTCTGTTCTGTTTACCACAATTTCAACATCACTTACATATTACTTTTAAATCAGTTAAAAGGATCACTGTTATAACTGTAGGCTAATTAGAAACATTACCCATTAGGAAGATAAAGGACGATTCGCAAAGCTCCAATAAGACTAGACCACATATTGATTAACTAATAAACTGCGCATTTTATTCGTAGCATCAGCGTAGACCCTAGTTTTGAATTGGTTTTATTACGAATTAATGCAATTTGTGTTTATAATTGAGATTAAAACATGGAATAGTGTTGTAGGCACTGTAAGTAAGCCGTGTAAATAGTTATATTTTATAGATTTTGCATTTATATGGGAGACGGCTAGTGTGGCAGGTTCTCATTCAACAGAGGAATTTTCAACCAATTTTTATAATTTCTGTTTATTTTGTCACAAGAAAATTTAGTTTATTATCAGTCGTTGATAACATATCTTTTATTAGCCGATTAACGTCAATGTTGGTATGTAAATAACTTCCTGAATTGACAGAAAAATAAATTTATTTTAGAAAATTTATCGCAGAAATATATGATACAAAACGCAAATGTTTTTTCATATTTCTTTAGATACACATTATCAATTATTATTAATCTTAATTATCAATAATTATTATTCAATAATTACTATGGATTTATGAATTAGGATAAAAATAATATTCTATTTTTTTATAAATTAATCGTAAAATAATATAATACGTTTGTTTTTTTTTATTATATAATAACGCACGTGCTTACAATTTTACAATGCAGAAATGGTTTGATTTAATTGAATAATTAACACATATAGTTAAAATTATAAAACATATATACACTTTATATGTTTTATAATTTTAACTAATATTTTTCACCATTGAATTAAAATTTATACCACAGTAGCAAATATCACTATCTTGCCGCAGGTCGTTGGCTTATCAAATACTTAGTTATTATTTGTTCTTGGAGTTGAATATTTTTTAATAATGTACTTTTTTTCATCATCATAATAATATTGACTTCGTGGTACTACGAATTTAAATAAATCTGATCAATGAAATCACTTTTAACTGGTGGGATAAAGCTTTCAAAATATCGTGTTAAGTAAATATTGTAACATTTGGCGCTTATATATATGTTTTACTTTTTAATACGTTTTATTGAAATATGTAAATAATTTTTATAACTCGACGAAGAACTCGGAAGTAACATAGCTATTAATATTTCAAAATTATATAATTTATATACCAAGGCCAATTTAAGCAAAATTTATTTCTTACTTTGAATTCTAGTGTAACTTTATAACCGTAAATTTAATGCCAAATATAGTGTATCACAAATTATGGAATATATAGAAAATTAAATTATCTATTTTTAAATAACAGATGTTACTTAAGTGATTTTCATAATAACAATCTTGGAAAATCTTTGAAAACTGTAATTATATAACGAAGAATATTGAATAGCAATCAATAATATCTTGATCTCCAATTAGTTTAAGTGACGTGACCTTACCGGTGTCAATTTAATTCAATTTGATGCCATTTACGTTCTTAGCATCAGACATTATATTATAGAAGAAAATTCTTCATAAACAATATAAAATCTTCAATATTTACCGGATGTATTTGAGTGATATTTGTGTACTCGCGTATTTCTTCTTGTAGATACAAAAGTCTCTAACAATTATATCCAACACAATATTACAGTATTTAAAATATTCTTAACCTACAAAATAATAATTAAAAACACACACTACACTAAAGTTACGTGTAAAACTATTCTTAACTTTGAATCAAAATATTGCTAACATTTTATTTGTTATTTTAAAATATTCCCTGAATGAAAATTTATTTTAAAAGGCCTTAACATCAAAATGTTACAATACCTATTTTAGCTTAAAATAATTTAATTAATGATTAATTTGTCAATACTTGGCTGACAATAGCCTCTTTTTACCAGCCTTAATGACGTCATTATACAAAGACATTCAAATTCGTAGATTTTATCTTGTTGCATTTGAAGTTATAATAAAGGCCCGTTTATTTCCAATCTTTACAAATGTTGAATATAACAGTATAGATTTGTTACTCGATATCCTTATTTCTTCCAACATTTTCTAATTTTTTCTATTCATGGCTTTGGGTATCCATTCGCGGGTAACGCTTCTTTATCTTCTATCTGCCTTTTTTAGGGCACCTTTTTCTTATTTTCCTCCTTAGTCCTTTCTATATAGTTGTTTTGAAAGTCCACCCACTTTTTAATCCTAATATAAATTCATTTTCTAAATATATGATATACACACGATTTGTAAACAATGTGTATCAGTCCTTATATATTAAATTATATGTTATCGTCCCATTAACAGAGGTTGATTGCATGATCTCTAACTTGTGTTTTTGTTGGAATCATTTTGTGTTATTGCACCTATATCGCATAGCAATGACAATGTGGTTATAAATGATTAATGATAAAATTGATACTTTTAACTACGTCGAGAATGTTTGATAAAACTTTAACCGGCTTAATAATACATTTTAACTAATATACGTTACGTTTACGTTTCACTTATTGTAATTATCAAATCACTTGTCACAAGTCATCCTCCTAATACAAATATATTAAAATATAACACTTAATCAATGAAGGATCATAATAAAAATAAATTATTTATATCGCACCTATCTCTTTTCATCAGTGTAAACATAACTTGAACGAAAGAGAACATAAGGGAACTATTACGTAGGGTTCTTCTTTGGCGTAATTTTTAAAATTTACTGCCAATTAAAGGGTTCGTCAGGATGATAACTGCGATTTTTCTAAGGAAAATTTCAGTTATAACTTAAGTTCAAGTTGAAGTTTGAATACCTCAAGTAAGAGAGTAAAGCTGGTGGAACATCTATCACCTCTGTGCATTATATATCGTGTCCAGTATTGATATACATTACGATACGATCTTCAAACATACAAACATATTAATCCAACGTTGAATGCGTGTACTCTCGATTTTATGACATGAATATCGTTATCAACACGTATTTAAAATATGCCTAGCATATGAAATTGAAATATGTAGAAGAAATATCCGTACAGCCTTTGTAAAATCGGAAATATGTATGATGAATATATATAGCAGTGCTTGTTAAATTAATCTGTAAACCGAGTCTGTTTCACAGTATTTGAGTCACTTAAAAGTGGCTGAAAAACCTCAAGAAAATTTTACTTCGCGTTTCAGCCCTTATTAATTTAATTGCTTTGTAGAACGCATAAAGCGAGGGTTATTTCAAAGGTCATTCTATGTATTTAAAGACATTTCGTAATTAAAATGCCTCAAAGTCTTTTAAATGAAATTTTTCTCATAAAAGCTCTTTGTAATACCAAAATAAATCTGTATTTAAATAACTTAAGTGATTTAAAAAGAATTTAGTTAATAATTGGTTTATTTCCATTCATATTTCCCCCGGTTCATTTTGAATCGGTAACGACCGGTGTTGAGCGCATATTTTTGCGTTGAGTTGGTGAAGAGCTTGCGTGTCTTTTTACATTTGTAATGCTCAGTAGCTTCTGCATATTGTAGATGACCTTCTAGGTCAATGGCGCGACGGATCTGGTGACTGCGATAAGCAGTTTCTGGGTGGGTTTCGACTCTCCGTCGGGCAACCTGTTACCTCCGGCGTGTGTCGTTGTCATGTCTAGCGGCATGCTTGTGGCCAGGGGGGCTTGCCTTTATTGGCCGGCCCTGAGAGAAAGGAAAATCTCAATAAAAAACCCTTAAATTCCCGACATTGGGGCGCCTTGTAGGTTTTGCGCGGTGTCGGTTACCTGTATTTACAGGTGGCTGGTGAGTAAAGTCAGTCGCTAGCGGCCAGCCCTCGGATACCACCCGTCCTCCGAGTGGTATAAGGGTTACCTAGGTGCAGGGGGCACCACCTGGGTGGACTGTGTATTTCCCCCATGGAAAATAATTTATGAAATGACAACAATAAATAATCTAATAAACAAAAAAAACAAATCAAAAGAAGATGTTAGTGTGGAGATGCCGTGTGATGCGGCTGAGCAGGAGGCTGGAGTGGCAACGGCGGGCGATCAGTTTGTTTTGCCAGCGCCCCCCAGTGATATTATGTTGGAGTGCCCTGAGATGTCGGATTCTTCCACATACTCAGGTGTTGAAGCAAGGGAGTCTTTGACAGTTTCATCGCGGTTTTGGAGCTCCCGGAAGCGTTTCAGAGAAGTCGCTGACACTGATTCAGATATCGCTAGAGAGGCGACTTCAAAGATAACGCGGCGTAAAGGCAGAGGTCGGCCATCCACTAAGGGCGAGAATGTGGATCCGGTTCCTGCTAATAAATCTGCCAAGTTGAAAGAAACTAGAGCTGAGAAAAAGGCTCGCGAGGAAGAAGAGCTTTTGGCCTTGGAAATTAAAGCTCGAGAAACACAATGTACTCTATCTTCTGTCTTGGTGTCGGAACAGGGCGAGGATATGTCATTGGATTTAGTAAAGAGGATTGAGGCTAGCCTGGGAGTTGTTGAAAAGGTCGCCACAAAATCGTCCAATATCAAAGGACAATGGGTCCATATGGCAAAAAATGCCATTGCGGACATGCGGAAGGATATTGGGGTGCTTGCTAAACGTTCAGTTTCTGAGGAAACTCGATCTCTGCGTGAAGACAACGAGCGCCTCAAAAAGCAAATTGAGATACTCCAGCAGGATATGACGGATCTTCGGAAACATGTTGGAGTTAATTCAAAGGAGCCACCGCTCACTCCTTCTCTCCTCGAGGAGTTTGAGGCAAATCTGATGCGCCGTATCGGGGATAGATTAAATGCACGGTTTGAGAGTCTAGAGCCTAGGCTTAATCCTGCACCTGTATTAAGACCTTCTCTAGCCGCGGACCGACGCAAGGTCGTTGGGCCCCCTAGATTTGAGTCAGGTCAATCCCAGGATAATAGACAGGTGAATAGTAGAAGCTTGGTGCAAGCAGCATCTACTGCTTTGCCCCAAGGACCATCCTCTATTTCAAAAAAGAAGAAAAATAAAAGAATTGCAGGAGAGGAAATATTGGCCATTGAAAAGGTATCTGCTATTACTCAGCCCTCGCCTCTGCAATCGGCTTCCAACCTTTCTAAGGAACATTGGTTGATTGTTGGGAAAAGAAAGAAAAGGAAAAGGAAGAAAAGGGAAAGGTCAGGTGCTGTGTTGGCTCAACCAACTGTAACAGGTTTTCAGGCACCAGTTAAAAAGCCAAGACTGCGTACTCCCCGAACAGCTGCTGTTGTTGTAACTGTCCCGGCGGAAATTCAGAAAAAAGGCGTAACATATGCGGAGGCTATTAAAGAAGCGAAAGGCCAGATTAGGCTAGAAGAGTTGGGAATTGAAGCAGTTAGGTTTAGACGTGCCGCAACTGGTGCTGCCATTATACAAGTCACTGGTGAAGGTGGAGGAGATAAAGCAGATGTTTTGGCTAAAAAATTAAGGGAGTTGTATGGTACGAAGGGCATCCTTGTATCGAGGCCTGTTAAATCTGTTGAGGTAAGAGTATCAGGCTTAGACGATTCTGTTACTGCTGACGAAGTAAAATTCGCTGTGTGTAAAAAAGGGGAGTGCTCATCCGATCATGTTAGAGTTGGCGAAGTTCGTCAGGATAAGTCAGGTCTCTTTGCGGTGTGGGTGAAATGCCCGGTGGAAGCTGCAAAGAAATTGTCTGAAGGTCGTCTGCTTGTAGGCTGGACTTCAGCTAGGGTGACGGTGCTGCAACAACGAGAACTTAGGTGCTTCCGCTGTTTGCAAGCTGGTCATGTTGCAGCTCGTTGTACGGCGGAAATAGACCGTAGTAAGTCTTGTTACCGGTGTGGCCAGCCTGGCCATCGTGCTTCTGTTTGTTCATCCAAACCACAATGTCCTCTGTGTATTGCGGCAGGTAAAACAGCTGATCATCGACTGGGGGGGAAAGCTTGTACGGCTCCCAGTCAAAAGATGCCGAGAAGATTCAACACGAAGGTTTCAGTAGAACCAACCTTAAGCGGTGACATAATGGAGACCCAAGAAATTGTAATAAGTTAGTATGGATCTACGCTTTATTCAATCTAACCTGAACCACTGTGCAAGTGCTCAAGATCTTTTAATTCAGAGTTTGACACAGTGGATCGTTAATATAGGGATTGTTTCAGAACCATACATGGTTCCAGATAAAAACAACTGGGTCGGTGACCGTGATGGTCTTGTTGCGGTTTTTATAAATGATGTCAACTTGCTGTCAGTTGCTTCTACAATGCAGGGTAGAGGTTGCGTTGCTTTAAAAATTGGCAGAATTGCAGTTATTGGTGTTTATTTTTCCCCAAATAAAACGCTTGCTGAATTTGAAACGTTTTTGTCCGAACTGGGCTGTCTGGTTTCATGGTGTCGACCCCTCGATCTTATAGTCGCTGGAGATTTCAATGCTAAATCTACAGTGTGGGGGTCTCCAGTATCTGACGAACGTGGTGACGCTTTGTTGGATTGGCTAGCAACTCAAAATTTAGTGTCACTGAATCGGGGTAATGTTCAGACTTGTGTACGTATGAATGGTGGCTCTATTGTGGACGTTACTTTTTCAAGTCCTGCTCTTGCAAGTCGTGTTTATGGATGGAGGGTGTTGTCAGAAGTTGAAACTTTATCAGACCACAAGTACATTCGTTTTGATATCCTCGATTCCACTGTAAGCTTACCGGGTCCTGCTCCATCTGAGATAGGTCCTAGATGGTCCCGAAAATATCTAGACAAAGATGCGCTTACCGAGGTATCCTTAGTAGAGGCTTGGAATTCCAAACCTTCAAATTTTACAATTGATTCTGAGGTAGAATGGTTTAGGGACTCACTGACTCGTATCAGTAACGTTGCTATGCCCCGGATCGGTCCCATCTCACCCAAGCAAAGCGTCTATTGGTGGTCATCTGAACTAGCCCGACTACGAATGGAGTGTGTTAAGGCGCGTCGCCGTTACACGCGTTTTAGAAGAAGGCATCTCAGTTATCGTGATCCGGACGAAGAGGCAAGTTTATATACTTCTTATCAAGAAGCAAAAAGGGCTCTTCGGTTGGAAATAGCTGAAGCAAAGGATAGGGCATGGAAGGAGCTCCTGAACTCTTTGGATCGTGATCCTTGGGGGCGACCGTACAATATTGTCATGAGTAAACTCCGTCCCTGGAGGCCGCCGCTAACATCCACAATGGAGCCGACGTTTCTGGGGATGGTTGTTACATCGTTGTTTCCTTGTGATTCTACTCCTTTTATTAATGTTGACTTCGATCATTCAGAAGATATTCCTGAGGTGTCAGAGGGTGAGTTAGGGGCTGGTGTTTTTAAAATTCAAAACAAAAAAACCGCTCCTGGTCCAGATGGATTGCATGGAACGGTTTGGGCGCAATCTCTTAATAATGGCTTATTTAACAGATTTCGAGATCTCCTTTCTGATCTTTTGAGGAAAGGCATATTCCCTAATAGCTGGAAAGTTGGACAATTGCTTCTTCTTAGGAAGTTCGGGAAACCGGTAGATTCACCTTCGGCCTATCGACCTATTGTTTTACTTCCTGAGGTGGGCAAACTGTTTGAGCGAATAATTGTCTCGCGCCTCGAGAAGCATCTACAGACTATTGGTCCAAATCTGTCTGATACTCAATTCGGTTTTCGGCGTGGTCGCTCTACAATTGACGCTTTAGCTAAGTTAAGGGACTTGTGCGAAGAAACTGTCTCTGGGGGTGGGGTTGTGTTGGCGGTTTCGCTAGATATTGCGAATGCGTTCAATACTATTCCCTGGAGAGCGATTATGGATGGTCTCCTTTATCATGGTGTGCCTGTGTACTTACGTCACGTAGTAGGAACTTATCTCTCTGATCGATCGATCATTTATCCAAGTCGGGAAGGTTGGAGATGCTATCAGGTTCGATGTGGAGTTCCACAGGGGTCTGTTCTTGGGCCCCTTTTGTGGAACATTGGATTTGATGCAGTCCTTCGAGGTAGACTGATGCCAGGAGTAGGTTTAATATGTTATGCGGATGATACACTTGTGACGGCCAAGGGATGTAATTATCAGGAGGCGAGTTTGTTAGTTACTGCTGGAGTGGAAGAAGTAGTGACTCGTATAAGACAACTTGGTCTTCGAGTCGCTCTACAAAAATCAGATGTCATATGTTTCGCTAGGAGGTCACCACCTAGAGGCGCTGAGATAATAGTGGATGGTGTTCATATGGCATTAAAGTCGACGTTGAAATACCTCGGGTTGGTTCTTGACGCCCGATGGACTTTCAAGGCTCATTTTGCTGCCCTGGAACCCAAGCTTGATTCAACTGCAATGGCATTGGGTCGTATAATGCCAAATATCGGTGGGCCAGGCGGGGGCTGTAGGCTCCTTTATGCTGGTGTGGTGCGTGCAAAGGCGCTTTATGGGTGTCCGATATGGGCAGATAAGTTGTCTTTTTACAACAAGGCTTTACTGAGACGGTCACAGCGTAAAGTTGCCATAAGAATTGCTAGGGCATACCGTACCGTATCCTGTGACGCGGCATGTGTCATAGCCGCCACTCCGCCTTGGCATTTGGAAGCTTTGGCTTTGGGTGAAATTTTTTGGAGACGAGCTGAAGCCAGGAGTGGTGGTTTTGACCCACCTCTGGAGGTAGTCAAGGTCTGGAAGGAGGAGTATCGCCGCCTAATTTTGCTAGAATGGAGGGATGAGTTAAGTGAATGTCGGTTTGGTTTACAAACCGTTGATCTTATTCGTCCCTTCTTGAAACACTGGGTGGACCGACGGTGGGGATCGCTTTCCTATCGGCTCGTTCAGGTTCTCTCTGGGCATGGATGCTTTGGGAGTTACCTGCATCGAATCGTTGGGAGAGAGGCGACACCTGCTTGTCATCATTGTGACTGTAGAGAGGATACGGTGAGGCACACTGTTGAGGAGTGTCCGGCTTGGGACGGCTTTCGCTCGGTCCTTGCTGATAGCACTGTTGGCAATCTGTCGCTTCCACTAATTATCCAAAGAATGGTGGAAGCTGACAATGACGGCCCATGGAATGCCTTCAAGGCTTTTTGTGAGGCCGTCATGACTGAGAAAGAGAATGCGGAGCGTCAGCGCGAAAACAATTCTGATGCTCCGCCGGTAAGAAAACGACGACTGGGGCAGCGACGCCGTGCTTTCGCACGTCTGCCCTAAGTTAAGATGCTGATGATTTGTTCGTGGGAGGAGTCACGTTGATATTGTGGCATTCGCGTTTGGCGGGGGTAAGGATAGGGCACAGCTGTTACCTGCCTCCGCCCTTTGGCGAGCCGAAGGCATCCGTCAGGTTTTAGTGGGTAGGTGTGTAAATATTATGTCTGAGTCCCACATAATCCCTGCTGGAGTAAAATTCAGCAGGGATATGCGTAAAAGCATTTCCTGACGTTAAAAAAAAAAAAAAAAAAAGTGGCTTCAGCGTGCGACTCTCATACCTGAGATCGTAGGTTCGATCCCCAGCTGTGCACCAATGGACTTTCTTTCTATGTGCGCATTTAACATTTGCTTGAACGGTGAAGGAAAATATCGTGAGGAAACCTACATGTCTTAGACCCAAAAAGTCGACGGCGTGTGTCAGGCGCTGGAGGCTGATCACCTACTTGCCTATTAGATAAAGAAACAAAAAATTTATTCTGATGTGACAGAAGTATGAAAACATAAAGTTTACACTATTGTTTAGCTGAAGAGAAAAAGAATTTATAGTTTTATAAATTTTTAAATTAAATGTGCACCACGGTGTTATCACTGTATCTTTATTTAATAGTGATAGCAATACCAATCCCGACATTTTGTATGCAGTTTCAATGTTATTCTCAATATCAATAGGCGCTTACGCAACCTTGGAATCAAGCGTTAAAAAACTCAGTGCAGAAGTCTGTATCGTTATCGCAAACAGGACTTTGAGTACCAATTTTTGAATAGTTTGAAAAATTTAGATTTGGAGTATTTTCGAATCGTTACAACTTCTCTGGTCTCGTCAACGTCTCTGCTTATCTCCTCCTGGTGTTGCAGGTGTCATGTGCGCCTAAAACAATGAAGTTGATAATTAAGCTTTGATATTTACATCTTCTTTCTGTTACAGGTTACCACAGCTTGCCGTCTCTGCAAAGATATTGTGCCTCCTGATGGTAAGTATAACCTTGACTATATATATACTAATATCGTTAGCCAATGTCATTATGCGCATAGTAGTTTTTATTTTATTTTCTACTAATGCACTATGCATGTACTATGCGCGAAAGATTCACCAAGGCCAATAAAAGTTGTGTTTCTGAGAATAACATGAAAATCTTTGTGACATTAACACGAAGCACCCAAAATAGAAAAACTCTTTTAAAAAAATAATGATGTTAAATATTGTATCATTAAAATATATTTAGATTTCATTGGATTCGTACATTTAATAACTTTTAAAATATACAAATGATTCACGCTATACATAACGGTTACTATTTTTATATAATAGGAGACAAAGGGATAAGAGGCTCATCTGATCTTAAGTGATTCCGCCGCCCATGGAAACCCACGTTGCCAGAAGAATCGTAAGTGCGTTGCCGGCCTTTAAAAAATTGCCACGCGCTTTTCTTGAAGGACCTTCTATCGAATTAGTTCGGAAATACTTTAGTGGGCAGCTGGTTCCACATAGTGGTGGTGCGCGGCAAAAACTGCCGTGGAAAACAATCAGTTGTGGAACAACAGACGTCGAGGTGATACGGATGGTATTCTGCCTTGACGTCCGATAATGAAACTCAAAATACTTCTTAAAATATTTCCGGGAAATAATAGTGAAGTTAAATATTTTCAGGCCAAACTTGTCTTTAATTTAACATTCACCCTAAGGTTATTCGACAGTCAAAAGTTTATCACCACCCATTTGTCATCAAATTTATTCGCGCCACTATTAGCAATAAAACATGACCTTTAGGTAAAGTATTAAAATCAGCTTATATCCATCAATATTGAGCAATTCATTTAATACTAAAAGACTTAACCCCAAATCAAAATTCCTATGACGTTATTAAATATATATTTTATATGTTACCACTGTCTGTATATTTAAAAAGAAAACCTCAAAGACAAGGTTGGCAACTCAAATTTATTTCGAATCTAGCAAGAGCTGATAACGTCTGAATAGATTCTCATAATTTGTTGCTAAAATCCATCTTTATCAACTCAACTTTGTATTAAAAAAAGGTATTGGTCCATTCGTTTAGCATTTGTGTTGCCACAGATATACACAGACAGGTTTGCGGGCTTAGAAGTAAAGCTTGATTCTATATGTTCCTGTAGCTTTTTATAGGATAGGCTGTTTAGTAAACCTCTGCCAGTATGTTCTCCATAATACTATAGTGTAGGTTCTAGTTAGCAACTGCACAAAGCTGGGGCAACTCACTAGTCATACGTTGGCAGTTATTAAGTAGGGGACTTATAATCTAATTTTATTGCTTAATTTAATAAGCTTAGTCCCACTTATTATTCACAATGTAAACAAAATAATCCCCTAATGTCATAATTTTGTAATTTATGTCTTCTTTTTAGCTTTTAGCGTGTGATTTAATAATCAACTAGCAGCTGTACTCTGAGTCTTTCGTTAAATTAATTTGGTATATAAATAATACCTGTGTTCATGGCCTAGTGGTTTGATAGTGCGACTTTCAACTCTAAAGGTCACACCTTCAAATACCAGATGTGTAGTAATGGAATCCGGAATGAATCTTATATCGTCGCTGTAGAATGATAACGTATGTCTAGAGAACCAAATATTACAGGAAACGAAATGTTTCATTTCGCCAATGTTCGTAAAAAATATTATTATCTGTTTTTGTCCATAGCTTTAGATGGTATAAAGGACTTATTAAATAATAACATAAATAAGTCTTCATGATTATATCAGTTAAATGACATAAGAGTCTAGGAATAAAAAATAAAAGGTTTTTGAAGTGCAACTTCATGAGGGTAAATTTTACGAAAACGTCACGAAGTTGTGCAGCGTTTTTGTTGAAAAAAAGGGAGAGTGTGATTGAGACCGATGGAGAGAGAGTGAGAAGGGTGAATTACCTTATAGAAATTATATTTTTAAAATTAAAATTTCGTAAAGAGAATTTATGAAATATTAGTATTTTATATTTTAAGCAAAATAATTTATCGAATGACGAACTGTAAATTAAAATGCCACGTGTTTTTATTACCGAAGAAAAAAATTTAATAACTCAAATTTATAATTTGTATTAATTTTCGACACTTAATATTTTTATGACAATTAAATTCATTAAATTCCTAACATATCTTCCTTTTTCGCTTCCTCTAAGTCTCAGAAATCTAAAGTTTTAGATATGTATAAATATGAGCAAGACTTAAAAATTAGTTTGCCAAAGAAGTTTCACTTCCCACATGTGTATGTTGTACGCACGCACTTTTTTGACATACGAGGTTATCATTCTACAGTCACGATACCTAAATTTTAATGATGTCAGAAATCCGATGCACTTGCTACAAGGAACTATAAAAAACAGATGCAATCTGTGGCGCCAATGGGTTTATTAATTGTATGTTACAAAATATAAAATTACTATACGCAGCGTTTCATAGCGAACGCATTATGTTTTAATTTAATATTAAAATGTAAGCTATCATATTCGTTGGGCTACCGGTTACCTATCATTTGGCGCCATTACCTGTAAACACGACACGCTGGATGAAGAAATTCAATTTAAGGATTACCACGACCCACGGTAATATTGAATATATTACAGTGATTACATTGTAAGTGTCTACACAATTACTAGGTGTATCCCATACAATAACTAAATTATTCGTTCAATATGTACTAGATAGATAACACACAAATAATATTTAATAATAATATAGGATAGGATAAAAATACAAAATCGTTAGTTTCTCTTATTTTACCACCACTATGTGGATTCAGCTGCCCACTGAAGTATTTTCGAACCAATTCTTAAAAGGCCGGCAACGCACTCGTGAGGCATTGAGTGTACATAGGCAGCGGTAACACTAAACATCATAAACCTCCTGTCCGTATCCTTTATAAAGTAAATAACGTAAAGAATGGTAACACTTGGAACATGGGGCTTATTAGATGAAGATATCTTTCTCAATAACTCTTTCTTTTCTGTTATCATAGAAAAATGATAATAAAATTCTGAATGTTTTATCAATACTGATAAACTGAGAGTTTATATATGAATAGATCAGCAAGCAATTGCCGTAAGTAATATATCAGCAAAAAGTGCGTTGAATGCGCCGGCGCATATTAAATACGGAGATCATGTTATGATGATCATTTTCATAATTTAATCCAATCGTGTTTGTCGTATCTAATGTTGCCGCTTATTTCTTGTTTGTGTAAGAAATATTGTAGCGATAATAAACACTATTTGTATTTGGAATTCTACAAGTATTTTAAATTTGTTCGAAGTTTTGTAAGGCAATAATTTGGCCGACGCCATTATAATTTTTTGTTTTGTTAGACTGACTTAGTACGTGTTTTTCATTTGCATTTTTCCTTTTCCCAGTTATTATGTATTATCAGTGCTTGTGATATAATGTGTCCACTGTTCTTGTTAAATAATATATAAACACAAAAAATATATAAATGACAACTTATATGAAACCAGCAGTTTTTCAAAAAAAATTGAATTCGAATTCTTTATTAAGTCTTTGTATAATAAACACAGGTTTTGTCCGATTTCTGAATACCTTTTTGTCTTCGGTGACTGACACTAATCTAAATCTACGGTACAATTCAATTTCCTTAGAATAAGACGGGATTTCTCGTCTTCTTTAAATTAAATACAAAATCACGAATTATTCTAAATTCGTTCTTTATTCGAAATTTATTTTAGTTGTCATTATTCAACACCACCCAGTTATAGCACAAGACGATAATTTCATATCTAAATACAATTTATAATATCACATGGATATTAGCATAAATCGTTTACAGCATAATAGGCTATAAAAATCGCAAACATGAATGGTTAAGTGGTTTCAAGTATTTCTTAAAAGTGTGCTAAAATCAACTAACACTGACGTCAATACATAACTAGATTGTGTTTTGAGGAAAGAGAAAAGAAAATTGTGAATAAACTGTTTTGCTTATTTATTTATTAATCTATCTAAAATCCATGACAATTATGGTGAACATTTTTACAATGAATAAAAATATTAAACTTCCAATTTAAATGTTTTAGTAGTAATTTATCGCTTTTTTTAATTGATCAGTCCACTACCAAATATATATATAAATATATAGCTTCACATAGTTAATTCATAATGGAAGTGTTGTCTTGGATTTCCGTATAGTTATTCCGGTATAAATCTTCTTCAATCAATTATGAAATCCTCCCTGAGACGTTTTCCTTTATAATTTCTAATATAATCTATAATATCTACTCCGAATAATTTAATTTTGATTCTATACGAAAAAGGAATCATTAACAAATCGATAACGTTGCGTTGACAAAAAAATAAAAGTCATCAAAATTTTGTGGAAACTCAGCTTTTTAGAGTTAAATAGCTTGATCGATTGATCAACAGGAATTATTATTTATCAATACGTGTGTGGGCGTTTTAATCGCATTAAATAATTTGATAAGAAATAATTAATTTTGGTCATGGCTTATATCTATTTTAATATGCGAAGTATTTTAAATGTATGTATGTTTTGTTTGTTTTTTTTGCTATAAATATGTTGTGTGTGATTTTAAAAGCTCAGTGGTTAATACAAGCCCTAAATCTGTGGGTTCGAAGCCTAATTAAATAAAAAAATAATCAGTTGTCGCAATTAACCACTACAGTGATGGAAAACTACTTTATAGTACGAATATTAATGAAAAACTTGGAGCTATCTGAGCAGAATTGGATGTTTGCATTATATTATTCAACTGTGAAAATTTCCGATAGATTTGGTTAAAATAGAGCTGTTGACTGCGTGCGGTCAGGTCGAACGATAACTCGTATTAAACTTGATAATAATCGAAGTTAGTGAATAAACATTACATAGCATACTGATAAGGAATATATTCGTGACTTAGCAGATCCTAAGCAGTATACAGCAGCTTAGTGGTTAAGCGAAGTCTCGAGTCAAGTGTTCGAAGATTTTACACAATTGTTTTTCAATGAACGGTGAAAAACATCGTGAGATGACCGTTATATAGAATCAAAATACTGAAGTATTTCCGAACCAATTTAGGGTCCTTCAAGACAAGTGCGTACCAATTCTTAAAAGGCCGGCAACGCACTCGCGAGCCCTCTGGCATTGAGAGTGTCCATGGACGGCGGTATCACTTAACATCAGATGAGCCAGTTTGCCCTCTGTTCTATAAAAAAGTCCATCAAAGAATTGTTTACCCTCCTATCAACCTGGTGTCGGGCCAATGACTCCAACTTTTGTAATTGGGGGCTTGACAATTGGCAAAATGAACTGCAAATAGAATAGTAAGTCGTATTCCACATAATCCTAATAGTTTTATTATTGATCATATTTCCAGAAAAACAACCATCAAAACATTTGTGTACTCTGACATTGTGACAGATATTATTTTTCATAATAAAACAACGACTCGTCTAGAAATATGTAGAAACCGGGCATTAGTGTATATAGTTAATTATAAATATCCAATAACAATTTTATTACACGCAATGACATGAGTGCGACCCGTGTTTTTAAATACAGATAAATATATTCTAGTCATTAAATCGTTAGTACTCAATTAAAAGGTAATTGCCGGCTTAACTGAAAGGCCAAATTGAGGTTATCCTATTTTAATAACTAACAGTTGACCTGACTTTCGGAGCTTACCTGTTTTCAATGGTTAATCATTTTTAAAAGTAGGTCACAAAATTTTCATATCCCAAAATATATACTAATTAAAGAAAATTTCGATACTTCTTTCATTAATAGAATTCCATAGTGTTCCAGAGTAATTGAATGTTGTTTTTCAAAAAAGCCGACACTAAAAATGACTAATACAAAAATCAAAAATCATTTAATCATATAGGTAACACATTGTACACTTATGACGTCTTGTCAGTAAAGAAATACATATTAATGCTTCTAATTTTACATTTCAATTTTACTTTTTTAGTGCCAGTTCTCAAATTAAGGGCGTAGAACGGAAGAGAAGAACTGGCAATAAACTCTCCGCCACTCTTTTTAGTCGCCATGTTTTTTTTTACTTTATTCTATTGTGTAATGCCAGAATTAAGTGATGAATTCTTCCTATATCGTATGTTTAACGCCATAGAAAGAAACTTCGCGCTTATTATATGTTGCATAAATGGGTTGTCGAAATATATAATTTTTTCATTTCTGATCCAATGTAAAAACTATTTTTAATTGTAAATAATGATGGGAATCTGAAATTTAGTAAGAATTCTCACAAAAAATCTACATATATATATACAAAAACTTATAGAGATCTGCAACAATGTATGAGGATTATGAAAGAGTCGTGAAGCGACCCTCAGTTGATGGATAAAATTAACATAATTCATTATTTAAATCAATAGGATGTTATATACCTACTTGTTTATACATGCGACTTTGTATGTGCGAAATTAAATATTTTACAACAGGAACCAAACGAGCTTTCATCAGAGACTTACGACGCCAGGAAGCTTTTAAAAGAGTCGGTTGTTATTAAAGTAGTAGCCTTTTTTCATGGAAATAAATTATCCAAGGAGGAAGTTCAACTTTAGAAGTTTTCCATAGATATTCGTTTTGACCTTGTTGGATTTGGTTTCCATAATGACAGTTGGATAATTGGAAACTAGGGACTCCAGGAAATCTGATACTCAGCCAACTGAGTGAGACTATCTATGACAATCTGAGCGACAATTTGAATTAATTTTATTGTGGCTATTTTAATTTAATTACTGAGAAGGTTCTATAAAATACTAATCGTATTTTTTTGTTTTCGTTTATTTACACATTAATTACTGTATGTACTGTATTAACAATTGTCTTATGTTTATATACATGATTTGAACAGTTTATTTACTTATTCAGATACTATTCATGACTTTGAACAGTGGCGACGCTTTTGCACCTAAGATTTATGTGGTATACTGTCAATATCAATATAATGAAAAGGAATATTTACATATTTCTCCTATATCTTCAATGTTAAAAGTAGGAGTATTCTTTCAGTTGGAATATTTAAGGTAAAACAACTTGACTTATAAATTCCTCAAATTTAAGAGTTCGCTCGTTTTACAGTATAGAACAATAAACCAACAACGTCAAAAAAAGGCGTAATCCTCAAATAGCTAATTATTTTTTTCCTTATCACTCTCGTTTGACTAAGTTTATAATAATTTTGTAAATAATTATTTCGTCACATTACAAATCATATTTTCCATATCTTAGCAAGTGACTTAAATAGAAAATAAAGCTTAAAAAGTGCCCGTGAAATTCAATATGTCTGAACACCGACAGCGGCGTAGCGCTTTCCACCTGAACATGACACCCAGTACATAATCATAAGGGAACATGTCAATCGCAAAACTGCAATGGAAATAGAACTTTATGAACTAGATCATAGAACTAAATTCTCTCAAAACCTTCGATATGAACCCCTGGTTAGGATTAACGTGGTTGACCCATTAAAACGATCGATTGTTTCCTTATTATAGCATACATACTTATTTTTTTCGATTAGATTTATATATAATTGGATAAACATAATTTATATAGCGAACATATACTTGATAATACCAACTTTGCGGCAAGAGATGGCGTTAATATGAGAACGACTATTACGACTTAGGGTCCTTCGAGAATAGAGCGTTCTAGTTTTTAAAAGGCCAGCAACGCACTCGCGAGCTCTTTGGAAAAAGATTCTAATCATAATATTAAATAGTTATCTGGCAGCTTGATGAAGTATTCTCGCTGACTAAGATTGCCGACATGCGCTCGAAATATCGTGTTAAAAACTTAATACGTAAATTCGTAAAGAAGTCTTTTAATACCTAGTCGTGTACAAAGACAAAAATAATGTTGTAATTCATGAAACGTAAGTTTAAATTTAACTTGTTTGAAATTTTTAAACTTAATGTAAAGAAATTAGTAATTAATTCAAGTAGTTTTGTTTTTAAGTATTATAATAGTATAGTCGAAGCTTCGGTGGACGGAGAAATTGTGACCAATATGTGTTCCTCAGTCAAATTTCTGTATTTTGGAAGCTATACCTCTTTTGGCGCTTGAGGGAAATATGATGAGAGTAAATTTTTAGGATGCGCGCGAACACCGTCACTAAAAACACCCAGATAGCTATAGTCAAAATTTTAGTTTTTTTCTCTTAATAGTGTTGTTTTTTCTACAAACGCAGAGTAAAATTTTTGATTTTTATCTTGTTATTAAAGAAGTATAACTTCTAACGCGTGTACACAAGTACACGCAAGTTTTTTTAAATAAGTAAATAAAAAAATATTTCCTATAATACTCAAAGAAAAAGCAACGTACAACGCAATACGACAGTCATTTAAACGCCACCAGTGCAAGAACAACACGTTTAAACTGAATATATGTGAAAGAAAATAACTAAAAACTAGGCTGTCGCAAGAGTTTCTCAAAATAATCTAGATTCTGTATTTATATTTAAGGCGCTCGCGGGGTCACGAAGCTGGGATAGATCAACATCTCTGTAATGAGGTGTCGTCTGCGTTGGCGCCATAAGTTGCAGTGAAAGTGTTATAAGGAAACTAATTTAAATTGAACTGTATTGGTAGGAGGACACACACATACCTCCATCTCTTTTATTTTATTATCAAAATAATCTATCTTATGAGCGTGCCTTGTTTAGGTGGTTACTGAACAAAAACTTTTTTTTATGTAATAGGAGGCAAACGGGTAGGAGACTCATCTGATGTTATGTGATACCGCCCATGGACACTCACGTTGCCAAAAGGCTCGCAAGTGTGTTGTCGATCTTTTAAAAATTGGTACGCCCTTTTCTTGAAGGACCCTAAGTCGAATTGGTTCGGAAATACTTAAAAGGGCAGCTGGTTCCACGTAGCTGTGGTGCGCAGCAAAAACTGTCTTAGAAAACGCTAGAACAAATTAGGATAAAGTACGTTTATGAAGACTTTTTTACCGTTTCTTACGAATTTATTGTTACTGTTATGTTTACTATCATTTTATTTTTTAAAATTTAAAACGTGAAATAATGAGACTACGTATACGTATACTTTCAGAGATGAATGACACATTACATTTTTAAAGTTTTTGTTCAAATACTTACCTATTTTTTAAAAAAAAGGTCTGCCACTATTATAAAACTTACATCTAGAAACAAATAAAACTCAAAACATAATTGTACGCCTTTACAGGCACGAACATGCATTGTACTTAATAACTTAAAACTAAAATTTTCTGATTATAACAGCAAATATAAATGATAACTATTATTGTAAAAAGTTTAAGACAGTGCGAAACTGTGGCTAACTCAATCATAGTGATTAATTTAACTTATTATATTATACTTTATTTATAAATTATATACTTTAACGAAATATATCTGATTATAACAGTTAGCAATGACTCATTGCAAAATTTTGAAGACGGTGCGAAACTGTGGGTGGTCAGAGGTAAATTTATTGGCTAACACATCCTAGAAATATTAGAGTTAGAACCTAAGGCGGCTCTACGAAAGGCACTGGCTTTATATATAATGTTTTTCAGGTGATGATCTCTGGCGCTGTGCCGTCGATGGTCCGTTCCGTTCGGCTGTACAGCAAGTGCTCGCATATGTATGTCAACGTTTTCCCCAACGGCACCGTCATGGCGCGATCAGATGGAAACGATCAACGTAAGTATTAAAAATCATAATAATTAGTAATAAAACTTACCTTGTCCAATACTACTAGCAGTCTCTATTAAATGGAAGACCCTCTGTTCTTGGATACTATTTTTTTCTACTTACCACTGTACTTAAGGCATGAATTGCTGTGTCAGTGTCTCGGGGTGGGTGGTTATGTAAAACATTAAATTAATGTGGTTTTATCAGTTTTCTTTTTCTGAAGTGGATTACTTGGCTTGCGATAAAATATATTGTGTAAATTTCAAAATCATGATCTATATATATTTTCATCAAAAAATGAATTCAAAGTGTAAAAAATTGGCTATATTTGGATTTTTTTCTATCAAGCAAATATGAATTCAAAATTTCATCAACTTGATGGCTAAAAGTCTTCAACAGTCAGTTATACAAGGCGTTTTCTTTTGCGAACTAGCGAACTGTGGAATCGACTCCCGGTGGGGGCTTCCCTGAGAGATACGACCTCCAACTATTCAAAATTTGAGTGTACTCCTCCCTCAAAAGCCGGAAAAGCATCCACTAAACATGGGTGTCTATGGGCTGCGGTGACTGCCCTTTTTTGGCGTCCCGCAGGCTCGTTTGCCCCCCTATTATATAAAAAAAACTTATTATCCGCATGCCGAGATAGATTATACTCGTATGTTTTAAGAATATTGAAAGGTTGCTTTGTGATCATTATTTTCGAAATAACAATTAAATGTCATTATTATGGTATGTATAAAACTATTTAAAATTCGTTTACGTCATCGATCTAAGAGTAATCTTAAAGACAAAATGTCAGCGTGTCACGTCTTCATGATAATGTACGCCTTACGTGTTTTTTAGTACGCAATAAAAATAATTTTCTTGGAAACTTAATTCTATAAAATATAGCAATATTCAGAGATCTGAAGAGTAATAAAAGTAGGATTATTATTTTTATATATAGAGTAACTAAATACAATGCGTCATTTTATGTTTTTTATGTCTGTGTTAGGTACATAATAGCTTAGCTTACGCATATTCCCTCTATAAAATTGTGATAATCTATGCTAATTAAATAGGCAACGACTCAACCTGCCATTTTCGGCTTTTTTCCACTAAAGGTATATTTGTGTCAAACTGTCATCTGTCATCAGATTTTAGGTAAAATTCAGAGACGAGATTTTGTAATACTTCGCGCTAAATCTGGTTTCTAAAACTCACCTTCAGAACTTAGTTCGACTCCTTATCAATTCCAATTCTGGACTTATCCCTAGTTCGTACCCTAAATCTTGTCTGAATTTTAACCATAATGCTGGCTGTACATTGTAAAATTAATTGCAAATAGCTTAATACTATAATATATTTTTTACTAATGTTTGAGATTAAAATAGGGAGCAGTGTTGGCCTAGTGGCTTTAGCATGCGACTCTCATTCCTGAGGTCGTAGGTTCTATCCCCGGCTGTGCACCAATGGACTCTCTTTCTATGTGCGCATTTAACATTCGCTCGATCGGCTGAGGGAAAATATCGTGAGGAAACCGACGTCTTAGACCCAAAAAGTCGAAGGCTGATCACCCACTTGCCTATGTTCAAAAATGATCATGAAAGGAATTCAGAAATCTAAGGCTTAACCTAAAGAGGTTGTAGCGCCACTGATTTATTTTTATTTTGAGATAAAAATAGTATAAATTGCGACAAGTTAAACACATATATCGATGTATAAACTTATACAAATGTAGTAAATTCTTGTAGTTCGCTGTTAGAATGTGTATTGAAAACGTATGTAGTTGACGTACGTCGCACTAAAAGCACACGCCATAATCATGTTTGCGGGGGCTAGACGTGAGAAACTATAGGAATATGTCAATAGCAGAAGGGTCAACGGCCATGCAACTGGTACTGCGATATGGTAACGGACATGGTCACCGTGCAATATGCATTTACGACTTGATTCCTCAAGGCCTGAGGAAAATTTGCCTCCAATGTTTTCTTAACATTTTAGCGACTGAGGTATATTACTATATGCACAAACATAAATATTATTCATCAATACTACAAATCGGAAAATTTCGCCTTTCTGTATGTTTATATAATAAATAAATTAATAATGAATCTATCTAACCATCGACTTTAGGAAAAACCCTTTAGTTTTAAGTTAAGTAAAAAGTTTAAGAATCGCAATGATAACTAGCGAATAGATCAGTCGCAGTATGTGGCACTGTACCTATGTTGGAGATAATAAGTCAAACTATCGTTAATATAAGCTGAAATACAAATAGAGGACTTGGATACATTCGTAAGTAAGTCTTAAGGTTAGATAAATATTTAATGAACGTGCAATTTTCACGGTCGATCTTTTGTAAGAATGCAAAAGATACACAATTATTAATCAAATTATTATTAATTATTTTTAACCTATGCAATGCAATTTTTTAATAATATTTAATTCATAATTCAATTCTTAATTAAACAATAAAACATTAAAATATTGTATTTGGGAACTAAATACTTTACTTTTTGTTATAGTAAAACTGTTTTAATCTATAGTTAAATTTTACGATTTAAACCTTGAATTTAAATATCCGTAAACCAATTTGGGGTTGTGGTTAACAAATCTGGACTTAGTTGGTTTATTCCCACTGACAGTTTTGGGTTAGTTTTAGCTGATAACTAATATAAGTCGGAGAAACTATTACGGCATTTAAAAAAAATACATTTATAGAGTACGTACTCTTTTATAGGTTACGATATACGTGTATACGTTCTCAAAACGTAGATAACGTTTTTTTTCACAGACAACGACCTTTAAAACGGTAATCTAACATAAAAGAAAGTCGTATTTTTTACAAAAGAGGTGTTAATTATGAATATCTAAAATCCGTGTAAATTTTAACGTTTAGTTAGCACCTTAAAATGCAGTAAATTTTTTTTGTTAGGTATAATCAGTCACAATTGAAATATTTGTATTAACTTCATTAAATTCATAGTATTTGATTGGCAAATGTTAAAAAATACGTTTAACGCTCTATTATAAATTTGGCGATTATTTAAATGATCCTAATCCTTGGGATTTATTTACACCAGTTCAAACATTTTGTATGACTCAAAACTTGGCGATTAAAAAGAGTGGCGGAGAGTTTCTTGCCAGTTCTTTTTGTCCACTCTTGCGAACTGGGTTACTATATGAATTATTTTGAGTTTGACTATACATGCCAAAATAATCCGTTTTGGTTCACTCGACTACGTTTATAAATATCAAAATAACTAATAACATATATAGATATATACCAATTTAAAATCCCTGAAAGCATGTTAATGTTTCATAGCACATTGGCAACAACCAATGATAATTTTTACTCGTGATTTTTATATCGTCTAGACTAAGTTTAAAGTAATTTGTAAATATGTTACTTAATATTTGTTAAACACTTCTCCGTCACCTGTTCAAATAAAAAGTACTTTCACCCGCGTATTGCGGTTTGTTCAAGAATTATCGTAGGCATGGACTAAAGGTTGTATTTATGCCTTACAATGTAAAGGTACAAGGATAAAGGTCAAGATTTTACAACTTATTGACGATATACACGCGCCTGACTGGGAGCGTTCAAGTATTACGTAACGCAATTTTTGGAGATTATTGACCCCCCCCCCCCCCATGAACTCGCCGTAACGTTTTTCAGTATCGAAGTACAGTTCTATATCCAAGTCTAGTAAAACGTTTCGTGACCATCTAGTGACTCTTTAGTTACTATTATGTGGTGTAAGTAGAAAATAATATTAACAATAACGCGTAATTCAATCCCCGCCCCGCATCGTAACGTTTTACAAAAGGACCCCCCCCCCCAATATCGTTACGTAATACTTGAACGCTCACTAACTGACTGACTAGTGATTTGGGGCCCAGTGATTCGGTGGGACCAAAACCACCAAAACAACTAATAGAACTTTCAAGACACTTTCTTTTGCGAACTAGCGAACTGTGGAATCGACTCCCGGTGAGGGTCTCCCTGATACGACCTCCAACTGTTCAGAAAAAGAGCATACTCAATACTCATTTGGACACCCTCCAATACTATAAAAAAATACTTTATTGTGATAATTCTGATAAACTTAAACAATGAAATGTGATAAATGAAAAAAACCTGTGAACAAAAGTACACTACTGAGTGAATTTTAAATTAAATGCATTACTTGATGTTAGACTATTTATTAGTTTAATTTTTAGTAGAAATAACGTTAGTAGAACCTAGTTTTCGGCATTACAACCTTCCGGTCGTGCTCTATCTATTGTATATGTTTATCTAAATATTCGTATTACTTGCTGCATACGCTTGACCCAATATACAATGACACATTCCATTAGTGGCGAACGTAATCAATTATTTGTAATATGATTTGTGTTTAGTTCAAGACGATCCACTTACATTAGCCAAACACAGCGATATTGTCTTTCAGCAAAAATTCCAAAGTTACGCGACAAAATATGCTTATAATCAACTATAAAACTAAACACTTTAAAAATGTATTTCCCTTAGGTCAGTCGATAAAAACCAAAAATATTGTTTTGTATTAGTGCATTGTGGTCGTTTATATATTATGTTTAAACAACGCGATATGAATTTGAAAATAGTATGTATTTCATATGTTTTCTGGAGGTTTGAGATTTCCCATTTAAAATTATATCTTATGTAAACCATATTTAACCGTTTTCAAAAAAGTTAGTTATCATTTTGACCTGCAGTTTCATATATACAATTTAGGCTTCCAAGCACGTGTGCTAACTGCTAATCGTAAGTGGATGTATGTTTATTCACAAATTTCTCGGAAACGAGAAGCCATATCGAGATGATTTTTTTAAATCCAAAACGGTTCAGTAATTCATGAGATAGATATGCACGCATTTTCCGCTTTTCAGTTAACAGGTATTCGCAGGTAGTAGGTTTTTTTTAATTTTATTTGCTTTATAATAACTCCGTAACTATGTATATGGTATCTATGTAACGTAGGCAATTCTTAGAAAAAGACAGATCATCTAGACTTATCTAAAATTTATCACCCCATGATCCATGCCCCATTAGGGGCATTACTGTATATAAGAAAATTTTGAATATGTCTTTATATTGACGTAATTTTTCATTTACAATGATTGCAATGATTACCTACGCTCATTATCAATGTAACAAGTAATTAAACTAATGAACTTTTCAGTTAATTTAACTGTAATGTGATTAAAACTAAAATAGTGTTAATAATACGCAAAAAATTAATTAAAATGTATTTGTCATAAAATTTACTGAAATATTAATAAAATTTTACATTTAAATATTTTCAAAGTAGAAATAATCTTTTAGACGAACTTAATTAACAAGAAACGTGTTAAGAACTATGTTATAACAAATTCGTATTCAATAACCATTATGTTTGACCCCTTGTTATATAATAAGTGCTTGCATGTTAGGTTCACATATGCTAGTCGGTTTCCGCCTTGTACCGCCTCCCGCCGAATATCAGCATAAAAAATGTGACTGTTTTTAATTAAAATTTGATGTTAATGGGCTGATAAGAGAATTCAATAATTCATTCTATTAGAAAGTGGACTGAAAAATTCCTGAGCATTAGCTAGACACCTCCAGCGAGTTCGACTGCTTTTCATTCTTTTAACAGACAAAAACTCCGTTGAAACTTATACCATAATTACTTTTATTATTATTATGTTTTGTATGGTTCTGTGTATGCAAAATCGCAATTGACTTTCCGGTCTTTAGTTCGTGATGTAAGGAACAAAAAAAAATCAGCACCGCATATAACATCTTAATAGGTAATTTAATCAACATTAAATCCAACTGACAGTAGGCATTATCAGAAATTAAATCACATTGACATTCTAAAAACTATCGAATTATTGGACCATTTAAATAAATAATAATAAAGCGTTTATTTAAAAAGAAACATTCCGATTAATTAAAAAACTTACAATCAGCCACATAAAAATAGGCATGCAAATGTCATAAAAATAATCATTATGTCATAATAATAATGTTTTTTTATTATGACATAATGATTATTTTATGTTCTTTATAACTGTTGTCAGAACTTATAATCTAAAAACTCTCCCACATAAAGGCACCTTGCGTTTGAAAATCTAATCATCTTCTACTTGAAAGCATTCATTACACAGCAGTGACCTGTAACTTCTGGAAAGGTGATTAAATAGATAGCTATATGTATAATATGTATGTGTGTAGTATGTTGGATCCCTAGGTAGATACATACAAGTTTATTATAATATTGGATAATTTATACAGTCATAGCTGCTGGGATATATAAACTTGGTACTATCAATACTGAGAAAAATTAAAAATTATTCGCAACTGAACGAAGGATTTGACATCTCACTATTCACAGACGGTATAATTGAACACACAAACCAAACACACGTTTTAAAACTGTATAAAACATTAACAATTGAATACTATTGTTAAATATAATGACAAGTTATTTTCAAGTGTTAAAAAACCGATTCGATGCATTTTTTGCGCTGATACCTGGTACCGCCCGCAAATTATACGAAATCAATTGAGAGGCGGCGCCTTCCCAAATTAAGTTGTTATAGGTTAAAAACTAAATAACCATAATGCGCTCGCAAAAAATACCCCACACGTTACCAATTATTTTACAATAATCTAATAAAAAATAACTACCGGGAAATGATTTTGGGGCATTATAAGTGGTGTTTCAAAGTTTTAGTCGAATTAGTAAATGTTGTTTTAACAATTGATTTTAATTTGAAACTTAAATCAAATAAACAACAATTTTCCGTTAACTGTTCTTTTAATGAAGAATTCAACTAGAACATAGTTCCCTCCATCAATTTCAAGGTCTCATGGCTTTTTAACAAAACAAATGCGAATCGGAGGCAGAAACGCGTGCTTAATGCTAAATCAATTGTGATATAATCTTCCAGCGCAATATAAATTGTTACACTGCTATATTTTTAAAGAAAATGAATGTCACTACCATAATATAGCGGCTATTATTGCTATTTATTTAATAACAATTAAAATAATTAAATAATTAGGAGAGCGACGGGCGATCTCTAGAAGAAACCGCTGTGCGAAAAAAATAAGATAAGCGCAAGAAATGCTTTTGTGAAAACTACATAAGACATACAATTACTTAGACACAAAGTATAGAACAAAAGAAAACAATGAAATTAAAACATATGTAGACAGTGTAAAAGGACACATGAATCACGATAATTTCAGCTAGTTAAGTTAGTACGAAAGTTAGGGTTACGATATCTTTAAAAAACTGTAATTGACAGATAATTAATGATGTAATTTATAGAACATGCTCCTTTCTATAAAAAATTTAATAAAACAAAAAATCAAAGGTTACATGCGTGCGTGTTAACAATAAATCTTAATAAAAATCAAATAAGTTATAAAAATTGTTGATTCCCACACGCGATATCTATCGTTGAAATAAAGAAAATTTATGTGCGTTTTAAAAAATCTTATTGCCTATCGTACGCTAGTGCTTAACCCCGGTTTCATTTCGCATTCCGTTCCATATTATTTGGTTCAGCTTCGGTTATAGCACTTTAGAGGAACTTTATCGGTCGGCACGCGCGGCGTTTTATAAACGTGATTTCCTTGATTGTGATTGGTTGTACCAAATGTATCGTATCCTTGCAGTTAGCTGTCGACCAATAACAATCATACGAATCGCCATCTTGTATGTATGTAGTGTGGACTCACTTTCCGTTTCCTTAGAAGCCCATTTGGTCCGTTGTGCGTTTGGTCCTGGATAATAAAGTCATCCTATGTCCTTCCAAGCTTAGCGGGGCCGAGAAACCCCGATAAGCCAGCAGATCCTCTTACTTGATTGGAACCCGTAAGAAATGCGGTAACGTGGCCATCCCGCTAAGGCAAAGAGAGCCAGAAAGACTTGGAGCGAGGTGAAATTCGAGGCTCAAGACCGAAAGCGATGGAGACTCACTCTGCCCCATCTAGACTTTATAGGACATTAAGTCAAGGTTCTTTCAGAAGATCAGAAGTTTCCTGGGCACTTCGCAGGCAAATCCATCCAATCCGCATTTGCGAGAAGGACAAGGGAAGGGGCGGGTACGGCCAGCCAGCATCATTCCGGATCCTCTATTTTCAAGCTCGTCGGCAGCATTATTGCCGAGAGATCCATCATTATTTGAAACGCCATCTTATCGTCTTTTGTTTTACATTCTCACCTTCACAACACACAATTAGCTTAATAATGATTTATCTCGTTGTCATGGTTTATAAGTAGTAAACATTTTAGATAGTTTTAAATAAAAAAATAGTTTCGTAATAAAAATATCATCAATACACAGATTTAAGCCGGTCACAATTTTATTATTACATGTACATGGGTGGTCCCACTTTGTCGCTAAAAACATTTATGTTTAGTAAACATTTAACTTTGTATTGCAAGGTGTCGTGTTAAACCATTGTTTTTTTTATGTTCAGTATATTAAAATAAACAGTGATTTAGTGTGTGGCAAAATGGAAATTACACTATTGGAGATATACAAAATCTTACATATAACTTATCCATGCCCGACTAAAGATTATTTTATTCAACAACTAGCTGACAACGTTTTGCCATGTATATTATTCCTAGGAAACATTTTTATAGTTTAATAAAAACAACTATGTACTATAAGAAAAAATTAAGGGTTGTATGTATTTTTGTATGCTATATCATAAAATTATAAAAACAAAAAAAATTATAAAAAATTAGAAATAAATTTTTGAGGTGGACACCCCTTATCACTTAAGGGTTTGAAATATAGTAGCCGATTCTCAGGCTTACTGAATATGCATAAAAAAATTAATAAGAATCGGTCGAGCCGTTTCGGAGGAGTATGGGAACGAACATTGTGACACGAGTATTTTATATACATAGAGATATTCTTATAAGTGCAGAGTTATAAACATTAATTACTAACAATAGACATAATATGTTAACAAATAGACGAATAAAAAATGAAGACACAAATCATATCGTCAATAATATTTTTAATCTGTGAATGCATTTAGTAGGTACGTTGAGTATGTTCTTGCAGCCTGTGCCTTCGCATGGCTGGACATTTAAATTTTTAAATATATAGCCTATGGTACACAGGAACAATGTAGCAGTAATTATGAAAACATATTTTGAATCGGTCCGTTGGAATTTGAGTTACAATATATTATATACAGCGTTTTTAAATATTTAATCGCACGTAAGATTTAAAACTTTCTCATTCGTTTGAAGTTCCAAGAAAACTTAAAGCTTTTCCTTATTTGTCAATATAAACAAAATGGCCGTTTAAACTGTAGTTTTGTTCGGAGACGACAATATGATTCATGTCATTGAAAACAAATAGTTTTATCTTTATCAATACGTAAGAATGACCTGATTTCGATCACTGTAACAATTTCTAATATCGGCTGATAGCATGAATCAGGCAAACGTCACCTCTTTATCTATGGTTATAAAGTTCAAAACCCTGAGTCGTTGGAAATCGACCTAGTTTTTGTGACACCTGAATTTCACTGGTGTCTAGATTTATTAGGGCATCGATATTTGGTGATACCTCATGATAATCTTTGGAAATTTTACTTCCATTTAGGGATATTTTCAATGGTTTTGTGTAATTTTCTTCATACTACTTTCTACTACTACTTATTTTGTGTAATTGCTTCAGTCGGGATTAGTTTTTTTATAATTATTTAATTTTCTTTGGTTACTTTTCTTCTATACGGTCTTACGGAATCGGTTTCTGAAGAGGTAATCTAGTCTATGGGCATTGGTTATTCAAAATTATAACAATTCAGAGGAGTCAATACAACCGATAATGAGTCTTCATCTTAAATCCAAATAAAAATTATTTTTTGTAATATCATAAAATAATTATGATCCTTTACTTTAACCTTTATTCATATTTTTCTATCAAGTTTATTTTACTTGGTCTTGAGTTGGTCCCGCCAAAAATCCACTAAGATTCATAAGAATAACAATACTGTTAACGCCTTGATATCGAGAGACAAATCTAGAAAAGGAAAATGTTATGTTTATCTGTCCAATTTCATATTTTTATAAGATGTCTATGAATCCTACGTTTGATTCGCACCAAGTTCCAAGACAAATCGCAAATGTACAAAGGAAATTGTCTCGTAACGAAGCTTATTAACACACGACAGTTTATAATTAAGTAAATATGTGTAAAATGAAGACAGTGTTACATTAATTAAATGCTTATTATACAGACACACAGCATTCCATGAATTGATTATAGATAATGATTTCAAAGATTCGCGGTGACCTTTATTTTCCTATTATTATTTGCATATTGTATTAAATTCAGATGGCATTAGTGTCATTGTCATGTTGCGGTCTAGACTGGTCGTGTTATTCATAAAAAAACAGTAGATTCTATTACGGTAAATAGAATCGCAGTTGCAGTGAATTTTAATGTATTTTTCTAAATGCTGATAGTGTGTTTATTTTTAAACAAGAACATATGTGCGTCAACTGGCATCTATCACTTCACTGCAACTCGATTCGTTCATCTTGAAATTTACGTTGTAAGCCTCCTTCCAATAGACTTCCTTAGCGAGTTTTGTTTCCATTTTCTGTAGTTACAAACTTAGTTGCGTAGTATTATATATATTACAAATGGTCACTCATTATTTATTCATCAATATTCTATAATAACTACTACTTAAGAGACTGGCCTGGACATGTTCAGGACAAAGGCCGGGGAAGTCACGGCAGGTCAGGATTACGATGGTTAAACGATGTTAAGCTGAACCTTCAAGATATGGGAATCACGAACTTGAGGTGAAAAGCTCAAAGTAGGAGTAGGAGGTTCTTGTTTCTCCCAAGGCCCGATGGCACGATGATGATGATGACATACAATACCTGATTTAACACCAAATACCTGATTGTTCCCTCGGAAAGTTTCGGTGTATAAAATACATTATAATTAAAACTATAATAATTATTTCTACGTTTTCATTATTTTATAAAAACTTATTTAAACTTAAGGAAACATTCCAAATATTTCCTATCATATACCGTAGCTAATTATAAATAATTTACACACACACTAAAAAACCAAGATAATTTTTCTTTAGTTTTATTGATCAAGTTTCTACCCGATCGGTTAATTACTGGCCGTTGACACCAGTCGATACAAAAGTGCAAATGTTTAATGATAAATAGTAAATATCTATAAGATTCTTATATGTATACAATTTGTGAATAATTTTTATTTGAAGACAACTTTTAACAAGATATTTCGTAGAATGCATACTTTATCTAAAACACACATTGTTTCGGGATCGTAGTTTAAAACAATTATTATTTGGCTTTCAGACTTTTGTGTTACATTTCAAAACTAATCGTATAATAGTTAGTTATCTGTCGAGTCAACTTTTGATCAGTGGCGAACCACGATTACTGATTAGCATTTAGCACACGAAACGTCAAGTAATGGTAATAATGAAACAAATTGGCGCGTATTAATTTCGCATAAATAAACTTATTTGTGAACAGTGCATTTATTTTTAGGGTTAATAATTACACGTTTGCTTCTAGATAAACATGTACATCAGGTAAACTTTATTACCAATCGCTAGTCAACTTTGCACTCAAATTTTTGTCTCAATTTTACGAAACATTTTGTGACCTCTCACCCGCGGCTACTTTATTGTAAGCTGTATAAGTTGTACTCATATGGGTCAAGCTCTTGAGTTCTTTTCATGTTAAACAAGAGTACTACGTGAATAAAATGTACTAAGAATAAACAAAAATAATACGATTGTCAACTCCTTTCTTCTTTTGTTATTTGTGTTTGATTATTCGCAGTAACCTTTACGTAACCAAACCAAACCTACAGATAAATATTTCTGATATTAAATATAAAAAATAATTCGTTCAGTAGCTCCAATCTTTTAACATTTCGGATTTCAAAAGGAACGGTTTTTAAAAACATTTTCAAATACATTTTATAACGTACGTTATACGTACTATTCGTTTGGTGCGTGATGCTGTAATATAAACTATATGAATGGAATATCCAATACCAAAGTGCGTTCACAATCCAGAATTATAAAGTTAGTGTAATTATTACTTCTACAGGACTATACTCATCATCTATCTTCCCTACTACACCTATATCGCGGTGATGTCAATATGTTTCTAATCTACGCCTTTGTTGCCACGAGAATGTAAGTGCGTGCTCTTTCTTATTTTTACCGTACGATAGAAGTAATCAAAACAGATTAGTGAACAGTTTTAGTGATAAAATCGAAATATAGATATTATCAAAAAATATACTATGTTTAATTGTTTATTCAATCAATGACCTAGATATACGGATTACTATTATATAAGCGTTTAGTACATATTATATAGCGTAAGGATCATTGTAATATATTTAAATAATCTATATAGAATTTGGAAATGATTAAGTAGCAGCGTGCGATGCTTGGTCGTGGGTTCGAGCTTCGGCTGTGCATCAATGTAATGGCTATGTTTTTAACACACGCCCAAATAGTCGATGGTGTATGTCAGGCGCAGAAGGCTGATCATCTGCCTATTACAAAAAAACAATCACAAAACAGATTTAGATGTCTCAAGCTATTTTTATTGTTATAATTAGTTACACCGTACACTATTTAAAATTACTACAAAATACCTTACCGGATAGAGTTTATTTCTAAAAAACAATTGTAAATAATAATATATATGCAGTATTTAGCTAATGAACAGATGATCGGTTAAAAGGTTCAAAAAGTTCGCGCGGTCACTGACCCCAATGTAAATGCTCTTTTATTTTAAGGTCCCCATTTCCTACACGAAGATAAACTTTTCCATACGGTTTTCACATAAATTCTGACAAAAACGTTAGAACGGCAGCTAAGCCTGGTCCGTTAATTTATGTTACGTGTAGTAATTTGTTGCTCGCATTTCATCATATATTTGTTTTATAAAATATATACAGGGATTATTAAAACCCTTAACTTTAATCTAACTTCTAAGTAAACTCAACAAGTGCGTTTAATTGCGCAGATAAAGTGTGAGATTAAGCTCCATATACACTGGAGGCTTCAATCCGTGCTTACGTTAAGCTCCTATGCATCCTGTCGTCAGCTTGGCGCTTATTGGAGTTTACTCACGTTGTCATCCGACACGGAATCGTTATAACGGTTTCCCGTTCGATAAGGTTACGTTGTAAATGGTTTAAGAACCATTAAATATTTATTTATTTATAAAACCAAAATCCTGTACTAACGGGTGACCCTAAACATTCAAATAAATTAGGAAAAACAAAATTACATAATAAAAATATCACTAACTACTATAAACACATACAAAATAGAACATTTGTTCACTCAACGGACAATAAAAAAGGTCCGTTCACGTATATAATTCGATGACTAAAGGAATACAACGAATGATATGTGTAACTTCAGAAGGTTAGTCCCAGCTGGGCACATGCAATAAGGGCGGACGATGTCGCCTTCAGATGTACCCATCAGGCACATTGCTTACTACCGAATTACTGTCCTTGCCATGTAAAAATTTTATTGCGTACATAACAAGCGCGACAGTAAACTCACAATAGTGATTTTCGTCAAATATTTTAATAGTCTCAGAATAGCTCTCAATTGTTTTTTATCGTATACCTGTACCTGAATTAGTATTGATGTAAACAAAGTACTTGGAAAAATGGCCACCAAGGATAACTACTACCTGGCAAGGACCAACAAATAAAAGATTTAGAGGTAGACCAAAGGAAAAATGGATAAATAAACAAAAGAGAAACGCTGGAGAAAACTCACCAAAGCAAAAGACAGGAAAGTAAAGTAAAATTTAAGGATTATTAATAGAAATATTTTATTTTTTTAATGCATGCACATATTATGTAATAATTAATCATATGATATACTTATTTTATATAGTATTAATTATGGAAATAAAGAGGCTATAATAATAATAGTAAACAAAGTGATTGTAGCTGACAATTTATGTAGGTAACATTTTCAGAGAATTTTATATTATATATTCGTTTACACTATGGAAACAGACCGCGATTAAGGCACGTAAAGATCCTTCTGTATACCTACCGCAGCGGCTCTATCTGTTGGATTAGATGTTACCCGACAGTTGTAATCTTCACTTACCAGTCTAATGCTTTCTTAGTTATCAAAGACTTTTATAAACTATTCATCACTAAAAGTAAAGCGTATTTTATGGATTTTAATGTGTTTATTGTCTCTTAGGCTTAAGCTTAACCCCATAAATACCGCATGTGTTTTTGTACTATATTTAAAAAAATCTAAATCATAATATGTTACATTTAAAACCACTGTGGTTTGTATTAATAACCATAGCAGTCTTGTTTAGCAGTGCGACAAATTTATATAAAAATAGGCCTTGCCGTAGTGCTGGGCCCATTATTTAAGCATTTATTTAAAATAAGTAAGGACAAAATATTTCATTTATAATATTATTTTTGTTAAAGAAAAAGATACTATTGTTTTTGTTGATTTTATATATATATTGCGAGTGTACCGTATCACTAGCTCAACATCTGTTCTATGCGGCACGAGAAGTATTTTCCCGTGAAATCAGCAATTTTGAAAAATGTCCATTACTTCTGGAATATTAAATAGAACCCCGGGTGACTGTAGCTAAATAAACACAAGGATGTTAACTACCATTTGCTTGTAAAGGACTTAATAATGTATAATTTGACATTTATGATAACTAAACTCATTGATATATTTGATGTTTTCGCTTCTAAGAATCAAAGTTTGGGTTATGACCTAAATGATTGTACCGTTTACATAATTTCAAGTTCATTTGATATAACATTTTATTATTAAAGCCCTTAACCTTCTCTTAAGATGACTTATGTGGGATTTTTAATTAACTTATATTATTAATAAATTTATGGCGGTGTCAAGGCATATATCTCCACAGTTGTTTGTGGTACCATCGTCCATGGACAATGGTTCAGTCCTTCTACTCTCAACGTGAAGTACTCACCATAGCCTAACGCTAAAATAGACTAAAGTTAGAATAAGGGAATAAAAAACAAAAATATATATTCATATTAAACTCATTTGGTCATACATATAGCTTGCTATCGTTTAGTTCCAAATACGACCACGGAGCGCTGTTCAAATACCCCAAATAAAAACTATGTATTACTATTTTAATAATTTGTCGAATTTACGTATAAGTACGTATTTTATTGAACATAATATCAATATTTTGGAACTATACATAGGCTGAAACAGACTTGAGACATATTAATTGTGTTTAGTTAACCAGTAGCGCTACAACCAACAGATTTCTATATCTTCAAGGAAATGTTCACGACAGCATTTCCTTTCAATATTTCCAGTCGATTTCCTCATCATGCTTTTAACCCCTGGAGTTTGAACCTACCAACACTGCTCACGTCATAGTTGCTAATATTGTTGAAAAATAACTGTCGGTAGCGGTCTTAACAAAAAAAGGTGACCTTTCAACGGTTATCTCAAAATGACGAAGATTACGTAAAATCAAATGTTTGTAGTATGATTTGTGACAAGGTCGGCGACGATAAATTTTTACGAGCAAATAATCAAATTAATTATAATATTTTTTATTAAATTAAATTGCTTTATTTATGTAAACATTGATAACAGTTGCTGGAAAGATTTGCGTGTTATTTGCGGATTAAATTTAACTATAATCGATAAAAACTGTTAATTTGAAACCGAATTAATTTGATTAGTCGATACAAAAAATGGCGCCAGGGATTATTTATAATGGCGCCATATTTAGTAAAAAATCTGACAAATACTTTAAATGATGGGACGTGATGTAAGCAGTGAATATTTAAAAATGGAATTTCGTAATTGGAACATTCGCAAAGTAATCTTGAGGAAATGCAGCCTACGATTATATCGATATCACTTATCAATGATAGCCGGACGTTGACCAATTACCGGTAATCACACAGGAAAATCCTTAGAATCCTATTTTGCTAATCGTGTTATTATTAGAATTAAACAGATGTAACCTTTATGGCACAGCTGGATGTATTTTCAAACATTTTGAAATAAATATAGTCTATGTTGATAATGAAGCATTCTTATGTGACATAATTTTTATATCTGGTTCAGGTTTGATTTTATTCCTCTTCACTTTTTTCTTTATAATATCAGAAAAACAAATATTTTTCGTAGTTTGCTTTCGCGCTTACCGTAAAACTTCCCTGTCATTATGAATAGCATATGCAAAAGCAGATTATGGATATATGAAATATTATTGCACTTTTATCAGATTTTGGTATCCTCGGAATCTGCGCTGAGAGTTATCTGAAAATCTGTGCATAGTGCATACATTACATCATTCGTGTACATTTTTTCAGTCAATTTCGGTGTAGAAATTACATAATACATATGTATATGTTAAGCCTTTTATTAAGAACTGCGTACTGCGTGGCCTCTCATTCTATTTTTTATTGACAAGATATTAACAGAAACTGTAAATATTTTCGTAACCTTTAAACCTATTTGAAAAACTGTTTAGCTCAAATAGCCTCGGAATTTGTCGTGCCTTGGTTATATTAGTAAAATAACATTGTATTGAATACATAATGTTTTTCAATAACAAGCTAAAGGAAAATTTTGATGAAAACATGATTTTAGTCTAGATAATATCATTACATATTTTTTTAAATATCTTAAATATACTTTTATATTTTCGATGTTTATTAAAGCAATTCTAACATTTTAAATAAGTCTTTAGTCACTGCCTTATATAAAATAATCGATTACTCTGGAGCAATATACAAAAAATTATAATTCTACTTTTAAAAATCTACTTGCAACTTTTAAAAATCTACTTATCGATAATAGAAAAATATAATTCTATTTTTAAAAATCTGCTTGTAACTTATTATCGATAATAAAAAAATATAATTCTATTTTTAAAAATCTGCTTGTAACTTATTATCAATAATAAAAAAAATTCATTCCTTTTTTAAAAATCTACTTGTAACTTATTGATTTTAAGTATTTCCTTGACTAACTTGCTACCTTTATTAATTTGTTTGTGCACTAATTCCACCGTCAAAGTATCAACCGGTCTTTGACTGATAAACAGACAAGTTACCGTTTCCAAAGGGCATATCGAATCGAGTAACAGTTTTCAAGTGAAATCTAGCATATTCTAAACAAACAGTCATCCTAAATGTAAATTTTCATGATGTATAGTGACATGTTTGTGTGTTATTGTTGTCACCTTATATGTTTATTAATACTATCATTTAACGGCATCATTAGTTTATACAATTGTATCACCAATTATTACAAAAGTAAAGATAAATAGTTCTCTAAATAATACCTACTTCATTTTTTTATATGTAGTAAAAGGCAAACGTGCAGTAAGCTCATCTGATGATAATATATATAAGTGATATCGCCGCCCATGGACACTCACATTGCCAGAAGGCTGGCAAGTGCGTTGGTATTAGTTCGCTCTATTCTTGAAGGACCCGAAGTAGAATTGATTCGGAATAGTCGCGCGTCAAAAGCTATGCATCTGTGTCTTTGATAAGGTTCCATGTTCGTAGGAAATGTCGGCGAGATCAAAGTAATCATGTTTACTTTTCAAAAATTTGTGGTTAGGCAATGTTGATGTTTTAATTACAAGTGAAATATGGCGCATAGATATCGTAAAACTGTTTGTCTATACATATTACAAAACTGTAAACAGCTTTAAAACGGTAGTATTTTGTATGTTTGAAAAATTTAACATTTTACAAGCATTGCCAATAACAAGGAACACTATATTCTATCCGTAGGCGCTGTTGTCGCAAGTTGAGAATTACGCTGTACAAAAACGCGGCGGTAAAATTTAATCTTTTATTATAACTTATATATTGGAATATAACGCCCCTTAACCACTATAACTCATTTAAAAAGTATTTTAACTCATTCTAATATCTATATATTCTAATATCTTAAAATCCACTTCAAAAACAATTTTTGTATAGATTAAATTTTCACTTGGCACAATTATATTTTTCTTATTTGTATACTATATAAGAATTAAAATAGAAACGAAAGACAAAACGATGGTGCACTTCGTTCGACTGTGATTGGTCAACACGGGCCAATACGCGATCTTGTGACATCAGTTTGACCAATCACGACGCAACGTTTCGTCCTACGTCCAATCCCTTTACATTACATAATTTTTTATTCAAATGATATTTAATTTATTTATTTTACAGAATATTATAGTAAAATCATAATATGTTACATTAGAAAACCGCTGTGGTTTGTATAAGTGTAACCATAGCAGTCGTGTTTAGGAGCGCGATAAATGCATATAAAAATAGTATTTCAATTAGCTTTTTATGTTGGTTAACTTTAGGCTATCCAATAGCTGATTGGGTAGTCCATTAATTATTAGCCGCGGTAGCAAATACCTCAACACCTTTCTCGCCATATAAGTTGTTTGCTCTCGATGTACAGATCCGAATCTACGTTCTGTACGTCATGCTCAACACGTTTTATGTTATCTCAAAAAAAGTGCACGACTAGAAGACATTTATTTACTTTTTCTATTATGGGTAGACCTACGTCTACAATACGTCCTAAAATACTACTATTTTGCAGTGTTTAAAAATTCCTTTCTTTAACTATATACTTAAGAACGTCAATATTTATAAAATACTGGAATCAAAGGTACTAGTAGAGAAATGCCAAGAACTCTCCGATCATATTATTATTACGACAGATTAAATCATAAAATAATTACATTCACCCTTAGTGCGAGGCAACGCATAAAAATTAAATACAAATTTATGTTATAAGCTCGAAGCATTTTTATTTTAATTGAAATGATATGGCCGGTGTCGCCTATACCTTTTTCTTTTTATTCGTGTTAGGTCATCGAATTCCACTCAACTTTCCTCGTGTTATCTAATCGATGACTCGGCTTACATGATGCTGTTTCTGTGAACAAACAAATCCTTTAATTAGGCTGTGACAACGTTGATTCACTGTGATTACAAGAATTTACGATTAAACGTATAATCATTTTTATATATCGGTCAAGGATTTCAATTACTCTCAATTATAAAAGAAACTTTTGTATGGAAAAATTATTATTATAATAAAAATATATAATCTTTGGTTGGTATTGAGTAACGTATCTCTATTAATATTAAGTATTATTAAATTGTTCGAAGAAATATTTATTTCCAATACACAAACACAGTATTTATAATATTATTAATCTACATAGTAACAATAATAATTAAATTGTTTTATATACATATATGTAGTACAACTTTGCCAAAATTAACTTTAATTTGGCAAACCCTTCGTCCGGTCGCAATGTTATGTATTGTCAGAATGGAGTTATATTAATATTATTACACTACACTATGTAGTATTAGTAATACTGTAATATAGACGCGAAGAAACTTTATCTACTTTATCAATTCTTAGATAGCAAAATTTTAATGTTTTAAAATTTAAAACAAATAAATTGTTATCGCCATGTAATCCCATCACGTGTCAAAGACTTGTTGTCAAATAATAGATTAATTTTATAGACTTTTCGTACTTTAATATTCAAATATCATTAACGATTAGTTTGTTGCACTTATGACATTCCCATAAGTTCATGCGGCTAATTGAATTTATTATGAGACCAGGGCGGCGACTTTAATTTTAAAAATTTATTATCGCCCGTGGTGTACTGTCAGATGATTCTAATTATTTCCCATAATTAGGTATTCCAAAGATCATAGATACTGTGGTTGTAATATACGTTTAATTTATCTGGTTTAAATGTATTTAATGAGAGATATTGTATAAGATATTCAAAGAATGTTCATCTGTCAAATGATGTAATAGAGCCATTACGTTTTGAATTTTTATTTATTTTATTTACACTTCTTTGCACTCAATAATAAACATACATATGTTTCTAAAGGCTGAGTGGAAAGGGTGTCTTTATTATAAGCTAACTCTTCCAGGCAATTCGTGCTAAAATAGAGCTAAATGTAGCACAGAATGAATATAAAAATAAATTTTAAAATTATAATTTATTTTATAGATAGCGCCATCTATTGGGTATTACTTTAAACATATAAACCATTCTGTTTCTCAGATACCCAGAACAACATTAAAGTTAATTTAGCATATGTAAAGCATATGTCTATACGAGTATATTAAGGCATTTAAAATAAATACGTGTCCGCGTATTTCTTATGAATCATATACAAATAAAATGTTGGTTTGTTTCAGCGAATCTCACGATCAGCACACGCGGCTTAAGCCTGGACCTGCTCATCCACTCGCCCGTGCAAGACATGTACCTCTGCTTCAACCGCTCACGACTCGTCGGCAGAAGACTGGTAAGATATTACACATTTTTACTAAAATACTAGCGGACCCGACAGACATTGTCCTGCCCAATATTTCAAGCGATTAGTATATTAAACAAAGTTACCATCCAGGGCGTCATCCAAACGCTTAAAAAATCATCGGTCCAGCCGTGTAAGAGAAGTTCAGTGGCATACACACGTTCATCAGTATCTAATTAGATATGACGATATTTGCAGCACGCATTCTGTCAATGTTTTGTCAAACGCCATAAGGTTACATCAAAAAAGTGTGAATTGTATGGTGGTTAAGTGTTCTTAAATTTTCTAATTTTCCGCGCTTTTTTCTTAATTTTTCCTTCATAAGAACCTTCTTCTCACAATAACAAACACAACAAAGGAATAATTAGCGAAATCGGTCCAGCCGTTCCCGCGTGATGCCGTGACTAAGGGAAATAGGGATTCATTTTTATATATAGATATTTCGCATCTATAAAAATTATTTCAAATATACTCTTTGTCCTCAGACAAGGTTTCAAGCCGAAAGACAACCGAACTGCCTCTTCAAAGAAGAATTCGTAGACGGCTACAACAGATACCACCTGGTAAAGAACGAAGACCGATACATAGGGTTCAACAGGCGAGGCGCTCAGATGCGACGCGGGAAGAGCTACCTACCCGAAAGACAGCACAAATGCTTCTCCCTGCTAAAGGAGGCCCACGACTTCGACATAAACAGACACAATACTGTGATCGCGGGCACCGTGCCCAAGTGGCGCCCCCAGCGTAGGCTCCGGCCTCCGTCGCAGAACTCCATCAAGCCCCCGTGTCACGGCGTGCGCCATCACCACGGCAGGCATCAGAGGCGGCGAAACTGCGAGGGCACGTAGGTGACTCGACTAATAATTTGCAGCTGCATTTACGCTTCAACGCTTATCGCGTTTCGTTGCCAGCGACGGACATTGAGTGACCAGAGTATTAGTCAACTACCACAGTATTATAACAGTGACGAGGACTGGATAGTGTTAGGTTAGCACGGCCGAGGTGGCCGCGGCATCACAAACGCCTTATGAATGGTAGCTGAAGCGAGAGGGGGAGCAAACATTTGAATGGGACAAAAAGCCACGTCCGGAGATGTGAAATTCCGTATGCTTGTGTAATATCGTGGCGCTCGTTTGCTCTTCTGCGCTCGAACTCGTGCTCTAAAAGGAAAAAAGTTCTGTGGTAAGAGCAAATAGTAGACTCACTAGTCACGAGTCTTCGACAGACCACCGCTGAACTTTGAAGATTACGATAAGGCGTCAAAGATATTTAATCTGCCCATTTGTTTTGCCGAACTTTGATAACTGAGTTCCAGCTCGCCTACCCCGGCTCGCTCGCAATAATGTACTTACAGCTCCGTTGTCAATTCTCAGTGTATTATTTAAAATGCTTTACACTTTTAAGTATAGATCATGTTATCCGCTTGTAAATATATGTTTACTTATTTATCGAAAACTTAAATGAACATGTAAACGTACTTAGATGTAAAATTGTATTAAATTGTTTTATATTTAATTCGACCGATCGCTCTCTTGTGATTTGCCACAGTCGACCTAATTTCTTCTACATTCGACCTTCCTCATGTTTTCAATTGTATGAAATGTTATGTGTATGATTTTGAGAGTTTTGTATATATTATTTTTAAGTGTTCGTATGTGAGTGAGTTTTTGAATCTCTATTGAAATTGTACAGTAGATTCTCGGTTGTTTAATGGTTTGTACGAGACATAATCAATGCAACTCGAATTTGTAAGTGAAATAGTTGTGGGAATATGAACAATCGAGAGTCTACTCCAGACTGATGACAGTTCCCGCACGGTCATCAAATATTGAAGCGAAATTGTAATCTAAACACATTAACAAGATCTGTGCCATTGTGTGGCAGTGCACGATTTGTAAGTTAAGTTTGTCTGTAACTACGTAGGTAATATTTATAGGAAAATATGATATAAATTTAGTATACCAAGACCCGTGTATGTAGTATTGTCATCAAAGTGTGGGTTATCAATGTTAGACATTCCAATTAAACTTATTTAAAGACATAGTCGACAATACATAGCATTCCATTGAATAAACGCTTTTACAAAGTACTGTTAAATTGTATCGCCGTGTCTATATTTATAACAGATGCTGAAAACGAAATTACATATTGCTAAGAAAATTATGAAATTAAATCATATTTAACTCGCAATCTTTGTTTTTATACCCCATCTGAATAACAGCCCTGCACTTTTCGAACTCACACAGCGGATTTCGCATCGGCGGTCGCTCTCAAATCAGTCGTGAAGCAGTCATTTTATGATTTGGCATTCTGAAAAGGTGGGAGCTTGTAGTTTATTGTTTATCTTTAAGTTACAGAATCGCAAGACAGATAACAATTAATAAAGGGTTAGACAAATATATAACGGAAGTAGAAAATAAAGCTTTAACTTAAATATAAATACGTATATCAAGTCTCTGGTGACTTCTAAAATTAATTCGAAACGACAAGTAAATTATTGATTTATTAACACTTCGAAATATAATTGACATCATTAAATGAAAAGGAGGGCAACTGGTGGGCTTATCGCTTTCGAGCGATCTTTTCTAGGAAACTAGCGAGAAAAAAATTAGATAAGGTAAGAAAAAGTGCAAAAATACATGAAAGTTATTTAGACAAAACTAATGGACCAAAACGAAGCAATTAAAACATTGCCACCACTGCCGCCACTGGTTTGTTGGTATTAAATGTGTGTGTCAGGATGAATGATGTAGATATCGAATAAGAATTCTAACAAAAAGGATTTTTTTTATATTTAATTCTCATGAGACCACTTTAATTTAAGAGCTTACCAATTCTTTATAAGCCAGCAACGCACTTGCGAGCCTTCACGTGAGTGTCCACGGGCGGCGGTATCTCTTAGCATCAGATGAGCCTCCTGTCCGTTAGCCTCCTATTACATAAAAAAACAAATTCAGTCTGCTACATATAGTGTTGTAGCACCTTATTTTCAAAAAGCTTATTCTTACATTTTTAAAACCTCTTAAATTACAGTACGAAATCCAAGTGGGCAGTTTGGCGTTTGTTGAATTTATGTCGTAACTTTGAAGATTAGCCAGAACTTTGAATTTTATTATCGGATTACGCGCATAATTTTAAAGCGATACTTCGAAACATGTTTAAGATTTGTAATTGAAATGAATATGTGCATTTTAGGGCCTGTCTCTCTGACTCATTTCTGTATTAGATAACTTTTAAGCCTAGTAAACCATTCTACTGGCTGATTCTACCAGGTACTGAGAATGGTCTACTGAGTGATCACGGCACCGCATTCGCATTCGTGTAAGGGGTACATTGGATATTGTCCATGTTCGGCGTTATCACTTAACATCAGATAGGCCTCCTGCCTGTTTGCCTCTTTGATCAGTAAAAGCAGAAATGTAATTACCCCATGCCCCGTTGGGGAAAGAAAACATATTTCGTTTTTAAAACGTTTTAATTTATCCAACCAATGGAATTCAATGTTATTAATCACAGACTTAGACACAAATTAAGTCAATTAGTGGCTCCAAAACCACATTTATACTATTGATAACTTAGTAAACTGAGCTTTAAAGCTATCTTGATAATTGAGGGTTAAAAAAGTTTCCACTAAGCTCACCGGAAGGAGAATGTTTACGGGTTAGTGTAACACGAAAGGCAAACAGGCAAAGTGGGAATAAGAAGCCCGATGCCGCTTGGGCATGCTTACGGCAACGATTAGCACCTCAGCCGTTACTGGAATTAAAGGTAATCTTGGGTTATAGCGTCATGCGTGCTTAGAAATGACCTTCTCTTGTTAATAAATAGAACCAGTTTGATAGAAATTCGAGCAGTGTTGGTGTGGCTTCAGCGTGCGACTCTCATACCTGAGGTCGTAGGTTCGATCCCCGGCTGTGCACCAATGGACTTTCTTTCTATGTGCGCATTTAATATCTGCTCGAACGGTGAAGGAAAACATGGTGAGGAAACCGACATGTCTTAGACCCAAAAAGTCGACGGCGTGTGTCAGGCACTGGAGGCTGATCACCTACTTGCCTATTAGACTTTAAAAAAATGATGAAACAGATTCAAAAATCTGAAGCCAACCCCTAAAGAGATTGTTAAAATACTTCGACCTTTTAAGTTTGGTTAACTTAAATATAGTCCAGAAACATACTGCTTCGGATCTATAATTAAAATCCCAGTAAAACTATATATCGTAAACTATCAATAGTGCAAATATTATTGCCCCTGCCAAAAGGTTGTTTCATATGGAGAAGAATGGGCAAGAAACTCCATTTTACTCTTTTAAGTTTTTACAATATTTTGTATACATTGATTTGATAATTACATGTGAAGACAATGTACGTAGAACAAAAAGCTTCTATACTAAAATAAAATAGGTCCATGTTCAAAAAAACAATGCGGCAGCTAACTAAATTATTATATAGATTTTATATTCTTCTTTATAAACAAAGAAATAGTTAACATATAGTCAAACAGTCTGTGTAAAACTCCAATAACTTATTTACAATATCGTCAAAATAATATTTAATTTTTCTCAATAGACGCGTCAAAATATACTCGTGGTACGAACGTTACAAACAAATGTTTTACGATTTGTTTCTCTTGACAATAGTTTCATAGTTTTCGCGTGTATAAACACGTTTATTATTCATATTGAAACAATTCGTATTATAGCGTAAAATCATGTATTACGTGATTCTTTGTTTGACGTAAATCCTCATTCCTTATAGGTGACGCGTCTGATTGTTTGTAGAAAATTAGATGGCCTTCACATTTTTGAGGATGACAAAAGAAAACCCGGAGATGGGATTTTCATTGTGATTTCACCAAATTAAACAGCGATAGGAAGAAGTTAATGTTAATTGGGAACATTAGATAAAATAATGAATTTCCAGAACCCTTTTACCTCCAGTATCAGCTGAGTGTTACCAACATATGTTTGATTATTTTAATATAAAATTCACAAAAGAGAGTGCTACTTTACATAAATCACAATCTTGCTTATACAATAAGAATAGCTAATAAGTAATATTAAGTTGACTTGACTAATGAATAGCTTAAACTAAGATAATGTTCATTAACAATCTTAGTGTTCACTTAGTGTGTGTTATGAAACTTTCGTGTATCCGAAATACCGCCATTGCACTTATGTTCACTTCAGTAGTTTAACTCAAAAGGTTTAGTTTTATTTAGGCGTCTTGTTCCTGTTCATAAGATAAAGCTTTCGATCACGTCGATTTTCTAACAATAAAACCATAATCGTTTAGTATCTACGATGCCACGGAAATACACAAAGAAACCTTATATAAAACTCGTATTTTTGCGTCGGGGGATGTAAAAAATTATGAATGGACGCCCTAAGGGTGGATGCTAATGGTTTTCTCTTAATTTTATTCAAACTACTTTTTTAGTTTCCCAAGTGTCAAACCCGTGACGGTTAAATAGGTATTTGGCTAAATCAGTTGAAACTGAACAATTCTAGTTTCGACCTTCCTTGTTAAGTAACAATGCACAAAGATTTTCACAATTACCTTAGAAGTTTGAAGTAATGATTAATAGGTGATTATAGGTGATTCACCATAATTATTCCCCTTTATTTTTACTAGAGTAATTGACGTCATCAGATAACACGTTTTGAATGATTTTTTTTAATCATTAGTACTAGTGAATACTGAAGAAAGATTTGTATGTGAGTTGTAACTCAAAAGTACCGAATTCTTTTTACCGGATGCTTTTTAGGTGGTGACGTCTGCGAATGGGATCGCACCACGGATGTCGGAGTTGGGGCTGAGTCTACCGAATGTTTTTGTACAAACATAGTTCTTACGATAAAAAACATTCTCCGCTCCGATGTGCACTTTTATTAAATTTACAATCTGACTGTCGAAAATTTAATAAAAACTCTGCATATGTCGAGTTAATCTCATTCCTCTAACGAACTTGACCCACTCAGATAAGTGATAAAGCGGGGATTTTCATGCCTGTAACATATTTGCAAGATATTTAGAACTGATAACATATATTAAATAATTATTGTTAGCTTTAAGATTTATTTAATTAAATTCTAATTATTTTTTATGAAACATATTCATCAGATTCTTGCTACAAGTGCGCATGTGCAATAGCTACTCGTTTGACTCGTTCGGTTGTTAACAAATTGTTACGAATTGACTCGAACAACTGCCCGAAGTAGGATGGTCGAGTCGGAGTAGGGAATAGAATCATTATAAAAGAGGTTGTAACACATGCTCACGGGTAAACAAAGGTTCAAGTTTGAAGAGTTTACGTAAAATCAGTGAAGTGAATTATAGTAAATCAAGCCATCATTGGAGTGTTTAATTTCCTACCCCAAGAACTAGATCAACTAGCCCTTACACTATTTATTACTTAAAGAAAATGTAAAAAAGAACCGTTTAAAATGTTTACTTAATAATAAAGTTTTTATTTCCTTGCATAGCCGTGTTGGTCTAGTGGCGTCTGAAATCTTGCTGTGTGTGCATTTTTTCTTGCTTCGACGACGGAGGAAAACATCGTGAGGAAACCAGCATGCATATATTATGTACATATTATATACTGTATGTAATTGTTATATTTCGAACACCAGCACTGAAGATTCCACTAAAATGCTGTGTATAGATGTAATTGGACTTCAGGTTTACATATGTTGTTTAATGTGTAATAACTGTATGTTTTTAACTAATCTGTTTTCTGTTTCTGTACCTAAAATGTTAAAATAAAATATAAAAAAATTAAAAAAATACCACAGCCCCAAAAGCCGATGGCGTGTGTCAAGCACGAATACAGAAATTCCAAGTCTAAATGTTGTTGGGTCACTGTTTTTCAGATACGTGACAGCGCCATTTATGAAGCCCGTATGAATTATCTAATAATTTTTAACACGATGAATGCACTCAGACTTCTGAATCTTACCTTGCGACTACAAATCTTGCTTCTGAGGAAACTGGTACGCGGTTTCCTTAGATTTATCGTTAATGGTACTGTTTGTCAATAAGCACTGGAGGTGTTAACAACATCCTCATCACCGACATGGCACAGCTGTGTTTGTTGATGGTAATTTACAAACATACAGGTTTGGAAGTACAAGCAATACAGCTTTTATAAGTTTCGAACACCCACCTGTGGATATATTTTAACATGTATTGTATCAGTATAGTTAAATTAGTTCGAGAATCTATTAAGATAAATATTTTTTAATCACTTCAAATTTACAATCAAGTATACAGTATTTTCTTATACTACAAAGTAATAATAAACATTATTAAAAATAAAATAAAAATAAATTAAAAAAGTTTGGTCCCTGTGGCAGTGTACCTTTTACGCTGGCAGCATTTCCTCGCTGTATTGCGATACTTATTCGTTCGAAAATTAATTTTTATTTTGCCGCGTTTTAAAAGAGATTTATTGAAAGTTCTTCCTTGATGTAAACTTTGAAGTATTAATTTTACTGACGTTTATCAGTGTTATATTATGTTACCTTTACGAAAAATAATTTTAATATGACTGAAGTGTGTGTTCAAAATGTTTAAGTTAGCATCAAATTTGATAAAGATTACTACAAAAACTCGCCTGCCATTACAAAAAAAAACCGCCCCCATTGACACGTCGTATTTAGTAACTAAACTTACACTCACTCTTACACCATCACACAACACAGCCAAATTAGGTATTATTTAGTTGAATGTATTGAATAATTTTTTTTTGTTTGTTTGATTTTGTAATTTTTTTAACCTTTTTGTAGTAAAATGTAGGTATTATGTATTCCATCTCTGGCTATATTTTTAGTGTAGCTGTTTGTAATTATATATAATTTATGTTAGCTGTAGGATTACGAAATAAATAAATAAACACATGGTTCACTTTTAGAGGTAAATAGTCATACACACCTCGAATGACCAATATATCGCATAATTTTCCGAGACATAATTATCATTGATTAGTTTTTAGTGTGATAATATATTTCGCCTGTTAAAATTTGTATGTTTAAATGTATGTTGTACCAATTTCTACTTACCTAAAAATAATTTCGATTTTCAGCGGAAATTTTTATTTAAATTGGTTATATTCCAACTTAGTATCTGTCCAAATTTCATCAAAATGGTCTCAGTAGTTTTTGAGATTTCAGTATCATTGAGTATTTGGTAAGGGGTTACACATAATATACTTGCCTAGGTAAATAATGTTGACAGGTATTTTACTAGATTTTATTCCAAGAAGTTCGTGTATGACTCAAACCGAAAATAATTGTGTTCACACTTCACAGCTTTCCATCAATTTTATTAAGTTACACTATTTACGAAAATCAACACATTTTCTATAATTGCATCAACATTGACACATAACGATTTATAACTTAAGTTGTGAAATATTTCGTCAGATTCAAATGTGATATGCGCGAAACAAAATTTGTTGTAAAACTTTGCTATAATAAAGTCTGAGCTAATAAATGTGAAAATCAGTCTCGAAACTCTAGTGTGTAGGTACTAATCCAGGTTTCCCAACGTGATGCCCACGCCCCACGTGGGGCAATTTGATTGTTATTCGAAAATTTATTAAAATTATTTGGAACATGAATTTCAGTTTTTATTATAGCTATGTTTTAAAATTCACTTAATGTGTTTCGTTATCAATTTCCAAGTGATTTCTTAATAAAACCTGAGAAACCTTCACTTAAGAAACCATTTGAGTTTCTTAAGTGAACTATTAATTTTCTTATTATTAACATTAGCATAATAATTTTTGAATGGGGCATGGCACAAAAACTGTTAGGAAACACTGCTTTAGACAGTCTTAAATGGATCACTTAATATAAATTGCAATGTCTGAAAGACAATCTCCTAGTAACAGAGAGATTTTAAGCTAAGATAAAAATGAATGTAATTAGCTTCGTGAAAATTTTGAATTTCCTGTCACTTTATTCGCCAAGTATCGCGTAGAATTGCGTTGCGTGCGTTTCTGAATAAGCCCAGTATTAGTCGAATTTAGGCAAAGGTAAGAATGGCTAAAAATTTGGCTCGAATTATCCTGAAGACTGCAGTTTAAAGTTTTAATCACGTTACTTAAGTAATTTTAGATTTTTCCCCTAGGATACATTCACGTTAAATAAATTATAATAAAATAAATCTTAGAGTCTTGATTTTCACTTTGAACCATTGTAAACCAATTATATTATAATATTATAGTAATGAATGTCGACGGTAGACGAAAAATATTTTGTTTTTATTTTCAGAGAAACAATGCCGAAATCATTCAAGTTACATACATTTAAATAGTACATTTGTTAAGTCTACTCATAACGGCGCGTTAATCGGCCCATGATGGCCAACTTGTTAAGGTTTGTGCTAACAGACAATTCAAACATTTAACCCAGAGCCGGTCCTACCTGGTAACTGCTTGGAATTTTTGGTATTCAATTTTGGGTTTAGAAATTTACGGTCATTATACTAAATAGTTTTAACATGGTTTCAATGTACTATTAATAAATGGTAACCACGACAACTACTTATAGATAGAAATTCCTAAAACAATGTGTCCTCCGTCAAATTTCCTGAAATGGTTCTTAAAAAGTATAGACAGTGAAATTGAAAGTCGTTAAAAATTACGTTAAAGAGAACTAAAACTTTTGAGTTAATAAACCTAGTGTAGAGAATATAAGCGCTAGTGTGGTATCTCGGACACACGAACATAGTGCCAAAATATTAACATTACCTTAGTTTAAGCTATTTATTAGTATTATAGAAAATTTAGTCAACATAATATTACTATTATATAATAAAGCCCTTATTGTATATGTTAGATTCATGTAAAGTCGCACTCTCTTTTGTGAAAGTTATTGTAGAAGAAAAAATTAACTAATTAAAATATATTATTTGTGTTCAGTATATATATGTATTTATTTAACTAATCTTTGCATTACAAAACCAGTTAAATGATAACTCTATTGCAATAAGCGATGTCTTCCAGGCACCCACAGAAATATACAAGGAAATGTTATAATTAAAATGGAAAAAAAAACCAATAGACTTAATAGACTCCAAACTAATTTTCTGGTGTTAATATAAAATATTTCGTTCTTAATTAGAAACTAAACCCCAACGACCAGGGCCAACGTAATATATAAAATGTATAATAAAAAATAATTCACCTCTAAATTATATTTTTATCCATTTCACCCAAATTCTAAAGTCCAAGAAACTTTTATTGCCAGTTATGAAGCGAAGTTATTGCAGCCCGGAAGCTGTAAAGCAAACAAGCGTCACCCTCTGGCCTCATTACAATGCCTTTGGAGAGGTCTGCAAATACCACAGTCTTAATCTCACGAATTGACATACAAGTATAGAAATGTATTAAGGAATAACCGCCATTTTCTAAAATAATAAATACATTTGTCAATAGGCCTGTGCAATAGTAAACCGGAAAAAAATGTTAAAAATTATTTATATAATCTAATAGTCAAGTGAGACTAACAACTATGCCCATAGAACAAATCTTAGAAAGAATCATGTTAATTCTAAAATTTACTGAAAGTGTAGATATATATATAGGAAGTTCTAATTGTATTAATTTATCCATATATTAAATTAATCGGAAATTTTAGCCTACAGCATTTAGTTACCACCTTAGAGACATGACGTAACTCTTAATACATTAAAAAAAATATGTTTATTATGGAATATAAGGTACAGGTATCACTTATTCCACGTCATTAAATTTGTATCGGTAGACATCCCTACTCATCGGCAATACTTTAATTATATACGGGCTTTAAAAAAAAAAGACTGACTTTTGGCCAAAATCCCACCTGATGGTAAATTATGGTGGAAGAGGTGGGCACACCAGATGCCTATTAACCGCCGCTTAAATGTACCCATATTAAACTGTCAGGGAAGATGGAAAAACCAGGCCGTTCATTGTTATAAGTACCATAATTTCCCCAATTCCGTGAAAGTTGCCGCGTCTAGTCAAACATCCCTCCCATTCAACCCTTTCACTCAAGCTTGACAAAAAATACTTCACACTCGGTCAATATTTGGCGTCCACTGTCTTGGTGTGTGCCACAAGCTATTCTCGCTATAATATTTAATAACAATGTTTTATATTTTTTGGAAAAAATAAATAAATCAGTGACGCTACAAACTCTCAGATTTCTGAATCTGTTTCATGATCATTTTTAAATCTAATAGGCAAGTTGGTGATCAGCCTCCTGTGCCTGACACACGCTGTCGACTTTTTGGGTCAAGGATATGTCGGTTTCCTCGCGATGTTTTCCTTCACCTTTCGAACAAATTTTAAATGCGCACATAGAAAGAAAGTCTTTTGGTGCACAGCCGGGGTTCGAACCTACGACCTCAGGTATTAGAGTCGCACGCTGAAGGCACTAGGCCAACACTGCTCAATGTTGCTTGTACTCAAACCATAATATTGTTTAATATACAGATTTAGTTTTATTTTACCCTTATGGCGGTGGAACGTGTCAATCACACTGAGTGTTTTTATGGCGGTTTTTGCTGCGCACCACCACTATGTGGAACCAGCTGCCCACTGAAGTATTTCCCAACCAATCCAACTTAGAGACCTTCAAGAAAAGAGCGTATCAATTCTTAAAAGGCTGGCAACGCACTCGCGAGCCCTCTGGCATTGAGAGTGTCCATGGGTATTAATTAACATCAGATGAGCCTCCTGCCGTTACAACATTTTTTAAAATAGAAATAAGGAAAGAAAAAACCTTATTAAACGCTTTCGAAATCGAAATCACTGTGTACATACATTAATATTTCTATTAAACCCGCTACAGCACCTGACTTAAAACAGCTTTAGAATGGACCTTCCTTTTAACGCCACTAGCATATTTGAACTTGTCGGGTATTACAAATCCATTAGGTTCGCTTGCGGATATGTTCGGTGTCAAACAGGCGTATCAAATGTGTATATAAAAAATACTGTTAATTTGATTTTTTTACTACATTCTCGAACAACACTGATGACAATGGCCCGCGAGTGTCTTACCAGTTTAAAAAAAACTCAGCACACTGATACATTGGTATACATGAGAAATAAAATACAATGTTTAATGTGACAAGTAGGTACTTACAGGCAACAAAAAAATTAATTGAAACTAACGAAATATTTTCCCATTTCTATGTATGTTCTGAAACATGCCCAAAAACTTAACTGGAGATGGGCAGGTGCCCGTTATACAGATGACAGATGGTCTAAAACAGTAAGAGAATGGACCGGTCCAAAAGAAGAAAAGAACAAATGCAGACTAATAGAGTAATGGGCGGACGGGATCGAAAGGGTAGCTGGAAATAATGACGATGGCAAGATATAAAATTGGATGGAAAAAGTTGGAGGAGGTATTCTCGGACAGGGACCGCATCTTAAGGCATGTATTCACTTTGATTAGTGTGAGTGCAAGTATTTAAGGATGATTAGTGCTGGTGTGTAGTGCAATAAGTGTCCAATTATTGTTTAGTGGCTCTGTTAAGTAAATTCGCTGCGAGTGAGGGGGAAGGTTACGCGACGCGACAACACTCGCAAAAAAATAGAACACTCTTCTAATCACTTTACTACGCAGCCAACTAATTACCTGCACTAATCACTAATCAAAGTGAATATACAGGCCTTTAGAGTAGTTAATGTCATTTATATGTATTTCTGTCAAATGTATGTCAATAATATGTGAATGAATAAAGGCTTATTATTATGTATGTTCTAGAAATCTTAGCGCCACGGTCCCTATTTATATAATATTCCCATTACATTTTCGGACAAAGGACGTCGAGTGTTTAGTCGTCGCCGAGAGGCCAACAAACGGACAAATAGAGCAGGTTCCCACGGACAAACACTCTGGAAGGACCCTTAAGACCCTCGCTATTCAACAATAATACTATTTTAATTTTAATGTGCGTCTTAATATTATTTTCTGCAACGATGCATTTAAATAAATAGAAATAACTGAATTATTTATTTATAAGTTCTAAAACAATGTGGAATGCCTAAAAAATACAAGAAAATATTACATTACAAATTTAACACATATACATGAATTACGAAAAAAATTAAACAAACAACCTCAAAATAAAAACTAAAAATTAAAAATAATACAATTATCAAAAAAATATTGATTAGAAATCTCATATAAAGCGTAACAATTAGTAATTATACGATAACTTATAAAAAGGCGTTTTAAAGCGTTTTTTAAAAACCACCAACGCACTCGCGAGCATTCTGGCGTTGAGTGTCTATGTACCACGTAACATCAGATGAGCCTCTTCCGTTGGCTTGTTGTTCTATAAAAAAAATGACTTTTGTGTCTAAGACAAATCTCACAAGGCTTACCTTCACCATATGAGCATGTGTTAATAGAAAATGCAGTCAGAGAAAGAAAAGTCGATTGCTGCAGGTGTGATAAGAGAGTTTTTCTTATATAATTATCATAAAGAACAGAACACCGTACGAGCCGTATCAATGCAATATTTCATCAACATCACCTTGATGGCTGGAAATCTTCCACAGTTTCACAAGGCACTTTGCGAACTAGCGAACTGTGGGATCGACTCCTAGTGAGGACTGAGGGTCTTCCCTGAGAGATACGACCTCCAACTATTAAAAGTAAGAGTATACACCTCCCTCAAAGGCCGGCATCTCTAAAAATGGGTGTCCATGGGCTGACATGACTGCCCTTTATGAGCGTATTTATAAAAAAAAACAATCAAACGAGGTAGCAAGCATTACTTAAAACTCTTCTAAGAGTATTCCTCGCAGCATATCTGTCTCCACTTAACCTAACTTGAGTTATATCTCTGATAAGGATAAACTAATCTTACAGTATAAAATTATGTTCCGAGATCGCTCTAATTAGAAGGAATGAATTATTTATCGTGTCTTCAAGCAGCCACCGCGTATAAAGCTGTTGCTATTAATCATTGATCAACCTGTTTCAAGGATACGCTTTCGGAATACATCGTCTTTTTTCAAAATACTACCGATAAAGATTTTAAAGTATTTCTGGGTAGTATTATAACGAAATAAGTTAAAAATTGGATTTATTTTTGCAAATTGTTTAAGTTAAGATAAGTCCTATTAATAATGACTAGTCTAAAATAATAATTTAGTGGTTATAATAAAGTCAAAGTCAAAATCATTTATTCATATAGGTAACACAATGTACACTTATGAACGACAAAAAATATATATATATGAAATGCTTATAATTTTACTGCCAGTTCTCAAGGGCGTAGAACGGAAGAGAAGAACTTGCAATAAACTCTCCGCCACTCTTTTTAATCGCCAAAAAGAATAATCCAGCGGCGCAACCTAAAACGTTCAATCTTCTGTGGCAATCTTGGCCTTAGCCTTCTTCACTTGACTAATGTCAGGTCTTCAATACCTGCAGCTGAGTTTCATCATCGGACGTCGAGGCGGAATACGAAATTCCAGCCGTATCACCTCGACGTCCGTCGTTCCACAACTGAGCGTTTTTTAAGGCAATTTTTGCCGCGCTCCACCACTACGTGGAACCAGGTGCCTTCTAAAGTAATTCCGAATCATTTTAGGGACTTCAAGAAAAGAGCCATCAATTCTTAAAAGGCTATTGGCAAAGATAGAGTCATGGTAAGGGTTGGTGGAGGCATTCATCCATGAGGTGTCCATATCCACAGGCGACCAACATACATTTAGCTATAAGTAAATACTAACAATATTTGAAATGGAAATTAAGGATATTGAAATAAAAAAGGCATTACTATTAACAAAACTATCACTAGATCTAAATTTCACAGGAATAAATTTTCACTGAAGACGGGTCTTATAAAATCAATGTACAAGAGCCCCATATCCAAAGAATATAAGTATCACTAAGGTACCTACGTCAAAAACATATTTGACGCAGTCGAAAAAAGGGTAAAAATTTAACAGACCTCAAGAGAATGCTCGTTGGACAAAAATTTTGAGAGCGAAAGAAGAGATAATCACCGAAACTGAAGATTATTTAGAGGCTAAAGACAAATTGTACTATAAAAATGGTATCGAAATTGTATGACCGCTACAATCGTTGTATCGCTCTCGAAGACTATATTGAATATTCAAATGAAATTCTATAAAAAGATTTTTTTTTATGTCAGCATGTCCATCCCACCTAATATATTGTAAAAACGACACAAATGTTGTCTATATCCAACTGTTAACTACAAAACCTGGCCTTCTAAAAAAGAAACATAAATCTATCGCTCATCACATTATTAATGAGTGGTCATCGAAGAATGTATCTTGATTAAATTGTTGACGTAATAACATCATTACTACCGCATGGACCACCCAAAATCATCACCTCGAACTAAAGATAAAGGAAATTATGAAAATGATGATTGCTTGTAATTAAGGCTTCGATGGCAATTTGCATCTGATATGAGCTAATGCGCAAGGTTCTTTAAATATTTCGGAATGCATTTACATAGATAAACCGTGTATGCCCTTAAGTAGTTCGTAATTTATTTTTAGATTGTTTTCGATATGAAAGAATGATCAGATACGATTACTGATCGTAATCTAAAATATTTTTTTATTTTAAATAGAATTAAATAAAGCGAATTTATTATGTTATATAAGGGTAATCAAGTCTGATATATTTGTGTCTGTTTTATTGATTATCCAATATATAAAATTCTCGTGTCACAATGTTCGTTCCCATACTCCTCTGAAACGGCTCCACCGATTCTTATGAAATTTTTTATGCATATTCAGTAAGTCTAAGAATTGGCTACTATCTATCTTCCAAACCCCTAAGTGATAAGGGGTGTCCGCCCCAAAAACACATTTTTATTTTTTAGAATTTTTTTCATGTTTCTATTTTTTTTTACAACCCTTAATTGCCACCCCTCTACCATCAACCCCTATTTTTTATTATACGAGTAGTAGATAGTTATTTTTATTGAACAAAAAAAATGTTTAATAAAAATAATATGCATGGCAAAACGACGTTTGCCGGGTCAGCTAGTTAATTTATAGGAAAGTAAATTTAGCGCTAAATTTTATCTTTTTCGGGAATATCCTGTCAGTTTCTTTTCGACGCCTAAACATTGCCCGCTCGCTATGTGCGCTATATCTATTGTCATCGGATGAATTAAGTAGCTTATATGCGTATATATATTATCATAATAAAAACAGCATTTGTTATCAGTATGATTGAGTACTATTTATTACTATTAACAACTCTTGTATTATATTTACAGCAAATTTTAAAAACGTGTCTTAACTTTTTGTTTAACATTATATTTTATTCGAAGTTTGTCTCTGTTCATTTCTATAATTTGACGTGTTAAGAATCATACATGTAACAATACTTCGTGTACGTCATCATAGAAATAACTATTACGGTTCTATAGAATTATAATCTTTGAACATTAAATATGCTACTACAGTATTCATGGACGGTTTGAGGGCGTTCCGATGAGTAATGAGCGTTGTAACGTTTATAGTTGATTTATGGTAAATTTTTTTAGTGTACGGGACTTTTTATCATGCGTATGACAACACACAACAACTAAAAATATCACCTTAAAATCTACTTCCATGAACCCACACGCTCAATGTATTAAGTTTAAATACCTGGGTTCGATTGCCAGAGTAATATTGCAATAAAATTGTAACAACGATGAAAAGTATTAAACAAAATAATTTATTTGTTACTTTCTAGATGTTCCACGATGTTCTTTTAGTACTGTTACCCCACCGTACCCCACTATTACTTATCCTATTTCATATTATTATAATGAATTGCTTCATCAAAATATCATAAGAACAGCAGAGCAGGACAATTATAGCTTTGTAAGACAAGAAATTTCAGCGGTTGATACTAGCAAAGAGTGGCAAAGAGTTTATTGCCGGTTCTTTTTTAAATTTAGAAGAATTTGATGTTTTATTTGCATTTTTGATTTCAGGAAAGTAATTAACGTTTGATTTTAATAAAAAGCGATATTAATAAATATAGTAGCTCTGTCATAAGTAATATAGATGTAAAAAAAACTATAATTATTTTATTTTCGAATTCAATGGAAATTCTTAATCGTGATTTTCAAATTAAAAAGTTATCGACCAGCGGAAGTCGATTAGATAACCAAAGGAATGTCTTTTTAACTGACTTGAAAAGGCGAAGAAGGTTTACATTCTTTGATTTTCTTATTTGGTGATTACGTCAACAGCAATTATTTACTTTTTTACGCATATTACCCACACATTCTCTATGCTTGAAAACGCAATGCATTTTCGAGGATTGTGCTGACAAGGGGGGGGGGGAATAAATTGCAATTAATCTGCTTAAGTAGTAATAGCAACTCGGGGTCTGACCAAATTATGACAATTATGTCTCAACATCCCTAATAAGGAATAAATTAAAAAACCACTGCACCGATTTAAGATATTAGTTTCACCATTAAAATTCTACATTATGCTTTAGTAGTATAGTATATTTTTCGGAAATATTTTTTGTTTCGTACAAAATAAATTTCAATGCTGACGCGTTTACGCAGCCTCTATCTTCTGGCCTCGAATTCTGTCCTAAAATCTCCTTTGAGGTCAACAAACAAGGTTTTGGGAACATCAACGTCAACAGCTCGATGGTTATTAAACTGAATCCCAAAATAGAATCATTAGCAAAACATCTGACACCTCATTTAAATCATGTGTGTAGGCATACAAAAATTATAACGTTACACAACGGTACGATTAACAACACAGAAGAACCGGTATTAATAGATATTATGTCATGTACGCACAGAGAAGCCGCTTCCAAATTATTTTAGTATTAATTATTCTTCGTGAAATTAGCATACAATATAACCCATTCGATGCGGTGGCGCCGACACGCCTACACACCTAGTTCACTTATGGAACCTTATTAAATTAAAGTCACGAAACTTAACGAATGTTTACTACTGTGCGATGTAAACTTTTACTTTGATAAAGTTCTATACGTCTAATAATCTACGAGCCGTAATTAATTACGTTAAAAACTAGTCGTTAGTACCTCGGAGTTTGCATGTTATCATTTATTAGTGTCACTAGACTATCTTGTAATGAATTGGTAAAAAATTTGAAACATCGAATTAAGTTCAAAATAACAATGTTGTGATTAATAAGGATAAGAAAAACACATCAAAGTGTATATATTTTATTAAAGAAAATCACTAGTCTTAGCCCGTCCAGGTCTATCCAGGCACCTTCTTTATGAGGAAAGCGGTAGGCTTCAATAGTAGGTAGACACAATTTAAAATTACGATCCAGCCTTAAAACCAGCTTAAGACTAAGAAGTAATTAAAAAAAAAACTTATTTAGTTAAAACTTTTTAAATGTTTTGATTTCCATTTTAATTATTTTTAATTCTTTCTATTATTACTTTGTAAATTAAGAAAATTGTAAATACTGCCTTGCGATTCTGTACCTCACTTTTCGAACTCACACAGCGGTTTTCGCAGCAGCGGTCGCGCTCAAATCAGTCAGATTTGGCATTCTGATAAACAATAAAGTGAGTTACAGAATCGCAAGGCTGTATACTTGATTGTAAATAAAATTTACTCAAACATATTATTTAACATAAGAAAGTGTCCAATAGCACTACTCACAGTGTCTAATAAGGGGAAGACACTCTGTTCTTGTGTTCTATGTTTTCACTTACCACTGTTTAGCACTTAAGACTAACGTGCATTTACACTAATTCACTTATTCGAATGGTTTTGTCCATTTCAATTTCACTAGGCGCGTAGTAAACAGTTGAACAGCCTCGACATTCAGTACAGATGACTGCGAAAAGTTATTACTTACAGGCGTAACAAGGCTCTAACATACTGATTTTATTATTACAGTATGGCTGAAATAAAACTGTTTGAAGGATGGACTGCAATTCCAATTCTGTTACTAGACAATATAGTACGGGAGGTAGCAACGTTTTCGAGAAAGAATTTCAGGTCAGCTGATTTTGTGATATGTCTTCCTTCTTGCACTTCCGGTTAGAGTCTGGGCAATCTGGCTGGCGGTAGTGGTTGCGTTCATTAGTGCGCATCCTATCTGTCCAGGTAAAAATCCTGGATTTTAAAAGCATTTTAAGAAGCGTAATTTTTAATTTTTCGTTTTTAAATACGTCTACCTGACATACTTATTTTATTGCCAGACATTTTTCACGTTGCTAACTATGTGCCAGACGCGATTTTAAGTTTTATTTTTATGAAAATTTCAAAGCATTTTAGAATGTCTGTAATTTTAATATTATGTTATTTAAATATAAGGAAAACTGAAAATGAATTTGCCAGACATTAATTCGGTTGTTAAGTCTTGAATTAAAATGATAAAGTATTGCAGTATGATGAAGCATTGCATTTTAAGAAGCGCAATTTTAGATTTTTCCTTTTTAAATACGTCTACCTGACATACTTTTTTTATTGCCAGACATTTTGCACGTTGTTAACTATGTGCCAGACGCGATTTTAAGTTTTATTTTTATGAAAATTTCAAAGCATTTTAGAATGTCTGTAATTTTAATATTATGTTATTTAAATATAAGGAAAACTGAAAATGAATTTGCCAGACATTAATTCGGTTGTTAAGTCTTGAATTAAAATGATAAAGTATTGCAGTATGATGAAGCATTGCATTTTAAGAAGCGCAATTTTAGATTTTTCCTTTTTAAATACGTCTACCTGACATACTTTTTTTATTGCCAGACATTTTGCACGTTGTTAACTATGTGCCAGACGCGATTTTAAGTTTTATTTTTATGAAAATTTCAAAGCATTTTAGAATGTCTGTAATTTTAATATTATGTTATTTAAATATAAGGAAAACTGAAAATGAATTTGCCAGACATTAATTCGATTGTTAAGTCTTGAATTAAAATGATAAAGTATTGCAGTATGATGAAGCATTGCATTTTAAGAAGCGTAATTTTTGATTTTTCCTTTTTAAATACGTCTACCTGACATACTTTTTTTATTGCCAGAAAATTTTCACGTTGCTAACTATGTGCCAGACGCGATTTTAAGTTTTATTTTTATGAAAATTTCAAAGCATTTTAGAATGTCTGTAATTTTAATATTATGTTATTTAAATATAAGGAAAACTGAAAATGAATTTGCCAGACATTAATTCGATTGTTAAGTCTTGAATTAAAATGATAAAGTATTGCAGTATGATGAAGCATTGCATTTTAAGAAGCGTAATTTTTGATTTTTCCTTTTTAAATACGTCTACCTGACATACTTTTTTTATTGCCAGACATTTTTCCCATTGTTAACTATGTGCCAGACGCGATTTTAAGTTTTATTTTTATGAAAATTTCAAAGCATTTTAGAATGTCTGTAATTTTAATATTATGTAATTTAAATATAAGGAAAACTGAAAATGAATTTGCCAGACATCAATTCGATTGTTAAGTCTTGAATTAAAATGATAAAGTATTGCAGTATGATGAAGCATTGCATTTTAAGAAGCGTAATTTTTGATTTTTCCTTTTTAAATACGTCTACCTGACATACTTTTTTTATTGCCAGACATTTTTCGCGTTGCTAACTATGTGCCAGACGCAATTTTAAGTTTTATTTTTATAAAAATTTCAAAGCATTTTAGAATGTCTGTAATTTTAATATTATGTTATTTAAATATAAGAAAAACTGAAAATGAATTTGCCAGACATTAATTCGATTGTTAAGAGATAGAGATAGAGTTTTAGAAGATAACGAAAGTTCCCAAGAAGATGATATGAATGACACCGACACAGACAGCGACGATGATGATGATGATTATGAAGATGCCTCTTTTTTGTGACGTCACTATACGCTAAAAAACTTGAAAACTTAATATTAATTATTCATAACTTACATTTAGTAATTAGGACAATTTAAATAAAGTGTTGATTATTAATTTTAATCAAATTTTATATTCCTTTTTATGCTCGTACTACAAGCATTATACTGCAATACTTTTCATGACTTTTACATTTTAATTCAAGGCTTAACAATCGAATTAATGTCTGGCAAATTCATTTTCAGTTTTTCTTATATTTAAATAACATAATATTAAAATTACAGACATTCTAAAATGCTTTGAAATTTTTATAAAAAAAAACTAAAAATCGCGTCTGGCACATAGTTAGCAACGTGAAAATTTTCTGGCAATAAAAAAAGTATGTCAGGTAGACGTATTTAAAAAGGAAAAATCAAAAATTACGCTTCTTAAAATGCAATGCTTCATCATACTGCAATACTTTATCATTTTAATTCAAGACTTAACAACCGAATTAATGTCTGGCAAATTCATTTTCAGTTTTCCTTATATTTAAATAACATAATATTAAAATTACAGACATTCTAAAATGCTTTGAAATTTTCATAAAAATAAAACTTAAAATCGCGTCTGGCACATAGTTAGCAACGTGAAAATTTTCTGGCAATAAAAAAAGTATGTCAGGTAGACGTATTTAAAAAGGAAAAATCAAAAATTACGCTTCTTAAAATGCAATGCTTCATCATACTGCAATACTTTATCATTTTAATTCAAGACTTAACAATCGAATTAATGTCTGGCAAATTCATTTTCAGTTTTCCTTATATTTAAATTACATAATATTAAAATTACAGACATTCTAAAATGCTTTGAAATTTTCATAAAAATAAAACTTAAAATCGCGTCTGGCACATAGTTAACAATGGGAAAAATGTCTGGCAATAAAAAAAGTATGTCAGGTAGACGTATTTAAAAAGGAAAAATCAAAAATTACGCTTCTTAAAATGCAATGCTTCATCATACTGCAATACTTTATCATTTTAATTCAAGACTTAACAATCGAATTAATGTCTGGCAAATTCATTTTCAGTTTTTCTTATATTTAAATAACATAATATTAAAATTACAGACATTCTAAAATGCTTTGAAATTTTCATAAAAATAAAACTTAAAATCGCGTCTGGCACATAGTTAGCAACGTGCAAAATGTCTGGCAATAAAAAAAGTATGTCAGGTAGACGTATTTAAAAAGGAAAAATCAAAAATTACGCTTCTTAAAATGCAATGCTTCATCATACTGCAATACTTTATCATTTTAATTCAAGACTTAACAATCGAATTAATGTCTGGCAAATTCATTTTCAGTTTTTCTTATATTTAAATAACATAATATTAAAATTACAGACATTCTAAAATGCTTTGAAATTTTCATAAAAATAAAACTTAAAATCGCGTCTGGCACATAGTTAGCAACGTGCAAAATGTCTGGCAATAAAAAAAGTATGTCAGGTAGACGTATTTAAAAAGGAAAAATCAAAAATTACGCTTCTTAAAATGCAATGCTTCATCATACTGCAATACTTTATCATTTTAATTCAAGACTTAACAATCGAATTAATGTCTGGCAAATTCATTTTCAGTTTTCCTTATATTTAAATAACATAATATTAAAATTACAGACATTCTAAAATGCTTTGAAATTTTCATAAAAATAAAACTTAAAATCGCGTCTGGCACATAGTTAGCAACGTGAAAATTTTCTGGCAATAAAAAAAGTATGTCAGGTAGACGTATTTAAAAAGGAAAAATCAAAAATTACGCTTCTTAAAATGCAATGCTTCATCATACTGCAATACTTTATCATTTTAATTCAAGACTTAACAATCGAATTAATGTCTGGCAAATTCATTTTCAGTTTTCCTTATATTTAAATTACATAATATTAAAATTACAGACATTCTAAAATGCTTTGAAATTTTCATAAAAATAAAACTTAAAATCGCGTCTGGCACATAGTTAACAATGGGAAAAATGTCTGGCAATAAAAAAAGTATGTCAGGTAGACGTATTTAAAAAGGAAAAATCAAAAATTACGCTTCTTAAAATGCAATGCTTCATCATACTGCAATACTTTATCATTTTAATTCAAGACTTAACAATCGAATTAATGTCTGGCAAATTCATTTTCAGTTTTTCTTATATTTAAATAACATAATATTAAAATTACAGACATTCTAAAATGCTTTGAAATTTTCATAAAAATAAAACTTAAAATCGCGTCTGGCACATAGTTAGCAACGTGCAAAATGTCTGGCAATAAAAAAAGTATGTCAGGTAGACGTATTTAAAAAGGAAAAATCAAAAATTACGCTTCTTAAAATGCAATGCTTCATCATACTGCAATACTTTATCATTTTAATTCAAGACTTAACAATCGAATTAATGTCTGGCAAATTCATTTTCAGTTTTCCTTATATTTAAATAACATAATATTAAAATTACAGACATTCTAAAATGCTTTGAAATTTTCATAAAAATAAAACTTAAAATCGCGTCTGGCACATAGTTAGCAACGTGAAAATTTTCTGGCAATAAAAAAAGTATGTCAGGTAGACGTATTTAAAAAGGAAAAATCAAAAATTACGCTTCTTAAAATGCAATGCTTCATCATACTGCAATACTTTATCATTTTAATTCAAGACTTAACAATCGAATTAATGTCTGGCAAATTCATTTTCAGTTTTTCTTATATTTAAATAACATAATATTAAAATTACAGACATTCTAAAATGCTTTGAAATTTTCATAAAAATAAAACTTAAAATCGCGTCTGGCACATAGTTAGCAACGTGAAAATTTTCTGGCAATAAAAAAAGTATGTCAGGTAGACGTATTTAAAAAGGAAAAATCAAAAATTACGCTTCTTAAAATGCAATGCTTCATCATACTGCAATACTTTACCATTTTAATTCAAGACTTAACAATCGAATTAATGTCTGGCAAATTCATTTTCAGTTTTCCTTATATTTAAATAACATAATATTAAAATTACAGACATTCTAAAATGCTTTGAAATTTTCATAAAAATAAAACTTAAAATCGCGTCTGGCACATAGTTAGCAACGTGAAAATTTTCTGGCAATAAAAAAAGTATGTCAGGTAGACGTATTTAAAAAGGAAAAATCAAAAATTACGCTTCTTAAAATGCAATGCTTCATCATACTGCAATACTTTATCATTTTAATTCAAGACTTAACAATCGAATTAATGTCTGGCAAATTCATTTTCAGTTTTTCTTATATTTAAATAACATAATATTAAAATTACAGACATTCTAAAATGCTTTGAAATTTTCATAAAAATAAAACTTAAAATCGCGTCTGGCACATAGTTAGCAACGTGCAAAATGTCTGGCAATAAAAAAAGTATGTCAGGTAGACGTATTTAAAAAGGAAAAATCAAAAATTACGCTTCTTAAAATGCAATGCTTCATCATACTGCAATACTTTATCATTTTAATTCAAGACTTAACAACCGAATTAATGTCTGGCAAATTCATTTTCAGTTTTCCTTATATTTAAATAACATAATATTAAAATTACAGACATTCTAAAATGCTTTGAAATTTTCATAAAAATAAAACTTAAAATCGCGTCTGGCACATAGTTAACAATGGGAAAAATGTCTGGCAATAAAAAAAGTATGTCAGGTAGACGTATTTAAAAAGGAAAAATCAAAAATTACGCTTCTTAAAATGCAATGCTTCATCATACTGCAATACTTTATCATTTTAATTCAAGACTTAACAATCGAATTAATGTCTGGCAAATTCATTTTCAGTTTTCCTTATATTTAAATAACATAATATTAAAATTACAGACATTCTAAAATGCTTTGAAATTTTCATAAAAATAAAACTTAAAATCGCGTCTGGCACATAGTTAGCAACGTGAAAATTTTCTGGCAATAAAAAAAGTATGTCAGGTAGACGTATTTAAAAAGGAAAAATCAAAAATTACGCTTCTTAAAATGCAATGCTTCATCATACTGCAATACTTTATCATTTTAATTCAAGACTTAACAATCGAATTAATGTCTGGCAAATTCATTTTCAGTTTTCCTTATATTTAAATAACATAATATTAAAATTACAGACATTCTAAAATGCTTTGAAATTTTCATAAAAATAAAACTTAAAATCGCGTCTGGCACATAGTTAACAACGTGCAAAATGTCTGGCAATAAAAAAAGTATGTCAGGTAGACGTATTTAAAAAGGAAAAATCTAAAATTGCGCTTCTTAAAATGCAATGCTTCATCATACTGCAATACTTTATCATTTTAATTCAAGACTTAACAACCGAATTAATGTCTGGCAAATTCATTTTCAGTTTTCCTTATATTTAAATAACATAATATTAAAATTACAGACATTCTAAAATGCTTTGAAATTTTCATAAAAATAAAACTTAAAATCGCGTCTGGCACATAGTTAGCAACGTGAAAAATGTCTGGCAATAAAATAAGTATGTCAGGTAGACGTATTTAAAAACGAAAAATTAAAAATTACGCTTCTTAAAATGCTTTTAAAATCCAGGATTTTTACCTGGACAGATAGGATGCGCACTAATGAACGCAACCACTACCGCCAGCCAGATTGCCCAGACTCTAACCGGAAGTGCAAGAAGGAAGACATATCACAAAATCAGCTGACCTAAAATTCTTTTTTTTCAAACGTTGCTACCTCCCGTACTAATATATCCTTTCGTTTATTGACTTTCGCGACTCGAACCATACCTATACATACGTATACATGATACCGTATTCAGTCGAAGTACATAGGCTCAAAGGTTCAAAAAAATGTATTAGAACAATTTGTGGAGTAAACTATCTTGATAGTTGCGTAGCATTTAAGAAGCTCAAAATTGTATCTCTTCCGTGTATGTATGTTTTAGAAATGTCCTTATTATTTATTATATATACTTTTAAGTCAACTGGAATGGACCACTGTCGAATTAGACATTGGGAGAAATTGGCTATACCAAAAAATTTATCTGGAATTGTATAGTAAAAACACTTTCTGTTGGCAATCAAAGTTTATAATAATTTACCAAAAACATTAAAAGATCTTCCTTCTAGAGTTTTTAAAAATCGACTTAATGTAATTTTTGCAACAAAAAAAAAATATTCTATTTTTTCGCGTGAAACCTAATTAAATATTAATTTAGTATTGTCTTTGATTAACATAACGTTTACACATTTAAAGAAAAAAGCTTTTACCGGATTAAAGTTATGTATTATTATAAATTGCTGAGATTAGTCTCATACATAAAAAAAATGCAGGAACTTTCTCTGCAGCTGTGATACTTTTTCACATTCAACATCTTTTGTCTTCAGTCACCGTGACCACGCACGCTGTAAAGCACGCGAAACGTCGGATAAATTTAAAATTATGTCAAATAATTGTAAATTTATAATAATACATAACTTTAATCCGGTAAAAGCTTTTTTCTTTAATATTAATTTGATAATGCAATATATTTTAATAATGTGATGATGTAGTGATAAAATAATATACGAATTGACTATAATGATATGACTCATAATGTAATTGTAACTTCTATTCTACCTTTTAAGACAAATTTGCACGCCATTATTTATTGGCAAAATATGGGAACTAGATTGTACAACTATAACATTTTTGTACCATATTCTTGCAAATAAATTATCATTATTACACTTTATATTTAAATTCGCGGTTTTTTAAATTCCCGGAACACAGTAAACTGTGTCAAAAAACCGTTATCAATTTAATTCGCTAAATTTAACGTAATAAATATGCTATCCATCAAAGGTTTGTATGAAATTGATGTATGATATGACTTACCATGAAATCCTTATTATACTGACCTGATTAAACTTACACGTGGCTTGGGCTTCATGTCAACCCTGACGTCGGTCTCTCGGATCACGGCTGTGCATCAATGGACTTTCTAGTGCGCATTTTACTCTTCTTCGGTGGAGGAAAACAAACAGAAACCGTAGACATAAAAACCAACGCATGTCGTCGGTCAAATACAGAACTTCAGTTCTGCTACAGCTGTTCACAGCTGATCACTGACTACCAGTTACCAGTTTACCCACTGACTAGCCTGAATGGTTGATATGCTCAGCGGTTGTAAAACACTTTGTTAGTGCAATTCAAGGTATCATCATCATACTGACTGTAGCCGAAGATTGTAGTGTCGCTACTAATCTTTTTGTAGCTTAGTGAAATACAACAGTGAGAGTCTACCATTAAATCAATTAAAAGCAAAATTTATTTAGTACACTTGTATCAAGAAACTCTCCGCTACTCTTTATAAGCAAGTTTTAGTTAGCAGGAAATTGTAAGGAATTGCAACCATTGTCGCCATGCTACAACAAAAAGTTGTCATCACTTCTAGAGCATGTCAATGTGTCTTGCTGTAATGGGGGTTGCTACCTTATCTGTAATTCTGTTGGCTGACTATTTTAAATAAATAGTAAACAAATAAATCATTTTCGTTGACCACCATATGAAAACATAGTTCACTTCACATGTTAAAACAAAATCTCATAATTATAAAATAATAAACACTTAATAGCTGCAATTAATAAGGTAATGTTAGAGAGTAGAGACATTAGAGATAGTGTCTTAATTTACTACTTTCGAAAAAAATATATATTATTAATGATTATTTTTCCGACCCAAATATCGGCCAATAGAATTGCACCATTCGACGTCACGTGGTACAACCTACATGGTATTATACTGAAAATTTTTTGTGAAAATTTTCTCTGGTCGTTGCTTCAAGAAAAGTATTAAGTAGTTGTTTTATTCATTATGAAATTCTTATTTGTAAACTGTACATTTCGTCTCATGGTGCAATTCTATTGGCCGACATTTGGGTCGGAAAAATAATCCCCCGAATACCACTCGAGCTTCAAAATTATCTGGTATTTCCCTCAAGGTTCGTTGCAAACAAATATAGTCGTCATGACGACTGTCGTCGTCATGACAACTATATTAATTGTTTGCAACGAACCTATCGGGAAATACCCGATAATTTTGAAGCTCTTGTGGTATTACATATGATTATTTGCGTGAAGCATTATAATTAATATTAATTTGATAACGTTATAATATATTTTAATAATGTGATAATGTAGTGATAAAATAATATAAGAATTGACCCATAATGTAATTGTAAATTATATTCTAGCTTTTAAGACAGATTTGCACGCCATTGTGTGGCAGAATGTGCCAACTTTAGATTGTACCCTATAACATTTTTGTTGTATATTCTTGCAAATAAATTATTATTATTATAAAAATATATATCAAGAGAATTTCGATTAAGCTTCGAGCTTTATGTAAGTTGTTAAAGCTTCGTTCGAGTCGGTAAAAATCGTACGCCTAGCTTAATATCTCAGACAAGAACGTGTTAATTGTAGTAATTCACGCTTTAATTGATATCGTTTTCAATCGAGTGGGTAATTGCGAAGTATTTAGCGTTTTGATTTGTGAGAAAAATATAGGTGTGTTAAGCGAGAGACTATTGTAATGTAATAACAAGGCGGGATCTTATTAATTTTATAATTTATTGCAGGTCAGTGCCCTCCTGGTGTAAGGTTTATTTTGTGCGTTGATTTGTTCTTAAGTTAGAATAAAAACTCAAAAACACTAGAATTTTGAATTCTCTTGAATTTCCGAGAAATTTGTGGACAAACGTTTCACTCAACCAAGTGCTGGGAGTTTTTCGACACTATAATTTCGATATATAAGTCTAAATATCTATGTAGTCATATTAAAATTAAAAGTCATAATATATATGTATGAAACAACAATACTTTCGATGTCATAATTTTATCAATTATTATTTATTTTGTTGCAACATCGACATATAAATCTATATATATAAAAAGAAAATGGTGTTCGTTTGAGGCTCTTTCACGCTTAAACCACTGATCGTATCGACATGAAACTACCACCATTCGATGCGAAATTTTTCCTAGATGGTTTATGACTATTTATTTATTATTAATTCCAACGTTCCTTAATTTTTTTATTTCTGTTTTACTTTTATGAAAAATTTTCCCGCTAATAAAAACAAAAGAGGCTTCCTAGAACCGCAAAACGTCAACATCTGTTAAAAACTCGATTTTCGAAATATTTCAATTTTCTTAGCGGGAAGTTAAAAAGAAGAATAATAAAAATATGAAAAAAAAAATAAAATAATGAAACATAAAATTTATTTTAATTCGTCCAGCAAAGCGGGCGCGAAACGGCTAGTATATTATAATTTGAACCTAGGGCCTAGTGGAACCTAGGATAACACAAAACTTGAATACCTGAGCAATAGAATTATAACACAATTAATTTTATTAGTAAGGTAAATAATATTAATAGCAAGAATTAAACAGTTTTATTACCGTATATTTTACTTGATATAATCCTAAAACCAAAATGTGTAATTAATTTTTAATTTGCATGTGTGTCGAAAATATAGTAAACAAAAACGCAAAAAGTATTAACTGCCGAAACCCGGGATTGAACCGGGGACCTTTAGATCTTCAGTCTAACGCTCTCCCAACTGAGCTATTTCGGCTTACGAAACCGGCTCCAAATTAATAATCGTTACATTAACATGGACAGAACTACATCGAACTTGCATATGTCGCAGCCAACTAGCTTAGTTATCCGTTCTATCAACAGCCTTTTAACTAAACAGCGCCGTTTAACTAGCGGCCTGAAAGATATTCACCCGTAGCGTTTGTTACTACATTTAATAAACTGGCTGGCTTATGCTTAGGCCAATACAGACGATTACTGCGAGAAGTGCATTATCTATTTTGATTTTCATTACAAAGTTATCGAAATTATGTAACTACCAAATATAATAAGATAATAATATTGTTACTTACACTTTGATATGAACTTACGATTGGTTGTTGAAAATAATAATAATAAAAAAGTGCGTGCGTAGAAAGTACACATGTCAGAAGTGAAACTTCTTTGGCAAACTAAATTTTAAGTCTTGTCCATATTTATACAAATCTTACACTTCAGATTTCCGAGACTTAGAAGGAGGGAAAAGGGAAGATATGTTAGGAATTTAATTGTCATTAAGTGTCGAAAATTTATACAAATTATGAATTTATTTCTTCGATAATAAAAACACATGGCATTTCAAAAATTGTCATTTGAGACTTCAATAAATTATTTTGCATAAAATATAAAATACTAATACATACCTACTTCATGAATTGTCTTTACGAAATTTTAATTTTTAAAATAGAATTTCTATAAGGTATTTCGCCCTTCTCGCTCTCCCTCAATCATTCTCAATCGTTCTCTCCCTTTTCTTAGACAAAAACGCTGCACATCGTCGTGACGCTAATATTATTATTATTGCGTTTCATCCGTAACAAATTTACCCTCATGCGCCTAAAGAAGTTTGACTTCAATAATAATCCATTATTATTTAATCTTAATCATTCCGTATCGTTTAAATAACCGATGACCAAGGTAATTTAAAAGGCGTGATGCTACCTCTTTGCGAGGAATGCTTCGCAATCACTTTGGGATAGAGGCGCCGCAGGTAGCCACCCCCATTAATTGACTATTAAATACGTATATGAAAAAAATTAAAGACAATGTATTTTATCAAAGTTGATAACTCAATTTAGTTGGGGCGATGGACTAAAAGCCGAGGAGTCGCGTCTCCAAGATTTCATAAAAAATTTACGAGTACCACACACACCTTTTAGCAAATTTATAAGAGTTCTTTACAGTTTCTGAAATGTTGAGTTATAGAGTAGTATAAAGCCGGCAACGCACTTGCGAGCCTTGCACACTGTTACAAAAAAAAAGGCAGAATATTGTGAAGATGTTCAAAACAAACTTAGTCAATTCAGAAAATACTAATTTTACTTTTTTTTTAAATTGGATACTCGGACAGCCATTGACAGCCCATGGACAGCCATTGTGGGTGCGTTGCTGGCCTTTGAGTGAGGAGTATATTTTTTCTTTCATACTAATTGTTGGTACAATAAATATATTTTACAAATTGATACTTATATTTTAAGAGCCTAAAACATAATTTATATAAATTATAAAGTTAAATAGTCTGTTAAACAAAATAATGCAATTCCTAAATTTGGATAGTGTCCATCCCTTTCGGTGTTCCAAAAGTGCAACGTTGGCGGCATCTTTAATAAAGATAAAAATTACAAAATTGGGAGAGTTTTACAAAAACATTATTACTTCCTTAAAATTATAAAGCATCTTCATTACTATCAATTAGCCATAGAATGTAATCTTCAGGTTCTTCTGTATTTTCGTACATCACTAAATAAATTTCTCTTGCTAGTGCTCTGTTGCTTTCCAAAAACAGTTACGAAAATCACATTTATTAGATAGATGTATGGGGTAGCGCGTCAGTTCAGTTTCTACAAAATAAATTAATTAAAATCCTCTTTTTTTAGCCTATTCCTAACAAACTAAACTATTGTTTATTGTTTTTCACAATTAATTGAATATTCGGCTGTACACAACATTTTAGTTTTAAAAAAATACAAACCAAATACAGCATTGAATTTAACTTCAATCCCACACGTAGCCGGCATAACACCAATCAAATCAGAACCGAATGCGGTCGCAAAAATATAAACTATTTCAGAGCGAGAGAAGCTTGCTTCCTGAGAAATGGGAAATAGTAGCAGAGGACCTGTTTCGAATATGAGAATATTTTAGGTAGATGAACTCAAATAACAGCGTACGATGGTGGCGTGATATATTTTATGTTTTTAATATTTTTATTTCTTATGTATGTTTATTATGAAAATAAACTTTTTTTTAAGAGCAGTAGTGGCTTCAGCCTTGCCTGTTAGATTGACAAATGATCATGAAACAGATTCAAAAATCTGAGGCCCAGACCTAAAGAGGTTGTAGCGCCACTGATATAAATATTTATTTTGAAACTTTTTTAAACATAAGGGTCCTATGTATGCGATAGGCCTCAAAACTTCTGTTTTTTCTATATCAGAAATAGTTACAGTAAGATTAAGATATACAATTCATTATAGGTTTATGTAAATTGACGGAATATATTATCTTACCAAAATACACTAGACAATAAAAAATGTGACAAAGTTTTTAGATTTTATTTAGATTGATAAATGACAAAATTCGATCTATCGAATTCTAAAATATTTTATAGAAAGCGTCGATCTGTCATTTACATACAAATATCCAATAAAATACAAATTTCATACAATATATATCAATCCAAAGATACTGATCGGTCCTAGCAAAGATGGATTACAAAAACTGATTGACTAGCGATCCATCGATCGGTTATTGAAAAGTAGTTAATGAGAAATGGATTGAAATATCAATTCTAGTAGTAAAAATTGGATTGGGATTAAGTATAGAAAGCGGCCGTTATACGCTTAAAGTACATTTTTATACGCTTTATATTAGCTTCACCTGTATGTATGTATGTATGTATGTAACCGATTCCTTCGGACTCGATTTTGACCCACTTTTAACGGATAGATTTAATTCAAACTTTGCGCACCTGTCAAAGATCGATGGCAATGCAATAATCCGAAAAAAAATGGTAAAATTAAAAAAAATTTTTACTAAAAAATAAAAAAATAAATAATAGTTTAAAAAAACTAGAACACACGCTTTATATAGAAAACTAAACTAAAACACAGAGCGCCATTATTCTTAATTAATATTTATTTTCTGTTTTTTAGTTTAGTTTTCTATATAAAGCGTGTGTTCTAGTTTTTTTTAACTATTATTTATTAAGATGTAGAAGTCCAAATAACAAAAATACCCAACAAATTTCCGATCTTTGTTTCATTATATTTTTTGCGACGTTTTTGAATATATCCGTGACTAATCAATGCTCTTAATGATGAGATATAAATCTTCCCTTAATAGCTAGGGCGGTGCCATTAAAGGAGTAGCACATTAAGGGTGCAACGTCACTGGGTTTGGATAACAATTCTATAGAACTATTAACCTATTATGTGACGAGATGCTTTTAAAACTTTTTTTTTAACATAAATTACTATTGTTGGGATTGGCAAATATTTAAAAAATAAAAATTTAACAAAATTTCCACAAATTACTCGAAATCTGAAAGTTATATTCCAAAGTAGGGATTGTCGAGGTTTTATTAAAAATGATGCAGTCGTTGGAATTCACCCAATTATGAAGGAATAATTAATAATTCAGAGTTTTCTACCTAATAATAATTATTATAGAAATAAAAATAATAAGGCCCATTTATATCCAAACTTTACAAATCTCGAATATACTGTTTAGATTTGTTGTATATATTTTTTCTTCTTATCCTAATATCCTAACTTCGGTACCATTGATCGGAACCCCTTCATGCCTTCTCCAGCATTTCCAAAGATCTCTTTCTCCATGTCCATGACTTTCTTTCTCCATTCACATGTTTCTATTTCTTTTATCCACCTTTTTTAACGGCCCTCTTTTCCTTCTTCATCTTGTTCTTTTCCATAGAGCTCTCTTTAAAGGCTACATTTTATCCGATATATGCCCCACCACTTACCATTACTTATATGACTAGTGTAAATCTTATTACATAATGTAAGGCTTTTATCACTTTAGGTTTTCGTCTAATTTAAAAAAAAAAAGTGACATTAAATATCCTATGTTATGGTAATTAAGATACACAACTATCGCATTAGCTGTTAGCTATTAGGGTAATTGTATAGTTATAAATAAATAAATATTTTTACGCAATAATATTCCTCTCAGAAATCTATGTAAATTATTTCTACTCGAACACATGGAAATATGACTAATTAGCCCGCATAGACAACTTTTGAGTTTTTTTTAAATTAATTTTGATTGATTTTTGTCTTAAAATTTTATTAGTAATGTTAGTTTAATTTAGATATAGAAATTGTAATTTTTAACGTATTTCGACTTCTGACCTTAACCGCTGAGAAAATTCCTTCGTGTTGGAATTCCAAACAATACGCCATCAAATTTGCGTTGTTTTAGTTTTCTACGCTTTTTAGCTTTCTGCATTTCTAGGGTTCAGGGTTGTCGTAAAGTTAACTGTAGGTACTTCAGGTAACCAACAAACACAGATATATTGTACCTTTGTTACGATGCATGCGTGTTTGGACTTTGGAATGTACAACATTTGGACAAACATTTTCTTACATATGCGAAATAAGATTTACACCAGTTATTAGTAAATTTAGAGAAAAAAAGACAATAATAAATATGTAGGTTATTATTATTATTTTTCTGTAGATCATATTCTTAACTATTTTATTTCTTAATCTAATTATTTGACCTTCGTTGATAAGCAGAATGTATTCCAGTAAAGCGCCATCTAGTTCAATTTATAAAAACTATAGTACCCCTTCATGCTTTATATGGTGACTATGTTTTGTTAATTTGCACACTATCCGTTAGGTGGCGCTTATTGTTATCGAGTATTCTAAAATAATTATACAATATTATAATAGTCTAATTTGGGAACTATCATTATAATAGTTGTCATGGGTAAAATATTTTATTATTAATTTTTTACACTTTTCAAGCAAATACTTTTATTACTATATTCCGATTGTAAAAAAAACTTTACCATGGTTGTAACGCCATCTAGTTTAGATAAAAGAGGAAAGAAGATAAATAAATTTATGAAATTGTATGCTAGATGGCGTTGTGTTATCAGGAATTATTACAAAACGCGCTATTGGAAGAATTCAAATTTAGATGACTACCGTGGACACAGAAAGTTTCATTAAGACCTTACTTCATAGGATCATTTCTATAGTAAGCTCTTCACGCAACTTCTCACTATACGTGGGAAATTTCCAGCCATGATGATGAGACGTGGCGCGGTGCCCTGAGCGTGAGGCGGGCGATGATGAAAGTCATCAGCCTTCGATGATCGTTCACTCTCTCGCTTGCGAGAGAGCGTGGGGTACTGTCGCTGTCTGAGTGGCTTTTTAACACCCTTATAATAAATTAGAGAAACGAAGGCACTCAGTACTCACGCAAGAGTAGCGTTACGACCTTTACATTTATTTACCCCACCCTTTGGCCTTTATTAATTATTTAGTTACCAGAATATTTTCTGTGAAGATTCGTTCGTTTTTTAATTTTAAGAACTTATATAAACAATGTTTACATGGTCCTAAAAACGATACATTTCAATGTGACAATACAGACAAGATTACTGTTAGGTGATTTGACTGAGAAAATAATTTAAAAGTTAAAAATATTCCATATTCGGCATACAGGGTTCTTAAGAGGGAGAAATAACATAAAATATTTTAGTAATCTCTTATCATGGAAATGCAAAAATATTGCCCCGGGTGAGGATCGAACTCACGACCTTAAGATTATGAGACTTACGCGCTGCCTACTGCGCCACCGAGGCCGGTGTAAATATTTTTGAAAGTAGCTTACATTTAGTTAAACAAATTAAATAATTACCACAATTACTACATAAACATATCCTTGTAGTACGGGAGGTAGCAACGTTTTCGAGAAAGAATTTCAGGTCAGCTGATTTTGTGATATGTCTTCCTTCTTTTAATATGAACTTCTTTCTGTGAACTAAAAATTAATTTGCCAGACATTTAAAAAGTCTGGCAAATTCATTTTTAGTTTTTCTTATAATATTTAAATCACATAATATTAAAATTACAGACATTCTAAAATACTTTGAAATTTTTATAAAAAAGAAACTTAAAATCGCGTCAATGTGAAAAATGTCTGGCAATAAAAAAAGTATGTCAGGTAGACTTATTTAAAAACGAAAAATTAAAAATTACGCTTCTTAAAATGCTTTTAAAATCCAGGATTATTACCTGGACAGATAGGATGCGCACTAATGAACGCAACCGCTACCGCCAGCCAGATTGCCCAGACTCTAACCGAAAGTGCAAGAAGGAAGACATATCACAAAATCAGCTGACTTAAAATTCTTTCTTTTCAAACGTTGCTACCTCCCGTACTATTGTATACTATTATATAGCTAGTTAAAATTTTTGCTTAAGAAGTAAGTTGAAGCCAATCGATGATTATGATGATTCAATAATAATACCTGTTTTACATGTTACCACAACCCGTAAATACTCATGATAATGTTATCGTTAATATGATAAACTGGTTTTCAAAAGGCCTGTGGCTGTTTTTAAAAGACATTCTTTTATAATGTAAGTATGTAAGAAATACTATTCTTTTTTCTGTATAAGTAATTCTATATATACAAAACATACACCTGTTGAGTAAGGAAGGTCCTGTACTTCCATCGACATACTAATATTATAAAGAGGAAAGATTTGTATATAAGTATGTCTGTAATGAATTGGCTCAAAAAGTACTGGACCGATTTTAAAAATTCTTTCACAGTTTGTATGCTACATTATCACTGATTAATATAGGCTATTTTAATTGTAATAAAAAAATAAGTTTCTCTACTAAAACTACAATCTACTAAAAATAAATAATAATAAAATACTATCTTTCATCGCATGCGCTGCGAAAACTATTGATATTAGAACAAAAAAAATTCCACAATATTAAAGAACATATCAATATCTACAAAATTAAAAAAAAGGGCACCCGTGCGAAGCCGGGACGGGCCGCTAGTATGTTATAAAACAGGATTCCTTAAAGTTTCCTATGGTGATATAAGGTTGAATATCAGTAATGCCATGTAACAGATGAGACAAGCCGAAGCACGTAGAGCGGGAAATGGGAAATTTAATGAAAATATTACAAGTTGCCAGTCCGTCTGTCCACGTCGCTCCCTTGACTATTCGGAATACATGGAGACGGTTTATACTTATTTACGATAAGATTTCCTTGATTTACCTTAACACATGTTATTAACAATGTAATAATTTGGAAATGAATCCCTAATCAATGGTTCTACATATACGAGTAAAAAAAACGATATTTTTAGTCTAGCCTAGTCTAGCGATCTCAAATTTCAAACATACTATATTTCTCAAAGAATTACATTCACTTAGTGAGAATATTAAGAGTATCATCGTGTTATGAAATTATATTGTTAATTATATGTACTTCTACAAGTTCTTTCAATTTGTAAAAAGGTTTTATTTCTTTTAAACTGGATGGCATTTTATTAAGTTTTTGTGCACCTTGATACATTATTTTAAGTTTTCCGTTTTCCTTGGTTGTAATAAACATAATTGACCAATATTTCTAAATGAATATTTTTTTTATAAATCCTTATAGTGTGTAACAAAAAACTACATCGGTACTTCTAACTTCTCCACGTATTTCTCTATTCCAATTCTTATGGTTATAACCCTTAATATTATTATTTTATAGGGTGATATCATCTACCTACGTTTTCATTTTGCCTAACATTAGATTATATTTGATACGACAGTTAAATCGGATTTATTATTCAAAACCCAAAGTAACAAGTCTTATCCTAGTTGTAGAAATTAAATAAGGACTGTTTCGTATAGTGTCCGACGCGAATATAATCTATGGCTAAATATTTATTAAAAAATAATAATAATAATAATTCACCCGAACGGTGAAGGAAAACATCGTGAGGTAAACCGGCTTGCCTTAGACCCAAAAAGTCGACGGCATGTGTCGGGCACAGGAGGCTGACCACCTTGCCTATTAGTTGGACAGTTATGAACGTCCTCCTGCCTTCGGATTGGTATTATAATGTTCAAGACTTGTAAAGACCATAGATGAAGATTTATCATAAAAAACTTATTTTCTATTAACAAATATTATATTACTTGTCAAATATATTATTATTCATATATTCATAATTTGAATTATTATAGTGTTTTAGAGTTGATTAGTGTATTTTTATGTTTGTTCGTAGCGCCATTTTCATTTTTTTTTACTTTTTCTGTTCTTTCTTCTGTTTAATACGTTTGCACTGTTTCTGCACGCATCTTCCTTTCCAAGGGACAGCTGAACTGTATATACTTTTATTTGTGTGGGCAAACTTCAGGTCCAGACTTAAATATTTTCGTTGGTATATTATTATCTATTAATATATAGGTTTAGATACTGAAGGCAATTATGTAACAACTGCTTAGACCCTTAGTCTTCTTTTGGATCTTAAGTGCTCGTTTAGGAAACGGAATGGAATTGAGCATAATAAAACGAACGAATCTAAACTACCACAAAAAAAATAACAACATACCACCATAATTAGTTAAATATTCAAAAAAGATTTGCATCCCCCAATAATTTATTGACAAATCCCCGCTCCCAAAACTTTCTGATTGACGTCTAAATGTCATTATTTTCACATAAAACTCCCGAGAGTGAGAAAATTTCACCTCGTTTTTAGGCCTCCTTAACCCTTACCGCGGTGAATATTTAAAAAGTCGTTGGCAACATTTTAATTGGGCAATCCGGCTAGGATTAAATTATCAAGACACCTAGTTACCGCACCGTTTCAAACTTAATGAATTCAACATGGATTTAGCTAAAAAGTTTGTACCATTAAATTGTCGTTATAAAACGAAGATTACAAAGTAAATTGAGGTTTAAGTTTCTATATTAGCTATTATTAAATTTTTAGATATTATAATTTGATTTTATGTTTTTTATTTTGAGTTTGCTTGTTAAATTTTTTCCTTTTCTATATAAACACTAGCAGACTCGGCCAAGCGTTGCTGTGGCTAAGGTTTTTGTTATATTACATAGTAGTAAACTATTCAAGGGAAACGGTAGGAGAACATCAGTCATGGGGACCGCCATGCTTTTTTGGTGATTATGCCATAAAATTGTAGCTTATGTGAAACGTTGGTACTTTCAACACAACAACAATCTGTTAGAATTGTGACTGTGAAATAATAAGCAAATAATTTGCAATAAACTAATATTGCAGGTATAAATTAAGATGTAGGCTCTCATATCTTTTAAGTTAGATCAAATTACACACGGTGTGCAAATTTGATTGATATCGGTTTAGTAGTTTAGGATTTCATAGCGGACAAACAACCTGACGCGTAATTTATATATATTAAAGATGTTAAAACCTTTGGCTTTGGCAGCAGCTGAGGTGGTTTTAGTAATAATTAAATAGGCGTCTTCAGTTTTTCTAAAGTCAGTAGAAAACAGGCTACGTACTGGTATAGTAGATTAACATGTGGTACTAAAAGATGACATTTGACAATGAAAGGTTATCATTTCTTCTTTAAGTCTATTGCCAGCTTTTATAACCAGCTGAAATATTGAAGTACAATAAGCTCTAAGCTATGCGTGTTACGCATAATTAAAAACCTAATCAGTTTAAAAAAGTCAAGTATTATTTTAATTTCCTTTTTTATAGAAGGTAGAATGTTTGTGTACTTTGTACGAGGGGAGCATTTCTCATTCTTTGACTTTTTGCCTTAATTTTTTACGGCAAATCTCCAGAGAGTGATCCAAGATTTGAAACAGGACGGAGTTTTAAACTTTTAAGAGTTTGTTAAAAGACACTTTTACAATGGGTTAGCCTTAACAAAGCGCGACTTGCATAATTTTATATCGTCCCAGAGGTGTGCCGTTTTGATTGTCAAAGCAGAAAATTACTTCACAGAATCGCTAACAGCATAAAAACTTCTGTATTTTTACAATAAACTCCCTTAAGATTCAATACTCCTTGGCTTAGTGGTTACTGAACACGGTGTTTATTATCTGGATAAACAATACTGACTCAATTTGGCGTAGCGACTGGAAACAAGCCAAGACCAAGGCCTCCGACAGTAGATAGCGTCTGCATTGCCAATCGCCCCCCTGGAGCAGAAGTAGGTCCTTCTTCACGGCAACTTCAGATATTCCAGAACTTTTCTTTGCTCCTTTGCTATGGGACTTCAAGCAAACAAGAGATATTCTCATCGCTTTATTTAAACCGTATAACGGTACGAAATTGTACAATCGTTGATACGAGGACTAGGTACTAGGACTGTTTTTCCTAATGAGGTTTTATTGTAGATATCTGCAATAATATTAATGAAGGAGAATCACGTTTCACAACCTAGAGCTATAGAAGTGGTATAATTTAATTCAAGCACAGAAGTAATGACCTACCAAAAACTCTACAACGCTTTTGCGGGGGCGCGGGCGACGGGTTCGTTCCTCAATTATTTGTCATGTTCAAATTATTCTTTATGTATTTGTATATATTATATAAATTTGTTATTAATATTCAAACATTTCGGTCGAATATTCTCTTTGAATTAGTGAAGAGTCAGTTCAACAGTGAAGAGTCTCTATAATAAAATAATCTTTTGCGTGAATATTTGACAGGTAAATTACGGTTTAAGATATTTATTTCACATTAAGCACATTACAACATTCACTTACAAACAGCGTAATAGTAAATTGTCAATAGTAGTTATAGACTTAGACATAACATTTATTACTAACAAAAACACACACACATAAGCACACAAAATAACAATAATCAAAGAAAAATTTGAAATAAAAAATATAAAGAGAAAATATTTTCCCGGTTCGTTTCAAGTGTGTAATGCGTGTGTACTGTAGCTGTAATTGGCCCTGGCCTGACTCAGCATTATGCTGAGGAGCAGAATGTTCCACAGCGTCAATTCTGCCAGAGACCAAGGCAGCTAGTTTGCGCCTCAGTCGCAAAAAAAGAAAGAAAAGGAATGTTAAAATACTTAGTAGAAAATAATATTAGTAAAAGTTAGCAGTGTGAGTAATGAAGTCTTGTGTAAAGGTGTATAGTAAATAAAATAAAATTAAAGTTCAAAATAAGAATTGTTAAGAAGTAGATAAATAAAAAATAATCATTAATTATAGTAGCCATGAGTATTGACGAAAGAAACTCAATAATTCAAAAGAGCTACGCTTAAACACAGCCTTACGTAGACACTCAATTTGGCGTGTTTACCCCATCCCGGCGACAATATTTCTCAACGTAACATTAAAATTTATCACAAGTGAGTCTACGAAAGCCCGGTGATAAAATAAAATGACAGTTGTTTACTATAGACCCGGGAATATCGTGACTATGTAGAAATTGAAAGGTATGGGGCTCGAGAGCTGTTTTATTTATGATGGAAAATGGTTTTTAGATTGCTGTGAGTTATGTTCGAGTAGTAAACATATACGGTGTGTGTGAATTTTTAATATTGTTCTTTTACATCACACAATACAATTGAAATAAACTTTTGACGGCGAAATGAATTTCGTGTTTGTGCGTATTGAACTGGACAAAGACAAAATCGATAGCAACCGAGAGTTTACAATATTCAAATGAAAATTATTAATTGATTGGTATTCGTACTTAAAAAGGTTAAAGTGGAAATGGGCCGGTCTTATTGCCCGCGTTTGTACTGAAGGATGGGTCAAAAATGGCCTTGTGGGAAGAAAGAGAGAGGACGCCTAGGAAGATGAAATAAAGGCGAGTAAGATTTGAAAAATAGTAGCGAGACAAATGGAAGAATTTGGAGGAGGCTTTCACAGGTTGTGTACTAATATTAATTAAGTATAAACTTACTAAGTACTCGAAAATAGGCTTGTTTGAAATATAATTGAAAATGTCAAAATAGAATTGTTGTTTGGTTAATCTTAAATTTCAGTTTTCTTTTATTTATTTTTTTCCTTTTGTCTACTAATGTACTTACATAATGTTATCTGTTTCATATATATTGTATATCTATGTTATCTGTTTTGGCTAATATTGTCTAAGTATTTTGTTTTATAATATGTATGTTAGCTGTAAGATTACCTATAAATAAATAAATTCTACGATAATTATAAACCCGTTCTGGTTCTGGCGATCGAACCGTTTTTGTCACCCTCTACTATAAAATAGTTGGTACTATGGTGACGTCGTAACCATTGTAACCAATGGTATCTTAAGTCTACACTAAAGAAAGAGCGTTCAAGTTTGATACAAGAAATAGCATGCTACCCTTACAAATTGCAGCCTTATAAAAATGTTCACAGCGCAATAAAGCCTCCCATATACCTCAAGCACTGCTAAGCAATGTGTAAATAAACAATACATAAGCTGAGATTTTAGTGTCAGAACATAAAGGGGTTGTACACTTTATTTGGTCCGGATGAGCCGGACGGGCCGTAAACCTCACTGGATTACTTTTATACCTCCTAACAAATAATAGCACATAAAACTTGTGTGAAAAATACTAGTTACGGGAGCAATATGAACGGTTTAAGTACGGATAGTAAAAAGGTGATGTTTTAAATAGTGTTTTTTAGATATCTGTGAAGTTGAAATAAGTTCAAACTTGAGGGGTAGTTCTTTAAAACTAAAGATCACTAAGAAAAATTTCCTAGAGAACTTTCTACCAAAGCCATTGGATGACTGGAATAGGCTTCCGGATAACGTAATTAGTGCATCCTCTTTCCTGTTTTAAAACAGGTTGGATAATTTCTCCAAATCCATAAATACGCGTGCATCAGTTTATTAAGCTGCTAGTGTGTTTATTTACATAATAATATTATATTTATCGTAAAGGCTACGTGACTGTGGTTTATCATGTGTCTATCATGTGATACTGCATATGAAAGAAGTAAAATATATTTTTGGTAATACTCAAATTTACTTTAATGTTTAATAATGAAAGCTTATAAAGATTACTTGTTACAGTTAGTCTAGACTCTAGTTAATAATTTGTTTAATTAAATTATTTTTATAAATAGTAATTTAAAATATTTATTAAAAAAATAGATAAAGGACAAATGTCCCAGGGTATGTAATACTTTGCTTGATTTATAATAAGTGTATTACTATATTTAATCAAATATCAATATTTTGTATATAAATCAATGTATATACAAATTATATTAAAAGTAATTTGTTTTCGTTGCTAACCGTAGGAGAGTAATTCGTAATTCAGATTAAGTAACAAGGGTGAAATAGCTCTTATAAAAACGTCAGGAGTGATTTAGTTGCTGCACCTAGCAATAAAATATATAAGAACATAAGTCTTTTAATATATAGGTAGGTATGTGTTTGAAGCATGGTCAAAATTAGTTCCAACTATAAATACTTTTACCAGCTATGTGGGCCATGCTTAGACTTACACCCTTCTATTTTTAGCAGCGTTGGCTTAGTGACTTCAACGTGTGACTGTCATCCCTGAGTTTGTAGGTTTGATCCCCGGTTATACACTAATGGACGTTCTTTGTGCGCATTTAACATTCATTCGAACAGTAAAGGAAAACATCGTGAGGAAACCAGCTTGCTTTAGACCCAAAAAGTCGACGGCGTCTGTCAGGGACAGGAGGCTGATCACCAAATTGCCTATTAGATTGTCAAATGATCATAAAACAGATACATAAATGTAATCTTTTAAGATTTTGTAAATGAAACATCATATCTTAGGCCGTTGATTCGCTAAATTGTTGAAAGCGTTGATTGTTTTATTCGGTCGAGAGATGGCGTATGTTGTATATTTAGTTACAACCGTATACATGTTTAGTAACTTCTCATCTTTCTTCCAATCATTTCTGATTTTGTTTAAGAGTAATCCTAATGCACTTTTATATATCAATTAGAATTTCCTTTAAGTTCTAACTAAGGTATAAACGAAAACACCTAAAGCAAGAACAGGAAGAATTAATATCAATATTAATTACAAGTTTTGAGTTTTAATAATGAATAAATTTTCTAAAGATGTTAACGTTAAAAAATATCGTTTGACTTAGACTTTTTTATAGAACCGGGTGCACATGGGCAGGAGGCACACCATCGCCCATGGACACTCTCAACGCCAAAGGGCTCGTGACTCGCGAGTGCGTTGCCGAAACGATAGAATTAATAACATTGTATAAACAATCCTGAATACACGATTGCTTCTTTAATTATTATTAATTCTATACGTATGAGCTAAGTTTTGGCTTCAGCCTGCGACTTGAGTTCCTGGAGTTCGTAGGTTCGATCCGCGGCTGTGCACTCATGGACTTTCTGTCCAAACATTTAGCATTTGCATAAACGGTGAAGGAAAACATCGTGAGGCAACCGGCTTGCCTTAGACCCAAAAAGTCGACGGCGTGTGTCAGGCACAGAAGGCTGATCACCTACTTGCTTATTAGATTGACAAATTAAATAGATACAGAAATCTTAGGCTCAGACCTAACAAGGTTGTAGCTCCACTGCCTTTTTATTTTCTATACATATGAAACAATAACTGTAGCATCTAATATTAGGTACCTAGAGCGTAAAAGCAAAACTTTCTCAATTAAAAATGGTTATTACCTTACTTCATGTAACATTTAAGAATTAATCGTCAAGTGCTTTGTCGCTACGAGCGGTGCTACGCCGTAGACGCTCATAATAATGGCCATAAAAGAATAATAAACTGTGGAAATTAAATAAAGAACGAAACAAAGTTCCTGATGTTATCGTAAGAATCACAAAGTTGACTTAATGATCAATACAACCTCCTTTAGCGTATATGAGTTAGGTCCAGTTAAGAAAGAATCATACCTCCATAAAGTTAGGGTAAAGTAATCAAGATGGTCGAAAGTAGAAAAAAGATGGCTAATTTAAGTTATTATTTTACAATTAATAAAATGTATGTATTACAATTAAAATGACAAGGGGCTGAAATGCATTTCATATTTGTCACGCGTCTAACTACTCTCGTGAAATATACGCGAATGAAATATTATTCTTAGGGAAATTCAAATTTGGAACCGCGATTATCATCCTTCAAAACGAACCCTTCGCACTGTCATCTGGCATATAATATATTGGGTTAGCTTGACCGAGCTATCCCTAAGGAGACCCTGTTAATTACCGACTACAAGGCGCGACCCGTCGGGAAAAACCTTTAATGTTTTGTTTATCTTACTAAACATTAAAATTCATTATAACTTAGTGTACGAAGAGGTTTTTAACAAACTAACTAGACACAGATCATACGATAAAGTGGTCGTCGGCGCTGAAATTGAGATTCTTATTTTAAATGTTTCTTTTTAATCAAAACAATATTTGAATTTCCAGCCAGCAAATATTAAACGCGTCTATTGCTCGACTTCACGTTCTAATTTTAAATTTGCTCTAGAACTTTTTTAAGAAATGTCCTACGACATTTGAACTTTTTGCCACGGGGGATATTCACGTCGTTCCAGTTCGAAAATTAAATTTAAATCCCCTCACATTTTTACCGCCCTCGAAATTATTTGACGCAATAAGTTACTTTTTTGGAGGTCGCGTTATTTAATTATCTGAGACCAATGCAGGCTTTACAGTTAAAAAGAAAAATTTTGATTATATATATTTTATATGTTATTGATAAAGTAAGTTTTTTGTTACGTGATACATTTAAATACGTATTAACTATTTTTAAATCATTTGAGATAATAATAATCAGAAAATGATCATGATATGATTTATACACTGTATAATGCTTTCTATCTCATTTCTCCCAAGTTAAATCTTATGAATTTATGTCTCTTTTTTTACTGTCACTTTTTCAGCGACTTTCAAACTTTAATTATTTTACTTTTTATCAAAATTAAAGATTGATATTAAAGTTAAAAATTGAAAAAAGAAAAGTCGAATACTACATAATTGTAGTTTTGTATGAAAATTAATAATTGATATTAAACTTAAAAATTAAAATTACATTCATCTTGAAACCAAAATTTTTGAAGGTTTCACTTCTACCATGTGTGCCATTGGAATAATCACGTCAAGGCAAAGAAACTATCGCTGGACAACACTCATCTACTAACTAGCTATCAATACCAATCAATAGAATAAATACTAAATAATAATTGGTACGCTCTTTTCTTGAAGGACCCTAAGTCGAATTGGTTCGGAAATACTTCAGTGGGCAGCTGGTTCCATATAGTGGTGTGCAAAAACTGCCTTTAAAAAACGTTCCATTGTGGAACGACGCACTTCACACGGGTGGAATTTCGTATCCTGCATCAATGTGCGAATCCAAACAACTCCTCTGAACACACTCCAATGCGGTAGATGATACATAGTGACCCCACATATCTATACGCAACAGGAATGGATGAAGCCGCTCGGAAAGGGATTGTTTTTTTTAAATTACAAAATAGTACATAAATAAAACCCAACACACATTTCCTCTTAAATCCAAACCATGAAGATGTTCATAACTTATATAATTACGCACGCTATTAATATTCATAATACAATTTAACACAACGAGGTTAATTTCACCTAAATATGTAAATTATCATGAGCCGACCATCGTTAATTCAAAACATCTAAATAATTCTATCTCCCTCATATGTCTGTAAAAAGCAAGGTTAGATAAGGATGGTGAATGCGTACATTATGGATATGGTAGGGAAAATTTTAACGGTGCCTATGAGAGTTGTATGCTGAAATAACTTTCAAATATTGTCGTACGGTGGACGAAAAGTTTCATTCCTGGGGGAGGTTGTTTGCCTCTGTTTATAAATGGAACGCATTTAAAACCTAGCGCAGATGGTGTACGCTGTGGAAATGTTTAAAGCTGCATATTCTGAATATTATGTGGAGAAGTTTCACTGCTCTGTGACATGCGTGGAGGTTGGCTAATATCATTTTAGTTTATAACGATGTAGTGGACGATTTCATTAGATATGTTTGGTTAATGGGTAAGTTTTGTATTTTAATTAGTTTTGTTATGCCTAATGGTTTGTTTAGGGTTTTGTAATCTCGTTCCTTTTTTAAAGGTAATTAGTACTAGTGTATAGAATTTTCTCTTACGTATTGGCCTATTGGCTTCAGCGTGCGACTCTCATCACTGAGGTCGTAGGTTCGATCCCCTGTGCACTAATGGACTTTATTTGTGCATATTTAACATTCGCTCGAACGGTGAAAGAAAACATCGTGAGTAAACCGCCTTAGACCCAAAAAGTCGACGGCTTGCGTCAGGCACACAAGGCTGATCACCGACTTGCCTATTAGATAAAAAAATTATCATAAAACAGATACGGAAATCTGAGACCTAAAATATAGGTTGTAACGCCATTGATTTTTTTATAATTGTAAAAAGTATTTATCTGAAGGAATTCTTATACTGGTAGTGGCTGGAAGTCTTCCACAGTCCGATTCTGTAAACTGAAGACCTGTGGAATCGACTTTTAATGGAGGTCCTTCCTGTGAGATTCGACATCCGGATTAAAAGCCGGAAACGCACCCACTGATGTGTGACCATGGGCTGTGGCAGCTGGATCTTATGGCTGTTCCGTAGGCTCGTTGTAGTAAATTTACCATTGAAAAGTATTAATTATTATTCGTTGTATTGATTTCTTTAAATATTTGCTTACTTAAATAAAAGACATGCTAAAATACATTGTTTTTGCCCAAAACAGCTGGGATCTAACCGTATCTGACTATTTTATTCAAAATTCCATTTAGAATCTATATCTTTATATACATATACAATTCTACTGTCCTGTGTATGTCCTCTTAAACGACTGGACCGATTTGAATTAATTGTTTTGGGTGGCACCCTGGATGGTTTAGATTCACAAATGGCGCTGCTGTCGGTACTTTCATACTTTGTTATATCATACAGGGCAACGTCTGTCGGGTTAGCTAGTATATCTATATATTAACCCTTTTTATTAACAAAGTGTATGTTTATGATTCTGGCTACAAAATTCTCGAATACTATCACAAAACTATCTAATATGTGATATCTATCTTATAATTCCTTTTAAATACCAAAGTAAATTTAAAATTCCTTTCCATAGTTTCCATAGTACAATACACGAATTGCGAAAGAGAAAAATCAAGGCTTAATAAAAAAGCAATCCACTCAAATAATTAAAACGGCTCGATTCAAAACGAAGTTAATCCAGTAAATTGCGAATCGCGAGTCCATAAAACATAATTAAAAAGTCGAGCGCGGGAAAAAAGCCAGCGTATAGTCATCAATCTGAAGAATTATTTCATTTACGTATTAAAAATCCCGTTTTGTCGGACCGTGAATTATTTCTCGTTGCGTTAATTACGCGCCTCGAATACGGGACCCTTGTGGCCATAGATATTTTTGTTGATATCTTTTTTAATTAGATACTTTTCAGCGGTATAGCAATAGTGGAAATTATTTTATCAGTATAGTTATTCCTACTCTATCCAAAATTATGTTGAAAAGATAGTATATACAATTTTCTCAACCTATATAATAAATAATACATAATTAAAAATTAATTTTAAATTAAAACAAAGTTAAAAGTTTGGTCCCTATGGCAGTGTACCTTTAACGCTGGCAGCATTTCCTCGCTGTATTGAGATACGTTTTCGTTGAGCGAGGAAAGCACCAGCTCTGGCTGTACTATCTACCAAGCGTCAACTTAATACTCGTAAGCGCCTGTGCACTTGACGAAAAAAAACAAAAGAAAAGATTATGTCTAAACAACTTAGATATGAAATTGATTGGCCGATTTAGTTAACGATTGATTAATGGTAGGCGTTGTTAGAGATGGGATCTATACTTGATTATTTATTTACTTAATTTTTATAGATATAATATATCTAGTAGATTACTTTACCTACCATATTCAACTAGAAATCAGCTTCTTTCCGACGGCCTATAGGTTTTCATATAAAATTCACACTAAATCTGAAAATCCTCTCACAATTAACTGCTAAACCGAGGTGTCTATTACAATCAGTGGTGTGCACTGTCTAGACACCCCATAGCTTAGGGTTAGGGCTAATATGTAATGGACTAGCCGTTTTACAAATTTTATATGATTGAATGATTGTTAAGACGACTAATTTGACCATTACCGTAATGAAAATATTACAGTAAATTTTTGTTACCATAATATTACATATAGTCATATTTGAAAGAGTATGTTTATATGTTTATTTATTTATTTACACTTCGTTACCTTATACAAAACCATACATATAAAAAAGCAGGTTATATAAGTTATTAGGCAACATGCTGCCTTATCGCTAACAAGCTATTTCTTCCAGGCAACCCTAATATGGATCAATAAAAAGAAACACCAACAGAGGGTAAAGTGCAAGAAGTGCATAAATAATTTACAAAAAAAAAACTAAATAACATATAACACTACCAATAACTAAAATAATAAGCTAATCCAAGGGTTAATTGAGTCACAATTAATATATATATAAATGGTAGCTAATTACGAAAGCGAATTATGTTTATTGTTTATAACGAATAAACTCAAACAGTAATTTCCGGATTTCGAAAATTGTTTATATCTCTCCTATAGCAGAGGGCATAATTAAATATTAGTTTCCAAATATTAAAAATAAATGTCAAACCTTACACACGCCATTATACATAACAGCTTATTATATTATAAAGATTTTTTTAAATATTATGCCTTGATGAGTTCTTGTATTCTACATAAAAAGTTAAGTAATTAACATAACAGATTAAATTAAAATTAACCAAACTAATATCGAAAGTAATTTTACGGGATAATATTATATTTATCAATATACAAAAGAAAAGTATAAAAATTCACGACATTTACCTATTAACAAATAAACACGTAGGCAATGATCAAGTTAACACAAATTACGCACTAATGTATGTTCAATTAAACACGTCAAACGGGAATCATTGTGCGTGACACGATTAGGCGCGCGCGTGACGCCACAGATACACAGACTTGGCTATGTACAGACGCTGTTCTAGGATCTATAGTTTGTAGTGTACAGCGTTGTGTTGTTGTAATAATTTCCCAATAAAAGCAATATTTCTTCTTATTATTGTAGCAATTTTAGACCAAATGTCTGCCTATAATTACATAATTGTAATGATACAATACTTATTTAAGTCAAATATATTTTAGTAATTAATCATTTTATAAAACTTATTAAATAGCGAGACCATGTAGTATCAGCAACATTATGACTGTATTTTATTCTAATTATTAAAGTACACCATTTTCTACAGTATATGTCACAAGCTATGTATTCTAAAATACCTACGTGACAATTGTAGTGAACATGAATTAAAAAAAATATATTTTAAATACAATACAATTATTGTCTTCCAATTTTAATTACTAATAAATTATGACTTTCCAGTACTAATTTTTTAACTAAAAATTACTTTTTTAAAAGGCCGGCAACGCACTCGCGAGCCCTTGATTGAGACTGTCCCTATCCTGCCCATCTGCCCCTGTTCTGTAAATAACAATACTAGTATGTTTTTGCTTAATACAGAATAGGATTCCAAATAGGTGCTAGGCCCACTATCAAGATGTCAAGTTCTAGATAAATAACGTTTATTCTGTTATATTCGCGAGGAATTCGGAATATTTTTGGTACGTACGACATTGCTGTACGCGTCTATACCGATATCTAGCTCCAAAAAGGCTAAAGCTATGTATCGAATAGGTTAAATAGTTCAGAAAACAGTGGTCTACAATATCGCAATTCCCAAATGTCGTAACGTCTAATTTCCGCCGACTTACACATCAGCGTTTTCGATATCGTGTGTTCCTACATTGTGTAGGTTAGTTTGTTATAGACTCGTATTATACAGAGAGAGTGTTGTATTTTTGTATAAGGTCCAGGACCGATTACAATAATTATTCAACATGAATGCTACACATTACAATAAAAAACTGGTAACAACTTACAACTAGGTAACTGTTGGACTTTGGCTATATTTATTTAGGTTCGATGCCGGTACCGGCCGCAAGTATTAAGAATACAAAGAAGTATTATCATTGAATATCTTTAAAACATGCAGTAGGACACAGGAAGCGAACAGAGAAAGAAAACCATAGACAGTCAGTTGGATAAAGTTTTTACCCGGTAAGGGGTTCCGATCTACAGTACAGAAGGTAGCTTAGATATAGGATAACGAGATAAAAATAATGTATTAAATGTAAAAAATCTAAGCTGTATATTATTTTTTTGTCATGATTGGAAATTAAACGCGCTATTTATTTATCTTTAAAACAGACACTGGGGTCTTTTGGATATTACATACAAAAGGTTGCGTGATACCTTTTAGTAAAACCTTAAGGCTTTAGCTACGTAAATGCTACGTGTCTTCGTAGCTGTGTCGTAGTTTTATAACCAAATGTTATATTAATAAATTCCTTTTTAAATACAATAATTTACGAATTAGTTTGTTTACTTTTTACTTTAATTTCTGTATTGTTATTTAGGATATTTGAAGGACCATATGAGGCTGAATATAAATTATATTAAACATATATTTTACCTAGACGATAGATAAAAATGTTACTATGGTAATCTCCCCTCTGTTACATCTCAATCTATACACACCTTTTCCATTTATACGAAACCGCACAAATATTGCCAACTAAACGTGGCTAGCAGTATTTACAATTTTGCCCTAACCCCCGTCAGGGCACATTGGATCAGTCGTTATGTTCTGAATGTTTACAATTCTCGTCGCTACTTAGGCCTTTATTGCTATTTTTCACGATATTCGGTTGTTTCTTGTATACCACTACCGTATACTTTTAGTGTATATGAAAATACGCATGAAATGAACATTGATCATATTTAAACAGTTAATTTATATACAAAAGGTTCGAAGATATTATTAGACCAATTCCTTTAATCGATCAAGTCTTAATAGTCAATTTCATTTTCTAATAATAACCGTAATTCATAAGAAAAGTAAAAATGTTTATTCGATTAAATCACACACACTTATATATAAGTAAAAATATGTTTAATAGACAAATAAAATCTTCGAAATGAAATTTAAATTAAAAGCCTAAACTAGCGTTTTTTCCACAGACTAACAAATAAATTAAATAAAACATCAGTTAACACATAATAGATAATTAATAATCTAAGAAATATAATTATTTATTTACATATATAAAAAATAGAAACATAATCACTTTAATCAAAAATGGGCTTTAAGTTACTGTCCCAGGCAGATTTTCAGTGTATATATTCTTGTAGTGAATTAAATCAAGTTTAAAAACATTAAATAAAACAGTGGCGCTACAACCTTTTTTAGGTCTGGGCCTCAGATTTCTGTATCTGTTTCATTATTGTAAATCTAATAGCCAAGTAGGATCAGCCTCCTGTGCTAGACACACGCCGTCGACTTTGGGTCTAACGCAAGCCGGTTTCCTCACGATGTTTTCCTTCACCGGCAGTAGACAGAAAGTCCATTCGTGCACAGCCGGGGGTCGGGACCTTGGAATGAGAGTCGCATGCTGAACGTCACTAAGCCAACACTACTCATTAACAACCATAGAACATAACATATATGACAATGCAACTAAATTCCCAATCCAGTAGACTGACATTCCAAAAGATAACCTTTAAATTTAATTTAATGTAGCCTGTTTTGTGTATAGAGTTCCTCGTAATAGTTTAACACATCCTCCGCAAACTTCTATACCTGCTTGGAGAAAGTAAACATGTAATTTATATTTAAAAAGGTAACTTACCCATAGTCTATAGACTATTTTGTCTATAGACAATTTTACATCGTCTATCCGATACACAGACAGCAGTCTGACGTGTGTCCTGAGAATTCTAGCGCCATTATCGGTTTGTGGAGATAGGGTAAGTGTCGCAATTGTTGGCACTTTCAGACGGTTCATGTCTTTGTTTACATGCTTTGAATTAACCATAAGGCTATATTGTTTTCCTTTATTAACTAGATAGTTTCAAACTCAAACTCTAAATATCTTTATTCATATAGGTAAACAAGTACGTTTATGAACGTCAAAAAGAAGTTATATTAATTGTAAATATACATTTACTACCAGTTCGCAAGTCAATGGCGTAGAGCGGGCAAGAAGAACTGGCAAAACACTTTCCGCCACTCTTTTTAATCGCGTTAAATTAAATAAATAGTTTTGTTTGAGTCATACAAATTGTTTGAACTAGAGCAAATCAATTCCAAGGATTAGGATCATTTAAGTACTCGTCAAATTTATTTTTATAAATTAATAAAGCTTTTTAGCTTTATTGATTAATTTACGTTTAACGAGGGCGTTGAATTTATTTAGTGATAATTCTCTAATTTCGCTTGGGAGTTTGTTGTAAAAACGAATACAATTTCCATATAAGGAGTGGTTTATCTTCTGGAGTCTGGTTGGTCGTACACTCAAATTAGTTCTATTTCGCGTATTATACTGGTGAAAGTCACCATTTTTTTAAAAATCGTTTATATTTTTTTGTACATACAACAAGGCTTCAAGACCAGATAGTGTCATAATATTGATGTTTGACGATAGTTTACGTAAGCATATTTAATACATAAACCTGAGGATAAAAATATTAAACGAATGACGACATATTGTAATATGGGATAAATCATATGGGTAATCAGCATCGAACGCTGTCATCTCGATTTACGTTTTAGAATTTTCAAATCTCTCGTATTTAAGCTAAAGTTATTTGGGATTTATTCAGCATAATTATTATAGCTATTAGTGTTGCCTAGTAGAGCGATTCTCAACTCTGAAGTACTTTTTAATTTCGAAAAAGCTCTGGAATTTTTCTATCTGCGCAATTTATTCCTGCGTATTGGAACTCTAATGTCCTATTCGTGTTGTATTCGGTCAGTTGCTTGCTATTTCTTTGTGATTTAATAAGTTATATAGCAAATATGATATTTTAAGCATGTAATATTGTTAATACTGTTCAGACGTTGTAAAGTACACTTTATGTTATATTAATCGATAGTTAATTAATTACAGGTAACTACCACACCCCGTTACGTCAAGGCACCCGTAACTAGCGCGCAACAGTCGATTTCCCCTGAGATCTTAGCGTTTGTCATAGATAATAGACGTAGAGGCGACTCAAGGATAAAAGTTATTTATTATATTCTTTAATCATGACTCTAACTGCCTGCATACAAGACTGCTGAATTGAGTACACAAAATAGAATGAGATTATTCCTACCTTACGATTAATTATCATAGCTGTACTATGACCACATTTAATAAAAAACAGTTGCGCTACAACCTCTTTAGGTTCGGGCCTCAGATTTCTGAATCTGTTTCATGATCTTTTTTTATCTAATAGGCAAGTAGGTGATCAGCCTCCTGTGTTTGACACACGCAGTCGACTTTTTTTTTGGGTCTAAGACATGTCGGTTTCCTCACGATGTTTTCCTTCACCGTTCGAGCGAATCTTAAATGTGCACATAGAAATAAAGTCCACACCACATTTAATTAAGAATACTTAATATCAATTTACAATATGTTTTGACAAAATATTGATCTTGACAGGATCTTGTCCTTAAAATATAAGGTACCAAAAAGAAAAAACCAATATAATCTTTATGTTAATTTGTATATTTTTTTCTCGCCTACCTGGTCTAAATTCTCTGCACACCACTGTTCTACAACACCTAGCCCAACTTATCACGTGTTTCTATTTGACCAATCACAACACGCGTCTTTCATTTGTTTTGTCTGTAATTTATTAGTAAGCCTTTATTGCTGACACCCATTGCAGTATGATATATTAACACTTATTTAAGTTACATAAAAAACTTTATTCTAATACATAAATAAAACTGAATGCAATACATCACTTGACCCGTTTTTATAATCAACGTGTCCTGTGACACATAGGCCTCTTCCAGCTGCTTCCATTATTTTCTGATGTTAAAAGTATTAGCCGGTAATTAGACCGCCTTTAATATCTCTTAATCTTTGCCATAACAGAAGCACGCCATGTTATTTGGCCCATTAGGGCACCTGTCATGTGAATTTACAAGTAAATATGAAAGTGCCCAGGTCCACCCTAATTGCCATGGGTGACATGTTTGCGGTAAAAATTAGCGCAGTTATTACACACTTTGTTTGACTATCGGCAATTGTTCTGGGGCTATTTGCACGTGTGGGAATATGATGCGGATTTCAATTAAATGCCGCCTATGCTCAGAGGAGGCTGCCTGGTTTCAGTAGCAATGATTTTTTTATAATTACATAGATTTTGTGGTTAAGGCTTGCAACTCTCAACTATACTTGTATGTGTTGATATCAATGCTTTTGAATTTCCTTGTTATGTGCGTAATCAACAATTGATCGGCAATTCCTCATTGTACGAGCTAATGTTAACATCAGGTGAGCCTCCTGCCCGTTTGCCTCCTATTACATAAAAAAGTGCATGCGTACAAAGTGCACATGTCAGAAGTGAAACTTCTTTGGCAAACTAATTTTTAAGTCTTGTTCATATTCATACAAAACTAAAACTTTAGGTTTCCGAGACTTAGAGGGAGGGAAAAAGGAAGATATGTTAGGAATTTAATGAATTTAATTGTCATTAAAATATTAAGTGTCGAAATTAAATACAAGTTATAAATTTAAATTTTTTATTTGTTTTCGATAATAAAAACACGTGACATTTTAATTTACAATTCTTCATTTGAGATTTCAATAAATTATTTTGCATAAAATATAAAATACTAATATTTCATAAATTTTCTTTACGAGATTTTAATTTTAAAATTATAATTTCTATAAGGTAATTTGTCCTTCTCACTCTCTCTCAATCGGTCTTAATCGGTCTCTCCCTTTTCTTCGACAAAAACGCTGCACATCTTCGTGATGTTTCCGAAAAATTAACCCTCAACCGGCTAAAGAAGTTTCGCTTAAAAAATCGCATAATGTACATAATGAACATTGGTTTGGGATTTGAACCTTGTCCTTCTACGACATGTCGGACCTCAATTCGCGCAAAAAAAAACGCACCGTTGTTCTCTTTTTAAAAGTGAATTTCACTTCTAAACTCGAACATATAAATCTCAATACCAAAGGTCATTTGAATAAAATACATTGGAATAAAGGATGAAAATAAAAACAATATTCGGCTAGGACCGTCCCAGCGGAGACATTGACGCCCCAATAATACTTTTTATCATATTTATTGACTGATAAATGTCTACGCTTTGCCGAGTGCATTTGTATGTTGCTCTAATATTGTTTTTAAAGTGAATTATTTCAACGAAATGGAACATGTAAACGTTATATGTGATTTTGAGCGCCATAATGTTTTTTTTTGATAAGGTAAAATATATGAATTAGGAAGCCAGTTAGATGTATACGTCGCGTTTTAGTAGTTCTTTCTTTCGTACCTTCTTAAATGTACTTAGTAAATCTAGTCGAAGTTAACGCTTGTTGTCATTGATCTAAACACAAATATCGTGTTTTTTTTCATCAACATCATTTTATTCGATCAACATTTTTCAAATAAAAATTCGGTAATTAATAGACTTAAATTTTGCCAATAATAATAATTAATTTGCAAGAATTGGTACAAAAAGATTATGGACGTACAATTTAAACTTCAAATTGCCACACAATGGCGTGCAAATTTGTCATATAATCAAAAGATAGAATTTTACATAGTTATGTTACATATTAATATCTACCATAATATCATCATAGTCAATTCTTATATTATTTTACCACATTATCAAATTAATATGAATTAAGTTTCACTCAAATATCCATTAATACAATGATAAGTTTCTTTTTAAGTCCAACTTTAAAAACTCTAGTAAAAAAATCTTTGAATGTTTTTGGTAAATTATTATAAGCCTTGATTGCCATACAAAGTGTATGTTATGCAGTTAAATGTGTGATCCTGAGGTCCAGGTCTGTGCACCGAAGATTTTTTAGCTACGCTCACCCACTCGCTTGGAGGAACGAATCCTGGAACAAAGGAACTGAAATATATAAATTCCCAAAAAAGATCGCAGTGTCGTAAAGATCTATTTGCCTATATAACTTTTTAAAGATTGTAGTGAAAATTATTTCATGCCATCCAACCAAGACAATTATTGTTCCGCCGGAAAACGGACCTTATTATTGAATCTATACTAAAGTAAAGTTATTTCTTTGATATGGAAATCTTTATAACTATTATCTAATGAGGATTTAATTTAAAATAAAATCAAAATATAGTTTATTCATGTATGCAACTTATATACACATATGGACATAAATGAAACACATAGTTTCAGTAAATTTACATTTACTGCCAGTTCTCAAGGACGTAGAATGAACGAGACGAACTTGCTATAAACTCTCCGTCACTCTTAATTCGCCAAAGTTTTTTAACAAAATGTTTGTATATATTTAACTAAGAAACCCTCAGTTTTACCACTAAACATAGTAAGGCATATCCCAAATTATATTTATTCCTGAAAGGGTTTCAACGTAACCAGAGGAAATAGATTCTGTTTATAAAAACAGGTGCCTTTGTGTACAAAGAACTACTCAGTATATCCCAAGTGGTATTAGATATGCGTATCGAAAAGCGTGGGGAATTCAGATTTCCATCATGGCGACGTCGCGATTCGAATTTCAAACGATCTATGTGACTGTGGTTTTTTATTTATGAAAGAATGTAGTTATCATATCAAAATTCCTTTGTTTGTGGTCGCACTCTTTGGAACCAATTATTTAATTGAATATTTGAAAGGTTTCATAAAGGTTATTTTAAATTGCTTAGTACATTATCTGGTTAAACAATCTTATAAGTCAGGCTACTATTTAATTAGTATTGGTGAAACGTCGAGTTAAAAGCTGGTTTCTGAAGATTTTTTTAATTTGTTTAGTTTTTTTTTTTTTTAAATTATGAATGAAAATTTACGTTTGAAAATGAACCTTAAAAACATTACCTACAAGTGAATGTATGGAATTCCTTATTTTTTTCCTTAGGACAACAATATTTTTTGTGTTTTAATTTTTCTTTTTGTCAGGAATTTCAATGTCAACTCTTCTGGTTTCTTCTGGTGTCAAGTGATACCCATAGACACCCAATTAACCAAGGCTTGCAAGTGTTTTCTTTATAATAGTAAGGTAATTTTCCCGACGCGGTGCGGGACTTTATTTCAAAATTTAATTGTCAATCTGGTTATGAAACTCGAAGAGTGACGTACTCAATTCTCTGATAATAACAATCGACTATCAAAATGTATATATTGACTTGTAGTTAGGGTATACCTGAAAAATACTTGTTACCGTAAAAATAATCCCATGAAAGCGAGTATAAAACTAATAAATAACATGAAATTAGATGGGATGGGCCTGTAATAAAATTGTAATTAAAAATTAACTACTTTATGCTTAAGCCCGTTAGGGTGCATATTAAGTAGACTAATGCACTTTTGTTGAGTAAACAAGATATAAACTACTTGAATTTATAACCTCCATAAGGTAATCCGATTAGATACAAGCAAAAAGGAAATTAAATTCATTTTTACGCTAGTTTCTGACTCTGTGTCATTGTTGCTTCGTTTAGTGATTGCATTACAATAACTGCATATTCAAATAAATAATTTTGTATTATATAAATATAAATATATATATAAATATTATTGTATTTTGAACTAAAATTACTTTATAATGGATTCTAAGTTAATTATAATTTTTATAGGCAAGTACTTAGATATCTACCTATTTTTTACATTCTTTAGCTTTGCGATTCTGTAACTCACTTGCCAAATCATAAAATGACTGCTTCACGACTGATTTGAGAGCGACCGCCAATGCGAAAACCGCTGTGTGAGTTCGAAAAGTGAGTTACAGAATCGCAGGGCTGGTGCCATTTTATTACTAAAGGTTCTCTGTTAACAACTAGAATTGCCGGGTATCTTGCGCTAGTATAAAAAGCTCCTCGGCGGATGTGATGCCGGTCCACTCCCGTACGTTCGCAACCACGACTTCTTCTACTAGCCAGTCTGTTGCCTTAAATTTTTCCCATCATTATTAGCTGCAACAAGTCATATCGATGATCACGCAAAACGTGTCCGAGATAGGTGACTTTCCGTTTTTTATTTATCCCTGATTGATGTTATAATACACCCAGTCTCTTTGAAATCCTAAATAACTAATTAAAATGTGAATATTTTTTAGAACGCAATTTTTGAAAGTTATATTTATATTTTTTAGATTTCCATGACGTAATATTTTTTACAAAAGATCCCATTTCCAAATTCGTCACCTTGGTCATTTTGACCCATAAACTTTCGTATCTTCCCGATTAGTTGAAGGACTCTTTCACTCTTTGGATCCTGCGGATGCGAAGCATGCGATGGTATGACCACCTTCTTGTGTTTTCTTTAATAGTTCATGCCAACCTTGCTTTTGCAACAGCCTTGCGATTCTGTAACTCACTTTTCGAACTCTCATTGCAAGGCAGTTTGCTTTCAAAGTACTGGGTTTATTTTTTAGGTACGGGATTACTCCCGAAGAGTTAGCTGAGATTGACATCTTAGTTAGCTCTTCACTAAACCTTACCCTATGTTTCTGTGAGAAGTTAGAATGTTTAAGCATCAACCAACTCTAGGAATTGGTTCTAATCATTGGCACCAATCGATTTTAATAAGTGCACAATTTCCAGCCATAAAGGCAAACATCGTGAGGAAAATTTCCTCAAGCCAAAAATTTAAAACATTTGTCAGAGTCAGCTAATTGTCAAAAAAGACTAAAGATGCTATCTGTTGACAACTATAAAGGGTTGTAGCGCTACTGGATTATTATCCAAGGACACAGTTAAATATTACTAAAAGCCACCCGGTTTTTAACAAAATAACCCTTTCGAATTTAATTTAGTAAAATCGCATTAACACGCCCTTAACCAAGTATATAATAAGTTATTTCAGCATAATTTATTATACTGTCATTACCATCGCGTGTTTGATAGTCGTAAGTACTCTCTACCTGAGCACACTTAATTTCATTGAGTATAGTGACAAAAATGCTGTTTTCGAAATGACACTGCAGGAGCTAAGGTTAATCTAATTAGTAATTACGCTATTAATTTTAGAGGGAAAGTTTAATTAGATAATTTTGACGACAAGTTAATCATTCGTCTACGATGTCGTTGATATTATGAAATATATTATGACCAGGCTACTTTATTTGTCATAATAAGATTTTTTTTATGCCGCCCATGGATAATTATTTTCCTTCTTTAAAATTCCTTTGTTTATAGTAAGTACATTACAGATCAAGCGGAAAAAGTGAGTTAGTCCCGTCCGTGTAGTTGTATACATAGTGTAGACACATAAGAGTTCAAAAAAAAAGAGTTCTTAAGTGCCTATCGGCTACCTAATCCCCATTGTTAAGCGAATAGGTAAGGCGAGGCTGATGGGACAGTCGAAACCGCCTTGAACCGCCTTGAACTTCCTTGAGATGGCAAAATATATAGATGGCATAGATAGCAATGGTACATAATTTGATTAATCAAAATTATTTTTTTTAAAATATTAAATTAATTTAAAATTTTAAAAAATCAGCTTTTTGTTCCTCCCATGGAAATGACAATTTCATATTATGTAAGGACCTAAATATAGTGATAAAGATCACCACATATAATTAAATAGTTTTTTTTACGGTAAGTGGCCAGTGTCGCTGCGCACTGGGATATATAAACTTTTTGGTCATCAACAAAAATAAACTAAAAACTACTCAAAATTAATTCTTAACCTCGAGAATGGCTGTACTGATTTGGCTAATTATGATCTTGAAATATTTGTGAAAGTTCAGGGAAGGTTTAAACGGAAAACATAAATAATAAGTAAAGAAAAATATTGAAAACGACAAAATAAAAAAATGTCACTTGGTTGTCATATTCAGAAATTTGTGTTTCATACCCAGTACGATCTGATCTCATTGGTCTATTTACAAAAGATTGTATTACGTTTTGACACAAATAAACATAGGTGATACTAAGTTCACCACAAGTTTAATTCCACGGCCGTTAGCACCGAGCGAGTAACACAAAAGATTTTAAATTGTTTGTCCTGGTTTTTTATTTCGTATTAAATTCAATTCGCAATATTGATTATCATAATAAAAACTATAGTTTTACTAGTAAATGAATCTTACTAAGCGATATCTTAAAAATCACCTAACCTCAAAATTGCGACCCCCAAGCGTCGTAAAGAGAAAGAGAAACGGTCGGTCGAAGCAAATCGGACAAGTCATCAATTACACGGGTTATTGATATTGGCCCGAGACTTGGGATATACTGAATGTCTATTGAGTTATCTGTATCGTAGTTTGAGTTGCAGAGTAGAAAACCAATAATTTCGTAATATTTTGTTGCTTTTTAAAAATTATATTTATTTATAATAGCTTGTCAGTTTTACAGTTTAAAACTGTAAATAATAATACTTAGCATGATAGAAATATAGTCATAATATTTATTCATTTACTAATAGATTTTGTTAAGTTTTTGCAAAGGTTTAGAAAACCACATAAAGAAATGTACCTTATTAATTAACTATATTGGGAAATAAAAGGCTTTTTATTTTTTTTTATTTTATTTAATTATAATAGCTTGTCAACGCTCGGCACACTGATACAAGAAAAAAAAATATACACCATTTCATAGTGTGAATACTCAATCTGGATATCGGTGAGTTTTGGCCGAAACGCCAAAATAATTCTTCTGAAAGGAGGGAATGGGATGATGTCTAAGGGGCCATGATGTCAAACTTCTAGAGTTGAGTTCTTATTTTAAAAATTAAATGTGATGTATGACAACTGACTTCATACAGAAAAGCAAATTACACATTTGATAGTTTGATAAAAGATCCACAGATAATTGTAGAACTTTATTATTATAAACATAGACAATTATAACAACTACCTGAATATTCTATTCGTCAATCCTTCTATATTGAATATCAAAAGGATTCTATCTGACATAATGATTAGTAAACAAATGTGTAATTTTTTGTATTATAAACAAATGAATAAAGCATTTCGTTCGTTAGTAACGTCATAGCAACAAAAAATCTTCAACAAAACATTTGTTTCCCTCGTCAAAACGCCAGAGGCGAGACAACACCTGTATTACCATAACAAGACGGAAATTTGAATGTCCACAAATCGAATAACCGCCCGCCTCCCGGAATTAAGTTATCCACTTTTTGCAAGAAAAGACGTTTACATATGAATATGACAAATTGTGTGTCTGACCGCGGAGTGTCCGGTCCGAGTTTTACGGCACTCTGGGGAGTTGGGGGGACTTGAAAAATTTTTCATTCCAGCCGACTTGTGGAAGAAAAACTGTCTAAGGGCTAGCAAGCTTTAACATGAACGTGAATTAAGTATTTAACAACACGTATATAATTATAATGAGATTTTGACCTAAACAATTGTACTCTAGGAAAAGCTTGGGTTTTTTTATCCGTAAAAGCATGGTTTTGTTGTGCTCATGGGAAGTTGTTCTGTTGTGTGTGTAGCAGCAACGACTGCTCTTGATTTTTAGATATAAAGTCTAAATAAAAAAACGACGGGTTGCACTCTGGGAGTGCCGGCAGAAGTGAAAACTTGAATATTAACGTTGTGCATTTCTGATATTTTGGAATAATTTTGCACGAATTGCTTAAATTATCATTATAAAAGTACTATCATTTATGTTTTAGAATACAATATTTATTTATTGCGCTATCGTACACAAACCTGACAATTTATATTACATTAAATACGCCGCGCCAGCTGTCTACTCTCCATCCGTCTTACGAATTTTCGATCAGGTCACGTGTCCTGACGCGACTTTAATATTTTCAACGTCGCTAAAGAAGTTTTCACTTCAAAAATATACTTTATTAACGTATAAAAATACATTTATTTAAGGTATAAAAATGAGTCAAAATGGGAGTTGAATGTTTAACCAATAGAAAAACAAAACACAGAATTATTTTATACTACTACTATTTTCTGCGATTGCCAGCCCTGGTTAAAAAGAAAAACGGCCAGGTCACTCTTCAAAAGTGTAACAATTTCTCAGAAACAATAATACGATAAAATGCGTTAGTTCTGACCAGTGAAAATGTGAAAAAGCTATTATGGAGGCTGTCAATGTTATTTATTTGGACGCGCGCCTGGAATTTTTATTTCATCTAGGGATTTCAAGTTTTATAAGCGAGGGCTTCTTCTGTTTTATTTAGGCTTGGGCTAAGAAGAGACATGTGATTAAATCAATTTAGTCTATGGTAAAATGTCAACATTTAATAGGTGTTGTTTGACAGGTTTGACAGCTTGAATGTTTGTAAAACTTCAAATACACAGTAAATAATACATTTCGGTTTTTCAATAGTGACTTTAGAATGTTTACAATTTTTTTATTCTGTTCTATCTTTAAAAATTCAAATTATATTTCTCATAATTGTAATATCCTGTCAAAACTCTACTCTATGGCGTCGCATCAGTCCTTTGACGTACTTGAACAAACGTCAAATTTTGAGTGTATCAATTGCCAATCAGATTTATTAATGACAAGCACGTTATCGATTCGACTAATCAATAACCGTTTTGTGACACGTGCCTGGCGGATTAAAATCAATAATTTTTGTAATGAATGTTGAATTAATGATTATAAATTGTAAACTTTACACTTTATTATTCAGGAGATAGAAACTGATGAGTGGTTGCAAATATATATATAGAAATTGTGAGCATCTACTTCACATTGCAATTAAATCTTTAACGGATGTATAACCTTATTTCACAGCTGTCAAGTTAAGTAATTAAATAAATGAATTTGAGTTTATATCCGTTTTTTTTCTTTTTATAGAACGAGGGGCAAACGGGCAGGAGGCTCACCTGATGTTAAGTGATACCGCCGCCCATGGACACTCTCAATGCCAGAGGGCTCGCGAGTGCGTTGCCGGCCTTTTAAGAATTGGTACGCTCGTTTCTTGAAGGACCCTAAGAAAGGAGGTTTATATAAAAATAATATTATTTATTTTATTCTACTACGCCGCATTACTAAGTAGAATACTTTTATATACGCTGTATTTATAAGTACTTTTTTATATTGACGGTAATGCATTTTTGCTCGGCCGATTGCTACACTGCTTTGATGGCTTTGTCGTATCACTTGGTAGGACGCCTTTGCAATTGTTACAATATTTTCCAATGTTAATTTTATTATTAATTACGACCTTTATGTATTATATTATTTTGTGCGTGTTATGAACTTTTGTGCTCGTATTGAGACGCTCCATACAACATTTCCCAATGTATTAATTGTTCCGTTATCCCTAGGGCTGACAACTGTGTGCATTTTAATTCACAAAAATCAACCACATTTTGTTAAATTAAAAAAAATCTATGAATTTATTTATAAACTGAACGTAAAAAAATAGAATATATTTTTAATATCTGTGCTAGTAATACACTTGCCATTAACAGTTAAACCATCCAAATAACAGAAACAATAATTTTCGTTGAAATGTGAAAGCAGAAACAGTGTTATAATGAAAGTAGTGATTTGTGAGCCTGTGGCGACAGAAATTCCCAAATGGAATCAAGAAGAGTGCAGCCTCCGTGGTCCGAATTGCAAATACGCATATGTTTCCGATTTTATTCTGTACCCGGAATGTTTCAGACGAAATAACTAGAAGAATATCTTATATATGTGGTCTTTGCAACATACTTTATTATATAAGATACATATTATACCATGTTTCATATTATCTATTTTATATATCTTTAACTCGTACTTGCTATTTTTTATCTATACTTCTAGCTGACTTGAATGAAACGTTTGAGGCAATAATATTTGCGTTTGTTTTTGCTTTAAAAACGCTTTTATGTAACAAAATAAACATATTTTGTCTAGACCCTTATCCTACAAAAAAACTATTTCACCCAATCACTAGAAAAGAACAGCTCTGATATGAAAAACCTACGACTCGTAGTAAATACGACTGGTTTAATATTTGCACGTAAAATATAATTCAAACGCTTGATCGGCTGATATTAAAAACAAGATCAAAGGACATTTTAAAATTCGAACGATGAATTCTAAAATTCAAAGTCTATTCAAAATGGACGAAGCGAATACATTTGGCGATCGGCGCAGATTCCAATATAAATGTAAATAGATGAACCTGGGTGAAATATGACAGTTATAATTGCTTTATTATACTTGGGAGTGTGACTAGCGATTGTCGGCATATGCTAATTCGTACGAATAAAGTTTATTCAGCATAATTTTGACGCTTGTTTAGAGTGTGAATAATTTTGATTTAATTTATGAATAGATAACAATCTATTCAACAATTAGACCTCCTTAGATCCTCAATCCACATATTCCTCTAAAAACATTATATTAAAGACCCGACAGACGTTGTCCTGCATGATATTTCAAGCGATTAGGATATTAAACAAAGTATGAAAGTACCGACTGCAGCGCCATCCGCAGGTCTGATTTGTGAATAAACTACGCCACACAAACGCATACAAAACAAATCATTCAAATCAGCCGTTTAAGAGGAGTTCAGTGAGATACACACGTACAGTAGTTATATAGGAAATGTGTAAGGGACGATAATTTTAATATCCAGTTAGAGGTCACTGCTCTGACCTATGATTGGAAAGTAGGCCGGCAACGCACGTGCAACTTCTCAGGCAATGTGTCGATGGGCGACGGTGTCACTTAACATCAGGTGAGCCTCCTGCCCGTTTGCCCCCTGCTATAAAAAATAGTTGTATACTTATGCTTAAATACAAAGTAACGAAAGCACAACATAATAAGCTTTCATATAATATACAGTATTTGATTATAAACTTAAGGTTGTTTAATTAATACAAACATAACAATACTAATTAAATATTACCCATAACATTTAATAAGCATTTTTATTTATTATTATTGTTATTTTATCTTTAGATTTTACTTTATTTTTTTGTAGTTATAGTAACGTGTTATTTTGAGTTTTTTTTTGTTAATCATTTTTGCATTACTTGTACTCTACCCTCTGTAGGTGTTTCTTTTTCATTGTTCCACTTTAGGGTTGCCTGGAAGAAATCGCTTGTTAGCGATAAGGCCGCCCGTTGCCTTATAACTTTTGTAACCTGTTTTTTTATTTTTGTTATGTGTATGTTTTTGATTAAGGAAATAAAGTATAAATAAATAAATAAGCAGTGTTGGTTTTGTTCCAGAAGCACTGAGCCCGTGAGTTCGAATCACGGCTGTGTCAATGGATTCTATGTTAGTGTCTTTCAAGAATCAACATCTGTCAGGCACAAATTTGTGTTTAAAAGATGATTTAAACGGATGCAATCTGAAGCCAAGATCCATATAGCCGTTATTTTAATATTATTAGTTATACTGCCACTGTAATTATTAGTCGATAAAAAAATTAAATAGGCAATCCTGTACGGTGATTATGAAAGAATAAGAAGTATAAAAAATACAAATTGTCTTCCGTTAAATAAGCTCCATCTATCGGCAATAGCCCCTCATAAATATTCAAAAGTTACAAAAGACTGCTCATTTAGGACGCTGCCCCTCTTTTTGCGTTATTGGCTTAATACCCCCGAGTATAACGGATAAACTCTTAGATGTAAATCGATGCTCTCGTTAATGGACCAGTTTTTTATTAATTAGTCTAGAATAACACTGGTATACTTTGACAAATAATTTCGAGGTGTAAAATGAAATTATCTAACTGTATTGTTTGAAAAGCGTGATATTTACATTTCGTTTTATGAAAAAAGTTGGCCTAGTGGCTTCAGCGTGCGACTCTAATCCCTGAGGTCGTAGGTTCGATCCCCGGCTGTGCACTAATGGACATTCTTTCTATGTGCGCATTTAACATTAGCTTGAACGGTGAAGGAAAACATCGTGAGGAAACCGGCTTGCCTTAGACCCAAAAAAGTCGACTGCGTGTGTCAGCGACAGGGGCTGATCACCTACTTGCCTATATATATGATCATGAAACAGATAGAAATCTGAGGCCTAGACCTAAGGGTTACCAGGGTTGTAGCACCAATGATTTCTTATTATTTTTTTATTAATAATAATAATGCATTTTCTATTGCCATATCCTTAATTTCCATTTCAAATTTTGTTAGTATTTACTAATGCAAAATGTTAGTAACAATATGTTGGCGTCTTGTAGGTGGCTTTAAAACATGCCTGATTCTGCAATGAAACCAATACGAGAAAGAACAAGAGAAACTGTCTTTATTTGTTCTTTATTTAAAAAAAACAAATTAGACACAGATACAGACAAAAAGCCATATGCTTATTTTTTCTGAAATGCACTTGTATATGTGTGAGATTATCGTGCTAGGTTCTACGATTTCATTCGAAATTCGAAATGTTTGAAGACTACACAGACAACATCGAAGTATCAAATATACATATAACGTCTATTGAGGTTTGATCGGGAGTAAAGTCACGATTGTTACGTCCGATTCCTGCGGGATTCATTATCCCAGAACGGCTGGACTGATTGCTGGCACTGTTGCAGCATTTACACTGTACTGAATTTCCTATTCTCTTATATTCGAAGAATCAAAAAGAATCGAACAAGGATTTTCGTTCGATTTTCAAACGTAGAATTTATGGTTTTATGCTATAAGTTTCAATAATAATCACGATGAAATAGGTTTGTTATATATATACGTAATAGCTTTTAAGATTTTATTTTAGTTATTTATTTTAATGTAAAATTAACTGGTCTTTTTTTGTATTTTTATATACAACATTAAGTACATTTATATGACATGGTATGATTAATTTAGGGTAATTTTATTTATCAATTAATTTTTAACTAAGTTACCGTATCACCTCGAAGTCCGTGTTTCTACAACTGAGCGTTATTTAAGATGTGGAACCAGCTACCCACTGAAGTATATTCGACCAAATTCGGGTCCTTCAAGAAAAATGCATACCAATTCTTAAAAGCCCGGCAACGCACTCACGAACCCTCTGGCATTGAGAGTTTCCATGGGTGCTATCACTTAACATCAAGTGCGTCTCCTATCCGTTTGTTCTTTACATATAAAAAAATCTTCCAGCTTTGTGTTGTTCTAATATTTTCTTCGCGTTCTGTATTCTGTTGTTTGCTTACTAAATAACTGTATCGTACAACGAAAAATCGAAACAGACAAGTGTAACCAATTACCATAAAATATCAATGCGAGAGATAAACACAATCATCTCTCTTGTAACAAATAATGATTTTAATAGCGAAGGGGCGTGATATTCGCAACGAATAATTCATACAGCCCAGCGGGTGATCTTTGCAACAAATTGCCTAACATGTGGACTTGCTATTATCGCCATTTTTCAAATTTCGGATTAATTAATTATTTTAGCAGTTCATATTTTTCTTTTGAAAATGAATATATTTTATTTGTTATCGTTACTTGTAATTTTTGATAAACATATTTCATTTTTACAATAAAGTATACAGTATTTATAATTTTCTTAACCTTCAAAGTAATAATAAAGATTATAAAAAAAGAAAATAAAAAAAAATTAAAAGTTAAATTGTAATAGTAGTAATAGTCAGTTATATTTATTATTATTAATATGTAAATTTTGGTTATTTTCGTGTTTTTAGTAAAACTATAATATATTAACGTTTTTTTGTTTATTATCGTATTATGAATATACATAAATCAATTTTACATTTATTATCATAATGTTGCAGATATTTAAAATAGTGTAATAAACGAAAATTAAGGCTGAGTAAACAATGAAATGAAATATTTGATTACATTCACTTTATTAGGCCTAAATACACTATCAACAAGGTCATAGTCTTTCGAGGTCATTTTTATAGTACAGGGGCCTAACAGGCACAAGGCTCTCCGGATGTTAAGTGATACCGCCGCCGCCCGTGGACACAGACTGCCTTGCAAATGCGTTGCCGGCCCTATAGGATTGGCTCTCGCTCTTATCTTGAAGAACCTGAGTCGAATTGGTTCGGAAATACTTCAGTGGGCAGCTGGTTCCTCATAGTGGTGGTGCGCGTCAAAAACTGCCTTTAGAAACGCTCAGTTGTGGAACGACAAACATCGAGGTGATACGCATGGAACTTCATAGTCTGCCTCGACTAAAAGTTGCTGTATACAAAACACTAGAACATTACTCCAAATTTCATTGTATGTAATACTAGCTGTTCCCTGCCACGCTTCGCTGTGGCACATTGTGATTGAATGGTTGAGAAATGAGAAACAAAACAAATAAAACATTTCATGTAAGTTTTAATTTTGCAATACTTGTGGAAAAAATATAGGTAAAAACAATCCTTGATGCGGATTATATATCATGATAAAATTTCAACTCGATCGGTGCAGAACTTTTTGAGTTTTTGAAGCGTACACAAACCAACATAATATTTTTATATATAGATGTCGCATTTTGGCCGTCTGTCGACCGAGCGTGGACATCTACATGCATTTATAAACTGCAATACGATACTTAGCAAAACATGTGATATAAGATAATGCAATATAAGTGTATAATGGAATTTATCAAAAATCGAAGGGGTGTGTTACATCTTCCCCTAATTTGGTTTTTATTTTATTTCAACCCCAACAAGGGCACTGGAATTAGTCTTACCATATGCGCTCCTACTTGTGTTACACTTGAGCCGCGATTGTTCACTTTGGGGTGTACTCAGTTCGGTTCGACTGTATTAATTTTCACGAATAATTCACGCAAGAATAAAAAATAACCATGACCATTTGTGTATCTGTTTTGCATTACACCGTCTGGGTCAAAGGCATTTTGGTTTCATCACGTTTTGTTTACTTACGAACGAGTGTTAAACGGTGCGCAGAAAAGTCTATTCGCTGTGTTCGGGAATCCGAATCATGGACAAGAGTCGCAAGCTCTTTGTCACACAGTCAAAAAATTGACGGAGAATTTATTTCCAGTTCTTCTCTTCCATACTACGCCCTTGATTTAAGAACTGGCAGTGAATGTAACATTAGAAGCTTTTAATGTATATTTCTTTTTTGACGTTCATAAGTGTACATTGCGTTACCTACATGAATAAATGATTTTTGCTTTTTTGAGTCAAAGATCAAGTTTTTAAGTATAATTAAAAAAAGCTAGTCAAAATCTTAATTTTTTTGCAACAGACTGTCTACCCCCCCTTCAACGAACTTTCGTTCGTGTTAAGCAAAGTAGCGCAAAACAGACTTTTGACATAAATATTTGTCATTTTCTGCGTTAAATTTAATACTTTGACAAATGCTAACGCGCTTATAGCAAGGGTGTCCCCACATGACGTAATCCGAGCACAGAACATGTGCGTGCGGCGAGTAAGTTCGATCTAATAACGATTAGCGACACGCATCACTGCTTAGGATTGCCCCTTAATAATGGAGATTACTGTTTTAAAACATGGCTTATAGTGAAGGGCAAAGAATATGGACGTAGCGTTTTGCGTATTAGTGGTTTAGCGATTAAGATCTGACGACGTGATTTCAAATCCTGATGTGCGGCAAATTCGTAGATAAGTCTATAATATACACATTTAATACAATAGAAGAAAAATTTAGTTATTTCGATTTTAAATTATGCTGTTTCATTTTGTTCAACGTGTTTGGCTAACACTAAAAATTGGTGCGTCTTAGTCCATAATGAGTTCGGAATGTTAAATCAGTTTCAGAAGGGGAAATTTCTCAAATGTGTTTCCTTCATATATGTCCATAAGCTAACATATTCTACATACAAATGCCTCATAAAAAAAATCAGTGGCGCTACAACCCCTTTTGGTCTGGGTTTCAGGTTTCTGAATCTGTTTAATGATTTTTCAAGGGAGGCAAGGAGGCTCATCTGATGTTAAGTGAGTGTCCATGGAAACTCTTAATGCCAGAGGGCTCACGAGTGCGTTGCCGGCCTTTGTTTTGTTTTTTTTTAAATTGTTACGCTCTTTTCTTGAAAGACGTTGAATCGAATTGGTTCGGAAATACTTCAGTCGGCAGCTACTTCAGTCCACGTACGCGGCAAAAACTGCAAAAAACGGAACTGGAACGACGGACGTCGAGGTGATACGGGTGGAATTATAATGACGCAATAATCCTAGTATGTATTAGATATTTAACTTAATTCAATAATTAATATTGTTGCTAATTACATGTTGATGTGTTATAGATATAATATAATAATTTTAATTTAATATATCAATAAGAATACAAATGGAAACACTCGGAAAGACATTTAAAATCGAAAGAGGTGTCAGACAAGGGGACCCATTATCTCCAAAGCTATTTTCTGCTGTGCTCGAAAACATATTCCGAAAACTAGAATGGAATGAATTTGGACTAAATATAGATGGGAGAAAACTACATCATCTTCGATTTGCAGACGACATTGTATTGTTCGAAGAGAACCCTCATAAACTTGAAGAAATGATACAAGACTTAAACAAAGAAAGTGAGAAAGTAGGCCTGGAAATGAACACAAGCAAAACAAAGCTACTATCAAATTCAATCCCATACGAAATAAAACTTAATAATCAACCTCTACAATATGTTGAACAGTACATTTATCTGGGGCAAATTATCTCTATAACTGATATAACCACCAAAGAGATCAAAAGAAGAATAGCAAATGGATGGAAAAGATATTGGTCACTGAGGGAGATCATGAAAACAACAGATTTCAGCAAGAAAATAAAGAGAAAAGTCTTTAACACATGTATCCTACCCTGCCTTACCTATGGCTGCGAAACTTGGGCACTATCTAACCAGCACAGGGATATGCTATCACACTGCCAAAGAGCCATGGAAAGAAGCATGCTGAGCATAAGAAAATTAGATAAACAAATAAACGCAGACATAAGAGCTAGAACAGGTGTGACAGACATTCTCACTAAGATTGACCAAATGAAATGGAGATGGACGGGTCATATGCTACGGAGCTCTCATGAAAAATGGAGCAAAATAGTGACGGAATGGTACCCTAGAGACGGAAAACGAAGAAGAGGTCGACCACGCAAGAGATGGGAGGACGAACTGAAACTAACAGCAGGCTACAACTGGAGAAGAGTCGCAAAAGATAGAGAACAGTGGAAAGGGTTAGAGGAGGCCTTTGCCAAGAGGCAAACCGAACTCCGAGATATACTGGAGTGAAAATATATTAAAGTTTAGATATATAAAGTGACAGAGTTTCGGAATTTAAAGGCTATATTATTATTATTATAATATATCAATAAATATAATCCAAAATAATAAAAAAAAATTCAATAATATGTTAAATTCATTAATAATAATAATAAAGCCCAATTAATTTCTAATCTTTACAAAAGTAGATTATACAGATCATTCTTTTTCTTGTTGAACAGAATAAATATTCTAACTTCTTTCAGTGCCATTGATCGGAACGCCGTGACGGATAAAGACCTCATCTAGCCTTTTCCAAACATCTCTGTCCATTCGCTTCCTGCTGACGCTTCTATTTCTTCTATCCACCTTTTTGTGGCACCCGCTTCTCCTTTTCCCACTGGTCCTTTCCATACTAGTTCCAAAAATACGCGCCTTTAATACTCTACAAGAAACATTTTCTAGCAATAACACTTTATCTAACAAAAAAGTAAATTCATCTTCCGAATCGATTAAATCGACAATTTACATGCAAAAAACCGGTTATCTATCCCATTATTTACCATCATTACACACGTTATCTGAAACATTCGATCGTATACATGTTTAATCTGTCTTATCGCTATATTTTCCAAGCTAAAAGTGGGAACGTCGGCGAGCGCCAGGGGAAATAAGTAAGGCTCTGTTGTTTTTTTAGTTCCGGGAAAATTTTTCCTACTTTCCTCTTCGTTTACACTTACAGTTACTCGTGTAATGGTTACCTGTTCGTTGAATTAAATATAGAGAAAGGGTGAAATGTCTGGATTTGCATTGCAACAATGAGCCTGTGTTTCAGTTGATTGAAAAAAGTTTTGCTTTTGGACGCGGAACGGGAATTGAATGGAATATTTGTATCAAGTTAAACCCAAAAATGCATGACCAAGTTGAGGAAAGGCGATTGTAATATTTATATTTTGTAATAATAATGATGTTTTGTCTCTTTCCAGCAGAGCGTAAACACAATTTGGCAGAAAAATACGAAGTACAATTCGCCTGGTTTAGTTTTTATTGGTTTTTTTTTTTTAAAGACAATTCACACCAATTGACCTAGTCCCATGCTAAGCTGGTGAAGCTTGTGTTATGGGTACTAGGCAACGGATATACATATATATTATAGATAGATAGACATATAAATACATATTTAAACACCCAAGACCTAAGCTCAACACCAAATGCTCATCACATCGATGTTCGTCTCAGCCGGGGATCGAACCCGGGACCCATGGATTCGCAGTCAGGGGTACTAACCACTAGACCAATGAGTCGTCATTAGTAAAGCAATTCGATTTTTTTTAAACAAAAGTTTACTACTACGATTAAAACAGACGCGCTAGAATATAGCTCATATTGATTAGTTGACATTGAGACCCGATATACAATCTTTCCTTAATGTTAAAATTTGGCCATACATAAGCAGTGAATAAATAAGTTCTGTAATATAATTAATTATCACCTCAAGAGGTTTAAAAACAAGTTTGATAATGTAAATATTAATCGACGTATTTTTCTAAAATATCTGACAACCCAGGTATCGGTGTCGGTAATTACTTAATGCCGCGCTCATCTCTGATAATTTATTGAGACGGAGCACCTTACCTCCACACCCCCCTTCCACTTAGTACCATCAGCTCTTGGGAATTGACGGCGGTGAAAAACTGAACCAAAATATTAATGCAGACTATGAGTTGATATTGAATAGCGGATAAACATATTTTGATACTTGATTTATTAGTTTGCAATTTTCAAAGCAATGCTTCCTAGAATTTTACTATTGAACGAAGTTCAGAACTTGGTACCGATTATATAGTTTGTTTTTTATTATTAAACGTGTTATAACCTCAGGACCTGGATCTGGATGCACAATAGCTTCGGATAACAGACAACTCTTTAGAACCATTTATGTTCTTATCTGCCATATTATAATTCCTACATATTGAAAAAAAATATATGTCAGAGATAATATTATAAGAGAACACGATGACATTTGTTTTATTAGTATGGCAACATCACGCAATGTCAAGGACGTGTTACAGGTTGTAAATTGTCAATGCGTCAAAGTCAACATATCAGTAGTGCGTTAGATAGATCGTTGAGTTACATGCTGTCTGATTGGAGCATGCACAGTGCACACTGACTTATTTAAAAATAAAATTTAAATGTCGGACGACGATAGTGGATAGATGATAACTACCTGACGAATCTCTTCGAATCTGAGACATATATATGGACACATCAAAAGATCCATTTAAATTAATGGTTTCATAGATTTCAATAGATCATGAAGATTGTATAAAACGGAATCCATATTCTATAGAAGATGATCATACAGTGACAGTAAAAAATATTACTATTTATCAAGTATCAAATCGTGTGGATCCCGATTAAAAACACTCAAGCTTCAATAGTCTCACGTTGGATTAATCGGAGATTGTTTCAGTTGAGTTGGTGTTGAAAAATTGTCCTCATCACTTCCTCCTGCGAAATTACTATATAACTCTATGATATATCACCTGTCTTCGGTTTTCCTTATTTCTAATAAAATATTAAAAATTAAGGTAACATTTTCGAAAAACAATACAATGCTGTTAACTTCAGTGAAACAGAAATGTCTCTGCCCCATACATTTGTCTGGAATTTTCAATCCTAATCACGATATATATATCTCTCAAATAGATATGACTGTATAGTTATTATTTGACTGTATTATAATATATAATGATATGTATTATAATGTATAACGTATGATAAGTACCTATAGTAGTTAAAGATGATATTATTTTCAACAAACTTATAATAAGATTATCGCAAATTGTTTATTTTTGTTCAATTACAATATTTATAAATATAAGATAGTAGATAAATATTTTTAAATTTAAAACCTTATTCATAATTAATATGTGATGTATTTCGTCGTTGTGTTGGATTAATTCAAAACATTAGATAACTTAATATAAACACTTAATTAAATTGTTTATGAATACCGAGTATACCGTGTATACTCAAAATAATTAAGTAACTAGTATAAGGTATTATAAGTATGTCTATAAGATTGTCAAGCAATATTTCAAAACAAAACAATACCTCATCATTGTGATCACACTTTCAATCATCTTAGTTCTACTTTTTCCATAATAAGTTGATATTGCATTTCGCGCCGTGATTGGTTCAGATCCCAGGGGGCTTGAAGTTCGTCAGCAAATGAGCAGTGAGCTAACACGATCATAATTTATAAGGCTGTGTTATTTATTACCAGTTATATTAGATGTTAGGCCTACGTGAAATGAATATAGAGATTCTTGTGAAATATTTTTGTCGTAGCTTAAAGAGGTTTTATGGGACTAAACATTACTATATACTTTAAGATCTCTACGCTTATTTCTACATTATACATATCATATTGTATTATTAAGCAGTGCTGGACTAGAATCTTCAGCATGCGATCTCATGTAAGGTCGTAGGTTCTAGCCCCGGCTGTGCACTAATAGACTTTCTGTCTATGTGCGCGAATTTAACAGTAGCTCGAACGGTGAAGGAAAATGTAGCGGGGAAGCCAACTTGCCTCAGATCCAAAAAGTCGACGGCGCGTGTCAGGCACAGAAGGCTGATCACCTACTTGCCTATTAGAATGACAAATGATAAAAAAACAGATTCAGACACCTGAGGCTCAGATGTAAACAGGTTGTAGTGCCTCTGATTTATTTCTTTTATAGTATTATTAACAGGTTATTACACTATTTAGTCTTACATTAGCAGTGACACATATGCATAGACCAAGTATTAGGTTGTACGTTCGAATCCTGGTAGTTGCATAGTTTTATGATTACAGGTAAAGTTTCTCTAACGGATGAAAAAGCGAGACGAGAGTAGACGTCTTATGAATAGCTGAAAATCTAGTTATAAAGTAATATTAGCTGCCCCCGCGAAATTTGTTTCGTCTTAATATGACTTTTTTCCATTCCAATATATGGATAGATTGATTGGTATTTAGAAAATACTTGAATTGGTCCAGCCGTCTTCGAGTTTTGCGTTTAACATATTTTTTGATTTTAATTATTAAGTTGCGTTTATTTTACGATACTTTTATTTGTATATTTGTAATAAACTCTTTAAGCTATTCTTTTATCTTATGACGGAATTGCAAAGTTTAACCACTTTGTATCCAGCCCGGAAATAAATAAGTTGTACAGTGAAGAAGATATATGGCGTGGCGAGGGAATACAATTCGGGATAGCAGAGGTCTCTCCCGTTAGTATAAATGTAAGTAAATTTGAATAAAACATGGCTGCCGCGTCCCACGTTCGCTGCTTTTTTGAGATACATTAAATCTGTTTTGGTGAACACAAGTGAACACACAATAACATTACTTATTAAATTATTTCTAAATGTAGATAATGTTTCGACTGGGCAACGAAAGTTATCATCTTTGTTAATAGATGATTAAAAAAAAAGCAAAGTTTATATTTATGTCGACTTCTAGGCACTACGTTAATCAAGTTTTATTTTAATTGATCGTACTTTTGTAAATAATATAATGTAATCTAGAAAGGCTAAATTATAAGCTGACCCGGAAAACGTTTGTTTTGCCATGTATATTATTTCTAGGAAACATTTTTTAGTTTAATAAGAATATCTAGCTATCTACAAAAAAATATAGGGGTTGATCTTAGAGGGGTGAAAATTAGGGGTTGTATGTATTTTTGTATGTTGTATCATAAAAAATAAAAGCAAAAAAATAAATAAAAAGACAATTTTGGGCCGGACCACCGTTAGGGGTTTGAAAAATAGAAAGTAGCCGATTCTCAGACTAACTGAAATGCGTACAAAATTTCATAAGAATCGGTCGAGTCGTTTCGGAGGAGTATGGGAACGAACATTGTGACACGTGAATTTTATTTATATAGAGATATTGTGTTAGTGTATATTCAATCCAGAGGGATTGGGATCTCTATCCGTCTTCTAAAAGCCTAATAAGGTCTTCAAACAATTCTTAATACTGATATCGCTACTGAGCCTTCATTATTTGATAGAACGATTGTAAGGAAACACTATGGCTTGTTTCTTCGGAGGGCGATATTTCAACATAGTTGATGTTTTTGTTTCGCCCATATCGAATTTAAACTTTATTAAAAATAATATAATTTTGAAAATATTAAGTAGGCAGGTGGCTCACCTGATGTTGTGTAATACCACCCGTATGTACAATTACAAAGGGCTCGCGAGTGCGTCGCCGGCCTTTTAAGAACTGGTACGCTCTTTTCTTGAATTGAGTTTGGTTCGGATATACTTCTGTGGCCAATCCACATGGCAAAAACTGCCTTAAAAACTCGCTTGTGGAACGATGAATGTCGAGGTGCTACGGGTGTATTGTAGCATAAACTTTTGAAAGTTATAACAATTGCTATTGAATTATAGTATAGATGAAGTGGAAATAACAGTGATTAACCACACTCGTCTATAAAGTGAATTATGAAGTGCGGCGGCCACCCTAGCTAAACCAAGCTAAATGCTAACCCGATCAGGCATAATTTGTGACCAATTAGAATAATGGTCCGCAGCCTGTGATGTATGCACGAACTAGATTGGAATTCGACGTCTATAGAGCAGATTTAGACTTAAGAAATAATACAATTTATCTAAGTGTGAATAAATAATTTTATAAGCATACTATTCGGAATTTTAATCGCCGGTTATACAGTTACTTATTACATAAGAAAGTTTATGATTTAAAGGCACAGCCTCAAATAGTTGTATATTTTTAGTTGCACTTCATACTTTTATATTTCGTTTTTTTGTTATATGTACAATAAATAAGTGTTTTTTTTAAATTAATGAGCCTACGGAACACCCAAAAAGGACAGTCAGCCCATGGACACACCTTTTTAGTGTGTGCGTTGCCGGCCTTTGAGAGAGGAGTACACTCTTACAAATGTTGCTCTTCTTTTGTGCAAACGCTAGCGTCGCTTCCACATGTGCTGCGGTAACTTCCTTTATGGCTGCTCCTTGAGCTCACTTGCTGCTTTCTCATATAAAAAAACAGACAATAACAGCAATTTGCTATGCACACTGCACAGATAATATTTTTCTAAGAAAATAGGGTTCACGATGTTAAATGAAGATACCATAACATACACCTTGCCATTTTAAGTTATACAATAACTTGTTTTGTACAGTCTACGCATTTCCCTGTTCCTTAATAAATGTTTGGGGATGCGTGTGTCCGGAACGTCAATGTCGCCGATTGAAACTCTATTTATGTACTCAGCCATACAGGTCCGTTAATTTTGTATCGGATATTGTCTGTGCCAATATCCGATTATTGTAATATATATATATATATATATATATATATATATATATATATATATATTGTAATCCGTTATTTGTAATAAACTGTGTTCATAAGTTGTTATTTGGATAATTACATAATCCAATCCCTTATTTGTAATTTGATTTTATCATGACTTGAATTTTCATACAGAACTTTTAGCATATGAACCAAGCTATAAAACCCTTGGTCCAGACATCAAACACTTCTTCAATAGCCTCGCTAAGTCATCTGCCACTGACGAAATTGGTATTTGTATATAAAATTTACTTATTCAATATAATTATAAAATATAAATAGTTTGTATCTTATCTCTACGAATGACATCCGTTTACCAAAAAAGTAATGAACAATTTTAATATATAGGATCAAAATTTAAGCCAAAGTCGACTTTATTCCTTACTTCATCCTTTATCTACAGGCGAGTAACATATTACGAGTACTACTAACATTTAGCTATAAGTAATGATACAATAAACGAAGAAGAAGATAATTTAGAAGGTGGACAGAGCAAAATAAGGAAACAGCAGGTGGTAAATGGTAGAGAGTGGCACAGTGCAGAGAGGAATGGCGGGATTTGAAGGAGACTTCTGCCAAAAAAGGGCACATAGATACCAAAAAAGAATGAGGTAGAAATATAGAAACTGTACTAACAACACTACTACCAACATTTGAACTGAAACTTAAGGATATGGAAATAAAAAAGGCTTTATTATTATAATATATATTAGGTCCTCACCTCCTGACCTCAAATATTTCCTCTTTGGTTAAGAATTCAATTAAATTTAATTTTTTAGAGCTATTATCTCGTGCATTGGTTTTTCGAAAACTATGATTCATTTCATTTTCCCATTCTTTTTTTTTCTTTGTGTCACTTTATTTATAAAATGGAAAACATGAGTACGAGTGGCACCATGCTGCAGAAAAGGCTCGAAGGATTAACGATGTGTATGATGGCGGTGTCGCAAAAGAAAACACAGTGCGTTTTTGTTTTTGGTTTCAACGTTTACTTTCTGGAAACTCCGACCTGCAGAACAAGCCCTTGTGGAAGCGGATCCATCGCAAACTATGTTTGTTTATAATCTATACCAATAAATACTACATTAAGCGACTATAATAGATATAAATTGTGTTAATTTGTAGCCTGTCCCATGGGAAAGTGCAGTGTCGGTACATCAATCTAGTACGCATGCACTAATAAGGAATTTGACGTATTTATATTTAAAAACACCTCATACCTTAATATATTATACGTTTATGTGGTTACAAAATCAATACTTATTTCTAACGCTTCAGTGCAAAAACATGTAACAAATTAGAGTAACCCACATCACACTACCCATGTCAATCTGTTGATAATTTATACACGCATTTGTCTAACCATAAAACGTTTAAACCGTTTTACAAATCTCTTTTATATCCAGATTCACTAAAGACATAAAAACATTAAGTATACATATTGAGTATTACAAATATTAAGTAGCAGTATATTAAGTAGCATATTGTTGGCCTAGTGGCTACAGTTTGTTACTCTTATGCCTGAGATTTTAGGTTCGAACCCTGGCGGTGCACCAATGTACTTCATGTCTATTATATTTAACACACGCTCGTACGGTGAAGGAAACGGCGTGGGTCAGAAACATAAGATCAAGAAAAACAAATGAGGGAGCGTTCAAGTATTACCTAACGTATTTTGGGAGGGGGGGGGGGGGGGGCCTTTTGTAAAACGTTACGATGCGGGGCGGGGATTAAATTACGCGTTATTGTTAATATTTTTTTCGACTTACACCACATAATAATAACTAAAGAGTCACTAGGTGGTTACGAAACGTTTTACTATACTTGGGTACAGTACTGTACTCGGGTACAGAATAACGTAACGTAATAAGGTTGCGTTACGTAATACTTGAACGCTCCCTGATCTCAAATACAGAATCTGAGGATACCTTGAACAGGTAGCACCACTGGTTATATTATAAAAACAATGAAAAATAGACAATTGTTCGAAACATATATGACGGAGTGAATAGGAGGGAAAGCAGCATCTAAATAATGGTGCTTCTTGCAAGAATTACGCGTGGAGAAAGAAAGGTAGACTGAAACGTGCATCGACGATTTCGTCGCACGGTCAACCAGTAGCATGTTCGAGTAGGAGGGCGCGTCCAGCTTCAATAAAAATGAAAGGAAATGATTATTTCAGTGGGACAAATACATTTTTGTAAGCCTTACACAATTTAAAAAAAAATCAAAATCAACAAAACTTTGTTGTTGATTGTTTGGTCCAAAAATTTTATCACATAATTATAATATCGAAGTCCTTAACGGTACAGATATGTCTTAACAAATTCTTTTGCATTTTTAAAATGTATTTTAAATTAGTAAGTAATCGATTTCTATAATATTTTTTTTTGTGTTAGAACAAAATTACATTATTCTTTATTATATACAAACTTTACATTGACATTAAATTAATAATAATAATAATAATTTACATATCGTACCAAAACATGTTTTAATTACGCGAAACTATAAAAGGGGCGTGTTATTAACTTTGCATACCCGTTGTATCATACAAATTAACATGATGCGTTTAATTACGCTCGCATAAATTGTATTGTATTCCTCTATGTACAATTATGTACAGAAGATATTCATTTGTTTTATATTTAACAGCAACTAACTAACTAACTAACTAACTACTAACTGATATTAGAATAATTGCCTGGATTTCATTATGAACAATATCTACCTCTTTAATCCGCAGCTCATGTCTGAGCGTCGTCGTCAGTAAGAAAGCATCTGAAACGGACAATCTGTTTCCACCGGTTTCTGTCCAGCGCCTCTCTTATTACAGTGTACGGTTTTGAGGACGACGAGTCTTTCATTCAGACCTTGCTATATTCGCTATATATTACTGGGGTTATATGTATGTTGCAATATTATGCTACACAGTGAAAAATTGACGTCGTTTTACATTGATCTTGGCAATTCAAAAAGCCTGACAACATTAATAAAAGATTCAAATGAAAATCATTACAATTTAACACGTTTTTTTCTAAGATTATTAGATATCACCGCTATTTCATATTTAATTAGTTCAACAGAGATATGCTATATCTTTCTTGATATAATTTTTGTTTTCTATTATAACCAGTTTTTGAAATTAGCGCAATAAATGTTTTATCAGCAATACATTAAACAAAAACTTTCGGACATTCGTTTGTCGAACACGTAAATAATAACCAGCTGAGGCTTACTTTATCACGATAATATATTGCCTCATTATGTCCGCTATTCAGTGATTAACGCGTTTAAGCACTCATTACCGGATGGTTTAATAGTGGAAAATTTATACTCAATTTGTCGATTATATGGGGTATATGTATGAATACGATTTCCGATGTTATGATGGTTTTTGGTTTAGACAGAAAATCATTCAGTTATTACTGTCATTGCTAAAAAGCATGTAGTACATAATTTTATTATTAATATAGTGGCACTAAAACCCAAAAAAACCCTTTGTCTAAGATTGCATCAATTTCTTTAATCATATTTATTTCATAGACAAGTAGGTGATCCACCTGTTACAAGTAGATTTTTTAATTTGTGAAATCCCAGTTTTCTTAAGATGTTTTCCTTCCCCTTGTGAGCTAGTATTCGCACAAAGATAAAAAATCCATTGGTCAACGGCTGGAGATCGAATCTCAGGGATGAGAGTTTAATCATAGTTTTATTATGTTATCAATTTAATGTTGCTATTTTCATAATTGCTAATTTAATATACGATGGTGGAATTGGCTTTAAATTTGAGGAGCGATTGAAGTTTTTAATACAAAGATTTCGATATAATTTATTAATTGGTACCAATTATACATAAAAATATATACAGAATTCTCTATTACCGTGATCAATTCCAATAGGCAAGGTGATCAACCTTCTGCGCCTGACACACACCGTCCACTTTTCACGGTCTAAGGCATGCCGGTTTCTTCACGATGTTTTCCTTCACCGTACGAGCATGTGTTATGTGCACATAGACAGAAAGTTCATGGATCCATAGCGAACCTACGACCCCAGGCATGAGAGTCGCACATTGAACAACTAAGTTAAGTATAAGTTAATAATAAGGATGAAAACAGATACGCGTTATAAAATTAGTATGATGATACTTCATATCTATAAATTCCGACCACATTTAAACTAAATAAAATAATATCTCCCTCAGGGACATCATAAAACTATTGAAAAGGTATTGTAATTGTGAAATTTACCGAATAATGCCTCATTTGTGAATTTCGTATGATTTGGGAATAAATGTGGAAAATTGATACATTCACGGTTCGTTTAAACGGTCCCACAACTAATTTGTGAGCAACAAACCATGTTATAGACAACTATACTATCTATTTATATCATATACCAGTGACAATACAACCTTGTTAGGTCTGGGCCTCAGATTTCTGTATCTGTTTCATGGTCAATCTAATAGGCAAGTATTATTATATGTCAATAGGTGATCACTGATCAGCCTTCTCAAACTCAAACTCAAAATATCTTTATTCATGTAGGTAAACAAGTACACTTATGAATTGTGAGAAAAAAGTTAAATTACTTGTAAATTTACATTTACTAGGTACCAGTTCGCAAGTCAAGGGCGTAGAGCGGCTAAGAAGAACTGCCAAGAAATTTTCAGCCACTCTTTTTAATCGCCAAGTATTGCCTTATTCTATGCCTGACACACATCGTGGATTTTTTGGGTCTAACGCAAGTCGGTTTCACATAGACAGAAAGTCCAATGGTCTGCAGCTCCGCTCTGCAGAACACTGCTCTCCCCCCCATGGTAAGTAAGAAGGTAAAAGACGCAAGCCGGTCGAAACTGGGTGATTGTGAATGGAACAAGACGTCAAAATGTTATGAATCGGTCGTAATATTTTTTATAAAACAGGAGTTAAACGGACAGGAGGCTCACCTGATGTTAACTCATGGAAGCCCATGAACACCCAATGCGAGAGGGCTCACTGGTGCGTTGCCAGCCTTTTAAGAATTGGTACGCTCTTTTCTTGAATGACCCTAAGTCGAATTGGCAGCTGGTTCCACATAGTGGTGGTACGCGGCAAGTGCCTTAAAAGTTCAGTTGTGGAACCACGGACGTCAAGGTGATACGGGTGGAATTTCGTATTCTGCCTCGAAATCTGATGATGAAACTCAGCTGCAGGTGAACAACTTCTCTGAACACTCTCCATTGTAAATACGGTAGAAGATGACCCCTACGTAACGCGCAACAATTTAACAATTGTTTTAATAATTTTAATTTTAATATTTACCTGACATAAATGTCATCCATGATCTGTGTTGATGTTGGACCTGGAACTCTCAATGAGATAGTTCATATCCCGTGCACTGATAGAATTTTATATCTATATTCGCAATCATCAAATCAATTGACATTTTCCCTCAGGTATGTACTTGTCTATAAAAGAAATTGATGCAAACTGAGGTTAACCAATATAGTTGCAGCAACCCTAGTCGATTTACCGATTCATTTAATAATAATATATCGATTTCGATAAAGCATGAATACATTTTAGATCACATTAGAATCCTTGCATTTTCTATCTGCAAAGGCAACTATTTCCGCCATTTTGAATGTGTCTAGGGACTGAGTGGACACAGCAACGTCTGACTCGTCTGAGGATGGACTTCGTAATCCGTTTAGTGTGGCGATTTCATAACTGTACAGTCTGTGTCCAGTATTTATAACTTAATATATTATTATAAATGTATAGTAAAAGTAAAGGAATTACTTAAACATTTCATTCATGTTTAGCATTAAGTAATATATTAGCATTAATAATATAAGGTATTAATTATTCGTCATTTTAAAGTAATGTGAATTGTGTGTATTCAGATATTTCTAGTAAAGGTATTGCTTGATTAATCATATCATTGATCGAAAAATTCCTTTGGAATCATACAATGTGTTAAAATCGTAAAGAAAGCGTTTATGTAGTTTTTGAGTTTATTGTGTTCATACCAACATACAAACGCAGCTCGTTTTACACAAAACATTCAAGAAACCATTTTCAAAAATTTAATCCAGCAGGTATATCTAATATATAAAATTCTCGTGTCACGATGTTCGTGTCCCATACTCCTCCGAAACGGCTCGACCGATTCTTATGATTTTTTTTATGCATATTGAGTTAGTCTGAAAATCGGCTACTATCTTATTTTTAGAAATTTTTTTCAACATACAAAAATACATACAACACCGAATTTTCACCCTTCTACGGTCAACCCCTATTTTTTATTGTTGTAGATAGTTATTTTTATTAAACTAAAAAAAGGTTTCCTAGAAATAATATACATAGCAAAACAACGTTTGCCGGGTCAGCTAGTATTTATGTATAATTTAGCTTATATCAAATAAATGTGCTTAAACTAATATAAAATTTAGTCCCTATCTATATTAATATCTAACGGCAAATATTTATTTACAGCCTGTCCTTCCAGAAAGGCTTCCTCTATTTTTTTCCAATCTTCCTGTCTTCTTATCTGCTTGCGTCTCTTTCGTTTCCCACTTTGGGTACCACTACGATACAATTCTGTTCCATTTTCACTTCTATTCTCTCATCATATCTGTATAACTTATAGTTACCTGTGTGGAAAACATAAACGAAAATATGCTAATATCAAGAATAACAATTTACAACAAACAGTATCAGCATAATCAAATCAAGCGATAACTCCGCGACAAAATCCACCAAACCAAAAAATTATGCATGAGCCCATGTTATTCAATGAGGTGAACAAAATTCTTATACCCTCCATCTTTGAATATTTAAAGTGGCCGATGTCTCGCCCTCCTGAAATTCATTACAGAGACTGTAAAAACACCCTCTTTGTTTAAACACAAAATCACAATAAACTTGGTCTTGGAATGGCCTATGCATTTTGAGGACCAAAACTTCCTGTTTATTCTTTTAATCGCAATTTTCTTTGTACATTTACTTAGGTAAACATAATTTTTAATTGTAATTTGAAACTATATATTCGTATTTACTTGTCTATGCAACGCAAAGCGAATAATATAGTTAATGTCGTTGTTGAAAAGCTTCCTCACACAGCTTTTAAAAGCACAAATACTTTTACTTTTACTTTTTTATAAATACTTTTAATAGTCTGCATAACTATTTTTGTATAAATTATGACTATACTATGACTATACTGCATATAACAAATATCCTTCCGATATTTAAAAATAAAAAACCGGACCCGGCAGTATATTCGGAACCTTCCCTTAAGTGACTACTTTTAATAATTTATTTTAGTTATTATATTTTAAGGTTAGTTATTGTTTTTATTGTTCTTCTAACTAAATAACATGTAATTTATGTAAATACATATCCGATTAAAATTGTGATGATTGATTTATTAAAAATAACTAAATATTTATTATGAATATAGGTAGTTTATTTATTATTATATTGAACAAACTAAGCTATGACGATATATCGTACGGAGCAATTGGCCAAACTTTTCGCCCTTTATTAGCGAAGCCAACAACTATTACTAATCTAATTTCTTGTTGGATCATATCCTGAGGGAAACGTCTGAGAGGATCAAAGTTGTCGCTAACATAATTATAGAGACAGATTAGTTTTACTCAGGTACTTTGCCCATTTCACCTGACCGTAACTATTTATTAGCAATTAAATTATGATTGATGGATGTAAATTTCTGAGGGTAGTTATAAATTTAAATTGTATAACAAACTAGTGGCTTTATATCGGGCTTTATTTCCGTCTTATTTAGGTTATTATTTAGGTAAGTAGATGATCAGCTATCTGACGGACACATGTTTCTGATCCTTGATATGCCGGTGCCAATATTTTTCTTCAAACAAACAATTGTTATCGAGGGCAAATATTCTTGTCTAGACTCCAAACTGGACGTGTGTAAGGAACAACATATAAGGTAAGGTACAAATCACCTATTTGTTTATTTAAAGAAAATCAATGAAACCCAGAAACGTCTACCCCATGCTGAGAGGTTCCGGGAACCAATACAAAGCCAAACATTTACTTGACTTCATATCCATTCTAAGGATATTTACGCCAACAAGAATATTCGCTAACATGATTATATTCATGCAGGCAATTTTATGAAATTTTGTGAAAAATGATATAACTCAGTACTGTCAAGTTCGTTAGCCGGGTCTCCAGAGGGGATGATCCGTAGCCAGTAACTACATGCTTGTTAACTCGTCTCATATATTATGAAACTCTGTCAAATGTACCGCGTGTAGAGGGTGGTACATTAAAATCGTGTTTTGTTGCTTATTAATTGATTACATGATTTACTCTTGTGGAACATTTATTTATGTCCAACGTATGTATGGCCAAATTTCAGCTAAAAATATTATACAAGTAAGTAATCACAAAATTATTAAAAATTACCATAAACGCACGCACCCATCTGAGAAGTAGACCCAAAAAATCAGTAAAATTCTTCTTTTTTAACCATATTTACTAACTGTTGAGACCGAAACACCAATAATAAATTTACTTTTGTAATATGCATTCGTATATTATACTTTTATATTTGTATACTGTCCGGAGTTTGTCGTAAAAATTGGACATAATTATAAAGCCAATCCATACATATTTACCTGAAATATTTGTCATCTACTCGTTTGATTGACGAAATATTTGGCTTTATTCGTAATTAATAATTTAAATATCTGATCTTTAATCTGATAATTAAAATATACAATGTATAAAATAAAATTGCGGAATACGGTATGAAATCCTTTATGGAGTTGTTCAGTTAGCACGTTTTTAATTTTAGAGTTATTAATGTATTTTTAAATACATTATATTTATATACATTATTATTTGAACATCCCGTGTATAGCTAGGAAGTGAAATAAAGCCTTGCCGAATGTCGTATGCCTCGACCTTTGGGGAGTCGGTCGCGCACTTGTTTAACTTTATGTGAAACTATCTCCCGGCTCAATATTTACATCCTAACTACATTATGCCGTTATACATTTTAATGTCTTACTTTCCTTTATTCAAAGGAATTACAAACTACTTCATTACATTTTTGAAGATATACTTCTTTAGGCGCGTTATGAAAAATTGATGAGAGTGAAATTTTACGATGCGCGCGCACCGTGACACAAAATTAACAGAATGAAGTTGCCCACGGAAGATACTACGGCATTGGACATAATAATAAATATTTATTTATTTAATTTTTCAAATGTAAACTGAACTTTATTGACTTTAATGACTCCTTTTCCAGCCTTTGATTTTTGATTTGTAATTAATTATTTGCATGCAATCAAAAACTATTTTTAATAATGCCAAAGAAGTATAACTTCTTACGCGCGTACATAAGTACACGCACCCTTTTTTATTTTTTTAAATCGTAAACCTTTTTGTACGATATATATTACATATTTTATCTTTGGCTATATTTTTAGTATAATATTGTTATATATGTATAATTTAAGTTAGCTGTTGGAGTACAAAATATATAAATAAAAAATATTATAAATATGTTTAAGGCTAAATTAATTGGTGAGCCAGTGATTGATACTATATTATACTTTTAAATACTATGTAAGATCACACCTATCCCAAAGCATCTCTAAAGGTTCAGGTTCGAATAATCACCAACGAAACCGTTGATTTATCCATTAATCTTGTCTTGTTCATCATCATTCCACGTAAAAACCCCGCAAAACCAAATGTATACAAAGAAAAGATGATTTGTCAAAATAAATTAAGCATAAGACAGTCGGCGGAGTCACAGCCTACTCAAATATTTATATCGGGGTTACCCGCCGTTACCAATGATAATGTACGCAACGTTTGTGATAAACTCCACTAGAGAGAGGGAATTATTTTATTACTTAAATGTTAAAATTTAATAGAGACTGTAAGTAGTGTTATTGGACACTTTCCTATGTTAAATATTCTGTAGTAAATTAGGTTAGTTTTAAATTACTTATAAGTCTTAGTAAAGACACGTGTATAAAAAAAACTTAATTACAGACGAACTTTGGATTGCGGTATACCGAAAGAAATAGACGATTAAAATTCTAGACTGTAAAATTTTCAAAATATACTATTATTTATAAAAACTACGTATACCACAATTTGAAAGAATGAGACGTGTACTTTACTTTAGTTCTGATTTAGTTCTTAAAACTATATGTTGATTTGTGCACATTTATAGTCAGTTTTTTTTATAGTCAGATTTAAACGATATTGATTTACAAGTCCTAAAACTAGTATTAAACAAGAAAATATGACGCCAAAAAGTTTACACACATATTAGAACATCAAAATTTCAAACAAGCAAATACTAAAACTAAATAGAAACTAATTAACAGATATACCAACATACCGAAAATTACCGATTTACTTTACAAATCAAAGATATGACAAAATTAAATAGAAAATTAAACCTTACTTAATACAAAACTACGGTACAGTAGTTGTAAAATATATCAACATTAAAAAAATTTAATCTTTCGTATCAAAATACATCTTCCGTTACTTTCACAATACTCTGTACACGTTTATATCCATCTTTTAGTGGAACGTATAGCAGTGTTAGGGGCAAATCTCATGTGGCTGGAGGCTAACAATCCATCATCGTCCAGCAACCGTAATAATGCCCTTTCATAATACCAAATATACAAAAAGGAATGCCGAATTAAGGTGAAACGAAATGTATTCAATATTTTGAAATGTTGTATGTAAAGTCGAAAGAATTATTTCTATTGAAACATGATTTACTTGTTAATTTATTTATTTATTTTCTCACAAAAACTTAAACTTAGGACATAAGCAAGTGACAGTTATATTCTTACTTCTGTTAATGGAAAAGCTAGTCTGTGTGAGACTGATGCCTGCTAAAGGTAAGAGTACCTGTGTTACAGGTCATCAGGCCCCCACCACTTCGGATCGACAGAAGATCTTATACAATACAATACATTACAATATATAGAGGAAACCACATGGGGTATGTGTGTATGTGTAAATTATGTGTATGTCTGTGGGTGTGTGTCTGTATATGTTTTATATTTTATTACTTAAGTGTTAATCTAATATCAATATGAATTGTGGAGAACAAAAATATTTGTAGATAATATTTAAAAAATGTGTTGTGAATGCAATGATTATAGCTGACAGTAAATAAAACACACTTTTAATTCTTCTACTTCTACGATTTTTTAAATAATGCAATCAGGAGGCTCATACAATCTTTAGTGATAGGGAACACGCTATGTGGCTTGCACGTTGTCGGCCTTTTAAATGTAGTACATTATGTGCCACACGTTTGAACACAGTTTATACGGTTGTATCTAAGTCGTTGCGTTGTTTTGTATTATTTAAAATATCCTTAGCTTATTTAGTCTTTTAGAATAATAATCACACTTAATTTAGATCACAATAACACAAAACAGCGGAAAAAGAAAACAAAATGTAAAAAAATTAAAATAATAATTAACAAATGCTTCGTTTGTGTAATATAGTATTTTGAGTGAAGAAACTTATAAAATAGGAATTTCATGTGTTAATCAAGCATTGCTTTTTGCGAAAAAAAATACCAATGAATTTATATTATATACTATTAATATATATTTTTACATTATTCGGATTCGTTCCAGGTGTCTTAAGTCTTGTCAGTCATCGCAAGTAGGAAAGCGAATACGCTTTGCACGTCTTTAAACACTCTTGTCATGCCGCCATTTGCATTTTATGTCTTTGTAAATTATTATAAACATAATTTACATCCATATGAGCCTTATCCTTACCTTCTTCGGACACGTATCTCGGCGTGGTGATCAGTCCATAGAACGCCTTGTCGTCCAGGGGAAGGTGGAAGGCACTAGACCGCGCGGAAGGTCACCTACGCGTTGGACTGACCAAATCAAGTCTGCCGTAGGTGATTCACTCAATCAGTGCAGCAGGATGACCTCTAATAGGCAACGATGGCGAAACGTCGTGAAGCGCGTCACATCTGCTCCTTCTATTACCACGACTTCATAGTGATCACGACCGCTCTATCAAGAGTGTACCGGATAGGAAGAATAAACATCATTTAAAGTACAAATAACGCACATACTAAATTACCTAACCTAAAATTGTATAATTACTTTAACCGATCTCATCATACATAAGTAACACAATGTAAAATTCATAGCTCATGTCAGTCTTAAGTAAATGCGCTTGTATCAAATCTCCCCGAGGATTGAGAAAATTAAGTGTCATCCATAACAATTCGTACTGTGCGTGTGCACTTAATATTCATTAATTGTGTTCCAAATTTAAATTCCATTCTTAAAGTTATATGATTTCCTTGGAATACGTTTAAATGGGTTTAGATGTTTCGTGTACGAATATAAGACAATAGAGAAAAACGCGTACAATTAATGAATTAAATATTGAATAATTACTATTTCTAATAATAATAAAGCCTCTTTTATTTCCATACGACGACTCATTGGTCTAGTGGTTAGTACCCCTGACTGCGAATCCATGGGTCCCGGGTTCGATCCCCGGCTGAGACGAACATCGATGTGATGAGCATTTGGTGTTGTGCTTAGGTCTTGGGTATTTATATGTCTATCTATCTATAATATGTATGTATATCCGTTGCCTAGTATCCATAACACAAGCTTCACCAGCTTAGCATGGGACTAGGTCAATTGGTGTGAATTCTCTTTATAAATAAAATTAAAAAAAAAAAATTACTTAATTTCCATTAAATCTTGTTAGTATTTGCTTATACATTATATATTTTTAAGATGCTTAAACGTTTCATTTATTCTAAAATAACAGCTACGTTATGATATATGAACCCTTTTAGAAAGTAGCAGAAGAAAATTAAGAGTCGTGTCGTGTGCACTCTGGGGAAATTCGGCCAATCACTGCTCGCTATATCGTTCGTTATTGCTTCATATTACTCTACTGTAAGCTCATAATATATTTGTATCGAAGTTTTCTATCCCATATATAATATAACTGTAGATTATGACAGCATGTTTTAGGCGTTGAGATCAATCTTTCAGTACAAATAGCGTTAAGGGTTATTTATATAAAAGTTTTGGAATTTCTTTCTATGTGCGCATTTAACATTTGCTCGAATGGTGAAGGAAAACATCGTGAGGAAACCAACATGTCTTAGACCCAAAAAGTCGACGGCGTGTGTCAGGCACTGGAGGCTGATCACCTACTTGCCTATTAGATTTAAAAATGATCATGAAACAGATTCAGAAATCTGAGGCCAAGACCTATAGAGGTTAATAAAAAATAGTACACACGTAATTAAACTGGTTTTTCAATGTATTTTTTTCCACTGTACCAAGCTTTCGGTATCCCTAAATTAATCCCAACGCACGGACGAGTTAGCGGGATACTTCATATTAATAATTATTTATTTATTTGCAAGAATGTGGTACAAAAATATTGTGGTCGTATAATCTAATTTTCGCATATTCTGCCACAAAATGGCGTGCAAATTTGTTTTAAACACAAAAAGGTAGAATTTTACATAGTTGTTACATGTTATCATTATCAAACATATCTTCATAGTCAATTCTTATATTATTTTATCACTACACATCACGTTATTAAAAGAATTAGTTTTAATAAACAACTTATTATTACAATCAAATATACAGTATTTACAATTTTCTTAACCTACGTAGCAATAATAAAAATAAATTATATATTATCAAATAAATATTAATTATAATGTTTCACTCAAATATTCATTAGTAGATTATATTTTTTTCCAATAGTAGTTTATTAAGTCGTTCGTTTAAACTCTTGTAGGAAGATCTTTGAATGTTTTTGATAAATTATTATAATCCTTGATTGCCAACAAAAAGTGTTTTCTAACAATTCCAGATAAATTTTTGGCATAAACCATTTCTCCCCACGTCTACTTCGGCAGTTGTCTATTCCCGTTGACGTAAATATATTTATGTTTCTGTGAATTAGAGTTTATTACTAAGAAAGTAATACAACAGCAAGACAGTGGCAATCCAAAGCCAGTATTATAAAAACACTTGTCAAAACACGAACAATAAGCGAATCCCGCTGGAGCAAATTCCGATAAACATCGGTAAAAGCTTTTAAAATTACACTTCATTCATTCCGAGTATTCCTTTGTCACACTCCCTTACCGCAAAGTCGTTTTTAAAACCGCCCACCGTCATGAAGAAATATAAAGATTGGAAGAAATTCAAATCCCGCGGGAGACGTCACATCGCTCCTGGATTACTGATTGATTATGCATTCGCGTCACGGGTGACACGCCGGGGTGAAAACAATGTATAGCGGCGTTTCAACGTGAGTATGTCGATTCTGGTACAGTAAATGTAAAACGAAATTATTGGTACTGCCTTGCGATATTGCGATAACTCACTTTTCGAACTCTCACAGCGGTTTTCGCAGCGGCGGTCGCGCTTAAATCAGTCGTAAAGCAGTCATGTTACTATTTGGCATTCTGATGAACAATAGACTACAAGCTCCCTCCTTATGTGTGAAAGTGTGTTACAGAATCGCAAGGCTGTTCTGCGACTGAAAAATGTAATACAGCCATTTTCCTTGATTTTACAACGAGTAACAAACTGAATTAAAAAAAAACGGGGTCGCGTGTGTATCTTTTTCATGATCATTTGTCAATCTAAAGGGCAGGTAGGTGATCAGCTTCCTGTGCCTGACACACGCCTCTCTTTGGGTCTAACGCAAGCCGGTTTCCTCACGATGTTTTCCTTCACCGTTCGAGCGAATATTAAATGCGCACATAGACAGAAAGCCCATTGGTGCACAGACGGGGATAAAACCAACAACCTCAGGGATGAGAATCGCACGCTAGAGCCACTAGGCCAACAATGCTGCAATTATTTAAGAATTAAAATTATTGTCTAAAAATTTCACGCACGCTCAACGCCCGTATCATCAAGTTTTAACGTATCATTTAAAATATCTAAGCCCCCTTCAAGAATAATAATTTAGATTTTTTTAAAGCATTTATCGGTATTGCCAGTTAATGTTTTCAATATTATTTGCACACAGACATTTAATACACACATTGATAATATTTACATAATCCAAATAACATTAAATATCCCAAGAGCGAATATGAAAGGTTAATTTTCAAATCAATTCCTCTCATTAACGAGTGACCCTTCTCATAAAAGCCCTTCCCAAGACAGTGTCCAGACCCCGATGGCGACCGCAGATATCCCCAAAATGCCCTGCAACTGTCCTGATAAATGCCAACTGTTTTAAACACCCCATATAATGCTCCCTTAACGAACTGACGTGGGTATTTTAAACACGACTTTATTTATCACATTTAGTTTATAGTATTGTCTTTTATTGTCCTTTACACATTTAAAGAAAACACTTTTTAACCGGATTAAAGTTATGTACTATTTGTCTTCAGTCACCGTAACCACGCACGCTGTAAAGCACGCGAAACGTTGGTTAAATTTAAAACGATATAAAATAATTGTAAATTTATAATAATACATAACTTTAATCCGGTTAAAAAGTGTTTTCTTTAAACATTTAGTTTAGTTTAAAACAACACATTTTATGTAAATATATCAAAATCTCATATATATAATACAAATATATTCAATTTCTAAACGTGACTTCATTAAATCTCAATGGTTAATATATTTTACTGGGAAATGCAAATCTCATAGCACAAAGATACCCATCTTTGTTCGAACATATTTAACTCAAGAGTGGCCGGACTGCTTTTCAATTGTTTTTGATTAGTTGTCCCGTCACAAATAGAACAACTATTTAAAACATGGGGGAAAAAAATGAATACTAAATGTTCCGTAACTCGGCACGAAGTTCGCCGGGTCAGCTAGTTCGTTATAAAAATTAATCGATATTTTATCGACACTAAACAAGTCGACATGCAAACACAGGCAGGTAAAATCTTGCATATGAGGTGCGAATTAAGTACGGATAAGATTAAGAATGTTGAAGACAAAAATAAATGCAAATATATGAAGGAGGCTTTTACCTTAAAAGGGGCCATATAAATACAAATACTAGAACAATAACTAGGGCTACATCACCAGTAGCCCCAGGCCTCCACAAAAGTACGACCCACAATAGATACTTCGGAAAAAAAAAAATTCCGACTAGTAAACACTAGTAAACAACTTTTCTTTTGATAAGATTTTTAAATACTAAAAAAATCTACTTGGTTTCACAATTGAAAAACTCGACTGATTTTTTTTCATTTTATTTGGAAAATAATTTGTGGCCAGGGGTCCACTCACGTCTCACACTCCACTCCTTTCATGGCCCGAGGCCTCGATACCTCTAAATCCGGACCTGAACTAAGCTTAATTTTTAGGATCTTATACTAACACAACTAAAACTTAAGAAATGTAAACTAAACAACTGTTGTATGGATTACTTAATAAAGATTTATTAATAACAATAAGGTTAAAGATAAGAAGTCGACACTTAGGGCTAATTGTCATAGTATCGATTTTCCTTAAAGAAGTGTAAAGTTACTTTATTGAAATAATTGTTTAATAAGAACACATTCTTTAGCTTTTGAACTAGCGTGTAAAACTTTACCATACTGTTGATCAATAAAGATTGATATCGCTGTCCAAATAGCCAATTAAAAACCAAAATTTGGAGCGACAACTGTTTGTCTTGTTAGCAATATTTTTAATTGAGACAGACCCTACGCGTGTTGGCAAACAATAGTTCTCACCGGCCATTTTAAAATGACCTTTTCTGGGACCTTTGATTTTAAAGTTTTATTCACTGGAATCATTTCTATAGGTCAAGTTATGTTTGTCGGTGTAGGGTTCATGTTTACCTAAGTCGAGCAAATAATTAAGAATGTTCAGTGGTTTTGTCAACACAATACGTCCAGTATACTGAGGGATCCAATTGTTTGATTTCATATATATTTATATTTGTTTATATTCGTTTTAAATCAAAGATATAAATATTGCCGTCTTTGTTTTATTTAATTTTAATTAGATTATTATCGAAAGCGATTCCGGTCACAAAAGTTCACTTCTGTATAAATAAAGATTAAATAATTGGAACTAAATAAGTATTAGGGTCACAATATATATTAAAAGGCCGGCAGCGCACTTACCTTCTGGCAATGTGAGTGTCTATGGGCGGCGGTATTACTTAACATTACATTAAAAAAATCGATATTGATTAATTTTTTTAACCTCTAATATTCTATTAATTAAAATTTGAATTACATAAATGAATTATGCCTACAGTAGAATTATCAATGATCACCTACTGTTTCTGTATTATTGTCTATAGAAACGACAGATCACCCCTCAATAAACTAAATTTTATAAACAAGTGTTTTAGAAAAGGTTAAGATGATTTTTTAAAGGAAACCAATCGCCAACTTTCGATTCAAGTTAAATTATTAAAAGGCAATTTCTTTTACCCATTCCTTGGATTTTCCCTTATTAGAGGCAATGTTTATTTTGTCCGGGTCCAACTCGCCCGAGGATTCTCGGGTCATTATCCGGCAGGAGCATGTGATCCGTGAAATTATTTCGTACTTTACACAATTTGGCTGTGCGTATGCGCCCTTCTATTTAGGGTGACGTTGGAATTACGTGGATACGATGCTAGAAAACATATAGGTTTTTTTATACACAAATATACAGTATTTACAATATTCTTAATGTACATAGTAATTATACTTTATCGAATAATTTAAAAGTTGGTTGATTCCTGTGACAATGTACCTTTAATGCTGGCAGCATTTCCTCGCTGTATTGCGATACTTTTTGTTGAGCGAGAAAATATTCCGTTATGGAAAATGCAGCCTACTATAATATATACCTAAAATACTAAGAGTTCACTGCTACATGGACTAATCTTTTAAAACTTATATTAATCGTAATTGTTGATAAATATCCATATTAAATATTGTAATAGTTATTGAAGATCTAGCACTCGCACAGCTACATAATATAGCCAGCACCAACGTACTAGGTGCGCCTTTAACATTCACTTGAACGGTGAAGGAATACATCGTGAGGAAACCGGCTTGCCTTAGACACAATGAGTCGACGACGTGTGTCAGGTATAGGAGGCTGATCATGTACAGCGCCACATACTTTTCTTCGCGGCTGAAATTAGTACTACCGTCGCCATTGAAATGTCAGACTGACATTGTCAGTTAGCTCTCAAATACTACTAACTAACTATTACAAACATTTAATAAAAATAGAACTAAAATGTATTTATTTTTATTCCTTGCATTATTAATTATAATAGCAAAGTTTTAATTATCGAACCATAATGATTGCTAGGTATCATAATAGATATTATATTGATAGTTCCTATGTTTTACCACGCTTTTTCATAATAATACCAGTATTTTTTGTTCATTACTATTTCCAGCCCAAATTAGGAATTATTTTTCACTTTTTAGTTTGATGTGCTTTAAAAGCGTGTTTTTTAGTTTTTTTTAAAGTATATTTTTTATATATGGCATATCTATGTTAGTCCCGCCAACCACTCACAATTTCTATAAAATGAACTTGTAATGCAATACATCTGCTACAATGGTGTTTGACATCATGATACATTAATCCGATTCCTATTTATAATTGTGTAACGTTTTTCGAACACATCGTTTAGACATCGTTAGTTTTAATAAAGACTAGCTGGTGCCCGCGACTTCCTCTGCGCAGGATTAGTATTTGGAGTAACTTATATTTCCGTGGCGTAGAAAAGACCTAACATTATGAAATTAAAATTACCACAGCCTGACAAAAAGATGTTAGCCCTAATCATAAGCTAAGCTACTACAGTATGTAGCTACAGTAATTTATAGGAACTATTTATGATAAAAATTTCCATCATTTATTAGATACATATGTGTAACTCTAGCGGTTTTGGCAGCGCACCACAGAACACAATATCTTTATAAATTGTAGCCTATGTGTTATTCTGATGTATAAGCTATATTATTCTATGTTTCATTAAAATCCATTCAGTAGTTTTTCGTGAAAGATTAACAAACATCCATCCATAATTACAAACTTTCGCTTTTATAATATTAGTAGGATTTAGTTGACAGGGTTATTTCGGGTTTTGTAGAAAAGTGACTACAAATGAAGGAGAGAAAAAAGTAAAAAAATAGACGCAAAAATTTATGTGAGTGTCACTTTAGAGCCACTAGGCCAAATATCCCTGCAAACTTACTACGTTTTCAAACTCAACTTTAAATTCGGGATCTCCATCGCTAATGAGATTTACAAAACACCGGCCTTTTAATATTTACGTACCACGCAAGTACAAGTGAAATCAGGAAGAACCTGGTAGTTCACCACGAAATTTGTTTTCACCGTTTGATGACGTTTCGCTCTTAATCAAAGCCAATATTGCGTTATTCGTGTCTTACTTATAAAATGTCTTAATCCATAAAAAGAAAAGAATTAAGAACACTACAATTTATATTAAAAACAAAACTCGTCGTTAATTTTTATTTATTCATTTGTTACGCCTTTTTCCCGAAGGCGTAGGCACAGACCACAGATCTCCACTTACCACGGTTCTGATATACCTCCCACACTTCCGTTTCCATCACCATGCATGCATAGATAAAATTTAAGGTCTTTTTTGTACTTTTTAACTATGTAAACTTAATAATTGCCGTCCGCACATTAGAGGCCACACGTTAGTTGTAATTTGTATAAATATATTAGATTTCTTTTACTGTTATTTAATTGAGAAATAATAATTTCAAAAGATACAGTATTTACAATATTCTTATCCGACATAATATTAAAAATTAAAAATTGATTAATAGATAATTAAAACACATTTAAAAAGTTTGGTCTCTTGCAAAAGCAGTGTTTTTTCTCGCTGTATTGCGATACTTATTAAATTTTTTTTATGTGCGGCTATAAATAAATAATAATCAGCTTATTCGCTACTACGCAACACAGGCGAGTTGCGAGTCTGTTTTCGCGTCCCTGAAAAGCGCTACAAAATGGTAAAAGATTTTACACGTAACAAGTTGAGCGTGTTAAAAAGAATTTCAATTTATCCACGCTCGCACGGCTTCACCTGTCGAGCCTCGTTACAGATGGAGGATATTAATGATTTTCACCACCTTTCCCCTTATTCATTCACTTATAAACAAGATTTTACATTGCGACGGGTTTATTTAGGAGAATAATAAGATTTAAGAAATACATGGGGTGGTGTTAACAAGATTCAAATTTACATATATTTATTTCAGGTTTTTACGTAAATACAAGTGATACATTTGCATTTTTGGTTATATAAGAACTGTACTGTAATGTATATTGGCCAAACGATATAATGATATATGCAGAAACCCTGGGATACCTTGGGCGTGACAGTCCCTTGCTTGAGCCACAGGCATGTTTTTATTATATATAAAATTTCGTGAATTTCATATATATTTGCTTTTGTTACTATTTACAGTAGTTTATCAAATATGGCATATATATTAATGGCAAGGAGTCTTATTTTTTAGACTTTTTTACGGTTACGTTGGAATGAAATTATCTATATATACAAAAGGTGATATGTTGGGTTCGTTTGACCCATTTAGTATTTTACCAACACTGGATTCTTATTATTATTGAAACGCATTTAAAGAAACATTCAATTTAAACTGACGGGATTCATCATTAATAATCATTCAATCATCAATAACTATTCAAATTAAGTCACCAAAACTGGACAGCTTTAGATACCACGAATGTATGTTCTTAATTAATTATGTAAATGTTTTTTATCTCTACTAAATAAAGCGCAAAGTATTGTATTTGTAACGAAAATTGGTCTTTGAATACATTTAGCCACTCGGCCACTAGTGAGAAATTTAGAAGAAAATGCTTTTTGGTTAAATAAGATTAATTTTTATATGAAAAAATCATTGCTTTATTTAAAACCGATTGCCTCTTGTCTACCCTATATCCATAGTTTCCTTGCCACAAACTATCAACGCCGTATGCAAAGATATTGATGGATAAGTGCCTCGTTCGGGGAAATAGCGGGTCTCAACACGGCTTAGCACTTTTAAGGTAACTCAACACCGTCTAACTTTAAAATAGCGAGGTGTTTTAGTTTTATGGAGGACACACGAAAACTTTTCAATATTCGTTTTTGTTTATCTTAAAATTCGTAAATGGTCACCAACATCACCAACATTCTATGCAGAAATAAATAGCCATAGGCTGCCGCAGTTCTTGGAATCACATATTAGTGGGTGCGTTGCCGACATTCATGCGAGGAGTATGCTCTTTAGTTTGGATGTCGTATCTCCCAGGAAAGACCGTCACTGGAAAGGAATTCCACAGCTCGCTTGTGCGCTGTAAAATATTTTTTTCGTTAATAAAGAAACTATATACAATGAATATATGTTAGAAAAAGGAAACACACGTGTGAGTATGACATGAGAAGTTACGAATCAGGCGCAGCGCTAACCACATCCATACATATACCTCGCAATCAAGTAGTCTACGATATCGCGGCATACAAAACCCGATAAATTTTGAGTATTTAAGAAGTCGCATGGGCTTATTCATATGTCTGTTTAGAGAACTATTAGTTAGTTATTTTAATTTTTGAAGACAGAAATGCTTAGAATAACGCACCCTGGATTCTGCAGGAGTAAGTACTTGGTGTTCCTCTTATTTGATTCTTTAAAAGAGCAAGAACTCTTAAACTCATTTCTCCGTCTAAAATGTAAAATAATTCAAAAGTTCCATGTCATATTTATTCATTACGTTGAGCTTGTATCTGATGATAAAGTTTCAAATCCTCAATCGCCTCACTGAAAATCAGTACTATAGTCACAAAGCTTGTTCGAGTGTCTACAGTTGGTCCAAATAACAACTACACAATTTTATTAAAGGCAGTTTCTGCCGCGCACCACCACTATGTGAAACCTGCTGCCCACTGAAGTATTTCCGAACCAATTAGACTTAGGGTTTTTAAAGAAAAGCGCGTACCAATACTTAAAAGGCCGGCAACGCACTCGCGAGATTTGAGAGTGTCCATGGACGGCGGTATCTTAACATCAGATGAGCCTCCTGCCTGTTTTGTTTGTTCCATATAAAAGTAGTTTAATCTTTGATATTGTGTATTATTAAATGTTTCTTTCCTTCTTAAGCTATTGCTATTTAATACCGATACCATATAATAATAGTAGTTATAAATGTATATAAAAACAGTCCCTTGACTTGCGTATTCGAAGTAAATGTAAATTTAGAATCAATTTAACATCTCTTCTGTTGACGTTCATAAGTGTACTTGGTTACTTATATTACTAAAATTATTTTGACTTTGAGTTTGAGTTAGTACACAAAGAAATCAAAATTGAATTGTCTAGTGATTTATTCTCAAATTCTATAATTATAGCAATACATTATAATCGTATTTTCAATTCACCCCTTTCCCGGCATGTGTTAAAACAATTATCGACAATGCGACCACTACAATAACAAGTGTGAAGATGTGACAAGCAATAAATTATGCCTTTGTGTTCATTGACGTTTAATGTACGGTGAAATAAAGACGTTAATGTCGTTAGGGTTAGGCGATTGTAGAGCAGTTTGATTTTTTGTGATACAATAGAAATAATAGTACAATATATCTCGCAATCGGGTGCGGTTCTGTAAGCGTTATATTGTAATATTTACGCAGCAGTATGTTTGTCATATGCGCAATAGAAGAGCGAATATTGAAATTGAAAGAGTCGAGTCGAAAACACAAAATTTTGCTTTTACTTTTACATATATGTATTTTTTCTATGCTATGGTAGGCAAACGGAGGCTAACCTGATCTTAAGTGATACCGCCGCCCATGGACACACATTGCCAGAAGGCTCGCAAGTGCGTTGCCGGCCTTTTAAGAATTGGTACGCTCTTTTCTGGAATGACCCTCGAATTGGTATGGAAATACTTCAGTGGGCAACTGGTTCCACACAATGGTGGTGCGCGGCAATAACTGCCTTTAGAAACTATTATGTATATTCTTAAACTAATATGTGGTTTATTGCAGCAGTTTACAGTAGTCTTATCGCTTAGAAGCATTCGCAATTAACAGTTGAAGAGAAATTGTTTTAATTACAGATGGATGCGTAAAAAGAAACTTATTTCTTAGGTGATTTTCAGTCCCCATCAGATGAACAAAAACGACAGCGTAAATTAAAAAATACTGTTATATATGTAATAAAGAAAGGCTTATTTTACAAAGTATTACAATTGAAGTACACGCATGCAGAGCCTAAAACAGTTAATGATCGACGAAGGAAAATGGCGACTGAATAGTACAAGAAATAAGTGCGTCATTTTATACAGGTGTGTACAGTACACACAGATAACACCCAGGCACACTACACTGATAGATACAACCACTTGTGATTACTCTGATTTTCAGCATCCACGTCAGTTGGATATAAACAGGAGTGTTACATACCTAACAAAAAATACTGTTAGGTTTAGACGAAAATTTTCTTTTACAAAATATTAAAATGGTAGAAATACAATCATTATATACACATTGCACAGCATAATAAAACGGTTAAATATTGACGGAAAATGGTGACTGAATAGTACATTTAATACCTAGGTGTTAAGTTTTATGCCTCGCTGTGTGTGCTGTACACACAACGAGCACACGGACTGATGGTGTCTTTCACTGATTATCAGTGATCCCGTCATGGGCATACACAGGAGCGTAAAATTAAATTACAGAAGATTTTTAAGTAGATTTTTAGTTATTTTGATATAGAAGTATACAACAACCAAATTACAGAATATAAAAGTAATACTAATATTGCCTTGTTCGCCTGGGTAATCGTCAATCATTTTAACACAGTTTTTATGAGAAGAGAAGAGGAAATTTCTATAGTATGAAAAAGAGTTCTGCTATCTGTAAGTACGTTTGAGCATTTAGATTTCTTTTCTCAAACATACTAGTAAAACAAGGTAATAATTTTGAGAAAATGATGGTAACGTAATTAAAGCTTTGACCAACAGTGGGACAGATTAAATACCGAGTCTATTAATTCAGTTTCATTGCGTGTACGATACCAATCACCAATTCCGTATTCAATCAGCGTCACAACACTCAAGGGATGACTTTATTAACAAACGTCCCACATAAAGCGGGAATTACGTCACCTTCGAACGACATTCGAAATTACCTATTGCCAACATTTTTTTTCATTCAACTCCCTGTAGGCACTGAAAACTTCATGGGCGTGGACAATGACAAGTAGAATACTCCCATTGGCTGTTTAGAACACGCCCACCTCGCCAACAAAAAGAAACATTTCAATGTATCGAGCGTATCCCAGGGTAATACTAAAAACGGAGGTTAGAGAATTCGTCTTTCTCTTTCTCAAGTCATTTGTAGTTTTAGGACGGAACGCGGTGAAAATGGTTCGTGTCGAAGTCTCAAGAGACTAAACAACGCCATCTTTTGGTGACCTTGTGAACTACGACGAGTGGAGAGCTTTACAAGATGGCGTCGTCAGTCAGGTGTAAGTAATTGCAAAGTTTTATTTTATTTCAACTTTGAGCGTAACTTGTAACTCTTGTGTTATTTTCAGGAGACAAATCGCGAGATAAATTGCTGCTATTAAGCGATGGTATTTTGTTAGTATTAACCGTGTATTGTCACTTATTCTGAATCTAATCTTGCATAGGTTCTAATAAATATTATAGTCAAACTATTTCTTTTATAAGAAACTACTTAAGACATGAAATTTCATACAATAGCCTAGGTGAAAACAAAGGAGATATACATTGATATATGAGCTTAGTGTATTTTTTATTTATTTCCTTAATTAATAAAACAAAACATTACCATTAAACATTACCAGGCCTTCTCAGTACCGTGTATACTACCTAGTAGATTTGGAACGGTTTAGAGTTGTATAATAATAAACCAACCAAAAATTATTATAACACCTTTGAAAATTTATAAAGTATTTCTTCATTTTAAATTTTCCTCAGGCCTACCTCTAGCATATAATAATATGATTCCTAATGTAATATGTAACTTCTATGTAAAATTCTACCTTTTGAGACAAATTTGCACGCCATCCTAGTGACAGAATATGAGAAGTTTAGATTGTATATAATATTATTTTGTGCCTGACACATTTCGTCCATTTTTGGGTCGACAAGCCTTCATCGCGATTTAACTTCACTATACCAGTATAAATCAAATCAAAATACGTTTATTCAATTTAGATGCTTCTTAGAGCATGCTTATGAATGTCATCAACGTTTACAAAATTCACGAAAGAGCAGGACTACGCCATCCGTTCGCAAAACTACCAGGAGGCCTTGTTCTGAGAAGAACGGGCAAGAAACTCAGCAAGTTTTGCCCTCCCTTTACATTACAATTATTCAAAGGAAAATGTCATAAACCACAACGTCATTAAAGTTACATAAGTAAAAAAACATAAAAATCTGTTCTGTGATTTACCACATTCACCATAAAATATAAATGTACTCACTCGTACGATTCGCAAATCGAACGCTTAACCACTAAAATAACTTATTATATAGTCTGTGAAAGTACAATTTCAAGAGAGAATAAAATCTCGCTTTGATACAAAGGCCGTCTTTAAAATAATGCCGCATAAAATCGATCTTCATAAGAAGCTTACCAATTTTATAAGAGAAGATTAGAACGTAGCTATGCTTGGAGCTTATTATGAACGTTGTCTACGTTGAACTATTTATATATTTGTTACTAGTCGATTTGGTGGACTTTTGATGACTTTGAGAGGATTTTATTTGGTTTTCGAATTACAGGTGTCCTTGTTACACTGGAACTACACTGTGATTGAGAGTTTTTTTTATGGTATAAAATAAATTTTTTGTTCAGAAAATTCTCGGGGGGAAAATAAACGCAATTATTCAAGAGTTCTAATTTTTATTATCGAATACCATTTTTTTATTTTCTGTAATGCTAAAAGGCTCGCTAGTGCGTTGTCGGCCTTTTAAGAATTGGTATGATTTTTTCTTGAAGGACCCTAAATTGAATTGGTTGGAAAATACTTCAGTGGTCAACTGGTTCCACTTAGTGGTGGAACACCATTTTTAAAATCTATCTTAGTACGAATATGTTATTTTTATATGAAGTCAAAATTAATATATTTTTCACAATTACTAGATCCTCCAAATGCTGTCAATGGGAATCGAACCCTTGACCTCTCAGGCTTAGTGATCCGTACATATTTAAAACCTTTTCTCTTTGTCAACATATTCCCATTAATTAAAGAAATGAAAGGAATCAAAATCTCAATTGAGCAATTGGATCAATTGTTTAAAATACTTATCTAAGAAATCGGAACACAAATCAATCTTCACGTTGCGTTTAGGAAAAACGTAAATTTATTGTACAGAATTGCATCGTAAGTAACATTATGGTAATAGGTAATTATCCGGAATCCCATAATCGGTCAGGATAGGAAATCGGCCACCGGGGCCATATTAGTGGTCTGTGCGATTAGAGCTATAAAACTCGATGCGATCTTGATAAGGGACTGCGCGAAAACCGCTAACGGATGTATCTCGGTTTCGCCAAATTAATGCGTATTTGCTTAGGTATGCTAATTCTCATCTATAATATATATACATGTCACCGTAAAATTGTAAAAACCGTTAGATTGTAATCTATCTCGCGAGATTGTAAACTGTCGAAAGATTGTGAACCTCAACGAACTGCTTACAAATTAACGTATTATTATTCGGTAGTTATATGAAATTGTTGGGAAGTAAAATTAATCTGTAATTGACCAAAGAAGTTTCAATGATAACTAAGTTAGTGTAGTACAATCTACCGAATAATAATACGTTAAATTGTAAGCAGTACGCTGAGGTTCACAATCTTTCGACAGTTTATAATCTCGCGAGATAGATTACAATCTAACGGTGTTTACAATTTTACGTTAACATATATATAAATGAATCCCTATTTCCCTTGGTCACGGCATCACGCGTGAACGGGTCGACCGATTTCGCTAATTCTTTTTTGCTGTGTTTATTATTGTCAGGAGAAGGTTCTTATGAAAGAAAAATTATAGTTTAAAAAAACTAATAAACACGCTTTTAAAGCACATCAAACTAAAAAGTGAAAAATAATTCCTAATTTAGGCTGAAAATGGTAATAAACAAAAAATACTGGTATACTGGTGAAAAAGCGTGGGTTGCTCTATAGACGAAAAATATGGCACAGAGCGCCCCACGCTTTTAGTAAACTATTATTTATTTTTAGGTTAATTTTTTTTATTTTTTTTTTCGGATTATTGCATTGTCATCGATCTTTGACAGGTGTGCAAAATTTGAATAAAATCTGTCCGTTTAAAGTTGGTCAAAATCGAGTCCAAAGGAGTCGATTACATACATACATACATACAGGTGAAGCTAATATAAAGCGTGTTAAAATATAAAAAAGCTTTGAGGCAATAAGCCCAATATAAGCAAAGCTGTTACTGTAATTGTGTATGTTATAATAATTAAAATAACACGTTATTTCTATCACAACATTTTTATACTGCGTGTTTCAATGTTATCTTCTCTTGACAAGGGCTTAATGGTGTTTAATATTTCACTTGTAATGTCTAGAAAATTGTAGAAATAAATTAAGAAGGTGTATTGCAGCTAAAGTTTTGTTTTGTTACATATTCTGTGTAAATGTAAATAAAACGTAAGACGAAAAGATCACGTTCCGATTGATTCTGATTAGTCAAGAGCATTACAATTCGCGTTGGCATTATTCATTCATGATATAACTAACAGTTTCGTCCATTATATGTTGTTTTATTGTCTCTGGGTCCTGTTTAAATATACGGACTTTAATATACGTTGAGTACACTGCTCGCTAACGTATTTACGAACCAATTCGACTTAGAGTCCTTTAATAAAAAAACGTAACAATTCTTAAAAGGCCTTTGAGCATTGAGAGTGTCCATGGGCGGCGGTATCACCTAACATCAGGTGAGCCACTTGCCCGTTTGCATGCTAATAATAATTTATTTAAAAGAATATGGTACAACTATGATATAGTGGTACAATCTATAGGTGGCATATGCTGCCACCCATAATGGCGTGCAAATTTGTCTCAATAGGTAGAATATAAGTTACAATTACATTTTGGGTCATATCATTATAGTCAATTCTTATATTATTTTATCACTACATTATCACATTCTTAAATTATATTATAACGTCATCAAATTAATATTAATTATAATGTTTCACGCAAATAATCATAAATAGAATATTATTTTTTTCCAAAAGTACATTAAGTCGATTTTTAAAAACTCGGAAGATATTTGAATGTTTTTGGTAAATTATTATAAACCTTGATTGGCACACAAGAGGTGTTTTTCCTATACATTACAATTATTTTTGGCATAAACTAGGTTAGTATATATTTGAATAAAGAGTATGCATTTGTTTTAGACAAAAATACATAACTATTCTACATGCAGAATTCACAAATTGTAAATTTTTCCCAACTGTAATGTTGCTCTCAAAAACTTTTGTCTAGTTGGCATCCCATCGAGGAATCAGTTAGGAAAATTTTCCGACATTCAAATGCAGTTTTATTAATGCATATTCAAATAGTTTGCTGTTTCCATAAGTTATACTGTACATGCTAAACCACTCTCAGGGGTTCCCAGAATAGAATTATTTTCATAGGCTTTTTATTACTGGTATTTATATATATGTAGGTGAGCAGAGCACTGTTGGCCTACTAAGAGTGGGTTAGAGATTTCGGAGAGTGCGACTCCCTTTACACCAATTGACTTTCTGTCTATGTGCGATTTAAATCTTGCTACCGTAAAGGAAATCGTTAGGAAACCAACATGCGTAAGATCCAACACGTTGACATGTGTTAGTGTCAGATGGCTGATCACCAATTAGAAAAACAAATGATCACGAAACAAATACAGAAATCTAAGGTCCAGGTAAAAGAGTTTAGCGCCATTCGTTTTATGGATGTAGGAATGAAGTAGAAAATGGTAAAGCTCTCTAAATTTTTTTGAGTTTCATTATTTATTACGTATGAACTTCCATTTCCTTAAATATTTTTAAATTTGAGGCGGTACTCTATATGGCTATAACTTCCAATAACGATATTAAATGCGCTTATTTCAGATTAACATATAACTGTAGTGATATTAATTATTAAATATACAAAATATAATTTTCTATAGGGTTCAAGTGCACAGGCTAATTAAAGTTTTAAGTTGGCGCCTGGTAGATAGTACCGGTGACCCCAGAGCTGGTGCTTACCTCGCTCAGCGAATAAGTATCGCAATACAGCGAGGAAATGCTGCCAGCGTTAATGCTACACTGCCACAGGGACCAAACTTTTTAAATTTATTTAATTTTCTATTTACCATTTTTTAATTATTATTAATATGTAGGTTAAGAATATTGTAATTATTATTATATTTTGTAATTAGAAACTATAATTTCCTTTGCTTTGAAAGTTTATTTAAGATTAAATCTTAATTAGACAATTAAACAATAATGACTATATACCTAAATAAAATAAATATAACTTTAATCTGTTTATCTGAACATTGATGGAGGCAAGAGGGCGGTGTATAATGTCGTTGAGCAATTTTGGCAAGGCCATGATGTCCAAGGCACATATTTTGTAATTACATATATTGTAGTCAAATGTCGGATGAGTGAACTGACTAAAGATCTGCTTAATATTCCTAGTCTAAATATTTTTATCTATTACTTTTTAATATTGTGTTGGTTTTTCTAATTTTATCTATTGTTTTTTATGTCATATAAATGTAAATAGCGCATTAGAGTTATCTGTTATGGTAGGTAATTTTATAAAAAAATGTAAATAAAGAATTTTCTATGTTAAATTACAGCCAGTTCACACATTATCAGGTGTTTGTACTAAACAATAACGACACAGGCGAAAGTTCCACTAAACTTGAACTGTTTTCCTCGCTAATTCTATTTCATTATTAACTTACATAGTGAAGTGTTTTATCGATCAGTTGTGGATGATGTAATTTTTATCCTTAATAACAGGTAAATAAAACTTTATAATGTTGATTTTTGCGCAATAAACGTTTGTTTGCCTGTTCTAGAAGAAATTACATTTAAAAGTTCTGTCCTTGTGGCGGAGTACCTTTAATGCTGGTAGAATTTCCTCGATGTACTGCGATACTTATTTGTTGAGCAAGGAAAGCACCAGCTCTGGAGTGTCTGGGTTAATTAGCGTCTGAGCACTTGAACCAAAAGTCTACTGCAAAAGTAATTAAATCAAATTTCAACGATAGACTCTTGTAAAGATATTTAGATATTTCATTAAAAAATATCCACCAATAGTTACTCGATATGAATAAATAAACAAAAGAATCTATCTAGCACGGCGTGCACGCATCGATAAAACAAAAGCACATCACTAGCAACTTTGTGGTGGAGTCGGCATTCGACAAAGATCTCAAGCTGAAAACTTTTAATACTTTAACTCGACACTCACTCAATTTCGCTTAACGCCGCTCGTTGACACGGCTCGACGCGATATCGCTTTATAACTTAACAACTGTACATTACTTGGATACACTTTGCTGTGTCTGTTCCAAATTTGAATGCAAAAACAAAACTACTGTACGTCGTTGCAGGTTTACGAAAAAGTATGACTTCTATGATCCATGACACGAGTTTTTTTATGTCAAACTTAGGAATAACGAATTAACGAATTGCACCACCCAAAACACCACCTCAGTTGTTTTTGTCAAGTGTTTTTGAATACGAAAATGATTTCACTCTTTAATTCAATACTCATATTTTTCTTCGGACCCATGGTTATAAAAATAAAAGTGAAAATGTTTTGTAAATGTACAAAAAGGCAAAAACGCGAACCCAACTTATCAAAAATGAGGGAAACAATCAAACAGACTGACGCCTAGTCTGAGGTGGTATGGTGGTGGAGGTATCTCAAATCTTGCTCTCGTCTCAAAGCAAAATATCGCTCTAATCTAAAAACACTCGTACATATGTGTATAGTACACACAAGGAATAACGGCTTAATAAAATTCACAAAGTGACGACTTATTGAACTTTTATTTCCAATTAAACGCTTCGCCATAATCAACAAGTGTCGCTATCAAAACACCAACTAACCTAATAAGAGCGGTGGAAAGTACTCGCAATAAAACAAAACGTAAAACGCGTAAGAAAGTCCTCCGGGGTGGGTGGGGAGGCCGACAATAGGTGTACTGATAACTTTCCTTCCTAGAGTCAATACCGACCCAAGGGAGTTTTACCCTCGAGGTTCCGCCGCTTGGGAAAACTAGACCCTACAATATAGAAAAGGACAGGCTTACACGCGACTGACGGGCGGAAACGGTGCATCGCTGTACTTATGTATTAATAATATATAAAGGAAAAATGCCGAGGACGTGCGCGGAGTGATATGTTGCGACTGTTAGCGAGAGAGGGATGGATGACATCAATTTGTCGTGTCGTGATGGGGTTTTATTTTGTTTCTGCGTTTACTATATGTTTCGTTGGTTTCAGTTTAAATCGGAATAGTTTTTTGGTGTACTGAAATTTGAGAACACTGTTCAAAAGTTCTGTAAAAGGCATAGGTGACGCATTTCTTACCAAAGATTCTCTGAGGTTCTAGAACAATTGTAAATGTTTTGCGTAATTGCATTGTAGAATAATATTGTCTTTGATTGACATAACCTTTACACATTTAATGAAAAAACTGTTTTTAACGGATTTTTTTTTTTTGCCAAAACCCTCCATCTTTTAGTCGATACCCACTCCGGGGAAATAAATACAGATAATGCAACTTTCTCTGCAGCTGTGATACTTTTTGACATTCAACACCTTTTGTCTTCAGTCACCGTGACCACGCACGCTGTAAAGCACGCGAAACGTCGGAGAAATTTAAAATTATGTTAAATAATTGTAAATTTATAATAATTAATAATACATAACTTTAATCCGTTAAAAACAGTTTTTTAATTAAATGCATTGTAGATTATAGTTTTATTGTAAGTAGTTCGTTTGGATATACAAACGGAAACCTGACTCGGTGTACCGAAATGCGATTAAGGGCGCGTGCACACCGAGCGCTAATTTAGTAATGCGTCGGTCACGTGACCTGCGACCGACACGCGACAGATTGACAGGATGCATCGGGATAATTTGTTCAGTTAGCTTATTTGATAGTTTTGTACGACGTATTAAAATTTTACGACAGACGATGTACTGTAATATTTTTTATAAGTTTTTATTAAATTATTCAATAATTTTCCACATACTGAATTCATTATTACTATTATAAAAATTAAATGCAGACAACAGACACATTATATGTGGACCGAGCTACCCACTGAAGTAATTCCGAACCAATTCAACGTAGGGTCCTTCAATAGCGTACTAATTCTTAAAAGGCCGCCAACGCACTAACGAGCCCTCTGGCATTGAGTGTTCATGGTGGTATCACTTAATATCAGGTGAGCATCCTGACGGTTGCCCCATGTAATATAAAAAACACACTGATGAATAACTATTAACTTAACTTTGCGCTTGTATACAGTAGAATTAACTTATGTGTATATATTAAACTTAGCTTTATATTGTTTAGAATTAATAATATATAAAAAATATAGAACAAAAGTAAATTATCAACATTACCTCTAATTATTTTTTTCCTTATATATTACTGTCTAACTATTCTATGTTTAAAGCAAATAATCATTATTATTATAAATATTTCGATACATATCAGATATCACTAAATATTTTTCAAAGCTCGAATTTCAAATTATGTCACTCAACGGAGAGGCTTGAACGCCGCGTGCGCAGGCACGTGCACCGCACGCGTCGACAAACTGCCGCCACTAAACATTTCGATTATTGTACCGTAATTGAGTTACACAATTTGTATCTTTTCGTTAATCTTCTAACTCGATTTCAAGGAACGATTATTTAAATTCAAGTCTAGGTTTAAACGAGATATCAATTAATGAAGCTTTTTAATTATTTATCGAGAAAAAATAAAAAATTTAAAACAAAAAACTTATCCTAAGAAGGATTTGTTCGTATATTGTTTGATATGAAAAAGTTGAATGAACAGTTTGTAAACATTGTGACCGGTGTTTGGATTGCGTATGGAACCAATATGACTTCTGGTACCGACATCAGAATCCTTACTCTGGTACTTCTGATAGCAACAGCAATACTATTGTTTATGTATGGAAGTTTGATGTTGTTCTCTTAGTATCCATAGCGCTGATGTTTGGATCACCAAAACTCATTATTTGGATCGGGTTCTCTGTTGGTGAGAAGACCGCTCAGATATTGTTTGTTGCCTTTTTAAGAATACCAACGCCGATCCTATACGGCCCCTTAGGGCTATTTGATGCGTCACAAATGTAAATAAAAATATTACACTAACATTTTTCCATGATAGGTCATTGGCACCCAATATCCTTTCTTACCCAGAAACTTCTTGATTTGAATCAAGCTTTTTGCAAATTGATAATTGAAGGTATATTAAACTACTCTAAATATATCTTTATAATAATTAACTTTAATAGTCAGTAGTCTAACATCAAAATGATCTGTAAAGTATAATAAAACATAAACATACGGCGAACACTACTCAATCGAAAAAATCATAATTAGTTTAGAAACGACAATAAAGTCTATTTTAATGTTAATTCCGAAGTAATACAATCCCCATTCTTCACTGACACAATTAGGAGCAGCGATAAACCCATGCATTATCTAGTCAAGAATAACAATAGAAATTATTACCCTTCGAGGACAAAAATTGTTAGTATAATATTACAAGTGGGGTGCCAACGGTAGCATGTGTGAAATCACAATGCTTTAAACTATTTGAGATGTTTTTGTTCATGTTAAAAATGATGGATGGACGCATCCAGTGTGTAATATTATGACCAGTTAAACGAAGATTTCAGTATTATATATAGTTGTATAGTATTATGAGTGCGTGGATTGCTTATGCAATTAATTACACTTCTGGTCCCGACAGAGCGGTCAGGTACTTCTGATAGCGACAGCAATACTGTTGTTTTTGTATGCAAGTTGGATGTTGTTCTCTCAATATCCGTAGCTCTGATGTTGCAACTTGAATCGCGCGGTACAAAAACTCATTCTTGGGATTTCTGTCGGTATCTCTATTGAAAGTTAAAGTCAGGGCTCAGGTCCTTGTAGCATACCAGTGCTTAAAAGGCATCTGAAATTGTGAGTATCGTAGTGGTATCATTGTGAGCGAACTGCCCTTTGTTCTAAAAAAAATAGGGAGAAATTTCTAAGATCTAAAATAAATAAAACAAGTATTAGTATAATATGTATTTTAATGTCACTTTGAACGATTACAATGTACAAGTCTTATTACTATATTTCGTTTCCACAAATTGATTTCGTTCGATTCGGAAGTTCGGTAAACGGTGTCATTTTATTTCGTATACATTTCGTAGCTTCTAAGGGAATAATTTATTTTCTTTTTCGTTGTAAGAAATCCCCATAGAAACGATTTCACTAGGATATGTTTTGTTTCAAGATATGATTTATATTCATGTATGTACACTTATAAGATTAGCGTGATTTAAATAAAATATACAAAGTACTTACAATAAATTTATCACAGATTTTACAAAAGAAATTGAGGGAAATTAACGAAAATGAAATTGAATATTATTAGTGAGCTGATTATTTATTTACAATATGTACATTATACGGTCATATTGAGCAATACTACAAATAAGATTACCAATTTCTATAGAAAAATAGTGCTAATTTTGATGTTTAGCTGAAATTTGTTTAAACAAGTGAAAATCGTTTACTAAGAGTGTCAAGTAAAGCTTAAAAAGCACTATTGCTTTTAACTTGTGTTTACTTTTTAAACCATCACATTCAAATAGTATATTTCAATGCGCTATGATTCGTGTATTATAATCTGTCATTAAATTTAACTACTACTAACTTTACTCTGCAAGAGTTGCACAATAGGCAGGGAAAGTTAGAAATAATTAATTTAGATAATTTAATGAATAATAATTCTGGAAATTTTATATTGAATTATTAGTTTGTGTACATCTTAATTAGCACTAAATAAAGAGTATTTATAAAATTTAATGTTAAAACGTATACAACAATAATGTTAAAAATAACTTTGGATAAATTAAAATACTAAATAACAAATATACTAAAAGCCTGAAATAGCTTTTTTATCATTTTTAACCCGACAAAAGCAATATTATTAAAATATTACTTTCAAGCTGTATTAACAAAACATTATATAGCTATTTAAGGTTAATAGTTAATTCAAGTATTACTTAGATGCAAGTGGAGCTGTCTGCGCATATTGTTGGGCGCTGCACGTTGGTAGAGAGAAGGGATTCACGCTGAACGGTGATGATACAAGTCCTCCCATTCCTGGGGACAATAAAGCTCTTTAATTTTGTGGTCCCTTAAAATTATCATCATCAAAACAATCATCGAAATACGTAACAATTATTGTTAAGCGAGGAATCGAACCCAAGATTACAAGGTTATAGTCAGGACTGCCTTTATTAATATAAGCATTACTCGTTTATCGTCACACAGACCCTTATAATCATAGCTTTGTGATTGAAATTATTATTGACTAGAAAAGTTTATAACACTTTAGTAGAATAGAACAAACATTTTAAATTCCTTATATGCCATCCAAACAGAAACATAACCTCGTCTCGAACCCAAAACAAATGCTTCAATAATGAGGAGCAATTGACAGCAACAGACAATTTTTACTACAACTAGAACGACCTTGAACTAAAGGAAAAATTCATTACTTATTTGTGATCAAACGGTACTATAACGTGCAAAAGAAATATCACAAAAATCAAAAAAGCAAAATGCAAATAAAAAAGCGGATCTACTAACACTGCACGGTGAGATGTTGCCAATTTTGTTGAAAATGCGGCGGACTTTGTCTTACGACCGCGAATGCGCTTCTCTTTTCTTTCGCTTGCCCTTTCATAGCATCGCATTTTGTATGAATGTTTGCGGGACAGTCATCTTTAGACTCCACGTTTCTTTCAATGTAATCGCTATCTTTTGGGTACGTGTTATACTGGTCAGTTAAGTGTCCATTCATATTCGCCGGATGATATGGCCCCAGAGACACTGACGGAACAGATATAGGTTAACGAAAAAGCGAAGCGTATATATATGTTTTGTGTAAATATATATATATATATAGGTGGACTGAAAAGTTCGTAAGCTAACAGATTTTTTTATAGGATTGAATATTTATTCCATCCAGCCTTCGAAAGTGATACTACGATTATAGCGGTCATACAATTTTTCATGTTCCTTGTTTCATTTTTCAAAAAGCCTATTTTGAGGCTATAGACAAATCGTACTATAAAAATGTTATCGAAAAATTGTATGACCTTATGATTGTATTTTCGGCGATTACCTCTTTCAGCTTCAGCTTTTAAGCAATATTAAATAAAAATTAAGTTGTAATAAATTACGCAAATATTCGAAGCTTTTAACTAAATTTTTCTACTTTATATATGACCTCTACAGTCTACATTATATTTGAACTTTAAACCACAAATTTAATATGTTACTAAGATGCTTACGAAGTGGTATTGAAGAAAATATTTTTCTGATATACAATTTTTATGCAACCAATTAAAAAAAACATTTAAATAAGTAATTTAGATGTTGGTGTCTCTGACTATATTAGTTCAATAAACATATTTAAAAATCATTGGCTATTAATAAATCGGTAATAAAAGTTATCTAAACAAAAGAAACAAGCAAAAAAAATTCATTGTATTTGGTCATAAAATTAAAACTCACGTGAAGTTGTGTTGAAGATGGAGGTCGGTGCCGGGTAATGCTGTGGATGGGGGTAAGAGGCGTGCGGTGTGGACGCGGCCGAGCAGTACCGAGGGGACACGGAGCCGCCACCACTACGCGCGTACTCCTCTAGAATAAAAAGCCTGAACATCAACAACATTCCCGTTAGGGAATTCTATCCGAAGAAATACTTGTAACTTGTGTTGAGTAATGGTTAAGCGTGAGCTGCGCCGGAACTATAATTTTATAAACATAGTCAAATAATATTGTCTTTTATTGACATAACCTTTACACATTTAAAGAAAAACATTTAACCGGATTAAAGTTATGTATTATTATAAATTTACAATTATTTAACATAATTTTAACAACGTTAATGTGTTAAAATTAGTTGGATGTTATTAATATTTTAATAACATCCAACACCTTTTGTCTTCAGTCACCGTGATCACGCACGCGAAACGTCGGATAAATTAAAAATTATGTAAATATAATATAATTATGTAATGTATAAATTAAAGTTATGTATTATTATAATACATAACTTTAATCCGGTTAAAAAGTTTTTTCTTTAAACATAGTAAAAAACAAATGCCATCGGAGTCCAATTCTTTTGTTTCATTTGACCCTTTATATTTGGTTAAAAATACTTTAATCTACGTATTATAAAGTAAATACACATACACGAAGTTAAACATATATTCACTATCTTGAAGGTGACATTATAACATACTAAGCTACATACTACATAGCCCCAAAGTGATGATGATGACCTGTCAGTCACTCACAAACAAGCATTTCCTTCAATAGAAGAACATTATTTATAATAATAAATAACTGTTGCTTTATTTTATGCTCTATGAATGAAGTTTTTGTGAGAAAATAAATAAAGATTATTATTATAATAGACAAATACCCTTTAAAAGTAACAAGATGTTAATAAGACAAATGTATAATAAGTAATAATATCAATAATTATATTTTTTTATTAAAATTTTTATGGACAACAGCTAAACTACTTGAAACATCCAGTTATGTTAATAATGTAATGATTTGGTTTAAAAGAAGTCTGTATTAGTATGTAGCAAATATCTAAGTGATTTATTAAATATTGCACTCAAAATATGTATATGGGATCAAAAATTTAATTCTTGCCCTCAAATCTATTCAAATTAACTATTACCATTAAACTAAAAATAACTATTAAAAAGTGATTATAAATGGGGAAATCAGATTTTAGGTGCAATAATGTAAGAATTCATGTGATTTCGAATCACATGAATTCCTATGAAGCTAGGGTATTTTTTTTCCTGAAAAAATGTCTGTATTAACTTACCGTCTGTCCACTGGGAAGCAGCTGAATCTTGAACACTGACAGCTAATTGCCCAGTATAGGAGTTGAAAGGCATACTGGCAGGAGGTGACCTTGGCGCACCCAGACCTAACTGGTTATTCCGGGGCATCGAATACAATGCCTCTGCTAAGTCCGCTGCCCGTTTTAGAATTATTTCCTGTAAAATGTCACTTAATAAATTCTCACTAAGAATATAACAACATTTAAGTACAGTATACGATAGCTTATGAGCTAATTGTGTAAAATAAAAAGTACAACATTAGGCAAGAACCAGAAGATTTATATAGAAACACAATGACATTGTTTAAAAAATTAAGATTATTATTCTTGATTGTATTACAGATGTAACTATATATATATATATATATATATATATATACATATACTATATGTTTAAAAAATTTAAGTAGAGAGTTTTAATCAGTTTAATATATATTATTATTAACATATATCTGGAATTGTATAGGAAAAACACCTTTTGTATGGCAATCAAGACATTCAATAATTTACCAAAAACATTCAAAGATCTTCCTACTAGACTTTTTAATCGACTTAATGTACTACTTTTGGAAAAAATATTAATGATTATTTGAGTGAAACATTATAATTAATATTAATTTGATAACGTTATAACATATTTTAATGATGTAGTGATAAAATAATATGTGATTTGATATGTAATTATAACTTCTATTCTACTTAATAAGAAAAATTTGCACGCCATTATGTGGCAGAATCTGCGAACTTTAGATTCCACCACTATACAATTTTTGTACCATATTCTTGCAAATAAGTAATTATAAATTTATTTTACAAAGTTAAAATATAATATACATATATTTTAAATCGTAAAACTGTACTAAATCTAAATTATACCAAAAGTATTAATGATGTATTTGATTTCAGCACGAACCTTTGGCAGTTTCTCCGGATCGCCGGGATGTCTCGGTATAAGTTTCTGAAGCCTCTGAAATCCGTAATCTATCGTGGGCTCGTTGAGTGCTGCTATGCGAAAGAAAACAAAATCAATCATTAGTCGCTCCACTAACGAATGAAATCCTAATTGATGGATCACATTAACAACGAATTGGGGTCTACATTTTGGACATTCATATAAAAGCGACCTGCTTCGCACGGCTGGACATTTTTTCAAATATGTTGGATATAAATATAGCCTATTTTACTTAGGGATAAATTATCATATCATCGGTCTAGTATTTTTTAGTTAAGTCGATTCAAACATTTAAAAAATCCTCTTAATAATGATAAGTATACATCATGTTCACTATGTACAAAAAATGCAGCAGTGTTATGACTTCAGCGTGCGACTCTCATCCCTTCGATCCTAGGCTGTGCACTAATGGACTTTCTTTCTATGTGCGCATTTAACATTGACTCAAACGGTGAAGGGAGACATCGTGAGGAAATCGTCTTGCCTTAGACCCAAAAAATCGACGTGTGTCAGGCGCCGGAGGCAAATCATCCAATTGCCTATTAGATTGATTGATCGTGAAACAGATACAGAAATGCAAAAATGTTTTCAAAGTCAATAAAATTGAATATATACTCACAAACATAAACGAATCTTCCAGGTGCACCTTTGCAGAACTGTTTACTCTTATAGGACAACGTTACTTCTACAACACCTGGAATATGTCTCGGCGGTGTCTGTACTCGAATCGCATGTGATGTTATCAACTGTAGAAAATATTAATCTTATAACAATAAATAAATAAATAGGCCAGAAGACTAACATTAGGACGCTTGACGTGCTTTTCGTTCATATTATATGTATATTAGGTTTCTCATGTAAAGATATATCATTTTGTACGACAAATTAAGTTCTTATGTTAATAATGCGTATTACTAATGGATCAATTATAACTGTTAAATAAAAATAATTCGGTAGTTGCAAGTTTTGAATTGAACTTACAAGAATTAAATACCAATTTTATGGTGGCTTTATTGTTATGAAGCTATTTCTTGTAGGCAATTCTAGCCCTGCCCTGTTTTATGTCGGTATAGTAGATAGAGGTTTTTAGTATTGATCAATGTTTTATATTTAATAATCCAGGATTTAAAATAAAAATAAAGAAAGAAAATTAAAAGTGAGCGAGAATGAACCACAAAATAGGTAATCAATTTTCCAAATATATATTTTTTTTATTTCTTAATCCTACAGCTAACATAAGTTATATATAACAAAAACAATTATACGTACTAAAGATATAGAGAAAGATGGAATACATAACATATACAAAAAGGTGCAAACATTAGCGAAAGGAAGGAAGGAACAAACAATATTTTTTTTAAATACATTTAACTAAGTAATCCCTTTAAATGTTTACTTAATTAAACCAAGCTTTAGAATAAACCTTATCATATATTACCTCACTCCACACCAGCATAGTGCCAAATACTACTTGAAGGCCATCGAAGAAATTGTCGCCCACTATGATAACGGTCGAACCTCCCGATGTCCATCCTTCACTTGGAGATATTGCTTTGATGCATGGCGTTGCTACTGGCAACGGTGGATATAATCCCGCTAGAAAGAGAGTATTTTATTTTAAATTAGTTTCCTTGGTATCTTTCAGGTCAAATTATTTTACAAGATATGGTAAGACTTAAGACCGGGCACTAATCAAATCACTCATCGTAGATTTGATTTTATTTAAGTATGTGATTCTTGAATTAAAAACAATAAATATGCATTGATCCTTTACAATAATTTCAATGGTTGACTCTACACTAAACAATATTAAAAATAACAAAGTCACCTCTAACGTTTACCTAAATTCGTTTTTATTCAATCATGGCGAGTGTTATGGAGCCTAAATATAATTAGGATTAGTTTGGTCGAGAGCTGTTACTAGTGATTTTATTAAATATTGTATATTTTACGAGTTATTTAAATAAAAAGCAATTCCACCTCATTTGTTCCGCGAAACACTGTATCGTCCGTCTCATCTCACACGAACTTCAGGCATACGTTTGTTTCACCAGAGGAGACTCGCGGGTGAAATCAAGAATTTTGCTTGCCTAATGCGCGCTCTTAAGAAATTATCATTGTCACAAGTCAGACGCAAAGTATAGTAATGAAACTGGTTCTAGATTGTTAGTGTTTTTTCTGCCACGGTTCATACGGATTCACATTTCTTTTATATTTTCCGATACAATAACTTGATACAATTACGGTACTTTATAAGCCGTATTCTATAGATCACGAGTTGAATAAACGCTAGTTAAAACTCTTCCGTTCTTTCTGAAGAAACACAATCGAAACTAAGATACTATCGCTAGAATGAACTATGTTTTGTGAAAATGAATTTTAATGAAACGATATAGAGTTGACAACGTGAAAAGGTGGTTAAGACCTTATTAAACTTTGTAGTGAGGGGGACACGCACTGTAAGACAAGGGGCCTCGTCCTGAAATCTTACAAACAAAACGACGCGGTAATAAAGGCAAGAGAAAGTGAATTTAAGGGGACGAAAGGAGATTACACCGGCGGCGGTTCTTTATTAATTTGAGTAGGTAAAGATTTTTCTGGAAGAAATTTTAATTTTTAATATTCAATAAGCTGGCTTTGAGTATTAAATTAACTTCATTATATTTCTGAAATAGAGAGTCGACCCCTGGTTCGGTTTCCAAAATAAGAATCGTAATTGCTACGGGACGAAGACATTTCCATAGAATTATCAAAACAAAAAATTTTGTCTGATTAATGTGGTTTCAATATAAAGAATTACGGCTCGTAGTGCTTTTTCTATATAGCCACAGTAACGCGTGGCTATATATCCCGAATGGTAATCATTTTTGTATTGTAGTTACGAAGACGCAGAATTACTTTTCTATACACTATTAACCTCTTTAGCAAGTCTTGTGTAGTTGAGAAAATACTAATATTCGTACAAATTCCATATCGAAAGCTGAATTTCTTACATCAAATGATTTTTCCGATACCAAAGAGCGATAATTCGAATTTTTCGCGTGGAACAATTCATGAGGAAATTATCCCTTTTCTCTTCATGCCTCCGACGCCTCCCAGCCACCCTCGGTCAAAGTTGCTTGCGAAATGTCTACACTGATTCTCCGCATACAAACGACATTCTCAAAGCTGTATTACGACTTTACACATTATCTTACCCGTTTTATTGTTCACTTTACTCACTTCCAGTGTATTGTTATTAATTACGCACTGTTTTATATAAAAATAAACTAAATAAGGGTTTTATTTAGTTATTATATAACTAATTTTAACAGAGTGTTTTATCTAAAACTCTCTTTAATTTCAACACAGAGTTTTCAATCACAACACAATTTGACAGAAAAATAGGGGTGGGAAGGGAAAACAATTATGGGATACTATTTAAGGAATATATCTGGAAGTCAAAAAATTTGTTCTACCTCAAACGCTTTCTTTAGTCAAATTTTGTACCAGACGCCGGACAAAATTCAGCTTCATTTAACACGTTACACGTTTGCAGTTAAGTAATATTTAAATTACAGAGGTTATAAATACTAAAACGTGTGCATAAGTTTTTTTTGTACGAAAATGTTCGGATAAAAAAAAGAAATATGAGAAAAATCTATAAAAAATCAATAGAAATAATAAAAACAAAAGAGAACGTACAAGTAGGTTCGATTGCAGCTTCTGTACCTTCTGTAGGGTCTAGCCGTTTCGCTCGGCGGCCATGTTTGCTGTTATTATGAACAAACATATTATCTGATATTGCTAATAGCGGGCCGTCTACCATCACCTGTGTTGATATCACCACCTGTAAAAGAATTAGCTTTAAATAATTGTGACTCAATAGTATATAGAGGTTTATTAACAGTTACTTCAACCTTTAATGTTTTCGATCGCTTAATATGTAATAGCAACATTTTCGTACCGAAGAATTCCCGTTCGAAATAAATAGATTGAAGACTCTGGGTGTAATATTTGAGGCATGTAGTATTTACTATTTGATATTCTGAATTTTTAAATTATTTATTAGACCTTATAGGAAAAAAAATCTTATTATTATGTATGTAGAATTATAGTCTGGCTTTGTAAACAATCACAAATATTACTCTTTTTACGATTCCTGACGAAATATCCTAAAAAATGAATTTGTTAAATCAAGTCACTTGAAGACCTTAATTCAAACTAGCGATTGATTATAATTAAATCCTATTTTTCATAATTTCATCTTATACCAATATAATCATATTCAAATCAGGTAAGTCTAAACCATCTCAGGGACCACCCGGCAATCGGAAGGCCAAATAAGAGTGCAAATTGCACTTCCTTGCATACCTACGCAATCGTTCGACCATTTCCTCAAGTCGAGACATTGGCCCCACCTCCCAAGGGACTCTCCCTTTCTGTTGTGTATGTGTGTGTAACGTATACGAGGTTATTTTTGTAACTATATTTGTGTGATCTTGAACTTCGTCGCTAACCAAATGTTTAGTACATATTTAAATATATGCTTTTAGTGCATGAATTATTCTTTATCGATACATAATTTAAAATTAGTTAGCAATTTCCTAGGTATTTAACATTCCTATTAATAGCTATGTCACCGTAAAATTGTAAACACCGTTAGATTGTAATATATCTCGCGAGATTGTAAACTGTCGAAAGATTGTGAACCTCAACGAACTGCTTACAATTTAAGGTATTATTATTCGGTAGTTATATGAAATTGTTGGGAAATAAAATTAATCTGTAATTGACCAAAGAAGTTTGAATGATAACTAAGTTAGTGTAGTACAATCTACCGAATAATAATACGTTAAATTGTAAGCAGTACGCTGAGGTTCACAATCTTTCGACAGTTTATAATCTCGCGAGATAGATTACAATCTAACGGTTTTTACAATTTTACGTTAACAGCTATACCACTAAAGATTCTTACCCTTGAAACGTGGGGAACGACCACTGAATAATTCAATGACACACGGAAAGTCCAAATATAGACATAGCTACATCGACGTATCGAAATGTACGCTTAATATTAGTTGTATTAAGTTCTATATTTGTTTAAAGTTCGCAGAGGACACGTAAGACAAATATGTCTTGGGAACTGTGGAAGCAAATTTGTACTCATAAGTAGAGTGAATGCACCTTTACCGCAGCGTTAGGGGTGACGTTAATTACTTTATATGGCTGTTAAAGTTTTAAACAAGAAAGTTAATGGTGTTATTATTATATAAATAAGTTCTTTGTACTAGTTACTATATTAGTTGTTATTATTATTATTAATTGATCATTATATTTCTAATTTAAATTTGACGACTCATTGGTTTAGTGGTTAGTACCCCTGCGAATCCATGGGTCCCGGGTTCGATCCCCGGCTGAGACGAACATCGATGTGATGAGCATTTGGTGTTGTGCTTTGGTCTTGGGTGTTTAAATATGTATTTATATGTCTATCTATCTATAATATGTATGTATATCCGTTGCCTAGTACCCATAACACAAGCTTCACCAGCTTAGCATGGGACTAGGTAAATTGGTGTGAATTGTCAAAAAAAAAAAAAATTGTTGCAAGAATACTTAACTAAATTAGCACGGTCTTAAATATTATTGAATTCGTTTAATAACAAGATTTTTAAGTTGTTATTTTATCACTTATCACGGTGCCAACGAAAATTTATATTGCTATGAAAAATTGAAAACAAGTGACTTAAAAATTACCTGCACATTAAAACAAAAGCTGAACATATATTTATTTAATACTTTGGAAATAGAGCCTACTCTACACAAGTAGACATAAAATCATTCTTATGGGGAAAGAATATATTGATAAACTTAAACGCGAGCGTTCACCCACTTAATAGAATTAGAGTTGAGAATTAATGTTATCAAATTCAAACAAATCTTAACTAGAACAAATCAGTACAATTTAAGTAAATAGATAAACTCGAATAAATAAATTTAATTTCATCCCTCGGCTAAATTGGAGGCGCTTCAAATATTAAAGAGTCATGAACGCAACCCTTCCTTCACTTGAGGGCGATACTGTTACTGTATGCCGCAAGCTTTTATTTATTTTAAGAAAAACGAATAACTGTACTTTTAAGTTAGTCTAATAGATTGTTATTCATAACGCCTTGAGTCACACATGTAGTGTTAAAACATAGGTATACAAAAAAGAAGTGATCAATATGAATTAAAAGCCGGATTTATTTATTCATAAAAACCCGCTCAATTATTAGGTAAAAAAACCTATACATATTACGTTGTACTTCTGCCCTTCTCTTTATATAATAAAAATAAATAAAGAGCGTTATTTACAAAGTTATATAATTGAAATATAAAGCATTTTCCTTCTCTGTATATACACTTAAGTAAATACTTCCAACCTGTGTTATCAATTAGCTTCAGTGATAAAATAAATAAAGCACTGGCGCTACAACCTTTTCAGGTGTAGGCTTCAGATTTTTGAATCTGTTTCACGATGATTTGTCAATAAGCAAGTAGGTGATCAGCCTCCTGTGCCTGACACACGCCGTCGACGTTTTTGGTCTAAGGCTAAGGTTTCCTCACGATATTTTCCTTCACCGTTCAAGCGAATGTTAAATGTGCACATAGATAGTCCATTGGTGCACAGCTGGGGATCGAACCTACGACCTCAGGGATGAGAGTCGTACGCTAAAGCCACTAGGCTGCTCTGCTTCAGTGGTTTAGATTTAGATTCTTAAATTGACGTCTTTTTGCCGTCTGCTTAATAAACAGTACAAGAAAAATATAAAGTAAAATTTATTCAGCGGTTGCAGAAGAAAGTATTTGACTTGTACCCTTCCCTATACGCGATAGAGATAGACTTGTGAAACACAGTAATTTTTCCTTTCTCTAGTAAATACAGAAATTTCTTTGTTCAAACCGTAGGTTCTAAGAAACGAACGTTATACTTGACAGCGGAAAGATTGTACAAAATAAAAACTTCGTAAGAAGTGCTTTTGACAATTATTTTATTAGTCTAGTCGACAAGTTGAAAATGGTACAAAATAGAGATACTGCTCTTAAAATTATGTGAGATAGCTCATTGGATCCGGAATGACGTCTAGAAAAATGTGCCAAAAGCGTGTATTAGCACATAAAAAATTGCAAAAGTTATAAACAATTAAAGATGAAACAAAAATGGCATTTTTTGTACCATTTTCAACTTGTCGACTAGACTATATAGACATTTCATAGCTATGATAAAAGCTTGCTTTTTACTTAACTTGGAGGTCATGGGTTTGATTCCCAGCGAAACCAAGCTTCGTGCTATAGCTTAAACCTCATTCTAGGGTAGACTTAGACGTAAATTTAAATTAAAGTTTGTGCTCTTTACCTGAAATCTTCTCATATCCCGAGGATTGCCAGCATTCTTTAAACAGTTCTGATTGCATTTCAAGAAGAACTTTAGAAAAAATCTGAAACAAACAGAAGCGTTTCTTAATACCAAAACCTTGTAGTAATTAAATAAATGTAACAAGCCGTTTCCACTTCACTCTGTTTTTGTTGCTTTTTTTAAACCAAACTATTAGCTGTAATTTGTTTCTTATGATCAAAATTTGTACCTTCCGCCCTTCTTACTTTTTGTGAAGTTCACACTTTTTTCCAACCCAAGCAAAATCTTTGAAGGTCATTATTTTCTAGAGTGGCATATCGTATTACATAAAGCTGATTTGTGCAATTTATTCTTCAAGGAAAAATGAGCTTTATACGGTCGAGATAGGGTCGAGGAGGGTGGCCGATGCGTATTGAGCGTACGATAGGCGATCACGATGAATGCTTCAGTAGAAATATTTTACATGGCCCGCGGCTACAGCCACGCGAATATTGTTGTGCCAACAGACAATGAGATATTCCGAGAGCTGTTACAACTTAACAAAAACTGATTAACAACGAGGGTTTAATGTGAGACGATAGATGAGGTAACAGCTCTGTATAATCCAAAATCTGGCGTTTCCGAACGTATTTGTAGAGCCCGCGGCGTCGCACATCTGTTCCCGCATTATTTATGTTAAACACCTTATGTCACAATATTGCGAGTTAGGAGTTTACGCCTGTCAACCGACACTGGGTCTATGAATGGAGATATTTTAAGAAACTGAGGACAGATATATCGCCTTGACAGTGAATGTGGTTTGTCATTCCGAGAGCCGCTGCTAATAAAATGACAAATTTTTTTAATGTAACAACGTTACGTTGACGTATAGTACAACCCATTAAAACATATAATCCTGCTTCATGTTGGGTTCAAATAATATTACTGAATAGCATAGTATTGCCACATATACATATTTCCACCTTGACCCCTAACTATACACTACCATCTAGCTATAGTAAAACCTATTAAAACAATAGAGAACGCATAGCGCGTGCAATCAAACTCCATGTTGGGTTTAAACAACATTACTGAATATGTATTATAATAATATATTCCCACATATACATATTACCATCTTGACCCCGAACTATACACTACTATCTACGTAGTTTTTTCCATATTTGTTACAATTATTAAGCGTAATTCTAAGAATTAAACTATACCGGTTTATCGGCTAAAGTTGTTGAAATGTTCGCATTTCACAATACGAGTAGAGACCCGACAGGCGCTAATTTATATGAAGCTCCACGTAATTTACGACTACCTTACCACCTTACATCTGCTACTGAATTAGAAAGAAACTTTTATTGAGAGCTTTTAATTTAAAACACCCATTAACTTTAGTTAGGAGCGTATTTCAATATTTTTTTATTATTCTAAACTATCAACTGTGCGTGTGCGTGTTTGTTACAAGGCAAAACCTCCTGGAGCAATTTACAGACAGACATAACATTTATTAGTAACGAAACAGACACACAAAAAAAACAAAAAATATGGAAAAAAAAAGGAAATAGGTACATTTTAAGTTTGTAATGTGTGTGTGTTGCGCATGTGACTGGCCCTGACTCAGCATTATGTTGTTTCGCAGACGTGTTCATCAGCACTGGTCATCCTGCCAGAGACCACAACAGATATTTTGCGCCTCTGACGCAAAAAAATAAAAATAATGTACGTAATAATAATAGTGGAAAAAATTATAATAGTAAAAAATTTAGAGTGAAAGTAAAGAAGTCAGAATTAAGAATGTAATACGAATAGTTTAGAATTACAATTAGATGATTTTTAATTGTGTATCTATAGGACAACGTCTATGCTAGTAGGTACATTATAATACGATGCATTCAAGATATTTTGCAGAATTATATGAAGTTTAAATAGTATATTTTGTTTTTGAAAACCATGTGTACTAGTACTTTAAGAAATATTGAATTTCATTGATTTAAAATGAAGAATTAAGTGGAACACCCTAGCAGCATATTCATTGTTCACGATTATATACTTTACAATTAAATTTCAAGATGAGGTATTATGAAACTTGAAAATCAACGCCAAATATTTATTTATAATTTTGGTACATACTTTAATCGTGAAATGTATTTATTTAGTACTTTTATTTCAATTTTGGTTAAACTTAATGAATAATACAAGTATTCACAGATGTGTTAAGTGTAAAAATTTTGAAATAAAAATCAAACGCGTCCCTTACAAAAATGGCCGCGTTCTATGTGAAAATATTTTCCCCGTAGCAAGTACGAAAGAAAAGAGTGCTTTCGTCGTAAAAACTAACCCTCCCTTTTCATCCCTTACTGTGTGTAATACAGCCCCGTTCTTAAAGGTTTATCTTTAGATACCTATCATAGGAAAACTGCGCTTTGAATAACCAGTACAAGTAGGCCATTTTGATTGACCTTAAAAAGATTTTCATAGTACATATATTCTTTTCTACATGTTTTATTATAGGGATTAATGTTATTCACACTTTTTGTTAACAAATAAATAATAACAATAACAATAAACTTAAATGGTGCAACTGGCGGCCTTATTGCTACTACCCGATCACTTCCAGGCAACCCTAAATAAAGAAAACAGTAAAAAAAGAAAAGATTTGTGAAGCCCAACCTAATTTATAATAAAAACAATAAAATCTTAATTTTAATAAAGACAAAAAAGCAGAACTAAAAGAAAAAAAAACTAATGTTAAGATGTATATATGATAATAAAATATATTCTCGTATCTTTAACTTCTACTGAATCTAATAACGGTTTGAGTTGATAAAATCATAATCACTTTAATAATTAGTAAATTTAAAAAAAATATTCTCTTCTGAGCCTAATTAAGCGGATTAACTATTAGAAGCTGAGATTCCAGCAGCATCAGAAAAATCACAGACATTTTTCAACTGTATACAGTTGTAACATCTTAATACTAGACGACATTCATAACAGGTTTACTAGCATAGTATAATATACATATCAAAATAATAAACATTGATTGCTCATAGTTTCAGTTGGTATCTTGACTATGTAAAAAATCTACTACGGCATTAAGTCGCGGTGAGGGGTGGCGCAGGGTGAAATACTTGAAGCCACCCGCCTCATCCTCCGCGCCCAAGATACTATGTTTATTTGCATAAGATGTTCTCTTTTAAATAACTAAAACTATAGCGGAATAATTTATTGCGCTAACATTCTTTATACTTTCAGGTTCAGGTCCGACAATCGCGATACAGAATTTATATTAGTTTTAATTAGAAGATTTTTTAAACCCAAAAAGCAGGTCCTATATGAAACATTTTAGATACTATTGCAACGAAAATTGAAAATAATTTTCTATACGACACCTATCTGACATGATAATAATTACAAGAGATATTCTCTTGTAATTCTCTCTATTTTTCTGTCGTTATCTTTTTGTTTATCTATTTATCTATAACAAACTGTTAAGTTGTATATGATTATAAGTAAATAATAGTCTTATCAGTAATAACTCTATAATCTACGCCGTAATTTATTGCAAACTTTCGAAGCTTTCATTAAACGAAACCAGCAATATTCAGTATTATCAATCGTAGTTAACAAGTGAATATCGAAATGACCACGAGTCGAATCGAATTGAACAATCGAACGTTCAGGAAGATCGCGAGCGACAACAAGCGGTCTCCACCAACTTTTCCCTTTTAACCTTTCGTCCCCCTGTACTCCCTCGGGAGGCGGTCCCCAGGGCAGGCATTGACTCCCCACGCCCCACCACCACTCAATACCGACACGCCATGCGGACGCCAAAGATTAAGTACGCGGAAGGTTGAACAAGCTTGTAGCTGGTTTCAAAACATAACTGTCCAAAGTTTTAGTAGCTATAAAGTAATAAGAGTGACTATTAATTTAAAAATATTGTCGCTTGATTTAGTTCCTTTGTGTGACTGTTTTCTTAGATATAGTTTGTAACACCATGCTGTGTTAAAAATCAGTAAGATAATATTGTTAACTACCCATTTAAATAAAGCTTTGTAAACTTACCCAAATATTGCATTATTAAATTATTTTTTCGAATGCTTTAAACTTCGAACGGTACGATATTTCTTGTATTATAAAAAAGCTATAAATTATTATTAATAGTTTTTGTCTTAATAAGATTTTTTTTTATCTTCGCTATATTTAAATGGAAATGTAAAAATGCGTCCAGTCTGTGCTGTATAGTCTATGTTAACATGCGACGGGCCCATAACGGGACCAGTTTTTGACTTTGTTTTTCCGCATGTGCCTATATCCCGCGTAAATATTTTAGTACGTACCAAATTCAAGGGTTAACTGCCCCTCGACCTTTTAAGTAAATAATAAAAAAAAAAACAAAAAAAACTACTAGACAGCTTAAAAACTGCTATCATAGTAGAATATACTCGTAAAAAAATATTACCTTAAATACTAATTCAACAGTCGAAACGTAATTTTATGTTTAAATCCCGCGTCCCTTAAACTTAGAAATCGTTAGAAAATTATTAGTAAGAAATAGAACCTTAGACAAAACCTTAGAAATCTAAATGTACCAGTATGAAAGAATATTTATAAAACTTCAAGAGACGCTATAACAAATTTTGGCCTTGGCTTGGAGTTCTGCTGAATATTCTTTGGGCATGTAAGTGGGCCATCTGTGATTGACACACGTCGTTTTTGGGTCTGAGAAGGTCATGTCAGTTTCCCGAAGTTCTTTTATTGACCGAGAAAGTGATAATAGCAGATTTGGAAAGAAAATTCTATATAATTCAGCGGGCTTAAAACAGTCAGTAGATTACTTTAACAACGATATAAAATAAAGTTATTTTTAAATCAAATCGTTCTTGCTATACATTTTTATAGGTACATAAAAATGCCATTTTTATAACATCCATAATATATTCCAATAAAGCAATGTAGTAGTTTTTCCGACGGAGGGGTATCGCAGACGACGCAGCATCCCGTTGCCATGGCAACGCGATAAAACCTTTCCTTTCATAGTCGTAAGCAGTAAAAGTACGATTTTCAGATAAAGCAAGAATATCGTTTGTCTACACAATTTTTATTATGTTTCTCTTAATAATTTATCTATGATCTCTCTCTATCTTTATACAGATATTAATAAATTTGATGGCTTTAACCAAGTTCATATGAATCCACATATACATATAAATTTATATTTATTTTTCAACATTATCTTATTGACTCAGTAGTCTTAGGATAGTGTATATATTTTTTGTTAAAAAATAAACATTAAATAAAATGTTATATATATATATATATATAAATATATATATATAGATATATGAATGTGTTTGTAATGAAATTTAAAAATACAAAGCCAATTAATTATCGACTATAATATTAGGACTGCCCTACTAATATTAAAAAACCTCCCGCAGAAATTTTTTACTACGCTACGCGAGAATTTGGAAAAAAATATATGTTTATCGCAAAACCTTTCCTATACTAAGTCGGTCGCCTGACTGAAAACGCGCTCGGCGCCGAGTAGTTTCTATTGACAAACGCGCTGAATACTCTCTGCGCCTACCTGCTTATGCTAGTATACTTACGGATATTCATACTATTGAACGAGTATCGCGAATGCCATATCTACGTATCTGTATGGATCTATATCTAATAATGACGGCTCTATTTATAAACGCGACTATCAGAAGTTTGTCGCCAACCAGATACCATGCTTGCTATACACTCGCATATTAAATTTTAATACCAGCCGATATCTTTTATTTAAACCTAAACAATCAAATATTCAGTATTTATATTTTTTAACCACAGTACAAATATAAATAATTAAAAATTAAAACAAATTTAAAAAGGTCCCTTGTACAGTGTACCTTTAGTGCTGGCATTTCCTCGCTGTATTGCGATACTTATTCGTTGAGCGAGGAAAGCTTTAATTTTACATTTTATAGAAAAAAAAATACATTTAGTGTTAATAAATGTTATTAAACATTAGATTTCCAAGCTACAAAAAAAATCCTCTGGCATACTTCGTACTGCAAGATATGATCTGTTTCAGTATAACATATTTGTTTTATCGTAATCCTTTTAAAGTTTTCCTAGAGGATTGGAGTAACAGGAAAAGTAGATGAAATTGAAAATTCAAATCCTGTACAGTCGTGTACAAATTAAGTTCTTTCGGGTACAATCAACATATAAAGACAAGGGCAACATTACCCGTCACTTCATTGTGGGCACCGCTCTAATTGTAACTACACTCTGGGGCACCATCAGCCGCTCAGCGCTATAGTAGGCGTGGGCCACTAATCTTCGACCCCTACATAAACGACAAGTACAAGCTAATACGGTTTTTACTAGCCACGTAATAGAACACTATTTTGCGCGCCTGCGCGGTCGACATTTGCGAACATAGCGAGGGTTAACGCACACTATCAACTCATTAAATTGCATCGCCTTTTTAATGAGTCTGAAAGTGAACAAAGGATATTGAGCACGATTACATTAAGTACGTTGTAGTAAGATAGTTTGTTTTTGTCGACAATGAGATAAGCATTAATACGTACTAATTTCCAACTCGAGATATCGTTTGAAATTGTTTTCCGTCTTTTGTTGTTTGATTTGAAAAAAGAACAATTTAAATGTATCTGTAAATTGCTTTCGGGATTCGAATGTGTTGTTATGGGGAAAATTATAAATATATCGAAAACCTTAATTTACAAGTAATCAATCGGCGCTACAACCACCTTAGGTTTGGACCTCAGATTTCTGGTGAAATTGGTTCGGAAATACTTCAATAAGCAGCTCAAAATAATGGTGGTGCGCGGCAAAACTGCCTAAAAAACGCTCAGTTATGGAACAACGCACGTCGAGGTGATAAGGGTGAAATTTCGTATTCTGCCTCGACGTCCGATGATGAAACTGGTTCCATATAGAACGACGGACTTCGAAGCGAGTGGAACATTTTTCTCTCACATTCAGGACCAGCTCATATAAATCTATCTACATATATTATCGGTAAATAATTTTTAATAGATATAAATAATGTTGTATGCGATAAATGGTACCAGCTCATGCTAAATTTAGAAACGTTCCATACGTAGACAAAATGAATGTCCAACAACAATATTCCGAGCTCCAAAGCAATACATTTGTAGAACACATCAGCATAAGTACGCCACCCTCTCATATTTACACGTTGAATATGCTATAAAGTGATATCACTTGATCGTTTTCCGGGTAATAGTTATAAATTACCCGGGTAGTTTATAAAAGCCGGTTAACCCGAGGTAAGCGGACAAGGTCCATAATTTATTATTGGGAAATTCGCGTACATGTTTTCATATTCTCTATTAATCATGTCTGTAACGCTAACAGTCCTATTATAAGTCTGATTATAAAGATTTATTCATTGCTTTGACATGCTGTCGTCATTTTATCAATTCTTAAAAGACCGGCAACGCACTAGCGAGCCCTTTGGCAATGTGAGTGTCTATGGGCGGTGATATTACCTAACATCAGGTGAGCCAAATTCCCGTTTCCCTCATGTTACATAAAAAAGAAGCTCTAGACAGAAACCGGTGGAAATAGTGACCACAACACTAAGACATGAGCTACAGAAAAGAGAGAGAGTATTACATTTATATTAATTACAAAAAGATGATGATGAGAGAAGAGATGATTCAACTAGAGATTAACGCATTATATACATATTTATTCATGTATTTTTTCTCAAAAATACATACATTACAGTATTGGCTTTGATGCCGACAAAATATATATATAATATTAAACACACAGTATCGCTACTGTCGCTTGTCGGAGACAGCATTCAGTAAGCGCAACGTCTTTGTTAAAGGGGATCTGTGCAACAGACTGGTTCTGGCCCTTGGTATCGCAAACAACCTTGGACTTCGCCATATATTCCCTAGGTACGAGTACTAAGACACCGAGTTCTTGGCTAACACTTGGGCTGCTCACCAACCCACAAGACTTTAAGTATATAGTAGGCCATGCGTAATTTTTATTTCAATTTTATATTGAAAAGAAATTACGCAACAAAAATGGCGGCCCATAGGACTGATTAGCGATATCAAACTCTAAGTTTCAAAAGAATTTCAAGACTATATATAAACGTCGAATTACTGTTCTAGTAAGTACTTATACTCCACATTCAAGTGCTTAACAGTCTGAACAAAAGAAAAATTATAATTCTGTAATATTTGAGCTAAACCAAAACAATAAACGTTATATCGGCGATCCTACAAAACGGCGATATCAAAATATAACGACCGCGATAAAAACGATGAAAAGAAAGGAAGTAGCATCGTATTATATAGTGTATAAAAAATTAAGCAGAATGCTCTTAGTAATTTGTAATATCATAAATGAATTTTATAAAAAAAATTATCACTACAACCTTTTTAGGTCTGGGTAAATCTAATAGGCTAGCCGGTTTCCTTCACTATTCGAGCGAATAGCGCACATAGAAAAAGTTAATTGTTGCACAAACGGGGATCGAACCTACAACCTCCGGGATGAAGGTCGCACGCGGAAGCCACAAGGCCAACAAGGTAAAACAAAAGTTATTAATACTATTTTTCGTAATACGTCAAAATACACAACAAATCCAATCGCTTGTATATTTTTATTCCACGATATAGAATCTCTTTAATTATAAGGTTTTTGTCAATTCGCCTCAACAAAGCGTCTTGGAGCAACGTCATTAATCTTAGAAAGGCTGGCAGCACAGCAAACGACCTCCCGTTAAGACCCTCCATGGGCACCCGTAATATTCTTGCAAATGTAAAAAATACAACAAAACGCCACCAACTGCTAAGCTAAATGCGACCTTGTTGTTATCGTAATTAGTATTAGTAACGCATGCTTCACGAGGAACTTGCAACAGTTTGAAATAAGTAAATGTGGCGCGGAAAAAACTTCGTAGAATATACTTTTTCGCAGTAGGATTGTTAAATATATCGTCCAATCAGTATCGCAGTTTGAACGGGGAATTAGCGTTAGAAGTGACGGGCTGAATCCTGGTATCCTTTTATGGCCGGTAAAGGGTAGTCTTATTTGAATTTGGAAGACGAAATAAAAAGACAATGAAATCTGCTCTAATTTAAGCGGAGCGAGTTTCTAGACGATTTCGGGGATCAGCCAGGAGGGCTTAATTAATGCATTAAAATTGAAAGTCCGTTCCCCCTCATGAGTCGGTTTTGTCATTTTGTACGCTTAAAAGTGAAGGGTACATACTCTAGAACTTTCATATAAGGTACTAGAACGTAAGGTACGTGCATTGTCTTCACATATAATTATTTAACAAATGTAAACGAAATATTGTAATCCTATTTTAAAAGAGTAAGTGTGGAGTTTCTTGCCCATTCTTCTCCACCCGAAACTACCTTTTGGAAGAGGCAACTAGAATCATCTTTGTATTTTCTTTGACGTTCAAAAGTGCCATTTTAGGTGGTCTAATTGAAATAAATGATTTGACTTTGACTTTGATTAGAAAATTGACATCTTTTTTACTCGCTTTATATTAGCTTCACCTGTATGTATGTATGTAACCGACTCCTTCGGACTCGATTTTGACCCACTTTTAACGGACAGATTTAATTCAAACTTTGCGCACCTGTCAAAGATCGATGACAATGCAATAATCCGAAAAAAAATGAAAAAAATAATTTTTTTTTAACTAAAATTAAATATAGTTAAAAAAAACTATAAAACACGCTTTTAAAGTACATCAAACTAAAAAGTGAATCTGTGCCATATTTTTCGTCTATCGAGAAACCCACGCTTTTTCACAATAATACCAGTATTTTTTGTTCATTACCATTTTCAGCCTAAATTAGGAATTATTTTTCACTTTTTAGTTTGATGTGCATGTATGAAGCGCAAACTAACTGTTATGGTCTCTGGCAGAATGACCAGCGCTTTGGAGCGTCTGCTCCACAGTATAATGCCGGGTAAGGGCCACCACAATACACACACATAACACACTTAAAATGTGTTATTCCTGTTTTTTCTTTCCATAATTTTTTGTTATTTTTCTCTTTTGGTTATTATTTTGTGTTTCTGCGTGTGTGTCGTTGGTTATAAATGTTATGTCTGTCTGACAAAAATATTTTCGTATTAAAAAATATATAAAGCCTTTTTCCTTTTATATAAACCTTATCACAGATAATCGACACTCACGTCTCCTCGCACAAAGATAACGGAGGTCCTGATTCCGTTCTGGAAACCGTTAAACGAATCGTATTCGATGTAATGAAAGCTAATTCTTTCATTAACTTCTTCGAATAGGAAAACTGCGTCCTTAATAGATATTTGTGGGAATAATAAAATTTACTACAGTTTCATTATCCACAATGCTTATAGTAAAGTTTATTATTTCCTATAACTGATTTGTCTGCATTAAGAATCTTTTGCCATTGTTACGAGTATGTATAATATATATTTAATAACTTTTGAGTTGAGAGTACTTTATAATATGCATACTAGTTGTGCTGAATTTAGTATATCTAGTTCTTCAGCTTCCGCTGAGCAGGCGAAAAATAATAAACGGCTCAAATATAAAAGTCTTTCCTACAACTTTGATTTTGTTCCCTTTGGAGTAGAGACTCTTGGGCCGAGGGTTCAAGTGCACAGGCGCTAATTAAATATTTAAGTTGGCGCCTGGTAGATAGTACCGCTGAACCCAGAGCTGGTGCTTTCATCGCTCAACGAATAAGTATCGCAATACAGCTAGGAAATACTGCCAGCGTTAAAGGTACACTGGCGCAGGGACCAAACTTTTTAAATTTGTATTAATTTTCTATTTATTAATTATTGTTATTATTACTATGTAGGTTAAGAAAAATTTAAATACTGTATATTTGATTGTTATGATTACTAATAAAGGTATATATAAATTAATAACTTTAATCTCGGTAAACGGTTAACAAATAAATAATAAAATAGATCAGTGGCGCCACAACTTCTTTAAGTCATGGCCTCAGATTTCTGAATCTGTTTCATGATCATTTTTAAATCTAATAGGCAAGTAGGTGATCAGCCTCCACACACGCCGTCGACTTTTTGGGTCTAAGACATGTCGGTTTCCTCACGATGTTTTCCTTCACCGTTCAAGCAAATGTTAAATGCTCACATAGCAAGAAAGTCCATTGGTGCACAGCCGGGGATCGAACCTACGACCTTAGGTATGAGAGTCGCACGCTGAAGCCACGAGGCTAACACTGCAAACGATAAACGGCGGTCCAAAGATTTTTATTCAATGTTTTTCTAATAATCTTATCATTATCGACTGATAAGTGCATTGATATATTCCATTTATCAAACGCATAAATCGAAATCCGATCTGACAAGGCGTTAATGGGTAGCTCAATGCAATTTAAGCGAACCCCATTGATACTATAACTGAATTTCTTTTTGTAGGGAGCTAAGTGCAGATGTACCCAGAAAACGTATTCTAAAATATCTTTAGAACCTGTAAAACATTGGTTTTGGGCATACAAAGGTAGTACTCGCTACAATAAGTGATAATAATAATAATAAATTGTTTATATGCCAATAGAGTCGCACGCTGAAGCCACAAGGCCATCGCTGCTCAGTCAAAATAAATAGCATTAAAAAAAAAAATAACAACTTAGAGATGTTATTATGATGCCATCAATAACTTGTTTTTCAATAGCGTGTTTTTTAGTTCTTTTAAACTAAATTTATTTTCCACATTTTAGTCCTAGCAGCAATACGTGTTGTCTCAATTTAATCGTATTGCTTTGTGGACTTAAAATAATTTCATTGTTTTTTCGAGATAAACCTATGAAATTATTATATTGTCGCTGATTCTTTATAAGTGTACAAAGTTTGAATTAAATCTGTCCGTTTAATGTAGGTCAAATTCGAGTCCGAAGGAGTCGGTTACATACATACATACATTCATACATACATACATACATACAGGTGAAGCTAATATAAAGCGTGTAAAAAACCAAGGCTCTCACACATTTCTTATACCGTAAAAAGTTGTAAGATCCATCTAATACCAAGTCGGTCGTATTATTCAGTCAATTACTTAAGGACCTTCTACTAAGACTCCTTACAACATCGTATACTGACTATATCAATAACATATATTTTATGTTTTAAATAAATTCATTTATATAATAATAAGTTTTCTTCTCAACTTGTTATCAATTCATTAATTAAAATTGGGTTCAGTGTTGTGAATCACGTTGAATGAGACATATTTTGACACATTTCTGTTGTTTTCTTATGTCAGTCTTAAAACTGTCATACCAACCTGTCCATTATTATTTCACCCTTACGCGAGTGATACATGACGAAAATTGGATTTACTAGTTACAATTGAAAAAGGCGCTTCTATCAAATCCGACCCCTGCGATATGTTTGCCGAAATATAGTTTAAAACCTCTCTATTCTCGTAGAATATACTCGTCCAAAAGGCCATTCAATATCGTATTATTTACGTAGAGAGACACATTTTTGTATATATGTATATAGAAAACTGGGTTTTGGATAGACTTTTATGCTTTTAAATATATAACAAAATAAAACAGTGGCGCTACAAACTTTTTAGGTGTGGGCCTCAGATTTGTGTATAAGTTTCATGATCATTTGTAAATCTAATGGACAAGTAGGTGGTCAGCCTCCTGTGCCTGACACACGCCGTCGACTTTTTGGGTCTAAGGCAAAGCCGTTTTCCTCACGTACGTGCGAATGTTAAATAAGCACATAGACAGAAAGTCCATTGGTGCACAGCCAGGGATCCAACCTACGACCTCAGGGATGAGAGTCGCACGCTGAAGCCACTATAATTTGCAAAACCCCATACTAATCTTGGTATGTATGCGTGAAATACCTACTAGAAAATCTCCAGTAGTTAAATCTAAATCAGTTATTTTTACACTAGGAATCGAATCCAATAAATACAGACACGTATTAAGTTGGCATGTTGATTTTTAATAAGCTGTGACTTGCTGGTAAAAAACTATATTCAAAAACGTTAACTAATAATAATTCACGGACAGGCATTTTTAGCTAGCTATAAAATGATTTGAAACCGCTTTCATATGTATGCCTCAAGCCAGATAACACTATCGGTAAACAAAGACAAGCAAACCACGATAATGCAATTTACAAAGCAGGCAATCAGGGGCCACATTGTTGTTCGCCGTCAAAGAGTCAAAGCAAGGAGCTCTGGGTTCCTTAATAATTAATTGGCGCTTAAACGTGCTGACGTCTTGTGTCTGCCACTAAAGGAAGCTAACGGCTCGTATACATACCCCTTTTATACTTGACTTATGATTAATTCTAAACAATATAAAGCTACGTTTAAAATAATAAAATACATATGTTACGTTAATAGTTATCAGTGTGTGTGTAATAGCAGGGGGCATACGGGTAGAAGGCTCACCGTGTGGACACTCACGTTGTCAGTACGATCGCAAGTGCGTTGCCGGCCTTTTAACAATTGGTACGCTCTTTTCTTGAAGGACCTAAGTCAAATGGGCTTGCCCCAAAGAACTCCCTTAAAAAACGCTCAGTTTTGGCACAACGGACGTCGAGGTGACACAGGTGGTATTTCGTATTCTGCCTCGACGTCCCATTATGAAACTCAACACTCTCTGTGGTAAATGCGGTAGTGTATTTGAAATTCAAAGTAAAGAGTTATATTTTTGTTTAAAACTGTTTTCCTTGAATGACTGTTCTTAATTTTAAATAATACTCCAGCAGTCCAGAAGAGCTACAACCCTTTATGGGGTTGGGCTCAGATTGCATCTGCTTTTGTTGGATTATTTATATTTTACAGACAAGTAGGTGATCAGCGTTCGGTGTCAAATTCAAAGTCAAATCATTTATTTCAATTAGGCCTATTAAAAAGTTTGAAAGTCAAAATTACAAGTTAAAAATATTTAAAAAATATGACTCTAGTATCCCCTACCAAAAGGTCTCATATGGAGAAGAATGGGCAAGTAACTCCTTTGTCTTACAGATAATCGATTTTTAAGATCTAGACATCACAGTTTCCTCACGATGTTTGCCCTCACCGTAGCTGTAGGAGGAAATCCTAATTCCACATTCCACAGAAAGGAAATTCCATTTGTGCACAGCCGTTATTCGAAGGCAAGACCAGGGAAAGGTCTTTTAAGCCACTAGGCCAACATTTCTCTTAGGTCCTGGTCCGCAGGGGCATCCCCAATAAGAGGTTAACAGGATCGGACTATTTCATTGAGATACTAAAAAAATACAATTTAGAATTTCACTTTCATTTAATAGTCAATTCAATCAAAAATGTATCAAATGATATTCCTTAATGGATATTAAAAACAGATATATTCCATTAATATTCCGCAATTATAAAACAAAATTGAAGACTGAAGAGGCCATTAATCAAATGAAAGGTCACGATTACATTCAAATCATGATAACTAATTGAATAAGTCACTCGTATTTAATTAGACTTAAGTGAACTTTTGATTTTCAAATAATAAACGCTTAGAGACGGTATATTTTTCCTTTTGTTTTTTTTCAGCCTTTTGACCTCCAAAAGATATAGGCCGCTCTTTCGATTGGTATAAGGATAGAAAATGACACTTTTAAAAAAGAAACTATAACCAAGTCTCTAAAAGGTATTATACTTTTTTATTATTTCACGAAATTATTAAAAAATATATTTTTAGTAAGACTGATGTCGTCTTAGAAATTGAACGTTGTTTTATAAAGTTATCCATATATTTTGTACAATCAAAATAAAAAATGAAACAACCAAATTACTTTAAAATGCCTGCAATTAGTAAGTTAAGTTATTATAGTAAGTATTCCATTATAAGCGTTTGTACACATTAATACAGGAATATACTATGTATCTTTACGACATAAACGTGTTTGCTCATAAAACAAATACCATGTCCACAATTCTCTATTCCAAGACTAAGTTCACAACAATTTGTTTGCTATCTGACCCCACCTCACGCAATGCCATCATAAAGCGACAATTAACTTTACTTAATTTCACTACATTGGAATAGGTGTGCTCTTAAATGTGACGTGAAAAAATTTTGCTTCGACAAATGACAGTCTGAAATTCTTTTTAAGCTCCGAAGAGAGAGGGACCGATAAAACCTTCCCACTAATTAAATGAACACGGAGTTGTCTTTTTAATAACGGTTATTTTGTTGTAATAAAATTGGAAAAAGCTTGCCACTAATTAATCGAACAAAATGTGGCCGTATCTATATCGTCTAAGTTTTTTATCGTATACACACATATTTTATATCTGTGGCCATAGGTCAGAATGATAAATGCAATTTCATAACTTTACAGAACAAGCAATTATTAAGAAATCTTAAAGGCACTTTTAAAATATGAAACGCTCGATATATGTACTTATCACTGTCTGATCTATGACCACAGATATATTTCGTACGTACATTGCATGTACCAAAAGCAACTAGCGTAAAAACTGCTGAATTTATTTTTAGTTCCTTTGAGGACATTTTATTAATAGCTTTTGACAGATCCTTCCTATTACTTTTGTCTTGTCTATGAAAAAGCAACGAAATTCTACTTTTAAAATAATGTAATAAAACCGCTCATAGATTAGAACTAACATCAGGATCGTACTAGTTGCAATTCATCATTATTATTCCAGACAATTTATCAAGCGGTTGGCTCGCCTCGCTCGACCGGATCGCACATTCTAACGAGATGGTGAATTTTCACCGAATAATTTCCGAACCGACGAATCACGTATTGGAATCCAAAATGAGGTCGAAATTGAGATAGAAGACTTGCACATGGCTAAGAATAAAATGTTTAAGTTTAAAAAGTTCGATGGCTTCATTATATGAAGAAAGTCATCATTTGTTTGATACAAGTATAACTTTGATAAAAGATTTATCTACATAAGAAGAGGTCTTGTAAATGATGATATTTTTTAATTTACGAGACATTTTGCAATGCCTTGCGAGTTGAAGGGTCGTTGCGATTACTCGAGCTCATTACGGCGACATCATATTTCAATTTACGATCGTCACCCAGACTTATCGAGTAGAAATCAGAGGGTACCAGTGCGTCTATATTACTATAAATCAGAAATACGACATCTCATTACTTTGCTTCCTCGATTTATTTTTTAGTACCAATTAGATGTAAATCTTTTTGTTCAATAAAAAAAATTAAGCAAAGGCCACATTACATAGAAAATTTAAGCTGAACGTTAGATAAGTCGACAAGAAAATGCTTGGTTAGAGGGAATAAGAAAACGGTCCTAGTTGTTAAGTCTTGCACAGTTTTGTCGCTATCTTAAGGATAAGAAGCCTAATCACCGGTCGTCGTGCTTGTATCGGGCCGTAGCGAAACGCGGCCTCCCCCAGGGTACACTTTTGGGACCAGTTTCCTTTTTTGTATATATAAGGCTAAGTGTGACGATTTCTTTTGTTGAATCACAGTTCTTTGTTTGATATTTTTGTATGATCTAATATACTTTTTCTATTGTATTTTTTATTAAGATAGACTTTTGTTTTACTCAATAATTAGAGACACTTTAATTCAAAGATTAAACTTGAGTGTGTTTTCACGACGCGATTTTATAAGGCTATTAATAAAGACTTATGAAGTTATAGAAACTCTTACAGCAGAACTTTCAAACCTACCATTCGGGGGTCGCGCTCGAATGAACTTTTGTTTGCAAACTATTTGTTATGGGACATTGCCTTGTTAATGAAGCCTCTATGTGCCGAAAGACATTATAAAAATACGTTTAACTCATAACACAAACTAAAACAGGAACCATAAATACAAGATTCTAAAGTTAAAACAAATCACATAACGTAATAAAGGAAATCAAGCGTTCAGAAACGAATTTATTTGGCGAAAAGAAAAGAGGCGCACCGCGGCGCGGCGTGTCTAATGAGATAATATAATAGCAGTGATTCGCTCCCACCAATGTTCACAAGACCGAAAATTACCGGAAAACTGCAGTCGAGAGATTCTCGTCTTTATAGAGAAACATTTCCCTAATGTAAAATTAGAATTTCGGCCCACAAATAGGTACTATTTGTGGTTAGGAATGTGTGCGAATTTATTGTTTGTTCGTAAAGTTTTTTGTATTAATAATAATACTGCGATGAATTAATTTCAAAACTATACAGCATTATTTTAGTATAAATCGATTTCATCCAAAATATGCTATCAAATAGAGAAACGGAGGGCTACATCAAATTGGGAATCGATTTTGTCACACCCGAAATAGGGTGTAAAGATTCCATTGTAATGAAGATGTATGCCATATGCGGAGTTATAAGTTTTTTTACATTAGATGTATTTAAGTGGTATACATCAGACAGCCATCTGTATTGATTTCCGGGATTTTCGGACCTCGGGTTTTTTAATCGGTTAGAATTCCACGTGTAATTTCGTTGTTAATATTTTTTCTGCTAAACAAAAAAAATCTGGTATTTTTATTTTGTCTTGTACATATTTTAATTGTATTTTTTTGTAATAGGTATTTATGTTTACCTAAATTGTCATGCATATATAAATAATGTATGATGTGGTAAACTTTAATTAATAAATAAATAGACACAAATATATGGAGTAAACACTTTATACAAAGAAAATGTGTGAACGGCGGAGCTTTGAGGTTCTTACAAAAATGACTAAAAAACAGTTAAATAATATACAAAGTGTGATGACCCTACTTTTAATGCTTACATTGATTCCATGTAATCAATTATGATTCCCTAAACTATTAATCTACTAATAGCAAGTCACAATATGTTTATAGAATAGTTTAATACGATCATCAACCAACCCTCGGTCATCGTTTTAAATTCAAGTACAAAACATCTTAATCATTCCGCTTCATAAAATTCTTAAGTGATTGCGTAGGGAACATTGAATTGGAAATTGATTTAAAGTCCATCAAAGTAGAGTATGGGTATCCTAAATTGATGTTTTATTAGGTTTTTGTACCTCCAGTTACAAATAAGTTTTTTTTTAATTGAACAAGATTTGAACGTTTTTTTTCAATCCGTGTATGGCTTGTAGGTGATACTGACAATGCCAATGGACACCTACAACGCAATGAGGCTTGCAGTGGTGGTGTGTTACCGACTTTTGTGATTTTAATAATATATAATAATCAAATATATATAATATAATAGAATTGAATAGAAAATACATAACCAAATTTTATAATAGTTAAAAGTCACCCCAAGACAGCGACCAAAATGTTTAAGCTCACTAATTAACAAATACGTAGATTTTAGTTATTACAAAATGTATATTGAATAAGTTAATAGTAGAGTCGGCAACGGGCAGGCGAGCAGAGATAATGAAATTGTGTACAGGAGCGCGACGAGCCGCGATCGTGTCTCGGGCAAAAATCCACTTAACAAATTGCTGCTGATTCGAAGGGTTCTGGATTGTTGCCTGCTTTTACAGTTACGTCAGTTATTCGTGTTATCCGTACATACATGCATCAATTTCTGCGATCTTCATTTGTTTTATGGAATTATCCTATATAATTATAACTGTGTGGTTGGTAGACAAACGCATGTTTTATAAATTTAATTTCATAAAACATTTAATTTGAGATAAATTTAATTGCTTATTTATTTATTTATTAAAGCACTCATCATATATACATTTTCTATAGTATGAATTACAATGTATAAATTCTAAAATATATGACAATTATGGTCAACAAAACTGCGAAAAAAAATCCAAATTTTAGTTTTTACTTATAAAAAAATATTATTTACTTTGCACAAGAACAGAGTGTCGATCCCTCAATAGAGACTGTAAGTGTTATTGGACACTTTCTTATGTTTAAATATCCTTTTTAGTAAATTAGGTAAGTTTTTTAGTTAATTATTGGTTTGAAGTTTGGCTTGAACGTATTGTTAAAATGTGCCTTTGTGCAGAGACTAAAAACTTAATTAAAGATACTTATCTGTAAGATAAAAGTTTTTTTAGTTAATTGCCCTGCTAAATACCTTATAAAAAGCAAGTGTTTTGGGGCACTATGTCGTATTTTTTTTTAAATCAATTTTTGTTCTAAATCTTCACATATAATTATTATCAAATCAATGTATCAAAATAGTGTAAAACTATTTCTTACCCATTCTTCTCCATATGAAACCTTTGGAAGAGGCAACTACAGACATTTTTATTAATATATTTAACTTGTAATTTTGTATTTCAAAAGTGCCTTTTTAATAGGCGTAATTGAAATAAATGATTTGTCTGGACTTGATTTGTAACGTTAACTAAATCCCATTTTGGTGTAAGACAGTAACTAAGCTTATAGACAAATATCTTTATACGGCACTAAAATTATTAACACTAACAGGTAATTAACATACAAACAGAATGCGACCTAATTCTGTAATTCACCATCCATTTGCAAAATAAACAATTATAGCACACATAAAATAATTAAACCATCAACGCTATTACGGCCGACGCTGGATAAAAATGGAAAAAATACCATTGCAAGGAGTGTAATGAATTCGGCGCGGCGTTTTGCACGCAATTGCACAATTTCAATTATCGAATTACTAAGCGACTGTACCGTGGGCGGGGTGACTGATGAATTAATGTATCGAAGAACGACGCTTGTTTGGTCTGTTTTATTATTTCGTGTATAAAGCTTTAGTAGCCAGAGTAACTGGTCAACTGGTCAAAAAAAGGATGTTTGTCTTGACACGTGTATTACTTATTGATGATCTCGAAATACTTCAAGTTTAATTTGAAGTTTTTTATGGGACTGGACGCAAACGCAGACGGGTCACTTTGAATTAAGTGATAACCACTGCCCTACAACCGGGCTAGCTGGTGAGTTGTCGATCTTACAGGGAATGGTAACCTCTCTTGAAGGCCCCATAGTCGAGTAGAAATACCATGACAGCTGGTACAAATAGTGGTGGTGCGCAATAGCAAGTATCTTAAAAAGCGGTGTTATGTGGTATACTAATTTTTAAATTTATTCACTGAATAAAGTGATAAACGCCTGCAACACTGGTGGTTTGTGGATGAATTGCCGATCTTTCAGGGAATTGTTAGCTCTTTTCTCGAAGGCCGGTTCGGAAATACGGGTGTATACGTAGGTGCGGGAACATTAAAAAGCGCTGTGCGCTTGTGATGACATAAGATAACTGCTATGTTAAGGCATCGAAGTTTTTTTTATTTATATATAACCCCTAATTTAAATCCATAGTAATCATAGTAATTCACAATCAAAGTATTAGGAGACGCCTATTTCCATTCAATTGACGAAAAAGCAAATCAATTAGAACCGCGTTAGTCCTACCCTCACCTATGAAGTTTTCTATTTCTATTGTTATGTTGGTATTTGACAGCCTGATTAGCTTGCGTTCTTTACGAAACTTTATGAATAACTCAGCATGGAGGCTATTCTGTGTGACTTTTGTACGAGTTTCGTGGGTTGATGATTAGCCGAGACAATCATGATTTTTAGCCCTTTAGAAAATATTTACCTTTTAATTTCATGTTAATACACTATTTTAGTTACACAACTTTGTTTAATTGACGGCAAGATAAAAAAAAAACAACGATTTTTTTTAAATTTCGCAATAAATATTTTTGAGTTTTAATAATTACTTGATTTTACTCTAATTAAATTAATTAATAGATAGGAAGTGAACAAGCACAGATTATTTCCTTAAGTTTTGTTTACATTCCCAGTTATTAAAAAACCTGTCTCACCGCTTTAATTAAAGTACCCATTCATCTCTTTTCATTGCAGTGTAAACACAATTTGACAGACAGAAACAAAAGACAACTTTAAGATTATGCAAAAAACATGTCTTAATAATAATAATAAAATTACGCAATATCTTTAAGATAAAAGGATGTGGTCGAGTAACAAAGTAACAATATAACATTTTGTCCATCACCGGAATAACAGTTACACGAATCTCTAAATAGTAAGTTCTCCCGACCTCCCTATCTTTAATAAAAGCAGTATTATTAAATACGGTAATAGTAACCCGCAAATTTCTACAATATCGTAACCCATAAAAAACTGTATTCACGGCTTATGCCCATGTGTACAGTCTATCAGTATCATAAACCGACCCGACTAAACATAATAATAAATCGTTTAGTAAAAAATCTAAAATTAAACCACGTCCGATCAAAACTCCTGACATTCCAGAAAAGTTAACGGATAACAATGGTTCGTATGCATTTGCGTTAGAAAGTTTTTTAAAATCTGTCATACAAAGTGATAAATCACCGTAAATAGATGTGAATGAGTTAATTTGTTCGAGACAGACTTCGCAGACGAAATAATAACAGTACCAAGTTAAGAACTGAATAATTAACTACCCTTATCCGTGCGTCCCTTAACCAGTGGCAGATATGCTGTTATTTTTAACGAGATGATGTATAGCAAATATGTTTATTTATAAGGAATTTTACAGCTACTATATTATAAAAGAAAATACTTAGACAATATATAAAAAGAAAACAGTTTACAGTCATAAACAAATTATATGAAACAGAAAACATACGTCAATTAAGTACGTTCATAGATCAAAAAATTAAATTAAATATTAAACAAACGAAAACTTAATATTTTAAAGAAAAAACTAAATTGTCCCTTCGTAAGTAGTATTGTAATTTCATTTATTATAACAGCTTGCCAACGTTCGGCACACTACATTATAAAAAAACTAAAGGAAAAGGAGGTTGGCTCTAAGTAGATACAGAAAGGCTAGATCAGAGCGTACTGTAAAAAAATGGAGGAGGCCACGAGGAAATGGACTAAATAAAGAGAGTGATGATGATGAAATGGTAATTGATTTCAACGTATGACGCAACTGTGGATATTCATATAGAATATATAATACGATTTAACTAAGATTAGGTTAGGTTAGGATTAAGCTAAGGCTAAGATTGTAACGTTTATATTATTATAGTTACGTAGATTAAATCGATAACTTACCGGTCTATTATAACAGGATCTGATGGTGTTTCATTTCTATTTCCACAACTCTTCTTATCACAGCAACGACTGCAAAAAAAAAATTATGTAGGTAGCTAAGGAAAAAATACATACGACATACCCCACTAAATCTAAATATTGGCGAATATGTGCATATGTGTAAGTGTGTATGAAAGACTATGTATGTGTTGACATACCGTATTTCCAAGTATTTCAGCAGGTAAGTAACTAATAGAGTTACATCCCACAACGAATCATGTCAATTCTTTTTCTTTAATAAACTTCAAGATATAACATTTACTAAAGTCTATCAACTGAATTACAAAAGTACTATTTATTAAGATTTTGTAGGAAGCCATATCCACATTAAGAAAACTCTTGCGCCCTACGGCTCCTTGACGCAAAGGGCAAAGACATTGAAAGGACAGGCTCCCCTGAGACTCCTCCCCGAAGACGAGTGACAGGGATGCACATATCGTGCAACACGAGACGAAAACATTGCGTCTAAGGTGGAATAAAATTTTAATTGATCACACATACAACACTTGTGTATTTACGCACAACTACATAGACAGTGCGGCGAGACGCGTAACGGAAAAACCACCCCAAACAAACTGTTTAATACTACCGTGTGCTTGCTTAAGTTAATGTTCTATATTGCATTAAGTACGCACGTACAAAATTAGTATACGTAAATCACACACACACAATCACAGGTAATATTAAAACTTTAAAATTATACTCGACTAAAACTCTTTAAGAAACATTCCTAGTGATATTTTACAGACCAAGTGTTTAACGCAAGTAAAATTGGAGATTTTCAATTTATGACAAAACAATTCTTCCTGGAGTTGATGATAAACAGGAATGTCTCTGCCATAACTCGTAGGGTTGGGAAACCACAACAGATATTAATTGATATTTGAATCATTTCGATATGTAGGATTCTCAGAAGAATGATTAGCGAAAGTTAACAAAAGACTGCTGGGAATAAATAAAGTTTTTCATATGATTGATGATTGTTCCCGAGAATCAATATTTACGTAGCGCGCCTTATTGTGGTACTTCCGTACTTCTGATAGCGACAGCAATACCGGTACCCACCGGTTTTGTATGCAAGTTCTATGCAAACTTGGGTTCGCGCGGAAAAATTACCCATTATTGGGGATACCGTCTGTATTGGAAAGTTACGTGGAAATTTAACCGCGCTTCTCTATTGCGTAATAGAGATCTCTGCGGGATGAGTAGCGACTTTGTTGGATACAATTTTTTTATACGGGAATGGACAACTGTCGAAGTAGACATGAGGAGAAATTGGTTATGCCAATTAATCTGGAATGGTATGGAAAACTTTTTGTATGGAAATCAAGGTTTATAATAATTAACCAAAAACATTCAAAGATCTTCCTGCTAATGTTTTATTATATTTATGGTTATTTTAATGAACAATATATTATAATATTTGATAATGTAATAATGTATTTTAATTATGTGATCATGTAGTGATAAAATAATACAAGAATTGACTATGATGCAATGATTGATAATAATTAAAATTCTACCTTTTAATTATATGTATAAGACAAATTTGCACCCCATTATGTGTGGAATAAATATAAATAAATATAGTTTAGATTGTACCACCATAATATTTTGTACCATATAAATAAATTATTATTATTATTACCTGCACATAACTTCGTGTGTCAGCAAAACCCTGCACATCTCTGGATTCTTGTCCTGTCCTTCATAGACGATGGGCTGAAAGAACAAAATAATTAAAACCCAAATATGACGCATCGTTTAGACTGGGACAAGATTAGGCATAATTTAATTAAAAATCGGCTTGTAGATAAGATAATTTTTCGTCTTCATCAAGTTATTACTTTTTGCTAATTTATGCACCCTTTAATACATAATCACATTTCATTATCTAAGCCGAAGGTCATTTGCATATCGTGAACCAGCTCAATAGAGCGTTTTGTTTCATAAATATTTTAATATTTTTATTTATTTAAATGTAGCTAGCTATACTCAATGGTCACATGTTAGGGAGTGGACGGGTATTGCGACTGTGGAAGCGTTGCTGCATCTAGCACAGGACAAGACACGCTTCAAGAGAGAGATGTTTCTTCAAAGAAGAGAAGATACTCAATTGATGTCTAAGACTTAATTTAGATTAGTAACTAACTGCTAAGTGACCTTATTATACATATGAATTCAAATTATTATGTATCAACCGTGGTTCTCAACATATATAAAACTAGCGGCTTCGTATGGGTGGACATTTATTTTTTAAATATTTTTTGTAAATATTAATATGTTCTTTAATATTGTGGAACATTTTTTTTTTCTATCATCAATACTTTTCGCAGCGCATGCGATGCGATTTATAGGATTTTTTTTTAATACTTTGGACAACATTATTGTAGTTTTAGTATGGATGCTTATATTTTTCTTGCAATAAAAATAGCCAATATTAATCAGTGATAATGTAGCATACAAATGGTGAAAGAATTTTTTAAATCAGTTCAATACTTGTTGAGCTAATTACAAAAATACTTACATACAAATATTTCTTCTTTATAATATTAGTATAGATTACTATATAATTCATATTTCTTCGGAAACTTTTATTCAATAAATTACCATACACAGTTTATCTAAGTTATTAAAGTTACGATAAAATGTATTCACTATTTCGACCCCATACGAGCTGCCCCACACGTGTTTCGTTTATCTATTAATATCTAATTATGGTGGGCCCCGGGCTAGGGAACTAATCCCGACCATTCGATCCTTTGCCAAATGTTCAATGCAATGCATTGCTTCTGATCCAAGTTTAATTTTGTGCAAACTATTACCTAACCTAGCCTTTTAATTTAATTGTTTTGTTTTTTGTTCTTATCTCTTTTGTTTTTTATTGTTATAGTTTGGAACAAACTGTATTTAGTAAAAGTCAATCTCGTTGATAAGTCAAGAACTGCTTAAAATTTATGTCGCGTACATTGCGTCTATTGGTAGAAGACTACCTTTAAAATATTGGTTGCTTTTTATTTTTTAAAGATTAGAGATTAGATCTTGATTTATTCAGTAGTTTTCTAATCAATTTAAAAAAGAAGCATTGATAAGGGCCTATCTACGCAATCCGTTGTTTTACTAGTAATTTTTTGCTTAAAATCTAAAATTGGAAACGTAATTTTTTTTATTTTGTGTTATAAGTTACCTTATTTTCATATATTTTAGAAAAAATAGCTTATAACACTGAAGATATAGCATTATATATGATATGTTATACTTTAATAAATAAAATCTGACTTAAAATAGCAGCTTAACTTGAGTGTCATTAAAAAGAAATTCAGAATAAATTAATCCTTAAGTATAAATACCGTAGTTAAATCTTATAAAGAATAACCATAATAACATAGGATATGTAATCAAAATATAAAATTAGCTTCCTAAGACCCTTAAGCCAGCAGGATAGATTTTTCCCCAACAAAATATTTAATTGAATATGAAAGAGTGGAGCATTATCATCTTTTGTACGAAGGATTTAGCCGGATTTGTGGAGATAGGGCGTTTTGTAAGGTATTTAAGGGTCATATGAAAGTATTTTTGGGCAGCTAAATAGCTGTAGGGTATAATCGGGCAGCAGGTGATATCAATAAGTGTATGGAAAAGGTCATTTCAAAGTCAATAAGTGTGTCGTATTTCTGTAACAAGTGCTGCCAGTGTTTTGTTCGGATTTTTAATTGTGAACGTTCATTTGTTTTTAGTTTTCTTTTCTTGTATAACTTGTTTGACTTCTAACATTATTCATAAAGTATTAGAATACTTTTGCAATAAATTAATCTCAACAACTCGAGCACAACTTGGATTAAATAGTATACAGTTTAGATGTGAATATTTTATACGTAATTTTATGAACGAACAGAATATCAGTTAAACATAGGTTCGTGTTAAGTATGACAATGTTCTACTGGTGAGTTTCGTGTAGGAGCATTAGTGGACATTTTTCGTTTATTCCCTGAACTGAAAGAGTCCCCGCGGAGATCGGGCGAGAGGTATTGGCCGTCAACGCCGCATGGGATTCAATCTCTGGGGAATTTGTGGGGATTTAAAAAAAATATATTCCTATTACAAACCTACTCGTTGAGGTATTAAGGATAATTGTGGTATTACATGTTGTAATACATACTATATGCATTTAAAATCCCGAAAGCATGTCAGGAAACGACTATTCATACTCTAACTAGTTATGAATAAAATAGAAAGACCAAGGAGGGAGTCAACTTTAAAACAAGATTGTAATACTATTATTTAAATAAAAAAATATCCTTAATACTGTAATTATAAAAGAAACATTTGTGTATCAAATTTTTAATTTGTATACGATTTTCAAAGCAGCAAAAAGCAGTGCTGGCCTAGAGCCTCAGCATACGACTCTTATCCCTGAATTCGTAGCTTTCAATTTCTGTGAGGAAACCAGAATGTTTCTCATCCAAAAATCGACGATGTATCAGACAGCTTACTGCTATGAAATAGAGATGATTAAAGAAACGGACAGGTTCGTAGCGCGACAGAACTATTAGAAGATTTTAAAAAGTGAAGATGCACTATAACTCAATTCAATTTCCGTGACATTTAAAAAACTCTGATAAAAAAATCAGTGGCGCTACAACCTGTTATATCTTGGCCTCACATTTCTGAATCTGTTTTATCATCATTTTTAAAAAATCTAATAGGCAAGGTGATCGTGCCTGACACATGCCGTCTAATTTTTAAGTCTAATGGTGCGCTTACACGAGGGCAATAATTGCTCGGCGATACGAATGGACCGATCTGGAGCAATTAATGGAGCAATTTCAATGAATTCAATAAATTTCAATAAATTATTTCGGCGATATTGCTTCTAATTGCTCCAGATATTTCATATCGCTCAATGTCGCAGATTCGAATTGACGAATATCCAATGGACTTGGAAATTCCTAGCAATTTTTGTATATGTCTCATTCGCACTTGTTTGTTTTGCGGCTTGCCGTCTTGCTTCCGCGGGGACAGCGAGAGGTCTAAATAATAATAATTTCTAATTACTTTATTCAAAAGTAATTCAAAGTATGTTCGTGACATTCTAGTAAAGTTTTTGAATAATATATTATCTAATTCTTGAAAAAAAAAACAATTAAATTAAAAAATTAAAGAAAAATTAAAAAAATAATAAATTAAAAATTTAATTAATAAATTATTTTTTTCTTTAATTGTTTAATTTATTTTCACAATGAAAATTGCGGCCTCTTTGCCAAAAACGATCGCACCCAGATTTGACGCACCAGACGCCTATTCCTTTTCTTTCTTTTTTGTTTTTGATTAATAATAAAAAAAGCGCAACAAGCCGCCGCAGCAAGAAGAATGTCGTCCATAGCGAGCGAATACGGAAATGCTCGTGTATGACAGTATTGCCTAGTTGATGAAGTTGTGCCATATCGCTCAATATTGTATTGCGCAGTATTGATGCTTGTTGCCGTTGCCGTAAATTGCTTGATGTAGTCGTGACGTCATAATTGACGAGTATTGACTGGAATTGAGCAATTTTAATTGCCCGTGTAAGCGCACCTTAAGACATGTCGGTTTCCTCACGATGTTTTTCACCGTTCGAGGAAATATTAAATGCGCACATAGTAAGAAAGTCTATTGGTACACAGCCAGGGATTGAATCTACGACCTCAGGTATGAAAGTCGCACGCTAAAGCCACTAGGCCAACACTGCTCTATAAACTCTGATACTCTTTTTAAAACACAAAACTTGTCATCAGTAACAAAAGATTAATTTTTATCACACTGAAACTTACACTCGCAAGCATGAAGTGAACAAAGAGGAAATAAAAATTCCTTTAGAAAAGAAACCGACAAGACGCAGTGCGCTGCAAACAACGTGATTTACATGAGCGACAACAATTCTAGACTTTGAATTTGTTTCTGCTTTTGTTTATACTTGATGTTTGTAAAACTAATTATATAAAGACGGCAAACAACATTTAAACCCTATATATATTTTTCTAGGTTTTATAAAGTTAAATAATATAATGAAAAAATTAAAATATCTTACATATATTATGTCAAGTGACATAAATTAACATCGTCGATGAGACGGCAATGACAACATTATAAAAGAGTTAATATAAAATACAATATAGACAATAGTTTGTATAGGAAAATATATTATGTTTTTCTTACTCATATATAATAATGTATCATGTTTTATTGCAAATTTTAGAGATAGAAAACGTCCCTGGACACAGTGGCAGGGGAGTAGAGTAATATTAATAATAAAAAAAACTAATTATATTATTCTAACATGAGACAATTCTAAATCCCAATTTATTTAGTTAGTCAGGTACGGAGTAACTTATACTCTCCCTCCTTTTAGAAGAACGAGTTTTGACCACCGTTATCCAGATTGAGCATTCTGCTAAATGAGTCTGGATACCCATAGATAGTTGTTCCCCTTACACTTTAAATTAATTTTCCTTTAGTTTTATAATTTAATTTTTATTTATCCCTTCGTGTATGTTATGCTTTCCTATAAGTGCTCGTCTCATTAAATCTTGTATTTTTTTTCTTATATTATAGTAACAATATAGTAAGAATAGTAACTGGATCTTGGCCTTTTCAGCCTCTTCGGTCATTTTATAGACAAGTAGGTGAACAGCCTTCTGTAGACACATGTTATCGATTTTTATATTTGAGATATGCCGGATTCATTACGATCCTTTACCGTAGGAGAGAGTACTAAGGCCACACAAAAAGAAAATTCCATTTGTTCATAGTCGTGATTCGAATCTAAGGCCTCAGGGATGAGGGTCATACGCGTAAGCCACTAAGCCAACACTGCTGATATAACACACCAATAACTATAGTATATAAAGTAAAGATTAATAATATATATTCATTATTCCAAACTTCTTAATTTGATAGCGACATCCGACGATATAAGTAATACGATACACTTGCATGGGAAAAATTTCAAAGTTTGTAATGCAGTAATCGACTATTATCACAATGGCTTCCGAAAGTCATTTCGCCAACAAAAAGAACCAAATTAATATGTTGTTTGAACGATGTAAAGTAAACACAATCAGTTGGTCACGTGCTACGCGCACGGCGTCTATTCAAACCGTCCAAGTTCTATGGGATTTGGCCGAATCTCATTTTACGTTCTTAAGACTATGTTCAAACAGAGGGTCTGATTTTAGATATTGATATGATAGTGATTTAGTGTGAGAATATAAATAATCCCCTCTTTGTTCGAATCTATACTTATATTATAAAGAGGAAAGATTTGTACCTATGTAAGTATGTTTATAACGACTCAAAAAGTCGACCGATTTTAAGAATTCTTTCACCATTTGAATGCTACATTATCACTGATTAATATAAGCTATTTTAATTGCAATAAAAAAATAAGTATCCCTACTAAAATTACAATAATGTTACCCAAGGTAACATTATTGTAATATAAAATAATTCAAAATATCTTTCATCGCATGCGCTTGCGCAAATATCTTTTAAACGATTGATGATAGAACAAAAAAATATTCCACAATATTAAAGAACATATCAATATCTACAAAAATGTTTAAAAAAAATCCAACCGTGCGAAGCCGGAACGAGCCTTTAGTTTATTAAAATGAAACTGCAAATGAATCATCAGCGTGAAAAGACAGCCCTTTAGTAATTAATTCTTGGTTACATCTAGCGTCTAGACGTCTATTTTTTCGGTGGATAGTTGCGTGCAGGGTTCGCATGCACGGTTACCACATTAGCTGATTGCTCGTGTGCCCTCAGCCTAACGTTTTAATACAATTAAATCAACCGCAATTCGCTATTATCCGAACGCCATCTTTGTCGACGTTTAGTTCAATGACTGCTTTGCGTGTCACTCTCGTCTTTTAAACGTTAAATCATATGTTACAAACATATATATATATATATATATAAACATACTAGCAGACTCAGCCAAGCGTTGCTGTGGCTATATTATATTACATAGTAGTAAGCTATTCAAGAGAAACGGTAGGAGAACACCAGTCATGGGGACCACCATGCTTTTTTGGTGGTTATTCCATTAGATTGTAGCGTAGATGTAGATGAGAAACGTTGCTAATTTTAACACAGCGCTATGTTTTAGAATTGTAACTGTCAAACAATTTGCAATAAAATATTGCGAGTATAAATTGAGATTTATGCTATCCTATCTTTTAAGTTAGATCAAACTGCACAGGGTGTGCCAATTTGATAGAAATCGGTTAAGTAGTTTAGGAGTCTATAGCGGACAAATAACGTGACGCGTAATTTATATATATTAAGATAATACTTGTTTACAGAATAATTCGCCATGTCACGAAACAAAAGCGAGGGTCTCGCAAGGTTTGGCAATTATCACACACGAGTTTATTACATAAATAACAATTTTAGCTTAGCAAACCATCATGAAACTTTGTGTACTTCACATATATAATTTCAACACGTCCCGGCCTCTTAGTGTTGTGTAACAAGAGGCCAATTACGAAAGATTTATGCCATGAACATAATTAACTTAGGCCGAACGTTGTTAACTAAGAATTACGGAATTGTTTCGCATTTGTTCCTTTTCGTTGCAATCTTCTGCCATCTCATTTCTATTGTTTATTTAACTGGTAAAGGAAATTTATATAATTTGAGTAGTGTTGGCCTAGTGGCTTCAGTGTGCGACTCTCATCCCTGAGGTCGTAGGTTCGAGCCCCGGCTGTGCACCTGACTTTCTTTTTAGAATTCGCTCCAACGATGAAGGAAAACATCGAGAGGAAACCAGCTTGCCTTAGTCCCAAAAAATCGACGACGTGTGTCAGGCTCAGGAGGCTGATCACCTACTTGGCTATTAGATTGACAAATGATCATGAAACAGATACAGAAATCTAAGGCCCACAACTAAACAGGTTGAAGCGCCATTAATTTATTAATTTTACACGAAATTTATAAACAATTATGATATCATCATTTTGATTTAATTTGTTTCACCTCAGATTTCTCAGTATCTATTTCGTCACTTACTTAATATTCAAGTATTAGCTTTTTGTATCACACGCCGTCTATTTGTGTCTAAAGCCGTTTCCTCACGATGTTTTGCTCCACCGTACGAGTAAACTGTTTATTGCGCAATCAGGTAAAAAGTCCTCGATGTCATGGTACAGAGTCGCACATCCAGCCCCTAAGCTGGTAGCAATTAACAATAACAAAGGCGAGAAGGCTGTTTAGTTTTGTAATCTAATTATAAAAACAATTAAACTTAAGTAGTTGATGTCTATTATATGAAAATATTTCTTCGTAATAGAGAGTGGCCGTTGCGTTATAAAGAGTAAATTTGTGTATGGGGTTTTTGTCAAACAAATTTTACCAGTTTTTACGTTATAGAGAATTTTTCGTTATAACGAATGACGTTATAAAGAATGTACGATGTATTAAAATACTAATAGGAACAGTAAAATATGATTCCCATAACCTTAGGGTGAATTTATGTCAATTTAAGTTGACCAGAGGTTGGGTGGGCGTGCAGATTGTACCTAATCTGTGGGCGATGAGAATTGGCCGCGCGTAGGCCACGTGCACGTCACGTGTCTGTGGTACCCTTACAGAGGTGACTTGTGCATATTTCCTATTACTTGATGTTATTACTTATTAGTATTGTGCATACACTAATCTTTCTTGTAAGCTGATCTGTTTTCTAGGGATTGTTAACGCTACGATGGCTACGGCGTAGCTACTGGTTGACGGGTTTTAGCAAGTTTTTTTTGCTATGGTATGCCTTATATATAAGAGTAAGATAGATGGAGAGTAAGACTAAGTAATATCAGTATGTCAAAAGCCAATTGTTAAAACGTGCTAGTCTCGACTCTGAATTGCTTGTGATGGTCCCTAAATATTTGAACTTCGAGTTGGGCTAATGCATTTATGTGTATTGATCATAATTTTATTGTAAATAGAGTCTTCTAAGCAATTATTATATCGCTCAAATGAAACCCAAGAACGAACTATTTAGTAATACCGAGCTTTTTAACAAAAAAATATAGTAAAGGAATTGTTGTTGATTGTTACCTCTGTCCATGACAAGAATTGCATTAATTATAATTAGTTAAAAAAAGGTTTAGGTTTTATGTTTTCTTCTTTTGTTTATAATATGTTCTTCGATTAATTTTTACATTAATAAGTTTTCTATTGTTTATTATTAAGTTACGTAAGAATTACTAATAATGATTCCATTACAAAATATGAACATAAAATCATTAAGAGTATTAAATAAAACTAATGCAATATGAACTATAAACAAAACTCACCTGTTTGGTAACGGAGTCTATGAGCCGAACGAATATATCCTGTTCCTGTCTGATGCCTGGAACAAACGCACTACAGTTACATAAATCATCATTTGAGACAGAAATGTTTTCACAACTCATTTGTACTCCCTAACGTTAGACTTGGTACACACCCTTTAAAACGTAGGATATACACTTTATATATTAGTGATAGGTATTTTTTATACTACAAAAATATATATGTATAATTGAAGTTATACTTCTTTAGGCGCGTTATGAAAAATTTATGAGAGTGAAATTTTACGATGCACGCGCACCGAGACACAAAATTAACAGAATGAAGTTGCCCACGGAAAATGCTACGGCATTGGACATAATTTAAAAACAACATTGGAATAATAATAGAATTTATGTTACACTTAATGTAAGAGAATAATAATATATTTATTTATTTAATTTTTCAAATGTAAACTGAACTTTATTGACTATAATGACTCCTATTCCAGTCTTTGATTATTTAATTGTAATTAATTATTATTAATAATTGCAAAGAAGTATAACTTCTTACGCGTGTACATAAGTACACGCACTTACACTTGGTTACATAATTTTATAGAGCGTTAAAAAACGTATTAGTAACACCATAGAATTTACATGAATTGTAAATAAGTTAAAATGTTTTAACATACAAACTATGTAGATACATATTTCATAATAAAATATTACACAAGAACAGAGTGTCTTCCCCTTAATAGAGATTGTAAGTAGTTTTATTGGACACTTATGTTAAATATATTTTTATTCAATAAGTTTCAATGATATCTTTGTGTAGAGACAATTATTATTTACGTGATATTCAGATAAAGCAATGAAACGTAATAAAACTCTTTATCAATCAGTGTGGAGACTTGAAATAACAAAACTATTTGAACTAGTGAATTAGTGTCAGTGCACGAGTTAGTCCTAAACAGTGGTAAGTGAAAAAAATAAACAAGAATGTCTTCTATTTATTAGAGACTGTAAGTAGTGGACACTTTCTCATGTTAAATATCCTTATTAGTAAATAAGTTAGGCAGAAAATACTTATTAGTCTGAAGTTAGGCCAGATCGTAAATTTCCATGTCTTAGTGACATAAAGAAGTATTAAAAAATAATAATAAGTATGAAAGCGGAATAAAGAAATTATTTAATGTTCAAAATAATCTAAACCCAGCTTTAACAGTGTTACACATAGCAGCAATAAAACGCAAGCAAGCTTCCTACGCCAAAGACATTGCACAATTTGTTAACTCCTTCAAATTACATTTTCCTTTTTCCTTACAGGGATTATATTATAGCTGAATTAAGAAGCACCCTAAGCGTTAATTTGTATGTAATTTCCTTGCCATATTTAATTTTGTGCGATTGCCACGCATTTATAGGGCGATAGGGAAATTATTTAGTCACGTATCCGACACATTAAAAATAGGAAATCATAATTGATTTAATTTAAGATTTTAGTTTATTTTAATTAAACCCTTAAATTTTTTTGATACGCTTTTGATGTTACGGAAAATAATAACTACATAAACTAACACAAATTTGTGGTGTTTATGTTTTTTTGTTTTATTCATACATATTTTGTTCTTAGTTTAATTTATATATTAATAAGTGATCTATTGTATTGTTATTAAGTTAGTAGTATAGCGTAAGAATAGAAAATAAGGTAATAAATGAACAAAGTTAAATTATATTTATTCAAAATCGTTAAATAGATCTCAATTATTATGTATTTCTCCAAACCGAATATTTATTCGAATATAAACATACTATTATTTAGTACCAATTTTCCATTATTATGACCGAACCAAGACGACCAATATTTACTATCGGCCTATGCATTGTCTAGAGTAGCGATGAGAGAATAGAGCATTGCACTGTCTACGCTGTATGATAGAATTTTAATAGGACTTTAGGGACTCTACTAAAAGGTTTGATTTCAGAAGAGAGAAAATATATATTTATATAAAGCGACATAATCCTAAAAATAGGCCCAAAGAAGAAATCATAGGCTGCTCGTTATACAATATACTTTCAGACTAAATAATATTTTGTTTGTAAATTATTAAAGTGTGGAAATATTTTAGTTGAACTCACCATTTGCATAAAGCAATTGAAGCCTATATTGAATCCCGTTGTTTGTTTTTTGTCCTTCGGCTTCCTGTAAAAATAAACATTTATATCCGTGACAAGTTTATTGATATTTTTAACTAGCTGTTCCCAAACTTCGTTTCACCTTTATATAATTTTTTTACTTTTAAGTAGCTACATACTAACATTTGGAACACTATGCTATGATGACCCATAGAGATTGTTCGCTTTTGCGAAACAAAACTAATAAATTTTCCTTACCATAAAACCTTTTTCAAAGTTCAAAATAAGGAAAATATATATTATTTATAAAAATATTGAATTATAGACTATAGATTTTAAAACACTTTCATGAAACCATAGACATAAATTCCATCTACGAGTATTTATTGCTGGCCAGCGACAAATTGAAAAGTGTTTGGAAATTAAAAACATATGCATACTTCTTTGATTATAAATGGGTTTTAAAAAGTTTTTATACCGGAATAAAAAGTAAAATGATAGCATAGTACCAAGTAAACAAGCTATGATAGCATGTTTGCTACTAAATAATAAATGCTGGGTGAACAAACAAGATGTGTGAATGCGCGACCCGCGTGGCCTACTTATGTTATTTCTACAATTTTTTCCCGCGTTTTTACTTATGTTTTAAATTAACTGTATTTAAATTAATTTATGTTACGCTTGTTAAGTGTAAATACCATTTCCATACAACGAAAACAAAAACTTCATTGTTCGTACATAAAAAGAGATGCCTATTATATTGACAAATGATCTTGAAACTGATACAAAATCTGAGGCCCAGACCTAAAAACGTTTTAGCGCTACTGTTTTTTTTTTGTTTTGGCCCCATTATTAAATTCTAATCTTAATATAAAAAAATAAAAATCTTTAAACAACTCAAACACTATTTTAAAGTATTTAAATATAATATAATACCACCAACGCAGTCAAATTATGTAAATACAATTGCACACAATAGAGAGCCATGTACGATCCTGATTGATGGACGAACCGGCTGATTCACGATATTTATCAAATGGATTTATTGATAAACGCACCATTTATACATTGTACTAATACAAAGAATAATTTTAATGCTTTAATCTCGTACCAGTATAAAGTATAAAGATGTACCTACGGGGTTCTTTTTTAAAAGAGTTGATAATATAAAAACAATATTTTTTTAAATACATAGGACCCCTTTTTCGGATTAATACTGCAGCTAAGTTTCATCATCGGACGTTGTAGCAGAATACGAAATTCCACCCGTATCACCTCGACTTCCGTCGTTCCACAACGGAGCGTTTTTTAAGACAGTTTTTGTGGAACCAGCTGCCCATTGAAATATTTCCGAACCAATTCGACTTAGTGTCTTTTAAGAAAAGAGCGTACCAATTCGCATTCAGATTGTCCATGGGCGGAGGTATCACTTAACATTAGGTAAATCTCCTGCCAGTTAGCCCCCTGTTTAAATAAAAACCCCCTATATAGTAGCCTATCAGGCACGCCATCTGGCAGATCTGTGGCCAAGAAGATAGGCCGCAGAGGAGTGACAAATCTCCCCTCCTCCTCCTAAAAGAGAGACTTTATTTGATTTAACTTAGGTTTAGTAAAGTTGGCGTCGCCCACCGGGCCCTAGAGACAACTTCTTTGGAAAGCTGGCCGGACATTTTTCACAATTCTATGGCAGAATTTTTCCAGCAAAACTATAAATATGCTAGAGTAAAACTACATACTCCAGCTAGTTATAGACCGGTGTAAACTAAATCATTGTGATGAAGCCATTTTAATTCAGTATATTGCATTAAAAAGTATCTTACTTGATCCTTTTCTATAAAGCCTATGAAAGCAGTGCGCTCAATCTCGATTGGTTGTCCCGCCCGATCATACAACGCGACCACGAAATGGAAGAAGTTGCTCTTGCGCAGGTTGCTAGGAGGTTGCTTCTCGAAGTGCGCTCGACCAACACCCACGCTACTAAAAAAAGAAATTAGAATAACATTACAAATGGAATCAGTTTATTTTATCCAAAACTGCACTATTCAATTACAAAAATGTGACAGTTGCTCCTCTTAAAACAATATATAAATATTTATTAAGATCCGTTACGTAAATAAAACTTTAATATCCAGACGTGAATGTAACAAAAACAATAGATTTGGCGGCAATGGCGGCCCTTGGCGCCACACTCGATGTTGCGTCAGTGTCATCCAGGATACAATTCAGCTTTCATGTTGCAAACTGACAGTTGTCACTGTCTTATTGATGTAAGTGTTACAGTAGGTATCGTATGATAAAATATGTATTTCGTATTACTGGCTTTAAAATAAAAGGCATTTTCGTTGAAATATGTACATATCGTCAGTCACTATTAGGCAATATTACATTAAAATTTTTGGTTATGATATTTCAATTATATTTGAATTTAAGCTGTCATAAAAAGATTTAGAATATCTTTAAAAATCATTTATAATTTATTGCTTAATTAAATTGTAATTATAATCTCGGAAAAATAAAATATGATCATCGTTATAAAAACACAAATTTACTTAAATGAAAGACAAAACATAAACCAGATTATACCCATAAATTACTCGAATAAAGACAGTCATAAACTACAGAACGTCATCTATAACTTTAAAACCACAGTGACTAAACATTTTACGGTCTTATTCAAATAAACGGAAACAATAGAACAGATTAAAAATCCTTTCAAAATGATTTACGATACTGCGGTCGGAAAGATATGACTATTTGCAAATTGCCAACGTCCACTTTTTATATCAATTCAACCCTAAAACGCGGGCTATATTTGTCCATCGACATATAAAGTCTACGTATTTTACCGTGAGAATCTATTACAAAAACGGCTAGTATTTTAATACAGAGTAAATATACTAACCTCGCCTAGAGTTTAAGCGTGTGTTTTTCAACATTAAATATGTGTTTCAATTCCCAATCAGGTACAAAAGATCTTTTTAACAAATGAAAAATGATTATCTAAATTGATAAGCCGAAAGTTCGATACTTTGTGAAATACATGTATATGGTTGCTAAGCACCTTTAAAATTAATCCCAAAGTAATAATCAAAAGATTTGATCGTCTAGAACCAATATTACTTACTGAAGACGTAATTTCCATACGAGATTATATGAAAGAGCTGTACTGGCACGAGCTATTTTTAAGGCGTTTAAAGCGACGTTGGTGTATTGAGGAATAAGTCAGGGAATTATTGCCATACTAAACCTTTATTAAAGTGATCAACGGCGATGGAAGTTATAAAATTGACCAATTTATCATCGATATAGCACAGTATACGTGACAACACTATCAATATGGCATTACCCGGCCTGTATTACGCTACGGTAGCCCATTCATCTCTCCGCTGCAGAATTTGCGTAAACAAATTGGTTTCGCGATTGCCATTTTATACCCTCGCACGCGATGCTCCATTGTTTTATTTATCGCCACCAGTTTCGGCAGCGCACTCGCGATTAGGTTGTAGCGCTTTTTTCGCTTACAGATCACGGTAGATTTGTCAATCTTCGGTGCGATTTTGTTTTTTGGTAATGGCAACATTTTTACGAGGAATTTTGGAGTCTGGCGTTTTTTTGGATGTCCGTTGAAATGTGTAATTAAGCGCAATATCAGTATGTTTTGTTTTTAATATAATGAATTATATAAAAGAAAATGTTTAAAATTAAATACATAGGTTATATAATTTATAAGAAATTATATTGAAATCCTTCCTTATATTAACTATTACCTTTCAATACTACTTTACTATACAATACATTAAAAAAACACATGTATTTTTTTTGTTGTAAGAAGATTCATTGCGATGTTTTATTTGTGTTAGTAACTTTGTGTGTCGAGCAGTGTTGGCTTAGTGGATTCAGCATGTGACCCTCATCCCTGAGGTCCTAGGTTCGATCCCCGGCTGTGCACAAATTGACTTTCTTTCTATGTGCGCATTTCACATTCGCTCGTACGGTGAAGAAAAACGCGAGGAACCTACTTGCCGTTTAAATTAAATCAAATCAAATCAGATTGACAAATCATGAAACAGATACAGAAATCTGAGGCCCAGACCTAATAAGGTTGTACCACTGTTTTATTTTTTAGTTTTTTTTTTATGTTACGAAGGCAGATGGGCAGGAGGCTCACCTGATGTTAAGTGATACCGCCCATGGACACTCGCACTGCCAGAAGGCTCGCAAGCGTGCTGCCAACCTTTTAAGAATTGGTACGCTCTTTTCTTGAAGGACCCTAAGTAGTTTTTATGTGCCACGCACATTTGGCTTATACATATTTTAATTACCAAAATGCATATCAGATTAATGTGCATCATTATATAAGAGTAATTTGACAAAAACCATGTAATCGTTGAAGGGTGGGTCTTAATGACTTGAACTTAACAAATGAGCCTGTCATCGCTGCCGCTCGGCTATCTATTCGTATTTGTCATTAAATTCGGGATTAAATTTTGATTAATGATTTAATTATGGAAGTGTTTTAATGTCTGAATTAATGATAATACAATTAGTATAAGAAAGTATTTTTTTTAAAAAGTGGCTTGTGTATAATAAAAATTTACAGAAGAGACAATTTTATTTAGACTCCATTTTTTAATGTTGTCTGTGCTGTACTTCCTTCAGTCAGACCGACAGACAGTCTTCTGTCGTATATACTCATTAATTATATCTATACAGATATATAAAAGATAATCTATGAAAACTTTTTTATCTGATTTATTTTTTATTTTATTCACAATGAAGACGAGCCTAGAAATTTATAAAAAATCGGTTATTGCAACCGTTCACGAGTGTAGATAGTAGTTGTGTTATATAAAAGATAATCTATGAAAACTATTTCATCTAATTTATTTTTTATTTTATTCGCAACGAAGACGAGCCCAAAAATTCATAAAAAAAATTCGTTATTTCAACCGTTCACGAGTGTAAATAGTAGTTGTTTTATATAAAAGATAATCTATGAAATCTATTTCATTTAATTTATTTTTTATTTTATTCGCACCGAAGACGAGCCCAAAAATTTCAGAAAAAATCGGTTATTGCAACCGTTCACGAGTGTAAATAGTAGTTGTTTTATCTAAAATATAATCAATGAAAACTATGTTATTTATTAAGTTATTCAATAGACGACTTATTGAAAAAAACCCATACTTAACACGCAAGTAATGAAGTACAGCATTTGGTTTATGATGTATTGATGCACTCTCGAATTAGTACGCATTGTTTGCGAAGGGTTCTGACATCTGTCGTGTTTTAGCTCTCGAATGTTTATTCTAGCCATACGTAACTCTATGCCAACAATTTACTATAATTGTTTATTTTTTTAATTTCATTGACAAACACTTGTTGGATGGGTATGGTTAAATTACTTATTGGTTATACATAATTAATATCTCTATCTATCTATTTGCCTGTTTTACTTAGGCAAATAGATTTTTGTCTTGTTATTGTTTACCGAATGATAAGTGTTTTTGTTGTATAATAATAGTTTTAGTTACAATTTTGCGTATATATCTAATATATAAAATTCTCGTGTGGCGGTGTTTGTAGTTAAACTCCGAAACGGCTTGACCGATTCCCATGAAATTTTGTGTGCATGCTGAGTATGTCTGAGAATCGGACAACATCTATTTTTCGTCCCCCTAAATGTTAACGGTAGTCCGCCCCTAAAAATTTTTTTTTAAATTTTTAGATTATTTTTTTTATGATACAGCATTAAAAATACATACAACCCCTAATTTTCACCCCTCTACGATCAACCCCTATTTTTTATTATAAATGATATACATGGCAAAACGACGTTTGAAGGATCAGCTACTATATAACTACATATATTTTTTAACTATTCTTGTTTAATATTGAATTGTTTATTTCACCAAATTTAAACAAATAAATAGTAAGATAATTATTTGGTTGTTTTAAAAACATTAAAAATATATTAATGGGTTTAATATATTGTAGACGGAACCTTATGGTCTTATTCTTAACTTTATTAAAAAGGCTGGGGCCGCCGCGGTGGAAAATAATAAACGGCTCAAATATACGAGTCTTTTCTCCAACTTCAACTCTAGAGTGGAGACTCTTGGGCCGTGAGGTTCCAATACACAGGCGTTAGTTAAAGATTTAAGTTGGCGACTGGTAGATAGTACCGGTGACCCCAGAGCTGGTGCTTTCGCTGAACGAATAAGTATCGCAATACAGCGAGAAAAAGCTGACAGCGTTAAAGGTACACTGCCACAGGAACCAAACTTTTTAAATGTGTTTTAATCTTCCCTAACTTTACTAATTATTTTATTTTAAATATACCTAACAGTGCAATAATAAACAATTAAACAATCAGAAACCAACAAATAGATGTTAAAAGTTGAAAATTTCAAGCTTAAAAATCTATAATTTTATTGACGAATTTCTCAGTCCATTTATTCGATTATATAGCTAGCTATTGAAATGTAAAATGGTCCGTTCATTATCAGTAGGTACGCGTTATGATTTATAACGCCCTTTTCATGAATGCCCACTTGTTACCGCTAGTTCATTATCGGAACGAATTTGCGCACCCCTGATTGGACACGGCACCAGTTATTGTATGAGAATAAATCATTGTGTTTTAGTATGTAGACGTTGAGAACAAAGTTGTAGAGCAGAATTGCTTTTGGTTTATATGATTAGGATTAGATTTCGCTAGAAATATTTATTTACGAAAAACACAATCCTAACAGGTGACCTGAAATCGTCAAGAATGAGAAAAATAGTGGCGGAGAGTTTATTGACAGTTCTTCTCTTCCGTTATACGCCCTTGATATAAGAACTGGCAGTAAATGTAAAATTAGAAGCATTTAATGTATATTTATTTTTTGACGTTCAAAGTGTATATTATGTCTATATGAATAAATTATTTTTGACTTTTGACTTTTGAAATGCATAACCAAGGAAAAGAATTTACACACGAGACAAATATAAGAGATTAATTAGGAAAACAAAATCACATAATACAAACAAATAACTTTAGGCACCAACTTTAGTTGAATACCGTTAAACGTGATATATTTAGCATATGCACGGTAGTCTAAGCATTTTTTTATTTATAATATTTTTATAAATACTTCTTTTAATAATATGAAAATTGATTTATTTTGTCATAAATATGTTTATAGGTAACATAATCAAAGAGCAGTGCATTTTAATTAAATAGTTAAAATGTATTACAAATATTTAACTGAATTTTTTAACCATCAAAAACAATCGCATTTCAAAATGAATCAATTTAAATTTGATCAACATTAAAAAAAATATGGTTTCACTTATATCTACTAAGATTAAACATAACTTTAATATACATATTTGGTTGGTTGGTTACTTTTGGTTTTTATTACGTTCTTAAACGAGTAATTACCAAAAGTCGTGGTCGGAGTTGTAATACATTAAATAAACGTCTTTTCCTTTTTAAATATTTTTCTGTATTTACTACAACACAATAGCCCCTATCGAATTCAACCCATAATCCCGTACAGCGGATTTCGTTAGCCACTTCGTTAATACAATTTATCGAATTTGGTTGCTCTTTTCGTCCACTAATTGGCTTATTATACCCCAAATTCAGAATACATCTTGTTTTCACATTCTAAATTCAAATTAATTAGATTCTCTGTTATTTGTGAAGCGAGCAGTCTACAATTGCCATTTTTAATTGATAAATATAACACTCATTTATAGATAATACATAATTAAGTTTATATACTAATTTTCTTTTATTTTATAAAGACTTACTTATGTTTGAAAAAGAAAATTAATACTTTTAGATATTTGAATTAAGTAAATGTTTACACAAATATATATCTTTTCATTGCATAAGTTAAAGCTATATTCGTATGGTCACAAATGTACAAATTTGTTTAGTAATAAACCCTGGTCATAAACTTTTATTTGAACGCGAATCGAACCAGAAACATACCGTAGGTATACCTTAAAACTCTTGAGTGTTATTTAAAATTCCTATTTAATTCAAGTCAATGAACTTACTTGGTATTGTCAACTAAGGAGCTGGGTGTCATCCACGCTCGCGTGAGCGGCTCTTCTTTGAGCGATGTGACAGGTCCTCGAGGCTGTGTATGTACCCCTGCAGCCTCTTGGTGATGTAGGCCGAACATAAGTCCACCTAATGAAAGAAAATTCATATTTCAGTAACAGATTCAACGTAAACTTTTTACGAAATTATAAAACATCTACGTCAAAGCAAAATTATTATTGATTATAGGTACTTAAAAAAAGGTCTTTAACGGAAACGCGATTTATTATATTATTTACGTTTTAGTGCTTTACAGCAATCTAAGACAGAGATTTTAAAAAAAAACATAAATATACGAGTGCTTTTTTATCATTAAAAGTCAATTGTGAACATTTTAATTTAAACTTTAGCTGGAAAATTTCATGTTAAATTTTCAACGATTAGGTTATGAACCTACTATGAGAAGATCCATTATTTAATGGTAACCACTTCTTGTATTCGTCTTATTAGACGTAGTTATTATCATAACTACATATTTTTTGTCATCAAGTATGAGAGATATGGCTAATTTCAATTTGTCTATATTTATTTTTTTTGTAAAGGTTCCCAAAGGTTATTACAAAAATTATATTATCTTACACTCATATTAGTAGGTATCTTACACATTTCTGAGTTCAATTATCATGGGTATCAATTGGAAACAGATCGGTTAATAATAGTTAAAGGTATATTAAGACACAATACTTATTGTGACGAATATTGAAGAGTAGATACCCAGATAACCAAAACAAATGAATATTGCGGCCGGCCGTGTTAAAGAAAACAATTAAATTATTTCAAACATTGCTTATAGGTATTTTAAATTACTTTTTAAATTAACGATTACAATTTTTAATATTATTTAACTTTAACTTGAAATAAATGATACAAAATAATTTTGGATATTGTAATTTTATGACATTTTTTTTCATCAAAAATGCTCTTTAAGAGAAAATTTAATAAAAAATTAAGACTAATTTATTGTAATTTTTAATATATTTACAATTTCTTTAAAATTGATAGCTAGGGAAATATAAAATAGCCGTAGTAATTTTTAAAAATACTTTTACAAAAAATGACGTCACGTGATAATTTCTAAGAACTTTTTGTGACCCAAATAAAGTTTCACTTAGCGTAGCACATCGTAGCTATCCGTAGCACTCGTAAAAGCAAAGTCAAACAATCTACATTCTACACTGATCCGAATTTAAACGCGTTTATAACATTTTATCACTTTTACGTATATTTTACTTTGTGAGGGGTTTGAGCTTGATTTAATCAGATATTACATTATTAAATTACTTAAATTAAACTATGGCGTGTCAAGAATACCAAATAATATGTCATTATTCAAAGACAAAACCAAGAAATATTAAAAATTGCTTAGGACAACGATTTTCCACTTAGTAGAGAAATGCCCATATATACATTTTCTCGAAATTTAGCTTTTTTCTTGACCAAATTTAAAAAAATATTACTCAGCTTTATTCTTAAATAATCAAATATTTAACAAAACAATATTTTTTTGTCTTTATAACAGATTTCAGCACCAAATAATAACAAACAATTACATGTTTGGAATTTCGAGTTTTTTAAGCGTAAAATGATAAATTACATACCGGAGGACCTCGGCGCGCCTGAAGGGTACAGTTTTCGTCCCCATCCCACGGGATCTAGTTCCAGCGGCGGCCACGGCGAGCCAGTGTACCCGCCCGCCGCCGCGTTTAACTCGTCCGACCGAATCGCGAATCACGACCGGACACCCGATCGGGCGCCCGAGAGCGCACGAACACACGCGGAAAATTACGAACTTTAACACGAAACGGCGTTCTTTTTTTTCTACTTTTACAACTTTTTTTATTTGCACACAAATATTATATCTATCTCAATGTCCGCTGCATTTTAAAACACAAATTTAATCACTAGAATTTCAGTAGGAAATAATTAGCAAAATAGAAGAATTCAAAGATCTAAATGTAATTCAAGATTTTAAATAAATTCTAAAAGTTCTAAGTACCGCGGCGGTTATCGCTAAGGGATAGAGTCCCGGTTGTACGGGCGATCCCGTTGTGAATTTGCGGAACACTAACAAGCGTCGCGGGAGCGCGCCGCCGAGTGCACGAGTTGCGCTGCGTCCCCGTCCGTCCCCGCGGACTGTGGGAGGCGCCCTTGGGACACGCCCTCGCCTCGAGAGCGGGACGACCGCACTAGCGCAGATGGCGCCACTATCCAACAATTCCATCACTGTTATTAAATTCAAATATCGAACAGAAATCCCCAGTTTTAAATGAAAAATTCAAATATTTTTTCTGGTATTTTTCAGCCAGCACACGTGCGGTTTTAACATGGATGTGTATAGTAATGGCGGCTCGCTGTGGAGGTTCTCCTCGGAGACCGAGTAAGGGATGAGGCGATGAGACGAATAGAGTCTCTTCGGGCCCTCAACTGGGACGGCCCAGTAAGTATTACTTATTAAATGTTACATTGACGATGATGAAATTTCAGTGGGAATTGACTTTAACAACTGCTAGATGAGGTTTCGTCGTCACATTAATTATTGAATATGTGAAGTTGAGAAGTTTGTGATGTGAATATATTATGGAGTAGGATTGGGCATGAAACATATATATTATATTATCTAAGAATCTTACGACCTGTGTAAAGAAGTGCTTTCATTCATATCTAATTCGGAAATAAATATCTTAAAACTCATGACAAGATAAATATAAATACAACGTTTTTGATGGCCCGTTTGCCTGTAATTTGTTTGCTTTGTTTAATATTTTGAAAGGAGTACAGCCTCTAGCTATGGGTAAATCTGGCATTCTGATTGTGAAAGGTCATTTAAGAGCAGTAGTTTATGAGTAACAAACACCTCATCGCAATATGTATTTGTATAGGCATTTAATTCGTATCGAAGGTGTTAGATATCTGTATGGCTGTAGATTATTAAGTAAATAACCTGTAAGATTCGGATTTGTATAGGATTTAGCTAAACGAAAAAAAAATACTAATCGATATTCATGCCGTTACATGATGTAAAACGAAGTTGTTAATTTCCAAAAATACAAAAATGACGACTCCGCATCAACAAAGTCTGAACTCAGATCACTCGAGGTGCTTTGGGAGGTCTCAAAGGGACCGCCTCTGCCACGCCCATTAGAAGCCACGCCCATCCGCTAGTGCCTAGAGACTTGTGAAATATTGTTTTTTGACTCAAGATATATGGAGTATGATCGATGAAATAAATAGCTATAGGTACTGTAAGATATTGTTTAGTTATAACGAGAAAAACAATTGAATTCCAGGATCTAGAGGAAACGTCTATGTAAGCTTTGATAGAAGATTATTTAATCTGGAAGAGAAAAGTAACATATGTCTTCTAATGATGGATGGTATTGATGGAGCTTGTTGTTGTTGTTAGTAGCTGATGTCGTATAAGTACAATAAACGAAAAAGAGGAAGACAATTGAGAAGGTGGATAGAGCAAATCGAGGAAACAGCAGATGGTACATGGCAGAGAGTGGCACAATGCAAAGAGGAATGCCGCGATTTGGAGATTAAGGTTGAGGATTCTGTAGTCTTAGTATAAGATTTGGTTACACACTTCTTGCACATTACCCATAATATTTCTTTTTTTAGTTTTTCTTCCTTACTAGGGTGTCCTGGAGATCACCTGTGAGCGATAAAGCCGCCCGTTTCATCCCTTATAATTTTTATATTGTTGTTTTTCATTCAATGTAACGAAGTGTAAATAAATATTAAAACAATTTTTTAGATAAGAGAGAGACTGCCACATCAAGTTAACAGATAAATAATAATTCTAAGATACTATTTTATATCTATTAGGTTGCAGTTTTTTTAATCTTATTTCCAACAGATTTGTCGAGTATTTTCTTAAAGTAAATCGGTCTCCACAGTAAACAATAACTGTTTTGTGTCCCACCATCACATAATCACAGAATTTTACACAAAGAGATTTAATGTGCATAATAAGACTTTATATCTGAATACACAACAATAGAAAAATAATGATTTCAGTAATCCTGATCAACCATACCATAACCAATAGAGGATACCGTGAGCCATTTCTGCCAAAACCCTCCATATTTTAATCGATACCAACTCCGGGGAAATAAATACAGATAATACAACTTTTTCTACAGCTGTGATACTTTTTGACATCCAACACCTTTTGTCTTCAGTCACCGTGACCACGCACGCTGTAAAGCACGCAAAACGTCGGTTAAATTTAAAATTAATTTTACATAATTGTAAATTTATAATACATAACTTCAATCCGGTAAAAAAGTGTTTTTCTGATCAACCAAGCTGTTCAGTTTTATAATATAAAGTTAATCAATTTTTCCAGTTGCATAAGTTTATATAAATTAAAGATTAAAAATATTAAACCCAGTCTAATGAAAACCGTTGCAATTTGCATACAAACCTCATTTCCCTAACCTAAAACAGAACAATAGATCTAGATGTAGGCATTACAATTAGGTTAGCATTGTTCTCCAATGCCTAACTAGATTGGTCTATTGGGATTGACACAGACAAGAATTACAAATCAATACGTGGCGAGTTTCACCAAAGACAACCTAGATTATATTAACACCTTCACCAATATTTAAATTAATCTTTTGGTATAATGTCCTCTTTGTTGATAAAAATTTGCCAGCTTGCACGCTTTTACCTAAAATACTTTTTTATCTCCTTTTGTCAAATTGTGTTAACGGTGTGATGAAAAAAGACAGATGAGTTCTATGAATAACATTGACTTTATAACATAAATATTTCTTTTCGCTTTAATATGATTGTTTTTTATTTAAATTGATTTAACTGTTCGCTTTTCTGGAATAAAAACCTAAGTATTAAATAAAACTAATTTTTCATTTCATAAAAACCTTCCTCAGAGTTTAAGGAATAAATAAAATCTCTCGAATTGGCCCAGCCGTCTTCGAGATTTGCGCTTAGCAATTTTGCGATTCATTTTTATTTATATAGATAGCACTCGAAACATCAGGGTGAGTTTAAATATTTGTGATCAGTTAATGCGCTATACAATTGTATAAAAACTTGAACACAAAATATGATAAATAATAAAAAAAATATGCATTAAACTAATTCTGAATCGTTTTCCGTTTCATTGACCATAGTTTATATTATGGTATGCTTCCTCGTTCCACAACTGAGCGTTTTTAAGGCAGTTTTTGCGCACCACAACTTTGTGGAACCAGCTGCCCACTGAAGTATTTCCGAACTAATTCGACTTAGGGTCCTTCAAGAAAAGAGCGTACCAATTCTTAAAAGGCACGCACCGGGATTCCTTGACATTAAGAGTGGTCTTAGCAGTATCACCTGACATCAGGTCAGACTCCAGCCCAATTGCACTCTGTTCAATAAAAAAAGTTGATCCCAATGTAACTTCATCATTCACAAACATTGACGTAGAAAAGTATATTATAGTCGAAATGATATGAAATATCGATTTTATTTAACACCTTTAACATATCATATTTTTTATTAGAATAAATATAACAGGCCATTTTCAATATTATAAATAACATTTACAACCTCGCAACATTGAATGAATAAAATTTTATTCGCGTTCCAAAGGAAAAAAACTCGTTCAAGTATCCAATATAATATTAACAAGTATCACGCTCCAACGACACCCCACTTCATTTTAATTCGAAACCTAAACTCTGCTTTAAATTACACTTTTTGCCTTATAACACCCCAGTTGACCGTAAGGGCTACTGGCGTTCTTTCTAGTGTCAAACGTAGTACCTTTAGAGGCCCCCTGGGGGGTACTTTCAGGCCCTTAACGTTTACGACAACACGATTGCTTTTCTATGAAGGGACTGAAAACGACAAAAACAGACAGATGCTCACGACGGAAGTACTATAAGTGGTTTTCAAGTGGCCAGTCAACATTTTTGTTTAAGTTGTTACCTAATTAATTATGTCTTTATTGGTGTCTTACTGTCTAGTGTAGATATGTGTGAAGCATGTTTCGGTATTTTTTTAGAGGATTTAGACAGGATCTTAGGAAACCATTCATTAAAAATATTGCATTTAAAGTTTGACTTTACTCAAAAAATAACGTTTTATACACCACTATAATGATACATATATTTTTTTCCTGATTTGAGGTTTTATGATACAATAATATATCGTTTATTAAAATCTAAACCTAATCAAATGTACAGTATTTATAATTAACCTACATAGAAATAATAAAAAATTAATAAAAAGAAAATTAAAACGAATTTAAAAGGTTTGGTCCCTGTGGCAGTGTAATTTTACCGCTTGCGATAGTTATTCGTTGAGCGAGGAAAGCACCAGCTCTGGGGTCACCCGTACTATATACCAGGCGCCACCTAGGTACCTACATATATTCAATGATAATGAAGATATAAAAAAATTAAAATGTGTTGATATCTGTAAGATTTGGGAACCCTTTTAAGTCAAAAATATCTGTGTCAGGGTTCTCAGCTCTTCCACAACAAACTTAATAGTTAATTCCATAAAAATTTTGATTTGTTTTAACTGTTTACAACTTCATCCAATTTTTTGAACAAAAAGCATTCCGTGATGCGTAATACGCGTGAGTGCAAGAGTTAGTGAATGAGTTATGATGAGAATAATAAGCATAATGCGCACGAGTAGCTCATCGTAAACTCAAACTCAAAATATCAAGTACACTTATGAATCGTCAGAAAGAAGTAAAATTAATTGTAAATTTACATTTATTACCAGTTCGCAAGTCAAGGGCGTAGAGCGGGTAAGAAAAACTGGCAAGAAACTTTCCGCCACTCTTTTTAATCGCCAAGAATTGAGTCATACAAATTGTTTGAACTGGAGTTAAAACCTTGATACAGATATGGAAATCAGTAAGTGTGAAAGGGAATAACAGTGTATTAACCGAGTCTTTAAATTTTCTACCCTTGCTTTAGCGTTTATTGTTAACAAAAATTAATTGACACAGAACATCCGTTAGTCAAAAAATGTGAAGTTAATATATACGTAATGTTATTGGTAGAACCGGAACCTCTCACAATAAAAAGTGCCGCTACACAAATGGCAACAAATTTACAACAAAACCGCAGTCACGTCACAAAAAGTACTAGAAAAACACCCGCTGCGTGTACAAATTTGACAAACATTTTGTCACAATAACGATACTTATGGCCTACAGTAGTTCCATTGAAAACAAATAAACCGCAAAGGGATTATGATCACTTGTCAACTGAACGGGTTACCGCTTACTAGAACTTTAACCGTAAGCTTTTGTTTAAGATGACTTGCAGTTTTGTTGCATTTTTTCCTTAGTATCTTTATAGCAGTGATACTATTCTACTAATTTCTTCCTTTATGTTATACGTCTTTGTATAATTAACATTTAAGCAGTCAGCGTTTTTAAATTAACAAAAAACAATTTATTCACTATATATTTAATATTTCTATTCAAGATTTTGCAAAATATGGAATAGATACGTAATACGTGTCAACTGGTAAAAAATAAAGCAATTAAATATCTTTCTTTTTAATCAAATGTCCTTACATTATTGGTTAAGTATGTAGCCTAGTGAATGCTACTTGTAGCTGCAACTTCTTGATACTAATAAACCTTTTATAACTAAACTTATGAGTTAGTAAAACTAGTGTAGTGAATAGTGCTAGTGCGGTATCTCGGAAACACGATAGTGTTAAAACATTATAGAACACTGAGACTGATAATAAATAAATCAGTGCCGCTACACTTTAGGTCTGGGCCTCAGATTTCTGTATCTGTTTCATGATCTGTCAATCTAACAGGCAGGTGATCACTGATCAGCCTCCCGTGCGTGACACGCCGTCGACTTTTTGGGTGTTTCCTTCGATGTTTTCCTTCACTGTTTGAGCGAATGTAAAATGCACGCATAGAAAGAAAGCCACAGCCGGGGATCGGACTTTCGACCTCAGGGATGAGAATCGCTCGCTGAAGCCACTAGGCAAACACTGCTCTTAATGAACATTACCTTAGTTTAAACTATTCGCCTAGTATTGTAGAACATTAAGTCAACATAATATTACGTATTAGCCATAATTATTGTATAGGCTAGATAGTAACTTTTGTTAACTTTATTGTACGAAAAAAAAGTATGTATGTATGTGTATTTTATCCTATCTTTAGAAAAGTAATTAAAAATGTCAAAAGGGTGTATATAATATTGATATTACAATTGGAATTATGAATGAATTAATAATATCCCACTTAAATGCAGACGAAAAATAATCTCGTATAAAGAAAAATGCGGGCAATTTTCATCAGTATAACATTCATACAAATGTTATTTTCATGATGCATTTCCCACAATTTTCAAGGCATTCTGAGGTAATGTCATAATACGTTTACAGGTTGGCATAACAAAGAATAAAATATATTTTTAAAGTTACTTTTTAAATTTGTTATTATTTTATTATTTTTATTATGTAGGTTAATAAAGTTGTAAATATTGCTTGCGACAGCTTAGGTATTTTGGCCTCTTTGCCGTTATAGTATTGTTTTGAATCGCCTTTTGATACATTTTGGTTTGTATAACGTTATTTTTAACCTGTCTTAGTAGAATTATGACCTTTACCTATTTAACAATGTACTTATATCACGATAAAATATCGAAGGTAACGTTGGTATTGATAAATGTATAATTAACCAGAGCTTTAGCCGGTAGAGGCAAACCTGCTTTTTTTAGAACAGGGGGAAAACGGGCAGGAGGCTCACCTGATGTTAAGTGATACCGCCGCCCATGGACACTCTCAATGCCAGAGGGCTCGCGAGTGCGTTGCCGGCCTTTTAAGAAATTGTACGCTCTTTTCTTGCTTCTTCGCACGCAATACTTCATTACAGAATACTACCTTTATGCTTTCTATAAGTAGTTTTTTTCCAAAATTCGAACCGTACTTCTGCCAAAAAATAGACAAATATGACACAAACAATAAAAGAATGTGCCTCTTTGGAGGTTCCATTTTGTGTTTACTCTATGTTCATATTTGAAGACCGTATAACTTATTCAATATTTCCAAATTGGGCGCGCAACGATGTAATGGAAGCGAAAAAAACCCGGAGCCCAATGCAAATGGATTTGCGAGGTTATTATTTATTTAATCCTTACTTACGGCGAACTCGAAAAATGTATCTAATTGGTTATGACAGTCGGTTTATAAGAAGGGTAAGAGGGAATAACTGAGTTTTTTTACTGTTTATTTTAGCGGTTTGCTTAACATAATTTCTTGTTCAGATTGATCAAACTTAGAAGGTTGAAATAAAACCAGTGGCGCTACAACCTATTTAGATCTGGGCCTCAAATTTCTGTATTTCTCATGATCATTTGTCAATCTAATAGGCAAGTAGGTGATCAGCTGACGCCTTTTTGGGTCTAAGGCAAGCCGATGTTTTCCTTCACCGTTCGAGCGAATGTTAAATGCGCACATAGAAAGAAAGTCCACAGCCGGGAGGATCGAACCTACGACCTCAAGGATTAGACTCGCACGAAGGCAACAATGCTCAGAAGGTTGGTACAGACATTAATGCAGTTTTGGGCCAGTATGAAAGCCAAGAAAAGTGTGAAACGTGGAACAAGTTCCAATAGCATTTAATAATCGTCTTTGCTAGACGTAAAACCCGGAAGTCTAGGATTCATTTTCGGCGATTTTTGTTTTGGGTTAATATGCATTAAATGCTTAGATATTCCGTTACAATAAGGTAATACACATTTCAGCGCCTTTTCCTCATCAGTTTAAAACCAACCTTTAAATATTGAAAAGATTCGAACCGTCGAAACTAACACAACAGTGATTTAAAATCTGAACACCAAAAATTTTCCCTTCATTCACAATAGATACAATTATGAAAATATTCATCAAAAATACCCTAAAAATGGGCCCCGAATTCGCCATATGACCATCTTGTCAGTCCGACCATTTATCATGGAGGATGTGACAAGTGAATTTATATAAAAAAACAAACAGGGCACCACTAGTGCATGATAACAATTTAGCTCTTCGTTTAACGTTTTAAATATAGGGTAGGCAATAACAGAGACTTACAGTTAGAAGTCAATTAAATGTATGGTGTACGTATTAACTATAATTATATTTCTAACATATTATTATCATTGAAATAATACTGAAAGTAGAGATGTGGAGTATTTCTGCATCTTCTACCGCAATTACCATGGAGAGTGTTCAAATGAGTTGTTTGGACTACTACCTACCTGCATCATCATCGGACGTTAAGGCAGAATACAAAATACCATCCGTATCACCTCGACGTCGTCGTTACACAACTGAGCGTTTTTAAGGCAGTTTTTGCCGCGCACCAGCACTATGTGGAACCAGCTGCCCACTGAAGTATTTCCGAACCAATTCGACTTAGGGTCCTATATATCGGGACAATCGTATAATAGTTTTATAATATTTTTAGTTAAAATATGGCGTATGTATAAACAAACACTACTAACAGCAAGGCTCTAGTCAACTACGTACTACGACAGGATTAAGATATAATATTACGCATAGCAACATATAACTTTTAAAGAAGTAAAAGACCTTTCTTGTATTATTATGTGTCTCCTCGCCCTCTGTACGACAATACTCTGAGCACAAAGCATAAAGCAGGGGTGATTGCAAGGGTCATGAACAATAGGAAGATGGCAATTTGATATTCCAGCCACATTTTTAATAAGCGCTAGTAATGGCTCGAGTGGCCCACTCTTTATAGCTTTTAAAGGCCATGCTATTCAGATGGTCACTTGTATTGGGGTAAAAGAAGTTAAAAAATCTGAACACAATATGAATGCATCAATATGTGTTAATTTTTAAAGCAACCAAAAACGTTTGAAGAAACTATCTAGCGAAAATCTTAATTTTTTACTAAGATTCTAGTTGTAATACTGGATTAATAAATCCCGGTGGGGAGTTATTAGGAAACGAAACAGAGGAGGCCTGCTCACGAGATGGGCGGATTATCAGTAAAATGGTTGGCTCGAGCTGGATGCTCTCAAAACCGAGGTACCTGGAGAAGGCCTTGGAGGAGACCTTCACCTGCGGAAGGGTTCTTGCAAAATATTTATTAACCCTGTGTTACCTTATACAAAAAGAAACACCTACAGAGGGTAATGTAAAAGAAGTGCATAGATAATTAACAAAAAAAACTCAAAATAACATGTAACTATAGTAACTAAAATAAAATAAAGTACAATCTAAAGAAAAAATAAAAATATTAATATCTATAAACAAAAATTATTAAGAAATAGATATAAAAATAGAAAAAAGAACAATAATTAGTGTAGTTAATTTAAAAAATATGTATATTATATAATACTAAAAGTATAAATATAAATAATAGGATTAAGTTTGCTTTGTTCTTTTGCAAGAAATTTAAAAGTTTTTTAATTTTTAATTATTTTTATTAATGTAATAAATAAAAAATATGTTATGTACATAATACGCTAAAATCTATACACTTTATTGACAACTTGTGCCCTTTACAAACATTATCATAACTGTATTATCCACAAGGTGCATATTTTATGAACATAGTAACGAAGTATTGTACCACATCTGTTCGAATATCAGATCCGAGTGGCTTTTTGTGTTTTTTGACATTGATGTGTTGTTTAATGTGTTTTTGGTGCTGTACAACTACTAGTTGGTAAAACTGTCTTCGTAACTAGGGATCGCAATATTGCATTTTAACCGACTTAAATAATGTTAGGTTCGAACCCCGGCTGGAGCAATAGACTTTGTTTATATGTGCGTTAACACGTTCGTACGTTGATCGTGAGTGCATGCTTTAGAGTTTAGAGTTTAGACCAAATAATGCGGTGTGAGTCAGGTAGAAATTATTTGGTTATTCTGCGCTAATACTCTGTAACAATAAGGATTCTCACTGCAACTTCAATCAACTTTTAGTTTTTTACCGATTCCAAGGTTGTGACATCTTTAGAGAACCGATTAAAACTATACCGAAATTGCATACAAAGGCGGAAGATACATTTGGAAGGCGTATCTTTTTGATAGAATTATTTCGTACTAATAACATTACTTTCATTCATTCGTCACATGGTTAAATGAATTAAATAATTGTAAATAAAATAAAGAAATTTAGTATTCTTATCTCGTACATTATTAATAGTCTCAAAGAAATATATCGTAGTTTCTTGAAGTTCCTATACTTGTAAATTTAATTTATTATTAATGTGGGCGCTACTGGTACAGTACCACGTTTTCGCCTGAGCGACATATTTGTGAAGTATGGAGGTATAGGAGATACTGTTTAAAAACATACTTATAGATTGCCTATGTGTAGCAAATACTATTTTTTTTAATACGGAAGAGACTTTATTATACACGTGATGTCTTTTTAATTTCCTAGAACTATTTCGATGGGATGCCCAACCACCTGGTGTCACAGGCTGCAAATCTGTTTCATTTTAATTTCTTACTTAAACTTTTTGAACTATCCGTTCACAGTACATTCTGTGTTCGTGGTGTTTAATTAACTAGAGCAATGAAGCTTTTGTCAGAGCTACGTTTGTTTTATTATCTAGTTCGTACTAGAATGCCCCATACGCTGGACAGTCCAGCAGCATGGGCAGCAATGTTTTCTCACCTGCAAATACCCTTAAAATAACAAGTATTTTAAAAATCAATTTTGTTTAGAATTTGCGTAGATAGAAGCTTCATGATAGGAACGCGTAAACATTTATACTTAAATTAGCAATGTCTAGATTATTCTAAAGTAATACCTGAGTAATTAGTTTACTGTCAGTACAATTAAAGTTTACACAGATGTTGGGAAGTTTAGTACAAACTTGACCAAACACTGTGGCATCGCTTAATTAGTGTTTCGGTTAACTTGTTCAACTTAGCAGACCTAATTAAGATCCTTGTGAGACGAAAACAAAGCATTACCGGGAATAAGAAGGACGAATGTAGATGCCCCCTATATACCTGAAATAAATATATTTTCTGGTATTAAAATAGCCTACAAACATATAAACTTAAACAAATAATAACAAAACCACTTTAATTCCATACTATAAAAATTACAGATGAAATGGGTGTTAGTAATCATAACTATCAAATAAAAAATAATAAGTACATAGTACCTAATAATAAAAATAAAATAAATTTAAAAAGGAATTAAATTAAAACAAATTTAAAAAGTTTGGTTCTTGTGGCAGTGTACCTTTAACGCTGGCAGCATTTCCTCACTGTCGCCTCAGATTTCTGTTCTGCTTATGTATTTGTAGATCAGCCTCCTTTGCCTGACACACGCCGTCGACTTTTTGTTTCTTAGGCAAGCCGGTTTCCACATGATATATCCTTCACCGTTCGAGTACAATGTTTTAACAAACCCGACTTTGTTTTATACAATAAGAGTTTGAAATACATATTTTTTTATAAATTTTGATGATCCATAATATTTTAACTCGGCCGATCGTCACATTTGATTCTTTACTTCGCTTCGCTTTGACGCTGGACGCATGTTGAAGATGTTTTTGCCAGTTTTATTTATCAATATTATTATTTCTTAGTGAGAGTTATTGCATATTTTGAACTAGGCAATGTATTACTTACTATACTATTAGTCTGGACCTCTTGTTCCTATATTAATTTCCTCCTTATCCTTGACAATTGTGTGCCTTTCTTCACGTTAAGAACATATATAAACGAGGTATGTAAAGCTGTATTTTATTTTAAGATAAAATTATGTAACAACAGCCACCGAACCATTCTATGTGGTAGGTACATATATATATATATATATATATATATATATATATATATATATATATATATATATATATATATATATGTACATGCCAATCTTAATCTTCAACCTAAAGTAAACTTAACATGAAACTAACCCGTCAGTTACTCAAGTAATTAGCGATGCGTGTCTTAATATCCGGGCAGTGCATCACTGAGGTCGTGATAATTAAATGCGAATCTCAAGACAATACCTGAGATTTCCAGGCGGTCGCTACACACTGGATGATTGTAGAGAAAGGATGGCGCAATATTTTCTACTTGGGGAAATCCGTTGCGCATTAATGATGGTTGGTTATCGTAAGCACAAATAAATAAATCCTAAATCCTAAACTAAAACATGTGTTAAGCAAATCTTAATATATATAAATTACGTGTCACGTTGTTTGTACGCTATGGACTCCTAAACTACCGAACCGATATCAATCAAATTTGCACATCGTGTGTAGTTTGATTCAACTTAAAAGATAGGATTGCTTACATCTCAATTTATACCCGCAATATTATTTTATTGCAAAATATTTGTTTATAGTCACAATTCTAACAGATGGCGCTGTGTTGAAAGTTTCACATAAGCTACAATTTAATGGCATAACCACCAAAAAAGCATGGTGGTCCCCATGACTGGTGTTCTCCTACCGTTTCCCTTGAATACTTTGCTACTATGTAATATAACAAAAACCTTAGCCACAGCAACGCTTGGCCGGTCTGCTAGTAGTCTATAAATGTTTGACTATGACGAAACGGAAAATTTGCTAGGTGTGCTAAAATAATTTCCACATATCATGGTCTTAAGCTTGAGCCTGATACCAACCCACACACACCCTCACAAATACTCACACACACACACAGAGAGAGAGAGAGACACCCGTACAACTCTATTTCTGTAGGAATCTAGTTGCCTGTTGATTAGATTTTTTATTTCCTTTTTAGAAACTTTAAAATTTTGTTGCTTACATCAACAATATATCATATGTCTACTTTTTTGTTATGACTCAGTATGACTTTGCTGTGCCTGGTTATCCATATCACAGGTTCTAACCTAGGTTGGAAACCAGTCTCGCAACACCTTCTTAATTGTAATCGTACATTTGTTTCAAATGATATATGGGAGAAAATAAAGAAATAGTATTATGTGGGACTCGCTATTGTGCATACCCACTAAAACCCCAAACCACCACCAACAATCAGCCTAGGGATGCGGTAACAGCAGAACCTTATCCACTTTCCGACGGCGTTGTTAGTTATGACGCAAAATTGAAAGAAGTTTTTAAAATAAGGTAAATAATTAAAAAGTTGTAAAAAATATTGTTTTTATGTAACATTTTTTATGGCCAGACTACAAAAAATAAAAATAAAGTGTGAGCGTACCAAGTACACATGCTAGAAGTGAAACTTCTTTGTAAATTTATTATTACTAAGGTAAAAGCCCCAATAGATGACCATATACAAGTATACGATCACTCCATGTATTTGTATACCTAAATTTGTGAATAGAAAAAGAACAAAAATAGTAATAATAATATTTTTTAGTAATATAAATAAATAAATAAATTCTCTTTACGAAATTTTACTTTTAAAAATAGAATTTCTTCATGCTACGTTCGCCCTTTCTCATTCTCTCTCAATCGGTCTCAATCGCTCTCTCCCTTTTCTTCGACAAAAACGCTGCACATCTTCGTGACGCTAATATTATTATTATTGCGTTTCATCCGTAAAAATTTTACCCTCATGCGCCTAAAGAAGTTATAAAACACAAAAATACAAAAGTACAATGCAAAAATACAAAATTATCTTAAATTAAAATAATTTTCTACAGAAACCTTATAAAAATCACCTAATGTGCATTCACCCATCCATCCCGGTGTAAACTAGCGGAAGTTATAATTTATGGATTTAGTTCCGGAGCTCGTCTCGAGAGGGAGCTAGTGAGACGGTAACGAAACACCTGATATTTAATGCATACTGTCTGAGATCGCCTTAAAACTACGCACAAGAATTTCTTTCCTTCATAAACTATTACTAGAGATTTTAGATTAACTTGTTTATTTCAATACGAAAATATCCAATTTTTGTGTTCATTGCAAATACATGCAAAGAATCTCCAAAATCTTTCTAGTAATGTCGCTTTCAGGGATTGATAGACAAAACACCTCGTTTTTGGTACATTATTTAATATTTCGTTCTCATATTGATAAACTTATTTAATGTAAATCTAGGTTCTTTTACTGCATTTTTGTGTTTACTTTGAAATCAATTACCATATTACAGTAAATTTTGGCGCCATCTGTTGACTATTAAGTAAATCACTTAGATCCATTACGTTTTCGCTCAGCTATTGTCTACTAGTATCACAAATCTTCCCATAGGTGGCGCTGTTATAAAAATACTTTCAATGCATAATTTAAACTCTTTAAAAATATTGTATAAAATATTATAACGCTAATATTGTATAGGGTATAAGATGAGTTTTTCACAAATGGTACGTTATGCCCCGACGTGTAATAGGATATACTAGTGTAGACTCCAGGATGCACTCCGCAGATTCCACCCCAAGAGACGACTCCAGCTAAAACACCTCGACAAACAAGTGGTCCACCTGAATCACCCTATAACACAGAAGATATATATTGAAAAAAAACTTTAGAGGTGTCAAGGGACACCCGGATGGAACGAAATTCCTTTCGATTAATTTATATGTTAATTGGTATCATAACAGTATGATAGATTTTCTCGACACCAATCTTACGACGAAAAAAAAAAGCCAACATCACGAGGTGTTCCCAGGCGGTCACCCATCCAAGTACTGACCTCGCCCGACGTTGCTTAACTTCGGTGATCGGACGAGAACCGGTGTATTACAATAGCAAATAACAAAAAAGTGTCGTGACAACTTTTCGTAAGAATTTTTTCCGTCTAGCCCCCTTTCACAAAGCGCGATAAGGAACTTCGTTCCAATAACATATTTAGATACTAGCTTTGTTCAGCATTTGTTCCGTTAGTTGTTTGGGCTATCATACACTACGCACTGTTATGACTGAGAGGTTTGATAGTTGCTGTGATGTATTCTTAATATTTCTGTCTTAATTTCTATTCGAGCATTTCCTATATACATACTTGGATCTATATCTAGATTATTTCCTATAAAAATAAATCATAATTAAAACACGCAGCCTACACACGCGTGCATGCGATGATCTTTGATGTGTCTTTCCTTTGAAGTGTTCTACTATCAATTGGTAAGCAGCCGGATTCTGATGATTATATCTGTTTGGTAATAAAATAGACAATAACCTGACAAGAATCCTTTCCTTGTGCCCCAGCGCACAAAACAGAGAGATGCAAATATCGTGAACTGTAGAACCATTCACAATATATCTTTGATAGTATAGGTACGCAAACCATTTCTAGCTTGCGGGCGGGTTTATTCTGCAAATCAAGGGTCAAGTGTTACTCCTCCCTGATGGCTCGCAATGCACACTCTGAAATTGGGTCTTCATGGGCCCGTAGACTCAGTTGCCCCTTTGTATAAAAAATATTTACTAGTAAATGAATGTTAGATAATTACTGATTAGTGTTGGCCTTGTGGCTTCAGCGTGCGACTCTCATACCTGAGGTCGTATTTTAGATCCCCGGCTGTACACCAATGGACTTTCTTTCTATGTGCGCATTTAACACTCGCTCGATTGGTTAAGGAAAACATCGTGAGGAAACCGACATGTCTTAGACCCAAAAAGTCGACGGCGTGTGTCAGGCACTGGAGGCTGATCACTTACTTGCCTATTAGATTTAAAAATGATCATGGTTGTAGCACCACTGATTTATTTATTTCTTATTTACTGACTAACCTATTTCACCTAGGCTTTAGGTAAAGGGCTCCAGCATACTTTATATATACCTATTATAGAGTAATTAACCACACCTCTTCTTTCAATCCAAATCCCGAAACTAGACACAAATCATTTGCTTGTAATTTGTCTTCATTTTCTGAATATAAACGAATTGGATGAACTGTGTCTGTTACGATAAAGTCTTTCGACACCTTAACAAAATCATTCAATATTAGTTAAAGGAACAGTAAATGAAAATATCTTTTACACAAACGGAGTAGAGGTCATAATGAAAATAAATCTCATTTCACTTTGCAAATAAATCATTAATTATAAACCAGAACTAACAACAACAAAAAAGAACTGACAGAAATTTTCAGAACTGACAGAATTAAAAACAGAACTGACAGAATTGACAGAAAAAAACAGAACTGACAGAAAAAAACAGAACTGACGCGAAAAAACACCTTCCTAGTTATCCCTTATTTTTAAAAACAAAATCAGTTTTATTGTACAAGTGGGTACTCTCCCGTCTTTCGCACAAATTTTGTTTATGCATATAATAATACAAGAGTTTAAAAAAATGCAAATTGGTTTTTATAAATACAAGAAATTAGATACCAACCAGAAATGTCATAAATTTATTCCCTTACCTGCAATATAGCTAAATCATGTTTTAAATACGTGTGATTATATTGTTCATGTTTGTAGAAATATTGTATGCGCCTCCAGTGCTCATGCGCAGGCTTGTATAGAATTATCATTGCAGATTTATCAATTGTCCCAGCAACGACTCTTACGTCATTGAGATTTTTCATATTTCCTTTACTGAAAATTTATAGGGAATTGAACGTTAAATAACGGCTACCTGCTACTTAAAACTTTTGCTAGATTCATCTCCACTAGGTTTGAACGGGGTCTTCTAACATTTTAGTATTGAAGTCAGTTTGCGTGGTGACTGGTCGGACTTGAATTCGTGTATGCGGTGATGTTAGTTATTTCGACTATGTATTTGCGTGTTGTTCCCACAAGAATGTAAGTGCGTGCTCCTATTTCACCATGCCTACTGCTGATAGGGGACAAATCTTTGTTTTTCTTTTTTATTATTATTAATTAACTATTAATTACTTAAGATATTATGTGGAACTGGTGTAATACAGCTCCTTACAAACATTGTGTAAATCAAAACTTGGCGATTAAAAAGAGTGGCGGAGAGTTTATTGTTCTTTTCATCCATTCTACGCCCTTGATTTGAGAACTGGCAGTAAATGTAAAATTAGAAGAGGCAGCAGGGATCAGCCTAAACAATCTCCATCCCGATTGAAATTCCGATAATGTTAGGTTAGGGTTGCGATATCTTTAACCAGCATACAAAAACTTCGGGATCGTCTATTGGAAGCTAGTGTGTATAGAGCAGGTTCTATTGATGTATTTATATTATATAAATGATTTATTTTCTGTAAGTAGGTTTGTACAAACACTTTTACACGTCAAGCATATTTTTTTTAAACTAGATGAGTTCGACGTTTCCTAAGAAGAAACGCCGAAACAAACTCAGAGGTCACAGTCTCTTTTAAAGTCCAGACATAACAAGATTATGTGAAGACCATGTAGATTGCAGTCTGAAATGGTCTTTTGTGGAAAGAACCACACAGATTGAGTGGACCTGTCAAGTCAGTGCATTTGTCAGTAAACGTGCAGCTCAACTCAAAACTTAAGGAGCTTAACGATTCGACGAACAAAGAAAAGACATTTGGGTAGGCCGCATAAATTACTCAAACTGTCAGACTATGACTAAAACTGAGAAAAGGATAAAATAAATAAAAAACAATGATCCACGTAGTCTTCACATTCACAATAATTAAAAATAGTATAAGTAATACTTTATAATATATATTCTATATATATATTTACTATATATTTTTATAGCTTACTCTGAAAATATAAAGCAATGCGCAGCAGTTAGTACATATCTCAGTGTAATTAAAGATCCACCACAAAAGGACGACCATGACACACCGTACCAATTCTGTTGCCTAAGTGCAACCTGTAAACGATAAAAAAGTTTAGACACATTCGTAGGTCAATAGATACTCCATCTCATAGTAATTACAGTAATTACACATACGCGGATTGCCTAGGTTCAATATCTAGAATATCAAAATAGAAAATTAACAAAAAATATTCCGCTCAAATTTTTTATTTTACAGAATGATATAATAAAATCATAATATGTTACATTAGAAAACCGCTGTGGTTTGTATAAATGTTACCATAGCAGTTTTGGAACGCGACAAATGTATATAAAATAGTTTTTCAATTTGCCTTTATGTTGGTTAAGCTATCCAATAGCTAATTGGGTAGTCTATTTATTAGCCACGGTAGCAAATACCTCAACGTTCTCTCGCCATAGACGTTGTTTGCTTTCGATGTTCAGAGCCCAATCTGCGTAACAGCTCGCTTCTGTACATCATGCTCCACTAGTTTTTTTATATCATCTCGAAAAATGTCGAAGCTCGAATAGAAGACATTTACTTTTTCTATTATGGGTAGTATTTTTTCAGTGTTTAAAAATTGCCCTTTGTTCATTTTTATATGAGTCGAGCACATTTCTCAAGACGTGTTTGAGGATTCGCATTTGAAGGTTATATATTAGGTTGAGAATCGTTGGTAAGTTCTACCGTGATTAATGACAATTGTAGACATCATTCGGGGTTTTTGAAGGCTAAATAGCACCCACGCCCCATCGGTAAGATTAACATTTTTGTATACACACGGCAAAGGGCAAAAAACTAGGTGAGGGGTACCGGGTTCGATTCCCGGTTCGAGGGCAAGTTTTAATTTAATTTAAATTTGTTCTCGGCCTTTGGGAGGGTTGTGCGGTACCGGGCGAGGGCTTAAACCGTACATGGAGGACATGGTCGAATTTCTGAGGCAAAAAGCATGAATTATAAAAAATCTTATACTTGACGCTGGCTAATGCACAAACCGTGCCATAAAAAAAAATATCAAAAAAAATTGTGATTTTTATTTTTTCTTATAAAGAGTCCAGCATTATAATTAAAGAGTATAGCGTAAAATTATTTCATTTCACAAGTAACCTTAAATACCGACAGTTACCTAATATTGAATATTCATAGTACAATAAATCAATGACGAATTAATTAACACTCTACTTACCTGGTATGGAATTTGTGTAATATCTGCTTCAACGCCTCCAAGTATTTTTAACGGGCATATATCTAAAAAGGATTTATATGCCGCGTTTTCTCTTAATATTGCCTGTGAATAATGTACATAATAAATAAGCAGTACAACGAAGAAGATGAAGTACCATAAGCAATGGGACATGGGGGGAAAACACGTCTCTCACTTCAGAAAAGCGTAGGGACAGAAGACGCCAGGCCCTATGACTAGGTATTATTAGAGCCTACGCCAGTCCTCTCGCGCATTTCCGTCACAAGAGAAAAATATACTTATCTATTTATAATATCTTATATATAAAATTCTCGTGTCACAATGTTAGTTACCATACTCTTCCGAAACGGTTTGACCGATTTTTATCAAATTTTATATGCATATTCAGTAGGTCTGAGAATAGGCTACTATCAATTTTCATACCCCTAAGTGGTTTTAATTTAAATTTAATTTTAACGTGCCATTAAAAAATAGATATACTACCCTAAATTTTCACCCCTCCATCACCAACCCTTATTTTTCATTTGTTAATTAAAATCTTATGACTTGAACTCTGAGGTTTGTATAGAGAAAAAGGTAGGCTAAGTAAAATCACATTAAGGAGAAACGAAGTTCGCAGGGCAGCTAGTCTCTTAATATAATCATGTCAAATATTAGGAAATTTAAAAAATACATTTGTAGGCAAAATAGGCAGATTTTAGGAAATCATCTTTCCTTTATAAACCAGCCTTTCCTCAGTTTTCTTTCTTTGAAAAATCGCGGTGCACATACCTATTATTAATTAATTACTTAGTATTTTGTAACATTATTTGGGACTAAGAATGTAAAAAAATCCTTTTACCGTAAAATCAAGGTCATGAGAGTCCTTCCGTCTTTCGCCGTCATCTCTGGTACGTCCAACTGAACATATAGAGAGAATAATATGTAAATGTATAACACTGTGATATAATTTCATGGAATTTTAATTTACTTATGATATCCATTAGAACTAGTTTCTGTAAAATATTAGATGACAGAATAATATTAAACTGACATTTTGTCAAAATATTTTTTATTTCGCCTGAGCAGTGCTAGACTTGTGACTAAAGCAACCATAGCACCAATAGATTTTATTAATACTATGAAAAATAATAACACTTATTAATTACTAGCGACCCGCCCCGGCTTCGCACGGATGCATTGCTGATACTAAATACACTACAAAAAAAATGTGAACGTTTACGGGTATAAAATATATAGACTTTGTCACTCACTGAATAAAATTACTAATTAAAATCGATTTGATTTATTCATTACTGCCCGTGGCCCGCACGCGTTAAATTTTTATTTATTATGTTAGCGGAAAAAATGTAATTATTTACGACATCACATTAGAAACCTCAAAAATAACAGTATTTCTCCACTATTTAATGGATGTTATTATACATATAAACATTCCTCTTCAATCTCTCTATCTATTATTAAAAACCGCATTAAAATCCGTGGGGTAGTTTCAAAGATTTAAGCATATATAGGGATATAGGGACAGAGAAAGCGACTTTGTTTTATACTATGCAGAGAAGATGCAAATATTAAAGACAGCACAGATTCACAAATCTTGATTGGATTTAGTTATAGTATCACTTAAATAACACGGACGAGATTCCGATGTCCAGGCTTGTACTGATAAGCGGCGAGGGTCCCAAATAATCCCCATGAACCAAGCAGTCGGTGGTATGCGTATGTCCTTAAAAAAACGAAGCCACAGATCACATACTAGGAATAACTACTGAAGTAATTTCTAATCTGTCAGCAAAAATCTGTTTGTTTCATAATGTCATTGAGCTTTTAATTTTTATCAATGTTCGAAATTTATATTTTACTATTTATTACAACCCATTTTGTTAATACAAAGGAAGTAGAGAGAGGTTTTTACAACGAATATATAGTTCCACGTGTTGTCAATGGTCATGCAGCAAAACATGGAGATGTTCCATATCAGGTAAACCGTTTATGCTGACATATTGGAGAACAGAAACCTACTAAAAAAATCTTATATTATATCGACCATTTCCATTAAAAGGAGATTTGGAGACTCACTGTGGACGCTCTCTGCCCCATCTAGGGGTTATTAAATCAAATAATTTTCATTAAAGTCAAGTCTCTCAACCAAATTATTTAATGGTGAAATAGTTTAATAATTTTCACGGAAATAGAACCAACGATCACTAAGCAAGTAAACTACAGCTTACAATCTGTATTTTTTGTATAGCCTATATAAAAGTCAAATAATTTATTTCAATTAGGCCTATTAAAAAGCCATTTTTTAAAGTCAAAATTACTCGTTAACAATATTTAAAAAAAAGGACTCTAGTTGCCCCTTCCAAAAAGTAGTTTCATATGGAGAAGAATGGGCAAGAAACTCCATACTTACTCTTTTAAAAAAAGTTTTTTAAAAGTTTTAAAAGTTTTTTAAAAATTATTGTAAAAAATAGTTTTTACAATAATTTTTATACATTGATTTGATAATTATATGTGAAGATCATGTACCTAGAAAAAAAACTACTATATTAAAATAAAATAGGCGCATAGTGTTATAAAAACAATGCAGCAGATAACTAAATTATTATGTAGATATATGGTGCTCACATAATTACAAATATTGCAACTATAGATTTTACATTTTTATATAATATATATATATATAATATATATATATATATAATATATATATATAATATATATATGTATCGACACCTGATGTGACGAAAATATGTTATTGACTGTATATCAAGAAATAACTTATATACCTCGTACTTACGGCATGTTAGGTTATCGAAATATGCGACGTAAATCGAAACGACGTAAGTCGAGAGATATTTTTTCGTATGTTTACATGTAAAACTCTAGGGTTAGGATCCACACGGACTCGAAATTAAAAAAAACTGCATTTATAACAAAGGATATACATACTTTATTATCAAAATTATTCTTAAAATAATTATATATATGCATTTTGAAATTGCTAGTTATTTTTTGGTATTTGTGTGTTATTAATTTTAATGATAATTATAAAACTTTAATTTCTTCTTGCTATCGTACAGATCTTGGTAACACTGATAGGCTGCACAAATTTTGAAACTTCTCTCAAAATTAGGATAATTTTCTTCAAAAATTTTCATGGCATTCTCCAAATTTGCACAAGACAAGCGTATTCTCTATGCCGGAAATCGAAACAAATGACGTATGCTTGAGGAATAATGTCAAAACATTGTTCGACGTAACTTGAAACGACGTAAGTCGAGGACTGCCTGTACTCAAATGTTCTAGGTGGCATTTAAAATGAGGACCCCACGCCGCAAACTCTGTATGACGTTTTGTGGTGGTGTAATAATTTCCCCAACCAAACTGCTCTCCGCCGCCCATTGTTTCGCTGAGGATCCGAGCATTTGTCAGAAAATATGTGGCAATCAGGGGTAGGTATTGAAATATATTCACGTCGAACCTAATCGGATAGTTACACACCTGTATATATAGACATATTGTATGGTATATATCATACGGGAATATACATATATCTAGAAATGTTTAAAAGAGTTAAATTTATCATTTATTATAGACTACAGTCAAAACCGTTTACGATGACATCGTTATATTGCCCAAAATCCCGGCTGAATTCTATTGTATTAGGTTCTTCATAACGTCATCGGCTGTTACGACTATCGGTTTTTACGACCAAATATGAATAGTACCTTCAATGTAGTTATAACAGATTTTGACTGTATTAGTTTAAAGTTTTTTTAGAAGAAATACGTAGATTGTTTAATGCTTTCAGGTAAATTCGGAATTTAATGTAAATTAAATTATTGCCAAACTTATTAATTGTAGTTCATAATTTAATTTTTTTGTCATAGACCAAAAAGAACGCTAAGCCACACGTACGCTGTAGCGGGTAACTTGAGAAATTACGATGTCTATAGCGAAGATTCAGATGAACATGGTCAGTGGAGAACACTGAAGTCCGTAGTATATCCAAGAACTTACAAATTTCCAAAAGACGACATTGCAATTCTGGTTAGTTTATCCTACCAACTTAGTTCTTTTTAAGACTGGCTACAGAAAAGCGCGTCCCTAATATTGGCTTCTCTATATCTAATTTTTAATTCAAATAAGCTTAAGGAATTAAATATTATGACAATATCTGGTCAATATATTCTTAAAGCCTTATTGTATGATTTTAAAACAAATGGTGACTTTCACCAGTGCAACAGAACTAATCTAAGCAACCAACCATGCTCCAGAAGATAGTCGTTATATGGAAAATGACTTTAGAAACGCCCTTGACTTGCAAATTAAGCTGGGGCATGACACAAAAAGGTCGGGCAACACTGGTACATTGCATCGCTGACTGCGTTATATGGAATGTATTAAGTTTTGCTAGTAGCGAGCCAATCAAAGTGCGTGATTCCGATGCTTTAGGGACTGTATTTTGATTTACAGTACACAGCCAAACCCTTTCACTTCAACAATAATGTGCGTGCGATTCCAATAGCGAAGAAGTATATCGACTACCATGGCAAATGCCTGGTTTCCGGATATGGGCGTACGTCACGACAAGTTAGTTTATTTTAAATTATATTAACGCGTTCCTGGACCGGTACTTTATAACTTCCAATAGAAATAACGATTCCGACGCTTTTGAATGCAATTTTGATGCGTACTTCTAACGTAATTTGCCTATAGAGAATTGTTCAAGTATCATGCGCAGATTAACTTTATAAAACTCATAATAGAAAATAGTATTATATGAAGTGACTTAGGAATAATTTGCATACAAATATATATATTAATATTATATTTACTGAGAAAGATTTACAACTTACTTACTAAATATAAAGTTCTTGTTACGCTATTAAACAAATATTAACATATAATTTAGTACTTAATAATTAAATGGATTGGTAACAATAAAATCATTTTTATCCAACTATCTAAGTCTACCAATAAACTTAGTTAAGGAACACTTAGGGTAGTATAAACTATATACTTATAAAAACTTATGATACACTATTTATTCCACTGAGGAACTCAAATGCCGTCACCACACTTGAAGCGATCAGGTCAATCAACAGTTAAATTGTGAAACTTACCCGCCGACCTAACCACATAGCTGCTCCGTCTGTAATTGGTGTTGACTTTACGTGTTTACAATAGGTGCATATTTTTTGCGGATTATACTCACGCAGACACACCTTTCTTAGTAACTCAGGACAGTCAACTTTACCTGTAGCTAAGATTAAATTTGTACCATCTGATAGCCTCTAGCCATCGTCAAGTTCCATACGATTGCTATATGTTACACAATCTCAAGCAAAGCTTCAATTTTGCCAGCGCAATTAATCTGATAGTGCCTCACGCCGTTCATCTGCTAAGTGCTACACTGTTTGAACGCTCCCCTTGCCATTTCTACAAATTTGGTTCTTATAATATCTGTAGCGATGTTACAATATATGAAATTTCGCGGTAGAAAGACTCAATGAAGTACGCTATCGGGATTGCTATTGTTACAGAGTACCAAGTCTGATAGTTATTAGCATCTTTATTATTATTTTTACTTTATTAGTATTGGTTTACTGTAAGGATCATACACTAGTATCTATTTTTTGTGAATAAATAAATAAATCTTTGAACCGTAAACTTTAACTTAAGATCTTACTTAATTATCGATAAACAATATTAAGATTTTCTAGGGGACTTCAGATAAACTTCTCCTCGCACACTTACACCTTCTGCCAAATAGGCAATGCGGCCTAAGGTTTCGGAAAAATATGAGAAAGTTTGTTTGCACGGACACTGTTGTCAACGACGTTGGAAAGGTAAGGTTTTTCATTTATTGCTTTTGTGAGTTTTCTCAAACTTGATGTTAATAAATTATAGGAGTTACCAATTTCCACTTTTATAGAAACTATTCCGTAGCCTTTTTATGTTTGATTATTCTCTAATATTCTTATTTTTTTAATACGAGTTCCTTCAACTAATCATTCAAGCCAGCTCGCACATCTTGGTTAAAGAATCGGCAAAGACCAAGTCATTGTTCAGAACAAAATCCAACCCAAGATTATATTAGATATTACTTCTTATAACGGAACATGTTCCGTCCCGTGAACGCTGAGGTTTTTTTTTTTTAACGTCAGGAAATGCTTTTACGCATGTCCCTGCTGAATTTTACTCCAGCAGGGATTATGTGGGACTCAGACATAATATCTACAACCCTACCCACTAAAACCTGACGGATGCCTTCAGCTCGCCAAAGGGCGGAGACAGGTAACAGCTGAGCCCTATCCTTACCCCCGCCAAACGCGAATGCCACAATACCACCATGACTCCTCCCAAATCTTCAGAATCTTAACTTAGGGCAGACGTGCGAAAGCACGGCGTCGCTGCCCCGGTCGTCGTTTTCTTACCGGCGGAGCATCAGAATTATTTTTACCAAAGAAGTTTCACTTCTGTCATGTGTCTTATACGCACGCACTTTTTTTTAATTTAATCATTTTTATTTTATTTTATTTAAGAATTTTCCTTAACTAAATCTTTGGAGAACGCGAATTGATTACAGTTTAATTGATTTATCTCTTTCATGAAGTAGATGTCGTGATGTGTTCAAGTATAACCTACACTTTTTAGGGAGATTCGGGCGGACCTCTTGTATGCAGTAAAACTGGAGACCCCAACGAAGGACCCAATGGAGTGTTGGTTGGAATTGTCAGTGGTAATCAAAGACGCGCCGCGTCTTTCTTTACGCGTGTTTCATACTTCGCTAGATATATTGAAAGAAACAAAGCGACTTTGGCACAGCCTATCTTTATATTATATACAACATTTTTGCTACTTTGATTTTGTTTTATTTCTGTAGGCCTAATTTATTTAAATATCGATTGGAATACGCTTACTCTGTGTCGTAACGTAACTGGGGCCCGTGGCAAATTCATTTGATGGGGTCCTATCAGTAAAAATCGTCACATTGTACTCAGTTTAATTTAAATAAACTTCGTACTCAATTACACGATGTATTATATAATAGATCTTGTCTGTGTTGTAAATATATAGATGTATATAACGCGGTCCCCCATATAACGCGGTCCGGGTGACTACCGCAAAATCGCGTTGTAGGAGTATTCTCGTAAAACCGTTTTTGTGGACAATTCCAAAATTAGGAAAACGAAACGAAAAAATTTAATAAAGTTAAGTTAAATTAAAAGGCCAGCAACGCACTTGTGTGTGGCAATTTGAGTGTCCATGGGTGGCGGTATCACTTAACATCAGATGAGCCTCCTGCCTGTTTGCCTCCTGTTTCATAAAACAAATAACTCAATTGAAACCAGTGAAAAGGTACACAAAACTAAAAATTTGACAAATCATTAAAAATTTCACACTACAGAAATATAACTTGAGAAATCTTCGCGTTATAGTGGATTACTGTACAAAAATCATGCTCGATGTACATTGCTCGCATGTTACTAAATTGTATTATTATTAAAATAATATTAAAAAGGAAACTTCCATATAGTACAATTACTGATAATATTTTACTGAGAAAACATAATACATATAACAAGTATATTTGTATTGAATTTCATAGTGGAGGATGTATCTGTCACCCATTTGTGAAAGATACCGGTGCGGACGTGCAGGCTGGGAAGGTTTCGATTGATGAGTGACGTCACACCAACCAATACACCCTTCTTTTCGTCTTCAGCTGGGTCCCCAGTACCAAAGCAGACGAGTCCACCTCCTTCTGCTTCCTATAATCGATCAATAATATATAATACTAGCTGGCCCGGCAAACGTTTGTTTTGCCATGTACAATATTATTTGTAGGAAACATTTTTTTCGTTCATTAATAATAAAAAAAATAGAGTTTGATCGTAGAGGGGTGAAAATTAGGGGCTGTATGTATTTTAGAGCTGTATCATAAAATTTTTTTATTTTTTATTATTTACCCCCTTATCACTTAGGGATTTGAAAGATAGTAGCCGATTCTCAGACTTACTGAATATGCATAAAAATGTCATAAGAATCGGTCGAGCCGTTTTGGAGGAGTATGGGAACGAACATTGTGACACGAGAATTTTATATATTAGATATAAAATAAATATGATGTCGATATTGTCGTTCGGACGTCACTCTCCCGCCGCCTCGCACCACCGCCCCCCTCCCCCCTCCTAGTGATACTTAAAAATCGCTTCTGCGCAGGCAAGGACATTTGTTCAAGATTTTTGCCGGTATCTGTAGATGAACTGAGTTGCTAGACTTTTGTTTACAAATTATGTTTTTGATCGCAATATATATTAGTTAAACTGTCCTCATTCAATTAAAATTGTTTCTTACTGTGGCTGCCAGTGCTCTATCGAATTCAGTGCAATAATATTGCCAGCAACTTCTCAATAACTGACGTTCACACGAACGTTGATTGTGCACTTTTAAATCGACCGTAAAAAGGCTCTTGTCTATTGACCAACTCTGAAAACGATATATTTATTTTATAGATATGAATCTCTGTTATTAGCTCCGTCATTGTGTCTATTTTACTGATATATTTATATTAATATTATTATTAATAATTTCAATCACAGTCACAGATGCGATGATTTCTTCTCATTTCCATTATTTATAACAAATTCTACATATTGCACAAATTTAAATTACAACAAAATATGCCTGGAGAAATTGATACTGAAAGAATGGTGCGTTCACATAATATTTGATTATCGATGCGTTCACTGAATTTTTGTGTTTTTTTTAATTAAAAAAAATATACATATTATATGCTTTTAGTATCCTTTCAAAATGAGATTTATAAATACGTAGTATGTAATGATATCTTGAATTTTTCGACGAAATTTTGAATTTGTTATACAATACAGGGACGCGTTCATGTACCTACACACCAAACAGATCCCTTGGTGTAATTTCTTTACTCGATAAATTCAAGATTCAAGACATTCAATTGCTAGCAGAACTAATTCTGCAGCATATATCAATATATTTACGTAAATTTATGTTACCTATATATGTAAAATGTTATATTTAATATCCTTACTTTTGTAGTCTTAAGAAGAACACCCATACAAACTCCATCAAAATTATAATTTTTTTGAGAGTATGGAATCTTGTTTACAAACTGATTTAATTCCCACTTCTTATTCACCTCCTAGAAACATAATATGCTACCATTAAAACATTATTAATTACTCGCGAGCCCTCTGGCATTGAGAGTGTCCATGGGCGGCGGTATCACTTATCATCAGGTGAGCCTCCGGCCCGTTTGCCCCCCGTTCTATAAAAAAAAAAAAACATATAATTAACATTAATCAGAAAAACATATTCCAACTTACAACGACAGCTAAATTATAAGCTGGAAATCTGTAGAATCGTTGCGTATAGACGTGTTTAGGATTCCTCCATTGCTGTACATCATGAGAAAGAGGTTGCTGAGCTATGGTGTGGAGTATACCACCAACAACACGTATTTTGTCTAGGCCTCGCTTTAACCTGTATCATAGAAGATATTACATTGTCTATTCTATAATCTATGTTAGAACATTAGAAAGGGTAAGGTGGGGCATGGAACAAAAATTTGGGAAACACTGCTTTAAAGATATATTTAAAAGATTGTATTATTAAGACCCCTTGTAGCCAACCAATCCCCAACACGGCAGCTTCACAGGCAAAGAACACATATATACATATTTTTAAGTCAACGGGAATAAACATCTGTCGAAGTAGACATGGGGAGAAATTGGCTGTGCCAAAAATGAATCTGGAACTGTTTAGGAAAAACACCTTTTGTATGGCAATCAAGGTTTACATAAATTACCAAAAGAATTAAAAGATCTTCCGACTACAGTTTTTAAAAATCGATTTGCTGTATTACATTTGGAAAAAAAATTTATTTAATAAATGATTGTTTGCGTGAGACACTGCAGTTGATATAAATTTAATAACGTATGATATCATATGTACGATACAAATATTATAAGAATTGACCAATTCATATGACTAATAATGTAAAATATAAAATTCCTTTAAAGACAAATTTGCGCGCCATTGTGTGTGGCAGAATATGCGAGCTTAAGATTGTACCACCTTACACATTTTTGTACCATATTCTTGCAATAAATTATTTAAAAAAAAATAACTAAACTACAGGGGAGTGACTAATCACCTAAAGGAAATAGCATAACTAATTAGGTCACGCAATCAGTCAGTTAAGCAAGTACGCATAGTAAAACCAAGTAAAAAATAATTAATTGTAACCTTTTTCTGTTTGTATAAAAGCAATGTGCGGAAGTCAAAACCCTGTCTTCACTGACAATGCTTCCGGTACAGAAAGCACGATAATCCAGTTTCCATTTGTCATACAATCGGTAAATAAAAACCTGAAAGATTTCCGGTTTTAAAAATGTACCTGTGTCCGAGAATTTTGTAATTTGGTTGAAGGTGTGGTAGTTTTCCAGCCTACAGTGATGATCCTCGCCTATTATTATCCCTTACTTGCCGCCCCGAAAGCTCCCGTTTTTAACACTGGAATCGTGATGTTGGCCTGAAGGGCCTTGTTTGTCCTAGCTGAAGGAGGCCAGGGGCTGATATCGAGATGGGTTTACTCAGTAGTCCAAATTACTTCGATAGCGCGATTCAGGTATAACGTCATCGTACGGATTGTATCCGCAGATTGTAGGGCTATTATCCTATACAGCCGCTTGCGCCGAGAGAGGGCGTGATTCTCAACTCTGTCGAACCTCGGTTATGGACAATAAACGTTTAAAATACAAAGATACTATCTGACACGGCAAACGGCCATGTATATTATTTCTAGGAAACGTTTAATAAAAATAACTATCTACTATAATAAAAAATAAGGGTTGATCGTAGAGGGGTGACAATTAAGGGTTGTATGTATTTTTTTTGCTGTATCATCAAAAAACTGTCTAATAAATAAAAATAAAAAATTAGGGGCGGTACCACCATTTACATTTAAGGGGATAAAAGGTGTTGTCCGATTCTCAGACTCACTGAATATGCATAAAAAATTTCATAGGAATCGGTCGACCCGTTTCGGAGGAGTGTGGGAACGATAATATTATATATTAGATCAAATCAATTAACTTACATGGTGTGCCAACGTACCGAGCGTTATTTGTTTTGTATAGACACCAGATTTTAAGATGACGGTCGGAGCCTGAAAAACATTTTATTTGCAGCCGGAATTAAACATTTTATATTTAATTAAACATAGAACAACCTAAAATTTTACATGGCAAAGGAAAATTGCTTATTACTAATAAGTTCAGATTCATCTCTTTATTGACAATTGAATCCTCTTAAATAAACCGGCTTGGGTTATAAAATATGTCAAATGTACTTCATTGGAACACCTCCAAGTGATTTTTGCTGCCGGAAACGCGAGACTCCTGCATAATTAGTTACATCAAATAAGTGCGACGACATTTAAAACTGTTAGGTACCAATAAACCTTACCACAGAACGTCAGTACTGTATAATTATACATAATACAAGTAACAGTGATTCTGGTAGTTTATTTATAGGGGGCAATCGGGCAGTCGGCTCACCAGATGTTTAGTGATACATAGACATAATGTCGCGTTTCTGTACTGCGCTAGAGATTATATTAACAGGTTCAATTCCCGAGTGTATCAAGTGTTGTATCAAGAGTCTTGTTGGTAGAGTCTTGGTTGTGTTATATATATCCAAATACTTTACCTTTTCTAGGGTAACATTTATTGAATTTACACAATTTAATACAATCAATAGTATACTAAGATATATTGCGTTAGAGTTATTTACACATACATATTTATATAAAACTATAATTATGAATGCTATATAAAAATATTTTTTGCATTCTACGCGTGTGATTGACAGACTTTGTCAGGATTATAACAGACTGCTAAAGAAGATTTCGAAATAATACAGTTTTTACATCTTTAACTCGCTTCTATGATTTATGATTTAAATGTCAATATCCGTAAAAGTCCGTCAAATATTGGATCTGAGGGTTGATGCATGACGCATTCTTTATCACTAACTAGCTGACCTGGCTAACTTCGTTCCGCCCTACAAACTTATAATATCGTTGTTACTTTAATTTAACTAAATTTCGGATTTCATTAATGTTAAGTATTACATTAATACCACTTTTTTGCAAATACAGAAATGTTTTATTGCTTGCCATTGCGAAAGAAGAATGGCAGTTTTACACATTAGGCATCTTCTCTCTGGCGTCAATATGGCGATACTGCATGTTAAGCACTTTCTGATATCCAACATCTTTTGATCAGGATCAAAGCATGGTTATGCATCTCCTCATTCACCTCAAGATCGGAATTTCTTGAACTGACACGAATTCGACGTAAAATGATGCGTAGTTTTGTCAACAGATGGCATCATATGGTTTTTGCATTCGTAAAATTAATTAATTAATTTATTGTTATTCGATAACTTATCCAACATTTTATTGCTTATTCTGCTATTCGGGACGGAAACAAATTTAACAAATCAAAAACCATGGCAATCGGTCCAGCCGTTCTCGAGTTATAAGTGTTGTAACAAACACGACTTTCTTTTATATATATAGATAAAAAAATCCCAACAAATAGAATTAAATCTGTGAAATAGACTCTTTGGAATCAAAAGACTGACGACTAATTGGTTTAGTGGTTAGTACCCCTGACTGCGAATCTATGGGTCCCGGGTTCGATCCCCGGCTGAGACGAACATAGATGTGATGAGCATTTGGTGTTGTGCTTAGGTCTTGGGTGTTTAAATATGTATTTATATGTCTATCTATCTATAATATGTATGTATATCCGTTGCCTAGTACCCATAACACAAGCTTCATCAGCTTAGCATGGGACTAGGTCAATTGGTGTGAATTGTCAAAAACAAAAAAGTAAATTAAGTAAACGAATTAGGTTTACTTAGATATTGCATTTGGTTGGTTATATACTGCTTGCTGGTGCGTTATCTGAAGTAACTCCCAACTCTATAAAGGGCAGTCACAATTGTATGTCTGTTTTATTGTTAACGGGTACAAAACAGATTAAAGTTTCGCAGGGAATCGAACGTTCAGTAATACGCCTAGAGCGTTACTAGCTGGAATGTTGAATTACCACTTGTAATTACCATACTTGGCCTAGGATATATGTTTATTATTATGGAACATAAGATACATGTATCACTTGTATCTTATGTTCCATAACTTGTATCTTACGTTGCATACATCCTCACAGTCTATTTTCTTAGGTAGCATACTCACTGCTTACCTTAGAAATGTCGATCGTGCCCTCCATGTACGGCTTAAGCACTCAAATTAAAATTAAACAGAACACAAATTTAAATTTATAAAAATAAAATTGCTTTCCGACCGGGAATCGAACCAGATACCCCTCACCGCGGATACTTAATAAGACCGCTAGGCTCCGAGGCCCTTTAGAGCGTTACTACCTGTCCGTAACGGTATTTAACTTTTACACAAAATGTATCCTGTCAATTGTTAATAATAGACATCGAACAAGAAAATGTTAATTAGACAAGCCATTTGCCGAGTACATGACTTGTTTGGCTGAACGAGTTATTCTTAGGAAATTCGGTAATCCGAATAATTAAATGCAAGAATTTTATACAACTTTAATAGTGCATTTTAAATATTAGTTATAAGTTATCGTTGAAATATGTAATAGTTATTAAGTTTTAATTTATGCAAACGCAGAAAGAAATTGTGGAGAACACATTTCAATACAGTTGTTTTTGAACTCTCAACGATTCAATGTATTTACTTGGTTGTGCTACTGATAAATATTTTTTTTTTGGCCCGTAGGGTTCAAGTGCACAGGCGCTAATTAAAGATTTAAGTTGGGGCCTGGTAGATACCTACCGGTGACCCCAGAGCTAGTGCTTTCCTCGCTCAAGGAATAAGTATCGCAATACAGCAAGGAAATGCTGCCAGCGTTAAAGGTACACTGCCACAGGGCGTAACTATTTAATTTTGTTATTTTTTTTATATATTTACTATATAATACTATGTTAAGATAATTGTAAATACTGTATATTTTTAAACGAATACTAATATTATAAGAATGTTATGTAATAATTTAAAAAAAAACAGCTGAAATGATTCAAAAACACATTCACTATTAGAATGCTACATAATCCCCGAGCGTCGTTGGCGGTTTTTATTTCCAAAACATTTACAAATCAATTGAGAAAGAAATTATTTTATTAAGAATACATATATATATTATATATATACTAGCAGACTCGGCCAAGCTTTGGTGTGGCTAAAGTTTTTGTTATATTACATAGTAGTAAACTATTCAAGGGAAACGGTAAGAGAACACCAGTCATGGGGACCACCATGCTTTTTTGGTGGTAACGCGATTAAATTGTAGCTTAATATGTGAAACGTTGGTACATTCAACACTGCGCCATCTGTTGGAATTGTGACTATCAACTAATAAACAAATATTTTGCAATAAAATAATATTACGGGATAAATTGAGATGTAAGCTATCCTATCTTTTAAGTTAGATCAAACTGCACACGGTGTGCAAATTTGATTAAAATCGGTTCGGTAGTTTAGGAGTCCATAGCGGACAAACAACGTGACACGTAATTTATAATTAAGATAAATAAAGATAATATCTTAGTGCTACATTAAGCAAAATAATAAAATGATGCCCCCAGCAGCGTCAGCGTATGAATAATTTCAAATCATTTTCATTGTCGACAGTGTTTTTTTATAGGATAGAGGTCAAGCGATCCTACGAGACGCCCAAAAGAGCAGTCATCGCAGCCTATGGTCACCCATTTTAGTAGGTGCGTTCGTATCTCCTAAAGAAGTCCCCCACCGGGCATCGACTCCAGCTCACTAGTTCGCAAAAGAAAAGTCTTGTGAAGTGTGGAAGACATCCAGCCACCAAATAGCCATTATGTTAATTGACAGATAGGTCGCAAAAACACGAACTCCACGAAATCCACGCTGCAAACGGAATCGTTTACTAAACAATGCTTTTAGGTGAATTTACCGATTATCCAGTTCGCATGTTCGTGGCACGTAGGTACAGTTAAATGGTGGCATTTCGAACTGGTTACTTGTTTAGTTTGTTCACGACCAGCCGGCATGGAGCACGCACTTACGCTCATCGCAATCTCGTGTAAGTACTTTTTACGAACATTGAACCGTGACTTCCATTGAATCGACTTTCACTATTGTTATAACTTTGTTAGTCAATACAGGGCTTACACGCCTATAGCATTTGAACAAAACACAAATATGCAGTATTTACAATATTCTTATAGTAATAATAGATAATTAAAACAAATTAAAAAAAGTTTTGTCCCTGTGGCAGCGTACCTTTAATGCTGGCAGCATTAGCTGTAGCTATTACTTATTAACATTTAAAAAATAAACAGTCGACAAAATGCACCAAACTTCATATAGTATAAGATCCCGCTATACAACGACCTTCACCAAGATGCTTATTTAATGAAACTTATTTTATATTTAATTTAATATGTCAATAAATATAATCCATATGGGTTGCCTAGCAAATTTCAGTCCAGAGTAAGTTTAATTAATATTTAAAAAAAAAAAAAATTTATAATTTGCATGTAGTAAATTTTTTGAACTTTTTTCAATCAATATTTTTAATCAGGGTAGTATTATATATGTATCACTAAAACCTTCTTTTATACTAAAGATGTATATATACTTTAGTGTCACATAAAAAATATACATATAAATAATTAATTGATTAAAAACAACCTAACGTTTGCATATTCTATGGGCTTCATACTTTCGATTGGTATAGAATTTATCTAATAATCATACCGGTGAAATGTTTAAAAAAAATTTTTTTTTTTAATTAATTAAACATACTCTGGACTGAAATTTGCTAGGCAACCCATATGGATTATATTTATTGACATATTAAATGATATATAAAATAAGTTTCATTAAATAAGCATCTCGGTGAAGGTCGTTGTATAGCGGGATCTTAGACCAATACTAATATCAGGTCGAATTTAAACCTTCAGTTTTAAAGTTGGTTTATTACAATTTTGAGATACTTAAAACTAATTCATAATTTATATTTTATTATCTGCACATGTATCGTACATAAATTTACGTATTAAATCCCTTAAATATCACAGTACGAGCTTATATAATGCATAATTTTTTTTATAATAATATGGAGATTAGTCCCGATTTGTATCGGTCGATTTAGGGCAGTAAAGGTCCTCTTCTTTCTATTAATTATAGTGAACTTATTTCAAACTATACTGAGTTAGTACCTCTAAAGAATGTGTTGTTCTCATTAGTAAATTAATATGGGTATAACGACGCGACGATAGCAGTGTAGAGACTAAGAAATGAGCGTGCATACGTACAAATAACATTAAACTATACATGTCTATGTTTAAATAACAAACAGCTTTTTTAATTATTTAAAAAAACTGGTGTAACTTAAAATCTGTTAAAATAATTAACTGTTGGAATCGAGCTTTCGTTAACTGTCATTTTCATACAAAGGTCTATCCACAGACACCGATACAACCTCCCATGGATAGTTTGTTTCGACAGATGGCTATTACAATCCGTCGATTGGTTATTGGCACACTTGTTACAACATTTGGATGAAGATTGAATTTGAATTTGAAGATTAATATCTCAGATGGTGGTTTATGGATTGAGATATGTTATTGGGTTCGAGCGTTAATCTGACTTCCGTACGTCAAGTGACGCATTTTGATGTACGGAACTCATAGTTCACGTTACGTTTACAAATCTCACCTAAGTTACACTCTGATTTCTGAATGTTATTTTCGACGCATAATAGCCACCCAATAAATATATACAATATACATAGTTCTTCCTTCGTAGACTGAATGATTTTACAGTTGATTACTTTGTTTATATAAACCGCATACAATAACGGTTCAATGAAATTACATAACCGAAATGGAAGTAATTTTAATAACATACCACGATTTCTTACATATCCGTGCTATTTGCCAATACTTGTATACAATTTGTTATTTTAGCTACGGATATAGTATTGATTTGTAGAGAACTATTGGATCAAGACAAAGGAATCTTTCCATTAGCGTGCTACTTTACTCACTATGCATAATAAATCCTCTGTAATAACATAGACGCAACAGGTACGACACAGAAGATACGAGTGCGAAATACAGAGTAAACTCTTTATAACGTCCTTCTTTATAGTAAAAATTTGTTTGGTTTAACACAAACCCCATACAATCATTCAATCTTTATAAAGCAACAGCCATTCTCTATTACGAAGACATAATTCACGTTTCGACAACAACATACTTAAGTGTAATTGTTTTTATCATCAAGTTACCTTTTCAAGTGCCAACAATTTTAAGAAAGACACCTGAGGTCATAAACAGCCGTCTCGCCTTTGTTATTGTTAATTGGATTAACACGTGTGCAATTATTCTTAGATAGTTGTAGAAAAATTCGTATTGTTTCATGAAGATGATTCCACCACATCTCAAGACATGCACAAAATACTAAAAAAATACAAAACAAATATTGGCATAGCAAAAGACGTTAGGCAAAGTTGTTAATGGTTAAATTTGTTTTTTTTTCTCTTAACTCCGTGTAACGGAAACTCTCCATAACGAACAAAAATACTCGATCCCTTGAAATTCGTTATATAGAGTTTACACTGTATGTTTAATTAAATCGAACAGATACATTTTGTTTTGTAATTATCGCAGGGGGTAATTTTAATTTCGAAGATGTGAAACCTTATCCAGTATCCATCAAATAGTATTAACTTAATATAATTATTTCCTGCTATGAAAGTTTAGATTAATAGTAATTGACCCCTTTAAACTCTATCATACTGTTCACTGATTCATTACGCAGCTGCAAACTGACTTCTAGATGAAGTGGTCTTGCCTTATATGTTATTTATGCTCTATTTATATTCCATGACTTCTGACATTCCTGCGTATCGTAATTTGTCTAGTTACTCATGAAGAGAATAGTAACTTAATACACCATTGTATTTATTATTGTTGGTGGTTAGAACGTCGCAGTTTTTTTATGCAAATAGGAGACTCATCTGATGTGAAGTGATCCGGCGCCCATGGACGCTCATTGCATTGGTTTCCGAAAGTGCAGTTAATGGGACTCAAATGAGAAGGTCTAAATCCAGTGGCGTAACTATACCTATATATCTGGGGCCCGTGGAAAATTCTTTTAAAGGGGCCTTATGAAATTAAAATTTAAAATTCTTTCTTATTATCAATAAAAATCGTCACGTTGTACTCAGTTTAATTTTAATAATCTTTGACATTTTCAGAGTACTCAATTACACGTTGTATATGTCCCACTAACGGTCATAGGCCAAATCAAATCAAAAATCATTTATTCATGTAGGTAAAACAATGTACACTTATGAACGTCAAAAAAAAAGAAATATAAATTAAATGCTTCTAATTTTACATTTACTGCCATTTCTCAAATCAAGGGCGTAGAATGGAAGAGAAGAACTGGCAATAAACTCTCAGCCACTCTTTTTAAGCCAAGTTTTTGTTTTACACAACGTTTGTAAGGAGCTGCTACCATTAAATCGTTGTACACGTGTTCAACGGGGGTAGAAACTGGGCTTGGGTCCTTCGTACCAACGGCGAAACTCCCCCCTGGAGCAGACTAATTCTCGTAAATTAACCAATCACTCATCAGCCATTTATTTTCAGTTTGCTGATAGTAATTATCGAACAACATCTACATAAACTCAAACAAGTTATATCAATTGTAGTTGTAATTGTTGCGCATGCTGTCTCTCACATTTCATGACTCAAACTTTATAAATATTCAATGAATTTCTATCATGTAATCGTTATAAGGCATAACCGGCTTCGACGTTTGCTTTCATAGTTGATATTAATATGATATTTATCGACGATTTAGCTTTACAAACTGAGTAATTTAGATACAGTAGACGACCTTACATACCTGTCAATACATATCCTATTAGACGATACAAAGGCTATAAACGATTTTCCTGTCGCCTAAGTGTATATGTGTGTGTTTGTTTGGACAACCAAACAAACAAATACGAAATTTAACACACATAGTTGCGGTTCCAACAACAGCAACGTTCGTTCTTTTTTTGTGCACAAAGTGTAGTTGCAAAAACAAATATTTTCTGCAAACAAATTGTAACAAATATAGGCTTATCATTAATGATACCTCCTTTAATAGTAGACACTCTTGGACCGTGAGGTTCAAGTGCGAGGAAATGCTGCCAGCATTAAAGGTACCACAGGGACTAAACTTTTTACATTTGTTTTAATTTTCTATTTATTCATTTGTAGTTATTATTATTATGTAGGTTAAGAATATTGTGAATACTGTATATTTGTTGTTGGTAATAAATTTGACTTAATAATGATAATATTTTTCTTCGACTTCTTTAAACAGTCACCGTTGCAGAATATTCGCAATCCACACGCAAAATCACAATGTGAATATTATCACGTACTCAGATAATTCAATTCGTATTCAAAAATGGTATTCAAGCTAGACATTCCTACATTTTGTACATTGCATTATAAGAAATGTACTGAATTTTTTTTTACTTAACAGGTACATACAATATACTTGTATTACACATTACTGTATAACTGTATTATACAATAAAATAAATCCTAAACCGGTGGTGTTCACTTGGAAATAAATTATACTAAAAATATTTTAGGTAACCATTTAATTGGAAACAAGGTCACCTATAGTTTTATTTACCTTGTATTCAGTCTTTCTCAGGAATTCTCTGACAAATAGTAAACTTTGCAGGGCAGCCATTTTAAAATAATCATGTTTAATTCATATTCTGTTATTATGAAAATTGGCATACAAGCAAACAAAAGTGTTTCTTTTGAAACAAAATAACAACATTAAATTACACAGTTTTCTAGAAAAGTCAATGAGCGTCTATCAAATCCGTCACTTTACCGACTGATTAAATTTATAACACATGGAATTTATTTAATGTAGCCGTAATATTTAGTCAGTGTAGGATCCAAGTATGATAAAAAGTGGATTTTGGATTTTTTTCAAATCCGACATTGTTCTACGATCATGACGATTTATTTACATAATATTCTACATAGGTACCTATAACAAGCAAGTTTAAGCGTGGTGAGATACGTATATTTTAAGTTACACAATCCTTTAAAACATTTGCGCGTCTAACGACTCCTTGCCGATGTTTTGGAAGTTTTATCTAATAATGATACACCTAACGAAGGCTCATCAAGGGCAGTATCTAAATTTATCAATGAATGGAAAAATACTCGTCAGAGGGACTTGAACTTCGGGTATCGTTTTGCAAAGAACGGACCTTGAGAACCTGTTTTGATTCTGCCGGGATGTTGTTTCTACGAAATAAAATAAAGTATTTCTTTTTGACTTTTTGGCGAACTTAAAGCTTTTATTATGATATTGCTTGACCATTTTGATGTGTTCCATTTCAGTTGATACAATACTGGTTTCTAGTTGATAGCACAAGGCTAATCCTCTAAGTATTTGAATAAACTGAAATTTGACTACACTTTTTAAAATCTAATTTAAAATCCAGAATAATGTGAAATTTGTTGTTGCAATTGTCATTCTTTTGACTCCAAGGCACGATACAAACACACCAACTCCATACTTGTCGCGTCTATTCCGTAAGAAGCGATAACAAGTGTAGGGGAGACCGGGTACAAAAGTAACGGCGGGTCGAAAGTAACAAATGCTCTCTAGATTCATCCAATGGTCGAACATAGCTTCGCCGCCGTCAGGCGATAGCTGAAAGCGCCCCCCTCACTTGTAGTTAGTCGCCGTGTACTTAAAGCACTGTTAGGTTGTGTGAGAGGATACTACGTGGTTTTACAAACCAAAAGTAAGTTTTTCGTTATTTTGTTATTTAATGTTTACATAGTCGTAAAAGGATGGTAGTAATCTGAATGTTTGCATATCTATTTTTGATTAGATTGATTGTACATTGTTTAAATTTGTTTTTGTTTAGCACGTTCCGTTTTTAGGTTATATTTCATGTTTCAACAAAAATGAGGAAGGGTACAAAAGTAACATAGTCCTATGGGTACACAAGTAACAAGTTACTTTTGTCCCCGTAATGATTTAATTACCTTTACCCCAACAGAATGCCGCGACAACGCATAAGAACAACTACACGACACATAAGTGTATAGAAAAGCGGCGGATATTTTTTTTACTGAAAGGTGGCACGATAGTCTGGAAATGGCTGGTAATGAATGGTTGACGGTTTTTTAAAACGGCACCCGAGCCTCTGTTTGAGATCTCAGAGTTTCAACGAACATAATGTGAGCAAAGTTTTTGATAATCTTGCTGAGGTAATTGATAGGTACAAATTTGATCCAAAAGATATCTGGAATATGGATGAGACAGGGGTCCACTGTCCAAACTTAGCACGATTGTTGCTCAAAAAGGAACTGAACAAGTAGGTGCAGTAACCTCAGCAGATCGTGGAAGATTAGTAACTGTTGCTGTTGCGATTAATGCTCAAGGAGGACACATACCTCCTTTTTTTGTATTCCCATTGAAACAATTCCAAGACCACATGATACTTGAGGGACCTGTTGGTTGTGCCGGAGCTGGCAATGCCGGATGGATGCAGAATGCAGAACTTTTACTTTTTACATAAATTTTTGTTGATAATAAACAAGTATTACATATAATATTGTATTAATTACCAACCTCTTCTTCTTGTTACTTTTGACCCACAACGTGTTACTTTCGACCCGCCTACGTGGTCGAAAGTAACAACTGACGTTTTTTTTTTAACTCTCTGTTATTCATATAAAACACACCATAGTAAAATAAATCGAGCTGCTAGTGTAAAGAACATAAACTGAATTTATATATGGTTATATTAATTTAATGACAATATTAAAACCTAGCCACAAATCAAGTGTGAAGTACAAAGTGTTACTTTTGTACCCGGTCTCCCCTACATCTACAACTTTAGACTAATTTGTTCCCTCAATACTAGTAATTGGAGTAGATAATCTTCAGTCCAATAGATGTCTCTTGTGTAGTAAATATAAAACTTTCTTGTCCCAAAAATATATCGAATGCTATTTGCTTTATAACCAAATTCATTTAAGTTTCAGTGTTCCAACTATGTGGAGCAGACACGACAAAATCAGTACCAGGATGGTACGCTGCTAATCTTATCAACGAATCGAACTATTCGCCGAAGCCGATCACCGAGATTTTCTCTACCGAAAACCCACTCTCTTCGGATAAACCCGTTGTTATACTGCAATCAACACAGTCGCCTATAACCCAAGATATACTGTCCACTCCTTCAACATGGAGTACTGGAAGTACAAGTACACCAAGCACGAGTTATACACAGACACAGTTTCCACGGATTCTGGGAGTAAATGACGGCCAAAGACTACTGCAGTCAGGTATTCCGTCCACTTTACCACCAACCACCTATTCCACGCAATTACCAATAAATAACATACAGGATGCAATAGGAAACCATGATGTTTCTGGCATAATTGGAACATTGGAGCAGATACTGCAGTCTCGCCAGGCTTCATCGTTTGGACCAAGTCCAATCCCAACAGTGGCTGTAACTCCTTCTACCATACAAACCTGGTTGCCAACACAGTCGACATTACCGCCACAATCAACAGAATGGAGTACATTTTCAACAGGGTCGCCTATACCCTTCCACGGAGAAACGTTTAGTACATCATCACCATACATCCCTACACTACCTCCAAGGTCCAAAGCTGCTCCAAATCTTCAGCCAAGAAGACCATGTGATCAAGCAAAAGAACAGTTGAGGCCGCAAAAATTCAATTCTTCTACTCCCACGCTTCTAATGCCACTTCCTAAACCAATTCTTACGATTCGTCTGAAAGCGCCAAAAGGTTCGATAACTAATTTACACATTAACCCAAGTACAACAACAACGACAAAGAAGCCATCAACAACAAAAAGGAAGAGTACCAAGAGGAAGAGTGATTACAACACATGTTTAGACTCTTGTAAAGATAAAAGAGATCCGATTTGCTCCGGCCCACAAGGAATCACTCCTGTCGAATCAAATACTTTAAAAGGCTTCCCGTCTTTATGTCATATGGCGTGCCATAATTCTTTTAGAAAAGAAAGTAAGTATAAATCAAATCAAAATATAATTTATTCAAGTAGGTAACTTAATGTACACTAAGGAGAGGCAGAAACAAACTTTTAAATTTTTTAAAAGCAGGAGGCTCACCGGATGTTTAGTGATACCGCCCGCCCATGGACACTCATATTGCCAGAAGGCTCGCCAGTGCGTTGTCGGTCTTTTAAGAATTGGTCCTTTTATTGAAGGACCTTAAGTCGAATTGGTTCGGAAATACTTTTATGGGTCAGGTTCCACACAATGGTGCGCGGCAAAAAATACTTTAAAAAAACGCGACGGAGGTCGAGTTGATACCGATGGTATTTCGTATTCTGCCTCGATGTCCGATTTACTGCCAGTTCTTAAATCAACATACGAGAAGAACTGGCAATAAACTCTCCGTCACTATACAGTTACCAATATTATATGGTTATAGTCTTTTGTTTACACCAATAAACTGTTTCTGATAAATTAGTTTTTTCTGCTTTTTATCCGAAGTGTTTAACAAATGTAAACAAACAAAAGTATCTTTAATACTACTATGAACTGATGTATTCAATCAATTATATTATATATAATCAATTATATTATATATTATATTATCTCACTAATGTTACACAAATATCGTTTACCCTTTCAGTTACATATGAAAAAGTCGCTGACGGCCGTTGCGGGAAACTACGAACACGTATACGCACGATTGAGAAGAACAAGATAAAGCGAGAAGATTTGAAGAAGGCTCAATACACTGTATCGCACTCCGGTCCAGAGACAATAGTCGAATTTTCGTCATTGAAGCGTTGATTTTGCGTCTTAGTTATACATAATATTGGGACATTTCAGTCAATTATAATTTTTCAAGGAAAGTGTTAGTAGAAATCCCAAGGATATTATACCTAGATGTGAATAATTAGACGTTATACAAATGTCTATTTCCTGATCATTTTTGAACAGCATCCAGCTTTTTTTGTCTCTCGAGGGTTTAACTAAGGACGTAATGATTACTGCGAAGAGATGTTATATAGAAATATTTTTATTTTTGGAAAGTTCTATACATTTCGTCAAATTTATTCACCACGCTAACAACTACCCCAGGGCACATTTTATTCGATAGTTTAGTAAATATGTGTCTGATATCATAACAGTTTCCAACAGCGCCTAAGCATTGATCATCCATACCTAGTGCTACTGTTTAGTTCCAAATACGGCCACGGAGCGCTGATCAAGTTTCACATACAAACAAAAAATATTGTAAAAAGTGTCTGCGGAAAGTAAACTATCAAGGGTCGCTGCAGTGCTTCTTCTGTTATATTGATAATACTGTATGTTAGTAACCATCTTGATAGTTAATATCAAATTAAAAGTATATATATGTCACCGTAAAATTGTAAAAACCGTTAGATTGTAATCTATCTCGCGAGATTGTAAACTGTCGAAAGATTGTGAACCTCAACGAACTGCTTGCAATTTAACGTATTATTATTCGGTAGTTATATGAAATTGTTGGAAAGTAAAATTAATCTGTAATTGACCAAAGAAGTTTGAATGATAACTAAGTTAGTGTAGTACAATCTACCGAATAATAATACGTTAAATTGTAAGCAGTAAGCTGAGGTTCACAATCTTTCGACAGTTTATAATCTCGCGAGATAGATTACAATCTAACGGTGTTTACAATTTTACGGTGACACAATATAACGATTAGTTTACACAACAGCCACACCGGTTTTCTTTCCGCACAGGCTACTAAAAGTACGATTAGACATTTAAATATAAGAATTGGTTCTCCATATCTCTAAATGGTCAGCTTTGGATCTATCTATGTAACTTGCAATAATTTAAGTGTAAATAGACCATAATTTACATAAAAAATGGAAACAGTATTTTCTAAATAGTTATAATTGTATTCATACTTTTGATTTATATTTTTGAAAGCAAATCAGATATAATCAATAAGTATGATATTTAAGTGTCGGTTGATACATAATCCGTCCATTATTTTTATGTTTGCATAAAACGTTGAAATAAAAAACGATCTTTCATTAAATATTTACAATAATCCTTAAACTAACCTCCTATTAAATTAATAATCTCGGTGGCTAAGTAAAATTTCCATGCCAAAACACCAATAAATCTCCTTCAACTTAATTTTTAATTATTTAATCACATTTTATTTATTTACCCTTGAATATATAGAAAAACAAATAACATACAAATTATAAGGGATGCAACGGGCGGCCTTATCGCTAACAAGCGACCACTTCCAGGCAACCTTAGTGAGGAAAAAAAAACTAAGAAAAAAATATGACGGGTAAGGTGCAAAATGTGCATAACCAAATCTTATAAAAAAAATTATAGGATCACCAACCTTTATCTATTTTTATCTTTATCTAATAATACAAAAAATGAAGATATCTATCTATCTAATATCAGAAATGCCGAATATATATATGATATTTAGTGTGCCGATTTCGTGTAAGGGAACGAAAGTTTATCAGCCAATCGCAGCTTTGCATGACAACCTTAGCTTTAAGGCCCATTTACATGATGCCATTTTCTTGCCTGTAGCATACAATTATGTCGACGCAATAAATGAGTTGCATGGTCTAAACAAAACGTAACATTCTTGATCAATGGGAAAAGTTTCCTTTCAAAACTATCATTGATGTAAACAGCACGTACAATAATATCTTACGCAATTCTTGTACGCAATTACCTCTTCATTTGCAAACATGAGTACAGTGATTGAGGGTGTGTTAACACGTTCACTGCGCCATCATTTTTAAAGAACTTTCAGCTGGTGCTTTGGAGACCTAAAAGATCTCGTAACAAGCCTATCCCTTGGTGCGTATGAGACCTTATCAGTCTCCTAAAAATACACTTTTGAAAATAATTTATATCTTCCAAAAACACAATGACATATATTTTGAAGTTTTTGTGGGTGAAAGATAGCTAATTGCTTTATATTTTGCTAGGTTCGCACGCAGTTACGACACTAGAATAAACTACAAATACCAAAAAAAAATTAGATATCGATTGTATGATGTATCTCGTACCGCAACCGAAGATAGTTCAATATGTGTAGTAAGTAGTGATGGGAATAAAATAATATCTCAGTTATCGATTCTAAAAGTTTTATTAATTATGCAAAGTGTTTTTCATTAAAACATGGTAAGCTCATTGATTGCTTGCACATTACGCGCAAATGGTAACAATTCGTTTAGTTTTTTAGAAGCGTCAGTGCTGTTTAACTGCGTGTGCTCCAACGAAAAAGGTTAATCGTTAAATATTTCATAATCAGAATCACTGTCATTATTAGTCAATGGGGGGCAAATTTGAACATTTTCCAAAACAAATATTTTACTGGACGATGCAGCAGTATAATCCGGCGTTGATTTTCACCAATAAAATAGATTTTTTACACTTTTTTCTTTTAAATTTTTATCAAAAATTGTTTGTTTGTTTGTTATCAAAAATAATCAACACGCTGGTATATACGCGAGTGTTATTTCCAAAACGTGCGTCTACGAGGCGTACGATTTCACGAGTACCGACATATCTCCTAACGCAAGGAGCTAAAACAATTACAGTACTGTGCGTTAGGGACCTAATCCATCTCTAATTTATTTTTTAATGTCCTTGAAATTCGCTTTAAGTAGGAAGCAAAAAGGGATGTATATTTGTCCTGCTCATCCTTAAAGAACTTTACAAGTTAGATCCTCCCGCAAGGAGTGAAAAAACACGATTATGTTCAAGGCACAATATAAAAGTCCTGCAAGAGATCAGCCCTGCGATTCTGTAACTCACTTTTCGAACTCACACAGCGGTTTTCGCATCGGCGGTCGCTCTCAAATCAGTCGTGAAGCAGTCATTTTATGATTTGGCATTCTGAAAAGGTGGGAGCTTGTAGTTTATTGTTTATCAGAATGCCAAATCATAAAATGACTGCTTCACGACTGATTTGAGAGCGACCGCCGATGCGAAAACCGCTGTGTGAGTTCGAAAAGTGAGTTACAGAATCGCAGGGCTGATAGATCTCGTAATGCAACGAACGTGTTAAATTAAATTAATTTAAATTTTTTATTTTGTTTGTTATTTCCTTCGGTCCGAAACCGTCAACTACAAATTCCTGTGAACGAAAGCATTACGTACATTGGTTCTTATAATTTACATTTTCGGTATCCCATAAACATTCATGACTGCGATAAATCTCAAAGAACTTTATTAATTCAGTTCGAATTTAAACACCTTTTTACTCATATTCATACCTCTCTGTTAAATGGTTCTAATCTTTTAAAAATACTGAGCTCTGGTGGTGAGGGTCTATTTTAAAAAACAACAATTTATGTTTATAAAGAGCCAAAGATATTACACTATCCGCGTCTAGAATAGAAGTACTAAAAACAAAAAACAGAAACTATCTTTTTATATAAAATTCAAACAGGTATTCTTTATATTCTAAACTAAAACTTTTTCTTTACATGTGACAAGTGTTGCCTGCCTTTATTACATTAATATTTACATATTTAAACTCCAACACTCTTCTAAAATATTTAAGACTTGAATGAAAAATTTGTCAATGCAAATACGTGCAATACTTGAGGCCCATTTACACGATGCCATTTTCTTGCCTGTAGCATACAATTATATCAACGCAATAAATGAATTGCATAGTCTAAACAAAACGTAACATTCTTGATCAATGGGAAAATTTTCCTTTCAAAACTATTATTGATGTAAACAGCACGTACAATAATTTCTTACGCAATTCTTGTACGCAATTATCTCTTCATTTGCAAACATGAGTGCAGTGAGTGAGGGTGTGTTAAATTAAATTAAATAAATTAAAAATTAATTTAGTCTAAATTTTTGATTTTGTTTGTTATTTCCTTCGGTCCGAAACCGTCAACTTCAAATTCCTGTGAAAATGCTGCTAGCGCAGCATTAAGTGCATCGGTTCTTATAATTTACATTTTCGGTATCCCATAAACACTCATGACTGCGATAAATCTCAATGAACTTTATTATATTAGCAGAACTGAATTTAAACACCTTTTTACTTATATTCATACCTCTCTGTTGGATGGTTCTAATCTTTTAAGAAGACTGAGCTCTGGTGGTGAGGGTCTATTTTAAAAAACAATAATTTATGTTTATAAAGAGCCAAAGATGTTACACTATCCGTGTCTAGAATAGAAGTACTGAAAACAAAAAACATAAACTATCTTTTTATATAAAATTCAAACAGGTATTCTTTATATTCTAAACTAAAACGTTTTCTTTACATGTGACAAGTGTTGCCTGCCATTATTACATTAATATTTACATATTCAAACTCCAACACTCTTCTAAAACATTTAAGACTTGAATGAAAAATTTGGCAACGCAAATACGTGCAATACTTGCACGAAAGCGCCATTAAATGGTATACGCACGTACAAGCCTGTGTTTAGACAAGTCAAAACTTGAAAGCAATAATCTCCTTAAAATAGTTGCATTGGTGTAAACAAAAGGCATGTGCAATTATTTCCTGGTCAAAACTTGAATACAATAATTGCATTCAAGTTTTCAAGTGTAAACAGTTGCATACAATTCTTGAACGGCAATTATTGCGCTTCATTTATTGCATTCAATTATTGCTCTGGTATGTACAAGAAAATGGCATCATGTAAATGGGCCTTTGCACGAAAGCGCCATTAAATGGTATACGCACGTACAAGCCTGTGTTTAGACAAGTCTAAACTTGAAAGCAATAATCTCCTTAAAATAGTTGCATTGGTGTAAACAAAAGGCATGTGCAATTATTTCCTTGTCAATACTTGAATACAATAATTGCATTCAAGTTTTCAAGTGTAAACAGTTGCATACAATTCTTGAACGGCAATTATTGCGCTTCATTTATTGCATTCAATTATTGCTCTGGTATGTACAAGAAAATGGCATCATGTAAATGGGCCTTTAGATTGGCCCGCGCATTGTTTCTAACCTTTTTACCAGGAATTACGAATTATTTCACAAACAGTTTATTTAATAGCTAATCGAAATTTATAGTAACAAATTAAGGGAATGTTTGGTTTAAAATAAACACAGCATAGTTTAATTAATTAATTATTTAATTTTATAAATATTGTTATATCAACTTTTTACATTGATCAAGATTTCAAATCTTCAAAACCTCTGTTGGAAATTTTGTTGTTGCTGGTTGGCATTTTGTTGTTGTCCGTACATCATCTGTTGCTGTTGATGGAACTCTTGTTGGCCGCCACCTTGGTTGTTGTTGCCTTGGTTTGGACCTGAAAGTATTAATAATTGTTTTCTTTATCTTTTGGAACTCTAAAACGTCAATCAAACTCATATATAGTTTCAAGAGCTGTCAAACCGAGAGCAACCAAGTCGAGATTGTGGCTTGAGATACGAATAAGAATACGGACCTTAGAGCCGAATATCTACGTCAGACACAAGGTTAATTACATAATTATTATTTAAGAAGGACTAAAGCAGACTACTATCTATACAACCTCCGGATCATTTAAAGTGCTTGGGATAGTAAAGAATTTTTATTAAATTGAATTTCAAGCAAATATGCTTTAGGTAATAACCTAATTAATAATAGTATATTTAAGTTATTTAAAGCAACATAAATATTTCTAACTAAAAATCCCTTGGGTCTAAATTTGGCATAAATTTAACGTACTAAAAAAGGCAAAAGAAAGAGGGTACGTCGAATAAAGTAATAAGATGGGCATATGGTCTGCTGAATAGATGGAGCAGGTTAGCTCAGGGAAGTGCAGAATGGCCTACACCAGGTAAGGCCTATGTCAAAGGACAACCTGACTGATAAAAGTGATTGCCATAAAAAAATGTTTTTCTTACCAATTAGAAGTAAATAACAATTAAGGAAAATCTTTATTTATTATTTATTTAAGTCAAATGTGATGTATTTAGACAGAGGTGATAGTCACGCGGGACTTGTATTCATATCAGCGCTGAACTTGACAGCTATTAAGTTGAATATCTATTAATTATTATTCATTCATAAAACGGTGTATTTGCAGCGAATCACTCATCTGTCTCTTTTCATCACAGTGAAAATCACAATATGAGAGAAAGAGACGCAAGATCATGTTTCGTTTCTATGAATAATGCAGCAAACCTATAAATGCTTACCGGACATCCTCATTCTCTTCGCATTGTTTGCAGCGTGATCATGACTATTCGCTTGGACCTGGTTTTGTTGAGTCTGCGAAGAAAATATTTAGTATTACTCCTGTATAAAAATATTAAACGTTATTATGTATTTCTTTTTGAAATTCAAAAAACTTCTTACCAGCATCACTACATGGAAAGAAGACTAACAACAATATCAAATATAATCTTTAAAGTCGGTGTACGGACGATAGTTTAACGTGACAACGTCACTTAACATTGTGAAATGATTGAACACTTTTATGAATAAAATTGGATCATTTTATTGACTTATCACTATTTTGTGTGGATACAAAGGAGTGAATACTCGGACGTAAAGGCCAATCGAGTGGAAGAGAGATAGATACGGCGCTTGCTCATTCATGCTTTTTCGTGCGTGCAGCCGGCGTTCATCGATTTATTAGACGTTGTCACGTCAAAACTACTACATTAGTGCTCGTTCAGACACGGCGGGAACCGCGCGATTGTCAGATCGTGCGGTTTGAACCGCAAAAATGTCGACTGTTCAGACATTGGCGGTTAGTTAGCGATCAGTTTCAAGATGGAAGTCGAAGAGTAACTAACGTGGCTGTGGTTGATAAAGAAAAGGCAGATTCAGAGAGGATCGACTGACACATAGTAAATTTGTAACACTATTGACTATTTGAGAATGTCAATAAAATCTTTTGATGAACTCATTGAACTAATCAGGGAAGGTATTTCAAGCTCTGAAACACATATGAGGGCAAGCGTGTTACCAGAAGAAAAACTCTCCACTTCATCAATAAATAACTCAGTGTCGAAGCGATAGCGAGCTCACGGTGCTCTTGTTATGACGTGTTAATCGCGCGGTGCCCGCAATGCTTATGAACGCTGAGTAATTGCTCGTTCAGACACGGCGGGAACCGCGCGATTTCAGAATCGCATGGAAATCGCGCGGGTCTTATTTGTATGAGTTATTAAGTAATCGTTCAGACATACCCGCGCGGTTAATCAAACCGCGCGGTTTCCGCAACCCAACCGCCAGAAAATAGAATCGCGATACTCCCGCGCGGTTCTATTACTATGAAGATCTTACTCAGCGTTCATTAGCATTGCGGGCACCGCGCGATTAACACGTCATAACAAGAGCACCGTGAGTTATTTATTGATGAAGTGGAGAGTTTTTCTTCTGATAACACGCTTGCCCTCATATGTGATTCAGAGCTTGAAATATCTTACCTGTTTAGTTCAATGAGTTCATCAAAAGATTTTATTGACATTCTCAAATAGTCAAAAAAATTTCGCTCAAACATTCTTAAATTGGGATATAGTGTTACTATCCTCTTAAGATCCTCTCTGAATCTGCCTTTTCTTTATTTTCTGTATCAACCACTGACACGTTAGTTACTCTTCGACTTCCATCTTGAAACTGATCGCTAACTAACCGCCACTGTCTGAACAGTCGCCATTTTTGCGGTTCAAACCGCACGATCTGACAATCGCGCGGTTCCCGCTGTGTCTGAACGAGCACTAAGATCTTCATAGTAATAGAACCGCGCGGGAGTATCGCGATTCTATTTTCTGGCGGTTGGGTTGCGGAAACCGTGCGGTTTGATTAACCGCGCGGATATGTCTGAACGATTACTTAATAATTCATACAAATAAGACCCGCGCGATTCTCAAATCGCGCGGTTCCCGCCGTGTCTGAACGAGCAATTAATCAAACTATAAAAAAGTATTCGTAATATATTTTCTTTATTAGTTTCTTCTTTTATTGCATGTACAAACATAAAGTCATATTTAAAGACATCCTGTACGTCTACACTTGGCACGGGCGTCAATAACAAGTTCCTACTTCCTATTGTGGCACTTAGTACCTATCATCATTGTTAAATATTATAGCAACGAATGTCAACGCTTCGGCGGATGGAAAAATTGTGTGTTTATGTTCCACCGTCACATGTTTTTCATAAAATAAAATGGCCTATTTCGCTATAAATTCGGTTTAAATTGACAATTGACATTGGAAGGTCTAAGTCATTTTAATGCGCTATATACCATCATAATACAAATATTGAAATGATAATGATGTTTGCTTGTATGCCAATTTTCATAATTACAGAATATGAATTAAAATAGTTATGACAAAAAAACTAACATGATTATATTACTTTGAAAAGGCTGCCCTGTAAAGTTTACTATTTGTCAGATCCGTCACTATTCTACGATTATGACGATATTTTACTATGATTGCATTGCATATATTGTACAATAGAAAATAATAAATAAAAGTTTCTGGGGTCAGCTACTACTAGCCCTATCAACAAGGAACACGCTGTATATTATAAATGACATGCGAATACAAAAATATATTACAATGAGCAGAGATATGAACCTTCTAAGCTCCATAATGAACAGATTTTAATGAAATTCGGTTCATTAAAATGAATGCTTACCATAAGTCTCATTGTCTGCTCATTCTGTCTTCTGTCCTATAAATGAAATAAAAAAAAATAAAAGCTCATCATTCCAACTTATATAAAGCATTTAAATTAAACATGCATTACGAAATTATAAAAGTAATTATTAAGTTTGAATCTATTACAAATTAATTTTAAAAAATGCATTAACATATTAAAATTAAAATAATTGCTTTGGGAGCGTTCAAGTATTACGTCACGCAATTTTTGGTTGGACCCCCCCCCCCATGTAACGCACCGTAACGTTATTCTGTACCCAAGGATAGTCAAACGTTTCGTGACCACCTAGTGACTATTTATACCTAAAAGTTACCATTATGTGGTGTAAAGTACTGGAAAGTCGAAAATAATATTAACAATAACGCGTAATTCAATCACCGCCCCGCATCGTAACGTTTTACAAAAGGACCCCCCCCCCCCCTCCCAAATTTCGTTACGTAATACTTGAACGCTCCCTTGAAAGAAAATTCGAAAAATATATTGAGTTATAATAATTGACACAAACAAATAATAAATCTTACATTTGGTTGTTGCTGTTGATTCTGTCTGGCCTTTGAATCGCTTTTGTCGTCTTGATCGTCGTCCGTGAGGAATTCCCTCTTCGGATACGGTATAGGACATCCGGCGAATACATCCTGATATGTTTTTATAAGTCATAATTTTAAATAAATTACTGATATTTGTTTATATTCAAATCGCTCATGTCTGTGACTGCCACATCCAGTTGACAGATATTTTTTATTAATTAAAAATAAATCAAATTCCATCCCTGAGGTCGTAGGTTTTTTTAATTTACTTTCAATGTGCGTCTTAAACACTCCCTACGTAGGGTGAAGGAAACCTTGCGAGGTAACCTTAAGAAAACTTAAGAAAAATTAATCTCGAAATATAACGACTGAGCCCTCAAGGGTGACAGTGCAACTGTTTTTATTATAATGTTAATTTTTTTAAATATATTATTAATTTGTATAAAATATCAATAGTTAAAAATATATATTTTTTAATATTTAAGTCACGTGACACAAAACTACTAATACTGTCTTGGAGTTGCAACGGAGACTGTTTTTGATACAAATAAAATGTGTATTTATGTAATTTAACACAAATCGCAGGTAATACGTGGAATGGTACGACGCCATCTTGCTTAGAGACTCGTTTTGGCGCGTCTTTCAATTTTGAATGTTCAATTTTAATTTTTTTAATTAACAGAATTATAAATAACAATGTCTATAATCTGAATTCTTTATGAAAATCTTATCAAATATAATATAATATCTACCAAGTTAAAATAAATATGTATAATATTTTTTTAACAAAGATAGTCACATACCTGAGTTGGTAATGGATCCTCGGAGAAGTATGGATCTTGCATAGCTTGTTCCGATGTTATTCTCCTATTTGGATCCATTAATAAAAGCCTCTGTAGTAAGCTGAAGGCTTTGCTGTCAGGCTTTATTTTATGTCTGTCCATGTATTTGCTTAGTGAACAGTTTTGATAGCTGAAAAAAATATAAGAATTTATTAATTTGTGTAAACGTAGTGGGCTTTTAAAGGCGGTTTTTAAATAATACAAATTATATATAACTACACAATTAAATTATTAGTGTATTAAATTACAGTACACTCACAACTCCTTAAATTAGTTTAAGGAAGGGGCAAACGAGCTTGCGGGACGTCCAAAAAGGGTAGGTCATCGCAGCCCATAGACACCCATTTTTAGTGGGTGCGTTGCCGGCCTTTGAGGGAGGAGTGTAGATTGCACAACGCCGGTATTAGGTTCGTTTAAAAAAATATAATAATTATGACTATTACTAAATACTCACTTAGACCGTTTGAAATCCTTAACTAAAGTAGCATGTTCAGGCATTTTTCTAATATCTTCCCAGTCTTTCTCTAAAGGAAAGCCCATGACATTGAATATCCTATCCAACTGATCATGATGGTATGGGTTGCTTGTCTTTATGTCTTCTTGACGGCAATGGAATATTGGTTCGGATGTCAGTAATTCTGCAAATATACAGCCAATTGCCCAAATATCTGAAAAATAGATACATATCTTACAGAATGAATTCAGTAGAAGGGTTTTTTCCGGAAAACTAATTCAATTGTGATGTGCTTCTGTGTAGATAAAACATGTTGACTCTAGCATGTTTTGGAAATTCATGGTGCTTAGGAATTAGGATTAAACTTAAAAATTTACAATTTCAATCCAGATAAATTAATTATTGGAGCAAAAAAATACTGTATGTATGTATATATGTGTGTATATAAACATTCCTTAAATTGTCACAGTGTAAAGCTATTTAAACACTGGACAATTTACAGATACGTGTTAGTATGTATCTGTCTTAAATCAAATTACCTATAGCTTTTGTATAATGCCGAGCACCTAAAAGCAGTTCTGGGGCTCTGTACCAGAATGTTACCACTACTGGATCCAGATCAGCAAGTGGTTTAAGTGGTGCATTAAACAACCTTGCAAATCCCATGTCTGCTATCTTCACTCTACCTCTTTCTGGGCCTTCACCCATCACTAATATATTAGCTGGTTTCTGGAAAAATAATTTTAACACCATATAACAGTACATATTTATTTAACTTATGTTATGTCAGCTTTCTTTTCATGAAATATCTTTTATGTACTGTGTGTAGTCACTTAACTAAGGTTACACTAAGAAAACTTTAAATATTTTAAAACTGTTGTAGTATATGCAATAATATAAGTTTTTAGATGAAAATTGTTAGATGTCCTGGTATATGTTCCTTTATGTTTCAACCACACTAGTGTAAACTTCTTTCTTTTAAGGTATTTACTTATACCATAATAAATAAAAATAAATAAATGTATTGTTAAACATTAAATTAGTTTTTCTATTAGACTTACCAGATCTCTATGTAAGACCCAATTGGAATGTAAATAATGTATGCCATCTAAAATCTGATATAATAAACTCTTAACCATGCCCTTGGGGACCATAACAGACTTCTTATTAGCCTTTGCTGCTCTATGGAACTTGATTATATGCCAAAGGTCATGTTCAGCATAGTCAAACAACAGCCAAACTTTTCTATCAGTATGTGATAGAAATACTCTGATTAAGTTAATAACATTTGGGTGTTTCAACTCTCGTAACAACTGAAAATTTTAAATTCACATTCTTAATAACTGTTTCAATTGAAAGGTAAAATAATATAAAATCCCAGATTTATACAAAAAAATATTTAACACATTGTGCATACTTGAAAGACTGATTTGTAATCATTATCTAACAGAACTGAATTAAATGTTATAGTAATGATTTAGGATGGGTTTTTATTTTGGCAATCGACCTGCATATAAGTTTTTAGAATAAACTCACTCTTTGTCTTGTAGAAAATCTATGGTGTTCTAAGAGGCCTACGTACTTACTGCGATTTCTCGACAGGCTGACATGGAGAGCCCTGTACCTTCAATTTGTTTTAGGGCATAATCTTTAGTGTCTGATCCATCTTTCCGCCGGCCTTTATATACATGACCGTAGGTACCACGGCCTACCTTACAACCTTCGAAATCGAACAAATCTTCTACTTTAGAACGTTCATTCTGTGTTTTTATTTTAAACTCATAGTCCATCATAACTGGTGCCATAGTTTTATTTTGAAAGTTATCTCCCATGTTGCGGCTTCTATCACTATTCACTAGACTAGTAGCTTATAATACACTTGTATCACTTTCAGTTATTTTAGTAAAATCTAGTATACATTCTTTACAATGGGATACAATTTGTTTTCCTCTCTTAATTAAGCTAGACTATCGAGGTGTATCTTTAAAATATTAGAAAATTTCTGCCCATTGTTTCTAATTCTCCACACTCGCTCAACAATTTACAGTTGCTACTTGTAAGTTAGGACTTGGGGGCTGGGGCTTGGGCAGCTTAGTTAATACTTAATAGTTAATACAATACAATTAACAATAGTGAATAGTTTGCAGTTGAGCACAGATTTAGTAGAGTTAAAGTGCGTTGACAAATTGGTTTAAAAAGGTTGGTCTGTTAAGTGAGACGCTGTCATCAATTATCCTTGCACTACTCAAAGCTGTCAAGTGTCAACTCTACTAAATCTGTGCTAGTATATTAGGAATCTGTGGCTTGAGCTTACAGTTCAGAGTTCCAGACTTCAGAATAATTTTCTTTTCAGTTTTGACTTTTATTTTCCGAGTTTGCGTCGTAAATTTAAAGTTCCTCAAAAATTGCGTGCAAATTGCTCAAGCTTTTGGTGAAATATTACTCTAACCTACTAAGTCCTCAGCATTAACCAAAAATAAAACTTAGGAAGGGGTCCGAAATAGTGTAACAATGGCATACTTGTTTCCGAATTTATGTCGTTGCATTTGTTTAAGAAATCGCAGCGGCATTCATATTGCCCAAACTGCGTCATATCATGCAAATGTAAGTATTCGATATCCAATGTCAAGGTTATTGATTATTCTACCGGACGATAAAAATTGTTTTGTTTAGGTTATTGATCATTACGAAAACCCTAGAAATGTCGGTTCATTGGACAAAAAGGACAAGAATGTTGGAACAGGGTTGGTAGGAGCTCCAGCTTGTGGTGATGTCATGAAGTTACAAATCAGAGTTGATGACGATGGCAAAATTATTGATGCGAAATTTAAGACATTTGGATGTGGCTCAGCTATTGCATCAAGCTCCCTTGCAACAGAATGGGTCAAGGGAAAGACAGTTGATGAAGCATTAAAACTGAAGAATACTGATATAGCTAAGGAACTGTCCTTGCCGCCTGTCAAGTTACACTGTTCTAGTAAGTAAATGTAATGTAATGTGTATGTTTTTCAATTTTTTTTTAAATAAAAACCAAATTAACAATTATGCATCATTGCTTAAAATGTATCTCTTATAACTACATAGTTAAAAGTATATAAGTTTCAAGAACCAGCACAACCAACATATACATTTACATATGTTGATTTATAATTATTATTTGAAATTTTATGTTTAGTGCTTGCTGAGGATGCCATCAAAGCTGCTCTCTCAGACTATAGAATCAAACAACAGCACAATGAAAAGAAGTAAATGAGCTTTAGAGGAACTTATGAGGAACAGATCTGTGATTGTATTAAGGATGTTGGATAAAATTAAAAATTTATTAAATAGAACTTAGGAATTTTATGTTATCTTATGTAAACACTGCTATAGTCAATAGCTATTATCTTGTGGCAGTATAATAGTTGTTATTTTCGAATAAATAGATGATGTGACCTATACATATTTATTATTTGAGACCTCCAATTACTATAATGGCTTAATATCAACAATCACATTGTATCAATGTAAAATTATAGAAAATTGTAACTTATTTCACCTGCCTTAATGTAGGACCCATGCATATTTTTAAGGAGTGCTAGGAATGTGAGCATTATTTTGATACAGAGTTGCTCTAAAACTATATATATTATATCAAAAGATATACATATATTGAAATTAAGTGATGTAAAAGTCCATTTTATACTAAATAAACATTACTGAATGGATTTTAATGAGACTTTACAATATTACAGCTTATACATCAGATAAACACGGGCTACATTTTATAAAGATATCGTGTGAATTGTCCAAAATATCAAGTAAGTTGGAAAAAATCCACCATCTGCGAGCTATTCTGGTGTGCCCTGCCAAAACCACTTCAGTTACACGTATGTAATGTATGATGGAAATGATTATCCTAAATAGTCATACAAAAAAGCCCGCCACATTATATATATCTATATGTTATGTGTAAGCCATTATAGCCATAACTACAATAAAAATTGATAATTTATTTCTTTTGCACATTCGGTAGTAATACATTGATTCCTAAATGAAAATATATATTTTTATTGCTTCTGGTATTGAAAGTAGATAAAATGTATTTCACACTACATCATTTGTACAAATATTATTTTAACCCCGCGCAGACGAAGTGCAGGCACCAGCTAGTTACACCATAGATGAATAGCAGAAACAAGAATTCAGATTATTTACCTTACCTTCACAAATTCTTCAACTTTGATGATGCTATGCTCCTATTAGGGCAAGTGTGCTAAACACCTGTATACCTGGACAAATGGGTGGTTAAGTAGTTTCTCAGATAACTCTGTTCAAACTAACTCTTCAGCTTTATAATAATAGCTTAGATTGATAATTTTGTAATTTGGGTATGGGTTTGTTTAGCTTAGTTTACCAGCTTTCTTTACCAATTAACCCATATTTTTTGAGCTGAAGTTTGTTAGTGCTACTGGTCTGCAGCAAATATTTAAGTACTCTCCCATTTGTCAATTGGTGGTTGGATTCATATATTGGCATTAGTGTATGTACTAAATATAGGACAATCGGTAGTATTAAAACGACAAGATTTATTGAATAGTATTTATTGCTGTATTAATTTTATTTAAAACAAACAATCAGTACAATATACAAATACCTTTCTGGAAAATTAATTTTTAATTAAGATTTAAGCTACAAATATATTTACACTACAGGATGCTTAAATGACATGGCAATTCATTGTGAATATAGAAAATTACAAAAATTTAATTGGAGTTTTTTATTTCATATTGCTAAACATGTGTAAAAAAAGTATTTTCTATAGAAAATAGAATGCTTTACATAAACCAAAAACACACTTGATCAGTCAAATAACACTATTTTTTTAGTCAATCATCTCTTTTTCTGAAATTGTGATCGCAATGTAAGGAAAAGGGAAAGAACTATGTTTTCATAAAAAATAGATAATTAAACTTTTTATGAAAAAGGGCCACCAGCTATTAGAGCCAAACCTTTCAGATTTCATGGGACTAACTATTTTTACATATCAACAACTTTTTAATAAACTTCGGGGCCCACCATGACTGTCAAAATCTGCCAAGTGAATCCCGCTGACCTGCAACTGGCCATCTGCTAACCGGTTATGTTGTCTCTGGCCTAGAATGGATGTCATACGATATTACCGTTGATATATTAAAACAAGTAATTATTTTTGAAGTTATACTTCTTTAGGCGCGTTATGAAAAATTTATGAGAGTGAAATTTTACGATGCGCGCACACTGTGACACAAAATTAACAGAATGAAGTTGCCCACGGAAGATGCTACGGCATTGGACATAATTTAAAAACAACATTCGAATAATAATAGAATTTATGTTACACTTAAAGTAAGAGAATAATAATAAATATTTATTTATTTAATTTTTTAAATGTTAACTGAACTTTATTCACTCCTTTTCCAGTCTTTGATTATTTAATTGTAATTAATTATTTGCATGCTATCAAAAACTATTTTTAATAATGCCAAAGAAGTATAACTTCTTACGCGCGTACATAAGTACACGCACCCTTTTTTTAATAGGACACGCCCAGAACGAGGTTTTGTTAGTCTTCGTTGAGTCACGTGACCATTGTATTATATGTTAGCTCATTATAAACTAATGGACCGGCGCTAAGACGTCATGGTAGGCCCTATGTGTCGTGAAGAGATGAACGATTATGGCAAGAAAAAAGTAAATATTGCCTAAAAATCATGTGACCCGCTCAATTAATTATGAAATTACGATAAGTTAGTTGGCACGTTCTGGCCAAAAACCTAAATGGCTAAATGGGCTAGGTTAAATGTCTAAGGCATATTCTAAGGCAAACGAGTGTCTAAAATAAAATCTCAAATCGGCAACAATTTTAGCATTGTCCTCTTGGACTATATTGTAACCTGAAAGACTCCTTAGGTAAATCAAAGCTCCCTTACGTCAAACGGGAGTAATTTCACACTAAGTCTAGACTCTATTATCATAGAATCAGAGATCCTACAGATATTCGTTTTGTTTATTGTTTTTGATTGAGTTGCGATATACTTAGCCTAGAAAAACGGCCCATACACAAATGTCACTTTTAATTGACACAAGCGGTGCTTTATATATGTCACCGTAAAATTGTAAAAACCGTTAGATTGTTATCTATCTCGCGAGATTGTAAACTGTCGAAAGATTGTGAACCTCAACAAACTGCTTACAAATTAACGTATTATTATTCGGTAGTTATATGAAATTGTTGGGAAGTAAAATTAATCTGTAATTGACCAAAGAAGTTTGAATGATAACTAAGTTAGTGTAGTACAATCTACCAAATAATAATACGTTAAATTGTAAGGAGTACGCTGAGGTTCACAATCTTTCGACAGTTTATAATCTGGCGAGATAGATTACAATCTAACGGTGTTTACAATTTTACGTTAACGTATATAAGAATTACTATTGCACCAAATTGTACTAAATAGGTTTTTCACCGCTACAAATTTCATCGAAATCAGTCCAGTAAGATTACACATAAAAATTATATATTGTTACGTAACGATACCAAGTTTCTGTAAAGCTAGTTGAGCCGCATCGGCTTTCGCTTGTTTCTTATTCGCACTCGCAATAGCTGGTTGATATTCCACCCCAGCTACTTTTACCTGCAAAAACAAATCTTTTTTTATCACGGCCTATTTTAGTAAGTAAACTCTTTCTTTAAACAATTGGAGGTCGTACAGATACCGGCAAACATCTTGAACATTAAACAAGGGAGTGGGGGAAAGTTTGCGCAGCGCGTCAACTGATTTACCAATCACGCGATCGACACGTCACTCTCTCACATTCGACATCAAAATTTGTGAATTATTGTATATAATTGTTATACATAATAATAAATTACGCATTTTGATGAAAATCTTATATACTTGAGTAATTCATTCATTTCATTTCTTGCCATAAATTTTGTACTTAAAATTTCATTATAGATATCAAGACAATTAGTTAAACTATTGTGACGTAACAGGGTATTTAGCACTGCTGCGACCTTAAATTCCACGACAGCTCTCTTTACGTACCGACTCTTAACACACAACACTCTTAATAGACATAGACACATTTATTACTAACGAAACAAACAAATTAATAATCGAAAAAGAAAAATAACAAAAATTATTGAAAAATATTATTCCTTATAAGGAACAGATTAAGTGTGTGTGTGTGTGTTGTGGTTGTAACTGGCCTTTAGCATTATGCTGTGGAGCAGACGTGTTCCACAGCGCTGGTCATTATGCCAGAGACCATTAATGTAATTCACGTGTTTGTGTACCCTTTCTTACATCTTAATTTCGTATATAAATTCTGCTTATACTTAATGCAAAGAATACCACTTTTATAAATTTAAATAGCATTGAATGAATAAAGAAGAATCAAACTTACCCTAAAAAGGAAGTTTTTCTTATGATCCGGACCACATTCAAAACAGAGGTTGTATTCCGGAGGCCCCAACTTGTGCTTGGAACAATATTCCCCGAGCAAAGAGACCGGGTGCTTTCCACCCGCTATCAGTGGCGCTGGGCCTCGTCTACCCATCCTACTTTGTTTCATCTGAAATAAAAAAGGAATAGTTTATCTTTCTATGATTTCCAATTCTTTACCAAGAAGACTTTGGTAAAGGTTTTTGTTGAAATTTTGTAACTTTTTTAGTTTCGAAGACGTATATAAATGTCCCAACTTCATATAGATATTTAAGGAACTTTGAACCCAATATTTTTTTAATTATAAATATTTAAAGATCCTATATAATGTGGTATTCATTAAAAAATATAGATGGTCGCCAAAACACTACTAACCACTATATATTTCTTCCAATATTTCAAATCAAAACTAAATTAATGTAATTTAATTTATTTTTCACTTATGAATTATGTCGTGTAGTCATGAATATTGACGATATTAAAAAAATTTAAGGTCTCAGTTTCCTACTAGTTTTCAAATCAAGGGCTAAGAACGGGAAAGCTGTCATGAAACTCTTCTCCACTCTTTTAAATCGCCAAGTTTTTTGTTTCCAAAGAAATTGTAAAGAACTGCGCTCGTACTCCATAACATCCACGACACCGATCACTCTCAGTATCGCTATTGGAAGTTACATTGTAAAGACACTGTACGAGCCAAGGCATTTTGCTCACTCAGGCTTTCTTAGTTTTCCAAGCGTGGCGATTTCTTAAATAGTCGGGAGTTACTCCCCAAAAGTAAAGCCAGACGCAGGCACTCTCAACTTTTACTTTGCATTCATTCGATTCACAGCAATTCACTAAATCATTGGAGTTACGCCCCGAGAGCATAGCCAGACATAAGCACCCCGATTACCCAGGAACCGTACAGACACCATGCTTATCGTTAACCACACTTAACTTGTAAAATTAAAACAATAATATAAAATAATCTTAGCATCTGCACGCAAATATTAGGACGTACATACATAATACTGAGAACAAAACACAACACAAATTTGACAAAATTCACAGACATCACTAGAATTACCAACTCAAAGCCAAAAAAACGCAAAAATTTGACTTACTCCTTTATAATATCGGCTACTGACCTCTTCTTTAGCCTGTAAACCTCTCGTATCCAACTTGACCTCAAGTAAAAGAGGCTGCAACGTCCCAGATTCCTCTTTACCCAGGCCTTTGCCGGGAGTCCAACCCATCTTCTGGAGAAGGTGCATCCCCATACCCCCCTCGACGGGGGCAGCTCGAACGAGTTGGTCCTGAATAATTGACTCATTAATTTCCATTTCATTTGTAAAATTTTAGACAAAATTTCAATGATTTGCTTTCAATTTTCAGACATATTACAATTATAAATGTTACGAGAAATGTGAACATAAATTTATATAAATCCATTAAGTTTATAATTTAATATAGATCTGAAAACTGAAGCAAGTAGCCAATATTTTTGGGAATAATTAAAAATATATTGCAATTGATCTCCTTCTGAATACTTACCTACCGCAACAACAAAGACGACGTCGACGTCTAAGGCAGTGCTCGCTCCTTATCTTTTAAAAGCTGCAACAAATATTCATGAATTCCCCATAAAGGTGGACTCGGACCAAACAAATAAAATTGGTCCGAATCGACCTTAAGCCGAAAAATTCTTAAATCACTTGGCCAACATTCTGAGACGCTATTGTTAGGAATAGCAAAGAAACTACTCAGGGTGTCTCTTGTTTTTTTTTTAAAGTTTAAGATTAATCCCCTTTAAAAACTAAACCAGTAAACCGTCCTTTTTAAGTCGGTTTAAAAGATGCATTCAGAACACAATGCTTTTAATAATTCTTGCATTAATTTTGGATTCCAATTAACAAAACAATATCTTCTTTGAAAAAAAACTGTATTTTCATACTGGCACGAATAACAATACCTCTCTGAACATTGGCCTAATAGATTAAAGAAAAATTAAGCTTTCAAGAAAAGAAAAAATTACCAACATTGGGGAAAACAGAATATTTGTTTGCGATGTGATATCTAATATGCCAATTGGCATAAGAGTTACCACATTGCCTAAGTGTAACGATTGAACTAACTAGTTCTTACGTTACACGAAACATTGTGTTTTGGTTACAAGAACATTCAAATTCCAAAGGATTTGAGTAAGGCTTTTTAATTTGTCAATCATATCTAACATTTGTTGAACCGTTTACAAACGATCAATCACAACGTAAACTTCTTTTATTAATAGGATTTAGAAAAATTAAACCAATTTCAAATATCTGTGGATAATATACCTAGGTATTATAATAATATAGACCACAAGCCCATGAACAAAAAATACCAGTGAAATGACCCAACCTGAATTACGCTTAGAAGGCTGTTACTATATCTGAAAATAGCTCTGAGCACTGTGCCGTCATTTCTGAGCGGTACATGTGAGTACGTGAGTGAATGGACTTTCTCAGGTACAATGGGGGAATTTCGACTAATTATTAATGTACGGCTTTGTTATAAGTGTATAGATGATTAAAAATAAATGTCGAAAAACCTAGTGCCGTACAAAAGTGATGGTGCCGGAAGTCGGTGCAAATTTTTAATTCGACGACAGTTGCAGAAGCAATATAGGTCATTTATTACTGTACGGCATTTGTGTGATTCCTTTTGGACACATATACAGATACTTTACCCGTAAACGCCGTACATATTCCCAGCGGAGCGGTCGAAAGCGAAGGGTCGGAACCCTACCCCTACATACCCATATATATACATAGACTATTTTCAGATATGGTAACAGCCTTCTAAGCGTAATTCAGGTTGGGTCATTTCACAGGTATTTTTTGTTCATGGGCTTGTGGTCTAATATGCGTAAAAACAGAACCGATTTTCATAAAACTTGGACCTTGGACTGGTATACTTGCTTTAAATCAAAGAACTCAATATGACTTAGTTTTGCACTTGCTTGTGAACCTAAATAGATCGTTATAACTTCCATATTTTTGAGGTCCCTTAAAATGTGTTTGCCAATTCTGTTCCATACGGCTTAGAAAAATTTCAATTTCCATAAGAATGATTCTATAAAAAAAGCTGTATGCATGAACAATATAATGGCAACATGGTTTGTTTTATCATTTTAATCAGATAGTTATCGCTTATCAAATACGTGATGCTCATTCATTTCGATATATGATACGTGAATCTATATATGCAATTGCTATCACAATAGAAAATAGATTAAATATTGTATTTATTCACTAAAAAAATATGCATTTTATGGTGATTTTTTTCCGTCTTGAATCTGTTTTGAAATGAAGTTTGCTTTAGCGGAGAAATATTTTGCATATTTATTTTGAAAGTTTCATTAACATCTCAAAGTTTATATTGACTAGTCAGCGTATGAAATCATTTTTCACGTATATCGTTTGTGAACGTGTCTGTATACGTTACTAACGTGCACGTTCAAGAACTGAACAAAATATTCCTCTATATAGTTGTAATTTTATTGGTAGGACCAAATATCCAAAACTGCTGAAATGATTTTAAAATCTCATAATTTTTTACAGGATTTGAGGTTTCTGTTTAAGATAGGTTAATTTTGTATGTAATTGTAACCAAGACACATAAACAAAGGGTCGGGCGATATAATAGCTCGTATTATAACTCCCGACCACGAGGCCCGCCAAGACGCCAGCTGAAAGAAAAGTCGGTGAGGTAGCATGCGTTTAAGGAAACCATAACCCAAAATATCTTTTACTAGACTAATTGGTAGATACAGAAAACCTTAAGGAATAATTGTAGCGAAGAGGTGTTGACTAAGGGGTCCCTATGTGCTTTTTTGAATTAAGACAAAAAGTGATTTATATATAATTATATATATCTACTGTCTGAAATTTTATCGAAAAAACTAGCAAGGAAATAGCTTTAAATTGTGTTTAACATAGCGATATTGTTTAAATAAATTAGATATAAAACAATTAAAGATTAGGTCTTAGGTTCACGGGTTCTGGTTTTCTTAAACGGCACACTTTGATTTATCACAAGATACGTCTAAACAGACATATTTTGTGATAGAAAAATCACCCAGGTTTTGCAGAAAAAAATACTTGTACCATGCAAGTTTTGAGAAATCAAATCAAAAATTCAAATCATCTGTTTACTGTGTAGTGTATGTCTAGTATAACTACGATTCAACCTTTATCTGTCATTTGTCACTGACAATTTTCTTTCGGATAAAAAATCTCGTATCATAGTTTTTAACTATACTTGTAGAACACGTTTCCATGTTAGAGTCCCAGCCACCAAAGATGTCAAAGAATCGTGAAAAATGAACTAACTTTGACAAGTCGGCCATGTTGTTTAGTGATGCCATCTTGGGGGTTCCCCTCTCCCAAATTTAGGGGGAATCAAGATGTACAGGGTTTTTTTAAGGATGTACATTTATTTTGGGGTATTCCTTACTTTTTTTGAATTATTAAGTTATCTTACAATTATTGATTTATATATTATTTTTTATCACCCTCGCTTTACTAAAGAACGCAATTCCTAATTTCGTGTAAAGCTTTTGTTACCCTGTAAGCCGCGTCTACGGGACTTCTTTTGTGGCACGGACTTTAACAGTATAAATAAATTTATGACACGAACAAAGTGTCAACTGTCAAACATCAACCAACATATTTTTTTTTTTTGCACCTTGGAACGGTAATTTGGTTAAATTGCTCTCATTGTCATCACAAAAATAATTTTCAAAATCTAATTAAAATTTAGGAAGTTTTTTATTGTATTTATTAACTTCATTCTATATTCTATGCATATTTGTTTATCTATTGTCATCTATCCTTTTTAAAGTTATGACTTTTAACCCGATCTTTTATAATTAAAAAACACTAAATGATTTCGAAAAAGCCATTAATTTGTTTCGAATATAATGTGTATTGTGCGAGTAAAACATATGTGTAATTTGTGTCTGTTACCTTCTTAGCCCAAGCCTGACTGCCCGAAGCGAGTTCCCTCGGCGTGAGTATGTTTGCTCCTGTCGACCCCGTAAACTGACCGAGAGAATTCGTTGACGGCAGAGAACTAGCTGACCAACCGAACTGGAAGTTAAAAACATTGGCATTCAGAAAGAGTTCTTGTAAGCTGTAGATCAGCTGCAGCCCAGGTACTTTCATTTCCATTCGGATATTAAACAAAGCTAGAGAGCGTTCAAGTATGTGGAGAGTTAAGTACTGGAAAGTCGAAAATAATATCATTTACAAAAAGAGCCCCCCCCCCCCCCTCCAAATTCGTTACGTAATACTTGAACGTTCCCCTAGTTCAATAATCTATATATATAAAAAGAAAATGGTGTTCGTTTGAGGCTCTTTCACACTTAAACCACTGATCGTATCGACATGAAACTACCACCATTCGATGCGAAATTTTTCCTAGATGGTTTATTTTTTTAATTCCAACGTTCCTTCATTTTTTTATTTCTGTTTTACTTTTATGAAAATTTTTCCCGCTAATAAAAACAAAAGAGGCTTCCTAGAACCGCAAAACGTCAACTTCTGTTAAAAACTCGATTTTCGAAATATTTCAATTTTCTTAGCGGGAAGTTAAAAAGAAGAATAATAAAAATATGAAATAAAATAAAATAATGAAACATAAAATTTATTTTAATTCGTCCAGCAAAGCGGGCGCGAAACGGCTAGTGCAATATAAGTTTAAACAAGTATTAAATAAGTCAGTATAAATATATGACGTAACAGCTTGTTAACATAAAAAAAAAGAAATACAGTTAAAATTTGTAATAGTTTAAACAAATATAGCTTTTTATTTTATACTTTTCAAAATAATTTTTGTGTTTGAGACATGTCAATCGCACAATAGGAAGATCCCATTGGTGCGCCGTGATTCGAACGCAGGACCTCAGGAGCACGCAGATATAAAAAATATACTTACACCACTAGTTGTAGATAATTCAATTTCTTCTTGTTCCTTGCGAAGCAAAGACAGCTTTTGAGTAACGATGGCGGCCATGTCCTAAAAGAGAATAATTAAATATTATTTATTAATTATTTTATTCATTTTTATTAATATTCAATTTCTCTAACAAACAACAACATTTCTGTTTAACTCGGCAAACTATGTTTTACCATATTAAGATATAGTATTGTCTTTGATTAACATAACTCATAACATTTAAAGAAAAACGCTTTTTACCGGATTAAAGTTATGTATTATTTAAATTTACAACTATTTGGCATTTAAATTTATCCGACGTTTCGCGTGCTTTACAGCGTGCGTGGTCACGGTCACCGTGAATTTATAATAATACATAACTTTAATCCGGTAAAAAGCGTTTTTCTTTACATATTAAGATAATTTGATAATATCTGGGGAAAAGATGGCTGGCGATTGCAAAAAAAATAAAATTGTGGAATCATAAAAATAAATACAACATTTTATTGATGTCTTGTGCCGTGGTATATTTGTTTTTTTTTATGGAATTAAATAAAGATAATAATATACCTTTATTTAATTCCTTAATATACTTTTTTGTTTATAATATTTATTAACAAAAAAGCTTAAAAATGTAGGGTTATATGTATTTTTTAATGCAAAATTAAAATACATATGTCCAAATCAAAATTTTCCTAAAATTAAAAAATATTCCCATTCTGTGTAGTATAGGGATTTTTACATTAAGACATACACATATTACTCTATTGACAAAATAAACAGGATAAATTAACAGAGTAAGTTTTTTTTTATGGTTTGGTATTAAAAAATACATCTTTATTTATTTATATATACTACTGTACGTCTGTATGTCACTGAACTCCTCTTAAACGGCTGGACCGATTTGAATGTATTTTTTGTACGCGTTTGGGTAGCGTCCTGGATTGTTTAGCTCTTGGCGCGTAACCAAACAATCTGGGTTCGATTTCCAGTCTGTCCGAATTATTTTTTATTTGCCAAAATATATATATATTTGTTACAAACCTCCATTTTTCAATTGCGATATTATCGTTATATATTAAAACATAGTTTGCCCGTTCAGCTAGTTCATACTTTTTTTATTCTCCCGTTATTGTTTCTTAATAGTTTTTTTATTTATTTATTGAAATTTCAACATAAATAAAAACCAGTAACATAATTTTTTTGAGAAACTACTGGCGGCCTTATCGCAAACAAGCTATATCTTCCAGGCAACCAGTAAGTCGAAATAAATACTAGGGATAAGTGCATAACTAAGTTAGTTTGACACATACTTCGCATTAATATACGAAATATAAGTAATAAATGTATAATAAAAAAAAACACTGACCACAGCTGGATGATCTGCGGGCATTACTTGAGGTCCGGGAGGCATCAAAGCCGGAACTGAGGTCAAATCTGTAAAAACAATATTTCCGACAATTTATATTTAGTAAATGCGATTTTAAATATAATAGAAATTATCGAATCCTGTTTCCGCTGAAAGGAAAAGAGAACGCAAGACTTTCATCTGCGTCCAATATTTGTGTGAAATATTTCTCCTTTTATATTAAAAAAGAGATTTAATTGAAGAACTTGCCCATACACAACATTTGACGTAGATTTGTTTTGTGGGAGCAAAACAATTTCATATTTTGGAGTTCCGCGCGTAATTGCCTATGGGTAAAACATTATCTTTGTAGATATTAATATGTACGTTCTATAATACTGTACAACATTTTGCTCTATCATCCATAGTTTCCCCGAGATGAAAGATTTTTTATGGGTAATTTTTGAAGTGAAAACTTCTTTAGCGGCGTTGTACACTTTTATTGGAATGAGTAAAAAAAACTCGCGTCAGGACACGTGACCTGATCGAAAATTCGTAAGACGCATGGAGAGTAGACAGCTGGCGCGGCGTTTTTAATGTAATATAAATTGCCATGTTTGTGTACGATAGCGCAATAAATAAATATTGTAGTCTACACATAAATGATAGTACTTTTATACTGATAATTAAAGCAATTCATGCAAAATTATTCCATAACCATTCCAAAATATCAAAAATGCACAACGTTATTATTCAAGTACACTGTACTGTATTCACTTCTGCCGGTACTCCTGAAGTGCAAACCGTCGTTTTTTTATTTTCACACTATGGGGTTATATTATTGCATTTTTATTAGGGATTCCTATTTAATGTCATATAGCCTATGTCAGTCAGTGAAGATTGAGTAGTTTTAGTGTGAAAACATTACAAACATACATAACAAATGTTTCCTCTTTATAATATTAGTATAGATTCATGTATAATAAAATTTCCGATACATACGACTTCCCGTAGTAAAACTCTTCATATAGGCCGGAGGTGTCGTCGATGGAGCCGGTACTGCCAGGGGTTCGTCTTTTCTAAGAACAATATACCATTTTAATTACGCGCAAATAGAAAAAAATACGAAGTACTTCATAAAACTTCAACTGACAATACAACATGTAAACTTCTAACTTGACATACAGGAGAGTCCTACTTAGCTACTACTTTACTCAGAACATGAACCAATATCATCAAATCAAAAAAAAAAAATCATTTCGTCAATGTTCGACGAAATGTTCGAAGGTGAATTAAAATATTATTATTTTGTCCATACTTTTAGATGGTAAAAAGGACTTATTTATTAATAACATAAATAAGTCCTTACTTCATTCATTTAAATGACATAAAAGTCTAAGAACAAACATTTTTTTTTTGACATACGAGGTTATCATTCTACAGTGACGATATAATATAAAAAAACATAAAATACTCACTTATTGTTAATAGGATCGAATCCCAATTGAAGTTTTTCCGGTTTAGAATTCAGCTTCGCAATTTGCTGAAAAATATTACATATTATTATTTTTAGTAATATGAACAAATATATAGATATATAGAAACAGGTTACATAAGTTATTAGGCAAAGACCTTATCGCTAGCAAGCGATTTCATCCGGGCGACTCTAGAATGGAAAAAAAAAGGAAACACCAACTAAAGGTGAGAAAATTAACAAAATATTGATAGTGTCATCACATTTATATTTAATTTGCATACCATATTATCCTTTTTAGGCGAAACAGGAACCCATTCAGAGGCTTTCTCCCGATGCTGACTTCCGGAAGAGACCGGAAACTGAAGCCTTAGTTCGTCCTTGTTGGCTATGGGTAATGTACTCGACTTTAATGGGAGGGGCGCTCCACCCTGGAATTATTTTTTTTTTAAATTTAAATCCATTTAAACCTACTTCAAAGAAAGAGGTTATCTGGATTTGAAATTAAAGCACAATTATATAAAATTTTGTAAAAGTATGTATGTATATATTCACAATTTCTCGGAAACTAAAAATATCGAATTGAATATTCAATATTAAAAAAAAATGTAGCAAACGGGCTGAAGGCTCACCTGATGTGAAGTGATACCGCCGCCCATAGACAATCACTTTGCCACAGGGCTCGTTAGTGCGTTGCCGGCTTTTAAGAATTAGTGTAGTAGTACTTTTCGTGAAGGACCCTAAATCGAATTGGTTCGAAAATACTTCAGTAAGCAGCTGGTTCCGCATAGTGATGCGCGGCAAAAACTGCTTTAGAAAACGCTCAGTTGTGGAACGACGGACGTCGAGGTGATACGGCTGGTATTTCGTATTCTGCCTCGACGTCTGATGATGAAACTCACCCTTATATTCATAACAATGGGCGCTTTCTCCTTAACAAGAAATGGATGGTGGAATGCAATAGTGTCCTCGTTGTCGCTGTCGCCCTCGTTGGACGATACAGACGATAATTCACCAAGAGCCTCCTTTTTCGATAGATGCTTGCAGAAATCCGTCAATTCGTCCACCGATTTACCTACATTCAATAATAATAGATAATATTAGGTCTGGGCCTCAGATTTCTGTATCTGTTTGATGATCATAATGTAATAGGCAAGTAGGTGATCAGCCTTCTCTGCATGACACACATCGACTTATGGGCCTAATACAAGACGGTTTCCTCACGATGTTTTCTTTCACCGTACGAGCGAATGTTAAATGCGCACATAAAAAGAAACTCCATTAGTGCATGACCGGGGATCGAACCAACGTGCACAGGGATGAGAGTCGCATACCACTAGGCCAACGCTACTCTATACACTCAGATTTCATGATAATTTTTTCATATGGATATACTAATTAAAGAGCCAGTAGGTGGTACATGGCAGAAAGTGGCACAATGCTTAGAGGAATGATGGGATTTGGAGGAGGCCTTTGTCAAAAAAGGGCATGCAGATACTGAAAGAAGATTGAAATAGAAACGTGTTTAAATGTTCTAGTATCTAAATTGAAAGGCAGGCAGGAAACAATTTGAAAAATACATTTTAAATGCGATTCAAAACGTAATTACCTCCAGACTGTATAGCAGCCATGACCTGATTTCTTGTGTGTGGCGGAAGAGCAGCTGCCCCAGCTGGGACTGCACCATTCTTGAGCATATTGATGGCATTACGCCTTGCCACTTCCAGCAGGCGTTTCTTCTCACTGTCCGCTAACTTCACACCGCTAAAAGATTTATCACTTTCACATAGTTTCAGTAGGAAATTTTGATGCAATACATAAATAGGTCTGTGCATTCAAAATAAACGCAAAGATATCATTTAAAAATTCATACTACATACTACATATAAACAGAATAAAAATCCATTTTTGTATGTACTATAAATTGTTAACTAATTTATATATTAGTACAGTTAGTGGCCAACTACAAAATTAATAAAAAATGGTTGTCTGTAAAGTCGGTTTAAGGACGATAGTTTAACGTGATAACTGATACCGCTATAACAAAACATTGATGAAATGATTACATAATTTTATGAATAAAATTGAATAATTTCTATTAAATTATCACTATTTTGTATGGATACAAAGAATGAGTGCATCCTCGGACGCATTGGCCAATCGAGTGGAAGAGAGATAGATGCGGCGCAAGTGTACAATGAGTCATACTTTTTCGTGCGTGCACACGGCGTTCATTTATTAACATTAGACGATGTCACGTCAAAAAAAAAAGAGACATATTTAAAATAATTACCCATTGCTAATGTAGTCATAGACAAATTCTCCTATAATAAGTTATGCATCAATGGGACATAGATTTCATTTTTCTATGTAAGACAAAAATAAGTTCAACTTCAGCCTTCTAAATTAACTATATATTAAAAGTATTATTATTAAATTTATCTTGATTTAACTTAAAGATGTTTGAACAACATGTATTTATTTATTTTCACTTCGTTGCAAATAAAAGAAACAATACATAAAAATTATAAGGGATGCAACGGGCGGCCTTATCGCTAATAAGCGATCTCTTCCAGGCGACCCTAGTTAAGAGAAAAACTAAAAAAAGAAACATGATGCGTGCGAGAGAGAAGTGCAGAACCAAATGTTATATAAAAAATATATATATATATACAATATATAATATATACTTTAGATTAAGGTTCTATATAGAACCTTAATCTAAAGTAATACAACAAAAAAATATTAATAACAGGCTAAAAACTTAAAAGCTAATCTTACAAATTCATGAACAGCGAATAGTGATATAAAAGGAAACATAAGAATTATACAAGTCACGATTGATGAGGATAGGATAAGGTTAAGAGATGATTATACAGAAGAGTTTTAAAAGATGACAGAGAGGTAGCCAATCGTACGGAGTCGGGCAGCGTATTCCACAACTTAATGGCGGATATCGTAAATGAATTGCCTAAGAAGGATGAAGTGTGGGATGGAATTTCCAATAAACATCTATTAGAAGAGCGTAAGAAGGACCTAAGAATTTGAAGTGATTTTTGAGGAAGAAGGGGTTTTCGGATTGAAAAGAATTGAATATAGAATTGTAACACGTATCCAGGCTGAGGTTCAAAGACATGTTCCATCAAGGAATTAACTCACTTTCTTTTTTAGTTTTTTAACTAATAGAAGAAAAACTTTTACTCAAACTGTAATTCATACCTTCTACTACTTCTATGCCGAGGGGATGGATGTCTAGGATAGTGCCGACTTCTTGATGTGGACCTATGTCTGCTTCTCGACCTGGTCTTCCATCTAGACTTAGATTCAGATCTTCGTCTCCTGGAACTCTTGGAGTGGCTTCTTCGTCTAGATCTTGAGCTTGATCTATGTCTATGCCGGCGAGATGGTGAACGAGACCGTGAGCGTTTCTTACTTTCGGACCTGAAAGCATTTATGACATATATTTTAAATGACAATATCTTAACAACTAGTTTATTTAGTTTCAGTGAAGTGACAAGCTTTTAATAACTTTAACTAAATCATTACTAAAATGCTAAATAATTTATAATTTCATTTCATAATCATTTAAATAAAATTTATCACAGTAAAAAATCAAAATCTCTTATGCAATTATATTTTTTTTTGTAAACTCCCTTTTCATAAAACCTAAACCTTAAAAACAATAATACTATATATTATATGATAATGCAAGTTAAGTTTGGTTGACTGTTGTTGTAGTGTGTTCAAACATATGGTAAATGAAAACCTTTTTTTATTAAGCTGGATGTCAACTAGCTTTAATCATCTAAAATATGAGCTCATAATTAACATATAATTATTGGTAGTGGGGTCGCGAATGAATAACTGACTTAGCTTTTTTAAGGGTTGTTAAATCTAAGGGCCACTTCAATACAGGTGGAGTCAACCTTGTCAGAAATTATTATCGGAAACAAGAATGTTATTACAATTTATGAGTGTGGGAAAAACTAAAGAACTCATTTTGGCTTCATGTGTGCTAACATTTAGTTTGCGCTTCTAATTATTAAGTAAAATATATATACGTAACATAAGTAATGTTAGGTTACATAACTTGCATAATATGTTTTAAATAAAATACTAATCTGTATTTTGTCACCATAGGCCATGGGCCAATCAAATACCAAGAAAATAGGAGATAACTGAGTAATAATGTAAACACCTAAATAACACATACATATTTAGTTTTTATTTAAAATTGGCTATCTGGGTATAACCCACCACACATCTATCATCATGTCACATATGAGAATTTCTAATTTAATAGAATAATATTTGTACCTAAGTATAGTTATTATTGTAATTTATGTTGATACTACTGTGTACAACAGTTATATAAATTACAAATTATACTTAGTGTTATTGTTATCTTAAAAAATATAATGGGTTGTAAAATAAAAACCATATCATAGAGCAAGTGAAGAATACATCTTTTTACACTTCAATTAACTTAATCTACTTAATGTGTAAAGTTAAGTAACAAGAACTTTATCTAGATTTGTACATAAACCTTCAAATACATTTTGAGAGTACAGTCAAAACCGTTTACAACGACTTTGTTTAGAACAACATACCAATTATATTGACCAACGTCATCGGCTGTTACAACCAAATATAAATAGTCCCTTCAATGTCGTTATAACAGATTTTTATTGCAGAAGAATTACATACCTTCCTTTGGATTTACTCCTGTCTCTTTTAGATAACTTATGTGAGCTATCACTTTTATTTTTCTTTGATAACTTTTCATCTGCATCAGGACTGAAATTTGTAATTAATTTGTTAACATTAGTTATTACACATCTCTATAGCTTTTAAGTCACTTCAGCAATATACCATCATTATGGTCACTTAACATACAAAACACTCATTATATATTTTTTATAAAACATATATGTAATAACAAAATAAAATTTCCTGGATGGACCTAATTTCAAATTGATCACTTAATAAAATCTGTTTTTTTTTAATACTACCACAGTAGATTACCACAAGCTCACCTTTAAAGTATGGAAAACATTGAAATAATCAACTTACACTTTTATATCCTCTGCTGCTTTTTTTAACATTCCACCTGGGTCTGATGACTTAGGGAATTGTGAATTGGAGTCTTCATCTTTCTCTGAGCTACTGGACGTATCTGTATACTCTCCATCCTCTACTTTCTCAGCTTTTTTCCTAGCCTCTTCTTCAGCTTTCTTAACTGTCTCTTCAAAGACAGCACTGAATTTCAAATTCTTAATTTGAATTTTACCTTTGGCTTTGTCATTTTCCGAATCACTTTTTTTCTCAAGCTTATGACGCAAATCGCTAGAATCAAGTTTTTCATCTTTTGGATATTCTGGCATAGGAATAAGGCTTGCATCAAGTGCTTCAAGTGGTGGTGATAAGCTACGCTCAACACTCGCACTTTTTTTTATAACTTTAGTCCTTTCTTCGCGCTTTATTCTATACTCTTCTTTAATTTGAGGTTCACGTTTAACAATGGGTTCAGATTTTTTTTTTGTATCACTTTCAGACTTTACCTTAACTGGCTCCTTAATGCGATGAACTGGTGGGGTGCGAGCTACTCTGCTCTTTTTTGATTTACTTTTTTTCCGCTTTTTATGTTTGCGAGAGTAATCGCCATCGGAATCACTACTACTCGAACTTCGGCTGCGTTTTTTCTTTTCTTTCTTGTGTTTCTTCTTGCTTTTCTTTGATTTCTTAGACGTTATATTTTCTAACTTCGGTGGATCTGCATTAAAAGCACTAAATAGTTCGGAGAGTATTTCATTCGAAGATTTTTTGGTATCATCTTTTTTGCGATCAGGTGTTGTTTTTTCCCTTTTAATTAATTGCTCAATTTTATCTATTAATGATGTCATGGTTACAATTTTACACAAAGAAACAAGGCAACATCACAATTTACACATTATTCATAGCAACTTTATTTACGCCGATATAACTAAAGTTAAAAACAATATATATTAGAAGACAATGTGTTTAGCTTTTCCGCCATATTGAAACTGACTTTAGTCAACTCAAACTCAAACATCACATTTCTCTATGCCAAAACAGATGACAATCAATTGTCAAATGTCAACATTGACAATTGACAGAGAAAAATATATAAAGCGTATATACTACGATTTTTAATTCCGTAATATTGGCTAATACACCAACCGTGCCAGAACCATAAAGAGAAAAAAATCCGTAGAATTCTGACAGCTATCATTTTTTGACATGTAAGAGATGGCAAACATTTTTGGCCAGGCACATTTTTCAATTTCAATACGAGTCTGAACATCTGAGTCTATACATACATTTTATTTGTTAGTGAACGTGATTTAACGGCGAGGGATAATTAAGTCCCTTTTCATCACCTACAGTAAAACCGCACAAGTTAAGATGACATTTTATTTTATTAAAAAGGTTTACTAAACCTGGAATTAGTAGGCAGTTATGCCAGCTACTAAATAAAAAAAAGTAATTAAAGTTAAGTCGATATATTGTTCGTGGTATTGAAATATTTTTTAATTTGTATTAGGTCAATTGAGTAAGTAAATATTTAGATATTCCTTTTTGTAGGTAAAACATAAAAAATACGTAGGATTTTATTTTTTATTGCCCTCAAATGGGTCAAATTTGTTAAAATTTATAAATTTTTGGCCTTCATTGACCGTTTTGGTTAAAACCCCGTTCATTGTTTGAAACCAGTATCCAGGATAACGGCATTTTTTACTAATAAGGTTACTACGTGAGCGATTTTCAGTAATGGTAATATTCAGAGTATAACAGTGTTTGACTTACAGAAGTCATATTTAGAGCTACACCAGACTCTGAAACTTGCCCTGAAGTTGACCCTGAAACTTGGCGTATTAATAGAAATAACATAGTCGATTGAAGTTAATTTCTTTATTTTTGTAATTACCTTTGCAAGGTATGCAATTTATTATAATCGACACTACATATGTAGCGCGAAAAATGTATAACGTAACATTTTAATGCATTATTCCGTAGACATCAACTGTTAAAGGACGGAAAAATGTCCTTTGCATTTCTGTTTTAGAGAAGAGCTAGAGAAAAAATTCAGAAAAGGTATACTACAATATTTATTTGAAGAAATTTGTCCTACTATTTAACTGCGAGTAGGAATTTATAAGCTTCAGCATGATTGCGTGTTGATGACTGCGAATAAATGGGTACATAACTTAAAACTAGTCATTAATTATCTTACCCCCTTACTTAGAAATTTCTCTAAACTGGGGTTATAATTAGGTTGACAAACACGGTTGTTATAAAGGCCCGAGACATTGCATTCCCTCAAACGTCAAAACCAGTACAAGGTAAGCGAAGGCGCGTTTTTCATAAGTAAGGAGGTTAATTACAATAATTATTAATAAATTATAGTTACACATTACACAGATACTTTTTCGTGTTTTAGGCATTTAGTGTAAAATATAATAATAATTAAATATCATACTAAAATTTAATCGAGACCAATATTATAGTTACGCCTGGCAACTTTTAAACATGCCACGGTAAATTGCCGCCAAATATGAAATGGCTAATTTTTCGTCAAGTAAATTAAGGAATACAATGGAAGTTCTGGGAATTGAGCAAATATCTAGCTCGTTAAAGCATTGATTTTTCGCTTTTAGCTTTAATGAAGTGCTGTGCCAGTGTTCTAGTGTTAGGAAGTTGGAATATAATGTTAGATTAATAAGGTAACAACTATCTTTTCTCATTCAACACATCGCTTTCAAGACCATTTCCGATTCTAATACATTTAAATCAGAGAAGCTTAAAATAAGTTAACTTAGTAGGTAAATACCAATATTGAATACATTTAATAAGCGAAAGTTCTAAATTATATTTGCAATTATAAATCTAACAGTTTTACCTTTAATATTTCTAATCTCGCAATTTATGTCGTAGAAAATTTATGAAGCCTACAGTAAAAAAGTTGGTTTTTCATATTAAAATCCCTACCTATCTATATTTTGTATCAAATATTTTTGATAATTTATATTATAAAGTAACAAAGTTTTAGTTTGTAGAAATGCCGGAAAGCTACAAAAAAATAACTAAAAAAAATCAGTGGACAAAATTCAATTTTGTCGTATTATTAAATAATATGATTCCTACATTTAAACATTTATAAATGCAATACAGCGTCAAAAATAAATACAAAGGTACTTAAATAAATTATTACTTTCCATTTATAATTCTATCAAAAACTATCGATCCTACAGTCAAAATAGACACAGATTACCAAATCCAGATTACACTTTGTCACAAATCTATCGAGCCCTGAGATATTAATGCTTTATAATATTATATTGAAAGTAACAATGTGGTGGTGCATATTTTAATGTATTGGAACAATTGTGCATCTCGAGTGTAACGGTTACTACCATTCTCATGCCTACCTAAATCTAGTCTGTAATGAGGTGGTATTGCGACTTTTTAATATTTTTTTTTATATCCATAGCCAACTGTCAGGTTCTATAAACTATGCAATGTACTATAGACTATGCAATGTTCCTACTTTATTTTTACCACGCATTCGGTAAGCGGTCGTCACATTGTACTTTTTTATTAAAGAGGTCGCAATACCACCGCAGATTGTATGTCACACACAATAAATGGTCCAAATCTTCCATCATTACCATGAGATAAAGTAGCACCGCTCGATCAACGAGTGGGAATAAGCTTCAACTATATGAGTTAGTTCCTAACATGTCAAAAATTCAAAAGTCTAAACTGGCAGTACTTAGGTAATTTTGAGAACGCAGAACGCCGATTCTATTAAAAAAAAAAAATATTTTTTATTTTTGACATGCTAGTGCCGGTTGGCTAATGCTAAAACGCAACGAGCGACTACTGCTTTCGTACATGAATAATTCGTTGTACTAACCAAACGAGAGAGTGCGACAGCAACAGTCGCCCACATCTTAAAGCTACTACTAAATTTTCTAACGATCAAAGATCGCAAGCTATTTATTCAAAAGTCTTAAAAAAATAAAATCTGCTATCAATATTAACGATTAGCGCGGATGTAAAACGGCGCGGACCGTTCGGAAACATTTCTCGAAGCCAAGCTTAGAGTAGAGCGAGCGAGAGGCGTCGTTTTCCGGACGAATCACGACGAACGGTTTGTAGCCGCGAGCCGCTACTTCTTTGGTGAGACGCCGAGCTAAGTAGATCCCGTAGCCTTTTCGGCGGAACTCTGGGCGTGTCTGCATGGAGAACATGGCGCCATAGTAAGATTGGACCATCCAAGCGGCCAATTGTCCCTCGACGAAGATTCCATAGGCGGGTAATTCGGCGACGAGCTTTTCGAAGACTTCGCGGCATTCAATGTCACTCGCCGGGTAGAGGTCATGCACTGCTTGCATGTGCTTTGGCTGAAGGCGAACTAACTCCACGTCCTGTGGCAGTCTATGGAAATTAAGGTTTGTTAAGGTTTGTTAAGTTCTTTAAAACAAATAAATTTTAACTTCAAGTTTTAAATACTTACTCTTCATTACAATCCGTTGGAGGGTTATCACAGACATAGACATCTCCAGTAATCTTATCTTGAGCTTCATATCGTTTCTCGAAGCGATTCACGATAGCTTCGTGAGTGAAGTTCAGGTACAATGGTTTCGTGAGGTCCAGCAAGATGTCTTCGCTGGTGACCAGGTCCACCAGTTCAGAACGCTCCGATGGACAGAATATCGTTACACTTTCATAGGGATGGCTGTTTGGCTGTAATAAAATCGATGATTAATTGAATCCTATAACAAAAAAGTTACGAAATGTAGACCGCAAAATTTTACACGCCGATTTTACCAACGGTTTCCCTGGCAATCGTCATCAATGCACAAATACAAGCCGCTTATAATACGGAGCGCTTTGTTTTGATTCCCGGCATAAAAAGATTTGAAATGTTTGTACTGAATGAAGGCTAATCGCTGATAAATATGTATGTCTGCTCCATACCTACGAAATTTAATTTTGCTCGGATTTATAAAAATTATAGTAAAAAATTCTAATCCTATTAAGTAATAAATAGATAAGATAGAGTTTACACAATGAATATATTTTTATAAAGTATTTTCTTGTCTTTCAAAGATATATAATGCTACTAATAAATACTAATATACATCTGAGCAATAATAGCGAAATAGTATAACTGTAACATAATATTTTCAATAGAGTAATTACGTTGACTTGAAAATATAATCCATACCTTTGACCTACTTCCTGCAATATGAATAGACTCGTATGAAAACAGAATTAAAAATGTAAGATGTCTTCTCAAGCTGAAGCGAGAGCTCTACGACACTAGTTAGGTTTTAATAAATCTGTGTTTATTGTGAACACTGCAATCATTTAAATTGCGCTATTATTGTGGTGATTCATTGAAATGATTTAATAGCGCTGAAGCTATTCAGAAATCTATCGGAATAATGTTTTGTTTACTATAGTTTTTAGTGCGTTTTGCTGTCGTCCGCAGACTTCCAATAATAAATCTCATGACTCAGTAGAAATGAGTCCAAAAGGACAATTTCAAAGCTACTAGCTCAAAAAATCCGTAGCTGTGTTCCCTAAGATCATTCTGTACAAAACAACAACTTAACTCGTTCAATAATCGTTCCTGGGAGTTACGGAGTATTTCACAAGCGCTGTTTGGGTAGATAGATACCCATTAGAGGGGGTTGTCTAACTATTTAATATTTTTATTTATGGATTAATCGAACATATACATTATCATAAAGACGTTTTCACCTAAGAAGAATGTTTGCATTTTTAATTTAGAAGAAACTTGCCATGTATAAATATTGTGTGAGTGTGTCGTCTTCTACTAAATGGCCAATTTTTATAAAACTTGTGTATATTTAGGTCTGAAAATGGGTGGTAAATGTTTTACATCTCCAAGTGATAAGGCCCTCCCTAAAAATTTATTGTTTTATGATTTGCCATTAAAATATACATTATCCTCAATTTCCGTTCAGCTAACCTACCTTTATTAATAGCGATATTAATACTGTAACCTCTTTATATGGTGAAACATATTTATGTATCTATTAGGTAAGCGTGTTCAAATGTCAATACGGTCTCGGGTTGTTGGACTTTCTAAGAAAATAATGATAGCCCATACGACGAGAGAGTAAATAGCCAGTCTCAATAGATAAATACTTACCGTACTGGTACAGCCGGGAAAGTGTAAGCAAATCGGGTCCTCCGGCCAATTCTTCGCCACATAAAAATGAAAGTCCCAAACCTTATTGTTTAGATATGTTTGAATCGTCTGATGAAACTGAAACCAAATATTTCGTAAAAACTTTGTTGATTGAAGAAGCCATCTAAGGGAAAATTTTCGTAAATGTCTTGATATTTAAAAATGAATGTTGCTAAGTTTATATTTAGAACGGAACAAATTCGACTTAGGGTCCTTCAAGAACGAGCGTATAGCTATTCTTAAAAGGACGGCAGCGCACTTCTGGCATTATAACTGTCCATGGGCGATATCACTTAACATAAGATGAGCCTTGTTTGTTCCCTGTTATAGGAAATAATTAAAAAAAAAAGACTTACGGTCAAATTATTTCTTTCTATAAACATATGATATTTTTATGTTACGTCTTAATTACATATTATGATAACCATTAACCATATTCTCATAGAATAAAAAATTATATATTACAAAAACGCCTGTTACAAAATTATGCCGTAGCGGGGGAAAAAAATAGATCATACAAATTTATACTCCGTGCATCGCAGCCTTGAGGCCATGTTTGTTGCGAAGGCTTACATCAAATACCTGAAGCCTTCTATCAATACACTAGGACTAAAAAACTTTTTTGACCGGATTGAAGTTATGTATTATTATAAATTTACAACTATTTAACATAATTTTACAGCTGCAGCTGTGATACTTTTTGACATTCAACATCTTTTGTCTTCAGTCACCGTGACCACGCACGCTGTAAAGCACGCGAAACGTCGGATAAATTTAAAATTATGTTAAATAGTTGTAAATTTATAATAATACATAACTTCAATCCGGTCAAAAAAGTTTTTTATTTAAATGTGTAAAAGTTATGTCAATCAAAGACAATACTACACTAGGACTATTTAGGCCATAAAATTTGATATATTGGAATAATTTCTACGATATTTTGTTAAGCAAAGAATATTATGTGGAAGAGATTGATAATAATTCGAGCATCGAGAGTGGAGTGGAGAATAAATAGATACCGAGACAATTCTAGAGACAGATCATAATACATATTATGAATCTATATTAGAACTAACGCATAGGTTTAAAGAATTTGTGTGACAATTTTCCCGATGGCTGCTCTATGTATTTAAATATCTTTGAAGCTCCAATGTTTTTTTCACCATTATTACCTTAAGAGATTCAGGCATATACTGAACTAAAACATCCGTCACAGCTGGGAGCTCGTCTTTTGTTACCAATCGAAAATTTTTCCCCTCAGGCACGATTTCCATCTCTGAAACAAAGATTTAACATTAAGTTTTCCATTTGCACTCATCTGTAAAGCTTTATACATCTAAAACGTGCTGGTTTTCTCAGGCTTTTCGTTCCTATCTTGCCAATTAAGAAAAAAACGCGAAACCAATACAAAAATCTAAGGAAAGGATGATAGCGGCAATTGATTTTTTAATATATTTTTAATTCCATATTATATTTGTTACTAACAATTTTTAGTTCTAAAATATAAAATCGTGCAGCGATTTTATCGACGTACGAAGTTGGACTACACAAAATTCAGCTCAGTACTTATCTCCAACTTTCTTCCGAGTGTTGACACAATTTTACAGAAATAAACAAAATGATACTAAAAGAATTCAATTAGATTTATGAATAAGGAACGCAATAAACAATTATTCCTAATTTAAAAAAAAACACGTCATTACCCAGATATTAACAAAAGAACAAAAGACAACTCTATGGCTCTAGTAAAAAATGATGGAAAAAGTTGCAAGCAATATAGAGGTATTGATTTGGAATAATTACTATGGGAAAGAACATACGTGTCCCTTACAATAACAATATCGTATGTCAGTTCGTAGCAAGAGATAACATAATAGGAAATATCAGTATGTATTTAGATATGACCTACAGCCGTTGTCATACGTTTAAACCCAAACGGTTATATAGCTATATATACGAGAACTGTACATTATTTTTAATATAATCACTAAACCTTTCTCTTAGTTAAATGGTTTATTCATTGGATTGATTAGTCATAAATTTTCACTAAGCCAAAACGGTCGTAGAGTCTCTACGCCGTAGCACGGTGGACTGTCGATAAATATTCATTCAGAATCGAAGATAAAATAATTTCACCAACCATACATTTTTAATAATTTTTAACTCTAATGGAGCAGTGTTGGCCAAGTGGCTTCAGCGTGCGACTCTCATCCCTGAGATGAGCACCAATGAACTTTCTTTCTATGTGCGCATTTAACATTCACTCGAACGGTGAAGGAATACATCGTGAGGAAACCGGCTTGCCTAAGACCCAAAAATTCGACGGCGTGTGTCAGGCACAGAAGGCTGATCACCTACTTGCCTATACGTTAATAAATGATACAGAAATCTGAGGCCCAGACCTAAAAAGGTTGTAGTGCCAGTGATATTTTTTTTTCTTTAACTCGACGTTCTATAGATACATCCTCTATTGGAGATAATTAAATGACCTATATATCGCTGTTCCATGGGTTACGGCTCATTCAAACAATGATAATAATGGAGCAACGCGATACGCAAGGATGTAGCGCCCTAGTGTACAAATTGCATTAATTACTACTGCAACGTGGGTCAAGGTCCGAATGCATCGATCGATGTTATGTTTGCAACACGTAAGCTTAAATAATAGAAATCATTACATAGGTATAATATGTATAAGAATAATATTAATGTAATTTACATATTTCCTTTTTTTTATATAGAAGTAGGCTAGAAGTGCAAACGAGCAGGAGGCTCACCTGATGTTAAGTGATACCGCCGCCCATGGACATTCTCAAAGCCAGAGGGCTCGCAAGTGCGATGCCGGCCTTTTAAGAATTGGTACTGATGGTTATCTGATGGAAGGTAAGATACAGTAAGGTGCCTCGAAACAACCTTTGTTTGAATATATAATTTAATTTTTTTTATAGCCGAAATTGAATTAGACCACGTTTTAACTTGCTTTGAGCAGTGTTGGCCTTCTGACTTCATAGGTTCGATCCCCGGAAGTGCACTAATGGACTTTATGTCTATGAGCACATTTAACATTCGCTTGAACGGTGAAGGAAAACATCGCTAAGACTTACCTTAGACCGAAAAATTAGGCGTGTGTCAGGCACAGGAAGCGAATCACCAACTTGCCTATTAGATTGACAAATGATCATGAAACAGATACAGAAATCTGAGGCCCAGAACTAAAATGATTGAAGCGCCACTGAATTTTAACATACTTTTCCCATCTTTTGTGCCTTTTTTAACTGGCAAATTAGATTAATACGAGCAAAAGCTACTAAGGTCAGAAGAAACTGCTGTTACCATTTGTCCAAAAAAGTTTTAACTTATCTAACTAAAGTATAGCCAGAGTACGTATCTAGTTTCGAATAAACCCATTAAAGAGATTTGCTTGATGCTTCTCGAATTCTCGTTATAATGAACGACGAAATTCAATACATCAGCATTTGCTCTAATCGCCTACGTAGATCAATAGTTCAAATACCCAAACTCAAAATAACTTTATTTATATAGGTAAACAAGTACACTTATGAACGTCAACAGAAAGGATGTTAAATTGATTCTAAATTTACATTTACTACCAGTTGGCTATATCAGCAGCCTTATAAAACAAATTGTTTACCAGCACTTTGCGGGAATAAATACGGAGAGCTAAAATTACAGTGAGCGACCGCGGTCGGAGTTTTTTGTACATTTTTAGCATTTATAACTATAACTATAACTATGATACTGTCCATAGACAAGCCAACAGTTCATAATGTCATGCTGGTTATGCTCAACTTCCTTCAATATCCCTTGTCTGGGGCAATCCTTAGCGTCAGGCGGTCAGTCCATCGCATCGGGATTAACATCATTTGAAAGAGCTTAATATTTGTTTTATTCATTAAGTGAGGATCAGATTTAAATCTATTAATTAAAATTACATGTTACACATAATTGTAAATAATGAGCGCACAAATTCGTGTATAGCGGACAAGCCTTCAGTGTGTAAGTAGATATAGACATAATATTTATTACTAACTAAAACACACACACATAAACACACAAAATAACAATAATCAAAGAAAAAAAATAAAATAAAAAATATAATGAGAGATATAAAAAAAATCCCTTTTCCCTTTCGGTTCGTTTCAAGTGTGTTATGCGTGTGTGCTGTGGTTGTAATTGGCCCTGGCTCAGCATTATCCTGAGGAGCAGAATGTTCCATAGCTCCTGTTATTTTGTTTAGTCGTAAGTAATATATAAAAAAATACATTAAACTAGGTATTAATTTAACAAATTAGTTGCTGCGAAAGTGAAACCACGAGCCAAAGTAACATCGTTAAAAAACAAAAGGTTGAGACCTCTTTGGCGCGATGCCAAATCCGAGACTTCGTTATTTACGTTTTTCGCACTCCTAGCTTGGACTGTAAGCTATATTTGAAGGGCTACTTAGCGCCAAGGTTAAAAAATGGACGCGACTATAGTGACCTAAGTAGCCTACGACATCCTCTTGTATAATGTTTATTCAAAGCAGTAAAAGAATGCGATTGTGAGCTTTATACTAACCCTGGTCATGCATGTCTTCCGGCATGGCATCCAAAAAACAAAAACATGTTTCATAGTGATTACCTAATGAAACAGAGGAAAAAATGGCCCAATTTCTTTCACTCTGAAGTTACAGACTACAGTACTAGCGACTCAGCTATTCCTTTCTACCACATTTCTGCGGGCAAATGTCTTTATAATTTTCACAGTATATCCTAACTTATGTTTTAACATACAAGAGGCTTACTGAGCACTAAGCCTCGACTCTGACTCTATAATAATATATATTATATATCTTTTGTATTCCAAACACAATCACATCAAAATTCTAGAAACGTTCTTAATCCCGCTCTATTAATTTTAATGCAAAGCACCATAATATGTCAATATATTGCTCTTAATATTGTTCAATACAGAGCTGACATTCTCAATGAAGGTTCCGATATATTTATGTTCACAACTTCAGGGTTAGTAGATTTGTAATGTATTTCCTTGTCTCACAAAATAATATCTACTCTTCCAAATCGTAAGAAAGATCGTAAAAAAAGTAGGTAAATTGCGTAGACAGTTCAGGCTTTTAGTGGGCCTGCGCCCTTGGGACTGGCGAATCACTGCAGCGCCTGGATCGATCTTTTTCTATCTGCAGTGATTAATATTATTTTTTTGGACTGAAAACTCGACAGTTAAAATGACAACAAACATCAGTAAATTTAAATTTTACCGTCTTAACTATTGACGATAAAGAAAAGAAATCAATTAGAAAACAAAGCCACTAATCTATAAATTCTAATTAGGTAAATTGTTATAACATGACTCGTTTCACCGCACAGTAAATACCTATCAAAAAGAGACACAAAGATGTAAGTACATATACAATTCGTTATTTCTAAGCAAAGTTCGTAAACAGTTTTATGAACAAATTTCATTTTCAAAATTGCGTACTGTGTGATTTTATCTAGATTAATAATATTACTTTATAATAGTTTTTTGTATAAAAATTGTTATCTAAATCACGAGACCAAAACCCGTGATCATGACTACAGATTGCTATATTTGTTTCCTTACTTATTTTTCTATATAGGAAGGTAATCTCTCGATGCCATCGATTTTGGGGACGTCCGAGATTCTCATGATGTTTTCACTGTATAAGCTAGTCGCTCAACCAGCCCTTCAGGTACATTGTATTATTGCGAGTCCTGCTATGTATAATAATTTTGTATTTTCTTTATACTTGTCTATATAAGTTAATCAGTCGTGGATGCGTCTTGTCTCGTTAAGTGTTGTCCCTAATCGAACCTATTTAATGTGTACGTGCTTGATTAAAATAAATAAAATATTTAAAATAAAACTAACCAGATATAAATAAATTTCTGGTAGCGACAGCTATAGCCTTCGGCTGCAGATACAATGACGTCGTACCCTGAAGCGCGGTAACAAAGTTATTCCGGGCGCTTATTTTATGTTTCTCTATGTTACACTGGTCGAGGATCCCCCGTTTAGGTCGGAGAAAGATCAGCACCTTCTTTTCTCCACATTCTAATACTCATTATAATAATTATTATTAAGCCTTTATTGCTGACACCCAGTACAATACAGTAACAATTATTTAAGTTACATAAAAAAAAACACTTAATTCTAATACATAAATAAAACTTAATCTAATACGTCACTTGACTCGTTTTCGGTAGTCAGTGTGTCCTGTGACACATAGGCCTCTTCCAGCTGTTTCCATTCTTTTCTGATATTAGCTCTTCTTGTCCAAGTTGTGCCTCTTATTATCTTTATATCGTCTGCCCATATCTTGCTCTGTCTTCCTCTTTTCCTTTTTCCATCGCGTGGTTGCCATTCTGCAATTATTTTTGTCCATTTCAACCTGCTATGTCTCGTCATGTGCCCAGTCCAGCGCCATTTCAATTGCCTTATTTTCTTTATAATGTCTTCTACTTTGGTCGCTGATCTGATCTCTTCTGCTCTTTTTCGATGTCTCGAAGAACTAGAATACTCATAAATAGAATTTAAATGTTAATATTCATAAAAGGCTTAAATCAGGTGTGTATGCAGATACACCGTGTACCGTCTATTACATAATTATCATACTATGTAACACGGAGCGGAAAATCACGGGAATGGCGCAGGAAAGACTTATATGCATCTCACGGGGGTCCAAACAATGCCAGCATCAACTGATGGCCCAAATCTTAGACAAATTGCTGTGACGCAATAAAATACATTATTGCTCAATAAACCTTAATCAAGGACATTCTCGTGCAGTATTAGGTGACTTAATTAAATTATAATGAACATTGTGTTTATTTTCACGTTTTAAGAATTCGGATCGGTGTGTGTTGTATAAATTAAATATATATTTTAGTGCTTATTTCGTTTAATAACTCATAGCAATAAGCTTTCAGTAACGAATTTAGTAAATTTAAATAATAAATAGCAAGACAGCCCCGAAAGCAGTTAACATTGGTGTCATGTAGTTGATAAGGAATAAAGAGTCCGTGGCACAAGAGAATGTCCGTAAAAAGGACCATTATGAACTTATTAATGACGATAAATTAAACCCATATCTTTTAGAAAATAATTAATTGTAGTGGTTGGTTGTAAAATAAATGATATTTTAATGTATAAATGATTAATTTCCTAATTGAAATTTGAGTTAAACAAATACTGAAAAGGAACATGAAATTGCATAACAGTTGAATATTAGCGCATTCAGAACTTATAAACCCGCATTTCGCATTCCATTTAGAATAAAAGTTCGTTTCGCTTACCTACATTTTGAATATCTTCGTGGAGAATTGCAGTCAACATGAAATATTACGATTTTACTATTTTGTTCATATTATTCTATAACAAAAATATTAATTTGAACTCGTGTAGTTTACTCACAAAATTACAAGTGATTATTTGAATAAAAGTCGCGTTTCAATTCTTGGTCGTATCTTAGAGTATTATATTATTATTTCCTTAATTATTTTACTAAGAAGAAAACTGTGGTACCTGACCTATTTTTGGGTGCGTTTTGGTCCGTTTTTGTATCCTAAACAGCATTACGGTGTCAGTGCTAGTATGAATTACATACTACCCTAGCAAAATCCGTTGGAGTTTGTAAGCACGAACTTATACTCTAGGCGGAGACGCCTAGCCAGTTGAAATAGGTGAAAATGCGCTGCGTGTAGCGTCCTGCGTCACGATCATCAAGATACCACCACTGCGTATTTAACAATTAAGTATTTCAAGACAATATAACAAATAGTTTTAACTAGAACTAACAACAGTGCATAGAGATTTTAGACAACAGATTATCAATGTTTCTAAATATATTGGTTGTCTGGAAGAGATCGTACGAAAGAGATAAGGCCGCCAGTTGCCCTCCTTTTCATTTATGTCAACTGTATTATATTTCTGTATGCAATGAAGTGTTAATAAATAAATACATTGCTATGATGAAATATAAAGTGTCGAATATTTTTTTCATAAACTCAACTTAACAGCCGAACAATCAATGTTAATCGTAGCACAATTACTGTTGAAATGTTTTAATAAGCAACGTTTTCGTGGTTTTGTGTTCAACAATTGTTTTTTTCCCTTTAAATAACGTTGTTAATGTTGATTGAGATCTGGTTTAATGGTTAAAAGTAACGATAATAGGGACAAGATATGTTAAATAACAATTAATTTAAAGTGAAAATGTTAAAGCAAATATAATTATGAAAATAACATTGGAAAATATCGCGTGTTTATTTAGCGTGTGAAAAGATAAGTTTAGTAGCGTTGAACTTTGAGAAATTAATAAAATAAATTCAGGAGACCCTTAAACACTTTTGAACCCCAATTTATAATAACTAAATCAGTTTTTTTTTATGCATAGCTTGAATATAATTTGCAATATGCAATAACAAATGCTACAAAGAATGCTAATAACTCTTGTAGGTACAAGTATAAGATTATTTTAAATATAACAGTATTTTGCTGATGATTCCTTTATTTAGACTTCGATCTAACTAAATATGTCATTAATGTGAGTATATGTATTATTTCTTCTTAAAAAATATACACGACTTAACATATGATAATTTTTTAAAGTTTTTGTTTTAAAACCATAAATATGTAAAAGTAAGTGCTCCTTTTGGTCTTAAGTCGTTAGCCGTCTGAAGGGCCTTAGCAATTAAGTTTACGTAAAGAAATTTTTCACACACTAAACTATAATTTTAACAGAAATCAACTTAAATGAAATTTTTAAAAAGCATTACATTAAATACATGTTTAAGATGAAATTATTATTATGGATTGCGAATTGGTAAAGTATATATAGTTTATTTTAATATTAAGCCTTTATTTCTGACATCCAGTATAATAGATATATAAGCACTTGTTTAAGTTAGATAACCTCACTTTATCTAATAAATCAGATATGTCGGTTTTGGTGATCAGCGTGTCCTGTGACACATAGGCCTCTTCCAGCTGCTTCTATTCTTGTCTAATGTTAGCTCTTCTTGTCCAAGTTGTGCTTCCTATTCTCTTTATATCGTCTGCCTTTTATGCGTCTTATCTCTTCTGCTGTTTTGCGATGCCTCAGTGTTTCACATGCTTATTTCAATTCCTCTTTGGCATGTTCTAAACTTTAAAAGATGTTTCTGAGATAATTCCCAAGTCTGGCAGCCGTATATATTTTCATTTTTAAATACCAATATTATATCAATAGCACTGCGTATAATAACTGTAAGATCCAGAATATACACATCATCCAATACGTTTTCAGGATATAGTACTAAGTTTTGTCTCTGAATATTTTATAACTTCTTACCTTAAAAGTAACGCAAGTAATACACACAATAAGTTGTGTCAAAGACGAAAAAGCTCTTCATATAATATGTAGTAAGCTCTCCTGTTGTAGCATGAGCTTAGTTAAATGGAATATCCAAAACATTATTTTTTTCAATTCTATCCAGTTCCAGAAATTAACGTTCCAAATGAACAAATTAAAAAGCTTTAAAATAATTTGTACACATTGATGTTATATAAACGTCACAAATGATGTCACTAACAAACCCAATGGATTAACGAATGTTATATACACGTATGCTGTACTGAAATTCGCCCGTTAATGCATATGTAACAGTGGATAAATTAATAAAATAATTTATTTCCCACACACACATATATATACAGTATTAACAATATTCTTAACCTGCATAGTAATAATATAAACAAATTAAAAAGGTTAATCCCTGTGGCAGTGTTCTTTTAACGCTGGCAGCATTTTATCGCTGTATTGCGATACTTATGCGTTGAGCCAGGAAAGCACCAGCTCTGGGGTCACCGGTGCGACCTACCAGCCGCCAACTTAAATCTTAAATTACCGCATGTGCACTTGAACCCCATGGCTCAAGCGTCTCTACTCCAAAGGGAACAAACAGTTGATTAATTTATAATCAGCTGTATCTATAGATGGTGATTTAAGGATACATTGCCAAAGTTTTTAGCTTAAGTAACCATTAACGTAACAAACGACTTTGAGTACGGCTACTATCTGATCAACGTCTTACACCAGAGTTATCACTGGCTATCGCGAACCTCGTTTTTTTTTACATAATCAAAGGCAAATCTAGTCTCCAAAAATTAATGCCGTCAAAGACATTATAAAAACTCTTTTTGAGCAGAAAATCGTTTTAATATTAATACCGATAAATGTAAGAGATGATACATTTTTTTTACCACTACTCTTGGAACGCTCTTTTCTTGTAAGACCCTTATAACCTAAATGATCTACGATAGTACGATAAGTCCTTTAAGCCGTTATTTCGATTGACAGTGTTCATATTCGGTAAGATAACAAGGAAAAAAATAGTTACAAAATATAGTAAAGCAGCTTAATTGTCTAAGTCTTATACATATTTACGTATGTGCCAAAATATACAAGAATTGTTTGAACTGATTTAGCTGAAGTATAAAAAGAAGAACTTTAGTTTTAACGGTTTAATGGGAAACATTTAGCATCATCATACTGCAAAACTAAATGTATGTCCCATGAAGATAAAAGAAATAGCCATTAATAATTAAAACAAAACATTCTTTTGTTTAAATATTTATGGCTGCATTTTGAATATTCACATAAGTGCCAATAATAAAAGATACGCTTTTATGCGACATTTTGCCGGAGATCAATAGCAATCTTGAATAGACGCCGACTTTTCAATAGTCGATTGCGAACTATGCTTTCGAATAACACTTTTGTGAAGTTCAAAAAGAATTTAAAGTGGCATTAAATCTCTATGCAAATTGTTGGAGGCGATAAGTAAACGATATTTTTGATAGAAAAGACTTTGTAATAAAAGATTTTTTTATAGAACAGAGGGCAAACGGGCAGGAGGCTCACCTGATGTTAAATGATCGCCCAGTGACACTCTCAATAGCAAAGGACTCGCGAGTACCGGCATTTTAAGAATTGGTATCTTTTTGTTGAAGGACCCTTAGTCGAATTAGTTTGGTTCAGTTAGCAGCTGGTTCCACATAGTGGCGGTGCGCGGCAAAAAATTCCTTAAAAAACGCTCAGTTACGGAACGACGAATGTTGAGGTGATACGGGTGGAATTTCCTATTCTGCCTCGACATCCGATGATGAAACTCAGCTGCCGGTATTGATCCGTACAACTCCTCTGAACACTCTACATGGTAAATGCGGTAGAAGATACAGAGTGACCCCTCTTTTCTACGCAACGCCAAGGGATCAAGCCGCTCGGAAATGGATTGGTCGTCGACGATTCGAGATTATACTAACATAAATAATATATTTGAAATTCATTTTACGTTTTACATTACATTGGTTAAGAGTTATTTAGATTTTAAAACGAATTTAGAGCAAAACCAAAGAGATATTGTTGCTTAAAAATCTGAACCTATTGATCTTGGAAGGAACATATTAAGTGGGTCAATTTTTAATTCATATCTAGGAAATCCATCAGCTTTTATACTTAAAATGGTGAATGTTACATCAATAGCTAAACTACTGAACTATTTATTATATTCGACATAGCTATCCTTTAAGCGCAGACGATGACGCGGGATAATAATTAACCTTGCGGTGTTTGATAACGTGAAATAACGACCAGCCCATAAATCCATACTAGCCATATATTAACGATAATTTTAATATGTTGGAAGTACTGTCAGAGAGGATTCAGTTAATCTAGTTTATTGCCCAAGTTTTTGGGAGTAGCCGTGGGTGAGGTTACGTATTAGTTTAAATTACTTTGTTATTAGAACCATATATTTCATAAAGCACGACAAACAGCTAATCGTTATACTAAATTTTTGTTCAAATCCGTTACGAAATAGTATATATTATTATTCGTTAAAAGAGCAAAATAAATTCGCACCCTGCAATACAGCGGCCCCTGAACAACTGCAATATGTTAGGGGACTTATTGAGCGGGGATGTAATAAAAATTGTACCTTTGATCCGCCGTACCCCTTGTGCGAACGCCGCCGCTCTGCCCTCGCAGGTGTTTCTGTGTTGGTATTGAGCTCCTGAGGGCTCCTGGCCGCGAAGGGCCGGCGTTGCTTGGCGTAGCGGACCTAGGGCGCGCGTGTGCCTCAAGACCAGTTTGCCGGCGGAGTGGCCACTGACAGCCGGGCCCTGTGGCAGCGCGCGCAATCACGCATGCGCCTTACTGAACAATACCGCAAGCGATTATCTACTCAGTATACGCAGTACCCTAATCGTGTTCGTAATTTGAATTTTTTTTTAATTTGTGTTCTTTTTTATTTATAACGTTTGAGGTTTTATTGTTTATTATTTAAATTGTAAAAAGTTTGCATTATCGATCCACTTAGATTTGTTTTGGCCGCAGTCCAGGGATCGTGTCTCGCTTGTTACTAAGCATCTATATCGGCATTTAGCTTACTAGCATTTCTGACCAACTGCAGTAATCTGTATGTAGCTTAGATGCCCGACATAAGGGGTTAAACTAAATAGGGTAAAAGTAGGTAATCTCTATTTTATAAAAGAGAACAATGGGTAGGAACAGTGCAAGTAGGTACGGTTATGTTTTTCAATTTTGAGTTAAGGTTTTAATTAGTGCCTACTCCGGATTAAAAGAAAATAGACCATCTAAAGAATAGCTAGACCGCATTTTACACAAATTATTCTATGTTGCTATGGGTGATGTAGTCATAACTATATAACTCCTTGTTCGTGACTTAATTACTTGCAGGTTTTTCGATTTACAATGAAAGAACTATTTGTATATACACAGAAATCTGCTTAGCAAAATATTATGTCCTTAAGAGTAGATTTTTTTAATAGAATATGTTTAATTTATCAAAGTATGTACCATTGATATCTATGCACTTTTGCGATCTCATAGGCATTTATACCTTTAATAAAAAGACAATTCGGACGGGAGTTTAGACTGCACCATCAGAGTTGAATTTTTTACCGTGCAAGAAGTTGCATGCAAATTAAAAAAAAAAAATGGTAATCTGTTGGAGCAAGGTGCCGGGAAGTACAGTGGATGTCTTGGACATTCCAATTGAAGCTCCTCTAATTTGGTGGCAGTCTGTTGTGCAATGCGTGGTCTAGCGTTGTCGTGAAGCAGCAGTGGCCTAGAGCGATTGACCTTGGTCTGAGCCTTGGTTGTATACCACCTAGCTTTTCCATCCGCTTCCACAATAGCCTTCAATTCCTCGATATCAACTTTAGTCTCCGGCCGTCCACGGGGCTTGTTCTGCAGGTCGAAATTTCTAGAACGAAAACGTTGAAACCAAAAACGCAATGTGTTTTCTTTTGCGACACCACCATACACATCATTAATCCTTCGTGCCGTTTCTGCAACACTGGTGCCACGGTGGAGCTCGTACTCGTAAATAACGATATATTAAAACGGGAAAATGAAATGAATCCTGGTTTTCCAAAAACAAATACATATAGCTGTAAAAAATTGAATTTGGAATTCCTAACCAAAGAGGAGATATTTGAGGCCAAAGTGGCAATTTACCAGGTCAGTAGGACAAAACGTCAATTTCATATGTAAGGCCCTCATATATGATTTATGAAATTGCGGACATGTATCGGCTTCAAGTCGGGGTGATCCCAATAAGTCCATTCAATTCTCAGCTAACAATCCCTTTTTAAAAAAAAACTAATACTAAGTATTAAATGATCATACGATGTTGAACGTGCCTTTCGTGCGTTTTACTGTTCCTAACTCTATGGGGTGTAAGTGTTCATATTAAAGGAAATAGTATTTTAATTTAACCATTAAATTATGTCTTGGCTAACCTACTTGGCATCTGCCCTATGCTCAGTGCATGGCGCATTACATTCTCAAGATTTAACGCACAAGGGAAAATTCTAGAAAATTCACGTATTTGAGACTATGTCAATCGATACACTAACGTGTAGTAACTCCACCTTCTTGGAGTACTATGTTCAGTTTCTATCTTTTTTTATAGAAGAGGTGGCAAACGGGCAGGAGGCTCATCTGATGTTAAGTGATACCGCCGCCCATGGACACTCTATACCAGAAAGCTCGCGAGTGCGTTGCCGGCCTTTTAAGAATATTGATACTCTCTTTTCTTGAAGGACCCTAAGTCGAATGGGTTCGGAATACAGTTGGCAGCTGGGTCGACATAGGAGTGGTGCGCGGCAAAAACTGCCTTAAAAACGCTCAGTTGTGGAACGATAGACGTCGTGGTAATACGGGTAGAATTTCGTATTCTGCCTCGACTGCCGATGATGAAACTCAGCTGCAGGTATTATTACGAACAACTTTTCTGAACAACTCCAATTGTACGTCTACAATTTAGTTCAATAGGTTTATAAGAAAACTAAATCGTGAAAGAGTGGGTGGTACTCTGTAATATGAAATAGAGATAGCTACCCTCTGTTTTTGTACGCAATTTTTATATAGTTCATTAATCCGCACCGATCTCAAAACTCGGCAGTGAGCTAGCTAATCATGTTGAATAACAATAAATCATTTTAGTACGATTGAAACATACATGAGTCTAGATATATATTTAAAATTATATGCAATTTAAAAGCTTATATTTTTTTTAGACACTCAATAAAATTTTCGCTATGTATTAAATCATGAATTTAATTTTCGTATCTAATTACACATTATCTCTTCAAACATAATTCATCATTATCAGAAAATTAAAGGACCACTGTGGGAACACTGTACACAAAAACAAATCAATACATTCCTCCCCTAGAATTGTTATGTGAGCTTAAGATAAAAGATAAACTAATATCTTATGTAAAACTCTATCCTAAAAAGCAATTTTACATGAAAGAAGGAAGCTTTGCTATATTTCTATGTGAATACTGCAGTTCGGTCAAGGGCAGTGCAGTTACCAAGTGACGTGCTCAAGCCTCGTAAATATTTGATCAAATCTTTTTGTACGCTTACATTATGGTGTTTATGTTAATAGTCTGTATAATGTGATTTTCAGGTCAAATCACGCTAAAGTTGGACGTATCAAGTGGCAGAAATGCTGTAAAAAACAAAATAATATAATGGAATTTTAGACAATGTATTAGAAATTTATTTGTACATTTTTATTACTATACTATAAGTACACTTTTACATTTTTTTATAGTAGCATATGAACTCCAACTTCATTAATAATACTTTTTTCGCAAATAAACAAAAGCATTGGTAGCGAAAGAAAACGTCTTGACAAAATGGGCAATCGCCATGTCTTACGGTGAGGTTCAGCAACAAGACTAAGGGCCAAGTCTCGTATTTCATAAATAATATTTAATAAGAAAGGAGGCTTTTGTTGTGCTTTTATTATCAAGTAAAAATATAATACAATATGAATGAGTTATAAATTTCGATTTTTGAGAATCACTCAAAAATAATCAATTTTTTTTAATGTTACATATTGTTAATGACAGCGCAAGACCTTGAAAAATAAACTGTCAGTATTTAAATATCTAAAAATAATTGTCCGTTACTCAAAGTTATTAATCCCTAAGAATATATTATGCCAAAAATGGTTAATAATCTGCTAGATAGCACATGCTATACATTATACAACTTTAACTAAAATAGTTGAATTTAGTCTCATAATTACGCCATAATTGCGCCACCACTGAATGCCGATAGACGCGGCGCTAGCGAGTAGCGCGGCGTAGTAATATGTTGCTAGTGCTAGGTGCAAGGCTAATTTACCCCAACGTAACATAAATTAATATGAAATTCGCGAACTAGTCTCCAAGATTTGCATCTAATGTTTAACCTTAAAACGAATAAAATAATATTTCACTGTAACAATAAATTTAGTTCCGGGGTTCCCGTCGGCAATGAGTGGTGGCGCGGACTTTAGTAAATATTTTTATGTCTATTGTCAGAAACAATTCTGACAGTTATTTATGCTCTGTCAAAAATGGCTGTATTGACTAAAGTCCTTTGCCTTTCCCATTAGGAATAAATTAATAAATAATATCATCAGCATTCAGCTCTGTCAAAACAATGCAGTGAGTAGTGACACAATTAGCGAGTGCGGTTAAATTTTGTTTACATCTCGTATTGATTATTTATTCGCTCTTGGTTATAGAAAAAACTTGAATTTAATCCAGATAAGACTTTCGCTAAATTGGCAATTTCACAAAAAAGGTAATAAATATAACATTGGAATGATTTTCTTTTATTAATGCCGTTTTTTCATTCGTTAAATGTTAATATTGCGTATTAGATATACCTGCTAATAAATACGTTACTTTCCAGAATGTCAAGGTTAAGATTTGGGCGGCCTACTAATGGATATGTTAGACTACCAAATGACGACAGCGGATTTTGCGACTCTCAGTTTGAGGTACCACCTCAGAAGATACCATGGAAAGCTATTGCTTTAGCTGCATTTTTATTCATAGTTGGTACAGTGTTACTAACAGTGGGGCTTTTAATAGTTACTGGTCATATTGATACAAAATATTCAGACCGCTTTTGGCCAATCATACTATTAGGCTGTATTATGTTCCTCCCAGGCGCTTATCATGTAAGGATAGCATACTATGCATATAAAGAATATCCAGGATACAGTTTTGCTGATATACCGGAGTATGAATAGATATAATTTGTATGTGATATTTGAATAAGTGCAATTTATGTATGTGATTATATGATGTATAATTTTATTTAAAATATGTATTATAAATAAAAGTGACCTTTGAAATAAAATTTATTTATTTAGGCATAATAATTATGATCCATAATTAATATTGTTTAATAAATAGAATGATAGTCATTTCATATTTGTAGAGAGATAAAGAAATTCATTATGATTTCTGAATAGATAGTATTTATTCCTAACTAAATAGTATAGCATTTATCTATTTGACCGTTTGCCTTTTCTTTGAGCACAGCTAGTTTGTGGAATTGGAACAGAATGACCTGTCTTTTTGAGGTGTTCAAACAGTTTATTTTTAGATGGAAAGTCTGTTTGACAGATAACACATCTAAGATTAACTGCACTACTTGAGTCCTCAGTTTCACTTGCCTTGGGCTTCATTGTTTTCCTATCCACTAGCTTTTTGGGCTTCATATTTCTTTGAACTTTAGGTAAGGTAGGCTTGTCTCTGGGACTAGGGAGGACTGCCTCACCTAAAGCATCATCAGTAGGTGTAGTACTAGAAACTTCATATAGGTTCTCAGTAGATGTTTGGGATTGGGAACCTTTTTTAAGATTAGCTTCCTTTTTTGCTTGTAATTGGCTTTTCAGCATATTAAATTTTTTAGCTTTCCTACTGCGAGCTGGACCTTCTATTTCATTAAAGCTCATCTCATCATGGCTGTCATTTCCCTCACTTTCTGGCATTGGAACAAAGGACTTCTTCTTATTTTTCTTTTTCTTGTGGCTTTTTGGTAATGCCTGAAAATGTGTTAAAATAAAAAAAAAATACATATTTTACTAAATCAAATACATATACAGTCAAAACCGTTTACGACGACATTGTTTTGAACAACATACCAGTTATATTGCCCAAAATCAAAGGTCACGGCTGAATTCTATTGTATTAGGTACTTAATAACAACATCATTGGCTGTTACAACTATCTGTTTTTACAACCAAATATGATGACTTCAATGTCGTTATAACAAATTTTGACCGTACATACATGACAAATATAATATCCTCACCTGTACTTTATCAGAGTCATCACTCAATGTCTCCCTAACATCTGATGTAGAATTTCCTACTTGTTCATTTTCCCTATTTGGTTCTCCATTGACATCAATATTTTCTTGGTTTTCAGCTTCAATTTTGTCCATTGCTTCCTGGTCTAATAAATCTAGTTCATCTTCAAGAATCATATTAGCCACATTTTCTTTATGTTTTTTACTATTTTCATGATTTTCAAATGAGTTTATATTTTTAAATAGTTTATTGCATGCTGAGCAGTATAAGTTTTTCAGAGCTGCTCTGCCTCTCGGTGAAGATTTTGTTGCTCTTGAAGCTTCACTTGCCTAAAAAATAAAAACAATTAGACATTGTCAAGACTGATGTTTAGGTTTTAAATGTTTATTATTATGTATAGTCATTGTTTTGACTTTGATAGTGTTTTAATGAAATTTAAAATACATCCTAAATATTAAAAATGTTCTAATCTCGGAAAATATATCATATCCTAACTAAATAGTATAGCAATTTTAGTGTATTGGTGATCTTTAATTTTTGGAATGCTCCACTCCATTTCTCTGGGCAGTAGTCAACTTTGACTTCACTCTATCCATAAACATCAACATCCAGGCGAAGGAGAATGCTAGAGTCCGTAATGCTAGAGATATAGTTAAGCTTTCTGGAGAGAAATGGACGGCTTTAACCAAAATGGGTCTATACCACAGTAAACAAAGTAACCGAAATAACAATAACTAACAAGTAAAATAACAAAACAACCCATTTGATAATAGATTATTTTATAAAAATACCTCTTCTGTCTTAGAGCTCTCTTCATTACTACTTTCCATACCACCTTCAGATATAGTTTCATCATCAGATGACAAGCCGAACTCTTCAGCTAATAAAGACTCAATTTCACTTAATTTTTTTTGATAGTCTTCACTTTGCAAAAATGATGATTCTCCCTCCTTCATTTTTGCTTCTTCTATTTCTTTTTGTCTTTGAATTATTCTTTCTCGTCTAATTTGTTCTGACTGGAAAATAAATCATATTACAGTAAATATATGTTCATGATTTATTTAAAAAAACAATCTTGTTGTTGTGTGTGTGTTGGCAAAAATTGTAAGTTAATGTCATACCTTTCTTTTATTTTCTTCAGCCTTTTCTTGAAGCAATTTTGTATGTTCAATAACTCTCTTATCACGTCGTCGTACATAACTGACTAACCTCCTAATTTCTTCATTGCGTTCCTTACGAGCCTTCTGTCTTATTTTATTATTTTCTTTTTCCATAAGTTTAATAACTCTTCTGTTGTCACCTTGCGATATTTCATATTGATCAAGCCATACATAGCCTGTAACAATATGATTAAAAAAATTAGACGTCAAATAAATGTCTTATACATTTTGATAACTTTCGTAATATGTATTAAACAGCAAAAAAACCCTCACTTTTGTTAGTAGAGAATGCCATCCAATAGGCATAAAACTCATGAACATCCTCATAAGCAGTGGTAGAATTGCCAAATTTTGGTATTTTAGTTAAATCTTCAGGATCATCAAGAAAATCAGTTTCCTCACTGGCCAGCTTTGAGAATACCTGAGAAAATATCAAGAAATAGTCTTTGGCTGATTTTGCAGTATTTAGAATTGAGCATACGTACTTATTTGCCGGACTATAAAAATACCAACTTTAACTGATAATTTAGAAGTCCAAAACATGAATAATATTTTTTTGCATTCTTATCAATATTATTGAAATAATATCTACACTGTTAAACTATTATTTTGATTCAAATCACAATAATAATCTTCAAAATATTTTACAGTGAAAAATAAATGTATAACTAAAATTAAGGATTAAAGATTCACCTCAGTGTAAACTCCATAAAATCCTTGAGGATCATCTCCAAAACCCTTATAACATGATGGGCTAAAGTATGGATAAACATCCAAGCTGTCATCATTATAAGAACTACCGGCACCTTTCAGTAGCTGCTCTCTATGGTTGTCATACCTGTTAATGAAAGAACAGACTCATATATTTTGTCTTTTCTGTCACATTATGTTGTTTATTTGCCTACCTTATGATAATTTAACTGAAGTCTTTAAGTAACATATATTTATACTAACAGTAATTACTAGCAAACATAATTATTACAAAAGTGAATGGGTAATATAGGTACTTAAATAATTCATGTCAATGAAAATGTGGCTGAGATGCCAAAGGAATTAAATTGTTGAATTGAAACATTAAAAACGAGCTTTTTAAAACTCACCAAGCACGTTCTTGGGGATCGGAGAGGACCTCATATGCTGTTTGCACTAATTGAAACTGATCTTTAGCTTCTAGCAAGTTTTCCAAGTTTTTATCCGGGTGCCATTGCAGCGCAAGTTTGCGGTACGATTTTTTAATTTCAGATGCACTTGCATCGCGCGATATGCACAGGACCTCGTAATGGCACTTCATTCTGCTTTCATTTTTGTCCGGTTGATAGTATTAGTTACTAATAGAAGTTATAAAATAATTTCTACAAACTTGACTGGATGACGACCGTAAAGTGAATACTTTCGCGACCGATCAATAAATATCCTATTGAGTTAAGTCACTGATTTACATACACCGATAATTTATATCTCGAAGGATATTTATCAGATTAAATGTTTAACTGTACATATGGAATTTCATACTACAATTATAATTCTCAAAAACCTCAGTTTTTTCTCCTTCCATGCTTTTATGATTTTTCTCTACTGTTAGATGACAGTTGACATAAAGCATTCACAATGATTATTGACAAGTTCGTGACATGTACTATTGTCGGCTTTTGATCATTTGATACTTGACACATTACAATTACTTCATTGAATACAGATCAATCTAAAAGTAAAAAATCACTCTGCACGATTCTACAGCTATCTGGTTTTTAAATGTAATTAATTTTAAACGAATATTGAGGAAGAATGCAATGAATTATTTATAATTAATTTGCTGATATGAATTGCAACTATGATTTTTTTTAAATATTACGGCATATTAGAGGAAATTATGGACATAGAATTGCATAAAAGGAGGTCATCTCTCAGTCAGCCGCAACGTTCGGGTTGGTAGGTGTAAACAGGTAGTGCCTCGTATAAATTATAGCGCTGTCTTGCTAAAATCCATAACAACAGAAAATAGCTTGAAATAAACATTTTGAAAGAATAGGGGCTATTTATTAGTTGGTAACTTTTATCTACGCATTAAAAGATAATCTTTAAAGTCGGATAACTAAAAATGTCCCTATGCTCCAAGTGCATACTCTTTCAATATTAGTATAAAATGAATTTTATCAAAAAAATAGCTGTAGAATCAAGCAGTGGGATTGTAAGATTTTAATTTGAGACCTATCTTGCACATCATAAAATAATGTTTGTGTTTTCCTAAAACTTATAAGAAAATTTATCACTAAATATTTATTGAAATCAAATTATATCAGAGACAATTTTGTTCAAATTTGAATTCTTTTGCTAAACATTATATTTAAAAAAAAATTTAACAACCTCTTCAGCACAACATTAGTATAGACGAAAAGAAAATGTTGCACGACAGTTTATTTGGGTAAAATGTTTCTTTACAAAATATATTTTTAGTCGACAGTAGGTTCAAAATTAATAAATCGCTTATTCCAGGCTCCTTCCGAAGTTTTTCTCCAATAACAGCTTCCAAATTCATATACGGACTGAAATATTTAAAATAAAATAAACAGAAATAGGTAAAAAAACATTTAGATGCAGCACTTAGTAAGTCTGGAAAATATTATAAGTATTATTATAGTAGTAGAATAATAATAATTAAATTAGTTTATATTCTATATACTCTGGATTTCAGTTCACATTGGATACTTATTACGTATTATTGTTTACCCAAACAAACTCCCCATTATGAGTTTGATTCTTCTTCTTCCTATTCGGTGCAATCTTGACAGAGCGGTCGTGATCGCTAGGAAGTAGTTGTAATATTAGGGCCAGATGTGATGCGCTTCACGACGTTTTGCCATCGTTGCCAATGAGTTTGATTACGTACATCATAATCCTGTCCGAAGGAAGGAGTTGACTTGCTAGGTGCCATAAACGGCATTGAGTCTTGCCGAGAGAGATTGCTTGGTAGATGAAGCATCGGTTCCACCCACTCCTCATAGAGGTCCTTGCGGGGACCCAGTTTTGGGATAGGATTGGAGCGGCAGTTGTCTATAATCCATCGCTGCTCACGAACTGATGGGGACCTACGATAATTCAGAACCGACTATTTAAATTGAACAAAGCTTGGATAAAGGACAAATAATAAAATATTACAAAATGTGACTAAGTAAACTTTTTTTTCTTGACATTTTCACTTTCATTTTTCAGTTTTTTATTGCATAATCACTATTCTCTAACTTCATTATGGGAACGAGTGTTTTCTGGATTACCTTATGATAGCGGTCAAGTCATGCACACTGTATATGACCTTCGTCTTTGGGTCATAGAATCCATCACCAGTATCGTAATAACCATGGGGAACTTCACGTGACGGCTGTTCTGGGGTCATGTAAGACTGGCCAGCTGGTTGTAGGCCGTTGTTATGTTCGATAGTAAATCTAAAAGTATATTATTAATTAAAATTAAATTATTACCGAACTCCTATAGCCTAAGCCATTAACTCGGTTAACTCGGTTTTTATGAAAATCTTTTTTAATTCTTCTAAATTTCGCTGTGATAAAATGTTATAGATCAATAATTTAATTAAAGTTATGTTTTGATTCGCCTAGAGTCAATCGTTTAACTATGGTGGTCAAAGTCCTGTGTGTCCTAGGTCTACAACTCGACTGACAGTTGGTGTCGACAAATTTTCATATAAATTTTAGTTTATGACCTTCTACATACACTACAGTTAAGGCATCTTGACTAAGCCCTCTGTCTACGAATATTAACCACATGCCTAAAATACTATACTTAATTACTAGAAATTAAAGCTAATAAGAAAACATTTATATAACCACCTCCTATCAGGCATTCTGCAATACGACCAATCGATATCATCATACTCCAATCCGTCAGCAAAGATAAGTGTCTTATCAATAAGAGCACCTTTCTTCCACTTGCCACGAAGAATTTCTCCGCTGGGGTACTTCAGCTCACCTTCTCCATGAAATAATCCATCATCAAATTCACCTTCGTATATGACTTCTGTAAATAAAATGTTTGATAAAGAATATTCTGCCTTCTTTTGTTAGTGTCAACATGTCCAGATTGATTATGGTGATCAAATTGAGTATAGTGTCGTTTGGTTCGCATAATGTGGTAAATAAAATAACAGACATAGTTTTTTTATACAATTGTCATAAAATAAGAGGCATAGTTTTCTTGTGCTCTATATAATGTCTGTGACATATTACATATGTCTTGAACCAATCGAAATAAAACGAAACGGTTAAGTCGGGCGGCGCTTGTTGGAGGGAAATTCAAATAAATAAATTAAATATATATATATTTTTTTTTAAGTGTCAACTGTCTTAAATGGTTCCGTACAAGAGCGTTTTCTTACATAAAATTAGTTGTATTATGGCGCGTCTAAACGGGCCATGTTTTGCTGCAATTGATGGCTGCAACACTGTGGCCGGCAACATTGCAAACAATAGCAGCCACACTATGCAATATTGCAGTACTGTCCCGGCCATATAGCCAAACATGTTTTGTATAGCCACATATGGCCGATGTTGCCCCGATGGGTGGCCGGACGATCGCTAGGCTATCGAATTCAACTGCAATATTGCACAGCCAGTTCTCTTGTTGTTTCAGTCACTCCTTTGTTATGGCATAGTGTATCCTTTTCTACGCGACATGACGTTTGCTTTGAGTGAAGTGTTTTGTGCTTTATTCTGTGTTTTGCGATCAGCTGTATTTGACGTTAGATTAATACGTAAAAATGACTACTTTTGACATTCTAGTTCTTGAATAATTTATTATCAAGACTTATTTCTAGACTCAAATTGTCTACAGTTTCACGCCTATTTAAGTAAGGTCGAATCCTCAATCTCTTCTTTTTCTGTTTCTTTTTTAAAACAATATAAGCTGCTGCGACAAGTGTGATTTCGTCAGCCATTGTTGAAATGAAATGAAATGAAATGAAATGAAATGAAATGAAATGAAATGAAATGAAATAGTTTATTCTTGCAAGTAGGACTATATAAATCACTTTTACAATGTCATCCTAAACTAGATGAAGTCGACATTTCCTAACTGACTGCCCTGAGAAGAAATGTCGAAACAAACTCGGGGGTCTTAGTCTCTTTTATAGTCCAGATAATACAATAATAAATTAATAAATTGGTGTAAACAAATGCAGAGTATTTACTGGACTGGTCTTTGGAAGAAAGAACCAGATCGATCTGAGCAAGCCTGTGCCAGCAGACGGCTAGCATGCCCCGAATAGCTCATGCAGCTCAACCATTTGATAGTTGCCGGTTTGTGTGGCCCGTTTAGGAGTCTGCATCATGGGCCATACTATTGCAGACATATTGCAACACATTGCCCAGCCATAGATTGTTCGGCCATCAGCTGCATTAAAATATTTTTGTAATGGCCGGGCAATTAGTGGCCAACAGTGCAGCCATCAATTGCAGCAAAACATGGCCCGTTTAGACGCGCCATTACGATGCAAAACAAGACATATCTTTTTTTCCTGGATTATCTTATAACTTTAGACTAAAGAGTTTATTTATTACTACCGACCAAAACTTACATTGAATTTTCATTGTATACAAATGGAAGTTAATCTAGTTGATAAAAGGGCCTGGGACTAGTTCTAGACAGGCTACTTCTAATTAATTTGCGATATTTGTTTTAAAATAAGTGTTGTTTGATGATTTTCTATTTTAAAACAGTACCGAGAGTTTTTTACGCCGGCTTTTTCTCTCGGCCTACACCATCTGTCTTCTTTGTCGATGAGTAGGGATGCCTACAGATTCAAATTTAATGACATGAAATAAGTGATACCTGTATCTTATATTCCATAATAAACATATTTTATTTTTAATTAAAAAAAAATATCTATGGAGTGACGATAAATCTCTCCGACATATAAGAAACAAAATATTTTCCCTACAATAAAGGCCTCTGCCGTCATAAAAATTCAGGGACCCTACAAAAAATATAGGTAACGTAGAAACACAGGTAGAATACAAATTTGGACGTGTCTCATTATAAAAGTCTCTTGGCAAAGCTTGGAATAATTGGAAAAATGTCATCGTAATCGGAAAATATTTGACCTGAAGCTAGAATTTTATTTTTTGTACTCCCGAGAAATTACCAGCACTACCAACATTTATGTTTAATAAAGTAAATAAGACATCGGTTAGTTACATTAAAATATGCAATATACATAAATTGCGAATAAATATTCCTTTATTAGCACTTATACGTTGGAATTTATGATTTTTTGTCATTATAGCATCTCTACTAAGAGCAATTTTATTTCTACGCCTTCACGCTTATACAGGGCGTCTCAAGACTATGGGACATCAATGGAAAGTACCTGAAGTATAGCAGATAGGATATTTTGCATTCAATGATTTTATAAAAATTACTTGTCTTGTCTCGTCAGGGAATCATTTTATTTTTATTATTCAATTGTTTCAGAAAAATATCCTACGATATTTCAGGTACTTTCCTTTGATGTCCCATAATTTTGGGACGCCCTGTATAAGCGTGAAGGCGTAGAAATAAAATTTCTCTAAACAAACTTGATCTTAGTAGAGATGCCATAATGACAAAAAATCATAAATTCCAACGTATAAACGCTAATAAAGGAATATTTATTCGCAATTTATGCTGCTTTTAAAATATAGAATTAAAATGTATACAGAAAATATTCTAAACAGAATACCGTTGGGAAATTTATACACTCCATATCCGCTCATGCCGAGAACATCCCAGGTACCCTCGTACTGTGACCCCGTTGGGAACTGCTTGACTGATCGCTGGACCCGAGGTATATCCAGGGAAACAGTTCTGGAAAATTTAAGAAAACATTAGTTTTGTTTTCTTTAGCGTAAAAGTAGATATATTTTAAAATATTTTTTTTAAAGACACACCAATTGACCTAGTCCCATGCTAAGCTGGTGAAGCTTGTGTTATGGGTACTAGGCAACGGATATACAACCATATTATAGATAGATATACATATAAATACATATTTAAACACCCAAGACCTAAGAACAACACCAAATGCTCATTACATCGATGTTCGCCTCAGCCAGGGATCGAACCCGGGACCCATGGATTCGCAGTCAGGGGTACTAACCACTAGACCAATGAGTCGTCGTATATATTTCAACGGATAAAAACGTCTTAATCTTCACGATTACTACACATTTAAATTCTACATGCTCTGGAAGCGTCGAGTTGCGTAAATAAGAAATTAGCTTTAATACCTATTCGTAAAAGAAGATTTATTTATTGTGACAAGAGAGACGTGTATAAAAGAGGAATCATTAATCACAAATAAACAAATCAGTGGCGCTACAACCTTTTTGGGTCTGGGCCTCAGATTTCTGTATCTGTTTCATGATCTGTCAATCTAATAGGCAAGTAGGTTAGTTAGCTTCCTGTGCCTGACACACGCCGACGAATTTTTGAGTTTAGGGCTAGCCGGTTTCCACACGACTTTTGTCTTCACCGTTCGAGAGAAGTTAAAATGCGCACATAGAAAGAAAGTCCATTGGTGCACAGTCGGGGATCGAACCTACGATCTCAGGCATTAAGCTGTTGCACGCTAAAGCCACTAGGCCAGCACTTATCATTATATACGTAGTTATTAACCAAACCATATAAAAACTTTTTGGTATGCCATAGCCTCGTTGCCGTATCAATGAGTTAACTAAATATCTATCAATATTAATAACTCTATATTTATCATCTCTACTGAATTTGAACCGGGAAATATCCAATTAAGCAATCAGGATGTTAGCCATATTACCGTGCCATCCTTTGAGATAGCTAACATTATTTTAATAAGTCAAATAACTTTAAGCTTCGTAAGCTTAATACCAATGGACGATGACATATTCTCTTTACTTGCCTATCTCGGTTTCACATGGCTGGACTGGCTGGTGCCATAGACGGCTTTCGGCTATAATATTATTGAATATTCAAGAATTTTAAATGATTTAAGAAGGTTTATGCCTTTTGTGTTACGTAGTCAATTACTTGAACGCTAAACAGCTACGACCTAATTAATATGAATGAAAATCTCGGGCTGGTTAAATTATATAGCTATATTAAATCATAGCGTAAAGGTTTAATTATGTAAATAATAGTTACTTGCACTGTTCCTTGTGAGCCTCGGAAAACTTCCGCATCAACTCCTCCCATTGCGACACCCGTTTTGCGCTCACTCTGCATATAAATCACGTTAATTACACTTTTATTAACTGCTAAAGTACAAAATCTGTTCAGTAGTTACTATTCTCATAAGTTTTTATTATATTAGTGAAGATAGAGACGAGGGGTTTTTGAAATTTCGAACGATCATTCTCCGAAAGTTTTTAGACATACAGTAACAGTATACAATTTTCATTTATTATATTAGTGAAGATATTAGGGTTTTTGCAATTTCGATAGAGCATTCTCCTATTTTTTAAAACATTTCAAATGACATATTAAATCGTTTACATTCACATCCAATTTCGATCATAATTCTTAACACATTTACTGCCGTCAACTGGAGGCGCTCCTTAAGAGGTGAAATGGCTAGGTGGGTAAGAAGGTTAAGTATACATTTACCTAATTTATATATTACTAGTGGACCCGACAGACGTTGTCCTGCATGATATTTCAAGCAATTAGTAAAGCAAAGTATGAAAGTACCGACTGCAGCGCCATCTGGCGGGCTGATTTATGAATCTAAACCATTCCCAGATCCCCTTGAACACACACAAAAAAATTCATCAAAATCGGTCGTCGTTTCAGAGAAGTTCAGTGACATACACACTCACAGAAGAATTATATATATAAAGATTATGGAATTTACTATTAAGTTTGTTATGGAAGAGCTGACATAGGTATTTTTGGAGTTATACTTCTTTTGGCGCGTAGGGAGTATTGGTCGTTTTTTGTACAAACGTAGAATAAGGCGAAAGATAAAAATTTTGAAAAGATTTATATCTAATTATGCCTAAGAAGTATAACTTCTAACGCGTGTACATAAATACACCCTACAAACACACGTTTTTTTTTATTTATTAGTATTCTCAAATCTAAAACATAATTAATTGTTGTTAAATGAAATAAATACATTTTTATAAAAAAACTTGTGTACGGTTGACACATTGGGCCAAAATTACTTGGAGGGGGTCCAATCAGGGTCCCCGAGGCACCTACATAATCAGTATCATCAAATTCAGGCGACGTATTTCTAAATCCAACCCTAAAAACACACAATTTTAAACCTCCTTCTGGTTTTTGGAGGCGGTTCAAAATGGCCTCAACACGACAAATAGTTAAAGTTTAATTGTTTTGGCTAAAGGTTCTTTTAGTAATACATATTTAAATAAATTCACATATATATCCGATAAATAAAAATGTATAAAACTGTGTTTATAAAACTTACCCAGAAATATCCCGAACTTTTAATATCGACATAATATAAAATGTCGGAGGTGACACTCGTTATTTCATTATCGTTCCTCAAAGGAGTTTGTTTTGTTTTCCTGTCAGTTTGCAGGAGAAAATAGGAAATATACTTTCATTAATCTTGTTTGAAATATTTAGTTAATTCATGAAATAGTTTATTCTGTTTTGAAACAAATAAATCAATATATCGATACTGTATAACTATAGGTAGATAGAGTTTTGTATATTACGATAATTACGGTCAACGTTATTAACGGTTTTAAGATGTAATCATCCGAAACTGATGTGTCAATAGATGTGTTTAAAAATTGATATATATTCTTAAAGTTTTATTTAATACCTACTCAATGGTTAAATAATGTTCACGTTTATGTATTTGCAGGTGAACCGAGTGTGGTATTGTAGGGTATGGGATATTACCTTTTTGTGGACGAAAAACATTCAAAAATATATAATTGTATAAATGCGCATATGTAGAAAAGTCCATTGGTACACAACCAGGGTTCGAACCTCGAGGAATACTCAAACAAGAGTAGTAACTTGTAGATTATTTATTTGTTTGCAGTCGAATAGAAAAGCGAGTCAGAGAAATGGACTGTTGTGAAATAATTTGGTATTCCAAAAGAGAACCTCGGTCATGGTCAATCGCTTTATGAATTATTTATATTGGGAGAGTGAAAACTTATGAATATCGTATACAATATCAGCTGTATACACTTCGGCACCTTACACTAATCATATATGTATTTAATACTGTAAAGAGGCTAAATCATGAAGATTTTATAACAATGTAATAAATCACTATGTGGAACCAGCTGCCCACTGAAGTATTTCCGAACCAATTCGACTTAGGGTCTGTCAAAAAAAGAGTGTTCCAATTCTTAAAAGGCCGGCAGCGCGTTTGCGAGCCTTCTGGCAGTGCGAGTGTCCATGGGCGGCGGTATCACTTAACATCAGATGAGCCTCGTCCGTTTGTCTCTCTGTAACAAAAAAAAAATGTGTGTCTATGGACGCACATTTAAGTGGGTGGTCGGTCCACGGAGCTATGTTTGACATAGACAAAAAAATTAAGCGTCAAATTGATAACGGTTATTTAAAACTTATAAAGAATTTCTTTTACTTTGGTTTTATTTGCAAGAAAGGAAAGCTTAGAGCAATCCCTTAAATCATTTTACTAAAACTTTCAAATAACTCAAGGTATTAACCAACGTTAGTGGTTAAGTCAAGAAAGTCAAAGTTAAAAGATAGTAGTCTCATTACAGTATACTGTTTATGTAGTGGTAATTCGTTTATTTCTATATTACCTAGTAATCTAGTTTATGACATTTTCCTTTGAATAATTGTAATGTAAAGGGAGGGCAAAACTTGCTGAGTTTCTTGCCCGTTCTCCTCAGAACAAGGCCTCCTGGTAGTTTTGCGAACGGATGGCGTAGTCCTGCTCTTTCGTGAATTTTGTAAACGTTGCTGACATTCATAAGCATGCTCTATGAAGCATCTAAATTGAATAAACGTATTTTGATTTGATTTGATTTGAATCATAAAAATCAAATATACAGTATTGACAATTTTCTTAATCTATATAGTAATAATAAAAAGAAAATTAAAACAAATTGAAAAGGTTTGGTCCCTATGACAGTGTACCTTTAACGCCTTTATTATCTAGTTAATTGTAAATTGAAGACTTTTTATTGATTTTTTCCTTTTGTATATGTTTAAACATTTTTGTATTATGTATTCCATCTTTGGCTATAGTATCACTGTTTTTTATTTATGTTAATTGTGTATGTAATTACGAACATGTATACCAACTTTTTTAGTATAGTAGTTTATTCTAAGAGTACATTGTCTTCACATATAATTATTTAACAAATGTAACAAAATATTGTAAACCTATTTTAAAAGAGTAAGTGTGGAGTTTCTTGCCCATTCTTCTCCACACGAAACTACCTTTTGGAAGGGGCAACTAGAATCTTCTTTATATTTTTTTTGACGTTCAAAAGTGCCATTTTAGATGGTCTAATTGAAATAAATGATTTGACTTTGACTTTGACTTTGAAATAAATAAGTAGCTCGCATAGGCTTACTATAGTAATCAATATGTGTATTATTGAAGCGAGATAGTTATTAATTGTACGGTTTGTATTTCTTAATTTTTTATATAAGGCGTTTTCAGGCGTTTTGAGGCGTAAACGGGTAGGCGTACCTGTTGTTAAGTGATACCACCGCCCATGAACACTCACACTGCCAGAAAGCTCGCAAGTGCGTTGCCGGCCTATTAAGCTACGCTATTTTTTTGAAGGACACTCAGTTGAATTGGTTCGGAAATACTTCAGTGGGCAGCTGGTTCCACATAGTTGTGGTGTGCGGCAAAATCTGCCTTAAAAAACGCTCAGTTGTGGAACGACGGACGTCGAGGTGATACGGATGGTATTTTGTATTCTGCCTTGACGTCCGATGATGAAACTCAGCTGCAGGTTTTAATTTCTGTCATGAATAAAGTCGATCATAAATAATTTTACCTGAATATCGAGGGGCGAATAGAGCGCATTTTTGTATCGATTTAGTTATCTCTATATCCTATACTATCTCTATGACTATTGGAATAGTCATCGCTAATGGTAGTTACATAGTATCTGTGCATTGTTTTTCGATTTTCTATCAGCGATAGTACTGTGGTGCGCTTTTATTCCTAGGATGTAATAGGTAGATCTGAGCTTGCAACGTTCCATTAAGTAATGAATGCGGTACATTGTATGTATTCAATGAAAATATGAAACTAAAAGTTTTATAACTTTTCTTTTACCAGAATACAACGTAGGTATTACAATTATGACATTGACCTGACTGTTTAGTTTTTAGTTGTGATAAATACTTAAAAGCTCATGTCAACGTTTGTACTTTTATTAAAAGTGTCTTTTGTTTGTTTTTCGTCCAATCACAGACACGCGATAGGTTTTTCTATTGACCAATCACAATCCATTGATGTGCCATTTGGTTTTTCATACGTTCTCATCTTAAGTTAATATATATGTAAAACATATTTTGTTAAGGATTAGGAAGTATTTATTAAGGAAACTCTTTAGTCTCATTCCTTCAAAAAAATAACGTACCAATTCTTAAAAGGCCGAGAGCCAGATTAACGACTCAGTCAACTCGTGTGCTCGAACTCCTTCTCAGCTGTATTATATTAAATAAAGTATTCATAAAAGTCAACACATATTGATTGTAATGTTTAATTAATACTGGCTTAATAAAAACATACCATATCTTGATTAAAATATATTAATATTAAGATATTAATATATTTTAATTTTAAATAATTAACCAATTCATTTTTCTATATACTCAGTTTATTGCTTGTATAGAGGAAGACATCGAGATGAAACCAGTCTAAGTCATAAAAGAAAAAATGAATGGCATGTGTCAGACGCGCCAGATTTCAGCCTACAAAGAAAACTGATTAGGAAAATAAATACAGACCGCCGTAACTTTCAGGCTTTCTTTTAAGAGTCTGTAGGTAGATGTATGCAGTACACAGCAAAATGTTCTTGTAACTATATTTATTTCTATTTTTTTATTTAAGTGTCTTGTCTTACATTACACCTAAAATAAAAATAAATCAGTGGCCCTACAACTTCTTTAGGTCTTGGCCTCAGATTTCTGAATCTGATTCATGATCATTTTTCAATCTAATATGCAAGAAGGTGATCAGCCTCCAGTGCCTGACACACGCCGTCGACTTTTTGGGTCTAAGACATGTCGGTTTCCTCACGATGTTTTCACAGTTCGATCAAATGTTAAATGCACATAGAAAGAAAGTCCATTGGTGCACAGCTGGTGATCGAACCTACGACCTCAGGTATGAGAGTCGGACGCTGAAGCCACAAGGCCAACACTGCTCTGATACATTACACCTAGCGTATTTAATTTTGTGATCAATGTATGATATGTATTAATACCTATATATAAATCTAGTCAATTAATCCTTTAGACATAACTCCAATCACAAAGCAACTTCAATAACAGTGTGTTATTGCTTATCGAATTGCTCAATTCTACGAAGCAATCGTTGCCTAATTTACACTAACAATGGACTCCCTACAACGCATTTGACGTTTTGAATGCAATTTTGTATGTGAAATACATTTGATGAATTAATTCTGACCTTATGTTGCTTTGTATGACAAATGGATTAGGAATTGCGTTTAGATATCACATGAGCTTATTATTGTATTACGCAAGTATTATTCATTTAATTAATATATGAAGACATGGTAAGGGGGGGCGATAAATAAAAGATAAAGGGTGTAGACGATGGGTCACAAGAACGAGGTCAGCGCCTAAATAATTATTTTAATTCTTTCGGACCTGCAACTGAGTTTCATCAGCGGACGTCAAGGCATTTATTTATATAATATTTTTTTGGCTATTACATAAAAAATAATGTTTAGTTGAAAATCAGTGTTTGTTAATTTTTGGAATGTGTTTTGTGTGTGTTCTTATGAGTTAATTTTTCTATATATTTTACGGATGGTTTGTTTTAAATAAATCAATGAATAATGGTAACTTTGAAGTATACGAATGAAGGTACGAATTATATTTTGGTTTCGAAAATGCTTTATGTAGACAAACTATTTAAACGTAACTGTAGTTCCACTATAGTGGAACTTGGAAAAATCAACGAAATCGGGATCATTGATTAAATATTTCGTAACATACATAGAATAAAATCTAATATTATCAGATAGCCCAAAAAACTAATTAACACGTCTTCCGTGTTCTCAATCTCTCCATCACATAATGACATTGCGAAGTAACTTAATCGCATGAGATTAATCTTAACTAGAGTAAACACGTCCCTTTATGTAAGCATTCTGTTGTAAGACTAATGTCAATTATTTCCATTTGAAATAATACATAAACAGCAAAATTAAGTAACGAATAACGAAAAGCTCAAAATAAGATAAGTTTCAAACTAATACCTGTATTCTTGGTTAAGTTATATATCTAAAGAACATCGTTTTAATAAACATATTAAATTATTATATTATTTTAGTTTTTTAAAAGTTTATTGTTGTAACATACTTAGATCTTCTGTCTATGGATCGATCTTGATGACAAGTCAAAAATGAGCTAATATATAAATTTAGGTTCTTATAAAGGAATCATTCTTGTAATTGTAAAATGTGTGAAAAACATTTAAAAGCTAGTTAGATACAGAGATGTTAGTGTAAAGTGTTGTATGCTGCTTCGACGTGCGAAGCTGAAACTTACATGTTTTAATATAGACTCCAAACCAGCTTAGTTCTAGATTCAAGTCACGGATCCTTAATCCTTAACCTACAGAAAATATATTTAATTGTTTAGATTTTTCAAATAGGACTGATTCCAACAGCGCTTTCGCCGTCGTATCTAATATACAATTACGCTAATTGTACGTAGCTCATTCCATAGATAAATTTAGGTTCTTTTAAAGGAGTAATTCTTGTAATTGTAAAATGTGTGAAAAACATTTAAAAGCTAGTTAGATACAGAGGTGTTAGTGTAAAGTTTTGTATTCTGCTTCGACGTGCGAAGCTGAAACTTAGATGTTTTAATCTAGACTCCAAACCAGCTTAGTTCTAGATTCAGGTCACGGAACCTTAATCCTTAACCTACAGAAAATATATTTAATTGTTTAGATTTTTCAAATAGGACCGATTCCATGCTTTTGCCCGTCGTATCTAGTGAAATTATGGATGCTTCATCGTATAACATTAATCTATTAGCGCCTATCAGTTTTATTGGCGCCCCAAGTGAGGAGGCCATGTTTAGGGCTGACTTATTAAATTACCAAACGAATTACTCATATGGCGCTTTTATAGATTCTTTTTGATTTAGCTTGTCCACCAGGTCATTGAATATTGATAGTAAGTTTTGATCACGTTTATATCATATGATAGTAAAATAAGGAGCAGTATTGGTCTAATGGCCTGCTTTCATTCCCGACGTCGAGGTGTTCCGGCTGTGCACCACATTCGCTTGAAAAAGAAACCGACATGCCTTATATTCAAAAAGTCGTCGGCGTGTGTCAGGCACAGAAGGCCTATAGGAACCTGTTAGAAAAAAATATCACGAAAAACAGACAATAATCTGAGGGCAAAAACAATTACTGTAAAAATGCCTTAATTAAAATATGGTGTTTCATAAATCCCAATAGGGGAACAAATTATGAAACTTACAAAAGCTGGCTGTAAATTGTAAAGTTATTCCTCTTACAATCAAAAGATCAAAAGACAACTTTGACGTTTAAGTTGTCTTCATTAAACCGTTAGAATTCTGAGAAATGATCAGTTTGTTACAGAACTTCTACGACTTGGTTTTTGATGAATATTTCAAGATCAATTTGTAACTGGCATAAATGTCATTCACATTATTTATGTCACATATGATAATTCGTATATATGTCTAATTCTAGTCACCATGATACTACGCATCAGTACTCGCACTTACTCCGTAACTCCATCGCCGATGTAATAATAATTGAAATGGGCATTTTTTGTGTCGCATCAAAAAATATCCCTCAAGAATTCCAGTAAATTTTGATACAACCTTTTTTTATAGATTTTACGATACCTGTAGGGTTTACGGGTGCTCTCTTGCCTTAGATTGCATCCGTTTATTTAATCTTTTTAGACAAGTAGGTGATCAGTCTCCTATAGCTCTGACTGATTTTTGGGTTTGAAATATGCCGGTTTCTTTTCGACGTTTGTCTTCACCGTGGGAGCAACGAGCACGTGTTCATTAGTGAAAATTTATAAGATAACTAGCTGATCGGGCAAACATCGTTTTGCCATGTGTATATCATTTATAATAAAAAATAGGGGTTGATCGTACAGGGGTGAAAGTTAGGGGTTGTATGTATCATAAAAAAATAAAAACACAAAAATAAATCTAAAAAAAAAAATTTGAGGTGGACTACCCTTAACATTTAGGGGGATGGAAAATAGATGTTGTCCGATTCTCAGACATACCCAATGCACACAAAATTTCATGAGAATCGGTCAAGCCGTTTCGGAAGAGTTTAACCACAAATACCGCGACCTGAGAATTTTAAATATTAGATTGTAAAAACTCGATTGGTCCAAGCACAGGTTGAGGATAGCACACTTTAAGTACTAGTTACTTAAAGTTTGCGATCCTCCATCCATAAAGCTCAATTTAAAAAAATAATAATTATAAGAAGTGTCTGTGTTGTGATAGATCCTAAAATATTCTTCCATTAGAAACTTTTTGCATCAGGGAAATCGAAATAAACTTTGAAATCTGCGGTCAAAGAAGCAATATTTGTATGATAAATTTTTCTTACGAGAAGTCATTTCAACTTTACAAATTAGAATATTATCCGATCAAAGTCGTATCATCGTAAAGTTAATGTAAATATTTTATTTTAAACATTAATTATTGCGAAATTTGTTAGCATAATGTGTCTTGGATTCGTATGAAGTGACTACAACCTTTTGAAATGAAAACTATTCTCTTAAATATAAAATAGGAATATAAAAAATATATTATTAACATTATTTACTTGTCTTTAAGTAATTTATAATAATATCACTCAAATATCAAACTTAATTATTACGTAGTGTAGTGCACAAGTATCTTTAAAATATCATAGTAATACTGTAATAAACAAAAAACGTGTATTAAAACCCAAACATATCAATCAAATATAATACAGTACTTACAATATTTACAATATTCTTAACCTACATAGTAATAATAAAAAAAAGAACTCTGGTCTCTGGCTGTGTACCTTTAATGCTGGCAGCATTCCCTCGCTGTATTGTGATACTTATTCGTTGAGCGTATAAAGCACCAGCTCTGGGGTCACCAGTACTATGTACCAGGCGCCAACTTAAAACTTTAATTAGCGCCTGTGCTCTTGAACCCCAAGGCCTAAGAATCTACTCCAAAGGGAATAAAATCGAAGTTGGAGGAATGATTCTTATATTTGAGCCGTTTATTATTTTACGCCTGCTCTTCGGCCGCCCCAGCTGTTCATTACAACTATGTCTAAACTAAACAAAATTTTATACATTAATATCAAACCATATGAGGCCAGACTTATAAATATTTTCGTGGCACTGATGTAAAGTAACGCTTACTTTAAATACATTTTAAAGATTAAAGATAATTTAACACTTAACGAAATTAAAATTTATCGAAACTGTCATTGAATACATTTTACATCGCCGAGAGCATTATCAATAAATTCAGTGCAATTTTGACATTTCAATACTTCGTGCCATGTTTCAACGATACGGTTACATTGAAATTGAATGTTTTCGAATATAACATTTTATTGGTTATTGACCTGTATTTGTGTAATATTGTTAATTTTTAAAAGGATTTTGTTGTAAATAAGTCTTCAGAGTTCAGATGCGTCGATTTCTTTGATAGTCAAGTCAAAATCATTTATTCACATAGGTAACACAATGTACACTTATGAACGTCAAAAAAGAAATATTAAATGCTTCTAATTTTACATTAACTGCCAGTTCTCAAATCAAGGGCGTAGAACGGAAGAAAAGAACTGGCGATAAACTCTCCACCACTCTTTTTAATCGCCAAGTTTTTTCTTTTACGCAACATTTGTAAGGAGCTGCAACCATTACACCATGTTCCACATGACATCTTAAGTAATAACAAATAATAAAATAAATTAAAAACAAAGTTTGTCCTCAATCAGCAGGAGGCATGGTGAAATAAGAGCACGAACTTACATTCTCGTGGGAACAACACGCAATAGTCACGCAAACGGCCAGGAGGTAACTTGATGTTAAGTGATGGCCTGTGGACACTTACAACACCAGACAGCTGGATGAATGAACTCGTCATTGCCGGCCTGTTGGCTGACTGGAGACAAGGATAAGGACTGATTGGTTCGGAAATACATCGACGGGCAGCTGGACTATGAACAACCACACACTGTTCTACCCTGTCTTATATTTAATTATGCTTAAAAAAAAAATTCATATAGGAGGCAAACGGGCAGGAGGCTCACCTGATGTTAAGTGATACCGCCGCCCATGGACACTCACATTGCCAGAAGTTTCGCAACTGCGATGCCGGCCTTTCAAGAATTGGTACGCTCTTTTCTTGAAGGACCCTAAGTCGAATTGGTTCGGAAATACTTCAGTGGGCAGCTGGGTCCACAAGTGGTGGTGCGCTGAATAAACTGCCTTAAGAAACGCTCAGTTGTGGAACGACGGATGTCGAGGTGATACGGTTGGCATTTTGTATTTTGTCTTGACGTCCGATAGTGAAACTCAGCTGCATGTATAAGACCGAACAACTCCTCTAAACACTCTCCATGGTAAATGTGGTAGAAGATGCAGACAGACTACATCTCTTCGCTTCATAAAATATAGTGCAAAAACTAACAAAACAAATAGATAGGTATATCATAACAGTAAAGACTGCAAAAATCCGATTACAAACATTATTATTAGAAAATATCACAAAATTATTAACTTAATTGATTACAATTCTCCACAATAGGTTACCTTTCTCCTTGAAAGATAAGATGTCGTAAAACATAAAAATATAATATAATTACTTCTTACTAAAATCATTAGTTTCCAACTAAGCCTTCCAAAGCTATAACATAATTAAAATGTAAATTTTATAGATAATACGAAATCTAGTAAAATTTTACGACTATGAAATTTCCTAGATAATCTTGTAGCTCGAAAGCTGAGCTTTCTTTGTAAGCTTTTTAAAAGCAGCTTATGACTTACTAATGAATTTCCACTTTATCCATTTTGTAGCTTAAGTTATTATAAACTGGAAATGCTAGCGATTTTGTTCGCGTTATAAAATCTTATAGTTTGCTATTAAAATTGTACTAGGCGCTCAATAGCTTTAATTATTGCTCCAATTCATTCGTGGAAACAAATGTGCGTTTTTCAAAAGATCTAGAGGCAGTGGCAGAGTTTTTTTTATATTTCATGTAGTAATAGTAAGAAAGAACACGTGGCCGCCCAGAACAGACCCAGTAACGAAGGAACATTGCAAAGGGGAAAGCTGGACTGAACCTTAAAGAGCTGCCCAATAAGGCTGTGAGGGCATCACTGCCCTACCTGCCCTACCAGGGGGAAATTGGACCTTAAGTTAAAATTGGCAGGCAATGCACTTGAGTCTTCAGATAGTGTGTATGGTATTACTGAAAAAATGGGATACAACTTAATAGTATATAATAAAATAAATAATACAAAAATATTAACCAGGGACGCTATCACCTTTTTTAGGTCTGGACCTCAGATTTTTGTATCTGTTTCATGATCTTTTGTCAATCTAACAGGCAAGTAGACGATCAGGCTTCTGTGCCTGACACACGCTGTCGACTTTTTGGGTCTAAGGCAAGCCGGTTTCCTTACGATGTTTTCCTTCACCGTTCAAGCGAATGTTAAATGCGCACATAGAAAGAAAGTCTAATCAATAGTGCACAGCCGGCAATACAATTTGACCTCAGGGATAAGAGTCGCACGCGGAAGCTACTAGGCCAACACTGCTCAGTATGTAATAAACAAACACAAAAACAAAAAAGGAAACTCAAAAACAAAATACTACTAGTGAAATAATATGTCGTAAATGTGTCGCAGTCGCATGTATATCCTCATCATATACCTACAGATAACAAAAGATTGATGTAGGATTGCATACTTACAAAATAAGGAAACAAGAAATCGGGCCAGATTGAAAGGTAAGCTTTGCGAGTGTAATTTTTTAAAATTGCTACAGCCCATGTCACGAGCGATGTTAAGGTCGTCTCTCACCGGGAACATTTCGTGTAATAATAAAATTTTGAAAGTTGAAAAGTTGTGAAATTTATTCTTAATTTACATTTACTACCAGTTCGCAGGTTAAAGGCGTAGAGCGGGCAAGAAGATCTGGCAAGAAACTCTCCGCCACTCTTTTTAGTCGCCAAGTTTTGAGCCATACAAATTGTTTGAACTGGATCAAATCAATTCCAAGCATCATTTAAATAATCGTCAAATTTATAAAAGATTATTTGAATTTATTCAGTGATAATTCTCTAATTTCGCTTGGTAGTTTGTTGTAAAACGAACCTCCAACCTGTCTGTCAATCTAGCGTTACCTGCAGTGCTATAGGTCACCAACAACTGGGCAATTTATGCTTTCTTCACCGCTCGATCCCCATGCCCTCAAGGTGCCTCAGCCAACGTAGTCGACAGGCTTGGTATTCGCCTATAATATTTTCTGAAGGATTTTTTTGGGATCGTTGGCAAATGATCTATCGGGCACTTTAAATAAAGGTCTACCTATCGCCCATCCACACTTACAACAACTTTAATATTAGCCTCAAGGAGTAATTTAATTACAAAATACCGAAAAACAGTCTTAAATATATATAGTTTTACCTTTTATAAATTGACTGATAAAAGTTATTCTTATAGAAATAATGGATTAATAATAGTTTTATATCCATAGAAAGTTAGTTATCAATGAGTTATCGACCGACTTAGAGTCAAGTAATCGTAATTAACGACCCTGATTACTTCTTTAGTTTTTCATTTGTACCTAATATTTTCGATTTATTACTGTTGATTTTTGAACATTATTCAAATATTCCTACAGTCAAATGCTCTCAGTGTGTCAGAGACTTTAACGGTGAGCTTTGATTACGAAACATCGTTTATGTTGATGGCTTTCAATTACAGTAAAGATGCAATAGTCAAATGCGCTCCATAACCACAGAGTATGAATAAGAGTACGGTAATTCACCAATATGAGCTATAAAATTTTGTCTTTTTTTACCTGTATATGTTTAAGTAGGAACCACAGGTTTAAACTCTTTAAAATAACACATCATGTACTCTATTTATGGACACTCTATGGTTTTGAAATACATATATTTTAATATAAGTAAAAATACTAATGTAATACTGGATTCAAAAGTCCAAGGAAGACTTCTGTAACTAACCGCAACGCGGCAGTTGACAGCGGGAAGTGGTGGAATGTTCTCTTTGGGTCGCAGAGTCGGCGGATTTTTTTATAAAAACAATTTCAATCATTCAAACAAATACTATATTTAGTTTATGTATAACACAATGGTTACTGCTAATTTTAATTTATAGTTTTGGGCCCTATGGCAGGGTAACAGGCACTACCTCTCTGCATTGATACGATGTATATTTTAGTTAAATTACGTTTTTAATATTAAATTCTATCTATTGTTACGCTCTACACCATAGGCCCTTGATTTGGGAATAAGTAAATGGAATTTTAAAACCTTTAATTTTTTTTTATTTGCTGTTATAGGTATGTATATAGCATTGATTACTTTATAACACTCACGTAAGAAGATTTTTTGCATGTCGGAAAAAATATGTTATGACTATACTCTGTGGGAGCAATTCGCTGTTGGCTGAATCACTTTATCGATTATCTAGTTCGGTCCATAGACAGAAAAGCTAACACAAAACACGTGAAAATATAAATGTATTTTGAAGTTGTTTCAGAATAAATTCATTTTTACTTTTTCTCACAAGAATACAAAGAAATCACGCTCATCTCTAGTTTGAGTGTAATTGGTTTCTTTATCGCTTAATATGAGCGATCTCTTCCAGGATTTCACTACTATTCCAGATAAAGTGAGATTAAAGAAACTTTGAAAGTTTAAGTTATTAGCAACTACATCCCGTATATCACAAGTCATAACAATTATACAAGCGTTTTAAAATAAGATTTAAAGATTTGATTTTTGAAAGAGTTCTAGAATACGAACTGAGATTCCGGTTTTTGAAATTCCATTTGTGCTTATGTCCTGGCGATTCGTTACAGTCACGGTGATCATTTTTAACTTTTTAATCCGATTAAGCAAGGATCGGAGGTTTACGTTCAATGTTTTGTTTCGTTTATTTATCTGGGATAAAACATTCACATTACAAACTAATCACATTATGGATTTAGATTAGTTTGTGTTATTACAAAGGTAAGTAGGGTTTTTCATCGTCACGCGAAAATCTGTAGCTTCTAAATTAACTCAATGATGTGTTTTTATTATTAGAAAGTTGACTTAATCTGGTTCTTTGTTTTGCTTCAGTCGCACTCTAAATTTCTGAAGGTTGTGTTAGTGGTACGGCACAACTTCCTCCACTCTCCCTGTATTCGGCAAGCCCCTGCGCCTGGGTGATGGTTAAGACCTTGTAAGGTTATTTACTTGATCGATCCAGCGAGAAGGCGACCGGCCTCGAGGTCTGGTGGTACACTCTGCCAGCCACGATAAGTTTATCTAAACTTTCTGGATTTCTGTGTGTTACATGCCCAAAAAAACTCAGAACGCGTTGATATTAAAGTGTCGAAAGATGATTTTTTTATCTGTAACCATCTTTGGACACTTTTGTTGACTTTTTCTTTTCACGATTGGTTCTTAGTTACAATTTATGAAAATCTGTTCCTGTCGTTCCAGCTCTCTTTGCCTCATTTTCGTACAATGCCAGGTTTGCTTGGGACGGCCAAGCTTCCGCTTTCCCTGTGGGTTGCCATCAAGCGCATGCTTAAGGATATAATTGGAATCTCTTCGGAGTGTAGGGTAAACAAACATTTTACACACAGAACGGGTATTCACTTAGATGTTTAATGTGGAACATCTGAGGTAGTCTGATTTTAGAGCTCAAAGGTCGAAGGGAATAGACAATGTATAATATCAGTTACTTTACTTATCCCGGAAACCTCACATTACCTTACATTGAAGAATGAATGACAAATATTACACGTGCCATATTTGTTCCCACTATAAACAATAACATACATCCTTAAATGTCCTACAACCTACTTCCGACAAAATATTATAATTTTAAATGCCTTTCGCGGGCCTTTCCACAACTTTCTTCATCAATATTCCGACCACAACATTATTGAACTAAGCGACGATGAGATGGCATTGTTATAAATTGTATGGGAGCTTTATAAATGGACAAAGGTTTTAGTGAATAGAGGAAATGTATAGAGATGAGTTGCATTTATAATTTACAAGTTGTAGATGTGGTCGTCTTTTGCGTTGAATGAAATAGGTAATACACACTAGAATATCGAAATATGAAAATTAACAAAAAACTGACATAACAATGTACGAAAATGTCTTAATATAAAATAAGTTTAATGCTTAATGTAGTAATGTAATAATACATTTAATGTATACAGTGCTAATCAATTTATTATATATAAAAGGGATACTAAGATCCTATTACATTCTTTTGGAAGTCAGTGCCAAGACATAAATCGTTGGATAATATCTGTGCTTCCACAATCCTCATCATACTGGGTTTTATACATTGATTCTATGATGTGATTAGAGCAGTAATCTAGTGGTTAAACTCTCCACCTTCAGGTCATTTAAATACAGCCAGTCAGTCAGACATTCTTATGGATCCTTTCCATATAATTAACAAAAAGTCTCAAACATTTAGTTACTACTAACACTGTTAGTGTCAGGAAAAGAAGGCTCACTTGCCTATAAAGAACAATAATTGAATTCATTGCCACAAGACAATCTGTCGGTGTCATGCCCCATTAGAATGATACAGGACGGCCGCGTCAAACTAATTGTGTTATTAAATTAAAACCCGAGCTTACCCAGCTTATTATTATACCAGGCGATCTTCATTGAGACATTGAAATAAATAAAACTTAATTCGGTAAAGTTTTCGAAGATGTTTTGTTATAACGAGTTTATCAACAGCAGGCGTTCTTCCTTGGGACATTAAAATAAATTAAACTACGTCAGCTATTCAAGATGTTTCAGTTATAAGTTACATAATTTATTTAAATCTGTTCAATGAATTTAAATAGACCGTAATGAGTCATAAGGAGAAAATCTTGTGCATTTCCAATGACCTAATGCCCTGGAACTTGACTGGCATGCACTATTGAAATTTGAGATGGGTATTACATTGGATTAAATGGTATGCATTCCTTAGGTCGATCAATTAATAGCAATTTGAGAATTTGCCTATTCTTTAGACAACAATACAATCCTTAGAATATATAAGAACAGATAAGAGAATTTTTTATCAAGATTTCGTAATATTTAAAGGCTTTTATTGCAATTATGATTAATTAACTTTGATTTTAAACAAAACTAATGTTCCTAATGCATAAACATAAGCATTAACTATAACATAGAAACATCGTTTTATTATATAGAGTAATATTTCGTAATTCTGTTAAATTACGAAATTATTAGATACTTCTTAAGTGTTCTGTGGTAAAAAGCCTTTCTATATAGGTGTTTTAATGTCTATAATATATATGTCATGTGGCAATGGGTGGGGTGGAGAAAAAAAGGTGGAAAGAAGATATAGATGCGTTAGTAGGAAGCGAATGGAGAAAGAAAGCCATGGATATTTTGAAAAAGCTGGATAAAGCCTTAACCAGTGAAGGGGTTTCGATCAATGGTACAGAAGAAATTTAGAATATTAGGATAACAAAAAACAATTGTATATAACAAATCTAAACTGTGCATTTGGAAATATATATGTCAATGTCAATATTTGACACACGACTTTTATTTTGAGCTACGCAACTTTACTCAACAGGATTTTCATATAAGCCATTCATTAGTAAGTGGTCGAGCAAGTTATGGTTTGCGTATGTTTACAATAAATTCACACATCAATGGGTGCCAGTTCAACGCCCTTGGACCGCGAAGATATAATTTACAATTGCAACGAATTTGCTCTATCTTATACTTTTTTGGCGCATTACTGGGTTATTGACATTAAAGGCCCATTTACATGATGCCATTTTCTTGTACATACCAGAGCAATAATTGAATGCAATAAATGAAGCGCAATAATTGCCGTTCAAGAATTGTATGCAACTGTTTACACTTGAAAACTTGAATGCAATTATTGTATTCAAGTATTGACAAGGAAATAATTGCACATGCCTTTTGTTTACACCAATGCAACTATTTTAAGGAGATTATTGCTTTCTAGTATTGTCTTGTCTAAACACAGGCTTGTACGTGCCTATACCATTAAATGGCGCTTTCGTGCAAGTATTGCACGTATTTGCATTGACAAATTTTTCATTCAAGTCTTAAATATTTTAGAAGAGTGTTGGAGTTTGAATATGTAAATATTAATGTAATAAAGGCAGGTAACACTTGTCACATGTAAAGAAAAAGTTTTAGTTAAGAATATAAATATGTAATACCTGTTTGAATTTTATATAAAAAGATAGTTTCTGTTTTTTGTTTTTAGTACTTCTATTCTAGACGCAGATAGTGTAACATCTTTGGCTCTTTATAAACATAAATTATTATTGTTTTTTTTAAAATAGACCCTCACCACCAGAGCTCAGTCTTCTTAAAAGATTAGAACCATCCAACAGAGAGGTATGAATATGAGTAAAAAGGTGTTTAAATTCAGTTCTGCTGATATAATAAAGTTCATTGAGATTTATCGCAGTCATGAGTGTTTATGGGATACCGAAAATGTAAATTATAAGAACCGATGCACGTAATGCTGCGCTAGTAGCATTTTCACAGGAATTTGAAGTTGACGGTTTCGGACTGAAGGAAATAACAAACAAAATAAAAAATTTAGACTAAATTAATTTTTAATTTATTAAATTTTTATTTAATTTAATTTAACACACCCTCACTCACTGCACTCATGTTTGCAAATGAAGAGATAATTGCGTACAAGAATTGCGTAAGAAATTATTGTACGTGCTGTTTACATCAATAATAGTTTTGAAAGGAAACTTTTCCCATTGATCAAGAATGTTACGTTTTGTTTAGACTATGCAATTCATTTATTGCGTTGATATAATTGTATGCTACAGGCAAGAAAATGGCATCATGTAAATGGGCCTTTACGCTTGAATTTATTTGTGGTACACAATCGAAATTTAAATGTAAAGTTCGGGTCCAAAGGTTTCATTTCTTATTATTTGGTGGATTTCTCCGCTAATGAGTATTGCAACTTACAACTCGAAAAAGACAATAAAAACACACACACTTGTAAAAATTACAAAAAAGAAACGAAATATTTAACATTTTTTAAATTTAATACTACTTTGTAATGGAATAGTCTGAAGTCTGAAGTGTGAGTCCGAAAACCTTTTCAAAGGTTAAAGTTGTCTGAATTTCAATAAAAACCTAATATTTTCATTATAAGTAAATAGTACGTCTTAAAACTTATACAGTTTAAAGCCTGTCAAACCTTCTATGTGACGTTTGACATATGCAAGACCCAAATATACCTTTATCTTTATCAAAATAATTTATTTTTATTTTTATTGAAGCATTACAATCATATTCATTAGTTTTTTTAAGTTTAAAAACTTCCTTGGATTTATTATGTATGTAATCAATATTCTAATATTTTAAGCTGTAATCTTGCTCTTACAACTTAATTACTTATATTGATATATTTTACAACAATCTTCCCACTTACCGAAACTTTGTTTATCAATTTCTTAATGGGGTTTAAATTTCAATTTAGATTTAGTTATTATTTCTATTTTGGTTGCTTGTTTAATTTTTTCCCTTGCTTTTCTTATGTTATACTTACGTATAATATAATTGACATGTGCGTGTGTAAAATTTGTGTTTTAGAACTTACACTATTTATTATCTAAGCTTTGTGCGAGTATCTACTTTTAAATACAACATCAAGTAAAGTACGCGAGATATTATGTAAATAATGTAATTTACATTAATATCCGTTAAATAATTTTGATTTATATATTGTATTTTCATCACTAGGTCACATATTTAATTCGTAAACATTTTTCGCAACGTTACGCGGTCAGTGACATCGAATTCGGCGTTGCAAGAATGTTTAGGATATGATAAATCGCTTGTCACAGGGGAGAACAGTGATGGAGGCTTGCAGGGCGTCAGTAGATCGCAGCCTTTTCTCGGCAAAGCTCGTGTCATACCGCTATTCGTGGACCGCTTATTTTAAACTTGTGCTAAGAAATTGATGTGTTGGTAAGTTTTTTACTATATCCTCTGAAAAATCGTTTTTTGTTTAATTTAGTTCAATGTGAAGTTCAGATTCGTGTAATTCATTTATAGTGTATTTGTCCTAATATATATATTTACAAGATAAACAAAATTAATAGACTTGACGATTATAAGCTTTTTAATTCATAGTAATCTACACGTTTATAAAATCTATAAATGGTCATTTGGAGTCGAAACGAATCATAGATTAGGTTTTTAAAATTAGCTTTATTTGAAGTAGGGTAGTAAATGGCATGTTTTTTTTGTTTATCTACAAATCCTTTCAAATTTAATTAAGTTTTATCAAGAGTTATTTATGCTTCATAGCTAAAAGAAAACTGTATAAGATTTATTGATTATTGATTATTTTTAATTATTATTATTTATTTTAATTTTATTGTATGTGAGTATATTTATCGAATTATCGGTTTCGATAGATATTTCTTAACAGTCGTGAACTGTTTGAAACGATTTGAAGTAATTATTACTTTAATTTAACAATAGCTTGCCCGCGTGGAGTTCATGTATTTTATCTAAATCTCTTTAAGTGTCGTACCAATCTGTTCAGTAGTTTTGAGTTGATCGCGTTCAAGACAAACGAGACCGGCGGATTTTATTTCAAAATATTTAAGAATTTATTTTTGCCTCTATTGAATATGTAGAACTAAAAAATCTTAGTAAATATAACATTAATTATGCACGGAATACATAACTTTGAAACTCAGTTAAAAGCTGACAGACTACAACGCAACTGAGTTTATGAAGGATAGAGAGAGAGCTTTTTAGTTTCCTATGATAGCTATGGTGAACTATAAACCTATCAACTGTGATTTGACTTGCGCAATGTTGATGCAGCAATCATGCATTGGTATCTATTACTAATATGATCCAAATAATTATTGTACTCACTTTTTCCTTTTATCATGTACAAAATAGAACCTTATTAAGTAACCATTAACCCTTAATGAACGACTCTAAGTTGTTAATACTTTTCGTCGCATTAACAATACAGGTTTTACAATTTTATACTCTTTTATTCTTCTTTGGTCTCATATTTACTTCGGAGTTTAATTGTCAGTAACAGTACCTATACCATTTGGTTCTTACTTGGTTAGATACTTTCCGCTAAAATGTTTTACCTGTTAAGCTCAGTTATGTTTATGGCTCGTAAATGTAGAATTTAGTAAGCTTTATCTAATATCGCTTCGTGTTAGAGGCCAGAGCAAATACACTGTAATTCATCTTAACTATAAAAATATTAAGTTCTATTACAGTCATGTAATTCATCTCTTTCTGTCTCAGTGTTTTTATGCTTTGTCTATTTAAGACTGATTTAGTACTTTACTGATATTTGACACATAATAATATACATATTTATTAATTGTTCTAATAACTTATTATTTTATTTTACTACAATATTCGAATATATATATGTAGATTAATACATAGTAATAATAACAAAAATTGGTAAAAGAAAGATAATTTTTTTTTAAAAATTGGTCCCTGGGTACCTTTAATGCTGGCAGCATTTCCTCGTTGTATTGCAATACTTATTCAATGAGCGAGAAAAGCACCAGCTCTGATGTCACTGGTACTATCTACCAAGCGCCAACTTAATATTCTAGCAATTTAGATTACTTATCAAACAAACTTGCTTTTAATAGGAATAATTGGAAATACTCAAATCGCTTTGTTTCTGACTTAAATTCGCTTGACATCTTTAGGTTCATCATGGACCACTTGTTCAAAAGAAATCAATTGCAGTGAGCGTCGGATTGAGAAATTCCTGTTAGCAAATCTAAAAATTTCCGAGATTTAGAGGGAGGGAAAAAGGAAGATATGTTAGGAATTTAATGAATGTAATTGTCATTAGAGTATTAAATGTGTCGAAAATTAATACACGTGGCATTTTAATTTACAATTTGAGATTTCTTAAATTATTTTGCATAAATATAAAATATGTACTAATATTTCATAAATTCGTATGATTTCTACAAGGTAATTCACCCTTCTCACTCTCTCTCAATCGGTCTCTCCCTTTTCTTCGACAAAAACGCTGCACATCTTCGTGACGTATCCGTAAAAATTTTACCTTCATGCGCCTAAAGAAGTTTCACTTCAAAAGCGTTACGTTCGATTGTCTTAACATTAATATCCGGTGAAAATCAACGCAAATAGAACGGCTATAAAAAGCTACCTTGTGTAGAACAAGTCACTGACATGTAAATAGTGGTAAGGTCTAGTAAGGTCAGTTTGTCGTGTGAATCTTTTATCGTTATGTAACGATCATCGCTCCTTATTCGCCGGTCAGACCGGTATGATACGTCATGTAAGGAATTAATTGCATTGATAATAATCTTTTTACTATTTGTACAACGCCTGAGCAATGATCAGGTACATGTTTAATATTTTGTATTCAAACTAATGTTTATTACAGACATATGTATATCGATACTACTTTGATGATTGTGTTTTGTTTATGGCTGGTAGGTTATCTGTGTATATCAAGATACATTGTTTCCTCGGAAATTGAAAGCTTCGGTTCGGTACGACATATACGTACCCTACGTTCGTTTCACAGAAGCGATTGGTTTTTGAATAAACGATATAGAGACAAAACTTTACAGATACATAGCTAGTTTTTTATTTAAAGTGTAGTGTCGTTCGGTTCCGTTCGTCGGTGTATCAGACGCGACATTTGGTCCGTTGTGCGTTATTTGAGATACAGAGAAACAGTTATAAAAATAGCAAGAACTAAATAAAGAAAAAAAATGGTAGCAGTTACTAAAATAAAAATTATACCATAATTGTTAACTTAGTAACTGCTACTATGAAGAAAGATATGTTCGAAGCACAGTAGCTTTATTGTATTTATTTTAATTTAATTTTAGGCTCATCAAGTGATTACGACGCCCATGGACACTTGAGAGGGCTCGCGAGTTGAAGGCCTTTTAAGAATTGGTACGCTCCTTTCTTGAAGGACCCTAAGTCGAATTGGTACGGAAATACTTCAGCAATATTAACAATATAAATTAACTAACATAAAAAGAGATACAGAAGCACAAATAATTGCATGACCTTTTAAAGTTACTCCACCAATAGATAGAGAGAGATAGAAAGTAAGCTAATAAAAGATAGGAATGAAAATATTAAATCCGTCTGCGGATTTTTATTGTAGGCTGCTGCATTGCAGGTTATAAAAATTAGGTCAGTTCCGATTTGTCAAGCTTCCAATAAGCTTCCTTATGTGATTTATAACGTGTTAATTACTTGCGATACTTTTGTAGTGTATTTCGATATTATTAATGTTATTTTCAGAAAATAATAATGGAAAAAAGATAAATGAAATGGACTTTATCCAATTATATTGTCCGTCAAAATGTATTTACGTTGGAAAATAATAAGGATATTTGAAAATACAGTTTAATTTTGTTGTTTTGTTTCGTAATCTTTTAAGATTCTGTTTTTTTTTTACAGATCGTACAGAAATTTTGACCCAAATACTGTAAAGATAAACTTTTCTATTAAGTAGCGTATACCAGAAACGCTACGTAGAAGTACGAAAATACTTGTATGTTACATGCCCTCGAGCTGTCAAAATCTGACATTATTGTGTACAAATATTATGCGAACAAATGTTACAGAATAGATTTGAGCTGATTAACCTGATTGAATCCTACAAGGAAAATATCTTTTGTATGGAGTTTATTAGATTCATAGTAATAATAATTTGATCCAATAGATGGCACAATATGTCCAAGATAAGGTTTGTAGGGCTCGTTAGTTTAATATACATTGTTGACTCCGCGGTCTCCATCGCTTGACCTCTTTACGTGTAATTGCTTCGAATTCCCAGTTATTACTGCTCTTTTTAAATAATTCGTTTTTTAAGACTCAACATATTTAAAAATGGAACTTTAATTAGTTAAATTTAACCGTTTTATTCGGCTCCGTATTTTTGTTATATATTAAAAACGTCCAGTTTTTAAGACGCGTATTAGGCAGTCCTTTCGTCTTAAACGGTCCTTAAAAATGCAAAATAAAGTATTGTTTGTAGTCCAGGATAATCCCTATGAAATTTAGAAGAAAAACCTATAACATGTAATTGAAAAAAAGTTGCATAAAAGCTCTTGGGTATACAGTATCGTGGGCAGTATCTTTCATTTGACTTAGAAACAATTTTAAATAGCTACAAAACAATATATATGGCTTCTTAGTTATATACTGTGGTTAACGTAAACTTTAGAGAAACCACTGTTGGCTTTTATAGGTAAGACTCTGGTAGATAGAAGCACGATAATTAATGCCGACACGAAGGCAACTTTTAAAACTAATTCAGAGCAGACTAATTACTACCTTATTGCCAAGTTATAAAACGATTTTTCTTATTTCTTCTGTAATTTTGATTCAAGTATTATATTGATTGTTATTAATGGTTTATGTACAGTTATAATAAACACACTATATATTATTAAATAGAAACTCAATATTTCTAATAACTGAATAAAGCTTATTTGAAAATACGCTTCCTGAAACATTGCATTGGAAATGATTGGAGCGGTTCGTAACAATTAGATATAGGTCTGTACAATAGTCATGTTTATACAATTCTGTAAAGTCATTGTTTGCGAGGAATATTTCAGCGCTTTTATTCTATCACAATTGTTGTTTTAACAAGCAGTTTTTATGGTCTGTGAGATACTAGAATTGGTTGGGAAATATCGTTTTATTATTGATGGAATAGTCGTTTAAAAATTAGATTAAAGTTAGATTTTATTCTTGGGCCGTGGGGTTCAAGTGCACACACGCTTATTAAAGATTTAAGTTGTCGCCTGGTAGATAGTACCGATGACCCCAGAGCTGGTGCATTCCTGGCTCAACGAATCAGTATCGCAATACAGCGAGGAAATGCTGCCAGCGTTAAAGGTACACTGCCACAGGGACCAAACTTTTTAAATTTGTTTAATTCCCTTTTTAATAATTTTTATTAATACAAAGTATTAAGAAAATTATGAATACAAGTTATACTTATATATTAAATTATAAGCATTTTAGATATGTAATACATATACTATGCTAATATATTTCGTAAACAAGAAACTAAACAGTAAAACTTTTTATCGTAGTCAGTTTTAACCTCAAATTATACAAATCGAAGAATAAACCGCTGCCAGAAAGATGAAACAAAATGGTTGACCAGTTGTGGCATTATATTTTTTGTTTTCGAATTACATTTGTTTACATATTAATTAGTAATAAAGTTTTATTATTATGAGTTTCAATATTAATAATAGAGAGAGATTTGAAGTGACAACCGCCACGGTATAATAACAGGTACATATTACGACTGGCTTCATACTAGAATGTATTCAATATGTAGGATCATTCTAACTCCTGGCAAGTTCTATGTGTATTTCATTAATTATTTTTGTAGGAATATGCCGCATCTGCCACTCATTCGTTGTCTATTATGGACCAGTTTTTTTGTGTGCCATGCCCCATCATAGCCTTTCTGAAATTCTTATGCCCCCCCCTCCCCCTATTCAACATATGTAATTTTGACGTAGTCATAGATAAGTCTCGACTCTGAGTCTTACATTAGTGTTAATTGCGCACTTAGTGCGGAGATTCCAACCTCAAAGTTGAGAATCGCACTGAGTCCATAATAACACGGAGATTGGAATAAGAATTATTGTAAAATGCATCGGGAATAAAAAAGCGGTGTGGTCGAGGTATAATAGGAACACGTAGAGCCTGTAATGACTTGGTTCAACAAAAACGGAACATGTTTACGACTGGCTCGGTTGAAATATACCGCAAAAGTTCATACTTTTTGACGTTGGAATATTTTTATGGTTGTGGTTTTTAACGAAAACTTTTAGAGGTAATGGAAAAGGACTGGGCTAAAATAACTATCTATCAATTAGTCCAGTTCCTAATTTAGCTTGTTCAAAGCTGGTTTGTTTGTTGTTCAATTATTTATAGCATTCAGAATTTTTTTCATAGTAATTGTGTGATTGTGTAATTCACTGTAATTTGAGGACCCATCTCTTTGGTCTGTTTTAAAAAAATTGTATTACGTTTTAACACAAATATATACAAAGTTAACCGGGTCATCATCATCATCTGGTTATAAAATATTATTATTATTTTATTTTTTATGTAATAGGAGGCAAACAGGCAGGAGGCTCACCTGATGTTAAGTGATACCGCCGTTAAGTGATACACAGAGGGCTCGCAAGTGCGTTGCCGGCCTTTAAAAAATTGGTACGCTCTTTTCTTGAAAGACTAAGTCGAATTGGTTCGGAAATACTTCAGTGGGCACTTTGTTCCACATAGTGGTGGTGCGCGGCAAAAACTGGCTTAAGAAACGCCCATTTGTGGAACGACGGACGTTGAGGTGATATAAACTTGTATAAACAATGATTTATATAGCCACTTCTGCAAGGCCAACACTGCTCATAGTTCAAGTGCTTCAAGTTACCCTTAACATTATAATGTCCAATCATGAACAGTACCTTAGATAAGTATCAGAGTTACAAACTTGAGAAATAGCTATTGTAAAATGTGTTTCTTTTTCTGACTCTAATGATATAATAATACTTAGGAAGGAAGGTGTCTCGGCCAGTCTTACCACTGACTGACACCACTACGGTGGAGCTACCTTAGCTATCGGAATTGCTCGAATAATATAAAGCAGTGTTGGCCTAGTGGCTTCAGCGTATGACTCTTATTCCTGAGGACTTTCTTTTTATGTGCGCATTTAACATTCGCTCAAATGGTAAAGGAAAACATCATGAGGGAACCGACATGTCTTAGAGCTAAAAAGTCGACGGCGTGAGTCAGTCACTGGAGGCTGATCACTTACTTGCACATTTAAAAATGATCATGAAACAGATTCAAAAATCTGAGGCCCAGAACTAAAGAGGTTGTAGCGCCACTGATTTTTTTTATCGGAATAGCTATGTTAGTTCGATTCGGGGTATAACATCGCCGTGTAACCGTTGTTTGTATGTGTTGCTACAATCCCATTAATCCATGTTACATTACCAACGTTGAGAGAAGTTGGAGAAGTACATAATGCTAATGTAAATGTATTTAATATCAGCTAGTAGCAAGTCTTTGTAATGGCCTACGGATGTTTCGAAACGATAATTATTCAATTTCAAAAATTACATCACTTATTTCAAATTTGATTTAATGGGGTCTGATGCAAATCTTTGTATGAACAAATAATGGTTATTATTAAATAACCATGGCTTTGAACTTTATCTAATGCTGTAAAGTATGTTAGAGTGTTAGAATTGAATTAAGCCCCATTCATAATTGGAGTGATATAACCACATTTATTTATTTATATCTTCACGCTTTACTTACCCCCCTGACCCCTTGATGGGTTAGAGGGCTGTGAGTCTCCATCGCGTTCGGTCTTGAGCCTCGTATTTCACCTCGCTCCAAGTCTCTCTGGCTCTCTTTTCCTCATCTGCAACTGGTGCCAGGTTTGTCTAGAAGGGCCACGCTTCCGCTTTCCTTGCGGGTTCCAATCAAGCGCCTGCTTGGGAATTGGCATCCCTACGGAGTGTATGGCCTATCCATTTCCATTTCCAGGCTATCTTATATATATCTTCACGCCGTTTTCCCGATATAGTTGGCGGAGATTCTCTAGTACGTCCTGGATTTAGTCCATACATGTACGACAAGAACTATCCATTCGTTATTACTATGTGATTTTAGATAATGGAGTCAGTCGTTAACTATTAATTTATCTAATGAAAGTTGTAAAGAGTTGTAAATTCATTAATATTATATGACAATAAAATAATGGTATATGGCAATTGTAGAGAGAGGCCCGCGGTGTTTATGCCAGGATTTGAAAAGATCTCTGGTAACTAACTGGTCACCAACATTCCCTTGCCGAGAATAAACATTTGGGTAGTATTAAATTAAAACAACCAGGATTGCAGAAAAATCTACAAATAATTTATTAGTGCGTAGTAATATATTAGTGCGATAATCTTTGCTTGCGGAAGAAGTTTTAATTGTAATCGATATCTTTTTATCTATTTCAATTAGAATTACGAACAGACGAGAAGAGAACATTATACATTCGTTTCTTTACTGTCCCGGTTAACATTCTAATAACTGTGAGAAAAATTTAACTGTTATTCACTGAGAAATTATAGATAATTAGGCAATTTTCACACCTGTAGATTTCGTGACAAAAGGCTAATTAGTATGTATTATGAAAATGCGGGAAATGTCAGTAGCTATGCATACTATTTTAAGTAAGTACCGTATCCTATAGATTTGAAGCAAATATTTCTTCGGAATGATATTTAATTTTTATTAATGACCCCGCCTCGGGTGCACCAAGTTCAGCTGAACTTAGGTAACTATAAACAATTAATAGAGTTAAGAGAACTGTTGGCTTAAACGTGCGACTCTCATACCAGAGGTCTTAGGTTCGAACCCCGGCTGTGTGACCAATGGACTTTCTTTTTTTGCATTTAAAACTCTCGCGTACAATTAAGTGCGAGCGCACAAATCACAGTGAGGAACCAAAGAAAGGCATGCCTTAGAACCATAATCGACTGTATGCGTATGGTATGATCACCTACTTAATTGTTAGAAAAAAATATCAAGGAACAAATACAGAAATCTGTGTCCAAGAAAACTAAATAATTAAAAAAAAAATATTTAATTCGACGTAATTAATTTAAACTATTTTTTGTTTTTAATTTGAACCCTACAGTATGCCTATTAAAACCTAGATATTGTACCATACACTTTTCCTCAGTAAAATAATCGCATTTACTGAAAATGTATGAACGTCATTTGGCATTCGGAAAAATCGAGATTTCTTTGTAGCAGTGTCAAATAAAATATTCATGAGATGGACAAATGTTTGGTCCCTGTTGTAATAGGAAAGCACTGAGAATTTTCTTTTATAAATAAAAGTTTTATTTTCACGATCCTTAAAATTTCATTTTTTGTTATTACCGTGATGATGATGCATCCAGGTTATATTGAATAACTTTCTACTGAACTTTCTTTGAATACGTTTCTAAATTATATCAGATCCTTTGCCCTTATATAATGATAATATAAGTATATATTAAGTAAAGTATGTGTATATAATGATAATATATACACAGAAAATAAAAAAAGTCATTTCACAGCCGAAAAGGTTCGATCCGATTTCGAAAAGAAAGTTAATATGACCTAATCAAGCGCCAAATAAATACAAATACAGTAGAACCTCGTTAAGTCGAACCTCGATAAGTCAAAAACCTCCGAATCTCGAAAAAAATTTTTGTTCCCTTCCCTTAAAACACCAAAACCTCCATTACTTGAAATCTTGACCCTCTGTTAATCGAAATAATCACCGAGTCCCTCCAAGCCATTTTGGTACATATTTTCCCTCTATAACTCGAAAAATTAAATTTGACCTCTGTATCTCGAACATAGGAACGTTTTATTTTACAACCTTTACAACTTGATCATTTGGAATTTATTATCTCTATTGTTCGAACAAAAATAAGTTACCGACTTTAAGAACTTGCCGACAATGTGAGTACACTATTGTTTCTTAGAAAACATTTTTAGGAGTATACAATAATAAATTTATGACTCATGGAAACACGTGTTTGCTCTCTCTCAAAATTTATAAGAATAAACCTCAAACTCTTTATGTCGAAACAAAATCCGCCTAAGTCGAAATCCTCCATAAGTTGAAAACTCTATAACTCGAATTTTTTGGCGTCTCCCTTGATGTTCGACTTATAGAGGTTCTACTGTATACGAAATTTCTCTTGCACTGGACGACGCTGACCAGAGTTTAAACTATTTCGTTATATTCGATTTTAAAGACTTTAATTGTATCTACATACTATATAGTAAGGAAACTCGACTCTAAATTTTACCCTAACTGTACGGATAATCTCTAGTCTGTTATGGTTTGACAGCTCTTGGAACTACGTTGACATATTACAATATTTTTATTTATTTATTAAACTACACCACATTATATACCCATAATCCATTTTCTATAGTATATATTATTTATTATTAAAAAAATACTTATATTCTAAAATAAAAAATTGTTATTTACAATTTTAATATTTACTAGTAATTTCTTATCTATAAATACTTATTCACTTAACAATGGTTTTTATTAAATTACTACCCACTACCGAATATATTTGTTTCTATTTTTGTTCGATTTTGGAAAATTCTGCTGGTTTTGAACCTGGGACTATATATTTTTCACTATGAATATAACAATTTTAAACTCTCTCGGCGCAATGTTTCGCTAGCTTTAAAATGATTATATATCAGTCATGATGAATGCTAATCCGTATATAAGCGCATAATAATGACAGTGCACATAACGCGGTAAATAAATGATCCCACCTAAGGCGAGTAAAAATGAAATTGTTCAGGGATACTAATGGAAGCTTTTACTCATTCTGGTAAATAGGTCAGAATAATTGCAACTCAGTGTTGAGTACAATGTACTGAAGAATATTTCTTTTTTAAAACTGTTTGCAACTGTTTTTCCCAGTGATGCTGGATATTTTTAAGTAGCTTTTAAGCTCCTCAATAAATCAACATTTCTTACAGAGGTTTGTCATTAATTAATGGCATTGCATCCCTTTTACTTTTTTATGTATTATTTGTTTTTCTATAAATGTAACGAAGTGTAAATAAATAAATAAATAATAATTAGCTCTATAGCTTAGTGAGTAATGTTATTTTTCTGATAAAACACTAGTTGTTCCATAACAGAGCTTTAGCGCTGTTATTTCATCATTTCCTTCCAGGCTCACCTTGTACTTTGGATAACCAGAGCCGTACTAGTTACGGGTTCAATTTTGTCAACCTAAAGTTATATAGGTTGATCTTTCTAGTTATAAGGAGAAAGTCACAAGAGTTTCTTGTTTTTCCGTTAATTTGCAATTATTGTTAAAAACCTTTTTTGTTATTATTTCCTTTTAATTACCTTCGCCTGTAACCTATACATATTTTATTAAATTTACTTTAAGGTTCTCTTACTAAAATAATTAAACAAGCGTAAACTACTATATAATGCAAAGCAAGAGAATTGCGAAGATGCAACAGAATTGGCTCCCAATGTAGGTCAAATGTTCTAGAAATTTTCGACTTGGAATGATATCATATTAAAACGAAAAGATTCTTAACAAAACCCTTGGATTTATAGCAACTATATATGAATTCGTTGCGAAAAAACGCTATTTACCTTTTAAAAAATGCTACAGGGTTACTGTACGGTGCAAATATATTATACCAAAATTGCAATGGCGCTCTATCTCTTGCTTGACCTGAGGTTTTAAGTACTGTCTTGATATCTTTTCTTAATAGGCAAGTAGGTGATCAGCCTTCTGCGGCTAATACACGCCGTCCAAGTTAGGGGCTAAGGCATGTTTCAGGATGTTTCATTAAGTATGAGCCGGTGCACATAGCAAGAAAAGTGCATTTTTTCAGAGTCAAGCTCACGACCTCAGAGTATAAAATCGCACGCTCAAGCCTTCCTCTGAATAACGTCCAAAAAGGCTTTACTAGTTAATTCTTTATAAATCAGATAGAAAGTAATTTTTTTCCGTTATATTATAAAAGTTTTTCATTGTAAAACTGTTCCTTAATTTTGTGTTTGTACGAAATGAAATCTATTTATACACACATTAGGTTTAATAATAGATTTCATAAAATATACGATTTCGAATGAAATCTATAAATCGGAAGCTGTTTCAAGGATGCTTCCTTCCTCGGTAAAATAATGGGCTGGTTAGCCGGGTGCGTATTTTTTTTTTTATATTTGCTCACCTGATGTTAAGTGATACCGCCGCCCATGGACACTCTCAATGCCTAAGGGCTCGCGAATCCAAAAAAATTGATCTGTACTACTAATTATTTGTGTTACAAGGTGTATTTTACATAAACGTAAAGGTGGAATAATAACATATTCTAATAAGAACTGTGTTATCCTTTAAATGAATGATTAGATGGAGAAAATTACTCCGGGATTAATTCCAGTGTATTTCAATTCCCGGCGTTAAGCCCTTGATGTTTCTGTTTGTTGACCACAACGGATGAGGTTGAGAGAATTACATATTAGCTTTAAATTACACTTTGCGGAGTTGTAACTTGGCATTAATTCGCTGACATTATTTGTATTTTGTATATTACTAGCTGACCCGTCAAACGTTGTTTTGCCATGTACCTATAATATTTTCTAGGCAACATGTTCAATAAAAAAACTATCTAGTATAATAAAAAATAGAGGTTGATCTTAGAGGGGTGAAAATTAAGGGTTGAATGTATTGTAGTATGGTGTATCATAAAAAAAATCAAACAAAAAAAAATTGTCTAAAAAAAAAATTTAGGGGTACAAAATGTTAAGGGACCCTTAACATTTAGGGGGATGAAAAGATAGAGTAGCCGATTCTCAGACTTACTGAATATGCATAGAAAATTTCATTAGAATCGGTCGAGCCGTTTCAGAGGAGTATGGGAACGTTGTGACACGAGAATTTTATAAATTAGATTAATAAATACGGGTTTACAATAAAACTGTGATAAAAACATTTTGGGCATTTTCACCAACTCCATAGAGACCTTTCGCTTCGTTTTAACAACCTTGCATTGTTATTTAAATGATATTTATAAATTAACATTATTTTTGTGTATTCGCGGACGCTTGGAGGACCCATGTAACTTCTTTGATAAAAAGTCCACTCGGGGTTTGTTGGGTCTGCTTTGATAGCAAGGAAGTTTCATGAATATGCGCCGTGCCTGATTAATTAAGTTCTTATAATATTGTTATGTATATGTTATCGTAAAATTGTAAACACCGTTAGATTGTAATCTATCTCGCGAGATTATAAACTGTCGAAAGATTGTGAACCTCAACCAACTGCTTACAATTTAAGGTATTATTATTCGGTAGATTGCACTACACTAACTTAGTTAAAATTCAAACTTCTTTGGTCAATTACAGATTAATTTTACTTTCCAACAATTTCATATAACTACCGAATAATAATACGTTAAATTGCAAGCAGTATGTTGAGTTGACAATCTTTCGACAGTTTACAATCTCGCGAGATGGATTACAATCTAACGGTTTTTACAATTTTACGGTGACATATATATTGTTTCTTACATATTTCGTAAGTGTTTTATTGTCCTCGTCGTAACATGTGTGATGGTTCAGAACATATAATCAAATCAAAGATTAAAAAAGGGTAATTTCTATATAATAATAATTCTTTATTTTCTCCCATATAACATTTGAAACAGAGCAGTGTTGGCCTAGTGGCTTCAGCGTGCGACTCTCATACCTGAGGTCGTAGGTTCGATCCCCGGCTGTGCACCAATGGAATTTCTATGTGCGCATTTAACATTTGCTCGAACGTCGAATCGTAGATTTAAAAATGATCATGAAACAGATTAAAAAATCTGAGGCCAAGACCTAAAAAGGTTGTAGCGCCACTGATTTATTTTTTTAACATTTGAAACAAACAATACGTATTGCATGTGTTGACTGTTCATAAATTCATATTTAATCTCAATCTGTGTTAGTTTAGGCGGATGACTTACAATACCGAATTTTAAGGTTTCGAGTCCCTAATATGATTATGGTAGTAATATGGACCAGTGAAAAAACAAAATATTAGGAAAAATTAATAATACATTGCCCTAACACACAGCCTTTTCATATTTCTTACTCTAAGTATTTACGATTTTTCAAAAATAATTTTGTTGTTCGTTATACAAATATAACAAGATCAACTATTTATGTTTAGTTGTATACGCTTATCTTCACGACTATCTAGGCTTGTGTATAGTGTAGTACATATAAGTGCATATTTTGAGTTTGCACGAAAATAGCCTAGAACTTTCCCACGCACGAAATATACAATTCCAGTCAAGTAGTCCGCGTCTATTCAGTTGAATTGTTAATATTTCTCTGTGAAATATTGTCTAAAACTTCATTCAAATTTAAATGTCGCTTTGAGAGATGTTGACTTATATACCAATTGAATGCTATACCACAGTTAAATTATGTGTAAGTCGATCTCAGCTCATTTAATCAAAATAACATGGGAAAATGAAGAATCTTGTGTAGAGCCCGATTTAATCTTTGTTGGGTATGTAAGCAAGTATTATTTTATATTTCATAGTTTTATATATACAATCTTTTATTCAAATAAAAAAAATCATTTATTCATCAATTTAGTTCTAAGAAGAACGGGCTTCTCGGCAAGTTTTACCCTCCCTCTACATTACAATTTTTCAAAGGAAAATATCATAAACCTCAACGTCATTAAAATTACATAAGTAAAAAAAATCTGTTCTATGATTTACCACCTTAATAAGTGGACTATCCACAAATACTTGATCAATTAACAAACTATATATAAAAAAAATATAAAGTAATAATAATCTTCTAATTACCTCACGACTTTCTAAAACAAAAGATTTCCAAAAACCGTTGTACTTTCAAAAGCTTATCAAACAATTGATCGGGAATTTCTGAGATCGTACTGATATACCGTTAGCGGAACGTGTTTCTGATCGTTTAGCAAAAACAGCCAACGATAGCATAACGATAAGCGGCTTTATAATAGCACTTTAAATATCGTTTAATCTTCCGCATTCATTTAAGAGCAGTGACTTGGGGTCGTAGGATCAATCCCCGGCATTAGACATAAAAAGTCGACAGCGTGTGTTGGGCACATAAGGCTGTTTACCTTCTTATTAGAAAAAACGCGTTATCAAGTCAAGTCAAGTCAAAAATCATTTAATCATATGGGTAACGCAATGTACACTTATAATCGTCAAAAAAAAGAAATGTATATGAAATGCTTGTAACTTTACATTTAGTGCCAGTTCTCAAATCAAGGCCGTTGAACGGAAGAGAAGAACTGGCAATAAACTCTCCGCCACTCTTTTTAATCGCCATGGTTTTTTTACACAACGTTAGTAAGGAGCTGCAACCATCACGAAACAGATACAGAATCTGAGGCCAAGGGTGCGCTGTGTTACAGCACTGCTTTTTCCGAGTTCTAGGGTCCGTGTAATCCCCAAAGACCAAAGGGACTTTTTGTGTAAGGTGCGTCCCACATTCAAAGATGTGTAATGATCAAGTGAATAGACATTATCAGTAACGTCACAAAGTATCTAAACTCTGACCGTGGATCTGTCCGCTAGTAGTTCCGACGAATTTGGATAAGAGATGTCTAATTATTACCACACAAAAATATACTCCGTTAGTTTTTAGGAGCCAATACTATTAACCTGTCCTGCCTTCAGTTTCCGGTGAAAAAAAGTAATTAGAGTCGATTGGTGTTTTTGTTAGTAATAAATGTTATGTCTTTGTCTAAGGCACTTCGGGTATCCAGGTAAGAGTTAACAGTTTCTTTACCTTTAGGTAAACGAATCTTCAAACTCCTAAATCTAATATGTTTTTGACAAGAGTCTGGTTTGAATCTGCTTAGACTTGGTCTAGGGCAAGATTTAAACCAGATTCTATTTAACGCTTTTTCTCAACCATTAACGATAGGAAAAATTTATACGTTGACTGCATAAATATTTTAAGCAACGAAACGGCCTTATAGTGTTCAGTAATCTCTGCCAAATATCCAGTTTTCGTTTTCATTTTTGGCTATTTGTGACGTCAGTTACGTAATTTAAATATCGGGCAAAAGTTTATTCTATTTTTAACAACAACAATCAGTGGCGCTGCCACCTCTTTAGGTCTGGGCCTCAGATTTCTGAATCTGTTTCATGCTAATTTCAATCCAATAGGCAAGTAGGTGATCAGCCTCCAGTGCCTGACACACACCGTCGACTTTTTGGGTCTAAGACATGTCGGTTTCCTCACGATGTTTTCCTTCAACGTTCGAGCGAATGTTAAATGTACATAAAAAGAAAGTCCATTTGTGCACAGCCGGGGATCGAACCTGCGACCTCAGGGATGCGAGTCGCACGCTGAAGCCACAAGGCCAACACTGCTCTCAATACCTAATCTAAAAATATCTCAATCTATTTTTAGTCGCTTTAAAATTTTCTTAATTACACTAAAAAAACTACATTAATTAAAGTAAGTTAAGACTTGAAAACCTAAATTTTCGTTTTAATTATGACTGTTTAAATACCTGTGGGGAGCTTAATGTAAAATGTGAGTACTGCGACGGTATTTTCATTTGAATGTTAATTAGCTTCAACTAAGTACTCATTCCCGTGCTACGTTTATTAGCAAAGTTTTTCCATCAAATTTTGACTTTGATATAATTGTACCATAAAGGCGAAAATAACATTTGTGTGTTAAAAGTTGTTTACAAAATCTACGTTTTATCACGACTCATAGTCGAGACTATCCGCTAAGTCAACACGCGAATTGGAATTTGAAATACGATAGGATTTATTTCCCTCTGAAACAGATACATTTCTTCGCATCTCATTTCGTAGAACTCTTTAGAGAATGGGTGCATTATTACAAATTCTATCTACTTTTCATACTTTGTATCAAGTGTCGGTTTTGTATATAGATAAAATTATTTTCTTCATCTTCCGGTGCCACTTTATTGCCAAAGGTAGGCCGTTAACCGCTTGAATTGCCGGGTATCTTGCGCTAGTATAAAAAGCTTCACAACCACAACTTCTTCCTTCTACCAGTCTGTCTTTTACCTTCAATTTTGACCATCAATATAAGCTGCAACAAGTCGTATCTTTATACGACTTTGCGTATTTTGACGGTCTGCTTAAACTTTTGTGTCATGCCGATTCGTTGAATGACTCTTTCACTCATCAGTCTTTGGATCCAGCTGATGCGTAGCGATCATGTGCATCAATATTTATCGACAGCTTAGACTGTTATTTTAGCCTTTTCGTAGGTTGACATATATTCGTCAAAATAAACTTATACTCATAAAGTTACACTGTACACTCACAATGTATCTTTATGATAAAGTTTATGCTAAAAGTATTATTTACATTTTACAACGAGTGACGAGAAAACTGGTAATAAGTTCCACCACATCTAAATCGCATCACTATAAAGCAATTTACTATATGATAAACTAAATAAATAAGAAATCGTTTAATCAGCAAATGTCATGGGTATAGTAGGAACACGCACCTACATTACTATGGGAACAACACGCTAATCCTCAATAGCCTGACTGAAAATCAGTGCAGTCACAGAGCATTGAGGCCGAATTAACACTGAATCATTGTTCATGTGTATGTGCTTATAAATATGTCGTTATCGGTTTATAAAATCTATATTTCAGTTACAATTTTTTTTTTTTGATGTGAAACATCTATAGCCGCAAGTAAAACCGATTTCCGGCGTGGCAACGCATGCCGTGGCGACGCGCTATATAATGGTATATACGTATATATACAGTCAATATGCAGTAGTGTGTACGGTGCGTGTATTTCGAAGTCACTGATTAAACTAATTAAGTAGTCATGATTTGAAATAAATTTTTAAATTTTTGTATTTAATGAAAATAAAGGTTTATTCAATAAATAGTCATCGTTATCTGGAAAAAACATGGTAATATTTTATTTTATAATTATCACATATTTAGTTCCTATCACAATCTGTTCTTTTCTGCATATTGCTTTTACAAAATAATGTCGATGTTTCACATTTGCCAGGCGTCCCGTGACGGCTCACATTTTTTTTACAAAGAAACAAACCTATAATTAATATCTTTGCACCTATTATTTATTTATTTACAAAAACTTCCCATCTCGGCACATTTCTACTTACTGAATACATTGTACTTTAGAAATAAACAAGATTTAATGCGACAAGCATTTATAGGCAAACAACAAACACGAAGAGAGGATAAAAATACATCAATTCATAAATTATATAAAAACTAAAGGAAATTGATGTATATTGTAAGGGAAGCTGTGGATATCCAGACCTAGATCGTTTATCAGAGTTCTCAATCTGGATATCAGTATAACATTCTGAAACAAGGGACAAACAGGATGCCTGGGGTATCAAGAGGGTACATGAAATTTAAATTTAGTTAAAAGATTCTGGCAATTAACCTGATTCTTAAATATCTTAAACGCAAACGATATATCAATTAATTTTCTACGATATCAATGCCAACATCTTAAAGTTCCTTGCCTGGTTTCGTAAGTTGGCAACACTTTCTGGAGAAAACTGGAGAAAAGTAGTCACATTAATCTTTATTGTAACAGTATTAACAGTTACACAATATAAAAGAATACTGTGAAGCAACATTGAATTATGACCGAAGCAATTTAATAAAGACTACACAAATCTACTAGTGTTACATTATCCCAGCATAAATTACGGGTAACAGTTTTCTAAATAAAAAATAAGAAACAAAAGTTGAATGCAATAAATTCATTCCAATGTGAGTTAATCCAACGAAAGAAGATTGTAGTGATTATATTATGCGAGATAAGGATTTTACGGTTTTCGCAAATAAATAGCCTTGTAATATTTCTTTATTCTTATTTTTTGTCTCGTATTGTATTACTCTTCCCTCGTTTTATCATGTGGTTCAGTGAGTTCTATAACGGAATGTATAGGTTACGTAGGGAAATTTTAATCATACTTGTAATGGAAATGAAGGTACTATTCTTATTATATACATAGAATATTTCTTGAAATTATATACATTGGTATAAATAGACCTCTTCCTAAAACCATTATATGTAATTGTTACTAGCGGACCCGACGGACGTTGTCCAGTACACAGGTCTTAAATACAAAAAAAAAATCATCTAATTGGAAATCTAAACTGAAACACACAATAATGTCAAAAAATCGGTCTAGCCATTTAGGAGTTTAATTACAAACACGCGAACAGAAGATTTATTTATATAAATTTTTTATATCGAAAAAAAACAAGTCATTTTTTTGAAGCTAGAAACGAATTGTATTGGAAAATTAAATTATTTGTGCTTATGTTTTTGTTTTTTTCTCATTATAGATGTTTCTCATCCTTTGAACCTTCTCCGAAAATCCACAATAGTATGTTCATTAATTTTTTTTTTTAAATAACCATTCTTTTATAAATTCAAAGCTACAGACTAACAAATGTGTCTGCCCCATGTCCCATTGAGGTTTACGGGACATAATGTTCTCTCAATGTGTATATGTTTGGAATCAAAAAAAATATTTTAAATGACTATCATTTCTTTTTGATTCAACGTCATTCCAGAAACAGCTTTACACAAAAGCTTTTCATCGTCGGCCGTCGACGAATTCATTATTAACAAGCGAACCTAATTCCAGTGCACGACGCACGTGATAACTATGTCTCGCATAATTACTCTAAAAAGGTGTTCCTTTGTCATAAATACTCCATTCTAAACTTAATTTTATATTTATTCACTTCACTTTATTTATAATGGCGACTTCTGATATTTATTCAAACATACGCTAAAAATGTCTATTGTCTTTGGATTTCAAATTTTTTTTTACTTACTTACCTTACTTTATTAGACATTATTTATGTAGAGGTAATTGCCGAAACTGAAACCTATTTTGAAATAAACAAATCGTACTATAAAAATGGTATAGAAAAATAGTATGACCGCGATTACAAAACCGCGTTGTACGAGTATCTCTCTAAAAGGCTATATCAATATTACCTTAGCGTGTGTTATTTTTGAAAAATTTTGCGACCTATTTACCGATTTTAAATCAAATTACATATGCACATCTAAAAATTCCTCAGAAATAACATTATTACCCACACCTTTGAATTTATGGTGTTCATACACGGCCGATAGCCAATATTAAAAAGAAAAATACAGTTTGAATTATAAAAGTCTTCAGGCGTTTGTGGTGATTTATTCGTAAGTTGATTAATTCGTAAGTTGATACGAGAATTGGCAACTGGTTCTATTTTAAGGGAAATCGAAGCCTATTTCCGTAACAGGGAATTTAATTAATTTGTATCCAAAAAAGCTTATTTCAAATTAAGCCCAATAGTTTACATATATTATTTCTAGGTAAAAATAACTATCAACAATAATAAAAAATAAGGGTTGAAGGTAGAGGGGTGAAAATTAGGGGTTGTATGTATTTTTATGTGCTGGATAAAAAAACATAAAAACATAAAAACAAAAAAAAACTAAAAAATTAAAAAATTGGGGTGGACACGGCTTATCACTTAGGGTGTTGAAAGATAGATAGTAGCCGATTCTCAGACTTATTGAATATGCATAAAAAAAATCATAAGAATCGGTCGAGCCATTTCGTAGGAGTATGGGAACGAACATTGTGACACGACAATTTTATATATTAAGATTTTCAACACCTAAATATACAATACTCATACGTGTTTACAATATTCTTAAGCTACATAGTAAAAATAATTAAAAATTGATAAATAGAAAATTAAAACAAGTTTAAAAAGTTTGATCCCTGTGGCAGTGTTTGGCAGCATTTTGTTGCTGTATTGCGATACTTATTCCTTTTTTTAAATACGGATACATTGTGATATTTTTGTATTTAATGGTATATAGAATAGTTATTTACAAATAAAACTCTATCTATAAATAATCCTGCTTTAACACCACTTATGAAGACTCCAAAGTCCAGCCATATAACTCTATAGTGAATCTCATAGGTCACTGATGATTAAAAAATAAACATGTTTTGAAAAAAAACTTCTGTGGAAGCGCAAAATTATGCTATTTAGCAATCGTTGTTTTGTGAGTACTCTCTGACCATGATCAATGAAAAGCACTTGAAACGACGAGTTATTTAAATCTCATAATAATAATGATGCTTTTAGGAAATCAAAAATGATACAGTTTTGAAGTATTTATTATAGAAAGTCCAAGCTTTAGTATTGATCGCTTTCAGTGTAATTTGAATTTCATAATGTAATCCCCATAATGTATTCCTACAAAGTTTATTTTTAATACAATAAGCTACCTAGGCTTAGTGGGTAAGCCGCTTGTCTTGTGTTTGTTTCCTGTCAAATAAATTGTTGCATAATGTTGAACATCCTACACTTTATGTAATGATAGATTTATCTTGTTGCTGTTTCATCATATTCTTCATAGGAAACTAAATTAACCAAGCATATTTACTTTTAAATCTTTTTCATTTTATTTTACTAATTTTGATTTCTATTTCATATTTTACCCTATATTGTTAAACTGTTTAAGCTTTTAAGGTTATTTACCTTTAGGTTTTTGTAAGCAAGACTTTTTCAATGTTTTAAGTTAGTCCTGTTAACTGACCAATATATTAATAAATTAATAAATATTATACAGAAATTAAAAGAAGGAGAATAATATGGGTGTACGTTACACGACAGAAATAGATATGCCAAAAAATATGTTGTAATCTATATAAAATCAACTCATAATATATTTTAGATTCTATTACAGGATTTTCATTTAGTAATTGGAAGGTACGAGTAGATACGAAAATATGTATTTGTAGTTATCAACTTGTTAACTTAAGCAATACCAACAGAAATTCTTATTATAACCGGCTGACCCGGCAAACTTCGTACCGCCTAACAGTCAATGAATGTCGTGTTACAGATTAACTGAACTTAATTTATGAAAGTAATAATTGCATATAATTGCAATACTCAACATTACAATGTGTTGTATATTTAAATAGCTTATATTTCCTTTATTTTATACGAAATAAAATTCTGAACGCCCGAATATATACGTAGATATACATATTTGTAAACCAATATATTTGTCAATCATTTTTCATTACTGAATTATTCTACATTTCTTAAATCTAAAATAAGCCATTATCCGAGTATTGGATATATTTTGCTATGATTTTTTTTAATACAGTAAACCCCCTTATAACACGGTACTTTTATAACACATTTGCATATTACGCGATTTCAGTCCCTCGTACTCGTATAGCATATAGGGGGTTATCCCCCATATATCGGGGGTTGGATATGTTAAATTTCTGTACTGTGAAATTTATAATGCTTTCTACGCACATATTTCGTTCAAAACATAGTTTTTTCTTAATATTCGATTTAAATTTAACGAGAAAAGTTAAACGTGAAACATTTGTAAATAACGCGTTATATGGGATCATACAAGCACGTAATACGCGTTTCCTATAACGCAGAACCAATCTAGCGTGTTATAGGAGAGATTACTGTACAGTGTACATTCTTTAGTTTGAGGGGTAGTACCGTATCGACCGGCTGAACATTGAATGTTTGACAGTTATGAAACCTCTGAACATTTTGTATTTATAATTTTTTTTTACTTTTATTTTATGTTATCGTTTTTACGTTCGTTAACCATTCACGAGTTATGAGTGTTCAACCCGGACTTTGTTTTATATTAAGATTGTCTCCATTGTTTTGTATTAAGCAATTCATTCTGTCATATCTGACTTCAAAGTGTGTGTTAAATCCTTAAACTATCCCTGTAAAGTAATATATACTGTTCGCAGTTCCTGTATAATATATCTGAATAATTCAGTTCTTAAAGAGTTTAACATAGTTCCAAGATTGACGTTCATGTGACGCCTGAGTAAAATATTGCTCACTTAAAGAAGAAATTTTCTTCCCTCGCCTTAATTTATAGCCCAATGATATTTACAGAATTGATGGGAAAGTTTAGCCGCAATTGTTCGCGGCCTAATGCGTTTGATCCACTTACTAAATCGTTTATAAGTACTTTTCTAAATCGAAGGTATTTACTAAATCACTGTGTGCGGGCCTAGAAATGTGTTTGGAGATATTTTTTATACAAACGATTGATCACAATCCCACCGAAATTTAATGGGATTGTACGTAAACGAACCCATATTATACTATCTAGGAAAGATATAAGGGGGCAAGGAGTTCCACTTCTTTGCTGGTGTTCTAAGACACGACGAACCAAATTTGCACCTGGGGATGTCAACAACGAAGGGGTGAAACTCCAGCGGACTTCCAGATAATAGGAGTACAATCTATAGAAGACTTATAGGCGAGTGCTTTTCATTATCTTGAAATTGTTGCTAGACTAAATTTACTCTAATATTATATTGTTACTATTGAAGTTACACGAGGCAACTTTTCTATATAGTTTGTTTGTTTTGGTCTATATATTTTCTATATAAACCAAAACAAACATTTGTGCGCGTACGCTGTGCAACACTGTGTCGCACAGTTCAGCACACTGATGGAATCGTACCTTAATAATTGACTATAAAAATTAAGATGTTAGTATTAATAGCACCTTTTTATGAAATGCCTAGGTAAACCATATCGTCAACATCATATTTCTGATATTCGAAGTTCGCAAAAAATTGACCAATTAAAAGGCCTCCAATGTGAGGGTCCATAGGCAGCAGTATCACTTAATCGAGTCAGCCTTCGCCCGTTTGCCCCCTGTTCTAAAAAATCGGGCCCCGACTTCTATAGATCGCGTATTTGTACTTATGATAGCCAAAAAAATGATTTTAAGCAAAACACACGGAACGGATATTATAATAGGAAGGTGCAAAATAATGGTTACTTAAGAAATTGGTTTAAAGTTCTAAGAATTATTATCGCTATTGGACAAAGAATTTTCAATTTACTTGGAAAGTAATTGAAAACGCTTCTCAGGGAAAATAATGTCTACCAGTTATATTTATATAATGAAAGTGACTGATATCTGTATATAAAAGAGAGTGAAACATATATCTTTACATAGCATTAGTAACCAAAATTGTATGTTATGATTGAAAACTGAAAGAAACTAACGAAAAATATTTTGTAGTGAGGGTAGAAACATCAGTGTAAATTTGTGAAAACTCATGATATAGTATATTTGTTTGATTTAATTTTCTCTATAGTGCAGTCATAATTTTAACAGCAACTTGGTTTACCGATTATTTTCTATCCGCGGTAAAGGCTGGTTTCCACAGAACTTCTAAAGTTTTACATAGATAGCTAATACCAAGAGGCAAAAAAATTAACTTGAAACGAGCAAAGATAAATCGAATGCTATTATTTCGTCATCATCTTGGCGCCATTTGGCTCTGGCTTGGGAACTACAGATATAGAGAAATAGAACCGAGGACTTAAAACAGTTTCTATTTTTAACGTTTTTATTCCAGTTCGTGATTACCAAGGTTGTAGGCCTTGCTCATCTTACTTAATATGTATTATTATGTATATCACACGACATCGACAGAATTGTAAAAGATAATAGCATAGAGCTTGCCTAGATGAATAGCAAAAGAGATGACGCAGGTCCTGCCAGCCAGTGGATTCTTACTCGCCTATAAATATCATAAGCATATTTCAGAATAAGTCATCGCTCAGGTCCGGTGGAAGACAAGCCCACTAGTCATTTTCTACGAAAGGGAAGACATACACTTCTAGTTTATCTTTTCGGCAACAGTACTGCCCGATAGTGTGGGTTAATAGGGTTCGTAATATGAAATAATTACGGCTTAATGCTTACTTAAGTGAAAACACATTCGCCATAGAAATATCTAAGAAAGGTCTTTAAGCTCAATGTTTCTAATCAGACATTGTGTTGTTATACATATTCCAGTAATGTACCGTTGGATCCATTTAGAACTATTAGAACCAGGCTATCACCGTTTACGTCTACATTTAAGACAATATCGATTCGTTACAAGAAAGAATAGCATACTTTCTAAGTCTTAAGGCTATTACAGTTGTACGTGAGTTAAATTTATTTTCGTTTATTGGTATTTTGCCGGTTATAATATATTAAATATGAGTGGCTCAGTAAAGCTGAGTTGCATTTATTGCATGTACTGTGCTTTCTATCTGGTAGTCTGGGGTTCTCGTGAAAAACTTATAAATTTGTGTGATGTTAAATTCAAGTGGGTATGCTTTTCATGATAACTTTACGTTAATTTTTTAAATTGTAAATCACCCTTATAGATGAATAATAAGAGAAGTTAGAGATCACTGCCGTGTAATACTTTCAAGGGGAAGGTTATTATATTTTTAAAGGCAAGTTGCCTTTATAGCGTAGGCGAGTATTTAGACTATTTACGGAAGTTTGACAACAATAATACGTATAATACTTAACTTATTATTATGACTATAACGATGTTCTAATTATAAGAAATTTATTTACATTTTATAAGTTATAATTAAAGAAGATTTGTTATTAAATATGGTCCCTCGTGAAATTGCCTCGTGTAGCTTTAATAGTAACAATGTAATATTTTCAGAGTAAACTTAGTCTGGCAATAATTTCAAGATAATGAAAAGTGCTCTCTGAACGCGTCTTGCAAATTGATACTATTTGGAAATTGAGCCCATGCTTGTTGTGTCTTTATACCGTTTAAAGTTAAGCGAAAATCATCTTTTAAAACGGAAATAAACATTTGTCTCAAACATGATATAAATGTGAGAGAAAATGCTACAGGCAGTTACTCCTTATTAGTACATTGTAATAATAAAAAGGCCATTGTTTAACTGCTAAAGGATTTCCTACAATGGAACTAAGCAATTGTTTCTTTTAAAAATCATAAGGGCAGTACTGATTCTCTGTTGCCAGGTTTTCTAGGAACTAGAAAAAATAGAGCTGTATTAGACTGTCAAGCGACTGAATTTCAACCTTAAAGATTATATTGTCTGATTGTACACCGATGTTTTACTATGTACAATGGTTTGTACGTAGAAAATATCGTGAGGAACAACAACGCTCTTCTAGAAGCACGCTGGAGTTTCACCCCTCCTTAGTTGACATCCCCTGGTGCCGCACTGCACGATTTGGTTCATCCAAAGTGGATCCATCCATCTCCCCTGTACAGAATAGAATTAATTTAAGCGGCGATTAAATAGGCATCTCCTGCATAGGCGTCAATAGGCCACTTAACATCAGGTGGGATTGGTTCAAGTATCTGTCCAGTTCTGTATAAAGAAAGGAAAGGCTTGCCATATATTCAAAATCCGACGTGTCAGGAAAGGAAGGATATATTTGCCTATAAAGAAAATTGCGGAGACCCGAGGCGAAACGAAATAAAGGATTGTCACTGTGTATAAAGCAATATGACATACCTGTACTTTAACTTTTACCTACTTTTTTTAATTCCTTTATTTTACTAAATAATATAATCACAATATGTTACATTAGAAAATTGCTGTGCTTTGTATGAATGTAACCATAGCAGTCTTGTTTAGGAACGCGACAAATGCATATATAAGTAGTTTTTTTAATTTGTTGTTTATGTTGGTTGGCCAAAAATATGTTTTTAATTAAATATTAAACATTAAATATGTTTTCACTTTTTTGTATATTTATAACTAAGGTTGCTTAACTAATTTAACTATATATGGTGTAATTGTTATTGAAAAAGCAATAGAAGTTAATAAATATTTATTTTATAAAAACTATATAGTCTAGCTTAAACAATCGTTAAAAAAATGAATACCTAACATATTTTATCACAACCAAAAACTAGATCTTTCGCAGCTTCATATTTTAGCAACTCCCTTGAGGCACTTTCTACACGAAACATTTATTCATCATGTTAAGTAATACCGTGAAAACATCTTTGGGATATAGAGACGTATTGTAATAGTTGTTAACTTTTTGCTCATTCTACTTAGGTTCCTTCAAGAAAAGGGCGTACCAATTCCTAAAAAGCCGGCAACCCACACGAGCCCTCTGGCATTGAGAGTGTTAATGGGCGGTTTCACTTAACATCAGGTGAGCCTGAGCTGTAAAAAAAACCGAGAGTCACATTTAGTAAAAAAAAATTTAGATCTAAATCACATAAATTATCTCTTTCATATAATAGTCGATTAACGTATATATGTACATGAGAGATGCTGCATAGGTCGTTTACTAGGTATTAAAGCAGGTACCGTATGATATCTGATTAATAGGAGAAATAATATTAAGTACTTTATCTGTAAAAACATGGATTTCAATTTCTTGGAAATGATGGAGTTATACGAGTACTTAAGATTTTACTCACAACTGTCGATAATAGAGATTGGGTTTTACGTAGGTAGTAAAATAAAAATAAAATAAATCAGTCAACTTTGTTAAGTCTGAGCCTCAGATCTCTGTATCTGTTTTATGATCACTTGTCAATCTAATAGGCAAGTAGGTGATCATCCTGACACACGCCGTCGAGTTTTTGGGTCAAAGGTAAGCCGGTTTCCTTACAATGTTTTCCTTCACCGTTGGAGCGAATGTTGAATGCGCACATTGAATGTCTATTGAAGCACAGCCGGGAATCGAACCTACGACCTCAGGGAAGACAGTCACACACTTGAAGAGACTGGACCAACACAGCTTTAGGCATTTGTAAAATCATTATAAAATATTATATTCACATACACAGCCCGTTACTCATGTTCAGGACTTAGTGCGAACTAAGATTCCCGTAGGTCAAAGTCCAATTAATTTTTGACCTACTTTAGGCTCTCATCTCTGAATTCCTTAAAATATCACACTTCATAGAGAACAATTGAAAATGGAACGCGGGTAGTTACTTACTTTGTAAAACACTTTGCTAGTTCTAAATTCAAATGCGTTTCTCTATAGTGTCCCCAACTGATAAACATTATAAATATTAAATATCCTTTTACATACTCATAAGAAATTCTCGAGTACGTTGAAGCTTCTACGACCTATTTAATGTTGCTTTGAAATGTGTCAATAGGATTATTTAACTTCCGTCTAGCTGCAATTATAATTAAATAAGATTGAGGTTAAGATTGTTGTAATTGGGTCAAGAATTAAACTTCGCAAGTAATTATAAAAATTGTACCTTCTTACACACACAAATATACAGTATTTACAATATTCTTAACCTACGTTATACTAATAATAATCGTCAAAAATAGATAACTAGAAAAGTATGGTCCTTGTGGCAGTGTACCTTTAACGCTGGCAGCATTTCCTTGCTGTATTACGCTACTATTGAGTGAAGAAAGCACCAGCTCTGGGGTCACCGGTACTATATACCAGGCTCCAACTTAAATCTTTAATTAGCGCATGTGTACTTGAACCCCACGGCCCAAGAGCCTCTACTCCAAAGGGGACAAAATCAAACTTTTTCCTCCAAGTTTGATCTAATATTTGAGCCGTTTATTTTTCGCCACATGCTCTGCTTTTGTGCTTGTACAAGTAGCATCCCATACCAAAGTCCGTGCTTCGCCAAGGGATCAAAGACATCTGATTCGCTTGCAATCGTATCTAGCGATACACGTGGTATCAATTCCGATTAAAAAAGTTAATAATTGAATTTGACAAGTGTCGTTTAGCCTAGTTGCATAAAAAATGTTAAAACCGCATCTATTATGGTCCTTATTTTAAACTGATATTGAAAATAGTAAGATGGTATTATTAACAAAAAAAGTCAAATTAAAAATAATTCGTTTACTTATTTCATCAATTACAAAGTACCCGCAATTCTTCCTCCGTATCTTAGTTGGCTCACGTATACAAGACGAACATCCTAGATGCCATCCCGGTGACACAATCCCACAAAACGTATATATAATCTCCAATACTTCGGTATGTCTAACAGAAATCAGCTAATTAAACTAAACGGTCATAATTTTTCCGCAAATATGAATACGGAGGTGCATTGAACTCAGTTGTCACGGCTATCAGTACCGTTATGCTATAACTTTACTTTCGACGAGAAACACCGAAAAACGGCGTTTTAGTTCTGCTTCTAACGGGAAAGCTCTCATTCACAATTATGTCAAGGTCTTGCTGGCTTACTTTAAGCGTAGGCTTTTAACATTGTCATTAGACGAATAGCAGTTTTAGTTACTTGTGTAAATTATATAAGGCAATATTTATTATTGTAAATTATAACAATAATCAAAAATAAGTTTACTCTGATGTGGTAACAGTGTGGCGGAAACACAAACTGGAGACTGTTTTTCTGTCCACCAGGACGTGTTAGTTGTACCTATTATAGGAAATTTATATTTATTTATTTACACTTCATTATACTTTACATGCATAAATAATTAACCAAAAACAACATAAAATTCCATGTAATAATATAAAATATCAACTAAAACTGATATTATACTGAAGTATAATCAAAAGATCGTCAAAATAGTTAAAATATATTTAATTTAAGAGATAGAAAAGTGGAAATGGGCGGGGTGTTTAAATGTAAAAGTATCTGAATAAAACGCAATTATTATTATTGTTATAATGTTTTAATGACATATTCATAATATAATTGCAGTGGTTTAAGTAAAGCACGGCGTAAATAATTTGACAGATATAGTACAGACTAATCAAAATCTTAAACGAAATGAAATATCGACCATAAATGCAATAAAATAGCCAGACAATTATCTGCATCCGTTACATAACGTCGCAAAGCAACAGGTGGCAATTAGTTACGTCTCACGGTTAGTTCGGATAACGGAGATGAAACTCAGCGAAGCATGTTATTATTAACTGTTATCAGCTGATATTATAAAACTTGGTGACTGAGATGAAGAGAGAGGTGTACCTCTTAGATAAATTTGTAGATTTATCTTAAATAAAAGGTCCTTCTATCGGCAGTATTAATAGTGCGTTTTTATTATTGGTTAATAAGTTAATCAATTAAAAGTACAGAAAACACCAAAAAACCACTAAAGGGCCTGGCTTGTGCAGGAACAAACCACGGTACAAATTTTAAATTCCTTATAAACTCAAGAGTAAAATACGATGAATACAAAAAAAACTTAACGAAAACATTTGAATAAACAGAGAAATAAACGTTTGTATACCTTAAACATAATATAACATCTATCTTAAATTTATGGAGCCAAGCAATCACGTTTATTATGGAACATAAGATACAGGTATCACTTATTCCACGTAATTAAATTTGAAACTACAGGCATCCCTACTCATCGGCAAAGAAGACAGAGGGTGTAGGCCGAGAGAAAAAGCCGGCGTAAAAAGGTCTCGGTACTCTTTTAAAATAGCAAATCATCAAACAACACTTATTTTAAAACAAATATCCCAAATTAATTAGAAGTAGCCTGTCTAGCACAAGTCCCAGGCCCTTTTATCAAATACATAATCGTTAACTTTATAGTAAGCCTTTTTACACAGCTTTTCTTTGATACATTCCTTAAATTTATTAAAAGTCAGAGATAAAAGAGCCTCTGGGATTTTATTAACGAAGAGTATCCCTTTTCCAAAAAAAAAGTTACTAACTTCTAGTACGGGAAAATTTCAGCCTGCGTTTGTTCCGAGTATTAATATTACCGTCATAGTTAATTGAACTAAATTTTCAATTAACTATGACGGTAACGTAACTGAACTTATAATTCAGTCACGTGTCATCATTCAGTGTCAGTCACGGACGACCATTTTAAATTAAATTTTTAATTAAAAAAAACATCAGTGCCGCTACAAGCTCTTTAGGTCTTGGCCTCAGATTTCTGAATCTGTTTCATGATCATTTTTAAATCTAATTGGCAAGTAGGTGATCAGCCTCCAGTGCCTGACACACGCCGTCGACTTTTTGTCTAAGACATGTCGGTTTCCTCACGATGTTTTCCTTCACCGTTCGAGCAAATGTTAAATGCGCACATAGAAAGAAAGTCGGGGAACAGCCGGGGATCTAACCTACGACCTCAGGTATGAGAGTCGCACGCTGAAGCCACTAGGCCAATACTGCTCAATTTTTAATGAAAGGCAAAAAATATTTTTAAAATTTTTTATCCGAAATAATCATAATTGGATTATTAATGATTTCTTCTGAAGTTTTTTTACATATTCGGTTATGGAAATGTACTAAAAATATTCTTAACTTAGCATGTCATTAAAATAAAATCGTATATTGTATTCTATAACATTCAGGTCAACTGCTATTTGAGTTGGATATTTGAAGAAGCTCCGTCTGGAATCTCTTACATATTCATGAAACCAACTGTAGATATTTATTTGCGTTCTGACGGATCTTCTCCCATTTTTTAAACTGAACACGGCCTTGTCTACATAAACTCAGGCATAGAGAAATTCGCTTTGCGAATAGGCTAAAGCCTTGCCTAGTCTTACGCCTTGATTTTTCTTTATTATTTTTCTACAATCTTAGGGTTTACGCCTACCTAATTTTCAATAAAATGGGCAAGTAACTTCGCCTACTTTTACAACACATGTACGAGTTCTCTTAGTCAAAATTCAGTGGCCTTATAATTCAACTTGTCTCTGAATTTAGAACTAAGGCTTTAGGAAAAAACGCGACTAAATTAATTTTCTGCTTATTCAGAAAGTGATCATCTGGTAATAAATGAAATATATATATTCTCCAATAGGTTCAAGTATCATATTTAAACTTCAATGTTCCGATTTGAATATAACTCGTAAATAAATAATAATGTATCTATGACCACTGTTTTATTTGTTCTGCTGACTTATATTACATCTTTATTAGAGTGAGTAAATTATATTGTTTTATGGGTTTAATGTATAACTTAACGCGCACTTTAAAAAATCTAAGTACATATGTATAAAACAAAGTCGCGTTAATTACACCACTTATAACTCAAGATCGGCTGGACCGATGTTAGTTATCTCTTTTTTGGTGGATTCTTCTCCGCTCCGAATAGCAGAATAAGTAATTAAATATCGGATAAGTTATTGAATAAAAATAAATTAATTTTACGAATGCAAATAGCATGTGGTGCCAGCTGTTGACAAAATTACTATATATAATTATATTTATTAGAAATAATAACAGCTTCTTATACGGCTACCAATTAAGTTTTTATCATATGATTATAAGTTTTACATATTAATTGTCATAAACCGTTATCTACAATGAACTTATAAAATGGTTTTCAGACCGCCGAAGGTGCATGGGCGTCGAAAATGAAAATAGTCCTGAGTTTGATCATTTATGCCGCGAGTGTGTGTGCTGATGACAATGAAGAAAGGTAATAATAAAATAAAATAAAAACTTAACATTATAATACTATGGTCATCATTTCAATAAATTGCAATTATAAGGTTAATGCATCTTCTACCGCATTTAACACTGATCAGAGGAGTTGGTAGGATTAATAACTGCTGCTGAGTTTCATCACGGAGCGATTTTAGTTTTTCCGCGCACCACCACTATGAGGAACCAGCTGCCCACCGAAGTATTTCATGACCAATTCGACTATAGAGTCCTTCAAGAAAAGAGCGTACCAATTCTTAAATTGCCGGAACGCGAGCTCTCTGACAATGTGAATGTCTATGGAGCTACCTCCACTACCACGCTTAACAGCAGATGAGCCTCCTGCCCGTTGGCGCCAGTTATATAAGAAAAATAAAACTGAATGTCTGTTTTATTTACTATATTCTTAAATGAAACTGTAGTGGCTCTAGCTATATAAGATCTTGTATTAAATCCATTAAATTCTACTGAGTAAATGCTACTATGTGGGTTTTTTATAACATAACGCATTACTTTTTCATTAAAAAAATCCCCACATTCCTAGAGCAAGAATGTAATTGCTAAACTTATATTTTCAGGCGATCCAAATTACCATACATCGCTGATGCGGCTGGCATCTCTATTCCACGACCTTCAAATCTGCCAGCATCGGTTGGAAGTCCGGTGAATTTACTTACACCTGACAGATATGAATTCTATACATTTGATGAATCGGGAGAGTTAGTCAAAAGATTAATGACATTAGAGGAAATACAGGCTATAGTCGCAGCAGGAGAAGATGCAGATGGACTGGTTACGTTTGCTAACGAAAATCAACCAACTATCGCTTTTAATTTCAGTCAACCTCCATACACAAAAGTAAATAGTGTCGTAGCTAATGTACAAAACGTCTTAAAAGCCCAAATGGAGGCTCATAAAAATAATCCACTTATGCAGCCTACATTAGATACACCTGATGTTTCCGATTCATGGAGTTTAATTTTGCCATCAATTTTTGGCAACACAGGAGTCGATATTGTACCGGACAAGACTTCTGGAACCTTTATTACTCCTGAAACCGAAACTATTGAAGATGACAATTTAAATGGAGACTATTTGTATGGGTTTAGCAAAGAAGCCAACTCAGCATCTTATTCGAGACCCATTGAAACAAGCACTAAAGTATCTCCAATGCTTGAAACAAAAAGTCCTAAAACAACCGTTGCTCCAGTTACTCATTTTATGACAAAGCCAAGTACAGTTCGTTTAGAAACTAAACCAACATTTAAACCTTCAACTACAACTGTAAAGACAACAACAGAAAAACGAAAAGTTTCTACAACAACAATCAAACCAGTTGCATCGAGTACAGCAATTCATAAAGATAACATCTCCACCACATCAAGTGTGCAAAAGATTGCTACAAAATCTGAAGTAACAACAAAACTACCAAGCACCAAGAATGATGCGAAAATAAGTACTGAAAACATTATAAATAATCTATTGACTACAAGAAAAAAATTTCAAACTACAACTGAAAAAATACAGAACATATTTGTGCCAGTCTCTACGATTCCATACAGTACTCCAAAAACTACGATCGGATCTATAAACCAAAGTACAAAATCACCCAGTACAACTGTAATAGATTTTAAAAAGCCACAGGTAACACCATTAATTGAATCGAGTTCTCTTAATAAAGATGATGAATATAACAAAATAAACTCAACTACTATAACAACACAATCTGTATCATTGTCGACTGTTCCTTCGTCCACTGAAGAAATAACGTCGGAAAAATATTTACAATCATCTCAAAATGAACAAAAAGGCGAAAATGTAGTGGATACAGAGGAAACAATTTTACCAATGTTTGATTTTGCGCAAAGTATTAGTCAAATTGCATCTGATTTAGGTGGTAACTATGCTCCATTGCCTACAGCAAACAATATTGTCGATTCTTCAAAAGAAAATAACATTAACATTATGGAAAGCAAAGAAAATATCGATATTGACATTCCTCAAGAACCTGAAAAGATAATTGAAAAGCAAGAAAATGTTACTGATAACTATATCAAAGTAACCACATTACATGCAAATCAGAGTGAACAAAGTATAAATGAAACCAATCATAAACAAGACGAATTAAATAGCAATGAAAATACTACATTTTTTCCAGAGGTGACTAAAATAGAAACTACAACTGCCGCAGAAGAAATTGAAACTACAACTTTCGATTTAATTTTAGCTGACTCAATGGAAGATCTATTATCTCAAGTTGTTTATCAAACAAATAATATAGTATCTTCCCGTGATGATGTAAATAAAGTAAACAACACTAAGTCAGATTCAAATACAACTCTTAAAGATTCTTATGAGAATATAAATAATTCAACTGAATCCCCAATAGAAATTTCCACAAGTATTATAACAGAAAATCTAAGCGAAAATATTGATCAACCTATAACTGAGGAAAAAGTGACCATTAAAGAAATAGAAGTGTTAACAACTGAAAGAAGTTATAAAATCGACGATATACCTAACTTTTTACCTATTTCAAGTTCAAAGAATAAATCCATTCCAGAGATTTTGAAACAATATGAAGACCAAAAAGATACAGTTCTTTCTTCAACATTAGCAACAATCACAGAATCTAATACTTTAAATGATAGTATTGATACGAATAAACACAGAGTATCGAATAAACAAAATATAGAAACCACTACTGCGCTACACAAAGTAGAACCAACTACGATGTTAAACAAAGTAGAAACAACCACTTCTACATTAATAAAAGACTTAAATTCCGCTTCTAATGAAAATAAAGTTAATACAGTTAGCGTTAATAAACTAAATAAAGTTCAAAACAAAATTTACGTTAACTTACCAAAAGCAGATGAATTCAAAAAGAAAATACAAAAAATTAACATCGACGATAAGGAATTTGCCAACGAACGTAATAATTCATGGAAACTTATACCTGCCGTGCCTCCACCAAAGTCACAAAGTGAAACTAATAATAAATATAAACCAGAAGGATTTTACACCCCAGAAAGTAACTCTAATAAGCATATATCATTAGACGTGTCGAAGGAAAATCAAGGACTGGTAGTTACCACTAAAGATTTAGGTGAGGATATTTTACAATTTGTAGAATTATGCAATGAATTGGCATTTCAATATTGGAATGATATGACGCAAAATATAGACAAAAAGCGCAGTTTTGTTTTTTCACCTTATGCAATAACATCTATGCTGGCTATGATGTTTATGGGAGCTCGAGGAGCCACATCAGGTGAAATGAATGACATATTAAAACTGGATGACATGGTGACATTTAACCCCCACTTTACTTTAAGGAATGTGTCAGATTCTATAGATGTTTCCCCTGCATCCGGAGTAGCAGTGTCGGCATTTATAAGAGAGTTATACAGTGACAGAAGTAAGGGTAAAATTTTGACGTTTTATAAAGAGAGGGCTCAACAGTTTTACAATGGACATGTGGAGGAAATCAACTTTAAATTAATAAGTGATGTTATTCGCCGAAGAACTAATCTCTTAGTAAAGAGGTATACGATGGGCAGAATAACGGAATACATGAAGACAAATTCTATAGTAATGCAACCACCGCTAGCAGCATTCTCGATGAACATTTTTGAGGTAAGTTTTTGTAACTAACGGAAGCCAACAGTATGTACGATCTCTATAAAAATAAAATATATAAAGAAACACTTATTTTAATTGGGCTTATATTTTCTATTAATTTCTTTGTACAAAATCCATGTTTATTAATAATTTCAGCACTAAAACTAACCTAACCAACGACCAGAACACAAATAACAGCTCATTAATAAATTTAATTGACAATAAAAAAAATTATAATGAATATCACTCTTGTAAATGTGTAAAACACATGTTTTTTGTTATTACAGACTGACTGTACCGGTTCATCAGTAGATGGAAGAGATGGAGAGATGTACTTTGTTGTTTCACCTAACGTACGACAGAGGCGATTAGTTCCCGTTCCAGCTGTGGTTTACAGAACAAACTTCTTAGCTGGCTATGATCCGGTTTTAGATGCTACTGCCGCTACCTTAGGAAATACTAACTCAATCATCAGCACTCTTTTCCTCATGCCTGGTCAACAAGGAAACATAGTTCACGGTGAAGATCTAGAAACGCTCGAAAAAAGACTTTTAGCATCAAACCCCGCAACATCGTGGAACCGGCTCTTACGCACCTTACTTCCACGAGTGGGCCTAGAGCTACAAATACCAAGGTTTTCTCACAAATCTATTTTCAATGTGTCGTCTTCGTTGCGAAAGATGGGGTTAAAGGATATCTTTAACCAGGAACATGCAGATTTGGGCGGACTTAATGGTCCATCGAAAAATTTGTATCTATCGGATATGGTGCAACTTTCAAATTTCGTTACATGTGGTGAAGGCATTGTTTCTGAACAACATCATATTGAGGAATACCCAGAAACCCTAGATGAGAAAGTCCAAAGGCGTAGAAGTGCCAGATGGTTGAATTGGGATGAGCCAAGGGATTATCAAAGGGCTTTTCATGATCCACACGATGTTGGAGAAGCAATGCATCTTCCGTTGCATTTAAGGCCGAGACAGGCAAGATTACCTGCTCGATCCCAGCCAGCGAGATTGAAATTTGATAGACCATTCCTATACTTTGTGAGACATAACCCATCAGGCATGATATTGTATGTGGGGAGATATAATCCAAGACTTTTGCCGTGAATAAAGACTGTTAGAAAGACACTTCGTATTAAACACATGGCAAGTCAAAGCTACATATAACTTTTTTCACATACGATGTTTTCAACGCTAACAAGTTAATATTAAAATAACACTGTAATAATTTTGGAGAAGAAATTGCTATGTGCTTAGTACGAAATGTTGCCAGCGTATAATTAATGTAGTTAATGGTGTATTAATGGTGTAATACTCGAACTCCTTAGGGAAAGTGATAAGATATTGGCGCGTGGATTAGGTTAATGAGCACTTATGTGACAGTATTATGTCGTTTGGTATGGAGGTACTTCGATTATAACTATTTAAAAAAGGCCAAATATACATATTGCCCTTGTACAAAGCCAGTATTCAAATTTCGAACTAAGCTCTCTGCTCTGAAAATTTGTCAAGTTCAAGTAAAAACACAAATCAATGTAATGGCATAGCACAAGCTTATCGTTAGGTTTGTCTAGTATTAGGTTATGTCGATGTTATGTGAGTTTCTGCTACAACGCACAGATTTTCTATCCATCGGTATAGCTGTCTTGGTTTGGTTCAGTTTCAAATACGGAGCGATGTTCAACTATTCGATACAAAAATTATCGAATATATTACTGTATTACGCTAACATTGATTTTCGATTATTGAGGCTGCTGCTAATTAAAGAAATAGTGTATCCTCGTACCCACATACTAATTTGATTTATATGACTTAGCTATCTAGAAATAATCTCATTGATATTCCGATAACATTGTGTAAAAATTAACTAAGATAATATTAATATTTGTCGCAAACATAACACACTTTAAATACAATTCATCGGATTATAATTCATTAGTTTCAATTCGACACAGTAGAATCATTTTTCAGGTAATAGTTTTTCGTAAGTTAAAGGTAATTTTTTATGCATATCTAATGTCAAGATGAGATCTTGGATTAGGTAATGAGGACGTAGTATTAATAAACAATAAGTTATAAAATAGTTCATTCATTGTAATTATCATGAAATAAACATTTTAAATATTCTTTTGTTTTTACATTAAATAATATTGTTTGCACTCGTCGAAGAATTCCTTCCATTCGTAACATTTCTGTGATTGTATTAATACTGGACAGTCCTGGAAGAAAATAGTACGTTAAAAGTAATTCTCTAAGGTAATCCACATAAAGGATTTGATTACGTCTTTTGTTTAAACTTCCAACGAAGTATATTTACGATGTATTGGTACACAGCCGTGGATCAAACCTTAGAAATGAGAGTCACACGCTGAAGCCAATAGACCAACACTGCATAACAATTAAGCATATAAAGAGACACTAACAGTTTATACAGATACTTACATATAGTTTCAAATAATCTCTGAAGCATAGTAGAAAGTTGTAAAATTCACAAGTGGATAGCGGCATAAACATTATGAAGTATTGTCTGCAGTGAATCTTCGCACTCAGCAATAGAGTACTAAATGGCTTGTTCAACAATGCCCATTTCTCTAAGTGCGTGTAAAATTTTTCGGTACTAACAGTATTGTCATCGTTAAGCATTTTATATTTTTTTAAAACACATTCCCAGAAAGTGCACTGTAAAATATACACTTATTATCCAAAGGGCCCCTTTGGGGTTAGCGATAGATGAATTTTGTCACAACCCTTTAGTCTGAATAAAAAAAAATCAGTGGCGCTACAACCTCTTTAGGTCTTGGCCTAATAGGCAAGTAGGTGATCAACTCCAGTGCCTGACACACGCCGTCGACTTTTTGGGTCTAAGGCAAGCCGGTTTCCTCACGATGTTTTCCTTTACCGTTCGAGCAAATGTTAAATCAGCCGGGGATCGAACCTATAACCTCAGGTATGAGAGTCGCACGCTAAAGCCACTAGGCCAACACTGCTCTAGTCATGAATAACGTTTCTATTATTATTATTTATTAGGAGACATGTGACATCGAGAACTGGCGATTATTATTTTAAGCATCGAAGACACAATATTATGATGTAAGTTATACTTTTGAAGCTGTTCTAAAGAATAATACCAATACGCATAAGATGGTACAAGAGAAATAGACAAAATTCCACGGTTATTTATTTATTCCTTTACAGAATATGTCATGCCATATATCATATACGATATACATATATATGCCATGTCATATACGACGAATAGTGTCCTGTTTTTATTTTCAGCTACTCTGATGATAAAAGATGTCAAAGTCAAACTCCTAGCAGAGAACCTAAACAAAACTTGATTTAAAAAACAAATTGTTTAGTTTTAAATTGTAATTAGATATATACTGTTTAGTACAAGCCAGTCCTCGTACTTACGGCATGTTGGTTCTCAAAATACGCAACGTAAATCGAAACGACGTAAGTCGAGACATTAATGCCCACACGGACTCGAAATTAAAAAAAAAACTGCATTTATAACAAAGGATATACATACTTTATTATCAAAATTTATGTATGAACTTATGAAATTGCTAGTTATTTTTGATATTTGTGTGTTATTAATTTTAATAATAATTATAAAACTTTAATATGTAATCAAAATATGTAATGAGAAATACATAATAAATTAAACTTTTGGCTTAAAGAAACTATCAATTCTAGATTTCTTCGATTCTTGGTATACAGATCTTGGTAACACTGATAGGCTGCACAAATTTTGTTATTAAAGTTGAAACTTCTTTTCATGTCGTTCTCCAAATTTGCACAAGAGAAGTGAATTCTCCTATGCCGGAAATCGAAACAAATGACGTATGCTTGAGGAATAGTGTCAAAACATTGTGCGACGTAACTTTAAACGACGTAAGTCGAGGTAGGTACATTAAAAAAAAAACTTACGTCTGGAACAAAATGACGCCGTCCCAAAGCGACTCCTTCCTTTTTGTGAACTTCAAATATCTCCGTAATGCCACCACATGATCGCACCACGAAGCGATCAAAAAATGCTGGTACAATACAACAGTGCCGATCCTAGAACAAATCTAAATATGATTATATTATTACCCACTAGGGTATAGTTAGCCAATGCCTGGCGTCCATGCGTTGTGTTGTCTCACTCCCTAAAATATGGCGAGAGTGCTGATGGCTGGTCATGCGTCATACTCGTGAACGGATGCTACTTGTGGTGACTGGTCGTACTTGAATTCGTGTCTGCGGTGATGTTAGTTATTTCGACTATGTATTTGGGTGTTGTTCCCACGAGAATGTAAGTGCGTGCTCCTATTTCACCATGCCTCCTGCTGATAGAGGACAAATCTTTGTTTTAGTTTATTTTATTATTATTTATTACTTAAGATGTCATGTGGAACATGGTGTAATGGTTGCAGCTCCTTACAAACGTTGTGCAAAACAGAAAGCTTGGCGATTAAAAAAAGTGACGTAAAGTTTATTGCCAGTTCTTCTCTTTCGTTCTACGCCCTTGATTTGAGAACTGGCAGTAAATGTAAAATTTGAAGCATTTAATGTATATTTCTTTTTTGACGTTCATAAGTGTACATTGTGTTACCTATATGGAGCTATATCACAGGGATCCTCTGTTACTATGGGAGTACCGCAGGGCTCCATACTTGGTCCCTTCTTATTCCTTGTCTATATAAATGACCTGCCATTTCTTAAAAAAAAAAAAAAAAAAAAAAATCCTTTATTTGCAATGATAGTGGTACAAAATAAAATAAAAACAACAACAAGAAAAGTCCGCACAATCAGCCATACAATAACAGGCATGCAAATGTCATAATAAGAAGTCATTTATGAGTAATTGTTAAACTTATATTCTAAATACTCGGTTACGCTGTAAAAGCACCTTGACTTTAAAAATCTAATCACCTTCCCCTTGAAAACATTACATGGCAGTGATCTATAATTTTTAGGAAGGTGATTAAATATTCTCACAGCCATGGCGTAACAATTCTTCGAGTATAGCGCGGTGCAACATGCAGGCACCCGCAGCCGTGTTGGATCCCTTGGTATATAAAAGCAAGTTTCTTTGTAAGTTTTAAAGAATTGTGGATGCTTCTTGACAGTCATCACTGCTTCATAGATATACAGACTTGGTACTGTCAGAATACCCAGTTCGTGGAAAATTGGTCTACAACTTATAAGGGGTCCAACGCCCATGATAGCCCTAATACATTTTTTCTGAGTAATAAAAACTTTACTCACATCTACCGAATTTCCCCATAAAAGGATACCATAGCGCAAAACTGAGGCAACATAGCCGTGATAAGCAATAATTGCTGCGTGTTTTGAAGCCACTTTGCGAGTTCGACTCAAAGCAAAAACAAATTTATTTAGGCGCGTGCATATCGTTAAAATGTGTTGTTTCCAATTAAGATTTTGGTCTAGTGTTAAGCCTAGAAACTTGGTTGATATAGCTTCTTCAATTGACTCGTTTTTATAATTGATTTTGAGGTTATTGGGTCTGCAATTATTATAATTCCGAAATTGTATAAAGTTGGTTTTTTTTACATTTACACTTAAATTATTAATTTCCAACCATTCCGTGACATTTCTTACTGTTTCATTCAATAATGATTCGTGGTTACGCGTAGTATCATTCGACACGACCACTGAGATATCATCCGCATAAAGAATGCATTTATTACTAACCAAATTCGGTAGATCGTTAATGTACAGAAGAAACAGTAATGGGCCCAGTATGCTCCCTTGAGGAACGCCTTTATTGCAATCCATAGCCACAGACTTGTACCTCCTTTCAATATGTTTAGGAGAGGAAGTATGTGTGATTTCAACATATTGTTTACGACCGGTTAGGTAACTTTCAAGTCAATTTAAAGGCAATCCTCGGATTCCGTAAAGTCTACACTTTTGAAGAAGAATGTTGTAGTCTACGCAATCAAATGCTTGGCTCATGTCAAAAAAAACTACAGATACCTGTTTGCGCCTATCGATATGTTCTACAATTGCCTTAACTAAGGAGAAAGCTGCTAGGGTAGTATTTTTACCTCTTTGAAAACCGTACTGTTCCTCATTTATAACACTGAATTTGCCTAAAAAAGAGCTCAACCTATTGTGCATAAGTTTTTCCAACACTTTAGCTAAAGTTGGTATTAAAGTTATAGGTCTGTAGTTTCTAATATCCTCTGTATTACCCTTTTTAAACATAGGTTTAACTATTGATAATTTTAAAGAACTGGGAAAAATACCCTGTGTGAAAGATAAATTTATGAGATGGGTAAGGATACTTGCTAGATGTCGTGAGGAGAATTTTAAGACTTCTGTTGTTATTCCGTCATAACCTGCCGCTTTAGTATTATTAAGATTATTTATAGCTTTGAAAACTTCGTCACATGAACAAGGAGTTAGAAATAAGGATGGGTTTACAGAATGAACGTTTTGAAGATTAGTGCTAGGTTTCATAATTGTTTTATTATTTATGTAATAGTTGTTAAATAAATTCGCTATTTCATTTGGATTAGATATCAATTGATTATTATCATTTAAGATTTTATTAGCAACTATAGGACTTCGATTCTGGTCTAGTTGGTCTTTTATAATATGCCAAGTTGCACGAGATTTATTTTTTGCGTTTTTTAGATACGTGAAATGTGTGTATTTTTTGGATGCTACAACGCATTTTTTAAGATAATTGTCATATTTTTTGTATGCTTGTTTATTTTCATTAGTTTTCGTTTTAAAATATTTAAAAGTAAGTTGTCTCTTACGCCTACTAGAGATTCTAAGCCCTGGTGTGATCCACTTGGGTTTTGTCATTTTATTGTTAACATTAACTTTAATAACTGGAAAGCAGAGATAAAAAAATAATGATAAATTGTCATGGAAAATTTGGAAAGCTTTATCGCAAGAATTTTCTTCATATACCTCGCTCCAGGACAAATTTGAAAGGCATTCCCGAAACTTTTCCATATTTTCAGAGCAGTAATCTCTTCTAAATATACACCACTTTAAGTTAATTGGTTTTGTTTTTGTGAAGGGAAACCTTAAAATTTGGCACGTATCATGATCTGACATATATAAACGGAGTGTTTCGCCTTTAGCACCCTTAATATTACTCAATATATGGTCAATACAAGATAAATTTCTAGTCGGTTCGTTAATAAAGTGTTCTAAGTTATAATTTAATAGAATGTCATTATAATTCATAGTTATATTGTTTATCTTTAAAATGTCTATATTCATGTCACCACATAAAATAATTCGCTGTTTTTTATTTTTTAATTTATGCAAAAGGGTTTGAAATATATTAAAAAAGCTATAAACGTCAGAATCGGGCGTTCTGTAAATACAAATTATTATGCATTGAATTGCGGGTACTATTGTGCCACAACATTCAAATGTTTTTTCTATTGATATGTCGTTGCAACAGCTAAGCGGCAACATATCGAGAGATTTATCTATGAAAATACATACCCCGCCACGCTTTTTATTTAGCCGACTAAACGATGAGGCTAATTTAAAATTCTTCAGATTCATGTTACTTTCATCGCCTCTTCTTACAAAAGTTTCAGAAAAACATAAAATTTTAGGAGTAGTATTTTTAGTGTACCTGATTTCGCTAAGATTTAGTTCAATAGAATCTAGTTTGTTAAGAAGTCCTGCTATATTTTGGTGTAATAAGTAAAAGCTGCTTATTAGGTCATTTCGTGAGGAACTTGAGTCTTCATTAAAAAATCTCTATTGTTTACATGTGAGTTCTGGCTAGGTCTTATCACGGGAAAATAGTACGGTATGGTACCCTTTCTAGGAACGTCGCCACGATTATATAGTTTTTTTACATTTTTTTTCTTGAAAGTCAAAAATTTTTTGGTATAGTAATCATAGTCAAATATATAGTTTAACTTTTTACATACACTTGTCAGATATTGCCTTTTATAAGTACCACGTTTAATATCTAAATATGAACAATTTTTAGAACTATTACAAATCATTTTCAACATATTATTAAGTAATTTTTCATTAAGAAATCTATTAGTACAGACATTTAATAAAATTATTTTGCTGTTTTTGATAATTTTTAGTAAAGCGCATAGTTCTATAAATATTTGGTATGGATTGGTATCATTTTCACCTAGGCATAGTACCAGGTAATTTCCCACACAGTCCTCCAAACCGTCAACTGTACTTAAGAGATCACACGTTTTTGCATTGGGTTTAATGATGGAGTTAATTTCAAAGCGTCCGTATTGTGTATTAAATCTCGATCGTATAAGCTCCGAGGCAAGTCCTCGGCATTGTTGACTGCCTATTATATGTATCTTGAATTTTGTGTTAGGCAGTTGGTCAGCTATTGGATAGCTAGCGCCATCTCTCGAGGACGGTAAACATTCTTTAGGTTTTATAAAATTGCTCCTAGAATCAGCGTTAAGAACCTCCATCGAGGTTTCTAATAATTCCAAGTTGCCACAACTTGCATTTAATTTTTGTTTCTTCTTTAATTTCCTACCTTGTTTTTTCCTCTGTTTTTTGCTTCCTGACAATGTGTTGGGAGTAGTAATATTGTAAGGTGTAGAATATTTCTTTTTAAGATTATTTATGGTTTCTTTTTGTTTTGAAATTTCAATATTTTTCATGGAATTTTCCAGTGATAGGTTTCCAATTCTTTGGTGCGCTAAATCCAATTCTAATTTTAATTTATTTATTTGTTCCAATAATTCGGAATATTCGTATACATTTCTTGTAGAAATGTCGGGTAAGCTTCTAACTTCATAACAGTCATAGTTCGATTGAGTTGAGGTAGATGAAATGTTAAGGGATTCAATGGATCTTCCCTTTTTTCTTCTTATTGTAACGTAGGCATCCTCCATTGTGAGAAAAAATAAAAAAAAATAAAAATAAAAAAAAATAAATAAATAGTTAAGACGAACAATTTTATAGCCGTCGTGATTTGAACCGGGACGTTTCAAACTATATGTTAGTTTCTTGACAAGTAGATAACACAATTAGCCAACTGGACTATTACAAATATTGTGAAATTAAGCCATATATTTCAATTTGTATAGATTGCTTAGGAAATCCGTTACAATTCAATTGAGGTGGGTCACCTTGGAGAACAAAGGATTCACTTAATTTATACGTTTCTTCACTTTTATCATCGGTCACTAGTTTATATCACTTTACTGGTAAGTTTGTCACATTATAAGTTTGTAGATTGAGTGGAAATTGTATTTCCAAGCAAAAATATAATTTTATATGAAATGTTAGGGCCAAAATTTTTTATTGTTATTATTGTCACTGTTTCATAAAAAAAAAGACTTGTATAACACTACCACCACAAAGATAAATTTAAGAAACCTCACTGAGTTACTTTTTATTTGAAATAACGCGATTAAACTATTAGTAAACAATAAAATACACGGAGCTATTGTTTACACGCCAGCGCCACGTTTTGTCGTATCAAAGGAGCTTCACGAGATAGTACTGTTTGCTGATGACACTTCGCTTTTATTTAAAGTGAAACGACAAAATCCATCACTTGATAACGTAAACAGTGCCATCTCCAGTGTAGTTCACTGGTTTAATACAAATAATCTTAAGTTAAACGAAAAGAAGACAAAATGTGTTAAATTTGTAACTACAAATGTAAAAAGTAGTCATTCTCAAATAATAATTAAAGACGAGGAAATAGACTTTGTTGATAATGCGGTGTTCTTGGGAATTACTTTAGATAGTAAACTCCAGTGGGGCCGACACATAGAAGGTCTTTCGAATAGGCTAAGTTCCGCAGCGTTCGCAGTTAAAAAGATACGCGATCTTACGGATGAGAACACAGCAAAGCTTGTTTATTTCAGCTATTTTCATAGTATAATGTCATATGGTGTTATTTTGTGGGGTAATGCAGCTGACATTAAATCGGTATTTGTAGTGCAAAAGCGGGCTATAAGAGCGATCTGTGGGTTGTCCCCACGGGAGTCGGTCCGAAGCAAATTTAAGGAATTACATATTTTGACTCTGGCAAGTCAATACATTTATGAGAATATTTTATATGTGCGGAAAAATATAGATATCTTTAAAAAGAATAGTAGCTTCCATAATTATAGTACTCGTAATAAAGACAAAATTAGCGCACCAACCAGAAGGCTGCATAAAACGAGTAATTCTTTCCAAGGCAATTGTATACGTTTTTTCAACAAAATCCCTAGTGAGATACAAGCGTTGTCAATAAATAAATTTAAATCGTACATTAAAGTAAAACTGCTTGCTAAGGCTTATTATAATATAAATGAATATTTAAACGATCCTAGTGCTTGGATATGAGTTGCTCCAGTATATATTATAGGTAACACGACTGAATCTCTCGGCTGCATTTCCAGACTCTGGGGCGATCGTCAACATCCACGACTGTTTTAATGTAAAGTGGGAACAAACCGTGATCCATGTGGTATCCAATTATTTCAGTATTATTATTATTTTCTTATGTAGCCAAGTCCACATTTCAAGGATCGTCATGCTCGCTTAAATGTCATTGCTTGTGGCGGCGTCCATGCGTCGGGTTGTCTCTCTCCCTAAAATATGGCGAGGGGGCCGATGGCTGGCCATGCGTCATACTCGTGAACGGGTGCTGCTTGTGGTGACTGGTCGTACTTGAATTCGTGTATGCGGTGATGTTAATTATTTCGACTATGTGTTTGCGTGTTGTTCCCACGAGAATGTAAGTGCGTGCTCCTATTTCACCATGCCTCCTGCTGATAGGGGACAAGTCTTTGTTTTTATTTATGTTCTTATTATTAATTACTTAAAATGTCATGTGGAACATGGTGTAATGGTTGCAGCTCCTTACAAACGTTGTGTAAAAAAAAAAAAAAAAAACATGGCGATTAAAAAGAGTGGCGGAGAGTTTATTGCCAGTTCTTCTCTTCCGTTCTACGCCCTTGATTTGAGAACCGGCAGTAAATGTAAAATTTAAAGCATTTAATGTATATTTCTTTTTTGACGTTCATAAGTGTACATTGTGTTACCTATATGAATAAATGATTTAAGACTTTTGACTTTTTTTTGACCTGTAGATAGATGTGTGAGATCCCGGCTAAGGTTCTGACAGATGGTTACAGCTGAAAACTGATCATCTACGTTGGAAATGGACTCAACTGTATGCGGGTTGTACCCCCGACGAATGTCTACAAGAGCAAATCCCAACTTAGCTTCAGAATTTTCTTCAATACTTACTAATAAAATATCATCCGATCCCATACATTTTTCTGGTTTTATCGGGTTTTCACTGAAAATGTTGTAGAATTGCGCAGATACCTTTAGAACACCAAACAATAATATAACTAAATACTCCATTATGACTATACTGACATCGGGTATGAAAAGATAAAAATATTTTAGCGCACTGATAGTATACGTTCACTTATGGAGAAATGTGTAAGAACAATTATTATACAAACTACTTGGATTTTTGTGAAACATTAAACAATTCTTGTTTGATAACAGTATCGTTTTAATTAAATACTTTTGCTACAATAAAGGAAAAGCGGTATTTCTATTGTTTTTTTACGTTATGAAAACATACACTAAAAATCTTCTGAGAAAACGCACTCAGTCACTAAAATTTACCTTATTCATAAAAAACTAAATAAGTTTAATTGTATTATTTTAATTCAAATACTTTTTCGTCTCATTCTATCTAATTGTGTTTACTATGCGCTGGAAAGAGACAGAAGAATTAGTTAAAACTGTGCAATAATTGTTTTAGTTTTTATGTTTAAGAGGGTACGAATAGTTTCTTGTGCATCTTTGATACTCAAAGTTGGTGAACGCGAACATTACTGTAACGCTTATTATTACTTTTTTTCTTTTTATTAATTACTACTAACTATTAATAATTGTCAATTGAATGAAATTTGTCAATCGATTGTGAGGAAGTTGCAGTTCTGGTTAGCGCTGCGCCTTCCAAAGTTCTCATATCATTTTCAGACGTGTACTATATCATTTGAATAACATATTTTCATAAGTATATGATTGACATCATTTTAATATGTGTGATGTTTGAGAGCAAAAATAAAATATTTTTTCGTATTCCAAGAGTTATATTTATACCCGATACTTAAGAAGTAGAGCAGTGTTAGCCTGGTGGCTTCAGCGTGCGACTCATACCCCTGAGATCGTAGGTTCGATTCCCGGCAGTGCACCAATGGACTTTTTGTCTACGGGCGCATTTTACATTCGTTCGAACGGTGAAGGAAAACATCGTGAGGAAACCGGCTTGCCTTAGACCCAAGAAGTCGACGGCGTGTGTCAGGCACAATAGGCTGATCACCTACTTGCCTATTAGATTAACAAATGATCATGAAACAGCTAGAGACCTAAAAAGATTGTAGAGCCACTGATTTATTTTTATTACTTAAGAAGTAAAACGAAAAACAAGTGCCAACTTAATCCTTTATTGTCACAACATTTAGTACTTCATTAATTACAATTAGTGCCATTACAAAAATTATCCACGAATTCATGTTTAGGTTAGCCTTGCTCGACACTGTTCCATGTGTGTTTTCAACTTATCGCATTTTTCATTTTCCTCCCATTTAGGACAGTTCTGAAAAGAAAATTTTCTTAGTTATATGTTAAAATACCAATAACTTAACTCAAAGCTCGTTTATACGTTATTGAAAAAAAAATTATTTCCAAATTGGAACTTATACTTAGGTTTTCCGGAATGAAAACTTTTTAGGTTTTTGTCTATATAAACTTCAGAGTTCAAGTTATAAGTTCTTAACTAACAAATCAAGAATAGGGGTTGATCGTAGAGGATAGATAAAAATTACGGGTTGTATGTATTTTTGTATGTATCATAAAAAAAATTTGTCTAAAAAATAAAAACATTTTTTTTGGGGTGGATACCCCTTATCACTTAGGGGTTTGAAAAATAGATAGGCGCCAATTCTCAGAGTTATTGAAAATGCATAAAAAATTTGGGAAGTAACAAACAAAACAAAAAAAGTATGGGAACGAACATTGTGACACGAGAATTTTATATATTAGATTTATACGTTCTAAAACAATGTGTATGTCTAAAAATACAAGAAAATATGACATCACGCTTAGCAACATTCATTGCTATGCGGACGACAGCACTGGGGATACTTTTTACACTGTCCGGGCAGGTATTTCTCGGGCTGTTGTCGATGAGTACCGGAACAAACTTGTGTCTGAAGTCGAAACTCTTCTACGTGGAGTCTCGGACTGGGGTAGACTAAATCTAGTCCAATTTAACCCCAAGAAGACACAAGTATGCGCATTTTCCGCTAAAAAAACTCCCTTTGTCGCTACTCCACTCTTCGAAGACACTCTCCTTAAAGCCTCAGCTAGCATCGGAATACTGGGCGTTGACATATCGAATAACGTTCAGTTTCGCGGTCATTTGGAAGGAAAGGCTAAATTAGCCTCCAAAAAGCTTGGTGTGCTCAGCAAGGCGAGACGGTACTTCACTCCGGGCCACCACTTGCAACTATATAAAGCGCAAATTCGGCCCCACATGGAGTACTGCTCTCACCTCTGGGCGGGAGCTCCCCAGTACCAGCTCCTTCCACTTGACCGTATTCAACGAAGAGCGGTTCGAATTGTCGACGACCAGTCACTTTCCGGGCGGCTTGATAGAGATGTGGGATCTCTCTGCATCTTCTACCGCATTTACCATGGAGAGTGTTCAGAGGAGTTGTTCGGTCTAATACCTGCAGCTGAGTTTCATCATCGGACGTCAAGGCAAAATACAAAATACCATCCGTATCACCTCGACGTCCGTCGTTCCACAACAGAGCGTTTTCTAAGGCAGTTTTTGCCGCACACTACTACTATGTGGAACCAGCTACCCACTGAAGTACTTTCGAACCAATTCGACTTAGGGTCCTTCAAGAAAAGAGCGTACCAATTCTTGAAAGGCCGGCAACGCACTTGCGAGCCTTCTGGCATTGTGAGTGTCCATGGGCGGCGGTATCACTTAACATCAGGTGAGCCTCCTGCCCGTTTGCCTCCTATTACATAAAAAAAAAATCACAAATTTAACACACATACAAATCAATTATATTTGAACATAACCAATCTAAAAGAAAAAAAAATAAACAAACCACAAAATAAAACTTAAAAATTAATAATGAACAAAACTAAAGAGATAAAGAATAAAATAATAGTAATAACCAAAACTAAATGAAAACTTAACTCATGGTTAAGTTAACATACAAAGATATACTTACATTAAATGTCTCGAAGAACATGCAAGTTACGATTCTGTCTGGTAAGCACGCCTCTGGTGGTCCAGATACATCCTCTTTGAGACATCTCTCTTTTGCCTTATCCACTGTATCTTTAAAGTCAGCGTTTTCTGCAGTCCATTTATCTAAGTAATCTGATACGGCATCTAAATCTACATTCTTGTCATCCTTCATCAAATTCTTCTTATTCATAAGGCATATTAGTTTGCTACACTAAAAAAAAGCAAAAAACTATTTTACACATTTTCACAGTAGGCTGAATTTATATTTATTTACATTGCATATTATTATAGAGATGCAATTTATTTATTAATTTTTGATGAATATAATAAAATAAAGATTTATTTTTCATTTCACATTAATAAAAGTTTGTTTAAACCAGAACTATAAATTATTACCGACTGTATTTTTTTGATAATTGCGACATCTAGTGGAAGTTTGTGAAACTTACATCAATTGGGCGTCGTGGTTTGCCGTCTGTAGGTTCTTCAAAGCCACACTCAGCGCGTTCTTCACTGGTGAAAAGGTGCGGCATCTTACAACATTCGAATGGTTTATCCTGGAAATAAACGTCTCTTAATAATCACGTGGCAGCGCCATCTCTCAGGCCCTAGCAAAATCTTACAAAAATTACATCAGAATTGGCGTCTACTAGAGCACCGAGTAGGAAGTGCTGTGATTGCAATGACAATATGTACATATCTTAAAAATGGTTAGATAATATTTAATTGGCACAAAAAATATAACTGTGATTAAGAAATACCGTTTAACTCTCAATTAACGACAACCTTTATAAGCATCAAGGTTGATATATAATATAAATGTAATAAATAATAAAGAATTTACTTACAATAGGGGGTGGTCCACAGAGACCAGCTGGGCCTTGAGACACTACGCTCTGAAATTAACATAAAATAACATAAAATAAAATATTTATCATAAAAACATGATTTTTCTTTACTTTTTACCGCAGTCCTATAAAGTAAGGTACCACAAATAATATATGACTACGAACCAATAATAATAATAAATCGTTCATTTGCAAAGAATGTGGTACATTCAGATTGATTTTTGACATAAAAATAGGCATGCAAATGTCATATTAATTATAATTATATCATAATAATAAGAACAGTTAAATTATTTATAATTGCTGTCCAAATTTATGGAAAGCATTACACGGCAGTGATCTTTAACTTCTTGGAAGGTGATTGATTAGTTTGATAGCGTACAATTTTTTAAATGCATCGTGTTTTAAAAACACATTTTTAATAGTTTAAACAACAATTGTTTTACTAAAGAAACTAAATATGCTAAAATCATATAGATAAATCCATCAATGTTAAACTTTATCCATAATTTACCTGTAATGTAGATAGGAAAATGAGAAAACACGTAAATCTTAACATTGCGAGAGCTGTAGGTATACTGATGATGTATTGTTATCGTATACTCTTTTATAGATGTCTGCGGCCCTGAACATTGTAACACGGGAAACCACCAAGGCATTGTCATTGATTATTAACATCGTGTACAAACAAATTATAAAAATTTCGGCAAATTTGCAGGTAACAGGTGTGACAGGTGCCCAGCGGAAGTACGATTTAAAATGTAAATAGTAACTTCCGGTGGACTTTTAACGGAAATATATTTTTTAAAGCTTTAGAACACTTAATTTAACTGTCTGATCAACATAGTGAAATTCTTCTAAAATTATCGTGATTCATGGGCACATTCTTTTTCACGTGTCCTTTTTTTTAAATATTGTCCTGATTACTGTTTACATATGTTTGCTTTGTTTTGTTCCATTAGTTTGGTCTAAATAACTATATATCTTATATATTTTTGCACTTCTTGCTTACCTAACTACATTTTTTTTCTCACAGTTGCCTGGAAGAGATCGCTCGGCGGCGATAAAAGCGCCAGTAGAACTCCTTTTCATTTAATTATGTCAATTGTATTATGTTTCTGCACTTTTAATAAATAAATAAATACTATTTCGGTTAATTCTGACTCAGAAGTATACAGTATTATAGAAACGCAAAGAACCCCTTATAAAAGTGTGTATTTAATTTGACCTGACACACGCCGTCCACTTTTTATGTCTAAGGCAAGCTGGTTTCATCACGCTATTTCCCTTCACCGTTCGAGTGAATGTAGCGCACATAGAAAGAAAGTCTATTGGTGCACAACCGCGGATCTAACCTACGACCTCAAGGATGAGAGTCGCACATTGGAGCCACTAGGCCAACACTGCTCAGGCCACATTTAGTTTTATGAACAAGACTTTTCGAAAAATTTGGCAAAATATTCATGACTTTTTAATATATATATAATATATATATATATATATATATATATTATATACACAAGGACAGTTTAGTGACTAATCCCCAGAACGAATCGACGATTTAACAATTTAAAAATAATTACTGCGGTCTGATGGACTTGATGAAAAAGGGGTTTTCTAAATTAAACCCCCTTTACTAACTTTACCTTTACAATTTAACTGTTTGAGTTCCGTAGATTGTTGTCGCGTTTATGAATTCCCAGAGCGCAAACAAACAAATGTCAAACATCTAGGGACTGTACGATATATCACTGGCCGTGTACTGCGGTTTTACTTAAGATTATTCCTTCATAATCTTCCTCGATATATCCCATGAGAGTGTACAAAAAAACAGACGCTTCAGCCTTAAAATATTGGCTTAATATTAAGTTGTATAGTTCAGCGTAGTCTTAAAATTATGTTTTCTGATATTCCTTTCTAAGGATTGGCAATTGGCAGGTAGACTTGTAGCGAGGACATATTTGTGGAGTTCTTATATGAAGTGTGAATATTCCACGATAAAACTGAGAACTAGAGTGGAATTAATTCTAGTACGAAGTCTGAGTTTCCCGAATACGATAGTAAAATATTATGGAAGTATTTAGCAGTTGATAATAAAACAATTTTTTACCGGATTGAAGTTATGTATTTACAATTATTTTTCATAATTTTAAATTTAACCGACGTTTCGCGTGCTTTACAGCGTGCGTGGTCAACGTCAAAAAGTATCACAGCTGTAGAAAAAGTTGTATTATCTATATTTGTTTCCCCGGAGTTAGTATCGACTAAAAGATGGAGGGTTTTGGCAGAAATGGCTCACGGTGTCCCCTATTTTCGCGGATTGTTTATCTTGAGATTTAAATTTGGATATTATTGGATCCCAGGTTGTTTGACAATTTTAGGCCGTCTTGTCTATTGAAATTGGGGTGTTTTTTGATTTCAATGGCTTCGCGTACCAATCTTTTTTCTTTCGCAAGTACTTTCGGTTGGTCAAAGCGTATGTAGTGATTAGGCTTATCTAGTATGTGATCACAGACTGCTGATTTTGTGTGTCGTCTAATAATTGTAAATACATAACTTCAATCCGATAAAAAATAGTTTTATTATCAAATGTGTGAAAGTTATGTCAATAAAAGACAATACTATAGTATTTAGCAGTGTTAATGTCAATGAACCCGATTAGCCCTTGCGTTGTGAGTTCGAACCCTAGCCGTTCACTTATTGCGTTTTGTTTGTTAATACTTGATCATACATAAAGAAAAATTACCAAGAAAACAATTTCGCTAAGCACTTTCTTAATAATAATAATAAATTTCCTATTTTTCGGTAACTGGGTAAAATGAGTACATTCCATACAACCTCCAAATTTTGAATACTCTCCACAATTAAATAATATTTTTTTCTTGTGATAAACCCTAAATTCTTATAAGCTGTTTAATAAATTATTTTTATGTTATCCAGAAAATTCAATTCTACGTTTAAATGAATAATTCTTCGATTTCTGCTACTCTTAGAATCGGCTGTTCCTCTATATATGATGATATGGACCCCCTGGGTGAAGGCTATTTCTATGATCAGCCCACCTTCTTTTCTACTATTTAATAAATAAATTCCTAAGCATCGCCGTGTACAATAGGATGTACTGTTTCCTTTTTTCAACATTAATAAATCTCTCAAATGGCCCACGGTAATGTTAGCCTGATTACTGTAATTTATTTTAAATTACATGTTTGTCCCTTTTATACGTAACGCGTGTGAAAAAGTGCAATTATTCGCAAATGATTTAATGTTTAGATCTTTGTAAAATGTGTCATATTTTTCGTATTAAATAATTTTGGTATTGTATGAATATATGTTTAATTATATACTATTTGCATAATTGTAATTTTCACACAAATAGTACAAGAAGGAAAGATTTGTATTTTTGTAAACAAAAATACCTTTAGAACGCAATTTTTTTAATGCTATTTTTATTAACAAAGTTAAAAATAATAATCCAGCCGTGCAAAGTCAGGATAGGCCTCAAGTAAATAGATTGTGTCTAATTGTGTTACACGTACATATTTATATTTTGCTTTATAGTATAAGATCCCGCTATACAATGACCTTCACCGAGATGCTTATTTAATGAAACGTATTTTATATTTAATTTAATATGTCAATAAATATAATCCATATGGGTTGCCTAGCAAATTTCAGTCCAGAGTATGTTTAATTAATATTTAAAAAAAAATATTTTTTTATAATTGTATATCGGGATCTTAGACCATTATGATTTACAGAAAATCTCTTTATCATTTATCCCTTTGCTTTCTCGCGTTTCCCGTTTTCTATCAAGAATGGAATAGCCAACTCCAGATGTAGTCACTCGAGATAATAAATTTTGTATTGAAATCTTATGCAGCCCCTATGAGGTATAAACGAAGTCTTGTCTGATGCACAGATCACTTTTTAACATACCTCATGTTTATAACTCAGTTATTTTATGTCTTAAGGTTCTATTATTACTATTTAGGGAGCGTTCAAGTATTACGTAACGAATTTTGGACGGGGGGTCCTGTTGTAAAACATTACGATGCGGGGCGGGGATTGAATTATGCGTTATTGTTGATATTATTTTCTACTTTCCAGTACTTTACACCTTTACCTAATTTTCACCCCACTACGATCAATCCCTATTTTTTATTATTGTAGATAGTTATTTTTATTGAACTAAAAACATGTTTCCTAGAAATATCATGCATGGCAAAACGTTTTTTTTTTGTGTTTGCCGGATCAGCTAGTTTATATAATATATAAAATATTTCCATACGAATATCGTAAGTTGTACCATCAAAATGAGTCCCAAAGTAAAGAAACCTTTCACTTAACTTTAAAGGTAGACCTTCATGGTATTTGATTAGTGTCAACGGTAGTGTCGCGACAAACTATACATAACCATAGGACTTCGAACTATACATTTATTTTTATTCATTTTAAAGAAACTGCGTTACACATAATCATACGAATTAAATGTGCAACAATTAGGGTGAACATAATCTTAATATATATAAATTACGTGTCACGTTGTTTGTCCTAAACTACTAAAGCGATTTCAATCAAATTTGCACACTTTGATTTTTTTTAAGATAGGATAGCTTACAACTCAATTTATACCCGCAATATAATTTTATTGCAAAATATTTTTTTTATTTGATAGTCACAATACTAACAGATGGCGCTGTGTTGAAAGTACCAACGTTTCACACAAGCTACAATTTAATGGCATAACCACCAAAAAAGCATGGTGGTCCCCATGACTGGTGTTCTCCTACCGTTTCCCTTGAATAGGTTGCTACTAAGTAATATAACTAAAACCTTAGCCACAGCAACGCTTGGCCGGTCTGCTAGTAGTAACAAAAAACAAAAAGACTTATTGCATGTACAATAATTTAAATGAAGTAAACAAATATTGTAATAAAAAAAAATATAGAGGCGGTTACTATAACATAACAAGGGCCGTTAGACAAACCAAATAAATACATTCTTTAACGATTGATTAAAAGCTAGTTTAGCTGTTTTTTTTGTTTATAATAAACACTATCCTGTCCCAACAGATGACCTTCAATATAATAATGCACACAAAACAATGAACAAACAAGAAATGGATTTAAACAAAATTACATAATACAAAAAAGTTACTAACTACTATACGCATTAATATTAATTAAACATACTCTGGACTGAAATTTGCTAGTGCATATGGATTATATAAAGGGTCTTTCAATAGGGACTTCCGAACTTTTACAGTTGATAGCGGCCATCTCGTTGAAGCTACATCTGTCAAATTTGCTGTCAATTATTCAGTCTGTTTTGCCAAATCACCATGGATGGATATAGCGTTCAACAACAAGTGCAAATGATAAAATTGTTTTATCAAAATGGGTGTTCTGTTCGGGCAACGTTCCACGCGCTTCGCCCATTTTACGGGCGCCATAATCGTCCTACCGAGAGGACTATTCGCAGTGTGGTAGATAAATTTGAGTCCACTGGTTCAGTAAACGATCAACCAACACCCGTACGTCGACGAAACGCAAGATCTACCGAAAACTTCGCCGCTGTCCGTGAGCGCATGCAGGAGAATCCGAGGCAGTCGATTTCGCGTCGCTCACAAGAACTCGGCCTTTCACAGACCACAACTTGGCGAATTTTGCGTCGTGACTTGGGCCTGCACCCGTACAAAATTAAACTGACCCAGGAGCTGAAGGTAAACGACCATAGACAAAGACTTGTGTTCGCTGAATGGGCTCTGGAGCAGTTGGCAACTGACCCTAATTTTCATCGAAAAATCATCTTCAGCGATGAGGCCCATTTCTGGATGAATGGGTACGTAAACAAACAAAATTGTCGAATTTGGGCCGATACAAATCCACATGAGATCCAAGAGCGTCCAATGCATCCCGAAAAAGTCACTGTTTGGTATGGATTTTGGGCTGGCGGCATGATCGGTCCATATTTCTTTGGACATTTCGGATGCGCGCCACCCAGATAAGCCGGGGCGGACATTTGAACGATGTTATATTCCACACATAATGGCATCGACAGGCCTTTCAAACGAATAAAAATTGTTGATGATATCTAACACAAATTTTGTTTTATTTAAATTTGAAGATAGGAAGCCCTTAATGAAAGACCCTTTATTTATTGACATATTAAATTAAATATAAAATACGTTTCATTAAATAAGCATCTCGGTGAAGGTCGTTGTATATCGGGATCTTATACTATTTAGAATTGTATCACATATTTTTAGCATCAATCTTGCTAAAAATTTACAAAATAATGGCATTCATTGACTTTGTTTGCTATTAGACATCATAATGAAAAAGATGAGTGAGACGCTGAAACATCTTGTGCACTGTAAACAACGTCTCTGAAAATATTTAAAAAATGCGGATTTTTTATATAAGATTAAAACACGGATTGAAAGATTTAAATTTTAATAAGTCTCTTGTAGAATACAATATTTAACAAAAGTATTGATTTGTCTACAGTTGTTTATGGTCTTTGTATAGCATAAGGTAGGTTATAATTTGGAAAGAGAAAGGTATATAAATATTAAAATAAAAAACGTCAAATTATGACTTCAATAATTGTATTAAAAAACAGTTTCGTCTCTTCAGCATTTCCAGAACTCTTTAGGGCATTTCTGAAACAAACATAAATTTTAAAAGAAATCCGTTCACATCTGTTTACGCTAGAACACTATGCTTTTGCTGTCAAAATAATTTTAATGAATATTGATACTACTGAACTATTACGATATCACGAAGTTTGCAGCGTATTTGTCGAAGAAAAGGGAGAGAGCGATTGAGACCGATTAAGAGAGAGTGAGAAGGGTGAATTACCTTATAGAAATTATATTTTTAAAAATTAATTTCGTAAAGAGATTTATAAAATATTTGTATTTTATATTTTATGGAAAATTAATTTATTGAAATCTCAAATGACGAATTGTAAATTAATATGCCACGTGTTTTTATTATCGAAGAAATAAATTATAAAAAATTAAATTTTGTTGTTAGTATTAATTTTCGACACTTTTAATGACAATTAACTTCATTAAATTCCTAACAAACCTTCTTTTTTTCCTCCCTCTAAGTCTCGAAAATCTAAAGTTTTAGATTTGTATAAATATGAACAAGACTTAAAAATTCGTTTGCCAAAGAAGTTTCACTTCTGACATGTATACTTTGTACGCACTTTTTTTTTCGAATTGACATAATGCAAACAAACACATGACGGAACAACCTCGCAGATTATACTTAGACATAGCAACCATAGACATATTCGGCAAGAACCTACCTTAAGCATGGCAATACCGGTGCAAGTAAACACGTCGTAGGCCTTGCAGGGGTAATCTAGGTACTGCCTCAAGTCTCGGTCTACGCAGTCTTTGATGGCTTTGTCGATCGCATCCTTCCATGCCTCGTGGCCCTCAAGCCATTTCAGCAAATGCTTTTTGTAGGCTTCCTTGTTTATCGTGTACTTGTCCACTAGAAAACCAGACTTTTCGAAGACGCATTGGACATCGTTGCACTGAAATAATTTTTATGTATTAAGTTTAAATATCTCGAATTGTTTCTTTATTTGTGTTGATTATATTGGTAGTTTAATTTTCTGTGATATTTTTTGTCAATGTTAGTCATAATTTTTTTTAATGGCTCTGGCTCGATTTGTGCATTAGCCAGCGTCAAGTATAGAATTTTTTATAATTCGTGCTTGTCTTTAGAAATTCGACCGTGTCCTCCATGTACGGTTTAAGCACTCGCCCGGTACCGCACAACCCTCCCAAAGGCCAAGAACAAATTTAAATTAAATTAAAACTTGCCCTCGAACCGGGAATCGAACCCGGTACCCCTCACCTAGCTGCCACTTAATAAGACCGCTAGAATCATAACTTACTTATGCTTATTATTTATTTTTAGAATTTTATGTCGGAGCGATGGCGCCGGTATCAGCTGCCATTGTCATTATATGTCAGAGCTCGTCAACGTCAAAGACTTTATAACCGTTAATACTTGTGGTTTATTCTATTTGACAATATTACTAGATCTATTTGATAGTCTGTATTAATATTTTATTATTAATGTCGGAGCAATGGCGCTGGTGTCAGCTGCCATTGTCAGTATGTGTCACAGATTTCGTAAATTAACAACGACAAAATCTAATTAGTTTATAACCGTTGATATACTCGTATGTGGTTTATTCGATTCTTCTTCAATTCTCAGATCTTTAATTGTCGATAATAATAATGACTCCATGACTATTATTGTTTTTAAAAATAATTTATTATAAATTTAAACCTTTGAAATGAAATGAAATGAAATGAAATGAAATGAAATAGTTTATTCTTGCAAGTAGGACTATATAAATCACTTTTTCAATGTCTTCCTAAACTAGATGAAGTCGACATTTCCTAACTGACTGCCCTGAGAAGAAATGTCGAAACAAACTCGGGGGTCTTAGTCTCTTTTATAGTCCAGATAATACAATAATAAATTAATAAATTGGTGTAAACAAATGCAGAGTATTTACTGGACTGGTCTTTGGAAGAAAGAACCAGATCAATCTGAGCAAGCCTGTGCCAGCAGACGGCTAGCATGCCCCGAATAGCTCATGCAGCTCAACCATTTTTGAGGGAGCTGCACAACCCGGTACACAACAATACCGCCAGTGGCACCATAAAAATATGTGGGGCAACAACTCACTCAGATCGCCAGCCCAAAATAACTTAAACTTTGGAACTTAAAGACAATCAATATTAGTAATCTTTGACACTCGTTATTACAACTGCCGTTAGACTGAAGTCGATTCAGGTTCAGCCGCGGAAGGAGTATCGCAAATTCAGCCATTCAAGGAGTAAGCTCTCGCCTTAGAAACATTCGGATCATATCTCTTATAAAGACCTAAGATTCCCGCATTAAAATGCACTTTTATTTAGAGCCAATCTATGGAATACATTCGATACATTTGATGGGCAATTAATTAATATTTCACTTGCCAATATCACTTCTTACTTATGTGGGTTAGTGGTGAAAATTATAATAACCATAATTGCTACTCACGGGTCCAGACAATTTAGGCACAGAACACTCAGCTAAATGCTTATCGTCACCTAACTCTGGGATATCACAACACGTTGAAATCGGTTTCTGAAAATTAAAGAACGCAATTGTTAAAAATATGCATAATTCCTATATATTATTATTTTATACAAGAGCGAATCTTAGTGGTTAATGTGTGGTGTAATACAAATTATAGGTTTGAATTCCGAAAAAACAGAAATGGTTTACTAGACGACTGATGGCCGAATACCTATATACCTTAAAAATGTCAGATCTCTTCATAAAATATGCAACATCCCAATTTCACAATAGGTTCAGTGGTTTTTTATGAGTTCAGAAAAATGCTTCATAATAAACTTCTACGAGACAAGTTGGCTTCTGTTTATTGTTGTCGAGCAAGTGTCTAGTTGCTGTGGTCTCTGGCAGAATGGAGCGCTATGGAACAGTCTGCTCCTCAGCATAATGCTGAGCCAGGGCCAATTACAACCACATCACACACTTAAAACGTACCTATTTCTTTAAAAGGAAAAAGATATTGTCTTTTATTCTTTTTTATATTTTTTTGATTATTGTTATTTTGTGTGTTTTGTTAGTAATAAATGTTATATCTATGTCATTGCGTACATAGAATTAAAACTCATTGGTGCAAAGTTGGTATTCGAATGTACGACCTCAGAATTGAGAGAGACCTCTAACCACAGGGGCAATAGGGTGAAATAAATATTATTAGATAATAATATTATACATACAAGTGTAGCTCCCCGGTTTCTTTCTTCAGTGTGATCCGCTTTGCAGGCCTGCGAACAATGATATTTATTGGAATTCTTTTTGAAGTGAAACTTCTTTAGAAGAAGGGTAAAATTTTTAAAAAAACGTCACGAAGATGTGCAGCTTTTTTGTCGAAGAAAAGGAAGAGAGTGATTGAGAGTCAGTGAGAAGGGTAAATTACCATAAGGTAATTTATAAAGAAATTCTATTTTTAAAATTAAAATTCCGTAAAGAGAATTTATGAAATATTAGTATTTTATATTTTATGTCAAATGACAAATTGTAAATTAAAATGCCACGTGTTTTTATTATCGAAGAAATAAATTTAAAAAATTAAATTTATCATTTGTTTTAATTTTCGACACTTTTAATATTTTAATGACAGTTAAATTCATTAAATTCCTAACATATCTTCCTTTTTCCCTCCCTCTAAGTCTCGGAAATCTAAAGTTTTAGATTTGTATAAATATGAACAAGAGTTAAAAATTAGTTTGCCAAAAATTTTTCACTTCTGACACGTGTACTTTGTACGCACGCACAATTATTTAATTACATAATTAATATAACAGAGACACTAATTGATTAACATGTGCATTAACGGTGTGCGGTGTGCAAGAGTAATGTACTAAATCACTTGTACCACGAAGAAAGGCACATAATTGTCACTCGTAAGGACATGAAGAAAATAAGTTTGGGAACAATAAGAGGTTAGACTGATGTACTACTAATACTTTGCCTTTACAATAATTCACAATACCCACTAACACTCGCTAAATCAATATTGAGGACGTAACTAATAATAAATATTAAAAGCAATAAAAATACGATAATAAAAATACGATCAGCCGAGTTAAAATATTTAGGATCACTCATCAAAATTTATGAAAATAAAAATACGCATTTCAAACAGTAGATAAGCAATATGCGATGACAGTTTTTTCGTAAACAGTACATCGGACATGACCTGCAGGTAAGATAAATTGATATTCAATTAATTTATACATAATATGTAAACAGGGGATATAATTAAATCGTTATCAACTCATATTAATATTGTTTGCATCAATAATCTTAATTTATTCGATTGTTCAGTATCAATACGGAATGAAATTACGGCTTTTATGGGACAGGTACACCACCTTGAATGCTACCTGCCTCCCATGGACACCTGCAACGACAGGGGCTTCGGGTGTGTTGCCGGCCTAATGGCCTAATCCCTATTAAGGGAATGACCATTTTTCGGTTCCGATTATTTTAGAAATAATATATTGTCTCTCTTTTGCACTTTTATATATTAAAATATATTAACATGCTTTGTGTAAACATACAAACGATATAAGCTACATAACTTATGTATGCATGTATATTATATATAAATATATTTTAAGGAATTTATAATTAAGCTTGTTGTGAAAGAGCTGGGACACAGATATATTTTTTAGCTTAAAAGGGTTCCCAAATTTTACACATTGTAATGCATATGTATGTACTTAAAATGAATAAACACATTTTTATTATTTTTTATTATAATCATTTAATTAAGATCTTTGTATTCTATACGTAAAGGCCGTTAATAAACAAACACATTTAAAAAATATTTTTGAACAAAACATATTTTAACTAACAGTATTATTCCGTAAACAACGTAAAAACAATAAGAAAAAATCCACTTACCAAAACAAACAATAGAAATGAAAATATTGGAAGCATTTTGCACTGTCCTATTTCAACATTCTCTCGCAAATAAACAGAAAAAGTTATCTGCAATGTTATATACTATAATATACTTCGGTAAATAAAGTTATCTTATGTCAGAGGTTAAGTTACTTCGAGGAATGTTACTCTCTTTAAATGGGCAGTTAATTTTATTAATAGGTTTTAAGAAATGATATGAATATAATAATAACTTATAACTCAAAAATATACGTCATCAATAATCATTTATTTGAAAGTGAAAAAAATTAACACGAGAACAGAGTGTCTTTCCCTTAACCCTAGAAAGATAATCATATTTTGTAATACGGAAAAGATAATCATGCGTAAAATTTACGCAAGAATTTGAATTAGTTGTAGGTCTAGGTTTAATAGTTTATTTTAATGACCTGTATGTTATTATATATACACATATATTAGAATAATTAATACTGCAGATAATTTTTTAAACTCCTTTATTTTTACTTAAAAAAAAAGAAAACTTTAAACGTGGTCCGCTACTTCACTGTCGGTGTCCTCACACGGAAGCTCGTCATCACTTTGCATAAGAGCGGCCAGGATTTCGTGTTGGTTTCAATTGATACTCCCCATTGTGACATATATTTGCCTCAATATCTTTAAAAATTTAATTATAATATAAAGTATTAAAACAGTACTAAAACTGTCATATAAGCCAAAATCATAAAAGTCACGATAAAGATAATCATGCGTAATTTTGACTCACGCGGTCGTTATATTTCAAAATCGGTGGCACTTACCTTATTGACACTTACGTCACGCGGCAGCTCCCAACCACGAATGAAATGTCCTAAACGCACAGCTATGGATTCGCGCTAATTAGAAAGATAGAGCAATTATTCGAAAACGCATGCGTAAATTTTACGCAGACTATCTTTCCAGGGTTAATAGCGACTGTAAGTAGTGTTATTGGACACTTATCCTTTAGTCAATTAGGTTAGACTTAAACTACTCATTGCTATTAAGTTTGGCTAGATTGTAATGTTCCTTGATGTCTCAGTGAAGACACAATTATTAAAAAAAAAAAAAATACGTATACTGTAAAGTAAGCCAATACGATAGTGTCGAACAATTAAAATTTATCAGGCATAAAAAAAGAAAATATGAATTATAAAGTAAAGGTATTATTAGAAATGATAAGGACAATCGATACAGCATTAGTATATCTTATTACAATATAAATTTATTAAAAGAGTCTGTAGATTTATTTAATGAGACAAACAAACATGAACATCTAAAATATATTGAATCCATAAGGGAGATTTCAAAAATCAATTGACTTGACATAAAATTGAACATTGATACGATGAAATGAACAAACGAAATACAGATATCCGAAAAAGACTGCACTAACTTTCTCCCTTCAAAGAAAATGGAAATTGGCCGAACACGTCGCCAGGATCAACGATGACAGGTGGACGCAGGCTGCTGAAATGGCTGGGATCGCCGCAAGGCACAATATCGAGAGCCGCAACTAGGGCGGCCTTCTTTCAGATGGACAGACGAAATTGAAATGACGGCGGAGGAAGATGACTGGAGATAGCAATAAATAGAAAATTCTGGAATACCTTGGAGAAGGCGTTTACCCGCGGTGGGTCCTTATAAATATAAATACATTTTACTTCATTACTATAAATATCTTGTGTCGTATATCGATACCACCCAGATCTAAACTATAAATCAAAACATGTTATAATTATTTTTATAAAACATCGTCAAACATTAACGATTATATTTACTACAAATTTTAGTTATACTATAAGAAATTTATTTTAATTGATCAGCCCACTACCGAATTTATTAAGCTCTGAATAAGTAGCGTTTCGAAGAATTCGAATTAAAATAGAATTATTAAAAACTTTCTTAATATTAAAATGAATGAATAATGTATCGTATATGTATTATAAAGAACAGGTAAATATTTGTGTCACATCGATATCTCTGAAAACAACGTACCAAAGTGCATTTCATGCTTGCATGATACTTTGAAAGTTCACGTAAAAGTTTATATTTCATTATCTGATATTGTACGAAGCTACGTCTACCCCCTACAAGGGGGGAAGAGAATACAAAGAGCTAATGACGCAAGATGTGTTCGATCGTGATTGGACAAACGTCATACGTTTAATGTCGCCTGACGAACAACTATATATTTTGTTCATAATCAGTATTGTGTTCGCGGCATGTTTAGTATCAGTTGGACTATTATAGAAATAAGTTACTGTAAAAATAGGAAATAAGGAAAATAAATATATACAATAAAAAAAATCCATTAATAGCAATGAGAAATAACCTCCGAGCTTCGGTTAAATTTCAAATACGCCGACGATGGAGTGTTTAAGTTATACTTAATTTTTTTTGTTACTTTTCAGTTACGATAGGTATTCCATATGTATTGTTTATGCAAAGACCACTGATGCTAACACGTATATGTAACAATAATGCGTTGAAAATCTTAAATTGCTTTATTAAAACAACATGGAAAACAGCAAATACTAACTTGCGACACAAGATGGCGTTGCCACGGCAAGGTTATTCACTTTATTCTTCATACTACAACGATTTTAAACTAAATCAGTCTAAACTAAGTACTTCGTCTCTTACCACAGCGTAAACAATATTTGTCAGAGACAACAGAATATTGTAGTTAAGTGTGCAATTACTTATTTTTTATGAATTAAGGGGTAATATAAGTTAGCCCTAACAAAGTCTAACCCCTAAGTAATTTACTTGGTTTATGTGTAATAAGGCCTGAAGTGATCACTTGTATTAGAAGTTTATGTGTCGTAAACCGAATCTTACTGCCCGCAATTGATGCGTTACTAGGCTGGTGACGCGACGAATATATTACGTAATTTGTACCACAGGAGCTGGTATTTTAAGTCATTTTTATAAATTAGTTATAATTAGTATATTACCCCCCTCCACACCCCCCATACGCTTCACAGATTGGTCGTTCTCCGGCGAAGAGTCGAGAATGGTAGCTTATTGACGCTGGACATTGCGAGCCAAATACACAGCAAAAAGGTTATATTTCCAGCAACGGTGATAATTGTCCGGAACGTACAGTCTTATAATCTCTACCCTATTCATAATTCTTAAACTTAATTTGACCAAAGCTATGTAAGAGTATGTTCCTCCCTCAAAGGCAGGCAACGCACCCATTAAAATGGGTGTCCATGGGTTGCGATGACTGCCCTTTTTGGGCGTCGCGTGTGTTAGTATGCCCCTTTTCCTATAAAAGAATATAAAAAAGAATAGATAAAGATAGTATGATATGTCCTTACATATAAGATAGATTTTTTTAATATAATAAAAAACATTCAGACAGGGATCTGAAATGAATCATGGTTTCAACAAATGCACAAGTAAAAAATTGAATTGAAAAAAGTCAATTTCATATGTAAGGACCTAATATAACCGTACGTACTAAACATACTTTGGATACTTTAATACTGATTTTGTAGTCTCTAAATAAATCCTGGTAACAAAAGTGGGCAATTGGTGTAAATAGTGCAAAGGCTAAAATCGTTTAAACGTAAAATATGTATTTTCAATATTAGGATGTAAATACAAGAGTCTAAAAATCGTTATCCAACTCTTGGTCTAGAGAAAATTAACATGTAACATTGTTAACTTTCATTACCCTTCGATAAAATTTGAACGATTGTCGAATATTTACTTTTTATGTTAAACGATATAATATGGTATGATATACTACTGATTAGTCAATGAAGTAAGGAAGCATAATCGACGAAGTAAGTATCTCTTCGATTAATTGGTGTTTGAATATTATACGAGTATATGAAAAATTGAGCCATGCCCCTCAAAGATATGGTAGAAGTTAGTTTAGACTTTCAAGAACTTCTACGATAAATTAGAATATGGGCTTACTCATTTCAGGTGAGCCACAGCCAGAAGGTTAGACCTAAATGTGTCCGCAGTTAGTTGAAAAACATTTAAATGGCATGGCAAGAGGAACATATTATGTGTGGAGCAAGAAAGTTCTAAACTAGTAAAATAAAGCAAAATTTAAAGTTCAGGTGGTACTTGTAGCACAGTGCAGACGCGAATAGCAGGATTTGGAAGAGGCCTTTGGCAAAAATCGGCACAGATACCTTACAAGAATGAGAAATATAAATATGTTTAAGTGTAAAAGTATCAGAAATAAATGGGTATAAATTTGAAAAATAAAATATGAAAATGGAACGAATAACTCATCTTCGATTCGATTCAAATTCTTTTTGAAGGTATAGGTGTAAATTTAAGTTTATAAGTTTGGTCTTATATTTCATACATTTCATGTATTTTATGACTATGAAAGGTGAGGATGTAAGTAAATAGAGTAACAAAAAAAGGCCAATGCGAAAATCTGAGTTATCGGTACGTACTCATATTTATGTTTGTGCTTCCAAAAAGTTCTAAAACCTTTACCAATATTCGGGACCCAAAGAAATTCTTAGACAACTAAGCTGGCTTTAAAAGTACGCACTATTTTTATAGATAATAAAGACACAGATAACACAACTAATACCAAGAGCACATATGACCCAAATCTATTACATGTGGGCGTCTCTTTCCAATCATATTTCTTTTGTTTACGCATCATCTCCCCATGGCTATTGTTTGTTCAATGGGCTCCTTACAGCCTTTCACACGTTGCTTTTTATTAAAAGACTAATTGAAGTCACCTTCATTCTTAATGCATCTGCACAGTATAGATTGTATTTCTTATATTTCACCTTATGTTTTGTTCCTTATTTAAGGTAAATTACGTCATAATCATATATAGTGTAAACATCATTCGTTATAACGATAAACTCGTCAAAATGAGTTAAATTTGTTTGGTTTAACACAACTCCGATACATTAATTCACTCTTTATAACGCAACAGCCATTCTGTATTACAAAGCAATATTTTCATATTTAGACATCAACAACATACTTAAGTGTAATTGTTTTTATAATCAGCTTACACCTGAGGTCATAAACAGCCGTCTCGCCTTTATTATTGTTAATTGCATTAATACGTATGCCATTGTTCTTAAATTACATTGCCTGTAGGAAATTTTGGTCTCAGTTACTAAACGCACCATCGTTACCTATCGTATCAGTACAGTATCGTATCGTACGTCAGGCAAAATTAACATAATATATGTATTTACAGTAATTTACCTATTGATAATAATAAAATTAGAAATTATTGTACTTAATTTGTTTTCTCTTCCCTGCTTATAACGAATACTCTCTATAACGAAAAGATGTCTTTAGTTATTTCGTAATCCGAGTGTTGCACAACTAGTTTTTAGATATAGTTATTTTAGTATTAGTTACAAAAGCTCAATATTCAAATTAGGTTTCCGATTTATTCTAAAAACTCAGACTTTTCAGTTTATAACCTTGTTAACTCTTTAGAGTAGCACCAAGTTCCCAATAGTTTTATCAAGTATACGATACGATAATTTTAGAGACAGAGTATATAGATTTTCCGTATTTGGTATAGTTTACGAGAATTATTCGAAGAGAATGCTCGTGGTACTTAGTTCCAATTTTCGCCACGGAGCGCTTAAAAACGTTTTTCTTGCATACATTTATTGTTTCCTATCCAGTATTTTAATTATATTTAATTTACTTGCAGTATGTTGTTTTAATTTGCATTTCAAAGAGGGAGGGAGGCGAGTTATAGTATATCTTAAGAAGTGACACTTTATACACAAACCTATACAAAATATTTAAATGACACATTCACCCTTGACTGTAACTTCTATTATATTATTATTATTATTATTACTGAGATATCTAAACATAATATTAAGATTCGAATACCTTTTCTCCCACAAAAAGCGTACAATAAAAGCTATTCAATTAAGCAGAGACATTTAAATTCCAAGTGGACAGTAGTGAAGCACGATTTAGGAAATCTCAGATTTGAATGTACACCACGTTCTAAGATAATTTTAGATACTTTTAACTTCAAAAAGTCTTTCAGACTAAATGACTTTAACTATAAGTAACACTAATGTTTGAGGCTTTTTCCTAAGCTGAACTCTCTAAGGAGCACAAGCACTGTTGGTCTTCAATATCTTAAAAAACTCAGATTTGTATCTGTTCCGTGTTTTTTTTTCTAAAAGGCAAATAGGGTCGAAGGCATGCTGGTTTCTTCATGATGTTATACTGTAGTATATTTTGACACTGCCGGGATTCAAATCGACTACCTTTTTTTAATATTTCTGTACCCAAAAATCAATAGAAATGCATGCTAACAGTTAATATACTTCGGAAATTTTGAACATAGAAAATATGCCTGTAACTTTTTTTTTTTTTTTTATAGAATGGGGGGCAAACGGGCAGGAGGCTCACCTGATGTTAAGTGATACCGCCGCCCATGGACACTCTCAATGCCAGAGGGCTCGCGAGTGCGTTGCCGGCCTTTTAAGAATAGGTACGCTCTTTTCTTGAAGGACCCTAAGTCGAATTGGTTCGGAAATACTTCAGTGGGCAGCTGGTTCCACATAGTGGTTGTAATAAGATAATAATAATACTTAATATTTAAGAACGCTTGAACATTTTTAAAACAAATACCTTATTTAAAAGCCATCGACAAACTGCAGAAAACTTCAAATACATTTCATATACGATTGTAAGACTTTTAGATCACCCGTTTTTGCCTACCAACATAGAGCAGTTATTGTATGGATCCCAAGACATCGACATATGTATATGACCACTATGCTTGCTTGTTTAGAACAAACATAGCCGCAGAATTTAATATCTATCTAAAATAAAGAATTAGATTTTTTGTCATATTTTTGAATTAAGTAGAGTTCTTTGATAGCTCTTTCTATCTTGATATACGGCGTCGCCTACAAAACAAGTTATCTTTATGTACGGCAGTGCAAAGCAAGAAAAGTTAATTTTCTTAACCAAATTAGTCAAGATTTTCTTTAATGTTAAGACAAATTCATTAGCAAATTGCACGTACAGATAATCCTATTTCTTAAATTTCATTACTCCAACTAGTAAGAGCTAAAAATATCCCAAGCAATACTAAATTACAAGAATAGAAATTATATTTATTTGCCTTCACAAAGCCCATTTATGACTAATATTTACTAGAAAATACGTCTGATACTGATATTTTTCTAGTTAATAGGAAATACGAATATCTAGGTATTGTAATATTATAACGAAATTTTTTTTATTAGTGGCGCTACAGCCTATTTTAGGTCTGGGCCTCAGGTTTATGTATCTGTTTGATTATCATTTGTCAATCTAATAGGCAAGTAGGTAATCAGTCTTCTGTGCCTTTTCGTGTCTAAGGCAAGCCATTTTCCTCACGATGTTTTCCTTCACCGTAGGAGCGAATATTCAATGCGCACAAAGAGAGAAAGTCCATTGGTGCACAGCCGGGTATCGAACCTACGTCAGGAATGAGAGTAGCACGCTGAAAACACTAAGCCAAAGAAAATACATGAATCAAATGCTTGACCCTCTACGTCGTTCCGGTACATTATAATTTTAAATATCATTAATCATCAAGCTTTTCATTTCTTAAAGTGGCTATAAAACTGAATATCGAAACAACAATTTCATAAACTTTCTGCATTTTCTGTGGTACTTGCATTTACATTAAATTAACTGAATGTGAATTGATACCGTCCAGACATTCATGCAGTATTTATATTTTAGTGTCGCTATAATTCAATTTTAAAAATGAGATATTTATCACTTAGTTCATAGATTTATTGCCCGTTATCCTAATCTTGTATGGAACTCCTACTTTAAGTATATTTTTCTTTTTTATACGCAATTATTCGTGAGTAACATATTCACATGTATTGAGCGGTCTTCGGCTTTTGTCATCGGTGAGAGAGTAAATAGTAATGTAAAAATTAAATGTCGAATTTAAATGCAAGACCACTAACACGTATAGGAAATATTGTCGTGTGTTACACAAGACTGGATACCTTTGCCTATAAAGCTGAATTATCAATGAACCAGAATTGTTAGGCCAAAACCTAACTTTGGTTCAGGTTCAGGTTGTAACTGAATATATGTAGCACGCGCTTAGAAAAAGTTTTACTATATACGAAATCAAGCGCAGTGTTGGCCTAGTTGCTTCAGCGTGCGACTCTCATACCTGATGTAGGTTCGATCCGGCTGTGCACCAATGGAGTTTCTTTATATGTGCGCATTTAACATTTGCTCGAACGGTCAAGGAAAACATCGTGAGGAAACTGACACGTCTAAGACCCAAAAAGTCGACGGCGTGTGTCAGGCACTGGAGGCTGATCACCTACTTGCCTATGAGATTTAAAAATGATCATGAAACAGATTCAGAAATCTGAGGCCAAGACCTAAAGAGGTTGTAGCGCCACTGATTTATTTATTTATTTTATATACGAAATTTAAATTTAATATATTTCTTAATCAATTGTATTTTCGGTTACAATACCATGTGTAATAAGATTTATAGTTTTTATTTATTAGGTAATAATTCTATTTGTAAAAAATATTAGGACCGTATTTATGAGTGAGTATAAAAAACTGTAATGTCACAATCTATATGAATAACGATAGTCTACAAATCAGACCGCATACTAGCCCTTATTTCTTCCAAATTGCTCTCATATTTAACACCTCAGTAACGTTACCTTAACTCAACTGATCTATAGATTTGCTCCAACATTACTAAGGCTTTAATAATATATTTATATAACAAATTAGTTTAATTGCACCTAACTAAAATATTTTTTCATCTCATTCTGTCAATTTGTATTTAAGCTGAGACGAGACAGATATGACGAATAGAAATTTAGATAAATGCAATTTTTGCGTAAACATGACACAAGATTTCAGTTTCAAACAAATTAGCAAAGTTACAAATACGTTTTTAGATTTAAAATCAGGCGTTAATTTTCTATGAAATACAAAATTTAATTTCTATATCTATAGAAAAATCCTTCCATCCTTCATGGATGTCAAAATTTGAAAGACTACACCAATAATTAAGCCGACTTAATTGTAAAAATTCATTTATAGTTGCCATAATTTATTAAAAATTACACTATTAAATTCATAAGCATTAAAGAATATTCCCTAAATAGCTTTCATTTAAATCTATGGGCATAAAAAATATTAATTTTGATTCTGGAAATTGGAATGTAAACTATGTTAGCCGTCCACTGATTAGGTCTACGGCGTTGGGCGGCGACTCGGCGCAGTATATAAGCGACCGCTTGGGCGGGCGGCGGCATAACACTTGTTGCCCGCGTGGAACCTTGTTGCAGAAGCAGTCACAACTTTACGTAAGGTAAGTGATAAAGTAGAAAAAGTTAGGACCAAGTAGGCATTGAGAATAAAGTCCGTTATTTTGCTTCGACCAAGTGAGCTGTAAAATAATTTTTATAATCTATTTTCAAGCGTTTTTCTAAATAAAAATAATTTCTTACGTTTAATAATGATGTAAATTTTTTAACCAAGTGTTTATACGGGTTTTTTGCCAATAGTGATCATGTGATAATCAAAAAACTTAATAACTTGTGGTAACTATCAGTATCACGAGAACTTTTACGAGGAAAGTTAGAACGTAGTTATCGTATTCCCAAACTAATAAAAACTTGATAAGTAATTAATTTGAAGTTTCATAACAACTTTTTTCTTTGTTTAATATTAATAGACTAATCGCGGAGACGTGTTTGCAAAGACACATTTTTAACGTCATTAATTGACTCCGTAACATAAATTGATTATTTAAAATATTATAAATAAAATAGGACGTGTATAATATTTGTTACTAGATTCTACCACACATTACAAAATACATATAATATAACTACGTAAAAACTAAACAAAAACAGGGTTTCCTTATCATAGAAATAAATTAGAAAATACAAATTCTTCTCACTTAATATATCCGACTAACTATATAATTTACATCTTTATGTATGTGATATATTATTAATTATATGTAAATGAGATTAGCCTAAGTGCAAGCCTATGTTTATTTTTAATTAAGATTGGCGTTTACTACGTGTTACAGAATAATTTTGTTATACTAATTTTATAGAGGTCTAGATTAATCGAAATTACAGTGATTTTTAAATACGTATAAATCGTGAACAAAGTAATTTGACATTAATGAGATATGATTTTTACGCAACAGATAAGAAAGGGTAACAAGATTTCAAAGCCACTTGAAAGATTCTTTTTGTCTTAATATTAGCAAAAAAAAACACGGTGTCAAATTTGGAGTGTTTTAAAAAGAAGGAAGTGTTTTAAAGAGAGAGAAAAGTTTTATGGCTAATACTTTTAAAAATCATTCAATAAGTTCGTTTCAATATTACATAACTTGTTGAAAAGAAAAGAAGAAACTGCGTGAAGTTCAGAAATGAAATTTGTCTGTAAACCGTTTGGCACCATTTGCATGAAGCAATAGCTGAACGTATGAAAATCAAAAGAATATTTCAAAGACTTCTACTAATTAAGTCACTAAGGAATTTTGTTTTATATGACATGCATATTATTATTATTATAAATGCTTTATTAATGAATTCATACAATTCTTCTCAAAAAAAAACCTCCTCCATATTTTGCCATTTCTCATTGTCTTGAACAACATTCATCCAGTTTTTCCCTGATAGTTCTATTACGTCATCTGTCCATCTTTTCTTTTGTCGTTCTATACATCTTTTTCCAATAGGTCCAGTCCATTTTGTTGTTTCGAGTGTCCATATATAGAAATATGACCTCCCCATTTACAAATAATATAAATTCACTACCTAAATTCAACTATTTTGATTTCCAAAAATCCCACAATATCTACAGTTTTTATCACTACACTAGCTGTCCGTTGAGTTTTCCGTAACTCTCAACAAAAAAAGGAATACTAATGCCGACATTAATATATCTTTCTGTGAGCACTTTATAAAGTATTAAGATTCATCTTTGAATTCTTAACTTCTCGTTGGAAATTGATAAAAGTTATGAATTTGTCATAAGTCATAAAATTTAAAAGTTAAGATTTAGAGTGAAAGATAATTTACGCACGTATTCCATAATTCGTATTTTCTGATACCTAAATCATTTATGACCTTTATATAGACTATCACGAAATTCAAATAATTTGCCATGGTATTATTTCATCTTAAATTTGTTCCAACTTAGTTACAAATAAATTATTAGCCTATTACATAAAAAAACAATAAAATACCAACCCTTAAAACACCGCCGTCTTTATTACTTTGTAATTGAGAAAAAAGGAGAATCTTCTATTGTCTATGAAACCAAACTAAGAAACACTTTCGGTCAAAAGGCTTTTACAATATTTCAACAACAAAGGCATTAGTGAAACATTTCGTTAGAAAACACTTTTACAGGTCAAGCGCAAGACAGAATGTCCATCTATCTTTACGTGCACTTAGCTGCAATATTTTACTTTTAGCCACTATATCTTAAAAAATCGTTATTTTTATTCCAAAATTCCGAATTTTGTTTATGAAATTTTGTTCGAAAAAAAATGGTTATTTCGTTGTAAATTGTGCCATTATTTAAATATTTTATAATTAAATAATATTCCCTATAGATAGTTCTATAGTGTAGTGAAGCACCGTTGTGCTGCCCATCATTTTATTACGTAGATAAAGAGCCGTAGGCAGTTAGGAAATATAGAGTTATTAACTGGTTTGATGGACAGGAATTTGGGTATATTAAGAACTATTACGCCCACAAGTTTACTATGATATACGCAAAAATATGTTGCTCCCAATAAAAAATATATGTTTAATGGAATATTATTTATAACATAGCTGTAACCTTTTTGGAGATTAATATTTCCAAATATGGTTTTATCGCTTTATAACGTTACCTACATAAGTTGAACATTTTAAAAGCTTAGATATTTATTGAATTTTAGAACTTTTCTTACGTCACTTTCACATAGAGTGTAGTATTCAATAACAAATGGAAGATATAGTTTTAATTTCCGTCAATTTTAGGTCAAAAGTCTGATATAGAATTAAAAGTTGCATTAATTGTGAAGAACAACATTAATTAGTCTCCTCTTGCGAGATACGTTCCTTTGAAATATCAAAAACAAAAGACATACGTCAAAGAAATGTTGTTAATTTTACATTCTTCAGTGTAAACATCTTTTGGGCGTGTATAATTAGGGAGAATTTAAATTTTTCCTTATGACTACGTATTATATAAAGTAAAATTTGAGTTTTAGAGATAAGGCCAGAGAACATACTGCTAACAATGATTACGTTCCAGAATTAATTAAATTTTATGCGTTTATATCGAATTTTATTTATAGTAAAAATTACAAATTCTTCTAGTAAGGGATATGTTTCATATACATTTCACATATACATTTCTTAATAGCAAAATTACTCAAGACCTTTGTGACTTAGATATCGCACGTAACTTAACCCAAGTCCTGGCTTCGATTGTCGAAAAATTATTCTAATAGGCTATGCCAATACGAAATGTTGAGAAACATTAAATAAAGTATATAATATTAAACATAATATACACAATATCGCTACTGTAAATGCGAACATATAAACATATCGATAGTTTCGGAGACATCTACGTATTCGGAGACGGAAATAAATCTTTTTCTACACATTAAATTTTTTGTTTGTTTTGTGTATCCGTGGAATAGATATATAAACACATTATCGTGAAATAAGTACTTAAGATACATTTAAATGTAATGAATACATAAGACAAATCTATATATACTGAAGATTTACCAGTAAGCTGCTCTTTCAATAGCATCGAGGATTATCACGAGATTCGATTTCTTTGACACTAAGCCTTATAAATAGTATTACATACATTACATTCGTGTGTATTAACAAAATGGCTTATTATGTAGTAAAATATTAATTTGGGAATAGTTTCATTTCGAGTTAAAGCTAGGTTTGCTTGCCATTTAGAGAGCAAACATAGATCCAAATATAAACATTGAAAAAGACTACAAAAAAAAATAGTTATACAAACCATGATTCAATAATAATAAAAATCAGCAGTATGAACATATATTTTATAGTTATATGTTATTGAATTAGTCACTTTTCGCGCGGCTTGATCGCCATCGATTTAACGTCAAGGGCGTTGCATAGAGATGTGGGGTCTATCTGCATCTTCTACCGCATTTACCATGGAGAGTGTTCAGAGGAGTTGTTCGGACTAATACCTGCAGCTGAGTTTCATCATCGGACGTCAAGGCAGAATACAAAATACCATCCGTATCACGTCTTTTCTTAAGGTAGTTTTTGCCGCGCACTACCACTACGTAGAACCAGCTGCCCACTAAATTATTTCCGAACCAATTGGACTTAGGGTCCTTCAAGAAAAGAGCGTACCAATTCTTAAAAGGCCGGCAACGCACTTGCGGCTCGCAATTCTTCACTTTCGCTTCTGGCAATGTAAGTGTCCATGGGCGATATCTCTTAACATCTGCCTCCTGCCCGTTTGCCTCCTATTACTTAAAAAAAATAACATTTTAACAGCTTTTCGCAGCTTTAGTTTTTGATATTTATTAAACATTTTATTACCAAAGATATTTGAGTACCTTTACTAGATTAAGACTATAACAATAACAATTATTTTTAATTAAACGTTTAACAGAGATAGATATTATATAACTATACAATCATACATAGTGAAACAGACGTACCAATTCTTAAAAGGCCGGCAACGCACTTGCAAGCCTTCTGGCAATGTGACACTGAACCTCCTGCCCGTATGCCTCCTCCCATCACATTATATTAACAGAAACACTAAAAAAAAATTAACATACATAATTTATACAGTCATAACAATTTCACTGTATTGATATTAGCTAATGAAGCGTACTTAAGAATTTTTAAGTAAAAGAAAAATTTTCCTTGCGGTCATTCTCTAAGCTCAATATTTTCTTTTATCTCTGATTTATCTCAATATATTCAAAAACTGATGCATTTTACCAAAAAGTATTATTATAGTTTAAAAGTCTTTGTGGAATTGGTACCGTACAGCGAATTCGAGCCCACTCGTCTAGCGTTTGATTCGTTTCCGGGTCAAACATAATGAAATATTGATCAAAATAAAAGCTACGTTATGGTTGTTTATTATTCTGTTTATAAAAATATTACAACCACAATGAATAGCCATATTAAAATTGGAAAATAGAGTATGACGGTTCCCTAATTTGTCAGTCATGAAATGTTAGTCATCATCATTTCAAACTTAAGACGAAAATAGGTTGCTAAAATTGTCACCACCTCATAGCAAAACCGTTAGAGCAGTGTTTCCCAACGTGGGTGCCACAGGGGGGCAATTTGATTGTTAAGGTATTTGAAGTTCATTAAAATTATTTGGGATTTGAATTTCCGTTTTTATTATACGTTTTAATAATTTACTTACTGTGTTTCGTTTTACTAGTAATTTCTTCCTAAAACCTTGGGGGCAAAAAATGAAATGATGCTAAAAGGTGGGGCATGGCACAAATAGGTGGAGAAACACTTCCTTAGAGTATTGGAAATTATTCCGAATATTTAAAGTAATACAAAAAACTATCCATGGAATTGAAATATAAACAAAAATATAGAACAACCATATAATACAAACTCTCAAATACATTGGTCTTAAAGACTTATTATTTCATATTAATTTTATTCCGTTAATTAAAATCATACATTAAATGTAACTAAACGTAATGTACTAAGTTCCCTGGACTAGTTTTACATATAGATAAAATTGTGAAAATCCAAATCTATATTAACCTTCTAATAGTACTTGTGTGGGCTAAATCACAAATTTTATCGTGAACATTTTAATTAATCTAGTTACGCATCGTAGATACATGTTAATCCAGGTCGATAAGCGGTACTATAAACGAAAACCGTGCTTATACAAAAATCCATCAGTGAAATTGGGGATTTTCTCGACAATCTATGAGATTGAAATTAATTTGAAACAATGACTTTTATGAATAAATGACAACAGTTCATTCATAATATTTTATGTGAACTATTACTTTTGTAGACAAATAATATTTTATTTAATCTACTATAATTCAATCTTGGTAACCTTACTTACTTTTTTTTTGAATGGAATCTCGCTGTTGGCCTTAAGGGCCTTTACAGCTCAGCTCGGGCTGTTTTGGCGAGCGTAGCTGGGCCTGCATGGTCGGTACTTTTAGGGCGGTCTTACTTACTTGACTTAATGTCCTATATATATATGTATACCCCTTAATGGGGCAGAGGGCCTCTACAGTGAATCTCCATCGCGTTCGGTCTTGAGCCTATTTCACCTCGCTCCAAGTCTTTTTGGCTCTCTTTGCCTCATCTGCAACTGGCCACGGGTTTGCCTGAGACGGCCACGCTTCCGCTTTCCTTGCGGCTTCCAATCAAGCGCCTGCTTGGGATTATGATTGGGATCCCTTCGGAGTGTATGGAATCTCGGTCAAACTAGTATCGAAAGTCCTCAGTTCGATTACTGGGATATGAAAAAATCCTCTTTTGCATCCCAAATTTACTTGAAAATTATAAGAAAATTTTTTAATATCCTGTAAACGATAGGAAGACTCCCTTGTTAAGGTATTTAAAAAAACTCAAGAAAAATCGGTCACAAAATCGTTCCATACCATAAATCGAACAATGTTTTGTTTCGTTTATTTCCTTTCAAAATACCACAAGAGTAATAAGGACACATTAAGAAAATAAATTTCGACGTATCTTCAAGAATTTTGCCAAAAATGTCAGAGTACAATTTCACATTTATATTAAATAAAAACCGTTTTTGTACAGTCGGATCTATACACGTGTCAGTTAAGGGCAGATAATCCTAAGAGTCGTTAAGGTTCAATCTGGTTAAATGTTTTTAAATTACTTAAGTGCAAAGTGCAGATCTCCCTTGATTAAGTTTCTGACATTTCTAAATGTTCTACGAAGAAGTTGTTAAAGAAATTCGTTGTTATAAACTTATTTTAGAATTTAGTAATATTTTAAAATTTAGGACAACTCACTGTTATATTTTATTAGTTGTTATGATATTAAAAAGCTTTTGTTGATAGGCTATTTCCAACAATTACGTAAAAAAAGTATGCAGCACTTTTAAACTAAGGCTGGCATATTCATTACCATGTATATGTTGGTTTAGAGTTTCTCCCTAAAATACAGTTTATTAATTTGTCGATGTAACAAACAGATGTTTGGAGTTGATTATCTGACAATGACATATTAAATTAATTAGTCATTTCGCTGACACAGTACCTTGGTGTAAACGATTTCAGTTTGACAATTGACTTTTTTTCTCTTTACGGCTCTGGCACGGTTTGTGCATACAATTGACTTATTTATACTAAAAACAACACGCTTACATTAAATGTAAACCATTAAATGTATTTTTTTACTAGAATACTAAATTACTATTAAATAATAGTATTATAATATAATAATATAATATAATAGTATTATATAATGACCAATATAACTGTCTGTAATTTTATTCATATCTAATTCAAGGAACAAATTACTGATGATGATACCCTTAAAGAATGAGCAATTAAATAGATTTTTATTTATTTTTTATTTATTTTATTTCATATTATTATTCTATCTTTACAGTAATTACTAATTCGATAGAACGACACAATATTTATACCTACACCGATTAACCTAGATAAAATACATAAAAAAAATATATTTATATACCTAAATCTTATAACTATTAATATAGATGTTTGAATCTGTCCCATGCTCCATGTTGGGGTCATGGTATACAAAATATTCAATCTTAAATATTTTGGTAGCAGGAAAAGTCACTGAAACATTTATAATGTAAGGTATTATTGAGATTTGACTATTCTTAGGAGCGATTCTAGCAGCTAAGAGGAAATCGACGCGATATATGTACTGTCAGCAAAAACGTTGATTTTATGAACACAATGTTGGAGTTTTTGAATGAGAATTTTTAAATTTTGAATCTGAACATTTAAGCTTCTTCATAGGGATTGTTCTAAAAAGATATAAAAAATTTACTTTCCCGTCGACAAATCTCTTAATGCGATGATGTTTTGCAGACTTAGTTCTATAGTTAGACCCTTCTCTCAAAAACTGAGAAGAATGAATCTAATCGTACAAAAGCATAACCAGATGTATAGTATTCGTTTGTCCTTTTTTTCTGTTAAACTAATACTTCTTCAAGTGCCACTTTAGTACTATAGATGGGCTGTTAACAACTTGAATAGGCAGGCATCTTGAGATAGTTTAAAATTCTCCTCGGTCGATGTGATGCTGGTCCAACTGCCGTATGTTCCGCAACCAGGACTTCTACCAGCCCGTCTCTTGCCTTAAATTTTGCCCATCATTAAGCTGCAATGTCGTAAGGATGATGACGCAAAATACTAATTAGTTTTGATTATAATCTATCTGACTGTTTAGGCGGTTACTATGATATTATTTTTTTCAATAGAAAAAAAGCATTTTCTAAAAATCATCTGTCAACTATTGGCATTTTCTTTACGTTGTGTTGCTGATAGTACAAACCCCAAAGGAATACCGAATGCTTTGCATAAACCTCTTCGAATATAAATCACATTGAACATATTCTTATCGCCCACCTCAGGTGTAGTCAATTGTTAAAAAATATTAGCATCTCACAGAACTTGTAATTCCTTTCAAAGTTCGGATTACATCGCGGAAACAACCATTAAGAAAAGATCCGTCATGGCGAATTTTAATACAATTTTCTGTTCGGATTTTGTACAGGTAAAATAACTTTTTAATTTATTATGGGTGGAGTTTTATCATAAATAAAAATGATTTTGGTCCAAAAAGATGTCTTTGCTTTGATGTTACGTAGTAGTGTAGGTTTAATCATACTAAAACTTTTTCAAATATTGTCTTTGGTTTAGGCAAGTTCATTTAGATAAATCATTAACATTCTTCTTTGTTATAACTTTTACCTCTCCTGGGACGCTTAGGGTAGTATAGTCGAGTCGGAGCGCTACGTATGTCAAAAACATATCTTACTCTGTCAATCATTGCAATCATGACAGCTTCTGTCACTGCGTTGACATTTAACATCACAGTCAAACCGTGACTGCGAAACAGATGAAGTTTTAAATTTGAAATTAAAAAGTAAAATAATTGTAAGTGACAGATTTTGTTTTAAATAAAAATAAGTTGACACTATAGGTATCACAATTTAGTGATTTATTTACTTTAAATTATTATTATGTCCCGTAATACATATTACTTAGGTTATAAATACATATAATATGGATAACATGTATGTAATATGAAATAGAATATTAAGCAAATAAAGCGTTAACATTAGATTTTTCATATAAATTTCAATGTCAACCATCTAAAATGACAGCTGTCTTTCTTTGGCCTTTCTGATATGGGTTCTAGAGTAGGCTGTTTGACACTTATTGCCGCATAACAACCCGTTACAGAATTAATGAGAAAACCCATACGATGGAACTCAATTGGCCAAATTTTTCTCTTTCAAGACGATTTTGATATTAAAATGTTTTTTGCCTTGTTCATACGTAGACATTGTAGATTGTTTCTTAGTAATTTCGAATCATGTGCAGAGACGGTATTTACATATTTAGGTAGTTATTATTGATAGTACCGGTGAAAATATTTTAAGTATAATTTAATAATACTTCATAGTTATATAATTTTCATTTCGCGATCTTAAAGTAGTGAAATGTTTAAAAAAAAAGATGTATGTATTTTTATTTTATAATTGGTGCAAAAATTATAAATACATTTCCTAAGTTATCCAACGTAACTCGGGATAATTTCGGACGATATTTGCTTGATACCCCAATTTTAATTCGCAGTAGTGTCCCGAGGGATCTGGAACATTTGTGACTTCCTGTATTTAATATCCAAAATATTATGGTAAAGGGAATACGAAATATTGTATTCAATTTAATTTATTTATTAAAGTACACCACGTCATACAAAATTTTCTTACAATCCATTCTAAAATACAGGATGATTACGGGGAAACTAAAATTTACAAAAAATAATTATTACTCTTATTAAAAAAACGTAATCACAAATTTTAGTTTTTACTTAATAATTTAAAAATACTTATTCGCCTAATTAAGGATAGGTGCCCGATAGGTCCTTAACAATGTTTTTTTAATTTACCAGCCTACTACCGAATTCATGAAGTTCTGAATAAATTGCGTTCATTCTGTTGTATTCGCGAAAAATTCGCATGAGAGGTGCCTGCTTAGGTTGGTTTTTACAGACCTTTACAGTGTTGACCTCGTGGCTTCAGCTTGCCACTCTCATTCCTGAGGTCGTAGGTTCGATCCCCGGCTGTGCACCAATGGCCTTTCTTTCTAAGTGGGCATTTAATATTCTCTCGAACGGTGAAGGAAAGGAAACCGTCTTGCCTTAGACCGAAAAAGTCTACGGCGTGTGTCAGACACGGGAGGTTGTTCACCTACATGTTCATTAGATTGACAAATGATCATGAAACAGATACTAAAATCTGAGGCCCAGACCTAAAAATATTGTAGCGCCACTGATTTATTGTTTTTATTTTGGAACATTCTGATTATTTTGAATTTTGAAATTGAATTAATTTTCATTTTTTTATTTACATAAAAATATTAAAACACCTTTGTTACTTAATACAATATATAATGAACTTAATAACTGTTCGATATTTTATCAACCTATACTAATAATATAAAGGGTATGGTAAGTAAATAATTACTAGCCCAAAATAGAAGTGTCTACACTCACACTTAATTAATTCAATTTGCATACTTTTAAAATTATGGCTATCCCGAATTTCATCTCATCTTAAAGAGATGAAATTCGGGGCTACTGTTGCAACTATAAACAGAGTCAAATTTGCATTGGTAATATTTGTGCTTCATCTAATATATAAAATTCTCGTGTCGCGGTGTTTCGGAGGAGTTTATCCTCCGAAACAGCTCGACCGATTCTCATGAAATTTTTTGTGCATATTGGGTATGTCTGAGAATCGGATAACATCTATTTTTCATCCCCCTAAATGTTAAGGGTAGTCCACCTCTAATTATTTTTTTTAATTTTAGATAAAACATTTATTCTTTATTTTTTTATGATACAGCATTAAAAAATACATACAACCCCTAATTTCACCCCTCTACGATCAACCCCTATTTTTTATTATAAATGATTAACATGGCAAAACGACGTTTGCCGGGTCAGCTGACCCGTATATCTATATAATTTACAGATAAATAAATGTAAGTTAATTATCAAATAACATCTAAACTGATTTTGATTAAACTTGGAGTGTTCTTTAAGAGGAGTACCTATACCTTTTCAATAAAAAGTGATCATCTCGAAAATTCCTGAGTTCTAGAATATCAGCTTAATTTTTTTTTCACCTCGCCGTCCGTCGTTCCACAACTGAGCGTTTTCTAAGGCAGTTTTTGCGGAGCAACACCACTATGTGGAACCAGCTGCCCACTGAAGTATTTCCGAACCAATTTGACTTAGGTTCCTTCTTAAAAGGCCGGCAACGCACTTGCGAGCTTTCTGACAGTGTGAGTGTCCATGGGCGGCGGTATCACTTAACATCGGGCAAGCCTCCTGTCCGTCTGCTTCCTATTACGTAAAAAAAAAGCTTACATTTAGTTGTGAATTATTTTTTCTGAATAAAGTTTGACATATTTGACAGCGCTTAAGACGAAATAGTGACTTGGACCTTAACGAGAACTTAGTGAACAAACAAACACCTACAAAATTAGAAACTACCCGCGCTAAGAAGCCTTAGAATATGACAATATATCAATAATCTAGGTACTTATATATTATGCCATTTCAAGAATATCACATACACATATCAAGAAAAGAGCATACCAATTCTTAAAAGCCCGGTAACGCACTTGCGAGTCTTCTAGTCGTTTGTCTACTGTTACATAAAAATAAACATACAAGTCAAAACCTTATTTTTTGCCATTAGTTAAAAGAGGTTTATTTCTCCATTTAAAATACGCTCTCTGAAAGAAAATCAGAAATTTAAGAAAGTTGTAAATTAAAGTGTAGTGTTAAATTTAGCAATTTCCGTTTAATTACTAGTCAATGACCAATTTGTTAATTAAGCTTGTTATTGGAGTCTTTATGGACAGGGTTTTTGTGAAAATAATTAAGGGGAACATGAGAAATTTTTGTAGTTAAAGCTTTCACACCAATTTCACTTTTTAAACATTCTATTTTTGAAGCTATACTTCTTTTGGCGCGTTAGGGAAAAATTATGAAAGTAAATTTTTACGATGCGCGCGCACACCGTCACAAAAAACCGACACCCTGAAGTTAGCTATAGTCAAGATTTAAGTTTTTTTGAAGTTATACTTCTTTTGGAGAGTTAGGGTAAAATGATGAGAGTAATTTTTTTTCTATTGTTAGTGTAGTTTTTTTACAAACGTAGAATAAGGCGAAAGATAAATTTTTTGAAAAGATTATTTTCTTTCTCCAAAGAAGTATAACTTCTAACGCGTGTACATAATACACGTTTTCTAAATATTTTTACTCTTTTGTACGTAAAATTTCTTACTAGCGATAGTTTGCCGAAATTCGACAAGAATTTCCTGAGCTCTGCTATTCTTGCTATGCCTTTGTGATGTAAACAAAAGCATATCTTCACTGGTCATATTATATTAAGAAGTAGGTGATTTTGACTGACGCATTGCCTAATCTTGCAATTGCTTGCTTGTTCAATAAAATCGAAACGGTAATTGCTTATAAAAAAAAACGTCTTTGCATTTTAATACATTTTAGAAAATAATATTTATTTTAAAACATGGATTTCGTATTACATAATTTAGCTTGATTTAAGTATATTTAGTCACTCGAAGTTTAATTGAATGCCGAGGGGCGTTCATCTTGCCTCTAGGCGATACGAAATTGACAATTCTTGTATATTATTAATTCATGTTAAAATTTTTGCCTGTATCCCATCCCGTCAATCGCCAACAGAAAATAACAGGTTAAAATTCCCAATGTATAACGAAATATTAATGTGAATGAGATAGTATTTAATCTATATATATAAAAATGAAACCCGTTTTCCGTTGTCACGACATAACATGAAAACGGTTTGACCGATTTGTCTGATTTTTTTTTATAATATACCTTGAAGTACGAAGATGGTTCTTACGGAGAAAAATTAAAATAAAATTGAGTGAATCAGTCTAAAAACAACACTTTTCTATATTCCCATACAAAATATTCGTAATAATACTTAAAAGTGAATTTGAACTTTAATACCATAGCATAAAGTTCAAGTGTTAGTGGAGGGGTTCCGGGAAGGTAAATTTTTATTTTTTGACATAATGTATTTGTTGTCTTATCAATTTTCTTTTTTTATCTTACTAGCTAGACCGGTGTCTCGAATAGCAGAATAAGTATTTTAAACAAATAAAGAATCGACTGTTAGGCGGTACGATGTTCGCCAGGCCAGCTAGTTACTTATAAAAGCTTGCCACGCTCGGCACACTGATACATTGGTACAAGAAAAATTAAATACAATTTTTAATGTGACAAGCACTTATAGGCAAACATAAGATACACGAAGAGGTAATAAAAAATTACAACATTACAAAAACTAAACGAAAATCGATTTTAAAGTGTAAGGGGAGCAGCTATGGATATCCAGACCTAGCTCGTTTATCAGAATGCTCAATCTGGATATCGGTGAGTTTTGGCCAAAAATGCGTTCTTCTGAAAGGGACAAAAGGATTGTTGGGATGCCTGGGGTATCGAAATTTAAGTTTTGTTAAAAGGTTGTATGAAGTATGTTTTACTATTTTTCTTTAATGAAAATAGGTAATCAGAAGTGCTTGGTTATCAACTGTGTCTAAGACATGCCGTTCTAACAGTTATTTCTTCACAAATAAATGTTAATTGCAAACAGAAAAGATTTTGCAAACAATTGCACAGCCAGTAGTCATCAAGACAGAATATCACTAGCACTGGTCACAACATAACTTCTTATATCTGTGAGAAGTTTTCATGCTACGGAAAAATCCAAAGAAATTTATAGATGTTCCACAGAATAGGCTTTCTATGCTGCTGTCATTGTCAATAATTACAACACATGAACAGATCTTGAAAATCCAATCGATCGTTCTATTTCTGAAACATGATGGAAAATAAAAATGCTAACAGCGTATTTATTTTCTAAATGAGATTTCACTCCAAGTTTGTAAGCTTATCATATTGTTATTCTCACGATGTTATGGTAAGTACTGTAAGCGGATTTCGCATACATTTAACGTTATTTTCAGCACTCTTCTGTAATAACCGTTTCGTAATCTCTTTATGAGTGGTGTCTTATAAAGTTCGCACACTTTGCATAAATTAAACAAATTAACATAAGCGTACTTTGCATTAGTTCACTTAGTTGAAGCTTAAAAATGTAAGATATCTTGTGAAAAATACGAACTATTTTTTTACCCTTAAATTTTCCACAACACTTGATTATAGACAATTATAAAAATACGTGGTTGTGAGGAAAACAAAAGACGGTGGCTAGCGCGTTTTGTTTGATTGTAATTAGTCATTGTATAGTGGAACAAAAAGATCATATATTGGTACCCAAAGAATAAGAGAAGGTAAAACAAGGTAGACAGTTTCGAAGGTGGGAAGACGAAATAAAATTCGTACCTGGGAAAATATGAAAAGCTCAGAACCGAGCAGAATGGAAAGAAATGGAGGAGGCCTTTGTCAAAGTTGGGCAAACAGATGGGTTGTCGGTGTCACCGACTCACTAGAGACAATAGTTTAAGATTCAAACTATGTAAAATTGTCTGTCTTAATAAAGCCTTATATTATTATTATTATATTATTAATTAGTCAAACGGATCATGTCGCGTGGCGGTAAAGTGACAAGAAATGCTGTTAACCAATCACAATCAAACAAAATGCTCCGTACACACACAGATACAACTTTTGTTTTTTATTTATCATCTATCGAGAGCTCGAGGACGTTCCACGTTTTTTGATAACTTGTTCGTTAATTTTGACAACGTTGTTATGTTTTGCGACGAAGTCGGCAGTTTAATGAGCATTAGCAGCAGAAAAGAAACAAGGAAATTCAACCCTGTTTTGTAATTTATAAACACATAAGGAAGAACTTTTAATACAATTAAGCTTCTTAAATAATATGTCAACACGGGAACTAAAAGGACGTACCTAATAAAATTATAAGGGTATTTCATTGGCGACCAAAAAAGCCTAAACCATTTGAGGGTCGAAAATTATTCCTTAAATGTTTATTCCAATTAACCTCGCCCGCGAGATATTTCAACGATAAACATCGTTCTTATTTTACTTTGAAAATTGTTTTTTAAATATTGTGAGACGTTGCCGACTTTAGGGTTGACAATTTTAACAGATTGATTCATCATGTATTGTAACGTATGTGATTACTTCTTAGAACAAACATCTTCCGATTAAGTTTCCTTTTAAAAACAAGGTATTTGCGGAGCTGAACGCGGTTTCCTTAAAAGTAATCTAACCAGAATTTTTTATTTAGATATACTATAGCAGACTAGCGAGCTTAAACAAAAACTTGACTAAAATTTCTTTCATAATTTGAAACGCCCATGGGTTTAATATAAAATTAATTTACGATCGCCTACGTGATTATTTAGTTTTATGCTGTTTATATTTAATAAAGGTTAAGAATATTTTTATCGAGAAATTGTTTATGATTGTTTTTCTAACATTGTAAAGATTTGTATGTTTGTGACAAATAATTAAAAAAAACCACCATACCGATTTTTTATCTTTGCGTTTAGAATGCTACCTACCTATTCATTTTTAAAATTATTAAAAGTGGGATAGGCCTATTAGTACAATATCTTAGAAAATAATTTCTAGTTGTAATATTGATTTTAATTATCTATGAAATTTTAAGCGTAAATCAAGTTGACAATTAATTATAAAACTCGGGAAAGCAATCATTGGAAAACTCGTGGAATGATAAGGCAGCCTTGGTAAACAATACAATTTTATGGGGGAGCTAAATAAATTTAAAATTTGCTGCTTCTCATGTTTTAAGTCAATCTATAATTGACAGAACTCGCGAATTTATACAAATTTTTAAACATACAAAATCATGCCGCCTATTCTGCCACCTATTAGATTAATATGAAAATATTTTAAAGGTAATCTTACTGATGAAATTTGTTTGTTAATGAAAAGCTAACTTTCGTATATGATTTGGAATATTAAATAATGTTTAAAGTTTTCCAAGGGGCATGGGCAGATTAATGCGATTATATTGTTTTGTGAAAAATTTATATAAATTTGATTTCTAATATTTTTATGATTAATATTATTTTACTTTACTTTTGTTACCCTTTTTTTTACTTCTCTATGTTTCTCGTAGGTCTCTTGTAGCACAGGTTTAGCAAGAAATGGATTTGAAGGCACTCATACTTTCTATTCATTACCACGATAGAAGTAAATAAAACTATAAACACCACTTTCACACCATTATACAACATCCGAATTAGGAGTTACTTAGTTAAATGTATTTAATAATTTTATTGATTTTTTTTCTTTCGTAAATATTTAAACCTTTTTGTATATATTTTGAATTACATCTTTGGCTTGTATTATATCTATAGTTTAATTGTTCTTTGTTAAATTTATGTTAGCTGTAGCATTAGGAAATAAATAAAACACGTAACACATTGGTGAAAACTATATAATAGTGATTTAAATTTCCGTAATCTTTCACATACTAAACAAAAATAGAGTGACTCATATATTTTCGTTAGATATGTTACAGTTTAGTAATGGATAACACGACACCGCACTTTGATGTGCAAACATCACTCTTTTAAATACACGGTTGGTTTAGAAAATAAATTTGGCTTTAATACAATTTGGCCAACGCGATGAGTTTTATCTTTTTTGGTCTAACTTTTTAGTATTAAAATAAAATAGGCTCGCGTTATACATTTAATGTACCGAATATAAAGTTAAAATATTTGCATGGTTTTCACCCACATGTAGGTTCTAGGTTCAATTAGGTTGACACAAAAGCTTAATTGCCTACTAAAGTCAGGAACACCCGCAAGCTTCGATTGGCTTTGCAGGTTTGTTTCCAGTGTTGAAACACTAACAAAATAAAGGAAAACCGATTAATGGTGCTGTACCATACACAAGCATTATTTAATACAAGATCTTGGTTTATAATGACAAAATACTGTAATATTTAGCCCAAATTTAAAAAAGCTTTAAGCAATTCTTGACCAAAAATACATCGTTTATTTTAATTTACCAACCAATTTATTGGCTCTCAAACCTAACTTTTCTGCTTAAAATATAAATACTTATAGTATCATATGATACTATTACTATCTATAAATATAAATGTATATACATTATCTGTAACTTGTACTTTTCTAAAAGCCATTATTGCCGCTAAGCAACCATTTCCGATCGAGAAAATTAATCATAAATACAATCTAACCTCAGTGCTCCATAAAATGTCCGTATTATGAAGGAAATTGAAATTCGGATTAGTTTTTCGTTTATATCATACTTGTGACTCATGCCATAAAGGGGTAAGATTTATTGCTTAATGTGGGCAAAAAATTCGCCTACAAGACGTGTTATGAGTTGTCACGTCAAGTAAATTGCTAAAAGGTATGTAGAGAATATTGTTTTATTAACTCATTTTGCTGTACTACTTGTAATGAAAATGTCATGGTAATTGAAATCTGATGAATGTATCCACAAGGATCTTAATGCAGTCGTAAATAAAAACGGTTAGCTCACTTAAACAGGCTCATAGCCATGTGAATGCTGAGGCAATCCAACTTCTTGACAACAGGAATAAGACGCCTAAAGACAACTAAAGCTTTTGAGTTAATAAACCTAGTGTAGTGAAGTGCAAGTGCGGTATCTCGGACACACGAACATAGTGTCAAAACAATATAGTACACTAAGACTGTTAATGAACATTACCATAGTTAAGTAATTGAAATCTGAATATGTAGCTGAAGCGAAAAGTTACGCCGTAGACACTACGACGTAGACGCCTCTTATTACATATAATCATGTAATATAAGATGATTTTGTTAGATAAAAATTAATATGGAAATTATCATAGACTATTCTTCAATTAAAATATGTTTAAGCTACGGCCGAACTATTGTCCTTATATTATTGGACATATTACTATAATAGTGATGAATCATTCTAAACTAATTACGTACCCGGAAAATTATCACAGATTATAAAAGAAATTTTATAAAAATCGCTTAATTATGATCGGTCTGTAGTATCCTCGAAACAGTTAAAGTAAAGGTTCCAATGCTTCGTTTTTCAAAATGACTTAAAATCTGAAATTCAAAAATAGAACAATACCTACGTCAAAAAATGAAAGCTGCCTTAATGCGCTACGAAATGTTAAATACTTTTAATACCGCGATTAAGTTACATTCAAATTTCAACAAGCGTTATATTAAAACACATTTCATGTGCTCTCCAGAGATATTCCGTGCGAAATATTTCATGAAACGAAATGCAATGATATTTTATTTGATTATAACACGATTTCGCTTTAGCTCGACAGTTCTAATATTCTGCTTTTTAATGTTAGAAATTTTATTATATTTTAACATGTGGTTATCTAATTGTATTTCGAACAAAAGCCAACTATTTCCAAAAACATTTCTATATTTTGATTACACTCCAATTGTGACTTGACCTTTAGACTTCGGTCCTTAGATGTTAACATTGATCACATTTGTACACTATGCTTAAGCTAAAATTTGTGAAACCATAACTGTGGTGAGACTTAAGGTTAAACTAAGGTCGTAGATTTAAACCCCGGCTGTGCATCAACCGACTTTTTTTCTGTGCACGTTTAACGCTCGCTCGTGAAGGGAAACTTAGTGAAAAACGGGACACTTCTTTTTTGTTAGAAAAAAAAATAATCTCAGGCCAAAAACAAGGTTGTAACGCGGTTTTTTTACTTCGACTGAACCCGACCTATTTTACGAGAAGATATGATTTGAAATGTAAGAATATTCTTTCTTTCTTAGCGTGCTGATTTTTGTTACTATTTCGTTAAGGTAAGACAAGTCTGTGCCTTACAGACGTCGATTTTAAAGCATAAGACATGCAGGTTACTCCACTATATTTGCCTTATCGTATAAGTATTAAATAGAGAGAGAAAAATCTAATATTCGCACTAATTAAAATTTAAAAGTCTTGCGATAAGGCTTTCACTGTTTAAGTTAATAATTACTTTTATCTCACACTGTGGCGGTGACTTATGTTTAAGTATCGTGATCACCTGTATAGTAATATCGCAAATAATTTTCCACCACTGTATATGATTTTGAGGACGACGATCGCCGACGCGATCTTTTGCTTTCGGTGTCGCCCGCATTGACCAAAGTACAAAATTATTTTTATACTACACGTTTAAATAAACTTCTTTAAGCGCGATTTGACAATCAATAATACAATAGCTTTCGCCCGCGTGGATTACGTACGATCGATACGAACACAAGATATGAGACCCAAAAATCGTTTCAGTCAAATTGAAACAATCCCCGTTGGTGAAAATGTTCTCATGTACCGTACCATTATTGAGTTTAGCACGGTCATACAGATAGGAGCAGACTGGGGACATAGTTTTATAATGTTAACTAGGCTTTTAAAAATTAGATGTGGAAGCGTCTCGTTGAAAAAACTATTTAATATATTCCGTTGCACGCAAAACGACGCGGCATAGTTATAATTTGGTTATCTGTGTTTTCGTTTTTGTAATAGGTTTTTACTTGCGAACTTTTCCACAATGCAAAGAAAATTCTTCGTGGCTTAAAGGTTTTAGGCGTGGTTTTACGATGTCAATGCAACGCGAATGTTTACTTTGTTTTATTGCACCGAAGTTAAAGTGTCGGAATTCATTTCTATAAAATCTACCATTATTTTAAGAAGTTTTATGCAAATAGTTTTAAGTTGATTGTTTTTAAAAAGACTTTTTGTTTTAATCTAAAATTACCTTAGTCTACAGATTTTAGTAAGCTATAGTTTCACATATTAGAATCGATAAAAAAGCTGAAACCAAAATTTAAAATTGTCAAGTTCTATTTATTTACCTTTGAATTATATCAAAATATTTATAAAAAGTTAAATTAAAATAAAATAAATCATTGGTGCCTCAGATTTCTGAATCTGTTTCATAATCACTTTTTAATCTAATAGGCAAGTAGGTGATCAGCCTCCTGTGCCTGACACACGCCGTCGACTTTTTGGGTCTAAGACATGTCGGTTTCCTCACGATGTTTTCGAATGTTAAATGCGCACATAGAAATAAAGTCCATTGTTGCACAGCCGGGGATCGAACCTACGACCTCAGGTATGAGAGTCGCATGAAACTGAACTGCCACTAGGCCAACACTGCTCAAAAATTTTAATTGACATTTTTAAAACGAAACTACTACATAATTCTTAATTTTAAAAAAATGCGACACACGATTTTAGAATCTTAAGAATTCGGACCAGCCACAGTATTTTCCAAGCCCGTGGTAAGAATTACGTTTTTGAAGTGCTTTGAGAATTATTTAATTAAATAATGTGTTTAAATACAATAGAAGGCTCGTGATATGGGGATTAGACAGCAACACATGTGTGCATGGTTGTTATTGATTAAAGGCAAGACTTCGTCAGTAGATTAGACCTATGTGAATACCAAAACAATTTTTGTATCGCCAAGAATCCACCGATACTGCTCAGTGCGTCATGATAAACTAACCGATAGACGCAGTAAGAGAATGAACCAGAATTTATATACACAATCAGTAGTTATAGGTAATAACTATAATGTATTTCAGAACTAAAATTTAATGAAAATTCTTGCATTTTAACACCATTACGAATGGCAAATGCAATTTTAAAGTCATTCCAAAGTCAATTAGACTTGACTCGAATTTCACAATTAATAAGGTTTTTAATTGCGAGCTAATTTATATTAATAGAACCTTTTAGTTCTACGCCTCGTTTAAATGACTCTAAAAGTAACAGTTAAATTGCTAACGGCATTACTCAGAGGCGTCATTCAATATATGGTACTACATAAAATATTTGACGCGCACCACCACTATGTGGAACCAGGTACCAATGTTTTACCCAGGTTCCGAACCAATTTGATTTGTCCTTCAAAAAAAAGCATATCAATTCTTAAAAGGCCGGCAACGCATTTATGACCCTTCTGAAAATATGAGTGTCAATGTATCACTTAACATAAGGTGAGCCCGTTTACCTCCTGTTACATAAAAAATAATGGATATAGCAGTGAAATGCAGAGCAGTAATGGCCTAGTGGTTTCTACATGCGACTCTCATCCCTGGGGTCGATTCCCGGATGTGCACCAATTGACTTTCTATGTGGGCATTTAACACTCGCTCGCTCGCACACTCTTATGTTGATGGAAAACATCGTTAGGATACCGGCATGCCTTAGACCCAAAACAGTTGACGGTGTGTGTCAGGCACAAGTCGAGGTCCAGCCTTGCGATTCTGTAACTCACTTTTCGAACTCGCACAGCGGTTTTCGCAGCGGCGGTCGCGTTCAAAACGTCGTGAAGCAGTCATTTTACGATTTGGCATTCTGATAAGGAGGGAGCTTGTAGTTTATTGTTTATCAGAATGCCAAATCGTTCGAAAAGTGAGTTACAGAATTGCAGGGCTGACCTAAAGTGTTGTAGCGCCATTAGTATATATAGCAGTGAAATATTTATTTCAGTTTATGGTGAACTAAAATTGTATTTTTTCATTTAATTTAATATTTATTCACTCTCACTTTCTAGGATTCAATAAAAGCACAAGAAATGTAAACAATATTACAAATTTACGTTCATTCACTTAAATAACATCTATAAAAACATCCATTCAATCGTTTATTTTAAATTTCTACCCTCGAACGATTATGCAGGATATATCTAATACCTTTACGTCCATTCAAAGTCATTCCTTTCAAATAAAAATAATATTTTCCAATAGTACTGTCCTTGCAACATAAAATATTATATAGTAGGACTTTCCACAATATATGGACATTAAAAGCAGTAACTTAGAAAATGCTTGCCAGAGCAATGTTCGTAGAATAAATTTCAATGGCACACAAATTGTGCGGTGAAGCCGACAGATGCGTCGTTTATAGAACAAAAGGGTGGCAAAAGTTATCGTCATGAGGGCTTATATAAGCTTACTTTTATATAACGTTACTATAGGTATGTTCTGTCGCTTTTTATTTACAAAGGATAAAACTTTCGATCAATAATTCAAGCCTAAAGCTACGGTTTCCTAGAAAAGCGGTGCCGATATCTAACAGCCGTAATGTAACGTTGGGTGACGTCACCCATACGTTGTATATAAATAACATCGGAGTAGGTTTTCTAGAGAATGTTGAGTACCGTAACGTCAAATAGCGGTGCTGCCATTTGCATGACGGCCGTAATAGCGGTGATACATAGTAGTTCAACGTTTTTCGCGTGTAGCGGTGCCCATATTTAATTAATACAATGAGTGTGAACGTGACTTGGACGAGCGAAAATAATGTTTTTTTTTGCATTATGTTAAAAAGTAAAGACGGCCGTTATTAACAACCGTAAAATTTGCCGGCCGTTAGTTAACGGCACCGCTTTTCTAGGAAACCTAAGCTTAATATGTAAAAGTATTTACCTTTTATAAATCGAATTTCGAACTCAAATACTTTTGAAATTTGAACAAAGAACATTTTAATCTAATAAATTCTATTGTGTAGTGAAATAGAAGGGTCGAAATGTTAGATGTAACTCGTATATACTTAATACACAGAACAAGTAGGTAATACAATAAAACTACATCATGAAAAGGGATGATTTTACTATGTATTTAACAGGAAATGCGCTACAAAATGGAGCAATTCTACAATTTACGACTCGGTTTTAAGTAGGAATAAATTCTAATGAATGGAATGTTCGAAATCTAAATTAAAATCAAAATGAATTTATGGTATTTTGGAACATATTTTTGTTGCGCAATATATAATACACAATCCTATTTATATAATAGATATATGAAAAGAGTAATCGCAAACTTCACTTCAAATTATACCAACTGTCTTAACCATTGACGGGTAATATTGTCACTTATACGTTTAATACCAGTACATTTGAGCTTTCATCCACCTCATAAAAATGCCATCACGTGCGTTGTGGCTTTATTGCCTCTGTTTTTAATTAAAATTTACTGTATACACCCATTACTACATAATAGAACTGTCTAAACAAAACTAGAAATTCTTAACAATTAATGAATAGAAAACATCTAATTAATCAAAACACATATACACATTTTTAGTAAACTAAAAATACTTTTACTAAATATGAAATTAAAATAAAAAAAAATATTGGTTGTTTGTAAAGTAGGTTTACGATCGAGATGTTAACGTGATAACGTCTTATTGGTGATATAAGTTTTTGGGAAGTAAGGAATTAATGAAGCTAACAATTTTTCAAATTTTAAATTACATCTATCGTTTTATTCACACTTTTGATGATAAATTTCGGGTGTAAAATGACAAGTTTACTTATTCGACTATGATATACATTTTTCTTCATACATTCACGGAATGACTGGCAGCGCTCGAGATGAGATGGGAGATCGGTCCGTCTCTCTCTCGTTATACCTGCGATCGCGCTCGTGAGGTTTTGGTGTGACACAAGTTTCTGAACATGTCATCCGACTAAAACGATTTTAAAGACGTTGTCACGTCAAATTTTTTTTTTATTTATTTTATAAATCAAAATAAAATCAAAATCAAAATAGTTTTTATTCGATAATAATCAGGATTACATTAATTCCATGTCATTATGTATAACATTAGTACACGACCTCCGACGGAGTGAAGGCCTTCTCCAAGGTCTTCCACTTGTCTCTCATCATCATCATCAAGGGAAAGATTGGAAAAATATCTTTCCCTTTCCATTTTCCCAGGTTTCTTATTATATTACGATTTAATTTGTTTCATAGGAGATTCGTTAATAATATTTCAATCATTTGTTTATTGTTCGTCCGATCTTGCAATCCGAAATATCATCACCGGTATTAGAACCTGCGAAATCTATAACATTTTTTATGAAACATAAAAATACTGCACCACAAATAAAAAATAAATCAGTGGTGCTACAACCTCTTTAGGTTTAGGCTTCAGATTTCTAAATCTGTTTCATGATATTTTTTCAATCTAATAGGCAAGTAGGTGATCAACCTCCAGTGCCTTACACACACCGTCGATTTTATGGATCTAAGACATTTTCTCACGATGTTTCCCTTAACCGTTCGAGCGAACGTCAAATGCGCACATAGAAAGAAAATTCATTGGTGCACAGCCGGGGATCGAACCTACGACCTCAGGGATGAGAGTCACACGCTGAAGCCACTGCTCTGCACCACAAATACTGCGATAAAAACAAATTCAATTTTAAAAGCTTATGATTAAATACGGTTAATTTTAATCGCGGCTCATGAGAGTTGAAACTATGACAATTGACATTATTTCCTATACGTCAACGCGAACTTTAATGAAAGACTTCGCTGACGCAGCAAATACTGCAGTGGTTTAGTGTTCAATTAAAAATGTGTTTTATGTCGGTTATTTCAAAGCACATATGCGTAATCCGTAATCGTAATTAAGTGGAAATGAGTGCATAAAATGATAACGATCCTTTGATTTGTACAAATAATAACGGATAACAAGTAATATTGTGCTAGCGGCTATAGGACTTGCAAACCTGAGGTCCTGCGTTCGATTCACGGCTGTATTTGATTTTGCAGTATATATGTACAATTCAAGACTCGCTTGTACGGCGAATGTAAACATTTTAAGAACGGAATCCTTATTAAGAATATGATAATCACTAAATATATACATAAATATGTAAGTTTTTATAGTTGTATATTGTAAATATTTTAATCTTTTACTGTTAAATGTCGATTTTTTTAAGTGAAACTTCTTTATCGGGGTTGGAAAAAAATTTAGTGTAACATTTTTTCGTTACGCGTCACATTTTTCCGTTACGGGCCATCTTTTGAAGTGAAACTTCTTTATCGACGTATGGGAGAAATTTTGGTAGCAGGTTACGCGCCATGTTGCTTTTTAAAGTCAAACTTCTTTATCGGCGTTGGAAAAAATTTTACTCACATTTGTCACATTTTTCGGTTACGCGTCATCTTTTTCTTGTCCCTACCACGGTTGATCCGAAGAGATTCGAAGCCATTAGTAACAAAAATATATAATAACGATTATTACTTTTACTACCATTGTAATACTAATAATTCTATTACAATTAATGAAATTCTGTAATAATCTCAAGTAGTAGTAACATAGTAGTACAGCCCTGCGATTCTGTAACTCACTTCACGAACTCACACAGCGGTTTTCGCATCGGCGGTCTCTCTCAAATCAGTCGTGAAGCAGTCATTTTATGATTTGGCTTTCTGATAAACAATAAAGTACAAGCTCCCACCTTTTCAGAATGCCAAATCATAAAATGACTGCTTCACGACTGATTTGAGAGCGACCGCCGATGCGAAAACCGCTGTGTGAGTTCGTGAAGTGAGTTACAGAATGACAGGGCTGTAATAAGTTAAAATGAAATAATTGTATTTGTATTCATGTCTATGATAATAAAAGCCTTTTGTTAAACTTTATCTAATTTAACTTTATTTAACCAATTTCTGTAAAGTTGCATATAGTAGATCATTTTTCGAAAAATAAGGTCATAAAGAAGTTTCACTTCTTACGTGTGTACACCTAGTACACGCACACATTTTTTTAGTTGTGTTTTCTGTAAGTACTGCTATATAGGTATGTACTATAAATGTAAAAACTTGCCGTAAAAAAAATTAAAGGCCGGCAACGTACTTGCGAGCCTGCTGGCAATGTGAACGTCCATGTGCGGCGGTATAACATCAGGTGAGCCCGTTTGCCTCCTATAACATAAAAAAAATCTGAGACCGAAGGCGGCAATGACTGTTTATTATGTTTACTCTATTTTACCTATGGTTACGTAAATTTTCTATCATCATTTTTCATTTCGTCAATCTATGCAAAGTCACTTTGATTCCTGTAGCGAAATTTCATAAAATAAAGTTATAACTCCCACGACGATCAGTGTATTTTTTATATAAATTTAGCAAAATCATTTTTAAAATACACATTTTAAACGATACGCCAAATGTTAAACGACTGCATTTTTCGTTCAAATATCACGCACGTGTGACTAATTAAATTCAACATTCATTGTTATTATAAAATTCTACCTGTTTCGCTACTTGGCCCAAGAAAAATACATTAAAAACTACACGATGAATTCAATAAACAATAGCCCATACTTCCTTGTAAATCTATAAATTATATTCTATATTCCTCATTGTAAGTCTTAATACCAAGAATAAATATTATAAAGCAGTTTTGGCCTAAACCTGTGGCGGAGCATTTTATCCCGACTTGCACTAATCAAAATTACTATATGTGCAGACAACACTAGCACGTGCGGTAAAAGCAAACGTTGTTAGGACAATGTGTGAGCAAACAACGTTTGTAAGGAGCTTATAACTTGCTTAGTTACTTAAGCAATATAATACATATTTTTTCACGTTTTGTACATTTTGTTACCTATATGAATAAATGATTTTTAAATTTGAATACGACATCCCGATGAAAAAAACCAAAATACAAAGGAATGGTGCGCTAGGAAGTGTATTCACATTTCATATTTTCCATTTTATAAATGGAGTGACGCAAAGATATTAAAACGGGAAAAAGAAATTAATGGTTTTCTAAAAACAAATTCACGTGTCATTAGCTGTTTAAAAATTTGGAATTCCTAATCAAAGAGGAGATATTTAAGGTCAAAGTGGTCAGTACGACAAAACGTCAATTTCATATGTAAGGACCTATTATATCGATAAAAAAATATATATAGTACCATGCAACAAGAACCGGCGGCTGGTTATTTTTAATTCAAAGGCCAGCCAGCTTTGCACCTTACATATTTAAAAAGATTTTCTTGACACAGCTTGCGGTAAATAAGTCACTCGATTGTGGTATGAAAGTCTTAAAAACAGTTTCTCGTAGATTTTTACAAATCACGTGTTGGAGATGTCAACGGTCACGAAATTCACCCTAAGATGTGTCACGTATCTGCAGGACAGTTATCGCCTGAATGAACATGTCAATGGTTTTACGGTTATATGCCTATTTGGCGCAATCTTGATCAAATATAATGCCTATATAGTCGTGGCGGATTAGTTTTTCATGGAATATTGTTTTGTACACATACATGTATCATACTTCGGCCACACAATGCGCAGAGGCGATGAGAACTTGGAAAAACTGATCGTGGTTGGTGACATAGAAGACAAAAGGCAGATGGACTGGTCAAGTGAAAGACTCATCGTCCTCAAAAACTATATACTGTCATATGCTGGACAGAAACCGGTGACAACAGATGGGCCGCCCCAGATGCTTCCCTGCTGACCAGGACGCTCAATCATGAGCTGCCGATTCAAGAGAGACATGCATACATATAATCGTCATACACAATATCTAAATATCCAAATAGCAATAAGAGGAATTTTACCAGCTGTTAATTAGATTTACAGTGTGGCAGTACTCTGAATTGTTCATTATTAATAATAATTTATTTCAAGTTTGTTTCACAGGAAAATCTTATATCTAAATTACGCTAGTTATATAAACAAAAATAGTCAGGTTTATCTGACGCTGTACTAGGTGTGAACCTGTATTTCAGCATACAGCGCCTAACTCCTTACATATAGCAGACAAAAAAAATTAATTAAGTAAATAGTTAATTAAAATTGATCCCATAAACACCGAGTTTCACCGTTCTATATACATAATATAATTAGTTAACGAAGACTTAGTGAACTTTTAATATCTATTAGAATCTAATATACGGTGTTGGAACGCCTATAAGGATTTTTGAACGCCATTAATCCCTGACATTTCGCTAGCACCTTGCCCTTTTAGTTTCTTCACCTATATATTACGTAGCTACAACACATGTCTTAGTGAGAATTAATGTTTCTAAGCTACTACTAGCATGGAGTAATATAGAGATATGGGATAATCAAAAGATAAATCAAGTTATAACCAATCGGTCAATGTCGAGATTTTGGTACATTTCGATTTAGTTACGTTCAATAAAATTGTTTGGCTATCGTTTGCGGAATCGAATCGCGCAGTTTACCCAATACTAGGGTAATAAAAAATACATGATCAAATTACGATGTTGAGGTTAACGAAAATTGCTTTTAAGAGAAATAAAATGTCTTATGAGATTTGAAAGAGAGATATAAAGGAACAGATTGACTATAAAATTAGTTTAGCGTGAATGAATTCTTTATACCAATTCGTAACAAACAATTGTTTATTAAATTTAATTAATCAAGCTTTTATAAGAAGAATATCTTTAACTACATTAAAATATTAATAATTTATTTATTTATTGCACCAATAAAGTAGACACTGATACATGCATGTAACACAAACACAAGCCAAGTGCTACCCAATTATAGGCGCATAGAACATTCAAAATCAAATCAAGATAAAATAAAATAAAAATAAAAACATAATAATAATAATAATAATTTATTGCAAGAATATGGTACAGAAATGTGTCAGGTGGTACAAACATAAGTTCGCATATTCTGCCACACAATGGCGCGCAAATTTGTATTTAAAGGAATTTTACATTTAACATTATTAGTCATATGAATTGGTTAGTTTTTATATTATTTGTATCATTATATTATTGTACATATCATATCATACGTTATTAAATTTATGTTCTAAACTTATATTCTAAATATTCAGTCACGCTATAGAAGTACCTTGACTTGAAAACATTACAAAATTAATTGAATATCCCTGATAAAATCCTAATTACTAATCAGGTGAGCCGCTAACTTTTTTGAGAATTGATGAGGAGTTTGAAAAAATATCTATTGCGGGAATTTACGAAACACTGCGATCCAATACCACCATCAATTTCAGTGTTATGAATTGAGTTATAACTCCTTAAAGTTCTATTTAATGGAGCATTCTGACCCAGATTCGATTTTGCAAGCTTAATTCTAAAAGGAGGCTTTGTAAATCGTTGCAGCTTTTTAGGAATAGAGATGTTTATTCTAATTAAAAGTGCATAAGACATTAAAAGAAAAAAAATATAATTATACAGACTAAGTCTTGTCTACGATATTAATAAACGGAGAAATTAAACTTTTGTTAATATATTTTCAAAGTATGTTACGTACAGATATTTTCATTTTAAATATACTTAAATGTGAGTGTGACGCAGCATAAATTGTTTATTAAATACAGAATATAATACACTTTGGTCACTTTGAAACCGCTTAAATTCTGCAAAGCATAGATAATTCAATATGGCTAAAGGAATGCCTTAAACGCTTCTCATAGTCTGTGACCAAGATGATCAAACGCGGGAAACTTATTCATGCATAAACTTCACGCGCCAAATTTTGCGGTTGACATTTCACAGATACTTTATGTTTCTATAAGTAGAAACAGTTTGTACAGGTATAATTATAGTTTTAAACAGGCTTGGTTAATCATAAGTTGATGTCAAAGAACCACTTAAGAAATATCTTGAAGTCATCTTCACTAGTCTTGACATACTAAATTACATCTTGAACCTTACCCTTATTAAAAATATTGCAATTATTACCGCACACATTTAATACGTATCATACACAAACACATTTAATAGTTTAATACTATCTAACGGTTTCAATAATACCTTATAAACGTTATTTGAAAGTGAACTATTGATTTTTATTATTTTTATATCAAAACTTACAAAAAGGAACCAAAGTAAAGGAAGTAAATAATTTTTAATATTCAAGAATCAGGTACATTTTTATGTTGTGACTTTAAATGTATCAGGTTAGGTCAGCAGTGAGGAAAATTTTTGTAGGTTTACTTCACTTTAGTTCTACGACTCTTCAAGACAAAAAAATCAGTATCGTGAAAAGTTCATGTTGTTTTTAAATATAATTATTATTAATAAAATCAATTCAAGTATAAAATGATTTTGTAAAGGAATTAGATTTTACTGAACTTTTTGAAGCATGTTTGCATTTGACTCTTTTTTTCTTTTTATTTGACGGCTTGTCTTAGACCCAAAAAGTCGACGGCGTGCGTCAGGCATAGGGGGCCAATTCGCCTATTAGATTGATCATGAAACAGACACAGGAATCTGAGACCCAATCTCAAAAGGTTGTGGAGTCATTGATATTTTTTGAGTGTATTTTTCAATTTGTAACTATACACAAGTCCAATACTAACAACCTTTTGCGTGTAGCATTAAAAAGTTAGGATACATACTTCGTTACGTAACTCTATTAGGAGTTAGCTTAACTTATATTTGGTACGTGTTGAATACCGATCAGGCTTTAATTTAATTTACAGGTAGACCTTCAAGATCTTTAGTTACTAGGGTATTAGTATTATCTAACATATGTAGGTTTTAGTTTAAGATCTCTACATCTTTCTTCTTTCCGCTATAATAACACTATTTTAACGAGGGCTAGTTTTCTTATGTTTTCTATATAATAGTATATTTTCTTAATTGCACATATAGACAAGTAATTACTCTTGCTTAACCGTGGACAGACAAGTTTAGGTCAAGCACAAGAAGGTAAGCTAACACTGCTTAGACATACAGATTTTATTAAACAAAATAATATGGAGTAACTATACCACATACAATTTTTTATCTCTGTATCCAGATTTATCAATAGACGAGATATTTGCCGCGACTCATGATAATTTTTATGAATGTGATTCAATTCGCAACAGTACTTAAGTAAAACCAGATAAGAACAAGCATATTTCTATTAATCTTCCAACTATGTTTTTCTATCACTATAAGTGCGTGCTCCTATTTCATTCACCAAGCTTACTTCTAATAGACTGATTTTTTTCCTTATGTTTCAATACTTGTAATACACAATACACTTATTAAGTCAACTTTAAAGACGTCCTGTACCTCGACACAGGTTCCAACTGTCACACTTTCGATATTCGTTACAAATTAATACGTAACGTAAATTAGACGGGGACCAATGTGTGTTCCACCGTCACATACATTTTTGTAAAAAAAAAACAATGTCAAATAAATTAGTTGAGGATCAAAGAGTAGCGTAGAGTATCTTGCCAGTTCTGTGCCCTTTTTTTGAAAACATTATTAAAGGCCGGCAACGCACCCACTAAAAATGGGTGTCTATGGGCTGCGTAGACTGCCCTTTTTGGTCGTCTCGCAAGCTCGTTTGCCCCCCTATTATAAAATAAAACTGGTAGGTAAGTGTTTAAGCTATTTTAAAGTGTCATAAGGTTCTCTATTGTTCATAACTATTTTGCATAATAGAATTATGAGACTGATTCATTATAGATATCAATTAAAGGATAACGCTGGTACGTAAATCATATCCTGCCGAATTATGTCAGAAGCATGAAGTTGTAAGCCTAATAGATAAGGGTTATCATCCCTTAGCCTAAGGGCTTAGGAAGTTAGTTTAACTTGAACACGTTAGTTCGGCTTCTTTTACATGAGCTTATTGAATTTTCTGTCCCTTTGGAACTTAATTGTTACTTTTATATGTGTTTTAGTTGGCATGATAATTAAATATATTTCACAAAAATGACAAAATATAATTAATAATCTTTATTCATTTTTTTTTCTCACAAAAACTTAGTACATAAACAAGTGACAGTTATATATTATTATAAATAAATAATTGTCACTTAACATCACGTGTTCCTCCAGTAAAAAAAAAAGTTACATTACATACTCATATCTTGACGATATCGCTCCCAATTTCGTTTATATCTCGTCAAATATTCGAGTATTCAAATAGTAATCCAATTTTTTGTAGAAAACGCAGATAACGAAGGATTTCAATACAATTTATGTCAAAGCTTTATCTTGTCCTTTGCGGCCACCCTTGTCATACAAATCAGTATTGTTCGAAAAGGACCATTAATCCCTTATATTGTAGGGTTAAAATTTCAGTTGTAAATGTAAAATGTCGGTAAATACTTTTTGTGTATACCGGCTGGTTTTTTTTATTTAAAAAAAATATACAAATAGGTTTTATAAAAAAAAAAATCAAATTTTTCAGTTCCACAGACTAAATATAAATCTTTTTACTTCCCACTTCGTACCTACTTCAAAAAGTTGCGTATTAAGTGCAGTATATTTAAGTAACTTACTCTTACTATAAGTTATTAATAAAGGTGTAAATATTTTCTGACTACGGCTTGACAACATTTCTTTCTACGGCAACAAAATTTATTCTATAATTTATAATGGAACAAAAAAAAAATCCTTGGCGATTTAAAAGGGAGAGTGTTTATTGCCAGTTCTTCTCGTCACTCCTACTCGCTTGAGTTCTCAAACAAATGAAAATTTAGAACCATTATCTTTTTACTGACATTAACGCATTACATATAAGTTCGCATAAAATTCTTGTCGAAATCAATAAGTTTACACTCGCTAGTGTGCGTATTATATACTATCTGTTCGAAATATGTAATTTTGGTTTTATAAATTTTATTATAGGTTTTAATTCGGCCGATCGTCACATTTTTTAATTGACTAGCTGCTTTGCTTCACTCGGATTGTGTTTGACGCGTTTTTTTCATTACTTGTTTGCCAGTTATATTTGTTAGTAGTTACGTCCTCAAATTTATAATTTTGTAGTGAGTTTTTCAGTAGGTTATCAGACTAACCTCTCTTATTGTTCCCAAAACTAACGACAATTGTGTGCCTTGCTTGATACGAAACAGAAAAAGTAATTGAATTTATGTAAATTTTTGTTTTAATTTGAAGTAAATTAATAACTAAAAACCTCATATTTTAAACAATGTTTTTCCCTTAACATGCAGTAGCCAGTAATCTTACATTTTTCCTTTACAATAACAGTTGGTTCAGCAATAAAAACACAATTGTTTAAAAATTCTGAAACATTGCGGCAAGCGACTTTTGTTTTTAGATTAAATTTTACAAGTAGAAACATTTTCTCAAATTACTTCCGACTCTGTTAGTAATTTTCACTTTGTGGCTTGTAATAATGGATTTTAATTAACGTTTTCGATAAGCAATTGTTATGTTTCAAGACACTCTTTAATGGGTCTTATTTCTTAACGTACTTTAATTATGAAATAGTTAATACGCCTAGTGATGAAGTGTTTCCTGGGTATATTATATCATTATCGGACGTCAATGACGACAAAATATCCGTATCACCTCAACTTCGTTCCACAACTGAGCCTTTCTTAAGGCAGCTTTTGCCACTATGTGGAACCAGCTGCCCACTGAATTATTCCTAAACCAATTCGAAGTAGCGTCCTTCAAGAAAAGAGCGTACGGATTCTTAAACGTCCGGCAACACACTTGCGAGCCTTCTGGCAATGTGAGAGTCCATGGGCGGCGGTATCACTTATCAGGTGAGCCTCCTGCCCGTTTGCCTCCTATTACATATTGATATTGATTTTTCTGAGATCAAAACCAGAGGTGTAACCATCTTTTTTTACGACTTAATGTAGCAGTATTTCATATCGCGAAATGTGCACCAATGTATTTTTTTTTCCAAGTAATAAATTAACACTTATACAAATAAGGAAACCTATAAAGGAAGGCAATATATTAAACCTAAAACTTTGGGGCAGGCGTAACAATATACTTGCTATATATTTTCATTTCTATTCACATAAGCTTAGCACTTATAAATTTCAATTTGACATGAATACAAATAAGAATCAAAGGTAAAGTGATTTCAAAGTAAAAGGGAATCTGTGGATATTCAGACCAAAATGTAAAATACAATTTTAAAAATTTCGTAACCATATCCTATCCTGCTCAATCGTTTTCGACAATCGACTTTTGGAATTCTTGTATTTCTTATTCTTTTGTATTGCATCGTAATTCATGAATCCGTGAGATTAGTTTTTTAGTTTTTGGTGTGAAACATCTATAGCCGCACGTAAAACCATATTTAGTTCCTATCACAATCTGTTCTTTTCTGCATATTACTTTTACAAAATAATGTCGATGTTTCACATCTGCCAGGCTCACATTTTTTTTTATTTAGATTAAGATTAAGGTTGGTGATTCTATATATTTTTTATAAGATTTCGCTTTGCACTTCTTGGCAAAGCCAAATCGGCTTGGCCCATCATATTATTTTTTTTAGTTTTTCTCTTACTAGGGTTGCTCGAAAGAGATCGCTTGTTAGCGATAAGGCCGCCTGTTGCAACCCTTATAATTTTTATGTATTATTTTATTTGTTTTTCTATCAATGTAACGTAAGTAACGAAGTGTAAATAAATAAATAAAGCTTTATTTGAAAAGCAACTTCTTTTTTTACACTCATCTTTTTTTCATGTAGATTTCATTCCATAACCACACACCCAAAGCCCGGTATACCTAATTTGAACAAGCCCTAACTATGAATATTATTTGTTTATCTATTAAATATACAAATTCCTTTATATCGTCGCTGAATATGATAATACAGTAATAACTCATTGTTAATGGGATTACGTGTACGCTTAACAGGTAATTTGCTTATGTAAATATTTTTTGTGAAATCGCTACATACATTCAACGAGATTCATGCATAGCTTTAAATACAGTTTTTTTTTTAAAGACAATTCACACCAATTGACCGAGTCCCATGCTAAGCTGGTGAAGCTTGTTTTATGGGTACTAGGCAACGGATATACATACATATTATAGATTGATAGACATATAAATACGTATATTTAAACACCCAAGACCTAAGCACAACACCAAATGCTCATCTCATCGATGTTTGTCTCAGCCGGGGATCGAACCCGGGACCCATGGATTCGCAGTCAGGGGTACTAACCACTAGACCAATGAGTCGTCCAATGAATGATTAAAAATAAAAATAATAAATCGTTTATTTGCAAAGAACATAAGATACATTTAGATTGATTACTCAAAAAACCGACCACCCAATCTAAATTATCGATGACATACCAGTACAGAACCAGCTGCCCACTGAAGTATTTCCGAACCAATTCGACTTAGGGTCCTTCAAGAAAAGAGCGTACCATTTCTTAAAAGGCCGTCAACGCACTCGCGAACCCTCTGGCATTGAGACTGACCCTCAATTGAGAGTGTCCATAGGCGGTATCATTTAACGTCAGCCCTGCCCATTTGACGCCTGTTCTTTAAAAAAAAATAAGAGAATGCTTACCACGTGTGAGAGATAAATCACTTTCTGATTTATTGACGCGTGGGGAGAATCTGGAAAATTCCAATTGATGTCATGTTTCGTAAAAATTACATCTACTACAAAGCTTCCAGTTTTATGCCTACATGTATCATGTATATCTTCCTAAGATTATTAATTATAATATATTCAGGCACCTCTCATTTGAATTCTTCGGATTAAACAGTACTTATCCGGATATTCGGTAGTGGGCTGATCAATTATAAAGAAAGCAACTTTGACTTTTAAATTGTATATATTTATGTTAGCTATAATAATACTGAATAAATAAATAGCAAGGCTTCCTGCCTCATATTTCATTTAAAACGTTTCACCAAAAGTACAATCTATTCTTGTTTGTGTATGCTAACGCCAAGAAGTCAAAGAATAGATAACTGATAAGGTTGGCATGTTCATTGTGAGGCAGAACAATACAAAGCTATCGTGTAGCTCACAATGTTCTTTCATCTAAAACCCCATACTTGGGGTTTTAGATGAAAGACAAGAAAAACAGCTATTTAAAAATTAAAAAGATAATTGAAAAGTCTATCCGTGGAAGCGATCAAAATACTGCTTACATGTTAACGTATTTCCATTATGTCATCTGTCATTACCAACTGTCAAATTGATAAATGACAAGACGCAACGGATTCCGCTCTGATTGGTTGAAATAATAACCAAATATGTCAAGCGTCGCGGGTGTTTATGTTAAATCAGACGTATCGTAATGTTCGTCATGCTCAATAAATTCATTATTCAACCCAAAAATATTTTTTCTATACGCCCCAATAATGCTTGAAACCATGCATCTTTAACTGTATAATACTTGTAATATGTATTTTGAAATAAAAAATAAATATATTACAGCAAAAAGATATTGGTATAACCAGTGCTACCTATGGATTGTAATTGTGAAAAATTTTAAAATCGATTGTTAGCGATTGTTGCCTGATAATATATGTCACGTGTTTTTTATGTATGTTTAAAGTAACGCAGTGTAAATAAATAAATAGTTTTAAATAGATCAAGTCAAGTCAAATCATTTATATTTTCAATTAGGCCTTTTAAAAAGGCATGTTGCTCACATATTTACATTATTCTTTATAAAAAAAGAAATAAAACAAACAGTGTATGAGCTACGTCAAAGTTAATTTTAAAGTTAAAGGAAAATAAAATCAAATATAAACCTATATAACTAGATTAACAACCGTTGATTTTGTCTAGTTTGAGTGGTCGCATGGAGCAGCAATAACGTCAATATTCTTAAGCAGTAGTGACTAAGGAGACCATTTTATATTATAGTTAAGTAATAATGCTACGATATGCTTTTAAATAGGTAACACAGGTGCTATTTGCCTTATTTAAGTCAATGTAATATAAAATTACTGACCCCACCCACACAACGCTGAAAATCGCTGCTATCGGAAAACAAGATCACGAAAAACCAAATTGTATTTATCGCCTGTACGTGGGACATTTGAATTATCAATGTATCGTTCTTCTGTAACATCAGAAAACACGTATTTGTTCTGCAATACAGTAGAAATACAAGTCAAAAATTGGGGTAATTTTAGTGAACAAACTGGCTGGCGAGGAAAAGGTCGTGTAATCCCAAGCAACGTAAATGTTAAATTGCGTTGTGTATATATTGTGTGTGCAATAATTTAAAATTAAACTAATACTTATTCAAAACCTATTTATGTAATGTCAACGACAATAAAGTCAGCCCTTCTTTCTCTCTATCTTCTTCTAGTCTCTTCTCTCTCTGTCTCTGTATTGGCAGAGATAGATTAGATAAAACGGTGTTAATAAATATTAGAAGGAAATAACCAAAATTTAAATAAATTCATAATAATTTTGGTATTTATCGTCCATGTTTTACCATCGTGTATTTACAACTGTTACGTACAAAATAAGCCTGCTAAAGCTGTTACTAAAATAGACAAGATTTTACCAGCTCATAAAGTATGCTCCATAAAATTCTTGTTTATCGGTCTTATAAAATAGTCCTAAAATTACAGTATAATTTCTGCTTTCTCGTAGACAAATGTAGGAACTTCGTAATGTATTTTTAACATCAGTTATAAACGCTGAATTCTAAATTCAAACGTTTTTAATTTATCATGTAAAAAGCTCGAGAAAGGAAGTCAATATAACCATGTTCCAAATTCAATTTTAATATTCGATTTTCAAACATTTAAATATAAAACTTTTGTTCAACTCACTCGCTAGAATATACTGAGACGGTTTCAAAAAAAGAATACTTCTTTCTACGAATCTTTTTTTTAATTTCTGTGTCTCTAGAGTTAGGCCATAAATTACACAGACTACATATATAGCTTTCAAAAATAGAACAGAATTAACTTTTACACAGTTCTATCACAATTCGCAAGTTTTCCTCAAAGCTATAACTTTAGTATTCGTTCGTGCTTTACAAGCGATTCTTTGCAGGCGCTTGGTAATTGAAATTTATTAGTACAAACTTTAAGACTTCTATGAACTAGTCGAAAGTAATTCATCCCGGGCGCATACAGTTTTCCTTTAACTTTCAGTCAGCATTTAAACGATTTACTATGAAAAGTTTAAGATAACATCTTTATTCGCATTCTTCAATACTGAAAGTCGTGTTGGTGTTGCATATCTTCCTCCATTTCCTCTTGTCTTCGGCAAGTATGTACAATACTTGGACCTGAGATAGCAGCTACACGGGAGTAAATAAGGTCTGGGTATTAACTTTGATTCAAAGACTATTTTAAACATTATTTCAAGTTTGATAAGTAACAGACGAACTAAATGCATATGAAATCATTTAAAAAGTGCACGTAACACGAAAAAACACAGATAATTTAAATAAAATAAATAAATATATCAATGGTGGTACAACCTTTTTAGGTCTGGCTCTTAGATTTTTGTATCTCATTTGTCAATCTAATAGCCAATCAATAAGCCTGTGCCTGACACACGCCGTTGAATTTTTGGGTCCAAGGCAAACCGGTTTTCTCACGATGTCTTCCTTCGTACGAGTTAATGTTAAATGCGCACATATAATGAAAGTCCATTGGTGCACAGCCGGGGATCGAACCTTTAACCTCAGGTTTGAGAGTCATTTATTAAAAATAAATCGTTCCACGTTCTAATATTAGTATAGATTAATGTATCTCCGTTATCTGCATATCCGCCAAGTCAGTAAAGGAAACTATCGCTTTTCAAAAGTATACACGTAATTAGTTCCTGAAGTTCGTGTAAGAACTCATATAGTTAATGAGTTACGAACATCGATACAGACTCCCTTATGTAATAGGAGGCAAACGGAGGAGGCTGATCTGATGATAATTGATATCGTCAGCATTAAAATCATTTAATGCAAATGCAAAAAAAATCATTTAATCACATAGGTAACATAATGTACACTTATGACTTGTCAGTAAAGAAATACATATTAATGCTTCTAATTTTACATTTTCTGCCAGTTCTTAAATCAAGGGCGTAGAACGGGAGAGTAGAATAAATGTGCTTATGTATCTGAAATAAAAGGTTATTATTATTGTTGGCCTAGCGGCTTCAGCGTGTGACTTTCATCCTTGAGGTCGTAGGTTCGATCCCCGACTGTGCACCAATAGACTTTCTTTATAGAATTCGCTCGAACGGTCAAGGAAAACATCGTCAGGAAACCCGCATGCCTTAAACTCAAAAAGTCGACGGTATGTGTTAGGTAAAGGAGGCTGATCACCTACTTGCCTATTCGACTGATAAATGATGATGAAACAGATATAGAAATCTGAGGCCCAGACTTAAATAGGTTGTAGCCACTGATTTATTTTAAATTTATTATTATATTGATATGTATACAAAATTATATTCTGTCTAAATATCGATGCTAATAAAGACAATCCAACTGAAATACGCTGTATACGCCGGATTGCTAGTAAAAGTATGGTGTTTCCTAAGCCCTCCCCTATCAATCAAAGCCCTATTCTAAGAATGATAAATTATGATCTTCAAGCCCATCTCGTATTAGTTAATACGTAACGATTTATGGCAACAAATAAAGTACGTAAAATATAAATAAAATAACAATTCATTATTGAAAAAATGAATGTTCTATTTACTAAAGTACTTATTATTATTCAGATTTTCTTGTGTCTACACATCTTAAAAAGGAAAAATCCAAGAAACTAAAGTCCTTTGAGAAAAGATTTGTATTTTTGTATGTTATTACAAAAATTTATTCTGGACTGATTACAAAAAATTGTACTGTAATGTCGATCAGAGAAAATGGTATGTTTTTTACCGAAATACCTTTCCAAAATGTTCAGCTGCTAGTTCTTTTTAAAAAATATTCTTCTTTATATAAAATGTGATTACAGTGATCGATTTATTCCCGAACTCATGCATTCCGATGTTAAATTCATAGAAAATGTGTCACTAGAGTTTCAGACCACATTTTAAGAGTTTTTGCAATTTAAATAACATTTCAAGCAGATAGGTGACCAATCTTCTGTGCTAACTTATTCTTTCTTCTTTTTACTTACCGGACAACTGGCGACTTACCCTTATTCAAATTAAATCAGTTTTATTGCATCTTAAACTAAAGAACTAATTCGTCTCTTACTATCCGATTTGGTTTACGCCGTGATGAAAAGAGACAAATGAGCATGAGAACTTTAATTAAAACGGTGTATATCGATTGATTATTTTATATGAATACTAGTGGACCCGACAGACGTTGTCCTGCATGATATTTCAAGCGATTAGTAAAGCAAAGTATGAAAGTACCGACTGCAGCGCCATCTGGCGGGCTGATTTGTGAATCTAAACCATTCCCAGATCCCCTTGAACACACACAAAAAATTTCATCAAAATCGGTCCAGTCGTTTGAGAGAAGTTCAGTGGCATACACACTCACAGAAGAATTATATATATAAAGATGAGGGGCTAGAGTATCAATAGACGCTCTTGTACTTTATAACATAACTACATCAAGCGTGCTTTATGCTATTTCCCAATAATTTTGTTGATAGAAATTTTATTTCCAAGTCTCTATTAAAGTGAAACAGGTCACAGCTATTTGCCAACTTTAAAGTGAAAATTACCACACGTTAGGTTTTATTCTTATATTCTAGAATATTGTAATCTCAGAGCGTGGCAACCAGACACGTTCACAATGTACAATGTAAAGAATACTAAAACAAGGGTTGTTGCCCATACATTTCTGTGTCAAGTCTATATGACTCGGCGCTTTGCATTTTTAATAGAGTTTAGTCTAGGAGATGAGATTTGAAAGTGGAAAAATATTATATACAGCATGTAATCGCAGTGAAATGTAGGGCAATGAAGATCGGTGCGGGTTCCAGTTAGTTCTGTTAATTTTTATTATATGCCGGTTTTCTCACGATGTCATTTACAATCGTAAATTTTTATTTTTAATTTAAATTTAAAACTTTAATTTAATTTTCGTTTTAATTTTAATTTAATTACATATAAAAATCCGTATGGATTTAGTGCAGACGTGATCAGATGCGAGTTCTAAACTTAAAATTAAGTTTCAAGCCTAAGACTAATTAATTTACAAAGTAAACCGCGGAGGTAGGATCTCTCCATCATGTGACGTAATATATGATTAAAATAGATTGACTGCTGGCACATAAAGTAAAACAATACCTTTATATAGACGGTAATGTATATAAAAATATACATGCAAATTTAGTTTTTTTTAAACAGAACTGTATAAACTTGGCCACTTCCACCTGATGTTAAGTGAGTTGCGGTCGATTAATAAGTTTTTAAGGTTAATAGATGTTCATCTGAATTGCAGCTACTTCGAATCATTCGACCATAGCTGGCATCTTTTAACTGTTCGCTTAATTGCTTCTATAATGTGAACATGTAAGAGAGTTAGCTCTTGAATCAGGTAGAATTTATATCACACAAAGAGTCCTAAAGTTCAATCGGAAACTCTTGTACCTATTTTAACTTTTACTCTAGAGAATTGTTAGAATTGGTTTTGTAAAGTAGCTATTATTTTTAATGTTGGACACGAAGTTGAAATTGTTTATACAATTGTAAAATCTACTTCAAACTAAGCTCATGCTTATAAAATATGGTTGAGCGAAGCGATGGCTCATTCATGCGTCATGCCTGGGAACATCCTCAACATCATGGTGCTACCATCAGTGTCTGGTCGACTCATGCTTCTTTTTTTTTTATTAATAACCTAGTCTAAGCAATTTGCTGAGGGCTGTATGGCACGGCAAGGGATCAGAATTATATAGTTGTGTATTATATTATTACGTGTGTAATGGTTAATGTGGTAAATCACAAAACAGATTTTTTTTACTTATGTAACTTTAATTACGTTGTGTTTGATGACATTTTCCTTTGAATAATTTTAATGTAAAGGGAGGGTAAAATTTGCTGGTTTTCTTTCCCGTTCTTCTCAGAACAAGGCCTCCTGGTAGTCTTGCGAACGGATGACGTAGTCTTGTTCTTTCACGAATTTTTGTAAACGTTTTTGGCATGCAGGAAGACGCATCTAAACTGAATAAACGTATTTTGATTTGATTTGTTTGCGTTCTTCCGAAAAGGCTGGATTGATTTTTTATATATATTTGGTAGGAAAATAGATCGTTTGTTCTAGTTGAAATTAACGGGGTTAAATCTGTGAAGTAAGTCGTTGAATAAGAAAAACAATTTCACGTATATTTTAATTTTAAAACAGTCGCGGTCATGGATTGACAGTCGATAAAACTTAATTACAATGTATTACGTATTAAATTCTTGATTTGTTACGTGATATATTTTAGATGTCCATATATTATATTCGGAAGCTTATACTAAATAGTGTGTAATATAAGAATTTGGAAAGTCTCTCAAATCATCTTTTATCCGGCGCTGCTTCTCAGTAATCGACCATACTCTGACATATTCATCAGATTTCCTTCATATTCATAACAAATTCATTTATTTACGAAAGCTTAAACAATAACAGAGCTTTAATTCTGCCCACAGAAAACAAAGCACATATAATTACTATTTACAGAATAATAAATTACTATTTACAGTGATAATAAATGGCATATATGTCCATCGATCGGGCAGTAATCGATTATGAAATCGTGCTAATTAGATCGAGTGGGTTATGTCAATCGTATGCATGATTGGCCACCCGCGATAAAAGATAATGCGAATCTATCAAGTGACATGTGAAAAATCGCTTATGTCATTGTTAAGTTGAGATTTATGCTCTGTGAAAACTGTATTTAGAAAACTTTTGAAAAAAATTTTGAACGGTTTTCACCTAAGTAAAAGTTACTACACAGTTAATGACTACTTAGAAGACAAATAGCGTGGCAATTGTTCTAGTTATAATTTGTTTTGTTATCCTTGAAGTGTTGTGAATATGTGTGTAATGGTGAATGTGGTAAATCACTGAACAGATTTTTATTATTTTTATTTATGTAACTTAATGACGTTGTGGTTTGTGACATTTTCCTTTGAATAATTGTAATGTAGAGGGAGGTTAAAACTTGCTGAGTTTCTCCCGTTCTTCTCAGAACAAGTTTTGTTTACGGATATCGTAGTCTTGCTCTTTCGCGCATTTTGTAAACGTTTTTGACATTCATAAGCATGCGCACCTAATCTGAATAAACGTATTTTGATTGATTAATTGATTGATATCACATATAATTTTATATAATTAAGTTATCCTCTTTTTATAATTTACAAATAACACGACGTTGCGGCTAATTTTATAGAATTCGCAGTCATAGACGTCAATTCAATTGATTAATTAGATTAATAACTATGTCTATACAGTGCAACTTAGCTACATGGTTCAAGAAATCATTGGGCAATAAAAATCCCTCTAGCTAATATATAATATGTTGGTTCAGAATAGAGAATTTCTATGGTGAAATTAACTATCATAACCCTGAGTATCTTGTTGATACTCTGGAATCCTTCAAGAAAAGAGCGTACCAATTCTTAAAAGGGCGAGAACGCACTCGCGTGGCCTCTGCAATGAGTGTCCACGGGCGGAGGTATCACTTAACATCAGGTGAGCCTCCTGTCCGTTTGCCTCGTATTCCATGAAAACAAATCTGTTTGTGAATGCTAATACTAGCCGATTAAATTTGGAAATCAATATTAGCTATGCTAATTAAATAATATGGTGATATTCAGTCTTGGTCAGCATCTTTTCAATCCCTTCCCATTTAGAAACATCGTATTTTAATTGTTATATTAATCTTGATTATAACTCCTCAGTAAATCTCAAATAACAAGTCTTAAATAAATTGTCGCGTTTTAAGGGTAAAGTCAAGTTTTTGGGGCTTAGTTAAATCAAGTTAAATATAAGGGTCATAATTTACCTTAAACTCTAATCCATTGTTGACTCGTTCAGGAGACGAAACTTTTGCAATATTAACCTTTTTAGTCATAGTTAGTTTTAATGTTTTACGCTAATAACTGAGGTAACAGATCTTAATACGTTTACATAATATGTTATGATAAAAGGGAAGGCTGTATCTGTGGATTTAAATGTACCACATTATTAACTATCTAAATTATGCTTTAAAAGCGGTTCCCTAGATAGTGTCAAAGAGTTTGCAAGTTCTTGTGCGTTCTACGCACGTGATTCGAGAGCAGGCAGTATAAATATGTTAGATATTCGTAATTGCATATAGTGTTACCTATATATAAATGAATGAAATGCATTCTTATTTAATATAATAGAAGTAAAATAATTGCCTGAAATGAATTCTTGTTAACTAAATTTAAATTTCGTGTAGCCTCTAGTTACCCTAGGCGTCTCATCATCCCTTTTGTCCCTTCTTTCAGAAGAACGCGTTTTGGCCAAAACTCACCGATATCCAGATCGAGCATTCTGATTAACGAGCTATGTCTGATATCCATCCCCTCACACTTTTTATTTTATTTCTTCATGTTTGTGTGTTTGCCTATAAGTGCTTGTCACATAAAATCTCGTATTTTATTTTTCTAGAGTGCCAATGTCTTATACATTGTCATATACCAAGCTATTGTAAATAAATAATTCCTCAAAAATATAAGACATGCTTACGTATTACTGACGATTTACAATAAAAAATGATATACCTTTAATATCTTTATATATATAATTCTTCTGTGAGTGTGTATGTCACTGAACTTCTCTCAAACGACTGGACCGATTTTGATGAATTTTTTTGTGTGTGTTCAAGGGGATCTGGGAATGGTTTAGATTCACAAATCAGCCCGCCAGATGGCGCTGCAGTCGGTACTTTCATACTTTGCTTTACTAATCGCTTGAAATATCATGCAGGACAACGTCTGTCGGGTCCACTAGTTTTTTGTATAGAATTATAAAATATATTTGTATGCAACTAATGTAACGCCGATAATTTTCTCTCCCCAATTCAGATGGTTTGATAAGGTATCACGTAAAAGTGATTGATTGAATTAATTAACATTTCTTGATAAGGGATTATGAAATCTAATCAACCTCCAGCCAAGTTATCGATTTCGATTTATTCTTTCCTGTTTTTCGTTAATATCTTAAGGTTTATACAGCTTGGTTTTAAGTTATCGTTTCGGGATGGAAAGTGCGGAAGGCTAATGACTGATAGTACTGAAGCAATATTTGGCTATATGAAAAAAACCGGTTGCTATAGAAAAGCTTTATTATACATAATACAGAACCTCTTATTACGAGTGAACCTAAAGAGAACTGCATTGTAAATTTATGGCTGGGCCTCAGATTTCTAAATCTGTTTGTGGTTTTTAATTTTATTTTATTTATTCGGAACTTAATTGAAGGTCCCGCGGCGTTTTTTCTAATAGGCAAGTAGGTGATAGGACTTCAATGACTGACACATGCCGTCGATTTTCTGGGTGTTAAGGCCGATTTACATTATCATTAGTGTTTAGGAGAGTGCTTTAGGATAGTACTTTAGTTGAAACATGTAAACGCTACTTGCTTTAGTAAACGCTACGCTAAAGAACTTGCCTTTCAAGTTGTACTAAAGCACTCTCCTAAACACTAAGATAATGTAAATCGGCCTTAAGGCACGCCGGTTGATTTACCGTACGAGCAATGATAAAATGCAAATAGATATATTGGTGCACGTCTGGGTATCGAAACTACGACATCACGGATGTGAGATGCGCGCAATAGCTACTAGACCAACACTACTACAGCCGTCAACAAATTGAGATCTCAAACAATCAGTTCAGTCTTCCAATTCGTAATTTTGATGACCTCCCCATGGTACGAATACATGCAAACAATTTAGAAAGCAATACTGGATCTCAACTGGATCGCTTTAATTAAACTCATATAGCCTGAAATTTCCACGATATAGGTATCAAAATCAATTGTCAAAGCATTATCAAAAATAATTTATATATTTAGGTATTTATGAAACGTAATTAATGTGTTCTTCAAAATCTCTTTTTAATTACTAACACTCGTTAGTATATGTAATATGTCTGTTTATGTAATTATGATATGTTTTTATACTTATTAATTAACGTACAATAGTTCCTAACAATATTTTAAAATTAGGAATTCAATTTTATTTCCCATTACGTACCTACGTGCTGTAATATTTACAAGCAACGTAAACGAAGCATAACTCGAGTGGACTAGAGTATACTCAAACCTGGCTCATTCAATTGACTCACAGACCTTTGTTAATTGTCCAACACTAAGAGCATACATCAATGAATATTGAAATGTTTATGGGAGTTCCATCTGTCCTTTAAAATGTCTAAAATTTTATTGATAAGAAAAATTACAAGGCATTAAATATTTATTTATTTACACACTATCCTTACAGACTAAAACAATGTGAAAGTATCTAAAAAATAAAATTATAGTAATTATCACATATTCTTCTTAATTAAAATACCTACACAAAGAAAATTTTTATATGCACTAATTATAATTAACAATCAAAGATAAAACTTATAATGTAATATCAAAGTGTGGCACCTCGATCCGTTTAGTTGCTTAGATGTCTACATCTTTATATATATAATTCTTCTGTGAGTGTGTATGTCACTGAACTTCTCTCAAACGACAGGACCGATTTTGATGAAATTTTTTGTGTGTGTTCAAGGGGATCTGGGAATGGTTTAGATTCACAAATCAGCCCGGCAGGTGGCGCTGCAGTCGGTACTTTCATATTTTAATATCCTAATAGCTTGAAATATCATGCAGGACAACGTCTGTGGGGTCCACTAGTTATATCTAAATTCTAAGTAACCTATACTAAAGTGTCCCACACGGTCTTCATTACACCATGAAACCTCTGGTACTTAGTATAACTAGGGATACACATAACTAACAAATCACGTTACAAAAACATAATAAATTTAACTATAAGGAAATTATTTGTTCTAACTTTCCTGCTATATTCATTTAGACATTTCCCACTATCACACAAAACCTCATCATTACCAGTAAAAGCTCCCAGAAATTGCAAACACGTTCGCGGGTTTTCTAATGATTTTTATAAAAGTCAATCTGAAACAATTTATCCCGAACACCGCGAGCTTTTAATTGAGAACGTACCAATTAGTACTATACAAAGACTGGCAATTTATTATAAAATTAACGTAACGTTAACGTAATCTCAAATTATATAGAATTACACAGAAATGATTTAGAAATGGTTATTTTCAGAATGGTGCGAATCAGCTGCCTTTTTGCCGTCTTCTTCCTCGGCGTCCTGCTCCTGGCGATACCAGCCTCCGCTTACCCCAGGATGTGAGTATAAGAAAAAAAACTTAATTACACTTCACAAAAAAGGATATTTATTTTAATTAGAAAGTGCACTAGCCCCCACACTAGGATTCCCTGTGTCGTGGGCAGCTCCTCCATTGGACATATTCCGTAAGAATACCTTCTGTTACTGCATAGAAATACTATATTACCCTACTTATTTATAAAAACTATATCTGTCTAAGTGCACTCTTTTAACTATGGTAGTTTTTCTTAAAAGTATCAGACTACTTAATTAATCAGTGCGATACTACTGGTATTTTATATGCATAATGGGGTCAAAAGTTCAACATGACATTAGAACTAACTTCATTTGTTTTATTGTCAAATACGATTGATATATTCTGTTTACAAAATCAAATCGCAAGTCTGTAAACCATTTAGCACGGTTCATCATTTTCCGTTGGCATATAAACTTAACAAAAGAATCGATCGTTACAGGTCCGGCAATTATTACTTGGACGACACTTACGAACCTGAAGAAATCATGGAAATGCTGAACCGCCTTGACAACTACTTACAACAGGAACGTAAAATCGCTAAGTATGTTTCAACATCCTATACAAACTCAAAATATTTCACGAATATATTTCTTCTTTTAAAAAAAAGTTGGAGTTTACTCCTTACGAACGATAATTATGATATACATATATCGAATAGAAAAAAATAGAAATGGGTCGTAATAATTTAATATAAGTATTATAAAATATTATATGATTATTTTTCCGACCCAAATATCGGCCAATAGAATTGCACCATTCGACGTCACGTGGTACAACCTACATGGTATTATACTGATAATTTTTTGTGAAAATTTTCTCTGGTCGTTGCTTCAAGAAAAGTATTAAGTAGTTGTTTTATTCATTATGAAATTCTTATTTGTTAACTGTACATTTCGTCTCATGGTGCAATTCTATTGGCCGACATTTGGGTCGGAAAAATAATCCCCCGAATACCACACGAGCTTCAAAATTATCGGGCATTACCCTCAAGGTTCCCTGCACACAAATATAGTCGTCATGACGACTATATTAATTGTTTGCAACGAACCTATCGGGAAATACCCGATAATTTTGAAGCTCTTGTGGTATTATAAGTGAATATAAAATATATTTAATCAATTAATTAAAAATAATAAACAAAGATGGCGATAATGTTCTGTGGCTGTCGACCATATTTTCATACTAAAGGTGGTAAGAATATATGTTTTTATAATATAAATGTTTGCAGTAGTAATAAAACGTACCTACATCATCTATACCCAAATAGGATTTTCTTTCTGTGACCAAAGTTACCTTTATAGTAAGAGAAGAATAAGAATGAACAATCTTTTTAGTTTTAATTTCACTGACCATTACTATTGACAAAACTCTATGGCACGCTAGACAATAGTCTGTGTAATGTATTCCATCTCATTCTTTTACACGTTCAATCCTACAGATATATATGTTTGTCTCTTTCTACATAACGCCTCAACTTTTCATGTTACACATAACGCCTCAACTTTTCGTGTTACACTTGATTTTACTCCTCATAAAATTTCCGTACAGGGCCTAATAACTCAAATCGTTTCTTATGGAGTAAACTCCAAAAACCCACCAAGTGTCAGCTTTTCGAGCTTTTTTGAACTTGTCTTCATAGGCGACGTAGGTAGTACTTAAATTGGTAATAAGAAATTTAAAGATTCTAACACCTCAACAATAACTTCTTACTCGTATTCTTCATGGCTGAAGGTCGCGTCACTGTAAAGTGCCGCTCTGGTAGTGATATCTCTCCACTTTGTTCGGTCTATAGCTTTCCGTAATGCAGCAGCTGATTACAGTCCAAGCAAATTGTTATAAATTGCGATAAAAAACCAATTTTGTTAGTAAGATCTTTAATAACTTCTTTAATAAACTCAAATTTAATACATTATTTCGACGTTTCGAGTGCCATTCATCATTCGTAGTTTAGAGCCATCTGTTGACAATGGTACAAAAACTACTTATTGTGTCCGCTTTTCTGTAAATCTATTCTTCTATACTAATATTATAAAGAGGAAAGATTTGATTTTTTGTTTGTTTGAAATGAATAGGCTCCGAAACTACTGGACCGATTTCAAAAATTCTTTCACCGTTGGCAAGCTACACTATTCCCGAGTGACATAGGCTATGTTTCATTTTCAAAAAAATTAGGGATGCTTACTAAAACTTGAATAATCTAACCTAAGGTGTAAAAAAATAAACAAAAAAACTTCCTACAATTGCGTGCGCTGCGAAAACTATTAATGATAGAACAAAATGATGTATTTCAATTTTTCAGTACACATCACTATCTATAAAAATGTCGCGACAGCATGTCTCTATCTTTTATAGTTACGTCACAATAAGCGTCCTTTTATTAATATTTTTTAATTAAAATACCACCGCTAGAAAAGGCTCTTTATTCGTACCTAGGTATTGATCCTTATCAAAATAAATACCAACGTTTCACATAAGCTACAATTTAATGACATAACCACCAAAAAAGCATGGTGGATTGGTATTCTCCTGCCGTTTCTCTTGAATAGTCTACTACTATGTAATTATATAACAAAAATCTTAGCCACAGCAACGCTTGGCCGAGTCTACTAGTATTTTATAAATAGGTTACAGTAACTGTCATGCATTATGTACATCATCTTACGTCGTATAACTTAAGTTTGACCGAGACATTAAAATGTAAATTGGTCAACTCCTGAGAATTGACAACACAAAAGCGTTCATTAATTTAAATTGCTATATTATACGTCTCTAAATATTACAATCAACATAAGATCATAAGTTCTCTCTAAGTGCTATTAAAGCTGTTTAATCATATTACAAATAAAATTTCAAATATTAGTATTTAACAACGATTGGAGAGTTTATTATTGTTCGTTAATATTAGTTAGTGTTGAGCAGTGTTGGCCTAGTGGCTTCAGCGTGCGACTCTCATAACTTGGTCGTAGGTTCGATCCCCGGCTGTGCACCAATGGAACTTTATTTCTATGTGCGCATTTAACATTTGCTCGAACGGTGAAGGAAAACATCGAGAGGAAACCCACATGTCTTACACCCAAAAAGTCGACGGCGTGTGTCAGGCACTGGAGACTGATCACCTACTTGCCGTATTTGATTTAAAAATGATCATGAAACAGATTTAGAAATCTGAGGCTAAGACCTAAAGAGGTTGAAGCGCAACTGATATATTACTATGAAGAGTCCCCTTTTATCTATGTCTGTGTCATCTGATGAGATTATCCACTCTTAGCCACATGTTTATCATCACAATCTGACACGCAGAGCGGTTCGAATCGTCGACGACCAATCCCTCTCCGAGCGGCTTGATCCTTTAGCGTTGCGTAGAGATGTGGGGTCACTCTGCATCTTCTACCGCATTTACCATGGAGAGTGTTCAGAGGAGTTGTTCGGATTAATACATGCAGCTGAATTTCATCAACGGACGTCGAGACAGAATACGAAATTCCACCCGTATCACCTCGACGTCCGCCGTTCCACAACTGAGCGATTTTCAAGGCAGTTTTTGCCGCGCACCACCACTATGTGGAACCAGCTGCCCACTGAAGTATTTCCGAACCGTACCAATTCTTTAAAGGCCGGCAACGCACTCGCGAGCCCTCTGGCATTGAGAGTGTCCATGAGGCGGAGGTATCACTTAACATCAGGTGAGCCTCCTGCCCGTTTGCCCGCCGTTCTATAAAAAAATCTTATTAGCCCGTTCCTATTTGCTGATCCCTTCGTATAATATTAAATTACTAATATTTCAGCGAGAAACGGGCTCTCGACCTTGGCTTGAACCGTGGCTACTCCGGTGCCGTCCACGCTAAGCACATGATGGGTCTGGCTGCCGCTAACTTCGCAGGAGGTCCCGGCAGAAAGCGACGTGATGCTCACTAAAAACTGATATTGCACCCTGAAGCTATTAATTTTTAATTGTAATACTATAAAATCCTCGCATAACTAAAGCCATGATTTTTTAAATTGTTTAATATGTATTATCTTTGTGTTAATATGTATTTTAAAATGAATTTAAGATTCTTGAGTCAAGGGAAACCTTTGCCAAGAAAACATTGAGTTTTACGTATATTATCGGCCTAGTACAAATTAAATTCAAGTAGTGATAATCTTAATCTTCTCTCTCTTTCATGTCTTTCAGTAGAAATATAAAACATTTGGAAAATATGCTTTTCAAATTGTAAAAATCACGCTTTTATGTACCTTGCTAACTTAAGCATTCTAATATATATAAGAAATTCTATTGTTGGGAAATAAAGATATTCGTATATTAAATGATTTTTATTTCTGAATATTCCTGATAGACGAGTCCTTGAGAAACATTCACTGAACACGTTTTATTAACAAAAATATTTCTGTGGTTTATTGATATTCGGTATGATAAAACAATATCTTATTTGTTATGATGTCAAATTATTTATATAACAAAAATAATATTGACTTTTGAATTGGTACTAAACATAGTTATTTTATTGGTCACCTTTAGTAACATTTCACCCTGTTCATGTTTTTTTTTTTTCATTTAAATAAAAAAAAATATATTTATGTGTTACGATTCCAGACCTTTCACTGAGAGAATTCCTTTTAGCTGATACCGATAAACTTTTTGTTAAGATAACGTTTCGTTAACAAAACATTATATTCAGATATTCCGAAAATTGTAACAATATTTCCAAATGATAATGTTAGGTATAATTTTTTTTTATATTTTATTTTATGTTAGGTATATCTGGATTTGCGCTGAAACATAATTAATATTTTTAAGTTGTCGGTACCCCTCAAACATTTCACAAAGTACAAACACTACGGCTTGTCATGTAGGTTATGAATAGTTATGATATATAAAAACTCTTAATTGGAAGTTATATAAACAAAACGCGTAATAAACTTATTACTTACTTTTAAGTGGCTCTTGCCAGATGGGTTTTACGGTAAATAATGTTTAACTCACAGAAAAATCAGAATACAACATCTTCACAATATTCATAGTAGGTTATTATTGGCAAGGCAATTATTTTCTTTACGGAGTTTTATACACTTCATTAAAAAAAGGTTTTTATTTTTTTAGAAATAATTAAACTATGTAGGTACTCTCATAATATGTTTGATGTAGTTATTTCCCTTTAATAAATAATCAATCCAATTTTTATCAAGTAAAATAGTAAATATTTTGTTCACAAGATGTAAATTTAGACAATTTTTAGAAATAAAATAGGTTAATTGTCACCATATAATATTTTGTAAAATTATTTTACTACAATAATTGTTCCGCAACTAATTTAATTTAGTGTGTTTATTACTTTTTTAGCCTGGCTTAAATGATTTTATTTGTACCAATCCATCTAATTATTAAGTACTTGAAGATATAATATGTAAAGATTTTTTAATAAGCGTAAAAAGTTTTTTATATTTGATTAAATATAACTTTTTAAAATACAAATTAGTTTAGTTAGAAGCTGTAAATCATCTTAATAGATAAAATAAAATATTCATAGACAACAACTGACTTTTTAATTCCCCTACAAACTCCCTCTACACCAACCCGTAAATTGAAATTGCATGAGTGACGAAATAAAAGGAGAACTGTTTGAGAACGGATTATCGGAATGCCAAGGCAGTTCTGAAAACAGACGACGAGAACTGTGAAAAAACTCTCCGTCATGCTTTTAAATACGCAAGAAAGTGATAATAACTCGTAGGCACATTGTACTGTGGGAACCACACGCAAATCAAGGTGATTCTAGGTAGAAATAATAAGATTATAGCCGTACATATTCTAAATGAAATCCGAGTCAGCACAACAAGCATCCGTTCACGAGTATAATGCATGTTGTCATCGGCCCCTTCGTTATATTGTAGGGAGAAGGGCAACCCGACGCACACATACGCAAACGATAAATTGTAGATTTTCATGATATTGTGTTACGGATATTTAGATAATTACATCGAAATTGTGAAAATGTGTAAAGAAATGATGGTGGCAATTCCTTTTTTTTTTCGCTGTTGGCTTTAAGGGCATTTACACCTCAGCCGTGCGATTCTGTAACTCACTTTCGCTGTGAAAACCGCTGTATGAGTTCGAAAAGTGAGTTACAGAATCGCAAGGCAGCTCGGCCTGTTTTAGCGACCGGAATGGGCCTTTTCCGCGACTAGTGCAAGGACTTCTCCTGCAATACTCGGACTTTCGCATAGGCTGTCGCGAGCTGGTCAGGCACCAGAAAGGCAGGAGGGAAGCTCACTGGAGTACCAAGTAAAGGTCCACGCCTTCCCTGGAGAAAGCGGTTTTGTACCCTAATCTGATTTTTTGCGGCACGGGCGGCTTTTAATTTGTCGTTAGCTATCTTGATTGGATCATCCGGATCCGTTAGGACATGTCGAGGCCCCCTACGGGCCTTTTTTGTCAGAAAGGTTTTGTTGGAAAGGTGACAATTACTCCAACTTAAACAGAACCAGCCTAACTAGCGGCAAAACTTCTTTAGCGCGTTTCAGGGAATGACGTCATCGCAATGATTGTAGCCATAGAATGTAGGCGCTAAGAACCGTATTGAAAGTTACAGAGTAACAGCGCTGAAAGGTTTCTGTTAAAAAGCAGGCGGCGGACGGCTTTGTCAATAATGTAATGTTTATAAAACTAGACCATCATCAATTGCTTATTAATATAATAATTGTGGACTATTTTGATGACAATTTATAAAGCCAATAAACGTATAATAGTTTGCAATAAAATCTTAATATTTATAAATTACGTGTCACGTTGTTTGTCCGCTATGGACTCCTAAACTACCGAACCGATATCAATCAAATTTGCACACCGTGCGCAGTTTGATCTAACTTAAAAGATAGCTTACATCTCAATTTATACCCGCAATATTATTTTATTGCAAAATATTTGTTTATTATTTAATAGTCACAATACTAACGGATGGCGCTGTGTTGAAAGTACCAACGTTTCACATAAGCTACAATTTAATGGCATAACCACCAATAAAACATGGTGGTCCCCATGACTGGTGTACTCCTACCGTTTCCCTTGAATAGTTTACTACTATGTAATGTAACAAAAACCTTAGCCACAGGCCACAGCAACGCTTGGCCGGTCTGCTAGTATATGTATTATATAATTTTATTTAAAATCCAATTGTACAAAGTGACATCTATTGACGATTCTAAACACTGTCGTAACTATATCACTCGTCACTATAAAAGTTGATCGCAAATTCCAATAGATGTCAGTAAATTTAGATTAGTTTCACTCGTGGCATATGTGTGTATATTCTATGTAGTTTTGATAAATTAGTTAAGATGGCGCTAATTCTCTATATTCGGTTTCGTGAAATACTTTATAAAACTACTTCAACTTGTAACGTTAATATAAAATATAACATAATATTGTTTACTTTGTAATTTAAAATTATAAATTTATAAAAAATTAAATTGTAAATGTTTAAATAAAATATTACAAATTAGTATTTTCCATATACCAGTATCTCCCGTATGGTCTAGTGGCTAGGATACCTGGCTTTCACCCAGGAGGCTCGGGTTCGATTCCCGGTACGGGAATATTCTTTTTAGTTTTTTATATCATAATTGCAATTCAAATTTTTTTTTCCTGTAAAAAATTTTTGCTCATCATATCATACATAGTTTTATTGGTGAAGTTTTGTTTTTACGTATAGTTTCCGACTAGTTTTTGCTCAACAAAATATGAACTAATAGGCTTCATTGTATACAAACCTCTCTAGGCACAATAACATCTACGTGTCTTTGTTCTGGCATCCATTATAGCTAGGGTGTGCAACCATCAAAAAATATTATGATAAAAGTGTGTACGGATTTTACACGTACACACTTCTTTTTCTTTTTTAATGTCTTGCTTTTCCGTGTAAACAGGAATAGAGTGTTGTATCAAAAATAAATATTCTTTTTCTCTGGATTAAATAATATTCTAATGACAATACAACCTATGACCTTGGTTTCATTACGAATAATTGGGACAAATAAAAATAAAATAAAAACAAATGCAAGTGGCGCTACAACCTTTTTAGGTCTGGGCCTCAGATTTATGTATTTGTTTCATGATAATTTGTCAATATAATAGGTAAGTAGGTGATCTGCCTACTTTGCCTGACAAACGCCGTTTCTCACAACGTTTCGCCGTTCGAGCAAATGTTAAATGCGCATATAGCAAGAATGTCCATTGTTGCACATACTGGGATCGAATACCTCAGGGATGAGAGTCACATGCTGAAGTTAAGGCCAACACTGCTCTGTGTTGTGACAAATATAACCGCAAAAATGTGTAATTTAAGCTCTTTGACAACCCTAGACACTGAGTTTATGTCGAACGACATAACGAGTGAAAAATCGTGCAGTTGTTTCTACTTCTGAAGCTTTAAATCCATGATTCAACGATTTCAAAGTGAAAATGTTTTATATCCATTGCTGGCTTTGCGGTTTTATCGTAACGTTCTTTAGCCTTTATATTGACTTCCTTGATTTTTGGATTTTCCACATACAAAGAATTGAAACGCGTTCAACCAAATAAAATTTTCTGATAGGTTGTAACCAATCTAGTAGTAAAGATTGGTGTTGTGTAATTAAATAAAACCTCACTTCAAAGATGAAATTTGTTGAAATCATCGGGCGTCGAGGCAGAATACGAAATTCCACGTATCACCTCGACGTCCGTCGTTTTACACCTCAGTATAACACTCAGACAGTTTTTGCCACGCACCACCACTACGTGGAACCAGCTCACTGAAGTATTTCCAAACCAATTCGACTCAGGGTCCTTCAAGAAAAGAGCTCACCAATTCTTAAAAGGCCGGCAACGCACTCGCGAGCCCTCTGGCATTGAGTGTTCATGGTGTTGGTGTCACTTAACATCAGGCCTTCTGCCCGTTTGCCCCCTGTTCTATAAAAAAAAACAATTCGACTTAGGGTCCTTCAACAAAAGAGCGTACCAATTCTTAAAAGGCCGGCAACGCACTCGCGAGCCCTCTGACATTGAGTGTTCATGGTGTGGGTGTCACTTAACATCAGGTGAGCCTCCTGCCCGTTTGCCCCCTGTTCTATAAAAAAACCTACAGTAACCTAGATCAAAGAGACATAATTCTTAAGCCTTCCTACGTAACTTCCTGTTAATACAGCAATGCAGTCTCGGTCTTTGCCAAAAATAAAATCACAAGGCATCGTTGTGTTTTCTAGAGATGTCAATTGCACATCGTTCGCTGCTGTGAGGATAAATATGATTTAAGATATTTTTAGTCAAAGGTTTAATAGCCGATCTCGTGACTAAAAAATACATAACCTTTTGAATTTCGAACTTGAAATGTACCGATATTTTAGAATAAATTATGCATTTTTGAGTGACGCTTTAGGTACGATAGAATTTTTTCGATTTCTAAATGAAGATGATGTTACATAAAACTTAGAAATCCCGCCTTGAAGCTTGTACGTTTAATTGTTTGTTTTGGTAATAGAGCAGCGTTGACCTAGGCTACAGCGTACAACCCTTATTAATTAGGTCCGAAACCAGCCTTGCCATTCTGTAACTCACTTTTCGAACTCTCACAGCGGTTTAAACAATAAACTACAAGCTCCCTCCTTATCAGAATGCCAAATCGTAAAATGACTGCTTCACGACTGATTTGAGCGCGACCGCCGCTGTGAAAACCGCTGTGAGAGTTCGAAAAGTGAGTTACAGAATCGCAAGGCAAGCTATGCGACAATGGACGTTCTATGTGCGAATTTAATACCCATACGTATGGTAAAGAAAAATATAGTGAGGAAACCGCCATGCCTTAGACCCAAAGTCGACGGCGTGTGTCAGTAAGGCTACCTACCTCCGTATTAGAAAAAAATAAGTACATAAATCTAAGGCCTAAATAAAAGGTTTTTTATTACTTAAACTGTGTTGAGTTCGATTCACGAAACAATGTTTTTTTCTACTAACAAAAGGTCTACTAAGAAATAGACCCATAAATAAATGTCCAGTAGGAGATAAAACCTTGCTTTTTTAATTCCATAATTTCAGAAGAAAATGTAAGCTTAACATTGTTTCTAAAAGTTCAGTCGCTCTAAAGTTCTAGGAATTAAAATAATTAAAAACCTCGCTGAAACTGCTGAATAATGTATTATGAAAGTTTTAATACATTCCCCGCGACAATCTTCATAGATCCAGACGGTTGTTCTAGATTTTTCTTTGAAAACGAGTTTGCACTATTCTTATCATAATTTTTTCTCAAGCCAGCATGAATTTTGTTTATTTAATTTAAAATATTACTTAATCTGCCATCATTTTAGTCTTACCTTACCAATTAAATTGACCATTCAACACTAAGTAGTACCTGAGAAAAGCTAGCCAAACAGACAAAAGATGTGCTTCACAAACGTTCCCTATCCTATTAACTAACTATTCCTTATCATGATTTCATAGGAAAAGAAAAAAGTATTATAGGGAACTATTATTATTCAGTTATAATACCACAAGAGCTTCAAAATTCTATCACAATTAATATAATATAACAATTAATATAATATAACAATTAATTGTTTGCAACGAACCTATCGGGAAATACCCGATAATTTTGAAGCTCTTGTGGTATTATAAGTGATTATTTTTCCGACCCAAATGTCGGCCAATAGAATTGCACCATGAGACGAAATGTACAGTTAACAAATAAGAATTTCATAATGAATAAAACAACTACTTAATACTTTTCTTGAAGCAACGACCAGAGAAAATTTTCACAAAAAATTATCAGTATAGTACCACGTGACGTCGAATGGTGCAATTCTATTGGCCGATATTTGGGTCGGAAAAATAATCTATAAAAACCGTTGATGTATTTTTCAACTATTACGTTTATCAATAGCCTGAACAATTCATTTTTTTCTCTGATATTTGATTTATTTTTCATGTGCAATGCAATATATAAATACATTATTAAAGAGACTTTTCATTTAACTACTATCCTTGAGAAATTATGTGTTTTACGTAAAATATAACATCAAATTTACAGTATAATTACACACACACCTAACCTTCAGTTGATAAATTTTAACATTTGAACATCCGTCATAAGCCGTGTCATTTACCCCACCAATTTCCATTTTAAAACAATCCGAAAATAGATCGTTTAGCGCGTACAGAAATGTTTGAACATTATCGTTATGATAGATGTCGTTTCAATACACATGGCCTTTGGAAAATAACATGCTTTTCGTGGAATGGGGTAATGAAAACCGTTGATATTAACTTAATATAGGAGTTATTTGTAGTACCAATTGGTGTGGAAGTAATAGTCGAAATTAAATGAAATAAAACAAAAAGATATATTTTTGATAGTTTGACAGCAGTGTTAACCTAACGGCTTCAATTTGCAACTGTTATAGGTCAAAGGTTCGATCCCCGGCTTGAGCAATGGCATTTTATACTGTGAAGGAAAACGTCGTGAGAAAACCTTGCCTTAGACTCAAAAAGTGGACGGCGTCAGGCACAGAATGCGATCCCTATTAGAAACAGGAAACATGTACAGAAATCTGAGACCCAGATCTAAAAGGTTGTTAGAGCAGTGGCTCTAAGTTCGCTAACCATGCTTAATTATTTTTAAACCGTACACAATACATATATAAAAAGTTACTAAAGCTTAAAATAAGATTTGCAATCGAATCTATGATTTAATTTTTTTTTATTGTATACATAACCGGAAAAGAAAGTTTACAATTATGTGGTGGAAACACATCCTTAAACCCTTAAAATCATAATAGTGGTAGTAAAGTTATATATATATTATATATATATATATATATTTTAAAGACAATTCACACCAATTGACCTAGTCCCATGCTAAGCTGGTGAAGCTTGTGTTATGGGTACTAGGCAACGGATATACATACATATTATAGATAGATCGACATATAAATACATATTTAAACGCCCAAGACCTAAGCACAACACCAAATGCTCATCACATCGATGTTCGTCTCAGCCGGGGATCGAACCCGGGACCCATGGATTCGCAGTCAGGGGTACTAACCACTAGACCAATGAGTCGTCAAATTATACACACTATTAGGTAGAAATACACTACACTATTACGTAGAACTAGAATATTCTGCTGTCTACCAAATCATTTCTTAGGAAATAATTGTTTTGACCACAGAACAGTAAATTATAATAAAGTGAGGACAAGTTCATTGCCCGTCGCGAGTGCGAAACATTGTTTTCGTGAGAAATGAAAATTTTAATAGCAATGGTAACAATACGTGAATAAAATACTTTGAGAGAATAGCGATCGTTATCAAGTCATAAAGTTGGGGATTTGGTCTTATGAAATGTATGAATACTAAAAACAATTTATTTCCAACACACATATACAGTAATCAGAATATTCTTCACCTACATGATGCCAGCATTAACGGTACACTGCCACAGGGACCAAACTTTTTAAATTTGTTTTAATTTTATATATAATCTACTATATAAAAATAAGTCGGGTTTTCCTTCCTGACGCTATAACTCCAGAACGCACGAACCGATTTCCACGGTTTTGCATTCGTTGGAAAGGTCTCGGGCTCCGTGAAGTTTATTCACGTTAATTCAGGAAAAATTTCAACGGAAAAGCGGGGTCACCAAACGAAATGTTACATAAAACGAAGCCATCTGGTGGCGAAACGGAGTTCGCCGAGTTTGCTAGTGTTGTATAAATGTTTCAGTATCCTTTATTAGTTTAGTTTGTTTTTTGTTCCTGTTTTTTCTTAATAACTATATGTAATACAGTGTACACTTTTTATAACCATTTACAATAAGTTATATATAATAGATAGGTGACGAAGTTGCGTTTAGTAACTGAGACCAAAATTTCCTACAGGCAATGTAATCTATGAATCGAGCGAGCCTAGCGTTTATTCCTCAGGTGCCTTTCTTAGAAATTTCGGCACCTACAAAGCGACTGCGACTGTGCAATAATTCTTATTTTATTTTATTTACAAAAGCTTGCCAATGCTTGGCACACTGATACATTGGTACATAAGAAAATTAAATACAAGATTTAATGTGTCCAGCCGTCTTCACCATAAGGACACGCGGGCCCCGTGCCCAGGGCCCCATTCTCAGGGGGCCCCGAAGGACCGACAATTTCTCTCCCACATTTATTCTCAAAACATTTTTGTCGGGCACATTATACTTTTTTCACAAATCAGTAATCAAAAAAGTTATCAGAAGGAATATACTACGCCATTATATCGATAACTGCGCCTATTCCTACTGTACTAATTAATAAGGATATAATAGAAGACTCAACAGAAATCTCTCAACAGAAACCGTTATCGTAATCATAACCAAAAAACCAGCAGCAGTCTAATATCATTAATGACATAATATATCATACTGTATTTGATAACCTGAATGGTCATACTTAGTATTTTTTTAAATTATAATTAGCTTTTTTTACTTTCCAAAAGGGCCCCAAATTCTTGTGTGCCCAAAGGCCCCAGCCTAGTTTAAGACAGCCTTGGTGACCAGCACTTATAGGCAAACATAATAAACACGACGGCGGCTATTCTATTATATATCTGGTTCAATCAAAAGATCTTTATTTATGTACTAGCCGTTTCCCGCCCGCTTTGCTGGGCGAATTAAAATAAGAAATAAATAAAATTTTATGTTTCATTATTATTTTTTTCACATTTTTATTATTTTTCTTTATAACTTCCCGCTTTGCTATACGAAAATCGAGTTTTTAACAGACGTTGACGTTTTGAGGTTCTAGGAACCCTCTTTTGTTTTTATTAGCGCGATAAATGTTCATAAAAGTAAAACAGCAATAAAAAATGAAGGAACGTTAGAAATAAATAGCCATAAACCATCTAGGAAAAATTTCGCATCGAATGGTGGTAGTTTCATGTCGATACGATCAGTGGTTTAGGCGTGATTGAGCCTCAAACGAAGACCATTTTCATTATATATATATATATAAAAAAGATAAAAGATCCGGTGCACCAAACAGGTAAATTCACAAAATGATTCAACCTGCATTGTTTATGTAATAAATAGCTTCGTTCAACACGTGTATTTGGTTCGTGAGTCACGAGCCTTGACCCTCCGCAGACGTTACTTCTCTATTCCTGGACAATCGATTTTTCTATGGCCTCCACCAATTAATGGAGTGTTGGCCAATACTTATACGTCGCCCCTTAACGCCTGAGTTCGTGCGTTCGAACCACGGCTGTGCCAATGGGCTTTTGTTTACATTTGCGCAATACTGAAATATAATACATAATAATGACGGCTCATTGGTCTAGTGGTTAGTACCCCTGACTGCTAATCCATGGGTCCCGGGTTCGATCCCCGGCTGAGACAAACATCGATGTGATGAGCATTTGGTGTTGCGCTTAGGTCTTGGGTGTTTAAATATGTATTTAATGTCTATCTATCTATAATATGTATGTATATCCGTTGCCTTGTACCCATAACACAAGCTTCACCAGCTTAGCATGGGACTAGGTCAATTGGTGTGAATAGTCCAATCAAAAAAAAAATACTCGCTCGTAAATAAAGTCACGATATTTTTATTAAGACCTATGCTGTGGTCTTTTGAAGAATGACGAGCGCTGTGAAACATTCTGCTCCTCAGCATAATGCTGAGCCAGGATCAATTACAGCCACAGCACAAGATTACACACTTGAAACGAACCGAATGGGTAATGGGAACTTTTCAGACCACCTTAATGAGAGCTTTTTTAAATGACGCATATAAAATATTGAAAATTTTGCCTAATTGTCACTAAATTGAGTCTCACATCACGCTCCTCGATTTACATCGGATACTATAAATACTGACGTCTTATTACCATAAGTGAGAATCGCAAAATTGTACAATTATTCTTACCAAAAGCTAAGGAAATACTCAATACTCGTGTAAGTATGTGTTCTGCAAAAAATATAGTAATATTTTCCATGCAATTGCGCAAAGCGAATCATTCATCATTCACCGAATGTATACAGATTTTAATTCTCAAGATAAGCTAATTCCGAGGAAGATTTTTACATTTATATACAAATCTAAAACAATTTAACAAGTTATCATATTAATTAGGTATAAATTCTTCCTTAATCTATCTGTTTCAAGGCCGATTTACATTATCTTAGTGTTTAGGAGAGTGCTTTAGGATAGTACTTTAGTTGAAACATGTAAACGCTACTTGCTTTAGTACGGTTCTACTTGACTTTCAAGTTGAATCAAAATAGACTCGCTTTTTATTTTTGTTTCAAGTGATACACCTCCCGCGCCCGCGTACCCCCCGAGATCTTCCCTCGTTGTGTGTAAACACGTAATTTAGTCAAATCTTTAGGAGAGTGCATAAGTGCATTTTTTTATTTTTAAAGATGGCTAAATGGTCGGAAGATACAACTATCAAATTTGTGTCTGAATATGTTGTTCACGAATGTTTGTGGAACGTTAAAAACTCTCGTCTTCTATTTGTTCCATAACTACAGTTAGTATTTTGCGTAGAATAGAGCGTATTTGCCGACGTCGTTGCGCGTTCATTGTGGCGCTGTAATGATACTCTACTGGAAGAAATGTAAACGTTCGCTCGCAACGCACTAAAGCACTAAAGAACTTGCCTTTCAAGTTGTACTAAAGCACTCTCCTAAACACTAAGATAATGTAAATCGGCCCTAAGGCACTCTACCGGTGGGTATGTATAGGTACACGAAATAACAGAAGACGTTGATACGAGGCATTAATTTCGGGACCCCGTCTATTGTTTATTTATTTATTTAGTAAAGTTTACCACATCATAAATAGTACTAATTCTACGGTATATGTTACAAACTCTTTTATCTAAAATGTATGACAATATAAAGATAAATGTTACAAAAAGCGAAATTAAAACTACAAAACAGCGGATAGTTTCAAGATAGGCACTTTACAACGCCTAAAACAGATCAGCCCACTACCGAATATAGGCTGTTTAAGGTAATTTACTACTAATGATAAATTTGTATAATATCATACCGTGCACACTAATAAAGGCAAGCCTAAGAACCTGTATCAACTGCGATCGTTATAAAAATTGTTACTTCAAAATAACTCCACCGAGCTAAAAATAATGCGTTTGAGGTCGTTTCATATAAACTATACATATGTATATAGAATAGATGTGATTTCCAGTCGGTTGCCCTTGTGGGGAGGCTTTCCAGACCAATGGGCTTGGAAAAACCTTCGTTCATAGGTTCTCACATAAGTTCAACACTGTCTAGCATTTATTCTGCCCTTGTGAATGGTTTAGAAATAAATTTGAAAGCTTATAAAAATAGGTTTAGATCTATATGTATTATTGATTGAGTTGTATCTCTCCCTAAAATATGGCGAGGGGGCCGATGGGTCATACTCGTGAACGGGTGCTACTTGTGGTGACTGGTCGGTCTTGAATTCTTGTATTCGGTGTTGTTAGTTATTTCGACTAGGCGTGTTGTTCCCACGAGAATGTAAGTGCGTGCTCCTATTTCACCATGCTTGCTGATACAGAACAAATCTTTGTTTTTAATTTATTTTATTATGATTAATTAACTATTGATTACTTAACATGTCATGTGGAAAATGTTGTAATGGTTGCAGCTCTTTACAAACATTGTGTAAAACAAAAAAAACTTATATTGACAGTTCTCTCTTCCTTTCTACGCCCTTGATTTGAGAACTGGCAGTAAATGTAAAATTATAAGCATTTAATATATATTATTTCTTTATTGATGTTCATAAGTGAACATTGTATTACCTATATGAATAAATGATAGACGGATGAGAGCTTAGAAACTTGTTAAAGACACAAATCCTTCCATAGACAGTATCATAAATAGTATTTTTTTTAATACTTTATTAATTTTACTTTCAATACTAACTAGGGTATATTATCAAAACAACAATTTCACAATTTAGATGCTTGGAACGTTGTTACCCTTAAAGTATAAATCGATAAAGCTCCTATCCTGTAATATGTCAAGATGACAATGATTTATCGAATTTTAAAACGTAATATTACCCGTGGCTTTTTGACGCTAATGATATATTATTATACCCTGAAGCTTCTGGGTTCGATTCCGGCGAAAACTAGCTTCTACTTGGTAGATCATTAGCCTATTGATAATGATATTCTGTTTGTGAGAACGGAAGTTTGTAGCAGTATAGGCCTAGTGGCTTCCGTGCGACTCTCAACTTTGAGGTGGTGCACTCGCATCAGGGCTGTGCACTAATAGCACCTACTTGCCAAAAAAAACGTGTAAAAGTAGAATTCTGAGGCCAAGAATAGAACTTATACAGTTTCTTATTAATTATAGATATAATCATTTTTATAATTAAATACACAAATAACATCAAAAGACCTTCATTTGTAATTTCTTAATTGAAATCGAAATTGTTTTCGAAGTTATTTCAGTTGGCTTGTGTAAGGTATATTTTTAAAGCGACTCAGAGCAGGCGTCAATTACACTCGATAGAACAAAGGGAATCCCTACAAACTTAATTATACAAGGTGTCGTAAACGGAAATAATTCCAGATTTTTCATTTACGAAACAAATATCACATTTTTTTATCGATTTGATTTTAAATAACTAGAGAGTTGGATACAGAAGTGTGGCCTATTAGGTGACTATTTAACCGTTTTTTGAAGGATACGACCTGAATACGTGAATAAACTTTGAGAGACTAGCGATCGTTATCAAGACACAAAGTTGGGGATTTGGTCTTATAAAATGTATAAATACTAAAGACAATTTATTTCCAACACAAATATACAGTATTTCCAATAATCTTACATGCTGGCACCATTAACGGTCCACTGTCACAGGGACCAAACTTTTTAAATTTGTTTTAATTTTCTAAACACTTTTTTTCTGGGAGAAGCTGTTTTAATAAGATCCGACGGTTCAATGTCGTGCACTGCGGCATTTGGGGAAGTCTACGCAAGGCAAAACTCATGTCGACTTTTAAACGTGCTTAAATGTAAAATAAATCAGTAGCCATATAGCTTCTTTGTTTTTTTTCTTGTTCTGATTCAAGGCAAGTGATTCGGTGCGTTATTTAAATGTTTTCTAAATGATTGTGTCGTTAAGAAATATTGTTTATAGAACAGGCATACGGTCTGGAGGATGTTAAGTGATGTCGTGTGTGTTGCTTATCTACAAAATGAATTTCATTCTTTTTCTTGAGTGTCATAAGACTTTTGACAGCGCACTCCATCATCCAAGATCGGTGCATCCATCCTTGCCGAGGCTATTGAAGCACGACGCGACGACCAGCCATTATAGGAATTTAATGAATTTAATTGTCAATAAAATATTAAGCGTCGAAAATCATAAATTTATTATTTTTTTAATTTATTTCTTCGATAATAAAAACACGTGGCATTTTAATTTACTATTCGTCATTTGAGATTACGTACAATTAATTATTTTGCATAAAATATAAAATACTAATATTTCATTAATTCTCTTTATTAAATTTTCTATAAGGTAATTCGCCCTTCTCACTCTCCTTTTTCTTCGACAAAAACGCTGCACATCTTCGTGACGCTAATATTATTATTTTTGCGTTTCATCCGTAAAAATTTTACCCTCATGCGCCTAAACAAGTTTCACAAAAGTCTGGTCATGTCAGTATAATCATTCCACAAATAAATCGCCTTTGCTTTGAAGCTGAATTCTAAAATACGTTTGCGAAATGTACAAGATATTATGACCTCAGCTTTATTGCGCCCCTAAAGCTCGATAAGGGTCTATTTTTGGGAATCTGTTTTCGATATAAAAATGAGTTATCTTTATTGTGGAATAAAATGTTAAAACTGCTTGTACAGGTAATAAGTTATGGGTCTTCATAATAGATTGTAAAAGTAATTTAAAAAAATGGTTGTCTGTAAATTCGGTTTACGGACGACAGTTTTACGTGACAACGTCATAACAAAACATTGAAGAAATGATTGCATACATTAGGAATAAAATTGTAATCATTTTTATTGAATTATCACTATTTGTAAAAGGAGTAACCCTCAGACGCATAGGCCAATCGTGTGGAAGAGAGATACGGCGCAAGCTACAATGAGCGTAACGTGACAATGAGCGTAATGGGACAATGAGCGTAATGGGACGATGTGTTATGCTTTTTCGGGCGTGCAGCCGACGTCGGACTTAAAATACCTGTCAACTGGACAGGAATAAAGACATGTTTTGTATGGATACGCATATCACAAAAACTATTAAATTCTCATAAAAGTTGGACTGTCAGCTAAGTTGGAATATAAACTAGCAGGAAAAAGGAATTTAGAAGCTTTCATTTTTTTTTCTTCTTGACGTTCATCGGTGTATGTTTGATATTTTATTATGAATAAAGGCAGATAGGGTGATGGTGATACTAAATCCGCTACATACATAATCGTAATATCACTGTTGATCCGTTCGAAGTTTTTAAAATAGTTCCTGGTCCAACGAGCATTACAACGATTAGCATCGCGAACGAAGAAAAGAACAACTTTACTTTTTAACATTTCACACCTCAAACGGGTGTAGATTAAAAATGCCGCAAAACTATTCCAATAATTTCACAATCGACTTCCATTACTGAGCGTCTCGCGAATCAATTAAAGGATATGTTACGGCGTTTTAATTTGAACCTTAGCAACTTCGAATAAGGATCAATATTGTCTGAAGGTGTCCTGACCCCAGCAAGTCGTGAACGCGAACGGAAATGGGTCAGCTGGGTGGCTCTCTTCAATTCTTTTTAATTACTTTCAAGTGCTATTAGATGTTAGGATAAATTATCTGTTGTGCACTAAGCTTAGTCCTTTGATTCTAAAGCCTTTGGAAATTTAATTGCTTTTCAATGTTTCAAGGAATTAAGGGGTTTAAAGAGTTTTTTATGGTCTATATTATTAGTTGAACCGGCTTGATATTTTGAAGTAATGATTGCAATACTAACTTCGCTATTAAAAGTAAAATTGTTGTAGAAGGGTGAAAATAAGGGTTTAAATGATTTTTTTAAGGCAAATCAAATCATAAAAAAATGGCCCAAAAACATTAATGTTTTGGAATGGAATATTAAATTGTTTAGATACGGCCAATTTAGGACTTACGAAGTCTTTACTAAAAGTTTCAGTTCCTTTCGGTGATAATATAAGAATAGATAAAACTAAATATGCTATTGCTATATAATATGAAAATTATTTACAAATCGTGTCTTATGTTGGCTCGAAAACATTGATTGAAAAGATTGTATTTATACGTTTTCTACTTTACAAATTACATATAATATTTGTTTAGTGAGTAATATCTCTAGAGTAAACTTTCATAACGATGACTTATTTGTATTTCTTAGATTTCCTTTCTTACACAAGAAAACAATTATTTTCGGTAACCACCACTCTTTTAGGCGACCCGTCAAAAGAGAACTAAAAATTATACAGAAAATTGAAATTTCCTGACTCTCTCAGGCAGCTAGAATTCTACATTAGAATATTAGATTGATCTAGAATACAGATAGAGTCTATTTTAATCTAGTTATTTTAATACACATAAATCTGCCAAAATATTTTATCAACGTAAATCTTATACTAATTATAAATAGTCATTAATCTTCTGTGTAACAGCTGTGTAATTCTAAGTAATATTTAATACAATAATTTAATTTAAACTGTTTGTTATTAGGAGGTAATCGATAATTATTTAAATTGTGTTTATCGTGAATGAAGAAACACGTTCTGAACCAACATCCACGAAATGTCAACTTCAACTGTCATTGGCTGTCAAACATCAATAGACAAAACGCGCATTGCGCGTCGCATGAAAATGTTTTAAATAAATGCTTTTATTATTGTATTATTCTTACTTGTCATAATTTTCTATGATAAATGGATAAAATGTTTTATGAAAGAAAGATTGTAACTGTCAACTCGAATAGAAAATATGATAATACTTCTGAAGTAGTATTTTTATGTCCTTCGTTCTGAGTCCAGACAAAATGCTCTCTTAAATTATTAAAATGGTTTCAACTTTCAAAGTCAAAGGTGACTTGTCTGTCCTAAAAAGATAAATTGACCACTCTCCGGCCATAATTAGATTAAAATTTATTGAATCGAACTTAAACCATATTTTAAAATAGACATTAAATTATTATATTTATTAATTAAACACACTAAACGACTGAAAATTATAAATAAATAAATTAAATTTCTAATATTTAGATATTATAAAGGTGGATCAGTTAGCGTTCTTATCTATTTCCTTTTTTATTAATAACCTCGAAATAAAGTGTCCAAATCAACATAAAATACTAGGAAGGCCAGCTTTTTAGCCGTACTGTCTGTCTGTAGCCGTCGACAATAAAAAAACTAGTAGCGCTACAATATTTTAGATCTGGGCCTCAGTTTTCTGGATCTGTTTCGTGATTGCATTTTCTAATAGACAAGTAGGTGAGGTGTTCTGTGCCTGACACACGCCGTCGAATTTTTGGGTCTGAGGTTTTCTTCACGATGCTTGCCTGAAGGCGCATTGAAAACACGGTGAACAGTACGAGCGAGTTTTAAATGCGCAAATAGATAGTCTTATTCGTGCACAGGAATCGAACCTACGACCTCAGGACTGTTCTCCCGTAAATCAATTAGACACTGCTTCCCGGTATAAAGGAACCGGATCTCCACTTGATTGTAATATAAATTGTGCTAAGGGTGAGAAAAAGTCTAATTAAGTCGCGCGTAATTAATTGGCGGCGGGCGTGGGTGTGTTAAATTTCTCATGATGGTAAAATTATTCTTTGTATAAAACGTCAAATTATAACCCGCGGATACAAGAACACCAAACAATTTAACCCAAGAGATATAAGTATCTCTGTCAAACATGTGGTTTCAGATTCTTTACAATGAAAAAACAGTTTTCCGTAACATATCATATAAAGGCCTATTCAAACCTGAGCGATAGTCGCTGCCACTGTGGGTAGAGGTACATACCGCGCGGGTTTCGCTCAGGTATTTAGTATCAAGTACCGCGGCTAGAGCGACCTTTCATAGAGTTTTCGTGTGAACAGTAATATTACCGCATACTCACTGGGTTTTCTCTGCCGCAGACGGTAGCGAATACCGCTTAGGTCTGAACAGGCCTTTAATACTAATCAAATGCATTTTTGCTTTCGTGTTATGTATGGAAACGATAAAAAATTAATGCGCAGTGTTCTTTATGGTGATTCTCAAATCTAAACTGTTATTTTGTGTATTATTGAGATTAAAGATGCTTTGTTTCACGTTCACATCAACATGTCGCGGAATATGATTAAGATAGAGAGTATTAAAAATATCAATCACGCTAAATTACCCTCACTTTCATACCATCACACAATACAGCTGAATTAGGTGTTACTTAGTTATATGTATTTAATAATTTTTATAACAGAGTCCTGCCCTGCGATTCTGTAACTCACTTTTCGAACTCACACAGCGGTTTTCGCATCGGCGGTCGCTCTCAAATCAGTCGTGAAGCAGTCATTTTATGATTTGGCATTCTGATAAACAATAAACTACAAGCTCCCACCTTTTCAAATGACTGCTTCACGACTGATTTGAGAGCGACCGCCGATGCGAAAACCGCTGTGTGAGTTCGAAAAGTGAGTTACAACTTACAGAATCGCAGGGCTGTCCTGATTTCCTTTCGTAAATCTTTGAACCTTATTGTACATATTTTGTATTCCATCTTTGGCTATATATTTAGTTTTTTGTTATCATATTTATGTTAGCTGTAGGATTACGAAATAAATAAAGGTTTTCGGTGATTGCATTCGCAGTATTAATCTATTAAAAATAGCCCGACAGGACTCTGTTATAAACAATATTTTATGACGCTGTAATAAAGTCTTTCGTAAGTTTATTTTCATGATTTAAGGATTTTTATTATACCATTGACATTTCTAATTCATTTTAGAAGCGAAGACGCTCTTTTGAAGTGACCTGGGTCCTGGTGCAATGATAGGCCAACCGTTTGATATCGAGTTAATAGAACCTGTTCAGCGGAGCAGCTAATGTTTCTTCTAGAATAGCTCCGCGATTATATCTCTCTGGACGTGTTAATCTAGGCGTTAAATTCTTATGTAAGAATGAAGAGACTACCAAAGTATAAGGGCGTATTGTACGTTAGTTTATACTGGGTGGCGCAAAAGTACTGGCACTAAAGAAAATTTGTTTATTTTTTTTATATGACATTTCCTGTCACTCTGTTGTTGAAAATTGTGTAGTGAACAAATGTAAAATACACTGAAAATAAACATGGACCGTTTTACTCCCCAAGAACGTGGAATAATCGTGTCAATATTCTGGCGGAATAATTCATCAGTGATAAAAACACAACGTGAATTTCTGTCATATAAAAAAAATAAACTTTATTTTTTTTATATGACATTTTAAATTTTCTTTAGTGCCAGTACTTTTGCGGTACCCAGTATATGTTATATTCCGTATGTAAAATTACCAGATGGACCGATCAAGTGAAAGACTCATCGTCCTCAAAACTGTTCACTGTCATAAGAGGAGCGTCGATTCCGGTAGAAACAGATAGTCCACTCCAGATGCTTCCCTGCTGACTACGACGCTTAGACATGAGCTGCAGATTGAAGAGAGATGTAAAATTACTGCTTTACCCTTGAAGGAACTGTGTGAGACATTAAGTCGGAAATGTTACTGGGAATTTGTAGTACCAAAACAAAAAAAAAAACTATATATATAAAAATGAAACCCGTTTTCCGTTGTCACGACATAATATGAAAACGGCTAGACGGATTTGTCTGATTCTTTTTTTATAATATTCCTTGAAGTACGAGGATGGTTCTTACGGAGAGAAAATTAAAAAAAATTGAGTAAAAAAGTCTAAAAACAACACTTTTCTATATTCCCATACAAAATATTCGTAATAATACTAAAAGTCAATTTGAACTTTAATACCATACCATAAAGTTCAAGTGTTAGTGAAGGGGTTCCGGGAAGGTAAATTTTTATTTTTTGACAAAATTTATTTGTTGTCTTATCAACTTTCTTTTTTTTATTTTAGCTAGACCGGTGTCCCGAATAGCAGAATAAGCATTAAAAAAAAATAAAGAATCGACTGTTAGGCGGTACGATGTTCGCCAGGCCAGCTAGTACTTAATAATTTAATTACGGTTAGAATGTCAATAGTCAATTCTGTAACTGTAGGTTTGAGGCAGACTGGGTTTTTTAATTTATACAATATACTTATACCTCCCTAACACGGAAGATACTTTATTGTACTCATGATGTACTTTAATTTGCTGGGACTATATTCCACGGGATGCCGAACCACCTGGTGTCGCAGGCGGCAATACAGTTTATTTCTATTTCTTGCTGTTGCTGAACAATCCGTGAACATTATGTAGGTTATGTGTGTAGTCACTGACTGACTCAGTCAACACACGATACAATTATGCAGCGTTTTTGTCGAAGAAAAGGGAGAGTGAGATTGAGAGAGAGTGCGAAGGGCGAATTACCTTATAGCAATTCTATTTTTTAAATTAAAATTTCGTAAAGAGACATTATGAAATATGACGAATTGTTATTTAAAATGCCACGTCGTTATTATCGAAGAAACAAATTTAAAAAAAAAATCGGTTGTCTGTAAAGTCGGTTTTCTGACGATAGTTGAACGTGACAACGTCACGAATCGCTCACTCAAGTAGGAGAGAGACAGATGTCGAACGCTGAAGAGCGCGGAGTCCGATTGTGCCTCTCTGTCGCTTCGCGCTCTCGCTTGCACTTCAAGCCTTAAATGGAACGCCTCAGAGCGAGGTAACGCCTCAGATCGAGGTAACGCCACAGAGCGAGGTAACGCCGCATGAGTCATGTTTTTTCGTGCGTGCAGCCGGCTCCATCGATTTATAAGACGTTGTCACGTCAAAAAATGATAATTTGTATTAATTTTCGACAATCGAATTTAATGTATTTTAATGACAATTAAATTCACTAAATTCCTAATTTTTTTATATTTTTTTATTCCTTTTTCCCTCCCTCTAAGTCTCGGAAATCTAAAGGCTTAGATTTTTATAAATATTCATATTAAGACTAAGAGTAAGACAAGACTTAAAAATTCGTTTTGCCAAAGAAGTTTCACTTCTGACATTGTGTACTTTGTACGCACGCACTTTTTTTCAATTTAAATAAATCACACTGAAATATCAAACCGATAAGCTCATTTTTAGCTTAACATCAAACCTCTACTTTGTATGCAACACGTTGATGAAAGCCGTCGAAGCCACGCTTCGTCGACGTCGTCTAAATTAACTCAGGACTTCGCAAGTGACACGCAGTTGAATTCCATTTCATATTTATTCGATTCGAAATTAAAAGTTAAAAATATTTCTTGATATACTTTGACGACTTAACAGAACCTAATGAATACCTGAAAATAATAATAATATGTGGAGTAAAGTGCTCGCTCTTCCGACCTAAAGGATCCTCAACCAGTGTAATAACATAATGGCTCGAAGGACCCAGATTTTTTTTTCTGGAATCTCGTTGCTGGCGTGAAGGGTCGTAGCTCAGCCCAGGTTGTTTTGGCGGCTGAAATGGGCTTTACCAAGCGCAAGGGTGTCTCCAGCGAGACTCCAACCTCGGCTTTGCCCGCCACGGGATGATCAATCGCCTGTTGGGCAGGACAGAAGTTCACTAGAGTGAGCGAAGAGTACGTAAAGGTTCACGCATTCCCCGGTGAAGGCGGTTTTTTAGCTGATTTTGCTTTGCCGCGTGGGCGGATTTTAACTTGTCATTGAATACGCTGATTGGATCATCTGGGTCCTTTAAACGTGTCGGGGCTTCCTACGGGCTTTTCATCGGGAAGGGGTAACACTTCATGCTTTTACGCACCAACGGGTTGAGATGATGTTTAGCTTTGTCGAAGTGGCATGTGGACGCCAACTTAATCCTATGGTAGGGAGCTCCAGGTCATGGTTCAATGTTGCCGGTGGATATGGGAGGGGGCACTTTACGCGAAAACTACGCTAGCGTAGGTGATGTAAGTTCAGGTACAGGCCTTGTACATAAATTGCGCTCGGAATAACTTCATTAACGCGTTTCACGGTATGACATCATCGCAGTGATTGCAGACGTTGATTGTAGGTGTCGCTACCAATATTAATAAAACCTTAAACTTCCTCTAATAAGCTTTAGAGTAGATTTTCCCCTATTCCATTTCTCCTTCATATAGTGTCATCTCCTTTCAAAGAAGCTGGTTAATTTAATTTTGGATGCCGTGCTTCTGAACAATTACTTGGTGCTTTATGAAAATCATTGTCTTAGGTTCTTCAACCAAGACTTGCGACTGCGGCCAGGTCTCCTTCTACCTGCCACTTTGCCTTGTATGAGTTGAAGAAAAATTCAAAATTCATCATATTTTTTTCATATAGACGTCGAAAATAAGTATGTATATATGAAATGATTATAATTTTACATTTACTGCCAGTTCTCAAATCAAGGGCGTAGAACGGAAGAGAAGAACTGGCAATAAACTCTCCGCAAATCTTTTTAATCGCCACAACCATTACACCATGTTTCTAATGACACCTTAAGTAATTAATAATAATAAAATATATTAAAAACAAAGATTTGTCCTCTATCAGCAGGAGGCATGGTAAAATAGGAGCACGCATTTACATTCTCGTGGGAACATAATACAAAAGCAGTACCAGTTACCATCCGTATCACCTCGACATCCGTCGTTCCACAACTGAGCGTTTCTTTAAGCAGTTTTTGCCGCGCAGTTTTTGTGGAACCAGCTGCCCACTGAAAAATTTTCGAACCAATTCGACTTAGGGTCCTTCAAGAAAAGAGTGTACCAATTCTTGAAAGGCCGGCAACGCACTTGCGAGCCTTCTGGCAATGTGAGTGCCAGAAGGCTCGCATCGCCGTTTGCCTCCTATTACATTAAAAAAGACGGATTTGTTGTATTTCGTATGCGGTCTTTCCAAGATAATCCTCCATTTGGCAATGGTTAAGGTTTTAGCAATTCAAGGTGCTCGTTAAACCGTTCATACTGTGTTGTTAAATAACAATGAATTTTAATTACTAGTAGATTAGACACGGCTCCGGCTTTCATTTAAATTCATACGTTTCGTCGTTAAGTTTTAGTTTTATTTATAGGTTTAATTGCGCCTCGTGATTTAATCAATGTTATATTTCTAAATTATTGTTACATAAACGCATGTAACAATAGTTAAGAAATTAGTTACTTATAAATGCATTTTGGACGTGAAGAAAAACTTTCTGTCGTGAGTTATGTAACCTAAGTTTATTTTAGTATATTAGTTATAATTAAAAGCGAAAAAAACGCACACTTGAAGCCAATATGAGCCTTTTAGTTTTTACAACACTCATAAATTATATTTTAACATTCTTGTGCCGATGAATGTAAGTGACATTTAGATTTATAAACCCTTAGTTAAGTCTAGTTAGTTTTTAATCCAGCGTCGCAACCCTCCTATTTTTATGTAGTGTTCATCTGATCATTAAAGTCAATTGTTACCCAGCTTCAGAGAAAGTGTTTTATTTATATAAAGTGTTTACATATCTGAACATCCATGCACGACCGCCACGAAACCGTCAAATGGATCGAAATAAACGTGGTGCCTGGTATCTGATCTGATCCAATAAACCTTTAAAACATTTGTAAATCTCGAAATAGATCAATTCTAGGGTGAAATATACTAATAATATAAAGCGGAAAGATCAGTGTTTTTGTGTTTTTTTTTATATAACACGGGGCAAACGGGCAGGAGCTCACCTGATATTAAATGGTACAGTGAATCATGAATGGACAATTACATTGCCAGAAGGCTCACAAGTGCGTTGGCCTTTTAAGTATGTAACAATAAACTTAAAATCTACTAGACATATTTTAAATACCTCTGAGTAATAACCCTACAAATCGGAGCAGTGTTGGCCTACTGGTTTCAGCGTGCGACTCTCAACCCTGAGGTCGTAGGTTCGAACCCCGGCTGTGTGCACCATTGGACTTTCTTTCTATGTGCGCATTTAACATTCGCTCGACCGGTAAAGGAAAATATCGTGAGGATACCGGCTTACCTTAGACCCAAAAAGTCGACGGTGTGCGTCAGGCACAGGAGGCTGATCACCTGCTTGCCTATCAACAAATGATCATGAAACAGATACAGAAATCAGGCCCAGACATAAAAAGGTTGTAGCGCCACTGATTCATTTTTTTTTTATTTAAAAAATCATCCTACAGCTGAAGATTACTAGTAGGTAAAATTGACACCGCATGCGACCTCATGTTCGCATGCGGTGTCAATTTTCTTCTGACAATCACGCACATATTAATGATTATTTTTCCGACCCAAATGTCGGCCAATAGAATTGCACCATTCGACGTCACGTGGTACAACCTACATGGTATTAATTTTCTCTGGTCGTTGCTTCAAGAAAAGTATTAAGTAGTTGTTTTATTCATTATGAAATTCTTATTTGTTAACTGTACATTTCGTCTCATGGTGCAATTCTATTGGCCGACATTTGGGTCGGAAAAATAATCCCCCGAATACCACACGAGCTTCAAAATTATCGGGCATTTCCAAATACCCGATAATTTTGAAGCTCTTGTGGTATTATAAGTGAAAATCCAATTCGCCTCATCCAAATTCGTGAATCTAAGCCGTGATACCAATCGTACGTATTAACATTATTATTCGTTATATAAACAGACACAAATTATCCACAAACAATCAAAAGGCCCAGTTAATAAAAGCGGAGTTCACAAGAAAAAGCGGTAACATTCCAGTATTATGGAAGGTTGTGTGGGGTGAACGTAGGGTTGGGACAATTTATTAAAATAAAATATGTTTATTATGGAACAAAATACATGTATCACTAATTCCACGTCATTAAATTTGAATTTGTAGGCATCCCTACTCATCGGCAAAGAAGACAGAGGGTGTAGGCCGAGAGAAAAAGCCGGCGAAAAAACTCTCGGTACTCTTTTAAAATAGCAAATCATATTTATGTTTCCTTAGATTTATAATATAATAATTTATATGCTCGACTAGTAGTTACAATAGTTTATGGTAGAATATTAATGTGTACTTGTACTTAGACAATTTACTACTGATTATTACACCATAAATTAATTCTTAACTGTAAATTCTTTTGTAGCGTTATAAATGGATTATACAACTGATTAGTTCCTGATATCAGCGCGTTCCAATAAACACCATAGCTACATAATATTTAAAAAAATATAGTATATATATCTCCTGATTAATTGATTGTATATTAATGTGTATATTTGCAGGAAATAAAAAATAGCGAAAGTGTATACAACTAAAATATATTGATGTTATTCAGGAATAATATTATGACACAGAACGAACAATGAATTAATTAAAACTTACTGTTAAAACGCGTAGTTAACTATGCATTGATGTCATGGCTATTCCGCTAATCAATTATGAATATTATTGCTCAAGTATACTTTCTTTGCTGTGTGCCAACGACGTACCGAGAAAATGGTGCCTAAGGAATGAACGGTACATGAAGAAAACCTTAAATATTAAGCCCTTATATATGAAATTGCCGTTTTGTATGGGAGAAACAAAAGCTAGAATATTTAAATAGAATATAGGTATTTCATTAAACAAAGTATGTACCATTGCTATTTATGCAATTTTTAGAGAGACCTTTAGGACTGGAATCAAGGACGGGAAGAAAAACTTGGCGATTAAAGAGAGTGGCGGAGAGTTTATTGCCAGTGCAAAGAAATATAACGGAAGAGTCGAAGAGTCTGAAGAGTCTCTTCAGTTATTTTTTTTTGACGTTCATAAGTGTAGATTGTGTTACCTATCTGAATAAATGATTTTGACTCTAGGGAATTGTATCGCGGTAGCAGTTTCTACAGCCGTTGGGAAGAATTCGTCATCTCTAATATAAGATTAGTGTCATGTATCGAATCAGTCAGTCACGTGTATTTGCATTGTTAGTAGTTACATTTAGCATCTTTTCAGTATACCATTGAGGTAATTTTTTGCACCAACTTTGTTATGGAATTGAATTCTGTTCTCCCAAAGTTCACTTCAATGTAGAAAAGTCAAAGGTTCTTAATTTTGTGCTTTGATTATTAGAAATAAGAATTATTAATACATTTAAGATCATTGAAGTCTTAAAGGAATTTATTAAGCTACCTAATCGTTTTGATTTCCTTTAAAATACAAAATATATCTGTACAGCCCTACATGTAAGGGACCGGTGGGCGGTGGGTTTTAAGCGAATAAAATTTCCCCCGAGACATTTCACCCCCTCTATTGTCATGCGCGTGTTAACGTACTTAAATATCTATACGTTCCTTATATATCTGTTTGAAGTCATATCAGGTATGACTTAAACAGATAACCATCTAAAAAAATTTTTTTTCTTCTTCTTTGACGTCCAGCGTTCCACGACAGACCACTTTGTAGGAGAGCTACCATTTCAGGTATTTTTCGAAGAGACCATTTAAAGGCCAGCAACGCACTTGCATACCTCCGGTGTCGCAGTGGCCATGGGCGGCAGTAAGCACTTAACTCTATGTAACCCTGCCTCGGTGCCGAAACACGTTTACGCCTTTAAAATAACCTATATTATTTTTTCTAGATAGGTCTTTAGGCTTAAATCAAGTTTGGATAGCAACTCAAACTCTTTACTTATACAGTCTTCAGTAATAATTTACATGTGGCAATCGATAAATGGCTAGGATATAGGATAACAAGCAAAAGAAAAAAATAGTATAAAAATTTAAAAGTAATCTAAGCTGTAAATTATAATTTGTTTTTGTCATGATTGGAAATAAAACGGGCTGTATTATTGTTATTATTATTATAATCGATAAAGGTATTCCCATACTTTGAACTTGCACGAATTTTCAAAGTGTTCCTTTACGACACGACATTTCCTTATAATATGGAACAAATGGAAGGTCGAATATTATTGCGTGTGCTGCCTTGCGATTCTGTAACTCACTTTTCGAACTCACACAGCGGTTTTCGCATCGGCAGTCGCTCTCAAATCAGTCGTGAAGCAGTTGATTCTAATTAGGTGGGAGCTTGTAGTTTATTGTTTATCAGAGTGCCAAATAATAAAATAACTGCTTCACGACTGATTTGAGAGCGACTGCCGATGCGAAAACCGCTGTGTGAGTTCGAAAAGTGAGTTACAGAATCGCAAGGCTGTACTATATTTTTATTACTAAGAATTTTGAGTTTTATTTTAATTACTGGTTTCTAGACTCCTGTGCAGCAGTGTTGCGGTTTCAACGTGCGACTCTCATCCCTGAGTTCGTAGGTTCGATCACCATTGGACTTCTTCTATATGCACATTTAACATTCGAACGGTGAATGAGAACAACAAGAGGAAACCGGCTTGCCTAGACCCAAAAAGTCGACGGCGTGCGTCAGGCACAGTAGGCTGATCACCTACTTGCCTATTAGATTAACAAATGATTATGAAACAAACACAGATATTTGTCCGACTTAAAAATTGTAGCGCCACTGATTTATTTATTTTTTCTAGACACCTGATAAAAGTTTAATGTGTAAATTACGATCTTAATAAATTTTGTGTAAGCAATTTTTATACGTTCAATAATAAAACAGCCTCTTTGCTACAAAAGAATGAAACAAAACATTGCGTTACGTACTGTTTGAGTGGTTATTCTTGTCTTATTGTTATGTTAAGGCAAACTCAAGGTCAAATAAATCGTTTGAAAGAACTTTAACATTGGAAATTCTTTAGTCTTAGGGTGAGATTCAAGAGTCTAACTTACCTTCTTACCGACTTAAGAGAAAGTCTTTTAAAGGCCGGCAACGCACTTGCGAGCCCGATGGCAATGTGAGTGTCCATGGGCGACGATATCACTTAACATCAGGAGGCTCAGGCTGTAGCGAATAAAAACAATTCAAATTAAAACATTTGTTGGCATATATTTAAAACAATTGATATATATATATATATATATATATGTGTGTTAATGATATGAACCATTCGTGCGTTACATCACTTAAAATAATAAAAACAATATGTTCATTTCTTTGTTTAATTTGACTCAGATCAGTTAAGCACCGACAGTCTCCTGTGGGTGAATCCTTTAGAAATATAAAACATATATAATTCAGAATTTGCCTATATACAATGACGTCATACCCTAAATCGCGCTAACGAAATTATCCGTGTATACGCAAAATCTCGACAAGAGCCTTCGGGCCTGGTCGCGCATCCTTCAATATACAAGTAAACAAATACATTACAAAATTGTCTAGACTATTCCAAAAAATAATCACGTTCCTGAAATACTATCCTTCAATTTAGCTAAGTGCTACGAAACGATACGTGAGCTACAACAGGACTACAGGTGACCTTGAGAGGACGAACATGGAGTTTACGTTACTAGATTAGGCGTTCTTATTTCAAAATAATATTTTGCTCTTAGGGTCTGTTTTACAATGTATGGATAAAGTACCAAATAGCTATGTAACACATAAATTATTTGGAAGATAAATTGTGCTATTTGACATTCATCAGACTCATAACTTATGATGGACTTTATGTGACGAATAGCGCTATCTGACAGTCGTGAAACGCAACAATAGTGTTTATCCTACCAATAAGTAATAAATAGCTAATTTAGAACTTATCTTTACATTGTGAAGCAGACCCTTAGGGGCTAAAACAGACTGCATGAACCATCTTCCGGCATTGGTTTGGCTGTGCCTGAAAAGTATTTCAGATCCTTAAGGTCCTGCTGCCTGAGTTGGAGCTCACGAACTGTGCTCCGCATATGATTTCGCCACTTAACCGTTTTCTCAGATCTGCACCAGAACTGGATATTGGTGACAGGTTTGGGACTTATTAGTTAATATAATAATATTGATTCCAGTCAAAATATAATTAAAAACAATAAAATTATAATTATTATTATTATGTTTGGTAACTGATTACTTTAAGCAGTTTTGCCTAGTAGCTTCAGCGTGCTACTCTCATCCCCGAGGTCGTAGGTTCGATCCTCGGTTGTGCACCAATAGACTTTCTTTCTACGTGCGCATTTAACATTCACTCGAACGGTGAAGGAAAACATCATGAGGATACCGGCTTGCCTTGACCCAAAAGGTCGACAGCGTGTGGGCACTAGAGGCTGATCACCTACTTGCCTATTAGATTGACAAATGATCACGAAATAGATACAGAAATCTGAGGCCCAGAACTAAATACTTTAGCTCGGGATCGATTCATGATCCTAGTGCACTATAAATAAGATCTTTGATCCTTTTTACATACTTAGCTTTCTTAATTTACTACTAGATGGCATTGCTCTGTTTTGGAAAAATACTGACTTTGATCCTTCTTACACCGTACCCTTCAATACAAATTAGTTGTCTACCAAACGAAGTCTTATATTTATAATAGTTAATATTATATACCTATCTTAGGGGTACAATAAATTAGAAACAAGACGGTACGGTCTTGTGGGTGGTGAGTGGTCTTTAAGAACCCCATTTGTTTGTGATATTTGCGACGGCGAGGTCCGAGTTTGTTTGCGCTACCAAGGCACAGACCGAGCATACACAAAGTTTTGTTAGCAAAGACATCTGCGCATACTAAATGCTGTCTCATCTTTATATGTAGGAGCGAAGTTACAGTATATAATTGTTTAACATTTTTTGCTTAGTTGTATGGATAGTGTATGTATCTTTAAAAACATTTAAATATTATTTAGGTACTTCCAGTGTCGCTATTGCCTTGTAGGGTGAAAGTTACATAATAAGCGTGGGTGGTGGCTGAATTTCCCAGCTCGAACGAATGAAAACTTTCGACCGTACACAAAGACCTCACAATAATGAGCCTATAAATAGACTGCACTCTCCATTTCCTTAGATAAATATAATGGTCGTAGGTCGTTAATTTATCAAACTTTCGCAATGTGTAAGGTTCGATTCGTGTCGACATTTTTTTTAGATTTTATTTTTTTATAGAACGGGGGGCAAACGGACAGGAGGCTAACCTGATGTTAAGTGATACCACCGCCCATGGACACTCTCAGTCTCAATGCCAGAGGGCTCGCGAGTGCGTTGCCGGCCTTTTAAGAATTGGTACGCTCTTTTCTTGAAGGACCCTAAGTCGAATTGGTTCGGAAATAAAATGTGATGTCATATTTTCTATTAATTCCAGAGAGACAATTATTAAAAAACAGCTACTTTTTGTACTGGATTTTTATTTGGCTACACATACCTTGATATGTATGTATACCAATGTTAGAAAGTAAAGGTTGTATTTGTAAGTTTGTGAAGGATAAACCGAAAAACCGAGATCGAATACAAGGATTTTTAACACCATTTAAATAATAGTTATTTATATTTATTTCCAACACAAATAACTTATTTACAATATTCTTAACCTACATAGTAATAATAATAACAAAAAATTTAAAAATAATGAATTAAAACAAATTTAAGAAGTTTGGTCCCTGTGGCAGTGTACCTTTAATGCTGGCAGCATTTCATCTCAGTATTGCCATACATATTCGTACTAATTTAAACAATTAGAATGCGACATAATCCCAGAACAACATAGGCTATATTTATTTTCAAAATATTCCAAAAATATATGTCCGTACACATCCACTAGTATTCGACAAAGGCAATTTTTTTGCTATTCTATTTACAATTCATATATTCTCTGATCAGCCGTACCGATGTTTTGCTAGCTTAACTTAGTTGAACTTTTTTCCTGAATAATAGTTTATAACACTGTTTACCGTATACGCCCTTATTTATTACCCCTCATGAAAAGCTTTAACTAAAGTAATAATTTGTATGTTTCCATCACAGCACGAACATAGAAAAGAAGAAAGAATAAGAAAGTGCACAAGCCCTTATAAAAAGATACTCTGTTTCCTGGGCAGCTGGTCTCTTCCTTTTGACATACTTATGATTACAGGTACTTGACGTACAACACATATATAATTCGAATTCTAAGTAACTAAAGAGTACTTTATATATATAATATGAGGATCTAAAAAACCCTTCTAAATCAGCAATAAAATTCACTTCACGTAAAACTCATTCCTGAAATGGAAAAATAATTGAAGATCGAAAAAGTTTTATCTTTTGAGTGATGGAGAAATTTGTAATACCATTCTCTCATTTTAGACAAAGGGGCAATGGGGTGTAATTAACGCGAAATTAATTGTCTTAGGAGCTACGGTTTTTAATTTCAAGACATAATTCACGGTTAAACATAATTTTTTAATCTTACTACTAACATTAGTTAAGTTACATATATATATATTACTTAGTTAATAATTAGAAGCTCAAAAAAAATATAATTTCTTGCTTAGGATACACAAGACAAACTAATGTAAATAAATAAATAAGGAAGGAACCTTATTGCACATTTTTAAAGGCCGGCAACGCACTCGCGAACCCTCTGGCATTGAGAGTGTCCATATATTATTTAACATCAGATGAGCCTCCAACCCGTTTGCCCCCTTAATAAAATTGCTTACATTAAAGGAATTATAGCTCTGGATTTCTTTTATCGTGGGTTACCTATACGTAACAGAATCTACACCAAGTTTATTATACTACTATTGAAACAGTTACAAACACAAAGTTAGGATGTCCAATAATGAGCACTGATGAGGGAAAGAAATCCCTGAAATCAGCAAGAGCGTATGTAACTTTCGGCTCAGTTATTCAAAGTTTGAATGGACATAGATTAGAAATATATAGAGGTTGCTCACTCAGGTTGCTTCTTTCTGACAATTGACACTTTAATTTTTCAATGTCAATTGTCAAACTTCAGACTATAGAGAAGCTGTTGACCAAATAATTTAAGGTCCTTATTTGCTTTTTTATTGTACTTTAATTTATTTTTCACAAATTTATTATTTCTAGTTATTACTAATACGTAATAACCATAATACCTACACCGATAATTCTACAATTAAAAAAACAGTTAAAATATTAGTATATGGTATATAAGTACATCTAGAACTTTCTAATAATATAACAAGCTCTTGTGAGCTTAGCCAGAGTAAAAACTAATAGATCTACTTCGATGGAACTCTTGTTTATTCCATGTATCGCTGGCGTGACTCCAACCAAGTTGGAGTATGCATGCAAATCTTTGTTTTTAATTTATTTTATATAAGAAGTCATGTGGAACATGGTGTAATGGTTGCAGCTCCTTACAAACATTGTGTAAAATAAAAACTTGGCGATTAAAAATAGTGGCGGAGAGTTTATTGCCAGTTCTTCTCTTCCATTCTACGCCCTTGATTTGAGAACTTCTTGAAATGTGAACTTGGCTCCATAAGAAAAGTAATAATAGTAGACCCAGTATATCCATGTTATTCACACGACCAATAAGCTCCCTCCTTATAAGAATGCCAAATCGTAAAATGATTGCTTCACGACCACTGTGAGAGTTCGAAAAGTGAGTTACAGAATCGCATGGCTGGCTCTAACATGAGATTGAAATTAGTTCATATGGACCATTGTTCTAAGTGACTTCTGACTAAACTGCACTGCATCTGATTGCACAACCGCTACCAACCAACTTCCCTCATAAAGAAGGTCCCCTTTGACTAACGCATAACATTCTCATCTCGCTATATTATCAATTTGTAAGATCAACATTTTCCCTATTTCCTTAAACAAAACTAACGTTTCCATCGCTTGGCATATATGACAATTTTAAGTTGTATATGTTACTTGATCAGGATTCGGGATATTATCAAAAGTTTCGCTCTGTCGAAGGAGAAGTCGCTTTAGACATTAGTAGAACCATTAGAAAAGATAAAGAAATATTAAATATTATAAATTTAAAAGCCAGTTGAGGCTTTATGAAGCATTTAAAGCCTTTTTAGATAAATTGGAGAATTACAGGGTTCATACTTTTTCGGGGTTTTTCTAACCAACTTTAAACATAAAAAACCGAAAGAGGAGAATATCAATTCGTTTTGTCTCATGTTGACCCTTAGCTCCTCCGTCCCGATTTCCAGATCAAGGTCTCAAATGATTTTAATACTTTTTAGTCCATATCTAGATAGTTATATTTTATTTAGAGAGGAAATTATATCATTATTAGCTATAGTTTCTGTTTTACATTACTCTATTTCACTTCAATATTCCAAACTCCCATAAGCATAGGGCAACTTTTGAATATATGATAGCACGTATAAGAGACATATAATGAGTTATGACATATTTGGTTTCGCTTCTACGATCGGATTATTTGCGATAAATGAACTGCACCCTTAAAGCGTCTACACACGGCCCTAATCACTGGCGGTATCGGGACAATGGTGGTGGGGATGAAATTGGCTTGTAGTTCGAATCGGCAGTAGCACACTCTACCCACGTCTATTAGGGTACGACACGGAGCGATCTAGGGAGTTCCTACTGTAATTATTTTATTTTTCTCTCACACACTATTTTTTTGTGTGGAGCAGTTCAGAGTAAGCTATTAATTTCGGGTTGCCCGGAAGTGCGATTGTGTGGTAAACATTGATTTAGTTAAAAAAAGGATAATCATAAATTATCTCATTGAAATTACAAAAACTATGGCAGTTTGAGGAGTCGAGCTGTTATTTAATTAAAAATTACTATTACATTACTTATAACAACTTAACTGGCGATGGCGTCTTTCGTCGCTTTTGCGGAGGCTGGGAACTTTAAAGCATTCATAAAAATAATATAATAAAATTGTTTAATCGCGTTATCTAAACGTCTAACAGAGAAAAGCAAATGCAACCTTTTTCTTGCTTACGTTATGTAATATTGTCTTTTATTAACATAACTTTTACACATTTAATATAATATTTTAAATTTCTCCGACGTTTCGCGTGCTTTACACAGTGACAAAATTATGTAAAATAATTACAAGTTTATAATAATACATAGCTCCAATCCGTTACGTTATGTAATTTTCTTTTTTTTCCTCACAGTACAAAGTTGCCTGGAAGAGATCGCTCGAAAGCGAAGACCCCGACAGTTGCCCTCCTTTTCATTCAACAATAACAATTGTATTATATTTCTGTATGCAACGAAGTATTAATAAATAAATCATTTAATCTATTCTACACTCTCTCTCCGTCATGTATAATTATTATTTATCTGTCAAACTGTTCTATGGTACATCAATTACTCTAAGTTTATATTCGATTTCTACTTTTTGTGTCTATTAAAGTGTGGTATCTGTTTCTTTTTGATAAATAATTCAATATGCTGTTTCGTGTTAGACAATTTAAAGACGGAATCGTTTCAGAATCACGAATCCTAGATTTGACCTTGATGGGATGACGTCACAGGTGTATTGAAATGCACGCAGGCGCACAATGTACAAGCAAAATCGGCCACACGAAGTTTTGGAAATGTAATAAACTGTGATCTCCCCCTTTACTCGTAAACGACTTTATACCTTCCATTATATTGTTAATAGTAATTGGTTTTTTGTTTCTCTTTCCGACCGCACGAAACCGATTAGGTATTTTATATTGAATATAGTGCAACTTACTTTTCTTTGCCGGCGGCTGAAATTGGTACTACCGTCGCCATTTTGAAATGTCAGACTGACAATGTCAGCTCTCAAATACAATTATGTACCAACATCCAATAAAAATCCTTTTTTATCATTTAATTATTAAGTTAGCCTGCATGACTTCAATTTATTCCCCTTATAATGGTTAATTTTGATTTACTGGCAATACTAATATCCATGACAGCGACTCTCTTACTGCAAAGAAAAGTATGTGGCATTGTAATTATAATTGCTTTTATTTCTGCCACTGCTACCTTCCTAACATCTTTTAAAACTCTTCTACATAAACATTTCTTAACCATATCCTATCCTGTTCGTTAATCGTGACTTTTGTAATTCTTGTATTTCTTATTAATTTGTGAGTGAAGGAATGAATCCGTGAGTTAGCTTTTTAATTTTAAGTTTAAGGTTGATGATTCTATAATATTTTTATAAGATTTGGTTATACACTTCTTGCACTTTACCCATATTTCTTTTCTTTTCCTTATTAGGGTTGCCGGGAAGTGATTGCTAGTTAGCGAAAAGGCCGCCCATTGCATCCCTAGTTTTTATGTATTATGTTATTTGTTTTTGTATAAAGGTAACGAAGTGTAAATAAATAAATGAAGGTGAGGCGACATCTTGAATCGCCCTATATGTATGAGGCACAGAACCCATCCATAAATAAAAATGCACAAATGAAGTCACCAATGTGTCAACCTTAGAGGTCGTTATGGAAAAAGTTTGTCTTGCGCAGAAAATAACGATTTAGACATAAAACCTTTGTGATTCGATCGCCCCATTAAATTTTCCTTATCTCTGACAGCGTAAACGTATCCAGTAATTAATGGATTTTTCCCTTATTAACGACACTTGGTCATCAACTTTAGCGGATTCGTGTAATTATTACAATAAATAATCGCATTACAAAGTCATTCAAATCTATAATTTTTGAGAGAAATTAGTAATTGAATTATAAACGCATGAAGTCTTATGCACTAATGAAGCATGGGCCACATTTTTTGGTCAGATAAAGCATGGTTAACTTGATCATCAGTTCTTACTTTGCTATTTGCGGTCGTGTTTGCGGTAAAATTATATATAATTACTAGCTGACCCGACAAACGTTGTTTTGCCATGTATATTATTTCTAAGAAAAATTGTTTATATTCATTAAAAATAACTACCTGGTATAATAAAAAGTAGGGGTGAAAATTAAGGGTTGTACGTATTTTTGTATGTTGTATCATAAAAAAATAAAAAATTGTCTAAAAATAATTTTTTTTGGGGTGGACGCCCCTCATCACTTAAGGGTTTGAAAGATAGATAGTAGCCTATTCACAGACTTACTGAATATGCATAAAAATTTCATAACAATCGGTCGAGCCGTTTCGGAGGAGTATGGGAACGAACATTGTGACACGAGAATTTTATATATATAGAGATGTATTTGCAGTGCGTCTTTCATATGACTTTTAAAGAAGTTGTAGATTTAAACATAACAACACATCTGTTTGCCAATCTTATAAGCAAGGAAGTGAACACGCCGTCGACTGTTTGGGTCTAAGGTAAGCCGATTTCCTCGCGATGTTTTCCTTCGCCGTTCGAGCGAATGTTAAATGCGCACATAGAGAGTCCATTGGCGCACAGACGGGGATCGAACCTACGACCACAGGAATGAGATTTAAGACTAGAGTTTAGGCCAACACTGCTCTAAAGATTTAACCATTACAATTTATATAAATAACTTTTATTTTAAATTCGTTCCTTAGCCAATTTAAATGACAAATGAGTACTTAACACAATGTGGATCAAACACGTCATCTAAATGAATGTCATGTAAAGAGCGGAGCGTATCTCCCTCCTTCTATCTATGTTTGCCATAGTCATTTTGTATAATGATTTGATATTTTAAAAGAGTACCTACGAACTCGGCCTACACCCTCTGTATTTTTTGCCGACGAGTAGGAATGTCTACCTATACAAATTTACGCCCGAACCCAATAACCTATCGCAATCCATAATCCACCATCTGAGATAGTAATCTTAATCCAAATGTATAAAGTGTGCCAATAACCAATTGACGGATTGTAATAGCCATTTGTTGATACAAGCTATCCATGAGAGGTCGTATTGGTGTCTGTGGATAGACCTTTGTATGAAAATGACAGTTGACGAAAGCTCGATTTCAATAGTTAATTATTTTAACAGATTTTAACTTACACCAGTTTTTTAAATAATTAAAAAAACTGTATGTTATGTTTTAAACATACACATGTTTATTTTAATGTTATTTCTACGGTTTTATTTAATTTATTTGGTTTACATTGATTATCAAATATGAGTGTAAACTCGGTAAAATGAATCGACAAAGAGCATTTTATCCGTCACCAAAAATGGTAAGTCTCCGTAAGGTTTGGTTATTGGGATGAAGATAGGAGATCGATCGATTATCACGGTCTGATCTCAGATTGAGACAATTGTGGATTAATTATTGGGCTCGGGCAATAATGACGTGGAATAAGCGATACTTATATCTTATATTCCATAAGAAACATATTTTATTTTTATGTTAACAAATTTAAAAATGGAATTACCTTAATAACATCAGTAACCAAGAAAAACAATAAGACTTTAAAAATATTTGCAAATGCCAAGGTTTGTTTTGGTTATTTTACAATAAACTAGACGACCTTGAGTATAGAACTAATTGGCGATCAATACCAAGGGCAAGCTGGTGTGAATATTTTATTGTAAGGCACTTAAAATATATTGACGTTTATCGGCTGTAACATAGACACAGCCGAACTTCATTTGAATTAGTGCTAGACTTGTCTATAGCTAGAGATTTCTAGTTTTAGACAATGTGAGAGACACATTAAATAAATTGTGTATAAAAATGTATGTACTCGTCAGTTAAATCGCTATTGATCGATGGTTCATTGATTTTCAAATGTTTTTTCGTTGGGACTGCGTATCATATGGGGCTTAGCCGGCGTGCTCGTACTAGAAAATAAAAAATACATCAATACCCTTCTAGGTTGGTGATCAATCTAATAGGCAAGTAAGTGATCATTCCTGATACACGTCGACTTTTTCCTCACTGTTATAACAAGTGCTCCTCCCACTTAGCCGAATTCAACGAAGAGATGTTCGAATCGTTGACGACCAATCCCTTTCCGAGCGACCTGATCTGATCTTGTTAGGTTAGCTTATTACGTAATGAAGAGTGGCGGTGAGTTTATTGCCAGTTCTTCTCATCCGTTCTACGTACTTGATTTGAAAACTGGCAGTAAATGTAAAATTAGAATCATTTAATGTATATTTCTTTTTTGACGTTCTTAAGTGTACATTGTGTTACCAACATGAATAAATGATTTTTGACTTTTGACTTTTGAATAACAAAGACAGAAGGTCTCTTAGGCAGCTGACTCACCGGGATGCCATTGTATTGAAACGTATGGCAGTTAACTCACTCGGCGAAGGTTCCAGAAAGGAAAAGAAGAAGAAGTTTTCAGAAAGGTTTTTGAGGCTTTGTTCCTGGCAGCGCTTCCAAATCGACGTTGCCGAACCGTCGCCAAGTGACTGCCTTATGTAGAAACTGCATAAGTGACCCATTTGGTATCACATACACATCTCGCAGTGGAAGAACTGATTTGCAAGACTCGGTTTTACTAGTCATGTTTTTGATGTCATAATAATCATTGTGTTAGTGTCCGCCGTCCGCACCTATTTTCGATAGGCCACACATAAGTTCTAGTTCATGCAACCTTTTTTTTTTAAGTGTAACCAAATGATGTGGCTAAATAAATATATACATTATATTAATTAAATACCCTTAATTATCCTAAGGCCAAAGCTTTAGGATATGTCCGAATCTTTTACACATCGCAAATAGCAATATAATAAACCTTTCTTTAATAAATTGGATGGAATTGAATAACATTTTCGTAAGAGAATTCTCGTTACCGGATGTGCAGCTGTTACTAAATGGCGCCGACAAATGGTATTTTGAGGATTGAATTCTGAAACAATAAGGTCTTATTACAAGTGAATGCCAATGCAATACGTACTTGGTTTTAACAGAGGGCAGAGGGTTAATTTTTCAGACACTAAAAAGAAAACGTCATAGAGGAAACTATATGTTGTAATTGGTCAATCAAACAGATTAAAAATGGGGGAAAAAGACGACAAGGGCGATCATACTGCTCAAAATTTTTTTTTTGTTTCTCCCAGACAATAGTATAGTGTCGCGAGTCTTGTTTGGTCTAGAAGTGACCAATCATAACTAAACCACACGGTGGATCGTTTTATTTTAATCACCTTTAAACCTGCGTCTTATTTCAATTATACAACCCAAATTCACTTAAACTGCACGCAAATTTAAATGTATTTATTTATTAAAGTTTACCACGGCATATATAATGCTACATTCACAGTATATGTTACACGCTATCATTCCTAATAAAATGACAGTTAAACACAAATGTTATAAAAAATTAAACTTCCAATTTTTAGATTTACTAGTAATTCTTTGCTTATTGTTAAGAAATATCAATAGCTATCATATCTAACGTTTTTAAATTGATCACCCCTTGATCATGTCTCTCGTGTACCAAGCTTATTAAAAATACTTGGTGACGGCCAGTTGGAACCCTTCTTCTTTTAGTGCTTCTTTATTACAGGAGGCCGTTAGTCTCTTGAAGCATGTCTTGTCCTGTGCCAGATGCAGCAACTCTTTCGCAGTCGCAATACCCGTCCACTCCCTAACGTTGCGAAGCCATAATTATTTCCTTCTACCAACACACCGTTTACCCTGGATTTTACCCTTTATAATTAATTGAAGGAGGTGGTAGCGGTAGTTGGAACTAAGGAACTATTAAACCTTGCTTAAAAGATACGATTCTCATCCAACTTAAGTATTAATACCATAAGAAACTCATGTAAGAAATATTGTGTAAGTACGAACAGTTGCGTAATATTTCTTCTAATAATAGACCCAAGATAAACGATGTAGTCCTATCAATATTCGATATAGGTCATTTAATACATTTGACTCATCAAAAATTATAATACAAACATTTTGAACTTTATTACCGATGTAGAAAGTATAATATTGAACAGAATACAATGGTAAGACTCTCTAGGTTGTGGAACGGTTTATATTTTGTGTTACCAAATCGCTTTTATTGAAAGATTGAACCCTGACTGTTTGATAGATAGACATTGCATATTTTTTATGTATGTTGTCTATGGCTTACTATATTCAAATAACTCTTAAATGCACTGAAAGGTATTTAACAACATTATTTCTTATTTCTTTTGATTGGTCTTGTATTGCCGAGTATTATGTAGATAGGTTGACGATTATAGACAAAAAGTTTCATACTGATTGATTTTTGGCACATGCTATCTGTGACTGTTTGTGTCTAAGGCTAGTCGGTTTCCTCACGATGTTTTCATTAATAAATAAAGTCCTTTGGTGCACAGCCGGGGATCGAACCTACGACCTCCGTGATGCTTCGTCTCTTTGCACCGACTACTAACGGTTACACAACACAAAAAAAGATAACAATATAAAATAATACAAAAAAATTATATAAAGAAGTAATTTAACAAATAACCATAATTCTATATTATTTGTATTAATATCAGCGATAACTGAAAGAGACACAGAAATGTGTCCGTCATATCGTGGAGTTCAAACTTGGATCGGTTTATGAACTTAAATAAGCTAGTCAAGTTATCAATACACATGATTGATTATCAAACTTCTTATCTCATAAAATATTGCTTCTGAAGGAAATTACGAGGAGAGCGGAACGTTCCCTATAAATCTGCAACAGTTTCTATATATAACTAACGAAAATTGTATACGTAAAACTGTGCTGCAGAGTTTGCTATACAATGATTATTCTATTTATTTTTTGGAGAATTTTGTGTCACTTTCGTAACATTTAATTATTTTTGCCACGTAATTATTATATTGCCTACCTTATGTAATTTAATACCTTTTTTTTTTCTTCTCTCACAGTGGTTGCCTAGAAGAGATCGCTCGAAAGCGATAAGGCCGCCAGGTGCTCTCCTTTTTTTTTAATTATGTCAATTGTACTATATTAATGTATATGTTAATAAATAAATAAATACATCTTTACAGCGATAGAACTTCACAATAATACTTGTAGGAGCCAAGGCTCACTTTGCTCACTCCGGCTTTCTTAGTTTTATAAGCGTGGCGATATCCTAAATCATGGGAGTTACGCCCCGAGAGTATAGCCACGTAGGCACTCTCTTCAACTGTTACGTTGCATTCATTCGTTACATAGTATATAATTAACATTTCATTATTCCGCTTATATTCTATTGTTGTAAGGGAGTGGTTAATCTAGAATAAAACTAAAATCCTCAATTATGTAAAGCACCCTGAGGAACCGTACAATACCTACACCTAGATAATTCTGCAATTATTAAAAAATATATACCTCCAGCTTATGACTAATAATAAAACATCTTGTTAACTTGCTGAGTACGAACAAATACAGTAATAATTACATGTATCGCTTACTAAGTTGGTATGTGCACATGTGCAAAAATGATTGTATTAATCCCGAATGTGGCAAGGAGAAGACATGCGTCCTATTTTTTTCAATTATTTTTGAATAACGCTTGCTAAGCAATTGGCATGTTGAAACGGTATTTTTTATAAAAATTCTAACCGTACGTCGAAAATGTATTGGATTTTGACAATAGAAAGTTTTTGCGCTATGGCTGATTTCTGAATTTCATCTCTACAGTGACTGGAAAAGACATTCAGCAGTAAGTACCGCCCTATTGTGTAATTGTAGTGTGTTTATTATGAAATTTCAAGCAGCTTTTGTGAATTGCTTTTAAATGTATTTTAATATTTGTTTTATATTATTTTTACACGCTTTATATTAGCTTCACCTGTATGTATGTATGTATGTAACCGACTCCTTCGGACTCGATTTTGACCCACTTTTAACGGACAGATTTAATTCAAACTTTGCGCAAGATGACAATGCAATAATCCGAAAAAAAATGAAAAAAATAAAAAAGAAATAATAGTTTAAAAAAAACTAAAAAACACGCTTTTAAAGCACATCAAACTAAAAAGTGAGGCGTGGGGCGCTCTGTGCCATATATTTCGTCTATCGAGCAACCCACGCTTTTTCACAATAATACCAGTATTTTTTGTTAATTACCATTTTCAGCCTAAATTAGGAATTATTTTTCAATTTTTAGTTTATTTATTGCTATTAAACACTCACCCAAGTAAAAATGAGCACAATGAGATACTGATAGCCTGTCATAGAAAGGAAATACACGTGCGAAAATGGCATTAAGAAGGCGCAGCGCTAACCAGACCCATGCAACCTCACAATCAAGTAGCACGCAATATCGCAGCACACAACTCACGAGGGGACTCATTGTGTTGCAGTCGGATATTACCTACATAAACCTCAAACAATATACAAGGTTTATACTATATGAAATTATAAAATATGATTATATAATCACTTTACATACATTTACTAAACAACTCAAACAATATCTTGTAAACCTGTCATATGCTGATATTGAAAATATTCTGATTGTGCAAAAATAGTTAAAATATAAACGTGTAGAAATCATTAATATACTTTATAAAATACTGTTTACGTGTCAAAAGGAAGAGACTGGCTGCCCACAACACAGGGAATCCTAGTGTGGGGGCCAGTGCACTTTACTTAATCTAAATATCCTGTATATTGTGTATAGTAAAGTTTTTTATTTCTATATAATAATAATAAAGGCTTTTTTTTTCATTTCTATATCCTTAATTCCATTTCAAATACTGTTAGTATTTACTTATAGCTAAATGTTCGTCGCCTGTGGAAGTGGACCCCTCTTGGGTTAAGGCCTCCTTCAACCCTTTCCAGGTGACTATATAATAAATAATAATAAAATATTTATTTGTTTTCTCTCACACAAAAAATACAGACACAAAATACAAATTTCAGCATTAACAGGCAAAATCTGTGTGAGAGACTGGCGACTGTACTAGGATACCTGTATTACAGATTGCCAGTCCCTCCGCATCCGGACCGAATGGAATTTAAGTAGGTACATCAATTTGATCGAGAAACTATTACAAATATTACAAATATACTCACATTTAAGTGGGTGTATGTGATGGTGCATGTATGGTTTAGTGTATGTAAGTGTTAATGTATGTATGTGTTAGTGAATTTATGACTTAGTGTATATATGTCTTAGTGAAGCATATATGAGCATGGGTGATAGTGTACCTATGTACTCGTATACATAACGTGTTAGTGTTAGGTATTAGCTGAGGACTACTAACAACTTCTCAGTCCCCTCGTAGTCTAGATTTTTAAGCCATTTGACTGTAGCTTTTTTACACTCATATTTAGTAAGCGGATATATGTTGATCAACCTGTTTATCTTGTTATATAGGTGACAGCCCATAAAACCAAAAAACCTTCTTGAGAAAGCTGTGGACCAACGGGTATCTGAGGTGCAGACTTTATATTTGCATCGTTTGTTGTCATTCAAAGAAGGATCATAGCGAGTTATGGAGTGTTGTTTGAGCACAGTGTTCAGTATAAATAGTTGACGAACACTCAACACGTCAGATAAAAGATATAGATCTTTGGTAGGGTAAAAAAATGGTTTAGAATAACTTACTTTCAATAACGCACGCTGAGCCCTCTCCAGTTTTATAAGATTAGTTTTACAAGCCCCTCCCCAGACAGTAACACAATAGCTTAAAACGGATTGGCAGAGGGATTGATAAACCATTTTAATTATCGATTTTTCAGCAATATTACGGAGATTCTTAAAGGTGAAGATAAGTTTCCGAGTTCGCGATAGTAGCAGGTCAATGTGGTAGTTAAACTTTAGCCTGCTATCAACAACGACACCTAGATACTTAGTATTGTTGGCAACAAAGATCTTTTGACAGTCACAAGAATCAGTATCAGAACATACATGAGCAGTTAAACCAAGGTTAGTACTAGAACCAGGAGTTTTTATATAGAACGGTATACATTTAGTTTTATTGACATTGATAGTTAGGGCATTCATTCTGAGCCATTTGTTGACAACGTCGAATCCTCTTTGAGCAATGTCGACAGTATCTTTCCAGCTATCACCATGAAACACAAGTGCAGTATCATCTGCAAATGTTATTATTTTACCATTTTGTAACTGGAGGTCACAAAGATCATTGATAAATGCCAGAAACAGTGTCGGACCTTAAACACTACCCTGTGGCACACCATAGCGTATCGGCAAATCGTCACTAACAATGTTGCCCACCCTTACTCTTTGCTGTCTATCACTCAAGTAGCTTTCAAATAGTTTAAGCTGCAAACCACGAATACCCAAAGCCTCCAATTTATCCAGCAGAATAGGACCAGCGACCGCGTCAAAAGCTTTTGCAATGTCCAAAAATACAGATAAAATTTTATTTTTCTTATCTAGTTTTGTAACAATATGATCAGTTAATTGATGAACTGCGTCGCTTGTTGATGAACCCGGTCTGAATCCAAACTGTGAGCTGGAGAGTAGGTTATTACTTTCTAAATAATCGATGAGGCGTTTGTTTATCAATTTCTCAATGATTTTGGATAGCGTAGATAGTTTAGAAATAGGTCGGTAGTTACCGACACAATCTCTATTACCACCTTTATAAACCGGAATTACTTCAGCTAGCTTGAATAGGTTCGGAAAGATCCCTGTAGAAAGAATCAAATTAAATATATATGTAAGTGGAGGGACTAAGATTTCATGATAACGTTTGAGAAAGGCTCCAGAAATATTATCTCTGCCCGCAGCACCGTCCTTCTTCAGTTGCAAGATAAGAGATTGAACTTCAACTTCATCAGTAGGTAGCATGACGAATGAGGACAGTGTAGGATTGATTGATGGTTTTTTATAAGAGCTATTAGAATATGCTTTTTCGGCAATATCTTTCCCGATAGAAACGAAATATTTATTAATGTTGTTGACTGAGACCATCGGGTCCAGTGGAGAGACCAATTCAAGTGCAGTGCTAGTTGTATTGTTAGAGTAGGTTAGTTGTTTGATAGTGTCCCAGAGAACTTTTGTATTAGTCTTAGCAGCTTTAAGTAGGCGGTTTCTCTCATAAGTATTTTTAATATTTTTTAAAAGTGAGTTGCAAAAATTTCTATACCTCTTGTAAGTTAACGTTAATATTTCGTTACTAGGATTTTTTCTTGATTTTTGATGTAGTTTGTCACGATGCTTTACACATCTTAGTAGACCTGCAGTCATCCAAGGCCTCTTGATCCTTTTACGATTTGGGATGGTTAAAGTTTTCGTATTTGCTTTAATTACAGTGTCAAGCGCAGTCAGAAGAAATGCTGTTGCCTCATTGGGATCAGTCATTTTATATACAAGGCTTAGGTTTAAGTTCTTCATAGCATCGTCCAAAGACGGGTAATCAATCTTTTTCAGAGAAGAGTATTTGTCAGTCATAGTGCTACGTTCAAGTTTCAGAATTAAAGTGTCGTGATCCGTGACTGAGGTTTCAGCAACATAACAAAAGACGCGATAAGAACATTTTAGTATTACATGGTCAAGACAAGTCCTGCCATGAGATGGAAATATGTGGGCTGGCAATAAACCATGAGAAGCCAACATATTCAAATACGTTGAAGAATTAACATCCTTATTGTTATCCAATATATCAATATTGATATCACCTATCAGAACTTTATGAGTACTACTAATCTCAGAAAGAAGTTTGTCAAGAGATACCAAGAACCGTTGAACATCTTTGTAACCAGGTGGTCTATATACTGCAATTAGTGTTACATTATCCTCAAGGTTAATCAGTAAACAGTTGGCATCACAAAGGTCAGGCTCGGATATAACTAATTTCAAATGTTTTTTGTAAAATACTACAACTCCTTCATTCTGTGTGAAGTTTTTCTCGGTTAGAGCAGAGTTGTATCCCTCAAGAGATGGTAAGTTACGATTATTATGCAGCCAACATTCCGTTAAGATTATTAAGTCCCAATCAGTCCTGGATCTAAACAATAAGGTTTGAAAATCAGAAAAGTTACGATTTATACTACGAATGTTTTGATGGATAATTTTTAGACACTTATTCGGGCAGTTCATAAGTCTCTGGCAGTCCTCTATGTCACAAAGAGAAGATTGTGCAACATCAAGTTTATCGATATCATTTATAATTGCATTAGTTTTATCGAATTTTATTTATTGAGTCCGCAACTATGGTAAGACAAAAAGGCACGCGGTACAGCACAACCCTACGAGGATTCCACAATCCCGGGGACAACGCCACACAAATGAGACCAACACAATACACATACACACGGCACGAAGACAGACTGAGATTGTTGTTAACAGTTACATTCTTTCTATGAGTACACTTTGTATATATTGAGTGCAAGTGATGTATAATTTCAGTGAGTGTGTGAATATAGGTTAAAATAAGTGTAAGAGCAAATACAAATTCAAACGAAAATACATTATAGACTAAACGAGAACTTAACATGAAAAAATTGACTAAGGTAATTTTATTACTAGCAAGACTAAAGTAAATCAATAGAAATAAATAACAATATACAGTTAATTGGCAATATAGGTTAATGAGAAAGCAGTTACATGTAATGAGTCATGATTCCTTTGCCAGCTGAGATAAGCATTTTTCTGATTGGATTAGAATCGGTCTACCAGTCGAATCCTTACGCAAAAGTATTCTTCCATTTGAATGCCAGCACGAGTAGTTATGTTTCTTGGCAAATTGACGGGTTTCAAACATAAGTTTTCTTTGAGATGGACCTAGATGTTCGTCAATGTAAAGTGGAGTCTTTATTCCTGGCAAACCGATAGTATGAGTATTGAGCTTCTCAGAAACCGGCCTTCCTTTGTTAAAGTTTCGCAGCTTAGTCAATAAATCATTTTTAGCATTAACACTCGTAAATTCAACAACAACAGGTCAAATATCAAATATCGTTGCAGTCTGCCAGTCTTTTCCTGCTACTTCTATTAAGTCATCAGCTCACCGTCTTTTTACACGCTTTATATTAGCTTCACCTGTATGTATGTATGTATGTATGTAACGACTTTCCTTCGGACTCGATTTTGACCCACTTTTAACGGACAGATTTAATTCAAACCTTGCGCACCTGTCAAAGATCGATGACAATGCAATAATCCGAAAAAAAAATGAAAAAAATTTAACTAAAAAAAATATTGGTTGTTTGTAAAGTAGGTTTACGATCGAGATGTTTACGTGATAACGTCTTATTGGTGATATAAGTTTTTGGGAAGTAAGGAATTAATGAAGATAACAATTTTTTCAAATTTTAAATTACATCTATCGTTTTATTCACACTTTTGATGATAAATTTCGGGTGTAAAATGACAAGTTTACTTATTCGACTATGATATACATTTTTCTTCATACATTCACGGAATGACTGGCAGCGCTCGAGATGAGACGGGAGATCGGTCCGTCTCTCTCTCGTTATACCTGCGATCGCGCTCGTGAGGTTTTGGTGTGACACAAGTTTCTGAACATGTCACCCGACTAAAACGATTTTAAAGACGTTATCACGTCAAAATAAAAAATAAATAATAGTTTAAAAAAAACTAAAAAACACGCTTTTAAAGCACATCAAACTAAAAAGTGAAAAATAATTCCTAATTTAGGCTGAAAATGGTAATGAACAAAAAATACTGGTATTATTGTCAAAAAGCGTGGGGCGCTCTGTGCCATATTTTTCTTCTATCGAGCAACCCAAATAATAGTTTTTTTAAAACTATTATTTATTAGCTTGCTCACTCTACTTTTCCCCTTAAGTTCCCTTAATTGTGTTGTCTTAAATGTTCATCCGTTGTCAAGGTATCGTGTTACATGACCAGCCTATTGCTATTTTAATTTCAGAGCTTGTGAGCATTACTTGCTTTAGTTTTTTGTCTAATATAATCATTTTTTACTTTGTGTATACTTTTACTTACCCGTTTGTCGTGATATCTAAAAATAATAAATGGAAGTTATAATTAAATGCTAATTAAAACTTAATTAACACAAAATACCGTGACCACATGAAATATTTTAACGAGTTATGTCACATTATGTGTTTGAACCGCAAGTCTACGTGAACGGAATGCGTTATATTAATGAATAACTTTTGCAGCTATGGCATTGACTCAATGTGAAGTCCGCACACAAGCTACGACAAACAATATATTTATAGATTTTAGATAGAGGACAAATCTTTGTGTTTAATTTATTTTATTATTATTTATTAAGATGTCACGTAGAACATAGTGTAATGGTTGCAGCTCCTTACAAACGTTGTGTAAAACAAAAAACTTGGCGATTAAAAAGAGTGGCGGAGAGATTATTGCCAGTTCTTCTCTTCCGTTCTACGCCCTTGAAGAACTGGCAGTAAATGTAAAATTAGAAGCATTTAATGTATATTTCTTTATTGTCGTTCATAAGACGTGTACTTTGACTTTGACAATCGGTATTTTATTAAACGCTTAACGTATTTATTTCCAACACAAATATACAGTATTTACAATATTCTTAACCTACATAATAATAATAATCAATTGGTAATAAGAAAATTAAAACAAATTTAAAGTGTTTGGTCTCTGTGCTAGTGTACCTTTAACGCTGGCAGCACAACCTCGGTGTATTGCGATACTTATTCGTTGAGCGAGGAAAGCACCAGTGGGGTCACAGGTACTATCTACCAGGTGCCAACTTAAATCTTTAATTAACGCCGGTGCACTTGAACCACACGTTGCAAGAATCTCTATTCCAAAGGGTGTTTATCAAAGTAGTAAGAAAAAAAAATTTTTTTTTGCTTGCTTTTTTTTATATTATATACTTCTACATGTTTTTCATTGTATTTATTATTGCATTTTTAATTGTCATTACACAAATCCAACGCTATACTAAGTACAATTAACAGACTTTCCAAGCGGCAATAAAATACCATGTCTCCGCACGGCTTAAACTTTAAACCACTCTATTTATAAGGCTTTAAATCGCACACTCGCGACTGTTTCAACGCTAAGCGAGATAACATAATTTAATTATTTTTATTTTTGTTACGGTTTCATTTAGAATTTAAAACGTTTTAAAGTTAACTCTGTAACTTTAATAATTTTAAAATTATGGTTCTCTTGTGAAGGTTGGTTTTTAAAATATTTTAATAAAAGTAACTACAAAAATATATTTGAAAATATGGGAATAATAATACATCATAGGATACGTATGGGGTCGTAGGTTCGTTGGCTGTGCACGAATAGCCTTTCTGTATATGTGCGCTTTTAACACTCGCATGTTAGGTGAAGGAAAACATCGTGAGGAAACCGGCCTCTCTTGGCTGCTGAAAATAAAGAGTTAAATAATAAAAAGAAGGGCAGCGCATATGCCAAGACTATCTGACGATCCATGGACCATAAGGGCAACCCGGTGGGGAGGCCCTTATGGTCGTAGTGGAAGACCGCTCACGAAATGGGCGGATGACATTACTAAAACAGCTGGCTCGAGCTGGATGCAACTCACCAAAGACCGAGATACCTGGAGATCCTTGGAGGAGGCCTTCATCTGCGGAAGGGTTCTTGCAAAGTAATTAGGAAATAGATATAATTTAGTACAGATAAAAAAAATTGTAAAACCCAATTATAACAGGATTAAGTTTTGTTATTTTTCAAGAAATAAAAATAATTTATTTATTGCAAGAATATGGTACAAACATGTGTAATGTAGTACAATCGTAAGTTCGCATATTTTGCCACATACAATGGCGCGCAAATTTGTCTTAAGGAATTTAACATTTTACATTATTAGTCAAAGTCAATTCTTATATTATCTGTATCGTATATATCATACTTTATTGAATTTATATTAACTACAGTGTCTCACGCAAATAATCATTTATTGAATAGTACATTTTTTCCAAAAGTAATACACTAAGTCGCTTTTTGAAGACTCTAGTCGGAAGATCTTTTAATTCTTTTGGTAATTTATTGTAAACCTTAATTGCCATACAAAAAAATTTCCGAAACAGTTCCAGATTGATTTTTGGCACAGCCAATTTCTCCCCATGTCTACATTAAAAAGTTTAAAAAGGTTTTATTTTATCTACTATATAAAAATAAGTCGGGTTTTCCTTCCTGACGCTATAACTCCAGAACGCACTAACCGATTTCCACGGTTTTGCATTCGTTGGAAAGGTCTCGGGCTCCGTGAGGTTTATAGCAAAGAAAATTCTGGAAAAATATCAACAGAAAAGCGGGATCACCAAACGAAATGTTACATAAAACGAAGCCATCTGGTGGCGAAACGGAGTTCGCCGAGTTTGCTAGTTTATAATAAAAGTCTAACTCCCAAAACATTTTTAGGTTATATTTAAGAATCAAGAATGACAATTTACATTGCTCATACCAGAAACAATTTCATTATGGTATCGCAATGTCGCAAAGATACACGGAGCAACTAAATTGCTATTATAGCATTAATGTGGTTGACATTTTAATTATAGATAGTCGCAAGTTCAATCTCGTCATGGCCCGAAGCGATACAAGGTTGAGATGACGTCACTTCGCCAAATCAAACTCAGCTAGTTAGTGTGACCCTGCACCGAGATAGGTCTAACCTAAAACTATAGAACCGAAATCTCTTTATCTGCTGTATTTAAAACTTTTGTTTTATCTGCGTAAACTATTATATTGCCTTCATTATTTTTTCTCTAGTGTCTACCTAGTGGGAACTAGCGTCAGATCAATTCTGACACAAACATAATATATTGTTTAGAATTTTGATTTTTTCAATGGATTTTTCCTTATCATAATGTCAGTCACAGAATCCACAGCTTCTAGAAAGAATTATGAATGAAATAGTCGAAAGTGTACAGCCTTCCATCCATTTTTACAGCTTACATTTAGTAGTGACTAACGCCTAATTACCAGATACTTTGTTTAATATCAAAGATTTACATAAGTTAAGGTACAGATAAAAACCAAAATCATTTTGTTTAGTCATATATATAAAGAATTCCCAAATAGAGATATATAAGCTGACCTCAGTTAACACATTATATATATAGGTATATATTATTTTTATTGCTAACGCGCTGCACACTGATACATTGGTGCAAGAAAAATAAAATACAACTTTTAATGTGACAAGCACAAGGCAAACATAACATACACGAAGAGATTATAAAAATAATAAAAAGATATTAAACAAAACAATTAAATTATAAAAACTAAACGAAAATCGATTTTAAAGTGTAAGGGGAGCAACTATGGATTGTGATGAACGCGTTTTGCCAAAACTCGTTCACCGGAAAGGAGGGATAACTGGAATGATGGCATGCATGGTATCTAGAGGATACACGAAATTTAAATTTTGTTAAAAGTTTGGGGCTATCAACCTGATTGATATGTATCTTAATTGCAAATGATACATCAATTAATTTTATACGATTCTCAAATGACAACATCTTAAAGTGCTCTAGCCTGGTTTCGTATGTTGGCAACTTCTTTTTCGAGATTTATCTAGAGCAATTCATCCCAAATTATGTGTTATCTTCCACTTCTTATCCAATCAAATCTACAAGTCAAATATATAAGCTCTTTACTTTTTGACACTTATTAATCACCGATCAATATAAAATACGAGATTTTGTTAGGCTTTTTATGTAATAGGAGGCAAACGCTCACCTGATGTAAAGTGAGCCACCGCCACCCATGGACACTCATATGGCTCACAAGTGCGTTGCCAGCTTTTTAAGAATTGGTACGCTCTTTTCTTGAAGGTGTCGCAACCACGCTACCCCAGACTATACATTTTTAAGCCCTTGTTCATTAAGACCGGCAACGCACTCGCGTATCACTTAACATCAGATGATCCTCCTGTCCGTTTAGCACTTAGCTTACAAAGTTGTTTCATTTATTTGAACAACCCTACAACAGTATCCGAACTTAGGAATGTGTGTTGTATGTGTTCGGTAGTCTTTATGCACATGAAGGGTTTTTCAATCTTAAATACATTACAGTGCGTGTAATTATTAAATTACTTTGAAACACATGTGTTGGCAAGAATTTAATACGTCTAGTACCAGGTGCTAAGCCTATAAGCACACCTCCATACAAAGACATGTCGTGCCGGCTTCTCAATTTGCACTGCCCATTAAATTCAGCAAGGGGAAATGGGTCTTATGGTGACGTGATAAGGGTCATAAAGGTTCGAGGTAGGTTTTGTCACTTGCTTGCGATCCAATTAGAGTGTCGCACACTCACGTGACCTGGTTTTTTTATGGTTGACGCAAGCCTTTTGATGACGATGTACTTTGAGAATAAAGTTAGCACATGTTACAATATTCTAATATTTGATAAAACCATTTTTAAATTAGTATAACAAAAACAATAACTAACCTTAAAAATTAAAATATAATAACTAAAATATATTATTAAAAGGAGTCCCTTTAGGTAAGGTTCCGAAGATACTGGCAGCGTTCCCCATTTGAATAGCTAGACTAAATCTTTGTCCAAGGAAGCTGCCAGTTCTTCGGTCTCCTGTGATGTCGACTAACCTTTTTGCTATTTCCTTAAAAAGCTTTATAGCGCTAGGACCCCACGGGCTAAGGGTCTCGACACCGAATGGAACAAAATCATATCCGGAGCCTAGACCCCTGTATATAATAATAATAATTTTCTAATATTTTATTTGTATGTAACAGGGGGCAAACTGGCAGGAGTCTCATCTGATGTTAAGTGACCATTGATTCTCTCAATGCCAGATGTCTCGCGAGTGCGTCGCCGACCTTTTAAAATTGGTACCCTCTTTCCTTGAAGGACCGTAAGTTGAATTGGTTCGGAAATACTTCAGTGGGTAGCTGGTTCCATATAGTGCGCGGCAAAAATATATAAAAATATATTTGTTGAGTTTTGCTTGTGGATGAGGTCAAAGATGCAGAGTCAAGACTTAGCGTAAGACAAAATCCAATATACCGCTAAGTTTCGTTGGACTTGTCAAAAACGTATAAATAATAATAAATCGTTTATTTGCTATGAAAGTGGTAGATTCAGATGCATTATAAAAAAACTGCACAATCAGCGGTATTAAAATAAGTCATAATGTCATATTAAAGCTGGGTATCGATTACGCGCTCCGGGAGCGCGCGCCATGAATGACCGCTCCGAGAGTGCGTTCCGTGAAACGCGTTCCAAATATTTGAAGTATATCAACTAAGCACGCCTGGCGCGCGTGGCAACTGTTCCAGTGTTCGACCCTTCATAATGGAAGCCAGTCGTGTACAATTTATAGTACTGATTTCTCTCCAAGCATCTTTTCTAAGCGATTTATTATGATACGAAGAACTTTTGCTATTCCACAGCAGTTCTTTTGTACCATACAGTTGTATTAATTTACGGCAACTTTGGTTATCCATAATTGGGAGCGCAACAAACACAAAAATACGATATGTCCGTCCCAACTGGCGCGCGCGCCACCTTTGATGCGTGGTAAAAAACCGACACCCGTCGGAACGGACCACTCCGTGTTCGGGCGCTCCAACGAAAACATTGGCGCGCGTTCCAAAGTGGTATCCATTGCGCGCGGCTGGAGCGCGCGCCAATGTTCGCCCTCTTGGAGCGCATAGTCGATACGCGGCTTAATTATCATAATGTCATAATAATAGGTAATATAAGTAAAAGTTAATAAGTTATTTATAATTGTTGTCAAAATTTATCGTCTAAATACTCTCCCACGCTATAAAGGCATCTTGCCTTTAAAAATATAAAATTATATTTAAGACGGTAAAAGTTTATTTTCCTGTTCTATAAATAATAACTGAGCCTATATATTTATCACGCTTGAAAATACTGAATTTATCTCGTCAATTTTTAGTAAATATATTTACATTAAATTACTCACGTTAATTAAAATAAAACACACCAAAATAAATTTACGAACACATTGGAATTAATTACTGGAACCTGTGTTCATTCAATTTCATCGTCCCAAATTTCAAATAACAGGTGAAAATCTAGTTTAATCAACATTACCGGTATCGGTTTTAGCCCGTGTTTGATTAAGCATAATTATAATGAAATTGGGCTCTCTGATATAGATAAAGATAAATTTTCCTCACCTTTAAAATTGTGAGATTTCTAAGAAAACATTCATCGTAAGGAAACATACCAAAAACACAATTCATTTTTATATCCTTTTGACTTAAGCCTACAAATTATTATTTCTAATTAGTAAATTCCACCGTCTGGTAGAACTGATACTAGCAAAATACATTGACAAGCAATAAAACCCGCCGTCTTCCTTAGTTGATATGTCAATTGTCATTCTATTTGACAATTGACATATTGACGGCGGCATTTGGCACTACATTTGTGTATAGACATTTATGAAAATACTTAACCTCAATCACCCTACAATTAACATGTTACAAAATAGTATTTGCTGTATCACTAATACGAAGTGTGTGCCAAAAATTAAATCTGGCCGCTTTATTGGAGGTCAACGGAATAACACATTTGGCAATACTTAAGATTAAGTAATTAGTTAAATTGCAACATTTTCCGTGTATATCAGGAATGTTTATCGGCAAACTAATTTACAGTTTACATACCCAGATTTAATAATAATAATAAATATATTTCAAGTGTCGGATACAGTAATACCCCGACTAACTAGCTAGCGTATAGCTCGACTTAATTTTCTGGTAGACAAATAAATTTAGATGTGGATAGTGATGATGTTCAAGAGCTGTTGGATTCACACAATGAGGAGCTTACAATTGATTAGCTCATAACAATGCGTGAACAAGAGGAAGAAATTGATAATCTGATTCTTTGGATCCAGTTCAATTAGAAGATCAAATGACAGTTGGAAACTTGACAGAAGTTCGATTGAAAAAGGGTTAACAATTTTGGAAAGCATAGACTCCAATGAAGAGCGCATTTTTGTTACAAAACATGAAATAAAAAAAATTACTAGGATGCTACGAGCAGATGTTACGGGAGACGAAAAAATCATTGACTCGTCAGACGACTTTGTTACAAATTATGAAACCTTCTACATCCAAATAACTTCGGATTGTGTTTATACACTCTATTAATATAGTTTATCATATTATCTAGAATTAGATACTAATTGTTTCCTAAATTATTGTTTTAATTAGTCTCCAGTCCCAATTAAACATACTTTGTATGTCTTTATATGCAAAATTGTACCCCGACTCGACGCGAATTCGACTTACGCGGATAGCGCTCAGTCCCACCTATCGCGTAAGTCCGGGGTATTACTGTACTTTGTATTTAAATACATTTAAATATCTATAAACTCATTCATTTCTAGATATTTGCGTGCTCCTTTAAATCCGGCCATTTCTGTCTGCACTGTGCCACTCTGTGCCAGGTACCAGTTTCATTAATCTCTAATCCAGCTACTAAACTGTCTTAATCTTTTGCGTTTATTGTACTGCCCACAGTTTAATACTTCATTGCTCCACTTTTCTGGTTCTCTTGCCATGTGCCATTTCCACTAAAGTTAATTGTGACATCTGCTACCTTAGTTATTCTTCTTAATTATGTATTCTTACTTTTATCTATTCTTTTCTCCCCTATCATCGTTCCATTGATCTTTGACACACCTTTAGTTTTGTATGCTGTTCTTTAGTAAGCGCCCAAAATTTAAGATCCATATATGGACCAGATTAAGACTAGTTTAATAAACACAAGCTCTGAAATTAAAATGGCAGTGAACTGGTCCTGTAACACGATACCTTGACAACGGATGCACATTTAAGACAACACAATGGCAGGTACCTCCCGGGAAGAGAATAGTGGGCAGGCTACAAAGATGGTAGGCTGATGAATCGGAATCGGAAAAGCGGAATCTCTTTTCCAGTCACTGTAGAGATAGGGTGAGAAACCTCGTTTCTGGCTTATCGCTCTTGTATATCAAAATCCAATACAATTTCGACATACGGATTTAATATTGAGTACTCAACAGTGGGTACATATCCACAGGCGACATTTTACTACTAAAATTTAGCTATAAGTGAATACTAACAACATTTGAAATGGAAATTAAGGATTTGGATGAATATATAATAATAAAGCCTTATATTATTTAATATAAGGCTTTATTATTATTATTTATTGCCTTAGTTATCTTAAACCTTAAACAATATTATTAAATGTGTCCTTACTCGAGACGTCACTTTTTTAAGGTCTAAAATCGCTTTAGTTTAAAAACCTATTACAAAAACGTCGTCTGAAAATTCTGAAGCAACAAAGAAAGGGTCTAACCCTTTTCAACCTTTTTGCAAATTTGTCGCTGGAAATATGTACTGTCAAACGTTATTCTATGAATCTAACTGAACCCTACGATAATGTTACAAGCAAGCCGGTGTCGTGTGACATACTTTTAGAATATTCCATATATTTTGTGAGACAAGACAGAAAATTTGGTTTTGCCGGTGTGAACTGTTTTTACGCCACGATGCTCAAGCGAGCTGTTTCACTGAGGCGCTTGTGGGGGACCCCTAACAGCACGCTGACGGTAATAGCGTCACTACATGTGCCCTTTTTAAATTCATGATTGAATATACTTTTAAGTTACTAATATAATATTTAGGACCAAAACAATAATAACCATATGGACAATATTTTATTCATGTACTTAAACGTAACAATCAAATAAATACTATCGGTCTTACTAATAAAGATTTATGCACGTTGTATAAGCCTGCTATAAGAATTTTTTTACTAATAATTCCTGAATTGACAAGGTTGATGTATACTGCTGTTATAACAAGTGTCTGGTTTGTATGAAGACTTGTACAATGCTTATACAACGCAAAGGCCTAGTTTAACGGGTGTACCTATATGACAAAAATTGCGTAATTTTATCTGATTTCGCGTTTGACAGCATTTTTTGACTGTTTAGTTCAAGGAAAGATTTAAGTTAGTAGGTATTTGTGTTTGTTGAAAATAGATTTTATAGATCAATTGGAAGATTTAGATAATATTGATATGCAGCTAATACATACGATTGAAGATTTGCCGCCTCCAAGGAAAGTCTAAACATAACAAACTCGGTGCAATCCGTTATTACTTTCGCATGGCGATTTCAAAACAAAATTACTGCTTTTCAAAGAAGTATGTTATGAAGATCTGTGACGTAGTGCGAGCTGATGAAAAGAGTAATAGAGTTGGAGGGTTTTCGATTTAGGTGTCTTCTTCATGGCTTCTTAGTGTCATTAGAAAATGCCAAATTATATATAGTAGCACTGGCAATCCTCCACAATATTGCTATTGATATCAAAGAAGACCTGGATGTTACGTATGATGACACTGAGAATGCTCCAGAAGAACCAAGGCCAACCTAGACGCCCCCAAGCAATCTGGCTGGACAAGCTGCTAGAGCTGCTTTTATTGAAACTTATTTTTAAGGCTGTTTTATTTACATAGGTGTGGATAGTTAAAGACTAGAAATAAATAAAAAGTTATATTTCATTTAAAACAGGGGTTTTTTTTTTTATAAGTATGTATATAATTATTCATTTAATTGCTGCTGTAACAATTTGAGCCTTAGAAGATGCTCCTGTCTAGCCCTTTCGTGAGCTTCGGCAAGTTGCTTCTGTTTGAGCTCATGTGTTTCAGCCATCTGCCTTTGTTTTGTTTCGTGCTCTTCCTGCAAACACTGGAACACTACCGTGTTGCGGAGTTTGGCACTTTCCACTATTTGAGATGCCTAAAAAATTTAAGTATGATCGTTGAGGGTTTTTGAATGAAATAGTCCTTTCTTTATCACATTGATACTAACCTCTTCTAACTTTTGTACTGCAGAACGTGGCTTTTTATGTAAAATTCTAGTCCTCTTTGTCTGAGGTTTTGGAGTTTCTACTAACTGCAAATAATAAAATGTTATTAGTATATTAAGTAAATGTGTATATAATTGCTTTGGTTGATAAAATAAATACAACTTACATTAGAATTATGAGTTGTATCAGAATTATTTAATCAAACGTCAATCAAACACGGCGGGTTGCCAGGGTAACAATAAATAAGGGTCGTTTTGTTATTCAACCAATACACATCGATTATTGGTCAAAGAGGTGTTTATGCCCTGTACAACCTCTATTCACTGAATTACTATCACCTTGTTATAACGCATGTATAGTGATTTTACTAGTACATTGAGTTACCTATATGAATAAATTATTTTGTTTTGTATCCACTAAGATCCTTCCATCCTCCGCCGTCATCGTGCTTCTGACTAGTTCAAATGAAATTCCGGCATTTGATGTTGCCACTTTGAGTAACTATTCTCTTGATTGATAACCAATCGTCACGGTATTTCTTTTATTTTTTCGGTATGAGTAAGTTTCAGTGGTAATTTAATAAAATAAAATGTAATGCCGTAATTTATTTTGTCATCCTTCAGCTTGCTTAATATAACAAAAAACAATAACTAACCTATAAATATAATACCTAAATTATATTATTAAAAGGAGTCTCTTTAGGCAAGGTTCCGAAGATACTGGCAGCGTTCCCCCTTTGGATAGCTAGACTAATTCTTTGTCTTTTTTTTTCTTTCTTTGTAGCTGTTTATAATGCAGTATTTTTTTTACACAAGTAGGGGATCAGCCTTCTGTGCCTGACACATGTCGTAGATTTTTCGGTAAGACCAGCTTCCACCCACCAATCGTTAAAAAAATCTATGTATTCATACTCAGCCGTAAATCGAAACCACGACCTTAAGCTTCAGAGTCGCTTAAACGACTAGGATTCAGTGGTTTTATCATACAAATAAAATACAGAAACAGGATACATAAAATGACGTCATAAACATTAATGACGTAGTACTGATTTATTTCTTATAAAATAGGTCAATCCTTGGAATTTCCTATATACATAATTATTTCCTATAAAATCCTTCATTCGCTTTGATCCACGACTTAGTTTTGAATGAAAAGTATGCCGCAATAGAAATTTTAATTATAATTTAAATTATAACTAACTTTTGTTTTATTAATTTGAAATAAAGAACCTACACAATATTTTTAATTCTGTTAAGTATTTAAAAATAAATGTAAAATTAACATTCATATTTTCAAAAACCCGCCAAAATCTAGACAAGATGGCGTCGCACCAGTTAACACGTTAAAGCCTATGATCGACGGGCGAGTTAGACCGTGGTTTTAAATACCGACGAACTTGGCTCGCGGCTCGTTGGTGCTGATCGATTAGCAAGCAAAACAGTCGCAAACACGTCTTGTTCCGAGTCTGAAGCCTTGTGTTATCTCGCCATGGGATAAATAAATTTTATGTTTTTTTTTTTGTTTTTTTTTTATTATTTTAATCTTTAATGATTTTTTTCTTAATATCGGTTATATCCGAGTTTGGTTCATATGTTTTTGCAATATCCACGAGTTTATTATATGCTGCAAGCCTATTTTCTTTGTTTTTATACTCGCTTGATTTAGTTTGCCATAAACAGGGACAGTCTCGAAAGGCATTTAAAATTGTATTATAAAATCGTGGCTGCAAGTACGTAGAACCATTATTGTGACACGAACTGAGCACGCACGCGAAGTTTGTAGTAGGTAGGTACTAGGTACACAGCTCTTCTGGCGTACATCCGTCCTCTAGCGCTGTCGCCGAAAAGTGACGGCTCGGCTCGCCGGCCGTGATCGACACGCGGTTTTGCATGGCGAGCCGAGTAAAAAATATAACACGACGACGAGCCGCAAGCCAGGCTCGGCGGTATTTAAAACCGTGGTTTTGCAATGATACACTGGCGAGCTTTACCGACCAGCCATAAAACCGCGGTCTTACTCGTCCGTCGATCAGGCCCTTAACAAACGTCAGCTTTTTGTGTGAATTTTCATTGCGATTTGTACATTAAAAAAGTAAACCAGTGGCGCTACGATCTTTATAGTTCTGGCCCTCAGATTTACATATGTGTTTCATGATAATTTGTCAATCTAATAGGCAAGTAGGTGATCAGCCTGCTGTGACACACGCCGTCGACTTTTAAGGTCTTTTATTAGGTATTTTTTTATTTGTATTAAACACAGTACAACAACAGTATCCGACGAAATTAACTAGAATTAGACATTATTTACAAGCATGCTACGTCATCATCGATTCGATAAGTCACATGACTGATGTATCAATATCTATAATGCGCGTTTCCTCTTCGCGTGATCTCTGTCCGAAGGTTTAGCCTGTCTGTCCAAGTGGAGACCACGGATCTCCACTTGATGCAGTCCTGACATACCTATCTCGCAAGCGTGGTTATGGTATTTTTGACGTGTCCCTTCTCTAGTCCTGGATTTGGTCCAGGTATACAACAACATTTTTAATCTTTGTCTTTGATAAAATAGGGTAAAGTCCTTCAACGATAATAATTTAAATGCTTGACCCAGTCAACGGAAATGCAACTCTTTCCGGTTCTGTAATCTGTTAATATTCATAAAATGATTGTAATCATTTAGCGAAATTATTAAAGTACCAAATACATATATTTGGTCTAGAAACTTCCGACATCTAAAATTTAAGAGTAATTTCATAAAACCCAGAATAATCCTAACAGTCGTAATAAGCCATTCATAGATTTTTTTAGCTTTCTTAGTTTTATAAGCGTGGATTATTATTATGGTGACGTGGAGCGCCTTTTTTTATTATTATTTTTCGTTTTTCATATGTACTGGAGGGTTGTGGTCGCTTTCCCCACAGGAACCAGCTGGATTGGGGAGTATTTTAACTATTAATAACACACATAATATATGAACAATCTAACCTACAAAGCAATTTAAAAAAAACAATTCATAATTCCAACAGCAGTATCCAACTGCTATAAACATTCTGTGTCCGCCATGAGGACGCCATCCCACACGGCACATTAATTTAAAATGTACAAATTTTATCACATCGTATTTAATACAATTTTCAAGAGCTGAAATATATGTCATTTATTATTATTATCATAAACTATAATTAAAAAAATAACTAAATATATAATTAAGAAACGTTTACTGTTTTTATACTTCACACAAATAGATAGTTTTTAAAATTTTGCCGAAAGAGTTCAGGCCGTTATCGTTTCTCCAAATAGCAAGCGGCTGATGGGATGTCACCGATCTCTGAGAGGATGGGAGAGACATTGGTATGGGATTCTACTTGTGTGGAAACGCTAGCCCCGTCGATCCTCCCTTGGACAAGCAAAAATGCAGAACAGGCGGAAAATAATAAACGGCTCAAACATAAGAGTCTTTCCTCCAACTTCGATTTTGTTCCCTTTGGAGTAGAGACTCTTGGTGGGGTTCAAGTGCAAAGGCGCTAATTTAATTTAAGTCGGCCTTTATTTTTAAATTTTCAACATTTCTTTACACTGTTTTCAAGTTACAATATATACATACTGTTACAACCTGGTATAGCCACTACTGAAATCACCTGAAAACGGGCTTCCTTTACTATGACTACCCTGAAACGACCTGAAAAAGTGTTTCAGCCTCCTGAAAACGTAAAAGTTCTCATGTCATTTTTGTATATCCTTTCTATAACATAGTATCAGTATCTGATTGTCCTCATTTTAACATACATAATTTATAAGTTTAAATTGTACATATATAAGTTATAACACGTTTAACTAATCCAATCAAGTGTGAATATACCAAGTATTGCACGGATCCACGAACATTCATACTTACGCAATATTGCATTATAACACACATTATAATACAGTGTGAAATGTTTACCACAGTAAGTTTACTACGTAACTTCAAGCGATATTGTCTTTGGTTATTTGGGATGGAAGGGGAGGTCCCTTCCATGGGAAAAGAAACGTAAGTAAACAAAAGCGATGGCCTGACTCATTATAAAGGTTTCGGGGGATATGGAGGAAGAACAGATCCAAATAAAAGTTCAAGATGAGGCATTTACCTTGTGATTGTATTTTTATTGTACGGAATTAAAGTGGAGACAGCAGAGTGTATATAATAGGGGGGCAAAACGAAAAAAAAAGTTTTCAATCCGCCCGAAAAAAATTTTTTATCTACTTCTTAACAATGTTCTTATTTTTAACTTCTAATTTTATTTTATTTACATTTTTATTAATTTTACTATACACCTTTACACAAGACTTCATTACGTACACTGGTAATTTTTTTTTTTCTACTGAGTATTTATTACATTCCTTCTTTCATATTGCGACTGAGGCACAAATTAGCTGCTGTGGTGTCTGGCAGAATGTCCAGCGCTGTGGAACATTCTGCTCCTCAGCATAATGTTGAGCCAGGACCAATTACAGCCACAGCACACAAGCATTACACACTTGAAACGAACCGAATGGGAAAAGGGATTTTTTAATAATTTTTTTTTGTATATCTCTTATTTTATTTTTTCTTTGATTATTGTTATTTTGTGTGTTTATGTGTGTGTTTTTGTTTGTAATAAATGTTATTTCTATGTCTAAACGAACCTACAGGTCAGCCATAAGAGGCAACTGCCGCACCCACCCATGTTAGTGGGTTGTCAGCTACTCTTCAGATATCAATTTTATTTGAGAATTAGCTAGTCAGGGCAGTGGGGCTGGAGGGGTAGTAAGCAATCTTTAGTCAATTTAAGAAAAAACAGGTTAAGGTTAAGCCTTCTTGGTACGCGTATACACTATACATGCTGCATCCATTACTGGAGATCAGCCAACCCTAACTTATATACATTAACAAATGTGCCATGGTGCCATTTAGTCGCGCCAAATTGCCTCGTCATCATGCGTACAACATGTCAGGGTTGATACTGAAGCGGGAAACGTCAGCAATAGACTTAGGAGTGCGGATCCCCGACTAAGTTTTCGAGATCACGTAGTGGACATTTGCAAGAAAGCATACACAGGAATGGGATTTGTCCTTCGAAAGGCAACGTTCACTAATACTAAAACGATCTCAAGCTTGTACGACACTTTGGTTAGAAGTCTGTAAGAGTATAACTCTGTATTTTGGGCTCCGCATGAAGCTAAATACTGCCTTATGTTGGTGCGCATACACAATAAATTTACACGATACCTCTATAACAGATTGTATTGCGTCTATCCCTACTATCCTTTAATGTACACAACATGATTTGTCTTAGGGATGGTGGGATACAATTAATTGGAAACCAGACGGGACTTATAGTTGGCCTACTATGTACTGTAAATTCTTGCGGGGGGTTAATGTGCAACCCAAGTGTGCTCCATGAAATCAGTTTTCTGGACTTATGGGATATGTGCGAAGGCACAGATCTCCGTTAGCAAAAACGTTGCGCCTACTGCTGTCTCCGACACTATCGACATATTTTTATGTTCGCAGAGGGAATTCACAGTAGCGATATCGTGTATTATGTGTTTAATATTATATACTATATTATATTTTATTTTTTCTCGACATTATTGTATTGGCATGGTCTGTAAGGATAATGTATGTATTTCTGTACTTTGCTACAATGCTTCAGACACAATTACAGGCTGACACAGATTGCGCTAAGCCACATTAGTTCCGCGGATCCCAGCATCGACCTCTGCAGCCGCACCCATAAGAGCTGGTCACTTTTCTTGAAGGACCTTGGCACTGGGGCGCTCCCACCCGGAGGTAAGAAGGTGAGAACAGTACTTCATGTGGGGCTGAATTGGCGCTCTATACAGTTGTAAGGAAGTCCTGGAGTGAAGTACCTTCTGGCCTTGCTGAGCACATCAAGCTTTTCGGAGGCTAATTTAGCCTTTTCTATAAAATTACCGCGAAACTAAACGTCGATCGATATGTCAACGCCAAGTATTCCGATGCTGTGGCTTTAAGTAGAGAGTCATCGAAATGTGTCATGATTCGCAATCCATCTTCGATGCTCATCTCTTTATTTTAAAGTATTCAGTCTATCGTGGTCTTTCGCAGAAATTCTAGAGTCACCAAATAAGATTCCGACCATTTCCTAACATCATTTGAAAATATCGTATTATACTGCTCCTTTTGGGCTTGACACACATATCTGTGTCTATCACGTATTACTTTTTGTGTCTGAAATCTTACCGTTTTTATAAAATACTAGCTGACCTGGCAAACGTCGTTTTACCATGTATATCATTTATAATAAAAAATAGGGGTTGATCGTAAAGGGGTCAAAATTAGGGGTTGTATATATTTTTTAATTCTGTATCATAAAAAAATAAAAAACTATTATCTAAAAATTTAAAAAAAAAATTAGGGGACTACCCTTAACTTTAGGGTGTCCGATTCTCATACATACCCAATAGGAGGAGTTTAACTACAAACACCGCGACACGAGAATTTTATATATTAGACATTCAACTTGCTTTCTCATTAGGATATTTGGATAAACAGAAAGAGATAGAGAGACTGGCCTGGTAAACGAAAGTTTATTTAGTGTTAGAGAGAAACCCAACCGAAGATCGAACTCACGACATTGCACACTTAACCGCTACACTAACACAGCCCTCAATCAATTACCTGTGCTAATTAACTTAATGAGGGCTTGTTAAACATTTTCCTTATATCTTGAGACGGCGAGCGCCTTTCATTAAAACTTTTAACATACATTTACTTAATTAGGCGATTTCCACTTTAGACATAGTAAGTTTTCAAATCCTTTTTAAGTATTTACGAGATTATTACTGAGGTAACTAGATTAGAAACTCTATAATGTATTTAATCTTAATTTGCAATTACCATAAAGAAAATAAATAATGAAATCAACAGCAATTTTTCACGGACAAGGAATCTTTAATCGCGAAGTACTTTGTTTATATTATATATACTTACTGAGTTTTAATATTTTTTCAATATAAAAAAAAGAAGTGTTTTGTTTTTCCTTACCATGGTTAAGAAATTAAAAAATAAATATATATATGCAGGTCATCGATTGAGCTATGTATTGATGATAATATGATATAATCGATTTGATATAGTCTTTGATATTGAATAAAGTAATCCATACAAATTCGGCCATTGGGACTAATGTCTATTGTAATTTAAAAATAAAATAAGCCTTTATAGCTACACAATTCTTTGTAAATTATTTAATACAATAATTACTAGTGTTAAAAACTAATCAAGTCGACAAACTCTCCTCCAAATGTCGCAATATGTTCTGCCCCTCGCAAATCCCTCCGGCTATCCTTCTTGGCATCTTCGCGATATCTCACTGGTAAAGAGAGAGTACGGAAGGAAGGAACCCATGGTTTCTCCTCTTCCTTTAATATTTTACATATTATTTTTGCATCCTTAAACATTAAAAAAAGGTTAAGTTAGACAAGTGATCAAATGTACAAAACATTATATACTGTGCAAGTGTCTACATATTTGAGAACAGGTGTACTCAAGTCCTCTCATAGGCTGATAAGACGGATGTTTACGAGACGATATTGCGAGATCAGACGCCGTTCGAAGAATACGTGTCATCGTAATTTATGTGTGGAAAACTTAAGCGCGCCAATTAAGTTTGGTGGCAACACTTTGTTTGAAGCTGGGTAACAACTGACTTTAATGGTTTAAAATATGAGCTTATAACTATCATAAAATTAGGGTTAGTGGGGTTCCGACGCTAACAAAAACTAACTTGGCTTATCTTAGGAAAAATCTAAATGAGACTTATGTTATTGCACATTATCGGAAACGAGAATGTTAAAATACAATTTAGAATGTGGTAAAAACGATAATTGCTTCCATTTTGTTTACGCTTCTCATTATAAACTAAAATATATATGTATATGTAACTTAACTAATGTTAGGTTACATAACTCGCGTTGGATTTTATTTATCAAATATATGTACAATGCGGTCAATGATTAATTAAAAAATCAAATATGGCAAAATTATAGTAGTTTTATTATAATAAACAATGGTGCTACAACCTTTTAGATCTGGGCCTCAGATTTCTAGATCTGTTTCATGATCATTTTGCAATTCAATAGACAAGTAGGTGATCAGCCTCCTGACACACGCTGTCGACTTCTAAGACATGTCGGTTTCCTCACGTTGTTTTCCTTCACCGTTCGAGCAAATGTTAAATGCGCACATAGAAAGGTAGTCCATTGGTGCACAGCCGAGGATCGAACCTACGACCTCAGGGATGAGAGTCGAACATGTGAAAGCGAATGAGTAGTTGATATAACAGTCGGTGATTTTTGGTTCTACAATAATAATAGCAAGCTTGGGTTGATTAAATATGTCATTTTAATTATGATAAATACTTGTTACTATGCATAATATATTGTTTCATAAATGTAATTACTGGAGTGATTGATTAAACACTCAATATGAATTGACGTAAGTTATTTCGTCAGAGGTCTCAATATTATCACAAATACATTTCCACATAATACTAGTACACAAGTGCTTGAACTTTGTATTACGTTAAATACATATATAGATATACCAGCTGCAGCTGACCCGGCAAACGTTTGTTTTGCCATGTATATTATGTTCTAGAAAACATTTTTTCAGTTCAATAAAAATCTCTCGGATATGAACCTACGATAATAAAAAATTGAAGTTAAAAAAAATTGCTGTTATCTATTTTTGTATGCTGTATCATAAAAAAATAAAAACAAAAAAATTTGGGGTGGACACTGCTTATCACTTAGGGGTTTGAAAGAGAGATAGTAACCGATTCTCAGACTTACTGAATACGCATAAAAAATTTCATAAGAATCAGTCGAGCCGTTTCGGAAGAGTATGGGAACGAACATTGTGACAGGAGAATTTTATATAATATAGAGATTTAAAGAAAAACGCTTTTTACCGGATTAAAGTTATGTATTATTATTATAAATTTACAACTATTTGACATAATTTTAAATTTATCCGACGTTTCGCGTGCTTTACAGCGTGCGTGGTCACGGTGACTGAAGACAAAAGATGTTGAATGTCAAAAGGTATCACAGCTGCAGAGAAAGTTGCCTTATCTGTATTTGTTTCCCCGGAGTTGGTATCGACTAAAAGATGGAGGGTTTTGGCAAAAATGGCTCACGGTGTCCTCTATTTTCGCGGATTGTTTTTCTTTTTGAGATTTTAATTTGGATATTATTGGATCCCAGGTGTTTGACAATTTTAGGCCGTCTTCTCTATTGAAATTGGGGTGTTTTTTGATTTCAATGGCTTCGCGTACCAATCTTGGGAAGAATCTTTTCTCTTTCGCAAGTACTTTTGGTTGGTCAAAGCGTATGTAGTGATTAGGCCTATCTAGTATGTGTTCACAGACTGCTGATTTTGTGTGTCGTCTATGTCTTATGTCTGCAATGTGTTCTTTGAGTCTGCTGGACATATTGCGTTTAGTTTGCCCTATGTAAGACAGGCCACAGTCGCAATCCAGTTTGTATATACCTGCATCTTGCAATGGGGTGTTACTTTTGATTGGTCTTAGGAATTGCTGAATCTTCTTGTGCGGCTTGAAAATTGTATGAATAGAAGCTCGTTTTAGGATCCGGCTAATTCTATCTGTAACTCCCTTTACATATGGCAAGTAGGCTGGCTGGCGTGGAACTGTTTGTGTCTTGTTTTTGTTTTTGTGATGTAGCCGGGGGATGCGCAGCTTGTTTCGGTGTAGCACCTGTTTGACATGCTGTAGTTCCTCCTCGAGGTGGGCATCATCACAAAGACGCTGGGCTCTCTGAAACAAACATTTACCGACAGAAAGCAGTTGTGAAGGGTGGTGGTGGGATTCACCATTGAGGTACCTATCTGTGTGGGTTGCCTTCCTGTGTATTGTGTGACCTAGTGTGCCATCTGCTTTGCGTATAATTAAAATGTCTAAAAAGGGCAGACAGTTGTTGTTTTCTTGTTCAACAGTAAATTTAATGTTCTTGTGTATTGAATTTAAATGTGCTAGAAATGCAGATATTTTGTCATTGGGGAGTACTACAAATGTGTCATCGACATATCTCTTGTACAGTCGAGGTTTAACCGGGGCATTGGCTAGAGCTCTCTCCTCAAAGTCCTCCATGAAGATGTCAGCGACTATAGGTGACACTGGAGAACCCATGGCTACTCCATCAACCTGCACATAGAACTCATCTTTCCACATTAAGTATCCTGATGTGAGACAGTGTTTTACAATATCTACATAATCTGGTGACATGTTCTGTTCCCTAAGTCTTTTTGCAATGATATCTAGGCAGTCATTTAGTGGTAAGTTTGTAAATAGTGACTCAATGTCAAAACTCACCATGGTTTCATTGTGGAGTAATTTTAGATCTCTCAATGTTTCCACAAAATGGTAAGAGTCCTTAACATGAGCACTAGTGTGCCCCCTGAGAGGGGATAATATTGACACTAAGTGTTTGGCTAATTTGTATGTGGGTGAGTCGATATGACTGACTATGGGTCTTAAAGGATTGTTGTGTTTGTGTATTTTTGGCAATCCATACACAAACACAACAATCCTTTAAGACCCATAGTCAGTCATATCGACTCACCCACATACAAATTAGCCAAACACTTAGTGTCAATATTATCCCCTCTCAGGGGGCACACTAGTGCTCATGTTAAGGACTCTTACCATTTTGTGGAAACATTGAGAGATCTAAAATTACTCCACAATGAAACCATGGTGAGTTTTGACATTGAGTCACTATTTACAAACTTACCACTAAATGACTGCCTAGATATCATTGCAAAAAGACTTAGGGAACAGAACATGTCACCAGATTATGTAGATATTGTAAAACACTGTCTCACATCAGGATACTTAATGTGGAAAGATGAGTTCTATGTGCAGGTTGATGGAGTAGCCATGGGTTCTCCAGTGTCACCTATAGTCGCTGACATCTTCATGGAGGACTTTGAGGAGAGAGCTCTAGCCAATGCCCCGGTTAAACCTCGACTGTACAAGAGATATGTCGATGACACATTTGTAGTACTCCCCAATGACAAAATATCTGCATTTCTAGCACATTTAAATTCAATACACAAGAACATTAAATTTACTGTTGAACAAGAAAACAACAACTGTCTGCCCTTTTTAGACATTTTAATTATACGCAAAGCAGATGGCACACTAGGTCACACAATACACAGGAAGGCAACCCACACAGATAGGTACCTCAATGGTGAATCCCACCACCACCCTTCACAACTGCTTTCTGTCGGTAAATGTTTGTTTCAGAGAGCCCAGCGTCTTTGTGATGATGCCCACCTCGAGGAGGAACTACAGCATGTCAAACAGGTGCTACACCGAAACAAGCTGCGCATCCCCCGGCTACATCACAAAAACAAAAACAAGACACAAACAGTTCCACGCCAGCCAGCCTACTTGCCATATGTAAAGGGAGTTACAGATAGAATTAGCCGGATCCTAAAACGAGCTTCTATTCATACAATTTTCAAGCCGCACAAGAAGATTCAGCAATTCCTAAGACCAATCAAAAGTAACACCCCATTGCAAGATGCAGGTATATACAAACTGGATTGCGACTGTGGCCTGTCTTACATAGGGCAAACTAAACGCAATATGTCCAGCAGACTCAAAGAACACATTGCAGACATAAGACATAGACGACACACAAAATCAGCAGTCTGTGAACACATACTAGATAGGCCTAATCACTACATACGCTTTGACCAACCAAAAGTACTTGCGAAAGAGAAAAGATTCTTCCCAAGATTGGTACGCGAAGCCATTGAAATCAAAAAACACCCCAATTTCAATAGAGAAGACGGCCTAAAATTGTCAAACACCTGGGATCCAATAATATCCAAATTAAAATCTCAAAAAGAAAAACAATCCGCGAAAATAGAGGACACCGTGAGCCATTTTTGCCAAAACCCTCCATCTTTTAGTCGATACCAACTCCGGGGAAACAAATACAGATAAGGCAACTTTCTCTGCAGCTGTGATACCTTTTGACATTCAACATCTTTTGTCTTCAGTCACCGTGACCACGCACGCTGTAAAGCACGCGAAACGTCGGATAAATTTAAAATTATGTCAAATAGTTGTAAATTTATAATAATAATACATAACTTTAATCCGGTAAAAAGCGTTTTTCTTTAAATGTGTAAAAGTTATGTAAATCAAAGACAATACTAATATAGAGATGTTATGTACTTACATGACACATTCAACTCAAAGTCTTTGTAAGCAATTTTTTTATAAATGAAGAATGATTTATTGAGGCAACTAATTTGAGACGCGGGGAGAGTGGGGGTTTGCTTAGTGAGGTGCAATGAACCCCACTAAATCCCAACCCCATTTACTCACTATGGACAGGGTGGGTAGCGTAACAGATTCCCTTAATCCGTGCCGTCATGAGCGTCAGCTGTGCAGAGCCTATAGTACGAAGGTCAGAGTGGAGAACGGGCGTAATGGATAGGACTATATGCGTTGACCTAGGTCACACCCCCGAACCCTCTCACATTCTCTTTAAATCTAACAACGTCCTCACAAAACGCTTCAAAAGTGTTTCATGGGCCGTCGTCAGACTCCATCATAGCTTTCACTTTGGAAATGGCAGATCCGAAGGTTATACCGATCACGCTGACAAACCTCTAAAATGTGGTTCTGCCTGCAAAACCACACTCGTGGCGGATGGGGGACGCCTCTGCCCTGGCGATAGCTATTGTTATGTAACAAGGGACAAACGGGCAGAAGGCTCACCTGATGTTAAGTTATACCGCCGCCAGACACTATGAAAATCTAACCTAATTAACGTAATATACTTTATTGCAAGTATTTATTTTTAAAATAGACAGACATAACATTTATTACTAACGAAACACACGCACAAAATAATAATAATAATCAAAAAAAAATTAAAAATTATGCTACAAGCTAATACCCATTTCATTGCATTTTCGTAAAGATTTTTTGTACCACTCTGATTGGTCAGAATGGTCTAATGGAGCTCTGAATAGCAAATATATTAACATTCAATAAACGAAGTCAAGGAGACCTGTCTCGTCCATTTCAAGTTTCAACAACTATTAGGTCGAGTACATAATGTGTGCGAAATATGATGTGAAAAAAATTTAAACAATTCTTTATATATTATATCGAATTTAATTATTCCATTTTTATATATACGGAAACTGGTAGGCTCATCTGATGTTGAGTGATAGATAATATTGCTAGAGGGCTCGCGAGTGTGTTGCCGGCCTTTTAATAATTAGGACTTTTTTTTTTAATTCGGGTACTACAATTTAAGTTACATTAAGTTTATGTTTAATAGCTCCGAAGGAGTGTAGATCTCTACCAAATTCTTCTACTCTCCTCTTCGTTACTATTTTTCAATCCAAGCTATTCTTTTATTTCATCTTCCCAGGTGACTGGCGTCCGCTGCCTTCAGGTCGTTTAAGAAGTATCTGAAGCTAATTTGTGTCAACTTACATCTATGTAATGTAAATATTTGCGAAAAATATTAATATAGTCGTAATAATTCTTTGAAATCGTATAATACAAAATTCCGATAAATTAATACAGGTTTGTACAACAACCTGCAAACCTGTTTGTACAACATTTACAGCGTTAGGTTACATCTCCTATAGTCGGTTACTTGTTATGGTAATCAGCGTATTTAACATCGTATATACTAGAAATATAGCTACGTTCGGTAAATTTTGTTGGCAACGTTTAAGCATTATGAATCTGCGCAGGAGCATATAAACGTTTTTTTTCTGCATATAGAGCATACGCAAACTTGAACAGTTGGAGGTCGTATCTCTCAGGGAAGACCACCACCGTAAAATAATAAAAAGTTGGTAAAGTTTTGTGTGGTAAAATAATCATAATAGTCAAATAACTTTTACTATTTCTTTTTTCTACTCAGTATTCTTACATTCTTTTTCTTTCTTTTTTTGCGACTGAGGCGCAAACTAGCTGATGTGGTCTCTGGCAGAACGACCAGCGCTGTGGAACATTCTGCTCCTCAGCATTATGCTGAGCCAGGGCCAGTTACAGAAAAGGCACATACGCATTACACACTTGAAACGAACCGAATGGGAAAAGGAAAAAATATTTTTTTTTATTTTTTTTAAATAGGTATATCTCACATTATATTTTGTATTAAAAAAATTCTTTGACTAGGTATTGTTATTTTGTATGTTTATGTGTGTGTGTGTTTTTGTTTGTTATAAATTATATGTCTATGTCTATATTATCCGTGTGGGGCAGGGGGCAAATGGGGTTGGGGACAGCCCAAATATACCATGAACGGTCTCGGTTCTCTGTGCTCAAGGTACTACAATGGCTACTTGCCCAATCAACTTATAGGGGGTTATAAAACACGAATACACACAATCTGTGATATAACAATAGTCATAATTATATAACATTGCAGCGTTAATTGATGTGCACTTGGAGAATTGCAATTCTAATTTCTTTGATGTAATTGTATTTAATTTTATACTTTCTTTCACGAACTGTGTTTGAACATGTTAATAGATCCATTTAGATTTACCTCTCGTTACTTATTACGCTTGCTATCATATCTAAGATCAGTTATTTTTAACAGATGACTTGAGTCTCTAAATAGACCAGTGCCGATAATTTTTGAAACCAAAAAAAATTACAGTAGGATGAAACCCATTAGAAAAGCAGGGGAATATGATCAAAATGAAAGGAAAAATAAATTACGGTCGATCTGAGGTCGGGAAGGGGTAGGGGGGGGGGGGAGTTTTAAGGGTAAAAAACGGTTTATCTCGATTTCCGGCAAAACTAAAAGTCCTATCGAAGAAAACTAAATGGCAAAGTTGTAGGTAATAAAAAGATCTAAAACTTTTGTATTCACACAAAAGTTTTAGATCTTTTTATTACCTACAAAAATCTTTTACAAAAATTTTTTTTTTTTAACGAAATTTGGTGAAAACTTACCTTATTATGTCCCAAATATACTGTAATTTATTTGATTAAAAATATTAATTTTTTCACCTTATTTTGAATTAATATCGAAAAAACACCCTAATTTTCAATCGTAAATTCTGACGTCAAAATTTCAGCTTTTTTCAAAAAGTTGATGTGCTTTCAGTGCGTTGAAATCTCTACTTTCCTATGGTAAAAATATATATATATATTACCATAGTAAATCTTCTCAGAAAATGCAAAAAATCGTATGCAGTAACGCCCAGACCCGTCATCCCCTTCCCTACTTCTCTATGAAATACGAAAATTTTAGCCCAACTAAAGGCTAAAAATTTTTTTTAGGTCACTCAGGTATATATAAGTTATCTTAAAATAGTAATAAATAGGCATCTAATTATAATTTATTAATTATAAAGAAGATTCATAGAGAAGTAGGGAAGGGGAAGACGGGTCTGGGCGTTACTGCATACGATTTTTTGCATTTTCTGAGAAGATTTACTATGGTAATATATATATATATTTTTTTACCATAAGAAAGTAGAGATTTCAACGAATTGAAAGCACACCAACTTTTTGAAAAAAGCTGAAATTTTGACGTCAGAATTTACGATTGAAAATTAGGGTGTTTTTTCGATATTAATTCAAAATAAGGTGAAAAATAAATATTTTTAATCAAATAAATTACAGTATATTTGGCACATAATAAGGTAAGTTTTCACCAAATTTCGTTAAAAAAAATAATTTTTTGTAAAAGATAGAAATAAAAAACCAAAAAGTTGGTTTTTTGAATTTTTCACATAAATTTTGAGGTTATGTGAAAAATGTGTGAATACAAAAGTTTTAGATCTTTTTATTACCTACAACTTTGCCATTTAGTTAGTTTTGCCGGAAATCGAGATAAACCGTTTTTTACACTTCAAATATCTAAGATATACAAATAAAAATTACGGGGACCACCCTTAACATTTAAGGGTTTGAAAGATAGATAGTAGCTGATTCTCAGACTTACTGAATGTGCATAAAAAAATTCATAAGAATCGGTTGAGCCGTTTCGGAGGAATATGGGAAGGAACATTGTGACACGAGAATTTTATATTTTAGAAGATATCCGTGGGTATTTGTAACAATAGCTTGGGGTCGGCAGAATCCTATACATTATTGATAAATCAAGAGGCAGTGTGACGTCATGAAGTCAAGATCTCTATTCAAGATTGGGAGTGCAATTGAAACAATTGTTTTATTACAGTGATTTGACACGTTTATGACAACGGTTGCATTTTTACATAGTCACTAGGTTACGCTGCCAGTAGGTATTGAAGCAACACACTGCCACAGGGACCAAACATTATAAATTTACATTCACTTATGAATACATTTAGGCCGGCTCGCGAGCCCTCTGGTATTGAGAGTTCATGGGCATGGTAATATCAGGTGAGCCTCCTGCCTATTTGCCCCCTGTTCTATAATAAAAAAATTAAAAAACAAATGAGGTTTTGTATTTCCATTTTAGCATTTTTTATCAATTTACGAAAATCTTTTACGAAGTTGGAGTTTGGCCTCATAAAGTGAAAAATCATTTATTTTTGTAGGTAAGACAATGTACACTTATGAACGTCAAAAAAGAAATATACATTAAATGCTTCTAATTTTACATTTACTGCCAGTTCTCAAATCAAGGGCGTAGAACGGAAGAGAAAACTGACAATAAACTCTCCGCCACTCTTTCTAATCGCCAATTTTTTTTGTTTTACACAACGTTTAAGGAGCTGCCATAATAATAATAGCTGCCACAATAATAAAAAAATATTATTATTAGCACTTTACATTCAGATTGATTAATTATTAAAAAACCACACAATCAGCCATATTAAAATTGGCATGCAAATGTCGTTTTGATTGTGAAGTTCAAAAACTAACACAGACAGCACACTCTTATACGAATTTTAATTAGATGTAACATTAAGAGTACTTTTTATTTAAAAATTCTAAAGGGGCTCTCTAGTGTGGGGTGTGTTAGATCAATTATGTCACAGCCACATTTCTGTCATAAAGTTTTATTATTTATCATTATTATTATTATTTAAATAATGTCATAATAATAAGAACAGTTAAATTATTGATACTTGTTGTCAGAATTTATGGTCTAAAAATTCTCCCACTAGGAACCTCGCCTTTAATAATCTCATCACCTTCCCCTTGAAAGCGTTACACAACAGTGATCTGTTACTTCTAGGTAGGTGATTAAATTTGACAATCATTTTTCAAATACATAGTCATAACAAACTCGTAAAATTTTAATTAAACTCTATTAGGAATAATTACGAGCGACTCTTTGTATTAATAATGAATTTGTTCACGGAAATATTACAATTTGGGTTGCCATGATGAAAATAAGTTTTAAAGCACTTTTAAAACAGTTTGAATTAAACCCGGGTTTAAATTATATTTTTGATTACTTATATATTCAATCCAACAAAGATCTAAGTCAGGATTTATATGGGGAAAATATTTATTATATATATTAGTGTATATTAACAACACTTTTTTTTATTTAACATCCTCACCTGATGTTGAGTGATACCGCCGCCAGACTTCGAAGTGCGTTGTTCTCTTGTGTAATGCTCCCTTTAAATTCGTCATAGTAAATTAATATTTACAAAAAAGTGACAATTGATCAACCGATCAATTTATATTGCGTTAAGTGAACACTTTTCATTTATTGTTCTAGCAAATGTTGCTTTTAAATTGGGCGGCAGAGACTGTGATTGTCTTACTGGGACTGACAATTTTGATTACGAAATACCACCCTTATCACCTCGAAGTCCGTCGTACGATATTTTGTATTCCATACATATAGAACAATGCTTCCGATGCGAAAACATGTTTTTGTTAATCGTTATCTATTTCGCTATCACATGTATCATAAGTTCGCATCATCATACCTATTTCTTAAATTATTTACATATTTAATTAAATTAATCAATTAAGCTTTTATAAACTTGACGATTATTTAAATGATCCTAATCCTTGGGAATCATTTGCTCTAGTTCAAACAAAGTGTATGACTAGGCGATTAAAAACAGTAGCGGAGAGTTTCTTGTCAGTTCTTCTTGCCCGCTCTACGCCCTTGACTTGCGAACGGGTAGTAAATGTAAATTTAGTATCAATTTAACATATTTTCTGTTGACGTTCATAACTGTACTAGGTTACCTATATGAATAAAGTTATTTTGAGTTTGTTGTGTTGATTTTACTGAAAATATACGTGGTGTTCAATAATAATTAAGCATCATCTACTTCATGAAACATTCATCTTTACAAAAGATGCACTTAATATATTTTAATACAGAAATTATAAATATACATTTTCTTATTATTTTTTCCAATGACCACCTATAGAGTATAGGCCTCCTCCAACATGCGCCATCTCTCTCTATCTTATCTCTCTATCTTTCTAGCGTAGATGTTGATGACGTGGTGTTCAATAAATATATTATATAATGCGATACATTCTCCTTGGAAGAAAATACTGGCTGGCAGAGATTAAATATAATAATAACCAATAAATACTTTTTGGTTTTTAAAAAGTAGAAGTCATTAGTTTACCTCGTGTCGGAACGTGTTCTGTAAAAATGGACAAAATTAAAGTTAGTAACAAAATATCTTTGCTTGAAAATGTTTACTACGAAGCTGGTCTCAAGACTCGAGAGCAACATTAAGGGTTTATGCTGCTCCAATTCCTACGGTTGTACGTTGGTGGGCGGTTGGCGCTTTGTTCAAGCGAAGAAGCACCTCCATAAACGACGACCCCCGCACGGGCACCCTACATCGATAGGGACTAAACAAATTATTTAAAAAGTTGAAAGATCTTGGCTGATTTATAGCAGAAGAAATGAAGATTTCTATAGGAAGTCGCAGAAACAAACAAAACTGAGAATTTCACAACGCTGTTTGTGTTGCTTGTAACAAGACATGACGAAACATAGCTTTACCATGCGGAATCTAATATACCACCAGTCCATGACTGGGAAGAGACCGGCACCTCCCAATTTAAGGCGAGTTCCACCACAGGGCTTGGGCTGTTACATATTTCCAATAACTACTCAGGCTTTTTCTTAAAGAACAGGAGGGCAAACGGTCAGGAGGCTCACCTGATGTTAAGATATACCGCCGCCCATGGACACTCGCCATGCCAGATGGCTCCATGCCATAAAAATTGGTACGCTCTTTTCTTAAAGGACTTTTGGTTGAATTGGTTCGGAAATACTGCAGCTGGTTCCACATATATGTAGCTCTGCCCTCAAAGGCCGGCAACGCACCACCTAACATTTGTGTCCACAGGCCGCTTTACTGCCTTTTATGGTTGTTACGGCTCGTTTGCTCCCCATTTATATAACAAAAATAGTATTTTAAATATACGTAAATGCGTACTAAAAAAACATTGTTGAGTATTCAGGTTAGATACCCATATTCAATCGAATTCACAAAGCGAAAATAAAATATACAAGGCGGCATGAATTAATCATAAGATATTAGCATTTTTACGCTCAATGACACCGTATATTTAGTTCGTCAAAACTTTATTGGCAAGTTTTCAAACTTTGAAAAATTCTATTTGTATATGACATTGCTCTTGCTCTGTGAAGGCCAAAAGACAGACCGGGCTCCTCTCGGTATTGTTTGTCATTTTAATAAGAGTGTTATACTGGTAATATTGTTGGAGCAAAATTGTAACACTATGGCAACCAAGAGGCCATAAAAGATACAGAGGTAGGCAATTTAAAAGGTGGGCCGATGAAATCATGGAAATGGCTGGAAAGACTAAAACCTGGACGAGATTGGTATACAATAAGGAAATGAAGGACAATGGGGGAGGCCTTTGCCCGTAGGCACACAGAATCAGTTATCGTAGATTAAGAAAAATAATAGTTATAATGTATATATTATGTATTTCTGATGTAAGGCTGTAAATAAATAAAACTCGTACTATTAACAAGCAGATCTAATCCGTTCTGATATTGTATTTACGATTGTGATTACGTAATAGGTTTTTCGTTCCGCGGCCGCACAATATGGACTCTTAAAATAATTGACTGTTTGGCCTGGTTTGTTAACACTTATAACTTGAGAGTGTCTGATCCACATTCATGGTTTTTGATTTGTTGTATTTGTCTTTATAAAAACATTGGAAGATTTACGAAAAATTGTAGGTACTAAAGATAGCTTGTAACATACTGTAAATATAGCATTGTGTATGATGTGGTAAACTTCTATAAATAAATGAAATTATAAATTAAGTCCAGATATGTAACACGACAATAACTGTTAGGCGGTACGAAGTTTTCTGGGTCAGCTAGTTATTGATAAAGATGCATTTGTGTCATGTCATTAGTAGCACTGCAACACTATTTTCTGATGCTTTAATTTAGACTTTTTGTAAGGCATGGATTACTGATTACCTAGCTACCTTTGACACACTTCATTTTAAAACCAGATTTGTTGCAAATCCAATATAGAAAGATAAAACTAAACCACTAAGCAAACTTAAGAACATTTCTTCTTCGTTTGATGTGTCTCCATTACTGGTCTCGTGAAGCTTGTCTTGTGCTGTGCCAGATGCAGCAACTCTTTCCGATACACGTCCATTCCCTAACGTTACGAAGCTATGATTTTTTCCTTCTACCAACACGCCCATTATTATTAATTGAAGAGGTGTAATGGCATGGCGCAAAGATAGCACAACTACGCAACATTTCGTTATTTAATGTTCTGCATAAGTTTTCGACATTGCAACTGGATTAAGAACTTTCTCGATAGACCTTCTAGATCCAGCCTATACGAAGCATACGACGATAATACAACATCTCAAATACTTCTAAGCTTCTAAGTTTCATCATCCGACGTCAAGGCAGAATACAAAATACTATCCGTAACACATCGACGTCCTTCGTTTCACAACTGTGCGTTTCTAAAGGCGCACCATTATTTGGAACCAGCTGCCCACTGAAGAACCGAACAAATTCGACTTCAAGAAAAGAGCGTACCAATTCTTAAAAGGCCGGCAACGCACTTGCGAACCTTCTGGCAATGTCCGCATGAGCGGCTGTATCACTTAACATCAGGTGAGCCTCCTGCTCGTTTGCCTCGTGTTATATAAATATATATAAAAAAGGCGGGTATCGTCCAAGCTTCACAGCCGTATAGAACAGCCGTAAGAACATTTAGTACGTACATATTAAGTATATTTCTGATTGTTTTATTACTGTGTGCGCGATCTAATACACGCAAAATTTATCCGATAATCGTGTGCAAAATAAGGTACGTCACCACGTCGTGTAAACATATATTATGTCTGCGTTTATGTACACATAATAATTAGAGTGTGACGTCTTTGCCATCCGCGTTCAATGTACTGGCAACTACTAATTCTTCGATTTTGTTACCATTGTTGGTTGACTTGATAGAAATAGCAAGACTGGCAGACTATTGGCAAAGATATCATCTGGTTTCAAATTATTTATTAAATAGTAAAAAAGGTGGGCTGATGACTTGATAGGAATAGCAGGAAAAGACTGGCAGACTATTAGATAGATAGAGACATCTGGATAGTGTTGGAGGAGGCCTTTACCCAAGAGGGGTCCATATCCACAGGCGACTAAAATACTACTAACATTTAGCTATAAGCAAATACCATTTGAAATCTAAATTAAGTATATGTAAATAAAAAAGCCTTTTTTATTACATACTATCGTGGGTTAGACAATATGCGGTCTGGGGACATCACATGGGTTTAGAAAGCATATGGTAAATTAATATTGCTACGAGCGCGTTCCGAGAACATCTCAAAGTTTGTCGAAGTGAAAACAGGCTATTTGAAAGTATGAAAAATAAAGAGATATTGGGAGTAAATAAAAAATAAATCAGTGGCGCTACAAACATTTTTTAGGTCTCGTCCTCAGATTTCTGAATCTGTTTCAAATCATTTGTCAATCTAATAGGCAGGTAGGTGATCAGCCTCCTTTACACAAGCCATCCACGTTTTGGGTCTAATAGCTGGTTTTCTCGCGATGTTTTCTTTCACCGTTCGAGCGAATGTCATATACAAAGAAAGTTCATTGGTGCACAGCCGGGGATCGTCAATCACGTGACACAAAACGGTCAGATATTAGTCGAATCGACGATATCGTCATCATGTTTGTAAATTATATGTGTTCGCCTATCTAATCCTAATACTGTCCTGGAGTTGACCAACATACAATATCTGTGTAATGATCGGAAAAAACTCGAAGTATGTTTATTTTACAGGCATGATAGGTCGGGATTGGTGATGTTATCAGAATTTAAAATGATTGTATGGGTTTTATATTCCCTAATAAATAATCTGAAAAGGTTATTCAAATCTTTACAATTAGCTTATTGGAGTCACACACTATAACCCCATTATAATTTCGATGAACCGCCGCTGACAGAGCCTCTGAAATTTATGAAATTTACATACAAAATATTTACGTAACAACAAAATAATAACCAATTCACAATAGCATTGATGTCACTTCAAAACAGTTTAGTTCGTTTACATAAGCTAAGCTAATCCACTATCGTTTAAATAATTAAACTAACCGATATGAGCAATAATTACTGCATTTGTGTTTCACACCAATATTTAGTGCCAACTTCAATTATTCCCCTTATTTATAAACGTTGAATGTTTTGTTATCACACACCATACACTTTATTATTCCATTGTCTCTTTCCAATGTATTCTGATCTTGACTCCCGATTGTGATTGTGATTTAAGATGACTTAATGAGTCAATGAGTCAGGTAATAATACCTGTGGTGTCTGTCACTTTGTTGTTATAACGGTTTTGTGTCAAAGACAAGACAAGTAACATTTACTGCACCGAAGTGAAAGTTGCTGACGTTTTGTGTTAATTTAATTAAATCTCTTAATTAGTAAAAGTCAAATTTGTTTTCAAAAATAAAACAAATTATAGTAGACAAATTCTTTGAAGTCGAAAAAAGAATATTTAAAAATAGATTGTGTATTTTTCGGCGCCAACTTGCATCAAACAAAGATTATGTAAATAAAATAACAGATAAACGTGCGTCACGGCCACTAGACTGTATAATCTATGGTATAATTTCTCTGCTTGTTTTTTTAGTAGCTGTGTTTGATTAGTTGCCGGGGCGTGTCTGCGTCTAAACATTTGGGAGAATTATAGTTTCGTTACATAAAGCCGGATTTCGTAGGCGTTACATTTTTGCCAAGTGAGTTTCATACATAAAAATAATAATGCCGTTTAGAATAAATACGAAATAATTAATTGCTAATTGCTAAGAAACAATTGTTTGTGAATGTAATGTAAATGTTGAAAGGAGTGCCTTCGTCTGGCTATACTCTAACATTTATTTCATTCAACATGATATGATCAAAGTTCGATTTCCCGTAAAGTAAAACTTTTGTATTCGTAGAAAGAAGGGCGTACCAATTCTTAAAAGCAACGCACTTGCGAGCGCTCTGGCAATGTGAGTGTCTATGGAAGGCTGTATCACTTAACATGAGGTGAGCCTCCTGCCCTTTTGCCGCCTCTTTCATATTAAAAGATTATCACTTGCGGACTGCGGTACGTGAAAAGAAAGGAAACCACCGAAAAGCGTGCTCATTACTGGCTCAATTCGGTGTTGACTAAATATGTTACTTTTAAAAGTTTTGGGGTAACACATATGTACCTACATGTACTTGCGAAGCGGTTCGCATTTATTTATGTATTATAGTTCACCACATTATACATAATGGTATATTATATATATAACAAGCTATGTATTATATACGATTTTTTACGTGAGACAATGTAGTTGAAATAAATTTAATAAAGTGTGATATGTACGATAAAAATAATATAAGAATTGACTTTGACTAATAATGTAAAATGTAAAATTCCTTTTAATACGCGCCATTGTGTGTGGTAGAATATGGGAACTTACGATTGTACCACCTTACATATTTTTGTACCATATTCTTGCAATAAATAAATTATTATTGTTATTGTATGTTTTCTAAAATAGATAACAATTATGGTAAACATAAATTTTCCAAAAAAATACAATAATAATTAAATGATTAGGTATCAGATAGGCTACTTAACAATGCTTTTTTTACCAGCACACTACCGTTACTATATCATTAAATAATAACCTAGTCCCAATTTATAATTTCTGAAATATTTAGCTGGTTTCTGATTGGCAGATAAATATTTCTCGTAAGTTAGATAAAATACTAGTCTGGAGATCTTATCAGATCGGCACGAATACCTTTGCCAACAAATAGTATTGCAATATGAAAAAATTCCACGCCAAAGAATGTTCGTTAATTTTGATTTTATAAACTATAGTAGTGAAATTGGTTTTATCGTCCTGTACCAATCTTGCGTCTTGGATTGAAAAAAAAAATTGGAAAAGGAAAAAATATTGATAATATGCTTATTTCTATAAAAATATAGTTAAAATATATGGTACCGTTTAGGTTAAAATTATGTAAATGTATGTATGCCTGTTAGTGAATAAAGGCTTTTATTTTTATTATTGTATGTATGTTGTGCACATAAATACGTATCTCTGAAACTACTACATCGATTTGATGAAATCTCGACTGTTTCCTAACTATATTACAATCGTATAGACATTATCGTTTCAAGAATGTGTGCAGAAACATAAATAAGTACTACAAAATGTAGCACTATAGAGAGGTATCAAATTCCAACAGGTCAAAGTGATAACCTCTTTTGTGAAGTCGGTAAAACAGTCACAAACTACTTACGTTGTTACCAAGCTCCAGGATGGGACGGATTCTGAATTTCTATTTAAATCAAATCAAAATCATTTATTCATATGTATGAACGTCAAAAAAGAAATTATACATTAAATGCTTCTAATTTTACATTTACTGCCAGTTCTCAAATCAAGGGCGTAGAACGGAAGAGAAGAACTGGCAATAAACTCTCCGCCACTTTTTTAATCGCCAAGTTTTTTGTTTTACACAATGTTTGTAAGGAGCTGCAACCATTACACCATGTATTGTTTCATTGGCACGTCGAATTTTGTTACGGAACAAGTAAACATTGAAATGCCAGCAACCATTATAACTCCAACGTACAAGCAATTCACATAGGATTGGACTGAAAACGACGCTTTGAAAGAAGTTTACTTTTTGAAAATAAAAACTACGATAGATGCCCGAGACTGTATTGGACATACGGCACGAGTTTTGTAACCTAACATTAGTTAATTTACAAATATATATTTTAGTTAATAATTAGAAGCGTATACCAAATGTTAGCAATCGCCGCATACTTGAAGCCAAAATGAGTCCTTTAGTTTTTTACCACACTCATAAATTGTAATATTTATAGTGTCTGTGTTTATTATTAGTGTCATTTAAATTTAAGAACCCTTAGATAAGCAAAGATAGTTTTATGTTAGTTATGTTACCCCTAATTTTATGTTAGTTATAAGCTCATATTTTAAACGATTTATGTTAGTTGCTACCCAGCAACAAAGTCATTCATTTAGCATATATCTGAACATATCTACAACAACCGCCACCGAAGTTAACTCACTCACTCAACCATTTTTACAAAATTACTTTATGGATGTGGCAGATATATTCCTGCGTAATGATATGATAATTCATTAAGTAATTTGCCGAGCTAATGAAAACAAAGGTTGCTTTCCCTTGGATACTATAACTTCACGGCGCAATGAAAAACCATGACCCATTTCCATATCGAAATGGATGTTCCATCTTCAAAATCTAGACTTAATTCAACCCAATACTTCTTGGACTGACAAAATGTACTTCACTGAAACGAAGGAATTCGACGGTAATACACTATAGAATAGTAAATGAACACTAAAGTCTCTAGCTGTTAATAAAGTGCCCGATTTAATGTCAAACCTTTGACAGATAATAAAAGGAATTAACCATGGACAATATCGTACATTCTCAAAGAGTTAATTTAAGCTAAGACGAGTTTATCATCTTGGCTCTGGCCCAAAACAGACAGTGGATTTACGAACAACAGTTGAATATAACAATTTGTTACTTGATGAACAGTTGACTAAATATTGGCAGTGTTGCCAATTTAGACTTAGATTTTTTAACAAAATTATTTGTTAACTAATCTAATTTTGAGTGCTAAGGGTTACATTAAAATTAAAAAAAAAGGGTGCGTGTACTTATGTACGCGCGTAAGAAGTTATACTTCTTTGGCATTATTAAAAATAGTTTTTGATTGCATGCAAATAATTAATTACAATTAAATAATCAAAGACTGGAAAAGGAGTCATTATAGTCAATAAAGTTCAGTTTACATATTTTGAAAATTAAATAAATAAATATTTATTATTATTCTCTTACTTTAAGTGTAACATAAATTCTATTATTATTCGAATGCTGTTTTTTAATTATGTCCAATGCCGTAGCATCTTCCGTAGGCAACTCCATACTGATAATTTTGTGTCACGGTGCGCGCGCATCGTAAAATTTCACTCTCATCAATTTTTCATAACGCGCCTAAAGAAGTATAACTTCAAAAGTTTTGAATAAGACTTGCACAGTCTAAAACGAAGACGCTATGTATTATTCACGGCAATGCACTCGAAAGCCCTCTGGGATTGAGAGTGTCCTTGGGCGGCGGTATCAATTAACCTCAGCTGAGCCGCTTGTTTGTTCCATAAAAAAAATTAATTTATGGGTATTTTTACTTCCTGAAGGCAAGTTTCTTTCTGTTTATCACTATAATATAAATTTATAGTTAGCAGTATCAGTTGCATTTGAGCATAATAGGCAATTGAGTAATAATATTACATATTTCTCGTAACCAACTCTAGAGTTGCGAAACACAGTCGCCATTAAATTTGTAATATAATATTTGTGTTCCCGTAACCATCTATCCACCTATTTGTGAATCTGTTTTATTTATTCTTGAGTGTCTGCCGTCTGTATCGAGACAGTAATAACTGTATGTATATAATACAGGTTTTTGCGCTGGGAATTGAAGCCAGGGTATTCGAGATATACTCCATGAATACTTTACTATACTACTACTAAATCACTGAATAAATTCAAAACTCTCGTATGTAAATTAATCAATAAAGCTTTTTATAAAATTGACGATTATTTAAATGATCCTTGGGATTGATTTGCTCCAGTTCAAAAAATTTGTATGACTCAAAACTTGGCGATTAAAAAGAGTGGCGGAGAGTTTCTTGCCAGTTCTCCTTGCCCACTCTACGCCCTTTAGTCCAGTCAGTCAAGACAATTAATTCATTATAATTCCAAAAGTTTTCAAATTTTGATGTAAGGTCGGGAGTGGTATTAAAACAAACTATAAAATTTTGCAACCTACTCTGCGGTCCGGAACATTGTTAAAAATAAGTTTTGGTCGTGAAAAAAATTCCAAAAGTTCTGCAAACTTGGGGAAGTTTTCGATATAATATTTCATATCACGTATAAAATTTGCAACCAACCTAAGTGTACGGAACATTTTTTGTTATTAAAAATTAATGTTTTTCTTTATTAAACTGAAGGAAAACGTTCCAAAAGTTCTGCAAATTTGACAGATATATCGAAAATAAAATAAATAACAAAAAATGTTCCGTACACTTAGGTTGGTTGCAAATTTTATACGTGATATGAAATATTATATCGAAAACTTCCCCAAGTTTGCAGAACTTTTGGAATTTTTTTCACGACCATACAGCAAAAATTAATTTAATTGCAATTTTAACAATGTTCCGGACTGCGGACAAGGTTGCAAAATGAGATTTATTGTCGTCCCAATGTACCATTCACTTGACCGAAGTTTGAAAACTTTTGGAATTATTATCAAATTTTCGATTTCGAATGTCTATAATGACTGGTCTACTTGACTTGCGAACTGGTAGTAAATGTAAATATAGAATTTTAACATATTTTCTGTTGACGTTCATAAGTGTACTTGGTTACCTATATGAATGAAGGTATTTTGAGTTTGTACTAATAATTAATATTACGGTATTACATTTAAAATCTCCCTGACATTTCGAGTGTTTCAGCAAACGATACCAATATCACGTTTATATCCATTTTATTTAAATAATATTAAAGTATAATTGAAATTTCCATTTGTCAACAGGTCTCACCGGTTTTCAAAAGAGCTGTTGCCAACACGCTGAATGATTGCGTCGATGGACTTGTTATATACAATTGTTATTATACACACTTTAGTGTTTCCAATTATAGAACCCTTGAAAATTATTTATCATTAAATTCCTTTGGTTTGTTGTGTTCATCTTATAATCTACTAATAAGATTTTATCTGTACTGGTTGAGCAAAAAGGTTAAGGTTCAAATTTAAGCCGCTCATTGTGTCCCGTTTTTTCAACTGAATTGATGGAAAAACCTATTTATTTGTTTTTTATTTATTGGATTAATATCTTAAATAACTTATTGGTATATATATATGAGGTGATAACAAATCGGTAGAAAATAAACCTAAACTTATGTAAAAAATGACGGGCTCAAATCCCTTGTCTTATACGATAGATTTCTGTATAATGTTTCGTGATAAATTTTTTTATGCAATTTGGAGAACCGCCTTCCGTGACATAAGGTAAACATATGTTAACAAAAACATACTGTTAACTGTTAACATATTTTTCTCTTACAATGTGTTGTATCTAGCCTTGTTTCCTTAAAAACAAACAAAGAAACCATTGGCGCTACAACCTTTTTCGGTCTAGGATTTCTGTATCGGTTTAATAATCGTTTGTCAATCTAATATGCAAGTAGGTGATCAGCCTTCTGTGACAAACGTCCTCTTTTTGGGTCTAATGCAAGCCGGTTCCCTCACGATGTTTTCCTTTAACGTTCAAGCGAATGTAAAATGCGCACACAAAAAGTCCATTCGAGCAACCAGAGATCGAAGCTACGATCTCAAAGATGAGAGTCGCACTCGGAAGCAACTAGGCTAAAACTTATCTCGTTTCCTTAAACTAACTTAATGTGTAGCCAATTTCTAACATAATTTATGTACCTGTAATTTATGTATCTCACTATCTAATCAGGTACATTGTACGTTTTTCTAATAATGTAAGTGTTTGCAAAATGCAATACTAGAAAATCCATTAGCAGATAAGGTGTGGTACCATGTATAACGTTGTAGAATATTCAACTATGTAATGTCCTCTGACGTTCACCTATTTCCTTTATAAATGGATATTTAACAATATCCATAGTGCTAAATTAAAGAAACAGCCGGTGGTACATGGCAGAGAGTGGTACAGTGCAGAGAGAAATGGCAGGATTTGTAGGAGGCCTTGTGGAGGAGGAAATGTAAAAGGATCTGAATTATTATTAGAATAGCGTAATAGCCTTCATAATGAGCACACCCCACCGACCCACCCCCACGTACATACCCTCACTTTCACACCACCACCCAACACAGTCGAATTAGGTGTTAAAAATAAAATTAAAAAAAAACCAGTGGCGCTACAACCTCTTTAGGTCTTGGGCTCAGATATCTGAATCTGTTTCATGATCATTTTTAGATAGATAGATCTAATAGGCAAGTCTGACATCGCCGTCGACTTTTTGGGTCTAAGACATGTCGGTTTCCTCGCGATGTTTTCCGTCACCGTTCGAGCAAATGTTAAATGCGCACACAGAAAGAAAGTCCATTGGTGCACAGCTGGGGATCGAACCTACGACCTCAGGTATTAGAGTCGCACGCTGAAGCCACTAGGCCTACACTGCTCCGAATTATTATTAATATTTTTTTTTATTAGGTATTACTTAGATAAATCTATTCAATATTTTTTCATTGATTTTTCCTTTCTAAGTTTCGTTAATGTTTGAACCTTAGTGATGCATCTGTGGCTATATCTGTGATATAATTATGTTTTGTTAAATATAATTTATGATAGCTAAATATAAAATCAATCAAAAAATTTAATTCCCAATGTAGACACAACAATTAACGCCTTATTGGTTTATTTATAATTATTGAATAAGTAAAAATGACAGTCAAATACAATAACAACAAGATAAAAAATAAACGAGTTATAATTATAGATTTGTCCTTGAATTGTTTCAGAGATAAGAAAAAAATGCTATAAAAAGAAGAGTAACACAACTAAAATAAACAGACACAATAATAGGCACGCAAATGAACACAGTTATTTAGAGTACATACAAAATTAAAACAATGATTTTAAAAGACGCTTGAAAAGCAGTAGGGGAGCACGAAAACATAATATCTACATTGAAAAAGTTCACACACACAGATATGGTTAACAAAAACACCGGGTTTGTGGGACTACAGTCAGAGCCTAACTAACCGGAGGGATACCCAACCTAACCCACTAAAGACACTTCACTGTAATTTAATATTAGGTCCTATGTCTCATACTGGGGCAAAACGAATCTCCACACACTCGCGGTTTAAATCGCTCCTAGTCTTTTTGGATCTCTGTAACATCTGCAACTGTAAACACCTGAGCCCTCCATAAAACTGGCAAAACCAATCAATCCTATCCTCGTCATCATTCTAACATGACTTTGAAATAAATTCCAAATTCCTCGACATTACTGTAAGTACTGTAAGTATAAACGAAAAAGAGGAAGACAACTTAGAAGGTGGATAGAACAAAATAAAACAGCAGGTGGTACATGACAGAAGGTGGTACATGGCAGAGTGGTACAGTGCAGACAGGAATGGCGGGATTTGAAGGAGGGCTTTCCTAAAACAAGGCACACAGATACCTAAAAAGAATGAGATAGAAATATAAATGTTTTTAAGTGTAAAAGTATCTGAAATGGAAGGCTAATATTATTTACTATCAGTAAGTATAAAGATATTTATCATCGAACATTTGGTAACAGGTATTCGTGACCTCGACTTGTACAATGTAAATGAACGTTTAACGCTTTATCAATGTGATAATAATATTATTATCAATATTTGGACAAGAGGCTGGAACGATTCGTATAAAACGCAAGTCTCCATTTGTTTATTCCAAGCGCAAATTAATAAAAAATCAAAATTATTAAGCAATTTAGTTGAACACCTACTGATATCACGTCTAGATATTGTAGATAATTTAGATAATTATATCTTTAAACGGCTTATGATTGCTTACATACATAAACTACCAGAACTACTCCATTTTCATTGTATCATTTCTCAAAGAAGTCACAAACATTGGGAGAAACTTTGTAATGTTAAAAAGGCTTACTATAAAGTTAACGATTATCTAGTTGATGAAAGCCTTTGACTAGTGCTAGACAGGCTACTTCTAATTAATTTGCGATATTTGTTTTAAAATAAGTGTTGTTTGATGATTCGCTATTTTAAAAAAGTACCTACCGAGAGTTTTTTACGCCGGCTTTTTCTCTCGGCCTACACCCTCTGTCTTCTTTGCCGATGAGTAGGGATGCCTACAAATTCAAATTTAATGACGTGGAATAAGTGATACATGTATCTTATGTTCCATAATAAACATATATATTTTTTTTTGAACGAAAAAAAGTTCCAAACTCCTCTTCACTCCGTTCCAGTTTTCGCACTTAGACCCATTTCGTCCGTTGTGCGTAGTCCTTGCTAATTAAGCCAGCGTAGCTCCGTCCAGAAGCTCAGAAGTTTCCTGGGCATTTCGCAGGCATCACGGAGCGACCTCACTACTCCGATGATTTCTGTTCGTTGGAAAGCCACAGCCACGCATTCCATGACTACGTGGGTGACTGATTCCTCTAAGCCTCTGCACAAGGGACTGACTATCTACAGGTAATACAAATTGATACAATACTAGGTTTGGGTTGCGCTTTCTATTAACTTTTATTTGAGAGTTTAAAGACTTAATTGTTACTAGAGATACATATGTAACACATATTAAAGTCAAACATTTTTATCTGCTGGTAATGTGAGAAACCGTTTTTTATTTTCACAGATAAAACCCAGATTGGCTTTGGATCAAACGTAAGAATAGTTTATAAATGGCAACACATCAAAGACTTGTGTACATATTTTAATTGTATTTTGGTAACATTTATTTTTCCATAACTTTGTAACATATACCATAGTGGCAGCTAGGTGAGGGGTACCGGGTTCGATTCCCGGTTCGAGGGCAAGATTTAATTTAATTTAAAATTGTTATCGGCCTTTGGGTGGGTTGTGCGGTACCGGGCGAGTGCTTAAACTGTACATGGAGGGCACGGTCGAATTTCTAAGGCAAGCAGTGAGTATGCTACCTAAGAGAGGGGACTGTGAAGGTTTAGAACGTAGCAATACGTCGAGGATGGCAAATTACAAGTGCGAATTATAAAAATCTTATACTTGACGCTGGCTATTGCACAAACCGTGCCAGAGCCATAAAAAATATATAAAAAAACATATACCATAGATATAGTATTATGTGTGATGTGGTAAACTTTAATAAATAAATATAGGAGAAAAAGTGAACAGAGTAAAAGAACGTGAAAATTAATGTAATGAACTTTGGCTATCGATTCAAAACGTTCAAAGTCTTGGTGTTCGTTTACCTTCTGAAGTGGCATCTTATCGCTGATAAATGTTTTGTATTGACGACGACCCTTATCTCACAAATACGTGCATTCAACTCGTGCCTTGCGAAGGGAACTCAAGGTTATTTCAGGGCATTCCCGAACCCACTGTACAACTTTGGTTGGTATATCGATAGTGGATAGTAAACTATGAACGCAGGTGAAACTAAACAATATCGTCTGTGACTTACCAATTAGACCAAATAATACATACTTTTTATTTCTTTATCAGAATAATATAATCTAAATCATGATATGTTACATTTAAAATCCACCGTGGTTTGTATCAATGTAATCATAGCAGTCTTGCTGAGGAGCACGACAAATGAAAAAACACGAGCACGGGAACTCCCCGTTCCTTTCGATAGACGCGCATCGCATATGTGTTGATTGATCTCAGGGATACCAACCTTACGATTGGATTTTTCTAAATTTTAGATATTTGTTTAAATTTAAAATATCGCCTATTGTTTTCAGTGGGGCTGGGGGCCCTTTGTATCCCTGCGGGGTCCTGGGCTGCAGTCCAAAAAGCCCTTAAGTAGATCCGCCTCTGACCTGGGCTACCCCCCACAAAATGCTTATGGTAAAGGTCTCTATTGTGGGAATAGCGACTTGGGAAATAAAGGTTATTAATTCCGAATAGTAGTACTAATAGAATCTACTTGGTTTCCCAATAAATTATTGATTGAAAAACTTGACTGAAAAGAATTGTTCATTTTATTTGGGGCCAAGGTCCTGCAGGCGTCTAAATCTGGCCCTGACTTCGGCGGCTTACCATACACCTTACCTTATCATGTTTTAAAGGTAAGTGGAAAATACTTCCGTAATACCACCTAGAAGCGCTTTCTTCTTCATACTCTTAATTACCGAAGGTCTTGAAGTGCTTTTGACTCCGCCTCCTGGACACCTCTCCTGACCTGTCTTAAGGAAGAACTCAGATGCTTGCACACACCGATGGACGCTCGAAAAAATGCTTTCTTGCCTTAAACATGTTATCAAACAAAGAACCCAAAACCAACGTATCAATTTTACTAAATATAGTCGTTGCCACGTTTTATTATCTAAACTTATCACTATACATATTTATCTTGCTAATCCCTCTAAATACGTTTGAATGAGTTTTCATTAGGAACCTATTCGGGTACAATAGAATTGTATACAATAGTATACAAAGCTAAAATGGTTCAAGTGACGTAATCAATTTCGCTGAATGGTGTAGGTGTGGTTTAAACATATCCGAAATGTTTTCCTCTATTGAAATTAGTCTCCTTACCGTTAATTCTTTTTTTTTTTTTATGGATGGTAATGAAACTTTTGCTTTTCCGGCAAATCTACGGGCTTTATACATTAGTCCTTCGAGCCGTTTCTGCAGCACTGGTGCCACGGTGGAACTCGTACTCGTAAATAACGCGATATTTCATGTTTTACATTTTATAAATAGAGTCAAAAAATTAAAACGGGAAAAAGAAATGAATCATGTTTTTCTAAAAACAAATGCACGAGTAAATAACCGTAAAAAATTGGAATTTCTAAACAAAGAGGAGATATTTTATATGTAGGGACGAAATACATTTAATAATGTAATAATTTAGTTGATTCTTTAATAATATACAAACTATACTCATTATTTCAATTATAGATCGGATTTTAGAGGTGGTGGAGTCTCAACTTATGTCCATAACAGTATTAGACATAGTTTGTCGGAGTCAACATATAAAGATGGCAACAACTACCTATGGGTCAAATTAGACAGATATGCCACCGAAATTGGACTTGTGTATAATCCTGGAGATACAAACTTCTCAAAGTTTTTGGAAGAACTTCGCTTGCAACTAAGAGAAAGAAAGAGGGCTGTAGTCTTTGGGGATTTTAATATAGATCTAGTGAAAAAGAATGAAAAACAAACTAAGCAGTATATGGATGTAATGGACGAGGCTGGATATAACATCATAAATAAAATTAGGAAAAAATATTGTACACGTGACTCGAAAACACGTAAATCAATAATCGACCACGTGTGCTCAAATTTAAGAAGTGACCGTTTTCATATGGCATTTATTGAGACAGGAATGTCCGACCATAGGCAACTTTATATCGAGTTAAAAAAATCCAAAGCCCCGCAGTTAATATACTCTGAATATGAAGCCATTGACTATGCTAAATTTAACAAACTATTCACGACCTACAATTTAGATGTAGCAACACTTCATTATTCTTTACTAGAAGATACGATTAAGGACTGTGTAAGGAAATGCAAACAAGTAAAGAAAAAGATACTTAACCCACCTCAGAAAGATTGGATAAGTGGAGAAGTCATTAGTGCAATTCACTTTAGAAACCAATTATGGGCTGAACTAAAAAAAGATCCTACAAATATAGTTGTTCAAGCACAATATACTACTACAAGAGATACGGTCAAAAGGAAAATAAGGGAAACTAAAGATAATTACTTCTCCAACGAATTTATTAAACACGCTAAAAACCCTAAAAAAATGTGGAGTCTAATAAATAAATTGGCTAGTAACAAGCTAAATAATGATTGCACACCTTCCAAACTTATTATAGACACTAAAGAGTTAACTCAAACAACTGATATTTGTGCTGCTTTTAATACATACTTTTCTACCATAGGGCTAAAACTAGCCAATGAAATACCAACACAATTTCACATTAATTTTACACTAGCACTTCCTCAAAGTCTTAACTCTGAACTATCTAACTTTAATCCATGCACAACACTTGAAATCACTAATATAATAAAAACACTAAACACGAATTGTAGTAGTGGAATAGATGGGATCAATACTAAAACAATAAAATGCGTAGTTGATCATATTTCTGAATATCTCTCGATCTGCTTTAATAAGCTGCTGCATAATGGTGAATTTCCGGATTCTCTTAAAAAGGCCAGAGTTGCTCCTATCCATAAATCTGGCCCCAAAACCGAACCCGGCAATTACAGACCAATATCTATTCTACCTACAATATCAAAAATATTAGAAAAGATTATTTACTCACGACTTGACACTTACTTGCAAACTAACAATTTCATTTTTAAACGTCAATATGGTTTTAGATCAAAAAGCAGCACTTTATCAGCCACAGCCGATCTCGTTAGCGACATAAAACAAAATATTGACTCTAAGAAAATGGTGCTGGGTGTCTTTATTGATCTGAAAAAAGCGTTTGACACCGTAAGCCACAACTTATTGCTTAAAAAATTAGAATGCATAGGAATAAAAGATCGTGCACTAAAATTATTCAAATCATATCTATCAAACAGAACCCAGATAGTAAAAATAGGTAATGCTCAAAGTTCAGAAATACCAATAACATGCGGCGTCCCACAAGGATCTATATTAGGTCCATTGTTATTTTTAATATATATTAACAACATTCACGAACTCGGTTTACACGGCCGAATCACTCTCTACGCTGATGACACCTGCTTATTTTACTTTGGTTCAAATATCCAGACTATGGTTGCTCAAGCTCAATCAGACCTAAATGTTCTATCTTCTTGGTTTCAACAAAATCTTCTAACAATTAATATTTCAAAAACATCTTATGTAATATTCAAGGCAACAAATAAACTCATTCCTATCTTTCAACCGCTTAAAGTTCAAGACGTTGAAATCAATAACAAAAAATGGGAGAAATATCTGGGTCTTAGAATGGATACAAATTTAAAATGGAACTTTCATATATCACACATAATTACCAAACTAAAATCACTTATAGGCAGATTTTGGTCAATATCTAAATGCATTCCGCAATCTGTACGTCATTTGATCTATAATTGTTTAGTCAAGCCACATTTCATATACCTAATTGAAATATGGGGTACAGCATGCAAAAACAAAATTTCTACAATACAAACACTACAAAATAAATTAATAAAAGCACTATTCAGATACAATTTTTTAACACCTACTAATAAAATCTACCAAGAAACTAAAATTATGACGATTAAACAACTATATGTTTATAGCACCTGTATCCTTATTAAAAAATTTTTAAATAACTCTCTACATAGTAACTTATCATTTAATAAAATCAAATACACCACTACACGCAATACTCGTCGAGCGAGTTTGCTTATCTTGCCAAAGCCGCGCACAAATTATTTAAAGAGATCTATTAGGTATGAGGGTGTGCAATTGTTTAATCGGTTGCCGTCTAAGCTTCGTAACATTAGCGTGATTGATCAGTTCAAAAGGGCATTAAAGACACACATCAGAATGGGCCCATTAGACTAGAATTGGGCTAGCTGATGGCGACGTGTATCTCGTTCGTATATATACTTAATATTAAATTTCTCATGTAAATAAAAAAATAATTTTTGTAATGAGAAATAAAGTTCTTTAAACATTAAACATTAAACATTTTAAATATCCTACTGTCGTTTGTTTATTTTCTTTTTGATCTATTAATGGACTTATGTTTTCTGTTTCATATATTTTGTTTATCAATGTAATCTGTTATGGCTTTGTATTTTGTGTGAGTGTTTTCTTTTATAATATGGATATGTGTAGCTGTAAGATTACTTATAAGTAAATAAATACATGCGAATAGACCAGAATCTTAGTAGAAGTACCTAGTTACATCAGTGACCAAATTGTCCAAACATTTAAATTACATATGTGTAAAATTGGCGAAATTGTTAGCATTTCTTGTTTTGAATATAATATTAAAGTCAAGAAATGCTAACAATTTCGCCTCAACCTCACAGTTATATGTCAGTTACTCAATGTACTCATAACTCAGACTCCTACATCACAAAAATTCGTAACCTTCGAGCATTCATAAAACGAGTTCCACTTGCTCGGCGTAAGTAATTTCGACAGTGTCTAGTTACGTAAGACGCATGGAATCTTCAGCTGTGATAATAAATTGTACTTTTATGCCTAGACTATCAATATTTTCTGTAATGTAGTTCCATAGACTAGTTTCGGGACAAAATATGAAGCGATAACTCTGTGGTCGAGCGTGCACACGTTTTTTGTGCAACAAAAAAAATAGTATAGAAAATAAATCGCCTACCGTTAAGGAAATCAGGAAATAGACGCAAAAATATGTGTAATGCTATTGTAATGTATGTATGCTGAGGCAATTCAACTTTTTGATACAAAAGGAACAAGACGCCTAAAGAGATCTAAAGCTTTTGACTTAATAAAACCAGTGTAGTGAATGTCAAGTGCGGTATCTCGGACACGCGAAAGTGTTAAAACATTATACAACACTAAGACTGAACCGACTGACTAACATTACCTTAGTTTAAGTTACATAATACTTATTATCCATAATTATTGTATAGTCTAGATTATAATTCATGTAAAGTCGCAATCCTTTATTGTATTTTTAATTTGATGAAACGACGCATCCGAGGGCGTAATTTTGAACTATCTGTACTTAAATAAATAAAATAAATTTCACGGGTTAAAAACGTCACGGGTTGCTAAGTGATTGAATCAAATAAATTTGGACAACCCTGCATCATCCTTGACATTGTTGAGTGTAAAGATCTAAGATAACCCAACCATTTTCGATCCCGATAACTTCGTTGTGGATATAAGTCTGAATTTTCAGGTACGAAGCAAGTTAATTTATTTTCCTTAAAACAAAAGATTTGTAATAATATGGTCGGTATGAGGTTAGCTAATAAGGTAATAACTTAAGATAGTAGGTCCCTTAAGTTGGGACTGAAATTCAGTCACTGAATAAATTAACCGACTTGGTATTAAATGGATATCACAACTTTTTACGGTAGAAGAACTGCGTTGCGAGACTCGGTTTTTGTACAAGTTATGTTTTTGATGGCATAGTCTTGTCTTGTTTCCTTTCTTGACTTTTTTTTCTGGCTTTGGTCATTAAAGACTTCTTATCGTTAAAACTGTCTCATTACAGCTAAGACTCTTTTGTTTATTGTATCTTCCGAGATGAAAAGAGATCAGAGTTTAAATTGACAGTATTTATATGGATTTAGTTTTAGTGAATGTAACAAAATAGTAACTCCCAATTAGCAGTAAGAACACGTAAATTAAATTGTATAATGATGTAATAATTTGATATTAACTGATAATTTAAACCTCATTAAATCTATATTAGATTCAATAATACTGTGTTTATTTATTTGTGCATCATCATCCAAAGCAGCCTCCATCCAGCGGCTTAGGTTTTGGTTAGGACTTCAACGAGGACCTTGGAGTCATTTGACGTTGCTAAAAATAAATTCCACGATGTTTGTATAATTTATAGTTCAAAAATAGTTTTATCTTATCTATGGCACTTTTTGCCGCCCACCACAATAAGGAACCAGCCAAAAGAAGTATTTCCTGACTTGACTAATGGTCTTTCAATAAAGTTGGGCTCGGCATAGCGCAGCACACTTTTGTCGGGATAACGGAGTAAGGGAAACTGTTAACGTGCCTCTCGTCCATAGAGCGAGCAGATGGGGCTGTTGGGTTTTAGTGGCCCAATAAAAAGAGTCCTTCAATAAAAGGCTAATTCATAAAATGCCGGAAACGCAGTTGCGAGCCTTCTGTCAGTGTCCATGTGCGGTAACACTTAACATCAGGTGAGCCTTTGGCCCGCTTTGTTTTAATTTGCCTTGCGTATATAAAGACGATAGAATTACGACGATAAAACACGATCCAACGTTACAGAATATTAACCTTGGTTAAAGAAAGTACTCGTCCATCCATTAGTATGTACAGTTGTAGGTCATCGCGTGTTGCGTCATAATAATCTGCTAATTTGATTAATAGCTTGCTGACAATTACTCTCGAATCCACAGATTACAAGTGTTACAAAATTAAAAATGTATTAATTTATTATATCGGTCATAGATAATGCTACAAATATACAAATTATTTATTAGCGACTATATCTACACAATTTTTATGACATTATTATTTATGATTTTATTTAACATTCATAATTTCAAGAACCCGCCAAAATACTTCTTTAGACAAGATGGCGTCGCACGCCATGTTTGTCACACACGTAAACCGTCAAATTTTAACCTATCATTCTTAAATTACAAATATACTTATGTTATTTTAAAATATTCTCCAACAAGACTTATAAAAACCACAAGGTTTTTACAGACATATTTTACACATATCACTTCACTTTTCATACAGTAAAACATCCTATTATGCCCTTCAATATGAAATACAAAACATTGGTGCGTACAGCGTAGATGTGCGTGCTCTTCGCCAGATTGTAGGCCTCACTCATCACATACATTATCGTGATATTTTTAATTACATCGGGAAGTTTACAAAACTGATGAATCTCTAACCTATTACGCAATATAAACTGAGACTAGTTTTTGATAAAAATCAACGACAATGACGTTAATTTTGTAAAATATGTTTCTTATAAGTTATAACGCTTAGTGTAAGGGTTCGATTTTAGTCGAGACTTAGAATGATCCGATTCGTTCTTCGTTCGTTCGTTCGTTTTACGCCCTTGAAAGTAGTAGATAAATGTGAGTTTAAACCTTCCATTTTTAATAATGACGTTTTAATAAGTGTAGATAGTTACCATATTGATTTAATAAATTTGATGTTATGTACGTTAAAACGTATTGAATTTTAACATATGGAAGTCTCGTATCTAAATATTACCCTTCGCGTTAAGTATGTGTCAATTGGATAATGAATTACCCAAGCCTACCAGATTCATATAAATTAGTATCGCCCACATGTTCCCGACGCCATTACCGGATTTGAGAACAACGCTTCATACAATTTAGAATTAGGCTGACGTCCAAGAAATTTATCATTCCAGCTGTACCACGTCTATCCACGCTTTCAACATTTTGCAACCGGCGATAATGTAAAACAAAATCTGCTTGCCATGTCAATTTAACCGTTCAATAATTGCAATGGCAAGCCCAATGACCTCACTTAAGACAAACCTCAATTTAATGAAATTTTTTTATATGGCAAACGGGCAGGAGACTCATCTGATGTTAGATGATACCACCCATAGACACTGACATGCCAGAAGGCTGTCAGGTGCGTTGCCGGGCTTTTTAGAACTGGCTCTTTTCTCGAAGGACCCTAAGTCGAATTGGTTCGGAAATGCTTCAGTGAGCAGCTGGTTCCACATAGTTCTTACAGTATTGTACGCATCTCAATATTAAAATCGGAGTTAAAGTTTTGTGACTAAAAAAATATATATTTTATTAAAGTACTGTATAAAATGTATCCAAGAATTTGTGTCATAATGTACATCATAACGAAGTTCTTCAATTTACAACAATTTTAGGGTAGGAACCCACTTGATGAAAGCAAGAATTCTGCATCTATGGTACTAAAAGCTATATGCAACTAAAATACGATACTTTTATAAGTAGGCAATTACCAGTCCAACGACCGTGCCAATTTAAGCGATAAGAACCTAGAAATGTATTATTTATGTCTTCAAGCAATTCTAAATGGAATAATGAACGTAATAAATTTCAACTACTTGTGGTCACTAATTGATAACCTTATAAAGAATCGACGGTCGCGTTCAAATTGGTACATTAAAAAAAAACCACATGTCTTCAAACTAAGCACTAAAAATGATACAAGCATTTAAAATAAATAGTTTGCCTTCTGAGCTAGTGTAGCTTTGCGACTGTATACGCCGCTATTTGAATTTAAAAATTATTTCCTATGATTTATTACTGACTATAGAACCTATACGAATTGTTATTTTTCTTTCAGTTGTTTAAAAAATCATATTTGACATTCATAATTTCAAGAACGCGCCAAAGCGCCTGTCTAAGCAAGATGGCATCGTAGGTCGCACTAGTATCTATGGCGTACTATGCTTGTAAACACGTACACAAACGTCAAATTTTTGTGTTCTTAAATTACACCAATACATATATTTTATATTTCGATGGAAACTTTCGAAGAAATTAAACTCTTAAGACAGTACATATTAGAATTAGACAAACGAAACATTAAATGTACGAGGACGACACGTTAAATAGTGACCGTTTTGTATCACGTGACTGACGTATAAAAATCAATATTTTTAATTGTTATTTTTATAAATTAATGAAATTTTACTCCATAACGCTTTTTAAGGAAATGTTTCATACTTACTGTGACACACTTTATTTTTCATGCTGTACTTCGGCAGAAGTCTCTCGGTCCAACATAACGTACACACACATACAAGGATAGATCTCTGGTGCCTGGACAGGGTCTCGCTTTCGCTAAAAAGCTTTTCTTCTTTGATATACATTATTTTCATACAGAATTTGGTAATATGAATGTGTTTTTCAAATAAGAATACCCAGTGTATCAAGTTACCTACACTTGTGTAGATCATGTGATCCCTAAACTTAAAACAAATGACAAATTTACCTCTTAATTCCAAAATTTAAAATATAAAATAAATCAGTATAATTCCACCATTTTAGCTATAGTATTCAAGTGTCTCTGATCATAGCGTATACAGAAACGGAGATAAAATAGTGCAACTAGACTTCATATTAATAAATGTATCTGTGACGAATTTCAGTGAAAATGAAAGAAAAAATTACCAATTAAACATGCAGATGCCAGAACCGATAGGTTGTATCGCCACTGGTTTATTTTTGTTTTGTATGTAACATACAACATCATACGTTTCCTTTATTTCATTTGTTGTAGCACTCAGTGGATTTTATATCAATCTAATCTAAGAGCTAACAAGCAAAGTATGTAAAATACGTTTCTTATCAAAAACGTTGAGATTACAAACGTAATGTAATGAGAAAAACACACCATTATCATAAATATATAAGATATATTCGCGGTAAGTGATTTATATAAGAGAATTATTCAGTAATTATTTTCAGGATAAGTCTATGAATTACACAGATAATATAGAATCTAATTTAAATGGCCATCCTCTATACTTTATCTGCATTAATTGTTTAGTAAAATACAGTAATTTTCTAGAGTAACGACAGTCATCTCTTGCTGTCAAATTGTCTTATCGCTGTGATAAAAAGAAACAGTAGTTAGTACGGTACAATTAATGATTTATACCTTATGAATAACGGGGTAAAACTATTAAGTTTTCCCTTATAATTTAGTAATACTAATTACAAATACATTATAGCCTGATTTAAAAAAAAGATGTTTTTCTCCCTATTGGATTAGGTGAACTCAAAAGCTTAATGACTGAGTAGGTACATATTTTGTGAGAGTTACAATTCAATTACCAAGAAACAGTTGCGAGTAGGTGATGGTATAGGCTATCCCTTTTCATCACAACATAAAAACTAATTGTCAGAAGGAGATGCGAGTACTTAAAACCGCTATACGACTTTTATTTACTTATTTGTAAAAGTCAAATTTGACAACCATAGATGGCTTGAGGCAAATATAATTTATCCAAAATCCCCATAAATAACCATTTGTAATATATCTTATACATGAAGCCTAAGACCCACCCTAATTCTTCTACTTTAAATCATGGCAGCTATTTAAAAATTATCTTCTGGGTCTAATTTTTTAAAAATCATTACAAAGGAAGCTACTTTCTTATTTTAATTCGTGTTTGGTTTGTTACGTAAAAACGAACAGCTGGATCTATTTCTGTTGCGTCTCCAGCACGTCATAGCTCCGACGGTCAATGCTAGTCTAGTATTAATAGACGACATTTTACCTGATACTTCATACTTTGAAAAATAAAAATTTTAACTGACATATATGTATTTTCTAATTGTTTTGTTCTTATGTCTAATACACTGCTTGGGATGTTTTCCCCCGAGAGTAGACACCAAACAAAATTTTCCCAACATTTAAAGAGTTCAGTACGTAAAGAATATTAAAGATAGAAAATAATTATAAAATTGTAAACTTCACACAATAATTAATCATGCTTATATAGGTGGGGGCAGACATTTCAGCAAGTGTTTCAATGATTCGATTGAAGAAATGTCATACGCAACTCATTGTTTCGCCGGCAATAGAACCCAGGATCTTCGTGATATTATACACATTGAGCGTCAACCACTGCGCTCGTGTTTAAAACTCTAGTTTGTAATGTTTTATTAATGCCTGAATCATTTAAGTAAATACATCGTTAAATCTGCATTACATTTGACATTTCACTTAAGTCCTTTTCATTTTAACAGAGTATCTCATTCATTGTCACGTTAAATTAATGCTATAATCAAAATAAACGTACGCTATTCCATTTTATGCTGACTGTACTATTCATTAAATGCTTATTATGATGACGGCAGCATAAAAGTACGTAAACAGAAATCAATGGATGACGTTTGTCGCCCACATTGGTGGCGCATACACAATGTACAAGTTGAACAGATAATCTAATGCGTATGCTAATTTATAAAAGCAATATCTCAGTCAATTTACGTAACATACATCGCTATAATTCACTTTCAGAATTACGAACTCCGATAGAACTATATTATTAATTCAGATTTTATTATAAGGTAACATAATATTCTGTATTTCATTGGCTGCCAAGACCAGTGTACAAATCCACTTTATGAGGATGTTGCATATTACGGCAAACGACCCCACGTGCATCAGACGTGTTCTGCCAAATGTGTGCTCCATTAGACAATTTTATATATTCAACCTTTGAGTCACACAGATAAAAAAGATATTTATTTTTGCCTGAAATGTATTATATTATTTAGGACATAAATCAAACAAATATTTACTGTTACATCGATATTTTAATTTCATCGTAATTTATGGAAGATCAATACATGATGACAAATAATTATTGAAATTAACTGACTTTTTACACTTGAACTTCAATGCTATAGGCACTCGATATAATAGATCTAGACGTGAACATTTTATAAATTAGTACGCAGATATAAAAAGACAGCTCTCAAATACACACCGTCATTAGGATTTAATATTCAAAACGACTAAAATGTTCACATTAGAAAGATCTGCATACATGGCAATGAGTTATTTTGAAAGCTAATGGAATGAAGTGTAATCAAAGCCAATATTGAATGTTATCCTAAAATGTGGGTCCAATCACTCTAGTTATATACAATGATTATTAATGTTACATCATTAAATTTCTTATAAGTTTTAATCGCAAGTATCCCTAACAGGAACAGATTAAAGACATGACTATAGAAATAATGTTACATTAAGAATGTCTAACTGGTGTATTTATTTAAAAGGTTGCCATCAATTAAAAAACAATTCTAAAAACCTATGATTGTTAATTCATTAACTCTTTCGTTTTACCATATCCTGTTTATAAGGCTCAAAACAAATTACCTTGAAATGTGCTAAATCATATGGAATGCATTGGATTCCATTTGATTTTTTTTTCTCTTAAAAAGAATTGTAATTCATAAAAATGGCACCTTTATTTTTGCAAGCATTACACTATTTCTTGATTTATTTAAATTTTAGACTTAACTTTCATTTGTGATTGTGACAGTATGATAAGTTTACTGATAACATTGTTATATCTACTGCAGGAAATAGTGTCTATCAAATCAAATACTGCTGTTGCTATACTTTCCCTTGCTACACCTGTCCACCAGTTAGGACATCAAATTGCAGTAAAATTTAATCTAAAGTAATCTAGTACATAGGTAACTTAACTAACCTGTAAAAGATTAAAAGACAAGCAAATTGGTCTGTATTTCTACTAGTACAAGAATTTCTGAATAGATTTAATAAGATTGATATGACTTTGGATTCAGCGTAAATAAATATTTAAACATGTTAGATGAATGTGCAAGTTAAGTAACCTTCCCAGGACCTAAACTAATGACTATTGACACATACGCGCACATACCACATGTTAAATTCACTACAAATAACTATGATATTTGTACAGCCTGGATTCAAAGTCCTACACCTAATAGCTATCAAACTGACCACTGTGCTACAAATGAAACAGCAAAACACTATTCTCTCACTAACATCACATTATACAAGATTAAATGGTTAATTATACTTTCTCTAAGACTGCCTATTCAAGGCAAAATTCATATTTTGGATTCCTGTATATCATACAACCTAATTATATTACCTATTATTAATGTTGCTAGAATACATTCTCATATGGATGCAATATTATCACACAATTCTCTTATTATCTTGTGCTTAAGTAATCAATAATAATTAAAGGTCATATCGCTATCCATGGAGAATGTTAGGAAATTTATTGCTCTTTAACTATGATGCTAATGAGAGATAGCTTTACAATGAGACATTATATGCAGCTGTGTTAATCTTCGGTTACTGTACATTCACTAATAAAAGGAACTATATAAAATTACACTTAAAATTTAAGGTCTCCTTACATCAGATCACAAACGAGCTTGGATTGCACAACTGAATACTACATACATATTATGGTAATAAATTAATCTCTTTTATCTATCTTTATTTAGGTATCCTTAACTAAAATATCAAATGATTCAACAATACATTTTCTAAAAATAAAATCAATAACAAAAGCTCAAAATTACAACATACACCAAAACACTTCTTCTTACTTAGGATAAAAGGGACGTGTATCACCATTTGCTTCAAATGATAATATCAAAAGCAAGTTTTGGTTACAGAAATAATTAGTGGTACCTAAACATAGAGCATACTAGCAAAACCTCACAATTCTCAAATATAAGACTGTCTAATTAAAGTGATATCTATAACAACAATAATTAAGTAATGTCTTCTCATGTCTGACAAATCTAAAAGCAACAAGAAAAATTGCAGTACACATTGTATCCACATTACAAAAACAATAGAAATTTTAATAAGCTAACTATCTCAATGTTAAAGGCAGACTACTAAACTGAATAAACAGCCGAAAATGAGGGCTTACATTCCTTGTGGCTAGTAACATCATAAATGATATACATAAATATCACCATAGGATAGATATATAGCCTTCTTATCAATCTGGCAGTAAGCAAATGCCACATATCAGGGATCAATTCTATCCTCACCAATTTTAACAGTTCAGATGTCAACATTGGGCACAAAAGTTTATATTCACCCAAAGCTTTTGCTAAGAGATGTTCACCATTCTCCATGACTAATGTCAAGGAAGGTTCACTAAAACATAACACCTACTCACGGTATTTTCCGCGCGCAGGCTCCAATAGGGCGCTCAGAATTCAGCAAATTCCTTCGCGCACTTCTCAGTTGACGAAATGCGAAGAGCCTCTTCTTCATAATCATCAAAGTTGCTGGTGTCCCCAGGACCCTTGCAGCGTGGGATGAAAGGTGCCTCAATCTTCTTTTGGAAGACAGCTATCCAATCAGTGCTAGCAAACCATTTGTGACCTTTAATGTCATTTACGCCCGCTTTTAGATTTCCATAGCGTTTCGTCAAATCTACTTGGAGAAGGTTGCGCAACAAGTCTTTCAGATCAGAGCCAAAGTGTGATGGAAAGCGAACCTTGCCAGACACAATTTTTTCGTAGATTTGAATCGGCTGGTCTGCAAAGAAGGGCGGATATCCAGCTGCCATCTCATATACAAGTACCCCAAGTGCCCACCAGTCAACAGCTTTGTTATAACCTTTGGACAGAATGATTTCTGGAGCCAGATACTCAGGTGTTCCACATAGAGTCCACGTACGACCCTTCACGCGCTTCGCAAAGCCGAAATCAGTTACTTTTAAATAGCCTTGCGAATCAATTAACAAGTTTTCAGGCTTCAAATCACGGTAGATGAGGTCCAAATAGTGTAGATACTCGAACGCTAGGACTATCTGAGCCGCATAGAATCGAGAATGTGGCTCCGAAAAGCGACCTACCTTACGCAGGTGGGAGAACATTTCACCACCAGGCACGTATTCTAAAACCATATACAAGTTGGAGTTGTCCTTGAAATGGAACTTAAGGCTCACCAAAAATGGAAAATTTATAGCTTGCAGAATTCGTTTTTCGTTCAGCGTATGTTCTACCTGTTTTAGTTTTACGACCTTCTGCTTATCTAATATTTTCATAGCATAATACTCTTTCGTAGGTTTATGCTGAACTATCATAACTCGCCCGAATGAGCCTGTTCCGAGCGTTTTTATTCTTTCAAAGTCGTTCAATCCGGCGGTGTTGGTAGGATTTTTCTTCCATTTCTCCTCGAAATCCTCTTTGGCCTGATCGAGGAATTCTTTGACGCTTTCGGCGGCGTCCACCTTTTTGTTAGCGGTGGCAGCATTGTTGCCCATGGCGCAAACCAAAACTTATTTCAATTGCCGTTATACAGGCTACCTTGTACTAATCGATGCCTGCCTGAGCGAACGTAAGAAATAGGCAGGTCAACACAAACCAATTTGAAACACAGACATTCTTTACGTTCCTTGCACATACACACGTCACAAAAGACACTTATAACAGGCACTCATTGAAATAATTATGTTTTAAAAGTTTAAACTCGAAATCTGAGTAAAATTTTTCGTCACATTCACAAGAAATAAAATGGCTTCCTCAGAAACTCGATCGACAGAGCGAGAGCGAACGAACGATTCATTCGCTCACGAGAGGCGGTCAATTATGAAAATGTTGCCACTTTCTATTTATGAAAACTACTATTTCCATTTCTACTAATATATTTTAATCTAAAAAGAACACAAATGCAAAAGAAAAAGCTTAATTGAAAATAATTAATTTGTATTTGAATTATATAATGTTTAGGAAAACAAATAATTAGTATAAACTAATTATACAACCGGAAAGATTTGATTTTGGTATTTTTTTTGTAATAGATAAATTAAAAACTACAACACAATTATTATTTCGCCTTTAGAAATCTTTTGATAACATGACTTAGTATTATATTTTAGATTTATTGCTGCCTAAAACTATTTTTAAATAAAAAAAATGTAAACTATTTAATGGCTTAAAATTTTTGGTCATTAGTAAAAATGTCGGGGACTCCCCAGTACCAGCTCCTTCCACGTCACCGAAGTCAATTGAGAGCGGTTTGAATCCAATCACTTTCTGAGCGACTATCCTTTGGCGTAGTGTAGAGATATGGGGTTTCTCTGCATCTTCTACCACATTAACCGTGGAGAGTGTTCAGAGGAATTGTTTGGATTAATACCTGCAGGTGAGTTTGGAATGAATCATCGAACGTTATTTAAGGTAGTTTTTGCCACGCTAGGTGCGTTTATGTGCATTATGTGGTATCGTGGTATAGCTGTCCAAAAAACCAATTATTAGCTATTGTTCGGTTTAGTTAGGTTAGTATATTAATATTTTTTTGAAATAACTGTTTCTGGCGCGTGAAAGTGGTTGGTTGGGGGTTATTATTTTATTTTTATTTTATTTTATTTTATTTTAAAAACTTTTTATTCAAAAATTAAGAAATAATCGATAAATCAATCGATTAAGTAATTAAAAAACCGCTTTTTTATGCAGAATGTCACATCTCTAACAATCAATAGAAAAGTAGAAAATGTACGGTTTGTTTACGAACTTCAATACACTTCACAAAATTTTAAATCATATTGTTTTTAATATTTAGACGCAACTCCGGCAGCAAAAAATATTTGGAGGTGTTCCAATCAATCCCTCAAGAGACCTACATAATCAGTATCATCAAACGTTATTCTAAATCCATTATCCAACCCGAGCCTCATGCCCGTTAGCTATCTGTTCTAAAAAAAAGCTAAATATGATGTTACCAATGATCTTCATGGTCCCTTTAGGAGGTGATAGGGGTGACTGTTTGATATAATAATAAATCGGGCCGGAAAAAGGATATTATTTCTATTGAATATCACTAAATATTTTAAGTGAGGTTTTTGAAGTTATACTTCTTTAGGCGCGTTATGAAAAATTGATGAGAGTGAAATTTTACGATGCGCGCGCACCGTGACACAAAATTAATTGAATGAAGTTGCCCACGGAAGATGCTACGGCATTGGACATAATAATTAAAAAAACATTCGAATAATTATAGAATTTATGTTACACTTAATGTAAGAGAATAATAATAAATATTTATTTATTTAATTTTTCAAATGTAAACTGAACTTTATTGACTATAATGACTCCTTTTCAAGTCTTTGATTACTCAATTGTAATTAATTATTTGCATGCAATCAAAAACTATTTTTAATAATGCCAAAGAAGTATAACTTCTTACGCGCGTACATAAGTACACGCACCCGTTGTTTTTTTTTTCACTACAATGTCGATAACAACAAAAATCGTTATGAAACTTGGCTTGGCTTGAAGTAGTAAATTTTTGGTTTAAACTACTATTTACTACCAAAGCAATAGATTTTACTGCTGGCAACTTATTTAAAATTCTCTCATCAAACTATATAGATGGCGCATTTTACAAATTATTAAGTATGAAATAATTCCCTTTTTCTTTTTAAACAGTTCTGTCCAACAACTCTGTTAATAAATATACTACATTGTACTATGTTTTAACAATTGAGCATGTGTATCTCTGCGTGTTTGATAATAATAAATAACCGAAAATATTATATTTTGCATTTATATGGTATAGCGACATCTATTCCATTAAAACATAACTAGGTAAACCTAGATGCAGCTATAAAAATATAAAAATTTAGTGAAGTTAGATTTTAGAAGTGATTTAAAAAACAAGACAAATTATCCCAAAGGAAACGAGAATTGTTATATTACAACAAACAATATAAAGCACTCGTTTTATCTTTCCCAAATGTTTTACGTAGAAAGGAGACAAGACTTCTACAACTTATGAATTTAAAAAATATCGAATATGATTTACAAGCAGATACAATCCTATCGTTACATTCTCACACAAAATCCCGCCTAAAGCTGAAATCACAAGGTCACAGAAATCGTTTGCAGTTAGTGTTAAAATATTTAACATTATGCCCAATCTAAATCTGTCGTAAATACCTAAATTTAAGTCAATTTGATCTCAAATAACCTATCATAGAGTACATAAGTATAGGATAATATGTAACCTATAATGAAGTTCCCTAGCATATTATGTTTATTATTTTAAGATTTAGCCGTTTAGATCACATGATCTTTGGACATCCAAACAAAAATTTTAAGACCATTTTGTTTTTCCGCTCCAATTTTGATAAATATTTAGTTACCTAAAACCCACTCAGAATATTATTATCAAAGAAGATGGTCACCGGACCGAGTAGCGACGACGCGCACACAGCGAAAATAATGTTACAAAAGATTATTTTAAACAATACCGTATTCCAACGAGATAAGGTCTACAATTTTGTTATGAGTACAAAATTACTTAGAAAAAGGTAGTAGGTCGTTGACTTCAAAAAAATCTTGGCTTATGATGGCAAAGAGGTATTATTAAATTTCCCGAAACATAAGTTATTTCTTACAAAAATAAAGAACCTCAGCCACGCTAGGTCAAATCTAGGACCAAAATGTTTAAAGCCAATTCGATTATTATTGTATATTATTAAGGAGTCTAGCTGTTAGCCAGGTACAATTTTACCTACCTGTTTTAATATTCTCTGTTTTAATTTTGACTCTTGACCCATTTTTCATAGATTTACAAAATAATACCTATTGCGGTAGGGAAAATAAAAATAAAAATTATCAAAGTACATATATGTACTTCGATTGTACTTATAGGTATTAATTACGTAGGTATACCTTTTTGCAGTTGATAGTAGTATTTTTGAACCATTCATACTTCATAGTAATAAAACGTAGTAACTAGTAATTTAGACAAGTAGGTATACCTATCATTAGGAAGTTTAAATAGCATAGGTTTTAGTTTTTATACACCTATTTATAAAACGACTTTTCTTGTAAGTTTATAGGTGATAAACACTCATTGAAAATTTATGATAAATTAATTATTACTTGATTCACTTGCTCAATGAAGAATAAAGTAATACCTATATAATACCTATGTACATTCAGTATAAATAACCCAACTCAAGTCCCATTAAATCGAAAATTTAAAAAATTTCAACAGGAGTAGACAGAGAAAGGTAGACTACTACCTCTTGCTCACCTCCATTAATTCAAGGTTGTTTAAGTGGAACTAGCATATTGTTAGCTATCCTTTTCCATCGCATAGCGTCCTCCTATAGATATCTCATAAACGAAGTTGGCGCGAAACCGTACGCGTATGCGAAACGTTGCGACCGAAATTTTCTTCCTTCCTCCTTCATTTGATCGTCGGTGTTTGTTGCGTGCGGTGATCGTTATTGTGCAAAGTGCGGAGCACGTGCTAAAGCATTTCATCAATTACTAATTTATTTTAAATTTATTAAAATAAATATGGCAGACGCAGCTGTAGACAAAAAGTAAGTTTTTAATTTTTTGTGTTCTGTTTAATATTTAAAATACAGTTTTGGCGGCTTGTAAACGTGACCAAAATGGCTACCTTAATAATTTTCTTATAGTTGTAGGGCTGAATCGATTTGCTTGTCTAAATATAACATATTAATAACAGTATAAAAGAGATACGTGCTTTTGTGTATTTATATTTTTAAATCTTAGTTTATGACTAACTTTCAACACGCGGGAAAGTTGTAAGTTATAAATATAAGTATGTTAGGTAATTATAGTGCAGTGCGTTGAATTGTATTAGTACATAAATGTGTTCAGCACATTTTAGCATTCAAGGCAAGGTTCTAGAAGGTTTAATTGCACGGGAAAATTGAAAGCACGCCGCGGCCGGTGCGTCGGTTTCAAGATGGCGCGGGCTGCGCAGCGTTCCGGCGCGGTAGCGTCACCGAAGCGCCGAACGCGCCCGTTTCAAATTTATGAATATGTACTAGCATTTTGCAACATTGGAGTTACGTTATCGCGAGGGCAATATGTTGTCATAAGTTATTTTTAACGCTTTTCATTCGTCTTAAGCAAATCTAGTACAACGAGCAACTTATTCATTCAACAATTATTACACTTACGTTCATTTTCCTTGCAACTTTCCCACATTTAGCCTTGCGCAACAACTGCCTAGCTGTTTTTGTTACAAGTGCTTACAACCTTGCTTCCTGTTCTGTAGTATTAAGTCGGTCGATGCGTTAACTGCATATTTCTAGTTGCAACTAGTCAACTACGCGACTGACTGAATAATACATCCGTTTTAAGGTGATATGCCGTAGAATTGTTAATACAGTCAATAACATTGTTTAGCGCGAAGATAAATACAAAATTGTTAGACAAAACATAAGCAAATAATTTTTGCTAATGGAAAATCAAATCGAGATGTAACCCACCACACGCTTAAATTCAAGCTAATAAATTATTATTTTTACAGAGAAGTCGGCCCCGAGGAGGTTACCTCAACGGAGGTAAAAGAATCCCCAGTTAAAAAATCTCCCGCCAAAAAGGTTGTCGTAGAGGAAAAACCAGAGAGTAACGGCAAGGAGGAGAACGGCAGTGGAGATGCCCCCGAGGAAACCCCCGCCGAGAATGGTGACGACAGCAACGATGCCGTTGAAAATGGTGATGCTGAAGGTATTTTCTCATTTCAAACTATGTATTACCTATTTTCATTTGGAATTTTATATCTAATGAAAAGTGAAATATCCACGAGTTAGTTGGTGAAATATTGAAATTTATCAAACATTTACAGAGACAGAAAAGAAAGACGCCGGTGTAAAGAGGAAATCTACTGCTGCCGACAACGGTGACGTCACAGAAAAGACGACGCCGGAAAAGAAACAGAAGGTTGCAGAAGAAGCACCTCCCGCTGAAGCGGAGGCCTAAACCTTTTGTCCTGCTTGGTTTACTGCAATGCATCTTGTTCATTAGGGCCCAACTCTTCTTACCTTGTACTTCTACAAAACCATAGATACCTATTTTGTACTCCCTTTTACAAGAGTTGTGCTCTATGGACACTACTAAGGTTTAATTACGATTAAACTTACCTGTGAAATGTACCTGTAAAGTGTAAATTTATGTTTGGGTTGTGCATCGCAGTGAACTGAACTTTGAATTGAATTCGGTGTTGTATGCTGTTCTGCGTGACTCGGCATGGGTTTAAGTTAAATCGGTCATAACAGTCTGCCAGTACTGCCAAAGGATTCACCTCGGTGAGATCATTCGATCCGTTCTGTGAACGACGCGTTAAACAGCTTCCGAAATACAAGGTTTAGATAAACTAAGATTTAAATTTAGATAATTCGTTTGTAAATTTAAGTTAGCAGTAAAATGTCGCACATTAATTAATAGGCATTAATACTTAACAGTAAAACATTCCTTGACTACCAATTGTGTTGTGAAATTGTAGTTGCTGAATTAGTATTTTCTCATTTAACAATTAAAAATACGTTTTATTTTCTTATGTATTTATTTCGAGATATTCTTCGACGTGAAGATGGCGGTGCCTGCTTTCACTTGTCTTAATCAGTTTTCTATACCATTTTCACATTTATGACGTAATAATAGTAAGTTATGAAGTTCAAAGTTGACGTATAAGGTGATAGTTATTGACATACTAATACTGTGTGCTATTTTTTGTACTTCTTATGGGTCTTACCATATTTTTTTATTTATTTTGCTTTGATAAATATGTGATAGAAAACTTCGAATATAAGATCTTTATCTATTCCGATACAGATTGTAAGGAATTATTGACTAACTTTAAATGTTTCTGGCAATAAATAGTTCAATCTAAACTATTTGTTTTAATTATTTTTAAGACTTAATAAAAACTTAGAGGTTCATCAACTCTACGTGTAAAGTTATTTTTTTATCCCAAGTAAATTTTTAATAATATCATTGCGTTTAAATTATTATTTATTAAAATCAAAATTATTTTTTACCAATTATTATTATAAATGGTCACAATATTTAATAATGTTCAAAAGACACGATCAATGACTTAATAATTATTATAGATGGCACATCGATGATTAATGTAATTGGTAAATATTAACATAGCAACAATTTCATAATAACGTTGACTTGTATGCTATTAAAGTGATAAGCGTAGAACCCATCAATTACTAAGGGTGAATCAAGGCCGGACGTAGCCGTGGTTACTAGCACAATACACAGTCCCCCTATGTCTATCAGTGCTCTTCTGAAAATCACATGGGAAACTCGAAATCCAAACATGCTACTGTTTTTAACATTTATTCAAACCATATTTCATTATTCGTTTTCACAAACAACTCAGAATATCAACGTTTGTAAGTAACGGTACTTAATTCAAATCGTTTTACATGGTTGCGTGTACGTGATCTAACTGCTTAAATTTCAGTATTAATTAACGAAGAAAATAATGCTTTGGCCGAGAAATCTTTTGAAGTAGCTAAGGAGTATGTTAGGAGAAATCCTAGTTTGGGACTTGCCGTCGATCCTATTATTGTCGTCGGTAACCGGACTGATGCTAAGGCGTTTTTAGAAAATGGTAAGCATTCGAAGCGACGTGCTAATTTATTTCCGAGTTTATTATACTCGCACGTTTGCTACGCTTTGCTGTCGCGGCAGACATTGATATTTAAAATAACCATTTTACAGGAAACACGTTTATCGCCTTAGCAAGGTCAAATAAGCGTAACTATTTTCAGGTTAATTTAATTATATCTGCTGTTTCAGTTTGTAGAAAATATACGGACATGGTGTCAGGAAAGAAACCACCACACGTCGTACTTGATTTCACAACGACTGGAGTCGGGTCAGAGACTATTAAATCATTTACTTCAGCGCTAGGTTTGCCCACTATTTCTGGGTCTTTTGGCCAAGAAGGTGACCTGCGACAGTGGCGAGGTCTAAACTCTAACCAAACACAGTACCTGTTGCAAGTAATGCCACCGGCGGATCTCCTTCCTGAATCAATACGTGCTATTGTTACGAAGCAAGGCATAACGAACGCCGCAATTATTTTCGACGAATTTTTTGGTTGGTAACAGATAATATATTACCATTAAACAGCTGTTGGTCGTTGACCTGTTTTAATCGTGACGCATTCTTTGCAGTGATGGATCACAAATACAAGTCTCTTTTACAAAATATTCCAACTCGACACGTGATAACACCCGTTAAAAGTTTTAGTAAAGATGAGATTAAAACGCAACTTCGAAGTCTCCGAGAACTTGACATTGTTAACTTTTTCGTTATCGGCAGCTTAAGAACTATTAAAAACGTGCTGGATGCTGCTAATGAGAATCAGTACTTTGGTAGAAAAACCGCTTGGTTTGCACTCAGTTTAGACAAGGGCGATATAAGTTGTGGTTGCAAGGATGCTACTATTGTTTACATGAAGCCCACTCCAGATGCAAAGAGTAGGGATCGATTAGGAAAAGTTAAAACTACTTACAGCATGAATGGAGAGCCAGAGATTACATCTGCGTTCTATTTTGATCTGTCCCTACGAACATTTTTAACAATCAAGTAATGAGTTTTTTATTATACGAATGTGCGTTCTAAATTTCTAATTATAAAACAAACGTGCAATGTAGGACGTCTAATTATAGCTCGGGATTTTCCGTGAGAATATGCGTTTTATTAATTTCCAGATCACTACTTGACTCTGGCAAGTGGCCAAACGATATGAAATACATGAGCTGTGATGACTATGACGGTAAAAACACCCCCACAAGGACGCTAGATTTAAAAACTGCATTTCAAGAAGTACGTGTACCTTCACAATTCAATTAAGGATTGAAAACAAACGTTTCGTTTATAAATACTACTTTACAGGTTAAAGAAACACCAACGTACGCGCCGTTTTTTATTCCCGAAGATGGTTCAATGAACGGCAGAAGTTACATGGAGTTTACAACAGATTTATCAGCCGTGACGATAAAAGATGGTGCCTCGATAGGCAGCAAACCGTTAGGATCCTGGAAGGCCGGTCTTTCAAATCCCTTAACATTAACCGATCCAGAAAATATGACCGACTATTCCGCTCAATTGGTGTACAGGATTGTGACTCTTGTGGTATGGAGTATTATTACAATTGAATTATACTTCAAATTTACGTAGGTACCTAGCATATAGCAATATTCGTTTGTTTTTAAACAACTGTGTAAATAACGTCTTTATTAGCATAGGCGCTATCGTTCGTTGACATTTAACTTATCTTATGGAATGTCCAAAATTCTCTAAAGCAAGAATTTAATCAACGAATCTTTGTATAAAATTCTGGATTTGTAATTATTGTTAACTGTTCCATGGGCAATTACTTTTGCAAGTACATTGTTACTGATTAATTAAGATTGAGATCTTGATGTTGGTTTAACATTTGATTATCATTAGCAATGTTATAATTTTAGCAAGACCCATTTATAATACTGGATGAGGATGCACCAAAAGGCTTTAAGGGTTATTGTATAGATTTGATAGAGGAAATAAGAAAGATCGTTAAATTCGACTACGAAATAACACTAGTACCAGACGGAAGCTTCGGTAATATGGACGAAAATGGGAATTGGAATGGAATTGTCAAGGAATTAATGGAAAAGAGGGCAGACATAGGACTGTCTTCTTTATCAGTGATGGCGGAGAGGGAAAACGTGGTGGATTTTACGGTGCCATATTACGATTTGGTTGGAATCACTATTTTGATGAAGTTGCCGCGAACGCCGACATCATTGTTCAAATTCTTAACCGTTCTAGAGAATGATGTGTGGTTTTCTATTCTCGCCGCTTATTTCTTTACAAGGTATGGCATTAATTTATTAAATGCACTTATTTATAGAATAGCTCGACCGTGAGAGTTAGAGTGATAATGAATGTGTTATCCGCTTTGCTTTTTAATTGGATAGGTGTGTATCCATTACACACACATGGAATTCTTTTATTATGAGAGCGAAAGTTGGTTATGACGCAAAATTTTCAGTAGGTACCCATTGGTTTAGCTGTGAAATATTTCTCGAAGTTAATAGACCAAAAAAAAATATATCAGAAATATAAATATCGACTACATTACAATAGAATTGGGATCTAAATGGGTGCCAAATCATACAGACCAAGCATATACATATTTACAAAAGAAAGAAAATGGAGCTCAAATCCTTTTACTCGACCTTAAAAACTCGAAAAAAAGGTTTACAATTAGAAGCTTGACTTGCAAATGATCTGTGGTCTGTGTAGCTCTGTGGTTCACTTTCCATATTAATCCATCGTTTTAAAATAACAAATCGTAATGCATCAATATAAGCTACATCCTTTAAATTCTGCTCTAAATAGTCCTTTGACCTTTGCGATCAGACAAATAGCTAAAATAGTGAATAGGTCAATCTAAATTGCATTGAGAACCCGTTTGTTGGTACTACGTGAGCCCGCGATGCATACAATTCTATTGCTTATGGCCCGGGAATGTAAGACAATTTTGTACACATTTTTGTGTATTACACTAACGCATTTTCTAATCTACTAAATATAGTATTTGTTCTTTAAGAGTTACTACTTTTAACAATATTAAGTAATTACTTAAAATCTTCATGAATTGGTATCCCGTAGCTCGTATTAAGGTGGATTTGACAATGCACAGCAATGTAGACTTATGTTTTTCGACGGCTTTCGTGGTCGTGGTTAACCCACAGTGGGTTAATTAAAAAAAACTAAGTAATTGCAATTATTGTCGAAATACTGCTTTTAATAAAATAATAACAATAAACACCCTGACAAAAATGTAAAAAAAAAGAATATTAAGAATTTCTTGCACAATAATCACTGACTCATTTTGATCCCATGGCGATTAAAATATCTATATTTTATTGGTATCAAAGCCCCGGAAATACCGATTACAATTTAAAAGATGCCACGACAACCTTCGATGCCGTCATTAAAGTGAATTATCGTGGTTTACAAAAAGAATATCAAATTCCTTTCATGTTTGCTTCCACGTCTGTGTTCCTTTGCAATATAATATAATTTGTTTATTGTATATTAAGAGCGACACCTTTATTTTGTATATAGCGTAAAAAAAATGACTTTTTTCACTTTAGTAACGTTATTACGCGTTTGTAACCAAAAATTTAACATCAAATGAAAAATAATTTTTAAATATCAATTTCTGAACGAAAAGTAGATTATTATTTTTAAAGCGTATGTACTTTTCAGATGCATACAAATATAAGCAGAAATGTTATTATGAATATTTTATTTAAGTAATATAGTAGGATACGGTTTGTTTTTACAAATATTCACAAAACCGTTTATTATTTACATGTTAATGTGATTTCGTAAGCGTTAACATTCATTTGTAAGACTCGGAGCATTTAATATTTTACTTTAGTCATTATTCAAGTCTTATTTATTTAGTCAAACAAATTAAGTAAGTAAAAAGCACGATTTTGTCCCAGGTCTCATGTCAGAGATGGGACATGGACGGCCTTGCTGATAGTTTTCGTATAAAATTATAGTTACAAGTGACGAAACTTATGAATATTTGTGTAGCGTTTATAAATCAATAAAACGACCATAGATTATGTATCATCGAATTCATAGTCTATGACATCGTTACCGACAGGTTTATTATTTACCTGTGGCGCGTGTAATCATGGGAAATGACATGGAAATAGGGCAGTCTCCATCAGATAAATAAACGGATCGATGTTTTATGTAGGCTAGCTGTATTTCTTATTTTCATAGAAATGAGGTCAAACACGGCACTATAATTAATGTTAAAGTTAAATATTACTTACATACTCGTTACGTTACACATAACAAATCACCCGCGTGAATTTTTAAATCTTTTTAACCGCTCTTGAAGCAACATAGTAATCATCACTCTCTATCTATTGCTTCTTATTAAAGAAAGGTAGATATAGCATGTGCTAATGTTGTATATAATACGGATGATGACATTATTTAAACAACATAAACACACAAAATAACTTGCTATAATAATCTATTATCAATAGTTTTAGCGCAGTTAGTAACAATTTCGGAAAATGGAAAGTTTTATAATCTCTTTCACGTTCAGAGACCTATCTGTAACTGTCCGTTCATAGGTTGTTTAATACTTAATAAAAATGTTTTCCCTATACGATCCTTCAAACAAGTTTGTAATCGAGGCTAGAGTAGTTAGAATTAGCACCAATGATTGATTATTTATTTAATCTTATCGGTAAGGGACTATCGATATCGATAAACTCTACATTATAATAAACTAGATCGCCCGCAACTAATAGTATGATAGATTGGGCTCGGGACAAAATCACTTTACGATTGGCGTGACTCACTAACGCTAAAAATTACATTAGCTCACGCTTAGTCACGTGACCAGTGTATCCCATCTCAAGCCTTTTGGGTCTAGGCTACCGAAATAGCGGTACTATCGACACGAACTGTCATTTTCAAACGAATATACTTTTTGACTTTCTACATACATTATACGTTAATTCATCTTATCTCAGCCCCCTGGGCCATGAGACGAAGTCACTTTACGCCAAGCGTAACCCACTATCGCCAAAGGATAAGAATGACGTGACCAGAGGCTTGAGACAAAATCACTTTACGACATGCGTGACTCACTAAAGCTTAACGAATTGGAAATGACATTAGCTCACGCTTTGTCACGTGACCTGCTTGAGACAAAATCACGCTTCGATAGGCGTGACCCACTATCTAGAGGAATTTAAATAAGAATGACAGCTATAGCTAGCTCAGATTTTAATTTGGGACATGCGTCATTAAATCATTCATCTATATTTTTAATTAATTGCCGGCTTGGTGGGGCTAGATTTGCTCGCCTTGCCGATTTCCATTCGTTGGCATAAATGTCCCGTACAAGTCAGAATTTGAGCATTCGCAAAATGTATTTGATATACGGTATTATTTAAAAATGCTTGGAAATTTACATTCTTAAGAAAACGTTCTTAGGTCACGAATCATAGGTCTTTATTAGGAGCGCAGCGCTGTCAGGTATGTCAAACTTCACACAAAACTTGGCTTGACAGTTCTTTAAACTAGATTTAAGTTTGACGTTCTAGAAAACGGGGCTTAGATTACTACTACCATTGTAGTCTTACTACTGACGGCATAATCTATGTAATAAAGTAATATTTAACGGTGAAGTAAATTCCTGTTCATGCTGGAGCTGCTTATCAGAACATAATTATTCATAAAACAGAAATGTATTTCTCAAGACATTTTAGGTAAGTAATATTGTGCCTAGCTCGCCTTTCTTTGGTACTGGTGTTGGCTGTAGATCTTTAATGTTTCTAACTAGAAAATTCGGTATATTCTAACTAAATATCGTTTCATTTGTTACATAACACGGAACTAAACATAGGTTTCATAAACTTTTTTGTAGACATGTAAAGGGCAAAAGTTGAACAGTAAATGCAATAATCCTTATTTTTCTGGTTTTTATTGATACGCTACGAAAAAAGCAGAAAGTTTTTGTTTCGTTTGCTGAAATTCTCGTTTCACCTCGTTCCAATATACTTTTGAAGTGTGGACTCAATAACCGTGAAAACCTTAACCGTAGCTGAAACCCAAATTAAGCAACAAATGAGCCATAAACTAAATGCGGCTTCATGGTAGAGTAGTCAATTGTCATTAACCGACGAACACAGATAAAAATATCGTATATTTCCGGTCTCTAACAGGTACGTTAATTAAACACTTTATTGCACATATATTAACGATACTAGATACGTATATATAATTTTTCCCAACACACAAATATACAGTATTTACAATATTCTTGAACTATAGTAATAAAATGCTGTGGCAGCATTTTCTCGGAAACGAGAATGTTAAAATACAATTTATGAGTATGGTAAAAACTGATCTCATATTGGCTTCAAGTGTGCGATGTTTGTTTACATTTTGTTTACGCTTCTAATTATTAACTAATATATACTTGACTAATGTTAGTTACATAACTCCGTTAAATAAGTTTTTAAATTAACAACAGTCAATCACACCTTGAGCACTGTCAAATAAATCAAACTTCATAAACAATGGTTTGACAATTCTCGAAACTAGATCTATCACTCGAATACGCGGGCCTGAGTTTAGTGAAGAGGGGACTAATTACACATTTTATACCTATAAAGTGATGTTACATGTAATGTGGTTTTATAAATTGTGTCTGCACTAAGACACAATTTAACATGACGAGCCTAACTTAAGACTAATAAGTAATTTTAAACTAACCTAATTTATGTATTTATTCACACTTCGTTGCATTAAAATAAACACAAATTACACAATACATACATAAAAATTATAAGGGCTGAAACGGGCCCCCTTATCGCTAACAAGCGTTCTCTTCCAGGCATCCCTAGTAAGAGAAAAACTAAAAAAAGAAATATATTTAGTAAAGTGCAAGAAGTGCATATCCGAATGTTATATAAAAAAATGTATAGAGCCTTAATCTAAATACAAAAAAAAAATATTGATAACAAACTAAAAAATCTCACGGAATCATGAATGGCGATGCAATACAAAAGAAAAGGAAATACAAGAATTACACAATTCACGATTGATCAGGATAGGACGATGAATTTACTTTTACTAACACAAGAAAGAGTCCAATAACACTACTTACAGTCTCTATTAAGCGTAAAGGCCGATTTACATTATCTTAGTGTTTAGGAGAGTGCTTTAGTACAACTTGAAAGGCATGTTCTTTAGCGTAGCGTTTACTAAAGCAAGTAGCGTTTACATGTTTCAACTAAAGTACTATCCTAAAGCACTCTCCTAAACACTAAGATAATGTAAATCGGCCTTAACATAGTGTCTTGTGTACTATTTAATTAATACGATGCGTTTGATGTTCGAAGTCTGGTACGTAATTAAATACGATCCCATTTTAAAGTCGCAGCCTATTTTATTGCTCCTTCCTTAGTTCCATCTGTAAAACTGTTTGTAAAAGTTTTCGAAATACTGTAGTAGGTATATGCAAAATAGACAATGTTTGGTTCTGTATCAAGACATAAAACACATTTTATAAATTAATACATGCACAGATTCACACAATTAATACTTCTGTGTGCGTACTGTATTTATGTGTGTATGTATAACAAGCTCCGTGACTCACTTTGCCTCAGAAATGGATTAAAATACGTGCCAAATTCAAGAGTAGTTCAATGTCGTATATTCGCTATTTTGAACCGGGAACATTTTTGTTGACAGTTTTAAAGCTTGCTATCTTTATACCCAGTGTTGCTAACGAAAATAATTACATTAATGATTAAAACTATCCAATAAGTATGTTTAAAATAGTTTTTATTTATTGTTGGGCATAGATAAATGTATTTATTATAAACATTATTTTATAGACACAAGTACATCATTTGAAATAGCATTAAAGTTATCTATGTTTTAATAGTTACGAATTATTGATACACCGCTTTTGTATTCTTAGTACGGTAGTTGTGTAGAAAGCGTAACTTTTATAAGTATATATGTATATATACCTATATATAATTATATAGGAACTACATATATGTTTTATAATCAAGCGAATCACCTTCAGCGGCTACTTATGTCAACATGCATGACGTCTTAAGCCATGACATACAAACCGTAAACTTCAGGATGTACTTCGCATGTACATTGTCAAGTCTTACTAAGGACATATAATACCTGTATTGCCCAACTTGAACAACAGCGAAGAAATGTTAAATAATCCCATAGGATACAGATTTTCTTTTCTGATGATTTGCCGTATGATAATTATAACAGTACTGATATCGTTATTGAAAATATGGGGTTAGGATGAGCCACCCTTTTCACCGAATTCTCAGACCGAATATACACAAGAAAATATCATAAAATCGGCCAAGATGTTCCGGTGTTTCACAAGTATCGTGGCTCGTTTCTGCTTGCATCGAAATAAGACTTTACATAGAACAAATTGTTAATATGAATATTTCATATACTAGTATTTTACATTATATATATGTAGTTCATGTTCTGTGACCTGTATAATTCCGAAACGACCACAATGATTATACAAAATTACAAATACTAACTGGGCTAATAGACCTAGAGTAATTTATTGATAACAATTCGCGCGTGTTATTTACTCCGTGATAAGAATTTAAAAAGCTTATTCTTTTAATTTAATTAAATTCTATCGAGTGACGAGAGGAATTTACATAAAACTCTTTCGATACTTATACCACAAAACCAATAACAAAAATTAAGTTAAAATATCTCGCTATGTTTATTATGTAAAAAGATTTTAATCTTTCGCCTTATTCTACGTTTGTAGTTTGTACTAACAATAGAAAAAACAAAAATGTTGACTATGTGGCTAACTTCAGGGTGTCGGTTTTTTGTAACGGTGTGCGCGTCGTAAAAATTTACTCATCATTTTTCCCTAACGCGCCAAAAGAAGTATAACTTCAATAATTGATTTTCCGTTATTCAAGAATCAGCTGCCTATAGCGTCCCATGACAACGCCCTTCTTCGTTTCAATTGTTAGATTTGGGGACCCTTTTAAGTAAAACACACCTCTGTTGGGTCCCCAGCTCGCAATAATTGCGTAAGTTTTTTTTATATTTGTCGTATTTACGTAAACATTAAAATCGATTAATTTAAATGTCTAATTGCACTGAGCCATAGAAGTAAAATTTATATGAAATATTCATTACTTCTCTTGTTTATTAGTTCTTATCTTTGCTATCTTTGCAGGAACTTCATTAATAACTATAGGCATATCGGACATAATATATTAAGTTACAATTTAACCAGAATAACAAATTGTAACATGCATTACATGGATTTAGGGGAGGGCAATCGGGCCTAAAAGTGTAAAGGCAAAAGAGCCCTACAATAGACTTCGGAAAAATAAATGTTTTAAATTCCTACATAAAAACTAGTAAATAATTTTTCTTTTGATATATTTTTACATGTTAGTTAAACACTAAAAGAATCTACTTGGTTTCACAATAAAGTATTGATTAAAAACTCGACTGAAATTGTTTTTTGCATTTTATTTGGAAATTGATTAGGGACTCCAGATCTCTAAAACCGGGCCTATATGTGGTATCCACAGAAGAAGATTTATTATATCTAATTTTAAAAAGTTAATGAACAAAAAAACAGGAGGATAACAAATAACTTTAACCCGCATTGTAAAGAGAAATTTTCGCTTTTACTTTAACTCTTCGATAACATAGTGTACCATTTAAACATTTTAAAACAAATCAATAGTCTAGATTTGAATTATATTCGAAATCTAATAACAATTATATTTATAGCTTTCAGAAATTTGTGTTTCATAGCTGTGGTATGAGTTCCGATCTCTTTGGTCTGAATTAAAAATGTTGAATTCAGTTAGTTAGTTAGTTAGTTGACACAAATTTAGGTGAGACAAAGTTCACCGGGTCATCTATTAATGTTACCAGTTCAAAGTCGTTTCTAATTGTGAAGTTCTTATTATTGTCTCTTTCAATTTCAAGGACCTCTTATAGAGTATAGTCCTCATTCAACTGGCTCCATCTCTCTCTATCTTAGGCATTTTTATCCCATTCTATTCCACCAACGTTTATAAGTTCGTCAGCCCACCGTGCAAGAGCGACCTCTCTTTCTTTTCCCTGGCCCTTTCATTGTTCATGCGAGCGGTTTGGCCCAATATCTGAATGTTTCAAGGAATAAATGAGGCTAAATTGTTATTATCTTTCAATTAAGAAGCTTTAAAAAAAGTCAAAATCATTTATTCATATAGGTACACTTATGAACATCAAAAAAGAAATATATATAAAATTCTTCTAATTTTATATTTACCTATTGCCAGTTCTCAAATCAAGGGGGTAAGACGGAAAAGAAGAACTGGCAATAAAAATTACGCCACTCTTTTTAATCGCCAATTTTTTTTGTTTTACACAATGTTTGTAAGGAGCTGCAACCATTACACCATGTTCCGCATGACATCTTAAGTAAGTAATAATAATAAAACAAAGATTTGTCCTCTATGAGTAGGAGGCATGGTGAAATAGGAGCACGCACTTACATTCTCGTGGGAACAACACGCAAATACACAGTCGAAATAACTAACATCAGCGCATACACCAATTCAAGTCCGACCAGTCACCGCAGTAAATGTTTTATTATTAGTGATATATACATTTAATCTAATGAATTAAACTTCTTTTAGTTTCCTTATGTGGGTATTTGATAAGTGGAGTCCATACAGTTACCAGAACAATCGGGAGAAGTACAAGGATGATGACGAACGACGGGAGTTCACGCTGAAGGAGTGTCTTTGGTTCTGTATGACGTCATTAACACCTCAGGGTGGAGGGGAGGCACCCAAGAACCTCTCCGGACGGCTTTTGGCCGCTACTTGGTGGCTTTTTGGGTAATTTCTCTTGTTATCACTAAGATTTATCCGATTAGTCTACTGTCCACACGGGTAGAATTTAATTGCTACGACTTCGGGCGTTTTACAACGTAAAATATCTTCCTCGATCGTATGATCGGAAAAGCCCCACTATGACACACTTGGAGTCTATTTTTAGTTTAGTTTGTTGGTTTGGTGGACTTAATATAAATTGTATAGAATCATACGTTAAAAAGAAATATTGTACAAATTACCCTCTAATTAATGATCTTGATTTCCCCTAAATATGGGGATAAATTACCAACTGCAACGCAGTGCAGTTGGCATCACTGCACTGCGTTGCAGTGCTTTACCTTTTTTGTTGTTGGCAACACATTGTAGGTCGATTGATGCTTAATACGTTTTTGTATATAAATGTAAGCGTAGGTCAAATAAATATTTCAAGCAAAAAAAAAAAAAAAATCTCGTATGTAACGATTAACTTTAGTTTTTCTGTTTTAGCTTCATCATAATAGCATCGTATACCGCAAATTTGGCCGCTTTCCTGACAGTCTCCCGTCTGGACACTCCAATAGAGTCCTTAGATGACCTCTCCAAACAGTACAAGATCCAGTACGCGCCTCTTAACGATTCCAGCTCCATGACGTACTTTGAAAGAATGGCCAACATTGAGATTAAATTTTACGAGTAAGTACCCACATTTACATTCCTTCGGGGACAACATTTTTAATAGGCCAGTAGAAAAATTAAGTGTTATTGAGAGAGTACTATTAATAATCTAATAGCGCTACAGCCTTATATGTCTTGGCTCATCAGATTGCATCTGTTTCTTTGATCATTTTTATTTCATAGACAAGTAGAACAGCCATCTGTCTGACATGTAAGATTGGATTTGACATATGCCGGTTTCTTCGCGATGTTTTCCTTCAGCGAGTGTTTAATGCGCACATAGACAGAAAGAACCTACGACCTCAAGGATGAGAGAAGTAGCTACTAGGCCAACAGTGTTATTCATTCTGTATAATTTCATTAGTTTATCAAAAAATCGATAACTAAAAACATTTATATTATGTCTTTGCCTCGTACTATCTTGGAATTTTATTTGGTCAGTTTAATCAAAAAGTAAGTTAAGAAAGAATTGACAAGAAAAAAACATGACGTTTATTTTTTTTGTTACTGTCATGGTGCGCCACAGGGACTGGTATGACGCCATCTTGTCTAAAGTATTTTGGCGGGTTCTTGAAAGTAGGACTTTTTATTTTTTAAAGCCTGGATAAGTCCTTTAGTCACTAATAAATACTTAAAAATGGTTTTTAAAAATCTTGCCAAATAGCCTATTTTTAGCTTTAAGTGCATACGAAAATGTGCAATGAGTTCAAATCTGTAACAGTTGTCGTGCAAACATGCCCTCTGTGGTTACGAGGGCGAAATCAATCGAATGAGGTCAATTTAGTTCATTAAATGCAAGTAACATTTACCTGTTCTATTTCAGTTCAGAAATTTATGAGATGATTTATTTACATTTCATACGCTTGAGATTATAATGGCATAGTTACTGATATAACTCTTATCAGAGGCTTATCGGTCACGAAGCCAGCTTGATAACACCGTTTCCGCCATATTGTATATGGAATTTTCACTGTTTTGTTTTAAAAAAACATAAACAACGCCTGTTTTTGAACGTTTAAACATTCGTTTAAAAACTATGTTATTAGGCTCTGAAAAGTGAAAATTTTTGAGAGCCGTTTCGAGTTATTATTAGCGATTTCTTTATACAATAAAATGTTAATAAATTAATGTGTAATGTGAGTATATGATGAAACGATTTTTATGAGTTAAAACGGGCGATACTACACAAGAATTAGATCTGGTGAGTAACTCCAACATCCAACCAAACCTTCGAACATCAGGTGCAAATGTATTTATTAAATATACGTAGAATAAATTCAAATGTGAATAAATATAATATAGTCCGCATTTAACACTCGCTAAAAATAATAATAATAATCCTACAGCTAACATAAATTAGATATAACAAAAAACAATTATACTAAAGATACTTATAGCCAAAGATGGAATTCGTAATACAAAAATGTTAAACATTTACGAAAGGAAAAAATCAATAAAAATTATTGAATACATTTAACTAGGTAATACCTAATTCGGCTGTGTGTGTGATGGTGTGAAAGTGAGGGTTCGTGAGAGTGTGTATGTGGGGTGATGCAGGTTAAGCATATTCCGTGATAGCTTAAACAAGTAAAGTCTTAGTGGTCGTTGTGAGTTTTTTTGCATATTTGGTATTGATGTGAGGAACCTGTTTTCATCATCAACGACTTATCTAAAAAAAACACTGGTTTAACAGAATATGGAAGGAAATGAGCCTAAATGACAGCCTAAGTGATGTGGAACGTGCGAAGCTGGCGGTATGGGATTACCCGGTTAGTGACAAATATACGAAAATGTGGCAGGCAATGAAAGAAGCTGGGTTACCAAATACAGTAGAAGAGGCAGTCGCTAGAGTCAGAGCTTCCAAGAGTTCAAGCGAAGGTTTCGCGTGGCTTGGTGATGCTACTGATGTGAGGTAAGCAAATAGATTAAAAAAATTTTTTTTTTTTAAAGTATTAATCTTGATCTCGTGGTCTAACGTACTGTTAGTCTGATTAGGAGTTTCCGATTTCACGGAGAATCCAGGATTTTCAAAAAAAACAATTATTGTATTGACAGCCCTAAAATTGTAAAGTAGCGGAGATTCAACATCATTATGCACTAAACGCTCACATTTCCACCCTTATGTCAGACATCTGTACTATAAGACGATACTTCGATAAATATATAGACAGACAGAGAGATAAATAGACAGACATATAGAGATAAAGATAGACAGACATATAGATAGAGAGATAGAAAGGTAGGCAGATTTGTAATAGATAATACCGTTACAATCACAATGGTAATCTGACACCGGAATCAGCCTGGTGAACAGTAAATTATATTATTAAAGAAAAATTAGGAAATAATTGTAAGGGTGCGTACAGACTATGTAACATATAATATAACTTGTGTTTTATAACACGTCCACATTTTGTAACCTTGTTATTCAACATTATAACATAAAACAATACTGTACACATTAGAATAACAATGCAATATAACAATGTTATATAACCATTTTAAATAACAAAAGAAAAACAAAAAAACGTAGATGCTGGGTTCGTCCTAGCATACATATCAATAACATGTTTTATAACATGCAGTGTCCATGTCACCGTAAAATTGTAAAAACCGTTAGATTGTAATCTATCTCGCGAGATTGTAAACTGTCGAAAGATTGTGAACCTCAAGGAACTGCTTACAAATTAACGTATTATTATTCGGTAGTTATATGAAATTGTTGGGAAGTAAAATTAATCTGTAATTGACCAAAGAAGTTTGAATGATAACTAAGTTAGTGTAGTGCAATCTACCGAATAATAATACGTTAAATTGTAAGCAGTACGCTGAGGTTCACAATCTTTCGACAGTTTATAATCTCGCGAGATAGATTACAATCTAACGGTGTTTACAATTTTACGTTAACATCCACATTATCTGAAACATGTTGTATAGCAATGTTGTATAACATGTTATGTTATAAAGTCTGTACGCACCTTAAGGAATAAATTCAAGTTTACTACGTCTCATTTGGCTGCTGGAACAGTTAGAGATACCATAACCCCTTGTGCACTATACGAGAAACTCGTATAGAAGATTGTATTTTACTTCCTGTAAGCAACTTGCTAGGTTTCACTTATTTTATACACATTTGCGTTGCATTTCAGATACCAAGTCCTGACGAGCTGTGACTTACAAATGGTAGGAGACGAGTTCTCCAGAAAACCTTATGCCATTGCGGTTCAACAAGGTTCACCACTGAAAGATCAATTTAATAATGCGTAAGTTAATTTTAATATTCAACAGTAAATTAATTAAATCATCAGAAATTCTGCCAGCGTAAAGGTACACTGCCACAGGGACCAAACTTTTTAAATTTGTTTTATTTTTATTAATATTATGTATGTAAGTTAAGAAAATTGTGAATACTGTATATTTGATTGTTATGATTACTAATAAATAAACTATAAATAAAAATTACAAAATATGTTACTAAGGTCAAAACTCGAAGACAGCTGGACCAATTTGATTTCATTTCACTTATTCCTTGAACTCTGAGAAGCGTTATGTAGAGGAAAATTAAAAAAAAAATTAATACTTAGGTTATTATTGAAAAGCGTTTCTATGGGGTATAGCATAGCAAAATGTTCCATATGTTGGCAAGTATCTACTAAAAAGGTAAGTAAACATACTTACAACGAGATAAATCTATCTCTTTTCGACAAAGCGTAAACACAATTTGACAGAAAGGGACGAAATCCGACGACGGAACTTCACTATTTTACAATTTAGTTCTTTATATTCAATATATTTTATAAAAAACGCCTTATCAGTCGGGTTTAATTTTAATTAACTTTATTACTCAACTATTTAGCATTACATAAATACTTCCTACTTTACGCTTAACATGTACTTCCTGAAACGATAGTCTGAACAATTTAATGTTACATGAATTACTAAAGTTACGTACGAATTATTATTCGAGTCAGTACGTTCTAACCGCAGGTGTTAATTGGTTTTTCTATACGGTGAACAATCGTGAAACCAACAAGGAACAATAGATGAATTGATAGATATATAGTTTATAAGATATATAGGTAAATAGATTTATTTATTTTCCTTATTTCCTATTTTTACATTAACTTAATACTACAATAGAAAACTAACGTAAAACATAATAGAAACATAACAAGTAAAAACTTAAAACCTAAACCATTTTATAACTAATTATAAATAATGCAATTCTTGTGAATTCAGCCAGTGTGCAACTAAATATATCTGTCTCACAAGCAATAGTGTTTAGGGTGCGCAAAACACGCGATGGTGCTTCTCTGAGTAAGTTCGTCCGCGCCCGAGGCACTGCGGACTTGCGACCGCTTACCACGCCGAGTGTGGTTATTTGGCACACGCAGCCCCAATCTTTCCAACATTGATAAATGGAACACTACAGACATTGATAGATAGATAAATAGGCAGCTTAATTGATAGATATATGGTTAGATAGATAAATGGAAAGATAGATAGATATATAATTATTTATCTCGCTGCCAGGCTATTTTATCAAGTCTCAACCCCGTAAATGAGAATTTTAGAAAGGCTTAGGCTATTTTATTTCTTTATCACCTTCCTTGTCTGCTCTTGAATTCTTCACCGTAAAACCATTAAAAATCATGTTAAAGTAGCTTAACAACTTAAAATATCATAGTAAGTAAGTTTAGTTAGTAGATAGATAGATAGTTATAGTAGTAGATTTAAGTTTGGTACATTTTAAATGCATAAAACTCACTTAGTAACAAAATTTGCCGGTTATTATCAAGTTCAAGGGCGCTACGTTTTGGTGAAATACAATGTCTACACGAGGTAGTTTTTGAATACATATGTTATTTTTTAAACCGTTTCTGTTGTAACCGAAACACTAAGTAACATTGTACAAAAAGTGTCAAAAAATTAATTTAAATATTAATACAATATTTGTTTGTGATAATCCCAGGTCCGTATATAATTCGTTCGTTTCGTTTGACTCATTGATTTAAATGTGAATTACGTTCAAGAATGCGGACCTAAAACCGATTTTAATTTTTTTTTCACCAATATAAGCGAAGTATCAACGATAATGGTTTTAAAAACCATTCAGATTATTCATTAGAATCTTTAAAAATTCCAATTAAAAATCTAAGAACCCCCCAAAACGATTCAAGATGGCGTCTCACTAGCCCCTATGATATACCGTAGACAGTAGACACGTAAACAAACGTCAAGGTTTTTATTAACAAAATATTTTGCTCCCTACAGCTACCAGCGTACAGTACAACGTCGACTACAAAAACCTATACTACAACAAAAGGTTGCGTTGTCCAAAGTTTTCCAAGTAACCTTAAATTAATTAACGAGCTACGATTGAAATTGTTTAATAATAAATTGCATACCAGTAAACATTGATAATCTCGGCTAATTCTGACCTTGGCGTTATGAATAACAGAATAATACTGATATTAAAATAACAAACACACTATTCGACGTACAGTGGGGTCAAGTACTTTATCCGGTAGACTTTTAGGTATACATTTTTTAAAGAACTGGGCAAACGGGCAGTTGGCTCATCTTATGTTAAGTGATACTGCCCATGGACACTCAATGCCAAAGGACTCGCGAGTGCGTTGCCGGCCTTTTTGGGATTGGTCATCGATTCCAACCGCTCTTCGTTGAATACGGTGGAAGGAGCTGGTAATGGGAACAGTACTCCATGTGGAGCCGAATTTGCGCTTTATACAGTTGCAAGCGGCTTTTAGCCTTTCCCTCCAAATTACCACAAAACTGGACGTCGTTCGATATGAAAACATATCGAATTACGAATTAATTACATTCGATACATTCACGTTAATTCAAACAAGATTAAAGCGCGCTAAATTATCAAAACTTTTCAATTATGTATTTTGAAAACATAAATCGCCCGCGCTTTACTGACAATTAAGGGCATAATCAGGAATGATTTAAAAAAATTCATTAAAAAGATTGTGATAATATAAAGCTGATGTATAAAATGATATATAAAATACGGTATATTTTATAAGTTCACAAAACCTTTACAACGTACTACAGTTAGTACTTTTTAAATTAACATTATTACAAAGAATAGCATTGTTGTAATGACACAATTTTTGCTTTTGTTGTAATTACAAAAACGTTTGGACTCCTTATAGGCTGAATACAAGATACCTATTTAAAGTATTATACATGATATTTATATAAATCATTGCAGCATACTCCAATTGCTGAATAAACGAAAACTAGAAAAGCTCAAAGAAACATGGTGGAATAATAACCCCAAAGCCGTGAAATGTGAGAAACAGGACGATCAGTCGGACGGAATTTCCATACAGAATATTGGTGGCGTGTTTATAGTTATTTTCATGGGAATCGGACTTGCTTGCGTAACTCTAGGCGTCGAATACTGGTGGTACAAATGGAGAAAGCGAGCTGTCATTGGAGATGTCACGCAGGTATGCTAAAAACAATACAAAATTAGCGGGCACGGCGGTTATTCAACGTCTGGCGCCATCTAGCGGTCTAATTATTATCATTCAAAAATCCCGAAATCTTTTAGTTTTTATTATAATTTAATCTGACGACTATACTTTCAAACGAATATATGTATATTCTTATTATATAAATACAGATTCTGTGCAATTACCATATATGGTCAAGTGATTTAATTGTACGGATAATGACATTCTTTGAAGGTTACGAATGATCATAATTATAGGTGACTTTATAGTGTATGTGGCGCCATCTATTCATATGTTGTGACGACTTGTAAAATTTGGTAATATATTTAACTCCAAACAGTACCAACAGGTGGCGCTGGTCTCAAAATTACTTTACGCAAATCTATTGACTATAGTTTATGACATTTTAACCTAGCTGTTGGTTTGTTTATCTTGTATCTTCCCTGTAAACGTAAATAATAAATTTTCTATTACAGGTGCAGCCAGTGAAACTGTCTAAGAATGAAATTTCGACAAATGAAGGAAAGAAAAATGAGAATGTCTCGTTCAGATCTAGGAACCTAAACTTAGCTGACCTTAAACGAAAGTTTTAGTGGAAATTAAAAGTCAGACATATGAAATCAAACCCATCTTGTTTATTGTTCGATGTTTGATTGGTTCTTATTTGTTGGAAGTAGGGAACTTATTTTCATATAGGGATAGGGAGCTTATATTCTATAGATATTTAATATTTTCTCTCAATGTTACAATTGTTAATAAATGTGATTTATTGCTTTAGAGGCTATGTTCATGCCTTTGGCTTAAATGCACCTGGATTTTGAATCGAATAACATTTAATTGCACTTTTTACTTAGGATTAAATCCCAAAATAAAATTGCTTTTTTAAAGATGCTCTTGAAAATGTGTAAATTATATTGAATATCTGTCGTGTTTCAACTATGCACCGATTTCTAACACAAATTAGTGAGAAATAAATACTTGCACCATGATTATTGGTTTCATTTACCCATCAACGCTTCCCAGCAGGTAAATTGGCAAGAGCAGTTTACAGTTAGATGGGCAGATGAGATGGTGATGTCACCGTAAAATTGTAAACACTGTTAGATTGTAATCTATCTCGCGAGATTATAAACTGTCGAAAGATTGTGAACCTCAACGAACTGCTTACAATTTAACGTATAAATATTCGGTAGTTATATGAAATTGTTGGAAAGTAAAATTAATCTGTAATTGACCAAAGAAGTTTGAATGATAACTAAGTTAGTGTAGTACAATTTACCGAATAATAATACGTTAAATTGTAAGCAGTAAGCTGAGGTTCACAATCTTTCGACAGTTTATAATCTCGCGAGATAGATTGCAATCTAACGGTGTTTACAATTTTACGTTAATAGTGACACTACAAAATCGGTCGTGACACACGGGTCTTAGTGAAGTTGATTTTCTCTCGTTTTCCTTCATAAACTCTACTGGTGCACAAGCTGAAGAGAGAAATATTCTCTTCCCTCACTCCATCAATATGGACATCGTCATTAGTGGGTTTAGTGGGCTTCATGTGGGTAAAGTGCGAGCACAAAGAAAAGACAATAGTATATAGTATTTAATTTAGTTTGATTCCTTTTAACATTACAAATAACACTTAAAGCTTAAATTATAACGAGCAGAGGGTTCAAGGCACCGATCTCACTTTTAATCATATTCAACCACAAATCACATAGACCCAACTCGGTCCAACGTCTCATCGCCATAATGTTCAATCTCAATACTCAATCAGAAGTCAGAACTACCCTGCGACCTGCGTTCCTTGAACGGCGAACGAACTGTTAAAACTCCTAAGTCAATATGGCGCCTTGACCCCACTCGAGGCATTTGCTCGGATCTGATTGGTCGTAACAATATTCGTACTTTTATTCGTTAAATAATGATTCTAAATTATGGAACAATTAAATAATAACAAAACAAATCGAATCAAATTAAATTATGATTCTTAAAAGAAATAAAAGGAATCTCAATTATTAAACAAATCAACAATAAAATCAACGGTCAATTAACTCGATCATATTATTAACAATTTTATAATATGTACCTACATATATTATACATATTATAAAATATAATTTCATGATGTTGTCTTTTTATTAATAACGATTTTTTCGCAACATTAAAATATTCTTTCGTAGCCTGAATAAAATTACGTTCTTATCAAACACAACTTTGCTTATAAATTTAGCTAGGAGCTAAAAAATCTACAAAAATAATATATTTATTATGTACCTACGACAAACTATCTTTTTATGAACTAAAATGAGAATCTTTGGTTTAGATTCCCATATCATTGTTTCGGGCAGGGGATGTCGGCTTGGAAACCGACACAGACACCTATATGTGTTATGTTCCTTTCAGTCAATTTTAAGAGCTACGTGGTCGTATTTTAAATTATCATCGTGGTGATAATTAATATAAACATAAAATATTAACACTAATCTAATAATTAATATAAACATAAAAAAATAAATAATCTTGAGGAAGCTATCAAAAGCTTGTCGTAATGGTTCAAATAAAATATTGTACATTCGAGTCCAAAAAATGTTTTTAATAATCGTGCCAGTAAGTCGTAATTACGATGGGCAAATTACAACCGAGCGTATACCCAATTAGTGGTACAATAGTCTGTCAGTATTCTTCTGAAAATCACATGGGAAACTCGAAATCCAAACATGCTACTGTTTTTAACATTTATCCAAACTATATTTCATTATTCGTTTTCACAAACAACTCAGAATATCAACGTTTGTAAGTAACGGTACTTAATTCAAATCCTTTTACATGGTTACGCATACGTGATCTAACTGCTTAAATTTCAGTATTAATTAACGAAGAAAATAATGCTTTAGCTGAGAAATCTTTTGAAGTAGCTAAGGAGTATGTTAGTAGAAATCCTAGTTTGGGACTTGCCGTCGATCCTATTATTGTCGTCGGTAACCGGACTGATGCTAAGGCGTTTTTAGAAAATGGTAAGCATTTGAAGCGACGTGTTAATTTATTTCCGAGTTTATTATACTCGCACGTTTGCTACGCTTTGCTGTCGCGGCAGACATTGATATTTAAAATAACCATTTTACAGGAAACACGTTTATCGCTTTAGTAAGGTCAAATAAGCGTAACTATTTTCAGGTTAATTTAAATATATCTGATGTTTCAGTTTGTAGAAAATATACAGACATGGTGTCAGGAAAGAAACCACCACACGTCGTACTTGATTTCACAACGACTGGAGTTGGGTCAGAGACTATTAAATCATTTACTTTAGCGCTAGGTTTGCCCACTATTTCTGGGTCTTTTGGCCAAGAAGATGACTTGCGACATTGGCAAGGTTTAAATATGAATCAAGAACGTTACTTGCTCCAAGTAATGCCACCGGCGGATCTACTACCAGAGTTGATACGTGCTATTATTATAAAGCAAGATATAACAAACGCCGCTGTTCTTTTCGATGATTATTTTGGTTGGTAGCATAGACCTTATAAAACAGTATAAACTTATGAATAAATGATTTAATATGCATTCTTTGCAGTGATGAATCACAAATACAAATCTCTTTTACTTAATATGCCAATACGACACCTGATAACACCCGTGAAAAGTTTCAGTGAAGAGGATATTAAAACACAACTTCAAACTTTACGAGAGCTTGGAATTACTAACTTTTTTGTCATCGGTAGCTTGCGAACTATTGACAACGTACTAAATGCTGCCAATGAAAAGGAGTATTTTGGTAGAAAAACTGCTTGGTTTGCACTAACTCTGGACAAGGGAGACATAATTTGTCAATGCAATGCTACTATTGTTTTAATGCAACCCACTCCAGATGATAGCAGTAAGGACCGATTAGAAAAATTAAAAACAACCTACAACATGTATGGAGAGCCAGAGATAATATCTGCATTCTATTTTGATTTGTCATTACGAACATTTTTGGCTATCAAGTAAGGACCTTTATTACTATAACAAAAAAGTGCTTACGAAGTACACATGTCAGAAGTGAAACTTCTTTGGCAAACTAATTTTTAAGTCTTGTTCATATTTATATAAATCTAAAACTTTAGATTTCCGAGACGAATTTTGACGAATTCAACAATTGGGAGGGGCGGGGCGGAAAAAGGAAGATATGTATGTTAGGAATTTAATTGTCATTAAAAATATTAAAAGCGTCGAAAATTAATAAAAATAATATTTCTTTTTAAATTTATCTCTTCGATAAAAACACGTGGCATTTAATTTACAATTCGTTATTTGAGATTTCAATAAATTATTTTGCCTAACATATAAATTACTAATGTTTCATAAATACTCTTTACGTTATTTTAATTTTAAAATAGAATTTCTATAAGGAACTTCATCCTTCCCACTATCTCCCTTTTTTTGGACAAGAACGCTTCACATCTTCGTGAAGTTTTCGTAAAAAATAACCACCATACGCTTAAAGAAGTTTCACTTCAATAATAATAATAATAGCTTTTATTGCTGTAAAATACTTAATAATAGGTTAATTTCTATTTTGACATGGGCCATTATTACTATAGTTATAAATTTTATTTATTTAATTATAAGTAATCTTACATACTTAAATTTTTCATATTGCATAAGTTTAATAAAATATATATTATAAGTCATATATATCGTATATCATATTATAAGTTTAAATTTTCACATATCACTTCATCTCGATGTATTTGCATTTTATAACATTCCAGGTCACTACTTGACTCTGGCATGTGGCCGAAGAGCATGAAATACATCGGTTGTGATGACTTTGATGGTAAAAACACTCCCACGAGGATGATAGACTTAAAAACTGCGTTCAAAGAAGTATGTTTTAAATGCTACTCTACCCTGTTCTCTCTTCTTCATAGTCTTCATTACCTACTGAAGGTTGTGCCTGTCTTGAAAAGCCCTAACCAATACGTCGACTTGCTGCTTCCAAAAATTGCGTTACGTAATACTTGAACGCTCCCTAAGCATATGTAAATGATAGTCGACAGTTGTGATGATCTTTAGTTGGTTCAGAATTGACGTATTGGTTCTTTTTGCAGTCCATGGTATTTTCGTTCTGCTGCACGAATTCTCCAACGTTCTATTCTGTTAATTATGGATAATTAATGATTTATCTGATTTGTTCATTAATGTCGTAGCAGTTTATTTTGACTAATATTTTACAGATCAAAGAACCTTCATCGTATGCACCAATTTTTATTCCAAATAAGGGTTCAATGAACGGAAGAAGTTACGTGGAGTTCACAACGAATTTATCGGCCGTGACGATACAGGATGGTGTATTAATTGGTACCAAGTCGTTAGGAAAGTGGAAATCTGGTTTTTCAAATGACTTAAATCTAACAAATGTAGATATGACCAACTATTCCGCTCCACTGGTTTATAAAATTGTTACTGTCTTGGTAAGTTATACGTAAAATCTGGAAAAAACTGACAAAATTTAAAAATTGAACAGCGTTTCTGCATTGATCTTATCACGGGATTTAATTTATTTTTTGCTGTTAGCATCGGTGAAAATAACTACGTAGAGTATAAGTTTAATCCCAAGACATTTCAAACTTATTTATTAATACTTCATTACAATATAAAAATTGAACAAACAAACTTCTATTGAAGTAGCAATCATTATAATATAACCCTATTTTCAGCAGTGTTGGCCTAGTGGCTTCAGCGTGCGAGTCTTATCCTTGAGGTCATAGGTTCGATCCCCTGCTGTGTACCTGTATACTTTCTATGTGCGCATTTAATTTTCGCTCGAACAGTGAAGGAACACATAGTGCGTAAACTGGCTTGCTTGCACAGGAGGCTGATCACCTCCTTGCCTATAGATTGACAAATGATCATGAAACAGATACAGAAATCTGAGACCTAAAATGATTGTAGCGCCATTGTTTTTTTTTTCAGAAACCGCCATTCGTAATAAAAGACGAGGAAGCACCTAAAGGTTTTAAAGGCTATTGTATCGATATGATTGACGAAATAAGTCAGATCCTTAAATTCGATTACGAAATTACTGTTTCACCAGACGGTGAGTATGGATATATTAATAAGCATGGGAATTGGAATGGAATTATAAAGGAATTGATAGAGAAAAGGGCAGATATAGGCCTGGCCGCGATGGCTGTGATGGCTGAGAGGGACGAAGTGGTGGACTTTACAGTCCCATATTACGATTTGGTCGGAATCACCATTTTGATGAAGGTACCGCGAAAGTCAACATCGCTGTTCAAATTTTTAACGGTTCTAGAAGATGACGTCTGGCTCTCGATTCTCACCGCTTATTTCTTTATTAGGTAAGACTTTAACGTATGTATATAGTAAGTAGTATTAGATTCATATACCATGCCCTTCATGCGGATGTTAATTTTGTTCTACTAAATATTATTATTATTACATTGGTAAGAACTTGACGGTTAGACGCTAGCTTTGCTCCACTTATTATATAGTTCACGTCATCAACTTAATTAATACAATAAAATACTTTGAGATTATTAATTTAATTAATAATACTAACTAACTAACTGAGAACAAATGAAAAATACGGCGAGTACGCGCCGCTTTTCCGCGTAACTTCTATGAACATATTCGATGCAAGTCGGCACGGGTTATCGTTCTCCAAATACAAATGAACAAAACTAAAACCTATGCGTTACTTATTTATTATTATTACAGTTACATTTACAATGTTGTGGTAACTAAGTTTGTGTTTGTTTTTAAGCTTTTTCCGTCGCTCAAGGTCCTAATTATTCATAAATGCGTAGTCAAATGTCACAGGTAGATTATCATGTAACTTTACATTATAAGTTCGTTCGTTATCGTCACACTGTCATGTAAATAATGTACAGTCCATCATTATTATTTGTATCCTAACAAATGATGGACGTAACCTAACATTAGTTAAGTTACATATATGTATATGTAAATGATATGATTTCCTCAACGTTTACCTATTTTGTGCAATAACAATGTTTTTCGCCTCTTTACTCCAAGAGCTTTAGAGAGAGAAGTAGAATTTGAAGCCAATATGAGCCCTTTAGTTTTTACCCAACTCATAAATTGTATTTTAACTATCTCGTTTCCGTTTATGTCCAATAATATAAGTGTCACTTAGATTTACGAACTGTTCAATAACGCCCGAACCCAATAATAAATCCACAATCTCAGATTGAAAACAATCTGAGATCAGACCGTGACAGCCGATCGATCTCCTATCTACATCCCAATAACCAAACCCTACGAAGACAATCCATTTTTGGCGTCGGATAAAATGCTTTTTTGTCGTTCCATTTTACCGAGTTTTCACTCATATTTGATAATCAATGTAAACCAAATAAAGTAATTAAAACCGTACAAATAACATTAAAATATACATGTGTATGTTTAAAACATAACAAACAGTTTTTTTAATTATTTAAAAAACTGGTGTAAGTTGAAATCTATTTGGTAAAATAATTAACTGTTGAAATCGAGCTTTCGTCAACTGTAATTTTTATACAAAGGTCTATCCACAGTCACCGATACGACCTCCCATGTCTATCTAGGATAGCTTGTATCGACAGACGGCTATTACAATCCGTCGATTGGTTATAGACACACGTTTTACAACATTTGGATTAAGATAGTAATCTCAGATAGTGGATTACGGATTGAGATTATTGGGATATTGGGTTCGGGCGTAAATCAAGTTAGTTTTTTAAGGTTAATCCAGCGTCGCAACCCGTATAACCAGCTTCAAACAAACTGTTTTATTTGAAGATATACAATAACCGCCATCAACCTTATAAACTTTTCTCACGACGTTTTGTAATACATGTATACGGAGTAATAACGGAAATATTTCAGTTTCTTGATGTGGGTATTTGAAAAATGGAGCCCATACAGTTATCGGAATAACCGAGAAGTGTATAAAGATGATGACGAGAAACGCGAGTTCACGCTGATGGAGTGTTTACGGTTCTGTATGACGTCATTAACGCATCAGGGTGGAGGGGTGACCCCAAAGAACCTCTCCGGACGGCTATTGGCTGCTACTTGGTGGCTTTTTGGGTAATAATACTGTTAGAATGTACGTGGATGTTTTTTTTCACACCAATTGACCTAGTCCCATGCTAAGCTGGTGAAGCTTGTGTTATGGGTATTAAGCAACGGATATACATACAAACTGTATATAGATATACATATAAATACATATTTAAACACCCAAGACCTAAGCACAACACCAAATGCTTATCACATCGATGTTTGTCTCAGCCGGGGATCGAACCATGGATTCGCAGTCAGGGGTATTACCACTAGACCAATGAGCTGTCAATGTAATAAAAGGAATTCCTTGTAATAAAAGGAATATTTAGTTAACACTATTTATTCTGAGATTAACAAGTCCGAAATTTTGTAGGAATGGAAGGAAGTAAAAGGTCCTCTCGTGACATAATTTGGTACTAAAAATTGGTTGCGTTCCAAAAATACATATTCTAACAAATACAAATAATACAATATTGATAAAGTCTTGCGAGGGAGCAACCCAAGTGTTCTCCAAGAACTAGGTTCCTTTGTAGGTACCTATGGGATATGTGCGACGGCTAAAGTCAAGGTGGTTTGCGAAACCAAGGGTCAGAAGCAGTCTGTTGCACAGATTCCCGTTATCAAAGACGTTGCGCCGACTGAATGCTGTCTCCGACACTATCGCACAATAAAATAAAATTATATAAATTTGTTGGCTCTTAAAGCAGAAAAAAAAGAAAATTCATCAGCAAAACAGCGAAATTAGGTTCGAGAAAGGCACCCCACATTATCATATTGTAAGGATAGTGTCGTCTTTCACTACTACTACTACTAAGTCTTAAGACTTTGATAATATTGCCCTAATAATTGAGTGTAAACAAGGCTTATATAAATGTTTCAGCTTCACCATAGTATCATCATATTCCGCGAATTTGGCTGCATTTCTGTCTGTCTCGCGTATGGACTCTCCAATAGAGTCCTTGGATGATCTTTCCAAACAGTACAAGATCAAGTATGGACCCATCAACAATTCTACTACCATGTTCTACTTTAAAAGAATGGCAGATATTGAGTCCAAGTTTTATGAGTAAGTGTGAAACACAAAACATATTGTTATCAATCACACGCATGCAATCTGTACGTCATTTGATTTATAATTATTTAGTCAAGCCACATTTCAGCACAGGTACAGCAGGCCTGCAAATACTACAAAATTAATTAATAAAAGCACTATTTAGATACAATTTTCTAACGCAGACTAATAAAATCTACCAAGAAACCAAAATTATGACGATTAAACAACGATATGTTTATAGCACCTGTACCTTAATTTAAAAAAAAATAACTCTCTTCACTACACGCAATACGAGCGAGTTTGCTTATCTTGCCGAAGTCACAAATTACTTGCGAAGTCAATTAAGTATGAGGGTGTGCAATTATTTAATCAGTTATAATAAGGCGAAAGTTAAAATGTTTGAAAAGATTTTATCTTTATACGCCAAAGTATAACTTCTAAAGCGTACGTAAGTACACACACATTTTTTAAAATAATAAACAAAAATCTTCAAAGTGGCTTGATTTTTCTTTTTTGATTATTATTACTATTTTGTATGTTTCAGTTTATGTTTAAAGATTTATATCACACACTTCTTCAACAAAGAACATGAAATAGCATTTATGAAGTAAATTTTTGATTGTCATTACTTTATACCAGGATATGGGAAGAAATGAGTCTTAACGATAGCCTAAGTGACGTGGAGCGAGCTAAGCTTGATGTATGGGAATACCCAGTTAGTACTAAATATACGAAAATGTGGGAGGCGATGACGGAAGCCGGGATGCCGAAGACAGAAGAAGAAGCTATTGCTAGAGTTGAAGCTTCTAAGAGTTCACGGGAAGGCTTCGCGTGGATCACTGATGCCTCTGATGTTAGGTGATTACATCAACCAAATTACAGAATTTAAAATACTTAATAACCTTAAAAATATAATATAATATTATATACAGCGTTTCCCCTTTTTAATAGCTAGACAAATTCTTTGTCCGTGGTAGCTGCCAGCTCTTCGGTCTCCTGTGATGTCGACTTACCTATTTGCTATTTCCTTAAAAATCCTTATAGCGCTCGGACCCCACAATATAAGAATACATACACACAATAATAGATTCCAATCATATCCCAATAATTATTGGGATATGATTTATTCTGGTGGTTCATCCCCTTCCACTTGAAACTGCTTGTCAATCGTGGTTTCTACTTTTGGCTGAGTCCCTTTGAAATAAAAGCTTGCTGCTACAATCAATGTGATGATCACCCTAAATCGTGCTATCGAAGTGTATCCGATAGCTGTAACATATATATGACATTTCGACCTTGGCCCAAGCCATGGTCCGCGTCTTGAAGAAGTCATCATAGTCGTGGGAAACACCTTGATTTTAGGCAGAGCTACGCCGAAGAGCCCAAGCTGAGTTCTTAAGGTCCTTCAGGCCAGTGGGATCCTATTTCTAAAAATAAATCTGGGGTCTCCAGGTGTGCATGCCATTTAGTGTATGGTGCCACTTTTAGTTCTTCCAAAAGTTTACGATACAAATTAGATACTTAGATTGCGGTATTTTTTTATTTTTTTACAGATATCTTGTCATGAAGAATTGTGATTTACAAAAGGTTGGAAATGAATTTTCCAAAAAACCTTACGCCATCGCGGTTCAAAATGGATCACCACTAAAAGATCAGTTCGATAGAGTGTAAGTTCTAAGAATTGAAGTGTCCACTTAAGAAATTTAAATGAAAGGTGTAAAAGGAAATTGTTAACGAAACAATAAGTATATTTTCAAAACATAATGAAAAACTGAAATTCAAATTGCAAATAATTTTAATAAAGATTTTTCTATATTAATAAAGTGAGATCCTTGGGGTTGATGCTTGATGCACAGAGATTTTAAATTAGGTTTCAATTTGGTTAGCTTCAGTCTCAAGTCTCTACGTTGTGTTATATCCAGCTGATTTCGTTTGCACCCCTTAACAATCAAATTGCCCCCTGTGGGGCATGGGTTGGAAAACACTAGTCTAAAAGTGAGACTCCTGCCCGTTGTTTAAAAAACATTTTTTTAGCATAATAAAGCTAAGTAACGATCGTATACTAGAAGCACTCAAAGAAAAATGGTGGAATGATAATCCAGAAGCCGCTCAATGTGAGAAAGAGGATGATTCGACATACGGAATTTCAATTCAGAACATTGGAGGAGTATTTATTGTTACCTTCGTAGCAATCAGCCTCGCTTGCATTACTGTGGGCCTGGAACATTGGTGGCACATATTTAGAAAGCGACACGCCGTTACATCTGTCTCTCAGGTAATTCTCAAGACGAAACAACACCTAGCAGCTCCAGAAGTTAAAGCAATTCTGACTTTTGAATGAGTGACGTGTCAATCGCGTGATCATTTAAAATATGAGCTTATAACTTACATAAAATTAGGGGTAGTAGGGTTGCGACGCTAACAAATACATAACTAACTTGGCTTATTTAAGAGTTCTTAAATCTAAGTGACACTTCAATACAAGTGTATTCGATCTTTTTGGACATTATCAGAAACAAGACAATTACAATTTATGAGTGTGGGAAAAACTAAAAAGCTCATTTTGAAGTGTGCGATGATTGCATTTGGTTTGCGCTCCTAATACTTCTTGACAATTAAAATAATCTATGCAATTCGTTACAGATACAGCCAGAGACAAAAACTTCCAAGCTTCTTCTATTCACAAAGGAAAGTGATATAAACATTTCTCGATCAAATCTAGAAACATAGTCTTAGCTCATATATATCACATCAATTTTGAATTAAAATTTTAATGAAAAAAATTATTCACTTGTGATTCACGATTTTTGTATTAGAGATAATTTTAAATTGCCGTATTGTTTGATTTTTAACTTGTATAAATTTTAGGTAACTATTAAACTCAATAATATGTTCACGCCTTTAACCCAAAAGGAGAAACGGATCTCCACTTGTTACAGTCCTGACATTCCTCCCTCGCTTCATTCACTCTCATAACATTCACCATGCATTCTCGTCGGTTATGGGAACATCTAACTTGTCCCTTGCGGTACCTACTAAGGTACCTCCTGGATTTGGTCCAGGCGTGTACGACAAGGCCAAGCAGACTTCTTTTTTCACGGTTACATATACATATTTAAATACATACAAATATAGAGTACAATACAACATATACTGCTTATACTATTAAAGTTTATTAAGCAAATATTTAATATATTGGCTAAATAGACTTTAGTTTTCATTAATTTACGTTACAAGTCAGGCCATATTTTTGGCAGAATATTTTCGTACTGACGTGACATGACAGCGTGTTGGAGTTTGTCTTCTATACATTTAAGAAATAAACACTTTGCACTAATTCTTATCGTTTAATTTAAACACAATATTTGTTATTCTTTATCATCCTTACATTAAATAAAGTCCTCGACCACGTCATGTATGTACGCGATATACTCAAAATCCTAACGAATTTTTACGGTTTTCAACTATAAATAGTGTTATCAATATTTAAATGTGTATACGAAATACGTTTAACGTAATTTGACTGAAAAATAAACAACAGAGATAAGTAATTTAATAGATGATTTACAAAAATTTAAACAAAATACTTTATTTAAAAAACTTAAACCCGATTTACACTGGCCATAGTATTTTTCGGGAAGTTTTCGATCAGTAGCGGAACTTTTTTCAATCTGTTGTTTCAGTTTGCATGAAATATAATGACGTGGTGTCAAAAAACATCCACTGCATGTAGTTCTAGATTTCAGTAAGCTTAGGATTACGTAAGGGACTATAAAATCGATGACCTCAGCGCTAGTTTTGACCACGGTTCCTGGGACATGGTGACGTGCAATAATGGCAAGATTAGAACTCTAATCAAACTCAATATCCAAATAATACCATCAGCGTATATTCTTGCAGCAGTTCAATCTATTGTGACCAAGTAAGGCATAATAAAAGCTAGCAATTATCATGGATGATTTTTTTTGGGTTTGGTTGGTTAGAACAGCTCTTGGTTGACCTGTTTTAATAATGACATTTTTTTTGCAGTACAACATCAGCAATGTTCCACCACTACACGTGACTCATGTAAAAAGTTACAAGAATGATCCTTTTAAAATGCAACTGCAAAGTTTACGTGAGCTGGGAATTGCTAACTTTTTTACTATCGGTTGAACTAATTAAAACTTGCTGCCAATAGCAATAACTATCTAGATGGAAATACAGCTTGGTTTTAATTAAGTTTAGACAAGGGCGATATAAGATGGAGTTGTATTGAAACTACTATTATTTACAGCTTACCTACTCCAGACGTTAAAAGCAGGATCGAACAGTTTTAACTAGCTTCAATGGAGAACCAGAGATAACATCTGCGTTCTACTTTGATCTGTCTCTACAAACATTTTTAGCATCCAAGTTATATTCTTGATATTATACTAATGTGTACATTCTCGGTGTAACTAATAAAAAATAACTATACATGCGTTATAACAAGGTGATAGTTATTCAGTGAATAGAGCTTGTACAGGGCATAGACACCTCTTTGACCAATAAATAATCGATGTGTATTGGTTGAATAACTAAACGACCCTTATTTATTGTTACCCTGGCAACCCGCCGTGTTTGTTTGACGTTTGATTTAATAATTCTGATACAACTCATAATATTCTAATGTAGGTTGTGTTTATTTTATCAACCAAAACAAATATATACACATTTACTTAATATAATTATAACATTTTATTATTTGCAGCTAATAGAAACTCCAAAACCTCAGATAAAGAGGACTATAATTCTACATAAAAAGCCGCGTTCTGCAGTACAAAACTTACATTCAAAAGCCCTCAGCGATCATAATTAAATTTTTAAGGCATCTCAAATAGTGGAAAGTGCCAAACTCCGCAACACGGCAGTGTTCCAGTGTTTGCAGGAAGAGCACGAAACAAAACTAAGGCAGATGGCTCAAACACATGAGCTCAAACAGAACTTGTTGAAGCTCACGAATGGGCTAGACAGGAGCATCTTCTAAGGCTGAAATTATTACAGCAGCAATTAAATAAATAATTATATACTTATAAAAAAAAATAAAACCCCTGTTTTAAATGAAATATAACTTTTTATTTATTTCACGTCCTTAACTATCCACACCTATGTAAATAAAATAGCCTTAAAAATATGTTTCAATAAAAGCAGCTCTAGCAGCTTGTCCAGCCTGATTGCTTGGGGGCGTCTAGGTTGGCCTTGGTTCTTCTGGAGCATTCTCAGTGTCATCATACGTAACATCCAGGTCTTCTTTCATATCAATAGCAATATTTTGGAGGATTGCCACTGCTACTATATATAATTTGGCATTTGCTATTGACACTGAGAAGCCATGAAGAAGACACCTAAATCTTTGCTTCTAAACACCTTAAATCTTTCCTTGAACTGAACAGTCAAAAAATGCTGTCAAACGCGTAATCAGATCAAATGACGCCATTTTTGTCTTATACACCCGTTAAACTAGGCGTTTGCGTTGTATAAGCATTGTACAAGTCTTCATTCAAACCAGACACTTGTTATAACAACCGTATACATCAAACTTATCAATTCAGGAATTATTAGTAACATTTTTCTTATTACAGGCTAATTACGATTTCGTCAGCCCGGACTCCCAAAAAAAACCAATAGTTAGCTAGGTATTTATTATATTTAAACTTATAATTAAATTACAAAATTACATCCGTTATCGATGCTAGATATATACGGAGTGGCAAACATATTTTATTTTATTAAAATGTAAAACGCGGTATATGCTGAATCAGCAAAGCAATTCCTTGAAGCCGGCACGTTGACCATACACGTGCCGCGATATCAGCGATCTTCTTTAGGGTACCGTATGTAATTCCTCCACCCTCAGAACAGCAACTATTTGAGCACTTTGAGGGAAAATGTTGCTGGTACTCCAGGTTTTTCAGAATCAGGAACAGCATATATAGGGTTGCTTCTTAGTTCTTCTTCTGGTGTAGTAGGGTTCTTTCGCAGGTATCGTCGAAGAATATAGGCAAGGAAAATTATAACTATACCAGATACAAGTGCATAGAGGGGCAACGTTGTATGGTACAGTGAAGAATCAAAGTGGGCAAGACGTATGGGATTCTGTAGCATAATTCTGTTTTCCAGATGATGTATGTTATCGAGATTTAAAGAATTTAGAGTTATATGTGGAATCTCGTTATTTTGAACTTCAGTGAAAATACTTCGTATCTCGGTGATCTTCAGCGGCTGTCCCTTGACTTCATCTTCGCTATTGGTTATCTTAAAGGTATCTGTTCGTAATGAACATTCATGGGGAATTGTTGCCAAGTAGCTGCCGGATAAGGATACATATTCCTGCCGTTCACATTGAAGTTCGACATTCGTAGGCTTTGGGAAGACAATAGTATAGTGTCTATCATCCAGTTGTTCCATAGCTTGTCTTGTAATGGAGACTTCAGTGGGGCTACATGATTTATCTAAAGATTGATGAATGATGATACTCTGGATACAATCTGCGTGTTCTTGTGGCTGGTAATAATTTGTGCTTTTCTCACAGAGAAGGTATTCGCCGACTTTCGGGCATTCGGTTTGCAAATACATGAAATATTTCCCATTGGTTGCTATGAAAGGATGTATAGGTATAAAGGTCTGTTGGAATTTATTAGGAACAATGGCAAGCCTAAATAGGTCGTAACTATCTTTAGATATTACAGGAATTTTAAAAATTATAACAATTCTCTTACCTATGAAATAACTACCTGGTTTTATAAGATTATAATATTCTCTCAAATCAATATCTAAGATTTCATTATTACTATATATTTCTCTTAATCTACCTATCATGTATTCTAAGTTATCTATGCTTATCATACTATGATGCGTGCTCGCTGCACGTATAAATCCTAAAATATTCTCTATTCTAATTAGCTCTAAATATAAGTCATCTGTATTTTCAGTAATAATAGCTAATAATTGAGCGAATTTAGCAAACTTAACTTCAAAAAGATAATGCTTATCCATAACTAATTTCAGTGTTTCATTGATTTTAATTAGATTTTCCGCTAAATTACTAATAAGTTGCGAATATTGGCTCGTCCAATTTTTATTAATACTTATATGATCATTTAACTCAGAAACTAATTTATTTTCATTTGCTTCTAATAACTCTATAGCTTTATTAAATCTTTCAGCATCTTCATGATCCAAATTACCTGTAAGACCTTTAATTAATGATCCTAATCCATTAATAAGTCCCCTTTTTACTTTAGAAGGTTCCAAGGTTTTTAATTGCGAATCTATTTTTGACAATTTAGTATAAAGATAATCAATCTGAATTTCATATATAGGCAAAGTAGTATTATCTAGTTGAATTTTAAAATAATACTGAACTGTTATAAGCTAGGATTGCATATAACAGTTTTATTAGTATTTGATTTATCGTGGGTTCATCTTTATTTTTCAGGCAAAGGATACGAAGGTGTTCTAGTAAGGAAGAATGGAATCTTTCAATAATTCCGTTGTCATTAGGCGAATGAGCTAGTGTTCTATGATGATTAATCTTATGAAGTCTAACAAATTCTGCGAAAAGTTGATTAGTGAACTCAGTCCCGTTATCTGTCACAATAGTCAAAGGTAGTCCATGATGAGTACTGAAATGTAATAGACCTTGAATGATACTTATAGCTGTACCATCTCGTAAGTGATATGCTTGGCCGTATTTTGAAAAAGAATCTACAAAGGTAAGATATTTTTCAGCTTGCGCTGTGAATAGGTCCATATGAACTATCTCAAAAGGCTTTGTTGCAGGTGGTACTATGTTAAACTGTGGTCTAATTGGATTTCTATCATATTTAGTTTGTCCGCAAATTGTACATTCATTTATGTATTTAGTAATTTCTTCCCTCATTTTAGGCCAGTAATAACGACGTGATAAGGCTAAATAACATTCATTGATACCTCTATGGTTAGTTTTACCTTCATGATAGTGTTTAATTATTTCTTGCTGCCGTAAATACTCCTTAACATCTTCTAACTCGGTTTTTACTAAAACCAGATGCATAGAGTTACATTTAAAGTTATTTTGTAAGATTGGGATTATCGAATACATACCTAATGGTGGAGTTATTTTAATAGCGGTCTTTATTTTAGGATTGACAAATTCTTTTATTGCATTTATGACGTCTTGTTCTAATGAAGACTCTGAGACTTGTATATGCGTACGCGTATGGGTATCAAAAGGTTTAGTAACATTCGGTCTTCTTTTAATGTCACCTACTATAGTCAAACAAACCTGTCTATGGAATTTGTTGTGGTTCATCTGTGATGGGTATTTCAAGGATAGGATTTTCAGCGGATGTGTGTGCTGTTACAGTAGTAGATCCTGGTGGTTCAGGTCTTACTGACACATCTATACCACATTCTTTAAGGAGTGATTCTATTTCCTCGTTATTAACTTGTACACGGGATAAAGCGTCAGCGTTGGTGTTATATTTTCCTTTTTTGTAAATCACTGTATAGTCAAACTCACTCAATTTAAGTCGCCATCGCGTCAGTCTCGAGTTCGGTTCCTTCAAATTCATAATCCACTGGAGTGGTTTATGGTCTGTAATAATTTTGAATTTCCTACCAAACAAATAGGGTCTAAAATACTTAGTTGCCCAAACTATTGCCAAAAGTTCTTTTTCGATAGTACTGTAATTCAATTCACTGTCACTCAATGTTCTAGAAGCATAACAGATCGGTTTGTCAGAGCCTACTGTGCCTTGTGAAAGTACTGCCCCTAAAGCTACGTTGGAGGCGTCTGTTGTCAGAATGAACTCTTTGTTAAAGTCGGGATATTGTAAAATAGGATCGTTAGTAAGTAAGGTTTTGCATTTCTCAAAGCATTTGATATAGTCAGAGTCTAAAGTTATTTTGTTAGTCTTTTTAAGACATTTAGTCATCGGTTTCGTTAGTCGTGCAAAGTCAGGTATGAACTTCCTATAATAACCTAATAGTCCTAAAAATTGTTTAATTTCCTTTGTTGTTTTAGGTAAAGGATAATTTTCTATGGCTCTAATTTTATCGGGGTTCGGTTTAATACCTTCATTACTAATTATATGACCAAGGTAAGCAGTTTCAAGTTTTAAAAATTCAGATTTGTCCATCTGGATCTTAAAATTGGACTCTCTCAGTCTGTTAAATACTTTTTCTAAATTAATTATATGCTCCTGCAAAGATGTGCTAAAAACTATGATGTCATCAAGGTACACTAAACATATCTCATTTTGTAAACCCTTAAGGATGTTGTCCATTACACGCTGAAATGTCGAAGGTGAATTTTTGAGTCCCATTGGCATGCGTAGAAATTCAAAATGACCGTGTTCTACGTTAAATGCTGTCTTCGGTATGTCTTCAGGATTCATCTCGACTTGGTAAAAGCCAGATGCAAGGTCAAGAGTCGTAAAATACTGACACCTACCTAATTTGTCTAAAACGTCAGTGATGTTTGGAATAGGGTATTTATCGTCAATAGTCTTGTCGTTTAACTTCCTAAAGTCCACTACAAGTCGCCATTTTTGTCTACCAGATGCATCAGCTTTCTTTGGGACTACCCAAATGGGTGAGCTCCAAGCAGAGTCAGAAGGTTGTATTATACCTTGTTCGAGCATTTTACTTATCTGTTCCCTAACTTCCTGACGATGTACAAAAGGATATCTGTAACTTTTGGTATAGACTGGGTTTTCATCATGAGTTCTAATATTATGTTTGATTTTATTAGTGAAGGTTAATGGTTCACCTTCAATGTAAAATATGTCAGCGTAGCGCTTACATAGGGTTTCTAAATTAACTCGTTCCTCACTATTTAAATGGTCAGTTCTAAGTCTATCTAAAACTTGGTTTACCCTGTCTGAGTCTAGTTCAGTATAAGAACTTTCAAAGTTAAATAAGTCAAGTTGTAAAGGTCTGTCTATTGGAAATACAATGTCTTCGTCTGTCATATTCTCAACTTCTACTATACCAGTCCAATCAGTCACATTAGTAATGCATTCGTGAATAATGCAATTACTTATTATTTGTTCTGCTATAAACACGTCACCATCGTCATGATGTATCGGTATACCAACTAAACGAGATGATTTCGCTGGTATTATTTGTTCTGTGAATTTTTTACATTTATAACGCAATAGAGGGATTTTTGCAGTGTCAGTGATTAGTATATCGTCTTTAAAATCGATTCTACAGTTTTCTAATAAATCTAATCCTATCAAACCATCAAAATAATTATGAAATTTATAGATAAATAATTTTATATTTTTAGTATCATTAAATTCAGGAAAACTAGGAATTGATATTGAGTGTTCATGAACGCTTGTTAATCTAGAATTAGTAACTTCAAAAGGATCGTACATTTTCGGAATATTACTGAAATATTTATCTACTGCTTCAGGGCTTATGAATGATTGGTTTGCTCCTGTATCAATAAGAAGTTTTAAAGGTGGATTGTTAATTTTGATATAAGGTAATTCTTTTTTTGATTGTATATTTAATTCTATTCTGGTGGGGATTTTCGATGGCTCTGTTGAAAATCCTGACGTTTCCTACCTTTGGAATGTCTCGGTTCAATGTCTTTACTAGTACTAGGCATGTTATTATCATAGCGAGTATCCTCTATTGGTGGTAAATCTTGCTGTTCATAGTACTGATTATTATAAGAGTATTGTCCATAATAGTCATTATAGTCATAGTCAGTATTACAATAATTATAGTCAACATAATCATTGTCGTATTCATAATCATTATAATCGTTAAATTCATTAAAATTAACTTCTCTAAACTTAAAGTAATTAGATGGAGGAGGATTGCCGAATTTTTGCCAATCATAACCGGTAATTCTAGGTGGTAAAGGTTTTGTCACAAAATGACTCACTCCACTCATAGGCTTAGGGCCAGAATTATTCTGTGGAGGGTTCCTGTTAGGTATTCTAAAACCACTGTTATTATTAGGCAATGGTGCTCGGAACATTTGCTGAGTACGCGTTGGTTGCATAGGCATGCGCTGATGACTATTAAATTGGGGATTAAAATTAGGTTTATGCCAACTAGGTCCGGGTAAAAATTTAGGAGGATTAAAATTATTGTTCATAGGAGGAAATTTGGGCTGTGTAAATTGTTGGTGTGAGTTGTGTGGTGTTAATGGTAATAATGGTTTCTTCAGATCTGTTGCTAAATTATTTCGCTGCTGCAAGTACATAACATTAAGTTCATCCTGGACAAATTCCAAAGCCTTCTCAATAGTTTCAGGTCTCATACACCTTATTCGGGACCCGAGAGGATCTTTTAAACCTCTTACAAACGCTTGTAAAGTTAATTTTCGATATAAAATTCTCTTAGCTTCTATAGTTGTCTCTAATGTCTCGTGCAACGATACATAAGACATTATAGTGCAAAAAGGTTTTGGCATTTGTCATAGAATTCCGGTGGAGTCTCATTACACTGTGTCGCTAAATCTAGGGAGAGTATGTGGGTTACCGTCAAATTCAGGAACTGGGCGGAGAGCCTTATATACTGTATCAGGATCCATTTTATATTTTAAATTACTAAAACTTAAATTCAACCTACTGTCTAAACTTTGAGGGCAATTCGAGCTCTCAGGAAAATTATTTAAATCTACTGGAGGGCAATTCGAGCCTTCACTTAATTGACGATTCGAGTCTATACCTAATTGACGATTCAAGTCTACTAAGCTATCCCTACGAATTTTATGCCTGGAGGACACAGGACTATTTTTCATAGGACGGAAAATTGTGACGAGGAGAAAGCAACACTGATGGAAAAATAATTCAATGTACTCACATAACTCGTCGACTTCCCTGGTTTTCTTTGCGTTGTACTGAAGTTTGAGTACGCCCCGGCTGCTTCCAAATGTTCTTTGATATTTCGGTGAACGCTTAAGAGCGACAGCTAGAACGATCGCGCGCGGTGTCGAATCTAGACCCCGGAAATCTTCTTTATAACGATCGTTGTAGCCCCGAAAGTATCCTACCGACTGCGCCAATTACGATTTCGTCAGCCCGGACTCCCAAAAAAAACCAATAGTTACCTAGGTATTTATTATATTTAAACTTATAATTAAATTACAAAATTACATCCGTTATCGATGCTAGATATATACGGAGTGGCAAACATATTTTATTTTATTAAAATGTAAAACGCGGTAAATGCTGAATCAGCAAAGCAATTCCTTGAAGCCGGCACGTTGACCATACACGTGCCGCGATATCAGCGATCTTCTTTAGGGTACCGTATGTAATTGGCTTATACGATATGCATAAATATTTATTAGTAAGACCGTAAATGTATAGAAGACAAACTCCAACACACTGTCATGTTACGTCAGTTCGAAAATATTCTGACAAAAATATGGCCTGACTTGTAACGTAAATTAATGAAAACTAAAGTCTATTTAGCGAATATATTAAATATTTGCTTAATAAACTTTAATAGTATATGTAGTATATGTTGTATTGTAAATACTCTACATTTGTATGTATTTAAATATGTATATGTAAACGTGAAAAAAGAAGTCTGCTTGGGTAGGCCTTGTCCTACACGCCTGGACCAAATCCAGGAGGTACCTTAGTAGGTACTGCAAGGGACAAGTTAGAAGTTCCCATAACCGACGAGAATGCATGGTGAATGTTATGAGAGTGAATGAAGCGAGAGAGGAATGTCAGGAGGGCTCTGTCTATCCTTTCGGGTTAAAGGCGTGAACATATTATTGAGTTTAATTCTTAATTTATACAAGTTAAAAATCAAACAATACGGCAATTTAAAATTATCTCTAATACAAAAATCGTGAATCACAAGTGAATAATTTTTTTCATTAAAATTTTAATTCAAAATTGATGTGATATATATGAGCTAAGACTATGTTTCTAGATTTGATCGAGAAATGTTTATATCACTTTCCTTTGTGAATAGAAGAAGCTTGGAAGTTTTTGTCTCTGGCTGTATCTGTAACGAATTGCATAGATTATTTTAATTGTCAAGAAGTATTAGGAGCGCAAACCAAATGCAATCATCGCACACTTCAAAATGAGCTTTTTAGTTTTTCCCACACTCATAAATTGTAATTGTCTTGTTTCTGATAATGTCCAAAAAGATCGAATACACTTGTATTGAAGTGTCACTTAGATTTAAGAACTCTTAAATAAGCCAAGTTAGTTATGTATTTGTTAGCGTCGCAACCCCACTACCCCTAATTTTATGTAAGTTATAAGCTCAAATGTACAATGATCACGTGATTAACACGTCATTCATTCAAACGTCAGAATTGCTTTAACTTCTGGAGCTGCTAGGTGTTGTTTCGTCTTGAGAATTACCTGAGAGACAGATGTAACGGCGTGTCGCTTTCTAAATATGTGCCACCAATGTTCCAGGCCCACAGTAATGCAAGCGAGGCTGATTGCTACGAAGGTAACAATAAATACTCCTCCAATGTTCTGAATAGAAATTCCGTATGTCGAATCGTCCTCTATCTCACATTGAGCGGCTTCTGGATTATCATTCCACCATTTTTCTTTGAGTGCTTCTAGTATACGATCGTTACTTAGCTTTATTATGCTAAAAAAATGTTTTTTAAACAACGGGCAGGAGTCTCACTTTTAGACTAGTGTTTTCCAACCCATGCCCCACAGGGGGCAATTTGATTGTTAAGGGGTGCAAACGAAATCAGCTGGATATAACACAACGTAGAGACTTGAGACTGAAGCTAACCAAATTGGAGCCTAATTTAAAATCTCTGTGCAGCAAGCATCAAACCCAAGGATCTCACTTAATTAATATAGAAAAATCTTTATTTAAATTATTTGGAATTTGAATTTCAGTTTTTCATTATGTTTTGAAAATTTACTTATTGTTTCGATAACAATTTCCTTCTACACCTTTCATTTAAATTTCTTAAGTGGACACTTCAATTATTTTATATAAGTACTAGCTGACCGGGCAAACGTCGTTTTGCCATGTGTATCATTTATAATAAAACATTAGGGGTTTATCGTAGAAGGGTGAAAGTTAGGGGTTGTATGTATTTTTTAATGTTGTATCATAAAAAAATAGAAATTAAAAATTTTGTCTAAAAAATAAAAAATAAAAATTAGGGGTGGACTACCCCTAACATTTAGGGGGATGAAAAATAGATGTTGGCCGATTCTCGTAGATACCGGATAAGCACAAAAAATTTCATCAAAATCGGTCAAGCCGTTTCGGAGGCGTATGGCAACGAAAACTGTGACACGAGAATTTTATATATTAGATGTTGAACATTGCAAAACAAAAAATGGCACAAAAAAAGTTGGGAAACACTGCTTCAACAAGAATTAGTCCACAACATCTTAAGAATGACAGTATAATAAAAAATAGAATGTAAAGCTGTCATCCGAACTTCTATAAAATTAAACTTACACTCTGTCGAACTGATCTTTTAGTGGTGATCCATTTTGAACCGCGATGGCGTAAGGTTTTTTGGAAAATTCATTTCCAACCTTTTGTAAATCACAATTCGTCATGACAAGATATCTGTAAAAAAATAAAAAAATTACCGCAATCTAAGTATCTAATTTATATCGTAAACTTTTGTAAAATAAAAGGCATGCAGACCTGGAGACCCCAGATTTATTTTTAGGAAGAAATAGGATCCCACTGGCCCGAAGGACCTTAAGAACTCAGCTCGGGCTCTTCGGCGTAGCTCTGCCTAAAATCAAGGTGTTTCCCACGACTACCACAATGACGACTTCTTGAAGACGCGGACCACGGCTTGGGCCGAGGTCTAAATGTCATATATATGTTACAACTTACAGCTATCGGATACGCTTCGATAGGACGATTTAGGGTGATCATTACATTGATTGTAGCCGCAAGCTTTTATTTCAAAGGGACTCAGCCAATAGCAGAAACCACGATTGACAAGCAGTTTCAAGTGGAACGGGATGAACCACCAGAATAGATTCCAATCATATCCCAATAATTATTTATTATTGAAGTAAAACTTCTTTAGGCGCGACTAGGGAGAAACTCGGAATTTTTTTGTGACGGAAGTAACGCTTACTTGTGTAGTTAGTTAGGCTGTGTAGTTTCCGCTATTTAAAAATAATAATTCGGATTGGTCGTAAGTATATAATGTCAATTGTCATATACTCCACGCTTCTTGACTTATACGCCATCTAGTGGCAAATATGATTATTTATTTCCAAATTATCAAACGGATCAATTGTGAATAGCAAAGTGAATAAAAAAAATTCAACAGTTTTAAAAAAAATATTTTAAATTGCAAAGTTTTTTGAAAATCTCTAAATATACTTATTGATTTATTACTTTTAAAATAAGTAAATTAATAATAATTTTTCTGACGATTGCGACTTTCTATAATATTCAATAACAAGGTTATATTGACATGTGCTGGCAAATATCATAAAATTTATTCATCAGCAATTACTTCACTTCACAATTGAAGGTTCTCGACTTTTAAATAGTAATTATCATGAATTACCGATGATTCTAACTTGAGATTTTAATGTTAATTTTCGCTCTCAGGAATCTCAGCCGTTGGTTGATTTTCTAGAAGAAAAATTTGATCTATCTACGAATACTTACTTCTCGACTTCATTCAACAACGCGTTTCAGTACAACGATAGATGGTTGTTTTTCAAGAAAAGTAGCAAATTTAGAGAGTAAAATTTAAGTTTCACATTATAGTTACCACAAACCCAAAATTTCATACGTAAGAGATTATGATGACATTCAATTACCTGTTTCGAATGAATAATATTAATCTTTGTAAAGCCCATGAATAATAAATATAATTAAATTATAATATGATATTTATTATTTAAGTTAATATTTAATCATTTCAGTGATATATGCCGTCAACGCCAAAGAAGTTTTACTTCAATCGCGCGTAAAGGTTACACGCACACACTTTTTTAATAATGGCTGATTGAATTCATTAATTAAGTACCGTTAATACGTCAAATGGAAGAGTCTATCTGACCACACAGGGAATCCTAGTGTGGGGACTTTCTTTTTACCTAATCAGCATTTTTTATTCACCTAACATCAGAGGCATCAGCGATCCACGCGAAGCCTTCCCGTGAACTCTTAGAAGCTTCAACTCTAGCAATAGCTTCTTCCTCTGTCTTCGGCATCCCGGCTTCCGTCATCGCCTCCCACATTTTCGTATATTTAGTACTAACCGGGTATTCCGAAACATCAAGCTGAGCTCGCTCCACGTCACTTAGGCTATCGTTAAGACTCATTTCTTCCCATATCCTGGTATAAAATAATGACAATCAAAAATTTACTTCACAAATGCTATTTCTTGTTCTTTGTTGAAGAAGTATGTGAAATCCTTAAACATAAACCTGAACATCAATACAACATCGATTACTAACAAATCATTTAAAATAATAATAATCATAAAAGAAAAATCAAGCCACTTTGAAGATTTTTGTTTATAATTTTAAAAAAATGTGTCTGCTTATGTACACTTTAGAAGTTATACTTTGGCGTAACAAGATAAAAATCTTTTCAAAAATTTTATCTTTCGCCTTATTATGATTAAATAATTGCATACCCTCATACTTTAGGGACTTCTCAAATAATTTGTGGCTTCGGCAAGATAAGCAAACTCGCTCGTATTGCGTGTAGTGAAGAGAGTTATTTATTTATTTTAAATTAAGATACAGGTGCTATAAATATATAGTTGTTTAATCGTCATAATTTGGGTTTCTTGGTAGATTTTATTAGTCTGTGTTAGAAAATTGTATCTAAATAGTGCTTTTATTAATTAATTTTGTAGTATTTGCATGCCTGCTGTACCTGTGCTGAAATGTGTCTTGACTAAATAATTATAAATCAAATGACGTACAGATTGCATGCGTGTGATTGATAACAATATGTTTTGTGTTTCACACTTACTCATAAAACTTGGACTCAATATCTGCCATTCTTTTAAAGTAGAACATGGTAGAAGATGGATTGACGGGTCCATACTTGATCTTGTACTGTTTGGAAAGATCATCCAAGGACTCTATTGGAGAGTCCATACGCGAGACAGACAGAAATGCAGCCAAATTCGCGGAATATGATGATACTATGGTGAAGCTGAAACATTTATATAAGGCTTGTTTACACTCAATTATTAGGGCAATATTATCAAAGTCTATTATGACACTATCCTTACAATATGATAATGTGGGGTGCCTTTCTCGAACCTAATTTCGCTGTTTTGCTGATGATTTTTCTTTTTTTCTGCTGTAAGTGCCAACAAATTTATATAATTTTATTTTATTTTATTGTGCGATAGTGTCGGAGACAGCATTCAGTCGGCGCAACGTCTTTGATAACGGGAATCTGTGCAACAGACTGGTTCTGACCCTTGGTTTCGCAAACCACCTTGACTTTAGCCGTCGCACATATCCCATAGGTACAAAGGAACCTAGTTCTTGGAGAACACTTGGGTTGCTCCATAGCAAGACTTTATCAATATTGTATTAATTGTATTATTACCCAAAAAGCCACCAAGTAGCAGCTAATAGCCGTCCGGAGAGGTTCTTTGGGGTCACCCCTCCACCCTGATGCGTTAATGACGTCATACAAAACCGTAAGCACTCCATCAGCGTGAACTCGAGTTTCTCGTCATCATCTTTATACACTTCTCGGTTATTCCGGTAACTGTATGGGCTCCATTTTTCAAATACCCACATCAAGACACTGAAATTCTCCGTATAAAAATCGTTTGTACTGATATCATAGTTCTTTACAACGTTAGGAACATAGAATTTTTTTAGGAACACCAAATTTAAACAATTAAAATCTTTCAAATACATTGTTCATTCCGTATAAAATAAATAAATCAGTGGCGCTACAACCTTTTTAGGTCGAGGCTCAGATTTCTGTGTCTGTTTCATGATCATTTGTCAATCTAATAGGCAAGGAGGTGATCAGCCTCCTGTGCCTGACACACGCTGTCGACTTTATGGGTCTAAGTTCGTTTACTCGCGATGTTTTCCTTCATCGTTCGAGCGAATATTAAATTAAACAATGCACATAGAACATTGGTTCACAGCCGGGAACCGAACCTACGACCTCAGGGATAAACACGATTCGCACGCTGAAGCCACTAGGCCAACCCAGCTCCTGTTCAGCTTTTATACATTTAAAGAAGCCGGAGCTATCGTAAATGAAAAACCAATATCTAGGGTCTATACGAAAAAACAAATTCCCGTTGTTGTATTTGTAATTAAAGAACGTCGCGAGCAATGTTTAGTTGAAAGCAATCCATAATTTGTTAGGATATAAATAATAATGATGGCAGTGCATTATTTACATGACAGTGATGATAACGAACGAACTTACAATATGAAGATACATGATTACCTTTGACATATTAGACTACGAAATTATGAATAATTAGGACCTTGACCGACGGAAAAGCTTACAAAAAGTAACGCAAACTTAGTTACCACAACATTGTAAATTGTAACTGTAGTAAGAATGATTATTATTAAAGCTGTTATAACTCTTAGCTACACTCTAAAATACGTGTGCACACACAACCATTTTCACACTCACACATTCACATACTTAATGTTTTTTAATACTTGTGTTTGATTAGTTGTAACACTAAACCTACTTTTTCTCAAAAAACTGTTTTAAACATGTACCGTGTACCACTAATTGTTATCCCACAACATAGGGACTTCTTAGTGTGGGAACTAGCGATAGATGAATTTTGTCACGACCTATTTTTATGAATAAACTAGCTGACCCGGCTAACTTCGTTCCGCCTTAATAATAATATCGTTGTTATTTTAGTTCAACTTATTTTAGGATTTCATTATGGTGATAACTTTTTTTGCAAATAGAGAAATGTTTTATTGCTTGCCATTGCAAAAGAAGAATGGCAGTATTACACATTAGGCCTCTTCTCTCTATCGCCAATATTGCGATACTGCATGTTAAAGCACTTTCTGATTTACAACACTTTTTGATGAGGTAACACATGTTTTCGATCAAGATCAAAGCCTGGTTATGCATCTCCTCATTTACTTCAAGTTCGGAATTTCTAGAAGTGACACGAGTTCGACGTAAAATGATGCGTAGTTTTGTCAACAAATGTCACCACATGCCGTGTGCAATGTGCATTCGTAAAATTAATTTATTTATTTTTTGTTATTCGATAACTTATCCGATATTTTATTACTTATTCTGCTATTCGGAGTGGAGAAAAATCCATCAAAAAATACATAACTAACATCGGTCCAGCCGATCTCGAGTTATAAGTGTTGTTACAAACACGACTTTCTTTTATATATATAGATTTATTACAATTTTTTTTTTAATTTTTGAACTGTTCACCTATCTATTTATAATCAAGTTTAAAGAAGTTTATTTATTTATTATAAATGTTACAAGCTATCTTTTCTAAAATACATGACAGTTATGGTCAATGTTAAAAAATTAAAAATATATAACACTTACAATTTTAGACTTTACTAGTACTTTTCTGCTTAACAATGCCGGTTTACGATTAGGTATCTGATAGATAACAATGTTTTTTTTTTAAATTTATCAGCCTAAACCGAGTATATTAAGCTCTGGATAAGTAGTGTTTATTCTGTTATATTCGCGAAGAATTCGAATGATGATGGTAGAACAATGCAGACATAGACATAGACATAAACATAACATCTAACAAAACACACACACACAGAAACACACAAAATAACAATATTCAAAAAATTAAAAAAAATTAAGAAAAATAATATATTTTTTTCTTTTAAAGTACAAGGTACGTTTTAATTGTGTAATGCGTGTGAACCGTGGTTGTAATTACCCCTGGCTCAGCATTATGCTGAGGAGCAGACTGTTCCACAGCGTTGGTCATTCTGCAAGAAACTACAGCAGCTAGGTTGCGCCTCAGTCGTAAAAAAATATGTACGTTAATAAAACATCAAAATTTACATCCGCCTGTTCATTACGGGCGTGGTATATGTATGTAAAACGACTTACTATATATGTACGTTTATAAAGCCTTACCTTACAAAGAAGTAAAGCGTGAGTATAGAGATCCAGACGTCATTTTCTAGAACCGTTAAAAATTTGAACAGTGATGTTGACTTTCGCGGTACCTTCATCAAAATAGTGATTCCGACCAAATCGTAATATGGGACTGTAAAGTCCACCACTTCCTCCCTCTCAGCCATCACAGCCATCGCGGCCAGGCCTATATCTGCCCTTTCCTCTATCAATTCCTTTATAATTCCATTCCAATTCCCATGCTTATTAATATATCCGAACTCACCGTCTGGTGAAACACTAATTTCGTAATCGAATTTAAGGATCTGACTTATTTCGTCTATCATATCGATACAATAGCCTTTAAAGCCTTTAGGTGCTTTCTCGTCTTTTATTACAAATGGCGTTTGCTGAAAAAAAAACAATCAGTGGATGTTTCATGATCATTTATCAATCTATAGGCAAGGAGGAGATCAGCCTCCTTTGTCACACGCCGTCGACTTTGTGGGTTTCCTCACGATGTTTTCCTTCACCGTTCGTGCGAATGTTAATCACCTCGTTGAGAGTCGCACGCTGAAGCCACTAGGCCAACACTGCTGAAAATAGGGTTATATAATGATTACTACTTCAATAGAAGTTTGAAATATCATGGGATTAAACTTATACTCTACGGAGTTAACTTCATCGATGCCAGTAGCGAATAATTCATTAAATCCCGCAATAAGATCAATATACAGAAACGCTGTTAAATTTTTAATTTTTGTCAGTGTTTTTCCCGTTTTCACGTATAACTTACCAAGGCAGTAACAATTTTATAAACCAGTGGAGCGGAATAGTTGGTCATATCTACATTTGTTAGATTTAAGGCATTTGAGAAACCAGATTTCCACTTTCCTAGCGACTTGGTACCAATTAATACACCATCCTGAATCGTCACGGCCGATAAATTCGTTGTGAACTCCACGTAACTTCTTCCGTTCATTGAACCCCTTTTTGGAATAAAAATTGGTGCATACGATGAAGTTTCTTTGATCTGTAAAATATTAGTCAAAATAAATTGCTACGACATTCATGAACAAATCAGATTAATCATTAATTATCCATAATTAACAGAATAGAAAGTTTGAGAATTCGTGCAGCGGAACGAAAATACCATTTACTGCAAAAAGAACCAATACGTCAATTCTAAACCAACTAAAGATCACCACAACTGTCTATCATTTACATATGCTTAGCTACTTTTAGTAGGAGAGGTGGCACCAATTTTTGGGCAGGTATTTGAGGCAAGCTGAAAACTTGTCACATACCTCTCCTATTATATTCCAACACGGAATTGCAGACCTGGCTGGTGAGTAGCGGGGCTAAATCAACCCCTACATTTTTGAAAATATTAATTTTTTTTTCCCAAAAATATATTTGAGGCAATACGCAATTTATATATGTTGCAGTGTAATACTTAATAAATACGAAAAAAAATAAGCCAGACAATTTAATCGGGGCTTTAACATTACCAGACGCGTGCAAATATTTTTTCAAAAAATTATAAAAAATGTTTTTGAGGCAGCTTGAAATTTTAATGGAGTGTTATTTATAACTATAAAATAAAATTCCCAAAAAGACAGATCATTTCGGTAGGGCTTTCTACCTGCCAGGCGATCAAACAAATAATGGATGGGTACGGGCCTGTACTACTATAGACAAGCTGTAGTGTGAGAGAGAGCGCATATCGACAGCTGTCTTCGTTCTGGCTTGCCGCGTTACTATAGGCTCTAGTGAGGCCACGTGACTTACAATAACCCATGAGGTTTTTAGTTAGAATTGCGGAGTCGTTACTTTCAGTCGTATTATTCTACTAATGGTATTATTACACTATTTAAAACTCAAATAATTAGAAAATGTCTAGTGAAAAGTTAGTTTGTGTTATTTGTAAAAAAAATGATGCTAAAGTGATTGCTTTTGTGGAGAAAACTCTAAAAAAAAGTCAGGAGGTGTTAAATATCCGTAAACATCATAGGTTAAAATATAATCATATTGTTTTGCCAGTGATTCCTAACCTTTCAGATGGTTATCACACAAGTTGTTATAAGAATTTTATAGCTTTGATGAAAAAATATAGTGAAAATACTGTGATTGAATCCAATATTTATACTCTTACAAAAGGTATTGTATTAATTTAATTATTTTTCAAGCATTACATACTGATAAATAAAATTAAGCATTTACAGCTTTTCTTTCTTTTTTTTCTTTCTTCTGAATTAAAACAACATCTTTTAAGAACGCAATATATAACAAGCATTTGGAGAAATGCATATTTAAGATTCCCCAGTTCTTTGACACCTAATAGAAACGGATGGACACTTAATGAGGATACGCTAGATTTTCACTGGTTTGACGGAGAGTGTATGCCGCAATTAGTATTCGACGCTGTTGTTCACGAGGAAAATAAAAATAACGATGATGAAAATCATACTACAGGTGAGAATAAATGGTTTAAATTTTAATAACTGCTGCATTCAAATTTCTGTGATTAATTAAAAAAATAAATATCTATTTCTTTTCGCAGATGATGAAGAGGTTGCCGAATCTGATACAGATGAATCCGAAGATTCAAGTAGTTCCGATGAAGATTCTGATCCACAGACGAAAAATGATAATTTATCTGACGTGAAACGAATTTAATTTATTTCAAATTTTTTTATACTTAAATAATTGAAACACTGAAGAAATATTATATTTTTATAAATCTAGTTTTGTGATTTTGTATGTTAATCATTGGTTTTTTTTATACGTAACCCTTATTAATTTTAAGATGAAAAAGGTTTTAAATTTCCGTATAAATTTTGACTTGCAATAATGTCAGAGAAACAATTTTTAGTTTTGAATGTATGGGCAACAGTATAAATTCTGTACTGAAATTTTATTTTTAATTCTCTTCAAAAAATAAATATTTTTACGGAAATATCAAATATTTAACAATTCATTACGTTTAAATTCGCATTAAAATTGGCAAAATGGCTAATTTTTTAAGATAAAAAAGAAATCACAAAAATATCTCCCTTTAACGTCCATAAATCAATACAATCACTTTAATGCAAAATGTATTTAGTACAAATTCAGAAAATTTTATATTTTTTTACTCCGAAATTCTAACTAGAAACCTCATGGGTTATTGTAAGTCACGTGGCCTCGCTAGAGCCAATAGTAACGCGGCAAGCAAGAACGAAGACAGCTGTCGATATGCGCTCTCTCTCACACTACAGCTTGTCTATAGTAGTACAGGCCCGTACCCATCCATTATTTGTTTGATCGCCTGGCAGGTAGAAAGCCCTACCGAAATGATCTGTCTTTTTGGGAATTTTATTTTATAGTTATAAATAACACTCCATTAAAATTTCAAGCTGCCTCAAAAACATTTTTTATAATTTTTTTAAAAAATATTTGCACGCGTCTGGTAATGTTAAAGCCCCGATTAAATTGTCTGGCTTATTTTTTTTCGTATTTATTAAGTATTACACTGCAACATATATAAATTGCGTATTGTCTCAAATATATTTTTGGGAAAAAAAAATTAATATTTTCAAAAATGTAGGGGTTGATTTAGCCCCGCTACTCACCAGCCAGGTCTGCAATTCCGTGTTGGAATATAATAGGAGAGGCATGTGACAAGTTTTCAGCTTGCCTCAAATACCTGCCCAAAAATTGGTGCCAGCTCTCGGACCATTTGGCCATATTGCCAGGAGAGAACCGAATTGTCTCGACAAGCTGGTAATGGTATGGAGGAGTGATGGCCGAAGAAATCAGAGTCGATAACCTACCCGTTGGACTGATCAAGTAAAGACAATTTTGGGACTCAACATCCCTAATCCACTGAGAGAAGAGGATGAGGTGTGGAAACAGCAAGTCGACGTATTGGTTAGGGCTTTTCAAGACAGACACAATCTTCAGTAGGTAATGAAGACTATGAAGAAGAGAGAACAGGGTAGAGTAGCATTTAAAACATACTTCTTTGAACGCAGTTTTTAAGTCTATCATCCTCGTGGGAGTGTTTTTACCATCAAAGTCATCACAACCGATGTATTTCATGCTCTTCGGCCACATGCCAGAGTCAAGTAGTGATCTGGAATTTTATAAAATGCAAATACATCGATATGAAGTTAAATGTGAAAATTTAAATGCGTTATAAAATTTTATTAAACTTATGCAATATGAAAAATTTAGAACTAAAGTAATAATGGCCTATGCGCAAGGACACGCTACAAAATAGAAATTAACCGCCTTGCCGATTATTAAGTATTTTACAGAAATAGCCTTTATTATTATTATTGAAGTGAAACTTCTTTAAGCGTATGGTGGTTATTTTTTACGAAAACTTCACGAAGATGTGGAGCGTTTTTGTCGAAAAAAAAGGAAGATAGTGGGAAGGATGAAGTTCCTTATAGAAATTCTATTTTAAAATTAAAATTTCGTAAAGAGAATTTATGAAATATTAGTATGATATATGTTATGCAAAATAATTTATTGAAATCCCAAATGACGAATTGTAAATTAAATGCCACGTGTTTTTATTATCTAAGAAATAAATTTAAAAAAAATATTATTTGTATTAATTTTTGACACTTTTTAATGACAATTAAATTCCTAACATACATATCTTCCTTTTTCCCTCCAAGTCTCGGAAATCTAAACTTTTAGATTTACATAAGTATGAACAAGACTTAAAAATTAGTTTGCCGAAGAAGTTTCACTCCTGACATGTGTACTTTGTACGTAAGCACTTTTTTATTATAGTAATAAAGGTCCTTACTTGATAGCCAAAAATGTTCATAGTGACAAATCAAAATAGAATGCAGATATAATCTCTGGCTCTCCATTCATGTTGTAGGTTGTTTTTAATTGTTCTAATCGATCCTTACTGCTAGTATCTGGAGTGGGTTGCATTAAAACAATAGTAGCATTGCATTGACAACTTATATCTCCCTTGTCCAGAGTTAGTGCAAACCAAGCAGTTTTTCTACCAAAATACTCCTTTTCATTGGCAGCATTTAGTACGTTGTGTATAGTTCGCAAGCTACCGATAACAAAAAAGTTAGTAATTCCAAGCTCTCGTAAAGTTTGAAGTTGTGTTTTAATATCCTCTACACTGAGTCTTTTCACGGGTGTTATCAGGTGTCGTGTTGGCATATTAAGTAAAAGAGATTTGTATTTGTGATCCATCACTGCAAAGAATGCATATTAAATCATTTATTCATAAGTTTATACTGTTTTATAAGGTCTATGCTACCAACCAAAATAATCATCGAAAAGAACAGCGGCGTTTGTTATATCTTGATTTATAATAATAGCACGTATCAACTCTGGTAGCAGATCCGCCGGTGGCATTACTTGGAGCAAGTAACGTTCTTGATTGAAATTTAAACCTTGCCAATGACGCAGATCACCTTCTTGGCCAAAAGACCCAGAAATAGTGGGCAAACCTAGCGCTGAAGTAAATGATTTAATAGTCTCTGACCCGACTCCAGTCGTTGTGAAATCAAGTACGACGTGTGGTGGCTTCTTTCCTGACACCATGTCTGTATATTTTCTACAAACTGAAACATCAGATATAATTAAATTAACCTGAAAATAGTTACGCTTATTTGACCTTGCTAAAGCGATAAACGTGTTTCCTGTAAAATGGTTATTTTAAATATCAATGTCTGCCGCGACAGCAAAGCGTAGCAAACGTGCGAGTATAATAAACTCGGAAATAAATTAACACGTCGCTTCAAATGCTTACCATTTTCTAAAAACGCCTTAGCATCAGTCCGGTTACCGACGACAATAATAGGATCGACGGCAAGTCCCAAACTAGGATTTTTCCTAACATACTCCTTAGCTACTTCAAAAGATTTCTCGGCCAAAGCATTATTTTCTTCGTTAATTAATACTGAAATTTAAGCAGTTAGATCACGTATGCGCAACCATGTAAAACGATTTGAATTAAGTACCGTTACTTACAAACGTTGATATTCTGAGTTGTTTGTGAAAACGAATAATGAAATTTGGTTTGGATAAATGTTAATAACAGTAGCATGTTTGGATTTCGAGTTTCCCACGTGATTTTCAGAAGAATACTGACAGACTATTATACCACTAATTGGGTATACGCACGGTTGTAATTTGCCCATCGTAATTAGTTACTTTAATAGCACACTAGTGTGTAACGGTACGATTATTAAAAACATTTTTTGGACTCGAATTTACCATATTATATTTGAACCATTACGACAAGCTTTTGATAGCTTCCTCAAGAATTTAGTGTTAATATTTTATGTTTATATTAATTATCACCACGATGATAATTTAAAATATTACGACCACGTAGCTCTTAAAATTGACTGATAGTGCACACAAAGGAACATAACACATATAGTTTTCTGTGTCGGTTTCCAAGCGGACATCCCCTTCCCGAAACAATCATATGGGAATCTAAACCAAAGATTCTCTTTAAGTGGAATACATACTCAAACGAGGGCGATTTTGAAAAGATGTTCAAGATGTTCCAAGTACTTCTTGCCTATAAAGAACAAACAAATAGATAGGTACAAAATTCTAAGGCCAAGAACAATCCCTCCTATTACACGGTAGATTGGTTTCGTGTTATTGGAAACGCGTTGTAGGAGGATATAACGCGTTATGTACAAATTATTCACGTTTAACTTTTCTCCTTAAAGGGTAATTCGAATATTAAGAAAAAAAAATCATGTGTCCAATTCACACGTGGTAGAAATGAAACCTTCAAAAACAAAGTTTTTATAATTAAAATATGTAAATTAGACTTTTTCTCTATCTAAATGTAGGATCTTTTCTTTAAAAAAATATATATTTTAATGTTAAATTTTTATTTATAACTTTAATTTGGTAAAAACTAAAATAATAAAAGTGTAGGTGATTGATTAACGTGTCGTATTGAAACAGTGATGTGTTCAGACAAGAACATATCAGAATAGTTACGGTCGTGTGTTCTGAAAAGAACAGTTTCATCGTGTCGTAAGACACGGTAATTTGCCCTGACAAGGGCAGTTGTCAAACGTTTTCGTCGTGAAACAAGAATAATATGTCCTGAAAAGGACAGTTGTTAGACGTTTAGTCGAGATACGATAATTTGTCCTGAAAAGGACAGTTTTCAGCGTTATCGTATTGCTACGATACCGAAGTGTTCTGAGAAGAACACGTTCGTACGCTTCGACGGCTGCGTGCAGAAAAAGGCCAACTTTTTGCCGCGCCGCAGTTTTATCGCCTACTCTGGTACCTGCGCAACCAATCAACGCTCCGCATCTTGGCACCACATGTCAATATTAGTTGTAAGTGTAGGATAATTTTTAAGTATAATTGTACACAGTTTTGTAAATAAAATCATTCATCATTCACTATTCCATCTTCACCTCTTCTCTACAAGTAATTAGGGAGTTTTATTTTAACATCGACCAAGTAATTCTGAACGAGTCAACCTCAAGCAACATCCCTAAAGTGGTGACCCCGAGAAGAAACACCGACGACCCCGTGAAGAACAAACCCGAGAAGAACAACCCCGTGAAGAACAACCCCGAGAAGAACAACCCCGAGAAGAACAACAAGAAAATTGAAGATGTCGACAACAGAAAATTCCGGTGCAGAGCGTCAAACTTCATCAACACCGTCGAGCCAAGAAGTCTCCGGTATTTCACTGTCGCTCCGCGTGCCACCACCGCATCCGCAACAATCTACCATCGACACACTCATCGGTGAAATAAGAAGATTGTCTTCGGAAGTTGCTGAGCTACGAGCACAACCTTGCGACAACTACCGCAACCGTCGCCCTCGCCACCGTTTCCTATCACGCTCGCGGAACGCATCTACACATCACAAGGAAAACCGACGACAGTCGCAGATGGAAGACCGAAGCCGAAAAAAATCTCCGATGCCGTACTGCTACTACCATCAACGCTACGGTATGGACGCGAAGAAATGCGCACCACCATGCAGTGTCAAGCCCATTAACCAGTCGGAAAACTAAAAGTAACGCTGGCCGCGGCGGGAACTGGCGTTACCGAATCATCACACCGCCTTTTCGTTACCGACAGGGTAACAAAACTTACCTTTTTGGTCGACACAGGAGCCAATATCTCCGTGCTACCAAAGAAAAAAGGCTCACGCGAAAAACCACTGCCGTTTCAACTGTACGCCGCTAACAACACTGTAATTCCAACATACGGAGAGAAGTCACTCACACTCGATCTTAACCTCCGAAGACCATACACATGGAAATTCGTCGTAGCAGATGTGTCCAAGCCAATCCTGGGAGCAGATTTCTTACAGTACCACCACCTCATTGTCGACGTAAAAAACCGACGATTGATCGACGGGAAAACACAGCTGGTAACTAACGCTCAACTCAGTACTGCGGGCATACCTACAGTTCGCAGTATAGACATTGGGCAAAATTACCACAGCATACTGGCAGATTTCCCAGGCACAACTAGACTCACTTCAATGAAGCTAAGTCCTAAACATTCCGTCGAACACTTCATTGAAACAAACGGACCGCCTCTTCACTGCAGGCCACGCCCCATTGCGCCGCATCGCTACGAAATGGTCAGAAAGGAATTTCAGAACATGATAAATCAAGGGTTATGCAGACCAAGCAAAAGCCCTTGGGCATCACCTCTTCACGTCGTGCCGAAGAAGAGTGGAGAGTTACGCGTGTGTGGCGATTACCGAAGGCTCAACGCTATAACCAAGCCCGATCGGTATCCCATACCACGCATACGTGATTTCACATACCAACTCGCAGGGAAGAAAATTTTCTCCACACTCGACCTCAACCGCGCCTACCAACAACTGCCAGTCAGCGAGCAAGATGTGGAGAAAACCGCCATCATAACACCATTCGGCCTTTTCGAGTTCCCGCGCATGTGTCCCGGTCTAAAGAACGCCGGCCAGACATTCCAACGTTTTATTCACGAAGTACTGCGCGAACTCGACTTCGTATTTCCTTTCGTTGATGATCTACTGATAGCGTCAATTGACGAGGAACAGCACCGAAAACACCTACGCACCGTATTACAGCGACTAGAAGAATACGGTATTACCATCAACCCATCAAAATGTGTTTTCGGCCAGCCAACTGTCAAATTCCTCGGCCACCAAGTCACGGCGGAAGGAATACAGCCACCCCAAGAGAAGGTACAGGCTATCACAGACTTTCCAAAGCCACAAACCGTAGAAGAGCTGCGACGTTTTCTCGGTATGATAAATTTTTACCGCGAAAATATCAAAGACGCCGCCACCATACAAGCGCCGCTAAATACCTATCTGCACAACATCAAGAAGCGTGACAAAACTAAGATCGAATGGACCGCTGAATCATCGCAAGCTTACGAGGCATGTAAAGAGAGCATAAAAAACGCCGCTTTACTCGCTCATCCGTCTCACCATGCGACGCTTGCGATATTCAGCGACGCGAGCGACAAAACAGCTGGTGCCGCACTAAATCAATTTGTGAACAACACATGGCAACCACTCGGCTATTTTTCGAAGAAATTCAGCGACGCACAGACTCGCTACAGTACATATGATCGAGAGCTACTCGCCATCTATATGGCTGTCAAACACTTCCGAAAAATGTTCGAGGGACGAGAAATCATAATATTCACGGACCACAAGCCGCTAACTTTCGCTTATACAAAATCAAATTCAAACAGCGAATCACCGAGACGCACCCGACAACTACTTTATATTAGCGAATTTACCACTGATATACGACACGTCAGTGGGTCTCAAAATGCAGCCGCAGACGCATTATCACGCATTGACGCAATCACGTGTCCATCGCCGATTGACTACAATCAACTTGCAAAAGCTCAAGAGCGCGATAGCGATACAATTCAAGAACTCGGTTTACAGAACAACTTATCTTTTAAGGAAGTAAACCTGCCCGCGTCAAACATTAAATTACTCTGCGAAACTTCAACCTCATACATACGTCCGTACCTACCTAAAGAATACCGACGTACCGCATTCGACGCAGTACATAACGTTAGCCACCCTGGAATAAAGACCACGAGGAAATTAATTACGCAACGCTACTTTTGGCCCTCAATGAACGCAGATGTCGGCAAGTGGGCAAAAGTATGCCTACAGTGTCAGCGCGCCAAAATACAACGCCACACAACAAGTCCATTATCAATTTTTTCACCAACCGAACGATTCGAACACGTGCACATCGATATCGTTGGTCCGCTACCTACCGCGGCCACCGGTCATCGATACCTCGTGACAATGATCGACAGAGCGACGAGATGGCCCGAAGCATACCCATTATGCGAAATAACAGCTGAAGACGTCGCCAAAGCATTATACGAAGGTTGGATTTCCCGTTTCGGTTGCCCTGCTACAATAACAACGGACCAAGGACGCCAATTCGAAAGCAGAGTATTTGCATCTCTTTCTCGCTTACTCGGCATTGAAAAAACGCGTACAACATCATACCACGCACAATGTAACGGTATCATCGAACGATGGCACCGTGTCCTTAAGGCCGCATTGAAGGCAAGACTACAGACCGCAAGAAGCTGGATTAACGAGCTACCAACCGTCCTACTCGGATTACGCGCCGCTATGCGAAGTGACACCGGCGTAAGTGCCGCTCAACTTACCTACGGATGCAACATACGCTTACCCGGTGATTTTTTATCAACAACCCGCGATAACGTCATTATGGACTCTGCCTACATCGATCAGCTGCGCGACGCAATACGTAACTTGCAACCAACGCCTAACCAACCACATAGCAACACAAAACCTATATTCATACACCGCGACCTGCAAACATGTGAATACGTATTCGTACGCATAGACGCCGTAAAGAAGCCATTACAAGCACCCTACGACGGACCCTATCGCGTGTTGAAACGAGACAGCAAGATATTCACGCTGCAGTTACCTAACCGTGAAACAAAGATCTCTATTGATAGACTCAAACCCGCCTACACAATCGCCGAGCCAGATGTGCCCACTGATACAATACCGAGTACCTGCAACAAGCAAATCACATCAAGTGCGAGCGAACTAGATAAACCATCAAATAGCCTGAAACATCAAAACGATAACAACCTGAAACATCAAAACGACAACAACCTGAAACATCAAAATGACAACGACCTGAAACAACAAGACATTGGGAACAACTCAATACCTACAAGGACAACTCGCCGAGGCCGCGTTATACGCCTGCCGGTACGCTTCGCTAGAGGGGGAATCCTGTAGGTGATTGATTAACGTGTCGTATTGAAACAGTGATGTGTTCAGACAAGAACATATCAGAATAGTTACGGTCGTGTGTTCTGAAAAGAACAGTTTCATCGTGTCGTAAGACACGGTAATTTGCCCTGACAAGGGCAGTTGTCAAACGTTTTCGTCGTGAAACAAGAATAATATGTCCTGAAAAGGACAGTTGTTAGACGTTTAGTCGAGATACGATAATTTGTCCTGAAAAGGACAGTTTTCAGCGTTATCGTATTGCTACGATACCGAAGTGTTCTGAGAAGAACACGTTCGTACGCTTCGACGGCTGCGTGCAGAAAAAGGCCAACTTTTTGCCGCGCCGCAGTTTTATCGCCTACTCTGGTACCTGCGCAACCAATCAACGCTCCGCATCTTGGCACCACATGTCAATATTAGTTGTAAGTGTAGGATAATTTTTAAGTATAATTGTACACAGTTTTGTAAATAAAATCATTCATCATTCACTATTCCATCTTCACCTCTTCTCTACAAGTAATTAGGGAGTTTTATTTTAACATCGACCAAGTAATTCTGAACGAGTCAACCTCAAGCAACATCCCTAAAAAAGTTTGAAATAAATTCACAAGATCCAACGTGGGAGAAAATGAGATAGGAAGCATTATACAGTGTATAAACTTTTAATTAAGTGTAGTACGAAGTTTTCACTTCAAAAAGTTTCTATAACTAATGATTTGTAAATAAAATTAATAAATAATCTAATTTTATAATTAAACTACTTACTTGACTTACTTATTTAATTTTCATCAAATCTGTTTTTTTATTTCAGAAAATGTTCAAATACACACTAATTTAAAATTTATACACTGTATAATGCCTCCTATCTCACTCTCTCCCACGCCAAATCCTATTAATTTATGTGTCTGTCTCTTTTTACTGTCGCTTTTTCCGTTGCATCCGGTTTGAAATCACAACGATTCTAAAGAAGTTTCACTTCAAAAAATTCAGATATCAAGCCATGGTAGGAAACGAGTTTTCAGTGCGGTGCAACATGGATCACCGCTGAAATATCAGTTTGACAAAGCAGAAGTTACAAAGACATTTATAAGATTTGATTAGAGTAATCTTTACATATTGACAATATTGTAGCTAATTTAACAACAGTACATGAAGTACACGTACACGTACGTAAGGACGCACGTACATAAGGAAACAAGAAAACAGAAAACTTGTAAGAGAAGCAAGTCATAAATTAAAACCCTATAAGTATATTGAAATCTACATAAATCACATACTCTGTGCGTCGAATAGCCTCCAATAGTCTGTGGAATAAAAACTTTTTTGTTTTGATATACTTTTTTTTAGAGAATATTATTTAATAGAGGTAGTCGCTGACTTTCAACAAGTATTATTATTGAGGTAAGGTACTGCAATCTACTAAAGAGACTTAGTGCTTAGGCTTCAATAATGAGTAGGATACGATGTCTTGGTTTTTACCCTAATCCCTATGTGCTTATTATAAAAATGATTTCTGAATACAAATATTTAACAACAAACAGTCGAAGAACTTAAAGAAATGTGGTGGATTACTAATCCTGGAGCGTGGAATGTGAGAATGACCAGGATCTGTTGGATATGACATTTCTATACAGAAATACAAATATTATTATATTTGATGGGGTCTTTTAGGTTATTTTCGTGGGCATCGGACTTGATTGCATTACTCTGGGCGTCGACTGGTGGTACAAATGGAGTAAGCGACCAGAGAAAGGAGATATCACTCGAGTGAGTTAAATTTTTTTATTAAAATGCTAACTAATGTATCAGTCTTTGAGCACGCCATCTAGTAGGGAATTTACCTAAACATGTGTTGAAGAACTTTGCGTATAAATATTGCAAAAAAACACCTAACACATTTTTCATTTATATAAAGGATTATTTATTTAATCATATACCGTAATCCATAATCATATATCCTATAATTGTTTGCGATTAGTACCAGCTGCGCCATCTGTTATTTATTGATTAAGCATTTCAACAACAGATGGCGTTGTTTCAATATATACCGAAATATTTGTAATGGGCAATAAAAATTTTATTACAGGTGCATCGAGTCATAGTATCCGATAATATTCTTTTGTCTAAAAAATATGTATAAACTCGGCTTAGTTGATTTCATGCAACGGTTTTAATTATTTTTACCTAATAAATGTTCTAGTACTATTGTGTACATGTCATATCTCATAAATATCTTTGAATACAGCAACGTTTTATTTTTATTTGAATAAGTTAGTAAGCAGTTATCGAGAGAAAACATAGTAAAAAAATTGTACGCTGTACATAACTAATCTTCGCAAAATTTGATTCTAAATTTGCGATAAGTTTTTTTCCACAAAATAAGCTAACATTACAGATTACTCCAGTAATGATTCTCAAATGTCAGTTTTGAGTTAAACAAACTTAACTTATAACTTACTCAACTCGCTGTAACAGAGTCGTGCCTATAGTATAACTATAATTGAGAGAAACCCTAGTTCGAGTTACAGTCGAACATTTTGCTACGTTAAAAAACAAAGTGTCCCTATTCTAATTAAACACTTTTGTAATATCTTTGTAAGTATTCACAGTCCGATATTTTTATACGTTTTAGCAAGGATAGATCAACGACAAATAGAAGACTGACTGTATTTATTAATTTTGCAAAACAATTAACCATTACAGTAAAATGTAAAGGTCCAAGATTGCTACCCTGAGTAACACCGGAATTCACTTAGTATGTCTCCGAATGAACGGCATTAAATTCTACATACTCGTACCTGCATAATTACTATAATTTAATTAAAACACCAATATATTAAGGTACTTTTATTAACTATATGAAAACTCTTATAAAAATACTATTAATCTCTCTAAGCTAGCAATGTACAATTTACTCTATTGAGTATTAAGTCGACATCGGCAAGAATATTTACAAAATCTAAATAAATATTAACTTTAAACATTTGGTTTACAACTCAATGGTCTTTCCGTGGTTCATGTTCTTCATGTTTTTATTACAAAGTTCCAATTCCAATCTCAGCCCATCGATCTCCGCCTCGAGGGTGCGCGAGCGTTTGAACATTTGTACATAGTTCATTTGCAATTGCTTCTGGTACCGGAGCACTTTGTCCTTTTCCTCTGACCATTTCCTTCTCTCATTGTTGAATTGGGTTTCCTTAGATTCTAGTTCGCATTTCAGCCTGTCTACCATTGCGCTGGCTGGGCAGGCTTCGTTGCACGGGTCGGGGAGTTCACCGTTTAGTCTTTGTACTTCGGCGTCTAGCGCACTGTCGTTTGCTGACCAGTATTCTGTTTTGCAGACTTCGTAAATGCCCCTCATAGTTCTTCCACAATCGATTCCCTCATATCCACTAAGAGACACGTCAGACAGTTCTTGTCTCAGTTCCTTCAATTCAGTTTTCAACTTGTCTATTTCGTTTTTGCTAGACTCCTTATTCTTGTTCAGGTCAGTGACGTTGTCTTTTAGGTCTTTAGCCAATCTGTCGACTTCGGATTGCAGTCTTTTTATTGTTTTCTGTTTGTCTTCTGATTCCGCTCGGAATCTCATGATTTCTTTTTCTTTTTTGTCAAGGGTTTCACGGAGTTGGCGGCAATCGGCTTTGAGTGTGAGATACTCGTGTCCTTTAGTAGTTTGTTCGTTCTGAAAAGAGAGTTTACATTGAGAAAGGAATTCATGATAGTGTGGTGAAGATATTTGCAATGTATTGCGAAGGTGGGTCAGTCAATCATAACCAGGGCCATTACAATTATCTAAATATACCATGAACGAACGCATGTTATGTTGCAGCGTAAATTTACTCTTGCTTCATAAAAAGAAAGAGAAATCATTGAGAAAGTTAATAAGAAAATAATCATTATTGATTTGCGTTGTTTTCCTCGATGGATATAAGCCAAATAGAACATGTGTATTACTAAAACAGGGTGATTTCCTGATAAATTTTGAGAGGGAAATTATAATTTCATGGTACGTTTTGAGCATGCAGATTTGACAATTCTAAATTTTGTTTCGGATATAATAGGCTTCCGGCCCTGTCAGTTTTTCAAACAATATTGCACAGATTACTACACGGTATAGACACCGGGAAACATCTTGAACAAATATCATTGCCTGCGCAGAAGCGAAATTTAGGTATCATTGGGAGGTGGTGCGCGGCGGCGGAAGAGTGACGTGTCGATCGCATAATTGGTAAATCCGTTAACGTTTGTGTCACGCGCTGCGCAAATTTTCCCCCACTCCTAATGTTCAAGATGTTTGCCGATATCTGTACTGATTAACAATACACACCTGAGCATCCTTGAGCTGAGTCTTCAATAGAGCGATCTCTCCAGCTCGTTGGCAGAGACTCCATTCTGTATCCTCTAATCTCTGTCTCAATAGCGCTCTATCTCTTCTAACTCTGGCCAGTTCACTGTCTCTTTCGTCTCTCGTTCTCCCGCCGTACGTCTGCAGCATGAGCCGAGGAGCGCGTAGACGTGCGTCGTGGTTGCGGAAACGGTCTGTTGTACTGAAATTGGAAAAGATGGTTAAGATACATTGATGATATATTGAAAAAGACTGGCGGAGAGTTTCTTGCCAGTTCTTATGCATAAAGTTAAAACATGTCGGTTTCAATTGTTTTTAATTACGTAACTAATCAGATAGAAAATATTTTTGAAAGCATAAAACATATGCTCGCACAAAAAAAGGATTTTAATTATATTCACAAATATCATTAAGATTCCTGATATTATAATTTTATTTGATCAAACCAAACCTGTTAACGGTCTTATATAAAGACTTAATTAATAGAACGATTTTTAATATATTGATTAGATTTATTATAAAAAGCGGTTGCTAGATAACAGCGAGATAGTATCATTTATTTAAATATTTTATAATTAAGGAAAGCTAGCTTATTTTAAGCTCTAAACAAAATAGTACATATCTGTAAAAATAATAACTATTTTGGATGATACATTTTATATATACTAAGAAACACATTTACCTATTATAATATTTTCATATGATATCTCTACCAGAGGCACTGGATATATCTTTATATAATTCTACTGTACGTGTGTATGTCACTGAACTCCTATTTAACGGCTGGACCGATTTGAATGAATATTTTGTATGCGTTTAGGTGGCGACCTAGGCACTGAGTCCAACAAACATTGGTGGCGACCAGAATGGTACGTATGGTATGGTTAGAATCATAAATCGGCCCGGCAGATGGCGTTGCAGTCGGTATCTAGGTTATTTATCTATACTGTAACTAAACAGCTGGTTTTTCAGATCTGAGTCTCGGATAGCTTAACTGGTATAGCTCTGGCGCGTAACCAAACGATCTGGGTTCGATTCCCAGTCGCCGAATTATTTTTCGTTTGCATTGCAGACCAACGCCTGTCGAGTCCGGTAGTTTAATACGTTTTTTTATTTATTTAACGACATTATGAATAATAAAAATTAACATAATAATCGTACATAGATGATAGAATAAAACATAATATTTAGTCTAGAAATAAGAAAAACATAACTAAATATTTTAATTTGAGCACCTATTCGAGTGTCGGAGATGTCATTTCAATTGACATAAATGCAGTCTTACCTATAATCATGCTGATCCCTCTCAAGTTCGGAGACTCCGGAGTCAGCTGGTGAAGGAGCAGGCACTGGCTCCTTGCTGTCCACTAGACCACCACTGGACTTTGTTCTGAAATATTAAGTTCTTCTATTAGCAAAGGTAGAATAAATTTTCAAATTGTCCCCACGTCGAGAAATACTGGCTTAGAACATTAAGAATGTTCAAGGTTCAAATATATTCAACCTCCGTGCCATATAGAGCGTAAAACAAAAACAGTTACGAAAAAACATCATTCAGAAACTTAAGTACAAAAGATAAGGTTATAGCCAGTAATTGTCGTTGTAGCCTTATAAATCTTGCATCTGAATAAGTATTCAGAGCGTGGCAACAATTTAAAAAACCGCTAAACCAACGACTTATTGCCGATCTCGATGACAGTCGCAATTGTAAGAATGACGCAAATCGCAAATTGCAGTCTTTTCCCGCTTATTTTCAAAGAGACAAGACAATACTTTGGCGAAAATTTATACAAATAAAATTGAATACTAATTAAATTTATTACTAACAAAATTTAATACTGATAAAATTGAATACAAATAAGGATCGAGTTAAGTCGGCGTCATGTAAGCTATTAGTTATAAAGGTGTTCGTAGATTATAATTTCTGAAATTTTATGTCAATATATTTAAGAAAAAGTCAGGTGAAATAGGTGATCAGCCACTTTGTGCCTGACATACGCCGTTCTCTTTTTGGGTGTAAGGCATGCCTCCGCTGTTCTCCTTCGCCGTTCTAGCGAATGTTATACGCGCACATAGACAGAAAGTCCATTAGTGCACAGCCGGGAATCGAACCTACGACCTCAGGGATAAGTCGCACGCTGAAGCCACTAGGCCAACACTGCGCTACATACATAAATATACTTAATTTTTTTCACACTAACCAATAATTCTACCAAATAAACAACCATTACAGATTACTCCATTGCGGAAATTATTTACATTTATTATAAACAGTATTAGATTTAAATATTTTATAAATAACTATTTCTTACAGTATAGGAACTGACATGAAGAAAACCTTTTGTCAGTTCACTCACGGACAATTAAAGACGTAAAAAACTTCGTGTCTACATCCGTTAAACAAATGTTTCATTGCATAGCCTGGAAAACTACGAAAATATTAAAATTTTGCCCAAAAGATCGTGTAGTAAACGATGAACGAGCGCGATCATTCACGACCTCATGAATTGCATTCTTATCGTAACTTTACGATTGTAAATTGTCGTAAAACGGTAAAAGTTTTAAAATATTATTCTTTAATGCGTCACTAAAAGGTAATCAACCAGTTTTGTATCCTTTTCAGGTTAGAGATTTTAGGGCACGTACATTACATATAGAAAAAAGTGTTATCAATTTCTGTTTTCCATTGCAAATTTTGCCCAATTAATCGCGTTTTCTTAGTTTCTGGAAGTGGAAGACCTTAATAACGATTAAATAATTCGTATTTTAATTTAAATAATTATATCCTATTTATCCGATCTTAATTTGACCTTAAATAACACTATGTTTATACGGTGTTATATCTTATATATAAAATTCTCGTGTCACAATGTTCGTTACCATACTCCTCCAAAACGGCTTAACCGATTTTATCAAATTTTATATGCATATTCACTAGGTCTGAGAATCGGCTACTATCTATCTTTCAACCCCCTAAGTGATAAGGGGTGTCCACCCCAAAAAAAAAATTTTTTATTCTTTAGATATTTTTTTTTGTTTTTATTTTTTTTATGATACAGCATACAAAAATACATATAACCCCTATTTTTTAATATTACAATATTATAGATAGCTATTTTTATAGAAACTAAAAAATTTTTTCCTAGAAATAATATACATAGCAAAACAAACGGTTGCTGGGTCAGCTAGTTTTATATAAAAAGTAAAAATATTGGATTTTGGCATACGACCAAAGTTTGCGCTAAGTCTAAATAAGTGATTCCTAACGTCCGGCCCACGCCTCACAGGGGGGCAATTTGATTGTTAAGGGAGGCTATTCGAAAATGTATTAAAATCATATGTAATTACAATTTTTCATTATCTATTTTATTGATGTGTAATCGATAACAATTTCCTAGTATTTTCTTCCTAAAAATGAAAATATGATACCTATATCATTTATGTTTCTTTAATTTATTGATATTTTTTTAGTTAAAACTTATGTATGTTGAATAGAGCGGGGCATAAGAATTTCAGTAAGGCTAAGGAGCATGGCACATAAAAGGTTGGGAAAAACTCTTTCCTATAAATACATAATGGTAATGATTATGGTAACAAGTAATCTTTAGAGAGCAAGACTTAGTAGACTGTTTACATTCAACGTCCGTAATATATGCTCTTATTCCTTATGTATTTTATATAAAATATGTTCACTATCTACTCCTATATATCTAAAGAATCATAAACCAAGGCATGTCTCGGTCGACAGCCCGCCTTGCTTCAGCGGCGAAGCGTGGCGTGTTGCAAGCTCACCCTATCAATGAGATCATCTTAAAGTGGCCTTAAAGTTATGAAATTCTCTATTAGACTTTATGTCATCTATCGACCTGCTGGATCAGCTGGTCTTCAAAAGGTCTTTGACTTAGAAAGCATACAATGTGTTGGTAGTTTTTATGACCGACTGGAACGCTAGGTTGCCGTTACAAATAAAGCGTAATAACAATCAGTTATGTAAAACAATAAATTAATGTAATTTTATCAATTGTTTTTCTGAAGTGGATTACTTGGCTTGCGATAAAATATATCGTGTGAATTTCAAAATCATGTTCTATATACATTTTTTTCGTCATAAAATGAATTCAAAGTGTCAAAAATAGGCTTTGTTTGGATTTTTTTCTATCAAGCGTAGTTATTTAAATCGTGTATCGATTTCAAAATAGATACATAAACTACTTAACTGCATCATATATTTTTTCCATTCGCCCTACTTTAAGAAACGATGACGAAAAATGGAAAGAAACAATGTACTTTTTTGGAGGAATTAGGAAGGAGGAATATTAGGAAAAACAAACAAAACTTTGTGAATTTTAGCAATCTTCTATGCTGCACCGAATTACCTGAACTAATATTATAATTAAATAGGAATAGACTGCATTATCACTTCCGAGCGATGTCTTCCAGGCAACCACTGAGAGGCAACCCACAAAATACTTACACATGAAAAACGATACAAAGCAATTAAAATATATGTTGACAATGAAAAGGACTATAAAAAAAGAAAAGGACACATGTATCCCGTTAATTTATTGTTTCAAGTGAATTCGGGAATGATTTAGATTTACAATTTTTTGTTATTAAAGTGTAAGAATTTATATAATAAAAATGTCCTTTTTATAAATTTGGGGTTTTTGAAAATGAAAATGGGATTTGGTTATATGGTTTATAATAGAAATATAAAGTGTTTCGAATAAATTTCTTTCCAAGAAAACCAGACATTGCGTGTTATTGACAATTTCTATTATAAGAAACGGTTGATGCTTTGCTAAATTATTTTACGCATGCAAATAATATTATTTAATAAAAATTCGTAACATAACTGTATTTAATAAGTTTAAAAGGGATTAAAAACCACACAAGAGACCAGAAGACTATATTTCAAATAAAACTACTGTCCGATGGCGAGCAATTGGCATAATAAGTTTTCATGAAAATAAAATTGTCATTATTTAATATATAAAATTCTCGTGTCACAATGTTAATTCCCATACTCTTCCGAAACGGTTCGACCAATTCTTATGAATTTTTTTTAATGCATTCTCAGACTTACTGAATTGTAAGTAAATCGGATAACATCTATTTTTCATCCCCCTAATTGATAAGGGTACCCCCTAAATTTTAATTTTTAGACAGTACTTTTTGTTTTTATTTTTTTATGATACAGCATACAAAAATACAAATAACCCTTAATTGTCACCCCTTTACGATCAACCCCTATTTTTTATTATAGTAGATAGTAGAAAAAACGTTTCCTAGAAATAATATATTTATGGCAAAACAACGTTTGCCGGGTGAGCTAGTGTTAATATAATAATAATTTATTTAAGTAGACAGTAAGAATATTATCTATCCTTAATATTATATTAGTAGTTTAAAGTATATTCAGTCATGAAACTAAAATAGGCACATGGACTTCAATAGCTCATGTAAGGGCAATCCAGCCATCCCGCTATTCCCGCTACTATGCTGTTAGGGTTCCCCCGTGCGCGCCTAACCAGGGATACAGCTTGTATTGCTTGCGTGGCGTAAAAACAATCCATGAGATTAATGAGATAAAGTTATTTAAACATCTTTGCTGATAATAAATGATATTTGTAATTTTTTTTTTAAAGGCACAGTAACGAAACATATACAGACCTGACAAAAACGTAATACATGCGTGGATTAATGACAAGTGTGCACAACATTTTAATGAAAATATTACATTTATAAAAGAGAAAATAAATAAATAAAAAAGACACAAGATTAAGAAAAACAATTATCTAATTAAAAATTTATATTTCTTCTTTGCATTGGTGACATAATAAATACATAAGTTATTAGGCAATGGCCTTATCGCTAACAAGCGATTTCTTTCAGACAACCCTAATAGATATACATAAATAACTACTGAAGGTAAAGTACAAGAAGTAAGCCAAGTTTTATCATATTCAGGAATAAAAATAAATCCATATATCGCAAAGTAATTCAGATAACACCTACTTTATCAAAATCCGTGTTATCATTGCGTGACACACAAACGATTCTAGAAATAGAATTGCATTTTAAAATGCATTCTGTAAAAAATAATTGTCGCAATTACTTCCTTCACATTCATAGAATTAATTTCGTCACGTAATAGTATAATAAAACAACAACAACAACATATTCTTTTGTTAAATATCCTTATTAGTAAATTAGACTTAAATTACTTATTAGTCTTAAGTTAGGCTAGATCGTAATGTTCCATGATGTCTTGTAAAGACACAAGTATAAAAATCAATACTCTTAGTTTTCTCAATTCAATTTGGTTAAAACTTACATACAAGGTTAGGTTTAATTAACTATGGTTAAAATAGCCCTATAGAGGCATTGTTTTATTCAAAATGGTTACAATGCGCTGGGATGTACCGGAACTGCGCAGACGCCTCATTTGCAACACTCGAAAGGTTTTACTAACAGTTATTTTACACATTGTATTTATGGTTGAATTTATAGGGTTTATTTGAGAAATATAATGAAATTAAACTTCCTGGTACGGATAATTAAATTCATTAAATCACAATTTTTTAATCGACAAAAAACTAATAATAATACTTTAAAAAGCTTTTTCTTTAAATGTAACGGACGAGTAAAAACGTGGTTTTAAATACCGACGAACCTAGCTCGCGGCTCGTTGGTGCTGATCGATTAGCAAGCAAAACAGTCGCAAACATGTCTTGTTCTCTTGCCGACACGCGGTTTTGCATGGCGAGCCGAGTAAAAAATATAGCACGACGACGAGCCGCGAGCCAGGCTCGGCGGTATTTAAAACCGTGGTTTTGCAATGATACACCGGCGAGCTTTACCGACGAGCCATAAAACCGCGGTCTTACTCGTCCGTCGATCAGGCCCTTAAAGGTTATGTCAATCAAAGACAATAATAATACTTTATTCAAAATTGATCTTACGTTATTCCCCACACTAGGGAGCCCCTGCCTTGTGGGTAGCTAGATTGCAATTGTTTCTTGGTAGGTACATGGTAAGTTAAAAACATTTTTTTGAAGTTATACTTCTACTACTTTATGAAAAATTGATGAGAGTGAAATTTTACTATGCGCGCGCATCGTGACACAAAATTAACAGAACGAAGTTGCCCACGGAAGATGCTACGGCATTGGACATAATTTAAAAACAACATTCGAATAATAATAGAATTTATGTTACACTTAATGTAAGAGAATAAAAATAAATATATATTTATTTAATTTTTCAATAAACTCAACTTTATTGACTATAATGACTCCTTTTCCAGTCTTTGATTATTTAATTGTAATTAATTATTTGCATGCAATCAAAAACTATTTTTAATAATGCCAAAGAAGTATAACTTCTTACACACATACATAAGTACACGCACCTTTTTTTTTTTTATAAAAACGTGTTACATCTAATCAAACAAAAGTCGTATAAGATTTCAAGTATGCGTGAATGTATGAGTATGTGAATGGGTGTGTGTGCGTATAATACATTGTTAAGAGTATGGCTGAGAGTAGTTATAAGCGTGCGCTGTCTCTGTGTTAGTTTTTGGAGCCTCAGAGTCAAGCCAAAATATGTATGGCCCCTCAGAATTGAAATCCAGCAGTAGCAACTAATGCGATTTAACTTGCTACAGGATAAAAAATATGAATAAAGGTATTAATTATTACGAACATGTTAAGTGGAATGTGCTAAAAACACCGTAACCGGACACCAATCAAACATTATTTAACAATATTTCGCAAACAATTAAATTTAAATACTTGATTTCTTTTGCTACAATTTGTGAATCGTTTTAGTTGAGTTTTGTGGAACGCTTAAAGGCCGATTTACATTATCTTAGTGTTTAGGAGAGTGCTTTAGTACAACTTGAAAGGCAAGTTCTTTAGCGTAGCGTTTACTAAAGCACAACATGTAAACGCTACTTTACATGTTTCAACTAAAGTACTATCCTAAAGCACTCTCCTAAACACTAAGATAATGTAAATCGGCCTTAACGCTCAGTTGTTCAAATTGAAAACTCTGATAGACAATTGAAGATGTTCTTTGGCTGGATTTGACCGACCAAAACCATTTTGGAAAAGTTGAGTTGTAACGGATGCACCAGCGATAATGGACCATAACCATAGCTAAGATGAAATATCTACTGAACATTAAGTTTTTTTTTAAAACAGGGGGCTGCAGGAGGGGGAACGGGTGGGAGCTTATCCTGATGTTAAGTGATAAATAAGGGCTTGCGAGTGCGATGCCGGCCGTTTAAGAATAATAGGTACGGTCTTTTCTTGAAGGACCCTAAGTCGAATCAAACGCTCTATTTTAGAATTACGGACGTCGAGGTGATATGGGTGGAATTTCGTATTCTGCCTTGACGTCCGATGATGAACTCACCTGCAGGTATTAATCCGAACTAATTAATTAATTAAGATTTTTATCATACCAAAACAGTTTGCAATTTATAAACGGTTAATTGGCATTAATCTTTGAAATTAGGTTAAGTTCCTAATGCACAAATTTGAATTAATCCGGTATATTTTATTCGTTTTAGGGGTTAACACATTCTTACTTAGCAGACCTGACCTTTTTTTTTAATTCGTTGAACGATACACTAAAGTCACTCACTTTTATTTTATTCTATGGTTAATTACATAATAATAAAAGATAATAAATTACGAATTTTGATCGAACTCTTATTTACTTAACCCCTCTTCCTAACTTAACCCGTTATTGGTTATTTATACGATTGCTATTTTGAACCTTTGGTCATTTGGAGTCTATCTCTGGTCCCTTAAGTTTCAAAATATCGTGAGTCTACTGTAATTTTAACTCAGTTAATGGTAATTAACACATATATGCGTTTTACGAGCGCACGTGTAACTTAAATTAGCTTCAGGAAGAAATCAGCGCGTAAAATATCAAAGTCTTGATGATGTAGATATGGGTTTTATTATTATATATTAGATAGTTGAGATTCCGAAACAAGACGTATATAATAAGACGTATAGTAGCGCGAACTATGACTCTCGAATGCCAAAATCCTGTACTTTTTCGACGTACGGACGTCAGAATCTTTACCAAAAATGTGGTGAGCCTACCCAATAACTTCGAGAAAACTCCACCATACGAAATCTCAAATTCTAAATTACCATAGTATACATTAAAACAAAATTATAATAGATAATGAAATTACACTCGATTTACTGGACCGATTGTAAATATTCTTTCACCATTAGAATACCTTCCTTTAGTAACACAGGGTATATTTATTTCCAAAATATTTAATATAACAAATATCCAAATGCAATGCAATTGTTTTTTTTTTTAATTATATCGATAGTAAATTGTTCTCGTTCAAAACTATAAATGGAAGGAAGCGAACTAGATAATAGAATTGAAGGAAATTGTGCATTATCTGTGGTGCGGTCAATTGACTCATATTTATGAATGAGGTCGAAAATTGTTTGTATAAATTTTAATATAGATTAGTTATTTGTTTTTTTTAATTGTTGTCTCTCATATATTTATTTGTTTTGTGTAAAAACACGTAACACATTGTAAAAAATTTATGATAATATATGAGGTGCAATTTTTTTTATTTCACGTCTTGGTCACGTTCACAGATTACAATTTAATTAAAACCTTTTTTTAAATTGAGTAATTGTTTCGATAATGCGTTCTATTTTTAAATTATCATTTATGCAGGTTAAGTCTGGTAGATGGCTTGATAAATATTTCAAGCATGAATCATACATGCTCAATAACCTACAAGTCTGGGACAAGGTATCTTTTAATTGCATATATCGTCCTTTGGCAAACTTTGTTTACTTTGCAAGAAAACATTTTTTTTAATATGAAGAAATTTACAAATGGATAAACATTTTCAAAAGTAAGTAGATTAATGTTCATTAATTCTGAAAGTTAGGGATGAGTATACAACAAGTTTATTTGTATTTATATAAATAAAATCACATTAAAATATAGTACAGATTAGAATTAAAAATGAGTAAATAATAGAATATTTTATGTATTTTAGCATTTGAAAGGCCAATTCACACATAATATAATTAGCAATTCCTCACCTGTACATGGTAATCACAGATTAAACAGAGCACATCCCTGTCACTTTCACTGACAATTAACAATCATTTTCTTAATAAAAAATAATAGACACGCGCGGCAGGCGCGATGCGCGCTGTATGAATGCGATGAGCAATACCGAACGGCTAAAATGTCCACAGTAATAAACAATTATGTATTTGTTTTTTCGTGTTTATAATATCACAATAGTATTAAGCTATTTCATTTTTTTAAGTTTTTTTTATTACAGTAAATATTGAGCGTAAAATAGCAGAAATACTTGAACTTCGGTGACCATTTAAATTAATTATTTAGTTTTTTGGAATATATGCATATTCCTTAATTGTTGTATTCAAATTCAGCTGTGTTGAATTATGTAATCTAATCAGCGAACTGCATCACTGGTTTCGATCGCGGTTTTTCGCTTAGAGATGTACAAGTGCCGACAGTTTATCGTAAACACATAGGGTAAGGTTCAGAGCCAATACTAAGTACATATATCCATTCCCGTCTGGTAAAGATGGGAAAACTCGACTCAAAATCCAGATACTTTTTGTAAATAAAATGTCATTCAAATGTTATAACAAAAAATTTAGTGTAATCTTTGCAATTTTTAATCACTTTTTTTATAATTAAATAAAGTAATAGTTGAGGTTTAAAGACCGATCTCTTGTCATTCACTCACTTATAAAATCATTTAGATTTTTCAAACAAATCTTATCTTCGTTAAATACATTTCGGCGATTTATTTTTAGATACAAATAATAATGAATTACGTCTTGATATAAATATATGAGAGAATTTCGTTCGTAAATTAAGTATTCAATGACTTAATTATGCACGAGACCTACATATATTAATATCTTAGATCATAATAATTTAAGTTTATGAGGAGATAATGTTTCTAGACGAATTTGAATATATTATTTGCCAAGAGATTTTATTCATGTAAGTATTTATTTCTTTATTAGTAGGACAGTTGACAGTTGACATCATCTGTCAAATGCCAAAAAACTGTAATAATCAAAGAAACTAAGCTAAAAATGATAGTTACCGATTATGAGTTTTAAGCTTTAAGTACGTATGTATAAAGTAGAATTTTATCTACTCTCTGCATCTATCTATCTATTCTCTACGTGTAACAAACATATTTCACTGATAATTTAATGTGTCAAACGCATAATTGAATTAGGAAGTTTTAAAGAAAACTGTTTTGAAAAGCAAATTTGTATGCAACATCATTTTAGAGCCTCGTTCATTCACAAATATCTCCTCACACAAATGGAGGGTTCATTAATAAGTTTAATTAGTATTGAGTCACTGACATTTGGTCCAAATTGTCTCGTCCTGGGAACCAGTTGCTATCATATTCTCAGGATATCGAACTAGTTTACGACACATGTCGAAAAACTAGCTAAGGAGGGTTTTATGTAAAATAAATGTATGTATGTAATTAAATCAACTACTGGATTGACTAAAAATTTCTCTTTGAATAATATAGATAATGTACTATACTGATAATTCATAAATTAAAAAATAAAATTACATAATTGTAAACAATCGTTTAGACATTACCTATGTTAATATTGTTTTACCACAGATATATATGAATGTTGTTTTATTATTATAAATTTTCTCGGCACAAAGACATCATTTAACATTACTAATTTACTAAAAAGTTTATTTAACATAAGTGTCCGATAACACTACTTACAGTCTCTATTAAGGGGAAGACACTCTGGTATTGTGTACTATAATTATGCGAATGTAGTGTAAAAAAAATATTAAAAACTTTGTATTATTTTGACACAATTCTACTAATGCATTAACCTTTAACCAAATTTTAATTATAATTATTAATTTTTTTCATCGTTCGGAGCAGGTGAAAATTGTTTTGGCTCGATTTTCGAATATAAATGGTATTGCAAGGTGTTGTAATAAATGCGATATCAACTCTTAAAGGAATGAAATGATTTATATTTAAAAAATGCGTAAGATTTGAGTACCCTTTTAAGTAGAAAATACCTGTGTCGGGGTGCCCAGCTCTTCCATTTTTTTTAATATTATAGCAATAGCGGCTCTTCCATTACAAACTTAATAGTTAATTCCTTAATATTTTTTTTTACATTACCGATTTTCAAGTTCTTGTTTTATGGATGGTTCATTAGTCGGACATGAGTAAAACCACAATATCCAGCTAATGTAGCAGTTAAATATTGCAAAATTTACCTTGATTTTGATAGCAGTAATTTAACTTTGAGATTCAGTTTTGCAACTAATACGTGTGCAGTTACGAAATTTAGTAATCTAAACTAACGTTCTAGGTTATATGACAATAAAAGTGTGACGTTATGAATAATTTATGATAAAAAAAACTCAGAGGTACTAGCCTTGATCCTGGGGATTTTTCGATCAGCCTTTTAATCCTGATTTCCTTCTATTTCCTCACCATATTTGACCGCATGAGTGAGTATTAAATTAAATAAATATCTATTGGTGCACAGCTGGGTTCTAACCTAAAACCTCAAGATTTCAAGCCACTAGGCCAATACTGCTTTAGTAGGTACATATTTTCATGTATTGAACAATTTCTAATGCGTTAGTCGTACAATAGAGTAATTTGTATGATATTCTAGATAAAAATTATTGTTATAAGTTCTCATTACAATAATTGTTCGATTTCAGATTTGTAATGTCTTTACGTAAAAATGTCAATATTTTTTTATAATTTAACTTCAACGATAGTAGCTCAATTTCGTAGTAATATAGGCTCTTGGGTTCCTACTTCCAACTAAAATATCTGTAATACTCGTAATCGTCACCAACATTGGACATGCTCCTTAATTATATAAGTATGAATTTAGTATTAATTTATAAGTTAAGTTGCTTATAAAAGGTTAAAAACAGATATTTTATTAAATTGTAGAATTATTTGTATTGGGTTTAAAATTACAAAATAACGAGTTAAATGATAGTATAATTAACCACGTTTTAACTGTTACTTTAACGTATATTTATTATTTTCCCGCTGGCAGTTTCGCCCGCGTGTTTTGTGTATTGGCGCAAGATCTACAACTCTACAACTGTCATCGTTATATTTCATAATGAAAAACCCCAAACCTGCCTTAAGAAACACACTATCTCTGAGTAAAAACTGTACAAAAATACGTTCGGTAGTTTTATGTTTCTCGCATTTAAACAGGCAGACGCGGACTCGTATTTATAATATGTAAGAATAAAGCCCTTTGCGACCTTGATTCTACAATAAGAATAATAATTCAGATGATTCATAGCAGAGCATTATTCCTATTGTGATGTTCAATTGTTTAAAAACAATGTAATAAGGGAATTTATAAAACAAACATGTACAAAAACAGTTTGTAAATTTTATGTATGTAAAACATTTATTTATCCCATATGATAATTCCTAATTGCAATAATATAATAATTAATGCAATTTAATCCAGTAGTATTGATAGCAAGTTGACGGTGCGATATTCAACCCCGAGGTCGTGTGTTTATACCTCGGTTAAAAGATTATTGTTCTGTGCGCAATTATGTTGCTCGATCAGAGAAAATATAGTACGTTATGTAACAGTAGGGAAAATAAAGTGTTAATGAGATGTATATAAAATAGTACTTTAAAAACAAGTAATAACAATCATTATAAATAAATCAGTGGCGCTACAACCTCTTTAGGTCTTGGGCTCAGATTTCTGAATCTGTTTCATGATCATTTTTAAATCTAATAGGCAAGTAGGTGATCAGCCTCCAGTGCCTGACACGTCGGCTTTTTGGGTCTAAGACATGTCGGTTTCCTCACGATGTTTTCCTTCACCGTTCGAGCAAATGTTAATAACAAAAAATCCATAATTAATTAATTTATGTCAGTCACGAGAGACACATGGTTACAAATTAGTCGATTCGTACAATCATTTGTCTATATATTTAATCCTAATACTATCTTGGAGACTTAAATGATACAGGTGTATTTGTGTAATTTAACTTTTACGTTCAAATTTGACGTTTGTGTGTGACATACATTGGCGTACGATTGACGACGCCATATTGCTTAGAAAAGTGTTTTGGCGGGTCCTTGAAATTATGAATGTTTAATTTGAATTTCTAAAGCAATTATTTAACAGAATTAAAAAAAAAAGTGTAGTATATGTATACGTTTTTTTTTTTAATTTATTCGAATAGCATTGTACTAAGTAGTAAGATAGCATTACGCTAGCGTGTCGCAGCACAATTAGCTTGCAACAGGGATAATGATTGCGCGGTTTCAAGGTTGCCTCAGCGCTACGGATGTTCAGAGAACTATAAGTTGCAGAGTAACACCATTATATCTCTGCTTTTTTATAATTAACACAAACGGGCAGGAGGCTCACCAGATGTTAAGTGATACCGCCGCTCATGAACTCACATAGTCAGGAGCGCGAGTATGTTGCCGGCCTTTGAATTGTTACGCCCTTTTCTTGATCAGAAATACTTCAGTGGGTTCCACATAGTGGGGGTGCTCAGTTGTGAAACGATATCGATATCGATATCGTATTCTGCCTCGACGTCCGATGATGAAACTCAGCTGCAGGTATTAATTTGAACAAGTCTGAACTCTCCATGCTAAATGCGGTAGAAGATGCAGAGAGACCCCACATCTCTACGCAACACCATGGTATCAAGTTTTGTGACAATTAAGGGTTGTATGTATTTTTGTATCATAAAAAAAAAGGTTTGTCTAAAAAATATAAATTTAGGGGTGGGACCACCCTTAACATTGATAAAAAATAGACGTTGTCCGATTCTCAGACTTACTGAGTATGCATAAAAAAATTCATAAAAATCGGTCGAGACGTTTCGGAGGAGTATGGGAACAACCGAATTTTATATATTAGAAAAACGTTTTATTATTATTAAAAAAATACATTTCCCGTTCTCTCTAACAACGTTGTCGTTATCAACTTGAATCGGCCTCACGAATAAGAAATAAGATTCGCGCTCAAGTAATTAACCATTAATTATCCGTCACTAATCATTAATCTAACCAGCTCGATGGTACACGGTTAAGCTCTTGTCTACTCAACTACATCAGCGATATCATTAATTACAGTAAATAGTACCAGCAATTACTGGTAAAAATATTATGCGGTGCATGGTTGTAATGATCCGAGGCTTTTAATACTGAGTTAATGATATAGACTTCATTATGGTTGGCTGAATTATATTAGTTTCGATTTCGATTAATTACTCTTGAATTAAAACGGCAAACGGTGCCTGGGATTGTTCTTTTTTATTGGACGTTTTTCAACAAAGAAATCTTGTTCGAACGGCGGATTTTTATGATTTTAATTTGTTGTATTTCTATAGGAATGGCTCTCTATGACAAAAGAAAACGAGTAAGACAAATAAAAATATCGGAAGATGATAGTTAAGCAGCTGGCCCTATGTGGCTACGTAAAGCTAGACATCGAGAAGAGTGGACGCTCTTAGAGGAGGCCTATGTCCAAGGACAAGCTGTAAAACAGAATTAATAGGCTTGCCAATTATTTTTTTAAGTATTTTACAGTAATAAAGGGTCTTATTATTATTATTATTATAATTATCTTTAGAAAATCAACGAAAAAGTAAAATAAAAGAACTGCTTCCGTAACTGTCAAACATTTAAATTATACGGTAAACTCTCAATTTAAAGAACGTATTTAAAAAAGGGTTTTGAATCGACACGGAAAAGACATTACCCGAATATATATATATATACAATAATTCGTATAATAGCTTATGTATCTTTTTGCATTGTAGAATAATGTCACTAATGAAAAAGGATACGTATAAATTGGTTGTAAAATATTTATGGGTGCGTTCAAAATTTCATTTTATGTAAACTAAGGGAAATATATTAAGTTCCTTAAATATACTATAACACATTGTAATGTTGAGTATTCGGTGATATTAGTGAACTTAATATTTATTTTTTCATTGTATTAATTTCTTAAAATCATAAATTAAGTTCAGCAAATCTTGAACACGCCATTATTGACTGTTAGGCGGTAAAAGTTCGCTGGGTCATCCAGTTTTAAATAAAAATAAGAACTGCATATCCATGGAAATGGATATGGTGAAATTGTGAAATTTAAATAAATAAATGACTTACACTATAGCGGAGTGATGCCTTTGATGAAGAGGTGCGGAGAGCGGAGGAGGTGGCAAGGCGGACAGCGATGCTGGCTGTGGCGACCCACACCAACGAGCTTCTCGGACGTCTGAGGAACCTAAACGTTAATGCTATTAATAATATAAAACTTATAGTAATATATTTATGATACATTAATAAGAGCTATAACATGTTCATCGTGTAAATTATTATTTTTTAACTTCTCTAGCTTAAGTCACACATAGGACAAAAATAAATACGTTACACAAACTAGAATCTATGCGTGGTCCTCGGTAATAGATATGGACTGTACAATAATGCTATAATATAGGTAATTAATAAAGAATAACTAAAAGGAACAGCAAAGTGTTGGAAGAAAGCTCTAAGCTGATGGTCAAGGTACAATAAACGTAAAAGTAGAAGACTATCTAGAAGGTGAAGACTAGTTTAAGGAAACAGCAGGTATATGGCAGAGTGCAGACAGAAATGGTGGGATTTGGAGGAGGCTTTTGTCAAAAAGAATCTAAACGGAGACTGAGACTGAACTGAGATATAAATATATATGTGTTTTAATGTAAAGTCCCTGAAATAAAAGTCTCTGAAGGAAGGAATATGTAATGAAAAAGATCACATAGATAAAATTACGAGACCAAAAATAACAAAATGTAATATATCCCTTCTTATAGTCTGATAGCGGTCCGAAAAATGTCTTATTAATTGTTATAAACATTTCTTAAATAAAATAAGTAAATTACTTACTACCATATAGAGTCATAAGTGACGGTGGACGACTTGCCAACACTGGAGTGGACCCATATCGCTCCCCGCCCGCAGAGAGCCGCCCGCCCAACGGCTTGAACGCTATCGGTCGGATAACCGTTTTTCCCTGTAACAAACAAGTGTGAAATTATTTTATGTTTAAAATATGTTAATTGTAAAACCCAGTAGTGCGATAACCCTTGGTCTTGGCTTCAGATTTCTGTATATGTATTTTTTTTTTTAATAGTCAAGTGTTTTTGGGCATTAGGTTTCCTCACTGTACGAGCGAGTTTTAAATTCAGACAGAAAAGTCCATAGGTACACAGCTGGAGTTTGAACCTACGACCTCAAAGACTCACATACTAATACACATAAGCCACTAGACTCTTTAGTTAGTTAGTCTTCGTTAGTAGTAGTGCAATATTAAATATTGCTAACAATAATAATACACTAAATAATTTAATATTAAAATATGAATCATCTATAAAAAATAATAGTAATAAACCAGTGGCACTACAACCTTTTTAAGTCTGGGCCTCAGATTTGGAAGACAGAGCAAGAGATGAGCTGAGGATATAAAGAGAAAAGGAGACACAACTTGGACAATAAGAGCTAACATTTAAAAAAATGGAAGCAGCTGGAAGAGCAGCCTATGTGTGGACACGCTGATCACCAAAACCGGCACATCTGATGTATTTGATTAAGTTAGGTTATGTAACTTAAACAATGTTTATATACACTCGGTGTCAGCAATAAAGGCTTAATAAAAATGCACATACAACAAGGAATATTTGTATTCGTTATAGAATTTAAATTTTTGTTTATACATATTTTTATTTATTGTTATTTTTTCATTTCATTTTAGTTATAGTTACGTGTTATTATGAGTTTTTGTTTTGTTAATTCTTTATGCACTTGTACTTTACCCTCTGTAGGTGTTTTTTTTTATTGTTCCATATTAGGGTTTCCTGGAAGAAATCGCTTGATAAGGCCGCCCGTTGCCTTATAACATAAGTTGCCTTGTTACATAATAGCCTGCTTTTTAATTGTTTTTTTATATGTATGTTTTTGTATAAGGCAATAAAGTGTAAATAAATAAATAGCGTTTGAACGCTCTCTTATCCATTATGCGCACGGTTTAAGACAATTTATCTATTCATCAAGCGTAACCAATTCAGAAACGTACATACATAATGAACAACTATAATTAGACCCTACATGTCGAGATTTGAAAGGTGTAATCCCAATTGATGACAATATATAAAATTATAAATAATTTTGTTATGAAATATATTGTTGCATGGAAGAAATCGCTAGATAAGGCCGCCCGTTGCCTTATAACGTATGTAACCTGCTTTTTAATGTTATTTTTTAATATGTATGTTTTTGTAAAAGGTTTTTTTTTAATAATAAAATCGAAACCGATTTCAAATATTCCATCACTATAAGAGAGACAGGCTAATTATTTCCAACTCTCTATTCCAACATCGGGTTTCGAGCCCATATATAGTGTGTAATTCTTCTGCTTTCATTGCTTTTAATGTCTTCATGTAGAATAAATTGCTGTGATTACAATTACGTGCTATTGTATTTCTTTCTATTTTAGTTGTGTTACTCATACTTTACAAATATATCTTATCTTATCTGAAACAACTCAAGGACACTTCGATAATTATAACTTGTTTTTATTTATCTTCTATTTGTGGTTTGTCTTGATAAATAAATAAACAAAATATTTAAGTAATAAATAATAAATCAGTGTAGTTTTAACTAAAGTATTCTGTCACTTTTGAGCGCAGCAGAAACGTAATTTAACAGAATGAGACGAAAGACTTCAGTTAAAAGTTCAATTATGAGATTTATTATATTTGAGACTGGGGGCAAAACCTCAGGAGGCTCATCTGATGTTAAAGAATAGACACTTACATTTCCAGAGGGCTCACAAGTGAGTTGCCGGCCTTTTAAGCATGAATGAAATGTGTATATAAGCAGAGTGAGGGGATTGACCTCTAGGAAGATATATTTGTACCAAGTTATGTATATGAAGGATTATTAAGTATAAGTTTTTTTCACTACCTATTTCGTATGGTGAAGGAAAACATCGCGAGAAAACCGGCATTCCCTATACTCATACAGTCGACTACGTAGGCACAAAAGCCTGATCATCTACTTGCCTACTAAATATTACGAAATGGCAAAAATTTCATGCTGACAAAAGGTAAAATAGAGAAAAAAAATTGAGGTCTTCTTCCGGACAACAAATAACAAAATTTTATTAAAAAAAATTTATGCTACAGGATGCCTCCTGTCCGTTTGAGGCTCACTTGATGTTATGTGATAAACATCACTTGTTGTTTCTGCCGCCCATGGACATTCGCAAGCCCGCTGCTAAACATATATGTGTATTTGTATATTGTATCTTAACTACATGTCACGTCACGTCAAACGCATATGTTATTGTATAAAATAACTTTAGTAATGTTTAAACAGACTCATTAAATTCAGAGCCGGATTTAGGGGAGGGCAACCGGGGCACAGCCCCGGGGCCTCCACAAAAGGGGGTACCCCACAATAGTAGACTTCGAAAAAAAAAGTTTTAAATTCCTACTAGTAACCACTAGTAAACAACTTTTCTTTTAATATATTTTTGTTTGTTAAAAACTAAAAGAATCTACTCAATAAATTATTGATTAAAAAATATTCCAAATAAATTTGGAAAATAATTTGGGGCCAGGGGCCTCCCTCCCTTGTTGCCCGAGGCCTCCAGACCTGTAAATCGGGCCCTGGTTAAATTCACAACATTATTGTATAGTAACTCGAATCCTATTCGCAACGGTGATTTCAAATAATATAATACGTTTATCTCATTTATTACTGCACGTATTTGACATTTTGTACGCAACAGACTCGCAATAGTAAACAAAGGTTAAGTTCCAAATGGACTAGTGGTTAATACCACTTAAAGGAAAACATATGTCTGGAAGTTAGAAGCGAAAGTTCCGCCCAAAGATCTTCCTCATATTTTTTATTTCCATGCAATTGTTTGCATTATGATGCGCAGAAGTCGCTTTTCCTATTCAAGGTACGAAACTCTACGCACGCGTTTTTATATAATAATTATAATTAATTTATTAAAGCAGACAATCGTAAGTAATGGTTAATATTGTGTTAGTTACAATATTGATAATATTATATTAGTAGCTTTAAAGCATAAAAAAATTAAATATGTTTATTATGGAATATAAGATACCTACAGGTATCACTTATTCCACGTTCCAAATTTGAATCGGTAGACACCCCTACTCATCGGCATAGAAGACAGAGGGTGTAAACAGAGGGAAAAAGCCGACGCAAAAAACTATACTCAATCATAAGGGCAATCCAGCGTACCAATTAAAAGGCCGGCAACGCACTCGCGAGCTTTGGCATTGAAAATGTCCATGGGTGGTGGTATCACTTAACATCAGATGAGCCTCTTGCTTGTTTGCCGCTGTTCTATCAAAAATCCTTCCCGCCAGGCTGGTGGCATGGTGTTATGTGCCCTATGACATAATTTTTTGTACCATCTGTAATCAGCCCCATGGCTTTTATCAGATTTTGTGTTGTGCAATAAGAGAGAATATCTATCAAAAGTTCTCATAAGGGCACCCCTCATTCGTTATCATATCGTTACATCTATGCCGTACCCATCACTCATACTAGCAAATATTTGAATTTCCAAAATCATACAAAGAGATTGATTCAGGGTTCATTGAACCCGATATTAAAGGAGTCATTGTAATTAGTAAATTGACAAAACAGAATCGTTATCAAATTTTATGGTCTACTTTTAACGACGTTTTAGTAAAAAAAATACAGTGATATCTTTTGTAGTAATTTTTGTCACAAGCTCGCGAGTTTTACGAAGTTTCTTGTTTACTATAGTTTTTCAGCTAGCTGGTTAAAACAGGTATATGACAAATTGGCCTACAGAGACGGATAAAGAAAGTGCTAATCTAGCTTGCTCAAGGCTAGATTTTCTAATAACTAGTAGGAACAGAATAATAAATAGAACCGATTCATAAGATTATCAAATCGAAAGTCTTAAAGAAAATCGGATGCAAGTTAAACTTGTCTTTTCCACGTTTCTTGTATTAGTTTATTTAATTATTTAGGTATATGAGAGGATGCTCTATCGGCTGGCAGCTTGCGCAAAGACCACGGCAAAAAGCCATTTGAAATATAAGCATTTAATTAATTAAATGAAATGAAATATTTATTTATTTACCTTTTACCAAAACAAACATATAAAAAGCAGGTTAAGTTATTTAAGTTTTTAGGCAACGGGCGGCCTTATCGTTAATAAGCTATTTCTTCTAGGAAACTCTGATATTATAAAAAATAAACACCTACAGAGGGTAAAGTACAAAAAGTGCATAAATAATTAACAATAACTAAAATAAAGTAAAATCTAAAAACATAATAATAATATAAACAAAAATGTAAAAGCTAATCTTAGGGTTCATCACAATTAATAAATATATAAGTAGGTAATTACGATTAATATTCTATTAGTTAAAGTTTGTTATTGATTAACTAAAATAGTAAATGTATATAATTTAATTTACTTTCAAAGTTACACACATAAATGTATATGCAAATAAAATATCCAGATTTTGTAACAACACTGTTGAAAACAATATAAATTACACAATACAAAAACTTATAATGTAAAAACAATTAAACTACACACCAAATGTAATTACTAAGTTTTAACTGAAACGACAAAATAGTACAAATGAAAGAAATAATAAATATAATCTGATTTGAAAAGAAAATACCTGACATTCGAACATATTGATTATATTCAACTGAATTTATAATGAGAACAAATATATCAGTAACTGTCTCGTTTACATGAACCAAATCTCCGTTTCTGGGTTATACGTGGCGCAGTGATAATATTTCACAATCGTGTCCAGAAGTACAAGAATTGAGATCTCAATTGGAAACGTGACCAAATCTACATTGTGTATGCATTGATGTTACGAGGATAAGCTGTCTCCGTCGACAGCGCGAAAAGCACTAGAAAGCTCTCTTAGTGACGGGGTGAAATATCGATAGAAGCTTTCTTCAGGTTACGTAACAAAACGCAGCTCCTTTAAGGCAAGTTAGAACGAGACCTGGCCACGACCAAAAGGTTGAAGAATCTCATATCGGTGAAAGCACCATTAGCCATGACCATCGCTAACCTTAGAATGATGGCACTATAAGAAGAAGCTTTCTAAGCTTTATGTCAGGCATAGTTTATAAAAGCTTTGCTTTCGGTCAAATCGATAGGTAGATGTTGAGAGCGGTTTAAATGGTGCTGTATTTCTGAAAGGATGAAGGTATCGTCAAATATAAACATCATGTCTTAGTACTTAAGTAACTGTTCAAAAGAATTAAATAAATTAATAGGTAACCAAGTACACTTATGAACGTCAACAGAAAAGATGTTAAACTGATTCTAAATTTACATTTACCACCAGTTCGGAAGTCAAGGGCGTAGAGCGTGCAAGAAGAACTGGCAGAAACTCTCCGCCACTCTTTTTAATCGCTTAGTTTTGATACAAATTGTGGGTAAGGTAAGAGCAGCCATACATTGTCTTATGTCAAAATTATTTATCTGCCATGATCTAATGATACAGAAAGCAATATTAGGATCTATGATTAGCTTTAGTATATAGCTTTAATTTAAAATAAGTTTGTCGTAAGATGGTATTTTTTTTAAATATAAACTTAAAAAAAAACCGATAGTTTTTAAGCATATATTCAAATAGCCATTTGAATCGACATCGTTAGCATTAGATTATCGATAAATTGCTCATCACTATACCTCCCCAGTATAGAATTGTGGTCGACCCACATCGGACACGCCTGGGTGGCTTCCATGATTTATTGCGCCTTCATACAAAATCACCGTTGTTACTATTATATGCTATTAACTCTTACCTCCGCTGATACACTCCATCATAGGAGTTTGACCTCTATCCTGACGATTATAATTGCAAAAGTCCCATGAATTTATCATCTTGTTTATTTGATTCATATGCATTAGTGTATGGTAACTGTTTTAATAGAAAGTGTTAGATCTAAAAATAAATCCACAAAGAATATAGAATTTGACAAAATGGAGAATATCTTTCGTGGTGTAATTAAAGTATTTTAAAATAAAATTCAATTTCTTTAGACCTCATTTAATTTGGTATAATTAAAGTATTTTAAATTAAAATTTAATTAAATTTAAGATGTGAAACGTTTGGAAATTGAAATATTTTATTTGAAAAGAGAATTCAATATTTCATACTTTGGAGTGAAGTCTTGTAAGGAGACATAGCCGAAACTATTATTCCTGTATCCTACAACATTCTATCGCACTGTAATTAGTCTTAATATATTTCTTCATAGTCGTAGAATAGTGACGGATCTGACAAATAGTAAAGTTTACAGGGCAGCCATTTCAAACTAACATAATCATGTTAGTTTTTGTCATAACTATTTTAATTCATATTCCGTTATTATGAAAATTGGCATACAAGCAAACAAAAGGGTTTGTTTTGAAACAAAATAATGATAATAACATTAAATTACACAGTTTTCTGGAAAAAATCCTGTTTCTATGGAATCCGTCACTTTGCCGACTGATTAATTTGAAATTTAAAATACGTGGAAATGTTTTCTGTAGCCGTTATATTCAAAGTAGTATCCAAATATGATAAAAAGTGGATTTTGGATTTTTATCAAATTCGACATTATTCTACGATCATGACGATTTGTGTACATTCAGAAATAGTTTATTATAATAACAACCGCTTATTACGTGTTTTTATACGCGTATTAGACATAAATTGTTTTGCGTGCGTAAAACAATTGAATTTTAGCGATTTTCAAATCCCTCAGGGCTCTCCCACAGTGGCACAAACATAGCTATCCTTGTCTTACAAATGGAAAATGTGAAAGACGGGTGACCAGACGTAGCCTTTGGCTATATCCCAGGCTTTCGATATATGCGGAATGACTCAGCCTGGGGACCTATTTTGAGTTATTTATGTGATACAAGTGTCAAAAAAGTGATGTTAATTGAACCAAAACTCGTAATAGTTAATTACTGGTATTGAGTCCGTCAGCAACTTGATCAGTAGATTTATACGCGCTATTTTATTGCAACTTGTTTTTAGCCTCATTTTTAGGCTTGTCATTTGATCTAGTCTATAGATATTTCTCTTGAAAGGTTAGTACAGATACCGGCAAACATCTTGAACAAATGTCCTTGCCTGCGCAGAAGCGATTTTTAGGTATCACTAGCACTAGGCGCGACAACCCCTGGCCTCAGACTTCTGTATATTTCGTGATCTTTCTTTATTAATGGTAAAGTAGGTGAATAGCCTTCTGTGCCTGACACACACTGTCGGGTACAAGACCTGCGGGCTTCCTGACTTTGTGTGTGTGTGTGTGCACAAGAAAAGTCCATTGGTGCACAGCCGGGGTTCGTACCCACGGCCGAGATGACAGTCGCTCAAAAGTCAAAACTCTAGGCAAAAACTGCATCAAAAATATTATGTTCTAGTTTAAAATGTATCAACAATGATTTAGTTTTTATAAATAAGGATCTCTCGTGCGAATAATAAAAAGTGTTGAGTCACGAAACGCATCAGAGCATTGATCGGCATTCCTGTTCGGAGATTCCTAATTAATTACGCATAAGTAAAACCTTTTTATAGGGTTTACTACCCTCGGCCCGTAACTTCGGCGGTGTGGATTTTTATCAAGATTTTTTCCGAACAATAATACACCAGTAATTTTACATTAAATCATATGGAATCAAATACCTAGACATTCCTCAGGTACCTCTCTATCTATTAATTTAAACTAAAAAAAATCGCATCCAACCCTTTTTAAATAGGACTTCTATTTAAAAAGGGTTCAAAAATAAAATCAAAATTTAATTACTCATAGTCTCGACACTGAGAAACTTCAACGCATTTTTTTCTAAAAAAATGTAAATGAAAATTTATTTTTAAATTTATAGGGCAACATTTTGCATTATAAGTAATGGCATCCTGAATTTTGCAATACTACAGTAATTAACGTAATCTTTCATCTTGAAAAACCTTCATAATAGAATGTTTTCCGGTAAATTATAACAATAATTGTTGGATGTGGAAGTTATAAATTACCATTAAATATGATTAAAAAAAATACAAATTACGTATTAATTACCAATATTTTGCGTTAATATTAAAGTTACCAGCAAGCTTACCACTTCATTCTCTAAGAATTAATAACAATATTGAAATGCAATAATTAGTTAGACTAAACCTAAGTTTGGGTGTAGTTATTTCAATGGAATAACGGGGTACCTAATATTGAAAATGGGATTGAATAAGCAAAGGATACATGAAAATTATTAATGAGGGTAGATGCATCTCAGTTGTATGAAAAATTTCCCTTGGGTGCAAAAAAATTGTTTTTTTTTTGTATTTTAAAACTTCAATGGCAGTTGAATCAATTAAATTTGATTTGCAAAACTTAACATACATTTTCATCTACCCTCATTAAAGAAAATCGCACATCGTTTGTTAAATTTAACCAACGTCATATAAACATACTAATGTACGTAGAACTTAGTAAAAAAACGCAAAGTTCCGCTACTGTAAATGCATTTCGACCAATGTCCGGGTCATAAAAGAAAATACAGTACGTCGCACGATCGTAAATTAGGCGATTACGATCAACAAGACGCTTTACAAGGCCAAACAAACTTGTCTGACAGATAACCCTTGTTAGGACAATGTATGGCCATACACGCTTACGTTAACGTTTTATTGAAATCCTCAGATAATTCGGGTAAACGTTACCTATTCACTACGGTTGACTAGAAACAAATATCCTGTCTCACATTTGTGCTCATCATTTACACTAAAGCTGTGATGAAAAATGACTCGGTGGACATTTACAGCAGACCATAGAGACTTTCGGCGAGTCGTTTTAGCAATCTTGCAGTTTTATGTATTTCCATTGTATATTCATGAATGCCTGGCAGATCTATGAGACTTCTTCGATACAAAACGTTCCGGGAGTTGTGTGCTGCGATATTACGGGCTACTCGATTGTGTGGAATTGCATGAATTAGCGCTGCACCTTCTTAAGTGCTCGTGTTATTTTCACACATATCCTTTTCCTTACTAATATTTCATAATAAGTGTTTGATTTTCCTCATTTTGACACGAGTGATGTGAGCATACATAAAATAAAAATATTGATAGAGATGTAGGTTCCTTCTGCATCTTCTATCGTATTTATCAAGGAAGTACTCTGTAGAAATGTTTTGACATATGCCTATAGAATTTTGGCTGACGAGGCAGAAATGCTATTTGTATCAACTGGACGCTTTGTATTCCACGACAGAGTTTTTAAGGCATTTTTACGCGCACCACTGTGGAACCAGCTTCCAGCAGAGGTATTTCCAAACGCATTACGAAAATATCGTACCATTTTCTTACCACGGTATTGCAGGTCTCCATGGGCGGTTCGCACTTAATTCTAAATGACCCTACTCGTTTTCCTTTTGCCCCATTAAGAAAAATTTATACTTACCTAAAGAACGATTGCAGCATATAAATTCCATCATGATAAAATAAAGTTATTTTCAATCATCAAAACGCTGCAAAAACCCAGTTTTATAACATCCTGTGCAATTATATTGCATAAAACACTTTAATCTCGATTGCAGGCTACCATTGCTATATCAGTTATTAGTTCTTATTTCTAAAGTTATTAAAATATCATACGATTTCATAATCTCACTCTACCTACACTGTGTTAACTAAAACGCTGTCTCCCAGCGTACCCAATTTGTAAGACAAATTGACAAACAAAGGAGACGGAATTTTGTTTTGGAAGTGTTTATCAATTAGAAGAATCAAGATAGACCGTAAAAATCTGCCCTTTGCCCACTAATTACGATGGTTCCTGAAAAGACGGCTGTGTATGCCGTCCCTATTACAAGGTGGTATAAGAATCGTTTAGTATACGTATTTTATATATTGGGGAAATCGGTATATTACGCGTATCATCTTTAAGTATTGGGCGTATCTCGTTATAATTCCGGTATAATATAGAGCATTCGGCAGGTGACCTCCATTTCAAACCGGTCTTTTTACACTAGGTTAGGGTCAGAATCGCACGTGTCGGGCAGATGCAGAGACTGTGAAGCATCTGCTTTGCACGCGTGCCCTTTTCATCCCCATTCATACGAGGTCCTTAGAATTCTTTATTCAAATTTCGTTTGGCACCTTTGAAATCGTAAATATTGTGATACGCACTTATTACCAAACGAAATTAAGAAGTTCTTTTATTAAAATTTATAGCAATACGATCGTCAATTACTAGCAATTTCCTGTTTTATTACCACTTGATTATACGTGGATGATTTTATAGGTTTAAATTAATGTAAATGATTCTTCGAACGTGCACTTATGGTGTAACGTATCATTAGTGTTTAATATCGAGACACCCGATACAGCAGTACGAATTATAAAAACTCTGGTTTCCGTGTCAAATTCACTTTCGTAAGCTTATTTATAAGTGATAATGACAATCAATAGATGCTCGGAACAGGTATCATTTATGGGGCGGTGAAAGTTGCCGAAACGAATGTCAAGGAAAGTAAACACAACATTCGGTTAATCTACGAGCTTTTAAAGTTTTCTCAGCTTCGCCTACATTTTGGCGTGCAGTCAGACCTAAGAGATATGTTTTTTTATTGGCTCTTGTTTCTGCTACACAATTTATTTTTAATACTACAGTTTCTTCCCAGCTCCAGGATATGCATTATGCAGAAGGCCTCGTATGTAGTGGCATCGGAGTCACTCAACTATATCGTCTCCCCTACTAAAATCCTACTATTACTATAATAAAGAGTATTATGGGTTAAAGTTAGTTTAAAGAAGTTATCAATATATGGTATATTTATTCAAAAACATTGCCTGCAAATTTCTCATCCAAATGTCTCTGATATAAATTAATTCTAACAAAAAACACTCCACGATATATTAATAGAAAATTATCATACACAAAGACTGGCTAAAGGCTAAAAGGCTTTCGAAAGGCCGTTTATCATTCCACTTATCAATCGTCCTTCATTAGATTAGTCCATTGTATCCGCATAATAGCAACTAATATAGCCTGTAGGCGCAATCGTTTATCTGTGAATTGTGAATTTCAACTTATCAGGGCTATTGTTCAATATCATTACCAGTATGTCTTGGTACAAACCAGGGGCGGTCACGGCGTTCATGACCCCACCCTGGCGTCTGGACAGTCTTGCTGGTTCACAAATGTTTCATTGATAATGTTACAATACATAACTTTTGTTGGTGAATATTTAAAGGTTCTGCGTAATATCGATCCATCTCAGTCAGATAACTGGCTAATATAAAAACACAAACTTATTATAAACAGTATTATTCATAAATATGGAAACTTTGACCCGAAATTTAACCTTTTAGAAAAGAAAATGAAGCAAGGCTAGCATTGTGTAAAGGAAAATTGAAATGAGCATGCTAGAACTAAAAATCTGATAGGGTTCGTAAGTGTAACGCAAGAATTCAAAAAATAGCAGATGAAAGCTAGGCTAGCATTGTGTAAAGGAAAATTGAAATGAGCATGCTAGGACTACCAATATCTGTTAGCAGCAAAACTATTACGAAATGCAATAATTCAAAAAAATATGAATTGCTGAAATGGAGACAAGCTGCATTAGTGTGTAGAATGAAACACGACTTATTAAATATATATATTAAATATTTAAACTTTAGATTTACGAGTCCTAGTTCACCCTTGAAACTATGAATTTTCTCAGAGAAATTTATATTAAAGATAAACACATACCATTGATGTATCTTATATATATAAAAATGAATCCCTATTTCCCTTGGTCACGGCTCACGCGTAAACGGCTGGACCGATTTCTCTAATTATTCTTGTTTTGTTGTGTTTGTTATTGTCAGAAGATTCTTATGAAAGAAAATTTGCCGGAAAATTAGAAAATTTAAGTATACTTAACCACCATATTAAGTAATCCTGGCTTTTGTCCTGTTTGTGTTTTTTGATAGCGAATTTTTTTTCAGTGTATAGCGCTTTTACAATTCAATTTTTTTGATGTAACCTTATGACGTTTGACATAACATCAAACAAGCGAAGCGAACGGAATCGATGGAATCGAAATCAACAACATAGAAATGTATCGAGCTTCATATTTAATTATACCAATTCGAAATCAATATTCATTGTTAAGACAGAACAACGTCTGTCGGTTCTGCTATTAAATAATAATAATAGGACTTTATTCATCCACATCTCATTGACATTTAACAAAAATGGTTATAATATAATTTACTACACTAAGATGCGGTCCATATCCGGGAGAAGACCTCCTCCAAATTTATCATCCTATTGTATTATGTGCCATCGTCATCCAATTTTTTCCAGCTACCCTTTCGATCCCGTCGGCCCATCGCTCTATTGGTCTGCCCGTGTTCCTTTTTCCTTTTGGAGGAGTCCATTCGGTTACTGTTTTAGACCATCTATCATCTGTATCACGGGTGCCTGCCCATCTAGACTTAAGTTGTAGGGTATATTGCTCAGTAGCAATTATTATTTTTTTCTTTATAGACCTACACAAACTATTTAATAAAGTTTACCCTTGACCCGTTTTATACTTCGTGACAAGACTTACGCCATTCACGAAGTGAACAATTTTGGTGATACCATTTAAATCTACGATCTAGATAAATGTAATTTGTCCTACTCTGTAATGACGTCAGCTGCAAGGTTTAGTGAGTTTATTACGCAAAGTTCAAACTTTTAATAATATTTTTTTTGTTACTAATAAAAAGATCATTTATTGCACTCAAATGTCATAGGCCTGTCATAGGACTGATTATAGGCCAGTCATTATAGACATTCGAAATCGAAAATTTGATAATAATTCCAAAAGTTTTCAAACTTCGGTCAAGTGAATGGTACATTGGGACGACAATAAATCTCATTTTGCAACCTTGTCCGCAGTCCGGAACATTGTTAAAATTGCAATTAAATTAATTTTTGCTGTATGGTCGTGAAAAAAATTCCAAAAGTTCTGCAAACTTGGGGAAGTTTTCGATATAATATTTCATATCACGTATAAAATTTGCAACCAACCTAAGTTTACGGAACATTTTTTGTTATTTATTTTATTTTCGATATATCTGTCAAATTTGCAGAACTTTTGGAACGTTTTCCTTCAGTTTAATAAAGAAAAACATTAATTTTTAATAACAAAAAATGTTCCGTACACTTAGGTTGGTTGCAAATTTTATACGTGATATGAAATATTATATCGAAAACTTCCCCAAGTTTGCAGAACTTTTGGAATTTTTTTCACGACCAAAACTTATTTTTAACAATGTTCCGGACCGCAGAGCAGGTTGCAAAATTTTATAGTTTGTTTTAATACCACTCCCGACCTTACATCAAAATTTGAAAACTTTTGGAATTATTATGAATTAATTGTCTTGACTGACTGGTCTATTAGTTTAAGGAAGAGACTAAAAGGTTAACGATTATTATAATAAATTTTAATTAAAATTATTCAAATGTGCTAAATAATTTCATTGATTTATATTCGGTGCAATCCCGAGTAATCGGGAGTAATATAAAAAAAGAATTAAGGAATATAAGATACAAGTATGACTTATTCCACTTCATTAAATTTGTATCGGTAGACATCCCTACTCATCGCCAAAGAAGACAAGGATGTAGGCAGAGAGAAAAAGCCGGCGTAAAAACTCTCGGTAATCTTTTAAAATATCAAATCGTCATACAAAGTGACTATGGCAAACATAGATAGAAGAAACCAGAAAGAGGGGACGGTCCGCTCTTTATTTGTATGAAATTACAAAACTGAACGGAAGGAAATAATCATGGCTTCGCAACATTATTATTGCTTGGGTAATGCGACTGCAGAGAGTTGCTGCATCTGGCACCTGGGCTTCACAAGACTGACGGCCAACCTCCAGTAACGGAGAGGCACCAAAGGAAGAAGAGATATAACGCCGAGTTTTAAGAGAGAGTAGGCCTGAGCGCTTTGTATGACTTTAAATGTAAACCCTAGTCCATTATGGTTACAACTAGAACGTCTTGTAGCAATCAACTTTGTGTCGTCAACCTTCAACAAAACAATGTTTTTTTTATATTTTATATTACAGGGAGAAAACGGGCAGGAGGCTCACCTGATGTTAAGTGATTGCCAGAAGGCTCGCAAGTGTGTTGCCGGCCTTTTCAGAATGCAGTAAGACTAAAATCATTAACTCTCCTTCATAAAAGCTCGCTTATCTGCAACGTTTAATGGTCCAACAAGTCTTTCTCGCTCTTACAACTTGATTACTAACATTTATGAAAATCTTCCAACTTACTCTTTGTTTATCATACACTTAATGATGTTTAAGTTTCTATTTAGTTTTAGTTATTATTATATTATTTTATTTTTTTAGGGGTTGCTTGTTTATTTTTTTCCTTTGCTAGCTTGCTTATGTTCTTCGAGTAATATAATTCATGTGTATGTGTGTAAAATATGTGATGTGATATTTTCTTGTAGGTATATTTGTGCATACATACACGTTGTTTTAGAACATATAAATAAATAAATAAAAATCCTAAATTTTAAGGTAACAAAACATGTAATTTTCTTTCATAACACGTTGCTGCTATTTGTAACATTAGTACTACCTAAACAATAGCTTTTGTTCTTTTCGCATGTGATTTACTAGCTGTGCGTGTAGGCATGATCTTTTTGACAGGTTGTAGGCGCAAAGCCTTCAAATGGTTTTCGTTGCAATTACGACCATAAGGTATTTATGTATGTGAAATAAATGTATGTATTACTAATCTTCATTATTACTTAGTTATTGTTTCGTTGGTATTTGTTTCTGAAGTATTTGTGAATACAAATAAGAAATTTTTTTTTTAAAATATAAAAAAGTCTTCGTAATATACATACATCGTTTACAGATTAACTGTATGTAAAGGACAAAAGAGCAGCGTGCGACTATCATCTCTCGAGGTCGTAGGTTCGATTCCCGGCTGTTATGTTTTTAAGTTCTTTTCCCAGGAAGAGATCGCTTGCTAGCCCTAGGACCGCCCGTGGCATCCCTTATAATTTTTATGAATTATGTTATTTGTTTTTGTATAAATGTAACGAAGTGTAAATAATTAACTAAATTTATTTTTAAGTGAAAACTTCTTTAGCGGCGTTGTACACTTTTTTTGGAATGGGTGAAAAATGTTAAACTCGCGTCAGGACACGTGACCTGATCCAAAATTCGTAAGACGGAGAGAGTAGACAGCTGGCGCGGCGTATTTAATGTAATATAAATTGTCATGTTTGAGTACGATAGCGCAATAAATTAATATTGTATTCTACCACATAAATGATAGTACCTTTATACTGATAATTAAAGCAATTCGTGAAAAATTATTCCCTAACCATTCCAAAATATCAAAAATGCACAACGTTAATATTCAAGTTTTCACTTCTGCCGGCACTCCCGGAGTGCAAACCCGTCGTCTTTTTTATATGTAAAGGACTGGCACGGGCCAAAAATAGTTTACACTTACACGCACGTACACAATTTTTCAATCATAACATTGTCTTTGGCAATTAATCATTCGTATACAAATACCGTTGAAATAAAGGATAAATAAATTTAAAAAAAAAGAGAAGATTTCTACTTAATAGAATTTCTATCTTAGTTTAATAGCATTGAAAACAATTCTAACTGGATTCTAAAGTATTTAGACGTTATAAAATTATTATATAAAACAAGAATACCTAATTTTATGCCTATTTAGAATATTGATTAACGACTTTCTTTAACTCATAAAGTCCTTTATGCAAACTATGTTTTAAATTTTACGATGTAGTTTGGATGTAAATTGTGCTTTTTAAAATAATTATTGATTGCCTATAAAATCGACGAAACTTAAAAATATATGGCAATTAACTAAATTTAAATGTTTATGCGTCTATAAATTTCCTACGATTCAGTATAAAACGTCTCTTTTGTTTCTGTTCTCTTATTTAAGTATTACATTGTATTGTTTCTAGCTGACAAATTAAAATAATAAATAAAATAATACAACAGTATTAAGGATTCATTTGTTAATGAGAAATAATGGTAAAATATAATTGTTTTTATTTAGTATTTCTACTTAAGATTTATAAAACAACAATTATGATCCGATTTCAAATTCTATTTTGACTGCTCCGCTTAGACGTTGTAGTCTTGTTATTATTTGTTTGTGGTACCAGCTGCCCACTGAAGTATTTCCGAACCAATTCAACTTAGGGTCCTTCAAGAAAAGAGCGTACCAATTCTTTAAAGGCCGGCAACGTACTCGCGAGCCCTTTGGCATTGAAAGTGTCCATCGGCGGTATCACTTAACATCAGGGTTCTTAAATCTAAGTGTCATTTCAAAACAAGTATAATCGACCTTTTTGGACATTATCGGAAACAAGAATGTTATATTAAAATTTATAAAATAAAGTGAAAAAGTAAAGGGATCATTTTGGCTATGGGCGATGATTGGTAACATTTTGTTTACGCTTCTAATTATTTACTAAAATATATATATGTAACTTAACTAATGTTAGATTACTTAACTAGAGTAACTACTTTTTATTCGGAGACCCGTAAGATAACGGACAACTAGTCGTTATTATAGACTCGCCTTAAAACTGCTAAAGGATTTTTTTACATTTTAGGACGGAAGGATCGAATGTTTGCATTATTAGTTGATATAATTCCGTTTCGGCGAACGGAATTTAATCAGACACGAGAAAGTGAGAGTTATAACGATCAACTAGTTTGAAAATAAAAGAAAATCTAGATTTCAAATGTTTTGAATTAATTTAAGATTAATCGACTTTCTCCAATTGTAATGTAAAATAAGTTCTCTTATCACAAACTATATACTTTATTAAAAGTCAGTGACTGGAAATTTTTGATTTCTTATGTTTTTGGGTTTAAAATAAATCAGTGGTGCTACAACCTCTTTTAGGTCTTGGCCTCAGATTTCTGAATCCGTTTCATGATCATTTTTAAATCTTATAGGCGAGTAGGTGATCAGCCTCCAGTGCCTGACACACGCCGTCGACTTTTTGGGTCTAAGACATGTCGGCAAATGTTAAATGCGCACATAGAAAGAAATTCCGTTGGTGCACAACCGGGGATCGAACCTACCACATCAGGTATGAGAGTCGCACGCCACACGGTTTAGAACTTGGAGAGCTAATATGTCAAATTGGTACAATACTTCGAATAGCGAACTACGTTTTTTCTAAGTCGGTTAAATATACTTGTCAGTTAATCTAAAGGGCGTAGGCGATCTAATCTCAACGCGGGCGTCTACAATAATGCCTTGCCTAACATGTATTGCAATGCATATGAGTCATACATGGAAGAATACATCTTGATTAAACGTGATCTGTTTTACATCAATAATATACACATACATTACATATGTTCATTTATATGTAATTTTAGATGAGGCTTTTAAATTCTTATACACAAAACTCTATTAAAATGTACTTGCGAACCTTCTGATAGCGTGAATTTCCATGAGTGGTATGATGTGACCCTTGCGATTAAAAAGAGTGGCGGAAAGTTTTGTTTGCCAGTTCTTCTTGCCCGCTCTACGCCCTTGCGAACTGGTAGTAAATGTAAATTTACAATTAATTTAACTTCTTTTCTGACGTTCATAAGTGTACTTGTTTACCTTTATGAACAAAGTTTTTTGACTTTTAGTTTGCTGTACTATACAAAATAGTACTGCAGGCCCTTTAAGTACGAGTATAGAGAACCATTGTACAAGCAGTGTTTGCCGTTCGCGCCTTCGAATCCCATGTAGTGGATATGTATGTGCGGACTTTGAGGGAGGAGTATACTCTTTTTTGTGACAATTGGAGGTCGTATCTCCTAGGGAAGACCCCCACAAAGTTACAACCTGGTCTTCGCTATGAATTTTTGTATTCACAGGCACAAGGAAATCATGTGAAAGACTGTCTATCTGTGCCACAGACGGCTGATCATCTACGTGTATCACAGAAACGCGTACAGAGGTCACAACGCAACGCCACTAAATTGTGTACGTATAATGCTATTTATCGCATATACTAAATTAGAATTAAATGCTTAAAGATATGCAAATGTGTGTAAATATGCACAGCCGGTGGTCCAAACCATTGTTTTATTGTGATCCCGACCATCACGCATGTTAACAAGCCGTACAATGCCCCATTTGTGTTATTTCATAATACCCATTGTGTATTTCTATAACATCGCAAAACTAGCTTTGTTTTCTAATGCTAAATAAAAGACAATTTAGATATTGACTAAAAATTACGAATTCGAATTTCATACATGTGTCAACAGACAAACAAGCAAAATATAATCTAAATATGTGTATATGTGTGTTATATACCTAGGTATATAAAAACATACATTTAATCCAGACTGTTAACAATACCAGAAAATTATCTTCAGGAGATATTGACTTGAGACTGAAGACGTATTCTTATAGAAGTAAACAAACAACAAACTTGCACACAGAACACAATAGAATAATAAATTTTTATATACAGTATTATTTTTTTGTATATAAGGAAGTAGATAACTACGCCGTTATATTTAACTGCCTGTTTATCTTTTGTCGTAATTATTTAAAAACATAAATAATTTAATTTAAAAAACCTTGTGTACTTGCATACCTTATCTTTATGCTCTATAATGAGAGGGAAATAGAAGTTCCTCTACGTATTCACACGTAGTAGCATCAAAAACAGCCGTTAGAGCGTGCGTTCGAACGCACATGGATTCTTCTTTCTTGCAATGTGCACAAAAAAGTAAGTGAAGTATTTTCGAACCACTTAGGGTTCAAGAAAAGAGCGTATCAATTCTTCAGGCAGGCCATGCACATTGCGAGCCTTCTGGCAATGTGAGTGCTCATGGCCGGCAGTATCACTTAACATCACATGAGCCTCCAGATCAAAAATTCTAACGATAAAGAATTATATATATATCAATGAAATATAGAACAAGCAAACGGGTATGTTATAAGTTTTAAAAAAATAAAAATAATTTTTTTATCAACAATAATTGCGATGTCATGAACTTTTAATTTATATTTAAAATACAGATTGCTCACAGTCGAGAAAACATGAGGAATCCTAATAGAAAATCGATTACGAAAAATCTTCGAAGCATTGATATCCGTGCATAGCTTTCAATAATGATAAGTTTTAGACAAAAAGCATAAATAGTTCCGGTTGAACGACCGCTCTGAGAATCATACTTCGTGACCATGCCGATGCCTGGGCCATGATGTCAATGCAATAACAATTTGAAACAAGCAATAGAAATTTTTCATCGGCTTGATATAATCATTCCGCAATATTATTCAAGACTCTCAGATATTGCCACAAAATTACCTAAAATTGTGGGAACTCTTACTCGTCCTTCTAGTTATAACGGCTAACGAGCTTATGGGACGCCCAAAAAGGGCAGTCATCGTAGTTGCGTTGCCGGACTTTGAGGGAGGAGTATACTCTTTTTTGTGACAATTGGAGTTCGTATCTCCTAGGGAAGACCCACACAAAGTAACAACCTGGTCTTCGCCATGAATTTTTGTATTTGTCACCTAGATCAGGTTTTTATAGCCAACAGTTTTCCATGATGTTTTCTCTGATTGATCAAGGACTATTACATCTACCAAAGACCTGGTGCACAGCAGCACAACCGATTCTAACGACCACAGAGTTGATATCTGCTCGCCACAAACCTCCTTACTATGTTCCTTCTCATAAATTATAATCTATATTAATCGCGGTTCTTTGATATTTTAAGTGGTTGCGACAGTAAATACAGATTTATCGCCTAATCTGTGGCGCCACATAATCTTATGATAACAGTATTCTATTGATTTTATTGCAATTATCGACTGCGTGACCACCGGATTTCAAGTCTCTACCCGTTACCCTTGGACTATATGGTTCAATAAGCTCACATTTGCAAAGGTCAATTGGAAAGTTTGATTTGGATTAAACTGGTTACAACTAAATCGCTTTGTGCTATAGAGAAGCGGATTTTGAATCTAGTAATGATGACATAATTTTCGCAGCAGGAGACATAATCATAAAAAAACGTATGGCTTGACTTCGGATGTTTTTTCATATCAACATACACACCAATAATTACGGTATAAATAAATTAAAAAAAATAAACAATAGATCAGTGGCGCTACAACCTTTTTAGGTCTGGGCTTCAGATATCTGTTTCATGATCATTTGTCAATAAAGTAGCAAGTAGGTGAACAGCCCGACAGACACCGTCGACGGTTTGGGTCTAAGGCAAGCCGGTTTCTTCACGATGTTCTCCTGCACAGTTCGAGCGAATGTTAAATGCGCACATAGAAAGAAAGTCCATTGGTGCACAGCCAGGGATCGAACCTACGACCTCAGGGACAAGTTGAAGCCACTAGGCCAACACTGTTCTTACGGTGTAAATATGTATACTCATTTACACGGATGCAGTAACAATAATTATTATTTATATAATCTGACAGAAACGTCACATTATCTATGATTACAGCATAATCTGTGCTAAATAGCTGGAACAAAAGCATGATGTAATAAGAATAAGGTCAAGTTCGATGACATTAAATCGATTTGCGATAGTTGATTTCTAGGAAACCATGAAAACGTTTATTTGTCGATTCTAAATAATGGTTAATCTAATCAATTGATTCGGTGTTTTAGTATTGGTTTAAATTTGGTTTCTAAAAAGGTTTCATCAAAACGAGTGCTTGGACTTTAGCAATATTTAAGAAGTATTCTATTTAAAGTATTCTTAAATATCGGGATTTAAGAGAAGAATTTTAAAAAAGATCTGGTATTTTCAGAAAATTCCTTAATTTCCAGACAATTTATCGAATTCATCGCAACAAAAACTGAGTAATAACTTCCCAATACAGCTTCACGATTTGTTACAATAGTTTTACTTATTATACCTTCATTATAAGTACATTTAATTCGTTCGTATGGTAAAGGAGAAAAGCGTCAGTAAACCAGCATTCTTTAGACCCAAAAAATCAACGGCACCGCGTCAAGTCAACCAGTCTACACCAACTTGCCTATTAAATTAAATAATCACGAAATAGATACATCTGAGGCCAAAACCAAATTCACAAGCGCTGGTTCTCTTATAGTAATATAATATGTCTAGTGTCTGATACTTAAAAATAGATGAAGTCTTGTGAGAATTGTATCGCCGGATGCTGAACACGCCGACATTTTTATCTTTCAATTCAAATAAGGTTGGATCAACATAGTTTATTGATTCCGGTTCGTACGTATTATGTACTCCGGAAGGGGCTTCATAAGCTTAATATACTCTTAATGGAATTTATACATTCAAATGTATGTATATTATATATTCTAAAATAAAAAAAGTCCAATCATTACATTTTTTTTATTTAAAACTCTTGTAAATAAATCTTAGTATCATCTAACACTTCAAGATCGTCGATAATTTAATCAATAATTTAATGAACTCGACAACTACTTTATAATTAATTAGATTATGTATTAAATACGTATGGTTATAGCCATCATTATATATAGTAGACGATTATTAAAATAATATGTGAAATTTTATTTTATTCTATAAATATGTTTTAAAGGTTCTTAGTTATTTTCTTTATCCCACGAGTCTGTTTGTAACCTCAGTCAAGCGTCAAGAACTCCCACGTTTTGGCCTACAGCGATCGCCTTACAAAAAACAAAATAGTTTTATAAGTATGACCTTTAAATAAATCAATACCGACTAGGCTAAAGCTATTTATAAGTTTGCTAATTTTAGACAAGACCAAATTATACTATTAAATTATAGTAACACCTCTTGGCCTCGGATTTCTGTATCTATTTCAAGATATTTTTATAAGCAAGTAGGTGATGTGTTCTGAGCCTAACATTCGCCGTCGGAGATTTGGGTCTAAAGGCCGATTTACATTATCTTAGTGTTTAGGAGAGTGCTTTAGTACAACTTGAAAGGCAAGTTCTTTAGCGTAGCGTTTACTAAAGCAAGGAGCGTTTACATGTTTCAACTAAAGTACTATCCTAAAGCACTCTCCTAAACACTAAGATAATGTAAATCGGCCTTTAGTCTGGTTTTCTTCGACGTACGAGTGTTAAATGCGCACATATTTTTTTTTATAGAACAGGGGGCAAACGAGCAGGATATCACCTGATGTTAAGTGATACCGCCGCCCATGGACGCTTTCAATGCCAGAGACCTCGCGAGTGCGTTGCCGACCTTTTAAGAATTGGTACGCTCTTTTCTTGAAGGACGCGAGTGCGTTGCCGACCTTTTAAGAATTGGTACGCTCTTTTCTTGAAGGACCCTAAGTCGAATTGGTTCGGGAAAACAAAAACATAGAAAGGAAAGTCCACGTGGTGCACGTGGTAAAACCTACGACCTTAGAGATGAGATTCGCTCAAACCACTAGTCCTAAACTCCTTAATATTTATTGTATGTAGTCTCTCTCTATAATCTCATTATTGGGATCAGGCTCTCTGATCTATAGCTAATGAAAGTTACTCAGTATTTCCGAATCAATTTGACTTAGAGAAAAGAATAGAGCGTACCAATTCCTTCAAAGGCTGTCATCGACCTTTTTATTTATTTATTTATCTTTTATTTATTTATTGGAAACTAAACAGATACATCACTATATAGAAAAAATAAAAATAAATGTAAACATAAAATAAATAGACATATTGGACATATCCTCGAAAAAAGTTTCACTAATAAAAAATACAATACAAAGTAAGACAATACAAAACATGACAGCAAAATTTGACACTAAACTAGCAGCTACAAAAACAAAAAAACAAAAAAAACAAGGACGACACAAAGCTTAAGCTAATAAGAGTTTTAACTTATTCTTAAATGAAGCAGTAGAGGAGTGCGAAAAAGGGTCGATGTCAGTGATGGAATCCAAGGTGGAACACATCCTGTGAAGAGGCTCACGGAACCCAATGTTGGTTCTGGGAGTCGGAAGGTTAAAAGTTTTGTGCGAGCGCAGAGATCTGGCAGGAACATTAAATGGTATCAGTTCGAGAAGATGGGAACAAGTTATTTCATTTACACATATTTTTCTAACAGTGACACAGTCTGTCAAATTACGCCTAGTACTCAAAGAAAGTAATTTATATTTTTTTAAAAGTTCCTTATAACTAGCCCTACCACCATTCATACGATAATTTAGAATACGTAAGAATTTCTTTTGTACAGCCTCCAGTTGTGCGACATATATAGCGTAATGGGGATTCGAGATTGGACAGGCGTACTCCAACTGGGACTGCACAAGCGCCTTATAGAGGTGAATGTACGTGGTTTTTTCTTTAAAATGTCTGGTGACACGCGTTATGAAGCCTAACATACGGTAGGCTTTATCAATAATTGAGCCTATGTGCTTATCTAGGATTAATTTGGAGTCAAGAAGGACACCAAGATCCCTTACAGAGCACACACGTTCAAGGGCATGGTTTCCAAGGGTGAAATTGGCCGTGATTGCGTTATGTGTTTTCCTTGTAAACACGATATGCTGACATTTACTATATTTTAAGAATAATTTGTTTATCTTGCAGTAATCATCTAGCCTATCGAGATCTTCCTGAATAAGTTCCACGTCGGAAAGTGTAACTACCGTTCTATATAACTTTAAATCGTCTGCATACAGCAAGTAATTGCAGTGTAAAAAACATTTAGATATGTCATTAATAAATAAGGAAAACAACAACGGCCCAAGGATTGAGCCCTGGGGAACGCCGGATGTCACTACAGTTTGAGAAGAGGTAAACCCATTTATTACCACCGATTGAACACGATTATGTAGATATGCTGCAAACCATCTTAAAAGATTACCCTTAATACCATTAAAAGATAGCTTTTGTAAAAGCATCATATGGTCAACCTTATCAAAAGCCTTCTGAAAGTCTGTGTAGATTGTGTCTATCTGATGTTTATTATCCAAACCGCTAAAAATATAATTAGTAAAAACAAGGAGGTTGGAGAGAGTAGATTTACCAGCTGCGAATCCATGCTGTTGGTCTATAATAACATGCCTTAGGCTGGAATAAATGCGTCGGTGAACTAATCTTTCCAGGACCTTAGGGATTGCAGAAAGTATTGAAATCGGTCGGTAATTTTCGACATCACTCCTTTCACCAGCCTTGAAGATAGGCGTTATATAAGATAATTTCCAGCAGTCAGGAAAAGTGCCACTGGACATACACTTATTGAATATAATATGTAAGGGGACACATATTGACCGACTTGTTTTCTTGAGAAAAACTGGTCTGATTTGATCTGGGCCAGGACCTTTATTTGGGTCGAGCAAATATAGTTCCTTGCTGACTTCATCCTTATCGAAGTACAAACTATGCAAAAGGACCTGAGAGTCATTGGGAAGGCTCTCTTCATCGGTGTACACAGTGTCTCCAACTGAGCCAGTTTGAGACTCAAACACTGACCGAAAATAACTCGAAAAAAACTCTACTATTTGAATAGGGTCGTCAGATGAAACACTGCCATATTTAATTCGTTTAGGATATCCTAAATTAGTCTGCTTTAGAGCAGACGTATATTTCCAAAAGTGCTTGATATTTGCCCTCAGCGAAAGTTCAATTCCTTCTATATATCGATTATAACAAAGTTTCATAAGACTTTTAACACGTGCCCTTAATAAAGAAAATTCTTGATAGTCGAGCAAGTTTTTGTAGGTCTTCCAGCGACACCAGAGTTTCTTCTTACGATTAAGAGCTCTTATCAGTCCTCTGCTAAACCAAACTGGATACTTACGGGATTTAGGTTTAGAGAATGGCACGCAAACAGATATAATTTCATTTATTTTTGAGTAGAAGATGGCAACAGCATCTTCAGAATGGGACCAGGCCAGTAGTGACACCCAATCTACCTTATAGATAGCATTATTTATTAAGTCATAATCTGCATTAAAGAAATTTCTTTGATGGAAAACAGCTGATGTCATGAAAATTGACCTGTTAACAGTACTAAGAATATCTAAAGGCGGGTGATGAGGAACAGGATTAAGCAACGGGTCATCGGAATTATCAACACGCCCGGGAAGCGTCGATAGGACTAGGTCTAGGAGCCGCGCATTGCTATTGAGGACAACATTAGTTTGCTTTAAATTCAAGAAAGACATGGTATGCAACAATAATTTAGATGACTCAGTATTTGCAGATTGTAGTAGGGTGTCTGGAGAGGATAACCAGTTGAGATGAGGTAAATTAAAGTCACCTGTAATTATGTAATTAGAGAATCTAGCGCTAGCATGTATGTCATGCAGTTTTTGAAAGAATTTTATGTATAAAGAGGTATGAGTAACGGGAGGAAAGTAACAGGCATTGAGGAGGAGACCAGCGTGAGATGGCAAGTGAATGTATAATTCCTCCAAATCCGGGGCTTCAAACTCAGTCAATCTGATGGATTTAATTCCTCTTTTCACCATGACTAAGACCCCACCACCTCCTTTTTTGCGAGAAAACTGGAGGTTTCTGTCCCGTCGAAATAAATCATAATCGCCAGAATGCAACTCTCCATCAAAGATAGAATCCACTAACCACGTCTCTACCAGAACAATAATATCATAGTTGCTAAGAAGTATACTATTTTTGAGCTTATCTATTTTACTCTTTATGCCTCCACAGTTCTGATAATAAATAGATAAGGTATTTTGAGCCATTATCCATAATCAGAAATATGAAAGATGGGTAGGAATAAAGTGAAGATTATAGAAAAATCCAGTTTCGCACTCCACACTGCCGTAAAAGAATATGAAAAGAACAAGATACCAACAAAAAATAAAGAAAATTTGAATACAATACAAAAAATATGTAAACCATACAGAGAGGTATAATATAGTCATACTAATTTGGCTAAATCATCATTGGATCGTATTTGGATGGCTTTAGCTTCATCAGTTTTTCTAACAAAAATACAGCAGTTTTTTATCCATACATACTTGTAACCTTTTTCCTTTGCAAGTTGCCTGACCTTACTATAGAGTATTTTGTTTTTCAAGGTAAGGTGCTCATTGACGTAGAATCGATTGTTGTTGACACCCGAGGCAGCCGCAGATCCACCGAGCAATTGATCAACTGTTAGAGAGCCACGCACACGCGCAGCAGCGATAAAATCATCACGTTTTCTGCGAGTTGTCAACTGCAGTATAATATTTTTCGGGCGACCCGCGTACCTGACACCTGGTGCAACGCGGTGTACAGTTTTTATGTCAGAGTCTTTTAATTCGACGTTTAAAATGCTGCTTAGTGTAAGAGAGAGCTGCATAAGATTTTCACCTTTACTTTCGGGCACATTTTGAATCTCAATATTGCAGTTTCTAGAGGCTTGATCGAAGTCGTCGAGCCTGTTACGCAAGGTTTCAAGCTCGTGACGTAGTGAAGCATTTTCTTCCATGAGGTTGGACGGCAGGGAAGAGGAGCCTATGACTGCCGCTGATTCCACTTGAGCTACCCTTTCCTCCCATGTGTTCATGCGATTTTCTAGGGCAATTATATCGTTCCTGAATGTTCGCGAAACCTCCAAGATAGCAGAGTTGAGATCATCACGCCACTGTTGACTTAAGTTCGCAAATTTTGAGTCCATATATCTAGTTAAAACCTCCGTGTCCACATTCAAGGGCGAAGCCGAAGTAAGTGTAGGTGAGGTGGTCGTCGAAGGCGTAGTTTTCTTTTTAGTCTTACATGCATAACACTTCCATTTTATTCTGTTCATAGGTAAGATTTTCTTAAAGTCTGATTCCGTCAATTCAGCACAATAGAAATGCAACCATGCTAGGCAGGAGGTACATTTTATGCCCTCCGCATCAGGTGCAATTTTTAAACACTTGCGGCAATCCATTATTATAGTTTCTACTCAAAACCGTATGTAGGAATAATCTAAAGGATAATCTATATGTTGTAATAAGTTGTAATAATTAGGTCCAAAATCCTTGTATCCAGCCGACAGGTCTACTAGGTATGGCAATAGTGCCGCTGTTTGGCTTAAAGGTCTCGTTACCAGGCCATAAAATTAAAAAAAAAAAAAAAAAAAAAGTGCCGCTGTCAGATGACAAATGCCAAAAATCAAGTTTAACAATGACGTTGACTGACGTGTTTGGATATTTCTTTTTTTTTGTGGACAAAACAAGATGAGGGTATTTTAAATATTATTCGTAGAATGTGTCGCATAAGTTTATCTAGTTTACTCAATAATTTAGCATGTATCAGAAGAATCTCCAATATATGTAGTTCACAGTACCTTTATAAAGTACCGGATGCACTTTTTGTTGGGATTCACTTGGTGTTTACTGGGTAATTTATTAAAACTGCACACACAATGTTACTGCTGTCACGTAATGAAGTTACGATATACAGTTTTCAATACTTACTGACCTTGCGAGCCTTCTGGCAATGTTAGTGGGCGGCGATATCACTTAACATCAGATGAGCCTCCTGCCAAATCTATTCCTAAGGCCGTATTGTTAAATTGGTCTGCCTTCCATATTTCAAAATATGAATTGATTCCGCCAACGTTTCGTGATACGCATTTGCACTAAAATGGCGAACCATGAAACATAAAACTGTTTTTGGCAAATTAGCATAATAAAATTTGGTCTAACTCAAATACCAAACCCACTCAGTATTGTAGGCTTTTTTTGCCATGACTCAGATTTAGCCACGGTCTAATTGTAAGGCATCAGTTACAAGAATAATCTTGCAATTTTTTATCCTGACATTATAAGAACATTAAAGTTTTGTTCGTTTTTTAAAATAAGCGACTTTGTGGCTGTAATCAGACTATTTGCAATAATATCTCTGTTTAAAGATATTAAATGTGGATTTATAATAAAAAACTGTTCATTAAAATAGGACTTAAGTGATTGCCTTGGAAGAGGTCGCTTGGTTGACAGGGCCGTTGCCCTCCTAATTATCCAAGTTTTCTAGTCATTACATTTTCATCTCCAATCTGCCTCTTGGCTTTTATCAGATTGTATAACATTGATTAGATGATTTTGAGGTAATTTATTTTATTATAGCCACTTTTCGGACATGACAGTATTTTCTTTATTTTTCGTAAATTGTTCTTTTGTTCCACTTTTGCGTGTCCGTTTGCCAGGTGGCAAAGGCCTCCTCCAATCTTCTCCATTCTGGCCTTTCTATGGCCACTCTACCCCATGTTGTCCCCGCGACTTGTTGAATGTCGTCGTCCCACCTTTTTTTGTGGTCTATCTCTCTTTTGAGGTAATTAGGGAATGCAAATTGAGTGATTTGTTTTCTATCCGTATCTCGAAAACTATCAAACTGCGGCAAGTCTTGTCCTTTTCAGCCGTAACACGCAGTCCGCCGTTTCCAAGAGGCCCGGAGGGGGTTGACGTGTTTCTAAAGCCTCCTTTCGTATTCTTCGGTAATACCCAAACATTTATAGCCATTATATATTAATAATAATAATAGCCTTTAATTTCAGATAGGCACTTTTACACTTAAACACATTTATATTTCTATCTTTATCTTTTTAGGTATCTGTGTGCCCTTTTTATGCAGGGGCCTCCTCCAAATCCCGCCTCTGTCTGCACTGTACCACTCTCTGCCATGTACCACCTGCTGTTTCGTTAATGTAGTATCCATAATCTAAATTGTCTTCCTCTTTTGCGATTATTGTACCTGGGCCAACTGTTTATATAATATAAGTGTTTAATAAAACATGTTGTTACTTATAATAAGAAACATTTGTGTGTATGTTTTCATCAGAAAATAAAGCCACCACTATAAGCCTCTGCGTTTTTATCATAATTAGAATTTATTTTTAAATTGACGTAATTTTCCTGTAATTCAACCAAAAATAACGACTAAATCACGACGGTTTAAATTATATAATTGAGAGTAATTCTTATGACAAAAATGCATGAACTGCACAGAGAAGGCCACGAAGAGCACGACAACAATGTAATTGTGTAATTTAACACACTATAATTACTTAAAAATATACCACGAAATTTTAATTGTGCACGTTTTTCGCTAATGTCTTCCGCCAAGAATTTTTAACGTGAACTCGAGAAATCCTGGTACAAATTTAGATTACCATATTAAAAAAATAATATAGATTTTTGGCAAAAATTCCCGCTTAATCTCGAGATTTTCATCATTAAAGTCTATATATATAGCCCGTTTATTTTCAATAATTACAAATTACAGTTTAGATTTGTTAAGGTCTCTTCCAGCTTTTTATAAATATCTCTATCCATGACTTACTTTCTCCACATATATATTGAAAAATAAAAGGCAAAACGATAGAGCATTTCGTTTACTTGTGATTGGACAGATGGAAAAACGTGTCGTGTGTTTGTGATTGGACTAGAGGTTGACCAATCACAATCAAACGACGCCATCGTTCCTTTGTTTAATATTCCCCCATAGCCTGTACTCTGATAATTGTAGATACCTAATTATCGTTGTAATTGAATAATTACTGTTTTACTAAGCTGTACTGAATCATTCACAAAATTGTTTCTTTCAGTACATTTCAGAGATACCCTAACGATAAAAAGTAAAGGATAAGATTCAGAGATGAAACTTAACGCGAACATTGACAGAAGAAGCTCCCGTCTTGTCACGGCAGTCGCTTGATAACAAGTCTTCCTTCTCTAACTGGGTATTTAATTAAGATACCACGACAACCATAAATTCTATTACCTTATGCTGCGGTGCATCATATATTAAGGTCAGTATGTTACATAAATTAGCTGTTAATGATATCGGGGTTACTGAGGTAATAGGTATTAGCTATAATATCGTAAGAGTAACGTGCGATTTAATTCATACATTTTGCACGTGGCGAAACGTGACTCCTACAAAATGGCGTCGCAGGTGCTAGTACAAATACAATCCTCATTAATCTATTCCTTGAATCATGTTCACGTTTATTTAACTTAAAAACAAATGACAAAACAGAACACTGTCTATTAATTTATTTCGTAATCCTACAGCTGACATAAATTATATATCAAAAAATGATTATAGTAATGATAAAGCCAAAGATGGAATACATGATATTTACAAAAGGTTCAAACATTTATAAATGGAAAAATATATTAAATACATGTAAATAAATAATTATATTTCTTAAATTAGATTATTAATTATCTATTTTGTTTTTACAGATGTTCATTTAATGTTGTTTGTTAGTCTGTGGAAAATACTATGTCTATGTATGTGTTAGTCATTTTAATTTGAATACAAAGTTTTTGTTGTGAGTACATTAGGATTAATTATAAAAGAAATAGGATAAAAGAGATTTTCAACGGAAGTAACAAACTCTAAATGTTCTTAAAATAAATATTTTTGCAACTTATTTGAGTTTCATTCTCTTATATATATATAACTAAGTAATACCTAATACGGCTGTGTTGTATGATGGTGTTAAAGTAAGTGTATTAATAATTATTTTTCAAATCTATATATTTAAACCGAAACATCTAGCAACTGTGCAGTTGTCTCGGACCTCATTTAATCACGAATCCTGTCCTATAAAACTTTGAATAGCAATTTTGATCGTTTGATCACCCCACGATAACCAGTTCTTATCTCTTGGAGGAATCTGTAGGATTTGTGAATGGGCACAGTGAGTCAGTGAGTGACGTCACTACAATACTATACACAAGTTTACCAAACAAATTTGTATATTAACCGTCTTCAAACTAAGGAGGTTATCAGTTTTACCTATTTGGGGCCGTTCAAGTATTACGTAAGCAGATTTACTGCAATTTATCCCCCCCCCCCCCCCTTCTCTTGTCAGCAAAAGTAAGCAAAGCTCTCAAATAAAAGTAGTACATAAACGTATCAATTTTTTGTAGGAATCCTCAAAAATGCATTTCATTTTCAAGCATATATAATGTGTAGGTAATTTGTGTAAGCAAGTAAATAATAGCGTTGACGTCACCAAATCAGACCATTCCTTCAACTGTGAGGAAGGTTTTTATGGAGACGATTTTTTTTTTAATATTTAAAAAATTAAAAATTTAGTTTTTTTACGAAAAAACGAACAGTCTCAATTACGTAGCGTAACAAAATGTGGGCTAAGTCAAACATCATATTACAGCGAAACGAAGTTCGGGGAGTTATTTTAATATAAAATATACCTTTATATAGCAATAAAGGTATCAAATTTTTAATTGACTGTGAAGTCGTTACTTCCGTTAAAACAATATTGAAACAGTACTTATGAAGTACTCAATATCGAAATGATAAAGCGATACAACTTTCTCTACTTAACAAAATAGTTGTGCGATACCCATCATTATGCTTAAGCTTATTGAGAGCTTTCTCTGTGATTACAAAATTTTACGACTTTTATCTAATAATGTTTACAAAAAGAAAGTGTTTATGGATGTTAAAAGTTTTAATGGAGTATCTGTATAAGTAACTGAATCCAAAATAGATTTTTTTTTATTTTTTATATCAAATTAATATTTTCTCACAGTTTAATATTTAAAAACAAAAACAAGGCCACACCTCCATAGACCACTTGTACTCGAACATCCTAGCCTTATAGAAGGTGCTGACAATAATAGAACTTTTTAGCAAATTCTAAGTCCGGATGAGGATGGAAAGATTTAGAAGAACTCCTCCAAATCTTTAAATTTTTCCATCTTCGCTAGTAAGCTTAGCGAGTAATCAAATTGGCGACATTTGGAGGTCTTTGTTGAGACAAGATTAGTTGTAAATAAATTTATTAGTATACCAAGACAATGTAGCATACTCACTATTGTATACAATTTCACACCTAATATAACAGAACATTAAACGCAGAATATAAAGATGTTCAGACTTCCGTCAACACTTGGTAACGAATGGTTCGACTATTGTGAGTACTGTTTACTAACAAGCAGCCAGTTCTATGGCGAAGTGCATTGCACTCTGTAATAGGCAAAACAAACATTTGAAATAACATATTGTATCGTGACTACAATGATAATTTATGCGAATTAACTGTGTACAGTTGTGACGTTGTCATCGGAAAATGTTACTTCCTATGTTAGATGTAGAGGCTGTTGCTATGATCATAGTCATTAGGTACATAGTAATATAGACAAGGCTAACTAAGCATTCTTTTTTTCTAGAAGTGGACAGCGGTTGGGCTTAATCCCACCTGATGTTAAGTACGATGCGGTCTATTGGAGTACACTGTCCAGGAGATGCCTATTTAATCACCGCATTTGTTTTTACAAGAAACAAAGATCCAAATCGTGCAGTCCCGCACCTGGTCAATAAAGCACAACGCTACGCTTTCCTTGACGGACAACAGTTGACATTGACAGATGACACTTGACACTTACACATTAAACATATTTTCCATTTTCGCACGGAAACCTTTCAGGCGTGTTAAGTATTTTTACCGTAATCTGAGTATTTTAAAGCAACGAACGAAACGTCTTGTAAACGACATAGGGAATGCGCCAATAAAAATTTAAAATGTTGACACAGCGCTATTGACACATCTTTGCATAGACTTTAAATAGTTTGAGACAGCATGGCCAGTTGGATCTATTCATAAATGAGAGCAATAAAAACTATATAGCTTTTTCATACTTACGTTCCATTCTACGAAATTATTAGGGTAATATTTTCATTTTAAAATATTACTCTTAGTCTAATTTTAGTAAATTTAAAGGGCGGAGGATTAACCTTACTTTGTCAACTAGCCCTGACGTTTCTAAAACGCAGTAATGTTAAAACACACCACACAACTCCCCTTAAATGTACGCTTGTATGATAAAAATAAAATACCAGTTATAAGTTACATACTTATTTGTTTATCATAGCGTAAATACTTTTTGGCAGATATGGGAAGGAGCGCAGAGACGCGATCATAAGTCCTCCTTTTTAAAGTCGGTTAGTACTAGAGCACGTTACCGTTTCATAATACGCTAATAAGATTAATAGACAAGTTAATCTACTTATTTACTTATTCGGTATTTTATTTGTGTCAATAGTTCGAAAGTAGAAAGTATATATTTTTAATTTAGTCGATGTTTTTCTATATTCACAGTAAAATTGTTATTCTGTAATCTTTCGCACAACTGTTGGACCTATTTTAATGTATTTTTGTAACTTATTTTGATTAGGCTAATGTTGCGCAGAGCGGGCGCTGGTATATTTGAAAAAACCGTTAAAATATACGATAAGCGTTAAATAACTTGTGTAAATATTTACTTATGGAAATTGACCGTAAGACCGGCAAACGATAACACAGCTGCAACTCCAATCAACACACAATATTCAGGTTTAATGGCCAAACAGTCTAAATTGACAGTCATTTTAGAAAAAAAAATTTACACCGCTACTGGCATTGACAATATAGAATCTGGCATAAATAAACATACTTGTCAAAAACTAAAAATATTAAATATAATTATAAAATAATTAATAAAACTACACTCAATTTAAACAAATTAAATGAGACAAATCTTTTTTTTTATCAATTGCAATACTTATAAAAATAAATTTCTTTTGATATTGGTATCCCAAATAGTGTTTATTCAGATTCGGGATTTATAATCTATATCTATAGATAAAAAAGTTAAAGATAAGTTATCAGAACGGTATTTTATACACTGTATCCGGTGTATATTTGTAAACATTCATTTCTAACCATACAAGTACGAACGCTGTAATAAGATCGTGATAAAGCTATAACGCAATACCTAACGTGCTTACAAAGAGTTATACTTCGCAACTATAAAGTTCAAAGCCTAAAAGTTCGTTTAATAACTGTTGTGTCTGCAGGCAATTAGACAACAAAAGCGTTAACAAGGTCATTAAAACAATTTACTAAACAAAAAGTTAAATGCCACTAAATGTCACACTCACCTCGTATAGAGACGTCATGTTGGAATCACGACGTTAAATCAGTAAAATCACAGGCCTAACACATTGTTAAAATTAAAAAGAAAATAAAATGTCAAAAACAACTGTCAAAGTTCGCGCCGAACGCCGCGCAGAGTATGCAAGGTTTTCGTAATTCGAATATACGCTCGATTCCGATACACGATCCGCGCGTGTGACGCGTTCGGTGTTTAGACTTGGCACTGAACGCTACGGGCTTCTACCGTTGAAATTTGAATGACGCTGTTATGCTCAATGAACCGAGTTCGGAGGGCACAGATCCATTTGACCCCATAGCTTTTAAATTTATTTCGTATTTATAGGGGCTCCTATTAGGATTTATATGTGACCATCAGTGGGCATATAAATGCTTGAATACATAAAGCTTGATGTTAACTGACCTTCCTATTAAAGGATTGAATACCATAATGGATCGGAAATACATCAGAATAACTTGGATTTTATTCAGGTCACTTCCTGGTAATCACTGTTATTAATACGAGATAATAATCAAGAAATCCAAACGTTTTGATATGCATCATAAAATACTGCTCAAATACCTTTAGTTCCAGATTGCCGAAGCATTTCTTAATTATCTATGGTAAAAGCTAGCGGTGATGAAATTTCTAAACAATGCATGCATATTATTTGCAAGTAATTATTATAATTTATAAACAAAGCATTCGCCAAGCTCATAGGTGCCAATATGAAGGTGTACCGTTATTGCAACAGCTATACCGTTTGTTAATAAACATAAGTCGGTCAAAAATATGAAAATAAATTTAATCCTTTATACATAAACGGTCCGAAATATGGACACGGACGGTCCGGTATCTGTTTTTTTTTATGGAATCCCACTATTGGCCTTAAGGGCCTTTACAGGTCAATTCAGGTTGTTGGCGAGCGTAGCTCTGCCAGAATGGGCGCTTCCCTGCGACTAGTGCAAAGGTGTCTCCTGCGAGACTAGGACCTCGGCGTGGGCCCTTTGGAAAAGGCCTCTTCCAAATCCCGCCATTTCTATTTGCACTGTGACACTCTGCCATGTACCACCTGCTTTTTCCTTAATTTGTACTACCCACCTTCTAAGTTGTCTTCCTCCCTTTCGTTTATTATACCTTAGGCATGAGTTTAGTTCTATTTTTCTCCAAAAAAAATTTAAATAAAAACAATTTATCAAACTGAAGGTTCCTGTCAATATTATATCTGTTTGGCATACTAATCACCGCCAAGAATATTGACAGTCCAGATATCCAAGTTTTAACAAACCATTATTAAAGGGCTATACATAGAGGGGGCTGTACTGGGAATTATTTTATTTAAATAAATTATTTACATCATTATTCCCACAACAATCGCGTAACAATCCTGGGAAAAAGACTGTAACGAAGAAGTAAATCGACTAACTGATTAACTGATAACAATCTTGATAGATGTGGGCAATGAAAATTGATTGATGCCGACGATACGGCCCGTATTGTAAACGATAGTTTCTTTTAATTTACGGTTCGTACAAACGAAACACTTGTAATTAAATCCAAATCAAAAATTTGCAGAATTTCAATGGTGAATATTTACGATGTGTCGAAAATAAAGTCTTAAAAAAAATTTTTTTTGTTTATTTCTTGTGGGGTACCATGTTGTCGCGGCTATAAATAAATCAAGAGATTTTATTTAATTATATTATGTTCTTGTACAATCATAAGAGTAACTTCACCATTACATACGTACATATGTACTATAAACAAACCATTTATTTGTCGTTTGCGACGCAGATTTTGAGTTTTTGTTCCGTGATCGTTTTTTTTTATAATAGGCAAGTAGGTGATCAGCCTTCTGCGCTAATTTGATACGTACACTTGCTGTTCCTATTTATATCAGGTGCCTTAATGGGATTCGCCTGTGTGAACTTGAACTTCATAAGACATATAATACGAGAGATTGTGTTTCAAATCGCCTTATGTTTCATGATTTCTTTGAGAGATTGCTTTCACATGTGTAGTATAAGGGATATAGTTACAATTTTCACTTTAAATTGAAAGAAAACGTACATAAATAAAATAAAATATGTTTATTATGGAACATACTCGTATTATGATACAGGTATCACTCCCCTCCCTCCATAAGATACAGGCCCTTTTATCAACTAGATAATCGTTAACTTTATAGTAATCCTTTTTATACAGCTTTTCTGTAATACATTTCTTAAATTTATTAAAAGGCAGATATAAAAGAACCTCTGGGATTTTATCAAATAAAAGTATCTCTTTTCCCAAAAAAGAATTACCAACTTTAGATAGTCTACTACGGGGAAATTGCAGCCTGCGTTTGTTCCGAGTATAACCATTATGCGTATGTTCTATTTTAGTAAGCTTATCACTATTTTTGTATCATACTAATATAATATAAATATAATCTAAATGTATCACATAATAATAACTTAATAATTTTAATTAACTTCAGATTCCTGTCCACTGAAAATAAATACAATTTATAAACTAATATACTATTTATTTATCATTCATATAATGCAAAAGGCAACATCTCTAAAACTTAGACTGTTGCGTAAGTTGGAATAAAGCGGATAAAATTAAACTATAATTTCACCTCGATAAGACACTTCCCCAAGCCTTTGGATATCTTGAAGTCTCCGGTTACAATAAATAATCTTAAGGTAAGCCCTAAAAGTTAAAAACCTGTTGAGATCGCACGTGTTTTCGCGAGACGAATTCGGCGCTGATCCGGTTTTATGACAACTTTCTAGTGATTCCCACATATCCTTATAAGTGCTAATGGATTTTATTGGACAATACGATAATGCCTGTCATTTGTTTATGTGCGCTATTCAACTTCATAGAGTCATAAATGGTGAGCTTTTGTATTGTGTGAATTTATTGACATTTGATGTCGCTTCGCTTGAGTTGTTTATCTACGAATGAATGTTATTTAAATATTTATTTATTTATAAGTAATCTTACAGCTACACATATCCATATTATAAAAGAAAACAGTTAGATAATATACAAAGCAAAAACAGATTACATTGATAAACAAAAGTATGAAACGGAAAACATAAATAATATTAGATTTAAAAAAAAAGAAAACTGAAATTGAACATAATATTTTAAAGAAAAACTAAATTGTTACTACTGCTAAGTAAAGTCAAAGACTTCCCACTACTTACAATATTTCCTCACATCCTCTTTGGTAAGGTGGAAAATGTCAGCATCTTCATAATTTGTATTATATTCATTAACTATGTTTTGTAACAGAAAAGTAGAGGAAGAAGAAAGAAGAACTGGTGCCCGAGGTACAATAAACGTTAAAGAGGAAGATAATTTAGAAGGTGAAGACCAGCAGGTAGTCCATGGCAGAGTGCAGACAGAAATAGCGGCATTTCTAGGAGGCCTTTGCCAAAAAGGGGCACACAGATCTAGAAAGAATGAGATGATAGAAATATAAATGTTAAATTAAAAGTATCTTATTTTTTATATTATTATGTTTTGTAAAGTGACGTCTCTTCTTTTATTTGTTGCTTTTTAAACGATCTAAAATGTGAATGAGTTTATAGTACGTTGATGAAAAGCCGTAAGAAATAAGGATATCGTCATAACATTAATTACCGTTAAATACCAATTATAATCGAAACTCGTAAAATTATATGATAGCAAGTGCAAATAAAGTGAGCGCATTAATTACTTTGTATTACAATATAATTATTATTGTGAGGTGTTAAATTTAATGACATTCTTATATAATAACAAGTGAAATGGCTGCTTAAAATTATCATTCTGATTTTCTCAATTTGGAATTGTAACAGAGATGTATTTTACCCCCATTTTGAATTTATTGCACTGTTAAAAATACTTTAATTATTTTTTATAAATATATAATAATTAGTTTTAATTCTTATTGAATATAGTCTTAATATAACGTCCGGGAAGTTAGACGCACAGAGCATTTAATGACATTCCTATATTATTAACAACGAAATCTTTCAATTATTATCTGATTTTCTCAATTTCTTTATAAACATATATTTATATAGAAATTATTACTATTAATTATTTTTCGAATTCTAACGTTCCGTTTTTATTGCTGTTTTACTTTTATGAAAATTTATCCATACGGACTTCACCGCGGAAACATTCGGGGAGGCTTCCTAGAACCTCTAAACGTCAACATCTGTTAAAAACTCGATTTTCGAAATATTTCAATTTTCTTAGTGGGAAGTTAAAATGAAGAATAATAAAAATATGAAAAAAAAAAAATAATGAAACATAAAATTTATTTTATTTCGTCCAGCAAAGCGGCGCGCGAAACGGCTAGTAACATTATATTAATGTTCTTATTATATGACATTTGCAAGTCTATTTTGACATGACTGATTGTGCTGATTTTTATAACTAATCCATTATGATAGTCACATTTTAGAAGTATTTCCGAACCAATTCGAATTAGGGTCCTTCAAGAAAAGAGCGTACAAATTCTTAAAAGGCCGGCAACGCACTCGCGAGCCCTCTAGCATTGAGAGTGTCTATGGGCGGCGGTATCATTTAACATCAGGTGAGCCTCCTGCCCGTTTGCCCCCTGTTCTATAAAAAAAAAACATACAAGTAAAACCAAAACACTTGGTGACAGTGAGAACTAGAGCCTTACCCTATTATGCAACCTAAAACATCTTAAACGTTTTAAACAATTAAAAATGTCGCAATTCAGGTAAAATGCTACTGACAAGCTACCGATCATTGGGAAACAGTTAAAATGGTAAAAAATCGTGACTCCAAGTCACGAGCCACCAATCTAGTCTACTTCTAGCTGACATGTTCATAAATATACAGTATTGTCTTGCTAAATGCCGTGGTATCTAAATTTATAGAAATAATGGAAAAATACTAATTAATTGCTCTTAGTAATGTAGTATCTTGTAGTGTATTTTTTTTTTGTTAAGTGATATGCCCATGGATACTCTTGCGAGGGCTCGCGAGTGCGTTGCCGGCAAATATATATATATATATATATATATATATTTGTCAATGTAATAGGCAAGTAGGTGATAAGCCTTCTGCGCCTGACACTCGACTTTTTGAGTCTAAGGCAAGCCGGTTTCCTCTCGAGGTTTTCCTTCACCGTTCGAGCGAATGTTATATAGAAAGAAAGTCTATTGAAGCACAGCCGGGGATCGAACCTACGACCTCAGGCATGATAGCCGCTAGGCCAACACTGCTCTTACGTCGACTTTAGTGTCACTATTATAATCAACAATTTGTCTACACAGTCATATAGTTTGAATATTCATATAGCTTTCACAAAAACTAACGTAACATATGAATATTTATCTTCATAATGGATTCCATTAATGTGAGGTGACAAGTATGATTCAGAAGCAGCCATTACGTACTATCAGCAAAGGCCAGTATACTACGGGTGTTTGGAGATTATTATTATTATTCATTACTTCACGTGCCTTTACTTTTAATGTTAATTGTAGCTTAGTCACAAATCGACTTTACGGGCCACGGATAGAGGACAAATCTTTGTTTTCAATGAGTTAAGATGTCATATGGAACATGGTGTAATCATTACACCATGTTCCAATTATAACATCTCATTACACTGTAATGGTTGCAGCTCTTTATAAACATTGTGTAAAATAAAAAACTTGGCGATTAAATAGAATGGAGAGTTTAATTCCAGTTCTTCTCTTCCGTTCTATGCCCTTGATTTGAGAACTGGCAGTAAATGTAAAATTAGAATCATTTAATTTAGGTATATTTCTGTTTTGACGTTCATAAGTGTACATTGTGTTATCTATATGAATAAATGAATTTGAATTTGAATGTTCAAGTGGGTCCATGTAGGACAAAGAGCGCGTCGGTAGACCGAAATGCGATTACATTTATTATTTTTATCACTTGGCGGGCGGTGGTGCGCGCTGGCGGGAGAGTGACGTGTCGATCGCGTGGAATCAGGTGACGTTTATGTGTACGATGCGCAAACTTTCCCCCCACCCTTGTTTAATGCTCAAGAAGTTTGCCGGTATCTGTACCAATAGTAGCGGCGGTTGATGTAACCATCGGACACGCTGAGGCCTAGGCACTTTCCACGTAACAGCTTTATAAATGCTGTTGCATCAGACACAGAAGAGACGATTTGACTGACATCCAACCTCTAGTAGAAGATGAAGAGTTGATCAATGGTTTCATGGAGATGTTTGGGGATTTTTATATTTGTGAAGTGTAGAAACCAGAACTTGAAGATCACAGCACGCAAATGTGATACCAGAGCTATTGCTGATAGTACTTGGTATAACAAATAGCAATAAGATACAGCAAAGGAGCATTAATTTTCATAGATAGTTTACAAACAAATGGACGGAATACATTGGTGTATTTACGAAGATAATGTTCATATTCCCTTATCTATAAAGGCAATCAGACGCAGAATGGCGCTAGCGTCGTACCATTAATTGTATCTGCGCGTTGAGAAATTGTTGTAATGCCTTTAATGCTTTGATAATTTATCAATTGGAGAGTCTTAAGAATGCCTATGTTTTAACATACCTATAGTTATTTATAACACAGTTAAATGGATTTTATGGGATCCGAGCATTCATTATTCGTCAGACACGTAATGCGGTTAAGTGAATGTCTGACTTAGGGTCCTTCAAGAAAAGAGCGTACCAATTCTTGAAAGGCCAGCAACGCACTTGCGAGCCTTCTGGCAATGTGAGTGTCCATGGGCGGTGGTATCACTTAACATCAGGTGAGCCTCCTGCCCATTTGCCTCCTATTACATTAAAAAAAACAAATCGTGCAGCGCGGCACCTGTGGATGTGAACAAAGAAGGGGTGAAACTCCAACGTTCTTCTTCTTGTCCGTTCTACGTCTGTGATTGGAGAACTGGCATTAAATTTAAATTTTGAACGTTTTTTTATACTGACGTTCATAAGTGTATATTAATGAAAATGATATTTTGCTTTAAATATTAAGTGAAAGTTATAGAATCGTTTTACGTGATTGTACATAATATGATAGAGACTACATTCTAATGAGACGTCGCTTGCCGGGGTAATTTGCAAGCTTTATAGCTATGTATTTCATTGAATAAATTCTAGTCTAATTAAGTGTTTAAATCTGCGGATATATCCGACTCACGTTTTGCAACTTAGAGATATTTCTTAAGATAAATCTCTTATTCAGCCCTTTTTACCATCAAAAAAGGAGGTTATTTATTCATTTATTTTCGTAAATTATTAAATACATTTAACTAAGTAATACCTAATTTTGCTGTGTTGTGTGACGGTGTGAAAGTGAGGGTTTTTACAGAGTGTGTGTGCAGGATATTTAGCGCTATTGATATTCTCAATACTCCTTTTAAGCATATCTTGCTATATTAGTCTGGCATGTATGAGTACTAGGAGTCTGTCATGTACGAGAAACATGGAATTTAATAATTGAGTATGAATTAGTCTACTAAGTCCGTGAGCTGTAGGCTTTTAATTTATTTATCAGTTTAATGATAATGCACAGAACTTTCTTTTTAAGATATTGATATTTTTTTTTAATTTAGCCAATTTTTACATCATATATACGAAGAATTATAACTAAAACATTACGTAATAACCAAGACAATTTACTAATAATTTACTGGTTGAGGTGTGTGTGGGAATCTGTAATGTGTAATAAGTATTAATGTGATCTTAAAAATTCATTCGAATTTAAAAATAAAATACAAATGTGTAAAAATAAAATAAAGATTTAGGAATCCTTTTAAGAAAAAAAAAACCTGGTTCCCAGCTCTTCCCTAACAAACTTAATAATACTTTTTTTTTTTAAATTAAATAAATTGCTTATCTCCTTCGAAAGAAGTTTGGAGATAATATGGAATAAGGTTCGCGTACGATACGATATCTATAGAAGATGTAAAATACGATAATAAATTCAAATAAACAACCGAATCTATTATATACAGCTACACCACAAGTATTCAATTTGACAAGCATGCCTGTGTTAGATTGCCTTCCCATGACCTCCGCAGATTGAACCATCTCATTGTACGCGTCAATACTAACCCATACATTTTTGATTTCAACCTTTGAATAACCTCGACTGATTGCTCTACTTAGGTTTGAGTGTATATTACACATAGACTATGATTCATTTAAACAAAAAAATATTAGGATTATACCCTACCCTGTCAATAAAATCGTTGATTTTTATTTTTTATTAGTATGGACTAAGCATAAAGAGATCATAGAAGTATGATAAAAATGTTGTTTTGACCAGGTTGTCATGAGCATTCACGAACCCGGTCAACTTTGAAGCGCTGTAACAGCGTTTCAAATTCACGAAATTTAAAAAAATATACAGAAAAATCTTTAGAAAGAGATCGTCTACAAAATTGTTCAGACATAATTTTTTGATAAAATCAAAAGAAAAAAGTTAGTAAGCAAAAAGGAATTTTTTACAGTTTTTTACTTATAACTTTTAGAATTTTGGATTTATGATAAAAAGTCACATAGATAAATATTGATAGTTTAGGAGATATAGCCAAAAACGTGTTTTCACCCCTTTTTCCAAGATGGCGGCCTGTGCCAACCCCACAACCTTCAGTTTAAGCTTGTATTGACCCCCCCTACATGTCCCATAAATAAAATTGCGTCCTCTAACAAATGTTCCGCCCATGTAACATTTAAATGGACTAAATCACTTATTGGGGAATTCATAAAATCGGACGCATATAAGCTACCTTATTAGTTTATTTTGTTTGTGGTAGTAGTTTTTATTGTATTTACATTTAAAAATTTGAATAGGTAACAGCGTAATGTATTCTCATTAAGCGGCCAATTCAAGCATTAAATATAGAAGATAAATACAAAAAAACAATGAAACAGCGTGGGAAGCGATCTTTCTAATGTAGGTAAAAGTTTAAAAGTGTTTTCAGTGTTTCTATTGTTCGGATATCAGTGTTCGAAATTAACTAATTAATTGTTTATTTAGACATTGTTCTTGACATGATAAATCGTTTACGTCGCTTCAGCGGTCAATTTCTAATGTGTCTATGATTATAATCAATACTTAAAGAGAAAATATTTTTTTCGTATAATTAGTTGTTAAGGATATACTAAATAACTGGTTAGATTGAAAAAACTTGTACTATTAGAATGCTACATTATCACCAAAATATTAACAATAAATGTCCAATGCGAGGTCTTGACACGTTACTTATAATTACCGTTTCGAATACCTTAGCTTCCACTATTTTCTAACAAGCCGCTTAAGACAGCCTTGAACCATCTTGAAAACGTTTCAATGTGTCAAAATTGAACTTAGAGACGAAATATTCAGATAAATACCAGCAGCTGAGTTTCATCATCGGATGTCTAGACAGAAGATAAAATTCCACCCGTATCACCTCGACGTCCGTTGTTCAACAACTGAGCGTTTTTTAAGGTTTTTGCCGCGCACTACTATGTGAAACCAACTGCCCACCGATGTATTTCTAAACCAATTTGACTTAGAAATCAAGAAAAAAATACCAATTCTTAAAAGGCCGACAACGCACTTGAGAGTCCTCTGGCAATGTGAGTGACTATGGGCATGGATGAGCCTGATATCCGTTGTTAGATAAAAAAATCCTCGATTTTGCCAATTTATTACTTGTTCTGTTATATATTTTTTTCATCATTGTTTAGTTAATTGACAATTATATTATATAATTTTCACACAACGTAAGGTACTAATTTAGATATGTGATCTAAGCAATTTCATTACGTACATAAGACTTCAATTATATCAGTAGCAATTGCCAATTACATTGTAATTATATAACATATTGAACTGTCCGGTTGTTCGCATTCTAAAGGCACACGGAACCAGGAAGGCGACAGAGTTCAAGATTGAAAGACATGGATGTAAAGAAAATGGTGGTGTAAAAAAACCTACTAAAGGTATTAAAATTGTTTTCTGAATAAAAAACTTCGTAAAAATAATCTTTAAAACCTACAAAAGACTAAAAACTGCCACATTACATTCCAGTATTGACAAATGACATTTGACAGTTGACACTTGAATTTTGTTTCACGACTTGACCAATTATAAATGTATAACTTGAGTTTTTCTCAATGTTAATAATCTGTATTTCGTTGGCTAGTATTTGCGAGCTGTCTTAGTACTATAACGCCACTGACATTACAAAAGTCAGTAGCAACTGGAAGCTCCGTTCGCAGCGTAATGTTATATCACTACACAGAGCAATAAAATGTGTAACTGACGTATCCAGCAACTATAACGCACTTGAACGAAGACAATACGCATTGTACTTTTTTTTGTGGCTATGCGCCTGAGTTTGACGTAATTTACAAGCGTGTAAAGGTCATGAGACTACCTGTTTTGCACAATTATTGCATACACTACGGGTTCTAGCACAATTTGAATATAACACGCACTTAGTTCATAGTAGTATTATCTTAAATGCCGGCAAACGCTGCAATGAATGCCCATTTGGGCGTTCCGTTGCACTATGGAAAATGGTAGAACAACGGCATATCAAAAATAGTTTTTACTAATGTTTTATTGTCGCTAAAAGTTTATTGAATAGTATAAGAGTGGAACTCTTATATATAGTAATTTTGCATGATTTTAATTTGGATTATATTTTTTTTTATCCCGCAAAGTAAGTATGTCAAAAAATGTCTATTTCAAATCTGTTCGCTTCAATCTTTTAGAATTAATTTCTTTCAAAAATTTGTAGGAATAGTTATATAAAGTGTAATTGTCATTTTGTAAATGTCATTTTGTGCATTTTAACGCAAATATAAAATAGTAGGTTTTATGATTATATTTATATAACAAAAATTAACAGTAAGTAAGGGATATATACAGTTTTTTAACTACTTACTGCGGGTTGAAATATCGTTCTTAAATTTGGTAGACATGTAAGTTGAGCTATTAAATACAAATAAAACACTCGTAAGTAAATGGAACGCTTTCAGCCTCAGCGAAATTAGGTACAACAACTTAGAACAGTTGTACTACTACTGTAATGTATATTATGTCCTGAATACTTCTTAACAAGGTTAGGTTAGTAAGTTATGATAGATAATTTGTAGACGTTACCTAAGCATAAAATAATAAATAGGTAATACGGGCCGCACTTCCTCACTGATAATTTCCCTAAATTTATTAATAATTTTTCCGTTACTCTTACTTAAAAAAATATTATATAGTATATATATAGTAATCATAACATTCAAATATATATACAGTAATTACAATTTTCTTAAGCTACATAGTAGTAATAATAAAAATAAAAAAATAAATTTAAAAAGTTTGGTCCCTGTGGCAGAGTACCTTTAATGCTGGCATTTTCTCGTTATGCTTATGCTGCAACACTTATTGAGAAAGCATCAGCTCTGGGGGCGCCTGGTAGATAGTACCGGTAACTTAAATATTTAGCGCCTGTGCACTTGAGCCCCACGGCCCAAGAGTCTCTTCTAAAGGAAGAAAATCAAAGTTGGAGGAAAATTAATAATTGCGAATTTAGTTTATTGAAATTTAAAACTATTACACTTATTTTTTAATATATCGTCATATTAACCCAAGGAAGCAATAACGTTGTAAAATTGTTTTATTATTTATGACTGCAATATAAACCTTTTATTAAGGTTTATATTGGAAGGAAAATCTATAAGGAAATTAATAAATTCATCTTCGTCGTGACGTGAATTGAGCTTTCTCAAAAACTGTTATCGTGTTCACTTATCAAGATCAATCAGCAAATGAACTGGTTTTTGGCACGATTTTTTACTAAAAACTTTGACCCAGTTTACTCAAAAATATCTATATGATTAAAAAACCAATAAGAACGGACACGGCACATAAGTTTTTCCAGGATGAGGTTCGCAAACTAAAGATGAAAATGGGATGGATTATTGTTTACACGACACGATTACGCACTTACTGCACTGTGACCTTCGCACCAGATTGGGCAACTCTGAAGTTGGGTTCGCAGTAGCGCAGCAGACGCTCTTGACGGGGTCACGGATTAAGGGAAACTGTTACCGTGTCTCCCATCCATAGAGAGTAGATGAGGCTTTTGGGTTTTAGTGAGTAGGCGTCCATTGCACCTCACGGCCCAACCAGGTCCTCCCCGCGTTATTTTTAAAAGTTGGGTCTGTCAATTATATATACAATGAGAGAGAAAAAAACGCCTACATCGCTGAGGCTATTGAGTACTAAAGATTTAAATTATTTATATATGTAACGTAATAATTAATTCTAGAGAAATTAATGATTTTATTGCTATGGAACTAAAAATTTGAAGGCTCTTTTTATTGTTTAAAAATAGTTAAAAGCGCTTCTAAGCCTTTGATCAGACTGTTATGTAAATCAAATTTCTTATAAGTAAAACCCGATGTGTAAACAAATTACAACAGAATAAATATTGTTAAAATAAATATTTTGATAAAGTTATTTATAGTATAATAGTTAAACAAATTACAAGAGAATAAATATTGTTTAAAAAATACTAATTTTGACAAAATTGACTAGGTATTTTTTTTAAATCTATGTAGGTAGCAAATTTTTTTTTTATTAAATTTTTCTCTTTCGTCTACACATACTAGTGTTAGTGGATTGTCGAGATGACGAATATGAAACTAATATCAAGGAAATAGTTACACAAAATTGGCAGAAATTCTTGGAAAACTAAAGATTAAATCACCTAGTCGTATTTGAGGAATGTAAAAACAATTAATTTCCACAAGAAACAAACCCGCACCGTACTTCGCTTACAAGTACTTTCGCTGCTTGACCTTCATCTGGTGCCCCACTGTACTACAACCTGAGGCAGGCTTTCTCGATACATAGGGTTGTCACACAATATTTAATAATATTCTACACCAACCGGCTTATCACGTAATTGTGATTCCGATGCCAATCTTAACTTAAAACTCGATAGATAACAATAATTACATTTATTCAAAAAATCCATGCATATATGTATTAAATTCATATTTTAGTGGCCCCAATGTAATGTACTTGGCGATTACCCAGAGCTTCCGGGTACGATTCCCGGCGTAACAATTTCGCTTTGACGAATTATTCTCCTTCCTCAAATGCCCACTTTATTACTAAATATCAGCTGTTAACAATTTGAATAGCCGGGTATCTTGAGCTACTCTAAACAGCTTGTCAGCCCCAAACGGTTACGGATCTTCATACATCCCGTATATATGAAGACCCTTGTTTCCCTTCTGCTTGTTTGGTGTTAAAATTAATTACATTGCCAACCCTAACACACATTAACTGGTATTGTTCGGACATGGTCGTTTACGCTTGTACTAATCGAGAATGTGAGAAAACATCCCGCTTTTATCTAAAAGCTATAACTATTTGATAACTCTATGAGAAACCTCTAAGCTTTATGTTTAAATAACCCACGCCTAACAGCTGAAATGGAAATAGCCAGACCATATAGCACGGTGCAGATAAAAGATGAACCACCAAAGTCTCCCACTGAAGGGAAACTCCAGGAAAAAGAAACTGAAGGCTGAAGACAAAGTAAAGGTTTCTGAGGAAAAATGGATGGAGGAAGCTAAGGACAGATCCAAATGGAAAGGCCAAAACCAGGCAAAGGCCTGGGTAAAGACCCAAAAGGGGTCCATACTGCCGAACACAAAGAAACGGAAATAATAATCAGATCAAATCAAACTAACAAGTGTTGACAGCAGAATAAAAGTGACTTTATTATTATTGTTATTAAACCAAAAACAATTGGGACATGCACCGAATGGCAAGGACAGAACCTCAAGGTCCTTACTGAACTCACAACTCCTTAGGGCTGGGTTAGTAGGTGTTTGAAGTTGGACGCTAGAAGCACGAGATATATTGTGATGGCAAAATATACTTGGGGAGGCTAAGGCCCACAAGCAGCCATTGGTGATAAAGATGAACCCAAAACAATTATGTCGCTGAGAATAGAAATTAGTGACTCTGATTATAGCGTGATTTCGCGATCTAAAGCCGCACAAATACATACACTCTGTATTTGCGTGGCTGAGAGTTGTAAGCATGCGCTGACTGTGTCAGTTTTTGGAACTTCAAAATAAGTTAAGTAAGGTAGTAAGGCCTCTGCAGAATCGAAATCCCAGCATACTTTATGAGTTTATATGTGGATACTTCAGAATCTATAAATTGGGAGATTTTATTATAAAGAGGCCAAAAATATAAATTAGTATTACCAAGACTTTCAAGAGCTTTTGTTTAACGACCACAATGCATTTAACTTTACAAGCTTATTCAATTTAAGTTCAACGAAGCATTGTTGCATATTCGATTAGCAAAGAGCTTTCAATGGTCATCATGTTTACGTCGACTTTCACTCGATTATCGTCAAAAACATTACAACTCCCCTTTGTTATAGGACCTTTAATCGCATAACATTTTTAAATAGCGAAAGTGGGTTATTTAATTGACGTAAATATTGAACAGTTGTACAATGAACAACGCAAGTTGGGGTCAAATTCAATCACTTTCTATTTTTCTTGTTTCAAAGTTCAATTGTTTTTAAATTGAATAAATTTGTAAAATGACTTGTAGAATTTTTTATGAAAGTTCTACACTAGTTATTAACTCAATAACATTTGAGATATGAATGAATAGAAGCACTATAATTCCAAACGCAAAAATGAAGCTCAAATCAATTTCTTACAAAAATTGATATTGTATACAATTATGTTACCTATTAAATTAACCAATTATTATTATTTTTTATATATATAATAATTGGTTAAAAAACGGCCACGAAGGTCATCTATGTCAAGTGATACAGCCCACATAGATAGTCACATTACCAGAGGGCTCACAAATACGGCCTTTTAAGAATTGCTACGCTCTTTTCTTGAAGGACCCTAAGTCGAATTGGTTCGGAAATACATTGGTGGTGGTTCCACATAGTCGTGGTGCGCAGCAAAAACTGCTAAATAACGCTCAGTTGTGGAACGACGGACGTCGAGGTGATACGGGTTGAATTTTGTATTCTGCCTCGACGTCCGATAATGAAACTCAACTGCACGTATTAATTCGAACATCGTCTCTGTACACTCTCGATGCGATAGAAGATGCAGTGAGAGAGTTAATTCGACAGTTAACGCAATTAATCAGAAATAATTAGTACTTAAATAAAATTCAAGAAGGAAGCTTCAAAAAAGTCTTATTTATGACTTACTTCTGTGGAACTAAATATTTCAAGAAAATCATAATTTGTCCACTTAGACACATGAGCTTATATAACAAAGCGTCTAAAAATCTTCACACGATTCCTTTACATAATTACTTGTTACCATTTATGGACGGAGTTAGATAATAAAATGTAATGCTTGACAAATTATCTTAGACATAATCTATGTATTGTATTTTTTAATAAAAGAAGAGTCATCCGAATGGATGGACCGTGAGGTCGTGTTTTTGAATTATTTTGAAAGCTTTCGCAAATAACTAGTAACAGGTATAAGTAATGGTTTATTAAAACCTAAACATAACGACCAAAAATACAGTTTTTACAATTTTCTTAACCTACATAGTAATAATAAAAATTAATAAAAAGAAAATTATAACAAATTTAAAAAGGATGGTCCATGTGGCAGTGAATCTTTCCTCGCTGTATTGCGATACTTATTCGTTGAGCGAGGAAAGCACCAGCTCTGGGGTCACCGGTACTATCTACCAGGCGCCAACTTAAATCTTAAATTAGTGCCTAACTTGAACCCCACGGCCCAAAAGTCTCTACTCCAAAGGGCAACTATAATATATATCCCGCCATGCCCTGGTTGCCCACTTGTGGTTTTAGCACTGAATACAAAATATATATGCAAAACAGACAAGTGTCAATACTAGTTTCAAGGTAGATACCGTAATCTTATATTACTTTAAGTGTATCTTCGAATTTAACTGTTCATCTTAATGCCTGATAAACCTAAATTGAAGAATCAAAGAGCGCTTTATATACGAGTATAACGTTCAAGACTTTTTTGTTGGATTAAAAACATAAATGATTACACATTGACATCCAATCTATAATTTTTTGCTTAAATTCTTAAACGTTTTTTATATTTAACCGTTAATTCTTTGCAGATTTGTCAGAAGCAATTGATGTCAATCGGAAAGTACAGTTGCGTATTGTCAATCAAATCAATTGTTATACAATATTCGATTGACATTCGTTCAAGATTACGTTGATCTGTGGCATAGTACTTATTTTGACAATTGACATGTATGCACAGGCATAACAAGATTATAGCTATGGAGTTATTCTTTTTATTTACAATAAGTCTATATAAACTTCTGACTCTTTTAACTCGCCGCTATACGTATATAGCGTTACGTCGTAACGTTAACCTTTTTTATAGAAAAATATCGGAAGGTTTTATAACGAAAAAAGAAAGGTTCATAGGATATATATGGCCACGCGTTTTGACTATCCCGATTTGTAATGACTATATTATGAAACAAGCTAGTCGGCCACGTGTCTGCTTGTGATAAACTCAAAAATACCACCTGAATATGCAAGTAGTAGTAAGTACACCTGTAGATGATAAGTCTATAGTCTTCACATATGGCTATACTCAGACTCATAATAAACGTCAAAGTCCTGTGTAAGACGGTTAGCAAACATTTATAATCTTTGGTACAATAGACAAAATAGCTGACACATCTATAACCCCGCTCATGCAGCTAGGTGAGGGGTACCGGGTGCGATTCCCGGTTCGAGGGCAAGTTTTAATTTAATTTAAAATTTGTTCTCGGCCTTTGGGAGGGTTGTGCGGTACCGGGCGAGTGCCTAAACCGTACACGCAGGACATGCTCGATTTTAAGGCAAAAAGCACGAATTATAAAAAAAATCTTATACTTGACGCTGGCTAATGCACAAACCGTGCCAGAGCCATAAAAAAACCCCGCTCATAACTAGTAGAGTATAACAATGTCACTGTAAATCTCCTCCTTCAGCTCGAATATAGTCAAGCCTTCAGGGGGTAACATTTTACATATCGTTTTAATATGCATTACACGCAAGTAAGCATATCGGCCAATATCTAATTGCACGGCAAACCTATAAGGTCATCAATTAAAGTACGACGTTGCGCTTTTTTGAAAAAAGGCTTCACATTGAAATGTCACTCTTCTCGCTTTGTTAAAAACTCGTTCGCGTTATTTATTTTTAAGTCTGGTCTAGGTTGAATTATCGGTAAATGGTTTCACAATGAGTCGGCGATAAATTCTATACACTGAAGCTTCGCTTTACATTGTTTATAAAATTATTTTTAAATTGAAAAATGGGCTATAATAGACATATAATACATGATCTTTATTACTAACGAAAACACAACAAAGATAGATTTTTTTTAAGAATAAGACGCTTAAACTAAACCTTTTGAGTGAAGAAACCTAGTGTAGGAAATATAAATGCAAGTGCGGTATCTCAGACACACGAAAGTGTCAAAACATATAACACTAAGACTGTTAATTAACATTACCTTAGTTAAAACTATTCACTAGTATTGTAGAAAATTAAGTAACTTATCAACCATAATTATTGTATAGAATAGATTGTAATTCATTTAAAGTCGCACTCTCTTTTGTGAATTTTATCGCGGTTTTTCATGCGGTTTTCAGTTCATGAAGAAGCTTTTAATCAAATTGTGCGGCTCACACGTGCAAAGCGTGCGCGTGTTTACTAAACTATTAAACAAAGCCTTTCAAATGAATAAGATTTATATCACAATTGTTACACACCGTATATGGTAGTGTCAGCCTGCTTGTAGCGAATTATGTAATGACTAAATCGCTAACTAAATATTCGGCTATTGTTACAGAGAGCTCGTAAATTACTAGAACCAAATTAATTTGTACTAAATAGAATTATGTCGAGTTACAATTGTTCAAAATAATATAATGTTTCAGAATATAATTTAAGCGTGAAATTGCTGCCAGCATTAATGGAACACAGGGAATGTATTATATATATTTAACTTTTTTAAATATCAATTTATAATTATTATTGTAACTATGTAGGTTATTTTTTTTTATATAACGGGGCAAACGGGCTGGAAGCTCATTTGATGTTAAGTGATAACGCCGCCCATGGACACTCAATGCCATAGGGGTCGCGAGTGCGTTGCCGGCCTATTATGAATCTGTAGATCCTTTTCTTGATTCTTGCCTGTACCCCTTAAAGAACAATATTGTAATTAATTTATATTTGTGTTTTTTATATAAGTAGCAAATGTGTTTAAAAATCCCGTTTTTAAATGTAGAATTTTTCGGTTTTTAATTACTCAACAAATATTCGATAGTGTTAATATTTTTGTTGGTTTTCCCGATTTAGTTCGATTTTCCAAGATGCAAGATGCATTTGTATGTGTGGGCAATTGTTGTAACAAAAAGTCAAATACAAAGTTTTATTTGAGGCACATGAGGTGTGTCTGAGGTTTGTACCTCAACAAGAAAAAATGTCTTTGACAAATCCGTTTTAAATAAAAAATCAAGTTTAGCTGGCCCGACATCATTTAGGGCAGCTAATTAAATTCAATATTCAAAGAGAGACCAAGGCGGAAATCCGTTAATGTTAGCACTTGTTACAAGCCCTAGACACGGATGGATGCGGTGTGCCGGCGCTAATTGGTGTTTTGCATGCGCCTGTGGTGATTACCCGAGCTTGTTTACTGTTACTGTTCACAATGTGCGGTCTGCAACCGGACAGCCTTGGCGAGATAGAAGATTGTATTGAATAAATTAGCGTATTCTGTCCAATAGACAAGAGAGGATCTATGTGTATCATGTCACACGAAGTCTGTAGCAATTTTTGAAGAGAAACTTCTTTAGGCGCATGAGGGTAAAATTTTTACGGATCCTCACGATATGCAGCGTTTTTTGACGAATTTTTTTTTAAATAAAGATGTGCTAGTATAATATTGATTGATTGATGGTGGTGGATGGTGATGGTGTTTTGAATACATTTCATTATTATTTTATTAAGTGACTAAATTACCATTTTTTTTAGTTTTGTATTTTTATAAGGGCACAGAACCAAGACCTTTTTTGCTAAGACCCAGTTGGCTATTATAGAAAATGTGGACATAAGTTAGCAATTATGATAATAATGAATATGTTATTCGGTAATTGTCACCATATTTATGGTGGTATTTCTATATACATAACAACAACTAATTTAAGTTCAGGTTTTTAATTAGCATTTACTAATTTAGTATCATTCATTAATATAGAAAGACTAGCAAAATTAAATTATGAATATCTGGAGATCCAAAAATCATCTTTTAGAGGAGCGTAACATATTATACTATTTTATGGCTGAGAATTAAGATAATATTCTTCTCTCTCTCTCTTATATTATCCCTATATGATAAAAGACCTTAAAATACTGTATGTATGTGTGTGAGAGGTGTGTACTAGATTTTATGTACTTACCTGTTAAGGCCGATTTACATTATCTTAGTGTTTAGGAGAGTGCTTTAGGATAGTACTTTAGTTGAAATGTGTAAACGCTACTTGCTTTAGTAAACGCTACGCTAAAGTACTTGCCTTTCAAGTTGTACTAAAGCACTCTCCTAAACACTAAGATAATGTAAATCGGGCCTTACTGGATAAATTTATATTAGTGATTAACTTCTTATGTAAAGTTACCAGAAAGCTTATAATTTAATTTGATTAGTAGTAATCGATTACTACACGTCACCACATCACAAGAAACATTCCCAGCGGGACATTCCAACCCATAATCGTAAGGTATATGGGCAAATGAATGAAATATTCCGCAAACAAGTTGCAAAGCCTGAGAAACTCACCTACATCGTGGGAGATAGGCCTAGCTTTAATAACTAAATAATATAGTGCCTTAATTACAAATAGTTTGAGAGGCTAAAAAAAGTCATAATATTATTGAAACAAATACACTTTTAATTCATACATCAGCCAATCTCGTCTATAAATACTCACCTCACCAAATTTAACTAATAATATTTTTCGGAAAATTATTTCGATTTGACCAGAAATATTAGAACATAAGAGCTTTACAGACAATTACATATCAACACAATGTTCAATTTAATAATTGCAATCAAATTTATTTTTAGCTTATATAAAAAAAAATTAAATCCCAGTCAATCCTTAGTTGTAATCTTTTCATGTAAAGAAACCCAGAACTCTCGTCTCTATCTTTCGCCAAGTCGATCCAAATCTCCTTCCTTTTTTTTTCCATCAGACAACCTCTACCTTTCTTTATGCCAGTCAAACCAGGCCAAACCGTTTTAATATTCGGCCAAGTAATGCGTCGAACCAAATCTACAAGCTAAATAACATTTCAAATTCAATAGCGCCACTTAGGACTACGCACTACAAATTGCAATACTATTTCTGTAAGTCGAGCGAAGGCGCCGGCGGCCGCCCACGCTTTCTCTCGGGATATATGGCTAATGCAACTGTGAAACGATGATGGTTTCAAATAGACGAGTTCCCGAGAAATCTAATGTACCTACATCTACCATAAATTATATACAACAAAAAACAATTATATGAAACATATAGCCTAAGATGGAATACGTAGTAAATCTAAAATTAACGAAAGGAAAAAAACAATAAAATTCTGTGTTGTGTGATGGTGTGAGAGGGTGGGTATGTACGTAAGTGTATGTGGAGTGTGCTCATGGTGCAGGTGATTTCTATTATCTATTCTTATTTATCGTAAGTAATACTTACATATATACGCCTAAAACAAATATACGCAATAAAATAGTTGGGGTACCCACAGAAAGCTCATACATACACATTAGGTATAGTTCGTTGTTTAACTTGCTTATAAACTTTACAACGAACTATAAGGCAATTAAAATAATTTTATTAACAATATCAGTCAATATAACAGTGATAAAAAATTGGTGGACAGTTTCAGCAACTCCACGGAGATCTTTCGCCGAGTCGTTTTAGAAACCTTTCTATGTTATTTGCAATTATTATTAATTTCTTTATTCCTACATAATTATGTTCATAATATTCGGGAATGATTGGCGGACCCATGCGGCTTCTTCAATATACAGAGTTCCCTTGTTATGTGCTGCGATATTTTGGGATGTTGCATGGTAAACGCTCCTTTAGTTCTCATACCTTTTTCACACATATATAACACTTTCGATAACATATTTTCATAAGAATATGTCAAAATTATAAAGCACAAATTGAATTAATACGAAACCTGAAGAGTATTGAACTGTAATAAGTTTATTGAACCGTAAAAGAAAAGAAAACGATTATAATAACATCCGTAGCTCTGACAAAAAGCCGCTTCTAGCGCATCCTGCTTAGTTTTCTATAAAGTATGGATTATAAGACAGAGCAAAATGTGTGTAAACCGAGGTCAGTCGTGCGCTGGCCTCTATTGTATGGGCAATTACTTATAGTATTTACTGTTCAAATAAAATAGATTTTATACAACGCTTAACGTTGTGATTAGTTAATAATAATGATAATGCTAACTTTAAGGTTACAAATGAATCAGTTATATTATTATATTACAAATAGGTTCATAAAGAATAGACTCTCATCCCTGAAGACGTAGGTTTGATCCCCGACTGTGCACCAATGTACTTTCTTTCTATGTGCGCCTTTAACATTCGCTCAAACGGTGAAGGAAAGCGACTTGCCTTAAACCCAAAGTCATGGGTCTGTGTCAGGCGCAGGAGGCCTTCTTATCTATTAGATTGACAAATTATCATCAAACAGATACAGAAATCTGAGGCCCAGACCTAAGCAGGTTGTAGAGCCACTGATTTATTTTATTTTCATAATCAAATGTAATGGTAAAAACACCAATATGTATTGGTTTTAGTATGATTTTCAAATGGAAAAAACAAATGAAAAAACGAATTAGAAAATGCGTTTTACATTTGTTGTACAATGCGTTACATCTGTTCTTATACAATATTTTACATTATTTTTGCACATTTGAACTCGATAATGATATCACACTATAGGATAATACTGAGAGGATTGGTAATCAATTACGTTGTCTGAAACTGGTGAAGTCATGTTACATTATTCTTACTAAAATGTCTAACACACCTTAAATTTCTATAAGACTATTGTTTACATATAGTATAACAATAAGTACACAAGTGAAATTCGCAACACATGTGAAAGCTTAAACAATGACAGAAGGATCACCTGTCATAACGGATTGTCATTTGTCAGTTGTCACCAATTATTACTTCAAAGCTCTGTGTTGTTTACTGTGATTGATGTTATATTGTTTTTGTACTACTTTCATGTTTTAGCGCGTAGTAATTTGCATGTCGTTTAGAACGGGGTAAACTAGCGGTGGCAGGTTAGCAAATAAACTTCAAGAGAAATCGGGCATGTGATATTAATAATTATCCTAGAATATTAGATTTTAATTGCATTAGTAAAAAAGTTCTAACCGCCGCCCATGAACACCAGCAATGTCAGATTTCGGCTTAAAGTCAAAGTAGAAAACATTTATTCATATAGGTACACTTATGAACGTCAAAAAAGAAATACATATTAAATGCTTCTAATTTTACAATTACTGCCAGTTCTCAAATCAAGGGCGTAGAACGGAAGAAAGCCTGTACTTAAGTGTATTTTTAAATGTTAAAACATGAATTGTATAAAGTTTCGTTTGAGTAAACAGTATTTATATAAATGCAATAAAAACTCAGCCTTCTTTTTAATTAAAAATCTTTTTAAATAATACCGAAAAGTGGTCCGATCAACTCATGAATTTATTCGAAAGCTGCGCTCGCCTGAAGCTTGGAAAATTGTATTAAATAATAGTTCACGTTAAAGACATCCAGTTTAGCTTTGTTTATGATACGTCTAGATCTTGACCATTCCTAATAAGCGTTTAAGCTTAGAGGCCTCAATGGTGAATTTATGGGCCTAAGAAGATTGTATGTAAGCTGCGATGGCCGCCGGCGACTGTTCAACGCAGAAATTGCTAATATCGAGTTATCCAGAAATGTTCTTTAGTATTATGGGGCGCGTAATAACGGTCAGTCGATTTAAAACAATAAATCTGTAAGTTTATATTTAACTTTGTTACATTTTAATCTGAAGTTAGGTTCAACCCTATTAGCGCGTGATTAAATTTGAATTTGTTATATATTATTATAAATATATAGCAGCGTGCAACTTTCATCCCTAAGGTCGTAGGTTCGATTCCCAGCTGTGCACCAATGGACTTTCTTTCTTTGTGCGCCTTTACATTCGCTCGAACGGTGAAGGAAAACATCGTGAGGAAACCGGCTTGCCGTAGACCCAAAAAGCCGGCGGCGTGTGACTGGCACAGGAGGCTGATCAACTAGTTGCCTATTAGATTTACAATCATGAAACTTAGACAGGAATCTCAGACCACTGATTTATTTTATTTTATTATAATAAATACATAGGTACCTGTAATATCTGTCCAAATCGATTGATGATCGTATTTACTTATTATTTTAATAATCTACTTATTTATTCCAGTAATTGAAACGCATGCGCAGTAGGTATCACACATGAAAAGTAACTTTACTAGTTAATATTTTTTATTCAATAGGAGGCAGGGCAGGACGCACATCTGATGTTAAGTGATACCGCCGCCCATGGACACTCACATTGCCAGAAGGCTCACGAGTACGTTGCCGGCCTTTTAAGAATTGAAGGACCCTAAGTCGAATTGGTTCGGATATACTTCAGTTAGTAGCTTTTTCCACATAGTGCTGCATAACTTGAATCGTAGTTATTACAAAGTTAATTATGTATTTAACAATTAATTTCCTTATACGGGCTGTAAAGCAAGACATACTTTTATCTCAAAACTTTACCATAAAAATAAATTAAAATAAACATTATTAAGTTGTTTAAGTGGTACACAAATATATAAACTCTTGTTCGTTACAATTTCCATACATACGTGGACCATACATCAACAGCTTTACCGATGAAAGGGACAAGAAATCTTTGATTTACGCATCACTTTCTTCCGAATACCGTTAAAGCTTTTAAAGGCAAGACAGATGGGCGGCTTTTTAATGAAATATCCCAATAAATGACGTGTAATGTCATAAGGTGCTGATGGCTTGAAATATGTGACAGTCTGCGTCGTTTATCGTGATATAAGTCGAAAGTTGGCGTTCCAGAAACCGATATTTTAACTCCATTGTATTTAATAGTCAGTTTTTTTGTACATCACTTAATGAGGGATTTTTCTGACAGCTAATAAAAGTAGTTCCAAATTAGTCAATAGATGGCATTTTCAAGTAAGGGTTTTTGTTTTTTAATGGGACTTGCCTGTTTATTCTGTGGTCTTTCCTCTTATCTTTTGGCTCTTGCATTTGATTGTGATTGGTCTTTGGGCAACTTTGGGTTCAAACGTCCAGGGTGCACGCGAAGGTCAGTCGAGTTAAGTAGCCAGAACAGTCCAAAGAAAAAGCCAGGGTCGAAGTAATAATAACAAAAAAGAGAAGAAAAGAACATTCGCGTAACCACCAAGTTTTATCTGTGGCAAGCAATAAGAAAAAAAGGTAAACCCTTGCGATCAAGCGCCATCTTATCGTAGCTTTTAGAACTATCTTTTTTTTAAATAGCTAATAGCAGAAAAATCCCTAATTACCGCACTTATAGTTGTTCACTACGGCTTGATAATTTATATTAGTAATTAAGTAATTATAAGTACAGATAGTTCCAAACAGAAGCTAAATATAATATTAATTCCTCCTCCTTATGCGACAATATACACAAAATTGCTCCATGTTCCTCGTACGAACTCGAATTACCTGCATAATTCGCCAATGTTTCGGTTTTTATCCAACTATGACACCAATTATGAGGATTTTGATATTTTCCACCTCACCAAAGACGATGTGAGAAAGTATTTGAAGAGGAAGACTCTGATTTTGTTAAGCAGTAATTTGAAATATTAAGTATTATTTGTTGTTTCAAATGTGAAATTTCAGTTTTCTTTTAAATATATTTTTGTCTATTAATAGACTTACTTGTTTTCTATTTCGTATAGGTATATGGTTTATCTATGTAATCTGTTTTGGCTTTCTGTATTGTCTAAGTGTTTTGCTTTATAATATATATATGTTAGCTGTACTTATAATTAAATAAATAAATATATCGGTAGATAAATAATGAGGCGATAATTTTTCGTTATCGTTATTGTGAAAAAAAAAAATTATTATTTTTAAATAGTGTTTTATTTTATTTTTAATGGGCCCCATAGACACGGTCGCAAGTGCGTTGCCGGCCTTTTAAATAGTACGCTCTTTACTTGGAGGACCCTAAGTCGAATTGATTCGGAAATACATACTTCAGTTGCTGGTCCTAGATAGTAGATAGTGATAGCGGCAAAACTGCCTAAAAGAAACGCTCACTTGTGGAACGACAAACGTCGAAGTGATACGGATGGTATTTTGTATTCTGCCTTGATGTCCGATGAAGAAACTATTTGATAAAGCGTGCTTAGCAATTTTTTATTAAAATCGGCCAAAAATATCGCGTTTTATTATTATTAATCAAGTAAGGAACGTCCTTTAATCTATTCAGTAAAGAATAGAACATTATGTTTTAAAAACGACTTTATTTAAAAATATAATTCTAGTATAGACATTAAATTAGCATATATAGCGATCAAAACCAATATTACAATAATTTAAACAAAAGACGGTTATGGTGGCCAGTGGAGCTGGTTTTACGATAATGGCCAAAGTTTAAACGGCGTGTGAAGTGGAACGAGCCGGACTGACCTGGTTTTGGAGATCAAGGAAATGATCGATTCTAATTCTAAAGGTTTATTCGGTGGACTTATGAGAATTTAGAATACAGGTTTTTAGTATTTACTTATCTAAAAGTAAAATCTTTAGGTCTAGACTTCAGATTTCCGTATCTGTCTCATCGGTCAGCCTCCTGTGCCTGACACACACCGTCGACATTTCGGTTGCCGGAAAGCCGGTTTCCTCACGATGTTTTCCTTCACCGGTCGTGCGAATGTTAAATACGCACATAGACGGAAAGTCAATTGGTGCACAGCCGGGGATCGAAGCTACGACCACAGGCATGAGAGTCGCATGAGAGTCGCACGCTGAAGCCACTAGGCCAACACTGCTCTTTTCATTATCTAGATCCTCAAATGTTTTTTTAGGTCTTAGGCTACGAATAATCAAGAGAACACTCTTTTTAGTCAGCATCTTTATTTATTTGCTACATATCTTACAAAAATATACAAGTAATATATATGCCAAGCGTTAAAGTTTCAGGTTAACTAGCAAAAGCCATGTCGAAGGTGCCCGAACATTAGTTAGCCCGGTGTTACCAAGCCAAACAGTAGATCATATTTATTTTTCAAAGGAGGACACTTTATTAATGTCAATTAGTGAAAATACGTATTCAGTACAAATTCTGTTCAGTGTATGACAACGAATATTTCAATATGTGTCATAGACAATTGTGACTTGCGTTTTCGATTTCGAAATACGTAAATTTTTAAATCAAGAAAAAAATGCCAATGCCAAAATTTAAGTTAAGAATCAAATTTCTAGCCTTGAAATATGTATACGACAATTTAAAAATGGAACAAAAGAAATATACCATGTTTACATAGGTATATTATCTCGGTTAAGACATTATTAAAACAAAGGTCAAATGGGGAGAACACACCGCCCCTGGACATTTACACTTCCAGAAAGCTCGCGAAGCGTTGCCGGTCTTTGAGAAAAGGATACAGTATTTAGTCCAGTCAAATTATGGCTAAAAACGGGTTAAATAAACATGAGCGAACACAGTTTGGGGATTTTGAGGATCGGTAAAGTAATCTATAACTCCGAAGGTATTGGCATTACGGAAAAAAGTTTACGAACAAAATTGTTCATAATTAAAAGATCTACACTATGATGATCGGTAAAATTTAATAAAATTGAATGGTTGGGGAGAAAACGACGAAAAATGAAAAGAAAAGTAAAATTTTTGCCTTGCGGGAGTAATAAGTTGAAAAATATTAATGTTATAAAAAAAAGTTTCAAATAAAAAAGTTAGTAAATTTTGTTTGGGAAAGAAAAGGTCTCTACAATTTTTCGCCTAACACTAACCATTCTCGAGATATCGAATTAAACGCGTTTCCATCGAAATGACCTTGAGCTGACCTCAGTACAACCCCTCAAATTGGAATTTATGCTCAGAATACACCCCCCTATCGATCCTCAAAATCCCCAAACTGTGTTCGCTCATGTTTATTTATTTCGTAATTTGACTGGAGTAATTTTCTTGAAGGATTCTAAGTGATATTGGTTCGGAAATATCTCTGGTGGACATATTGGTGGTGCGCGGCAAAAACTGCCTGCAGGAACGTTAGTTAGTTGTTGTTAGTCGTAAAAGCCTGATGATAGAATTTGGGTATGATCCATGCATTACACATAAAAATTATTAACGCTACTTTCCCCCACACAAACCAAAGTAACGGTTTTTACAATACATCAATACGTAAACTAGAATGAATCAATTTGCCGGTAATTTTAATCAAACAGTCGACGACATTTTTATCTAAATACCTCCCGGTTTTTTATTCAAATCTTTCAATTTGTATGCTTCCGGTACGCTTTTAGAAAACTTCTACCAAATTAGTATGTTCATTGACTTTCATGAGGTTTTTGTTATGTATATTAAGAAATACGCGAATTATACATTTCTTAATTTAAACTTTCTAGTACATAGTAAAGTGTGCAATAAATAAATTAGGCTATCTTTATCATAAGTTTTGACAACAATTATACTTAACTGTTCTTATAATTATGACATCATGATAATTGATATTACATTTGCACGCCTGTTTTATAAGGCTGATTGTGGGGTCTTTTTTATAATTAATCAAACTAAATGTACCACTTTCTTTGCAAATAAAACTTATTATTATTATTAAAAAAATAATTAGTATAAAGTATATAATCTATATCGAGTAATTTTGGGAGTGCTGCCGAGAAACCCCGAGTAGACAGCAGATCAAGCGACGCAAATGGAAATGGATAGGCCATACACTCCGAAAGGAAAGCCATACATAATCCCAAGCAGGCACTTGATTGGAACCCGAAAGCGGAAGGAAAAGAGAGCCGGAAAGACTTGGAGCGAGGTAAAATACGAGGCTCAAGACCGAACGCGATGAAGACTCACTGTGGACGCACTCTGCCCCATTAAGGGGTTATAGAACATTAAGTCAAGAAAGTCATCTGCTGATAAAGCGCTGCGTAAATTTAAAAGTTCTGGGTTTTAGCGGGTAAAAATTCCTACATATTGGTAGCACGAAACAGAATCGGTAGATATGCATAGTAATCCAAACACAAGCGTAATTTCTCTTGGTGTTATAAATTACGAAAATACTGATTTATATATCAATGTCAAATATACAGATCTAAATTAGAAACGAACAATAATGATTTTAAAAATAAATATCACAGACGATATATTCTAGTTTACAAAATATTGATTTAAAAGCAAATCTTATAAGAAAACTAGATCACGAAATTGCGAAATAAAATATACCACAACGCAATATTATTGTATAACTGACGCGACGTTTTAGTGTTTGTGGTTGACTATGCGTATTTTTTGTATACGTAATTAATAATTATATAATATGCTGATATAATATATCATAGTATTTTTCTTTATTGTTTAATTTATAATCATTATTATTTAATTGTACTTTAAATTGATTTTCTAGAGATAAATAAATATTTCTGTTAGATTGTTAATTATCTGTTATGTGTCAAAACTGACGTTTTATTTAATTGTAATATTGAGAGTTTGTTAGTTTGTGGAAAGAGCTTGTCATTTGAATTTTTACAAGAAGATTTTTTGTTAGAACATTTTTGGATTTTAAGTAGGAACTTTTATGTATTAATAACGAACTGTAAATGTACTATGTAACTGTATTATGTTTCTATAATTATTTCAGGTAATTTGATTAATTATTCATTATTTTATTTTGTTTTATAATTAGTTTTTAAGATTTTTTGTTTAAAAAAAATATTATTAATATTTTCAAATAGTTAAATCTATAATTATTTCAGCAACACATTTTTTTACTGAGTTTTATTCATCATAAATATTATTCATTGTTTAAAGCGCGACATAGATACATAATGGAAGGGTAATGAAGGCATCGCTAGCGTTTATAGTCCGTCGCGTGATTAACCGATTGACTTATATTAACTTGATAAATGTTGCTATGATCATCGAAACAAAATGGTGGATGTCAAAGCGGTAACACTGGTACTTAGGACGTAATCCAAATTACTATATATAATTCTTAATTTCTTGGTTAAAGGACGCGCGATTGTAATATTATTATTTTTTTCAAATGTAATTGAGTAAACCCGAGTTGAAAAATACCTGAGAGCACGAAATAAATAAGAGTTATTAAAGCTTTAGGTTTATATAATAATCAACTTACGAATTATTACAAAAATACAGAATCAATACCGTATATTTTCATGGTACACATAAGTACACCTATACGATTATTTGGCGTATGGTTATGGTTATTTAATACTATTACTTACATTGCCGAGGAAGCCGCTGCATGGTTGTATAGGTGGCGGCATCGGCGGCAGGTCCGGAGTTCTTCGCGGAGAACCATCGCCTGGACCCATCTCAGCGCATTTCTGAACAAAAATTAGTTATCTAAAATGAAGTACAAAAAATAAAAATTATCGTTTATAAATGTTAATATATTTTAATGCAGTATTCAAGTCAAAATATCCAAGATACTTGGCGCCAATTACGGACAGAAAAAAAGTTAAGGAAGTGGAAAATAGTACAGGCCTCAGTAAAGTTAGAAAAGATATATGTATATACTATTTATAAATGTAACGCTATTTAAGTAATCTTCTCATAAAAGCACGTTTTTTTGGTTTATAAACTTCACAGTAGAAAGAGTACAAAAAACGACAACCCGGACTTCAAATACTCTTCAGAAATGCGTAGATATCTCAAAAACTACTAAACGGGTTTTAATGAAACTTGTACTATTCCTGGGATATACCTGGATCAAACTCAAACTAACTTTATCCATATAGGTAACCGAATACACTTATGAACGTCAACAGAAAAGATGTTAAATTGATTCTAATTTCGCAAGTCAAGGGCGTAGAGCGGGCAAGAAGAACTGACAAGAAACTCACCGCCACTCTTTTTCATTGCCAAGTTTTGAGTCATAAATTGTTTTGTTGTTGTAAGGCAGTCATAAATATTTGAACTGGAGCAAATCAATCCCAAGGATTAGGATCATTCAAATAATGGTCAAATTTATAAAAAGCTTTATTAGTAATTTACGTTCAACGAGAGTTTTGAATTTATTCAGTAATAATTCTCTTATTTCGCTTGGGAGTTTGATGTAAAATCGAATATAATTTCCATATAAGAAGTGTATCATCTCGTTATAACTTAATCTCTGAGTCTTGATATACAAATTGATAACTACCTAGTGAAATACGTCTGAACTCGAATAGTATATAGCCTTAATGAGGCTTTTAAATAATATCTAGTTATCATGATTCCTTCTCGAATGTCGCATATATCGTATAGATTGCACATGGGACCTGTTTGAAGCAGGTCTAACAGAAAATCGTACATAAGCCGTTATGCAGTTTCAGGTTTCTGGGACAATGAGGGCTGGTAATCCTTGAGAATTAGGAATGCTAATTTATTCTCGCTTTTTATGTTTGTTTATGTGACTGGATATCTAGATTCTGTTAGTTTTACTAAGATTTGTTTTCATAATATATCATTAATTATACATATATTGTAATTTAATCGAAGTGGGCAATAGCGCTGATAAATAATAAAATAGGGCGTCTGTTTTTTTTATATATAATATAATATATTTAATATTACGAGCAAATGTAGGCAACGAGCCCAAGCCCAAAATGGGCAGTCATCGCAACCAATGGACACCAATTTTTAATGGGTGCGTTGCCGGCCTTTGAGGGAGGAGTACTCTCTTACTTTGAATAGTTGGAGGTCGTATCTCTCAGGGAAGGCCCCCACCGGGACTCGATTCCACCGTTCACTAGTTCGCTTAAGAAAATGCCTTGCCTTTATACGGGAAACGTATTCAAGACATCTAAACCCTTGTGTTATATCTAATTAATTTTATTTTCATACTTTTGAATAACTCACTAAATACTAGAACGATATTCGTAGTTTAGTTTCAAATAGAGCGTTTCTCAATATATCAGTTAAAATTTTCTATTAAATTAACTAGATAATTGAACATTTGCAGACTTTCAAAAAATATCCTTACCACTTAATTCATACTGTATACATTAAATTCATATTCCAATAAACACGTATAAAGAATATTATTATCTAATACTTTTTAATACATTTCTTTGAACATCAATCTTACAATTTTATTAGCATATTGTTACAGTTTAAAGCCATAATTAATACAGTCACAAACAATTAGGTAACCGGGTCAAAACAAATGAATAGCCTTCAAATATTTCGCGTCCTTATGTATTAGATCAACTTAACTTATTACAAAATACTTTTTGGTTCGTTCCTCTGATCACGCAAAACCAAGATTTTGGCATGATTTTTTTATGTTTAGTGATACCACCCATGTATGCTATTAACTTTTAATAGCAAAACGGAAACATTTATTTAAAAAGAGCTGGAGCATTAAATACCATCCGTATCACCTCGACGTCCGTCGTTCCACAACTAAGCGTTTTTAATGCAGTTTTTGCTACCCACTGAAGTACTTCCAAACCAATTCGACTTGAGGTCCTTCAAGAAGGGAGCGTACCGATTCTTAAAAGGCCGACAACGCACTTGCAAGCCTTCTGGCAATGTGAGGCTCCTGCCCGTTGGCCTCCTATTACATAAAAATATCATATCCTAATAAAGTCCTGATAAATATCCGTTCCGATCAGTACCAATATTCCAGAAGTAATATTTTATTTTATTATACGTATTTTAATGTAAAAAATTGTGGATTTTTTTAAAAGTGTATGGCAAGGCAGTTACTTATAAAGCCTCTAGCCTATCATATCTTCGTTCTATTACCCTAACTTACTCGTTTAATTTGTATTTTCCAATTTACTCTCGATACTTAAGCCTATGAAAAGTATGAAAAGGGTTCAACATGTTGTGTACGATAAAGAAATAAATATATTACTTTGTATTCTAATTGGCTGTTGAAGATTTGAATAAGGAACACTAAGCAATCCAAGAAAAACTTTAAATTTGTACGGATTGTTAGAGCAGCATTGATGCCAAGCTTTGGCGAGTTTCTCTAACAACGCATTGCACAAATCTGCGGACCGTTAAGTATCGATATTGTCTGCTCTCGTTCACACAGTCAAATAGATGACCACGCCTTTTCGAGGTGAACAAACGACCTCGACTTGCCACCGGTTTCTCATATAGCACAATACATCCGCAAGTTTTTGGCTATATTTATATTGAAACGTCTTTCTAATAGAAATTATTTAAAACAAATTTATTGATACGTCGAACCAGTTCGAGATTTGTAGTCGATATTTTTTAAATAATTAATCAGAGCCAAAGAAAGCGTTCTAATATTTCCATGTTCAAATAACCTATATATAAAAACCCACCAAACTTAGTTTAGTAGGTAAATAGTCTCTTTTGACGTGATAACGTCTTTAAAATCGTTTTAGTCGGGTGACATGTTCAGAAACTTGTGTCACACCAAAACCTCACGAGCGCGATCGCAGGTATAACGAGAGAGAGACGGACCGATCTCCCGTCTCATCTCGAGCGCTGCCAGTCATTCCGTGAATGTATGAAGAAAAATGTATATCATAGTCGAATAAGTAAACTTGTCATTTTACACCCGAAATTTATCATCAAAAGTGTGAATAAAACGATAGATGTAATTTAAAATTTGAAAAAATTGTTATCTTCATTAATTCCTTACTTCCCAAAAACTTATATCACCAATAAGACGTTATCACGTAAACATCTCGATCGTAAACCTACTTTACAAACAACCAGTATTTATTTTTAAGAAAGGGGAGTGTGGACTCCCTTGGTTCTTCTCTCGTCCACAGATCTGCCTGCACGAGTGGTTGATAGACTATGGATAAGGGGTAAGTTTAACAATTTAACTGTTGATACCCTGTTCGCCTCAAGTGTGGTGTCAGCAAGGAGAGCTCTCACATCTGAGTTCCTCAGTGGAATAAATAGTGTATCCTACGTTTTTATAAGTGTATAAGTTAAACTACCCTAAGTGTTCCTCAACTAATTTTTAGATAGATTATTAATTTCTTTGATATACATAGATAGTAGGGTTAAAATGATTTTAGTGTTACCAATCCATTTAAAAATTAAGTACTTAATTATATGTAAAGATTTGTTTAATGGCGAAGGAGAGCTTCACTCCGTCGGAGGTCGTCTACTAAAGTTAAACGTTCATCATAATGAAATCCTGATTATGTAGTACTCGAATACAGACTATTTTTATTTATTTACTATTAACTTCGTTTTTACCGCCAAGTCTCGATATAATATATTAAGACTAAATAAATCTAAAACGCTGTACCATTTATTATGTTTAGGAAAGTAGTTAAAATTAAACTTAATAATGTAAATTATAAGCGTAAAGCTTTAATCCCGACTTGTAGCCCTAAGTTTACCTGCAAACGCGTTCCTAACCTGGTATTAGCATTGCAAGCTTGCAGGAAGTGCAACATAATTATTACAAACATTTTAAATTACTCTCTTCCTTTCTAGATCACACTTTCACCGATCTCAAACAATTTCTCGGATTTTTGGTTTCCTACTTGTAAAATTTATTTTTGAAATAAGAATGTTATTGCATTTTTTTTAAATAGGAGGCAAGCGGGCAGGAGGCGCATCTGATGTTAAGTTATACCGCCGCCCATGGACACTCACAAGGCCAGAAGGCTCCCAAGAGCGTTGGCGGAATTTTAAGAATTGGTACGCTCGTTTCTTGAAGGACCCTAAGTTGAATTGGTTCGAAAATACTTCAGTGGATTGTGGTTGCACATAGTGATGATGCGCGGCGAAAACTGACTTAAGAAACGCTCAAACGCAATATTAATAACGTCTGGGCAATGTGATTAATTACATTATAATTATGTATTTCACCCTATGTAGATTATTAATTGCCCCGATTTATTAGTTGGACTATAATATACTGCGGGCGTGATGTTACAACCTTGGAATAGCTTGTTTTTCAATAATGTGTCGATCTCCGGTTCTCACTCAATCATATCACCATTTTATGACACTATAAAATTTGAAAAATTGCCTACATTTTAACAAACACCCACGTACAATATTTTATTGAACGTTAGCACTATAGAAAACTCCATTTTATTAGCATACCAGACTAGATTATGCTCGGCCAAGATATCATTTGTTTTTGCACTAAATGAATCAGGAAAGGAAACTAAGGTTTAAATTAAATAAATTTAAGTAATCTCTCTCTACTTTCGTTAGCTCATGTAGCGTCCTACAAGGTAACACCTGGAGGGGACTATCTGTATCCATTTTCTGTCCAGCGCCTCTCTTACTGCGTTGAACAGTTGTAAGGACGAGTCTTTAACTTCATCGGTTCAACTGGTTAGCAAGCCACGCGATATATAATTAATAACATACATAAAAAGAAATCAGAGGCGCTACCTCTTTAGGTCTGGGCCTCAGATTTCTGAATCTGTTTCAAGATAATTTTTCAATCTAATAAGCAAGTAAGTGATCAGCATGCGTCTAAGACATGTAACCGACATGTCTTAGATGTCCTCATGATGTTTTCCTTCACCGTTCGAGAAGAAGAAAAAAGAAAGTCCATTGGCCGGGGATCGAACTTACGACCTCAGGGATGACAGTCGCACGCTGAAGTCACTGCCAACACTGCTCACATAGTGCTAAGTAAATATATAATCTAACTTAATTACCGTATCATAAGATTTCTAACAACGTTTATGCGAATTCTGTCTGAGAACATAAAAAAATAAATAATAATAGTTTAAAAATTAAATTAGGAAATATTTTTCACTTTTTAGTTTGATGTGCTTTAAAAGCGTGTTTTTTAGTTTTTTTTAACTATTATTTATTTATTGGTTAATTTTTTTTCATTTTTTTTTCGGATTATTGCATTGTCATCGATCTTTGACAAGTGCGCAAAGTTTGAATTAAATCTATCCGTTAAAAGTAGGTCAAAATCGAGTCCGAAGGAGTAGGTTACATACATACATACATACAGGTGAAGCTAATATAAAGCGTGTAATGTTAGAACGTTTCGGAGACAGTATTAACTCAGAGATAATATAGGAGTCGCCTACTTTTGTCCGACGTTTATAAAATAAATTAGTTTTTTTGTGAGAACAAATGAATAATAATCATGTAGATAAAGTTATAACGCGGTGGTCTAACTTGCGATAGGTGAGGTGATGGGTGATAAATATTGTGTTATCGGGACAGGATCGGAGCAAGCCGCCCCGTGAGAACGGATCGCTTTCAAAACTTTGATTAAATACACCTTGGTGAATTGTGGGTTTATTTTATACACATTACATAAATACGAGTAAATAGGTATTGTCTGTTAAGTGAGCTGTGTTGGCCTATTGGCTTCAGCATGCGACTCTCATACTTGAGGTCGTAGGTTCGATCCCCGGCTGTGCACCAATGGACTTTCGTTCTATGTGCGCATTTAACATTCGCTTGAACGGTGAAGGAAAACATCGTGAGGAAACCAACATGTCTTAGACCCAAAAATTTGACAGCGTGTGTCAGGCACTAGAGGCTGATCACCTACTTGCCTATTAGATTTAAAAATGATCATGAAAAAGATTCAGAAATCTGAGGCCAAGACCTAAAGAGGTTGTAGCACCACTGATTTATTTATTTTATTGTATGTAAAGTACTTAAACACTAAACAAGAGAGAGAAACTTAAAAGGACTTAGTATATTGTATTTAAAAATATTTTGTTCATATTTATTAACCCAAAAGACACGGACACGACAAGATACACATATCTTCACCTGCTTGATCGAAAGTAGGTCCCGATGTCTGTGTTAGCCTTAAAATACTATACATACGAGTATATTAGTAAAGCTGGGGTTTACAAGTAAAATCTTTGTTAATATATCGCTTGCAAAATTGAAAGTTTGTAAACACCTAATATGTAATATGGCGACTACCAAAATGGCGGCGTGCGAATCTTTTCAAATATGCACGCTTTTACAGCTGGTAGTTAGACCGTTAATGGTAATCTTTATGGTTCGGGTGGTTTGCGTTTGACAAAGCCGTATCTCGCAATCGATCGTGACTCATCCGCTCGTTTATCTCGAAATATGCCGACTCGTGAGCGTTCTATGCTAGGGTTGGTACTTGTTCTACATACAATAGAGCCTTGAGATGATACGACAGGGCTGAACACAGAGGTTTTTGACATAGGGAAGGTAAAATTATAAGTTATTATTTACAATGCTCCCGAAATGATCACCATGCCGAAGCTTGCCAATTTCATGAAGAACCCAGATAACATGACGTAACACTAACCTTTAGAAAATATACACTCTTATTGACATAAAATAAACAAGTATCATCTGTAATAATGTACTGTATCTTGTCAATAAAATTAACACAATTTAAAAGAAGGAGTACTTTAAAACATTTAAATGTCTGTTTACAATAAAACCGTGTAAAATTAAGAGTTTTTTTTTTTTTTTTTTTTTTTTTTTTATAAAACAGGGGGCAAACGGGCAGGAGGCTCACCTGATGTTAAGTGATACCGCCGCCCATGGACACTCTCAAAGCCAGAGGGCTCGCGAGTGCGTTGCCGGCCTTTCAGGAATCGGTACGCTCTTTTCTTGAAGGACCCTAAGTCGAATTGGTTCGGAAATACCTCACTGGGCAGCTGGTTCCACAAAGTGGTGGTGCGCGGCAAAAACTGCCTTGAAAAACGCTCAGTTGTGGAACGGCGGACGTCGAGGTGATACGGGTGGAATTTCGTACTCTGCCTCGACGTCCGATGACGAAACTCAGCTGCAGGTATTAATCCGAACAACTCCTCTGAACACTCTCCATGGTAAATGCGGTAGAAGATGCAGAGAGACCCCACATCTCTACGCAACGCCAAAGGATCAAGCCGCTCGGAAAGGGATTGGTCATCGACGATTCGAACCGCTCTGCGTTGAATACGGTCAAGTGGAAGGAGCTGGTACTGGGGAGCCCCCGCCCAGAGGTGAGAGCAGTACTCCATGTGGGGCCGAATTTGCGCTTTATATAGTTGCATGCGGTGGCCCGGAGTGAAGTACCGTCTCGCCTTGCTGAGCACACCAAGCTTTTTGGAGGCTAATTTAGCCTTTCCCTCCAAGTGACCGCGAAACTGAACGTCGTTCGATATGTCAACGCCAAGTATTCCAATGCTGGCTGTGGCTTTAAGAAGAGTGTTTTCGAAAAGAGGAGTAGCGACAAAGGGTGTTTTTTTAGCGGAAAACGCGCAAACTTGTGTCTTCTTGGGGTTAAATTGGACTAGGTTTTGTCTGCCCCAGTCTGAGACTCCACGTAGAAGAGTTTCGACTTCAGACACAAGTTTGTTCCGGTACTCATCGACAACTGCCCGAGAAATACCTGCCCGGCCAGTGTAAAAAGTATCCCCAGTGCTGTCATCCGCATAGCAATGAATGTTGCTAAGTTGCAACATATCGTTGATATGCAGAAGAAACAGGGTCGGGGATAGAACACAGCCTTGTGGGACCCCCGCGTTCACGGGTTTAAGGTCGGAGCATGCTCCGTCGATGACGACCTTGATGCTCCGATCGGCCAGAAAGCTGGAGATCCAATCGCATAATTTCTCGGGTAGCCCATAGGCTGGAAGCTTCGAGAGCAGTGCTCTGTGCCACACCCGATCGAAGGCTTTCGCTATGTCCAAACTAACCGCCAGCGCCTCCCCCTTGGACTCAATTGCCTCTGCCCATCTATGTGTAAGGTATACAAGAAGGTCACCAGCCGAACGACCACGACGAAAGCCGTACTGATAATCGCTAATCAGCTGGTGGCCCTCTAGATACCTCAAGAGCTGGCAGTTAACAATGGATTCCATTATTTTGGAGAACAAGGAGGTTATGGCTATTGGGCGATAGTTGGACGGATCAGAGCGATCGCCTTTTTTAGGGATCGGATGTATCGAAGCGGTTTTCCAGCACTTCGGGACAGTGCCAAGCGAGTACAGGTACCGGAAAAGGCGCGTTAAGACCGGAGCCAACTCAGGAGCACAAGTACGCAGCACAATTGGGGGGATACCATCCGGCCCGCTCGACTTATGAATGTCCAAGGAAGATAGTGCTCTGCGGACAGCACGTTGCCGGAATGTGATTTCCGGCATCGATGAATCACACCGCGAAATGGTCGGTGGTGATCTTCCTCGGTCATCCAAAGTCGAGTTATCAGCCGCGAAGAGACAGCCTAAAAGGTCGGCCTTCTCCTTCGCAGTGTGGGCCAGCGAGTCATCCTCCCTGTGCAGTGGTGGAATAGCGGGCTGACAAAAATTCCCTTGGACAGCTTTGGCGAGAGACCAGAAGGCTCGAGTCCCTGAAGGGAGTTGGGCCAATCTCTCGCCAAATCTGGCAATGTGCTCTGACTTTGCCTTAGTGATTTCCCGTTTGAAGGACCTGGAGGCTGAGTTATATGCTTTTTTAAGTTCGCTGGTATTGGCATCACGAGATTTCGCCGCTTCCGCCCATGCCTTAAAGCATTCTCGCTTTCGACACGAGGCCGCCTTGCAAGAACGTTTAAACCAGGGCTGAGACTTGCCACCGATCGGCACCGCAGAAAATGGAATAAAGAGTTCCATGCCCTGCAGAACCACTTCGGCGACAGAGGCAGCGACGGAATCTGGAGCTTCCGACGAAAAGCACATAGGCCCCCAAGGGTAGGACGCAAAGAAAGACCGCATCCCGTCCCAATCTGCTGACTTGTAGTGCCAAATACGGCGACAACCCAAAAAGCGGGGCCGTGAAGGGCGCGTAGAAGGCACAATACTCCGGACCACACAATGATCTGATGAACCCAATGGCGGGTCAACAGAGACTTGATAGTTCTCCGGATGTGAAGTCAGCAGAAGATCCAACAAAGAGGGTTTATGACCATCCACATCTGGTATTCGCGTAATCGCAGGGACCATTTGTGTCAGGTCGTAGGCTAAAGCAAAGTCGTGAAAGGATCTTCCCGCGTGATCGGTGGTATCAGAGCCAAGCCAATCGGCATGGTGGGCGTTAAAATCGCCAAGTATCACGATTTCAGCGGTAGGAACCCTTTCGAGCAGGGAATCTGTAGCCATTTGAATGTGCTCGATGAGTCGGTTAGTTTCGTCATTTCCGCTATGGGACCTATACAGACACGCATAGAATCGCGGATGGTCATCGCAGTCTACGCGCAGCCAGAGGTTAGATAGGTCCCTTCCTTCAAGCGTCCCGAGGCGACGAGAACAGATATCCTCCCTGACGTACACGCAAACTCCCGCCCGCGGCACAAATGAATGTTCCAATTTGTACCCCGGGTAGGAGAGGTAAGAAGTATCAGCCGGGGAGGATATCTGAGTCTCAGTAAGGAAGAATAAGGCCGGCTTCGCAGTTTCTAAGTAAAAGTGAACCGCGTTTAGGTTAGTTTTTAGCCCCCTAACATTTGTAAAGTCCACCGTGAGCGTGGAAGGGGTTGCCTTAGGTAAATGCTTCCGTTTGCCCCGAGACCGAAACCTATTAATGCATAAGTTTTTAGAGCAGTTTTTGCCCCCCCCAGAATACGAAGGGCAGCCTGTGCATCCACCATCGAATACCAATTGTTCCGATGATGGACGCCCAGAAGGGGATTCTCCACAGCGTAAACGTGTGGTACCCCCCTGGGGTAATCTCTGTTTGAACTGCATCTTCATACTTATGGGGGGGGGGGATTGATGGGCTCCGGGAGTCTCACTCACCGCACGAAACGCGAGTACAATAAGATGGACTTATTGCATCACTTCACGCCGGTTTTCTGTGAGACAGTGGTACTGCCCCGGTCGTGCCTGCCCATTTGGCTGAAGCCCTAAAGCAGCAGCATGGCACTCCCACTAGGATGGGGGTTGACTGATTGCACTGGTGAAATAACCTCTTTTACAGGTTATTTCACCAGTGGGCGATGGGGTCGTCACATCCCGACGCCCAAAAGTTTATCTGGCTATTCGCCCAGACCTATCTTATACGAGTGAATGAGACTCCTAAGTCACACTCATGTCTTTTTTGCATTGTCGTAAACTCATTTATCAAATATATATGCTTGATGCTTTTAACCTATAATGCTTCATATATATATATACCATAGTATTCATTTATTATTATTTTTTTCTACTCATAGTCGAGTAAATTTGTTAAGCTTAGCGACATCTTTATTTGGTCACATTATAATGACAAGACGAAACGCCAAGTCCTAAATATAAGCTATGGTCGTAAAGATGTGGTCACCCTACGCTAGAACAACGTTGGATCCGATATTCATTGAGTTATCGTGGTTCCTATCACTTGCCTTTGTTGTCTTAATTCGTGCTTTTATTGTTGACCATGAAATTATAACTCGTTCATAGCTGGTCTAGAAGAAATCTAGAAGCGACACCTCGGTCCAAAATAATGGTGATAACACGCAAACAAAATTTTGAAACATAATCAAAGGAATGGCGCCATTGTTTTGTCTTACAGTTTACATTCACACCTATGATTTTAATTAAATGACGTAACTTTGCTTGTTGGTTTATTGGTTGATTTCGATAATATTATAGTCGAAGATAACAAAAGGTTTCGCAATATGTTGTCGAACCTAAATTACCTACTGTAACATAAAACCATCAAAGATTATTTTGTATCTGTGGCAATTTTGCAAATAGCATTAAAGAACTTTGAACTAGGTACATATTTTATTTATTATTATTTGCACACTTAACATTTCTATTGTAATATTCGTTTAAGTAGGTTAATTTTATTATAGTATTTTCACTTTTATTAAATTATTTGTTTTCTTTTAATTTTGTTATATAAACTATTTTAGTGTTAAGAATTATTTATTTTAATTCATATTTTCAGCACATGGCAAGGCAATATTGCCATGTTTTGTTGCTCTATAGCAACCTAGACGACACGTTTTTTATGTTGCAGGAGGCAAACGGGCAAACGGGCAGGGGGCTCACCGCTCACTTGATTTTGAGTGATACCGCCGCCCATTGACACTCTCAGTGCCAGAGGACTCGCGAGTGCGTTGCCGGCCTTTTAAGAATTGGTACGCTCTTTTCTTGAAGGACCCTAAGTCGAATTGGTTTGGAAATAATTTAGTGGGCAGCTGGTTCCGTATAGTGGTGGTGGGCGGCAAAAGCTGCCTGAAAAACGCTCAGTTGTGGAGCGACGGACATCGAGGTGATACGGGTGGAATTTCGTATTCTGCCTCGACGTCCGATGATGAATCTCAGCTGCAGGTATTAGTCTGAACAACTCTGAACACTCTCCATGGTAAATGCGTCAATAAACTAACAAGATTTAAAACCCAATTAAATAAAATACTGTCCCAATTTTGTATCTTTTAAATGAGTTTTATATAAACACAGAATTCCTTTGAGTTTTTTGATACCCGTTATAAATAAAAAATATGTAGTTGCAATAAAAATATTATAGTCAAAATGTTCACTATTAACAAACCCGCGTGATTTTTAAATGGCAATTTATCCAATGCCCGTTAGATAATCTCTCAGTTCGGAACAATACTTTTTTTATTTTGACATTAACTGATAAAGGCATTGATATAAAAATGATGTAACAGATAATAATCAGGATTACGTTCCGTTTGTCTTAATATCTAGAGCGATTTCACTACAAATAAATTATATTCTGAATGTGATGAAAGCTTTTCGTGAAAGGGCATAAGTTCTAATAACAACCAGATAGACGTCGCCTTTACTCCTGATTTTTTGCTTAGGTATTACGTAGGTAATTAACTGTAATTGGTTTAATGGTTAATTATTTGGTATGCACTATATACCAAATAATTAACCATTAAACCAATTTTTTCTATTTTAGTTTTTTTAATTTCAGTTTTACAAATAGATATCTAAGTAAAAGCCACATATCTAATTGTAATTTTACTGTAAATTACACTTTGTCATCTAATAGTTTGTATTGAGGAATTTGCTTCAACGATAGAAAATCCTAAAACTATTATTTTGACCTACTACCAACGACCAACAAACCCAATTCAAACATTTAATAATACAGAAGGTTACCACAGATACTGTTAAAGCCTATTAACCAACACAGACCGTAAAGATTTGTTTGTGGTCTAGAGATTGTAATCATGACTTAATACTGTAACGTATGAGGTAAATATGCTATTTTAAAAGTAAACACTACCTTTGTTTGTGTAGGCTTTTGGCTTCTTATTGTTGACCATAATTAAAATATGTTCCAGGTAATGTTAAATGTCAAAGACAAAGTCAATGCGATAAGAAATTAACATTATTATTCCGCAAGAAATCTGAGCGGGAAAGAGAATATCCATCAGGTTACCTACCTAAGCCGTTAAGACCTACGAAACCTCACTTGTGTTTTGTAAAATACACATTAAAATAATTAAGACTTCATGACAATTAACGAAAATGATTATCTGAAAAGAAGTAGTCAAGGTAAACAATCAATTATTAAAAGACGCAATATAAAAAATCTAAAGATTGCATTATTGCGATCGGTTCTAATATGTAAATGTTATGCGGAAATAAACGTAACAGGCGAATGGGGTTACCATATTAATATTGAGTTATAAAATTATAATATTGGCAACACTACAATCGTGTTTCTAATTTCAACACAGATAAAAAATATGGAAAATATATCCAATGTTACAACATTGATTTGCATGTCCAACAACTTACGAAAAAGAAGTAAGTACAATATAAGAAATAGCCATCTTTAGTGTTTTGTACAGATTTCGATAACTCCAATAAGAAGTTTTGCGGCGCATCATAATACTATAATTTTCGACCGTAAAATTATCTCGGCACAATACGTCCGGTAGCCGTTGAGACGTAGTTTTATTTAGACACACGCAATTGTATTTATTTAATAAATATGTATATATATAATAACAGAAATATTAGTCGTATAAAAAACCTGATTGCTATCTAAAACCACACTACAGTCTGGCCTGGACAATGCCTGGTTATAATTATGGTACTATTTATTACTTGTGGGCAATTTCCTAAGGCTATCGCCAGCATCAAAGATCACTAATAAGCTAGCTTACGCCTAGAACATGCTGTTCTCATTGCCTTTATATAAATATCGCAAGTATGCGTTATTAGGTATGTAGGATTTACTATTTATAAATATTATACTATTTATAACTATTACTATGTATAAATTTAAGGTTAATAGGAGGTTGATTGAGCTTTATTTAAAGCAATAATATTTGTTTTGTGAAGGCAAGCTTTTTTCCGTTATCCTCATGTCATAAAAAACGTTTAAAAATTTTCCTCTTATGAAAAGTTCTTTAAAATTTTTTGTGTTAAATTTATCATTGGTTTAATATATTAAGTGTAATAAATATAATAGAAAGTCTAAAACTTTATAAATAACATAATTTAAGAGTGCATAATTAATTTAAATACTACTTACTAATTACTTAATAAAATAATGTGAAAATGTATTATAAGCTTAATCTAAATAAAAGTTATAAATATATGAATTATTATGTTTTATCGCGATTTCGGTTTTTACCGCAGATCCAAATTTGAAAAAGGAGTAGGTAGAGCAAACGAGGCTAAATTTAAATTTGGAGAATAAATACAAAATTATTGCCCACCCACTTAAATTTTTGCAACGTTGAAGAAAACGCTGGAGGTTTTGCTAATAGTTATTTAAATCCCCGCTCAGGGACTGCGAGAAGCAAAATCTAAGTAACAACAAACTCATTAGTTAGTATCTTTCCCGCGTTATAAGTTGTTCCCATAACATCAGTTTACCCTAAGGGCGAATAAATAAATAAAAATTGACATGACATTTAAAATTGGTACTTAATAAGATCATACAATAAATTTTACCGAGTTTGAAGATAAAAACTACTTAATGTATCAAAATTTTAATAAAGCCGATGCTTATTTAAAAAAGTTGCAGTTAGGTCAACTATTACTCAGTTTTGTAAGTAGTTAAATACTTTGCTTATGTACTTCTTAAGGGTTTGAAATTCAAATTCAGATTGAGATGATTCAACATTGAACATCTGGAACCAAGATGATATTTTGGCAAAATTAGGGCGTTACTTTAAACAACTTGAATAACTTTTCCTAACCTAATCTACCATCTTCGACAATAAAGTTCATTCATCACTACAAGTGTTTAACCTGTCTTATTCGAGTCGTACACGATAATAATTCTGTGATTTTAAACTATAGATTTGACTAGCTTAAGAAGTTTTTTCGGATTAATAATAGTAAGAATAAATTTCGCTCACCTTTTCTCCGGGTACAGTCCACACGAAACAGTTCTAAAACTTCACAATGCGTCTGCAATTCACAAAGTTCTACGTCGAAAACTAGATTTTAGTTTATTTGTTTGACGAAATAGTAGCTTCACTGTTATTTCAAATCAACAAACCGGCTCGCTCCCGTCGAAGCACCGCGTGCATTTCAATGGATGAAAGTGTAAACTAAGGTTTTTGTATCGCGCGGTCTTGCTCTAACACACGCGCGAGAAAAGGACGAAATTGTCGACTGCTGTCAAGTGTGGTCTAACCGAGTGGCGACTTCGCCCACTACTTTCCTATTAATTAGTTTTCGAAAAGAGCAAGATAAATAAAAAAATGTTATTGCCATTTATTTTTAAAAACACTAGGTATAGCCGTTGTCAAGTTTAGTTGGCCGCATGCTAGCTTTTAGTCCAGAGATTTCAGGTAAAATATCTTCGTTCCCAAGACACGGAATACTAGTGTAATACAAAAACCTGTACAAGCGAGTAAACTATGTCCTATGGGCTCTATATATATACCAACTACGTGATAAATTATAATAGGGGAACTCTTATTATGCACATTAAAAGGAAAAAAGAAAACACCAACAGATTAGTTTAATTTTTATTTTCTTCCCATTGATGGCAAGAACCAGAGTAGTGAGCACAACCTAACATAACGAAAATGGTAACTATTTTCAGGGATAACCACTTCTAAGCATGTTAAATATCGTTTAGAAATATTTTTATAATAATCGATCTACACTAAAGTATGAAACTACATGCATTAAACAATAATGATAGGTGCCAATCGAGTAACGTGCATATTTGTGTACAAATTTTATTGAGAAGGTAAGTCGAAGTGGAGTATTTATTAAAAATGTTTGAAAACCCTGAATTTAATTTTGGCACCAAATAATAAAACGTGAAATCCCCTGATGCTCATACCCCGGTATAAAAATACTTTTTTGAGTTAACCACTGTAAAAGTAGTGACCACTAGTTAATTTTTTCAGAAATCGAGTTAAGATAAGGTCTTGCTTAGTCTATAATCTCATAGTCAATTTTAATTAGCAATTCTTTATCGGTGGTATTCTTTTATTTGCAATACATTTACTGAAAATTACTAAAAACGGCACCACTCGTACAGTGTTTTATTATTATTTGATATTTAGAAAGGAAAGAAATTAATATATTGATATGCAACAAATATGCATGTAACCAAGGCGAGACAGCAATCGGTTACAAGCCGACTTGTTCTTGAGACGAGAGCATTGCAGGATAAAATGTTTTACTACATGCAAACCTTTTTTTTGTATTTTTTATTTTACGTGTGCTGATTAGCGACGTGTCCGAAATTAGATTGCTCTCTACTCAATGTTAATTATTCGATCGTGAAATTGCCATTACCAATACATATCGACAAAGCTCGAATACCACTCGATATTAGGTGGTCTATTTGGGGACAACGGATTTACCATCAAATCACTCGAACCAATACCTTCCGCCACAATTGATTAAGTAATCTGACAGTACATAATCATTGATACTAGCATATAAGGCCATTCATTTCAATGATTGAGCTCTTGCACGCCATATACTGAGTTAACTCATTTTATATATTTTCATACTTTATTTAGGTTTCATATACAGTATGAAGATTCTGTTCAAATAACTTAGTCTATGACCTGCAAACAGCTAATAATAGAGTTAGCACCGGCGGTTATGAGTCCCCAGAGAGCACCGTTGCCAACTCTGTTGTTTCACAGGCTAACTATGAAACAACATTTAGATGTTTAAACTATCAAGTTTAGCACATTACATTAGATTAAAGCTAATCAAATATATTATATGCAAACTTGACTAACAATTATTTTTTTTAGATTTTCAACTTTTTCCGAGGTTCGTTTTAGCGAATATATTTAATGGAGTAAGTACAATAGTATGAATCTATGACAAACTGATGAAACATAAGATTAAATGAATCGAAATGATAATTAGTTGTATGGTTTAAAATACCCAACCGTTCTAATATAGCTTTAGTCATAGTTGAAAGTAAAATAACATTCAATGTTTAAAGTGTCAATGGGGCCTCGGGGGCCAATGATCGAAGATGGATTACATTGTCACTGTAAACACAGAACCGACATAGTTAAACAATATAACATTTATAAACAACTGAAATCCTCTATAATACATTATTTTCACAATTATTTAAATATACATAATACATGTATATACAGTAGCCGTTCCAATGCAATAATTTGCAAATATATTTTTTTGTTCTTTTTTCTTTTTCAGTTATTACAAACAGAAGTAAACCACATTACAGAAAAAAATAGTAAATAGTTACAATATATAAACACGACACAATAGTAAGAATTTGCATTTTGATGATAATGTTAAGGAAGGCTCTTTATGATAAATATATATAGGAGTATTTATACAGAGCGACAAGCTTATCGGCTGACACCCCAAGATTGGTCTCTGTATAAAATGTCACCCACAGTGACACAGCGGTCGCGACTCCCTAAACAAAAACGAAGATATAAAATATAACATACACTTCTTATGCATTACATAAACTATAATAACTGTTACGCCTATGAACTTGCCCATCCATCTGGTTAATATGTAACACTCTGTGGCCGATCAAATTTCCCCAAACTGGCAACACTGCCTAATAAATACTATACAACAATTGCAGCAGCGAGTGCAGCGGACAAGCGTTATATAAAATTTACCCGTAATGTGGGGAAATTTGACCGACCTCATTAACCACTCGACGTCCTCGTCCGATCGGAACACACAAGAGGTGTCGCCACCTCGACGAACATTGTCCTTCGTATAAAACTCTACACTTTAATTACTACTAGGGCAGACACGGTCCAAACTTCGCCTGCCATCCTAAAATAAACGGCTAATCAATAAAATCGCCGCGTTTAACTTAAGACACATCGGACTTTAACCGTCAACAATTAACCGCATTGGCAACATTACACTAGACTTTCTAAACTACCCAATGCCGTAACGGAAACAATTTTGAATGCACCGAACCAAAAACAACAAAATCCAGTTTTCAACAAATTTAAATAATGGACGACGTTTTGTAAGAATTATATTAAAATCGTCCGAAGAGCTCGCGAAATGCTCACCCTACGCTTACCTCTACGAGTAGAAATTCATTTGAGCGAAAGCATTCCGCCGAGCGTTTTAATAATATAAATCGCTACAAAATATTGAACTAAAAACAAAATGACTCCATCGAAGATATGTAGCACTTTCGCCCTCGTGAGATTGGATTACATGACGTCACGCTAATTATCCTACGACTATTGCTATCATTTAAACGCCTCTTCAAATATAAAGGCTGCTAAAGCTCATCGCGTTATCTTTATCCTAGCGCTTCCGTATCTCTAGGATTATTTGTCGAATTTATAAAAAACAACGCAGGCAATTAATACATAGAACGCGAAATGTTCGAAATAATCGATAGAGGCCGCCTTGACACGATATCTGTGAAGCGGTTTCTCCAAAGGCCATTTCCGCGAATAAGCGTAGATATTGTGCCCGAGTGGCTTCTCCTAACTAGGTGTGGCATGGCGCAACGATATACTGAGACCATTAATTTTTTATATATTTTAGTTCATTAATTTCCTGATTCAATGTTTTTAAATTAGTAAAAAGTAGTAAGTAAAAATTAACAGTCGCAGTATAGGCGTTGACGCCGAACGGAATCCATTAGATCGCAACGCGGCTGTCGATGATGAGTTGCCAACCTATCGTAATGTATATTTATAATAACAAAACAAAATAGAAAAATCTTTACCGTCGTAGACTCGGGGACCGATATTAGTTCAAAGTTAGTTCATCGACAAGTTGGCATAAGAACTGTAGCGAAACCTCGCTAAACACAAAAGACATTTTCAGATCCCTTCAGACGAAGTGCGGCCGACCGGAAGTTCGCTACAGTCATCGTTCAAACGGCGGAGGCCTACCGGGTGAGCGGGCGGTCCAGGGCCGGTTCGCAACAGTGGAGGAAGCGAGCGTGAGGGTGGTTGCAGGAGGCGCCTCCCCCGCAACGCAGCGCGGCCGAGTGACGTCGCTTCCGGTCCGAGCCGACCGCGTTGTCCTCGGCGACGCCCGGCTCGTCCGCGTCGCCCGCGTACATGCGGTGCGCGGCGCTGATGTCGGACAGCAGCTCCTCCCAGTCCCGCGACAGCTCCTCCGGCGGGACGGACGCGCCGCTCGGTCCCGGCTCCACGACGCACTCGCACACGCGCGCGTCGCTCCAGATGCTCTCGATCCCGCTGGGCCTCATCTTCTTGGCCGAGCCGCCGCACTCGTCGCACGCCCACGCGTCCCCGCGCTCCGTCTGCACCGCCGCTTCCGTCTGCCGCACCGGGAACCGCAGTTTGAACCTCGTGTCCTCCAGGTCCGGGCAGCGCTGCGCCTCGGTGAGGTTGAGCCGGCCGTAGTCGATCGCGTTCGGCATGCGGTACTCGAAGTAGCGCTCGCGCGTGCCCTCGAGGTAGAGGCCGCCGGACGGGCTGCGCTCGAACTCGACCGGGTCGTAGTCGCCGCAGATGTCGAAGGTGTCGCCGTCGGCGTAGCGGGGCGCCTCGGTCTCCGGCTCGCCGCGTATCGGGCGAAAGTGCGTGCGCGACGAGGTGAGCGGATCCTCGCGGTCGGCGTCCGGCGGCGGCCGGGGTCGGGGCGGCGGTGGGGGCCGGAGGACGGGGGCGAGACGGTCTCGGCGAGGCCGCGGGGGTACCTCGACGAATCCGCTGTTGTCGCGGCTGTGGTTGATCGCGGTGAAGGAGCGCATCGTCTTGGCGACCGTCGACAGCGCGTCGTAGAGCTCCTCGCCCTCGTAGAGACTGAACGATTCCAACTCGCGGGGGCACTCCGGCTCCCTTATGTTCAACGGGCGGAGGCGATCGTGCAGGCCTTCGGCTATCTTCGAGGGAGACTCGGTCCTCGGCGGCCGGCCGACCGGGAAGTTCGTGGACCAGATGCTCTCCGTCAACAGGCTTCTCTTCTCGGCGGACGGTTCGGCGAACAGGCGGTCGGAGGGCGACGACAGGAGGTCTTGGAAGTCGATCGGCAGATCTTGATACTCGTCGTCCGGAGTGTTTTGATCTTTCGACCAGAGAGCCTCGATGCTGCGATCGAACTTGGCCTCGAATTTCGCGTAGAGTTCCTCGTCCATCGGACTCCTCGCCCTCGGGGTCGGGTCTTCGGCGATGACCCAGTGGGCGTCGAGGTCTAGGCTGTCGTCCCAGTCGGGCACCATGTTGTCGTTCGAGCGAAACTGGGCTTGGCTGATCTCTTTGATCTCGTCGGTGACGGTGTTCTCGCAAGTGGCGTAGCCCTCGTCGAAGGCGATGGCCCGAATGAACTCCTTGACGGGGTCCTGCGTCTCGATGTCCCAAACTCCTTCGTGCGTCATCCACTCCGGCATGTTCTCTTTGCTCTCGAAAGATCGGCTGTAACTATTGTAACGCTTTCTGCTGTTCTTCTTTTGACCGTGATATGAGTTGCGCCGCTCCTTGCCCAATGAAAACTTTTTATTTTTGCAATTCCAATCCTGCGATATTGCCAATTCACTCTGCATTTTGACCTTTGTGTCGTTCTTACGACACCAAGCTGGCGGCGGCAGATAGTACTGCAATGGCGACTCTTGCGCTTTCTTCAGAGCCGGGAATGCAGCGTAGTATCGACGAACAGCCTCAGTTTGCTCTAAGGAACAAGTTGGCATTCCTAAGAGAGTTGAGCTCTCTTGGTCCTTGATGTCTTGAAGTCTTGTGCACAGTTGATCAACAATGTTGTCAAGACGGGACTCCTGAAATGACAAAACTATACTTATTTCACAATTCTAAGCTTCAATGAGGCAAACTTTATGAAAATTGCAACCATGAAATACCAAACTAATAATGTTATACCTACACAACCTACATTAAAACAAAGGTGTTTATGATTTGTCAGTATGCATTTAAATTTTTAATTAAGATTCAAACAAAGGAACAAAAGGAAGTATGCAAACAAAACGGACCAGCAAAATAAAACTTAGTGCTCTTCACAGGCAACATTATAATGTCAAACTTCACTTTTGATTATTGATTAAACAAAACGCAAGGCCGAATTGATATTTCCAAAATATGTTGCCTCTGAATTATCAAGTGGTGATATCGCAAGAAACCGACCTTTGTGTAAGGGCTCTTAAAACTGTTTAACGTCTTCATTTTACTGTTACAGCCCCTTTCCAGAATTACTGAGCACTGCATATCCTCTTGACAGTAAAGAAAATAGTAAAAAAATTATTAGGGGTTTATGAGTTTTATCTAATAAGTTAATGATCTTGTTTATTCAACATACTTTATCAGTAAACTTTGAAAGGGAATTATTTATTAATGACTATGCATTAACTAACAATACATTCTTCTTAATGGGCAGTGCAGCATATTATAAAACAAAGTTTTGGACTTTGATACTTTCAAAACTCTCAGAAGGCTAATTTTATTTAATTGCTATCTTTGTCCTTGGATCTTGATGAAATGTAAAAGATAATGATTTAAATTAGTATTATTCTTTGTTCTCATTAAGTCAATATACAACAATTACAAACCGAAAGTATCATTATAAAATGAAAAAAATGTATTTTTTAAATCATTAGACAACTTGGAGCAATTAACAAAGGTAGACAAAAGTAAACATCACTATACAATATTGTTTTGTTCCCACTAGAGTTTTGTGTATTGTATTAATTATAGTATAGGCATACTGTTTTTCTTGATACAAGGCTGTCATACGTCAGTAAAGTTATGTTTAGCATTTAATTTGACGAATTAGCTAAAATTGCTAACATAGTTGTTGGTAACTTACCGGTTGAGTCTGTGTATATCAGATGGGGAGCGGGATGAGGTGAAGTTCCTTTGACGTCGCAGGCCAGCCGGCGTGGGCCTGGCTTCCTCTCTTGTTTTTACGCATTCTGCCCAAAGTAATATAACTCGCCATAAAATTCAATCATCGTGCTCAGAAATCGAGTGTCCATTATTCAATCGCCGTTGGCCGTGTTATAGTATCGATCCTCAAATTGCCGCCTTCCTCTTAATACATGCTTATGTCTTTGGCCTTTTTCTTTGCTAGTTTATAGTTATGTACAAGCGGTCACGTTTAACAAAGTTTGTACAATCGCATTGTCACTAGCGATCAACGAATGACGCACTTCGTGCACCCCTTACTTCTGAAACAACAGGCTATTTATTTACAACTATGTCACGTGTTGTTTGTTATATTTATCGTAATGACTTGCAAGGGCACAAAGAATTTCATGGAAATCTATACCCGCCCCGCCGTGCTAAATGGGTCGATGGCGCCAAATTAACGTCATTCATGCAAGGGTGAGAATATGCACTCTTGCAATAGTTAGGATTCTGTCGTACCACAGCAAACATTTGATAATAAATTTAACACGAAATTCGTGAGAAACGTAGAGCAAGTCTTTGCGTTCATGTATACTAAAAGAGAATTCTACAACCTGCGATCATAAACTCAACGATGAAATTTCACAAGGCGATAGTATTACATGATACACTTTCACTGAGGATGCGTGGACCACTTCGCAATGGAAAACAATATATAATCAAATCAAAACATAAACTTACCCGTAGTAATTTATGTGGGGAAATTATCATGATAATTTCTATACACACACACCCCGCATGAAAAAAAACATGGCAGCCACGATAAGTGAGAGTCGAAAATTACAATTTGCGCAACGCCGTCAAAAGATTACTATGACGTCTCTTCCTCGGCCAATAACAATGCTTCGATTTTCGAAAAATTTCAAAATGGCCGACAGAGAGCCCGTGATTATGAGATTACATTTTTTCAATGACGTGATTCGTCAATATGTGTGTCGGCTTTTCTATTGGTCGTGAATATTGAACGGCGACCAATATAAATGCTCATCTGGCCGATCTGTCATGATTTTCGCGCGCATACTTTCCCGCGTCATTTTAAATTACACATGAATGGCGTCCTACAGGTTCAGCTATTGATTTAATACCTGTATTACAGCGACTAAACATAAGATACATCCTCTTTTTTACCTATATCTGACACATCTTCTAATAGCTTTAATTTGCAAATTGACCTTAAATTTACTGAAAGAACATTCATATATTCATACAATATTTGTAAGGAGGATTTCTCGAGTCACATTGCATTAGCATTACATCATATTCTCATACATATATTTATTTCATTTACATTTTTAGTATATGTATATTAAATCTATTTTAATTTCATACTTTAAATTACTTTAACTATGTCTTTGTAAGTTCTTATCCATATATCCTAAATGGCCTCACTGAAAATCTGTTCTGTGGTCATAAGGTTTACCCGAGAATCGCTCGCAGAGGATTCTCGGTGTGATGTATTGAGTGATGCCAAATTAAGACTGCGCACTGCGCACCACAATTTTAAACTGAGTTATATTTTTCTTTGTGTTTTGTGTGTGTTAATGTTTTTTTCATTCATATTATAAAATATCGAGTATAGTTCCTTCCACTTTTTAGAAATACTAGACCAGTATGGTTCGTCTTTAATTTGGGTTAGAAAGTGTTACCAGGTTTCAATTGTTTTGATAGAAATATTTTTTAATAAAACAAAGGGTAATCTTACGACATCTTTAATATCTTAAAGACTTTTCAGCATCTATTATATTGTGTAATTTATAACTTCACAGATACTTTAAAATAAATACACTTTAAATAATACTCTTCACAAATAAATTACAGGTTTAGATTCTTTATTTGCATTATATGCAATTTACAAGCCCCATGAAAGATTAATGCATTTTCATACTTTTATATCACAAACTTAGTATTAAAACTTCATACATTTTGTTAGACTGAACAATATGAAGAGTAGAATTTGTGCTAATATCTACTAAACGAAAGCAATCTACAGCAAGGTGATCACAGATAAAAAATAAATTTCTGAACGGTAAAACAGAACCATAGAATAAATAAAACTTTGTACGTGACGGAATAGTTTGGTGATTATATTTAAATAAAATGCTTATTGTCATAGTTTACATCGAAAAGACATATAAAAGGTAAAAATATAAGATATCAATCCGATACAAGTCCTTCCTAATTTGACACAGCAAACCGGAAGGAAGAGCTTTTTATCAAAGCTAATTCAAGCACCAATGGCATTTATATAAATTTTTTTCTTTTGCAAATTATATTTTGATTACAACGCCACCTATTGGCACTTTCATAACTATATAAAATAGCAAAATTTGGAACGCAACACATACTTGAAATACATACGATCATTTCACGTAAAGATTCGCAACCGAACCATTATCCTACAGAAGTAGATAAGTACTAGTATTTAAATATTATTTATTATCCTATCGAGATGTCGCTGTCTATCGGGTTCAGATAAAAAGTTATAATCCAGTGCGATTTTCCATGACGCCTTCAATTCCAATTTAATTTTAAGAAAAAGTTAATGTTATTTTTACATATTATTTTGAATAAACATTTTTTTGTATAACTTATCGCTCTCATCAGCCCTATGTGCAAGCGAATCAGCAATATAACCATATCTATATTATTTCTCTCGCTCGTACCAGTGTTTGGATTGGCGAGAACGCATATCCGAAACCCCTATATCAGAGTGAGACGACACCACTTCTCTCGTTTGCACCCCTATACCAATGTTCATATAAGTGAGAACTCATATCCCACGCCCTACGTCTGAACGAGATGACACTATTTCTCTCGCTCACAACGACATCTAGCGTTTACAAATCAATGGCTTTCCGGTCGCTTTCCTTCTTCTGCCTTGACGTCACTTTTTGGTATCGGCGCTTCTACTTCCGAAGCTTGTTTTTTCTTCATGACCCGCCGTCTGTGCGCTTCACGGATTATGTCGAATAGACTCTGTAATAAAAACAGGATTTTGTATCTGATATGCTCATTTAGTGTGATGATAGTCGTTCAAAGTTACTAAGTGTGAGAAAAACAAACAATTTCACAATAAAACAGTTAAAAATAAGACACTAAAGTTAAAACCAGATAATACTATAATGGAAATATCAACTGGGACACACTGAAGCAGCCAATCTATCGGTTCTCAGTGATTTTTAAGTTTTCAACTACTAATACTTCTTACAACATTTAAATAATACATTTTACCGTGGATAGCCAATCATTTCTGTGACTCAACTTAAAGCGGGTCTATAAAGAAAAAATAAAATATTAGTGATTAGAAATGAATAGAAAACGATAAACAAAAGACGATACGATGACGCGTTTCGTTTCGGCTGTGATTGGTCAATCTTAGTCCAATCACGAAATGACAATCTCTATATTTTTCGAGTATGCCAATACCAACTTTTCGACAGTAGATGGCGTTAATATCAACGGCGATTTATTTAAATAATTTCCATTGAAAATATATTGAAATTATCATTTTTTGGGTGAAATGCCGTTTTTAATGAAAAAAAAAAAAGATTTTTTCAATTTAAATATAGTATATACTGTACTTTTTTTATTACAGTACGTAAACCAAATCGAATAACAAAAAAAGCTGCTATGACAAATGAATATGTATATATTTGTAATTGTGGTTTGCCATTTTTTTAATACAAAAAAAATATACAAATACACATATGTGTATATAATAACATTAAACACATGTTTTTAAAGATTTTATGGAATGACATACACTATTGAGAGCCTAAGGCCTTTCTAGAAAGTCCATAAAACTTAAATCTAGTTTCGAGAGCTGTCAAAACATTTTTTCTGTAAAAAGTTTGACATATTTTACATCACTTAAGACAAAATTCTGTCTTGAGATACGAATATGAATCTAAATCTTTTAACTTTTTTTATACAAAGTGTTTATGTTAAAGTTCCTGAGTTCAATTCCCGATAAAACCCTAGGAGTGAATGAACGCGTCGACACATATACTTAAGCAAATATGAACAACATTATTAATCCTAAATTACCTTGCCCTCACCATCTTCTTTCTTATCCTGTTCCTTGGCAGCGATGGCCGCTTTATCCAGAGCTTTCTGTATCTTACTCTCCACTTCCAGGATCTCTTCTTTGTCCAGAAGCTCTATCAGCTCCGCCATCTGCTTCTCGGAGAGGTTTACGTTCTCGTTGCCGATTATTTCTAACATCTGAAAAGATCACCGTGGGTTTAAACAAACATATGTACATCTAGTAAATATTTTTTTTTAAATATGACCCAGCAAAAGTTGTTAAAAGATTCATACAGAACTAATATCATTATTTTAAAAAAAATATCACCCTTATCACTAAGGAATATTTAAAAAATTCGGACCTTCTTCGAATATTTACAAAATTTCATAAAAATCAGTAAATCCGTTTCAGAGAAGTTTAATTACAGACAATACGTTATCTATAATAATATATAGAAATTCTTAATAATTTCTGTGAGCAATCTAAGAAATTCTTTGGATCTAAAAACCCAATTAATTCAACAATATAAAATAAAAACAATGCTTTCCGCGTTTATTACATATCTGAAGACTAAATATAACCTACTTTTTAATCATTGCACGTGAGAAAATGACCTTGACGATAAGTTTGTTTACGGACTTTAATACACGATAACGATAAAAAAATTACTTAGGTCAGTTAAGGACAAATATTAACAATAATATTCCCGCTAGTTTTTTTTCATAGATTAGGGAGCGTTCAACTATTACGTAACGAATTTTGGGAGGGGGGGGTCCTCTTGTAAAACGTTACGATGCGTGGCGGGGATTAAATTACGCGTTATTGTTAATATTATTTTCGACTTTCCACTTTTAGGTATAAAGTAGTGACTACTAGGTGGTCACGAAATATTTTACTATACTTGGGTACAGAAAAACGTTACGGCGCGTTACATGGGGGGGGGGGGGGGGGTGTGTGTGTGTGTGTCAATAATCTCCAACGCTCTCTAACCTACTTGTCTATAAAAAGAAATGATCAAAGAAACGAATGCTGAGGCCAGGATCCAGGGTTGTAGCGCAACTGGATTATAATGTTTAACTCCATTTCTCATTACAAAAAATGTATTTTTATTTACATGAGAAACTTAATATAATATACGAACAAGATACACGTCGCCATCAGCTATCCCAATTTTGGTCTACTAGGCTCATTCTAATATGTATCTTTAATTTTTTTTGAATTGATTAAACACGCTAATATAACGAATTTTAGACGGTAATTTATTAAAAAATTGCACACCCTCATACTTAATGGACTTCTTTAAATAATTTGTGCGCGGCTTCGGCAAGATAAGCAAACTCTATTATTATTATTACTAATATGTTACATACCTTCAAAACATCATCAATCTTCAACTGCCCATCGAAATCGTCGTCCAATCTCCCCAGAACATCTTGAATCAACTTCAGTTTGGCCTCATCGGGGACTTTCTGAAGACTTTTAATGGAATGCATCAGCTCATCGATCTGGATCAAATGCTCCTTTGCCTTTTCCGGTTCGGATTTCGTTTGCTCCAATGTGGTTTTGAGAGCCTTTTCTTTATTATCAAGTTCTACTAAAACCGCATCCAATTTGCTTATCATATTGTTGACGGCACGGTATAATCTGTAATATTAATTTAAAAAAATAATCAAAATGGCCCTCGATTTAAATTACTTTCCTGGTACGGTATGGAAATGTCACCGTACGTTAGATTTATTTATTTATTTACAAAAATACAGTACAATTATAATAATTAAATAGAAAGGCGGCTTTATCGCTTTCCAGCGATCTCTTTCAGGCAAAAAACTAATGGAGCAAAGCAAATGTAAACAGTGAAAGGGACGATAATAAAAATAAAAACGGCGCTCCACAAGGTATGTAACCTAACATTAGTTAAGTTACATATATGTCGCAGTAAAGTAGTTAAACCAGAGTTTTAATTAAATCTCTAGACAGTTAATTAAATATCGATATTCAAGTGCCGCCACCGAACTTAATTCACGTCACAACAATTAAAATTATGCACTTTCAACGTTAGATCCCTATCATCCAAATCAAGACAATTAGATTTCAACAATGCATTGAGAAAAATCTGAGAAAAAAAAAATATATTTGAACGATATGTCATCCCATATTTTAGTACTAACCAATTTTAGTATGGATTCATTAATAAAGCTTTAATAATAATAATAAAAATGTTAGGGATCAAGACAAAAGAATTTTCGAAATCGATCGATAGATTGAGATCATTCCTTATATACAAATTTATTTTAATAATATTACTATAGATTGTACTTTGATCCCAAGTCAGCCCTTATCAGCGTCACTTTAAAATACACGAACATGAAACGAATGCACGAGAATATGTATCAAGACAGGTATGAATAAAACATTTACAGGGTTGCCACCCGTACTTTATAATAAAGTATTGTATGTACGTTATTACAGTTAATTGTACTCTATACTTGAGAATAATAAAGTACACGATAATACATTATTTCGCTTGACGTGATTTTTTTAGTCGTAAATATTTTTTTGTTAAAATGAATTTATGGAGTGGTGATGAATTGAATTTTAAATATAGATTGTAAAGATGCTGTGCAATTGTTTAGTCGAGATACGAATTTAATACAAACTGCAGAGAGCAATAAAAATACATTTTTAAATATAATAATAAAGAAGAATTAGTTGTCTTTACTTTGATACTATGTACTTTTGTTTACTTTTCAGTTTAGTTGCAAAAAAGGTGGCAGACCTAACCGTTTATCATTAAACAAATCTATATTGCGTTAAGAATTATTTAATATAAAAAAGCAGCCGTGAATTGGTAATAAAAATATCTCTTTAATTATTATATTAATAGAAAGTTGGACTACGAAACTTAATGCCTGATTTAAGTAAGCAGAGGGGCCATGTTAATTATTTTTTCTTAAAGTCGCCAAGTCTAACTATAGTTGTATGACGCAATTCCTTATTCAATCTCTTATGGGTATGACCTTGAAAATTATTTCGTGTTTTGAAGGCCAAAAGTTTATTGACATGAGTCATAAATAATATTGATAATCATGTTGCAATATGGAAAACTGACCTAATTATAGATTTCAATAATTTGAATTTTATTAAGAAAAGATCAGCAATAACTAGTACTACTACTAATCTGAGATTGCATGCTCAAAGACTAGAAGGAATTTTGCTCTTTGGAATCACTTTCGCATATAATGTAACAAACTGGCATATAGTAATCCCATACATTGAGGACATGTGTTAGGCACATATGACTGCTAAATAAATTCAATTAAAGCAGAGGCAAAAATCAAAATTTAAGCACTTTATTGTGTTATCTTTTAACCTAATCATTCATCAAAAAAATAACAACTCAAAGTAACATTTAACATTTAGTTTTAAACTTACCTCCTTGCTCCCTTGGTAAGTTTAATATCGGCCTGTTTGCTCTTCACAATCTCGTCCATTTCTTTAACATCCTCGCTATAGTCCAAAAGTTCAGTCTTCAGCTCTTGAATACTTTCCTTCTCCAAAAGCAAAGACTTCTTTTGTTCAGCTGAAATTATTACTCCATTATAAATTTTTTTCAGACAACCATTTTCATCGCATTCAGCAATTCACATATTAATGCCAAGGGAGGGGTTAATTTTTTTTGTGATCTTCGCTGTTACAATTGACATTTAATGGTCCAAATCAGGCAATTTTTTGCATTCACCTGATATGGTCATGATTCTGGGTTCAATTGTGACAGAAGATTTGATCTGAAATATTTGCCTCAAGCCAATCTGAACCTACTGTTGTTTCTTACTGTGTAAATTTCATTTATATACAATTCTAATGTGATCTCCGAGGAGCCTTATTTGCAATAGAATAAACTTTATAAATGTGAAATAATAATAGAGAATACATAAAGTGTTAATGACCTCATTCCTAAGAAAACATGACACAGTAAATACTATTTCTGTGTACAATTCATTCACTTTTGAACACCTTGACCATTGTGAAATGGCACTATGCCAATCTCTATAAGATTAAGAGGTTTGACAATACTAATATTATGAAAGCTAGAATTAACCGCTTTGTTCCCTAGGGAAGAACATTTTTGCAATTTAGGGAAAAACACATCGCAATTTAGTGTTATATAATTGACATACACAATAGTATCATAATTGACTATATTGTGTTTTCTCTTTTTCTGCCTGATGCACACAAAATCAACTTATACAGAAAAAATGTGTGTATTTCAAATGCATGGACCGTCTGTAATGTAACGCTAAACACAATTTCCATCACTGTAAAAAAGGTATCATACCTAATTTTTCCAAAGCATCGTCAATAACCTCAATGTCCTTGGCTGATAATCCTTCATCTGTCTTCGGCTTTGGAGTGTCAACAGCAATAACTGGTGCAGTGTCCACTAACACTGAATTAATATCTTGAAGAATGGGAGCCTTATCCTTAAGTTCCTCCTTTTGCTGTTTCTTGGTTTCAAGCAATTGCTTTTCTCTCTCTGCTTCCAATAATTCTTTGTTTTCCTCTTTAATTCTCAATTCCTCAAGTCGAATAACTTCCATTTTAGTCTGAAAATCATAGTCAATTAAACTATATAGCAACATTGTTTACAATTTTATCTGATGCATATAAATCACCAGAAGGATTTAGATATATTTAATATTCCTTTTAAATATTAACTTTAAACAAATTATTAATCAAATGGAGAAATTTATTAATTGCAATTACAAAATATATAATATACAAAAATATACCTTGAAGTCAACTTTGCCCTCTTTTTCGCCAATTGCCGCCTTAGTTTGCATAACTACATGCTCTGGTAGAGCCGAAATTGTAGCTTTTAACTTGTATGTTGTGGGAACATGCTCTGGCACCATCAGAGCTCTAGAGAGCAACAATAGAGATGGTGGAACTTTTTCATTCAGTGATAAGTCCAACCAATTCCGTAATTCTTTTCGTAAACGCTCCTCAGACACACCGTAAGCACGCATCCCTCTAGCCCGGCAAGCTTGTTGTAGTTCACTAAAATTCAAACTGTCAACACCTTCTTTAGCTATCATATTGTCATCTGCGGCTAAAGAACGCAATTTCATTCTCAGATTAAACCTTAGCATTGCACTTGTACCAATTGTTGACACATTTAATACTTTACACAGTGCAACAAGATGAGGTCTTTGTAAGGAATCAAGTGTTATTTCGTCTTCAAACAGTTTTGAAAACTTCATAATATCCTCACTAGTAGCTACATCGTCAGAAGTTCTTATTTTAGTAAAGAATAAAGAGAATTCCTTGGCTAATTCAGAATGTCTATTTCCAGCTTGGGGTGCCATTTGATCCAATGTTTCTTGAAAGAACTTAGCCATCTCAAGCTTTACCTTCAAATGTTGTTTTAACTTTGCTTCCTTTTGGCTGGTACTTTCAAATGTAGATGGTAACATATTGGGAAATAATTTGATGAAAAGTGGTAGTGCAAATTCTAAGAATGGCACTGCAATAAACACAATAAACGGTACCATTCTGAAGAGATCTCCAATTGTTGTGACTAACAACCTATGTTCTCTTCTTGTTAAAGACTTTCCTCTTAGTATCTTAAACAACAAACTTGCTGAAATGCGCACTTCTATGAATAATAATCTGAAACCATGATAGTAATGCCTGAGTTCTGTCATAATTTTTTCTTTTAAACTCTTTTTCGGCTCTTGTTTCTTTGGAAGCTTTTCTTTTTCTTCAATTTCTTTTTTTATTGTAACTACTGTTGTTTCAACTTTTGAAGATGGTTTCAATGGTTCCTTTTCTAAATAACACTTGCTAGTAGATAGGTGTCTTAAATAAAATGGAGAAAATATTGTTGTATTTGATGGTTTATCAGTGATAACATGCTGCAACTTCAGTGGTTGTGTGGTGTAATAACAGAGTGACCTTGACAGCGTTATATAGGGTATATTTTGATATTGTCTGGTTTCCCATAATAGAGCTGGAAGTTAAATATAAGAATTAAAATGTGACATTAAGTATTATATTAAATTGTATAGTAAAGACTTTTAAATAGTAATTTTTATTAAGGCATGTTTGGCTGTTTTACTTAATAAAATAATCAAGAAATTAAAGTACTTTGTGTATAACAAAAAGTTTTTCCCATTATCACGCCGAAAACATAAATTAAGTAATCACAATCAATCAAATATTAAGGTTAGGGAATCTGATTTGAAATATAACAAAAAAGCTTTAATAAAATACTCACTAGATTTTTTTATGCAGCGACAGTGGTTCATTACCAATCTATTCATCTTGTTGTTATTATTATTGTTGCTTATTTCTTAATTAATAAGAAAAATATGAAAACTAAAAACAAATTCAACCTTTAGGCACCATGACAATCTAGAAGATATACAGATAACCCTAAAAAAGTATGATTACTAAATGAATTTTTTATATAAACATCTGTGGCTTGATTGGCTGTGGCTTTTGGTTGGTTTTATTCACAGATAATGTATCTATAGATGAAATCGCTTCATTTAACTTTGGCGTAAAATTTTGGTTTAATATCAATAAGTGTTATGTCCCTGAGATATTATTCGCACAACAATATATGTGTATGATTTTCTTTTTACTTGACTTTTGGAAGTTTTGGTTGCTTACTGCACTTATGCTTTAAATGTTCGACACTGCTTCTCTGCAGAATCGAAGATGTCGCAATTATTATGTTTTCCCTTTAGACAACAATAGTTATTAAAAATGTTCTTTATAAGTTATAAATACTGCTAAGTAGGTTTTATAAGGTTGTCCTTAACAACTTAGTCCATGCTATATGAATGATATGCAGCTAGCGAGCATTCTATGAAATTCTTAATTTATTATTAGTATGAGCAGCGTTGTTTTAGTTAAAATTACTATCAATAGCAAGCTATGTATATTTATTATAGGTCTACCAGGATCTGATGGCAAAAAGGGAAAAAAGAAATTGACGCTAGCAATACTGGGGAAATTGGAGTAAAACGTTTTGATACTTTTTTTCCTTATAGCGGCTGATTCTGTGTGTGATATATGCAAAATATATAAAAATTTATCCAATGATAATTTTTGAAAATGTGGCGAATGTGGGGTTTAAAATTTAGATGAAAACTCTAATTACTCTGTTCATGAGTTTATTAATTAATTAAGAACTTGAAAATGGTTCCAAATACTGCACATCCATAAAAAAGTATTCAACGCAGTAGTAATAAACCTTTCCTCCTGCATCTCAATTAACCGATCTTGTTCTATGAACTTATTTTCAATTTTTATTACATGTTCACAAGATTTTCGCTATTCATCGATCCCTATTTGAGAGAAAGAAACAGTGTAAAACTCATTTATCTTGTTTCTGATCAATTATAAATCAAAACTATCCAAGTTTATTTGTGGTATAAGAAACCCCTGAAATAAACCAAAGTTTAGTATAAGTACATAATATAATACACACGAAGAATCCCATTAACCAAAGTATCAAGACGTGTCATTCCTACTAACCAGTCAACGCTTGCACATGGCTCAATATCGATGATTGTGTATGTAATGCATCTTGTTGATCAAGTATTCTTTGATAAACATTGAAAACAATATGTCTTGCTTGCGATCGAAGAGGTTTCTTAGACATTTTCATCACTTTTTAAAGGAAATTTGAAGCCAAACCAAAAACAATTCCTCGAAATTTCAGTTGACAGATGAAATTTTTCTTTTATTGCCATATGAAAATCGCTAATTTTTAAATTTTTTTTTTGCCATCAGATTCTGGTAGACCTATAACAACCCGTATACCGGGATAGTTGCGATGTTCGTTTATTCCAGAGTATGCCTATGCTCTGGAAAAACGCGTAGAAAAAGGCGTGTTATGTTGTGAGTGACTATGTGCTTTATTGTATGAATTTAGCAATGCTAGCGTTGATTATCAATTTAGCAACCTGGCACCATTAACTTTTAATATAACCCTTATTATTATAATAAGGGTTAAATATATAATAAGGGTTATAGAGGGACCAAATAATATTAAAATATGAAAAACCATGATCTATATTACATTAATAATACATATATATAATTATATATATAATTTTTTAGTCTAATTTGGCCATTGAGCTGTTAATAAATAAATAAATAAATTAATTAATTGAGTTATATTTGTATGGGGTTACTGAGCTTAGTTTAATTTATTACGAGTCACCTATTGCGCTGTATTGTTTCTGGATCTCACGCAGGCTGTGCCCTGTGGACAAAGACTGTTGACATCGGGCTATTCCAGGGCTGCCAGATGTACGATTTAAATCGTACTTGTACGATTTTTTGTCATTTTTACTCATGTACGATCGCTCGACCAAGATCGTACAGACAATGTACGATTTTTCTGTACCTGGCAACATTTTGTAATGAAACGAATATATACTCCACCGGCAAGTATTATGTTCAAGGAATTTTCCAATAACCTAACGTATGCCTAGATCTTTTACTTCTAAAGACCCTTTTTTATATGAAGTTGTGTGCATTGTTACAAAACTTATTATTTTTCTCTTGGAAAGATTTGTATTGGAATAGTCAAAAACCTGTTTTTCTCATCAGTCTCTAGCTCTATGTGATTATATTATCCTCTTTTGATCTGCATATTGTCTTTAGTGTTTTTTATGTTACTTCAATACGCTTAAGCAAGAATGGGTAGTGAAAATGAAGAAGAGCGACCTGCGCCAGGTACTCCAAAAAATAAATTAGCCAAAAGAGGAGAGCTTTCTACAACTCAGGTCATAGAGGAACAAATACAGAGCACAGAAGTATCGGTCCGATCGGGAAAAATTGATTTATTTAGGGCCCGGTAAAAACTAATTTAAAGCTGGACTGTTTGTGACGTTGAAATGTTTTCAGAATATGGAGTTTTAAAGTTACACTCTTCAAGGCAAAGGCAGCCACTCATTTTAAATAAACTTTTCACTTTTATGGTGTACGATCTTTTCATTTCAAAATTTCCTTCGTGTACGATTTTTTTGTAGTTGGAGTACGATCATGCGTTTTTTTCACCTGGCAGCCCTGGGCTATTCTCTCTCAAGATTTGCTATTCTCTGTAGTCTATTTTGATATTTAAAATTTTATATATCAAAACATTTAAACCAAAATTTTACATTTTAGATTCCTAATGGATCTACTATTAAAAAATGTTTATCCCATTTATAGAAACTTGGTACGTACTATAATTAAACGTAATGGTAAGTCAAAAACCGATACATGAAACTTTTTCAACTTGTTAAATTATTTCTTAAGCATCTGACAATTGATGTCTGATGTATTGTACTTTGTAGTAGTACTTCGATGGCTCTTCGAGTGGTGTCGTGCATATTAATTTAAGAGCTACTTAGTTACTTACGTTAAACTGCAAGCGTCAATATTGTTGATAATGATATCTTATTAAAACTTACTTTCAGCGCATCAAATTATGTCGGAAAAACGATTTGTTAGCCCTAATTTAGATAATGTATCTAAAAGAATAGTATGGGTAGATTTAGAAATGACTGGCCTTGACATAGAAAAAGACCATATCCTGGAGATAGCATGTTTAGTAAGTGATGAAAAACTTAATGTTGTTGCTACTGGCCCTAACATAGTTATTCATCAGCCTGATGAGATACTGAATTCTATGAATGACTGGTGCATATCAACACATGGTGAGGTAGGCCACATTGTCTATATTTTTTTCATTTTTAGTCAGTATCAGAGTTAGAACATCAATCAATGACTGTAGTAAAGACTGAAATGAAATGTCTATGGTTTTTATAGTAATTGCCTTATTAAATAATTTAATTTAATAAATGCTTTATTAAGTAATTACTTATTAAAGTTACAGATAATTAAGTGACTTTTCAAATTGGAAGTAAGATCTAATATAAATAGAATGTTGAGTTATTATTTGCTGAAATTTTTGTATTTATATGGAGTGTAACTAACTATACACACAACAGACCAATTATGAGTTGTGTAACTAAAAAAGTGAATGGTAGTATTCTTTCCATGCAAGTTTCTGTGTCTGATTATTATATAAGTTTTTGATTTTCATCTTCATTGATTAAACTTTTGTATATTATTTTAGAGTGGGCTTACTAAATCAAGCCAAGAATCACAAGTAAGTGTAAAGGATGCTGAAGAAAAGGTATTAATTTTTTTAAAATCACATGTACCTGAAAAAACATGTCCTTTAGGAGGCAATAGTGTTTATATGGATAGAATTTTCCTAAGAAAATATATGCCCACATTAAATGACTACCTACATTATAGAATAGTTGATGTTAGCTCCATAAAGGAAATAGTAAAACGTTGGTATCCCAAAGAGTATTCAAATATACCACAAAAGAAATTTGCTCACCGTGGTATGAATGATATATTGGAAAGTATAGAAGAACTTAAGTATTATAAGAGTAATGTCTTTAAGCAGTAGCATAGTAACATTCCATAGACTTGAGTGTTTCTAGATAACAATAAGATAATTATGATACAAATGCATTTCTGTTGTAATAATAAATCAAATATACAATCTAATTTCTTATATCTTTTTATTTTCCTTATCTATTAACTCTTTACGAACAACTTGTACCTGAATAACACTGCATTAAAGGTAAATATTTGAAATTATAATAAAAAGGAGAGATTTCACATCAAGGTGGAAAAAGGTGGTGAAGTGAATTCAGTAGTTCTTAAGTTTTGGTTAAGGAGACAAATTCCTAGTGACATTGCTGCATAAATAATGTTATTGCAGCAAGACCAAAAAAATGTGTTTTTTTAAATATTACATATATACCTAGTGATGTATGATTTTGATTGAAAATCAGTTCACAATATACTTAGACTCATTAATATTCGTATCTCAAGACAGTCTCTTTTTAGGATTTTTAACATATTTTTTTCTTCGTACATGAGTTTCCGATTCGAACAATGTTTTCATTTCAACAACGATTTCAATATCTTGACATTGGCAAATTTACTAATTTATGAGATGCGTGCCATCTGTCAGCGAGTGGCGAAAAGAGTAAATTTTAACAAGCGTCATCTAGTATCGGTTTACTATTCGATACTAGATGGCGCCATAGGGTTAAAAAAATAACAAGTGGGCTATATTTAATATGAATATTGGTATTATTTCGTATTTTTTTATGGGTGACTGTCACCTAATATTTTCAATGTCAGCTGGAGTGATCAATTGACCTATAGAGTTCAGTAAAATTAACTAATTTATGCAAGAACAAAGGTGACTTAATTTAATTGTCTTTGGTAATATCGACTGGTTAATATAAAGTAATATTTATAATGGTATTACGAGTATTTGTGGTTTCTCACAAGCTTTTTTCTTGTCTTATATACAACCAGAACCAAGTAAGTATAACTCCCAGTCTTACATATTTAACCTACGAAGTGTCCGACTTACTCTAGGAATTTTATGGAAACATTCAGAAACGAGACTTATAGTTCGGTACACCGTAGAATAACTATTTATGTGACTGTAAATAATGTTGAAAAAAAAATCAATTCAACATATAAAATTTAAATATCTTAATTGAAAATTGCTATTCCTCACAATTTCACTGTTATTTCTATCTCAATTAAAAAAAATAACATATTTTAATTTAATAATGTTAGTATTTCTCAATTATAACTTTTTTGCTAAATATATATATATTTTCATATATTGATTTCATAAATATTACAAAAATAAGTGATTTAATTTCTGGCGAAATAAATCACGTTTATGACGGAATACATCTACGACATAAATAAAACAAGGTCTGGAAACATCAAATTATATTTTTTTCATAAAATATACATTGATAACTAACTTATTATTGTATATGACAATATTACACAATGATATTTATTATTGTAAACCTTGGTAAGCAATATAAAGGGTTATTTATAAAAAATAATTGATACATAAATATAATTAACAACGATTATTTTTATTTTAATGAAATTTAAAACTATAAATACGTTTGAATATTCGTATGAGATTATGTTCGAGTCCAATATTTTTGCTAATAAAGTAGTAGGATAACTGAAAATACAGCGACAAAATATAAAAATCTTTGGAACACAAGCTTTTTTTAATAATTATTTAATGTTGTATAATAAAATCAAAATTTTATGTAGATATCAAGAGTTATAGTACTTATTTTTTATTACACTTCAAAGAGAAAGTCTAACGTATATTCTATTCCAATAGTTTTCTATTTAAAATTCTTATATTGTTCAACTATTTTAGTAAGGTACATTTGTTGCGCTCTTTTATTTATGAATAAACCTTAAAATTGATAGAGAAAATAATGTTTTCATATATTAACTACAGATAGTTATAAAATATAACAATTAATCACAACACAGCGGATACACGTTATTAAATAAAATTTTAGGTAAGAGAATTTTAAATGTACGTAGAATAATTATTAAATTATAATCCATAACAATTCCTATAAACAAATTGAATGAAATTTTTGGCAAATAGATTTTTATATATTTCTAAATTAATGTTTATATAGAATTTGACAATTTCAAGTACTTGGTACACAATTCAAAAGTTCAAAAGTTAAATCTACAATTTTTAATATATAATGTAGTCTACAAAACGTTTTTATATTTTTACATTTAACTCTATTATCTATATTACACATCTAATTTGATTATAATAATTATGAATGTATTTTTATCTACAATGCATCTAAATCTTTATCAATTGCTGAATTAAATAGGTTTCTTTAATGTCTCATTAAAATCTAAATGAGAAATACAGTAAGTACATTATCTATCACCTAATGTATTTTCGAGTTTAACATACTACAAATCGAACAGATACTAAAATACCAGGTTACTCCAATTATTCACCGTACGCCTCCCACGTTACCTGAGATTGTTATGATAACATCATCAGCTGATAGCGAACAGGTTAATATTATTCGCGTACGAAAACAAATTCGTTGTAGTGATTCCAGCGATTTTCCTCTGAATCAACTCCAGGTTTCAATTCAGCTGCTCCTCCAGCCGTTCCGCTACCACAGCTCGCCGTCAACTTAAACCCTTGTTCTTGGAGCATGTCAAAGGCTTGCTCTATAAAGGAATGCTTTAAAAAGAACCTCGAAGTATACCTGTCAGCCAAGCCATGGTCAGGATCTCGTGATTCATTCAACGTTTCTCCAAACACATCTCGACATAGCGTCACCTTTCCGCACACCAATATGCGTGATAATTTACGGAATTTCACATCAGCGAGACCGTCTCTGCCGAAAGCAAAACTGCCTCGATATCCCACCGTAATGCAGCCACGCTCACGATTAGGAGGACGGGGATCCGCTTCCCTCACCGCATTCTCGAGTCCGGGAAGTCTGTAATGTCTGGCTTCCCGCGCGAGACGTTTATGCTCGCGAAAGCATTCAGGAAGCACCAGCCCGCCATCACGTAGATAATCTAGCACGTATCGGAAGAGAACACCGTCGCGATCGAAAAAGATGCGACCGCGAGCATCGCGTGGATGTTCGGAATCTTCGAGCGCGGCGGCGGGCAGCGAGTCTGGTTCGCGCAACAGCGTATCACGTGTAGTCGCGTAGTGCACGCCGCCTACGTTCAGCTCGAGGACCTCAGGCGGCACGTCCGCCATGGCTGGAGCCTGTCAACGCAATGCCGCGGCTGCGCGCCCCTCCTGACCCACTTACCGTCCGCCGCCCGCCCATCAATAACGCACGCCCGGGTTACTGACTTGGACGTAATTATTTCCTACCCCTTCGTTCGAAACTCCTGAAAACCTTCAAGGTCGATGTCAATTGCTAGTTAACAGATGGTCTGATATTCTCAATATTAATGAATTTGGCAAATTTGCAGTTCGTTTCTGTAATTTATATTGAGTTCGAGAATCAACAAATGATTTGAACATGACATAGCTTCTGGGAAAGTTCACATAAGCCCGTGGAATAATTTCAAGTAAAACAGTCCCAAAGTTTAATGAGTTTTATTGCTACTAGCCCGAGCTTTACGATGAATTTATTCTTGGAAAATGTAAGACGAGAATTATGAATGGTGTACTGAATAGTCGTTCTTGGGCGTTATTACACAAAATAAATAGATATTAAAATAAATAAATATATAATTTAAATGTAGTATTGTAAGGTTTCGGAATATGTATTTTGATTATGAGAAAACGAGAAAAATGTACGGCACGGGAAATAGTTCAGTGCCAAATCAAATAATGAGGAGCGCTCATTTACTAAATAATTGAAAAACGCCGGGGAATTTTAATAAGACTGCGCTCCGATTCAGAATGAAAAGCTGACCGCTTATGAGTTTTCCGAAAAAGTTTTATTTAAAAATACGGTCGTAAATGAATTATTTCATCTGTGGAAAGCATTAAAAGATCTACGACGAAACTGTTCACGGGTCTTTTACTTCGCTCATTAAATTATGCATCGCATTTTGACTGTCATTCCAAAATTATTTCGTGTTTTACGTATGCCATTAAAATATGTTAATATGTTATGCGCGGCGCATCAAAAGAATAATCATTGTAACTATTTTAAAATTTTATTACACCTGTCATTGTCACACTATTCAAACCTCCACATTGATTTTGATAATGTGTGTGTATATTTAATTTCAAGACTTGGCGCCAATTATGACTCCTTACGTCAAAAAACTTATTTTTTTGACTTGAGTCACACTTAGTGCTAATATTATATTAACATATTTTATTGGCATAAAGTTCTGTTAGGTACATCGAGTAGTGAATATATTAACTAAAATAAAGAAAGATAGAAGATTTCAAAGTTATTTATCTAGAGAAAGCTAATACTTAGTTACTTACTAGGTATTGTATAAAAAAAACGAAATTATAGAGGTGGTAAATAGGTCTTAGCGAATTGTAGATACGCACTAAAATGTACATACTATATTTTGTAGTATTTTCTATAAGATTTTGATGTATGTGGCAATATAAAGGTAGGACATAAGACACGAAGAAAACAGACTTTTAAGACGAGTGAATATATATGGAGCGCTATATCCTTGAGCGTTTCTATAATAAGAATATAAATTAATTACTCTTGTTTGTGAAGAATAAACTAATTAACAAAGATAAAAATGGGTTGTGATTTATAACAAGATAGAACTTCCCATAAGGTACTATTAATATTATGATGAGATAAATAATTGTTTTCCTGTGTGTGTTGCGGTTTGCCTAAAATAAAATACCTACTAATTTAGCATTCCATTCTTGTGTTTCTTGTCAGGTTTCTGTACCAACCCAAAACATGTATCGCTGGACATGGAATCAAAAAGAACAACATATTTAGCGTAATGGACAAGACAAAATTTTGGACGATAAATTAGTGTCTATAGTCACATCTATACATATATATTCTTATTTTTATTGCTGTTAAGTGTTTGCTTAATCGATTCAAATTAAACATTCATAATTTTTAGAACACGCCAAAACGCTTCTCTTCACAAGATGGCGTCCTACTTAAGTATAATGTACCTCCTTGTCTGTAAACACGTGAATGGACGTGTGTCAGGACTTTTTAAATAAATAACACAAATACACATATATCTATTTCGATAGATATTACTCTCCAACGAAATTAAATTCCGGGACAGTATTAGGATTAGACAGGCGAATACATAGTTGACTTCGTTGTAGTTAATAGTCGTTGATTCGACTAATCTGTGACCATTTTGTGTTATGTAATTGACGTATAAATTCAATATGTTTAACTAAGGATTTTATTATAAATTTGTACAAATTTGCTTTATAAAGCTGGTATACTTTTCTGGGATGATTTTCAGTAACATTTTATTTTTCATACTGTCAAATAGCCTATTAAGGGACGTAATATTTGCGAAATGAGTTATTGACATCATTTTCAAAGCCGCAGGATATCTGAAATTGGATTTAGGCCCAAAAAATAGCTTTCGTTGATAAAAATTATATATATACGTTTTTATAAATTCAGTGAAAAAATTATGTTTCATGAGAATTTAATGAAATGCCACGCAAAAAGTCTTATCACAGCTTCCGGAGCCTGATTTAATTTAATTTTGTAATAATAATACAAATCCACCTTATTAAAACTCGTTTTTTTATTTATTTAAAATAATTGTTTCTAAATTTAACTAGTTTCAGAGATACGGCAGCGCCGCGTTAACCAGTTGAAGTGTTTTTAAAGACAATATAATTCAGTAAGCTTGTCTAGCTTACCCCACAAACAAAAGATATTATCAGTGATTCGTCTGCCTCCATCGGAAACAGTTTTAAAATATTATCAGAGCATATCTAATTACTTTTAGAGAAGTGTTTTGTTGGTTACAACATGCGTCTCTTATCCCTGAGGTCGATCCTCTGCTGTGCATGAAATACATTCTGTCTGTGTATATTTAACATTCGCTCGTTCGGTGACGGAAGGCTGAACACCTACTTGTCTATTAAGAAAAATGACCACGTAACAATACAAATCTGTGGCCAGACCTAAAAGGTTGTAGCGCCAGCGATTTTTTATCTAATCTAATAATAATGTTAATCTTTTATTACTTTCGAATGCCTCTAAAGTGGCCCTTAAAATAAATTAATAGGTTATTTCTATATTTTTGAAATATAGAAGCTATAACATGGATTCCATAGAATAATTCCGGAGAATTCTCTAATTTCGAGGTCGGCTCTATCATTCTATTCAATACCGCATCCATTTGCACTAAAAAGGATATAAAAAAAAAACAATTTACTAACTTAAAAATTCTTTATTCATACTTAAAAGATTGTTCTACGATGTACAACTAATATCACATGGGATTTTAAAGTAAATACATAGCTATTTTTAAAACAATTCTTTGGACTGCAATTAGGTCATATTAGTCTATTTTGGTTAACGTGAAATTTACTATTGTAGTCATTTACGATAGTTTTGTCAAGTTAAGTCGATTTGATTTAGAAACACAGATTTTCCATACATTCGGTGTACTGCACAAAAATATTAAAACATTCGTGCGTCCGTTTAGTTCCACAAGCGCTACTCAAGTTTCTAAAACAAACTTTATTATTCCTATTGTATTATATAAATATTAAAATTTACAATTGTGCGCAGTACATGCGTGGATTACAATCTGTATAGCAAACATTACAAATTTGTCTAATCATAACAAAACTTCTGAATAAGTTGCGTAACTTATACTTTTGTATATATGACATTTAAGTATATATCTAATACATGATATACCTATAGCCGGTGTTAACAAAATTATTATCTCCACGTAAACAATACTGCTTGGTTAATTTTTTGAATTGAGCAATACAAATTAATCATCCCGTCGGATATCGAAGCTTTTAAATGTATAGTCGTCAATTTCCTTGTTATTATTGAAGTCAGCTTTATCAATCTTGCTACTTGGGCTGCCTGTTGTTTTCAGCCATTGCATCCTAAAAGATAAAATTATGTCAAAATAACTTTTTTTTTAAATTCCTTTTCCACAGACGTAGAAGTAGTATCAATTTACATAATTTTAATAAATGGCGCAATTTTGTTGAACTTCGCTACATGAATTGTGGCGGAAATCGAGTGGGTTTTTTTAACGTAATGGAGGCAAACGGGCAGGAGGCTTATCTGTTGTTAAGTGATACCGCCGACCATGGACTCACATTGCCAGAAGAGTCGCAAGTGCGTAGCCTTTTAAGAATTGGTACGCTCTTTCTTTTTGTAACCTAAAAGATTATTTTTTTACTAAAATATTATTACCATATCAACTGAGTTAACTATGTAGATTATATTGCGAATGGTTAGCGAACATAGCTGTGTTTGATTCCCGAAATAATAATTGTTTCCCATTGGTGGGTAAGCACGGAAGGAAGAACTTTACAAAAAACAACTAAATATGCAGAAATCTCCAGTTAAGATATATTATGAATGCATAATACCAGATAATGATGAAACTAAAGGACAAGATCAGAAGTATAAGTAATAAGAAACAAAACGTTTATGTTTTGTTTCTTATTTCCATTATCCCATTGAAAAAAACTTAGGTGGAACTGGGCGGACCATACCACTCGCATGAACAATGGCAGAAGGACAAAGAGGGTAACAAAGTGGAAAGGGCCACCAGGAAAAAAAAAAGAGAGGTCGCCCTCTTGCACGGTAGGTTGACGAGCTTCAGGAAGTTGGTAGATAACTACACTAGCATCTTAGTAAGCTGATGCGCGCGCTTTGCGGAATTGAAGAACTTATAAAACCTTTTTCAAGAGTTCAAAGAGGGTGCACTAATTACAGTTTCCGAAAGCCTATTCCAGTCAGCCACTACTCGGAGAAAGTTTTTAAGGGAATTTGTATTATATTGAGTGGTCTTCAGTTTTAAAGAACTACCCCTCAAATGTGTTTTCTCACTTAAACTAAAGAGCTTCTCAATTCATGGAACATTATAGTGGCCAGTAAGGATTTTATAGGTTTCCTCTTAAACGTATTGACTATTAAAAAATACTTATTCAGTTATTTTTTAACAAACCTCCAATGGGTTCAATATCAAAATACCAAACTATATTGTAGGTATAATTACTAACATCCCAATTGTTATTCACGTATTAACTGCATAAGTATAAGTAAAAAAAACAAAATGAAAAGACAAAATATCCCTTAAATGGTTAACATCAAAACAAAAATCAATACATTTTAGGTTTATTTTATAGAACAGGGGGCAAAAGGGCAGGAGGCTCAGTATCTTATGTGATAACGCCGCCCATGGACCCTCAATGCCTCAACCCTCATGGGCTCGCGAGTGGAATTTCGTATTCTGCCTCGACGTCCGATGATGAAACTTAATAACTATATATATATATATATAACTGCAGGTATTAATCAGAAGAACTCCTATCAAAACCTCCATGGTAACTGAGGTAGAAGATGCAAAAGAACCGTGCACTATCATCAAAAATAAATATTATTTATTAAAAAAGAAAAAATGTACGTAACTATGGACCTACCGAACATGCTGAATAAACAGTAACAACCTTTTTACGTATGAATGTTGAAACTAAATGTGTTCAAATTTAGAATAATGTAGTTTTACAAACACGCGCTTAAAGTTCAAGGTAACACCGAGAAGTTCATTAGGGCGTCTCATTATCATTAGCACTGGTTCTTAACACTCTGAAATGACACGTATTCTGTCGAGAATTCCTGAGTGGCCCAAAGCCTTGGACCGTCAGTAATGTTCCACATTAGACCTTTTTCATAATGAAAGTGCTAAGGGTGTGACCACTCGTGTTACGACGATAAATTGTCCGACTTATCGATTCTCTTGAGTAATCTAAATATGTATTTGTTTTTTTATGAGACTGGAGACGGTATTTTTTTTTCATAAATTTGAATTGCTTTTGCTGCACCCTCCCTCGCGAGGGGGGTATTTTGGCCCGTTCGGGGAGTAGTCACCAAATCAGCTGTGACAGTTTTTCCCCATGGATTTATTCCCGCGCTGAGCCAATCCAGATTTCGAAATATCCCTTCGAGAGCTACTGAAAAAAGTTTAGGAGACAATGGAGACAATTCCGTCCACCACAATCTATTTTTATTAATCAACTGCCCACTGAAGTATTTCGAAACTAATTCGACTTAGGGTCCTTCAAATAAAGAGCGTACCAATTCTTAAAAGGCCGGCAACGCATTGGCGAGCCCTCGGGCATTGAGAGTGTCCATGGGTGGCAGTATCACTTAACATCAGGTAAGCCTCCTGCCCGTTTGCCCAGTTCTATAAAAGTTCTGCAAGTCCGCTTAAATTTCACTTAAAATGTTACGCATAACAATAGTGCTCACGGTTTAGGTTTAAAAAAGAAAAATATTATACATATTTTAATTTCCCAAAATAACTAAATCCAAAGTTTACAAGAAATTCTCGTTATTGACTGCAGTGATATTTTCCTGGATTTTCTATAGCTTCCCAGTTCCCAATAATCTATCAAAGACGGTGGAACGTGCTCGTACGTCAGACGCTGTCAAACTTAATTTAAAATATCGTTTCTGGAGAATTATCTGCATTTTATCTCGGAAATAAACAGAATAATATTCCTAGTAGAAAGTTCTGTTTCTACTAAGTAGTTCTTAAACATTACACAAACTGAGCTCCTATATTTTTTTTTTGAAAATTGTTAAAAGTAATGTAATTTTGACAATTTTAACATTAAATACACATGAACCAAGCAAGTTGGCGTAAATAACAAAATATTAGTATTGTATTTACCACAATTAAGTATTAAATTTCGGAAAAGCAATAGTTTTTATACTAAAAAAGTTAAGCATTAGTACAAATCAAAGGTTTTTAAACATGCCATATGTAAAAACCATATTGGATTTTGACATATGGGTCTCATAGTTCACACTTTTAATGCACACATTGCTTTGTCAAGATATAGGCAGCCATTTCACTACAAAACACCCAAAGTATCATGTTCTGTGAGAAATGTGTGCAATCAAGTGTTAAACTACTTTATCTAGATGATATATAGTGTAATTTAGGAAAAGCGTTTAAATGTGCCTTCAGAATATATTTTATCAAGGTTGTGAAACACACCCAAGGAGTGCCAAACTAATCTTATTTATTATGATTTGTATTGTCTATTGTAATAATAGGATCTCCATAAGATTGCCTGTTATATTTTTTTCAATTAAGAATACATTAATGTTATTTAACTTAAATAATTATGTCTTTAGAATTCTTAAACCAAATATAACATAAATTAAACAACACAAGCAGGAGCAGCAAATAATAGTGGTCCAGTCTTTGAAACTTAATACTCAAGAAATAAAAACAACTTCAGTGGTGAGAATGTAAACTAAAGGACTTATGCTTGCATTGGATAAACAACAATAAAAAAATCTTACATAGATTCCACTTTATCATTTGGCCCCTGCATCTGCCCTTGTACAGTTCCTCGAGATGTGTTCATACACCATCCTTTTAATCCTAGTTTGTCTGCTTGATTTTTTGTGTACTGAGTAGAGAAAAATTAAAAACAATGAGTGTAATATAGTAATTAAAAACCCAATTAGTACTAATAAGAGTGTGTACCATACTATGTGTATATAGTAATATGACTAATATTTGCCTATACTTCAAATAATTACTAGAGTTGATATCCATATTGATAAATCTAGATTTTTTGATGAAAAATGTATTGGATATATTGGATTAATAATGTGTTTATTCAGTAGGCTATGTCATATGTGAAATACTTATATTAACTCTTATCTGTTAACTTCAGATTTATAGAGTGAGATATAAATTAGATTTACCTTGCGGAAAAATACACCTTGAACTCTGCCAAATATTTCAAAATCAACACTTCTTAGCGCCATCGAGACAGATGCGGAAACTGTGCAATGACCAAGTTTAATAACAGAACTTGTTAAAGTTGTAAGGAGCAATAACTGAACCATTTAATTAAATTTTACACCTATGTATTAAATATAATCTGTAAAATTTTACGTATTTTGATTACAAAATACGATTATTTTGCTGAAACTTTTCCAATTTCCAAAATATCTGTCAAGTGTAAACGTCTTATGTAAGTTCTTTATTGTTATTATGGCAATACATTGTTGTTCAATATTTTATTGAAACTCAGAAGTGAGAAGTCGATACATAAAAACTGTATGAATCGTGGTACAAATTAGAAATGTTTAACCTATGAAACAATTATGTCAAAATTCTGTACATTTTCTGAGTCGTTTCTGAATTTCATCCATAACGTTTTCTTCTTAAGTTAATTGTCAAATCGTCAGCTGTGATATGTAAAACGTCAAATGAATTGACTATTAAATAAAAAAGAAAGATCTACAATAATTGTAATTTTGTCTTACGAAGAAATCTAAATATTATCCGAAAATTATAATAATTATAATTTGGAGAAATCTATCTTTATTTGAGTAAAATGAATTTTTATTGCTGTGCCAGGTAAGTTTGTATCATAACATTATGTAACACATTTTTATTAATACATTGAGGATCTTATGAATAAATTTGTTGTAGATTAAGCAATAAATCACTTTTGGGGAGCTTGGCCAAACTTCGACCTGCGCTAAGAACAGCGCAATATGCTCAATCTGCGTCAGTACCGAAAATATCCTTCAAACCATATGAGCCACCAAAAGATGAGCATTTCGATCTGAAAAATGAACGACTCAACCGACCTATGTCTCCTCATCTCACGATTTACAAGCCCCAACTTACGAGTCTCCTTTCCGTGACCCACAGAGCTGCCGGTTAGATTTTTGCAAGAAACAGTAATATTATTATGAACTTGTAGTAATACATTTGAGGATAATCTAAACAACATGATGATCTTATTCCTAAATTCCGTATCCATGTTTAAATTAATTGCCCTCTGTTCGGATTTAATAGTTGGATTTTTTTTTTAGGTATAATGCTATCAGGATACATAACAGCATTAGGTGTTGGTGCTTTAGTTCTGCCTCATGATGTTGCTCATTATGTGACAATGATTGAAGGCTTGAATTTCTCACCAGCAACTATTTTCCTTGCTAAGGCCTGTCTGGCTGCACCCTTGGGATACCACTTTGCTAATGGGATCAGGCATTTGTACTGGGACACGGCTAAAGGCTTAACAATTAAAGAGGTTTACTCGACTGGATATGCAATGTTAGCAGGTGCAGTAGCAATAAGCTTGTTTTTGGCAGCATTGTAAGTAATTAAGTAGACATTTTGGAGTATTATTTATTTGTGGTGTAATAAATCATGGACAATTAAACATTGTATTAATTTTGAATTATTTGTGGTTGCAAACTCATGCAACTCCGCAATTGTTTAGAACATCGTGGATTGTTTTGAATTTTTCAAAGTCCAACTTTTCAGTTGTGGCTAACCCTTTGGCGGCATTCTGAAAAGAAAAAGAATTTATTAGATCTTTCAATTTGGTTTGAATTTATAATGTGTAAAATTACTTACATTGAAAATAATGTTATTATTCTTCAAGAATTCCCCATAAATATTAAAGAGATCAGATCTTTTATCGAGCAGTTGTGCCAGACTTAAAGGTGTATGAGCAATAGAGACATCTGATAGGAAATCTTTAGCAGATAACCAAGTTCTAGACGGCTCCATTGCAATGTTACAAGTAGCAAAGCTACTAAGATCACCTCTGCCCCCAGCATCCCTGTTAAGGCATAGTAGTTCATATTGAGATGCATCGAGGTTAGATAAGTCAGCACCTAAAAGAAAACATAAGTTAAAAATTTTATGATTTCAAAGGATATTTAATTAAATGATTATACATTTTGTTTGAAGTCTCAAAACCTGGAGTTGGGTCAGTAATAATCTAAGGTTCCTTTTTAATTTAAGGAAAATTATCAGACAATGTGAAACAATAACATTAAATATTTCCCTGAATATCAAATCTGGGACTATCTGAGTGCCCTGTGTGTAAACTACCCTGAACTGAGTATAGATGCATTAAATTAGTTTTTTATTAAATTCCTTCTACCCAACATATAAATTGTAATATCTTACTAGAAACAAATGCAACATCTCCTCTATCTTCTTTCAAGCATTTGACTGCGTTGCCATCTCCTGAGCATTGTTTCTTCAACTTTGATACATCATCGCCTAAAAACATTTGGTTATTAAACATATTTTAGGACAAAAAATAGAATTTACCCACAGGTAATGTATGATAATCTATTTTGTAGAATTGTGTCAGGTTTTTAGGTAAATTATCAGTAGATTTGTAAAATTGTAGTAGTACATATAGAAAAGTAGTTAAATGTTCATACATTTGAACAATATGTTGTGGTTTTTATTACCTCTAGGATTATTTTCTGCTTTGTCTACACCAGGCAAACAGGACCCATCAAAGAAGCCTCCGAAATTCTTGATACACTGAAATTGTATTGTTGAACAATTATCAAACAAATAGTTGTAACCAACTTCTAAAGTAAAGAAAGAGGGTTACCATTCTTAAATTTCCAATGAATTTTTTTATAAATACTTTAAATTCATAATTTATATAAAAAAATATTTTTTAATTTATTTGAAATATACATTTGATTAATTTATCCAAGCTGACATGCCTAAAGTTTTATTAATTTGTCATTAATACATACCTGATCAGAGGTTATGAGTCTTTTGTTGATTAAATAATATAGTGGAGCCTGCAGCCCACTGAAAGTACTGAAGGAGTTGTGACATGAGCTGTAAAAAGGTAATTGAAATGATAGTATTTGTTCCTACTATGTGTTTACCTACTACTGCATAATAATACCACTGTTACCAAATGGGCTGACATGACGGAATGACAATGGGCTGTCAAATTTCCTTTCGTGGCAACCCTACTAGGGAAATATTAGTTGGTATTTCATAGAGCAAGTAGTGGCAAATTTTGATATAATTTTCGTTTTATATATACAAAATCAAATTCCAATTTATCTTTATATATATAATTCTTCTGTGAGTGTGTATGTCACTGAACTTCTCTCAAACGACTGGACCGATTTTGATGAAATTTTTTGTGTGTTCAAGGGGATCTGGGAATGGTTTAGATTCACAAATCAGCTCGCCAGATGGCGCTGCAGTCGGTACTTTCATACTTTGCTTTACTAATTGGTTGAAATATCATGCAGGACAACGTCTGTCGGGTCCACTAGTATATATATACATATATATATAAACATGTGTATTATATAAATAATAATCAATTTTATGATAAGCAAAGGTTTATAAATAAAATATAGTTATATTTATTTCAAAAGATTTAGTACGTGTGTCTATTATATTTAATTTCTATGGTTGTTTTTTTAATTTTGAACAGATAGAGATAAGAATCTTTTTGGTCGAGAAAAAAAATATTTTCTCACCGTTTTCCCCTCAAATCGTCAATTTTAGCAAACACACTGTTCTTCTTAACTACCGCAACAGCATAATTAGGTATTTTGTTTTCTCCATACACTTCGTGGAATACCGGATGGAGGTTGTATTTCTTTGAGGCAGACGCTACCCTCATTCCGTCAACGGAGGCCAAATCTGATCCATTGTCTTGTACCTAAGGAAATAACTTATCTATATATAACTTTATATACATATTGCTGAAACCGAAATTGATGAATCGATTTTGATAATAACTTTGCTTGGGTTTATAACTATTTATAGTGATTTGAAATAGGGCATGAATAGCATTCGAAGTTGGGTTTTACGTTAATTTTTTTTTTACAAAATTATCGTTTTTTGAAGCAAAACTCGTAAATTTGTTTATTTATTTCATAATCCGCAATAATTTTTAACTATATCTAACCTAGATCAATATTTGACAATACCTATGCTGTGAGATGCGAAACACACGAAAAATTCACTTTAGAAAAAAAATATATCAAAAAGCCCTATAGCGGCCTTATCTCTAATCAGGGAGCGTTCAAGTATTACGTAACGAATTTTGGCAGGGGGGTCCTTTTGTAAAACGTTACGATGCGGGGCGGGGATTGAATTACGCGTTATTGTTAATATTATTTTCTACTTACACCACATAATAATAACTAAAGAGTCAGTAGGTGGTCACGAAACGTTTTACTAGACTTGGGAACAGTACTATACTTGGTTTCTGAAAAACGTTACGGCGAGTTACATGGGGGGGGGTCAATAATCTTCAAAAACTGCGTTACGTAATACTTGAACGCTTCCTCAGCCATCTTTTCCAACCAGTATTAAGAGTGTTTTAACACAACATGTGTAAATATGCACAATAATTAAAAAAATAAAAAAAACTTACACTTTTTAAACAGGCGTCATCCGAGGCCTCTTGTACGCAATCCAATTTTGGTCTAATATCTCTACTGAAGGCAAACACTGACATTGCGCGGCATTTTGCTAACGCCACGTTTGATGTTACACATAATCTATAAAATGGGTTTAATTAATTATACATATAAAATAATAAACGTGTGTATATGTACACGCGTTTGAAGTTATACTTCTTAAGCATAATAATTTTCTTCGAGCACTTCAGATGGGCGTTTCAATCTTAGAATTGCATTTTTCTTGTCCATTTTAATGGTCACTTCCAATTGAAACAATATAATATGTAATAATCACGATATTTTACATTGGTTTTCTCGTATAGAAATCATTATTTTGGTTTAAATAAACACGACTCTGAAAAACACAAGCCATGACAGACAATGCAACTTGTCCATAAAAGAGAGCAAGCGCCAACTAACGGTCCAGACTGTTTTACCGACGTTTGAACAGATATTCAGGGTGTCGGGTTTTTGTGACGGTGTGCGGGTGTCGGTTTATTGTGACGGTGTGCGCGCGCATCATAAAATTTGTTTTCCTTAACGTGCCAAAAGAAGTATAACATCAAAAAAAAAAATACACTAATCTTTATAAGCGTTTCGCCGGGAATCAAACAATGCCAGGTTTAAATATCTTAAATAAAACAACCATTACAGTTGTTCGTTACCAATCTTTTAAAAACTAATTTTCCGAAACACGAATGTTCTCATAAGTCTCCTTCTAGCATATTGAGTTTACGATGTGTTAAAAAGAGAGACATACAAAAATGAATTATTTGCTCCAAAAACCTCTATCATACTTGCCTCACAACTGGCTCAGGTGGTCCATGGCCACGTTCAATGACTTCAGTGTAGTTCGCCTTTTGCAAGTAGTCTGCTGGTCTGATTGGTATATTATCAGCGACGTGATGGATTTTATCAGAGAGACCGAGTACGTTTACAAACCAATCGGGCTTGGAGCTGGCACCTATGTAACATTTTTTTATTTGAAAATGGTAGCTGGTATTATTTATTATTTTAATACAATTTATTTGGGTATACGTTCTGTCCCATACTACCGGGAAACAGTTCTCCGATTTAATGGGAGTATGCTCGACCAGTCTAACTTCTGACTGACCTTGATATTCTACTCGACGGTCAGAAACACTCCGTAAGCGGGAAGCAGGCACATATGACATTTTGCTTCAGAAACGAATCTTAGCGCGAACTATAACGTTCGTATGTTAAAATCGAATTCATTTTTGACGTATGGAAGTCACACTTATCGTTAAGAGCGCGTATAGGGCTTGCAAAATTCATGATTTCACCCGCGCGTCTCCCAACGCCCGCTCTAGTGACTAGTGAAACATATGCCTGAAGTTCGCGTGAGATGAGACGGACGATACAGTGTTTCACGGGAGAATTATGAAGTAAACGCTAATTTATGCTTTTTATTTAAATAAGTCGTAAAATATAGAATATTTAATGAAATGGCGAGTAAAAGCTTTCGGACTAATGTGCTGTAAATTATCTAATATATAAAATTCTAGTGTCGCGGTGTTCGTGGTTAAACTCCTCCGAAACGGCTCGACCGATTCTCATGAAATTTTGTGTGCATATTGGGTATGTCTGAGAATCGGAACACATCTATTTTTCATCCCCTTAAATGTTAAGGGTAGTCCACCCCTATTTTTTTTTAATTTTAGATAAAAAAAAATTTTTTTTATGATACAGCATTAAAAAATACACACAACCCCTAATTTTCACCCCTCTACGATCAACCCCTATTGTTATTATTATTATAAATGATAAACATGGCAAAACGACGTTTGCCGGATCAGCTAGTAATATATATTTTTTGACTCTATAATACTTGTCGGGAATCGTATCGCGGAATTTAAATTGTACTGTGTTCCAATGGAACATAGGATCAATAGGTACGTATGATTTTCAAGGATTACATAATGTTTTGAATTTGATTTTCATATGACGCGATAAAATGGCTGTTAGAATTTTATTCCGAGTGGCTGCTGTTTTTCCCACAAAAAAATAACTGTTCCCGCTATGTTTATAAAACATCATACCCGATTAAGCCGTAAGCGGCTTACCTACCATACTTTTGAATTTATATTTTTATTGTATTTAACAAAAATAAACAAATATTTTTGAGATTCTCAGTCCGTAGAATGATCATTGAGAGATGTCTATATTTTCAAGGGACATTTTTATCTTGTATTTGACACAGATAGTACAATATTTTTTACGCAATTAGTTTTTCGCTATGGAAATCCATAGATCATATTTTTATGTGCTCTGTGCTGCATACAGGATAAAAATAAATAATATAAAACATTAAATACAAGAAACAGTTATTTACGTAATCATATTTTCGCGATGCAATAGGACAGTATATATCTTATGTTTTAATTACGTTCCTATATATAGAATCTTGACATAAACTACTTACCAGCATCAGCCAACTGCTTTATCTTTTCCCTAAGTGGGGACAGCTGGGCAAGGACGTCATTATGTCCCAATAGCCCTTGCCAAGGCCGTGCGGCCCAGGAACAAGCCTTCTCCCTAACCGGTACTTTAGACCCATCCACGCATAGATATGAGAACTCGTCAGGGTTCTCTGGTGATTGGCTGGCGGGTGTAGTGCCTACTGGCAACTGTCGGGATATGTTTGAATTACGTATTTATTGTATGAAAAGTTTACTTAAAATTATAGTTTCTGAATTAAGGCTTAATAGTATTCTTTCAATAGTCATAAAATAAATCAGTGGCGCTACAATCTTTTTAGGTTTAGGTATCAGATATCTGTATCTGTTTTATGATTATTTGTCATAGGCAAGGTTATCAGCCTCCTGTGCCTGACAGTCTAAGGCAAGCCGGTTTCCTCACGAATCACGATGTTATGCTTCACCGTTGTTAAATGCGCACATAGAAAGAAATTCAATTGGTGCATAGCCGGCGTTCGACCCTACGACCTCACAGAAGAGAACACTGCTCTCAATAGCGACCGATCCGATATTAATGAGTTTTTGTTCCGCGCTACGGATATTGAGAGAACTACATCGAATTTGCATACAAAAACGTCCGTGTAGGTATCTCTGTCGCTATTATAGTAAAATTAGATGAGTTGCTTTTTGTTTTAGTATATTACTAGCTTCGGCTGGATTAGGTTTGGTAAGATTTTTTTCCACCTTCAAGTCAAAAATAAAATAAATTAATAAAAATTTTACTTACTAATTTCTTTTAGTATGTAGTCATACTATTTATTGGTGAAAATCATTTCGGTAGTTATTGAGATTATCGCGTTCATTAGCGTATTTAATTAGCATATATTTATATATATGTTATTTTAGTTTTTCTAAAAAGACCTGCCCTGCGATTCTGTAACTCACTTCACGAACTCACACAGCGGTTTTCGCATCGGCGGTCGCTCTCAAATCAGTCGTGAAGCAGTCATTTTATGATTTGGCATTCTGATAAACAATAAAGTGCAAGCTCCCACCTTTTCAGAATGCCAAATCATAAAATGACTGCTTCACGACTGATTTGAGAGCGACCGCCGATGCGAAAACCGCTGCGTGAGTTCGTGAAGTGAGTTACAGAATCGCAGGGCTGTTTTAACTCTACTGTCAGTTACATGTCTACGTTAAATTGTAATAAATTTTAATTAAAATTTAAACTTGAACTCGTTAAATAATGGTTAGTTAACTCAGGTGTAATATTAGGGATTTGAAACTTGAAAGATAACATACCCCGAAGAACTTCCGCACATATATGACCTTAGTAAAGGCGACCTCTCCACCATTATGGGCGAGGCACCTTAAAGCTCCCTCATACCCGCTGTAGTTATCCGGATAATCACATTTCTCGGGATGTTCACACATCGCACACAATTGGCTATATTGACCCTCTGTAATTAATAAGGTTTTATTGGTATGGAAGCCTATGTATCTAGTAAATCAGCCCGATAGCACAGTAATTTTCTTTGTCGATACCTTTCACGTAAAGAAAAGATAATTACTAATATCGAAAGGTTATAGTAAAGAAGTACATAGTATGCTAGAAAATATTGCGATTTGTTTTTAATCTTAAAATTTTAACGAAAAATATTCTTTTAATTTTTTCTTTATTTTATTGTTTTCGCACATGAGTAATAAAACAGTATAAAACCTAACAGATGACTGAAACGGGAAGGAATTATTCCTTATGCGATCAGACAAAAAATAGCTAAATAAAGTTTGCTAGCAAAAGCAATTTGTTCCGACATCCAAACTCATGATTATATAACATATTTAGCGTATCTCATAGTCATATTTGTAAAGTTATGGGAGAACAGTAGTAAAACTTTTCTCCGGTTTAATCAATCATTGTGTCGAGTTGCGAAGTTTTTCGAGTATCCTCACTTTGATGTGAAAAATTTCTGTAAGTTCTTTATGAAGAGCAACTTGTTGAGCAACCTCATTTATGTTTGAGTCTCATTTTCTTGATGACCCTTACCTGAACTTAGCTTAGTATTAAACGCCTTATTGTTTAGTAAAAGGGTTTTTTACGAATTTCAATTTCTTTTAATGATTAACGCCTAGTTAACTCACTCAGTAATTAGCATGTAATAATCAATAATTTTTCTAAAACATACATTTAATTTAGACGTTTTGAACTTCTTGTTTATTTCAATAACACTAAAGTTTTTCTTTATTCATTATTCGAACTTAAGTATTAAAAAAACAATTAAATTTTCAAAAACACTAGCTAAACATTCTTGCATTAAAATGGTTGTAAACTTTCATATACGTCTCTATATAATTAAAATAATCAGAACAGTACTCACTCCACGCAGCCGTTGTCTTTGGATCCGGTGACCAAGTACCAACGATACAAGATTTCTTGAAGAACGTCGAAAGGGCGCGTAATTCATTCTCTTTAGGCGATATTGTCCGGTCAGTCATTTTTGGGAATATTTCCCGCTTCATAAGCATCGTTAGCGGTATCTAAAAAGGATATACATAATTAAAATCGCCTGAACTTTATTCGTCCAAGGTAAAACTTTGTGTTAGTCTGAGATATGAGTTGTAAATACACGTTTCTAAATGCGCAGTTTTGAGGCCTTGAATTGACGTTACAATATGTGTTATGAATTGGTACGCTCTTTTCTTGAAGAACTCTAAGTTTTTTTTTTAATAGAACGGGGGGCAAGCGGGCAGGAGGCTCATCTGATGTTAAATGATACCGCCGCCCATGGACACTCAATGCCAGAGGGCTCGCGAGTGCGTTGCCGGCCTTTTAAGAATTGGTACGCTCTTTTCTTGAAGGACCCTAAGTCGAATTGGTTCGGAAACACTTCAGTGGGCAGCTGGTTCCACATAGTGGTGGTGCGCGGCAGAAATTGCCTTAAGAAACGCTCAGTTATTGACCCACGGACGTCAAGGTGATACGGATGGTATCCAGTTGCTTCCCCTCACACATTGAAATCGATTTTACTTTAGGTTTTATAATGTAATTTTGTTTTATCTCTTTGTGTGTGTTATGTTCGCCTATAAGTGCTTGTCAAATTAAATATTGTAGGTATTTTATTTTTGTTGGCAATCTTTTATATATAAAAAAAAATAAGTATCTTAAGTTAAAACATGGAAACGAATAGTATGAATACATATAGTATGTACGCAATATAAACGTTTGCGAGACAGTATTTCTCCTGTATTACGTTCACGTATAAAACCCTTATTACTTTGCGGCATGTATCGAATATCAATCTCCAATAAATTATAATATTCCCTCTGGTAAAAGAATCCATTTCTAGAAACATGATTTTATTGTATGTTGAATGTCTTAAGGGGCTTACGCGACGAGAATTGTAACACTGTTTTATATTTAATATTCGTTGTTGTACTCTTGAGATAACTAATTAATTTTAATTAATAAAGATAAACTTTGCGCTGTCTCGAATCTTTAATTAAATTAAATTAATAACTAGTTTTAGTCAAAAGTTTTTATTCGAATTTAGTTTGTTTGGTTCATTATTAATTTATTTATCGTTTATCGTTATCTACAGTGTTTTTTGTGGTTATCAAGATTTAATTAGACAGACTAAGCAGCTGATGCAAGATGAAAACTTCTACGGTCGGAAGCTGCATATAATTTAAAGCTCCGTGATATCTAATTGAACTTAAGACATGTTCCGCGTCTGTCTTATTTATTTATTTATTTATGCTTTACCTTATTAACATACACAACAAAAGTACAAAAAAATATGTTACAAAAAGTTATAAGGCAACGGGCGGCCTTATCGCTAACATGCGATTTCTTCCAGGCAACGCTAATGTGGAATAATGAAAAAGAAACACCGACAGAGGGTAGAGAGTACAAGAATTACAAAAATTATCGATCTGGTTTTGACGACTAGTTGAAAATTTTTGCCGGGAATCGAAATGCCATTCGAATTATACTTGTGAATTGACAGCTCGTGTAATATAGGCCTATAAAAATCTTCTAAATCAATCTTTATATTGGCCACGGTTGGAGATCAGAATATCTCTTTATTTAATATTGGATGGAATCTAGGTCGCTACTCTCGTTTCATTTGCGAATTTTTGTCGAAGGGGAATTGGCGATGTTTTATTGGCAATGTATAATAAATATCGCTATGCCTATACTTCGTTCTTGTCGCAGTCTTTTTTAATGATATCTCACATCCATGGGATCGGATATATTCGCCCAAATTTAGATCTAACTTCTCGATAATTCACAAATAATTTTAATGTTAAATACTAAAATGTAATGAAATAATATGTTCCAGATGTTGTTCATATTAATTTTGTTTTATATAAAAATTGCTTATGTTAACTAACCTAGTAATAGACACTAAAACTAACAAACATGTGTGTGTCTCGACAATAGATTTACGTCTACTGTTTTTGTGAGTAAATGTTTGTTGTATTTAATGCAATCAAAACTCGCATCTAGAAACATTAATATAGAAAAAGAGATTGTTGATATTTTGTCGTCAGACCAGTTTCTGAATTATTAAACAGCTTTAATTATTCGTTGGCTCTGGCAAGGAATTAATTCTAACTATAATACTTACTTTGTATCCGACGTTCCTGTTAACTCCCGTGTGACAGGACTTTAGACCCTTGAGTTGATCTAAGTTATTTATGTTCAGGTCTTTGTGAACGACTATTACCGCCTCGTACCGAAATTCCGCTGCAAATAAACAATTGCTTTAAGGCGCTACATTTCTAGTGTGTTTGGCGTATTCGCTACCAAGAAGAACTGTATAACATTAACGACGCCACCATCGTCCATTTCATAAAATGCACAGGCTAAAGTGGTTGCGACATGTGCAAGAAATGGCGAACGACGGAACCCCTTACTGAACTCATAACCTGATGGCAAGAAAAAACCCGGTAGACCGAGGCTGAGTTGGTGGGATAGAGTTGTTGAGGATTTCGAAACAATAGGTGTTCGAAGTTGGACGCTAAATATACTTGAGGAGGCTAACCACAAGCTGTATTGATGATGATGATATTACTACATGAGTCCTTCGTGTGGTTTAGTTCTTAAAAGGGGAATTATTTTATTTTAATATTTATTCCCAGAAACCGACCTCTGTAATTACCGAGGCAGTTGTTAAACTAATTGGTTATTTTCTGGACTCATATTCTACTTGGCTAGGGTTAGTGTTGTGTTTAAAGCCCGGGCAACGATGGTTATACTCAAACATGCTCAAATAATAGTCGCTCAAGCGGTAAAGGATAATATTACGGAGAAACTAGCGTGTCCCACTTCCAAACATTTTCGGTGTGACAGGCAAGGAAGGTTTATCACCTACTAGACGAATACTTCTGTTGAGCTTTAGTATAGAGCTTAGCTCTTTCTTTAAGACTCGGCAAATATTCGTATAAGAAGTATTTCACACCTACGTATCGACTTTTCATATAATCTGTTTAGATCTGAAATATGTGGAACTCCTTTTGAGTGTAAAAAAATATACCATTCTATAACTTTTTCGTGATTTTCCGTATTATTCATGCGTGAATAAACGAATTCATAATGACATTTAAGAAGAAAACCAATTAACGGTCTTTATTTGTGAGTTTCGAGGAGAAAACACGAATTTAATCAAATAATGAAAGCGGTTTTCTAAAGCCAACCACTGAGCTTGCGTTTCGTTAATTATCTGGCATTGTGCGAAGAAACAGTCTTTTGTCCTCGGAGATACAACAATATGCTTTCGTTTAATTACGCCACTTCTGTGCTATTTAATAATTTAATTACAGTTTATACATTAGTGTCCTATTTTGGGAGAGACGATAAGCTCCCACAAGCATAGTAGGAGATTTGAGGGCATTACGAAGGATTATTCTGAAGGACTTTTACTTGTAGACTACGTTAACACATTACCACAGCAAGAAATGTTGGACAATTTACGTTATTATCTCGCTTAAAATAAAAAATAAAGGGTAATGAGAGTGAAACCTTAAGTAAGTGTGATATTCAATACGTTTTTACAAATATTTATGTATTTATTAACACGTTGCATATATAAATATTACTGGCGGCCTTATCGATTTCGAGCGATCTCTTCCAGGCAACTACTGTGAGAAAAAATAATTAAAGCAAGAAGTGCTTACCTTAAGCAAGAAGTGCAAAAATACATAAGACGTATAGTTATTAAGACAAAACGAATGGAACAAAACATAGCAATTGAAACATAATATGTAAATCAGGACAATATAAAAAAAGGACACATGACGATAATTTTAAATCAGTTTCACATCAGTTAAGTTAAGGATATGACGTGGACAGGTAATGTTTGTACAGTAGAGATTTAAAAGAATGTCTGTTATATACCACTAAGACTCCCGACTCTAAAATATGTTACCCTAAAAAACTTAGCATTGTGAAATGAATCGCCGCTTCCAAAGGTTAGAGGTAAGACTTGATACATGCAAATGCAGACGAAACGACAACTGTTTCGGGTTGGTTGAAAAGAAACAGATGTAGTAATGTACGGGACAAACACTTTATTTTTTGTACACTTAAAAAGTACATCTCAACTCTTTAATTCATTTACAGTATCAGAAATATTGCAAAAAAGGATCAGTTATGCCATTTTCTTACATACTCGTTACATTCCAATTTTCATATATTTCAAGGGCTTTATTCTCAACCTTTATGACGTCCATTTTTCCAGAAACGTCCTGATTTATGTCGGGTCTGAGGTTATTTGGGTTAGCTTTGTGGGGCTATAGCGATTCCCAGGCATTTTTATGAAACATACGAGTTATGTGAGGACGACATTTGAATAATTCAAGGTGTTGAAAGAATTCATATATATGTATGAAGCTGAAGAGTTTATTTATTTAACTTTAACGTGTTAATCTCAGGCACTACTGAATTTTTATTGAAAATTTTGTGTTGGATAAACCATTTATCAGGAACGCTATACGCGGAAATTTACGACCGAATTAACACAGGTGACAGAAGACAGAGTATATATAACATTTATTAAATGTAGTTGTTGAGTAAATACAAAACAAATAAATAATGAACAAAAATGGTTCATATACTGTAATCAAAATAAAATCTATATTTAAAATATTGTGGTGTTTGTTCTATGTGTGTGTAAGTTGCCGCATTGCAGTAGTCTGTAATGACAGCTTATTTTGTTAAAAATAAATAATCTATATTTACAAACTTTTAATATAGTCGCGAATTTACACTTCAAATACACTAGTAAAATGTGCCTTAAATTTCAAAGGATTAAAGCGCTAAGAGAAAACTTCGGTACATGCATACTGAATAGCGTTTACTGAATGTTGGCTGAGCTCCGAATGCAACAATCTTGTGTCAGCACTATTCACTCGATATCAGCATTCAGCGAGTGTCAAGTCTGTTTACATAGAGCTGAATTGAATTCCTCTTTGTGAACCAAATGTGCTCTGATTGCATAGGTGCTTTTTATGCGCGACTCTCGTTTCATTTCTCGTAATGTTGCATAATTATCACATGTATGATAGAAATGAATGGTGTTGCTGTGAAAACGTTGACAACTTTTCATATTAATTTTATCGTTACTCAACAAAAATAATAAATATGTCAAAGATTTTCGATATGTTTCAACGATACGGGTGTGTGTGTGATGTGCTCTCGCCATAAGAGCGAGAGATCTAATGCCCTGGGTTTATAGAACAGGGGGCAAACGGGCAGTACTACTACAGTACAGCCGCCCATGGACTCATACCAGAGGGCTCGTGAGTGCGTTGCCGGCCTTTTAATAATTGCGAGCACAGTGCGCGGCAAAAACTGCCATAGAAAACGCTCAGTTTGTGGAACGATGGACGAGTCGATGTGATACTGGTGGAGTTTCGCATTCTGCCTCGACGTCCGGTGATGAAGGTATAGAGTTGCCTTAAAGAATTTGATTCTTGTACAGCTTAGAAGGCACTCGTGCCTTAAACCTGGAGTAGGCTCTACTAAACGCATAGAAAAATTCCTGCAAGCAATTGCTTATAATTTATCAGTATAAAGAGACCTGGGAATGTCTAACGCTATTAACGGTTACGTAAACTATTTTGTTTTGCATTTAGGATTTAGTCGTTGAATATGCTCAAATATTCGGCTTGCTACCAAATTTAAGCAAAACATTTACGTATTTTGCCTGTTATGTTCAACAATTCTGTATCGCAAATTCCGTAAATAGTTTTACGATGATAAATCTAACATTATTCGCGTACTATATTTCAGCTACTTGGAAAAGTGGAGTGAAATATTTCCATCAATATTATTGGATCGAGCGATCAGAATATTTGAATTGGATACGGTCCCGATGAGAATTTGAGAGCAATCTAAATAAATAGGAATTGTAAATGGCGCAGAAACGTTGAAGCGATTCGAATAATAGCTACTCGTGTTGTAAGAATGTTTTAACATTAATCAAAATTGCTTTTGGATGTAAGACTGTAGACTATTTTATTTGACCTACAGTTTCTTCTTCTAGTGTTATGACTCTAAAGATTGTTGTTGATACGTTAACTAAATTTATTGAAGTGAAAATTCTTTAGGCGCATGAAGATGTGCAGCGTTTTTGTCAAAGAAAAGGGGAGAGTGATTGAGACCGATTGAGAGAGTGAGCAGGGTGAACCTACCTACCTACCTTATAGAAATTTTATTTTTAAAATTAAAATTTTATTAAAGAATTATTTATGAAATACGTATTGGTATTTTATATTTTATGCAAAATAATTTATTGAAATCTAACGAATTTTAAATTACAATTTCACGTGATTTATATCGAAGAAATTAATTTAAAAACAAAATATATTATTTGAATTAATTTTCGACACTTTTAATAATAACAATTAAATTCCTAACATATCTTCCTTTTTCCCTCCCTCTAAGTCTCGGAAATTTAAAGTTTTAGATTTGTAGAAATATGAACAAGAGTTAAAAATTAGTTTGCCAAAGAAGTTTCACTTCTGACTTGTGTACTTTGTACGCACGCCTTTTTTTATACCAATAAGACAGAACATGTAACGGAAATATTTTTTGTTATGTAAGCTGCCAAAGTATTGTAGTACATCGAGCATGTTTGCCTCAACCGGTGTTCATGAACTTTTTGGAATAATTAGGTTGAGGAATGACTCGTCTTGTTCGCGGTTGCGAAACTCAAAACAAGATCTTTAAAGTATTTTTTTACGTAAAGATATTAATACTAACTTATTGTACTAGTTCTTAAGACACTAAAGAAAGAAAGAACTTTATTATACACAATAAAAAGGATATTTAGGTAAAAAGAAAGTGAGCTAGCAGTAAACAGCTGGTCTCTTCCTTTTGACGCGTTAATGGTCATAATAAGTTTGACAATAATTTTATAAACAGTTCCATGTTATAATTAAACTATTATTACACAAAAAGGATAGTTTCTGTTTCAGCATAGGACAGGTGGAGAAGATTTTGTTTATGATTGTAAGTGAATGTATAAAGTACTAACAAATATGGCAGTCACTCGAAAATAAGAAAAAAACATAAATGGATCTATGGAAAGCGCCTAGGTGTATACGAAACACGTGCCCGAAAATTCTGTCACGGCGTTTGCGAATTTCACTTTATGTTCGGGTTTACGATCCGTTGTCAGGATAATAAAAATTTAATCCCAGCTTAGAAATATCCGCAAAGGAAATTAAAGTTTTATGTCTGTTTCTGATAAGGTAGTCATTTTAATATTAAATCTTAAATTAGGGCAATGTTTTAGCAATTTTCGATTAAATATCGCAGAAACTGTACTATGTTAAATATTAGTATAATTAATATTTGCATTGGAGACCTCTAATGAGACATTTTTGCAGGTTAATCTCGGCGCCACAATTTTAAGTAGATGATTTACGTTGCTATGGTGATTTTAGAAGTGAAATTTTCATCTATACCTAATTACAAATACTTAATTCAAGGTTTAAGTATTTTTAATTAATATACCTTTATCATTCTATGAAATCGCTTTTGTGCTGCGATAAAGGCGTCAAGGGTTTTAGTAATAGGCTGATTAGTTTTTATAAGGTAAAACAAATGCTTCCTTTATTTTCCTACACGTGTAGGTGGATCATTGAACCGTAAAATCTCTATCAAGCTTAAATGTCTCTAACGCAATTAATAGCTTTGGTCTCCGTCCTATTAAATTAATTCCGATCTATTAGTCAAACGGGTTCTATCCCATGTGCATAGGTCCGGTTATGTTACGAAACTTACGAAAGTTCTTGTTGGAGTAATGCATGCATCAATATGTTTCATATACTTTTTTTTAATACATCTGTCTGCACTGAGACATTACGATCTATCTTTAACTTAAAGACAAATAAGTAATTTAAAACTAAACTAATTTACTAATAAGGATATTTAACATAAGAAAGTGGAAGGGACTCAATAAGACTCAATAAGAATTTGTATGGGTTCTATAGTCACTAATAAGTAATCTTAAATATTTAAAAATCTTGTCAAAATATTTTTATATTCATTTTATATTCCAACATTTAATAATTAAGAGATGAGATTATTAGCCTGAAATTCTCTTTACTTTATAATAATTTACTAATTGAGGTTACTATAATTTGACTAATTTTTCTGTTTGAATTAGACCGTTGTTTTTCATAGGCGTTTTAATGTATTACACAATTGACCGTTAACCGACTATAATAGATATTTTAAGCATAGTTACCGTCTGGCTCCTCGTCCGTCCTGTACTCTTGGAAGACGACGAAATCCTGGTTAGGGATTTTGGAGGCTACGTACATGTCCTCGGGATCGACGGGAACCAAATCAGCCTGCCGTTGTTGTACATAGCTCAAACATTCCACTCTACAAACAAAATATTCATTAACATAAAAATATAGAAGTTATATGCTTAGTCCATATATACATATATTTTGAGGCGCTGAAACCTTATAGTCTTGGGCGCAGATTGAATCTGTTTCATTTACAATTTTCTTTTATAGACAAGAAGGAGATCTGTATTTTGGGTCTTCAGACATGCCAGTTTCCTCACTTTATATTTTCTTATCGGATATAAACGCGAATTTATTCTATTATATTTTATATCTTTTATCTAGCTCTTTTCAGAAGTGTTTTATATGTATAACTCGCGAAAACCAAAGACAAGAAATTTGTTGCAGAATTAGGATTTAATTTGTTTAATTCATTCAAATGTCACCCACACACATTGAAAAAAAAGGTAAGTTTTCTTAAATGAAATACAACTCTATTTGCCTCGACTTATTTAAGCTATACCGGAATGCTTTAAAGGAGTATTAATATCCATAGGGCTATATAATATATATCCTACATCATGACCACACCCCACATACACACCCTCACTTACACACCTCACACATTAGATTACTTTGAAATGTATTTAAATTTATTGATTTTTTCCATTCAAATTTCGTAAATGTTTTCGTAAATTCCATCTTTGGCTATATCTTTAGTATACTTGTTTTTTTGTTATATAATTTAAGTTACCTGTAGATTCAAATAAATACACTTAATTTATGGACAACCTGTAAACCACTATACCGTTATAGTCTTTTAAAAACATCTACTGTTGAAAGCGAAAATACAGGAGGTTATAGGTTTACCTGAATTTTAAAATATCTATACTAAGGTGTTCATATCGGCAAACGGGTGGGCACATTAAGCCTCCCCTGCCTCGTATACGTAGCATTACATGACATGACAGGAAATTGAAAACGTGTATTAGGAAGCGGTATTGACTATCGTTTAGAAGATTGATACTCTTATTGTATATAATTTATTTCTTTAGTATATAACATCGGAATTGGCAAATGAATCCCCACCCAAGCAGTGGATTGAGTGAATTTATGGAACTTTAACGTTACTACATAAATTACAATTAAAGTAGAAAAGTAATGAAGTTTCATTAGAATCGTTGTGATTTCAAACCGGATGCAACGGAAAAAGCGACAGTAAAAAGAGACAGACGCATAAATTAATAGGATTTGCCGTGGGAGAGAGTGAGATAGGAGGTATTATACAGTGTATAAACTTTAAATTAGTGTGTATTTGAATATTTTCTGAAATAAAAAAACAGATTTGATGAAAATAAAATAAGTAAGTCGAGTAAGTAGTTTAATTATAAAATTAGATTATTTATCAATTTTATTTACAAATCATTAGTTATAGAAACTTTTTGAAGTGAAAACTTCGTACTACACTTAATTAAAAGTTTATACGCTGTATAATAATGCTTCCTATCGCATTTTCTACCACGTTGGATCTTATGAATTTATTTCAAACGTTTATTATTTTAGTTTTTACCAAATTAAAGATTGATATTGAAGTTATAAATAAAAATTTAACATCAAAATATATATTTTTTTAAAGAAAAGATCCTACATTGTTGTTTGTTTTTGAATGTTTCACTTCTACCACGTGTGAATTGGACACATGATTTTTTTGTTTTTTAGTAAATCTGTGATAAAATTACAATATTAAATCACATGAATTTGGAACGCCCTGACGAGAATGATAAATACAGTTTTAGTATCGTGTGTAAATTACTTAAGATGGATGTAGACTGTAGACACTATCTTTCAAATAATTTAAAGTATGAAGAATTATAGTTTTGTTCTAAGCTACATCGCGATGAGACAGACATTCTAAGGACCGTTACATTAACCATTTCTCAATATGTAACTCTGAACTCAAACATGTATTTTCTAGAATATAATAATTAATTTTCGAGACATCTGAGTGGTAATTTGAGAAATTTTAAAAATACATACACAGCAACAGCAACCGAAATAATAACTTTATTAAAATCACAATATCACAAAAAATGAGAAAAAATAACGTAGGTACGTAAATAGGCTTGGCCTGATCTTACTAATAACAGTTTCTTCGAGACATCCCAGTCGTAAATAATCTAGACGTAACACAGAACATAAAACTAAACTACTTGATATAAAAATACCTGAACAGGGTAACAAACGACAGGTAAAATAACATAGGTTTATAGGTACAGTTTTAGTTGTTTCTTAAATATATATTTATTTAGAGTAAAACATAGAAGCGCATACGAAATAGCGAGGGCTATATACTATAGTGACAAACAAGACGCTGACCATCTAGCTATCTACATATATATTAATCTAATGTATATAGCTCTCTCTCTCTCAATTATTGCGTAGTAATCCTTGGGAAAGCATCTCGAAGAAAATATCTAATTCACGTAGATTAACACTCTCGTAAGTCTCTAAGGACAGATAGAGCGATAGAGTGAGATTTATATCTCCTTCAAGAGAAACATAAGCTCAGTTAATTGGATCTTGAGCACGCTCGTACAAAGTGAATAGGGTTATATAAAGCAGGTTTTATATAAAGACTGCTGTAGAATTTTAGAGGTATACACTACGGTATACTTCAGGAATCGATACAGTATTGAAAATATTAAACAATTTAGAATAATGATGGTGTTTGATTTATGCCCTACCAAATATACGAGACAAAATGTCATATATAATAAGTTTATAGGAGTTTAAGGAATAAATGGCAATAACGTTTTTGTTTAAAGAAAATTCTTCATACAATTTTAATATCGCTGCAAGCGTTCGTGTTCTTAGTGGAATCATAAAATAAATCTTCATAGTGATACAAAACAGAAGTCGTAAAATTCAACTGCATTTGATGTAACGAAAATTCTTTTAAGTTTAAAGTATTGGAGTTTTTCTTTTGATATGATTATTTTAGCTATTAACTAGATTTGTTTTGCTGAAATCTAATGAGAAATATGTAAGTACTTTAATTAGTCTAAAATAATAATAAATCAGTGGCGCTGCAACCCCCCTAGGTCTGCGAATCCGATTTCTGTATCTGTTTTCATAATCATTTGTCAATCTAATAGGCACGCCGTCGGCTTTTTGGGTGTAATGAATGAACGAATGTTAAATGCGCACATAGAAAGAAAGTCCATTGGTGCAGCCGGGGATCGAAACTACGACCTCTGAGAGTCGCACGCTGAAGCCACTAGGCCAGTACTGCTCTATTATTAGTAAAAAAAACTTATTCTTTTATTGAAATAAATAACATAATGTAATAATCAAAAGTTATCCCAAATTAACGTTAAAACCCAGGTAACACAGTAATTACATCAGTGATTAGAAAAAATAAATAGCTGCCCGTATAAAGTCTCTTTTTTAGTAAAAAAAATTGTATAAATGCATTTGCATAAAAACTGTTATGCCGCGAAGGAGCATCCGCATCATGCTGACTACTGAATCGAATAGAAAAAGCCATATAGATAAGCTGATAATATCGCTGATAATGTCGTGGACAATATGTATGAAATTACATTATTTTCAAACTAGCTTCAGCCCTCCACTTCTCCCTGGTATACGTGTATTTTGCGACATCTTTGACGATAATTGTTATTTGTGAAGATAAAAGAAAAATATTTCCGTTTTTTAATGTATTGCGTTCATATAGACATATGCGGGGGACTTAATTTTATAACATGTAAAGACGTAATGTATTTAACGTATGATTCTCTATTCAAAAAACTAAATGACACATGATAATTATTCGGCAATAAGCTGTCAAAATGTGCAATGTACTTTGTATCAAAATATTATACGTTTTATTAATTAATCCGATGCGTTGATAAAATGCCTGAACCTAACAGTAACCTCCCGAGAATAAACATCAATCGTCATAATTTGTACAAAATTGCTTTGAGGCAATTGTACCCTTCCGTTTTATTAATCTCATGAGAGAATTTTATCAACGCCGTGTCTGTTATCTCTGGTTCTCTTTTGTTTATGGTCTACTCTATAAAATATGTAAGAATTGGCTGTATATCTATAAATGTAGAACTATGATAGATTCTATATTATGGATTTTGTTACGAAATAGCCTTTGTGGGATAAGTAAAGCGTTTATTAATTTATTATACAAAACGTTTATAAAATTCATCTTCATTATTTGTTATTTAAATCTGCCAATGCCCGAATTCATTATCACATTATTCTTAATAATTCAAATATGCCGGTACATATATACTTTATAAAAAAATAATTGGAATCCCTCGAATATTTTTTTGTAAATTGCATTTAAACACAAACAATTTTGCAATTTTATCATAGGTATACATGAGAAAGAACATATCCTAGGTCACTGACCTCTATATAATAGTATTCTTAATTGGAATGAATCGAAATCCATTGTATTTAGTTATAGCTAACACATTATTCATAGTCAAATAAACCGTGCTACAAGAATAATAAAGACCAAGTCTCGATTTAAATTCCTCGAGTTCTTTGTATTTTCCTGTTAATGTTAAACAACATTGTACGTCACGCGATAATAATAAAAAGTATTTTTAAATCGAATGTCATGTATAATTCGTAGTCTAAATTATTGAGTAAACAATTGACTATATTATCTCGGCGTTATGGTTATGATGTTGATAAATATAACACGGCATTTTGTCCTAAGGCTATCAAAGTTTAAAATAACACTAGAAAGTGGGCATTTTGGCTGGAAGACCGAAAAAGAAATGTTTGTTATTGGCGGATGAAAATTTAATTATGTATTAACTATTTTTAAAAGATTGTAATTTGTAATAAAAAACTGGCACGTACAGAATACCATTACAATTCTAAAATTAAAAACTACGTCAAATAAGAATTAAAAGTCTTACCTATCTCTTGCAGGAATACATTCTAGTAAAGCTTTGCTTTTCGTAGGTATCTCCAACATCTCCTCGCATGCTTTTAAATGTTGCGCTGGCACACATATTTTATCTAAAAATAAAAAAAATAATTCACAAAGCACATTTATTATGAAATGTAACGGGCATTGCTATTTGCTGATCAAAGTAACAAATTTGGCAATTGACAGGTACGAATGTCACAAAATAAAATTTTCATCAAAAATGGCGCCAAACGTAGAACGAATAATTGTAAAAGGTTCGAATATTTTATAAAAATAGTACGATTATAAAGCACAGATTGTTACATTAGTTTAATAAAAGATTCCATTTTTAAATTGTCATGCTGCTAGTTAATTCCACAGTTTATAAAGTTTAATAATGCAAAAAACTTAAATTACATACATGCCGATTTACTGTTGACATTTTGAGAGGTCAAGGCAAATATAAATAAAACACTCGTAATGTATTTCAAAGTCATGGTCAAGCAGTCGACCATGCGCGCATATAAAGACGACTGGACGTAGCTTCGTCTGGTTCTTTTATATATTCACGATGATATGTCCTATCGTCGTTATTCTTATTTATGCCCACAGTATCATCTTAATTATAAATAATGGAAACGATTTAGTTATCAAGTGTTTTCTTATTATCTCACGGGAAATTTATAATATATGTACCTAATTAAAAGAAAATTCATAATAAATAGAATTTATCACTAATGTTACTGTAACTTAATAATAACACAATGCATTTAATAATACATAATTATCTTTTGACAATTTGCACATGACCTCTAAAAAGGTTAATCATATATTTTTTTTGATCTTTTAAAAATTTGGTCAACGTCATGTCAACTTTAATTATTAAAATAACTATAATCTGTGGTCAGCCGTCATATTAGTTCTAGTAGAATGGCGCGTAATTATAATAATGGGTAGAAATGTGAATAAAGTTATTAATTCGTGTAAATAATTTAAGTATCAAAAAAGTCATATTGTTAAAATTTTGTGCGAAAAATGGATTGGATACATTGTAACAATTGTTTTACTCAATTAGAACCTGGAGTAACTTTGCACCTGACATCATGTGGTCATATGTTTTGCAACAACTGCTTGAACAATGGTATGCTTTCTTTCAATAGTTTCTATTGAAACCATGGTATTAATAGAGGTTATTTCCCACGTTACAAAATAATGTTATCTGTGTAATAATAATCATAATGTTTTAGTAAATATATTATTTTCAGGCGTAAAAGAAAGTACATGTTTAGTATGCAAAGCACCATGTTCTATAATGAAATTAGTTCCCGACGTGAGTACATAATTAGTATGTAAATGACAAAAGTTTAGATATTTGAAAGCGATCGCGCCTTATCTCTAAACCTATTTAATATTCTTTATTTTAGATGAATCCAGATATTCAAGATTATTTCACGGACCCGGAAGAAATAATTAAGAAATGTTGTGATGTACTACAATTTCAACGGCAACATAGACGGCGCTTATTGTCCTATTTATTTCAATCGGTAATTATGTTATTTTTTCTTTTTCACGCATAATAGGTACACGATTCTCTGGGCTGCAGGCGCAAATGGTTCAATAAAAAAAATCTTATTTATATAGGTAACAAAATGTTATACGTAATAAGTCGGTATTTATTCGGTCAGTGTTGCTTTTATGCATATATTAAGTACGTCTCCGAGATAACATTTCTAATTAGGGTCAAAGGCTATTTATCTTTCATGGCAACAAAGCGACGTTACCTGGACTTTTGGGGAATCCCATTGAACCCTTAATTAACTAACCTAATTAGTGGACCTTTTTGAGCATTACTTTTGGTTAAGTTGTATGAGCAAAGTTTAGACTTATTTTTTAACAACCGTAAATAAATAATGTTCTTAAGGCACATTAATTTCTCCGGTTGATTAAACCTGGCTTTGTAAACGGAATTTGAGTTTTCTCTTTGAAAATAAACAACGCTGTCAGGCAGTTTGATGATCGACTTACATAAAGAAATCTAATGAAACATCAATATTTTATATAGGTATGTTATCTAAAGCTGGCGGCTTCAACACATTTACACTTTGTGCTTGTGTAGTGTCTGTAAATAAGCTCGAGACGTGATGTCAAACTGAAATACAATCACAAATACATCACGAAAATACTGTCCGTCTCTCTCGCGCTCGGTCAAGCTTATGAGTATAAAAGAGACAGTTATTGTTTTTCTTTTGCTACTGTTTACAGGGACTGATCAAGAGTTCTGACCGCTCTAGGCTATTTACCAGGATGCGCCCCCGCCAGGTGACAGGTGTATTACGGTCGGTCTAAACCAACCATGGACGTGGTTATCTAGTATGTGATGTTGCTTCGACTTAGTTACTTTTAAAATATGTACACTTCTGTTGTTATTTTTAAAAAAGACGAGAGGAATCATACAAGTGAAACATTTTTTCTAATGATTAATGATTTATTTGAAAATTACAGTAATTAAGTACCTTATTATTATAAGCTCATACAAAAGGCCTTCTTCTTGCTTTAGAGTTTGCAAATTTTTCCACAATTTTTTCAAATTTAATAGTTTGTAAAAAGTCACTTTCTATGTACATTAGCGAGAGCGCTGCAAGTTTTTGCTGGCGGAGTATGGACCGCAAGTAATTTTTTACTCTTTTAAGAGCTGAAAAAATTAAAAAATAAAATTCTTAATATTATCTGCACATTCGGGAACATGCATGAAATATTAAAACTTTTTATCAACTGCAACAAACCCTTTGGGGTTCTGGCGAAAATAGAATGCTCGGCCTCGGTGTCAGATTTTAAAAACTGCGCCAAATGGACGCATTCTTCTGCAAAGGTTTCTCCTAAATCTGTGGCATATAGTTGTTTTAACTCATTTGCTTTGCTTCTGATAAATTCACTGTCGTCTAGTTCATGCAGTTTCCATAAGAAACAAAACGTTGTGTTTACTGTTCTATAAATAATTTGGCGGTTTTTTAAGTGTACTTTAAGACAGTCGATAGGTACATAATAATTATTAACAATGAAAGATCGCCTCCCTTCTAACTCAATGTGTCCCGTTTTAAGTTCATCAAAATGAACTTTTGGTTTCTTTCTTCTTCTTACGTCTTTTTTGTATGTGGTCACTTCGCATCTCTTGATTGCCTCTGATTCAAAATTTTCAAACTCTTTTTCGTCACGCAACGTATCAAGATAAGCATGTAAAGTCTCATAAAGAGTTACTACGTCAGATAAATCAACAGAACTTCCTTGTAACTGTGTACTAACGATTTGAAACTTTACCAGCACAGAGTTCCAAAAGCACAACATTATTGCAATTTCAAGAGTTTTCATTTTTTCTAAAATTGCTTTTGCTTCTATTTTGGTCTTTTTACTTTGATTTTTATCTTCGCAAATAGAGTTTAATGCTTCGAGAACCTGTTTGTATGAACTGTATAAGGGTTTGCTTGCATCTGCTCGCGCACTCCATCTAGTTTTTGACAGATTTTTTAGTACCGTCGATTTTTCATCTAATTTGGATACTAAAAGTTGCCATCTGCTTGTAGATCCAGAAAAAAAATTGTAAAGTTGTTGTTCCAGTGTAAAAAAAGCAGCTGACTCGTCACTACTTTCCGCGGCAGCTGATCCCACGAGTTGGACAGAATGCGCTGCACAAGGAACAAAAGTAGCCAGAGGATTTACAGCTTTAATTCTTGACTGAAGACCTTTGTATTGACCAGACATGTTGCTAGCATTATCATAACTTTGGCCACCACAGTCTTTAATATCAAGTTTCAAAGTTTTATTAATGGTCGTAAGAACAGCCTCCTCCATGTCTTCACCTTTATGACCGCAATTGGGTAAAAATGTAACAAAGCGTTCGACAGGTTCTCCGTCAGGCAAAATATAACGAATAATAAATGTCAACTGATCGGTATGTGAAATATCTGGAGTAGAATCAATGCTTATCGAATAATATTTTGCTTTTTTTATTTCTCCTACAATCGAAAGTCGAACTTCGTCAGCCAGCAGTAAAATAAATTCATCGATTATAGAGGATGACAAGTAGGATGAAGAACCTCTACCTTTTTGCCCAAATCTTACCAAATGTTCAGCTATGAAGGGATCAAATTTAGATATAAGCTCAATACAGCCAAGAAAATTTCCGTTTAGTGCAGATCCAATAACTTCATTTTGACCGTGAAATGGAAGCCCACGAGAAGCTAAAAACTTTATTGATTCTATTACACGTAGTAATACATTTCGCCAATAAGTCATTTCTTCATTATATTGTTTGACTATTTGGGTATCCATTCTTTGTAAAAAAATTCTTCTTGATACATATTGTCCCAAACATTTACGATGATCCGGAGAATTGTCATGATCAGTTATTAGGTTAGCATTTTTCCAGTCATTAAATCCACTTTTGGCAAATACGGATGTTCCTCCATATAACTTTCAAGAACCACAAAACACGTGACCTGTGGAATCTGAATACACTAACCAGCTTCTCTTCACAATTTCGCCATTAACAAGCTTCATTTCGAACATGTTTTTAGATAGAAATCTTTTTTGATTTTTATACTGCCTTTCTGATCTGGAAAAATCTATTTCTTCGTTTTGTTGCAGTCCTTTTTTAGCAATATAATCTCGAAATTCATTGTTTACTTGCCATAGTGCAGGGTCACTTGACGGAATGCTTGACGGGGGCTTTTCTTCTGTTATAATTTCGTTTTCATAGTAGATCATCGGCTTTATTCCTACTGTAGGGCTAGTGTTGGACGGAGAAACGTATACAGTACAGTCCGCGATGGAGGGAAGATACTGCACTATTCGTCACCGTTTCGTTCCTTTCTGCAGAGCTCGTAAAAAATGTTTCGAGTTTACGAGTACTTTTTAAAATGTTTTCTAGCTTCTTTTCTTTTTCTTTTGCTTTTTTTCTATATTCTGCTCCACTTGGCTTTTTTACTATAAAACTATTCTCATTTCCACTCATAGTCTTAAAAAAATACAGTCACACTTAGGAAAGGACAATAAATATCACCAAAAACGAATATACGCGAGCTATGTTATGACGAACGAACTATTAGACAAATGTAACGCAGAAAAATATAAATAAACTACAAAATATGTTAACCACCGGGGAGTCCCCGTGCGTCGTTGATGCGTTTCACCGGGCGCAGTGAGCTGTGCTATTGCCATCTCACTCGCTCTACCACCAATCGATTTGAATGACAAGTCAGTGCTTGTTTTACGCGCGCTTTTATAAATTTCAACATCTATTGTTAAAATCAGGGACTCCCAAGCTTTTTCAGTTCACAGTTCATTTAGTGTTTTGTCTCGGTGTAGTTGAATTATGCAGGGGATGATGCTAGCAAAGACACGATTTCAGCGCACCTGCGCCCCCCTAGATCGTCGCGCCCTAGGCTTCAGCCTAATTAGCCTAAGGGTTAATCAGGCCCTGACTGTTTATGTTGATCTTTACTGTTTTATATTGTTATTATTTTATACATGTTGATCTTTTTTCAAACATTACCAGGGCAATCTCGTGAAATGGTGCACAATGTTTTTAATTATTTTAAGCATCTTAATAAAAACAGTTTAATGAAAAAAAATTATATTTAATTTGACATCAGATGCGACTGGGGTTTCTCAATACTAGTTAGTTAGAATAGTTAGTGAAGTAAAAGTGAAGTGTGTTGAGCTAGATGGAGCTTATGTCGAAAAATGAAAAATTATTTACACGAACTACTCTTTCACGTTCTTGGTCTGGCTTAGAACTTTTAGATCCACCCTCGTATGCACCTAATATTTATATGTAATTGACACATTTTTATTTATTTACAACCCACCCAACCTTACTAAAACCAGAGTGGACTAAACATACTGTATGTGAAATTGCATTAGTGTGAGTACTGTGAACCCGCCAGCTTTCAATAACCGACCTATACCTATATAGCAGTATTTCATAGAACAGAGGATTTAATAAAAATAGTTATATTAACGTTAAATACTTCATCGTGTCAGTATCGGGCGTGAATTATATGTGTTAGGTCTGGAATTGCACTTTAATTAAATATCGAATAAAAGTGTTTTCCTTGGGATAGATACTTTACTGTTCTTAAAAGCAGTTTACTGGAGAGCAGTGGTAGCCTAGTGGATTCAGCTTGCAACTCTCATCTCTGAGGTCGTAGGTTCGAGCCCCGGCTGTGCTCCAATGGACTTTCTGTCTATGAGCGCATCTAACATTCGCGCCAGCCGCCATCGGAAAACATCGTGACGAAACCGGCTTGCCTTAGACCCAAAAAGTCGACGGCGTATACAAGGCACAGGAGGCTGATCACCTACTTGCCTATTATACTATTACTAAAAAAAAAAAGATTTCCAAATGATCACAAAACAGATACAGATATCTGAGGCCAGACCTAAAAAGGTTGATACCACTAGATACTTCACTGTGTTATATATTCTGGATAATCTTTTGTATTATGTAAATGGAAAATATCTTTGGTAGACAAAGAAATTCCGCGCGGCGCGAGCGGAGCTACGGCGTATGACGGAAGTGTGTCAGACACAACACAAACAACTGCGCGAGTATCAAAGGATCATAAAGAATTTACAAAGCCAGCTTGATGGACAGTCAAGTGAGTTTAAAAAAAACTTTAATAGAACGGGAAAACGACGGGCCCATAGACAATCAAAAATAAAGTGTAACTCTTTTCTGAATACCAAATTGCTGATAATTACCCGACACTCAAAGAAAATAACGTTATAAATTCCCGTATATATCTGTATAAGGAAACATGACGGACACAACTCAACTACAATACATGTAATAAAATATATAAAAGTTAAGAAAAGAAATAATTAATTAATTATAGATTATAGACGTGCGTTCAAATTGTTTTACAAATAAGATTTTTTATAAAAGTTTTAGTAAACACAGCGAAAATAAAAACAAGGTAATGACAAGCACGAAATTTTTTAAAATAAAGTCTGAATGCTCCTTTAAGTTTTCGATAAACGTTCTGAAACTACGAACTATATTAACATTTATTATCAGTAATCTTATGGTGTGTTAACTGAATAAAAAATGTGAGGTCACGGTCCACAGAAATAGAAAAACAGCACAGAACCCAATCACTGGCCTTTAGAAAATTTCTCGGAAAGGTTAAATTATATTCAGGTCACAGCATCAGTTCAGTCGTTCATATTGGTAAAGAATCGAATCCTGAACACGGTCTGCCCGTTTTCTTGATTTTTTTGGTATTGATATTTCTACGTCTATTTTATTGATAATTTATTCACATTTTGCACATAAATTTGTTTTTTACATAGAATCTCGTATAGCAGAAGACATTCGTGATCGAACTAGAATCTCGTTTGTTATATACAGTTATTTAAATATTCATATTTATTAATTTAAATAATATTAATAGAACAAACGCCACCATTCAACGTGCCCATTTCGCCTAGTAATTTATCCCCTGGTTTTATTCAAACACCGCCTACATACAAGCGACCCGCAAAGAGCACTCCTTATAGCGTAAGTGATTTCTATTTATACACGGAAAAGCCTTTTATTATTTTTGTGTCAAGTTTTTTATAGTAAACCTAACTTGTTTAAATTACAAATAATTTGATTTAACTATTCCGTAAACGCGCGAAGTCCCATTAACATTTTCATTATTACTCTGAATTCTCATAATATCTTACGTCTTTAATGCTTTGTTTGAGTTTTGCTTTGACGCGGTCATAGTAACTCATTATTTTAAGAGTAAGATCTAGAGGACTCCTAGAACGAGACCTAAACATGACTCCTGTGAAATCCATCAATAGCTAAATCCCGACTCTGAATTCGACGGTTAGACCAAAGTTTGAGTCCGTGGCATTATAGTACGATGGAGTATTCTTGCAAAGAATTTGGTTTGATGCCCGAAATGACTCAATGTATTTTACATCTTTCCGTGAGCCGCATAATATCCGACAATCTATTCTTAGTGAATTGCCGTTGCCGATTTAGCGAACAAAGGATTGTTCTATTTTTCTCAACATTTTCCTTAAACAGGGTAACTCCCTGAAATTCGTATCGAATATAAACAATTTTATTATGTGATAGCAACCGTATCAGTCGAACTTGGTGACCCCTACTCGGATAAGCAAACAGCGTTCAAGCAACTTCAGTGTTAATAGTCAGGTAAATTGCTTTTATAAAAACTAGTCGAGAAACTTGTCGAAAACTTGTCACCTTTACGCCCTTGGTTTGGAAGCTGGTACATTTAGACCTTCCAATATAAATAAACAATAATGACTCTAAGAATCATAATTTATCGCAAAATATGTTGCTACTCCTGAACTCGAAGACAGCTGGACCAATTCGAGTTTTTTAAATTTATTTCTTGATCTCAGAGGTTTTTATGGAGGTATAAATTGGGAAAATTTTAGAAATTGGCTTTTATTTCGGAAAAGCGAACATTCTATGGGATAGCTTTAAAGTAACGCGAAACGAAATTCGCGGGCGTAGCTAATTTATAATAAAGAACCAGCACTACTACAACCCTTGGTTTATACATCAGATATCAAAATCTGTTCATTGATTTTTTTTTTTAATTTTGCTCCTATAACAGGTATAAATACCTATTTGACATAGTACTAATATAAAGCATTTATATATGCATAATTAAAAATGGATAATAGAAAATAAAAACAAATTTAAAAAGTTTGGTTCGTGTACCTTAATGCTGGCAGCATTTCCTCGCTGAATTGCGATACTTATTCGTTAAGCGAGGGAAGGTCTCTGGGGTCATTATTAACATGAACCAAACTTATTAAATTAGATTTAATTATCTATTTATCCATTTTTATATATATTTGTGTGTTGGTAATAAATACTACTAATGTATGCATTAAATATAAATATTATCGGAAACATTTTATCAATACTGCGATAAATATGAAGTATTTGATGTTATATTTGTAATGTATACTAGTGAACTGATTTAAAAAATTATTTCACCAATATAAAGCTAAATTATCTAGCTACAGTAGCGCTAAATGAAGCAACAACTGAAAAATTATTTCCTTATTATCTTTTAAATTGGTCAAACTTGCTCCTCGATCGATCTCAGGAACTGTCGGTCCGAATTGAACAATTCTTGTGTATGACCGACTCATTGGTCTAGTGGTTAGTACCCCTGACTGCGAATCAATGGGTCCCGGGTTAGATCCCCGGCTGAGACGAACATCGATGTGACGAGCATTTGGTGTTGCGCTTAGGTCTTGGGTGTTTAAATATGTATTTATATGTCTATCTATCTATAATATGTATGTATATCCGTTGCCTAGTACCCATAACACAAGCTTCACCAGCTTAGCATGGGACTCGGGCAATTGGTGTGAATTGTCTTTAAAAAAAAACAAAAAACATGACCACGGGAGTATATATAACATCTAGCTACACAGCTATTACTATTATATATTAAAACAAATAATATTTTTCCCAGTCCTCGAGTGCTTCGAACAAAATATCGACAACAGTGTTCACGCCTCCAACTCCTGAGTCGGTCGGGTACAGCCACTTTTTAAAGCATCTTTAACGGTATTGTGCACTAGCACTAAAGGCATTGCGAAGTTTATATTTCTTTTATATTAAAACTACTAGACTAATTTTGATCTAATTTGTTCGAATAGGACAAGCTCTGCCAGATACTTTTCTAAGTATTTATTCGGTTTGCGGAAAAACAAACGTTTTTACCGTTTAGTTTAGCCTCTAGCCTCCAAGATATTGGGTATATTTTTAAATATTTGATTTAGTTATTTACTTTAAAGTTTTAATTTAAACATAAAGCGAAACATACCTACTATTTAAACATCACTTTGTATTAACTCTTTTAATTTAATTGATAGAAGTTCTATCATTATGAAATTCAAATCATAATTAACATGAAACGATAATATTTCAAGTTTGAATAAACGAACTTAAATCATCAGTAATTACTAATTTAATTATATTTGCTAAAGTTAAAATATTTATTAGTAATAATAACAATCAAATATCAGTACATTTTATAATTTGTATTATTTACGTAAGTAATTTTAACTATTTACAGAGATATTTTAAGCCAGACCAGCAATGAATCCGGATATTTGTCTGGACTTAAATCGCCAAGAGTTTTATACTGCAATGGTGTTAGCAACAAGTGCGCGTTTAAGAAACATAGGCGTTTCGATTATTAGTTTTGTTTTGTTAGATTAATTTGCATGTAATTAAAATATGATTTATTATATTGGTATTATTATTTTGACGATTTTAAAATATTGATTTGAACTAATTAGATGAAGTGAAGTTGCACATAAAAATTTGAATTTTAGTTGTTAAATAAAACAAAATACTCATTCAATAATCGTGATTTATTTTCATATTTCGGGGGTTCGAAAGTCGTATTTTTAATGTATAGGTAATATGCCCTTATTCTGCTGATATCCACCACTTGCCTCTTGATGTCCATGGACAGCTTGTGCACCGAGGTTGTTGAATTTTTCTAACAGCTCTGCGCCACCCTTGTAACCCTTTTGCAGGAATTCACCCTAAAAATATATTATATAAGTGAGAACATTCAATGGAGTGAACTAATAATAAAAAAAAAATATAATCAACTATAAGCCGCACAGATTCAGAATTGCCCAAATAGCAATGTTTCAAAGCCAGTTAACGTGTTAAATTTCCAGTGAATAAAAAAATGCTTATTTAAATAAAAATACATTAAATAATCCCCCATATTACACGTTTTCGTATAATGCGATTTCCGTTCCCCATATATTTCCCGGTATTTCTTCCCTATAACGTGGAGATTTCTCAAGTAATATTTTTGGAGTGTGAAATTTATAATGAAGTCCATAGTAAGTGTTTCGTACCTTTGCACCTGTTTCAATTGTATTGTTATAAAATTAAACTAAATAACTTTTCTTTTTTAAACTGTTTTTACATTGTTAAAAAAAACGGTTTTACGAGAACTCAACTACAACGCGATTTCCTATAACGCGAACCGGGTCTACCGCGTTATAGGGGGATTACTAGACAGAATGCCACGTTTTTTTTTAAATATATTTTAATATAGCAACAATATCACACGTACCGTTAATATAAATACGAGAATAATACAGGATTATTTCATGCAGAATATAAAAATGAAATTTTCAAAGCAACAATAGTTGCTGGCAACAAAAACTATGAATGCATATCATTTGAAACAAGCATTATAAAACAGTACAGTGTTCAGTCGCGTGTACAAAATACAAAAAGCTATTTTTATTTCTTTTTATTTGCATTGGTCCACATTTAAACGGTTAGTTTCACTGCATAAATAAAAAACGTAATACTTTTGTGAACGTCCTTCGTAAACAGAGGAGGTTAAGGGCACGTCAAAAGATAATACATTACAAGAAATAACAGCCATTTATCATTTGCACCTGCCGAGACGGGCTATAATAAATATTTCATATACACGCAAGCATTTTCATTGTTGGCAAATATTTGATGTACCGGTTTGGAATACGCAGAAAAATGGTTTAAATAATACACTAAAATTATTTTAAAGTGCTCACCTTGTTTGCTTTGGCATCATCAACTTTTTCTTCCAATACATGGTGTCCTTCCTTGCCCTGGGAATTTGCATCGAGGACCTTCTCCTCATGAGCGCCTTTGAAGCCTTGTTGCGCATTTTCTCCAAATGATCCCGCATTTTGCCCAGCGATTTTGTGGTCAGCCTCATCGTGAGCTTCGTCATAGAAGCTTTCAGACTTCTCTTCTTCATTCTTGCTGCTGGATGACTTAAAACCCTTACTGACATGGCCCTTCTTGTGACTCTTTGCCTTCTTTATTTGTTCTTCATTAGCGCCTATTAATTGTGTAAATATTTACATACATTACAGAATACATTGTGATTCCTATAATTTAAATTTATTAAGAAATTATTAAATTACTGACCTTGCTTGTTGACTTTTTGTCCACCTTCGTAAAACTTCTCATCTCCGGCTGCTTTCTTTTTTGCTTCTTCGTCTTTGTAAAAGCTAGATTCTCCCTTTTCTGCCTTAGCAGCAGCAGCACCTTGCTGGAATCCTTCTTGACCGTGCTTGATTTCCTCTTCTTCTTTTTTTTCTAACTTCTCAACATTGTGGTCGGCGCCCTTTTTCTGAGCCGCATCATATGCGTTTTTATCTACATAACCTCCTTGAACTTGTGTTCCTAAAACTGGATGGTACAGAAGACCGTTCCCAACTCCAAAACCACCGACACCAATGCCTCCTAAGCCTGGCTGAACTAATCCATTTGCTACACCGATTCCTGCGTTGCCTAATCCTACACCTCCGATCCCGTTGACTGCACCAATACCGGCCCCAGCGCCACCGAGACCAATACCGTTGCCAATTCCTCCAATGCCTAAACCACCTACGCCACCAACACCTAGACCTCCTAGTCCTATTCCCAATCCCTGGCCTAACCCTATTCCTCCAAGTCCACCGAGGCCAATACCCTGGCCGTATCCAACACCAGACACTGCGTTATGTAGAGTTGACGCCGCTCCCTTGATTTCCTCAGGATAATCTTCTGTCTCTTCAACCTCATAGGAACTAGATAACGGCATTCCACTCGGGTCCACTAACATTGAATCTATTCTATCCTTTACATAATCGTATGGAGTTTTTTCTTCAGCCAACTCTAACTTGATGGCTTGCGATCCAACAATCGAAATGAGTGTGATAGTGAGAATTGTTGACGACATCGTAATGATGGTGTCGTTATTGACGTAGTACGACTAATGTCACTTTGGGATTGCAGTGGTGTTTTATAGTGATGTTAAATTCGGTGGAACGAAGCTGTCTTTGTTGGCGTGATAGTTTTCACGCTGGAGTCAGTTTCCTTCCTGTGTTTTGTCTTAACTAATTCTAATGAGAACGATACTGTTAAAATACAATAAGTCGGGTTCCGACCTTGCTTTCCAGGTCATTGGAGTTGGAAGTTACGCAATGTATAGTTACGTTTTCTCTATTTACTTTATTTTTTGGATAAGAACCTTAACTTTTTTGTTGTAGTGCATGCATTCCATTTATACGTACTTATGCCTAAGCGAGGAAGAAAAAATAAATTAAATGCTTATCAATATCAGTATAAGACAGATCCTACTAATATTATACACGCGAAAGTTTGTAAGTGTGGATGGATGTTTGTTACTCTGTCACGTAAAAACTACTGAATGGATTTTAATGAAACTTTACAATAATATAGCTAATATATCAGAATATCACTTAGGCTACAATTTATAAAGATATTGTGTGAATTGTTAAAAATATCAAGTAAGTAGGAAAACATCTACCATCTGCGAGCTATTATATATATATATTCTACAGTTACACAGTTACACATATTTAATGTATGTTGCAAATGTTTATCTTAAATCGTCATTATATTTAGTAGTTTTTTTCTACGCCACGTTAATATAAACTACTCGAAACACAAATCCTGTGCAGTCGAAGTCGCAGGCACCAGCTAGTATCTAATAATTCCTTTATATTTCTGTCAACTTTTACATTACATAGTTACTTAACATTATCAGTATGTATAGGCTTAGGGGTAAGATGTCGAATCGAGACTTAGCCCGAATTAATCAAAATTGTTATTAGAACCTATTGTACCTGAACAGTGAGGCAGGATCAGGTAATGATGGAAAATTTCAAACAATAATATTTAATCAATAAAATGCGGGCCTACACAAATTTTCACGTGATTGTACAATCAAAATATATGTCGAGGGCTCAAATTAAGGTTATCCGTCGTGAGTCATTTATATAAACTCATTATAATTATTTTTTGCATGGTTTAAGTCAAACCGTAATTTTCAATTAAAAGGCAAGGAGGTCTTTTAGAAATCAATTTTTTGGCGTCGATTAATAATATGATATGATAGTATAAGATTCTATTGCCATAGCAATATATCTGATATGTAGTTATATAATAAACATTGTAATAGAAACGCAGATTAACCGGCCAAAGTTTCTGTTACACTTAAAATTTAAAATAAAGTCTAATTACACCATTATGACCTTTATTACCAAAGTGTTCATTCGTCTCTTTCTGTCAAATTGTGCTATCATGAAAAGAGAGAGAGAGAGAAGAAAGTTTTAGTTATAAAAACATTGTTTCTACGTTTGGACAAATAATTATCTCCAATTCAATGTGGCTACTACCTTTTACAAGCCTCAGATTTAATTAATTTTTATTTTATAAATCACGTTTCTCGAGTAGTTGATTAGCCTATATTAACATTTCGAAAATCTAATATATAAAATCTCGTGTTACAATGTTCGTTCCCATACTCCTCCGAAAAGGCTCGACCGAATCTTATGAAATTTTATGCATATTCAGTAAGTCTGAGAATCTTTCAAACCCCTCAGTGATAAGGGGTGTCCACCCCAAAACATTTTTTATTTTGTAGATAATTTTTTAGTTGTTTTTTTTATGATTCTGCATACAAAAATACATACAATCCCTACGATCCACTCTTCGATCAATCCCTATTTTTTATCATTGTAGATAGTTATTTTTATTGAATTAAAAAAATTTCCTAGAAAAAATATACAATGCAAAACAACGTTTGCTGGGTCAGCTAGTATATTAATAAATATGGATGTTTTAAAAACACAAAAGCTCCAAGTGTAATTGGGCAGTAAATATTAAACAGTAATGGCAAGCAACAGAGTTCTGAATACTTCATTAATTCGCGCCTGCTACAAAATACAGAGCAAACACAATAAGCAATTTATTTCAACAGGCGTCGCGTCGGTTATTAATTTATGTGGTTTCTCTTATTACGGAAACTTTAATTTGAGTACAAATTAATTACGAAATGTTTATTGTTTAACAATTAATGGGAGAGATGGAATGGCTTTGAAAATAATGTATAGTGTTTTAATATATATTTTGTACTATGTAATAAGTAATAGTTTTTGTTTTAACGTGTTTAAGTATTTCCATACATTAAATTAAACAATTTAATCATATTATGTTATGAAGACGATTGGTTGCCGAAATCCGGAAGGTTTAAAAGTTTAGTAATTTTGTAACAGAGTTACATTAGATATATGATTATTAATCTTAATCAGGGATAATTTAATAGACGACCCTGAGTATACACTAGCAAATTACATACAACCTACTTTACTAATTTAACTTAGTTACGCACTTTGTTACTTATGTTAAATCATGTTACTATCTCAGTATATCAAAGGAAATAACAAGAAACTCATCTCCTGTTGCTAAAACATATTATGTTTTGAAGTGAGGTTTTGCTAATGCGATCAGCTGTTACTACAAGAAATTATATATTTTGGTATTGAACTCAGAACAAAATGAATTCATTTTCTTTATTTCAATAATTAGTGGAAGGTACCTACATAATTCTTTATTGGAATTATGGTAATATGTCATTAAAAATTTCGACTCATATTGCTCGTTACACAAGAACAAGAACTTTTTGTATATGTTCTACTGAGAGTTAAATAAAAAAAAAAACTTTAGAGGTGTCAAGGGACACCCGGATGGAACGAAATTCCTTTCGATTAATTTATATGTTAATAAGGTATCATAACAGTATGATAGATTTTCTCGACACCAATCTTACGACGAAAAAAAAAGCCAACATCACGAGGTGTTCTCAGGCGGTCACCCATCCAAGTACTGACGTCGCCCGACGTTGCTTAACTTCGGTGATCGGACGAGAACCGGTGTATTACAATAGCAAATAGCAAAAAAGTGTGGTGACAACTTTTCTAGTGTGGTCTAGCCCCTTTTCACAACGCGCGATAAGGAACTTCGTTCCAATATATATAATTATTTTCTTTACCTTTAAGAAAACATTGATTTTTCTTGTAAATAGAATAAAAATCTTTCAAGAGAACGAACAAATTGTATTGATATTGCTTTGTAATCAAAATGCTGAAAATATTCGTTAAGGTCTGATTTCCTGTGAGACCTCAGCCTGGAGCGTTGACACAGCCTTCTTGGAGTAATGAGATTTGCATATTTCAACGTTTTAAAAGCGAATGAAACGTGATGGAGGCTGGTTTTATTAAATTATTAGCTAACGTCTGTGACTTCGTCAGCAAGTTTAAAGATGTTTTTCTTGTTTGATGTTTGTATATATACCGTGCAGACTCAGAGTTACAAAAACGGTTATGGACAAGACCGTGGATTTTAAGAAGAGATGAACGTGGATCATCTGCTTTACTATTGGAAGAATTTGTAAAAAGTCTGACTACCGTAGAAAATGTATTGGATTTTGACATGCGACAAACAGTGTGGTTGCTAAGCAACCCACCTGTTAAACTACGACACGTTAGTATTTACAGTATTAATAAAATAAAGAAAAAAAAAATCCTAAATTATTCTATGTTTATTACGCTTTTAGAGGGCCTATTATTTCGTTTAGCATTTATTTATTTTACATTGTATTTTTTTATAGTACAGGAGGCTAAAGAGCAGGAGGCTCAGGGACACCGCTCATGGACACTCAATGTCAGAGTGCTCGCAAGTGCGTTGCCGGCCTTTTAACAATTGATTCGGAAATTCTTCAGTGAGCAGCTGGTTCCACATATTAGTGGTGCGCGGCAGAAACTAGCTTTTAGAAAAGCTTATGATAGATAATTATGAGTCCAATGATGAAACTCAGCTGTAGGTATTAAACCGAACAACTCCTCTGAAATACAAATATCGTAAAATATTATATTGGTTTTCAACTGTGGTTTGTAGTAGTAAAAATAGCAGTTGTCTTTTCAGGAGTGCGATATATTTTTATGAATTTACAGGGCAGTCCATTTATCAGCCGCAGCAATAAATATTTTAACAGTTCTCTGTATTAGCCTGTAGTCAGAACGCAGTCTCGTTTCTGAATCTTAACCTTAGTGCATATTGTATGTCACCGGCTATGTCTGGGTGACCAAATAAATTCAGTTAATATAAATCGTGTCTTTAAGAACTAACTAAATGTATTACCACGTGTGACGTATAAATAGATGGTACAAAACATTAACGTATTAAGACGTGGAGCATATAAACATACTTAGTAACACATTCCGGAAGTAAAAACGAAAAAGAATGCGCCTTAATTAAAACATTAAGCAAAAATGCATATATTATTTAACAACACTTTATTAGGCGTTACGAAAAAATTTTTGTACCACAAACCTAATATTACGTATAAGCAGGTTATTAACCATACCAATATTTATATATTTGAAGTCCTATATATAGGAAAACTCGTTAAAACTTTGCCCACTTCCAATACGGAATCAGAAGTACTTGTACTGAAGGCTGTATTTCAATAAGCAAGATTTATATGTGACACGAAGAAAGTTTAATTTAATCGAAAGGAATGACAAAATGTGTGGTGGTGAGGGGTGGCTCTTTGAATGGTAACAATTAAAATTTAATACCTCTTACAATACATAGAGGATCCATGACGGCTAGGTAATAGTACTTATAATTTGTATTGAAACCAAACTGTGAATTAAATATGGACAAATATTAAATAATTGCGTGTTCTTAATAATACAGAACTTGATAGACGTTTTATTTATTTACTAATTTGGGAAACAAAACAGATACATCTTTATACAATAAAAAAAGTTCAAAATAAAACATAAAATCATGACATTGGATGTGAAAAGTTTCACTGATAATAAATATGATGCAGAGCAAAGCAAAACAAAACATGACAGCACAAAATTTATATATCCGGAGAAAGACAAACATACTGGTAGCTATAATAAAGCAGAAAGATATAAGAATTAGTACATTAATAGTTGCCACCATCCCACTATGTTAAATGATTTGTGGCCTATTAGTAGGCACGCCTGTCCAGGAGATGCCTGTTTAATTACTACTTAAATGAACCCATATTATATATATATGGAAGAGGGCAAGGAGTTTCATTTCTTTGCTGTTTTTACAAGAAATGACGATCCAAAATCCAAATCGTGCAGTGCGGCACCTGGGGATATCGACAACGATGCCTGCTTGAGCGTGTGAGGTGAGCGTTATTTGAAAGGCGATGACGGATTCAGATTGTATAGTTATATGGAGCATTCGTCAGAGTGCAATCTATAAAATATTGAAAGGCAGACAACTGAACGGCGATGGTTAAGACCCAAGAGTTGAGATTCAACGAGTGAATCGTCGTCTATAATCCCCTTAGCCCAATTCAATAGCATCCGAAGCAACCAGATGATATTTGTCAGCACCGACCGCAGCATTTTGGCCACAGAGATGACTGCAATACTCCACACACGTATCATGTATCTTTTAAATGCAAGAATTATTTATTATCTCGCGGTTTTCAATAGTAGATTATGATTATGTAACAAGTGCGTAGATGAACGAAGACGCATTTCCCACGCATGATTTAAGTCCGAAATGGCGTAATGGAATAAGGTTTAAATATAATCTGTATGAAATAAGTCCGTATAAAACTTTATATAATTTTCCACGCTTTAAAACATAATACGCATGTCAGTGACATTTATGACCGTTTAAGCCGGTAATTAAACGTCAGAGCAAGCCACAATTTTGAATTTAATTTATAATTCAGCTTTATATTTCGAGGGGATTTGCATGTCACAAGCTTTAGGTTGTGCAATACTTGGGCAGCTTACAAATTGTGCTTAAAACATTTATATTACCTCTACTATGGGCTTAGTAAAATGCCGCGACCTATTTGGTATAACATTTATATGATATTGATCATCAAAACTCTAGAGCCTTACATATTTATAAATTTAGTAGTGAAATATAGCCAATAACTTAACATTGTTATGATAAGTAATATTCTTATGTACATATAGCATTTTAATTAAAATAAAGTGAACCATTTGAGTTTTTAAACTTTTTATGCACAAAGATTCAGTCTTTCGACCTTCGTTGTCATGGAAAAACTATTGTAAATATTTAATTTGAATTTATTTTTGTCTAGAAAAATAGTGATGGATTCGGTATGAGTAAACATAGAAAGCTATATGGACAGAAGTACCTCATTGTGACAAGGAATATATATATATATCTACTCTGTTCTGTGCCTGACTGATAATGTTAAGTTTTGAACCTGAACTGGTCTAAAGGGGACTTGTAGATAGGATGAAGTGATTTATGACAGTTTAAATAAAAACATAATACATTATTTTTTAAATTTCGACTGAGCCAAATGTTTTGATACGAACATCATAATGTAAATCTTAAAGGTTTTTGAATATAGAATAAAGATAATCTGTTGTCTACGCATCAGCTAATTATCTACAAACAGGCCATGTTCGATAAATAGACTCGACACAGTTAAACACATAATGATGAACCGGTAGCAGATAGACTATGCAACTACCTATTATCTGTGATTTATGGTGCCTGCCCTCAAATATTGCTCACGTTTTCTTTCGCTTGTCAATTTCGTTTAACAATATCGTGACAATTTTTGCCAACGACATAGATAATCGATGAGTAATAATAGATCTTAAAATCTTAATCTGTACAGTATTAAATACATATTAAGTAGACTAAAATTAGGACGGTTGTCTGATGGCGATGTGTATCTCGTTCGTATATATTAAGTTTCTCATGTAAAAAAAAAATTATAATGAGAAATAAACTTCTTTGAACATTAAACATTACATTTACAAACGTATTTCTTTATGTGCCTTTAATGTCACAATAAGGGGCCTCATATCCTAGCGGTCTTATTAAAGGTCGATTCACACATATCAGTGAGCCCACAGTTCCGGCACAGTACCGCATCAGTGATAATTATTCTTTCAAACATTCTCTATGGATGTATTCACACTTGTCAGTGTCAGTGTCGTCTCAGTACCGTCAGTGTCAGTGCCGGCACCGGCCATCACGGACGTGATCGGCGACAACGATATTTTATCACGGATCACTGACGCCGCTGCATCGAAAAAAAATATATTGCATTTTAAAATATTCAAAATACTTTCTTTCGTCTTTAATTAATTCTTTGTATAATGTCACGAATTCTCCTTCTGATTCTCTTAACTTCCATGCTTCATGTACCCATTTTCTTTTTTTTCTTCGATTCTCTTCTTCTTCTTCGTCTAAAGCAATGGCTATCATAGCTAATTCTGTGTTATTGAAGAGTGCCATCAAAACAATCGACGTCAACGCTAGTCTGAAGGGAACGTCGTGCACGAAGACCCGCAGAGATCTGTACTGATATGTGTGAATTGAAGCACTGACGCACCACTGTAGCACGGATACGGAACTGTAACGGTACTGTGCCGGAACTGTGGGTTCACTGATATGTGTGAATCGACCTTTAGTGGCACCTAGGTGAGGGGTACCGGGTTCGATTCCCGGTTCGAGGGCAAGTTTTAATTTAATTTAAATTTGTTCTCGGCCTTTGGGAGGGTTGTGCGGTACTGGGCGAGTGCCTAAACCGTACATGGAGGACACGGTCGAATTTCTAAAGACAAGCACGAATTATAAAAAATCCTATACTTGACGCTGGCTAATGCACAAATCGTGCCAGAGCTATTAAAAAAAAAGTCACAACAGAGGGACTAATTAATATTTTGAGGGTCGGTATGACTCCTTAAAATCTCTAGAAATCATGCTGAAAGTATTATAGTGCACACACAATTGCACTCTCTAGGCTAGAACTCTTATTATTTTATGTGACGGATGAGCGACGTGGCCGGAGTATTACGAGAGCCGGCGCTATAGGTGGCATTTCAAGCTCATACCAATACTAACTTTCGACCTCTTTATTCAAATCTAATTACAAAATACAAAAGCATTAGAAAAATATAATATAATTCAAAACATTTACGTAATAGTATCAATAAAATTATTACGAATGCACGTTCTTTTCACAGTAATGAAAAGAGACAAAGGCCTAGGGTTGCTACATCAAAGCGAAAGTGAAAGTTATAACGATAAAAGAAATTTTAAATTTATAAATGTTTTTATTTTAAACAGTCAATAAAAATCCTCTTCTATAAATAAATAAAGCTATTGAGTATAATTTAGACGTGTTTTAATACTTATCTATTATCAAATGATTCAAATCATTATGTCATCTGTGAATTGTTTTAATCAAAAGGAGTTTACCGTGGAGTATGTATTCACCACACATGGAAGGAGTAGATGAAAGGGAAATGAGAGAAGGAATAAATTAAAAAGGGACATTTAAAAGACACGTCAAAGTGTATATGTCACCGTAAAATTGTAAAAACCGTTAGATTGTAATCTATCTCGCGAGATTGTAAACTGTCGAAAGATTGTCAACTCAACATACTACTTGAAATTTAACGTATTATTATTCGGTAGTTATATGAAATTGTTGGGAAGTAAAATTAATCTGTAATTGACCAAAGAAGTTTGAATGATAACTAAGTTAGTGTAGTACAATCTACCGAATACCGATAACCGATAACCGATAGATTACAATCTAACGGTTTTTACAATTTTACGTTAACATATATCTTCTCCTTTGTTTTATTTAAATCGGACGTAATTTGAGACTACTACTTCTACTTCTTCAGAACTGAATATAAATAATCCTAAAATGTGTCTTCTGTTACCTCCAAACCCATTTACGCGGAAAAGGATCCCAGGAATTCCGGTAGTAGATTAATCACAATCATACCAAATCACTGTACATTCTGAGAAGACTAGCTGGCGTTACGTTCTTACACAAACTGTAAAATGGTCAAACAGAAAAGAATTATATCTTATAGAATATTATATTATAGAATTGTCGTTCCTTATTCATTACGGACGTTCAAAATCAACAGAAAACGAAAACCAACCTAGGAGCAGGCAACCAATTTCAGGCACCTTTCATTCGAATTCTTCGCAAATATAACAGAATGAACGCTTAATTATAATAAATTACCTTAATTAGAATATTAAGCTTAATAGATTCGGTTGTGGGCTTATTATTAAAAAAAAACGTTCACCTATCGGGTACCTAATCTGCTTTAAACGAAAAAGTATTTTTAATAAATTACTAAGTGAAAACTAAAGTTCTAAATTTTTTTCCATATACACCCATTTTAGTGGGTACACCTTAATTGGCATGTTTTTTTATAATATAAATATATATAAATATAACTTATACTGTGTGATATATTATATGGTGAGAAGATAAATAAAAAGATTAATTTTCGAGTAATTTAACTTTTATTTTATTTATTTATTAACACTTCGTTGCAGAAATATAATACAACTTACATAATTAAATCTAATGGAGGGCAACTGGCGGTTATCGCTTTCGAGCGATCTCTTCCAGGCAACCTCTTTTACCAAAAGATGTTTTAAATTATCTCTAACGGTGTACTTTAATAAATAAATCATAAAAATTGTGTGAACATGAAAGTGTGAACCCTGGAACTTATAAAAATTAACTAATATGACTACTTTCACATTTAAGAAACGAAGAAAGCGTGCTTCCAAATTAACAAAGTGTAACAAACGAACAGACAGATTTATAGACGTCATAAAATTATATACTTTTAAAGTGTTCATACATTATCTGTATGAAATCTTATATATTACTAACGTTATCTTATGAAACATAGTTTCTTATGTTATCTAAATTAAGTATCATGTCGAGAGTAAACATATAATTACTCTGGTTAATATCTCGTTAAGACTTGTATGAAAATTAGTTTGTTTTGTTGTATTTACGAAATAGTATAGGCCATTACACAAAACGTTTATAACTGATTGGACTACATTTAGGGTCTGTCTCACAATTTATGGATAAAGTACCAAATAGTTATGCAACACATAAATTGTTTGGAAGATAAATTGTGCTATTTGACACTTCATCGGACTCATACTTATGATGGACTTTATGTGACGAATAGCGCTATCTGACAGTCGTGAAACGCAACAATAGTGTTTATCATACCAATAAGTAATTAATAGCTAATTTGGAACTTATGTAGAACTTATCAATACATTGTGAAACAGACCCTTAAAGTGATAATACTCCATCGTTAGTTTTACTTCACCAAAGTGTGATTTATAAATAAAATATGAAGAGTCTCCACGCTTTCCCCTGCATCATTACATCCCTGATGATAACCGGCCCAATAACTTCAAACAATAAACATCGAGAAGAGTAATCGGGGAACAAACACATAAAATAGTCTTCCCTTTTTAGTCGCGTAGTAAATGTCTCATTTATTTTAGCAGTTTTTTTAGTTTGAATACAACATACCATCCGTATCACCTCGACGTTCATCGTTCCAGAACTGAGCGTCTCTTACGGCAGCCGTTTTGCCGTGAACCGTCACTATGTGGAACCAGCTGCCCACTAAAGTATTTCCGAACCAATTGGACTTAGGGTCCTACAAGAAAGAGCGTACCAGTTCTTAAATGGCCGGCAACTTGCGAGGCTTTTGACAATGTAATAGTCCATAGCCCGTTTGCCCCCTGTTACATAAAAAAAACTTATATTTAAGGCATTGATAAACCACACAGTATTAATAAACTTTCGTTTCGTCACCACGTTTAAACAGTTATGGATAAGTTTAAACGTAATTAATTCCAGTGAAGGCTTTATTTTAATTAGATTATGCGCACGCGCAGTGTATATTTACAATATCGTTATCCGTGTGTACAATGCGTATACAGAATCGCATGAGGAAACATAAAGGCATAGTTTTTAGTATTACCTTCGTGAAAGGCAATTATCGTAATTATAACGTCGCTTTCATTCGAATGAAACTGCTAAGTGACATATGGGCTCCTATTACGCCTAAGCGAGGAACGTAGAAAGCTGTCTCACATCAAGTGTAATTATTTTTTAAGTTAGTGTTTGACTTCGAAAGTGGAGAGCTTTGAAATAAACATAACTTAATAAATAAAAAATATATATGCGTTACAATTTTTTATTTACACTTCGTTACCTTCTACAAAAACATATATATATATAGAGAAAAAAAAGTACAGTACAAGAAGTACATAAATAATTAACAAAAAACCTTAAAATAACATGTATGTATAACTAAAATAAAATAAAGTAGACTATTAAGAAAAAATAATAATATGTATAAACAAAAATCTAAAAGATATTCCAAAGGTTAATTGAGTCACAATTAATATATGTATATAAGTAGTAGCTAATTACGTCTGTTGCGCTAGTGTAAACAGAATGTCAATAACGCATTGACATAAATAAGTCATACTTTGTAAGTTCTACTCCAGAATATCAATAACGTATTGACAAATATAAGTCATACTTAGTAAGTTCTACTCCAGAATGTCAATAACGTATTGACATATGTAAGTCGCGACTCGTATAGAACTAAAGTTATATGACATTTAAGGTTTAAGTTATATCAATTGTATCTAAAGTACTAAAAGTAGCGAAGATAAGAAACAAGCGGATTTGGAGAAGGCATTCACTCCGTCGGAGGTCGATATTAAAAAATTAAACCTAATGTTATTCTTATTATATAAATATTTATTACCAAAACTACAGTATGCACATGCAGTTGTTACGTAATTGTGTAATACTTGATAGCTTAATCAAAGATAATTATCATAATTGTCTCTGGCTTTGCCGACCAGATTAGAGTTCATCAACCTTATAAACATGCTTCACTTAATAATAGGCAATTTACTCCAGATTTCTAAGTTATACCCCCCTAATCCCTGAGGTAATTTGCACCTATGGAATTTTATTTCCATATGCGCAATTAGCACTTGCACTTGGTGAAGGCAAACGTGGGCAAACCAACATGTCTGAAACCCAAATATCAATGACATGTGTCATACAGACGCGCATGAGCCAGTGGGTCGGCCTAGGTACCGCTGGATCGACAGATTAAAATGACAAAATAAAAATGATCATGGAACGGATGCAATCTGAGACCAAGCCTTATGCCGTCCATGGACATACCGAACTGCTAGTAGGTGTGTTTCCAGCCTTTGATGTTTGACTCTTTTCTTTAAGGCTTCTTCGCCTTAGTCGCTTCGGAAAGATATCGACTAGTAGCCGGTTAAAATTGGCGATCCGCGGAATAAAGTCAGTAGCTCACGGGAGCTTGTCAAATGTATATATGTATACCTAATGCACTTTATTGACCTGAATTACCATGTAATGTCATTATTGACAGACTGCCTGATTTATAGACGAATAAGTTAAGACTTCAGAAGTTAAAATATAACAAGCTTGGGTGTTACCATCAGTTATGATTTGAAGTGGGAATGTCACATCATGAATATAGTGAAAAAGGCTAATTCCATGCTCTATTTAGTGAGAAAATCATTCAAATGCCTGTCACCAAGAACACTCTTAAAGATATATAAATGTTACATTAGACCAATATTAGAGTAGGCCTACAGCATTTGGGATCCTTATTTCATAAAGGATATTAGTATGCTTGAAAGGGTTCAAAGAAAAGCCACGAAAATGATAAGGTCATTCAGGAAGAAATCTTATAATGAGCGTCTGAAAGCACTTGACCTTACTGATTTAGGAAGTAGGAGATTACGAGGAAATCTCATTGAAACCTATAAAATCCTCACTGGCCACTATAATGTTCCAGGAATTGAGAAGCTCTTCATTTTAAGTGAAAATACGCATTTGAGGGGTAGTTCTTTAAAACTTAAGACCACTCAACACAACCTAAATTCCCTAAAGAACTTTCTCCCAAACCGTGTAGTGGCCGACTGGAATAGGCTTCCGGAAAGTGTGATCAGTGCACCATCTGTAAACACCTTTAAAAATAGACTGGATAAGTTTCTTCAAATCCCTTAATACACACGCATCAGCTTATTAAAAGCTGCCAGTGTGTTAAGTAAATAATAATAAAAAAAAAAAGCTTCACTATCTCTTACATAAGTATTAACACAGCTCACGTTAATAGATAACTACAATTTAACGCGATATTTCTCTGATTATAACTGAAAAGCTTTGAGGTACCGGTACTACTGTTATTAAATAAATCTCGATGTAATCTCACACTAACAAGCAGGAAAGAATCTAGATAGCAAACTCGATTAAGAGCAATTAAAATCTCGCATTAGTTCGGCGCGCTTTGTGACCACGTGACTTGGACCATTCTGAAACGCATCGCGTGATTCTTTGCACCTCAACTATTGGAACTCACGTGAACTCTTATAAATTGTCGATGGTAATACAGAATTTTAGTCTGTTATTTTTATTTGTGGCTACTTTTGTCTATAGTATATTTACTTTGTAACAGCCAACAGATTTTCACGTTAACTTACATGTATATTTGATGTACATACAATAAAATGAAAAGCGATGCGGTCCCTACAACATGCAGATACGACCAGCGAAATCAAGTAGGTACAAAAAAAGTTACAAAAAAAGGTATAAAAGTACAGTGATAATACATACTTAAACACTTCAGTCGAAATGCTGTATAGTTGGTCTATAATAGCCTTTAAATAGTCTAAAACAGTATTTCTTAATATCCATATTATAAAGATGGACCGACGACATCCTCAAAGAGGTTGTCTCCCAGTAGATGCGGAGGCCAGTGCAGTGCGTACTGGAGGAAGATTGAGGAGGCCGACGTCTCGAAATGGACCAAAAATGGCTGATGATGATGTAAAGAGAGTGGGTTAGTGCTCACCGGACGCTGGATCGACTCATCGAGGTGTATTGAAGCGTTTAACTGATCATCTACGTGCCTTTTAAGAAACGATCGCGAACAGTGATTTGAGGCCCTTTTAATTCTCACCAATCGACTTCCCGTAGTAGTGACTGCGCGATATTATCATGAAGGCAGATTGCCTGCGCGCACTTGTTTAGAGATAACGCGGCTAATGCTCAGTGTTTCTATTTAGCAATTATTTTACAGCTCATGAATCATTTATAACTTTGACTTGAACTTTCCACAATTTTCAAATTTTTCTTTAATCTTTTTGTCACGTGGGGGGTCCCCTAATTTGTTTTGGCTTTGAATTCGATTCGCTTTTAAACTTCAAATCGAATCGATTTCGATTCACACTAGGTCCATTACGAGCCAAGGCAAGGAAGAGCAGCTTTTTTCTTAAGGTGCTTAGTTACATTGACAAGATATTATCTAAATATTGGTACGAAAAATCTTTGCTTTTAACTCCTGTTAATGCGCTGTTTTTAATATAAATTTCTAAGTTATTCTACATAGTATGTATGTTACATTGCTTAAGAATTTTAGAAAGGTTAAGATGGGGCACCAAAGAGGCTGGGAAATACTTTTAGATTTGTCCACATATTTCTCGGAAACTAAAATGAGAGACGGTTTACTAACCAGGTCTCAACCTATTCAGGTTTCATAAGAATCGATTCAATAATTATTGAGATCCACGTAACGTGTTAGTTGCAATTAAGATTAGCAATTTTTTTTATATTCAATTTCGAACCAGTGAATTTATTTAAATGATAAACAAATGCTCGGCAATTCGCAGATTCTTTACAATAACATCATATTAACTAGCTGTATTCGTATGTGAGATACGGGTATCTACGTAACGAAACAGTTAGTTGCAATTTAGTTTAGTTAAATTTTATATTGTTAATTGCAAAGTTAAATTTGATTTGCTATTTTAAAAGAGTACCGAGAGTTTTTTACGCCGGCTTTTTCTCTCAGCCTACATGCCTACACCCTACACCCTCTGTCTTCTTTGCCGATGAGTAGGGATGCCTACAAATTCAAATTTAATGACGCGGAATAAGTGATACATGTATCTTATGTTCCATAATAAACATATTTTTATTTTATTTTATATTAAATTTTGAACCAGTGAATTTAAAAATGATAAACAAATGCTCGGCTATTCGCAGATTCTTTACTATACATCATGAATAACCTAGCTGTATTCGTATGCAAATCCTGTAAAAACGAACACTGACCTAAATGTTTTCTGAATAACTGAGCTCTCACAGATATCACGGAACAATATTATTTTATTTTTAATCCACTCTGTTTTCGTAGTATTCGCGAGCGTTTCCAAATGAGGGAATTTGCATAAAGAATTTGGTACAGAAATAGAATTTAAATTCTGTGATATTTGAGAATCAAATATCAGAACGAATATTTAAATGTGTTATTTTTTGTTTGAATATTTTATACTGATGCGACTTTTGGAATATATTCTCTATAGGTACATAGACCTATCGCATATCTATATTTTTATTTATTTAATGTACACGTAAAATTATGCATTACAATCGTTAGACCTTTTTAAATAAAAAAAAATTGTTAGGGTTCTCAGCTCTTCCATAACCAACACACTTTTGAGACGTTAGACTGTATAGATTTTTTATTTTTACAATTAACAAATAATGTATTTATCTCATTTATATACGGCATTAGCCGACGCGTAACACACGTCAGTGCATTTAAATACAAGTGTGTGGGTTGTGTGATTGTGTGGGTGCATGTGTGAGAGCGTGAGTTATTAAGTTAATGAGTGGGTGCATGTTTGGTGTGTCAGTGAAGTGTAAGGTGTGTGAGTGTGTAACTAAATGTTAGGTCTTAGTAGCATCTTCTACTCTGCGTAAGATGTGTTCAGCCGCTAGTCTTTTAGTAATGTTTTTAAATTATAGACGACTTAACCGATTCTTTCGTTCGTTTCAACCAGCTGCCCGTTTCCGAATCAATTCTTTTAGGATAAGAAAAGAGCGTAAGTACCAATTTCTAAAAGCCCTGCAACTTCCTCCCGAGCCTGTCCTGTATGTCCATTGCCCACGTACGAGGGTATCACTAAACATCAGAAGGGCGTCCTGCCCATTTGCCCATATAATTACTTCATTTGTGTGAACCAAAACTTGAGCTAGATACGTTAACTGCTAACCAATTAAGAGATTGAAAGTATGCAAAAACGTGTCTCGGCCTAAGAGTAAAATTCTCACCAAATAATAATCGTTTAGCAAAACTTCGACTTAGACACTTTCTCTATGTAAAACTACAATAACAATTGAATATTTATGAAGCGTAACAAAAGTAATTATAAATTCAAAAAAACAGCAAATAGTCTCCGCGGTTTTCAACTCCGTACGCCATGAATTTCCAACTGAATGATACATTCTTTAAACATGTAGATGTGTGTAGGGTTGTCACAAGACAGACATATTCTCATATATATAATGTATTTATTACTAACACACATAACAGTATTTACCATATTCTTTACATAGTAAAAATAACAATTAAAATTGATAAATAATAACATTAAAGCAAATTTAAAAAGTTAAGTCCCTATGGCTGGTAACCTTTAATGCTGGCAGCATTTCCTCGCCGTATTGCAATACTTATTCGTAAATATGATAGAATGTTAACCTAAGATGTACATGTCTATATAATTAAAAAATAATTACAAAATGTGTTGCTGAACGCAAAACCCATTCGAGTATTTTTTTTTAATTCCTTGAACTTTGAAGGTTTTTATGGAGAGAAAAATTGGAAACATTTAATTTATTATTACTTAGGTTTTTATTACGGAAAAGCGAACAGTCTCTAAGCATAGCAAAATGTTCCATATGTTGGTATGTAGCTACTAAAAAGGTAGGCTAAGTAAAAAAATTATATTAACTTATCGCGCGGCTAGTTAAAAATAAATAAAAGGAATTTAAAAAGTTTTTTTAATTACATATTCCTTTTTTACATTTGACGTATTTTTAGTTACTCATTTTAATTAACTAAAAATACACTTGATTGAGCATCATTCGGCAGCGTTCTTAAAAAGTGTGTGCCAAGTTAGTGTTGATTTTGAACGACTATACGCTTAGAGCTGGCAACCCTAGGTGCGTGGTGAAGCGCGTAAGGCCCGCGGGAACGCGGTTACGGGACCCAGTAATTAAACCACAAGATAATTAGGTCAGGCATCTCGTGTCACACTGTACGCGGAATGCTTCACAGGAACGGATTTTGATGTTCAACATATTTTTTTGCCTAACCTGTGGTACTCTGTAAATTTTGATATTAGCTTTACCGATACCCGAAGTTTTTGTATGCATTTTCGAATAAAACAACGCTTAATAGCTGAAGGGCCCAGTTCCAACCTTACTTTATACAAATTGTCTTTTACATAACAACTACATCGTTATCTAGATCAAAGATAGCATAGAATGAATTAGAATAGCTTTTTGTTAAGTTGGAATATAGTAAAAAAAGCGTTATAGTAGGAGAATTACATAAGGTAAGAATTGCTGTGTTAGCCCTAGTGGCTTCAGCGTGCGACTCTCATCCTTGAGGTCGTAGGTTCGATCCCCGATTGCACCAATGGACTTTCTGTCTATGGGCGCGTAAAACATCGTGAGGAAACCGGCTTGCCTTAGAACCAAAAAGTTGACGGCATGCGTCAGGTACAGGAGGCTGATCACCCCCTTGCTTATTAGACGATCATGAGACAGATATAGAAATCTGAGGCCCAGACTGAAAAAGGTTGTAGCGCCACTTATTTTTATTTTCATTGTGTGATTATGTTTGATTAAACTTTTTTTTAAATGCGAACGCTACCTACTGCTTTTGTATGACAATGTTGTTACACAAGCTCTTATAAATAATAAAACATGATTTGCTACTCAATATGTAATATAGTAGTCGTTGCACACGTAGAATTTTGTAAATAATGTTATAAATTCTCGTTTTATTTGTTAAAGAAAGTTTAACTTAAAACCTTCTTTAGTAATTACGTATTATATAACATTGTCCCAATGCAACAAGTACGTTCCTGTGCTCATAATCGTTGTACGAAATCCCTCCACGTATACCTAATGATAAAGGGGCATATGTATAAGGCTGTATAACGCTATTTTTGTAGAACAGGGGGCAAACGGGTTGGAGGCTCATCTGACGTTCAGCCACCCATGGACATCCTCAAAGCCAGAGGGTTCGCGCATTTTAAAGGTGGCGACTGACATTGAATATTCGCTCGATGTGAATATTCGCATGAATATTTGTTCGTTGTGAGCACGCTCACTATAAAATAATAATAAAAGTAAAATAAAATAATAAAAAAGAAATCATCTATATTGGCAACGACGCGACGGAGGCACTAAATGTAAATTTAAAAGCATTTATTTAAAAAAAAACATATCTAATTGACAGCTAACTTTCATGAATGGCACCTGAATACCTTTCAGTTTAGTTAAATGCTCTTCATCAACATGATACATCGATAATCATCAATAAGAAGGTAATGGAAGACACCAGTGAATGTGAAACAATTAAAATAGGAACAAAGGCGACGCCCTGTTTTACAGTTTTCAGATATTTCTTAAGAAATTGAGTTTTACACTCTAACGAAAACAAAATTTATTGAGGGACTTTTATCGTGCTATTTTATCGGTACTTGTCTTTATGGGCGGCGTAAAGCGTTTCACGTCGTGTACTTTTAATAATAGTTGGGAAGATTTTTTTTAAGAAAGGGAATCTCGCTGTTGGCCTGAAGGGTCGGGCGTAACTCTACCTGAAGAACAGTTTTTCTCTCGACTAGCGCAAGGGTGTCCTGCGAGATTCGGACTTCGGCTCGTGCTACGATCAACGATGACAATACTGAGTTCAAGATCTCGAAGATCCCTTTAGGTGGCTGTAAGAGTACATCTTTCATCTTCCAAAAACCTTCCTAATTCTTTATTTTTATTCTAATCAGACAAATACAACGCAAAGGTGATGTGAACTTGAAGAAACTGATAGTGGTTGCTACCACAGAAGGCAAAAGATCACGTGGCCGTTCACCAACCAGATGGACCGATCAAGTGAAAGACTCATCGTCCTCAAAACTGTACACTGTCATAAGAGACGCACTGGACTGATAGTTGGCGTCCACACGCCACTTCGACAAGGCTAAAAACCAACCCAACCCGTTGGTGCGTAAAAGCATCAATTACTACCCCTTCCCGAGAAAAATGGCTCGTAGGAGGCCCCGACACGTTCTAACGGATCCGGATGATGCAATCAAGATAGCTAATGACAAATTAAAAGCCGCCCGCGCAGCCAACAATAATAGTAGTCATAAACAGATTAGGGTAAAAAATCGCCTTCACCGGGGAAGGTGAGGACCTTTACTGCGTACTTCGCGCACTCCAGTGAGCTTCCGCCCTGCCCTTTAGGCGATTGACCGCCCCGCGACGGCCCAAGCCGAGGTTCGAGTCTCACAGGAGACGCCCTTGCGCTAGCCGCGGGAAAGACGCCGATACAGGCCGAGCTATGTTCGCCAAAACAGCCCGAGCTGAGCTGCAAAGGCCCTTAAGGCCAACAGCGAGATTCCATTTAATAAAAAAAAAAACTTGACCGAAACCGGTGGGAATATATAGTCCGCTCCATACGCTCAGACATGAGCTGCCGATTAAAGAGAGAGAATCAGACAAAGACGTGCAAATTTTTTTAACTACACAAATGTAACAATACATAATTTTTAATTAAAAAGTATTGATATTAACTGATATTAAGTTGAATTTAGTTTTATTGTTAGTTGTCAATCAGTATTTTGCAATTAGATGCTATTCAAGAAAAGATTTACTTTTATTATATCCTATGTTTGTCTAATTGCGTAAAAGTAATTAGTGGCGTGTCCAGCAGGCATATAAAAACTTGTGTCCACAGTCCACAGAGCCATAAAAGGGGAATAGTAAAAATATTACCCGGAGATAAACTAAACAGATTTACGGCTAAGAAACGCTCACCAATTACCTTTTTATAGATCGATTGCAATAAAAACCTAAGAACGCATCTAACACCGTAATAAAGTATAACGTGAATATTGACATAAACGTCAAAGTCAAACTGTCAAGGTCACGATTTTATTCATATTCAATATTTTTAAGAATAATTTAATACTAATTTTGCCCTGACTGCCCAGATTTCTCTATATTGTACTTTAAATATTTTGATACTGTACTATACATTGTCTCTTTAATTTAAAATTATCTTAATTTACTAAAGAGTCCAATAACACTACTTACAGTCTCTATTAAGGGGAAGACTCTGTTCTTGTGTAATATTTTCCACTTACCACTGTTTAGAACTTAAGACTAACGTTGACAAAACACTGATTAAACTAAAAAAGTACTTCAAATAAAAAACTAAACGTCAATGAATATTATAGTTTTAGTCTGTGCGTTTCACACAATATTTCGTATTTATCTGTGGCCCATTTTAATTCACTTTCGGTGTGAGATACGCCGTCCAAAAACCTACCACTAAACACATTTATCACTTTCACTTAACTCACACATGATTAGTGACTTATGTGCAAGAAAGTGATTTTGTTAATTGCTGGAAGTTTTAGAGCTGGATTGACTTTTATGTTTGTCTAGTTACGAAACAGGCTTGGTTACTTTCAAAATATATAATAAAATTTGAGACTCGTGAGTCAATAACCCTTTCATATTACCAGCTGGCTTACTTTGACACTTCAATAGAGATTGCGATTTTAATATTCACTAATGTAACCACGAAATGGAAACTTTGCGACATGTTGACATGTTTACTATGAGAAAAATACATCAGGTTTTGTCGATGACTTTAAAAAAATGTTTGTAAGAGATTTCTGTCAATCAGATAATATATAACAAACTACACTTATTTCTTTTCCATTTTGTAAATTTAATTAGGTACTAGCTGCCCCCGAAAACTTCGTTTCGCCTTAATATATAATAATAAAAAATAAGAAAAACGTGTATATTCATTATAACAAACGAAATTTTTAGTTTTTTTTATATCTTTTAATTTTTCTCGATATAAACCGTCATCAGAATAAGGAATAAATTAAAAAAAATACTCGAATTGTTCCAGCCGTCTTCGAGTTTCTCACAGTGATTTTACAACGTCTGATGTTTATCGTTAACGTTCTTATAATTCCAAATTCCATATTCAAATCTAAACTTTAAGAATTTAATAATGTCCACAGACTAACAATGGAATGTAAAAACTTTCTAGATCCAGAGACAATATTTCACGCGACTGAATAAAGATTTTCGCAACAGTTAAACAAAGGCCCACTGCAATTAATTCTCCAACACTGGGATGAAAACTGTATTAAAACATTTCTATACGTTTTGTTTTGGAAGGATGTTTAGATATTGTGTAGAATTGTGTTGCAATTTATTAAATTGTATCGTTGTCTAAAGAACCAAAATTGATACAGAGTGTGCGTTAATTGTGTTTACCTGACACCTATGTACGCTGTACAAGGTACGAATTTTTAACACAACCTGGGAAGAAGCACCATAACCAGTCATAGTACATACGAGTGTCTGCGTTTCATTTAATTAATAAGCTTTGAATTTTCCCGACAGTAGCTATGTGGCTTAGAGTTAACCTCTAGGGCTCTAGCCAAAAATACTGTTAACAAACAATTGAATTTATATAAAAATGGTCATATATCAAAGCTTATGTCATTTCTATATAAAGTATTTTTGGCTAAAAGACTTGTAGTTGTCCAATGGAACAGTTACTGTTTCAGGTACTTGCAAATCTATCAACGAAACAGACGCTGGTCGAAAGACTACAGCGTGCGCCATTGGCGAAAAAAAAAATAACTAAACAGACGCTGAATGCTGGCACTATTTATGTACAAAGGATTACTTATAAAAGTGTAATATTATATCATTAAATACCACGCCAGTAATGATAGGCGTTTTGAAATCAACGGTCGGTATCATCGTTAAATTAATAGCCATATTCTAATGATCCCATGGCAATCAAGGAGTTAATGATTTCGAGCTTATACTTAATATCAGTTAAAAAATATCATATATATTTTAAATCGGTATTGAATTATGATGATTCGCATAGTGAACAGTTAAGTAAGGTGTAGGATTAAAATTAAATCTGCTTCATGATCATTTGTCAATCCAATAGGCAAATAGGTGATCCGCCTCCTATGCCAGACACTCGCCGTCGAGTTTTAGGGTCTAAAGTTTCCTCACGATGTTTTACTTAACCGTTAGCGAATGTTAAATGCGCACAAGGAAAGAAACTCCATTGGTGCACAGCCGGGTATCGCGACCTACGACCTCAGTTACTGCTAAACAAAGTCTAAAGTCTTCCCGCCTCTTTAAATATTTCCTCACATCATCATTCATAATTAGTGTCATAGTTAGATAAAACCCGTAACATTGGCGAATTATGCAGGTAATTCGTGTTCGTACGAAGCACTTGGAACCATTGTGAGTATCTTGTCGCATACGGTGGAGAGATTCATAGAGAACGACAGCAAATATCTACCAGCCCATTAAGAATATCGTGTAAAAATAATAAGTCTTGCTGACTTCGCCGACATTCTTGCAAATTAAAATATTTGCAAGAATAACTATCGAATCGTTGATACTGTTTAAAACTAAGAAGGTTCATAAATTTTTTTTTGTTTATTTTCGACCGATTTTATATAGTATAAAAGCAAAAAAACATAAGCAAAATAAAGGCATTTTATATAATTTTTTTAAATGACTTGCATTTCCGCTTAACATATCATAGTTGCTTATATGCTTTGCCTGTTATGTCATCGATATGTTCTGATAGGCCCTTTTAACTAATAATATTCCAAAGTCTTTCACTAGTTTTATTTGTTTTAGATTTTGTTAATGTATTGTATTTTTTGTTTTCACGCGAACCAGTTATCTTATTAGGTACATTTATTTAAAGTTTATTTTGTTTGTAATATAAAATAGTAGAAATCCCCCCTCTTCACTCGGTGAATTGAATCTTGCCTCTGCTAGTGTATCTTTAATATACAGTTCTGTTTTAAGAGATAAATACACACCTCTGTTTAATTAAGTAATTGATACCGCCAGCGAGTTTTCTTTAACACTTTTTCTTATATTATATTTTCACGCTTTTCTTCCTTCCATAATAAGATAATAGTCATTATACGCGGCATGCACGTCTTAAACATATAACCGGATGATATCGTAATTTCTAAAGAGTAATTTCAAAGGTCCATCTCCATGGAATTGCAATATTGCTATTTTGTCGAGCATCCCAATACATTTCACCGTATTTGAATCAGTTGCGCCCGCGCATCAGCTCTGTTTGCACGTGTATTCGCGTAACGCGTACCTCGCGAAGTGTTCGACAAAAACCTGTGCAGTGATATGGTTTTGTGTTTGATCTGGATTCGTTGTTTGTGACATTGACGACGTAAGTTATATTTAAAATTAATGGTTTCTAATTAAGGTGATATAAAAATCGATATTACTAATTCCCCAAAGAAATTATTAATAACGTCGCGCATTTAAATTATTTAGAAATCGGACGAACGTGCAATGCTTAGATGGGATTTAGCTTTTAGAACGAAAAAAAATCGTGCAAAAAATACAGTGGGACTAATTGATAGGGTCATTACCAAAGTGTTCGAGAGCAATACGAATGGAATAATGGAGCACAAGTTATTCACGATATCTAATACAGGTATCTAATGTTCATGCAAAATGCAACGAATCTCCGTTGCCGAGATTGGCTGCGTGCGCGCACGGTTAGGGCTATGAGATAGGCCAGCTGATTAGGAAAATACAATTCATAAACTAAACGAAACACACTACAAATGTTTTTAAAAGTGTTTTTTATAACACTTAAAATTATTTTATTAATCTTCATCCATAAATTATATAGCACGTCTTAAAGTTTCCCGCTTTTTTCTTAAAATAATTTGTTATAAATAAGAAAAATATTTAATAATTAATGCCTGATATGGCATTCTGGCAATAACTACATATGTTCTTGCTTTTTATAGATTAAAATTTGTTTTTCTAACGATGATGATTATAAGACCGTTTCTTTAAATATTTTTCAATCTTATACAACAATTTTTATATATTTAAAACAAAAGTGGTTTCTAAAAAGTAGATATACAGTTTTACTATAATGTGTGGTAACCCTATCCGAGTATGTTAGTGGCGCGCATGCGTAGTGAGAGTTAGAAGATGTAGCAACGACCTGGAACGCATCAGCTCGAATTAGCGCCCGTAAAGATATTAATATTTTAATAAGTTTCGCGTGCAGGTGAGAGCATAAGGTTTTCCTTGTAGTTTTTTCATATTAATTTTTTATCTAAGATCTTTTTAATTAAATTGGGTAGATATATCTATAAATTTCCGGTTTCCCAAGCATATTTTAAAAATGGGATCTATACGAAAAAATATTTTAGTTAGTTAATGAATGTAGATTTTTCTTAATACACACTGTAAACTGAGGTAAGCAGTTTAAAATGAAACTCAGAATAGTATGTATATTTTGTGTGTTAAATTAAACTCGCTTACTTTTTGTGTCTGTGTGATTGTGTCACAGGATCAAATTCTGCGTGAAGAAACTATTAAAAATGTGAATTTTGAAGAAAAAATACAATTAAAAATTTTAGGGTAATTATGCAATATATATGGCACTCAGAGTATTTTCATTTATTCATTAGTCACGCATACATAGACTCGCAAGTGCGTTGCCGGCCTTTCAAGAAGTGGTACGTTTTTTTCTTGAACGACCCTAAGTCGAATTGGTTCGGAAATACATCAGTGGGCAGCTGATCCACGTAGTGGTGGTGCGCGGCAAAAACTGCCTTAAGAAACGCTCAGTTGTGAAACGACGGTGATACAGATGGTATTTTGTATTCTTCATCTCGTCAGGTGTTGCTACAATAATCTTCAATCTAGTTACAAATTGTTCAGACACTAAAAGTTGCCATAACCAATCAATTTAATCGCAACATAACTGCATTTAATAAATTGTAAGTCAATCATTATACTAATTTGTATGAAATATACAACTCCAAATTACTGTGTACTACTAGCACTACTGACAAGTCATCAATTAAACGAATTACACAGTATAAGATGACAAGATACTAGCTCAGTCATCATCATCGACTTATCTAACGACACACTGTCGTCGGCGAAGCGACGTGTTCACAGATAGCACTATAATTGATTTGTATGGAAAGCAAATTGTAATAAATATAGTTAAAAAAACTATAAAATACGCTTTTAAAGCACATCAAACTAAAAAGTGAAATATAGTAAACTATATTTATTTTCCACTTTTTAGTCCTAGCAGCAATACGTGTTGTCTCAATTTAATCGTATTGCTTTGTGGACTTAAAAAAAATTTCATTGTTTTTTCGAGATATGAAATTATTATATTGTCGCTGATTCTTTATAAGTGTACAAAGTTTGAATTAAAACATACATACAGGTGAAGCTAATATAAAGCGTGTAAAAAGTAAAGAAAAAACATAATATATTTCAAAAATAGGTCTACATAAATTCCTATATTGAAGATATATATTATATGAGTATTTAAGTCGGTAAAAAGAAACAAAACTAGAAGATTTTGTGAAAATTATTTGACTTTGACATATATAATTAAATAATATATCGTGACAATATTTCTTGCGTATATAAAAAGCTCGTAATCTCGTCTATCTTTTTAGCTCGCTATATCCATTTAAACTACAACTTGGTGACATATAATTTACAAAATTAGGTCTTAAAATTCAAAAACTTATTAACTGTAGTGCACTGATAAACAGCAATGATTAATATCAACATAGCTCACACAACTTGCCACAGATGGCGCCATACTTTATGTGTAAATAATAAATCGCGCTAGCATTTTCATTCTTTTCTTACTATATTATGTTAGTTGTATTTAAATTTAAATCGTTAAAATTTGCTATATCTCTTGAAAGGGTGAAAATCGTATAATCGATTTCACCCATATTAATTTGACAGATGACTTACTTAAATTATAAATTATAATCTCAAATAGGGATGAATGGTGATTGTTGTTGGAAAAACATCGATGTCATAATCGAAAGCCCAACATCAGTGTTCGATATTAAATGAAAAATGTTATCCAAATTCCAACATCGGCATCGATGATTTTTGCAATAAGAATTGACATACAGTGAAATGGTGAGAAATTTATTAAGAAACACAACAAATTATTACATGTTTTTTATCAACTGGCTGAAATCTGAATGTAAAGTAATTTTGATAAGGAAGAACCTTTTAATCTATTTATTTGTTGATAAAGAGTAGTGAGAGAAAGAGCGAGCGAGACTAAGAACTACGAAGAAGAACAAGAAAGAGAACCTGGGCGCAAAGAATGAATAGGCGTTCAAAATTTAATATCTCTGATTTGTGGATGCGTTCATATAAGACATAATTTGTTTCGTAAGTTGCATTGGTCGCATTGCATATTTTTCGTATAGGAACATCGATGTTTTTGCTTTCAACATCGATGGTCATCAAGCATCCCTATTCTCAATACAAAATATAGAACTTGCTCTGTGCAGGCTTTTAAGTATTTTGTTACTATTTAAACAATCCTTTGTCAATCAATTTGACGACTCATTGGTCTAGTAACCCTGACTGCGAATCCATGGGTCCCGGGTTCGATCCCCGGCTGAGGCGAACATCGATGTGATGAGCATTTGGTGTTGTTCTTAGGTCTTGGGTGTTTAAATATGTATTTATATGTATATCTATCTATAATATGTATGTATATCCGTTGCCTAGTACCCATAACACAAGCTTCACCAGCTTAGCATGGGACTAGGTCAATTGGTGTGAATTGTCTTTAAAAAAAAAAAAAAACAATCAAATAATTCAAATACCGATAGCCATCCAACCGTTTGCATGCCATTTGCGATCACTCGCTATTAGCAGTTAAAACCAGACGCTTCCATTACCAGGTTTGACCAACTCCAAAAAACCGAAGAACTCCTTATACAAGTCGCGTGCTAGTGACACTGTTTATTATTTGGTCTCTAATCCATTATTTGAAGAAGCCTTCAATAAGCATAAACCTAATGAAGTATGGAAATTAAAACGCTGAAGTATAAAACCCAAAGTTTTTTTATAAATTGTCTCTGTACAAAGACAATTAAACATTTCGATCTAGCCTAACTTAAGACTAATAAATAATGTAAAACTAACCTAATTTACAATTACTAAGTAACGCGTGACCGAATATTTAGATCATAAGTTTAACAATTACTCATAAATGACTTGACTTCTTATTATGACATTTGCATGCCTGTTATTGTATGGCTGATTGTGCGGACTTTTCTTGTTGTTCCATTTTTTATTTTATTTTGTACCACTATCATGGCAAATAAAGGATTTATTATTATTATTAAGAAAGTGTCCAATAACACTACTTACAGGATTATGGGGAAGACACTCTGTTCTTGTGTTCTATTCACTAACCACAGTTTAGCATTTAAGACTTACATGAACTCACACTAATTCCCTAATTGGATTGGTTTTATCCTTTTAATCTTATCACTGGTGTCAAGAAGTTAAATAGCCTCGACATTCACGTGATGGTATTATTCGTGGAAACATCGTACAATAATATGTATTTCCGAACCTCGACTTAGGGTCCTTTAAGAAGAGAGGGTACCAATTCTTAATAGGCCGGCAACGCATTTGCGAGCCATCTGGCAATGTGAGTGACCATGGGCGGCGGTATCACTTAACATCAGGTGAACCTCCTGCCCGTTTACCTCCTATTACTAAAAAAGTCACCATCGTTACCTTGGTTACAAGTAAAATGTTTTGTTAAGTCTGCTAGTATTAAACATGCTCTATTGAAGTGAAGGTACTAGTAATTGATACCATGCACAACTTGATGACAAAATAACGAAAAGTATATGAAAATTGCAGAATATGCTTCGTGTACCACGAATGTATAATTTTCCATTCGGGTTTAAAAAGCGTGTCATCACTTTATATAAACTATAATTTAAATAGACATTAGACTATTCTTATTTTTAATGTTATATTCAATGTGTTTAGTAGAAAAAACTTAAGTTAAATATTATTAATTAGTGTAAATATGACGTATGACAGACATCCCTTGGATCGTAGGTTCGATCACCGGCTGTGCACCAATGGACTTTCTTTCTATGTGCGCATTTAACATTCGCTTGATAAATGAAAACATCGTGAGGAAACCGGCTTGCCTTAGACCCAAAAAGTCGACGGCGTGCGTCAGGCACAGTAGACTGATTAACTTGCCTATAAGATTGACCAAATAATCATAAAACAGAAACAAAATCTGAGGCCCCGACCTAAAAAGGTTGTAGCGCCACAGTTTTATTGTATTTATATATGATGTGTAATTGAATCCAAGCAGCAGTTAATTTAATAATGACTTAATTATTAAGGCTAACTTAGTTCGTCAATATGCTAAACTACAAAAATCATACATAGATAATTTATTTTACGTGCCCTAGGAGCTGTTAATGTAATGCAAAGACCACAGAGCACAAAGCTCGGTGCTTTTCTATCTTCCTCCGCGCTTTGTGCTCTGTGCATTACATTATCTACTTTCCATATAAGTATATATATTTATTTACAAATGGCCAACGCTCGGTACACTCATACAATGGTACGAAAGAAAAATAAAATACAAGATTTAATGTGACTTATATATAACAAATATACAGTATTTAAAATTTTCTTAACTTACATAGTAATAATTGTCTGTCTCCAGTTCAAACAATTTGTATGACAATACTTGGCGATTAAAAAGAGTGGTGGAAAGTTTCTTGCCAGTTCTTCTTACCCGCTCTACGCCCTTGACTTGCGAACTGGTAGTAAATGTAAATTTACGATTAATTTAAATTGACGATTCAAAAGTGTACTTGGTTACCCACTTGAATAAAGATATGTTGAGTTTGAGTTTAATAAAGATAACTATAAAATTCATAAAAATTAAAACAAATTTAAAAAGTTTGATCCCTGTAGTGCCTTTAACGCTGGCAAAATTTCCTCGCTATATTGCGATACTTATTCGATAAACGGGAAAGCACCAGCCCTGCGATTCTGTAACTCACTTCACGAACTCACACAGCGGTTTTCGCATCGGCGGTCGCTCTCAAATCAGTCGTGAAGCAGTCATTTTATGATTTGGCATTCTGAAAAGGTGGGAGCTTGTACTTTATTGTTTATCAGAATGCCAAATCATAAAATGACTGCTTCACGACTGATTTGAGAGCGACCGCCGATGCGAAAACCGCTGTGTGAGTTCGTGAAGTGAGTTACAGAATCGCAGGGCTGCTCTGGGTTCACCGGTACTATCTACCAGGCGTCAACTTAAATCTTTAAATAGCGCCTGTGCACTTGAACCCCACGGCGCAAGAGTCTCTACTCTAAAGGGAACAAAATCGAAGTGAGTATATCCAAAACCAACATTAAATGTTTATGTCGATAGTAGTTACGTATTAAAAACCACTTTCACGCTTTATGTAAACGTCAATAAATTGATAAGTGAAAGAAGATCTTTTATCTTCAACACTATATTGGTAAATAAATGTCGTCGCTTTCTCCGCGTTATATCAATTGGTATTTAATGTACTGATAAGATGACGGCACCAAATTAGGGGGCCTTATCGAAGATGTGACACTGAGAAATGGTTGTACTGAGAATAGCTACGGTATAACGTAAGGCATTTATTTATTTCGTAATCCTTCAATATAAAGTTATAACAAAAAACAATTGGAAAAGATGGAATACGTAATACAAAAAGGTTCATACATTTACAAAAGGAAAAAATCTATAAGTACATTGAACTAAGTAATACCGAATTCGGGTGTGTGTTAGTGCGGGTACGTGAGGGTGTGGATGTGGGGTGTGCTCATTATTATTATTATGTATATAAACACATTAGCAGCTTAATAAGCTGATGCGCGCGTATTTTGAGATTTGGAGAAACTTTACAATCTATTTTTAAAAGAGTACAAAGATGGTGCACTGATTACACTTTCCGGAAGCCGATTTCAGTCGGCCACTACTCGGTTTGGGAGAAAATTCTTTAGGGAATTTGTGTTATATTAAATTGTTAAAGAACTATCCCTCAAATGTGTATTTTCACTTAAAATAAAGAGCTTCTCAATTCCTAGAACATTATAGTGGCCAGTGTGGATTTTATAGGTTTCAATGAAATTTCCTCTTAACCTCCTACTTCCTAAATCAGTAAGGTCAAGTGCTTTCAGACGCTCAATAAAAGAACTGGTTCGGAAATACTTTAGTGGGCAGCTGGTTCCACATAGTGGTGGTACGCGGCAAAAACTGCCTGAAAAATGCTCAGTTGTGGAACGACGGACGTCGAGGTGATACGGGTGGAATTAATATATTGGAAGTAAACGAATTATAGTTATTACTATATTCTTCACTCGTGGTCTAGTTTATTGAATTTAAATATAGCTTTATTGCCAATTGTTCAAGCTCGAATAAGCTCTCCGTTCATACTCTGCCAGTATTCAATTGATTTAAGTAATAATATGGAAAACCTTAGAAAACTTCCAAAACTAATTTCCTTTGGTATGCGGTAAAACAAAAGAGGAATGACGTCTGAGGTTACTAACCCGGTAATTAAAATACAATTACAATGGGTTTCCCGCGCTCTGACAAAAGGTCCAGTTATAATATTTGTCAAAATCACAAGCACCGCTGCCGTTAACTTAAACTACTTGTAATTGAGAGTTTAATAGCGGAAAACATGATAATTTGCACTAACATCTTCTTTTGAATAATTCATTTTATTTTTGTTTAAACCGATTATTTATAGTAATAAAACTGTCTTAACAGATTCTAATTTGAAAAACAAGCACGCTTGTATTCTAAATTTGAATTTTGTTTTTTTTTTCGCAATTCGGCCAGTGCCACGTACACTAGAAATCGTCCCAAAGACAATCACCATTTGCATTTATTTATATTCTTTTTCTAGAATTATTATCTACATTAAAAATTTTTAGCTATTTTTTGTCTTTGAAAGTCTTAGGTACTATGGTAATAAGATTGATTTCGTTAGTTTGTCCTGCATTTTCAAAGTGGCTATAACGATAAGGGAATTTAATAGCTATTTGATGTTTATAGTATATTTATGAATGGTAAGTGATTTAAATAGGAAATGTTTGTGAACGATAACAGTTTATTGGTTACAAACATCAAACCATAAGCCGTTATGAATTTTGGTATGAAAATTGCACTGCAAAATGTCATATTAGGATTTTTAATTTCTTTTGTCATTGTGATGTTGTCTAAATATTGTGTACAGTTGTGAATGATCAATGTGTTGTGTTGTTGTATGTCGTGTGTTCTCTGTTAGTGTTTGTATGTTATCCGATAGTGTGGATTTTTAAATAATAAAAGAAAATTAGGAATAAATATTCAGATATTTACATATAACATTTTATGTTGGGTATGTTTACTGGGCTCCATGTATTTCAATTGTATTTCTCTTAACTTTTTAGTTTCTAAGTGTTTGTACTGTGATGTTACCCCTTGGTTTTCTGGTGTTTTTGCACTATGAGCTTATTTATAATATTTAAGTAATAATAAAAAAATATGTTATTATTCGTTCTACTACAAATAAATTCTCTGTTTCCGGTCGTTTTTTGTGCGATCTGTAAACATTAAAAAATTCTATATAAAAACTATTAAAAATTAAAAAACTAGAGAAAATTTACTTTCGCATTTGAGTATTACTATGAATAACAAACTCCCATGTTTCGTGGAACTCCCATGATCTAGCTTATCATACATTATTTATTCAGTAGCTTGATTTTCTTCTATGAATATGGAGATGTCATGCAAAATGTCTCTATACGACACGCAATACATTGCGATGCTATTTGTTTTATTGATAGAGGTTCTTGAACTTGATTGATTAAAACAAGTGAAATTATATCATAAAAGTTTTTAATAATGACAACTTGACATGACAGCCACGGAAACTGGAAAGACTTGACACTTTATGACTTAGTTTAGTCTTTGTTGTTTTCTTCCTTTATTTATTTATTTATTTATTTACAGCATTCCAAACAATAATTCTAATATATAGACTAACTTATATAATACTAAAAATAATGTTCTACTGAAAAAATATTAATGTTCATACATCTCGCAGTTTTCCCAGTCACAAATACATATTTCCAATTTTGGTGCAGAACTGAGGAAACGGTTAACTGAGGAACAATGTTGGCCTAGTAGTTTGAGGTCGTAGGTTCGATCCTCGGCTGTGCACGAATGGTCTTTCGGTCTATGTGCGTATTCAACAGTCAGTCGTACGGTGAAGGAAATCATCGTTAGGAAACCGTCATGATTTAGACCCAATATAGTCAACGGCGTGTGTCAGCCACATAAGGCTGATGACCTATTTGTGTATTAGGAAAAATAAATGAACACAAAACGGATACTGAGGCCTAGACTTAGTAGGTTGTAGCGCCTCTGAATTTACTCTTACTCTTACTAAAAATTTACTCTCATAATGTTTCCCTAACGCGCCAAAAGATTATAACTTTAAAAATTCTTCGTCTACAATGTATAGTTTATATATTTATTACACTAAAGGTATTGCGATACCCTTACTCTTACTTTTGGCTCCCGCAGAAAGTTATAACTAATTAAAATTAGCGAAATTGGAGCATGAAGCGACAGTCTTTGAAAACTAATAATTAATTGGAAAACGAGTTTAATTTAACTTTAAGCGTAAGTGCGCGAGTTACTTTGAACGTAGCTAGTAACTTTTTAAAATTAATTACATTTGCTGCACCGCAATTAAAAACGTAAATAACTATAGTAAGTTTATAAAAACTACTCTCTAAAGTGCCGACGTTGGAGCCCCTACAAAATTAAAGAAGTACGCATAAACAAAAGAAGTCTATGCAGTGTTTAGGTCTTCCGTAAACCTAGTGAAAGTTGCTGAACATAAGAAACAATATGCTCCTCCCCTTTTAAGAGTGAAAGGCAAAGGCGAAAGCCACTGAAACCCAGGTAGAGTGCCAGGTAGTAAGGAGATAAGGTGGTGTAATATATATATGCCTTTACGGCTAAAGGAATCCCACATGCCCCAGTAGAACCCCAGCCCGGTTGTGTACCAGAGTCGTATGGAACCGAAATGGTTTAATATACCCTTACTGAGTATGTGGGACTCACATAGCCAGTCTATGTACGGTATGCCTAAAGCCATTTTTATCGGAATTTAAATCGGAATGCCGAGAATTCTCAGCTAGATAATGGTAACACGAAATTGGATTTTCTACTGCGAAGATATCTTTGAGATAATATTTTATCAGACTTTAATAAAACTGCTTCAATATTGCAGGGAGTGTGGAGGCAAATTTCGTGCTGTGATGCGCCGCGAGCGCCTCCACTCGACTTATGCATGCCGCCCGCGCACCCGGTAAGTCAATTATACTTGAGCTACTTGAATTTAGGAGCAGTGTTGGCCTAATGGCTTCAGCCTGCGACCCTCATCCCTGATGCCCGGGATATACGAGGCTAGTTTTTCAAGCTAGTACTGTCCTGGCTTGCTGACCTGGCTTGGAACTTGTCAGTTCTGTTTACATGAGGCTAGGATTATTTCAAGCTAGTAGTACTATTGCAGTGAGTGAGGTGACCACACATCCAAAATAAGCTGCATGCGAAAAAAACACTATTCAACTGAATGAGTTACTTCAAAAACTGTGTCAATTCGCTCTAGAATTTTTTGTAGTGCTGAATCACGTTTAGATTTGTCTTTATAACTTGGAACTTCAACAGACATTAATAGTCACGGTACAGTTGTACAAACTTTAAATTAATATCCATACTTAGTTTGGGCATCTTAAAATCTCAAAAACACGTCGCGGTGACAAAAATATTGACTTTTTAGGTCTAAGGCAAGCCGGTTGTCTCATGATGTTTTCCTTCACCGTTCGAGCGAATGTTAGATGCGGTCATAGACAGAAAGTCCATTGGTGCACAGCCGGGGATCGAACCTACGATCTCAGTGATAAGAATCGCACGCTGATTAGGCCAATATTGCTCTAACTCGCACGCTATTAAAGATCTTAATATTTCTATGAACAAAACAAGTGTTTATCGTAACCTGCAATCTAGAAATTTCGTGTAGTTTATTATTAGTTTTATTTAATACTAAGTCGAAGCGTAGTAAATTTATTTTAAATCTGTCGGAAGTTCACAAAATAATTCTCGAAAGCTCTCCCGCCTGCAGTCTGCCAAATGCATCGTTGCATATTTCATGAGTGTAAAATGACTCCGGCTGGAAACCTTCACTTTTATTTCACACTAAAATTGTTTTGTGTAAATTAACGTGATGTTTGTAGCGTATTCGACTCGCATATCTTAATATATATAAATTACGTGTCACGTTGTTTGTCCGCGATGGACTCCTAAACTACCGAACCGATTTCAATCAAATTTGCACAACGTGTGTAGTTTGATCCAACTTAAAAGATAGGATAGCTTACATCTTAATTTATACCCGCAATATTATTTTATTGCAAAATATTTGTTTATTATTTGATAGTCACAATTCTAACAGATGGCGCTGTGTTGAAAGTACCAACGTTTCACATAAGCTACAATTTAATGGCATGGTGCCATGGGCCAAAAAAGCATGGTGGTCCACATGACTGGTGTTCGCCTAACATTTCCCTTGAATAGTTTACTATTATGTAATACCTATAACAAAAACCTAACCAAACATAGCCACAGCAACGCTTGGCCGGTCTGCTAGTTATACAATATTTGATAGTGTTGTATAAAAAAACTATAAATATTATGACATATCACAGTGCCTACACGCGTCCATTATTATAAAAAAGGGGATAAACGGACAGGAGGCGCACCTAATGCTAAGTGATATCGCCACCCATGGACGCAGTGGACTCGCGAGTGCGTTGGCGGCGTTTTAAGAATTGGTACGCTCGTTTCTTGAACGACCCGAATTGGTTTGGATACACTTCAGTAGATAGCTGGTTCCACATAGTGGTGGTGGGCGGCAAATACGTAACACATAAAAAACTAGCAAGAAACTTTCCGACATTGTTTATTCAAATATTTTTTCCAGCATTATCCTCGCGTGTCCCACAAACCGCAATCGAACTGTAATATTATATAATTAAATGCATTCATCAATTGACAATTGTCATTTTAACTACGCGGCATACGATAAGCCTAAGCATTTCAAACCAGAAATTTATTATTAAATTGGTATTAAATTTAGAAATTATAAAGTGATTTAAGTCTTACAACCCTAACAATCTATTTCTAATCAAAATATTAATAGTTTTTGGTAAATTAGAGCAGTGTTGGCCTAGTGGCTTTAGCGTGCGACTCGCATCCGTCGTCGTAGGTTCTATCCCTGGCTGTGCGCATTTAACATTCGCTCGAACGGTAAAGGAAAACATCGTGAGGAAACCGGCTTGCATTAAACCCAAAAAGTCGACGGCGTGTGTCACAGGAGGCTGATCACCAACTTGCCTATAAGATTATCAAATGATCAAGAAACCGATACACAAATCTGAGGCCTAGACCTAACGGGGTTGTAGCGCCACTGATTTATTTTATTTTTATATCCCGAGTTAATACATATAATAAAAAGAGTAAAACGCGGAAATAAACGGAGAATGGCGGATATTAAAGAAGAAAACTTTAAATTTCCTGCAAAGTCCTAACTCGGTCTTAACTACTGTAATTGAGCGTCGCGGCGCACAGCATTTGCTGACAGTTAACGATTTGCATATTTCAGAACTTTGAAAGTAATTTATATTATACGTATTTATTAACGCACAATTTTAAAAGGATTCTCTTGGCTCTAGACAACTAAAAACCTATTAGAGGTAGGAAAATTAAATATATAATTATTATATTTCGGGCGGCCGCAGAGCAGGCGGAAAATAATATAATTTTATTTCTCGATTATTATCCTCGCACAAATAATAATAAACGTATTGACAAGGGAAGGTCAGAACAGAGCAGAGTGGAAAGAAATGGTGGAGGCCTTTGCCAAAGTTGGGCAAGCAGATGGGTTGTCGGTGTCACCGACTCACTAGAGTCACTAGTTTAAGATTAAATTTATGTTTAATTCTTTGTGCCAGAATATTTGAATTACCTTAATTGACGTTCATAAATACAAATTGTTACCTATATTCATCAATGATGTTTGATTTGAATATATGTGGCGAAATGTATATATTTAAAACGAAACCCCGAAAAACCAGAGAAACTTATACCGCAAATAATACAATTCAACTGTTGAGTCTATTCACGAGCTATTAAACACTGCATTTCAGGTCAGACAAATAAACATTTGAATTTGAGAGTTTTTTGATATTAATATCGGTGAAAGTGATTTTGCTTTATGAAAGTGACCGCAGTGTATGAAAAATTCAGCATTTCTTTCATGTCAATGGATGTGAAAGCGTTTTAGAGATGCAAAGATGAAAGCGGGAATTTGGGGTTTCGTGAAATAAGCGTTTACAAAGAATTAGGTAGGTACCTATATGAGAATCCGAATAGCTTTATTGGTAAAGGGCCGTTCAAGTAGTACGTAAGCACGATATTGGGTTCGTTGATTTTCTTATTTGGTGATTCCGTCAACATTAATTATTTACTTTTTTACACATATTGTCTATGTTTACTGTGCAAAGTATTCTGCTATGGAATTCTCTTCCAATTGACATTAGACGAGCTCAGTCCTTAAATTTATTCAAAAAGCTTCTTTTTGATCATTTTCTTTCTGCCTCGTAATTAGCTGCCTCTGCTTATATATATTCATTATTGTGACACTGTAAACCTTTTGTATTGTATTGAATTTTAAATGTTTGTCTATACATAGTTCTAGTTATTATTATTGTTATTTTTCCTTTAGACTTTACTTTATTTTAGTTATAGTAACGGGTTATTTTGAGTTTTTATTTTTATTTTTTGTTAATAATTTTTGCAATTCTTGTACTCTACCCTCTGCAGGTGTTTCTTTTTTATTGTTCCACATTAGGGTTGCCTGAAAGAAATCGCTTGTTAGCGATAAGGCCGCCCGTTGCCTTATAACTTTTGTAACATGTTTTTTTTGTATTTTTGTTATGTGTATGTTTGTAAGGTAATAAAGCATAAATAAATAAATAAATATGTTTAAAAACGAAATGCATTTTCGAGGTTTCTAACCAAAAATTAATACGTTTATGTACTATTATTTTTGATAGTTTTGCTTACTTTTGCTGACAAGAGAAAGGGGGGAGGGGATAAATTGCAGTAAATCTGCTTACGTAATACTTCATCGGCCCCTAAAATGTTTCTGTAAAATAATATAAAAAAGCTAGCTTAGTTTCAACAATTGTCAAGCTGCTAATGCTCATTGCCTTAATCACTGGATATGAACTAACACGGATCTCTTATCGTCAATGGTTAACGCGTTAAATGTGTTAAATGTCATCGCAGTGACAGCCGAAATGTTGCTAGCGCCATCTAGCGGTAGTAATTTAAAACAGAGGGATTTTGTTATGGCCACTTTTTGAGGTCTCTGATTGGGTCATTAATGCGTTATTTCTTCCATGAATACTAAGGTATTATATACCTTTAGTATACCTTTCAATTTATTAAGTTTCAAAAATTTTCTTTTTGGGAACTTGTCGTGTTTGTCTATAATATGTTTTTTTAATGTAATAGGACGCAAACGGCACACCTGATATTAAGTAAAGCCGCTTATGGACACTCACATTGCCAAATCCCAGAAGGCTCGTAAGTGCGTTGCCGGCCTTTTAAGAATGTGAGATATGAAATGATTCTGCTATGCTTACGCGACAAATTGGGACAATTTGCGAAATCCATGTTTTCAAAAGGAAGTAATTTATTATAAAAACCAATATGAGGTAGACCCACAAAACAACTGTCTGAAACTGGGTTCGCTTTTGAAATACAGATAAAGCTCATTTAATAAATATTTAATACTCTTCGACTTCTGACCCGGTTGTAAATATAAGAATCTTATATCTATTTGTTTAAAGTGCCAATCTTAGTATGAAATAATTATGTCAACTTGATGTGGATGTCCCGACCTATTGTTAAGCACTCAAAATGTACGTAAATAATTTTATTTAAATTTAATTTAAAAAAAAATCAAAGACAATATTCTGAAATATAGATGACGCCACTGTGGGACCATAATATGCGGAAATTTTCATATTTAAATCTCGTAATAACTATGACATATCATCGGATTTTACGATACATACCAACCGTAAGATTAATTGAGATCGACATAAGCTTTAATAATTAGCATCGTTAGCACCTGCACATAAGTAACTGGTCTAATACATTATTTATAACTTTCCACACACAGCCTAATAGCGCTCTCGTGTATAAGACGTAAGGGCCAAAATCCCGTAACAATATTTTGCATAATAAAACAGAATGATTGCTATCGAAATGTTGAACGCATTAAGTTAGATGTTGTTTATAAGAAATTGTAATGAATTGTAGATCAGTTTATAGATTACTTGTTCTATTATGAGAAATAATGATTTTACAGTACTTCATACTGTTTAGATTGTAGAGTATTAATATTTTTAAATATAGAACGTTAGCAATTCAAATAAGGAATTGATGAACGATTTTTGAAATGCCTTTGTGGAATTGTCAGATTTCATAGAGCATTGTCGTCTCTGCAGAATTCTACGTTATGCAGATTATATTTGATATAATGAATGACGCATACCCCTTAGTATGTAAGCTATAATGCTAACCTTTGCCTATATATTTTATCTATTGATTGTATAGAAGAAGATTGATTTTTGATTGATTATAAAAAATTTATAACAGAGGAGTGAAAAAACAAATTGGACACAGTTTTTGCCGATATACAATAGGCTAGATAATCAAAGGGTTTATAAATATTTGTAATTTATGAATCCGTGAGATTGGCTTTTAGTTAGTTAGTTTAGATTAAGTTTTTGTTGTTACTTGTAATTTTATTTTTGTTGAGCACTTCTTGCACTGTACCCTTAATATTTTTTTTTATTTCCTTACTAGGGTTGCCCTGAAGAGATCGCTTGTAAACGATAAAGCCACCCGTTGTATCCCTTATAATTTATGTTACAAAGTTACACCTCTCAATTTCTTAGTATAAATATAAAAAAAGTACCTAGTTTAAGTTTTTAATAGTACGATTGTACTTGCGTTAGGGTTAGAAAACACATGTAAACAGGCGTTTCGGTGCCCTTTCATATCTATTTAGTGATAAAAAAATTAAATTTAATAAAAGTATCAGGCCGGTTTATATATATATTTTTTCTAGATAATTCCCCGACAATATGGTCGTCGAAGGTTTTAAATACCTTATTTATATGTATAACTTAAGTAAATATTGCTGCATTGGTAAAAAAAATTTAATGTTTTTTTAACAATTCCCCGACTATGTAGTCGTCGGAGGTATTAAAGAACTTACGCCATTCAGGCCGAGCTACGCTCGCCAAAACAGACCGAGCTGAGTTGTACAGGCCCTAAAGGCCAACAGCGAGAATCTATTCCCAAAAAAAGCACATTACCTATTTCGTTTAAAAACTGTTTGAATAATCTTGACCTATTGTTCAACATTATTTGTTTTAGGTTCACCTCTGTTACGTTCATTCCCATAGCTTGTTCAGTGTTATACCTGACGTGTCCATACATTGGACAGTCAGTGTAGTAGGTACCCTCTCTTCAGCTGCATTGCTACAAAGACAGGCAGCACTTTGTCTAACTATGAATCTGTGATACGACAAGAATCCACCGTGACCTGTGAATATTTTGCTCATTAAAACGCTATCTAAACCTTTTTTATTACAATTTCTTGTGAAGAGCAATAAAACACATTGATATTCCAAGAAATTGGTCTATGGAAGTGTTCGGTTCATTAAATTCAAATCACCAATTTTTACGCCGAGTTCAAAACGTATTCACAGCGTTCGTTAAAAAATTCTCGCTTGATTTCGGTTAAGCGTGTTTTTTGTACATATTTACATTATTGTATTCGCAAGAAATCTTATTAAATTAATGTTATAATACAAGTTTTTATAGCCTCATCTATTACATGAACCGTCTTGCTTCTAAAGAGGACCTTTTAGTGTATTTTAGGGCTGGCGTACAAATGCGTTCCCCAGAGTAATTATGCAATGGCCACATCAATGGAATCATCGATTATTTCAATCTAAATGACCGTACATTTAGATTGAAATATAGGTCATCGGGGTGCTTTAAATAGATATATATATATAATATAGATTTTCGTTTTACTCTATATTAACCACTCGCGTACAACACTAGACTAGACTAAATAATTAAATTTTAATTTAAGAGCAGTGTTGGCCTAGCGGCTTCAGCGTGCGACTCTTATCCCTGAGGTCGTAGGTTCGATCCCCGGATGTACACCAATGAATTTTCTTTCTATGTGCGCATTTAACTCGAACGGTGAAGGAAAACACGGCGACGGCGTGTGTCAGGCACTGAAGGCTGATCACCTTCTTGCCTTGATGTAACAGTTGAAAAGAGTGTTTTCGTCTGGCTATACTCTCGGGGCGTAACTACGACGATTTAGGAAAGCGTCACGCTTATAAAACTAAAAAAACTCTGAGCAAAATGTACAGCCTTAGCTTGTACACTAAACATATTATTAAAACTAACACGTATGCTCTTCGTATAAATTCATTTAAAATTCAAATTCCAACGCAATTCTTACGCAACTCGGGTAAGGAGTATCAACAAAAAATACTTTCACTCAGCCCGATTGGGCTTAATTAACTGATTTTACAGCCCAGCGAATTTCGGAGATTTTGCTGTGTCGCCGAAATAAAATATTTTCTCTTCAATTTTGCTCCGTTTGCTTTGGCAAAATTTGCTAAATTGTAATCTCAATGCAATGATGTAATTTTATTAACAATACTGTAAAAAAATAGTACACAAGAACAAAGTGTCTTGATACTGTAAGTAGTGTTTTTGGACACTTTATGTTAAATATCCTTTTTAGTAAATTAGGTTAGTTTTAAATTACTTATTAGTCTTAAGTTAGGCTAGATCATAATGTTAAATGACGCTTTGTGCACAGAAAAATTACAAAAAAAAAAACAATACTGTCGGGTCTAAATTCAATTAGTAATTATTATTAATTCTTACTCGGTGCCTATTATATTAAGTAAAATTACAGCGTGGCACATCTATGGACCTGGATTTCTGAAACTAAAGCTGTTTCAGGTTGAACATGACCTTCATTAAAGAATCTTCTAGATACAGATTTGCTGAAAATAAATATAAATTAGACACCGGTGAACCCCGAGCTGGTGCTTTCCTCGCTCCACGGATAAGTATCGAAATACAGCGAGGAAATGCCGATGTGAAACGTACACTAACTACTAGCCACAAACTTTTTAAATTTGTTTTAATATTCTATTTATTAAGTTTTAATTATTATTATTATTACTATGTATATTAATAAAATTGTGAATACTGTATATTTGTGTGTTTTCGTCCAATACACACAAAGAGTCACGCATTTTCATTACTTAAATTGTCTTAGAGAAAATAGAAAAAACTTTGTGGCTAGTCATAAACGGAAGTAGGGTGTATAAAAAATATCGTTCACATTCTATTGACTAGTCTAGTACTTTGTCCGATAGAAAATAGAAAGCTGTTTAGATCTAGATTTTTACCACTCGCGTTGTACTGTTAGAATTCTATCAAATTGAAAAATTGTCACGTACTGAAAATTATTAACTGTATTCCAGAAGTCTAAATGAATGAATATGGGGAGAGCCGCAAATGCAAAAAGCGTACAGTAATCATCATAATTATACAAAGAGATTTGGTGAAACTAAGGGTAAGCTGGAATGACGTGGGGGGAAATTATGAGAGCTGTTTAGGACCGATCAAGCTGATTTTACACTAGACTCCGATTTTCGAAAGAAAGTCGAAGACGGCTTGACCAATTTTTATTATAATTTATTTATTGCTTGAACTCTGAGGAAGGCTTTTATGTAGAGGAAAATTAAAATTGCATAGGTAATGGGGTAGCGTAGCAAAAAGTTTCATGTTTTGGTATGTAGCTACTAAAAAGGTAAGTTAAGTAACAACATCATACTAAGGCGAAACGAAGTTTTCGGGTAGTTAAAAAAAAATAAAACACTAGAATTTAATAAGTTTGTTCTGAAATATTGTACTACATAATCAACATTATATATATTACCTATATACGTACATAGGTGGAGTAACAACATGTAGAAATAGTCATATTTTTATGTCCAATGTAACCTTATATAAAAATACAAGTCGAAATTCGATTTTTTAAGTATAACAATGTTGCTACGCTCTTTGATATAAAATTTTAACGAGGCAATAAATATTCAGTGTATATCCATTTTGTAATACTTTGTGATATAATGTTACCAGTATGGACTTGTTTTAATAGGTATGTAGGTTAGAAGTAGGTACCTAAAGATACTTCAGGTGAATTTGTTTACGCTAATAAATGAAAATCTAAACTTATTATTAATACACTTTTTTATTTATTATTGCTTAAGGGTAAAATACCAAAATGCTGCAGGGGTTACACCTTAGTGAAGGACTACACCACAAATTTTTAATTCCAATTTAAACATAATATTAGTAGTAACTACATCTACTTGAAAGGGTTCGATGTGTCTTCTATTTAAAATAAATAAAGAGCCTTATTTCTATAGTTATGGCCTACCGTCTCTCAACCGCGAGGTCGTGCGTTTAAACCCTAAGATCTTTGTTTCTATTATTTCTTGATCTGAGGGTAACTAACGTGAGGAAACCAGCATGTCATAAACACACACAGAAGCCTGTGTCTGGCTTACCTTATGAAATTAAATGTGTTTATAAAAAGTTGTATAAATGATTATTATTTAACAACTTTATTTATTAATTAAAGAACACATCATCATATATAGGGTCTTTAGTATTCCAATCTATCTATTCTAAAATGCATGACAATTACGGTGAACATAAATTTTGCAAAAAAAAAATTGAATAAAATTATACTTCCAACTACAAATTTTAGTTTTACTAATTTCCTATTAAAAATAGTTGTTCGCTTAACAATGCGGAATAGGTAATCAAAAGGCTTTTTTTTAAATTGATCACCCAAAGTTTTACGAGCAAATTTCCGAATGTACATTAGTTTCATGTAAAACTAACGAGTTAAGCAAAATGTTTACAGAATTAAGAAACACTTTTGTTTGGAGTATTGCCAAGTATGAGTCGACAGTGTCTAAACACTTAGGGTGAGATCTATAGTGCGCACTTGGACTTTGCTCAGACTTAACTACAACCATTCTTTACTTTTTTAAAGGATAATAAAGAAGGTATTGCATGAAATGAAACATCAATTTCTGTCTTAGCTTGAGCTTAGCTTAATCTCACCGTTAAAATGTCTATAAATATACTAAATCATAGTTTAACCTTAGTGTTTTTCGTAAGTAAAGTCTGAGCAAAGTCCAAGTGCGCACTATAGATCTCACCCTTAGTACAATTAACTTATCTCAGTTCAACTTTATGCTATACATTGCTGTGAACATATGTAACCTACCAGTGCAGTGGGCCAGGCATTTGTCACACACACACGGTTTCCCCGGGAGACAAATAATTCTATTTTTTTTAAAGAACAGGCAAACGGGCAGGAGGCTCACCTGATGTTAAGTGTTACGCCGCCCATGGACACTCTCAATGCCAGAGGACTCGCGAGTGCGTTGCCGCCCTTTTTAGAAGTGGTACGCTCTTTTCTTGACCTTAAGTCGAATTGGTTCGGAAATACTTATTAATAAATAACTTACTTATTACTTAATAAGTATCGCAATACAGCTGCCAGCATTAATGGCACACATTTCTTTTTATTAGGTTTTAATTTTCTATTTATCAATTTTAAATTGTTATTACTATGTAGGTAAAGAATATTGTAAATACTGTATACTATATGTTGGAAATAAATATTTAGAATTATACGAAACATTATATACTGTGAGACAATCTAAACATTAGATAAAACATAACATTTATTAAGATTTCTTCTTGATAAATTACTCAAGATTCATATATCATCCTGACACATATAATGAAGATCTTCGATCGTATCTGACTGTATATGAATGGTAATGTCTGAAACAATTGAACGGATTTCGTACGGTTTTCGCCAACAGATATTGTGAGTTCTTGAGGATGGTTTTATGTAAATTGAATTTTAACGATTATTTTTAGAGAGGAAATCTTGTTGAACTAATTCCACACGGAAGCTGCGGGCTGCATCATATAAGCCCCTTGCCCGTTTGCTCTCCGATGCTTCATATGGTATAGTGAACTTGCTCAAACTCATTAAAAGGCTTAAGTATCTGTTAGCTCTTGATGAACGACTGTGAGTTAAGAGGTTATTGTATGCAACCCTTGCAGAGCTCGTTATTTTACCAATCTATAATATAAAAATGAATCGCAAAATGTGTTGGTAAGCGCATAACTCAACAACGCCTGGACCAATTTGGCCAATTCTTTTTTATAATATTCCTTGAAGTACGAGGATGGTTCTTACGGAGAGAAAAATTAAAAAAAAATCGAGTGAAAAAGTCTAAAAACAACACTTTTCTATATTCCCATACAAAATATTCGTAATAATACTTAAAAGTCAATTTGAACTTTAATATCATAAAGTTCAAGTGTTAGTGGAGGGGTTCCGGGAAGGTAATTTTTAATTTTTTGACATAATGTATTTGTTGTCTTATCAACTTTCTTTTTTTTATCTTACTAGCTAGACCGGTGTCCCGAATAGCAGAATAAGTATTTAAAAAAAATAAAGAATCGACTGTTAGGCGGTACGATGTTCGCCAGGCCAGCTAGTTTCAAATAACTAGGTTCGTGCTTTTACAGTACTCTCACAAGTAATTCAATTCGCATGCATATAAAATATTCGACAAGTATTTACGAAATGCGCCATTAGACAAAGTCCCTAATCAGCGTTGTGCCACTGATCTCTTTTCGCACCCAATCCGGTCATTATCGCCGCAACCAAACAAAACAAAACTCCAACTTTCTATTGTACTCCTCTTATTGGGGGACGTGCGTTCAATATTTGTTTTTGTCAACTGTTTATACACGTTTTGGGCCGTTTTCACTTTCGTTGGTACAGTCGCGACGACATTTGTATTCCGATCGCGAACGATTACGTGTCTTTAATGTATTCTTAAGTAATCGGTGATGTTGAATGACTTTTTAATGGTATTATTAATTTATTGTTTATTATGTCGCGTGTGAATGGATTTTGTTTAGGTGAGATGTTAACAATTAAGTAATAAAACATACACAGACACACACTCACGTACACACATAAACATACACACACACACACATACACACAATTTACGCACACACACATACTCCATGTGGTTTCCTTATATGTGTATCCCTATAAATATTGCAGCCTATGTAATAATGATTGTTTATTCTTACTAGATTTTTCTCCACTTTATAAGACCTTCTGTCGATCCGAAGTGGTGGAGGCCTGATGACCTGTAACATAGGTACTCTTACCTTTAGCAGGCATCAGTCTCACACAAACTAGCACTTTCTCTAAACAGAAGTAAGACAATTATTTATTTATAATAGTATATAACTGTCAATTGTTTATGTACTAAGTTTTTGTGAGAAATGAATAAAGATTATTATTATTATTGATTTTGTAAGTAAATTTCGTGAAATTAGTTCCACCCCTACTGTGTTTCTGGTTTTATATACTAATATTAAAAGGAACATGTTGATTTTGTAATATATTCCTTTGTAAGCTCCGTTATAAAAAAAAATCTAATATTTTTAGACAGTAAAAAAGATTACATATGACAAAGAAAAACTTCATTGCTCGACTGTACCGCGTCACGGAAAACGGGACAAAGTACTTAAGTGAATATTATTTTTCAATATCTGATTTTTCTTAATACGACATGGCTTTTAGTATAAATAAGCTTGCGTTTCTATTATAAATAAAACACGCTTTTTAATTTATAAGCTAAGTACATAGAACTGGTTTCAGATAGATTATTTTTTTGTTGTGTTCTGTGTTCTGTGACCACCGTATGGGGCGCGTATATATTTTTTATTTGGTCCCACAGTCCACACCCACAATCATATTATTATAACAATCAAATATACAGTATTTACAATTTTCTTAACCTAGTAATAATAAATATAAAAACTTTAGAGGTGTCAAGGGACACCCGGATGGAACGAAATTCCTTTCGATTAATTTATATGTTGATTGGTATCATAACAGTATGATAGATTTTCTCGACACCAATCTTACGACGAAAAAAAAACCCAACATCACGAGGTGTTCTCAGGCGGTCACCCATCCAAGTACTGACCTCGCCCGACGTTGCTTAACTTCGGTGATCGGACGAGAACCGGTGTATTACAATAGCAAATAGCAAAAAAGTGTCGTGACAACTTTTCGTAAGAATTTTTTCCGTCTAGCCCCCTTTCACAACGCGCGATAAGGAACTTCGTTCCAATAAATTTAGGTTTAAAGAACTTTATTACTCATAAGAACTATTAGTTCGCTTAAAATGAGATACAGTAGGTAGTACTTAATTCTAAAATTATATAATATTAGTCTCTCTAGGGCGTTGGAAACAGTACTGATTGCAAATAATCTTTTAGACCTCCTTTGAAAACATTTATATTTTCGCACATTTTCAATTCTTCTGGTAAGTTGTTGAACAACTGTGCTCCTTCGAATAATATTGTTGTTTTTCCGTAATTAGTCCGCGGTGTTATAAGTTGTAGTATATATATAGTTGTCTAATATTTAGTATTTTTGTTTTTTCATATAATATTTTAGTTGGAGTTAGGTGGTTATAATGGAATAAAACTTTTATAATTTTGTTTTGGGTCCTTTGTAATTTATTTAGATTAGTTTTCGCGGCTGATCCCCATATTTCAATTAAATATTCAAGATTTGATTTTACTAAAGAGTTGTATATAATAGTTCGTATTTTTTTTGGGATGCAGTGTGCAACCTTACGTAGTGCAACTAACAATGACATTAGTTTTGTTTTGACATGATCGATATGCGACTTCCAGGAGAGCTGGTCATCTAATATTAGTCCGAGATACTTTTCTTGAGTTGAGCGTTTTATTGCATCATTATTTATTATTAGTGGTGGGTAGTCTGAAATCTGTTTATTTCTTGCGGCGAAAATCATATGAGATGTTTTAGATGTGTTAATAGTTAATAAGTTATATTTTAACCATTCACTGAGTAGCTGTAAGTCCTTCTGAGCATTATTTATTAAATCACACAAATTTAAAAAATTTGGTCCCTGTGGCAGTGTACCTTTAACGCTGGCAGCTTTTCCTCGCTGTGTTGCGATACCTATTTGTCGAGCGAGGAAAGCACCAGCTGTTGGGTCACCGGTACTATCTATCTACTTAAATATTTAATTAGTGCCTGTGCACTTGAACCCCACGGCCCAAGAGTCTCTACTCCAAAGGGAACAAAATGGAAGTTGGAAGAAAGACTCTTATATTTGAACCGTTTATTATTTTCCTTTGGTTCATTGATTTGATGTTAGTATCAGTGCCTTCTGTGTCTAGCCTGAAATAATTACTGTTTTGCCAGGAATCGAACTCCATGTCACTTTGAAATCGGTTTTAGTTTTTATAATTCAATTTCTTTTTTTTTGTTCTTGTATCAGTGTGCCAAGCTTTTATAAATAAATAAATAATTAATAATATAGTATATAGTAGTATATGATATCCTACTTTTAAATGCGTCGGAAAATTCAAAGCAAAATTAATTAACCTTTTAAAATGCATGTTAGCATTATACACATTTATTGTTATAATATCTATCTGAACAAAAGAGTCTACTAAACACATACTAATGTCTTATACTTCTTAAAACCACGGTTTTCTTAGTACCTCGTGAGAAGATGTTTATCGCGGAGTGGCTTGTCAATACACTTACGGTGTTACAGAAATGCTAGTACACATTAGAAATGAAAAATATTTAATTCGATTTCTAAATGTCATCTCATACAATTCATTTTTTGACTAATTTCTAATTAGTAAGAAAAACTGGTGTTAAAATTCTTGGCTTCAGATTTCTGTATGTGATTTGTGATCATTTTTTTCTATGGCAAGTAGGTGATCAGCCTTCAATGCTTTCACACGCTGACTTTTTGTATCTAAGGCATACCGCTTCCTTACGATGTTTTCGCAATTTTTTAAACTTTCTCGAAGATTAATTCAAATCCGTAATTATCTTCTTAATCTTTGACTCCTTTTAATCTTCTCCTCATATCTTGACCCTGATCGTACCTATTGGACTCCGTTAGTAGTTATTTTGCACATTTATTTACACTTATCGAAATTGTAGGATTTATACTCAATAAAAACTAAAATTTTATTTCCTTTCAAGTGTGTACTAGGAGCTTTTATTAAAGCTTAAATCATGTTTGACATTTACTCTAATCTGTTGTATCAAGAACTAGCTTCATTGTAATTAGCGCTTTAGTGTCGAATGACTTCGCTAAATCATCGTTTGATTTTCCCCCTTTGTAATTAAGAAGATAAGAAACGAACGCTGGTATGACACAATCCAAAATTAGTGGAGTGTTTAGTAAACGTTTTAGCAATCAATTAATTTGGAATGTATGTTATCTTATAACAGTTTAAAAGAACATTAATACCCGATCCATTTTTAAGGTTGTTACGAAAAACAATATTTCGCTATGAACAATTCGGAAAACCAATATAAGGCAATGTACAATGCGGCACTACATATACTAAAATAGCATGGCCTAACACGCAAAATAGTTAAGCAGTAAATATAAAGTTCTTCAGTCGGGCTCTTCATTTTTAAAAGTAATGTTAGTGGAGTAGGAGACAATTACGAGCCACAGTCAAATAAATAACGGCACTGTGGAATCGACTCCCAGTAGGGGTCTTCCCTCAAAGATATGACCTCCAAATGTTTAAAAATCGAGTGTACTCCTCCCCAAAGGCCGGCAACGCTACCACTAAAAATGGGTGTCTATGGGCTGCAAAGACTGCCCTTTTATGGTCGTCCCGCAAGCTCGTTTTATATAAAAAAAAATATATTTTTTTTCCTTGGCGCGTCAGACAGTCTGTATGTATGCGCTGTTTTTGCGCAGCGGAATCAATCACCCACGTAGATGTACACGTGTGGCTTCCCAACGAGCAGAAGTCCTCGGAACAATGAGGTCGTTCCGTGAAGCCTGCGAAGTGCCTAGGAAACTTCTGAGCTTATAGAAGGAGCTAGGCTGGCTTAATTTACCAGGACTTAATGCACATTGGACCAAATGGGGGTCAAAGTGCGGAAACTGAGTCCAAACGACACTACACTAGTGGCGCCGAAAACTCCCTTCACTCTCCTCTCCCTTCGGCAAGCCTCTGTGCCTGGGTCTCTGCAAGGGTCTTTACTTGATTGGTCCAGCGAGGTGATCGGCCTCAATATCTGGTACCCTTAAAAAATGAAAATTCGTTTCCATTTCAGGTAAAAGATGAGACAAAGAATTGTTGTATGTCGCAAGATCATCACAAGATTTTTTTAATCGGATTGCATGTCATATCGATATAACCGAAGTCATAGCCTTTGCTCTCTCATATATTAGACAGTCTTAATCTGATCATGAATATATTAAGTAATTATGTATTCTACGGTTGCTTTGAGACAGGTGTGTTACTGAAATTCGTATTACCATCGGAAATTTATTCAGTACACCAGACTTGCATAAATTATTCGAAGCTTCCAATCCTTACATTGAAGGAAGTGCTTAGACAAGAGTATTTATGTAATTGTAATACGAAGACGGAATAACACAAGATCGTTATGTAATGTATTAGTGATTTATTTTAACAGTTTATTGACAATTCACAGATTTTTTATAATATTTAAATTAAAAAATATAGCCAAAACGGATAACACCATATATATGAAGGATTACGACTAAAACATTTTGTAATAATTTATTTATTGATATGTATTGTCTAAGTGTGTGTAAACTAAGTAGTAAATCCGTATTTAGTAAATGATACAATTCGTATTGTGAAATCAAGGAAACAAAAGTAGTAGAATAGAACTTTGAAACTGAGGTTTTTTTATTTTCAAAGTTAAGAACCGGGGCACTGTCATGTTTCTACGTCTCAAACTACAATAACTAGCATGAAAACGCTCAATCCGCCGTTATTTCTACGACTCGTATATTTCTATTGGGCGTGCAGTCACACAAATTGTCCATACCCAAACCAATAGAATAACATATATTATATAGTTGATTCTTCCATACATCCTGAAATTCAACCTCTCATTTCAAAATTCAATAAAATATTAAACAGGTTCATTACAGCACAAAATGCCATATAAAACCGATGCTTGTGAAGCATCGGTTATCACGACTCAATTCACATAAGCGATAAAATTAAAGTCAATTAATGTGATTTGGTTTAGGTTATAGACGTGAAATACTGAAAATTGGCCCAGTTCTTGAATTGATCGGCTCGTAAATTGGAGTATTGGGGTAATTTGCCAACGTAAAGCTGTCTTCAATGCAGTCAATACGTCGCCTATTCATTTATGGAATTCATTTAAGAATAGACAATTTAGTATAATAATAAAACTAGAAGTCTTTATAGTTAGTATTATTCTAAATCAGTTAAGTAGATAATAGTATAATCCTTATCGCGTTTTGAACCTTCAAATAGATACCTTTTACATAGCATAGAATATGTATTTAGTAAGCGCCTTCTGTCGTCGAAAAACGGATAGATTTTTTGAAGGTGATTTTTTGATACTTAAAACTAGACATTCTTATTATTTATTTTATTGACAAAAGATTGCCAACGCTTATACATTGGAATATAAAGGAAAAAATACAAACTTTAATGTGTCAAGCACTTATAGGCAAACATAACAATCACTATAAGAAAAGGAAACATCAAAAATTATAAAAACTACAGGAAAATTAATTTCAAAGTGTGAGTGGAGCAATTGTTGATATCCAAACCTACGTTAATCGGAATGCTTTGAAAATAGGGTCAAGACTTCTAAATATAACTAACTATTACTAACTAACTTCGACTAAGTCTATTCAAACATACGTAAAGATTAGCCTTAAAATCCGTATTATATATATATAAAAACTCTTGTACTTGAACGCAGAGTTGTAAAATATTTATAAAATTTTGAAAGCTTTGCTCCATAAGGCGTAATGTACAATCTACAAGAAAATGCTTTTTACGCCCAAAAAGGTGTATTATGGGAGGACAAAACCAATTCTTACGAAAACGGATTTGATATGTTACAAAACTACTTACGAAGCGGAAAGTGAATCACTTACACCATTTTAGTGCGGTTTTCCTTGTACGAGGGGAAAGGTAAGATTTTCTTAAGGCTTGTGTAATATTGAAGTGCTAAAAATGATTCAGTTGTGTCATAAAAATCCTGATTATATAAAGTTAGTTTTTAAGGGCGAATTTTTTTTTAAAGACAATTCACACCAATTGACCTAGTCCCATGCTAAGCTCGTGAAGCTTGTGTTATGGATACTAGGCAACGCATATACATACATATTATAGATAGATAGACATATAAATACATAATTAAACACCCAAGACCTAAGCACAACACCAAATGCTCATCACATCGATGTTGGTCCCAGCCGGGGATCGAACCCGGGACCCATGTATTCGCAGTCAGAGTACTAACCACTAGACCAATGAGTCGTCAAATTACATTTGTGAAATGAATAGTTTTAATTTTGGACATATTTTACGTTCTAGTAAAAGTTTTTTAATTCCTTTGGGAGAAACAGAATCATCAAACTGAACTGCAACATAGGAATTACATAAATTGCCATTGGGCAATTGCCAGTTGTAACTGGATTATTATTATTATTTATCATAAGCACCAGCCAATGTCAAATATAACAAGCTTAATATTAATATGACAGCTCCAAACTTTGATCGACGTGGTAAGTACAATTACTTACTAATTATTATTATTACTTATTAATTATATTTGACATTGGCTGGTGCTTATGATAAATAATAATAATAATCCAGTTACAACCTGACTAGGCGCTAGACTTAGTTCATCATAGACAAGATGTTCAGGTTTCTGTATGACAAATGGCAACGATTTTTGGGTTCGTGACATGCCGGTTTCCTCACAATGTTTGCCTTCATCATAGGAGCAAATGCTAACTGCTGGATGAGGATCGCACGCATAAGTCACTAGGCCAAAACTGCTCTGGTGATTGGAATACAATCCAAAATGCCTACCCACTATTACATTTTGGAAATATATATATATTCTATTTATAAAAGGATTATATAGCATTCTATAGGTGAAAGAATTGTAGAAATCGGTTCGGAAGCTTTTTAATTTAACCCATATAGTCATACAAATGTTTCCTCTTTATAATATTACTAGCTGTGTCTTAGAACTTCCCTATACACAACATTTGACGTAGTTTTCTTTTGTGGCAACAAAATAATTTTATGTTTTTCAGTTCCGACTCGGGATAGGCCCACATACAATTGCCCATGGGTAAAACATTTTTTTGTAGACATTGATACAGTATTAACTGTACAAAATTTTTTTGTTCTATCATCAATAGTTTCCTCAGCGAACGCGATGACAGATTTTTATGGATAATTTTTTCACACCTTGGGTTATATTATTGCATTTTTAAAAGGGATCCCTATTGTTTTTGAAAATGTAATATAGCCTATCAGTCAGTGAAGATGCAGCTTTCTAAAGGTGAAATCGGTCTAGTAGTTTTTGTGTGAAAACATTACAAACATACAAACAAAAACACAAATGTTACCTCTTTATAATATTAGTATTGATATGTTTTACGAAATGGAAATGGGCCGGTCACATTGGCCGCATTTGTGATGGCAGATGGGTCAAAAAGACCCTTACTTGGAAGGGCCCAGTGGGAAGAAGAAAGAAAGGATGCCCACCGAAAACTTGGGAAGATGATATAAAAGGGATAGCGGGAAAAAACTGGAAAATTGTCGCATCAAATAGGGATAAGTGGAAGAATCCGGAGGAGGCCTTCACTCCATCGGAGGTCGAGTACAAGTGTAAAACTTAAAAGACATGGACTTACTGTAGTTATAGTGTACTCGAATAAAGGCTATTTTTATTTTTTATTTATTTTATTATGTTTTACGAAACTCAGTCCCAAGCTTGTCATTTAATATTTAAACGGTCATTGATATAAGCCATTTGAATGTCAAATGCAAACGGAATCTGGTCAAAGATTAAACGAAGCAACGTTTCAAGATTTTCCTAAAATGTAATATTCAAGAGATACATAAACGTCGCACAGCTTTAATAATTCATAACAAATTGATATTATTTGCAGTGAATATTCGAAAGCGAATTCGTGAATAATTTAGGTATTTGCCCGATTGGGAATTATATCGGGTCGCTAGGAAATTTGGGAACGGTATAACCGATTCCGAATTTAATTTTCTTAAACATTCAAATTATATAAATATTTATAATAAATGTCATCTTGCTTATTTTAATTTGAAATTAAACAAAGAGGGACCAAACTTTTAAATTTGTTTTAATATTCTGTTTACTATTTTTTTAATTATTACTATGAAGGTTAATAATATTGTAAATACTGTATTTTTTAATTCAAATGTATAATAGAGAGAAAACGTAAAGACAATTTGATATAAAAAGCGTTATAAGTATAATTTCATATTAATATTATTATTAAATTCCTTACGGTTATAAAAGTCTCTTTACCTACAATGGAGTTTCGGATACTTGATTTAGAGAACTGACCATTCCTTATTCATTCCTTTACGTCTTCAATCGCAAAATAGTAATTTTATTTAAAATCGTACTCGGGTCTTCCCAATACAAAAACATCGCTGACTTGAGCCATGGTGGCGGTATTTATTATCGGTTTTTAGATTTAACCGGTTCAACTTTACCGATAACGAAACCCATATGAAATTCCTTTATAACATTCCAGCTTTGTGGTTTCCCAGATATGGTTATGTTTGATATATCCAACGTCTCCATATGAATCACTCCCGGCACTTTGATGATTCATTTAACGAAGGAATACCTAGAAGTGACAATGACCTATGATAAATTTCTCAGATAATTAGACTGTGTTTGAATAACGTGGATTATTAAATAAAATCCCGACATACGAAGAATTATTAACATTTTCATAGTCAAGAGTTCTTATACCTAAAAAATCATTGCGTACATTTTGTCTTCGATATTTCTAATTGAATGAGAATGGTACATATCTGAATGAAGTCAACTTTCTTGCCTTTATTTAGTTCCAAATATTAACACGAAACGCTACTTAATATTTACAAAACCCACCTATAACGCAGTAGACTCGGTCCGCGTTATAGGAAATCAATTCAACTTCAACTTATAACAACACAATTGAAGGTACGCAAAACTAATTATGGACTTGACAAATCATTATAAATTTCCCATGAGAAATCTCCGCTTTATAGGGGGGACATATCGCGTCATATGTGGGATGGAAAGCGCGTTATACGAAAACGCGTTATAGGGTGGATACTGTACGGTCCAATAATTAATAATTTACATTTGCAATTGCCAAGATTATCGTATGACTAGAAAAACAAAAAAACACACTGGAAAATGAGCAAAAGTAAGCACAGCTCTCAAAATTAATACTACATAAACGTATTAATTTTTTGTAGGAATCCACGAGGCATTTCGTTTTCAAGCATAGACAATGTGTGGGTAATATGTGTAAAAATGTTAATAAATACTGTTGACTTATTTGGTGCTTCCATAATACTTGAACGGCCTCAGTGTCAATGCAACTTTTCACCACTTCCGTTGTTAATTTATTGATCCATTTCTTATGTTTACACCATTTGGATCAAGTCGTGTTCAATTGATCTTTTACTAAGATTATTCTTTAACCTTTCACGATAAATATTCGTGCGTGTTAACTATTATGGTTAGGTAAGCGATATTTTACCGGGCTTTAGAGGAAGCTATGATAACAGATCAAAAACACACTTAAATCGCCTTAAAAGCGTTTAATCCTTTTTTATATTTAAATTTAAACGCATTTTGTACTAGGGTAGTCAAATTCATATTCAAAAATCATTTAATCATATAGGTAACACATTGTACACTTATGACTTGTCAGTAAAGAAATACATATTAATGCTTCTAATTTTACATTTAGTGCCAGTTCTCAAATCAAGGGCGTAGAACGGGAGAGAAGAACTGGCAATAAACTCTCCGCCACTCTTTTTAATCGCCATTTTTTTTTACACAACGTTTGAAAGGAGCTGCAACCATTAAACCATGTTCCACATGACATCTTAAGTAATTATAATACATAGTAGTAATAATACTAGTGGTAATAATAATAGGAGTTCTTGCGTACAAGCTTAGCAACATGGGTACGAAATATCTTAACAATGAGCCCCAGTAACCCATATCTTTTTAATTCACTTAACCTTATCGTAATTACATCTGGAGTTACACCACCCAACAATTCCCTGCAACTGTACCTTTGTGTATTATTAAGATTACTGCTTACACCCACTTGTTGGTACGTCATAAGTGACTGGAACATTGTGTTTGAGCTTTAAAGTCTTTACAGCGGTCTTGTGTTGTACAGGCAAAACTGGTAATTTATCTTCCTTCCAAATCGAACGAGCGTATGCTCAAAATTATTAAAAAAATCTTTTTAATTTTTATTGACGTGGACGTAAATTCGCTTAAAGTTCGCACGTGTGCTTTTATTAAGAAAAAGTACGTCGTGGGGCAGTATAATTTCAATTTAACGAATAAATATTATTACATTAAAAGCAATAACAATGAAAATCGTGATTATTTAATAACAATAAAAATAGAAATCAAAAATAAAACCAGTGGTGCTACAACCTATTGAATTGAGATTTCAGTATCGATTTCAATATCTCTTTAATAGAAAAGTACGCGATGAGCCATGTATACCTGACACCGGCGATTTTAGACGTAAGGCATATCGGTTTCCTCACGATGTTTTCCTTCACAACCTTCCGAACAAGCATGCGTTTACTTCTCACATGGGAAGAAAAATTTATGCACGGCCGTGATTCGAACACGTGATCTCAGGGTTAAGACGCCTAAACCTGTTTGTTCTTCTGCTTCTTTTATTTAAATAGAGGATTTTAAATTTTATATATTTATTTATTACTCTTACAGAGACATCCATATTAGAAAACATAACACTTAGACAATATAAGCTAAAACAGATTACAGCATCCAACCACTTGTTTATACTTATAGCTTTATAATAGTAGGATAAACATCAGCATAAAGAAATAAAATTATGAATGCTAATTAGAATTACTAACATAAAACAGAAACTTTGTGTGAGTTCCACTGATTAAAAATGAATAAAATTTGTATAAATTAAAATGCAAGTGATTTGGAGTGGCTGTTAAGTCTTCTGAATACATTATATTAATAAACACGACTGTGAATTGAAAACGATAAAGCATACAAATGTAAATGGGCGATGTTTTTTCAGATTTTATAAAAGATTTTCAACTGGTCGAAATCTTATCTTTTTAAATTTTGTTTCGAGTTTACTTGGAACGCCTGGATAGGTTTGGAAAATTCTTTTTAGCTTTAAAGTTGCTTCATAATGAAAGAGGATACTTTTTAGTTAATTCTAACTACTATTTCTTAAGATTTACATATTCCTAATGTACAGACCCAAATGTATGTTTAGAATATTTAAAAATTAAGATAATCTTTATGGTTGCACGATAATAACATCTCTCAGCCACACTCTCAAATGCACAGTGTAAGTTACGCACACACCCATTCACATAAACACCCACTCACATACTCTTTCGCACACACTTATTCACACGGACACCCATTCCGATACTCATGCATTCACACCTACTTAAGGTCTTACACGATTTTGTTTCATTAGATTGAACATTAAGACTACTTTAGCGTATATTCCTTTTGTTTTAAACATACAATCACCCACAACACAGGTGCTTCCTAGTCTCTACACTTATCGTTAGATAAATTTTGTAACAATTATAGCTTGTTATATTTGTCTGATACTAAAATATGATAATTATATTATGTACGTAATCCCTCTTATTAATTATTCGCATTCAATCTAGTTGATGAATAGCTCTCATATCCGAATACCATCCGGTTCCTCAATGCTCAAATTTACGACGCTTGTCATATCCAGGACCTGATACCAACATTATTATGGTTAATGAATAAAACAAGTATCAATTTTTATCGCTACAAAAAACGCGAAAACCTAAACGAATGTTCCCACACGTAACTCGGAATGTTGAAATTGCTCCATTAGGTTGTATTATTGGTATATCTACACGATGTCCTACATTTAGATGACTGGATGGAGACGTTAGTGAATGATATATAACGCCTGTTATCAGATCAAATGTTAAGTAAAATAAATGGCTAGACCTTATCGAGCTTTGTCTATGAAAATTATGATTTATCTTCTAATGATATAATTCTGAGCTTTCTAAATGCTCTCTATAGTTGCAGTAGAATTTAAAAGGATTTTAATTACTCGATTTGTATATTAGTGTTGTTTTCGTTATTGATTTTGAAGTAAGTTTTATTAATTATTTAAACTATTTATAAGAACAGAATTCGCACAATTTGTAGTAAATTGTATTGTGATACTTACATGATAAAAAATTTGTGCCATTAAATTATACATTTATTATTCATTTTCACATTGCACATGCGCCGCATAATTATATTTGTAATTTTTTTAATGAATCGGTTTCGGTCAAACTGCTCACGAACATATATATATTGGCTTCATGTCCAATAAACATATAAAAAACAGTGCCTTCATTGAAAATCTTATAAATCTGTAGAAATGAGAAGTGTTGCCACTTTCGAATCCATCTAAATTTCAACGAGAAATATTGTAAAATAGCAAATGCATTTCTCGCAAGTGTATTCAACAGAAGGTGGAAACTAAATGAAATTCTGTTCGCTTTGCTCAGCCCTCAAGTACTCTCAAAGAGCTCTAATTTTATCTTAAGTTTACGCTTTTAAGCCTGGAATCGCATTAGGTTTTAAATGCTATCGGTGCATTAAGCGACTTTGCTAATATAACGAAGGAATTTCTCAACAAATTTCCATAGAATCTGTGATTATACAATTATAGCTATAGATTTTATTTAAATAAGTCATTCTCAACGTGTGTGTGCATTCGGCTGTGTACCAATGGACTTCTTCTTCCTATCCGGTACACTCTTGACAGAGCGGTCGTGATCGCTATGAAGTAGTGGTAATAGAAGGAGCAGATGTGATGCGCTTCACGGGTTCGCCATCGTTGCCTATTAGAGGTCATCCTACTGCACTGATTGAGTGAATCTCCTATGGCAGACTTGATTTGGTCAGTCCAACGCGTAGGTGACCTTCCGCGCGGTCTAGTGCCGCATATATATGGAATATAAGTGTCTTCACGAGCCTGGTCTACGGGGCTTTTGTTATATTCCATTCCATATGTAATACGCACATTAACGAAACCAAGCGAAACAATATTTAAATTGTATTTTAATGTAATTAAAATAATGAGGAGTATATTATATGGTAGTATCTCGTAAATTAAAGTATGTTTAAATGTCTATGTCTATGGTCTTATCAAATAGATTTGTTAAAGGAAAATCTTATACAATGTAGGCTATGTACGGAAGTATCATCGGTCAGATTCTGTTGTCACTTGCTATCTATACCCGTCACATATTTCCTGTCTAGGATTGTAATATTTTGAGCTGTGTATCTTGGAATTTATATTATGTTAATTCATTATTAGAATACAAAAATGATAACATAAATAAGACATACAAGGTATAAGTATAAAAAAATACGCTAGAAGAATTCTAATACTAATTATGAAGGGTCCAATAAAATATCTTTTTTTTAAACACTTTACAATACTTTTCTGTTATAGGGCGGTCTAAAACAATTATATAAAAAAATCTGTGGCGCTACAACCTTTTTAGGTCTGGGCCTTAGATTTCTGAATCTGTTACATGATAATTTTTAAATCTATTAGGCAAGTAGGTGATCAGCCTCCTGTGCCTGACACATGCCGTCGACTTTTTGGGTCTAAGACACGTCGGTTTCCTCACAATGTTTTCCTTCACCGTTCGAGCGAATGTTAAAAGTGCACATAGAAAGAAAGTCCATTGGTGCAGAGCTAGGAATAGAACCTACGACCTATGTGAGTCGCACGCTAAAGCCACTAGGCCAACACTGCTCAAACAATAAATTTTATATTATTTCTAACCAAAAAATTATCTCAAAAGTAATTGATATATTAAAAGTATTTAATAACCAAATTAATTGTATATTCTCTAGCCAATTTGTAGTGTTTTAAAAAGCAAAATCTTAAAGAAATATCCAGTCCATCGTAAACATGATTATTTATTAGAAAGATGTGTGTAATTGACAATACGAATCATCTACAAAGAAAATCCGTCACGCTATTCAGCTGCTCGCCATTATTGTTTTCGGGCTATTTTCATCTTTTTACTTTTTCTTAAGATGTTCTCAAGTGATTTGTTTGGTGAAAGTAATGTATGTCACGATATTTATCTTATGTTCTTACGATGTGGAAATCTCTAAATGTACCATATTGAATTTTTTTGTTTGATTATATATTTACAACTGTAATTGTCATACAAAATACAACTGTAATTGTCATACATTGGTCTGACAAAAAAATATACTTCTATTAGCAAGACAAATTCAATATTACGTTTAATTTTCTAACACCTAGTTTTGTTTTATATGCTGGCTAGATATATTTACATCAGATTGAAATCACGTGACTCAATACACCTAATGGTACTATTAAAATAATTTAGTTAATAGTAAAAAAAATAGTAAAGTATTGCTACGTTTTTACTGAGTGAGTACTTTCATCTGACTAATAGCGTAATACAATTAGGCCAAAATAGACAAAAGAGTAAAACAGTGCAATTAGACTACTTTAGTTCTTATAATGTTTTATGGTAAACTGTATTTTAAAATTAACTACGACACTAATTAAGAAGATGTTGATATTTTCCACCTTACCAAAGAGGATGCCAGGAAATATTTGAAGAAGCGGGAAGACTTCGACTTTGTTTAGCAGTAACATTCTAGTGTATTCTTTATAATATAAACTGTCGTTTGTTTATGGTTTAATTTCAGTTATTTTGTCTATGAAGATACTTATGTTTTCTCTTTCATATACTTGTATTCAGAGTGTTTTCTTTTATAATAGATAAGATTAGTAACAAACAAATCAAATAATCTTATCGATAACCACAACCACACGTTTGCCGCGACCGAGAGTCTTATAAAAAATTCTCATTTTACGCGCTGCTGATCCATTGGATTGTGAATAACATTTTGCCAATTTATTGCTAAATTATGGGTTCAGATTTGTTCTCGTTATTTATAACAAACTACTAATAGTATCGTAACGGAGTGGTACCCACGTAGGAGAGGCAAACAGATAAGAAGATGGAACTCAAACCGCTAATGAACGCCAAGATTGGAAAAAACGATTTATGCCTTTGTTGAAGGATAAGCTGCAGCAAATTTTTTTGCCGATATTAAATATATACTTAATATTTTATTACTTTTGGCACATATACTTAATATATAGCAGGCTAAAGTTTTTTTTATTTAATCCTTTTTTTTTAGTCCAGTTGAATGAAATATGACATTTATATTGGCATTGAGTCCCCATGGGCGTTAACACTTAACATCAGGTGAGCCTTCTGCTCCTGTTCTATAAAAAAATTCAGAAACGTTAGTTTCTGTGGCGACTTTTTGGATCAAGCCGGTTTCCTCACGATATTTTGCTTCACCATTCGAGCGAATGTTAAATGCGCAAAGAAAGAAAGTCCATTGGTGCACAGCCGCGAATATACGACCTCAGGGATGAAAGTCGCACGCTGAAGCCACTAGGCCAACACTGCTCTTAGAAAATTCCTATACTATACACTATATATTTACTATATTAAGTAGGTTTTATTAGTTATACGGATATGTAGTAGAGAATATTAAAACAATATCCACCGGCGCAAATTCTCTTAAAATACTAATATTTCTCTCATTAATATTAAAGCGTTAAAAGCTTTTATTCACGTCAATGAAAGCTTAAAATGTTGCATGAGCTTAATGCGTGCGGTTTTTCTATATCAGCTTTTATTACACTTATCAATATGCGTGGAGTAAATTGAGAAATGTGGTTACGTCGAAATGAAATTTATATCCTAATAAATATAATAAAAAGGGCAATAAACGCAATCCTTGTTTTCCAATACTTACAATGACCATAAAAACAATATATACGCGGTAGTACCTTTTAATGTACTTATTTTTTTCTGATTTGGGAGACTTCGTCTAAGGCACAACTGTCAACCATGAGCTCGTGTGTTTGGATTCCAGCATGGGTATTTTTATTCACAATTAGTTTTTGGTACATACGGCGAAAGAATAGATCGAAATCAATCAAACACCTCCTCTAAGGACAAGAGAAGAGCGTACTAATTCTTAAAAGGCCGGCCACGCACTCGCGACCCCTCTGGCATAGAAAGTGTCCATAGTATCACTTAACATCAGATGAGCCTCCTACCCTTATAAAAAAAACGGCGGCTTTGCATGCGTTAATTTTTCGTTAAAATAACAAAAATACTTTTTTTATTCGGTCTTAATCCACAGAGCAAATAGTATAGATTTATAATTACGATATTCTTACTTATAAAACTGCTTGAGCAACTTAACAAGCAAAGTATAGTTATTAACGGTAAAGAATGATAATAATTTGTTCTAATACAAAAATAGAATTTCTCATGCCGTATGCATTTTAACTTTTTCTTTCAATTCTTCGCTTTCTTCATAACCATTTGGCGTAATTGGAACTCAATATTATCTTTTAATTAAAGATAAATAGAATTCATAGATTGCATTAAGATTTTCTAAATTTTGCGATATTTAAAAAAAATTAATTAAGCTTCGAATTGGCAGCAAATTCATCAAAACTTTTAAGTTAAAAATGTTTCAGTTTTATTTTTTGTTATATTGTACAATGTACATATTATTTGCAGTGTCACTGCGACACTCAATCTTGGTATTAAGAATACATACATACATTCCGCCACCACACCACTATGACGTTTTTGCCCAAATATGTCGAATGAGTAAAGAAAAAAATTGCCATGAAAAAGGCATATCATATAAAATTGACTAGATTTTGTTCCACAGAATCGAGCCTATGGAACATCATAACAATCTTATATTTCATTTCATAATCAGTATAAAGATACTAATTTAAAGTAGAAAGCGCCACTTGAAGCAATTTCATTAATTAATCTTAAGTGTTATTAAGAAATTGCTAACACTTCAATCCCGCAGAGAAAACTTTTATATAAAATTTCTTTCCAAGAAAACCTGAGCTAATTCTTAAGATATAACTTCTAAAATATGAGTAAAGAGATTATATTTTTATTACCCGACGGAAAAAATGGTTCTTATTTTTACTTTTATTTATATATATCCCTAATTGATTGGATAAAATTATAATGATATGTATTTTATTAATTATCAGTCAAACTTACGTTTTGGACTTACAAAATCAAAATAAAAAATCGTTTCAATAGTTTTTGATATGGGTAACTGCATTTCTAATTGGTAATTGTTTATATTCCTTTCAGTCGATAGGTACGGAATCGGTTTAATTTGTAATGTATATATTTGTATGTAACAAATGAACACGTATCATATAGCGCAATATTAAAAAAACAAATTTCTATAATCTTTTTTTTTTTTAAAGACAATTCACACCAATTGACCTAGTCCCATGCTAAGCTGGTGAAGCTTGTGTTATGGGTACTGAAAACGGATATACATACATATTATACATAGATAGACATATAAATACATATTTAAACACCCAAGCACAACACCAAATGCTCATCACATCGATGTTCGTCTCAGCCGGGGATCGAACCCGGGACCCATGGATTCGCAGTCAGGGGTACTAACCACTAGACCAATGAGTCGTCATAATCAAATCCATCCTATAAAATAAGTCAAAACAAGATGCTAAATTGTACGTGCTAATAAACCGGAATCGTCTACAACGATTTTAAAATTCCAAAGAAAAATTCGGTTTTGCCAAATGTAATGCGGTTCTATTTGGCTCTAGAAAACTTTGAAACTAGCTTTTTGAATCGCTTTGAACTGAATCCGATTTATGTGATCCAAAGCGTATTAATTCGAGAATTGAATTTCAAAGGCGCCAGAATTTTAGTCAAATCCGAATATTTTTTGGATTTAATGTATAATTCACTTTTTAAATCATACTTATAACCCTTAATTGTTAAGTAAAAAACTGGTTGTACTGAAATTAAACAATATATTTTGTATTGTATTTAAGAAAAGCATCTTTATGCATTCAGCGACATATTATCTTAGTATGAATGGGATTCCTGAAGATTAGGGAGACGTCACAGAAAATTGCCAAAGTACACAATACATGTGTTAACGTAAAATTGTAAACACCGTTAGATTGTAATCTATCTCGCGAGATTATAAACTGTCGAAAGATTGTGAACCTCAGCGTACTGCTTACAATTTAACGTATTATTATTCGGTAGATTGTACTACACTAACTTAGTTATCATTCAAACTTCTTTGGTCAATTACAGATTAATTTTACTTCCCAACAATTTTATATAACTACTGAATAATAATACGTTAATTTGTAAGCAGTTCGTTGAGGTTCACAATCTTTCGACAGTTTATAATCTCGCGAGATAGATTACAATCTAACGGTTTTTACAATTTTACGGTGACATATGTACTGAAGCTTCGAGGTAATATAAACAAAATCAGACGATATATAAAATACAAATTAGCTATTTATTCAATAAGAAAAAAAGTATAAAACACACATATAAACATTTGATCTTAATTACAATGTATTCATAATATGTATTCTTGTATCTAAGATTAAAATAGGAGATTAAATTATCAACCATTACCGTTTCATATTTGACTTAACGACTGTAGTAAAAAAATGCTTAAATTGTGAACAGTATGTTAGGGGTCTTTCGAGATATGACGTTACGGTATTTATATTTTTTTATTAAGAAGTTTTACAGCTTATAACTAAATAAATTACCTAACTCAAAATAACTTTATTTATATAGGTAAACAAGTACACTTATGAACGTCAGAAAAGAAGTTAAATAAATAGTAAATTTATATTTACTACCAGTTCGCAAGTCAAGGCAAGCAGGCAAGAAACATTCCGCGACTCTTTTTAATCGCTAAGTACTGTATCCGCCTATAAAAATATTCAAATAGTATTACAACACAATAAGTAAAGTACATACTTAATAATTAGGTGGATTAAAGCAAATAAAACAAAAAGAAAAAGATAAAAAAAATATAATTTACGATGAGGTGAGATTTAAGGTTTTTATTACAAATTTTCTCATAAACAGTTTTATGTTTAGAAAGTTTTTATACTATTCCTTCCTGTACTTTCGTTTTATGACTTCCGATGTATTAATTATATATATTTCAATTGTGTAAGTGAAAGTGATTTTGAGATAAGCCTATTGAATTAGACGCTGATTATCTATTGTGTCATAATATTGATGGCTAGAAAGCAAAAAACTGTTCGGACTATTCAAGTTTTTGTGATTAATTGTTAGCCATTATTTATCATTATTGTCATCAATTAGATACGAACTTTTTGTCATTATTTTACGTAAATCTTTTATAAGTCGTTTCAGTTTAACATTTCCTACATATCCATGTAAAACTGCTAAGAACACGCTCTTATTCTATAAGCCTTTTGGCTATAAGGTGGATTTTTTTATAAGGAACTTGAACTTGTTAGAAAAAGACAATTTTTATTTGAAGCGAAAAATTGATTCATTTCTGTTATTCTCGTACCGGACCTAGTTTCTGCAAAACATTACAAAATGACGGTGCCATTTTGAGCAGTCGAGTTGTTTGACACAATCAAAATAGATCCACGATTCCAAGATCAAATTCTTAAAAGTCGGCACTCGTGAGCTCTCTGGCATTTAGAGTGTCCATGGGCAGCGGTATCACTTAACATCAGAATAGCCTCCTGCCCGTTTGCCTCCTATAACATAAAAAGGCCATAATAATGCAAACACATATACACAATACATTAATATTAAGTAATAAAATAAAATGTTGCATTTATCTTTATATGGACGAGTAAAGACTCGTCGAAGGCATTCCATATTTTTCTATTTCTTTGCTATCTCCATAACATTATTATTATTATTACGGCACAAATATAAGAGTCTTTCCTCCAACTTCGATTTTGTTCCCTTTGGAGACTCTTGGGCCGTGGGGCTTTAAAGATTTAAGTTGGCGCCTGGTAGATAGTACCGGTGACCCCAGAGCTGGTGCTTTCCTCGCTCAACGAGTGTCGCAAAGGAAATGCTGCCAGCGTTAAAGGTACACACACTGCCACAGGGACTTATCTTTTTAAATTTGTTTTAATTTTCTTTTTAATAATTTTTATTATCACTTTGTACGTACTAGTTAAGACAATTGTAAATACAAATTAAAAGTCTGTAGCGATTAAATGATGAATCTTACTGTTACTTTATTGTTCCCATATTAATATCTACATTTCGCGAACGGAGTAAATTCAAGCAAGTTAGTGAAAGTTAGTAATTAAAAGCTCTCGTTTCGCCTTTACAATATATTACATTGTGCTCACAATTTACGCCTATTATTTATCTTATTACAAGACATTTTTATAGAACACGAGGCAAACGGCCAGATACTGCCGCCCACGCTCACAATACCAAAAGGCTCGCGATATTGTGGCTCACAAATTGATGACATCGAATGTCATCTCTCTTCTTGAATTATCACATTAAAGCCCATCCTTGAAGGCGCTCATATTTATTCCGTGACGAGATTAATATGCGCCATAAATCTACGAAACCATCAATCATTTTAAATTTGTATTAATTTAAACTGAACTAACCAGTTACAAATTTTCGGCATAGACAAATTTCTGCATTTTCTTTTTTGACTATTTAGTAGGTGATCAGATTATATGTCGTATGGTTTTTTTTAACATGACATACCTTACGATGTTTCTTCTTTCTTCTTTTGACGCCTCTTTATTACTGGAGGAAGGCCCTCAGCCTCGTGAAGTGTGTATTGTCTCACCAGAAGCAGCATCTCTTCCGCTGTCGCAATACGGGTACTTCCTAACGTTACGAAGTCATGATTTTTCCTTCTACCAATACGCCGCTTACCCTGGATTTTACCCATTTTATTTAATTGGAGGTGGTAGCTTTCATGAAGAGAAACACGTGACCCAGGTACGCAACTGTCTGTTCCTTGATGTTCTGCATAACTTTTTCGACATCCCACTTTGATAAAGAACTTTCTCGTTAGAGACCTTCTGAAGCTTGGATTCATACAAAGCGATGATATGCGACAATACCACTACATCTCAAATGCTTCTAAATACCAGCGGGTACTTTTATTGTCAAACCGTCTAACTATGGAGGACTTGGAGTTAAATGGTCTAGTGACGACAGCACAAAACTTTCTTCATTTTGTTGAAAGATCCTCGGGCAATATTAATTTGCCGATTTCGATTCACCGTTTTACCAATGTTATATTAATATGTAACATTGGGACATAACTTATTATATTAGCATGTTAGATTCGATAGAACTAATATGGGCCAAAACGACTACACAATCACTGCTCGAGCAACATGATATGTTTTTTTTAAATACTTATAATGTATTTCAAACAGAGATACATATAAATGTTATATTCTTTGGTAAGTTGGTGTTGCTTTAAATCGTTAATATTTCAATAGTAATGTTAAAATACCGTCGTTTTTATATTTATTATTAAAAAGTAATTCTGAGGAAAACAGATAAACATCACGAACTCAGTCGAGCAAATGGGGTCAGAGGCGCGGTATTTAATTTCAAGTTTCAAAACTAGCTAAATATTAATTGATTTAATTAATTTTATACATTTTAAAATTCTAGTTTTATTCGTATAAATTATGTATTTTGAAATATTATTAACGTTATCCTTGGAACGGTACACAAACATAATTAATGGAATGTTAGATTAAATTTTAATTATGGTTCATTTTGAACGAGTTTCGAAATTAACGCTATTTGTTTTGTTCCTTACGCAATTCTCTTAAAAATAAATTTAAATTTGAGAAATAATGCTGTTAATCTTCCTATAGTGATAATGTAATGAAAGCTAGTTTTATTTTTTATTATACAGGAGGTTCATCTGATGTTATGTGTTACCGCCGCCCATGATCATTGGCAGAAGGTTCGCCACTAAGGCGAATGTTACCCTATTTCGAATTGGCTTGTATCCTACCATCCTACCAAGTGGTTAGTTTTAACATTTATATGTGTTAAACTTCCAACTGTATAAAGTTTATTTCATAGGACAATAATACACGTCCATAAAATTTTCATCGTTGATATTGTCTGTGGAGCTTCTATATTTATGTGAACAGATATTTACTAATTACATTTTTATTTATTTGACATTTATACACAATAGTTTAACTTATAATTAATTTAATTTGATCCACATTAGTCCAGGCAGTTTTTCTTCAGTAAATTTACAGTTGTTTTGACAAATTGGTTAAGTAATTTTAAAGTATTTTGACGAGGGTAACACCAAGTCCCATTATGGAAAATATACTTTTTATATAAGATAGGTAATGGTGTGACTTTTACGACTTCCACAGATTATAGTATAATATTTACGTATTACGTTTATAGGGTATTTCATCCTACATTACATTTGCATATAGAACGAATGGACAAAACAGTATAAACATAATGGTAACTGCCCCTTTCCATACTTTTAGAACTGGGTCACTTCGATATTTTTAGCTTTGTGAAAACACAGCCTCTTAGTTTGAAATAGAAAAATTTGGACGTAACGAACGTAAGTGTTGTTTTGTACTTTACTGAGTAGAAGATAATTTAATTTAATATATTTGTGTGTTAAATACACACAAATATATTTACTATATTCTTAACTTTATAATAATAATTAAATGATAATTAGAAAATTAAAACAAATTTAAAAAGTTTGGTCCTTAAATATATATGTGATATGAGTTCGTTTCTTAGCGGAACCATTTGATTTGATAGGCTGGATTATTTTTATATGACAGGATGGCAAACACGGGTCACCTGGGACGGGGACTAACGGGTCTATTAGCGACGTTCCTGGGAATGGTACGCTCTTTTCTTGAAGGCCCCTAGGTCTTATCAGTTCGGAAATACCTTCACTGGCAGCTGGTTCCATAAAGAGACGGATCAAAGTCCCTTAAAAAGCGCTGTTGTGGAACGTCAGGCGGTTGGTAAAGATAGAATATCGCGAATGCAGCTTGGTCAAGCGTTTTTAAAAACAACAAAACGCTGGTATCGAGTTTGACTCCCAGTCAGAACAGACATTCTCATTTGTTCTAAATCTTCGATTGCACACGAGTTTGAACAAGATAACTTAATTGAAAACGTGTATAAGATTGAGAGCAGTGTTGGCCTAGTAGCTTCAGCGTGCGACTCTCATACCTGAGGTCGTTGGTTCGATTCCCGGCTGTGCACCAATGGACTTTCTATGTGCGCATTTAATATTTGCTCGAACGGTGAAGGAAAACATCGTGAGGAAACCGACATGCCTTATACCCAAAAAGTCGACGGCGTGTGTCAGGCACTGGAGGCTGAAATCTTAGGCCAAGACCTAAGGAGGTTGAAGCGCCACTGATTTATTTATTTTATTGTATTAGATTGATCAGATAATTTGCATTTACTTATCTTGTTTTTTATCTCAGTATTTAGAAATTGAATACCACATAAAATGTCACCCAGTAGCAATTACAAAATAATTAGCGAAATGGTACTTTCTATATCGATTTCCGATAATTGAAGCAGTAATACTAGCTCGCGAAACTCGCAATAAAATCGACACTTTACTACTTAATCAAGGAAATTATATACTTTCACTTCGCCATACTTTAAATATATGTAGATCTGGTATTCATATATATGGTTATAAAGACGGCTGATATAATTAGGATTATATTGGCTATAATATGGAAACGTTGTGCTTTTATTAGATTATAAAAAGAACCGCTAAAATGTATCCAATGTATCCAAAAAGGCAGTGTTGGCCTACTGCGACTCTACCCTCAGGTCGTAGGTTCGATCTCCGTACAGATTTTAATATGTACTTATGTAATTGGTCACAACTAGTAAGTTCAATATGGTGTTTTACGAAATTGCTTGATCACGCATTCCCGGCTATCAGATAAAACATTGTTCCACTAAGAAACGAACCTACATCACATAAAATATGTTAAACTCGTTCCTACGGTTGCTGTCAAAAATGGGTATATAAGCATATATGCTATGTTTTGCAAATATAATGAAATATATAAAATTTTCGCGCCACGGTGTTTGTAATTAGACTCCTACGAAATGGCTCGATCTATTTTAGTGAAATTTTGTGTGCATTTAGGCTAGGTCTGCGAATCGTACAACATCAATTTTCATCCCCCTAAACGTTAAGGGTCCACCCCTAACTTATTTTTATTTATTAAAAAAAAAATATGATACAGCATAGAAAAATATAGACAACCCTTAATTTTCACCCCTCTGCGATCAACACCTATTTTTCACATTAAGGAGAAACGAAGTTCGCGGGGGCAGCTAGTTTTGTATATTAAATTAATGTCTACTGTACATACTAGATAAGTACTAAGTACATTACTACTGTACCAAGTACAAAATAAAACGTTTATAATTTTTCTATTTCAAACTAAGAGGCTGTGTTTTCACAAATGTAATATGACTATGACTTATGGCCAATTTATGGAAGGCTGTAGATCATAAATAAATAAATTCTTGCCGTGCATTATCGTTATACATATTTTCAATTTATCTACTCCGTGTTAATGGTGAGAATATAAAATATTTTTAATTAATTTCGATTTCTTTGAGAACTTTCTTAAAAATTGCGCTTTGTTTCCCAAATCTCAGTAACAATCTAGACTGAATATAACATTATCATCAATTTTGATCACGTGTAACGTGTTTGTGCTGAGAAAAAAAACGATAAAAAAAACAATTGACGATCTTAATTAAAACAGACTCAGGTCTCTCAGACTATAAAATTAATTCCTCAATGTTTAATATGCCATTAAAAATTAAAAGGCAACACTATTATTATTCGGAATGATTTCGCTTCTAGTGTCTATTGTTAATAGACAAGACAAGCGTACATATTTTAATAAACCCCACAGCCCCACCAACACTAGCTCTAATCGGGGTGCGGTAACAATGGAGCTTTGCCCCTCAATGTCACACAGCCCCGATCGTCCGAAAAAGATGTTCCACCGTAAATTGAACTCAGGATTAGCGAAGGTTATACGCCACATACTATAATCATTGGAGGCGTTATAATTGTTATCCCTTAATTTGTGCCTTCGTGTAAACGCGAACTTCAATCAAGAAATAAAACAATCTTGAACTTTAACTCCAGCCTTGGCTAGGCACTTAAATTGCTTTATTTCATCCTAATAATAAATCCTTTCGATATAAAAAATATATAATTATTCCACGAAGAAATGATTGCAGTCTATCGTATACGTGTAACAAGCTTGAAGCTTTTTATAGACCACAGATGACGAACCGCTAGAACAGTCCATGGACTAATTATTAACTATTTCTTATCTATGGAAAAACGTTGCTAAACTAAATCTATTCTTACAGCCTGTTATTATTAATAAGGTTTGCAATAAATTAGTTTATTTAAATTATACACTTACTAGCGTGGACATTTTTTGTAGATGTTGATGTAAGTATACTTTAATATTATATTATTCAGTGATAATATGACATTCAAATGGTGAAAGAATTTTTGAATTTATACTTCTTTAGGCGCGTTATTAAAAATTTATGAGAGTGAAATTTTACGATGCGCGCGCACCGTGACACAAAATTAACAGAATGAAGTTGCCCACGGAAATACTACGGCATTGGACATAATTTAAAAACAACATTCGAATAATAATAGAATTTATGTTACACTTAATGTAAGAGAATAATAATAAATATTTATTTATTTAATTTTTCAAATGTAAACTGATTTTTATTTGACTATAATGACTCCTATTCCAGTCTTTGATTATTTAATTGTGATTAATTATTTGCATGCAATCAAAAACTATTTTTAATAATGGCAAAGAAGTATAACTTCTTACGCGCGTACATAAGTACTCGCACCCTTTTTTTTATATTGGTCTAGTACCTTTTGAGCCAATTCGTTACAAATGTACTTACATACAAATCTTTCCTCTTTATAATATTAGTATAGATAATAGTGATTTCCTTAGAGAATTTGTCGTATCCGAATAAAATTTGTTAATTTTACGTATAAATAAACGTGATGCAATCTTTATGACTAGTTAAAAATTAAATAGGTATGTTCGAATGCGCAAGAAATTTTAAGTGAGAATTCTTTTCACATTCAGGCATAATTCATTCATTCACATTTTGCTTTAATATCCGAAGTGGTTAGTGCATACTTCGTTGCATTGCGGCTCTTCAAATAATCATTAATTTAGTTAATACAGTTATAGTTCGTGAATAAAAATCTATTTATTTAAAAATTAGTTAAATTTCACGTCAACTTAAATACTTGTATATGATTATTAAAACCTTGCATTACGTTTGTGACAGAAAATACCGAAACATAAATAATAATTCTAATCTTTAAAATTTATTTATTTTATTATTGTCACTTTTCCAGCAGTTATAGGTCCGTGACGAGATTTCATCGGTAACTCATAAAATGTCCAAGCGTTTAACTTAATATGGCAATACTGCACGACATATGAATTGAATTTATAAATCTTCAACTAGAGGAGAAAGAGCGATGTATTAAAAAATGTGATCCAATATGCCCTTTTTATATTTCTATGTGGATTAAAAAATATTTTATGGAGAAATTACTGATGTTATTAAATTTCGATCGAATTTGATAATTAAAAGTGCATAAATAGAAAACTAAACTAAATTTAAAAAGTTTGTTCCTGTGGCAGTGTAACTAATTATTACATAATTACTCACTAACTCCGTTGGCATTTACACAATAATAATTAGATTGAGTAAATTGGGTATTACGAAACATGGACTGCTATTAAAGCAAGAGTTTGTAGCTTCGAATTTTCGTGCATCGAAAGATATATCACGATAAAAAGATGTTGTTTTTAATTAATACCTTTTACAGAATTTCATAGAAATTATTATCAAATAAACAATCTCGCTAAATATTTATATATTTAGTAATAGATTGTCGAAGCTTTTCGAGTAAATAAATATATAATAAGTAAAAATATTGCCAGGAAACGAATTAATTACAAAAAAAGAGATATTTTAAATGTTTGAATTTGGAAGTGACAAAGTCTTGAGAGAGAAATTAGTCTATGGATTACGTAGACTCAATCAGCTCTTGAAAGATCTCTTTACATAACCTACGGTCAAAGCTCCCTAACTTTCGTTACAAATTCTTCATTCCTCACAGTTTTTAGTTTAGGAATACTGAAAACTGGTTAGGAAACTTTCTATGGCTATGTTTAGTTATATCTTTATATGGCGACTTACTGGGAATAGTGACTTATTGCGTTTCATCATTGATTTAATTCGTAATACTTAACTCTGTTGGCGACTACACTACGCTTCATAAATTTTCAGACATAATTTTGTTTTTTATACTATATACATAATATGTAATATTCTCTTGCCTTATCTCTTAAGGTAGTTTTTTTTATGGAAATAGTTTTTTAACTTTTAGTAGTGGTTTCAAGTAAAAGGTAAGGAAACTACACGCCTGAAAAAATAAACAAAGACATCAAAAGAAAACAAAGGGAGAAGCTAGTTAAAAACAAAATATGTAAATACTTTTTTTTATTCTTTTTATAGAACGGGGGGCAAACGGGCCTGATGTTAAGTGATACCACCGCCCATGGACACTCACAATGCCAGAGGGCTCGCGAGTGCGTTGCCGGTATTTTAAGAATTGGTACGCTCTTTTCTTGAAGGACCCTAAGTCGAATTGGTTCGGAAATACTTCAGTGGGCAGCTGCCTTGAAAAACGCTCAAAATTATAAGTATGCTCAACGCATACTTAAGGTAGTTCATTACTTGATTTACACACTTCACGTAGATGCTAAAATGATATACACAGACTACGGTAAAAAAAAACATACTTTTTGCTACGAAGCGCGCCATTGACTATAAACTGTGACATATTCCAATTTCCACTTATCTGTGGTTGTGTCAGATTTGGCGCCATTTATACTTACTATTACTATTTGATTTATAAATCACAAATCTAATTTATCGATTTAGATAAAGTAGTATATAAAACTAAAATAGTATTTCTGACACATGCTTATAATAGCCATGACATTTTCCCTACCCTATTCCTAATATATAAAATGGCCTCTATAAAATAAACCCACAAAGGCTTTTATCAGGCTATTCGGGTCAACGCGCCGGAGGCTGTTTGCAAATGACTGGATACTTCAAAAGTAACGATTTATTGAATAAAATTCATATTAAATATTTTCTTGTTTGTGTAAACATGAAAAGGTTTTGTTTTTCCGAACTATTACTATTAACTTAAGTTTCAGAGATTGCCATATGAATGATACTTTAACTTTTTATATATAATTCTACTGTATATGTGTATGCCACTGTCACTCTTAAACGGCTGGACTGATTGGAATGAATTTTTTTATATGCGTTTTTTGGATGGTTTAGATGCACAAATCCGCCCGGAAGATCCCGCTGCAGTGGGTATCTAGGTTATTTATCTACACAGAAATTAAACAACTGGTATATATATGAATCTTCTGTGCATGTGTTCGTAATTAAACTTCCAAATGGCTGGACAGATTTTGATGAAGTTTTTTGTGTGTGGAGTCGAGTGTATTAGGTACCTAAGATGTGTGTACAGGACAACGTCTGTCGGATCCGCTAGTATGACATATATTTTAAAGATTTAGATATATTTAAAAGAAAACTATAGCGTAGTTATTTAGTTACACAAACGTCAAAATCTTTCAATAGTGTAATCTATTCCCACAATGGTAAATGCGGTCACAAGACTGGAGTGGTTTTTGGTGTTGTTAGCTGGCTTGTTATTATTGTACCATCCATCCATTGTAACTTACAAATATTGTTGAACAACGCATGTCTATGTGTAATCATATAATAGTAGACCTACAAGTGTTAACGACGTGTTTTCTCTCAATGCCAGAGGACTCGCGAGTGCGTTGCCGGCCTTTTAAGAATTGGTATTCTCTTTTCTTGAAGCTGGTTCCACATAGTAGCGGTACACGCCAAAACACAAACTTCGTGGAAGATTTTTACACGAATTTAGTTTAAATTCACAAAACAATAAATTTAAATGAAAGGTGAATAAATACAGCTTAAGGAGCTCCTAACTCACATCTAGTTGCAGCTTATTAGCATCAAACACCTAATGCCGACACTATTTGACACACAAAGACATTTGTCAACACATAGAAAGCCGGCCCATTGATATGTCAACGTCAATCACATGAGAAAGTTGAGACGGGCAAATTTACGCGTCAAAACTGCAACATATCTCGTTTTGGCTTCAAACCGCTGGATCAAGATATGCTTTTTGACTTGTGTTAGCATCTCATCGTTATAAAATTTTAATTTATTAGTTGCTTTTGGTCCTTATTTATATATATGAACTAGCTGCCCCCGCGTTTCGTTTCTCCTTAATGCCTAGCCTACCTTTTTACTACCAACATGGAACATTTTGCTCTGGTACCTCAGAGTTTGTTCGGTTTTCCGGAATGAAAACTTTTTTAGGGTTTTCTGTGATTTTTCTCTATATAAACCTCAGAGTTCAATTTATAAGATTTTTAATAGCAAAAAAAACTAGAATTGTATGTATTTTTGTATGTTGTAGGTATCATAAAAAAATAAAAACAAAAAATTTTGTCTAAAAAATAAAATTTTTTTTGGGGTGATCCCCTTATCACTTAATGGGTTGAAATAAACATAATAACCGATTCTCAGATTTACTGAATATGCATAAAAATTTCATAAGAATCGGTCGAGCCGTTTCTGAGGAGTATGGGAACGTACATTGTGAACATTGTGTTGTTATTCAGTTGAAATTAACGTTCCTAATTTAGAACATTTCAGAGTAACATAATCAAAATGTCACCGACAGCAGTGTTCGTATATGTAAAATACTTTGGTAGATATCCGTATCACCACGACGTCCGGCGTTCCACAACTGAGCGTTTCTTAAGGCATTTATTATTTATTTCCGAACCAATTCGACCAATTCGACAAGAAAAGAACATGACAATTCTTAAAAGGCCGGCAACGCACAGAACCTTTTCAATGTGAGTGCCCTTACCATCAGGTGAGCCCCTGCCCATTTTCCGCCTGTTTTATAAAACAAAAATGCCGTCCAAGAGGTCAATTAACTTAGAGATAGCGAATAAAAAAGAGATGAATTAATTGTGGTCTTACGAGAGATCGTGTAACTTCCGTCGTTCGCACATTACGTTTAGTTATGCATGTCGCCGATATAACCTGTTCTTGTCAAAGATTAATGCGATCAAGGAAAAATTATTCGCTTATTTCTTGACTATATCTTACTTAGTTCGTCTAGTCCTTATGAAAAATATATATATTTTTTTTTATTGATAAAAAGCTTGCCAACGCTCGGCACACTGACACATTAGTAAAAACAAACACAAAATACAATTTTTAATGTGACAAGCACTTAAAGGCAAACATGAGATACATATAGAGATCATAACCTATTATTAAACAAAACAAGCATTACAAAAAAAAAAAACAATTACTAATCAAAGATAAAATTCCAATTACAAACAACTAAACAAAAATCAATTTTATAGTGTGAGGGGAGCAACTATGTATATCCAGACCTAGCTCGTTTAAAATAATGCTTAATCTGGACATCGGTAAGCTTTGACCAAAACGCGTTCTACGGAAAGGAGGGACAAATGGAATAATGGGATGCCTGGGGTATCGAGAGGGTACACGAAACTTGATAGATATAATTTATTTATTTTGTATTCCTACAGCTAAATAAATTATATACAAAAAAAATATTATAGTAAACACGTAGCTAAACATGTATTCCACATAATAGGTTTATATGTTTACGAATTAAAGGGGGATCAATAAAAATTATGTAATACGTAATTCTTAATTCGGCCGTGCTGTGTCCTTCACGAAGTGTAAGTGAAGGCATGTACGTGAGGGTGTGTATGTGGGGTGGATATTCTTAAATTCATACAGTATTACTAATACTACCGAAAACATATTAATTGAAAATTGAAACTAAGTACAAAATATTCTTTATAACATAAAACCTAAACCTTTTTAAAGCAAATTATAAATAATGCAATCCCTGTGAATTTAGCCAATGTGCAACTAAGTATATCAGTCTCGCATGCAATAGTATCGCGCTCGCGTATAATAGTTATATATGATTATAAGCGAGATCAGTTCTTATAAAATGTGCTGTATATTGTTCATGAAACCTTAAAAGGTAATAAAAATGTTTTAATTAGAAATAATAATTGGTTATTTATAAACGAGTTGAAGAATTCAGTTTCATGGTTATAAAATTGCAAAGTATCATGAACCTATTTGTGTTCATGATACTTTGCAATTGTGTGTAATTTATTAAAAACAATTATTTTCTCTGATAATCTTGAAATTAAATAACATTGTTTTTAAAACAAAAGAGCAGTGTTGGACTAGTGGCTTTAGCGTGCTACTTTCATCCCTGAGGTCGTAGATTCGATCCCTGGCTGTGCACCTATGGACTTTCTTTCTTTGTGCACACTTAACATTTGCTCGAACGGTGAAGTAAAACATCCTGAGGAAACGGCTTGCCTTAGACCCAAAAATTCAACGGCGTGTCTATTTTAGACAAGTAGGTGATCAGCATCTTGTGCCTGACAGCATCTTGTATTAGATTAACAAATTATCATGAAACAAATATAGACATCTGAGGCCCAGAGCTAAAAAGGTTGTACCGCCACTGATTTCTTTATATTGTTTAGAACTAAGCGAATTTAAACACTCTCGTAAATAAATATTTTATAATCTAATCATATAATTTTTATTATTATTATAGTCAGACTTGATATTTTAAATTGAAATGTCCTCAAACTATCGATTAAATTTACTTACACCATTATCATGTGATTTTTCAAAAATCTAACTTTATTGGTGATAGAAATTTGTGGGGATCTTTATAAACATTTACTTTCAACTGCTCGATATAAAACAAGTCGTGCGTTTTGGTAATGGCAACTCGATAAAAGCGAAAGCGGTTTATTGCTATAATTTTATTGTAATTTTATCGATACACATTACTACTACTTTGTACCAATTTAAATTAAGCTTAATGGACCAGCTACTGTTAAGTGCACTTCAATTAATGATTCTTTATTACTTTTAATAGACACCTGCTGTTTGAACGGAGTTTAATATTGCTTTTACGATAGTTTTATCAGTATGAAGGATATGAAACGCTCAAGCTCGCGGCGATGTGTAACCAAAAAAGCTTATTGAGGGAATTTTCTTTGCATAAATTGCGATCTATCGAAAAATTCTTGTTTTTTTATTTTTTTACCATTGGCTTTACAAGAAAGCATTAAATAATTTAAAATTGAGAAAACATTACATTGTGCGATGGGCCTCATTTCATTAACATTTCAAGGATCGTCATGCTCGCTTAAATGCCATTGCTTGTGGCGGCGTCCATGCGTCGGGTTGTCTCTCTCATATGGCGAGGGGGCCGACGGCTGGCCATGCGTCATACGTCGTGAATGGGTGCTACTTATGGTGACTGGTCGGACTTAAATTCGTGTATGCGGTGATGTTAGTTATAACTAACAATAAATAACTAACATGCGTGTTGTTCCCACGACAATGTAAGTGCGTGCTCTATTTCACTATGCCTCCTGCTGATAGTGGACAAATCTTTGTGTTTAGTTTACTTAATTATTATTAATTAACTATTTATTACTTATGATGTCTTGTGGAACGTGGTATAATGGTTGCCTTACAAGCATTGTGTAAAACAAAAAACTTGTCGATTAAAAACGGAAAGTTTATTGCCAGTTCTTCTCTTCCGTTCTACCCGCTTGATTTGAGAACTGGCAGTAAATGTAAAATTAGAAGCATTTAATATGTACAGTCAAAACCGGTTATAACGACATTGAAGGGACCGTATAGTTGCCGACGTTATATCCGATAGTCGTTATAAGCAATGTCATATATTATATATACACAAGTATAGTTAATATGTATGTACACTATCTACAAGTTATATTATCATAGTTAGATATCTAGAATAGGTAGGTATGGGTTATAATATGGTATGTTAATTTTATAATATGTAAACGAGTCAAAAATATTTATTACGAAATAATTAGGTACAAAAGTAATCAATCATTTTGGTCCAGTCTCAAATATTTTTTGCATTTTACGTTTCATACTCCTTAAGGTATGAGTATCACCAGTAACAAACTGTTCGTTAAAGGCAACAAATTTTTGCAAAATTGTTACAGCCTCCGAAATCGTTGTTGGCTGAAACTGTTCGTTGAGAGAAAGTGCGTAGGTAATAATATGCCTAAATATTCATTCAATGCCTTTAAATAAGATTTAAAATCGTTTGTATTGTTTTGTTTTGCTGAGAAAAGAAGCGGTTGGTCGTTATAGCCGATGAATATCGATAAAATTTCGACGTTGTAAGCGATATGTCGCTGTATCCGATGTTGTTAAAAGCGGTTTGTTTACTGAATAGTTTACTAGGGATTCGGACGGGACCATACAATCTGGTTGTAATAACCGATAGGTCGTTGTAAACGATGTCGTTATAAACGGTTTTGACTGTATTTCTTTTTTGACGTTTATTAGTGTACATTGTGTTACCTACAGGAATTAATGATTTTAATTTGATTTTCTGAAAGAGTATCTTTTTGTTCGAAGAAATCTATCTGTTGCAATCTTATCTTCAAAGCAAGCATGAATATTTTAATAACGTCTACTTAATTTTCTACAGAGTTAGGAGTATAAACCTGGATAATTGCTTAACGTAATTACTACATGGCACAATAATGAATGTATAAAAGCAAAAACATGTCGACACATATTTTTAACGATACACTTTGGACCTATTTGAATTAAAAAAGGTAAATATTACTTTTAATATAAATGTTGCGTACAACATAATTAAAAAAGAACTCAGTGGCGCTACAACCTTTTTAGGCCTTTACCTCAGAGTTCTGTGTCTGTTTTATGATCATTTGTTAAACTAACAGACATACGCCGTCGACTTTTTGCATCTAAAGCGAGCCGGTTTTTTTATTATTTTATTCGAAGTGGCGTTTATGTTTTGGGTGAGCTTAAAAGCTAAACAAAATGAGAAGGAAGAAGAAGATTGAACAAAAGGAAGAAGTGGCTATTTGATACCGTCTTCGTTCCTTGCATCTTTGTAGTTTGTTACATTCATAGACGAAAGTTCTTAATTTTAAATGTTTACAATACAAGTGTTTTCTAAAGCGGGCCATAGACGGACCGCATGTTGCAGTCAAGACCGACTGTAATATGGGGTTTGCTCAGGAACTGCTCGAGCGGTCCGTGTATTGCGAATATGAATTTAGTATGGAAACTGCAGATCGCCGTACGGCGACCGCATATTGCAGTCGGTCTTGACTGCAACATGCGGTGCGTCTATTGCCCGCTTTATTGTTATAAATTATACAGGTCGAGTTATGATATTAACTTACCCAACATTTGAAGTCCAATATAATGTGGAGTCGCAGTTCATGAAATATACTTAAAACTAACATTATATAATGTATAATATGGCTGTCGACAAGCCGCTTTCCTCACGATGTTATACATTGCCGTTCAAGCGAATATTACATGCGCACATAGAAAGAAAGTCCATCGGTGCACAGCCCGGGATCGAAAATTCGGCCTCAGGAATGAGTCGCATGCTAAAACCACTAGGCCAACACTGCTCATATTGTGTTTATTAGTATAGATAACACTCCTTTTATTATCCTTGGCTTAAAAGTAAATTAATGTATGTAGGATTAAGATACATATTTTTATTATTCAAAGACAAACTAATTTTGAATACTCAACTGTTTAGTTTAGCTTGAATAATGGATTCTACCGCGAAGAGACAACAAGTCGTCGGCGGTTACTCTCTTAACACCAAATATTATTCCAGAAATGTTTATTCAAGAGACACAATTGACGGCACCGTGTTCTTCAATTGTTTTTCTTCTAATCTTATTGTAGCAACGTTCAGAGTTTTCATAGAGATTTTCTTGCTAAATTCAAACAAAGATAATATCGAATCCATAGACATTAAATCTATGCTCCGAAATCCACTTCACGGCTTAATCAGAGCGGTTATTTGAAATTAGAATTGCTCACCACTTCAAACTTAGAGTCCACATTCGATTTGAAACGGAGCAGATTTTCTGCTGCGTTTTCAATTCAATGATGGATTATTGCCAGTGTTTGTTGATTGATAACTACGATTCATGACTGCGAGATTTCATTTGTCGGCTCAATCAATTTGTACTTGATTGCCGCGTAATCAGCACTATGATAGTATAATTAAGTTGCTATTACTCTGTATTTCTCTTTGATCTATGATAGAGTTGATTAGAGGACTTTGGAGTTGATTGACATATGGTAATAGACTGGAAGTCTGGGGATCCTTGGAGTGACGTTTTGACAAGTTGGATCCGGTTTTTATATTATACGATTCGGAATGGCGACAATCCGCAAAAGTTTTTGTTGAATAGAAAAATTTAAGACTTAGTTATTTTGATTAGTTTTGAGGTTATACTTCTTTTGGCGCGTTAGGAAAAAATGATGAGAGTAAATTTTTAAGAGGCGCGCGTCACAAAAAACCGACACCCTGAAGTTTTTTAAAGTTTTTTAAAGTTTTTTATACAACTATTGATGCTGTATTTGTACGATATTTATGTGTTTCTACAAGAATATTTGTATCATAGTTTAGCTATCTTAAGCCTCTTGTAACTCACATGTCTACTCAACTCCAACCAATGAACGTGAATTAAATAGTAAATATCAATATAAGTTGCATGCAAAAATAAAAAAAGGCTTCTTTATTTATGTAGAAATATTTTTTGTGATATTTAAATAAACTTTATATAGATAATGCGTTATAATAAAACTTTCAACGTGTTAAATACCTTTTTTCTATTGCTAGTGTCGTTTTTTCTACCAACGTAGAATACATATTTTGAAAAGATTTTTATCTTGTTACGCTAAAGAAGTATACTTCTAACGCGTGTACACAAGTACCCATAGGTTTTTTTTAAATAGAAACTAGACGTTAGAGGTACAACCAATTTGGTGCTTAGTAAAGGCTGTATTATCTATATGGCCTATTCTTCACCATTAATACCCTACGTTGATTGGCTGACCACCGATCAAATGGCTGTCCACCGTTCGCCACCTTGATTAGATAGATTAGATTAGACCCTTTGCATGCGACTTGTCATTTGTTTTTCAATTTTCATATAATTTTTTTTAATACTATTTGGTAAAGACAAGAATGGCTCACTAAACTAAGGTAATTATAAGTTTTCATCTTAATTGTTTAATTGTCACAGTATGATCTTAGTTAGCACCTGTGCTGTGACTACATAACGTACTAATACTCGTAATAAAACCCATATAAAATTTAATTAATTTTAAAAGTGTATTAACTTTAAAACGCATAAAAGTATCTATAGTTCTTATCATTTATTTATTAAAGAAAAGAATAAAGCCATGTTAAAAAACCATTATTTGAATCTAAACCTTAAAACATATAATATAACTGAAATATTTTATTAAAAGGAGTCCCTTTAGGGAAGGTTTCGAAGATACGGCCTGCGTTCCCCCTTTGAATAGCTAGACTAATTCTTTGTCCGAGGTATTTCCTTAAAAAGCCTTATAGTCCTAGACCCCAAGGACCAAGGGTCTCGACACAGAATGGGACAAAATCATAACTCAAACTCAAACTCAAATCTTTATTGCATTCCTTATGTACATAATTTATTACAATAATGAATAAGGACTTTAGCTAGGCACAGCAATGTTATGAGAGGGCATGCTTTATTATAGTTCATTATATTCTTATACATTCCTATTCTTATAAGATACATTATTTATTTGGTATATTTACTTTGGTTTTACGTTGCGAAAAGGTACTTAACATTATTTATAAACTTAACTTTTATAAGAAATTAAAATCTATCAGTCAGATACTCTGTAACAGTGTAATAACATTTCTTACATAATAATTCCTTTAGAAATTTGATAAACCTCAGGTTATTTGTTTCATTCTTCAAATTTTCTGGTAATTTGTTATATATTTTTATGGAGGAGGTCCTGATTGATGTAACTTTAGTCTGGATGTAGGTGGAATCAGTTGGTTTTTACGAGAAGGTCTTAATGAGTAAAGGGTTTTTGTATCTTCCCTTTTTTTATACATATTAGGATATTTGCGAATAAATTTACATGTTTCAAGTATATATATGCCAGGTAGAGTAAGGATATTGTTCTGAATGAAGTGGGGCTTGCATGAGTCAGTATTTCCTATATTAACTAACTATATTCGTTATTTCATTTCATTCATATTCGGAGCCTAGACCTGTATTTGCAAGCTTTAGCTTTTTCTTTGAACATATTTATTTTGAATCTCTAGATGAAGTTTTTTACGTGTATAAAGAATGTATATGCTATGTTATAAACGTTATTCTGGGGTTTTGAGAGTCAAATTATAATACATAATGAAATATAGCTATAGCTTACGTTCTTCCGAAAACGATATCCTAGAAATCCTATCTCATAACTCTTCCTTTGTTAGTGAATCCTTTAAGAGCAATGAGGCTATGGAATTCACTGCCCGTCCCTAAGCTCCTTCTCTATCTTTCTTTAAATCTCTACTGTTCAAGCATTACCTGTCCAAACCGTATCCCTAACTTTCGTACTTACTGATCTGAAATTATCGTGATTCATGTGTCCTTTTTTTATGATTTTTTCATTGTTCACATATGTTTTAATTGCTTTGTTTTGTTCCATTATTTTTGTCCAAATGACTATAATATGCCTTATGTATTTTTGCAATTGTTGCGTGTACCTTATCCTTTAAAAAAAAATTGTCTCACAGTGGTTGCCTGTAAGAGATCGCTCGAAAGCGATAAGCCCGCCAGTTGGCATTTTTTTATTATTACAATAGTTTTATACACACAACGAAGTGTTAATAAATAAATAAAATAAACAAGCCAAGTTCAAGAACAACTATATAATACAACCTACTTACTAGTAATTTAAGCTTTTGCAATACCCTATATACCTTTCTCCATTCACGCGTAAAGATTGTAAGGATAACGTGTGCGAAGGCTTTAATAAGCACAGCTAGACGTTAATTTAACGTTAATGTACAAGCTTTTGACCCGGCGTTTGACGAGATAATCTGATGTACGTCATTCATGGAATATGATGGAAAGTTTTGTTATAGGGATGGGAAGTAAATATGTACCAGTCTTAATGTGTCTCTAAAGTTTATATTTCATTACAAATTTTACTTCTTATTAATTGTTTGTGGAAACAACGGTGTGTGTTTGCGTAAGTTAAACAAACCTGACTAATAATTGCTTTATCATACAAGAGCTGTGTTGGCCGCGCTGTTTGTATTTAATTTATATCCGTAGAAACAGATTAACATACTTTTTGACAGACTGAAATAAGTATAGCATAGCTTTGCTATTCGTGGACTGATCGATTTATTAAAATAGATTAAATACATTTCACCATGTAAGTCTGGGTATGTGGTTTATTTATGATTAAGCTGATTTAGCGCTATGGATATTTTTAATACTCCTTTTAAGCATATTCCGCGATAGTTCAAACAAGACGAGGCTTAAATAGTCGATGTATGTCCAGGCTGTGCGAAACTAAACTGAGTTTCTGCGTGTTGAGGAACGTAAAACAAAACACGACTACCAGCCTGGTAGGCAGGAACAAGGAAGTGCAACTTTTCGAGTAGTGAGAGTCAAAAGTGTCAATTTTAAATTGCTCACACGCATACTTCATACGTATCTTAAAAATAATGAGTTTAATGAAGTTAATTAATTAATTATGGCTTAACTAAAATCTAGTTACTATGTCCCTAAATTAAGAAATTATTGTTATTTTAATTAAAATTATTTGTTTGGAATTTGGATCTGTCACCTTGTTTCATGCAATAAAATCTCTTGACGTTTGCTTGTCCTATACGTGCGGCCATGAAATAGGAGGATCACATGTACTGTATAGATACCCTCCGAAAACTTAAAGAAAAAAAATCCCAACAAAACACAATGTTGATTTTGTTATTATTATATTTTACTGACCCTGAATTCGCTTAATTAGGTTAATGGTTCAAGGTCTCGGACGCGGACTTCTTTCCTTTAAATACCTAGAGATTTTTGTTTAACAAATAAATGATTTTTATTGTAAAATAACGTGTTGTGGCGCATGATCGGTATGTAAGGTGTAGAGGCATATTTAAATTTAAATAAAAAACCTACTTTGTGTTAAGTACAATTTTTTTACATATATTATAATATATATAATGTTTTCGGGGCTAGACATTTTATAACAGGTCTATGGACAGATGGACTGGAGCCTAAAAATTAGTTAGGCCGCCCATTGAGACTAATTACAGCGCCCATGGACATTTCGGAATCTTTATCCGGCAACGTCGAAATTCAATACATTTTTGACGTTAGGCAGACTTAGAACTGAATCTCGGTTTTGAATCTTACCCATGGATATTTGCAATACTAGGTGCAAGTGCATACTGGCCCTTTAGTTACGCTCTAGAAATGGAATGTTTGATGCTTAATAGGTGTATTGAGAATATCCATAGCGCTAAATAACCTGCATCATGAGTACACTCCACACACGTCACGTCACAACACATCCGAGTTAGGTGTTACTTAGTTAAATGTATTTAATAATTTTTATTCGTTTTTACTTTCGTAAATGTTTTTTTTTGAGAAATAAAGTCTTTAAACCTAAATGTTTGAACCTTTTTGTATATATTATGGTCCATCCATATTAGTATAATTATGTTAGTAGTTTTATGTTCTCTAAAGTGATATCCGCGTATTAGACGACTGGTCGAAAAGTTTATTGGTATTACCAAACATTGATATGGGACCCACTTTGTACGTATTTCACTTGTGATGAAATCCGAACTTTCACTTTTTGTAATATAAAACCGAGTGACAGAGTGTTGACAGCATTCTCAATTTTCATCTTTATTTGTCGTTTCACACGTGATATGCTATATTTTAATATACTCGTAGTATTATACAAGTATATCTATTACCAATTTTTTTTATTATCCTTTATATTAACGCTTGCGAAATTGTGTGAAACTAGAATTATATTTATTAATACGGCATTATGACTGTGAAGCATATATGTAGTATAGAAATAAAATGGAAATGGAAGAAAATACAATACAGGATTTAACTTTTTAACAACCTAAAAGATAGTTTATATACTTTATCTATTTTGTTTTGCTAAAAATATTACTGAAATTCTATCAAGTATTCGTATAAATACGTTATTTATTACAAATTTATTCATGTAATATATGTAAGTAATGTGATCGAAATGGGTGTCTTCCAACTTATAATAAATTCCCTATGAACTTGTAAAACAAATTTCGGAGCCTTTGAAATTGGATTGGACCTTAAGAATAATTTTATTTCACTAAGTTTGGGAACTTCAGGGTAATATTCAAAGGGAAATAGGTTTCTGGCAAACCAGCTTTGACATATTCTTTAATACGATATTGTTGGGAAAGTTTAGCGGTTTTGGGGTATCGATTTTATACGTTATTCGAATTGGCATTCCAAATATTTTCCTTTTACGGACAGAATTTGGATTATATCTTTTATACTTTGTGAGGGTCCTATGACTATTATACTCTGCTATCGTGGTATTTTATTAATAATATTGAAATAAAGATTAGCGTGTATAATAAATTATTTTGTTTTTTTTGGAAATGTATGTAAATTTATCAGGTACAATTAAAGAGTCAAAATGTCCAAACACAGTATATACTACTGAGGAGACGGAAATTTTATCCTTCGTTTGTTTTATTTATAGCCAATAAGATCAGGCGTAACAAAAAATAGAAAAGAAGAAAGAAACAAGTTATAAAATTTGTAAACAATGTGTGGCCTCGATTAGGTGCGGACGGCGTGCAATTAAATTCTCTATTTCAAAATAAATGCAATATGCTATTTACGAACCATCAATAGGCAAATGAGTACCTCTATAACTTCGAAACTATAAACAGTTTGACACTAAAGTCAATCCATTGCTAAGTGTAATTGTCAAAATCATATAAGCTCACGCTTTTATTTCTTATTCAGGTAACCTGGGTAAGTCTGCTATCCCCATTATACCTTTTGTCATTTGTTTTGTAATAATTAATATGTCAAATAAATTAAACCTACACGTGCCAAGTTATTACACAAATGTTTTCCTTGTCCTAGTTATATAAAGTAATCCCACCTTATCACTTGGTAAGTATTCAGTATTCGCAGGTGCTTTCGACTTTATCGCTCCACTCTAATAGCAAAATACCCGATACGTAAAGTGGGACAAGAAATATAGGCATTTGAATAAGGTGAATAAATCTTTAAGGCGCTTCGTGATTATCTATAATTGCTTGGAATAGGTGAGAATGGTGTTGTGATTTTTGTGCTGATTTTCCATTGTTTAGTGAGTGACTGCACTTACAAGAGAACACAAAATTAAATATATATATTAAAACATTGTGAAAAGGGCGAACTTTATTATTAATAAGCTTTTACAGGTATAGCGAAAAAAACAAAACAATGATATACATTATACAATTTGTAACGAAGTACATTTAGTATAGAAATCATGAGATTTTATTTTTTAGTAATCTTATTATTGAATATCTGATTTATTTATTGGTAATCTCACTTATCCGTATTATAAAAGAGAACAGGTTATAATGTTATTATGAATAATAACATTTTATTTTTTTAAATTATATTTAACAATGACAGAGTATTCTCTCGCTGTATTTTCAGATACCCTGTGCGAGATAGGTGTCATCTGGTACTGGTATTGTCTACCAAACTACTTAAAATTTCGTATTCTATTAAATAAAACTTATTTAAGTCGTAATTATTGTTAAATATCCCTTTAATTATCTTTAAACAATTACAATAAATGTTTGTTATTAGATATTAAGAACACGCAGAGGGGTAGGAAGAAATTTTTGTATTTTTTTTTGTAATACTCATCATCACGTCTCGTTGGTTTCAGGTGTGGTTGTGATGTCATGGTGGTGGACAGTGGCGCTTATCGCGGTGTTGCCGGTCCGCGCCGCGCCCAGAGCGGCATCCGGTGAGCTATTTTACAGTAAGCATACTGCACTACTATGTTTCATACTTAATTCTTAGAATCTCACTTCTACGTCACCTCTCATTACTTCGTGTACTTAAAATAATTAGGTTATTTTTTTATTCATCATAAATATGAAACAAAAAGAAATAGAAGGTAAAATGGAATTATAAAAGTGTCAATTGCTTTACAGATACGAAACAAAGTTTTATTATTAATAATATTAAAATAAACAGAAAGATACCAATAATGTGTACCATAAAAATATACACACGGGAATTCAAAGAGTACATATACACATACAAGGAACAACAATCACAACAAAGCTTTTAATTGGAATTCTAGTAATTACTTAGGCGATATTGAGATATTTGAGGGACAAACGTGCTCTTGTTGCCGAAGTTGGATTAAAAACAAAGAAATATGTTTTAAGTTCAAATAGTATGTAACTGATATACTGTATACTACGGTCAGAAGGCTTTTTTCTTGAAGGACCCAGTAGAATTGGTTCGGAAATACTTCAGTGCGCAGCTGCTTCCACATAGTTATGGTGCGCGGCAAAAACTGCCTTAAAAAAACGCTCAGTTGTGGAACGACGGACGTCGAGGTGGATTTTTGTATTCTGCCTCGACGTCCGATGATGAAACTCAGCTTCTGGTATATGCTATACTGTTTCTCTCTGCGCTATAGTCACCTGAAATTCTATATTACGGCATATAACTTTGAGACTCAATCAATAGCTATGTATTTTTGTGTTTAAATTCATAGATACAATTTATTTTGCGTGGCTTTTTCAACTAGACAGTACAAAGCTACGATGCATTGGTTGTACAACATTTTTCAGCAGCATGACAGACTCGAGCGGTAAGCAAGTTCGGCTCTGTGCTTATAACTATATGACTAGAGAAGTTGAGGTAATTGCTACCGCGGCTAATGAATGGTCAGTCACTTATTAGATAGCATAGAATCTAGATAGATATTTAAGCAATATAAAAAGTTGAAGAACTATTTTGATATGCATTTGTCGCGTTCCTAAACAAGACTGCTATGGTTATATTTATACAAACCACAGCGGTTTTCTATTATATTCAAATTATATTATGATTATATTAAAAAAAACATTTAATCATATAGGTAACACATTGTACACTTATGACTTGTCAGTAAAGAAATAAAATAAAATATTTATGTAAACTAAATAAATTTATAAAAAAAACATAAATCAATCACAAATATCTTCATCAATGAGGTTGTAATAAATATATACAAATTCATAATTCCTAATTATAATATCTTTTATATATGTAATATATATCTCTATGTATACACAATTGGACACTATGTTTTGGACCTCTCTGTTTAGTAATAGGTACTTTTTCTTAGTAGGCATGTAGATCGGACTTGAGTTATATATCTTTTTTCATATAAAAATATATTTTAATTTCTAGTTAAAATACATTCGTGAACTAGCTGTAATTACCTAGCACTTCGCTAGGGTCTGAACTTGAAAGCGTGACGTACTAATTGCTCATCGTCATGGGTGTTAATTAATGAACTACAATTTTCTATTTTGCGAAAGTGTTAAAGTATTTTTAGTATTATATAAAGTCTCGACATAGGGGCCCATTTTTGCGCCTGTTTTTAATGGCTAAGTGTGTGCCGTCTGTGCATGTCGATTTTTGGGGCTAGTACTCGCCGACTCAATTGTTATTATAGTGCAAATAGAAAACAAAACATCTATTCGTGTGTAGCCAAGATTTAAGCACGCGACTACACACTAACATTGCTCATTGTATTTTTTACTTCGTTGTATACATTTTTATGTATCCAGAAATTTAGGTAATTTGAATTGAATATTGTACCTTACATAGTAGTACATATTATATTTGCTTTACGGGAATGTTATTTTCTACAAAATTTAATAGGCATTTAACGTTAAGCAATAAGAGTTTCATTTACGTAATTAAATACGAATGGTATCAATAGCGTAAAAGCTCAAAAAAGCTTCATTAAGTTTTCTTTCATATAAATGGTACTATACAATTTTTACATCACTCTAATCGTAAAAAGTTTGATAATATTAAACTTAATATCCCATAAATATGACCGTAAAACACAAATGGGTTAAATATAATTCTAAACAGGTTGTGTGAGTAAAAGTGTTATTTAAATATGTACAGGCTTAACAAAGCTTTAATTATTCACAGTGAAAGAGAAACGAAGAAAGAGATTTGTTAATTTGACTCTGTCACGTGTACTATTGTTTCGTGCGGCAGATATGTCCCCAAAAATGTTAGAAAACGTGAAATTTAAATATCTACTAGACACGCAATTTTTCATAGATTCTACAGTCAAAATTAATTTGATAACATAAATTATATATTTTAATAATGTGATAAACGAGCTAGGTCCTGATATCCATAGTTGCTCCCCTCACTAGTGTGTTTTATAGTTAAAATCAATTTTTTGTTAGTTTTTTGTAATTTTTTTTTGGATTAGTAATTGTTTTTTTTGCAATGTTTGCTTTATAATTGTTTTGATTGATATTTGTATGATCTCTACATGTTTGTCATGTTTACCTTTAATCACATAAAAATTTTCGTTTGTTTTTACCAATGTACACTGGTACCGAGCGTTGGCAGAATATGCGAGCAGAATATGCGAACTTTAGATTGAACCACCATAACATTTTTGTACCATATTTTGAAAATAAATTATTATTATTATTATAAAAAATGTAGGCGTAAAATATTAGGACTGTAAATCACAAAGGGAATCTTAAGCACGTAAGGCAGTGAGCACGTAGCAAAGTAGCGAATAATATCTTGTGACGCCAACGCACGATGCGCCTTGGCCTATATTTTTTCTTGGAACTTCACATAAACAGTATGACTAAGTTGAGTTATTATTGGAAAACGAGCATAGATTTCTTGCTTTTGTTTAGGGCTGGATCTGATCTTCGAAATTAAAGATAAAAATAAAATATGTAAATAAATATCACTTATTCCACGTCATAAAATTTGATTTTGTAGGCATTCCTACTCATCGGCAAAGAAGACGGAGGGTGTAGGCCGAGAGAAAAAGCCGGCGTAAAAAACTCTCGCTACTCTTTTAAAATAGCAAATCATCACACAACACTTATTTTAAAACAAATAACGTAAATTATAAGTAGCCTGTCTAGCACTAGTCCCAGGCCCTTTTATCAACTAGATAATCGTTAACTTTATAGTAAGCCTTTTTACACAGCTATTCTTTAATACATTTTTTAAATTTATTAAAAGGCAGAGCCTCTGGGATTTTGTTAAAGAAGAGTATCCCTTTTCCCAAAAAAGAATTACTAACTTTAGATAGTCTAGTACGGGGAAATTGCAGCCTGCGTTTGTTCCGAGTAATAACATTGTGCGAATGTTCTATTCTAGTAAACTTATCACTATTTTTGTATACATACATAATATTTTCATAAATATATTGCGAGGGATGATGAACTAGCAATCCTATATTTATAAAACAAAATAAAACGGTATAACTAATATAACGAATGACAGATTGTATAAATAATCTACGTTAATTATTTCATAAGAGATATGCAACATCTTTCATAACCTATAAATAGTACTAATTTTATTATTGTTTTTAAATTAATTGATTTTGCCATTTTTTACTTATTCACATAACGTTTTATTTATTTCAAAATATACAAAACTGTTTAAGCCTTATTTGGATTTGTCAAATTGGTTACACATTTTAATTTCATTAGTTCATCAATTTTTTTTTAATAACAATCCATAATCAACTGTGTTGTCATAGTATTATTTAAATTGTATCTAAAGCATGACCTGTCCATATCATATCGCTAACATAATTCAGAAATTTTCATTAAATCGTTTATCAACATAAGAAGATTTACACTTGCACTTTCAATATTTAAATTTTCCTTATCGTGCCTTGTTGCTTTTGGTGAGTGGTCGTACTTGAATTCGTGTATGCGGTGATGTTGGTTATTTCGACTATGTGTTTGCGTGTTGTTCCCACGAGAATGTAAGGCGTGCTCCTATTTCACCATGCCTCCTGCTGATAGAGGACAAATCTTTGTTTTTAATTTATGTTATTATTATTAATTACTTAAAATGTCACATGGGACATGGTGTAATGGTTGCAGCTCCTTACAAACATTTTGTAAAACAAAAAAATGCCGATTATAAAGAGTGGCGGAGAGTTTATTGCCAGTCCTTCTCTCTGTTCTACGCTCTTGATTTGAGAACTGGCAGTAAATGTAAAATTAGAAGCATTAATATGTATTTCTTTACTGACAAGTCATAAGTGTCCATTATGTTACCTATATGATTAAATGATTTTTTTTTTACTTTAAGGTTCAAATAAATACTTTAAATCCATACAATGCTCGTAAACAACATTGTTAAATTTACGGAGGCAAAGGTTTATCCCTACACATGTCCGTCGTAACACGGAGTAATGAGCTTGTTGACGGGATAATAATATATCACATAGGTCAAATGTATCTTGATAACTCTCAAGGGTCTGCTTAGGCCATTTATCATTAACCACATTGACTTAGGCTGAGACATTACCACATATATCGAACAATAAACACTATATTGTACTTTTGGAATCAAACATTCAAACATGAACTCGACAAGCTAACTTTAATAGCAATTTCGACAACGGAATTAAAAACTGATTTTAATGATTTTAAATTTCCAACGCAGATATAACCATGACACAAGATTTATACATAACCTATGCGCTATTTATTTAATATTTTCTTAGAAGTGATTCTGAATACATTTTTTTATGTAATAGGAGGCAAACGGGCTGGAGGCTCACCTGATGTTAAGTGACACCGCCGCCCTTGGACACTCACAATTCCAAAACGCTCGCAAGTGCGTTGCCCCCTTTTAAGAATTGGTACGCTCTTTTCTTGGAGGACCCAGAGTCTAATTGGTTCGTATATACTTCAGTGGGAAGTTCCTCATAGTGGTGGTACGCGGCAAAAACTGCCTTAAGAAACGCTCAGTTGTGGAACGACGGATATCGAGGTGATACGGATGGTATTTTTTATTCTGCCTTGCAGTCCGATGATGAAACTCAGCTGCAAGTATTAGTCCGAACAACTTCTCTGAACACTCTCGTAGTAAATGCGGTAGAAGATGCTGATACCGCACATCTCTACGCAGTGCCAAGGGATGAAACATGACATTCTTTTTCAAGTTTTTACCGTAAAAAAAATCTACTGCAAGCAATTTCAGGCAAATAAAGAGAACCAGCTCAATACTCAGCAGAACTCAGCTACTAAATATAACGTTCATACTAATATTTTAAAAAATTAAGTAAGAAAGCCTTTTCAGCACCATTCGCAACGCGATAAACAGTGTTTAATGCCTGTTCACGTAAAAGATTGACTCGTAACTTTTGCAGCTATGTATCCACTGCTTTCAAGTGAATTAAAAATACCTTACAAAGATGTTATTACACTTACAAAATCATGTATTAAAAGTAAATGGTTTCAACCATCAAATATTTATGTATTTTCCAAACCATTACGAGAACGCACTACATTAAAGGCCGGCAACGCACTTGCAAACCTGGTGTTGCGGGTATGAGTGGCGGTAAACAGTTTAAGGGACGCATTTGCTCGTTTGCTTCCTGTCCCATAAACAATATAAAAATCCACAGATTAGAATAGTCCTGTCAAAATATGTCAAATCGCTGACAGTTCGAACGCGTATCTTTTATTATTTTGTATATCGTAAATATGCCATTCGGTTTAAGTAAGGGCATCCGTTTTTTAAATAAACTCACAATGCGTTGTACAAGTTTTATCAAATTATACATTGTATATGGTTACGCCCGAAAAACGAAAAACTTTTATGGTTACACCCTCGTCAATACGTAAGTCTTATTTTGATGTTTCATACATTGACTATCCAACACAATGTCTTTCTATGTGACCCAGTAGCTGGAATTAACTATTGAGGAGCTGGGAACCATGCCACATGTATTTTTTTACTTAAAATGGTGGCCACATCTTACCCAATTTAAAACACATTTTTATTCATTTATTTAGCCAATAACGTGAAATCAAACAAACTATTTAGGATGCATTATAATGTTAGTTTACATTTGACTATTGCATAACGAAGCTATAACGCAAAGCAAAGAGAAAAAGAAGGTTATCCTCGAAGCGTTCTATATGAAACTTTCCTTCCCCTATGAGAAATAAATGGAAATACTTAATAGAAAATATATAGATATACATAAGTAGGATAAGCCCCGGTCGAGTTTGTTTATTGTATGAGATAGGATGTCAGAAAGTTTATTATAAAAGCTTACAAGAGAGATCGGAAACTGCCTAACAAGATAGAAAAGCAAACTCCGTCATGTAACACGGTCCCAGGATATAAGTAAACTTTTGTGCTTTGAATAGATTTCCTTTCGTTTCTGAAAGCTCAATTTTTGCAATTCTGTAGAATTCCTCTCGAGCTTTTTAAGTTATATACGTATTGATTCCATTGAAAAAAAACATATAGATAGATATAAATAAATAAATAATAGAATAAGGATTACATAATACAATGGCGATGAATGCTAGGCAACCCTGTAAAAGGAAACAAGCTTTGGTGATATATTATATTTATGATATGATATTGAAGAATTTTAAAAGATTAGAAGTCATGCTATATCTTGATTTCAATGTAAGTGGTGTCAACCAAAAATGTACTGATACATTTTATTTCTATCCAAAAGACGGAGTTTAAGGAAATTAAAATTTACCTGCTTTTAAAGTTTTAAAAATATAGCTGCCTTCTTACTTCACCATTGCCTGAATGGCGAAGTTAATGAATATATACTAGTCAGTCTATTCCCACCAGAACAACGATAGATTATCTAAAAATGGATTTACCAATTTTGAATAAAATTATTGGTCTGTGAAAATGTCAAACCAAACCTATCAAAAGACGTCAACATATAGAAAATAAGAAAACAAAACATATGTAGATATTCTATTCTATGTTTTTGAATATTGGTATTTTTCATAAGTGATTTCCTCGATATTTTGTCTTGGCTGTAAATCGCCGCTCCATCATTGCCCATTAATTGGTGATGATAGGGGCAACAGCTGAGCACATTTCCCTCCCCAATGGACAGCTAAAATTTATTATCTGTAATTTTCTTTATGTTTGCAACGTCGCTGTTACAAATGCGTCAAAATTAGATACAAATTACTGTTATAAGGTCCAATTAGCAATCATTAAATAAAAAGTACTTATAATTGTTTAATGTATGCCTACAGCGATAACTTTTACTTTTTCACTACGCCCTAGCAAGGTCATGAAAGTGAAATTATTAACCTATATGTGTCTGATGTTAGTGGAAAGTAAAACGGTTTCGCTTTCCTTCAAATTACCTTGATGGGATCACGCATTGTGTGAGCCCTTAGTGGTGCACATACGTTTGATATTTCAGAGATATTCTCATTTGTGGTTAGAAACTGTCATAATGCAATAGATACGAAAGCTATATAGATTTCGTGGTTTCAAAGAATTATATTGAGTGATCTATTGCTACTATGAATGTGTTCTTAGCCATCAAGTGCCAGCCTAATCTACTAATTATTGTGTGAATCATTGAGGTAAGCCGATTGCTGTGTGCCCTTAATTTGAGAACTGGCAGTAAATGTAAAATTAGAAGCATTTAATGTATTATAACTAATTATATTTCCTTTTTTGACGTGTTACCTGCATGAAAAAGCTAAAATTAATGATTATTAACTTTTGAGTTTTATAACTGAATATTTTAGTTGCGTCGAATAATTCTTAAAAAAAACATAAACACATAATTTGAAAACCTATTGTACAAAAAGGTTAAAAGAAAAGAAAAGGTTTCGATTTTGTGTCCTTTGGAGTAGAGGCTCTTGGGCCATGGGGTTCAAGTGCACAGGCGCTAATTAAAGATGGCGCCTGGTAGATGGTACCGTTGACCCCAGAGCTGGTGCTTTCCTGGCTCAACGAGGAAATTTTGCCAGCATTAAAGATACATTGCCACAGGGACCCAAACTTTTTAAATTAAAACCTACAGGTTAAGAAAATTGTAAATACTGTATATTTGATTGTTACGATTACGAATAAATGTTATAAAAAGGTTAAAAGTCTTATTTTTAATTTTCTTATCTTAATATCACATTAACCTGCGTACACTTACACATACATTTTAACGACCAATAACTCGCAAAATGCATGCCGCTTTGCTTTACGATCAATAAAATATCGCAGCAAGTGGGTCGCAACTTGGGGGCCCAAAAATTAATTCTGATAAACAATTTAACGGTTAAAAAAAATCTGTGGCGGTAAAACCTCTTTAGGTCTTGGCCTCAGATTTCTGAATCTGTTTCATGACCATTTTTAAATCTAATAGGCAAGTAGGTGATCAGTCTTCTTGCCTGACACTCGCAGTCGACTTTTCGGGTCTAAGACATGTCGGTTTCCTCACCGTTCGAGCAAATGTTAAATGTGCACATAGAAAGAAAGTCCATTGGTGCACAGCCGGGATCGAACCTACGACCTCAGGGATGAGAGTCGCTGAAGCCACTAGGCCAACGCTTTTTATTTTTTTTATTTAACGGTTATTTTCTATAAGGCTTGCAGCAGCTTGGTGTAGCAGTATTGGCCTAGTAACTTGATTGTGTGACTCTTACCTTACGACAGGTTCGAACTCCACCCGTGTAGCAATGGACTTTTCTATCTCTGTGCTCATTAAACACTCGCTCGTGAAGAAGGAAAACATCGTCAGGCACAGAAGACGGATAGATGGTCTACTAGAAAAAAAACACATGAACGCGCAACATAATACTGAGCTTGCGAAGACCAAGGGTTGTATCGGCACTAGCTTATTGGTTTTGCTTACACAATTAATCAAAATATTACGAAATCCCCGTAGACTGATTATAGGGTGGCATTATGTGGTCCTATAACCTATATGGGTTTGTACTGTCGATGGTCAAGATTTTGGAAAATCATTATGAGTCAACAATTCGTTAGGTTGTAATATTAATATTGTCTCGATTTTTCCACAAGTTAGAGAAGTTTTCATCAAGCTGAAATGTGACCAGCTACTCAGTACTCCTGCCTTGAAAGTTCTTGAATATCACATCAATTCAGTTTCGAGTTTCAACATCGAAGACATAAAGTATGAATAGTGGAGACAATGATACGAGTAGAGTACTGTGTGAAGTGCCCGTAATTGAAATAACTAGTGACCGTATTTTGTGGTAATTAGTGTATTTGGGGCTTTTAGTGAAAACAAATTCCTCGTAGATTTATTTAAAAATAAACACATGAAGAGATCTACTGGGTCTTCAATCCGATCCCGTAACAATGTCATAACAATATAATATAGGAAAAAGTTCTTTGCGGTTCTTATAGTTGACTTGTCATTTGTGTCAATTAAGCACGAGGACATGTACAATTTGGTTTTATCTTTTTAACATTTACACACACTTAAATTTTGGTTTAAGAGTTATGTATTATTAAAGTCCGCTTAATTTGATTTTGATGGTCACACTTCTCTTTAATCTTATTGAATCTTATGAATTACACAGATCGTTATATGTAATTATTTTATTTTAGTACACTTTGTTTCACAGTGGAGAAGTGAAAGCGAAAAATGATTATGACTTTTGATTGCTGGTTATATTTAATTGATTGTAATTATGTAGATAGTTTACAAAGATTGTATAGAGGTATAGGATTTTTAATATCATCTATAAGAATATTTACTAGTCCAGTCTTCATAACTGAAACTTCATACATAATATTCCTCATTATAATATTGTAATCAGTTAATTTATCATAAGTTTTTTTAAAATCGAAAGAGTTCCAAATGCGTTGTACGTAAATATCTTTAGGCACTAAACTTGACAAATTTAAATAAAAATATTACAACATTCGAAAGTGAGAATGCTGATATGTATTTTTCATTGAGTCATAAGTGTCGGTATTTTTGCGGAATTATCATCAAATGAGTAAAAAATTAATAACGATTGCACCATTTTTACACGCTTTATATTAGCTTCACCTGTATGTATGTATGTAACCGACTCCTTCGGACTCGATTTTAACCCACTTTTAACGGACAGATTTAATTCAAACTTTGCGCACCTGTCAAAGATCGATGACAATGCAATAATCCAAAAAAAAAAAAAAAAAAAAAAAAAAAAAAAAATTAACTAAAAAATAAATAATAGTTTTAAAAAACTAGAACACACTAGGGCGCTCTGTGCCATATTTTTCGTCTATCGAGCAACCCACGCTTTTTCACAATAATACCAGTATTTTTTGTATATTACCATTTTCAGCCTAAATTAGGAATTATTTTTCACTTTTTAGTTTGATGTGCTTTAAAAGCGTGTGTTCTAGTTTTTTAAACTATTATTTTAAGTCACCAAAACCACTTCCAATAGCGATACCGACTAATCAAATAATGAGTTTTTGTTTCGCGCGATCCAAAGGTTGTGGATACGGATATTGAGAGACTACACCGAGCAGAGAAAAACGTTAGGATATTGCTGTCGCTGGTGGAAGTTTAGAGTATGGTCGCAGGTACTACTGGCAGTTTTCGATTAACTTTTTACTCATAGAATGATGATTCCGCAAAAATATACATAGCCGTCAAATCTACGTAAAAATAATAATTATTTCGAAACTTAATAGAGTTTCTTGCCCATACTTCTCCACACGAAACTACCTTTTCTAAGGGGCAACTAGAACCATCTTTATATTTCATTTGACGCTCAAAAGTACCATTTTAGGTGGTCTAATTGAAATAAATGATTTGACTTGATAGTTTAAATTCTTCGTTAGACCGTACATGCTTCCTCGTAATATTTCTTCATAAGAAATCTTATTAACCTATAGTAACAGGCCGTAATGTTTCCCTAACCGTTTCCGTAGCTAGTTAGTTACCCAATTCCTTTAAGCCTTAGGGGAGAATTTAATCTTACAAATCAAGAAATATGTAGATATTTTGTCTTCTTTACTTTGGGACTCTTAAATAAGGGAGAGACTAAGAGATAATGAAAATATATTAACAATTTCAGGAATAATAAATGGTATACGTTGATTTTTTTAACAGCAAGCAGGTACGACATTTACATACTTATTAATTTGATAATTTGAATACGTTTTAATATGATATATTTATGAAAATGTGGGAGTCATTGTTGATATATTATTTCGAAGTAATATTATTATATGTTCGCAGAGTGAGTTCACAGCAGCATTATTGTGTATATTATGTATTTAATATTATATATTTTTTTTGCTCATTATCGTATTGACTTAGTAAGAATGTATTTTTGTAAATAAATAAATGAAATATGCGCGCAAATAACACTTGCTCACACTAGGAAGACAAACATTGTGAGGGGTTCAAGTCTCAAAGCCAAAAATGGACGACATGTGTCAGGCGTAGAAAGCTGAGCAGTGAGCACCTTTTTATCTGTAAATTTAATAAAAAATGCAGTTTGTGGCTAAGATTGTATTGATATTATTATTAATATAAAGTATTATGTAAACTCGAAGGCTTTTCATGTACCAAGGCCATTGTAAACACGAAGCTTTGTTGCAAATAAAGCTGTTTGCAAAGTCGATGTTTTTAGGTCAAGTCTGACAACGCCAATGTTGATAGAGATTCGACGTGAAAATGTCCATCTTTTGCACGGAAATTGAAACTGGGGAAACGAAAACAGAGCGAGTTCGGGGTCAGAAGAATTCAATTCACTTTTCAATTTGGCGATGTTTTTAGAAATAGTAGGATAACATAGCATGTTTTAGTCTATGTATATTTATGTGATTGATATGAGTCCATTAAAATCAAACAATCGATTTTATTTTATGCCCATGGACTTTAATATATTTTGGGGCATATAAGATTTACGTAACGTTATTTAATTGAGCAATTTTAGATATACTTTTATTCGATTTGATTAGAATTTTTATTATATAGACGTTTCGAATTTTTTATATAATACACATTATTTTTAGATTTGGGAACCCTTTAAAGTGAAATACCTGTGTCAGGATTCAGAGCTCTTCCATAATAATTAAATAGTTAAATCAATTTCAATTAAAATTATGGAGAAAAAACTAAATTTAAAAACTTATACATTTATAAATTTGATGCGTTAAAAACGCCGCGTGTTCAAATTGGGAGATTAATTATTCGTTAGATATTAATCACAGTCAGAAGTTTATTCATATTTCAATGTGTCAAAGAAATTTGGAAACTTTTCCGTTTCGCGCATTCACTTAGGATCTTAATTAGTTTTGGATTATCGTTCTCTGGGCGTCTTCATCCAATCTTTATCAAACGTCCATCAGCTTGGAAAAACAACTGTAATATTTCGAAATGTTCTTTTGTTATATAGAAAAAGACATGGATTTAATCCTTCATGAAAAGAGCTTACCAATTCTTAAGACCGGCATCGCACTCGCTAGCACTCTGGCATTGAGAGTGTCCATGGGCGGCGGTATCACTTAGAATCAGATAAGCCGGCCCGTTTGCCCACTGATCTATAAAAAAAAATCAACCAAAATATAATGCTAAAACCCTACAATTAAGATATATAGAAAACATTTTGAGACAGTGATTACAATCTATAGAGTTTTATTATACAAATTGTCCTTAGCAAAAATATATTAGACATATGTAAACGTATTCAAAACTTAGAACAAAACATATAGAAATGCCATGTAAAAGGGTGCCCATTATAAGTTTTTTGGCGTTTATTATACTATATCCATATCAGTATTCTATTAATACGGGGTAATCTCATCGGTAATTAACTGTAATATAACGATTAATATTAATAAGCCAAACGTAGTTTATTTATAATCTCATCAATTATACCACGTATTAATAATAACTGGACAGCATCCGATGTGGTTTTAACTGTTATATGCTATTATTAATTTGCGGTTAATGTAATTAACTGGGTTTAATAATGAACGAGACAAAATTTATAAAGGAGATAATTTTAGTACAGACAAGATGACGAAAAATGTTTTGGGCTGCTTTTTTCTACCATAATAAAATTTTGTTTTATTTATTCAAAAAACGTGACATGATAGCTTTGTATACAAATAGGAAAATTAAATGGTTGGTTGGAAAAATTAGAGTTTACCATTTGGCTTTAGTCTTCATCCCTGAGGCCCTAACTTCGATCCCTGGCTGCGTACCATTGGAATTCCTAAGGCCATTTCCCGTTTAGGGTTTTAGCGCTACTGGATTATTATTATAAGTTAGTTTATATATCTATCTATTGCCATCGAAAAATTCAGGAGCATATTTAATGATTGTAATGTAAAATAATTCAAAAAGCAATAAATGTGCAGAAGCTTACAATATATCGGGTTACGTTGTATCATGTAATGGTGACATTTGACATGACATCTGTCAGCTGTCAATCGAAACCTGCCATTTAATATTCGAGCCCAATTCCATAGCTGCGATATACATCTTTATATGGGTGGTAAATTTAAAAACTTTCTGCAATAAACAATAACTTTTGAGCACGACTCAGTTTTATCGGTGGAGTTACCAACTGGGGTTATTAAAAACTTAACGACAGCTTCTACACGAAGTTGAGTTTCTATTTTATTTCACTTTATAACTTTTAAACATTCTGAAAGCCCCATAAGTCTTGGATTGGGACACACATTTCCGAATAATAAAAATAAAAGAGTACCTTAATAAAGATTAAGTTTATGTTATTATATTTAATTTTATTAACCTTCTCCAAATTCTTCAATTTGTGTCTCATCTTCGCTACTATTTTCCCAATCTTTGCCCGCTATCTCTTTTATTTAATCTCAAAGCTATGACTTAGTATTTACATGTTGTGATATAAAACAAAAGACCACTAAAAAAACAGTAAAATTATTTTAGCTGAAATTTTACTGTTTTTTAGCTGTCTTTTGTTTTCTAACTGACATTTTCCTTGGTATTTGGAACTTTAAACTTTTTAAGTATTATTGCGCGACTGTTTTTAAATAAAACACATTAAGTACTCTGTACCTACCCTTAGCTACTTTTTAATAGTAGATTTTTTTAAATATTCACTTTATTTATAAGTGTACGAAGTTAGTAAATATGTCTTAAAACCGACCTACTATTAGAAAAACAATCATAATTATGGGACAGGATGGTATTATATTTTGTTTAAAAATTTAATTTAAATTATTGTCTCTCGAAAAAATTACAATACATATTACTTTGATTTTGCAAGCTATAATATGTTTTTTTTATATTATTTATTATCAATACTATTATTATTTATTATCAAATAAAATAAGTGATAATGTAAGACTATCCTGGTCCTAACAAGTGACCTTCGTTAATCAGACCTGCCCTTGCGTGGTAGGCATATTAATGAAAATTACTTAACTATAAAATCAAAAGGAACTTAAAATAGTAATGCTTCTACTAAACATAATATATGCCCAACAGCCTTAACAACCGGCATGTTTAATTAGTATGACATGGTGCTTGTACTCTTATTGTTTATGTCTATGGCCGCTAAATCAATACAAGTTTCATTTACATATTTCATTACTTCGCCATGCATTTATCATCCTTTATTGCGTCCAATTATACCGCTAATTTTATGAATAGAACTTTTTAAATATAAGTAGCCGTTTAATGCAAGAATTTTGTATTTTTATATACATAAATTTATATGTATTTATTTCTTATCCTACAGCTATCATAAATTATATACAACATAAAACCAAAGATGGAAAACATAATTATACAAAATATTTACGAAAGGAAAAAGTCTATTAAAATGATTCAATACTTAATACATATAGCTGTGTTGTGTGATGGTGTGAAAGTGAAGGTATGTGTGTGACGGTGTGCTCATGATGCAGGTGATTTAGCGTTATGGATATTACAAGTTTTTTGCATAGGGTTGACATGAGGAACGTGAAAGCACGATTACGAATCTGTTAGGGAGGAACACGGATGATATATATATTTTTAGTCTTTATATATTTAGGTTTTCTGTCTGATACCTTGATTAAAGGTGTTATTTATTTCTACCTCTAGATTTATGAAACACCTTTTTTACCATCGAAAAAACCCTCTTGTGAAACAAAATCATTCTTATCACGTCTCTTTACGCCTAATTGTATTTATGGTGAAAAGATATATTAGATAAACCTTAAAAAGCTTTTCTTTTATGACATGAGTATGAATTTATCGTATTTTGAATACGTTATAAAATAAATTGTGTATTAATTTAGGAACAAATTTTTGTATAACAATGTTTAATAAAAATAGTTTTAAACGCATTTTTGATCGAAATATGTATAATATACCTACTTCATAAAAATTATATTGTTAACAGACCTTTTCAGTTGACAGGTACTTCAAGTCTAGTTTAAAAAAATACTATTTTGAATCGAAATAGGTGTTTCCTTCTACATTCATCCCGCCTCTATAATCATTGGTAAATTTATATTATATACTTACTAAACCAAAAATATAAATAAAAACATTGAAAGCCTATTTCGAAGCCTACTTAATAACTAAAAATACATCGAGCACGTACATAACGTTCAAACCGAGAGGCCGTAACTTTTCATTTATTCCCAAACAAACTCTGAATTACAGCCGACAAAACTTCGGTATTTTAATGGTTTCCAACCTCTTTATAATGGTTTATTTTGCTAGCAAAAATAAATGTAATTCATTAAAGTACCACTTACATATAGCAGTGTTGGCCTAGTGGCTTCAGGGATCGACTCTCATTCCTGAAGTCGTACGTTCGATTCCCGGCTGTGCCAATGTATACTTTAATCTATGTGCGCATTTAATTCGCTCGAACGGTGAAGGAAAACATCGTGAACAAACCGGCTTGCCTTAGACCCAAAAAATTGACAACGTGTGTCAGGCACATTGCCTATTAGATTGGCAAATTATCATGAAACAGATAAACAAATCTGAGGGCTAGACCTAAAAAGGTTGTAGTGCCACTGTATATAATATAATGTATTTCTTTATTTTTTATCACATGCATTGGTTTAAAGAAGTTTATTTTCACTAAAAGTTAATACATTAGAGTTATAGAGAAATTGGTTATCTGAAGCCCGTATCAAACATCAAACTTAAACGCAAGTTTGTAGAGATTATAACTTGAGATACGTACGAGTATACGGGCCTCATGACAGTGAGGCTGTGACCAGTGTAGGGTATAGGGAAACGTGACACCACCTAGAATACTTTCTCAGATAAACAAACTTAAATCAAGCCAACTTGTCTCGTAATTTCCCATTAAACTTATTGATATAATTTAATTTATGAAAGCCTTAAGCGAAGCTTGTACTAACCGAGATGACGATATTTACAAATGGCTAATAACTTGAAACCACCAAGTCACCCACGCGCTTGACTGTGATTTGAAAATCGTGAAATTTTGAAAATTTTATACGTTCCTACTATTTCATATGTTTCGTGAGTGATTTAGATACATAAATACGTCATTGGAAAACTGGACCATATATACGTATAGTCACGCTTAGATTAAGACTTAAATTCTATAGTCAAAAATATTCACTTTTTTTTTAATTTCAGCGTTGTCAATTTTTTTGTGACCAGCCAGCATCAAACCTTATGTTAGTCTGTAAGTTTATCGAAGGAGGTTGAATTACATATCGTGGTTAACACAGATATGTTTAAAACAATTGATTTCTACGAAAGATAATTTGCAGACAATAATTCTCAGTATAAAGGCAAATGCACTCGACGGTTTCACTTTCGTTCGTCGTGTACAGTTAGCGTTCTGTTAACCGAACGCGGTTAACGCTTAACGATCGTGTTAATGTAAAACGACAGTTTTCATTTCGCTCAATATTACTTATGTCTAATTATATTCGAACACAAAAATAACATAAATATTAATTTATGTTTCCATTAATTTCAATTATTTAAATTTGTAAATAAAATAATAATTATTATTATTGTCTTTTATTAACATAACTTTTACACATTTAAAGAAAACTATTTTTTAACGGATTGAAGCTACGTATTATCCGCACTTCTTTCAAGTCCGGGAATAAATACAGATAATACAACTTTTTCTACAGCTGTATTACTATTTGACATTCAACACCTTTTGTCTTCAGTCACCGTGACCATGCACGCTGAAACGTCGGGAAAAATTTCAAATTATGTAAAATAATTATAAGTTTATAATAATACATAGATTCAATCTGTTAGAAAACTATTTATTATACAACTATTTAAGAGGTTCTTGTAGCCGTTATAAGTTCTTCTTCAGACACTATACATTTCTGAAAGTAGCGTTAGTGACGCCGCACAATTTCCACTCTCCCAGGAAAGCCTCTGCGCCTGAGTGACAGAAAGACCTGTAAGGGCCTTTCCATAATTTACCTGTAACCGTCCTGGTACAGATTTGTTTCTTTAGCTGTCCGGGAAATCCTCAGGATCACCTTCAACACCACATTTCCAGACCATCTATTATTCTCCTTTCAGTCAGACATCTATCCAGGATTCAGCGCTATTTATCATAAGTTAGACCGTCGATAAATATTTTTCATTGTTATAGTACCTTTTACACTACGCATATTCTTTACTCCCTACAAGTGCGATATTTCTGCATATATTGAAAATATCTAGGACAGAAATCATTATAGCACACTCGTCAAAAACTAATCCATAGAGCTGCTGCCACACTGGCGACAAAAAGGCAATAAATAGCTTCCCCAATTGGAGATTGTATTTGGGAGGCTTTCATTGTTATCCTACGCACAGCTGGTATCGGGCAATTGCTTTCTTTGACACCAAGGTTGATTTATAGAGGCCTATTGTACCTTATCACGGCGTCTTGAAAGAATGACTTAGCTTCAATGTCTCTACAATACGATAGAGGAAAACAGTACGAAAAGCGTAAATAAATAAAATCAGTTCTCGAGTCGAATTGTGTACAAATAATGATTTAATTATAATCTTAAAATATGGGAATTGTGTATTTTAATAAAAGTAATAACCAAAAAACTTGCATACTTAAAATACACAAGAAAATATTACCTCACAAATTTTACACACATAGAAACTAGAAAGGAAGAAACAGGCAAACAGGAAAAAATACAAACTAAAACCAATTATAAACTTTTAAAATATATAACTTAAAAATTATACAACTACAACAACTACAGACTACAAAGAGCAGTGAAACTCAATAATTTTTAACTTTACACCTCAACCATAGAGGTCCATAGACAGAAGAGTTATGTCACTTATGCGTATAAAAAGTCATATTGTTGCCGCGTTATTAAATACAGTAAATTGTCATTATAATCTACTAAAGTAAAGCATAAAATTGCATAAATGCTTGAGTGATTTAGTCACGTGATTAACCTACAAATCGTTGGCAATCAATTTACTAATCACCCACACTATTTATCATAATATAATGGGACAAGCACAATTTGCCGCAAGCTGTTCTAACATCTAAATCACCCATGAAGTATGTAGATATCGACTGACTGTCTAGGTAAGGAGTAAACCCTGGTAGGGCCCAAAACTATAAACAAAATACCATTGCCAAGCGACTTTTAAAAAAAATAACAGACAATGGTAGGCAAGGTACAACTTATCAAACATGACATTTTTTTTATAGAACAGGGCAAACGGCCTCACCTGATGTTAAGTGATACCGCCGCCCATAGACACTCCCAATGTCTGCGAGTGCGTCGCCAGCCTATTAAGAATTTTACGCTCTTTTCTTGAAGAACCCTAAGTCGAATTGGTTCGGAAATAATTCGTTAGCTGTGTAATAACCAATTTCATTGGGAAGAAGTCGGGCACTATTAAAGTAAAGAACGGGTGGTTTTATAGGTACGTACTTTTATTACTAGTTTACGTATGAAAAGCCTTAAGGTTTATGGGTCTGACGGTTGCTACATTTTTATCATTTAATCAGCTTAACGAGTCCCACTTTCAGTGAACTGGTAGTGATTAATATGAGTTAATTTACTGTGCGTGATTATCGAATATATGGGTAATAATAATTACGCGTACTCGATTTTCTGTTACTGTTATTCTTCGGGCTCAAAAGAGGTTACACTTATTTAATTAGGTACATAATTAGTCTGGCCATAAAGACTATGTTTAAAAGTAATATAAAATTTAAATTTGGAATCTGTTATTTTTGAGAATACTGTGGTTCATTTTGGCGCCAATGTAATATAGATTATGTATATAATTTTGTGATGTCTTCAAGGTAAGCTTCAAAGTCGAGTCTATGACGATATGACTGATTCCAGTATACATTTGGTTTACGATAAAACATATCGTCACAGTCGTAGAATAGTGACGGATCTGAAAAATAGTAAACTTTACAGGGCAGCCATTTCAAAATAATATATTCATGTGAGTTTTATGTCATAACTCTTTTAATTCATATTCTGTAATTATTATGAAAATTGGCATACAAGCAAACAATAGGGTTTCTTTTGAAACAAAATTAAAATAATAAAATTAAATTACACAGTTTTCTAGAAAAATCAATGAGCGTCTATCGAATCCCACACATTACCTACTGATTAATTTGAAATTTAAAACACATGATTTTTTTTAATGTCGCCGTAATATTTAGTCAATGTAGTATCCAAATATGATAAAAAGTGGATTTTGGATATTTTTCAAATCCGACATTTTTCTACGATCATGTCGATATGTCTTATGCAATAAAACAGTCACAGAAATATCTGCCTCATGGCTCACGTGACCGCATACATCTTAGAAACGACAAACATAGACTGTATGACTCGGCAACTATTTAAAAAATTGTATAGTACTATCGTACTAAATCGCTATTGCGAGCAGTGTTAGCCTAGTGGCTTCAGCGTGCGAGTCTCACCCCTGAGGTCGTAGGTTCGATCCCCGGCTGTGCACCAATGGACTTTCTTTCTATGTGCGCATTTAACGTTCGTATCGTAAGGAAACCGGCTTGCCTTAGACTCTCAAAGTCGACGGCGTGTGTCAGGCACAGGAGGCTGATTACCTACTTGCCTATTACTGAGGCTGATTACCTATTCCTTGCCTTGAAACAGATACAGCAATCTCAGGCCCAGACCTAAAAAGATTGCAGCGTCACTGATTTATTTTATTTTAATATCGCTTTTAAAAATGTGTTTGTGGAAGAAGGGTAGAAAACTTAAAGATGCAAAATGGGTATGCAAAATATTTTACAACCTTAGGTTACCAGTCACACATCAGAATATACACAAAAATTCATAGAATCGGTCAAGCCGTGTCAGAGGAACTGACTTACGTTTTTTTTTGTTATCCCTATTATGTCAAAAATACCTGTGCCCTGAGTCACGACAATTATAATATTTTTTTCTCCGGGCAGTGAACTTTACTTGCATTCGGGTTAGTTACCAATTCGTTGTTAAAAAAATCGTTTGCGTGCTAAAAGTCGCATTGTTATTCGCACATTATATCATTAGCGATGTCAATGACCTTATGAGTTCATCATTTGTCATTAGAAAAACATTGTATTACCATTCATTTAACCATGGTTAAGTTAACGGTGTCTTGTTAAGTGTGTGGTTAGCCGCATAGACTGGATTTGATTATAAATTAAAATACGGAAGGGAATTTAATAAATAACCTGCAAATACCGGTCAACCGGTATATTTAATTATTCTGGATTACGATTATCGGTTTGTAAGACTTTTGTCTACGAAGCCATGACCACTATAAAAAACATTGTTTCAATATTCTCACTTCTTTCTACTCTTCTTTCTCTCTCTCTGTTATGTATTGGTTTATACGATATCTACTATTTGAAAACTTTTTAAGTTGAGATAGGTCTTTCTCTCTGTGTTTGTTTGTTTACCACGTCACTGAAACATTCAAATGAATAAATCTGCGTTTCAAACAATTATATAATGTAGTACATTAAAAAAGTAATGTACCAATGCTAAATACACAATTATTTATTCGATGCATTAAAACGTATATTGCTTTTGTTAATTGTTCAGCCCCAGTTTATATGAATACCACCGAAAATTATTGACAATTAACAACTATTTCTTAACATGTCGTCACTCGCTATAGAGCAAAAATCTGTTACAATAATATTTCTTTCCCTCCATTTGCAAGTCATCAAAACTAATTGCGTACAGAAGAATCAACCTTAAACCATATTTGGAAGGCATATAATCCTTTGAATATAACATATAATTCGCAAAGCAAAAACGCTTGGATAAAAACTAGGATTAAATTGGCCTATTGAGAAATAATCAATTCTTTATCTGCTGAAAGGCGAACCAAAGATTATAGATAAACCGTTGCAGCTTCCGGGTTTAATTTTGGCTTCAATGCAAATTTTACACCGACCCCAAAAAAGGTTATCGGTGACTTGTATGTAGATGATTTTGATGGAATTAGCTTTCAGGCGTGTCTACAATTTTCTCGGAAAAGTCATATACTTACATAATAATTAAACTTATTTAATAATTATATACTAATTTAATAATTATACTTATATAATAAATAAACTTTTATCAGAAGCTAAATTATCTAGGTTATATAAGGTGCAATGGTGCCTACTAGCTTAAGCGTGCGAGTCCAAAGTTTAAAGCACGGCTGTGGAGTATTATTTTTAAAATTAGGTTTATGACATATTGACCTATTAATAGATACAGAAATCTGAGTTCAAAACCTAGGATTATAACGCTACTGATGTTTGCAATTCATAAAAGTCACATACATACAGTATTTTTTTATGTAATAGGAAGCAAACGGGTAGGAGGCTCATCTAATTTTAAGTGATACTACCGCCCATGGACACTCACATTGCCAGAAGGCTCGCAAGTGCGTTGCCGGAAATTTATTCTAATACATATTTATATCTAGATTATATATGTTTAGTTGCTGCTATGCCAAATTTAGTTTAGAAGAAAGACCGATTAAAATCCTATTTTTATTTGACAATTCTATATTTATTTTTGTATTTAATTTATCGCGTTCAGTAAATGCTTTACTATATGCTTGTAATATTTTTTAATTAGGTAATTAATTTTTATCTTCAATAACAAGGCGTACGTGTAATAAAGCAAATTCTTGTAAGCTTTTGTAATACTTCAGTTTAATTACCATTTAAAAAAGCCATGATGACATCAAGTTTAATGAATGCCGCCCAATCAGTACACAATGCGTAACGGTACTCTGTTTGTTATCAATTATCAAAGAACCGATTTATAAATCAATTAATCTTAGCGGAAGTTTTTATCGATTAGAACTTAATTATACACGTTAATGATTTGGTTGGACTACATTTTTATGTAGGAAAATCGCATACTTTATATTTTTATGTATTTCATTATAATTATTCACTTAATACCAGGTCAGCCTCTTGCCCGTTTGCCCACTGTTACAAAAAAGGAGGAGTCAACGTTAAAGTAAAAAATCATTTATTCATGTAGGTAACACAATGTACACTTATGAACGTATAAAAACGAAATATACATTAAATGCTTCTAATTTTACATTTACTGCCAGTTCTCAAATGAAGGGCGAAGAACGGAAGAGAAGAACTGGCAATAGACTCTCCGCCACTCTTTTTAATCACCAAGTATTTTTTTAGCTTAGCACCGAAAAATATAGATTATTATTAATTATAAACTTATTAATGAAACGAACTAACATAGTTTTTCTATAGTTAAAATAGGTAATTTATAGTAGACGATTATAAAATAGAATATTGTTCTTGGTTTTAATTACACGTGTCATAATTTTAAAGCATGATCCTTATTAACATACAACATATAAGTTGGTTTTTAAACGAGATTTAACTGTGGATACACTTTATATGAAAAATATTCTTAACACAATTTCCTTAGACCCAGTATGCTAGCTTACATTCTGTACTGATGTGTTGTTATTTTGTTCACTTATTTCTTATTAGATCTTTCCCCTAACAGTTGTTTCTGAAAATATTGTCACTTTGGATAAGACATATTTAAATAATGTTTAAAAAAATGCATGCAAGCCTAGCAACATAAATATGTATTCAAATTGTGTTCATTTAGTTGCCTCAGAGTGAGACTGAAATCCCTGGAAAATTTTCTGTCTATGTACGCATACAACACTCGCTAGTACGGTGAAGAAAAGGATGTTGGCTATTAGAGAAAACAAATGATCACGAAAAATATATATAGTACAAATTATTTATAATTTATGTTCTACATATACATAACGTATATTGAGAGATTGTTCAAAATTCTATTTGTTTTCTATATCATGTGATCGTGTTTTGTTTTAATATATTTTGAGATTTAAATGATACTGTTTGTTAGTGGCCGTAGACGTAGCGACTGTGTCTCGAAAAACTTACAAAAAAACTACTTGTAATAAAAAAAACGTGAAAATACCACCGAAAGATAATAATACATTACATTATATAAATGCAAAAGTTTAAATAATGGTCACAAAATTAAAAAAAAAAGATTTACATCGTATATAAACGTAACGTAAACTAATTTCGACATATTATTTTCGAGAACAGTGAGTTCTCGTAGTATACTTACAGGAATTTCAAATGTTCAGAGCGTCCTTGGTATTTAACGGGATCCCAGTAGCTACTAGTTTTGAATTATTACGTGGCTTGAACTGACCTACATACTGTATAATGAATTTATTTTTCATTCTCCGAGCCGGATCTAACGGAAACCTATTAAAATTAATACGTATATTAAGAACGCAATATAAAATGTTAAGAAAAATACTTGTATTAAATAATAGACATCTATGCTAATAAGTTAGTTATAAAAAACTTCTCAACTTCTATAATCAGTAAGTTAATATTACCTACAGATTTGCTTTTTTGTTTTTTAAGAATTACAAGAAATAATTAATAAAGTGTTTCCTTAACTAAAATATTTATTTTTCTGTGACTGTTATTAAAATTTCGTTACATCTCAACTCTGTAAGTAGCTACGTAATTTAATCTCTAATATAACGATTTAAGGAAGTAGAGACATTTCTGAAGTTACGATTCAATGTATAAAGATATAATCTTCACTTTTTTTTCGTGGCTTAGCTGTTAACCTGAAATCTGTTAGGGGTTGTATTGTAACCTATCGTTGGTCTTATGTATTTTTATTTATTACTAACTGCGAACTTCGTTCCGCCTTAATATTTTTACCTACTCCACATTTTTAGTAGCTACAAACCAACATATGCTACCCCATAGAAACTGTTTGCTGTTCCGTTAAAAACCTAAGTACTAATTAATAGGTACTAACTTTAAATTTTTTCTCCGTAAAAACTTTACTCAGAGTTCAAGGATAAAAAAAACTCATCTTCGGCTTATTCGCTTAGCAACATATTCTACGATTTGATTTATAAACATATACAATGACCGGAACACTTGTAAAGATAATAAATAAATAAATGAAAACGGTTTTAGATACTTAGTTCCATATTATGAAGTTTAAATTACATGGGAGATTACTTGAAAGTGGAAGTAGGAATTGTGATTATCTCCTACAATAGAATGACTTCCTGCAGTTCAGGAAGTGATTGTATTGTTCACATGCTTATGAGATATTATATACGTAACACAGTAATCTTGGCGAAACTAAACGGTCGCAAAATCTTAACCACTGTCACCAAATATATTATTTTATAATTTAAAAGAATCTCGATGGTAATTTTCAAACATACTTTAAATATTATTTATTTACACTTCGTTACATTTATACAAATAACATTATACATAAAAAAATATAAAGGAAGCAACGGGCAGCCTTATCGTATACAAGCGATCTCTTCCAGGCAACTCTAGTAAAAAATATGATGGGTAAAGTACAAGAAGTGCATAAAAAAAGCCTTATAAAAAAATTATAGAACCGTAATCTAAATAATACAAAAAAATAAAATTAATAAAACAAAAGAAGGGGAAATACAAGAATTACAAAAGTCAGGATTTAGCAGGATAAGATATGATTAAGAAATGTTTATGCAGAAGAGTTTTAAAAGATGTTAGGGAGTTAGCCAATCGTATGGACTCGGGCAGCCTATTCCACAACTTAATGGCGGAGATCCTAAACGAATTTAATTACTCTTCAAGTTTTACTTAATAATATTTAAAACCCGGCGAGTTTCTGGCTCAGAAGCAACCACTTAAAAATATATCAATGACACAAACACTGAATTTTCATTAAGGGTTCTAGAACGCGTATCTTGTAACGTCCCCTTAAAACCTTCTTAAAACCCTACTTATAAGTGTGAACAGTTTTAGAAACTATTTCAGTTTGGGATCTACCAATCCGAAACAGTATTGTAGTGGGAACTCTGCGACGGCTTAAACATATGCGATACTTATCATTGAAGCTAAGCCGATTTTCGTAATAAAGTCCGTCCTTCCAAGATGTTACAAATAGTGTTCATGATTATCAATTTCCTTCAACAATTTTCAAATTACACATTCAACATTTATGGAGCATAGCGACCTTACTTAAGTTCTATACTTTTGTCTCCATTTTGTAACACATTATTACGCGAACAATTTCGTGTTTACTTTCGTTATTCTGCAACAAAGCATTTTTATTTTTACGTAAATAATGAAGCTATTGTTGAGAAATGTTTTTCGAGAAATAAGTTATTTTGAAACACAAATTTTAGTTCTTCATTCATATAATTGTACTTTAATTACTAAGAAACATTATAATATAGCTGAAATATAAATTAATGGATATAATAAAAAGTTAATGGGGTTATATTATTATTGGTGGTATTTATATGAGTACTGTACTGTACTGTCGTACTTCATTGTGAAATTGTAAAAATATTACAATTTCATAGTACCTACGGGTATTTTTAATGGGTCAGGAAATAAACGAACACTTAAAGTTAAGTGCTTATGCCCATGGACTCTCGCAACACCAAGGGGTTTTCTAATGCGTAACGTGGTATGTTAAATTTAAATTAATTAAAATGATGAATTAATTTTTATTTGAAGAGACAGAGTTAGACTGGTTGATTATCAGCTACTAATTTTTTTATACATTTGCGTGAGCCTTTTTTGAAGTCAGCAAAATTTCTTTCACAGCAATATATTTTCTGATGTCAGTTGACGGGCATATATTTTCGTAGCTGTGTTTTAATATTGTTGTGTCGCTACAAACTTTTTTTAGATCTAGGCATCAGATTTCTGAATCAATTTCATGATCATTTATCAATGCAACAGGCAAGTAGGTGATCAGTCTTCTGTGCCTAACTTTTTGGGTCTAAGGCAAGCCGGTTTCCTCACGATATTTTCCTTCACCGTGAGCGAATGTTAAATGCGCACATAGAAAGAAAGTCCATCGGGGCACACCCGGGGATCGAACCTACGACCTCAGGGATGAGAGTCGCACGCTAAAACTAATACTGCTCTAAATTTATACACTCAATTAATCTACTATTAGTGATAATTTATTAGACAGCACATGAGAACTTACGTCGTATAAGGACGTCTGGTTAAAAAATTTGAAAGTTCCGTCCGTTATCGAACCAGTATTTAAGTGATATTTTCGAATGTGAGAATTAGGTGATTAACATAGTACATGTTAATTGAATACGCTAATTATACCATTATTTACGAATAATTTATTTGGTTTATACAGTATGTTATCTAAACTAACTAATAATAAATATATCAGATTTTATTGAATGAAGAAGAACGAAACAGAGGCTTTATTTATAGTAATGCTAAAGTATTTTTCTTACTTTTTTTTCTGATGTTTAGTAAAGTTATATTAGTTAAATTTAACCTTATATAATAGTTGGTCTCAAACAGTAACCGAATATACTGGTGCAAAGAGTGATGGGCCGACGGAATCGAAAAGGTAGCTGGAAAAAATTGAATGACGATGGCAAAAAATACGATAGGGTGGAAAAAGTTGGAGGAGGGCTTCTTCTGGACCGGGGCCGCATATTAGAATAGTAATTTTTATATTTATATCTTCTATTACTATATAATAGTTGATATCATATATATGATTACTTATTGATTCTATGTCTGATAAGCCAGACGGTGTCCAGGGTGCGCGAGCCTTTCAGATTTTTCCACGCTCCTTAGTTCTGTATTAGGCGGCACGATTCCTTTTGACTTGGGAATTCCAGTCGTGAAATAGTTGTTTGAAGAATCTTCATCTTCATCATGCGTCTAGGTTATAATATGCTGCTTATCGTTTCCGACCCTAGAGAGATGATCACACCAGCTATCTCACATACTATTGTAAAAATAAATTGTGATAAACTGAGAACAATTTTCTGTTTAATTATTATAGTATTTTAATAGTAAGAACAAAATTAGTGACATAAATAAAATTGATAATAAATCATTACTTATGTTTTACCTTGAGAGAGGAGTGATTATAAATAATGTAAATCAATTGACAATTTAGTATATTTAAACCAGTTTTTAAGATTTTCGATAAAGCAATTGTAATACCAGAAAGTCGTAGTTTAAATATATGAAGTTTCTTGGTGATTTACCTAATACAATAGTTCTCCTTCATATACATAAGAAGAGAGAGAGTCTGTAAAATATGCATATCGTTATATCGTTTCAATCGTACAAGAAAATTCTTAATCTGAAATGTTGACGTAACGAGAACTCATCGGAAGTTCATTTAATCGTGAATTCTCTCAAAGACGTTTTAATTTCGCATCGAACTGCTTTCGCGCTGGTGGATAAAGGACTTGAATTTTATATTCATTTGGAATTTCTTTTCAAAATTTAAATGGATCAGTTGGCGTAATGAGCTTGAAGATCTCTACCCCCTTTATAAAAACTAAACTTTTTTGTTTCTTTCTGGCAAGTTCTGCCTACCCTATGATAAAAAGAGACCGAGGAGTGCTCAAGATATAATTAGTAGTAATAATTAGAGGACTCGTCTTTTTGTTACCGTTAACGAATTCGCCTTCACCGGGGAAGGCGTGGACCTTTACTTCGTACTTCGCTCACTCCAGTGAGCTTCCGTCCTGCCCTTCAGGCGATTGACAACCCCGCGACGGCCCAAGCCGAGGTCCGAGTTTGCAGGAGTCGCCCTTGCGCTAGCCGTGAATATTCATTCAGGACGAACTACGCTCTCCAAAACAGCCTGAACTGAACTGTAAAGGCCCTTAAGGCCAACAGTGATATTCCATTAAAAAAAATCAACTGACGAATAAAAAGTTTGACACATGCTACATGCTAATGATATCATTAATTAGAATGTTAAAGATTCTATAACACTTAATCATTTAATCACAGATATATTCAAATGTAAAAATAATTTGAATTATTCGAACTTTATTGCGTAATATGAACATCACAGGGGTAATTTTCTGAAAATTCACTCTAATTACGCGTATAATAACTAGCTATATTAAATAATTGATAGTTTTCGTTTTAACGATATGACATTAATTATTTATAAATGCAATTTAGATTTTATTAAGAAAGCAGTCTTGCGTGTTGATCTGATAAATTTTAATGAACAACTGGTTTCTAGTCTTCTACTTATGTTTTAAGCGAAATAGCAGAGTACTCTATATGTTAAATATATAGTACATTATATATGTTTTTTATGGGAAACATAAACTAATAATAATAAAATAATATACATTGAAATAAATAACTAAACTTAACATAAACTAAAATATATCATTAAAAGGAGTCCCTTTAGGCAAGGTTCCGAAGATACTGGCAGCGTTCCCCCTTTGAATTGCTAGACTAATTCTTTGTCTGAGGTAGCTGCCAGATCTTCGGTCTCCTGTGATATCGACTAACCTTTTTGAAATTTCTTTAAAAAGCCTTAAAGCGCTAGGACCCCACGGATGTTATGTTGTTATGTTTTTAGGGTTGTAACATACCTAGAGTTTAATTGCGTGTTGTTCCCACGGGAATGTAAGTGCGTGCTACTATTTCACCATGCCTCCTGCTGATAGAGGACAAATCTTTGTTTTTAATTTATTTTATTATTATTTATTACTTAAGATGTCATGTGGAACATGCTGCAATGGTTGCAGCTCCTTACAAACGTTATGTAAAACAAAAAACTTGGCGATTAAAAAGAGTGGCGGAGACTTTATTACCAGTTGTTCTCTTCCGTTCTACGCCCTAGATTTGAGAACTGGTAGTAAATGAAAAATTAGAAGCATTTAATATTTATTTCTTTTTTGACGTTCATAAGTGTCCATTGTGTTACTTATATGAATAAATGATTTTTGACTTGACTTATAAATTCTTAACTTAACTTACTCAAAATACAGCGAGGAGATATTTCCGAATATCAATCCACGTCGTGTGTTACTGTCGCCGCACACGGGCCACATGCCACAGCCACAAACGCCGCCACGAGAAGCTAGAAGCGGCTACAAAGGTAGCTGAAGCGCGCGACAGCTACTTGTGGCCGGTGGTCGACACTTGCGGTCGGTGGCTGCTACTTTTTTTAACCCTTGCCTGCAGTATCATAATGGACTCTGACGAAGAAGGTTTAATTGCGCTACTTTTGATATAATCGCGCGAGTGGCGTGTGGCAGCTTTTTGTGACGGCGTTTAGTGGCCGGTGCGAGCCACAAGAAGCAAGCTGTGACGATTTGTAGCGTGTGGCCGCCACCGGCGCCACCGTGTGCGGCGAGTCCATATAAAATGTATGAAAATTACAGGAAATATGCCAGTGGCGGCGTTTTGTGGTTGTGGCCGGTGGCCCATGTGCGGGGACCCTTAGGCCGCCTTTTTGAGTATATAATCAACAAAATATATGCTGGCTTCTTAAATCGTTTTATACTGGGTGTCGCAAAAGTGAAGATATTTGGTTCAGCTATAACATTTTTTCTAAATTAGAAAACTAGATTTAGGTTTTGTTAAATGTATATTTGTGCCATTAAATTTCGTACCATTAGGATTTAAAGATAATGTCTTTTAAATGGTGACCTCCAGAGTTGATGCACATTTGAGCCCTATTTATGACATTTTGCATAACTTGCCTTAATACTTCCTGCGATATGTTCCTTATTTCTTGATGAATGTTTTCTTTTAGAGCTGCGAGAGTCTGTGGCTTGTTCACATACACTCTAGATTTCAGAAAACCCCAAAGAAAGAAGTCTGGACTCGTCAGATCGGGTGATCTTGCAGGAAATCGTACGTGCACGAAATTCACGTTGTGTTTTTATCACTGATGAATTATTCCGTAAGAACATTGACACGATTATTCCACGTTCTTGGGGAGTAAAACGGTCCATATTTATTTTCAGTGTATTTTACATTTGTTCACTACACAATTTTCAACAACAGAATGAAAACTATCGTCATATACAAAAATATTGGTTGTTTGTAAAGTAGGTTTACGATCGAGATGTTTACGTGATAACGTCTTATTGGTGATATAAGTTTTTGGGAAGTAAGGAATTAATGAAGATAACAATTTTTTCAAATTTTAAATTACATCTATCGTTTTATTCACACTTTTGATGATAAATTTCGGGTGTAAAATGACAAGTTTACTTATTCGACTATGATATACATTTTTCTTCATACATTCTCGGAATGACTGGCAGCGCTCGAGATGAGACGGGAGATCGGTCCCTCTCTCTCTCGTTATACCTGCGATCGCGCTCGTGAGGTTTTGGTGTGACACAAGTTTCTGAACATGTCACCCGACTAAAACGATTTTAAAGACGTTATCACGTCAAAAATAAACAAATTTTCTTTAGTGCCAGTACTTTTGCGCCACCCAGTATAAGACAATAGGTGAATAGCAAAATAAACTCTCAACAAAGACGATCGATAGCCATTAAGGCAACATATTCTGTACAATTTATTACTTGTGGAAATAATTTCTTACTGAAAACGGAATCTGACCCGTCCCGTCCCTTGATATATGAACAATAATATGCTATAAAGGACGTGCCTGGAAAGTCAGGAAGACGTTATAGGCTTAGTAAGGGAAAAAATTAAGAAATATTTTTACGACCCACGGCTTGGAACGGCATCTTAAAAATTCAGTTTTATTACACAACCTTATTTAACAGACCCACTGATGGATTGTTATTTTCTAGTGAAATTGTGACCCAGAAAATTCCTGAAAAAGATTATACAAAACGTATCCCTAACATAATTCAGGAATCATTGCGCTTTAAGCGCCCTTCCCAAGTATAGGCATTGTTTTAATGGTTTAGTTTTGCTGTATTTTACTCATTATTTAAGTGTTTTTTCTAAAAGTGTTTGTTCTTAAATCTCAGTTTCTATTGATTAATTGTGTGCTACTATAGGTATAGATTAGCTGCTTATATATATCATATAGTTACTGTTATTATTTAAGATTTTAAGCTATCAAATGAACATATAAAATTCTTTACGTAACAACTCGAATTCTAAAAAATATTTTTTCAAAAACAGGAAGTAATTTCTACCTCGCCCGCTCCTGAATATATTGATTGCGTGGCTATCGCGATAGAACGTATTATTCGAGCAAAAGGTGCCCTATGATTCTTCTTTTCCGTATGGTCATCTCATTTGCAATGGTTATCATAATTTCATAGAATTATTTATGTTTAAGTCCATCGAGAAATGGGGCAGACACAATATGTCTGCAATTGCTGATGATTATAAGTTACGACGGTGGCATTTATAAATACAAAGAGGCTTGTCATAATGTATCTAATGAAATATCTATCTAGACGGCCGGCTTCGCACTTGCGAAGCTTCTGGCAATGGGAGTGTCTATGGGCATCCCTTAACATCCAGTGAGCTCGTTTGCCCCCTGTTATGTAAAAAAAACTACAACATTTCATGATACTACCATATCGTACCTATTCTGAAATTTAAATTGCATCGTTTTTACTTTGTTTTTTACGTAGTAGTTTTTACTAGTATTTTAGCAGTCAAGTCAGAAAATTGTACCTAGGCAAAACTAAAATATCAATTTATATAAACATTTAAACTGTCAGGTTACAATCATAACTATTCTGTTAAAAAAACACGACCGTCAGTTGTAATGTTACATATAAAGCCAATCAGTTTGATTGATCTGGAATCTCTAGATGCCTGTCGGCTTAAGACAATACAAACGAAACGGTTTCTTGAAAAGCCCACAAACAGAATTGTCTCATTTATTACTCATTGTTTTCTAATACTTATGAGAAAATATCAATTGAGCTTATGCCCCCGACCACCTGCGAAAATATAAATCAAAATACTATAAGGAATGTCATGTAAATACTTTCTTTAATATTCTTGTAGTCTTAGAATTCCAACTTCGTTTCAAATTATTAAAATTAACACCATAAGATCAGCCATTGGTGGCAATGTTCCAAGCTTCATAATAGTTTCTTTAATTGTCACTTGAAAGTAAATTATGATCATTATATTGAGTATTTTGTTAAATAATAAATGAAATGGTTAAAAAATAAAGCTGAAGTCAAAAGGGTTTTGTGTTCTACTGAATTATTGTTATATGAGTAAAGAGATAAAAAAACGTTTTTATACTACTAACGACATCTATTATTTCTCTGTTTTTTTAGTTTCGCTACGCACCGCTAGGTCGCACGATATTAAATATTTTCACCTCGGCTACTCACTCATAGATGACACCATTTCTATATCTTCAAAAACTATTTGCACTAATTTTTTATACAATTACTTAGCTGACCGGACAAACGTTGTTCCATGTACAATATTATTTCTAGGAAACATTTTTTAGGTCAATAAAAATAACGATCTACTAATTAAATAAAAAAACGGTTAATCATAAAGTTAGTAGTAAAGTTGTATGTATTTTGTGTGCTGTATCATAAAAAAAAACTTTAGAGGTGTCAAGGGACACCCGGATGGAACGAAATTCCTTTCGATTAATTTATATGTTAATTTGTATCATAACAGTGTGATAGATTTTCTCGACACCAATCTTACGACGAAAAAAAAAGCCAACATCACGAGGTGTTCTCAGGCGGTCACCCATCCAAGTACTGACCTCGCCCGACGTTGCTTAACTTCGGTGATCGGACGAGAACCGGTGTATTACAATACAAATACAAATAGCAAAAAAGTGTCGTGACAACTTTTCGTAAGAATTTTTTCCGTCTAGCCCACACAGACGGAACGTTTCACAACGCGCGATAAGGAACTTCGTTCCAATAAAAATTTTGGGTCGGGACCAGCCTTAACATGTAGGGAGGTGAAAAATAGATGCTTTCCGATTCTCAGACTTACTGAATATGCATAAAAAATTCATAAGAATCAGTCGAGCCGTTTCGGAGGAGTATGGGAACGAACATTGTGACACGGAAATTTTATATATATGTATATAGATATAATTTATACATACATAAAGAGCATAGACCAAAAATAATATATTTCACAGAATATCCCTTTAATTAATATTTGACAATTTTTTTTCAGGTTATCAAATGACACGCAAGTCATGCACGGCGGGCGGGGCGCGAGGTGCTTGCATGTGGGTGCAGGAGTGCAATCGAGTTGGGGGGAGACATGCAGGTGTATGTGTGGACGGATTTATGTTCGGGTCCTGCTGCAGGCTACCCGACAAACCTATTATTATAGAAGGTACTGTCTCACAATAAAAAAATTAAACTAGTAACGATATAAGTCATGTGATTTGTCGATGCTATTTCGCACAATGTTGTACTTCACAAGTGTTAATGATGCAAATGGAAAGAAAAATATTTTGCCCGTGATTCAAAGGCACGACCTCAAGATTAAGGCACTAGTTTTTTTAAGCAGTTGTAATTCAATTCGACTTTATTTGTATTTCTTGACAGTTCTTGAAATCTGTCGATTAAATTACCATACTATATTTAATAAAAAATATTGACTTCCAGAAACCCAAAGCCCAGTAACAATAACGGAACGGCCGTATACAGCGCCACCTACCGATACAACGCAGACAACGCCAAGACCTACAACACAAACACAGCGCCCTTCGTTCATGACCAAACCTATAGATGGCGCGCCACACAGCTATAGGCCTCCAGAAATCAACTTGCCAGTCGGCAATCTAGAATCAATTAGCGAACAAAATAGTGATATAGTTAATAAAATAACATATAACAGTGTAAATAAGTACCAAAATGTAAATAGGCCGAACAATGATGTGGAAGCTAGTCCCCACAATAAAATATCTTCTAGTCTTAGTTTAATACCTGGAGCTCGACCGATGGCGGTGTCTGATCAAAATCTAGACAACAGTATTCCTGCAGGTGAGTTATTATAAGTTCATTGCAGTTACGGTAGATGTCAATAGTGACAATATTGTATTTAAATGTTATTTGCTGTTTCGGAATTCCAAAACAATTATGGTAGAGGAGAGTGACCAAATATGGAATACCATTTTGATTTTTAGGCATAATTTCCACAAGTGTTATAAATAAAAAACTTTTTGTGGTAATTATTAACAATCATATATTTGCACTTTAGTTTGTAATAAGTTTAGGTTTTATTGATTAGTTTAAGGTAAGAAAAAATTTAAGAAACTAAATAACGATTTAGGTACCTAAATATGGAATAGGTACCCCAAATATGGAATACTATAAACACTATCAAAAATTAACCTTAAAATACACGAGACTGTTTGGAAACTTGGTATAATATGGAAAGGTACACAATTTTTTTACAAAAATCACATATCCAGGTATCAAACTCTGGCACAGCGCAATCATTACATGCCCAGAGTCCACACATAAGATACTTGATCCATGTTTCCCCATGAGTATCATTCGAAACCAGCACACCACAGAAAATACACTCCGAATCTTCAGATTCTGGAGCTGTATATCCTATCAAGGCATCGGGTTCACTGTCAGTATCAAATAGCATCACCTCCTCATCATCTGAATTAGGCTTAGTCTTCTCTTTTGGTTTTTTACCTTTGATATTGATTAGATTAGATTGATATTTTCTCATTCTGCTTTTAATTCTTGTTTTTTGCCAACACGACAGTTTTCTTTCCGAGTGTAGTAGCTGCGGCTTCTCCTGGAGAAAATTCGTTTTTCTGACATAATCAAAATAAAGTAGATCTTGACACATCAAAGTATTTTCCAGCTTTTAAATAACCCATTTGTTTCTCTCTTACTAATTTTATTACTTCCGCCATATGCTCTGAATCCATTCCTTTCGCTTTGTTTTCGAGTTGACGCTCGCCATTTTGGTAAAACATTAAAAAAATATATAATTAACAAAATCATCATGTCAGCTGACACTTCAGAGAACCAATTATGGAATAGTCCATAATTGGATACTGTGATCTGTCCATATTTGGATTTTCCAACGATTTCAAACTGACATTCAGATTTTTATATTTAAGAAAGTAATATCATCTAATACCGCTAAAACATACAAAAGAACGTCTAAACGGTCTCTAAGAGCTATAAAATCAATACTGTGTGCACTTTCTTTACGAAAAATACGTATTTTTAACATACCTTAGAAAGTTATGCGGTAGCGACAAAACAAAAAACTGTCATAATGACGAAAGCACTTGCTCAACTGACATGCTACAACTTGTACGCGTAAAAGAGAGTAAAAAGAGACAGAAAATCATTGTTTCTTGCGTATGTGAGTTTGCATTTGGGAGAAATAGGGGTATTCCATATTAGGGATACTATCCCATATTTGGTCACTTTCCTCTAATAATTAAGTTTAATTGCCTCTTCGCAATTTGCATTGCATTTTACTGCTTTACATGCTGCAAGTATTGGACATTTTTGTAAGAGGCTAATGCCATAATAGGACTATAGAAGTCCTCTGGTAACAGATCACTAGCCTTCCATCGCCGTCAGAAAATATACTTAAGCCTTCATACTGTGACTAAAACTAGCATACAAATTAAAATAGATACTAGGATAAAGTGTTTCGTATAAAATGTCGGGTACTGGGATACTATATTTACTGCCATAGAACAGTGAAATTCGTTTTAGCTATAATTGGATCTTTGACGAAATAATAAATTTAATGAAAGCTAAAAGGGAAGGTTATACTTATAATGTATAAGTATATATATTATGAGGTCTACTTTGTTATTTTTTGATAAATAAAGATGATATTATGAATTATGTATGAGCTTTAATACGATTGACATATTGATAGACTTACCTGTGCAGTCATTTGCATACTTCACACTTGATAGTGTAATAAATATTAATTTCCAAATATACATTTTCAGTCCACATGTCCAGACCGAACAACGTGAACACAATGCACTGGCAAGCGACCACTGAACCCAGCTTCATAACGAAACCACGACCTAACTGGGAGAAACCGGGAAAACCGAAACCGACCAAGAAGTTCACAACCACAACGAGTAAACCTCACAAGAATTACCAGAAACCGAAAGATCCGATGCTGAATATGATCAACAAAACTGAAGATACCACATCACCTTCTATACAGACTACTGCTGCTACTACAAGTGTTGGTTCGTATTCCTATTTATTAATTTGATACTTACTCCGGTGCCCGTAATCTGTAACTCTCAGTAATGAAACAGTGCCATCTACAATCACTATGATGTTATACTCACCTCACGTTACGCCCACGAAGGTATTCCTACCAAAGCAGTATTTAACTTTTAGATTTTCGCTACTGAGGCCTTCAGGCCAATCAGTCTTTATATTGGTCGAGGATCCTGTCGTTAGTTCGGGTGAAGGGTAGCACTCTCTATATTGAAGTGGCAAAATTACTATTAAGAGTTTCTTATTTTTTTTTATTTGGTTATGCAGTTCTTGCACTTTTCCCTTAATATTTCTTAATGTTTCGTTTTTTTTTCTTACTAGGGTTGCTTGGAAGAGATAGCTTGTTAGCGATAAAACCGTCCTTTGCATCCCTAATATTTTATTTTAATGGTACGAATTTTAATAGATAATAAGTTACTATGATAAAAACGCCATCTGTTTTTTATAAAATAAAATTATTAGATTCTTATGCAAATTCCGTCACTAAACTTGGCGTTAGCTAACTTTTCACACATCAGCGTCATCTGAATTGATATTGAGGGCACAACGCCGCTACTTTACTACCGCTACTACTACGACGTTTTTGTTTGCAAGTTCGATGTAGTTCCCTCAATATCCGTAGCGCTAATGTCGCAAACACGGACTGAACGGTGATGATTTAACATTGCGGTCCCAATAGCTTCACACGCCACATTTCAAAACTAATCCCTAATATTGTATGTATACGTTTAATGAAAATACACAAAAATTTGCAATACCATGAGAGTAAAAAAAATTGTATTAGTTACAATACAAATTCATGTAAAAAAGAGTTTTATACCTACAATAGTTATCACTTATTTTATTTCAGTTGTATGTCCATTTTAGTTTTAAAATGGGACTGTCAGCACTATACAGTGCACGCGTGGGACCGAATTGGTTTACCCGAATTGCACAAAAGATAGCTGTGAGCATAATAATATAAAAAATAAATCAATTATTCTTGTGTCATATAAAGACTTTGAAATGTTAAGTTAACGTATGCAATACAGACTACGCGTAATCAATAGCGAAGTATTTAAGTAGCTCTGTTCATAAAAATAAATCAGTGGCGCTACAACCTGTTTACCTCTAGGCCTCAGATTTTCTGTATCTGTTTCATGATCATTTGGCAATGTAATAGGCAAGTAAGTGATCAGCGTTATGTACCTGACACATGCCGTCGACTTTTTGGGTCTAAGGCAACCCGGTTTCCTCACGATGTTTTCCTTCACCGTTCGAGCGAATGTTAAATGCGCACATAGACGGTCCATTGGTGCACAGCCGGAAATCGAACCTTCTATCTTAGGGATGAGAGTCGCACGCTGAAGCCACTAGGCCAACACTGCTCTGTTCATAACGTATCGTAAATGAATGAATACAATTTTTAGGTAATATGGTTGTTCAGGTGGCTTTAACTACTGTTTTAAAATTAAGTCCCCGGTCGCGTCTGTCTGCCTAGATCAGTGTGTGTGGGGCCCACGCCCCACAGGGGGGCAATTTGATTGTTATGGGTGCTATTTGAAAATTTATTAAAATTACTTGGAATTACAATTTCAGTTTTTCATAATATGTTTTGAAAATTTACTTACTTTCGTTAACAACTTCCTAGTAATTTCTTCCTACAGCCTATCATTTAAGCTTAAGAGAACAATTCTACATTAGTACATAATAATAAAAAAAAAATTGTTAAGAATTTTAGTAAGGCTAAGAAAGGCTCATAAAAAGTTGGGAAGTACTGGTCTAAATGAATATTAGTTCGGAAAATTGGTTTTTACAAGTAGTATTATTCCTGAGGTAGGGGAAGGTGGGGACCCTTCGTACGGTTTTCACATTTTATTTTTTAAAATTTTTATTTTTCCATGAATCAATCACCTGATAGCTTAAATTTATAGTCTAACTATCTGAGATTCAAATAAAAAAATGACAAATGATTTCATCCGATGTTTCAACCATAATTATGATTTAAACTAAATCTGGAATACGTACGAATCTGCCCCATCAACGGGGCACCTTCGTACAGTGTTGGGGGTACCTTCTTACGCTCTAGGGAAGTTCAAAATTCATTTATTAGCCATGAAATTAAACACAAAAATAAGATTTAACTTCTATTAAACAAAAATAAAATAGTTTTCTTATGTAAAACAAAATTTAATTAGTTAGGTATCTTAAATTTAGGATTACATTTTTTACTCTTTGGTGTGGATTAGAACTTCTTATTTTCGGGTGTGGCAGTATAAATTCGTGGTTTTCCTGGCCGTCATCGTCATTTTGCTTGTTTTATTACTTCTTACACAATGCGAATAGGGTCGAAATGCCTCTGGTGTCGAAACTGACTTCGAAGGAACTACTATTTGATGGATTGGTAAATTATTCACAGCATCTGGTTCACAAGCATCAAAATCAACCTTAGTCAAGATGCCTTAACAGTAGTGTAATATGTAGAAAGTCGAAAACTTAATTTGTATGATAAAGACAGTTCGCGTCGACAAATTTTTATACAAATTTAGTTGTACAATTCGTTCAAATGTGCCCCATCTAGTGCTGTCCGAATGTACCCCACTAACTGAATTACAACAAAATATAACTTATTTTAATATTAATAGGAAAACGTCATAAATTAAGTATTGGAGACGTATCTTAAGTATATTTTGCTAGTTACTGATAGAATACTTTACACGAAAACTTATTTTATCTACGGTAACAAGAGATAAAAACATAGATCAAAAAATTACTTACCGAGCGCGAAAACACGTCCATGCCTGTAACTTCACTCTCATCGGTGCGAATTTCACGAAACTTCGTTGATGTATAGTTGGTACCTCGACTCATGCACACATACAAAAGCAAGACTGTACTTTGTTTCGTTCAAGTTTTATTTTGACTGTATGAATGTGCCCCGCGTACGAAGGGTAACGATCTTCCCTATATAATTTTTCATGATTTTATGTAAACTGTCTGAAATAGAACGATTATTGTTGACTAGTTTGCAAAAATGCAATCCTGGTTATTAATAATATATTCTAATTTGCAGAGTGCGGCGTAACAGCGATGTGGCCTCGCCCAGACTCTCGTATAATGGGTGGCAAAGACTCTTCCTTTGGGCGTTGGCCGTGGCAAGTCTCAGTTAGACGGAACTCGTTTTTCGGTTTTTCTTCAACACATCGATGTGGTGGCGCCATCATCAACGAAGGATGGATAGCAACGGCCGGACACTGCGTTGACGAGTGAGTCTGGATAATAGATATTAGACTTGAAAACAGAAATAAGCATTATTTTCATATAACATCAATAGGAATGAATAATCAAATTGTGTCAAACAAAAATCGTTTCTAAGGACGTTTTTGAGTGAAAGCTTTTTTAAAATATTATCGGACACAGCCGGGGCCAGAATGCATGACTTTAAGGTTGAAATATATATAAATATGGTATCAATTCACCTAATGATTAAGTACTTGTATGTGAAGATTTTTATTGGCGTTCTAAGTTGTTTGCATTTAAACCATAATTTAGTTGTTACCTGTAAATCTTGTCAATTAATAAAATTAAAAAGGCTAGCCACTTGGTTAACAGTAGTTAATAAAATATTAAATTTGGGAGGTGATAAATTATCATAGACAAACTAGAAACAAAAGTTTTCTACTAACTGTTTTCGGACATCTTAGTCAAGTATTTTTTATAAGCTTTTTTAGCAATAGCTTAAATAACTATGTATATAACTATATTACATTACACGGATAAAATTTGTCTAAAAAAGAAATTATTTAGTTATTTTGCTTTATTGTGCTATTTATTGGTCAAGTTATTTCATCGACAACTACTATAAAAAAAACAATGGTGTGTGTGGACCTTTTAGGTCTAGGTCTCAGATTTTCAGACTAGACACACGCCGTCGAGTTTTTGGGTTTAAGGCAACGCGGTTTCCTCACGATGTTTTCCATCATCGTTCGAGCGAATGTTAAAAGCGCACATAGAAAGAAAGTCCAATTGTGCCTAGCCGGGGATCGAACCTACGACCTTTGAGAGTCGCATGTAGCCACTAGGCCAACACTTCTCGATAACTACTATTTTTTTTCAAATTTTTTTTTAAATTTTTTTCGTTTTCCAGCTATCTACTATATCTTTTAACTTATAAACTTGATTAACAGATGCTATTTTTATTTATAAAACTATTTTTCCAGCCTCCTCACATCAGCTATTCGAATCCGCGTGGGAGAGTTCGACTTTTCGTCCGTTTCCGAACAATATCCCTACGTAGAAAGGGGCGTGGCACGAAAAGCAGTTCATCCCAAATACAATTTCTTCACTTATGAGTACGACTTGGCTCTGGTGAAGCTCGATGCATCTGTGCAGTTTGCACCTCACATTTCGCCCATATGCTTGCCGGCGTCTGATGATTTGCTGGTGGGAGAAACTGCTACCGTCACTGGATGGGGGAGATTATCTGAAGGTGGAGTGCTGCCATCTATATTACAAGAGGTGAGTTAGAAGAATATAGACACTAAAAAAGTCATTCCGAATAAATTAAAAAAGTTTTTTTTTGTTTTTGTTATAGGAAAACAGATAGGTACATCACATAAAGAATATAATAACTAAATAATAACTAAGCCTCATTTATTCCTTGAAAAATTCATCCAGATTTACAAAAGATACACACACTTTAAATTTTTAAATACACAAATAGTTAAAAAAAAATCAAGGACCTCCTATAGGCCTCCTAATATATTGAATAAAAAATGCATCATAATAAATGTTTCACGTCTAAAAACCAAATGAGAAATTTTGACACAAACATAGTCAATTTGCTTTCTATTAGGTTATCAACTTTGCGAAATAATTTAATGAAGCACTCTAATCGAATAAACTTAATTTTAGTAATTAATTTGTATGATTTAGACCTCTAAATTAGGATAATTGGTATCAACAAAAACGTAGCTAAAACAGGGAAGATTATTTGTTTTTTTTTTGTAATTGGAGGCAAACGGGCAGAAGGCTCATCTGATGTTAAGTGTACCCATACCCAGTACCCATGGACACTCACATTGCCAGAAGGCTCGCAAGTGCGTTACCGGCCTTTAGATGCTACGTATTTATTTACCCGTAATATTTATCATAATTTGAAAATATTTCGTAATAACAATAATTACAGGTCCAAGTACCAATAGTATCGAACGAGCGTTGCAAGTCAATGTTCCTGCGCGCGGGCAGGCATGAGTTCATTCCTGATATATTCCTCTGTGCCGGCCACGAGACAGGGGGACATGACTCATGCCAGGGGGATTCTGGAGGACCCCTACAGGTAAATACTAGTATTATTCCTTTCACACCATGGAAATGTTTAAAGAATTAAAAAAAAACTTTTTTAATTTTGTTAATTTTTAATTATTATTATGTCTATGTACGTTAAGTAAATTGTAAATACTGTTTATTGGATTGTTATGTTTAGTTACATGAAGAACAAATATTATTATTATAAAATTCGCTTATATTATTTTGTATTTAATTTTGTTTTGTAATTAATTGTATTTAAAAATAATTTATTTAATGAAAAACTCATGTTTAATTCTGTGAATACTTAATTATTTGAAATACAATATTTATACGTTTAATAACGTGTATGCTCTGTTTTTGTTCATTTCCTTGAAATAACCGGCAAGTATATTTTGGACCCTATGGAAGTATTTAATTACTGCCAAATTCAAAGGAATAATAATTAAATGAGCTGTTAATTCCATTAATAAAATATGTTGTGGTTGGGACAGTCCCATCTGACCAAGATTTCTGTAAAGCACACGGAACGTCAATATAAATAATGTCAAATGAGCTATCTATTTTTTTACTAGGAAATGGAATAGCTTTAATTGAATTATTTAATAACTATATGAAAATGTTTTATTTTTGTAATCAATTGTAAATAGACTGATAGATGAATTTCAACCGTGAGTTCGTGTGTTTGAATCCCAGCTGAGCACCAAAGGGGTTTTACTTCTATAATAATATGCACAATTAACATTCGGTCGTAATTTGAAGGAAAAAGTATTGTGAGGTTCTGATCTAAAAATCGCCGGCGCTTTAATGTTTGTGAATGTTCCAATACAAGGTTGTTTTAATAACATACGAAATTATTTAAACATTTAGCATCAATTATTTTTTTTTAAATATTAATGCGTCGTTTGTTTAAAGTTTAATTTCAGTTTTCTTTTTTTTATCTACTAATGTTTTCTGTTATTTTGTATATATTTTGTTTATCAATATAACCTTTTATTATATGGATTTGTGTAATTAAAAAAAAAATCAGTGGCGCTACAACCTCTTTAGGTCTTGGCCTCAGAATTTTAAATCTGTTTCATGATAATTTTTAAATCTAATAGGCAAGTAGGTGATCAGCCTCCAGTGCCTGACACACGCCGTCGACTTTCCGGGTCTAAGACATGTCGGTTTCCTCACGATGTTTTCCTTCACCGTTCGAGCAAATGTTAAAAGCGCTCATAGAAAGAAAATCCATTTGTGCACCAGCCGGGGATCGAACCTCAGGGATGAGAGTCGCACGCTGAAGCCACTAGGCCAACATTGCTCATAAATAAATTACCTATAATTTTCAGGTGAAAGGAAAGGACCATAGATACTTCTTAGCTGGCATCATCAGTTGGGGAATCGGATGTGGGGAAGCGAATCTACCTGGTGTTTGCACAAGGATATCCAAGTTCGTACCGTGGATACTGCAAACGGTTAACTCGTAAGATATTTTTTGGGAATTATATAACATTGACAGGAAGCTATTCTAGCAGAATTATTTGTGATAAATTTATTTATTGACCGTAAGCTTTTAAAGCAGAATTGAAGTAAAACTTTTTTGATGTATTTTATATCCGTATTTCGCTGACCAAGACTGAAGAGCACTCAACGCGTCAAGTTAAGAACGTCTTATTAAGAAGATTTATTTGAATTAATTTTTGGGAAAAATTGTTTTTTTGTTCCTTGAACAACCAATTTTTGAGAGGTGTTCTAATGTCGGCCGTATTTAGTAGTGATTGCAACATACGTTTGTATAATGTCACGAACAATAAAAATGGAATATAGGAGTTTCATAAAAAAAGTCTGAATACATAGTTTTAACTTATCTGCTTATGTGTAACAGAAATTAACTGAACTAGTACAGTATTTCCCCCTATAACGCGTTTTCGTATAACGCGATTACCGTCTCCATTCAACGGGGTATTCTCCCCTATAACGCGGCGATTTCTCATGTGAAATTAATAATGATTTGTCAGGTCTATAATTAATTTTGCGTACTTTTGCACTTGCTTCTATTGCGTTATTATAAAATTAAACTAAATATAATTGAATTCGCGTTCCAAGTTTTTTAATAGTTAAAAAAAACGGTTTTTCGAGACTACTAGGTACTACAACGCAATTTCCTACAACGCGATCCGCATTATAGGGCGAGACTATTATATTTTAGTTAAAATATGGCATTTAGACTGCAATTATCAAATTCAAAAGACCCCATTCACAAATCAATTATAAATGTTTTATACAAAATGACGTAAAACATTATTATATATTTCATAAGAAATTGAATTTTCGCTTGGGGTGTTAATGTAATTAGCGGGACTGAAAACAGAGGGCAATGATAAATCTTCAAAATGTGTACGTCGTAGAGAAAGTGCTGACTTAGCTGTTTCTACAAAACGTTCGAAATATAAATATATTTATTTTTAATTATTTATATTCAGCCAGTTTGAGTGTTAACATTTAAAAGTATTTATATGTAGAGCTCTACAAGTTCTAGGAACTGTGTCTCAAATTCTTTTACCTCGTAGATAAAGTTATGGTGCATTGAAAATATACCTTGACAAATACGCATTAGTGTGATTAAACCCCAAAAATAAAAAATATAATAATATAGGCTTTGTATTTGATCTATAAAATTAACTAGTAATGATAACTTGCTTAAATTTGGATATTCGTAATAATGAATACTATAGATTATAAATCAATACACTCCAAATGAAATCTTGACCAGGAAAGAATAAAGACGAAAATACTGTACTAGTTCAATAACTTATCGAAAACTAAACGACACGAACTGTCACTGTAGCACGAACAAAACGTAATGTTGAACGGTTAACGTAATAGAATAGTAAACCTAATGACGAACGTTACTATTTCGAATATTATTTGTTTTTCAAATTGTATCGAAAATCTATTCTACCTGACATTATCGTTATTATACTTGACGTAGTCCGCTAAGGGAGCGTTCAAGCATTACGTAACGAATTTAGGGAGGGGGTCCTTTTGTAAAACGTTACGATGCGCGGCGTGGCGTTATTGTTAACATTATTTTCGACTTTCCAGTACTTTACAAAACATCATGGTAACTTTTAGGTATAAAGAATCATTGGGTGGTCACGAAACGATTTACTATTGGGTACAGAGAAAACGTAACGGCGCGTTACATGGTGGGGGGGGGGGGGTTTTAATAATCTCCAAAAATTGCGAGACGTATTACTTGAACGCTCCCTAAGTCAGATGACAGTTACCTTCAAAAATGTTGATTGAATTCAACGTTTTCTGAGGCGTTTTATTAAAAGGACAGTACACCGTAGCTATGCAGAACTCGTTACTGCGAGACACTGTATGTTCGCAAAAGCTAAGCGGTGTCGCACGCTTCTACTTAATAAACGCCTATATACTTTGATTTAAACCCAACTACAAAGGGATGTTACACGAGACCGTACGTTTCATTGTGAACGGACGTCATGTCATGTCGTGTCATTTGTCAATGCGTGTTAGAGTATGCTTGGCCAATCACAATCAAACGAAACGTTAAGAATGTAAAACAAAAGAAACTGTTTCATCTTTTGTGTTACATTCTCAACCCTAAGAAACTCAGAGTAATACATCTGTATAAATTATGCGTGAACGTATTTTAATCTTGAGGGTAAGCAATGTAATCAATCAATAAATAAAACGGATATCGTTTTAAGCGTGATCGGATTAAGCTGGTTTCAATGTACACCAGATTCTAATTGACATTGATGTATTATTTCAAGTAACGCAAATGACTTATATATTCAAGTCCCGACAAACATTTAGAAAATCTAAATTGTTTAATATTTATTCAACGTTAATTATTCTATCAGATAAATTTTCATATCGTTACGTTGACGCTTAGCGGCTTTCCCATTTATTTACACAAACTGAATCGAATTACTTTTATGGACGCACGTATACGTCTCTTTCTGTCAAATTGTGATTAAAAGAGACAAAATACTTTATTGAATGTTTTGTCAATCAACTTGTATATGTAACTTCTATGCCTAGTTATTATGTATAAATTATATAATAACTATGCATATAAGTTACATATAGAATATTTGTAAACCGACACAAAAGCGACAAGGAAGCTTAAGATTTATGATTAAGATATAGTATAAGATCCTCGATCAATTGATTAGATTATACATAAAAAGATGTTTTGCAATGCAATAATGTGCTGAAACAAAATGTGAATTTTAAGATATAGTTAATATTGTAAACTAAAATTAAACCATTAGTTATCCAATCTTCGTAATTATGTAAATAAATCTTATTTAAATACATAGAATTAAGTGCTCTTGCCTTTCATTGTATACAGTATTACTTATACGCATTGTATATAGATTAATTTAATATTTAGACTTGCTTATATAATAGATGTGAGCATTACCAAATCACAGTGTAATAATTGCTTATTTTTAGCTTAAAGGTGATGTTTATTATAATATATATTGTTTGAATACATACCGAAGTCTATGATGTTGATTGTTCGTTTATATTGTTAATTATTAAATATCAAGAACAATTATGTATTTTATTTTCCTAGATATTGTCGAATACCTTTCAAAATGGTCCGCATCTGTTGAAGTGGGAGTCGGGTAGTGCTAATAACTAGGAGGTTATATTATCGGCAATGTAACTTTTTTGGATTGGTACGCACATCAGGGATGTTCTCCTTTTCGTCTATGAAAAATAAGATATCTTTCCAACTTAGTTTTACTACTATAATATAGAAAGTTTCAAAATATAGTGAAGAAACGAAATACAGTCAAGTAAACTTTATAAAGTTATATATTATAATATTCGATTCGACTTAGGTTCTCTATACATATTTATAATTCGGCTCAAGTATTTTCTATGTATTTGGATATTTCTACAATTTTCTGTAATTTCTTCTTTTGGGAACAGTATCCAAAAAATCATTGATCATCGAAATCTATCCAGCCATTCTTGAAGTATCGATGGGGTGAGTAGTGTTACGTTATTTATATAGATAAAGGTAAAATATGACCTAGTTCAGACTACTCAGTATATCTGTGTGGTTTGAGGATATATACAGTTTGTCCAACCTATGCAACTTAATCTCCTAGCCAGTCAGGCCTCAATGGCTGTGGTCGAGAAGTTGTGTTGTAGCTGTTCAAGTTATGACGTCATCGTAGATTGTAGATCACTAAAAAACCTTCTAGTTAATAATTAGCAACGAGATGAAAAAGGGAATCGAGAGCGCAATACAGACAAAACCGTAATCCAAAATACAGTGGAAATAAAATCTTCATTATATTATAATATATTATATATATATATTATGATATATTGAATTATGTCATCGACTGAAGTTAATATATTTGTGTAAGAAGTCGTTGCTAGGCAACAGGAGTCTTTTGTTTTCTGTAAAATATATTCTAATAATTGAAAATACCAAAACCTCGCTAAAGTGTTAACAAACACTCATTTTAAATGATATTGTATTCAAACATGAAATTTAAATTATTTCAAATGAAGTTGATTAATTTTAAACATTCTCATTTAAATACAATTTGATTTAAAATTCGCCGCGAAACATTTGCGGTTTCCAGTTGAAATAATCTAGTTTCGACCGCTTATAGTCATTAGAGCCGGCCAACACTAATTAGAATCTAATAATTCATAGCAATTTGGTAATTAGTTGGAGATAGCATTGATGAAATTCCCAATGGCCAGCAATGACCATAACTATAATGAATATCTAATTTGAATTAGTGCAATGATATATGGTAAGTTAATTTTAGGTTTTGTCTGTTATTATGGCACGAATTGCGAATGTCAGAAACATTTATTTATATTCCTTATTTCACAATTTTTACAGTGACTTAATACTAATACAATATAAAACTTGTTATAAAATATATAAAATAAAAATGAAACTAAAAACATAATAAAAACTAAACAAGAAAACATCAAACCTAAACCTTTTTATAACTAATTATAAATAATTCAATTCTTGTAAATTCAGCGTGTGTGCAACTAAATGTATCCTCTCACATCCAATAATAATTAGTTTAATAAAATTCCATTTCATAATTATCCAATATTTACTGAGTAATGCATACTGTCTGAAGTCTAACCAACAGACTATTGAAAATTGTCTTGGACACTTGTATCTTACCTAGTCTCAGATACGCCTGCCAAACGTGAATAGGTACTGAATATACAACTCAAAAATAAAAACCAAACTATTAGCATACCAGAAAGCAATGGAAATAAGCGTTCTAGAAATAAGAAAAATCCATAAAACAAGCGAAAAAATAAGATGAAACACAAAAGTAAAAGATGGCTTAGATTATGCCCTAAAACAGAAGTGGCAATGAGGGGAGCAAAAAAATAATAGCTAGATAGACAGATAAAAGGTGGACTTTTAAGGCAACTATATGGAAAGGATGAAGAAAAAAAGGGAAAGATGGAGAAGAGGGCACCCCCAAAAAAAGCTGGATAGAAGAAATAGAAGCGATAGCAGGAAGCGAATGGAAAAAAAAGACATGAACAGAGTAAGCTGGAAAAGTCGGAGGAGGCTTTTACCCGTGAAGGGGTTCCAATCGACGGTACTGATGGTAGCTAGGATATAGGATAATAAGAAATGAAAATGATAAAATGTACAAAAATCTAAGCTGTTTATCCTTTTTTTGTAAGGATTGGAAATAAAACGGGCTTTTATTATTATTAACCTCCGTACTACCAACTACCTTATTAAATAATGAAAATGTGGTGCCTACATATTATAAATAATTTAAAGTAATTACTTGTCGCCGTATTTACTCGATTATATAATATTTATATAACTTTAAATTCTAAAGTTTAGAATGTATGTAGTTGGTGTAAAATGTATTGCTTCGTATGTGACGATTTCCTGAAGGACTCCAAGCAGAAAATTGTTTCCTTTGCTCGTGCACTTCGTAACGATGCAATTCTATCACTTCATTTATTCTTTAGAATTTTTCTTAGCTCGAGTTATGTAACCTAACATTAGTTACATATATTTATTTATGTTAATAGATAGAAGCGCAAACCAAATCTTAGCAATCATCGCACACTTGAAGCCAAAATGAGGCCTTTAGTTTTCCCCATATTCATAAATTTTAATATAACTCTTGTTTCCGATAATATTAGTGTCACTTCCTAAATGAGCCATAACCCACCCTTAAATAAGCAACACGTAATTTTATGTAAGGAATAAGTTCATGTTTTAAACAATCACAGCGAGTTGACACCCAGCTTCAAACAAAGAGTTTCATTTAACAATTATTTGAACATCCCTCAAACAACCACCACTGAACTCGAGTTATATATTTATAATTTTGTTTGTGTATATATTAAAAACTATACAATTATTACGCACAATTACACAATTATAGATTAGGCACGTTCTAGAACATATTACCTTGTTTATTTTATATGAACTTTGATCTATTTTGATTTCACTGAATCCTCAACTCTCGTTAACATTAATTTGAAAAATTTAATATTATGTATTAATAACCGATGATTCGCTATGGTTGCATTGTATCAATTTATACATTGTGTAACGTCCTTTAAATTAAAAACAATATCTTTGTCTTTATAGAATTTTACCCGTTCGTTTCAGTGTGTTGCTTTACGCTCCAACGTAGGCTTTTACGCTCCACTAAACAAAAGGATACAATGTGTAATCTGCTGCAGGGCCCGAACGATCTAGATATTTTTCAGACCGTCCATCCGATTATTCTGATGATATTGAAGAACATTCTGATAGCCCTTGACTCTTATGTTATTTAGTTATTTACTGTAATTTTTCGTCTCTTTTTGACATTTTTCATTTACGTGTAAAATTATTTATTATTTTAACAGAATTAGTTTGGGCACACTGTTCGCACCAATTACCAAAGAAATAAATAAATAATCATGTTTCAGTATCTCTAAAGTACAAAAATACGAATGTTCTTTAAATGTTTCTTAGTTGTATATGTAATAAATAAAATCCTTGTGTAATTTGTAATTTAAAATAAAATCATTATGGTAGTACTATTTTATTTGCTAAATATTGCACACTGATAAAATTGTCTTTAGTAGTCTGCAATTTTTTCACCATCTTCGACCACACGTTGTACAATTGTTTGTCACACTTAAATTCTTATACACATATAAATAAATAATTATATTTCTTAGATTAGAATCTTTAGATTATTGATTATCAATTATGTGTTAACTGATGTTTCATTTCATTTCTATGTTAGTCTATCGAAAAGACGCTAGTTTTGGTTTGTCGTTTAAATTTTAATTCTGAATTTTGGATTATAAAAGACATATGATAAAAGGGTTCATTTACAAGTAAAATAAACTCTAAATCTTGTTTCTTAAAATACATATGTCAGTAATACATTTGAGTTTAATTCATGATACACATAAAGAAATAAATATCGCTAAATTGTTTAAAACCTTTACAGCACCCGTTGTTACTAGCCTTGAAAGCTGAACTGTTATCTCAAAGTTCTGTTATCGTCCAACGGAGTTATCAAAGCCAGATTGAACTTTTACTGTAATGGAGTACTCTAAGCTAAGTACACAATAACATTAGTGCCTTATGGTGCATTCTTTGTTTGAGTTCAATGTGCATGTTATTAAAGTTTCAACTGGTTTTTAATGGAGCTTTTAAGAGCTTTGTCGTGCTTGCATTTCTTGATATATCGTGGCCCCAACCATGTTAGACTAGCTAATTAAATGTCGCGTTTGAACCCCGGTTGGGACCTAGGTAACTTAAACATGTTCTATAAGAAACAAAAAGTTATTGTTATTTTTTAAAAATTTAGAAATTTTATATTTTTTTATTGTTAGCGGAAAGGCCGGCCGTGATGGTTATGAGACTTAGATTTAAAAAAAAGAAAATATGAGAGGGCACTTGTGCCTGCGCACAAACTTGTGCACCGGTGCATACTTGTAAAAAAAAATAGTGGCACTATAAAGTTTTTAGTTACTGTTATCGTACTTTATTACTGTTATCTGTTACATGATCATTTGTCAATTAATTAGGCAAGCCTCCTGTGCCTTCTTTTTTTTTCCTTCCGTTGGAGCCAATTTTAAATGCGCAATAGAAAGAAAATCGAATCGAACCTACGCGATGTGAATCGCACGCTGAAGCTACTAGGCCAACACTGCTCTACATACTACAAGTATATAGCAGTGCCCAGATGTTTCTGTTTCTGGGGCGAATTAGTTTAGAAAATTGAATACACAACAAAGTCGCTTCGTCGTAGGCTGAATAAACCTTAAATCTAAGGTTTTAAAGTTTGAAAAACAGATAATTACAATTTAATATTATATATTAAATATAATATTAATATAATATTTAATTGTCATAGACACTTGTTATGCGTTTTACAATAGTGTTATTATAATAATCTAGCCATGAATATCAAAATAAGGTTACCTTAGAACAGTCATGCAGAAGTTGTGGCTATACTGATAGCGTTTATGTTGTTTTCAGAATGCCGACGTCCGTCGTTCCGCAACTTAGCGGTTTTTTAAGGCAGTTTTTGACACGCTATGTGGAAACAGCTGCCCGCCGATATGGCTATTTGGATATTTCTAAACCAATTCGACTTACGGTACTTCAAGAGCAACCAATTCTTAAAAGGCCGGCAACGTAGTTGCGAGCCCGAAATGTGAGTATTTATAGGCGGCGGTAGCACTTAACATTTGGTGAGCCTCCTGCCATTTTGCCCTCTAATACATAAAAAGGTATACGTGCAATCCGTAATGCCAAAGTCATGCATTTGAACACCAAGATTTGTGGCTGTGTGGAAGTAATAGCCAACGAGAGGTTGAAAAGTTAGTAAAATGTTTCTTCTAGACTTTAATTGAAAGTTAATATTAAGAATGTATATCATTATACCTTCATAATATTACATCTACGTATTAACACGTCTTCGTGTTTTTGTATTATTAGCTCATGAAAAGACAGTTGAATAAGAACCTGCCAAATATATGGTATTAATGGGTGGCAAATATTCCACTTTATTTATTTGGTAATCCCACAGCTAACAATTTTCAGCTATGTTGTGTGGTGTGAAAGGGTAGGCTTCATAAGTATACCCCACAGGTGATTAAGCGCTGTGGATATTCTTAATTCTCCTTTTATGCATATTGCGAGATAGATTTTTATAAGGCCCGTGGCTAGTAGTAAATGCGATTACGGAGGCTATGTTGACTGGAAAGATATTAAGCCGTTCAAGAGAGACAGCCTAAGCATTATTGATATTTTTTTAGGTGTGTGCCGCTACTTCATACTGGAGTCGTTATAAACGACGAACGAAAAATATAGTACATAATTTTTTTTCAAAAATCGCCCACATACAGACCACACACGTAGACAAGTATTATAGTACATAATTCATGTTGTACACAGCTTATGGTTAGAGCCCGTCTTGTTTAAGTAAAGACGAGACTCAAAACATAAATAATTAATTTAGATTGGTTCTAGAAACAATATGTAAGATATTCGACGGAATTAGTAAACATCATCTATCGTTGTTTGTTCCGTTTGACACAATAATAAACGTTAAACATATTTGTATGTGTGTAAGCCTAGGAGGCTGTTGTTAAACAAATATTCTACGTAGACAAATTTTAAGTTAAGAAACTGTCAAATTTATACTGAAGAGATCCGGTCAGTCTTTCTTATAGAACAGCCGTGCGATTCTGTTAATCCGTGAGTTCACCTCGCACTAACAACGCTCCCTTCGTCACTCACGTCGTTTTTGGAATCTCATGGCATTCTGTTAAGCAATTTCACATTACGTCTTGACAAGCGGAGGGAGCTTGTAGTGTGTTTATCAGAATGCCAAATCGTAAAATGACTGCTTCACGATTTGAGCGCGACCGCCGCTGCGAAAACCGCTGTGAGAGTTCGAGAAGTGAGTTACAGAATCGCAAGGCAGCAGGCTAGCAGGCACAGGTTCATCTTACCTCATCTGGTGTTAAGTGATACGGCCCATGGACACTCACGCTTCGAGAAGTTAGTGCCTTGTCGGCCTTTTAAGAGACAAAAAGATGGTTAAGGGACAAATACGTAAGATATATGTCATAAATCATGGACTAGTAAAACATTGTTACAAATTCCGACCAAAGACTAAGAAGTGAAGGTACGCGCGTAGAAGGCGCTTCAAGAAACTGGTGTGGAAAATATTTAAGGCTTACAGATACCGGCAAACATCTTGAATAAATGTCCTTGCCTGCGCAGAAGCGATTTTTTGTATTACTTGGGTGAGAGTGACGTATCGATCGCGTGATTGGTAAATCAGTTGACGTTTCTGTCCCGCGATGCATGTTTAATGCACTCCCTTGTTTAATGCTTAAGAAGTTTGCCGGTATCTGTACTAGGAATAACATAGTGTATCGCACTCCATTTTTAGATTTGAGTTTACATTGTGTGCATTGAGGTGTAAATAAATTTAAAACAGCACGAGTAATATCTGTATTTAAAAGGCCAGTCATCGTGGCCCATGAGCACCCATTGAGTCAAATGTCAATATCATTTATTCATATAGGTAACGCAATGTACACTTATGAACGTCATAAAAATATAAATATGAAATGCTTCTAATTTTACATTTACTGCCAGTTCTCAAATCAAGGGCGTAGAACGGAAGAGAAGAACTGGCAATAATCTTTCCACCACTCTTTTATTCTAAGGGCCTTTTGCCCAGCCGTATCTCCCAGTCAAACCCCCGGGAGTTGATTCCACAGTTCGCAAAAAAAGAGTCTTATAAAAGATCAATCAAGGTGTACTAAGCTTTACTGTAATAAAACCAAAATAATTAAATACTCGTATGAACGTTTTATGAAACAAAGTTTCTTCGAATCGTTTTATTGGACTTATTAAGACTTACAAGAATGTTGGCCACCGCAACGATCGTAAATTTAGCCTTTATGCACTTATTAGTCTTAAACTTTGCCAGGACGAAATGCATTGGTAAGATAGTGCCAATTCTATGGGTAAGACCATCAAGTGCAGTGAAGTAAGACAAACGAAATGTATGTATCAGGTATGTCTAGAATTATTTTTGGAAAAGGGTCTTAATTACTTACAAATGATGAATGGAACAGATATTGATAATTTTATGGCAATTACGAAAATATTAACCTCTAGACTCTAGAGTCTTGAGCCTAGATCGTGGACTTGTTAAAAGATATTTTAAACTGTCCGTAGAAAAATTTATAATATATATAATATATATATAAAATATAATGGTATTTTTTGTTTTACACCAATGTGCACGTACGTACGTTCGTTCGTACGTTCTTGGTACGTAAAACTTTTTGTGAATTTCTTTACTAATTACAAAGTTATTTAATAGAAGTAGTCGTTATATAATATACTAGCTGACCCGTCAGACGTTGTCCTGCATGATATTTCAAGGGTTTAGGATATTAAACAAGTATGAAGTTCCGACTGCAGCGCCATCTTCTGGGCTGATTTGTGAATCAAAATGCATATAAAAATTCATTCAACTTAAAAATCATTATTTTTTAAGAGGCCCGTGGCGGCTTCATGTTTGGTTCCAAAGAACCGTTCAAGCGTTCTTTATAATTTTTGATGTCAACAAAATTTTGTGGAAATAAAATAATCGCTCCGCTTATGAATTCGACCAGACCATCTAAATTAAAGAACTTTGATAAATTACCGCATTTTTTCTCCAAATGTTATATTTCTTGTGATAAATATTAAACAGTGACACTTGTTCTCATTTTTACATATTTATGAAGTTACTTTAGTATTTGACTTTTTTGTGCAACGAAATAAATCATTTATTTTAAATTTCGATAACACAAAAAAGTATTTTACGAAGTAGGTACAGATAAAATATCATCACATAAAAGGAGGCTTTACACATTGTGTTATTTGTTCCTATGTAGCCTGGGACTAAGTTATTGCATAGCTTTTATCGCGGACTTTGAGCGCGGCGACCGAATCAAGAAATTCCGTAACGAAAAAACCTAACACACGATGACGTAATATAGGTGCGGCCATACGCGATAGACCATACGCGGGACAGAACGCATACTGTATTCACATCTCTCTGACAAGATCGGTAACGTAGCGTAAGCGCGGCCGCTGCAGCCGGTACGCGTTAGAGTGAGACAGACTATAGTGGTAGATTGAATTAATATCAAAGAAAAAAATACTACATGAATAAAAAATAAATAAATAATTATAATTGCATAAGTTAATAAAAAATGCTATGCAATAGCTTTACCGCGGCAGTACCCGAGTGCCACACGTTTTTGTTTATCGTAAGCGATCAGCCGTCTGTGCCTGACACCTATTTTTGACTCTATGATACATTGGTTTTCTGGCAATATTTTCGTTATCGCAATATATGTTTTTTTTAAATTAATAAGTGTAAATTTGTTGTCACGAAGTGTATAAATAAAGTGCGCATAAAACTGCGTTCATAAACTAGGCTTTAAATTTCAAAGTAAGAAGCACAAAGAACAACATTTTCGTAAGAGATCGAAACAAATATACTACAAAGTACAATACTGTATTCGGAGCAGTTTTCCGATACTTTATACAAAGCTTTCATTCAATATTGATTCATACACCAGTAACTTTAAAACCGAGTTTTCAGATTTAAGTTTATAAGCCGAATGAAAAGTTTATAGTTTGAAACTTGGTTGTTACGCGGCCCATTGGAGTCGCGGATGTGTGAAGGCTTTCATAGTTGCGGAAATTAGTTGTTCGTGAACTGAATACTTTTGAGAATTTTATGTTCGAATTCTATTGAATAGCTAGTGGATTCGTGTCATATCTAATAAATATATGTTTCTATTTAAAACCTAAAAGTTTATTATTACTGACGTAAAGCACGAGATAGCGCTCTCAATATTTACCAAAATATACTTAATTCGTAAATTTTTATACATTTACACAATAAACTAGAAAAAAATATATTTTGTTTTTATAGCTCTGGGGACAACAAAAGGCTCTGATTTTAAGTAATACTGCCTGAAATTTTTGGAAGAGAAGAAAATACTAGTTATCATATTTAAATAAGTGTAGACGAGTAACGATGCCAGCGTGAATAAAATCATACTTCACAGACTGCATATGTGAAATAAAATGGTAGTAGCAAGTACAGTAAATAGCAAGACCAAAGTGGAACCTTATTTTTTTTTGTTATCTATGTCACTAACAATAATAAGAATTTAAAAGTTATAAATAGATAATTAAAACGAATTTAAAAAGTTTTGCCCCTGTGGCAGTGTACCTTTAACGCTGGCAGCATTTCCTCGCTGTATTGCGATACTTACTCGTTGAGCGAGGAAAGCACCAGCTCTGGCTCTACCAGGCGCCAAAGGGAACCAAATCAAAGTTGGAGGAAAAGCTCTATATGATATATGACCGGTTTATTTTTCTGCCTGGTCTGCTTTTGTGCTTATGTCGCTAACATAGATAACTTAATATCACTGACAAAGACATACATACCACCTAGTTTATATTCTTGAAATCTGTCTGTCGTAAATAATTTCCCAAGTTCGTCGAGGTGACGTCGACAAATGCGTCCTGGCTCTAATTGAATAACTTTGTGATAAGAGGCTTCTAGGGAGTAAAACAATTTACTTAAAATTATAAATAAATAGTTGCTATTATAGAAAACTCTCTGCTTTTACCATTTAAATAATAGCGTGAGTGTTATACTGTTCTGTGCCGAGCAGTGTTGGCCAAGTGGCTTCAGCGTGCGACTCTCATCCCTGAGGTCGTAGGATCGATCTCCGGCTGTGCACCAATGGACTTTAATTCTATGTGCGCATGTAACATTCGCTCGAACGTTGAAGGAAAACATCGTGAGGAAACCGGCTTGCGTTAGACCCAAAAAGGCTCAGGTGGCTGATCGCCTACTTGCCTATTAGATTAACAAATGATCATGATAGATATAAAAATCTGAGGCCCAGACCTAAAAAGGTTGTAGCGCCACTGATTTTATTTATTTATATTGTAAACAATATAAATAATAATTGTAACAAAACAAATTAAATATTTAGTCTTTGTTGGGCAGTTTTAGAGATTTCGAAAAATCTTAAAATAATTTGACGTTTACAATCAGGCTGCGGATGATGTTTACTCATCTTAATTATTGTTCAATGTAGCTCAGTCGATAATGACGGTCATGTGCGTAACGATCTCTTGACAAGGATCCCATAAAATACTTTACAAATTTAAATACACTGTATTTTAATTCTAACTAGATATTCACATTCTTACATATTTCACTACAATAAGAATTACTCTCTCCAGTCGATAGCTCATGTCAGAGAGTCCTGGTCAGCAAGGAAACATCTGGAGCCGACTGTCTGTTTCCACCGGTGCTGTCCAGCACCTCACTTATTACAGTGTATAGTTTTGAGAACGATGAGTCTTTCATCAGTCCATCTGGTTAGTGAACGGCCACGTGATCTTTTTCCTTCTGCTACCAACCACGAGCAGTTGTTCTCATCTCCTCTGCGTATTGTATGGCCAAAATATGTTAATTTTATACTAAATTAATTCATTATCAGCATATGATATATAGGCGAGTCCGTATGCAGTGTTGGGATCGATGCATTGGTCGCGAAGCGCGCGTCCGTATGACAATAGAACTTAAAAACGACAACGATGAAGAGATATCTCATGCCTTTGAAAAGTTCCCTTCTAAAGTACGTGATTGCCTGTAAACAAATTATCACACTTTAATTATTGTTTATCATTGGTGTAATAAAATACATATCTACATTTAATCTCAAACAAGCAGAAGGAATATTTCCGTGCACATAAACCGTTTTTATATTGCTATCAACCGGTATTTTTACGGTTCCTTGGTCGTTACGTTCAATAGTATTCAAAAGACATTGAATATCCTCCCGGGGAACGTTAGGGAAACGAGATGTTAAGGAAAATAAGGTTTCCAAAATTTTATGTTGTTACGCCATTTATTTTCTAAATTAAATCATACGTGTGTAAATTTCTTTCATATGGAATTTATCGTAACATTTTTGCTATAAGTCTAGATTTTACCAATAGGCGAATTGAAAAATTTCGCATGAAACGCATTTACACTAGCATAAAACTATTCAGGCCGGAAAGGTCTGGAGCGTGGTGGAGCGATGGAGAGCGGTGGAGACTCTCTGTGGAAGCCCGCTGCCCCATCTAGGGATTGTAGAACATTAAGTCAAGTATGTCATAAAACTCTTAGATTTTCCTTTCATTTGCTTCAATTGGATTCGATCAAAATCGGATATTAAGAAATGGCGCACAGCCGCATAGTTATGTAAAATATACTACGGCATAGTTATGGAAAATATAAATATATTCTTCGAATAATGTATACAAGTTAGCCGTCAAATCTAAATACAAAATACCATCCGTATCACCTCGACGTCCGGCGTTCCACAACTGAGCGTTTTCGTGTTTCTTGCCGCGCACCACCACTATGTGGAACCAGCTGCCCACTGAAGTATTTCCGAACCACTTCGACGGAGGGTCCTTCAATAAAAGACCATACCAATTCTTGAAAGGCCGGCAACGCACTTGCGAGCCTTCTGGTAGTGTGAGTGTCCATGGGCGGCTTTATCACTTAACATCAGGTGAGCTTCCCGCCCGTTTGCATCCTATTACATTTTAAAAAAAAGTTTAGAAATCAAACAGCCATCAAGCCTATCTTCAAATACATAACTAGAAATCACATAGGTTTGACTAAAACATTTTTTTGTTCGATACGAATATGTAAACAAAAATATTCACCCAGTTTTGTGTAAAATCTAGTGAAAAGAATTGTTTTCGTCGTTTGTGCAGTTTTTTAATAAAAGTGTGAAAAGTTTTAATGAACGTCTAAAATGTTACTTAACATTATTTTGTCAGTATTTAAAATTCTGTTTTCCCGTGGAAAATAAAGTTACAATTTCTCTCATTACTCAGTTGCAAGTAGCAATTGAAAATGTTAAAACACTGGCCTAGTTTCGATTTTATGTCGATGTAAAAATTATCTGAAATTGAAAGAATGCTTTAATACAAGGAAAACGTTTATCAACGCCTTAAGTATTAAAAGAAAAATATATCTGTGGCGCTGGAACCTTTTTTAGATCTCGGCCTCAGATTTTTGTATCTGCTTCACGATCACTTGTCAATCTAATAGGTGCTCACTGATTAGCACTCTGGGCCTGACACACGCCTTCGACTTCCTCACGTTGTTTTCATTCACCGTTCGAGCGAATGTTACATGCGCACTAAGAAAGCACAGCCGGGTATCGAACCTACGATATGAGAGTCGCGAGCTGAAACCTAACTAACACTGCTCTTTAATAATATTCAAATATTTTTTTTCTATTAATAGAAGAAAACGAATACAATGATTAATTTAAATTATCCTTTCAATATACTTTCATGCATAGGCTCGGATCCGGATGAACGATGTATTCAAATGATTCAGGTAAGGGATATTTTCAGAATATTAATTTAAAGGTCTCATGAAAAATATAAAACCGCCGTACAGTGATTAGTCGTTAGTTTATAGATATATGACTATGTTTCAGATTAGTTTAACAGTTTTAATGCATTTTATAGGTTCTATTTTTAAACGAACTTATTATAAGCAATGATAGATATCAGTCAGGCTTCTGCGCTAGAGTAGATTTTTGCATGTAAGATATGTTGATATCCGATGATTTCCTTCGCCATATTATGAGCACGTCTTTCGGGTGTATGGACGAGCTGGAATTTTCTATAAGGTTTTCCTCGGCATTATAAGAAGGTCCAAAGAAGACCATAGTAATTGTAAGCAATGATCACCATTTTCGTATTTTTATAAAGAGAATAATAGTGAAAATAAATTCGAGCTAGCCCGATTTACTGTGTGTTCTAGAGAGCTGTATTTTAAGTAATAATGTTGGAATTGTGCACGATTTAAGACACAGCGCATGGCGGTGTCTCTTTGAATTTTTATAGCTCCACAGAGGTTTACAGAAAATGCAGAGAATTTAATATTTCCTTAAAATTAAATTAAAGATATTTTTCAGCAAAATTGGATAATATAACTTTGCTTATGTGCAAAACAAAAGAGTTACATTGATTAAAACTTATTTTACCTGCATTTTAGAACCAGCTTATTTAAAACGTTTGATTTTCCAGAAAACTTGGGTATGTTTAGCATGTAACTTTTTCTTGCCAAATTAAAATTGATCATTTGTCAATCACATAGGCCAGGAGTGATCAACCTGTGCCTGATACACACCGTCGACTTTTTGGGTTAAGGCAAGCCGGTTTCCTCACGACGTTTTCCTTCACCGTACGAGCGATTGTTAATCGATAGAAAGTGCATTGGTCTAAGCCGCGGATCGAATCTACGACCCTAGGTCAGAGAGTCGCAACCTGAAGTCACTAGACCAACACTGCTTCTAATGACTTTTACAATTGCTAATAAACATAAAATACTGGCCGTGCGGCGGGTTAATCTACTCAAATGGGATGTTATTACACAAGTAGTTTCTGAGATAAGCGCGTTTAAACAAACAAACTTTTCAGCTTAATAATCCACAGATAATATATCATTTCTCGACCGTGTCTGTGTAAACACAATATACTTAAAAGCTACCGAACGGATTTTAGTGCGGTTGTCACCAACGTACGATTCCAGCCCTGCGATTCTGTAACTCACTTTTCGAACTCACATAGCGGTTTTCGCATCGGTGGTCGCTCTGAAATCAGCCGTGAAGCAGTCATTTTATGATTTGGCATTCTAATAAACAATAAACTACAAGCCCACCTGTACAGAATTCCGTATTGTATGTAATGTTCCGTATTGTATGTTTATCATGAAATATAAAGAATTTGCATATAAAAATATAACACGAAATCTACACGGGCATAGCTGTTAGTGGTAGCTAGTATCCACAATCTTACTACATACATGTGAATCATGATTAGATTTCAATGGAAATAAAGATATACTTGAATAGTTTTGTATGTAATTTCACCGGTAATTAATATCTGGTTATACCCGTTACTATGTTGTATTGTTTACGTCTTCGATATAAGATCTGAAAATAAATATTCGCCAGAATAAAGCATTCAATGTGATTTAAGAATATATTAATTTTATGTTTTAATATTAGAAGAATATTTTCGCATAGTACGCTAGAATAACTGTAATAAATTGTACTATGTCGTTCTTGTACAAAGTAAACAAAGTAAAGAATGTGGTAAGTAGATTGTTTCATTTCGTAAAGTACATTTTTCATTACAACGTATGTTGGACATATTTCTGCTTTCACAACTTCACTTCGGAACTAAGCTACTTTATATCTGTTTTTATTACTAGATATAACGTAGGTCTGAGACGTATTTTGATTATCTAATATGATAACATTATAATATGAGCAGTGTTGGCCTAGTGCTTCAGCGTGCTACTCTCATCCCTGAGGTCGTAGGTTCGATCTCCGGCTGTGCACAAATGGACTTTCTTTTTAAGTGCGCATTTAATTAACACTAGGTATCATTCGCTCGAACAGTGAAGGTACACATCGTGAGGAAACCGATTTACCTTAGACCCAAAAAAGTCGACGGTGTGTGTCAGGCACAGGAAGCTGATCACCTACCTACTTGCCTATTAGAGAGGCCCATACCTAAAAAAGTTGTAGCGCCACTTATTTATTTATTTTTAATTTTAACATTATAATATAAAGGCGGCTAATAGTGATACAAATTTTTTGGTGTGTGAGATGTTTCTTACTAAACAATTCCAACAAAGATTTCGTATATGATAGTAGGTACTAATGTATCTAAAAAGGATAATATTAGGCTTATTACAATTTCAAAGGTTAAAGCACCGGAAATGAAAGTTCTACAGACATCTGCCAGATGACCGGTAAGCAGATGGTTGAAGAAAAAAGGTTCTTTTGTTATCTATTTGATGAATGCAAACATGTGGTTAATGTTTCAGTTAAGTGGTAAATGCCCGGTTTAGATTGTATAGCTTTTTACCTTGTATGGTAAGATATTTTTCTCTCTAAATTCAGCTAGTCGAATGTGTAAGCTTAATTTACAAATTTCATATTTAATATTGCATTGAAGCTGTTAAATTAAAGATGTAAAATGAAAATAAACAACTTTCTGTTTAAAAAATAAACAATTTTTTCTAAGCTATTCCTGTCCTACGTCAGGACAATTTTTTTGAGCTTAAGTTCGCACCAATAAGTTATAATTAATTACTTATGATTATTAATCTCTGGCTTTGACGTAAAAAGTCTTATTAGTGCACGGTGAGGCTATTAAAAGACTATTGTGACCATTATAAACGGTATGCTTTAGTTTTTATAATAGTTCGGAACAGGTTGCGTGGGAACAACCGAATGAAACATGTTATCATCAACATAACGGTGCAGAATGAAAATAAAACAAGAATCGTTCACATAAATGCTATTTAATGCAATCCCAATCCAATTAAATTGAAATGCGATCAAAATAAATAATAAGCGTAAATTTCCATTCAGTCGACCATATTAATTTTCACTTGTTCTAGGAGTTTCGATTTCGTTCGATTTATCTTTTTGTACTTCGGGTTTGCTTTGACTGATCTCCTGACGCTACTTCTGATCATCACTCTGTCGAAGAGTTCTTCACTGGTGTCTTCACTTCCGTCATCGGAGAAGTGATTATTCATACTTTCATCTAATTTCTTTGGCCTTATTAATAGTGAAGTGTTCATCGTATCATCTGAGAGCGTCGCATCGACGTCCTCAGAAAGCTGTCTATCTTCATCACTTGTCGCTTTTTCTGAGCTGAGTTGGCGGACCAGGACTCTGGATTCGGTTCGAGGTACCTCTAGGTTTTTCTTTTTCTCATCCTTTTTTTTAGTGCCTTCGCGATTACTTGGTTTGTATTTCATTGGAGAGAAATCTACTCGACGTAAGAAACTGATGGAATCTGCAAATCGCCGACTGCCTTTTCTTGTAGTTTTTGGGGCCGCTTTTCCATCCTTAGATTTACATAAGTTATCATCGACATCCAATGCAACGCCAGAGTCAGAGTTAGATTCTATATTAATTGTGATTTCCGGTACACTTAAAGCCTCTTTGATTTTAAGTTTATTAGTTATTTCTTCAATAATATCTTCTTGTTTTTTTATTATTTCATCTTTTTGTGCTAATTGTTTGTTCACTGCCTCGGTTCTTATAGCTAGATTTAATTCGTAATTTTCAAGTTCCTTAGACAAGAATTCTAATTCCCTTTTTCTGTTATCTTCGAGCTTTTTAATGGTCTCAGCCTGTTTTATGTAGGCGTCTCTGAGTTTCGCAATTTCTTGTTTATGTGACGTAGTAAGAAACTTGATTACGTTAATAGCTTCCTGGAGCGTTGACGGCTGCAACAGATTTTCTCTACTCGTACTGGACGTCATTTTTCTTAGATCTGTAAAAAACATATATTTATTATTGACACGATACAATGATTATAAAATATGTATATATGAATGATGATAAGTATTAAGTGAATAATTATTTAACATCATACAAAACTAAAAAGAAAAACTTAATATTTAAGTTTGTAAGTTAATTCTAACCGCCTTATCAAGGAATAATTAATAAATTGCATAAGACTGCGGTTTTAAATACGTTTTAGTGGTACCTCATTAGTGTAATAGGTAAGTAACTTAATTAGTTTATCATAAGCACTTGTTAGGAATAATGATTTAACATCAATCGGATTATCAAGTTTGTAATTTCTTTGAACAATAATCCTATTGTACCTATATTATCAAGATTGTGTCATTTTTACTTCAAATTCATTATGATGTCTTTGTAGCGTTATATTAGCGTGTTTTACAATAGATAAAGTAATAATGTATATTCTTTATCTATTGTTAGTATTATTCTCAGAGATAATACTAATATCCAATATATAATAACCTAACATGTGTATTATAAGTAATAGATTGTCGACTCGAAGTCACACTGCTTGGTAAATACGGATTTTAAAGGATATATAGAAACTCGAAGAACGCTTTATATTTAAATTTATTCTACACAAAAAGTGATTTTTAAAATCGGCTTCGTATAAATCGACTTTTAACTATTAGCTGAATTGTTCCAATTGTACGATATTTTTTTTACTTCTATTGGTACTTCCCAAACCTAAACTGTTTTATGAATATCCGATAATGGATAAAACCCTAGAAATTTCTTCGAAACACTAATTAAGTTCCGTTGCATTAACGGATTGCTATCAGCTGTAACTATTGTCATGCAGGTAGCACCCTAAAGTTTTTATGGCATAATGGTAATATTTTTTACTACTACTAGGAACTTACTAAGTATTTGATTTTAAGCTCTGTATATTAACTTCAGTTGGATTAGTAGAAAATATTTTCCCACAACTATTACAATAGGCAGTTCACTGGATTCATATTTTAAAATGAAGCCCTTAAAGAGAGAAAAATATATTGTAATATGACCTAAAAGCGTGCATAATGGCGTTAGCCCAGATATGTATATTGTATTTCCGTACGAACTAAATTAAATAAAACTGCTGCTACTTCATATTATGTTATTAAAACTCTTAACCATTATTATTTACTCCACATGAGTATAATTCCGATTCTTAGAAAAGCTTAAGAAAACCGGCTCAAAATTGTGATTGGCCTGTGCTGTAAACGTCCAATACAATTATTGTAATGATTTGATTTATTCCGTTATATTGTCCTAATGTTTCCTTACCATTGTTTTTAGATAAATTACGTTTATTAACCTCATGAACATATTAGATCGATCATGAATTAATATTTAAACTAAGTTGAATCAAGAGTGTTCCTACAGTTTCCAAAGTGGTCATACCAAAACTATTTTACTGTTATATTACCCCAATGATAGGTATATAGGAAGGAGTAAATATTTAATCAAAAGTGTGGTTTGGTATGTGAGTACTATATATTGAAATAATTTTTTTTTTAAATATGTACAGAAGATGTATTACATTATTTACATAACGTGTGCCTTATAGAGATCGTCAAATTTCGAATTACTCATTAATTAATTATTTAATATTTGATATTCGAATTATTATTTGATATTTAGAGCTTACATATCAAGATAATATAACAATAAATCAAAATAGTTTTAGCAAAAACACGATGAAGCTTGTTTAATATTGTATAATTTAAATTGAGTAGTCGATTACAATACGAACGCAAATACTATTAAGATTAGATATTTTAAAATATTTTTCAGAGCGATCTAAATCCACCTGCACCGAAGTATGCTCTTCCATTCCACAAATACCATCGTGGTTTATATTATCCGTACAATAACATTATTGTTCGCCGAACAAGTGACCTTTTAAACAGCTGTTTTGTTAAGTCACTATAGAATTCCTTTCTTAGAATCTCTTTATGTTTTAATATTTAATTTATATGTTGATGTAGTCTTTAGATTATATACCAGCTACCTATAAAAACTAAGTGAATAAAATTACTTTTTCTATATTATACATATATGATATATATACTATTCATAAAATACAATACAGATATACAAAAAAGAAAATTTTAATTCAAATAATGGACTTCATTTACCGGACTCCAGAAAGCTTACAAAATTACCGCAATTTAAACACCATATAATATTTAATTAACACTTCATATTAGTTAAGCATTGTATTAATTATTAAAAATTTACTAATAATCATCCCTATAAGAAACTAAATCAATTATTAATTAATAAACTACAATTAAATAATTAATAAAACTAATTACCTGAACAAAACGATCTCAAATCAAAATAAATCGGGAACAATACATAACAAATAACACATCACACATTGGCGGCTGAACACTGACTGAACTTATAATAAAACATTGACAAAGCCTTAATTGATTCCCCAACTAAAACACCTTACTGTACATATATTATTACACGATTTTGATCCTTACGACTATATAATAAGAAACGATGTCAGATGAACAGTTTTAATACTCTAAAGTATGAGTCAGAACAAGTTTCCCCGGATTCCGATGCAGGTAAGCCGGGACTGAGTTCATAGACCTGCCAACTATTAATAGACGGTGGGAGAAAAGGGATCATTTTATAGTGGTATGCCAATTGTTGAAACTTCTTAGAATGTATTATACCGTAAAGGACTCAATAATAATTCTGGAAAAATACTGAAGAATTTATTGACTATCTTAGTTTCAAGCATTTACATTCCTAGAAATTTCTACCATCATAGTGAGAAATTAAGACTATTCATTGGAACAGCCTGGATTCAAAGGCTCACTCCACTATTTAGACCAGTGTTTCCAGAGGGGCAATTCTATTGTTAAGAGACCCCTCTTAACAATAGGATTGCCCCTCTATTCAAAAATTAATTAAAATTATTTGGAATTTGAGTTTCACTTTCTTTTTTATGTTTTGAAAATGTACTTGTTTTTCGTTAACAATTTCCTAGTAGGTAATTTCTTCATAAAACCTATCATTTAAGTTTCTTAAATGAACAATTCAATTATTTATAAATAAATTATGTATGTTAAATAGGGTTGCATACGAATTTAAGAAAGACTAAGGTGGGGCATGGTTCAAAAAAGTTTTGGTATTAGACACTTAATTTGCACATAATTAATTAATTAATTATGCGAATTTGTACAAGGAAATTAAATAGATAATATCAGAAAACATTTGTTAAAGGCAAAGGTTTTCATAGAATTTGATTTTACAGCGATTTTCTTTGTTCTTGTTTCTAAAATCAGGAAGACAAATAGGTTTATTGTTAAAAGTATGTGTTATCAACACGTAACGTAACGTTTAACGTTACTCGGTTAGATTCCAGGAATTAATTTCGAGTTAATTGTAACAAAAGACAGAACATATACTTAAATAATCACTTCTATTGACTTAATATATAGACCACAGGCATTATACATACAGGAGAATATAATCAACGAATATAGTTTATCTATTGATTTTAGTAAAACTGTTTCATCTATACTAATATTATAAAGAGGAAAGATTAGATTTTTTGTTTGTTTGAAATGAATAGGCTCCGAAACTACTTGACCGATTTCAAAAATCGGGTCTCGTTCTCTTTCAACAATCTTTCACCGTTGGCAAGCTACACTATTCCCGAGTGACATAGGCTAAGTTTCATTTTAAAAAAAAATTAGGGATGCTTACTAAAACTTGAATAATCTAACCCAAGGTGTAAAAAAATCAACAAAAGACTTCCTTCAATCGCGTGCCCTGCGAAAACTATTTATGATAGAACAAAATGATGTATCACAATTTTTCAGGACACATCACTATCTATAGAAAATATCTCGACAGCATGTCTCTATCTTTTATAGTTACGTCACAATAAGCGTCCCTTTATTATTATTTTTTTATTTAAATACCACCGCTAGAAAAGGCTCTTTATTCGTACCTAGGCATTGATCATTATCAAAATAAATACCAACGTTTCACATAAGTTACAATTTAATGTCATAACCACCAAAAAAGCATGGTGGATTGGTGTTCTCCTGCCGTTTCTCTTGAATAGTTGACTACTATGTAATATAACAAAAATCTTAGCCACAGCAACGCTTGGCCGAGTCTACTAGTAGGTATTATAATATAATTAATGACAAACAAGTATTCAGTATTATATATTATGTAATATATTTGAGAGAAGTTTTGTTCGAGATTTTGACACCAATAACTCGTTGCTGCCTAGCCGATCTTGGTATTTTTTTATCTTTAATGATCCAGTTGGAACCCGTATAAGGTGGATATTTTGGAGGATCCTGTTAGTAGTAACCTGGTTAAAGCAGAACTAAAATTTATTGTTTGTAAAATTCTCAATAAACACATTGGTGATGCCACATTGAAATAATGTATGCAAACTGTGGTGTAGGTTTAAAATTCGCGTAATAAAATACGTTATTAACAATTATAACTAATATGAAGAATTAGCTGTATTAATTAGTGTTCTTGTTAACAAATTATGTTTAAGAAGAATTTAATCTTCAAACTTCTGGCATAAAATGAAGCTTGTTTAAAGTATAAGTTAACTATTTTCATAACATGAAATTGATGTTTTAGATAATTAATGTTAGATACAGTCAAAACCGGTTATAACGACATTGAAGGGACCGTATAGTTGCCGACGTTATATCCGATAGTCGTTATAAGCAATGTCATATATTATGTATACACAAGTATAGTTCATATGTATGTACAATACATACAAGTTATATTATCATAGTTATCTATCTAGAATAGGTAGGTATGGGTTATAATATGGTATGTTAATATTATAATATGTAAACGAGTCAAAAAGAAACAAAAATATTTATTACGAAATAATTAGGTACAAAAGTAATCAGTTATTTTGGTCTGTTTTTTTTTAGCCCATTCTCAAATATTTTTTGCATTTTACGTTTCATACTCCTCAAGGTATGAGTATCACCAGTATCAAACTGTTCGTTAAAGGCAACAAATTTTTTTAAGAGCCTCGGAAATCGTTGTTGGCTGAAACTGTTCGTTGGGATAAAGTGCGTAGGTTATAATATGCCTAAATATTCATTCAACGTCCCTAAATAAGATTTAAAATCGTTTGGATTGTTTTGTTTTGCTGAGACAAGAAGCGGTTGGTCGTTATAGCCGATGAATATCGATAAAATTTCGTCGTTGTAAGCGATATGTCGCTGTATCCGATGTTGTTATAAGCGGTTTGTTTACTGAATAGTTTACTAGGGATTCGGACGGGACCATACAATCTGGTTGTAATAACCGATAGGTCGTTGTAAACGATGTCGTTATAAACGGTTTTGACTGTATATTGATTAATAGGCTAACTCGATAAGTTAATTACTAACATTGATGAAAATATTGATATATTTTACAACAATCTTCCTTCTTTGTTTATCATATTCTTAATGAAGTGTAAGTTTCTATTTAGTTTTGGTTATTATTTATTTTGTGGTTGCTTGTTTAATTTTTCCCTAGCTAGCTTGATTATGATCTAATTAATATAATTGATGTGTAAAATTTGTGATGTCATATTATATAATTTTAGTTATACACGTTGTTTAAGAACTTATAAATAAATAAATAAATAACGTATTAATAATATAAATCTAGTCAGCTTAGCTAAACGCTGAATTTGAGCGTTGGAACCCAAGCCTTTTTCGTTAGAAAGAATAAAAATAATAAAAACGATTGTTTCCGCCCGGGATCGAACCGGGGGCCTTCTGCGTGTTAGGCAGATGTGATAACCGCTACACCACGGAAACGATATGTATTGTCGACAATTTATTGAACACATACTTTAACTCATATTTATTACTAGTAATAGTGGCTTGACAACTTCTGACGTAAAAGGTTTTAATACAAACTTAAGTGTAATCGTTATCTGATAAAAAAACACGCGAAGAATAGAATACGCATTCCTTCAGTTTTTGAATCTGCCATAAAGAGTGGGTAGCATTAAGCTATAGGTAACAGTAAGCGAACAGCAGCAGAAGTATTTAGGAACGTAAATTTTAATGAAATTATGTTTTTTAATTGGCCCTACGGAGTTCAATACATGTACAAGAAAACATTAGACATTAATTACGACAGAAGAGGAGTGTTGGCCTAGAGGTCAGCGTGCGACGCTCATCCCTGATAAGATAGAACCGGCTGTGCACCAATGGACCTTCTATGTGCGCAATTAACACTCGATCGGGAAACGGGACCCGGGCTACGGGGAATAAAAACATTGTGAGGAAACCGACATAAGTTCGACCCAAAAATTACCTCATGAAAACAAGACATACAGAAATATGAAGTCCGGACCTAAAAGGTTATATTGTTACTGTTTATTTGTAATAACGGTCAGTCAACATTTTTACAATAACTAGAAAAAGTATAGAACTGTACAAGAACGAGATTATAGCGATATAATAAGAACACCAGCTGGTCAAAATCGATGCCATAACAGAACATGTTCTTTTTTTTAAATAATTATTTTTGAAGTTATACTTTAGGCGCGTTATGAAAAATTGATGAGAGTGAAATTTTACGACGCGCGCACCGTGACACAAAATTAACAGAATGAAGTTGCCCACGGAAGATGCTACGGCATTGGACATAATTTAAAAACAACATTCGAATAATAATAGAATTTATGTTACACTTAATGTTAGAGAATAATGATAAATATTTATTTATTTAATTTTTCAAATGTAAACTGAACTTTATTGACTATAATGACTTCTTTTCCAGTCTTTGATTATTTAATTGTAATTAATTATTTGCATGCAATCAAAAACTATTTTTAACAACGCCAAAGAAGTATAACTTCTTACGCGCGTACATAAGTACACGCACCTTTTTTTTATAATAATCTATAAAAGACGTAGCCTCAGCGCAGCAAAAGCAATTTTACCTTAAGCTCTAGATAGGTCGAGTGTACTGAATAACGCACGCCTTATCACAGACTAATATGATATTCTAAGTGTCAAGTTAGTCGTAAATAGTAATAAAACCTCATATATATTTATGATCCAGGCTGATGCGGAAAATGGAAAACTGGCAACATCCTACATATTCTGTCAAGAGGGTTGGACGTTCGTATGACGTTTATGGAGTGAATTGAAAAGATTTGGGAATGTTTGAAACTTCTTAAAATTTATGTGTTTTGTATTTTCTCATAACTTTTAAAATCAGATATTACTGTAATGTATAGTGGTTGCCTAGTGAAAGGGTTTGCGTCGCTCCATCCTGAGGCCGCAGACTCGCAGCCCGGTTGAGCAATAATTGTTTTTTTTTCTATGTTATGTGGAATAATTGCCACGAAAATATTGCACTCATGAAATGAATGCGTAATGCATTGAAGGCTGATGAAAGAAGTATGTCTATGACACTACTCAAAAGCAAAAATGATAAGTCAAACATATAGGTACAAAGAATAATTATATTTATTTTTAAATAATTTTATTTATAATTCTTACATAAAATATTTTAATTATAGTCATCTGTTTTTTTTTATGTTACAGGAGGCAAACGGGCAGGAGGCTCACCTGATGTTAAGTGTTACCGCCGCCCATGGACACTCGCACTGCCAGAAGGCTCACAAGTGCGCTGCCGGCCTTTCAAGAATTGGTACTCTCTTTTCACGAATGACTCTAAGTCGAATTGGTTCGGAAATACATCAGTGGGCAGCTGGTTCCTCATAGTGGTGGTGCGCGGCGTTTTAACGAACGTTTTAACTACTTCGGTTCCAAATACTTTACATCCTTTCTTATAACAACACTATATGTGATTTAAAATGTGACTTCTTCGATACAAAAGTCCCGTCGGGAGTTGTGTGCGCAATATTGCGAGATACGATTGTAAGGAAGTTGCATGAATCTGTTTTGCGCTACGCCTTCTAAAGTTCTCATAGTATTTTCACACGTGTATATCCACTTAAAAATAAATAAATTAGTGGCGCTACAACCTCTTTAGGTCTTGGCCTCAGATTTCTGAATCTGTTTCATGATCATTTTTAAATCTAATAGGCAAGCAGGTGATCAGCCTCCAGTGCCTGACACACGCCGTCGACTTTTTGGGTCTAAAGGATGTCGATTTCCTCACGATGTTTTCCTTCACAGTTCGAGCAAATGTTAAACGCGCACATAGAAAAAAAGTCCATTGGTGCACAGATGGGGATCGAACCTACGGTATGAGTCGCACGCTGAAGCCAGGCCAACACTGCTCTACTATATCCACCTACTAACATATATTCATAAGTACCTGTTTGTCCTCATTTTTAGTGTGTGATGTTTGAGAGCATAACTAAAATGAAAACAAAAATGAACATTCATGTTTATTGTTCGCAAGGCGACACCTTTTAACGCAACACGAATCTTATTTTATTTCCTTGTACCGAATAAGTTTATTTATGTACTGGGATATTTCTATCGTTTAGATCGTAACACGTTCCGGCAATGGTCCGTGAAACTTGGGGAAAAACTTTTATTGATATTAAGGGTTTTCATTTTCGCAACTTCCGGTGTGTCGCTCGCTTCGATAATTTCACATGTATGTATTTGTACGAATATTCAAATTATATGCGAACTGGTGCCTATATACAAAGGATAAATACATTTGATATCTTTTTATACGTGGCATCGAATGGATATGCCATCTGAAATCTTATATTTTACCCTTTAAATCATACTAGAGAAAGGTGCTTGCTAAATTGAATGAACAGAAACAATACTATGGACCATACAGCGCAACAATTTCAAAAATAACTCTACAGTATGCAAATCTTTATTTTGCAGAAAAATATCAAATACTAACATACCAGCACGAGCTGTGTGTGTTAATCTTCAGAGTGGTAGCCCAGTCATTTTAGGGGTTTCACCTCGGAATGAAAGATAATAAGCTACAAATTGGTATAGACCTTTGTTTTGTCGTTCTAAATGTTGTCTCAAAAGTCACAAATGATACCGTGTCCGCGTCTTAAGATATTGAAGGCCAAAGGTCATAAAAATGGGTTTTTCGTGAATATCTCGCTTTCTATTGCTTAAATGATATTTGTACTTATTATAAAAGTTGTAGAGTATAAAATTCTCTACAATTTTTGTTTCATGTTTTTTTTGATACGGTCAACCGTTTTTGAGGTAGAGCGCGAAGAGTGCGCAGCGCACAGTCATATATGGTCCTATGCAAGGTCAAGCGTGAGTTACGGTTATCAGTACGTTATATCAAGTCTATTATTTATTAAATTATTATAATTATTAAACAATGGCCATTATTTATGTACTAATTTTTAATTGTTGATATTTTATTAAAATCAGAAACTTAATTATTTATATTTAACTATTCAACTATAGTATATTATTAATTCTGGAATATATATTTTCAGTTAAAAAGACAATAAGGGGATATATTTTATGCATATCTTTATTTATCATTAAATATGCCATACTATACATTTGTTGAAAGGTCTGTTTAAATATCATAAGAATTTTTATTGGTTTTAATTATAATAAAATTGTGAATAGAAGCTAGTTATTTTCATCTTCTTCGTCGTCTTCTTCTTGTTGTCGCTCGAAAACGTTCAATTCATTGTCATCATCCTCATTATCGGTCATATTCATCTCCAAACCCTCCAGAATTTCAGGATCGTATGCGTTTTCTTCATCGGGATTACTTGGATATTGTGCAGCGTTCAGGCAAGCTTGTCCATTGCACTGGGCACAAGCTAAAGAACATAGTAGCCCTGATTTTCGGCATCCACAGCGGGAACCACAACCATTTTTGCAATTGCAAAATATTATATTTAGTAGTTCGGTTGGTGCTGGAGGTAATAACGTTCTTATGGGCTCCAGGATTCCATTTTCAAGCATCCAGCCCCATTCTTGAGGTTCTAAGTCATTCCCTAACCACGTTTGAATCTGGTAGTAGACGCGATTTATATGTTGATGAGCTGCTACACTTGTTGGTGGAAGTCAAATTGTACAGGTTTATTTAGTTTCGTTAATTTAATGAATTGCGTGTAGCGAAAATGATCAATGTTGTCCTCAGATTTTGGAGCATTATATAATGCCAACAAGATGCGCACTCCATTTTCAAATAATGTTTGTACCGGGCAGTTTTCTTGTTGAAATACTTCCACCAGTTTATCCAAATTGGGAATTTTCTCCAATGCTTTAGTAACAGTTTTTTTTTTCTTTTTTAAATAGCGCAGAAGTCGTGTCACAGCCACTAAATGCGTGTAAAAATAGAATGTGTTTTTTAGTACGCGGATATTGATCAAAACTTTTGGAAGAGTATTTTGCGTCTTAACATTGCCTTTCCCAACTTTTTTAAAGAAAATTTCCTGTTGATGTGATTGAGTACGCCCAATTAGAATAACGAGCAAATCAATATCTTCTCCTATGATGACGGCAGTCTTTTGATGTTCTGATAATGCAATAGCTGTCTCGATGATGAGAACATCAGCATCATCTCTGGCTTGTTTTGTTGTGATATCAATAGTTTTTAATTTTTCGACAAGCATGTAGATAAATTTTGTTTTATTAGACCGATTTGATAAAAATTTCTCTTGGCTGATTGGCACAATCATTGTTTCGTCAAAACAAACTTCATACGATTTAGAAAGTGCAGCAGTTCTTCTTTGTTGTTCCATTGCTTTAATATTTTTACTATTGTCCGAATATCCGTCAAATACAACAACAATTTCTGAATAATAGACTTGATATAACGTACTGATAACCGTAACTCACGCTTGACCTTGCATAGGACCATATATGACTGTGCGCTGCGCACTCTTTGCGCTCTACCTCAAAAACGGTTGACCGTATTAAAAAAAACATGAAACGAAAATTGTAGAGAATTTTATACTCTACAACTTTTATAATAAGTACAAATATCATTTAAGCAATAGAAAGCGAGATATTCACGAAAAACCCATTTTTATGACCTTTGGCCTTCAATATCTTAAGACGCGGACACGGTATCATTTGTGACTTTTGAGACAACATTTAGAACGACAAAACAAAGGTCTATACCAATTTGTAGCTTATTATCTTTCATTCCGAGGTTGACCCCTTTTTTTACCTAATATGACTGGGCTATGGGTGCATTACGCTCTTGTGTACAATATACAATTTTATAAATGGTTTTTTTAAGTGTTTTAAAGTCTGATTAAAATATTGTTATACCGATCTTGGTGGCCAGTGTTGGCCTAGTGCTTTCAGCGTGCGACTCTCATTCCTGAGGTCGTGAGGCGATCCCTGGCTGTACAACAATGGACTTCTATGTGCCATTTATCATTCTCTCGAACGGTGAAGGAAAACATCGTGAGGAAACCGGCTTGCTTTAAACCCAAAATGGTGGCTGATCACCTACTTGCCTATTAGATTGATAAACATGAAACAGATTCAAAAACCTGTGGCCCAGACCCAATTAGGGTTGTAGCGCCACTGATTAATTTATTTAATACCGATCTTGGCAAGCGGTAGAAGTTAAAGGTTTCATTTTACATAACCTGAAATCTGAGCTTACTTGGTTATAATGACCACACCCGGGCGCCTGCGGTGATTCCGGCCTTTGGAAGTTGATAATTGTGGTCCATTTCTAAAAGATACTGTTGGATAAACTTCTCTTTAGAATATATATTTTCTGCATTTAAAATTATTAATGATATTCTATTTACCAACGAATGCATGCCTTATTTAAGTTATCAGTTTATATTAATCACGCTGACAGTGTATGGACAATAAAAAAAACGTGTGGGTACTTATGTACACGCATTAGAAGTTATACTTCTTTGTTTTATTCTACGTTTGTAGAAAATGACACTAACAATAGAAAAAACTAAAATGTTGACTATACCTAACTTCAGGGTGTCGGTTTTTTGTGACGGTGTGCGCATCGTAAAAATTTACTCTCATCATTTTTCCCTAACGCGCCAAAACAAGTATAACTTCAAAAAGAACACAAAAATATTGGTTTTCAAATATTCAAAACGTGGGATAGATACGGAAGGCGTCAATTTTCAGTCGTCGTTCGGTTAAGAGAATTACGTGTGTCGAACGAAACTGTATCTAGATCGCTCTATCGAACGTACAGGGACTATTCTATGTATCGGAGGCCTAAATATCAATATTTTAAATTTTATCACACGTGAAAGACAGTTTTCTGAGTTGAATACAAACTGGCAATAACATTATGTTTCACTAGGAATCGAAAATAGCTTCGGATTAAAATATGACACAATTAAATTTTTCCAAGAAAGAAAAAAGTTACAATTTCATAATTTTTGGCAATCATGTTTTTTTACGTAATAATTTTATTCGTTGGGGTTTTAGGGGTTGCTTTTTAACATTATTACAACGGAAAGTTTTAGGATAATATATTCAAATTCTGAAGCGTCCTAATAAAATTGGATTTATAGGGATTTTACAATCTAACCTTTACTACAAAAATATACAGGTAAATAATAAAACAAACAAATACTAATTATAACATCATAGACATGACATCCATGAAATATTTTAAAATCCTTTTTCATTTCGGCCCAAAGAATTTGAGGCCCCTGGATATTGACAATTGAGACTGCTAGTCACCAGTGATTCAATATAAATTGACTCTTCCGCGCTTGTAATAGAGTTTCTTTTAATAAATAAACGTAGGTTTGCTGGAATTCAAAGGTACAATAAAATTGAGTAGTGCTTGTGTTGCCTCGAATTGAAGCAATTAACAGTTGCGGTACTGATTAGAACGCCCAGTACCAACATAAGAGATTACTGTTTTGCTTTATTGCCTTTGAAAAATCTTTTCAGTTACCTCAATAATCTTTTGATGCAGTTTATTTTAAACTTCAAGCAGGGTGTTTGGCTTGTCTTGTCCGCCTAGAACCAAAGTCAAACTAATGAGTTTTGTGACAAATGTATTGCAAGTGGATAGCAATTTATGCTCAATTACCTTAAAGCGTCATGTTATATTATATAAGAGTTTTGTTGTGTTAATATTATATTAACATATTAAACTTTTCGACTGCTCTTATTAATAATTATTAATTCTGCTCCAATTGTTAAACCGCTAGAATAGATGTATATGTTTACATTTTATCTAAAAATAATCAGGGGTGCTAAATTTTTTTAGGTCTGGGTCTCAGATTTTTGTATATGTTTCGAGATCATTTTCTTTTTTTATAGGTAAGCAGCCTTTTGCATCCCACACGATTTCCTCACGATGCATTTCTAGAAAGACAGAAAAATCTCCATCAGTGCACAGCCGGGGTCCGAACCTAAGTCCGCAAGGATGAAATAGTACGCTATGGAACTCCGTCCCTTCAGTCGCGATAAACAATTATAAATATATTTTCTTTAATTACCGTGAGTTATTTTTTATTTTGATGTGTCTATGAAAAACGTCTATGTGGAATCGGTATGTGGTTTACATATTTATGAGTTTAGATTACATTGGTGCTTTCCGATGGTTGAAAAATAAACATTTATAAATGCTCAGATTAGTTAACATTTTAAATAAAGTTGTAAATTTTAGTCTAAACATCAAATTAGATGATCATAGTTAGTTAGCGGTTTCCCAAATAATTTATAATAGTTTATTGCGTTCTGCTTAATATTTAATTAAACTGACGTTCAAATTGAATTAGCAAAGTGATTAATCATTTGATTTATAGTTAGAGTGGAATATAATTTTCATGGTACATTATTAGAGGTTAATTGAAACATTGCAAATATTCTTGTTTCGAATTGTCCTACAAAGTTTAAATACACAATAATATACCACGCGCAAGCAATTCATACTGTAAGGACTCAAAAATTGGCGATTAAAAAGAATGGCGGAGGGTTTTTTGCCAGTTCTTCTTCTAAATATAAATCAAAATATTTAATGAACTATCTAGAGATTCAATTAACTCTCCGATTTAACAATTTTACTGCGACATATATATACGACAATTGCAAAATCAAAAGGTATTTTTGACAACCTGTGCTGTGATTACTTGACTCTATAAATTGAACATACATATGTTTGTATATGGTTTAGTTTTTATATTGATTGTTTTTTTTTTTCCTTTAAGTCTTTAGTTTCTAAGTAAAGGAATTCGTAGTGTGATCTGAGTTTATTCTTAATCTATAAGCAAAAATAAAAGTTAAAAAAAAGAGAAATATAAATATGTTCTCTCTTTCTTAACTACTACTACTGTCAATAAACTTTAACAACGTTGTTACCTGGTATTGCTTTAATTACTTATTTGGAGTCGAGACGTAGCGCTAATAATCTCGTACGTATAATCAAATAAGGTTGTGACATACGGGATATAGTGTTGATCTTACGAATTGCAAAATCCTAGAGTTTTTACTTAAATTTTAACATAATATAAAAACAATTATAATAGCCTTTCTTTCCAAAACTTAATTATGAACATTGAAGTTATTAATTATTATACGTAAAAAAATACTTTTAACAGTAGATAAAATACAATGTAACATTTAGAATGCTGGCATTGTCAGGCTTATTAATTACAATAATTATTAGTAGAGTTTCATCACCAAAGTCCCCCATGCCAGAGTTTCCTCTTACAAGCAATGCAAACACTCAAAGAACTAATACCTACATCTTTTCAGATAGGTTGGGGCAAGGGCTGGGCCAGTTACTAGGAGATGAGTTATCTCAAAATGTTCTTAATATTTGTTTACCTGGAATATCTTACCAAGGGATTGTAGATAAAATATTAAATTATCATTGTGTAGACAGTAGCTCTAAATTAATATTATTTTGTGGTGACAGTATGGGGATAAAAAAAAACCCACATTACTAAAACAATAACTAAACTTTTGGAGTTTGGTAAAGAAAAAAAATGTAAAATAACACTTTGTTCTTTTCCTTATGCTAGCAATATGGATTATAAATTTAATCAACAGATTTATATTTTAAATCAATTTATGCACCATTTGACATGTCGTCATAGTGACGTATTTTTATATTTTGATTGTAACAAGTTTGTTACTAAATTTACTCTGACCAAAGATACATTGTATCTCTCATATAAAATAAAAAAAGAAATTGCTAAATTATTAGCATATAATTTTAAAGAAATGCAACGCAATGATATTTTAAACAATTCTGCCAATAATTTGGCGACAATTATTAATGACATTGATTTTCATTTAAATTAGAAATTGGGACAAAAGAGGCAACCTCTTGCCAAAATGTAAGGAAGGTAAAATCAACTAAAAGTGCAAAAAATTTAAATAGTATCAACCTGGTGCATCAAAATATTCAAGGAACAAAGATTTAGAAGTAGAATTATTCCTAAATTGTAACGATATAGACATTCTTTGTTTGACAGAACATTGGCTTAAAAGCCACCAGTTCATGTTCAATTTTAGCAATCACCAGGTTGGTAGTTCGTTCAGCAGAGTAAATGCTATACACGGTGGCTCATTAATTTTAGTAAATAAACAACTTAAATTTAAAGATCGTAAGGATATTGTGAGCCTATCTGTTGAGCGGACAATTGAATTAGCCTGTATAGAATTGGAGCAGTTCATTATATTAAGCGTGTACAGGCCTCCTTCAGGATTGTATGATTGTTTTGAAAAGGTTATGGATGAAGTATTGCACAAAATCTGTAATTCTTACAAGTCTATCATCACTTGTGGTGATTTTAATGTTAATTTGTTAGAAAATTCTGGGTCAAGCACAAAAATTATAAGTTTGTTTCAGTCATACAACCTTGCCAACCAATTTTTGGAGCCCACTAGAATAACTCCAACTAGTGCCACATGCCTAGATAACATTTATACAAATATTATACCAACCCACAAAGAAATTATTAATTTAATAGACTCAGATCATTGCGGACAATTGATTACTATTCCAAATCTAATCAAAAAAAATACTAAAAAAGATATCACTGTTAATCCAAAAACAGCTCATCGTTTGGAATCATTTAAAACTAAACTGTTAAGTAAATTACCACTTTTGTCAACTAATGATGACCCTAATGAACAATATAATGATTTTTTTAATATGTATTGCACACAATTTGATAACACTTTCATTCCAAAGGCATTCTCGGTTAATAATAACACCTGCTTCAGTGACTGGGCCACCTTTGGTATACATAAAAGTAGAAAACGACTTTATGAGTTGTATGATGAACGGACGTGTATTAACACTGGTGAATTTAATTTATATGTTAAGAATTATTCTAAATTATTTAAAAAAGTTTGTTGTATGGCCAAGTCACGTTACTTGAGTACAAAAATTAAGAATAGTAGTAATGTAATTAAAATGACATGGAATATCATTAATAGCGAAACAGGAAGGTCGAGCAACCGAAGTAGTGACTACAGCCTTGCTATTGATGACGATATAATTAAAGCAGATTCCCAAGTCGCCGCGGCCTTTGAAAAGTTCTTCGCAGAGATTCCCGCGTCAACTACTAAATCTCTAAGGTCATCACCCACTGCTGCAGAGTCTTTACTTAAAGAAAACGTTCCAGTTTGTGAGTCTGAGTTTAATTTCCAATATGTTACTTGTAGAGACATAATTAAAACCGTTCACACGTTAAATATTAAAAAGACTGCTGATCTGTGGGGTAATTCTGTGGACGTTACTAAATCAATTATAAACATTGTAGCACCTACTCTAGCTGTTATTTTTAACAACTGTATTGACCGTGGTGAGTTTCCTGATCTTATGAAATATAGTAGAATAATACCGTTATTTAAATCGGGTAGTGCATCTGACCCTACTAATTATAGACCTATTTCAGTGCTACCTACCTTTAGTAAAATTTTTGAAAGGGTTATTTTAGATCAACTGCAAAGATTTTTTAATAAACATAAATTATTACATAACAAACAGTTTGGTTTTACAAGGGGTCGTTCGACCACTGATGCCGGTGTTGAACTTTTAGGCCATGTTTATAATGCATGGGAGGATAAATGCGATGTTTTGGGCATCTTTTGTGATTTGTCCAAGGCATTCGACTGCGTTCTTCATGAAACATTAATCAGGAAACTGCATCACTACGGAATCCGGAACGCCTCTCTGGATCTCCTCACTTCTTACTTAAGTGATAGGATTCAAAGAGTTGATGTTAACGGGAAAAGATCACCCGGATCCATAGTAACAATGGGTGTCCCCCAGGGCTCTATTCTGGGACTTGCCTTACCTCATAAAGGATAATCTTGATATAGTGTTGTTTGCAGATGACACTTCACTTTTATTTAAACTCAAACGTCAGCAGCTGGTTACTGACAATATAAATAGCGCCCTCGCAAAAGTTGTTAACTGGTTTAATGTTAATAACCTACTTCTTAACGAGAAAAAAACTAAGTGTATTAAGTTTACTATACCTCATGTTAGACAAGTAAAAACTAGTGTTCTCATAAAGGGCGAAGAGTTGATTCCTGAAGATACCACAGTGTTCTTGGGCATAACTTTGGATGCCAAACTTCAATGGGGCCCCCATATAGATAAATTGTCGAAAAAGCTTAGCGCTGCAGCATACGCCGTTAGGAAAATTCGTGATTTAACTTGTTTAGAGACAGCCCGTTTAGTTTACTTTAGTTATTTTCATAGTGTGATGTCGTACGGTATTCTGTTGTGGGGAAATGCCGCCGATATTCAGACAATTTTTGTTTTACAAAAAAGGGCTATTCGTTCAATTTACAAATTAAGTCCCAGACACTCCCTCAGAGATAAATTTAAAGAAATTAATATAATGACTGTGCCTTCTCAGTATATCTATGAAAATCTTTTGTATGCTCATAAAAATATCAATTTGTTTAAAAAATTCAGTGACGTCCATAACGTGAATTCTAGAAACAAACACAAATTTGTTGTCCCTACAACCAGGCTTAAAAAAATAAGTGGTTCGTTTAGATGCCAATGTATACGTATTTATAATAAACTACCTAGCCACATTCAAGAACTAAGCCTTAATAAATTCAAAAATAGTATAAAGCGGAAACTTTGTCAGAAAGCCTTTTATACTGTCAAAGACTATATTGAGAACAAAAAGGCTTGGGATTGAGCTGCTCCAATAAATTTGCACAATTAATGTTGATTTAAATACCTTTTTACATACTCTATGTACAATTAAATGAATATTTACTTTGTAAAGTATTATTTATACAATTTTGTATTATTGTGAATGTGAAGACTACGTGGATCATTGTTTTTTATTTATTGAATCCTTTTCTCAGTTTTAGTCATAGTCTGACAGTTTGAGTAATTTTTGCGGCCTACCCAAATGTCTTGTCTTTGGACTTGACAGGTCCACTCAATCTGTGTGGTTCTTTCCTCAAAAGACCATTTCAGACAACAATCTACATGGTCTTCACATAATCTTGTTAGTTATGTCTGGACTTTAAAAGAGACTGTGACCTCTGAGTTTGTTTCGGCGTTTCTTCTCAGAGTAGTCAGATAGGAAACGTCGATCTCATCTAGTTTAAAAAAAAAAATGTTTGACGTGTAAAAGTGTTTGTAAAAACCTACTTACAGAAATAAATCATTTATCATTTATCAGTAATGGAAACGCTTGAAAAGCAGCAAATACTGCAATTTATTTTATATTCGTCCTAAAAATAAACTTCTATATATATGTAGTATGGTACTGCTACTAGACATTTTTGCTCTGTTTTAAGGAAAGTCTTTTACTAGAAGTACTATTAAGCAAACTAAATAGTTCCTTTGAGAACATTAATATTTAAACTTTTGCAACATTAAACATACTTCATAATTAAAAATAAAATTAGGCAACGGGTGGCCTAGTTGCTAACGCGATAACAGCATAAAGAACTGTTTAGGAACAATTTAGAATATTATTAAAATATTCAAATGCTATATTTATATATTTTTTTCTCTGCCTAGCAAAGATCTGCCTTTTCTTTACGAAAATTATTATATATTTTGATAAAAGAGTTAGTAACATATACCGTAGATCTAGATATAGTATGATATGGTAAACTTCAATAAATAAATAAATATTGAAAAACTTTGAGACCATGTAAAAGTGCGGAACTATGACTTCAACTTAAAGTTGAAACACAGTTGTATTGTGTATTGTTTACAAAATGCATTTACTTGGAGTCCTTCTTCAAAGACATTTCCCTTCTGTAAATTAGCTTTCCATTCATAAAAAAAAACAAAATTAAAAATATAACCGAACGAGAATAGTACCTAGGTCCTTCTATAGGTATTAGTAGGAACAGCATTATGAACCAAGGCGAATAGATGTCATTATACCTCGACAATTCACTTTTGAATACGAAAAAGAATTTAAAAAGCACGTCTTTTGTGTGCGCCTGCTGTCCTAAGGGTACCAATAAAGGTTTATCAGAATTTTATTCGGAAATATTCTTGTTGAATAAATAAAACCAGCCGACTGTTACACCGACGTGTATCGATTAAAAAAATATTAATTAATTGTCTAAAAACCGAACGTAATGTCTTTCACTTTAAATTGAGTAAATATATTTATAGAGCAGTATGTCGTATTATACACTATACGTAAATGTCAAAAAAATCTTAAAATGTCTGTATATAATCAATACTCATAGTTATTGTTGAAACAAAAAAAATTTGCACTAGTAAATGTTAATGCAGCACCGACTTGGCAAATATCTCGTCGGTCTATAGTATCTACTAATTACAGGAGGTCCCAGGTTAAATAATCTTTAGGCTGCCTGTCGATGTATATTAATATTTATAGCTAATTAAATCTAAATTTAAGAATCAATTCTAATAACCAAGTAACTAATTAACTTTATCTAAGGTATGGTCATTTAAGTTTTTATTATCTTAATCCCATACACTTCAAGCAATAATTAAACAAATTTGTCAATATAATCAACTCAACAACAACTAACATAAATTCATTTAACAAAAAACAAGAACTAACCTTAAATTGTAATAACTAAAATAAATTATTATTTCTAGCTAATTTGTGCACATGTTACATTACTATACAACACAATGACAAAAAGTGCTCGACTCAGGGCTATTGTTTCTTGGGTACGATTCAAAGGGGAACGAAAAGGTAGCGATTTGATGGAAAAACTCAGCAATAAGAACACGCCCTCGCGGGACTCGACTCTTCACCTTTCGAGAAACGAACTAATTTACATACATATTTATTTAGGAAACGTAAATAGATCTTAAGATGTTTGTTACACAAACGATGTCCTATTGTGGGGTTACCTTCTTTATCAAATAGAACGTAATAGACTGTGAATAAATAAAAATCTTTACAAGTGTGTACGTGGATTAGTAGCTCATAGCTACAACGCGTTATAATGCTACGCGGCGTTATGTCTACGGATCAAAATGAGAAACTATAGTTTCAAACATTCGATAATCGGAAAATTGTTTACTACATTTAAACTTTAATAATAATAAAAATGTGTTTATTCATTTGAATTCATTATAAAGTGTAAGATTTGGGAACCAACTGCTTTCAACATGCCTATGTTCATGAGTGACTGTGCGTGCACGTTGGGTGCATTGTGTGGGTGCATGTGAGTGTGTGAGTGAAATGTGTAATGACAAATTAGGTCTCAGAAGCATCTCCAGCACTGCGTGAGGTGTGTTCACAAGCCAGTCCTTTCGTCAATCGTATTATTGGTTTGTAGATGGTGAGTGGGTAGATATTAAAATTACACTTAGCCCTACGTCCTCGCTTATTCCAAAAAAATATACAATGTAACTGGCCGCTCTCCATATGTTTATACAATGAAACTGCGAAATACAGTCTGCACTGGCGGAGGGTCGGCTGATAGGAGCTATCCTTTTCATACAAAAAGTTTTAAGAGTTTTTGGTGTTCGTTATCGCGCGCTACGCGACTACGATGATTGGTTCGTTGGCAGAAGGACGTTTATATATATATATATTTATATATATTTTAGGAAATATATATATCCTTTTTGTTAAGATATGTTTACTTGTATCAAAATAGTCTACTTGATATTAGTCTGTGCTATTAGTAGTCTGTGCTAGTATGTAGTCTGTACAACTAATAAAAGCTTCTTTATTCTCAACCTGCAACTCATTCGTTTTATTAGGTTATGGGCCCAGAGAAAAACTAATTAAATAATATTACAGTAAATTCATATCGTGTGTAAGAGAATAAATTATAATGTCGTCGTCAGGCAGTTATTTAATAAATGTGCCGAAGTTGAAGGGACGCGAGAACTTTGATGACTGGGCGTTCGCGGCAAGAAATTTTCTCATCTTGGAAGGTATAGACATCGATGCCATTCCTGTGGATTTAAGTGATGCAGAAGACAGAAAAGCGAAAGCAAAACTCATCATGACGATTGATCCAAAGTTGTATGTTCATATAAAAAATGAAACTAAAGTCAAGGATTTGTGGCAGAAACTACGGAAATTATTTGATGACAGCGGATTCACCAGAAGAATCAGTCTACTAAGAACATTAATATCCATTCGACTTGATAATTGTGAGTCCATGACAAGTTATGTGAGTCAAATTGTGGAAACTGCACAAAGACTGAAAGGTACAGGATTCGAGATTAATGAGGAATGGATTGGATCATTATTGTTGGCGGGGCTACCAGAAAAGTTTGCGCCTATGATCATGGCAATAGAACATTCCGGTATAGCTATAAACTCTGATGTCATCAAAACAAAATTGCTTGATATGAGCTCTGAGGTTGGTGACCATGACTCGGAAGTTGCATTATTGTCTAAGCATAAAAGTAAGTTTGGTCAAAATTTGAATAGAATAGGCGCGAAACAAACGTCTAATCATATGTCAAATACCAAGAAGGTTATAAAATGCTATAAGTGCAAGAAAATTGGCCACTTCAAAAACCAATGTCCTGAAGTTAAAGAAAAGCAAGTAAACGCATTTAGTGCTGCATTTTTTAATAGTGAATTTAATAAGGATGATTGGTATATTGACTCAGGGGCTAGTACTCATATGACATCATGCAGAGAAAATTTATTGGAAGTGAGAAAAGTACATGATATGAAGGAAATTATTGTTGCAAATAATATGACTGTGCCAGTTGTGTGTGCCGGGAATACACAGATAACTACGCTTGTGAATAATTCTCAGTTTGACATTAAAGTTAACAACATTTTGTACATACCTAACCTGACCACAAACCTATTATCAGTAAGCCAGCTAATAGCAAAAGGAAACAAAGTTATTTTCAAAAGTGATGTGTGTTATATACATAATCAACGGAATGAGCTTATTGGAATAGCAAATTTAAAGAATGGTGTGTATAAGTTGAATACAGTTAAGTCAGAGAAAGTGTTGGCCGCAGCAGTTCAAACTACAGATGCAAAACAGTGGCATAGGAGATTAGGTCATATTAACAGTAATGATTTGCAGAAGATGAAAAATGGTGCTGTAGATGGCATATCATTTGATATGAAGGCTGATATTCAGAAAATAAACTGCCAGGTATGTTGTGAAGGGAAACAGAGTCGTTTACCTTTCCAATTAAGAAACCATAGAAGTACAGAATTGCTAGATTTAGTTCATTCAGATCTGTGTGGGCCTATGGAGGTTCGATCGATTGGACAGGCAAGATATTTTCTATTGTTTGTTGATGATGCTAGCAAGATGGCATTTGTATATTTTCTAAAGGAGAAGAATCAGACTCTACAGTATTTCAAGGAATTTCAAAGAATGGTTGAGAAGCAAAAAGGAACAGGAATAAAAACATTGAGAACTGACAATGGAGGGGAGTTTTGCTCAGATATGATGGAAAATTATCTGAAAGATAGTGGAATCATCCATCAGAAGACAAACCCATATACTCCAGAGCAGAATGGTGTCAGCGAGAGATTCAACAGGACAATTGTTGAACGTGCAAGATGTTTATTGTTCGAGGCAAAGCTGGGTAAAAGCTTTTGGGCAGAAGCAGTTAACACGGCAGTATACTTGAAAAATAGATCGCCAGCTTCAGGTTTGGACCAAAAGACACCGATTGAAGTATGGACAGGACATAAACCTGACCTCAGTCATGTCAGAATATTTGGGAGCCCTGTAATGATGCATGTTCCTAAAAATAAAAGATTTAAGTGGGACAAGAAAGCAGTTAAATACATATTAGTGGGATACTCGGAAAATGTGAAAGGTTACCGATTATACAACCCAGAAACTAGAAAGATATGTACCAGTAGAGATGTCATTATAATGGAGCAAGATACTACTGAGATAGAAATAAATGAAGGACAGATAAAAGAACAGCAATCAGTAGAAGAGGAAAGTTCTATGATAGAAAGTGACAATACATTAACAAATCAGGATGATCCTACCTATGTATATGATTCAGAAAAAAGCAAAACTTCAACTGAAGGAGAATTTTATCATACATTAACTGAAAAAGAAGATCTATCTGAAAATGAAGAGCCTCCATTGGTGGGAAAGCGTATCAGGAAACCTCCTGAAAGATATGGTTTTACTAATCTTTGTGTTTCAGATGAATCAGAATCTTGGGCTGAAGACATAAGTTATAATGAAGCTACCAACGGTCCAGAGAAAGACAAGTGGCAGCAGGCTATGTCTGATGAACTTCAAGCATTTGAGGATAATCAAGCCTGGGAGATTGTCAGTCAAGATGAGGCAGATAGAGTAGTACAATGCAAATGGGTGTTCAAGAAAAAGCCAGAAAACAATAACAGTGTCAGGTATAGAGCAAGACTTGTGGCGAAAGGTTACACTCAACAGCACGGAGTAGATTTTAATGAGACCTACTCACCTGTTCTCAGGTACTCTACACTTAGATTATTGTTTGCAATAAGTGTAAAATATAATTTTGAAATCACTCATCTTGATGTAGTTACAGCATTTTTAAATGGTTTTTTAACAGAAAATGTATACATGCAAGCACCTGCTAATTTAAATTGTCCGAGTAATTGTGTTCTTAAACTTAAAAAGGCAGTTTATGGTTTGAAGCAGTCTGCTAGGGCATGGAATGCTAGAATAAACGATTTTTTGATAAATTTAGATTATAAAAAGTCAGTATCAGAACCATGTTTATACAGTAAAAAATGTAAGAATGAGCAGATTATCATTGCAATATTTGTTGATGATTTCTTTATTTTTTCTAATAGTAAGACTATGACTAATGATCTTAAGAAAAAACTTATGTCTAAATTTAAAATTAAAGACTTAGGTCAAATTAAAAGGTGTTTAGGCATGAGAGTGAAATGTGAAAATAACTGTATATCTATTGATCAGGAACAATTTGTAAAACAAATTCTTAAAAAGTTTTATATGACTGATTGTAATACTAAAGATACTCCAATGGAATGTAATTTGAAATTAGAAAAGGCAGAATGTGTTGACAAACAGTTTCCCTATCCACAGCTTATAGGAAATCTTATGTATTTGTCAGTATTAACACGTCCAGATATATCATATAGTGTGAGCTATCTTAGCCAGTTTAATAATTGTTTTAGTTCAGTTCATTGGCATCATGTAAAAAGAATTTTAAAATATTTGCAAAAAACTAAATCTTATGGTTTGAAGTTTACTAAAGATACCTGTAATTTAGAAGGTTTTGTAGATGCTGATTGGGCGTCGAATATTGTAGATAGGAAATCCTACACAGGATTTTGTTTTAAATTGTCAGGCTGTGTGATATCCTATGAATGTAGGAAGCAACAAACGGTAGCTTTGTCAAGTACCGAGGCCGAATACATGGCTATTGCTGAAGCATGTAAAGAGGCAATATATTTAAAAAGTCTTATATCAGATATTATTGGTTGTAACTATACTGTAGTAATTTACAATGACAACCAGGGAGCCAAGAAGTTGACAGAGAATCCTTTGTTTCACAAACGAACTAAACATATAGATGTTCGCTACCACTTCATACGCGAAGCAGTCTCTAATAGCCTTGTTAAAATTGAATATCTTTCAACATCTGAGATGCCTGCTGATATATTAACGAAAAGTTTGAGTGGTGCCAAACATAACTATTTTATAAAATTATTAGGAATTCAAAATGTTTAAAATTGTCAAAGTTGTTAGTTTTATTACTGCTTAGTATTTGATTATTTTGATAAGTGGTGCTGTTAAGATATGTTTACTTGTATCAAAATAGTCTACTTGATATTAGTCTGTGCTATTAGTAGTCTGTGCTAGTATGTAGTCTGTACAACTAATAAAAGCTTCTTTATTCTCAACCTGCAACTCATTCGTTTTATTACTTTTTTGGATTAGAAAATTCACACCAATTGACCTAGTCCCATGCTAAGCTGGTGAAGCTTGTGTTATGGGTACTAAGCAAAAGATATACATACACATTATAGATAGATAGACATATAAATACATATTTAAACACCCAAGACCTAAGCACAACACCAAATGCTCATCACATCGATGTTTGTCTCAGCCGGGGATCGAACCCGGGACCCATGGATTCGCAGTCAGGGGTACTAACCACTAGACCAATATTATAGAAATGTTTATTCAATAACATATCTGATGTCAAGACTGACCAATTTCGAATCTCTTGCTCGGTTTAAAAAATCTTAGCGTACATGCTTAAAATATATTTTATAAAAATTATCTGTTTTTTTATAAATATATTTTTCTTATTCAAATTTTGTTGAATAGACGACCCACGAACAGACACTTAACATCAAATTAATAAACCCCAACAAAACATAATTGGATTCATTCACAGCTTCTTAAAAAATCGTTATACAATTAACCTGCCTTAAAACAATTGAATTTAACTTTTAAACCAGCCTTTGAAATAAGGAAAGATTACCTCAGCAATTTGACGGAAGAAACTTTTACCAACTCAATAGCATTTCTTTTGTACAAAGCTTGTTGAAATTTTAATTGGTTTACTTAAAGATTTAACAAGGTGAGGTCCCAGGTTTCAATCAGACCGGGACAGTAAGTTAAAATTAAAACAGATTCGGTGATATTAAAATTCTTCGGGCGTACCTTTCCTGTTTCAGAAATGGGTTAAAATTTCATTATTTTGTCCATTGTGTTCGTTTTGATACGAATTTATATTATTCAAGCGGTGTAGTTTCATTATTACAATCAGTTATCTGTTTAAACTATATTATACTTAGAAACCATACGTAAAATGTATGTACTTTTAAGTATTAGGTTTATCTTAGTATTTAAACTTAGTACAGGTACTACGCTAATGGTCTAGTACCTTTAGCGTGCGACTTCCATCCATAAGGTCGTAGGTTCGATCCCCGGGTGTGCAGTAACAGACTTTCTATGTGTATCTATTTAATGTTATATATTTTAATATAATCTTTTTCAACATTATCGTATTGGCTTAGTACTGTATTCTTGTAAAGAAATAAATAAGTATTATAATCATAATGGTCCGTGAATAATACAACACGATTTCTCGACTATTCCACGAATTTCTATCAAAACAATTCTATGCCAAAATTCAATATGTGTCGTCATTTTTCTTTTCCCAATCCAAATAGCGCCATCAATCGCTGTTTGATTTGTCTGGAAAATAAATGATACACATATGTCTAGTTAATTGGTTAAACATGGGCCATTTGTCCTCTCTGTGTAATGAGACCAATGACAATATAGTTATTGTAGAAATAACGAAGAATACAGTATCTATTAGTGTCTAGCCTTAGGCCCAATTGTATTTTATTAAAGTAATTGTGGGTTTAGTGACTCGGCGACTCTGAAGCTGATCCCTTTTTACTTTTAAAGGAAATCAATGGTTAGATGGTGGGTTTCCTATCCAGCGAATCAGAAGAGCGGCGAAGCTTAACCTGTGTGTAAAAGACACCTATGCTAATTACTATTTTTTCTTAATATTCAAGTACGTATTTGTGAATACGATTCCTTTCTAAACCCAAATAATTCGGAAGAAAAATGATCATATCTATACTAGTTATCTTCTCTTCTTTCTCTATTTTTGATAACTAACGCATTCAATTACCTTATTTTGGAAAAGGGGTTTATTGCCTGGAATAGGCTACGGAGACAGCCGTTGGCCAGCAATTAGGCGTTCCTTTCATCCATTTACGTCCACTGCTGGACAAAGGCCTCTCCTCTAAAGTTCCTGTACGACCGGTTCCCCGTGCTCACCATCCAAAGATAGATAGTATCACTGGTGAATAATATTAGGCATTAGCGCTATTGTATACAAAACATTGAAAAAAAAATCAATGATATATTAACACGCTGTGATTCTATCTACGACATATTAATTTCTTTAACTGTTAAGAGTAAATTATCATTTACAATTCGAATATTATCACTGTGTCGGTTCAAATTCAAATCTTTCATTAAATAAAATCGTTTTATACTTGTTTCGTAATTATAAAACCCTTTTCTATTGAATTTGTGTTGTGGACAGTTAAATTCGTACTTGAAACAAAATAAATAATGCGAACGGAGTCGGAATGATAAATCAGCATGAGATGGGTCGCAATTTGCGTGCTAAGCGATCCAATTGAAACCTTCCTTACTATCAGATGTCTCCACATTACCCACCTTTTTGCAGCCTCTTTCATACATATTTGAATAAGGGTTTATATGTCAAGGATAGGGAATCTAACCTTATGTTTTTATACAATAATATACGTCTTGCAAAGTCTAGGAAGCATCGGGACAGCACAAATAGTTGTTTGATGGTCACAGGTCACCAGCCCAGATTCCTAAGATAGCGTAGACTCCAGAAGTATTTCGAAAATAAAAGATAAAGAAAAGAGTTAAAATATAGAAGATGTCCGACGATCTCGGGAGACTCAGAAAGGATGCAGCGACGAAGAGAAGATTCTAATGTGTCAGACCAAGAGACAATAGAAGATCGTGGAGAAGAACATATAAGCTAGAGAGAGAGAAGGAGGCGAAAACCGCCCAAGTGAGGAGCTGGAGGTAGTTCCATAGTACGCAGGGCAGGGAGAGAGTGAGTTTCTCGGCCACAGATCTGCCTGATCGCGTGTCTGATAGGCTACCTGTAGGAGAACTTTTTTTACAAAAAAAATCAGCACAAGTTTTCGATTTCTTAAAAAACAATATTTCATACTGGAACGCAGCTAATTCATCTTCATTGAAACGCGCAAAAATGCGTTAAACCCATATACATTTTACTTTTCACTTAAATAGTTTCAGCCAATAAAAAGGTAGGAATAATATTAAAATAGGCCCGCTGATACCCGCATATGGGATTACTTGCTCAGCCGGGATTAAGTAGTTTTCCCTTTCCGGAAATACTTATCTGAACATCAATATTTAAGCTTCTGGAATGTGGTTTGAATAGCTTTGGATATTACCCAATTTAACCATTTATTTCATTTTATAAACTTGATTGTATATAAATAATATATTGGGTGATTTATATAATATTAACTTCATTATTAGTTCGCGATGGTTGATTACTTTAAATTATATTATTGGAATACAAATCTATAGCTCTACCCACCCAGCTCTACCTACCCAAGAGGAGGTTCTAAATAGGTAACTGAAAACTAAGAAGACACAATTAGTAGTTTTTTATAAAGGATAATTATATTGCAAGTAACAACTTTGCGGTAATAGATGGCTATATGAATAATATTAAGGCAACATTTCAATCGAATCTAATCTATATAAATAAAAATGAATCGCAAAATATGTTCCTAAGCGCAGAATTCGCTGGACCAATTCAAGATTTTTATTTCTTGAACTGAGGTTTTAATAGAGAGAAAAATTGGAAAATTTAGTCTTATTTAGTACTTAATTTTTTATTCCGCAAAAGCGAACAGTCTCAATGGGGTGACATAGTATGTTCCATATGTTGGTATATAGCTACTTAAAAGATAGGCATATGTAACAAAAACAAATCGAAACGAAGTTCACGGGGGCAGCTAGCATCAAATAGTTATATAGTTAACTTAATCTGCCATTCGTGAAAAGCAGTCAAAATTTAGACTATGGTGTAATTATTTATATGTGCAAAAGAAGTTTTATTCTATACTAGCAGACTCGGCCAAGCGTGGCTGTGGATAAGGTTTTTGTTATACATATTACTAAGTAGTAAACTATTCAAGGGAAACGGTAGGAGATCACCAGTCATGGGGACCACCATGCTTTTTTGGTGGTTATACCAATAAATTGTAGCTTATTTGAAGCGTTGGTACTTTTAACACAGCGCCATCTGTTAGAATTGTGATTGTCAAATAATAAACAAATAATCTATATATATAAAAATGAAACCCGTTTTCCGTTGTCACGACATAACATGAAAACGGCTTGACCGATTTGTCTGATTCTTTTTTTGTTGTGTTTGTAATTGTCAGGAGAAGGTTCTTATAAAAGAAAAATGCGCGGAAAATTAGAAAATTTAAGAATTCTTAACCACCATACAATTCGAACTTTTTGATGTAACCTTATTGCGTTTGACATAACATTGACAGAATGCGTGCTGCAAATATCCTCAAAGAGGATGTAAGAAAAATTAATATCGTTTAAAATAAATGCTTCGATCGGAGTAATTATATTGATAATATAATAATATGCGAGCCAGAAAAACAAACACAGAATGTTGTATAACATAAAGCATTAGAATAATAAACACTTTGTTTCTGAAATATTTTTTAATTAATTATACCAATTTGAAATCAATATTCATAGTTAAGACAGGACAACGTCTGTCGGGTCCGCTAGTTTGTAATAAAATAATATTGCGGGTATAAATTAAGATGTTAGCTATCCTATCTTTTAAGTTAGATCAAACTGCACACGTTGTGCAAATTTGATAGAAATCGGTTAAGTAGTTTAGGAGTCTATAGCAGACAAACAACGTCACGCGTAATTTATATATATTAAGATGAATATATGACAATTTACTTGAATCTAAATGTGATACAAAATTAAAAACATTTCACAGAACATATCGTACTCATAACATCACTCTGGTGAGTAATAAACAAATTTGTTTCTTAAAAACATCGTGAGGAACAATAGTGGAATTATGTTTGAGCCATCTACTTCCGCACAAAACATTTTTTCGAGACCACCGGGATTCCGAGAAAATTAGTTTTCCGTCGTTTCCTTGTCAACATTTTAGACGTTTTATTCACCCTTTCAGTGAGTGAATATTAATAGTACAAGTTACCATTTTAATACGAATTTAAATCCTAAACTAGTGAATAGGTAATGTAATCGCAAATGTAAAAGTACGTTCATCAATTTGTTGAAACCAGTCATAAATTAAAATATAGGTTTTCTTTTCACGTCTTGTTTTAATAATATTACATATGTACCATGCATTGTTGCTTTAGTAAGTTTATGTCCGATTTCTATATTCCAAATGTATTACTTTGTTATTATGTGTGGTCAATAAATGGTTTTCTTCTACTAAAGAAAAAAAACATTGGTCTTCTGTGAATTTCAGATAAGGCCACTGTACCTTCAGATTTCTGGATTTGTTTCGTGATAATATGTTTTTGAAGTTTACTTCTTTAGGCGCGTTATGAATGATTGATGAGAGTGAAATATTACGATGCGCGCGACACAAAATTAACAGAATGAAGTTGCCCACGGAAGATGCTACGGCATTGGACATAATTTAAAAACAACATTCGAATAATAATAGAATTTATGTTACACTTAATGTAAGAGAATAATAATAAATATTTATTTATTTAATTTTTCAAATGTAAACTGAACTTTATTGACTATAATGACTTCTTTTCCAGTCTTTGATTATTTAATTGTAATTAATTATTTGCATGCAATCAAAAACTATTTTTAATAATGCCAAAGAAGTATAACTTCTTACGCGCGTACATCAGTACACGCACCCTTTTTTTTATAACCTATATTCAATACTCTCTCAGGATTGAGAGTTACTGAGAGCCACTAGGCTATTTACGCAAATTTAAAAAGCTACTACAAAAAAACTACTATTAGTTTACGCCTGTAACTGATTTTTCTACTCTTTTCCTCATATAGTCAGATGATATAACCATCTTTTACATTTACAACCAATAATATAAAACAGTCTTTAAGCGATAAAGATATTAATTAGCATGCTCGTTTGATATGATAATAATATTATCTAAGGGTCCATTTTAACCTAATCTAAATACTATTTAACCCTTTCGTGATTACATGTTAAACTGTATATTAGCGTTATGAATATGCAATTATACCATCCCAGGTAATGAAATTATTATTACGTCTTCAAATTAAAGTTAATAATATAATCGATGATTTATCAATATAAGATAATGCAACAAACTGGCACATTTTATTTAAAACTTTAAATTAAATTCTTTTACGTTTCATTCACACACACAGCCACTCATGCTATTTATTACACGCTTTATATTAGCTTCACCTGTATGTATGTATGTAACCGACTCCTTCGGACTCGATTTTGACCCACTTTTAACGGACATATTTAATTCAAACTTTGCGCACCTGTCAAAGATCGATGACAATGCAATAATCCGAAAAAAAAAATGAAAAAAATAAAATAGAATAACTAAAAAAAAATAATAGTTAAAGAAACTAAAAAACACGCTTTTAAAGCACATCAAACTAAAAAGTAACTCTGTGCCATATTTTTCGTCTATCGAGCAACCCACGCTTTTTCACAATAATACCAGTATTTTTTGTTCATTACCATTTTCAGCCTAAATTAGGAATTATTTTATTTATTACTTTAGTAATAGAATTTAGTAGTCAGTTACCATCATATTCTTTTCTTAATATAGGGACAAGCCTCCAAAGATGGCCAATACCTGCAGCATTCAAACCCGTGAAATGCAATATTGTGTAGAGGCAAATCTTCTTCTTCTTGAAGTGCCTCTCCACTACTGGAGGTTGGCGGTCAGCTCGTCATACTCATTCTTATTTTTCGCCAAGCGCATCAGCTGTTCTACGCTGGCCACTCCCGTCCATTCTCTAATATTGCGGAGCCACGACTTCCTCCTTCTGCCAGCACGTCTTTTCCCCTCGACCTTGCCCAGAGGCAGAGGCAAATAAAATGTAATATTATTATTACATTAGTCATTTTAATGTTCGACTGCAGATCGTGGTACTGGTTTAAGTCCTAGATAAACACGAACAATATAGAATAGACGCCCAGCAACCTCTTGTGGAGCTATCCAGAAGGCTCAGTTGCGGAGGCCCCGGGAGCTATCCAGAAGGCTAAGATGCGGAGGCCCCGGGAGCTATCCAGAAGGCTATGAGGCGGAGGCCCCGGGAGCTATCCAGAAGGCTATGAGGCGGAGGCCCCGGGAGCTATCCAGAAGGCTAAGATGCGGAGGCCCCGGGAGCTATCCAGAAGGCTATGAGTCGGAGGCCCCGGGAGCTATCCAGAAGGCTAAGTTGCGGAGGCCCCGGGAGTTATCCAGAAGGCTAAGATGCGGAGGCCCCGGGAGCTAAGTGAACCGTGAACTAAGTTATCAGACACATTCTAGTTTTGCTTAGATACATTCTGTTACTTATAGGAATAAATAATATTTTAATTGATATAGTACTAAAGGCTTTTGCATCTTCTTGTTTTTCGTTCTGGAATAGAAACCGCAACATGCATGTAACAGGCGCGATTACGGGCGAGCACCAAACAATATACGAAAAAGCTTAAAATAACATTAAATGGACTTTATGCATAATTAATTAATTATGAAATGGGCCTCACACGAGGAATTAATTAAAGCATAATTAAGTAGTGGGCATTGGATACCCGGCACCCCGTATAATTGTAAAGGATTTATTTGCGACCGCAGTGGCAAATGTAATATTACTTATATTAATTTGTACAGTTCTGCAGACTTACCACGCAATTTGTATTGTTGTTGACACAAACTAGACTAAAAAAAAACAAAAAATTAGGCATGAGTCATTGATTCCAAAACAAATTGTACTTAGCTTTTCAAAGATGAACAAGTACAAATTGCGAGATGAATTCTGCCTATATCATAAACGCGGTCGTTTGTAAGTATGGATGGATGTTTGTTACTCTTTCACGTAAAAACTACTGATTGGATTTTAATGAAACTTAACAATTATATAGCTTATATATCAGAATAGCACATAGGCTACAATTTATAAAGATATTGTGTGAGTTGTCCAGAATATCAAGTAAGTAGGAAAAAATCTACCATCTGCGAGTCTTGTCTAAAAAAACTATTACAATTATATTATATTAGATCCTAATTGAACAAATTCAAAATGTTGGGAACTTAATGTTGACCTATTTCCAGACTTCTATCAATCCCTGTCATGTATCATTTCTCACAAGCCAGGTTGTAATAGGTTTTAAACCAACTACAATCATGTAACGACAGGCTGCTTTAAGAAATAGCGTACCAATTCTTAAAACGCCGGCGGTGAACTTGCGAGCACTCTGGCATTGTGTCTATGGGCTGCGATATCATTTAACATCAGCCTTGCGATTCTGTAACTCACTTTTCGAACTCTCACTCTCGCAGCGGCGGTCGTGCTCAAATTAGTCCTGAAGCAGTCATTTTACGATTTGGCATTTTGATAAGGAGGAAGCTTGTAGTTTGTTTCGAGTTGAAAAGTGAAAGTGAAGTTCGAAAAGTGAGTTACAGAATCACAAGGCAGGTGAGCCTTGAGCCTGTTTGCCCCTTGTTCTATTTAAAAAAATAAAACAATATAAATAGCTTTATTTATCGTTGACTTTGAGCACATTACACCAGTTATCCTTTTGGAGAAACGAAGTTACCGCCTTATCAACCTTTTAGGAACGTTTCACTTCCTTATCCGTATAAACCTTGTTATAACAAAGGATAAAAAATATTATTTATTAACCAATTACGAGTGTAGTTTGAAGTATTTTATCCATTACTTAATAATGGAAGACTTATTAGGTACTATAAAACCCATCTCGTTTTAGCTGCATATGAAAATGTCGGCATTCCATTATCTTTAGTAATAATTACAATATACAGATTACCCTGCTTAAGTAATTTTATAAAAAATCTATGTATCAGAATATAAATAAATTGGTGGCTCAGTTTTAGGTCTGGGCCTCAGATTTCTGTATCTGTTTTTTTGTACTTTTTGGGTTTAAGGTTTCAAAGAAAGTCAAAGGTACATCCGGGTATCGAACCTACGACCTCAGGGATGAGATTCTCACGCTGCAGCCACTAGGCCAACACTGCTATCCATTTGTACTGTATGGATAAACGTTTATTGTCTAAAACATAAAATCTATAGTATCCAGCGTACAGTCAAAACGAAAACACTGAAAACGCATTTCGGCAAAAATTGTCAAATGGTAGTCGTAAAAAGGTATTCCAATAAAACTGTTCCACAAACGTTTCGCGCCGACATTCGAATGAATAAAAAAAACGGAAATACTTGTGGGTTTTCCACTTTTCAGCCGTTTTTCAATTTCCACGCGAGCGGATGTACCAAATCATTGGCACTAGAATATTGAAAGAGGCAATTTGTATCTGCTACCATGTACTATTGTTAGGTTCCTTTGTACATGTATGGTACCTGGATTGGTACAGAAAATTATAGAATTTATCTAATAAATATTGATACAAAAATTAACTGCTAAAAAACAAGATGCGTTAAAGTACCGAGTAGCAGAAAAAACATGCTGTATTTAAACCAAGAGTGGTGTGAAAACACAGGATACAAAAGTAAAGAAAACACAAAAAGAGAACGAGTTTAAAGCAATGAAAAGTGTTACAATTATTAACATTAATTAATACTTCGTAATGCTGTGAAGTGATTTTCTGTCTCTTTTCATCACAACGTGAACTAAATTTTATAGAAAGAGACGAAAGGAAGTTAAAAAGTTTTAAAGAGAGCAAGGCTCTTAAGTAGACTGATTCAGTTTTTCTTTACCCTTGGCCTAATTGTATTGGAATCAGAATTGTTTAGTATTTTAATTTTATGATAAGAAATTTTGAAATTAAAAATAAAAGAAACATTTATACGTGATAATGCATAGAAGGTTTTTTTTATTTAATTTATTTACAGCATACATACTACATAGGCCAAATTTTAACTATAGGTATGATAAATTTTATAATTAAAAATTATTTTCTTACTATAAAATTTTTGCTATAGTACATCAATCTTTTCCAAGTATATTTTTAAATAACATATAAATAAAATTCGTGTCACAATGTTCGTTCGCATACTCCTCCGAAACAAAATTTTTATGATTTTTTTAATGCATATTCAGTAAGTCAGAGCATCAACTACTATCTAGCTACTCTTTTAACTCTTTTTCATAAGTGATAAGGGGTGTCCACCCCTAAAAAAAATATATTTTTTAGACAATTTTTTTTTTGTTTTTATTTTTTTATGATACGGCATACAAAAATACATACAACCCTTAATTTTCATCTACCCTCTACGATAAACCCTTATTTTTTATTTGTTAGTTAAGAACTATAACTTGAACTCTCAGGTTTATACAGAGAAAAATCATAGAAAATACTAAAAAGTTTTCATTCCGGAATACCGAATAGTATCTGGGGTAGCATAGCAAAATGTTCCATGTTGGTATGTACTAAAAAGATAGGCTAGGCATTATGGAGAAACGAAGTTCGCGGGGGCAGCTAGTAACATATATAAGAATTAAAACAGTTTAACAAATTTTAATGATTTTCAAGATGGCCTTTCAATAAGCTACTACAACACAGATAAGATAGCTAAAGCATCATTGTATTATTTCAAAGGTAATAAAATTTATAAATGTTCAGAGCATTATCTTTTATGATAGGAACAATAAAGTTTAATACGCTACAAGTATTAATAAACAGAATTGTAATAAGCTTAGTCGAAAACAAATGAACGGCCCTTTGTTCAAATTAATGATTGTTTATACAGAGTTGATTTTTTAATGGCACTGTAAAAGTAACTGAAGTACCCTAGATATAAAATTTTATAGTAAACCTCTTTATTTAAAAGAAATATAACTGTTGTAAGATTTAAGAGGAAAAAATAAAATGTTTTTATGATACCAATCTAATTCGTTTCCAATTCGTACATTAAATCTAATATATAAAATTCTCGTGTCGCGGTGTTTGTGGTTAAACTCCTCCGCAACGGCTCGACGGATTCTCATGAAATTTTGTGTGCATATTGGGTATGTCCGAGAATCGCACATCTATTTTTCATCCCCCTAAATGTTAAGGGTAGTCCACCCCAATTTTTTTTAATTTTAGATATAAAAAATTGCTTTATTTTTGTATGATACAGCATCAAAAAATACATACAACCCCTAATTTTCACCCCTCTACGATCAACCCCTATTTTTTATTATAAATTATATACATGGCAAAACGACGTTTGCCGGATCAGCTAGCTTACTATAAATTTGCTGACCACTCTGGTAGTTCTAATAAAATACAAAATTTATATTGAAAGAATTTGACATAATTTCTCCGTTGTTAGTATGTATGGTAATGTTTAAATACCATCCAATCTTAGGGCTATCAGCGAAATATTTTTGTTCTGCCCTGCGATTCTGTAACTCACTTCACGAACTCACACAGCCGTTTTTGCATCGGCGGTTGCTCTCAAATCAGTCGTGAAGCATTCATTTTATGATTTGGCATTCTGATAAACAATACGATACGCCGATACGAAAACCGCTGTGTGAGTTCGTGAAGTGAGTTACAGAATCGCAGGGCTGAAAAGGAATTGAGCTTGAAACATAAGTCTAACATGCTAACCACCTAAGGGAGCAAGAAGTAAACGTAGATTTGATTGCGTTGAAACAAATGAGATTTCCTAATTCGAGTCTCAAATTTAGGCGCCTGATTAACTAATAAAGGCAATATGAAACTGCCGCAAAAGCCACCTGTGCACAATCTTTGGTTGAGGCGTGTAGAAATCGGATCTCATTGATATTTAATCCCGGTTAAGGCACCTCTGTGTCTGTTTGATTATGAACATTTTCTAAAATGATTCCACTATACATGCTTTATATTAAAATACGGTAGGTTCAGTTAAAACCTTCAAGTTTGTTTAATTAGCTAAGCGTTAATTTAGAATCTAATTCCGCAATACGTTTTTTATATTTATCTATTTAATATTATTATTCTATACATTGTTTATCGACGACAAACTATTCATCTACCCTGGTATAAAAAATTGAGCTAATAAAGAAAATGATAATAATAAGTCTCGACTCTGAATTCGACTTACCATGTCATACTATATGTTGCGTTAGACCAGTATTTTCCAACATGTTTTGTGCCATGCCCCGTCTTAACCTTCCTAAAATTCTATAGCAATCTAACATACACAATTTTTAATATTAAAACATTTAATTGTTCTCTTAAAAAACTTAAACTTAACAAAAAATACTAGGAAATTGTTATAGATACACAATAAGTCAAAACATAATGAAAAATTGAAATTCTAATTCCAAGTAATTTTAATAAACTTTCGAATAGGCCCCCTTAACAATCAAATTCCCCCCTGATTCCCCCCCCCCCCACGGAAAACACTGTGGTAGACTAAGCTAACTACTAGTAAAATTAGCCTTTTATAGCGACATATTTTACACCAGAGAGACAATTTTATCGTCATTTGGATTGAAACATTCGTACTACTGGTTTCTAGATAAGGGTGTATATTATACAACAATTCCAAATGTTATACGCAAAAGTTGTCATTGGACCAAATGTTTTTTTTTAAATATTGGGTGTAAGGATTTTGAAATGTTCTAAGAATCACATTTATTCAGCGATTGAAAAACAGTAAAAAAAAATCGTGTAAATTTAAAAATTTCTTTAATAGACGAATCTTGGCCATTTAATTTAAAGCCTTTTTAAGTTGTGGTATCAAGCTTCCCAAGGAATCCGCAAAGAAGTCTGGCTTGATAGTATGTGACTGCATTTCTTCTTTTGTTCTATGTGTTAAAACCAGTAGTGTTTTGAAACCTACATTCTTGCCAAGGCCAATATCTTGTTCAATCCTGAAAAAAATGTAATATTGCTATGCTAATAAGATGTTAAATATAACGTTTGTATATCGCTTGACCCGGGAACAGAGTCGTAAAGCACTATTACGACTGTTTTAATGTTTTCTCATTTTTACTTCCTTGGGAGATATAACTGATATAATTTTCCCCGAATTCTTGCAAAACATTTTATTATAAAATACACAAGGATGTATTTATTCTCCGCGCAATATTAGTAATAATCGTTTACTTAATTTTACTTTTCTGAAATAGAAATTGAGTTTTAGTTTAGATTGTAATTCTACCAAGTCATCAGAAAACTTAAGGCGATAGTTTAATAATTCCTAATTTAGGCTGAAAATGGTAATGAACAAAAAATACTGGTATTATTGTGAAAAAGCGTGGGGCGCTCTGTGCCATATTTTTCGTCTATCGAGCAACCCACGCTTTTTCACAATAATACCAGTATTTTTTGTTCATCACCATTTTCAGCCTAAATTAGGAATTATTTTTCACTTTTTAGTTTGATGTGCTTTAAAAGCGTGTTTTTTAGTTTTTTTAACTATTTTTTTTTACTATTGATTATTGCAGTCATCGATCTTTGACAGGTGCGCAAAGTTTGAATTAAATCTGTCCGTTAAAAGTGGGTCAAAATCGAGTCCGAAGGAGTCGGTTACATACATACATACATAAAGGTGAAGCTAATATAAAGCGTGTAAAATAATGGACATCAAAATTAATCAGTATTTAAAAGAATATCATATACTAAGAATTGATTAGTTAATCCGTTTTCAATGGAATAAAGGTTCTATGACTCTTTCCATCATCGCAAAAAGCCGTAATAATCTAGATTTGATCGCACCACCTTGATGGCTGGAAGCCGTCCTCGGTCGTGAAACATTTTTTTAGTAGCGTCAGAGTAGAGCGTATCACAACTATTTATAAGTTATTTTTATATTGTACAATGTACATCATGATATAGATACTATTGTGAAAAGTTTAATTATATTTATTATTATTTGGGACATACATTTTTGTACGAATATTGAGTTGCTTTAATTAATTTTGTTCGAATGTACAACGTACACTTATAATGTAATTATATAATGCTATAAAAGGTGAATTAAACACAATAAAATCAGGCTTGGTTCCCACCGCATCTTTTTTCAAAATAAAAATGTATACCCTCTTGGATTCTTGGAATCTTTAAAATTTCCCTCATATTTTGACAAAATATTTGGATATATGTTTCAACCATTTCATAGATATTAAACTCTAACAAATGTTGTTCTTAAACCATCAATTTATCACACATTCGGCTTCCAACGGCCAAATATTCACATCGTATATCACTCACATATCTCCAATAAAAAGTACTCGACTGGGCTCGGTGACATTCGCTCGTTTCATTGCGAATTCGCCGAAGTCCCGACCCGGCTTGCCCAACTGTATTGGCGAACGTTTTGACTCTTCACATACTATTTGGGTAAAAATGCCTGTACCTGTAACAAAAATATTTTGAAGACAGAACAAGTATTTTTATCATAGAAATATTTCCAATACAAAACATGGATACTATGTCACTTACATAAAAAAGAAAGAAAAATCATTTATTCATATAGGTAACACAATGTACACTTATGAACGTCAAAAAAAGAAATGTATATGGAATGCTTCTAACTTTACATTTAGTGCCAGTTCTCAAATCACGGGTGTAGAAAAGAAGAATTATCAATAAACTCTCCGCCACTCTTTTTAATCGCCATGTTTTTTTTACACAACGTTTGTAAGGCTGTAACCATTACACCATTTTCCACATGACATCTTAAGTAATTAATAATAATAACATAAATTAAAAACAAAGACTTATCTATCATCTATATAAGCTTAGATAAGTTCGATCAAAATGACAAATTTAAGTAACACAGTAAATATCTGTAAAATTAATTATGCTATTATAAATTACTAAAACAGAGTTTCACTGATATTTTATTATTTTTAAGCAAAGTTTTATTTTATTCATCTAATGTTGGAATTTCCACTATAATATTTATTGGTTTAGAATAAATTGGTTTATATAATTGCTTAAATCTCTCAATACTCCAGACAATCGTTATTTTAGCCGCTATAAGTCCTAAGAGTAGATTTTATAGAAAATGAAGTGGCAATTTAGTATTAAATTTAAGGCTTGCTTGTTGTTCGATATTTTATATTTATTTTAATAGATTTATTCATCTTGAGTTGTTACTCAAGAAGTTAAGTGTGTTCACTTATAGAATCTTGTAAGTTCTCATTTTATTTAATTAGTTTTTTATTTTAAAGGAATAAAGGAAGAGCTTCTGGCCACTATTTTCCAGTTCGCAATTCCATAGTGCTTTGTGAAAACTTTATGTATATGTATGTACGAGTATATTGAATACATTATATATATATACATACCTAATGTTAATCGATCAGGCTTCAAAGGTACGTATTTGTCCGTGGCGCCGCTCAAGAAGATAACGTCCGATCTCTGCAGGTAAGTGATAGCTTTGTACAGTTTTGGTAGGTTCACTTTGAAGTCGCTGTCAAACACAACTGCACCGACATCTTCGTCATCGTCGATGTACTGAATGAAATCGCCATAGTAATCCGAGATCTGTTCTGGCTAGAAGAGACATATAATGATTGTATATACATATATATGTCGGAGCAATGGCGCTGATATCAGCTGCCATTGCCTTTCTAATTTTAAATTAATTTAATTTAAAATTCTAATTCTATTGTTAATAGATCTAAAAATTTACGACTATATATATGTAGTAAATATAAACTATATAACAGTTGTGATTTAATTTGACTTTGATGTAATTAAATTATAATGACAATGGCAGTTGCTACCAGTGCCATTTCTCCAACATACATATGTCGGTAGTGGAAGACAGTTTCCACGAACTTAGCAAGCTTATTTTATTATTCGTGTGTAATAAAGACGAACAGTAATTTTAAGTTATCTTGTATAGGACATGCTTTAATAAGTAATCCCTTAGGACCTATAAAGCCTTTGAAGTAATAACTTGAGATAATATTTCTCTTAAGGTTGAATTAAATGCCCAGGAGATATAAATAATTTCTTCCCTATATAATATAGTTTTACTATTAGTATTAATTACGAGGATATATTGTCAGTTGTAATGGTTTAATAGGAAGGAAAACCTAAGGGTTGGACTTTAAAATCAAATCGGTCGCCCGAATTTGAGGAATACATGCTAAAAAACAATCGATTAATTTACCGAGAATATCACATTTCTTATAACCAATGGAAAAGTAGAAAATTTCGGATTGTTTACAAATTTCAATACATTAGGTACACAAAACTTTAAATTTAAAAAAAAATACTTAGATGCATTTCCGGCAGCAAAAATCACTTGGAGGTGTTCCAATCAAGGTCCCCCGAGACTCCTGCATAATCAGCATTATCAAATTCGGGCGACTGATTTTAAAGTCGTTACCAAACCTAATACGAATTATATATTCTAATGTTACAAAGAAAAGATGATAAATTAAGGAAGGATTTCATCATTGCAATCCAGCGAAGCCGGTACGTAGTACATAATAAAAGTTATTGAATATCTTACCCCCGCTTTACATTTGAAGCCATGTGATGTCAAAACTGAGATTGTTTCCGGGCATGACACACAATACGCGACTTTGTTGAAATTAACAGATTTTAAATATTCCGCTATCGCTGTTGAAGGAACTGTGAGGTTTTCCTGAAACCAAATGCAAGTTTAAATATCAATGATGTATGAATATTTTTTTTATTTTGACGTGACAATGTCTTATAATTCGATGGAGCCGGCTGCACGCACGACAACATGATGCATGCGGCGTTACCTCGCTCTGAGGCGTTCCATTTCAGGCTTGAAGTGCAAGCGAGAGCGCGGAACGAGCGACAAAGTTATCACGTACAACAACAGTGTTACTTTCATGATTTTGCAATAGTTTATTATTTATGTTAAAATAATTATTTTATTTCTATACCACATGCTCATAAGATGTCGTGTACTATTCTAAAGTCTTGCGTTTAATTAAAAACATCATTAATAAAACGTATAAACCTGTCTTCATGGCCCATTCAAACTAGAGTTAACATAATACATTATAATACATCAATGTGAATAGGCTCCATATTATATTATTAGCAAATTACTCTTTCATAACTTGAAATTAGATTCACAAAGAGAAAATCAATACGAATAATGCAACAATAGCTTAATTAATACTACAACGGTTACTTAAGATTTTACGTTAACAAAGCCTATATTTCCCAGAATATAAGGCATATTAATACCCTCTATTGTTATAAATAAGATATAATCAATGATTGAAAGGATTCCTTTGTACATTTCATACAAAGAATTCGTAAGAAATTGCCAATCAGCTATCGTATTCGAAATATTAATATTGCTTACAATAATGTTTTCGAATGAATCTTAATAATGTACTATCTTGCTTATTATATTAATTTATTTTATCAAATACAAATATCATTTATATGTATATTTTCATATCGTACGATACAAACTGCAGACAGTTATATATTAGTTGAATTTGAATAAAAATATGGTGAGGTTTTGAGAGTAATTCATTTTAATTGATGACTAAAATAAGTAATAAATATAGTTTAAAAAAACTAAAAAAACACACTTTTAAAGCACATCAAACTAAACAGTGAAAAATAATTCCTAATTTAGGCTGAAAATGGTAATGAACAAAAAATACTGGTATTATTGTGAAAAGGCGTGGGTTGCTTTTTTCACTGTTTAGTTTGATGTGCTTTAAAAGTGTGTTTTTTAAACTATATTTATTTTTTAGTTATTTTTTTTCGGATTATTGCATTTTCATCGATCTTTGACAGGTGCGCGAAGTTTGAATTAAATCTTTCCGTTAAAAGTGGGTCAAAATCGAGTCCGAAGGAGTCGGTTACATACATACATACATACAGGTGAAGCTAATATAAAGCGTGTAAAAATCACCACCGCTATGTGGAACCAGCTGCCCACTTAAGTATTTCCGAGACAAAATTTTGTAGGTATCCTAGTTTGCGAAGAGTGAAAAGTAAATAAATATATTCTTTGGTCCTATTAGAACATAAGAGAAAAAAACTAAATCATGTTAACTATTTTTTATTTAAATTTTATCTATTTTATATTTATAAAATTACATAGCTTGACAATAAAGAGATTTATTTCAAATTCAGCAATTAGCCAAAACACCAAAAGGCGAAAATTCTGATATCTGTTAATATCTTTAATGTTTTTGAATTTCAAAATTTTTCCAAAGTGAGAAATAATCATGTCCGTACTTTTTTATACTACAAATTAATTAAAACATTTATGGTGATATACTTAAAATCTCGTTATAATAGTTCTGGACATCCATAACATTTAAAGGAATATTTTAAATCACATATTTTTTAGAAAGAATGAAGCACAACACTCTAAAGAATTGGCCAAACAGCGGTCTAATATAGATTATTTATTTACTTTTAATCTCCAAACCTACGATAATATATCCTCTATACCTGAATTTGTAGGTTCAAACCCCGACTGTGCACCAATATTTCTTTTAGATATAAACCGGCCTTAGGCGTTGTCCTAATTGGCGAAGATCGCACGATGACACGATGCGGTCTCGTCGTGCGATGAGTTCAAACATACAGATTTCCTAGTGTCCTATTTGAACCTCGCAAGTAATCGTGCGAGCACATGAAATGCTTTAATAACGATCGTACGATGCGTTTGATCGTGCGATCATGTAATCAAAGCAACAGAACTCTTTTGAGTGTCCTAATCGGTTACTACGCGATGCGTCGACGCGCGTTAAAGTGGCGAGCGCTAGCCATCGAACGACGGCATCACACGATGGAAATTGCGCGATCTATTAGGACACCTGTTAGGTCATCGCACGACCACTTTGATCGTGAGATGAAAAACGCATCGCGCCATCGTACGATCGCTCCCAATTAGGACGCCGCCTTTGACCTAAAATAGACGGCGTGTGTCTAGCGATGAAACATACTTGCCTATTATAAAAATACAGATATAGATGCAGACAACTGAGGCTCAGACCTTTTCTATACATGACAATGGCTATTTAAATCTAATAAGAACGTCGTTACACTTGTGACGCACTACTTCCACACAAATGTATCGCAAAATCTCGCCGCACATTGTTTTCCTCTAGTGCGCCAAGTCTCATAGTCAACCAAGAAAACTACTAGAATCTATTTGGTGATCATTTGTTTTTTTAATAGGCAAGATGATGTGTCGTGCACGGCAGCCAATGTTCTTTACCAGCCGTCGACTTTTACAATGAGTCATGCCGGTTTCCTCGCGTTGTAATTCTCCGCCGAAGGAGCGAATATTAAATGAGCACATTGAAAGAATCTAGAACGTCAGGTACGAGAGTCGCACGCTCCCAAACAACAAATTATAAAATTGAGGACATGACTGATAATAAATATAATTGGCAAAAAGGTTATTAAAATTAAAATGCTTCTAGTATAACGGAAACAAACGCTCGGGTCACTATCCTTTTTATTTATTTATACTTTATTACCTTAATCAAAAACATACACATAACAAAAATAAAAAAAAACAGGTTACAAAAGTTATAAGGCAACGGGCGGCCTTATTGCTAACAAGCGATTTCTTCCAGGCAACCCTAAACTATTGTTCCACTTTCCTTTTCCGTTCCACACGAAAAAGAAACACCTTCAGAGGGTAGAATATATAGTCCTATGTGATGTTCGTCCGAGTACAAAAATTATAGATCACTCTCATCAAAATGTATGAAAATAAAAATATGTACAAGTCATGTGATTTGCTTATTGGATAAAATAATTTGCACTTACATATCCATTTTCAATACCAGCGTCTTGAAACTGTTTCTCATAGTTTTCTTTACTTCGTAAACTGTTATTTGAGACAAAATTTACAGTTTTTCCGAACTTTTTCATTAAATTAAAGAAATCTCCGGATCCTGGCAAAGGGTCCTTGTTCCATATTACTCCTGAAACAAGTGGTTTTATTATTACTAGCCTGTCCCGACTTCATACAGACGTTTATTTTTGAAAATATTTCTGGAAATAATTAAAGGCTGTAATTTTCCCTCTTTATACTATTATATATATATTACATAATAGTATTATATATTATATTATATGTACTATTATAATAGTATTCATATAGATCATTGGGACGATATCTCATAATTGAGTAAGTTCATGGTTAGCTATTAGGTGTTAAAGTATAGATGAAATTCATAAGTTTTTATGGTTTTTTAATTATTTTTAGCGTGGTTTAGAATAGATACTAAGCAAAAATAATAACAGATTATATCAAAAAGCTTAATCAATAATATCAAATTGTTATCTGTCAAATAGACGTGCTCAATGTAAATAATGTAAGAAATCCAGGATTTAGAAGTTTTATCAATATAAATATATATATATGCATCTATGCAGAAGATTTCAATAATGTTTAGTTAACACAAAATACACGGCCTATTTATCATGGACTAAAATTAGTACGTTAATTGTTACTCTGGTTACCATTAATTACCATTTTGCTATATGCAAATAACATCGTAATGGTAAAAAACTTCGCATTAATTAGCCCAATTAGAATTTTGGTTCTAAAAACCGTTGAGGATATTTATTTCCTCCCGTTTTTCCTCATAGTCATTGGAAACAGCGAGTCATAGAAGTGAATTTACGCAATAACGTCACAATAATCCTGAGTCACCTTCGCACGCAAGTTCAAAACAGTCAATTTTTTTACGCCTGTACCTTTGAATATAATCACGGGGATGAGTCGTGAGACAGTCAGTACTAAGAGTTTATATAGATTAATTGTATGTTTAATTTGATAAAACTCGCGTGGAAATAGGCAAAGATTATAAGGTCTAAGGGTAATAGTCAGAAACGCGACTTATTACATATGTCAAAATGCTATAGATTTTTGACGTACGGGAATGACAGCGGCGGTGCGACTAACAACATTGTTGCTAAGCAACCAACCTGTTATTACAATTAAACGTGAGTATTTATAGTATTTAACGTAATGTGTTTGGAGGACGTATGGCGTAAACGTTTTTATTAATTCAAACAGTATGTTTATATTAATTGTGAAATAATTTACCTAGGTTGTCAACATACTAGGTGCAATATGACAGTTTCTATATATGTGGTAAAAATTTTAAGTTTGTAGGAAATACTTAACTGTATTTAAAAGTTAATCAGCCTTTAATATGGTTCGTTTGTACAGTAATAAATTTTATTGATACCTGTGCAGAATTTCCACGCAAAGTTGCAATTATAGTCGTTTATAATAATTAAACAATCGACATTAAACAATTGTCTATGAAACCTTTAACGTTTTTACAATTATAAATAAAAATACAACTTCCTTGTACATTTGAACACCAATAAAGGAACCAAAAATTAAAGACACAACATACCATCACAATCCGAAAAAACATGGTCAAAGGAATTAATAAACTGTTTAAATTCATCACTATTAACTTGGTTTAGATTAATTGGTAACATTTTTATAAGTTTAAGGTTATATGAAGTCGACACGTGCGCTCCTAACCTAGTTCACGGGTGTACTGCGCTTGCGTAAATCAGAATGATAATATGAATGTGAGCCCATTGATTATAATTTGCAGAGCGAGTTTTATGACGTAAGGAAAAATAGTAACCATATCATAATATAAATTGCTATTTCTTCATTAAACAGTTGCAGCTCATTTAAAATAAAATACTAACTATTTTTAAAATAAAACATAACCAAAACGAATTACACCATATGTACGAACATTATGAAGTAATACGTATACAGCGAACGCTTATAACAACTCTAAATTATATACGCACACACACACACACACATTCACATACTCATACATTTGCCTCCTGTTACATAAAAACATGCTAAGAAGCGATAGTAATCTTCATGTAACTAGGGAAACTATGCTAATAGAAACTATGTTTATTCATAAACAAAGCGAATGTATTATCAAACGTTATCAACGAAATCCTAATGCGTCATGTTTATTTAGTGATATTACAAATAAAATGTGTGAGTTATTGTTATCTCGCATTATACTTATCTAATTTTAGCTGTCTAGGTCAGAGACCGATGGACAACGATTAATACATAATACAAAACGATCTCCCGGCCGCTTATGCGTCAGTAAGAACGCAAAATATGTACCAAAATACACGAACAAGCGGAATCTGGAATTTTATTTATTTGTAAATCTAAAACAATGTGTATGCATAAAATAATTATACAAGAAATTTGGACAAAATAAAATAATATTTAAAAAAAGGTTAGTCGACATCACAGGTGACCGAAGAGCGGGCAGAACTCGAACAAAGAATTAGTCTAGCTATTCAAATGGTGCGGTATCTTCGTAACCTTGCCTAAAGAAACTCGTTTTAATTTGTTTTTGTGTGTGTGTGTGTGTAATTTTGTTTATAACTAATATATATATATATATATATATATTATACACGTTTATATATTTATAAGATTTAACATGCCCTGTGGTATTGTACCCAATAACCAAAATATTATTTATATTATATTTGCAAATTAGAAGGTAAGTTGTTAATTTAATTATTTTATTCCTACGTTTGTGACTAACCTAAGCCATTTTGATAGATTAGTTAAGTTTGTCGAATGTCGGTATTTGTCAGTACTTTATATAAAAACTTTTCTCTTGTCTCTCGTATTCCGAGTAACATCACGTAAAAGGCCTTAACCAAGTAACAATCTTCACAAACTCTAAACCGCTAAGTTTCTAAGTGCCTATCGCTACAGAATATATTAAACAGTTGAAAACATAGGGAACTGGAAATGTTTGTTAACTAAAAGTAGACGGAATGAATTTATTGTCTTTTTATTTAGTATCTAAAGCAGTGTTTTCTAACGTTTTTTGTGCCACCTTAGCCTTTTTAAAATTCTTATGCCCCCCACCCCATTTAACACACGAAATTTTAAATATAAAAAAAAATTAAATGTTCACGTAAGGCACTAAAATGATAGGTTTTATGAAGATATTAGGTGCTAGAAAATAATAAAAAACTGCAATTTAAATTCCAAATAATTTTTATAAATTTTCTTTTCAAATTACCCCCTGTGGGGCGTGGTTCCCACGTTAGAAAACAATGGTCTAGTGGCTTCCAAGACACTCTTATCTAGCTTATTTTTCATTGGGCAATAAAAAATATATACTAAATACATATATACAAGCTTCTCACTCTTCTCATTCTACGTAGAATGCATTTACTAGAACTAATGTTTACAGAAAACTGTGTTAGATATTCAACACTAACATTTAGCGTTCGACTATCATCTCTGAGGTTGTAGGTTCGAATCCCGGCTGTGCATTAATACGCTCGTACTGTGAACGAAAACATCTTGAGGAAACCTGCATTACTAGACAAAAAAGTCTATGTACTTGCCTATTAGAAAGAGCAAATGGTCACGAATCAGACACAGCCAACCCAGGTCACAATTTTTTTTGTTGATTGTTAAGTTGTATTTGTTTATTTTGTCTAATGATTTCATCCCAGGACCACTAGATGTCGCTAATTTATTATTTACACGTTCCAACACATTACAAACATGTGTTATATTAAAATATTTTGTGACGTAAACCGAAAACTACTATTTGAGACTCTTAATCGACAACTCATGACGTTTACTACCTCTTAAGGTGGACTGGTGGTGTTGGAGTACCCATGAATGGGTGGGATCGAAACAAAACAGTTGCTATAGTGGTACTGACTGATCATTTGCTGACCAGGTGTGTTTATCATTAGACTCTCACTAGACTTAAAGTAAATGAATATGTCCTACTGCATGTTATATATCCTACTTGTGCTGTTAGCTGTTACATTAATAGAGTAAATGGACTTTGGAATTGTCGAAAAAGAAACTTACGTCGTGTGGTTTTGTTGTTGGTTTCATACATAAATCATTCATTCAAAGAAATTAAGTACATGATTAAGGTTTAATTTATGTTTATATATAATTTTATTTGTTAATCTAATTGGCTATGCGCTAAAGCATTTCAGTCTCTATGTACCTAATTAAGGCTTGCTCGTTTGGCACATATAAAGAAACAGTGGCGCTACAACCTCTTTAGGTCTGGGCCTCAGATTTCTGAATCTGTTTCATAATTATTTTTTTCAATCTAATAGGCAAGTAGGTGATTAGCCTCCTGTGCGTGACACACGCTGTCGACTTTCTGGGTCTAAGACATGTCGGTTTCCTCACGATGTTTTCCTTAACCGTATGAGCAAATGTTACATAGAAAGTCCATTGATCCGGGGATCGAACCTACGACCTCAGGGATGAGAGTCGCACGCTGAAGCCACTAGGCCAAAACTGCTCATATAAAGAATATTATTATACATTGGCACATATAAAGAAAACATATTTAAGAAAAGACGTAATTTGATGCTGATTTAAAAAAATCTTTATATAAAAAATACATATAACAATTATTGTAAATTGCCGCTCATTAATAATTGTAATTTGTAATTATGTTTCTTTGTTTCGAAATTATTTATAAGTAATAATTATTGTTCGCATAAAACAAAATTAAATAGTGAAAAACTTAACAATGAGTTATTTTAAAACAATACTAGTCTCTGGTATATTAAATTGATATCTGATTACATCAATCGAATCAGAGACGTCTAAGATGGATTCCGTTATGATAAGGCTGCCATCTGATAACGCGACCTTTTTTTGTAACGCAAAATATACTGTTAAAATAGTAGTTTATGCAACTGTCATTTAATACCTAATTATATGCAGTTGCATACACTACTGTATATCTCATGGCTATAGGTTTCCAAGTCATAAAGTCTTGGTAACATTTGTCGTACGCTTTTCTTGATTTTTCTGGCAAAAGACTATTCGTCAGTTTCGTAGCTGTTTCTAGAATGTCAGATGGAGTTAAATTGTCAACAGTATCGTCGGTGTTTCTTGACATTTTTGCTACTAAAGTTTTATCCACCAAAATATTACTCAAATTCGTATGTACGAAATAGCGCCAAAATGGAAAAAGTCTGTTTTTGGTCTATTGGCGTTGCGTGCGCAGCGCGCTCACCACAGATTATGTGTACTTAAATTGAATTGAAACCTCCTTGGTCGGGACACATTGTACTTTAATAATTAAAAAATATTTTAAAGCATTAATTTGTTAGGAGAATAATGCTTTAATTTAATTTTTTAATTTTCTTAAAGATGTATGTAAATAAAATATGCCAATAAAAGTATGTATTTCATTTCATAATTAGTATATTACCGAATAAGATTATATAAAAGCAGTTAGCATAGCAATCACAACGCTAGAACCTCCGAGTTGAATATCGTATACCTACGTAATCAATCATACGCGTTCCCTGCTGTGCCCCACCTATCTGGATATTATATTCGGTAGTGGGCTGATCGGTTTAAAGAAAGCATTGTTAAGTGGCTATCTCGAACCTTATCCGCTGTTTTGCTGGTAATTTTCTGCTTAACAAAAATTTCTGGTAATGGTGTTTTTAATTTTTTTTTGTAATGTTTACCTAAATTGACATACATTTTAAATAAAAGTGTTTGTAACATATACCGCAGAATTATTATAGTATAGTATGTATGATGTGGTAAACTTTAATAAATAAATAAATTAATGATTCAGCCGCCCATGGGCTCTTAATGCCAGAGGACTAGCGTGTGTTTTGCCGGCCTTTTAAGAATTAGTACGCTCTTTTCTTGAAGAATTGCTATGTGCATTTAAACTCATCCGTACGGTGGGTTGAAACAAAACATATTGAAGGGGAATTGTTTTACTCGACTCATGGGAAGCGAACAAATCACTGCATTTATTAATTTAGCATGAAATATGCAATACTATATGTCTCCAAGAGTAAGAACTCAGTCTTTTACTTAAGTATCGAATATTATTATTCAAGACCAAGTCACTTGTTGATTAGCGTTTAAACCTTTTACCATTAATGATACAATTTGCGTCTTGTAGACAAAAAAACGGGAAATTAATTTATCGCAGCGGAAATAATTGGCCCAACTTCGTTATGGCCGCCAATTGTCTTAGGTTGTTTTTGTTAAGTATTTTTTGTGCAATTTCGTTTTTAGATTAGGAACATAATTTAGGTTAATGATTTATTTTTATTACTAATGATTTATTTGATAAAGTCTTCACATACACTTTTATTTAAAACAAAAACATTACGCACTAACAATGCGTAAACTTTAATTCGTGACGTAATGAAATAGAAAAAAATATTCCGTAGCAATGGCGCTGGTATCGGCTGGCTTTGTCATTATGTCAAAAAGCTGGTAAATTAAAAATATTATCAGTTTAATACCGTTACTACTCGTGGTTCATTTGTTTTGTCAATGTTGCTGGATCTATAAATTACAGACTATTCGATAGTCTGTAGTAATAGTAATGTCATAGGCATTATTTTTAATTTCGTAAAACATAACCACTAATAACTGTCAAACTGTCAAATCACTAATATTAACGGTTTTGAACTAATAATTTGACTTGCATGTTTTTAAATTATATCGCTATTGCTCCGCCAGTGATACCAGCGCTATTGCCCCGAAATAATATATAATTTTGGTGACAAAAAGTGCTCCGAAACCTTATTTGGAACTAAACAGATACACGAATGCTACTGGAATTGTCAAAAGTATACCAAGTTGACGTATTCGAATACTTGACATAAGGATCGTCAAGAATGAAACGTCAACGTCAAGTGTTGATTTAAATGAGACGCATTTTATTAAAATTGTATTTTCTTCAAAAAGAAGCATACCGATTCTTTAAAGGCTGGCACAGCATTCGCAAGCCGTGTGAGTCTCTTGCCCGGTTGCCTCTGTAGTATAAAAATCGTTCTTTCCTCCGTAATATCTCGGAACATCCATTAAAAATCCTTTACTTGAAGTAGCTCGCGAAGTATACATAATTTAGGATAATACTTTTATAAGATACATCTTCGACCGCAAACTTTTGCAATTAGGATAACAAGCGGAGACAAATTATCTTTTGAGGGATGACTCTAGAAATAACTTGGAATTTCCTGTACTGTAATGGATTGAAACTTTTTTTCTGGCTCCTGTAATTTATAAAGAGTTTCTATTGTTAGAATATGTAGATTGTTGATTCAATTGTTTGGTCGATATTTATTACGACACAGTTATGCAATACGTCTCGGTCTATTGATATTGTAATTTTTATATGACATGACATCTGCTATTTTAAACGGTTTTTTATTGTTTGAAATCTTGTAACGGTGCTTGCGGCACATGCTGGGAGTATGAATGCTTTGGTTAAGACAAGTAGGTGATCGACGCTTTGTGCCTTACCAGACTCAACTATCTGTGGTCTCACGATACAGATGATCGATCAGCTATGAGTGAGAAAGAGAACGTCAAATTGGAAGTAGGTACTCTTCTCATAGTAAGACTGTACTGTATTTGTTGTGTCGATAATCTAAATATGTATATAAAATGTTTGTGTCACAACGTTCGTTCCCATACTCCTCCGAAACGGCTCGACCTTTTATTATGATTGTTTTTATGCATATTCAGTAAGTCTGAGAATCGGCTACTATGTTAAAACCCCTAAGTGATAAGGGGTGTTCATCCCAAAAAAAAATTGTTTTATTTTTTAGACAATTTTTTTTTGTTTTTATTTTTTTATGAAACACATACGAAAATACATACAACCCATAATTTTCTACCCGCTACAATCAGATCCTATTTTTTATTATAGTAAATAGTTATTTGTATTGAACTAAAAAATGTTTCCTAGAAATATATAAATAGAAATAAATATACATGGCAAAACAACGTTTGCAGGGTCAGCTAGTATAATATTAAATGCCAGTCTCAAAAGAGCAAAACTTTGTGTTATCTGTAAATCCTACCTTCATATATAGCCCGCCCATGCATCTGTATCTTAGCAGCTGGAACTAATCTAATGCTAGCCACAGATGCCATTAATGTCAAATAAAGGAAAAATTTAAGAACAGTGTACTGACCATCTCACACCAATAATACTAAATTCGTATAGTTATAGTTTCATATATTTATGAAGCTATTACTTTATTGTTAAAAATGTGTAGATTTTCTGAAAGTTCTTGATATCGTCAATGTTAAAGTAATGAGCAGCGTCAGACAGAATTGACGAGGGTAAAGACATACAATATAACTTTTGTTTGAGTTTCACGATTTTATTGGGTATACGTCTTATGTTCACTTAGGAATACGTGAAGAATTTTTTATTATATCAAGAAAAAAATATTTAACTAAGTATAACTTTATTATTGTTGTTTGTGAGAATATAGGGTATATGTTTCCTTTGAAAAAATGTTTTTTTGCATATAAATGTCATGCTATAATTACATTTCGTATACTTTATGGAGCCTGTCCGTATTATGTGTCAGGCAATTTGGTTGTTCTGTCTAACACGATATCCTGCCTTGGACGATGTGTTGTCAAATTGTCGCAGAAAATATTTTGCTTATTCTTAAACGCACTGTGCTCTCAATTAAATATCTAAATTAAAAGTTTAAATAAAAAGTATTTTCTTGTGTAGAGATTAAGTATTACTTATCAATCATTTTATAAAATATAAATATCGTTGAACACTCTATATTTACACAAGAGTATTAACTATTCAGTTGTGTGAGAACAGACTGGAAGCAGAGAAAAGACTTCGACTTGTGATTCATATTGTGTCGTACATCTAGTACTAAGGGTTTTTATACACCGTGCCTTTAGACTATATATTTATAAGTAAAAATAAAAAGATAATAAATACACATTATATGAACTTACATAAATCCTCGGAGCAGTGAGGTCGCTCCGTGAAGCCCAGGAAACTTCTGTCCTTCTGAAAGGAGCTAGGCTGGCTTAGCTAGCCAGAATAATATTTTCGCACAGCGGACCTAATGAGAGTCTAAACGCGGAATCTGAGACCACCAACCATTAAGCATTAACCATTACACTGTACCAGAATCGTATTTCAAGTATTAATTTAAATATATGAAATTAAATGCTGAGAATCAAATCGTTGACACCGGACTTATAAACAAAACTAAAAAAAATAAACTACAAATATCCTTGTTTATGTATTTGGTGGTTATCAACCGATAGGTGTATAGATAATATTACTTCAAGCTTTTCGTATAGATAATTAGGCTGCTGTGCCTGACACACGTCAAAGATTATAATCATGCCGATTTTCATTCGCTGGTTTCTTCTACATGATTATCGTCATAAGCGACGTTATCGATACGAATTGTTGCAGCATATGAGCGGAATTCAAGGCAAGAGACGGGCTGGTAGAAGGAAGAAGTCGTGTGGACTGTTATCACATTCGCCGAGGAGCTGCTTAGATCCGGCAATTCAAGTTGTTAACGCCAACTTTTAGTAATAAACTGAATAAGAAGAATATAATTACCAGGGATGTAGAACATTGGTGTATATGAAGGCACACCTTAGCGCTAAGAGCCACTGTTAACTGCTGGTTAGAGCTAAGTAAGTTTCATACGACAAACGCTCGAGTGTATCCAGCTATACTGCTCGTACAACTCACAAGATCAATTGCTGTATAACCTTATATACTATTTTTCAGACAACTTGTCTCTGACGGTTCAAGACGGTTCATGTTATAGGAGGCAAACGGGCAGGAGGCTCACCTGATGTTAAGCGATACCACCGCCCATGAATTTGCCATTGCCAGAAGGCTTGCAAGTGCGTTACCGGCCTTTTAAGAATTGGTACGCTCTTTTCTTGAATGACCCTAAGTCGCATTGGTTCGGAAATACTTCAGTGGGCAGCTGGTGCCACATAGTGGTGGTGCGCGGCCAAAACTACCTTAAGAAACGCTCAGTTGTGGAACGACGGACGTCATGGTTATTCGGATGATGTTTATAATTTTTAAATTATTTTATATTTACAAGTTCAATTACTTTGAGAAACACGTTAACACAATAAACGTGTTAAGCTTGCGTCACTGTCATCCTACGTATCCATTTTTTTTTCAACGTATTGAATTTAAAACCCAAACAATTTGTGCCCTCAATTTTCGTGAGATTTGTAACATAACATTAGATATAATATTGTATATTATACATCAGACTAGCGAACCCCACAGACGTTGTCCTGCATCATATTTCAAGCGATTAGGATATTAAACAAAGTATGAAAGTGCCGACTGTAGTGCCATCTGCCGGGCTGATTTGTGAATCTAAACCATCCAGGGCTCCACCAAAACGCATACAAAAAATCATACAAAATCATTTAAATCGGTCCAGCCGTTTAAGAGGAGTTCAGTGACACACGTACATAGAATTATATATAAATATAAGCTATCCTATCTTTTAAGTTAGATCAAACTGAACACGGTGGGCAAATTTGATTGAAATCGGTTTAGTACTTTAGGAGTCCATAGCGGACAAACAACGTGACGTGTAATTTATATATATTAAGATGTAATTCTTCGAACAGTTTATATAAAACAAACTAAAGACACATCACAAGCCTTTTTAAAATTTCAATTTCCAATATTACTAAGCGTATAATCGGACCATTAACCTAAGCAGAATTTATCGGGAGCCCTCTTTAAGTGGTTTCTTTGTAACCCTCAAAATATTTTGTGGGAAACGTCAAATGGCACTTAGATCTCTTTGTGCAAAAATCAGAGTGATATTAAGGCTAATAGTCACTAAGTTGCGTTTTATTGAATTCGGACTCTGATATATGATACTTTTGAAGGGTTTATGAGGTCAGAATAATATATTGTATATCCCCTAGGGCAGTGGTTCCCAATGTGGGGCCCACGGGGGGCAATTTTATTGTTAAGGGGGGCAATCAAAATCAGCTCAATATAACACAACGTGAAGACTTGAGACTGAAGCTAACCAAATTGGAACCTAATATGAAATCTCGGTGCAGCAAGCTTCAAGCGCAAGGATCTCACTAAATTACTATAGAAAAATCTTTATTATTTGAAATTTGAATTTAAGTTTTTTATTATGTTTTGAAAATTTACTTATTGTTTCGTTAACAATTTCCTAGTGATTTCGTAAAACCTGTCATTTAAATTTCTTAAGTGAACAATTCAATTTTCTAGTATATATGCATGTTACATAAGACGGGCATAAGAATTTTAGGTAATCTAAGGTGGGGTATAGCACAAAAAGGTTGGGAAACACTGGGCTCTAAGCGCGTGTACAAGTAATGTTCCAAAAAGGCTTATATATAAAATGTAAAAGTGAAATAAATAGTGCTACAATTGTATGGCACTCAAGAATATAATTCGAAAAAGATTAAAGAGCATTATAAATGTACGAGTTCTATTTTAGCCGACTTAAAAAAAGTAGAACGTTATTAATCTATTTATTTTCAACTATTCTATGATGCGATTAATTTCCACAATATATAAATAATGAGATATTTTAGCACGGGTGATGAATCCTCGTAAAAACCTTTATTCCTTCATAATACAGTCCCTACGAAATAGGACCTACGTTTTATGATAATGAAAATACCTTTATACAGTAGAGATTCGCAAATAAATACTCAGCAATTTCTATCGAGTAAATTTCAAGCGAAAAGAGTGTTAATGAGCATGTGTAATAATAATCATGTTTGCTTTGCGTTAATTACAAATGGAAAATGTTACGAAATTAATGTGAATAATTATAGAGGAGGATATTTTAAATCAAATGATATTGAAACTACGTTCTTTGCTTTGAATTAAAGTGGGTTTCAATACCTGAAACAAATGAAACATTATTTATTTGTGTGTTTCATTTATATTTTTTTTACAGTCCTGCACGATCAAATCGGGATTTGGATTGGGTTGTACATAACCCACTAACTCACACTTGGAAAAAATTAAATACATAGTTTAGTTCGGAAACGAAAACTACTTGTCTAGTAAAAATGAGTCTACCCTCAAACTAAGTAATGTAACAATTATACTTTTTTTGCAACTTTATTTGGAAAGCTTTTTTACTGTTGCGTGTTATTCCGACAAGAATGTAAGTGCGTGCACCTATTTCACCATGCCTCCTGCTGATAGAGGACAAGTCTTTGTTTTTAATATGTATATGTTATTATTATCAATTACTTGAGATGTCATGTGGAACATGGTGTAACGGTTGCAGCTCCTTACAAACTTACTTGTTATGTAAAAAAATCATGGCGATTAAAAAGAGTGGCGGAGAGTTTATTGCCAGTTCTTCTCTTCCCTACTACGCCCTTGATTTGAGAACTAAGAAGTAGAAGAAGCATTTAATATACATTTCTTTTTTTTTACTTTCATAAGTGTACATTGTGTTAAACCTATATGATTAAATGATTTTTGACTTTGACTTTTACTAATATTAAATTCTTTTAAAGGTCTCATGAATAGCCCCTAAATTTAATACCATATTTCACTTAAGACGCAATGCAATATACGCGTAATCCTAACCGCTTATGCAAATAAAATTACACCAGCTTAAACAAAGCCTATCAGTCAAAACTTGTGACGGAATACGTTGCAAACGAGAAAAGTTTTGATTTCAGCTTCAGAAATTCATTAGCGCAGGCCGAATTACACCGGCACGAGGCGTTAATAAAAACTTTCAAGAAGTTGCCCTTGGAATAATGCCAGGATATTCGGGGCAAGGCCTAACACACTTGACTCTTGTGTCAAGATTAACTACCGACCCCTTAAGATCCTTCAGGAGGTAAAATTCTATTTCACTTGGATATGTAAATATTACAATATAATATCTTTAGTTTAGGCGAGTACTATACATTAAAGAACTAATTGATGTGGTTGTCTTTTCGTAGTCGCTGACAATAAATTATTTCTTACATGAGTTAGTGGTATTGGTTTTGTTTGAAGCTGGATGTCAACTGGCTTTAATCGTTTAATCTTACCCAAAATTAGCAGGAGCAGTGTTGGCCGAGTGGCTTCAGCGTGCGACTCTCAATACTGAGGTTCGATACCCGGCTGTGCAAAAGACTTTCTTTCTATGTGCACATTTAGCATCCGCTCAAAGTGTGAAGGAAAACATCGTTAGGAAACTGACATGTCTTATATCCAAAAAGTCGCCGGCGAGTGTCAGGCACTGGAGGCTGATCACCTACTTAAAGAAAACACTTTTTTACCGGATTGAAGTTATGTATTATTATAAATTTACAATTATAATAATACATAAATAGAGGACACCGTGAGCTATTTCTGCCAAAACCCTCCACCTTTTAGTCGATTCCGGGGAAATAAATACAGGTAATAAAACTTTTTCTACAGCTGTCATACTTTTTGACATTCAACACCTTTTGTCTTCTTTTATTTATTTTTATTTATTTATTTTTTTAATCCAAAATTAGGGGTAGTGGGGTTGCGACGCTGGATTAACATACAACTAACTTGACTTATTCAAGGGTTCTTCATTCTAAGTGACACTTCAATATAAGTATTGACATATTGGACCTATTGGACATTATCGGAAACGAGAATGTGATATTACAATTTATGAGTGTGGGAAAAACGAAAGGGCTGATTTTGGCTTCAAGTGTGCGATGATTGCTAACATTTAGTTTTAATCCGGTCAAATTAGACTAAAAAATATGGGTAAGGTTACAATAATTCGCACTTGGCTGAATATTGGTAGGATTGCTCAATACACTATTATAAAGGAAATGTGAAATGTCCTCATCGATCCGGCACGTGCAAAAAAATTTACTCCGGGTCAAAGATCACAAAAATGGGGTTTTCGCGATTTTCAGCAAAATGGTAAGTTTTATCATAAAATTAGTTTAGACAAAAATTGTAGATCAGATAATTATCTATAAAAAATGTCTAAATACTTTTTTCCTAAGAGCCACCGTTTTTGAGATATCACGATTCAAAAAGTTGAAAGAGTTGTAATCGTCATAATATGTATAAGTACACCACGTATATACATCACTGAAGCCGTAATACAAGCAAAAATATCGTTCTATCGGTCAGTGTGACTTACACACATAAAATATGAAAATTTCGGGTAAAAAAAAACCCAGTCCTTTATTTTAGACAATTCATTAGAGCCAGTTCAGACTTTACTTCCACCTGCACCAGAAAAACTACTAAACACCATTTTTTGCAACTGTAAAAAGGGATGTAGTGCTAAATGTGGTTGCAAAAAAGTTGGACTGTTTTGTTCTGTAGCATGTACTAACTGTCAAGGCCGGTCATGCTCCAATGTTGAATTGCCAACAATTGAAGATTCATTTGTTGTTGACGAAGAGACATGCGATGTGTCATTATTGGGACAATTTATTAACACCCAGAATGAAGAAGATAAAGAAGAAGAAGGAGAAGGAAGAGAAGAAGAACAAGAACAAGAGAAAGCAGAAGTTAATGATGATTTAGATTTAGACGGATAAATTTTCTTATTTTTTGTAATTTACACCCCTTTCGTCATTTTCAACCCTTGTCAATATCTACAGTTATTCAATAGTTTCAAATTAAACAGAATCATAAAAGATCAGTGGAATAGGCCTACCGGGGAAACCACATAAAAAAAAAGCGCTAAGTACACTACCTCAAAGGTGGCGTGGAAACGTGTGCATATTATGACGATTACAACCCTTTCAATTTTTTAAATCGTTATATCTCAAAAACGGTAGCTCTTAGGAAAAAAGTATTTGGACATTTTTTATAGATAATTATCTGATCTACAATTTTTGTCTGAACTAATTTTATGATAAAACTTACCATTTTGCTGAAAATCGCGAAAAACCCATTTTTGTGATCTTTGACCCAGAGTAAATTTTTTTGCACGTGCCGGATTGATGAGGACTTTTCACATTTCCTTTATAATAGTGTATTGAGCAATCCTACCAATATTCAGCCAAGTGCGAATTATTGTAACCTTGGATGTCTAAATTGACCGGACTATTACGTTTCTAATTATTTACTAAAATGTATAAATGTAACTTAACTATTATAAGATAACATAACTCATGTATTGTTGCTTGTGGCGGCGTCCATGCGTCGGGTTGTCTCTCTCCCTAAAATGTGGCGAGGGGGCCGATGGCTGGCCATGCGTCATACTCGTGAACGGGTGCTACTTGTTGTGACTGGACGGACTTGAATTCGAGTATGCGGTGATGTTGGTTATTTCGACTATGTATTTGCGTGTTGTTCCCACGAGAATGTAAGTGCGTGCTCCTATTTCACCATGCCTCCTGCTCATAGAGGACAAATCTTTGTTTTTTATAATGTTTTATTATTAATTAACTATTAATTACTAAAGATGGCATGTGGAACATGGTGTAATGGTTGCAGCTCCTTACAAACATTGTGAAAAACAAAAAACTTGGCGGTTAAAAAGAGTGACGGAGAGTTTATTGCCTGTTCTTTCGTTCTAGGCCCTTGATTTCAGAACTGGCAGTAAATAAATGTAAAATTAGAAGCATTTAATTTATACCTATTTTTTGTACATTGTGTTACCTATATGAATATATGATTTTGATTTTATTTGATTTATTAAATATATTAAATAAATATATAAATTTTGTCTACGTAACGCAGTTCGAGGTGCTGTAGATACGGCTACGTCGCAGCTTCACTACGATCAATTAAGTCCCGTTACTTAAATGGCGCACAAGACAGGCACATTTCTGAAACTCTTCTAGTAATAATATAGGACTTTAGTCCCAAGTAATGATTTGCCAGGAATCGAATCCAGGCCAAGCGCAATGTGCCTTAACCACAAATCTCAAAGCAATTGTATAATATATTAAATTTCAAACATTTTAATTTACAAAGCTAAATTGTACATTAATAGAAAAACAGTACTGAATGAAACCATATTTAGTATATAATTTATGTTATTTGCGGTTTCTTATACTACTAGTATATTAATCTTAATATTCGATATAACATTTTTCTTCTAATCAAAGCAATGTAGTCAGTGGTTCTTTGATAAAAGGCAAAGGGTGAAAATGCAAATCTCCTAACATCAATTACGCAGATAATTCTCAGAGTGAACCCATAAAGTAGCAAGTAAAACCGCAGGAGGGCAATTAGCGAGATTAATGCATCGTGCATTTCAGGTGAAGAATTATGTATGTTGTTCTGCCATGCATGTCGTACAGTTATCTGAAGGCCGATAATCCTATGGCATAATTTATCAAACAACAAATCACAAATTAGCTTTTCGATGTGAATGTGTTTTTACAACACCATATTTTATTAAAACTATGATAGTTTTAATAACTATTTTAGTTATAGCAATATGCTAATTTTATTTCCAACACACAAATATACAGTATATACAAAATGATTAATTATTATGATTATTACTATATATATATTACTGCAATCGCTATTTTCCTTCGTATTTCCTCATTAATTAATGTGCCATAAGCACTCATAACTGTGTACATGTATGAATTATTTTTCAGAGGGATAAAATATTTGTAGATTTTTATCAAAGAGGTTCGGTAATACTTATACGCAACTAGGTGATTAGCCATCTGTATCTGCTTTTGGGTCTAACAGCAAAATACAGAGTTATTTATTTATTTTGTAATACATACATTATCCTTTCTAAGGCAATACGATAATGTCAAAAAAATTAGTTATTTATTTATTTATAAAAAAACACTCCTGTACAGGTGACCCTAAATTGAGAAGAGTGCACAACAAGTGAATAAAATTTACAGACGAAACAAAACACAAACTTCAATTGATTAGAAAAAACAAAATAACATAATAAAATTAACTAACTTCCATAGGCACTCAACGGACAATGAAAAAGGACCATTGACCTATGTTCGTTAACCAAATTAATACACAGATAGTTGATATTCGCCCAATTCTGAATCTTCCCTACGATATGCCAATCCTCAGGACGTTTTCCTTCAACATACGAACGAATATTAATCGCACCCACAGAAATGATATATTGGCGCACGTCCAGAGTACACCACTCGCTACGCTAACTGTAATCATGTATGATTTAAAATAAATAATAGTTAAAAAAAACTAAAAAACACGCTTTTAAGGCACATCAAACAAAAAATTGAAAAATAATTCCTTATTTAGGCTGAAAATGGTAATGAACATAAAATACTGGTATTATTGTGAAAAAGCGTGGGTTGCTCTATAGACGAAAAATATGGTACAAGCGTGTTTTTTAATTTTTTTAAACTATTATTATTTTTTTATTTTTTAGTTAAATTTTTTTTATTTTTTTTATTAGGATTATTGCATTGTCATCGATCTTTGACAGGTGCGCAAAATTTGAATAAAATCTGTCCGTTTAAAGTGGGTCAAAATCGAGTCCAAAGGAGTCGGTTACATACATACATACATACATACATACAGGTGAAGCTAATATAAAGCGTGTAAAAAACTCAAACGTAAAAGGCTAAATTATATCGACTAAGAATAATTCCAATTATAGACCTGTATTATATATTCCAAAACCAAACAGAATATTAAATTTTAATACCACGCAGTTGACTAGAAATTTAGTATTCAATGGTTGGCGAATATTCTACCGGTTTTAATATACATATTGCAATCTCAAGCATTAACTGGATCGGAAATACGTTGTGTATGTGTATTAATAATTTGTGTTAATCATTAAATATTGCAAAGTTGCTATTAAATATTTTAAAACGGAATCATATAAACTTACTAGCTGACCCGGCAAACGTTGTTTTGCCATGTATATTATTTCTAGGAAATTTTGTTTTAGTTCAATAAAAATAACTATCTACAATAATAAAAAATAGGGGTTGATCGTAGAGGGGTGAAAATTAAGGGTTGTATCTATACTGTATCATAAAAAAATGGTTGTTTGTAAAGTCGGTTTACTGACGATAGTTGAACGTGACAACGTCATAAGAAAATACTAATATTTTTCAAAAGAAAATTTTAATTTTATTTGTTTGATAGATATTTTGTATGGATATAGAGAAGGAGGTAAATGGAAATCACAATTGAATTGATCGATTACAATATTATCGATATAATACGATATATACTTTAAATACAATAAAGATGTCGAACGCTGCCGAACGCGGAGGCCGATTGTGCCTCTTTGTCGCTCGTTCCGCGCTCTCGCTTGCACTTCAAGCCTTAAATGGAACGCCTCAGAGCAAGGTAACGCCGCAGGCGTGCATGTATTTTCGTGCGTGCATCCGGCTCCATCGAATTATAAGACGTTGTCACACAATAATTACAATATACATACTACTTGTACTACTTTAAACTTAATACAAATTTAATAATATTTAAATAATAAAAACAACTTACATTAGTCTCTTAGTATCCCCAAACCTGCCGCAACTGCCAGTTCTGGTGCTGAATTGTAGAAAGGTTTAAGTAGCAAATCATTTGCGGAATTGGTAACTGCTGGCAGAGGACATTTTGTGAGCTCCACTTAGATAGCAGGGCAGGCCTTTGGGATCTGAAATACATCCTAAGCAATGCCGGAAGCAGGCCCCATTCAGTCTGCTCTACCGCTCAAAACATTAAGAGAGCAGAGCCGGTTGCTCTGTCTGTAGTTCGAGTGGTTCATAGCCCAACGTTTCGAGCAGATTGATTCTTATTTAAAAAAAGGGTGCGTGTACTTATGTACGCGCGTAAGAAGTTATACTTCTTTGACTTTCTCTATTTTTTTTAAATATTAAATAATTAATAATAATTATTATTATTATTTATAATTTTATTATATTATTCATTCAATTTAATAACTAGGTATGTTTCATAACCTTTTAACTAAGTAACAATAGGTATTTGTGAAAAAGCATTGCTAAATTTCTTATAAAAAATGATTAAAACTCTTTTATTTGTTTAAAAGGTACTACAAAGGTCATTATGGTTATTCAAAATTCTTGGCATAGCTGCTAATTTCACGCATATTCTATTTCTTTTTACTTGTACTTTACTGTTGCTCGGCGCCCGGCTGGCTTAAATAGAATTCATTAGTGGGCAACTTCATACTGATAAATTTGTGTCACGGTGCGCGCGCATCGTAAAATTTCACTCTCATCAATTTTTCATAACGCGCCTAAAGAAGTATAACTTCAAAAAATGCATCGTAACTGAACGAATCACAAAAACCGATAATATCAGTTGGAACCGCCCAGCGTAACTGAAACCTTTGTATTGCCATTAATTATTCGAAATCAGTATTTACTTCACTGCGTTATTAAATTTAAATGAGTATTCTGAATTTGGTTGTAATAATTTATGGAATAAACCTGATTTTGAGTGATAACTTTTATTTATACTTGAGTTTTGTTTAAAATTCAGAAAATTTGAAATTCATGAATAAAATATTGAATACGTATAGGCGAAGATATAGGCCGAGAGCTATACGTAAAAAGTGTAAATAGTTTTATATTAATATATTTGAGTAGAACGCTAAGGTGGCTTTTGCAATAAGCCACATTTTTTTAAAGTACTTTTAGGTACACAATTTAGTATATAGAGAACTAAATCTCTTCCAAGACTTCTATCCATCGAGATGGTGCGGATGAAACCAAATGGAATTGTTATTAATATATTATTTAATATTAAAAAAAGAGTATTAAATTTGAGTATTTTATATGGTTGCAACGAATAAACTCAAAAACTGCTGGACAGATTAAATAAATATTACATCATAAGAATACATAATGTCTGAGTACGATATATTCATGAATGTAATTATCCGAAGAACAAAGTTATTACAATTATACTTAATATCAGAGGCTACTAACTTAAATTAATAATCGATATAATCTAAACCTAAACTGTACATAATAATTAAAAATATATAAATAAATTTAAAAGGCTTGGATAATTTCAAAGTATTAAAAAAACAACCCATTCATAACAATTAAATTAAACGGTGCTTACACTGTGATGAAAAAGAGCAGCCTTGCGATTCTGTAACTCTTTTTTCGGCATTATGATAATAAACTACAAGCTCCCACCTTTTCAGAATGCCAAATCATAAAATGACTGCTTAGCGACTGATTTGAGAGCGACCGCCGATGCGAAAACGCTGTGTGAGTTCGAAAAGTGAGTTACAGAATCGCAGGGCAGTATTCTGTTCACTTTGATATGTTTCTGAAACAATGTTTAAATTTTGTTTTGGAAGGAGACTCTTTGTCTAAAACCTATTTTTAACGTCTTGTCAGCATTTACTTTGCAGAATAAAATCCCGATCAGATCTCGGTAAGAACTTGACTCGAAGCGGATCAGAATGAAAGTTTTATTGAAGTATTTCGACTTGAATTTATTTAACCTTATCATTCTTCTTTAGACATTGATTTTAGAATTATACGATAGTAGCCAGTAAGTCAGTCCTACGTTGTGTTAGCCTCGGGCATGCGACTCTCTGAGGTCGAGAAGTGAAGGAAAACATCGTGAGGAAACCGACATGTCTTATACCCAAAAAGTCGACGGCGTGTGTCAAGCACAGGAGGCTGATCACCTACTTGCCTATTAGATTGGCAAATGATCATGAAACAGATACATAAAAACGTTGTAGTGCCACTGATTTTTATTGTTCGATGCCAAACTATAATTATAATATACATTGTAAAGTTATAAGGTAAGTTAAGGTAGTATGTAAGTACATACTACCTTAAACTTAAAAAGTAGTGAATTTTCTTAATACTAATTTTATTTATTTTGTGTAGGTTTTTGAAGTGAAAACTTCTTTAGCGGCGTTGTACACTTTTTTTGGAATGGGTAAAAAATGTTAAACTCGCGTCAGGACACGTGACCTGATGGAAAATTCGTAAGACGGATGGAGAGTAGACAGCTGGCGCGGCGTATTTAATGTAATATAAATTGATTTTTGTGTACGATAGCGCAATAAATAAATATTGTATTCTACCACATAAATGATAGTACTTTTATACTGATAATTAAAGCAATTCCTGCAAAATTATTCCCTAACCATTCCAAAATATCAAAAATGCACAACGTTAATATTCAAGTTTTCACTTCTGCCGGCACTTCCGGAGTGCAACCCGTAGTTTTTTTTCTACTTTAAAACAAAAACATCTTACATTCGTCTTTCCAAAACAAATATCCAGCTAAATCACATGTTGTATAAAACATTAATAATGCTAATCTCTGTTGAGACTGGCCATATACGCAGGAAGTACAAGGTCATGATAATCAGAATATATAACTTAATAACAATAAGCACTTAAAATGAGAACAAAAGTACTTGTTAATATAATTCGAATAGAGAACAATTTTCAGTGTATTCCAAATACAAACTTTCTAATCTGATTAAGTTCTAGAATGAACAAAGTACTCAAATACTCAGCAAGTATAAATGCAGTACGAGTATCGTATTAAAATTTAATTGCAACCTTTTCAACGTCGGTCGTGCAAGAGTCATTACTGTAACTTAAGTCGCTTTCATACGAAAATGTTGCGGTATTATTAGGTACCTGCATTAGCATTCAGCTGTAGACTATTTGTCGGTAACGGTTTATAACCTTTTCTAAGATATTCCATATTTAAAATTAGCCTTCAAAGACTAAAAACTAGTTTGGCTTTTGTTCGTGAAATCAACTAGCATGAAAGCGTTCAAAATCATTCACTTCATTCAACCATTCACAGTTCAATCACTCGTAATCAAAATTTGAATTCAGTAAAAACTAGCACTTAGCGTGATTAAAAGCGAATCGTTAGCAATCTATCAAAATGTCGTATCTTCCGTTCTTGTCTTGAAACTTGAGTATTCAGAAGTCCAACTTAATGTATCGTGTGTTTAACGAGAAACATACGACTATATGTTTGGAGTTATATTTATTATTACACAATATTTTTTTAATTTAAAAGTCGAAGACGAACACACCATACAATACATCTCTGCAATAATGGTATTAAAACTAGGTTGGTCTATCTATGGGTATAACAATCGAACAGAAAACACAGTGACGCTGCAAGGCCTCGAGCTCAGATTTCTGTAACAGCCTTGCGATTCTGTAACTCACTTTTCGAACTCTCACTACGGTTTTCGCAGTGGCGGTCGCGCTAAAATCAGTCGTGAAGCAATTTGTTTTGTTTCATTTCGTTTGGCATTCTGATAAACAATAAACTACAAACTCCCTCCTTATCAGAATGCCAAATCGTAAAATGACTGCTTCACGACAGATTTTAGCGCGACGGCCGCTGCGATAAACGCAGTGAGTGTTCGAAAAGTGAGTTACAGAATCGCAAGGCTGTTTCAGTATTATTTGTTGTTTAACTAATAGGCAAGTTTGTGATTAGCCTTCTGTCCCTGATACACGTTGAATGCTTAGGATACCGATGCCAGCCTTCACCGTACAGGCGAGTGTTTGTTGCGCACATAGACAGTATACGAACGAGCCAAGACTGTACAGTGTACATTTTGCTCACACAGGCTTTCTTAGTTTTATAAGCGTGGCGATTTCCTAAATCGTCGGAGTTACGGCCCGAGAGTATAGCCAGCCAGATGTTACATTGCATTTGTTCTTTACATAGCAATTAACATTTCATTATATCGCTTATATTCTATTGTTGTACGCGAGTGGTTAATATAGAGTAAAACTAAAATCCTCTATTTTTAAAAAGCATCATGACGCAGGATCTGTACAGACAGAAAGTAGGTGCACAGCCGGGGATAGAAACCACTAGGCCAACACTGCTCAACTATAACCACCAGATTTTTTTATTAAAACTTCGTTACATGAAAATATAAACAAATAACATAAAGTATTAGGGGTGCAAGAGGCGGCCTTATCGCTAAGCGATCTCTTCCAGACAATCCTTGTAAGAAAAAATATAAAAAAAAGAAATACTTAGGTAAAGTGCAAACGGTGCATAAAAAAATCAACAAAATAAATTACAAGTAATTTAACTTAAGCAAATGAAGTAAATAAGTTCAACATACATTAAATTAAAAACAAAAGAATAAACTCGCAGTTGAGTTGTACGTTCTTTTTATTATTAGGTAAGAGATAACTTAAATGGCTTTGATAATTATAAGTCTGTATATTTTGTTAAAGTAAATTAATTTGCTTATCTTAATACGTATGTTTTCAAAAACTTGTATGCAAACTTGCAGAGATACTTAGCAAGTCGTTATTGTTTCGCCAGTTTGCTTATATTTCGGTTTAGCTCATCGTTAATCTTCATATACATTCACTGTAAATGATTTGCGCCTCCATTACATTAATTTCGATCAGTAGAGGACGTCACAACAATAACCAAAAAGATTGCTGGAACAAAGGTTTCACCAACACGTGAATATTAAGGCTATTCAACTTGACACCACGAGTCTAGTGAGACGAATTAGTGAATTAGTGTGAGTGCACGTTAGTCGTAAGTGCTAAACAGTGGTAAGTGGAAAAATAGTACACAATAACGGAGTGTCCTCCCCTTAATTGAGGCTGTTAGTGTTATTGGACACTTTCTTATGTTAAAAATCCTTTTTGGTAAAGTAAGTTAGTTTTAAATTACTTATTAAGTTAGTATACTTAAATTATGTCTTTGTGCAGAGACAATTTATTAAAAATAACATGGAAACTGGAAATTTAATTAAAAAATTGTTGTTGGCATTGTTTCTCTTAGACTAAGACTGGGCTTTTGGACAGACCTAACTGTTCTACTAGGACTCAAACTTCCGCATAAAATTACGGCCCTTTATTCATTATTGTTGTTTCTTTGAATTCTTGTTTTCTTATTTCTTTTGTGTAACTGTTAATAGTCGGTGCAATTAGATTTATTAGGTATATTAATGTTTATGTGATTTTTTTTTACTTATAACAGAAGGAATGATTTCCATTATATTATGTGTAACATCTGCATATTTACATAGCGCGTGTACCACATTAGTTTTTACATGACAACTATATTTATTCTGTATGACACATCAAGTTTTGCACTTACTTTGCGATAAAAAATTGTAATTGCGGTATTTTTATCTAAGAAATCTTCTGTTACTTGCCCGCTATTGTACTTTTTTACTATTGTTATATACAATTAATTATTAAGCGTAATGTATAATTGTATTAGTTTATTTTCTCATGTAAGTAAATGTTCTAAATGAGAAATAAATATCTTACCATAAATCAGTGATTTTTTTAGAATATTCGCTTAGTTCGATTCAGAAACCTATGTGTACCTGTGGAAATTTCGCATGGGCGGCGGTGCCACTTGACATCACCCCCCTTAACACGAACCATACTTAAACTGTAATTTATGTGTGGAAAACTTGAGAAGCGGTAGACGTATTTTGAACTAAACGAACGAACAGTCGTCCGTGAATCTCTTGGCAATCACTTCCATATTATTTATTATATAGTGACGTTAATAAATGATTATTGCATTTAATCTATAATAAATATGTCTTTCAGGATCATAATAAAATCAAGTATAAATGAACATTTCATTATACAATATACATGTATAATGTATATACTATATACATTCCCCGATATTTGTTATTTATGTGAGTTTATCGCGGTGTTGGTACGCGCAATATTTGCCAAAATTGTTTGTTCCAATTTTACAATAAATTGCCTAACTTCCTGCCATTAGCTACACGTTGTCGTGTATTTACGCCTTTTTTCCTTTTTAAATTTTTTACAACTTCTTTTCTAATGTGAAACGCTCAAATTTTCTCAAATAAACGTAAAACTCAAATTTCTATAACGTTACGTAACGATACCGTTACTATTATAGCATCTCGAATAATACGAAATATATTCGTAATATTCCTCATACTACTCAAATGTCTCATTACACTGGTGGTTACTAGTCAGCGGATCTTGAGGTCTCGGATTGAAGTCCCAGTTGGGGCAGAAAAAAATAAAAATTTAATACGCAAGTAGGTGATCAGCCTCCAGTGCCTGACACACGCCGTCGAATTTTTGGGTCTAAGCCATTTCGGTTGCCTCACGATGTTTTCCTTCACCGTTCGAGCAAATGTTAAATACGCACATAGAAAGAAAATCTATTGGTGCAAGCCGGGGATCGAACCTACGACCTCAAGAATGAGAGTCGCACGCTGAAGCCACTGGGCCAACACTGCTCGTAGGACAAGACCAATGAATTTTAGATTTTTAACGAATATTAAAAATGAACCTGTACCAGTTACATATATGATTTTAAATATGAATGATATGTAAACAATTTTTCTTCCCCGTGGATTCCTTGTATTTTGGCAAGTAAAGAAACTTTGCGATCTTTCTCAGTAATTAATATCTATTGATGTTAAGTTTTTCAGTTTATAGCGTTCATACAGATATATCAAACGCGGCTGGTGACTTTTTTATACATTCACCTTTTCACTTATCGCAATTCTTTTTCGATGACAGTAAGTGAAATCAAACATTTTCAGATAACTTGGGTAAGATAAAGACTGTCAGTTCATCGACCAAAAACCATTTCTCCGCACCTTTCACTCAGCAGACGTGGCGCGAGACAATGAGGAGAGGTTTGTTTTACGTCACACAGACTACCGCAATACAGATACAATTTGTCTGTCATTCTAAAAACAATTACAGGCTCTATACAAAAAATTCCGGTTGTCTGTAAAGTCGGTTTACTGACGATAGTTGAACGTGACAACGTCATAAGAAAATACTGATGGAATGGTTGCATTGTTCAAAAGAAAATTTTAATTTTATTTGTTAGATAGATATTTTGTATGGATATAGAGAAGGAAGTAAATGGAAATCACAATTGAATTGATCTAGTTACATTTATTTGTACGCATAAATACAATTATGTCAATTTTTGTGTGCAAGCGAGAGCGCGGAACGAGTGCTCTCGCTTGCACTTCAAGCCTTAAATGGAACGCCTCAGAGGTAACGCCGCATGAGTCATGTTTTTTCGTGCGAGCAGCCGGCTCCATCGAATTATAAGACGTCACGTCAATAAAAATAATTTAGGGAGTTAATATTAAAGAAAATATGATGATAATATAATAGCTTATGACATCTTTTTTATGTTACAGGAGGCAAACGGGCAGGAGGCTCACCTGATGTTAAGTGATACCGTCGCACTTGGAAACTCGCACTGCCAGAGCCAGAACTTGGCTCGCAAGCGCATTGCCTGCCTTTTATGAATCGGTACGCTCTTTTCTTGAAGGACCCTAAGTCGAATTGGTTCGGAAATACTTCAGTGGGCAGCAGCCACATAGTGGTGGTTGCGGCAGATATTTCCTTAAGAAACGCACAGTTGTGGAACGACGGACAGCAAGGTGGTACGGATGGTATTTTGTATTCTGGCTTGACGGCTGATGATGAAACTCAGCTGCAGATTCTCCTCAAGTCAACTCCTCTGAACATCTGATTCTCCCAAATACTCGCCGAATCTCAAGTCTGAAGACTAGTTGGTAATAGTAATATGATTTAGTTTATGCAACAAATGAATAGATTATATATATTTATTATATCATAATATTTATTTTAGCCAACTCTTTCTCTTGTGACTTCTTTAATTCAAAGTGAGTTCTTTGCGAGGCTACTGGATTGTGAGGAAGTTGCATGGATATGTTTAGCGATGCACCTTCTCAAGTTATCGTGTCATTTCCACATGTGTATATCTATTATATAACATATTTTCTTAAGTATCTGATTGTCCTCATTTTAACATTTCTGCCTCGTGATTAGCTACTACTTTTATATATTAATTGCGAGTCAATTAACCTTTGGCAGAGCTGTTACATGTCTGTTTATACATACTATTATTTATATTTTTTCTTTAGATTTAATTTTAGTTATAGTTGCATGTTATTTTTGTTAATTAATTATGCATTTCTTGTACTTTACCGTCTGTAGGTGTTTCTTTTTTTATTGTTCTTTATTAGGGTTGCCTGAAATAAATCGCTTGTTAGCGATAAGGCCGCCCGTTGCCTAATAACTTATGTAACCTACTTACTTTTTGTTTTTTTGTATGTATAATTATGTGTTTTAGAAATAGAATCCTTTTTTAATCTTTTTTACCAGTATACCAGATACTTTATAGAAATTTAGGAATAAAAAAGCGTTAGAGATGCCTCTATCAACATACTATCTTTACAATGTACCGGCGTATTGTATTCCGCGCGCAGTCTCGGATAAGGGGCCTGGAAATTGTTTTACGTGACACGTTATAACGAAGGAGAGGAGTTGTACGCGCTTTGAATAACAGCCTTAGGAATCAAGCCGGGCCCATTTTGTTTCATGGAATTGTCATTTTGATCTCTTTCGGACTTTAAATGAGGATGGAAAGTGAAAAGCGGAAAACCACTTCCACGACATCTTTCTAGAGTATACGCAAGATTGTATGACCGTTTTTAAATGTATATTTGTACGCGCAATGCTTAATTTGATTATCTATCATAATTAGCCTTTTTATTTATTTATTTATTTATTATAATGAAAGTATTTTGAAACACTGCCATGTCTTATAACCTAAAAACTTAGGTACAGAAAGTATAGTACTTGTCTAAAGGGGAAATAATACTTGTGAAATAGATCCGAAAATGAGATCAATTATTATTTTTTATAGAAAAGGGACAAACAGACAGGAGGCTCATCTGATGTTAAGTCGCCCGTGGACACTCTCATTGCCAGTGTATTCGCGAGTACGTTACCGGCCTTTTAAGAATTGGTACGCTCTTTTCTAGGACTAATTAACATCAAGGACCCTAAGTCGAATTGACATTAATTGAATAGTACATAAAACTAAATTTATATACTTAGTTAGTCTAAGTTATTCATAAAAACCTTTTACTTTTCATTCCTAAGTTCTACTCATCGTGGTATATTTTCATAACAGTGATCCAATTATGCCAATATCCTTCACCTTATAAATATCATATTATTTATTTCGTAATCCTACAGCTAACATAAATTATATATAATAAAAAACAATTATACTAAAGATATAGCCAAAGATGGAATACGTAATATTTTCAAGAAGGTTTAAACACTTACAAAGGGGCCTCATAGCCTAGCCGTCTTATTAAGTGGCAGCTAGGTGAGGGGTACCGGGTTCGATTCCCGGTTCGAGGGCAAGTTTTAATTTAATTTAAAGTTGTTCTCGGCCTTTGGGAGGGTTGTGCGGTACCGGGCGAGTGCCTAAACCGTACATGAAGGACACGGTCGAATTTCTAAAGACATGCACGAATTAAAAAAAAAAACCTATACTTGACGCTGGCTAATGCACAAATCGTGCCGGAGCCATAAAAAAAAAACACTTACAAAAGGAAAAAAATATTCAATACATTTAACTAAGTAATTCCTAACTCGGCTGTGATGTGAAAAGGTGCAAAATTGTGGGTACGTATTTGAGCGTGTACTAATGATGCCGGTGATTACATTTACACTGTAAAGTATGTAGTATTTATTAAAAGCTACCTAATATTACCGCAAGATAATAAACTGAGCTTATCCTTAGCTGAATAATAACAGTAATAAGTTATAACGGCATACGTTAGGGCAAGTTAGTGCGCAGGTGGACAGAACGCACCAGGCGAGTCGCCAAGTTCTAAGTTTAAATCCGCACCTGTGACAGGAAGTACCTACGTGCCGCCAACTTCGATGCATCATACCACAGCCTACTAACTCACAGTAAGGGAACAAGCTTTAAACACCTTTAAATAACAAACATCACACATGTAACAAGGAGGACAATCAGATACTTATAAATATATGTGTTATAAAAAGGATATACACGTGTGAAAATAACATGAGAACTTAAATAGGCATAGTGCTAACCAGATCCATGCAACTCTAGGGGGGACTCTTTGTATTGAAGAAGTCGCATGGGGCAGCCAAGCTTCCGCGAATATACAAATACATAATTATGTAGGAATTAAGAAAATAAGAATAATAGCGAATAAATTAACACAGAATGGTTTCTAACACTGCACTTAAGGTATGAGTGTGATAAAGGCAATGCATTGATTAGATATATAGTGTATTTATATACAGGAAGGCCAAAAAGTCGTGGATGAAAGTCGTGAAAAAATGTTATATCGTATCACTTAATATTATCTTGAATACACTCAATAAACAACTATAAATAGTATGTCTAACGCAAGAACTCAGCAGTACCAATCTAGTGGATATTATGAGAAAGATAGTAAAAAAAAGTCAATTTTCATATAAAAACCAAAATAAATCATAACTCTGCAGAGGTTGACCTTAGAGACCTCCCGTAGAACAATTTTTTGCCGCTGATGACCTATCCTATTTGCGTTTGATCCACGACTTTTTGGCCACCCTGTATAAGAGAAAGAAAGTATTACTTTTAAACTTAGGAAATCCTAAATTATTAATTTACATTCCTTATTTACGAAGTATGTCAAAGCAGGGCTTACACAATTTTGATAATCATGAATCGTAAATCAATAAAATCTAGGTATTATTATAAAGTAGGGGAGTTTTTTGTTTGACAGATCTCGCTAATGTCACTCAATATCTTTGTGTTGTAGCGACACCTATATTCTCGTATTATCACTGCGATGACGTCATAACTTTAATGTTATTCCGGCTACAGAGGATCTAAAGAACGTCTGTGGTGAGACCGGTAGAGGATCCTCCTTTTAGCTTCCAACCCACAATATTCCTTCCTCCAGAAAGCACACAAGATCCTTCCTCCATAGTTTATTTATCGAGAAAAGCTATATATATATAATATCATTGAACGTCCGAATTTAAGTAGGCAAGGCGCAGTTAGAAAAACTCCCAAGCGAAATTAGAGAATTATCACTAAATAAATTCTAAGCCCTCGTTAAACGAAAATTAATCAATAAAGCTTTTGATAAATTTAAGGAATACTTAAATGATCCTAATCCTTGGGATTGATTTGCTCCAGTTCAAACAATTTGTATGACAATACTTGGCGATTAAAAAGAGTGACGGAAAGATTCTTGCCAGTTCTTCTTACCCGCTCTACGCCCTTGACTTGCGAATTGGTAGTAAATGTAAATTTACAATTAATTTAACTTTTTTCTGACAATTCATAAGTGTACTTGTTTACCTACATGAATAAAGATATTTTGAGTTTGAGTTTGAAAGAAAGAAATAAATAAAAAACTTTATTGTACACGATATAGAGGATATTTAGTATAATAAAGTTAGTTGATATATATTTTTAATTCAGATAAAAATAACAAAGAGTTTTCGATTAGGTCCGATCGACAGATTACGTCCGATTGCATTGTTGTATTATTAAGAAACTAGCAAACTCGGCGAACTCCGTTTCACCACCAGATGGCTTCGTTTTATGTAACATGGTTATTGTGCCTCACTCGACATAGATAGGTATAGTGTGTCGCGGACTTTTTTGTAGATATTTATAAGATCTACAATTACTTAGAACATTTTATGGTTCTATCTTTAATAGTTTAGGCAGGGTACGCAAAATAAGTAACTTTTTTGGTTGATTTTTTACACCTTGTGTCCGAAAAACCCTAATATCTTACGGAACCTATTTTTGTTCAAAATTAAATATAGCCTATATTACTCGTGGATAATGTAGCTTTCGAATGGTGAAAGAATTTTTAAAATCGGTCCAGTAGTTTATGAGCCTATTCATTACAATCAAACAAACAAACAAACAAACAAACAAAGTTTTCCTCTTTATAATATTAGTATAGATAAATATAGTTTTTAACATAACTAAAGAATATAAAAATAGCAATATAACTATGGAAATGTAGTTAGAACTGTGGGGCAGAAGCACTACGTTACGCTCATTGAGCAAGTTGTCCCAAGTTGTTTCTATTGCCTAATTCATGTCTCTACTTTCAAAATATTAGAAATAATATTCTCTGTTATTTTAGGAAAAGAAGAATATTTGTTCAAGACAAAATATATCCTTTATGAGAATAAATATTGTCTCGGTGAGTCATTATTTGTAAATGTTTTATACTCAACTTGATTATTCTTTGATTAATATTCACTGAAAGGTCTCAACATGGAAAGTTACTCCGAAAGCAATTACAAGAACTAACAAAGGTCTTAAGTGTATTTAAATACTGTCTAAAATATAAAGAGATAACATAATTTATTTCTTTAATTTATTTTTCCAAATTTTTATACCTGCCTTGCGATCGAACTCTCACAGCGGTTTTCGCAGCGGCGGTCGCGCTCAAATCAGTCAGAAGCAGTCATTTTACGATTTGGCATTCTGATAAGGAGGGAGCTTGTAGTTTATTGTTTAGCATTATCTCTCTATTTGTTCCAAAAGCTGCCCATGCCTGCGAAATACGTCTGTCATCTCTAGCTTAAATTTAACATCCCAGTACAATTTTTTGCCCAAAATACATATAGTCTACGATACCTACCGGTAGGAGTTGTTTCTGGTTCTTTCGATATTCTTCTTGTCATTTGTTCTTGGAAAAGTTCATCTTTAGGCCCACCTTCGCCGGTTAGGTGGTTGACCATAGTAGCTATATCCTCAGTGTTATCAGCAAATGAGAGGAAATCAACTTTGTCAGTGTTTGGGCGTCTATGTTGATTCCCTTATTATCCACGGTAGTATCTTAAAGACGTTTTCAAAAGCTGCAGTGAAAAGTTTGGGGGAAAAGAGGAGATAGCATCTCCCCGTCTTACTTCTACTATTGGTTTATACAAAACTTAAATTAACAAATGAAGTTATATTGCGACAATAGTAGAAAATCAACCAAAACAAGACTATAACAATACTCGAACAAATAATTCTATTATTAGTAGGCCAGACAAGGGTTACATTCATTTGCAAACAAAATCCTTCTACATCCTACATTTTGTTGAACATTAATTCCTTAAAAACGTACAATTGAATTAAATATTTAATATAAGGCTTTGTGAGAGTTTATTATATTAGCGGTTCCGGTTGAAAAATATTCATTCGTTCGTAGCGTAGGGTCAATTTCACCCAATCAAGGCATAAAGAGTTCAGTGGATTATATCATGCCGTGTCGCTACACGGTTGACCAGGTCGCATCGGGGCTAGCAAATTATACATTTCATTTGTTATATTGTATGTATGATGTAATGTGGACTCAATTTCCGCCCGTAGGCGCTCATTTGGTTCTTTTTACGTAAAGCCCTTTCTAACTAAGCCAGCCTATCTCCTTCCAGAAGCTCAGAAGTTTCTGGGCACTTCGTAGGTATTACGGAGCGACCTCGCTGCTTCGTTGGAAAACCACAGCCACGCAATCCAGCCGTCCGATTCTGTTACTCCGTGAGTTCACCTCGCACTAACAACGCTCGCTTCGTCACTCACGTAATTTTTGGAATCTCATAGTATTCTGTTAAGCAATTTCATATAACGTATTGACAAGCAGAGGGAGCTTGTAGTTTATTATTTATCAGAATGCCAAATCGTAAAATGACTGCTTCACGCCTGATTTGAGCGCGACCGCCGCTGTGAAAACCGCTGTGAGAGTTCGAAAAGTGAGTTACAGAATCGCAAGGCAGTACTACCTGGGTAGCTGATTCCTCTGCGCGCTGTTTGTCGCGCCTAGGACAAATAGATGTTCATTAAGGGAACTATGGTCCGTAATTGTGCCTATCATTCTTTGAGATTGGTTCTGTTGAGTCACTTTTACTGCTGGCAGTGCCATTTTGAACTTCTTCTTCAGTACGCGTTTTGCTACCATTGGAGTTCTCTGGAATTTTCTGGCAAATCCAGGTATTTGTTATATTAAACATTTATTATTTAAATAGAACTTTATCTGAAGAAAATGCGCAGTCATCCTTAATATAACGTGGGCTGAAGATACGACGTCATGGCAACGATGTTTTTCCCTGTAGAAGTTTGGCTGATTGTGTACACACAGTTGATCTGATAACAACTTATATTAGGGAAATACAGAAATATGCAAATACCTAATCATGACATACTTGATAAAATAATAATAATAATCTGATTGATCTTACTATATGATAAATATTTATTTTCCAAAGGGTTGGGGTAGTCTGTAAAACGTACCAATGGCTATATAGCTGTCATCAGGAGTCAAAAAGTACCGATTATATGGTTATTATTATATATGGATAAAATCTAACTAAACTAACTAATCTAATCAACACGGAATTGTAGTTGAGAACAGAATCGCCTGAGAAATAACAGAATAAGCCTACAGAGATTATATTAGAATACAATAAGCATAAATATAACTATTTAATTAAAATAACAATACGTAAATGTTTCTTTGATACTATTCTAGTTATGGCAATTCAAATATAGTTTATATAAAAAAAATTGGGATATTTTTTAAATAAATTTTTAAAACTATAATAAGCGTTTTGTTAAAAGCTGCGACAACCCTACAAAATATTCCAAGTCCATTCATCCGCAAAAACTGCTAATCAAATTAAAAGCATTTACGAACAATTGTTGTGCAAATTGTGCCTTTTATTATTAAACAATTCATTTCAAAAACTTTAAATGATTAGGATTTGCATGCACGCTGAGAAATTGAATATCCATGAAAAATGTTAGAAAATTATAAATTATAAGTCATGAGATGTGCGTTATAACCCCTAACGGCTAACCCATTTTTAACCCCTTGCACCAACGTATTTTTCATTGTGCAAGACGTTTATATGAGAAACCAGCATATCTTAGTTACTTATCTAAATGTTGACGTGTATCAGATACGAAATCTAAAAATCCAATCTTTTGATTGCCAAATGTTATGCAATTTTGTAGTTAGTTAGTTTTTTATTAGTTATATATATTATATATGTCGGAGCAATGGCGCTGGTATCTACCATTGTCATTATAATCAAGTCAAATTAGTTCAAAACTGTTCTCTTAATATAAGATCCCGATATACAACGACCTTCACCGAGATGCTTATTTAATGAAACGTCTTTTATATTGAATTTAATATGTCATTTTTTTTTAATATTAATTAAAATACTCTGGACTGAAATTTGCTTGGCAACCCATATGGATTATATTTATTGACATATATCGTATATATATATATATATGTATATCGGGATCTTAGACGATCTGGTAGATTTGATAGCTAATTTTGACAAGTGGTTTCGAAAATGGTTCAGATTATTTTCGATTAGACATTTTTTTGTACGTTCATGTTTTTTTTTTGTATTTAAGACGTGTGTACTCCTGTATGTCTAGTGTTAAAAGGAAGGCTGCAATATTTGTGGCACGTGACGCTTAACTTCTTGCTTATAAATATAAAGCCATAATACTAGTTTTGATTATTAATATTTATTTTAAAGGCATCAATAAATTTGTTCTTACCATAGTTTATAGTATTTTAACTAGGCCAAAAATCTTTAATAACAATTTAATTTTACCTTTTAACATCTTAAATGAGGCATTAAAATCTTTTTTTACAGAAATATAAGCACCTACTTATCATATAAATGCAGGAACACTTACAAACGATTTATTTCTGCAAGAATTCAATGAAAGAAGGAATTTAAAAAGTTGTTCAACGGAAAATGGCAATTGAATAACTGGAGCTAAAAGAATTCAGTTTAGTAATGAACTATTCAGTGATTTTTATACCATTCAATGCAGACGATTTCAGACCAGCACAATATCTGCTGACGAGGTATTTTCAAGTCTTTAGTAAATCGCAGTATGATCTGTATCGAGTTTTATGAATAAGGAAGTTAAGGAATGGTGTTATAAAAGTTCAGCTTGACATTTCATATTTATACTGAATGAAATGAAACAAGTTGCCCTGTTAATATGTCAATAATATCTGTGCCCGTTTTTGACAGCATCAAAGAACACGTAAGAAGCTATTTTGTTTTTTCTATGTTTATGGCTTCTCTTTTCATGAACCTGAGTAGCTACTTGCGTGCTTTATGACTGACAATAAGTTATTAATTTGTGTGTCATTTGTTAAATTAGTAATTTATCTTAATTGATTTTTTGTTTTTTTTTAATGCAACAGGAAACCAACGGGCAGGCTAACCTGATGTTAAGTGATTCCGCCGCCCATGGACACTCACATTTGCCAGAAGGCTCGCAAGTCGCAAGTGCATTACCTGCCTTTTAAGAATTGGTATGCTCTTTTCTTGAAGGGATCCTAAGTCAAATTAGTGATACGGGCGGAATTTCGTGTTTCATCATCAGACGTCAAGGCATTCGGCCTTGGAAATTCAATTCACCGAACAATTCTTCAGAGCGGTAAATGCGGTAGAAGATGCTGAGGGAACCAACATCTGTACGCAAAGCCAAACGATCAAGCCGATCGGAAAGAGCAGGGTCATCGACGATTTGAGCCGCCTTGTGTTGGATGCCATCAATTGGAAGGTACTGAAGAGCACCCGCCCTGAGGTGCGAATTGTACTCCATGTGGGGCCAAATTTAGGCTTTTTATGTTTATGCGGTGACCTGGAGTGAAGTACCGTTTCGCTTTAGTGAGTACACCAAGCTTTTTTGAGGCTAAATTAATCTTACCCTCCATGACCGCGAGACTGAACGTTGCTCGATATGTCAACTCCAAGAATTTCGATACCGTCTAAGGCTTTAAGGCGAGTGTCTTTAAGTAAGGGTGATACAATGAAGAATTCTGGGAGAAGTCTAAATAACATATAGTTCACATTGTCTGTAAAGCTGGTGTAACACTTTCCACACATTAAATCTATTGCGCGTTATACAAAGGTCTAAAAATTTCATTAAATCAAAATCATTCTGATTAAAACATACCAGATTAAAGTCTACCAAATTCCGTTCCAATATACATAACATATTTACGAGCATTATCATCCAATACCCTGCGAACTCGAGGTGCCCTAATAAAATCAACAATAAACATCGAATAACAGCCGTCTACAAATTATTATTGGATGGGATTATGACAAGGACATAATTTCCTTTTTATGTAGGGAACGAGATGGTTCCCACAATTTATGTGAATGTGAATCACCATTTTGTTGCTTTCAATTCCGCGGACAAAAGATTTCGTGGTCGTCAATTGTTTATTTGATTATTCTATATCGGATTATCCCTGTATAGTTTAGTCGACTACAGTTCTCTTTTTTAAAGGGTCACTCTAAGTATTCTGTCTGGATAATCACGCAAAACCATCTTTCATCACCACACCATACCGGCATGGTTCTTTTTTCAAAACTTAGTATCAATTACGCTTTCTATTTAGAAATTTAAATCCACTTGCTTGAGGATTTCGACCTTAGTAACTTGTAGCTTTGTAAACCTGAAACGCGCAAACGAAGTTATTCTCTATATACACCTGTTCCACTTTAGCCACTGGAGCCAGCAGCCCGGCCGAGTGGTTTAGACTCGTTGAGGATCCTCCTCTAGGTTGACTCACAGTGTATATAACGCAGAGAGTGTAGATTTCCAGTCAAACAATGATTTTGGTGATAAATACATAATATACATATTTAAAAAAAAGAGTAGTTAGCTGTGTCATCTGACACAGCTAACTACTAAAATACTTAATAAATTAAAATACTAAAATAGAGTGATCAAGGAATCTTCCTTGATCACTCTATTTTCATTATTAAAGCAAAAATATTAACCTGTTTCTTGTACAGCCTTAACATAGACAGAATTAGACGTAGAAATATAATAAAAGCGATTCAATTTGTAATGCTATGAAACTTCTTCATTGGTTAATACTACAATCATTTATCGACTTTCTCGTCTTTATTGTTAGCAAAGCCACTGAAAGAGTTTATGGCAATTGAGATCGTTTCGATTGAAAGGTTTTTTTTATACACCAGGATTCAACAGTGTTGGCCTAGTGGCGTCAGCGTGCGACTCTCATCCCTGAGGTCGTAGGTTCGAATCCTGGCTGTGCCACAATGGACTTTCTTTCTATGTGCGCATCTCGTTCGAACGGTGAAGGAAAACATCGTAAGCAGACCTAAAAATTCGACGGCGTGTGTCAGGCACAAGTCGCTGATCACCTACTTGCCTATTAGATTGAAAAATGATCATGAAACAGATTCAGAAATCTGAGGCCATGAGGAATATTTTTTTTATTTATATAATAAAAATGAAACTAAAAAGCTAATATAAAGAAAACAATAAAACCAAAAATCTAAACCTATATATATTATACTAATTATAAATAATGCAATTCTTGTGAATTCAGCCAGTGTGCAACTTGATATATCCGTCTCACATGCAATCATATTTAGGGTGCGCAAGACACGCGTAAATGGCGCTTTCCTGAGTTAATATGTACGCGCTCTAGGCATTATTTTATTTGAATCATAACATCAAATTTGTCTTTCAACTTAAATATAAATAATAGCATCATAATTACTGACAGCTTCGTTATTAAGAGTACCAATTCCAGTCAATCATTGGAATCAAAGTACAAAAACAATCGTTACAAAGTAGTCAAGTATATTTGGACAAGTTTTTAATTCCATAAATTGAATTAGTTTCTTACCATTGTGATGTTAAATCTTGTTAATACTTAAGTTAAAAGAAAAACAAAGATAATTTAGATAAAACTAGTTTAATGTAAAAGTTGGCATTTGATATTAATTCTGCCATATCAGAGTTAACCAGACGGGACAAACAAACTTGTGAACAAACAAACTCAGAGTTCAACTCTCGTCCCGTTTCTCAACTTATATTTATTTTTTGATGGAGCGCTAATGAATTTGACACTATCAGCGTAATTACATTCAGCAAATACTGGGTCAAATAGATCATTTATTCACGTTGTTACATATAATATCAACTAGCTGTGCTCATCGGTTCCATCTGAATTGATTCTACGATGTTCTGTATCATAAAGCTTTTTTGATAAATAGACTTTTAAATGCAAAAAGATTTTATTTTGTAATGGTGTCTTCTATAAAACTGTAGTACATAAATTTGCTCTATTGTCAATAGACTCCGCAGCGGACGCGATTTAGGTATTTTTATTAAAAGTGTTGGTATAGTGGCTTCAGCGTGCGATTCTCATCTCTGAGGTCGTAGGTTCAATCCCCGGCTGTGCACCGATGGACTTTCTTTCTATGTGCGCATTTAACATTCGCTCGAACGGTGACGGAAAACATCGTGAACGTGTCTAAGACCCAAAAAGTCGACGGCGTGTGTCAGATTTAGGAGGCTGATCACCTCTTCTGATTATGAACCAGATTCAGAAATCTGAGGCCCAGACCTAAAGAGGTTGTAGCGCCACTGAATATTATTATTGATATTTAGTTTTTTTTCAACCTTGTGTCGTATCGTAGTTTCACACAGAAACCTAACTTTTTTCATAATATTCTATAGTCTATGTTCATTGGGGATAACGTAGGCTTCCAATGGTAAATGAGTTTTTAAATCAGTCATGTAGTTTAGAGCCAAACAATGAATTATTTCCCGTCTATAATATTATTGTAGAAAAATTCGGCTTTTCTAATATTGTGTTATTAAAAGTAAAGAAACAATTTCGATTATATTAAGGCATTATAATTTTCTATTTAAATTCAAAATACACCCAATAGATACATAGATTAAAATTGAAGAAATTTTCAAGTATTCAACGTATTCTGTAATGCTCTCAGTGCGGCAATAAATCTATTCTCATTGGCTTTATTTGACATCGGAGATATTTATGGGGTGCTAAATGTTGGGACCGTCCAGCATAAATTATTATTTGCGAAACAAGATACTGTATCGGGTTCAAATGGTAGCGATTGTGAATTGATGAGTTTACATAATTATCTACAAATATAAAGCCGACAATAGTGCTATATTTTAAATACATAGGATTATCCGAAGTTATGTCTATATATGTGTTAGCTATATATATGTGTACTGAAACCTAATTAGGGAGAATAATGGCCAATAACATAAGTATGTAGCGTGGTCGGTGTTTCGTACTGAGCGTATGGGACTCTTATTTTAAAAAAGGAACTAAATTATGAATAGGGAGAGTTTCTCTGACTATGCGATTCTGTCTGTTAGCCCAGTGACTTCTGTTTGCAACTCTCTTCCTTGATGTTGTCGGTTCAATCCCGCTGTCTGCAAAAGACTTTCTGTCTATGTGCGTACTTAACACTCGCTCGTACTGTGAAGGAAAATATCGTGAGGAAAACAGCAAGCCTTAGACTCTTAAAAACACAGACGGCTATTCACTTATTAGAATGAAATGCTCATGAAACATAAAGCTGACGCCCAGACCTAAACATAGATGACAAACTTTCACCTCTAATTGCATGATTGTTCTAAGTACAACGAATCCATCGAAAGAATTTTCATCAGCTGAGTCATGTCGAGTAAACGCTAGGATGTACGGGCGATGCAATGTTTTGTCTTATGGGCCCGACTTGTCAACAATTCGTGTGGGTATGACTTATTCTACAGTTTTTAGTTTCATTAAGTTTGATTGGTATTTTGGTGGTTATAAATAATTCCCTCTCTCGTTGTTTATTCATCTCTAAGGATCGTGGTCATAAGCGCATGGAGCGTTTAACTTTAACTTTACTTTTGTTTTATGTTTGTAGTTTGACCAGCCTTGCGATTCTGTAACTCACTTTTCGAACTCTCACAGCGGTTTTCGCACCGGCGGTTGCGCTCAAATCAGTCGTGAAGCAGTCATTCTATGATTTGGCATTCTGATAAGAAGGAACTTGTAGTTTATTGTGTATCAGAATGCCAAATCGCAAAATGACTGCTTCACGACTGATTTGAGCGCAACCGCCGGTGCGAAAACCGCTGTGAGAGTTCGAAAAGTGAGTTACAGAATCGCAAGGCTGGTTTTTGGTCGATCTTGCTGCAGAAAGTCCACCCGATCAACTACAATTAGCTCCAAATACTCTTCGCTCTTCTGTTGAGTATTTAAACTAATTCAAAGTTTACTATCGTTTACAAGTATGTCTGGTTTAGTTATTGATGTTGCAATTACGTGTAATTATTATCCGTTAGATCCCTTTGTCCGTGACGGCTCAATTTACATAGTTAAAGTTATTAGTTAGTTATCTGAACCGGAGAGGTCGCTTCGATCAATTAGTAAGACATCGATGGTAATAGTTTTTGAAAACTATAATATTTTGAAAAAGTAATAAAACTAATACATTGCAACGGGAAACTTACTTATATTTTTGAAATATGTAGTAGGTAACCATTATTTCTAGAGGTCCTTTCATATGTTAACTACTTTACATACTTTACCATACGTTTATGGGGCAACTAAAGTAAGTTTTTTAAATATTTTTAACTTGTAATTTTGACTTTCGAAAGTGCCTTTTTATTAAGCCTAATTCAAATAAATCATTTGACTTTAACTTTGTGCTTTAATATTTTATTATCCATCCTTCGTACCGTTTTCATTAAAAATAAACACTTTATAATTATTTGTATAACGACATAGTTAGTTCAGAACGAGTCGACAATTGAATATAAAACGCTTTGTTTTTATAATTAAGAACTTCCCTAAGAGTGTACCTGATAAACTTTTGCTTTTATCAAAGTGTTCTTATTTACTTAACCAATAGTTCGCATAATTGCTATGAAACTTCGCTCCGGTATTCTGTCATTATAAAGGCGATCCGTGTTCAACTTTCTCAATTTAAAACTTTATCAAGAAAATAATAAGGACTTACTTAATCACGTTAATTAATACAACGCTCGCACTTAACAGCTACAGTAACGTCTCATATAAAAAATCAGTGGCTACAACCTTTTTAGGTCTGACCCTCAGATTTCTGTATCTGTTTCATGATCATTTGACAATCTAATAGGCAAGTAGGTGATCAGCCTCCTGTGCCTGCCACATGTGGTAAATTTTAGGGATTTAAAGATCCTCACGATATTGGCCTTCACGTAGCAGATTAAATCCATCCAACGCACGACCGGGTTCAGAGTTGTAAGACACATAAGCCTGACACTACAATTTTACAATCTTGCTACACATATCTACTTAGCGCGCTACGCCGTTTTAAAACCAAAAATATGTACTATTGCTACGTACGTGCAACGTACGTACAACGTACGTGTTCTGATGAATTGTTTGGGTTAATCCCTCCTGCCACTTTTCAACACCGTACGAGCCGTATGAGTTCTAAATTTCTGAAAGTCTTTGGTTGGAGGTCTTCCACAGTCCGTTTCACAAGGCATTTTAAGTAGAAAGAAGTATAACTTCAAAAATTCTTTAATAGTGTTGAGTATATTAAGCAAACATGTTTAATCTATATATCATTGAGACATAGATTGTAGTCTGAACTTCCCTCAAAACTTTTTAAATACAATTATCATAAGCAACAAACTTTCCCTCTTTTTTTTTCGAATCACAATTTTTTTTGCAAAATGTTTGTAAGGAGCTGAATTTCACCATGCTCCTTATCACATCTTAAAGACATCATTGAAATAATTAAACATTTGATATCTGACCCTGTTTAGCGTAACATACTCATTTCTATTCCAAACGGCGGGAGAAATTAACTTTTTAATTCCGAACTTTGTAGGAATTCTCTCAAGTTTCCCGGAAAATAAAAGTGCTCAATACCATCGCAGATACTTTGGAATGATGTGCGCCAAAGAATGTCTTTATTGCACGCTGGAATTTCTTCAAAGAATCCAATAACGATCGGGTTAAACGTTCCTACTTCATAAATGTGAAGAAATTTCGATATTTCGTTAATATATCCTATTTCTCATGTAATGTATGAGGTATTTTCAATAACGGAGGCAATAATCTATACTAATATTATAAAGAGGAAAGGTTTGATTTTTTGTTTATTTGAAATGAATAGGCTCCGAAACTACTGGACCGATTTTAAAAATTCTGTCCCGAGTGACATAGGCTATGTTTCATTTTCAAAAAAATTAGGGGTGCTTACTAAAACTTGAATAATCTAACCCAAGGTGTAAAAAATAAACCAAAAACTTCCTTCAATCGTATGCGCTGCGAAAACTATTAATGATAGAACAAAATGATTTATTACAATTTTTCAGGACACATCACTATCTATAAAAAATGTCACGACAGCATGTCTCTATCTTTTATAGTTACGTCACAATAAGCGTCCTTTTATTAATTTTTTTTTATTAAAATACCACCGCTATAAAACGCTCTTTATTCGTACCAAGGTATTGATCCTTATCAAAATAATTACCAACGTTTCACATAAGCTACAATTTAATGGCATAACCACCAAAAAAGCATGGTGGATTGGTGTTCTCCTGCCGTTTCTCTTGAATAGTTTACTACTATGTAATATAACAAAAATCTTAGCCACAGCAACGCTTGACCGAGTCTACCAGTCTAATAATACATTATTACGTATATAAGAAAATCTCAACTAAAACTATGTAACAAATAATTCTAGGTTTCTTTTTAGATTAGTACGTAATTTAGTATAGTCTTTGATTAACATAACCCTTACACATTTAAAGAAAAACGCTTTTTACAGGATTAAAGTTATGTATTATTATAAATTTACAACTATTTGACATAATTTTAAATTTATCCGACGTTTCGCGTGCTTTACAGCGTGCGTGGTCACGGTGACTGAAGACAATAGATGTTGAATGTCAAAAAGTATCACAGCTGCAAAGAAAGTTGCATTATCTGTATTTATTTCCCCGGAGTTGGTATCGACTAAAAGATGGAGGGTTTTGGCAAAAATGGCTCACGGTGTCCTCTATTTTCGCCTAGACGGCCTAAAATTGTCAAATACCTGGGATCCAATAATATCCAAATTAAAATCTCAAAAAGAAAAGCAATCCCCGAAAATAGAGGACACCGTGAGCCATTTTTGACATTCAACATCTTTTGTCTTCAGTCACCGTGACCACGCACGCTGTAAAGCACGCGAAACGTCGGATAAATTTAAAATTTTGTCAAATAGTTGTAAATTTATAATAATACATAACTTTAATCCGGTAAAAAGCGTTTTTCTTTAAAGTACGTAATTTGTTGCAAAATTAATTAAACATTTGTTTAATGAGAAAACCGCTTTAAAAATACACACAGAGTTGATCACTGGACTCAAAGATAACATCTGCATAACTTGGAAAACTAATTTAAAAAGTTTTATATAAGTAAATAGTGTCGCTTGGCACTTAAATAAACAAGATTTTTTATGAAAATGCATTGCATATAATATTTAACTTAACATGAATAAATCGATTAGAGTCCTATCAATTATTGTTGTTATTGTTATTGTCAATTATAGTATTGGACGAAAAGATGGAATGATACATATAGCGGGAAAAAGCTGGATGAATGTTTTTCAAGACAGAGAGAAATACAAAAGTATGAAGGAGGCTTTAACAAATACTAGAACGCTAAAAAAAACTAATCTTATTTTTTTGAACTTATAATAACACAACTAATACTCATATTAAGAAATGTGTCAGCGCCATTGCTCGGACATAAATATTTTATTAATAGCAACATGTACGTAAACTGAAATTCTTATATTACATAAATATTCTTAGTAAAAATCGTGCAGTGACATCACGTTACAGCACTCATTCACTTAATCCCGCCATTTTTGCTGTCACATGTCAAAGCCGTGATTTAAGTCTAGTCAAGTCTTACGGTCGTATACGTTAAGTATGTGACATTAAATAAATGTCCATAATATTTATCTGCCTTGCTTTTTAATTTGATATATTCTTTTAGAAATATTTTAACTTGCTACATAAAATCTAATGCATAAACATGATTTACAATGCTCTATAATTAAGATCGTCAATTGAACATAATAAATAAAAGCTCCAATCATCCACAGATAAGAGTAATAATCAACCATAGATTATAGAAATTACTCGTCTTCTATATTAATGAAATGAAAGTGTAAAAATGAGGTTTGACAATTACCATTGTACAGTACCCGGCTTGTTTAGTTTTGTTTATATTAGTGCAAGAGAAATATACGCAATGAATGAATTGGTATTACTATAATTGAATCCACTAACATTTCGATACTATGCAAAGGCCTAGTCAAATGTCATATGTTCTACAGTATGTATAATGATTTGGCTATTTATACAATGTATAAGGATAATACCTTTATTCGCACCGTATTCCTGTTTGTGCCAGATCAAAGTGGATTAACATAATATAAAAGATAATGTCGAAGTCTTGAGGGCCAGATGAGGGCGTCACTCGAATCCAAAGCTCAGCTCGGAACAACAGAACAGTATGAATAATTCCAACAAAATTCTGGATTATGTTAATATCTGATTGTGATTCCGAAATCACGAGTTCCGTCGAGAGCGCAATTTACAAAACATTGTTACAAGTTTCTAACTTCGATACGTGCGGTTAATACATTTCGAATTTCGAACTTTTTATATCTCGAATAAAGTCTACTGTACTTACACGAGACTTTCGCCGTTAAGTTTGGAAGAGTTGTTTTGTGAGCATATTCTTCGTGATTTAATCGATATTCAGAGGCGAGAATGGTTTTTACAAAATACTACCAGTCTTGGCTGGAGGTTTATTTTTCACATTTCGTGAATATATATAGTTACTCAGGAATAATGTTGTATTGTAATGGTGAAATAAACTTTTAAAATCGGAGCAGTTGAGTTTTATCATCGGACGTCGAGACAGAATACGAAATTTCACCCGATTCACCTCGACGCCCGACGTTCTACAACTGAGCGTTTTTTAAGACACCATCACTATGTGCAACCAGCGGCCCAGTGAAGTATATCTGAACCAATTCGACTTAGGGTCCTTCGAGAAAAGAGCGTACCACTTCTTAAAAAGCCAGCAAGTCTCGCGAGTCTTCTTGGCATGGAGTGTGTCAATGGGCGGTGGTATCACTTAACATCAGATGAAACTTCTGACCCACCCCCTCGTTTGTTGTTTACCCCCTGATTTATAAAAAAAAGGGTGCGTGTACTTATGTACGCGCTTAAGAAGTTATACTTCTTTGGCATTATTAAAAATAGTTTTTGATTGCATACAAATAATTAATTACAATTAAATAATCAAAGACTAAAAAGGAGTCATTATAGTCAATTAAGTTCAGTTTACATTTGAAAAATTAAATAAATAATTATTTATTATCTCTTACATTAAGTGTAACATAAATTCTATTTAGTTAAAAGTATATATTATTATATATTTAGAACATCTCTACCAAACACTAAGATGTATGTTGTAGCTTTGGCAGTATTGCACAATATAAAATTAATAAATTTCTTTAAAAAAATAATTAAAACTCCTATATTTGTTTAAAAGGTAAATGACAAATGTCATTATGGTCATTCAAAATTCTTGGCATACGAACTTCACGCATATTCTATTTCTTTTTACTTGTAGATTGTCTTATTCCTATCTCGCTCGCGCACGCTATAATCACACTCCCAATTTTGTGTCACAGGTGCGCGCGCATCGTAAAATTTCACTCTCATAAATTTTTCATAACGCGCCTAAAGAAGTATAACTTCAACAAAGTTGAATTGAATACAAAAATACATATCTTTCCTCTTTATAATATTAAATATTAGTATAAGTACGTCTAGGCAATCTGATATTTCAAAACTTAATCAAATTATTCTATAATTTATAGTTAGACTGCTTAACACAATGACTATACCATCGCATCTGAATTATGAAGGTGGTTTCCCATTTACCAGATGAGAATACCTAATAATATACTCAAACAATGACCAAGAAGATCGTAAATTCCCTTGATGACCTGCATAGCTGCAATTATCACAAGTCAGGACAATATTTGCGAGATGCGTCAGAACCGTTCACAATGTACCGTCGAGGCATGTCTCCAATTTGCATTTAACCACAGCTGAGAGTTGCACATCCATTATCTAGATTAAATAATGGCTATATATCTATATTTTTATTTTATAAAGAATATTTAAATTTACTCAGTCTATAGATACTCTCCCAAAAGGCTCGCGAGGGCGTTGCGTTTTATATACTATATACTTTTACACACAAATCTTCCAAGACTTCTTTACTTACACTCTTCTTTTTTTACAATTATTATCATTACATTATTTTTCTCTTTTTTGCGTCTGAGGCGCTGTCTATGGCAGAATGACCAGCGCAATCCAATACGTCTGCTCCTAAGCATAATGCTAAGCCAGGGCCAGTTACAACCACAACACACACACATTACATACTTAAAATGTACCTTATTTTTATTATTATTATAATAATTTTGTGTGTTTCGTTAGTAATAAATGTTATGTATATTTGTCTGTTATATATAAGGTATTGCGTTTAATATGTAATTTGGAGTATATAAAGATCGCAAGCATTATGGAAATGGAAAAAAATTGCGATTAAAAGTGACGGTCGTTGCGATTTTCCTTGTTCGTTCTGCGCTCTCGACTTGAACTAGTAAATTTAGTATGATTTACTTTAAAAATAATTATTACAAAGTTAAATGTTAAATTTCAAATTTAAACGACCTTTCGCTTTACAGCTAACGTAATAAGACCCTCACTTCACGCACAGACACAAAAATAATTGTATAATTTCTTGTGTTACATGTTGTGTAGGTGAATATGGAAATGCTTTAGTCACGATAAATAGACAATCCCTGTTGCATAATATGTAATTAAGCGTTGAAATGGAATACACGCGCTGTTTGTGGCGGTCGTGATATTTGCTCTACAATTTTAATCTATGCAAAGTTTCTAACCTAGATTTTACCATAATTACGATATATATTTATTTTTATTTTTATTGGACAATTCACACCAATTGACCTAGTCCCATGCTAAGCTGGTGAAACTTGTGTTATGGGTACTAAGCAACGGATATACAAACATATTATAGATAGATAGATATATAAATACATATTAAAACACCCAAGACCTAAGCACAACACCAAATGCTCATCACATCGATGTTTGTCCCCCTGACTGCGAATCCATGGGTCCCGGGTTCGATCCCCGGCTGAGACGAACATCGACCTAGGTCAATTGGTGTGAATTGTCTTTAAAAAAAATCTACTTAATTATACTACTATTATGTTGGATTTTATTTTATCTAGTTTCTTATGGAGTTTTCTTTAATAATAATAATAATAGCCTTTTAATTCGGCTACTGTTATATTTAAACACAATTATATTTCAATCTTCTTTAAGGTATCTCCTCCAATTCCTCTCTGCACTGTGCCACTCTCTGCCATGTACCACCTGCTGTTTCTTTTTTTGGTATATCTACCTTTTAAGTTGTCTTCCTCCAGTTTATTGTACCATGGGCACCAGTTTAGTTTTTTTTCTTTTTGCTCCACTTTTTTGTTCCTCTTGCCATGTGCCCCGCCCACTTCCACTTCCACTTTAGTTTATTTATTTTTATGGTAAAAGCTGTATTCTTTATCTTGTCTATTCTTTTCTTGCCAATCATACATCGTTAGAGCGATCTTTGACACACTTGTAGCTTTGTATGCTGCGCTTTAGTGGGTGTCTCGTTTAAGATACATGTTAACACACAAGATGTTAGTTGTATACCTACAAGTATTGAAGAGCATTTTTAATTATGGTAATTATTACTCTCGAGTTATCTTTGATAAATTGTCTTTAATGTACATAATTGCGGCTTACTGTTCTTCATATTAATATTACAAATCTTTTAAAACTAAATTTAACTATGATTATGTACAAAATGTACTTAATTATATGGAATAAGTAAAATAAAATTTTGTAAACTTATATTAACTTATCATAAATTTAACTTGGTGTTTTACTTAATTTTATATTTATTTAAATTATTGTAATTATTTTTGAAGGAAGTGACAGGTTCTATACCCTACATCAGGTACCTGGGATACGTGTTTGTGAAAATGTGTGAAATTAAGTATTTAATAAATTTAAAATATTTCAATTTAAATTGTGGACATTAAAAATAAAACAGCACTATGTTTCTTATTTCATGTTTATCTGAGGTATCGTTCTAATGAATAATCATTATCTTGAAATAAGAATCTTTATTGTACTACTTAAATCAGTTAGTTAGTTTGTAAATCAAGTCGTAAGTGTTAAGGTGTAATTTGCTCACACAATTAAAGCTTGTTCATTGCAACAATCCAGTTCGCGAAACAAGAAACAACATCTTTAATCAGAACCCCTCGGAACATCGCCATTTGGGCGTCTATCGGGTGTATCTATAGTCACTGACTATAGCCATAGTGATCTATTATTAATTTTCCATGACATAATGCCCCTGTACTTTACCAACTCAAACAACTTTACAAAACCTAAATGTCGTCAGTAAAAATAATGTATAGTTCTAAATTTAAATTTTCTGCCAGTTATCAAATCAAGGGCGTAGAACGGAGGAGAATAACGGGCAATAAACTCTCCGTCACTCGCCACGACATTTACAAAATGTTTGTAACCTGCAATTATTAAATATAAATAATCAACCGAATCAATAACCTAAAGTATTTTAAAATCACATAAGTATGCTTGTAGGAGCTGTGGACATTATGATAGTGACTGAATAAGACACAGTTACTATTCTCTATTATGAAATAGAGTCCTGTCGCCGTCGGAGTCTGATTGTGACATTAAATTACTTACTAACGGTGCGCCACTAATTGGGACACTATGACGTAATGAGAAATGTGCAGATTAAAAACTTGACACCTTAATCAAGAAATAACAGTAATAAAACAAAACTTCAGCAAAGAAAACTACGGTATAATAATATACAGTATTATCTACACTAATATTATAAAGAGCAAAGATATGATTGTTTGCATTGAATACACTCAAAAACTACTAGACAACATAAGCTATAGAATATTGACAAAAAGTTGGGGCTTTGTATGAATTAACAATAGTTCACACTACACTACAAAAAGTGTGAAAAAGACCAATAAAATTCCTATATCGCGTACGTTGTGGAAACTATTGACAACAGAGAAAGGTGATGTACCTACTACAGTTTTAAAGGAAATACAAAAAGTTAGCGATCTTACAAAAAAAAATGTTTTTGCATTTATATGTCTATTCACTAAAAAAAAATTTGAAGTATAACAGTTTTAAGAAAAATGTAGGTTATGGGTTTTATAACATAGCTAGTCACCGCTTTAGTTACACTCATTAAAATATAATATATATATTATATACCGTAATAATACCGTATTGAAATAACTATAAAAACTAATTCTCGATCGTTAAATTAAAATTCGTCCTATTTCAAACCTAACGTTCGATCTAGATTACGATCTAGAAATTTTAATTAAAATTCAAATTGTACGAGTTAACAAGCACCGAAGACCCTTTTGTACAATTTTAATACGAAGAATTTTTAATACATTTAATAATAAATTTGGTTGGTTATCTATTTTTGTCACGCTAAGGTTTTCTTTTGATTTAAAATTTTTCATATAGACTATATAACTAAACTATATCAAATAAAAAAAACATCCAATACTTCTAATACTGGCAGTATTTTCTCAATGAGTTGCAATAGTGTACGACAAAAATGTCTCCTTTGATACTGGCAACCAAGTCTCGCTTCATTTGAGCTATTTTAACCTATGGCTAATAAGTCTATTGCTTTATATATATATATATATATATACTAGCTGATCCGGCAAACGTTGTTTTGCCATCTATGTAAAAAAATAAAAATAATAATAAGATATTATTATTTCTTGGAAATTTTTTTTTATGTCAATAAAAATATCTATCTACTATAATAAAAACATAAGGGTTGATCGTAGAGGGGTGAAAATTAGGGGTTGTATGTATTTTTGTATGTTGTATCATAAAAAAATAAAAACAAAAAGAAGGTCTAAAAAATAAAAATATTTTTTTTGCGATGGACACACCTTATCACTTAGGGGGTTGAAAGATAGTGTATATATAGATAGTAGCCGATTATCAGACTTATTGAATGGATAAAAAAATTCATAAGAATCGGTCAAGCCGTTTTCGTTGGAGTATGGGAGCGAACATTGTGACACGAGAATTTTATATATTAGATTATTTCAATTAGGCCTATTAAAAAAGCACTTTTTAAAGTTAAAATATTAATTTACTATTACTATATACACTAGTTGCTAGTTAAACATTGATTTGATAATTATATGTGAAGACCTTGTACCTAGAACAAAAAAAACTACCATTCTAAAATAATATAGGCGCATGGTGTTATAAAAAACAATTCAGCAGATAATTATATTATTATGTTGATACATGGTGCTCACATATTTACAAAATGCCCTTATAAATGTATTAGAATTATATCGTTACAGTTATATAATAAATACAGAAACCAGGATCTATATTTATGGCAGGAGCAATTCTTTCTACGTGATTAAGAAAGTAAATGTTAGCACAATTAGGCACGTTCGGAATTCGTTGAAGACATAGTGTGCTTGGGGTAGCGCCGAACTTTTAGCGACATCACTATAACCATACATACTATATCGTATATGTTATAGGTATATATGGACGGTATATAACGGTGACACGTTAAGGATAAATTTACATACTGATGTTGAGTTTTTTACTGCAATAGCAGTCACTGAATATAGCAGTTTGCAGTCTTTAGATAGCTGATTCAATCCAGAGAACGCATAATGTTCGAATCTGGGTTTTATTTATTTATTTATACTTCATTGCCATAATACACATAATTATACATATAAAAAACATAAAGTAAGTAGATTACATAAGTTATTAGGCAACGGGCGGCCTTATCGCTAACAAGGTTTTATTTCTATGTGCGCAATTAACACACACCTACACTTAAAGTAAAAGAGAAAATGCTTTAAATTTAATAAATTGACGATGGTTTAGGCACACTAGGCTGACACCTACTTACTCTATAAATAGTAAATATTATGGAAGGAACTGCAATTTGAGACTATTGGATATAAAATTCATTATTCATATATGTATATGTTGAATAAATATCGTCACCCCATCGATATGGACACCATCATTAGCGGGTTTAGTGGGCGTAATTTGGGTAAAGGGCAAGCACAATAGACGCGAATAATTATCGTACAGTATATAATTTAGATTGATTTGTTTTAACAATCCAAATAACATTTTAGCTTAAATTTTAATGAGCAGCGGGTTCAAGGCACCGATCTCACTTTTAATCACAATCTACTCAACCATAAATCTCATAGACCCAACTCGGTACAAGGTCTCATCACCACAATGCTCCATTTGATCAGAATTGCCCTGCGTTCCCTGACCACGCTGCCAAAGTGAGGAAGTCGCCTCGACTCCACTTTTTTGCTTTGCTCTGATTGGTCGTAACAATATTCGTTAAATATTTGCAAACTATGAAACAGTTAAATAATAGCAACAAAAATCGAATCAAAATAAATTATGATTATTAAAAGTAATAAAAGGAACCTCAATGATTAACTAAAGCAACAGTAAAAATCAACGGTCAATTATGTTAGCATTCCCTGACATACTCGTGTATAATTATAACAAATGCTGAGTCAAACAAATCTAACTAAATATAACATTACTATAGAATCCAATTTAGAGAATGATTAACAAATATTGAATCTTATTTTCGTTTGTTATAATCGCTTACACTGGCACCATTTACTTGCTTAATGGCTGTTTACATAGCACTATACTATTCGATAAAGTGAATTATGTTTCTGTTCTATTTAGTCTGGGTTCGTCTTGTCCTTTCAAATCGTTTAATAATGTCCTTTCATTTAAGTTCTTTTTAGGTTCTTCACAGGACTAAGGTTTAAAATAAAGGTAAAAATACAATACGCCTGAGCTGTAGGGCGATTCTGTAAAGGTCAGCCTTCATTCCTCAAATATGTAAGTGATTTGGCAAGTCAACTCGATCATTGACATTTATAGAATACGGGGGCTGGTGCTTTTATTTCACAGCGCGTAAACATTGTAATACGGCGAGAGAATAATGTTGTCAGCATAGGATAACTGCTACAACCAACTGTTTTTCAGTGTATTTTGTATTGTATTTTATATGGGTTACAATTATATACTAAGTAATTAATTTTCTGGTGGTAGGGGAGCCCACGATGCTAAATGGGGATTTACTCGAGCGTCGTAGAGACCTATTGGGATGCAAAGCTTAGATAATAAGAAGAAAAAAATGTTATATGATATACACCTTTTCATCGGTGGGGGAAGCGGCTATAGATTGTTAAATATGTAAAAAAAACCGTTGCATGGACATCCTCGAGCGCGTCAGATATTGATAGCATCAATGCCCTACGTATTTTTAATAATGTACGTATGTTAATCTGATCGTTTGCATGATGCGGGTGGTTGTATTTAAGGGTTGAAAATGAAAAAAAAATAAAAATTATCGAGCGCGTCAGATTTTCTAAGGGAGTGTTAAGTGCACCAAAAAAAAGCTCTCATTCACTAATCTGACGATTTCGATGGGACGCAAACCCACGGCCATTTTCATAATTTGCAAAAAAAAATCGTAATTTTGAAATACTCAAGCGCGTCAGATTAAGATATATGTGGTTCATCTTTATGTTCTAAACGTACTGTCTCATAATCTGACGATTATCTAGAGGGATTCGCCTGATCTGACAAACAAAATTTAGAAAAACGGTTCACCTAAAGGGCCATCCCTGCAACTTCCCGCTAATTCCATTCCTGGGCGCTTAAAATTGATATTTTGAGCTCGCTGAGTTCAAAGAAATAACATTTCTATGCATTTGAGCTCTCCCAGCTTGAAAGTCTGATAGAAGTTTCATAGAACACTATTTTTGGAATTTTCAAACCGCAATAACTTTTGAATGGATCAAGCAATTTTCACGCGGTTGGCGGCATTCGACGCAGTTTTATCATCCTCATAAGTAATTTTAATTGATCGAACCACAAATTTCGGAGTAATCCCGAAAAAACACTTTTTCGGGTTTCTTTCGTTCACGATATCCCTCGAACTAATCAACCGCTTTTGACCAGCTTGGTGGCGATCGACGTGGTTTTTCAAGCTCAAAGGTGGATTAGTTTTTGAAGTTGATCGATAAAGAAACCACTTAAAAAAAAAAATCTTATTTTTTTAAGATTTTTCAAAATTTCTCAAAATCTATCGGTCCGAATCGGTTCAAATTCACAGGAAATGTAATTTTGAGGGAAATATTTAGAACGCCGATCGGTTTAAGGAAATGTAGGCATCACGCAGCTGCACGCATTTAACTTTATCGACGAATTTTTGTTATTTCGGCTTGCGGAAATCGTCAGATTATATATTTTTCATTATTCTTGAATTATTTCCTTCAAAATAAAAAAAAATTAGCTACGCTCGAGAATGTCGAGATGACGTTTTTTTTTACAACTTTGTTGCCCTCCCCTTTTTTTCCGTCACCCTCAAATTGTCAGATTAGTGGAATATACACTTTTTAGGATGTAATTAACTCACCCTACCTTAATCTGACGCGCTCGGGAATTTCTGATGGTCAATTTTTTTTTACTAATCTGATCCTGTCTCCTTCACGGGCGGCCTTATATATGGGCCTCATATTTTGTGGAGGTACTTAAGCGGGTACAAGGTATCCCCCTATATATTAATCTGCCGCGCTTTAGTAAATCCCGAAATCCCCTCTTGGGCTCCCCTACCATAGTAAATGTGATGTTGACCTTGTTGAATCTGTGCAGAGCACAAGAAATTTGGTGTTAGTTATAGTTCCCAATTGTTTTTGTAAACCTAAAGTTCTGCCGCCGTTCTTATCACAGCAAAGCATTTCGTTTCGATTTCGAAAATTCAAGTCTCAATTAACAACACACACAAATGAAATAGTTTCCTATAATTTTGACGAAAAAAATATAAGGTTTAATTATTAAAAAACTAAGGAATGTGAAAAAACCAAACGGTAAGAGTTTTTGTAACAGTTTTGTAACAAACGTGTTGCAAACAAACATAGGATATCCGGCTTTTTTATTAAATCGTAAAATAATATGTAATATATCTAACCAAAACAGTTAAAGCATGGCCTAGAACTCTTCTCTGCCTTTCAGCCGAACATTACTATTAAACAATTTGATGAAAATTAGCAATCTTTTCACTTCGAAAAATTAATTGAAGTTTACGTATTAAAAATATTAAACAACACTAACGTGATTTAGCCTGGGATATATATATTCAGTCTTATTTCACTCCTTTAACTAAAATAGTTATATTTTGTCTCTTTCCGTCAAATTGTATATATAAGCTGCGATAAAATAAACAGATGAATAATAAAACTGGTAAACTGATGCTCGATTGTTTTTGACACTAAATAATTGGACTTGATTATTGAGAACGATAAGTTTTTTATTAAAATATTTATTTTCACATATAATACGATCTTCATAGATTTCTTAGGCCGTTCTTCAATATACAGTTTTCTACGCAATTAGCATTAATTAGAAGACAAACAAAAGAAACAGGCATGTCTCAAACCCAAAAAAAAAATCGATGACGTGTCGGAAGGCAGATCATCTACGTGTCTATAAAATATGAATGATCCAAGAATGCAATAATATGATAGCGCTACAAGATCATTATATTATTATAATTTGTTTAAGAAAATGATTACGTGACTGAATCAATGGTTAGGTTAGGTTAGAATCCTTCTGATACAACATTCGTTTACCACAGAAGTAATTTAAAATTCAATTTAATTTCTCAACCAAGTTTAATATCAACTGAACAGTATGTGACTATGTTCATAATTCCTCAGGGATTTTCACCGGAAGTGAAACTGAATCTAGCCTCTAACGTAGAAGAACTTCCCTTGAGCATACTTACATGGTGCTTAAAGTGTACTCTTTATTATAATACCTTTTAACTTGCTTTTAATGTATGTAGCACTTACTGAGAGAGCGTCGGACTACAGTCTAGCATTTTTTGTGAGTAGAACACACTAGTAATCCGTGGTTCCAAAATGAATTCTAGATACTAAAGTTGTGAAAGTAATAAAGCACATAAATCGTAGATTTAATCTTTTTATTATTATTATTAAGTCTATAATAAATATATTTTTTATAGAGTTTGACATCCTGGTGGACAGAAATACTATGTTATATTTTATTTAAAGTTTATGATTCCACTACCATATGGTTAACGTTTTCTGGTTATTATGTATACAATAATAAATAAATAAAATAAATAGCAGTGCTTTGCAAAGTTTAGTCTGGTTACAACTGTACTATTTAATTTTTGACGGAGACTAAAAGGCTATTTTTTATAGAATAAAAAAGGGAATAAACAATTCTACGGAACGCCCAAAAAGGGCAGTCATCGCAGCCCATGGTTACCCATTTTACTGGGTGCGTTGCTGGCCTTTGAGGGAGGAGTATGGTCTTTTTTTGGTGTAGCAGTTATAATATGTATCAAAAAATAGTTCCGTGACAACTCATTACTTAAATCTGTAAGTTTTCGTTACTATTAATGTTCGATATACTATGGTAAAACTTAGATTACTAGAATATCTTAGCATAGTAATATCCGTAGTAGAATGGACTATAAGTATTCTCTTGATATTCAACCGCTTCATTTGGCTTAGGGGAGATTTTTAAGCTGTGCTTCATTTGAATCTCTTCAATTTCTGGAATAGTTATTCGATTTTCAAATATTTTTTTCTTTCCAACCGGAAATTAACGTTATTGACTTATTAAGTAAAATGAAATGGTTTAATTTTTATTTTTCTAACTATAATGGCAAAAAGGTGACCATACATCAGTCACAACCTAGCCCATACAATAATTGAGACTTAAAAAATTTTAATTTTTGAAGTCTATAAAAAATCAAATTGGCTTTTGTTTAAGGTTTTGTTAAGCCAATTTAAAGTTGAAGGCTTTTAATATGTATGACATGCATTTAAAAGCACATCATATGCAAGACATATTCAAAGTTCAAGTCAGACTTCAAATTAAATTGTGAGCTTTGCGCAGCTTTTGATTAAAAAGGATTCTTTTGTTTTTAGAAATGGAATTGTATGCGCCCAACGTTGTCTGGGGGCTTTAATCTGGAACCTTAAGTACATACAAAGAGTCTTCAAAATTTACCTTTTAATTTATTTATTTTTTATGGTGAAATAGAACTTTGATTAAAAAGGTTTTAAAAATGTATTAGGTAGACTTTATACGACTTTATTTACATTTGACTGAATATGAAATATTGAATAAAATAGGCTGAATTTTTTGCATCTTTTATTATAAGTACATTAGTTTTTATTAATATTAATTACTTATTATTTTTGTAGTTAATAAATGTTTTTTTATAAGTTACTCTCTGACATCATCGTTATATAACACGTAACACTCAGATGTTCCAAATTCGATTTCCAGCGAAAATAGGTCACTTATAGTGTTTCTTATTTAATAAACACTTACTCGTTTTATCAAAAAACCATCAATATTAACCATCTATTTATGTTTGGGTCTAAAGCCAAAAATCATGACGCAAAGATTATTCCTATTAAGAGAAATGATCCACAGATGGGGCCATTTGAAGCAAGTGGTTAAGCGTACACTACTCTGTTAAGATCCAATATTATTGAAGTTGACAATTACTGATGTATATTTAAACATGCTGGAAATTTAAAACAAAATCGAGAATGCAATCGATATTGGAAGTTACATAGTACCGTCGCACTTCGTTGCTTAACATTTATATTAAGATCACAATGGTAAAGTAGTTTTCTAAAGCTTATAAAATACAGCTTTAAAAAACAACCACCGCATACGGACTTCGCATTACAAGCTGAATTTAAAGCCTTCGACATTCTTCTACCAAAACGTCGACCAAATCCTCTAAAGTTATTCAAATGAGCCGCACCACAGTATTCCGAATAAATGCATATTGAATTTGTTTACGTTTGCAGAAGTCAGTGCTATACCTACTTTCTATTTAAATTTGAGAATTACCATATTATTGCTTTTGATTCCAATCCACGGATTTAGTGTCTGTCTCAGCCTAACGCTAAGATCTATAAAAGTAATATGATATCTTTGTGAATGGATTGTGTTTGATGTTTATAATAAGTGTTCAGTCAAGTTACACATTTTTTACTATGTTTTTTTCATTTATATATTAGTCCTTAAACAATGTTGTTGCATAAAATTATACAAGAATATGACATCCCAAATTTTACACACATTAACATACACGTAAATTATATTAGAACATAAGTAAGCCAGCAAGGCAAAAATTAAATAAGCAACCACAAAATACAAAAAAATAAATAATGATATAATATATTTCTCTTTTCATTTGACGCGATGAACGCATTGAACGCGCCAAGAATAGGTATATTAGACTAAAAGTGTGCGGCTTGCACCTAAAAATCTGAGAAAGTCGACATTCGAGACTATCTTATTCGGGTTATTTAAGTAAATTAAAATACATGAGTATTTTTAGGACTATTCTACCAAACCGTTTTTATGCGTTATTAATTTGTGGTAATTAAAACCAAAAGTTTCAGGACCTTTCCCAAAGTTAAAAAGTAAAAACAAAATTTAATATTACACAAGAAAACAATTTATAAATCAAGATCGTCCAATACACGGCAATCACTGTACAGTGTACGTCTCTCTTTTTCCACTGTCCTCAACCTATTATTATATTATATAAAATATATATCGGTTATATTTTCTGTGTAACATTGCAATGAATACAGGATTATAAGATGAAATCGAAGATATTGGCTCCATCAATAGATGATTTGATGAGTTGATATTGTATTGCTTTTTCTTGGGTCTTATTTTTGTATCAGACTGGCAGCTCTACAAAAGGCTTGTTAGATATTTTAAGAATGAATCAACCGTGTATTATTTATAAATAATATTTAAAAAAAATAATTTGCCTCCTCACAACATTGCATTTTACGGGTTTACGTGCTGAAGGTATTGGCCATCTTTGACGACAGAACCCCAAGGTTCTTACTGAACTCACAACACGGTGGCACGAGAAAACCCGGTGGACCGAGGTTGCGTTGGTGACATGGAGTTGTCAAGGACCTCGAAACAATAGGGGTTCGAAGTTGGACGCGGGAAGCATTGGATAGATTGCGATGGCGAAGTGTACTTGAAGAGGCTAAGGCTCACAAGGGGCTCTATAGTTCGAGAAGGGGCTTCATTGATAATGATGATGATGTATGATCAAGACCAAATGGAATACAGAATGTTTAGTATCTGTGTCTACCATGACAGAATGCCCGTATCCTTGACAGATAAATAAAGTTAACTTAAAAATTAGTGTACCAAAAATTAAATACACTTTTGTTTCTAGTTATAAAATACCTTGTGACATATAAAAAATTAAATGATTTTTTTTTATTAAAAGTACACTTTGTAAACAAGCATATTACAAATAATTGGTATATATTCAAGATAAGAATGCTTTGAAACATGCTGGTCCTGCTCCACAGGAATCAATACGGTTGCTGATCTAAAATTACATATTTTTATTATTTTTATATAATACTACAAACTGTAATTATTTTATATGTATAATATTCTACGGTTTCAATATTTGTAAATATGCGAGGAACATGTATACTAAATTGAATACCAATAATTGACCTATCCGTTGCATTGCCTTATTTGCAAGTAATACTTTTGTCCTATTTAAGTATAGTAGTTTTATTCTAATGTATACTAAATATTGTAAAACCTATTTTAAAAGAGTAAGTGTGGAGTTTCTTGCCCATTCTTCTCCACAAGAAACTACCTTTTGGAAGAGGCAACTAGAATCATCTTTATATTTTATTTAACGTTCATTGTCTTGGAATAAATGATTTGACTATTTGACTATTAGTCAATCAAAATCACGTTCAGGCCTCTTCACTAAATATACTTCCCATTTTAGAGCGTCGTAAAGTTGTGTTTTGTTTTATAGGCATCATGAAACTAGTACATGATCCTATCTTTATAGATATTTTATATCTCTAATATTACTTATCTTTATGGCTATTTTAGGGGATATATACTGTTGTCAAACTCTTATGATACTACTAATTATTGTGTTAAATATTTACGAAATTCGCGTAAGTGCAATGATTCCTTAGAGTCAATAGATTTTGTATTTGTTAGTGTCTTAGAGGTTAATTCGTCGAATAACACACAAAATTTTAGTTAACTTGAAAATTTACGAGGCAGTTTATGCCCAATACCTCAAACGGAACTTCATAACAACTCTTCAATTTTATTTTTTTTTTAAACTTATAATTCACATAATAGTAAAAAATTTACGTGAGTTATGTGACCTAACCTTAGTTTTAATATTCCCGTAAATTCATTTTTCACATTTTTGTATGTAATAGGAGGCAAACGGGTAGGAGGTACATCTGATGTTAAGTGATATCGGCTCGCCAGTGCGTTGCCGGCCTTTTCAGAATTAGTACGCTCTTTTCTTGAAGGCCCATTAATTATATTACTTATAGATTAGATCAGTTGTGCCACTAACGGAAAATTAAAGGTAGTATTGCGACGCTGGACTATCAAAAACTGTAACTTGAGATATTTATCGGTTCTGAAAACTAAAGCGGGCCATAGACGGACCGCATGTTGCAGTCAAGACCGACTGCAATATAAAACAAAGTGTTTTATTAATTTCAGCATCCTTCCAACAAACGCTACTTTACGTGGTGGTACTTAAGGTGTTTTGTTAGTAAACAAATCCTAAAAATAATTTATGTGTTGAATACTTAATTAGTAAATATGAATGTATAAATCTTGGTGATACAAGACAAACACACTATTGAAGATTTCCAAATGCGGCCTCGGTCATACACGCAGAAGGTATAAAACATATAGCTGTGTACGATACAAGTGCACCAAACAACAGCACTCTATTTTCAACAGCTCTCATATCCCAATGGTCTGGACGTTCAACACAATCGAGATAGTGCTTATCCCAGGCACAGAGTGCTTAAACCACCATTTTTGTAAGCCACACGAAGATTTTGAGGGTTCGGTTTGAGAAGTGCAACGGCTAACTATGCATGAGAGTCATGGTATTGTTTACCCTAATCCATCTGTATGCTCAAAGTCACCTACGATAAGCCGAATGCTTCTAAGGTGAATTGCTTTTGCCGCTTAATATCTTTCGACCCTACTCAGGATTGGAACAGGATAGCTTGTAATATACAAAACACACTCAGTAAATGCAAATAAAATAAAATCAGTAGCGCTACAACCTTTTTTTTTGTGTGAGGCTCAGATTTATGTTTAATGATCATTTGTCAATGAAATAGGCAAGTAGGTGATCAGTCGCGCCGCCGTCGACTTTTTGGGTCTAAAAGAAGCTGGTTTTCTTCCTCACCGTTTGAGCGAATGTTAAATGCGCACATAGAAAGTCCATTGGTGCACAGCCGGGGATCGAACTAACGACCTTGTAGATAGAATTTCCTAAAGCGATTAGCGAAGTAACTTTTTGATACATTAACTTTAATAATTTTTAACACGCATCATACAAATATGCTTTAATTGATTTCTTTATGCGAACAGAACAATCTTACAAATAGTTATAATTATAAGTAGGTACACAGCCGAGATTTAAAATATATCAATGTGTTAAAATGCACAATTAAATGATAGGAACGTGGTTGATGACTGAGGACATTATCGGAATCGACTCCGACGCCATTATGAGAGCGGAAGTCCGTTCATCAAGATTGTGGATCCGAGACGCCATTCCATTAAGGGCGTATATCAAAAAGATACATTTTTCAGTTAAAATCGAATTTTCAATCTATTTAATATTTATATATGATACTAGAGGACCCGACAGATGTTGTCCTGCATGATATAGCGATTAGGATATTAAATAAAGTATGAAAGTACCGATTGCAGCGCCATCAGTCACCAGCCGGGCTGATTTGTGAATCTGAACCATTTAGGGCGCCACCCAAACGAATACAAAAAATCATTCAAATCGGTCCAGCCGTTTAAGAGGAGTTCAGTGACGTACACGCGTACAATACAATTATATATATATAAAGATTAATATTAGGCTATAGGATTTTCTCTACAGGATGTTCTTTTTTATGTATGTAATTAACTCTTGCACGTACGATAAAATTTTACGGCATACGTCGGCTACAAATGGCTAATCCTTTTGTCTTTTAAAATATTAATGATTAAAGAAGCAATCTGACACCACTCATATAGATATATATATATATATACAGGTATCAAAATTAGATTTTAAGCAAAAGTTCTTGAACTAGCGTTAGAAAGTGTAGATCTAACCCAACGGGGGAAATCAAGGAATTTCGGGCCAATAAATTGTTTTCGCTGATTTCCCGAGCGTAGGAAAATTGATTTGTGTTATAATCTTATATAAGCTCTCAAGAAAACCAGAATATTTTAGATAACTGTATAGGCTGTATATTTTTGAATATTAGATTTTTATGTATTTTTTCCAATTTATAGCTTTTCAAGCTCTGCGTTTCTATGGGTAAGACATGACGAAAGGATCTTTTTCAGTACAAAATTAAATGGCTAACTTTTCCTCTTTCCGTTTCTATCGTGGTGATTTCAATACTACTTACTCCGCTGGCACAGCAACCAAAAGCGTATGTGTAAAAATGTAAATAATTACTGTTGACGTAATCACTAAGTAAGAAAGTCAAAGATCCCCTCCCCCTGCCCCTTATAAGTCTTACGTAATACTTGAACGGCCCCTCTCACTAGGTCCGTTGTGCGTAAAGTCCTAGCAAACAGCTCCTTCCAAAAGCACAGAAGGCTCTTCGCAGGCTTTACGGAGCGACCCTGCTCCGAGGATTTCTGAACGTTGTTTCGCCACAGCCTCGCATTCTAGGACTACGTGGGTGACTGATTCCTCTGCGCTGAAACAGCCTCACTTCACAGTATGTCGTATGACTAGTGGGACTTAAATTCGTGTGTGCGGTGATGTTAGTTATTTCGACAATGTATTTGCGTGTTGTTCCCACGAGAAGGTACGTGAGTGCTCCAATTTCACCATGCGTCCTGCTGATATTCTCTATCTTTCTACAAATCTTTAACTTATTTCATTATTATTAATTTACCATTAATTACTGAAGATGTTATGTGGAACATGATGTAATGGTTGCAGCTCCTAACAAACATTGTGTAAAACAAAAAACTTGGCGATTAAAAAAAATGGCGGAGAGTTTATTGCCAGTTCTTCTCGTCCGTTTTACGCCCTTGACTTGAGAACTGGCAGTAAATTTAAAATAAGAAGCATTTAATATGTATTTCTTACTTAATGTTTATACGTATACATTGTGTTACCCAAATGAATAATGGATTTTGAATTTGAATTTGAATTTTAAAATGTAAGTATCAAGTAGCTACGAAGCATTATAAAAGACGAAAATGCATTTTATTTTCCCTCCATCCAATTTTACCCTTTAAAGTCCCACAAGCAGTATCATAGACTGGCGGGCGACTTGCAAACACATTTCCCGGAAACTATATTTGCAAATAGGTGCCATAGAAAAAGCTATTATAGCGTTGTACAGGTATCGCGGGGCCGTAAGTTAGACGCGTTGACGGCACAATGCATACAGAGTAGCTGGCTCTAACCACTCTAAAACTGAATTCATTTCGCGAATCGAAACCTTTGTTTAGATGCGAGTAAAAAGCGCAAAGCCTGTGTATGTTACGACGATATTGTATTCTAAATTCAAACGACAAGAGGTATTCAATTCACTTCAATGCCTTGCAGTTGTACTTTAGTAACAGGTATTCTTAAAGTTAGCCTTTTTTCAACAATTTAGAAAAAAACTAATACATATGTACTTACCCGCATATAACACATAGCAAAATACTTAAAACGTGGATTAAAACTTTTAGTTAAAAGAATTCTTGAAATTAGTAACATCTACAATTTTCTATTTTCTATTTCTTTTCCTACATAGTAATAATAATAATTAAAAATTAACAAAAAGAAAATTATAACAAATTAAAAAAGTTTGGTACCTTCTGGCAGTGTACCTTTAACGCTGACAGCATTTCCTCGCTGTATTGCTATACTTATTCGTTGAGCGAGGAGAGCATCAGCTCACTGGGTCACTGTTACTATCTACCTTTATCTTTAATTAAATTATCTTTACCCTTATCTTTAACTCATATAGATTCGTGATTTATTACAATTATTACATAATTTTACGGCTAAAGTATTAAAAACCAAACGAAACCTAAGAACAAAACTAGAAACAATCTATCTTTACAATTTTGTTTTGTCGAAGTTTGGATGATTTTCGTACTATAACCAGAATCATTAGTAATAATCACCATACTTTATCTATATATATAAAAATGAAACCCGTTTTCCGTTGTCACGACATAACATGAAAACGGCTTGACCGATTTGTCTGATCCTTTTTTTATAATATTCCTTGAAGTACGAGGATGGTTCTTACGCAGAAAAAAATTTAAAAAATTGAGTGAAAAAGTCTAAAAACAACACTTTTCTATATTCCCATACAAAATATTCGTAATAATATTTAAAGGCAATTTGAACTTTAATACCATATCATAAAGTTCAAGTGTTAGTGGTGGGGTTCCGGGAAGGCAAATTTTATTTTTTGACATAATGTATTTGTTGTATTATCAACTTTCTTTTTTTTATCTTACTAGCTAAACCGGTGTCCCGAATAGCAGGATAAGTATTTAAAAAAAAATAAAGAATCGACTGTGAGGCGGTACGATGTTCGCCAGGCCAGCTAGTATGAAATAAAAATTTAGCGACATACACAAAACAAAAAGCAATCAACCACATCACACCGAAACACGAATTACATCACACAATAAAATGACCCTTTCCTTTGATAAATGTCCAACAGCAAAAATGTCATTTCCATCTTGGGTCCGCTATTAAAAGGTCTAATCTTATGAGAGCCTGGAAAAAGCGAACCTTTTGTTTTTATAAGTGATTGATCGCGGGGAACACAATTAAGATGACCCAGATTGAGTGATCGAATGTGACAATGATTTGAATCTTGAAGAATGAATGCGGGTCTAGGCTTTATAAATTAGACCTAGTAATCTGTAATGAGTTCTATAGTTTCTTTAACAAACGTTTTTTGATAGTTTTTTGAAGTGAAACTTCTTTATCGGGGTTGGAAAAAAATTTAGTGTAACATTTTTTCGTTACGCGTCACATTTTTCCGTTACGCGCCATCTTTTGAAGTGAAACTTCTTTATCGACGTATGGGAGAAATTTTGTAGCAGGTTACGCGCCATGTTGCTTTTTGAAGTCAAACTTCTTTATCGGCGTTGGAAAAAATTTACACATAGTTATCACATTTTTCGGTTACGCGCCATCTTTTTCTTGTCCCTACCACGGTTGATCCGTTAGTAATAAGTTAAAATGAAATAATTGTATTTGTATTCATGTCTATGATAATAAAAGACTTTTGTTAAACTTTATCTAATTTTACTTTATTTAACCAATTTCTGTAAAGTTGCATATAGTAGATCATTTTTCGAAAAATAAGGTCATAAAGAAGTTTCACTTCTTACGTGTGTACACCTAGTACACGCACACATTTTTTATTATGCGTGTAATGCATGCTGGTTACTATATTCTCCTACAGCGTATGAACGGGTATTATCAGCACACATACAAAAATACTTTGGTCTTGATTAAAAGGTACGACCCTAGCATACACAATCCGTGAAGAGTCAAGAGAGTGAAGTTAACTTGTGTATAGCATATCACCTTTGTCCTTTGTTTATCTTGATGATGGAGAACACTAATGTGCTTATTAATCAGGACCATATAAATAAAAAAATAAATATACGTGTACACTACATATATTATATAACTTTTTTGCAAATAAAAATAATCCTTGTACCAAAAGAAAATCCTCAAAAAAATAAACCTATAATCAAAATGATAACGTTTAATTAATTATTAATCAATAGTGTCAAGGTGGTTTTTCAGGTCACTTTTATAGTATGTTGTAGACTTTTTTACTTTCTCTCTTATATATAAGGTTAAATAAAAGAAATAATAAATTTGAAGCTTTTAGAAGACTTTATAAGATATCTCTTAGTAACATAAATTTGTATATAAAATCTACAAATCAGATTTCCCCTTTATTCTTGAAATACTTTTATCTTGACGGATTACGATTATACGAGAAATATTCATATTTCAAGTTAGATGACAACTGATTTGATACGAAGTTTTATTATTCCTAGATATTATTTCTTTGATGTTATGGTGTGGCCACGATAATATTATTTATCGTACTTATATTGTAAAAATTTTCACTTCTCATATTGAGCGCTGAACCTAGTTTCATCTCTGAATATAAAAAAATTAGAAGCAATAATGATTCATTTACTTTAATCTAATTAAAATATTGTTTCACAAGTTTTCCATAATCAATTAATTTTATTGGAATTTGTATACTAAACGTTACAAGTGATAAAAAAGTTGATTATTTAGAAATAGTACTAGTTTTATATTGTCGTTATACATGAAAATATTATATTTTTGTGAAAATAATGAAATGTTTCTCCATTTTTCTTCTAAGAGATGTTTCAGCAGGCTAAATTCGACTAGAGATAAAGAGTACGTTCTAGAATTGTTCGATAAGGAGATAGAATACCAGCTACTTAGTACTACTCCTGCCCAGAAAGTTCTCGAATTTCGTTCGCGATTATTCCTAAGTTTTGAGTGAGATTCCGAGAGCTAAACAGCGAAGAGTCCAAAGTCCGAATATTGTGTATAGTGATCAAGTACTGTGAGAGATCTAAGTAAATAGTAACGGTTTTGGAGCAAAATATTGACGGAATTGTACCCTAGAGACGGAAAACGAAGAAGAGACCGACAACGCAAAAGATGGGAGGACGAACTCAAATTAAGAGTTCAGGCTACAACAGATACAGGACAGAGAACAGTGGAAAGGGTTAGGTTAGAGGAGGCCTTTACCAAGAGGCACACCGAACTTCGAGATATACTTCAGTGAAAATATATTAAAGATAACAGATCACAGAGTTTCGAAGCATAAAGGCTTTTTATTATTTTGACGGTTTTTAGTGTAATTTGTATAAAGTGTGATTAAATTCCTTGTTGATAAATTTAAAATAAACCCTTGAAGAGAAACCCACAAAAATAAAAATTTCTTAATAATATTTCTTTAGTTATTAAACACAGTATGTTTAATTTTTACCTCTATTTTAGTGGCCTCAATTTAGGCTTACCATGAAGTGTGAAATCACTTAGGATTTATTTCTCTGATCAATTTCGTACAAGGTTGTAAAGATTCAATAAGAAAATTGCGCCCATTTTCAACATTACTCTTTTCATCCTTAGTTTTGTGTACAAGAATATTTTCATGTTAACCGAAGCTCAAATTCGATTAATTTAAATGCTTATAAGGAAAGATATTTTCAGTTTTATTCAACTAAATTAAACGTATATTGTGATATATTATTTATTTATTTGATCAGTGTTGGCCTAGTGGCTTCAGCGTGCGACTCTCATCCCTGTTGTAGGTTCGATACTCGGCTGTGCACCAATGGACTTTCTTTCTGTGTGCTTTTAATATTCGCTCAAACGGTGAAGGAAAACCTCGTGAGAAAACCGGCTTGCCTTGGACCCAAAACGTTGACGCCGTGGGCACAGAAGCTAGATCACCTACTTGCATATTAGATTTACAAATGATCATGAAATAGATACATAAATCTAAGGCAGAAGCAACTGACAATTTATTATAACAAAAACATTATGACAATACAGTAGAATGTAACGAGTCACTAGGTGGCGCCAGTATATAAAGTATCATTTTGATGGCAACATTAATTTTGAATTAAAATTTATTTTGCGTCAATTCTGGCTTAAAGTATTTTTTTCCAGCGGGTTTTTATTTTAAAGACGAGTAAATATTTTTTTAATTTTGATGCCATATGTAACGGTTTCACTGAAAATTCTTTTACATTTTTTTATGAAATTAAACAGCGCTTTAAGGCTTAATTGGTGCGAAAGTAATCGGATAATTTACAAACGACTCCATTACCGTGCAGCTCATTGAACATTTAAACTCATCAAAGATGAACCCTCAATGTATATTTTACAGTTGTGGATATTTTTTATTTTATCAAGCAAAAAATGTCAGTAAACAATAGATATCAAATGTGTCATCAAGCATCTCACATATTGCACAAGGGACAGTCAATTGTCAAAAACATTATCTTTGTGTCATAAACTGACAAATGACAGCTGGGCCTGTTTCCGTCAAATGTCAATACAGAGGTATTATGAATCCTGATATCCAGTTACCTAAAACGTAATAATTCAAAAAAGGAAGTAGAATGTTGGAAAATTACATCAACGTATTATTGAAAATAATTATAAAGAATATTGATTTACTCAAAATAGTCGTTCCAAGAATGTGCTAAATTCTAGAAATGTAATTAATTTCGTTAATAAGTAAGCAGCCACAAGAATGTCAGCGCTGTTGACAAACCTTATGGTTTTATATTATGGTCTATATCAGCAAAGTAATTTAAAAAATTACAAATTACTTTTTTAAATTTTAATTTTAAATGACTATTTGATCCCTTGGAGGATGGGATTGGGCGGTGATATGGGATGCTACTTGTGCGAACACGTTAGCCCCGTGTCGCCTCCATCGGACTAGCATAAAAGCTGACGCAGAGCAGGCGGAAAACCATAAACTGCTCAAATATAAGTCTTTCCTGCAACTTTGTAGTAGAGACTCTTGGGCCGTGGGGCGCACAGGCGCTAATTAAAGACTTAAGTTGTCGCCTGGTAGAGTACCAGTGAGCCGAGAGCAGCCTTGCGATTCTGTAACTCATTCGCGCTCAAATCAGCCGTGAAGTTGTCATTTTACGATTTGGCATTCTGATAAGGATAAGCTTGTAGTTTATTGTCATCGGTCGTTTGAGCGCGACCGCCGCTGCGAAAACCGCTATGCTAGTTCGAAAAGTGAGTTACACAATCGCAAGGCTGGTGCTTTCCTCGCTCAACGAATGAGTATCGCAAAACAGTGAAGAAATGATCCCAGCATTAAAGGTATACCAGGTTAATTTTATTTATCAATTTTTAATTATTATTATTGCTAGGTAGGTTTAAATAATTACTATACTTGATATTTTAAAATATTATATTTGTTTAAACTAAAGCTTATTATGCAAGGATTTTTTTTAAATTAATAATACTCTACTGCCCTGTCATTGGGTCCAGGGACTTTTTCTATCTTACAATTATTTCCAAAAACAAGATACATTTACATTTACAATACACTAGTTCACGAATGGCGTGTAAGGCGACTCGCGAAATACACGAAATACAGTAATGCAACTAACCGCATCATACATACGTGTAGATTAGAAAATTGAGCTTTCGTCTTTACTAGCCTTTTAACTAAAATTATACATATACGACTATATATTTTAATGGTAGATATACCGGACAGCGAAAGCAGTTAAAAAAGCATTATGAGAAGTAGAAAACAATAACAATGGCTCAATGCTCGACTGTTTGTTCCTTTCATGATATAAAAAATATTTATGTACGATTATAAATTTGCTTCACAAAAACCGAAACCCATATCATAAAAATAGAACAAAGAAAGTATTTAAATATTGTGATATCCGCAATGAAAGGACTAATACAATTTCGGATAAGCCATTTTAATTTGAATTTTTCCCACAAACAATCCTGTAAACGATATTGAAATGCTTTATTGCGGTCCTTTTTTGAATACAACTGAAAGAAATTGTTGTTTGAAATTTAATAACCCTGTATTGATCTGCTTCATTTATACACGCTTTATATTAGCTTCACCTGTATGTATGTATGTAACCGACTCCTTCGGACAGATTTAATTCAAACTTTGCGCACCTGTCAAAGATCGATGACAATGCAATAATCCGAAAAAAAATAAAAAAAATTTAACTAAAAAATAAATAATAGTTTAAAAAAACTATTATTGGGCGCTCTGTGCCATATTTTTCGTCTATCGAGCAACCCACGCTTTTTCACAATAATATCAGTATTTTTTGTTCATTACCATTTTCAGCCTAAATTAGGAATTATTTTTCACTTTTTAGTTTGATGTGCGTGTAAAAGCGTGTTTTTTTAGTTTTTTTAAACTATTATTTATTTTATAGCCATGGACATTAAAAGTTGGAGGGCTCGCGGGTGCGGTGCCGGACCTTTAAAAATAGTAACATTGGTTCAGGGTGTTTGTAACTATACAAAACTGTTGTTTTGAGGTTTGAGTTTGTTAAGTATTTCTCTCAGACTAAGGCATGTGTTCGCCTTTTTACTCTTAATTTTTTACATTAAGAAACTGGCCAGCTTTTTTTGCTTCAACGGGTTAATCTTAGGAGATTTTTGGTGTTTGCGTTGGAGTTGGTTCACATTATACTACGAACAATGAGCGCAGGTGAACACCGTGTACAATTAGTCCTATGCAATTAAGCTAGCCGTTAACGTGATCGACCATAAAGGATAAATGTTTGTAAAAACATGAAACACGTAATATTATTTATTTTGAAGAAAACGTTCGCTTAAAGTTTCAATGTCTAAGTGGATATAATAAAAACAAAAAAGTGTGCCATTTACATGTAGTGGAAGTGAAACCTTCAAAAATTTTGGTTTCAAGAGAAAGAGACGAATATCATTTTAATTTTTAAGTTTAATATCAATTATTTATTAAAACTACAATGATTAAAAAAGTTTTTATAATTAAATAATATGTAAATTAGACTTTTTTTCACTACCTAAATGTACATTTTTCTTTAAATTAACTTTTTATTACAATTTTAAATTTTAATACTTAAGTTAAGGTGTAGTAAGAAATTTTCACTTCAAAAAGTTTCTATCATTGACGATATGTAAATAAAATTGATAAATTTCATCCAATTTTATAATTGAATTAAATTTATCTCTTTTTATTTTTTTTGCACATTTTTGTTTTTTTTATTTCAGAAAAATTACACTATCAAATACACACTAATTTAAAGTTTATATACTGTATCTCATTTTCTCCCACCTTAAATCTTATGAATTTATGTGTCTGTCTCTTTTTACTTTCGCTTTTTCGTTTCATCGACTTTCAAATCACAACGATGCTCTAAAAGTTTTCACTTCAATTAATTTATAAAATACGTAATTCCATATCATGAAACCTGAAGTGATCAATTCTAGGTCTACAAAGTATTTGATTTTGCATTTCAATGTTTGTAAAAGTGTAAAAACATGACGTGTAAAACATAATAATCTCGACAAACTTTATTCTTTACTTTAATTGTTATAAACAAGGTCACTTTTGAAATGTACATAATGATCGAAGTCGGTCTAGTGTTCCTTAATTAACTCCTAATTAAGGAAGTATGATGCGAACAGTTTGCTTTATGCCTAGAACTTCCTTTTACAAACTTCCGACTTGCAGTCTTAGAAGCTACTAGCTAGAATACTTTTGTGCACAGAATAATAATTTGCTGGCATCAAAATTTTATTTTCTGGATTGACAAAATTAATAAATTATTATTTATATTAAAATAAAAAATAATAATTATTAAACTAAACAATTTTTGTTACCTGAAGATCACGGTCACGGTAAAGTGTATGCAGGTGCAAAATATTTCTAATTATTGTTTTTGTTACTAACTTATCTGCATGTTTATTTCTAGCTTTTCTTTGAATGAGAATGTAACAAATTTAATAAACCTTTAAGAAAAGAGCGTACCAATTATTAAAACACCGGCAACGCACTCGCGAGCTTCCTCTCATTGAGAGTGTCCATTGGCGGCGATATCAATTAACATCAGATGAGCCTCTTGCCCGTTTGCCCCCTGTTCTATAAAAAAACCAATAAGACAACACACAAGAAAAAAGAAAGAAAGAAACTAGAACCGATGTTTGGCTCGGTTAGGCACGGATGGCGTGCACAAACATTATGCTTATATAAAATTAATAGGTTTATATAAAGTATTGCAAAGGAACGTAAGGAGAAGTAAAAAATGCCTATAATCAAATGGGTGATCCGAAAAAATAACAAGTTCAGGCCCTGCTATAGATCATTATTTAAACCTCAATTGTCCTGTAGGAATATGTAAAGCATTAATTTCGCAGATAGAAGAATGTATAAACATGAATCCAGAGGGGTTTGAACGGACAACCTTAGGGTGAGACAGGCCCCTAGATACTATGCTAACTGCTACTAAGAATAGCCAACTCCGCAAAAGGATTATAAGAATCGAATTACAGTAAAGCCTCTTAATATGAATTTATTATAAGCTCTAAATGACCTATTTATGTACATGTCAAGTCAAGTAAAAATTCTAACCCAATAACTTAATCCAATAAATTTTCACGCACTAATAAATTCGATTCCTTAGATAATTAAATTAGTGACTTATTCTATTTATTTTGGTTTGAAAGCAGTTGCATTTTGTTTAACTTTTTTTTATCATTAATTTTTAAGTGATATTTGCATCTTCCGGTCTCGCCTATAATTTTTGTGTTTGTGATTATGGTCGATTTTAATCTAGATAATGATTAAATCCATGTTTTTTTTTGGTTCAAGTCAAAAATAAATTTAAACTAAAGATGATACAATTTCCTTCCCTCGTTCAGGGCTTGGTTCTATTAATAACAAAGTGAAATAATTTTAAATCATAACAAATTAATTCCCTTATAATACTAGGATTATATATGTCATTTTATTTTCCATAAAATTTTAACCATAATGTTTATCACATATTGTTGTCAACACTCCCTTATCTTAATAACTTATAAAGTAATAGTTGTCGTTTATATATTTAAAATTCTATATCTGTCAATAAATTGATTTAAAAAGATGTGTATATAAAATTACAAGTAATAACATTCGTAATGTGAATGTATCTGTAAATTTGACCTATAAACAAAAGCAAAATAAACAAAATAATTAATTTTAAACAACATCAACTAGGAGTAGATATTCGGAGTAGAATTTTTCGTGGAACTCGGGAACTCGTCGTTACGCTTCTGTTACAGGCGACGGTTACAGAGTTTTAAGTTCAGTCTCCTTGTGTCGTTCGCAGCGAACAGACGTGCGTTATAAATAAAGATTTCACGTACATTCTGTGGGAGTGAAGTGCTTGTGTTTCGGATTATTAATTAAGTGAGTTTGTAAGTATCAATGTTTGTGAAAGTAAAATAACTTTGGAGTTTTTGGTTACTGCTATTTTGGTATCGAAGTTAGACAAAGTACAATATTAAACTTTTCACATACATTTGCATAATTTAAACTTTTTATTGTTTTGGTAATAAAAATATAATAAAACAGTTATTTTATATGCATTAATAGAAAAGATTTTTCTTGTTTTACGTGTAGATTTTATCTTTATTATATAATTAATAATTAATTTTTGACTTAAGTTATTGGTTTAATTGAAATTCAATCCTGAAACAATAAGGTCAAATAAATGGGAAAGATTTGTCCTTTGAAATGATACTACTAAATTTCTTTGTATACATAAAATATGCTAACCTTATATTGGGTGTTTTTTTTAGAGGTATAGAACTTTAAATTGCAATAAAACAACGATGGATTATTGGACTGACATGATTTTTTTTTTATTTGAAAGATAATCTTGTGGCAATACATTTTAAATATGATTTCTGGCATATAACTGCCACGGCTGGCTCGGATATAGTCCAATCTGGACGTCCAATTTTCCCGTCCGTTGTTCCCGATTTTCATAAGCGAATTTTGTTTAGCGATGAAGCACACTTCTGGTTAAATGGCTACGTCAACAAACAAAACTGCCGCATTTGGAGTGAAGCTAATCCTCAAGTGTATGTCGAAACACCGTTACATCCACAAAAACTGACTGTTTGGTGCGCTTTATGGGCTGGTGGCAGCATTGGTCCATACTTCTTCAAAAACGATAATGGCGATAGGTATAGAGACATGATTACTAACTTTTTCATTCCTGAATTGAACAATCATGATGTCCAAGAGCTGTGGTTTTAACAAGACGGCGCAACATGTCACACAGCTCGTGCCACAATCGATTTACTGAAAGACACCGCCTAATTTCACGTTTTTGACCTGTGAATTAGCCTCCAAGATCTTGTGATTTAACACCGCTAGATTATTTTCTCTGGGGCTATGTAAAGTCATTGGTCTATGTGGATAAGCCACAAACGCTTGACCATTTGGAAGACAACATTCGCCGTGTTATTGCCGATATACGGCCACAAATGTTGAAAAAAGTCATCGAAAATTGGACGTCCAGATTGGACTATATCCGAGCCAGCCGTGGCAGTCATATGCCAGAAATCATATTTAAAATGTATTGCCACAAGATTATCTTTCAAATAAAAAAAAAATCATGTCAGTCCAATAATCCATCGTTGTTTTATTGCAATTTAAAGTTCTATACCTCTAAAAAAAACACCCGATATAATATAAACGGAAATTCTTGTATTTCACGAAAATGTAGGTATTTTAAATTTAAGTAACCATTTCAATCGCATGTCATTGATAATTAATTGATTAATCATTGGACGAAATTTATATTTAAAATTCTTCATAAATGATTTATTGGGTACGACAATAAGATAACTTGTATTATTTCTTCAAATATATTTAAATATCAGCAAAAATAACTATTGAAGATACGAAAACATCCCAATAATTTGTGTGTAGTATATTTTAGTGGTTATGACTATAAAATGTGTATACTTATAACTTAAACGTGGCAAGTCTATTAATAATTATTAATTACGTATAACAAAAGCATGACAATGCCTACCCTTCCGAAAAGAAATATTTATGAATAGTAAAGAAATAAAAACCACAGAATTCAAGCTTGATTAAATTTATTCAATGTGATTCCTAATTTGATCCAGGAATAAAAGAGTTTTGGTGAGGCAGTCATATATCAGTTTGTATACCTATAATAGCCTGTAGTATTATTCATTTCTGACCTATGCCTTTTTTAGGATTAACGAAAATTGTCTCATACAAAAATCCATTCACTTAGTTCCAAGTATTATATAAGTAAAATAAATCGTAAATTAATCTTTACGATAATTATAAATTCAAGCTATGACGATAATCTATCCATATTCATATATTCCAGCTATAGAACTTAAGCCAATTACAAGAAATATAACCCATCCAATTAAACCACTTTCAGTGAATATCAATTGTTCTTGATGGAATCGAAATACATAAATTAAATAGCACGCTTTTATTGAACACGTATTATAGAAAATTAAATAGCGTGTCCCAGTTACAGGCATAAAAGGTTGAGAAAGCGCGATGCGGTATTTTGATAACGCACTTAAAAAAATATAATTTAACATCGAAGCTCATACACATAATATATCATCACATTTCAATTGTTTTTTTCATGTGCTTTACGGGATCGGTTTTTAAGTAAAAAATATATTAATTAAAAGCCTACTAATTTAATTAGGTGTTTTTAAATCAGAAATTATGATAATCTTAATATAAACTAAAGAAATGTTTACATTAATTCAATTATATTATTTAGAATAACAAAGAATATCAACAAATTTATATGCAAACAGTGGTTTAAGATCTCAAATAAGTACCTATAACCTCGTGTACATTTTCACTGTACATTATGTACTTTTGTGATTAGGTAAAATAAGGCAGTACACAACTTAGTCCAACCAGTATACAAGCTTTAAGTAGAAACGATAACCTTTATAAACGTCCAAGTTTAAGAAACGCTTCAATAAGTCCTCAAACAACCTTTGAACGTCTGTTATTACAATTTTATAACATTTTATTTTCAGAACATATATAAACTTTGATGGCATAAAACTACGTGCTACAATGTCTACGGCGTAGCGGTGTTTCCACAAAGCCCGGCCCGACTAATATAAGCTTTTATATTTTCTTTTAATGATGTCAAGTTAACTTAACAACAAAATCAATAAACTAATATGTTTATTGATTTTTTCTAATTATTGCTAATACATTTTTGCCAATACCCTGCAATTGTTACTGTCATGCAGTAAATCATTTATTACATACATCAGTGGCGCTACAACCTCAGATTTTTGTATCTGTTTCATGAATATATGTCAATCTTATAGGCATGTCGGTGATCAGCCTTCTGTGCCTGACACATGCTGTTGACATTTTGGGTCTACGGCAAACCAGTTTCCTCAGGATTTCTTCCTTTAACGTTCGAGCGAATGTTAAACGTGCACATAGAAAGAAAGTCCATTGGTGCACAGCCGGGCACCTACGACCTTATAGATGAGATTGGCACGCTAAAGCCACTAGGCCAACACTGCTGCCTCAAATCATTTATTACTTCTTATATATCAACGTACTTGTTGTTTGATACGCGCATTAGCGCATTTGGCAAAACAAACAATTAATCCTAAAGCTCTATAATTAATAGAGGATATTTATACATATTTAGAACATAATCTTCATACTAGTTCTACAAGAGTGAAATCATAATCATTTGTTCGATAAAATGTTTAATTAAAATTTACATCAAATGACAAGAAAATGATGTCGCAAAATTTCTATTTGATTTAGGGTAAAAGGGTAAATGACGGATATGACAAAACGGAAGCCTTTTGACAGACTGACTTTTGATGACTTTGATCTAAGGTTAAAGAGCCGATTTCAATTAGGAATGAATTTATTAATTTACTAGGTTCTATTAACATTAAGAAGGTTATCTGTGGAACGAAGTTTCAGCCTCCACAGCTAGGTTGGTATTAGTAGAAGTTTATTGTAGGCACCGTAAGTATTAATAAATAATAGTTAAAAAAAACTAAAAAACACGCTTTTAAAGCACATCAAACTAAAAAGTGAAAAATAATTCCTAATTTGGGCTGAAAATGGTAATGAATAAAAAATTCTGGTATTATTGTGAAAAAGCGTGGGGCGCTCTGTGCCATATTTTTCGTCTATAGAGCAACCCACACATTTTGCGCGAGCGCAAGCGCGTTTTTTAGTTTTTTTTAACTATTTTTTTTTTTTTTTTCGGATTATTGCATTGTCATCGATCTTTGACAGGTGCGCAAAGTTTGAATAAAATCTGTCCGTTTAAAGTGGGTCAAAATCGAGTCCGAAGGAGTCGGTTACATACATACATACAGGTGAAGCTAATACAAAGCGTGTAAAAAAGGTAATCAAACATTCTTACTTAATACATTTATAAAACTAAATCTTTTATAGTGTGAAAATGTGTAGTGGAAGCCAAGTAGCTAAGTGCGTGACTCTTTGAGATCATGCAGGGCGTCAATTAATTTTCTGCCTAAATGCCCATGAATACTTTTTCATACAGCTAATGACGTCATAACACATCCGGCATGTATTAGGCTGAGAAGTCTGATAACCTACGATGAAAAATGATCAAGAAAGTAAGAAAACCGACATTAGATTTTTTATAGACAAAATAATGGTTTCTTTTTAATACATCTCGTATATATATTAAATGATAACTTGTTTGGTGACTCCATAAAGTTTTCTAGCAAAGATTTGGAACTAAAATTTTAAATTTAGAGCAGAATTTATTAGTCAATTGTTTTGAGCGACGTGATTGAATTATCCAATTGATGGATTCTCGCTCGAAATAGTTACCAGATTGTAACAGGCTGTTTTATTTATTTATATTTATTTAAAGTTTTATTAATTTGTTATAATCATTTTGTTTTTCCCATAACCTACCTTACAATAGGCTGCTTAACATCTACCCGCTTACCATCTAATCTAAAGATACGGCTTAAGGTCTGGCTTATGAGTGTTACCTTACGCAGTGTTAGAGATGCTTTTGAGACCTAGTATGTCACTCACTGACTCACTCACTCACATACACATTTGCACCCACACACTCACTCATACACTCAGGCGTGTTGATGACAGTTGAAAAGTAAATAAAATAAAACATGTAATTAAATTATATATAAATATATTTTAAGCAATTTTTACTTAAGTTTGAGTAAGAGCTGGGAACCCTGACACAGGTATTTCTTACTTAAAAGGATTCCCAAATCTTACACATTGGAATGCAAACGTACTTAAAATTAATAAACAGATTTTTTTTATTATACCATAACATCTTGATATTCATAATTCTACGACTAAACGTTGCATATGGTATAATATTTTTATTTTGCCACACACACACCATATATGTGGACTTAGTTGCCTCGAGAGGGGTTTCCACACCGACGACAGTCCTGGGTCCCTGAAGAAAGGAAGAAAGAGCCGGTATAACATATTTTAATCTTCTTTTTGATCTTTTTCTTCTGCCTCGTAATTAGCTACTACTTATATATATTAATTGTGACTCAATTAACGTTTGGATTAGCTTTTACATTTTTGTTTATACATATTATTTATATTTTACTTTATTTAATTTTAGTTATAGTTACATGTTTATAATTTTTTTGTTTGTTAATTAATTATGCACTTCTTTTAGTAGGTGTTTCTTTTTTTATTGTTCCATATTAGGGTTGCCTGGAAGAATTCGCTTGTTAGCGATAAGGCCGCCCGTTGCCTATTAACTTATGTAAACTGCTTTTTTTTGTTTTTTATATGTATGATTTTGTATATTATGGTAACGAAGTGTAAATAAAAAAATATTTGGGGTCTTTCTGGCAGAGTAGGCGGCCGTGTAAATTAACACTAGTCAAACTCGTCTGCCCTTTGTTTTATAAAAAAAACGGTTGCTTGATTCAATGACATAATGTATTGTAGTTGTTTGAAAGTTATTTGTAGTTGTTTTAAATATTATATGCGCACTGCTGAAACAATTGACTTTTTATCTTTTGAGGACTCATCTTACTTTGCACAGATTTCGCAAGTTAGTACATGTAAAGCTGTATCCTAACTGAAACATACTAAACCGCTTAAGTATTTATTAATGGTTAACGGAAAACGACAGCGGAAAACCATAAGTTAAGAACTACTCGAAGTCGAGTAATTAAAATGTTTACAAATAGTGTTCCTATATATGGTTCCTTTACAATGCGATACATCCATGACGGTCTAAATTAAAAGTTATATAATTGTTTTGTTATACGTAATAATTTTATTATTCTATCTGATATCGCCAGAAATAAAATTTAAATGGTTTTACAATTCAATAGAACACTTCATAACAAAATACCATTTCATCCTCACAATGTCTTGTTAACATCGCTAATGAAAATTATAATTTTGAAATAATAACGCCATTGTTTGTTTGAGATCTTGAACAACTCGGAAATTGTTTTAACCCCCGCGATGCTCAATTGTTTTTACTTGACATTGAAGTCGGTTAAGCAAACGGCTCCAATTATCGCTTTTACTTGAAAAGTTAAGGAACTTTGAAACAATAGCAAATAGGTTGTTTTCTAAGCCTTTACTTAGGCTTTCTTCTTTAAATAAGTTACTATAAAGTTTGTGTTCGAGTGATGTCTTTTATATTACAATTAAGAATGGATGATAAAATAAAACAAACTAAACTTCGTAATACTTAATACTAATACTTTTCACAAATGACGCAAGAACTATGCAACAAACTCATTCTTTTTTTTATTTATTTGGACCACAAAATTAGGACAAACGCATTCTATAAATTGACATACATACAAAAATATAAAAAGCGGTGCCGTCCCTATAACATGTGGACACAACCAGCCACCTTAAAATACATTTCCCATTCTACGCGATATTTCGAGTTATTACAGTACAATCGCAAACTCAGCACTTAATTATCGCTAATACCGAAGACATTCACCGACGTCAGATAATGATGATTGAGTAAGCGATTTATTACAAGCCGAGGTAAATTAAGCCACATTTCGGAGAGCACTTACGTCTATCGATCACAGACAATTAGGATTTGATGTATGGGTACTGAGAGTGGATCTATTCTCTGCAATAGTTCTAATGTACTTCTAATATAACTAGGTCTAGCGGTCAAATGTTTGGGCTTTCATTACCGAGTGCGGGATCAATTTTTATACGAAATATTTTAATGACCGTCGCTTCTCGGGATTGGTTATAATTGTGGTCTTGTTACACATATGTACGACCCCTGCGTTGAAACGCAAAAGTCCTAATAAAGATAACTTGATTACCAAGAAAACATTTTATACTAATGATTATATATAGGTATGTTATCTAAAGCTGGCGGCTTCAACACATTTACACTTTGTGCTTGTGTAGTGTCTGTGAATAAGCGCGAGACGTGATGTCAAACTGAAATACAATCACAAATACATCATGAAAAGACTGTCCGTCTCTCTCGCGCTCGGTCAAGCTTATGAGTATAAAAGAGACAGTTATTGTTTTTCTTTTGCTACTGTTTATGTTGATCTTTACTGTTTTATATTATTATTATTTTATACATGTTGATCTTTTTTCAAACATTACCAGGGCAATCTCGTGCACAATTTTTTAAATTATTTTAAGCATCTTAATAAAAACAGTTTAATGAAAAAATGTTATATTTAATTTGACATCATGTTAGTGAAGTAAAAGTGAAGTGTGTTGAGCTAGATGGAACTTATGTCGAAAAATGAAAAATTCTTCGAACTCTTTTACGTTTTTGGTCTGGCTTAGAACTTTTGGATCCACCCTCGTATGCACATAATATTTATATGTATTTGACACATTTTTATTTATTTACAACCCACCCAACCTTACTAAAACAAGAGTAGACTAAAATATATAGCTTGGCAAAAAAGTCATATTTTTAAACATACTGTATAGTGAAATTGCATTAGTGTGAGTACTGTGAACGCGCCAGCTTTCGTTAACCGACCGTAGCATGATGGTGAAAAAGCCGCCCAGTGCTTTTAGATACCTGATTCCTGAATGTTAGGTGTATTAGGGTTGTCAATAAACTGGAATGGTTTATTGTTGAATAGGTTGGAAAAATCTTGCCAAATATAAAACCCTTGTGAAACTGTGGGTGGAAGCTGGTTTAATACACTCAATGGTATTTACCGACCGCATTTACCACGACAACCGCAGCTAATTACAAAAACAATCTCCATTGGTTTGGTGAAGTTTGGTTTCATTATGATTGATATTGATAATTTACTACATGAAATTTTTCATAAATTATGTTTATGATTTTTTTAATCCCGCAACGCACTCGCGAGCTCTCTGGAATTGAGAGTTTCCATAAGCGGCGGTATTACTTACCATTAGGCGAGGCTCCCGCTCGTTTGTTCTAAAAAAAAATAGACAAGTAAAATAACTTAAAGAAATAGTTACAGTTAAATGTTACGCAATTACGTTTAAATTCATCTGAAATTTGAGAACATGCAATTTATTTTAGGAATAAAAACGTTTTAAAAAGTTATATAATACTAGCTGCCCCCACGAACTTCATCTAACTTTTTAGTGTATACCCACTTTTCCAGTTTTAATTAAAAACATTTTGACTTAAGAAACTTAAATGATAGGTATTAGGACGAAAATGCTAGGAAATTTCAAAACATATAAACCTGAAAAAAATCCCAAATAATTTTTCTAAATTTTCAATAAGCCCCCGTTAACAATCAAATTGCCCCCCTGTTGGGCATGACCCCCACGTTGGGAATCACTGATCTTGTTAAAAGCAATTTCGGTATTGATTTCTCATATTAATTATCAAGTTCATCTAATACAGAAGCCAAGTGAAAATCGACGCGATTCATCAAACATTGCCCTTAATCCATCAAGTTGAGCCTACTTAGACTCGACTCGTGTTAGGTGAGCCCTTAAACCTTTAAGAATGTCTGCGAAGATACGACGTAGCTTACGCTAGGATGATACTCAACTGTAAGGAAATTTTTCAAGAGCAATTTACATTGGCAAATTTTCGTCGATAAATTTCTTCGTGTAAATCTCGTAGGTAAATTTGTCCTTCAATACCTTTCATTTATCGCAAGCACGTTTTAATATAGGACATTATAAGCGTAACCAAAAGTTTTCTTAAGCACTAACAAATGAACGACAATTATAAAATGCATTAATTAGCTTATTAATATTGTAAATGAACACTTTGTGTTAGTCACGCTTCTATTAAATATAAAACATGGAAAAGTCGAAGTTATACAAAACTCCATAACATGACCTCATACTATTGTGGGGGGTAACGTGGGGCCCTCGCCCCACAGGGGGCAATTCTATTGTTAAGGGGGGATAATCAACAATTTATTTAAATTACTTGGAATTTGAATTTCACTTCTTCATAAAATATTTTGAAAATTTACTTACTGTTTTTCGTTAACAATTTCCTAGTAATTTCTTCCTAAAACCTATCACTTAAGTTTCTAAAGTGAACAATTCAATTTTTTATATAAAATTATGTATGTATTGGGCATAAGAATTTTAGAAAGGCCCCATTGGGGAATGGGTACAAAAAAGGTTGGGAATCACTTCAAACGATCATAGATATCGTGACTTGTATAAATCTTATGTTTCCTTTTACATCACTATTTGCTGTCCATGTATTTGTAAGATTAGCTTTAAAGTTTTTAGTCTGTTGTTATTATTTTTTTTTTTATTACTTTAGATTAAGGTACTATGTATATATATATATATATATATATATATTTTATTTAACATTTGGATCTGCACTTCTCGCACGCATCATGTTTCTTTTTTTTTTAGTTTTTCTCTTTAACTAGGGTTGCATGAAAGAGATCGCTTATCAGCGATAAGGCCGCCCGTTGCATCCCTTATAATTTTTTTGTATTGTGTTTCATTCTTTGTTTTTTGCAACGAAGTGTAAATAAATAAATAAATATTTTATGAATCAACAAAACTCTGCCGTGGTTCAATAATTTTATATTCTATTTTAAAATGTCTAAAGCACATTTATTTTCTTATAGGCATTTGAATTCCTATACATAAAGAAAAAACTGAATTTAACAAACATATGGGCAGATTCAGTTCATAACAAATCAATCTTCAGGAACACATTGTTAGCCGAGGGATTAGATAATCCGTACTTATGTATAAATTGTGATCTTAGCTTACAAAGTTATGAGGTTAAAGGGCCTCAAAGGGTATTTAGTTACAACAATATGGGCAATTTGTGTGGAATTATGAGAGATATTGTTAGTTTGAATAACATAAGTGCTTTTAAACCGAATTCAAAAAACCACAGTTCCGCTTTTTTTTTATTGAAAATGTTAGGGCATCTCCGTTTAAAACAAGAATTGTAAAAAAAATACTAAACTTTTTGATTACTGTAACCTTGAATTTATATTTAAAAGTCTGAAGTCTTAAAAGTAAAAAGAATTTTCAGTAAGTTATAAGTGTAGCAATACATATTGCATCGTATTCATTGATTATTTTAAATAAGTTTTTTTTTTTTAGTTTTTTACGTAAGTGTCTCTCCATATAAGATTTTAATGGTATATTACATATCTTGATGGCTGGAAGTCTTCCACAGTCTGCTTCAGTAGGAATTTTCTATTGCAAACTAGCAAACTGTGGAATTGACTCCCGGTAGATTCTTCGTCGACGACGACCATACTGCTCGATCAAAGGCCGGCAACCCACCGACACTGAAATGGTTGTCCATGGGCTGCGATGACTTCCCTTTATGGGCGTCCCGTACTCGCATTTGCTCCCACCCCCCATCCTATAAAAAAGTAATACTAAAAGGAAACAATAATATTTTAAAAATATCGTCGTGATGTATGTATTTAATATATTCAAACAAAGTTCTAGAACATAAACATGCAATGAAAATCAGTTTATCTTTTGTTTCAGATAATGCACGTCAAGAGGCGACAACGTAAGCGAAGATCAAAACGCAGTGCGGTAAAATGAACGTTACTGAATATGTAATATTATCGACTTGAGACCGAAAATGGCATCCACAATACGCCCGCCGGGCGAACTTTCCAGCAGAGATTTGTTAGTTGTGCTTCTGTTCTTGTGTCAGACGATAGTTTGTGACAGTCAGTGCCCGAAGTTCGCGGAGCGGCCTCTAGAGACGAGGGTACTAGATGCTTCCATAGTTTTTAGGGCAGTTGTGGTTGAAACCCACTTGCAGGTAAATTTCTTTATACTATACATTTTTGAATATCAATTTATAACACGTTAAGATTTAGCATTTATTTTTCAAAATCAATTTATTTATCATAATATGAAAAGATTGAATATTGTTCGTCAAATATAAGGCTTCAAAACGTCGTGTGTGTGATAATAGAACCACCCAACGGGATACAAGATGCATTCTACATCTGTTTAACTGAAGGTTTTTGCTTTATAAACTCTCTGCTTCTACCGCATTTACTATGGAGAGCGTTCAGATGAGTTGTCCGGATTAATACCTGCAGCTGAGGTTCATCATCGGACATCAAGGCAAAATACGTAAAACCACCCGTATCAACTCGACGTCTGTCGAACGACAGGACTAAGCGAGCCCACTGATGTATTTCCGAACCAATTCGATTAAGGGTTCTTCAAGAAAAGAGCGTACCAATTCTTATACGGTTGGCATTCGCAAGCCTTCTGGCAATGGGAGTGTCCATGGGCGGCGGTATCAGTTAACATCGGGTCAGCCGTTTGCCTTTTTTTATATCAAAAATAAATACATATCTTCTGCGTCTTCCTATCTCATTCTTTGTAAGTTTGTACCTTGATTAATAATTTACACGAACACTCGCAAGCAAAATTAAAATGTAAAAAAAATTGCGGATTTAATAACTCTATCACCATTTCAATGCAATCTATGTATCATATAATACATCTAAAATCTACGGCGAGTACAAATATAATATGCAAGTATCTCTTAGAAAACGCTGTCATAAGAATAAAGCTTAATATTGTATTTACTTTATTATTTGAAAGTACTTTTATTATAACCCAAATACTTCACAGTTCCTTAAAATTATATATTTATTTATACATTCAAGCCTTTTTCCGAAGGGATAGGTCGACTACGGATCTCCACTCGCTATCCGTGACACTCTTCTCTCGCTTTCATCACATTCATAACATTCACCATGCATGCTTGTCTGTGGTAGTCTACCTTTGGCCTGTTCCTTCTCTAGTAGGTCCTGGATTTGGACCAGGTACCTGTATCTTACTCGTCAGCTGCTTCTCAGTTTTCCGTTCTACAATGCCCAAACACCAAAGCATTCCCATTATCCTTGTCACTACATCCTGTTATATTTCACAATGCTAATAATTCCATACTGTTAATAACTGAATAAATTACGCATTTATCAAATGTCAAACAGTGCAATGTGACGTTCCGACCATGGGATGAACAATAATTCCGATATTGGAAATAATTTAAAGCTGAATTATGGTAACCTGATTGCATTTGCATTGAATTGTTATTGTGATTTAGGTAAATAATCGCTGCTTATTTGACTGATTATTTGTTTTCGACATGAAAGGGAAACAGAATGAGAGTATAAATTGTAATACCCTGAATACGTTTGAATGTATGGAGAATATACCAAGTATCGTTTCCAATGTGTGTAATGCTTTGGGACTACGGGGCCGGAATGGGGTTCAAGTACACAGGCGCTAATTAAAGATTTAGGTTGGCGCCTGGTAGATAGTACCGGTGAGCCTAGAGCTGGTGCTTTCCTCGCTCAACGAATAAGTATCGCAATACAGTGAGGAAATGCTGCCTGTATGTAAACAACAAAACGATGTAGGTAAACAACAAAACATTTGTGTGGTGGAAAAAAAAATCATTGGGGAAAATATTGAGATACAAATGTTACCCATAGACATGCCGGACCTACAATGGTATCCGGCATAGACACAATGTTTTCTTCTCTGTACAAACAAGTGTTAATTGCGCACATAGAGAATCTTGGATACACAACCAGAGTCTGAACGTGTCTCAGGTTTGAGACTAGCACTTAACTACTATATGCATTATTTTATATTATACATTGCTTTAAAGTGACACAATTCCAAAGTGATAAATGGCTGATAACTTTTTTACATTTTCATTTCGCTCGTAGAATATAGAGGTAATTTATTGCAGATAATAAAGGTGAGACGGTAAAACTCTGTTAAAGCGAAGCTATCGTTTTTATTCATATAAGAAAAAAGTTTGTCAAGGATATATCTACCTTCTTAGACTGGTTGAGAGTTCTTTCTTTAGGTCAGAGGAAGTACCTTCCTTGCTTCACAGAACCAAATAAATAACGAATGTCAATTGTTAAAACACACTACTAAGATCACATAATTATCATGTAGTTAACCGAGTATCTTTTCTCTTATTTCTTTTGTTTATTTTTTGAATATTTTTTTACAATTTTGACATAAAATGTATAAAGCTAATAGCGGACCCGACAGACGTTGTCCTGCATGATATAGCGATAAGGATATTAAGCAAAGTATGAAAGTACCGACTAACGTATACAAAAAAATCATTCAAAACGGTCCAGCTGTTTAAGAGGAGTTCAGTGACATCACGTTCATAAGCACAAAAACTTCATAGTTTTTAGTTTTACATTCAAAGACTAAACAGTCCTCTCAAATACGCATTAATATAGAGTTCACTTTTTTTAAATGACTATTATTTTTATGTTGTTAACCTTCCAAAAAGTTCAAATGTACTTGAATCCTATTATATAATATTGGTTGAATCATACGAGCAATTTAAACAGTGGGAAAGGCTTAAAAGCATAAAGGTAAAAATATCAAATTGCAATATTAGCTCAAGTTTCAAGTACATATTGCGCGCGTGAACTAACCATTATGTCGTTGCATTATTTTATATGACAACATTTTATTTTATATAATCCAAAATTATATTCAATCACGCAGTTTTATTCGATAATAATAAATAAGAGATAAAATCACACCAAAGAGACAAAAAGGGTTTGTATTTTGTCTCAAGTCCCAGTACCTCCTAAAATTATAACGTCAAACCAAACAAAGAAGAACTCTTCAGATTTCAAATAGAGTAGATTTGCTTTTAACTTCTATCTCAGATTATTTATTTTTAAAACCCACTCTGGAGTTATTTAAAAATAAATTCTGAGCTCTGAAGTTTTTGTTTCTAATTAAAACTTGTTTTACAGTCCCGACGAGATGTAATTAATATAAATTAAAATGATTCGTATGTAGTTTGTGAAGTTTTCTTAAATATACGTGTTATATTTCGTTTATTGCAGTTATAGTTTTACCCGCAACAACTTCAATTACACAAACTATTTCACATCAAAAATTCAATTTGAAAATGGAACAAAGTTGTTTAGATCAAGTTATACTGCAATTTCGCTTCCAAATAAATAGTTATTAGTAGAGTGGAAGATTCAATATAAGAACTCGGATAGCCGTAGGCAGCTTATTAAATGTAAGATGAAACTCGTCATATGTATCTTAGCCAGGCAAGTTCAATCCACACCATTTTACACCTTAGTTCCTTTGAAATAGAAGTGGTTTTTAAATGTAGCATTTTACATTTAGGATTAATATTTTTTCCGCTTCTTTACGACGAAAAGGACACACGCTTAATATAATGAAAGTTCCTTAATGTACTTTGAATTAGTCGGACGCGAAATCCTTTGTAGTGATAAAAGGTAAAATCATAATTGAAAACGGATTTTTTAATATAAGCTTTACAGCTATTCTTTTGAAGATTTTTAATTTCACTTGCTAGTTTGCTGTGACTAGATCACACATACTTACATCTTAGAATGTTTGAAATATAATATTTGACAACGCTTACAGTTACCGAAGGTGATAGTGACTTGACAGCTAGTCTGAAGTGTCATTGTCATTCACCCTAACGCAATATTGAGCGCTAGTGCAACGAGAGAGGGTATACAATGACTTAAGGCCGATTTACATTATCTTAGTGTTTAGGAGAGTGCAGTAGGATAGTACTTTAGTTGAAACATGTAAACGCTACTTGCTTTAGTAAACGCTTCGCTAAAGAACTTGCCTTTCAAGTTGTACTAAAGCACTCTCCTCCTTGGTTTGATTTTGATTGACTAAGATAATGTAAATCGGCCTTAATATTATACAATAAACAGACCACGCATGGTGGCAAATAGTTTGAGCTACGTGTTCGATGGTGTGCAGTTTTGTTCGACAGTACAATTCGTGATAGTGATAGTAGATAGTGTACTGACTTTGGATAATAATAACTAAATTATTACGCATAATATTAAAATTTATTCTCCTTGATTACACGGATAAATGTAATTAAGCATGAATACTAATTTTCAATAAGTGTTGACATATTGAAGTTAGTTTTAAATATTTTTATTGTTTTTGTTTCAGAGTAAGACATTAGATTTAGCTCTCGTATCAATATACCGGGGCGGTTTGGACCTGGCATCAGTTAGTCAGTATTCTGGTTCACCGTACAACACTACTGATAGGTAAGTAACTAAAACTATTACATTTTCGTTAATCAACTAATAATTTGAGTCATTATATGGATATTATAGAGAGAGAGATGAAGCCAGTTGACAAAAACCTATACTCGTAAAAGGTCATTGAAAGAAAAAAAAATTCTGTATAAAGTGTGTCTTTTGTAAAAATCGATGAATGTTTCAAAGACTTAAGTCTTTGAAACATTCATCGATTTTTACGAGGCTTTCTTATTTGAAAACAATTATGTCGTTTAACTATCGGAAAAATTATGCTTAAAAATGTCTGTAGATATTGTACTATACTGAGCCGAACTAACTTTAAATTTATTTTAAACGATATGGGCAAATGTAGGCCGTCGTCGCAGCCCATTGACACCCATTTTAGTGGGTGCGTTGCCGGCCTTTGAGGGCGGAGTATTTTCTTTTTATAAACAATTGGAGGTCGTATCTCCAAGGGAAGATCGCCATTGGGAGTCGATTACACAGTTTGCTAGTTCGCAAAAGAAAATGTATTGCTGTATGTGGGTAGCTAGGACTCATATGCACAATTTAAAAATAAAACAAATATAACAAACATTTTTATTTATTTTAATATAACTAAAATAAATTCATAACATCGGTAATCAATACTACAAATACATTTAATAAAGTATTATGATAGGCATTAAGAATGTTAAATAAATTTTAAGTACAAAATACTCTGCTAAAAGTTTATGCATTTGATGAATAAGTTTAAACAAGAAAATTCTTTAATAAAATATAGAACATTTTCACCCGAATATTTTCAATTGCCAACGCTTCATAAAGCATGAGCCAACAATATTAAAATGCAGGGTAAAATGTGGGTAATTCACTATGGTTTTAGTATTCTCCGTAAAATTTAGTTTATGCACTCGCCTTTATTGCATACTTTTAATAAAACGGAAATATTTATTTCAACCATATACAACTCATATTTTTTATTTCACGTACTTTTCGGATAAAATATTTATACAGTGTTACAAAAAAGAGTGTCAAGCGGTAGTCACTGAGTGTCATATGGGGGATCGTATATGTTCTACGATTTTTTGTAGTTTAAGAGTTATAATTTTTTTGTTTTTGGTGAATTTGCGAATTTTAGGTAATTTTTGGGTGATTCTTTGAAAATAATGAAGATAGACAATTGTTTCTCATTGCTTAAACACTAGGCTATTTGACGTAAAAACATATAACTGCAAATATTTAAAAAAAATAAGTGCGTGCGTACAAATTACATATGTCAGAAGTGAAACTTCTTTGGCAAACAAATTTTTAACTCTTGTTCATATTTATACAAATCTAAAACTTTAAATTTCCGAGGCTTAGAGGGAGGGAAAAAGGAAGATATGTTAGGAATTTAATGAATTTAATTGTCATTAAAATATTAAAAGTGTCGAAAATTAATACAAATAATAAATTTATTTTTTTAAATTAATTTCTTCGATAATAAAAACACGTGGCATTTTAATTTACAATTCGTCATTTTAGATTTCTATAAATTATTTTGCATAAAATATAAAATACTTATATTTTATAAATTCTCTTTACGAAATTTGATTTTAAAAATAGAATTTCTATAAAGTAATTCACCCCTATCTCAATCGCTCTCTACCATTTTTTCTTCGACAAAAACGCTGCACATCTTCGTGACGTTCCGTAAAAATTTTACACTCATGCGCCTAAAGAAGTTTCACTTAATCAAAATATTTTTTTTTATAATTATTAAAGAAATAAAACTTATGTTTGACCCCCTTGATACTCTTTTTCGGGACATTCTTTGTAAACCATTATATAAATTACACACATCACAGATTACATTATTTATTTAAGAAATGTGTCTAGCGTGGGTGCTACGTGCGTTTTAACGTATACAATATGCGACTTGCTTGTTAATATTCTCGAAGCTAAGCTAGTTTATAATAATACATAGTATTTTGCTTTATTGAAATTGGAAATACAGCTTACGTTTATAATTAACTTGGTATAGCCGAATTGGTATAAACTATCAATATTTCAGTTTCTTTAAGTATACTTTACGAATCTACACAGCGATAGTGCCAACAACTTTTCTTTTTTCGTTTGCTTCCATTTTTTACTTCCATCAACGCACAAGAAGTAATTCATAAGTTTTCCATTTATTTAATACTCGAACAATTTATACTGAAACAATTATTTTTAATCGCTACCTTCCTCGCGATAACGATATTTTCCGCGTAGTGAAAAATTTGCGTTCATCAAATATCGTAATTGCGTAAATTGGCAGGCAACTTTGATGATCAAAATTTTGTATTCCAGGTTTTTATTAACTAAAGTTGTGATAAATAGCTAACAATGTATAAAAAACGCTTCCAAACAAAGCACATAAAACGAAACATCGCGCTTACAACTAGCAACAAAAACTATAACTAGGACATAACAGGGCAGTTTGGAAGTTCTATCGTTCGCCTACAAAACGCTTACAACTGAAGGTAATAGCTACCTCAGAACTTTTGATAGTGGCGAAGTTCCGCTAGAAGAGTGTTAAGATCACGCAAACTTATGTTCGCTTCAGGAGTGATAAGTGATGAGCGATAGAAGAAAAAAATATCAAGTACATTAGTTAAGCTCTGTGTTAGTTACTCGTTAAGTTTTTCTGGATTAATACAACTTATGGTCCGTCAAGCATAATCAATAATAAAAAATTGGTTGTCTGTTAAGTCGGTTTATGGAAATTGTTGAAATTATTATAAACTTAAGTCTTCGAGAGGAAGAGAGATAGATGCGGCGCAATCGTACAATGATCATAAAGGGACAATGAGCGTAACGGGACAATGAGCGTAACGGGACAATGAGTCATGCATTTCGTGCGTGCATCCGGTGTTCATCGGCGCTACAATATTTTTAGGTCTGTGCCTCAGATTTCTGTCTCATAATCATTTGTTAATCTTATGGGCAAATAGGTGATCAGCCTGTGCTTGATACTCGCAGTTGTCTTTTTGGGTTTAAGGCAAGCCGGTTTTCTCATGATTTTTTCCTTCACCGTTCGATCTCAGAGCCAGCACTGCTCACGATACTAACTTAATGATAAAAGTTATATTTGGTGACTTTATGATAAGAAAAATGATAATTCAAATAAGTATTTAAATCTATAGGAAACGGAACTTTAAGTATTCTGCAAAGTTTTGTTGTTCTGAACTATTCTCGAAGATTCTTCGCCGACGCCTCTACCTTGTGTACTGTCATGTACACTAGAGCGAGTTAAAGATTAGTATGAAACTCAATTATACCAACAAAGTTCACGGGTTCGCGATCCGTGTAATTAAATTTCTACCCGAATACTGCGCGGTTCGAATACCGATACCTAAAGACGCGAGAAAAGTTTTAATATAAACTTAAAGTAATGTGCAGTAACTTAGATCTCTTCGAGTGGTTAATATAAACTTTGATATTATTAATTGAAGTGAAACTTCTTTCGGCGCGCATTAGTGTCAAATTTTTACGGAACGTCACGATGATGTGCAGCGTTTTTATCGAAGAAAAGGGAGAGAGGGATTGAGACCGATTGAGAGAGAGTGAGAAGGGTGAATTACCTTATAGAAATTCTATTTTTAATATTAAAATTTCGTAAAAAGAATTTTCATGCCAAATAATTTATTGAAATCTCAAATGGCGAATTATTGTAAATTAAAATACCACGTGTTTTTAATATCTATTAAATTAAATTTATGATTTGTATTAATTTTCGACACTTAATCGACAATTCCTACATAATATCTTCCTTTTCCCTCCCTCTAAGTCTCAAAAATCTAAAGTATTAGATTTGTATAAATATGAACAAGAGTTAAAAATTAGTTTGCCAAAGAAGTTTCACTTCTGACTTGTGTACTTTGTACGCACCTAATGTTAAGTGATATCGCCTTTACATTGCCAGAAGCCTCGCAAGTTGCGTTGCCGGCCTTTTAAGAATTTGTACGCTCTTTTATTAAAGTCAGTATTGGTAAATTAGTTGACAAAAGGTTGTTTTTTACATCTATAACGAGAATTAATGTTGCCTTTATGCCATTAATTTTTATTCTTATTTCTGGCTCTATCGTTATCTTTAAGCACGGGTAGCCTAGAATAGGTCGCTTGTTAAATCTGTGTTTTATGTTTATTGATTGTGTGTATTGAAGTGAAAATAAGTAAAAGTAATTTTATTACATGGCATAATATTATTCATTTTATGAATGGAAAACAATTTTGTGAATACGTTTCGGGGTCTACAATTTCAATAAATTGATACCGAAGTTATTTCATATAAAAAATATGATTCATGGATTTCATAAAATAATATGGTTTTACGCAGAAACTTAATGTAGATTTTAATATAACAATTAAGTTTAATTACAAATTTAAAGTTATTTTCCAATTATATTTTAAGTTATAGACTGTAGTTTAATCGTTTATTTTTACTAACAACTATTGTTTTTTTGTATATTTCTTGCAACCCACTAGTTAGGTTTACAAAATTGGAAAACTACACGTAATGGTTCTGCTAAAATTTACTCTTATCAAATTAAGTTTTTTCAATCTGTTTGTATGTGTATATGTAATATGTATGTCGTATGTACATAAACTAAATTTCAGGCAGATTAACCTCAAAATCGGCGCACAGCTGATAGCTTGCTTTAACTGGAGTATGGCCCCGCAAAGCGAGCTGGTAGTGTTTTCAAGAGTCAGTGACCCTATTGAAGACCTCGAGACTACTCCACCAGATGGGCCCTGGCTAGAGGCCACAGCAGCGGCCGTACCATGGAGCTTAGGTGTAGATATCGCCATTTGGAATGCGGTTGGTATGTACAAGCACAATTACTATCGTTTTAATCGACTTCAAAAGTTAATTGAATTTTTGAACGAACACCAAAACATTTTATAGCACCTAGTATATGGAAACGGTAATTTAATTACATTTAATTCTCATATAAAGTCATTTAAAATATGATTTATATTTTTTTGTGCATTTTGAAGTCGGTTATATATAACTATATATTATTTATTCATGTAAACTAAATTTATATTTACTGCCACTTCTCAAATCAAGGGAATTAACTGACGAAAAGAACTAGCAATAAACTCGAACGGTCAAGCATGCATCATGTTCCTCATCACATATTAAAACAGTAAATTATTGTAATTAAATTAAAAATAATTAATAAATTAAAAAGAAAACCATACGCCTCTGCACTGTGAAATAGGATAGCTTCACTTAAAATGAGTATAATTTTCTGTAGCATTTATTCCTGTATAATACCGTGGGAGTCTATTTGCATAATGACGGATTATACTTAGAAATAATAGTCTGGTGTGTCATCAACAATGTTTCCAGTGCTTGCTAGATATAGACACAATTTAAACGCATAATTATATTTTATTTTATTTATGTTCTGACGTATATCGTATGTTAAAACATAAGATATACATGTACATGATAAAAAGAAATCAGGCGCAGCGCTAACCAGATCCATGAAGCTTCCTCGCAATCAAAGCCAATTCCAAGGGAACTTTTTATATCAATGAAATCGCATGAGTCCGCGTATATACGACAAACAATGTAAATACATAAATAGCTATTAGGTAGGAATAAAAAAACAATGATTCCAATAAGGGCAAAAAAGGTAACGAAAATTGTTGGGTCTAAGATATTGTGTTAGACTCATGTTTTTCACCGTATCAGCAAGTGTTATTGTGAATACAAATGAAAGTTCAAGTGTGTACAACCAGGTTTTGAACGCACAATCTCAGAGATCGAAGATTTGTATTGACTACATTACAATGCTCTTGAATAAAGATTTATTTTTGTCAATAAAATACAGTATTATCGACTTGTTGATAGCAAAATTGCTTTGATTTGCAATCAATCAAGCAAATAATATAAATTTAATAAGAAGCAATGAAAAGGTTATATTTCGCATCAGCAAACAATATGCGAGTTTAAGTTCGAATAATAAATAATATTTACGATCAAAGTAAAGAACTACTAAAGAAACTACAAAGTAACATTTAAATAACAGAAATTTTGAAGTATAAACTCAGTCTGATTTACTTAATTTCTACTAGAATTATATTCAGTGGGTTAATTAAGTTTAGTATTTTGATTTATCTTAGCTCCTATTTTAACCACGATCATGCGCTAATAAAGTTTGTACGAATCGAATTCGGTTAATAGTAGAACTAGAAGCATGATGTATTGGTACGCAATACAACGTACCATGCTTCCAAATATATTTGAAAACCTTACAAAATTTATGTTATTGTTATAGGTTGGGCAGGATGGGGCGAGTGGGGGGTGTGTAGCAAAACATGCGGTGGGGGGAGGCAAACGCGTAGACGCTATTGTTCCAAAGGCTTTTGTGAGGGATTCGGAGAGCAGTGGAGATCCTGTAACTCTTTTGAATGTGAAGGTAAGATTAGGGTGTCATGTATAAAGGATTTTCTTTTTAGACGTACTATATTTCTTGTATCATTACGCTCCTACGTTTAGGATGATAAATGCGCTCATGTGAAGTAAGTGAACTTAGTACTACAATAGCACAAATAGTCAAGCAACAACTGAAGTATTTCCGAACCAATTCGACTTTAGGTCCTTCCAGAAAAGAGCGTACAAATTCTTGAAGGGCCGGCAACGCACTTGCGAGCCTTCTGGCAGTGTGAGTATCCATGAGCGGCAGTATCACTTAACATCAGGGGAGCCTCTTGTCCGTTTGACTTCTATTACATAAAAAAAAACAAACAATGATATTCCGATTAACAGGGTTTAAAAGGATATTTTCAATATTATGAATACTTAAGAAGGCCCACTACTTGAGACAGTTCGGAGATTTAACCCAATATTTTTGTAATCAAAATTCCATTTGATTTATTTTATATTACGTTAATTTCTTATATATTATTCTATTAAACTAAAAGTAGAAAAAAATTCTAGCATTTTTCACAAGCAAAAATACTGCGTTGATTTTCCCGATATGTAACTTAATTAAAAACCCGGAAAAACAAACATTGAAAGTTTTGAGTTAGATAAATGTTAAAATGGTATTCGAATACTCGTAAAATTCGTTAGCGTATGTCCAAATATTAAAAAAATATTATCTGCATTCCCGAGAAGGTAATATATGCCTGTAATTTTAAATCAGTATTTAATGTCTAACTATCCTCGAATATTTAAAAACGATTATCTATATATATAAAAATGAAAACCGTTTTCCGTTGTCACGACATAACATGAAAACGGCTTGACCGATTTGGCCAATTCTTTTTTTATAATATTCTTTGAAGTACGAGGATGGTTCTTACGGACAGAAAAATTAAAAAAATTCAGTGAAAAAGTCTAAAAACAACACTTTCCTATATTCCCATACATAATATTCGTAATAATACTTAAAAGTCAATTTGAACTTTAATACCATATCATAAAGTTCAAGTGTTAGTGGAGGGGTTCCGAGAAGGTAAATTTTTATTTTTTGACATAATGTATTTGTTGTCTTATCAACTTTCTTTGTTTATCTTACCTATACAGGTGTCTCGAATAGCAGAATAAATATTTAGAAAAAAATAAAGAATCGACTATTATATATATATATTGTTAGGCGGTACGAAGTTCGCCAGGCCAGCTAGTATTCTATAATATCGTGTATGTCTAACACCAAAAGTTATCAAGTCTATAAATATATAAGGTTCCCAACGCTTCCTCGACAATTTTACGATCTCTTAGAGTCCAAGTCGACCACGATCCGTGGCAAAATTGTTTCCATAACTTTCCTAAGGATATTTTTATTTGGCATTTGTGTTACCTATATGAACATAAATTTATAAACTATTAATGGTTATCAAAATATACGTATTTATTTTTCAAATAATATTAAATACTAGCCGCGAACGTTTCGCCCTAAAAAGTTTTTTACTTAGCCTACCTTTTTTGTAGCGACCAACAAATGGAACATTTTGTTATGCCATAGAGACATTTCGCTTTTCCGCACTAAAAACCTAAGTATTGAATAATACTAATTTTTTAATTTTCCAATTTTCTCCATGAAAACCTTCATTAGAGTTCAAGGATAATTAAAAAATTGGTCCGGCTGTCTTCAAGTTTTGCGCTTAGCAACATATTTGACAATTAATTTTTATTTATATAGATTAAATTAAATATACTCACTACGAAAAGGAATTACTGTCACTTAAACAAAACACTACTCTCATTTCACAACCAGATACCTTAGATCTACTTCACTAATATCTAAAACCAATAGATATTTCGATACGTATTAGTAAATTGGCTGGCATAATCTCTGATGACATCATCTAACAATGAGAACCGAATTCGTAGTAATTCTTTAATATCTGTAGTAGATTTACGCCTTGCGAGATACTGACATTAAAATCCTTGGTCATATTTATATTTCAGATATATTAGTACTAACATTCATCACTGTTCGCATTCCCTGCAGGTACAATAAATCCACTCGCGCCCGGTGCGAGACGGAATTTCCACCCTGCTCAAGCAAAGTGGGGCCGAGTAGCAGATAGACCGCATGCCTTCAGTTTGCGGCCAAACTCCTACATATGGATTGCCTCTTCAGAACTATTTGCAGTGGGGAACGCTTTCCCGCGAGAGTTCACTTTATTCCTCTCGTTGAGGTTGCGACCTGAGGTAGGTATCGATGAAACTTGACAATAACCGCCACCTTTACGCGCTTAGTACTCTGAAATACTGCAAATGCACCTACAAAGCTTTAATATGATAGGTACATATGAAATAGTTATTATAGTTGTTTACGATAATAAGCTGTATAAAGTTAAGCTATTAAGATATTTTATACTACCAAAACTTAATAATGAATTATTTACCCAACGATGTCGTTTTAATTATTTTGATTTTATTGTTTTATTCTTCTGTTAACATAGCGTCTATTTTAATGCTCAAAAATTATATATAATACTACTTAAGTACTAACACAGGTTTGTCAATAAAATCATTAATATCAATCACTATCTTTATACCTTCAATAATAATTACATCTAATATATTTTTATAATTTGTTTTAGAGTGGCGGATATGGGCAAGGTACACTTTTCTCTCTGCGATCACGTCGTCGTTCCGGTTCCTTTTTATCCCTGGAGCTGGCGGGACGAGGTGCTGCAAGACTTGTACATGCTGGAGGTGGATCCAAGAAGACCATCTACCTTGCTGTACCACTATATGACTTTAGATGGCATCATATCGCTATCAGGTGAGTTAAAATCGCAGATAAAAACAATATTTTTCTAGAGTTTTCTTTAAAGAAAAACACACCTGCTTTCGAAAGTAATAAATTTTTATCTTACAAAAGCGATCGTGTTTCGAATTCTTACGTAAATTCGTATTCATTCAATTTATAATATTTTTATAACCATAAAACTTGCTCCATTTATTAATTGAATACAAAATAAATTCCTATTTTATATTTATACAAATGAATCGCGAAATATATTGCTAAGCTTAAAACCCGAAAATGGTTGGACAAATTCGAGTATTTATTTTCTTTGTACCTGGAACTCTGAGGAAGCTTATTATGGAGAGAAAAATTGGAAAAGGCCAATAAAACAAAACATATTAAGGCGAAACGAAGTTCGCGGGCTTTAATGTGTTACTTCTAAAATACCGACGCTTTGACATATAGTATGAAAATATTACAGTACACTTTAAGTGCATTTGTCTCTTTCTGTCATATTGATTTTATGCTGAGATAAAAGAGATAGTTATTTCATGACAATGATTCCGTTATGTAATATTATATTTTTCATCAACACAATTTCTTGCTTGAACAGTTTTAGCCTAGCGCTTAAGCAAGTGACTCTAACATTACAGTCGACTGTTCGAACCCCAATGCGCCAATGTACGAGTATGATGCAATGTTTGAACTTTGTCTAATTCATTAAATATAATCAGAAATATGTTTATCTTATATTGGGGAACATAGTTACATAATTTTAATAATACTGTGTAATTTATTTTACATTAAATTTGTACGCTCATAACACATTTTTGCTTTGTATTTTCCAAGTGTTCTGATTAAACCAACCCGTCTTTTACTTCTACAATTTTGAGTTGGAATTTGAAGAAGCTTAGTAAATACCTTAACCAAACGTTTGATGTTGGAAGACGAGGTCAAATATTTAATGAGAAATTAAATATTAATTACGGTTTGATAGGATTTTACCTCACCTATTTTGCCGAAAAGTTTTTTAAAAAATCATAAGGTAAAATGACATATTTTAATTTGTTTTATTTTTAACTAGCTGACCCGGCGCACTTTGTTCCACCTTACAGTCTAATAATATCGTGTTAACTTTACTTAGACTTAGGATTTCATTAAGGTTAACATTAATACAAATTCTTTTTGCAAATATAGAAATGTTTTATTGCGTGCCATTGCGAAAGAAGAATGGCCTCTTCTCTCGAGCGCAAATATTGCGTTACTGCATGTCAAAGCACTTTCTGATATACAACATTTTTTGATGAGGTAACTTCGATCAAGATCAAATCATGCATCTCCTCATTCACCTTGAGGTGTGTCAGTGTCAGTTCAAGCTTGAACTGACACGAATTCGACGTAAAAATGATGCGTAGTTTTGTCAACGGATGGCACCACATGCTGTTTGCATTCGTAAAATTAATTTACTTATTTATTGTTATTCGATAACTTATCCGATATTTTAGTACTTATTCTGCTATTCGGAGTTGAGAAGAATCCACTAAAAAAGATATAACTAACATCGGTCCAGCCGTTCTCGAGTTATAAGTGTTGTAACAAACACGACTTTCTTTTATATATATAGATGTTCATCCATCAAAACTGTTTGGCCTTATTATAAAACGTGAACTAAAGATAACATCTTGTTACCATAGTAACGAGCTACTATCTTTCATCTACGATTTCGAAAAAGGCCGAAAAGGTCTTGAAAATAAATACTAGATATTGTGACATCGATAATAAGATGATATCAAGATTATCTTTTTACTTCGCGTTCGGATTTCAAGCCGTTAATTCGGTCGTAGCCTATTTCAATACATGGACTGTCCAACACAAATAATTTCAATACTAACCAGTAGTCGAAATACACTGCTGGGTTTTATACTATTCGTCCAATCAAGTGGCTTTATAACCCCGTAAAGGTTTATTCAGGGCAGGAGATTTGAGATTGATAAGATCTCTGTTTGTTTGATAATTTTTCTCTGATATAGGTTTCTGTGTCTGAAACACGTCGTGAATTTTAAGGCTCAGATCTTCTCGTACCTTCACTCTATAAACAAGTGTTGATTAGACCTTGATAATCCTTTGGTGTTGTGTTGATTCTAACGGTTGAGAGTTAAGTCGCACGCGTAATTTACTTGGCCAACACCGTTATCGTGTTGTGCAAATTAAAACTCATACAGCAAAAACTCATTGTAGCAGTTTAAAATTATGAGAAAAATCTATAAAGAATATTTACGAATGAATCGTGTGTATTTGCGATCGGATAAATATTGCATTTGGAAATGAAATACAAATCCCCCGGGAAATTTTATTCACGGCGTGATGTGGTGTGGGTCTAAGTCTGACTTTGTGACTAAATATATATAGCAAACAAGTTTTGCCTGTTATTTAATTTGTCATTTAAAAGACTATTGGTGTCTAAATTAAGAACAAATACCTGACGTGTTTTTTGTGCAAGGCTTAGTTGGAAAACTGTACATCAAAACTCTAATATGTATAACGAAAATACCAGTTTAACTAGGTCACTTGGTTTTCGATAAATTATTTAAGAACTACAATTTAAATTTCCTTATATGATATTAGATAGAAAATGGCTGCCAATGTTTTAAATTTCAGTTAAATGAGTGTATACTAAGTGACCGTTTCATGTCCGACTTCGTATGATTAAGGGAAATTAGTTAATTTAATGTCTTAACAAATCTAATAAAAATAGAAAATATATGTTTATTTACTCAAAACTTGAGCTCGAAATTAATAATTGAAACGCAAATAAAAGAACAAATAATATACATTCAAAGCAAGTAGAATGAACAATCTAATTTAAAAGTGTCCAGGGTTAGAGTGACGCAGGTACTTAGAATAACGTCAAGGCCAATTAATTAAATCTCCTATTACAGTAATCAAAACAAAAGTAAATAATCTAAAGCCAAAAACACAGACGCAGTGTGTCGCTGATACGATTAGTTTCATCAGATATACCTAGTCCGTTTTCATATTATTATTAGACTTATATATATATTATACTAGCTGACCCGGCAAACGTTGTTTTACCCTGTATTTCTAGGAAACATTTTTTTAGTTCAATAAAAATAACTATCAATTATAAAAAATTGGGATTGATCGTATAGGGAGGAAAATGAAGGGTTGTTTATATTTTTGAATGATAAAAACAAAAAATTTTGTCGAAAAAAAAATTTGGGGTGGACACCCATTTACGGTCACTTAGGGGTTTAAAAGATAGATAGTAGCCGATTCTCAGCCTTACTCAATATGCAATCAAAAATCATAAGAATCGGTCCCGCCGTTTCGGAGGAGTATCGGACACGAGAATTTTATATATTAGATATTATATTGTGCATAAAAAAGAAGAAAAGTCATAAAAAACATAAAACTAGAACAAAGAACAATCATGTAAAATAATACAAATTACAAAACTATCATTCTATTATAGTTTTTGTTCACAAAATAATATGCTTTTTATTATTAACGAAAAAACAGATTGATTGACAGAAGGTTATTCGAAATACAACTTTTTAAAATTCTAAATAATAAGGTTTTACATCAATACTTCCTCTAAAACATTAGATATTTCAATTTTAATATAAAAACATGAATAAATTAAAAAAAAAAAAAAAAACAGTTCAAATCATTCCCAGAGCAGAACGTGATTCAGCAAATCTCAGACGAGGTAGCGGCTTGGTAAGGATATCAGCGAGTTGTTGATCACCTGGTACATGTTGTATGTTCAACCTTCCATCCTCCAATTCCTTTCGAATATAATGGTACCTCACTTCGATATGCTTGGTCCTCTTGTGGAATTCATGATTTTTCGCTAACTTGATTGCGCTTTGACTGTCCACAAAAAGAACCGGAACGTTGTCTAAGGGAGAAACTTCTGTAAACAGTCGCGCCAACCAAACTGATTCCCTCGCAGCTTCACCAGCAGCGACATACTCAGCCTCAGTTGTGGATAAGGACACACACTCTTGACGTCTGCTAGCCCAAGGTATTGGTCCTCCACTATGCATGAAAACAATCCCGCTGACCGACCGACGAGTGTCAGATTGACTAGCATAATCAGCATCACTGTACGCCTTCAATGCACTTCCTCCAGAACCAGCCTCATACCTGATGCCAACCGAACTAGATCCTTTAATGTACCTCAGGATTCTTTTGACCAGCAACCAGTGAACTTCTTCCGGATTTTCCAGGAATTGCGACGCGTAACTAATTGCGAACGCGATGTCAGGACGAGTGGCTACAGCTAAGTACATCAAACATCCTACAGCTTCACGGTAAGGAGCAGATGTTTTCAAACCAGTTTTCTCCTCCAATTGCACGTATTTTTCGATGGGTGTCGAGACAGCGTTTGCTTCTGCCATGTTGAACTTCTGAAGAAGACTTTCTGCATACACCTTCTGACTCAAACGGATTGAGCCATCTTCCTCTCGTTCGATGAGCATATTCAAGAAAGAACCAAGCTCTTCAAGAGTGATCTTGAACTCCATCTCCAGCTTCCTCAGGAACTCTTGAATAATGCCATCTTTCGTCGCAACAACCAAGCCATCGTCCACGTACAAAACAACGATCAGCTTATCTTCATCAGATATACGATAAAAAAGACACGGATCAGCTTCACTTTGGACAAGACCAAACTTACAGATTAAAAACTTTTTGAATCGATTGTTCCAGCACCTTGGCGATTGCTTCAAACCATAGAGACTCCTAATCAGCAAGCACACAAGATTAGAACCGTCTTCAAAACCTTCAGCTTGATTCATGTAGATTTCTTCGTCCAGGAAGCCGTTCAAAAATGCCGTCTTGACATCAAACTGGGCAAACTTGAGATGTTCCTTGGCAGCAATACTCAGGATCGCCCTGATTGTATTAAAGCGAGCTACAGGACTGAATGTTTCATTATAATCGATACCTTCTCGTTGACTGTATCCCTTCGCAACAAGTCGAGCTTTGTAACGACAGATCTTCCCTTCCGCATCTCGTTTGATACGAAAGACCCAGCGATTGGCGATAGTCTTCCTTCCTGGTGGTAACTCTGTCAAAGTCCAGGTTCCATTTTCCTCCAGCGAAGACATTTCTTCTTTCATCGCAGCCTTCCAGTGCACATGATCAGCCGACTCCATGGCTTCGTTGTAGCTTCGAGGTTCGTCTAACTCTGCAAGAAACATCTCATTGAATCTTACAGGTTTCTGAAGAGTACTTCTATCTCGAAGACGCCGTTGAATGGGCTCCTTTGCAGTCTTGGGGGTTTCATCGATCTCTTCGATTCGCGGTTCAGCATCAACAACTCGATCTGGTAACACAGGATTCGGGACTTCAGGCAGAATTGGAGCTTCAGGTAAGTTCAGAACTCTAGGAGAGTTCAGATTTTCAAGATGGTCTTCAATTTCTTCGACAACGGGATCCTTTTCTGTAGATTCAGCAGGAAACAATGCCAAAACTTTAGAGGAATGCTCTGGACCGAACACTACCTCTCTACTTCGAATCACGTTCCTCGTGTCCTTTATCCACACACGAAAACCATCAATGTCGTTGGAATACCCGACGAATACTCCCTGGGCACCTTTGGCATCCCACTTCTTCCGACGTTCTTTGGGCACCATCAAGTAGCAAACGGTTCCAAAGATATGGAACCTATTCAGATGAACGCTCTTCTCAACGAACAACTCGTAAGGAGTTTTACCCTCTACAGAACTTGGACCAGTTCGGTTGAGGATGTACACCACCGCGTTGACAGCTTCAGCCCACAGAAACTTCGGTAGATCTTTGCTAACAAGCATAGTACGTGCTAGGTCATCAATTGTTCTGTTTGATCGTTCAGCACAACCGTTTTGTTGAGGCGTGTACGGATTGGTGACTACCATCTTCGTTCCTTCAGACTTCATAAGATTTTGCATCGCTCCATTTACAAATTCTCCTCCTCCGTCACACTGGAACACCTTAACTGGTCGACCACGTTGATTCTTCACAAACTGCAACATTTCTTTGACCTTGTCAATGACCTCAGATTTCCTTTTCAAGAAGTAGACCAGGCGAAATCTGGAGTAATCACACATGAAACAGACAAAGTATCTGGAACCACCAATCGACTCCTGTTCCATTGGACCACAGACATCAGCATGAATCACCTCACCTGGCTCAGAAGATCGCTGTTGACGTGAGTTGAACGGTTGTCGATGCTGCTTACCTTCTACACAGGATCCACAGAACTCATCATCAGGTTTCACATGAATTCCGTGTTTCTTGAGTACCTGAGCAACATGACGTTTGTTTTGATGGCCCAAACGTTCATGCCAAACTTGAAGCGAGTCCTTGAATGCCAGGTTAGCTTCACTCACACAGCACGTGTCCGGTTCGTTGATTCTGAGCATCATCTTGAATAGTTGACCAGTTCGTACACCTTGCGCCTTGACAACACCATTCAGCAGGAACTGACATCTATCCTTGGAAGACCTGAAAGTCATGCCTTTATCCAGCGCACGCGTGACCGAAAACAGATTCCTTCGGGCATCAGGAACATACAGCACGTTTTCCATGTAACAAGCAGTCCAATGTCCATTCACAAGCGCTTCGAAGTTGATAGTTCCTCTTCCCAAGGCACGCATCACTGAATTGTTCCCGATACGAATTTCAGCTGGAATCGAGAAAGCTTCAAAGAATGTATACCATTCTTTCTTGAAGGTCATATGGTCAGTCGCACCAGAATCGATGATCCAAACTTCATTCTTGGATTCCGCATTGAAGACTTCACTAACGAAAGCTTGATTTTTACCTTCAGAGACCACATCACCAGATTTCTTCTTCTTTGCTGTTGGACAATCTCTTCGAAAATGACCAACTCCTTGACAACCGTAGCACTTGAAGATAGACTTCTTTCCCTTCTGGTTGGACTTGACATCATCTTTGGCCTGCTTACCACCATGTTGACTTCCACTTGCACCTTTGGATTGAACCTTCAACTTGGTTGCCATCAATGCCGATAAATTGTCCACCTTTTCTTGCCGAAGCTTTCTTCTGTGCTCATCAGATGTCAAAACATTTATAAGGTTATCAAGAGTTTGTTGATCGTCCGATCTGGCCCACCAGGCTTGTCTGAAACTTTCAAAACTGTCAGGCAAAGTTTCCAGCAACTTAACCATCAAAGCTGACTCATCGGGTTTAACCTTCAACTGCTGCATACGAAGAATCAAACCTTCAAATTTAGCTATATGGCTTACCATATCATCCGCTAAATTCATGTCAAAACTAAAAAACTCAGTCTGCACCGAATGAACAGCTTGCTTAGTTTGTTGTTCATAAATACCGTGCAGTTTGGTCCACATCTGATGAGCAGTCTCGCAGGCGACGATCAGGGTCATAACTCTCGAATCAATTGTCTTGACGATGATTTGACAAGCTGCGCGATCTGCTTTGTCCCAAACTTTCATTGCTGCTGCGTGAGCCGCACGTTTATCCGCCGTCGCATTATCAACCAACACTGGTTTAGACAACTCTCCAATACTGACTTCATAGGCTCCATCAGTTGCACGCAATAAATTACGCACCATAAATTTCCAAATATTCCAGTTTTCCGAACCCTTCAACTTCTCAATACCTTGAAATTCCATGATTGTCAGTCACCAAAATTCCAGCAACTATCACCACCAGGTTGTGAGATGAAAATGTCCCAGAAAACACTATTTGTTTCGTTCAATCTTCGTTGAAAACGTTGATCCAATCAAATCTAACCACGCTCTGCTACCATATTATAGTTTTTGTTCACAAAATAATATGCTTTTTATTATTAACGAAAAAACAGATTGATTGACAGAAGGTTATTCGAAATACAACTTTTTAAAATTCTAAATAATAAGGTTTTACATCAATACATTCAACCATCGCATGCCACACGAAGAGTTTCAGCAAATTGCAAAACTACGTTGTAATTAAGTTTTTACGTTTGTTAAAATTAAAAGTAATGCCTCAACCAATTGTACGCTGAAAGGAACATCCCTCGAGTACAATATTTACCAGTGAATAATGACTCACAAGATAAAAGAAATAAATGTAATTCATGACAAAGAACGTAAATTGAACTTTGAGCTTTTGTATTTTCTACCTTGTATGTTATATTACAAGTCGAACGTATCTCACTGAATATTGCATTTCGTATTATGCTCCCTGTCTGTACATATATATATATTATTTATATATGTCTCTGCTTCTACGTTTATTGGTAATCGTTTTCGAATGCACAGCATGTTTCGGATAAGGAGGGAGCTTGTAGTTTATTGTTTATCAGAATGCCAAATCATAAAATGACTGCTTCACGACTGATTTGAGCGCGATCGCCGCTGCGAAAACCGCTGTGAGAGTTCGAAAAGTGAGTTACAGAGTCGCAAGCCTGCTCTGAGATGAGAGTCGCACGCTGAAGCCACTAGGCCAACACATTTATAATCAGTGTTCAACATGCGGCTGAAATGTAAAAAACGCTTTCTTTGTCTTCATTTATCTCTTTCTCTGATTTCTTATATGTGAAAGCTCTAGGTATTAAAAACATACAAAACCCTGCTATCATTGACTACTTCCTTTTATTTTTTTCCAACGTTAGGAAATGCTAAATTTATAATACCTGCAGAATTTTATTAAAGCAGGGATTATGTGGGACTCAGACATAATATTTACAACCCTACCCACTAAAACCTGACGGATGCCTTCAGCTCGCCAAAGAGCGGAGGCAGGTAACAGCTGAGCCCTATCCTTACCCCCGCCAAACGCGAATGCCACAATACCATGACTCCTCCCACGAACAAATCTTCAGAATCTTAACTTAGGGCAGACGTGCGAAAGGAACTGCCGTAAAAATGATGTCAGTATAACTACTGTCCTTGTGTAATAACTTAATTATTTTTATCCAAAATATTTAATGTGCATATCCGCTGTTATATATAGTTTACAAATCTGTAATTTGTTTTAGCGTTCACGATGATAACACGGTACGAGTCTACGTGGATTGTCGCTGGCTGAGGACGGATGTACTTGAAAAAGACGCTTTGGATACGCCGAGGGACGCCGATCTCATTATAGGCTATCTCTTCTCGGTAAGACCTTTATTAAAAAGGGACAACCCAAATATTTATACGGCTATTAAATGACGGGTCCAGCGGATAGGGCCAGCTACTCTTCGCACGTCACCTTCCCATCTTTATTTATCTTCTTTCATCATTTTAAGAAGATTAGGTGTTTATATTTAATTAAGTCTTTTAAGTTATTCTACTGCCCTTATTCATAAAAATAAACGGTCTTATTTCACTAACGTAACGTCCTCTTTTTATCACAACGTATATATAAACATAATTTGATAAAAAGGGACTAAAAGATTTTAAACTGATTTAGTTTTTTGGAATATCGGGTTTTATTTAAAATGATTTTACCCGTTTTACTAATGATGATATATCATTTTTTCAAGTCCAAAACGCAAAAAGTTTCAATTTGCGTTAGGAAATTATATTTTCCTATGATCAGCCTTTGTCTACCAACAACACTTAGTGTTTTACCGATGAACGTTTGCTTTCCTTTTATTGTATATTTCTGTTTATTCATGTATCTAAATAACTTTTCCATCAATTTAATTTAAAATATGTGTTTATTTTACTGAATTATTTCTGCAAAAGGACAAGCAAGGAAAGCGAAAGAAGTGTTTTCTTTGATTCAAAAGGAATTATGCTTTATTAATCCTATGATTCGTTAAAAGCTTCCGGTGAACTATATAAGAAAATCTCGCGATAAATCTTATTTACGACGCGATTTGATGAAAATAAAAAGCGGAAAATTAATTTTCCGCGAATGACGTAATTTTTCCTGAATGAGTATAATGTGTCGACATTTTTTTCATAACGCCACACTTTGTTTAATGAAACCATTAATCATTTTTTAAAATGTTTTTCCTTGTATACGTGATGAGGTAGTTTGCCAACTTAATAGAATCTCATTTTAAGTGGAATGTTTTTGATTAGCGTTGTAATTTTAATGATTAATATTTGGTTTTATTTATTTTTTCTACTCGGTACTTTCTTCTTACTTCTAACTCTTCTTCTTCTTATTGTGCAAGGTACAATTTTTAACACCTAAAAGACGTTGTATTTTTAATACTGTAGGTCAAGAATCAAATCCACTTACAAATGTTTATTGTTTTTGAATCACACTCAATATGTTCGATTCAATAAGAATCAAACCGTTACAAATCCAATAAAATAACATTCTGTACTTTTTTCTGGCTTTTGTGTGCAATTCGTTTATGGTTTTCGATATATTGGAGCAATGGCGTTACTGTCAGATGTCACTGTCATTAATCATTATGCCACAGAGCTTATAAATTAACAACATCTAAGTTCAAAATCGTTAATACTAGTGGTTCTTCTGTTTTGCTAATATTGCCAGATCTATTACTACTACTACGACTATTCAATGCTCGATAGTAATAGTGATTCGATAGCTATTATTATTAATTTATATATAGCACTTTTAACCTTTGATACTTACAGATACTCTATATTAAAGTAATCATTTGACACCTTTTCCAAATGACCTTTACAAAATATTGGTGCTATAACGCACTGGTTGGAGCGCTCCTCAGTTCGATAGAGCGATCGAACCAAGCAGAACCCTTTACAAAGTAGACGACGTCGAAATTAAGCAGCTGATGCCGAGAAGCAAATTTTTATTAATACTCACTATTTTGAATAATTTATCTGCTGGTCCTGTTTTTGTTAATAATCGGCTTATTCTTTTTACTCATTGTTCAGGTTATCGTTTGCTGCTTCGCCAACAATTGGTATCTATCTCTGTCTTCCTGTCATTACACAATAATTCATGACATTCGTTGTAACTGCCTTCGATCAATTTCTCTTTTTCTATCAAATCCTAGATCCGTCGTTTCGTCTCCTGCCTCTTTGTCTTAGTAATGTAACCAATGCGATTCCAATATTATTATTTAGAGTTATTATTATTGTTCGTGTTCAGATTGTAGAGATCAATTTAATGAAATTTTTTTTAAAAACTTTTTTATTATCTAAAGTCAAATTATGAATATTATGCGAATAATAAAAAATCTGACAAATAAACAAAACTAATTTATTATTTACGAGTATTTATGTAAAATCTTGATAATCAAATAACATTAAATACCTCTATCTAGTAGATTAAATTTAGATTATAATTATCATATATAAAAAAACATGACTTACGTAATGTTTTCGTATTTAACTTGTGTTTATTGTATGCAGGGTGACCTAGAACAATTAGTGCTGGTGCCAAGAGCTGGACAGGCGTATAAGCAGTGTTCCAGTCAAGCCAACGGCAGTATCACCCCATATGTCTCACTAAATACGTAACTCTGACTGAATTAGTAAACTTCATTGGTCTCATTATAATAACGTATATTTGTTCGAAATTTAAATTTATGCACTTTGTTATTATGAGACAGGAAAAAGTTAATAAATTTGCATTTTAAAAATTATATAATTTTATTACTAGTTGTTTAACTAATAGTTATTCAAATAAAATATTTAACGTTATATCAATGCAGGTTTTTTTTATTATTTATATGGTAACTCATTTCTCATACAATAACTTTTTGGTGGTTCTAGGTTCTATTTAGATTTGAATTGAAAAAAAAATGCGTCGACATGCGTTGAACGTCTAACGTAATTTGAATGTAAAAAAATACAAAAATTGATTTTTGTGGATATTGGAAATTCGTTAAAATTTATGAAATACTGTAAAAAAATATCTAATAAGACTAGTTGCTATTAAATGTGCATAGTGTTTTATAAATATTGCAATCAATGTTAACTAAAATTAATACATAAACGTGTAGATTTCGTGTCAAGCCTAAAAAGTTCCCCTTTAATAAAACGAAATCAGTTGAGCGATTCTGTAATTGCAGCTGTGTAATTGAAGACGCTACGGTGAGTTTGCGTTTGAATTTCCTAATCGCCTTATGCAGAATATTTGCACACACATATATCAAATAACGGCTAACATTCATGAGGAGGAAAGGTGATACAATAAATCTAACTAAGTGAAAGCTACACTAAAATAAATATAATATAAAAAACGTTGTTCATCCCTTACTATTACATTCTGTTTACGCTGTTATGATAAGAGACAGAAGCTAAGTTATGTTGATTTCGTTTTATTGATAACGGGAATTTTAATAAATTAATAATTTTCTTAACAACAATTTCAATAAGCTACAATCGTATGTAACATTATTTCCTGCTGTGTATGTGTAGATAATAATTGTTAGAAGGACCCGTATTTTGTATCTATATTTATAAGAATTGTATATATTTTATCCGAGTAAACAAATAAACGAGTCTAAATATACTGTTTTTTAACCGCTCAATAAATATTATCACAAATAGTAATCAGACTGCAAATATAGCCTTTACCTTCCTACTAATATTCCTATCAAATCGAGCTACGCACCCGCGTCATTGAGTACGTAAGAGAAACAATCACACAAACTTGACATGGTGGTTCATACCAATACAATCCTAGACAAATCAATTTAAACTGAATTTTGTGTTTGGAGAGCCAATCAGTATGTGTATTGTGTATGGTGTAATTATGTGTAAACCTACATACTTAGTGACATCCCTTGGCTGCGACGTCGTGATCCTTGACAAGAGACTGTAGACATCCTGCGTCAATGAGCATAATAAACCCAATACATGATATTATATTTTGTCAGAAATAGATTTTTCTTCAAAGCGCAATCATTATGGAACTTTGAACACCATATTATACGTACCTAGAAAGTAATAAAAACCTTTACCAAGGTTTTACAAAAGTATTGAGATTATTATTTTGTTCTCTCTAGATGAAAATTTACTTGGCATAAAACCTGTTACAAAGTTTAAAGCCTAAATTCTTTTGAGATTCATTTTAGTTGCAAAATTCAAGGATTAAGTTTCCTCAGCGGAAGTTAAAAGTTACTTGAGGTCGCTCACGTACCTTAAAACTTTTTGAACACTTTTATTATGCTTTTATTTCAACTTTAGAAGTAAAGTTTTAGGATGAGGTTTGCTTTATTTTAAACATTTCTTCAATTTCTTTATTATGTATAACGAACAGCCCTGCGATTCTGTAACTCACTTCACGAACTCACACAGCGGTTTTCGCATCGGCGGTCGCTCTCAAATCAGTCGTGAAGCAGTCATTTTATGATTTGGCATTCTGAAAAGGTGGGAGCTTGTACTTTATTGTTTATCAGAATGCCAAATCATAAAATTACTGCTTCACGACTGATTTGAGAGAGACCGCCGATGCGAAAACCGCTGTGTGAGTTCGTGAAGTGAGTTACAGAATCGCAGGGCAGAGTCCAATGTTCTAATGGTTATGAATAAAAATAACAAAATATAGTTATTTTCATCCTCATACTCAAATGCAATGTTGCGTCTGTTTCATAGATTATATAATTCGAATTGATTTGCTCCAGTTCAAACAATTTGTATGATTCAAAACTTGGCAATTAAAATAAGTGGCGGAGATTTTCTTGCCAGTTCTTTTTGCCCGCTCTACGCCTCTGACTTGCGGACTGGTAGTAAATGTAAATTTAGTATCAATTCAACATCTTTTCTGTTGACGTTCATAAGTGTACTTGGTTACCTATATGAATAAAGTTATTTTGAATTTGAGTTTGAATTCACAATTCAGTGTTTTTTTCCAACACAACCAAGGTTTTCGACAGGACCGGAATTTAGAATTAAATTTTTTAACACATTTTGCAATGCTCTAAAGTAGGTTACTTAAAAGGTCATCATTGCACACACAAGCATTATGGCTGTGTGTATGGATGGTGGTACCCAACAGCAGGTGTGCTAGTCTTATGCCTTTACCTCTTAAACCTATACCAGGAATATTATACAGGTAATACAAAAAACAAAATGCATTTATAATTATCGTTCTGCACAACACAAAGACCAGTGTTGGCTTCAGCGTGCAACTCTCATCCCTGAGGTCGTAGACTCAATCCCCGGCTGTGCACCAATCGACATGATTTCTATGTATCATTCGCTCGAACGGTGAAGGAAAACATCGTGAGGAAACCGGCCTGCCTTAAAAATCGACAGCGTGTGTCAGGCACAGGAGGCTGATCACCTACTTGGCTATGAGATTGACAAATGACCATGAAACAGATGCAGAAATCTGAAAACCACAACCGCAAAGACAGCAATTAGAACCCGTGGTTATTATATAAACCAAATAAAGGTTGGATTTATTTGGCATTGATCCTATAATATGAGAAGGAATTTTACTTAGAATTCCAATTACAAAAACGCGTGACTTGAATGTATAAAATCTCGGTAACGTACAAAGGGACGATTTCAGTTGAGCAATGGAACATTCAATCAATTTAATAAATGATCAGCATCATTAACTTCAACCGTTCCTATAACAGTATTGATCGTTTGACGTCACCAAATCAAAGAAAATGGATCAAAAGGAATCAAATGGTATTTTTATACTTCGTTTTGTTAACAAAGGGCTATACAATATGTCTATTCAAAAAACAGACTACAATACTTCCTGTATAGCTATATTTATTATACTACATCGTATTTAAATTTGATTAAAGGACTGGCTTATAAATACACCTTAGGGGAGATGCTCCCGGGACTTAATATGTAGATAGATACACATTATACTAACTCACAAAAAATATTTTTTATTGAATTTACTATTAAGTTTGTTATGGAAGAGCTGGAAACCTTGATACAGGTACTTTTTTAATTAAGGGTTCAATCTAAGAAATTATAATGAATTTTTGTCAAATGAATAAACACCTTTGTTTTTTGAAGTTATACTTCTTTAGGCGCGTTATGAAAAATTGATGAGAGTGAAATTTTACGATGCGCGCGCACCGTGACACAAAATTAATAGAATGACGTTGCCCACGGAAGATGCTACGGCATTGGACATAATTTAAAAACAACATTCGAATAATAATAGAATTTATGTTACACTTAATGTAAGAGAATAATAATAAATATTTATTTATTTAATTTTTCATTTGAAATGAAAACTGAACTTTATTGACTATGATGACTCCATTTCCAGTCTTTGATTATTCAATTGTAATTAATTATTTGCATGCAATCAAAAACTATTTTTAATAATGCCAAAGAAGTATAACTTCTTACGCGCGTACATAATTACACGCACTCTTTTTTTTATATACGTTCTAATACTTTTTTTCCTTGACCGTTAGTCGATGAAAAGTTCACCTCGTAATGACATAAAAGGGAGGTAGTACAATACAAAATTTACATTACGTTAACATAATGTTTGTCAATCTGTGTCAATGACAGTCATTATTGAACTTACAATCGTTAAGTGAAGGACTCCTCATCAACGCTCATTAAAAAAATCCTGACTAAATTATCCAAGTAATTGCACTTAGTAGCAGTTATTTTAAAAAATAGTAACATTTTCAGTGAAAAACTTTTAAGCGAATGTTGTAAAGCGTTGGGTTGAGGTATTCATTAAAGTTTTTTAAATGAGAAATTTTGTAGTACATTTTGATGGGTCGGCGAACCCGTTTCTTTGTTAGATTTTATTCAATCTTTGTTTAAAACAAAGACGGCGACCGTTTTTTGAATAACAGCAACACCTCGTAGAAGGGAAGGCGTTTAAATATTTGCTACTGCTGTATAGAAACAGAAATTTTCGTGATTTTTTTTTATAGAAATAGATCAATATATTTAATATTCATGATTTCTTCCACAATATTAGTAGAATGAATGGAAAATAGACGACGTTAAACGAAATATAGATCTTTGAAAAAGTTTGCCTGAAAACGATTAGAAATTAGTTAAAATTACTTAAACTTAAAAAGTGTTAAATGAATTAACATTCAACAAGCCATCGCCACATAGGCAACATACTCCCCACGTATCTTGTAAAATTGCATAAAGCATAAAGTCAGAAATAGTGATAATAATATATGATCACGTACTTCTCGTAGGCGACCAGCTCACCGCTACAATATTCTGGATCTACGATCTACGGCGTAGCCACTACAAATACCACGTAGCATCATTGATTAATTGTGGTTCGTAAAACAATTAGATTTTACTTCAGCTAGAAATGCAATTTAGTATAGATGTACATAGTTTTAAAATTCAAACAATCCCCAGTTTGGCAACAATTCGATTTGATAACAATGTTTCCGAGCAATTTCGCGCGGACTTTGTGCTGTATATTGTAATTTTTATTTATGCGTTAGACAACAATTCGACAGTTGTTTCGCAACAGACATCAATTCTATTACTAGTTACTAGTGGGATCACTGTATTTTTATCCAATAACTGAGGGTCAATCATTCTTTGTGCAGTATTTCAATGTAACCGCTGGCTTTGACGTGTTTGAAAATTGGTATGAAATCGATTCCTCATACTGTTCAATCTACTGTATAAACTAATCTTTCTGTTAGATGTTTGAATATCACATATATTGGGGGTAAAATAGCAATTATTTAAGTTTACCTGGTTATACATGTTAAGAAAAACTTCTGGTAAAATTTCTTTTTTTATTATATGTTCGACTATAGTAATATGGAAGAAAGAAAAACTTTGCATAATAAAAAAGATGTACAGTAAAATGACAAAATGTACTAGCCCCCTCACTAAGATTCCAGGAGTCGTGGGCAGTTAGTCTCTTCCATTTGACATACTGACATGACACTTAGTATATTTTTACTACTGTTGCACAAGAAGTATAGTTTTGTATCGTTTCGTTTGAGCATAAGGTTGAGATATTGCCTATGATTATTAGTAAATGTATAAAGCTTTAAATCGAGAATGAAAATTTTGTATTTGAGGCAGTGATTAAATATGAAAGAGAAAAAGCGTTGGGCCCAGAATGTGCGTTTTTGGGTGGCTTATATGTAGGTTTGCGTTGTGTCGATGTTTGGTTCAAGAGTCGGCATATTGCTATTAAGTATAGTTGTCTATCCGTTAAAAATTTTGTAACATCGTAAAATTTTGAAGTTCTACCTAACTTAACGAAAGCTTCCACACTCTGTTTCACAAGGCATTTTCTTTTGCGAATTAGCGAACTATCGAATCCACTCCCGGTGGGGGTCTTCCCTGAGAGATACGACCTCCAACTATTCAAAATTCGAGTGTACCCCTCAAAGGCCGGCAACGCACCCACTAAAAATAGGTGTCTATGGGCTGTGATGATTGCCCTTTTTGGGCGTCGTTTGCCCCGCTATTATAAAATAAAACGTTGGTAAACTCACAAACTTAAATAAATTGACATTTTCTAATTTGGCTGCATCGTTCATTTAGCTTAACCATAGAAATTCAAATATAATAATATTGAATGAATGCCACCATGTGCCAATGCACCTAACATATACTTGGCATAACAGTCTGGCGTTTGGCCAAGTGGGAGAGCCGTTTTCCTCCTGAATTGGCAAAAGCTTATTGTGAGCATATCTCAACTTTGTTCCTCAGGACGTTACAGTATATTTGAGGCTTTCACAGTTCGCTAATAGAAAGAAAGCTCAAAATGCTGCGTCGCCGAGATCCTAGAAATAAGCAGATTAAGTTCTTAGCTTGCTCGTTATTTTACCAGGTCAGTTACACACAAAGCTTACAAGATATTACGTGATGTCTTGCGCACCCTAATACGATTCCATGTGAGGCTGATCTATCTAATTGCACAGATTATTATTAATTTGTAATAAAAAGGTTTTATTATTTCTTGTTTTGTTTATATTACTAATATGTAATAAGTTTAATATAATATAACAACGCCACTGCCCGCCTTACGTTTGGGTGTTAGTATAAATCACACGTACGTAACAAATTTTAATGTAGTTTTCATTAAAAAAACTGTAGGGCCTTTTTTAGGTTTGGGCCCCAAATTTCTGTATCTGTTTCGTGGTCATTAGTTTTTTCTAATACGTAAGTAGGTGATCAGCCTTCTGTGCCCGACACACGCCGTCGACTATTTTTTTCTAAGGAATGCCGGTTTCCTCGATATGATGATGACCATACGAGCCAGTGTTACGCACACAGACATAAATTTTATTGGTGCACAGCCGGGGATTGAGTTAATAAATTATGCAATGGATTTTGAGGCGGTTTTCATCAATAGACTAAGAGAAAGACCGCTTTCCACTGTTATAGGCACTTTAAACAACGATTTCCCGCTTTTACATGGATTTTATGTTTGTGCAATAAATATACCAAATAGGGCAATCACGTATCTTACTTCAGCGTAATCATGTACTACGCATGACTAGCATATAGAATATGAGTCAAAGTCTCTATCTATCTTATACAGCTTTTGGTAACCAAAACGAAAATACTGAGAAAAGGAAGATGGATTTGATGGGTAAGAAGAAATAAGGAGATTGAGGAGATAGTACCCCAACCCAACATCATGAGGGAAACAAAAGCCAAAATACTCCGCTTGACTGGCCACCTAGAAAGAATGGGAAAGAATCGGACTAACAATAAAGCATGGACTGACGGCTTTCCGGCCGGCTCAGATATCGCGATAACAGCGCAGGAGCTTCGAAGATGGCGTTGTCATGTCTTGGAGGCCAAGACTCACTTTGAGACGTCTCGCCAGCGAAGTAACTAAGTCTTACGCACATCTGAATTCCACAGCATAGAAACCTAAATAATTGGACTAAAAAAACTATATTATTTATCCCAAAGCACATACAATCCCAAAGGAAACCCTTCCCTCACCTGTTTCGGGCATCCCTGTAAATTGGCAAATATTTTACGCAAATATTTCTTACACAAATTATATACAATACGGCCTCTCAAAGAGCTTATGTTATTTAATTAAAATAAAACCTTCACTTAATTAAATGTGCCTTACGCTTGAGCAGACATTTTTAATTCATTTGGGAATCTTTGATATTCTTTGAGGCTCGTTTTGTAACTTGTGTTTTAATGAAAATTGGAAGCTCCTTGCATAAAAGGAATGTTAGTAATTACAAAAAAAAGAATTTTGTTGTTTAATTAAGTTTTTTAAGTCTTATGGAGTAATTGTAAATTTTCAATGTGTTAATTGAAGTATGTTAATGTCTTCATGCGTGCACAAATCTTTCATTTACAAGCCCAGAGAAAGGGCGAAATTTTCTGCACACTTTCTGAACAACGTCTGTGTTTAAAATTATGCGTATAAATAGAGAGCAATCTCTTTGCTTCTGATAACTATAATTCATAGAATATGATTTTATAAGCACTCAAAATGTTGAAACTTATTTAAAGAATGTATGTTATGTATTAATTTAGCATTTACGAATATCTATTAAATAAATTTGTAATGTGTGTGTCGAATCGAATTATCAAAATATGTTTGTCCGGTTTCATCGGCCACGGTTTTAAATGACGAAAAAGTTTTAATTAATTGATCTTGAATTTCGCATTCTCGTAATATAAAATCTAGGAAGTGAAAAGTCAATAAAACATTACACAAAGAACACAACTTCTTATTATACAGGTCAAAGGTCAATTCTACGAAGTTTGTACCACCAAAGAGTTTCTATTATTATTTATTGTTAAGAGATGCGCAATTTCTTAGGGCTGCCATTACCGTTTCTATATTTCATTCTTAGACCTCACCTAGAGGCAAATATCTAACCACTAGAACATTTTTTTTAAATATCTATTACCGCAGTGACATTATAACTCACTGCAGTAGCAAGATATCAGTGCACAATCGTTAGTCAGCCGAACAAACATGACTGGCGGTCTGCCAGCAGTAATACTACCTTAGCAGTGTGAAACGATAACAGAGTGGGCGGGAAAAATTGCTATATGTTGAACTGAAACGAGCAAATGTAAAGAAACTCACTTCTCCTTAATGATTCGATTTCCAAGAAGTGTGGAGGTATGTTAGTAATGTTGAATTACAAACATCAAAACAAGATCAAAGTGGTTGTATAATGATGATATATGAAATATGAAATGATAATGATATATGAAATAAGAAAATGTATTATACGATATTTTTGGCTAAGACACCCGAAATTTTTACAGTCTATGACAGATCACAATTACCTATCTGTGGACCACTTTGTACGCTGATTATTATTATTTTTTTTTAAATAGAGTTAACAAAATGAAAAGTCAGTTTTTTCCGTCCGTCCGTAAGTCCGTTAATTCTGTGAAAGAATTGACCATTGATTATAATTAATTGTAATTTGTCATAGACTGTAGAATGCACGTCTCTTAGCATGAACTACTTGGTCATAAAGGCTTCATTGAATTACAGTATAATACATATACATTTTCTAATTTCAATATTATACCTATATTTTGCTCCTGTTTTTACGTTTGTAATTCAAACATGCGACATTTAATATACATAATATGCTTATGGAAACATTAAATCGTTGCGTATTATATATGTCGGCGAAACATATCGTCACTCCATCGATATGGATATCGTCATTATCATCGCATTGTACAAAGTGAAGATTCTAAATTATGAAACAATTAAATAAAAACAAAACAAATCGAATCAAATTAAATTATGGTTCTTAAAAGAAATAGAAGGAATTGTTAACCAACGTAACAATAATAATTATCTGTGGTAGCTTTTATAAAATCGTGAGGGTATGTATATAGATAGAATGATTAAATAATTTTGCACAAAACTGTAGAAATCTTAGTTGCTCTCATCCAATACAATACAACCCTACCTAATAGTCAACAGTTGGATAAACTACACACTAATGACTTTGTTTCTTATGAGTGAAAATTTTCTAATTGTTTTATAAAAGTCTCACGACAAATATGTACCTAAACGTTTTAACGATTACTTAAATATATGACAAAAGTACACAAAATGTCAAAGATTTAAGCGGTTACAACAACCTAATTTAGTATTCGAAGCACGTACGTATCTTTTTAAAACATTTTCGCCGAGCACGTACAACTCAAACACTACTAACAGAGCTGCACAAAAAAGTCTAATACAAAATCCGTTGTGGTAATGTGCAAAAATTTTTGAATAAAATCCTTTACTTTTGCACTTTTTGTGCAAGAGGATATTACTCCAGTGACGGCGGAGAGCGGAGATTGAGCGGGAAAACATATCCGTTTTCTTGTGGTTGTCTATTGACAACTTGAAATCTATTTATTTATACCATAATATAATAAGCTGTTTCATAAGTAAGCCATTTTGATTTATTTATTTATAAGTTCTAAAAAAACGCGTACGCATAAAATATACAAGAACACACACACATAGACTCAATTATATAATATTACAAGGGAAATAATTAAACAAGCAATCACAAAATATAAGCAATAAACAGAATATTTAAGAAATTTTGCTTGAACATGCCAGCCAGTGCACGAGGCCGTGCCAGAAATCTGTGCATATACACAGATTAAATTACCACTCATTTTCAGTTCATCTCGATGTTGGTTGTAGAACCAGTGAAGAGCAGGATGACTTTTATAAACAACCATATCTCTAAGACGAAATCTGTGATTATGAGATTTTTCAGGACTATTTTATAAATCTTGCTAGCAATTTCTTTGAAATGGCCCTGTTTTTATGGTAGTTGGGGTAGCATGATGCTGAGTTTTGACGTGACCACGTCTTATAATTCGATGGAGCCGGCTACACGCACGAAAAAACATGACTCATGCGGCGTTACCTCTGAGGCGTTCCATTTAAGGCTTGAAGTGCAAGCGAGAGCACTCGTTCCGCGCTCTAGCTTGCACACAAAAATTGACATACATATTTGTATTTATGCGTACAAATAAATGTAACTTGATCAATTCAATTGTGATTTCCATTTACCTACTCTTTATAAATACAAAATATCTATCAAAGAAATAAAATTAAAATTTTCTTTTGAAAAAAATGCAACCATTCCATCAGTATTTTCTTATGACGTTGTCACGTTCAACTATCGTCAGTAAACCGACTTAACAGACAACCGATATTTTGTTCTAGGAGGATATATATAGGTATATAACAATGGCACTACAACCCTTTAGGACTGGGCCTCAGATTTCTGTATCTGCTTTGTGATCATTTCTAATGGTCAAGTAGGTGATCAACCTTCTGTGCCTAACACCGTCGACTTTTTGCGTCTAAGGCATGCCGGTTTCCTTGCGAGTCCCACAAAATCCTTCACCACCAGGCAACCGTGCCGCAGGGGGGGGGGGGTATGCGTAACGCACTTCCCAACGAAAAAAAATGCCGGTTTCTTTACGATGTTTTCCTTCACAGTACGAGCGAGTGTTAAACTTACGATCTAGGCCAACACATCTAACATATCCAAATTCGATAATATAGTAAAATAATAATTTCTTCACATTTTACATCGCTCTTGGCAAGCCTTTACCCTTAAAAGATCGTTGAAATATAAGGCGACATGTGGAAAGCGTATAAGCTTTTTGAATAGAATCACAATTTCGCTATGAAACAAAACACTGTACAAAATCTTCTCACAGTCATAAAATAGTTATATCGCAGAATCTAAATCGACAACTTACTGAAATAATATTTATAAAATATATCCACACTTATGCTGTATTAAACTTAAATGGCTTTTCATTACTCAAATAATCAAATAATTTTCAGCTTTCAATTAAATAAGCATTGTTTGGGTGCTATTCTTCTGTGACCCAACCATGCCTTTTAACTCTGGCAACCAATTAACAGTCGCTCGGGGGCTTGTGATAAATATCGTTACGAAACCTGCTCTCAACCCAAAAATGGACGGTGTATGTTTGGCATAAAAGACTTGCTGAAAGATGAATTAAACTGAAACTTAATTGAAAATTAGTTTCCTTTCTCACAATTCTAGAATGTTTGTACTTTTTATCTGTTTCGCACACCGCTCCGTCCTTGCCGAACGGCGTTCTAGAATGTTCAGAGTGATTTCAAGAAGGAATCTTCCTTCTCTCTCGCGTGTCATCCGTCCTTGTCTCACACCTAGAAAGTTCACTTTTTAATTATTCCGTCGTCTAAGGGGTATAACCAGTCCTGAAAACGCCTGAAAATGGGTTACCTTGCCCGGAAATGGTCTGAAAAATGTTTCAGTTTTCTGAAAACGAGTGTAACTTTATGAAAATTCCAATTTCCTGTTAGCTCTCTTATAACGGTCATAAATCACATCTCCCCCTCTTCGTAACAATATTCTAAACAATTAGTGCAAAAAATTAAGAGATATCTAAATTAAAGTTGATACTGACGGTTTCGAAGGAAATGAATAATTAAGTTATATAAAGGTTTCAGCTAGTAGCTAATAAATTATTAGTGAGATGAGATGGTCCCTAAGGAAAGGAATTAAATGAATAGTTGGTACCAAGATAAAAAGATTTAACTGAAGTTATTGGTGCTTGATATTGATTTTTTTCTAAATAAGTAAAAAATTAAGCTTAATTTAAGCTTACTGACACGTCTGAATTACATTTCAATTTAAGCATTTTTTTTTTCGTTTCGTTGCTTTCAATATAGACGACTGATAGTGATCAAAAATATTATCAAAAAATGGCAATTAGCAGTATTTGAAACCAAACTTAAATTTGAATTACGTTATCGGAGTAAAATGCCTCTTTTTAACTGTGCAAAGAGTCATATAATAAATTGTATCCTTACCAATGAAAAGGTTTTTGAAGTTATACTTTTTAGGCGCGTTATTAAAAATTGATGAGAGTGAAATTTTACGATGCGCGCGTACCGTGACACAAAATTAACAGAATGAAGTTGCCCACGGAAGATGCTACGGCATTGGACATAATTTAAAACAACATTCGAATAATAATATAATTTATGTTACACCTAATGTAAGAGAATAATAATTAATATTTATTTATTTAATTTTTCAAATATAAACTGAACTTTATTGACTATAACGACTCCTTTTCCAGTCTTTGATTATTTAACTGTAATTAATAATTTGCATGCAATCAAAAACTATTTTTAATAATGCCATAGAAGTATAACTTCTTACGCGCGTACATAAGTACACGCACCCTTTTTTTAAGTAATAATTTGTACAAAATAATAGCAATGTGCTGGGCTAATCCCCGACGATTATCCCTATTAAGACTGACAGATTACGCAGGAGATCTTATAGTGAACAATACTATTCTATAACTCCGCTCCAATAAGAGGAATATCCAACAAGAAGAAAACAATATGTGGTGAGAATGTAAGGAGGAATTGTACTATAGATGCCTCATGCCGTTGACGAATCACAATAGAACGGAGCGTAATTCCATCACCACATTCCCCTGTTATTATTGGTATTTAGATATTATTGGCACGTCTTAACCTAAATTTAATAACTCATATAGATTCTTCGATCCGCAGGTGCAAGTAGATAGCTACTTAAAGCCTAGGTATATATTCCGTCGCCTGCATATTATATACACATGTATTGTTGCGTATATAAAGGAGAAATCTTTAATTGATTATAGGTATTTACTACCTAAATGACCTTATGGGAATCTCTATCTTGTTATAACAACCCATTGTAATCTTTGTTTGTGTATTCAATACAAACACGAGTAATTAATTTAAAAAGAAAAAAACATATTTATTCATTCGTCTTAAAGTCTCCTCTGGGTGACGTCTGTTTTCTTCTTCTCTTAGCGTCCTCTATTTATGTTGCTACATACATCAAAATCTTATAGAAAATACTACACAATATAGTATGTACGTTTTTTGTGCGTATCTACGATACGCTACAACCTCTATATTATAAACAGCTGTAGATAACATATTAAAAATATAATAATGATGGCAAACAAGGTACTGAAGCTTATTCTAGGTATTTCTATATCGGTCCCACTTAAGAACTGCAGTATTAAACCAGTCTAAGAATAATCCTTCTAAAGTTCAATCCTTTGAAATAACTTAATATTTCTTCTATTTAATCGTATTACAAGTTGATCGGTAAAATGTTCACGTCTTTGATCCGCAGTGCAATATCGTCGGCACGCCGCGAGCATCGAACACGACCTAATGACGTCATAATTCAAAATATAACTGTAGGATTGGTCATTGTAATCTGCAGTTATTTAATTGTGTTTAAAATCATTGTATAATGAACTTGGAGAATCTTCTCTACTATTATTAGGTGGGCTGAAAAGTTCGTAGGCTAACAAAGAAAAAAGTGTGTGAGTACAAAGTACACATGTCAGAAGTGAAACTTCAGTGGCAAACTAATCTTTAAGTGTTGTTCATATTTATACTAATCTAAAAGTTTAGATTTCCGATACTTAAAGGGACGGAAAAAGGAAGATAATATGTTAGGAATTTAATGAATTTAATTGTCATTAAAATATTAAGTGTCGAATAATAAATAATAAATAACAAATAATAAATAATGAATAATAAAAAAATAAAATAATGTGACGGTAAATTTTTTTCCAACGCCGATAAAGAAGTTTGACTTCAAAAAGGAACATGGCGCGTAACCGAAAAACGTGACGCGTAACGAAAAAATGTTACACTAATTTTTTTTCCAACCCCGATAAAGAAGTTTCACTTCAAAATGTTTGTTTTTATAGAATTTAATTTGATTATTCAATATAGTTGCGAGAGCGGTACAACAATGTCCTACAGGTTTCGATACCATTTTAATAGTACGATTTGTCTTCCTTAAAATAGGTTTCAGCTTCAGCGATTACCTCTTTATAAGCCCAAAATTTCTGTCCAACGAGCATTCACTTTAAGGCTGAGAACAGGAAAAAAGTAGCTGAGGTCCAAATCTGGAGAATACCGTGGATGCGGAAGCAATTCGTTTTCAACGTCTAATACAAATAATTAGTGTAACGATTTCCGAGAAATAGGGTAACCTCCACTAGTTTTGCAGGTGTTTCCCCCAATGTTTTTATTTAGTTTACACGTGGGGAGTATGGTATAATGGTTGCAGGTGCTTACAAACAATTGTTTTAAAAAAATCTTGGCGATTTTAAAGAGTGTCGGAGAGAACCAGTTCTTCTCTTTCGTTCTACGCCATTGATTTCAAATAAAGTAAATTTAGAACAATAATAAATATTTTATTTATTTTGATAGTTATGGCATGAGGCTCACCTGATGGTAAGTGATACCGCTACCCATAGACACTCACGTTGCCATAAGGCTTGCAAGTGTGTTGCCGGCCTTTTAACCTATATGAATAAATGACATTTTGTTTTCATTTTGAGTTTAATATCTCAGGAGGATAATCGTTAAACATAATATTCATACCATAAAAATATTGATGATTACTGTAGGTAAGTCAATACGTGCATTGAAAACCAGCGTACGAATTTTTATGTTTAATATTAGCATTAGCACATAATTTGAAGCAGAAAAAGAAGAATCAACGGAACAAAATGTAAGAGATGACCCATGGAACGAAGTAGCGTCACTTTAATATTACTAGTTTAAAAAATTATATCTTTGATTTCTGTGTGTACTAAAGCTTTACTTATGTAAAGTATTACATAGGATTAGTAAAGTATACATTATAATTAGATTTACTACCGAGAAACCAAGTTGAATAAACGCAAAGTCGTTAGCGGAAAAATTACTTTCACCAGCTCCAAACAGAATTATCCATCACGCTAATGTTATCTTGGATTCACTTTTACGAATATTTACGGCATGAAATATTAACGCGGAAAATATGTATTACATTTTAACTTTTATGAATCGGTGTAGAACTAAACGGAATATTTTTATGTTTGTGAATTCGAAATGCGTTCTTGGTAATCGATTTTTCAATTAATCTCGTTCGGTAGAAATTGAAATAGGGATATATTTTTTTTCAATCATCCCTAAAGCTATGGGGAATCTATAGTGCTGTCATGTGGAATGACTACGCATTGGAAGCAAGAAGCAAGTGTAAAGGATGAGAATGTTACACAGACATCTACTTGAGCCTCGACTTATTACAACTTATCTCTAAACGAATTATCGAAGGAAGAAAGCAAATTTAATGGATTTTTAAGATAACCTAGAAAAGCACACACAGACACTTTACACAATCCCACACATACATACCTCAAAAGGTATATTCTTAGTACATTGTCTTCGTTATTATCTATTTTATAGAACAGGGGGCTCACCTGATGTTAGGTTAGGTTAGCCCATGGACAATCTCAATGCCAGTGGGCTCGCGAGTGCGTTGTCTATTCCTGAAGAACCCTAAGTCGAATTGGTTCGGAAATACTTAAGTGGGCAGCTGGTTCCACATATTAGGACATAATGTTCTTTGTAGATATGGTGTAATCCGTTTTGGCTATATTTTTAGTTAAAAAATTTTCGTTAAACAAGTATGGATAAACTGTTCAATTAATAAAAAGTATTTTTTTTTTCATATTTATTTTAAGTTATAAAAACACATACAAACACATACACAAATAAAAACACACCAAATAGAATAATAAATACGTACAAAAAGTCCTGTGAAACCCATGCTCGCTATATAGCCTACGCAGAATAGAACATTTAACTAATTAGATGTACTTTCTTTTCAATTTAAGGAAATTGCGTTCATTACTCGTCACTCAGTTTTTCGCACCCAACCACACCTACTATACATGCCCTTTACCCAGCCCTTGAAAGTAGCAGGGGTATTTGGTACTCTACCCACACCAGATTATCTGCTATTCCGAGACTGAGTGAGCAATACCCACTAAACCATCTCGAGTAGTTCCTACAAGGCTACAGAGGCTCCGGGGTCGCTCTCGTATTGTACCGGGGATAACTGTTACGAAACCTACGGTGCACAACACTACATAGAAGGTAAGAGATGGGCATATCTTTATTTACTGCGCATCTTCTAAAGCCGGGTCCAGACGAGTGTAACGTGTAATGTAAGATTACGTGTAATTTAGCATCAACAGTGTGGACGGCACACGAACTCAAAGCGAATTGTGAACGCGAAAATATTTCAAAAGCTGTTTCCACTCAGTTGCTACGAACATGCCGAATAGGAAGGTCGTGATAGCTGGTGCGGCTTTTATTTTCATGTTTTTACTAACTGAAGACCTATGGCTCTTCTTTACTTTTCCTTTTTCTCTTCGATGTGAAGCAAGCAAACTAATCATTTTGTTTTTGCATTCTTCTACATCTATTTCCAATGAATGAGCAATATCACTCCAAGCATCGTGTTTCAGATTTTTTTTATAGTATTGCGGGTTTTTTGGATCCCAAAAAACAGGTTTTTCTTGATACAAACTAATAAGTTCAAGCGATTGTTCGTCACTCCACATCATGAACGTACATACGACACAACCGTCACGAACGCCGTCCAAACGAGCACTGCGAGCGTCTTTGTGTTCGCGCGAAAAACCGACAGCCGATGGATCAACCCCGAGCGCCGCGCGAGCGTTACATGTAATGCTCGTAGTGCCGTCCACACGTAGAATTCGTGTTACATTACACGGTGGATTACATTACACGTTACACTCGTCTGGACCCGGCTTTTCACTAGTATTCGCGAACGCCCATTTAAACCCAAAAAGGTAATTAAATTACTAGTGAAACACTATTAGAACTGTTTAAAAAACACTTTTCCATTCCAACCCGCTACAATTATCCCTGATTCATACAAAGCTGTGGTCGTAAACAAACACATTTAACTGTATCCGGACGTTGAGATAAACGACCCTCATTCTAAAATGTAGATTTAAAAGAAAATAGCGTCTCAGAAAGAAACCTTAAGTGTGCACATAGCTCACGGAAGTCACTTCAAGTCAAGTAAACTGCTACATATTTCCTCAAAATTGTTTTGCTTTTTCTCAACTCGGCAAAGCTATTTCCGGCGAGTCGTTGACGTACTGTGATTCCGTTTAATTTTCAAACCAAGGTAAAGCCGCATTAAGTTAGCGTTTACGAACAACTAACCTCTCGAAAAGGCACTCATGATATATTGTATGGAATTCATTAATGCACAGATTAACAGACTTTTTTAATTGTATGTTGAGTGAACTGACAAAAGGTCTACTTCATGTCAGTTCCTATTCTGTAAGAAATAGTTTTTTGATGTGAAACATCTATAGCCGCACGTAAAACCGATTTCTTGCGTGGCGACGCATGCCGCCACGCTATATGATGGTATATATATATACAGTCTATATGCAACAGTGTGTACGGTGCGTGTATTTCGAAGTCACTGATTAAACGAATTAAGTAGTCACGATTTGAAATAAATTTGTAAATTGTTGTATTTAATGAAAATAAATGTTTATTGAATAAATAATCATCGTTATCTGGAAAAAAATCGTAATATTTTATTTTATCATTATGACATATTTAGTTCCTATCACAATCTGTTCTTTTCTGCATATTACTTTTACAAAATAATGTCGATGTTTCACATCTGCCAGGCGTCCCGTGACGGCTCAAATTTTTTTTTTGGAAATATTTTAATCTATTACTGTTAAATGTTGTGTTTTTTTGTATATATATTATTTTGTATGAGATATTTTTATAGATGCCGCATTAGAATAATCTCTAATGGTAGCTTATACTGTCAAAATAAAATATACTGTTAGGAGTTTATCCTTAGTAAAGGTCCTACACATTTACGTGGCTAAAATGACTAATTTACTTTATAGTGACAAATAATAAGGTAATGTGACCCATAATACAGCGCATCCACCATCTTGTGTATTCATTTATTTTAATACAATAAAAATGCGATACTTTCACGAGCACTTGAAGTGACTAATCTAAGTTTGAAGTACTTACATATTTATAGTATCAATAAAATACTATGAAAAAATAAACAATATATTTCTAAAGGACATTCCTTCAAGTAGAGTGATGTGCTTACAATTACTGATCCGATATTTCGGTTCCTATACAATCAGTTCCTGAGCAATCGCGAACAACTCACGTGTAAGGTACAAACGTCCATAAAATAGGTTATATCGCTAATATTTATGAGGTTTATCAAGAATAACTCATACTCGCGTGATCCATAAGATATATCGGCGGTCACTCGGCTGGGCGTGGAAATAAATCTTTAGATATTAATACAGCCTTGGAGTTTCTATAGATTTATATTTCAAATAATTTTTTGCTTGACGACTGGGAGAAGATATTGCTTTATAATTTATTGTTATACGATTGATTTATTGTTAACTGTTTTATACTTATAATTGGTCGTGATAAATGGAAAAATAATTTAATCTGAATCAGTAGTTACTACAATTTGCGCGTTTAACCAATACAAAATATTCATTAATAGATATTGTGTAGGTATCTGTATTTGTGAAGTCAAACATACGCTTTTCACAAAGATATATTATATATCTGTGATGTTACCTGTTACAAAGAGCTACTGAAATAAAAGCTAGCAAAACATCATAGTTACATTATACTCGTATACAATCGTTTATAATAATATAAGAAAAAAAGCGAGTTCCGAAGAACGCGTTTTAGTCAAAGCTTATCGATGTCCAGATTGAGAATTTTGATAAACGAGCTAGGTCTGGATATCCATAGTAGCTCAAGTCACACGTTGAAATCGATTTTCGTTTAGTTTTTGTAATTTTAATAGTAATTTTTTTATTTAATATTTGTATTATCTCTTCATGTACCTATTTCATGTTTACCTATAAGTGCTTGTCACATTAAAATTTGTATATTGTAGTTCTTTTACCAATGTATCAGTGTGCCAAGCGTTGTCAAGCTTTTATCAATAAAAAAAAACACCAGTCAAAAAAGTTTTTAGGCCTCGGTGTTCTATGTTTTATAATTCTTTTTTCTAAAATGCAAATATTGTCGTCACGCCGTTGAGTTTTTGAGTCTAAGGAAAAATTTAATGCGCTCATGCAGTTCATTGGTGTAGTCGCTTAGCCAAACATTATTCTTATAATACAACTTATGACAGTATGTTATAATGGCGGTAGAGCCTTAAGATGGTAGTTAACGAACTATATAGTAAGTCCTTATCTGAATCATTTTTATACAACAATATAACCTCAAACTCTTTGAAACTCCGGAACACAAATATGACCACTAATATAATTATTACGTTCCAGTGGGTAATGTATCGAATATGAACTGAAGGAAATAATGATGTCTTCGATTTCCGAGTGGTCCTCTTACATTTCTGACCCAATTAAGAAGTTACTAGACACTCTAAGGAGTAGCGAATTAAGGAAACTCAACTTAGTTGCGCGGACATAAAGTTGATTTTCAATTGCACCTACTATTTGCGGTTGTATTTAATTCTATAAAGACCTTGTGAATTAATACATAAGATTGGTAATTGAATGGGAAGGCTGCTTGTCCGAGCAGTTCTAGTACTTGTTAAAGACATTAGGTTAGGTCGTGTAACTGAGTTTAGTTTGGTCTGTTCGAGCAGAGACTAAATGGTGTAAGCTATTAGAAAATGATACCTACTGAATATAAGGTAACAGTTTTCTTTTGGATTTTATTTTACGATACTTATTTCAATCAAACTACATTACCGTTACATGACTGCACTTTATGGGGAAATGAGCCGCCCATAAAGTGCAGTCATCGCAGCCCATGGACATCCGTTTTTAGTGGGTGCGTTGCCGGCCTTTGAGATTTTGAGGCCTCAGAGGAGTTGTTCGGTCTAATACCTGCAGTTGAGTTTCATCATCGGACGGCAAGGCAAAATACAAAATACCATCCGTATCACCTCGACGTCCGTCGTTCCACAACTGAGCGTTTTCTAAGGCAGTTTTGCCGCGCACCACCACTATGTGGAACCAGCTGCCCACAGAAGTATTTCCGAACCAATTCGACTTGGGGTCCTTCAAGAAAAGAGCGTACCAATTCTTGAAAGGCCGGCAACGCACTTGCGAGCCTTCTGGCATTGTGAGTGTCCATGGGCGGCGGTATCACTTAACATCAGGTGAGCCTCCTGCCCGTTAGCCTCCTATAACATAAAAAAAAAGGTAGGAGTACTCTAATGTTGATCGTAATTGCAAGTAAATTTATTTCCCTTTGTGTATCCTTATAAAGATTTTTTACGGAAATTTAGTTAGATATCGTTACAGTCTACTTAAACTAATAACATAAAACGATATGAATTCAATTTATTGATCATTCGTTTATATTATTTCCGTTTTAAACCCTTTCACGTTGCAAAGACCAATTAGCGTAATAATTGATGCTTGGTTCCATCATTTCCAGGAATTTTCTTTTGATGTTGAGCATAAAATTTTGGAACGTTAAATTTAATTTTGTAGTAACAAGGGAAGGTTTTCTTATGTTTATATAAAAAGTGTAACGGGGATGATAAAACTTGTATATTATTGTATGTCGATGATCTATTAATTTTTGGAACAAATGGAAAGGAAATTATACAGCTCAAAAGTGTACTCAATAAGGAATTTGAATCCTTCAGATTTGGGTCTGGTTTCTGATTTTCTGGGCCCATAACCTGAAGTGATTTAATAATAAAAAATGTATTTTTTTTAGACAAGATGTTTATTTGACCGAACTTAATGACATAGGCAGTGTTGCCAACATAACAAAACAGACTTAAAACTAAAGTAATAAATGTAGATACATTGCCGATTACTATATATGTGTATAGAAGAAATATACGTATTTTTGAATGGTGATATAAACGAATTAGACGTCTGACACTTTTTTTTATACAGAACTGGACAGACGATTGGCCATAAACCCACCTGATGTTAAGTGACAGGAGGGCACGCCTGTCCAGGAGATGCCTATTTAATTGCCGCTTAAATCAACCCATATTATAGTCTAGGGAAGATAAAAGAAGAAAGGAGTACCAATGCTGTTTTTATCAGAAATTACGAACCAAATCGTGCAGTGTGGCATCTGGGGATGTCAACAACGAAGTGGTGAAACTCTAGCGTGTTTCTAGATGAGTGCTGTTTAAAAGGGGAGGATTGTAAGTTACAATGGAAAATGTAAAATATAAAATTTAACCAACCGTAATTATCATACTTAAATTGAAATAATTTAACATTAGCATTAAGTTACCAGAGTGTGGCGAGCCGGCTGTCCGGGTTATAATGCTGAATATAACACTAGGTCACATTTAGCCCTGGCCGAAGCTAAGGGGAATAGTAATAATCCCGTGGCGCTACAGCTCCATGATAGCTCTTCGTAGAAATCTTTAATTGTTATAGTGAAACTTTTATTACATCGCCTCAAACTTTTTCGTCTGTGTGTTACATGTCGCGTGACGGTCGGCCGCGGAGTAGGGATAAAGTGAAAGGCGCTCGTCATAGCAGCCGAGGCCAATATTTTTTCAATAGACACGTAGATGATGAGCCATAAAGTTATGTGTCAAAGACATGCAGATGTCCTCACGATTTTTACCTTACCCAGCACATAGAAAAAAATATCGATAGTACAACTTCAGGGAATGTCGCGCACGTACACCGTACAAGCAAGCATTGTTTGTTGTGGACAGCTAAAATTTAGAGTCAAGATAAAACTTTCTGCTTGACTACATAGTCAACACTACTCACAAGACCTGCTCACGCAAACATTAGAGATAAACTATGTAAAAATATTTTAGTTACAAAATGTATATTTCATTTGTTAAATTGGTCCAGTTTTATATCGTTTTATACACAATATTAATTGAAGCATTTATCGATAGTGACAAACATTTCGATATATTGTGGTTATAACAACTCAAAAACATTTGTGCTTTTGAATTTCCACAAAAAGTTTTAAATTGCAATGAATTGTATGTTGAACACGATTTACTACAAATAAATATGTTATAAGTTATCACTTTTTCCATTCAATACGTGTTTTTGTAGTGAATCTCATAAAAATAAAAATGAAATCCTCAATTAATAGTGTAATTTTATTATTGTTGCAATTAATGAACAACTTTAAGCAAAAACTGTTAAATACAAAAAAAAAATTACATGCTTAATATTTAATTAAATAATGGCTCCCCGCACAATTTCTTCTTTTGGTATTATTTGTCTCAGTAACACCACCTAATTCAGGATTAATTTTTCCCGAATCAGCGCCACGAAGGACGCTGTAACAATTATTATAAGCTGAATCAGGAAACTTAGAGGTATTTTACCTTGAAATAAGCGAAGAAGAATCTTAATTTTGAGGTGTTTTAAAAGGCTCACAGAAGGTTTAAACGGATTTAGTGTAGAGGGACCCAGGGCCAGATTAAGAGGTCTGGAGACTTCTGGGCAACAAAGGAGTGGAGGCCCCCTGGCCCCAAATTATTTTCCAAGTAAAATGAAAAAAAAAATCGGTTGATTTTTTCAATCAATTATTTATTGTGAAACCAAGTATTTAGTAATTTAACAAACATATAATATATATACAGATCAATGATTTCTGTTAATATTTTCAGAACAATATAATCATGTTTATACAAAGCTAAAGGTTAAGGTAAAACAGCGAAAAAATATCTAAACAAAATTTGTTTACTATTGCTTACTAGTCGGAATTTAAAATATTTTTTTCCGAGGTCTCTATTGTGGGGGCCCCTCTTTTGTGGAGGATTTTACCTCTAAATCTAGCCCTGAAAAGACCATAATATAATTGTTTCACCATTCATCCAGGCTCTCTTACATCAAGTATCTAAATTGTATTAAAATATAGTATAAACATTTACCACTTGCTTGAATGCTTGATATAACACATGAATTGTGCTGTTACCGCCTAAATAAATAATTAATTGTAATGAAACAATACTGTCTCTCATAGACTGTAAGTGATCCTAAGCAAACGGTTTTTGAAATACGAATAAATTCCAGTGCCCATAAATACTGCCCGATCGACCTTCGTAATGGGTAAACGCATTAGCTGGGCAAATATTCCTATTGTAATTGAAGCTCGCAAATGAGGTAGGATTTCGAGGGTCGAAAGTCGAAATGAATAAATTTTTGAGTACCATTAAGTAACTTGATAATAGCCGAATCATTGTTTAGGATTTACTTTTCATTTGGGGATTTTGTAATGCGATATTGCTTTGTTTATTTTACTAAGAATTCAGTACGAAACGTAAGTTACGTTAAGTTCAAATATATATTAAATGAAACACTTTGAAGCTAGGTAACAACTGACTTAATGGTTTAAAACATGAGCTTATAACTTTCATAAAATTGTGTAGTGGTGTTGCGATGCTAACAAAAACAAACTTGGCTTATCTAAGTGTTCATATATGTTATTGGACATTATCGGAAACGAGAATGTTACAAAGTCTGTATTGTGGTAAAAACTAAAGGGTTCATTTTGGCTTCAAGTGTGCGATGATTGTTTACATTTTTTTACGCTTCTAATTATTAACTAAAATATGTATATGTAACTTTACTAATGTTAGGTTACTTAACTCGTGCTTAGTACGAAATTTACGATTGTTTTTCGTTCAGTATAATGGACAGCTGGATCACATAGTATTTTCCGTTTCAATGAATACTGTTCTCGAGAATTAGATATTAATGAGTATTCTTGGAGGTCTCCATACAAAAAATATAATTGCTTTTATATATCGTTAAGATATGGCGTATTAAATATAATTGCGATATTCTATAGTAAAGAGTCAACGACTCATTGGTCTAATGGTTAGTACCCCTGACTGCGAATCCATGGGTCCCGGGTTCGATCCCCGGCTGAGACGAACATCGATGTGATGAGCATTTGGTGTTGTGCTTAGGTCTTGGGTGTTTAAATATGTATTTATATGTCTATCTATCTATAATATGTATGTATATCCGTTGCCTAGTAGCCATAACACAAGCTTCACCAGCTTAGCATGGGACTAGGTCAATTGCTGTGAATTGTCTTTAAAAAAAATGTAATACATGTAAAAACCTTATGTAAAACATAATTTAGTTGCATGTTTTCCGTAGTTATACATAATAAACAACGAATAAAATGCGAACAAGTCTCGTGAATCTTAAAAAGTTTATACGAGTTTGTTTTCAGAAATTGTATCTCGGGAGGCCTATAAATTTATGAATAAAATTTAAAATACTGCTGACAAAATAAATATTTGCTAACATATTTTGTTCATTTTATATTATTAAATCGTAATAGTAGTGACTCACTCCGCTTGAGTCAGTCAAATGATACATAAGGAAATGGTTCAATAGCTCTTAAATATTAGTTAAGTTTGAGTGACATTTTGCAAAGAAAGAAAAATATATTTGATTACACAAAAAAAGAAATACAATAACAATCACTTTAATCAAAAAAGGGCCCCACTCAGCTTTAAGTTGCTGTCACCAGGAATACTGATTTTCAATAGGTCCATACTGTTTTGGAGTGACAGCTTTATCCTCTATACAAGACATAAAAGTAATGAATTAAAATAATAATAGCACTATTAAAAATCTAAAATGATACGGGCCTAGTTCGAATGTACAAGTATTTAAACAACACGAAACAAGAAAGAGTGTACCAATTCTTAAAATGCCGGCAACGCACTCGCTCTAGCGTTAAGAGTGTCCATGGGCAGTATCACTTAGTCTTACTCACAGCGGTTATCCTAGCGGCGGTCGCGCTCACGACTGATTTGAGCGCGACCGCCGCTAGGATAACCGCTGTGTGAGTTCGAAAAGTGAGTTACAGAATCGCAAGGCAGATGTTTACCCGTTCTATAAAAAATATAAATTTTACGATCCATAGAAATTAACATAACGTTATATTAGTCGCATTTTATTTACACTTCGTTACCATAATATACAAAATCATACATATAGAAAAACAAAAAAATAAGTTATTAGGCAACGGGCGGCCTTATCGCTAACAAGCGATTTCTTCCAGGCAACCCTAATATGGAACAATAAAAAATAAACACCTACAGATGATGAAGTAAAAGAAGTACATAGTTAATTAACAAAAAAACCATGCAACTATAAATAAAATGAAGTAAAATCTAAAGGTCTTTCATATATCATTTTCATAGTATCATGAATGATAAATTAAAAAAAGAAAACTGAGAACACTCCCTGTATTAGCACTGTTAATAATAACTAAAACGAAGTGCGAATCCTGGAACGATTTAATTTCAAACAATTGAGGTCTTTCATACAACTTTTGTTACCAACAATAGTTTTTAAAATCTGTCAACTGCATTTCAGTTAAAGTTTATGGGAAAATATATCGTGTATTTTGAGCGCAATTCCATTCAGCCTTCAATTGTCCATTGAGTCGATTGCTTGGACAACTGGAAAAATCCTTTCCGAAATGTCAATCGGCTTTTATACAAACATTTATTTTTACTCAACAATTTGGGAGTTAACAAAGTTACTTGCGCGGAATGAACATGGTAATTGAAAACGGTACATGACATGTGTACTGAGTGTTCGTGGATAAATAAAAATATAATGAGTGGGTTGTCAGGCGGTACATAAAGTCTCTATTCTGTTACGCGATTTTTATTAAATATATGTTACATATCATGTCTTGTTGTTAGGTTTGGTTTTTCCATTAAGATTTTTCACAATAAAACTTTACCTTCAACAGAAAATGCTTGCAGATAAAATTTACTACACAAAGTTTATAAAAATGACAATAAAAATGGTAACGATCTCGCTCTGTATTTTAAGCGAATTATTACAGCTTTAAATACGTTAAAAATTTCATGGTAAACTCGAAAACTTACCCCGATTTATAAGACACGTCCGGTGCGCATGATGTCTATTGGATGAAAGTGTAGCCCTATGTAATCAGAATAACTGCAGAGTTCACTTATGAATATTTTTTTTTATAGAACGGGGAGCAAACGTGCAGGAGGCTTACCTGATGTTAAGTGATACCGCCGCCCATGGACACTCTCAATGCCAGAGGGCTCGCGAGTGCGTTGCCGGCCTTTCTTGATCTGGATATGTGTATCACGATAGCCCCAATATTCGCATTCGCTAATGTACCCTAGGTATTAGGCATCGAGCTTTTTAAGGAGCATTAATGGTTGACACTTTGGAGTAATTATGTATAAATGTGTATAATATAATGGAGAATGTGGCGGATATATTTCAGTATTTTGTGTCTGATATACGTCAGTTTTGGGTCTACGAGCAAGTGTTATGTTATAGTAAGAAAAATCTCATTTCTCCAACTTTTGTTCCTTTAGAGTAGAGACTCTTGGCTCTTGACCGTAGGGCTCAAGTGCACAGGCGCTAATCAAAGAATTAAGTTGGAGCCTCGTAGATATTACCGGTAACTCCAGAACTGGTGCTTTCTGCGCTCAACTAATACATATCGCAATACAGCAAGGAAATGCTGCCAGCGTTAAAGGTACATTTCCGCAGGGACCAAACTTTTCAAATTTGTTTCAATTTTGTTTTTATTAATTTTTATTATTATTATGTAGGTTAAGACAATTTTAAATACTATATATTTAATTCTTATGCTTAGGTTTAAATGAACGATTTTAGGGACATTCACGCTTGAAAACTACGTGTTATAAATTTCCTTGTATGTATAAAACGGAATGTAATACATTAGATTAGTCTGCGTATCGCGGCTGATATCATATGAAGTATAAAACTATATTTTATTTAGTCTAAAGATAAATACATTAATGCATGTTATTTAATTAAATCATCAAAGCAGTTCAAGTGGTCTTTCGTTGGCATAATAATCTATCTCATTCAGCTAGCGCCAGAGTCAGTTTTATTTAAGATTAATAATTTAAATGGTTAAAATATAGCATCACGCATCGCTATAGTTTTAAAAAAAAATTTAGATACCAAATACCGAGAGTTTATGAAAAAATGAAGGCTTTGTCGTACCAAAATTCAAATACCTTTCTATCTTGGGGTTATAAATCTCTCCAGATTTTACTCGGAGTATCCGTTCGGGTATAAATCAAAACCATCCCTTCTCAGAGGAAAAACTGAGAACACTGTCTTAAATGTTTCTTTGGTTAAATTATGTTGATAACAATGTGTTTTATAACGTAGCTTTTGGACATTCAACTTTGACAAGTATTTCCAAGAGAATCCTATTAATTAGCTGGAATACGCTAATTATTTTTGTCTATCTTAAATTGTTATTTAATTCCAACACTCAAATATACAGGATTACCAATATTTACAAGTTTTTTAACAAGAAAATGGTGACGATCACGATGGCAAGAGGCCCGATGGAAAACCGTTGATCCCTTGGAAGATGGGACGGGCTTTGGTATGGGATGCTATTTGTATCGACACGTTAGCCCTGTCTCTCCTCCGCAGGCGAAAAATAATAAACGGCTCAAATTTAGGAGTCTTTCCTCCAACGATTTTGTTCCCTTTGGAGTAGAGACTCTTGGGCCGTGGGGTCAATAGTACAGGCGCTAGTTAAAAAATAATTTGGTAGATTGTACCGGTGACACCAGAGCTGGTGCTTTCCTCACTCAACGAATAAGTATCGCAATATACTGCCACCCAGCGTTAAAGGTACACTGCCACAGGGACCAACTTTTGACAAATTTGTTTTAATTATTTTTATTATTACTATGAAGGTTAAGAACATTGTTATTATATATCTTTTAATGAGATAAGTTGATTTATTAAGCAATAAAAATAAATATACGCCTCCTCAAAAGCCTTGAGGCTTCTCCATATCAGTGTATCATGCAAAGCCAAAAGCGCGCTTTCTGCATCTACCAAAGTGAACGAACTGATTCGAGGGGAATTGAACCTATTATCCACTCCTTATCAAAACATTGCCTTCGTCGAAAATCGAACAATCCTAACATTAACCTTAAATACGATTAACAAATTTGTTCACTTAATAGACATTTTTAAAAAGGTCCTACACCTTATTTTAAAGGTTAAAGATGTTTCTTAGTTCTGTAAATAAAATATGCCCCAAGGCAAAATATATAAAACTAGTGGCTTTTACCAGCATTGCACGGACCTAGACATGTAAAATGTTAGTTGTTTCGACTAAGTATTTGCGTGTTGTTCCCACGAGAATGTAAGTGCGTGCTCCTACTTCACCATGCCTTCTACTGATAGAGGACAAATCTTTGTTTTAATTTTTTATTTATTATTTATTACTTAAGATGTCACGTGGAACATGGTGTAATGGTTGCAGCTCCTTACAAATGTTGTGTAAAACAAAAAACTTGGCTATTAAAATGAGTGGCGGAGAGTTTATTGCCAGTTCTTCTCTTCCGTTCTACGCCCTTGATTTGAGAACTGGCAGTAAATGTAAAATTAGAAGCATTTAATGAATATTTCTTTTTTGACGTTCAATAGTGAACATTGAGTTACCTATATGAATAAATGATTTTTGTCTTTGAAAATTAGTCGGATCGTTACAGTAGATCTTCAGTTTATACGATATAAATAAAAATTTCCTCTTTATATTAGTACCTTTATCTTTTACGAGGATACATTACAAAATTCAATTAAGAGAAAATATTTTGATATGGCTTTAAACCATTATTTCCTGAAAATGTTCATTCTTTTTAAAGGTATTAAACAATATTTTTTATTCTAATATTACTCAGAAAATTTAATGTTTAGATATTTTTATTTATTTCGTATGAAAATCTTATTGGGCTATATTTTAGAAGCCTGTCAGTTGGTTGAAAAATATTAACGAAACAAGCTCAGAAATGGGTCCGTGGAGAATTTTAAACATTGGCCATTCTAAATTACAACACTAAATTGAGTTCAAATAAAATTAGATAACTGTTTCATGTTCCTTACATCAACACTATGCAAAAATCTCAGTTTTGTATCGCGCAGCCCGGACATACAACGACCAATATTTGCCTTGACTTGTTTCAGCTATGAGGGAATATGGTTAAAATGAGTACTATATCCATAGCGCAAATTCACCTGCATCATGAGCATACCCCACATACACACCTTCACCCACATACCCTCACTTTAACAACATCACATTCACGTACAACGGACCTATTGAGCGTCTAAGTACGGAAACTGAGTCCACAAACCATAAACCACCGTCACACAACACAGCCAAATTAGGTATTACTTAGTTAAATGTATTGAATATTTTTTATTTTTTTTTCGCTTTTGTAAATGTTAGAATCTTTTTGTTAATATTATGTATTCCATCTTTGGCTATATTTTTAGTGTAGTTGTTTGATTTTATATATATTTTTTATTAGCTGTAGAATTACGAAATAAATAATAATATTCTGACTAAACACTAAAAAATGTACGCGAACTTCGAATTCAACTCATCTCGCATTTATATTATATTTCTTTCGCTTAGCTTATAAAAATTCAATCGTTGCAAAATAATATTTACTGTTCAACTACTTAAGATTCAGAAATAAACAGAATCTTCGGTTGTAGTTAAAATAAATTCACAAAGTACTGTAGTCGAGATGCTTTCCATAATTTATTTTTCAAAGCTTTCCTTCGGCGACTTGTGAAGTTTTTACTAAACGAGTTAGCTATTCAGTGCTGTATCATTTTTGTTGCAAATTATTTACGTTTTTAATGGAACATGGTTTAAGAAACAACTTTTTATGTATTCAGTTTTTCTTTCTGGAAATGTTAAGTTGCTTTGTTTATAAATCTACTTTTATTGCAACTATTAAGTGGACCTCATCAAAATTCTGTGTCAATCTTAATAATAATAATTTAATGCCAGAATATGGTTCAAAAATGTGAAAGGTGGTACAATCGTAAGTTCGCATATTCTGCCACACACAATGGCGCGCAAATTTGTTTTTAAAGAAATTTTACATTTTACATTATTAGTCATATGAATTGGTCAGTGCTTATATTATTTGTATCATACGTTATTAAATAACAGTGTCTCACGCAAATAATCATTTTTTTTGTTTCCAAAAGTCCATTTTTAAAGACTCTAGTCGGAAGATCTTTTAATTCTTTTGGTAAGTTATTGTAAGCCTTAATTGTCATACAAAAGGTTTTTTTCCTAAACAGTTCCAGATTGATTTTCGGCACAACCAATTTCTCCCCATGTCAACTTCTTAGTTCGACTTCTACATAATCGTTATTCATAAATTAGCTGGAGTTTCACTCAAGTGAAACTGGCACTCTTGTGTATCGAATTCAGACACCCTTTACCTTACACCCTTTGCTAATGCATTTAAATGTAAAGACAAAGACATATATTTACAAATTATGTAAATAACGAGTTAAAATGGCGTATTTCTTATTGAAATTTGCATCAGAACATTATTTTAGTGAATTTTATTTCGAATCGTATTTACGCCACCAATATTTCCTCGTGAAATCCTTGAGTGCTTCGGAAGGAAAAACATCTCGGGAAATGTCTTCTCGTATACGAACACGACAGGAATGATTTTAAATGGCTAAAAGCAGTCCGTTATAAAATACCTCTGTTTTTATTAGCTTTAAAGAATTGTCATTTTGAATTTTAAATGCTTTTCATTTATGTATATTATGTATTTGTAATAATTGTTTAAACGATCTTCAAAAAATACCTTGTTTTTTGTTAATATTCATACAGCATTAAAAATACTTTAACTTACACCTTATACAACTTCAACTTCAAATAATACATACAGGAGACTGTTTATTTACATTATAAGACACTAAAATAAAATTAAGTTTTTTTTTTATATTTCTTGCATTATTAGGTACGTTGTTAAGCAATATAGCTTAAGGAATTCATATATCCTTGGAATAAAGCTAATAAAGGATTTTAATATATATTTTCCTCAATTTATACTATGTATTAAAATTCTCTAGTGTTGCCATTTGTTATAAATTATAAAGACAAGTTATTCGTTTTCTAAATAAACTAAATAATTATTGTTCATGTTTCTTTTAAAACTATATTTTAACGCCAAGAATATTTTAAAAGATTTATTTCATAGGAAATCCTATTTGAGAACGGAAGACATGCCAAACGGCTTACGAAAGCCAAACGGTTAACTTGATTTAAGTGAGAATTATTGGATTTTGCAAAGTTCATGTGGAGCTTGCATTGTAATTTCTTAATAAATTTGAGTTAGATTTAATATTTTTGCAATACAATATTTAAAAATACTTACTTTGTATGAAAAATGAAAACATATTTTAATGTTTGATTAGAGCTTTTTGGCTGGCCTAAATGAAAGACATTATTAATTTGTTTATATTTTAGAATAATAATATGTACTGATTGTTTGGTTTAATTGAAATAATTTTGAAAGGGTTTGAATTGACAAACGATTATGGCATTGGATCCCTTTATCACATAAAGTTTACGCTACCACTGAAATACTGGGCCTTGGGAAAAAGTGGTACTTAATAATCACACCAATAAATGCCAAAAAAATAAGTAAATTTTGTCATTGGCTAAACGATATAAAAAACTAACGTATCTTTAAATGTTAATTAAAACCAATAAACATCACATATTGAATCTTAATCTCGGTTCAAAATAACAAATTTCAAATTTTACTAGTCTACTGCCACAACCCAAAAAGAAATAATGTATTTTTGAGTTTACGCACGCACCTGTAATTATTTTCAAATATTTCTAGATTCTAGAATGCCATTATATATAATGTATTCACAATAAACATATATGACATCGTATTAGCATTAAACAGTAAAACAATTCTGGGTTTCTGCTATTGACGGCTTCGTAAGACAGGTTCTTGCTTCTGACGTCTTGACATATGAGTAACGTATAAAGGTCGATTTACATCAAACGAACATAGAGCTAGAGCTAGAACAAGAGCATTCTTTCGTAATCTTTTAGTGTAAACGAAAACTAGAGGTATCGATTTACATCAAACGAACATAGAGCTAGAGCTAGAACACAAGAACGCTTTGAAAAGACCGCTCAGTGGCGCGAGCACGTCCGAACACGCTAGAACGCTCTAAGCAACTGTTCGCGCGCTCTTGCGCCGTTTACATCAAGCGAACGAGCATTCTTAGAATATTCTATAGAATCTTTGCGAACGCACTAAGAACAACGAAAGAATGCTCTACGCCTGTTTACACTAGAAGAATTTGATGTAGTGGGGATAGAATGAGCATTCGCTCGTTTGATGTAAATCGACCTTAAGAGATGAGCTTTATTCTTCAGCTGGTTTCAGAATTATTAAATACTTAATTTTAGAAATTTAATCCTGTTTTCGAAATAAACCAATCAATTGCAAACATTTAATTTTTAATTCTTAAAAATATAATAATGTGACTCTGTTAACCTTTTGATTGTATTTTAAATTTTTGTCTATACATACTTTTATTTATTATTATTGTTATTTTTTCTTTAGGCTTTACTTTATTTTATTTTAGTTATAGTAACGAGTTATTTTGAGTTTTTTTTTTTGTTAATAATTTTTGCATTTCTTGTACTCTACCCTCTGTAGGTGTTTCTTTTTCATTGTTCCACATTAGGGTTGCCTGGAAGAAATCGCTTGTTAGCGATAAGGCCGCCCGTTGCCTTATAACTTTTGTAACCTGTTTTTTGTATTTTTGTTATGTGTATGTTTGTGAATAAGGTAATAAAGCATAAATAAATAAATAATTTATAGGAATAATAATCAGTTTTCATAATATTGTCGCTATTGGCTTTGGAGGTGTGAAGGAGTTTCTTCAGTAATGCCAAGTCTCTTCTCGTACCTAGTATTACCGTAAGGGTATCAATAAAACATACGTAACAGAGTAGTAACGGACTTTTGTATGAATAACCTGGAACTAAACTATAACATAATCTTTGTAATAGAATTTCTGAAAGATCTGCCCTGCGATTTTGTAACTCACTTCACGAACTCACACAGCGGTTTTCGCATCGGCGGTCGCTCTCAAATCAGTCGTGAAGCAGTCATTTTATGATTTGGCATTCTGATAAACAATAAAGTACAAGCTCCCACCTTTTCAGAATGCCAAATCATAAAATGACTGCTTCACGACTGATTTGAGAGCGACCGCCGATGCGAAAACCGCTGTGTGAGTTCGTGAAGTGTGTTACAGAATCGCAGGTCAGATCTTTCAGAAATTCTATTACAAAGATTATGTTATAGTTTAGTTCCAGGTTATTCATACGAATCGCAGGGCTATTCATTTTCTGATTCGAACTGTTTACAACTAAAACTCTCGTGTTAACTGGATGTTGGCTGTTAGTCTTGGAAATCATAAATTGCCTGCAGAAGAAGTAACTCCGATGAAGTCGTGATACTTATCTTTCTGAAAGCATTTTCCTTTTCTAATTAACTTTTTCGTTGGACACCAATTCTCACTCCTTGGTGCCGTACTAGTCAAGTCTTTTTCTCGTTGTATGACAGGTTAAAAAAACTTAAGGTGTTTTTCATGAACTTAATTAAACGTTTTTGATCAAAATTTGGAATAAGGGAAGTGTTCCAACCTTTTTTTTATGTAATAAATGCGGGCAGGAGGCTCATCTGATGCTATGTGATACCAACGCCCATGGACACTTACATTTCCAGAAGGCTCGCAAGTGCGTTACTATTTAAGAATTAGTACGCTCTTTTCTTGAAGGACCCTAAGTCGAATTGGTTCGTTAATACTTCAGTGGGTAGCTGGTTCCACATAGATTGGCAAAAACTGCCTTAAGAAACGCTCAGTTGTGGAATGACGGCCGTCGAGGTGTTATAGATGATATTTTGTATTCTCCCTTGACGCCCGGTGATGAAACGTCCGAACAACTCCTCAGAACACTCTCCATGGTAAATGGGGTAAGTGACTGGTCTTTGATATTTCAATATATATACATTATACAACCTATATTAATACACTCATTATATCCCGTACAAAGCCCAGATCACATGCATTATACCCCGCATCCAATTAATCTGGATTCGGCACTATAAATTAAATCAACTGGAAATAAATTGAATGCTAATACCGACCGAGTTTGCCAATTATTGTGCACCTGCTTTCATTAGCCAATTTCAACGTCGTCCTAAATTCGTATTCAAATGTTACTGTATGACCTTACGTGGGTTTTTAGGTTTGAGATTTCGTAATATACGTCGTTTTTGGTAGATACTTAATTAAAAAATGTATTAGTGGCGCGACATTTTTAGGACTCAGATTTCTGTATATGTTGCATGATCATTTGTTCATCTAATAGGGAAATAGGTGTTCAGCCACAAACCGTTGACTTTTTGGGTCTAAGGCAAGTTGGTTTCCTCACGATGTTTTCCTGAGAGACAGTCCATTGGTGCAGCCGGGGATCGAACCTGTTGTAGGATAAGAGTCGCACACTGAACCCACAAGGCCATCACTGCTCTGGTAGACACTGGTAGATCAAAAAGTTGCTATTGAGAAATGTTAGTAAAAAACATAGATATGCGTTGTTCATTTCTGTATCGTTCATTACTTCAAATTGGTAATCAGATTTCTGCACTCACCAACATAAAACAGCCAAACATCTTTGCCCCGGATTCACTTTCGTGTTATAAGTTGCGTGCTAACTACAAAAGAGAGCTCCAAAAATACGGATTTTTTATCGTTTCCGGATGCATCTTCTAATGACGCAATAAAGGAAAAATTCTTTGAAATCAAAAGCTAATCTGAACTATGAAAAGTAACATTTTCAAATAGAATAAGCTACCCGAGCAGGCCCGAAGTCAAATGCCAGTTTAAAAAGCTAAGCGCCTTAGGAACGGAGAGCGCTAGTATTAATCTGTACAACTAATTACTTAGCTATTACGAGAGAGACTACGACTAATAATACTTAGAAGTTAATTAAAGGCAGAGATTGGATTATTTGCTTAATTGAACGCTACAATATCGGATTTTTTTGAAGCCTTTATCCTAGACCGGTGTTACCTAACCTTTTTTGTCCCATGCCCTTGTCCATGCCTTTCTAAAGTTCTTATGTAACATAGAATATTGTTTACTTAAGTATCTTAAATTATAGGTTTGAGGAAGAAATAACTTATTGTTAACGAAACACAGTAAGTAAATTTTCAAAACATAATGAAAAACTTAAATTCAAATTCCAAGTAATTTTAATAAATTTTAGAATAGCTTTACAATCAAATTGCCCCCTGTGGAGCGTGGGTCCCGCGTTGGGAAACACTGTCACACTGTCACACACTGAGACTTTTATAAGACTACCGCGGCTGACGCCATATTATCCATGAAACAGATACAAAACTATATAATAGATAAATAGAGAATATAACTGCGTACAATTGCGTTTTTCAAAGATATTTTTGTTATATTAGAAAATATAGTAACGTACGGAATAACGCACCACACACTAGTTAAACTTATAAATATATAATATAGAAATATTTCTATGGCGTTGTTATTTACTCACGTTTCACACATTCACAACGCCATATATCTTAAATATTTAAAACAAAGTCGTGTTAGTTTCACCACTTATAATTCAAGATCGGCTGGACAGATGTTAGTTATCTCTTTTTTGGGGTTTGGATTCTTATATTTGGATAAGTAATAAAATATCGAATAAGTTATCGAAAACAATAAATAAATAAATTAATTTTAGGAATGTAAACACCATGTGGTGCCATCTGTTGACAAAACTTCGCATCATTTTACGTCGAATTCGTGTCAGTTCAAGAAATTCCGATCTTGAGGTGAATAAGGAGGTGCATAACCAGGCCTTGATTCTGATCGATCCTCATCAAAAAATTTTGTATATCAGAAAGTGCTTTAACATGCAGTTTTGCCATATTGGCGCTAGAGAGAAGAGGCCTAATGTGTAAAATGCCATTCTTCTTTCGCAATGGCAAGCAATAAACATTTCTGTATTAGCAAAAAAGTTGTATTAATGTTGTTACCCTTATGAAATTATTCTAAAATAAGTTTAACTAAAGTAACAACGATATTATTAGACTGTAAGGCGGACGAAGATAGCCGGGTCAGCTAGTGTTTAATAAATAAACGAAATAGTGAATTTAGACAATAGGTATTTTTAAATAGAGTAATCTAATTTATATTATGTGAAACAAAGATACGAAATAAAATGTGACAAGTTTTAAAAACCTATATACGTTCTCATTATTTTAATTATTTGGAGTAGACTTGTGCGCCTTTGACACATTTTACCTTTATGAAAAAATATTAAATGAAAGAAATTTCATTTTGAATAAGTTTTTACGAATGTTGATCGCATTTTATTAGAATATTTAAATATATTCTGCAAGTAATTGGAGTTTTAATTACGCTTTGTGCATGGGATTGATATTAATTTTAAAAAGTTATAACTAAAATCCAGATTATACGTCTAATTATCAGATTCAAAACCAGCTTAGTCTCGAATCTTATCCTCAATTTTCAATTTAAAATGTACTAAAAAGTAACTATGTAGTCTTTATCATTATATTGTCTGAAAGCAAATTACTATAAAAATCGTTACTATTTTATTCTTTTTATAGAACATGGGACAAATGGGCAAGAGTCTCACATGTTAAATGATACCGCCATCCACGGACACTCACATTGCCAGAAGGCTCGCGAGTGCGTTGTCGGCTTTTTAAGATTGGTCCATCACACCATCGTAGACCTAAATTGATGGCGTGTCAGACACAGAAAGCTGATCACCTACTTACCTATAAAGAAATAAATAAACAGAATTCTGTGGCCAAGACTCAGAGGTTGTAGCGCCAATTGCTTTTATATCGTACCAGTTATTTTTAAACCACCTATTTAACTTCTTCAAAGAAAAACTTCAAAGAAACACGGGTGAAGGAAATTCTTCGTGTCAGCCCTGTTTAGCATCCATTTGTGACACCCCTATTGTCATTGTAATTACTTCCGTCACGCTCCCGGGGAATGTAGAGAACATTATGAAGATTTGCTTTTCGTGCTTGGATAGTTTTTCATAAAAAAATTACGACAATGAGAGTATGAAATGATTTTAATTGTAGGCTTTTTCTGGTGATAATATTATGTAGTAACGAATTAAGTAAGAAGGTAGAAAAGTCACGTTTATGTATACGTACTAGAAAAATCAGAGATATAGAATAATAGAATAAGTGAGACTGATGCAAAAATATGTTTGCCTCGCAAGGGGAAAAAGCATCTATTTAATACAATTTTAATATTTTATAAGAGCAAGTGTAAAACACTTCTTGTAATCATAATATAAAGCGCAAATTCAGCTACACTTGGGGTTCTGTTCTCAGCTCCGGGCTGCCCAGTACCAGCTCCTTCCACTTGACTGTGTTCAACGAAGAGTGGTTCGAATAGTCGACGACCAATCCCTTTCCGAGCGGCTCGGTCTCTTGGCGTTCATCATGGTCTGTCTGCATACCACGACGACGGAGCACTTTTTAGGCACAAGCCTATAAGTGCCCCCTGTACTATAAAAAAGCAAAGACGATTACCTATTTGCCTATTAAGAAAAAAAATACTATGCTATGATATGAAGCCAAGTTTACCTAACGGGAATTCTTATAAATCTTCGAGGAATTCAAAACAAAATTCAAATCCACGGTTGCAGGGATCGTGGCCAAGGCTGTCACGTCCTGTCCGATCGGGACCGTTATCGGGCGCGTGATCCGTTTGCGAGATAAGATCCATACCGTTTGACGACCTGCTTTATCTGTGATTATCCTTTATCGTCAAACCTTTGGATTGACGTTGCAATCAGAGAGATTGCCTTCGATTATATAAGATGTTTTATGTGTGTTTTGGCTACAAGGCGTTTTCCACATTTTGTGAGAAGAAATTTGTTTCGAAGTAGGGATGATCGATGTTAGAAAAATATCGATATTGATATCGATGTCATAATCGAAAGCCCAACATCGATGTTCGATATTTATCGAAAACCGAACATCTTTGCATTAATAATTAACAAAGTATTTCGTTGTATAATACAGTGAAATGGTTCGAAATTTATTAAGAAACAGAACAAATTATTATGTATTCCGATATTTTTTATCAACTGACTGAATGAAAAGTGATGTTGATAAAGAAGAACCTTTTAATATATTTCTTTGTTGATAAAGAGTAGTGAGGAAGTGTGAGAGAGAAAGAGCGAGCGAGACTTTGCCTACTACTACTACTACCTGGGCGCAAAGAATGCAAAAAAAGAAAATTTTTAATAAACCTGATTTGTGGATGCGTTCATAGACGACATAATTTGTTTTGTAAGTTGCATTGGTCGTGAGTTAACATCGATATTACGATATTTTTGGTATAGCAACATCGATGTCAAAACATCGGTGTTTTTGCTTTCAACATCGATCATCGAACATCGATGATCATCGAGCATCCCTATTTCCGAGTAAATTTGTCAGTAGGTCTAATCTTCCAATCTTCCTTGGATGTTAAATTTTATTATATTGCTATTGTAAAAGGGGTCTCAAATTTTATATATTTCTAGTTTTGCATGATTTAGTATATATATTTAATGTATTAATAACTTATATTATAAACATGATGTCAAAATATGTATTACTAAGCAATGTATGAGGCTTTTAAATTAGATACAACACATTCAACCTTAAACTTTAAATTATGAAAAATTTGTTGAACTAAAACATTTTTCCCTTTCAAATTATATTTCTCTCATACAATCGTTCTACAGAAAAAATGCACTTAAAATTTTCTCGGAAGAAAACCGACATTTTCGAGACCTTAAATTTCGAGTGAGTATTCATTTTCTTTTTCGAGCACAAGTCAGATTATAAGGCTTTTAAGGGGAATTAACGCATGTGAGCTTAATTCCAAATAGCGCTTTAGAAAAGCTTCCAAAGATCCACCCTTTTCATCCAAATTTTATTAAATGAAATTCATTTTATTTAAGAAACGGGAAATGTAAAGAAAGATTATATCAATAAATTTAATATTCTTATTATATAATATGTGCGTCCTATTTTAGACAAAATGCTTACTTAATAAGATTATCTTTAACTTTTCATAGTAGGTAAGCTTGTAAAGTTTGTTCTACTATTTCAGTTCAAAATTACCAAGTAGCATAAAGAGACACTATTTACAGTAGCTACTTGTTCGTGTGTAGTTTCGTGTGGAGAAGAATGGGAAAGAAGTTTCTTGCTCTTTTTAAATTGGTTTTACAATATTTTGTATACATTAGTTAAATAATTATACGTGAAGACAATGAATTCCTATAATAAAACTACTATACTAAAATAGGCACAAAGTTTTTAAGTTTGTTCTACCATTTCAGTTCAAAGTTACCAAGTGGCATAAAGAGACACTATTTACAGTAGCTACTTGTTTGTGAAGTGTAAAATTTTACAATTTTCACTAAATATACTAAATTTAAACCCAGAAAACAGTACGCAATATAAAACTATGTCAAGATCAAGTAAGAGAAAATCTTCCAAGTCATAATTTAGTAGAATTTTTACTATTTTACACAAAAACGATAAGTTGTGACTTTCTTAAAATGTAATGAAGTACAAAATCCAAGTACTTCAGGTAGCATGTAAATAAAAATAAGATTAACATCTTCTGAGACGAATCATCTTACACCGTTCTGTAATTTTAATTATTTAAATACTTGCTTCCAAACTTGTGTTCTTATTAATAAGATTATCTTAATTATATTTATTTATTGCCCGTAATTTTGTAGTCTGTGTGGAAAGAAAAAGTCAAAGTCAAATCATTTATTTCAACTAGACCACCTAAAATGAACTTTTGAACGTCAAATAAAATATAAAGATGATTCTAGTTGCCCCTTCAAAAATGTAGTTTCGCGTGGAGAAGAATGGGCAAGAAGCTCTACTCTTACTCTTTCAAAATAGGTTAAGTTAGGTTAATATTTTGTATACATTAGTTAAATAATTATAAGTGAATACAATGTACTCCTAGAATAAAACTACTATACTAAAATAGGCACAAAGTATTACTTACAAATTAACCAGTCCGAAGAACCGTCTTGGGATTTGAGGTTGCAGTCGTGTTAAATTACCTTTTCTCTGACGTTGACAACACTGTTAAATTATAAGTTTGACTGTAATCATCTTTACTCTTTACAGTATAAAATAAAAGTATGCAATATTTGTGAACAAAAATTTTTCGCGTTTCTTGCGCTTATAATCCACTACAAAGCGAAAAATATCACCCACCTGTGATGTCTGTGGAAAGATAATGTAAGTTCATGTAAATAAGGATATTCTTCAATGCAGTTACATAACGGTGTCACCGTAAACCTTACTAAATGCATCGGACAAAGTTGAATCCATTTTAAAGTTAGTTCGGACGAAGCTTTTAGCGCAATAAATGCCTTCCTTCCTTTCTTAAAAGTTTCCTTTAAAACAAAAAGATTTGTTTCTTATCCGAACAAACGAGTATCTTGCGACACTGCCGTCCGGCTTTAGTGCCTAACTTTAGATATTAAATCTAAGCTAGGAAAATCTGTGCTTTCTTAATCTGCAATAGAGTTGACAATGCGACTTAGTATTATTCTATATTATTATTTCTATCTAAGAAATCTAGGGAATGTTGTTTAAATGTTTCTATTAGAAAAAAATATATCCGAACACTGTCAAAAGTCTGGGGCGCTGACTGAACGAGATACTATGAGATACATTTTTAAATTTTGTATATATTTATACATTGATCCAAACTGCACATATAATTTTTATTATATATGCAATTTAAAATAAAATTAAGTACTGTTGAAGTGCAACAGTGTCAATTTTTTTTTGAAACGTACATTTACAATATCTAAAAACTAGAGTGTTATAAAGATAGACTTTATCAAATGAATAAGGCATTAAATTCTTCTTAAATTAAGGACTAAATTTCAGGAAAACATAATGGTGAATTATACTTATTTTTATTAATAATGCAAAAAGCAAGGCGCGATTATAGTTCTACTATCGAATAACAAAACATGACATAACAGCAATCATAATAATAGTTGTACCTTGTATGTACCACCAAATTCATGTATCTATATAATGAGTCCAATGTTTTCCTTATTGTTTTTCCGTTGCTAGGCAACCAGGCTTCAAATTAACCAAGCGTGGATTTTTACACTAACTTTACTACAAATTATATAAAAAATACAAACATATTCAATTTCAATATAAACTAATTAAGTTACTTTAAAAGGTATCCTAGATATTTCTCACTAAATTTGCCGTCTGTAAATTGCCTTTTTAGTTAGTAAATTTCGATTAATTAATGATCCGAAACTTAAACTTTCCACTTAGTTGAGAGCGTCCCGAGCAATTATCGGTAGATATCATAGCCAACAAATTAATGGACTTCGGAATTCTTGAACTGATTTGATTTATCATGACCAACTTACTGGATTTATTACTGGTCTCTAGCTCTTAATAAAGGCACATTAAATTCTTATACAGTCATCACATAATCATAATCATAATAATTTATTTGCAAGAATATGGTACAAAAATCTTATGGTTGTACAAACTCCGCATATTCTGCCACATATAATGGCGTGCAAATTTATCTTACATTTAATTAAAAATTAGAATTTTACGTAGTAGTTATATATTACAATCAAACCTTATGTGATTTTATAATCACATTATTTATTTTTTACTAGCTGGCCTGGCGAACATCGTACCGCCTAACAGTCGATTCTTTATTTTTTTTTAATACTTATTCTGCTATTCGGGACACCTGTCTAGCTAGTAAGATAAAAAAAGAAGGTTGATAAGAAAACAAATACATGTCAAAAAATAAAAATTTACCTTCCCGGAACCCCTCCACTAACAATTGAACTTTTTGACATACAGTTCAAATTGACTTTTAAGTATTATTACGAATATTTTGTATGGAAATATAGAAAAGTGTTGTTTTTTACTTTTTCACTCAATTTTTTTAAATTTGTTTCTCCGTAAGAACCATCCTCGTACTTTAAGGAATGTTATTTAAAAAAATCAGATAAAATCAAAAAACATAATTTTTTTGCAATGTCATTAATTAACATAATGTCATAATAATAAGTCATAAAAATATCTGAGAAGTTTTAAAGACCTGCAGCGTGAAGTTCTAGACTCTAGTTAAAAACTACTAACAGTCCCCGCGATTACACTTTGAGGTTACAGGTTAATTTGAGGTTCTTTACCTACGTACCTTAGCTTGATCTTATATAACCTGCCTTATTACTCGTTATTGGACTATGACAAAAGTATATTATTGAAGTGAAACTTCTTTAGGCGCATGAGGGTAACATTTTTACGGATGAAACGCAATAATAATAATATTAGCGTCACGAAAATGTGCAGCGTTTTTGTTGAAACATAGGGAGAGAGCGATTGAGAGAGTGTGAGAACGGGCGAATGTAGCATGAAGCAAATAGTCATGGAGCGGAGAGTAGGGAGCAAGCAAGTGAGAAAGATTGAGAGAGAGAGTGAGATAGAGCGAACGTCGCATCACACACAGTGCCATGGAGCGAGAGGTGGGAGAGAGCTATAGTGAGAAAGATTGAGAGAGAAAGTTAGGGAGATCGACACGCTATTGGTTGATGTATTCGTTTAGTAATTACATATTAGAACTTTAGATGGCAATTCTGTCGCATAACGTCTTGCGCAGTAATCGTTGATTTTTTATTTATTTATATTACCATTAGCTCGTATACAGTGGGTAAACTGTGTGAATATAAATATACAAATACATGGAGTGATCATATACTGGTATATGATCATCTATTGGGGCTTTTAACTTTGTAATAATTAATTTACAAAGAAATTTCAATTCTGACATGTGTACTTTTGTACGCACGCACTTTTTTTAATTCCATTTAGTTTCTAAGACTATCGCGACCAAAACGACTCTTCACCTTAATAATAAAAACCAAAGCCTATTTGTACACTCATCTGTCTTTTAACTTAGGTTAGATAATTGATTTGCGAGACTTTTACAAGTTATGTTTTTGATGGCTAGATCCATAAATAAGAATGAAAACGCTTACAAAAAATTCATTTAAGTCGGTCCAGTAGAATTATATTTATAAATATATGATAAGTATACGAAAGTCATGTAATATGATACCTAGGCAACAGATGAACATTAAAGACAGCACAATGGGGGGTTGAAAAGAAGAGTGGGCAGGCCAAAAGAAGGTGGGTAGATGACCTGATGGAAATAGCAGGAAAACACTGGAAAGTGTTGGAGGGCCCTTTACCCAAGACGGGTCCATATCCACAGGCAATATTACTACTAACATTTAGCTGTAAATAGATTCTAACAACATTTCAAATGGAAAAAAAGGCTTATTGTTATAATTCGAAAGTCTTAATACATATTATATCACAGGTTCTTACAAAGTTTGGAAACCAGTCGACCAATACCTTCTGAAATAAACAATAAACTACAAGCTCCCTCCTTATCAGAATGCCAAATCGTAAAATGACTGCTTCACGACTGATTTGAGCGCGACCGCCGCTGCGAAAACCGCTGTGAGAGTTCGAAAAGTGAGTTACAGAATCGCAAGGCTGTAATCTTATTGTTTGTTGCAAATGTTATATGGGAGTAAATAATATTATTATTATTATTTAATTTACAATTACAGTTACAAAATAAGAAATTGTTAATTTGCTATATTATATTTGGTTGTCTGTATAATTTAATATTTGTTTGTCGAAAACGGAATTAAAGTACGCGCGAATGTAATTATTATTTAAGGCTCTAATTAAAATGGAAGCGTAATGAGACATGTGGGTGTTCATTGATTAAAATTATATTAATAAAATTATTCACACCAAAATGCTAAGCCATGACAATGGTACAGTTTTTAAATATATAATTTTATTATATGATTGTTTATGCTGTATTTAGCTAAGTACTGTATAGACTTAGTGTGTTTTTCATGTAACTAAAAAACTAATTTACCTTTTTTTATAAAAGAACTATTAACAAGCAAACAAAGATTGAAACAAAGAAAAAACAAAGATTGTTTCATTATTACACTTTAAATCTCGAATGTTCTTATTTCTATGTAAAAGCAACAATTTAAAGAAAAAACTTTTTAACCGGATTAAAGTTATGTATTATTATAAATTTACAATTATTTAACATAATTTTAAATTTATCCGACGTTTCGCGTACTTTACAGCGTGCGTGGTCAGGGTGAAATTTAAAATTATGTTAAATAATTGTAAATTTATAATAATACATAACTTTAATCCGGTTAAAAAGTTTTTTCTTTAAATGTGTAAAGGTTATGTCAATCAAAGACAATACTATGAACAATTTAAAGTTTTTTTTTATTTATTTATATATTCGCGCCTTCTTTGGAAAGGGGTCTCTGTCTAGACCACGGATCTCCACTTTCTTCGTTCCTGGCATACCTCTCTCGCTTCATCCACTTTGATGACATTCACCGTGCATGCTGGTCGGTTATGGGAACTTTTAACTTGTCCCTTCTCTAGTACCTCTTGGATTTGGTCCAATTGTGTCCGACAAGGTCTACCTGGCAACCACTTATCATCAGTCCTTCATGTTCAAACCACCTAAGCTTTCCCTTTCGTATCCTTGTTATCACCCTTTTTTTTACCCACACTGCTCACGTATATCACTATTACGTATCACGCAATGTTACACCACACATTTCTTAACGGACGTATTTTTCTACTTTCTTCCTTTACCCAACATTCACTACCGTAGTTTAATGTCATGATACGCTTTCCCCTCTGTATGGTCAATCGAGCCTGAAGGAAAGCTTATTTACTCTATTCCCAACATCCTTCTCTTCTATATCATCGTCACACTTTATATCCGGAGACACATACACCTGAAGTACAGGAACTTACTTACTTGTTCCACTATTCTCTATCTCTATATATCACATACAGTCATAGGACTGGTTTTTAGAATGGTTTTTAGAAAAAGGTGTAAATAGTTACACCTTTTTCTAAAAACCATTTGTTTTTTCTATGTTCACTTTCATCCTCTTATCACTCAAAGCTTCAAAACTCCAGCTCCTGCAATTCCTCCAACGAAAACGCCAGTACCACAGACCAATAAAACTACAGAATTTTAACATCAAATATTTATGAATACGTCGTATCAACGTAGCGCTAACAAGACTCGTTCAGTGATAACTTGCGTTTAAAAATAAAGTTTACAATGGATTCAATTGAAAACTAACATTAGTATATCATTGTTCTATGTATCCTTCACTTAATAATAATTAACTATGTAGTAAATAGTTTCGAATTGTCTGGAAACATAGACAGACAAAACCAGTGTTGTATGGAAGGAAAGAAAATGAAACTATAAGTGTTAACTGTTCATTCATGGCCATTCAGGGTCATTGACTCCATCCATCATAAGATATTTTATTAATACTATACATGAATAATGGGATATGTGAGCTGGTACAGTGGAATACTTATAATATGACCCATCAGCTGAAGAGTATTACTTCTTGAGGCTTTCTCGACTCCAAGTTATGGAGTTATATGGCTGTTATGGTCGCTGATGTCAATCTACGCTGCACAGTTACAGGTGCATTGTACTTTTTTTATTATCTAAACGGTGTTCCAATTAAAATAAACTTTGATTTTAACTTGCACAAACATTACTATATATTTACTGTTGTATATTATATAAGTAACAACATTTGTTGGAATAATAGAAATAATATATCACGAAATGTATTAATATTAATGTTGTTTCACTAAATATTAGCCTGAATAATCTTTGCATAAACCATCACAAAATTAATACACACGTCACATGCATTCACCACAAACATCACATCGAAATTAATTAATTTTCGAAGGAATTCGTAAACAGCATATTTAAAATTCCTTCACCGTAAACATTTGTAATGCTTTCAATCAAATATGCAAATATTTTGACCGACACTTTCCGCAATAAATCACTGTAGTAATTATTTGTTGAATGCGCAAATAATGCAATGCAAACTTGGACGGGAATGATAAGTATTTAAATGTATTCTACTTTTAATTTTATTAAAAGCATTTTTGTGCTTTGTTTCACGTTTGTCACATCAACCCCAACTTTGTAAAAAACTCAGTTTAAACTACTAAAAGCGAATCCTGAATGTTAAGTTTTTGTTCTCCATCGCTAGTTTGCGACATCAGCGCTACTGGCTTTGTTAGGACTATAACGAAATAGCATAATAATAATAATAATAATAATAATAATAAAAGCCTTTATTGCTGTAATTACTTATACCTACTAGTACATACAAATATGAAATACAAAAAATTAACACTAAAAATAATAATATAAATACTAATTCAAGCCGGTTGGTTGCTTTCTGTTATACAGCTTGTCCTTGGACATAGGCCTCCTCTAAGGGCTTCCACTCTTCTCTGTTTCTAGCTTTACATAGCCACATAGGGCCAGCTACTCTACGCACATCATCTTCCCATCTTTTTATTTGTCTTCCTCGTTTTCTTTTGTCATATTGAGGAAGCCATTCCGTCACTTTCTTCGTCCATTTATCTTTATCTCAAACGAAATAGCATAAAAAAATATTTAATTTGGCATTAATTTAACATATTATAATGATTTGTCAACGCTACACATATACCATTTATAGGTATATAGTCTCCTGTTGACAAAATTACCAAACATTATTTATAACACAGGTATTCAGATATATTTGTATCTTCTCAAAAGATATTATGACCGAAAAAGGCATACTTGTTAGCTCCAGAACCTATTTACGTCTAATGTTATCTTAATTATTCAAGATATTAACATAATCACCAAAACACGACGCCTTAATATTTTATCACGTAAGATTCTATTACGAAAGTAATGACATCGTAAAAATTTTACGCTCCAAAGTGTCTTTATATATTTAAAATGTTATTTATTTGATATGAATATCATAATAATTAATATTTAAATATTAATACCGTCTCCAAAATCATGGATTTTCAGAAAAATTTAGTTGTTTCGTAATAGTTACCGACATTATGCGTTTTGTCGGTAATAAATGTTGCACTGCTTTACCGACTCCCAACTCTCGCCTCCACAGCATCTCGTAGGGACAGTCAGTAACTGAGGGCCACCTAGGCTCTATGGCTCGCACTTTGTCTTTAAGCTGTATATATGTACGTAGTAAACTTAAAAATAAGTACCGGATATCTGCACCAAGATACCTAAGGTTAAGCCCTACGGGTATGATAAGAGGTTCAAGCTGGTGGGATCTTACTCGGGCAGGCTCACCACGATAGTTAAGGACTTGAAGGAGTCTTCGCCTCTTTGAGAGGAAGCAAGAAATGAATAAGACAGAGCAATATTTAAATCTGATTTTTGTTTATAAAACATGTTAAATACCTATGTATTCATACAATGTTATTATTCTTAAAGCTGTAGGTGTATCACGAGCCTTCAGCTATAGAAATTGGGACAACCGCGTCAGTCGTGTCAGCGGTTGACCAACGTTCAAATGAAATCTGAACACAGGTTATAACATACTTTTTTGTAGGTACATGCGGATAAAATAGGGAATTAAAATTATTATTTTTTTTTAGTCATAGTCAAAAACATTCACGAACTAAATACGTGCGATCATACGTCGATGTTTGAGTATTAAAACAGTAAAGTAAAATTCTACAAGAGAAGTGTTGGCCTAGTGGCTTCAGCGAGCGACTCACATCCCTGAGTTCATAGATTCGATCCCCGGCTGTGTCAAAGAACTTTCTGTCCATGTGGTCATTAAACATTCGCTCGAACGGTGAAGGAAAACATCGTGAGGAAACCGGCTTGCCTTAGACGAAAAAGTTGACGGCATGTGTCAGGCACAGGGGGCTGATCACCTACATACCTTTTGGATTGACAAATGATGAGACCCAGACCTAAAAATACTGTAACGGCGCTGATTTTTTTCAAAGTAATTCTTATCAATACATCTTAAATCGTTACATAAGCAAGAAGCTTCTAACACATTTCATAGAACCATTACACCCTCGCTGCTCTTATTACTCAATTTAGTCTTACATAAAATTTAAGTACTATTACATATTGTAGAGTACCCGGCTTTGTGAATCGAATTTAATACTAGGCAATTTGTAAATTGGAGCTTTAGCCAATTGTAATATATGTAGGTTGTTAATTTAGATATAATTTCTTTGAATTATAATTAAACAACAGAAAGATGCGTACCTGGGCCACGTGTTGCGCCATTATACCACCTCCGTCAGTTAATTATAATGGGTAAAAGCCTGGGTAAACGGCGTGTTGGTAGAAGGAAGACATCGTTTGCAACGTTAGGGAGTGGACTGCGGAAGAGTTGCTGCATCTGGTACAGGACAAGACATGCTTCAAGAGATTGACGGCCAACCTCCAGCAATGGAGGCACTAAAACAAGAGAAAAAGAATTTCTTTGAGTAGAACTACACGAGTACTAGAGATAATTGTGATTCATGAACCTTAAAATTATCTTTGAGTTTTTCATTATATTTTAGATGGTAATTGTTTAATGTTTGATTGAAAATGCAGTATTTTTTAATTTATGTAATTATGTGATTTTATTTATTTGAAAATTATATCATTCATTTTATATACATATATGATTTATTTTAGATTTATAGCAATTGTCGTCGTGATAATGGCATTAAGTTAGCTATTAAGCATTTGATAATTTTACTAGTTTTTAATGTAATTTTTATATATGACGGGGCAAACGGGCAGGAGGCTCACCTGATGTTGAGTGATAGCCGCCCATGGACACTCTCAATGCCAGAGTGCGTTGCCGGCCTTTTAACAATTGGTACGCTCTTTTCTTCATAAGTATGTTTTTAATTTTACATGGAAAATGAGGGGAAAAAATCAAAGTTTAAAGTTAGTTAATAACACTACGTGCTACCCTTTTAGATTACATTTAAAAACTGCCATCCGTGGCGGTTTGGTTAATGGAATTTTAAAGCAGCCAGCTTTTCACACTTTTTACTTAAAAAACTAATCCAGCTCTTTACGCCCCATCGCTTTGATAGTGCTGAAGATAACGTCAACTTTTAAGTGAAATTCAAATTTTTACTATAGGAAACTAACGTTTATGTCCAAAGCTAGAATACGCTTTTGTTAAGGGATGATTACTACTTGATTGTGGGTATTATGGATTACCCACTAAATCACAGGACACCATAATTCTATTAAATATTTTTTTCTACTAGGGTAACTGGACTGGTAACGTTTTCCCAATAGTTTGCCGTGTATGATTTATTATTATAATTATAAAGTATTTAAAGTAAACCAAAAATTTGGCGAAATAGTGGTGAAGTGTTTCTTGTCAGTCAGCTCTTCTCGCCCGTTCTACGCCCTCATGTAACGCGCCGTAACGTTTTTCTGTACCCAAGTATAGTAAAACGTTTCGTAGCCACCTAGTGACTCTTTATACCTAAAAGTTATCATTATGTAGTGTAAAGTATTGGAAAGTCAAAGATAATTATAACGGCTTAATACCATCCCCACCCGCATCGTAACGTTATACAAAAGGAACCCCCCCCCCAAAATTCGTTACGTAATACTTGAACGCTCCCTTACCAATATGAATAAATTTTGTAACATGTACAAACCTACCAATTCACCAAACAATTATTAAATTAGACCCTAAAACTTCTAAAATGTTAATCTGGAACCACATAACCGTAAATAAACCGTAGAAACTTAACCGGGTCAAAGATTAAACATAACATCTAACTATTGTTCGTTTCATCACCTGACCTCTGAAACCCGGAAGACGAATAGGGATGGAAAAATATAATAATTGATGATATTGATTAGAACCTTGCCTGAATAGACCTTTCAGTATAACAATAAATTAAGAGATATTTGCGGCTTATTGTACATTAATTAATAAATAAGAGTGTTTATGTACTTATTAATTAACTATTGTATGTAATAAAATATTCTAAGCTAGATCGGAGATGGATCATTAGTTTAAATTTAAGCTTAAGTCTAATATTGTCCATACTTATTCACATACACATACTTTTTCAATTTTAAGGTAATCCATATTTCATTATTATATTAACATACTGTAGCATCTTAAAAATAACATGAAACAAGTTGAATTATTCATAATATAAGTATCTCTCACTAGACAGAAGGAAAAAACAATGATATAGTAATATTTTTAAAAACTTCCGGGGACCCCAGAGCTGGTGCTTTCCTCGCTAAACGAATAAATATCAAAATACCGCGAGGAAATGCTGCCAGCGTTAAAGGTACCCTGTCACAAACTTTTTAAATTTGTTTTAATTTTCTTTTTATTATTTTTTTAAACAGTGTTGGCCTAGTGGCTTCAATGGCGTGCGATTCTCATCCCTGAGGTTGTAGGTTCGATCCCCGGCCGTGCACCAATGTACTTTCTTTCTATGTGCGCATTTAACATTCGCTCGAACGATAAAGGAAAACCGGCTTTCCTTACACCGAAAACGTCGACGTCGTGTCTGACACAGGAGGCCTGAGGCCCAGACCTAAAATAATTGTAGCGCACTGATTTATTTTTCATTTATTAAGTTTTAATTATTTTTAAGTAGGTATAGGTTATAGGTTAAGAAAATTTTAAATACTGTATATTTGATTGTTATGACTTATAATAATATTACTATTAGATATAAATGATTTATTATAATGGTCCCAAAAAAAAAAAATTTTAATAAGTAAAATGTTATATCTATCTCTAATACTTTACAACTGTTTTCATTAAAGTACAACTTATATAGAACGAGTACGTAAAAATATAAGCAAGAATTGTAATCCCAAACAAAACACCGACAATATGTCAGCGGTGACATATTTACGCTTATGTCAGCACCGCCAGGCCACAGATAGGATGAGATGTATGATGATTTAATGAAATGATGAAATATGCGTTGTCATTCCTCGGAATATTAATTATGCGTAACTCGGTTGCTTTGAACAATTGGAAATTGGATGTGAGCCTTGCTTAAAAGTATTTCATAATAAAACGCGGAATCATGTAACATTTACTATATATGTATAATTACATTAGAAAATAAAATAATCGCTACAATTTTTTTAGGTCTAGGCCTCAGATTTCTGTACCTGTTATGAAACAGGTACAGGTATGATCATGAGATCATTTGTGAATTCAATAGGCAAGAAGGTGATCGGTCTCCTGTGCCTGACACCCGCCGTCATTTTGAGTCTACAGCAAGCCAGTTTCCTTAAGATGTTTTCCTTCACCGTGAATGTTAAATCGAAAGTGTATTGAAGCACATGTATCGAACCTACGACCTCGAGGCTGAGAGATAGGCCGACTGGCTTAAGCGTGCGACCCTCCTCGGGGTCCTGTGTTCGAATCATGGCTGGTACAAATGATATTTACTTTCTATGTGCGAAATTAGCACTTGCTCAAACATCATAGAAACCCGGCTTGTTTCAAACCCTACAAACAGACACAGAAGTCTGATTGATCACCACCATGTGTATAAAATAACATTGATCGAATGCAATCTGAGGCCAAACCCTGGGCTGCAGGGCCACTGCGTTAATATTTTTCATAATTGATTTATGTTGTTCAGTTATTTATTCAGACAAATCATATAATTATCAAAAACCTTCAAACATATCAGACGAAGACGATTTTATCTAATATATAAAATTCTCATGTCGCTGTGTTTGTGGTTAAACTCCTCCGAAACGGCTTGACCGATTCTCATGAAATTTTGTGTGCGTATTGGGTATAACTGAGAATCGGACAACATCTATTTTTCATCCCCCTAAATGTTAACCCCTCATTTTTTTTTAAATTTTAGATAAAAAAAAAATATTTTTATGATACAGCAATTAAAAATACATACAACCCTCAATTTTCACCCCTCTACGATCAACCCCTATTTTGTATTATAAATGATAAACATGGCAAAACGACGTTTGCCGGATCAGCTAGTTTCTAAATAAAATCCGATAAAGCTTAAATCGAGCTTAAATTATTTTACAATAATAATGATAATATTGATATCGTATTAATAACGTGTATGAACTTTTGACGGAACTATAATAACTTGTCTAATGTCTAAATCGTTCATTAGTGGCAAAAAGTTTAAACTACTAAAAATCGCTGCTTTTAGACTGGCGTGGCGTGTTGTTTTTAGACTGGGTATGAAATTATTTTTACTACGAACTTTTTGATGGGTTTAAGCAAAATTGAAACACTGCTTAGCAGAATTAACTTTATCTATAACTAGAAAACTCATATAAAATGTTCTGGTCACAATATACACCATATTGTCACAAATAGAGAAAAAGTTAACATGGGTGTGCTAATGTTGTAATTCAAACGTTATCTACTTTTAACTCTTGACTTACATGAGTTAAGGTCCTATGTACCCCAGGTGGGGCAGAGGGTATTCAACGTAGAAAATCAACCTGTTTGGTCCTGGGATGCTATCTTAATTTCACCCACGTCATTCCAGCTTCCTTTGCCTCTGCAATGATGCTTCGTTGTTTTGGATAGACGATTCTTTTGTCTTGAGGATTCCAGTCGAGGGTTTGCTTGGAAATGTGACTTGGATCCTACCGGAGCGAATGGACCACCCACTTCCACTTTGAGCGTTATATAGTCCTGTCAATTGGTACCTCAATGCATAGCTCCCATAACTGAAGACTGCAGATTCTCTTGGGCCATATTCCAACACACTTAAGTTTACTAATTGTAAGTTAATTAGCATCAATCGTAATTAATATTTATTTTTCGGTACAGCTTCAAATTTTTTTTTTTTTTTTTAAAGACAATTCACACCAATTGACCTAGTCCCATGCCAAGCTGGTGAAGCTTGTGTTATGGGTACTAGGCAACGGATATACATACATATTATAGATAGATATACATATAAATACATATTTAAACACCCAAGACCTAAGAACAACACCAAATGCTCATCACATCGATGTTCGCCTCAGCCGGAGATCGAACCCGGGACCCATGGATTCGCAGTCAGGGGTACTAACCACTAGACCAATGAGTCGTCAAATATAATATATTATATATCAGTCAATTTGTATAAATTGACTTACTGAACATTTCAATTCATCGATTGATTTAACAAAATAGAATTTAATCAATAAAAGTACATCTTATCAAAGCTCTCTAGTCTCTATCAATTTGTACAACCAGTAAATTTGTTTAGTTTAATGCGTTTAGTTTGAAAGCGTGTCTGAGTAAAATATGTCTGAATTTATCAATCCTCTTGGACGTTTAAGCTAAATACTTGGGAGTTTTAGGCTCAAACTTAAGTAATTAAAACATAATACGGCCTACAATTTATTTGTTAAGCAATCGTGGTTGGATATAACTGAATTTTGATTCGAAACGAAGTCTGATAGTTCATGATTATTAAGCAAATAACATTAATTACGAACGCTTAGTTAAACTCTTTACATTTTATCTACGAATTTAAACACGAAAAATACAATATGTAACATCAAATACCTACTTACTAACTTTTCATAATGTATATATTCTTATACCTACAATATTTTTTGTGTGGTTTTCTTTTATAATTAATCAATCTGAATTAAACACTTTCTTTGCAAATAAACTGTATTGAAATTTAAACTGTTTTTTGTATTTTTTGTTATGTGTATGTTTGTAAGGTAATAAAGCATAAATAAATATGTAATAATAAATATTTATTATTATTAAATGTTTTAAGTCAAATTATAAATATCTTGTTTCCAAACGTTTATTAGGTTAAAACTGTCGATTTTACCAAAAAATGACTTGTTACTATGTGCAAATAGTATTTGATACGTCAAATATGTCTGAAAAGGGTCAATAATTTGCGTATAAACCTACACTAACCCAAAAATTCTCGACTTTGTCCATTGTTACTCGGTTTTTAGTTTCAATAGCGACCATAATAAAGGCGGCTGAATAAATTATTATAATGAAAGGAGCTCTCCTGAGGGACTCGCAAATTATTTGCTTGCTCGTTATTCGTGTTAATAAGTGTTGCGGGGACACGAACATAAAATTTGGGCCTCTTTTCGACTACGTAACTGCCAAGTGCTGTTAAATGTTTGACAGTTTTGTCATATTTAAAAATTAAAGCGAACATTAACGCAAGTTTATAAATTTTAAATAAATTTTAAAAAAAAGAGCAGTGTTGGCTTCAGCGTGCGACTCTCATACCTGAGGTCGTAGGTTCGATCCTCGGCCGTGCACCAATGGACTTTCTTTCTATTTGCGCTTTTAACATTTGCTCGAACGGTGAAGGAAACATCGTGAGGAAACCGACATGTCTTAGACCCAAAAAGTCGACGGCGTGTGTCAGGCACTGGAGGCTGATCACCTACTTGCCTATTAGATTTAAAAATGATCATGAAACAGCTTCAAAAATCTGAGGCCAAGACCTAAAGAGGTTGCAGCGCCACTGATTTATTTATTATATAAATTTAAAATCGTTACACACACGGTACAATGTTTAAAGATTAAATGTTTACTAAGCATACAGATATTTAATCGTTAATTATAATAAAATAAAGAAAGTAGAATTTTTACGCGGTTAAAGGAAATGTATGAACGATCTACTGAGACATCTTTCTCGAACTTAAAATTATCCAGCTCTTATAATCTTAGTTCTAAGACTTTTCCTTCGTACTTAGTGACGTACTATTGGGCTTAATAACGACTTAATAATTTTGCTTATCGTGCCGAAGCTGCGTACAAATTATTTGAAGAAGTCTAGTATGAGGGGGTGCAGTGCAATGATTTAATCAATTACCGTCTAAAATTCGTAATATTAGCGCGTTTAATCAATTCAAAAGGGCATTAAAGATACATATAGAATGAGCCTAGTAGACTAAAATTGGGACGGCTGATGGCGACGTGTACGTTTCTCATGTAAGTAAAATACATATTTTTTTTGGAATTAAATATAAAGTTCTTTAAACATTTTTTTTATTACACCCATGAGCGTAGTAATCTATAATTACAGCGCTAACTATTAGTTCATCTTATTATTACTTTTAATTTTACCATATAAATAACAATTGTTTTATTTAAACACAATACAAGTATGTCAGTTATCTGTTGGTTGCACCATTTTTTTACGAAAATCTATGCAACGGATAAATTATATTAAAAGTAAATTATACAAATTTTATAATTTGAAAGCATTTACGGTATTCAGATTTTTTAATATGTTCAAAGATTTTATAACTATAGATTTAAATGTCACTCATGTACCATATCCCAAATCTTGTATTTACGTAAACTCTAAAACCGTATTTACGTTATAAATAACGTTAACAATTTATATTACAACAACAATAAAGACGATTCACGATTCTACTTTATATTTAACCCCTACAGTTGCCCTTATATTAGCAATACGTAATTCTTCAATTTCAATCAAATATGGCCTTTAATTCACTGTGGTTAAAGGTGAATATTCCATAAAGGTATTCCCTGTTGTGTTACAACGAAATAGTGATTTAGGATGGCTCCCTTTGTTGAAAACCACGGTCCCTTGAATTTAGGTAAGGTGTTCGCGTTTATAGAAGATTGAAGTGACCGCAATTAGTAACTCGAGTTAAAGTAATTTACTGTAGGATGTGAGCTTACGTTTAAAACGATCCCCTTTAATTAAAACAGAGTTATTGTTTTAAAACATACAGTATTAGCTCCAAATTTCACTTTTTTGAAGTTATACTTCTTTAGGCGATGATGAAAAATTGATGAGAGTGAAATTTTACGATGCGCGCGCACCGTGACACAAAATTATCAGTATGAAGTTGCCCACTAACGAATTCTTTTTAAACCAGCCGGGCGCCGAGCGTGCGCGAGCGGGAATAAGACAATCTACAAGTAAAAAGAAATAAAATATGCGTGAAGTTAGCAGCTATGCCAAGAATTTTGAATGACCATACTGACCTTTGTAGTACCTTTTAAACAAATAAAGGAGTTTTAATTATTTTTTCAAAGAAATTTAGCAATGCTTTTTCAGTAAGACCTATTGTTACTTAGTTAAAAGGTTATGAAACATACCTAGTTATTAAATTGAATGAATCATATAATAAAATAATAAATAATAATAATTATTATTAATTAGTAATTGAATAATATACTAAATTTATTAACGTTAAATATTTATTATTAATTATTCAATATTTAAAAAAATAAAGAAAGCCAAAGAAGTATAACTTCTTACGCGCGTACATAAGTACTGGCACCCTTTTTTTTGTTTAGCATACAACTAATGGGCTAGGGATCTCTGCAACTGTTTAATTGTTAATTTTTCTTAAAAGTATGGGAAGCCCAAACACACGTTAATTATAATAAAATTGATTTAATTCTATAGAAAATACAAACAGACGGTCCAAGACATTAACATTCAGTAATAAAATTCTACGTCAATTTATATAAGACCCCACGGGAAAAAGCTGCCTCTAAGGAATTCCAGAAATTACTATCTCATGCTGTCTCCACCAATATTTTCGCGTCAAATATTGAATCTTAAGTAAATAAGTATGTTATGTATTATTATAAATTTACAATTATTTAACATAATTTTAAATTTATCCGACGTTTCGCGTGCTTTACAGCGTGCGTGGTCACGGTGACTGAAGACAAAAGGTGTAGGATGTCAAAAAGTATCACAGCTGTAGAGAAAGTTGCATTATCTGTATTTATTTCCCCGGAGTTGGTATCGACTAAAAGATGGAGGGTTTTGGCAAAAATGGCTCACGGTGTCCTCTATTTCGCGGATTGTTTTTCTGGCAAGCACGCGAAACGTCGGATAAATTTAAAATTATGTTAAATAATTGTAAATTTATAATAAAACATAACTTTAATCCGGTTAAAAAGTTTTTTCTTTAAATGTAGGTAATGTCAATAAAAGACAATACTATGTAAGTATGTTCCAAATAATGTTTTTCTTAAACCTATAAGCTAATCTAAACAAGCGTTAATTGCGCTCATATTATGACACAACTCTTTGTGAAAGTATATAAAGTACCTCCGACACTTAAATAAAAAAACTACCATCTAACATGTGAATTGGCGCCAAGACTACAACAGTAAACTAATCAGTTAAACGAGTCGATCTTACAAAGACAAAATAAATAATTTTGGACCCCATAACGCGCTTCCATCTGAAATAAAAATAATATAAAAAAATTTGCTTAGATCTAAACCCCCTAAAAATAACACATAAATTTAATTTTCGCTTTAATTGCGAAATGTAAAAGATCAAAAACCTTTAAAAAATTAATAATCCCGCTCTTAAAGAAAACAACGATTCATTTTAACACGAGCCAAATTTAATTGCTCTGTTGTTAGGAGAACGGGCTTTTAATTGGTAAGGCGTAAAATTCGTTAATTAAAACTATTCGTGAATTCTTTAATGATGGTGTCCGTTTCTTTTTTAATTCTTCACGGAATAATTAAAATTCAAGTGCAGTGCAAAATTCTGTCGCCTTGCTAAGAAACATAATAAATAGCTAATTCATGTTCTAAATCATTTCTAAAGTCGCAATTTATAAAGTATTGTTCCTGCGTCAATAACTTAGTGATCAAAACGTACCGTTTTACCTAAGTCCCATGGATTTTTTCCATTGAAACAGATTCCACATATTATTCGGGTTTTAAGGGAAAGAATCTACGTATCTTAAATATATATGATGAATGAAACACTAATGTGTTGCTGAAATATGTGTTTTAAGTAACAACATTTAGAGTTTGTTAATTTAATACAGAATTACTTTTGTCCTATTTCATTTATAATCCAAAATGTTTCATTAAAATTTAAAAGACAGGCCAAAAGAAATGTAATTATTTATTTATATATATTTAAGAATGATATGGCGTAATATCCAATTTCCCATTCGTCGGCCAAGTTGGACATAATATTTTTGTTGTGGTACCTGAAGAAGAGAACCTGCTTCATAACTAAACTGTTCTTTACAGAGCTTTTGACTTTCTATCACATACCTTATTCACATTTCGTTTATCCCGTCGAAACAAGTGGTCCAAATATTGTGTTTGTGGCAATTTGTTTTCGGGACCGGCACAATTGCGGTGTCCACATTCACGGTACGCAATGCTCCGCTTGTCACTTGTCATATTTCAAGCTCTTTTGTCATGTTATGCTCTGTCATTTGTACCTTTTTAATCTGAATTTGTAATAAGTGGAACTTGTGACGCCTAAAACGGCCATTAGGCATTTTAAATTAAAGGTTATTATCGGTTATTCTTGTAAAGTAAAACAAAATGAGCACAGGGTACTTATAAAAGGAATTACAATTAAGTTATCTAGCACAATTTAATAACTACAATATACTAATCATTAATTAACTTAAATAAATAAAGGCGCGAGGCGGATTTTGATTTATACTACTAAAGGTGATGTGGTAATGTTTTCCACATAAACCAAATTGTTATTTTATTATCCTATAATTGGGCATTTCATTTAAAATAAAAAACATTTCAAATAACTTCACAACATAATGAAACTAAAACCTAACGAACCTGTTCTCTGACAAAGGTTAAACGTTTGTTTTCGTTATTAATAACAATAATAAAGCCACTTTAATTCCATAATATAAAAAAAACAAATGGTACGTGGGTAACACTGAAAATTTTTAGAACGGGCCAGTTAGAAACATTACTAATGAAAACTTCTTTTGAATATCAATTTTAAACTAAACTCTATTGTATACTAATGTAGTATATTGCATTCATTTGTCATTTGTTTTTGTTAATTGGCGGAAAATCTAAAACTCTTGTTAGACGAGAAAATGAACCTGACGCGAGAAAATTTTCGGTCACTGATTTATTATGACGTTAAGTAACGGACAGTTTATTGCCTTCTCGTCAGTACTTTGCCTTAATTTTTTTTATCATAAGTGTAATGATAAATTAAATGAAAGTCAATCAAGTAGATCCCAATCAAAATAGGCGATACAGCAAATAAAGCGACTGACGATCTTAAAGCCGTTGTTAATAGGATTTGAATTTTAAATGATCGCTGCAGTGTGCTAATTCCCGTAGCTCGGGAATTTCCGAACAGAGGCTGGTTCTAAATCCTCTCATTACATCTAGGCCGGTCTAGCTATGGAATAAGAATACTAGGTAAGCTAAAATTTTGCACTCGTTTCCTGTGTCAGTGCTCTGTAAATTCCAATAGCTTCGTTTATGTATGCTATGTCGATGAAGATCCGTAGCGCTGATGTTTCCTTAGGATTTTGTGGTACGAAATTCAGCATTCAAGTCAAGTCGAATCATTGTTTTTAATTAGGCCTATTAATTCTTTGAAACTAACACTTTTGACACACACACTTGTAATTAAATTAAATTTAATTGTAATTAATGTAATTTTGACTTTCAAAAAACTTTTGAAAGTCAAAATTACAAGTTTAAATGATTTCTCCCCCTTTCAAAATTTATATGGACAAGAGTGGGCAAGAAACTCCATACTTACTGTTTTAAAATAGTTTTAACAATATTTTGTATACATTGATTTGGTAATAATAAGTAAAAACCATGTACCTAGAACAAAAAAAACAATTGAAATCGCGGTCGCGCTTGGAAATTACAGAGTACCAGTATTGGTTATAATAAGCAAATAATGATTTTAGTCTTAATCATTTCGTTTTCCTTTAATGTGCTATATATATATATATATATATATATAAGTATTAAAAACACACGCACAAGCAACAATTGTTCCAAATCTACAATGTTTTTTGGTTGCTGTACAAATTTTTATGTTTTTATCGTGATATATCTTCCTATCACTAGAAGACTCCAAAATATTCACAGTCTTGATTGATACAAACTGTAAATATTATAGTAAATATTCAATTGATTAGAAATTGTCACTTTAATGTATGATTAATAGTTTTACGATAACCTGTTTTTACCCTGCTATGTCCTCAAATTATCGCTTTCAGGTCTCTGTAATTATTTCACCAAACCACCGTTTAGTTGTTAAAATCGTCAAACCCTATGTGATGAGATTTGAATCCAATATTCAAATTTCCTATCAATAAATTAAATTGGGAAAAAATATACTTTATTTTCAAAGAGGCAGCATTGTATTCACAGAAAAACAAAAATAAATGATGCTGAGAAACAGCCCTACATCTTAAATGGAGATGGACAGGGCACGTAGCCCTTGATACACACGACAGATGATCTAAAATAGTAACCGAAGGGACTGGTCCAAAATGAAAAAGGAACTAAGGCAGACCAATAGAGCAAAATTTTGAAGACACTGGCACAAAATAAAATATAGTGGAAAAAGTTGGAGGAGCTTTTCTCCCTGACAGGGACCGCATCTTAGAGTAAACATTTTATTTATATCTATGAGGTCGTAGGTTCGATCTCTGCCAGTGGACTTTCTGCGCATTCAATACTCACTCGTACGGTGAAGGAAGACATCGCGACGAACCGGGCATGACTTAGACCCAAATAGTAGACGAGTGTATCAGGCACAGAAGGTACCTATTTGCCTATTAGAAATGATGATGGAACACATACTGAAATCTGAGGCCCAGACCTAAAAGTTTGTCATATATCACTGATAAGCGATATTTCATTTCAACGACAAAATTTTACCATTGAGTTTGATTTTGTTTAGAAAACATAACTGTTATGGTATTTAAAAAAAATGCACACGCATTATATGTATTAATTGGCAGAACAGGTCAGAAATCCTAAATTTCCAACTTCCTTTTTCTTAAACAACATACAATAACTTTTATTAAATAAAAAGTATTTTTAAAGAAAATAAATTAATATTTGAAAGCCTTGAACTATTTTGCATAATCAATAATTCAAAACTTACAAGTGACGATAAAATAGAGATATTGCACCGGATAATATTTTCAGGAAATGGAACGGAATAAATAAATTCCGCAGCAAAAGTTTAGTGAAACAATTCTCCGCGGTCGCTGACCAGTGAACAGCGCCATCTACATGCAATACCCGAAGGAGTCGGAGCATCGTTTACATCTGTACAGAGCACACATATTTTATCCTAGCTAGTGATGTGCTTTTTCGATGGTACAATGCGAATTGGAAATATGATGCCGTGTAAAAAATAAAATAAAAATAGCCTGTATTCGAGTACTACATAATGAGGATTACATTAAGAAATAAAATAAAATGGTTTATATTTATTTTATTTATAAGAAGTAATATCACTTATTCCACGTCATTAAATTTATATCGGTAGACATCCATACTCATCGGCAAAAGACAGAGGGTGTAGGCCGAGAGAAAAAGCCGGCGTAAAAAACTCTCGGTTCTCTTTTAACATATCAAATCAAGTCCAAATCATTATACAAAATATTAGTACACTTCGCTAGCATTCTCCAATCTTCCCTTTTATTCAATTTCCTCAGGTTTCTACTGGGCGTCTTCTATTTTTTTTTGTTGATATACCGAGTAGCTATATAATATTGTTATCGTAAATATCGATTCCTCTCCCATCACTATATCAGTGAGACTCCGCTATTTCAGCTGTCAAGGCGCGGTTCCGTCTTGACGTGACCATATATCCACTGAATATCCACTTCAATCTTATAACAGTCTTGTTTTATTCCATTCAACTGATACGAGAAATAAAAGTTGGCCTTTTGTCAACAGTTTATTGTTTAGAACTTGACTTTGGATATATTGTTACTATCTTTCGATAATATTTAGTATAAATTTGAATAAATATTCTTCAAATATTCCAATTAAATATAGTATTTACGATCAGAAGGGTATTTAATTGAGAAACAAATGAATAGAAGAAGATCTATATGTCCGTTACTTCCAAGGATCGGAATGGAAAAAGAAAACAGCTCTCCTGTTTTCTCTTTAGTGTTTGAGGTACACTAAATGAAAACCGTAGTAGAATTCACTAGCTTTATTGTCCTCTGACTTACATGGCGGTTATAGGGCGACTGACTGATCCACGTGCAAGTGGAATTACGAAATATTGATGCGTAGACAATATTACAAATACAATTGCGAAATATCTATATATACAATAATCACACCTCTACATACACCCCCTTCTTAAAAAAAAAATGAGTAGATACATATAAACACAAAAAAAAAATTACTACTGAAACTTTTAAATAAAACTATGACAAAGTGTAAATGTTATAACTATATACGTAGTATAAATGAATTCTATATTTTTATTTTAAATCTAAATACAATTGGTTTTGCAATTAGCTGAACAATCGCTGAAATTGCAATTCCCTACTTACTAAGTATGTTGCTTACAAATCAAAACATAAACCTAACGGGTTGCTTAACACTTCTACCACTACGTGTAGTTTTTAAAGGTTCATTAACCTGCTTATGCTGATCTAAGTTTCCGCTAACCTGATTGCTATTAAACTCATCTAGTATATACGCTGGCTTTACACGGTCTATTGAAACATAAGAAATTTTATCATTTATCAGAATCTTAAAATTCTTTTTATTCCTTTCCAATACCTTGTAGGGTCCGCAATAAGGTGGTACTAAAGGTTTCCGTACTGCGTCTATTCTCAAGAAAACATGTGAACAGGAACTTAAATCAGCATGTACAAACATATTTTTATTATTACAATCTCTAGGTTTAGGTTTAATACTATTTAAAATATCTCTCAATCTAATTATGTACGCTTGCGGATTCTCTATTTTGCTAATAGTATCGCTACAAAATTCACCAGGTAAACGTAAACAATGACCTAGAGTGAATTCCGCTGCGCTTATGTAACCGCTGTCCGCCTGACACGCTGCTCGCAGTCCTAGCATCACCGTAGGTAATTCTGCGAACCAAGCTGCGTTATTATTTAACCTCGCCATCAATGCCGCTTTTAAAGACCTATGCCATCTTTCTATTTTACCATTTGCCTGCGGATGATAAGGGCTAGTACGTGTTTTACGAATGCCTAATATTTTCATTAAATCTACGAATAAATCGCTCTCAAACTGCCGGCCTTGGTCTGACGTCAGGAAAATTGGACAACCGTACCTACAGATCCAGTTATCATAAACTGCTTTTGCAACAGTCTCAGCCGTCATATCTGTAACTGGACAAATCTCAGGCCATCGTGTACGCCGATCTATCATCGTCACGCAGTACCGATAGCCATGTTCCGTCACGGGTAGTGGTCCTATTAAATCGATATGCAAATGTGCAAAACGGTCGCCTTCCTCGAAAGTACCTAACTTAGACACCGTGTGTCGCACTATTTTACTTTTTTGACATTGAATACATGTCTTTGCCCAAATCCCTATATCCTTGTTCATATTTGGCCAAAATGCTTTTTTACATATTAGTGTTCGCGATCCCTTTACCCCTGGATGCGCTAACCCATGGAAATAATCAAATATAGACTTTCTAAACTCTTTCGGAATGTATGGCCTAATATTTTTAGTAGACGTTTCGCAATAAATCAAATCATCGGAATTATTTAAGTTCATTGTTTCAATTGTATGCTACTAGCGGTACTTGTACTCAATAAATTTGCTAACTCAGCGTCATCGGCCTGCGCATGGGCAATGTCTACGTATTGTATCGGGTTCGGACATGTTATCTCTTCTATCCTCGACAATGCGTCCGCAACTGCGTTCTCACTACCTATTACGTGTTGGATGTTATTTGTAAATTCGCTAATAAATAACAGCTGTCGCGCCCTTCTAGGTAATTCTTTATTTGAGTTTAACTTACTAAATGCGAATGTTAACGGTTTATGGTCTGTATACACCGTAAAATTCCTACCTTCTATTAAGTCCCTAAAATAAACGATGCCTGAGTAAATCGCCAAAAGTTCCTTGTCATATGTGCAGTACTTCTTTTGGGATTCCGTAAGCCTTTTTGAAAAGTATCCTAGTGGTCTCCAAGTATTGTTTTCCTTTTGTTGTAACACCGAGCCGATACTGAAATCGGATGCGTCGGTCATTAAAGCTAATTCTGCGTTTGCAATCGGATGCGATAAAGTAGCGGCGTTTTTTAAATTCTCCTTACACAAATCAAATGCCCTACTAGCCTCGTCTGTCCACTGTATCTTACGCTTATCGTTCTTTTTTGCTCCATGTAAATACCTATCTAACGTTCCCTGTACTTTCGCGGCGTTCGGTATGTGATTTCTATAGAAGTTTAACATGCCGAGAAACCTGCGAAGGTCCACAATAGTTTCTGGCTTCGGGTACATTTCGATAGCTTGAACTTTGTCGTGTAACGGACTAATACCTTTTTCTGAGACCTCGTATCCTAAAAAATCTATTTTTGTTTGACCAAAAACACATTTTCCTAAGTTAATTGACATACTGTATTTACTGAAACGCTCGAACAATAGTCGCAAATGTTTTTGATGTATTAACTCGTTATCCGATCCAATGATGACGTCATCAAGGTACCCGAATACATATGATTCTCCGGTTATATTCTTATCATCTAAACTATTCAAATGTTCTATGCCAGCTAATATCGTACTATTTTACCTTTGGAATGTTTGTGCTGCATTACGCAGTCCAAACGTCATCCTTGGGAACTCAAAAAGTCCGAATGGGGTAATAATCGCTGTCTTTTCAATATCTTCCGGCCTAACTTTTATAACATGATACGCTCGACAAATATCAATTTTTGAAAAAACTTTTTTGTTATGTAAACCATAGGTAAAGTCCTGAACTCTGGGAATCGGGTAACGGTCCGGTTTTGTAATTGCATTAAGCATTCTATAGTCCCCGCAAGGTCGAATTTCACCGTTCTTTTTAGGCACTACATGTAGTGGACTGGCCCACGGACTACTCGATGGTCTGCATATCCCTAACTCCTGCATCAGCTGAAATTCTTTTTTAACTAAATCGTACCTGTGCGGTGGCAGCTTCCTTGCACGCGTATACACTGGAGGGCCTGTTGTCTCAATATGGTGATAGACAGAATGCTCTGGCACTTCCTTAAAAATAGGTGGACGCGTGATTTCCTTGAATTGCTCAAGTAATTCCGCGTACGGCTGGCTACTACTAATAGACTTCACCGCTCCTAGCGAGTTTACACTCTTTGTTCCACAAACGTACAAATTAGTAACTAGGTCGACTAATCTATTATTATATAAATCAACGGATAATCTAAAATTTCTTAAAAAATCTGCCCCAATTATTGGTTGCTTAACATCGCACACTATGAACGGCCATTTTAAATCTCTCCTAAGACCAAAAGTTATTGTTAAATAACATATGCCGTATGTTTTTATCTCGCTGTCATTAGCCGCGTATAATTTAAAATCGCAATGAATTAGTGTGCGTTGTTTAACACACCATTTCGGGATTACAGAAATATTAGCTCCTGTGTCTATCAGGAAAGTAAACTTAGATAAACTATCCCTAACTAACAAACGGTGATTACTAGATACCTGTCCCTCAGTACATCCGTCCACCGCCTGCGGATATACTGGTTCTAGTTTCCCGCGCCGCTGTCTGTCTTTACGCCAGGCACAAGGTTCCTCGCACCTCCTCGCGTTCTTCCTCCACCGGAAATGAAACCTGCAGAGCCACTCTGGATCCCCTGGAGTCCTTCTTTTGTGCGACGCGGACCTGCTCCTGTAGCTTTGGTGGCCGCGACTCCTGGGACGTCCTTGATCTTGTTCCTCGCTGCGGAGTGCCGCAACTTCTAGCATGAGCTTGTTTATTTGCTGCATGAGCCCCGTAATTGTGTCTGCTACAGCAGGCATCTGTGGTGCTGCTGATGATGCTCCGGCCATGGCTGCGATTTCGCCGTTGTTGTGTTTTTTGTATACTTGCGCGACAAATTTTTACATATTTTTGTGAGTCGCCCCGCCCTATTCTTATTTTCTCTTTTATTCCTTTGGATCACATTGAATCACGTCGGGCCGCCCGCGGATCACGTCGGGGTCACCAGTTTAGTGTTTGAGGTACACTAAATGAAAACCGTAGTAGAATTCACTAGCTTTATTGTCCTCTGACTTACATGGCGGTTATAGGGCGACTGACTGATCCACGTGCAAGTGGAATTACGAAATATTGATGCGTAGACAATATTACAAATACAATTGCGAAATATCTATATATACAATAATCACACCTCTACATCTCTTTCGTATCTGCACGCAGACGCACGTCTCAAAGTGACATCATCATCATCATCAGAAAAGGTGGGAGCTTGTAGATTATTGTTTATCAGAATGCCAATCATAAAATGACTGCTTCACGACTGATTTGAGAGCGACCGCCGATGCGAAAACCGCTGTGTGAGTTCGAAAAGCGAATTACAGAATCGCAGGGTTGCACTGCAAAAATTACATCCGATATTAAAAAATAATAAATCAGTGACGCTACACAACCTAGCCGTCAGATTTCTGTGTCTGTTTCATGTTTATCATCTAATAGGCAAGTAGGTAATCAGACCCCTGTGCCTGACATACACCGTCGACTTTTTAGGTCTAAGGCAAGCCTTTCGATGTTTTCCTTCCCCGTTTCAGCAAATGTTAATATGCACATAGATATAAAGTCCATTGGTCCCCAGGCATTAGAGTAGGACGCTGAAGCTACTAGGCCAACACTGCTTCTGCTCCAACAATAGGAATATAAAACCACGTCACCGATGTTCACCAACATAGTGTGTATGAATTATGGAAAATAACGCTTCTTAGCTTTTATAGGAAGCAAATTTATTTTACATATATTGCTAACTATAAACTGTGTACTAATATTAATTTAGTATAAATTCGAATTAACCGTCAACATTTTCCTCTCGATAAGTGAAATTTCTGCACTCCCGATGCAAAATTTATTTATCGCTCCACTGTTAGCACTTTAAAACTCCAATTAGTCCTCAATATTCGCTTATAAAATTCGATTCCACGCAAAATAAGTACCCAATATTACGGTAAATTGTGATTTAAAAATTCCCCGTTTCCTCAAGATGTCGTATGTTCTGTGACAGGCGACATGCTTCGACTTACGTGGCGTTCAAATATTTATGTAAGAGGTCGAGAGACATACAGATACGTAGAGCGCAAAACTTTTCTCATCTATAACTTAAAGAATAATGCACATTTGATATATTATTCCAAGCTGGAATCAGCTGCCATTGTCATTATAATTGAATAACATCAAAGTTACTTCAAAACCGTGAGGTGGTTTATTTGAATTGTCAATGTTGCTAGATCTATAAATTAACATACTATTTGATAGTCTGTAGTAGTAGTAACTTCAGTTAGTTATAATGACATTGGCAACTGGCTCTACGGCCATTGCTCCGATGCTTATACTTACACTATGCTAATCCTTTTATGTATACCGTATCCTAACTATTATTAATATTAATTTACAGATATATAAAGTCATTTCTTACTATAGAACCACATTCACTGTTTACCATACAATCGCTATCACTGAAAAGGTTTTTTTTACGGAAATCTTTAATAATATTATATAATATGATTTTATTACGTAGCCTACCTTTTTAGGAGCATAACATATGGAACGTTTTTCTATGCTACCCGTAGACTCTCTTCGCGTTTCTAGAATAAAAACTGATTCTGAGGCTTTCTCAAATTTTGCTCTCCATAAAAGCCTTTTATAAAAAATAAATAAAATAATTGTAGGAATTGGTCCAGCCGTCTTCTTTATTTTTACACCTAGCAATATATTTGCGATTTTATTTATTAAGATATATTTTTAATGCATGAAATATTAATCAGGCTTTCATTGAACAATTAGACATTAATCAAATAAAACTAATTACAGTTTAACGATATAGGTCTACTTTAAGATTTTTTCAGAATTTAATTATTGTTTTATCTCACAACATAAAGTTAATTATAATAAAAAAAACTTACGTACGCCATATTTAAGGACCGTATGTTCACAAGTAGCAGATACATAAGACGACACCGCAATCTGCCACCGCCCAGAGGTTCTGTTAAAGAGCCGATCATCCGCCGACCTCCCCATTTCACTCCACGTTATATCGAACTCAGATTAGAGTTATTTGAGATTTTCATTTTATCAGCGTATAATTTGATTGGAGCTTATGCGTCTTATTGGTCGGATAAATTATTCCACTTTTCGAGCTTGAATTCACGCTTTGCTTATAAATGATTTCATGTTTATATATGGGATTGAATACTTTTGCACTTCTTTTATTTATATTTATCAAGTAATAAAGATGTTTATTTTATTTAAATTAGCTTATTTTATCTTATCTTTCGTTTCTACGTTGCAATTATAATTATATATTATATACTGTTAGCGGACCTACAGACGTTGTCTTGTACATATCACCGAAATATAACAAAATCCGCAAGTTTTTAACATTATAGGAAATTTATAAAATTTCGTAGGATTTTTAACGAAAGAAATTTTTTATTATTTTACGCCCACATTTTCGCAAATCCTACGAAACTTAATAACAAAATCAGCGAGCTTATAAGTTTAAATTTCCTAGCAAATGTATAAACTTAGTGATTTTGTTATCTTCCGGTGTCATAAACACGTCAAAAAAAATGTAATTGTAAATTTTGATTTTCAAAAGTGCCTTCTTATAGTCTAGTCGACAAGTTGAAAATGGAACAAAATAGAGATACTACTCTTAAAATTATCTGCGATAGCTCATTGGATCCGGAATGACGTCTAGAAAAATGTGCTAAAAGCGTGTATTAGCACATAAAAAATTGCAAAAGTTATAGACCATTAAAGATGAAAAAATAATGGAATTTAGTTTTTTGCCAATATTTAATAAACTATTAATATTTAAGAAATTTCAAATAAAGATTCTGAAAGAGGAGGAAATTTCTAATAAAAAACTCCTGACTCCCAGAACTCTATCTCCATTATTTATAATGTTAATTTAACGCTGAAAATAGGTCTGCGGTTGACTTTTTTAGGATTCGCGCGTGGCGTCAAAAGCGACTACAGCACATTAATTAATTTATTTAAGGTATTGAATATTTTTTTTTAAATTTGAAAAAATTATGGTGTGTTCTGAACACTATAATTAATTTATTCCCGCTGAAAATTTTACTTAAAGTTAATTTTTCAACAAGTTAAATAATTGTTAACTAACGAAATTTTCTCGAACGACCGTCTTAATTGTAAGTGAAAAAAAATGTTTAAATAATGGTCGTAAAAATATTTCGCTTCGTAGAGCCTTTCTTACATACATACTTAACAAGATCGTGCCATAAAAGTTAAAAAAATATTTATACTTTGTTTATAACAATTTTTTTACTTAAACAAAAACTTAAAAATCCATGTAATGATGTTAAAAAAATTTTTTTTTTCTAAATCATCATATAATCGTTTTTTTATTAATACAAGATATTTATTGATTTGCAAAAAAAAAATTCCCGCCATTTGTTGATAATTTTTTTTTTAACAAATTGATTAAATCAATATTTTTTTTAAAAAATGTAACACAACTTTATTACATTAAAAATTTTATGATTTTTAAAAAAATTTTTTTCCTTAATAACAATTTTTAATTGTTTATAATCGTTTTTTTTAATTTTCTATTGTTTAAATAATTAGTTAAGAAATTTTTTTTTTCCTAAAAATCATAATTGACAGTCTTCTATAAAGTATAGAATTTTTTTTTTTAATTTTAAATAAAAGTAATATTCATGATAATCAAAAAATTTACAAAAAAAAATTTTCTATACTTTGTTATATATGGTTGTTTTTGTTAATTTTAGAAGTTTTAGAAAAAAAATAAACAAAAGTTGAATATTTGTTTATAACAAATTGGTAAGTTAATAAACAATAGAATTGTTGATTAAAAAAAATTTTTTTTCTGTTACTTTATAGAAGACTGTCAATTATGATTTTTAGGAAAAAAAAAATTTCTTAACTAATTATTTAAACAATAGAAAATTAAAAAAAACGATTATAAACAATTAAAAATTGTTATTAAGGAAAAAATTTTTTTTTAAAAATCATAAAATTTTTAATGTAATAAAGTTGTGTTAAATTTTTTAAAAAAAATATTGATTTAATCAATTTGTTAAAAAAAAAAATTATCAACAAATGGCGGGAATTTTTTTTTTGCAAATCAATAAATATCTTGTATTAATAAAAAAACGATTATATGATGATTTAGAAAAAAAAAATTTTTTTTAACATCATTACATGGATTTTTAAGTTTTTGTTTAAGTAAAAAAATTGTTATAAACAAAGTATAAATATTTTTTTAACTTTTATGGCACGATCTTGTTAAGTATGTATGTAAGAAAGGCTCTACGAAGCGAAATATTTTTACGACCATTATTTAAACATTTTTTTTCACTTACAATTAAGACGGTCGTTCGAGAAAATTTCGTTAGTTAACAATTATTTAACTTGTTGAAAAATTAACTTTAAGTAAAATTTTCAACGGGAATAAATTAATTATAGTGTTCAGAACACAACATAATTTTTTCAAATTTAAAAAAAAATATTCAATACCTTAAATAAATTAATTAATGTGCTGTAGTAGCTTTTGACGCCACGCGCGAATCCTAAAAAAGTCAACCGCAGACCTATTTTCAGCGTTAAATTAACATTATAAATAATGGAGATAGAGTTCTGGGAGTCAGAAGTTTTTTATTAGAAATTTCCTCCTCTTTCAGAATCTTTATTTGAAATTTCTTAAATATTAATAGTTTATTAAATATTGGCAAAAAACTAAATGCCATTATTTTTTCATCTTTAATGGTCTATAACTTTTGCAATTTTTTATGTGCTAATACACGCTTTTAGCACATTTTTCTAGACGTCATTCCGGATCCAATGAGCTATCGCACATAATTTTAAGAGTAGTATCTCTATTTTGTTCCATTTTCAACTTGTCGACTAGACTATTAATAGATTTTTGAAATAAATGACTTGACTTGAGTACATAAATATAATAAGAAGATATCCTTATTATCAATAAATATAATAATATAAATAAAATCATACTAGCAAAGTGTAGACTTTTCTTCCTACGATGAATGCTACGCGTGTTACACGTAGCATTGTTCGTAGAACATAACATTCGACTTCTAAGCACTACGCAAACACAAGAGCCATGTGCCACCATAGTGCGCATGAACTTATATCGCTCAAGAAGTCGCGGTAATAACATAAAATTCCAACTATATGTAATGTATTCACATTACGTATTTGTGTATCATATTAACAATCTTAAATCCTTTTTAACTTGCAGTCTTCATATTTAATTGATGTAGTAGGTTTGAAGATAATTACTTATAACTTCATTTGAAGTTTTCTCAATGTATTTATATACAACATTGCGACTTATATCAATAAGTAGAATATACAATATTTTATGTCTATACATTAAATATTAATATGTTATAATATCAGTAAATATTTCAAGTATTTCCCTATAAATTTAGTTTGTAATGATATTATAAATGGTATAATTCTGATCAAAGTGAAATACTTACTAAAGGTTACATTAGTCCTAGTATTCCGACTTATAACTCGGTAAAGGTAGCGGTGATATTTCTTATTTAACCTTAATAGGATTAGGATTACTGAGGTTTTCAAAACGCCACTAAAGTAACAACTCACACACAACCCACACACATTCTTACTCTTATATTTTAAATTGATATAAATAATAAATAATAAAAACTTTATTCATGACACATAGGTTGTGACAAAATTCATATATCGCTAGCCCCTACTAGGGAGTCCCTGTATTGTGGGTAACTAGATAACAATTAGTCAGTGGTATATGTTACGTGTTTAAACAGTTTTTTAAGAAAAACTAGGCTTAGGGTCTGTTTCACAATGTATGGATAAAGTACCAAATAGCTAATGCAACACATAAATTATTTGGAAGATAAATTGTGCTATTTGACACTTCATCGGACTCATAACTTTTGATGGATTTTATGTGACGAATAGCGCTATCTGACAGTCGTGAAACGCAACAATAGTGTTTATCCTACCAATAAGTAATAAATAGCTAATTTGGAACTTATGTAGAACTTATCCGTACATTGTGAAACAGACCCTTAGTGTTACAACTAATCAAACACAAGTCATATAGACATTTAGTATGTGTGAATGGATGTGTGAGTGTGTGAATGTATGTGTGAGTGTGTGAATGTATGTGTGAGTGTGGGAACGTATTAGTGAGTGAGTGAATGTATGTGTGAATGTATGTATGAGTGATTGAATGTATGTGTGAATGTGTGAATGTATGTGTGAGTGTGTGAATGTATGTGGATGCGTTAGTTTTTGAGAGTGTAGCTAAAAGTTGTTATAAGCGTGTGCTTTGTCTGTGTTAGTTTTTGGCACCACAGAGTCATGTCAAGATACGTAGTAAGGGCTTTGTAGCTTGAAGTCCAATTCAGCTAGCGTGATTATTATATGATTAGTGAGTTTGTATCTGGATAGTTTGACTATCTCAGAATCCATTAATAGGGAAATTTTATCATAATGGAAGGAATTAATCATTTAAGTTTAAATCCAACTCTAAGTAATCCTTCCAAATTACGATAAAGATTTCGCCATTTAAACTGAGCATAAAACACTTTACGACTCGATAGTTGGAATAGTTTTAAGGCTGATTACGTGACGAAATCCGGTCCTATCAGCCAATCGAAACCCAATCTTAAACTTAGAAGTTCGTTTAGATTAACTGCATGAATGGTTTAACGATTAAACTTGCTGAATTTTTATAACATGAAACTTGTTTATGACGCTATAAACTTAGCTTGAGTTCTAGATCTGTGGAATACTAATCTGATTTTAAATAGAAGTGAACATAGAGTGGGAATTTGTATTTTTATTGAAATTTCTTTGAAAAGAAATCGTTTTAATGTTTACATACTTAATTTGTTTTATATGCTATTTTGTGTTTATTTATAATGCTGTAAATAGTTGGGCTCTAATAGGCTCAAGTGGTTGGGACATATGCACCCAATGGCGGACGACAGAACTCCAAGGTACTTATTGAACTCACAACCTGGTGGCAACTGAAAACCTGGTAGACCAAGGCTGCGTTGGTGGGATGGAGTTGCCAAGGGCCTCGAAACTGGACGCAAGAAGCACTAAATAGATTGCAATGGCTAAATATACTTGAGAAGGCTAAGTCTCAAAAGGCGCTGTAGGTATAGCCATTGATGATTATGATGATGTATAAAAATATTATGTATAAGTGTTGGACCAACAAATTGTCATAATAGTCAACTAAATATTTTCTTAGAAAATCATATTTACAATTATTGATAGGAACTATAACAGAGGTATTTGGAATTAGTATCAATTATCTTTAATAAATGTTATTTTATTTTTTGACATTGTCACCTTTCTGGCTTTTCCTAAAGCTAAAATCCCTTAAATAATCTTCTTCCTGATCCCTTAATAATCTTGTACCGTGGCGACTACTACGTCTATCTATATATAAAGATAGACATAGATATATCTATATATAAAGATAGACATAGATATATCTATATAACTATGTCTATCTTTAAAAAAAAATTTTTTTTAAATTATAATAATACTCTACCCCTGCCATTGTATCCAGGGACTTTTTCTGTTTCTTAAATTTTGACTAAAAAGATAAAATATATTAATTACAATAAACTTGTTCATGAATGACGTATTACGCGTCTCGCGAGATACGCCCCGGCTTCATCGGTAATATTTTTATTAACAATATTCATTGGCGAGCCGGGCCGCAATTCCTTGCGAGATCCGTTCTTTGATTTTTGTTTGCCGCCTTTAGATATTTAATTATTTTTTCGCAGAACCATTGAAGGCACGGTATGTGCTTTGTTAACATGTCCTGTAGGCCTTTACATCTTAAAGTTGAGAAAAGAAGAACGTTACATTTAAAGCCCCTGAGATGATTCTTTAACCGCTAAATAGGTAGAACCAATATAGTGCGTGTGCGGGGGTCGTCATTCAACGAATTTTTCAACTCAGCACACCAACGAGCAACCTCTTATGTTACTCTCAAGTCTTCATTTACCAACTCGGTAGTAAACACAAGCAGAGATATTTTATTAATTTAAATTTTATTCATTTTTAAGAACACGTTCCGACTCGACCCAATAAATGACTTTTATTTTTAAAAAACAAATGAATTGATTGCTTTTGTAATATTATTATTTCTAATGTCTGGGCTATGCCTGGCAGTATTTACTTTTCTCTCTTTTCCAAGGAGAATGTATAGCATTATCAGCCTTTATATTGATAGTTTAATATATACGAACTATCAATATGTTAACTTTACTACAAATATGGCTCCTTGTATTAAAGATACTCGTTTTATGTGGTACTATATTCATAGATATTATATTCAAGCCTTTAAACTATTGATTATTATTACTTGATGACTTATACCAATTATACTCTTTGCGACATTATAGATATTAGCTTGTTGAAAATACGTAAACATTATATTATACTTTTACGAAATTATACGAAATAATAAAATCAATTTCATTTTAAAGAAATGGAGACAGCGGAGTTTCTTACAAAATAGGTCACTTTTATCCTCATTCTACAGATGACACAAATGATTTGCTCTTTAAGTATAATCTCCGGAAAATCTGATAATTGGCAAAGACTTTTCTCAGAATGTAGATATTCAGAAGGCCATTTTCATTTCCCTTTTAGTTTATCTTCATCATCTAATTGTGTAAATGGATTTTTTATGTAAATCAAAAGAATTGGTATTGATCTTTTTTTGGGCGTATTCGAATCTGTTTCAATAACAGCCACACAACCAACACTGGAAGTCTGATTTTGATTCCTTGTGAAACAATTGTTTCAATACTTCTTTTGGGTTGAGCGAGTAAACATTTCCACCTCACCGAGGAAAATAGTTAGTCGATGGCCAGTCAGGCCAAAACTAATCACTTAGTACTTATTTAATTAGCATCTGGTAGATATTGCCGGTGATCGCAGAGCTTCTTTGACGTGACAACGTCTTATAATTCGATGGAGCCGGCTGCACGCACGAAAAAACATGACGCATGCGGCGTTACCTCGCTCTGAGGCGTTCCAGTTAAGGCTTGAAGTGCAAGCGAGAGCGCGGAACGAGCGACAAAGAGGCACAATCGGCATCCGCGTTCGGATGCGTTCGTTCGTTAAAAATTTACATAATTGTATTTATGCGTACAATTAAATGTAACTTCGATCAATTCAATTGTGATTTCCATTTACCTTGTTCTCTATATCCAAACAAAAAATAAAATTAAAATTTTATTTTGAAAAATCATTCCGTGTTTTCTTATGACGATGTCACGTTCAACTATCGTCAGTAAACCGACTTTACAGACAACCGATTTTTTTATCGCTCAAGGGCTAAGTATTATAATAAAGCCAGCGTTAAAGGTACACTACCACAGGGACTAAACATTTTAAATATATTTTAATTTTCTATTTCTTTTAAATTATTATTATTAATATGTAGGTTAAGAATATTATAAATACTGTATGTTGTAAATAAATTAATGACTTATATTAACTAAATGAACCCATTACTTTATCTTCATTTAGTATTATCATTTAATAAAACGTCGACCCCCTGAAACAATTTTCGTAATTTAACAGCTCGCTAAGATCTTGCATTAAGATAGAATGTAAAATTTATTCATTGACGAGAAAAAGGCGCGAAAGCCTGCCAGATTCAATTTGAACCTGTACGTAATTTCCTTTCTAGACTTAAAAAGATTATGTTAAAACTTATATGTACTTCTAGCGATTCGCTCATTCTCCTGAGACGTATCAAACTGTTAAAAAATATTGTCAGAATTCTTGAAAGTTATAATTACATCGCTTACTTTTGTTTCGTCGTTCTTTTGTCGTTATAAAGTTTAGAAGTACGAGTAAGTTTGTGATATTTGGATCTGTCAGACACTATGTATCTACGGTCTTACTAATAAAGATTTATGCACATCGTATAAGCCTGTTATAAGAAAAATGTTACTAATAATTCCTGAATTGACAAGTTTGATGTATACTGCTGTTATAACAAGTGTCTGGTTTGTATGAAGACTTGTACAATACTTATACAACGCAGAAGCCTAGTTTAACGGGTGTATATGACAAAAATTGCGTAGCTTGCGTGCTTTAGTTCAAGGAAAGAGCCTTAGAAGATGCTTCTGTCTAGCCCTTTCGTGAGCTTCGGCAAGTTGCTTCTGTTTGAGCTCATGTGTTTCAGCCATCTGCCTTTGTTTTGTTTCGTGCTCTTCCTGGAAACACTGGAACACTACCGTGTTGCGGAGTTTGGCACTTTCCACTATTTGAGATGCCTAAAAAATTTAAGTATGATCGTTGAGGGGTTTTGAATGAAATAGCCCTTTCTCTATCACATTGATACTAACCTCTTCTAACTTTTGTACTGCAGAACGCGGCTTTTTATGTAAAATTCTAGTCCTCTTTGTCTGAGGTTTTGGAGTTTCTATTAGCTGCAAATAATAAAATGTTATTAATATATTAAGTAAATGTGTATATAATTGCTATGGTTGATAAAATAAATACAACTTACATTAGAATTATGAGTTGTATCAGAATTATTAAATCAAACGTCAATCAAACACGGCGGGTTGCCAGGGTAACAATAAATAAGGGTCGTTTTGTTGTTCAACCAATACACATCGATTATTGGTCAAAGAGGTGTTTATGCCCTGTACAAGCTCTATTCACTGAATTACTATCACCTTGTTATAACGCATGTATAGTGATTTTTATTAGTAAGACCGCTTGTGTACAGAGTGCAATATATATATAGTAATTTTAATGCGTTTTGCTTGATAGCCACAGTATATTACTGAATATAATTAATTATATTAGAGTAATGTATTCCAGGAATACACTGCAGTCTATGCACATAAGACACAAAGCCTGTGTGTATTTGTGAAGTCTAGCATGTAATTAAAGGACAATTCAGACATAACTAGAAATCTCAGCGGATTGAAATCTAGGGCGATTGAAACGTAACTAAGTTCAGTACCTAAATATCTCTAATTTAAATGGTTTTTCAATTTTTTTACGAAAATCAAGTAAAACACGTCGATACATAAATGTAATAAAAATTAAATGCTATTACGAAATTCGAGGTAGTAGACGGTGGGCTGCATTATTATAATACTCTTAATCATTGTCAAATAGTTATGTGTCAATTTGATGTTGACTTAAAACGCGATATAATAATCGCGTAACAATTATTTTTATATAATAAACCATGCATACGTATATATTCTGAAACGATGGTTACTAAAGATAATAATGAATGGAATAAAGATAATAATTTTTAATGTGGTCCACACCACATGACCTTATAAAACGTACTTGAAAAGAAGAGCCTTCTTTAAATTAAATCTCAATATGACTTTTAAATTAAATTCTGCAGCTGAGTTTCATCATCGGACGTTGAGGCAGAATACGAAATTCCACCCGTATCACCTCGACGTCCGCTGTTCCACAACTGAGCGTTTTTCAGGGCAGTTTTTGTCGTGCACCACCACTTTGTGGAATCAGCTGCCCACTGAAGTATTTACGAACCAATTCGACTTAGGGTCCTTCAAGAAAAGAGCGCACCAATTCTTAAAAGGCAGGCAACGCACTCGCGAGCCCTCTGGCATTGAGAGTGTCCATGGGCGGCGGTATCACTTAACATCAGGTGAGTCTCCTGCCCGTTTTCCCCCCCGTTCTATAAAAAAAAAACACCTATTTCACTTCAAGCCTTATTGTTGAATGTATTTTTAAGGAGTTCAAGGCGGTTTTGTGGTTTTCCCAGTGACTAGTATCGTTTTCAGTAACGTTAATTCATCAGTAGTAAATTCATTAAATCTTATAAACAAGTAGATTAATAAGGCTGTATAGTAATTGGTTAAAAATGACGAAACCTTCATTAACATTAATTTACAAGCTTCGAAACAGGCGGAATGCGCTAAATTAGTTTTCTGTGTTTAATTATTATCAGAGTACTCACCTTCACAGAACTATTCATCCAGCTTATTTTAATAGCTTTAGAACTAAGAAGTTTGCTGAATAGGAAATGCTTTGTGGTTTAAGAGATAGCTTTGAGTTTCAAGAAAGGGAAATGTAGTTTCATTTTAAGAAATTTTAACTTTGTCATAAATCGTATTACAAAACGTAATTATAATGATTGCGATATCGAAATTATATTGTAATACTGAATATTACCGTGAGCCAATTTCCTACTAAGTCCAGATGAAACACTGCAGGGAAACACTTATACTTGGTACGCTCTTCACTTGAAGGACCATAAATCGAAATGATGTGGGTAAATTTCAGTGGGCATCCCGTTCCACACAGAAAGTAGAAGATGTAAGAAACGCTCACTTGTGAAAATTTACTGTTTCTGTTATCCCATCAGAATGGAACGCAGCGTACAATCATGTACATTTTAAGTTTTCACCCTCTGTAAGCGAGAGACAACAATAAAAATAAATAAACTTAAGTAGAAGTGGGCACATGGCAAGAGGAACAGACAAGGAGCAAGAAAGTAATAAACTGGTTCTCAAGGTTGGTAATATAAACGCAAAAGAAGAAGACAATTTAGAAGGTGTATAGACCACATTAAGGAGTTGGTGCATGGCAGAGAGTTGCACAGTGTAGACAGAAATGGCGGGATTTGGAGAAGACCTTTGCCAAAAAAGGCACACAGATATTTAAATAGAATGATATGATAGAAATATACATATATTTTTTTTATTGGACAATTCACACCAATCGACCTAGTCCCATGCTAAGCTGGTGAAGCTTGTGTTATGGGTACTAGGCAATGGATATACATACATATTATAGATAGATAGACATATAAATACATATTTAAACATCCAAGACCTAAGCACAACACCAAATGCTCATCACATCGATGTTTGTCTCAGCCGGGGATCGAACCCGGGACCCATGGATTCGCAGTCAGGGGTACTACCACTAGACCAATGAGCCGTCAAAATGTGTTAAAGTATCTGAATAATAGGCTTTAATTATTATTAAGCAAGAACCTGCTACATATTTTGTATGCTAAAGCTCCATATAGTTTGTCAAGGTAAGCCAAAAAATACTGTAGTTACTCGGAGTTTTTTAATATTATTACGCCCAGAAGCTCTTACACTACAAACTTTCTTATTTACAACTCGCTAAGTATTTCATTATCTTTATTGTTCCTTTATACGACTGGAATTCGTTTTGCGTTAAAAGATTTTTCACTTGAAAAAAAGCTACATAATGTCGCGATATTAAAATTTAATTTTGCTAAAGTGATATTGCATATTTTTCTGTTTTACGTACCTTTTGTATGCCCAGTATAATAGTACTTTGTTAAATATTAATTATTTATACGTAGCACTATGCAAAAAAAGTATACTAGAATTGCTTTTATAGTCTGTGTGATTACGTAGAGCCATACTATGTATATACATACGAATGCTAAGGAAACAAATAGTTGGTATGTACGAGCCGAAGAAAATTTTTCGCTCGGATCCAATGAAAATGCACAATTACCTTACTTTATTCATAAAAACATAAAATCATCTACTATACTTTTTTAACTAGACTATTATTTTGTCTCTTTCTGTCAAATTATGTTTACACTGCGATGAAGAGACGAAAAGGTACTTTAAAATGCAATTTGACTGTTTTTATGGGTAAAATTTTAATTTACTATCGCAACTAAGTCGCGTGCAAGAGTTGACCACAAATAAATTTACATAGCATATCCATTTTTATGCTTCATTAATTATAAAGTGGCGATTTTTTACTACTTATGTTTAACAATATGTTTTATTAAAAAAATCGCATGAAAAGGCTTAGTAGCAGGCTAATGCGGCAAAGCAATCTAGGCCTTTGATGTGTTTAGATCCTAATTTAATGCCACTGTATAGTCTCGCGGCACACACACGAAAATCCAATCAGTTATATATAGCTACTCATTAATTTTGACACTATCAATAAAATCATTAACAAAATTAAAACATTCTTCAGATTAAACCAAGCATTAATTAACATGCCCAAAGTAGTGTTGCCCAAATAGGTTTAGCGTTCAACTTTCAACCAGGAGGTCGTATGACGGCTTTGCAACAGTTTCTTGACGTCTTAGCGTCACGAAGATGTGCAGCGTTTTTGTCGAGGGAGGAGCGATTAAGAGAGAGTGAGAAGGGCGTATTACCTTATAGGAAATTCTATTTTTAAAATTAAAATTTCGTAAAGAGAATTTATGAAATATTAGTATTTTATATTTTATGCAACATAATTTTATGAAATCTCAAATGACGAATTGTAAATTAAAATGCCATGTGTTTTAATTATCGAAGAAATAAATTTAAAAAATTAAATTTATAATCTGTATAATTTTCGACAATTTTAATATTTTAATAATAATTAAATTAACCTCCCTCTAAGTCTCGGAAATCTAAAGTTTTAGATTTGTATAATTATGAACTAGACTTAAAAATTAGTTTGCCAAAGAAGTTTCACTTCTGACATGTGTACTTTGTACGCACGCACTTTTTTTTTACATGCTCGCAGTTAACACTTCCCCTACAGGCAGATATCGTTACGATATCGGCGGCCTCAAAACCCAAGAATTGACGACACGCATGAAGCAATGATACACTTAATAAAATTTGTTAAAAAACGTATCCAATCTAAGGACCGTTCCCATATAAGATTATAATGTAGGTTAATTAAATAAATTACTTCACAAAAACGAAATAATTACGAGGCCTTAGTAATCCAGGTGTACCGAAAAAAATTTAAAACTTTGAACAATGATCTTAGTCAAATTTCTATTTAAGGAACTTTTGAAATCTTCAGAACTTTGAATTCGAGTCAACAAGTGCTTTGCCATTTGTGGCTTCTTCTACTGTGGATAAATGAGGCTTAGCTCTTTCACAATCTTATTAAATTCCTGTTTTTTTTACAAAGTATCAACGCTTTACAGCTTTAATAATTATCATGAACAATGAATAGTATACAGTCAACAGTAATTACGTATTTAAGTTATAAAAAAGTTAGTAATGCATAATGCATAAACAAAGTAGTGCATAACTGATGCTTGCGACTGTTCTTATACATAATCAACAAGTCAATAATCGACGAAAATACATGTATGAAAATAATATGAGGACTTAAGAAGACGCTAACTAGATCGATGCCTCACAATCGCCCGCAATATTGCAGCACATAACTCACGAGGAGAATCTTTGAATGTCCGCCAAGAATCCGTAGATAATAATTATGTATGAATAAAAGCAAAGTTAACACAGCAAAGGTTTTAAAACGGCTCGACGAAAGCTCTCCATAGACTTGCTGAAACTGTCCATCGAGTCATTTTTCATCACAGGTGTAAATCCGATACAATCTGTTAAAAGGACCATTAAACGACATTTATTGGTAAAAGCATTGTTAATGTATCAAATCAATTAAAGTATTCATTACTAATTAATAAGTATTAGGTATATTTTATTGAATCATGATAAAAAATCCTACATCGTCGAATCATCTATAATTATTGGATATACTGTTACAATGTTATTTGCTTCACTTCCGTGTAACTAAAAACTGACGGATATAAAATAAATTTATTGCTCTCTTCCACCGAATTTTAAAACTATCCCAGGAAAAATACATACCTACGTAAAAACTAAAAGATCTTTAAATACTATGTTGTTTCGTTTACGCGAGAGAAATTTAAAATTTAACTTTTCCTTTAAAAAGAATGTATTCAAAATACCCTGAAATGTATTAAATATCAATAATTCTTATTTGCTATGAAACCTAAATTTATCCTATTAATAAATTCGTTATTAAAAATAAAAATTGTGTACAGAATAGAAATGTTATAAACAAAATAACAAAATATAGACTGATGTTCATTTTTTTCTTTTAATTGTCGCATATAATACAGAACTACCAACTTACTAATTTCCTTATAATCAAAAATTCAATACATAAAATACTCTATTATTCGTATTCTGCAATAAGACTTAATGAAATTCATGCGACGTGCACGCATCAAGAGACATTCTAATCGCGAACATCATACGTTCCTTGCGAAATGCACACAGACTGTACAAGTCAAGTCATTAGTCGAATGTGGGATATAATGCTGTGTTAATTCAAATATAACTTCACATATTCTCCTATGAATCCTACGTGGTGTAGAGCGTCTGCAGACTTTAATATCCGCGCTTCTTGCTTTACTTTTCTGACTTTATAAAGATTAAGGAACCACTAACGACCTTGTGCCCGTAAACTTTTTTCTTTTACCTCTTGTTTGTTACCCTGTGCAAAGTAGTATAGTATAGTTTTAAGTTTATTGTTTTTGACGTGACAACGTCTTATAATTCGATGGAGCCGGCTGCTCGCACGAAAAAACATGACCCATGCGGCGTTACCTCGCTCTTGACGCATGCGGCGTTACCTCGCTCTGAGGCGTTCCATTTAAGACTTGAAGTGTAAGCGAGAGCGCGGAACGAGCGACAAAGAGGCACAATCGGCCTCCGCGTTCGCTTTCGTTCGTTAAAAAATTGACATAATTGTATTTATGCGTACAAATAAATGTAACTTGATCATTTCAATTGTGATTTCTATTTACCTCCTTCTCTATATCCATACAAAATATCTATCAAACAAATAAAATTAAAATGTTCTTTTGAAAAATGCAACCATTCCATCAGTATTTTCTTATGACGTTGTCACGTTCAACTATCGTCTATCAGTAAAGCGACTTTACAGACAACCGATTTTTTTTATGTTTGGATTATTTAGGGATTGGAATTTTTTGTTTGTTTGGATTGTTTGGGTTGCCTGGAAGTAGTTAACGGCTTTTAACAGTTACAGTACGAGACATTTTGCCTTTGTCATTTCTTATTATTTTAAAAATATTTTAGTGGTGTAAACACAGTGTTATTATTATGATAGCCACTAGTCAGGATTTCTAAGATTGACGTTCAGTTTCCCTTTCCCATATCTTCAGAAATTTTATAAAATCGGTGCATTTATTTTGGGGCTACAATGCCCCAGACAAACACAAATACACAGACTTACAGACACGTCAAACTAGTAACATCTCTCTTTTTATGTCGGGGATTAAAAAGAGAAATATCGTGAGGAAATCGACATGTCTCACACTAAGCATCGTCAGGCACAGTAATAATGATACTAGCTTATAAATAAAACTTATCTATACAAGAAATGAAGATATAAACATGTATATCTTATCGCTTGCTTATAAATAAGAATACATTGGTCAACGTTAAAAATCCCATGTTTACCGTAATACTTAAGTATATACTTAGAGTATACAGAAAGTTATTAAAAGACATTAAAGTGAACATAAATTTAATATCTTTCTAAATTTACTAATGTCAGAGAAATAAGGCTAATCGTAAAAAATATTCTTTACATAAATAAGTTTAGTTAGCATAAAATTAAAACTCGCTCACAATAAACCCTCGACATAACTGCATTAACATAAATTGCAAGAGGAGACAGAAATGGAATCCCTGATGAAACTCTAATAGCACTGCATTTACAATCAAACTAATTCCACTACTGGGTACATGCAAATTTGGCTGTCCAGGCCTCATCTTACCGCCAAGAATAGACGGCACTTTGTAAAATTACCAGTAGTTATTCTGGTTTCATCTGCATTACAAAGCAGTCACACCTTCGAAGTCACCTTTTAGTCGCCTAACGCCTTACATATATAAATTTGACACTAAGACTGGATGCTTTGCTCTAAAAATACAGGGATGTCAAAATAGAGTTTTTAATATTGTTTAAAAATACAGAAAAAAAATCACACGTGGTAGAATTTACCTTCAAAAATTTTGGTTTCGATGTAGACGAGAGTAATTTGAGTTTTTAAGTTTAATATCAATTATAAATTTTGATAATGATTAAAAAATTAATATGTAAATTAGACTATTTTCCCTATCTAGATAGTATAAGACTTTTCTTTAAATTATTTTTTTATTTCAATTTCAATTTAAAGTGTAGTAATATCAATCTTTAATTTTGATTAATACTAAAATAATTAAAGTTTGAAAGTCGATGAAACGAAAAAGCGACAATAAAAAGAGACAAACACATAAATCAAAGATAAATAAGACACATAATAAGAGTTAACGTGAGAGAAAATGAGATAGGAAGCATTATACAGTGTATAAACTCAAAACGTTAAAAATTCGTTACATTATTTTTATTTACGAATCAGGACATGGTTAACTTTTGTACGCATATATTCCATCCATCGTTCTCCCTTACAGGCCGATCATAATGTGTGAAAGATACGTGGGATTACAATTATTAAGGTAAATCTATTCTAAAAATTGGGCAATCCGAAAAGAGCAATAAATAAATAGCTTCCATCTGTCTGTATTTCCATAACCTCTAAAACGCAACAGCATATAGAAAGAAATTCTATAAAAAAAAAACAAGTAAATCATATGTAAAATATATAAATTAATGAAACTGGTAACATTATATATGTCTAGGCAAATAAATATAGGCCCGCAAAGTTCTAAGTTAATCTTTTGTGAGGGAACAATGATGTAGTGTGCTAGTTCTTTGTGTAAAATTGTTTAAACTCGGTCTATTTTGTGGCTTCCGCAACACAAAAGAGATCGCTTACGTCTTTTGTAAATAGCATTTTGTTACATGAAACAGTTTATTTAGGTTTATATTTAAAGTGGAAAACATATATTTTCTAGTGAATAATGTCTGCCTTTTTACCTGACTCTTGCAGCAAGAAATCGTTTGTTGTCTGTCTTCCTAATTAAGTTTTCTAAGGAGTGACAACGCCAAACAAAAGACGAAACCATGACGGAGAAAGGGATGGTTGACCAATCACAATCAAACAAAACGACATGGCTATATTTTTTTTTATGGCCCCCTTGATCTCTGGTTAGTTATAGTTATATTGGAGTAAATAACGCCCAGAATAAAAATATCAAGCAATTCATGTTAGGATTTATTAAATTTTTGGGACTATTTTTTATTCTTCTGTAACATAATACTAATACAAATATTAAACTAAAAAAACTTCCCCTAAAAATAAAACAAGATATAGAAAAACCACCGCTTTACACGTGCGTGACCACGCACGCTGCAGTAGATTATTATAAATATCTATATATATATATATAGTTATATATAGATATATATATATAATATGACTTAATTTATATAGATAGTTGTAAATTTATAATAATACATAACTTCAATCCGGTCAAAAAGTTTTTTCTTTAAATGTGTAAAGGTTATGTCAATCAAAGACAATACCAAGATAAAGAAACCTAAATCTGTTTGAAACAAGTTATGAATATTGCGATCCTGTCAGACTATAATGAAATAAATAAGTCTCAAATGCAATATTATTCAGTGCGCAATACGCGCGTGAATGCCTCACTAAGTTTGTACGCACTCTATAAAGACGTTACATGCCAGTTTATCAGAAAATAAAATGAATAGCAAATATTATTATTTCTACAGAATATCAGAAGCATTTTTTAATAATTTCCTGACGAATACATAATATTAACAGAAATTTTTGTCAATTAGTCGCGCGTAGGAATAGTTAGTGCATTTTCAATTTTAAAGACCAATTTTCGATTACTGTAATTTGTTACAAAACAAATATATAGCTATATACATATACGAATTAAACAGTGTTTAAGAAATTTTATAAGTGTTACAGATATATTAAAACTCCTAAATCGGTATAGTAGAATAAATTGAAATATTTCGCTCGGTCTCCCGTATTCCTGTGGAGCCTGTTACGACACGCCCAGCCGACCGGAAATGCGAAGGCATTCGAGGTTTCCCGTTTCAATATGAATTTCGAGTTTATTCATTTTAAGATTTTTTTATTTGAATTTTCAACATGTTGCGGTATGTTTGTTAATTAATAATATGTTATACTAGAAAAGTTAATCAAATGTACATTGTACAACAAAAATAGTTTTAATAAATTATTATTTTTTATACTTTGAAGTAACCAAATCCGAATTTTTTTTCAATCTGAACCTAAAGGCATTTTTTAAACTTTTATTAAGAGCAACATTAAAACTTACATAGAATTTACGGAAGGTCGTAGGTTCGATCCCCAGTTGTGCACCAATGGACTTTCCGTCTATGTTTTACTTAACATTCGCTCGACCGGTGACGGGTTTTCCTCCACCGTTATGGTGAGGAAACCGGCTTGCCTATTAGAATGACAAATGATCATGAAATAGATACAGAAAACTGTAAAAGAGTTGTAGCGCCAATGATTTATTATTTAATTTATAACAACAGCCGTAAGCATTAGTCTTGCACTATTTTTAACACTTAAATACGTAATTAGTGTTGACTGTATACTATTCATTGTTAACGATAATGATTAAAGCTGTAAGCGTTGAAACTTTATTTAAAAAATACTGAGAATTTATGAGATTCTGAAAGTGCTAAGCCTCATTTACCTCTTACATTTTAAATCTCGGGCCTAGACTTAAAAAGGTTGTAGCGCTACTGATATTTGAAGTTATACTTCTTTAGGCGCATTATGAAAAATTGATGAGAGTGAAATTTTACGATGCGTGCGCACCGTGACACAAAATTAACAGAATGAAGTTGCCCACGGAGGATGCTACGGCATTAGATATAATTTAAAAACAACATTCGAATAATAATAGAATTTATGTTACACTTAATGTAAGAGAATAACAATAAATATTTATTTATTTAAGTTTTCAAATGTAAACTGAACTTTATTGCCTATAACGACTCCTTTTCCAGTCTTTGATTATTTAATTGTAATTAATTATTTGCATGCAATCAAAAACTATTTTTAATAATGCCAAAGAAGTATAACTTCTTACGCGCGTACATAAGTACACGCACCCTTTTTATTTTTTATTTTAAAGAAATAGTAGAACATAAAATGATGGAATAGTTTTAGATTTTAAAGTTAAAAACCATATCAATACTATGCAAACTAACTATATAAGAAAATTACATATTTTACTATTGTAGCGACACACACATTCCAGCGCTACAATGACTGATATGATTCTCTGAAACGCGCTGAAGAAGGTATTCCCGCCGCTAAATATATACAATTGCTCGACTATAGTATATATCTTTATATACATACCCTCTGGGGCCTTCAGACCAGCCAGTCAGTGGAAGACAGTTTGAGGATCCCTGTGGATTCGAGGAATTGTTCACCTATATTCCTTTATACTATGGTTTTCAGAGTCGTCCATTTAATTATAAATGGTGTCAACAACTATAATATCTAAATTAGAAATAAGTTAAGGATAGACCTTTTCAGCCTCTAAATAGCTTAAGTAACAGAACACTTAATAAACAACTCTGAGTACTGTAAAACCCGTAAGTGTATTTTACTTATGATACAGTTACTGTAGACGGAATTCTCCAAGAGCTTACTGCAAACACTTTATCTAGCTGACCAACTCAAATGAATTTTCTAGAAAGATTTAGAAGATTTACCAACGTCCAGACTTTAATACCAGTTAATATGGAATAACTTTGCGCTGCATTTATTTTCTTTTTCGTTTCTTTTTACTTAATTAAACTGAGTAACTTTTGTGTAGAATACACAAATTAAATCGGTGGCGCTTCAACCTTTTTAGTTCTGGGTCTCAGATTGTTGTATCTGTTTTATGATCACTTGATCACTCTTCTGTGCCTGACACACGCCACGAGTAAGGTTTAAGGCAAGCCGGTTTCCTCACGATGTTTTTCTTAACCTTAGATTATTAATATACTAGCTGACTCGGGGAACTACGTTCCGCCAACATTCTAATAATATCGTGTTAACTTTAGTCAAACTTAATTAAGGATTAATAGTAATAATATTAATAAAACTTTTTTTTTGCAAATACAGAAATGGCATAGAAGAATGGCAGTTTTGACACATTAGGCCTCTTCTCTCTAGCGCCTATATTGTGATACTGCGTGTTAAAGAACTTTCTGATATACAACATTTTTGATGAGGTAACACATGACTTCAATCAAGATGCCTGGTTATGCATCTCCTCATTCACCTCAAGATCGGAATTTCTTGAACTGATAGGAATTCGATGTAAAATGACGCGTAGTTTTGTCAAAAGATACACATGATATTGCATTCGTAAAATTAGTTAATTAATTAATTGTAATTCAATAAATTATCCGATATTGTATTACTTATTCTGCTATTCGGAGCGGAGAAGAATCCACCATTAAAGAGATATTTAACATCAGTCCTTCCGATCTTGAGTTATAAGTGGTGTAACTAACACGACTTTGTTTTATACATTAATTGTTAATAATGTGTAGAATATATAAACTACGTAAAGATATTAACAAGATTAGAATTCTATAAACATTTCGAAAAGCCTTAAAAAACGTAAATTGTAAACCATTTCGATTCTATCAAGAGCCCTTTTGCCATTTAAATAAATGACATCGGTCCGAAAAAGAATAACGTCACTTAACTATCTACAACTCAGCGTTACTTAAATATACTAGAAACATTCGGTTCTAAGTTGTAACGAGCAAATATAAAAGGAATTTTAGGAAGCTTTATATTTATTTATTTATTTCGTAATTCTACAGCTAACATAAATTATATATAATAACAAACAGTTACACTGAAAATATAGCCAGAATGCTATACATAATACATTTAACTACAAAAAGGTTCAACAATTTACAAAAGGAAACAAACAAATAAAAAATAGTCAATACATTCAACTAAGTAATACCTAATTTGGCTGTGTTGTGTGATGGTGTTAAAGTGAGCGTATGTGGGTGAAGGTGTGTATGTGGGGTATGCTCATGATGCAGGTGATTTTGCGCTATGGATATTCTTAATGCAAGGAGCATAACCATATTCCTCGATAGCTTAAAGACAAGGCTTAAATATTGGTCGTTGTATGTCCGGGCTGCGCGATATAAAACTGAGTTTTTTGCATAGTTAGTGTTGATGTAAGGAACAAAGCACGATTACGAGTTACGAGTACGATATTGTTATATAATTTTTGCGTTTTCCAATAATCTTATATATTACTAGCTGATCCGGCAAACGTCGTTTTGCCATGTATATCATTTATAATAAAATATAGGGGTTGATCGTAGAGGGGGGAAAATTAGGGGTTGTATGTACTTTTTTATGCTGCATCATAATTTTTTTTAATCTAAAATTTAAAAAAAATATAGGGGTGGACTACCCTAAACATTTAGAGGGATGAAAATTAGATGTTGTCCGATTCTCAGACATACCCAATATGCACACAAAATTTCATGAGAATCGGTCAAGCCGTATCGGAGGAGATTAAATACAAACACCGCGACACGATAATTTTATATATTAGATTTTCTTGTTTAGACTTATTTCAACAACCTGCACGATTAAGAAAGCAATTTTAATGTAATACGTTTTTATTTATAATTATTATTACAAACCTATGAAATGATTATTCTTTGACTTCATACAATGTACAAAATAAAAGTATTCCAGTTTGTTAAAACAAATGAAGATTTCCATTTTTGAACTTTCTTATCATAGACTATTATCTATAGCAGTCTAGATTCTACTTTTTTCCTCCTTGTTCCTCGTGGAATTCGATTTTTGAAAAGTCATATGTTAGTTCGAAGATACCTCCGTATATTCCACTCCACTCGTCGCATAACGCTGCGTCAGCAGTCAGGGCGTGATCTATCAATGAGCCTTTATACAGTAAGGGGTCAGAAAGTTACGCGCACCTGTTGGTGGCACCTCATTTTTCATTCCCAGACCAGTCACTTAGAAATTTCCATTTAAATTGATAGAGGATACGAAAAGGGACACTTTTGAATCAAGTCCTATTATTATTATGAAAAAATGGTGTTGGATATTTAAGTCTTATAAGATTTGTATTAAGTCCCATAAACTGTCAATGGGGCTCGAGTTAGACACGTGTCGATATTAAATTATTTCCTTTTTTAAGGATAATAAATTCAATAGTCATACTTAAGAATCTTCTCATTCCAATAATCGGATAGCAACCTTGGATCTCCAGCCAATACGCAATATGAGCTAAAATAGTAAAACCACATCATGCAAGCTACATATTTTTCAATCAAGGTTGAAGGCGCAGTTAAATCAAATCATATCAAATAAATTTATTCATATTGAAAACTATGAACGGCAATATTAAAATAATTTAAGGTCTCGGTTTACTTTTACTACCAGTTCCCAAATCATAGGTGTAGAGCGGATAGAACTAGAAGAAACTCTCCGCAAGTTTGTTAATCGCCAACTTTTACATATTTTTTTTAACAAAATGCAAACATTGACGCCATGTTCAGCAACATGCTTCAGAACACATATTGAAACAAAATGTAATAATAATAAAATGCCAAAATATAAACCATTAAAAATAATCATAATATACAAAATATATTTTAGATAAAGTGTGTCGGTAAAATTATAAATAATTGCGATCTATAGGATCGTTATTTATTATCAGGAGGCCGATATAATTGAAGATATCGCTTACCCGACGACAAAGGTTGACCTGATTAATAGCCTTCGGAGGATTTTATTAAAAATTATTTCCTAATGAAACTTTCAACAATAAATATAATGTGTAGTAGAATATTGGAAATAAAAATAGTTCGTATTGTTTACATATTTTTATTAAAAAAAATCTGGAACTCAAGACATCGTGTATTTAACAGCAATAATTTGATAGTTTAAATATGTTTAATATTTTAAAAATGCGTTTAAATTTTATTAAAAAAAGCAATGGCGCTACAACCTTTTAGATTTTTTCTTAGAAGGCAAGTAGGCGATCAGCGTTCTGTGTCTGACACGCGCCGTCGACTTACTGCGTCTAAGGCGTGCCGAGTGTTAAATGCGCACATAGACATAAAGTCCATTAGAGTCCATCCACCTCAAGTTTGAGAGGCGCTTAAGCTAAAAAAATCAGTGGCGCTACAACCTCTATTAGGTCTTAGCCTTAGATTTCTGAATCTGTTTCATGATCATTTTTAAATCTAATAGACAACTAGGTGATTAGCCTCCAGTGCCTGACACACGCCGTCGACTTTTTGGGTCTAAGACATGTCGGTTTCCTCACGATGTTTTCCTTCACCGTTCGATCAAATCTTAAATGCGCGCATAGAAATAAAGTCCATTGGTGCACAGTCAGAGATCGAACCTACGACCGGTATGAGAGTCGCACGCTGAAGCCACTAGCCACTGCTCTGAGGCGCTCAAGCTAGTGGGCCAATACTGCTCACACACTAAAATATTCTCTAGAAATATCAAACGATTCCTGTATGTCAATAAAATTCCCCGGTTCAAATATCAAAGAGCATTCCATAAGCGTGAAAAGTTTTATTTGGTGACAAGAATTTCGTAACTAAAATCCCTTTGCGCTCAAATTTTCCGGAAAACATCTTTTTCGGATTGTGTTTATTGATTAGACCTAACGTCTAGTTGGTGCTCCCAACAGAATAGCTTTGGCTCTTCTTATTTGGTTTGTTTTAAGAGGTAGTTCCATAGTGAGAAACCAAATTCCCTTCCTCAAACAAAAGAATACGGTATAATAGTCTACCTTCGTACACGTCGTACAGTATTTGACATCTCAAATCGATTTTGCATACAATTTGTAGACTTGAATTCTGTTTGACTGCGGCGTGTCGTTCCAAAGAAACAAAATATGCTATTATATGTTTTATTATATGTAGATATATATGATGTTAACCTCTGACATTAAGTAACATCATCACTATGTCTGACACCTAAATATGTAGATCGGTAAACTCTCTTTGCTTTCTTAGTAGCTTATGATAATTCTATACAGATAAACGACATACCTATATGAATAAATATGAATCGAATAATGTTTATATTTAACAGTGACATGTTATGATTTTTTTACAATAAGGACCTTGGTAAGGCACAGCAATGTCATGAGAGGACGTGGTTTATTATAGTTAACTCTATTCTTCGAGGCTTTTTTTATTTATACTTTGAACTCAGAGAAAAAATTTGGAAAATGTAAAAAAGATTTACCGAAAAAGTGGACATACGAAAAACTATATTGGTACTTAGCTACTAAAAAGCTAGTTTAAATACAAAATTGGCGAAAGCGAAACGAAGTTCGCTGAGGCTAGTCTATACTAATATTATAAAGAGGAAAGGTTTGATTTTTTGTTTGTTTGAAATGAATAGGCTCCGAAACTACTGGACCGATTTCAAATAATTACCAACGTTTCACATAAGCTACAATTTAATGGCATAACCACCAAAAAAGCATGGTGGGTTGGTGTTCTCCTGCCTTTTCTCTTGAATAGTTTACTACTATGTAATATAACAAAAATCTTAGCCACAGCAACGCTTGGCTGAGTCTACTAGTATTGAATAAAAAACATAAAATTTTCACTTTGTTTGGTCAACGTTGTATAACGAACATGAATCCATAATTGTAATACATATTGGAGTGAAATTTTCAATCCAATATCGAACGAAATTGACACATTCATCTCACAAATTGGGGCCGGGTCTTGGCTGAGTGCATACGAACGTAAATTTCAACATTTCTTACTCTTTATGATCTACTGTGTGACTTTTACAGTCTGATATTATTTTAGTATTAGAAAGTGTAGTATTGATACTTTAAATAATTGAGGGAACTTGCTTCCAAAAGTCGACGGTGTGTTTCAGACACAGCAGGCTGATCACCTGCTTACCTATTAGATTTACTAGAATTGATTATTAAACAGATACAGAAATATGAGGCCCAGACCTAAAAAGTGTGCAGTGCCACCGGGGTTTTAATATATAGTCTAGTCGACAAGTTGAAAATGGAACAAAATAGAGATACTACTCCTAAAATTATGTGCGATAGCTCATTGGATCCGGAATGACGTCTAAAAAAATGTGCTAAAAGCGTGTATTAGCACATAAAAAATTGCAAAAGTTATAGACCATTAAAGATGAAAAAATAATGGCATTTAGTTTTTTGCCAATATTTAATAAACTATTAATATTTAAGAAATTTCAAATAAATATTCTGAAAGAGGAGGAAATTTCCAACAAAAAACTCCTGACTTCCGGAACTCTATCTCCATTATTTATAATGTTAATTTAACGCTAAAAATAGGTCTGCGGGTGACATTTTTAGGATTCGCGCGTGGCGTCAAAAGCGACTACGGCACATTAATTAATTTATTTAAGGTATTGAATATTTTTTTTTAAATTTGAAAAAATTATGGTGTGTTCTGAACACTATAATTAATTTATTCCCGTTGAAAATTTTACTTAAAGTTAATTTTTCAACAAGTTAAATAATTGTTAACTAACGAAATTTTCTCGAACGACCGTCTTAATTGTAAGTGAAAAAAAAATGTTTAAATAATGGTCGTAAAAATATTTCGCTTCGTAGAGCCTTTCTTACATACATACTTAACAAGATCGTACCATAAAAGTTAAAAAAATATTTATACTTTGTTTATAACAATTTTTTTACTTAAACAAAAACTTTACAAAAACATTTTTTCTATACTTTGTTATATATGGTTGTTTTTGTTAATTTTAGAAGTTTTAGAAAAAAAATAAACAAAAGTTGAATATTTGTTTATAACAAATTGGTAAGTTAATAAACAATAGAATTGTTGATAAAAAAAAAAAATTTTTCTGTTACTTTATAGAAGACTGTCAATTATGATTTTTAGGAAAAAAAAAATATTTCTTAACTAATTATTTAAACAATAGAAAATTAAAAAAAAACGATTATAAACAATTAAAAATTGTTATTAAGGAAAAAAATTTTTTTAAAAAATCATAAAAATTTTAATGTAATAAAGTTGTGTTAAATTTTTTTTTAAAAATATTGATTTAATCAATTTGTTTAAAAAAAAATTATCAACAAATGGCGGGAATTTTTTTTTTTGCAAATCAATAAATATCTTGTATTAATAAAAAAACGATTATATGATGATTGAGAAAAAAAAATTTTTTTTTTAACATCATTACATGGATTTTTAAGTTTTTGTTTAAGTAAAAAAATTGTTATAAACAAAGTATAAATATTTTTTTAACTTTTATGGTACGATCTTGTTAAGTATGTATGTAAGAAAGGCTCTACGAAGCGAAATATTTTTACGACCATTATTTAAACATTTTTTTTCACTTACAATTAAGACGGTCGTTCGAGAAAATTTCGTTAGTTAACAATTATTTAACTTGTTGAAAAATTAACTTTAAGTAAAATTTTCAACGGGAATAAATTAATTATAGTGTTCAGAACACACCATAATTTTTTCAAATTTAAAAAAAATATTCAATACCTTAAATTAATTAATTAATGTGCCGTAGTCGCTTTTGACGCCACGCGCGAATCCTAAAAATGTCACCCGCAGACCTATTTTCAGCGTTAAATTAACATTATAAATAATGGAGATAGAGTTCTGGGAGTCAGGAGTTTTTTATTAGAAATTTCCTCTTCTTTCAGAATCTTCATTTGAAATTTCTTAAATATTAATAGTTTATTAAATATTGGCAAAAAACTAAATGCCATTATTTTTTCATCTTTAATGGTCTATAACTTTTGCAATTTTTTATGTGCTAATACACGCTTTTAGCACATTTTTCTAGACGTCATTCCGGATCCAATGAGCTATCGCACATAATTTTAGGAGTAGTATCTCTATTTTGTTCCATTTTCAACTTGTCGACTAGACTAATAGGTTTATAGTACATTGTTGTTATTTTTGTTACCACAGAAATATTAGTTAATATCTCGGAGGTCTATATATTTTGTCAATAATTCTCCCACAGTCAAACTCCACCTAAAAACAAAAACCTATTCATTAAGAAAGCAAAGCTTCAGTCAAGCACATTTTGACATCTTAGCGATCTGTTTCAGATTTCACAAATTTCATGGTTTAATAAATCCGGACACATCTAAGATCAGACGTGTTTTATTCCCGACACCAAAACGAAGATCGTTGGCCAACGCTTTTTTGCATATAAGGTCCTTTTTCTTTATAATAAAATCTCCCGATCTGAGATAGTTAAACTATCCAGATATAAACTCACAAAACGCATAAAATTTATGATACCGAGGTTCCCAAAACTAACACAGGCGCAGTGCTTTTAACAACTCTCAGCCACACTCAACTACAGAGCATACGCACTCATACAATCGAGTAGATTTAACACAAAGACTACTTTTTATTAAAAAAATTGTTTTAAACATGCTCCATGAAGGTCGGAATTATTGTAATCTAGTCACCCACAACGCAGGAGCTACCATGAGTATAGTTTTATTATTTAGAAGGTTTCATTCAATTTTTTCTAAGAATCGATCTTAGTACTAAGCGTTTGAAGGTTATTTCGATGCAGATGGACAGAAATATTCTTATAAAATATAAAGAATTCCATACCACAGACGTCACGTACGTCTTAGCACACATCACTTTGCAGACTTAAAAATTGTACAGAGAAATAGAAAACGTGCAGCGGATCTTAAATCGACTTTATTATCTTCAGTTTACTTTGTTTTTGATTAAGGTAGAGAGTACATGACTTTGACTTTGCCTTTCATTTTTTTTGTACAAATAAATTAAACAAATAGTTAATCGCTTGCCCCGGAGAACAAGTCGTAAAAGCAAAATATACATATTTTGTTCAGAAAAAATAAAAGAAGGTAATGCTATTTACTAACTACACTACTGGGATACTTACAACATTCGTATACTTATGTATAAAACATAATAAGTAATCATCATCTAATTAGACTGAAGAGACACATTAACCGCACAATACGACTAGACGGCATATTTCGACGAATGTTTAGAACGTAATAATCTATTACCAATTCTTTCGCGGAATTATGCCCTTGGTGAAATATAGATTATTACCACTCTTTATTCGTTTTTAAACTGTTGTAATAACTTTTTATATTAATTTGGTAGAATTACAATCTAAACTAAAACTATCTACACAATTCACCTTGGACTCTCTTGCTAAGAGTAGAATTGACTATCTCATATTACCAAAATACAGGCAGAGAGAATAATACCCATTATTCGTACCATAATTCAATTTCACAGATGTCAAGTTTGTTATTACTTTAGTGTGTATTATTAGCAAATATTGCCAAATCAAATGAACCAAATGTTCTGGACAAAGCATTCACAGAAGGGATCAAACTAATTGAACGAACTAACGGTAGGTTCCGTCGATAATCGAGTTTACCGCAATTAAACGGTTTAGTATGTAGACGAGCGATGGGTGAATCGACTGGAACCTTATATGAGGCAAGTTCTATATAAAATTGCATTCATTTAGACAATGTTTTAAGACTATTAATTAATAAATGGTCATATTTTTAAGTATAACGTGTAAAACGGATAATTTATTTGTTCCAAACATTGTTATGTGCTTTTTAAGCAATTGTACGATGGTATAAATTAAACACTAGTGGAATTATTATTTTATAAAGATGAGAATGTTTGTAACAAATTAACGCAAAAGTACTGGAACATCATTCACTTTTACAAGCTAACTTATGCCTCACATATTAGTGTCAAAATATAAAAAAATTACAGCCGTGCGAAGCCGGGATAGGCCGCCAGTTGGTCTAGGTTATTCACGTAACATGCCTTATACAATAAACAAAGCTTTAATCATCTTATGGTATACCACATTTAGTGTTTATAGAATATATTCTATACACATTGAAATACTTCATAGTAACATAAATATCTCACGAAATACTTATTAAACTGACTTTTATAAAATTATGCATGCTATTATATTTTGAAGGTTTTGACGATGATTGCATATTACACCTATTTATTATTAGCTATATAATATTACACCTGGATACATACACACAAAATACAAATTAATAAATTTTTGTAGTACAAAACATGATGGGGACACACAGTGACTACTACACACACTACACTACACACACAGACTACTACAGTAAGAATGAATGCAAGCGACATGTCGGCCAACGTTTCCAGAAGTCGCCCGTTCACTTTAACTCTGACAGAGCGTCGCAGTCAGAATATTAATTGCTTTAAATTTTGACAGGTCTTTAAAACCTTCAGATGAACTGTGAATAGAGTTATATTAATCTACATGTTAATTATCTTTATTATTAAATACTTGATTTAAGTATACATCTTAAATTAATCTAAGTATACAACTTTTTGGTACGACAGGAATAAGACGCCTAAATAGAACTAAAGCTTTTGAGTTGCTAAAACTAGTGCAAGAAATAGCGATGTTATCGTCAGTCAGACCGTAAGTACTGACTTCTCCAGACGCAATATGCAGGGAGACTTAATTTATAATAGATTAAATAGGCTGTCTAATATCTACCCGCTCATCATCCACAATCTAAAAATACGATTAAAGACTGGCTTCAATAGACTGACAAAGAGCAGTGTTGGCCTAGTGGCTTCAGCGTGCGACTCTCATACCTGAGGTCGTAGGTTCGATCCCCGGCTGTGCCCCAATGGACTTTCTTTCTATGTGCGCATTTAACATTTGCACGAACGTTGAAGGAAAACATCGTGAAACGACATGTCTTAGACCCAAAAAGTCGACGGCTTGTATCAGGCACTGGAGGCTGATCACCTACATGCCTAGTACATTTAAAAATGATCATGAAACAGATTCAGAAATCTGAGGCCAAGACCTAAAGAGGTTGTAGCGCCACTGATTATCATAATTAAAGACTAGCTTTTGATCACACCTTACGCAGAGTTGTAAATGCTCCTTAGACCTAATATGTAGTTATAAATAAATGAATAAATAAAGCCTTTATTGACAATCTTGTAAGTTACATTTTATATTATTTCTACTTAGTTATTAATGAAATTTAGTTAAAGTAAATGTAAATATTATCAAATTATTTCTTACTAGACACCGGTTTCTTGATCGTCTTGCTTTCCACCAGAGCAAGTGTTCTCCACAAAGATCTATCTATTGCTTTCCTCATTCATGTCGCTCCTGCCACCTTTTAAAATCATCTTCCCATCTACGATGTTGTCTACCTTTACTTCTCGTTTTATTTGTAGACACTACATTACACTAACTCACTCACTGGCCCTTAGGGCCTTTCTCCTCTGCTCCGGTCCGGCGTCGGATACCGGAATGAGTCATGAGAAAAATATCGGAAGGCCGGATTGTGCTTCTCCACTATATCTGATCCGACAATAATCGATACTTGTATATTTATCATGCAACACCTATATTAACTAAAACCCATATACTTTATTTTATTAATAAAACGTTCTAAATTCTGAATATTTTATTACTCTGGCAAGTTTATTACTTTTTTTATATTGTCTATCTTAAAATATTATAATCAAGTTCCCGGATCGTTAAAAACCGGATGCCGGAGTAGTGGAGAAGTACGTAAGTACTGTTGTGAGGTTCTAAATCGGATCGGTAATTAACGTTTGCCGGACCGGAGCAGTGGAGAAACGGCCTAACACTTATGCGTGTTGTAAAGAGTTAATAAAATGTAATTAAAAAAAACATATTATATCCATTAAATATGCTGACACTACCAGCAAATTAATTATAATTTTCTGTATTATTTATATCACCGTAATAATTGTAATTAACTATTTTAAATTACCCATCTAGATTTAAATAAATAATTACAATTCACTAAAGCTCATGTATTGAGGTAAATGTTCAATTAATTATAACGTTAAAACAATTTTAGCTAATATTAAATAATTTATCCATTGTAATTTAATAATTCTCGTGAATATATTGATGTTAATTATTCATTTGATTGAATTTACTAAGGTACAATACGAATAGTTTTTGATTGATATCCATTCTTGTAGCCTGTTATTATAATTAATATAATAACTTGTTACCTCATCTAAAACCTGCTTTTTAAGACTTTACGAACGCTGTTAATAATGTTTATTTATTTTTTGTTACATTATGTAATCCTGGATTGGAATGTATCTACTATGAACATTTTCAGTAGGGATTCTCAAGTATTATAAATTAACGCGAATCTTGTAAACCAATATTTCTGATACAATCATTTCGTGAATCCGGTAGAACATTCAAGAGAAGTCAGTGAAATTTTTATGATTTCGCAAGTATTTCTTAGCAATCTCTATCTAAAGATTTAACCTTTACTTTGCAATGGAAGTTTATTAAGTATGTAAACAATTTACTTTTCTGTATAACCACTTTCTTATTCATGGAAAAATAAATCAGTTTCATTACACGCTTTTAACTAAATTACTCATTCGTATCTTTTAGTCATATTATTTTTAGTCATATTGTGTTTACGCTGTAATGATACTATTGTTTAAATTATACATGTTTATTCAGTAGTAACTGTCAAGTATAGTGACAGCTGATAGATTGAAGACTTGATAGATAGATTGTTGACACGGTACTTTTTTTATGTAACAGGAGGCAAACGGGCAGGAGGCTCATCTGATGTTAAGTGATACCATCGCCCATGGACACTCGCACTGCCAGAAGGCTCGCAAGCGCGCGGCCTTTTATAAATTGGTACGTTCTTTTCTTGAAGGACCCTAAGTCGAATTGGTTCGGAAATACTTAAGTGGACAGCTGGTTCCACATAGTGGTGTTGCGCGGCAGAAATTGCCTTAATGCTCAGTTGTCAAGGACGTCAAGGTGATACGGATGGTATTTTGTATTTTGCCTTGACGTCCGATGATGAAACTCGGCTGCGATTATTAGATGAGAGATGATGCAGAGAGATCCCACATCTTTACGCTCGGGAAGTGACTGATCGTCGACGATATGAATAGCCCTTCGTTGAATACGGTCAAGCGGAAGTAGCTGGTACTGGGGAGCTCCGGACCAGAGGTGAAAACAGTACCCCATGTACTTATTGTCGTTGTCAAATATGTCATGTTTTTGTTATTGCTAAATGCTATCTGTATGCTAACGTCATATGATAATTTGAAAGATTCTTTTTTACAAAAAAAACTAATATTAAATCAAACACTTAGCTAATTTTGTTAATTTTCTGTTTAGATGATTCGATATAAAAAATATTCTACTATTAAAACAAATAACAATGAAGAGGGTGACTTATATTAAACGGAAATTAAGCATCAAAACGGCTGAAGAAATCACTTTTTCACTTGAATAATATTTTAATTAAGTTCGTGCAATATCGTTTCTAATAAATATTATGAAATATAATTTTCGAATTGTTGACTGTCTAATAACGTAATTGAATTCTTTACGTACAAATTATTGAACATTTCTTCAAATTTTCAATATTCCTTGTTTAGTAATAAAAGTTTTCAGAGACATTTAATGAGTTTTTTAATCTAGATACTACCCTGACGGTCTTGGGAATTGTCTACTAAAATTAAGAGAGTATATTACCTGATCATGCATTCCTAATAACAGGATCACAAAACACTCTCACAACAATGAGGATAAGGAATCATGTATTTATTTATTTATAAAAGCTTGTCAACGCTCGGCACATTGATAAAAGAAAAATTAAATACAATGTTTAATGTCACAGAGATGTAATGACTATTAGACATAGACATAGACATAGACATAGACATAGACATAGACATAGACATAGACATAGACATAGACATAGACATAGACATAGACATAGACATAGACATAGACATAGACATGACTAACAAAAACACACATAAAAAACTTGGTTCGTTCTAAGTGGGTAATGCGTGTGTGCTGTGTCTGTTATTGGCCCTGGTCGTCATAATTATGCTATGACTTATTTGCTATAATTTATTAAAACACAGCCCAAACCTCTTATAACCATTTCATAATATGGCAAATGAAAATTATAAAATTTGTATTTAAATCCTTAGAGGATTTATTTAATTAATCTCTAAATTATCTGAAGCGAGACGAGTGGACACGTTGGTAATATTAATTCACATATTTGTGTTTCAAGCTTTGTTGACTTTTAAATACATCAACTCTATATTAATTTATGAATAAAATGTTTATAGCTTAAATATATTGTATTAAAAAGGAATATAATTTTGAAAGAAACAAAACTGTTTCCATAATGATATTATAATATACGTATTATTCATATAATTTACTGTCTGTGATACAAAAATGTCGAAAATCTGTCGTCTTTCGTCAAATCATTATCTTAAGATCAGAGTCCTATGTCAATCAATGGAGCTCATTTGAAAATAAAATCAATCAGTAGGGAACAACAAAACCAATTTATTTTGAGCCTCGAGAACAAATTAAATACTTTAATACATTGGGTGTGACTTAAAAAAGGCGATTGGATGAGACTTATCGGATTTTTTTGATGTATATTTCTAGATGTGAATAATATTAATGCTGTTTCATTTAATATTGGTATTAATTTAAAAAATTGGAGTTCGCAGGCTCTATTACAGCTCCAAAAAAGGGATTTAAATCACGTTACATTAACATTCGAAATTTAAATATGCAAATTATGTAATTAAATAAAGGTTATTCATAACTGCATTCAGCCGGTGTATCGTGAACGTTACGTCTTGAACCTTCAAGAAAGGCACTCACTTCCCTATTGCTTATTTTTTTAAAGACTAGTTTGTAGTTGATCCATTAGTCTTGCGGTGTAGCGCTTCCATTTTGTATATTATAAATGCGGATGAGGTTAGCAAAGATAGAGACAGCTGCAAAGGGTTTACTTATTGCCAGTTCTTCTCTTCCGTTCTACGCCCTTGATTTGAGAACTGGCAGTAAATGTAAAATTAAAAGCACTTAATATATATTTCTTTTTTTTGACGTTCATAAGTGTACATTGTGTTATCTACATGAATAAATGATTTTTGATTGATTGATTGGTTGGAGGAGGCCTTCGCCCACAGATGACCAACATATTACTACTAACATTTAACTAAGTACATTTGAAATGCAACTTAAGGATATAGACATAAAAGGGCATTATTATTATTATTAAATGCAAATTAATAGTGTATATTATTATTATAACAATATATTATATAATATTTAAATATGTACGGCACATCGAGTAGTTTGTATCATTGGTGTCAGTAAAAAATGTCACTCCCTCAATATCCGCGTTCTAAAACTAGCCTGTCGAAGAATGCGCTTTGAAACTCTGCTTTTTTCAGAGACTTAAATCCTTAAGGGAATTTCAATTGTCAGAAGATTGTCCCTTTTATTCCCGTAATTTTATATATACTAGTTCATAGTACAAATTATACATACATATAATCGGAAGCGCAACTATGTATTCGTAAATTAAAGCGACAGTTTTAGCAAATAAAAACAAAATTTATAGTGACTGCTGAAGGTACCTAAAAGGAAACAAAATGTTTGTAATTTTTCTTCTGTCTCATTTTGTACATATATGCTTTACAAAAACTGCTTTGCGCAAATAACAATCGAATTTCTCGTTATTAAGTCGTTCATTTTAGTTTTAAATATTATTTTCAAAAACATGCTTATAAATACTAACCAGAGTTCTAATAATAAATAGAAAATTAAAACAAATCTAAAAAGTTCGGTCCCTTTATACTGTACCTTTAACGCTGGCAGAATTTGAGCCGTTTATTATTTTACGCCTGTTTTGTGGCCGCTCCAGCTTTTTTGCTTGTCCGAGGGAGGTGAGACGGGGCAAACGTATTCACACAAGCTGTCACACCAAAGACCATCCCATCCTCCAAGAGATCAATGCCATCCCATCCGGCTGCTTATCATCGTCTCTAGCGATGCTTGTTGGCTTCAAAATGGTTGGAATATTAGTTGTATTAGGTTAAGTTCTTAATCACATGTGGTCATGTAATATGGGAATTGTAAGTAAAATATTCGGAAAAGTCTCAGTCAGTGAAATTCCCTTTCCAATAGCTGCGCTCAATTTCGTTAAAATACGATTTTGTATACAGCTATTGATATTTGAATGGATTAAAATCCTTACTATGTTTTTTAAAGATCTTATTTATTAAATGTTTCGTGTCCAATTTATTTTGTCAAATTTATTCGTCTGTTACACTTCTTTATTCATAAGATAAGGCGACCGTAGTAAATGGATGCGTTGCTGGCTTTTGAAAAAGTAGTACGTTCTTTTTCTTAATTCTTAGAGGTGGGGTCTCCTTGGAAGACCTCCACCTCCACTGGTATCCATTTCCATCCTCACTAGATCTCAAAAGGATATGCCTAAATGGAAAATTTCTAGCCATTGGGTTGTTACGGATACAAGTGTACGTTTTTTAATACAAATTTACGTAAATTTATCTCAACGAATTGATGCTAGCGTAAAAATGTTTCTGACAATGTGTGATTTTAACCACATCGCTTACTTGTCTTTCTTTATAGATATATAGATTAGATTATATCAAGAAAAAAGACGCAGAAATGTCTGCCCCAAGATTTGGGAGGTAATGGGACTGCAAACATTGTACTCAGGACAGAATACGGAAGCCAGTTTGAGATCTTGAGTGATGAGCTGGCGTTAGGACCAAAATAACTCATCTTAAATAGCTTGAAGTCTAGACACATCAGCTGACAATGCCTGGAATGTCCTAAAAACAAATCTGATATTCACATTGTTACTTATAATAAGTGATTCAGGACTTCAAGAAAAATCGTGAAATTTTGACGTTTTAAACAAATCAATTATTTTTAAATAATGTTCTTTAAGGGTAATAATTTGTTGGTAGTTTAGCTGTATGTTAAATAATTTATGTTTATATTTATGCATATAGGTAAACGAGTACACTTACGAACGTCAAAATTAAGTTAAATTTACTAACCAGTTCGCAAGTCAAGGGCGTAGAGCGGGCAAGAAGAACTGGCAAGAAACTTTCCGCCACTCTTTTTAATCGCTAAGTTTTGAGTCATACAAATTGTTTGAACTAGAGCAAATCCCAAGGATTAGGATCATTTAAGTATTCGTCAAATTTATAAAAAGCTTTACATCTTTTCCGGCTTCCTAACGATACTTTCCAAAACCTAAGCGACTAGGTCTTAGTTAGAAGTTTCATACAAGTTATTACAACATCGGTAACATCGGTAACTGTATTTTGAAAACTAAACACAATATGTATGAGCTTTTTAGGCAATATTTATGTAGTACTTACCACTCAATTAAGGCCCTAATCAAAAGCGCCAGTCCTCTGTACATACTTAAACTTTTTTAATTATCCCAGTTTGACAGACAACTCAAACAGAGTTCACGTTAAAAATTTTACGACGTCCGTTGAGTTTTTATGACGCCATTCTGAAACCGCCTCACGTTTGTGCGGACAATGGCTTCATATTGTCGAATATTACTACAGTCTAATGTAGCCTTTATTAGAGAAAATAAGATCGAGATTAGCATCATACTTTTTGCCTATTAGAATAAATGCTGCCCCGTAATCAGCTGAAAATTGAAATGAACATTCATTCATAATATGGGTCATGTTACGTTAACTGGTATTGGAAATATTCTAAGTTTTTGATAGTAGAGCTTATATTTATATAGAGTATTTTGTTTAACAACTACTTTCGAGTAGGTTCTGTTCATTTGTCAGCTAACTAAAACACAAAGTACACTTATGAACGTCAAAAAAAGAAATATACATTAAATGCTTCTAATTTTACATTTACTGCCAATTCTCAAATCAAGGGCGTAGAACGGAAGAGAAGAACTGGCAATAAACTCTCCGCCACTCTTTTTAACCGCCAACTTTTTTGTTTAACACAATGTTTCTAAGGAGCTGCAACCATTACACCATGTTCCACATGACATCTTAAGTAATATAAAGTAAAAACAAAGATTTGTCCTCTATCAGCAGGAGGCATGGTGAAATAGGAGCACGCACTTACTCTCGTGGGAACAACACGCAAAGACATAGTCGAAACAAATAAGATCACCGCATACACGAATTCAAGTACGACCATTCACCACAAGTAGCACCCGTTCACGAGTATGACGCATGGCCAGCCATCGGCATTGATAATAATCTAACTAAAAGTGGTATATGCCTACCTGAGTTTTTCAGCTAGTTTACTAATATAAATCACATTTAATGAGTATGAACTATTTATTTGAATAAAAGTTTGTGACCGCATGTGAATCTCAAAATTTGAAATTTTATACAATGTTCCGTCCAACTGCTGTCCACAATATACGAAGCTGTTTCAGACCGTAAAAGTTTTTTAATATCGGCCTTTGTTCCATTTCTGAATCGGTTTTACAAGTATTTAAAAAATCAATAAATAATTACAACATACTTTTCGAATGATTGCGTTTGAAGGGAAAGAATTTGGTGAAAACTCGTAGGCACAAAATGTTCGACGAAATTAAAGTGAAAATTTATAACCTTTTTAAATTATATTGCAAGGGAACCTCAATACTCCACTTAAAAAAAATAGTGGCGCTACAACCTTTTTAGGACTGGGCCTCAGATTTCTGTATCTGTTTCACCATCATTTCTCGATCATAATAGGCAAGTAGATGATCAGCCTCCTGTGCCTGACGCACGCCGTCCTCTTTTTGGGTCTAGGGCGAGCCGGTTTCCTCACGATGTTTTCCTTCACCGTTCGAGTGAATGTTAAATGCGCACATAGACAGTATGTCCATTGGTGCACAGCCGGGCATCGAATCTACGACCCCAGGGTTGAGGTTCGCACGTAGAACCACTGTTCTCAATAATAATTTATGTCTGAATTTATAACTTCGCGTTATTGTCTACACTCTACACAAATTGACACTAACGAAAACAATAACAGTATTATGTACGTAACGAACACTAATTACAAATTATTACGAGTATTCTAATATCATGTAAATGGTTTAAATTAATATTCAAGAGCCAAGTTCAATTTCACAATTTTATATATTTTTATATTTCTCAATAAATATGTATTTTCTTTCATTTCAATCAGTGCAGTGATTGAGCAGTGTTGGCCTAGTGGCTTCAGCGTGCGACTCTCATCCCTGAGGTCGTAGGTTCGATCCCCGGCTGTGCACCAATGGACTTTCTTTCTATGTACGCATTTATCATTTGCTCGAACGTTGAAGGAAAACATCGTGAGGAAACCGACATGTCTTAGACCCAAAAAGTCGACGGCGTGTGCCAGGCACTCCGCACTGGAGGCTAATCACCTACTAGCCTATTAGATTTAAAAATGATCATGAAACAGATTCAGAAATCTGAGGCCAAGACCTAGAGGTTGTAGCGCCACTGATTTATTTTTTTATTTCATTTGAATCGGAGATCAACTATACCGACAAAGAGACGCCGCGTCCAAATAAGTTGTATCTTATAGAGAAATCGGAAACGTGCATCACCCTAATGAGAATAGGAACTAGCGACTATTAAGGGATGGTATAAATAGCTTATCTTAACTAGAAACATAGGAATTCTGTTTTCCTGAGTGAACGACTTGTGCACATTAATAGATGGAGAGAGGGAGCCGCGTGCCCCATTCTTTTGTTCTTATTTCGGTGAAAAATAGATACGAAGGGTGCGCGTGAGTCAGTATGCGGCGGCGCGCGCGCAGTTCGCATGAATTTCAGTGGTAGTGTTGTGATGTGTTGTGCTTTTGTGGTTATGTGGATTATAATGGTAAGAGATTATTAGTGAATATGAGATTTTCACAAGGTATCATTGTTATATAGAACATTAAAGAGTATTTTTCAAATTAGATATAACATTATTATAGTAGGAAATTAATGAGGGCAATGAATCGTATTATTTATACTTTAATTGTGGTAATTCATTAACTCTCAACGATTCATTGAGAACAATTATTTAAGTTAGACAAATGAACATAAACAATTGAATATTACATATATTTGGATATATAATAAATTGAATATATCTAAATTTTATTACCAAACACGATGACCTACTTACATTACCTAATATAATATATTATCCTAAAATATGTAAAACAAATTAAATTTTAATTCATTCCAGTAAAATTTCATAAAACTTTCATCAGATAGTTACAACGTAATGTCAAAAGTTGGCCCGAATTATGAAGCGCGCCGGTCGGCCCATTTTCTGTTCATAATTTCTAGGTATTTTGGTTAATTTCCACTCGCCTCTGGCTTTTAACTCGGTGATAACAGCTTTACGTTGAAAAACAAATTGCAGGGATCTATACACGTTCAACACCTGGCTAAGTGATTCTTGAAATGATTAGGATTTTAGTTCGTTACCTTTTTTGTGCCTTCCCCTATTTTTCTTTTATTTATTAATTTTAGCTTTTCTACAATTGTCGTGTAACACACAATTTTTAATATTAAAAAAACAATTCTTCACTTAAGAAACTTAAATGATAAGTTTTAGGAAGAACTCATTAGGAAATTGTTAGCGAAACACAGTTCGTAGTTTTTCAAATCAAATATTGAAATTCAAATTCCAAATAATTTAAATAAATATTTTTACATTAATGTATTTTAATTTAGTGAGATTCTGCAATTGATGCTTGCTGCAAAGAGATTAGGTTCCAATTTGGTTAGCTTCAGTCTAAAGTATCCACGTTGTGTTATATACGGCCGATTTCAATTCCTCCCCCCCCCCATCAAAATAAAAATGCCCCCCCCCCCTTGGGAAACACTGCTAGATTGTTGGTATCGGTGAGCCATTTCTGCCAAAACCCTCCATCATTTAGTCGATACCAACTCCGGGGAAATAAATACTGCAACTTTTTCTACAGCTGTGATACTTTTTAAAATCCAACACTTTTTGTCTTCAGTCACCGTGACCACGCACGCTGTAAAGCACGCGAAACGTCGGTTAAATTTAAAATTATGTTAAATAATTGTAAATTTATAATAATACATAACTTTAATCCGGTTAAAAAGTTTTTTCTTTAATACGGATTTAATATACGAGGTAACCATTATGTGAATGTATTTAATTACACATAAAGTAACATAATTCATATAACAAGATAACTTATTCTTAAAGCGCTTTAAACTATGAACAAGCCAAAGTTTGTAACAAAATACACCGTTATTTTAAATTGTTCACTAAAAAAGCGTTCTTGTAAACTATGTAGGAACTAGTTTGTTCAACACAGCGTAAAGGACTCAAAATTCACGAGCAAAATTCATATGAAGTGTATTTTTACTTGTGACCCTGCAAACCAAATATAACAAATAGCTTTTCGGTGTATATTGAATAAAAATATGATATTCAAAACGACTCAACTATTTTGCAATAAATACAATGTCAAAGAGCATTACATAAAATTCATTGCTATCGCTGTTTCCACTATTATTGAAACTGTTACCTAAAATTTACTTTAATTTCAGTCAATATTTGACATCATTAATATATCAAATTTGTAATAAAAATAATGTCATAGAATAGAACTAATTCACCCTAAAATTACGGCTGATTTAAGTAAAACAATTGAACGTTTAAATGTTACATTACTATTAACCTTTATTATTTCTCTTTTGTCTCTGTTTTCCAAAATCTGTTTACGCTGTGATGAAAAGAGACAGCTGAGTACTTAAAGGGCCTGATCGACGGACGAGTAAGACCGCGGTTTTATGGCTCGTCGGTAAAGCTCGCCGGTGTATCATTGCAAAACCACGGTTTTAAATACCGCCGAGCCTGGCTCGCGGCTCGTCGTCGTGCTATATTTTTTACTCGGCTCGCCATGCAAAACCGTGTGTCGGAAAGAGAACAAGACATGTTTGCGACTGTTTTGCTTGCTAATCGATCAGCACCAACGAGCCGCGAGCCAGGTTCGTCAGTATTTAAAACCACGGTCTTACTCGCCCGTCGATCATAGGCTTTACTTGTATTTATACTGGTTTTTATAAAAAACTTTATCTAGCATAAGAATTTGTATACCAATTTAGTTCCGCTATTAAGTTGAACTTAGACGTCTTTTATTATGTGAGTTAAACTGCTGAATTCGTAAAATAACAGCTAACAGAACGGAGAAATGAAAACGGGGAGCTGTTGACAGCGACGCATAATCAAGAGAGCCGGAAATTTATCCCAATTACTGACACGCTATTTTAAACCTTATGTTCATTTGTTAAAGTATAAAATCCTTTGAATATATAAACAAACAATAATATGCCATTCGTCGGTATTTTGTATCGTATGTGCATGACATTGTTATTTCATTATTAAAAGTTTAACCATACGTGGAATTCGCGGTAATCCGGCTGTGAAGTTATGAGTACTTGGAATTAATATAACAAGGTTCCAAATGGTTAAAAATTGGTTGGAAACTACTTCAGTGCACAGCTCTTGGCGTTTGAAAAGAGTTTGAGGCACCGTAAGCTTGTGGGTTCGAGTCTGATTCATGATTATATTATCAGACTTCATATATTTTAATTTATTTCGTAATCCTACCGTTAACATAAATTATATATGACAAAATATAACAATTATACTATAGATATGGCCAAAGATGGAATTTAACTAAATACCCAATTCGGCCGTGATATGTGATGATATGAAAGTGAGAGTATGTACGTGATGTGGGGTGTGCTCATGATGCAGGTGATTTAGCGCTTTCAATATTCTTTATAAAAGGAGAATTTTAAGCATATTCCAGGATAGCTTAAAAAAGTCAAGTCTTAAATAGTAATCATTGTATGTCCAGGCAGCGCGATACAAAACTGAGTTTTCTGCATAATAGGTTTTGGGAACGTGAAAAAAATCATAATTATGATTTAGTAGTGACATTGGTTTTTGGATGTACAGAGTATGGTCCATAGTATCTTTTCATTTTTAAAAGAGAGAGAGAAGAAAGAAGTATTTTGTAGAAGAAATTAATAAGCATATTGGCTTGCCAAGAAATGTATGTTTACATATAATGGTCTAATGTAGGTAACATTAGACCATTATATGTTTATTTAAATGCATCATATATAACATTTAATAAACATACTAGTCTTAACAAGCTTTTCTTTTCCACTTTAAAATCGTTGATAGACATTAACGTCCAGTTTAAAATACTAAAATATATAATTAAGTTTAAAATGGAAATTCGATCACATGAATTAAAAAATAAGCACACATTATTGCGTCGTAGTTGAAAAATTGACGGTAACAAGCTTTTCCGATTCCTCTGTAGAAATATTACGTCATTTCCTGTGAAAGTTATTGTAGCGGAAGTGATGAATATCAGAAAACATTTACCTTAATTTGACTGTTTCACGTAGCTTACATTATCGATTCACAAAAAAACTTAAATTAATTATAAAAAATCTTGTTATACAAACACCTATAGACACAAACAGTGAAATATCGTTATATGCCTTTAGAGTAGTGCCTGAGATTAGCACGATCACCTAAACATACTTCTCAGCTTTATTGTATGTCTGTCCATCAGTAATTTTACTCACATTATTTATATTGCAGCTCCTTACAAACGTTGTGTAAAAAACTGCGATTAAAAAGAGTGGCGGAGAGTTTATTGCCAGTTCTTCTCTTCCCTTCTACGCCCTTGATTTGAGAACTGGCAGTAAATGTAAAATTAGAAGCATTAATATGTATTTCTTCACTGATGAGTCGTAAGTGTACATTATGTTACCTAAATGTTTAAATGATTTTTTACTTTACTTTACTATTAAAAACTTGAAAATAAGATTATAATAATCGTAAATTATGATGCATAAATGAATGCAAAGATTTCAAATTTCATCGACGTATTTATTAAATTCTAAGTATTCCCGAGTTCCAATATAAACCCAGTAATATAATTCCAAAGGTAATTTTATTCTAATAGCTTCGCACAGATATTGCATTTCCATTGTACCTGTATGGTTATTAGATGACGTGTCAACGATTCAATACATATAATGTTATAATAAGTAAACATATTAAATTATGCCAGAAAGAGTAAGTTTAAATCAATATATATTTCTTTAATTTCGGAGCAATAGCGCTGTTGTCAGCTGCTATTGTCATTACGTCACAGAGACCATAAATTATTAACAACATCAATGTCAAATTAGTTCAAAACAGTTATAGTGGTTCGATTAGATGTACCAATTACGAATATTATAAAGTCCATAATAGTAGACATTCCTTAGTCATTATTATTAAAAGTAACAGATTATGTCAAAAAAATTGCGTTAGTGTCAGCTGCCATTGTCATTATAATTTAATAACATCAAAGTCATATTAGTTTAAAACCGTCAATACTAGCGGTTTATTTGATTTGTCAATGTTTCTAGATCTAAGAATTAACGACTATTTAATCGTCGATAATAATAATAACTCCATAGCTATTATTATTATTAAAAGTAATTTATCATAACTTTACAAACTTAAACCAACTTAAAGACACATCCTGTCCTCTTTGTCTGTCAGAAATGCGAAGCTAAGATACAAGTTGTAGCGCCACCAGTTATTTTCTAATTATCGTAATTAACAAAACAAAGGTCTATCTAATTTTATTAACAGTACAAAACTAAGTTTGTCACGCTACAAAATTGCGTTAATTTTTTTTTTTTTAAATTTAAATAATCGCACTTGTTTGTTAGTGTGTGTGTATTTATATGTCAGGTGTGCGTAACATCTCTAACTCTCCGTAAGATGTGTTCATCAGCCAATCCTTAGATAGGAGATGTAATGGAAACGAGCCTATTTAATTTATTGTAAAGATACTGCCCGGACATTGCGTTTGTCAAATTCAGTCCTTACTGAGTGATTGACGACACATCAACATCTCAAGTTCTCTGTAAAAGCAGCTTGTGATGAAAGATGTGTACTTAAAATGGCACCATAACTTCCTAATTTTATTAGGTACTAGCGGCCAGTCCCGGCTTCGCACGGGTGGACATTTTAAAAAAAATATGAAAAAACGAATAATATATTGAAATGTTCTTTAATATGGTGGTACATTTTTTGTTCTATCAATAAGGTTTCGCAGCGCATGCGATGAAATATATTTTATAACATCTAAACAACATATACACATCTAGGTAACGTTATTGTAGTTTTAATAGGGATCCTTACTTTTCCTTGCAATTATTTTTATTGCCAATATTAATCAGTGATAATGTAGCATTCAAACGGTGAAAGAAGTTTTAAAATCGGTCCACTACTTTTTGAGCCAATTCGTTACAAACATACTTACATACAAACCTTTCCTCTTTATAATATTAGTATAGATTATTCTAAGGTATTCTTAAGGTACTCAAAACGTCTAGTATTTTCTTTCCGACTTCGTGTGAGAGACAATTATACCACTCTATAAAACTCTGACAACGCATTTATTGGCCTTCTGGTATGAATGGCACCCATAGCTTTTAACGGAACTTACTGAGCATACTCACCGTTTCCTTATAAAACCGTGATAGTCAAATGACATCCCGTCCAATATTTATACTATTGTCGAGGTCATGAACATTCCACATAATTCTGTAATTTAGTGAAACAAGTTCGTCCGTTGCCATTATCTTTGTAATTGGACACTCAGATGAGTAACAACATTAATTGTTTTGTTCCGAGTCTCTTGTCAATATTTTCAATGAATTCATTGTAACATATATACTTTATTTAAAAGCCTTTTAACGTTAATCTTTTATATTTATCAACTCACCGTTACTCAAAGTCTATGCAAGTTTAATAAAGAAGCTTTCTATAATCTGTACTGAATGGATATTTGTTTATATCTGTACAAATATTTTTAAAATTAACTGTTGACATTTTGATATCTTATTCAAAGAGATTATTACTTGCTTTTATTTAGGTAATTATACAAGAAAGCATTAACGAAGTAAACGCATAGATTTTCACCATGCAACTGAAACTGCCCATTGTTGAAATTAATGAATACCCTCATTCAAAAGCCACGCAATTTAAACTCGACAAAAGTCTGTGGATTTATCGCTCCCATACGAGGCAAGCGGATCCCTATCGTTTTGAACTCGATTAGAACAAAAGACAGATTCGCGGCGCCTCATTTCCATACTATTATAATGGCTGAAAAAAAGAATTTTCTACTTTTTTAAGGCAAAATAATCTGATAAATAGAAACTCGGCATTGCATTGTGTTGCGCTAATAATTGCCTTGCGTCTATATCAATCATATCTATTACGGAGAATAAAATAAAATAATAGAAAAAAATAACCGGACGTTTTTCAGTATTCCAAGTGTATACCTATATATAACCGCGTAGGCACATTTTAGTGCCTGTGTCTGATTATCTTTAAAAACAAGTATGTATAACTTAACTATTAATTACTGAAGATGTCATGTGGAACATGGTGTAATGGTTGCAGCTCCTTACAAACATTGCGTAAAACAAAAACTTGGCGATTAAAAAGAGTGGCGGATAGTTTATTGCCAGTTCTTCTTGTCCGTTCCACGCCCTTGATTTGAGAACTGGCAGTAAATATAAAATTAGAAGCATTTAATATCTATTTTTTTACTGACGTTCATAAGTGTACATTGTGTTACCTAAATGAATAAATGATTTTGACTTTACTTTGACCATATCATACCACTGAAAAATGAAAACTTTTTGCAAGCTAAATCACCGTGTCTTGTTCCATTCGAACAAACTCTACCGTTAAAATAAAACTACCTCAATATATATAAACACAAATTTCGGTACATTCCTTCACCCTTATTCATAAAACAAATCTAATTGCACCGTTTTAACAAGGCTCATTTGAACATACAGACCATCAATTTGACAGAAAGAGACGAAATAGTACTTTAGTTAAAAGAGGACGAGAGGAGAGAGAGAGAGAGAGAGATAGGAGCAAAACTACCAGAACTATTTTGTAAACGTTTTTGACATTCATAAGCATGCCCTAAGACGCATCTAAATTGAAAAAACGTATTTTGATTGATTGATTTGAGTCAATAAGACTGATGTATTCCTATGATTAATGAGCTTGTCATTACAAAAATTAAACTTAACACAGTAAAACATTCAAAAACCCCAAATTAAATTTCGCACCCAATTGTCGCAAAATGTTCGTTGATCAAAGTCCCAGAGCAAATAATCTGATATAGAAATGTCACTGGCGAGAGCGTGAAGGATGAATAATGTATAGGGTTGAACAGCAAATTACCATCTGTTCTAGCAGGACCTTTGACGTAGGCAGAACTGGGGTACATTGATTAATTGCGTGACAAGTGCTTTGAAGATTGATCTTTGAATTTATTTCATTTTTAATATGGAATATTAATAAAATGTTCAGCGACTTAGTGTCGACTCAAAGAGCGTAAGTTGAATATTCAAGGAATACAGAAATCTGAATGCAAAATAAAAAACAAGACCGCTTTGATTTTTAATAATAGTTTATTTATTTTAGGCAAATATAATTTTTACTTTTGTTATTAATACATAACATCAGTGGCGCTACAACCTTTTTAGGTCTGGGCCTCAGATTTCTGTATCTGTTTCATGATCATTTGTCAATCTAATAGGCAAGTAGGCGATCAGCCTCCTGCACAAACGCCGTTGACTTTTTGAGACTAAGGCAAGCCGGTTTCCTCACGAAGTTTTCCTTCACCGTTCGAACCAATGTTAAATGCGCACATATAAAGTCCATTGGTGCACAGCCGAGGATCGAACTTACGACCTCAGATGAAAGTCGCACGCTGAAGCCACTAGGCTAACAATGCTTTGTTATAAATAAGCCTTTTTAAACATAAAAATAGTGTCTATAAATCCCAAACTAATTAGAAATAATGGCCAAATCTGTCTCTAAATTTTTATCTCAAAGAATATTTCCTTATGCCATTCTCCCAGTAGTTACTTCTTATCAGCTAAATCATCCGTCTTCTCGCTCCATTAGTAAAGTCACTGCCCAATTACATAGCTTCATTATACTGGTTAAGGGTATACCACACAGGAAATATAAATACTCTTAAAATTCAACCTATTATTATACGTAGATCTTCTAATCTTAGGTGCTATTTTTTTAAAGACAATTCACACCAATTGACCTAGTCCCATGCTAAGCTGGTGAAGCTTGTGTTATGGGTACTAGGCAACTGATATACATACATATTATAGATAGATAGACATTTAAATACATATTTAAACACCCAAGACCTAAGCACAACACCAAATGCTCATCACATCGATGTTCGTCTCAGCCGGGGATCGAACCCGGACCCATGGATTCGCAGTCAGGGGTACTAACCACTAGACCAATGAGTCGTCAAAATATAAATAAACTTCCCTTTACTTTAATAACTTGTAAAGCTTTCACATTTATGCCCTCTTGGTATTGGATGGTTCTTATTATCGACTTTAGATTGTGCTTATTCGTAATAGAAAGTTTTGTTTTATTATATTTCAGCAATTTTTTAATAAATATTATAAATAAGCTATCACGCTATATGCTAAAGAGGAGTATTAAGAATTTCCATTGCGCTAAATAAGCTGCATCATGAGATCACCCCGCATACCCTCACTTTCACCACACCACACCACACAGCCGAATTAGGTATTACTTAGTTAAATGTATTTAATAATTTTTATTGATGTGTTTTCACATTTTCAGTCAGTGAACTGCAATATATATATCATAAAAAAGGATAGTTTCACATAGCCTTTTCAAACGATCCGATAAGAAAGAGGGCAGTTTCCGAGCGTATCTCAGCCTGCGATAAGCCTGTAACGGAATTCTTAAGTGCGACGTTACATACTTGACCTGTTTTTCATGGCAGGCCATACACCTGTTCGATAGGAGCTTATATCAGGAAGTGCTCAGATGTGTATTCCATACATTTTCTTTCATCTTAAATTTTACTGATTGTCGCTCAATATCTATATCGGTCCACGGTATTGGTTAGCATGTTCGATTGGTTTAAATCCCGGGATTATCAAATAATGGAAATGCAACTGCAAATCTTACATTTGATCCAAACTATTAATTTAATACTTTTTAATTACTATATTATTTTCATAAATTCGAAGAAACAGTACGATCAACACTTATTTTCAGATCTCAGAAATCTTTAAGAGTACTTTTAAAACGTTTTTCCGAGATTCATACCGATCTTGCTATATTCTTAACCTACATAGTAATAATAATTCAAAAAATTAAACCAAATGAGTCCCTGTGGCAGTGTACCTTTTTCCAGCATTTCTTCGCTATATTGCGATACTTATTTGTTAACTATTGTAACTTAAAATATTCCCGTCTCAGAAATCTATCAATAATTTATATGAAACGGAATAACTTCTGAACGTCTATACACAAGTATGTATAAACTTCAATGAAGCTAATCAAATAGAAGATACAGCAGTGGAGGTAATATATTACAGCATCTCAATGTTACATAATATATACATAACGTATTGAAATTACTGCTGTATTGACATTTTCAATTGGAGAGAAAATGACTAGCAATCGCAATCGGCCGGTTGATAAATGAAATTTTCCAACGAGTCGACGCGGCTCTGCGGCAGCTTGCTATTGTGAAAAGGAAAAATTACAATGCATTTTAATAGTATTATAAGTAGTAAATAATTGTATATAGTACGAAAAAATATCTTTATTAGACTTATATAATACTAGTAGACTCGGCCAAGCGTTGCTGTGGCTAAGATTTTTGTTATATTACATAGTAGTAAAATATTCAAGAGAAACGGCAGGAGAACACCAATCCACCATGCTTTTTTGGTGGTTATGCCATTAAATTATAGCTTATGTGAAGCGTTGGTATTTATTTTGATAAGGATTAAGGAGAAAAATTCATAAAAGTACGCTTATTGTGACGTAATTATAAAAGATAGAGACATGCTGTCGCGACATTTTTCATAGATTGTGATGTGTCCTGAAAAATTGTAATTCATCATTTTGTTCTATCATTAATAGTTTTCACAGCGCACGCGATTGAAGGAAGTTTTTTGTTTATTTTTTTACACCATGGATAAGATTATTCAAGTTTTAGTAAGCATCCCTAATTTCTTTGAAAATGAAACATAGCGTATGTCACTCGGGAATAGTGTAGCTTGCCAACGGTGAATAATTTTATCGGTCCAGTAGTTTCGGAGCCTATTCATTTCAAACAAACAAAAAATCAAATCTTTCCTCTTTATAATATTAGTAGGTATAGATAACCAAAACATCGCCCGCATGGATTTCGTATGACAAGTAGTATATTATGTTATATATATTATATTGTTAGTTAAAATAAATGTTTCACGAATTATTTTTCTTATAATTATTACCTATATTAATTATATTAAATAATAATTGTTTATATAATTATTTGTTTTATTACATTTGCATTGGTAAAATCTGATTTGAAAAATCTGAAAAAAAAATCTGTATACATTTGTGTTTCACAAACATTTTTTTATTATATCGTATAGATCAAAATACATATAGATATATAAACCTAATATATTTATTTTGTTTCAGATTCCGCAGAATGCCGTAGTTTCTCACTGTAAGTATCTTTGATTCGAGTATTTGCTTAATTGTATGAAACAGATAGATACATAGGTATGTTGATAAAGAGGTCGATCAGTTATTGATTGATTTTTGAATCATTTCAATTTGAACAGCTTTGTACTGTGTAGCACGTACGTACATAACAGAAATCTTTAATAATAACAATCTGAATGTAACTTATTAAAAAAATTGTCTAGTCAAGAGCGAAATAAATCATGGTAGAGGCTTTCTCGATAGGATATTTGAAATCTATAAAATCATAGGTGCTTTTTACCTACAGTTCAAAACGGAAAAATAAAACATTATTTTTCTAAAAAACTTACCTGTCTTGCCCAAGTATCGTTCAATACAAAAACGAAAGATATAATCTAAAAACACACTTGAGACGGAACGTCGAAGTTAATGTAAACGCACGTTAATCCGTACTAAATGTGTCTCCGGCGTCACGTTCCGTTCTTCCGAACAAAGCCAATAACGTAAATTTGTCGTTTATTCCCTGTGGGGCCTGAATGTCTCGACTTATCAGTGGAGAATTAGATTAGACGGTCAACGATGCGGAATTGAAATAAAATCACCTAGTATTAAACGATTTTTTAATTTAAAACGCGAAGTAGGTTTTTCAAACGGTTTCATTTTTTTCATAAGAGCAGTGTTGGCTTAGAATCTAAGCCTTAGAGGCTTCACCGTGCGACTCTCATCCCTGAGGTTCGATACCTGGCTGTGCCCCAATGGACTTTCTTTCCATGTGCGTACTTAACATTCGCTCGAATGATGAAGGAAATCATCGTGAGGAAACCGGCTTGCCTTAGATCCAAAAAGTTGACGGCGTGCGTTAGGCACATGAGGCTGATCACCTACTTGCCTATTAGATTAACAATTGGTCAAGAAACAGATACAGAAATCTAAGGCCAAGACCTAAAAAGGTTGTAGCGCCACTGATTTTTTTTTTCATTTGAGAGCTGGAGCTAGGTATATTGATTTTTCGGAGCGATGGTTAGTAACATAGATATTTGTGTCATAAGTTATTAAACAATTTGAGATGTTTGGTTCGTATTGTCACTAGGTAAAATAATTGTATTGCCATAAATGAAAAAAAAAATGTAAATTATATCTTTAAGCGCAAACAAGAAACGGTAATTAATTGGTGTTAAACATCTTTCAAGTTTGCATAACACTTTCGGTTAGCTAGGTTTTTTTTATATCATTTAAATTTAATAATAATTTAAGGTATTGTTGATATGGAACTAAATACGCGTTCCTCAAAATGTTTGTAAAAGTTCACCGTAGTCTGAAGAAACAAGCAAAAAAATATAAATCAAACCAAAATCATTTAATCATATATATACAATGTACACTTATGAACGTCAAAAAATAAATATACATTAAATGCTTTTATTTTACATCTACTGTCAATTCTCAAATCAAGGATGTAGAGCGAAACAGAAGAACTGGCAATAAACCCTCCGCCACTCTTTTTAATTGCCAAGTTTTTTGTTTTACACAATGTTTGTAAGGAGCTGCAACCATTACACCATGTTTCACATGACATCTTAAGTAAATAATAATAATAAAATAAATTAAAAACAAAGATTTGTCCTCTATCAGAAGGAGGCATGGTGAAATAGTAGCACGCACTTATATTCTCGTGGGAACAACACGCATATTATAGTATAAATTAGATACACTTTTCAAGGCTATTACACCAAAATTCCTGATTCATATGAATATCTACAATCCCTAAACATAACATTTTACAGTCAATATTTACATGTTAAAAACTTTTTCCAATTTCGAATAGTTCGACATCGCTCGGGGGCTGTGTTTACGATATGCCATTAATACGTGGAAAGTTTAAAAACAAAGTGCTCCATTTATTTTGAGGTGTTTTGGCAACGCTGTTCATTGTGCACCAGCACCGTACGTAAACATCTTTTACAGGAAGTAACTGTCGTACTTAGCATTAGAGTTGACATATTTTATAAACAGTATATGAGTTATACAGGATTTCCTTAACCCTAGAAAGATAACGTGCGCCTCAGAGGCGCCCGCGAAATATATATTTCGCTGCCATTTTGTTACCGACGCGCATACAAGTTTGTATTTCCGGGCCAATTCAATCCTTGGTCATCACTTCCGAGAGACTACTGCTTCTGTTCGGTAAGTACCACAGTTTTGCTGTTAGAGCGATGCGTTGCGCTCGGGAGGCGCATGTTTATCTTTTGTGTAACTTTCGCCACTTTCATAGTGATTTTGTTTTTATAATTTTTTACGAATGTACGGTAAGTTTAAAGGTAGGTTTTTTTTATTGGTGAATACTTATTGTAATTAATTGTTTTAAGGAGCGTTTTAGCATCATGGCGAGCAGAAGAGTGTTGGATGAAAGAGAAATTGTTTCTTTATCGAATGAAGAAGATGAAGGCGCAGATGTCGGCAGTGACAGTGAGATCGAGGACCATGTAAGTGAAGACAATGTGCAAAGCGATACTGATGATGAGTACGTAGATGAAGCTATGATTTATGAACATTCGAATGATCCTTCATCGCAGAATGTCTCTGAAAATACTGGACATGACCAACGCCGCCTAATGATGTGATCAAGGGCAAGAATAGGCATGTTTGGGCTACTGCTAAAGGACAAAATAACAGAAGAACGTCTGCGATCAATATAGTTCATTCCAATAGAGGGCCTAGTCGCATGTCTCGAAATATTTTTGAACCACTTACATGCTTTGAGATATTTACAACTGACGAGATTATGCAAGAGAAAGTATTGAGAATATCCTCCCACAAACTAACCGAGAGATGTCTGAAGAAGCTGATGAGGAACCTCCAGCTAGAATTCGACGGTACTGTAGCTTATATACAAAAAAAAGAAGAGAATGTCCAAGATGAGTTGCACAATATGTAAAAAGACAGTGTGCGGAGAACATAAAAAAGATGGTTGCAACAATTGTCTTTAGCCGTTGATTTTTCCAGTATTTTTTTAAAATTGAGACTGATTATATAATAATTCATTAATTAATAAGAAAAAACTCTATAAAAATTACCTATTTTTAAAAATTTCTACCTAAGTACAGAAGACTTCTAATTTTTGTTAAGGGTTTATAAATACCTACAAATTTTCATATTTTCAATAAAAATTTATGATAATACTTATGTATTTTATTTACTTATTAATAATTCAACAATTTACAGTAGTGAATGAAATAAAAATAATTGACATTCATTAAAAAAATCTGCTATTAAAATAGTGCGCCTCTCAGGCGCATGTTTATCTTTTCAGTACAAAAAAATAACGTTATCTTTCTAGGGTTAAGGAATATAAAATAATCTTATACCAGATTGAAGAACAGTGTTACATTATAGTATAGTTGACTTTTATGTTTTATAGAACAAAAACGGAAATTTTAATCTTGATTTGTGCGGACAGATATTTCTCATAAGTTTTTTAATAGAACAGGGGGCAACCGGGCAGGAGGCTCATCTGATGTTAAGTGATACCGCCGCTCATGGACACTCTCAATGCCAGAGGGCTCGCGAGTGCGTTGCCGGCCTTTCAAGAATTGGTACGCTCTTTTCTTGAAGGACCCTAAGTCGAATTGGTTCGTAAATACTTCAGTGGGCAGCTGGTTCCACAAAGTGGTGGTGCGCGGCAAAAACTGCCTTGAAAAACGCTCAGTTGTGGAACGAAACATGGAGTCATGTCACTTACAACTGAACCAAGCATGAAAGAAATAATTAATTATTCGTAGTTGTATAATTAACAACACAATGATATTATAGATCACGTGTTTTGCTTTGTATTTACTTTTTCAGTGAAACTTTTTGTGGATAAATCCTTATAAATTCATTTTAAGTTTTATTTTTTAGTTTTATTTTATAGAGATGTATCTGTTTTGTTTCCTATATAAATAAATATCCTTCCTTTTTAAAGTATACAATACGAATAAATACCCGGTTTTTTAATTGTGGCTATAGCTTGCGAAAATTACGCTTAACGTAACACATTTTCTTACCTCTTCACTTACCAAATATCTATACCATTTGTATTAAGAACATTCACTAATCTCCAGTTAATTACGATACTGTATAAATTATCCCTGTTTTACAAAACTCAATAAATTGTGTATCAATTCAAAATATAAAGCATATGACATAATCATGATTAATGATTGCAAAGTGAAACATATAATTGATGAGATCAAATTATTCGTAAATTCGTTGGTTTCATTTATTTTTGTCTCCCATTTTAGGGCACAAATTAATTATTTGTCAGTCTTCTGTTTCAAACTTCGGAAATGTTTTAATGAAAGGCATTAAATTACCCTCTTTAAATTAATGTTTTAACTCAATAATTTTGAATGATACGGCTTGGTGTTTTTGAGCTAATTGTCGTACTGGAAATTTGTGGCGTCCTTTATGAATACGGAGACTTTTGATAGCATTCTCTCCTTGCTTTTCCAGTGGCGGATTTACCAGTAGGCTGCAAATTTGGGATCCGATTTTTTTTAGTACCTCATAAAAAACAAAAAGATTTCTACATGTTGTTTTACAGATAGAAGTCTGCAACAAATTTTGCCCGACCCCTCAACCAGTAATCGTCCTCTGCGTCATCAGCTCACACTTTCTATGAGTGAAAAGAGCGAAATCGCAGAAAGTGTATTTCCTTCTTCCCTCTTCGCCCTATCAACCTATACATGTTAGTCCTACTACTGGGAGGCTGCGAATTGGATGGTTCATGTATATGTGCCCAAAAATTAAAAACTTCACAGCCTATAAAAATATCTAAATCCGCCCCTTTACCTTCCTCTGCGGTGTTTGTTTCATACTTATGTACGTAAATTTACTTTGAATTGATGCGATTATCATTCTTAAAACAATCTACAAAAGCTGCTTTTTATTTGATTGCTATCCTATACTTAAAATCTTTATTAAACGCCGACGGGACGAATATCATAGATGATTTCACAACTTTTATTTTAACTCATACATAATGAGGCTAACATGTTTCTATCAACTAACCTTCAAAATAATAAAAAATAAAAATAGCGCAGACTGATCGCAAACACTGACCTACTTATATTGTAATTGTACGTTATTTTGCGTGCGTAGGCGCTGATGTTTAGCTACATATTTCATCCCATGTAAAGAATTTTTTACTTAACTATGTACGATATATTTCCAAAAAATTAGACACCACAACTTTCAACAGTTCTTCACTTCTTAGTTCTTTTGAAAGAAATACCTCATATTTATTTATTAAAATTTTTTGTTGTATAAAACTGAAAAAGTATTTAATAAGAATAATTCTTGCTAAGGATGGGTACGCCACTCTATAATATATAGAGTTCATGTATTTGAATGTCGGCTGTGCTCCAATGACTTTTCCGTATGCGAAACGAGCATTTCTCAAATGATATTCTTACAATTTTGATTTGTCTTAATTTAAAATACTTTATAAATATTTTGGTGATCCAGACTGTACGATCAACAGATTTAATGTTTATTTTAAAATCTAGACATAAAAACATCTTGGCAACAGGCGTTATTCCGTTCACCAATTGACACCGTTTGTAAATGGGACGCCACGTGGGCGGACCATAACAAACCATTTATAACAAGACGTAATAGTTAACGATTGGTTATTACTTACGTGTAACGAAACGGTTTTGGTCTGAGACTGTCAAGTTAAAATTTGTTTCTATGTAATATGTTTTTATTTATTTATTCACACTCTTCCAGGCTTTAGTAAGTGAAAAAGGACAAAAAGAAATATGATTGAAAATGTGTAAGTAGTGTATAATCAAATCTTATAAAAAATATTATACAACCTTAATCTAAAATTGATAAAAGAAACTAAAAACTAAAAAGCTAATCTCACGGATTCATAATGTATCTGAAATGAATTCCTTCTGCCTTGATTCCTACTATAGTGGTAGATTACTATTTTTACGTCTCTGTTATTTTATATTCTACCAAAAAGGACAGCAATACCCATAAAACATTAACCTCTAGTCACGTTAACTAGGAAAGCATATTAAATCACAATAAAACCGTTCGTGTCCACGGAGGCAGTAAATGAGTTTCGGGAGGTTTGCCGTACCTCCTTATACGCATCAGCTGAATATATTATGAAAGAATCTCAGGATGTGCGATAAAGAAACTGAACGGTTCGGGTATCCATACTTCAGTATTAAGAGGATTTTGTTCTTTAGAACAAAACAAAATAACGGGCCGGTATTATTTATCGTTATGGGTCTTGGGCTTATCCTATTTTAGTAACCTTGATTATTTATAAGTCTTTCTCAACTGGAGTTAGGACCTAAGACATTCTTCTCAGAATATTTTCCTAATTAGCATTTGATGCAACAAATTAGCGCATTAGTAACGCTTAACTAACAATAAGCAAGAGCAAATTCCATTTTATGCATATAAAGTTTCAGAAATCAGAACCCGACGGACAGAAATGTGTACGCAAGTATATTGGAGTATGCAGTTTTAACAATTACACGCCCGAACGCATAACCAAGAGCCTATTGACTCGACACTACCTTATGGAGTACAGTACCTCGAGCCCTTTAGGTGGCAAAACATATTTTACCACCTGAAGAACTGCCGCTATTTCCATCTCTCACTATTTCCAGCTTGATGAGTAGAGTCAGAGACTTTAGTCTAGGTTTTGTGATTAGACCGACCCGATACGATATTGAGTTGCTTACTTATTTTAATTCTAATAACTGAAAGATTGTCACCCCATGTATTCTACATCTAGGCTACAAATAGGGTCGAACGATCTCCTCTTGAATATAAACGGCGGAATTTCCATTCGCGGGAAATGGCCTGGCAATCGGACGTGAACTTGAGTTAGCCATTACTCTTTTATAGTTACTATTTGATTAATAGGTAAAACGTACGTGAAATAAATAGCTAAGAGGCAGAGATTTTTTAATAGAAAAGGGGGCACGGGCATGAGCTTACCATTGACACTCAATGCCATAGGCTCGCTCTTTTCTTAAAGGAAATCCCTAAGTCTAATTGGTTTGGAAATACTTCAGTGGGCAGCTGGTTCCACATATTGGTGGTGCGCGGTAAAAACTGCTTTAAAAAACTCTCAATTGTGGTACGACGGATGTCAAAGTGACGGGTGGAATTTTTGTATTCTACCTAGACGTCCGATGATGAAACCCAGCTGCAGGTATCCGTACAACTCCTCTGATCACTCTTCAAGGTAAATGCGGTAGAAGATGCAGAGGTACCCCACATATCTACGCAAGACATGTGTAGCTTAATGGTTGATATTTACGAGTAGGTATTGTATCACTATATTTGGTAAGTGGAGAAATTTGGATCTTAACGATTTATGAATATGAATCCTAAACTTAATATGACCATATTAGCTTCTTAATCCTTCATTGCTTGTTGCATTAAAAAAATCTGTTAATTTAGTTCCTATTGTGTAGATTTTAAAAGATGTCTGCTCACATTTTTTGCCTTTAGTATCATGCTCTAGTGATGGCCTGTCATGAGCATTGAATCTTTACCAATGACCGTCTTCTGGCGGATAAGTGGTAATTTGAACATTTCGTAATAATAGTTATAAATATTATATAATTAGAGCAGTGTTGGCCTAGTGGCTTCAGCGTGCGACTCCCATCCCTGAGGTCGTAGGTCCGATCCTCGGCTGTGCACCAATGGACTTTCTTTCTATGTGCGCATTTAACATTTGCTCGTACGGTGAAGGAAAACATCGTGAGGAAACCGACATGTTTTAGATCCAAAAAGTCCAAAAACACGCCTATTAGATTTAAAAATAATCATGAAACAGATTCAGAAATCTGAAGCGTAGACCTAAAGGTTGTAGCGCCACTGATTTTTTAGTTTTAAATATAAAGTGAAATGTGAAAAGAATTCACTCACTCAAATTAGCGTTAATAAAATAGTGTAACAATATAATTTCGAATTATTAAACACTTTTCGAACAAATTTATAAAAATACTAATGACATTCATAAAAAAACTAACTAATAATAATAGAGCAAGATCCCAGGGCCGCCAGACGTCACGTATTTTCTGATGGATGAAATGTGGACGATTGGGTAGTGTTAGTATGTACTATGATCGTATGCCTACCTGCTAGCTTGGTCAAACGGCCAATTTCCAGGTATCAGGTAAATTGCTGCTATTTAAATATAAGTGGTATTTTTAAAAAATATTTTTTAGTTCTAATTAATAAATTGAAAAAAAAAAAGTCGGCTATCTTTAGTATTATTTATTATGTGTCAATTTTTTTCTTATTTTTGTTGCTATAATTTACTTGTCAACAAAAGTTCTAAAAATTATAAAATATCTGTTCAAGTAATTTTCATGGCTTTAACAGCGCAGTCGGTCTCACTCAATCTCATGCGCGTAGATAATGCTCTCGCGCTCCCACTCATAGAGATATTAAAATTTAGTTTAGGGGATGATTGGCCCCTTGGATCGGTCTGTCTTCTTGTCAAAGCTTTTAAAATAGTTGTGGGATGAACATATATAAAAATGGAGCGTCAGAATTTACGTGAAGTTGACTAATTATTTTGAGACCCTTAAAGCGTCTGTCAAGCAATATGGCCGACGGAAAGTGTCTGGGAGTATTGACAATTTATTTTTAACTATACACTCGAAAACATATATAAAAATCAGCCATGAGAATTTACGTGAAGTAAGTAATGTTTTTGTGTACCTTGATTACCTGATACCTGGAAATTGGCCGTTTGACCAAGCTAGCAGGTAGGCATACGATCATAGTACATACTAACACTACCCAATCGTCCACATTTCATTCGTCAGAAAATACGTGACGTCTGGCGGCCCTGGGATCTTGGACCATAATACTTAAATTTAAAATTGAAAAGCTAATTTAGACTGTAGACTGAACCAAATTGCTCAATTTTAAGTCTTTATAAAAATATTATTTTAAACGTTATTAAAAGTTCTGAAGATTAAACAAAAACCAATTATTATCTACTTTAAAAACGATTGTGCAAACCTTCATTCATGTTTTTAATATAAAGAGCGTATTAAATATTGTATTATTCGTTTTCATAACATTACAATATTATTTAGTTTTTTGTAGATTTTTTAATGTTATATACAGTAGATATGGATGATAAGTAAACTAACGAGTTTTCTCCCTAATAAACAGTTTTAAATAACTTATTAACCGTTTTAAAACATATTATATTTTGTATCAAATATGCATTGATATCGCACTTATTGGCTCGTTGATTCACGTTTACGGTTAAATTTTTATCATAGTTAAAATTATTCTATTTATTATTTTTATACCTTTTATAAATGATAGTTAAAAGCTATTTCACGCCGGTGCAATTCTAAGTAAGAAGAACATAAAACTAAATGAAATCAAATAAATACGCCTCTACGTGTGGGGAAAACTTTTTAAATGGATTCAGGAGTTAGACATTTTAACTTGTTAGAAAGTTTTCTTCCTGCGTCTTATTTCAGTCATAAATCTGCGGGAAAATTTTGAAACTTTAATACGTTCGATATCACTTGAAAATTGTTGCTCTGTGATGAAAAACTCAAGAGAAATGAGAGTTTCAGGATATACTTTTATCGTCTTAAGCTTAGGCAATGGGAAATGGTCACAGACGTAATCTATCCGTAAGTAATCTATCGAAAATATCTTTCTTCTGAAATCGAAACAACGGCCTCCGAGATGTCCCGTACTGTCCTGTACTGAACTGCTGGCTTTGACCTGCAGCAGGTCCTCTTCCTCTAAGTCATTCACTCTGTCGATCCCGCGGTATAGAATGACTATAGACTTGATACAAACGTATATCCACGCATTTACGATACTAGAATATCATAACCTACCTCAAAATAAAAATAAAACACTAGCAAACGTTGAAGACTTCTAGTATGTCTTGTCAAACTGGTATGATGTTCGCGACTCTATTCATATTTATTTTTGTCCCCAAACATTGTACTATAGTAAATAGAACGAGTAAAGATATAGTACACGTAGTAGTGACATTGTGCTATGCACAATATATGGGCTGAAAAGTATGAACATTTAGCCTATAAAGGCTAACATAGAAAATATTTTTTTCGATACATTTTGTTATATTCAATTTAGTTGCCTTCATAGGCGATACAACGATTATAGCGGTTATACAATTTTTCGATACCATTTTTATAGTACGATTGGTCTTGCGCCTCAAAATAGACTGCATCAATCGAATCCGTAGCTCAAAACAGCGGTACAGACCCATTTTCTATAGGTACTAATTCAGCTGACAATTCAAGTGGATTTCTTTACGCAGTTAGTTTGTACACGTTGCCTACGTGGGCGGAATATTAACAAAACATTAGTTTCACTAAACATCAGTGGATTAACTGATCCGTACCTAACACACTAGTTTTGTTTCTGACAATTCAATGAATTTGTTCTTTGGATGTGTTAGCTTCCAGCTGCTCTCTCTTACAAAAGCGATCGCAAAAAAGTGCCTCTATTAAAATTTCTAATGTGGTTTTTGTTAGAATAGTAAATTTTTTTAAGGATTGTTATGGGGTTTTTAAAATTAAATAAAACATATTAGGATATTTATAAAAGGGACCACAAACAAGTAAGGAAGCAAAATACAATAATTAAAATATATTAAAATGACTGCTTCGCGACTGATTTGAGCGCGACCGCCGCTGCGAAAACCGCTGTGAGAGTTCGAAAAGTGAGTTACAGAATAGCAAGGCAGAACTTGCACTATTATTTACTTACATAATACTGTCTAAATCCAGTGCCTAGTAGTTTACCCGTGATGGATTTAGGACAATAACTTAAATCTGAAAATAAACTTCACTATTTAAAGTCACATTTATGGCACCTAAAAAACGTACATGTACCCCATGGATTCATTCGAGTAAACATTATATTATACAATGCATAACCTTTTTTTCTGAGATTTCAACGAAATGAACAATTCAGTTTTATATCTTGGATTACTTATTATACGAAACTAACAAATTTGTTCAAGGTAAATTTAATTAATCAAACAAAATTGATATGTAATTTGTATGTAGGTGCTAGAGATACGTTAATTCAAAGGCTCATAATTAGTTATAATTAGACTCCTTTGATATGAAATTACAATACAGGATAATTAATAGAATGTTATGCTCATAGACGTCAATGTTAATAGTATATGAACTAAGATATAATGTATTATTCAGTTTTAATTAGTTCACCCAAAATCTGGGCCAGCTGTGTAACGTGTATTTTTATTATGTAGTAAGTAGTATTCTATTGCTTTTATTAAGCAATAATAAATAAAATTGTTCAAAGTCTTGCCATGTTGGTGTGCCTTAAACTATATAAAAGGATACATTCCCGGCTATTTTTTCGGAAAGAAGCTATAGTATGCTTTCTCCCGAAGAAAGCTTCTTTTTATAAAAATGGTTTGAAAAAGTATCTATGATAAATTTCTGGGTCAGTTTAACAATTTTTTTACATTACATCGTTTTTTATCATATGTGTAATAAAATGTCAAAAATAAGAACCCGGAATTATACTGACATACTGAATCCATTGACGTGGTAATTTTTAATTATGTGTTTAAATAGGGGCACTATTTACGCACTAAATTACGCAACGATTGATAAATGGATGTATAAAGCAGCGAAATACAATTTTAGCGTCCAATGAATCTTTACCTTTACTTCTAAATGGGGTAAACCAACATGTTATATTGATAAAAATGTTTTCAAATAACCGATGGAAAATAGATTTATAGGTTACTTTTTAGAGAGTAATATTTCATACGCTGATAGTAACACACAAAGGCTTTCTATTAAGAAAAGCAAACAAAACAACTAGAGCTCTAACACTGGTAATAATAAGAATATAACGTTATCAAAAAAAGAGCGTACCTATTCTTAAAAGGCCGGCAACGCACTCGCGAGCCCTCTGGCATTGAGAGTGTCCATGGGCGGCGGTATCACTTAACATCAGGTGAGCCTCCTGCCCGTTTGCCCTCCGTTCTATTAAAAAAAAAAAAAAAAAAAGTTAAACAATTTAACAATCAACAGACATCAACGAACTCGTGGAATACGTATTATCACTATAATTTTTTTACCAAAAATTGCAAAATTTGCCAACGCAACATCGTTGCTTGAAATAAAAAAAACAAATAAACGCTTGGCCCCAGATTTATGTATTTGTTTCATATTCTTAAGATGCAAGTACGTGTTCAGACAAGTACCTGACACACATCGTCGAATTTCGTGTCTAAGGTATGCCGGTTTACTCATGTTTTTTCCACTAGCAAGGAACTTCCACCGCACCCGTTATTCAAACATTTTATTTTGTTTGGGATTAATAAGGTGACAGTCCTATAGTGTATCCAACAAACAACCAAAAAAATATTTTACCAATACAAAAACCAATGCAACAAAAGTAGAAAAAGACATTTAAGAGAAAAGAACGTCATTTAATAGGAAACAAACAAGCCTATGGGATGCTCAAAAAAGATCTCACTCTAATCGAAACCCAATAAAAAAGTTAAGACCAACGTTAGACTTACGAAACGCCTAACAGTATGGAGAACTAATACCAAATCTAAATACAATTTCACCTTTGAACTTTAATACATATAAAATTAGTATAAACCGCAGATACTGTAATTAAACGGATGAAATCAATATATGGGATTATTGTGCTTCTGACATTTCACAAAGCAGGATTCAATTCTGAAATTGTAATTTTCCTTTGATCTTGTAATTTCGTACTTTAACTCGCTTTTACTGAAAATTAAATTTTAATGCGACGTAATATATAACTTATTAAGGTTCGTTATGGAAAATACTGTCGTGCAACATAAAAGCAGTGCTTAGTTAATGGAAACTGTTGTTTTATCAAACTTTTCTTAGACAAATCTTCGGATAGAAATTTATTAATAACTCCTATCAGAAGATTTTTTAATAACTCCGATACTTGGTGTATGTGTGTGTATATGAATGTGTTTAACCAGATATAAAATTAGCCCCGTCCATATTAAAACGAATAAATATTTCAATTACTTAATTCAATAGTTCAAGTCTCAATAGTTAGGTAACAACTTGCTGGCACTGTCTAACAAAATCACAAAGCTAAATAATAAACGCTGATAAAAAACTTATTAAAAAAATAAAAATAGCCTTTATTCAAGTACAATACTACGCTAAGTCCAGTCCAGTCCGGTTTTCGCAGCGGCGGCGGTCGCGCTCAAATGCTGTGTGAGTTCGAAAAGTGAGTTACAGAATCGCAAGGCAGGTCATTATGTTTATTTTTTACACTAGTAGTCGACCTCGGACGAAGTAAGGGCCACCTCCAAATTCTTCCACGTGTCTCTATTCCTCTCGACAATTTTACAATTCTTTCCCGCTATCCCTTTTATTCCATCTTCCCAAGTTTCTAGTGGGCGTCCTCTCTTTCTCCTTCCGACTGGGCCATAGGGTCTACTTTACCCATCTGCCATCAGAAATGCGGGTAATGTGACCAGCTCATTTTAACTGTACACTGTACAGAGAGGCGGTGATCAGAAACCGGTGGAAGCTCATATTCCGCTCCAGATGATTCCTTGCTGACCACAACACTCAGACAAGATCTACCGACCGAAGAGAGAGACATTTATCATATAGTATGAGATAGTTCGCTCTATTATCAAAGTTATATTAAAAATAACACAAATTAATTTCTCTTTTTACTTAAAACGTTGCTGTATTCCCGTTTCTATGTTCACTAATGCACAGTCATTTCCTGAAGTCATTACACTTACATTAGCAAAGTTCCAACGTCATAATACATGTTAGCTTCTTAATTTTCATTAAGCTAATATTAAAGCTTATATTTTAGACGGTAAAAGCTGGAACAGAGTTCAGACTCATTCATTCACTGTTTACTTTTGTTGAAACACAGGAAACCATCCATGTACGATACATATTATCTTGTGAAATGATTGTGTAGTTATAATTCTATGATTAATTAAACTTTTCTTTTGTATTAACCAATTATTCCCCGACTTTGCATGACTCTCTCGCTTCATACAGTTTGATAACATTCACCATGTATGCTCGTCCTTTATGGGTACTTTTAACTTCTCCCTTATCTAGTATTTACTAGATTTAGGCCAGTTATGTACAAGGCGTATATTGTATATTCTATTTGTTAACCGATTCTCATTCACCCGTTCTACATGGCCAAGCATTCCCTTTCGTGTCCTTATCATTCTTCGACCCACACGTCTAAATATGAAATTATACCCTACGGAAAATTCTTTTTGAAAATTGAAGTAAATTCCCTAAAATATTTAATAATAATAATGTAATTTTATTGTTTGATGAATTTATTTATATACGAGGATTTAATGTTTGAATTTTTATCATTACGAGACACGATAAAAAATTTATCACTTTCGAAATTCGAATAGAGAAAGTTGCATTGTACTAAATCGCTTCTGAATAATAAATAGCCAATAGCCGTAATGCACTGTGTTTTTATTCATGGTTTTAATTATTTTACATTTTTTATCACAAATAGATTAAACAATCAGAAAATTTCATTTGCCGCATCGTTAAGAGAAGTTTTTATTCTAAAAAATATATTGATTTTAAATTATATAATTTAACTAATTCGAGTACCTATATCTCTTCAGAATTTTTTCATACCAATTTATGTACTTTAAATTATTTATTACATATCTTTTAATCAACAATTGATTTCATCAGAGCAACCGAGCTCTATCTACCTACTACCTGAGTCTGAAAGACATTAGTGTCGTACCAATTCAAAACACGCCTGTGTCACGTTTGTGTTTATTGTTTAATGGTCCTGTTAACAGATTGTGTCGGGTCTACAATAAAACTGTGATGAAAACTCTGTGGACACTTTCAGCAACTCCATAGAGACCTTTCGCCGAGTTGTTTTAGCAACCTTGCAGTTTTATTTATTTACTAGTAATATAATTGCTTTGCTATATTCCTACTTAATTGCTATTTATGTATTTACATTGTATATTCGATACCAAAGTCTCCTCGAGATTTGTGTGCTGCGATATTGCAGGTTACTCCTTTGTGAGGAAGTTGCATAGACCTGGTTTTTTCATAGAATAGGGGCACGGGGCTCATCTGATGTATGTGATACCGCCGCCCATAGACACTCAATGCCAGAGTGCTCGCGCGTGTGCTGTCGGCTGTTTGCCGGTTTTGTTAACCCTAGGGACGCCTGATTTCTTATAACATCTTCACACGTGTATATCCTTTAACATACTTTTGTAAGTGTTTGATTGTCCTCATTTTAACATGTGTGTTGTTTGAGAGTAATGATAAAATAAAACAATTATAGTTAAGCCGGGATATAACTCCAGACATTTTGGTCATGTGTTTGTTTTCTAAAGTTAGTTATTCAACTAGCTTTTCGGTGTATTAATTAACTTAAAATTACACCGATATACAAAGATGGTTTTCCGAGAAAACAAATTTACAAAACGTATTTCTTAACTCGAATGTATAATTTTATCCAGCTCGATGAGAACTCGCGAAACAAAGCCACAGGTGTGGTGGCAAATTAAATACTTCTATAGTCAATAGAACTGGTAGTAAAGCAATTAAATTTAGTTTCATCAATTTCCTAAACCCGGCAGAGGATTAAATTCAGTCGGTGCTTCACCGTTTAAAATCTTTTTCTATATTCGAATTCAAGTAACGATACGATAAAGTGTAGATAACGATGCTTTTTTCATTAATCTTGTACACTCTGACACTAAAATACATTCATATAAATAATTCGTAAGTGATACACATAGCAAGGTCACAACCTCAAAAGGCCGGCAACGCACTTGCGAACCCTCCAGCAGTGTGATTTTCTATGGGTTTTCCACGAGGCGGTATCACTTAACATCGTTAAATGTGGTCTATAAAAAAAAACATTGTATGTAATCTTGAAGGTTCAACCTTTGATCCCTGACTGTTTATTAAAGAGGATAAACAGGAACCGATTGCTAATCAAACTCTTCTCTATAGTTTAAAAGTTTTTCCTCACAAGAAAAACTGCTGATAGCGTGAAATTAAATATTCTGATGAAATTGAAAAAATTACCTTTTTTTCTAGCTTCTATTGTTTGTTTTAAATTGTACGGCTCATAATACACACAAAACATTTCACTACTGTAATTCTGTTGACTATGTACGGACTTACTAATTTTCTCTTAATTCCGTGGAGAGCCTTTACAAAGCAAATTATATGTGTCAGCTAATTTATTACAAATTAGAACACTCTTATTTATTTACCATATTTATCGTATTACAGTACTAAGGAAATAAGACTAAATGAAAAATAACATTATTTTCTAGCCATAGCAGCACCAACACTAGTTTTTAGGAATCCTATAAGAATTATTAAAAATTAACAAATGCACCAATTATCACTAATATTACCGTCATGTATTAAAAACATGACTTGTTTGTAAAGGTACATATATATTATGTATATATATATATATATACCTTTATCGTTTTCTTTTGTTTTCTAGATTACAATATTCACATCGTCACCCGTAGACAATTAATTTACACATGAGAAATCAAATAATTCTGGCGTATATTTACGACAATATGATCCTTATAATTAAAGTTGCTTAGTTTGAAAATTGTTGGTGATATATTTAGCTCTAACTCTAGTTAGTGTTAACGGGGTTTTTTTTATAGAACAGGAGGCAAACGGGCAGGAGGCTCATCTGATATGACATCTTTTAAGAATTGGTACGCTCTTTTCTTAGGGTCCCTAAGTCGAATTGGTTCAGAAATACTTCAGTGGGCAGTTGGTTCCACATAGCGGTGGTGCGCTGCAAAAATTGCGTTGAAAAACGCTCAGTTTTTGATTTTTTTTAAAATTTTATGATTTGGAATTCTGATGACCTTTTCAGAATGCCAAATCAAAAATGACTGCTTCACGACTTATTTGAGAGCGACCGCCGATGCGATAACCGCTGTGTGAGTTTGAAAAGTGAGTTACAGAATCGCAAGGCAGTTATGGAACGGCGGACGTCGAGGTGATACGGGTGGAATTTCGTATTCTGCCTAAAATAAATAAATTAGTAAATAGACATAACATTTATTATTAACGAAACATACAAACACACAAAATAATAATAATAATCATCAAAAGAGAAATAAAAACAACAATTATATTTTTAAAGGAAAAAGGTCCATTTAAGTGTTCTATATAAAATATGTTCTATAAAAAAAAATTACTAAGTTAAAAATAACTAGCGCGTCAAATTAAAAGTTTCCATCAGTTATTGCAGGCGGCAAAACTAGTTCTTAATTCTATTAACGTGCTTGTTAATTCGATATTCTGTTAAAGAAATATTTATCAAGCCGTGGGTACCATCTGGAGTCAAGTCGACTATTTAATAATGATTGAACGATCGACACGTGTGACGCGCCAAAAATAGAATAACGTTTCTAATTGATTCAAAAATACTGCTCTGGGGCTTTTTAAAAGCGTTTGTGATCAGCACTGATATTGTAAAGTCATAACTTAAAGTTATTAACCAACGGATATAATAGATTTCCGGTTGGACCTACCTAGTTGCTAAAATCATCGATAAATGAAACAAAGACTTGATTTCGATAAATATTATTTAAATTTGTAATTAATTTATAATAATTATCGTTCTAAGAGTGTAAGCCTAGTGGCTTCAGCGTGTGACTTCCATCCCAGAGGTCGTAGGTTCAATCCCCGGCTGTGCACCATAGGACTATCTTTCTATGTGTACATTTAATTCATGTTACTTCGCTCGAACGGTGAAGGAAAACATCGCGAAGAAATAGACTTGCCTTAGACCCAAAATCGACGGCGAAATGATCATGAAACAGATACAGAAATCTAAGGCCCAGAACTAAAAAATTTTTTTTTTTAAATTATTGTTATATATATACTATGAGATGTATACTATGAGATTTCTTTTGAAACACAAGTCCACTCTGAAGTAAAAAAAAATAATAATAATGAAACGCTTTAGCCACATTTAAAGCAAGTCTAAGTAAAGACAATACTAAGTCTAAGTAAAACTATAAAATCACATCTGATAAATATATTTTATTCTAAATGAACAAATATTTTGCGTTTGTAGAAAGTAGACAATACGAATACCAAAAATAGACACCCTAGTCACTCGATTTTATTGTTATTTGAACTAAAATTCTTCGTTAAAAGCTGAGAACAATTAAGGAATGGGGAATTAATTACAAATATGTATTACCGTAAATTACTTTGTAGTGGTACACAATTTTTATTACATCATTACAGAAAATACGTTTCAAATTTAAAATTCTATGTATCAGTTAATAGAATTCACATGTATGCAATAAAAATAAATACTTTTCATGTTACCATGTTACATGTTACCATTTAAATAATACAATATATATAACCAGTTATTTACTAAAAGCTTATAGGCTAAACAGATTATTTGTAGGTATCGATTGATAACAGCGTGTTCTGACGGAAGCTTTTTTACCGAGCGCTAGAGCCTTGAATTAATAAATAGTTACAAAAAGCCTTCTGCAACTTGACTTAAATGTGTAATTATGCAAGGCAATCTAAAATACACGGAACACATAAAAACTTTACACATAAAAAATAAAAACAACACATGAAAAATTTGAATATTGCATTCAATTATACGGTTTCGCAGCCCTGGAGTTTAAAGTGCCAACGGGACAGCGGGATGCTTTTTTAACACCCGTGAAAGTGAAAGTGATCATCGTGAGGAAACCGAACTATCTAAGTTCCAAAATTCTTGAATAAAGAAGACTAACACACAATGCCTTTACCATGTAATGGTGATAAGTTGTAGACCATGTAGGACCCTAGTTGTCGCACTTTAAAAGCCTAATGTTTTACTATTTATTTCCACTCAAGAATTGTAACTCTGGTAAATATTGTTAAAGTGAAACTTTTATTACATCGTCTCAAATTTTTCGTCTGTGTGTTGCATGTCGCGTGACGGTCGGCCGCGGAGTAGGGATAAAGTGAAAGGCGCTCGTCATAGCAGACAAGGCCAATATGGCGGCGCCTATACTATTCTATATTTGTATTTAATTTAAATAATTGTTATTTAATATGTGTATATAATCTAAACAATTGTTATTAATATGTGTATATAATCTAAATAATTGTTAAGTTTTATGTATGTCGTACTCTCTAAGACACAGAGTTCAATAAAAATATTAGTTGGACTTAGTCTACTTTTATTATTTGCCATTATCATTCCAATTTTCCAAGTATAAAATTAAGATTGATAAAGGGATTTTTATACCCTTAATGGAATATTTTTCCAAAAATTTTTAGTTAAATGTCTATAATGTGAAAATTTTTTTCACTTTTACAGTGGTTTCATAAAACCACATAATCCTTTTTTTATAATACTGAACTATCAAAGTTTAAACAATGCTATGTTAAACATTACAGGAACTACATAAAACTATATTGCAAGTTGTAAACCGCTTTTGTAGCTGTCGTGAAACTTGCGAAAACTAATTATAAAAATACAACACTGCAGTTGGCATTGTAAGACTGTTTTTAATCGAAATTTAAGGCTTTCTTTACTCTGTTGTGGTGACGTTTGAAAATATTAAACGCGTGAACGTCGAACATATGTGTGTGTTTAGCCTTAACGCTAGTCTCGTTTCTGAGTACTAACCTTAGATTACGATTAGACTTTTAGATTCAGGCAGTCTAGACTGAGTCTAACGGCCGTTAGTCAATGTAATAGGAGGCAAACGGGAAGGAGGATCTGTTGTTAAGTGATACCGCCGCCCATAGACACTCACTTGCCACTGCCAGAAGGCTCGCAAGTACGTTGCTGGCCTTTTAAGAATTGGTACGCTATTTTTGTATACACAGCCTCCGTCCTTAATTTTTCAATAGGTATATATCAAATGACAAAATATGAAATATGAGAAAATAATAATTTATGAAATATTAGTATTTTAAATATTATGCAAAATAATTTACTGAAATCCGCCGCCCATGGACACTCACATTGCCAGACAGCTCGCAAGTGCGTTGCCGGTCATTTAGGAATTGGTACGCTCTTTGTTTACGACCCTAAGTCGAATTGGCTCCGAAATGAATTGGTATGAATATAGATTTTCGCACTTACTACAAAAACATTCTTCAGATTTTGGATATGCAAACTTCGTATCTTCTGAACTATAACTTGCATTGTACAAAGTCACGCAAAAGTTCTTTAAATTTAAGTTTCTTAAAGTATTTTAATCGTAAACAAACAATAAATATTCGAGTGTCTCTAGAAGCGTCGAAGAATTCTCGAGTTTCGTAATACTCTTTGAAAGTTTTCACTTTGGAGTGCTTCTCCTTAAGTTTATTTACGTTTTTATAGAAATTCAATTTCTTTAACAAGTTTTTAAACTGCTTATGTACAGGTATCTCGATTTTATCTTCAATGTTCAAAGGGTTTTATAACATGGAAATGAGGTGTGTTAACACCTTGTCTATGCTACAATAGATTTTTCGCAGTGCGCAATTAATACGTATGTTCGTACGTGTGCTGAAAATCGACAATGTGTGGCACACAGGACTGATCTCTCTACCTATATATACATTCAAAATACTATTCACTAATACTACAGTTGGTGTGGAAATAGAAACAACTGCGCCTAATTTCATTTATTAACAACACCCAAATATACATTTTGTTACAATATTCTTCACCTAAATAGTAATAATAATAATAATTAAAAATTGATAAATAGAAAATTAAATAGAGTAGTGTTGGTCTAGTGGCTTCAGCTGTGCAACAATGGACTTTCTATGTGCCCATTTAACATTTGCTCGAACGGTGAAGGAAAACGTCGTGAGGAAACCGACATGTCTTAGACCCAAAAAACGGCATGTAATAGGCACTGGGGGCTGATCACCTACTTGCCTATTAGATTTTAAAATGATCATGAAACAGATTAAGAAATCTGAGGCCAAGACCTAAAGAGGTTGTAGCGCCACTGATTTATTTTTAAATATCCCTGTACAAGTACAAATAAGTGTCGGAATACAGCTGCAAATATATATATTTTTTTTTTCACATTAAGTATCAAGATGATTACTCAAACTTTAATGACTCCGCGATCTCAAATCCCACGGTGGTTCTCATTCTGTCAAAATAATGAAAGATGAAAAGAGACAGATATGTACTCTAAACGGTACAATTTAATATATTCTATGTGAATAAATGCGTCGAATTTTATTGAAACTGATAGATTTATAGCTTCATACATTCTACGCAAATTGATTTATGACCAATATACGAACTTGTTAATACACACATACACGAAACTTTTGCAGACTTTTCTCAGCTTCACCTAGTAACTTTTGACTTACAAATACTATTTGTTATTTGGAAAAGTGTGTCTAAGGCGAACTGGTGTCAACATAATATTTATTGTCCCCCAGAGTTAATTACGTTCATAAAAATATGTTTCGGTACAGCCGAGTTTGAACGTCTGACAATACTGTGAATTATAATAAGCAGTAATATTTAAATAATAAGCCAGTGGCGCAACCTCCATCTATGGGTCTTGACCTCAGAATGCACTCAATTGATCTAAGCATTTATTTGTTACAGACAAGTAGGAAATCAACTTTCTATCTGACAAATGTCGTAGATTTTTGATGAAAGAAAAATCCATTGTAGACCAGTGCAGATAGCCTTCAAAATAAATAAAAAGTGAAAAAAATTACAGTAGGATGAAACCCCTTAGAAAAGCAGGGGAATATGATCAAAATGAAAGGAAAAATAAATTACGGTCGATCTGAGGTCGGGAAGGGGTATGGGGGGGAGGTTTAAGGGTAAAAAACGGTTTATCTCGATTTCCGGCAAAACTAAAAGTCCTATCGAAGAAAGTTAAATGGCAAAGTTGTAGGTAATAAAAAGATCTAAAACTTTTGTATTCACACATTTTTCACATAACCTCAAAATTGGTGTGAAAAATTCAAAAAACCAAGTTTTTGGTTTTTTATTTTTATCTTTTACAAAAATTTATTTTTTTAAACGAAATTTGGTGAAAACTTACCTTATTATGACCCAAATATACTGTAATTTATTTGATTAAAAATATTTATTTTTTCACCTTATTTTGAATTAATATCGAAATAACACCCTAATTTTCAATCGAAAATTCTGACGTCAAAATTTCAGCTTTTTTCAAAAAGTTGGTGTGCTTTCAGTTCGTTGAAATCTCTACTTTCCTATGGTAAAAAAATATATATATATATTACCATAGTAAATCTTCTCAGAAAATGCAAAACATCGTATGCAGTAACGCCCAGACCCGTCATACCCTTCCCTACTTCTCTATGAATCTTCTTTAAATTATAATTAGATGCCTATTTATTACTATTTTAAGATAACTTATATATACCTGAGTGACCTAAAAAAAATGTTTAGCCTTTAGATGAGCTAAAATTTTTGTATTTCATAGAGAAGTAGGGAAGGGTATGACGGGTCTGGGCGTTACTGCATACATATATGTTTTGCATTTTCTGAGAAGATTTACTATGGTAATATATATATATTTTTTTACCATAGGAAAGTAGAGATTTCAACGAACTGAAAGCACACCAACTTTTTGAAAAAAGCTGAAATTTTGACGTCAGAATTTTCGATTGAAAATTAGGGTGTTTTGTCGATATTAATTCAAAATAAGGTGAAAGAATAAATATTTTTAATCAAATAAATTACAGTATATTTGGGACATAATAAGGTAAGTTTTCACCAAATTAAACGTTTTTTTTGTAAAAGATAAAAATAAAAAACCAAAAACTTGGTTTTTTGAATTTTTCACACCAATTTTGAGGTTATGTGAAAAATGTGTGAATACAAAAGTTTTAGATCTTTTTATTACCTACAACTTTGCCATTTAACTTTCTTCGATAGGACTTTTAGTTTTGCCGGAAATCGAGATAAACAATTTTTTACTCTTAAACCCCCCCCCCCCCCTACCCCTTCCCGACCTCAGATCGACCGTAATTTATTTTTCTTTTCATTTTCATCATATTCCCCTGCTTTTCTAATGGGTTTCATCCTACTGTAATTTTTTTTGGTTTCAAAAATTATCGGCACTGGTCTATTGGTGCATAGGCGTGATTCGAATGTCCGTCCTCAGGGGTAATAGTCGCACTTAGATCACTAGGCCATCACTGCTCCAAAAACATTCAAATATTGTATACACAGCCTCTGTCCTTAATTTTACAATAGGTATATTACAAATGACAAAATATGAAATATGAGAAAATAAATCTATTATATGAATATATGATGAAACGCAATAATGAAAATATTAGCGTCACGAAGATGTGCAGCTTTTTAGTCGAAGAAAAGCGAGAGAGCGATTAAGACCGATTGACAGAGAGTGAGAAGGGCGAATTACCTTATAGAAATTCTATTTTAAAAATTAAAATTTCGAAATAATTTATTGAAATCTCAAATGACGAATTGTGAATTAAAATGGCATGTATTTTTATTAATAATTTAGAATAATGACAATTGAATTCCTAACATATCTTCCTTTTTCCCTCCCTCTAAGTCTCGGAAATCTAAAGTTTTAAATTTGCATAAATAAGAACAAGACTTTAAAATTTGTTTGCCAAAGAAGTTTCACTTCTGACATGACGTGGTCTTTTGCACGCACGCACTTTTTTATTAGTGGCAACAGCTTCCGTCAGCAGTTTTGCCCACGTGGATTACGTATATCGTGTTTTTGCTCCTCAAAAATATTCATTAACTTTCAGTAAATTTACCAAAAAATAAAATTATACACCAAAACCTTTCTCAATTATCACATTATCTACTTGAAATTCGCCCATTCATTCCATTGTATTAATATAGCATACACTTTTTTCCGACGTTCATAACAGTAAATGAAGTAACCACAGTAAATGATATTTTGATTCCTGATATTTTTTTAAGAATACCCATTCTACGTGAACAAATTTGTGTGGAAAACTAAACCTTTTGTACTGTTATGGAAACCTTCGTAATCTATATTACGTACATAGTTACAATTGTTTCTCGTGGCACGGATATTACTCCATTATTACCATACTAATAAGGAGTAGTTAATTAATATTGAATTTAGTTTGAATTACTGCTTTGATATTCTCATCTTGGCGACGTTCAAATCAATTTGCGCTTAGTAATCCGTCTCATTATTAAGCTCAGTCCCCTGAAGGTGTCTTCGGGAATTCATAATACAATATTAGGTATAAAGAAAAAGTAGCTATACTAATTTTTTATTTCGCTATACATTGCAGCGCTGTAACGCATTAATATTTTTTAAACACATACGTGAAGATGTTACTATCAATCATAGATTAAAGAGTATACAGGATACCCATACATATTGATGATATAGATGACGTTGTCCTGTACACTTGAACACGTACAAAAATAAAAATAACTTTGGCCCAGCCCGTTAGGAGTTTAATTGCAAACACACACCCTGAAGATTTATATGTATAAAGATAACCGTGCGAAGATAATGACCGACCTACGTTTAATATTAAGGCCGTACAAGGTCTATTGCAACTCGGCCACAGCGGCTATTCTCTATAGAGATTGGCTTGTATGCGCAGCCACTACTGTCAGTCACAAATAAAATGCATATCTTATGTTCTTTACTTATACCTTGATCCCAGAAATGGCGGACACAACTGAATCGCAAGATAGACAACTTACCAAAAAAAACTGCTAGTATAATCGCGGCTTATATTTTCGACCCGAGATAGCATGATTTGCCGGTGTGGTGAAGTATATATATACATAGATACCAATTATGCTACAACCTTTTAGGTCTCAGACTTCTGCATCTTTTCTAATAGGCAAGTAGGTAATCAAATTTCTGTGTCTGACACATGTCGACTTTTTGGTCTAAAGCATGCTGGTTTCCTCACGATGTTTTCCTTCACCGTACGAGCGAGTGTTTAATGCGCACATAGAAAGTACATTGGTTCACAGCCGGGAAAGAACCTTAGACCCCGGGGATAAGAATCGCACGTTGATCCCACTAACACTGCTCATTTGAAACATACTTAGTAAAAGACTTCGAAAAATAATAAAATATTTTATTTTATTTTATTTAATACTCAACACAATAATCCATTTGGTTTCTGGATTACATTTAGTTACTAAAAGCTGAAAGCCACATGCGTGGGCAGCCGTTTTCGGTAACATTTGCCATTTATCCCCTAGACTTTTCACAACAAAGTTGGATAGCCTATTCACAACTTGAAAATCAGCTACTCGATACCAAATAGAAATCAATCAACCTTATATAATAAAATTTGCCATCCAGTTTAATAGAAATAAAAGCTTCTTACAAATTTAAAACACTTTTAAAAGTACATATAATTAAGAACATACCTATAAAATAACAAAAAAAAACCCACATATATAATTATGTCTATAAAAATCCTAAAAGTTCAATATAAATTAATAGAAAAAATATGTTTATCAAAATATCAAAAAAATCACTCGTAGCATTTAGTTATATCTGTGAACGATTATTACTACTCATTAGTAACATAATGCGTGTTGTGACATCGATGCGACCTACCTTCACTTTTTATAAAATATTGTACATATTGTTAGCAAATAGTTGTTTATTTTCAAATAATTTCATAACACGATGTACATAACTAACCTACTCTAAATTTTCTCACTAAGTGAATGTAAGTCTTTGAGAAATAAAGTATCTTTGAACCGAAAATATACCTTTATTTGGAATATTGTACTTACAGTGTACTATCTTCTAGTACTATCTTCAATTAAATAAATACGTGGAAAAAGCATAGTGTCCTGTTTCCTAAAGGGAGGACCCTTCTAAATACTAACTGGCCGCCGCGAAACTCGAAAGTCCCAGTGGCTAAGGTCAGGAAGTTGTGTATATATGATATCTTTAGCGGCCAGAATAACTAAGTTAGCGCGTTTCAGGTTGTGACGTCATCGCAGTGATTTGTAAGCGCAGATTGTAGGTGTGGCTATAAATAATTAAGTCAAACTTTACGTAAATAAACTTACAGAAAGCTTTTTTTCATACTTCGGAAGTTGTGTCTAAGGAAAAATACTACGTTGGTCTTACGATTTGTAATTAATATCAAGTGATTACTTAGTACTTACTACATGGTCTAATATGCGCGGAAAGAAGAAACACAGCAACCACACCTCGTTCAATATCTAAGGAACGTGAAATGCTTATAGGATCACAAAGTGTAGCCTTTTTGAAGTGAAACTTCTTTATCGGGGTTGGAAAAAAATTTAGTGTAACATTTTTTCGTAACGCGTCACATTTTTCCGTTACGCGCCATCTTTTAAAGTGAAACTTCTTTATCGACGTATGGGAGAAATTTTGTAGCAGGTTACGCGCCATGTTGCTTTTTGAAGTCAAACTTCTTTATCGGCGTTGGAAAAAAATTTACACACATTTGCCACATTTTTCGGTTACGCGCCATCTTTTTCTTGTCCCTACCACGGTTGATCCGAAGAGATTCGAAGCCATTAGTAACAAAAATATATAATAACGATAACAATGATAGTAATACTAATAATTCTATTACAATTAATGAAATTCTGTAATAATCTTAGTACTACATAGTAGTACAGTAATAAGTTAAAATGAAATAATTGTATTTGTATTCATGTCTATGATAATAAAAGCCTTTTGTTAAACTTTATTTAATTTAACTTTATTTAACCAATTTCTGTAAAGAGGTTTCACTTCCTACGTGTGTACACCTAGTACACGCACACATTTTTTTTTAATTGTTTTTTTTAAAGACAATTCACACCAATTGACCTAGTCCCATGCTAAGCTGGTGAAGCTTGTGTTATGGGTACTAGGCAACGGATATACATACATATTATAGATAGATAGACATATAAATACATATTTAAACACCCTTTCATGTTTAAGATAAAACTTTCTTAATAAAGAATTTGAACTTTGCCAACTTAAAAATCGTTACGGCGAAAATGTAAAGGAGTGATGATCCATCTCGTTAATATTCCGGTAAAGTCACGACGCTTACTTGAATTTCAACCCTTTATCTGCGTTAAAGATATCCAAAATACGTGCTCTTTTATTGTGAAATCTTGAAGAAATGTCTACATTATAGGAGATTAAACTAGAAAAAAAGACTCATGAAAAAGTAAAAATACATATTTAGAATATTTATCTCTGTATATTTTAAATGAGTACCAATGTTGCAATCATCCATCCATGCAGAGTTTAATAAAGAGTCGTTGTCTCTTTTTAATGATGTTTCTTGTACTAAACATAAACCTTGAGCTTGACTTGGTGACGGACTCGCAATATCTTATCTTATCTTTCACATATGCAATACCCATGTAAACTAATTATCTCTTGCGGTATATATAGCCCTTCCATTTTTAATATTTACCATTTCAAATTTTTCTAAAATTAAATTAAGGTCCATTTAATATTAGACACTTGTTATGTTTTCTCCAAAATTTAAATACATAAATATGAGCTACAAAACACGCTTAACGCTGCAATTTATTTTCCATTGCATCCAGCTGTTCTAATGACTTGGTTATATGATATCAAAACAAACTTTGCCTTACTAAAACTAAATTTTGGTCCGAAATTTCCAAAATTTTGTTTTACGTCATTTGTGTGTTGAAAACTACATTTTCTAATAAATAACTTAAAATAAAAAACATTATTTCTAATTTACATTTAATCATTAATTTTACATTTATTATTAATTTTATCATTTTATGCCCTCATTTTTTTTACTTCCAAAAAAAATTACAAATCCAAAATATCCATATCTCTTTTCATTCTTCTTTATGTTATAATATGGCAAATAAATGTATGAACACGAAGTCATTTTAATGTATTCAAATTATAAACCATTTAGTATAGATAATCCCAAAGCACAACAGTTTATACTATCGAACAAAAAGCTAACAAAGTTTGAAGCTTCAGTGTAAACACGGGCGGAAGTGACGTCACAGGAAGTCGGCGGAAGCGGCGCCGCCATGCTTCCTTGCTTCATTTGCTCCCGCGCAAACTCAATCACAGCTTCAGATTGGAATCGAATTCAATATTACGTTTGCGTTTGCTTGCAAGACATTTTATAGATTTTATTTATGTTTCGATCTTATTTTTATCGCTAAAGGAAACTCTTAATATAGTCACATTCATTTCGAATGAATCTGTGATAGCAATAACATTTAAAAAAGCATTTATAGCCCAAAATTTTGTTTACAATGCAATATAATTTTCTTAGTGATTTGTCACCTAACAAGGAAGTCAAACAACATGCTTAGCTTCACATTAATTATTAGATATCCAAATATGATTCTAAAAATACATAAAGGATAATCTGTTATGATTTAAGACACAAAAAGTCAACAACAACACATGGACACGTGCTTCTAAATATTCAAAACGTTGTTTATTTAACATGGCGTCCGTGGCTTAAAAAAAATATCAAATTTTAATCACATTTGGATTCAATGAAAAAGCTAGTATTTTTTAACAATTATATTTAAAAGTAGCAAAATTAAAGTACATTAAAATGGCCAACAGATCGAAAAACGTATCTTACGGTATGGCTTTGAAATAAACCACATTGTTAATTATTAAATACACTTGGAATAGCCATAATTATCTTGATTTTTTATTGAAAATTAAAAATAATTTTCACCACTTTTCACGCAAGCTTTGTTTCAAAGTTTAGGTTATATTTAGGTTTAGATACAAATTTGTACTGCCCGTTCCATTTTTAAAAATATAATTCGATAATTAAGCATTGACGAACACAGCTGGTCGTATTCGAAAGCTTAGCCACGTGTTCAAAAAGCTCTTTAAGTTTTTTTAATATATTCGAGACGTTGATTAGTTAACGAGGTGCAATGAATCATAGTTATCTAATCCGCGCCCTCTGTTAGTTATTTTTGTCCAGTCTATTTTTGTAACGGAAACGTGTGCCATCCGCTGGGGGTCCTAGGTCATTGCGCTCGAATTATTTAAAAGATAAGCGACATATTTTAATATATGTATGTTTATATATGAGCCTATTTTATCTCTGACTTTTAAAAAATTTAAGAAATGTATTAAAGAAAAGGCTTACTATAAAGTTAACGATTATCTAGTTGATAAAAGGGCCTGGGACTAGTGCTACATAGGCTACTTCTAATTAATTTGAGATATTTGTTTTAAAATAAGTATTGTCATAGTAGTTTTGTATGATGATTGGCTATTTTAAAAGAGTACCGAGAGTTATCCGGCTATTTCTCTCGGCCTACACCCTCTGTCTTCCTATGATAAAACACTTCGCCTTCAAAGAAGTGGTTATAATAATTAAAATTAATAAACGTAATTAATTTAAAAATACTTATATGAATTAAAACACGGAGCTTTCCTGATTCAATTAACTATTATGTCAACTTCTTTTAGGATTGCAACTTCACCCAAAATCTTTTTTGAAACCATTCACTGCGGTGAGGGGATGTGACAGGCGATTTTCGAGTTCTTTGTAAAGCTAGTCAAGTGACATTCGGCCGCTCTTAAAACACTCAGCCTGTTTTATTTTCTTTATCCATCTAAAAATGCTTTAAAGGCACTCCACATTTCATATCGCGTTCGCTCTTTTGAAATATCTCGGTTGAAATCATTTGAGTCCCTTTAAATATCGTGTTCTTTTTTCAAAAAGGAGGTTTTGTTTATTTACAAAGCGAGGCAATTTCCTTACACTTAAAATAAAACTGGAGTAATTTGTGCGCATAAATTTATACTTATCAAAATATTCCCAACTTTCTTTGTATACAATGTGTCGGAGACATATTTTTTTATTATTTAACATTTACTTAATGCTATTAAGAACATGTACCAAATATATAAATAGGTTTAGTTTATTTAGGGCAACGGAGTTTACAAACAAACTAAATAAAGAGAAGATACTTAATAATGTAATGTCCCATTGTACCCTTTTTAGGTCTGCGCTTCAGATTTCTGAACCTGTTTCATGATCATTTGTCAATCTAATAGGCAAGTAGGTGACCAGCCACCTGTGCCTGACACACGCCGTCAAATTTACCGCTCGAGCGAATGTTAAATGCGCACATAGAAAGAAAGTCCATTGGTGCACAGCCGGAGTTCGAACCTACGACCTGAAGGATGAGAGTCGCACTTTGTAGCCACTAGGGACACACTGCTCATTGTTTTCAATACACACTATAATATAACGCAGAGGTAAACAAATTTGAAACATCTGTGGAAAGACACCTGCTTTATAAATTCCAAATGAAAATATTTCTCATAATATTTGCGTTGCAGAGAAGCTTTCCCGGTTGAGGAATAAACAGAATGCCAATTACCTAACAACTTAATCATTTTTACATCATTTTTGCTTGAACAAGTTGATTTTTAATGTTATTTATTCCCGGCACAGCCGAGGAAATTATGCGAAGGAAGCCCCGCTCGTGATGGAGGGACTGTCACAGGCATTACTACGACGAATCACTTTTAACACCACTACTATTGGTTTTAAACTGATTTTAAATTGATTTGGGAAATTTTAACTTTAGAACGTATGTTTGTTAGTTTTTTTATTTAATTATTAACACTTCGTTGCATACAAAACTATTTAGTTGACATAATTAAATGAAAAGGAGGGCAACTGAGGGCCTTATCGCTTTCGAGCGATCTCTTCCAGGCAACCATTGTGAGAAAAAAAATGAGATAAGGCAAGCGCAAGACAATATTATAAAAACTTAAGACGTAGTTTGAGTGTAAGTTTGTACAACAAAAATATGGGCTAACAGAAGCTTTTTTCTTATATTTTTTTTCCGCCTTCTAACAATGATTTTCATACATGTGTTTCCACTAAAGCGGAGACGAGCGCAGTGGAGAGAGCGAGTTGATATTGTCACCACATATGAGGTTAGCGAGTTGACTACCGTTACATAGGTACCATACGGTGATATACGAGATATATAATAGATTTTCTCCTTTTAAAAGACATATTTAACGTTGTTTATGTTTTATTTCACGTCACCTCTGTATATATAAAATATTCTCGCGCCTTTAAAAAACAACCCTTACGATACCTACGTATCAGCATAATGATACAGTGTAGTCGTCTTTCTTCTTAACAAATTCGATTTTATTTAACAGGTTTGCGTTTACACGCAATTTTGCCCATTATTAAGTACTGCAAACGTCGATACTGCCAGTCACGGAGCTTAAATGATTACTAAACGACAAAATAGTATATAAAAGTGATACAAACGACACGAGAATTCTAAATTCGAGTTCTTATAGTAGTAGTGAGAGCGTCTTCGCCGCAAGACGGGTATTATCAGCACAAATAATTTCCTATTACAGCCACACACTAAGCTGCCTTTCCAATTTTCTAAAATAAACATTCACCAGTTTGAATCCCTGTAAGTGACACTGATGTATTTGAAGTTTCAACGTTGGAAAAATAGTGTGGGTTTTACAGTTATAATGTGTTTCTTAGGATAAGCTTTGCCGTCGCAGTGGAAAGTGGAAATCCTCCATTGTACTGTATAATGGATGGTCTTACAATACCTATAGCTTGCAATGGAATTCTTTTTATTAGATTAAACTTCAATACAATTTTCACTACTTGGTGTTTTTATAACCCAATTGCCAGTCCAATATTCTAGTGATAGCTTTAAATTTGGCTAATAAACACTTAGTTATTTACAATTGAAGAATGCGCAATAGTATTAAATGAAATGTAATGTGTCCATTAAAATTATAAAACAGTTGCAATGTCTCGCATGCTGTATAACAAACCGTAAAATTCTCGTTTGGACTAGAGCAGTGTTTTCCAACCGCTTCTTGTGCCGTGCTCCATCTTAGCCTTTCTAAAATTCATATGTAGCATACTTAAATTCACATGTAACATACAAAAAATCACTTAAAAACTTAAATGATAGGTTTTATGAATAAATTAGTAGGAAATTGTTAACAAAACACAAATTTTCTAAAGATAATGAAAAACTTAAATTCAAATTCCAAATAATTTAAACAAAAATTCGAATAGAAACCCCTAAATAATCAAATTACCCCTGTGGGGCATGATCCTCACGTTGGGAAACACTGAAATGCACAAATTTGTTTAATGCACAAATCTCTATTGTATGAAGAAAATTACTACATTTTCACTGCTGCATTTTGTTTATAAACTGTATATGTTGATTTTAATTAAAATATTTAGTTAGCCTTTGGCTTATCGAGGTCGCTCTAGGCAATGTAATTTTCCCCTTAACATTGCTTGGTTTTTAAAACAAATTCATATTTGCATTCAAATTTAAAGTTGCTGTCATTTTCTACATAATATTAATCACAGTACTTAGTAAGATACTGCGAGAACTAGAAAATGTTTGTTCGACAATTTATTTTTCTACTTAAAACTTAAAAATAATTGAAAGGAAAACTTATTGTTTGAAGTAGCGTCTGAATGCTCGCGTTCTTTAACTATTGCTTAAGTACTATTAAACTACATAATAGTTACAAAACTGAACTTAATTTAAGTCATAATAGTTGTCTATAAAGATTTCATCATGCGAATATAAAAGATGTAAAATTAATCCTAAGTGTTAGCCAAGGGTAAGATTCAGCGTCGAGATATATTTTTATTTATTAATTAAAGTTCAACACATCATATGTAATGTTATATCTACAGTATATGTTCAAAGCTCTAGTTTCTAAAATACATAACAATTATGGTAAACATTAATGTTTAAAGAAAACACTTTTTAACGGATTGAAGCTAGGTATTTATTATAAACTTATAATTATTTTACATACAGCTGTGATACTTTTTGACATTCAACACCTTTTGTCTTCAGTCACCGTGACCACGCACGCTGTAAAGCACGCAAAACGTCGCATTTAAAACTATGTAAAATAATGATAAGTTAGTCATACATAGCTACAATCCGTTAAAATGTGTTTTCTTTGATTGTGTAAAAGTTATGTTAATAAAAGACAAACATTAATGTTGCAAAAATTATAAAGTAATATTACACTTCCAATTTTAGATTAGCGGGTAAGTAGCAGACACTTAACAATGCTTTTTTTTTTAATGGAACAGCCCACTACCGAATACATTATGCTCTGGATAAATAGTGTTTATTCTGATATATAAATAAGAATAATTCAAATGACAGGAGCCTAAGCTCCTAGATCGGTTAACGCTAAGTATCGGGTGTTTTTTTTAGAGGTATAGAACTTTAAATTGCAATAAACCAACGATGGATTATTGGAATGACATGATTTTTTTTTATTTGAAAGATAATCTTGTGGCATTATATTTTAAATATGATTTCTGGCATATGACTGCCACGGCTGGCTCGGATATAGTCCAATCTAGACGTCCAATTTTCCCGTCCGTTGTTCCCGATTTTCATAAGCGAATTTTGTTTAGCGATGAAGCGCACTTCTGGTTGAATGCTACGTCAACAAACAAAACTGCCGCATTTGGAGTGAAGCTAATCCTCAAGTGTATGTCAAAACACCGTTACATCCAGAAAAACTGACTGTTTGGTGCGCTTTATGGGCTGGTGGCAGCATTGGTCCATACTTCTTCAAAAACGATAATGGCCAGAACGTTACAGTCAATGGTGATCGGTATAGAGACATGATTACTAACTTTTTCATTCCTGAATTGAACAGTCATGATGTCCAAGAGCTGTGGTTTCAACAAGACGGCGCAACATGTCACACAGCTCGTGCCACAATCGATTTATTGAAAGACACGTTTGGTGACCGCCTAATTTCACGTTTTGGACCTGTGAATTGGCCTCCAAGATCTTGTGATTTAACACCGCTAGATTATTTTCTGTGGGGCTATGTAAAGTCATTGGTTTATGCGGATAAGCCACAAACGCTTGACCATTTGGAAGACAACATTCGCCGTGTTATTGCCGATATACGGCCACAAAAGTTGAAAAAAGTCATCAAAAATTGGACGTCCAGATTGGACTATATCCGAGCCAGCCGTGGCAGTCATATGCCGGAAATCATATTTAAAATGTAATGCCACAAGATTATCTTTCAAATAAAAAAAAAAAATCATGTCAGTCCAATAATCACTCGTTGTTTTATTGCAATTTAAAGTTCTATACCTCTAAAAAAAACACCCGATATAACTTTCAAATAAAAATGTTTTTTTACATACGATAGTTTCAGCGCCAAGTATCAACTCTGAATCTAAGGGCGAATGCTTGAAGTATTTTTCAATTCTAAGCGGCTTGTGCGTGAGGCTGTGCTCCAATAGACCGTTAACAATTGCTCGTATAAAAGTAAACATCATATACCTATGTACCAATAATATGCGGCTACAACGGGATGACGACGTACTCTGAATCACACTTACGAAGTATTTTGTAGCGATGAGTGTATATGGCTATCAAAGTCTGGGACCTTTGGCCCGGGCCAGTCAGTGGTTAAACTAGGTTGAGGAATCTTTTTTTAGGATGGAGAAACAATACACCACCCTTCCTGGAAATATACCCAAACACGCACACACACATAAACACATACGATCGAAGTCACACCAATATTATATTTTAATAGGTTAGGCCGTTCATGGTAATTCTGTTAATACAAACATTTGGTTTTCTTATTTTTATAAAAGCTTTCGGCTACCTAAAAAAATGAATCAAATATGTCGGGCGCAAAAAGCTGCGAATGCACAATTAATACAATATTTACAGAATAATCATTAATTTAAAAATTAAAAACATTGCAAGGATAAATAATAATAAGTTAAATATTTGTCGCGTTTTCCCTTTTTTCCCAGAACACTATAATATTATTGTACAGTTATGATATGCATTTTAATGCGATAAAAATATTAATTGTGAAAAAGAAAGAAGTTTTTAATACGGAATTTTCCAATCAATTATCAAGCATTTTAATTCAAAGTATCACTCTTAATACCTTTAGAAGTTTAGCAAAAGGATTTCAATTGCAATGGAGCAGAGAAAACGATTAGAAATCAACCAATCGGATCACTTCATTTGAATGAACTCGAAACGATGTTTCATGGGTTTATTTTTAAACATGGAATTCTAATTTGGTGAGCTTGCATCGGTTACTGACATTCAATTTCCATTTCAATAATTTGTCACGACGTTCAGAAATCGAATTGACATGCCTTTGGTGTGTTATCTGTATTCATTCTAGAATATTTGACCTTACGCTTTTGGCTTTCTTAGAGACTTCAGATGTCACTCCGTTTGGTCAAAAGACCGCCCGAAGTGGCCGCCCACCGTCGTCGGTGTAGTGTCGTCACTACAAAGTATGCAGGCTGCAATTAGATGCAAAAGGCGAGAAGACAAGTTGGAAGCCAAAATTACGTGTAAAGATGGACCCAAAAGAATGGCTGATGATAATAACCTGTTCATTATGTTTTAGGCAATTTGCCTTGCGGAAAAAGAACTCAAGAAAGGAGCGTCTATTCCCAGAAAGGTCGGCAACACACCCGCTAGCCTGCAGCGTTGCAAGTATCCATGGGCGGCGGTTATCATTTTAATCAAAGAGACAACAGGTCGGCAACAGGCTCGATTACCTTTAAAAATAAATTCTATGGCAAAACGGCAAGTTACTATTCTAGTTTAAAGTCTTGTAATCCCTAAATGGGGCATTCATTTTTGAATCCGTTTCATGTACCTGTTTTCTATAACCGAGATAGTTCTGTATAAACGTTGCCAGATTTCTCACGGTTTCCACCGTAGAAGCAAGTTCGACTATGTATTTGCGTGTTGTTCCCACGAGAATGTAAGTGCGTGCCCCTATTTCACCATGCCTCTCTGATAGAGGACAAATATTTGTTTATTTTATTATTATTTATTACTTAAGATGTCATGTGGAACATGGTGTAATGGTTGCAGCTCCTCCTCCAACAAACGTTGTGTAAAAGAAAAGAGTGGCGGAGAGTTTATTGCCGGTTCTTCTCTTCCGTTCTACGCCCTTGATTTGAGAACTGGCAGTAAATGTAAAATTAGTAGCATAGTGTACATTGTGTTACCTATATGAATAAATGATTTTTGACTTTTGACTTTCACATAAACAAAGATCTGCAATCATCCCGGGATGAAGATCGTATTCATTGCCTCTGTACAAATCATGTAAACAGCCAGTGCCAAATTGAAATTGAAGATTTCTAGAAATATTAATCAATCTTAGTCCTGTTACCGTCTCGTACCGGATATATCTGACAATACGTGCTTGAATAATACAAGTTACATCCCCTTCCGGCACAACTAGCCGAAAGTCGGTGCACAATTTGCTACAATGATGGTTGAATGTCTTTGTACATGAATTGTGAATTAAATATATTATATAGAAGTTATTAAAATATTTATGTAAAACTTTTTTAGCGATAAAGTCCATTAATAACTAAACTTTGTGCGTCAGACTTATATCAAAACTGAATTTACCAATGATATACTACTTACATACATTATGCCCTAAAACAGAAGTGGCAATGGGCGGGGCATATAGCAAGATACACAGATAATAGGTGGACCGTAAAGACTGTATGGAAAGGACCAAGAGGAAGAAGCAGAGGAGGTCGCCCAAAAAAAAGGTGGATAGAAGAAATAGAAGCGGTAGCAGGAAACGAATGGAGAAAGAGAGCCATAGACAGAGTCAGTTGGAAAAAGCTGGAGGAGGCCTTTACCCGTGAAGGGGTTCCGATCGACGGTACTGAAGGAAGCTCGAATATAGAATAACAAGCAAAATAAAATAAAAATGTAAAATAATCTAAGTATTATAATTTGTTTTTGTCATGATTGGAAATAAAACGGGCTTTATTATTATTATTATACTACTTAGTTAAATACCATTAAAATAATTTCACTGACACGGTCGATTTAACAAATGGGTAATTAAATTTTTATTCGAATTCTCTCTCTCAAAAAGTCCCTAAAACCACTATTGTTTTGTACAACCGTATATAAAAGCTAACTAAAAAGAACACACAAAAATCTTTATACAGATAAATCAGTAATTTATAAAAATAGATTTATTTAATAAAGGACGAAACTACTAATTGATTCCAGGTTATAAAAGCACTCCAAAGAGCTTTCATAAAAATCAATTCACAAATGAAAAAAGCTTTATTAAAATAAACGGCTTACTGGATTAATCAATTGAAATGCCTCTCGCTATTTAATTATAAATAATGGAAATACTTCGGTACATAATATATTCATTTTCGTATGAATAATTTAATGCTTTCAACTGTTGCTGTAATTAAAATTGAATTGATACTCTACGATCATCTACTACGAATTTCGTATAAGTCAGTGATATTTTGTCCGATTTCTTTGTTCAAAACCCATTTATAAGTTCAAGATAAGATCGTGCCAATTCTTAAAACCAGAACGCATACGTAATACAACCGCACTGGACAGAATGCAGAAGAACAAAGAATGATAGAAACTTGAATATTTCGGACACGTCTTACGTAACACCAAAAAATACGAGCTCCATCAATTAATCATACAAGGCAAAGTGGCAGATAGAAGGAGATAAATACGCACGTCTTGTTTGAAGATTCTTAGACAATAGTTTGGTCAAAACACCACGTCCTTATTCAAAATTAAACTAGCCATGATGTTAGCCAACCTTCAAAAGGAGAGGAGAGAAAGAGAGGACTATGAGAAGAAGAATTCTTAAAAGTGTGAGTGTCCATGTCCATGGGGGTATCAATTAACATCAGGTGAGCCTCCTGCTCATTATGATCAGATATATCTTCGTTAATTATTTGTAAGTCTTCTACTGGTGCTGGTACTGCTAAAACTAAGATTTATCATTTAATATTTTACTAATCGCATGTGTCTAGAATTTATTTTATTACAACTTACTTGACTTCATATCCTATAACCCCTAGATGATGGTCTCCATCACTTTCAGTCTTGAGCCTCGTACATCACCTCGATCTAAGTCTCCTTCTTCTTTTCGGCTCTCTTCGCCTCATCTGCAACTGTACGACACCAGGTTTGGGACGGCCAAACTTCCGCTTTCCTTGCGGGTTTCAATCAAGCGCCTGCTTAAGGATACAATTGGAATTCCTTCGGAGTGTATGGCCTATTCATTTCAACTTGATTTGCTTGATCTGCTGATTAGGTTGCGCTCCCAAACTTCCTCGGTAGAGAATTTCTCTTATGCGTCAAAGCGGTAATAAACATATTATACTTTAACTTTAAAAGTTTAAACTAGAAGCTAGCTTAGCTATAACAATTCAACAGAGCATTTAAAATGTAACAAATACATCTCTAATATAGTTTCAAGTTTCAAATTACATCGTATCATGTTTACATAACCCAATTCACACATGAAATCTAAATTGTTCGCGCATACCGAGCCTAACAGGGATCTTTGAATAGGGTTAAGGAATTCCGTTGAAAATCTTGTGTTTACATAGGAATGTTACTTACGAGGATAGTAGCACGTTGCCGCTCAAGCCACAGGGAAATATTTGCCGACATTGTTGGGACTACGCGACGTTGGTCATAATAAGAGCGGGAGCGGGGTCTATGATAAACATAAGACCAATTGTATAGACATCACCCGTTTCACCTCGACGTCCGTCGTTCCACAACTGAGAGTTTTTAAGACAGTTGTTGCCGCGCACCAACTCTATGTGGCTGCTGCCAATCAATTCTTAAAAGGCCGGCAACGCACTCGCGAGCCCTCTGGCATTGAGAGTGTCCATGGGCATCACTTAACATCAGATGAGCCTACTGCCCGTTTGCCCCCAGTTCTATAAAAAAAGACAGTTGATCAAAATTGAATAACGAAACCTTGTAACAGTGAGCATTATTTTTTTTTATTGCAATAATAATAAATAGAAACAAATTTACGTTTTACTTTCGAAAATTATAAATCATAGTAAAATCTATTCTGAATTAATATATCAAATGTGATTTATGAATATGCCCCTAGTTTAAAATTTTGTCAAGATAAAATAATGAAACAAAATTAAATTAACAAAATTAGGATTTTTTGTTTATGGCAAAGAGCTTTGAAGTAGCAGTTTAATTAAATATTTCCCATTAACTCTTGAATTTCCTTTAAATAAAATGATCTGTTATTATCCATTAACCAAATCAATTTTATTTAGAATATTAAGCTATACTCTTTGGCTTAGTCGTAGACAAAAAAAACGTATCTACAATTGTATTTAACTCATACATGCCGACTTGCAGCACACACACACATGTATACATAATCTCGAAAAATCGCTACCTCTCGGCTCACAGAGCGAAACCCGCTCCCGCTATATAAAAATCACTACCCAAAATCAACTTAAGTTGAAGCAATAAGCGCTTGTGTTGAACAACCTTTGTCACGACGCGGCCCAAATTTCCTTCATCTTAGAATAAGGTCTAAATTAATGTTTAGGTTCTTGAAATTATTTTACCTTACCTGGGGCTTACAATATGTGGTAATTAATCATTTGATGAATGTTATGTACCTGTTTACTAGCTCTATATACTGGTATGTCTTGTTTGTAACACAAAAAATATTTTTGAAGATATACTTCTTTAGGCGCGTTATGAAAAATTGATGAGAGTGAAATTTTATGATACGCGCGCACCGTGACCCAAAATTAACAGAATGAAGTTGCCCACGGAAGATGCTACGGCATTGGACATAATTTAAAAACAACATTCGAATAATAATAGAATGTATGTTACACTTAATGTAAGAGAATAATAATAAATATTTATTTATTTAATTTTTCTAATGTAAACTGAACTTTATTGACTATAATGACTCCTTTTCCAATCTTTGATTATTTAATTGTAATTAATTATTTGCATGCAATCAAAAACTATTTTTAATAATGCCAAAGAAGTATAACTTCTTCCGCGCGTACATAAGTACACGCACCCTTTTTTATCTATGAAAGCTTATTGCACATAGAGTAGAACAAAATTAAACTTAAGTTCCTATTCCTGGCCAATCTCATTTGTCACTGGTTGATAGAAGTAGTAGGCAAAAGATTTTTCAACATATTCAAATTCAATCACTTATTCATTTAGGTAACACAAGTACACTTATAAACGTCAATAAAGAAATACATATTAAATGCTGCTAATTTTACATTTACTGCCAGTTCTCAAATCAAGGACGTAGAACGGACGAGAAGAACTGGCAATAACTCTCCGCCACTCTTTTTAATCGCCAAGATTTTATTGCAAGACTAAATGAAGTACGTCTATGAAGATAGTATTGATCAGTAGATCGTCACTTTAATTACGTGATAATACTATTGCAGTCCCAATTTATAGAGCTAGTTTTCAAAGACGAGTTATATACTAATCAGAACCCCACTAGGTATAAAAGTTACTTATCATAAAGTACAAACAATAAATCTGTATTTTAGTGAGAAAAATTTCGTGGCTTGCTCAGAAACTGTATTTTAGCAAAATCTTGATTTATCTCGCGAAGCTAAAAGCCTGCGGTTTCGAATAAATAATAAAACTTGGGATATACTAAGCGGCCAAACATATAAAACTAAATTTATTGGATTAATAAATATTTTGTATCAGATGTATTTTAGTAACACGCAATCGACATAATCAAATACAAATTTATTGAATAAATGAAAAGAAAACTAAATGTTTTCTATTTTTGGCGCCTACTTTTACGTCAAGTGTTTTTCTCAACCGAACGGGCCTTAATGCAATTCTGGTCATACAATGAAAAGTACGAAATTCCACGAATAATAATTACACCTTTTATATATCTCAGTGTATCATAAGACTGTATAAATCTTCATAAGGAGTAACGCGCGGCTTCCACTATTAACTGATTTTGTGGTTACCTCCATTGAATTAAGCTAATTCACTGAAAACATAATGAAATACAATATTCCGAGTGTAAATAGTCAGAGTTCAAACAATAAGAATTACTGAGTACCTTTTCATAATTGTTAGTTAACTCGCTGGTACTAAATATTTTATGTGGCTTTAAAGCTTGCGAAATGTGATAAATAATTTAGGTCGCTTTATAATTGCGTATTTTTTTAATGATTAAAATATTAATAGTTATATAGCAGGCAAATTGGATGTGATATATGGGAACTTGGACAAATTATTATGTATTATTATTAATTATTATGCAAGCAAAAATGTTTAATTAATGCATAAAACACGACAAAAATGTGCGACACTGCCTCTGCTTGCGACGACAATAATTATTAGAACTAACTGCGGATCACATTCTACCAGATATCTCTGAAGGCTGCCGCATGGTACAAGATCCAATTATATGTATCATTTTTATTTTCTTGAGTAAGGCGTATCTTAAATGGGTCTTCATCATTATCGTTCATCATTAAATCTAACAAAGTCAAGTCGAAAATCATTTATTCATATATTACAGTGTACACTTATGAACGTCAAAAAAGAAATATACATTAAGTGCTTCTTATTTTACATTTACTAGCAGTTCTCAAATTAAGGACCTAGAACGGAAGAGAAGAACTGGCAATAAACTCTCCGCCACTCTTTTTTTTTTCAGCGAGCTTGCAAGCTTATTGACCATGACATTGAACACGAGACAGTTTATGTTCCCACGTGACCTTAGCGGTAATCAGATTTCGTTCATTAAATTCAGCCTATAGAACGAACGATGAACGTATATATTCACGGTACGAAAAAATACTATTGACTTTAGGAACCTAAACTCATCAGTATCTCAACTGGATTGTTTTAAGAAAGCTAAAATGAAAACCTAAATATATATATAAACTTTCGCGGTTCGCGTGCGTTTCAGTCACCAGCTATGAGCTTTGAAGGCTTTTAAGTTAGGTAAACTAAACTGCGCCAAAATGTAGCCAAATAGGTGAATTCATGAGGTCGTTGTAGAATTAGCGATCACGCTGAAACCATGTTAGGATCACAATATAAATCAAGCGTCAGTGCATTTGTCCCGAAATTGCGGCCGCTTTCAGTAAAACGTTAAAATATGACACTGTTGTAGCACTTAGCTACACCACAGTGTTAAGTTATATAGAGAAGAAATATTATTCACCAATATTCCAAAATACATTAGATTTTTTTAATAGAACAATAAATACACGTTCCTATTAAGTAGAAAAATGTCCATATAATATCAAAACAACTAACTTGTCTTTGTGCCGTAGGCGAGGCAAGGCACTTTGTTGACTAGACATAATGAAAAATATTATATATAGTTATATAATAGTCATAGTTTGATAGTTATGGATTATTATATTAGTCATTCAATCAATCAATTAATCAAAATACGTTTATTCAATTTAGATGCGTCTTAGGGCATGTTTATGAATGTCAAAAACGTTTTTTTCGCCATTAAATTATTAAACCCATTGTTAAAAATAGTCTACATAATGGGCACTGAGTAGTCGGATCGTCGATGACGTATACTAATGGTAGGGGAGCCCAAGAGGGGATTTCGGGATTTACTCAAGCGCGGCAGATTAATATATAGGGGGATACCTTGTACCCGGTTAAGTACCTCCACAAAATATGAGGCCCATATATAAAGCCGCACGTGAAGGAGACAGGATCAGTTTAGTAAAAAAAAATTGACCATCAGAAATTCCCGAGCGCGTCAGATTAAGGTAGGGTGAGTTAATTACATCCTAAAAAGTGTATATTCCACTAATCTGACAAATTGAGAGTGACGGAAAAAAAGGGGAGGGCAACAAAGTTGTAAAAAAAAACGTCATCTCGACATTCTCGAGCGTAGCTAATTTTTTTTTTATTTTGAAGGAAATAATTCAAGAATAATGAAAAATATATAATCTGACGATTTCCGCAAGCCGAAATAACAAAAATTCGTCGATAAAGTTAAATGCGTGCAGCTGCGTGATGCCTACATTTCCTTAAACCGATCGGAATCTACTAAACGGCGTTCTAAATATTTCCCTCAAAATTACATTTCCTGTGAATTTGAAACGATTCGGACCGATAGATTTTGAGAAATTTTGAAAAATCTTAAAAAAATAAGAAACATTTTTTTTTACAGTGGTTTCTTTATCGATCAACTTCAAAAACTAATCCGCCTTTGAGCTTGAAAAACCACGTCGATCGCCACCAAGCTGGTCAAAAGCGGTTGATTCGTTCGAGAGATATCATACACGAAAGAAACCCGAAAAAGTGTTTTTTCGGGATTACTCCGAAATTTGTGGTTCGATCAATTAAAATTGCAAAATTATTTATGAGGATGATAAAACTGCGTCGAATGCCGCCAACCGCGTGAAAATTGCTTGATCCATTCAAAAGTTATTGCGGTTTGAAAATTCCAAAAATAGTGTTCTATGAAACTTCTATCAGACTTTCGAGCTGGGAGAGCTCAAATGCATAGAAATGTTATTTCTTTGAACTCAGCGAGCTCAAAATATCAATTTTAAGCGCCCAGGAATGGAATTAGCGGGAAGTTGCAGGGATGGCCCTTTAGGTGAACCGTTTTTCTATTTTTTTTTTGTCAGATCAGGCGAATCCCTCTAGATAATCGTCAGATTATGAGACAGTACGCTTAGAACATAAAGATGAACCACATATATCTTAATCTGACGCGCTTGAGTATTTCAAAATTGCGATTTTTTTTTTGCAAATTAAGAAAATGGCTGTGGGTTTGCGTCCCATCGAAATCGTCAGATTAGTGAATGAGAGCTTTTTTTTGGTGCACTTAACACTCCCTTAGAAAATCTGACGCGCTCGATAATTTTTTTTTTTTTTTTAATTTTCAACCCTTAAATACAACCACCCGCATCATGCAAACGATCAGATTAACATACGTACATTATTAAAAATACGTAGGGCATAGATGCTATCAATATCTGACGCGCTCGAGGATGTCCATGCAACAGTTTTTTTTTACATATTTAACAATCTATAGCCGCTTCCCCCACCGATGAAAAGGAATTTATCATATAACATTTTTTTCTTCTTTTTATCTAAGCTTTGCATCCCAATAGGTCTCTACGACGCTCGAGTAAATCCCCATTTAGCGTCGTGGGCTCCCCTACCATAAGTTTTTCTGTACTGCACTTCTTATCCTAATACTGCATAGAATAATGATAATAATGATAAAGAAAATTAATTATTAATAATAATATAGGAGTTACTCCGTCGGATGAATGAATAATTTGAATATTAAAGCCGTAGTAATTTTCCATCTATTATATTTACTAACAACAATTTTTGAGATTGAAATTTATATAAATAGATAACATGAAACATACAATCCTTAAGACTAGATCAGATTTTTTTTTATTTTTTTTAGTAAATGTTAAAATCTTGGAGCAAAAGTCAAAAAGGTTTTTGCGTTATATCACACGTATAGAGTATTGTTTGCGTCACTGTTGTTCGGAGACTATGTTTGAACAAATGTGTGTGACATCGTGGCCTGAATTATGTGAAGACAGCTGACACCGATTTAGTGCTTCTAGCAATATTCTATTCAGATCACAATATGCATTGATTGCTTTACCATATTCGTAAAGAAATATTCGGTATTTGAAAACGCGTCTAAGTTCGAATTAATTACACATAACGAATTTTCTATTTACAAATTAATATTTATTACAATACATAATATTAAATATTGGCAAAGAAATGTTTTTAAAAGCTGTCAACAAACTTACGGACCATAAAAATAAAAGATAAGATCATACAGCCTTATCACATTATAATTAATAAAAGTGTAACACGGAAGTCTCATATGCATAGTAATCGTTATTAATAAACTAGGATTTCAAAATTTATATTTAAAAATATTTTTATATAAAAAAAAACTTAAAAAACAGAACTTTATATAAAATGGAACTTGTTGAGATAGAATGTACTTTTCCTACAACTCAAACGGAAAAAAACTACTTTCTGGCCCGAATGGCACTGGATGGCTAAGTTCTAAAAGTTGGCCATATCCTTTGGTAACAGTTCGTTATCACGATTCAGGGTATGACATCATCGTACTAAATTTTTCATAAATAACTTGGAATATTGAAATTCTTAACCCAAGGCATACTCTTCTAATCCTAAAATATCCGTAGAAACCTACAAAGGCTTTCCAACGGGTACAATTCCAGAATAAACCTTAGTCAAAGAAGGATTTCGTTTGGTAAGAAAATAGGTAAGCCTTCGGCAGCCGATGACAAATTGCAGTCAAGTTGCACTCACAGAATTGAAATACGTATTCTCATAGGGTAACCATGATATATTATTTCATAGGATTACAGTTTTCGAGTTACTGTTTCTATAGATTCAATTGGACATGACAGAAACTGTTCTGCGTCCGTTTTCTTAGTATTTTTTTTCAGGTGCACAAACAAACCTACCAAAGAATGCATCAATTATATTGCCGCGTGGCGCTATAAATCATATTACATTCAAAGTAAAGTCACAGATAATACGAACAAAAGAATACGTATATGTAATGCAGTAAATGACAAGTGAAAAACAGTCATTAACTACGGTGGTGAGAATGTATAACTAAGATGAGAGACAAAACCATGCGATTAACTGTCTTTGGTTAAACGGACATAATATTACCATGACCAAATGTGATCATGATCAACCACAAGCATACAGAATGGACCATCGTTTCGTTTTACGTCTTACATCTTCATATATTCCAAACATACTTCATTAGTCCAACACATGAAGACATAAGACATGAACATATCACAAAAGCGAATAAAACGGACCATCATAACATGTAGCATTCACATTTTCCAAACATATATAACAAATTATATCCACCCTAATCCAAGAAATACGCGAAATAAGTACAGGCAATGAAAGCACATGCATAATAACATAGCAGAGCTATATTTTACTGCATGTAGATTGTAAGCCGGATTTGTTATTTCGCGTTCCCTATTTGTTGCCTTCTTTACGTATTGCGCCACTTTCCAAATAAATATGTGATGGGTCGTAGAAAAAAGTATAAAGAGTCTGGATTCTTCGTCCTTCTTAATAATTAATCAATAAAGCTTTTGATAAATTTTACGAATATTTAAATGATCCTAATCCTTGGGGTTGACTTGCTCCAGTTCAAACAATTTGTATGACTCAAAACTAGGCGATTAAAAAGAGTGGCGGAGAGTTTCTTGCCAGTTCTTCTTGCCCGCTCTACGCCCTTGACTTACGAACTGGTAGTAAATGTAAATTTAGAATAAAACCTGTCGATTAAAAAGAGCCAGTATAACCAGTTCTTATCGAATCAAAATTATAAATTGTGATCTTTATAAATGGGCGGACATATTTCTGCCTCTCTTAATCATTTCTGTTTAGGAAAATTCATGATAAGCCTCTATCCTTCAGATATTTATTTCCCTTCACGGCTGAGTAATATTCATACATGGAAAGATAAAGATGATAAGTTTTATTATAGGAGTACATTGTCTTCACATATAATTATTTAACTAATGTATACAAAATAATGTAAACCTATTTTAAAAGAGTAATTGTGGAGTTTATTGCCCATTCTTCTCCACACGAAACTTTTGGAAGGGGCAACTAGAATCATCTTTATATTTTATTTGACGTTCAAAAGTGCCATTTTAGGTGGTCTAATTGAAATAAATTTTGACGACTCATTGGTCTAGTGGTTAGTACCCCTGACTTTGTATCCATGGGTCCCGGGTTCGATCCCCGGCTGAGACGAACATCGATGTGATGAGCATTTGGTGTTGTGCTTAGGTTTTGGGTGTTCAAATATGTATTTATATAATATGTCTATCTATCTATAATATGTATGTATATCCGTTGCCTAGTACCCATAACACAAGCTTCACCAGCTTAGCATGGGACTAGGTCAATTGGTGTGAATTGTCTTTAAAAAAATATAAAAAAAATGATTTGCCTTGACTTGACTTGATGAGCTGTTCCATCGCTCGTCCATGGGTTAAAAAACACTAAAATAAAGTCAATAAAAACTTATAGTATTTATATTAATATATGAGGAATTTAGGAACATATTCTTTACGTCGATTGATGAGTGAATAAAGTATTACATATTCCACGTTTGAAACGATACATTCACTGTAATTGCACAATGTATATTCATTACCGAATCGCGGAATTTTCATATTTATACTCTTTTATCGCAGAAACCCAGGCATGTAATATATCCATCATTAAATTGTGTATCTAACATTATTCATTTTTAAGTGTATTAAAACGATATTTATACACGGATTTTTATGAACAAAAACATATGTTAAAATTGTGCTGAAAACGATGTTTTTAAAACGTGAATCGCACAGCGGTTTTACGATTAAAATACAATATTTTATAACGGTTTCATGTTTGTTAAGCAAAATGTTTCAAATAAGATAAGATAAAAATTTAACTTAACATCGTTTTAAAACAGTATAAAAGAAAAAACGCTTGCTAGATACGTAAACAAGACAATTACCGTGATTATACTAAATGCTTCTTATTATTATCTAAAGCTAAAATGTCTTAAACAAGAAACAATGTTTTAAAAAAGCTCAAATTCATCGGTAATATTTTTTTTATTTCCTTTACAAACCGTTGAGTTGAATGTCTCCATAGTAATATCTCAAATTGAAATATTCCGAATTAATCTGTATAGATTTATTCAGTCCGCACCGTTTTTGATTAAATTTTTTCGAGCCACGCTTTCTTGGTGAGAGCTGCTAAGTGCTTCTTCATTATTCATCGTTCATGTACTTAAATATTGAATTCATTTTCGTTATTGTGTACATTTGGGAAAAAAATGAGGCGCTTTTTTGAGACGGGTCGAGATTGAAGCTTGATGAAGTAAAGGAATGGTTTCGCACCCACAATGTACAAAAAAGGTTATAAATTCTTCATTCAGAATACTGTGTGACTGTCAGATATTCTCTATTTTCCTTTTTATTCCATTATGAACCTTTTCATATATTAGTAACTCGGTTGAAAAAAACAGATGGTGGCGGATTGTTATTTCGATTGGAATAAAAATGGAAATTTGGATTAGAACACTCACACTTCTCATATATATATCCTCTGTTACCGGGTTTTCTCTGTGTATTGTGCTGCGTTGGTAGGATAGAGGTGTCTAAGACCTCGGAACAATAAGGGTTTGAAGTTGGACGAAAGAAAGACGTATTAATCAAGACTTAGTTCGTGACCAGCTTCTTCCTTTTGACCAAATTCAACCAAATTGTATTAGTGATCGGCTTAATTCTCTCTCTCTCTACTCAGTGACATTCCCTCTATGCGTATTCCACAAAGTGTACTATGTGGTGAGTGTTCTGAAAAGTTGGGTTGATCTCTCCTGCCTCGTTTCAACACCGTACGAGCCAATTCAAAATTTCATCAGCATCACCTTGATGGCTGGAACTTTTCTCATTCTTCACTTTCTTTTGCGAACTAGTGACCTGTGCAATCGACTCCCGGTGGAGGTCTTACCTGAGACTATGACCGCCAATTGTTCAAAGTATGTATACTCCTCCCTCAAAGGCCGGCAACGCACCCACTAAAAATGAGTGTACATACCCTTTTTGGGCGTCCCGTACGCTCGTTTGCCCCATATTCTATATATTATATTTAGCCAGGAAAATTTCGGAATTTTAAGTAATGTTAATAGTCGCTTAGTAATAAGAACTGAATGACATTTTAGATTTTACCTTTGTAGAACAATTCAGCGATTCCAAATTTATCGCGAAAACTTAACGCAATTTATATTCAACAATAAGTCGAAGTCCACAAGTTTTAGAACTTCATTATTTGGTTTGTTCATAATTTATGGATCCACCCCTTTAAGGTAGATTACGAAATTCTCACTGTTTTTGTATTTCTATATTTGCTCCTAACTTTCATTTGGTGAATGTTTAATATTTAATCAACTTGGCTTTTTTTATTGGTTCATATTCGTAACGCAAAACTTAAACACATTTTATGAATAGCAATGCGATATTTCGGGCTACTTTGTGAGGAAGTTGCATGGATGTGGTTAGCGCTGCGCCTAGTACTCAAGTCATTTTCACACGATATCCTTTCTATAACATAATATTTTCATAAGTATCTAATTGTCCTCTGTCATCTTATTTCGGCTATACAATGAGTAGGTGATGAGAACTTCAAACTGATAGTGGTTGGTCCCACAGAAGGCAAAAGATCGCGTGGCCGTTCTCCAACCAGAAGGACCGATAAAGTGAAAGCCGCTGGACAGAAACCGGTGGAAGCAGATAGTCCGCTCCAGAGGCTTTCTTGCTGACCACGAAGCTCAGACATGAGCTGCCGAAAATAGAGAGAATGTTTCACTGGTATAATTTGCATAATCCTCAAACATCAATAAAAAAAGTTATCCATTTAATTTGCACTATTAATTTTAATTATATGTTTCATAAGGATCATTTGTCAATGCCTATATTAATTGTTCTAAAAGGACCTTTAGCGCGCTTTACAGCAAGCATAGAGTCCCAAATCGACTATAAATGTCAATATAATGACAGCGATGCTACTGTTGATATCGCAACCTACATTAACCTAATGGATTACAAAAGTGGCTCCATTCTAAGCACAGGCCTAGCGTATACGTGCGACTCTCATCCCTGACGTCGGTCGTCACGAACTGAGGCTGTGCACCAATGGACTTTCTATAAAAATTCAAAATTATTTATTCATATAGGTAACACAATGTACACTTATTAACGTAAATAAATAAATATATATTAAATGCTTTTAATTTTACATTTACTGCCAGTTCTCAAATCAAGGGCGTAGAACGGAAGAGAAGAACTGGTAATAAACTCTATGCCACTCGTTTTAATCGCCAAGTTTTTTGTTTTACACAATATTTGTAAGGAGCTGCAACCATTTCACCATGTTCCCCGTGATATCTTAAGTGATTAATAATGAAAAAATAAATTAAAAACAAGAAAGAAATTGTGAGGATACCAGCATTCCTCAGACCCGAAAAATCGACGGCGTGTATCAGGTACAGGCTGATCACCTATCTGGCTATTAGAAAAAATAATCGATCATTTCGGTCACGAAACAGATAAAGAAATCTGAGACCTCAAACGTTGTAGCGTCACTGATACGGTATGTCCTTACATCATTGTTTATTGTTTATCCAAACAGAAGAAGAATAATGATAATACTTACTTACTTTTAACGCATAAACTGAATTTAATTTACTTAATTTCATTTAATAGAAATTAAAGCTCTTATAACTTATATAATACGCGATGCGACATCCTCGCCGACAGTTTCAAATTTAAATTAGAATTGCTACATTCAAAGTTATACACTAAGGTCCATATAAAACCCCACATTGGAATGTTCTAGGGAAATTACAACCTCTGCAGAGTAGAGCATAGCATAAGCTTAAGAAAACTTAAACGTTAGGTCATCAATTTGAACTCGTAAAAAACATAGAGAGAAAATTCTTTTTAGCGCGAGAATTTTTATTTTCGAGTCTTCTTTTTTTTATTGACCTGCCTGTAACATAACATAACCCGTCACGTAATACGTTCGAAAAAGTTAAAATGTAAATAGACCGGTGATGACAATAAGGTCGAAAACACCCTTACTGGGCATGGCCCAGTGAGGAGAAAAGAGAGGACGCCCACCAGAAACCTGGGAAGATGGAATCAAAGGGATAGTGGGGAAAGATTGGAAAATTGTGGATGAGAATGAGAGCAAGTGGAAGATTTGTAGGAGACCTACACTCCGTCGGAGGTCGAGTAGGTACTAATGTTAAATATGACATGGACTTAATGGAATCTAATAATCTAGTGTAGTACTCGGAGGCTATTTTCATAATATTTTATAATGTAACACGAGATTTTCAATCTAGTAAGACTTTGTAGGTACCTACTGAAAGTTTAACTTTAGCTGAAATTGTAATTAATCATATTCTGTCTTGTAGATTTACGAGCAAATTTTCTCTGATTTGTCTAAATCTAATAACCAGTTGACATGTAATAAACCGAACGCTCACTGTAAACAAAGCTAAAATTACTTTTCCAGATACTGCTAACTGTGGACTGACAAATTGCTCGCGTCTTTTCTAGCAATTTACTCCCTTATAAAAACTACATCAGTCTAATTGCACCGTAACTAATGTACTCATTTGTCTCTTTATCACAGCGTAAACATAATTTGTCAAAACTAAATGATAGACTATTTAAAAACTGTAATTGGATTGTTTTATTTTTGTAATTACCAAGCTACCAAAATCATACAATGTTTCCTTTCCTCTGTCCAATTGCAACTAGGTATAGTAAAAACTTTGAGCGCAATCCCACGGCAGTTGTCGTCAGCCAATTTGGTATTGTGCCTTCGTTTGCAGGTTTTTCGGGAAAACTCAGTTGATGAGCCTTTGTTACCCTTTATGGCGCTTGTTGCGGCTTTTGGCGTACACTTTGTTCGACGTGGTTTAGAAATATCAATGTTTCACTTGTATGAGTGTAAATTTTAACATAGACGCTTTATAATTTAAGTAAATATTTCATTAAACTATCTCTTTGACATTACTGTTGACGTTATGTCTTGAAGTATATAAATGTAACTTTATTTTTCTTTAGGTTGAAATAAATAAAATAATAAGAGCAGTGTTGGCCTAGTGGCTTCAGCGTGCGGCTCTCACGATTTACCTGATACTTTTAGTTTTAATAGTTTATTTTTTTTATTTTGACGTGATAACGTCTTTAAAATCGTTTTAGTCGGGTGACATGTTCAGAAACTTGTGTCACACCAAAACCTCACGAGCGCGATCGCAGGTATAACGAGAGAGAGACGGACCGATCTCCCGTCTCATCTCGAGCGCTGCCAGTCATTCCGTGAATGTATGAAGAAAAATGTATATCATAGTCGAATAAGTAGGTAAACTTGTCATTTTACACCCGAAATTTATCATCAAAAGTGTGAATAAAACGATAGATGTAATTTAAAATTTGAAAAAATTGTTATCTTCATTAATTCCTTACTTCCCAAAAACTTATATCACCAATAAGACGTTATCACGTAAACATCTCGATCGTAAACCTACTTTACAAACAACCAATATTTTTATTTTTTTATAATGGCCACACATATCTGGCTGGCTACATAACATGGATTTACATAAAGATACCAGTGGCTATGGCGATAAGCTTAAGCCACACACTTATGTTAAATCTGGTTTTTTTTTTTCTTTAAAGGCAAGTAGACCAGCCTGTGCCTTTCCCGTGCCGTTGATTTATTGATCTAGGGCTGTGTTTTCCAACCTATTTTGTACCATGCCCCACCTCAGCCTTCCTAAAATTCTTATGCAGCATGTAACATACATAATTTTTAATATTTAAAATTGAATTGCTCACTTAAGAGCTCACTCACGGAAGAAATTACTTGGAAATTGTTAATGAAACAAACCAAGCATATTTTAAAACATAATGAAAAACAGAAATTACAAATAATTATTTAAAGAAATTATAAATTTTTGAATAGCCCCCCTGTGGGGCGTGGGCCCCAAGTTGTTCTAGGGCATACCGGTTTCCTCACGAAGATATATTTTACTATGAAGTGTTAAATGCACACATATAGTGCACAGCCTCAAATCACACAATGCTCCTAAATCCACAAACAAACGTAAACCTATATGGGCTGGAACTTAGTAAATAAGTTACATTAGCATAGCAATTATTAAGAATCAAGTTTTCGGATCCCAAGCAAAAGTGTCGTCTCAAACTTATGAGGGCATCTTATACGAAATAGTTGTTGTGTTACAGCCGTAATTAAGGTCTTAGCGGTGTAATAAAGGCTCTCGAGGCATTAAATTATAATTGCTTCCTGAATATGAGCTTTGTGTTAACGACTTGTACAAAGTGACAAATGACATAGTTACAGTTCTTCGTAGGAATACAAAATTATATTTTTACGCTATTCTGTGTCGGGTTTGAACTGCCCTTTGCGTATATGGTGTTTTACTGTTTAGAAACTTATATTGTTTTTTTTGGTTTAGATATTGTTGCGTTGCATGATATAAATAAAATTAGTTACGTTAAAAAGACCTTTGATTCAATTTATTTCAACGACAATAACCTGTATCGAAGTAATAATGTTTATATACAACACACGGCCATAATGTCAATTCCATGTCTGGTTCTACAATACAAAAAAAATAACATCATACATCTCAGTTTTGTATCGCGCATCCCGGACATACAGAGACCAATATTTAAGCCTTGACTTAATAAGGCTATCGCGGAATATGCTTGAAAGGAGTTTTAAGAATATCCAAGGCTCAAAATCACGTGCAATGTGAGCACACTCACTTGTACACCATCAAACATTATTACACTCTCACACAGTAATGAATAATTTTTATGGATGTTTTCCTATTGAAAATGTTTGAACCTTTTTATAAATATTATGTTTTTCATATGTGGCTATATTTTTAGTGAAATTGTTTGTTATTATATATAATGTTTGATAGCTACAGGATTACGACATAAATAAATAAATATAAACGTGTTCAGATAATATAAATTCATACTAGAAAATGAATTAATGGACCAATAAAAGAGTAAGATTGTTGCTAATGTCATGTGTGAAGTCGGATATCATAACATTTTTACTGGTTTGCCTTTCAATCGTAACACGGCCTATAAGTTTGCGTTTGCATTTTTTGCTGCTTAAAAATAGTATATTAATAATATTCAATTATCTTATGAATTCATATAATATTTACCAAGCGATCTAAGAATAGGTCAAACGGGTACCATGCGTATTAATGCTAAATGGCCTGTGGCGAATTCATTTCCGCCGTATTTACGAACGTCCAAGACAATATCCGATAACATATTTTTCTCGACCTTTTATGGTTTATAGAAACTGCGCCGCTTAGTTTTAGTATGATATTTAATATTAGAAATATATATTATAATCTTGTATCAACCTCCTTGTCAACTCAATTTATACTTTTAAAATATAGGACTGATATAAAATTTAACAAAAAGAACGCAGTAGATTTAGAAGGAAAAACTTTTATTATTTTATTTTCAATTTGTATTATATAAGTATATTATTTTATAGATAATATTTTTTATGTCACGAAAAGAAGTGTAGTAAAAATTCAACAAAAGTTCAATGCAACAACAAAACTGTGTTAAGCGCCATCTACCGAAATATAACAAAACTATCTCCTCTCTATGACTCTAAAAGAAATTGTCCTCTGACCCTTATTCGTTTAGTTTTTAATATGCTTTATAGATAGCGCTATAGACATCAAAGTTTTAATACTAAAACAATGTTTCCTTGTTTCAGATACATCAACGCGATCCCGAACGAACGAATAATTCCAAACGCTTAGTCATTTAGTAGTTCCTATTTAGATTAAAATGTATAACTCAAGTGAGTTCCTGCATAGCGCCGGTGTCAGCCGGCACATGCAGGCTACTGGTGAGGCACCTTCGCAGAAAACCAGCATGAAACGGCGTTCTTGCGAAGTTCCTTTGGGTGATATTTCGTCCAATAACTTCAAAGTATCATTAGGCGATATAACAAATATTGACAATAATTATGATTGTCGGTCACTTCGGTCCGTCAAGTCTGAAGACGCTAGACTACGATACTACCGACCAATAGACAGTCGGAGTGTGAAGAACTTTAGGTCATCCTTAGCTGATATCTCAACTCTATCACGGCCTCCTAGTTATGACCAACTGTCCCGTCGGTCCCTAGTAGAAGGTCCCGAAGGGTTAGGCATGACGTCAAGCATCGAGGGAGTCCTATGGTCCGATGAAGAGGAGACGGAGTATTTCTACCACGAGAACATCACATCAGCATGGAATCAAGGTAAGGACGTTTTGATTGAAAGTTTTTTTTAATTATACATATTATAATCTGGGATAAGTATCAAAAACCTAGAAAATTGTATGAGATCAATCAATAATTCTTAAATTAATAATAATAGTAATAAAACTGTTCTCGGAATAAATTGCAGTAAATCTGCTTAAAGGCCTAAAGGACGAAAACGAAATATTATAGAATATGTATTACTAAACACGTGAAATTATTATAATTTTTAAAAATAGCATACGTTACTACAATAAACTGTTTTTTTATTAATTTATTGACATCCATATAAAAGCCAGAGATTAACCGAGGTTTTATAGACTTTCAATATAACTGGATATGTGATAAGTGATAACATTAGCTTGTTAAATGAAGAATATCTAGGCTTATAGTTGTGTGGGTCTTCTTAAGTGGCTTCTTTTTATATTGCTAAATCATTTTAAATACACTAAAATACAGAAAACACCAAAAACCACTGAGAGGTTTTGGTGCCTGACTACACTACAGTACAAATTTATTTAAATTATTTTAAAAGGGTTTTTAGATCTTGCATATTTAGCGGTCACTTAGTTAAGGAGTGTGTAGGAAATTAAACATAATTAGTGGCTAATATTTTATTGTGCCCGAAGAATGACCGGCGCTACCAATTATACGCCACACAGTCGCAATATAAAACTTAAAAAATATCAATCAATACGAAACAAAAACATTACAACAAACAAATAATAATATTAATGATATTTATATCTTGAGTGTTGACTCTATTGATTGTAAATTGCGAATATATTAAAATATATAATAATTCATTGAAACGCCTAGTTTCATTAATTTAAAATATCAAATGCTTTCAAATTTGTATTATACATTTCGTACACTATTATTACATTTAATTATTATCGTATAAAATTCGTTATTAAATAACGCTTTATTTGACTGACTAAACCAGTTAAAAAAACTATATACAGCCACACCTACTTTTTTATTTAAAAATCAATTAAGTAAGAAGATTTATCGACTTTAAGTAATTATCCACTTTAGATAAAGACACTTTTTCACTTAACGGCTCAGCATTACTTATATTGCGGATGCTGATAAGCCAATTTTGATAAAACTTTGATTGATTTTATTAAATTTCGCCACGGAACGGTGGCTCCATGATTAATTTCCCGTTAAGGCGAAAAGATTATTATTTGTTTAATAACCGTCTGTTTTATATCGTTCTCATATAAAAAAAATGATAGTAAAGAAACTGGAACATTAAACAAGAAAAGCATTTCTTGTTTTGGAAGATTTAGGAACCGTTTTAGGTATAAAAATACCTATGTCAGGATTTCCAGCTCTTCCATACTCCAGGTTCATAAAAATATATTATTTGATTACATATTTTTGTTTTTTCAACTGTTTTCTACACGCCTGACTGCAGAGTGTGTGGTGTGTGGGGGGATGTTAGTGAAAGAGTAAATGTGTGTTGGGTGTTAATTAACATTCAAGTATATTTAAGCTCTATAAGCCTCACAGGACATATATACACTTCGATCGTTTTTTATACCTGCATAAGTAGACAATTCATTCTCAATAATACCGTTAAATATTTAATTGAAATACATAACGAGTAGATATAATGTATACTATATGTACAGAGACCCTGATCGTATTTACAGATATTATATCATTTCCTCCGCTCTAACCTGATAAATGATAATAATGAACTGATACTACAGACCTTGCTCTAGGAGCTTTGGTCATAGATAAGCTGTTTCAGATATTGTTTCGTATTAAATAATCCAGTGGCGCTACAATAAGGGCTAACCTCACATTGGAGCCGTTCTTTGATCATTTTAATTAACAAGTAGATGATCAGCCTTTTGTCTAACACATTTCGTCGATTTTTGAATTTGAGATATGCCATTTTCCTCGCGATGTTTTCCTCCGCCGTAGATGTCCACATAGGGGTCGAACCTACCACCTTAGGGATGACAGTCGCACGCAGAAGCCTCTTTTTTTTAATGATGGGAAAATTACTGTGAGGCTGGGTCTACACTCAAAGGGTAAGGGTATTCAGAAGGGCAGCGAGACCCACCAACTAACACTCAAAATACCCGTATCACCTCGACGTCCGCCGTTCCACAACTGAGTGTTTTTCAAGGCAGTTTTTGCCGCGCACCACCACTATGTGGAACCAGCTGCCCACTGAAGTATTTCCGAAGCAATTCGACTTAGGGTCCTTTAAGAAAAGAGCGTACCAATTCTTAAAAGGCCGGAAACGCACTCGCGAGCCCTCTGGCATTGAGAGTGTCCACGGGCGGCCGGGCGGTATCACTTAACATTAGGTGAGCCTCCTACCCGTGTGCCCCCCGTTCTATAAAAAAAAAAAAAACACCTCAGCCCTTCACAGGCCCTTAAGATGAGCCCTCGTGGTTAGCCAATTCATTCTACCCAAGATACCCGGGCTCGGATTCGACATTGAGCTCAATCAAGATGAGACTGAGACCACTGCTTTGAACCACCGGTCAGTCTACAGTCAACCCCAGACCTCATTACATGCTCACAGAAGAAGACCATTGCACTCCAAACCTCCTCACATCCTAGTTTAGCAAACGCTGAAGCCTCTAGGTCTACACAGTTTTTTATTTTGTTGAAGTATTTCTGAGATTAAAAACAAAGTAAAAGCCTCTACCAAAAATCTGTTTCCAAATGAAAGAAAGATATGCCTCTATGTAGACAACCAGGACCGATAGGCTTTTTACATTATTGTTTAAATTATAAGGGTATGCTGGCAATGTGGGTAGCCACAAGCCACAAGCGCCGTTGGTCAAACGGTCAAACATCATGAACATCTTGATCTTGATTTTGCGGCGTGGTGAAAACTTTGGCCAGACCCTCTATTTAATAGAATCAAATACTTTGATATCAGGATTATACGACAAAATCAAATAAGAATTCGCGTGTTAAACATCAAAATGTTGTTATTCGTATCTTAATACTAATCTATGAACATTAATACCAAATGGACCTTGCTTTGTGCCCTATCGACAATTATCTAAACGACGCTTAGCTCTGATTTATCTCGCAGGTGAGAAGAAACGCCAATCACGTGTGCCAATTAGATTTCTAAAGTATTACCGCTACTACCGTAATCCATGAACAAAAAAGTAGATAAAGGTTTTATACCCTTAAAATCACTAAAAGCGGCCCCACATGGAGTACTGTTCTCACCTCTGAGCGGTAGCTCCCCAGTACCACTTGACCGTTTACAATGAAGAGCAGTTCGAATCGTCGAAGACCAATCCATTTCCGAGCGCATGTTGCGTAGAGATGAAGTTACTCTGCATCTTCTACCGCATTAACGAGAGTGTTCAGAAATGTAAGCCTTTTGCCCATTTGCAACCGATCTAGGTATATAAAAAGAACTATGCATTAAAATTTGACAATTCACACCTCTCTAACGACGCATGTCACTCACAAGGTTTCAAGTTTTAGCCGATAATGCTGGTATTTTATCTTATTGTATTATTAACAGCTGTGTTAGTTGAGTAGGCCATGAAAGGTACACTGTAAAAGTTTAAGTTTTTTCCCCTGAACACTGGTCATGAAACAATTAGTGGCGATTTCAATAGCGCCTACCTGAATTCATTTAGCCAACCATTAGCGATAAATATATAAGTACACTTTGGTCTGAATTTGGTCACAAAAAAGACTGTTAGACTGTTAAAAGACTGTTTTAGATGTGCCTAGAGTAATAATTGCAAACAGTTTGAAACTATCATAATTTGAACAACGTTGGCATCAGCGTGTGACTCTTGGTTCTGAGTTCGAAAGTACACCAATCGATAACATTCTGTCTATGTGCGCATTTTAATACTCGCTCGTACAGTGAAGGAAAATATCGTGAAGAAACCGCCATACCTTAAACCCAAAAAGTCGACGGCGTCTCTCGGGCACAGAAGACTGTTCACACATGGCTATTAGAATAAAAAAAACAAATGATCACGAAACAGATACAGAAACTTGTGGCCCAGACCTAAAAGGTTGTAGCTCCACTGGTTTGGTTTTCAAACACACATCACTTCCACAGTAAAAAATGCGAGTACAGAAGACTCCAATGCGAACTTACCTCGTTTCGAGTTGCTATCGACAAAAATCAAACAAATAGTAGTAGTTGCTCCAATTACTTTTTCTCTAACTCGTGGCCATTGAGAACATTATAAGCTCATATATCGTGACACTTAATAGCTGTGATTTTTTATCATTTATTACTTATAATTCAGCTTTTTATCAACATCACAACTAGACCACCGGTCGCTCTAACATTATATTATATTTTAATCATACGTACGTTGTTTCAAGTACAATTTTAATTTGAGTAAAATTGTCATTAGATATAAAGTTTATTTTTCAATAAGTTTGTCTTCAAAGATATTTGGTCAAGCATTTAGTTTAGCATTAAAATATATAAAGAGAACATGGTACACCTATAATATTTGACACAAAATTTTTGCAGACTCGAACAAGCTATTTACCATACGTTGTACATACTATGTTCTCACTTCTGTTTAGTTCCAAATGCGCCCACGGAGCGCTTCTCAAGTTCTTCATAGAATTATTATTACAATTTTACTACAGAAACTATTCGATAAACGTTATGTCCATGCATAAGACACTACAGATTCAGTTGCAGTTATTGCTCGATATCGTGATAAGGCTTATTTAAAATAAATTTAAATACAGCCTTCGAAAGTATTTTGTAATAAGTGGATGTCTAGACGGTGGAATGACGTCAGCCCACTTGCTGAACCTACAGTGCCCTACTTTGTTTGCGTTTATTCCGTAGAATTTTATGGGCGACATACATTTGAAGGATTCAATTTTTGAATACCTCAAAGTTTAAAAGTTTAAACGTGTGGCACTCGGGGACTGCTTGGTAAAGGTATTGCATAGCATTTTTTATCACCTTATGCAGTTATAATTATTTTTTATTTTTTACTTCCGCAGTATTTGTTATTCTTTGATTTTAATTCAAGTTTTTTCTTTGATATTATTTCAATCTACCACTCTACCAGACTGAGACTAAAACGCCTATATAGTCTGTCTCACTCTAACGCGTACCGGCTGCACCTATATTACGTCATCGTGTGTTAGGTTTTTTTCATTACGGAATTCCTTGATTCGGTCGCCGCGCTCAACACCCGTGATAAAATCTATGCAATAGCTTTAAAAAAATCTATTTAATAAATGATACTTTATTTATTAATGTGTCTTAAGAGTCATATTCTGGTGAATTGGCAACATTACAGTGGACTCGTAATATAACTTCGCTGACGATCTAAATACCTACTCCGCTGATGCAGCTACCCATAGTGAGCCTTACCTCTGAATCTGGAAAGCGCCACATTAGCCCATCAACCACTTGGAACTTGCCTTACTCCATGCCATTTGCAAGTAATCCAATAATCCATATAGTATTTTTTGCGATTTGTATTTATTACTAACTGCCCCCGCGAAGTCGTTTCGCCTCAATAACTTTTTTGCTTAGCCTGCCTTTTTAGTAACTACATACATACCTTTGAAACATTTTGCTATGCTATATACAGGGACTGCTCTCTTTTGCGCAGTAAAAACTGTCTTTTAGACAAATATCTACATAAAACCTTCCTCAAGGAAAGAATTAAAAAATACTCAAATTGGATCATCCCCCTTCAAGTTAAGCGCTTAGTAGCGTATTTTGCGATTCATTTTAAATAATATAGATTTATTCGCGATTTTGTTGAAGGCATATGTAGTACTCGTAAACCAATGACAATATTACGGGTATTCCATGAAAGTTCTAAAGCAATATGTAAATACAGTAATATAAATAATAAACTATGGACCTAACCTAACCTCGAACTTGTATAATAAAATAAACTTAGGAGAAATCCTTTCCACACTTTATAATGCCATTAGTTCGTGTTTCATATGTTTGCTCTGTCAGTACTTTCTTCGCCTTGTCATATACATTTGTTACAATGTTGATAATGTTAGGTAAACGTCGAGTTTCGCGCTTGTAGAAAATATAATTAATGATTATAAAACCGTGTATCATTTTAGTTTTCTATTCATCTAGTTTTAGTTACTATGTTAATAATATTGTAAATACTTCATCTAAGTATTATTCTAATCATATTATTATAAATAATATTCCAAATTTAAAATATTCTATTCCTGCATCCAGCCTATTTTCAAAACATGGGCATGACTCTGTCAACGTAAAATTGTAAAAACCGTTAGATTGTAATCTATCTCGCGAGATTGTAAACTGTCGAAAAATTGTGAACTCAAGGTGCGTACCATTTCACAATTTGACGATTTCACTTCGATAGATTATAATCTACCGAATAATAATACGTTAAATTGTAAGCAGTACGTTGAGTTCACAATCTTTCGACAGTTTATAATCTCGCGAGATAGATTACAATCTAACGGTATTTACAATTTTACGTTAACAACTCCAATACACAAAATAAAGCATGAAGTTGATGCTATGGATTTATCAGCCCGAAACTGTTATTGTTTTGTCACGAATCTAACACAGGCCCATGTGCGTTAACCACATAAACTCATCATATTATGCACTCCTTTGAAACGTTATAAATTTAATATTTAATTGGTTAAATTATCGAAAGTCATACTTGACAGTTATGTATTAAGTATTTATCACAATTAAGTACCAATAAATTCAGATAATTCATTGAAATTGACAGAAGTCACGGATCTTACGTAACGAGAGGCTGTAATTTATCATTTTTGACATGTTAGCAACATGTTGTTAAAGTAATTTTAACTTGTTAAAACACAGTAGGTGAAGGTCATGAAAATAATGAATGGTACGATTTTAATAAAAAAAATATTTTTAAATTAACTATAGTCTGGCGGTTTCATACGTAGTTATATTGGTTATATTGATAATAAATCACCTGCATCATGAGCACATCCCACATACACACACGTACATACTCTCACTTTCACACACATCACACTCACAGGCGAATTAGGTATTACGTATTTTATCATTTTTATTGATCTGTTTCTTTCGTAAATGTTTGAACCTTTTTGTATATTCTATGTATTACATATTTGGCTATATGTTTAGGTTATTGTTTTTTGTTGTATATATTTTATGTCCGAAACAAATAAATAAATATATTTTTTGTACAACGATATCTTGCTATTTGTGTAGAGCGCTATAGTCCCCACACTAGGAACATCTTTGTATGTAAATGTGAGATATACTCCGTGGCACGTTAAAAGGTTACTTTGTTGGATAACGTCAGTAATAGTAGGTATATTGTGTGACCTGGTCTGAAATCGTCTTTGTTTCATCCCGCGCCACACACTGTATTTTTCATATCACATGTTATGAAACAACGATTTCTATAGCCAGTCGAAGTAAGACTATTTCAGACAAATAGCGCAATAATGTCTTATTCTATTTTATTATAATAATTCAGAAATCAGATAATAAAAGTACATTTATTTGCTTTTTTTTTAAATAAACAAATGCGATTCTGACAGACTTGAAATAAAGACATAAATAATAAATAAATGAATGTGCCGTGCGTGCGTTGTTTCTGACTGACTGAGTCGCATTGGCCTGAAATTGTCTTGTTTCGACTGGCAAAACAGAGATCAAAACTCGCTGTTTCAATGCATGTGATATGAAAAATATCGGCTTACGTTGTTTCATAAAAATCTAAAATGCTTGATCTAGCAAAAAAATTCCCTAGCAATTTATGTCTCGCCGAGAACCTTTTATACACCATGTTACCCAGTTCGTTTAACTAAATTATAAGCCGTGTTGCCAGAAAATATAATCTCATCCAGACACAAAACTAGTCGAACGAAAAGACTTAGCAAGAACCTGTTATCCCAGCGCCACTATGGCGGCGTCAATAGCTTTTCCCGCTTTCCAACATTACTATACATAACGTTCACAGTTCACACGACACGTACATTTAAATATATCAGCTTTCCATTGATCTCAGGAATTATGAAAGAATGGTCACTCTCTAGCGATTATATCATGGAGAAACTTTAATTAATGTTGAGATTTATCATGCTGCTATTATTGATTTTAGTTCGTATGATTACAGTATAGGGTTGTTGTGTTGTCGTATTTAATTTCTTACAGTTAATATTAGGCTTAATCGAGAATTTGGTCTTATTGTTGTATAATGCTAGGGAAGCGACAAAGGATCGTAGTCAAAAATAAATAATTGCCTTCTTGTCTTTAAGAATAATGAAATGTGAGAGAATAATGAAAGAAGGGTCGTAGCACCAATGATCCTTTGTAGAATTGACTTCACAATATGACCTACGCTCACAGTATTGATAATATTTTTATATAATTTGGCCTAGTTTTTTTATGAAATTCTTACTTTGTATTCATGAAAAAAAATCGACCTTAATATAAAATATGGACATACATATAGGTGGTTGTTATCGTAGAAAATACACAGTCACTTTCCATGTAAAAAAAACGTTATCTAAGCCGACCTAGTGTTCTCCTAAATAAAACTTCAAAATTCATATTTAATTACAATAATATAAATACAGTAGCGATATTCTCTGCAATCATCTCAACTATTGTGACGGCGCCCGTCTTGAAATAAATCCTGAGTTTTACTCAAAATAAACACAGATTATAGTGACAGGCGGTGTCTTAGAGAAAAAACTTGGCACTTTCTCCGTAATTAGTTGTTGAAAATGGCGCCCCAGCTGATTAACTGGATTCGGGTCAATGCCTTTACTACTAACATTACACTGTTACATATTTAATACATAACATTTTCTATTTTAATTAAAGAGCAAAAAGTAAACAATTTTTTTACGAAATTGTTTCGCGAAGGAAAGTAGTTTTACGAGTTTTCTTTGTACTTGTAAATCTCATGAAAATAGATTTTATTGTTAAATAATAATTTTTGAATAAAAATTTTCCTGTTTGTTAATCTGTTAAAAATATACATTAAATACCAAAATGAAAGAATTATACTGATATAATCAAGACGTTAAAAATAATCAACTTAACTCGGCACAATACCAAAAGAAAACTAAGTTAAGTAACTTTATTCGTTAAGTAACTTCAAATTTTATTGTTATTAAACACTCATACTAATTTAACGTCGTGTAACAACAATATTAAAAGTAAAACAAAAAACCTGAGATTTCGCATTCACAAAATTAAAACATCTCGTCTTCAAATCAAAAATCGATTAACGTTTCTTGTACCATTTCCTCGAATATTATCAGTACATTTGCCACGTTTTTGCCATTTACCTGAGTTTAAATGCACAGTACATATTATAATATTGTAATTGTAATAATGACTTTCATTTACGCAAGTATCATACAATAAAAAGTATAATATTCATTCATTTTTTTTTCGCCCATGGCGCAGGTATAGTCTTTCGACCATACCGCCTAGTCTTTCGTAGAATCATTCATTTTGAACAAAATAAAATGGCGGCCACTTGTTGTGTGCTTATGGTCCCGGCTTGACTTGAAGTTAGCGTACAATTTAAAAACATGCATTGGATTAATTTAATCTTTATCGGTCGATACCGATTAATTTAATCGTAATAATTAAAAGTACAATTCGATAATTGTACTAAAATTTCTGATAACGAAGAAACTCTTTCATTCGACTTAATTAGCGAAACAAAAATAAAATTGAGTGCTTTATCACACCGCGCTTTCACGGATCAATATAATAGTCAATCAATTGGAATAATTTACATCATTCAATTTTGACCCTTAACTTATAGCATTTACAGACGCTTTTGCCATACACTTTCTCCTTGTAAGCTTTGGTCCGGTACTTTAATGATGCAGCATTTTTAGAGTGCTATTTTAAGGGAAGTAGCGAAAGTATTTAATAGAATGTAATTTGTCTTTGATTACTTATGTACCTACTTCGGTGGGAATTACTATTGACGTTTAATGGAATAAGCAAAAACAAATATGTAACTTTCATTCTTTTAATCGAATTATAAAAGCTTTATAATGGAAGAAAGTTTTCGGATCATTTTTTTTCTTAATTTAGATTTGGCTTATGTTATATTTCTTAATGACCATTACACCTGCTTCATGGTCTTACAAGGAGTGGTGGAGATTCTTGCTATGTCTCGTTTCTTCTACGGCCTCAAGAAAACAGAGTACCAATTCTGAAAAGGCCGACAACGCACTTGCGAGCCCTTTATAGTCGGTATCAGTTTACATTCGCCGTTTGGCTCTTGGTATATAAAAAAAGTTTCTTTATTTATTTTGACGTTCATAAATACATAAATAAATATTACTTTAATTTTGTTTGAATTCGCTTCAATTTAAGCTTTTAATGAATTTTTTTTTATTGAAAAAACGTTGTTGGCTAAAAATTCAATAAACAAAAGATACCATAATATAACTATTTTGAATGAGAAAAATTGTTTATATGCACAGCATATCTGTATATATATAATTCTTCTGTGAGTGTGTATGTCACTGAACTTCTCTCAAACGACTGGACCGATTTTGATGAAATTTTTTGTGTGTGTTCAAGGGGATCTGGGAATGGTTTAGATTCATAAATCAGCCTGGCAGATGGCGCTGCAGTCGGTACTTCATACTTTGTTAAATATCCTAATCGCTTGAAATAGGTATAATGCAAGACAAAGTCTGTGGGGTCCGCTAGTTTTATATACATTAATAATACTAAATTTTTAACTGAAGCACTTATCTTTTATCACAGCGTAATTTAAAATTAACCAACTTTAGGTTTTCATGACGGTGTTATCAGTATGCGATATGTGCCGTGGCGTGTGTATCACAGACTTAGGTAATGTGTTCAGCTCCTAAAAAGAATGCTAGGAAACCAGTACTTCTAGACACGAAACGGCATGTAGCCACAGAAAGTTGATAGTAAATAACTAAACAAGAAAACAATAAAAACTCTGAAAGTAAAAAATTACAACTATTTTGTGAATCGCTTTCGTCTTATTAGTAATTAATAAATACCTGCTAAAGAAAGGTTAAGTTAATTTCCATTAACGAAACATAAACAACAGGATATCAAAGGATTAAAAACATTTATGTTGTAAAACGCCAGATGCGAAGGAAGGAGTCGTGTAAATATTTATTATTTTTTACTGCTTAGCCAAAATAGCATTGAAATGCAATAAATGAAATTCCAAGAAACATTTGAGATATACCAGAATATTGGTATTCTACTGTCATATAGACGTAACCAAGTCAATTGTCAAATTGACAACGATGGATTTTGTTACACTATTTCATATTTATTTGGCTGTGAAAACTTAATAATTTAATGAAAAAAACATATGTTTATAATATTTATCTACTTTTTTTCTAAACGCGCTAAAAACAATGCTATATAATTTGTATTTAAAATACAAACCTACATCTTTTAACAGAATGAGCTTTTAAAAATGTTGTGGTAAGTATGCTGTCACTGGTAAATACCACCGCCATCTTTAAATGTTCCCATCGTCTATTCTAATTGTAGTATTGATGTTGCCGTTATCAAAAATGTAATTCTAAACATAATACAATCTCCATTTTAAATTGAAGTGTTGATTTTAATGTGTCATATAACACTTATTCATAGTAGAACACTCATTCACACAAATATACCGACTCCTGTATTTTCTTCCCCGTCTGGAACAATGGGAACAGGTTGCGAGCCATTTATAGCAAACAATTTACTTATTAGAACTTACAAAAAATGGTAGCTAAAATGGTGCTTCTTGGAATAGCTATATGTATTTTTTTATAAGTATTACATTTATTGTGTACAAATCCAAAGGTTTGGTTTAGAGGTAAAAGTGTTATCGGATCCCTTTTAATTAAGTAATTAGTAACATTTAACATTACGATCTAGCCTAACTTCAGCCTAATAAGTAATTTAAGTCTAACCTAATTTACTAAAAAGGATATTTAACATAAGAATGTATCCAATGACACTACTTACAGACTCTATTAAGGGGAAGACTCTGTTCTTGTGTACTTTTTTTCCACTTACCAATGTTTAGCACTTAAGACTTACCTGCAAGTTAACTATTCCCTAATTTGAATGATTATTTTGTAAAAACGTACGTATATAACGTACGATCGAATACTATGTATTTTGACGTTAAGATTATCGAATTATTACTTGTGTCATTTTACAACAATATAATAAGCTTGTAGTTATCTTGACACGTTGAAACCTATAAATTAAGCAGCATTTTACTGTGCCGGCTGCGTCTGCGCATGAGTCATCGAGTCAACGCTCGCGTCCTGCCGCGCACCTTTGACTGACTTATTACTTTTTTGCTCCACAGTCCATCTAAAGCCAATACCGATATTCAGCTTGAGAGACACATAAAGAAAGTGTGTAAAAAAAATACTATCTTTTGTCTTGTACATATATAAATATAGTATTAGATATGTTCTCTTCAAAAATTCTATTAAATATTTATGAAGGGTTAAATTTTTATTTTTTGTTGAACCATTTTTGCAAAATACGGCACATTAAACGTTAAATAAGAATTTCTTTAATAAAAACCCTATTTCACTCTTTCCATCATGGTTAGTAATGCCTCACTCACGCGCAGTAAAAGCACGCGTCTTTCAGTAAAGATGTCATAAACTACACATCCTCTGCGTGTTATTTGGCAGAACCATAAACAAGGGAAAATATATTAAGTGTTGTATCAATTACGTAAGAGCACATGAGAGCCTGGGGTCTCCGAAATACTCCATGTAGGTCACTCGTACCACACCTGTGGATGTAAATATTTTGGATATATACTGGGCCTTTGCGTATTACATATAAAAAAACCAGTAGCGCTGTAGCGCTATTGGTTTGAGGCCCTGACCTGAAAAGGTTGTAACCTTTTCAGGTCGGGGCCTCAGATTTCTGTATGTGTTTCTGTATTTGCCAATCTAATAGGCAAGTAGGTGAGCAACCTCCTCCTAACACACGCCGACTTCTGTGGTCTAAGGCAAGCCAGGTTCTTCACGACGTTTTGTTTCACCGTTCACGCGAAGGTTAAATGCGCAAATAGACAGAAAGTCCATTGGTGCACAGCCGGGAATCGAACCAACGACCTCAGGCATGAGAGTCGCACGCTGAAGCCACTAGGCCAACACTGCTTGTAATAAAATACTTGAAGTAAAACTATGCGTAAAAAAATATTCATTGATTATAGTATAATCTGGTATAGGTAAGATACATTTCTACCTGTTTCTCTGTCTTGATTTGTACGAAAAATAAATACTCCACCTGACCGACTCACATTATGTATTTTTATATAAGCGTTAAATACCGTGTCAAACGCGTAATGGAGCTTTCACTTCTTGAATCATTGTTGAACAGGCGATCGCATCAATGTTCTCCAAATGCTCTAAATTAACCAAATATATTAAAACCCCCACAGAGTAATCTTACAACGCATATTCCCCTGTAGAACGCGGGGATATCACACGTTATATTTCTGTACTTGTGTGATATTTATAATAATAACAATACATAATAATAAATCGTTAATTTGCAAATAAAGTGGTACATTTAGATCGATTAATTAATAAAATCAGCACAATAAGCCATTAATTTTCATAAAATCATAATAATAAGTTGAGTTAATTATAATTGTTATAAAACTTATGGTTTTTAAAAATTTAATCAACTTCCCCTTGAAAGCATTACATTATAACAAATTGTACGCACTATTTCGTTTATAATGGTAGGGGAGCCCACGATGCTAAATGGGGATTTACTCGAGCGTCGTAGAGACCTATTGGGATGCAAAGCTTAGATAATAAGAAGAAAAAAATGTTATATGATATATACCTTTTCATCGGTGGGGGAAGCGGCTATAGATTGTTAAATATGTAAAAAAAAACTATTGCATGGACATCCTCGAGCGCGTCAGATATTGATAGCATCAATGCCCTACGTATTTTTAATAATGTACGTATGTTAATCTGATCGTTTGCATGATGCGGGTGGTTGTATTTAAGGGTTGAAAATGAAAAAAAAATTAAAATTATCGAGCGCGTCAGATTTTCTAAGGGAGTGTTAAGTGCACCAAAAAAAAGCTCTCATTCACTAATCTGACGATTTCGATGGGACGCAAACCCACGGCCATTTTCATAATTTGCAAAAAAAAATCGCAATTTTGAAATACTCAAGCGCGTCGGATTAAGATATATGTGGTTCATCTTTATGTTCTAAACGTACTGTCTCATAATCTGACGATTATCTAGAGGGATTCGCCTGATCTGACAAAAAAAATTTAGAAAAACGGTTCACCTAAAGGGCCATCCCTGCAACTTCCCGCTAATTCCATTCCTGGGCGCTTAAAATTGATATTTTGAGCTCGCTGAGTTCAAAGAAATAACATTTCTATGCATTTGAGCTCTCCCAGCTCGAAAGTCTGATAGAAGTTTCATAGAACACTATTTTTGGAATTTTCAAACCGCAATAACTTTTGAATGGATCAAGCAATTTTTACGCGGTTGGCGGCATTCGACGCAGTTTTATCATCATTATAAGTAATTTGTGGTTCGATCAATTAAATTTTTTTAATTGATCGAACCACAAATTTCGGAGTAATCCCGAAAAAACACTTTTTCGGGTTTCTTTCGTTCACGATATCTCTCGAACTAATCAATCGCTTTTGACCAGATTGGTGGCGATCGACGTGGTTTTTTCAAGCTCAAAGGCGGATTAGTTTTTGAAGTTGATCGATGAAGAAACCACTTTAAAAAAAAATATTTCTTATTTTTTTAAGATTTTTCAAAATTTCTCAAAATCTATCGGTCCGAATCGGTTCAAATTCACAGGAAATGTAATTTTGAGGGAAATATTTAGAACGCCGTTTAGTAGATTCCGATCGGTTTAAGGAAATGTAGGCATCACGCAGCTGCACGCATTTAACTTTATCGACGAATTTTTGTTATTTCGGCTTGCGGAAATCGTCAGATTATACATTTTTCATTATTCTTGAATTATTTCCTTCAAAATAAAAAAAAAATTAGCTACGCTCGAGAATGTCGAGATGACGTTTTTTTTTTACAACTTTGTTGCCCTCCCCTTTTTTTCCGTCACTCTCAAATTGTCAGATTAGTGGAATATACACTTTTTAGGATGTAATTAACTCACCCTACCTTAATCTGACGCGCTCGGGAATTTCTGATGGTCAATTTTTTTTTACTAATCTGATCCTGTCTCCTTCACGCGCGGCCTTATATATGGGCCTCATATTTTGTGGAGGTACTTAACCGGGTACAAAGTATCCCCCTATATATTAATCTGCCGCGCTTTAGTAAATCCCGAAATCCCCTCTTGGGCTCCCCTACCATAACATAGTATTTTCTTAATACTCGATTCCCTTTAACGAAAAAAGCTAAACGTGAATAAGTAATTCTTACATAACTAGTTATGCGGGCTCATACTAGCGCGTTATGAGATAATACTCCTACAACGCGTTTCCTATAACGCGGAACTAGTCTACCGTGTTATAGGAGGGGTTACTGTACTAATCAGCCCTTGAGTCATAACACCCGCTCGCTGTGGATTTCGTTTATTTTGAAAAACTGTTTCCGAAATCTTCAATAGTCATCGTTATATTACAGTCAGTTTAGATGAAACTATAATAACTTTTACATTTAAACCTTCCTCAGGAATCACACTATATATTATTGAAACTCGAAGAACGATCCGTTTGTTAGTTCGCTATTAATTACGTTCACGGAGACAGGCTGGCGCGGCCATAGGACAAATTTTATGGTATGTAAGGATTGACATTTCTTATTAATAATAAAGTTTCTTTCTTTTTTCTTGACAAATATCAAAGTTTAGTTAAATATTCTTATCACGTATACACGGTGTTACTATCGCACCTATTAATCTTAACTGGGCGGTTACAGAAATGACACATAAAATTAACTTCTAGATAGTTATCACAATTCATTGTTTCATTTAAATGAAAACTTCGTTAATCAACATAGTGTTTTTTTTCTTAACTATATATAATGAAGTTACATAATGTTTATATACACATTTTTTTTAAAAAGAATTGAATCTCCTCTTAAAGCGTGTGCATTCATCTATTTAAGTTTTAACCGTCTGCAAACCGAGGGAGGTTATCTATTGGACGTTCAATTTTTAATTTTGCATTATTTTGATTTTCTTGTCAAGCCCTTTTGGGTTATTCAATCATTAGTATATTATACCAAGCCTACGGTAAAACTAAAAATAAAATAAATTTGTGGCGGTACAATTTATTAGTTCTGAGCTTCAAATTTCTGAATCTGATTCATTTCTTAATCTAATAGGCTAGTAAGTGCCTTCTGTGCCTGACGCACGCCGTCGACATTTTGGGTCTAAGGCTAGCCGGTGTTCTCACGATGTTTTCCTTCACCGTTCGAGCGAATGTTAAATGCGCACATAGAAAGAAAATCCATTGATGCACAGCTGGGATCGAACCTACGACAGCAGGGATGAGAGTCGCACGCTGAAGCCAGACTAACACTGCACTACGGCTAAACAAATGCACTTAAAAAAAATAAACGTCAATAAAAATAAATATAGTTAAAAAAAACTATAAAACACGAAAAATATGGCACAGAGCGCCCCACGCTTTTTCACAATAATACCAGTATTTTTTGTTCATTACCATTTTCAGCCTAAATTAGGAATTATTTTACACTTTTTAGTTTGATGTGCTTTAAAAGCGTGTTTTATAGTTTTTTTAAACTATATTTATTTTCCACTTTTTAGTGCTAGCTGCAATACGTGTTGTTTCAATTTAATCGTATTGCTTTGTGGACTTCAAAAAAATTCATTGTTTTTTCGAGATAAACCTATGAAATTATTATATTGTCGCTGATTCTTTATAAGTGTACAAAGTTTGAATTAAATCTGTCTGTTTACATACATACATACATACATACAGGTGAAGCTAATATAAAGCGTGTAAAAAAAAGGATTTCTTAGATATTATTATAGAGAATTTTACTAATAAATAACGCAAGCGTAACTAAGATATATCGAATAGCGAACACCCAGATGTAATCATTAAGGAACTTTAAATTATATCACTCAATGCACCCCGATATTTATTACATTAACGCCACATAAATCCATTGAAAAAAGGTAATAAACTTAAAAAATCCCGATGGGAAAGGTCTAAAATTTGGACGCCAAAGTATGTTAGGAGCGCAGCCTCGCGGTACGAGACGGGAATTTTAAATAGGTACCCTTTATGGGGTATGGGGCAAAAAGTATCCTTCGAATAGTTTCATGTGGTGTCTGCGAATGTGTGCGAGAAAAACTAGAATATAATTGACATTGATAGGTATTTGTGTTTCGGGTCTCACTGATGCAATATTTTTGATTGAACACAATGATTTTGCAAGCAAAAATAGTAAAAAATGATCCCATCTGATTATAGGAAGGTCATTCTGTTATCTCTATCTCTTAGGTTCCATTGCTGTAATTTGTAATTTAAGGTGTTTTGGTTATTCTTTTGTTTTATTTATAAACTTACCTAACTTACCACACATTGGTTCTAATGTTCACACACATTTTTCTCTCTTTGGCCGGCTGCGGCTACATATAAAAAAAAAGTGTGATGCAATTATGAGCGAGCGTAGTGTATTAGATGGAAGAGAAAAAATCTTGCTTATCTGTCTATGAATTAATAATATTTTATTTTATAGGCAGTGTTGGTTTAGTGGCTTCACCGTGCGATTCTCATCCTTGAGGTCGTAGATTCGATCCCCGCTGTGCATCAATGGACTTTATATGTGCGTATTTAACACTCGCTCGAACGTTGAAAGAAAACATCGCAGGAACCAGCATGCGTAAGACCCAAAAACGTCGACATCTATTGTTAAGCACAGGCTGCTCACTTTCCTATAGATTGTCAAATGATCATGAAACAATTACAGAAATCTGAGGCCCATACCTTAAAAGGTTGTATCGCCACTTATTTATCTTTAAAGAGTTATGAGTTAGAGCTGGTGCTTTGCTCGCTCAACAAATAAGTATCGGAATACAGTGAGGAAATGCTGCCAGCGTTAAAGGTACACTGCCACAGGGACCAAACTTTTTAAATTTGTATTATTTTATTTTTATAATAATTTTTCATTATTATTATTACTATGTAGGTTAAGAAAATTGAAAATACTGTATATTTGATTGGTATAAAAATATATTCATTTATAAATCTTCAACGTCAAGTTCGATCAGTATTCGCGTACCTACTAAGACTATTTGCAGTTATTTGATAAATAAAAATGATAATGTTACTCTTATTTTTTGTTTCTTGTTCAGAATGGTACATATAATATTTATTTCACATTATAACCAATCATTAGAAGAATAATAAAAAACTTAATTTATGGTAATGTATTCACACGTAATATTATAGCTTTTACAATACTATCTAACCTAAATATGTAACCATTAAACACGTACTTAATGTGAGCAACTGTATCAAAATCTTACCAACCTGTTTTTTTATGGAATATTGGCACAATACAATAAAAATAATGCCACAACAGACAAGTTGTGATGCGATTAACTATAGAGATATAGAGACAACTGGTTCTGCCATTTCCTTGACAATTCATTGCAAAACATAGTATATATAATATATATTACACTATAACATACAGAATCCATTGTAGTGTAATGTATTATAATCATTACGTCACACAGGGCCAGCTTATTAACTTTTATTGTAATGGCTTCTTTCAGTGCTGTGGTGGCTAAGATGAATTTGACAATAGGACCCATGTGGTCCTATTTAATATCCTTTTTTTTTATATTTTTTTTTTTAAATCGGGAGGCTCTTCTACCTTTATAAGCCTCCTGCAATAAATGTTATCGAATACCGGGCGTGAAATGAGCATACCTTTGCGGCTTATAATTATTTTTTATAATACAAATGCCACACACAAAAAATACATAAAATGATTTGTATTTTTTTTGAAATTAGGAATACTAGGAGAGCAAAATTTTCGTAATAATAGAATAATCAAGACATGGAATTGTCTGTAAGACCCTTATTGCTAATGAATTGTTGGTGAAGGAAGTTGTAAAGAAATAATTTTTATTATAAAACCGATCACAACAATGATATTGTGGACAAATTTTATGTGTTTTGATAATTAAGTTTAATAGGGGTAAATGTGTCCATGTATGAAATATCACCTTAAATAACTGGTATATTTGGTAAAATCACTTTCACTTCTTTTAAAGGGCATTTGTTTCCGAATATGATTTATAGTTACATAATCATTACAAGGTCCATTTGGGACAGTTTCTCAAATCTATGTTGCATGTAAATTTGTACATAAGAAGACACATTCTTGCGTGCACACTCGGACACACAAATATAGTGCCAAAACATAGACTGGTAATGAACATTACCTTAGTTTAATATATTTATTAGTATTGTAGATAATTAAGTCAACATAATATTACTTATTAGCCATTATTTTATACGTTAGAATGTAACTCATGTAAAGTCGCACTCTCGTTTGTGAACTGTCTAGTTAGATAAAAGTCTTTAGTTATTTTTTTTTTCTTTTTTAAATTGTAAATACTGTAAATTCGATTGTTATGTTTAGGTTTTAAATAAATATTTACATTAAGAAAAATATAACTTTTGTTTATTTATTGTTAAGTATACAGAAATACAGTACAATTAAAATAATTAAATAAGGAGAAGGCGGCCGTATAGCTTTCGAGCGATCTCTTCCAGACAACCGACCACTTTATTTGTGTTACAAATTCAATTGGCGTAAATATTGCAATTCTATTGGTATCAACACTTATTAATACTTAAACCAAATTCTTGAGGATTTTCTGTAGCGCTGATATCCTAAATCGGAACATGTGACGAGTACTCAATAGTGGAGGCTGCCTTGAAAATACGGCGTAAGCATATTCTGAGCCGCATTCAGAAGAATGGCTCATTATGCAAATGACGAATCGTTGAACGTTTATGACCCGGAATTAAGATCTAGTTTACTTCAAAAATCGTAAATCTCATTTACCGTAATGTCGGTGCAATGGCTGTTATACTTATTTTTATTCCGCTTACCCTGTCGTGTTTACTGCAATGGTTAATATTTATACATAATTAAATGACGATTAATTAACGACTTATTTGTGCAGACCTTGTTGGGTATTTAAAGGTAACATTGAAAGCCTTTTTTATAAATGCCGAAAAAGAAGGAGTGCGTATTTAAAAAAAAAAAACAAAATTCAAAAGTCATTTAATCATATAGGTAACACAATTTACACTTATCAAAAAAAGAACTGTATATGAAATGCTTCTAGCTTTACATTTAGTGCCAGTTCTCAAATAAAGGGCTTAGAACGGAAGAGAAGAACTGCCAAAAACCTTTCCGCCACTCTTTTTAATCGCCATGTTTTTTTGGTTAAAAATTGTATAAATTCTAAGTAATCGTTAACTCATGAATCAAGTCAAGTCAAGTCAAAATCATTTATTCATTTACAAACACAACACACTTATGACTTGAAAACTATTTTTATTAAAGCTTTCCCTTCCGAATAAACAATTCGTACTAAAAAGAGTGTGGTAAATATATAACGTTTCTTAATAATATACATAACTTAACACGTACAAGAGATAAAATAAAATCGCTGTGTAATATTGAAAAGCGATCATGCAATACACATTAACACTTAAAGCCCAATCATTATAGCCAATTGAATTCGACAAATATATAGGCTGTTTAAAAAAAGGGGCCTTTTAATACGTTATGAGATAATTATGACACAGGGCGTTGGAGAATACAGTTTCGTTATTAATCGAATAACTAATAAGTATCGGAATACAGCGAGGAAATGCAGCTGTACACTGCCACGTTGACCAGACTATTATTATTATATATATATTATTTATTTAAGTTAATTTATGAATTTTTAATAATTATATTTGTATGGGGACTGATATTTAACACTTTAATGTCTATTCAAAGCTCAATTACGAGAAGTAAGATTGAAGTATTGCCTGCTGAAGATTGAGTCAAATAATGGAACCCGAAGTTTATGGCTAACTAACAGTAACTATATAACTAGTAGTCATAGAAGATCAGCTACTTATAAAAATAAATAGGTACCTATTGGGGATACACAGAGTTGGAGATGCGTCTGAGACCTAACATGTAGTTAATACATTATGGCCGATTTACATTATCTTAGTGTTTAGGAGAGCGCTTTAGTAGAACTTGAAAGGCAAGTTCTTTAGCGTAGCGTTTACTAAAGCAAGTAGCGTTTACATGTTTCAACTAAAGTACTATTCTAAAGCACTCTCCTAAACACTAAGATAATGTAAATCGGCCTTTACACTCACTCATTGACTCACATGCTCCCACACACTCACCAATGCTCAGTTTAAAAAAAAAAAAAGAAACTTATGGAATTAAATAGTAAATCAGGTATTTTTTACTTAAAAGTGTTCACAAAGACACATTATAATGCATTGCTTATAATGAAAAAACACATTTTTTTATTATTCCTCATCCTAAAGCGAAATATTAAATATCTGTCCCCATGGAGACCAAATTACCAAAGTGTTTCAAAACTTGAAGAATGCCCTGACGCTCACGTTCAACACACTCTGTATAAACGTTAACAATATTATCGTTAACAATATCACGTTATAAAGATCCCGTGTTGCTTAAAGACATTAAACAGAATGCAGCAAAAGTAGCTGTAATCAGATTGCTCGTAAACATTTCATAAAATCGAAAAGGTCCGATAATATACTAGCAGTATTCATTATTTATCGTTATTAGTATGAGAAGAGATGGCGCGAGGCGTTGTTATAAATAATGAAATTAATTATTCTATCGTTTTAACTAACGAGACGTAGAATTGGCCCAGTCGTTTTCAGTCGAGGTGCAGACAATCATTAGACAGGTCACCATAACGTACCAGTTATGACGCCATAAGTGGTCGAAAATACAATACAATAGGCCCATATTTATTCGTAAGGGAAATTTATTTCTTTCATTTGCTTGTACAGTTACCTGACAGATCTTTGAAACTAATGACAGCGTCATGTGTCATCCGCCAACACGCACTTGGCCTAGGTTATGGTTTTATACTCTTGAAGTCTTCATTAGAGGTTGAACCCAGAACCCAGCAATATATTAACCCAGCAATGCCTTATAAAGGCTACTGAAGTTCAATAACTAATTACTAAATTGTTAATAGTAAAACTGTGAAATAATTAAGATTAAATACGCCCATAGACATAAAAAATATTTTGTAAATTAAAGCTAAGTTTTCATGACTTATTTTAGGCTGCTGTTAAACTATTTAATAGTTATAATTTTAAAATAAATAGACCATAGATACAGTGCTTAAGTGTTCCCGTCAGATAAGGAAGTAAAATTTTTAACGATAAACTTTAATCAGTTATACAATTTTAAATTAGCTACGTACCGGCTGAATTATTAACCATATAATTACAAAACTTCTCAAGTGGATATGGAGATATTGGTGTTTCACAGAAATAATTGTCATTTGCAAGTTATTGAATCCTATAAAAACATTTAATCACTTTTCATTTAAGCGAAAATCATTTCACTTACGTTAAAATACACGATGCACTGTCACTTTCGAATTTCGAATGATTAATGCTACACAAAATTCATGACAAAATTATAGTGTCTTTTTTTGCCTAGGGGCAGGCTAAGGTTTTTCGACCATACCTGGTATTACGTATTCTTCTTTTTTCTAGGTATATTATACTGGCGGCATAACGAAATTGACCGTGGGGCAGGGTATAAACTGGATTTGTGGGAACAGTTGACTTTTTAGTCCTTTTTCGTTTCCAATATCGTGTAAGGAAGCGCGCTTGAGCGATCAAATTTTTATGACATCACTTAACGTATTTTACAACTTGATACCCAATTAATTGTTTATTATCAATTTTGAGGACCTCTTGCTGGGTAGATTAATAATTGCTTTATATCATTTTTATGTATTTTTTGAAATAAAGTAGGAATGTTACTACTGTAAATGCAATGAACATCGAGCGCTTCATGCTATAGCTTGATTGAAGTTTTTGATTCAATGTTTAGGTTAATTTTGTGATTCTTAATTTGTTTAGAACATAGAACAACAACATCATGCTTTGTTGGATTTTTCCTGTTAAGAAAAAAATAATAAAAATAAAATAAACAAATAGCATGAACTGACTCCTTTTTGATTCATGTTAGTTGTTAGTCAATTGGTTATTTCTTTAGTTACGCGTGCGAAAGTTTATCCGAATGTAATTGTTATGCGAGGGATGCTCGCCCCACAGGAACAAAAGGGGTTTTACCCTTCCGCAAATTGGGGCCTATTTTATACTCTTTGTGGGAACATCGTATTTAAAAATCGATGTAATTATCAAGACTAACTATTGTTGAGCCAATAAGCAAAATCACGTTCATACAACTTCGTGCAAATATTCCAGAAATAATTTCATTCACAGAGTTATAGGAACTAGAACAATAGCAAAGGGCAATAATAATAATCAGATTAGCAGCTGCGTATGTGTGCGTGGCGTCAGCGGCATCAATCGTCATTCACTCACTCATTGAGATCATTCGCTTCGGTGCCACGGGCCGTGCTAGTTGTGTGTCGCGTCCGCCATTTTATAACGCATCGAATTCAAAATAAAAAGTGCCGTAACTGAAACTGTGGATGTGATTGTGATGAGTGTTTTGTGAGAATGAATTCTAAAAAGTTGGAGTACTTAGATGATGCCTCCGTGGAGGAGAGAATTAACCTCAGCTGCCTAGGTATGTTTTTTACTAAATCTCATTACCGCTTCGAAGACAAGCATAAACAATAATTAATGTAAAATTGATTGGAACATTGACGTCTAAGACGTTGTTAATTGATAACTCGGAATACGGAAGCTTGGAACATGTTTTATCCATTTACAACTATTAATTAGGCATAAGATAATTGTCAATGTTTTCGTTTATTTGGTATACTACACATGCAGCCTTTAAGCAGAAATTACATAGATAAAATTAATTTTGAAATTATTTATATTTTTAATGGGAATTGTTATGAATGTGCAGGTGTGAATTATAGTAGCTAAAGGTTTATTTTTATGTTATTAAAAGCCATGCCCACAAAACAAGCTACAAACCCAGGATAATTGTTTTATATAAATTTAACATTTACAAAATATTACATTATTACTAAAGAAATAATTTGTAATAATTATGAGATGTGACTGTAGGATTATCATATCTAGGGTAAAATATTACTCAGTATCACTTGTAACATGTTGAAACTTGACTAATATTATTTTATTATAAAATTTGAAATTCATATAGTTCCTTATCTGAATGTATTTAGTTTTATTATTTGAATGTAATTATGTTATTTTTTTTATATTATGTTTAAAATTATTCCTACCATTTCATCTAGACTAACAAGATCTTAGAGTTAACTGTGCAACAGGTGTGTAGGTCAGTTCAATGGATTTTTAAAACCGTTACCTGCATGTAAAAACATTAATAATATGGGTGTATTTTTGTGTTAGCTATACTTATATCTCCAAATTTTAATTTATTAGAAACATAACTTTAACTAAGATTTTTATAGCCAGCTATCATATTGTACCTGAAAGGTGTGAAGATTTAAATATTAACAAAAGACAACTGGAATTCTAAATTTCTCCCAGGCTTAATCGTTTGGACTCCAGACTTATCCATCTCTTTCTAACGTAAAGCAAAGAAGGGGACAGCTTTAGTAATTACTATTTCAATGTGTGGGTGTACCTCAAGGAACGACAGGACTATGCCCTCGGGTAACGCAAGAGCATATTTTGCGGTTACAAAGTTATCTTGATTATAACTCCCATGTTATTAACATTTCTATAAATAAGTAAAAATACATTATTTTTCGTAGGTATCGTGACTAAATTTTTATTTTACTCTTTCTGAGGAGATATACCAGCCTTAACTGAGGGGTTTTTTTAAGTTTTGTTATTAAGCAGAATAGCATAGTAGTTTTTCGATATGAAACACTAATACATCAAAAGGCTGATTGACGGCATACAGCCGGTCTCTCCTTTAGGTCGGTGGCTCATGTCTTAGCGTCGGGGCTCGCAAGGCAGCATCAATAGCGGACTGTTTCCGCAGGTTTTTGCCCAGCTTATAAATATACAAATTTCATTGAAGTATATTTTTATATCTCATTTGAATAACCTATAAGGTCAATTTCGTTTCGGTTTAACAATAACAAACGTTTAATAAATACTTCCGTATGAGCTATAATTTGGGTGTGTCATGTCACGATATAACAAATATTAAACTCTTGATTGTGGAACTAAAATATATAATCACATCTAGTTTAATCTACAAATGGCCAAGACTCTAGATCACTTTAAAAACGACAAAATCAATCAATGTAATTAAAAATTATTAAAAAAAAGATCGGCTAATTCGTACAAGGCACTTGTAAGCCTGGCAATACCTTGCCCATTGTCCGTGTTTAAATTTTATGTGAATTTAAAAAAGACAATTTTTAATTCGTTTTATTTTAATACTTATTATCGAGATCTTATAGATATTGCTACTAGTTATGGGATTAAATATTCGTAAAAAGCAAATTATTGAATAATTAATAAGATCATTGGCCTGGAAGGTCATTCGAACTGGTTCTGTCTCAAATGATCTTAATTTGATTAGCAGAATACATAATTTTATAGATTATGTCTCGAAAATTTAAATAAAAATAATTAATTTCTAATCAAGGAGATTATAATTATTAAATTCGTAAAATATAGAAGGAAATTCATAATAATGGTTTCAAGGTTTTGCACGTTTTCGGCCACGGCCTCTGAGGCCTATAAAATATTAAAAATGTATATTTATCTTATGTTCTGGCCCTTTATTTTATACATACATTGAGAGGTTACAATATATTTAATACTAATTCATTTACATAATTATCTGGGGATGCTGAAAATACCTTTATTCAATATAAAAACAACGAAAAATGCGATTAGAACAAATATGGATATTTAGCAAAAACTGTTGAAACTACGCGACAAGTTAACACGCAAATAGGAGAGAAATCTTGTTCTAGGAAATATTGGACATTTTTGTCATAGCTTAGTATATTATAGATTCAAATGTATTTCGTGGGCGTAATTCCCGTACCTTAAATATTACGTAAATCGAATAGCTAACAAGCTTTAATTTAATACGGAGTCATAAAAGTACATTGCATTGATCCAATCAATAATTTGATTTGAATGAGCTTTAGTATTCATTTACAGGGTGTTCAAATATTGTAAGAAATAATATTAAGACCATTTTTATTCATGATTCAACTGAAATGTATGTGTATAGATAGTTTATATTGTATTTACAATATTCTTAATCTACATAGTAATAATAATAATTAAACCTAAGTATTGCAATACAGCGAGGAAATGCTGCCAGCGTTTAAGGTACACTGCCAAGGGACGTAACTTTTTAAATTTGTTTTAATTTATATTATTATTATTACTATGTAAGTTAAGAAAATTGTAAACACTGTATTAAAAATTAATAAATTGATAATTAAAACAAATTTTAAAAGTTTGAGACTATTAGGTTTTTGTAGTTTAAAGTAATTGTAACGTTGTCAGTGGGAACTATTTTGTGTGTACACACTGTCGCTTTTAAAAGGTTTTTTGATCTATATAATATGTCTATGTAAGGCAGTATTGAAGAGCAGTGATGGTCTAGAGTTGTAGGCACCAATGGACTTTCTGTCTATGTTTGCTAGTATGGTGAAGGAAAACATCGTGAGGAAACCGCTTTAGGCCCAAAAAGTTAACGGCGTGTGTCAGGCATAGAAGGCTTATACCCACGTGTCTATTAGAAAAAACAAATGACACACACAGAAATCTGAAGTCTGGACAGAAGCAGCGCCACTGATAACAGGCGATGGTGATTTTCTGGATCAATAAAGACTTTATAACATCCTGTATATAAACGATACGTTAAAAATAATCCGTCTTAGAGAACGCAGAAGCTAACACTTGAACTTTTTGTATGTAACTTGATCCGTTTGATATTATCTACATAATATGTAATTGGTTGTTACTGTATTTTTTTATTTACTTAAGAAGTTTATGGGTAATTAAATGGTTCATTTGTTTACGTCTCGCTGGTGTATGTTTCATACTAGGTACCTGTTATTGGAATTTTATTTTTGGGAAGACATAAGACGTAACATTTATTACTAACAAAGACACACACAATTTTTTTTTTATACAACAAGGTACGTTTTAAGTGTGTTATGCGTGTAACACACTTTTGTATAAATTTAAATTACTATAAGGTTTGTTTGGCTCATTATTAAGAAAGAATGTTTGTTTTGCTTTTATTTAAATGGTATCACCGTTAGAAAAAGGATTCTTTCCATTTTTGTCATTTTAGTACGATGGAAAAATCACTCACTACCATAGTACATATATATTTATTTACATATATTTTTAGTGCGTTTAAATTAAAGTAAGATTAAATGATACAAACAAGTATTTTGTTCATGTGCTAATTAATGATTTATAGTAAATATATAAAATAAAAATTATAAAATTTAATCAATCCAGTTTTGTATATTTATACCTTCTATCATTTTATCTGAGGAATTTTCGCATAAAGTATGAAATTTACGGTACACAGAGTATCTTAGCAATGGTGTTGATAAAGACCTCGTCCCCAGATCTATATTTCTAAAAGCTTTTAGCTTTTACCGTATTTATTTGTTATTAACGTCTGAACAGGAAACAGTGATTATTTTTCGCATACTTATATGTATTGAGGCAAACAGCGTTTTTATTCGAAAACAGTCTTGGAGTCCGTAGGTAACACAATCACATATTTTGGACGCAAAAAGAAATAAGTTATAGATACAGAAACTTATCTATATAAAAAAATCTAGTGAAAAGAACATGATATCTATCAGACAAACAGTGTATTTACTATGAAAAATAAATCATTGATTTTGAAATTTGAATAGTTAATAATCATCATTCGAATATCCATCCGTATCACCTCGACGTCCGCCGTTCCACAACTGAGCGTTTTTCAATGCAGTTTTTGCCGCGCACCAGCTCTTTGTGGAACCAGCTGCCCACTGAAGAATTTCCGAACCAATTCGACTTAGGGTCCTTCAAGAAAAGAGCGTACCAATTCTTAAAAGACCGTCAACGCACTCGCGAGCTCTCTGGCATTGAGAGAGTCCAGGGGCGGCGGTATCACTTAACATCAGATGAACCTCCTGCCCGTTTGCCTGCCAGTTTAGCTTTGTGGTTAAGTGCGATTGTCATTCTCATTTTTTTTATAAAACGGGGCAAACAACAAAATCCCTTCTCACGCGATAAAGTAAATTATTGTAAGGAAATCGACGTTTTGGACTCAAAAATACAACTTGAGACAAGGTACCTACCTGCTCTAAGGGCCGATTTACATTATCTTAGTGTTTAGGAGAGTGCTTTTGGATGGTACTTTAGTTGAAACATGTAAACGCTACTTGCTTTAGTAAACGCTACGCTAAAGAACTTGCCTTTCAAGTTGTACTAAAGCACTCTCCTAAACACTAAGATAATGTAAATCGGCCATAATATTGCACTAATCGGTGCGTAACCGTTTATGTCCCACGGTCTGTTAGCAGATATGAAGCTTCTTTACTGACGATTGTCTCTATATGGAGAAACATTCAAATGAGAAACTACTTGGAGTCCTCCTCAAACAAAACTTACCTCTTGAGACACTTCACACCATAAATATTATTTCCTGTCAAAGCTTTTAAGTTTTTAACCCTTTTTAAAGGTCCGTACTGTTAAATTAAAAGACAACAACTCAACAATGTATATGTAGACAAACAAACTAAAACCTTGTGAACCATATTTCTATATGGTTCTAAGTTTTGTTACTTCATTGGATTATAATAAAAACTCTTATATCTATAGGTACTATATCTCTATACTATTTGAACAGGCAAAGATTTGTTTGGTCCATTATCTCATTTAAAAATGTTGTTTAGTGGCTATTCGAAATCAACCAATGGAAATTTTAAATGCATGTAGGTGTTTGTTTCGCTAAGTTCTGAGCTTTTAATAACCTATATCTAAATAAAAAAAAAATAACTCTCCATAGTAGCATATCATTTAAAAAAATCAAACACACCACTACACGCAATACTCGTCGAGCGAGTTTGCTTATCTTGCCGAAGCCGCGTACAAATTATTTAAAGAAGTCTATTAAGTATGAGGGTGTGCAATTATATATATATAATATGTGCCACTGAGCCACGGACGAAAACCTTGTCCTCTAATTATAAAATCTACGGAATATTTCCTATGAACGCAGTCATAGATTTATTACAATCTGTCTTTGTTCTGTAAAAGCTGAGTAAATATTACAAATTGATGGCACAGAACACTGAATGGGGTTTTGTTTGTTCAACATTGTTCTATGGCATTACAGGTGACGTGGAAGACAGGTTTGGTCCTGATTCTACAAGTCTTCCTTTAAATTCGTTTTTGAGAGAGCCTAGTAGCCTTTGTTGGCCTAGTTCAGCGAGTGACTATCACCCGCAAGGTCGTAGATTTTTGGCTGTGCACCCATGTTTATGTGCGCATTTAATATTCGCTCGAACGGTGAAGGAAAACATCGTGAGGAAACCGGCTTGCCTTAGACCCAAAAAGTCGTTTTTCAGAGACAGGATCACCTACTTGCCTATTAGAATGATAAGTGATCACGATACAGAAATCTGAGGCCCAGATTTTTTTTCGTTTCACCCTCGTAAGGAACATAAACAAAATTAATTATTAATATACTTTTCATATATATATATATAGACGTCTCATTGGTCTAGTGGTTAGTACCCCTGACTGCGAATCCATGAGACCCGGGTTCGATCCCCGGCTGAGACGAACATCGATGTGATGTGCATTTGGTGTTGTGCTTAGGTCTTGGGTGTTTAAATATGTATTTATATCTATCTATCTATAATATGTATGTATATCCGTTGCCTAGTACCCATAATACAAGCTTCACCAGCTTAGCATGGGACTCGGTCAATTGGTGCGAATTGTTGAAAAAAAAAAAATCTAAAACTTATTGCATCGTTTTAAACTATTCGCCTGAAAGATTCTATAGACACAGTTACCAGTATTGCATTAATTATCGTTAATCAACACCTGATGTAAAAACACTTATTTGATAGAAGTATTGGTCAATTATTATATCATTACAACAGCGTATTATTAGCACCCTGTCATTATTGCCCATTCTAAGGACATTGAATATTGTGTAAGCTTATCAAATGTCCAATTTAACTTAAGTATTGAGTTGACAGTGAACACAGTTCTCAACTTAGTTCTATTTTATGATCGTGAGAACTGAAGTATTTTGCAACTGAATGCACTGACCTTGTAATCTCTAAATACTTACTACGTGTAACAAAATACAGTAGGTACTCTAGTGTCTCTATTTATAAATATTGGTATATATTATATTATTTTTACATAATATAATAACAATAATAACTCAATTAATAAAACACTAAAATACATTTAAAAGTTAAGTGTACAATTCATGCTGGCAATATTACCGCGAGTGTATTGCGATACTTATTCGTTGAGAGAGGAAAGCAGTAGTAGTTAATGTCACTAAATGTTCACAGTTGCATGCAATTATCTAATTATCTCTTAATTGACTTCTACTCTACTTCTTATTAAAATATAGTAATAATAATAAAGCGTTTTATTAGGATAATAGAGTATTTTAAAATATTATTCTAACGATATTATAGCACTAGCTCCTCAGTCCTCACCCTCTTGCCAATTGGTAAAGGCTTCCCCCACTCTTCTCCATTCGCTTTCATTACGACGCGCTCCCATAAATTTCCGATTATGTTTGTGAATATGTTGTTCTCAACACAATTCTGTCTTTATTGGACTATTTCTCCTTACTACCTCCTAAACCTTTCTCATTCCATTTTCATTTCAACTTCTCCATAGCATTAGCATCATCCTTAAAATGTGAAAAAAAAAATATATTTTTTTAATGATTATTTTTCCGACCCTAATGTCGGCCAATAGAATTGCACCATTCGACGTCACGTGGTACAACCTACATGGTATTATACTGAAAATTGTTTGTGAAAATTTTCTCTGGTCGTTGCTTCAAGAAAAGTATTAAGTAGTTGTTTTATTCATTATGAAATTCTTATTTGTTAACTGTACATTTCGTCTCATGGTGCAATTCTATTGGCCGACATTTGGGTCGGAAAAATAATCCACCGAATACCACTCGAGCTTCAAAATTATCTGGTATTTCCCGATAGGTTCGTTGCAAACAATTAATATAGTTGTCATGACGACGACTATATTTGTTTGCAACGAACCTATCGGGAAATACCCGATAATTTTGAAGCTCTTGTGGTATTACATATGAAAATTTCAAACAATTTCTAATAAAACGGTTGTAGGTAATAAATTCGCTGTAAGTAAATAAAGCGGTCTGATGAAAGGCAGCCTTGTCATCAGATGGCACCGATTGATAAGCTTATCAATACTTCTATCTCCCCGTAGATACTCTGTCTCTTTTATTACATTGAATGCAATGTGATTTTCGATTTTATACCTGACTTGTCTTCCAGCATAAGTCTTATCTAAAGTAAGTTACAGTATTTATGGAACAATAACTAATTTTTGTTTAATATGTATAATGTATATGTCTGATCGGCTACTTTACCACTGAAAAATATATTTCATATATCTTTACATTAGTACTTGATCAGTTTTATGGATGTCATACCTAATGTTAGGGTCTAAAATCGTGAATTCCTGACGCAGGCGGTCCTTTTAATTTACCGTAACCAGTTTTACTTGCAAACAAAGAAAAATAAATTAGGCACTGGCTGAGTGAGAGGCACGACCTTAGGGTTCTTCTTCTTTTGGTGCTTCTCCATTACTGGAGGTTGGCTGTCATTCTCGTGAAGCGCGTCTTGTCCTGTGCCAAATGCAGCAACTCTTCCGCAGTCGCAATATCCGTTCACTCCCTAACGTTGCGAAGCCATGATTTTTTCATTCCACCAACACGCCTTTTACACATTATAATTAATTGAAGGAGGTGGTAGCGGACCTTATGATTGGAGACTGATTTATAGAGAGTAAACATAGCGATACATCAAAGGTCAACTTCGTAATATCTTTAAACCTATAAATAATCGCTCAATACTAATTAATAATAAATTATAAGAAACACTGATTACACAAGTATATAGCCTTTGTTTAACGACCACACACAGCGGTTTCACCCCTATTTGGCTTATCTGGTCTGGATTACGAGATTAGGGAACTTAATAGCTTGTATTCGCAAGGTTTAGTTTAAAGGGAACATCACTTATGTTAGGTGTCATTTGCAATGACATTAATATGTTAATTTAAAAAATTAAGTCAAGCTAAACTAATATTTTAATATACGTACATTATCTAAAACATCGTCGATACATAAATAACGTAATTATAAAAATTATAATAATAAAAGCCTTTTATTTCAGATACTATTCAATTAAATACATTTATGTTTCTATCACTTTCTAGATATCTGTGTGGCCTTTTTTGGCAAGGGCCTCCTCCATTTCTGTCTGCACTGTGAAACTCTCTGCCATGTACCTGATGTTTCCTTACCATCTTCTAAATTGTCGTCCTCTTATTGTATTGTACCTTGGGTACCAGTTAAATAGTTTTTTGTTTCACTTTTCTGTTCCTCTTGCCATGTACCCTTCCCATTTCCACTGAACTTTATTTATTTTCATTGTGACATCTGCTACCTTAGTTATTCATCTTAATGATGTATTAGTTATTTTATTTATTCTTTTCAATATATATTGTCTTTTTAAAATTATAATTAAAATTCACGTTTCAAAGCACTGGCAATGAAGCCTGTGATCAATTTCACTAATAAATATATTTTGTCTTCACTAATTTATCCGTCTATAGCTGAACCGACCACCAACATACTGACAATACGTTAATAGCCGTAAAATCCACTCACAAACATGTTCAAGAGACATTTGTGTCTGAGAAAAATAAACAGAAAACAATTAAACTGTGAACATAATTACACCCACCTGTGATAACTCATTGCCACTCAAATTGGCGTAAAGAGCAATGAACTATCGTAGATCTTGTTATGCAATAGTAGACAAACAGGTGAATAAAACTGGGGTCAAAATTGAATACTAGGACAATTGAAGCTTGTGACGTCACCTACGTTAGAATTAATACAAATTATTTATTATATTGTAGTTATTGTACACTGAAAGAGTAGCACAAATATACAAACATTTAACTACTAAAAAAATTAAATAAATATAGTAATTTCTTTTAGTTGATATTTAATAACATTTTACTACGCCATCCCAATCGTCCCACCTTCCAGAAGAAGGCGTTGGTTAGGTTAGTTGTAGCCGAAACTCATTGGTATTTTACTACATTGATCATTATGATTAATAAGCTATGTATCCATAGTTGCTACCCTCACAGTTTAAAAATAAATTTACCTTTAGTTTTTATAATTTTTGCATTGATGCGTTTTGCCGTCGTAATTGTTATGTTTGCTATAACTTGTTTTTTTTTAAATAAAATAATTGTAATCAGCAATAACTATGTATTTATGTCTGACATCTTTCAGCCATGCATTTTTTAATTCATACAAGGTTAATGTGGGGGAAGAAATGAGGTCAGACAGTCGGATGCAAATCATAATAGTTGTCGCCTACACGAAATAGTAATCGCCTTCATACAGAACTTGATTAGCTCCGGAAGTACTGGCTATGGAAACCAAAATCCGGAGGAAAATTAATTTTAGTTTAGACGTTTTTACAATCCAAATTAATTGTTTACGCCTAACACCAGAAGGTTTGTATGTCTGTTTCCGGCCTTTAAGATCGCTACGCTCTTCTCTTGAAGTCGTAACAGTTCTGAAATACTGGAATAGCAGCTGGTTCCATAGCCATCGTAAGCTGAAATATATACCTTAGTACAAAACCTGTAAACTTCTACGCGCCTATTGCGCGAAGGTATTGTTGTCGAAAGTTGTGTCTTGGAAATTTCAATTCCTTGCGAAAATTGCTTAGCTTTGGTAGGCACCGGAATGTCTTTGTATTTACGCATAAAACGTCATTATATAAAAATATTGATTCAAACAAAAAGCATATGACCACTATTCTATATTTGGCTGTTTAGCTTTGGCATATATAGCCACATAAGTGTATTTTTTTGCATAAAACGTCAATAAAATATATTACATTAATGCATGCGGGTACCATGATATTTTAATTAACATCTATAGAAAAATATTGATTCGAACAAAAAGCATATGACCACTATTCTATATTTGGCGTGCACGCAACCCGTATGTCCCGACAGGTGCGGTCCTCGACTGGCTTCATTTTTTGTCCAATTATGGATAAAAAAACCTATTTTTTGTCCTTTTCCAGAAACGAATCGAACATATTGTGTTTCAAGTATCGCACAGGTGTAGAAAACCGGACTATTACACTGCATTGTGTATTTCTTTTGTGATAGAAGTGAACTAAATAATCCTACTTTTTATATAGAACAGGGGGAAAACGGGCAGGAGAGAAAAAGTATACTAAACTCTGAGTCTGAGAATCAGCTACTATATAGAATCTATCTTTCAAACCCCTAAGTGATCAGGGGTGTCCACCCCAAAATATTTATTTTTTTGACAATTTTTTTTGTTTTAATTTTTTTATAATAAACATACAACCCCTCTTTTATTTTCATTTTCACCCCTCTACGATCAACCCCTATTTTTATTGGTTAATTAAAATCTTATGACTTGAACTCTGAGGTTTATATAGAGAAAAATTCACAGAAAACCGAACAGTCTCTGCAAAACGAGCAAAACGTTCCATGTTGTACTAAAAAGATGGGCTAGACATTAAGGAGAAACGAAGTTCGCGGGGGAGCTATTATCTTATAAAAAAGGCTCATCTGATGTTAAGTGACACTGCCGCATGGACACTCAATGTCAGAGGGCTCAAATTTTTTTTATTCTTTCATAGGTTTGTCTTAAATGTATTGATAACTTACACTCCTTCCTTATCTAAGCTAAAGTTTTTGTAGAAATAACACGTAGCCATTACAAGGCGTTTTATTTATACTTATATTAACCGTCATGGCTTAAAACATTCGATGGGAAATATCCAATAAACACTTGACGAAGCAGTCAGCGATTTTAATTAGTACAGTGCCAAATGTCTGGTCAAGTCAAAAGTAATTTTACGCTTGATTATTTTCGCGTATATCAACAGCTTTAAGAATTTATATCTTTTGAATGACTTATGAGGGAACACTTCATTATAATATGATTGTATTTTTTTTTGTCAATGTTTTCGCGTGTTGAAATAATTAGTATACTGTTATTCCCGTTGCATACGAAAACGGGTCCCCTTAAATTCACCTGCCGTTACGGTTCGTAGTCATTTGTTTAAAGGGGTAGCCTTTGTTGCAACATTAAATTTACTGCAATATTGTCGGCTATATGCGTTTGAAGGGTTTTTATGTAGTTGGAACCGCATCCGTGTAACAGGATAGCGAAATGTATCATTATGGAAAGTAAATTTGTTTTACGGTATGCAAAAATATAAAAATATGTATATTGTATAAATAAAAATGCCATGAACGGATTACCTTAGTAAAATGTATATTGGTGTGTGTGCGTAAATGAGTGTATATTTATTTCACAATTTCCCCGTACTAGACTATCTAAAGTTAGTAATTCTTTTTTGGGAAAAGGTATACTCTTCTTTAATAAAATCACAGAGGCTCTTTTATCTCTTTTAATAAATTTAAGAAATGTATTAAAGAAAAGCTGCGTAAAAAAGCTTACTATAAAGTTAACGATTATCTAGTTGATAAAAGGGCCTGGGACTAGTGCTAGACAGGCTACTTCAAATTAATTTGCGATATTTGTTTTATAATGTTGTTTGATGATTTGCTATTTTAAAAGAGTACCGAGAGGTTTTTACGCCGGCTTTTTCTCTCGGCCTACACCCTCTGTCTTCTTTGCCGATGAGCAGGGATGCCTACAGATTCAAATTTAATGACGTGGAATAAGTGATACATGTATATTATGTTCCATAATAAACATATTTTATTTTATTAACATAAATTAAATATAACAAAAAAACAGTTATACTAATGAAGTAGCCAGCCGATCATGGAAAGGAAAAAAGATTAAAACTTATTAATTACATTTCTAAGTACATATGTAATACCTAATATTTTAGATATTATACATAAAAAATAAGATGAAAATCGAATGAATCATTCTTTTAAAAGCTGTATGTTGATTAGTTATATTATGTAAAGATTTTTATAGATCAATTTTAATAGGACTTGATTTTTATTTATATCAATTTGTCTTGTAAATCACTTTAGTGTATTAATTACATTTTGTGTGTGGCAATGTTTAATTTTTAAACGTGTTCTTGTTTCAATTAATCTATTTAATTTATTCTATTACTAATATGCTCTTACAAATTTGTTGTTTTTCGATAGAGTTTCGAATCACGCATGAGTTTAATAAAAGTTTTTAACCTTCACAGTAAAGTTAATTTCTTGTCAAGGAAATAGTTTTCAATTAAAACAAGTTCATTATAAATCGGCGGGAGGTAATGGATTTTTGTAGGCGTCGGAACATTATCTACATACCTCTCTCTAATTATACGAGGTCAGAGCGAGACGTAAAATAGTCACAACTCACAATTATCGAAAATAGTAGGCGATAGTCATTTGTTTTGAATGGGTCTCCCCACAGTTTAAAAGGCCCGTGCTCTAGAACGTCAAACTTTAATCTTGTTTCGTGAGCTGTCAGGCAAGATTTTTAAGTTTAAAATGTTTGTTTGCAAGATCTTGTGATTTATAAATTGAAATACAAAAATATGATCTGTTTATAATAATGTTTTTATAAGCAAGGCAACACGGTATTTCACTCCGGGCCACCGCTTGCAACTGTATGAAGCGCAAATTCGGCCCCACATGGAGTACTGTTTCTCACCTCTGGGCATGGGTTCAGTACTAGCTCCTTCCACTTGATCGTATTTAACGAAGAGCGGTTTGAATCGTTGACGACCAATCCCTTTCCGAGCGCCTTGATCCCTAGATGTTGCGTAGAGATGGGGTCACTATGCATCTACCGCATTTACCATAGAGAATTTTCAGAGGAGTTGTTTGGATTAATAGCTGCAGCTGAGTTTCATCATCAGACGTCAAGGCAGAATACTAAATTCCACCCCTATCGCCTGGACGTCCGTCGTTTCACAACTGAGCCTTTTTTAAGGAAGGCTTTGCCGCGCACCATCATTATGTGGAACCAGCTGCCCATTTAAGTATTTCCGAACCATTTCGACTTAGGTTCCTTCTATAAAAGTGCGTACCAATTCTTAATAGGCCGGCAACGCATTCGCGAGCATTCTGACATTAAGAGTGTTCAAGGGCGGCGGTATCACTTACCATAAGGTGCGCTTCGTGCCCGTTTGCCCCCTGTTCTATAAAAACTAAAGAAATTAGGCACATGGAACACCTAAGTAAATCTTTTGAACAATTAAAATAAAAGTTTGAGAACGATATCGACATCAAATAAACTTCCAAAAACTACCTGATATGGGATAAAAAAGGATCCTTTCAAAAGGTTATACCACCCAAAACTAACATTTGACACTAACATAGTCTGTATTCCCTCACATTAAAGTTCAGAATCGTACATTTTTAATATTTTTATATTAATTGAAACGGTTTGGGTGTCTGCTGTATTTTTACGTTTTATTGATATTTTTACGCTATATCTATCAAAGGCTGTTGAAATTTAATTGAAAACCCAGATAGGTCATCACGGGTATGGTTAGATATATCTATGACAGACTTAGAAGACAGAGTATTGTATGACATGACTTTCTGTCTATGGCCGGGTGTTAAACTCGCTCGTACGGTAAAGGAAAGTTTTCCATGGTATACATGGCTTAATATCGACGTGTGTCTATACAGGCACATAATAATGGAACTAAACCTTTTTATAGTGAGTAATATTTTTACTAACCGCTCACACTGGCTCTACGAACCAAAAAGTGTCTTGGTCTCCGAAAAGATAAACTTCCACCTTCATCGCGTGCCACCTCCTCCGCTGGCTATCAGCTGAAGCAGGTCCTCCTGCACTCTGTCGACCCAGCGATGCCTGAGGGTCTCCGACCACTAGGTCGGCTCAAGTAACCTTCTTCCACCGCCCGATCTTGGCCAACGCCTTGCGAGCCTTCTGACAGTGTGAGTGTCCATGGGCGGCGGTATCACTTAACATCAGATGAGCCTCCTGCCCGTTTGCCTCCTATTACATAAAATGACAGAGATGTTTTAAATAAATACATTCTTCTTCATACGGCTTATAATTTTATCCAAAACGAAGTTATAGAGAATGGCCCGAACTGCTTCGAGAAAAGGATTTTAAACTAGGCGAGCGCACTGCCATGCCTCTCATAAATTCACTTTTGTTCAAACTGTTAGCCATAGAAATTGTTTAAAAAAAATCAAAAATTTATTAAAGGCCTATCAGAAGAGTCATGTAATACTGGTTAATTGAAAATAATGATTATTACTAACATTCCAGACAGATTTCCCTAAGATAATGAGCGTAATATAACTCAATGCAAGGGCTAAGACGTTCCATTATACGTGAAAGCATTGATTTATTTTCAAGATATACTAATTTCTAGATTAAATTTCGTTTATAATATTAAAACCAACCATCTTCACTCCTATTTCATGGATATAGGGATTATAATAGCGTGTATAGTGTCTTGCCATAAAATTCCGACTACAAGATTTATGGATAAGACAATTAAGCATTGATTGGTAGACTGTTGAAAGATAATTTCTTTTTGATAGATTATTCTAGAATGTTCTAAGCTGGGGAAATTTTGTATGGGCAGCGTTGAATTATAGAATATGGGGGAATATTAACACCACTGAACCTCATTTCCATTTGTTTAATCGTGACTTTTGTAATTATTTATTTTATTATTATCTTTTTTGTAATTGTATATATTTAAGAAACTAGCATCGTAATTCGTGACTCTTCAGATTAGCTTTTAGTTTTTATTTTATTTTGTTTATGTACCTAATTGTATAGTACATCTGTTATTTTATTTTTTAAATTTAGTTACGAACTTGCACTTTACCATAAGTATTTCTTGCTTTCTTTTCCCAGGGTTTTTACTAGGGTTGCCTGGTAGAGATCGCTTGTTAGCGATAAGGCCGCCCTTAATCTATGTTATCTGAATGTTACATATCAAATATTTAATGTAAAAAATAAAATAAATCAGTGACGCTACAAGCTTTTAGGTCTGGGCCTCAGATTTCTGTATCTGTTTTATGATCAGTCAGTTGTAACACCGGCGGTGACAAGTACAGATTTAAAAAAAAAATGTTTTGTCTCATTCATAATGCGGTTAAAGCAAATGCCAAAAAGAAAGTTATTACGCAGGGAGTTAATGCATTGCGTTTTACTTTTTTTAATGGAACCGGTGACTTCAAAGGGTACAAAATGTCAATAAATAAACCAGGTCGAATGTACTAGTTATATGTGTACAGTTCCTTGTGTTACGAAATTATGAAAATTTGTACTAAATGTGAAAGGTCAATTTTTGTTCGAGATAATTACGTTTTACGTAATGACAGCTTAACGAGGTGAGAAAACTGAAAACGTGTTTTTTAGCGTATTTTTGTATGAAATCTTACAACAAAATCTGTATGTTGCGTAATATATGATTAGTTAAGAAAATTCTTTACCTACCTACTAAATTTACCCAGAGGATTTTCCCAGAAACTCTGGGCTTACAGTACGTTATAGTTATTGTTTATATATAGAATAGGGGGGCAAAAGAGCCTATTGGGCGCCCAAAAATGGCAGCCCATAGACTAAAGCCTTTGAGGGCTCCTCCCTGCACTATACTCTTTCTTTAAACAATTGAAGGTCGCCAAGGAAGACCCCCACTAGGAGTCGACTCCACAGTTCGCTAGTTAGGACTAAATAGTACAAGGCCTTATAAAGCTCTTCGTCTGGAGCTGATTTTCAAACTACTCGCCCACTCTATAAAGATACTTTAGATACGTTGGTGAAAACAGAGCCCCGAGGCAAAACATTTAATTTAATTCATATTTGATAAAGCACCGTTAGGGCTGGCAACATATGAAAATGTATTGAATCGAAACATCAGAAAACGCTTCCGGCACCATCAAAGCCATTGTATTACAAAATAGTGCCAACAATAGTGCTATTTGTACGTTTGCAAGATGAAGCCGATACCCGTTCATAATAAATTGACTGCCGACAAGACGTACCGTTAGCTGTTGGTGCATTAACACCTATGCATCGTTTTAGATGTGGCAACCCTAATGAGAATACTGGAATTCTATTTTTGAAATAGAAATTTTAATAGAACATTTATGTTGTTGAAAAAGTAATTTTGAATTTGGAACTATCTAATAATGATTATTTTAAAGGATATGCAATTCCATATTTGAAATAATGCCTTTTAAATTAAATATCTAAATTTTGTAGCTATATTCTTATTGCTACTGGCTGATTTTGCTGTTGTTTTTTTAATTCATTCGTTTTATGTCTGTGTTGCCATCTTCAAAATGTTAGTCCCGTAAAAACGCATTTATACTAATAGTTTTAAATAATCTTTATGAGCTCTACATAAAAACAATCATCATTAATTTCCGTATCATATTAAGATATTTAATGATGATATCTTTAATTACCGCAACGCGATAAAACGTAGTACAAATGAAATATCAAAGTAATTGCAAATAATAACTCCCTTTAATAAGTAAAGCTAAAGCCCTTTTCACTCGCTTTCACTAAGTTACTGCATAAAGTCGTATCTAAATAGCCATCATGGCTCGTAAAAACAGAATGTACTATTAATATTTTATTGTCCTTGTACTATTTAAGTTTATTATCTTTTTAATTGTTAATCTGTGCCATAGACAAAACACGAAATATTAATTTATACGTAGAATTTTAATTCGTATTTTCTAGTATATATTTTTTAAATTGTATACGCTAGTAGATCGCATGTTGATGTTTCCTTTGTTTTTTTACTTTTGCTGACAAGAGGGGGTGGGAATAAATTGTAGTAAATGTGCTCACGTAATACTTGTACTGCCCCTAAACCTTACTTTTAGTTTATCGATTGACGTGTTTACTTGCTACCTGCATAAAAAGGTTGTGCCTAAATAAAAAAACCCCATTTTAAAATTCAAATGTTTTATTCATAGCGATAGGTATAACTGTTTTGAATGTGCGCCAACTTTGCCGTATTTCTTACTTTGGTTTTAGTATGGTAATAGTATCTTTTCGAATGAACTCGTATATACTTAAACTAAAACGTAAGTGACGTACGGAGAAATAAAATTAAAATTTAAGTTTAGAGATTTATATTCCTTTGAATAAAAACTAACTAAAATTGTTTAATTTCTAGACTTCGGTTGAATGTGAAAGCCTTTAAGATGAGGTCGGGTTGGCAGTACCCTAGAAAGTATATCTTATTCTTAAGAATATATAATCTTAAGGCTTACTACAATATTACATAATCAATAGTATTAAATATTATTCCTCATATATAAGTGATGGGTCACCTTTGTCACCCCCCCCCCCCCCATTCAACATACTATTACTTTAAAAATATCGTTTAATTAAAGAAACATAAATGATACCTATTATGTTTCTCCTTTTTATGAAGAAAATACTAGGAAATTTTAATGATAAATATATAATGAAATACTTAAATTCTAATTCCAAATAATTTTATACAAATTTTCGAATTGCCCCTTAACAATCAAATTGCCCTGGCCCCACGTTAGGAAACACTGGTTTATATGGAGTCCCACATGATACCCTTTTTAAACGGTTTTATTTAGCTCACCCCGTTTGTTTTATTCTTGGGTCAAATTTAGTAATTCAAATTTCACCCTCTTCCTGTCAACCGATTAATCTGAAATTTTGTATACACTTTTGTTTTTGGTGACAATACAATAAAATAAATAAATAAAATAAAAAAATAAATATTATATAATATTTATTTTTTTAGTATATAATATATATATAACATTATATTAAAAACCGTATCTATTTTATTAATTAAATATATATTATATTTATATTATAGAATTGATTTATTTATATAAACTAACTGGCAAGGAACCTTGCAATAATGAAGCACTAAATGAATTAAACAGAATGCGAAATAAAAACTAAAAACTAGAAAATAAAAATAGGTAAAAAAACTTTTTAAGTTAAACGGTTTTATGTTAAACATACATTGCAATGTTTAAGATAAATGTACTAAAAACCAAAAAATAATAAAATAGATACAGTCGTGGGAATTATAAACATATGCATAGACTAGACTAAAATAAAACCGTAGGGCACGTCAATTGTCTACAATCGTTGATTAAAATGTTTGTTTTGTAATGTTACACTATAATTAGGCAGTTGTTCAAGCGACAACGATGGACGTGTGATAAGTAGGGCTAGAATGTGGAAACAAGCTAGCAAGCTCGATTATAAGCGAGTTTTAGGGTTTCATAGTGGTGAGCGAGTAGTACTTTTATCATATGTTTTGTCGATTAAAGACAAACTACGAGCAGTGAAACGATTCCTCGCCAGCCAGCAGTGTGAATGTCCAACGATAAACTAGTTGAAACATCTCTTTTATTTACATGGAGTGTATAACTATTGGAATTTCCATGAGCAAGAAAATAGTAAGTAATTTCAGGACGTCTGCGGGCCAACTGCCTATTTTAACGACGAATTAAACGATTCTTCTATCGCACATTAAGTCGATAATTTGTAGACAATTGACGTGCCCCACGGTTTTATTTTAGTCTAGTCTATGCATATGTTTATAATTCCCACGACTGTATCTATTTTATTATTTTTTGGTTTTTAGTACATTTATCTTAAACATTGCAATGTATGTTTAACATAAAACCGTTTAACTTAAAAAGTTTTTTTACCTATTTTTATTTAGATACAGAACTGTACAGACGTTTGGCCACAGACGCACCTGTTAAGTGAGAAGCGGCCTATCGGAGGACACACCTGTCTTGCGTAAAAACCTCCACGTTTAAGTGTAAATCTCCTTCAGGTTTTTAAGTTCAAATTTAGATAAATAATTCACACAAGACAAATACGTACTGAAATCAATTAGACAATTGAAAACTTGGATTGTATGTAATAGGCATCTGTTGTATAGGACATATTTCAATTTCTTTATTAAAATAGACAAGCATTACGGCAGGTAATCTTATCTTTGATGTTTTATTTCCTGTCCTAATATAGGACGCGTTCAACGAACCTTATTATGATTGAATGTGATGCAATCTGTTTGCATTAAGTCAGATTGATAGCCGTGTTATTTTTAATCGATGGCTTCGTACAGGTGCTATATGAAGATGGCGGGAAATTTGAAAATTGACAATCTGGCTAAATAAATTTGTTATACTGACAAATGACAAGCCTATGGGCAAACGTCGAAATTTAGTGTTACTTATGGCTTTCGTATGCCAAAAACCTATTGGATTTTGACATACACTCTTGACTTTGACCATTAGTATTCTTGTATGATATAGATATTATAATATATGTAAAGAGCTAAAATTCTGAAAATAAATTATGTATTGTATTTAAACATTAGCTATACAGGGTGGCCAAAAAGTCGTGGATCAAACGCAAATAGGGGATAGATGAGGTCATGAGCGGCAAAAAATTGTTCTACGGGAGGTCTCTAAGGTCAACCCCTGCAGAGTTATGATTTATTTTGGTTTTTATATGAAAATTGACTTTTTTTACTCATTCTTATTAAAATTCGAAAAAATGTACATCCTGTATCTTTTTCATAATATCCACTAGATTGGTACTGATGAGTTCTTGCGTTAGACATACTATTTTTAGTTGTTTATTGAGTGTATTGAAGATAATATTAAGTTATACGATATAATTTTTTTTCAAATCAAAACTTTTTGTTTATTTCGGACCCCACTGTGAAAAAAAATTACTCTACCGAAAAGTGACCCTGTATTACAAGTTTTGGCGCATTTAATATGGATTCTGAAAAGGTATTACAAATGGCCATGAGTCGCTCTAATATCTTTCTAGGACGAAAAAACAACAACGATTCGGACTTATGATAGATTATTTACCTACCTGTGACCAGTACTGTGTGAATCGGACTAGATTCAAAAAATTGGACAGATGGCTGGAGGTTTACGTAGGAATTTGATTAGACGGTGCAGATTAAGTATTATGGTCAGAGTCAGGAATTTTGAGCATATTTTATTGTAAAATATTTTGTTTCCTACAAACAACCATTGAGAAATAATTGTTTTAATACAATTATTATTTTACAATCGTTGTTTGTTATTCTTCCTAGATAGATATTAGAGCAACTCATGGCCATGGCCATGGCATGGAATCCCTATTAAATGCGCCAAAACTTGTAGTACAGGGACACTTTTCGGTGGAGTAATTTTTTTTCACAGTGGGGTCCAAAGTAAAGAAAAATTTATGATTTGAAAAAATGTTATATCGTATCACTTAATATTATCTTGAATACACTCAATAAACAACTATAAATAGTATGTCTAACGCAAGAACTCATCCGTACCAATCTAGTGGATATTATGAGAAAGATACAGGATGTCGATATTTTCGAATTTTAAGAAGAATTAGTAAAAAAAAGTCAATTTTCATATAAAAACCAAAATAAATCATAACTCTGCAGGGTTTGACCTTAGAGACCTCCCGTAGAACAATTTTTTGCCGCTGATGACCTCATCTATCCCCTATTTGCGTTTGATCCACGACTTTTTGGCCACCCTGTATATGTACTGAAAAATAATGTTATAATACTTGTACCTAACAAATCATATTATATCTAACTATACAATCAAATTTTATATAAATAATTAAAAATAGTAGGAACATAGGAGACACATAATATCAAATACGTAATCATTGATTCTAAATTTGTTTGACAACCAGTTATGGGATTATTTTAACCGATGTTTAAGTATTAGATAATCAAAGCTAAACCGCAGATTAGGGCTGTCAGGAGAAATCATTACGGACAAGTCGGTAATTAGCGCATCGAACTTTCTAAATGCCCTTCAATGGGTCTAAGTCATAAGAAATCGTAATTAATTATTTATTTATTTACAGCTTATGTATGGCCAAATTCAACTAAAATATAAAACTAAATTAACAGATAACTTTTTGTTATCCATTAATCTTTTTTAAGTATATTTTTTAATCATAGTATATTAAACCCCCCCTCACACAAATAGGTCTCGCTCTTCGGCGAAGAGTCAAGAAAAGTTGGAAGCTTTATTTATATTACATATTATTTTATAGTTTAAAATGTTATTTGAACTTCTTGCAAAAGCTTTCTGTGCTTTTACTTAATTTATAAAACCTAAAGTAGATGTAGGATGTTTCTTAATTTTTTTTATTTTTGATTAAAGTTTCCGTTGGCGCATAATTTACCTAGATTGAAGTATCAAATGAATCAACGAAATTTTTTTTTATATCCTACCCCCTGTAGTTTATCCTCGGGCCGTGGATAGAACTAGCTAGATGCTTAGTTTCTATGATTTTTTATATGTATTGGGACTTATTTTTACAGCAATTACATTATTCAATATCAATATACATTTATATTAATTACTATTCTACTAGACAAATAAAAATACCAGAGGAATTGTATGGCACTTATATGTACTACCGTACTTTGTCTACCGTTGAACGATTTACCTAGAATTACCCCTAAAAGGCAGATTATAGGACAGAAGATTATAGTAAGAAAAAGATAATTACAGCGCGTTTACTTTCCTTATGTAGAGAGAAAAAATATTGTATGTATTTTGCATCCGTGTCTCGCTGATTGGGTTATTTAAATATATACATACTATAAAAGGGTTTTATACAGAATATGTATTGGAATTTGGAGGTCATGTTGCGCAAATTACCGTATATAGAAATACATATAGGCTTTAGATATGATATAAGGACAAAGATAAAAGCTAGTTTAGCTATTGCGGATACTTCATGCTTAATATACCGATTTTTGACTACAGTGCTTATTATAAAGTGTCTTGTCGTAATTCTTAGGGTTAAAACACTACAACTTTTTATGTCTGGGCCTCAGATTTCTGTATCTGTTTCGTGATATTTTGTTTTTTCTAATAGGCAAGTAGGTGATCAGCCTCATGCTGATTTCCTCACGATGTTTTCCGTCACCTTACAAGTGAGTGTAAATTGCACACATAGACAGAGAATCCATTGGTGGACCCAGAGGTCAACACTGCAGAATAACTGCATTATCCCAGAGGTTATGGCGTCACGTTTCAGTGACAACAAAAAGTTGATAAGAAAAACATTCATAATTGCAAATTTTTGAATAAAATCTTTCGTCTCTTTCTGCCGAATTTTGTTAACACTGTGATGAAAAGAGACAGCTTTTGAGCAATTAGTTTAATTATTTTTTTTAATAATTAGGAGTGTGTGTTTGAAAACATTAAAAAACTTTAAATCCAGGTTTTTTGTGTCATAATTAAACATAGCCTGTACCTTACGACGATTGAAAGGGATACTATCTGATACATCAACCGATGAGATTTAATTGTGAGCAAGTCAATTAGTTACTGCGATACCTGAGATAGCATCACTCGTGAGAAATTGAGTTTCTACGTGCAACTATGCAAGTTCATGTTGTATACTAACATACGGGTCTGTGACTTCGGAGAGCAGTTAACGAATATTTTAGTACAAAATCACAATGGAACAGAATCCTATACTTGTTAGAGAGTGGAACTTAATGAATTATGAAATAGACGATGAAATTACAGAGTAAAAATATACACATTGAAATAAATTTGCCTTTAGTTTTTATATTATTTTTTTTGTATCTCTTTGTGTTTGTTTTTTAAGTTGCCTATAAATGCTTACATTAAATCTTGTATTTTTTTTTGTAGGTATCTAAATGTAAATAAATATATAAAAAAAGCTGTCATCTGAACATTAAGAGCAAATTAAAACAAATGCGAACATTTATTGACCAGTGAAAACAAAACACTATCTAATTCCACCCATATCTCCTCGAAGGCTTCTCAACACAATTTAAGGCACTTTCTGACGCGCACCACTTTGTGCCACCAGCTGCCAATAAAAATATTTCCGTTGCATTTCCTTAAAGGCCGGCAACATACACAAGCCTCTTGGCGTTACAAGTATCCAATTGGAGGTTATAAGTGAGCTGTTTGTTTGCCCATAAAAAAATCTAAATTTAATAGCGATATACTAAATGTAGTACATATCAATATTGTAGTCATTTACTGTAATAGAACGCTTCAGAATGCATCTGATATTTTACTCGTGCATCCAAATAAGGTGCAGTAACCTAATTGTGCAATAAGAAATGCACGCTTGGCGCCAAATGTCTTCACATAAAGTCTACATTATATGTACAATTGTACATATTTGTATAAAAGAAAATAGCTGTTTGCATAAGTATCACATTTTACCAATTATTAAAAAATTACCATGTACGGCAATACGCCAGGTATGATTCCGGGGAGAGACGCCGAAGTGTTCGATCTACTTGAGATTATTTATAAGAAACAAATTTATAGTTAACGCTAAAATCTCACTACACGTTTGATTTATTTCTTTATTCCTTATCCTATAGCTAACGTAAATTATATACAACAACAAACAATTGTACTAAACATATAGCCTACGATGGAAAACATAATAGGCGATTCGAAAACTTGGTATTAAAAAGAGTGGCGGAAAGTTTATGGCCAGTTCTCCTGTCTTTCTACGCCCTTTATTTGAGAACTGACAGTAAATGTAAAATTAGAAGCATTTAATGTATATTTCTTTTTTGACGTTCATAAGTGTACATTGTGTTACCTTGAATGAATGATTTTCATTTAATTTGATACGAAAAGGTTTATATTATTGTTGCGATGTTGTACAATTCTTCAAATTAAGATATACTAAAGCTAAAGCTATCTTTGAGTAACATGACTTAAGGGCAAGGACATCCGAGTAGAAATCCAGTCTGATCAGTCGTGGGCAGTTTTTTTAACTTTACTCCACGTCATTCCACCTTCCATCGTGCTTTGCTGCCAGGTTTGTTTTCCTTTTATCTTGAGGATTCCAGTCGAAAGTTTGCTTGTTGATGTGGCTCCGTAGCGTGGGCCATACGCTATACACATTCTCTTTCGGCATTCTTAGTTCTAGTACGAGAAACATAAGCTTTTTTTATTTTCTAAGTAAAAAAAAATGCAGCTGTGCAAAGCAGACAGGTGTTAATATAATAATAATAATAATAATGATTAATAAGCATCATTTATTCCTTGAAACATTAAACTTTACAAAAGATAATTACTACACACACTTAAAATTTTATACAGAAATAATTATATTTTTTTCTTTAGTTTCAAGGACCCCTTATAGAGTATTGGCCTCCTCTGACTGGCTCCATCTCTCTGTATAGCAATCTTCTCCACTAGCTTCTTGAAGCTCGTCAGCCCTATGGCTATTAATATCTTCATATTTTATTATCAAACATGAATTAAAATACAATAATACAATGGCAGTGGGACCGTGAAGCTTTGATCTAACAACGAGGTGATGAATCAACAATTTTTTGATATACTTACAAAAAACAGTACTAGAAAATTTTTATTTACCACTTTCCTAACAGGCTATTTGGGCAATTTAAGATTTGGTATAATATACATTAAACGTTAATCGTACGATCAGAATCACATGAAAAGAAATTACTGGTTAATTCATGAGGTATTCAATTCCGAATATGGGTGAGTTGAAAGTGATTTCGAAAACTTGGATCCGAATAAGGACATCTTTTTAATCCAGTTCAAACGATAAATGGATTTTGGAGATTCTGATAACGTAGCATATTTTGTGTATGCAGCTATCAGCAGAAATTATGTATGCTGAATTTAAATAATAAAATAGGAATTAAGAAATTTAATAATTTCTTTAATTTTTCCAGCATACTTTACAGGATACTATATTATACAAAATTTTCTGAACAGTAATGAAAAATAATGTAAAGAAAATATATGAAATATACATTAATAAAATACTTTTATTAGATTCGAAGCCATTTAATTAAACTCGTAGATAAGCACGCAAAATTCGCGACAATTTTAAAATTTTTACTTTTTTATTAGTTTTTTGCAAACTACGGGGCCATAAATGACAGTCACCGAAGACCAGCGACACCCATTTTTATGGGTGGGTTTACTGCACACCTTTAAATAAACCATGAACTATGTCCAATATCTAAAATTACTAAAAAAAATAGCGTGATAATTTGTATAAGCAATTGTAATATACTTTGTTAACATAATTAACATATTCACATTTCCAGATGACTGTAATTTGCCTTAAGGTTGTCAATTAACATCAATAGACAATTAATCATAAATAACGAACAAAAATTACTACGTATTAAGTTCGTTATGATATGCAATTAAATTAATCTTTAGGCGATTATACAATTTGACCAATTTTAAATTGACCAAAACGTATATTATTCACAGATTATCACAGACAAATCTATAGACAATGACATTCCTAGACTGATCTGTGGCTACTCCGGCTTTGGCGCCACTTGACCTTTTATGAATTATTGCATTCAATTTATGAGATTAGTCTAACTTTGCAATAGTTGTATTAACTCCATACTCTCATATTAGCTTATAACAGAAAAAAAAATCTTATCATCATTTGAAGTAAATTATTAAGGTACTATTGCTTGCCCAAGGGGACGGAAGATTCTTCTTCGTTCAACTGGAATGTGATTAGATTTTAAAAGCCAAGATGCTTTTATAATGTGGGAGAGTTTTTAGATCATAAACTTTGACAACAATTATAAATATCTTAACTATTCATATTATTGACTATTTATAATAATTAATTAATCTGTATGTACATTTTCTTTGGAAATACACGTTTAATTATTATTCTAAAAACATTTAATGTAGCTCATAATGTCAAACGTACGACAGCCCTGTACGGAAGCAATTACCCGTTGGGTTATCAACCATCGACACGAATACTATTGTATTGTCTATTGCCACTCTCATTTTCTCCGCTTAATGATTGTCTTATCGTGCTGATAAGGATACTATGACCGAAATAATATAGAAGTCGGCCATACCTAATCACCGATTAACAAAATACAAGTCTTACTGACTCTGACTATCTGATGTAGTAGAATTCATTTCCAAAACTACCAATTATGACGACTCTCATCCCTGGGTCTTAGGTTCGACCCTCGGCTATGCGCCAATGGAGTTTCTGTTTATTTAACACACGCTGGTACGGTCAAAACATCGTGAGGAAACCGGCATGCCTTAGACCGAAAAAGTCGACGGTGTGTGCACAGGTTTATCACCTACTGGCCTATTAGATTAACAAATGATCATGAAACAGATACAGAAATCTAAGGCCCAGACCTAAAAAGGTTGTAGCGCCATTGGTATGGGTAAACGTATAACTATGAGTATAGAATACAAAGACTATATTAACTCTCTTAAACGCCAATGGCAATATTGTATTGAAGTCACGAATTTCAAATATTCCCGTCCGATATAAGTTATGAATGAAACTATATAAACTAGGTCAGGGTTTCTAAGCATCGATAACCTCTATAATATTTTTAAATCTTAATATGAGGTCAAATTTATTATAAAAAAGAGTCGTATTATATCGTCGTAGAGATAAACTTTAAAAAAACTATGACGGTTTTGCTACAAGCCATAGGCTTAAGTTTAAAGTTTTTGTCAAGGTTTTTTAGATATTTATTAGTAATAACATTCAATAACAGGATGCTCATATATATAGTTCTGTTTATTATTCAACTTCGCATAATTTTTCCTACAGTAAAGTTTAGAAAAGAGTGCGACTTTACATGAATTACAATCCCTAATAATTATGGATAATAAGTAATATTATGTTGACTTAATTATCTACAATACTAGTGAATAGATCTAACTAATGTTCATTAACAGTCTTAGTGTTACATGTTTTGACACTATGTTCGTGTCTCCGAGATACCGCATTTGCACTTATATTCACTACACTAGGTTTATTAACTAAAAAGGTTTGAAAAGTAGCCTCGCAACTTCGCATATGACCCTAAGTTTTTATTTAAAGTGTTTTGAAATTCTGTGTTACTATATTTTAAATAGGGTTGCCATATCATGTCTCATTATTCTGCCCATTAGATAATCATCATAGCAATTGTAAGTTACGATTGGTAACGCTTGTCTTACAACCGTTACAGCATATTGTCGGTGTGCCCTAAATACGTACGTGTGAAGAAACTTTATCTTGAAGGGTCAGTAATATGAAAAGAAGTTTATCTCATTATACTCTAACGCATTATGTATATTACTTATTTTCTTAACTTTCACATACATATGACATGATAATAATACTTAATAATCTTTATTCATTTTCTCACAAATACTTAGTACATAAACAAGTGACAGTTATATATTATTCTAATAAATAATTGTCTTTCTTCTAGTAAGGGAAAATGCTAGTTTGTGTAAGACTGATGCCTGCTAAAGGTAAGAGTACCTGTGTTACAGGTCATCAGGCCTCCACCACTTCGGATCGACAGAAGGTCTTTAAAAATAGAGAAAAATTTAGTGAGAATAAACAATCATTATTACATAGGCTGCATTAAGAAAAAAATATATTAACTATATACTTTATTAATATTAATTATATTAATAAATCTTTCTTTCACTTAAGTAGACTTTACGTCTACGATCTTACGTCTGGATGATCAATTAGTCAAACACACATTTAAAATATCCGATCCGATTTCAGGAAGGTTGTTATCACTTTCCTGCTTACTTGCTTTATAATTTAAGGTCTTTTTTTGTAATCCTTTAGTAATATTTATCTTTGTAAACTTATTATTTGTAAGCATTATGTTAGTGCACGCCGCTAGTATCGAGTCCACACATTGGTTATAAATTGTATAAATTGCTTATTTCTTCTTTTCTGTTTTTTGGTGTAGCTATGTTGGCGCTGCTATAAATAAATAATATAAATAATATTTTTTTTAAACCGTGTCTTCGTTATTGTCATGAAAACGTCGTTAAAGTTTAATTTCACTTAAAAACTCATATCTTTTTACTGTTTATTTAATGGACCACTTACAATTGATGTACATGACTAAAACAAAGCTGTAAAGTAAAATAGAACCTTCCCGTACACCTTACGACATAACCATAGTGTGTTGCAACAAGCATACCGTTAGAAGCTTATAAAATTAACACCGAAAGTCAGATTGATGCCAATCCCTTATAGTGAAGCTTTTGAAAGCTTTCGAAAGCTTTGATTAATCCGCCTAGGGATTTTGGTTGATCAATATTTAATATACTCGCAAGTTTAATATCGAATACTCCTATCTCTGACGATCTCCAGCTAGGTGAATAGCGCCAGAGACCTTGATCTCTTTCTTTTCATTTTTCCAGTTGTTATAAGTCTTTCAAGGTTGTCATGAGCTCACCGGGAAATGTGTCCAAAATAGTTTAAGTATTACATTTTTTATCATACTGGAGAGCGTTCTGCCTCCGTGGCTTAGTGATTAACTTTCATCTATACCAGGGTATAGGGAGATTCCCGTGTTTGATACTTAGAAATAAATGTTGTTTAATAACTTCTAAATAAAGTAGTTTATGGCATAGATAAAATTATCTGCACTAGTCCAACAATAGTTTAGTTGTAACGTGTTTATTTATATTGAATTTTCTTTTCCAGGTAAGATGTTTTGCGCTCATCGGCACTTCTGGCAAGTACTACCACATGTAACGACTGCATCAACATATTAATATTTAAAAAATGATTAACACTAGTACACAACCTTCGACTGAGTGGAGACATTTTCCAAATTCTACCACTTCCACTCTCATCCTCGCCACCATTTTCAAATCCATCCCCGCTTTTATTTCATCTACCCATGTACCTTGTGGGCTCCCTGTCTTTTTCTTCCCACTGGACCATTCCAAATAAGGGTCTTTCTAACCCATCTGTCAACTATGATATAATTTTCCAAGTATATCAGGTGCGAAGAGAAAACACAATCTCAAAAAAAACGTGCTTCTAGATTTTCAAACGTTCAAATACCATGTAATGACATGTCGTTGTATTCAAATTAAAAACTGAACACGCTACTACTAAAAATAAATAAAATTCATAACCTTTCAAAAAGCCATAACTATTATCACCGTATACAAACAGCGCGTTTATTTACACTTTACGATGACAGCATACGCAACTCATTCATAAAACAACAAACACACGAACAAACAAAGCACAATAGTTGTGAAAGTGACCAGTCAGTGGCTAACACCTACGTGTGCCAAATATTTTTATATATAATTATTAACCGTAAATGGCTGTGCTAAAATTTAAGGAATTTTATTCAAAGCTTTCGAAATTTTAACGTTATTAAACCAGTTTTAATGAAATCTAACTTGTCCTGGAGTAGAGTTAAACTAGTGACACTTAAATTTGAGTTCGTGGGTTCCAACTCCTCTATCACAATGAGTCTTTTATGGTATTTCAAGGCAAGACGATCAGACTTGAGTGCCTGACACATCGTGGATTTTAAATTACCTCGTAAAAGAAAACATAGCGAAGTAATCCTCGATATACACCTATGTCAAGCACACACATCTGATTATCTTGTCTTGAAAGAAAAATCATCAATTATTTATTGTATTTTTATTTTTTGTAACTGTTATCTCTACCATAATCGTCATGTATTGTATTGTAAGAAAGATAAGCTAGTAACATATACCGTACATAGTATTATATATGATGTGGTGAACTTGATAAATACATATATATAGAAATAGAAGCGAAAATCCAAAGTTGCCTCAAAGAATTATTACTAACTAATGTTTACAAAATAAATGCTTAAATGATGTAAATCAATTTAAGTTGGTTCATTCATGTGAAGTGTATTGCATAACGAAGCCGCTTAGTTGTGTAAGGACAGTCTAGTCTTGAGGCTCTTAGAGTCTCATTAAAACAAAAACCTATCAATATTCTAGAAAACAGAGTTATCCCAGCGTGTAATGTCAACTCGAGGTCGTCCATAACCCGGCTTTACACCAATGGATTCTGTTACTACGATGAAGGAAAACAGCGTGAGGAAATGCAGAGGCTCATCAACTAATGATCGACGATACTAATTCAGAAATAAATTTGAGCTTTTAAAGATTTGTTTCGTCACTATTGCTTCAAGGTTTCTTTACCATAGGACACAAACAAAATTAACGTTTTCTTATACTATATTAATATGAATTACATGCGTATGCACAGGTCATTTTGCCTCTATTCTCGACCTAACAATATTACCTATATCGAGAGGTACTCGACTAGAACAAGTTAATTGTGCAACTACACGTTATGTCAAGGGAATAAGGTGTGATTTAGCTGGTAATTTACCTCATTTTCGCAGACTGGACGGCGTGCGCTTATTGAGCGCTGTAGGCGGACCGGACAAGTCCATTCATGAAATTGGGCAATTCGGCCCACACAATAACGGATTATAGAACTAGTAGTAACAGTGTTAATTGATACCGTAAGGTACAGGAAGCCGTTGATTTGGATTATTGTGACATGCGGCCGTTTGTTGAACGAAGTGTGTCTGTGTGAAAGTGGTAATAATAAGACATTTTCTTTGGCGGACTAGCGAACTGTGGATCCCCCCAACCGGGAGTCTTCCCTGTGCGACGACCTCCAATTGTTTAAAGAAATAGTAAAGATGGGTTTCCATGGACTGCGATGACTGCCCTTTTTGGGTGTCCCGTAGGTTGGTTTACCCTCCTATCCAATATAGAAAAAGGGTTCGGAAAAGACGGAAAGATTAGGAATTGGTACGGTATTCTTGAAGGACTCTAAGTCGAATTGGTTCGGGAAAACTTCAGTCCACATGCACTGAACATAAAGAGTACAGTACAGTTTTTTTTTTTTAGTTTTTCTCTTAACTAGGGTTGCCTGGAAGAGATCGCTTATTAGCGATAAGGCCGCCCGTTGCATCCCTTATAATTTTCATGTATTGTGTTTCTTTTATTTGCAACGAAGTGTAAACTGTAAATAAAAACATAAAAAAATACATACTTTATGCATTTGAACATGTTACCTGTGTGTTTTTATTATTTTACTAGAAAGGAGCTTTTTCTATAATCGCTAAGTTGCATAGGCAAGTAGCAGTTTAAAATTTTATCTCAAGAACTGTCGTAAAAAGGAATTTTAGATACGGTACTTTAATTTTACTTTTCCTGAATGAAAGTAAACCTTGAAATGTGATTCCAGTTTTGTCGTCATTATCATTCACTTGTTTATGAAAATCACAGACAAAATTTCTCTACTAGCTTGGAAAGTTGACTATTAACAGTCTGTTTGTATCTGTGGTCTATGTAAGACATTCATCATTGGTGTAACGATGGAACGGGTTTGTAAGTAATAAATCGAGCGTAATGTTTTTAATTGCCGGTCATGTTTGTTTATTATTAACTAATTTTAATTGGTGTTTCTTTAATTGGTCACCTTTAAAATGTTGATAGGCGTCATTTAAATCCGTGTGAAAATGGTTTTGAAGTTAATATAAGGAATTTTTCCTAACGTCAAAATCGATTTGGGTGGGGTCCTTCAAGAAAAGAGCGTACCAATTTTAAAAGACCGGCAACGCACTCGCGAGCCCTTTGGCATTGAATGTCCACTTAACATCAGGTGAGCCTGCTGCCCGGTTGCCCCCTGTTCTATAGAAAAAACAGCAATATTTACATACGAAGGCATATTGTGAGTCTGTCAAGTTAAAATAGTAGAAAAAACATCCTACTTTATGGAAACCATGATTTGACAGATACTAACTGATACGGGTATAATATTAAGAATTAAGTCGAGACTTATGAGTTCCTTATGTGAAAACCTTATTGGATTTTGACTGGAGTCATATACGTGCTGAAACTCTAACACTCGTAAAAGCTGTATTTAGTATTACTTTGACGTCACAAATATGTTAACTAGTTTATTACAGTTTAAAATAATGACGAACCAAGTTGTTCGGACTATACTACAGTATAATACCCGCAGATGAGTTTCAGTCAGAATGCAGAAGGCAGAATACAAAATACCATTCATATCACCTCTACGTCCTTCGTGTGGAACGAAGCGTTTTCTGAGGCAGTTTTTGCCGCGCACCACCACTATGTAGTCCACTGAAGTATTTTCGAACCAATTCGAGGGTCCTACAAGAAAAGAGCGTATCAATTTTACAATTTACGGTCCTACAAGAAAAGGCCGGCAGCGCACTCGCTTCTGGCGAGTGTGTGTCCATAGGCGGAAAAAACATCGGGTTGGTCTAACATGAAAAAGTACGATATCAATTTGCTATACCCTCGATCCATCGGTGAACATAAAAACGATGCTATCTAAATATTAATTTAATAATACTCAATAACAAAAGTAGTAACACATTACACGAATAAGATAAAACTGCTGATAAACGATAAGAGAACAATAGCCATTCACAATGACTAATAGAAATGTTGCTGACATATATATATGCTTGTTTCACGTAACTGTTCCACGAAGTTCCATAGCAGGAGTACGCGACTTTGCCTACATAATAATAGCACTATATTTACATCATAATAACGCTAATTGTCTAACACAATTGATAAAACGTCGGCAACGCACTCGCGAGCCCTCTTACGGTGAGCCTCCTGCCCGTTTGCCTGGAGAAAAAAAATAAGTCAAACGATGTAAATGAACGATCTTACTATTCGGCTATTTGAAAAAGGAAAGTATTATAAAAAATATATTACTGCTACTATCTCTAACGCTTGGTCTCAAATTTCTGTATAAGATAGTTCTATAGTTTGGCGCACGCCGTCAGATTTTATGTCTAAAGGTTTCCTCTCCACTGTACGAGCGAGTGCAAATTACGCAAATAAAAGTCTATTGGCACTGTGATTCGAACTCACGACGCTTGGGGAACCCACCTCAAGCCACTAGGCCAACACTGCTTAATATACTTGATATTACATATACGTATATATAACTGAAGAGGTTTTATAATATTAGTATAAAAGTAATAATGTTAACCATAGTAACAAACTGTATTTAGTCTACGTCTCATTATAAGCCTGTAATAAATAGTTCTTCAGAATAATAGTGTTCAAAAAGATACTTAACACTTTACCACGAATTAATTAACGCAAGCTTTAAGTTGACATTTAAACAAGTTATTTTGTAAGCGCTTTCTTAACTGTCTCAGTTTACGTAACTTAAAGCCGCTTACTCTCAAACCCATTACAATCCGATCAATTAGTGATTAATTGTTCCCGATGTTGAGATAACAATTAGTGTTTATGTAATTAGCTTTTTGTGCGGCTGTATGCAAATTGGGTACACGGTTTCTTTAAGAGAGCAACTTTTTTGTCTCGCCGAAGTTTCCTAGGCCAGTAGAGCCTTTTTTTAGTGAGGGGTATCCACTAAACCCCTCCCACAGATCATCACTTTAGCATTCTACCAAGAGTAAGAGCCTATAAGAGCTGCATAGACTGTATGTAGTATATGTTTGTAAGTTAATAAACCATTTCTAACGACTTTGTTTTTGTCTCAATTGTATAAATTGTTTACCTTTTATTTATAAATATGCTCCATCCATGTAGTCACTAGTTCTTGCAGATCACTCTATAGTGCCAGTTGTGGCTGATATATATAATTTTGTTGTGTAAAAAAACCAATTAATATATAACATATACTCTTGCTATCGTATTCATTTTAAGGCCCCATCTGACCCCCGAACATAACATATACTTATAATTAGCAAATATAAAATGAATATGCGCTAATAATTTACTTTTCCATAAAGCTTTTTCTAAAGTTCTAACTGAATACGGTATGGTATAACCTGTTTTGCCATGATGTCATTTATTGCATGTTACAAACAATCAACACAATAACGCCCGTTTTATGTAAATAATATTTATAATAACGTGTTAACATAAACTTGATTAAAATGTTTTTTCATTTCCTAATTAAAATTACTATTCTGTCTGTCTAGGATAGTTTTAGGCTAAAATATTTCCACAGGAACAATGGATACTGCGCCATACTCAATCTTTTTCTGCTAATTGGTAGGCCTGTTAATAATTTTGTTTCTTTTGGACTAAAAAATATTTAATTAAGCATTCTAATAGGCGAAATGAAAGCTCGCATATCAGAGTCAACAATACCCCAATTTACCGTTCTCGGCTCCCGTGAGAAGTACGACTTTAATCCTAAAGTACTCGAAGTTTTATGAGCTATATTTCACATGTAACAGCCGAAAGAAACACTTTGTTTGACAGTTACGAGTTAGCAGTTAACATAAAAAACAAAAGAAATATACCTCACCGCAGTGGCCCGATTAAATGGAGTCACTTAAGTTGATACTCTTGTTAAATAGCTTTTATTATTTGCAATTCATGTTTTCAAAGGCTCGATACAGTTATATCAATACAATGCAATTGTCATGATAAAAAAAAAAGGTTTTTATTCTATAATAGACGGTCTGTCCCGGTCTCGGACTACTTCGGAATTTTTTAATGTGTACGAAATAAATATAGCCTTAGGAGTAATGCATCCTAATGCTAAAAGTATGATTGAAATTGTTTAAATAATGTTTAAGTTTACTTTAAAACTTACAAAAATATTACTTCATATTTAAATGAAATTCGAAACTTCTTAACAAGCTAGCAACTGCAATTTTATTTTCTAAATCCTGTTATAAATGATATTATCGTATTCAAATTGTTTATTTTTTGTATATTAGTAGCCCACGAGAGTTACACTACAGACAAGAGAAAATTATTTTCTGACTAGAGTCTAGGTAAAGTTTGGGTAAGGGGTCTTACAGAATATAGAAAGCCTACAGATTTAGTTGCGCATTGCTTAGCACACATAATTCTTACTATTTATTATCACGCTGTTTCCCTGAAGGGGTTGGTCCACCACGGATCTCCACTTGCTACGGTACTGACATAAATCTCTCGCCTCATCCACTTTCATGACATTCACCATGCATCGTTGGTTATGGGTACTTCTAACTTGTACCTTCTCTAGTACCTACTTGATTTGGTCCTACGACAAGGCCTAACCAACCTGATTTCATCATCCACGGTTGCCTTGTATATCCTACTTGTTAACCGCTTCGCATTCATGGACTAAACACCTAAGCATTCCCTTTATATATTCATGTCATTCCGTCCTCTTCTAACCCACACTACTCACGTATCTCACTATTCATATTGTAAGTTTAAAATGCGATTTTTTGCACTTCTAGTTTAACTAAGCAATTAATAATAACATCACCCACGATCACACACATTGTTTAACATCTGCTAACTGTTAATAGTTTTGGACAAATTAATGTAATATTGTGCGAATGCCCAACGGTCGCAGAGGACGTTGACTTTATATTTAATTTTTATTGCCAACGTTAAGCGAAAATAATTTATTGAATTTCTTTTCATGTTTATTGATTGCGTATTATAATAAATCAGTGGCGCTTACAGCTTACTTTTTAGGTCTGGGCCTCAGATTTCTATATCTGTTTCATGACGGTTTTTAATCTAATGAGCAAGAAAGTGTCTGACACACACATGGTTTTGGGTTTTAGGCAAGCCAGAAGGATTTTTCTGCACCGTTCGAACGAATGTTAAATGCGCACATAGATAGAAAGTCTATTGGGGCACAGCCGGGGATCGAAACTACGATCTCAGGGATGAGAGTCGCACGCTGAAGCCACTAGGCCAATACTGCTTAGGCATTATTAAAATACTGCTGTATTAATCATTTAATTTTTTATTGTTCATGAAGTTTTAGAATCCCAAGTCTATAATTTAAATGATGTTGCGTTGTGCCTTAGTAACTGTTCTTTAAATTTAATTTTAATTTTGCATACCAGAGATAAAAACTGCTATTTACGGCATTGCAAATGTCACATCCGTTGTGTACTTCCTTAGCAGATAAGGTAAAAAATGTCGAAAGCTATGAGAACTGCGGACGTTTCTCGTACACGTGTGTAGGAAATTGCCACTTTACAATGCGCTTGTGCATATTCTAACAAATGCTTTAAATGTGAAAGTGGCTGATACGCCCGCATTTTGAATTGACAGTAAACATATTTAGAATTTAAATTTGCGAAAATTATTAATAATCCCTACATTAGAAATCTGTTTTAATCACATACCTAACGCCTAAATTTATTTACGTTTTTATTAATAACTATCCTAAAGGCCAATGCGATAGGCGTGTAACGTAATTTGATCAATTTTAAGTGAAACTTCTTTAGACACGTGAGGGTAAAATTTTAACGGATGAAACGCAACAATAATAATAATAGCGTCACGAAGATGTGCAGTGTTTTTGTCAAAGAAAAGGGAGAGAGCGATTGAGACCGATTCAGAGAGAGTGAGAAAGGGCGAAATATACAAAATTGGTTGATGTATTCGTTTAGTTCATAGTTACATATATAACGTAACGTCTTGTGCAGTAAACGCAGATTTTTTTTAAAATATTATCATTAGCACGTATACAGTTTGTAAACAGTGTGAATATAGATATACAAATACATGGATTGATCATATACTGGTACATGATCATCTATTAGGGCTTTTACCTTAGTAATAATTGATTTACAAAGAAGTTTCACTTCTGACATGTGTACTTTGTACGCACGCACTTTTTTTTAAATTAAATAAGTTAAAGTTAAGTTAATGAATAATAAAAACACTTACCATTTCATACTTTTAATGCACGATATAAAAACAAACATTACACTGTAATACTAATTGTGAAATATATACGAAGAACATAAGGACCGTTATGGCTCACTTAAAAAATAAAAACGTTTCTTAATAATTAACAAACACGGCTGACCTGTATGAGCTAATCAGTCGTTGAAGTATTAGCAACGCTTCTCTACTTTATCGTTTGAACCTCACGTAGAGACCCTTTTCCACAAAGGTTAATGGAGAAAAGTTGATAAGGCTTTGTGTGAACGTATGCAAAGCATGAACTCCAAGATTATGAAACAATACTTCTGTTAATTCTTAAGCGCATAGTTATCATTATAGTTTTCCAGTTTAAGAAAAGCGGGAGCCAGTCTGGCTATACCTACTTCAATAAAGCTTTTTGCTACTCCTGCAGCCTCAAAGAGTCCTCTTGGATAATGTAGACTTCAAAATTGACATGTTCATTGTAGAAAAGAATATCAAGATTAGCAATAAATACTTTTCCTTATACTTCGCTTTGGTCTCAAGTTCCGTTTGTTTTCATAAAGATTCTGGTTTATATGTTTGGATTTTAATTATGATAATTTTTGCTTGTGTAGACAGAATTAACAATGTTCTTGAACACTTGAGAGATTTATCATAGATGCGGCATTCGTTTTGTATGTCTATGAACGTTATTAACTTAAAAATAGACAGATTTTTATGTAGTTTTCACCAATAGGCAGTGTGAAGTATGCCAAAAAATATGCGTATAATTAATTATAGTTTTATATTAAATGTCTGAAATATAATTATTGTAGAACAGCCTTGCGATTCTGTAACTCACTTTTCGAACTCACACATCGGTTTTCGCATCGGCGGTCGCTCTCAAATCGGTCGTGAAGCAGTCATTTTATGATTTGGAATTCTGATAAGGTGGGAGCTTGTAGTTTATTGTTTACAGCGAAAACCGCTGTGTGAGTTCGAAAAGTGAGTTACAGAATCGCAAGGCTGGTCAAAAAAATACACGCAATCAACGCGGGAGCTGCGATCTGAAACCTGTGTATGCGATGTGCACACACTTGCATTATGACTTGAACTTTTAATATATACAGATAACCACTTTATACAACAAGATTAAATCATCATTGATTGTGTTTAAATAACCCTTGATCTCTTCTGATTACTACCGTGGAAGCTAACCCCTGACCGTGTATAGATATTTCTAGATTAACTTAAAAGCCTTTCGACGTGATAATTTCGTGTTTGCTTCCACCATAACTTTCTATTGAACGTACACGCGTATACGAGTCTATTTAACTTCTATTTAGTTTTCTCTGTGATTTATCTTTGGCCCAGTTTCTTATGTTTACTCTAGTCATAGAACAATTATTTTTTGCTAAGACATGCATTGCTTAGGATGATTACGTTTACCGTACGAGCATTGGCAATTAAATCAAAAACCCACATAGTCTATTTAACCGAGGTTCGAACTCACGATGTATGTAAAATATAATATTTAAAAAAATAGTAGTTGAGAATTTTAGTATAATATATAACCCTTTTAGTATAATATATATAACTAGCGGACCCCACAGACGTTGTCCTGCATGATATTTCAAACGATTAGGATATTAAACAAAATATGAAAGTACCGACTGCAGTGCCATCTGCCGGGCTGATTTGTGAATCTAAACTATCCAGGGCTCCATCCAAACGTATACAAAAAAAATTCAAATCGGTCCAGCTGTTTAAGAGGGGTTCAGTTACGTATACACACGTACAGTAGAATTATACGAGTATGTAAGCTTTATAATATCCTATCTTTTAAGTTAGATCAAATTGCACACCGTGTCCAAATTTGATTGAAATCGGCTTAGTAGTTTAGGAGTCCATAGCGGACAAACAACGTGACGTAATAAGATTATATTCTCAACACACGCTACGATGATACGTAACTAGATAGGTTTTATACGACTTTTGTTTGAATAGATGTAAATCTTAGACTACTCTTTCTTTAATAAATTGTTTCAAAAATGCACCAAGTGCCACGGAATAATTGTATACTAAAACCATATTTCTGTCATGTATAAAGATTTTTTAAATAATTAAACATGGTTTATATGGAGTTTTGTATTTAACATTGACATTACAAAATTGGTTAATCATAAGTAACATACTTGTGACTCAATATGACCAAACGCGAATTTCTTTTATGCAAATACATTGCGTCGGCGGTCACTGAAAAATTGCTTCGATTAATTTAATTTTAGTCCAAACAAAGGATTTTTAATTATGAGTATACCCCATAGATTATAGAATGTTTAAAAACAATTAGGTATTCAAACCGGACCATTTTAACTCCACGAATAATCAGCTAGTATTATTTTTATTGATGTTATGGATTAAATAAGCTTTACATATAAAACCCTTTTACAATTTATGTGCTAGCTACTAATCGGATTGGGTAAACCTTGCTGGACATACCATACCTGGACCAAATCCACAAGGGACACGTTAAAAGTTTCCATAACTGAAGACCATGCGTGTTGATAGTCATGAAAGTAAATGAAGCGAGAGACATGTCAGGAAAGTAGCATGTGGAGATCCGTGGTCGCTGCCTATCCATTTGGGAAAAAGTGTTAATATATATAAACAAATCGAGTACCATTAAGAGAGTAGAAAATGATGTGAACATACACGTAACAATATATATAATAGCAAAAACCTTGTCAAAATTATATGTATGTGTGTTAAAGATGTACATTGAAAAATTAATGGATAGCAAAAGGTTCTCTGGTAATTTTATAAAAAATCACTTAATTTTATAATATTTCTAGTTAAAATTTGGCCATACATAAGCTGAAATTAAATAATATTTGATTAGCTTCTTCATTACTGGAGGTTGGTCGTCAGTCTCGAGAAGCGTGTCTTGTCCTGTGCCAGATGCAGCAACTCTTACGCAGTCACACTTTCTTCTACCAACAAGCCATTTACCCTGGATTTTACCCATTGTAATTAATTGAAGGAGGTGGTAGCAGTCATGGCGCAACCCGTGAACTGAGTACGTAATTGTAATAGCAATTAAAAAATTAAATAAGTGTTAAATAAGTGTTAAATAATAAACCTTTTTCGGGTTTAGTTCGTCTCGGCTGATGAATCCATGACCGGAAGCATAGTGCATTTTCCGAATTATTTTCGACCAGCTCGGTATGACTAATTTTTCGTGTATGGTCATTTCAATTTGCCCTTGTTAAATACAGGATGTTGCGAATACTCTTTTCAAGCTATTGTTTATAATACGCATACAAAACCAACGGTGTAAAGTCTAGACTATAATAGAGCGGTGTTTAACTGTTATACTTGTTTAAGTATCCGTGAATTTTTTATGTAGTCTATCATTTATAAATTATAAAATGAGCAGTGTTGGACTAGTGGCTTCAGCGTGCGAATCTCATCCCTGAGGTCGTAGGTTCGATCCCCGGCTGTGCACCAATGGAATTTCTTTCTATATGCGCATTTAACATCTGCTCGAACGGTGAAGGAAAACATCGTGAGGAAAATCGGCCAAACAGTCGACGGCGTGTGTCAGACACAGGAGGCTGATCACCTACTTGCCTATTAGATTGAAAAAATATGATCATGAAACTGATATCTGTATCTGAGGCCCATACCTAAAAAGGTTGAAGCCTCGCTGATTTTTTTTTAATTATAACTTTTTCTTTCACTTTTGCAATCACTCATGTACCTACTAGAAATAACCTCATATATACTCGTAGAAATAATTGTCTCGGTGACAGAAGAGATATATATCTAGTTTATTTTATTTTTCAATGAAGAAAGATGATAGACGTCACAAATACAAGATACATAAAAAGTATGTACAAGTTATAATTAAAGAAGTGTTGAGTTGTTTCAAAGATAAGTTTTTTTATTAAATTATGAGTAGGTAACACAACTAAAATACAAAGATACATTTTTTTAAAGTTTTGTGTCGTACAATTTTGAAGTTGACAGAGAGACACAGAGGTAGCTACCGAATTACATTGCATTTGTTATAAAGCATGAACGAAAAAATTCTAAGAAATAAATAAAGGAAAAAATTAAGCTATTGTGACAGATGTTTCTTGGTAAAACATATATTATATGTTATCACGTATGGCGATGGCATCCAAGATAAGATACGAGCTGAATGTTGATGACACAACACTTGCTTGACTTACTACAAATTTTGTTACTTCTGATATCCAGCTAATTAATATATTAAAAAAACAAAACACGACCAAATAATGATTTTTAAAGCGCTTTTGTTCCAAACATTGTTACGGTAGTTGTACATCGCCGGCAGCTTAAAGTCCCGATTCTATCTAACGCAACAACTTCTACTCGTGATATTATCATTTTCGCCTACAATGTACATGCGTTTTAATTTTATCATATATTTGTCATGATGGTGAGAGTGCTTACAGGTCTACCTATAGTGTCTATATTTTGTTTAAAATACATTTCTTTACCTCCCCGAAAGTGTAGTGCGTTTTATTTACACATTATGTTAGGAAAACTGGCGAGAGGACTAGCGTAGCCACTTCTCCCATAATATTACTTATATTTATATCTATATATACTATTTTATATTCCTATATATTCATAGGCGAATGGGGCCCCCGTCTCGTGAGTCCCGAGTCCCCAGTATGACGACTATTAAAGTTTTTAGGCTTTTCAATAAAATTTTATGAAATTATAAAAATACTTCAGATTAGTTTATAGCGTGTTAAGAAGCTCTAAACACCGTATCATCAGTGATAAAGGAACATTGCAGGATTCGCCACGCTCGCTCTATCCTGTGAGATTAACGATAAATGTATACTTATGTGATATTATCACAGGACCCTGATTCTCTTTAAAGTCTGTGTTTCAACGGAGAATTTAGTACTTGCCATATAAATATAGCGTGCTTAGTAGGTACTATTTCTAGAATTGATTCAAAAAAATTACTTTTTACATTTAATATTGAGGGTACTACCGGTAATACCCTCATTTTTTTATTCTTACCAAAATTGTTGGAATGTTTTTCGTTAAGATGTAAAAAAATAATTTCAATTGTTTTGTCAAAGATTTTATACGTTTGCGTACGAAATACGACTCGCTCGCTATAACGTGCTCGAGAATTAGAGCCAATTGCTTGATGGTAAGATTGTTACAATGTAACAGCACATTTGTTTCAACTGATATACAAATATTGATTAAGTTATGAAAGGTGCCTATTACTTGTTAGATCTCATAATAACTGCGGTGAAAACGATTGGTTATTCTACATAGAAATTTAAAATTTATTAGAGGCTTTCGTATGTTTAAAAGTAGTTTTGGCATCCCTAAGGTCGTAGGTTCGAACCCAGACTTTTATTTCTATATGTACATTTAAAATTATTTGGAAAATATCGTGAAGACATGCCGTCTCACTATGGGTCCAAGACATGCTTTGCCTTAGACCGTAAAAGTCGACTCGACGGTGTGTGTCAGACACAGAACGCTGATCACCTACTTGCCTATTAAAAAGAAATGGTCGGGAAATAGATACAAAGGCCAAGAGCTATATTTATACCCAATTTATATTAGCTTAAAAATAAACAATTAATCTCAAAAATATCCTATACATTTCGCAGATATCTCATAGCTATTGAAACTCAGAAATATATATAGGCCCATACGATTCAAAACACTAAGTATGTTGTTTTCTTTTACATTCAATAATTGATTTATGAACTGCATCAATACATTGATCAGTCTTTGAAGAATTGAAACTTATAAATATCAAAGAACGTCTGGTTAGTGTTCTCATATTGTTTTCAATTTCAAGGTCAAGTCAAAGTCAATTAATTTAGTAGACTAGTGTTTAATGAGTCGGTTCATTTTCATTTTCATCACTAGATGGCGGATGTTGCATTTTAAAACGAGGTGCTATTTTAGATAGGGGATTGTGATTTGTGTCTGATGTTGTTCCAATATACATATAAAATAAATATTTTTGAGTAGAAATAAAATATATAACCTTTTATATATTTTTTATGTTCTGAGCATTTTCTTTTTCTCGCAGACTCATAAGGGAGCTTAGAAAAGTAAATCTTCAACAAGGCTTAGCTGATGTCTGACAGCGCAAAGGTTTTGTGATAAATTTAATGTAATTTGTTATTATTTGTCGGTAGTAATGTACAAGGATACATTAAAATATCAGTTTTTTGGGGGAAATACTATTTAATGCTTATTCAAAATAATGACGATTTTAATCCTAGCCTCTTTTAATTGATGAAATCTATATTCTTATAAATTTAGTCGTCAATTGTAAGTAGTTTTAGTGCCATAAATAAAGTGACTTAAGGAAGACGTTCTAAAAAATCAATTTAATTGAGCAGACATTCTCTGAATTCTATAAAGGAAAAAGTTTCGTAATATTGTGGGTATTCGCGCTTATCAATAGAGGACATGATTATCAGTTAAGCAATAAATTTTATCACTAAAATAGTGATTTCAACAGAATTAAATGTGGAACTACACAATTACACACTAACTTATTACTAATAAGAAGATGGAATAGAAACAGGAAAAGTTGATACCACTTAAAAACCGCACAATCAGCACGTCGAATCTTACAAATACCAATGTATAATGAAACAGTCAATTATTTATATGTTTTTTATTATGTTTTTTTGCTTTCGTGTTTGGGTGTCTAAGGTGGTCTTAGATATATATACATAATGAAATGCTCTCTACTCTATTAGTGAGTCTTCGTATATAAAAACACTTGTATATAAACTACTATACTCGCTCGTTCTTGCAAATAAGTAAAAGTATTTAAAACTACAACATAATAATGTCCAATTGCGCCAAGCAGCAGGTAAACGATTGATCTTTAAAGGAAGGACATACTATTTTTTAGCATTCTTTGTCATACTCGTATAATCCATGATCGTTACTCATTTTTCTCGTTTATGCTAAGTACTTGTAAGATTATGATCCACCACCGATATGTTGAACCAACTGCCCACTGAAGTATTTCCGAACCAATACAACTTAGGGTTAGGTTCATCAAAAGAGTGTTCCAATTCTTAAAAGGCCGGCAACACACTCGCCCTCTAGTATTGAGGGTGTCCATTTATCACTTAACATTTGTGAGCTTTCTGCCCCTTGATAAAGGGGATTTCTTTTATTAAAAAAACACTGCCCACCGAGGTATTTCCGAAACAATACGACTTAGGGTCCTTCAATAATTGGTACTTATGGCATTAAAAAAATCACGTGTCACTTAACATCAGGTGAGCCTCCTGCCCCCTGTTCTATAAATATCATTAATCCCTGTTATGAGTTATGCAAAATGCAATATCAAACACGTAATTGCAACAGGAAACTGTAAAGACTGTAGGTGTGATTAAAACAAACATGGCACCCTATCATTTCGATCTAACAATGTGAAGTATTGAAGGAATAATTATAGTATATGTGTGTTCAGACAACTTATTTATATATCTGAAAAGTTATATGTAAAATTGCTTGGCAAATACTTATTTTTAAGTCTGGTAATGCTTTACATTTTGTGCAATAACAGTATAATAAAACACAAATGGTAAAACACAATTATTTTAATATATTTACATTAATATATCTTAGTCTATTGGAAATATACAATGTGACAATTTGCGCGGCAAGGCATATTTTTAAAACATACTTTATAAAGATACAATGCCAACTCAAGGGCATCGTAGAGGTATGTTATTTTATATATGTAGTAGGTTTTTTTATTCTAGGTACATGGTCTTCACATATAATTAAATTTAAACAAAATATTGTAAAAATATTTTAAAAGAGTACGTATGGAGTTTCTTGTCCCTTCTTCCCCATATGAAACTAACTTTTGGAAGCAACTAGTATTTTTTTTTAACTTGCAATTTTGACTATCATACGTACCTTTTAATAGGCCTAATTTCAATTAGGCCTATTAAATGATTTGACTTTGACATACTCCTACATCCTTTGCTTTTTGCAGGGCACTATTATTATGTACATACATACAAAAATAATATATGTTCTATGTTCACTAAACATTGACAATGAATCTACAAATAGCAGGTATTGACTATATTATTCGACTGATATTCGAATTCAGTGATGAAGATTTAAGAGAAACGCTTAGAAACCATATTTAATCATTAATTATAATAAACCAACTAAATATAAAAGTCCTTCACTGTTTACCAAATTATGGCACTATATTATTATAAATAAATGAATGTCAAAATCCCAAATTACCACAATCATTTTATACATTTGGTATATACCTTAAAACAACCTAATAACAATATAAAAAAATAAAAGGTTACCTTATTTGTCAAGGCAATTCAACAATCGGTATTGTTGATAATAATAATAAAAGATAAATAAACTTATCGTTACGATACGTCTGGCGCCAACGATTTTGACTATATCGAATTTATTATCGATAAAGTATTATCAATGTTGTAATAGAATTCAATGCTATAAAATAATCTAGTTCAAAGTACTAAGGTATAATATAACCTATATTTATCTAATGCTCTAAGGTAAGCTTTTGTGGGTGGTGACACAAGGGTTCTCGAGGAACTCGGGTTTCCTATAATTTTTGCGAACAATTACATTTCACGAGCTATGAGGTTAGGCTGATAATTTTGCCTTATACAAATCAAAGTTTTTGTATGTGTCATAGTAAACGAGTGGTCCTAAATAATAATTATACTATTTGGTGTACGAACGCGAAATCCCCCAAACTTTCAAAAGCACGCAAGCTGTAATAAAAGGCCGGCAACGCATTGCGAGCCCTGTGCAATTGAGAGTGTCCATGGACGGCGGTATCACTTAAGATCAGGTGAGCCTCCTGCCCGTTTGCCCCTCCTGCCCGTTCTATAAAAAAAAGAAGCAATCGGAGGGTTTTGGGACTTCAAATTACGTATATACATATATGTCTTATTCGAAATCGAAAAATGTAATAGATTAAAAAATATAGAATTATTATCAGATAACAAATGCTTACAAACTAACGAACCAAGGGAATTGGCACAAAGTCAATAGTAAACATCGTATCATTTCTGAATTCCCTAACTTTATGCCTACATAAAAACCAGATATAACTTTGTAGTTAAAGTTTACAGCGAGCTTTTAAGTTTAAAGTAAAAAGATATGCGTAATGGCTCATAAACATTCCAACTCGTTCAATAACTAACTTATATGAAGCTATTTTGATATCATGTATTTATTTTTGCCAGACATAATTAGCCTAAAAGGTTCGAAATTTTTTCTGTTACACCTATAATAAAATTGTAAGCCGTCACGGCACGCGTGGTAGATATTAAAATTACGACAGGAATTAAATTTGGCTTAGTGAAAAAATTAGTGAGCAGTGTTGGCCTAGGGCTTCAGCGTGCGACTCTCATTCCTGAGGTCGTAGGTTCGAGCCCCGGCTGTGCACCAATCGAATTTCTTTCTATGTGCGCATCTAACATTCGCTGGAACGGTGAAGGAAAACATCGTGAGGAAACCGACATGTCTTACACCCAAAAAGTCGACGGCGTGTGTCAGGCACAAGAGGCCGATAGGTAATCTTAATCTTAATCAAGCAATGCAAGTCAAGTCACCTTCTTGCCTATTAGATTAAAAAAAAATATCATGAAACAGATTCAGAAATCTGAGGCCCAGACCTAAAAGAGGTTGTAGCGCCACTGATTTTAGTAAAAAAATAATATATTGCGTTATTTTCATCAACTATTTATGAAATAAAAATCATTTTAATTAAATGCAAGAATAATTTCAAATTGCGACAACTCAAATACAGTATTTTGGCCAACAAAAGATTTTACCCGCGGCTTGTTTCACATCAATAATTATAAAACAGATTATAGACAAACATACACAGTTAAACACTAACATAAAACAGTTTACAGATAAAGCAAAACATTTATCATCACAATATATAGACAATAAAGTATTTACAATATTCTTAACCTAAATTTAATAAATTATTGAAATTTAAATAGGAAGTACACGACCTCACTAAAGATTTAAATAATTATTTACTTGAGACAACAATACATTATGTACATACAAGCGCCAGTATACATTACACTCATACTATTTATGGCAAGGAATGTCTAAAGAAAACATGGAGGACCAATCTTTCGTTGATGTCAATGAAGATTAAACCTTATCTAAAGGAGATAAGATTGTATGTCGAATAACAGACAGGGCTAATTTACCAGTGTAGTAATAGTCTTCAATTTCAACGATGCATCTAGGAAATTAAATGTTTTTGTTTATATTGCAGGAGAACATTTGCATAGGAAATATAACCATAATTTGTTACTTTGCTTCAAAGTTATTGAAAAACAGATTTTATAGTTAGACAAGCGGAGAGACTTGGAGAGTGTATGAGTGAAACTATAAAAATAGTAAAATGATTGAAATTGGTCCAGCAGTTTTTAGGTTCATTGGTTCACATACAGAGAAATGTATGTTTCCTTTATAAGATTAGACGACCGCTACTTATTACTAGCGAGGCTGCCCCGGTTTTACACGGGTTAGCACACAATTAATACACTCAAATAGGTATTAGTAACAACTACACGAAAATCATTGCAGTAGTTCATCACGAACAGACCTACAGACGTGGCGGAAGACTTTTCTTTATAATAGTAGCCTAGTTGGTAACGCCAGAATATATTTTTCTATTTGCTATTAAAACAAGCCCCAACCACATTGTATGAGACTGCAAAATAAAGTCAGACTTAGAAAGTCTATACATATAAAGTAAAGGTTCAAAATGTTTTGGAAGTTACAAGCATTAAACAGATTCCAAATCAGACAAATCAATATATTTGGGACAAAACAAAACTTACAAATGGTAGTACTGGATATTGCTCCAATCAATTGTTATAATCCTAATGCTTATTTATTTATACATAACAAATTCTAATTAACTACACATCAAGTGTACGAAATTGCCCGCATCGCGATTGAATAGAGTTTCCGTTGTTATTTATAGGTTAGAATGGCGTACCTAATTTGTAATGACGCAGTCGGTTCATGAACTTCAAATCAAAATACTTGTGTCATACAAACTATTGCATATTGTAACTCGAAGTGGTAGTTTTGTGGTTAATCCGTCACGTTATGTGAGTTCGTACTTCAGCTTCATACGAAACTAGCAAGTTTTAAACCTCGACGACGAGTCAGATAATTATAAATATTATTAGAAAGAGCAGTTGGCCTAGTGGCATCAGCGCGTGACTCTCATCCCTGAGGTCGTAGGTTCGATCCCCGGCTGTGCACCTATGGACTGTCTTTCTATGAGCGCATTTAACATTCGCTCGAACGGTGAAGGAATACATCGTTAGAAAACTGAAATGTCTTAGACCCACAAAGTCGACGGCGTGTGTCACGCACTGGAGGCTGATCACCTACTTGCCTATTAGATTTAAAAATGATCATGAAACATATTCAGAAATCTGAGGCCCTGACTTAAAAGAGGTTTTAGCGCCACTGTTTTTTTTTAGAAAGATACAAAATGTTACAATATATCTTTTTTTTAATTTATTTATTTTAATTAATAATATAAGTTTAGGTTTGATGTTTCTTATTATTAAATCAAGAAAATCAATCTTTAAAATGTATTACAAACCTTTGTTGAACTATTTCTAACGTATTTTTTTTATTTCAGGTAAGTCGTCAAGCCTCTTCATCCATCAGGTTTCCAAAAGTTGCTAAGAAGGGAATAATGTAAGAGTTTATATTATTACTAATAAGTCCCGGTTCACACGTCGTTATGAATTGTCATAAGACATTAATTAAGTTATCTAATATATAAAATTCTCGTGTCACAATGTTCGTTCACATACTCCTCCAAACGGCTCGACTGATTCTTATGAATTTTTTATGCATATTCAGTTAGTCTGAGAATCCGCTACTATCTATCTTTCAATCCCTGAATGTTAAGGGTGGTCCTACATTTTTTATTTTTATTTTATAGATATTTTTATTTTGTTTTTTGCTTTATGATATAGCATACAAAAATACATACAACCCTATTTTGACCCTTCTACGATCAACCCCTACTTTTTATTATTATACATATGTAGTTATTTTTATTGTACTAAAAAAATGTTTCATAGAAATAATATACATGGCAAAACAACGTTTGCCTGCCTAGTTGTTCTATATTATTTTTTATGTCTTTTAAATAAGTTACACACATATAAGCTTCCAAGTTTACAAATTACGACATAATATAAACAGCCTTCATATCTTTTTCATAATTTCTTATCTAAAAGAATGTTTCACAAGTGAAATTGTATTTTAAATTACCTTTATGGCGCTTGTAATAAGGTTCAAAATTAAAAGAAAACAGTCATTAGAGCCCGTTAATCTTAATGCTGGTTTCGTTGATAACTTAATTTTGTTTGTGAGTTCACGCCTTGGGCTGTTGTTAGGTTCAAGGCTAAGTAGCAAGTAAGTGGTGGCTGGATAAGTATTTTGTCAATTGTCACCTGTCAGACTTCTTTGCCGTCTTTTTGACAGCACATAGCTCATGTATTGTCAATTGTTTGTCTTTTCATTTTGTGTAACTATCTAACGAAATTAAATTAAATTTGTATTTATTATATTTTAATACTGGTAATAGGAGTCATTTATAAACGTAGATTATGTACAATGACTGTCACTTGAGTTGAACATTCGGTGTCTTTTTTTTTTTAAAGACAATTCACACCAATTGACCTAGTCCCATGCTAAGCTGGTGAAGCTTGTGTTATGGGTACTAAGCAACGGATATACATACATATTATAGATAGATAGACATATAAATACATATTTAAACACCCAAGACTAAGCACAACACCAAATGCTCATCACATCGATGTTCGTCTCAGCCGGGGATCGAACCCGGGACCCATGGATTCGCAGTCAGGGGTACTAACCACTAGACCAATGAGCCGTCAATGTCGTTTTGTGACGTTGTCTGTTTTAATGAAAGTATAAAATATGCCTTTCATGCTTAGAAACTTATTTTTTTTTCCGCACTCTGTTATTCTAATTACGCTATATTCTTTTACCTAAAAAATTCCTTAATTTTTACTATAACAGGTTTATCCAGCTCTTTTGACACGGCCATTTTTAATGATGCCTATTCGAAATATGTTGTCAAGTTTTCATCCCTCGATCTCATAATACATCTCGATAGTCCATAAATAGGCCGACATAGAAAGCCGCATTAAAAATAAATTCCTAAAGCAATTAACCTATCTAGCGTACTGATAAGCGCAATAAATCTTAGGAGCACAATTTGAGTGTAACGTTGTACGAAGCATGTAATTTATAACTTGAGTAATTTTACGGTAATGAAACACATCCATCAAATCCTTGAACTTGGTTTGAAAATTGGATTTTTCCGTTTACGACAACTTCCGGTTTCGCAATGCAACTATAATAAACGCGAGTCTATTATTATTTACATTTTCAGTTTAAGCCATTTTTAAATGGTCTTGGCATAAACAAAAAAATTAAATTAATATATTCCTTTAAACTCCCCCCCCCCCCCCCCCCCTCCATGTATGTAAGACATTTTGTAGTTTAGGAATTTTTTTTTTCTGTTTTTGGTGAATTTCCGCTTTTTTGGTAATGTTTGGTACAAAAGAAAAACATGAATATATTTTATTACGAAAAGAAGACGTAAATTGTATTTGTTAAAAATATTAGGAAAATGTTATTTTATTTAATAAAAGCTTTAATATAATTTTACTTCAATAATTTAATTAAAGTCATAGCATTTTGTATATTATATTACAAATGTAGTTACACAGTTATTTTTAGTGGATTCTAAAAATTATTTGGTCTTTTACTTCTTTTTTTATCGAACACCTGATTAATTGATAGTTCCCATGGACACTCAATGCCAGAGGGCTCGCATGTGCGTTGCCGGCCTTTAAAGACAAAATAGATTGAATTTTAGAACTTTCAATTTCGTACAATAAAACAATTAAATAAAGCGTTAGTTGTAAAATTAATAACGCGGTTATTAGTATCGGTTGTATAGCAATAGACGAATTTGTGAAAGTTTAACCACAGTTTATTAACCTCTATTTAATTAGTATAAACTTTTAATTAGTTTAAAAACAACCTAATTGTAATATATTTATTTTTATAAAATAAGTATAAAATTTTATAATTTGTACTCTATTAGATTCACAACTACGTAGACTGAAAAATGAAAAAAAAAAGCTTTTCTTACCTTAGCCAAAGCAAGCTGTTGAAAGCTGGGGATTATGTGAATAATATAAATGTGCGCACAAATCTTTATTATTAAATCTATCAATAGGTTAAGTTTTCTCTTCTTTATCTTTTCTCTTCTACCTTTGCTTCTCTGGCCTAGTGTTTATCATGGTCATGAAACCCAAATATCGGAATAAGATTCCCGGTGAAACTGTCTAAACAACAAATAGATGAGCAAAGAAGCCAAGATGCAGTTTGAAGAAGCCAGAACTTAGTTTAAAGTTTTAGTAAAACCAATTAATGTTTTAGTTTTACTATATATTCAGTAGACTGTGGTCCATTCGTGATCGATTACAAATATCGATACAGACATAACAATCGAATATTATTAGCGCTTTCTTTTGGCATATTTCTTTATCTTGCACACCTCCGAACTTTATCTCGATACACGATTCGGCATTTATCATTTGCATTCGTAATTATCGAAGCTGCTTTGGTGTTATAGATGATACATCTACCAAATTGAAATAGGTAACATATACACTTATAAACGTCCGTAAAAAAATCTTCATTTACTGTTATTAAATCAAGGGCGTCTCGGCGAACTCTTGAGAAGAACTGGCAATAAATTTTCTGTGACTTTTAAATCGCCAAGAGTATTTATAAAATGTTTAATGTGTTTAAATCATATAGCTAGGTAAAGAATCGTTAATTAAAACCGAAACATAAGAATCAAATACATTATTTACAATTGTTTTAACCTACATAGCATTAATAAAAAGAAATGCTGCCAGCGTGCCAGGGACACACAAGGACCAAACATCTTGTTTTAATTTTCTTTTTATTAAATTTTAATTATTACTATAGTAGGTTAAGAAAATTGTAATTACTATATGACTAGATTATATTTAATTTAAATTGTGGGACAGTTTTGTTAGAAATTTGTATGATTTTTTTTTTGATATCGTCAATATTCGACGAAAACTTTTGTATGACTTTATTTTTGATGTTATACTTCTTTAGGCGCGTTATTGAAAATTGATGAGAGTGAAATTTTACGATGCGCGCGCACCGTGACACAAAATTAACAGAATGAAGTTGCCCACGGAAGATGCTACGGCATTGGACATAATTAAAAACAACATTCGAATAATAATAGAATTTATGTTACACTTAATGTAAGAGAAGAATAATAAATATTTATTTATTTAATTTATCAAATGTGAACTGAACTTTATTGAGTAAATAACTCCTTTTCCAGTCTTTGATTATTTAATTGTAATTAATTATTTGCATGCAATCAAAAACTTTTTTTAATAATGCCAAAGAAGTATAACTTCTTACGCGCGTGCCTACATAAGTCCATGCACCCTTTTTTATAAACGTTGACAGTAATAGATGTTTATATTTCTTGATTTACATTGGTAATTGTTAACGTTAACGTTTTTATACGAAGTATAAAGGCATAAACAATAGAAACCCACAGAGTAGGTCACACATCGCGATTGTTTTCAATAAATCTCAATAGACTTTCTTTCATCAGCTGTTCGAGCACATTAATCAATTGCAAGAAATTGAAAGCGACGACAAGCCATTTATTCAATATTAGCCACGTGCCATTTATTTGTCCTGATTGCTTGTTATTTACGACATTATTATACTACTGTACTTTATAATAGTATGTCTTAGCAGTTAGCATGGGCAATGGGCATCGATAATGTTGTACGGTTAAATGTCCGGCAAGGTGAATTGGTCTATTAAAAATTAGCAAAAAAACTATAAGAAATTACTCCCGTTTGTTAAGGGCCTATCCGGTCGCAAAACTCCAAAAGGATACATTGTTTCTTTCCATTTTTCGTCATCGTTGCTGGAGTTGAGTAGTTTATGTATCCATTTTGAAAGATCGATACACGATTTAAATAACTTCGCTCGATAGAAAAAAAAATCCAAACATAGCCAATTTTTTACACTGAATTCATTTTATGACGAAAATATATTAGATCATGATTTTGAAATTGACACGATATATTTTATCGTTAGTTAAGTAATCAATTTCGGAAAAATAAATTGATCAAATTACATTTAGTTAGTTATTAAGGGCCGGCGCGCCTCAGTGCTCCAGCTCTACACTACATACTTGAGAAGTCTTTCCCATTAATACTTTTTGCTGGCTTTTTGGTATATAAAACCACGTTCTATTTTCTTTGGTGTATATATCAATATAAATATGTATAGAATGTTATTTTTTTCTATCTAATAAAAATCAACTTGCATTCTCTAAGTCTTTCTAAACGAGGACAGTTTATAGTTCTTTCGTAATACATGGTGCGTGGTACAATATATATAGATGTTCCAAATAACCTGGAAGTTCATACAATTGCCTGTAACATCTCCATAATTGCTTACGCAATATAAGGGTTAAGCTGTAATGATAGGTTAACACCAGCAAGTAGAAGGGCCGATGGTAGAACGTGACCCAACTGATAGTGACCGGTTTATCTTGCAGTATTGTAATCATCTTGTACGATTGTAACGATAAATGTCTACTCTACACTGTATTTACGAGTAGTTTTAAAGCAATTGTGTATGTAACGAGAGACAGTTCTGGAGGCCTACCATGACCTGTTGTGAGCTAATTGACAACCTTAATTGAATGGGAGTCCTAATTTATATCAAATGAAATTAACAGTCCAGTTTCGGTTTGTTTCTTCGAAATCGTATTATGATAAATTGAACTTAAATCGCTTTATCAACAGAAAGAAGTTTTTTTAAATACACGAATCACTGAGACATCGTGGAACATTACGAGCATAAGTTAAGACTAATAAATAATTTAAGTCTCAACTAATTTACTAATAAGGATATTTAACATAAGAAAGTGTGTTCTATGTTTTCACTTTCCACTGTTTAGCACTTAAGACTAACGTGTATGTTTATCTAATATATAAAATTCACGTGTCACAGTTTTCGTTGCCATACTCCTCCGAAACGGCTTGACCGATTTTGATGAAATTGTTTGTGCTTATCCGGTATCTATGAGAATCGGCCAACATCTATTTTTCATCCCCCTAAATGTTAGGGGTAGTCCACCCCTAAATTTTTTTTTTAGTTTTTAGACAAAAAATTTAATTTCTATTTTTTTATGATACAGCATTAAAAAATACATACAACCCCTAATTTTCACCCCTCTACGATCAACCGCTATTTTTTATTATACATAGCAAAATGACGTTTGCCGGATCAGCTAGTCTCTTTATAAATCGAATCGTCTGAAAACATTCTTAATTAATGAACAAAAGGTTTATAATATGGAATATTTGTGTTTTGTGTTAATTTCGACTTAGTTTTTATTTGTCCCTATAGCTTTTTATATAAAAGGTACCTTTAATTAATTTTAAGTTCTTCACAATATGAATCACAGTCTTCTTTATTGTTTCTGTTTCTGCTATGTGTATTGCTTCTACGTGCCTGGAAGTTCTGGGCACAAAGTCTATGAGTGAATATTCATTTTTACTCAAAGAGAAATTTTCAGTTCTAGATCTCTCTTAAGACAATACCTTATAAATCTTATCAGACGAAATATGCCGGGAATGCTATTATGCGCGGTACTATTTGCTTTCACTGCTATCTCGATCGCGACATGCTACAGACGTTTGACGATTGTCATTGTATGTCTATAGTCTATGAAAACTAGGAATAGACAAGTGATTCGTTTTACAACAATGTTAAGGATTTATTATTTAGTTTAATGGGAAACCAAAATTTATAACTTAAACAATAATTTAATGAGATATAAATAATTATTGTTTCGAGAAGCAATGAGAAATCCGGACCGAAGGACCTGACTCCGCAATGTGCCTTGACATCTAAGCAATTAAACATCTCATATAAAAATAGTTTTTATTAAGGCAGGCCATCTCATGTTAAGTGATACCACCGCCCATGAACACTCAATGATAGAGGGCTTGCGAGTGCGTTGCCGGCCTTTTAAAAATTGAAACGCTCTTTTCTTGTCTCTAGGTCGAATTTGTTCGGAAATACTTTATAAAGTCTTTACGCGCATAATATTATATACCTTGCATTGCATTCTTCGTATCATTATGTAGTCCTTGACTCTAAGACAAGCTTTGTATCGGTTGAGTCATCATTTGCTATCGGCCCCAATCTTATTGTTCCAGTCAGCTACCGAACGCGTAATAACGGACTTTAAGTGTTAACAATTTTGAAAAATGTATGATTATTTATTTATTTTTGGTTAAATCAAAATAAGCCTGTTGAGACATATAGAATCACTGAAGTATTTCAGAACCAATTCTACTCAAGGCTCATCAAGAGATTTTCCATGTATTCATAACTATAGACATAACATCTAACAAAAGAAATGAAAGTAAATTTAGAAAAATAGTTATCTCCTTGAAATATAATCGCTCCTAATTAAGTTACATAAATCGGTTTACGACAAGTGCGTATGCAGGGCATCGTGTCCTCTACATTTAAATTGACTATATGTAAGTATGTACATATTTTTGTTTTTTTTTATTTAAATTCTGTCCAGAATAATGAGGCGGGAATCTATTTGGACTTTTTTTTTATGTATTATTTTATTAACGTTGCATTAACGTAATAAAAATTGAACATAATTATATGAAAAGGAGGGCAACTGGCGGCCTTATCGCTTTCGAGCGATCTTTTCCAGGCAACTACTGTGAAAAGATGTATTAAATTAGATAAGGTAAGCAAGGAGCGTAAAAATACATAATAATTATAGTTATTAAGAAAAACCTAAACAGGAACGACAAAGAACTGAACTAAAAAAAGGATACATATATAAAAAAAGTAAAGACTAGTTTATATACTACAGTAGAACCTCGTTAAGTCGAACCTCGATAAGTCAAAAACCTCCAAATCTCGAAAAAATCTTTTGTTCCCTTCCCTTCAAACACCAAAACCTCCATTACTTGAAATTTTGACCCTCTGTTAATCGAAATAATCACCGAGTCCCTCCAAGCCATTTTGGTACATATTTTCACTCTATAACTCGAAAAATTAAATTTGACCTCTGTATCTCGAACATAGGAACGTTTTAATTTACAACCTTTACAACTTGATCATTTTGAATTTATTATCTCTATTGTTCGAACAAAAATAAGTTACCGACTTTAAGAACTTGCCGACAATGTGAGTACACTATTGTTTCTTAGAAAACATTTTAGGAGTATACAATAATAAATTTATGACTCATGGAATCACGTGTTTGCTTGCTTTGTGTCAGGTGTGCAATTTTGATTCCCTTTGAAATTTAGCAAAGCCAGTCAATACCTTACGTAATTTTATAGAGCAAACCAGTAACTCTGAAGAAGAAGAATTTTCTGCTCTTTATAGATTAGACAATGCTATAGATGGAGAACAACCAAATTATCTAAAGCAAAAAAAAATTACTGACTTTTATTAATGCCATATTTTTTATTTTAAAATGATTTGAAATAATGTTGATTTATAATAAATAAAAATATGTTTGTCACCTCTGCAAGTTGAATTTTTATTTATTTTACCTCTCTAACTCAAAATTTATAAGAATAAACCTCAAACTCTTTATGTCGAATCAAAATCAGCCTAAGTCGAAATCCTCCATAAGTTGAAAACTCTATAATTCGAATTTTTTGGCGTCTCCCTTGATGTTCGACTTATAGAGGTTCTACTGTATACTAAATATTAGGTAAACATAACTTATTACGAGAATATCTCATTCCGAACCTTTCCAAATACTTCTGGATATCTATGTATTGTTTTGTCAATAATTTGCGTAACTGTGTATAATTTAAAATTACTGTACATTATGCGTAAGATCTTGTATAGGCCAAACAATTGTATTTGCATTATAATTCACGGGTCCCATGTTGGTCAAGACATCAAGTGTTCGTCAATTGTTTTAGTCAATAGTAATGCTTGCATGATTATACAATATACCTTATGAAGAAGATAAGTAGTACGGAAATTATTAAACTCAGTTATATATAGATTTAAAAGAGTGGTGGAGAGTTTTTGCCAGTTCTTGCCCGAAGTACGCTCATGACTTGCGAACTGGTAGTAAATGTAAATTTAGAATCAATTTAACATCGTTGCTGTTGACGTTCATAAGTGTACTTGTTTACCTATATGAATAAGTTATTTTGAGTTTGAAACCCCTTTATAACACGGTACTCTAATAACGCATTTTCATATTACCCGGTTTCACGGGAATAACACGAGTATTCCCCCAAACAACGCGGGGATTTCACACATTAAATGTATACACAGTACTGGTACAATTAGAATGATTGTACTCATTTATTTTGTTCAAGATAGTTTGTTAATAATATTTTATTTAAATCCCCTTTAACGATAAAAGTTAAACGTGAATTATTTGTACATAACCCGTTATATGAAATCATACAAACGCGTTATGCGAGAATACTCCTAAAGCGCTTCCTATAACGCGGAACCAATCAATATGCTTGCGTAATTTTTAAAAGTATTGCACAATAATACCAAATATAATTAATATAATAATTAATATGATAATAAAACTGTCTCTCGAGAAATATATGGGAAAAAAAAATATCGTCAAAACGGTTTCTTAATTTGTATGAGGCATGTTCAACATTATGTTAGATTACTTTTAAATCCGCACATATGTACATCCACTTTCGTTTAAGAGCAAATATGACTTCGGTCACGAAAGTGAAAAGTGGTTTTTGGAGTCGTGACGACTTTGATTTATGAGCTTTTTAAGTTTAAAATCAATTACGCCTTTCGTTTTTCGTCCACTTTTAGTTTCAATTTTGCCAGTCATTATTTTTCGCTTGTAAGTCCGTCAGACTAGATCTGACATGCGTTTAATGATATACAGCCTTCACAACACTCGTACTGCAGCCGGGTATTTCAGAAATAAAATAATGCACATTGGGGTAGGTCAATTATGAAGGGAAGTTAATTTTTATCTGTACTAAACAGATACAAACCTATTTCGATAGAAGTATTTCTTTAAGAACAAAATTTACAAGCTCGGTTTCAATATTTATGGAAAAGAACGGCTGTCATATTCATATATACGTATAGAAAACCGACTCGTAGCATTTACGATTCGTATGTTATAAAAGAGGACCGTAACAGGGTCACATAGAACAAAATACGTAATGCTTCTTTTGTTTTTACCTCTTCGAAATTTAAAATTAAATAATTCTCAGTTATCCGTAAGTTGAATCTTCGACATTAGTCTCATAGTGCCTGACGTTGCTTTCCAAAGGCTCAACTGTTCTACATACAAGTAAGCCGTCTACGGAACTAACGTTACTTAATAGGAAGCCAGCAAAAAGTGGTCGTACTTACGCAAAAACCATAGTTTTTCATACCAAGGGTCACGGTCTTAAGTCATTACTGTTCGTCTCTTTCTGACAAATTGTTTTTACGCTGAGATAAAAAGAGACAGTTTTAGTACAAATTTGTTTTTATACTTATTTTGTACTTCTACTTATAATAATAATTATTTGTTAGCTCTGAAGCTGTAATCAATAACTTAATGTAAATTTAAGCAGATTTCCTGCAATTTATTAACCCTCCCCCCTCCTACGTCCAGCAAAAGTAAGCAAAGCTCAGTACATAAACGTATAAATTTTTGTAGGAATCCTCGAAAATCCATTTGCTTTATCACCAAATTAGGAAATCAAAGGGGGAACCCCCCCCCCCCCTCGCCCCTGTTGTGCTTACGTAATTGTACTTGAAAATACTCATTTAAAAATCATTGAAAATGTTCTATGCACTAGAAAGTATTAACTACTGTTGGAAATATTTTTCTCAGAAACATAAAAAAACAGTTATAAGTAAGGGTAATGAGGACTAACCGTTGGTTACGGATAAGCTGATGAACGAGGCAGTAGATACGTTACTTTTTGTTATAACAACTTACAAGTCTAATACTGTGTTTATGGAAGATGACGCTATTAGAAACCTACACCAATACAATTTAATTGAATCACATATTATATGTTTAATCGACCTTATTCAATTACAAAAAGCCGTCAATTGAAGAAAGTTTTGTCATTGCAATGTAAAGGGTTTTTTTTATATATCAGCGTTTAGTTTTTCTTACATACAAATATTGGTATCACCGGGGGAAGATTATTAATGAAGACATACATAATATTAGATAATTCATTGTGTAAAGAAAAGCATTAACGTGTTATACGACATTTTATACCATAGAGACAGATAATCAGCCTTTTTTGTCTGACACATGTCTATGCGACCGTCAAAATAATATAATAATCTTATTCTCTAAAACTTTTTTTTTATGTAAAGGATGCAAACGGACAGAAGGCTCCTGATGTTAAGTGATGCCGATGCCCAAGGCTCGCAAGTGCGTTGCCGGCCTTTCAAGAAATGGTACGTTCTTTTCCTGAACCCGTAGACCGTTGGACCCTAAGTCGAATACTTGCTTTACGTCGAATGTTTACCACGGTATGAGCAAGTGTTTGATAGAAAGAAACATCCTTTGGTCTAGCCGTGTCGAAAACTTCACTCTCAGTTTTAGTAAAAATAAAGTGGTAAGTGCCAATTCTTAGAAGGCAAGCAATACCCTCGCGAGCCCTCTGGCATTGAGTTACATCATGTGAGCCTCCTACCCGTTTGCCCCCTGTTCTATAAGAAAATATTGTTATATTATTTTAGAAAAATCTAGTTATATAAAACGCACTATTTCTTTTATATTTTTCTTTATAAGATATTGATACGGACACGCTAAATACGCAACTTGATATTAACTTTAAGATAATAAGCTCGTAACATAGCTAAAGATGTAATAAAATGTATGTAATTAAAATCAAGCAATGACTTTGACAAACAGTCAATAAATCTTATATTAAATAAAATACCCGATAGTAAATACATACACAAATGGATAATTAAATGATCTAACTCGTTACTTGGAAAATGAAGTTACGATCCGACGGTGAAATATTTTGCGAAATGTTAAGTTATTCATCAATAGAAAGCTGGTTCCTTCATTTTATTTACATCTCCACCTCACCATAACTCCGTCTGAGTGGCCATTAGCAAAAATAATGGATATTACTTCCAATCAGGACTTCCTGGAATATAAAATATTGTATGTAATAAGAATTATTCATGTGCGGTAGTTTTAAATATAAACAATGATTTGTGTTTGACTAAAAGACTTTTGTAACAATGTTTTGGGATCAAAAAACTAGTTATTTGTTGTTTTTATTCTAATTGCTATTTTACGGGTTTTTGGAGGCATTTAGATCAAATAATATTTAAACCCACTTATCGTTCGGGTTTAAAGCTAATTTGACGGTAGATAATTATTATTAGACTAAGTGAATTATTGCAAATAAGCTATCTCTTCCAATGATTTCCAGTGATTCATCTTGAATCGAGGAATATATTTTTTTAAGTATGAGGTTCTCAAATAACTGTTTAATATAATATATATATCGTTTATTAAACTAAACATAACAATCAAATATACAGTATTTAAAATTTTCTTAACCTACATAGTAATAATAAGAATAATTAAAATTTCAAACAAATTTAAAAAGTTTGGTCCCTGTGTGCCTTTAACGCTGGCAGCATTTCCTCACTGTATTGCGATACTTATTCGTTGGGCGAGGAAAGCACCATCTCTGGGGTCTCTTTAATTAGCGTCTTTGCACTTGAACCCCACGGCCCAAGAGTCCCTACTCCAAGAGGAACAAAATCGAAGTTAGAGGAAAGACTCTTATATTTATGGGCACTCCTAAGTTGATTCGGGGTCCAAAAGGGTGCCAGTCTTTGGCGACGGTTAAGCATTAAGCCTATGACCGGCTTTCCTAGACACCACAGCCAACAACAACCTTACGCGGTCTGTAATTGTCGGTTTAATTATTTTTATCATTAAGCTTTCTCATAGGAAGTAGGTAATCCAGTATAATAAAAGTAATCGACAGGAAACCATATTTCCGATAAGAAACGCAAACATAAACCCTGCTTTAATGTGTACCCATCTATAAATTATTAGGTCGCTTTATCATTCTATTAGCGTTAGATTGCTTTGAGTCCAATCCGCCTATCATGTTATTTCATAGAAAACAATTATGTTACAAGTCATAATATTATTTACATCAAAATTGCAACCAAATAGGTTAAGAATCTGGAGTAAAATTATTTTCAGAGCTTTGTCTGTCAGTCTCGTTTTATGTACCTGCTAGTATTTTTTTAGTAAATATGTAAGTACCTAATAAACGTTAATATGCGTTTAAAGCATTAATTATTAATGCATACATTGTTAGTGACCAAAAGGCCAGAGATAATGACTATTTAAATTGTTTATCTGTTTCATGATCATTTTTCAATCTAATAGGCAAATAGGTGATCAGCCTCCTGTGCTAGACACGCGCGACTGTTTGGGTCTTAGGCAAGCCGGTTTCCTTACGATGTTTTACTTCACCGTTCGAGCGAGTGTTTAATGCGCACATAGAAAGAAAATCCGTTTGTGCACAGCCGGGGATCGAACATACGACTTCATGGATGAGAGTCGCACGCAGAAGCCACTTGGCCAACACTGCTGAAAATATTTATGCATAGCAAATACTTATGTATTGACTCGCAACACATTGCATAATTTATTCTATTAATACTTAGTTTCCGTGTAATTGGACGGTATCAAGTATATATCAATCATGTATATTTTGTTATTAAAAAAAATATCAAGATTTTATTGCCATAACAATTCTTGTTCAATTACTGACGTAACTTTGATAGTTAAAATTGTTTATGCAAAGTATTATGGAAGATGGTCTTATAAGGCGCGCATAATCAGTCATATTGCATTTAATCTATATATTATCAGAAATTACCTTTAAAATTTTAGCTTGTCACCGATACAAGATAAATATGCCAATTAATCAATTAAGTACAGGTTGGTAGTTAAAGATTTCTTTTTGCGAGTGTAAAAAGGAATCGCTTTAAATACCCGTGGTAGTACAGTCGACTCTCGATAATATGAAACTCAAGGGTCCAGAGATAAATTTCAAATTATAAATATCAAGCGTTTAAGTAACGACGAGAGGAGAGGGCAAGTAAATATGAGTTTGATCAAATAAAAGAGTTTATGTAAACAATTGACAGGTCTGTACATGATAAACACTTCTAATTATAGAGAGTAGCCCGGACTTTTTATTATTTCTTTATTTCTTCAAATTATCGCATGTTGGCAAGATACTATTCCTTCAACTTTAAATCACCGAGGGGACCAATTAACATTTAAAGAGTCCGAAAAAAAAATTCACTTTAACGAGTGTCAAATTATCGACTGTAATAATAATATATTACCAACGTAAAGTATGTTTATTCAAATCTAAATACATGTTAATATCAAATGCATTGAGATTTAAGTCTTATAGATTTGATTGTTAATTTTCTAATGATTTTAAAAATCTGAATTTTATGATATTGTTTGTAAACCAATATTATGTATGATTGAGGTGTCAAATAATTTTCTTCGTGCCTTTGTGTAATGAACGAATAAAAACTAGGTTTTAGAATTCCCTCAAAAGTATCTTTAACTTAAAAACATTATTATTGCTTTTCAGTTGATTAAATTCTAAAGTATCTGTACGTTCTAAATTCAAAACAATTTGTTTCTGAATCAAATAGATTTTACAGAAGTGTACTTTAAATATCACCAAACATACGCAAAAGGTTCTACTTATTGCTAAAAAACATATTTAAAAAGTACCACGCGTAATATTAGACGTTTTACAAAAATAATTTGAAGCATTTACAACTATTCGAGACACAATCACATCGTCGAACTGAGCGCAAACCAATTCAGTCCCATTGCCATATCAATCATAGTATTTATATGCAATTTGTGCATGCGTCATATGTTAATGTATATAGATTTGACCTTCATCTATGTGACACAACGTTTCTCTTATTTTTATATGTACGGTGAACTTCGTATCACCTGTGTACATATATTTGTGTCAAAGTTTAATACAAAAAATTTTAAAACAGACCAAAGAGATTGGGCCTCATACTACAGCTATGAACACAAATTAATGAAGGCATCTTTAAATATACTAGCTGATCCGGTAAACGTCGTTTTGCCATGGATATCATATAAAATAAAAAATAGGGGTTGATCGTAGAGGGGTGAAAATTAGGAGTTGTATGTATTTTTTAATCTTGTATCATAAAAAAATTAGGAGTGGACAACCCTTAACACTTAGGGGGATGAAAATAGATGTTGTCCGATTCTCAGACATACACTATCTGGTCAATATATTCTTGAAGCCTTGTTGTATGTCCAAAAAAATATAAACGATTTTAAAACAAATGGTGACTTTCACCAGTATAATACGCGAAATAGAACTAATTTCAGTGTACGACCAACCAGGCTCCAAAAGATAAACCACTCCTTATATGGAAATTGTATTCGTTTTTACAACAAACTCCCAAGCGAAATTAGAGTATTATCACTAAATAAATTCAAAGCCCTCGTTAAACGAAAATTAATCAACAAAGCTTTTTATAAATTTGAGGACTACTTAAATGATCCTAATCCTTGGGATTGAATTGCTCCAGTTCAAACAATTTGTATGACAATACTTGGCGATTAAAAAGAGTGGCGGAAAGTTTCTTGCCAGTTCTTCTTACCCGCTCTACGCCCTTGACTTGCGAACTGGTAGTAAATGTAAATTTACGATTAATTTAACTTGACGATTCAAAAGTGTACTTGGTTACCCACTTGAATAAAGATTTTTTGAGTTTGAGTATGCACACAAAATTTCATGAGAATCGGTCAAGCCGTTTCGGAGGAGTTTAACCACAAACACCGCGACACGAGAATTTTATATATTAGATTACAACCAAGTGACAAAAGACAGCTAGGAACAATTTTTATTTGAAAATTCGTTTGTCGTTTTTAGTACTTTTCTTTACTTATTACTTATGTTTTCCACGATTTAAACCTTATGCATGTATTTCTATCCCTACGTATTATATCAATAAAATAAAAATTATTAAAGAGTATAGATACTGTACAAGTGTACATGTATGTATGTTTCATTGGTACTACTTTTATATATATATAATGTTTTGATTACACGTAATTCTCATTGACACGTCTATTGTGATGATTCTGAGTATATTGATAACAATCGCGATACGGCAAACTATGTAAAAATTGCAATAATTCACAGGAATTGCCAATCACAATCGATTAAGACGTCCTCTAATACGAAACTCAAAACTGCCTTCAGCCGCATTTGGAATTGTGTAGTGCGAAATCTTAACAATAATAAATTTAAAAAAAATAAATAATAGTTTAAAAAAAACTAAAAAAAAACACGCTTTTAAAGCACATCAAACTAAAAAGGGTTGCTCGATAGACGAAAAATATGGCACAGAGCGCCCCACGCTTTTTCACAATAATACCAGTATTTTTTGTTCATTACCATTTTCAGCCTAAATTAGGAATTATTTTTCACTTTTTAGTTTGATGTACTTTAAAAGCGTGCTTTTTAGTTTTTTTTAACTATTATTTTTTATTTTTTAGTTAAATTTATTTTATTTTTTTAGTTTGATGTGCTTTAAAAGCGTGTTTTTTTAGTTTTTTTAAACTATTATTTTTTAGTTAAATTTATTTTATTTTTTTCATTTTTTTTCGGATTATTGCATTGTCATCGATCTTTGACAGGTGCGCAAAGTTTGAATTAAATCTGTCCGTTAAAAGTGGGTCAAAATCGAGTCCGAAGGAGTCGGTTACATACATACATACATACATACATACATACTGGTGAAGCTAATATAAAGCGTGTAAAAATAATCGCTGTTGAAGGTGGAGTAAGCCTGCAGATAAAGAGTTTATTGCATCGTTCAGGGATATAACCTAATAATCTGTATAAAAGTCTTAGAGTATTTTTGCTGGAAGGTTAATCGGGGTTAAATTTATGATAATGAGTGAGGAGGAAATTTCTTAAGTTCTTTTTCGTGTCCTTAATAAACACAGTTTTTTTTACTTTTAAGACTGATATTGCGAGTAGTTACTGTTCTTCGATTTTTGGGTCTAAAACATGATTTTTTCATCATGTTTATTCCTTGCCATATTTTTTATCGCAAACACTTAACTAATATGCGAACACTGCCTTCTCAAAACACACGAATTAAAACAATTAAAACATAGAATTATTCAAATCTAATTTTGCTACAAAGGTTTATTTCATTTTCCCCCTAAAAATAATCAAAACACAAGAAATATGTTTATTTGTTAACATAAAATGGGACCTAAATAAATTTTAATCTTAAAACATCGTATTATTGAAAGCCACAGTGATTTTATGCCCTCTGCTGAATTCTCATAAATGTTCGTAATATGGTAGGCGATTTTACTTTTATTTCTAATTAGACCCTAATATCGTAAATAGTAATAACATGATTAGTCACGACGCGACGTATAAATTTTTCAAGATTAACATATCTCCAAGCTTACGAATTACGTTGTAGTTTATCTTACTAATGAATTACCAAAATATATTACCGTTATTTCTTGGCTTTAATGACCACTACAAACATGAAATGTTCACATATATGTGCGACAATTTAACAATCTTTAGTGTTCAAATTTATATGAATTGTTTTAATATTTATTTCATAAAAAAAATAAAAAAGATCAGTGGCGCTACAACTTTTTTTAGGTCATGGCCTCAGATTTGTGTGTCTGTTTCATGTTCATTTGTTAATCTAATCGGAAAGTAGGTGATCAGCCTCCTGTGCCTGACACACGCCGTCGACTTTTTTGGTTTAAGGCAAACCGTTTTCCTCATGATCTTATCCTTCACCGTTCGAGTGAATGTTAAATGCGCACATAGAAAGAAAGTGCATTGGTGCACAGCCGGGGATCGATCCTACGACCTCAGGGATGAGTCGCACTCTGACGCCACTTGGCCAACGCTGCTCTTATTTCGTTGTATATTTATTTCATAAAAAACAATAAAAAATAAATATACTAAATATACAGAATTTCCAATTTTCTTAACCTACATAGTAATACTAAAAATACTTAAAAACTATTAAAACAAATTTAAAAAGTTTGGTCTCTGTGGCAGTGTTTCCTCACTGTATTGTGATACTAATTAATTCATTGAGCGAGGATTTTTTTAGTTTCAACGGAGCATAACTATTAATACCAAACTTGAAGCGGTGCTTTTATCACTTAAAATTGCTAATCTCGCTTTTAATTTAAATATAAATACACCTAATCATCGCATACAATTAAAGAAAGCGAATATTTTATAATGGCAATCAAATAGCTTTTGAAATTAAAGTCTGTGAGTGACTGTTCAATTTTTTACGCTGTTTCTTGACTGTATGCAAACTTTTTGTTTGATTTTTTGGTCTATGTCATTATTGTGATTCGGAATCTTTGAAGCATATATATAATATACCATAGGTTCATTATAACGAAATTTGGAAGTCTTCAAGTATAGGTCTAATCTTAAAAAGTTTTTACGTGGGTCTTCAACTTGTATCTAAGATCAATTTTTCTGCTGTATACAGAAATATACTACGACGGCTCATTGGTCTAGTGGTTAGTAGGTACCCCTGACTGCGAATCCACGGGTCCCGTGTTCGATCCCCGGCTGAGACAAACATCGATGTGATGAGCATTTGGTGTTGTGCTTAGGTCTTGGGTGTTTAAATATGTATTTAAATGTCTATCTATCTATAATAAGTATGTATATATATCCGTTGCCTAATACCCATAACACAAGCTTCATCAGCTTAGCATGGGACTAGGTCAATTGGTGTGTCCAATAAAAAAAAATACTAAGGCTAAGAGAATCTTATCGAATTTCATTAACTTTTTACTAACGAAAAATAAACAAAATCTTTAAATTGAGCTACGTCTCGTTTTGAATATTAAAGGGTCTGATCATTACACAATGATTTATGGGGCAAACAAATTACTTTATCCAGGATTCGATAATTTATTAGATGAATTTAGATTACGTTTGGAGAGTTATTACCTTCTAAGGGATATTAGAAATATTACACGTTAGAAATGATTTAATGAGAACATGTACTATGCGTTGGTCATAATTAATCAGGTATGTAATTATTACTTTAGTAGTAATGAATATACATAGTATATTTATTTTTAAAAATCGAGAAATCAATATCCCTAGTATGAAATTTTTAAACTGGGCAAGTAATTCCACCTCTGGATTAGTGGCTCGGAGTAAAACCCGAAGGTTCCTCATACTTTATGCTGTTCTTCTTGAATGGTTATACGATTTTAAATGTAATAATAATTGTTGTTACTGGACACTTTACACAGTAATAAAAAACAATAAGAGCTAACTTTTATTATGACAGTTTATTGAGTGGACATATGACTGATGAAATTGTCAGCGTGTGGCTTTGACCTGCCCATTGTGACGTCATCAGTTAACCTACCCTTAATAAGTACCGACCCCATGTATACCAGCCGATAGAGTCGTCATATCTTTCTATTATTATTAATAAAGATCAAGAGAGATTAAGAAGTTTAAGGAAACATACAGCAATGCATTTTAACTGATACTGGATACTTTAATTTTAACTAACCGTTAATTTTAATCAAAAAAATCACAAAACTTATGTAATCTTTAAGGTGCATTGCTGGTTTCGTGCGATTCTCATCCCGTTTGATCTCCGTGTAAGAATGGACTAAGTGCGCATTTTACACTCGCTCGAACGTTGTAGGAACATATCGTGAGGAAACCAGCATGCTTAATACCCAAAAAGTCGACGGTGTGTGTCAGGACAGAAAGTTGATCACCTACTTGCCTATTAGAATTGATCACGGAACGGTTACAGAGATCTGTGGCCCAGACCTAAAAAGGTTGTAGCCATTGGTATATATAAAATAAAATGGAAACTCGTACGGATTTTTTAAATTCTTCAGACTATGTTAAAGATACAGTTTTGAGTTGCGTAATTAGGCGGCGATGAATGAAACGATATGACACATTACGTCCCAAAAAGTTCCTTAGCGTGGGGTTCGCCTTCAATTTGTGAGATTCTTTGGACTGGGTGTCATAATTCGCTGACTCAGAACGGAGGCGCCGTTTAACGTATACGGCTTGAATATAGCAATTTATAATAATATATGAGCAATCATATGACTAGTGTACCTTTATTCTTGCGTAAGCTAATTGAAAGAAAATTTCCAAAGATTTTTCTCTAGTAGTAAAGCTAATGTCCCGTAATTATACAGCGGTTACAGTAAACCCCCTTATAACACGGTACTCTTATAACGCATTTTCAGTCCCTCGTATAACACGGGGATTGCACACGTTATATTAATGTACTGTGACATTTATTTTATACTTATTTCGTTCTTAAAATAGTTTTTTCTTAATATTCGATTTAAATCCCCTTTAGCGAGAAAAACTAAACGTAATGTAATGCGAGAATACTCCTATAACACGTTTCCTATAACGCGGAACCAACCTACCGTGTTGTAGGAGGGATTACTGCATACGGTTGTAACACATAAACCAATTCTTAGATATCGATATCCAGAAAGAATATTAGTTAAGAAATATAATGCTGAACATTTAAAAAAACAAATAATGGGTTACCGAAATGTTTCTATCGCTTGCTCAGTGATAGATTTATGTAAGGCATTAGATATGATGTCAACATGTTTTGATAAAGTGGATTCGGAAAGATCAGTTTCTTGAGTCGCCTTGTATGTTTCATACGACTCCATTCAACAGTTTGTCAATTTCCTATCATCAATTTTTAAATCAAAGCTAATAATTTTAAAATCACATATGTTTGATTAATTACTAAATTACTCATGCGTATAACGGGACACTACATTTGCATCATTGTATCACATAGATAATAAATTGATGGGAAATGTACTAGAATTAGATGTAAAAATAAGGTCAATCTCGCCCCGAGGCTTTGATCCACTTTGACAGATAAATTATAGACCACCATGAGTGGATAGTACCGAAATAGTCGATCAATTTTATCTAGATTCTAGAATGTAATTGGTACAGTCCCGTTTCTCCATGGGAAATGGGGCGCAATCATTCGTCTGCTGTGTCCAGTTAAGTAGAAATAATATTTTTAAAAGTCTAAATGATTATGGTCGAAATTCCACTCGTATCACCTCGACGCGAACGGTACCGACTTCTTCAAGTCGTCATGATGGGCAAGGTCGAGGGGAAAAGACGCGCAGGCCGAAGGAGAAAGTCGTGGCTCCGTAATATCAGAGAATGGACGGGAATGGCCAGCGTAGAACAGCTGATGCCCTTCGCGAAGAATAAGTAGAAGTATGACGAGCTGACCACCAACCTCCAGTAGTGGAGAGGCACTACAAGAAGATCACCTCGACGTCCTTCGTTCCACAATTCAGCGTTTTTAAGAAAGTTTTGCCGCGCACCGCCACTGTGTAATTTCCGAACCAATTCGACTTAGGGTCTTTCAAGGCAACGCACTCGCGAGCCGGCATTGATCTATCTAAAAAAAAAAAAGATTAAGTAATTGTTATCAATAATAATAATAATAATAGTAATAAGTTAGTTATCAATGAACTCTTGTTATCTTTACTCTCATACCGTAATTAACGTTTTATTTAGTTTTCCATTTGTGGATATTGGATTTCGTCCGTTTGAAGGCGTGTATAAAATTTATTCTTTCTGATTGAGTCATAACAGTCAAGGTAACAATAACTTGTTTAACCAAGGCGTATTCATATAATTTCTGAGTGTAAATAGGTCGACAGCCCATCTTGATTTATATCGAAGTGAAACCTTAAATGTGCGCTTTTGTGTTCTTGCATTTCTGAATTAAATTCTTGATCATCAATAAAGGCCTGTTTGGATTTTAGATTTAAAGATATTATGTTGTCTGTATTAATAATAATAACTATGAAAATAAAAAGGGTTTTTTTTTTCAATAAAAACTTGTTAAAAATTTAATTCTTTTGTCAAATAGTGATTAAAACCTTTGATAAATGAATTGATATCGGTAACCGGTGGACACTTATCAGTTATCATTTTTATTCATAATTGCCACACCTCACTATTTTAATACAATAAACATCTGAACCATTGTCATCAAATTAATCTTCTTCCTTAAGTGAACAATAAAAAAATTTAATATTTTAAATTATGTATGTTATGGTCATAAGAGTTTTAGAAAGCCTAAGGGGGGCATGGCCCTAAAAAGGGTGGGAAACTTTTGGGAAAACACTGGACTTGATTTAAGAGTGTATTTGTAACAAAATCCCATGCGCAGTCAAATGTAACTGACATTTAGTTTTATAAGAAAAATCTATGAAAGTCCTCAAAGAAAAACATGCATAATAAAGAGTTACGTTGACAAAGTTTGTCGACATCACGCACAGTGATTATAAAATTTATGATAGAATCATATGTAGTTGATTAGTTATCCAGAACATATCCTTATAAAATCCCACGCTTTAACATTAACTTATTCCATACTTTCCTCAAATGTAGAATTTAAACGACTGTATTATTGATATTTAGTATTCTCCCGTTCTATTTGCCCAGGTGAGGCGCTAACATAGCGTTATTTACGGGAATTTAGAACTTAGTTTAACAGGCTTTATGGTGATTTTTCCGTGTACTAAGTGTTATTTATTATGTAAAGCTAAGACGAGAGGTGATTATCTTGTGATTCATGCATTGTTTGATATCTTAACTTTTACAGTAGAGTTGTTATCTCTGGTTTGCGTTTACGAACCGTAACTATAACTTCTGCTTTACTAGGCTAGCATCCCTGGTATCCCTTTTTTACTGAGTCTATCTAAATGCAAATATTAATACATACTCAATCGGTGAACAAAAACATTGTAAGGAAACCAGTAAGCACAGGAGGCTGATTACCCCACTCACTTGCCTTTTTAACTTAAACAGATAAACACCCTCTATTTGTTCCTTACTATGAGGAATTGACGCATTGGATTCTCTGTATTGTCTAAGAGAGCATGTTTTATATTACGTCAATCTAATATATAAAATTCTCGTGTCGCGGTATTTGTAGTTAAACTCCTCCGAGACGGCTTGACCTATTCTCATGAAATTTTATGTGCATATTGGGTATGTCTGAGAATCGGACAACATCTATTTTTCATCCTCCTAAATGTTAAGGGTAGTCCAGCCCTAAATTATTATTTTTTAATTTTTAGATATTTTTTTTATGATACAGCATTAAATAATACATACAACCCCTAATTTTTACCCCTCTACGATCATTCTATTTTCTATTATAAATGATATACATGGCAAAACGACGTTTGCCGGATCAGCTAGTAAATATATATTTTTGAAACAATATCCAAGTAAGCTAAGTGATGGTTATCTCTAATTAGTTATAAGATATTAAAATACTAACAAGTCTACTATTTACGTACACACAGAACGATGAGAACCAGACAAAAATTTCTCCAAAAATAACTTCAAAGCCCAAATTAAAATGATGAATGATAAGCCATTAACGGTAATAACTCTGTAATTATTCACTATGAATATAAAAACATTTGACAAAACGATAACTATATTAAAGCTTACAGTCACGTAGAAATGCTTAAAAATAATACTTAGTTTTTAATAATCGACTAAATATACTACTTTTGGATTAAATGTATTATTCTGATTAATTTAGGGAAACATAATTAATATTTATTTGATAGTGTAATAATATATTTTAATACTGTTATAAAATAATATAAGAATTGACTATAATGATCCTCATCGCATATGGGAAGTTTAGATTGTACCACCATCATATTTTTGTACGATATTGCAAATAAATTATAATTATAGTTGAGAGGTTTTTTTTGGACCACAAAATTACGACAGACACACGATACAAATTGACGTACATACAAAAAACTGTTATAATATAAACAACAATAAAATAAAATACTATAAAAATACAAACTATAAAAATAATTAAATTATTTGAATCATTAATTGATTTATTCTCTGTACTGTAACAAAACTCTGTGCGGTGTCATTATACGAGCGACATAGCCAGTTTAAAAAGTTACCATAAAATATCCATACTTATATTTACATGACAACACAGCACTGCGATATGGTTGCGATCAATAATTACTTAATTTTTGGATTGTGGCGTAATGAAATAATTACCGTAAGCGAAAAGTGTTCGAAGCGAAATTTTCGAACTTTAGAAACAATGTTAATAAAATGCCGACATAATATTGTAAACGCATGTGTACTCGTCAGTACAATCTCAGTCGGGGCTGGTTTAAGTTAAATATAGATAACTTTTATTTTTGCTCGTTTTATCGTCTGCGGTTCACTTATGTCTGCGATGTCTGCCAAGCATTTTTGTATCATTTTTAATTGATTATTTCTTGTTTCAGGTAAATTGGCGTTTTATTGAGGAAAATTGCTGCAGTGTTTGTTATTATTATATTTTATATAAAACTTTTAAAAAAGCTTCGGTTCTAAACTTTATATTTCTCTTTATAAGAGCTTTCTCAGACATAGGAATGCATTATTTTTAAGGTTGTATTTGTACATTCTGTACGGTAGTGTAAATATAAAAACTTACTTTTTTACCCGTAACTGAACCCAAGCAAGTATTCACGGAAGAAATAACTTATTATTAACTTTGATAAACATTTATACAATTTTAAAAGCATACAGGACTTTCTTTTTCAATATTCATTACGGACTGCATTGATTATTGTGTGTCAGATAAGACACAAAATGCAATTACCAAACCGACCTCATCGTAATAATCGATTTAATACTGTTTCATTCCTTTATAAATTGTGAATATTGTGAAACGAAATTTGATATGCATATTTTAAGAGTAGCCTTAAACGTACATTTTATTAGTTTATAATACAATCTACTTATCTCTTTCTATCATGGCGTAAACACAGTTTGACAGAAAGAGACGAAAGAGTAGCTGAATCCAGAATTTGATTTAAAAGAAAATACAACTGCAATTGTAGGGCATTTATAAACTTAATTTAAAATGTGCCTCTGTCACAAAGTCTCGTACACTCTTGTGCACTCTATTGGCCTTAGATTTAGATAAATGCTTACTTAGAATAAAAACTTCAAAATAAATAAAGAAAGGTGCGTGTTATGTACGTGCGTAAGAAGTTATACTTCTTTGGCATAATTAAAAATAGTTTTTGATTGCATGCAAATAATTAATTACAATTAAATAATCAAAGACTGGAAAAGGAGTCATTATAGTCAATACAAGTTCAGTTTACGTTTGAAAAATTAAATAAATAAATATTTAATATTATTCTCTTACATTAAGTGTAACATAAATTCTATTATTATTCGAATGTTGCTTTTAAATTATGTCCAATGCCGTAGCATCTTCCGTGGGGAACGTCATTTTGTTAATTTTGTGTCACGGTGCGCGCGTATCGTTAAATTTCACTCTCATCAATTTTTCATAACGCGCCTAAAGAAGTAAACCTTCAAAAATAATCTGGTATTTAAATTTTTATACTATTATTACAATTAACATTATTTATTTAATTAATAAAAAAACAGTTTGACAAAGATTACTTTCAAATTTCGCTATTTCGATCTTTGTCTCGCTATTCTTAACAAGAAGCTATTGACTGCCAATGTTATACTTAAACTAAGTTTAATGCGTAGTAGGTGCAAAAATATTCAATAATAACCCAAATGCATTAAAGAGATAACAGGTTGCAAGTAGATAACAAGTATTTAGAGCAAGATAAAGTATATTTTGTCAACTTAATCTTATCTTGTAGGCTTTTGATAGCAATCCACCTGTTAAACTTAAACCGTTGTTCAATATGATTTAAATTACTATAATATAAACATAATTGATCCTATTAAGGTCCCTTGAGAGAACCTTGAACGTTCTAAATTTAACGAGAAATATAGTTCTTATATTGTCTTTATTAATGATAAAAGCTTATTCTAAACTTTCAAATAGGTACAAATTATATATTACTTCAGTTTTTCATACATATTATTGCCATAAAAACAACATATTTAAAACATAGGTTTTTATATTTACGCTGGGTCTATCTTTCATGGTAACACACTTTTGTCTGACTCAATATCACATATAAATATATTTATATGTACATATATGTATGTACATAATATCTTAAGACGTTTAAGACTGTGTAATGTTCTTTTATCTGCGCTATATACTTGTTAGTACAGTAAAATAAAAACATCATCCGGAATTCGGCAGAATCGAATCTTTTTTACATATTTGCTCATGTTTCTATAGTTACTACTTGAGCTAGAAAAAATATCAATTATAATGACGCCGATGTATTAAAATATTATTTAAATTCTTTTATAGATTGTCCAAATGCTTCGGTAAATTCAAAGTGTATCATTATTTTCATTTAAATTAATATTATCATTCTGTATTGACTTTAGATAATTGCTTACTTAAACTTAAAATCAATATCGTTAATCCAAAAACTATTATTACGAACAATTTATCTTTCCTCTTTATTAGTAGATTGTATCAATATTATACAAGTCTTACATAATCCTTATGATGTAATGTATAAGTCACATTTACCTGTATAATTTAACGAAACGTGGCTCGGTCATTCAACAAAATGTCGGTACGAAATTGCCGTCATATCGTTGTTGTGACAATAAAATTATTGGTTTGTTGTTGTATTTATATTGTTCTTCGTCTTGGTTTACGGTTTATGTATTGTACGAAATGTATTCTTTAAATCTTTTTTATTTATACATACATACATAAAAAACAGCAGCCTTAATTTCACAATAAAAACATTCATTTGACGCCCCGTTGACAGTTGACATAATTTTGGAGATTTTTGAAATCGATAACTTTTTCTAAATAGTCATTATGAAATCATTTCGCCATCTACTTATAAACGAAATATTTTACGATTTTCTATTTTAGCTTCTCCTACTGTAGTTTATTTTCTGTCTCCACGTTTAATTTAAAACTAGAAAGCTTAAAAAACCTATTTAACATGTTGACAAGTCGATCATTAATCTTTCAATTATTTTTGTAATCACGTAAAGAGTACACGGTGACATGTAACTATTAATAACAATTTGTAACATGACTATAAGCTAATAAAATTCTAATTTGTAGATAACGGCTGTATTCACGGCCTTAGAGATGTAATTAAAATTCCTGACATTTCAAAGGCTTTAAATTTTCGATTTATTGGTACCAATATCGCTTTACAAATCTTAGGAATACGCTTATCTTGTTTAATCAAGGTATCTATTTCCTATATTTTTACGACTAAAACGCAACGAGTTGAGCAGTGTTGGTCTATTGGCTTCAGAGTGTGATTCTTATCCCTGAGGTCGTAGGTTCGATCCCCGGTAATTCGCTCGAACTGTGAAAGAAAACATCGTGAGGAAACCGGCTTGCCTTAGACCCAAAAAGTCAACAGCGTGTGTAAGCTACAGGAGGCTGTACTTGCCTATTATATTGACAAATGATCATGAAACAGATACAAAAGTCTGAGGCCTAGACCTAAAACAGGTTGTAGCGCCACTGATTTTTTTTAAATATCACCAGCAACAAGTTCCTGTCAGTTTATGCGGAAAGAGATAATTATTTTCCACTAGTAATTACATTTACATATTTACAAAAAAATATACATTTTATTTTTTTATCAGTTTTATTGCTCGTAAGTTGTCGACATAAAACAGGTAATTTAGCAGTGCAGCAACCTCAAATCCCACGACTATTTCCGCAGACTATCAATGCATGCTCCAAAGTGTGAACTCTATGTGAACCACAGATTCATAACTCGGTCATGGCACGGTGTAGCATACTTTTGTATTTACTGCACGGTGCACCGAAGGTTTTGACCGTAACAGTTGTGCCTTTGAGGCCCGGTCTGTTTTGAGATTTTTTCATTTAAACAATAAATACAAGCGGATTATCTAACTTAGCTTACTTAAATTGAAACAAATAAAATCTAGTAACAATATTACTAACCTAAAAAAAGTTAAAGAGGTTTGATTGTCATAAAATCACTCCATGTATTTGTATATCTATATTCACACTGCTTACACACTGTATACGTGCTAATGATGATATAAATAAATAAATAATCTGCGTTTACTGCACAAGACGTTATGCGACAGAATTGCCATCTAAAGTTCTAATTTGTATAATGTAACTGCGTGTTGCTTCGTGCTACGTTCGCCCTTTCTCACTCTCTCTCAATCAGTCTCAATTGTTCTCTCCCTTTTCTTCGACAAAAACGCTGCACATCTTCGTGACGTTCCGTAAAATTTTACCCTCATGCGCCTAAAGGAGTTTCACTTCAAAAAAATCGCTCGTTGAAGCTTAATATCCTGACAATATCGAGATGTTTGTGAGCACACAATGCATCTGTTGACAAATTAATCAGTGTACAACGACATTGCTATGGCGAAAGGGTTGTAGGTAACTTGACACTGTAACATAAGACTACAGGTCTACAGGTACTTCGGGCATAATGTAGTGGCGCTGTGTAGGTTGCTTGGTTCAAGTTTCAAGTTCTATTTTGTATGACTTAAAAGATTTAACATAGATCAGTTGGTATTTTGGTAGCGACATACTCGATCTGGGTTTCTCATACCGTGATCTTACTCACGTCTCACACTGTATAATTTCTTATTGTATACGTAGAAGAATCTTAAATACATATTATTAATTAAGTAATCTTTTATACAAACATGTATAGAGAAACAAATGAAAGTTATTTTTTAACTTAGTCTAAAACATTATGAGAGCGGAACATATTAAAGATAATATAAACTATCAACATCCCATAGTGTTTTAAACAATTAATGATAATCATATAACATTTTAAGTAAATTAAATGCTAAATAAGCAAAAAACAACTCATACAACATATAGTGGTACATAATAATTTAAAAATAAAAATCATTACAAATATGAAACTAGGGGCCTGTTTTAAAGTAGCATTTGGTAAGAGAATTTTTTAAATTGGTTTACGTTACAAACACAAAAGTGAGAGGAGTGTTGGCCTAGTGGCTTCAGCGTGCGACTTTGATCCCCGAGGACGTAGTTTCGTTCCCCGGCTGTGCACCAATAGATTTGTACCGTATATAACATTCGCTCGAACGGAAAAATCATGAGGAAGAAATCGTGAGGAAACCGTCTTGGGTTAGACCCAAAAAGTCGACAGCCTGTGTCAGGCCCAGGAGGCTGATCACCTACTTACCTGTAAGATTGACAAATGATCATGAAACAGATACAGAAGGAGGCCCATAACTAAAAAGGTTGTAGCGCCATTGATTTATTTTATCTTTTACAAAGACATATCTCTTAATAGGTTCATTATTTATCTAAAAACAACGGTTTTAGAGAAAGTATTCATATACCATTTCTCCATGTCTGAATACTGCAAAAACAGTCGTTAGGTAAGTGAGCGCAGTTTATGCTAAGTGTCTTTCCGGCAATTTGAAAGTGATATCAGGTAAATGAGACCTTTTCTAAAAAGGCTTTTAATACTTTATGTTACGAGTTAGTAGCTTTTATGTCGAAGTATTGCTAACTACCTGTAGTCTGCATTAATTCGGTCGTAGCACGATGTTTCTATAGGCTAAAGCTTTCATATGTAAATACACTTTTCAAAGGCAAACAAATATTGTTGTACTTGCGGTATAGCGGACTTTTTTAGATATTGATGGTTGTTTTTTGTAGATATTGACGTCTTATATAAACGTAATAATCACTTTGCTTTATTGTCAATAGTTTATACGAATTTACGTACGTATACATATAGATTAATATTATTTAATGCTTCATAATTACAGCGTTCGAAAACGTATACCGTTGCACAGATTAAAAAACGAATAGAATCATCAAGTTAAAATGTATGAGTTTACCTCAATAAAACAATAGACAAGAAAATACACGATTATTGTTAATATTGCTATTAGAAGCCGGAAACGTCGATCAAACAAAAACGAAACAAGAAAAGTTCTCATTACCAGTTACAAGTAACTGAAAGTCTGGACGAGATAGTGTTAGAATCGAGAGCAGGAAGACCTAATAATACCCGTCTGGTTGCTAGTGATGTGCTTGGTTATCGATGAAACTCAAATTTACAAAGCAAATAAGCAAATCATTATTTATATACATTTTCGTTGGTCTGTTATTTGTTATTGTAGGACTATATTCACTTAATACTGGTACAGATATATTCTCTAACGGTTAAAGAGGTTAATTTCTACTTAAGTAGAAACGCAACTAACATTTATAACACATAATATATTGTGTAATCTTTTTTCTATGAATTGGTTGATAAATATGTTTAAGTTATACAGAAGTAGAGGATTTAATGGCCATTGTTATATAGCCTTACACATTCACAAACACACATAAACGCACACATTGGCACAATACACGTATTCATTACCATATAAGTTACGGTAGAGCCGTACTTAAAATGCCACACATTGTATATAATTTTAGTTAGTATAAACTAAATAAACATTTTTGATTTTTTTTAATTTGTACCTTGTTGTGTAAAAATTACACCGTATGTACTAAACCGTATCTTAGTATTTGAATTCATTTTTATCGATAAGTGACAGACATCACTACTGAGTCGCAATGACCGGTGGAATCAGTGCCTCGTAAAGGCTTCGGTAATATAGGACGAGTATACTTTATGAAGACTGTCTGACAGACCTATTCGTGTCCGTGTATAATCCAGTTTAGGCTTTTATTCCCCCCTCTGATCGCTTGCTGTCCCCAACTCCGTTGTGGCAAGTTTTCACCTGCACTGCTGCTTCCATCATCTCAAGGTGAATGGCGTCAGAGACACTTTAGTGACCAGGTTTTGTGATAGGTATATCGTGTTAGGCTGCGTCTTTTTGGTTTCTTTCCTTCCATTTTCCCCGTTATTATAACTTTTTCAATGGGTTTTCCAAAATTGGAAATATTTCAACACAAACAGACATGTCCTCGAGAGCCTCTTTTTATTATATACTCATAAATATTACTAGGGAAAAAATCAAGACAATATTTATATATAAGTTTTTGTTCAAAGAATAGTAAATATAAAATTGTTTTCAGAACCAATCATTTATACTGTAAATGAAGAATGTTCAAAGCAGTTGAATTCATTTATTTTGTTACATTTTCAATACAACGGTTTTTTAAATATATAGAATATTTGTTAATATTGATGCGTGTGCTCATTAATCGATTTAAATCTTAGATAATACTAAAGATGTCGTCCTGTACACGTCTTAAACACTAATAATTTCATCAAAATCGGTCCAGTGTTTAGAAGTTTATTTACAAAGAAAAGATTTATATAAAGATGTACTCCGATAATTAGTTACAATACAATTTGTTATTTATGTGTTTTTTATCTAAGCATATATTAAGTTGTGGAATAGGCTGCCCGGCTCCATACGATTGGCTACCATCTTTTAAAATTCTTCTGTATAAACATTTCTTAACCATATTCTATCCTGCTCAATCATGACTTTTATATTTCTTGTCTTCCTTATTCTTTTGTATTGCATCGCAATTTATGAATCCATGAGAATAGCTTTTTAGTTCTTAGTTTATTTTATTTGGTTGGTTGGTTGGTAATCTATATTTTTTTATAATATTTGGTTATGCACTTCTTGCACTTTACCCATCATATTTCTTTTTTTAGTTCTTTTCCTTACTAGGGTTGCGTGTAAGAGATCGCTTGTGTTGCATCCCTTATAATTTTTATGAATTATGTTATTTGCTTTTCTATAAATCAAACGAAGTGTAAATAAATAAAAATATATTAAATGAAATAAAAAAACTTATAGCATTATCATTTTTAATAATAATATATATAAAACAAGAAACGTGTAAGTTTCAAGATAACACAAGACTTGGAGATATGAATCTCGAATCTTTCGCGGTAAAATTAAATGTGTCAGTGCGCAGAATCCTCGGCGCCATCTTGCGCTTGACATTTTAAATGTTGCCTTGCTGAGAGTGATAAAACTTTATTATTTTAATGGCACTAGACCACATTGCTGATGATTATGGTTATGACTGTAATTAAAAGTATTACGGTTGTTTTTAAACGATTTGGTTAGCCTCCCTTTATTGGTCCATACGATTTTCGTACTTACGTACGCTTTTTTCGACTCCAGGTACTCTGCTACTCAGAGAACCGGGTGAGCAATACCTACTAAAAGCACCACGAATAGTACCAACATGAGCGCATTAAAGGGGCCCCTCGGGGACGCTTTCTCATTCTACCGGGACCTCGGTATAACCATATATATATATAGTGTCGACAAAGTGTGTGACACATGTTTCCATCTAAGAAAGCTAAGTAATAAGGATTAAATAGTATATATACGTATATCATAACAAATATCTGTTAAATGTTTGTGTCTCTACGGAGTACCAAGAGTCCATTGACGTCTAATTTAAATTTCGAATGCTTAAAGTCATCATCCACTCAAAAAATTCTAAATACGAAACAACTCAATTGTGTTTGTTACTATGGTTACGATGTTAAAAATGGTCACCATGGTAACCAGTGCCGTTTTAAAATAAGAACGATGTCAATATTTTTATTCTATAATGAAAAATACCCGCGAATTCGCCTTCCGGGTAAATTGTAGGCAAAAAATTATAAATTGATTTAGATTATTTATGGTCATATGTCTGTAGACTTTAAAACATTAAATATTTTATAGCATACACATAATTATAAGTTTAAACTAAGAATATATATTTAATAACTGTCTCTTATCGAATAAATTGTCGGTATCTTCAGATTTCATCTTAAACCATAAAAAATAATATAGACAGCTCCCGGGCTATTTATTACTGGTACCAAAGCTTGATAATTTTTAAATCGTAATTTCTGTTTATTTTTTCGAATTCTAGGACTTTATTCTTGTGTATTAGTCATTTAATCTGTACATAACTTATATATATAACCTAGTAGGTCTGGGCCTCAGATTTCTGTGTCAATTCTTTGATCATTTCTTAATAGGCAAATTATCATTAACCTTCTGAGCCTGACACACTGTTAACTTTTTGGGTTTAAGACATGGTACTCTCCTCACGATGTTTTTCTTCACCGTCGAGCGAGTGTTAAATGCGCACATAGAGAGTCCATTGGTGAACAGCCGGGGATCGAACCTACGACTCCAGGGATGATAGTCGCACGTATGTAATATGGCTTGAAGTAAGTGGCAGCGCACTTGCGAGCCCCCTGGCATTGTGAGTGTCCATGGGCGGCGGTATCACTTAACATCAGGTGAGCCCCCTGCCCGTTTGCCTCCTGTAATTAAAAAAAAAAGTTCTTTGTACAATAAGACGTTATAATAACCACTGCATCCAACTAATTTTTCGGCTCCATTAGGCCCTGAGGCATCTTAATTAATCTATGTATGCCCTTTCAAAACATCTCATATCAAATACCATTTTCCACATAACTGTCAGTCAATTCATGGACAGCCTCTTTATTGCCTATTGTGGGATTGAACCTTGGTATTAACCACAACTACACCAATTAAAAATTACGTAAAATCGTATACAAATCAATGGGATTTAGGTTAATGGATGGTAAGTTGTTATGGTTTTAAAATGGTATAGATGAAACTCATCACTTCTTAAGACTGTTTAAGTGTTATCGCTTTAAGTGATATTTCTATAGTTCCGGGTATTACTGCAAACAAAAGCCAGCCTTTTAGGCCTGGGTCTCAGATTTCTGTCTACCACATTTACAATGGAGTGTTCAGAATACGAAATTTTACCCGTATCACCTCGACGTCCGTCGTTCCACAACCGAGCGTTTTAAGGTAGTTTTTTTCCGCGGAGCATCACTATGTGAAACCAGCTGCCCACTGAAGTATTTCCGAACCAATTCGACTTAGGGTATTTCAAGAAAAGAGCGTACCCATTCTTAAACGGGCGGCAACGCACTCGTGAGTCCTCTGGCATTGAAAGTGTCCATGGGCGGCAAAAAAAGTAGGTACAGCCTTCTGTGCCATAAACTGTAGGCTTTTTGGATCTAAAGTATGTCGGTTTCTTCACGGTGTTTTCATAAATACTAGCAACTGTTAAACACACTTAGTAAGTCCATTGGTGTATAGCCATGTGCTGGTAATTTAAGTAATGTAGATAATATGAAGTGATAACGTAAAACGAAATGTGGTTTAGACCAATCACAAACACGCGACACGAGCCATCGTTCTCTTTGACCAATCACAATCGAACGAAACCATGACGCGTTCCGTTTTACGTTTAACATTTTCACGGCTATGGTATTCTATGTATTAATAATACATTTCTCTACGGAATACAAAATACACTAAAAATAATAATAATATGACTGTTTGTCTCCTATCATTTGACAATCTCAGTTATAAAAAACGAACAATATTACCAGTAGCAGACCTGTCAGTTTGTAAATGTTGACCTCCGGAACGGTGAAGCAAGTTGCTCTATAAAAATAAACTGGAATCTAAGATAAAAACGTGTTGAAAATGTAACTTAAAATATAGATAAGATAAAAATGGCAAACATAATATACCGGACATATCTGGTAAGATACAAGAGTAACGGATTTTAATACAGGACTGTCAAATTTAATCAATACGTATAAAATTTGTTTGTTATAGTCAGTCTTATTACTAAAGTTATCATTTTACAAGCATTTGATCGAATATAAAAATGTTCCTTTACAAAAATGTCCGAGCCCCGCGCCTATACTCAGGTCTATAGCATTTGATTTTTAGTAAAGAAAATATCGCTGTTAGCTCTTGACTCGACTTAGGCTGTTGTATACAACATTTTCAGTTTCGTTACATTTCTTTAAATATAATGCTAATGTAACAACGAGATCACGTGGTACTGAAACTCAATCATTAATTTGACATCGCTGTTGAAGTTACAGAGTACCTGAGCTCATAGTGAGACTGTTATTACTGTATTACTTACTTAAATATATTGTTTCATTTAATCTATACTCACGTTAATCCTTATTCCGTCATCAGAACTAAAATACACTTCGCTTTTTTAAATCATGTTGAACCTACTCTACACATCAGTCAGTTAAAATGGTGTAATAAAAAACCTCTATTCCGGCTACGCTCGCTAAAATAGCCCTAGCTAAGCTGTCAAGTCCCTTAAAGCCAACAGAGACTTTAAAAAAAATATATAATAAAATCTAATTAGCTAAGTCACTACATATACTAAAATTCATCTTTTATTAATCTCGTGACACTTTGGAAGTAAATAACCATTATAACAATGGTAGGCGTCAAATAGTACGTAAATAATAACAAAAACTACACTATAAGTGTAAATATGTTTGTTTCAAATGTTATATGAGAGAAAATAAAGAATTGTTATTATACTTCACTATGAATTATTTAAACAGAAATTTCTAATATGATTTCTATACTATGCTAAGAGTTCTTTAGCATAACAGGTATATGTGTGGCCCACCGTATCTAATCGTTCACTTTATGGTATTTGATTCTAATATCGTCTACAAGTTACTCTAATAGCGTTGTAAGGAATGTTAAGTTGAATACAGGACGTATCCACTCATAAAAATTGCAACATTCAAATATTATAACCAAGAACCAAGACCAGGTAAAAATATATAGTTTAAAGTGCTTTTTATGTGACTATATTTTGCTAGCCGAATAGGATTTAGATTCTGCAAAGGCCTTACCTTTTTTTTTTGGCATGACTGACGTTCCAAAAACTAACACAGATATTGCGCACGCTTATAACAACATCTCAAATACAGAGTGTATTATACGCACACACACCCATTCACATACTCGTACATTCTTAAAGTAGGGCACACTTAAGGTCTTATACAACTAAGACTACTTTTTCTTAAGAAAAAAAAGTGTGTGACTTATGCAACTTAGAAAAAATTTACGCTCATAATTTTTGCCTAACGCGCCAAAAGAATTATAACTTCAAAAATGTTTTAAACATGCATCATGTACAACGGAATAATTGCATTGTAGTAACCCACAACACAGGGGTCCCTGTGGGGACTAGCGTTAGATCAATTTCGCCACAACCATATATCAACTTAACTGCTGACTGGTGTGTAGTAGTATTAAAATGTTTCTGTCGTCTATCAAATAGAAAGTAAAAATAAAATTCATCGCTCCGAAATTATAACTATTCACAGTAACTAACGTAAAACGTAACGTATTTTGAATATGAACCTTGCATAGTAATAATAAATATAATACTAAAATAAATTTAAAAAGTTTAGTCCCCGTGGCAGTGTAACTTTGTTGGTTCCATTGCTGTATTGCGATAGTTATTCGTTGAGCTAGGTAAGCACCTGCTCTGGGGTCACCGATACTATGTACCAGGCACCTGCGTACCCTACGCCCCAAGTCTCTGCTCCAAAGAGAACTAAATCAAAGTCAGAGGAGAGACTTTTATACTATCGCCTGCTCTGCGGCCGCGGCAGCTTTATATCTGAAAAATCCAACAAAATTCCACAAAAAAGACATCAAAAGCTCCAAAAATATAGTGATCGCTCAACGTGTCCAAATAGCTTAAGTCAAAATGACATATGATGTCGACGTGCATACTAAAAATGTCCGTGACATTCCTGAAGACAAAAAAGGAGAATTTTAATGAAGTCAATTATATTAATGATTTAAATTCTTTCCATTGGAATGTTTTAACGTTTTGATTTTTGATGTGCGATTAGCCGTCTGTGCCTACTCAACAGACAACAATTATTGTTTTAATGGGAATCGTACCAAGGAAACTTTGATTCAGTGATAAAAAGAGTGCTACAATCTTTTAGGTCTGGCCTTTCGTACAGTGTCTGTTTCATGGTAATTTTTTTCTTAATACGCAAGTAGGTAGGTGATCACCTCGACGTCCGCCGTTCCACAACTGAGCGTTTTTCAAGGCAGTTTTTGCCGCTCACCACCACTATGTGAAACCAGCTGCCTAATAATGTATTACCGAACCAATTTTTACTTCTTGAACCAAACTTAGGGTCCTTCAAGTAAAGAGCATACCAATTCTTAAGAGGCCGGCAACGCACTCGCGAGCCTTCTATCAGTATGAGTGTCCTTCGGCCTCCTGCCTGTTTGCCCCCTGTTCTATAAAAAAAAGTGCACGCCGTCGACTTTCGGGTCTAAGGCTTGCCGATTTCCTTACGATGTTTTCCTTCATTCACCTTCGTACGAGCGAGCGAGCAAATGTATACAATCTTCTTCTTGAAGAATTGTGTGTTGGTGCACAGCCGGAGTTCGAGTCACACTACTAGGCCAATATTTCATCACAGTGATATTTTGAATTCGCCTGAATTAAATACACTGACCACAAGTAGGCCCCATTACGAGAGCCTCTGCATACAACGTGAACGTGTTAAAATCTAGTTCAACTATTGGCCTTGTAAATTTTCTCATTTATCCACATATGGCATGACCAGTATGTTAATATGTGTTATTAAGTAAATCACTTGTAATTTTTACGCTCACTTAACGCGACTAAATTAATAGTACACTTATAAGCTGAGATTATTCTTGTATAATTGGCTAGTTTTATGTTGGTATGACCTTACTGAAAGTTCTTAGAAATTTTAGTAGCAAGCCACTTGATATTGCTTCATTCATTGCATTCAGGCCAACAGTGAGATTTAATTAAAAAAAAAAGTTTGAGTACTGATGTACACGTGTTAGAACTGTATACTTCTTTGGCGTAATAATTTTCTTCAAGCACTTTAAAGGGACGTCTACCTATTCGAATTTCATTTTAATGGTCACTTCCAATCGAAACGGTATAATATGTACTAATCATAATAAAATATTAATTTTACAATAACCACTATATTTTTATCACATTGGAACGGGTTTTCTCGTATAGAAATCATTATTTTGGTTTAAATAAACATAACTCTGAAAAGCTCTACGCCATGATAGACAATGCAACTTGTCGATAAAAAAGAGCAAGCTCCTCCAACTAGCGGCTCAGACTGCTATACCGACGTTTGAACAGAAATTCAGGGTGTCGGTTTTTTGTGACGGTGGGCGCGCGCATCGTAAAAATTTACTCTCATCATTTTTCCCTAACGCGCCAAAAGAAGTATAACTTCAAAAATCGTTATAATTTCTTCCTTGTTCAATGTTAGTCTCTTTGAAATGATTATACGTTTGTATAAAAATACTAGGACAAACTTTAAGATGGCAGGCACTAACGCCCAAAAAACTTTATTACGTCAATATTCAAACAAGTTTTTAGATTTGCGTTTTATAGCCCGGGGGAACCATAATTCACGCGAATTGTAATTGAAGATGTTACATTATATTATCTCAAATCTTCCTACAACGAAGTATTGTCTTCCTATATTGCATCAAGTATATAATATACAAGTGAAGAAATTATAATGGACTCAAGATAATAATAAATATTAACCGGTTTATCGTGTTTGCCTTGTAAAACAATCACGGTAATGGCCAAGTGCAAAATAATACATTATTTTAAGAATTCCTACCGCAATTTATGCCTACGTAGAGAATTCCAACACATGAACAAAACTCGAAGGTACTAAACAATGTATGGATGGCTCTATGTTTAAACAATTTGCTTTTGTGAACAAATGAAAAACTATTATTTTTATTTGTTTAGATCTATAAGTTTATGCGTGTAAAGCCGTCTATTTTAAATACTACTTTTCAAACTCAAAGAATTTTAATTTTAATTCATCTCTTGATACTTAATCCACTATTTCTACTATCAGTCATGAAAAGGCATTTTAAAATTGCTGCTTATTAAACTGGTTTGACAGATGGTCTAAAATAGTAACCGAATGGACTTGTCCAAAAGGAAAAAGGAACAAGGGCAGAATAGAGTGATGGGCCGATGGGATCGAAAGGGTAGCTGGAAAAATAGGATGGAAAAAGTTGGAGGAGGCCTTTTCACGGACAGGGACCACATCTTGGAGTCAAATTTTAATTTATATCTATTTTTGTTAAATCTATGTCAATATGATGTGGATGAATAAAGGCTTATTATTATTATAAACCGTACTTTAAACACACAAATAGGACATATAATATACATTATTCAAATAAAATATGCCCTCAGGATAAAATACATCGCGTATCCCGTTGTCTCCTAATCCCTATCAATGACATATTAGAGTTCTTAAATGTATTACATTTAGCCCATGCGTGGTCCAGACTACAAAAAGGGGATCAAAATGACAAATGGTTGAAGACAGGCACACGACAATGAAATTGAATTTCAATACCCCTACGCAGGACTATTTTGAATATATTAATATAATCTCGTTTTATATTACTTAACGGTGCTTGAAGGTATAGATAAAATGGAGAGGGAATACATATATGTAAAATTATGTCCTTTTTGGTACTGTTAAGAATCGTAGAATTAGGAATGCTAGTATGGATTTATTTAGTTGGTAAAGTACGGAATGTACCCAATTAATCAAGTAGGCTGAATCATTGAGTTTTTTTTCTGCTGTATATACCATCTCTAATATGTAATACTCGTGTCACAATGTTCGTTCCCATACTCCTACGAAACGGCTCGATCGTTTTTTATGAAATGTTTCTGCATATTTAGTAAGTCTGAGAATCGGCTATTATTTATCTTTCAAATCCCTAAATGTTAAGGGGTTAACCCCAAAATTTTAATTTTATTTTTTTAGATATTTTTTTGTTCTTATTTTTTTATGGTACAACATACAAAAATACATACTTATCCTATATGCAAAAATACATACTTATACTATACCCTTAGTTTTCACTCCTCTACAATCAACCCTTATTTTTTATTAGAGTAGATAGTCATTTTTTTGACCTAAAAAAATGTTTCCTAGAAATAATATATGTACATGGCAAAACGACGTTGTCGGGTCAGCTAGTTTATATATATAATAATTGTAAAAAATGTGACTGTTTCTTGCTCTGAACTCGAAATTTTATTGATGTTTTTTGTTGAACAATACGAAGATATATTTTTTTGTCTTGGTCTATGATTTATGTATTTGTTTCATGAGCATTTGTGTTTTCTAATAGGCAAGTACTATCAACGAATTCCAAATAGAATTTTTGTGTCTAAGTTATGCCGCGTTCACAGTATAGTCCATTTGTGCACAGCCAGGGTTCAAGCTAACCTTAAGGATAAAGGTCGCACTAGGCTTTTAAAGATTTATTTTATTTTATTTATTTGCGCGATACATAAAAATATTTAAAACGCGTCCGGCCTTAACAGTCCATTAGTCGTTTTCAAACCATAAACCACATCTTATCAAGTAAGCTTCTGTTTCGCATTATCGTACCATTAAAGATTATATTAATGACAAAAACATGTAGCAATAATTGTAAGATACTTTGATTCGCCTTTTTGTAAGGGATAGGTATTCACGCATTGTATTGGTTCAAAGTCTTTTCTTTCTTTTAGTAACTGGTCTTCTATAAAATTTAATAACTTCAAATAATACAACGGCTAAATATTCTATGCTAAGAACACAATTAAGAAATAGTGTAGTGAAGTAATTTTTTGTTATACAAAAATATTGAATATTTCGATCACAAGCTCACCTGATGCCGCCCATGGACGCACAAATTGCCAGAAGGCTCACAAGTGCGTTGCCGGCCTTTTAAGAATTGGTACGCTTTTTTCTTGAAGGACCCTATGTCGAATTTTTTTTTTTTTGATTAGCATTGCTTTGAAAGAGCTATAAAACTTAGGCAGATCCAGTTGGATACCGCGGCTCATCTTTAATAAGATCTGGCCATCACAGGCGATATTATAGCGACAAGTCTCTACATCATAAAATAAAGATTTTTTTAGAATTCTTGAAGAGACGGCAACGCACTCGCGACGCTTCTGGCGGTGATGTCTTCGGCCGATAGTATCACTTATCAACTGAGCAAACGGGTTAAGTTTGTTTAAGAATAAAATCCGGGACACAAATTATATAAAATAGGATTATTATTAATGTTTGGTTATTAAAATAATTGGCATCTATAAAGTTTTCAATATTTGTTTATATCAAGATTGGGAGCGCGATAAAATACCTCTTTAAAATTAAATTGCATTGATTATTATCTCGAAACAGATCCTGATATAATGAAAGCTGCTATTTATTATATAATTCTTGTTTAATTGGACTTCGGAATTAGTTATGGATATCCACCTAAAGTGGGCCACAAGCTAGAAAGCGAAAAAGGTATTTCAAATAATCATTTAAGTTATGTTTGCTATGACTACCGAATCTAAAAATCCAGGAGTTTTGGAATGTTATTCGTACACTATGTCCCTTACTGTATATAAACACGGTAGAACTGCACTAATTGGGACTTATAATAAATAAATATATATTATATATTGTATATTTTAATACAAATTATAGCATGTTAGTATACAAATAACGAATCTAAACGATTTAGTAATGAAATATTTGATGTTGTATCGGACGTAAATATTTATTTTGAAACCTCAATATCATTTGATTTTCAAACATGAGATCATTTTTTCATAGCAATACAACCAGTCAGTGAACTACAAGCTGTAGGAGAAAACAAAAAAATATTTTAAATGCAAATAAGTGAAAAAAACGAAGAACAATTCAAAGCATTTAAATAAACGAGATTATATCTGTAAAAATGCCGACTTATTTGGTATTAAAACAATATTGAATTGGGGCAAAAAATACAATTATTATAAACACACGGTGTTAAGCCTACTTAAAGATAATTGCGATATATTTCGCGAGAGTACAAGATAATATGCAAATTGAATGCTTTTGGGTCAATTTTATTTTTCGATTTTCATAAGTAGAAAATCTGTTTATCAATATGTGATAAGGTTCTAAACTAGAGTTATATTCCTTCCAATGAACCAGGTATAATTTAAATAAAACCTTTCGCCATTGCACTTCATACTACAAGATTTAATATCCCGGCAGATATTTGCTAATGTTTCAATACTTAGATTTTAGACATAACCAAGAATCTTTCATCAGAAATTGACTGGGATTTTTAACTATTCCTAATTAATTAAAACAAAATAGCTAAATCTCTAAGCCATAGAGTATTACAATATTTATTAATTTATACAAATAATTATATAAGTGAATGATTCTCGCAACGTTTAAACACGCAAGCAAGTTACAAAAGCTTGTAATTGTCAAAATGGTTGAGCGTAGGCGATAGTGTCGATCTGTATCAATATTCTATCCATTCACCAATATATTAATTATAACTAAATTGTCTAGTGAATTTTGATACACTATTCGGTTTTAGATTAATGTCATAGTTTACATTATTTATTTATTAATACCACATGATATATAATACAATATCTATATATATGTAGTATATGTTACAAGCTAAATTCTAAAATACATGATATTTATGGTACCTAAACATAAATTTTACAAAAAATATTAATTTACAATGTAATACGCCGATATTTACTTTATTTTGTAAGTTTCAGTTTTGATTCTAAATAACGAATAGAAAAGATTGACAAAAAAGATGTCGCACCAAAATCAACTGAATTGTCATAGCACGTAAACAGTGTGTCTATATCAAAAGTCGGTATCTTTATTATTCTCCAGAAAAACAATAAACTTTAATGAAACGCAAAACCATGTTTAACGGTACGTCATTCGTAATTGCTCACTTAAAGCTCATTTTATTATACTATTCGGTCATTAATTAGCTTGATTTTAACTCTTTTGAACGACAGGAATCCAAGGACTTTTATGTTCGCGTTGACACTTGCTTAATGAGATCTGGTTTTTGAGAAACCATAAAGTATGATACCATTTATTATGGTCAGCACGGAATTGAAACTGCAGCTATAAAAGTATGTGAATTTTTATATTAATAAGCGACGTGGGCGAAGTCGTTTTTAAATGTTGTGCTTTCAGAAATTGCCGAGTTTGGTGGTTAAATTGATGATTTAAACGTAGAATTTAAATGGTTTTCTCTTAATTTAAAATTGCTACTTTAAATCATTAAGGTAATTCTGTTTCTTATTATTACTAACCTACTATTAGTTATCTGCATAAGAAGTAACTAAGACCTTGAGAATTACCTAATATGCAGCCTCTCCTATGGCACTTTTGCTGTTTTGTGGAGGTAATATTTCCGAATATGCCTGAGAGGAAAAACCACCAGTTATAAGCTTCTCCAAGTGATCCGCCAAACGATTAAGCTGTGGTAAAGAGCTTATACGTCATATCCTCTGCGCTACAGAATTAGGAGCGCAAGCCTATTTTGTAAATGAAGATATATATAAATAATATATACTATATTTTCTAAGTTATTTACAATAAAATTAACAAAATGCATTGTTTTACACTTTTATCGTAACCGACTTCAAAACCCCGAAGGAGATTATCACTTTCACGTGTAATTTTTCGTGATTTATCGCACAACTGCAAAATATTTATTAATTCATATTTATGTAAATGCCAATAGATAAGTTCAAAGCCCTTGTTAATACAAATAACAAAACCATATAATATCAAAGTAAAGCTCGAAACGTGTAAAACGTGATTCGCGAGCCATAACAATAAGTACGTTACGAAAAACCTCGCCTTACCGTTCTAAAATTACAAAATGCTTAAATCTCGATATTATAGTTTTACCTTAAAGAGTTTCCCCATAGGTGTTACCTTATTTGCGGATTGCATGTAAAATCTATGCGGTAACGAATTTGTGACTGGGCATTTTTTCTTCTTTTTTATGATACTGGTATTTAAAAAAAATCTGTTGTTTTTTCGTGTAGACAAATCAAAAATGTCCTTTACATTTTAAATAAAATACCCTTTTTTTCGAGTACTAAATGTCAAAACTTAATATTTTTTTAAACAGACCAAAGATCAAACTTCATACTACTATGAAACACAAATATCTGATGACAACCAAGTGACAATTATTCTTTATGTCTAAAAAGACAAAAGGCATCAAATATTTCCCAGCTAGGAACAGGTTTTATTGGAAAATTCGACTGTCGTTTTTAGTTTTTTTTTCTTATTATTTACGTTTTACACCTTTTAAACGGTGGAAAACTTGAACTTCCACATTTCAAGATTATAATTAGCCAAATCTGTCCAGTTATTCTCGTGTTTTAGCGAGAGAAACGAACAGCAATTCATTTATATATATACCTACATATTCATATCATGATCAAATATTTATTAGATTTTTAGATTAATTGTAAAATTGGGATGAATAAAGTAACTCTTAGCGTATGGTATATAAAAAATCTTCATGTTCACATTAGTTTTAGTATAAAACCTTACAATTAGTTGCAATGATATCTTGATTTTGTTCTATGCTAATTAATAAATCTACGTATTTCGTGTTAGACTACAGTCGATTCTACAATAACCACTTATTTACTTATAATGAGGATGTAATCCAGGATATGTTAGACCCCTGAACTTTCTACCGCCTAGGCCTTACACCTAAGACCTAGTTACCCGATTTCTCACAACATTCGCTTTATGTTACATCTGCCTGTACCTAATTTATTGTACCATTTTGCTACAAGCAAATTCGATTTATATGGAACTTTCTATACCATTTATGCAGCCTATTAGACCAGTGCCGATAATTTTTGAAACCAAAAAAATTACAGTATGATGAAACCCATTAAAAAAGTAGGGGAATATGATCAAAATGAAAGGAAAAATAAATTACGGTCGATCTGAGGTCGGGAAGGGGTGGGGGGGGGGAGTTTTAAGGGTAAAAAACGGTTTATCTCGATTTCCGGCAAAACTAAAAGTCCTATCGAAGAAAACTAAATGGCAAAGTTGTAGGCCATAAAAAGATCTACAACTTTTGTATTCACACATTTTTCACATAACCTCAAAATTTATGTGAAAAATTCAAAAAACCAACTTTTTGGTTTTTTATTTCAATCTTTTACAAAAAATTGTTTTTTTAAACGAAATTTGGTGAAAACTTACCTTATTTTGTCCCAAATATACTGTAATTTATTTGATTAAAAATATTTATTTTTTCACCTTATTTTGAATTAATATCGAAGAAACACCCTAATTTTCAATCGAAAATTCTGACGTCAAAATTTCAGCTTTTTTCAAAAAGTTGATGTGCTTTCAGTTCGTTGAAATCTCTACTTTCCTATGGTAAAAAAATATATATATATTACCATAGTAAATCTTCTCAGAAAATGCAAAAAATCGTAATTTTTTTCACTTTTTATTATTTTTAAAGGCTATCTGCACTGGTCTATATATAAACAACTATATTAAATGTATTATGATTTTATCTTAAATTTAAAAACAGGGTTTACAATATACTGTCATGAATTAATTGCTAAATTAATTCTTTAAATGTTATTGTTTCTTAAAATTATAATTTTATTTCCGTCTTCGCTTTTGTTGTTGTTTTTCACAACTTCTAAAAGGACCTTTAATTTATACGATTTTTTTTATTTACAGGTAAATAACTACAAAATACACAATAAATCTCTGGACGTAAGGGCAAATGTGGTATGACCTTTAAACATAATTACATATTTTAAATAAGTAAGTCTATCACCAAGTTTCCTATGTGATTTAAAGAATAACGGAAATGTTCGCGATTTTACATTGCAAAGACCTAGTGAACAACAAGTAAAGCTAATCTTAAACTATAAGTGTAGTGTACGGCCTCTGACCAATAAATAAAACTTACAAAGAAATATTCATAAATATATAGCTGACAAAAATTATACGGCTTGGAAATCTATGTGAGTTTCAACGAGAGCTCATAAAAATGTTGGTAACATAAAGTAATGTTAATAAATTAATTAGACGAAATGTTTCTCGTTTAACATTAGGGCTTTGAAGATGCGAACAAGGATTGCATTTGCGGCTTGTTAGATACGACAGTAATATATAATTGGAACGCTACGATTTACGACGGCATACACTTTCACATCCATTTATTACTAAATACGTTCACTAGCTTTCATTGACTGCATTTAATATGCAATAAGTTTCGTGTATAAGGTCCGCACAAGACGTTTAGTCTTGAACATTATTTTTTATTAGATATCAACACGGCCGATTAATAGTTCACAATAGTATCAATAATAAATAGATATTGCACCAATATTAATTATTTACTTCACAATACAAAATAGGAGAAAAAGAAAAGAAGACAGAAGAGAGAAGGTTGTAAATGAAAGGTCTTACTCTTTATTTCAGAAAACCAAGACCTAATAAATACTTAATAATAAAAACCAATGGGTTAATCTATATATGGGCGGATGCCCTTCATTATTAGAATCAGCCATGTCTTAATAATTTTAATGTTGGTCACCAAACTCAAAATCTATTTACTATTCATTAGGAAATCTCTTAAACAAGCACTTTCAATTAGTTTTGTAACAAAAAGACACCAGATTATTTAGAACAAAAGCGATTCGTCGCAGACGTGGTGCGCTCGCCGTTGACGTTCGAAAAACTCCCAACGATTCAACATGGCCGCGCTGACCATCGATACGACGCTCCGCCAGACTTGACAACTGTCAAATCTCGTTCCAATATTTGCAGTATTTCTTAACATGGCGCTAGGAATGCGCCGTCACGGCCGGACTGACTTTCGACCGTCCTCGGGCGCATCAGTTTGCAGTCCTGTAACAGTGACACAATCAATCGGACAGGTGTCAGTAAATCTACCCGCTCGCCCAACCTGACAAGCTATGACTACTAGACGTAATGCTACTGTCATACAACTATGACTATCAGAATAAAAAAGCGTGTGTCCTTTCGACCACTCATGGACCGGACGGCACCTTTTTCTAATCACTTAACAAACATTACACTCTTTATCTAACTAACATACTCACAGTATCAATTTGGACCGGACGAGTGTGTCCTTTCGACCAGCCACTCGTGCATGGACCGGACGACACTGTCCCTTCGACCAATTAACACCTAAGATTGGACCGGACGGGTGTGTCCTTTCGACCAGCCACTCGTGCATGGACCGGATGAATGTGTCCCTACGACCAGCCGCTATCAGCTGCATGGCCCGGACGACATTATCCTTTCGACCACCTTCACACACACACACACACACCACGTTATTCAATGACTCATCTCACTAATCATGCCAACATAGTTAAGTAAACTTCAGCGCTTACAGATTACACATACCTATAAGTTACGGACTGTCTTGCTCTGCGTGAATACGGACCTCATGCTCAAAGATTTCGCGATCTGAAATGTTACTTAGGGTATCAGACTCCGCTGTAAGCGTGTCTGATCCTGCGGACAGTGTATCGGAGCCTGCAGTCAATATATATCACAAACATTCGGTCTGTCGAGGTGACTATTATCGAGTTCAACATCGTTCGGCGCCGTCATGGCCTCTTCTTCAGTCATCAAACTAGTAGATATTTCAACTAACCCGTCATGACCCCGAGGTACTGGACGCAAGTTCTCGTGCGCGTATTTGAAAGTACGATGTGAACCGGTTATGCTTTTCAACTCGTAACGGTCATTATCTAATACTGCGATTATTACATAAGGACCCCTAAACTTCCTATCTAACTTGGTTTGGTTGCGTTCACAACTTTTGATGAATACGAAATCGCCTTTAGAAAATGGCTTGATAGTAGCTCGACCCTGGTTAAATAGTAAAGTATCGGATGCGGCTGCCCTTTGTATGTTAAGAGACGCATCTTGCCTAGCTAACTCTACGTCAATTCGCTGTTCTTGTTCTGAATCTGGACTTGAACACCTAATTCTCGACATACCTAGAGATTGAGAACGGATACCGAACATGAGTTCAGTTGGCGTAAATTTGGTGACTGTAGACCTAGTACTATTAAGCGCTAATTGCACATTACCTAACTCGTCACGCCACGCTTTATTGGGATCGTTTTCGATAATCGTTAGCAAACTTTTCAAAGTGCGCATCACACGCTCGACTTGCTGGAGCCAGTTGCTATAAAATGCAGCTTAATGTTATGTTCTGAACAAAAGTTCTTGAAATCCTGGCTAACGTAACACCTGCCTTGATCAGCTATTACGCGCTTAGGTGCTCCAAAAAGGCAAACGGCACTTTTACCGGCTTGAACCGCACTAGCTGCGTCTAATGATGAGGTGTGCTCTAATAATACGTATTTAGTGAACGCATCAATAATTACTGAACAATATTTCTTACGGTCACTTTTTCCACTTAGTTTGCCGGTGAAGTCTATATGAATCGTGTGCCACGGTACCGGAGCTTTTGGAATAGAATGTAGCTGCACATGCTGAGTACCTGAGGGACCTTTTGATGCCTTGCAGACAATGCAAGAGTCAATAAATTTTCTAACGCACTTGGACATCTGAGGGAACCAGTACTGTTCGTACAGTTTGTCCAGTGTTTTGTCACCACCCAGATGTTGTAACTCGTTATGAACGTGATTAATCAAAGTCCATATTAGGGAGCGAGGGACGACTGGCAGCCATGATATAATATTGTTTCTTACAACCTTCCTATAAAGAATGCCATTCCTAACGTCATATGTCTGACCAACCGTTTCAGGAAAATCGTTATTATTGTGCTTGTTGATCAAGTCTTGGACCTCTGCATCACGTTTCTGTTCTACAGAAAGCCAACCGTGATGTAATTCTACAAAATTTACTATCTGAATTGTAGGTTTTGAAGAGACTTGTGACTCGGAAATTAAGCTATTGGGGTCCGGCAGGGGATTTCTAGAAAGGTAATCCGCGTGTTCCATGCCACGACCTTCGCGATATATGATATTGAAATCGTAGGCTTGTAAAAATGCCCACCAGCGATGAACACGTGGGGTTAGGTCAGTTTTAGATTTCGATGCTTTTAATGAGTTACAGTCCGTGAAAACCTTGAAACGTCGGCCGTATAAATAATGCCGGAAGTGTTCTACCGCTCGTACGACTGCCAGCGTTTCCAGTTCGTATGAGTGGTAGCGGGACTCTACTTCAGAGGTTCGTCGGCTAAAGTATTCTACAACATGGGGCAGGTCTTTCTTTTTCTGTATTAAGATCGCCCCATATCCCTCCGAGCCAGCGTCGCAATGCAATTCAACGGGTAAGTCCGGGTTAAAGATCATCAGAACTGGTTCGAAGGTAAGCATCTGTATAATGGTATTACGGATATGGGCGTCGTTGAACACTTTTATGGGGTAGACCCCTATCAATCAATTTCTAACTCTCCTGTGTTCACGCGTTTACGGGGAACACTATCCACGAAACTGCTAGCATATTTGTCCAATAGTCTAATAAGGGCATCTCTATCATCAGCTGCCAAATCCGTATCTATCCGAGTAAAGTATGGCTGGGTAACAATCGCCTCACAAACATTAACTTCAAATTATCATTATTAATTTTGACGCTCACACCGTTTTCTAAAATGTCCCTACCTATTATAACAGGGTCCGTAAGACATGAGTCTGGTACTACATGAAATGTCAAGTTTTATAAAATTTTCAAAATTAACCTCACTCGAAATCTGTGACGTAGATTTTATTTCATCACCACCAATGCCCGCAAGATCATTGCGCACAGTACTTAGTATAATAGCTCTCTTTTATCAACGAGCAAGACGATCCGCTATCAAACAAAAAGAAAGGAGACTGACTCACCAGATGACATCCTCAAGGTGCCCCTCGACAGCCACTGTTCGCAGATATTGACCTATTACCTTGCAGTAGATCCACCACCTTTTTCCGTTTCTTTACAAATTGTTGCTATATGTCCAACTTGACCGCATATATAACAGGTTACGGTAGAAGTTTTCTCGGGGGCACGTGTTGCAGTTGACGGATCTTGCTGTTTAGTCATCCAAGAAGAATCTTCTCGAAGACGCTTGCCGGTGTCCGAGGATTCCACAAAAATGATATTTACCAGGAAATCTTGCGTCCACAATTCTAGGTCGCTTGAAATCAGTCTCTTGGATTTCAGTAACCCCCGATCTTCGCTTTAGGGAAATGTCTCTTAAGATTCTAAACAACTGAGGTTTAATAGTGACAGTATATGCGTTTAGCTCACGGCATATCAAATCATCCTTCTGACATAAGACCGATATGACGTATCCAGTTATAAAATCTTGACATTCGGGTTTTAGGTATAGTTTCGATCATATTCCATAAACGCAGGCCACTCTGCTGCAGTTTCTTTTGTTCCAATTTGAAAACGCAATATTTCATCAAAGAAGTCTTGAAATAATTTTGGTTTACAAAATCTAGCCATTAAACTTTGTTTTACATTCTCCCCTGTCAGCTCATACAAATTTAACTTGCTCAAGAAAGCTGCGCGCCCTTTCAGTACACTGCTAGAGAAATCTACGCCCTCTAAATGTTTAGTCAGTACTTTAAGCTCTGTAATTAAGACCAACCTTCTATATCCGCGTCTGCGTCTACCGGATTAAACTCTACGAATTTCACTGAAATATACTGGGCGTTAGCAGTTGCCACCGGTGGTTGCGTTGTCGCTAACATCCGAGTAAGTAAAATTTCCATATTACTTAACAACTTCAAGGCGCTATTTTAGTCAGGTGGTTGTTTTTGCACGGTCAGTAGCGCATGGGATCCCACTTCTGATATGGGCGGATGCCCTTCATTATTAGAATCAGCCATGTCTTAATAATTTTAATGTTGGTCACCAAACTCAAAATCTATTTACTATTCATTAGGAAATCTCTTAAACAAGCACTTTCAATTAGTTTTGTAACAAAAAGACACCAGATTATTTAGAACAAAAGCGATTCGTCGCAGACGTGGTGCGCTCGCCGTTGACGTTCGAAAAACTCCCAACGATTCAACATGGCCGCGCTGACCATCGATACGACGCTCCGCCAGACTTGACAACTGTCAAATCTCGTTCCAATATTTGCAGTATTTCTTAACATGGCGCTAGGAATGCGCCGTCATATATAATATTGTTAATTATTTCTTAAATGTAATTATTACTTTAATGTAATTTTAGACCTTAGAATAATTATTCTTGTGTATTGTAATGGTCACAAACACTATGTTTTTTATCACATCAGAACAGGTTTTCTGGTATAGAAATCATAATTTGGTTTAAGTAAACACGACTCTGAAAAACACTACGCCATGACAGTGCAACTTGTCGATAAAACAGAGCAAGCGCCAACTAGCGGACCAGAATGTTTTACCGACGTTTTCGTATATTCAGGGTGTCGGTTTTTTGTGACGGTGTGCGCGCTCATCGTAAAAATTTACTCTCATCATTTTTGCCTAACGCGCCTAAAGTATAACTTCAAAAATACTAACTTTACTGTGGTTAGAACCGCAACTGCTACATCCAAGAACGAACTATGTCAACAGAATTAAAAGCGAGGTTCCTAAATAAATCAGGGGTATTGTGTGTGTGTGTATATCGTGCAAATTGTTCAGCATTAACGCTTTAAATCACAGTAGGGCAGGTGCAAACGCGTCAGCCTCTAAATCAAACGACCCTTATCGATGAAGCCTCCATAAATATTGAATACGTAACCTGATCCAGTTGCGTAAATGAATGCGTATGACTCTTTAATTGATTAATTATTGATTAAATCGTTTTGACAAGTATTGGGTGCGTTGAGACTTGTCATTTGTAACATGTTTTATTTAGATTTCATCTGTATCCATATTCCGACCTTCATATATTTGTGAGCCAGTGTTAATCGAGGGGCCTTAAAGACAGTCCATATAATACAATTAATGATTGTGTATGAGTGAGCGCGTATCAAGCTGCAAATGACTGCTGGAGACATTTTTCAATCGCCTCGTTTTCAAAGCGCTGAAAATCGAACCTAGTACCCCTGGGTTATGCGTCAAGTAAGAGGCAGACCTTTTTGTCAGTATTTAAAGTTTTCATCTTATTCAAATTGCTTGGAATTAACCTGGTTAGTCCTGAGTTTTATGTCAGATACAGAAGTAACATATTACCCGTAAAGAAATTATGAAGTCATTGGACAAGCAGGTTTTCAGAGCGCGGCTCGAAAGTGGTTGATTGTTAAATGTCACATTATGTCACAAGAGAAGACAGTACATGTCTGTCACCAGACGAGAGCTGATGCGTATCAGTGTGATCGTGACAGCGATGGGAATAAACCCACGATCCGTTGTGCAACTCCCGTCACGGTGTGTCGTGGTGATTTTATCGAACACCATACAACAAGCTTAAGTCAAATATTAAGTTCTTAAGGTAATACTAGCTATTCAGAGTGGAGAGAATGACTCCTGAATATCAAAAACGCATCGAATTTGACATACGAAAGTAATACTTAGCCTCGAAGACTTCAGAAATGTTTTTTTTTATTAAACCCCTAAATCTGTGTTTCATTTTTACAATTGCCAGCACCAAAATCGCTGAAAAAAAATCGCAAAAGCTTTGTAATAACGCTGTATTAATAACGATAAAATAATTTTACCTAATATAAAAACTATATCTTTGTAACTTTCATTATTTTCATCCGTATTAAATTACGCATCTTGTGGTTCACGTGTGGCCAAACTTTTAAGTCGTTTAATTTTATGACAATAGGTTAATAATTAAACTTTACATACATTTTGCAGATTCTGAAACCAGTATAAATCTTTGAGCGTGGGAAACACATAATATTCATGTACCCTATTCTTAGGAAATATTTAAGTAATTGTCGAGTTAATCCAGGTAGGTGTGCGGCAATAAATAAAACAAAAGCAAAAGTCAATTTCTCGCCAAGTGATCGTTAAAACGTGGTCACGACCGAAATCTTAAAGCACTCGGATTTACGATTACTGCACTATATTCATTCCACTCAATGCTATGCTATTTACAAAGTATAAATCACATTCAAAAATCCGTAGTTAAAAAGTTTCTTATGAATACTCCGTACTAGCTATTTAAGAAAATAATACGGAACATGATGATTTGGAAAAAAATCAGGGATTTATTTAAAAATTAAGCCTCATTATTTATTTGATTACCAGACATTTATATATATATAACAAATTGAAGGACACATTTGAATTTCTTATATTATTTTTTAAACATTTCATTTATATAAAATATTTGCTGGTAATGTGTGTTATAATCTAAAGGTACAGAGATGAAAAAAAGCACTGGAAATTTCCAGTTTTGTCCAAATTAAAAAAAAATTGCCTACATTATATCAAAGAAGATTAAAATATAAAAATGTAAGTGTTAGTTCTTCCAATTATAGTCTATGGAGCTTTCAAAAGCTTTTATGAGTGTAGACATCGTCTAGGCATTTCAAAAATTAACAATAATTTTGGCAACATTTACTAACATAAACATTACATTAAAATAAATAAATCAGTGGTGCTGCAACCTTTTTAGGTCTGGGCCTCAGATTTCTGTGTCTGTTTCATGATCATTTGTTAATCTAATACGCAAGTAGGTACGTAATCAACGTCCTGTGCCTGACGACCGCCGTCTACTTTTTGGTCTACGTCTGAGTTTCCTCACGATGTTTTCCTTCGCCGTTCGTAGAAAGAAAGTCGACTGGTACACAGCTGGGGATCGAACCTCAGGGATGAGAGACGCACGCTGAAGCCACTAGGCCAACAATGCTTTTATACAATATATAATATACAGCGTGTATAAGGTATATGCAAGCTTTCAAAGCTTCATACAGCACTTGCCTTACAAGTTCATGTTAAGTAGATATTATATCAGCATTAAATCGAACGGTCACTTCGCCTCTACGTTTTGTATTACTGTCACCTTACTGTATTGTGATTTTGCATCTCATTTAGCCTTTCCTTTTTAAAGCAGGTTACATAAGAGTATATATTATTTGTATTTTGGCTTATAATTTAAAAGGATTGCATTTTAACTGTTAAGTAATTTTTAACTAAATTATTTAACACTTTTTTATCAAACAGGGTGGAATTTATTAATGTAACAAAAGGAAAATGCTTTAAACAATGGAAATTGGAGCACACATTAATTAAAAAAATTAAAATACTCTTTCTACACCTGAGAATAGAGCCAGCTAAAATACTTATAAATTGTAATTGTGTGTCAATTTTAAACTTATTAAGAAGCTTTTTCCTTACCTGACAAATATCTTATTCGCTTATCGATAAAGCCTATTAATTTAAATCTGACAATTTTGTATTACTATGTTAATTGTTTACAAAACATACAAATTAGAAGCTTCAACATCGAAAGCGAACGAACATTGTAAAATTGCACAACAATTACCAGCACGGCAAGCCCTTCATATTATCTGTGGAATATATCAAGATCGGCGTGGCCGCTGGTGACAGAATACAAATGTCGACCTCATAATTCCTAACAAATACCACGTCATGGGTCACCTTATGAAGTAAACAATTGGTATGAAGATAAGACAGAAATTTGTTTAACATCTGGGAATTAATATTATCTACCGACTACGCCATCGGAAGCCAAGGTTTTACATGAAATTTCTGATAATTATAGTCAACTAGCTGTTCCCTGCCTCGCTTTGCTGTGGCACATTGTGATTGATTGGTTGAGAAATGAGAAACAAAACAAAGAAAACATTTCATATAAGTTTAATTTTGCAATACTTTTGTAAAAAATAATTTAAAAAATTAAAAAATAAACAAAAAAAATTATAAAAACAATCCGTGATGCGCATTATATATCATGCTAAAATTTCAGGTCGATCGGTACATCTATATATATATATACACATATATAGATGTGTCACCTGACGCGCGTTCGATTAATCAGGCCATTTTTGTGGCAGGCTTTTACTGGAGGGGATGGCTTTTTTAATTCCACACAATTAAGATATTAGCTATACGTTATAGAACCATTGTCATATTTTTGTAATAAGTCTTCTTACTATAACTTGTAAATAGAAAAAATAAAAATAAACCCATATTTTGAATTTAGCTGAAAATATTAAATAATTGCTCAATATTTCTATGAATAAACTATTGAGTTTTTATCTTTGCTAAATTCTTTACCCTGTTCCAAATTATATGACTGGTAGATGTGTTAATGACTAAATAATTAAGTCACACCCTTAAACAAATTTTATCCACTATAGTCTTCGGATTTTTTTTTAAATTTAATTAAAACACTAGTCAATAACTTTTATTTTGATATATTTTTAAATTTTTGTTAAATGCTAAAATAATCTACTTGATTTTATAATAAATTATTGACTGAAAAACTCGACTGAACTTGTTCATTTTATTTGGAAAAAAATTTCGGGCCTCCTATGTTGGCCCGAGGCCTACAGACCATAAAAGCCGGCCCTGATCGTCATTACCTTCTAAAGACGCGGAAAATACAATAAAGTTTGAGTAAGCTACCGTACTAATATCCCGTATCTGACATTTTAAATACGTATTAAATACACAAACATATTATTAAATTTTGTTTTCAATTGTAGCTCAGTTCGCAACTGTCAAATATGCACTTTATAGAAAAAGGAGTCGTGAAAGTTATGACTTGTATTTTGAATATAGAAACTTTAATAAAGGAGGCCAAATCTATTACAACCTAATGCGACTCATAGAATATAGATGGCAGCACTTGACATAGATCTTAAGCACGCACATCTGATATCTGGCCCTTAAGGTAATAACGTGATGAGCATTCAACACTTGTAGCGAAACTGGGCTATTGAGGATATAAATAAAACTCAAAGTGGCTAGGATACGTACACTATTGTATATAATATTTAAATAAATTTCTCTATTTTTATGATAGTAAGTAGTAGTTATTAAATAAATCCTTAACATAACAATAAAATATAGAGTATATTACAATTTAGTTAACCTACATAGGAATAATAAAATTAATTAAAAATTACTAAAAAGAAAATTTAAACAAAATTAATAACTTTGGTCCCTGTGGCAGTGTAGGTACCTTTAACGCTGGCAGCATTTCCTCGCTGTATTGCGATACTTATTCGTTGAGCGAGGAAAGCACCAGCTCTGGAGTCACCGGTACTATCTGCCAGGCGCCAACTTAAATCTTTAATTAGCGCCTGTGCACTTGAACTCACGGCCCAAGAGTCTCTACTCCTAACAACAAAATGGAAATTGGAGGAAAGACTCATATATTTTAGCCGTTTAGTATTTTCCGCCTGCCCCCAGCTTTTATGATAGAAGTAATTTCTCTATTACTTCTTTAATAATATTTATATAATGTTAACTGTATGTTTGTAATGATAGGTTTATATCATAATAACATCGTAAATATAATCTTTTTAAACATGTAATTTTTTTTGTTGAAATACGTGAAACTATCGCGACCGGCAGAAAATCACAATATTCTATCAATAGCAGTTAGGACATGACGAATGAAAATTATATATGCATTTTCTTTTAGGTACAAGGTTCTAGTCTTGACGACATGGAACAGACAATTTTGTGAGTTCGTTTGATTAGATATATTAACTGTAACCGTGGTAACACTAACTACTTTAACAGTTAAAAATCGCTTAGAATCCTAACAGAGCTTTAGCTACAAGGCACTTAAAAACCAAAGGATACATAACAATGCATAAGGCTAACTAAGAGAAAATATTAGAAAAATATATATTGATAGACTAATTATAATACACATAGTTATCTCTCAACTCATATAGCAGTCTCTCGCCGAAAAGCACTCGAAACCACAAGTAAGGAAACTGTGTAAAAATCGTGTTTCTATCCGTCCATAATATTGTATTAGAAAAATAGTAAAAAAGAATGAGATTATAATTTTAAATGTAAAATATATTAAAAACAAGCTTAACGATATACATATTTCAATACTAGTGGCTCGTCCCGATATCACTCTAATGGAAATTGTAAGAGTTTGTTTGATACAAAAAGCAAATCTATTCTCTTCATAATTAGTATAGAGATATAAAAAACAATTAAAGAAATAAACTCCTAGAAAAAGTTGAATCTTCTCAAATATAAAAAGCACAAAAAATACGCAATGTTTTCACATGACTCAGTAATTTAGCAAATGTAACCAGCGCAAATTGGGTGTAATTAGGTTCACACCACGCCATTAACGCGGCGTTTAAACAATGCTTATTTTAAACCACTTTTTGCTTTCTAATTATTCTTGTGAATTAAAAGCTCCAGTGAATTTAGAAATTAGTATGTTGTATAATATTTGCTAAGTTTTGTATTTTAATACTTTTTTTAATATTCTCGTGAATATTTTTTATTTTTTTTTAGGCATACACATTGTTTTAGAACGTATAAATAAATAAATATTTCTTTTCAAAATCACGTTTACTGCATTCTATTTATCTTGTTTATAAATATACTAATTCAACGAAAAACTTTCGTATAATTAGCAATACTTTTCTTATGAAATACATTTATAAAAAAAATAATTTGTAAAATTAAATTTATTTAGAAAATGAATTTTTAAAATCGTTTACAAAAGTCTGTCTAAACATGTTATAAATGCTCTGCAGTTTCTATTATTTTTTCAAGTTGGTATCATATCGTTTTAATGAATTTTGTTACAACCAAAATAGATAACTTTTTTGCCAAACTAATAACAGACAACAAAAACAATTGGATCACCTGTTGGCGGTGACTCAGCGTCTGCTAACTCAGACATCGCTAAAACCGACAAAGTAACGTATCTCTATCTTCCTATTAGGTATAGAAGGAGATAGCATTGGCTTTGAAATGCTTTCCACAGGTCGTTATTATCAAATTGTTATATATAAATTTACTAAAGCCATATATAGGCGAAACCTTTCTACTGTAATATCAGGCATATGCCGTGTTTATTAAAGTTCGTAGAAAAAGTTACAATAAAAACTCTGAATGTTTATACATTTTATCCATAAGAAAACAGTGTTCGCTTAGTGGCTTCAGTGTGCGACTCATCCCCGAGGTCGTAGGTGCGATCCGGCTGTGCACTAATAGACGTTCTGTCTAAGTGCGCGATTAACATTCGCTCGAAGGTGAAGGCAAACCTCGTGAGGAAACGGCTTGCCTTAGACCCAAAAATTCGACAGGCGTGTATCGGGCAGGGAGGTTGATCACCTTCTTGTATATTGATTTACAAATGATCATCACCTTTTTAGGTGTAGCGCCACTGATTTTTGTTCATAAGAAAAAATCTCGGATAATTAAAGGAGTACAACGCTTTGAAATAATTAATTAAAACTCGAGATATTTATTAGAGAGTCATCATAATATTTATTATTTCATCAAAGCCAAGTGAAAGTAATGATTCCGTTCGTATTCATAAAATTAATTGATCGATTGCTCTTTAAAAATATGTATAATTTTTGAAGAGTAATTATCTGGATTGAATATTATGTCTTCATTTACGACAGAATACTTGATTATCGTTCATTAATGATATTAAATTTTAATGATCAGTAATAAGTGATCATTAAAATGAGTAGGGTCTCGTCTGTATTTCGTCGGGAAAGAGTAAAATCATTCGAATTCTTAACTTTACGATTGTAGCAACGAATTCAATTAAAACTTTTTTTTAAAGCGAATTGAAGTTGTTATTTTGCGTATCGTTTTGATAGCTTACATTTCTAGTGTTAAACACCTTACGAAAACACATGCCTGATGACAAAAATATTGCCAATTTAACGGATCGATCTGAAATTAACGGTCAATATGCAATGGATATTTTGGCAAAGGTCACAAAAGGAAAGCGAACGGTAGTTGGTACAAACATGTCAGGGAATGATTATGCAAACTCTGTTTACAGCGAAACGGTATGAAAATTTATATCGCTCCAATTATTTTCTACAATTAATTTAAAGTAGAAGATCAATTAAAACGAGTGCATCTATTTTACAATTTAAACAAATTCAAAATGTTATGAAAAATAAATAAACGCGTCTGATTTGAAGTGGGTAATATATTTCACAAACAGCTTGGCTTCTAACTTTTTAATACTCTTGCAGCCAATTTCGATCGCAATGTCATTTGTCGCTCGTGAATCATGAACTTGCATCGCTTAACAATAAAGGACCCTGTCGCGAAACTCACGCAAACGACATTCGAATTTAATTACGGACTCTTGATTTATGTATCTTTTAATTTGAGAAGATGATTTAGGTCCACCAATTCCAAGAACGAGACAAATTCTTAAACCCGTTCAACAATCTGTCATTGCGCTTAATAAACCTTGGATCATGCACTCATTTAGTTAACGCCAAGAATACAAATTACGCAAATCAATAACGAACTAAGTTATTATGTAACAATTGACAACTTGATTTTGCCAATAATAAAATACTTTATCCTTTCAGATCTGGCGGCGTTACGGCAACTACTAGAGAGTGAGACCGGCGGCACAACTTGTCCGAGTTGTAACATGCCCTTTGATAAGGGCAAAAAGAGAAAGCTGATTGACACGTGCGGACATGAACGGTGCTACGCTTGCATGTTTAGAAACGAAGCGTGCCCCATCTGCGCTCGGAAGAGCCAAGGTAGAAAAACCATGGAGAGGTATACTCCTTCGCCGCAACGGTCGGAGCCTGAGTGGCAATCGCCAATGCGCTTACCGAAACCACCGAAGGCAGCCAGCCTCGCCCAAAGCTGCCCCACACCACCACATACCAGGAGAAGATTCTTCCTGAGTCCTAAATCATTACGCAGTCCATTTGGACACCGCGCTAGCCGACATTCTAATGAAAATCACGTACCTTTATCAGGTAAGATAATTTTCATTTATAGCTGCATAAGTCAGATAGGATAACACGGATGACCGAAAATTACCAACGCTCGTCAACCAAAATTTACGAACGCCCTTTTACTTTTACATGATTGTAGTTGCATCACCCATCCATTCATATTTAGATTCCGAGGATTCTACGGCAAATGGTGAGTGACAGACATAGCGCCCACGCACCACCGCCGGATGTACGTAGGTTCCGCAAAGGACCGGTTGTCTAGCTGAATATTTATTAATGGGTCGAACTTTTGCAACACTGCCCGCGCAGACAGCAAGCCGACGAATTATCTCGGCATCTGTTACATTTTCTATTTCCATTAATTACATCATTTAAATGTACCTGGATCACAGCTGCGTTCGCTATTAGTTTCAACTAAACGTTTAGTTTTAATCAGCCGTCCAATGTTTGTATCTATTAAGTGTTAATGTTAATATTGTCCTTTATTATTAGTTGTTCCAATTATTACAGCAACTTGCTTTACATAAACTTATAGCATAATTATGCTATTAATTTAAATTTAATTTTTTTATGAAACGCTATTCTTACTACTTGACTTCTGCGTTATTGTATGACTGCAGACCTTAGAAATTTCTCATTTCGACAGGATTACCAGAAGAAGGTCCAAGAAGCGCCGCATGGACAAGTCTAGTGTTCAATAAAATAAGATCATTGTGGTCCGCAAACTCATCCGTGCCTCAGGGACTCAATCAATTGACAGGCACGATAATTATTATGTCTGAGGAATGTCGATCAAATGATAAGCATGATTCACTTACTATAAGACAAAACTTGACCCCGATATTTAAATGAATTCCATAGTTTATTCATCAGAGTCATTAAGTCACTTTGCTTTAAAATGGATTATTGCAAGGTTCAATTCTGTATACACAAAGTTTCATTCGATCCACATTCCTGAGCGGTACAAGTTTTGCACTCTGCCTGATTTCGACCGCTCCATATTATTTGATGCACAGCTTTTCAAAACCGGTTGATTTGGTTTGTTTTGTATTTGTTTGTGTATCACAGCTTGATATTCATATATTGTTAACAGCTTCAATTTTTAAAACACCTTTTATAAATATGTACGTTTGGTGAAATTTAAATAACGTTCGAACACGTAATTTGGACAAGGATTAATACTTAAAGATAATAAATTTAGATTGGTGATAAAATACTTATACGTGGGTGAATACGATACTAAGATAACGTTATTGAGATCGAGATAACGATCTATTAAGTTATTGCTTTACTTGAAAGTAGCTACTATTAAAATTTTAATTATACGTTCTACGCTAGGTAAGGTACAATAAAGATATACAACAGTTTTGTACACACACTGAACTCAATTTAAACCAATATATACAAGTGTGTGTACTAAAACCATACCAGTAAGGTCAGCGTCGCCAGCGCATGATAAAGAGGAGCACGGTGGTATAGACACTGAACAAAATATTTTTGGTACGAATAAAGCTTCACGATGAACTTTGCTAGTTCATAGTAGAAAAATAAAACAATAAGAATTGTAATCTTCTGTTTGAACAGCTCCCTGTTCCCTCTTGGATATCCATGGTACCAATCACAACAATGAAGTGTTTGTAAGGCATAATATATGACTTGGCACCACACAATTAGCATACTTAATCTATCAATAACCCTATATGCATATTTTTCGCATTCAATACCACGCATCACTTGAAATTCATACTGTTTAGTGTCGACTCCAACGCAATAAACAAACCATAAACAATGGAAAATAGCACAGACTAATCGGACGCGATTTTGGATTACGAAGGTGTTAAAATATACAGATTTTGGCTATGTTTAGAACTTATGTAAAGTGTGGAGTTTATTTAAAATGCCAAAATTTTTAATAAAAAAAATTGAAAGTATCACCATCTAAAACTTCTTTCTTATTTAGATTTTTTATGTCAATAAATTTAGAAATAAACTATTATTTAGATGACAATTAACACTACATACCGACATGTTTAATATTTTTCTAACTATAAAGTTCATAAAAAAGAATTTTCTCTGAATAATAATAATAATAATAGTCTAGCCTATACAATAATAATGGCTAATAAGTACTATTATGTTGAGTTAATATTCTACAATACTAGTGAATAGCGTAAACTAAGGTAATGTTCATTAACAGTCTATGTTCTCTAATGTGTCGACACTATGTTAGTGTGTCCGAGATACCGCACTTGCACTTATATTCACTACACTACTAATTTATGTAATTAGTTGTTATCCTATCTGTTAAGTAGTTCCCTTTCCCAATCCGACTAAAATATATGATTTTATTTTTTGATGGGTTTTTCATGGGTCATCTTTCGAGTAAATGGTCGTTTTACCAGAAATAAAATCCAGGACCAAAGTATGCACTGTGAAGAAAATTAAAATAATGATTTCATGTTCTATGTTATAAAATTAATTTAGCTATTGAAACCGTGGGATTATAATAATTTATATGCTCCAAATACAGACAAATGTTTGAAAGATGCTAAATATGATAAACGGCAACAATATGAACAAGGCCGTATTTTACATACCAATTTATTGCTATCTGCGTAAATATCGGATGAATTGTTTAGAGCACAGAACACAGATACAGTAGTAAGAAATTCGAAACACTAATCATACAAAAAAAATATTTTTTAACAATTAAATTTGGTTTTTATGAACACTTAGATGTTCACGACAAGTCATAACTACACGATAATAAATAAATGTAATAATAAAAATCCAACTGATCGTTGACATTGTTCTTATGAAGGTAAAGGCTCTGGTGTTCTTGTCTCCATCTTCATTGAATCGGCGAGAAGAAATCCTTTTATAAAATCACCAAAGATACTGGCATCAGAATTTCGCATGTACTGTTTCTTTGTTTTTTTTCTAAAAAGTGAACAACGGTTTTCTTCTATACAACTTAGATATTAGCGATTTTAAATATGTACGCCAATCAAACGCGGCGTTCCAACACGATCCTTCTGTTTTAAGATAACTAGCGATAGCCCATGGCTGGTGGGCTGGCCGCTTATTCACAGATTATGTCATCTATATCGACCAAGGTGAAAGACGCCCTCACAGACATTGTCATTTTGAGTTTCGTAATGTAGACAAGCTTGAACCTACACTTTTTAAACCCAACGTCCGGTAATACACAAATAATATTAACAACGTTACACTAACATTAAAAGCTTACACGCCGTTCAAATAAAAACTTATACAATCAATCAAATATAACGTATGGCTTATAATGATAGTATTTATAAAATATTAATTACTTTGAAATGAATAAGAAAATTAGACAAGCAAAGAAACACAGACGTCAGAGCTAGAACCGGTGTTACAATCTCACTAAGATAGACCAAATGAAATTAAGATTATTATCATATGCTACGGAGACCCCGTAAAAAATGAAGCAAAATATTGACGGAATTGTATCCTAGAGACGGAAAACGAAGAAGAGACCGACAACACAAAAGATGAGAGGACGAACTCAAATTAACAGTAGGCTACAATTGAAGAACATAATTGATAGAGAACACTAGAAATGGTTAGAGGAGGCCTTTGCCAAGAGGCACACCCAACTCCGAGATATAATGTAGTGAAAATCACAGCGTTAGATAGAGATAAAGGAAATATTATTATTATTACTTTGAGACACGTGTTCTATTTACTACTGATAAACTGCTCACCAAAGGTAAGAACTCTGGATACGAAAATCGGAGAATAAACAGTATCTCTATAAAAGCCTTTATTTTTTTTCGACAATTTCTGAAAATCCAGGCTTGCAGACTAAATAATAACCGTGTGAGCTTATAGGTCAATTAATTCTATCAAAATTAACGGTGCTTTAATTGACTCATAGGTATCGTGTCAGCTCAAGCGTGTGATGTCAAAGGTCAAAACCTCTGTGAATTTACTTTTTGTGAGGACTAGTGTCTAGTTTTCGAATAATATCATTAGTATTTATGTAAAGAGAAGTTTTAAAGTAAAAAAATAGCATTTATTCGAGTACTACGTTAGATTACATTAAGTCCATGTCTTTATGTTTAATATTAGTACTCGACTTCTGACGGCGTGAAGGCGTCCTCCAAATTCTTCTTCTTGTATCTTCTTTTAATTCCATCTACCTAGGTTTCTGGTGAGCGGCCTCTCTTTGTTCTTTTATTAATAGATATTTATAAGAAAAATGTATAGTCATAATTATACGTAATTGTATGCTTTGATCAAATGTTTTGACAGACAAAACAGGTTCGTTTTTAGTGAATTAAATTATTAAATTGATTAAATGTTAGTTATTAGGTTAAAGTTATTTCATAGGAATTTACGCTTATAACGTAAACAAGATATGAATACTGATTACTACATTGTAGAAGTTAGAAAATTAAACGTAAAATTATATATTATGTACATTTTATTGGAATTTGAAATATAAGTACTTTAATAAGTATTGTCATAAATAATTAAACATCTATCAAAATATTTATTTATAACAGTTAATTTGTGTGTGTTTTTTTATGTAATAGGAGGCAAACGGGCAGGAGGCTCACCTGATGTTAAGTGATACCGCCGCCCATGGACACACACTGCCAGAAGGCTCGCAAGTGCGTTGCCGGCCTTTCAATGTTGAGTAATTTACGTAAAAAATTCTATATAGTCATGGTGAGTCATCACCATTTATTCTTAAAAATAAGTGATGTAAGAAACATTTCTAATTTTACTTAAAATGGCGGAGTGTTTTGACTTTTTTTAGCGAACTAAAAAAAATATATATGTATATGAATAGTAACATTGTTCTTCATCGCCATCATTAAAAACTTTATCTCAAAATAATTTTAAAATTTCATTATCTTAATAAAACAATATTTGAACGTAAAGTTTCCACACTTTGTAAATTACGAATAAAACAGCCTTAAAATAACACAAAGCTACAAACATATTATGTTTCAACAAAGTTACGTGCCTTAACCATTGAATTTATTGTGCATTGCAGCATTTTTATACACAGCTTTATTAAAATGTTTCAATAAAACCGTACTTTATCTGGAAATTGACAGGTGACGTTTAAAGCGATTTGACAGAAAGTTGACATTACGCGATAAGAGTTGCACGAGTTTCGATGTTTCGATAATGGACTTTCGAAATTTTTGAATTCATTATTATGATGTTAAAATTCACAAAAATGGCGACCAAATATAATATTATGGACTATTATTACTTTTGCGAGTGAATATTTCTTACGAAATATTTTTAGTATATATATTTTATGAGCATTGTTGGCCAAGTGGCTTCAGCGTGCGTCTCTCATCCCTGAGGTCGTAGGTTCGATCCCCGGCTGTGCACTAATGGACTTTCTTTCTATGTGCGCATTTAACATTCGCTCGAACGGTGAAGGAAAACATCGTGAGGAAACCGGCTTGTCTTAGACTCAAAAAGTCGACGGCGTGCGTCAGGCACTCTTGTGCCTCCTACTTGCCTATTAGATTTACAAATGATTATTAATAGATACAGAAATTTGAGGCCCAGACCTAAAAAGGATGTAGCGCCACTGATTTTAGGAGCTAACGCTCTAGTTTTATAAAACACACACAGTAAAATAAAATTAGTTTTATAAATTTCCTTATACTTTTATCTGGTCTTTCAATAAACGAAATCCTGAAGATAGCAAACAACTGAATCCTTCTAGTAATATACAATAGAGTTTTAAAAACTTTTTGTACATCCGGGAGTCGTGCCAGCTTAAATCCGAAATCAAATATCTATATATATATAATGAAAATGGTCTTGGTTTGAGGCTCAATCACGCCTAAACCACTGATCGTATCGACATGAAACTACCACCATTCGATGCGAAATTTTCCCTAGATGGTTTATGGTTATTTATTAAATTCCAACGTTCCTTCATTTTTTTATTGCTGTTTTACTTTTATGAAAATTTATCACCGCGGAAACATTCGGGGAGGCTTCCTAGAACCTCTAAACGTCAACATCTGTTAAAAACACGATTTTCGAAATATTTCAATTTTCTTAGCGGGAAGTTAAAAAGAAGAATAATAAAAATATGAAAAAAAATAAAATAATGAAACATAAAATTTATTTTAATTCGTCCAGCAAAGCGGGCGCGAAACGGCTAGTTTATTATAATAGTAAAACTTTTTAGATTTCAGTTTAGTTGTATAACAAAAGAACCGGTGTTGCGCAATATCTGTACCTTACTTCCCACTGACATTTGATTTAACAATTCAAACCACTGTCAGGGTCAATTGCTTTCAGTGACGTGAACTTGACAGCTGACATTTTACATTAGAAAACAAATGATGATAAAATGTTGCGCAGTAAATTATTTTTTAATCGCATTCATTAAGTCTCAATTGATTAAAATGTCTCAAACGGATATAAATGTAACGAATCTATTACACTATTTACTGAAAGTCCGAGTGGCAATACTCGTAGTCAGTGAGAGACTAGTCTGTCATAATCGCATTCCTTTAACCTTGTATTTAAAACATATGTTTAGAAATACAAATTTTTGTCTAATTCCATCTATTGCCTGAATTAGTCCAAAGGCATAAATTTATTATTATTATGAAGCCTTTGTTGCTGGCACCCAGAATTATCTTAATATATATAAATTAAGCCACGTTGTTTGTCCGCTATGGACTCCTAAACTACTTAACCAATTTCCATCAAATTTGCACACCGTGTGCAGTTTGATCTAAGTTAAAAGATAGGATAGCTTATATCTTAATTTATCCCCGCAATATTATTTTATTGCAAATTATTTGACAGAGACAATTCTAACAGATGGCGCTGTGTTGTTTCGTATAAGCTACAATTTAATGGCATAACCACCAAAGGCATGGTGGTCCCCATGACTGGTGTTCTCCTACCGTTTCCCTTGAATAGTTTACTACTATGTAATATAACAAAAACCTTACTTAGCCACAGTTTCGCTTGGCCGAGTCTGCTAGTATATACCTATATAAACATTTGTTTTAGTTACTTACCCTTACTTAATCTAATACATACATCAGATTTGCCGGTTTTGGTGATCAGCATATCCTGTGACACATAATCAGCTCTTCCAGCTGCTTCCATTATTTTCTAATGTTAGCTCTTCTTGTCCTAGTTGTACTATACTGTGTGTATTCAATGCTTAATCGGGCTCTTGAATACATAAATAATAGTTTACAATTTTGTCTGTTAAAACATTCAATATCTTATTTACGATTCATGTGATTTCTGATGTCAAAACAAGGTGCATTGACTATGCGACAGTGAATGTGGGTGTGGCATTAACACCGGGATGCACTCGTTAACAACAAAATCCCACGCACATGTGAACCGGCTTTACTTGTAATCGATGTTATAGGTCTGGTTGTAATACATTACTCGTTTTTCGTAGAGACTTGATAGTAAATCTATTCAAGCAAGCAATGTAAAGATTGTCGTGTGCAATATTGCGATGTCGAAGATATGAAATGTTTTACGAAAAATTTATGATCGTTGGATCTGATTGAGTTGATAAAATATTCCGTAAATTTTATTTTAAGTTGTTATTTAACTAATATTATTTTAAAACTCAGCTATTTAAAGCTTTGGCAATTTCAAAGCAATTCTGAAAGACAATTATCTTTAATTTAATGCGCTATCCGACAGAGATTGTAGTAATTTCACGAAAACAATAAACAAGTGATCTAGACTCACGATCGTTGTTATTGGACAATAGTCTATTGCTGCTATAGGTCGAATTAATTGTAAGTTCAATAAGCAATAGAACTCTTTAACTATGGTTATAAAATGCTTAAGGAATAAATACCGTGGCACATATATTCTGAGGTATTTTTGACCACTGTCCAGTGCCTTTAGAGGTACATATTAGGAAACTGTAAGGGGCGAATTTCTTTGTCCTAGAGAAGAAATATTTTATCTAGGACCCCAATACTTTTTAAAAGTCCGTTATTATACCTATTTGATTGGCATTTTGGGTTCACGGGACCCTGCTGTATAGTGTGTATGTAAGTGCGTGCTCCTATTTGACCATGCCTCCTGCTGATAGAGGCCAAAACTTTGTTTTTTTAATTAATTTTATTATTATTTATTAACTATTAATTACTTAAGAAGTCATGTGGAATATGGTGTAATGGTTGCAGCTCCTTACAAACGTTGTGTAAAACAAAAACTTGGCGATTAAAAAGAGTGGCGTAGAGTTTGTTGACAGTTCTTCTCTTCCGTTCTACGCCCTTTTGAGAACTGGCAGTAAATGTAAAATTAGAAGCATTTCATATATTTATTTTTTTGACGTTCATAAGTGTAGGTACATTGTGTTATCTAAATGATTTTGAATCTATTACCACTGAGATTAGGTGAGCCATATAATTGAGAATTAACATTTATAAAGATTAAACAAATGCGTGTGCTACTTTGAGGAACTTAAATATTTTCCCAGCAGTAAATAAAATATCAGAGTCATATTAACAATGGTGGTCTAATTGTTACCGTGTAAACGGTAATTAGGTGGCCACAAAATACAAGGGCACGATTAACATGGCTACTAAAAAATGTTTCATAAAATAAAAATGAATAAATTACCATATAAATAACTTTAAAAATCCCAAGCCTACACAGTAGTAACACATTACCTCGTATGATTTTTCTAAAATAAAAGTTATACGTTCAAAGTACTGTGGGTAAGTTATCCAAAATAAATGAATCCAATTTTAACTTTAAAACAGGCAAATTAGCACCGCTATAAAAAGCTCATTTAGTAGCCTCGCGTATCAAATGAAATCGCACAGTGGTTCCCACGCGTTTCGCAGGTGTCGTTTGACGTCAGATTGCATCCTTACATTTCCTTTTCGAACTTTTTTTTTCGATTTAATACGCCTGTGTCTGCGCTTTGGCCGCCTGAGATTCAAATTTCGAAAGAGGTTTTATGTAAATAAAAAATATATTTGTAAGTGGCCAGTCATTGATCGATAAAATTGCCTATTTAAATTCTATGTTCTAAACTATTTGAAAACAATACTTAAATCAAACTGTTGTTGTATGGTACACAACTAGATATGTCGTGTTAAAATCTTAGTTTATAGATAAACATTAAATATGTATATATTTTATATAGTCTAGCGCAAGGGTTTCGTACAAAATTAGACAAAAACATACACTTCCCATAGCATTAATCCTGTGAAGCGAATAATTCTCATGATTATAAGATAATTCCTATACTTATTAGCTCCGCCGTAACCTTTCATACGATCACATTTCCTGTTCGCAATTATATAGAAGTACAAATCTCACGGCAATTTGAAAATCTAATGTGAGAAAGAGCACTTTCTATGGTCGACCAAAAAGTTGTGTTGATCGTTATTTTATTATGTATATAATTGGTTCATATGGGCTTTTAATAAATACTGTAATATCTCTACAAGTAGAAAAGAAGTATTTATTGCCATTTTTAAAATAATACAATATTAATTATTCATTTCTTATGAGTGTTATTGTTACATAGTTGGTGCTTTAGAATGTAATAAAGTAACAAACATAGGAGACAAGGACATGGGCAATAAATGCAAATAAAGAAACGACTATCATAATTATGATAACACAAAACAAGATAACAATAAGATTAAATAAATGAAGTAGTCTTACTAGCTTCTTTCAAACAACCTAAACATAAATCATAGAAACATTAAACATACAACACCGAACATAAAACTACACAATATAAAATACGTGTAAATGATGTTAATTTAGTCAAAGCAATAGTTATAGGTGCAACAGAAGTAATAGATAACAACGCACACTTTTACCTTAATCAATAAAGTGTTTGGAGATATTAATTTCTTAATCAAGTATCACTACAGAACACCAATCCATCAAATACAATACAATAACAAAACTTGTAACAAATGAGCAGTGAGTGTTTTTTATTGAAAGTCTATGAACGGCACTCACAACTTAGATTGTATGTCGTACAGGTTTTAATAGATACTTAATTAAGAAAAGTTTTTACATACTCTGTATATACATATTTTACTATTATTACATTTTTTGGTGTTTTTTGCAGTGTCGCATGTAAATTTCTACAGCATGATGTGTGTTTACACATTATATAGCACTACACATTTTTTTCGTAAATAATTTTTGTTAGCATGAGTGTTACGCATGTTGTTATATTTCCGCAAATACGATACGATCATCTTTAACAGGCAATATAAAGCAAAGAACCAGTGACCTCTGTTAAAATTTGAAATGACATTTGAAGGGGCAACAAGACTTCGCAATCTTTATCAGTTTTCGCTATAAAAACCTTATACACAAGAACATCAAATACGCTTTATAGATCAGAGTTTAAAATTAAAATGGTACATTGCTAAGAATCTCTCTACTGTAAAACATTGGTTATCGTAGAACTGAAGTATCGTATTTGCAGGGTGGTTCGAAGTTAGTTTAACCAAAGTATTTTGTTTTAGATGACGAAGGAGGTCACATCAAGCAAGGATTCGAGTCCCGGCGTCAAAATGACCTCTACATGCGTCTTGGTTTGCTTCTGGGTGAGAGAAGGTCCAGAAATAAATCTCGTGAAAGCTGCACGTCTCTTGCGTCGCTGGATGCACATACCCTTGCTTCACATAATACTAGTCCGGTTTGTATTTTTTATTGCTTTAAAATTCAATCACTGTAAATTATTACATATTATTCACACTCCAATACCCCCCATTTCGTCATTATCGTAGAACAATGTCGGGTTTGTAATATAATAATAAATCCAAAATCCACTTTTTAACATATTTGGACTCGACGTAGACTAAATATTAAGGCTGCAGTAAAAAATGATCCGTGTGTTTTAAATTTTAAATTAATCAGTCGGCAATGTTACGGACTCGATGGAAACATATGTTTTTGTAGAAAACTGTGTAATTTAATGTTATTATTTTTATTAAGTTTCAAAACAAACCCTTTTGTTTGCTTGTATGCCAAATTTCATAATAACAGAATATGAATTAAATAGTTATGACAAAATCTAATATGATTATATTATTTTGAAATGGCTGCCCTGTAAAGTTTACTATGTGTCAGATCCGTCACTATTCTATAGCTATGACGATTTTATTCTTCAAATATTTTTCTTTTAGAAACTTTCGGTGATTTTTTCCCGCAGACAATAAACAAATATATTTATAAAAATTGTCAAGAATTTATAAGCCGCACTTTTCTTTTCCAAAATCTCCAAACTCTAATTCACTAACATCTAATTATGTATCGTACCTAAACCTCAGGTGTCAACTTTAACCGGGTCATCAGAAGTGGATGCAACAACTCCCCTGGGCAGAGACTCGCTGGGTTCCCTGGCGTCCATGTCACTATCAGCTGCCAGCAACTGTTCCTCATCAAGTCCGGGAAGCAGGCGGCATTCTGTAACAAGTATGTCTAAAGACTTTTTTGTACCATAAATATGTCAGTCCGTAGCCGTACCATAAAATTTAATAATAACAAGATTGAGGCGTCCGTCGAATGGTTCTATAATGGATTTACTGTCATAATTATCATTATGATGAGGCTTTTGCCATAAATTCTTTAGAAGAATTTATGATACAACTAGCTTGTTTATTAAAAACCATTATCTTAATGGCTTATCAAATAAAAACAGTTTCGCATTAATATGGACGCGGAATAATAGGATATTTTTCGAAATGTGCTAGGAATTACATTCAGTTGTTTCACAGCACTACAAAGCGGAAGAGAAGATTTGGCCCGGATGTCTTCAGGTTTCTTCAAGAATAGAAAAACGGCAGCGCGACGGTCTGCAAGAGTCAGCAGCAAAGCTTCATCGACATCATCAGATCAGAAGAAAGGTAATCATATGTTGAAATCATTAAGCCAGTGTTACTATTGGTATAATTTCTTAATTGTACGACAGCGATGTTTTGTCGAAACTATTACAAATACAAGCGTAAACGTAAATTAATCAAACAAGCTTTTTATGTATTTGATGATTATTTAAATGATCCTAATCCTTGGGATGGATTTGCTCCAGTTCAAACAATTTGTATGACTCAAAACTTAGCGATTAAAAATAGTGGCGAGTTTCTTGCCAGTACTTGCCCGCTCGACGCCCTTGACGTGCGAACTGGTAGTTAATGTAAATTTAAAATTAATTTAACTTCTTTTCTGACGTTCATGAGTGTACTTCTTTACCTATATAAATAAAGTTATTTTGAGTTTGAAGCAATTTTATATGTATTTATATCAGATCAGATCCACTCCAATAGTGGAGTCAGATATTGCCAACTAGGCCAAAGTTTGGCCAGATTTTGTATAGAGCTTTCCTATTTCTTATTACTGTGTATAACGTTTCTATTGAGGTGTCCTGCTTCAACATATTCTTAAGAGAAATTTTAAATGTTTTTCTTTTGATATTTCAGTACACCCCTTGCCGCAATTAACATTACGACCGTTATTCTTTGAAGTCCCGTCTACGGATGGTCAAACATCGTTCACAGGTAGACATTGGCTGATGAGGGATATGGAAAAGGCACTGGAATCGGCTGCATCAGGTACGTTTAATGTTTAGAATACAAATATATTATATTAACATAAAAACGTTGGGTGTATCTATTTCTTTGTAGTGGCGTGTTACTATATACATTTCGTTAAGCTACGGTTTTCTAGAAAAGCGGTGCCGTTACCTAACGGCCGTAATGTAACGTTGGGTGACGTCACCCATACGTTGTCTATAAATAACACCAGAGTATGTTTTCTAGAGAACGTTGAGTGTCACCGTAACGTCATAAATGATGATAAAGCGGTGCGCATATTTAATTAATGCAATGACTTGGACGAGCGAAAATGTGAACAATTTATTGATTTTGTTAAAAATCATGAAGCTTTGTACAATATCAAATCCAAAGAGTACAGACAAGCTCAGATGAAGCAAAATTTGTGTAACGAAATTGGAATAACACTTCAAAAATACGGTCGCACTACTTTCTAGGAAATCACAGCTTGGCCACCGTAAAGACGGCCGTTATTAACAACTGCAAAATGTCCGCACCGCTTTTCTAGGAAACCGTAGCTTAAGAGATTGCTAGGCATATTCATTTTCCGTTTTTACTGTGTAGAGAATTAGCAAGAGAATAATTGTTAGTATGGTTTATTATTTTACTTACAACATGGCTACTTCAAGCATATTAATTTTATTTCGTGAGTAGGTTATATTTCATATTTAAAAACCTATTTTATATTTCAGGCATAGTAATCTCTGGTAGCCCAGGCACAGGAAAAACGGCACTAATACTACAGCTAGTTGAATACTCGTGCTTTGGTCGCAAGAGAAACTTCGAGTATGAAGAGTTGAGGGAACAATCCGATATAAGAGAACTGTTGCCGGAAGAAATCGCCGCTGAAATGGTTTCTCAATTAGCGTCACAAGTTGTGGCTTATCATTTCTGCCAAGTAAGTATTATAAAGTTTAATGATTCATCATAGACCACGGCAGTCATTACAAGTATATATTATACTTCTAACTGAAATCACTGCCTTGCCAATCAGAGTTCAAACAATTTGTATGACCCAAAACTTAGTGATTAAAAATAGTGGCCGAAAGTTTCTTGCCAGTTCTTCTTGCCCGCTCTACGCCCTTTACTTGCGAACTGATAGTAAATGTAAATTTTTACGTTCATAAGTGTACTTGTTAACCTATATGAATAAAGTATTGTCTTTGATTAACATAACGTTTACACATTTAAAGAAGAAAAAAAAAAGCTTTTAATCCGGTAAAAGCTTTTTTCTTTATATATATGAATAAAGTTATTTTAAGTTTGAGTGGCTTAGTGGTTAAGACACGTAGTCCCTAGGGTCCTGCTAATGCAGAAACTTAATTCCAGTGAAATAATTAGTTTTAATCTTCTTGATACCCAAAGAAGACTAGTCCAACTTCTCTGTCTGACCTAGGTCTAGTTACCTTCAAAGAGATCCTTAATAGTATGAGACAAATTAATATAAATTATATCTTTCAGGCTGATAACAACAGCACCTGCCTCGTCGGCGAATTCGTCCACTCCTTGGCTGCTCAACTCTGTCAAGCTCCCAGACTTCAAGCCTACAGGGAATACTTGCTGAGCGAGGCGCATCTTCTCTCAAGTCTCTCATTAAAAGAGTGCATCGCAGACCCAGACCTGGCATTCGTCAGAGGAATTATTGAGCCCTTAACAATCCTCCGACGGAACGGCAGCATAGATTCCACGAACAGCATCGTTCTGGTCGACGGCCTCTGCGAAGCTGAATATCATCGACCGGACCACGGCTACACGATCGCCTCGTTCCTCTCGCGACACGTCCCAGATATGCCATCTTGGCTAAAAATTGTCGCCACTATTCGGACACAGTTTTTGGAACTCACAAAACAGTTGCCATACACGAGGCTGAGCTTGGACGAATCGGACAACGTGAATAAGGATCTCTTGGAGTACTTCAACGCGAGAGTTCAGCAGGTGCCGATTATAGAGACGAACATTAAAAGCTCCACGGGGAAGACTGAAGGTGTACACAACCCGGTGTTGAAATTCGCCCAATACGTCCTGCATTTGAGTCAAGGTTCCTTCTTGTTCCTGAAATTGATCATGGACCTGCTAGAGCGAAGTCACATAGTGGTCAAATCGACGAACTACAAAGTGGTACCGATATCGCTGGCACAAATCTTTTTGCTGCAATTCAATCTGCGTTTCCCTACCGTGCAATCTTTTGAAAAAGTTACGCATATACTAAGCGTTTGTCTATCAGCGTTATATCCACTAACCTTAGTGGAGATATACTATTCGGTGAACGCCTTACTGGTGGATACGTTTTTGCCCTGGGAAGAGTTCTGTCATCGGTTCGAGTCCCTCACAGATTTTCTCGTCAAACGCATCGACAATACGTACATGTTCTTCCATCCGTCGTTCAGGGAATGGCTCATCCGACGTGATGACAATGAAAGTCCGAAGTTCCTCTGCGATTTAAGAGCCGGTCACTGTGGTATAGCTTTCAGATTAGCGAGGGTCCAAGCCCCCCTGGATCCAGAGAAATCAATGGAGTTAGGTCATCATATTTTGAAGGCGCATATGTACAGAAATCTCGGACCAGCTCAATTAGGTCTCTGTCCGAGAGATTTGCAGGCGACTTTGGTTGCGTCAAGTTCGGCGAATGTTGGTGAAGCTATCGCTAATTTGAGGAATATTTATACTCCGAACGTCAAAGTGTCCAGGCTGATGCTGTTGGCTGGGGGTTCCCCTAATCAAGTGACTGAATGCCTCGGGAACGCCCCTCTGTTGTGTATGTACGCGTATCAGGGAATTATTGCAATGGTCGGGCTGTTGATAGAATTTGGTGCTGATATTGAAATGACGAATTCCCAAGGATGCTCAGCTCTTTCTTTGGCTTGTCAGAGAGGCCACACAGATGTTGCGAGAATGCTTATAGCATCAGGTAATTAAATGAATAAAATAATACAAAATAGTTAGTTACAAGTTATATCTTTATATATATAATTCTACTGTACGTGTCACTGAACGCATCTTAAACGGCTGGACTGATTTGAATGAATATTTTTGTATGCGTTTTGCCCTGGATGGTTTAGATTCACAAATCAGCCCGACAGATGCCGCCGCTGCAGTCGGTATTTATCTATACAACAACTAAACAGCTGGTATATATATAAATGGTCTGTACATGTGTTTGTAATTAAACTCCTAAACGGCTGGACAGATTTTGATGAAATTTTTATAGTCGAGAAAGATTTACATTATTAGATTTTTTTTGTATGTTAGACGTGTGTACAGGACAACGTCTGTCGGATCCGCTAGTTGTGATATAAATATTAAAATTTCTAAATATCTTATAAGTTTTTCTTTTTACAATTTACTAGTGAATTGTCCTTTTACAATGTTCTGTACATTATATTTATTTTTTCCCTATTTCCAGGTGCCTCTCTAAGCCATACGGACACAGCCGAACAGACTCCATTGGTCCATGCAGCCAAAAATGGCCACAGAGATACAGTGATATACCTTCTGGGTTGCCAGACGGGAAAAGATGACCGCAATTCGATAGATCTAGACGGTGACAACATTGAGCAAATAGTACCTGGGGCGAGGCACGCCCTAATAGCGGCAGCACAAAATGGACATCTCGACATCGTTGAATATCTACTTGATACGGCTGAATTGATCGTAAGTATAATTTGTTAGCTTTTAAGGCTTTTAATTCCTATTTATTTTTATATTATTTCTATTTATGTTTCTAATATTATTATTTTTTCTTATGTAAGTATGTTTTTGTTAGTAATGAGAATACATTTCTTTAAACCTTTGGATCTAGTCAGCATCCATATTGAGGTAAAATAAATTATGTAACTGGCACAATTTAAAGTAGAGTAGGTATACCTACTGTCCATGTATAATGTCTATAATGTCCTATATGTATGGGCTGAGTTCACGAGATCTGCTTATTACTTTATTTGTTTTAAGATCTAGGTGTATATATTTTTTATAATGTATTTTAATTGTAAAATAGTCAGTGTATGAATTATTGTATGGTTCTATCGTATTAGTAATAAGTAGTAACTGTTCAGATATAATAATTATGTGGGAACTAAATAAATATTTTTGGGATTTTCACTTTCTGTGATCATCTTAGCTTAGAGAAAATAAAAGTAGTTTATTTTTCATACTTTTACATATAAAATCTTATCTGTGATTCAATTTAATGATTTTTATATATTTATAGCTAAATTATAACAAATCTTGTATTTTTTGATGTTTTCTTTTTAAATAAATAAAATTAATACAAAACAAATACATTTTTTAATACATTACTATGTGATTCTATGAGCGCCTATTTAATTTCACAGCCGGACGGAATTTGTCCCGTAACAGGCGAGACAGCCCTCACGGCCGCCTGCTCGACCGGCAATGCCTCCATCGCTGATGCTCTGCTCATCCGAGGAGCCACGCCCTACTCCCTCAACGCAAGGCAAATGTCTCCTCTGGCCCTTGCTGCCAAAAATGGCAGAACAGCTCTGGTCCTAAGGCTATTGGACTCGGGGGCAGATGTCGCCGGATCTGGAGGGAAGATCCCCTTAATATTAGCAGCAGCGGAAGGTCACGCTGATGTGCTGGAGATGTTGTTGGCTCATGGTGAGTTTAAAGCTTAAATACTAATGATATCGTTCGGCTGATAACATCTTTATTATATGTTTTTACGCAAAATAATATATCGGCGATATTCCTTGTTGGGGGATTGAAGTAGACAATTTTCTGTAAAGAAATTACTGGTATAACTATATAATATACTAGCAGACCGGCCAAGCGTTGCTGTGGCTAAGGTTTTTGTTATATCACATAGTGGTAAACTATTCAAGGGAAACGGTAGGAGAACACCAGTTATGGGGACCACCATGCTTTTTTGATGGTTATGCCATTAAATTGTAGCTTATGTGAAACGTTGGTACTTTCAACACATCATCGCCATCTGTTAGAATTGTGACTATCAAATAATAAACAAATATTTTGCACTAAAATAATACTGCGGGTATAAATTGAGATGTAAGCTATCCTTTCTTTTAAGTTAAATCAAACTGCACACGGTGTGCAAATTTGATTCATATCGGTTCGGTAGTTAAGATTTGCTAAGTTAAGTTATTTAAGAAACATTTATAAATAACTAATATATATTTATAATATTATTATTTATAATAAATAACCCTACTCAGGGTTTATACAATATAAACTCACTTAATTAATTCATAACATACTAGATGACCCGGCAAACGTTGTTATGCCTAGTATATTATTTATAGGAAATATTTTTTAGTTCAATAAAAATAACTATCTACAATAATAAAAAATAGGGGTTAATCTAAGAGGGGGGAAAATTAAGGGTTGTTTGTATTCTTTCAATATTTTTTTTAGGGTAACAACCCTTTATCACTTAGGGGTTTAAAAGATAGATAGTAGCCGATTCTCAGACTTACTGAATATGCATAAAAATTTCATAAGAATCGGTCGAGCCGTTTCGAAGGAGTATGGGAACGAACATTGTGACACGAGAATTTTATATATTAGATAATAGAAAATCCTCATCCCCATCCTTTATTTTTAATAATATTTTAGGAGCGGATCCCGAGTCAGTGGATTCAGACGGCGTATGCGCATTGGGATGGGCTGCGCTGCGCTCGCGCATGTCTTCAGTCACCGCCTTACTCGATAAAGGAGCTCATATTGGTAAGCATATAGTGTTTTAAAATTCCCATTTTATCTGTAATCCTTGAAAAATACCGTTTACTTACCTAACTTCGTCGCCGGCAGGTCGTACGATCGCGCCTACGCTACGACACAAGTTATCGTAATAACATACTTAATCTTAAACGATAGATTGTATTAATTTTTAAGTTTTCCATACATGTGTGTTTAAATATATGGGTGTTTTATTTCTAACGACACGCACGCATAACTTCAATGTTAACATTTCTGAACATCTTCTACTAAACCTGTGAAACAAGTAGCGTGGAAGATCTCTTCTTGGTGGTAGGACCACCACGATTTCCTGATTATTATGCAAGATCTTGTTTAATAATTAATAAATCAATAACAATAATTTACTTACAATGTAATGCAGTACATAAGCCAATAATATCCGTTTTTTAGATCAAACAGACGGAAATGGGAGGACGCCTTTAGGCCTGGCCTGTGGAGGTCCATCGGATTTGGTGGAACTCTTACTCGAGAGAGGAGCATCTTTGGAAAAGGTGGATCACAGCGGCTTAAGGCCATTAGACAGGGCCATTGGACAGAGAAACGTTCCCGTAAGTATTTTGACTAATGACGTTCTCTGACACATTTTTGTGTCTGTTACGTTCTGAATAATGTTTAACTGACTTAAAAAAATGAAGTTATCAATTTACCGTGTATGTATATGTGTATGTAGTTTGATTAGGAAGATATATCTAGGCAATCGTTTTTTTATTTAATTTAGACATTTATTATATTCCCACTTATATTATATTTATTTTATTATATTCTCACTTAGACCACAGTCCAAGTTTATTCAAAATCAGGTCAGTAGTTTTTGGGATATCCACGCAGAAGGAAATAAATAGTGTACTTGTAAATAAAGTGACAGTCTGTGTCTCCCAATAGCGATAGCGATTGCGATCCCAACTCAATGTTGAGTATTTCTGTGTATTCCAAGTGTGCGAATCACTCATCAGCGCTACGGATGTTGAAGGAACTAAATCTAACTTGCATACAAGACGTGATCAGTATCGCTATTTAAAATTACAGGTTTTTTACGTAGGTAGTTGAAATCTGGCTAAATTAGCTTTATAGCCGAATTTTTTTTTTAAAGACAATTAATAAAGCCATGTTGGCCTAGTGGCTCCAGCGTGAGACTCTTATCCCTGAGGTCGTATGGACTTTGGACTTTTTCTATGTGCGCATTAAACACTCGTACGGTGAAGGAAAACATCGTGAGGAAACCTCACTTGCCTTAGACCTAAAAAAGTCGACGGCGTGCGTCAGGCTCAGGAGGCTGACCTTGCGTATTAGATTTACAAATGATCATGAATAATACAGAAATCTGATGCCAAGAACTAAAAAAAATTCATAGATATGAAAACCCTTCACATGCCTCGCATTTAAAATATTTTTTATTTACTCAGCATTTAAAAATTCCGAATGTGATACTGTGTCGAATCTGAATCTTTGAAAAACAAAATACTGTTATTTGCAGGTGGTTAATTGCTTCTTGAGGAAAGGAGCGAAACTTGGACCTACAACGTGGGTGATGGCGTCAGGCAAACCAGAATTTATGTAAGTGCACGACCTTTGTTGTACAGATTTAAAAAAAAGAGTGTGTGTATGTAGCGTTATGTAGCGTTAGATTAGAAGTTATACTTCTTTGGACCAACATATAATAATTGAATACATTTTTAATTATTTAATTTTTAATTGCGACTATATTTTCCAGGCTAATCCTCCTAAACAAACTCCTGGAAGACGGGAATCTTCTATACCGTAAGAATCGACCTTCGGAGGCGGCTCATCGCTACCAATATGCTCTAAAGAAGATAAATCCTTTGATCAGCGATGAAGGCCAGACGACGCCGGTTCAGCCAGTTCCGCATGAACACGTGGCCGCGTTTGTCCAGCTCAAGACTAATTTGCTACTTAATTTGTCGAGATGCAAGAGGAAACTTAATGTGAGTATTGTTCATGTATTTTCTTTTTGTTTGACAATTTTTGTAGTGAAACTTCTTTAGGGTAACATTTTTAAGAAACGTCACGAAGATGTGCATCGTTTTTGTCGAAGAAAAGGGAGAGACCAATTGAGAGAGAGTGAGAAGGGTGAATTAGCTTATAGAAAATTTCGTGAAGAGAATTTATGAAATATTAGTAGGTATGTCATAATAAAAAAGTTTTTTTTTAATTTATTTTCGAAACTTAATATTTTAATGACAATGAAATTCATTAAATTCCTAATATATCTTCCTTTTTCCCTCCCTCTAAGTCTCGGAAATCTAAAATTATAGATTTGTGTAAATATGAACAAGACTTAAAAATTAGTTTGCCAAAGAAGTTTTACTTTTGACATATGTAATATGTACGCACGCACTATTTTTTCATGTAGCGTGACATTTTATGTTACTAAAACCTGGAAGGCTTTCGCTACAGTAGTTAATACGTTAAGTAGAAAACTTATAATTATAGTAGAAAAAAAATTATAATATTTGTGAGGAAGTAAAACTAGAACCTATCATAGATTGATTTAGAGTAAAAAGAAATGTCTATTGCGAAGAAATTACTAATTAAAGAAAATTTATTAGACTCAAAGACAATTTGATTCGATAAACTAAAAACAAATGTCTGAAAAAAAAACATTTCTTTTCAGGAACCATCAGAAGCGTTAGATCTCGCGGCGCGCGCGTCCTTACTCCGTCCGAACGCGTTCGAGTGCGCGTACGCAATGTCACGTGCGATACTTGCTCTTAATAAACCCGCGGACGCATTACCCCACGCCCGTCGTGCCTTATTACTAGCTCCGCCCACGGATTTGTCTGCTGCTCGGACCCTCAAAGCCCTCCAACAGGAGATACTAACCAGAATGAACACTCCACATAGCCTGGACACGCGATCTATGAGGAATTATGACAGCATTAGTTTGAATATGCCTTAAGTGTCTTTTTATATTAGAGTGAGGTATGTATTTAAATCTTTGTACAGGGTGGATATTTTACTTGGAGTTTTAAAAATGAATTTACTTAAAAATGACAGTTTTTTTCTTAAATAGCCTTTTTTAAATAGATTTTTATGAAAAATATTTTAGTAAAATTTTATCTCCAGTATTATGTACGTTCTTAGTGGTGTTCAAAATTCCACCCAATAATGTATTAGTGTATCAATTTTAGTTAAAATTTAAATCCACGATCGATATTTACGAAACGAATGTACTTTAAAATATATAAATTGCGTTAGTTAAGTATTTTAATATTTTAAGTAAAATAGATATTAATTTATCCTATTGAATATGAATTGTAAAGTGACTTAAAAAAGTGCCTTACACTTAACACAAATATTTGACAAATTAAAAGATATTAACTTATATATAAAATTAAACTATAGGCCAATTATGTGTATCAAATTGTGTGTGAAATTTTATCTCTAAACTTAGAAAAATTGTATGGCCATTTTTGTCATACGAGAAACATATAATCTATATATTCGCCACATTGTATATATCGAGTGCCGTTTGAATTTTATTGATTGTTTAGAATATATGTGATCAAATAAATGTAAATAAGTGTTTTTCCTTTTCGTATTCCGTGTACAGTTTAGTTATAATTTCTCGAATATTTTGCTTGCCATTTGTTATTCAGTGCTTATATGAAATAGCAGTTTCTATATTGTTATTATTTAAATTTATTTTGAGTTAAACTCACGCGCCCGTTGTCTTGCTTGTATATAAGATAACACCAAACGTGGGGCCGCTTTTTAAATTGTAATCTTTTAATCGCATAGTTTTTGATAGACTAAATTTTTTAAATCAGCCGTTAAGGCTACGAAGTTTGGTGTTACCTGTACCTTATTTATTTTACCTTGTTTTAGGGAAATAAGGCATAATATCGTATTTTATGTAAAGTTTTTATAATATATACATCTTTTAGCAAAGAAATTATACCACAAATATAAAATTTCGATTAAAACATTTCTATGCATTTACTAAATTTTATTCATATTGGATTACAAGACTGAATTCTTGATACAATGCAAATGTAGAATAAACATTAGTACAATAGTTTCTGTCGACAGAAATATACTTAAACTGCTTTTAAATTTGTTTTTATTTAATTGACCCTCCCTATACTAATTCCATCCAAACTTTAACTTTGTTATGAATCAGTTGGCAAAGATTCAAAGTCAAGTATGTTAAGCGAACAGAGCTTAGAGTTAGTTGTAATTTGGAAGAACTTGCCTTGCCTGGTTTTTATGCAATCTGTAAATTCTTACCCTCTTAAAACATAATGAGTCCATAATCTCTTCATCATAGTGTAAACAAAAAAATGATAGAAAGAGTACTAAGACATGAATAAAAGGCTTCGGGCATAAGGACTTGAATATGAAAACAAGCAAGAAGTCCACGTTACAGAAAAGTTTTAGTGAACTAAATCTCCCATGTATATTTGAAAGATGGGATTCCTGACAATTCAACTAACAATGCCATCTCTCAAATGGCAGTTGGATTTTGACAGTTTGGTTGTCATTTAGTCTCTGGTTATTGTATGACGTATGACGAGATAATACGTCATACATTTGATGGTAGGGAAAATTTCGCGTGTTTAATAGGAAGAAACCTAAAAACTTAACAATTATTTCCCAGGAACTATACATAATATGGGTACATAACTTATAAAAATAATGCATTTTAATCGTTCACCATTTACGTTAGAATGACTTATTAACCTTAATACAAAAATCTAAATATTACGATTTGAATGGGAAGCATTCATACGTTGGTATACGGGTAGAACCACAAGTGTCTTTGGCTTCGGTTTGACATCTATTGTTTTGACAGGAGGCGCATCGGATCCTAAAATGCCAAAGTCAAACATTTTTTTACTATGTGTTTCGGAATTCGAATGCGATATCTTTAATTTTTCTTCAGTCGTATTGTACAAGACTTTAAATAATTGATCAAGCTTATCTCCAGATACATTAGGTGTGTTTTTTATTTCATTAAATATTTTTTGGCATTTCGTGTTCTGTTTCCGCTTCGATTCTGGACACGTCTGAAAGAAAAACAAATTCTACGGTTAACAATAGTCAACTTTGTATTGTCTTTTATTGACATAACTTTCACACATTTAATAATAAAACTGTTTTATTAAAATTGTTTTATTATTAATAGTGAAATTTATTTTTCTTTAAGACAGGTAAATTTTGTGCATTTTGTGCTCTGTTCGATTCTTGGAAGAACAATTTTTTTTTTCAATTTTCGATCTTCAGAAACGTTAAAGTATAAAAAACTCCACTTACCGTAACCATAATATCTAGGATATTAAGGAGTTTTTTAGGTGAGCTACAATATTCTTGATACATGGGTGTGACCAGGAACATGCTGAAAAACACCTCGTAGAAGGGCGATGAGCTGGATTTGTGTAACCAGTTCTTCATTTTAAAGTAATCGATGAATCCGCATTGATTTAATACTCCCATTTTCTTTAAAACGCAGGTTGTTGGTGGCGTTAATTCCTTACACTGAAAGGCAATAGTAGTTTTAACTGCGAAATAACAGTATAATGATTCCTCCCAATGCAGACGCTTTATTTTATATAACAGGGAGCAACCGGCAGTCTCATCTGGTGTTGTGATACCGCCGCCCATGGAAACTCAAGGACTCGCCAGTGCGTTACCGGCTTTTTAAGAATTGGTATGCTCTTGGAGGACCCGAAATCGATGGATTGGTTGTGGAACAATGGACATCGAGGTCATACGGGTGGAATTTCACATTTGGTCTGGACATCCGATGATGAAACTTAGCTGCAGGTATTACTCCAAGCAACTCCTCTCCAAACACTTCATGGTAAATGTGGTAGAAGATGCAGGGAGACCCCACATCAGCCGTTCCTTAAATATTATTGTATAGGAAGCGAACAGCTAACTACGCCTAACAAAGATGGATGATTTCGTTCTTGTTCCGAATTAACAAAACGTTAACGATAAATTCACTGTACGAGCAAATGTCAATGCGCCCAGACAAATGCGGATCCAGGTTTTGCGTCAGTGTCGATCACACATAGTTTGTTTTTTAAGAATAAAACTGTACACACAAGTTTGTAATCAATCTAGTGACCGACGTAGGCTACGTGTCCCTAGATTGAACGCACGCAGATTGTCAAGCACGTGTTAATATTAGTAAAATTCGACAAATTGACTGAAAGTCATAGAGTTGTGTATTTATCATATTATACATATTCTAACTTAGTCAATGTTTTATCAAATATATATCAAAAACGGTTCAGTAGGTTTTGAGATGTGGGTCCACGCTTTTCTCGGATATGTAGGTACCTAAGAAATTAATAAATTATTTAGTTTTTCTTCTCTGTTGACGGTCGGTTTTTTTACCAAATGTACATAGCTAGTAAGAAACTTACATCAAATCTACTCTCCCATCGTGACATTTTTCTCTCATAATGTGGTACATATTGCATCCTGGACAGTGACGTCACACCGCATTCTGACAACACATCATTTGACACCAAGTTGGGAATAGGACAAAATTGACGACGTAGTTTCTGAAATAAATATTTTTCAGTTGCATTTAATCAAGTTTTTTATTTCACCCTTAAATTAATAAATACCATTGAGTTATGTCGATGTGAACCGTAACGAACTGCAATTGTAAAATTTAACGAAATTTTGTTCGGTAGATTATAATTTATCAAAACGCTGTAAACTTGTGATATGAAATGTAACGGAACGCACCTCGCGCGCTACTTTGTTGAGCGTCACGTGTCCCAAGCCGCCATATTTGTTTTTTTAATTCCATACAATATCAAATAAGCACTTGCAAGTGAAACAATCTAATCTTTGCATAAAAATAATAACCAAAACATAGTTCTAAGTTCTATATTAATTTTAGCAACGCTTAACAATATTTGTAGTACTCTTAATTATAACAACCTATTGACGTATTTATGATGGTTTTAATAAGCTGTGTTGGCACTCTGCAACTTCCATTAGCGATTCCGACTTTTTGAATGCCATTTGAAATAGTTCTCTCAACTGCGTAGTACTAAAGTCATAACTTCGGGATTGCATGGTATAAAAACTCAACATTCATGTTGGGTTCTTTACTGATTAACGATGCAGATCTTTCAGAATTAAAAAGTATTGAATTTATTAGACAAACTTACCGGCGAATATTTTCCAGAACTTATCTGGCAGATAACATCTTTGTTGATGGTGTCTCTATCTCTACAAAAGAGTAATAAAATAAAGATGTAATCATTAAATAATATGGGAATAAACTGTTCGTTTAAACTCTTTTTTAAACTGAAACACTTACTTGCACGGATGGTCTTTGTTGACATTTGGGCAATTCTGAAATAAAAATCATTTATAAGAGATTAGTTTTTTTATTTAAATCTTATAAAGTGGTTTAAAATGGTAACATTTTCTCACAATAGTTTAATATTAATAACAAATAACGAGATGCATCGATTCAAAAATTCAAAAATCCCAAAACATATTTTATCTGTTAGAAATATACAAGCCGCAATTTCCCGCCTTGTTATTTGCCTTTTATCTGTTAAAAAGATTGGCGGGAAATTGCGTTGCGGCTCCCTTATGTATATTTAATAAATTAAATAAATTTTATAGGTCCATATTCAGTAAAGATGTATAAGATAATAATATTTATAAGTAGCAATTCATTTACCTCAGAGAGCACATCCATAACGCATGACAGCATCTCATTGATTCGACATTCAGCGTCATATATTCTGTGGATTTTGGTAAAGCACTGTGTTGTCACCCTTGCTTTAGCTTTCTCCCACGATGGGTAATTTAACGTCATACTATCCAAAAGTTTGGAAAAAGCAAGCAAATCTATTTCACCAGAATCCAATATAATATTTAATTTCTTGAATATACATGTTTCTTTTTCGCACTGTAATAGCAAAAGCAGTGTTAGCCTAGCGGTTAAGAGTTCGACATACTAACTGGGGTCATATAAGGTCTCTTTTTATATTTGTATACTTAATATCGTGAGCAAATCGGTATCCATCAGAACCATGGTTGATGAACATCGTTGATTTTTCTGGCATATCTACAACTCGCTGAAAAAAATTCTTCTTCTAATCACCAAGTTTTTTACCTCATACAATACTTAATAACATTATGAATAGAATCTTTAGTTACTTTAAATAGATGTGCCACCCCCACCAACTTTCGTTGCAGAGATGGATAGGACCACACTCTTCGAAGGGAGCCCAACTCCAGGACTCCCCAAGGCAATAGAAAACGTGTTCACGGCCAGAATCCTGGTGACGTTAAGTTGTGGCTGAAGAACGAACCATTAGGTTGTCGCGGGCCAAAGATAAGTGCTTGGCTCACGACAAATTGCGGTGGGAAAGTATTGTGGACTATATAAAACCATATAAAAAAAACACTTACAGATAAAGGAACAACTTTTACGTCGCTTCGTTTAATTTCTCCTTTTTCTGTGGTCGTGGGTGGAAGGTGAGAGCTGATGTCGATGAATCCAAGTCGATTTGTTTCATTCCAAGACATTTCAAGGTGGCACTCGTTACGCCATGAATCTTTTATAAAATCGTTGACATCACAGCACTCTAAAGGATCCCATTCCTGTCAAAACCCATTTCAATTATTTTTCTATACATTTGATTACGTATGGATCACTAGTAAATTAAGATCTGCTAAATTAAGGCCTGCTAAGATTGTTGAAGTGAAACTTCTTTAGGCGCATGAGGGTAAAATTTTTACGGAACGTCACAAAAATGTGCAGCGTTTTTGTCAAAGAAAATGGAAAGAGCGATTGAGACCGATTGAGAGAGAGTGAGAAGGGCGAATTACCTGATAGAAATTCTATTTTTAAAATTAAAATTTCGTAAAGAGAATTTATGAAATATGAGTATTTTATATTTTATGCGATAAAATAATTTAATGAAATCTCAAACGACGAATTATAAATTAAAATTCCACGTGTTTTTATTATCGAAGAAATAAATTTAAAAAAAAATAATAATTTGTATTAATTTTCGACATTTTTAATGACAATTAAATTCATTAAATTCCTAACATCATCCTTTTTCCCTCTCTCTAAGTCTCGGAAATCTAAAGTTTTAGATTTGTATAAACATGAAAAAGACTTAAAAATTAGTTTGCCAAAGAAGTTTCACTTCTGACATGTGTACTTTGTACGCACGCACTTTTTAGATTGCAGAGCAATTAAAAAAGGAAACTATCCCGATTGTATACTACAATAGATAGAATTTTGGATACTTCATAAAAAATTTGATCAATTGTTTAAAGTGCCAATGAGTAATCAATCACGATAATATAATATAATTAAAGGAAAAATAGTAATATAATTAAATTATGCAAAAGTTTATGTCTCTGTGTTGTTTCACTACTTAGAGTCCCTTTTATTTTGTTATAGAAATCACCAAATAAAAGGGACTCTAAGTAGTAAAGACTATTTGATTATAGAAATCAGCCTTGCGATTCTGTAACTCACTTTTCGAAGTCACACAGCGGAGTTACAGAATCGCAAGGCTGTTATGAACACATGTGCGTGATCTTTTGACCAATCACAATCAAACGTTATGCGCCATCATTTCGTTTTCCGTTGTATCATGTACTGACCTCCTCTGAATCCACTTGAATTTCTTGTAAAGCCTGCAACCAACATTGAGCAATTAGTGTAAGATTCTATTTATTATTTATTAGTCAAATTTTTCTCTTTAGACCAATTTTTTACTTACATCAACTTCCAACATAGATTTCTCTGTAGTAGGAATTTTATACTGAAAAAGAGAGACAACTATTGATAATCAAGATAAAATGTATAATTTAAAATTTGTTGTTAAATTATGGTAAGACGTTATTTTTATAATAAAAATAAATCAGTGGCGCTACAACCTTTGTAGGTCTGGGCCTCAGATTTCTATGTCATTATCATTTGTCAATCTTATAGGCAAGTAGGTACCTAATCAGCCTCCTGTGCCTGACCGCGCCGTCGACTTTTTGGATTTAAGGCAAGCCGGTTTCCTCACGATGTTTACCTTCACCGTTCGAGCAAATGAAGCACATAGAAAGAAAGTTCATTGGTCCACAATCGGGGATCGAACCTCAGGGATGAGAGTCGCTAGGCCAACACTGCTCTTTATAAATATAAGATACATATATATAGTTGGCAGTAAAACAATTGTTATTGTTGGAATCACATTTCGATTTTCGGCAAAACAAAAGATGATATTTTTATTCTTACCTTGTGAGGAAAATTTAATTGAAATTGCTGATCAGTTTGCTTGTCATGAAGGTGGTAGGCCATAAACGTCTTGAAACCACAACCTTCGAGATTATTCTCAATGAGAATATTCGGTAAGTCACAGCATTTTGTATTGAAATACTAAAAATAATATAACATGTATAAATAAAAATTAATCGCAAAATATAAGCGCAAAACTTTCGAGTATTTTTGTTTTTATTGCAGTCTGAGGAAGGTTTTTATAGAGCAAAAATTGCACGGGAAGAACCAGTTTTTTTTCCGGAAAAGTATCTAGTATAACAAAATGTTCCATATTTTGGAATGTAGCTACTAAAAAGGTATGCTAGGTAAAACAAAAATATTAAGAAAAAACTTAAATAAAACTACTTTAATGGATTTCAATGCGTATTTATAAGTTTTTTTCCAAAAAAAAATCGCGTTTATCCAGTAATAAATATGTATTAATTTTACTTTACAGAGAATGTTGGGATGTGTGGATTGTTGTGTGAGGATGGAAGATATTTACAAAAAACTGTGGCGCAGTAGTTTAGTTTTTTAGGTTATCTTTTTTCCAACTTACATTTCGAAGGAAATACGACGGCCGACGCTCTGTAGATATGCTACTCTCAAGGTTGTTGTAGCGACTGAAAAATTTAAGTTAATAACTAAAGTTTATTAAGCCGCAAGTGTGTAAAGAATACGCATTATTCAAAACTTGAGCAGCAGGGCGTAAACGGAAGCAAGAATAGCTCAAACTGATTTCGTGTGGTAAAATTTAGAAATTGTATGGAAGAATTATTCGTTCGAACTGTCAAAAAAAATTTGACGACTCATTGATCTAGTGGTTAGTACCCCTGACTGCGAATCCATGGGTCCTGGGTTCGATCCCCGGCTGAGACGAACATCGATGTGATGAGCATTTGGTGTTGTGCTTAGGTCTTGGGTGTTTAAATATGTATTTATATGTCTATCTATCTATACTATGTATGTATATCCGTTGCCTAGTACCCATAACACAAGCTTCACCAGCTTAGCATGGGACTAGGTCAATTGGTGTGAATTGTCTTTTTAAAAAATAATAATAATAATAAATAATAATCTCAGAGCCATTATGATATAATTAACTAAACTATTAATTTAAATTTCTTTTAATTTTCTTTTTATTATTACTTTGTAGGTTAAGAAAATAGTAAATACAAATTATACGTACAATGTATATTATCAAATATCTACTAAACTAATTCAAGTTCATTGTAGCCTAACTCTGGAGGGTAAGAATATAAAACGAAGGCGAAACATGTGATTGATTTTGATTGGGTTAACGGACGTAATATCATTGCGCGTATCATGCATATATATCTAGTCCATTTAGATATATATATTGACTGTTGTTGTTCACGAATTACATTCAAACGGTGCAAACAAATGTATTGACCTCAGCCCCCCAAGTTCTCGGGAAATCGCCGTATTCAAAAAATGTTAACGTAATTTTGCGAGATATCAAATAGCAGATTCCAAAAATAATATTAGTGATATTATAGAATTGGAATTTGTTGTAACTTCCTTTTCTGTACAACTTCGAGATTAATATTAAGAAATAATATCTTAAGAAAAAAAATATCACTTTTGTGAATAAATTGGCCTCATCTCATAGTTCACTTTTCGCTCATCTCACGCGCCCTTTTTATACTTAGTAATTAAACGGTTTTAAAAAATACATACCTTTGGGAAAACATATAGTTATTAGGTATAAGAGAGGAAACTGGAGCACATCTGTCGTCCTTACTACTCTTATTTGCGGGACAGTTCTGAAAATATATTTTTGTCAGACTTTGAATACAACGCAAAGCATTCTATTTCTATACGGTAGGTACATATAAAGATTCCATGGTAAATCTATGTAAGGGTTGGAAATAAAAGTAGAGTAGTATTTTATTCAGATATAAATATCATTATTAAAAAAAAGATAAAAAAATACACAATTTAATAACATCCTCTGTGGTTTTTCTTAAAGTCGATTAAAAATCCAAATCCTGGTACTTTACGCAACAATAACAGTCGAAAACTAAATTTGTATGAAAATTTGTCGACACGAACTATCATTTTCATAAAAAAATAGTTTTCGGCTTTCTACATACACTACTGTTAAGGAATCTTGACTAAACGCCCAGGAATGTTGTTTTGTTTTATGCGGGATTTATAAATAATTCCGATTTATTGCACAAACATTTTAGGGGCCATCCATAAAGTACGTCACACGTTAATGGGTATCACTGAAGTGTGACATAGTGTGACAAGGGGCATGGGGGGTCAATACTTTTGTGACGTCACATGTTAAAATTTTAAATACTAAAACGCAAAGTTTGGATGAACCTGTGACAAGGACGGGGGGAGGGGTTCAAAAGTCCTAAAATTCGTGTGACGTACTTTATGGATGGGCCCTTATCTTCAAAGATTATTTTATTTGCCTTTAGTTCTTACCTTAACCAAATGATCTACAACGCAGTGCATCAACGCCTGACCAGGGCATGTATTAGTATATGTCTTTGTTATATTCCCATAACAAGAGTCTACGGCAGTTTCAGCAACCTCCCGCCATTCGGATGGAAACAGCCTATTTATCGTTGCCGAATATATATATTTTGGTGGTAATTCGTCTGTGAGATTCAACTTTTCGTTTATACAACTCCAATTATGACACTGAAATGTATGCATTAAGTTTTAAATAATAAGTTATTAGCTCGTCGAACATAAGTTATTGAGGTCCTAATCTAATACTCCGGTCGTGACGGACATGCATCCCATGGGGTTATGAATTATGAAATGGAAAAAAACACTTTTCTTACGTACTATAATAATGTACTCAATGATAGAGATTAGAGATATATTTTTGTTTGTAATGAATAAACTGAAAATCTACTAAACCGATTTTGGCAACAAAATCATTATCAGTGAGTGACAAAAGCTATATAACATCACGCCACGACCAAATAAACGCGGGTGAAACTACAACACAGCTAGTTAATAATAATAAACACTATCACTATCACAATCCTTGACACACGTTTACCAATAAACAAATAAATTAAGACAAAAATAGATAATAATATCAGATGTTAAGTGGTCTTACTGCTAAAATCAGTTTTAATAAATGGTAGTTTTAAATAGAGTGCCGTGGCCGAATCAGTCGGTTTTTTCATTTTTGCATTTCTAAAGCATTTTTTACAAAGTGTTTGTTGGTGCTTTTGTCAAATCTGGTACATAGGTCTGTTCAGATGACTGTTAGGTAACTACGTATTTTCATTAAATCGATTAATCAAACACCCTTGACCCGATACTTACCATCCGTGAATTTCCTAGATAAGACCTTCCGAAACCAGCCCGCGCGTGAACCTGTAAAAAAGAACTTATTTCTATGTCGAAGTATTAAGATTTACTATTCTAAGGTAAAATTTTGTTATTCCATTTGACTTAAAAACATAAAATAGGCGTTTTAAGTTGGAGACCCCTTTTTAGGGGTTTTCCTACAATGTGAGAACTACGACAATTCAGTTACATGTCAAAACTTATATCTATAGAATGTATTTTAGGTACAAATTGCTGTTATGACACTCGGGAGACATACTTAGTGCTAAGTCTCGACTCAAAGGGTGAGGAATGTAAGTTCACTTTAGTCTTTGTACATCAGAAATAGCACTTACAGCAAATATACTGAGCAATTAACATCAATTAAAAAACGATTAATAATACGTACATTAAAAATTGCAAAGATAGCGCGTGAAGGTACCTAAGCAAACAAATCAAACCTTTAGTAAAATATAAAAAATGTTAAAATTGTATACTGCGCATTTTGTTTTGTATTATTTTGATAAGGCAGCTTTATTTTTGTGATAAAACAATTCATTTTTGGCTATGAAATCATCTAACAATATACAGAAATTAAAAAAGTTTTATTACTAATAAAAATTACTTAGGATTCTAGTTGAGTATAAATTATGTTTGACTTACCGTATGTATTGTTAGTAACACCCAAAGAAACAACATATTTGATTGACATCGAAGTAACGACTGACTTGAGGGGTCAAGTAATTGATAAGATTCCTAATAGGTCTGGATAAACTAACTGACACCAGTTTGTTTGTAGTATAATGTATTATAATTTTATAATATACAAATTTCACTATATTCATTAAGATTTTAATGCATTATTTCTCAATATATTTGTTGAAGAAAGTTCATACAACTTCCATTGTAAATTTAAATATTTCTTAGTAATCTCTTAATAATTTCTAGATTTCTTAATAATCCAATCAAAATAAATAAAAATTAAAACAGATGGCGCTAAGATATAGCTAAAAATAAGGCTAAAATATAGCCATCAAATATCTTATAGTAGGGGAGCCCACGATGCTAAATGGGGATTTACTCGATTGTCATAGAGACCTATTGGGTTTCGCAGCTTAGACAATTATAAGAAAAAAATATTTTCATCGCTGTGGGGAGTGGCTATAGATTTTCAAAAATGTAAAAAAAAAAACTGTGCCATGGACATACTCGAGCGCGTCAGATATTGATAGCATCCATATCCTACATATTTTTACTAATGTACGTATGTTAATCTGATTGTGTGCATGGTGGTAGTCGTACGTAAGGGTTGAAATTGATAAAATTATATCGAGCGCGCCAAATTTTCTAAGGGGGTGTTAAGTGAACCTAAAAAAAGCTCTCATCTAATAATCTGACGTGGATTTGGATGTGACGCAAACTCGCAAAAGTGTAAGTTGTTCAAGAAGAACATGTATTTATTATATAATAATTTAAAAATATACTTAAAACCCTGTTTACTTCGACAATATTTATACATGTTTATACTGTAAATTTTATTGATTTTTGCAAAGTAGTTTCTCTACAAAATACACACTTTATGTTAATATTACTCATAGTTATTATTTTTAAACTAATAAAGGCATCACGCAGCCGCACGTATTAAACTTTATCGACTAATTTTTCTGACTTCGGCTTGTGGAAATCGTCAGATTATATATTTTTCGCCATCCTTGAATTATTTCCTTCAAAATAAAAGATCATCAGCCACGCTCGAGAATGTCGAGATGACGTTTTTTTTACAACTTTGCAGCCCTCCCCTTTCTTTACATTACTTGCGAATTGTCAGATTAGTGAAATATACACTTAGCATGTAATTAACTCACCCTACCCTAATCTGACGCGCTCGAGAAAGTCTGATGATTTTATATTTTTACTAATCTGATCGTTTATCCTTGACGGGCGGCCATATCTATGAGGCTCATATTTGGTAGAGTTAACCGGGTACAAGGTATCTCCCTGTATTTTAATCTGCCACGCTGTACTACTAAATCCCGGAATTGGCGTAGTCCTGCTCTTTCGTAAATTTTGTAAACGTTGTTGACATTCATAAGCATGCTCTAAGAAGCATCTAAATTGAATAAACGTATTTTGATTTGATTTTGATTTTGATTCCCGCTTGGGCTCCCCTACTATTATTAGTACACAATAGATACTAAAATCCAATAACTATATTTGTAATTAACTCATTATCATGTTTGTTTCATAGCCGTAATTAAATTGAAAAATAAAACAACCAAATTAAGCCTAACATATTTTATTGACAAACCCAGTTTATAAACACAATCAGCTACTGAGATAGTAAGCAATACAAATCGGCAAAACGCAGCGGATTCGACGGCAACAAAACTCATTTTATATAATAATTACTTACACACTTAGATATCATTAATAATGCTTGTATATCTAATTAATAATAAGTTTCAAGAGTGAATAAAAAGAAATAATAAATAACTCAATTACATTTAAATACAAACATTGAAGCCTATTTCGAAATGTTTGACAAAGTTAATTACAATTCATAGAAACTCAACTGTTCGATAAACATACCTAACAGTGCAAGCTGCAAGTGCAACAAAATGCAAGCTATACCGCTTATTACTAATACAATAGAATTAGTTCGTACTTTAAGTACTTTGCATGTTAAGTTTGTTGCCGTCGATTTAAAACAATGATTTAAATCACATATGACTTGCACATTTCTTCTTGAGGACAATTTACCAAAGTCCTTTCCTAAATTGTTCCTGGAATAGAAAATAAATATTTATGATACGGTGAGCAGTTTTGGCCTATTACTGTGCTATGAACTCTTTTTCATGTGTATTTAAAACTCGAACATAGGTGAAGGGAAACATTGTGGGGAACTTGCTTTGGACCCAAAAATGGACTGCATGCGTCAGGCAGATAGTCTGACCACCACAATACAGATACAGAAATAGGTTCACTCCACTATAAGGTTACAACCTTTTTTGTATTGTACTGCTCCACTGGTTTTTATTATTAAAATTTAGAAATAAAATGTTTGCACTTATGTAGAACAATAGCATTAACTGTTAACTGCTATAAACTCTGCCAAATTTAATACTCTGTCATAAAACTAAGAAAGCCTTTATCTTAACCAGATATATATGGCCCTCATACAATAAGAATTAAACTAGTAAGAAAATAGCACTTATTCTTCATTTGTTTTATATGTTAATGTAAAATATTGTGGCAATTATGTTACTGGGATCAAGTAAAAAAAAAGGTTATTCTATCTAAGCCAAGTCTTTAAGTACAATAAAATAATTTTTAACATCTTGTTGCCTACCCTGTGGTTAACTCACTTACCTAGAATTATCTAAGCATGTAGTACAAAATCACAGGAAGGCTCCAAAGCCAAATGCTCTCTTGATACTGTCAAAGTAATAGCGTTTCCAGTTTTCTCGGGTCTGTTCTACTTCTGACGCCGGAACCAGGTCCTGTTTTAGTGTAACTAGGGTATTGTCATCCTGGAAAATGTATCTTTAAAATATCAACACAAGTACTAGAAAACTTGTACAGTATTCCAAATTTAGAAAGGTCAAATCAAAAGACTGTTTAATGTTCCTATTTGATCTTCATATATTTATATCTTCATGTGTTTATGCTGTCATGAAAAAAACAAGTCACGTGAAATGTAACAAATTTTAGGACGGTCATGTTTTCCCTGATCCCACAACTCAGGAAAATTGGGTTCTGGAAAAGTAATCAAGTAATTTCTAGTAAGCAATTTCTCACAAACACTTTCTGAAAAACCTAAGTCTGAGAGACACATATAAAAGATAGACCAATATTTATTTGTTTATTTGTCAAATGGTTACTGGGTTTTGACACAGAATAACTCCAGAATAATTATAGATTTTTTTTTAAATCTTACCTTCTCCTCAATATTAAATGTAACCTCAGAGAAATGTTCTTTTGGCCATTGTTTATATCTCCAATATTGCACAATTTTCTTTCCGGGCACCAACTCCCTAAATTCACCAGATATATTTCCACCAAATAGGGTAAATTTACCACCTTTCTCTGCCTCCAACTTAACATGTCCCTGTGTGAAAGCTGTAACCATCTCTATTCTAGTCAGGGCATCATAAAACTCTTGGGCACGACATTGGAATGTCTCTGTTATCTCAATATTCTTAGTATCAAGTTTACAGCCAACTTGTTTTGGAGCTGAGACTATTGGTTCCATGTTAACTTTTTTGTTAAATCCACTAGTAATAGTAGACACATTATCTGGTTTTACTTGAGTTTCACCTTTTTTTGGGAGAATTAAGCCTTTTGAGAACTCTTCCTTGAGGCTTCGGATGTACTCCGTTAGTTGGTTGCGGATAATATCTTTCCCTATGCTATGCATAAATGCTTTCACCCGCTGGGCTTCATCACCACTACTTTTTATCGTCACAGTCATCTGAAATTTAATTTAATATGTTAGTAGCTTGTGGTGACAAGGTAACTTTTTTTTATATAATTAAGACAATTCATTAGATTTTGTATACACATTGTTCAGACAAAACTACTTTCTGTAACGATTATAATAATTGATAGGTTAATATCAGTACTAGAATTTACAGTTTTTTCAATTTACAATCTTTTATCTTTTTAAGACACACTTGTACATTGAAATATGTGTAATTTATATTTTAAAGAAATAAAAAAGAAAATTCATAGTAAAAACTCAAAAGAACTTGGTGAATATTACTGAGGTTATTCTACCTCTTCTATTTAATAAGAATATATTATGAGTAAAGTACAAAATATAAAAATTAACAGCAAACAAACCCTATTCACAGTAAAGTTATAAAAGCGACAGTTTTGTATAAGAAAGAGTTAATTCAGTTTGATTTTTAACCTTAATATTAAAGCTTTATGTGTATGATAGATTAATGATTACTCACATCAACTTCACTGACATCATTTTCTTCAGATAAATTCGGTATATGGATTTCACCTTTAATCTTATCTGCAGAACCAGCCAACAAACCTTCCCACTTCAATTTGATGTCCCACTCATAAAAAAATATTAACTTTCCTTTCCTGTTGTTGGCGGAAGCTTCACCATCTAATTTTTCTACCTCTGTTATGTTACAATCGATACCATTCTGAGCTATTTTTAAGTTATTTAATAACTCTTTAAGTCGGTCCTTGGACCATGGACCTGCATTCTTTTCTGTCCAATGCCAATTGTTCACGTTTGTGGCGTCAGGCCGCTCCTCAACGATCCAGCGAGGATCTCCTTCTCCCCATTTAGCCATTTTACAATGCGGTGCAGTGCCAGAAGCAAGTATTTAATACAACACGAGGTCTCAATGATACGCGATTTTAATGTGGTCTTCGCACAAACTACACTTTTCTCTAATAATTTATTGCAATTGGTGTGACACAACAATGCATACACAATAATAACCGTTGCTATGTCATACAAGAAACGATAATGGTTCCTTTAAAGGAAAAAGTAAAATGCAGATTTACAAATTACAATCTTCGAGAAAAATCGTATGGTATACCATGTAAGTCGAATTTAACCCCCACCCTGGCAGCTGGCGTTATGTCAGATTGACAAGTAAGTGTTGCCAAATTAATCATACGAAATTTGTAATTTGCCTGTACTACAATTAACAAAACCAAGAACTTTACGTAAGTTACGTTTTAAAATTAAACAAGTATGTATAATAAATATAAAATAATTTTATCGATCGACGTGTAGCACCCGAAGTAGTACTACAATACTCATTGAAGCTTGACAAATTTAAAAACCGAACATATCTGATATATTAATATTTATTATTGACTTATTTATTTGCTCTCATAAAATTGTGATCCTTAGACTCTATGTTTCATTCGATCTTTATATTCCCTATAATTTGTGTAACTTCAAAATTTGGCAACAAATCAGAGCTTTCGGTAAGTTTCTAGAAAATGTCAAAAAGGGATATCGTAATCTAGTTCCATTACACGCATTCTTTTAGTACTATTAACTTACACGCTTAATCGATGATTTAACATAAAATATAACTAATATTACTAAATTATATCCTTATGTTAAATATTATTGTTAAATTATTACGCTATTGTTACATTCAAAAGTACCTCGTGCACTCTATATTTCAATAAAATATAACGCCTGCAAAAGTTTAATGCCATATTTCATTATGCCAAAACTTATTGTTACAAGGTAGTAGGCGTTTTTTTAATATTGTAAATTATAACAAAATCTTTTCCTACAATATTTTGTTAATTGTTAGATAAAATAGTAAAACACTTAAAATTGGTAAAGTATCGGCTTGAACTATTAAAATGTCAATGAATAAGAAGAAAATATACTGGGTATCTATATATAACATTGGATAACCTACTTCTACAGTGGAACAGTTTTCTAGACATATACTAATCGACTAGAATTTAGATTGAATTATAAATATCGTTATTTACAAAACCTAACAAAATAATATATAAGTAATAATTATAAATAAGTACCTACTTGAGGTTTTTGAAATTTGTTACATAGGTATTTATTACATAGGTAGGCAAATAAAAAAAGTTATCTCCGAGTGAGTGAGATAACGTATAGTATTGACATTATAATTGAACCAGTCTTCCTTCCATTCCGGTTCAAGTCGGCAGCACGGAACGTGCGCACTGGCAAATAAAATAAAACAAAATGTTCCCAATACGCCGCATTGGTAGCAAGGTGTGATAAGTGTTTTTTATTGATATACTTCAAAATATTTGCCTTGCTGGCTGGCGCAAAGTTATTTTTTATCCACCTGTTGCAGATTCTAGAGCAATGGCGGGCTCCTATTGTCGTAGCCGGAAAATCGCAGAAGTACAGTTCAGAGGCACCACGTCCTCTAACATTGTTGACAGAGGATGAACTCGCTATGAAGGATACTAGTAAGTTATTTTTTATAGATAATTATCTTTTTTGCAAAAAATATCAAAATTTGCGAATCCAATTTTCAAATGGTAATTGGTAGTTCTTCATATATTGAGCCTATAGAAACATTCTCGAGATACACTTGACGTTTTAAGCATCAGCGTTGCCAGAGGTTTACTTTTGTAACCTCAGAGGTTCATATCGCGATGTTAAAATAATAATAATTCAATATTCCTTGTTAATATTTTATCACAAGATATAATGTAGTAATGCTTTTTTTATTAATGTTGCCATCCTGTGTTGCAAATCCCCCTTTTTTACCCCATACCGATAATCAAATGATTTTCAACACGCAACTTGTTTTACGTATTTACTTAAACAAAATAAGGTCTAAGGCCAAGACTAACGGTTGAAGCGCCATTTCGAGAAGACACTATCTAACATAATATGTTCACAAACAAGCTAGTATGTTGATGATGCAAGTATCTATATAGACAATAGAGCAATAAGCTCATTATTGTTTACTTTTTCCAGCAGTTATTCTATTACTCTGCTTACGTTTCACAAGAGTCGGTTAATCTCTATCAATAATCTTATATCAAAGCTGCTTCGTCAAATCATCAATACAGTCGGGCTTCTTGAATAAAAACAATACATTATACGGTCGTAGCTGGTTGATACGAGCGAGCCTTCATTTAGAGTCAAGGACGTTCATAATTTTTGTTCGTTGGCGCGATTATAACAATGATAATAGGACTATTACCAGTATAGATATATTCTATTTAGTAGCCGTTGTGAAAAACAATCTTGAATATATTATATAAAGTAATAAAACTATTTAGTAATTATATTATGGATTTTTGTAGAGTTTCCACAATAGATTTGTTTGATTCTCCACGATGGTGTAACTCACTATGGTATACACTTTTAAGTAAAGAGGTGGCTAGAAGAGATTCTTGGTAACGTTTAAACCATTACGACAATTTAAATCTTGGACTATATATTTATTTATACGTGTGTTACATGTTTTCATTTCAGAAATGTCTATCTTATATCAGATTTTATATTCCTTTTAATATTAGTACCTACCTATAAGTCTCATCACAAATATAGGAGGCCCAAACAGGACAATGTAATTTTCTGGTATTTATTTAACCTATAGTCATAAAAACGGATCGAATATGTGCGTACTGCATAACTACCAAACGACTGCACCAAATCTAATATATTTTTTGTACGTTCCTTGACTATAACGAATACGAACGTCAAAGACTGTGAGAGATTTTAAATTTAATGGCAAAACAATAGATCATTGAGTGAATTTTTTATTTATTATTACACTATTTACACTAATATCAGAAAGATGAAAGACTTGATTATTTGAATAGGCTCCAAAATATTTAGAATATTTTCAAAAAATTAGGTGTCCGCACGAAAACTTCGATAGTGTAACCGAAGGTGTGAAAAATACACTATCGTTGCAGAAACTGTTGAGAATAGATTAAAGTGATGTACTACAATTTTATGGTACATCAACATCTCCGACTTATGTCCATATGACTATTACATATCAATAAATTAAATAAATATCTAGCCGTGCGAAGCCGGGACTGCCCTGCGATTCTGTAACTCACTTTTCGAACTCACACAGCGGTTTTCGCATCGACGGTCGCTCTCAAATCAGTCGTGAAGCAGTCATTTTATGATTTGTCATTCTGAAAAGGTTATTATTATTAGAATGCCAAATCATAAAATGACTGCTTCAAGACTGATTTCAGAGCCACCGCCGATGCGAAAACCGCTGTGTGAGTTCGAAAAGTGAGTTACAGAATCGCAGGGCTGAATGCTATGAAGCCGTAAAGATGTACTCTACGACCGAAATGTTATTGTAGTATTAAATAATCAAGCGAGACTATCTTATGTAAATAGCATCGGCCTTATATTCACGATAATATTTCACGTAACAAAATACCCATTTCAGTTAGTACAAGGTCATACAATCACTAATTACATAGGATTTAATTGAGACTATAGAAGTTATAAACATTCGGGCGCATTATAGGGCAATATACCTTTTAATAGACACAATTAATTATCATGTTTAGTAAATAATGTAGAATCTTTAAAATTTTATTTTATTTGTACTCTGAAACATTACTCGTGTTAAAACGAAGATTTATCATATGTCAGAAATGTGATACATGCGTGTGAAAATGACATGAGAACTTACGAATCAGGCGCAGCGCTATCCTCGCAATTGAGTAGCCCGATACTATATTGAGTAGGGGACTGCAGAAGTTGCAAGGTTTCAAGAAGTCAAAAGGTCGAAAATTTTAATTAGGTAACAATATAATAAAGCGAAATAAAACTAAATAATCGTGGATTATTAAGAATGCAAGGTCACAAAAACTAAAGGTCAACATGGAGTTACTGAAAATGTCCACCGATTCATATTAGACTATTTCCTTCACTGCATTATTGAAAAAGCAGCTTAAAACGTTTTTGTGTGAAATACATGACAGTTACTGTATTATAATATTATCGTCTGGGAACGAAGTTCCCAGTATCCGCCAATAGGTCATATTTCCTCTCGTTTTAATCGTTCGTTCAACTGGGAACAATTTTCTTTATTTATTTAACCGGGAATCGGCAGACCAGGCACTCCGATGACATCAAAGGTCAATCAATAATATATCAACACACCCACTTTAATCTCAAGGTCAATTAAGAGATTAATATTCAATTAGACAGGCTCGGCTTTGCTGATTCCGTTCAATGGACCAATTAATATAAAATAAAACAGAGATTTTGTGCTTGAAGTCATTATAATTTTATTAAAAAAGTTCTGTGAAATGTACTATCTATATAACTAACTTATATTATACAATGAAAAGCATTTAAATATTAATCGAACTACGTATCGTATAAAGAATAAAAGATATATCCATCTAAGAGAAATACGAAAAGGGTCATTAATTTAAACATTATAATATTTCAATGAAAAAAAAATATAAATACGTAAGCAGTTACGTAACACAATATTTACCGTTCTGAAGATTAAATAGAAATAATCAAAATAATAATCATTTCAAAATGACGACTCAATAAAAACCCGATAATACAATCCGTTAATTTAGTCTGATAAAGCCTATCTATTATGTCATGTGTAAGCGAATTCTGTAGTATGTTATATTTTTAACTGACTGCAAAAATGAGGTTATCAGTTCGAATTAGATAATATTTGACCGTGACGATCTCTGTAGATTTCCACGTGTGTTAAATTCTATATAAATCATCCACAAATTTCCCGAAAAATATAACTTCTATCATTAAATTTAATGCCCCATTAGTTAACGACTGATTTAAATAGCATTTAGCTTGCGTTCGGATCTACTGGAGTTATTCAAATCTTGACTACCTACTAGAGTCTACATCCTTGGACATACTTAAGTGTGATCACCGCAGAGATGTTTTCCCCCCAAATTTAATCATAAAAATGCACGATTCTATACAATTAATATTAAGCTTCGAAACCAACAGACAAATTAAAACAAATTAAACTTCAAGCGTGGCTAACTGAAAAACTGAACTATCAAAAATCTATAATACTCCAGACTATTTATTACTACTTAAATGTATTTTTGACGCATATTTGTGACCCTTCCTTCACAAATTACGTAACAACAAAAACAAGGTTTCCATATTACTTTAGTAAGACTTAAAAGTGCGCCTTTTTTATTTGAGGATACATTTAAGTTTGAATTTTTGACCATATATAGCAGACTCTTCATATAGCGAAGGCAAAAAAGTTTAAATATTTATAAAATTAATTAATTTATACTAAATTTCAAAAGTATTTTGGAATAAATACAAAGAGGCAAAAATCTCAATATTTTCAGCAAAACGGTGTAATTAAAATATATGTAAATTATTATATTATATATTATAATAATTATTATTATAAAATATAATAATAATTATTATATTTTCATAATAATTATTTCGGAGGCCAAGTAATCTATCTGGAAATATTGTTATCTGAAAATTCCAGTTACACAAAAATTTGATACTTTTCTTTATTTAAAGTTATTATTTTATCTCATATTTCTTGTGAAATATTCGAGAACTACTTCGGGTGTATTTTATATAGATAAATAAACATTTTAACGCTTGTTTGTTTAAAAATATTACGCAACACATTTCTTATCTATTCAAAACAAGGTCTTATCACATTATCAATTTTCGGTTACTAAGAGTCATTTAACAGAATATATGTATTCGTTTTTGACATTTTTTTATTTTATTTTAATTTAATCAATAAATAAATAAATCAGTGGCACTACAACCTTTTTCTACATATGGGTCTAAGATTGATTGTATCTGTATCAGTATCACTTATCAATCTAATAGACAAATAGGTAATCAGCTTCCAAGCCGGTTTCCTCAAGTTGTTTTCCTTCACCTTTCGAGCGAATCTTAAATGCGCACATAGAATCAAACTCCATTGGTGCACCGCCGGGGATCGAACCTACGACCTCAGGGATGATAGTCAAACGCTGAAGCCAACACTGCTCACACACAAGTTCCATCCACCTTAGTCAAAATATGTGGCTATTGTAATAATAATAGTGTTACGTCCAATGTGTATAAAATACTTAAATATAATGTCTGGTGGTATTGTTTATCTGTAATAGGCGATATTGACAAAAAAACAAATTAGAAGCGTTCTAACCCCGGCAGTGCCATGCATCTGTTGTGCGCAAAATACTTGCTCATACAGAACTAGCACGTTCCATAAAACGTAGCAAAGTACAGCCTTGCGATTCTGTAACTCACTTTTCGAACTCACACAGCGGTTTTCATAGCCGCGGACGCGCTCAAATCAGTCGTAAAGCAGTCATTTTACGCTATGAAAACCGCTGTGTGAGTTCGAAAAGTGAGTTTCAGAATCGCAAGGCTGCACACAGAAATTGATCATTTACTGGCCAATTTTTTTCCCGATACAGAAATTTTAAGCCAAAACCAAGGGTTGTACCAACAGTGTTTCTATAGATTAAAAGACCGCTGTAAAAATACTTTTCTTTCCTCACGACTATATAATTTAATTATGCACTTTCATTTGGTTATAAAATAGAGTTTATTCATTACCATAGATTGTGACAGTATAGAAGAAAATTTAAATACGGTATCTTTATTTGTTGAATTTATTTTTTAAATGTAGACATAGATTAGATGTATGATATAACAAATAAACGATTCTGAAGGTGATATGAAGGTTCTACGATACAGGAAAAGTGAGAGACTCTAGCTTGGTTTTCTTCCTTTAACCTAAGGGTTCTAGGTCTCTGGGGAACAATTTTGTATACCGACTTATACGGTTTTGAAATTCAAAACATGTTATTATTATATTATCTGTAAAATATAATATAATTAAAAATTTTGTTCGCAGTTCGGAAACTTGCAACAGATCAAATCGCACCTTTGGTCAAGAAAATGGAAGATGAGCACAAAATCGACGAGGGAATTAGGCAAATGCTGTTTGATAATGGTGTAAGTATTCCATCGTACTTTAATTACATTTATTGTATATTTTCTATAGTACCAAGAAATTTGATAATGCCATGCTTGCAAGAGCATTTGGAAATATATAGAAAAAATCAATACCCAAGAATATTTTTTAGCAAAAATTATTGAGTTGAATTTTATTGAGATTATTGTACTTTTAATATAATGGTATATTATTATATCTATCTTAAATATACGATACTCGTGGTCAGCAAGAGACAGCTAAAGTAGGTACTCGCAACGTCGAGTGATATCAATATTTAATATATCTGCGTTTAGGTTCAAATGTATATCTGCGATATCACCTTATATCAAATGTATATCAGAGCACATTTGATTATTTGTACTCTAAGTTTTAACGTTTATTTCACTAAATTTTATAATGATTACGGTTTGCTGCCTTTAGGCTGTACGTGTAACGTCAGGGCATGACTTTATATTTTTCAAACATATGAATATTTCTTTTCAAGTGTGGGATTCGGTTAATAGTCGATATACTAGATATATCAAAATTCACTATTCGTATGTGTTGCTGAAATATGTATTTTAAGAAACAACATTTAGAGTTTACTTGAAACTTTTATAATCCAAATATTCTAACAAAAAAAATCTTCGAATTAAAATTTAAAACGACAGGCTAAAACTAGCGTCTTTCTAAGAATCTAATCTAAGAAATATAATTATTTCTCTACATATTTATAAAATGAACTTTACGAACACGTCATCCGAACTGTTTAGACTCAGGAGCAAAGAGTCTCAGGAGTAATTTATTTTCAAACATTATTTTATGTCAAGATTCTTTACCGGTGCACAGTAATAAACAAAGAGACATTTTTTTTTGCATTTGAAGTTATATGTAATAATAATATAGTATTAATAGCCTTTTTGCTGTAAATACTTATACATACTTTTACATAAAAATGTGAAGTATTAATGATTAACATTAAAAAATAATCGGCAAGCTAGTTAATTTCTGCTATACCTACAGCTTGTCTTTGGACATAGGCCTCCTCTAAGAGCTTCCACTCTTCACGGTGTCTAGCTTTACGTAGACACATAGGGCCAGCTGCTCTTCCTAATTAAGTTATATATAGTAGGTATAACGTAAATGTATAAACATATTTTTAGCTCATGGGTATAGAAACACCAGAAGAATATAGCGGTTCGGGGTGTGGTTTCCTCACAATGATGCTAGTGGTGGAAGAGCTCTCTCGAGTGGATCCATCTGTTGCAGCCTACGTGGACATACATAACACGCTTGTCAATTCTCTCTTCATGAAGTTAGGTACCGAAGAACAGAAGAAGAAATACTTAACAAAGTTGTGTACGGAATATGTGAGTGTTTTTGAACTAATTAGCTATAATTATTGTCTGGGAGATCATATAACTTGTATTAGACAAAGGCATCTGAAAACAAAATAAAAAGCACAATTACTTTAACTAAAAATGTCTGTTTCTCACCATTTTTTTGGCTTCGAAAAATGTGTTCCCTCTAAAACTTTATGGCGTAAGTAATTATTAATAACATGGAAAAATATCTATATGGTGTATTGTGTGTATTGGTATACAAAAGCATTATACAATTATTTAAAAATACAAATAATATATTAAAATACTTTTTAGGCCGGAAGTTTCTGCCTCACAGAGCCAACATCAGGCTCTGATGCGTTTTCGCTGAAGACCGTCGCCAAGAAAGAGGGCAACCACTTCATCATCAACGGCTCCAAGATGTGGATCTCAAACTCCGATGTCGCCGGCGTATTCCTGGTGATGGCCAATGCTGATCCATCAAAAGTAAGAATCTAGTTTTATACTCTCTTAATTCGCTATTTTCTCAATATTAATTTACTTCAAACAAGTAGCATTTCCATAGTATATATAATATATATACTACTATAGCTGACCCGGCAAACGTTGTTTTGCCAATTATATTTTTTCTATTGAACATTTTTTTAGTTCAATAGAAATAACTATCTACTATAATCGAAAATAGCGGTTGATCGTAGTGGGGTTAAAATTAGGGGTTGTATCTATTTTTGTATACTGTATCATAAAAAAAACAAAAAAAAAAAATTTGGGGTTTGCAAGATAGATAGTAGCCGATTCTCAGACTTACTGGATATGCATAAAAATTTCATAAGAATCGGTCGAGCCGTTACGGAGGAGTATGGGAACGAACATTGTGACAGGAGAATTTTATATATTAGATTAGCCTCAATTAATTGAAGAACGTCAATGTTTGCTTTTATGATAGGTTTTATATAATAAATATATGATTCGGTCGTGATGTTATATAGCTTTCTCGATAAATATTGGACTAGTCAACACAACAACAATAATTCCATTTTGATATTAGGACGTTCAACATAACAAATAAACTTACTCAATTTTATTGGAATCGATTCATTTTCCTTCAGTCTTTATTTTGTAACATATATGTCTTTTTATAAAGTCATATTGTTTTTTTTACTACTAGGTAGGTAGCTGACATTCTTACTATAGTTTCCTATCCTTCGCCAAGACAGTAGGAGGATCCTAATTGTTTTTTAGCAAGAAATCACGACAGATTTTTAAAACACAAATAAAACTTCATTGATGTATAAAAATAAATTACGCTTGTCTTCAATAAGAAATCGATTCAATATTTGAACTACGCACATATTATTCCCATGATGATTAAAATTTTCCACCGTTTATTTACCAGTAATTATTTACCTATCATCATCAACATTAGTCTATTTTGTTAACGATGTTAGGAATTTTAACAATTTGTAAAAGTTTCCAAAGCTTATCTGTATTGGTATCATTACAAAATTTTCCCATCGCTTCCTAATTTAATCAATAACTTAGCAAGCTTACTATTGGTTATTGAATTTAAGAAATAATTGTTATTTAATTAAAAGAGGAATTTATAGGACTTGCATAATCTCGGGGTTTAATAAAGAGAAAAGATTGGTATGGTTGACGCGAATAATCGATCTAGTTAAAACATTTTTGAAGTTATGTAACTTCTTTTGGCGCGTTAGGGAAAAATGAGAGTAAATTTTAACGATGCGCGCGCACACCGTCCCAAAAAACCGACACCCTGAAGTTAGCATAGAAATATTTTGTTTTTATATTTAAATAAACTTTATTTAACTAGATAATGCGTTATAATAAAGCTTTAAATGTAATAAATAAATTTTCTATTGTTAGTGTCGTTTTTTCTACAACCGTAGAAAAAGGCGAAAGATAAAATGTTTAAAAAGATTTTTATCTTGTTACGCCAAAGAAGTACCTATAACTTCTAACGCGTGGACACACACATGTTTTTTTTTATAATATCCTTAATATTGTAATTTGTATAGTTAGAATGCTACTTCACCAACATAGGCAGTACTACCAAATTATAAACATGAAGAAATATTCCATGAATTCTTGTTAAAATACATTTCATTAAAACATATATATACTTGATATCAATTCTTCATTGTAATTTTGTTTGTGAAATTCCACAACGAGCTGCAATCAAAAACATGTTTACGATCTATTTCAATCATAAAACATTGAATAATCTTAATGCCAAAGTTGCCGTTTGTTTATTGCGCTTTGACTAAGCCGCTAAACTGTATTGAATCCAATTTGGTTATAATTTATATGATCTAGATTCTAGGTCTTTAAATAAAATTAACCTAATTATTGGAAATACAAATGTGATTTATTCCAAATTTTATCTTTTGCAAATAGATTTTGATTAATTGTAATTATTTTGGTACTTGCTCAACTAAAGAAATTAAAAGAAAACATAGGTTAAACTATTGTTAAATTTTATTATCTTAGCAATGTAAATACGTAATAAAATACCTAAATAACAAATATTGATCGTTTATTTAAAATGATTCGAGTGACGTCGGCAATACAATTAATGATGAAATTACAATTACTATTGATACTTTTATCAACCACAATGAACATTTATTACATAACACGTGATATTGTTTAACCTAAATACTCAATAATAATATCTTATTTATTTAATAACAACACTTAATACATTGATGTAGGGTTGAAATTTGTCTAATGTAGAACTTCAATATGTTCTGAGAGCTTAAATTTTTTACTAACGTCAATATCATATCAAAATCTCGATGTCCACAGAACATACAGCTATTTTTGTACGACTGTATTTGACCTTGTAGGGCGCGATAACAGGCGATTTTAAATTCAGTTGTCGTACCATGTAAGTCCAAGTTTGTGGCAGCACTGTTTTCCGTCGTTAGATGATGTCTTAAAACAGGCGCTTTGTTATTGAGTATAAAACTATTCAAACGGACTTAGCAAGGTCTATTATTAACAAGATTATCTTTTTAGGGCTACAAAGGAATCACCTGTTTCATAGTAGAGCGAGATACTCCAGGTCTGACCGTGGCGAAGCCGGAAAACAAATTGGGTATACGTGCATCAGGCACATGTATGGTACATTTTGATAACGTCAAAATCCCTGAAGAAAACATCCTTGGAGAATATGGAAAAGGGTAAGCTTCATTTTGATATGATTTCGTAAAAAATATTACATTATCTATACCATTACTTCAAAAACTAATTATTTCAAAACCTAATTGCTCTAAAGGTAAGATTTTAAGTCGAAACTTAGAGCGACTGTCATGTGTCAAAAACGTATAGAATTTTGACACACACATAGTTGGCGCTAAATTTTGACTCTGAATCTCACAATAAACCCTAAATAGCTATTGAATGTTGTTTATTATCATAAGCAGAAGATAAAATATGTAAAATATTTTAGGTACAAATACGCAGCTGGTTTCCTTAATGAAGGCCGTATAGGTATCGCTGCGCAGATGATAGGGCTATGTCAAGGCTGCATGGACGCCACCATTCCCTATACATTGGAAAGAAAACAGTTCGGAAATAAGATTTATGCTTATCAGGTATTATTAAAACGATAATTTATTTTTACTATTCTTGTTTTCTTGCATTATGTAGCTTTTTAGAGTAAGCCTGCTGCCTTTTTGCTTAGAAGTTTTGGTAACCCGACATCCTGACGTTTAGAATTCTTTCTTTATATTACATATCTACTATATAAAAATAAGTCGGGTTTTCCTTCCTGACGCTATAACTCTAGAACGCACGAACCGATTTCCACGGTTTTGCATTCGTTGGAAAGGTCTCGGGCTCCGTGAGGTTTATAGCAAAAAATTCAGGAAAAAATTCATCAGAAAAGCGGGATCACCAAACGAAATGTTACATAAAACGAAGCAATCTGGTGGCGAAACGGAGTTCGCCGAGTTTGCTAGTATACTTATAATAATTGATTTTCATTGGATTTCCTGATTGAGTTTTAAAACTGATTTTTTCGATTTAATTCATAAAAAAATTCTTTCATATTAGTCCCTGAGACATTTCTCCGTAGCAATTACGAGAGGTAAATTAGATATAGAAATCAAAATAATGAATTTTCAGGGTATAAGCTATCAAATAGCTCACCATCAGACGCAGTTGGAAGCAGCACGTCTGCTCACATACAACGCAGCGCGATTAAAAGAAAACGGAATGGATTTTGTGAAGGAGGCCGCCATGGCTAAATATTTTGCCTCAGGTATTTTTACTTAACTTCATACACCTCTTTAGGACGTATTATTATTTTTAATGACGTTATTATTTTTTATTACTAATAGGTATTTTCATTGACTAAATCGCCATCTATCGGGTGCATGTGTGAACTATTATGTAGTTTTACAATTGTTTATATTGACAATTATAATTAATAGTGACCGTGGGTGTAGTGGTTAATAAGTACGACTATAAGTCATGGGTTCAAACGCCGAGAGAAATTAAAATATACTTAAAAGTTAAAATGCAAATTTTAAACAAGAAAAATAGAAAAATGAACTCTTTGGAATTTGAATAAACGGTAAACCCATGCCTTTTATGAACACGTAAAATTGATCTAGCGACTGCTTTTGTGATATTCTAGTGGCTCATGCTGCATATCTTAGAGGCAACAATAAGAGATACTTTTTAAAGATATATTTAGAAGTTATTACAATTAACAAGTCTATAAATCACAAAACATAGATTAGGCCTGTACGTCAGTTCAATCTCTCTTATTACATTACTTTCTACATTGTTTTACTGAATTAGAATTGGTCTCCTTCTGTAAAGTTGTATTTACACTTTTATATTTCTTATATAAGAGCTAGATAAGCTGTGTATATATGGGTGTATATGTGGTATAGTGTATATATGGGTTTAATTCTGTTACAGAAATTGCTCAGACCCTAACATCAAAATGCATAGACTTCATGGGTGGTGTTGGATTCACAAGAGATTTCCCTCAAGAGAAATTCTACCGAGATGCTAAAATTGGAACCATCTACGAAGGAACCAGTAATATGCAATTACAGACTATAGCTAAGCTTATTGAAAAGCAATATACACAATAATAAAGATATTTACTGTTTCATATATTTACATTTTTTTTAATATTATATTCACATGAAATTATATATGTATTAAATTGCAAATTATGTTAACTATAAAAGACTGTACCATTTTTGGGGCACTTTTTATACTTTGTAAATAATAAACTAGCATTTAAATCAAAATTTGTTTTAATTAAAAGCAAAAAGATTTACATTTGTACACTGAGCTACTCCAAAATTTATAATTCTGATATATTCACTTAGGATCATGAGGCATTTTAAACCCCACCATATTGGCAGTTTCTCCCACTGTCCTCTCCCCTTTTCCTTTGAACTCGGTATTTATTTCCCTATAGCGTCTAGCATTGTGAAGGTATTCACAATAGCTTTTAGCCCTAAAATGCATTTCATCTGCTGCTTTACAAAGTTGCTGGTCTGTTGTTTGGTACTTCCGGTATTGGCTCAATATGTATCTTGCCATTTGGTTCTCAGCTAACTTTGGACTTGAACTCTGCTTACGTAACTCTGATAACAGTTGTCGTAGAGTTGTCAATGCAGTTTTTGATGAAATTGATGCCATTTCAGACCTTCAAACAATTTTTAATTTCTCAATCATAAGAGATGTAATAAACTCTTCAGTGTCTTTGTATTCTGGCTTTTTTTGTTGCAACCAGAAGTCAACGGGAGCCAATTTTAACTTATCACTTGGAAAGTAATGTATTGAAGTATCATTAAAAATATCTTTGTACACAAAATTATTTTCTAAGGAGACCTCAGTTGTGTAAGAAAATATGTTCTGTATATATGGAACAGATTCTGATAGGACTCTACTTAGTTGATTTTCTATAAGTGATGTAAAACTATTACATAGCAGAATGCAATTTTCCAAATGTGTATTCCAGTTGCTCCAGAGAAAATTATTCGTTAATTGCTTAGGACAGTGAGGTAAATAGACAAAAGTTACACCTTGTTTAGATATTACATAATCGCCTTCACTGTTTTTCTCAATTACAGTCAGTTTTAAGCGTTTTAAAAGATCGCACTCTTGCGTACTAAAAATTGGATCGTGGACAAGTATATTATCTATTTCAAAAGCGTCCTTTAGACACAGTAGTAATGCTAGTTGATACCTTGAAATATTGCATTCTCCTATACTTCCAAGACCAAAACAAACCAGCTCTACGATCTGTCTATCCAATACAATGTTACTCACTGATTTAATTACGTCTTTAGAAAATTGAGAATCCTTTAACACGTCCACAGCAGATATGATTTTTCTAAAAAAGAAATACATTTTTATTCATACACCAAAACATAACCTTAAAATATCGATACAAATATTTCTCGTATACATACTTGTAAGATTTTTCAATATCAATATTAAGCGACTTAGATTTTAGTAAATCACACTGTTGTCTTGGTACCTTTGTGGATTTGTTTTTAAATGATTTTTTCGATGAAACTATTTGAAAACCATCACTGTCATGTTTGTGACTTGACATTTTGAATTTTTCATTTGAAAGTTGAAACTCGTTCAATAGTCATAACTCATAGATGTCGTCTAAACGTCAGTCATAACTGTCACACGCGTCAATAGGTTAATCTTTGTATAAAATATAGAACAAACAAGAAAGTATAAAATGAATAATTAATATCAGTATATTACATATTCAGAATGGTCTTTTTTTAAAGCTTTGAACCCCAATTTATTAAATTGTAAATCTTTATGAAACAATTATATTATGTGTGTTATCTCGGAGTCTCGGACCTATTAATTATTTCGGCTGCATGTCAAGAGCACCTCCGCAGGTGATCAATGATCGGTAGTATATCTGATGAGCCGTCACTACATGAAAGCTTCAGGTCAATGAAAAATAAATAATAATAAGTTCCAGTTTTCGATCGCTCACCAATATCTGACATTATAGTAAACCACGAAGATTAAAGCGCCTGTAAATAAAGTAGAACCAAAGTGGATATATTTTACTTAGATATCTAATAAGTGAAAATCAAATTGACTGTGGCTGTGAAATTAATCAGGTTAAAGTCTCCACTTTTATACTAACATTTTCACAGGAAATTGTATCTCTTGAATAGTTATTAGTACCCTACTAACAAAAAATAAAAAAGTATTTTTAAAGTGATTTTTGCTCAATTAGAATCCAAGGATACAAAATCGATTGTAACATAAGTACACGCTTACACATGTAAAGTAAATGTATCTATAGTAATGTTATCTATATGATCATTTAACCGTATTTTACCGTAGATCAACATGAAAAATTGCGTTACAATTGAAACTAATTTCACCTAAATAACGTCCTTGACGAAGAATTTAGGCGAAGAAAATTACCTACTTACATAGAGGACAAACAATGTGTCGCATATCGAGTGGTCTATTGTCCGATTTAGGTGCCATATGAAACCATCGCATTCAAATCACGTGCCTGTATTCGTTCCAACATACCGTAACACAAATAAGGTAACAATATGTGTAAAGTATATTATTGGCCGTGTAAACTTAGTAACAGGACGACGTCCCTGGAAGAAGGCGCCAAAACGCAAATGTCAGTTACGACTATAGATAAATAATTCCATAGACTTTCTAGCGCCGTGTATAAATTCGTAATTAACTTGAATTTATATAACATATCGCGTTAAGGTTTTTTGCCTGTTTAGTTTTATTGCGTCTGTTGGGTGAAGTCAGCGTTTCTTTGATAGTTTTAAATGGTTAGTGAGCAGGGACAATGGACCGGTATGTAGTGAACCGACATTCAATGAAAAGGAGGAGCAATGATGGATTGCTGGCTAAATGGCGGAGGAAGTATGTGACGGGTCTATTGACGGGACGGTCATGGATCACAAGCGGATTTTATTTGAACGTAAGTTTAAATTTTTAATATTGTCTTATAATAATATAATGTAGATTACGATAACGTAGATAATTTCCTAATATAATCTAGATCAGTATCGGTAGTACTTAGTCTTTTTTTACTCTATCGGTAATTTGAAGGTAACAACTTTTATACATACAAGAAGTAATAGAAACAATATAGCGAGTGTAACAACCACAATATAAACGTGTTCAAAATACAATAATGTAGAAATTGTATTATCTAATATGGAAGCGTGATGTGCAAACACGACACGTTCACATAAAATATAGCGATCGCTCAATCTCCAAATAAGTCACGATAGAAAACAAGGGAAAATCGATTGTCTGGCACTCGACGGAAATAATTTTCTTTTAAAGAAAATTTATATTTCCCTCGTTGACGTAAGTGTAGTTCGCAATAATCTCTCAAAGAGCGAATTTCCCGCTCTATATTTTAACTTATAAGTGATATATGTCAGACATTTAATTACAATTATTGTTTAATTTTATTTGATATAAATACATTTTATCACTAATTTTAATTGAAGGCATCGAAACCCTTCTACCACTAAAACATGAGATCCTGCTATTTTTATATTATTGTTAAATAATTTTCGTTTCTATTTGCTTACTTAGACATTATTTACGGCTAATTGGGGGGGTTACAATGCGGTATATAATTTTACGTAAATGTTTTTTAAACTATTTGTCAAATAAAATACTTGTCTTTCATAATTTTGTCTCAAATAGATATAAAATGTTTTGTTACGCTTATATATACTAATTAATTTGAGAAGTATAAGGACAAAACATACAATAGGCTATTAGTTTATATATAGTACGGTAATAAACACAAGTAACGAAATAAATTATCGGGCTAAACATAAACCAATACTAAAGAGGTAAAAACAATTGAGGTTCTCTAATCTTTTAGGTCACTAATTATTAGATGACTGTTAACTGTCTGTCCACCATTTTAATTGTTATAATAATAAACAGATATTATAAATTTTCATGACCACATATATTATATCACTTACCGGTCAAGATGACGCATCGCTTAGAAAGCTTTCGTAGCACTTGAAGTCGGTTCGCAGAAGTCTCAGAAACCATTTTCCTAGCAAAACTAAGTGCATTGTATGATTAATAAAACGTAGTCAGATTACTAAAACGTAGTAAATGTAAATGTTCTGGGAATATTCAATTGATCGAATCATACGTTGAAAATACTCTGCTATAAGAAATTATTTTTAATTTTTTATTTAACAGAATAATCTAAATCATGATACGTTACATTTAAAAACCACTGTGGTTTTTATTAATGTTATTTATTAATATTTCTTTTTTATTAATAGCAGTCTCGTTTAGGAGCGCCATAAGTGCATATAAGTTTTCCACTTTTTATGATGCTTAAAGTTAGGCTACTTTTTTTTGCTTAAGTATCTATCTAGACTACCTAAAATCTGACCGGGTTGTCAATTTATAATCCGCGGTAGCAAATACCTCAACGTGCTCTCGGCATAGACGTTGTTTGATCTCGATGCACAGAGTCGAACTTGCGTTAAAGATTTACTTTTTCTGTTATGATGGTCAGTATTATAAAGTAAGTACAATAAATATTTATTAGGAACGAAGAGAACAGTTAAGACAATTTATACCCGATAAGTTACCACCGATTAAAGCTGCAAAAGGCAGTGTAAGATCTTGAATTGAATCTGTGGTAGATGTGTTTCAATATATTCCTAGGTAGCAATATTATCTATTCAGTCATTATATAACTTTGAGTTGGGTTGTTAGACTATTTTATTTTATGTTTGCTTTCATTTTAAATTGAGGGTAGTCAGATTCCAATGAAAATATGTTATAGTTAGCATATAGTGCGTAAGAATTAAATGAGAACTTAAGTAGGCGCGGCGCTAACCAGATCATTGCAACTTCGTCTCAATCCAGTAGCCTAATATCTCAGCACACAACTCACGAGAGGCTCTTTGTATTGTTTGTATAATTTCACGTCACAAGTTAAGTGCAATAAGGTCAAATCTTTTGGGAGTCTTTAAACTTAGACCTTGAAACTGTATGTCCATATTGTTGTGTGTCTGGCCAGAAGACATCAGTATTTATGCCTATAAAATAAAAATATCGATAAGACTAATGTAGAAATGTATGCCCCATGCCACATTATGACGAGAAGCTTCTTTGAGTTTATTTTCATCAGATTGCGCTGATTCATGTGTATTGCACATTTCCCTTCGCTAATTCATCTAATTAACGCCTTATATGCGCACGCGCTTACTTAACTTTGACACGATAAAGTATGATTGAAATGATTACACAATACTCGTTTCGCGTGAATTTTTCGTAATATTTTAAAATGAAATTACATTAATTGTGAAGTAATTCAACTATTTAGTTTAATTAAGTATCTGAAGGTTAAAGCATTTAATCCGCCCTTTCCACTTAAGTATAAACCCTCGATCAACTGTCTACTAAAGCATTACCTACATCTTTAATCACATTCATTTCTAAATAATAAAAGTTTAATTTGAACAAAAAAAAACAGCTGATCAACATCCGCCATCTTGTCTGTTTATATGTTATTAAAATTTTGAGTTATCTTTAACTCTTGTCTACACTGAATTCGGTTTATCGTTTATATTATAATTAAAAACTTTAGAGATGGATTTTTAAGGAAAATCTTCCGTCTCGTCATGTAGTTCATTGTTTTTTTGAGGACTTTTCCCGCTAAAACCAGGGCAAAGGGCAATTATAAAAACCGTTCAGAAATATAAAAATATTTGATTAATATAACCTCTATTCAAAGTATAGTCTAAATATGCTATAATATATAATGAAAGGCCCTTCAGAGTTCTTCGAACTTTCTTTATATAAATCACCGGTACACAGAAGTTAATCTCAGCGTAAACAATTTCAATTCCAAACAAGCCGCTACAACTTTCTCTATAAACTTTATCCGAGTTAAATCCAGTTTGCATATTTACATCGTAACGATGCGTGAAAAATGCTTCCTCATTCATTTTTATAAAGAAAGATTATGGGCTCATAAAACAGTATTACAAAATATATATTCTAGCTAATTCCCCGACTATTTTGTCGTCGGAGGTATTAAATAACTTATGTATATGAAAAGTAAGCATTTACCATGGAGAGTGTTCAGAGGAGATGTTCGGACTAATACCTGCAGCTTAGTTTCATCACCGGACGTCCAGGCAGAATACAAAATACCTACCATCCGTATCACCTTGAGGTCCGTCATTCTACAACTGAGCGTTCCTTAAGGCACCACCACTATGTGGAACCAGGTGCCTGACTTAGTGTCCTTCAAGAAAAGAGCGTACCAATTTTTAAAAGGCCGGCAGTGCGCTTGCGAGTCTGGCAGTGCGAACCATGGGCGGTGGTATCACTTAACATCAGATGAGCCTCCTGCCTGTTATTGAAATCACTTTTAAATTAATTAAATTTAAAAAAACATTACGTAAGTCATAAAAATGTTTGAATTAAATTTATTTTTGAAACAAGGGTGCGTAATACTGGTTCACGTGGACAAAGTCGCGGCTTCAACTTGTACATTACCAGGAGTAATCTGTACTTTTTGGACAGGTGTGGTCTACAATAACAGGCGTTGAACGTGTTTTGGCACATAAACTTAAAAATTCAGTAATTAATCAAGATTTGATCTCGATAGAAATATCGCAATACATGGCTCAAACGGTTATCGACACGAAATTTGCATTTAATGCCAAAGGATTTTATACTGTAGCACATAGAAAATAGAGGACAGATCAACCAACTCAAATTATCTATTGCAACAGATCCCAGTCGGCATTTCGTACTTGTAAACATGGTACTTGTTTCGCGGTTAGTTCAATACTCAACGCTAGAAGGCAACGTTCCGTGTAAAAACATATTGAACATTCAATAAAATAAATCAAATAAAAGTTGCGAAGAAATTTGTGCGTTTCTGGCGGAGTTGAACCATAAACAAAAACAATTGCGCGATGTTCTAATTTTAAATGTGAAAAAAGGTTTTAGTGGTTTCGTAATTAATTAGGATTGTGGTGTACGGTGACAAAATGCCACAGATATTTTTCAAAAAAGTAATGGTGGTGCAGAATCATAACGACTTCGAGGTGAGCCACTTTCCCTTTTCTTAGATACATAATGTGACCATAGTGCAATTTCCTTTGAGTTTCATTATTGTCCATGGCATTTAGGTAAGACCTTCCTCTGCTCTAAGTGTATTTATAAATGTGAAACCATTTAAGGCGAAATTGGAATATACAGACAAAATAAATTAATACTAGAAAATGCCACAGGCTTCTGCTGACTTTTAAGACTGCAAAAGTGATTGAAATACAAGATTTTTTGTCATCAACGACTCGTAGCAATTACGACTAGTAACCAGTAGCCCGGGTTTAGTTTTACCCGTGTTAAAATGTAATCAAATTTTTTTATGATAAATAAATAGAATTTTTTACCATGTTTTAAGTATAAATATTATTTTAAAAAATAGGAAAGTTTTGTTACGTATTAATACGATACCTTATATAGAATATATACTTTAAAAGTAACACGATTATTGCATGTCAAGAAAACACTTTATTCCTATTTCATATCATAAGATTTCATCAATTTCATCACTCAATTTATAGAAATTTAAACTTTATGTCAGCAAACAAGTTTTTCTTATATATCTAATATAATAGCATATTTTGTAATAATCTATTTATACTAATTTGGCCATGACATTCATAATGAAAAAAAGATAAAAATTTGGTATTTATACTAGAAAATTCTACGATATTGCTACTTTAATAAAAATTCAAATTTCAACGAATCGAACTTATAAAATAACCTCTGTTATGGCAATAATGCAAATTACTGGCAACACGTCAGTATGACAGGAGCATTGCAGATGTGTTGCAAGAGATGAGGTCAACCAGTGCAAAACGCATTGCGAATAAATAATTGTTAGCACTGAGACCTCGTTATATTTTTTTATATTGCTGGCCGCATTAGACGCATAAAAAAATGTTTGAACAAATAAAAAATTTCAGAACATGATATGTATGCTAGTACTAGAAGAGTATGGATTTCAAAAAGTATAGAAAAAAATAAATGAAATTTTCCCGATTGTAGTTGACATTGACGCGGCTATTTTACAGCCCTTGGCCCGTGCAGACACAAAACTATTAAAAAAAGGTAACTTACGAGTGTATATACGTACACATATGTATGTAAGCTACCTACCTTTTTAGTAACTACCTACATGTGGAACTATGCTACCCAATAGCGACTGTTCGCTTTTTCGGAATAAAAACCTAAGTAGTAAATAAAACTAAAAGTTTGCAATTTTATTTATATTTTCCAATTTTATCGCCATAAAAACTTACCTCAGAGTTGAAGGAAGAATTTAAAAAAATCTAAATTTGGTCCAGAAGTCTTCAAGTTTTGAGCTTTGCAATATATTTTTATTTATATAAAACCTCTATATCATATATGTATAAAACCTTACTTAAAGTCCACTTCTACTCATAATGTAGACAGAAATTATTTGTTTATAAAATAAGCAATAGTTTAATTATCGATACCATGTGATTTGTGAATGCATTACGACCTTGCCGTCTATTTATTTAATGTTATCTAGCACATTGCATTCTGTTTGATAGTGTAGCTATCGTAATTACATTAATAAATTTCTGGATGCTGTAGTCAGAAATAATCTCTATATATATAAAATTCTCGTGTCACAATGTTCGTTCCCAGACTCCTCCGAAACGGCTTGACCGATTCTTATGAATTTGTTAATGCATATTCAATAAGTCTGAGAATCGGCTACTATTTATTGTTCGAACCCCTAAGTGGTAAGGGTTAAAGGTTTGAACCTAAAAATTATTTTTGTATTTTTTAGACAAATTGTTTTGTTTAAATTTTTTTACGATACAGCATACAAAAATACATACATCCTTAACTTTTACCCCTATACAATAAACCCCTATTTTTATTTGTTAATTTAAAACTTATGATTTGAACTCAGAGGTTTATATAGAGAAAAAATCACAGAAAAACCTAAAAAGTTTTCATTCCAGAAAATCGAACTAAGTAACTAACTACTAATAAAGTAGGCTAAGTAAAATCACATTAAGGAGAAACGAAGTTCGCGCGGGCAGCTAGTCTATTATAATATTCATCGTTATTTGTTGTCTTTGAATCACCATAACGAGAATGGGGCAGACATATTTCTTACATCATTTCTTCACTCGTAAGAGACAACAGCATTGGTTTCTTATTGGACCTGCGTTGTCCATAAATAACCCCAAATAAATGTCTAAAATCCCAGGGTTATACGTCACGCGCGTCGTCGCGCGAAATTCTTCTTAGTAGACATAATAAGCAGACATGGCCGCACTTAGCCGTCTATCGTCATTCTTTTCCTATCATGTTTTTTTGGTTTATATATCATTATATTAACTTGATAAGCGAGAGCTTAATATAAGTAAAGTATAATTAAATATGAACTTAAGCCAACATGAAATAATTCTGTAAGACGGTGGATGTGAATAATTAGTACGTAGCTGTATAGTTTTAAATACATTAATTGATTGGTTAAGGATGGGACATTTGCATACAGTGGCCCTGTAGTGTAGCGTAGTGGCCGGTGTTTTGTCTATTAATGCCATGGGATAGAAATGATACTATTTTTTAATGTTGGTATAAACTAAAATATAGATTGTATCAGGCTTGGCATAGACAAATAGCCGTTTTCCTTTGATTATAAACAAATGACAGACGTCGGATTCAGAATATTCACAGTGAGTGAGTGCTTCGAATAACAGTGGTCCTTTGACTCAGTAACTGGGCACACTTCGGAGAGTTTGAATTGGAACACAATGGCGTTAGACCGCATCCGGTCTCTTATTACAACTACTTGTTAGTGGCGTTTAGGTTTTTATTGTTTTTTATATTATATTAAACTATTTATTTATTCCACATCCTTATTCTTTCTTTAGAGTCATTATTAATGCGATAGAACGTACATAGAAAAAAAAATTATATACCTAAATCTTATAACTAATAATATAGAAAGCAAGTCTTGTGAACTCAGCCAGTATACAAACAAATAGGTCTACCTCAACAGAAATTCTATTTATTATAATGTCTTGCACGGGTGAGCGGCGCTTCGCTAATCAAGTTGGAATTTGGTGAAAAAGTTGGATTACGGCTTTGTCGGAAAGATTCTATCGTCTTGGTTGTGACATTGTTAATGATAATATCGGCAAGACAAGCTACAAACTCAAAATAAACACATCGACTGTAAAACTTCTACATTGTCTTCACATATAATTATTTAACAAATGTAACAAAATATTGTAAACCTATTTTAAAAGAGTAAGTGTGGAGTTTCTTGCCCATTCTTCTCCACACGAAACTACCTTTTGGAAGGGGCAACTAGAATCTTCTTTATATTTTTTTTTTTGACGTTCAAAAGTGCCATTTTAGATGGTCTAATTGAAATAAATGATTTGACTTTGACTTCTAATTGTAATATTCAATCATTGAGTCCGCGCCAACACTTATTGCCGACGGGAACCCTGGGAACTAAATTTGTCGTTACAGTGAAATGTTATTTTATTCGTTTTAAGGTAAAACGTTAGAAGCAAATCTTGAAGAGTAGTTCGCGAATTTCATATTAATTTATGTTACGTTGGGGTAAAATAGCCTTGCACCTACCATTAGCAACATAACACGCTGTGCTACTCGCTAGCGCCGCGTCTATCGGCATTCAGTGGTGGCGCGGACTCTACTTACATATAGATAAGTACCCCAGTCGTTCTCGAGTTATAAGTAGTGTAACTAATATGAGTTTGTTTTATATCAATAGATTTGCGAAATCAATACCACAGAAGTGTAGATACTCCAAGAACTCTTATTAAATATTTATCCCTGAATGTAAATAAAGTTTGATTTTACTAAATTACCGTTCTGCTGTATGCTTTTTATTTTAGATAATTTTCACCACCACTATGTGTACCAATCGACTAAGGGTCCTTCAAGTAAAGAGCGTAGCAATTCTTTAAAGGCCGGCAACGCACTCGCGAGCCCTCTGGTATTGAGACTGACCTTGGGCGGCGGTATCACATAACATCATATGAGCCACTTGCCCGTTTGCCCTCTGTTCTACAAAAAACAATTTAATATATTACTAGGCAAAGCTGACTGATTAAATCCTGTAACAGATTACAAAGAGGTTTTATCGAACCATAAACAAGACTGCCTTTTTACCCAATAAGTAGACCGAGTCAACCCGTTGCGTAACTGTGTAATTTAGTTTTTGCTGTCACATTGGAAATGACAAATGAATTGAGGAAAAATCTAAAGAGGCTGTATAGTGACTTATAGAGCCTGAGTTATCGGTTGGGTAATTGCGTAATATGAAACAAAATCTTGATTTAAAAAAATGTTTATTTATTGGATATGAAATGGTCAGTGATCATTCTGCCCACTGAAGTATTTCCACACCAATTCGACTTAGGGTCCTTCAAGAAAAGAGCGTTCCAATTTTTAAAACGTCGGCAACGCACTCGTGAGCCACTTAATGGCTTTATGTCGGCCACTTAATATCAAAAGCCTCCTGCACGTTTACCCATTGTTCCATATTATAAAAAAATTATAGAAATTCTTGCCACTGATATTTTAGTAAACCAGACATTAATAGTGTAAATTTTTTATTGGGCGTAATCTTCTAATATATAAAATTCTCGTGTCACAATGTTTGTTCCCATACTCCTCCGAAACGGCTCGACCGATTCTTATGAAAAGTTTTATGCATATTCAGTAAGTCTGAGAATCGGCTACTATCGATCTTTCAAACCCTTAGATAAGTGATAAGGAGTGTCCACCCCAAAAAAAAAACATACAACCCTTAATTTTCACCCCTCTATTTTTTATTAGTTAGTTACGAACTTATAACTTGAACTCTCAGGTTCATATAGCGAAAAATCACAGAAAAAGCTAAAAGGTTTTCATTCCGGAAAACCGAAGTCTCTGGTGTAGCATAGCAAAATGTTCCATGTTGGTATGTACTGAAAAGGTAGGCTAGGAAAAGTTCGCGGGGGCAGCTAGTACAATATAAAAATGTACATCCACTTTGGCGCCGCTACTTTGACTATGTCACTAAGCAATAGACAGATAATATGAGCAATCGAGATAAAATGTCAAAAATGTTATAGGTTCAGGCGATTGTACGTGTAATAGCCCCCGAAATATCATTAGTTATAGTAACGCTGTTTCGCGCGAATTAGTACTTTATTTCCAGTAAATAGCGTTGAAATTTCAATAACAAATATCGTTAAAGGTTGTGAGAAAGGTGGATTTACGCAATTACTTGCAAGTGGTATAAGTTTAAGGTTCTATACGGTTAGTAATTAACTATAAACGCAATTTCATAGTCGAATAAACACCAATTGAAACAAGAAAACTTTGTGAGGCTTCGCGAAAACGCGTTGATATCTTTTGTATTGAAATGTTTTTTCAATAAATAATGTTATATATACAGGGTGGCCAAAAAGTCGTGGATCAAACTCAAATAGGGGATAGATGAGGTCATCAGCGGCAAAAAATTGATCTACGGGAGGTCTCTAAGGTCAACCCCTGCAGAGTTATGATTTATTTTGGTTTTTATATGAAAATTGACTTTTTTTTACTAATTCTTCTTAAAATTCGAAAAATCTACACCTGTATCTTTTTCATAATATCCACTAGATTGGTACTGATGAGTTCTTAGACATACTATTTATAGTTGTTTATGAGTGTATTCAAGATAATATTAAGTTATACGATATATATTTCTGGTTTCATAAACCAATCTCTTCTTAATTAACATCTCTATGTCCTTGACACGAGAGACTGTCCAGTGCAGAGGCTGTTTCAGAATAATCGGTCACCCACGTAGTCCTGGAATGCGTGGCTTCCCAACAAACAGAAATCCTCGGAGCAGTGAGGTCGCTCTGTGAAGCCTGCGAAAGAGGTAAATTAACCAGGTTTTTACGCACCCATCAGTACATACATCCATCAGTTTTCATATAAAATCTAATATTTTTTCTTATAACCGAAATAATTAATTTCTCTTTCAATACACTTGAGGTGTCTATAGGTGTGTTGAGCACAGTTAGAAAGTACTGTACAAACATTTATTCTCATTTGTAAAATACATATTTAATTCGCGTAATATACGCTACGCATAATTTTGATAGCTTTCACCGTTATTGTTTGTGAAGCTATGACGTTCAGTCAGACAAATGTAATATATCTACGGTCTTACTAATAAAGATTTATGCACATTGTATAAGCCTGTTATAAGAAAAATGTTACTAATAATTCCTGAATTGACAAGTTTGATGTATACGGCTATTATAACAAGTGTCTGGTTTGTATGAAGACTTGTACAATTGCAAAAAAAAAATGAAAATGCTTATACAACGCAGAGGCCTAGTTTAACGGGTGTATAAAAAATACAAATAGAAAATACAAAAATTGCGTCATTTTATCTGATTTCGCGTTTGACAGCATCTTTTGACTGTTTAGTTCAAGGAAAGATTTAAGTAATAAATAAAATTAGTAGGTATTTGTGTTTGTTGAAAATAGATTTTATAGATCAAATGGAAGATTTAGATAATATTGATATGCAGCTAATACATACGATTGAAAATTTGCCGCCTCCAAGGAAAGTCAAACCATACCAAACTCGGTGCAATCCGTTATTACTTTCTGATGGCGATTTCAAAACAAAATACCGCTTTTCAAAGAAGCATGTTATGAAGATCTGTGACATAGTGCGAGCTGATGTCGAAAAGAGTAATAGAGGTGGAGGGTTTTCGATTTAGGTGTCTTCTTCATGGCTTCTCAGTGTCATTAGAAAATGACAAATTATATATAGCAGCACTGGCAATCCTCCACAATATTGGTATTGATATCAAAGAAGACCTAGATATCACGTATGATGACACTGACACTGACAAGGCCAACCTAGACGCCCCGAAGCAATCAGGCTGGATAAGCTGCTAGAGCTTCTTTTATTGAAACATATTTTTAAGGCTGTTTTATTTACATAGGTGTGGATAATTAAGGACGTGAAATAAATAAAAAGTTATATTTTATTTAAAACAGGGGGTTTTTTTATAAGTATTCATTGAATTGCTGCTGTAATAATTAGCCTTAGAATATGCTCCTGTCTAGCCCATTCGTGAGCTTCGGCAAGTTGCTTCTGTTTGAGCTCATGTGTTTCAGCCATCTGCCTTTGTTTTGATTCGTGCTCTTCCTGCAAACACTGGAACACTGCCGTGTTGCGGAGTTTGGCGCTTTCCACTATTTGAGATGCCTAAAAAATTTAAGTATGATCGTTGAGGGGTTTTGAATGAAATAGTCCTTTCTCTATCACATTGATACTAACCTCCCCTAACTTTTGTACTGCACGCGGCTTTTTATGTAAAATTCTAGTCCTCTTTGTCTGATGTTTTGGAGTTTCTATTAGCTGCAAATAATAAAATGTTATTAGTATATTAAGTAAATGTGTATATAATTGTTTTGGTTTATAAAATAAATACAACTTACATTAGAATTATGAGTTGTATCAGAATTATTAAATCAAACGTCAATCAAACACGGCGGGTTGCCAGGGTAACAATAAATAAGGGTCGTTTTGTTATTCAACCAATACACATCGATTATTGGTCAAAGAGGTGTTCATGCCCTGTACAAGCTTTATTCACTGAATAACTATCACCTTGTTATAACTCATGTATAGTGATTTTTATTAGTAAGACCGCAAGTTTTTAAGGAGCAGTGTTGGTCTAGTAGCTGCAGCGAGCGCCTCTAATCCCCGAGGTGATAGGTTCGAATCCTGGCTGTGCGCAGTAAACACTGGCATGGAGGAAAACATCGTGAGGAAATCGGCATTCCTTACTATAATGTCAACGGCGTGTGTCAAGTACAGAACAACAATAAATTCATCATCCTAATAGAGAAAATAAATGATCACGAAACTGATTCAGAAATCTAAAGCCCAGTCTAAAGTCTAATTTGGCATTCTGAAAAGGTGGGAGCTTGTAGTTTATTGTTTATCAGAAAGCCAAATCATAAAATGTCTGCTTCACGACTGATTTGAGAGCGACCGCCGATGCGAAAACCGCTGTGTGAGTTCGAAAAGTGAGTTACAGAATCGCAGGGCTGACCCAAAAGTCTAGTTATACATTTCCACAGTAATGAAAACAGTTAAAAAGACTACTCACTGCGTCTACAAACAGTATGATAACTGGACATCAGCCTAAGGGGCTTTCGGGCCATTCAGCGATTAGACTGGTCAAGGATCTTACCTGTAGGTTGAAGTACACCTAAGGTACACCTTCCTTAACTATATCTTTTAATTCTTCAGCCCATTCTTATCCACACGAAACTACCTTTTGGAAGGGGCAACTAGAATCTTCTTAATATTTTATTTGACGTTCAAAGGTGCCATTTTAGGTGGTCTAATTGAAATATAGATTTGACTTTGACTAAGTATAACTGTTACTAAGTCCATTCACTACTTCAATAAATTTTAAATAAATGTTTTATGACAATTAATATGTTTTAAAATAAATAATATTATACTGAAACAGTCATATTATAATTTATGTATATATCCATTAAATATATCCATTAATAATAATGTTGCACTTCTTGCTTATCTTATCTAAATTATTTTTACATTATATATATATTTTTATATTATATTCTCTCAGTGGTTGCCTGGAAGAGATCGCTCGAAAGCTATAAGGCCGCCAGTTAAGCCTTCTCATTTGAATATGTCAATTGTATTTCTTCAATTATATTTATGCAACGAAGTGTTAATAAATAAAAATAAATATATAAAGGGAATTATCAATACAATAAAATCAAACTTTCACATGAATAAATAATTTTTAAGTACAAAAATCGAAAGTTGACCCATTGACAGCGAACGATCTTTGAACATTATATAATTATTACGCTTTAATAACTTTCTATGACAAATGAATTCCGATTATTATATAACAATATATTTAATGAGGTGGTTGGCTTTTGTTAGATTTTAATGTCATAATTGACAAGTCATTTTAATGTCTACAACTTTCCATGTATTGCATTCATTAAATTCTTTATCTTTCATTTATAAAACCCAACACATCACATATAATAATATTTTCTAAGGAAATAGCAAAAAGGTTATTTGACGTTACAGTATCTTCGGAATCTTGCCTAACCTTTTAATAATATATTTTAGTTATTATATTTTAAGGTTAGTTATTGTTTGTTTTGTTATAGATTTTAATAATTAATTGCAAATATGATGTTCTTTTTAAAGTTCTATTTAAGTTTCATTATAATGTTTTAATATATAAAAATTACAGTCAATATACATATAATGTAACTATAAAATTTAATTTTTACTTAGTAATTACATATTTATTAGTTCGTACAGCGATATTTTTTTAATTCATCAGTCCATCATCATCAGCCACTTTTTGGTTACTGGATCCACCATCTTCCTCCAGAACGCTCTGCACTGGCCTCTCTGTATCCACTGGGACCCAACCTCCTTAACGATGTCGTCAGTCCACCTACTCGGTGGGCGGCCGCGCGGTCTTTTGTTCTGATGAGGTCTCCATTCAAGGAGCCTATAATTTCATCAGCCCCCTACCGAGTATATCAAGTTCTGTATAAATACCGTTTATTCTGTATTTATATTTGTATTCGCAAAGAATTTAAATGAACTTGGAAGAAGATTCCGAAGGTTCAGAATGAAAAACTAAAAAGGGACGACAGAAGAATAAAATTTTCCAAGATTACTATCATCTTTATGAGCTTTACTAGTTTATTACCACAATAAATTTTAATAAATGTTACTTTCATTCTTACTGTACAATACGAAATTTTAGATAAAAAAATAACTTTCAAAAGCGTGAGTTGCTTAACAGATTAACCACAGTTATAATTAAGTTAATCAACTTTACGTATTTATAACAAACTATTGTTTCTCTCCCTCCCATACTCAATGCATATATTTGTCTCTGTCACATTATACGAATGCGGATTCCAAACTTTTTGCGGCCTTAAGGCTTGTGAAACAGAAAATATCGATTATTCGAGACCTTTATTATAAGTGTCGTATATTTGAAGACAATTCATAAATATACAGTGTTTAATGTACTTAAACTACATAGTAATAATAAAAATAATTAAAAACGATTAAATAGAAAATTAAAACATATTTAAAAAGTTTGTTCCCTGGCAGCGTAACTTTAATGCTGGAAGCATTTCCTCACTGTATGCGATACTTATTCGTTGAGCGAAGAAAGCACCTGCTCTGGGGCCACTGGTACTATCTATCAGCCACCAACTTAAATCTGTAAGTAAAAACCTGTGCTCTTGAACTCCACGACTCAAGAGTCTCTACTCCTAAGCTAACAAAATCCAAGTTAGAGTATATTTGAGCCGTTTATTATTTTCCGCCTGCTCTGCAGCCGCGTCAACTTTTGTGCTTGATCGAGGGAGGTAAGACAAGGCTAACGTGTCCATTCGAGTACCTTCCCATACCAAAGCCCGTCCCATCCTCCAAAGGATCAAAGACATCCCACCCGGCCGCTTACCATCGTCTCTAGCGATGCCTTTTGGCTCAAAATGGCTGAATTACTAACGAAGGCAAGAGAGTGGCATATGATGTCGTTGAGCGCAGCGTGACGCGAAAAACGACCTGCACTCTTTTAGGAATGAAGGCCATGGTGCCCAAGGCAAGAATACTATGAAGAAATCAATTAGAGATTAGTTTCTTAAATGTACTATACGAGTATGTACGGAAGGACGGGCGTGGCAGTTATGCAAACAGATATTATTTAAATTTCATATTATTTTATTTATTCAATAAAATTACTATTATTTTTCATATCATGTACCACGATTATTATTGTCGCACTAACAGTGTTGTCAACATAATAAAAAAGGTAATTTGCACAGACTAAAATATATTATATATTTTTAAGCTGTAATTCTAAGACCCAATTTGTCTTACTTACTGACAACGAAGATCTGACATAGTGAAACAGTCTGTGACATGAAATATATAGTTAGATTACACGTCAAGTTAAAGCTTGAAAATAAGAAATAAACCAATATGTTGAATAATGTAAATAATGGCAATACATTTATTAATAAAGTTGCTCGTTATAAATCGTCAGGCGTATATTATTTATATTTTATTCTTAGTTTCAAATTACACCATTCAATAGAAAAACTTTACTTTTCTAAATTCGATAGCACTCTTGTTATATCTTCAGAAAAATGATATCCCATACACTTGTGCTAGTCGTAAGGTGCTAACGTGTCTTTGAATCCCGACTACTCACTATATAATTCACAGTGTGTATGGTAACCAAAAAGATCCTGACATTAGATAGACCCTCCTGTCATTAGACCAAATAATGACCATAGAGGTTTTAATAACCTAAAAAGATAAATTAATAGTAAAACTGATGCAAAAAGCCAAAATATATAATGGATAGCGCCATCTTCAGGCTTTAACTTCTACAATAATTATTTATTTGATTTCCAATATTCCCACAGCTTATTACCAGAAACCAAAAAACGGAATACAGAATTAAATGTAGTAAAACACAGTTTAGACAATCGGTCGATATTAAAAGATGCAAGATAAAATAAAAAATAAGAGCATCAAATTAAATATGTATATTGTATTGTATATTTCCTGTTAATTTACATTACATATAATGTAAAGTAATCTAAATCTAAAGAAGTGAATACATGGATGAGTCTGTTATATTTAACGATGTTTGTAAGAGCCTTTATTGCTTAACCGTTTAGTTAAACCGTTTTAGCGGTACGCTTCTTTCTTGTTAATATACTCGTTTGTTGAGCTTTCAATTACATACATACCAAATCATCAAATCAGTTGTGACAAAGATACGGTTGTCTTTTTTCATCACGGAGTAAGCACAATTAGACAAAAAGAGACAAATCTGTGGTTGAACCAAAGACTGATTTAGTTTTTATGAATGTAAAGCTGTGATGTGAAACTTATTTACTATTATTGTTAGTTAACAATTGTGATGATTTATTCGTTTTTCTGCTTTAACATACTATTTATACGATATAAGGTTCATAAAAAACTGTTCAGGTATACACTGAAATCTACTTATACCTAATCTACACACACACACATATCAATAATGTCAATGTGACATTAACACATTTGTGCGTTTGTATTTTATACAGTACAATATCTGGATTTTATTATATATAATATAACAATAATAAATAGCCAATGAACTGCAAGGTTATTTCATTTAATAAAATTAATTTAGTGAAATTTTTGCGTGTCTAATTGTATGTCTACAATGGTCTAGACTCTAGAGTATATATAACAGGTACTTTAATTAAAAATACAAATTGAAGCAGACTGTGACCTACCTTAACACAACACATTTTATTATGAACATACCTTTTTATTTTTATTATTGCTTAATATATTTAAAATAAAGAAAATACTAAGGGGTTTAGCGTGGTGGTAAATTCCATAAAAACTAAAAAGTTACAAGACATACAATTAATACAAAAAACTAAATGAAACCATTGCAACAAACAGAAATAAAAAAATTACTTTCATCATCATCAAAACTTAAAGGCACTTTACGCAATATAGAAGCTTCAAATCTAGAATAGAATTAGTGTTTAGTATATCAAGGAAAAAATATTTATTTAAAACATAAAAGGTTTGTAATATTGATATGGTCAGTATAGGTATGTTGTTAGGTTAGCGAATTACGGAATAACTTGAGACAGAAAATCCCTTAAGTAGGGACTGAATAAATTAACCAACATAGATCTCACAACTTTTTACGGTAGTAGAACTGCGTTGTAAGTTTTTTTTACAAGTTATGTTCTTAGTACTACTTATCGTGTAGTATTATAAAATCTAATTATGTGATTGGTATTGAAAACATACTTCGATAAAGAGATATTTGAACGTTCCGCTCCAATGCACTCCACTGCGCAGGCTACTTGTAGTCCTTGACTCTTATTTCCTATAACCATATTTATATTACCAAAGACATTTTAAGTTTATTGTCTATGGTATTACTGAGTATACTATTTTAAGTGATCAGAAGATGAGGCGTGAATTCCATAGGTAATAGTTTCGGTTTGACAGCATGACGCTCTTCTCTTTAAATTACTAGTATTTTAAAACTTGCGTTTATTATTTAATTTATGCTGGTAAAGAAATAGAAGCCACCAGAAACCACAATTTGCTTTTCGATACTAAATGAAAAATTACTTCTCATTCTCACATTGATTATTGTATATGAACATTAATTATACGTGTATTTGAAAGTAAGCTTTTATTTGAAAAATCAGACATGGAAATTACATTTTGATATTAATTTATTATAATTCGCTGACCCGGCGAACTTCGTACCGTTTAACTGTCAATGAATGTCCGAATTGTAATACTCAACATTACAATGTGCCTTGATGTGTTTTATATTTAAGTAGCTTAATCAGTTTTCCTTAGGCTATACGTGCATGTAGGTAAAAATTTGACAACCAATACGTCTTTTTTCACTACAGACATTATTCTACTAGATGTATTAGATATACTATATATATAGTACTAGCCGTTTCGCGCCCGCTTTGCTGGACGAATTAAAATAAATTTTATGTTTCATTATTTTATTTTTTTTTATATTTTTATTATTCTTCTTTTTAACTTCCCGCTAAGAAAATTTAAATATTTCGAAAATCGAGTTTTTAACAGATGTTGACGTTTAGAGGTTCTAGGAAGCCTCCCCGAATGTTTCCGCGGTGAAGTCCGTATGGATAAATTTTCATAAAAGTAAAACAGCAATAAAAAAATGGTGGTAGTTTCATGTCGATACGATCAGTGGTTTAGGCGTGATTGAGCCTCAAACGAAGACCATTTTCATTATATATATATAGATATCTTATAGATTCCAAAACTTTATTTAATAAACGTCGGCAATGTTACCGGCATGCCTCAGGCCCAGGAGGCTGATCACCTTTTTGCCTATTAGATTGATAAATAATCATGAAACACATACAGAAATCTGAGGTCCAGACCTGAAAAGATTGTAGCGCCACTGATTGATTTTTTTAAACTAGATATACGTAATATTTACTCTTGTATCTACTAGATAGGTTATTTCAATCACGACTTAGGAATTATGTGTGTTACTTAACGTTTTTCCAGTTAGTCTAATTAATATTAAACAAGGTTGACTTAGAATGTTGTTTATCAGATTCCGGATTAACATCCCCTTCTAATATTTATAACAGAACTATGAAACTACACCGTAGTTTCACCTGCGTAAATGTGGACTTAGAGAATTGCAGTTTTCAGCAATAAATGGACTATCTAACACAAAAATGTCAATACCACTTCTGCGTTGAACCAAAACTTTTATAATAAGTATTGGCCTTTTAGCCGTACACTCGTACGGTAAAGTAAACCAATATGGCGAAGACCCAAAAGTTGACGCCGTGTGTCAGGCATAGAATGCTGATCACCTATTAAGAACATATAATAATAATGATCACGAAACAGATACATCAATCTGAGGCAACAAGAGTTTGCACTATGTTTCTAAGATTCTAAACATTAGGGCAAGAATTATAGTATTGTCTTTTATTGACATAACTTTCACACATTTGATAATAAAACAATTTTTTACCGGATTGAAGTTATATATTTACAATTATTTATATTATTATTATTTTTTTAATTATGGAAAAATAATTGTAAATGCATAACTTCAATCCGGTAAAAAATTGTTTTATTATCAAATTAGGGCAAGAAGATTTTTAAAAAAAGATTCCTAAGAATATTTTGGTAGCTCAACGCCATTACAAATTAATATTTAATAAGTTTATTATGATTTTAACGGACTAAGACTACAGAATACAGACGCTTTTGTTACAATAATTTTCGTCAATAATCTTCATGTTCTGTACATCTAATTCTTGCAAACTTACGTGCCAATAGCTTCAGATAAACAAAAAGCGAATGTCGTTTGACCTTCTCGAATGAGGCAAACCGCTGAAGCATTACGTGTGTTACGTAGCCCTATACCATAGAATCTACATTTCGCAATATATAAAGAATAACATGTCCCTAACGTTACATGGTGTCAGCGGAATTCGTATGTCGCAACTTACACGAGTTACACGAGCCTCACGTTGCATAGTGTCAGCAATTGGTGCCTCTTCGAGCCTTATTATTTCCATATTTTAAGTGCATTCAATTTCCTTACTTCGGGTTGTTTAGCCGTATTTTAATTATAGTTTAAATTGTAATTTTATTTTTAATAAATTAGTTTAAAACATTTGGTTTTTTTTGAAACCTTCGGCTGTGGCCTTCGTAATTGGCGCAGTCGGTAGGATTTGTTCATTAGAGTCAGTGAATCGATCATAGACCGAGCAAATCCAGAAACCTACAAGAGCCTGCAGCCAGAGGGAAATCCAGACATCGATTTATCAAAGAGACCAGATGTGGTGAGTACCTAGTTTTTATCTAGACTTGCCAAATTATCCTATAATTTTTTTTTTAATAATCCTATACCAAGATTTTCCATCCTAGAGAATCACGGACCCCTAGGTTAGGTATTATACGTAGGAATTTAGATTTTGATTTAGGTAGAGATTTAACAGGAAATATGTCGGAGCAATTAGTTGACAACATTTTTAAAGCCTTACGTTTAGTTCCCGAGTTTGATGGTAACCCGAATGTCCTCACTAGGTTCATTAATTTATGTGATCAATTGGTGGCAAAATTTATTACAGCGGAACCGGGTTATGAATTAAGTAATCTATCATTAATTAATGGCATTCTCAATAAGGTAACTGGGCCCGCCGCGCGGACCCTAAGCTCTAATGGAATTTCTGAAAATTGGATCAGTATACGCAATTCTTTAATAAACAATTTTGCAGACCACCGTGATGAGACCTCTCTTTATAATGATTTATCTCTTATAAGTCAAGATTCAGGGACACCTCAAGAGTTTTATGAGCGTTGCCAAAATCTTTTCAGTATAATAATGACTTATGTTAGTTTGCATGATTCGGTACAGAGTACAATCGAGGCCAAAAGAGCATTATATAAAAAGTTAACTTTACAAGCATACTTGCGTGGCCTTCGTGATCCACTTGGGTCTCGAATTCGATGTATGCGACCCGAATCAATAGAACAAGCCCTCGAATTTGTACATGAGGAACAAAATACCTTATACATTCAGCAGCGTAATCAAAACTGTCCTGATAGAAAATTAAATAATAACGGTAATAATCAACATAATATGACCAATGCTCAACGTAATTTTAATTTTATGCCTAATTTTAATCCAGGTCCCTCTAGATTTTTAAACCCACAACCTAATAGGCCTATGCCTATGGCCGTTTGGAAGCCTCAATTGCCTTTAAATCGTGGCCCTTCCAGAACACAACAGATGTTTAGTGCTCCTCCACCAAATTATCGTCCACAAAGTAATGTATTTAGAGTACCTCAACAGAAACCGGTTAATAATGGTCCTCAACCGATGAGTGGCGTTAGTCACTATGTCAGTAAGACCTCTCCACCTAAACCCGTCTTTACCGGGCATGATTGGTCAAGACATGGGAACCCACCACCTTCAAACTATTTCAAATTTAAGGATGTAAATTTTAATGAGGTCCAAGACCAATCTGACTATGACTATTATTCCTATAACGACTATTTCTATGACCCATATTACCAGGAACATTACTATTCTGAGCCAGTTTATGACATGACAGAGTATCAAGACGTTAACGAATACTCACCTCCTAGTGTTGAAGAGACACAAGAGAGTTCAACTTCAAACCAGGATTTTCAGACAACTCACAAATCAGACAAGCAAAAATAGAAATAAATTTACAGACACAAAGACAACTTCCGTACATACAGATTACAAATCCACCCTTAAAATTATTGGTTGATACAGGGGCGAATCAATCATTTATAAGCCCCGAGGCAGTAGAAAAATTCTATCCCAATACTCAGTGTAATTACGACCCTTTTGAGGTTACTAATATTCATGCGACCACTCGAAATAATTACTCCATAACTATACCATGTTTTCGCGAATTTAGTGAAGGTTGTGATATAACCTTATTCATTTATAAATTTCACAATTATTTCGATGGTTTAATTGGACTAGATTTGCTGGAAAAACTGGAATCTAGCATTGACTTAAAAAATAAGGTCCTAGTTACACGGAGCTCTACAAACCCCCTGCAAATGTATGATTCACGGAACTGTAATCTTTATGAGGAAATAATACCGGCCAATACATCTAAAATAATTCGAGTTCCAATTAACTTTCATGACGGTGACGCATTTGTGACTGAACAGACTATATCTAACTGTACTATTCATGACTGTCTTACTACTGTAAAGGACAACCGAGGTTTTATTGAGATTACCAACCCGACTATACATGATGTAGTATTTTCGATGGACCGACCAGTTAGTGCGGAGCTATTTAATACCCAGTGCACGCGCACTCAACAACATACCGATCGCACATCCGAAGTACTTTCGCGATTACGTACGGACCATCTAAATCCTGAAGAACGAGCCAACCTAGAGTCACTCTGTTCTCGATACGCTGACGTGTTCTATCTTGATGGCGAGCCATTAACTTTCACCAATAAAATAAAACATAGTATTCGTACTTCAGATGAATTACCTGTTTATACCAAAACCTACAGATACCCCTTCGTTCACAGACAGGAAGTTCAAGATCAAATCTCTAAAATGCTCGATCAGGGAATTATCCGTCCTTCTCAGTCAGCATGGAGTTCTCCCATATGGGTTGTCCCCAAGAAGGCTGATGCTTCTGGCAAAGTCAAATGGCGAATTGTTATCGATTTTAGGAAAGTTAATGAAAAGACTATTGATGATAAATATCCTATTCCTAATATAAATGATGTATTAGATAAATTAGGTAACTGTCATTATTTCACCACTTTAGATTTGGCCAGTGGATTTTACCAGGTCGAAATGGACCCTCAGGATATCCATAAGACAGCTTTTAATGTAGAACATGGGCACTTTGAATTTTTAAGAATGCCCATGGGTTTAAAGAATAGCCCTTCAACTTTTCAGAGGGTTATGGATAATGTTCTTAGAGATCTTCAAAATGTAGTGTGTTTAGTATACCTTGATGATATAATTGTTTTTAGTGTTTCATTGCAGGAACACATGGTAAATTTAGAAAAAGTATTTAAAAGATTAAGAGAATCGAATTTCAAGATACAAATGGATAAGTCCGAATTTTTAAAACTAGAAACTTCATATTTAGGGCATATAATAAGTAAAGATGGTATTAAGCCTAATTCTGATAAGATAAAAGCTATTCAAAAATTTCCTTTGCCTAAAACCGCCACTGAAATAAAACGTTTCCTTGGTTTATTAGGTTATTATCGAAAATTTATTCCTGATTTCGCTCGTATAACGAAACCAATGACGCAGTGTTTGAAAAAAGGTTCTAAAATAACTTTTAATGATTCTAATTATGTTAATTGCTTTGAGAAATGTAAATTATTATTAATTAATGATCCTATCTTGCAGTATCCTGATTTTAATAAAGATTTTGTTCTTACAACCGATGCATCTAACTTTGCTATTGGCGCCGTACTTTCTCAAGGAACTATAGGTGATAAACCTATAGCATATGCATCGAGAACACTTAATTCGAGTGAAATTAATTATAGTACTATTGAAAAGGAACTTTTAGCAATAGTGTGGGCTACTAAATATTTTAGACCATATCTATTCGGTAGAAAATTTAAGATCGTAACAGATCATAGGCCACTTCAGTGGGTAATGAATCTTAAAGAACCAGGTTCAAGGTTGACGCGTTGGAGGCTAAAACTAAGCGAATATAACTTTACCACCGTATATAAGCAAGGAAAAATGAATACCAATGCCGATGCTTTATCTCGCGTCGAAATCAATAATGAGGACGTGAGTTCCATCGCTGTAAATATATCAGAAAAACCTCCATCTCAGTCTGGTTCTGCCACTGAAACAATTCATACCAGTGATGAGAACCCGATTTTAGAAGTACCTATATCTGACGACCCACTTAATAGATTTAGTCGACAAATTTGTTTCGTTTTAGTAGGTGACATAAAAAAACGACCGACAGTGACAAAACCTTTCGAAACTCATACCAGAACGACTGTACAACTATCTGAATCTAACTTGACCAATGACGTTATTAACGCAATTAAAGAATATGTTAACCCCAAGGTTAAAACCGGAATTATTATTCATCCCCCTCTTGCAATGTATAAGATTATCCCGATTATACAAGACAATTTTAAAAGTTCGACTATGAATCTTGTTTTAACAAAGACTGAATTAGAAAACGTTAAGGAATATTTACGACAGCAGGAAATTATAAAAAAATATCACGAGGGTAAAACAAACCACCGCGGTATCACTGAATGTTATCTCTCTTTATCTTCAAGATACTACTGGCCTAAAATGAAAGAAAGCATCGCGAAATATATAAATGAATGCAGTATTTGCGGCCAAGCCAAATATGACCGAAATCCGATTAAACAGAGATTTTCAATTGTACCTCCACCTTCAAGGCCTTTCCAAATAGTTCATCTTGATCTTTTTACAGCACAAAACGAAAAATATCTTACAATAGTAGATGCCTTTTCAAAGTATTCGCAAGCATATCACTTAAGAGATAGTACTGCTTTGAGTGTCGTACAAGCTTTCCTTGTATTCTGTACTCATCATGGCATCCCTTTGACTATTGTCACCGATGGAGGCCCCGAATTCACAAATCAGATCTTCGCAGAATTTTGTCGAATTCATAAAATTCAACATCATAAAATATTGGCTCATTCTCCAAATGATAATGGTATTGTAGAGAGATTTCATTCCACTATCCTTGAACATCTTAGAATACTAAAGCTCGAGAAGCGAAGTGAACCAGCAATTAATCTAATGCCCTATGCAATTTTAGCTTATAATAGTTCAATTCATAGTTTCACTAAGTGTAGACCTTTAGACTTGATAACTGGACATTTTGACCCACGTGACCCAATAGATATCGACATATCAGAGCATTTACTCCAGCAATATTCACAGGATCACAAGAAACGTATGAACCAAGTATATGACTTAATAAATGAGACTTCTTTACATGACCGAACCCAATTAACTGAAAATAGGAATAAAGACCGTGAGCCTGAAAAAGAATATTGTCCTGACGAGCAAGTGTTTATTCGTAATCCTTTAGCATCCCGACAAAAATTAGCTCCTCGTTTTACTCAGGACACTGTCCTTGCTGACCTTCCAATCCATATTTATACAAAGAAAAAGCGAAATCCTATTGCAAAGTCACGCCTTAAGCGAAGTCCTAAAGACCCCACCTTGTTACAGGATTCCAATTTTGTTGACCATTCTTCTACATAAGACTCAAGGACAAGATGTGACAATTGAATCATTGGACAATGGACCCGGACTACTTCCATTCAAACTAGGACCCGCTAAGATTATTTCTCACTATCATTCCTTTTTGAATTACATAAATTTAGATAATTTACAATCTCAGATAGAATTAGTTGAAATTCAAATTGGCAATTTGAGTACGCAGTTAAATAATAAGACGTTATCTATGTTTAATCCTCATGTAGAACATTTAAAAGGTAAACTTATGAAAATACATGACCAGCTTCGTACTTTTCAATTTCATCGCAGTAAAAGGGGACTCATTAACGGCCTTGGATCTATAATTAAATCTATATCTGGTAATTTAGATTATACTGATGCAATTAAATATGAAAATGCTATTAATTTGTTACAAAAAAACGATGCAACATTAGAGTCTGAAATTAATACCCGAATAAGTTTAAATAAAGAGTGGATTACGCAAAGTTCCAAAGTTATACAAGACATTGTATTGAATCAAGAATCAATTGATAAATATGTAAAATTAATTTTAGATAAAAATAATCAGTTAGAAGCTGATTTAATTGAGTATGCTCATCTAGCTCAGCATCTCTTTATTCTATCGGATAATATAGAAGATTTATCCGAGGAATTATTTAGCTTAGGAAATACATTATCGTTTATACGTGCATCGAGCACTCCTTATTCGTTAATCGATTTAGAAGAGGTTAAGCATATATTAGATAAGTTAAGGGTTTTATATTCAAAAGATGAAATTCTTGATATAGATTTTAGGAATTTTTATGAAATAATTAAGTTAGGATATTTTTATTTAGACAGGCAAATAGTAATTGTAATAAAAGTCCCAATTATTGTATCCTACACCTATGACCTTTATAAATTAGCCGTTGTCCCAAATAAGAACCATAAAGTCCTTATTCCCACCTCTCCATATTTGGCAATTTCTGGAAAAGACTCTAGGTACATAGAGACAGAATGTCCGAAGTTAAATTCATGGTTTCTCTGCAACTCAAAACCAGATTATAAGAAAGATAAATACGATTGTATCCAGCAGCTGATCACCCAACAGGAGCTCAACCAGTCCTGTCCCTTAACTTCAGTCGTCCTACAAAATGAAGCATTAGAACAACTTGATGATAAGCATTATACAATGAGCTTTCCAACTTTAACGAAAGTTAAATTATTCTGTGGACAAGAACAATATAGGACACTACAAGGCAGCTATGTAGCAGTCATTCCACTTAACTGTTACCTCAAGGCACCAGGATTTACCATTACTAATATGAATAATCGTATAAAAGGTCACATTGTCAAGATATTGGAAATACCGCAATATATCGAATCCAAGAATATTGAACAGCCAACATTAAACCTGGCCTCTACAGACCTCAACAGCTTTCATAGTCTTAACACGAAGATGTCTATGCAGCCTCCAGTACATCTTAATCAAGACAAGGATATAAGTCTATATCATACTACTATACCTTTATATGTAGCATTGATAGTAATGATTATTTTAATTGGCATCGTGACATATAGACGAATGGGAATTAAACCTGAAACAAAAGGACATCCTGAAAAAGAACAAGTTCCTGAAAACCCCAGTCAAGTCAAAGTGAATCCCGGACATATTTCATCAGCAACTCTCTCACACAAAGTTCTCGAATAGTTGCTGATTTTAGGAGGGAGGTGTTACGTAGCCCTATACCATAGAATCTACATTTCGCAATATATAAAGAATAACATGTCCCTAACGTTACATGGTGTCAGCGGAATTCGTATGTCGCAACTTACACGAGTTACACGAGCCTCACGTTGCATAGTGTCAGCAATTGGTGCCTCTTCGAGCCTTATTATTTCCATATTTTAAGTGCATTCAATTTCCTTACTTCGGGTTGTTTAGCCGTATTTTAATTATAGTTTAAATTGTAATTTTATTTTTAATAAATTAGTTTAAAACATTTGGTTTTTTTTGAAACCTTCGGCTGTGGCCTTCGTAATTCGTGTCAACTAGATCATGGAAATAAATACCATTTTAGGTATTAGAGTAATTTTAATTGAAATATTTTAGTTAATAATATTTTTTATATCAAACAATATTTATATTTTTTAAGTTTTTATTTTGACTTAATGACCCCGTGAACTTTGTTTCACCATCATCAACTTTTAAAACAAACCAAAGAGATCGGACCTCATACAGCAGACTATATACTAACACATATTTCTGAAAGAATCTACAAATAAATGACAACCAAGTGACAACTTTTTATTTCTAAAAAGACGTCCAATTTCCCAACTAAGAACAGTTTTCATTGGAAAATTCAATTGTTACTTTTGTTTCCCACCATTTAAAACTTCCCTGATCTACCACAAATATTTCAAGACCATAATTAGCCAAATCGGTCCAGCCATTCTCGAGTTTTAGCGAGACGAATAATAATCTCTTATTAAACGTTATTCAAAATAAAAGCTCTGGCCTGTTATCTGTTTTGTAAAAAAGACCGGCATTCGCGAGGATTTTAACATTGGACCCTATGGACGATTTTATTTTAAGCCTTATCTTATTTGTATTCCTAATACAAAAATATCTAATTATCTCATGTGTTAGTGAATATCTTTTAAAGTTAGTATGTATCAGGATCCCTCTCCGGTAAAGGCCTCCTCCAAGGCTTGCCATCTTTCTCTATCCCGAGCTATTTGGACCCAGTGAGGACCCGCGATTTTTTTGATGTCACCATCCCATCGAGCGTAGGGTCTGCCTCTGTGTCGTTTGCCTGGTGGCCTATGGACGATACGGGACTTCAAATCGAACTTCAATATTTGGTTAAAAAGTGTGTAATACGTACTCGTATACGTAAAATTTAAAAAAAAAGAATGCTTTATGGAACTACATAACCTTATTCCGTCATCCCCTATCAAACAACGCTCGTCTAAAAAAACGCTGAAGTTTCAACCCATCGTTGTTAACATTTCTAGGCCGCACTGCAGGATTTGGATCGTCGTTCTTGTAAAAACAGCAAACGAGTGGAACTCCTTGTCCCCTTCCATTTTCCCTAGATAGTTTAACGAGGGTTAATTCAAGATGTGGAAAAATATTCTCTTTTACATATCATGGGACAAACGCCCACTTCTGTATAAAAAAATTTTTTAATGTTATTGGCAGTTAAATCTATTTAAATTCTTCTTGTTTTGGTATTACATAGTAAAACTTTTAAACTTTTTACTGTTGAGAATAATCATAATTATAAAGTTTTGATTAACTTTATGCAAAAAATGAGGCAAGAAATTAGTAAAGTTAATGGGAATAAAACATTTCCGACATTCCTTGTCTTCTTAAAGATTAGCCTGGTTTCAACGGCTTCAAAGGTTGTCTACCTGATAAATACCTGATATACATGTTAACACATATAACAATATTTTGATACATATTTCATCCGAAAGAATTATACTATAAAAACAAAAAGCGAGATCTTGTTACCCGTAAATGTGGTGTGAATTCTTCATTTGTTTAATTGATTGTTTATCTCTATATCTTTCTAAACTGAAAGCCATCCTGGGTCATCCCATTCAGGTTCATGAAACAAACAGCATGATTAACTAAGGTAGTTATAAATGTAAACTAAATACTTCAACAATGTTTGGCCGAGATATTTCAAAACGCTTTAAGACACGGTAAACCAACCCAATAGTCGTCAAAGAACCTTATGTTTCTCAATACATTGTTGAGATTTGCAACCGCATCTTAGAAGACAGGTCTAATCTTTACCGCCATGGTTCATCGACCCTGTTCCCTTATTGCATTTCCTACATACAGGTAATGTAATCTTCGCGAATATTACCTTGACACAAGAGTCAGTATTTCTATGCGCGCCATCGGAGCGCGACGTCTTGGCGGCCATGTTTTAAAAACCATAAACAAACGTTCCAATTTTAAATTGGCTGCGTTCTGATTAGTTCGCATTCCGAATTTGAAGTGTTTTTTTGTGTGATTTTGTGGATTGCCAGTAACACGTTAGACAGGTACTTTCTCAATTTTTTATTAACGTTGTTTTTTTTGCAATTCCATATGAGTTATTAGTTGCCTTTCAACGTTTTTAGGCCGAGTATAAATTAAGGCAAATCCTACAGCAGCAATTTCGTTTAATAAGTACATGACATCTTAATGATTCGACTTTCACAAACTTGACATGATTTAAGCAACAGTAGATTTCCGTTAAAGCAATTCGCAGACAATAAGTCATATTCCTGGGAATTGTTACAGGAAATGTTCACTTTAATTCAATGCAAAGGACTAAAGATAAATACGAGTAATTAATGTAAACAATATATGATCTACTAGTTATGTCCTTCGAGCAGAAAAAGCAGGTTTGGCATCTAACTCTAATCCCTAAGGTCTGGCCTTTCTTTCTATGTGCGCATTAACATTCGCTCGAACGGTGAAGAAACCGGCTTGCTTAGACCCAAAAATTCGACGGCGTGTATCAGGCACAGGCTGATCACGTACTAAATAGATTGACAAATGATCATGAAACAGATACAGAAATCTGAGGCTCAGACCTAAAAAGGTTGTAGTGCCGCTGATTTATTTATTATTATCTTCTAATATATAAAATTCTCATGTCACAATGTTCGTTCCCATACTCCTCCGAAACGGCTCGACCGATTCTTATGAATTTTTTTATGCATATTTAGTAAGTCTGAGAATCGGCTATCTTTCAAACCCCTAAATATGAAGGGTGATCCACTCCTAAAATTTTATTTTTATTTGATAAATAAAATTTTTTGTTTTTATTTCTTTATGATACAGCATACAAAAATACAAACAACCCTTAATTTTCACCCTTCTACGATCAACCACAGTTTTTTTGTGAATTAAAATCTTATGACTTGAACTCTGAGGTTTATATGTAGAGAAAAAATCACAGAAAAACCTAAAAAGTTTTCATTCCAGAAAACCGATCAGTCTCTGGGGTAGCATAGCAAAATGTTCTATGATATGTACGAAAAAGGTAGGCTACGTAAAATCACATATATTTAAATATATATAAATACAAATAAAAGTCGAGGGCAGCTAGTATTTCTATATATAATATAATATACCTAGTTATATTTCTCACGTCTCTAAACAGTTTAAATGATTTATAGCTTCAATTCAAAGAAACATGTCATTTAGCGTGCAAATTTAACCTCATGTTATGACCAACATCCGTTATTCTAATTACACCAGGGAATTATAATCACTCAGGGTCATGTTACACCATTTGGTTTAAACATATATTTCTTCAATTAACGGTTTAAGGAAATATAATTAGATATTGCTGTAAAGTAGTGATACTAGGGGATCCGACAGATGTGGTCCGGTCCAACGCTTGTTTTAAATACAAATATTTCAAATCAATAAAGGTAAAAATTTAAAATACATCTAATTGTTCGATTTTCTAATGCACTTGAACACATACTTCTACTTCATAAAAATTGGTCCAGCCGTTTATTTACAAACACACGCATATAAGATGTTAGACTTATATAGATAAAGCTATAATAATAATAATAAATGTTATTTGCAAAGAAAGTATTACACTCAGATTAATTAATTTAAAATAAAACCGCACAATCAGCCATATAATGTCATGCAAATGTCATATTAATTATCATGTAATATTATGAACAGTTAAGTTATTTATATTGTTGTCAAAACGTATGATCTAAATACACTCCCACGCCATAAAGGCACCAGTAAGGTATAGGAATGTAGGAAACATACCTACTAAATCATAGAAAAAAAACTGAATTATAACATCGAAACGGAAATGCAATTAATCGCTAAATTTGCATAACAATAATTAATTTGAATAATTAACGAAAGTAGTAAGTTACGTCTAGACTAGAAGATAGCAAGAACAACTATATTTATTCATATTTGTGAGAGATCAAAGTAACTCTAGTGGTTAATGCGATGATCTTGATCGTGCGTTCGGACCCTGGCTGTGGATTCATTAGCGAGGCTCACTTGCCAGAAAAAGCTGGAGGAGGTCTTTACCCGTGAAGGGGTTCCGATCGACGGTACTGAAGGTGGCTATAACAACAAGCAAAAGAAAAATGTTAAATTATCTAAGTTGTGTATTATATAATTTGCTTTTGTCATGATTGGAAATAAAACGGGCTTTATTATTATTACTAGCCAGATACAAAACTCATATGTGGCTTAAAATCGAATTGTTGAAACAGAAAGACAGGTTTTCTTATTGATCCTTCAAAAGCTCATGTCTCAGCGTTGTGGTCAGTAAAGAAACATATGTAGCTGACAATCTGTTTCCACCGGTTTCTGTTCAGCGCCTCTTTACAGTGCACAGTTTTGAGGACGATGAGTCTTTCACTGGATCGGTCCATCTGGTTGGTGAACGACCACGCGATGTTTGCCTTCTGTGTTACTAACCACAATCAGTTCCAAGATCCTCTGCGCATTGTATGAGATGAGACAATTCGCGCATTAAATACTAAATAATATCTTAATATATATAAATTACGTGTCACGTTGTTTGTCCGTTATGGACTCCTAAACTACCGAACTGATATCGATCAAATTTGCACACCGTGTGTAGTTTGATCCAACTTAAAAGATAGGATAGCTTACATTCTCAATTTATACCCGCAATATTATTTTATTGTAAAATATTTGTTTATTATTTGATAGTCACAATTCTAACAGATGGCGCTGTGTTGAAAGTACCAACGTTTCACATAAGCTACAATTTAATGGCATAACCACCAAAAAAGCATGGTGGATTGGTGTTCTCCTGCCGTTTCTCTTGAATAGTTTAATACTATGTAATATAACAAAAATCTTAGCCACAGCAACGCTTGGCCGAGTCTACTAATATTCCTATATATTGCAGTGTAATGAGAAAATTTCGAAGGAAACTTATCGGTCCTGACAACAGCAATCTCACTTCGATCCCTGACTAAGAAATGTTTCGATTTAGTATAGAACTACTTATCTAAATGACTATAAGATGTTCAGCTTCTTTGCGGGACAAACATAAAAAACTACGAAGCAATGATTTCAAAACGTTTTAATTACGAAAATAATCTGATGCACGCATTTGCAACGAGTTTTAGGTCATCGCTCTTCATCTAGTCACACAACGGTATCATTTAGAGTGTATGGATAAATTGAGGTTCAATTTACGAGCATAGCTTGGGCAACAAAGTTGATCTATTCAATGCACCATAACAAGTTAGGGAAAAACTTATGTATTATTAATAACTAGCTGGCCTGGCGAACATCGTACCGCCTAACAGTCGATACTTTATTTTTTTTTAATACTTATTCTGCTCTTCGGGACACCGGTCTAGCTAGTAAGATAAAAAAAGAAAGTTGATAATACAACAAAGACATTATGTCAAAAAATAAAAATTTACCTTCCTAGAAAAGTGTTGTTTTTAGAACTTTTCACTCATTTTTTTTAATTTTTCTCTCCGTAAGAACCATCCTCGTACTTCAAGGAATATTATAAAAAAATAATCAGATAAATCGGTCAAGCCGTTTTCATGTTATGTCGTGACAACGGAAAACGGGTTTCATTTTTATATATATAGATAAGTAAAAATAATAGATTCCAGGCTCTTATGGTCCTAGAATGATGTGTTGTTAGTAGAATAAGGACAGATATATTTTACTGTATGAGGGAAAGAGTAGGAAATTCTCGGACAAGCACAGAAGTAAATAACATATGCCGGCTGCCCACTGACGTATTTCCGAACCAATTCGACTCGGGGTCCTTCAAGATAAGAGCGTACCATTTCTTAAAAGGCCGTCACGCACTTGCGAGCCTCCTGGCAATGTGCGAATCCATGGGCGGCGATATCACTTAACATCTTGTATCAACTATAACTTGTGTAGTTGGAAAGAAGCAAATCAAATGATTTTTTTTTATTCCTTTATACTGGAATTGAAATTACGACAGTTTACAATAGTCGAAACGTATTGTATAAAAATGGTTTGCCCATAATAATCAGTACAATAAAAGCTTATATCTAGAAATATACAATAATAACAACAAACAATTTAACTACAAACAGATTTAACAGGCAAACATGTGCTTACTGTTGCTATCTAAGAATTTTTACATCTCTTATAAAATTCTCGTGTCACAATGTTCGTTCCCGTACTCCTCCGAAACGGCTCGACCGATTCTTATGAAATTTTTTATGCATATTTAGTAAGTCTGAGAATCTGCTACTATCTATCTTTTATCTCCTAAGTGATAAGGGGTGTCCACCCCAAAAAAAAAAATTTATTCTTTGGAAAAAATATTTTGTTTATTTTTTTATGATACAGCATACAAAAATACATACAACCCCTAATGTTCACCCCTCTACGATCAACCCCTATTTTTATTATTGTAGATAGTTATTTTTATTGAACTAAAAAAATATTTCCTACAAATAATTCTACTGTATACCACATGGCAAAACAAACGTTTGCCGGGTCAGCTAGTACTACTATAATTATTTGATCTCAACTTATTGCAAATTTTTTGAAAAGAAGCACTGCGAAACTTTGAATTAGAGAGGTCAATTTCAGGGTAAAATTTATTATTCAGCTTATTGTGTTACAGTAAAATTGATAAGATTTATGTTGCAATATTTCGATATATTAAGAGCAATACTTTCACACGTCCTATTATCGCTTATCATTGATAACTTTGACAATCTGATTCTACAAGGAAATACTCAGCAGTATTATGTAACAATGATATTTATATTAAGATAATTTACAGAGAAATTTGTTAACAATAGTCGTATTGTATCAACACACACATAGCTAAAACACGTAAAGAATGAACGAAGTACCATCACATATGGAAAACTGCTCACATCTCTGGGCTGGTGCTCCCAAATACTATCTTCTTCCTTTTGACCACATTCAGCGAAGGCCTTGTCGAATTGTCAACCTCCGATCGGCTTGATTCTCTCTCTTTACGCGGAGACATTGCGTCTCTTTGCGTCTTCTACAAATATACTATGGCGAGTGGTGAGAATTGTTTGGGTTCCCTCCTGCCTCGTTTCAGCACCGTACGAGCCGTATCAATGCAAAATTTCAGCAACATCAAGTTGGCTGGAAGTCTTCCAAAGTCCATTTCACAAGGCACTTTCTTTAGCGAACTGTGGAATCGACTCCCGATCTTCCCTGAGAGATACGGCCTCCAACTATTCAAAGTTTGAGTGTACTCCTCCCTCAAAGGGCGGCAACGCACCCACTAATAATTGGTGTCCCATAGTCCCGTTCGTTTGCTGTATTATATCCAGTGGTATACGCCTATATGTGCCTTGGCCTCAAATTGCATCCGTTTATTTGATCATTTTTATTTTATAAACAAATAGGTAGCTTTCTGTATATCAATGATTAATGGCTTTGAGACATGCCGATTACCTCGCGTTTCCTTCACCGTAACAGTAAGTGTTAATTGCATCTAACGAATAATACATTTACGGAACACCACTAGGCCAACACTGCTAAATTCTTTTTATTGCTTTTCAAGGCATTGTATTCTGTGATCATTTTAACATTGTTTATCTCTTTTCGTAGTGATTTAACGCGGCTATTAGATTTTGAATTTGTTTGACGGGTTTTCCTTGTAACACCTTCACCAACGTTGAGCAATACAAGCAGTTATAAAATATAATCCTTTATTATATCACCCACGGAAACGCATGAAGGTTAGGCTGGCCTTTGTTGATTTAAAATTACGTGGGATTTTAATACAAAGAAAGAATCTTTGAGCAATAAGATTGATGCATTGTTAATTTGTAAGCCCTATAAGCATGGGTAACTTATTAGTTAGTGGCTAAATGACAGTAAAGTTACGTGTTAGTTTTGTCGTACAAATATTTATTTGAATAATAATCATGACTTAATTAATTTTCTTAACCTACATAATAATAATTAAAAATTAATAAATAACTAAAAGTTTGGTCCCTTTAACGCTGGCAGCATTACCTCGCTGTATTGCAATACTTATTTGTTGAGCGTGGAATGCACCAGTGGGGTCACCGGTACTATTTTTATTAAATTAGATGAAGTAGAGGCGTGGTATTCCAATGTCTGCCAGCCGATGAAATGTGTGTTCAATTTTAAATGTTACGTTAGTTATAAATACACTATATATATCATACAGAGTATCTGTATTAGCAAGTTGCACTAGAAAATATATGAGAGAGTGAGTCCTAAGAACCTTACAAGTTACATCCCTAAGCCGTACAGATGTAGTACACATAAATAGTGAATATAAATAAGCACGGGGTCTCTGCACCAAGAGACCCAACAGACGGAGCCCTACGGGAAGGACCAACGGTTCTAGATGGTTTATCTTAAAGCTATCGGGCATGCTCACCACGATTATTAAGGGCTTGAAGGAAACTTCGCCACTTTCAGAAGAATACAGAGCAATATTCTATTATTAAATCTGATTGATTGTTATAAAACATCTTATATACTACTTACACCTATTCACACATACATACACACATGTTCATGTGAGCTGTACGTGTGTCGCGCACCTTCAGCTATTGACATTTGGTAAAACCACGTGAGCCGTGTCAGCTGTATCAGCTGTCAATGTCTATTATTCTTTGGTTTTTTTCCGAAAAGAAATAAAAACATAATAAGGTTTGAAGGATGAATTAAGAATTCGTATATTAATACGCTGTGTGCGGTAGGTCATCTCTGGGCCATCTTGGCCTATGACCAGGCGCCAGGTTATCTCTTGAGTACTAAATAACCATTATTTCAAATATGTATAATAGTCGGTTAAATTTATAACCGCGTCTTGGCTTATTGTTTGCGCTCCTTTAGAAGGGTTTATCACAAGGAATGGGTAGGTGAACTATGGTCGAATAATCTTTGTTAGATTTCATACATAAACAAAATATAAATAAAAATCGCAAAATGTATTGCTAAGCACAAAACTTGAAGATCAATACGAGTATTTTCTTTTTATTTATTCCTTGAACTCTTGAATTTGAAAGTTGCAGTAACAAATCTAAAAACCACTTTTTATTCCGGAAAAGCGTAGTCTCTATGTCTAAGCATAGCAAAATGTTCCATATGTTGGTATGTAGCTAAAAAGGTAGGCTAAGTAATAAAATAATTTCAAGGCGAAACAAAGTTCGCAGGGGCAAGTGTAAAATAATAGTATGCGAAGCCGATATTAAATTATTCCGGGATTTTGAGATCTAAATATCTCTAGAATTATCTATTAACCACAAATATACCTTATACAACTCCGCTTTCATTTAACAACTCATATTTCATTAATGAACAGTTTTAATTAAAGAACTTCTTTCCCTTCTTAGATCTAAGTTTAGATATCGAGTGAATACCAAGGATATATTATATTATCGCCTTTAAAACAATTGTAATAAAGGTTAGAGTGGTATGCTTCATCGATCTACCCTTGATGTACGTCTATATTAATTTACTGACGCCTGTTTTCGTATGTTTTAAGTTATTTTTAGTTGAATGCATTTTCAAGTGCAAGTTTCCATCCAATTGATCTTATGAATGAATTATATTTGTAATATTGTATCGAAATTTATTTATGTCTTAGGGTCTGTTTCACAATGTACGGATAAGTTCTACATAAGTTCCAAATTAGCTATTTATTACTTATTGGTAGGATAAACAATATTGTTGCGTTTCACGACTGTCAGATAGCGCTATTCGTCATATAAAGTCCATCATAAGTTATGAGTCCGATAAATGTCAAATATCACACTTTATCTTCCAAATAATTTATGTGTTGCATAGCTATTTGGTACTTTATCCATACATTGTAAAACAGACCCTTAGAGATAAACATTTTATTTGTATGTTGATGGAACATTACAAGCACAGGCAATCCTTTATATTTTTTCTCTTTACTAGGTGCCCGAATTTATAATAATCAAATGCACTGACCGGTTCAGTTGGAGTTTCAACACACGGTTTTATGGTTAACAGCACGAGGCCTAGGCTAGGCTAGTACTCACTATAAGTTTTTATGATACCTACTGTACATATTTCATAACCCATAGAATTAACAAAGAAATGTGAATACAGCCGAATGTCACCTACTATCTTAAAAGATATATGTTGGTTTGATTAAAAAGCTATATAATTACAAATTTAACATTAATAATCAATAATGTATATTGGTACAAATTTCTTTGAAATTGATTGTTATTTTTGAAGTCCACTCAGTTTTTAATCTTATCTTTCATGTTTGTTAATCTTAATTAATACAACTTGAAAATATTCTTTTCATGAATGAAACTAAGCAGACGGAAGGGAAGTATCTAATTAGTGGAGTGCTGGGAAGGGGAAATCTGTAAAAATAGTTTGGAAGTCATTTCAGAATCGAATAGTGTCAAAATCAAGATTATGTTTTGAAAGAATTTTAGAAATTATCGTGATTTGTATCCTTTTTTATTATTGTCCCTTTCACTGTTTACATATGAAGTATTGGCTTTGCTCCATTAGTTTGGTCTAAGCTAAGCTAACACTCAGAGAGATTCGCAGTTTGCTCTATAAATACCGACTGTGACTTAACTCGAAAGTTAAGTCTGAGCAAGTGCGCTCTATAGATCTCGCCTTAAGTAATTTTATGTCTGTCTAGTTTTGCACTTCTTGCGCTCACCGTATTTTTTTTTCTTACAATTATTGCCTGGAAGACGTCGCTCGAAAGCGATAAGCCATTTGTGCTTTATATGTAATTATTTTAATTGTACTGTATTTCTGCAACGATGTGTAAATAAATAAGTTCACACGCTATCAACGGAGTCATTGATAAATACTTATGGATCAAGCAAGGGTATGAAACCAGAGTTGATATCAAATATATACGAAATTAAAATTATGTTGACTGCATTCCTGACCCTGAGTTTTTAAAAAAAAACAAAACCTAATCGTTGTTCGTTACTCAACATCCGCTAGCATGACACAATAAAATTTTACAATGTCGCCCAGTACTGGTTTTTATACGAATTTTAGTTTTTAAATGCATTCTTTTAGGGTTGCCATATAGAAACTAGGTTTAGGTTTAAAGTTTATTCTCATTAAAAACATACATACTAACATGAGAATCAAAAAGTAAAAAACGCCACTGTCGTACACAGATATTGCATTTGTGTCCATCTACCAAAAAACTTGCAATTTCGCGTTCGGTTCTGATTTTAGTTAGATGTATATGATAAGTGTTATGCCGACTACGTGTGAAATTCCTTGAATGCTTGCGTGTATTTTCTTATGTATTTTTTTACTACAACTTGTGTAGTAAGTACAATATTGGATATCCTTTCCTATGACTCCAACACGGAGAAATTACATTTTTGTGTCTTACCATCAATTTACACATCTGTAAATTTCTGGAGACAGTCAATCACTAAGATACTGAGAGCGTCTATGTAATTGTTTTTTATAATTATATTTGAGTATTTATTTAGGCTTAGAGGGAGTGAATTACCTACAAAAATTATCAATGACTTTGAATGCCATGGGTCAAATGTTGTACTGGATTATATTGCGAGACTAAAAGCAGCCAAGTGTCAACCCTATTGATCGAGACCAGTGAATTTGCTGCGGTCGTTTAAAGGCTTCGGCTCGGATTACTTCACAGAAGTTTTTTAAATCTGTATTTGAGACTTCTAAGTAGACGGGATATTAAGCGCGTTTAACCATATTTTTTTTATTTTTTTTGCAATAAACACGCGTATTTGAAGAACAAACTTATTATATTTAAATAAATTAAAAATATCTATAATTTTTCAAACGGATAAAATTTTCTGGACAAGAATAAATCGATCGAATGAAAGGGCACTTTATTAATTGAAATCTGGTCCCCCATGAAAGACATATTTCGCTATCTGCATATGCAATGAAGCGCCGTCTGTGTACCCGAGACAATAGTTTGCTGGGAATCGTGAGGACTTCAAGTGCGTTTGCCACTAACCCGCTGTGGTAACTTAAATGCATATAAATGTCTTGTCAAATCTATGCTTAAAGAAGCATAACGATATACAAGGAGTGACGCGCAACCGAGTGTGAAGCTTCCGTCCGCTCCCACGGGACTTCACGAAATCAGCCTATTATTTTATTTTTATTAAGGCAGCTTTTTTAACAATTACAAAACCAAATGTATATCAACACCAATGAACCTTGAACAGCATACCTTATTAAATATATAATATATACTTATACATATTGCACGTTTACGAAACGAGTGAAGTCGAAGGTGAGAGGAAAACTAGAGGAATGGAACGAAGCATCCAAAATAAAAAATATTCACAGAATGCGAAATTACCACATCAGGGCAAAAGCAGTCAGAAAAATGAGCAGACTATATTGCAAGGTACAAAGGTACAAGGTTGCAACTGTCAAAAGATGGACACTTCCAGTAAAAAGAAACGCGGGACACAAGCGATGGGCTAACAACATTATAAAGGTTTCTGGGAAGAAATGAATGGAGAAAGCAAAGAACTGATCAAAATGAAAAGTTTAGGATCCATTTACCCAAAGGGATACTGCAGAACACGAAGTTATGGAAATAACAATAAATAAGGTAGACAGCTAAGTGTATATGAAAACTAACACCCATCTTTGTTTGTAATATTCTGTCTGGGCGTACGTTTGTGCCTATGTGTGTGTGTGTTTGTGAGATGTGTGACTATTTATTTAATATATTATTTTGGTTGGAGGCGTTTGTTTCATTATAAATGTCATATTAATAAATAAAAATTATATTATACTAGACATCATCGAACCTGTTTTTTTAATTACTTTACTTCAAATTGCCTTGGATTGCGCAAGATATGGTTAATACAAGGAATCCTAAAGCCTTCGAAATCATCTCACTAAGAGATAACTCGGTTTTATTAGGTTTTTTATTTACAAATTATGTAATGCTATCTTTATATATTCAGCCCTGTTTATAAACTAAAGATATTTATGAATTTTTACGATAAAAAACCTCTAAGAATTTCATCTTTTAAGTCAGTTGAATTACGCTAAAATGAATCATACATCTTAAAATAGCGTTCGAAACTTACAAACCGAAATGGGTTTATGAAAAATCAATTTAAAATTAATATCACTTTGCACTTAATTTTGAACACAACATCCGGACCAATTGTAAAGAGCAAATAGCATTGAAATGAGATAGTGAAAGGTCAGTGACCCTCGGACCTGTTCTACCTGATACGTCCAATGGAGCATAAATTTGAACCAAGTTTCGTAACACCTAATTTTAAAATTATGAGCCTATAGAAAGTGGTAATCGTTCTAAAGCTATATTATGTTTAGATTATGTTTAATGCAGAATTTAGTTTTGAAGCAGAAACGAAACTTAGCGCGTCTTAACAATACATTTATGACATATTGAAGTTATATTAATCTCTTAAAACTTTTTTTTTTTTTTTAAAGACAATTCACACCAATTGACCTAGTCCCATGCTAAGCTGGTGAAGCTTGTGTTATGGGTACTAGGCAACGGATATACATACATATTATAGATAGATATACATATAAATACATATTTAAACACCCAAGACATAAGAACAACACCAAATGCTCATCACATCGATGTTCGCCTCAGCCGGGGATCGAACCCGGGACCCATGGATTCGCAGTCAGGGGTACTAACCACTAGACCAATGATTCGTCAACTTTGTAAACCACTATACGATAAATTGTAGTATAAAAAAAACTGACCCAAAATGAAATATTTTTAGTTACCCTAAAAATATAACAGATTGGTGATTTGTAACGTTTTTTGAATTAAATTATTTTTGACAAATTCAGGAATGCGGTATCATTGTCACTAGACGAATAGGTGATAAACACCACTATATGGAACCAGCTGCCCACTGAAGTATTTCCGAACCAATTCGACTTAGGGTCCTTCATGAAAAGAGCGTATCAAGTCTTAAAAGGCCGGCAACCCACTACTAGTGAGCCTTCTGGCAATGTCCATGGGTAACGTTGACATCACTTAACATCAGCCTCCTGTCCGTTTGCCTCCTATTACATAAAAAAATATTTTTTAACGGAAATTAAAAACAAGAATACGATATGGACTTTAGAAGTTCATCGAACATAGCGGAAAATGTAATTTCTCACGCTATTCACTAATTTCATATTACGCCACTTCCCACGTCCAAAATATTAATTAACTTCTTGATCGTGTAGCAACGTGATGTAGATATAGATATACTATTATAAGCATACATATATAATGTTCATCGCGTGTAATTGAATTCTCAAAAGCATTGTAACTCATATGGCATAGGGTCACATTTCGGTATTATAAAGGCACCAACACAAAATCGATACAATTAAATATTGTTTCCCCGGATATCAACCTTCGACTACACCTATATCGAACGATGCCACGGAAAAAGCAGCCTTTTGAGGGAAAGGATAAAACGATAAAGCCAAAACGGAAAATCATGAATGTATTTTTTGGTTCATAATCAGCAGTGTTGGCTTAAGTGTACGCCTCTTAAACCTATGGTCGTCTCACTCACGAAAAGGCTCCGGCATATCTTAAAATGTATTTTTGCTCACTTCCTCTTTTCACTTCCTCATTCCTACAACCTTTTTGTACACCTATTTGTCTATAAAACTAAAAATGATTAAATAAACAGATGCAATCTGCGGCCAAGACCCATATGGGTTTGGAACAGAATCATAATTTATCAAATATTTATTGTTATTTTAATGTAAATTTATTGTTTCAGGTAAGCGTTGTTGTGCACACATTAATACACTACAATCAAGTAAGTGTATTAATTAAGTTAGTGTTTTTAAATTCGGTGTCGAGACCCTTGGTCCGTGGGGTCCTAGCGTTTTAAGGCTTTTTAAAGAAATTTCAAGTTTAGTCGACATCACAGGAGACCGAAGATCTGGCAGCTACCTCAGACAAAGAATTAGTCTAGCTATTCAAAGGGGGAACGCTGCCAGTATCTTCGTAACCTTTCCTGAAGGGACTCCTTTTAATAATATATTTTAGTTATATGTTAAGGTTAGTTATTTATTTCAATGTATATTAGTTTAAATATATTGAGTAATAACTTAATAAATATAGAATACATGTAATAAATATAACAATATTTTGTCGGCACAGGCACGAATCGCGGTTTGCCTTTATATTATGTTTAATTGGTATATATATATATATATATATATATATATATATATATATATATATATGGTGTATATATATATATATATATATATAATATAATATATATATGATTTAGTAAGTGTATTAATATTCCACGTATCGATATAAACTTATTGGCCTGCATGCACAGATCACATGCATTTACGCGGCAAAATATTTGTTTTAATTTAGTACAGAGGATTTATTGCCATGTATTACTAAGTTTTTCTTTTCACGTAACAAATTTTGTACGAGACGTTACATGTTAGCGGAAACAATTCTGAACACATTTACATACTATTTTATTACACAACTTGTTTGGTTATAGCATTATAATGTTTATGTGGGAATAAGAAAACTTGTAGAAGATAATTTGAAAAAAATCTATAAACAATTTACCACCTTTCATTTAATAAATAATATAATAGATAGCAAAAATTTAAAAAATTACACAGAACATTAAACTTAACTAAGTTTGACATAGATACATTTATGTCATTATTTAATGCCAGACGAATGATTGCATAATTAATTTAAATTCAGAACACAACAGGTCATGCATAGAATACTAACATAGAGAAAGTTTATAGAGTATGTAATTGCCGCAATTCAAAATCTAATTATTACAAACAAGTAAACGTACGAGGAAGTAAGTAAGTCATTTTAATTGAAGCTTTAAAAATATATTATAAAGTGGTAAAGTTTGTATGTTGTAGGGTGTAATCTGAATCTAGTGAAGAGATTTTGATATTAATCCGAAAATTTAGCGACTTTTTCGTAGAAGTCAGTGTTGGCTTAGTTAGACTTCAGTAGGTTCGACCCCCGGCTGTGCAGAAAATTAAAAACGCAATTATACATTGTGTCATGTGTGCCCTTATCGAGAGGTTAGTTTTCGTTGAATAGCAACGGCGGTCGATGTCGCCTACACTTCTAGGCACTGGACCACTGCCGGATTGTTGCCATTTCTACGTAACAATTTTAGAAATATAGTAAGCACAATTTCTACGTTGCAGCCTACAGAAAAGAATGAATAAAGTTAGATAGCTGAGCGGATAAAATGGGTACACACTACACACCGTACATTCTACAAACAAGTGCCGGATGAATTTGTTTGTAACCGCTCCAGCATCACGCTATACTTTCTTTCATGAGGAGCCCAGATTGCACTATGCTCCAGATAACTTGTCACTTATAAATTATACAAGACTCTTTTCATGTTCATGATATCAGGAATTGTTCCTAAGTTACGGCAAATAAATCTATGTATATTTTATTATTACGTGTTTGCGATCGCACTCCTACGAAACTGTTGGGTATGGGAATAGGTCGTAAAGTATAATTCTTACTAGGTGTTTGTAAAATAAGACGTTGTTTATACCCGAATGAAGTGCGCGAAGTTTAATAATACTGTAACTGAATATTTAATAAACAAGTATTTAATAAGATTGGCATTATATTAAGTCTTTTTAAGATTTGTATAATTTAAGAACACTTTTCTTCGTATCAATACAATAAAACGTCCTTATTTGAAGAAGACGAAAGTGCTATTTCATAAAGACAATATACAAATTCACAAATCAATGAAAACGATGGCAATATTCTATGAATTAGGTTTCAAATTTCTTCCACATTCACCGTATTCTCCAGATTTGTTCCCCAGTTTCCTGTTCTCAGACCTCAAGAGGATGCTCGCTTGACAGAATTTTTGCGCTGATGAAGAGGTAGTCGCCGAAACTGAAGCCTATTTTGAGGCTAAAGACAAATCGTACTATAAAAATGGCATCGAACAATTGTATGACCGCTATAATCGATGTATCGTTGTTGAAGGCCATATTGAAATCAAATCCATTTCTATCAAAAAAAGATTTTTTCGGTTTATTAGCTCGTAAACCTTTCTTCTTTTGTCTCGGCCTAACCGTTTTTTCTGACGGTTCAGAAGAAAAGGTTCAGCCTCATTAAAGTCTAAATACAACCCCGTATAAAGTTAATTACACGAGTAACACGAACGCAGCAGCACGATCGCTGATGTAAGCGTTTTTATATAACTTTCTATGGACTACATTGTTCTACGATTATTGTGATGTACGGTAACAGCTGATGCGTACTTAAACAGCGATTAATACTGTTTGTATTTATTTATTATTAATACATATCAGGAGCAAAAAAGTATTAAACTGGTGCCCCGGTATAATTAACGCAAAAGAGAAAGTCAATTTAGAAGGATAGACCCGATTAAGTTCTATCCTTCTAAATTGTCACATTCAATTGACAATGTCATTGTCAATTGGTGGTACATGTCAGATAGAAATGGCGGGATATGGAGGAAGCCTTTGCCAAAAAAGGGCACAATCTAGGAATTAATGATAGATGTATTTAAATGTTAACTATCTGAAAGAAATGGCTTAGTATAAGAAAGGAATTTAAAGTGTGGATAGGGACGTCGACCAAATTTATAACTTGACCAATGATAATATGTTGTTTTTGGAACGTAACGAAATTCAAATTGTAGATGGAAGGTAAATTATGACTAAGCTATTGCAAAACAAATAACGTTATAATGTATTTTTTTATATTGATGTGTAGAGAAGGTAGTATAAATATTCATAAATATATAGCAAGCGCCAGGCTCAGTGGCTTGAACGTGCAATCCTGTTGCTCGTTTGAATCACGGCTGGACTTTATATCATAGGTACACATTACACAACGAAATGCAGGTCTAAAAGGCTCAGACAAAGAAGACACTTCTACATGCCTATTAAGAAAATCATTGCGAAACATATACAATAATCTGATGCTACGTTCTATAGGTTGTAGCGCCACTAGTCTTTATGTTTTTATTTTTGAAATTGCAACAAAAATAGAGTTTTTCTTTAATATAACACGGAGTTACCAATATGTATTTCTTGCGAAGTTAGGATTAAATAATTACAAATCCTCTGACAATTACGGCCTAATTTATAGAAAGTTTAAACCACAGTAGAAGTAGTTAAATATAATGAGATTATTTTATGAATATATTTTTAGCAAGACATTTAAACATCACTTGTTTAAGTAATGTTATATCATAGTTAAAAAGGAATTTACCACAATTGGTATAGCGCATGGTTTTGAAAACACTTCCCGCATATTTGTGTCACAATGAATCAGGAGGTATTTGGGTTCGTGCCAATTTATACACTTAGTCATTCACCATGGGAAGTGTAGTTAGCATATTTTTTTAGAATTCAAGACAAAATGTTTTAACTGTTTTTTCTAAAGTAAAATTACAATCCAATCAATAATATCAGAGTGTAAGATAAAAGCTTTACAATTTATAATAAGTTATTCTGTAATAATAATAATCCAATGGCGAAATCCATAGGCCTCTTTGATCATTTTTATTTTTATAGACAAGTGTTCAGTGATCAGTATTTTGTGTTTTTCATGCCATCGATTTTTGGACTTGTGACGTGCCGATTTCTGCTGCTGCCCTGCGATTCTGTAACTCACTTTTCGAACTCACACAGCGGTTTTCGCATCGGCGGTCGCTCTGAAATCAGTCGTGAAGCAGTCATTTTATGATTTGGCATTCTGAAAAGCTTGTAGTTTATTGTTTATCAGAATGCCAATGCCAGAATCGCAGGGCTGGAGTAGGAGCGCTCATGACAAGAAAATTCCATTGCCCCAGACAATAAAAGTTAATTTTGAAAATACACACAGACAATTAAAGTTAATTTTGTAATACTAAGAAACATGTTAATTTTTTATACATATTTTACATACATTGAACAACTTCGAAAAATCCCTTAGAAACAACAACTTGATGACACTAACTTTTCTATCTTGATCATTCCAGTTTCGGCTCATACCATAGAAAGATTTTAAACGTACTAATTAGAAAAAATATCATAGACGTTCTTTAAATATAAGAAATATCGAAATGCTGGTTAGCCCATTATGTTTGTATCCGGGTTTCCCGTTAGTCGGCATTAAATACTAAATATATCTAGGTGATTGAACTCACGACCGATATACTTATTTAATATATACTTCCACTACATTCTATTTTTAAAAACGTTGCCTATACCGATGTATGATTTTGAAACAATTTCCTCTTTGTGACACGTTTTGCTCTGTATATTATTCCACTAAAATATCTATACGCCTTTTATATTTAAAGAGGAAATTCAAATTCAAAATTATTAATTCATATAGGTAACACAATGTGCACTTATGAACGTCAATAAAGATATCAATATTAAATGCTTCTAATTTTACATTTCCAGCCTGTTTTCAAAACAAGGGCGTAGAACGGACAAGAACTGGCAATTCTCTCCGCCACTCTTCTTAATCGCCAAGTTTTATGTTTTACACAATGTTTGTAAGGAGCTGCAACCATTACATCACTATTATATTCCACATGACATCTTTAAGTAATTAATAATAAAAAACAAAGATTTGACCTCTATCAGCAGTAGGCATGGTGAAATAGGCGCACTTACATTCTCGTGGATACAACACTCAAAGGAGGAGAAAAGTGTCTATTTCTCTTATAAATGAATTGGAGTTTAAATAAATACGAAAGCTTTGGTGAGACAATTTTATTTATAATCAGTTTTAAAATGCACAAAAAAGTATTTATGTTATCTTCCCTTTTTAAGTCTTATTAATAAGACAATTAAATATTAGATCAGTGACTAAGGTAACGTAGTAATAAAGGGAATTTTGTTCTTAATGAGAAATAAATAGAAACTATATTTAAAAACAATAAACATGATAAAACGTTCTTGTTTGAAACCTCAATTATAAACCATGGATACATTCAGGACCTAAACTGCAGTAACTTCGCGTTTACATAAAATATATATTCAAATGTGTAGTTGCTAAAACCTACGACAATAAAGCATCTAATATTTGTATTTTATCCGTACAATTATTTTGACAACCTTGCGTTCACGGTCAAGAAGCAGACATACAAAAAATATCGATAAATAAATTAGCTAACACCTATTATCCACTTAGCCTTATTTGCTGGTCAAATTAACTTCCTAGTAATTAATACCACAGTTAACTATTTGACAACGAAGAAACTCGATCGATATACATAAAATACTTTTATGTTTAACTAACTTACATTACTATGTTTTAGTAAAATTTCTTGAATTGACGAATTTAAATGTTAGCAACTGTGGGTTAAGTGGCTTGGAATCGTTTTTCTTTTTATCGCATTTTGATTAAAACCTTTTTTATGGCTATAAAGCTCTTTTTAAAGAAGTTGTGGTAGAAGCAATGCTATGAAGAAGAAAGTTGAGAGAATTGTTGTTGAAAGTAACATTGTTTTTTTTTTATTAAATACAGCTGTAACAATTTCACATGCAATTTCAAGTGATGCTAGAAATTCATAGAGCATAATATAATTTTTCTTCAATAAGAAACGTGTGTACTTATGTACACGCGTTAGAATTTATACTTCTTTGGCGTAACCAGATACAAATCTTTTCAAAAATTTTATTCTACGTTTGTAGAAAAAATGACTGCTAGCTAACTTCAGGGTGTCGGTTTTTAGTGACGGTGTGCATGCGCATCGTAAAAAATTTACTCTCATCATTTTTAACTAACGCGCCAAAAGAAGTATAATATCGGAAATAATCATGTATTAAAACGATATTTTAAGAGAAGAGCCTTCACCCATGTAACCTACAAATACAATGACCTTTTTCGTGTCGCCCAAATTTTAGCACATTTTAAATTGTCTTCACACGGCACTTCGTTTACCAGCTGGGTTAACTTGTAGGTCAGTTGAACACCGTTATATTGACGCTAAATATCATCTCGCTTTCATTTGCGTGCCCAAAAGGATCAGTCACTGTGGTAAATCCAGTCATCGAACTACGTAAAAAGTTTTGTGATTGCGAAATAATTACGGTATGAAACTGTCTAGTATGGAACTTAGAAACAGCCCTGCGATTCTGTAACTCACTTTTTGAACTCACACAGCGGTTTTCGCATCGGCAGTCGCTCTCAAATCAGTCGTGAAGCAGTCATTTTATGATTTGGCATTCTGAAAAGGTCTGTAAAATGACTGCTTCACGACTGATTTGAGAGCGACCGCCGATGCGAAAACCGCTGTGTGAGTTACAGAATCGCAGCACAGTTTGGAAGATTCATTTTAAACTTTCTTCCTTAAATATACATGCAATCTTTATTACCTATAATTGTTGCGACATATCAGTAGCTAGAATTAAAGTTGTTTAAGAATTGTATTAAAATCCAAGCACGTATTCAGTAAAACGAAAAACTAAATTTATAATAAAATCCACAATTCGCGTTGAAGATCCCACTATTATTACAAAATTCTATTGTCTGTGATTAAGATCTATGGTGTTGCTTAGGGGCTATGTTGCTTATTAAGATGTCTCTCTACTGGTTCATTGACATTTCAATTGTTTAATTTATGGTCATGTCCGAAGGGCTCGATCCAGCAAATTACTGGTTAAGGACGCTATTAAAATTGACAGATAATTCTTTATACTACAGACTATATGACCAACCATAGATTAATCACATAAACATTATGTAGGAATATACAACAATGCCACATGGTAAAAACAATTATGGTGGCATCCAATGCCATTGTCAAACAGAACTGACAATGTTGGTCCAAAGAAAGTTTTTTGTTTTCTGTCGAAATCATAGTAAACTAATTTTGGTATAATGTATATTAAATTTTTTAATATTCCGTCTTTAACTTACCTAAGTTTAACCCTTATGACATATAATCCATCCTGGGTTCGAATCCAGGCGAAAAATCACCAAATTTTTAATGAAATTGAAAGACTTATTTTCTTGCTTGCTTTACTTTCACAATTTACTTAATTGAGTAAGATATGTAGACAGAAACCGGTGCAGAGGCTTATCTGCAGCTGACATTTACACTCAGGCATAAGTTGGCGACAAGAGAGACAAGACTCCTTCAGAAAAACTAAAAAAGTTTAAAGAAAGTCTAGTTACGCGGTTTTAACTAAACTGTCTCTTTTCATACACATACACAATTTGACAGAAAGAGACAAAAGAGTACTTTAGTTGAGAGTGCATTTATACTTTAGTTTTATAAAAAGGGGGATCGTGTTTAGCTTCTAACAATTGGCGTTATTTGTGTACAAAATACTTAAATATGGAGTTCTGGCTTTTTTGTATTGTGGTGTCGAATTCCGAGATACACCGTGACAAGCTGTACAAACGTTGTAATGTGATATTTCAGAAACAACTGTGATTTTTTGTCTGATTTTTTGTATCTATACACAATTTACCATCTTTTAACGGTTTTGTCACCGGAATTTCTTACCAACGAAAAACAACTTCTTTGTATTCAAACCTAAACCGAGTAAAATATTTTCTTGTTTTTATTAATTATTCAATGTTTAATATATATCTTTGTAAGCTTAGTTCTGAATTTTCTGTCTTAAGAGTTCTGATTAAGATACATAAAAATATGCTAAACGTTTGTCGGGGATATCAAATGGTACTTAAGAATTTATTCCACTAACAGCATAAATAATATGCTTAGTAAAATAACTTTGACGGATCTTCCCAAGTTAATCCGAAACTTTGTTGATTCTAAAACAATAACAACCAAAACTTCGTGATCCCTAATCGTAGATTATAAAATTGTTGAAACGAAATCAGTTGAAATTTAATGCAGAATTAAGTTAAAATAAATCAGGGCGGAAAAAAGTCTACAACCTTTTTTTGCGATCATTTGTAAATCTAATAGGCAAGTAGGTGATCAGCCTCCTATGCCTAACAAACGCCATCGAATTTTTGGGTTTAAGGCAAGGTTTCCGCACGATGTTTTCCTTCACCGTTCGAGCGAATGTTAAATGCTCACATAGAAAGATAGTCCATTGAACGCTGAAGGCAATACATTTATTTTATAACGACTATATATATATAAGACGACTAAGACTCGTCTCCTTGCGTATTCTCATAGAAAGATCGCTTTAACATCTGCAAGTTCCTAACATTAATCCCACATCTGTGGGAACAATATCTACATAATGACGTCTGAGGCCACATTCATCAATCATTGTTGTTGCTGTTCTTTTATCAATATGGTATTGTCGCTATTTTTAGCTTTTATGAAATCTAGATAAAAGGTTAATCAAAAGTTGTACTATATATTTTTACACCCCTTGCTAATACATTACGGACTTTACAGGACTGACTAACTGGAACAGTCGATACTATATATACCTACACATGTTTTTTATTCTAAAGACAAGTTAAATAAGTATTAAAGTAGTAGTAAAGTATTGTATTGACATTTGTTAAAGATTACGCTCTTAACAAGGCTTTGTTTATCATTAACAGTGATTAAAACGTGACTTTGCGAGACGATCTTTACTAACGTTCCTAACAATATTGTTCATGTGAATATACTGTTAACAACGAAATAAACATATTAATAACCGAAGTATTTAAAAAAAACTAAGTTACTCGACTCAAAGGCTATTCAAGCATTTAGCAAATAGAGGGTCCTAAGAGTTTAAACAGCGACCTACGGTCACTGGGTGCAACTGCATAACCATTCATAAACATGGGGAAACGAGACAGAACAGGAGAAAACGTATACAAGTATGAGAGAGTGAGGAGATTGCATTCCGAGAGGTTACAGTTGCGCCGGCGCAGGCGGCCTCCGGCGCCGCTCACTAACTCAGATGCAACAGAGCAGATCGGACGTGCGTAGCTGCCGCAATTAACAAAACGTGAATTTATTATAGTATACTAGGGAAAAGTGACGTCAGTGTGTTTTGGTGTAGTGTTTGTGGCTCGTTGAAGAAACCGAGGGTACTTTCACTAGATTGAAAGTTTTGAATTCATCGGAAGGCTTCTGGTTCCGTGGACACGAGCTATGATGAGGTAATTAAAAATTAAATTACGTAAATAAATTCGATAATGTCAACTTTGTATTGGTTATAAAAATTCATAGTTTAAAAGTGTTTGTTTGGAAAAAATACACTAAAAATTATGAATTAGTATTGTGCATTCACTGATTGCATTTGCCGTAAATGGATAAAAATGTAAATATATACAAAGTTGGTAACGTGAGATTGTTTCATAATTGCGTGAATTTTTAACAAAAAAACTGTTAGACATCACGTGAATGTTTTATAAAATTATATACAGGCTGCTTATAAAGTTAAGTTTGAATGCAAGTTTGAATTTTCATCTACATAACCTTGATAGCAGTTTTATGCAATTCTTTATAGAAGTAGCTTGAATAAAAAAATATGTGAAAAAGTATATGAAAGATGTCTAAACAAAATAATGACAAATAAATATTTTATTTGTCTAATATAAAATTTATGTTAATTAGCAAATTTAAATGTCACCGCGTTTTATTAGGTGACGCAGCATTTAAATGTTAACACTATTATCAACCTATATTTTTAGCACTGCTAATAAATTTCATAGAAAATTGCAACATCTATTTTGCTTACTAAATATAATTTAGAAATTGTTTTGTTTTAAATTTGTCAACCAATGCATATTAATTAGAGCAGTGTTGGCCTAGTGGCGTCAATCAATTCAATCGAAAACCGGTAACCGGCTTGCCTTAGACCTAAAAAATAGACGGCGTGTGTCAGGCACAGGAGGCTGATCTCCTACTTGCCTATTAGTTTGACAAATGATCATAAAACAGATACAGAATTCTGAGGTACAGAAATCTAAAAAGAGTGTAGCACCACGGTTTTTTTAAAATTTTTATGCATATTAATTTAATAGTTAGCAAGTGACATAAATTCAATGCTATTCCATTTCCCTTACAAACTTTTTTCCACAATTTTATTTATCTGAATCTGATCATTCAGAACTAAGCTTACAAAGATTATATAAATCACATTCAATATTTTAAAGAAACACTTGAAAATAATTATGTCTAATTTTTTTAACAAACAATAACTTAAATATGACAACAGCCTGTATTGAAATGTTATCTTAAAACGCAATGTGATATATTTGCTCTCACTGATCATATCACTAACGGGATAGAGTTATCATATACGCATAAAAACATTGAGATTAGTTTAGATAAGATTTTTCGCATAACCTTGTTTCACTTTCACATTACCGAGGTTTAAATGCGATGGACTTGATGCTCGAAGACAGATCGCAGCTGGTAAAATTCAGCCACAGAATTATCAAATACGTCAGTAATATAGCACGAGAGATGACGCGGGTGCCGCCGGCCGACTCCAACTCGCCCATATCGTGAGGGTATTTCCGGAGTAGGACCCGGCGGGAGATGCCAAGCCTTGCTGTTAAGCTTCTTGGTTATAGGCCTGATCCCGTGATTGGTAGGGGATCTGTAATATATGTTCTTTTTTTATGTAATAAGAGGCAGGAGACTCATCTGATGTTAAGTGATACCACCGCCCATGGACACTCACACTGCCAGAAGGCTCGCAAGTGCGTTGCCTTTTAAAAATTGGTACGCTCTTTTCTTGAAGGACCCTAAGTCGAATTGGTTCGGAAATACTTCTGTGGGCAGCTGGTTCCACATAGTGGTGGTGCGCGGCAAAAACTGCCTTAGAAAACGCTTAGTTGTGGAACAACGGACGTCAAGGTAATACGAATGGTATTTTGTATTTTTAAAATATATATGTATAGTTTGGATAATTATATAAATAGATACAATTAAAAGAACCATTTTATATTTACTAATATAATAATTATTGTAAAATATATTTGCTTATATAATTTACTCCATTATATGCCCAGTTAATCTTTAATATTAAACCCTAGACTGTATATAAAGACCTATTTCCTATATAAGCCGTGAAATCATCTCATTACAGAGCAGTTATTGTGAGTCACGCGGTAGCTAATCATATACCATTATACAAGACAATACTAATTATGTAGGAATTAATTTATTCTTAATTCCACATAGTGTAATAGTTGCAGCTCCTGTATGTAACATTGTGTAAAACAAAAAACTTGGCGATTAAAAAGAGTGGCGAAGAGAACAGACCAAGAACGAACTGTGAATGGCATTATTGTTGATCCAGCCATTTTGTACGAAAAAATTGAGCATCATTCCATATTTATTATAACAGAACAATATAAATTATGTGTAAATCGATTGACGGATAATACTTGACCAAACAATAATTCTTGCTAAGGCCTGGTTCACTTACCGGAAATTCATGTAAAAAAGTAAAGTGTAGACAATATCGAAAGTAAAAGCAATGACTTTTGACAAAGGAAATGACGTCATTACGAAGTTTACTAAATCAACAATAAAAAACAAATGCCTAACACATGTTTAACTTAAATGCGTCAAAAAGCTGACAGACGAGGGTTCCTTCCTCTATGAAAGAATCTCAAACACGCGTGTAAAGAGCTTATCAATTAAATATAACGAATTACTGCTACTATATATATATGCTCAGCATTCGATGCCGTCAAGAGGAAAATATTTATTTATCCTTACAGTACTACGCCAATACTATAATTTCGATTTTAAAAATAAAATATATACAGTGTCAACTCTTTATAACGAATTTCAAGGGACCGAGTATATTTGTTCGTTATAGAGAATTTTCGCTGTAGGAATTTTCGGAGAGGTGAGAAAAAAAAACAAATTTAACCAATTACAATTTTACAAATTTTATTACTATCTATTTTTTACCGTTTACAAGTTTGTTTACGACTGATAATACACGTTATAACGATTGACGTTATAAAGTTTACACTGTAATATTAAATGCATAAGATACACAGTATCGCTACTCACAGTAGTCTCACTCACACTCTCCGTTTAACAAAAATGTCAATAGTGTCGGAGACAGCATTCACTAGACGCAACTTGTTAACGGGGATCTGTGCAACAGACTGGTTCTGGCCCTTGGTATCGCAAACAACCTTGGCCTTCACGGCTCATATCCCCTAGGCACAAATAAACCGAGTTCTCAAAGAACACCCGGGCTCACCACCCGCAAGATTTTAAGTACGGTTGAGTGTGAAACCAATTTGACCCTCCTTCCCTCAAAACCAATCCACCGGAGTATTAAATCACATAACTAAACATATGCTGTGGCCACTTGGCCGTGTCATTTCAATACCTTGTAACCATTATGAATTCTAAATATATTGTCAATGGTTCGGTAGGTAAACCTCTATATGGTATCGGAACAAAGGCCGGTATTTCAAGTGATATATATGTTATAGGCATGTACTACTTGATTGACATACATTGTTTCTAATAAATAGCGATGTTTACAATACTATGATAACTTTTGCCTTTACAATACCATGATGCATTTTTATACATATTATTAGTAGTCTGTTAGTAGACCCGAACGCGTCTGTTCTCTACTTGAACACGATAAACTCAGAAATTACGCCATGGATTTTTTAAACGGTTCACTTGTAGATAATGAGATTCATGAGAAAAGGTTTTGCTGCTGTAAGCTACAGGTATATTAATCAGCAATAGGAGTACATTATAAGAATAAATAAATGTCGGTACAGATACCGGCAAACTTCTTGAGCATTAAACAAGGGAGTGGGGGAAAGTTTGCGCATCTGGGACACAGACAAAGCGTGACAGATCCATGTAATCCTGATGATACAAATTTTGTTTCCAAGTGTTCCACTATTTAAGTGCAACTTGTATAGGTACTAATATAAATATATTAACTTGCTTAAATTCTGCTATTGTAATAATAGTAATATAAAAACTTTATATTACTATTATTACAATATAGGATATTGTAAGCATTGTATGTTGGTTACGTTAGACTAAAACTATTTATCAGCCTCTATACGCTTAGATTAAAACAATTTAAGTACTGTACTCTAAATACCAAATGATATTTATGGTTCTTTCAGATCATATCAATTCTAATGACAGTTTGTCATCCGATGACAGATGTCATGCTCACAGCCGATAAAATAACCCATTGTCTATAAAGGCTTTTTGCGGTTCATTAAACGAATGCTAACAAATTATTGCTATGATTATTAAAGCAATTATTATCGTAAACATTATCAAGATACAGATTAATTGTTATATGTATCAATAACGTTCTATTTATTTCAATTAAGACTAAATTATAGTGTTATGGGTAACTTTAATCACTTCTTAAACTGTCACACGTCTCATTGTTAACATTTGCGAAATGTCAAATATGAAGTAATTGATTCTACAGGGTGACTATGTACACTGAAAGACGGAACGAAAACGGGCAGGAGGCTTACCTGATGTTAAGTGATACTGCCGCCCATGGACACTCTCAATGCCAGATTGCTCGCGAATTCGTTGCTGGCCTTTTAAGAATTGGTACGCTCTTTTCTTGGAGGACCCTAAGTCTAATTGGTTCTAATATACTTCCATTTGGATTTGGTTCGGATATTGTTTCACATAGTGGTAAAAGTTTAAAAAACTCTTAGTTGTGGAACGGAGGACGTCGACGTGATACGGACGTCATTGTTCAACATCATTTAGTCCAACACGCGTTGTCATGGTATGATACGTCATGACATTTATCCAATCACAATCAAACGGTTTCGTCTTGCGTCTAGCTATTTCCATTCCGGAAAGGCTGACTAGGCATAATGACACTACTTATAAGAATAAGAATATTCTCATAATATGATTAATTACCGTAATATGAACGGTTACAACATTTACAATAATAATACAAGTACCCAAATATACAGTAGGTATTTACAATTTTCTTAACCTACATAGTAATTAATTTAAAAAAAGGGTGCGTGTACTTATGTACGCGCGTAAGCAGTTATACTTTTTTGGCATTAGTAAAAATAGTTTTTGATTGCAAGCAAATAATTAATTAAATAATCAAAGACTGAAAAGGAGTCATCAGTTTACATTTGAAAAATTAAATAAATAAATATTTATTATTATTCTCTTACATTAAGTGTAACATAAATTCTATTATTATTCGAATGTTGTTTTTAAATTATGTCCAATGCCGTAGCATCTTCCGTGGGCAACATCATTCTGTTAATTTTTTGTAACGGTGCGCGCGCATCGTAAAATTTCACTCTCATCAATTTTTCATAACACGCCTAAAGAAGTATAACTTCAAAAAAAAAAAACAGTTCGGTCCCTGTGGCAGTGTACCTTTAACGCTGGCATCATTTCCTCGATGTATTGCGATACTTAGTCGTTGAGCGAGGAAAGCACCAGCTCTGTAATAAAATTTACATAATTCTTCATCACAATCTCGTATAACACTATATAGTCAGGTGGGGTAAATGCATGAACGGGGCAAATGTAATACCATAACTTTAACTGTTTACACACAAAATAAACTAGTGCTGGCATCTCTTATACACGTAAAGTACTTCTTGCACTACACTCTGACAACTTATTGAATCTGATGGATTGACAGATTTTCACCAATCTCGTTGCAATAAAAACCAAAGTATATTTCAATTTGCGTATTATATTGCTATTACCCCAGATTAGTAACTATCTACACTATTAGAATTTTAACATATTTTTTACATTTACCCCTTTACACCGGGAAAATGCAATAGAGAGTTAATCTGTAATCATCCATAATTAAATATAAGTAATTACATCAAACAAAAGCCTAAAACATGTTTAATATTCACAGTAAAACTTATTTGTAAATTGTAAAAGACCACAAAATAACAAGTCAATCTAGTTATGGTACTCGCATTTACCCCACCTGACCCTACACACAGTAGATAAAGCGTATTTGAGAAAGCTCGTAAAAGCCAGGAAGCGATAAAAGTGAACAATTATTAAGTTTGAACTAGTATTTGAAGGGTCACTAACACGTCTAATAGTCTGCTATTTATAACATATCGGTATTAGCTTAGGGTTGGCACTGTATTTTGAATTTGAGTTGAAGCTTAAATCTATGAATAGAGCGCTTTAGTCGACTCAAATACTGTAAAAACTAACTTAAAAGATAATCGTTTTTAAAATTTAAATGTAGATTTAAGTGTGATCTTTAATGGCTTGCGAAACATTGGAGGAATAAAACTATTTAAAATTACACCGAATCTGTGTAATAAATTTGATATATTTGCTTAGTTGTACAATACAATAGCCAATACAAATATTGGTCATCTCGATACTAGTTTAAAATCAGTGTTACGGTAGGTGGCCTGTACTCAGAAAGATAATACGGAGCGTCTGCGTCGGCGTGAAAACTATTCGTATTCAGACGCTACGCCAGAAAGGAAACGACAGGGGCAGCGAACGTTTATCCTAAGAATAAAGTCTAGTAAAATCCCTGCTTGAGCAAAATGCCGCAGGGATATGCGTAACGGCATTTCCTGACGTAAAAATAAAAAAAGGAAGGTCTGTAGGTGTACCTAACAAACAACCAAAAATATTATTTTAACAATACCGAAACCAATGCAATAAACCAATCGCAGTGTTGGCCTAGAGGCTTCAGCGTGCGACTCTCATACCTGAGGTCGTAGGTTCGATCCCCGGCTGTGCACCAATGGAGTTTCTTTCTATGTGCGTATTTAACATTTGATCGAACGGTGAAGGAAAACATTGTGAGGAAACCTACATGTCTTAGACCCAAAAAGTCGACGGCGTGTGTCAGGCACTGGAGGCTGATAACCTACTTGCTTAGATTTAAAAAATGATCATGAAACAGATTCATAAATCTGAGGCCAAGACCTAAAAGAGGTTATTGTAAAACCAATGCAAAATATGTAAGAATATATAGACAACAAAGTTATAAATGCCTCCGTCTCACTGTAATCTAAGCCTAATAAAAATAATTTAATAGCTTGTTTGTAAAAAATTTGTTAAATCATTTGCCAAAACCAAACTCTTTATAATCCAATATATTGCACCTATATACATTACCCAAATAACTATAAATAAGCATGTAATCGTTATAAAAATGACGTGTAAACGTTGATTATTAAAACAAACAGATATCGCTCTAACCAGAAACATGATAGATATTTCAACACAACTCCAAATAGTGCAATATTACGAATAACAAATACTTTTATGTTAAGTTTGTTATTGACAAGTCGGAGACCAGGAAAGTAAATGCGCTCAACAATTTCATGGTCCGGGCACCTTAAGTATATCTACCTTTACCTCGAGGGCCTATACCCCGAGGGCCTTCAGATGCTTATGCAGGTACACCGTACAATTGTATAATTTAGTCAAAGTAGTTTTTATTCACATTAGACATTTATTTATTTACCTCATTTCCCATTTTTACAGTAACTTAATACTAATACAATAGAAAACTAAACTTAAAACCTAAACCTTTTTATAACTAACTATAACTAATGCAATTCTTGTGAATTCAGCCAGTGTGCAACTAAATATATCCGTCTCACAAGCAATAATATTTAGGATGACTATGAACGACACTTATTTTATTTATTTATTAATAAAATACAGATATTTATTTGATGATGGAACACAAATTGGTCACAATTTCCCCGATAATAGATCTCAATTCTTTTCAATCTTTAAAATTAATTCCTCAGCCTTTTTGGAAATTCCTTCTTACAGCTAATCCTTCTTAGGCAATTCGTTTTGGATCTCCGCCATTAAGTTGTGGAATACGCTGCCCGACTCCATACAATTGGCTACCTCCCTAACATCTTTTAAAACTCTTTTACATAAACATTTCTTAACCATATTCTATCATACTCAATCGTGACTTTTGTAATTCTTGTATTTCTTATTATTTTGTATTGCATAAGATTATACTATACTTTCATCGTAATACATGAATCCGTGAGAGCTTTTTAATATTTTTTTATTATTTTAGATTAGAGTTGCTAATTCTATAATTTTTGTTTATAAGTTTCATATTTATTTATTAAATTGTTTTCCTTACTTTTTGCCTGGAAGAGATCGCTTGTGAGCGATAAGCGATAAATACCCGTAACACAACTATCATTTAAAAGTACATAAACATTTATGATTAAGACTATGATTTTAGATTTTATATACAATTAGAACTGACGTCGTTACCATGGTTACAATATTTTAAAGAGAGTAACAAATCTTATACTAACATCAGTCCGCGTTTAATAATCAGATATACCGACAAGACAATGAAACACTAAGAAATATAAAATGAAATTATTAAATTGCAGAATACGATATAGGTTTTACATAAAAACGTGATATTTCCATGTAATCGTAATCGTCAAGTTACATGAGTCAGTTTTGTAATCACAGTCGATACGTCAGTCTTACTTGTCGATTCTGTAGACATTGTTGTGTTAAATGTCTATTACAAGTATTAAGCGATACTTTGAACATGTAAGTCGCTTTTTATTAATCCTATATATGTATACATTTTCGCGTTATTAGCATTTTTCGTAATTTTTGAACAGGTACACAAACTTAGTGTGCCAATAGTCAAATCATTTATTTCAATTAGGCCTATTAAAAAGGCACTTTTTAAACTTACAAATATAAAAAAAAGAACTACTACTATGTACCTACTCTAGTTGTTGTAACTCCATATTTACTCTTTTAAAATCGTTTTACAATATTTTAAATACTTTGATTTGATAATTATATGTCAAGACCATGTAATCTAGAATAAAAAAACTAATATACTAAAATGAAATAGGCGCATGGTGTAATAAAAAACAATGCACCAGATAACTAAATTATTATGTAGATACATGGTGCTCACATACTCACAAATATTGCAACTATAGATTTTACATTATTCTTTATAAAAAATGAACTAATTAACATAAACTCAAGCAATTGGAAATCAATATGTTAATGTTGCTGACAGCTTAAATAAATGCATTAATTCCCTCCAATTGCAGATTAGTTTACTTTCCAATATGCGATACTCTTTAAATGGTCTTTATGACAAAAATATAATTATAAATTCACAAAAGAAGAAATATATAGATTAGTTTATTACCATACCAAGATTAATGAAAACTATAAAAGAAAATATCGGTGCCTGATTTACGCAAACTTATTTGAACAAATATATTTTTTTTATTTATATTATTTAGGTTTAGGTTTATTCTCATTCACAAATGACATACATGTCACAAAACGCCATCGTCGTACGCTGTTATTGCATTTGAGTTCCATCTAGCAAAAAAAATCGCAGGCGTATCCAAAACGGGTCCATTGCTATTTCCCGTATCATATACTCCCTCAGGAGGCAAGCTGTTCTAAAAACTCGCTTCGTAATAGGTTATATTTACATTGTAGTTCCATGTTTGTTGTATGAATTTGAAACTTTTTCCCATGAATTATGAAAGGTGTATGATCGCATGCGCATTTCACACGATCAATTCAAATAGGTCGCTTGTCAGACTAGTTTATGTTCCGTTGACTGCCGACTTTGTATCTAACTCAGCTATTCATTAATTTACCGTTTAAACTAAGTGTTGTGTAAGGTATCAATTTTAATCTAACCTTTTCATTATTATTAAAACATTTAGATTAAACCATTTAAGGTATACAAAACGAAATTGGAAATTGGGTTTCGACATACGGCGGTCATAGTTCGCGGTTAGACACGATTCTTACCCTTAAGCTATTAAGTGTCTCTGTGTCCAAATAAAGAAATGTTTTTTTTAATTGTATGAGAAACTTATATACTATAGAGGTGTGTTTAAAATAAGACTAGATAATAGATTTTTCTGTGTTATATGTAATTGCACGATGAGGACGACCAGCTCAGATTAAGATACAGTATCGAACGAGGTCATGCTATGTTTGTCAAATTCAACATTTTGACAGGGGTCACACTTAGCACAGCGTATCAAAGATAAAGAAAAGATTCAATGAAATGTAAGATACGAACCTTATACGGCTCTTGCGCCACTTTATTGTTATTGTATATAGAAACATAATACAAGAAGTAAGCCACAATAGAAACCAATTTGTATTACTATCTGTCTATACAATAGGAGTGTATATGTAGTATCTGCATTATGCTGTAGTCAAATTTAATGATAATAATTTATTTGCAAGAATATGGTACAAAAATGTTATGGGAGTACAATATAAGTTCGCTTATTCCGCCACACATAATGGCGTGCAAATTTGTTTTAAAAGGTAGAATAGAAGTTACAATTACATTATGAGTCGTATCATTATAGTCAATTCTTATATTATTTTATCACATCATATCATTAATAGAATAATATGTTTTCCAAAAGCCGATTTAAAAAAAACAAGATATTTGAATGTTTTTGGTAAATTGTTATAAACCTTGATTGCCATACAAAAGGTGTCTTTCCAATACAATTTCAGAAATTTTTTTGGCATAACAAATTTCTCCCCATGTCTACTTTGACAGTTGGGCATTCCCATTGACTTTAAAATATTTATGTTTTTGTGAACGAATAAGGACATTTCTAAAATATACAAGGAAGAGATACAATTTGGAGCTTCTTAAACAAAGGTATGAAAGGTTGCCACAATTATCTAGATGGTAAATTAAGGAAATACTTAATATAACACTAGTTAATAACTCTCGTCTCAAAAAACTCTGCAATTCCTTTTTTCTACGCTTTATCCAATTGCGCGAAAAAAATTTCAAAAATAATAAGTATCTAATATCGATTTGTACATTTAAAGTGAAAGTTGTTTGACGCTTTTACTTTTATTCTATTTGGGTTGCCATAACAATATTCAACATACATTATTGTTTGAATATTAAAACAATAGATGGAGGCGGGCCATGCTAAATTGGCTAAACTACGACTACAATAACAGCGCGTGGAATGAATAAATTTTGTATATTAACCGATGATTTTTATTGCGATTGATATAGAAGAAAGTTTATTTAAACTTTTACTGTCAGCAAATAAACATAATTTTCATTGATATTAATAATTTCTACAGACGACACAGGACAAAGCATAGATACTAAGTTCGCGCTAACTGTGAAATAAAACCACAGAGTCGACACTCTTTAACAGTTATCTATTCGAAACTAACATGTAACGCCACGGCGATGTCGGTAACGTGAATAACAGGGTTCAATTTCCAGCGAAACAAGTGAACTAAAGAAAAAAATATCAGCATATTTTTGCCGCTTTTAAAGGTGGGAAACTTAACACAAATAATAATTCGAAATGTCTAAAAGTTTAATTTAACTAAAAAGAATGTCAATCAAAGACAATACTATAAAATGAAAGGATTAAAATGTCACCATTTAAATGTTAACCAAATAATTCGGTCAAGTTCACTTAATTACATTGAAATACTTTCAAAAACTTGAAGACTTCTTTAACATATATGTTTTCTTAGCTAACTTTATTTGTATCCCAAAAAAGTTTTAACTTCAGAAATATAAATAACCAACGCCTCTTTGTCTTAATGGTTATTAAACTGTCCTAGGTTCGATTTCGAGTGAAGTTAAATATTGTTGATTATAGCGACATTGGACTTATTTGTCACACAATTGTACATGCATGTCTGTTTCGTTTAGTTCCAAATACGTACACGGAACGCCGCTCAAGTTATGCATACAAAATTGTAACTACAATACGTTTTCGTTTTTGTGTATTGTTCGTGATATGCACCTGCTTAAAAATTTCAATTCGAAGTAAAAAACGCGAAAATGTTAAACAAAAGACCAAACATCACATTTTGTTTTATTGTGATATTGATAGTTCTGTTCCGATCATAACACACGACACGACTTTTCGTTTGAGCAATTTCAACGACAAAGCACCATCGTTTTGTCTTTTGTTTTACAAAAAGTGTCACTTAAGATGTCTGCCACATGCCGCTTTAGAAAGATGGAAAGAAATCTAAAATAATCCACGAATTAAATTGCAATTGTTTATATGAATAAAAATAGAAAAAAATTTCCAGCATTAAAATGTTAAGCAAATCATTCGATAGATACACGTAAGGTTTCACCCCTATGCCCTAAGGACATGTAAACAAGTATTAACATTCTTGGAATTCTTGGAATTCTTGGAATTCTTCTAAAAACACGGTCATGTCACGTACGAGAGCTTAATGTCAACTGCGACGCAGGTGCTTTGTAATGGGCTAATATTTTTTACGCGCGAAATTGGTCTTTTAAAAACTTAAAACCTTTATAAAACTGCATTAATATTGTAATAATAGCATTTTGCCTTTGTATCGTATTACTAATAAAGCTGCGTTGTTTTATACTTTTTTATTTATTAAATTACCGGCTACACAACAATACAAAGTACGAAAAAAATATTAAAAGCATTTAAAATTGTTAACATAAAAATAGCAATAAACATTTCAATATATCAATTATTTATTTTCTTAACAAAAACTTAAATTTTATCAATTCACATGAAAGTGTTATTTTCTTCACTTTTTATTTATTTATTAAAGTTAACCACCTCATTCATAGTACGAAATCTACGGCAAACTCTTTTATCTAAAATATATGACAATTTAAATAAATATAAGTGTTACAAAAAAAATATTAAAAAATACAATTAAAACATATACAAGATAAAATAAGCATATAATAACAATACCAACAAATTTTGTTAAGCAGAATTTTTTTTTTTTTTGGATGGCTAATAAAACCACAGTTTATAGTTATGTAAGACGTGATTCAGATTATAACATTGTTTTTATTTCGGGTTTGTATAGCATTTTTTGGAAATAAACGAAGTTATAGAAATCTTAATGAATTTCTTGGTTCTTAGTTATACATGACAACAGGAAGGCCACGTTCAAAAAGTTACTTAAAATAATATACTAACATTACAGGCGTCAAATAGCCAAATCCGCGAGACGAGACCTTAAGGATAAGTGTATATATGTCACCGTAAAATTGTAAACACCGTTAGATTGTAATCTATCTCGCGAGATTATAAACTGTCGAAAGATTGTGAACCTCAACGAACTGCTTACAATTTAACGTATTATTATTCGGTAGTTATATGAAATTGTTGGAAAGTAAAATTAATCTGTAATTGACCAAAGAAGTTTGAATGATAACTAAGTTAGTGTAGTACAATCTACCGAATAATAATACGTTAAATTGTAAGCAGTAAGCTGAGGTTCACAATCTTTCGACAGTTTATAATCTCGCGAGATAGATTACAATCTAACGGTGTTTACAATTTTACGTTAACATATATATACCTACCAGTAGCGCTACAACGTTTTAGGTCTGGCCTCGAACTTCTGTATCTGTTTAGTGATCACTACAAAAGCAAGTGGGTGATCAACCTTTTGTGCCTGATACACACCGTCCACTCCTTGAGTCAAAGGCATGTCGGTTTCCTCACGATGTTTTAATCGTACGAGTGATTAAATGCGCATATAGATAGATAGATAGTAAGTCCATTAATGCACAGTCAGGAATTGAACTTACGACCTAATTTTATCCTTTATTATATAAAATAATCAGCTTCCTGTGAACATATCGTCGATTCTTGCTCGCATGCTAGGCTAATAGGTAAACTATTTTGTATCTATTCGATTTAAAGAAAACAGTTAGTTAACCTAATTCGAAGTCACGTTTTTTCTCATGTGATACTAATTACAACATTAAATTAATTTGTTTTATGTACTACTGACACCTTTTAGATACATAATGTACTCTATCGCTGTTAGCTGGATACGTATCTACCAGTGTGGAGTTATGAATAATATTATCTATAATTATGTCTATTAATACAAATATCCGATGAAAGGTTGATAATAGGCACCAACCAAGATACCAATACAATGTAATAATGTTATATGTAAAGATATTAAATTCTAAATCAACTTTATTAAATTATTATAATTAGAGATAAATAATATTTTAACTGTCTCTCTAAATACTGATTAACTATAAATTTTCGTCTCATAAAAATCGATATTACAGATTACACAGCAAAATTAAACATACTATTTTAAGGTATATTTATTGACTTAAAATTTTCCACACGATATTTTACCGCAATTTTTCATGCACGCAACACCTATTGTTTCAATAAATCACAGGTGCTGTTTTATGTAATACGAATTAACAGCATTAGTCATATCTGATTCATCGATTATAGTCTTTGACTAACCGGTTTATGAGGGGCAAATGTATACTGCTAATTGCCGAATCAGAAATGCTTAATCTATGTCGGACACAGACAATGAATCGCCTCTGTGCTTACGAGTCTGCGACTCTGTGGAGTAATCCTTGCCTAGCTGTCATTCTCGAAGGTCAAACTCAGATTCAATATAAAAGACTTATGATAAAAGTAAATCGGTGATAGCTTTTTACTTATTTATTTATTAGAAAACAAACAGATACATAGTAAATAAAATATAGTCTGAAAATTAGATCGTTGAACTGGTTCATAGATAAGATAGCATAAAAAGAATACTTTTTCACAGACATATTAAGGATAAGTAATATAAAAAGCTAAGATAACACATAAAAATACTACAAAAATTATATTTACTTCAATTATTATTTAATTAATACCTACAATTATTATTACTTTTTAAAATATGAAACGCAGAATCAAAGATATACTTCAAATTTTCTCGTTCCTCCAAAGTTACGGAGGAAAAAGGAAGGCAAAAAGTAGGTCTAACTTTCCTAGGTTATATAAGAAGCCCTTATAACACGTTACATATTTATCGTGAAAGTTAGTGATAACCTGTGGTGTACTAAGTTTTCTGTCCATAAACGTCAAGCTGTCTCCACACTTTCCACTCGACATAAATCAGGAAATGTTTAAAACGTCAAGTTTTTAATCTACAAATCCTAAAGAACTGTCAAAGTGCCAAATTGTTGGAAAATAGTTTAGGAGCTCAAAAGTCAAAGCAGTACTTCTTAAGGTCCCAGGTATTAGGTATTTTTCGTCGTGAATTTTGGTATCCGGCACACGTCTCTTCGGTCTAATAACCTCACACACCACACACCAAACAACCCACCAGATATTCCAGGCGTTGAACTGACAAATCTGCGAGTCGAAATCTTAGGGAAATGTATCTATATAATTTAATTCATTTAAAAAACCAAAGAACACGTTTTCTAAACCCTCAGGCCCACTACATTTCTCGACCAAGTATAATTACCTAACATACATTAAAATTCCATACTTAAACATCCCCGCCGTGGGAACGAAACATTTCTTTATGATTTCTCACAACCTAATTGTGATTTAATGAAATGGTGTAATTTGGGCTTTTGTAGTAATTCTTACGGTAATTATCTATTAAAATGGCGGTTTGAGACTAACTTTCACCTGTCAAGATGCTTTATTGGTTTGACAGAATACTTTGTGATGTTGTAAAACTTGCGTAATTCGAAAGCGGAGGGTTATCATGAATAAATTTAAAACACATTTAAAACTTAAATTTCTAAATCAAACTTTAGTTTTTAATATATTATGTAATACTTTTGCGAAAAACGCTAACTTATTTATTTTTTAAATATTTAAACTTCGTTACATTCAAATAAAAAAATTACGTAAATTATTGCATCCCTATGCAACGTAACCTTATCGCTAACAAACGATCGCTTCCAGGCAACCCTAGCGGGGAAAAAAAAACAAAAAAAGGAAATACTAAGGGTAAAGTGCAAGAAGTGCATAACCAAATCAACAAAAATAAAATTACAACTTACGTACTATCAGCCTTTACAGAGGCTAGCAAACTACTTAGGTTCACATTTCTTTATAAATTTCACAGTTCGTCACGCAGTACAATAAATGCCTACGATACTGCTATTTTTACATTAATAAATTCATATCTAAAACCTATTGACAAAGATAAAAACAAATCAAATTTTATCTACCTTCAGCAATCTTTGTATGACTCAGTATTCGACACTGTTTTAACTTTACAAATGATCTTAGAGAATAATTAAGTACACCTACGACCGATTTATAGGTCAACGTGTTTGGTACCATATTTGGGTCCATTAGCATTTCATTCTTAATAGGTCTTAGATGTAGGTAACATCGCATTGATATTGTCCGTAAGAATTATCTTTCATTAAATAAGCCACGAATGTTAAATATAGCAAAACATTATTTATTAATTAAATAATGTTTTGTTGAAGCTTATTAATAAAATTTAGATACTAAATATCGTCACTGTAGAATGATGACCTCGTATGTCAAAAAACCATTTAATATTTATTATTCGGCTCTTATGTCATTTAACTGAATCATGAAGTAAGGACTTGTTTCTGTTAGTAATAAATAAGTCCTTTTTACCATCTAAAGTATGGACAAAAACACATAATAATATTTTAACGAACATTGACGAAATTAAACATTTTTTTCGTTTCCTGTAAATTTTGTTTCTCTGAACATACGAGGTTATCATTCTACATCGACGATATAGCAAAATTCCTAGGTCAATTAACTTATATAAGTTTTTCTAAATGAATACGATTAAAAGATTTTTATTGTATTTTGTTTTAATTTTATTGTGTTAATATGCGTATAACTTATAATAAACAAAAATAAATTATTTTAGATATAAATATGAGGATTAGAATATGATGTCATCAAGTTAAGTAATATGTTTTATAAAAAAGGAAAATAAAAATGCTTGGATGCCATTTTAGGCGAGACCGGCTAGAATGATATCACTTTGGGTTCACGGCCAACGGATTGCATATTTATTAATTTTTTATGCCAATTCTAAGCCGATATTTCCAAACTAATCGAGAGCCTATTAATTTGTATTAAGTTGTGTATCGTGAACTTGAGATTGGAGACTATATCAGAATCATAAGGATTTGACATACGCGTCGGGGTTAACAAAATCATAGTAAGAAAATATGTACAATTGTACATATATCAATTAACTTTTATTCAGATCTTCAAAACCCTCTGTCGTGTGTACATATATCGTCGAACTAAATTTCGACTTTCGTGTTTTATTGAAGTCGTAAAATTATTTGAGAATACTAAACCGTGTAATTCTATTCTAATATTGTATAATTTCTAAAATGATACAATAGCTGCCACATTTATATTGTATTATATTAATACAATATAATGTACTTGACCGAGTTTGACATAATTAACAAAACTTGCTCAATACATATGTGTCCCACATTGTCTGTTGATAATGCCCCCATATGGGACTTACAATTACGCAAGTAATCGAAATTTGAACGTCAATTGTTTTTACTTATTTCTTAGAGAAAAAAGTTTTTAAACCCGGAACCGAAAAATCTAATATATTACTTAATACTCTTTGTATACATGCTCGCGAACAGTCGCCCACAACGCCAAAACATTTTAGTAACGTGTCGAAATCTTTCCTTATTAACTTTGTTAATCTTGACGGTACTTATAGTTTGATTTGGCAGAGATTATAATTCATAAGATAAAGATAGATCCAAATATATATAAGAAAATTATAATATTTTACTTTATTATTAAAGCTTTATTAATTTATCCATACAACAATTGTTTAGTTTACATTTCTTTGTTTAAGTATCAGTTGTGTTTGTATAAATTCTTAAAAGGTTAGTTTTGTAAATGTTCTAGTAATGTATGGCCCAGTTTAAGGTAAAAGCCTCCTCCATATGTTTCCATTTCTCTTTGCCTTAAGCAACATTCATCCAGTTTTCCTATTCTACATCTGCCCATCTTTTCTTTTGTCGACCCATCTCTTTCCAGTTGGTCCAGACCATTTTGTTGTATCAAGTTTCCAACTTTTATCCCTGGCTCTAGATATATGACCTGCCCTTTAAGCCGTAGAGCGAGTACAAGAGCATTTGTAAGTTTTGTTTTGTTACGAATGGCAACATTTTTGTTTTGTTTATTCTTTGCAACTTTAGTGAATTTTGTTCAATTGAAAAACAATTTGCGCAGCTCGTCGGACCGGACAATGTACGCCCTTGACTTTTCTCAGACTTAAACACCCTTTTGAATGACCCACTGTTCAAACATTCCGTCTGGGTAATGTTATCGCGGGCAAACACACTTTGAACTGCTCCGTAGGTTAATCTAATGACAACTTATGATATCCATATTCATTAAAAATTTATTTTACATATATCTTAATCATTTCCCTGCCCGAAGAACTATATAAATAAATTAAGTATTTTATATTATTTACAAAACAACAAACAACAAATAATTGGTAAAAAAAACAACGATTAAATATTTAGTTTTTTGGGTTTTGGGCAACCAGTTTTTTGGGTGTCTTCTGACATAGACTATTTTAGCCCATTCTCTTTTATCCACGGCTCAATTTTTTTTTGTATTCAATTTATCAAACGGGATATAAAGAGATATAACAAAGCATGGATACAGGGGTCTAGGCTCCGAATATGATTTTGTCCCATTCGGTGTCGTGACCCTTGGGCCGTGGGGTCCTAGCGCTATAAAGATTTTTAAGGAAATTGCTAATAGGTTAGTCAACATCACAGGAGACCGAAGATCTGGCAGCTACCTCGGACAAAGAATTAGTCTAGCTATTTAAAGGGGGAATGCTGCCAGTATCTTCGGAACCTTGCCTAAAGGGTTTTTAATAATATGTTTATTAAATACATATTTTTAGTTTTAGATTCAATGAATGATATTTTTACGTACTTAATTAAAAGATATAGTGTAGGCAATTCGAACTTAACATTGCTAACTCTGTGACGCAAAACGTGAAACAAAACGTGCTGTAAACATTTGTAAAAATATATAATTGACTCTCAAATTTTGATTAAATTGATATCCAAGCTATTTTTTTATCAATTCAAAGGTTTTACTATAGTAAAACTACATCTTTCACGTATCAATCTTTGTCTGATTCGTGTGTCGCCTCAATTTCACCGTGTACCGGTCTTGCCGACCTGAATTCCACTATAGTTATTATTAACTAGTTGACCGCAACTGTTAAGGTGCTGTGTTGGTCTGTTTGCTTTTATGTATAGGAAGTCGAACCAAATTAAAGAGACTTGTGTTTCAAAGTCTATTTTATGAGTCGTATGTTATTTGAGATTTAGGGCGAATTAAAAAATATGTGTGCCTTGCTAACTCACTTTTCGAACTCACACAGCGGTTTTCGCATCGGCGATCGCTCTCAAATCAGTCGTGAAGCAGTCATTTTACGATTTGGCATTCTGATAAACAATAAACTACAAGCTCCCTCCGCTTGTCAAGACGTAATGTGAAATTACTTAACAGAATACCATGAGATTCCAAACGTGACGTGAGTGACGAAGGGAGCGTTGTTAGTACGAGGTGAACTCACGGATTAATAGAATCGCACGGCTGTTATATTTACGGAAAGGAAGTTCTATAGGAAGCGACTCCATTTACAAAGTTAATTCTATTTTGTTTGATTAATGAATATTATTATAGGTTAGTTAACGTTATATATCTGTTCTGTGGAAAATAGGATAAGATGATGTAGGTAAAAAAATTGAAGATTCCTACATAAAACAAACTTTTTTCTTCACAATAAAAGAAATATTCAATTTATGCAAGTCAAGCTTTATAAAACTAACATTGAATCGACTGATAATCCTCATTCACAGACGAAGCCATATCGTCTACAAGTTTATTGATACGTTCTTTAACCCGTTGAATAAACAATACAAACAATAGCCTTTAATCATATCGGCTAATGATATGACCTTGCTATATCCTCATATTGTCTAGTCTAATTGGCTGTCCATCTTCACAATACGTTTATGTATGCAAATTAGCTCAATTGCAGCTAGAAGCACGTAGCTCGGCTCGGCTCGGCCTTTTCGCCACTCGAATTTTTAGGTCAAACAGGCCGTAGGCTCATCTGATGTTAAGTGATGCCGGTACTCATAATCCTAAAAGGCTGGCTGACCTTGCTGGTCTCTAGAAGAACCCTAAAGCGTATTGGTTTATATACTGCGATTAGTTACAGTAGTCCGCGGAGAGAAGTGTCTTAAAAACTTTAATTTGCAGATCATAGAACATGATGATACAAATAGCATCGTCCATTAACGAACATTCAGAGATCTCATGTACAAAACGTCCCAGGTCCTGTGGTTTAAAGCCTTCTAAACACGGGTTCATTAATGTTAATAAATAAAATTGGGTCTTTAAAGCCGGCCTAGTCATATATAATGTGGCTTTCCTAATGGGAAACGACGGTTGGCACGCCGTTGCTTTAGTAGATTTGTCTAATAATACAATAAGGAAATAGTCTCGATGGTTGCAGTAATACATAAGAGACCGTGTGACATAACGAGGAACAAGACAAGACACAATCAACACACGGTCTATCTACATAATCATAATTTAATAGAAACCAATTAAACAGTGGGAATTACAATATTGTTATATCTATCATAAACAAATTCAGGCTTTCATTAAATCGCTCCGGTAACTTAGCCGCGAAAGCGGAACAAACTCGCTTTCGTTTAATTAATATAAACTTAATCGTTATTTCAGGACCTGTTAAATCTTTATATTGCCATATTTAAGTCTTTATTTCCGTATTATGTAATTATCGCCGTGTGACAATCTTTAAGATAACATAAACCAGTTAATAAAGTTATAAATATAAGATAAAAATACTTCCAATCTTATCGTTCAATACTGCAATCACGCCAATAAAATATTTATGGTGATACCCGCAATTAAATGATATTTAATTATGCGTATATGATTTGTAACAGAGAGTTATTAATTATTATTGAAATGTATTCAAATTAGATTATTTAATTATGTATGTCCTCTTTGCATACAGATGCATAGTTTTAGTGAAAGTTTGGCTTAATTATTGTTTTTTCTTTTCAGAATGCCAGTTATGTGATCAACAGACGCTATTCAAGGAGCAAGATGTCACCTGTCTGCCACAACTTCGTACAGAATGCGTGGAAGAAAGATTTCTGCTCCAACTGCTTCAAATCTCGCGAAGAGCACGCAAAGCAAGATAGGACACAAACAGACAGCAGTAAATATTTACCGACTCCATTCCAAAATAGAAACACATTCTTCAAGAAAACTCCGCCAAGCATTCTTAAGGTACAATCTAAGAAGAAAAGCAAACGTAATGTTCGGTTTCCTGAAGAAGTATGCAGTGTCATAGGATATGGAGGTGACGACTGGTCCGATGGAGAAGAATTCGAAGTCTCCGAGGACAACGATGAAGATGATTCATTCCCAGATACAGAAGAAGAAAGAGAGCTTCACAAGATAACAAAATGTAACACAGACTTTAACACAGTGAAAGCTAACCTATTAGGTGATTCAGCAGCTAAATCTTATACGTCATTAATGCTAGGCAAAGTACAAAAAGATTCAGATGGAAAGAAGAAAACACTAATGGTATCTGTTACCCCCTTTGGACAAGATAACAATAGTCCGTCAGTAAAGACGCATGCTCGAAAATCTGCAGTAATTTCTGGTACTGATCCACTCACCGAAGAGTCAACAAAAAATAATTACAAAACAAATATCATACTCTCCACATACATTAAGGAATCTGAAACCATTATAGCTGCGGAAGGAGTTAAATCTACTGATACTATATTGTGTACAGAAAAATCACTCCTTGAAGAAATTTCTGAAACATTGCAACAAAATCGAATGGGTGGAACTGATATGAGCTTTTCTCAAATAGGGAGTGACAAGCCGACTGTTGTTGAAGAAAAGATTAAAGAGAGTATGCAAGATGAGTGTGAAAGAAAAGACAGCAACGAAACCAAAAAGAATGGTATCGTTAGAAAATCCCCGTTACCGAAAACTCAGGAAAGACCAAAAGTTAATCTAAGTAGATCAGAGTTTAAGTTTTGTAAAATAAATATCGAAAGTAGTAGCGTCGATTCTGCTGTCAGCACGTTAAACTCTACTCCAAATAATTCTTTTACGTCGGACGATGAGAGTTTTAGTGCTAGAACTGACTCGGATAATGATGATAGCGGCCATTTCTCTGAGCCGCACAAATGTGAAGAAACCGTTAAGATCAAGGTGTTTAATGAAAGCGATAAAAACATTAAAATGTCACCGATCGGACAGTTAAGGAAAGTAGACGGTCAAGCTCACAGTGGATATTCAACATTCCAGAATCCAATTATAGATATGCCACCCATTATACCTAAACAAGAAGTAATATTTTCCGCGGAAGCGAGTCGTGAACTGGCGGGTGAGCCCGATGGGCGGGCGGATCCCGATGAGTCAACCGAAGCCCCCGCGTTACCTAAGAGCCCAATGCCTACTATGGATCCACGTCCATCATTCCTTCACGGTATGATCACTGACATAATGCCGTCGAAACCAGTTTTACCTGAAAAGCCTAAGCTTCCCGTAAAACCTGTTATTAAACAAACGAGTAAGAAAAATAATACCGGTACACAAAACGTTATGCAAACAGCAAAAACAGACATCGAGAAAGTTACTCGACATGCTAATGAGGAAAAGAATAATGAATTATGTGAAGATCGATCAGACACTATATATTATGCAAAACCAGTGTTAACTAAACAAGATAGCGACACATCACTTAACAGTTTATGCAAACGGAAAGCGCCAACCCCACCTTTAACTCCGAACGAAGAATTCTCCAACAATATTTACCAAAGAAATCCTAATGGATTTATGAAGTCTGACTCACCGGTCGTACGTGAAATGGAAAAACGAGAAAGAGCTGTTATGTCATCGTCACCCAAACAGCGACACTCAAATGAGCCGGATATATCCAAAACAGATGTTCCGGAACCAGCACCACGACGTAATATATCCCTTTCACATGACAATTTACTATTAGACGAAAAGCGAAAAGGAAAACTGAAGTTCTCTATCAAGAAGTTGTTACGTATCGGTTCTTCGAAAGATTTGGACAAAAAAGAGTTAAGCGTGGCCACAGTTACGAAAGTAACAAGTAAAACTGAAGAGATCTATGATTTGACACCGAAACCGAAACCTAGATTGGTGATTATTCATCCTTTGGACATCAACGGATCCAGCGTTGAGGTGGTGAAATCAAATTGCGAAATATCAGACAATTTGCGGCGTCTGAGTCACGACGATGTTTCGTTATACAGTGGGTGTAGTTCCGCGACAGATGACATGCCGAAGGTCGTAAACAAACCCCCGCCTCCACCAAGGTTGTCGAGCGAAGATTATAAAAACACATCTGGTATACCCAAGCCGGCTAGACCACCACCGCCTAAGTCTATCGCCCTGCAGAAGAAGCAAAAACAACAAGCCTGGGCGGCCGCTCCCAGCAACGGTGACACCATTTATGCTAATTTAGGTAAGTCACGATCTTGTAAACTTACTGAGATATTAATTCACCTTAATTTATTGTAACTTGGTAACATTTGTAGCATTTAATGTTCAATGTTACATACTTTTATGTTCTATAAAATACAGTAGAATTATCCTAAAGCTACATATATTATAAAAGGATATTGAGTAATAACAATATATGTGTCGTTAATATTATGTTGCATAACGTACGCGAGATGATTCTATAAAATACCTGTATGTTTGCATTAATGAGATGGTGTGTACATACAATTTAACTTGATAACCATACATTACATTATTAATTCTATATAACCGCAAAATCGTGTTATATAAAATTAATAAAAAAGAAAATCTTCCATAAATTATGTATTTTAAAAATCGAACTTTTAATGATTACCTTGAAACTGAAAACCACTCAATATAACACAAATTCCCTAAAGAACTTCCTCCCAAACTGAGAAGTGACGTACTGGAACTTAATGTAATGCCTTTTTAAACTCACACACGCACGCATTAGTTGCTAATGTGTATAATTATATAAAATAAATTACCGTCTAAAATTCAAAATACTTGCGGGTTTAATTTAAAAGGGCATTAAAGATTACACCAGAGCTTAAAAGACTAAAGTATGAACGGCTGTCTGATGGCGACGTGCATCTCATTCGTATATTAAGTTTCTCATGTATATGATATTATCACTTTGTAAAGAGAAAATAAAGTCCTTTTAACGTTAATTCAAAACATAATGTTAGACGCTACTGAAGTTACGTGTATCACAAAATAAGCCGTATCACATGCATTACTGTACTTGATAGTGGAATAACTGTGATCTCATCCCACTGACCTCGTCCTGTCGTGACTACGAGCTTTACATTATAATTGTTAACATTTTATTCAAACAGATAGATCACGATACTTTTCCTTTACGACTTTCTTAGGTAGGTATAGCTTACAGTATGTAACACAACACATTTCACTATCACCACCTAAAACGTCGAAATTATTCGACTCGGGTAAACGGTAAAACGATGACTCTTTTCATGTTATTAAATTAACTCAATATATCGACAGAAACCGCGTAGTCTCTTAAACGTCGCTATAGATAGTATGCACTGTATATACATATATATGTAAGACTAAATAGCAATTAGAGAGTGAATTGTATGCAAAATTTTAGTATATGCTGGATAATCTTCGCGTTAGTGAAGCCGTATACAAATTATCGGATAAAAAATATGTGTTAACTATATTTGAAATGTCAATATAAAATAATTCAAAAATAATAATTTCCAGGAGAAATAAGGTCGGCATTAGCACCTCGAAAGCCAGAACGAACGGCCAGTATGCGTGAAAGAGAGACACAATTAGAACTACTAAAGCGCAGGACGCCAATCGAAGACGATGACAAAGATGAAATAGATGATGGACCACAGGAACTGGTACAGGCCACGAACGACCCAGTTATCAACAGCTACGATGAAGTATATAACAACAAATATGATGAGAACTGTGATTCAGCTAAAAATAGCGACAGTGATTACGAATATGTTCACAACGCGCGGTCAAGCTCGCCAGAATGCGACTCGCCAATCAAGCCCCAAGAAAGACCCGAGAGAAAGACTGAAACCGAATTTCCCAAATATAATTTCCGGTCTTCCCTGCCATACTGCGGAAGCGAGACAGAATCAGAGATATACTCCCCATACAGTTTCTACAGCTCCAATGATAATATGGATAGTCCAAGCAACGATGACTATCAAGCAGACATGACGCCAAAAACTACAACAAACAAATTGCGTGTTAGAAAGGGAAGGAGCGTGGTACACAGGAACTTGGAGGATAATTACGGGGCCGTGGTTATCGCGAATCACGAAGCGCTGGCGCAGGTTTTAGAACAGGTAATTTGATATAATTCATGTAATTTTCTTGTACTAAATTGCGACGTGGCGTGATGTAATTGATTAGAAAATCGCCCTTTAGCTACAACGGTTTAACTAAAATATCAGGTCGAGAAAATCACCTACTATTCGATTTTGATAGGCATAAATTGATAAACTACAGTAAATCAGGGTAACACTTACTTATGTGAATTTCGATGCCATGCAAAATACAAGTGAATTTAAATTGCAATTAATAAAATTCCAACCCCCTTCACATGTCAATTAAGTCATGCCTTTCAAGACATCTGCAATTTTTTAAGCAAGACAGGTAAATTAAATTAATACGAATTTGAAATTCCTTACTAAATGTCACAGAATATATTGACTATGTAACGTTATTCGCTTAGCAAACATTGTAATGAAATATTTTTCTGTAAACCGAAGAATTAGGGACTCCTCATGCATGCGAGTTGGACAAAAATTAATTACGAATACGTAATTTGCAGGTGCAACAAAGCGCAACAATGCAGCCTTCTCTACGCGGCTTGAAAGCCTGCACCAATCTACGCTGGACAGACTTCTGCATACAGAGCAAACACACGAAAGCTGGCAGGCGTTTCTTCTATCCAGCGATCTGGAACTCCAGCCAAGGTCCTGTCAATGTAACACTAATGCTGTACAAGGAGCAGATGGCATCGCAAATGGTCTGCCAATCGGTACAACCTCAAACCTTGAGTCTTAATGCCATAACTGAGTTTTGCGATTTGGTTCCTCTGCAGCAGTTCGGAGAAGACGGAGAGGATCTGGTTCAAGGTAATAATATTAAAACATATGTCATTATAAGTTTCATTTGTTTCGCCTAACATAACGGTTACTTTAACTTACGGTTGGTAATACGACACGATTTTGACCATTGCCCGTTGACATATCTGTCAGAGAGATATATTATGATTTTAACTTACTATTCAGCAAGAACCTGGTCTAGATGAAACGTGTTACAAGACAAATAATTTTTATTCGTATTTCAGCAACAATTGTCGTATTGGCTCACGCGCAGCCCGACACCATCGACTCGTACGGCGAGTTGCTTCATATGACAGATTCTACATCTAAGGAACATCAGCTGGTTCAGACAGAGCAGAAACATGAAGCCATATTTATTATGCTTCAAGTCATAATCGGCCTCAAGTGCCTTCAAGCCCGAGGCGTGGAAGAAGTCCATAAAGCCCTAACATCGTTTATTATTTTGAAAGAAGTTCAGGCAAGCAATTCATCGCCAACTCAAGATGATAGGTTAAACTCCCTGTCAGCACCGAAGACGAATTGCTATGGGAGATTATGTATTTTACAAGGGTAATATTCTCTTTAAATGTTTTAGTTCACTGTAAATATTTAATACGATATATCTAGATGAATAGTTGTCCCAATCCCTTTCTTCTATATAGTGTTATAATGATGTTCATTCTGTCCAACAGGAGGAATAACAGGTACTGAAGCGAATGATTGCTTTTGCCATTTGCATTGATTTTTACAAAGATTAAACATTGTTTCTCTAAAACTGAACCCAAGATCTCTAATCTAGAACGTACTTTTAATGCAATTAATTTAACTACAGATATGGTTTAAAGTTTTATAAAAATATTTAATAAAAAATGTTATTTTCAGATTGGGTGACGACAGCAATAAAACTGAAGACGATCACCCTTCATCATTATGCAAATGTGCAATGAAAGCACTAGAAATACTTCTTCCAGGAGAAAAACTATCCCCTCTTCTCAAAGAAGTATTGCAAGAAGAACGAGCAATCTCCCTAAATCAAGCGAAATCTGTGCTAGAATTCATGCTTTGGGGTCCTTTAGACGTCGTTCAAGGCGTCCCTGTGAGTGAAAGGGAACTGTCCCTTCAACGATGGTTAGATCTAGAAAGGGCAACAGTTTTACACGGTCTTGTCAGAACAAGAATACAGCTAAATGTATTCGAACAGTTACATTTAATGTTTCTAGTACGGTCAACCGCTAAGGCGATGTGTGACGCGTCAGTGTTGCTAGAAAAGGCGGCAGTGTATTAAGCTTTACTCGAATAAATTGTCTATGCGCTCAGTTTGACAGTTACCATTTGGAGATGAATTGTCATTTTTAATTGTCGAAATTAATTTATGCGCATAGCTTAATTTTAAGTTCATATTAATCAGGCACTCGTAATATTATGTTGTCCCGTATTTATCGGCGTATTTTTGCAATGTATTTGTGCCAATTTTATAAAAGTATAGATTATAAATATTTGTTTTAGACTATTAAATTCTTTTCTTATTATTTATTTTTTAAATTTAGAATGTTCGGCGTCAATTCGATCTATAATTTCTTGCCTTGGGACTAGCGTAAAAGTGCCAATGAATTGTACTGAATCATACTCATTCTGCCGGTGCCTTGTATTATACACATAACATAATTGTAAATGCCTGTATTTATATTATATCTAGCGTACAAGCAACTCTGCAGTTCAAATAATTTTTCAAACTTGTATTAAGATTTATTAAATAAAAACTTAAAACTATCAGATATTTTCATTAAAACCATTACTTAAATTAATGTATCTGTAATTTCTTATTTTAACGCTTCTACATTGAACTACAGAAGCTACTAAACCAGATCTTTAATTATTTATTTTATATGTTTACATGACTACATCTTATCCTAATTTAAAAAAAGAAGAACAATGCTTATATTACAGTGAAAATAAAAATTAAGCAACAAAATCAACTCTTAATTCTAAGCACATTCGGCTATTGAAGTGACTATTCACATAAAATAATACGCCTTTACAAAACCTAGGCACATATATAAATGGTAGTAAGATCATTTTTTCGAACACACTTAAATCACAGACTAAAAAAATTGCACGTCGAGTGGACAACCTCCTTTATGAAGTTGATTAAAAATAAATGTTACTATCAAAACCTATACAAGAGTAATTGGCTAAGATTTATCTCTTCTTCGGTGTCTGATACTAGGAGTGTTTTATCAAATTTGCAATAGATGAAGAATACAATGTAACCCTCAAGACAACGCCTAAATAAAAATGGTATTACTAAGTACGTTAGAGCTATTTAACATTAATATACTTATGCGTGCGAAGAAATCGAATAATTTTGTCGTATAAACTATTAACCAGTCGAAATGGAGATACTTGTTAAGCTGTACATACAGAGACCTAACTTGTATTTGTTTAAAATTAAACTAATATCTACAGTTTTACAAATGTAAAATTGCATGAATAGGTAAGAGGCTCCGCCGTCCTCGCTAGGCTGTATTTTCGAAGGATGTCCGTGGATCGGAACCACTTGCTACCATTGTTTAAACTAGTTATTTGTTTATAAATTTAATCAACTTGAAACAAATCTTTTATATAAAAATAAGTCCGGTTTTCCTTCCTGACGCTATAACTCCAGAACGCACGAACCGATTTCCACGGTTTTGCATTCGTTGGAAAGGTCTCCGGCTCTGTGAGGTTTATAGCAATTCAGGAAAAATATCAACAGAAAAGCGGGATCACCAAACGAAATGTTACATAAAACGAAGCCATCGGTGGCGAAACGGAGTTCGCCGAGTTTGCTAGTCTTTTATAAAATAAAAAGGGCGCATTTGTTGCTAGCTGTTATACGCTAAAAACTTCGTTGAAAATGCCTGTTCTCAACGATGAGATTAAAACAATCTAAATCTATATCACATTGCTAATATAACACCCAAAAATTGAAATAGATAATACGAATTAATAACCTATATAAAATATACACCATTCAAGATATTTTGCATAAATAATTGTAATTAAATTTTAATTACAATTATTTATTAATTAAATTTGCTTAATTTAATTAAAGAAAATTACAAAAGTGGGGTCGAGGTAACCACATAGGGTTATACTGCACAATTCTGCGAAGTGCAACACCATACACTAATAACGTCTCACCCATTTTTGACCAGCTGAGTGAACTGGCTTCCTTCGCAGCAGCTGACCCCGAAAGGCTTATAATAGAATTGCTACTTATATTTAGTAACTAGGAAAACTATGTAATCGCGATTCAGAAAGATCAAAATTGTTGTCGGTAGATTTAAGATAAATCTACCCTCAAAAGTTAATAGAATTCATAATGGCATAATGACAATGCCATCCGTCATATAATTTTTGTGAATGTCATTTGTTTATAAAAAGATAAATAGTTAAGGTCGGTGGCGATTTTTGGAGGGATGTTCAAATGAAACTGTTGGTTTGAAGCTGGGTGTCAACTGGCTTGAATTGTTTAAAACATGAGCTTATAACAAACATTAAATTAGGGGTAAATGGGTAACAAAAAACTAACTTGGCTTATTGAAGGGATCTTAAATCTAAGTGACGCTTAGGTTACCTGTTGCGACATTGCGCAAGTTTTATATCAGGCGCATTTTCAAATAATAATTGTAAGTTAGGTCGAGTGCAGCGGCTGATAGATGGCTTAGATGGAGTGGCGAGTGTGGCAGAGATTAAAACCAGCAGCGGCTGCATAACACGTTCAGCTGTGCAAGTTGCCAGTACAAGAAGAATATTGAAGAGTTCAACGGCAGGGATTATGTTGCGACATTGCGCAAGTTTTATATCAGGCGCATTTTCAAAATATAATTGTAAGGTGGGGCGACGTGCGCCATCACTTCTCTCAGGTCATATAAAGAAATTAAACAAGTTTATACAAGAAGTCCCAAGAGTTTCATTTACCGGCCCAGTCATTCCCTAAAGAATGAACATTACCTCTAAAAGATATAAGTGTAGTCAACATATTGGACATTATCGAAAACGATAATGTTATATTACAATTTATGAGTGTAGGAAAATCTAAAGGTTATGAAGGCTGCGCTTCTAATTATTAACTAAAATATATATTATATAACATTAAATGTTAGGTTACATAACTCTAGTAAGTAATAAATACTTATTTATTTTAAAAGGCACTATCGAAACACAGATAACACGACATACAAAAACACAATACATGCATGTGCATTAATGACAAAGTGTGCACAAAATTTATATTAACGACATTAAAAATAAAAGACAAACTAGATTAAGAAATACAAGTGTGCTATATATATTTAATATATTTCTACTTTGCAATTGTTACTATTGGTGACGGTGCGGCGGTGTGTCTCTAAATACAAGGAAAAAGTGGGGTCTACAAATACATGTATCTACAAATACACGTAATATAGATATACAAGGCAAAAGTTGGGTCTACAAATACATGTAATATATAAATACAAGGCAAAAGTGGGGTCGAGTTAACCACATAGGGTTATATTGCACAACTCTGCGAAGTGGAACACCATACACTAATAACATCTCACCCACTTTTGACCAGCTGAGTGAACTGGCTTCCTTCGCAGCAGCTGACCCCGAAAGGCTTATAATAGAAATGCTACTTATATTTAGCAACTAGAAAAACTATGTAATCGCGATTCAGAAAGGTCAAATTTGTTGTCGGTATATTTAATACAAATCTACCTTCAAAGTTCATAGAATTCATAGTGTCAATAATTACAATACCATCTGTCATGTGATTATTGTGATTGTCACTGGTTAATAATATATATAAATACGGTTATTAAATGTTGTCTTTAGTTAATTCTGGTATAGAAATGACAAATTCGAAAAAGTGATTAGTTACAACGTAACGGTTTTTTCCATTACAAACTGTGTTAAGCGGTATCAAAGGTCATAAACAAAAGATGCTTAAGTTATGAAGAAAATTATTACGACATTTGTTTATTTTTTTGACGCGAGAGCACTAGACGTGCTCCTAAGGCCTACGAAGGTTTATTACTTCATACATGGCCAAGGCCAAGTTGAGGAAATTTTTACTGTAAAATTTAGGAAAAAATATTCAAAAAAATTTGATAGCGATTAAGTTTTGTACCTATTTTTAAAGCCTAGCCCTCACGATCTGCAGAACATGCTAATCGCTAACGCATAAGGCAGTTGTCAGACCTTCTACACTTCTTTTCTCACTATCACAAACTCCCCATTCAAGATTAGGAGAAGATTTGTCTTGCATGCCCGGTCGGTTTCTATATACACAACCATGCAATGATTTTAATTATATAAGAATCATCATAGATTAGAAATAATTAAGGAATAATAAACAGATGACTTTCACAACATTTTATTGTCTTTTTTATCATAGAGAAATCTCCAAGCATCATAACAAGCACTATACTAATAACAATCAGAAATGAAAATGATTACAAATAAAATTATACCATCAAATTTGTAAGTACACATTAAGATCTTATAAAAAACATTAAACACAGACTAAAAATCTTTGCAAAATTGCCTGAAAAAAAGTATTTCAGCTGATTCATTTAATGAATTAACTTCTCTTCACTTTAAAGACTTATTAAAGAAAATAATCTAAAATTGCACATCTGCGCATAAATTCTACTTTCCACCCATTCCGTGAGTGTTGCCACCAATAAATTCTATTTGATAGATTAAATATCATTTCAATTCCTTAATCTATAATTTTAACAAATTAATTACAAAAGTTAAAATAACTATAAAAAGCTAAAAAAAATATATAAAGCAAGCTTAAATTACACTCAATACTGTCCAACTGTAGCTTATGTATTATTATAATAAAAACCATACAAACACATATGGAATGTTATGTACGAAAATTTGAGCTATGTATGAGATGTTTCGTCAATAAAAATATAAATATTAAAATAATTTTAATATATACTGATTAAATAAAGATAGATTTAAAAGTACTAGCTTATAAAACTGAGAAATATTAAATAACAATATTTTATTATTGTCGTATAAAAAATGATGTTTTCTTTAATCACCTTACATTAACTAAATTTTAATAATTCTCAATATTAGTATTTCTTTTCAGATCATTTTTTTTTCCTTTTAAATCCATCTGCAATCAGCCTCATGGCTTTTATCAGATTTTATACTTTTCAGATCTAATAAAAATTAAATGCATAAAATACCCGCAAATAAAAAACCTATATTTATATTATATATATAACCATGGCAAAGAAATATAAAAAAATTGTCTATGGCAGTGAATGTCATATGACATAATGAATACTTATATTTCTAATCTATTCATAATACTAGAAAAACACCTACACTTATAAAATAGTGATTTTAAGTAGAGGCACTGGGAACCATTTGATTTCGCTGGAAATCCAACTTCAATGAATTAACCAACTGCGTCGAACATCTGGGGTATGGCACAGATTTCTCTGTCTTACAATCCCTTGTTAAAGTATACATATTCTGGAGGTTTTCCGTCGGTGTTTTTCACAATTTCATCATATCTGTCCTTCTCAAAGCGTTTGATTGTGTCAATTGACAATTTGCTGAAAATAAATACATTTCATATATATTTGCTTTTTTGACAATAGGTTGTTTTTTTTTTTTTTAAATATAATCTACTTTATTTATTCTGAATAAACTGTACAAAGAAATGAAATTATTAACTAGTCTGAAAGAAAATGTACATTATATGTTCAGTTAACAGAATTTTTAAATGATCAAATTTAATATTACGATCTGAGTTTGTCTAGTTTGTTTGGTCACGCCAACTTCAAGAATTACTGGTTCGAATTGAAAATTTATTGTTTCTTTAGATAGAGCATTAAACATATTACGACCAAATTAAAGCGGGTAAAATATTTTACATAAACCTTACCATCGTTGTGGGAATATAGCGCACGCTGTCGGCACCATGAATGTTAAACTGAAAAAAAAAATATTTTAGCATTTTTTTCTAAAATAATAATGGTATTAAATTTACGCTATGACGAAATTTATTTAATTTACGTTATGCCGAAATTTATTGAATTTACGTTATGCCGAAATTTATTTAATTTACGTTATGCCGAAATGTATTAAATTTTCGAAACTTCCTTTTAGTAATAGTAAACAATTTATATTTCGGTGAAAATCAAATTCAAGACTTTCAGGATTATACACTGATCTGTTCAGTGCGACTTACCAAAGGTATGATTAGTATGAAAAAATTAAAAAATATATTATTTTAATCATGCCTTTAGACATGTTGACGTCTTTGTCTGTTAGACAAATGTATAAACTCAAAAAGTATTGCACGTCTTTTTAAGCGATTTCCATCAAAAGATAAGGCGATAAATAAAGGCATGCGTAAGTTCCCAAAAAGTCGACGGTGTATTAAGATAAATTAAAAAAAGTGTGTGTACTTATGTACATGAAATAGAAGTTATACTTCTTTGGCGTGATAATTTTCTTCGAGCACTTTAGAGGGACGTTTCCCTCTTCGAATATAGTTACAATAAACACTATGTTTTTCACATTGGAACGGGTTTTCTCGTATAGAAATCATTATTTTGGTTTAAATAAACGCAATTCTGAAAAAAATCTACGCCATAATAGACAATGCAACTTGTCCATAAAACAGAGCAAGCGCCAACTAGTGGCCCAGACTGTTTTACCGACCTTTGAACAGATATTCAAGGTGTCGGTTTTTTGTGACGGTGTGCGCGCGCATCGTAAAAATTTACTCTCATCATTTTTCCCTAACGCGCAAAAAGAAGTATAACTTCAAAAATGATCACGAAACGTATATTATTTGGGGCCAAGTAAACAAATGGTCGTAATGACTACTTTTTTTTCTTATATCGCTAGTTAAAATTATACTCACAATAGTCCAACTATGCTTGTCTGTATGCCAATGTGAGCCCACTTGATCCTTTGCATCCAGGCCTTGGGTTCGATTCTCTCCATTATCACGGGTAGGAGTAACATTCCAGGTGCACACATTACGATTCTAAAAATTCATCAAATAACCATTACCAATGTGGCCCTATTTTTGTACGTGTCATTAGGTTCTTAACTAATTTCTTTGAAAAAACAATTTAAAAAAATATATATTCTATACATGGTATCAATAAAGATAATCAGTGTAAAATCAACAAAGATAATCCATAAAGATTATTAGTGTAAAATCAATAAAGATTATTAGTGTAATATCAATAAAGATAATCAATAAAGATTATTAGTGTAAAATTAATAAAGATAATCAATGAAGATTATTAGTGTAAAATCACTAAAGATTATTAGTGTAAAATCACTAAAGATTATTAGTGTAAAATCAATAAAGATTATTAGTGTAATATCAATAAAGATAATCAATAAAGATTATTAGTGTAAAATTAATAAAGATAATCAATGAAGATTATTAGTGTAAAATCACTAAAGATTATCAGTGTAAAATCAACAAAGATAATCCATAAAGATTATTAGTGTAAAATCAATAAAGATTATTTAGTGTAATATCAATAAAGATTATTAGTGTAAAATTAATAAAGATAATCAATGACGATTATTAGTGTAAAATCAACAAAGATAATCCATAAAGATTATTAGTGTAAAATCAATAAAGAGAACCAATAAAGATTATTAGTGTAAAATCACTAAAGATTATCAGTGTAAAATCAACAAAGATAATCCATAAAGATTATTAGTGTAAAATCAATAAAGATTATTAAGTGTAATATCAATAAAGATTATTAGTGTAAAATCAACAAAGATAATCCATAAAGATAATCCATAAAGATTATTAGTGTAAAATCAATAAAGATTATTAGTGTAATATCAATAAAGATAATCAATAAAGATTATTAGTGTAAAATCACTAAAGATTATCAGTGTAAAATCAACAAAGATAATCCATAAAGATTATTAGTGTAAAATCAATAAAGATTATTAAGTGTAATATCAATAAAGATTATTAGTGTAAAATTAATAAAGATAATCAATGAAGATTATTAGTGTAAAATCAACAAAGATAATCCATAAAGATTATTAGTGTAAAATCAATAAAGATTATTAGTGTAATATCAATAAAGATTATTAGTGTAAAATCACTAAAGATTATCAGTGTAAAATCAACAAAGATAATCCATAAAGATTATTAGTGTAAAATTAATAAAGATTATCAATAAAGATAATCAATGAAGATTATTAGTGTAAAATCACTAAAGATTATCAGTGTAAAATCAACAAAGATAATCCATAAAGATTAGTAGTGTAAAATCAATAAAGATTATTTAGTGTAATATCCATAAAGATTATTAGTGTAAAATCAATAAAGATTATTTAGTGTAATATCAATAAAGATTATTAGTGTAAAATCAATAAAGATTATTAGTGTAAAATCAATAAAGATTATTAGTGTAAAATCACTAAAGATTATCAGTGTAAAATCAACAAAGATAATCCATAAAGATTATTAGTGTAAAATCAATAAAGATTATTAAGTGTAATATCAATAAAGATTATTAGTGTAAAATTAATAAAGATAATCAATGAAGATTATTAGTGTAAAATCAACAAAGATAATCCATAAAGATTATTAGTGTAAAATCAATAAAGATTATTAGTGTAATATCAATAAAGATTATTAGTGTAAAATCACTAAAGATTATCAGTGTAAAATCAACAAAGATAATCCATAAAGATTATTAGTGTAAAATTAATAAAGATTATCAATAAAGATAATCAATGAAGATTATTAGTGTAAAATCACTAAAGATTATCAGTGTAAAATCAACAAAGATAATCCATAAAGATTAGTAGTGTAAAATCAATAAAGATTATTTAGTGTAATATCCATAAAGATTATTAGTGTAAAATCAATAAAGATTATTTAGTGTAATATCAATAAAGATTATTAGTGTAAAATTAATAAAGATAATCAATGAAGATTATTAGTGTAAAATCAACAAAGATAATCCATAAAGATTATTAGTGTAAAATCAATAAAGATTATTAGTGTAATATCAATAAAGATTATCAGTGTAAAATTAATAAAGATAACCAATGAAGATTATTAGTGTAAAATCAATAAAGAGAATCAATAAAGATTATTAGTGTAAAATCACTAAAGATTATCAGTGTAAAATCAACAAAGATAATCCATAAAGATTATTAGTGTAAAATTAATAAAGATTATCAATAAAGATAATCAATAAAGATAATCAAAAAAGATTATTAGTGTAAAATCTATAAAGATTATTAGTGTAATATCAATAAAGATTATTAGTGTAAAATTAATAAAGATAATCAATGAAGATTATTAGTGTAAAATCACTAAAGATTATCAGTGTAAAATCAACAAAGATAATCCATAAAGATTATTAGTGTAAAATCAATAAAGATTATTACTGTAATATCAATAAAGATTATTAGTGTAAAATCACTAAAGATTATCAGTGTAAAATCAACAAAGATAATCCATAAAGATTATTAGTGTAAAATTAATAAAGATTATCAATAAAGATAATCAATGAAGATTATTAGTGTAAAATCACTAAAGATTATCAGTGTAAAATCAACAAAGATAATCCATAAAGATTAGTAGTGTAAAATCAATAAAGATTATTTAGTGTAATATCCATAAAGATTATTAGTGTAAAATCAATAAAGATTATTTAGTGTAATATCAATAAAGATTATTAGTGTAAAATTAATAAAGATAATCAATGAAGATTATTAGTGTAAAATCAACAAAGATAATCCATAAAGATTATTAGTGTAAAATCAATAAAGATTATTAGTGTAATATCAATAAAGATTATCAGTGTAAAATTAATAAAGATAACCAATGAAGATTATTAGTGTAAAATCAATAAAGAGAATCAATAAAGATTATTAGTGTAAAATCACTAAAGATTATCAGTGTAAAATCAACAAAGATAATCCATAAAGATTATTAGTGTAAAATTAATAAAGATTATCAATAAAGATAATCAATAAAGATAATCAAAAAAGATTATTAGTGTAAAATCTATAAAGATTATTAGTGTAATATCAATAAAGATTATTAGTGTAAAATTAATAAAGATAATCAATGAAGATTATTAGTGTAAAATCACTAAAGATTATCAGTGTAAAATCAACAAAGATAATCCATAAAGATTATTAGTGTAAAATCAATAAAGATTATTTAGTGTAATATCAATAAAGATTATTAGTGTAAAATTAATAAAGATAATCAATGACGATTATTAGTGTAAAATCAACAAAGATAATCCATAAAGATTATTAGTGTAAAATCAATAAAGAGAACCAATAAAGATTATTAGTGTAAAATTAATAAAGATAATCAATGAAGATTATTAGTGTAAAATCACTAAAGATTATCAGTGTAAAATCAACAAAGATAATCCATAAAGATTATTAGTGTAAAATCAATAAAGAGAATCAATAAAGATTATTAGTGTAAAATTAATAAAGATAATCAATGAAGATTATTAGTGTAAAATCACTAAAGATTATCAGTGTAAAATCAACAAAGATAATCCATAAAGATTATTAGTGTAAAATCAATAAAGAGAATCAATAAAGATTATTAGTGTAAAATTAATAAACATAATCAATGAAGATTATTAGTGTAAAATCTCTAAAGATTATCGGTGTAAAATCAACAAAGATAATCCATAAAGATTATTAGTGTAAAATCAATAAAGATAATCAATGAAGATTATTAGTGTAAAATCACTAAAGATTATTAGTGTAAAATCACTAAAGATTATTAGTGTAAAATCAATAAAGATTATTAGTGTAATATCAATAAAGATAATCAATAAAGATTATTAGTGTAAAATAAACAAAGATAATCAATAAAGATTATTAGTGTAAAATCACTAAAGATTATCAGTGTAAAATTAATAAAGATAATCAAAAAAGATTATTAGTGTAAAATCTATAAAGATAATCAATAAAGATTATTAGTGTAAAATAAACAAAGATAATCAATAAAGATTATTAGTGTAAAATCACTAAAGATTATCAGTGTAAAATTAATAAAGATAATCAAAAAAGATTATTAGTGTAATATCAATAAAGATAATCAATAAAGATTATTAGTGTAAAATAAACAAAGATAATCAATAAAGATTATTAGTGTAAAATCACTAAAGATTATCAGTGTAAAATTAATAAAGATAATCAAAAAAGATTATTAGTGTAAAATCTATAAAGATTATTACTGTAAAATATTGTGAATTCTAATTACTTTTATTGTAACAAGTCTGTCAAAATCCTATCCCATTCCCTCTAAAGAGTGTTTTTATTTGTAATGGATAAACTCTGAAACGAATTACAAATAAATGAATAAATAATATAAGTTAATTAAATAGCTCACCTCGAAGTAACAACTTGTGAAATTCCCTTAACTGGTGCAAGTTGTGATTTTCCAATAACTTTACCATTTTCGTCCGTTACATCCAAACCTGAAATATATAAAATTAATTATTAGTTACAAGAAATTATGTATGGATTAAACAGCTCCGTACGATATATTTTATATTAGTTTGTATTTTATATCACACATCAATTATTTTTAATCAATTATTTATTAAAGATCGACTGTTATTTACTTTCCTATATATGTGCAATAAATATCCTGATACTTTAAATATGCAGATTTAGTTATATTAAGTTAATTAATTAATATATACTGTATATAGTTGGGTTTTCTGAGAATCAATTATTTTGCGTTGCAACGTCCGAAGTTGCTTTGAAAAACTAATTTCGGTCTGACATATAAATTCCAATCTTTACATATATTATTCTACTGTATGTGTTAATGTCACTGAAACGGCTGGATCGATTAGAATGAATTTTTTTGTATGCGTTTAGGTGGCTCATTGGGTTTAGATTCACAAATCAGCCCGCTGCCAGCGCTGCAGTCGGTAACTAGGTTATTTATCTATACAGCAAATAAACAGCATGTATATTGTATATATAATAAATCTTCAGAGTATATAAACTCCTAAACGGCTGGACAGATTTTGCTGAAATTTTTGTGTGTTCAATTGAAGTCGAGAATGATTTACTGATATTTTTTTGTATGTAAGACGTGTGTACAGGACGTTGGTCGCTATTCATTAGTTAGGTATAACATATTTAAATCCAATTTGTAACTGAAAGAAAGAAAACTTATAACCCTCATAACTTACCAAGTAAAATTTCATTTTGCCTCATGAGTGGAATGTTCACCCAGTTAGCGGCCGCCACCGCCGCAAACGGAACAAATCTCTGGAATCAAAATATCATATAAATAACTTTCTGATAACTACATCAATATCTACTAGCCGTTTCCCGCCCGCTTCGCTGTGCGAATTAAAATAGGAAATAAATAAAATTTTATGTTTCATTATTATTATTTTTTTTCATATTTTTATTATTCTTCTTTTTAACTTCCCGCTAAGAAAATTGAAAATTTTCGAAAATCGATTTTTTAACAGTTTTGAGGTTCTAGGAATAGCAGTGAAGTCCGTATGTATAAATTTTCATAAAAGTAAAACAGCAATAAAAAAATGAAGGAACGTTGGAATTTAAAAAATAAATAGCCATAAACCATGTAGGAAAAATTTCGCATCGAACGGCAGTAGTTTAATGTCGATACGATCAGTGGTTTAGGCGTGAAGGAGCCTCAAACGAAGACCATTTTTCTTATATATATATAGATTACTATACTCACCGCTAAAATGGGATTCTTGGCTTTTTTCTGTATAACAAATTTGAAAGTAAGCGCCGTGGCCATTGCAGCAGACGTCGCGGACACATACGCGGCTCCCATTTGCTTCGTAGTTAGGGGCGAATTGGCGTTTCGGTTCGTATAATTTACTAACGCATTAAACGACTGGTTCACCCACTGCCAAAATACCACTGCCGTGGCAGTCCTGAAAATTTTTGGTCTATGTAGTTTTATTTTTAAAAATACAAAAGCTTAGTAAATATAAACATACCTATACCACTGCAACATTGCTCCTGTAACAAGACATCCCCCTGGCATTTGGAATGACATTCTACCGAATACATTCTGAAGTTCTCCACTATCAGGGTGGAATGCTGACTCATATAACTGCTTAGCTCTTACTACTTGCTCTAGTTTTGTTTCGGATGGCTCCTTTCCTTCTCTGAAAAAAGAAATATGAATATTAAGTTGTCAGTTACTTGGCTAAATGGTGGTTTGGTAGGGTTAGCTGTTATCACAGCTAATACACACATAATAGCTAAGACCTAAAAACTACTTTTGCCCACCTTAGTCTCATGTCAACTGTCGCTGACTATGATTGCCGTCAACCATTTTAAATGAGTTAATAAGTTAAAAAGAATGCAAAGTACTTGCGTAAACCAAGGAAGCATATAGATTGGTTGTTAGAGTATCTATTATAATATTTAGTCAATTTTATAAAATATAACTATGTGAAAATATAAATATCTAATCAGTTTTTCACAATATCAATAATTGCAATTTACTTAAGTTTACAAGTTGTTTTTGTTTGTTTCAATCATAGCATCTGAAGAGGCAACAAAGGTATTAACACAATGTACATAAGTGTAGATGGAAATCATCTAGATTTTATCATGTAACTTGAAACAAAACATAGTATCTCTTTTACATCATATTACACATTGTATTAATAAAAAGGTCATCCTCATTAAAATTACTGTAATTTTAATACCGGCATAGAAATGAAAATTGCATGTATTAAACAGAATGTAGGTGTATTTATTTGGTGGCTGTTGTTTGAAAAAGATCCAGAGTTGTTGAGTTGTATTTTAAATACAAATTGTACATTCTTTCAATACTTAACATCTTTTTGACCAACTTTAGTTGTTAGAATTTTATTATTAAACTCTCCTTACTCACTGACTTTGGAAATGACTTTTAATATTCTTATTTTAATATAAACATTACTTGTAATACACGCATACTGAGTAAGCGGGAAAATAAAAAATATTTGTCAAATAAAATAACTTACTTATATTTAAAATAGAGTTCTTTAGCCTGATACAACTCTTTTTCTGGTACCAATGAAAGCAGGGGGTTAGAGATAAAGGCGAAGTGGCGAAATCTACCCACAAAAGTTGTTTGATCCCACAAGGGCTGAGTGATATCTATTCTGTTTTCTGAGGACATTATCTAAAAATGAAAATCTTTTTAAACCCATTATAAATTTATTTAATAAGTTCAGAGTAATGAATAATTTTTTGCATTGTTTTAATTCCATGATATTATGATAAATGAAACATAAAGATATGCTTTAATTGCTCACAATTTAAAACATAAAAGCTTTGTGCATATGATTTTGTTATATAATAAGTTATATGTATTAATACTAGCATTGTGCAACACTATTTTTAAAATAGAGTGTAATCAGTTCAAACTTTTCAAAGTTAAACAAGACGTTTCTAATGTATAAATTTAGCTTTAATAATAACACATTAAAAAGAAGATTTGTAAAATTACTTAACTTTTCTTTATTATAGTTTCCGTCATTTTTTAATTAAAATTGTATATTTTAGCTGTTTAAATATATCCTTAAAATACAGTTTTCTTAACAAGTAAATAATCCAAAATTGAATTTGCTATTTGTAAAGATAACCTTTAGGCTTTATTTACAGTTTAAACAATTGGTAAATGGTGTTAGAGATATTTAACACAACTTTGCGACAACTAATTGCGAAAATTATATAAGTGTATTTACGTCGCAGTATTGAACTTTGCTATAATAATTATTTATAATTAAAATATGTAAGCTTACCCTAGTTTAATAACTGCTGGTTTAGATAAAATCGAAATACTTCTAAAGTGATTTGATTTTGAGTAATAATTTTAATACAACTAATAACTATTCAATTCAATTCTATCCAAGGTTATCCACTATAGACCTAAGACCGGTACCCGGCGGGCAGTGATGCCAATTGCCAACTCCTACAACTTCCACCTAAGACCAGCTTCAATATTATTATGTATTCCTAAATATTGATTAAATATCCTCTAAAGCTCTTGTTGTATTGTACTTGGTTTCAGAGGTAGTTTTACATAAACATTCAAGTTACAAGTAGTATAAGAGCTGTTATTTCGTTATTTTGGATATTTTTTATATTTCAGTTATACCCACGCTTAAGAGTTTTTATTTGGTTTAGTTTGTTGATTGGGTTCTAGGCTATATATATATATTGTATAAAATCGTAGGTTTTTTTAAAGAACTAAAGGTTTTTAAAGTACCTCTAAATAATGTAAACCATGGGCTGTGGACAAACCGATTACCTTAAATTAGAGGGGAACCCCCAAGCTGGCACCACTGGCGGCGGGGAGTTAAAAAAAAGTGTTATAGTCCTTCCGTCATCGGCTTGTCAGCCATGACGGATTAAACCACAGAGTACTTTGTTACAATTTAAAACTTAGAGGTTCTTTATTTAACTTGATATCACTGCTATCCTGTGGCAAATAATAACGTACGTACGTAATCCCGTACGGGGCTGTGCCCCCTTCGGGTGGTGAAATAGTTCGCACCCTGCTGTTAGGATGGTATGAGTGTGGGCTAACAGCCTTTGCAGTCTGCAGCGCGCAGTCGAAATCATAGTCGTGTTATACGTTGAACCGAGGAGCGACGCTTGACTCGATCCTATGGTCGTGTCTGAAGTGTCATGTCCTGGGATGGGGGGCCAAGGAGTGATCTCGACTTTGCCCTGGTGTCTTGGTCACTGGTATCGGGCAGACTCACGGCTCGCGGTCTAGCAAGGCCACGTTCCAAGGTCGAGAGGTGTCCACTCGATCCAGCATCGCGAGCCGTGCAACGAACTCGTCAATACACTCCATCCGCAGAACGCACATGGCGTTGCACGCCGTAAGGTGATTCTTTTACGGCGCGCAGACTTCAGTCAATGTGACCCTTAATAATCACCGGATAACTACTATCTACTGCAGACGGTGTTTAAAAACCCATGATAAGCATATTTCTCTTAACAATTACAGGGCTTACTTAACTAAGAAATATTATTATTTTATTTCATTTTGCCGTAGGTTTTATTTCTTAAAGTACCTACCTAATTTATGGTTTTATCATCTTAAGAGAGGAACTATCAAATGACAAATCACAGCCGGTCACATATTTAGGGGTCACCATAGACCAGCGACTCTCAATGCGGCACCACGTCAAGAGGGCAGTAGGGAGAGCCAAGGGTGCGATGAACGCACTCTACCCCCTACTCAGCGGCAACATACCTCTCCGGACCAAGCTCGCGCTGTACAAACTGTACGTGCGCTCACACCTAACGTACGCGGCACCGGCGTGGTACTCCTACACAAATGAGTGCAACCGCCAGAGACTGCGCGCCGTACAAAACATCAATCTACGACGCGCAGTGGGGGCCCCCCGCTACGTTAAGAACGCCACCAAAGCGCGAGACTTGAGGATGGAGTCCATCGACGAGTTCGTCGCACGGCTCACCAAGGGGATGTTTGATCGAGCGGACGCCTCTCAACATCCCCACCTTAAGCGCATTGCGCCGTGGCACTCCAGGCCACCTGACAAATACAAGTATCCGCGTGAGCTATTCTCCGCGGATACAACACACACCGGACAAGACGCCAGGGCAGCAACCGCGGCTACGACCGCTGGTCGCCTCGCTGGGCCTCCCCCGGGGCCACCGGGGGTCTCACCCGGCGGAGCTTGACTGCGAGCCGCGTAGCTGCCCAACACCAACGATTATGACACCTGGGCCAAGTCGAAAATACTCCTTGGCTCCTAACCACCGGATATGACACTCCGGACTAGACCCCATCGGCTGCACGCAGTGAGTTGAGGCCAACGTCTCCTTGCGCGCCGCAGCCCCCACCAAGAGCTACAAGTTCGACCCCGTACCGCCCAGTGGCGTAGCTACCAAGGGGCTAGGTGGGGCAGTGCCCCGGGGCCCTCAAGCTCAGGGGGCCCTCGAATCCTCACCAGAAATCTCGTTCGGTTAAAAAATGTTAAAAAAATCATGTTGTATCAGGAGTAAGTAAGCTAATGTCAATAAACTTTTTTGTACTGGTAAAAATAGTGGTTCAATTTTATTTGATTTTACCACTCATATTGATTTCCGTTAAAGTCAATAAATTGTGTCAAATCTAAAGATTTTGGCTACAGCTCATTGTATAATGAGAATTAAATAGCAATTGAAAACAAATCCGCATCAAGCCTGGATTTAAACGAAGTCATTGATACTTTTGCGAAAACTTAAGCTAGGAAAAAATTGACCTAGACTGAAAATCTCTGACCACGCAATTTATTCTTTAGTTTAGGGAAAGTTTAGAAATCATTAGGGCTTAGGTCGGGGCTGTACGGCGGATGGTCTAATAATTCTATGTTTTCTTGCTCTAAAAACTCTTTTGTTCTGTGCGCGGTGTGAGAACTCGCATTGTCGTGATGGAGGATGATGCGGCGGTTGCAGTTCTCTTTACGGAGTTCAGAAACGACCTGTGGCAAACAAATGCTAGCATACCATTCTGCATTAACCGTTCTTTGTCCCTCGAGAGGAATAGTCGCAACATGGCCGGTTTTGGAGACAAACGTGGCCACCATTTTTTTTGCAACACTCCCCGAACGAACAATTTTCGTTGGCTTTAACTCATTTTCGAACACCCAAACTCGTGACTGGTTTTTTGTTTCGGGTTCGTACGCGTTTATCCAGGTTTCGTCACCTGATACGATGTTGTATACAGCATTTGAAGATCCTGCGCAGAATCTTTCGAGAGTTCTGAGTTCTGACGCAATAAGTATCGCGAGCCGCTTTTTGCTCTTCACAGAGCGAATGCGGTATCCATCGGGAAAACAACTTTTTTACACCTAATTGTTCATGCAAGAGTATTTGTATTTGACTCATGCCAATGTCTAAAGTTTCCTGAATTTCGCGGTATGTCACATGTCGATCTTCCTCAATCAGCTTACGCACAGCATCAACGTTTTCTTGGGTGACTGCAGTTTTTGGACGACCTTAACGGGGATCATCACTGAGCGTAACACGTCCACGTTGAAATTCAGCAAACCAGCGGTAAATTGTGGTTTTGGATGGGGCTTCATCACCAAATGCAGAAATCATCCGGTCAACACACTGTTTTTGTGATAAACCACTTCGAAAGTCATAATAAATCATCGCTCTTGAATTTTCTCGAGTCAATTCCATTTTCTCAACGACTAAACAAGTTTGATAAAACTTTGTGAAAATACCGAGAATCTTTTTAAAAAAAAATAAATGGTATTCGATTAAAAAAAAGGAGATTTCAATTAAAAATATTTAAATATGACAGGAACAGTGGTATTATTCCATTCCATACTTTTAGTGCAGCAGTATGTAATTGTAATTTATGTTGTTACTGTTTAAAAATTTTATTACCTGCCCTGCACACAAAAATGAGCTTTTAGCATTTTTAAGGTATTTGTATATTTCATATTTTTATTTGATTAAACCTAATAAGTTTACAAAGCAGTGGGCCCCCATTTTTTAATTTGCCCCAGGGCCCTTGGTCACCTAGCTACGCCACTGGTACCGCCCTGTATCAGCAGGGCGCGAGCCAACATTCCACCCGAAGGGGGCATTGCCCCGAACGGGCCTAAACACACCCCTCTAGAGGGAGTGTGTAGTAATATCCACGACGAAAAAACAAATCACTGTTAGTCGATTTTTGTATCTACTATCATAGGTGTCGTGCGGTTGCCGAATCAACGATGAATCTTATCGACATAGAGACGACATAGAGAATAGAGATACAGACAATGAATGCAAATTGTCAAAATTTAAAACTGACAGAAAACAATTAATATGGTGGCTGTTCTAGCAACAGCCGATATTATAATGATTCAAAAGAATTCCCAAATCTTAGTGAATGTTGAAGAAGCTTTAGAGGATTTATTAGTGGTCTCATATTCTAGTGAAAATAAAAAGTTTCAGGGTGTACTTTTAGATTCCAATAAGGGGTACGTGCATGTTTTACAGTCTTTAATTTATTGATTGCGAATCAATTCCTCATGTATAATATTTGTTTAAATGTTTACTTTCGCTTTGCAGCAATTTACCATTTGGTGTTTATAGTCTCAATCCAGCTTTTACAAAACTAGGTAATAAAGATGCTGGTTGCGATGAAAAGCTACATTCAGTTAGTCAAAGATTTACTTACCAAGAACCTCAATTCGTGGATGAAGAGCACAAAATTAAAAAGCAGGCTAGTAAAAGCAAGCCTCAACCACGTCAAAAGATGACGGTGCGATTACGACCTCGAAAAGTCCTGTGTTCAAATTGCCAGGGTATTTGCAATGAGAACAATGAAAATGTAGACGTGTCGAAAAAACGTAAGTTAGATTCTGACGACGATACGCCTAAACAACCCTCTGATTCATCGGAATTAGATAAAAAACACGCCAATATGAAGAGTATGTTAATTCCAAAACTGTCTAGATTGCAACCAAGTGAAATCTCAAATGCTATGAAGTCTACCAGGACCAGTGATAAAATTAGAATTGCAGAAACTGAGTTATGTGCGGATAGTGAGCAAACACAAGAAGTTGCATTTGTAAGCGTTTCTGATAACAATGACAATACATTGGACACTAAGAATGGTGACTCATCATTTAGCAACCTATTTTCTAATGCAAGAACTCTTAAAATATGTTTTGGTGAAGGCGAAGGCACTGTTGTAAAAATACCACCCCTCAACAGTGATTTTAATGAAGATTCTGGTGTGTCATGTGATATGGCAAGGACTTCTAAACCAGATATAAAGGCTGTTAAAAAAGCACTAAAAAAAGCCAAGAAGCAGGCTAAAAAAAGTGCAACTAAGACAGACACTGTAAATGATTCCTCACCAAAATATATTGGTGCATTATCTCCAAGAAATAATCTATCACAAGTCTCACCTTCAGACCCTTTAGAAAAGAAACATAGGCATAAAGTAAAACATAAAAAAAAGAATCGTGTAACACGTCAAAAAGATGAAAACTCATCAAAAAGTGACAATGATTACTTTAGTGATATTAAAGACAGTTGTTTAAATCAAAAAGTTTCTATGAATTTGAGAAGATTAAGTAGCAATTCATATGAATGTAAGGATGATGAATCAGATGATTGTGAAAGTGAAACAGTTCCAGACTTTCCTGCTAAATCAGAAAGTATTGGAGGAAGGTTGGTGAGGGTTTCACCTGGTGATATTGTGTGGGGAAAGGTGGTTGGATTCCCCTGGTGGCCTGGCAGGGTCCTCAGCCTTGCATCTACTTCAAGGGCTCATGTTGCATGGTTTGCTTCAACTACATCATCTCTCATGCCCTGTGATAGCTTGTGCCCATTTTTAGAAGATTATAAGGTATGTTTTTTATGAACTGTGATATTATTTATAGTTAGTAGTATGTTGAGCCAATTTTTAGAAGTACTTCCTTTGGGCTCACTACTTGTTGGTGGTGTATGCTTTATATAGCCTCTAAGTCTAGCAGATTAGAGGATTGATATAAAACTATATTTTTTTAAACATATTCTATAGCATATATTTATAGCATGCTAATTAATTTCAACACCAACATAGAGTAGTTTGTTCTTAGAATACAAAGAAATTAATTTTCAAATAGTTTTTATTAGAAGAGGAAAACCAACTTTCATATTAAAATATTAGCTTCAGTATCTAAATAAATCACAACCTGTATAATTCTGATGCTGTTTCTAAAACTAATTTTAAGTTAATTTATTTAGCAATTATTCATACAAAACAGGGGTTTTTTATAGGACAGGAGGCAAATAAGTAGGTGGGCCACTTAAAGTTAAGTGCTTACCGTCGCCCATGGATTGCAAGTGCGTTGCCCAACTTTAAGGTACGCTCTTCTCTTGAAAGCCCCTAAGTCGTAAGGGTTGGGAATTACCTGAAATGATAATAAATATACAAATTCATCCACAAATTCAAAGTCCGCCAATTCTCCAGAACGTCCACGATCCATGGCTTTTGCCTTATGACAAAACCGGCCTGTTCGGTAGGTATTTGTCGATGCAGATATGATTGTAAGCGTCTGAGAACTATGTGGAGCATAACTTTACTACCGTGCGATATAAGAGCTACTGTGAGATATTTTTCGCATTTCTTTGTCGAGTCTTTTTTGTGTAGTGGTATTAGCATAGATTCTGCCCAGTCATTCGGTCACTTGCCCGATCCCGTTTTTACTCCAAGTTAGTAACTCGTAAAATGTCCTAGTAAAAGTTTTGGCAGTACAATCGCCATCTATCAGTTCACCTGGTCAATCTTGGTTAGAAGTTTGCCCTGATCATCCCTAATTACCCAGGTTTTTGGTCTAAATTCAAGCAAAATTGTAGCCACGTCTCACCTCTCTCATATCTTTCTCCTAATCCATAGCTTCCAACAACGTCACGTAGATATTCATCCTTTCTTGTTGATCCAACGTTCATATTCAAGTCACCCATCAGAAGGCTCTTCTGGACAGTTTTGGATTCTATCTACTTAGCCAATCTGTGAGTAATATATACCAAAAGATTACCTGCTGTACGACGACGGCAATAACCGTATTGACGGTCACAGATTAGCTGGTGCTCTTCTGGATACTAGCTGGAGCTGGCTGATAATAATGAACTCTATTATATTAGAGAACAAAAAGGTGATGGCAATTGGACAATAGTAGACAAATGACTGTATGTATCCATACAACAACTAAAGATTATAAGAGCATACTACTATATTACATAACAACTATTCGGCTGAAAATGTACAATTATTTATTTATTCTAGTTTAGCATAATTTTTGTTGTCTTATTCAACTTGCATATCACAATGTTATAAGAGAAGATAATTATATTCAACTTATATTGTCTGAATTTTAAATATTTCAGATCTGCTTCAATAAAAAGAAAAGGGGTCCATACAAAGAGGCTGTGAAGCAGGCGACAATAAAGGCTAAAGAGAATGAATCTCTGGATCCACTTGCTAGCCCAAATGCATTAGCTACTGTGTCACCACAACCTATTGATGTGTTCTCATAAATGTGATAAACCCGACAGCACAGATCTTAAGCGCTGAAATTATGTACATAATAGATAAACCAAAAAAGGTATATTTTTTTATAACAATAAGGCAAGCCATTAATATTGTTTTCAGGTATATAGAGTTATTAATTCTTTTCTTAAAAGTATTACTCTTCCATTCCTCTACAGTGTGAGTATGCATCAATCATTCTCAGAGCTTAGAATTTGAGCTGTCTATTATATATGTACTGCCCATTTTGATGTGATATTAAAAAAAAATAACAGTGATGAAATAAACCTAAATATAAAAAAGCACTTTAGTTACTAAAATTGTAAATAGAAAAAGTAGTTTTATTTTTTTTCAAACATAAAAATTAATGAAGTACTTTATTGTAATTATGTACACTAAAATTTATAAAATTATTGATTACTTTCATATGGTTTGGATGTTATATACACAAATGATATGCTATTGTGTGATAATCATGGGATTTATGGGTTTAAGTTTTTTTCTTAACTGGGGAAATACCCAAACTATTGGAAAGATTTAACTTTTACTGAAAGAAAACTTAATTACTTATATGAAAAAAAACTATGTCTACTTTTTTTTAATTAAAAATTTCTAATAAACATGTTTCTACAAATAAACATAAATAATTAGAAAACCATATAATCTATACATTCCATTTTCTGGACTAGCAGTAAGTTGTTACTCAATCTCCAGTAAGTATTTTGTCTATGAATAAATAAAAAAGCTATATTAGTATTTTTTGAGTCCATAAGTCTGGGTTTTACCTCCTCCTTGAATAGGAGTAGAATACCTTGGATTTAAAAAATTGCCATATATTAGTTAAAAATAACTACAATAATGTTTATTTCATCACTGCACTGCATTCAGTAGGACCTAACACATGATCTTTGTAATTGATCAATATATAAAATAATAGAAAGAGAAACACAATTTTGTTAAAATACTACTGAAGAAATATTAATGTTATAATTCCCCATACAAATTGTTCTTAAATTATGTGCTTAACCTACAAGTGCACAAAATGACCATTAGATTTAAGTTACCATTTAAGAAATATGTCTAATGTTATCCATTAAGTGCAATATTTCTTATAGTGAGGTTTCCTATTGTAAAAACTTCATGATTAATAAAGAGCCATATATTGTGGCTGTGCAAATTTGCAATACTATAGCCACAATGAATAAGGCATAAGATTTGTCATAGGGTTCATGACTTATGTAAAAAGTGTTTGAAAGGTACACCTGATGTGGCTGTTCAAATAAAAAACCTTTAAATATTAAACAATACAAATCCATATTCTTGACCTTGATATTATAACTAATAAAAAAATAATTACTGTATAGAAAATGATTTATATTGTTAATAATTTTCCTGATTCAGTTTGCCTATTGTTAAATTGTAAATGGTACTTACATCTACAATTTTATTTCCATAATGTATAATTATTTATGTTTTTTTAAACTAAAACTAATGTCTAAAAATTCAAGATAACTATTACATTGTGGCTCTGGTATATTTAGTGACTAAAAGTAATGGCAGTCCCTGTACTTATATATTTAATATCTTATTCATATGATAAGGATTAACTATTTTCTCTATAGCCATTCCGTTAATTTTGTCTATGTTTTAAATATCTCATCTTTGTTTAAGTAAATAATCTCTTAAAGAAATTTTTATTTAGATTGTTATTTAATTTATAAGCATTTATTGTTGCTGCCTTCGCTGAGGCGCCATTAGTTTTAATAAAATAGGTTATTTTATAAATGCTGTGATGATTTTTTTGTACACATAACCTTTAACCTATAGCCTCTGTTTACATATGTGTCTAGCGTATTAGCTACTAACTACAAGTAATATCGCCCAAATATTTTTAGTATTTCAGATGACTGTGTGTCCTCGTTATTATATGGTGGTGAATGATAATTATAAGCTAGCTATCATGGTAATGTAAAGAATATTATAGAATACATACATGAAAAAAACACTTTTTTATTTTTATGAAGCCAAAGGTGTCAAAAAACAAACAAAAAATCTTTGTCATATATTTCTGTAACTGTGTAAACTTCTACAGGAATTGTATTTCAATAAACTATGTTAGGTACAATAATTTGTGTGTGGTTTTATTTGTCGTAAGCGAAACAATAAACAAAGTATCTACATAGGGCAGTTGGTGACTGTCGGTCAAGTCGCTGCTAGAAAATTCAATAAATTAACTACTTAATTATACTACTATTGTCTTGAAAATTAAATAAATTCTATTAAGTTTGCGAAACCGGCCTTTAAAGAAGTGTTACGCTCTTCTTAAGAGACCACATCATGCCATAGAAAATACTTGTGGGCAGCTGGTTCCACATAGTGGTGGTGCGACCAGAGGTGAGAGCAGTACTCCATGTGGGGCCGAATGTGCGCAATGAATACAATTGCAAGCGGTGGGCCGGCGGAAGTACCGTCTTGCCTTGATTCCACACCAAGGTTTTTGGAGGCTAATTTAGCATTTCTCTCCAAATGACCGCGAAACTTAACGTCGTTCTGGCTGTGGCTTTAAGAACTTTAAGACCATCCACATCTGGTATTCGCGTAATTAAGGGAACCATCTGTGTCAGATCATATACCGTATACGTGTAGTGGTAATCTCTGTTCGAACTGCACCTTCATACTTTGGGCTCCGGGAGTCTTACTCACCGCACGAAACGCGAATCCTACAATAGGATGAACCTATTGCATCACTTTACGCCGATTTTCTGTGAGAGAGTGGTACTGCCCCGGTCGTGCCTGCCCGTTTGGCTGAAACCTGAAAGCAACAGCATGGCACTCCCCCCTCCAACTGGAACGGGGTTGACTGATTGCACTGGTGAAATAACCTCTGTCACAGGTTCTTTCATCAGTGGGCAATGGGGCATCACGTCCCGACGCCGAAGAATACTACATAATAAAAAAACTAGGTAGGTAAATTCATTTCAGTTGGTTCCACATAGTAGTTGTGCGCGGCAAAAGGCCATAAGAAACCGCTCAACTGTGGTACAACAGACGTCCAGGTGAATCGGGTGGAATTTGGTCTTTGGTCTCGACGACAGATGATGAAACTTAGCTCTAGGTATTTATCCAAACACTCCACGGTAAATGCGGTAAAAGATGCATATAAACCTGTGGGGTTGTCTCTACGCAACGCTAAGGATCAAGCCGCTCAGACAGTGGCTGATCGCCGACGGTACGAATCGTTCTTCGTTGAATCGTGAACAAGTGGATGGAGCTGGTTCTAAGGTGATAACAGTATCTACTCGATGTGATGCCGAATTTGCGCTTTATAAAATTGTAAGCGTTGTCCCGGAGTATTTATACGGTAGGTACTTATACCGTTACCGTCACGCCTTCCTGAGCTAATTAAGCACAAACTTGTGTTTTCATGGGGTTAAAGTGGACGTGATTAAGCCGACCCTACACGTTTGAAAATAAACTAAATAGGTACTATGAGTACCCTACTGAGGAAGGATGATTATTTATTTATTTATTTCGTAATCCTACAGCTAACATAAATTATATATATAATTACTATAACAAACAGTTACACTGAAAATATAGCCAGAGATGGAATACATAATACATTTAACTACAAAAAGGTTCAAAAATTTACTAAAGGAAACAAACAAATAAAAATTACTCAATACATTCAACTAATTAGTAATACCTAATTTGGATGTGTTTCTTAATACTCATTTAAACCATATCTGTTAACATATATTTCATTATACAAAACTGAGTATTTTGCATAGTTTTAATATGAGGAAAATAAAACAAAGCACGATTAGGAAGGAAGGGCAATTTTTCTAGATGGGAGCTGCAATTAATTTTATTTGAGATGATGTCATGTAGTAGCAATAAATCATATGTATAGAATTTGTGCGCTTCCTCCGACCTAAAGGCGAATGCTACACGCTCGATAATTATCGTGATATTTATCGTGATATTTATCTTGTATTTTTTTAGTATACTACACACTCGATACGGATCGCGTCAGTACGACGGTAAATTTCATTGAGTACACTCGTACATTTCGTGTTACAATATTAGTAACAATATTAAGAAAGCTTGCGTTGCCATTATTATTATTATTATTATCAGTATATGCTGATATACATCAATATCCAAGACTTTGAATTGTAAACATTTTCCGCTGCAGCACCAGATCGTTTCAAATCTGTTATTTTTTAAATTATTTTCTGTAGTTTGCCTAGTTTGCATTTGAGGTGTCCCATATGGCCGATTTACACGTATTAAGTTGACTAAAAATTTACTAAATATTAACTTAATTTTAAGTAACTTAACCCGTGTAAACAGTGAATTTAGTAAGAAGTTGCAAGTTAAAATTTAGTTGCAACTAAACAAGGTAGAATAGAATTTTGTCTATTTTTCGGTTAAGTTGGTGGGCGTGGCTAATCACTTGACACGTTTGGACAGGCAAAATTTAGTTAAATTTAAGTGAAAAGCATAAGCTGGCGGAGTCATTGCAAAGCTATGCTTTTGCTTTCGGCGCTGGAAGCTCAAAAACATATCCAAAACTATTTGTCCGATATGCGTATACAACAATTAATGAACAGTAGTAGAACCCCTTCCCCAATGAATAATAGTAGCCGTTTTACTCCTTCGCCTTCTTCAAATACGTATTACGTTGAGTCCCCAGAACCTTCACAATCATGTATTGGAGCATACAATACAGTAAATCCCCAATCAGGAAGAGAAAATCCTATTATATTTTGTTCTGTGGTCGTCCATCTTGAGCGAATAAATGAGTTTAACTAATTATTTAGTATTTTTACGTGTAAACGGTTACTTAAAATTTAGTTAAGACTTGGCAACTTAATACGTGTAAATCAGCCTATACTTATAGGTAATGTTTCTAATACAAGTATGAATTCTCTATATTATTCCGCCTCCATATATGCGCGTCCTCTTCCATCGCTGGCAGAATAAATACTGACGCGATAAATATCGAGCAGAGACTAGACGCTCGATATTTATCGACGATAATTGATACGGATCGTGGATTTTTAGATTTCTAGAAATCCAGCGATCCGTATCACGGATCGTGATACGCATGTACTACACATCGTAATTTTGGATCACGATCCAAATATCACGATAAATATCGAGCGTGTAGCATTCGCCAAAGGAAGGATCCTCATTCTTCGACCCGTCTAACGACTGACTTTACGACCAGCCCTGCGATTCTGTAACTCACTTCACGAACTCACACAGCGGTTTTCGCATCGGCGGTCTCTCTCAAATCAGTCGTGAAGCAGTCATTTTATGATTTGTCATTCTGAAAAGGTGGGAGCTTGTACTTTATTGTTTATCAGAATGCCAAATTATAAAATGACTGCTTCACGACTGATTTGAGATTTGAGAATCGCAGGGCCGATGGCTATGGTTGGCGGACTAATTTTCCTTCCATTTTCTATTGCAAAATAAGATATCCTTCTCTTATTTTTTATTATTATATTAATTAAAAAATTGTTCGTTTAATTAACTGAAATCGACCTTAGAACATACCTTTCCTTAGATGCTGGCTTTTTTTTTACAAGAGTCTATATTTTATACCATGGCATCGACATCGGAAACTTTTCATGGATTCGTAAATAGAGTAATTAAAGTTTTATATATTCAATAATAATTCTTTTACAACCATGTAACTGTAACATGTACTCTGTACTCGGAGTCAGGTTTACTTAGGGCTAATTTCACCAAACTCAGATAAGTTTTATTCCAAGGAATTAACCCTGGAATAGCAAATTTTACATTTCACCAACTACTTAACCTGAGATTAAAACGTTATTCCAAGGATAAGATTTATACGCCCAATTTTGAACGAATACGGAGATATTCCTTGTGTAGGTGATTGATTAACGTGTCGTATTGAAACAGTGATGTGTTCTGACAAGAACATATCAGAATAGTTACGGTCGTGTGTTCTGAAAAGAACAGTTTCATCGTGTCGTAAGACACGGTAAGTTGCCCTGACAAGGGCAGTTGTCAAACGTTTTCGTCGTGAAACAAGAATAATATGTCCTGAAAAGGACAGTTGTTAGACGTTTAGTCGAGATACGATAATTTGTCCTGAAAAGGACAGTTTTCAGCGTTATCGTATTGCTACGATACCGAAGTGTTCTGAGAAGAACACGTTCGTACGCTTCGACGGCTGCGTGCAGAAAAAGGCCAACTTTTTGCCGCGCCGCAGTTTTATCGCCTACTCTGGTACCTGCGCAACCAATCAACGCTCCGCATCTTGGCACCACATGTCAATATTAGTTGTAAGTGTAGGATAATTTTTAAGTATAATTGTACACAGTTTTGTAAATAAATATCATTCAATCATTCACTATTCCATCTTCACGTCTTCTCTACAAGTAATTAGGGAGTTTTATTTTAACATCGACCAAGTAATTCTGAACGAGTCAAACCCGAAGCAAACATCCCTAAAGTGGTGACCCCGAGAAGAACAAGCCCGAGAAGAACAACCCGAGAAGAACAACCCCTCGAAGAACAAACCCGAGAAGAACACCAAGAACATTGAAGATGTCGACAACAGAAAATTCCGATGCAGAGCGTCAAACTTCATTAACACCGTCGAGCCAAGAAGTCTCCGGTATTTCACTGTCGCTCCGCGTGCCACCACCGCATCCGCAACAGCCAACCATCGACACACTCATCGGTGAAATAAGAAGATTGTCTTCGGAAGTTGCTGAGCTACGAGCACAACCTTGCGACAACCATCGCAACCGTCGCCCTCGCCACCGTTTACAATCACGCTCGCAGAACGCATCTACAAATCGTAACGAAAACCAACGAGAGTCGCAGATGGAAGACCGAAGTCGCAAAAAGTCTCCAATGCCATACTGCTACTACCATCATCGCTACGGTATGGACGCGAAGAAATGCGCACCACCATGCAGTGTCAAGCCTATTAACGAGTCGGAAAACTAAAAGTAACGCTGGCCGCGGCGGGAACTGGCGTTACCGAATCATCACACCGCCTTTTCGTTAGGGTAACAAAACTTACCTTTTTGGTCGACACAGGAGCCAATATCTCCGTGCTACCAAAGAAAAAAGGCTCACGCGAAAAACCACTGCCATTTCAACTCTACGCCGCCAACAACACGGTAATTCCTACATACGGAGAGAAGTCACTCACACTCGATCTTAACCTCCGAAGACCATACACATGGAAATTCGTCGTAGCAGATGTGTCCAAGCCAATCCTGGGAGCAGATTTTTTACAGTACCACCACCTCATTGTCGACGTAAAAAACCGACGATTGATCGACGGGAAAACACAGCTGGTAACTAACGCTCAACTCAGTACTGCGGCCATACCTACAGTTCGCAGTATAGACATTGGGCAAAATTACCACAGCATACTGGCAGATTTCCCAGGCACAACTAGACTTACATCAATGAAGCTAAGTCCTAAACATTCCGTCGAACACTTCATTGAAACAAATGGACCGCCTCTTCACTGCAGGCCACGCCCCATTGCGCCGCATCGTTACGAAATGGTCAGAAAGGAATTTCAGAGCATGATTGATCAAGGGTTATGCAGACCAAGCAAAAGCCCTTGGGCATCACCTCTTCACGTCGTGCCAAAGAAGAATGGAGACCTACGCGTGTGTGGCGATTACCGAAGGCTAAACGCTATAACCAAGCCCGATCGGTATCCCATACCACGCATACGTGATTTCACTTACCAACTCGCAGGGAAGAAAATTTTCTCCACACTTGACCTCAACCGCGCCTACCAACAACTGCCAGTCAGCGAGCAAGATGTGGAGAAAACCGCCATAATCACACCATTTGGCCTTTTCGAGTTCCCGCGCATGTGTCCTGGTCTAAAGAACGCCGGCCAGACATTTCAACGCTTCATTCACGAAGTACTGCGCGAACTCGACTTCGTATTCCCTTTCGTTGATGATTTACTGATAGCGTCAATCGACGAGGAAGAGCACCGAAAACACCTACGCACCGTATTACAGCGACTAGAAGAATACGGCATTACTATCAACCCATCAAAATGTGTTTTCGGCCAGCCAACTGTCAAATTCCTCGGTCATCAAGTCACGGCGGAAGGAATACAGCCACCCCAAGAGAAGGTACAGGCTATCACAGACTTTCCAAAGCCACAAACCGTAGAGGAACTGCGACGTTTTCTCGGTATGATAAATTTTTACCGCGAAAATATCAAAGACGCCGCCACCATACAAGCGCCGCTAAATACCTACCTGCACAACATCAAGAAACGTGACAAAACCAAGATTGACTGGACCGCTGAATCGACGCAAGCGTATGAAGCATGTAAAGAGAGCATAAAAAACGCAGCTTTACTCGCTCATCCGTCTCACCATGCGACGCTTGCTATATTCAGCGACGCAAGCGACAAAACAGCTGGTGCCGCACTAAATAAATTTGTGAACAACACATGGCAACCACTCGGCTATTTTTCGAAGAAATTCAGCGACGCACAGACTCGCTACAGTACATATGATCGAGAGCTACTCGCCATCTATATGGCTGTCAAACACTTCCGAAAAATGTTCGAGGGACGTGAAATAATAATATACACGGACCACAAGCCGCTAACTTTCGCTTATACAAAATCAAATACAAACAGCGAATCACCGAGACGCACCCGACAACTACTTTATATCAGCGAATTTACCACTGATATACGACACGTCAGTGGGTCTCAAAATGCAGCCGCAGACGCATTATCACGCATCGACGCAATCACATGTCCATCGCCGATCGACTACAATCAACTTGCAATAGCTCAAGAGCGCGATAGCGATACAATGCAAGCACTCAGTCTACAGAGCAACCTATCTTTCAAGGAAGTTAACCTGCCCGCGTCAAACATTAAATTACTCTGCGAAACTTCAACCTCATACATACGTCCGTACCTACCGGAAGAATACCGACGTACCGCATTCGACGCAGTACATAACGTTAGCCACCCTGGAATAAAGACCACGAGGAAATTAATTACGCAACGCTACTTTTGGCCCTCAATGAACGCAGATGTCGGCAAGTGGGCAAAAGTATGTCTACAGTGTCAGCGCGCCAAAATACAACGCCACACAACAAGTCCATTATCAATTTTTTCACCAACCGAACGATTCGAACACGTGCACATCGATATCGTTGGTCCGCTACCTACCGCTGCCACCGGTCATCGATACCTCGTGACAATGATCGACAGAGCGACGAGATGGCCCGAAGCATACCCATTATGCGAAATAACAGCTGAAGACGTAGCCAAAGCAGTGTACGAAGGTTGGATTTCCCGTTTCGGTTGCCCGGCTACAATAACAACGGACCAAGGACGCCAATTCGAAAGCAGAGTATTTGCATCTCTTTCTCGCTTACTCGGAATTGAAAAAACGCGTACAACTGCATACCACGCACAATGCAACGGTATCATCGAACGATGGCACCGTGTCCTTAAAGCCGCATTTAAAGCAAGACTACAGACCGCAAGAAGCTGGATTAACGAGCTACCAACCGTCTTACTCGGATTACGCGCCGCTATGCGAAGTGACACCGGCGTAAGCGCCGCCCAACTTACCTACGGATGCAACATACGCTTACCCGGTGATTTCTTATCTACGACCCGTGATAACGTCATTATGGACTCTGCCTACATCGATCAGCTGCGCGACGCAATTCGTAACTTGCAACCAATGCCTAACCAACCACACAGCAACACAAAACATATATTCGTACATCGCGACCTGCAGACATGTGAATACGTATTCGTACGCATAGACGCCGTAAAGAAGCCATTACAAGCACCCTACGACGGACCCTATCGCGTGCTGAAACGAGACAGCAAGATATTCACGCTGCAGTTACCTAACCGTGAAACAAAGATCTCTATTGACAGACTCAAACCCGCCTACACAATCGCCGAGCCAGATGTGCCCACTGACACAATACCGAGTACCTGCAACAAGCAAATCACATCAAGTGCGAGCGAACTACATAAACCATCAAATAGCCTGAAACATCAAAACGATAGCAACCTGAAACATCAAAACGACAACAACCTGAAACATCAAAACGATAACAACCTGAAACATCAAAATGACAACGACCTGAAACAACAAGACATTGGGAACAACTCAATACCTACAAGGACAACTCGCCGAGGCCGCGTTATACGCCTGCCGGTACGCTTCGCTAGAGGGGGAATCCTGTAGGTGATTGATTAACGTGTCGTATTGAAACAGTGATGTGTTCTGACAAGAACATATCAGAATAGTTACGGTCGTGTGTTCTGAAAAGAACAGTTTCATCGTGTCGTAAGACACGGTAAGTTGCCCTGACAAGGGCAGTTGTCAAACGTTTTCGTCGTGAAACAAGAATAATATGTCCTGAAAAGGACAGTTGTTAGACGTTTAGTCGAGATACGATAATTTGTCCTGAAAAGGACAGTTTTCAGCGTTATCGTATTGCTACGATACCGAAGTGTTCTGAGAAGAACACGTTCGTACGCTTCGACGGCTGCGTGCAGAAAAAGGCCAACTTTTTGCCGCGCCGCAGTTTTATCGCCTACTCTGGTACCTGCGCAACCAATCAACGCTCCGCATCTTGGCACCACATGTCAATATTAGTTGTAAGTGTAGGATAATTTTTAAGTATAATTGTACACAGTTTTGTAAATAAATATCATTCAATCATTCACTATTCCATCTTCACGTCTTCTCTACAAGTAATTAGGGAGTTTTATTTTAACATCGACCAAGTAATTCTGAACGAGTCAAACCCGAAGCAAACATCCCTAAACTTGGTTAAAAATGGCCGCCATGTCATGTCACAACTTTTTCATTTATATTTGTTTTATTAACTACAATTTTATTAAAGTTAAGTCTGTAATATAACATAACAATATACTTAAATCTAATGAGATAACCTATTTTAGGTTGGTTTTCTATTTATTCTTCGATGTTTCATTTGTGCAAAAAGATTTCGTGTTTTGATTTTCTCCCGTTTTAATATTTCATTTTTAATTTTTATTTCAACTTCAAATATTTTTTTTCCTTCCTCTCTCTCCTCAGCAGCAAAATTCATTTGCATTTGTACAGCTTTTATTTTAATTTTATGTAACTCTTCTAAAGTTGAAGAAACCGGTAAAGTAGGTCTGCGTCTGCTGCTCCAATTTTTCTTTTGAGTGAGAGGGGTATTTCCAGCATCCTCTACAGATATTAAAGCACAGTCATCAATATCCATATCCAAGGCAAGAGTCATTATCATGAACGATATTGTTTCTGTTATTTATTTTCTTCTTTCAAATCAAAACCAAAATAAACACTCAGGCAAAACAAAGCTTCTATGACCTGACCACAGATTACAAAGTAGGTTCCATGACAGCTTCAAACTGACGTATAATCCAACTAAAGTAAAAAGTTCCATTTAACCTTCATGTTCTTTAAAGAAATTGCACATTTAATTTGTTTCCATTATACACTCATTCGTTCGTTCACTCAATATACACTTCCACAGATAAGCAAAACGGCTATTCCAAAGAATAGCTAATCTGGGACTAGTTTATCGGATGTTTTACATGGTGAAATGTAAAGTGAGTTATCTGGGATTAAATTCAAGCGAATATGTTTATCCTTGGTATAGCTATTCTCGGATAACTACGACATTGGTGAAATCAGCCCTTAATTGAAAATAAAATAAAAACACCACAGTATATTTCTAGTCTGTTCAAATCCAGGTTCAAATTTCAACCTTTACGTCAAATGTCAATTGTCTTTCAAACGACAAACGGAAACTGGTTTAAAATTTGAATTTTGTTTTTTTTTGCATAAATACAGAACAATAACATTTCACCAGTGAATATAAGGATTTTTAGTTTCCTACTGAAGCAACATTAATGTGATTGATTTTAAATGCTTGATAAAAAATGAGACGCACTTACAGATCTAAAAAAGAAACAGGCGGGCTGGACCGCCTAGATGTAATGCAAAATGTAGATGAAAAGACCTCGAAATTTGAGGCATTTTACAGTCAAAATATAAAACGTACCAAACGTGAACTTTCTTGTTTAGGCGGTTTAAAGACACAATCCGTTTCATACAGAGTTCGAAAGAAAAAGTTTGTGAGGAGACTTAAAGAACCTGATGCTGAATTAGCGTCTACATCTAAAACCACTTTCTTGACACCTGATAAATCTTTACGGGTAAATAAAGCTGAAGATTTGTTTGATAAATTGTTGAACTCGTCTCCTGTTAATAATTCACCAATTGTTACATTTCAAGAAAATAGAAAGGAAATGTAAGTTAAGCAAAAAGGCAAAGTATGGGTAATCAACTCAATTTTCCTTACACCATTTATAAAACAACCTGATGCAAATTCTAACATTATAGGTATATTGTATATTCAAGAATTATTTGTAAAATGCATACAAAACTTAATCTTCTATATTTTCTTTCCTACATGTTGCGCAGGCCCCATCTATTTGAATACATAAATAAATATATTGTTTTTCATTTTTCACAGTTCAAAGAATTTCAAATATCACATGTTAATTTTTATCATATATTACCTTATTGATTACTACGAATTAAGCTTAAATAATATTTTAAAATTTTATAGTATCATAATTTGTAAAAAGATTTTTTGTAATATTTTCAGAAGTAAGAAAAGATATAAAACAATAAACAGAGCTATTATAAGGAAATATAATTACTCTAGTTCAGATAGTTCAGGTACATTTTTACATTTTTTTTATGTTTAGAGATATTTAAATTTATTAATATAATTTTATATTTTTAGGTTCTGATAAAGAAAATGTTATAAATAAATCACCAAATGACAGTGACATAGATGCACATAGTTTATTATTAGAAAAAGAATATAGGTGCCCAACAAATTGTGATAATTCAATAGATGATATTACAAACAATATTTCTTTGATAAATAATTTAAAGAAACAATATTCTATTACACCTAAAAAATCTCAAAATAAAATTTCTACTTTTGAGAGATCCCCCTTCTGTAGTACTCCATTTCGGGAAAAATACAGAGGCCAGTCAATTTATAAGTATTCCCCTATATGTACCACTCCTCTGGGTGTCAATGCTAATAAAACTGTTGCAACAACATACACACTGAATGAAACTCTTAGTAAATTATCAGACAATGAAAGCAAAGATGATAAAAAGACTTACATTAGAACAAGAAACAATGAACAAGAAAATTATACATTACCAAATATTAATAAATCAGAAATGAATAAAAGTGTAAATGACAACTCCGTACAAATAATAGAAGTTATTAACAATGACATTGCTCATAATCACCAAAAATATAACAATTTTTCCTTAGAAGTCCAATGTAAGGATACTCCTGATGATGAAATCATAGATGATAATGAAGTAGAATCTAGCATGTCATTTGCGGAAGAGCCTAGTATAATTCTACAGACATCTGAATGTATGAAGCTTTTCGGATTCTCTAAGGTTAATCAAAGTAAAGAAGTTTTTTTAAACAAATATAAAAACTTTCTGGAAAATAATTCTGATATATTAATTGAAAATGTGCTGCCTAACCAGTCCTTACAGTTAAATACTGAAAGAAGCCAAGAAAATAGCGAGCAAGACTTAGAAGAATGTAAAAATGTAGAATCAATTTCATTGTATGATACATGTAGTGAAGATGAATCTAAAGAAAGCAGTTTGAAGATGTTGATCGAAGAACCATTTGTAAAAATGAAAAGAATGAGAAAATCAGTATTTGAAAAATACTGGAGGCAATCTATTGTAAACAAAGAGAGTAGTGATACAAGCAATTGTACTGAACACTTTAGAAGTTTTGAACCAAATGTTCTAAAAACTGAGGATGAATATTCTGATTCTGAAGAAAGTACTGAAGATTCAACCCACCAAGGAAATATTGAGCCACCAAGCTTTGTTACCACTAGAAGAGGAAAAGCATTTATAACAAATGATTCATTTTTGTTTAATTTAGATAGCCCTAGAAATTCAAACACTAGTGCAGAATGTGATAAAACAATCATAAATAATAAAGAAAATAAATTCTCTCTTGACATTGAAACATTAGTAGATCAAAATACAAGAAAAAATACATGTATTGATATAGAAACAAATAATTTAAATGACACATACCAACCTGAATTTGGTACATATAGTTTTGAGAACGAATATGAAACGTCATGTATTAATGATACTATCACACCAAAGCGTAGTACCATTATTGATAAGGATTTAGACAATATTAAAAATGATCTTTCAATACATAGTCAAGAAAATATTATTGAAGAAGAAGCAAGTGTGACAAGGCCTAAGTTATTAAAATCATTAGGATCTGTTACTAAATTAGAAACACAGTTCACAAACACCAAAAAGTCAGAAAGAGAAACAAGTTCTAAAGAAACTAGTATAGGCGTCAGCATCAAGCAATCTAAAAGTTCCATAGGGTTGCATGACAACAATGTCAATGTGATACCATGCAAAAACATTAATAAGAACCTAACAGACCTAAACAGTAATCAAGATATTACCGTGGCAGATGACACAGTAGATAAAATCATTAAAAAAATGAGGCAGAGTAAAAGTATACAACAATCTTCAATGAATGTGGGTTTAAAAGAAAATAATGAACAAAACCCTTCAAGAATAATTCGACACAGTGCAAGATTATCACGACATGACGAAGATGATTTAAATATAAGTGAAGTTAAAAATCCCATTAAATTACAGCCAGGGAAACGATGGGAGCGTTCTTTAAGCATTTATCGTAGAATGACAACTATGGCAGATGGCACTGATATTTCTATACTTGATGTGGAATCATTAGAACACAAAGGTAGAAAATATAGACAAAGTGTTATTGCCACCATGGAAATGCAGGATTCTAGTAGTGAGTTCCTAGTTTTTCTATTTTCATTAAAACCTATTTACTACTTGTACGTATTAAAAGGAAAATTGAGTTGTCTTCTTAACAACTCAATTTGACATCAACAGCCAAAGTTGCAGTGTAATGTCAGGTCTAGAATCATTTTATTAACTTCCTATTTTATAGTTTTACCTGATTATAATTTTATAATTTATAATTTTTCAGCTTCACTTCACAATGAATCCATTAAAAGTCACAGAAGTACTTTTGTTTCTCGGCCCATCAAATCTACAGTCACACTAACTAACGTTCGTATAATTTCATTTTGAAACAAATAATTTAAAGTTATCTTGCTAGTTTACAATAATATTTTTTTCAGGATACTAATATTTCCCGAACTAGCATAAATTCTACAACAGTATTTGAAGATTTGCAGGGTAAGTGCTATGGGACAATTTATTTATACCTTTTATATAAGTTTGTTAAAAAACATTTATATTATATTCATTATTTTGATTATCAAACCTTTACGGTTTAAATTTTGCGCGTAATATGGCTATTAAAGTTGCCAGAAAAAAAACGAATTCTAAACTCGATACTTAAGGAAACAAAAATAAGATACGCTCTGTTATTTTTTTAATATTTCCTTTGTCAAATGTTGAATTCTTTGTATATTATCTACTAATTATTAAAAAGTATATTTTTGCGTTGTAGTTTTTAAAGTATATACCTATTCTATTTTTAGCATTTACTAATGAAACATTCATAAAAATACAATTCATATTTATCAACTTGATTTTTTAAACAAAATAATTATTTCCAAACATATTTTTGGGAATATTCACTAATTCGCTGGCAACACTCAGTATTAGTCATAAAACGTTTTTCTCTTCATTAGTCATTACGTTTTACGTATTTCATACGTTAACGTACATTAAAATCGCGGTGGAATACGTAATTGTTTTGTTTAAATTTTTTGTTTTTATTATTTTAAAATAACATTTGTCAGTGACACTTTACCTTTGTATTGTAAAATACAAGGACATAACATTTTGTGCCAGTTTTAATTGTGGACTATCTTACTACCGTACAGTATCCCTAACGGGATAATCGCTTGGTTCTGCACCTTTGTTCTAAAAAAGTGTCTAAAGCCAAGTGCATGCATCTTTCTCTGCAATACACAGGTTAGTTGTGAAATATTCCGTTTATTAGGCCATCTTTGTGGGCTTGTTTTCGAATTCTACGTAATCATTACTCATGGGGAAAGTTGTCATTCACTTCCTTGTCATGAATCACGGTGCAATCTCTCGAAATATCTCGTGTTTTCAGGATTTTTGACCGAGGATTGTGATGATACGGTTGTTAACTTATCAAAACTATCGCTCGGTGACCCAGAGGTCGGCGGCAGGGTATTAGAGAAATTTTATGATACATCGAGTCGTTCGAGCACAGCGCGTGATTACGTTTTGCGTCGCTGCAATCAGGCAGATGCATTGCTCTTTGATGAATGCTACCCAGATACGTAAGTAATATTATGTTGTCCATCGTGTTCATTTCTAATTTCTATACTACATCGTATAAATACCACATGCTCATACAAACAACTGCTTTTGTAGGTCATGTAAATAACAAAATGGTGGCACCTTTTTACACAAGAATTTTGTATAAATAACGTTATGAAATGTATATGGATTTGTACACCAGATAAATACTAAATTAACATTTGAAAAAGAAAAGCAATATTTATACGAAAACAATTATTATAACCTCAAAATTAGAGACCAAATATTTTACACAGTAATTATACTATAATAAATGAACTAAGAATGCTAAATTACGAAATTTAAAATTAGACGATTAAAATTACCCTATTTCAAAATAATTATAAGACTTAGGTAGCAAACAGATATATATACAAATATGATTTAAGTTTTATAATATAATATGCAACTCACAAATATTACAAAATTATTTTCGGTATAAACTACATCTAGAAATCTTTACTTTTAGTAGGTAGGTATCATTGTACTATATATATATATAGGTATTATCTGTTTAAATACATAGGTTTTTGGAATCTTTATAGGAAACACATCTATTCCAGGATTTTACCTATAAACCTTATTTCAGGCTTTCGATGTAAAAACTAGATTTTTCCATGTTATCACACAATTCTCTACTTTTCTAATACCACAGAACCCTGAAGAATTGCCGAAAAATTGGCGAAGGTGTATATGGGGAGGTGTTTCTCTGGAGGGCTGGAGACGGACGTGCAAGGGTCCTGAAGGTGATACCAATAGCCGGCGAGCTGCAAGTCAATGGCGAGAAGCAGAAGGACTACGACCAAATCATATCTGAAATTGTGATTGCTATGTGAGCTTAATTTATAATTATAGAATACATTTTATTTAGTGCTTATTATTGCTCTGGTCATCTTGGATCAAGTCAAGATTACTGGTATATGTAACTTTATAATATATGTTCTATATTTGCATTCAAACATCCCAGTTACTACTACTTATTTACTGTACTACTGTAAAGTAGTAGTAAAGCCAGGTTACAAATTATATTATTATAGAATTGTGCAAAATTACTGGTTGTTTAATTAAATACCTGAAACAAATTGGTATAAAATGTAGGTATTATAGGTTTGGTCATATCACTGTTGATAGTTTATATTTCAGGCATAAGAAATGGAGGTGTAATTAATAAAAACTTTATAAAATTGAAATTTAATTAAATTCAATAAATTTGTTGGGCCCTTATTTTGTGGACTTAGCTTCCGTACTTAGACTGTCAATAGGTCCGTTGTGTGTAATGTTGGTCCCAATATAAGTATATAATATTTTCCCTAACTATTATTGTTACCGCCCATAGCTGTACTTGAATGTTGTTTAAACAATGTTATTGTGTTACAGGGAATTGAGCGCTCTCAGCGCTCCAATACCAGATATAGAACGTCATTTTAATGAAGGGAAAACAGCAGAAACTCTGGATTTACATTCTGTAGAGAATGCAACTGATGTTTTTAACAAGGTAAATAGCATTAGATATTCTTTTGGTAAAATCATGACTCACCTCCAGCATTCCATTGTTGTGGTATTTTTGACCAATATAAACTAAATAAGTGTGGTTTAAGAAGATAATGCACTTGCAAACAGGATGGTATTGGTTTCTTTATTTAATTTAAAAATAAAATGGTTCATTTGCTGGCTGTTCTTTGAAAAAATTAATCTACATATTTGATCTACTTAATACCAATTAGCCAACTCTAGGAAGGATTGGTGAACTTAGTTTATTTAATGGATTGAAACCAAAAGTCCTTAATTTGATTCTAGAGAAACTGTAATTGTATCTTGTTGATATGATCATCTGAAGAAATATAATCTGTGAGAAAAAGAATTGACGATACCCATAGTAGATAATTTAAATAGTGGTGTTAAGTTAAGTAAAACTTTTAATAACAAAAAAACAATAAGTAACCTTAAAATATATTAAAAGGAGTCCCTCTACGCAACTGGCAGCATTCCCTTTGAATAGCTAGACCTAAATCTTTGTCCGAGGTAGCTGCCAGCTCTTCAGTCTCCTGTGATGTCAACTAACCATTTTGCTATTTCCTTGAAACGCTGTATAGTGCTAGGACCCCACAGACTAAGGGTCTTGACACCGAATGGGACAATATCATATTCGGAGCCTAGACCCCTGTAATAAATAGTAATTTGTGGTGTTAATATTTTTGAATTTTACAAAAGAGTGCAACGGTTATCTTGCTATTGAATCTTTATTAGCCTTATGTTAAATTTTGTAATTACTCTCTAAGTTGATTTTTAAAGTATGAGATAAGGAATCAGCCATTTTTATTAGTCTTAAATTATTATTGCAAAACTAAATATGTGTCAAGGGTACCAATTATTTGTTGTATATTAGTATCAGTTTGTTGAAAATACCGATCGGAATTTCTACGAGCCGTAGATTATATTATTTCCAATTATAAATTTGTTAATCAATGTGAAAAAACTCCTCATCTAATATATAAAATTCTCGTGTCACAGTTTTCGTTGCCATACTCCTCCGAAACGGCTTGACCGATTTTGATGAAATTTTTTGTGCTTATCCGGTATCTATGAGAATCGGCCAACATCTATTTTTCATCCCCCTAAATGTTAGGGGTAGTCTCCACCCCTATTTTTTTCTCCACCTTTATTTTTTAGACAAAATTTTTAATTTCTATTTTTTTATGATACAGCATTAAAAAATACATAGAACCCCTAACTTTCACCCCTCTACGATCAACCCCTATTTTTTTATTATAAATGATATACATACATGGCAAAACGACGTTTCTCGGATCAGCTAGTTTTATATATAAGTACTTTTAAAAGATAGAAACCGCTGTTGGTTAATACCTTCTAGAACTTAGCAATTACAAACAAATACAAGGAAATGAAAAATTTCAATGTATGTAACTTATTATTTATGCGTAGAATCCGCAGAAACCTTGTACAAATGGCATTGATAATGTTTGAAGTACTTTTCCGACTACATCTGCCGATAATACACACGTGCAACCTTATTATAAAGGCATACAATTAATAAGCTAAAACGTTTTTCATAAATTTTAGTAGAATTCCCACACCACAGGGACCTCCCTAGTGTGGGGACTAATGATGGATGAATTTTGTCACAACTTTTTTGTCATGATTAATTGTTTATTGTTATTATTTTTAGTATAATAAAATTTTAATCGTAAAATAATAGAATGTGTTTCAAGATCTTATTACCCTAAGATTCATAGTCGAGAAATTTGAGTCATTATAATAGATGTTCTCTTAGATGACATATAGGTTATTCTGTAATGGTAGAGATACCCTAATTTAATAAAGAAGGCAAAGTGAATGGCTAGCTCTCTATCTAAGGTGAATTCAAATCCTAAACGACTTTGAGTACGGCAGTAGTCACGTTATCATTAAGAATAAACGTGTTTATTGAACATATATGCTATCTACAATAATTGATTGGACGTGTTCGTTTGGAATCAAGATGTTACGTCTTAATTGTGCAATGTATTGTTATTATAAATTACGTGGAATATTTATATGAAATTTAAACAAAGACGTTCGAAATTCGAAATCTCTGAAGCCTTACTGTAGCTAATTGAAACTATATATTATTTTCATTGAAATACATAATTCATCATTTTATCTTCTCTCTATTGGTCATATCGTCTAATTTCGTGGCCTGTATTTAATCAAACTTCAAAATCTGACATACAATTTTTCTAGAGATTTGACAGTGGCCAAAAAGGTGCGACTTAATTGGAACCCAAAATATAATTTCAAACTTATCTTTAGAAATAAAGTTTTGAATTATATACAAATGCGCATTGTTACATAGTGGGTTTTCTTTATGCAGTAAATAAGAACTTAAACTATTATCTCGAGTGACCTTTCACGTGTGCATACTTATATGCCAAAAAATTAAATAATATTCTCTGTCGCGCCAACCAAGGATATTCTCTAAACGAGCCCATTCAGTCTTATGATGGATGCCTTGAATGATAAGAGAAATGGGACAGACTCGATTAGCGCTATCAATACACAGTTAATAAACGTGCCTTGTTTGTGCTGATAAGATATTGGTGTCTGACTGGGACTTTGTGCTGATTTGTTTACGAATGTACATGTAAATTAGATCGAATGGTATATATCTGTTTGGTGGGCTTTCAGTGCGTTGACTAAAGCGGGCCATAGACGGACCGCATGTTGCAGTCAAGACCGCTTTACTTTAAATATAATTATAGGGCTTTACAAATGGACTTTATAGTATAATATTTAAAATGATCTTATGCAAGTAAGGTGCAGTAACGCCCTGAATGGACTTATATACGTTTTCATCTTGGTTCGTATCTGATTACAATTATAAATAGCAAGACTGACTAGACTTGGGGTGTTTTGTATAACTTTCTGTTTTTCAATTTTTGGGCATTATTGACACCCCCCCCCATGTTACGCGCCGTATCGTTTTTCCGTACCCAATAGTAAAACGTTTCGTGACCACCCAGTGACTCTTTATATACCTAAAATTTACCATTATGTGGTGTCAAGTAGTGGAAAGTCGAAAATAATATTAATAATAACGTTTAATTCAAACCCATCGTAACGTTTTACAATAGGCCCCCCCCCCCCCTCCCAAAATTCGTTACGTTAATACTTGAACGCTCCCTAGAGCCCCATCATGCTGGCTTAGTGTGGGCGGATTATGTGGGAGTCCCACACAACCCTTCCCCACCAAGGTCAACCGTGCCGCGGGAGGGTATGCGTAACGCATTTCCCCACGGAATAAAAAAAAAACTGTGGGCGGATGACACGATAGATTTTTGGTTCAAACAAATATCATTGCCCACATGAACAAAAAATGCATCGCTGCACATAGAACATCCATTTGATTTAATACTTTCATTTCTTAAAATATCATGAACGTTATAAGTCCTACCCAACCGCGTAAGTCTCGATACCACTTGTTTAATGTTCGCATTGTGTAACTCGGCACCATTCAAGTTCCCACAAGTTACATAACCTCTGAGTCAGTAATGACGAACTGTATTTATCGGAATTCACGTGTACAACACAGATATTTTTCAGCGTATTATGATTCAGATGTTATTCGAATGTTTACCGTTATCGCAACTGTGTTTGGGAATTATTAAGCTAAATAGCGTTATTATAATAATAGTTAATATTTCAAAGGCACTTACTTACGAAGTAAAGCCATAAATACAAAAAAAAATTCTAATAAAAAGTCAAATGTTAAGTGCCACAAGGTACTCTTACCAGAAACCTTATCTTGCTGTTGAAATGTAAACAAAATGTTTTTATAACTACAATTACGTCTAGAATACTATGGAAAACGAATAGTAAAACGAAATAGTATTGGAATATGAATTTATTTGTTTATACTATTACGCCATCTAAACATGAAAAATGTTAGATTTAATGTTGTCTAGTATATTAATTGAAATACAATAACCTTAATATACTAAAATATGCGTATAATAACATACGTCTATTGATGGTGTGCTAATATCAATAAAACAAGATAAATATAACTTTGAATACCCTCAATAAAATAATGAACGCCCAGACAATGAATTTATATTAGTAATAAATAGGTCGTTGTTTAATATATTATTTAAAAAAGTTATTCTTTTCGGTTCGGTTCTTTATATGTATTCAAAATAATGTCGCATTGTACTAGACAGTCGTTCTTATAAAAACTTATATGACCAGCAACAATTAATTGCACTTTAAAAATATAGAACCCTAGTTATAGCTATTTTTGTTTTTATTATATTTTTTAATTAAACTGTTACTCAAATCTACGAGTATCACGTGATTTATAATACGTTCGGGAATGTCTACATCATATATATGTATTAGTATTAATGTTTTTTCATAGAGTATTAAATCTTTTAAAGGTCCTAGCGGTCCGCCTAGTATACGGTAGCTATCCAAGCCGACTCCTTGATCTATGGGACTTGTACGACGAGTGCAAAGGATCTGAGAACGATAACCCCGCGATATTTCCACCCGACCAGCACTATATTGTGCTAGAACTGGCCAATGCTGGCCAAGACTTGGAGAGTTACCAGTTCAACAACGCTGAACAGGCGGAAGCTCTATTTCAACAGGTATGTATGACTGTAAGATTGACATTTGTTTTTTTTAATTTACATGACCAGGGGCTTAGACAAAATCACTTTTCGACAGTCGTGACATACTAACACCAAACTAAAACTAAACTGGACAAAGCGTGAGCTAATGTCCTTTCCCATAGAAATTCTTAGTGATGAGTCAAGATTGTGGAAAAGTGATTTTGTCTCAAGCTCCTGGATACAAGTCCATTGGCCGAATTCTTATAAGTCTATATCTTTATATTGACTAACAGAATAATTATTGTAATGATGGTTTTTATTTAATAAATAATGTGTAGTTTTTTCCCTACTGTACACTATGGAACAAAACATACGCGTGATTAAACAATCTTGAAATTTTGCATATGTTTTAAATGAATTGATAAGCGCCAAACTGGCGGCAATGGTTCTTCAAGATACCAACAAAGGTTCTGTTGTTATGTATCTACTCCGTTATGCACAATACACGATCGAATATATGAAATGATTGTAGTTTATAAAAAAATCCACTGTATATAATTTGTTATGGAAAGAGATTGAATGCTTTTTGATTACCAAATTTTTTGTTTTAAAACTTGTTTATCATTTTTTTGTGAGATCATTGAAATGTAAAGATCTACCGGATTAAACATTACTCGGTTACTAACGATCACTATACACTAAACCCCCCTATAACGCTGTACCCGTATAACGCGATTTCAATCCCTCATAACGGGGAGATTTCTTTAGTTATATTTCTGTAGTGTGAATTTTATTTATCAAGTCCATAATTAGTTTTGCGCGTACCTTTTCACCTGTTTTAATTGTGTTGTTATAAAATTAAACTAAATAACTTTATTAAATTCGTGTTCCTAGTTTTTGAATTGTTCAAAAAAGCGGGTTGAAGCGAATACTCCTATAACGCGCTTTTCTATAACGCGGTCCGGGTCTACCGCGTGATATGGGGGATTCCTGTAGTGTATAGTTAACGAATTGACACTTGACTGAGATGAACGCTGTTAATCCGGTAAATCCGTCTTCTATACCCGTGCTAATTGTTTTTGTTTTTTTTTCTGTTTGTGTTTTTTTTCAGCGTTTTTTTCGCATGTACCGACTAATGTCTACAATGGACGGTAGGTGACTTTCTAGTTCAAGTTTGTTGTATCTTGACTAGATTTTCACTTATCCTTCAAAGTAGACGCCGCTTCTTTGTTGAAGATTTTTTTGCATGTTTTTATTTTATTTTAAGCAAGCTCACTAGACAAATGTATGTGTTTGACTTTTCATGTTTGGTCACGTGACCCATTTAAATACGACTGGAGGTAGCGAATTAGTTTAGTCTAGATCTCAGAGTTACAAATGGTCATGGAACGTAACTCATTAATTTAATAACTCAAACCTATTGACGTCCCTCAATATAATGTTTTTTATCATCTTGTTTTTAATCTAAAGCAAACAAAATACTGTATAGAATGTTATTAGCCTTACAAACATGTTTGTTTAATGTTTGACTCATTAGCGACTCGAAAACAGTCGGGTCGATACACCAAGACGCAATGTCGTTCACCTAAGATCTAAAATTATCTTTCGTAAAAGTTGTATATTTATGATAATATCGGATTGTATTATATTTCGTTTAAAAGTAATTAACAGCCTCGACGTGGTTATAGGCTGAATATATTATATTTTCTTTAACGGTATCTCAAAAGTTCAAGAAGAAATAAGAAGAATTAAAAAGGTTACTGCGATTGAAGATTCCAGCTCGTAGTTCCGTACGAAGATCTGCGATAATGTTAGCGTCATATGAATAATTATGAAACAACAAATTATAATTATTATTTTTTTTAAAAGTTGGTTATTCAAAAAAAAATAATAACTGTTTATCATTCAGGTTGCATTCGGTTTGGCGGTAGCGGAGCAGGCATATCAGTTTGAGCATCGGGATTTGCATTGGGGGAACGTGCTTATTGCTCCCACAGATCAGAAGGTATGTTATGGTATTTTTTTTAATAATTGTCAAAATTCGAGTACTTTTATCCACAGAAGTAGCAATTTTCAAAGAAAATATATCACATTTAAACAATGGTTTTGGATTTAATATTTTATTTATTATATATCTTATTTTATATGGAATTGATGAAATTCAAATAAACAATTGTGTTGCTCTGAAAATGAAGATATTTATTTTAGTACTTACACATTATACTAATTACATTATCTTAAAACTTAAATAACACTATCCTACCTGAAAATAAAGAAACGACGTTAAAAGTCTATTATTAAAATTATCAATCCCTTTTTAAGCTTTTTACAATAACCTCACAATTAAACAATATTGAATTCAATGCCGATGACTTTTACTTCTGTCAAACTTCAAAACTAACTGCTTTTTCCAACCGCGATGGCTGAAACATACAAGTTTCTTTACATATATAATATTATAATAAAGTGGATTTAAAAAAAATACAATTTTTATCACTTGTATATTATTTCAGTACGCAACGTTCGTACTCCGCGGTCGTACGCACCGCGTGCGCACGTGCGGCGTCAAGGCGACGATCATCGACTACTCGTTGTCCCGCGTGTCGGTCGGCCGAGTGCTGTACTGCAACTTGGCAGAAGACGAGTCGCTCTTTGAAGCCGTTGGAGACTACCAGTTTGAGGTGTATCGCCGTATGAGAGATCGGCTCGGGTCAGTATCTATCATTTGACAAGAGGAAATGAAAGACCTTGTATGATTGAAAGTTTTCAATATAAGATTTTTTATGCACTTGTCAACATATTTCATCAAGAGAGATCAAAGGCGTTTAGTACAGAAATCCATCAAAATTAGTTTAGGGAGCGTTCAAGTATGTATTACGTAATGAATTTTGGGGGGGGGGGGGGGGGGTCTTTTTGTAAAACGTTACGATGCGATATTATTTTAGACTGTCCAGTACTTTACACCACATAATGGTAACTTTTAGTTATAAAGAGTCACTAGGTGGTAACAGTACTGTAGAAAAACGTTACGGCGCGTTACATGGGGGGGGGGGGGTCTATGACCTCCGTGACGTAATACTTGAACGCTCCCTTAGACAGAAAGTCTTTACCCAAGCAAAAACTACAGAAAAAGACGAAAAAAAAATCTAACAAATACCTCACCAAGCCAAGTTTGTTTTGGTAGTAATTCGTCAATCACAAGCTCCTCAAGTACTAGTATCTACTTGTTAAATTGAAAATTCGTATTTATTACAGAAACGATTGGATGAATTACGAGCCGTACACCAACATATTGTGGCTGCATTACACTGCGGATAAGATGATAACAGCCCTCCGCTACACCAGAACTAACACTAAAATTCACAAACATTTCATTGCCAAGCTGAAGGACATTCAAAATACTATCCTTTGCCACGGCTCCGCCTGCGAATACGTCATCACAGACAACGAAATTTAAAATCATATAGATTATCCATTGCTCATGATCGTGTGCATACAACGCGCGAAGCTTCACTTCGAAATGATAATATTTGTTCAATTCTAACGAATTATATTTTTATACTTCATAATGGATCTCCTTTGCGATTGTTATAAATTTGACTCAGAACAATTTAATTATAATGTACATAGATTCGATAAATTGAATGTAGACGCTAAAAGAATTATTTACAAAGTTGTTTCATTATTAGTATTTCAGTGGGAAGCGGCCTTTAATAAGGTAGTGCCTTTCAGAAATAAATTCATATATTACATTCTATTTTGGTGTTTTATTTGTTTTCCTGACGCCTAATAAAGATTTGTCGTATTGTAATTTCTTGAAACATCCTAAATAACAGTTTCATAATAGCTGTCTTTAAACAACAGTATAATGTTTATGTTCCTTGAAGATATCAGAATGTGTAGATTTTCCGGTGTAAAAACGAAGTCTGGATAAAAAAACATTAATATGAAGTGACTTAAGACTGTTATCAGCTTCCAAACGGTAACCACTATTTTTCTTCGAACCAACTACCGGTATATGAATGGGTTTCCAGTATAGTTTGAGGCTACACGCCTTGTGCGTAACGATGCACTGGGTTATATTTTATAGGAATTTGCTAGTCCGTTACGTAAAATAAGGAAAGTATAATATAAGCAAACTATTTTTTAATTATATTTATTCATTTCAAATGCGGTACAGTCATAAGTCATATTATAATTAGTAACGAATCTGTGAATATGTTTTATATACCTATAACGTTTGGCCTAAAGGTCTAGATACCAGGCCATAAACTCCAAAAAAAAAAACCCATATAGTTTTTAAGTTAATTGTCAGTATGGCTGACACCTTAATCTATAAACGTCACACGCGACACTTCAAACTTCTAGTATCTACCTTATATTCTTGTGCTCGTAGTTATTCAGTTTAAAAAAATAAAATATTATTAATTTAATGTATCTTTCAGAAACAGTCTTATAAGAAGATTAAAGATAGAACAGATTTGCGTAATAAAAAAATATTAAGTCATGTTTAAACAATAGCTGTGCTATTCCAATTAATTTTTTGTTCTACGTCGGGATTATAATCCATAAATAAAATAAATAATAAACATTAAAATGCAAAGTAGAAACGATTCACTTTCTGGTAAGTGCACATAATCAAAAAGCATTAAACTACTTATAAAATTGTCTTAGTTCGAATACGAACAATCAAATATTATAACATATTTTGTACATAGTCCTTGGCCCCACAATAAGCGGGTCTCCTGCAGTACTGCTAACACCAGGAAGAACGAGAAATATCGCTCAAGATATGGAAGCTCTAAGGTTATCGAGGCAAGATAACCCGTATTTACAGGTGCGTAAACGTTTACGTTTTATGTAATGTATTACAGAAACAGTGAATGTTATGAATAATTAATCTATTGCGTTACAGCAGGTTATGGCAAGCAGAGAGAGTCTAATAGAAAGTCATCATGATGAATGTGAATCAGATGATACTATTTTAATGTCACAGGTGAGAATTTTATAGTACTCCGTAACATGCAAAAGAATTGCTGATGTGCAAGATTCTTACTTTACATTTAATGTATTATTTTACAGTAACACTTTCTGTACGTTTTAAAAAAAAAAAAATTGTAATGCATTCCATTTAAAAAAATCAATTGCGCTACAACCTTTTTAGGTCTGGGCTTCAGATTTCTGTATCTGTTTCATGATCATATGATAATCTAATAGGCAAGTAGGTGATCAGCCTTCTGTGCCTGACGCAAGCTGTTGACTTTTTGGGTCTAAGGCAAGGTTTCCTCACTGTTTTCCTTCACCATTTGAGCGAATGTTAAATGGAAAGAGATCATAGAAATCTAGAAACAATCATAAACAGAATGTCCACTGGTGCACAGTTGGGGATCGAACCTATGACCTATGGCCACTAGGCTCAACTTTGAGCTGTGTTGGCTTTCCATTTTATGTATAATAAAATAAGCTATGTTTAAATTAACCCAAAGAGTAAACATAATTTCAGGAATTTGGTAGTGCACCTCTTGATTTTGTAGAAGATGATCCTCTGACATTGAAAGAGGTTCATGAACATATGATAAGGTCACCACCTCCTACCAGTTGTTGGCCACAAGGTATGGCATAATTTTTTTGGCTTATTAATTCATAAAAATATATAATGTGTATACTTTCTTAGCTACTAACATATGGTCACATATTTTTAACTAAGCTTATTTTTAGAGGTACCATGTTACCATTGAAAGCAATTATCAAGGAACGAACTTGTTCCTAAAGTGTATTTTCTATTTAAAAACTAGTAATAATTTATGCCTATAAAATACTAATATTTTAAGCTTAACTAATAAAATATTAACATTTTTCTGATTGCTGCTTGGATCAAGATAATCTGTCTAACCGAGCGTCCAGTGCATTTGATTTCGGAGTGGACAGTCCAGTCTCATATAGTGCTTATTCAGTCAATTCTCAGGAAAAGGTTACTAATATACTACTATTATGTATGTGTTTGCACCTCCATTAATTTCTTAAATTCCTTGATCACTTTATGTTCTGTATTCTTCTTATTATACATATATAAATAACAGAAGAGAATAACCCTTTTTTTATTAGTAACATAACTTTACACAACACTGTTACTATAATGAAAAAGGTGAGGTAGAAGATTCGTTACATTATTTTATTTATTTATGTTGTAGTAAGAGTGTTAATATGATATCTAGTTAGTATTAAAATATGGGGATTAAAAGATGGTTATAAGAATTCACATCAAGTTTCACATGTCTTTTAATAAAATTGATCCTAAACTAACATATGACATTGAATTTTATCAACACTTTATTTTTTAAATATTCTTTCTCTAACTACTATTGACGCTTTTCTTGCTATCCCTTACCAGTCTATTAGGAGTGTTGGGACTGTATTTTACGTAATTATTGTGATTTTACTATCAAAATGTTTGGTATTTATGGAATGTCTTAATGAGATTGGCAGTATGCTTAAGGCAATTAATTTGCACTCTACACGCACGGGTTATTTCTTTTTATAGTAGAACCTGATCCGTAACGTAAGTTCGGTCTAGAGTCCTCAGACCACTACTGTTGTGGTAATTTCTTAGCTTTTTTATTTTTCTGTAAAGGAAGTCAGTAAATACTTTTTTTCACGAATTTCTAAGATTAGATTAAAGAACTTTCGTATATTTATTAGTCGGACCACAATCGGGTTACTGTAAGGTAATGTCATTAAACCAAGATGTAATCATTCCAGGAGCTTCTCGGATCCAGGTCTCCACGTCGTGGCACCCGGTGTGATGAGACGAAAAACAATAATACCAGTAGACCTCGATCTTCAAGATCCGTATCTCCCCGAGCTCATGATATAACGCTTTGTGGAAGACCACTATCGTTACCAGGTATGTTACGAATATTGATCGTGTCTTTCTCGGCCATAAGTAAGTATTAGTAGTTCGCTTAGATTTATTAAAATTTTAAATATAACTTTTGTGAGGGAGCGTTCAAGTATTACGTAATGTATTTTGGGGGGGGGGTCCTTTGTAAAGCGTTACGATGCGGGGCGGGGATTAAATTACGCGTTATTGTTACAAAAAAATTCGACTTACACTACATAATAATAACTAAAGAGTTACCAGGTGGTCACGAAACGTTTTACTGTACTTGGGTACTGAAAAACTAGGGGGGGGGGGTCAATAATCTCCAAAAATTGCGTTACGTAATACTTGAACGCTCCCTGATTGACTTGAACACTAAAAAAAAATTAAAAGATGTGGCAATATGTATAAGGGCGTAATCAAAAAATATTATACCGAAATATTTCTTAAATTTACAGGTGAAACCCACCTGCGTATAGTATTAAATAAAAAGCAGAGTCAGCAAGATAGATTTTCGATTCTCCAACCACGCCCTATTCGGAGACCTCACACCAAACGATCAGATGACAGTGTCCAACTAGTGCCGGACTGCGATAAGTAACTCGTGACCAAATTGTAATATGTTGTGCATTGAAATAAAATAGCAATTCGCAACTAAGTTTACGGACTTTTTAGCGGTTATTGTACGGTTTTAATGAAAAACCGCTTTTCGGAATGTTAAGCGGAATCGCTTCCGCAATATTAGTTTGTAAATTATACTCAGAGTACTTAATTTCATTTTGTTACATTTAAAAATACGCATTTCATATTTTATGCATTGTGTATTGAAATTAAAAAGTTCACCGAATTTTTGTGTTTTAGCAAAACACTACGGATCCTCATATAGTATCCAATACTATTTTACAATTAGTAGGATTGTTTTTTTTTAATCTGTTAAATACTCTGAAAAAATCCAAGTTTTTTAGTATTAATAAATGCTGTTTTATTTCAATATTTGTGTGTTGACAATGTATTTCATAAATGTGGATGTTTGTGATACATGTGAAGTGTTTACAAATTGATTCGATGTTTTGACGGTAAGCGTTGTTAAGATTCCTGTCATTTGTCTATTTGACAGCTGACAGATTTAAATGTATGTATTAGATTTATAATCTGTGTTTTCTAAATTTTTAGTTATTTCCCAACATTCTTGCTGGACAAGAATTTTCCAATTTCATTTTCTAAGTGTAGCAATTCACAAAAACAATATAAAATACGTATAATCAATAGGATTTTATAAGTACTAACACAAGAATCCAAAATAAACATTTAGACTTTTCCGTCGCATAATAAGAGGTAACGTCGATTGAAATTTTGGAATTAAAATAAGTAGTTAAAATCATTTAATATTGCTCATTTATATTTATTTGGAGCTTTTTGAAATAAAAACAATAAGTTCAATACAATGTAGAATATCAAGTGGATTTTACAAATGCCTAAATTGTATGGTTTAAAATGTATTTAAGCTCATTTTAGAAGAAATTCAATCAATATAAGGAACATAGGTATTCTATGAATTTTTCAATTAAAACGTAGGGCAATTTAGATTAAAAACCTACGTGTCTTAGAAACGCACAGTAATTGGTAGTTTTAAAAGGTTTTAGGCAAAATGGTATTCAGAGCCATAAGAGCTTGGCTTATCGTATTCATAAACGACAAAAACCTGAGATAGTTATTTAATGTGGGAAGAAAAACGTGACAAAACATTATTTAACTAATTAAGGTTTATAGTACGTTTATGACATTTGGGGAGAAATATGTTGCGTATAAGATGCCAATTAATGCCATCTGTTGAATTTAGTAAAAAAAAAAAAAGCTGCGACATTTATATTAGTAAACTATTGAAAATAGGTATTATAGATTTGTTCACTTGTTCACACATTCAAACAAGTCTAAACAATGGAGTTTTAAAACACAAATGCGTACAATAATAAGAAAATATGAGTACCATAGTTGTCGAAACGTATATCGCAATTAAATAATAATTATTTGTGACAACTAAAAGTAACACAAATTGATTGATATCCGTTTAATTGTTCTAAAAAAATCAAAATAAAATTACCGTTCATTAGAACTTGTTAAAAAAAAATCAGTTTTGAGAAGATTAATAATAATTAAATAATTGTAAAGTTTGTAAATAAGTGTTGTACATGCTGGCATCCACAATTTGTCTATCCCTTAAAATAAAAGAATGTTTTTAGGCAATAAGCAAAGTATATTGTCAATGTAACGTCAAACTAGCTAATCAGTGATAAGATTTTAAAAACCATTTCAGATTAATAGTGACAACTTACACAAATTCTTATTTTTAATTCTGTTTAGTATTTGCCATAACAATTCTTATTAAACATTCATAATTTCAAGAACACTCCAAAATGCGCAGCTTCTTAAGGCAACGATGTACAATTCGTGTAAGCACGTAAACAAAAGTCAAGTTTTCATTCTTAGATTACACATATTTCGATCAAAAATGATCTCTGACGAAATTAAAGTCCAATTATTTACATCATCGATTCGACTAATCTGTGACCGTTTGGTGTAACGTGACAGACGTATATAAATTAATTTATTGTTTTTTTTTTTGATAAATTAATGATTTGTGATTGTCAAATAGCCTATTACTCGAATTTGTTTGTCCACTCTCTTTTTTTTTATGGCTTTGGCACATTTTGTGCATTAGCGTCAAGTATAGGATTTTTTATAATTCGTGCTTGTCTTTAGAAAATCGACCGTGTCCTCCATGTACGGTTTAGGCATTCGCCTGGTACCGCACAACCCTCCGAAAGGCAGATAACAAATTTTAAATTAAATTAAAACTTGCCCTCGAACCGGGAAACGAACCCGGTACCCCTCACCTAGCTGCCACTTATAATAAATAAGACCGCTAGGCTATGAGGCACCTGTCACTCTTTATAACTGAAAATGTGCAATACAGTTTACAGTATTTAATTGATGTATCAGACTGTAAATAGTCAAAACGTGTGACAGGAAGTGGACCTTCAAAAATATGCTTTCTCTATCTGTCATTAGAGCATTCTCTATTTTATAAAAAGCTTTATATCGTTTACCCCTTTTTATTTGTATATAATCTATGTATGTTATAGGTACTAAATTTTACTTTTAATGTTACGTCCTCATAATGTTTATATTGTTGTATATGTTTGACATGATTTCTATCCTCATGTAGTGTAAAATATAAGCTCCGAATATGATAATTCGTTAAGTAGATATTAATGCGTATACCTTAAAAATACACTTTAAAATGTTTCCTTTATTAGCTTTTTGGTATATGTAATAAAACATTTATGTATACCCTCCACGCTAAGACATTTGACGCCTGCTATTGCGTTCACCAAGCAATCCCAGCTTCACACAGCTCGTCATCATCGAAAGCACCATCGTATTTGGGTACCATATTGAAGTTGGGATCGCTAGTCGACGACTGGTCAGTACGTTCCCCAAAACATCGATTTATCGTACTGTGATTTTTTTCGCCCTGTTAAATTTGTTTTTGTACTTAATAAGTTACAATATATACACTCTGTATTCCGTTTTAATATTTATAACTCACGATAGATACGGTTAAGGTAACAGTACACGGTTATTTAGTGCATAAGGTTTTATGATGTTCAGACTATTATTCGATGAGAAAAAGTTTTAATTCGCTAAGAATAACTAACAAAAAGGAAATTGTAAAGAATTAAATAAAACTAACATGTACAGGACAAAATGAATTTAGTCTGAACAATGAGTTGCCCGCTGTTAACGAAAGGTTATGAAAAAAACAGTATTCCTTCCTAGATAAAGTACGTACGAGTATACGCGTATACCAGGTGTAAACTATAGAAGTTGTCAAAGGTTTGGCGTTGTTTATGGCCAATTTATGAAATAATATGCATGATCTGTGTCATAAAGAAGAAACAAAGCTGTAACAGTGGGCAAGACTCTTAACAGCTAAGAAATAATTAAGCTAATTAAGTCACTATCTGGTGCCATTATAACATTCATTTAAGCTATTGTTAACCTGTTTTTCTTGTTTTAGTATGTTTCCATTATGCTGCGATATTAATTTTAACGCTAAGTTTTCGGGACACTCGCAGGTCGATGTCCAATAAGTAAGCAACAATAAAAAGTTGAAATGATTTATTTTTAGTTTTATTTCATCTTAAGTGCTAACTGTCAACAAAATCCTACAACCATTTGACAGATGAAGTCTCAGAATTTTTGTGTCGGGCTGCAGTGTAGTAACGTAAAGTTTTCAATTGAATTGCTCGTTACTTGGCGTTAGAACTTGTCTCTGAATCTCAGCGTCTCATCGCAAGAAACACATGCCGCGTGTGGCAATACAAGTCAGCAGATTGGGATGGGATACCTAGGGTCTTTTTTGCGTTCTACTCTAGACTGGCCATTTCCTTTTCATCGGGTACTACAGATACCGTCGCTGACTCTGTCGCCGAAGTGGTCCTGTCCTTATTTGCGGTGCTGATCGGTGGTAAGTCCCAGTCTTGGTTTCAACGGTATTGCAAGGCCAAATTCCCGGGGCCATTTAACAAAAAATCCTTACGACATAACTAATATCGTTACTTTAAATTGTATGACAATACAAATAATCGTAGCCCATTTGATTTTGGTACATGTTGTATTGGCGTTAGTCGTTCACGCTAGTAATGTTTTTGTTTAAGACCCCTGTCTTGTATCTATCAAAATTGATTTAATTTTAGGAACGAAATCCAATTACATGTTACTAGCGTAACAGGGGAAATGCCGTTAAAATAATACAAAAGAAGTTTTAATTATAATTTTATTAAATTAATTCTATAACTTTTTACATATAGTAAATTATATGTGCCACGTTTCGTCAATTACATTGAATAATGCTGCCATGTCACATCAGCAGTAGTCACAATAGTACCTAATGTTTGCCTCTACGATCAGACAACGACTCTGCGCACGCCGGGACTGATCAAAATGAACACAGCGCAACCCGAAACACTCCGCCATTTCTATTGTTTACTTCACAAGTCAGTGTTACCATAGTCGGCTAGTGTTCCGAGCCGGCGTGAAACGCAGGCAGCCCCACGAAAACCCTCGCCGCTCCACCATCAACTTGGTCCAAGAATATATTTATGAAATAATTTTGTATAAAAATTTTGGCTCCAAATATTTACAGAGTGATATTTTTTACACGCCGGACTAAATTTTATAATACAGCGACTAAGTTGGGTAAACAGTCGAGGAGCGGCGAGAGGCGTCGGACGAGAATTTATTGCAATTTTTTTCTAATAACACATTTCTTATCTAATGAGTGGCGCGCGCTTACAGTGCGGCGCCTATTCTAATACCCTATCGTTACAGTGATACACCTGTTTTATATACGGCGCATACGCGCACCACTACTAGAAGAGAGGACAGACGGAAGATATCGCAAATCAAATTCACTGTAGCAATAGGATACAGATACAATTTAGTTAAGGAAGAGACAACACCGAAGGCAGATCAGACTGGACGTTGGCTACAACTGTCGCCCGCGCTCAACGCGCTTCTTGGTACCTTCTCCCTGTTTCGTGTTTAATATTAACATTTACAATTAACACTCAAGTAGGGGCTTACACAGAATTTGTACTCTTATAGCGTCCCGTCGCCGCACTAACACATTACACTCGCGAACAAAACTGGAGCGATGATCGAAGCGGATGTGAGTCGAAGCAAAACACTGGTACTCGATATAAATAATCAAAATAATATAATGTAAAATAAATAATTTTGTGATAATATATTAAAATATATTTAGGAATATAATCTTTACGATTGAGACAGGACTCGATAGACGCAAAGTTGAGGCGACTCTAGTGTCGAACGACCTTTACGATTACTGGCCTCCCATTAAAAATAAACTGTATTGAAATCAACACGAGAGTCGCTCGCGGTCTTGACTTTGAAAGCTGACAGGCATCGGGCGTATACTCGATTCAAGGATAGTACCAAAATTGACTTTTATTGAATAAGGACTAGATCTTACTCGTTGATGGTAATAAGTACTGTTGTAAACGGAATAGAAAAAGCTAAACCGAAATTAGACCATAAATAATAAATCGGATGGGGCCAAATGAAATGTCAATGTCAATTTTGGCGGATGAAGAGCGCGGATAGTTTGAGTGCGAATGGCGCCCGACGGACACACGGCTCGGCCGTAACTGATATAATCTTAAGAGATCAGGCTGTCATTTCTAAAACAAACATAATTACAAATGATTACAACTATACTTATACATCCATACGTCAAACCACTTACAATATGAATGAATTGATAATAATTGGGTCCAAAGTGATGAGATTTATAGTGTTGCCATAGACTATCGATGCGATAAAATTTGATTTTCGAAACATCAATAATCTTTATTCGTGATAACTGGCAACACTGATTCGATACATGTCAAAGAAATTAAAACATAAGATACCATTCGTACTTAGAAAATGAATTAACAATTTATTAATTATAAGATATAATAGTAATAACAAAAATATATTGTGTACTCTAACTTCAGCTATTTGCTTTATCAACAAGATTGTATTGTCGAGCTTTCATAAAATATTTTTTTTGGTACGAGTGTCCATATAAATCGAAATCCGCCTAGTAATTATGTCATCTTTCTGTACATACTATATAAATTTAGAATGCCTGAAGCTTGTAAATATTAATTCTGTCTAAATAAATACTAAGTCTTATGTTTTACATTTAATTTTAAGTCCTTTAAAACAATGACACATTACCAGTACAGTTTCATGACAATGAAGTGAGATCATTAATAAATCAATATTTAATACTTAAACATAGGATGTTAGTTTTTTTGATAAAAAAACGTGTCCTTTTATTGTATTTGTGCCATACAGATTGAAATGATTAGTATTAAAGTTGAGATTAGCACAGAGAAATTTTTGACACGTCAAAGGTACAAAGTAAATTCAACGACTTCATTGATAAAAATAAGCCGCATTTTTACTACCATTACTTTTATATAAAAAAGGTTAGAACTTAATTTAATTTTTTGGTGGGTTGCCATAATGATGAACCCCAAAATTATATAGAATTTAGTCTCGCCTTTACAGATCTAATTCTATTTGATTAATTTATACAAGAAAAAATAATTATATACAAAAAATATAATTATCGATATTTTATCTATACAACATTCGCTATTTGAGACGATAGCGACACTTATATTGTAAAACCAGTAACAATAAGTACCTAAAGATTTTACTTTGACTTGAAAAAAATTATAATCAAAGATGTAACAGTTGGGTCGGGCGGCTGAACATCGGCGCCCGTTGTGATGATAATGGAAGAAGCGGGTGACAAATTAATTTAAACATTCAATCCAAAACAAAAGAGAGAAGAAACGAAAGTATTTTTTTGGCAATTTTGTACTCGGTAATGGTTAGCGGTGTGTCGTTTGCGCGGTGTCGCGTTGTGTCGCGTTTTAATCGCGATAAAAGTAGCGCGGTGCGGCGCGGTCACTCCGGGAGTCACTAGTGATGTCACGGGACGGGATCCCCACTCAGTCACGAACAACAGTCGTCCCAGTACATGAATCAACAAAATGTCCTACGTTTGTTTTTACGTTACGGAGTCACGCGCGGCAACAAACATGGCCGCTGCCGCGCGCTCGCACCGCGCACTGCCCACCTGCAAATAAAATACAGACAATTAATTTTTCACGCAATAAAAATATTTCTCACGTACAAACATAATATATAGACGAAAGTCTAAATGCAAACTTTTTTCTACAAATACAAAGAACACTGACTAAAGCCTAAACCAGTAATATTATAATTTCCGATCTCGTAGTTTACTAGTTGATACCCACCAATAACAATTGCAAATATGTACATATATTATGTATGAATGTATAATGGCGATTTATTTGTGATATCCTTGACGGTCGTGGTTAAAGGAATCAGCGATTAGGTCGGTATGTTCCGTTTCTGTCTCAAGAAATTATCATGTGATGCAGAAATTGTTCTATTCCCTATTAGAGAGCATCATACGTAATAAATAAATAGTCTGACCTAGACCCTGGTGTAACGAGAACGCGCGGGCTTCGTACAGCGCCGCCTGCGTCCGCCCACACCAACGCCCACGCCACTGTCACCGCTGTGGCCGCTCACTAGCGACTCGCTGTCGCTCTGGTTCGACGTGTAGCCGATGACGTCCACTTCATCTGGAATTCGAAATTCAAAAATCAATATCCGTGTACTCTAAAAAACTTACGAAACTAAAATATTTTCGTATGATTTCGAAGGTTTTTAATAATATTTCTTTAAACATGCGTCTTTAAAATTGTAGCTATAACCTAAATTGATTATAAAGAATCAATTCCATTACTCTAATCATTTAAGTCTATATTAATTTCGATCTATAAAGCACGTTTTTAGATAACCGAATTACGACCGATATTAATTGGAAATCACTTATTACAACTACGGATTACTAAAAAAAATTTCGAATACAAACAGAAATATTCAATTAAAATTATAAAAACTATTTTTTTGAGGGTAAGTAGTAAAATATGCATCTCTCTTATCAATCTCTATTATATCGCGACTAATCCTAGTCTAAATGTAACGTTTTTAAATCTCTAAAATACCATTTCGCTGGCACTTGATACGCAATTTTCAGCACATTTAGCTGCATAAATGTCATTGGATGGCAAGGGTCAGGTTTTACCCGGTGTCGAGCACTCATATTGCTTTGACCCAGTTACCCTATACCCCGTGAAACGACGATCCACTGAATCTTAAATTGAATTTGAGATATTCAAATTTTCTGCTTATTTCAACTTAAATTTAAAAGAAACAATCCGATCGTTTGGAAGACAGTTATTAAATATAGGTTCACAGTTTGGTAAAAAATATTCAAATAACCTTCTTATTGATATTTAAATATATTCAGAAATGGACCTTAAGATAGTGGTGTCAATTATTACTGTTTTTATTATCTTGTATTGCCGTGTAATAAGCAATATTTACTGTTATGATTTTCGAAATTTACTTAACAAATATCTGGTTTTGGAACCCCGTTAGGTATTTTAAAGTGTACTTAGAACTAATACGCTTTTGTAAACTTAATCACAGGATTACATATAAAATAAGCCATATGAAAACCAACATTTCAATCAAATCACTATACCTCGATGAAAGGATTTGGATTAAACAGCCAGGAGACTCACGCCGCGCCTCGTCGGCTTATAACCACTCCAAATATAATTTTCCTATGATAGATTTCTTCAATTTCTTAGCATATTACATTTAATATTTAATAAGGTGATTTTCGCAGGGTATAATTTCGGTGAGTTTTATTCAAGGATAACAAAATGTTGTGATCCCGTAGAACGCTGAAGAAAATTTAACTATATTAGATTATAAAAGGGAATCCATTAATATTGTTACATGGTACTTTACGTTAAAAAAATAATCTTATACGAAAGCTTTCTTCCACAATTGCACAAGGATTGAAGCCTCAAAAAAAGGATCCCAACGCGTGATTTATTAAAATAAAATGCCCTTGCTGCTATGCAAGTTCTCAAAATAATAAGAAGTTTAGCATTAAACCGCCATTTAAAGAGCAATCAAGATTAACGCATTGGACTAGCTAGTAATGACATAATATGTATTTAAATTATATCTAACAAACTAATAGTTTCGACGTGACTTAGTCTTAGTCTGACTCCAGTACTCGTACTTCAAAAATGTATTGGATTTTGACATACAGTGCTGAATTTCCTTTCTGAATCTCACAATCACACAAAAACTATGCGTTACAATAATCGAAACAAGAGCTAGAAATCGTAAAGAACTTATAATTGAAAAACTTAATTACAAGCACAGCCTCAATGCAAAAAAAAATCTTGCATAATTATAAAAAATTATCGTTTTATTTGAAGAGATCTACCACATGTATAGTCCGCCTAACGTCACCCGTTTGTCGACGTAGCGATAAGCTTTGAAGATTCGATCGAACGCGATCGACTCGCATAGATTAATCTAACGTGCTTTGAACGTTAACAACTACAGTTTTGAATGGAAATTATCTTGAATCTGGCTAAGTGCCTTGTATGTGAATATATTAACGACAAAGACCAGAGAAACGTATTGATTGTAATTAAAACCACACTTTCGGTTTTAATAGTATTTTGATATATAAATTATATTTTTATAACTATTTATTATAAAGACAGTTGAAATAAAATGGCGTACAAGAACCTTTCAGGACTGCGAATTTGACTTCTGTATTTGTTCTAAATAATAGACAAGTATTCAAACAAATTTAGGCATGTTGTTTTCTTTCACCGTATAAGCGAGTATTAAACGCTCACATATAAAGTACATTGGTGCGACCTAAGCCACGATCAGGGATAAGAGACTTCAAACTCTGAAGCCACTGCTTAGTGCTAGCTGACGCCTAGAAAGATCCAAAAATAACATAACTGTTTAGGCCTATTAATTCAAAAACTCTCCCCATTATACCAAAAAAAATTTCCGAAAATTTCTCATAATTCAAACTTATTACAGGAAATCCACACTACTTGTAAAGTAAAACACTTCGCTACATCCAAGCTATTTTTCCATTAATGTCCCTTTTAATATTAAAAGAGTTGTCAAAGACGCCATATCCATCAAAGTTTTTCACCCTTTCAAACAACGAAAAAGTTACTTGTTATAAACTTGATGTAATATTCACGTTGGACTGCGAATTTCCCACGATTCTCTACTTATACGATAACTTATTTACACCACAGAATAACGGGTATTATATAATATGTATATTAATTATTCCTCAATCGTAAAAACTAAATATGGCGTGAAAATTATAACCTCTATTATTAAAACCCAATGCAAATGCAAATAATTTGTTTCAAGTTTCCCTTTTGATCTAGGAACCGTACATTTTGGTCCTTCGAGCCGAGTTCTGGGAGTATAAATTATTATTATTCGCATATCCGATAAATCATCTATTTCAAGAATACAAAGACTACTGCATAAACATTTCATTCCTCCAAATAGAACTGTAACTATATTACAATAATAATTACTGCACATTCTAACAAATGTATAATCTGGATAATAGATAACAGTACTTTATAAATAAAGTAAAGTAAAGTAAACAGTACTTCTAGGATACCGCTCTTATATTTGGCAGTCTGCATCTACAATAAGTACGATGACGTCATACTCCAAGTCGCACTATGGAAGTGATCTCAAGTGCTTAGCACACATACAACAGATCTTGACATCAGCAACGTACGGGTCAGTAGTTTGACTAATCGAGGAAGTGGAGACTTCCTCCACAGGCTCATAAGGTAATCTTTAAGATGTCCTCGGGGCCCCTAATTTCAAAAGGCGTAAGGGCCAATCCGTCCCTGCTTGTTGTCATGACGGAAATCACGGAGGTACCCGGTAATGGTTGCCATGACAACGCCCGTTACAGGTATCGTAATTCACTTTACGCAGAACTCGTTCTTGAAGATTGAAATTGGAAATATCTGTTCGTTGAAATACATCAGTCAATATACGGAAAGATTTTTATTACACAGTACTGTTTCAATACTGGTTTTCTTGAGAATTCTCCGCGTTATAGGGGGAAATACCGCGTTATCTGGAGCTTGGCGTTATACGAAAACGCGTTATGGAGCGATTACTGTAATTTGCGTATACAATTTATAATTATTTTGCTGTTATATCTTCTAAATAGCCATATAATAGCTATAAAGTTACTGATAACCAAGTTTCCGAGATAGAAGACCATATTCCACAATCTAATTCACGAATCAAGAAGGAAATGAGAGCTGTCGTCCGGCGGATATTGAAATTGTAAAGTTGGGACAACTTTTTGCAGCCAAAAGATGACTTCGATTCAAAGTGCAGGAAATAAGTGAGCTTCAAAGACTCTCCATTTCTTATATCATTTATATTTCTCACTACGTTTTGCGTCTTTAGCTTCGAGAAATCAAATTACATAGGAATAATAATCCGACAATTTTTTTACGAATACTAAAATATTACGTATATTATCTATAACATACCAGTCATTGTAAAATACACATACCAATGTATATATATATATATTAGTTACCAATAGAAACGAAATGTTAAATTAATCCTTTAGTTTTTCATACATACATAAATTGTAATATATATAGTAATGTAATGGTCGACATCACTTATATTCTTTATAGGTAACAGAACAGAACATAGTATCACTTAGTTTTAAGAAGCCATAAATAAGTTACAGCTTTTTGTTAGTCCATCATCGCAACCCCACTACCCATAATTTTATGTTATAAACCCTTGTTTTAAACGATTAACGACAGTTGACACTTAGCTTCGACTCAGTTTCATTTATTTGATCATCCCTCCAACAACCGCCACCGAACTTAACTCCCGTTAACCCTTTTATTCCCGGTTATTACTAGCTGAAACATGACCATATCCAAACGCAGACATGTATCTACCTTAAGCCAATCAGAACTTGTAGTTTCTTGTTACCGCTTATGACATTTTAAACCTAATTTACATTTCCGGGAAAACTCAACGCAACATAAAACTGCAAAGGCTTCTAGTGTAATTAGTTTGTCTTAAGGAATTCAACCCAATGCCTTTAACTTCTTGATAGTTAATATGTAGACGCGTCGTCGAAATGCGCCGCCTAATCGTATTTATTAGGGGCTTTGTATACATATTCATTATGTACTAAGACTAAGATCAAGTAGAGAAAGTAGAAACAGTACCTCCTACGTTTGATAACATCACCTAACATTACGCATTGACCAATTCAACATTATACAAGTCCTATAAAAAAATATTTTTCATCAAAACCATACAACGCTTTTTTAGATCTAATACAAGTTAACCATCAGGCTTAAATTATCATTCCTAGGGTTATACATGTCAACCTTAAGTGCTTAAGGAAATGTAAAGAAATTATATTCTGTAATTTATTATTAGTAATATGTAATAATAATCAGTGGCGCTACAACCTTTTTAGGTCTGGGCCTCAGATTTCTGTATCTGTTTCATTATCATTTAATAATCTAATATTAAATAAATAATTTATTATTAAATCATCAATGAATAATTGTATGCATGTATATACTCCTAAGTAGCGATTATATTTTCGAATGATATATGTTTATTTAATATAGCGCTTAACCTTTAATTCAAATTACACAATCTTTTAGTTACTCCTGCGTTTTCAAGAAGCGGTAACAAGTAACGACTATGTTCTGATTGGCTTAAGGTAGACACATGTCTGCGTTTGTATATATGGTCATCATATTCAATTTCATATATGTTTGCCCGTTTCCTCGTCATATAAAGTAATGTATCACACAACATCACTTCACATTACGCGCAACATGATAGCACGCCCTAAGATTATGTTAGCGTAAAGTTCCGAACTCTGAGCGCCCATCGAATATTCTGTCTAATCCAGCCTTTAGACACGCCATACTTGTGTAAGAGGCACTTAATCTCTAAATAATCACTATACAAAAGGTTATCTAAATGATAATGCCTTTTAAGACATATCGCGTACCTTAATGGCCCCTGACGATCTCGCTCAGGCATTATATATGAGCTAGTTTTCCGGAATAATGGAGCTGGAGAGAATATATTTTTGCCTAAATTGATCCTATTACATAGAAATGGAGGAATCATATTTATACGCAGTTCTTTAGAACGCTTGATGGAACATTTCATTCAAGTATTATACTTACTGAAACCAAGTAGGTTTATTTAGAATTAAGATAATAATAACAAACACAAGTTTTTAGATTAGAAATGATATTTAGATTTGTTTTAGATTAACCATTACATACAAAAAACAGTATATTTAAGAGGTTTTCTTGACTTTAACCGACTCTGAATTATTCTATCAAATACTTTTGTCCGTTTTTCGTTGGCCTGGTTTGAATGTGTCCTTTAGAAAAAAGGATTCATTTTAAATTGGAACGAACAAGTTTCCATAAATTTATAATTTCATTACGATGCGAGTGAATAGGCAATGGTAGTCAATACCCACAACTATTGCATCAAAGCTATTCATTTGATAGACATAATTAATTTTACAATCAGTCAATCAGTTGATAGCATAATTATTTATTGGCATACCTACAGCAACTTACATACAAGCAAGACAAGAAAGAGAATACATTTTTAAACATACAAAACACAGTTGCACAAAAAAATAAAGAAAATATTAGAGAAGAAATATAGGTTTATTAAATGCTACAAAAACAGAATTTGAACGATAACCTTATTATCTAGTACTGTGACAAAAAAACTATTCAAATACATCGAATGCAAAATGGTCAATTGTGTTACTAAGTTATTATTTTAATATATTAATAAAAAAAACAACGTGTTATTAATATTTTTGTACTTCTATTAAAGCTGGTGCCGTCGGAAATTAATAAGCATTTATATATAGAAAATTGTGTTAAAAATATTTCTGCGTCTTTTTCACCGGAAACCGAGCCTAAAATCCACGTCTTTATAGCTATGAGTTAGCTACTACGTCACTGCGTTAGACATAGTGTGGTATTATTTTGAATAATTAAATTTAGTGCCAATAAACAAGCGTTACCGATATCACCATAAACACCAGACGTCTTTAAAAACATGTAAAATCGTCATAAAACCAGCCATTCCTCGTCATTAAACGTCTATCACTCGACATCAACTTTTAAGTGATTCTTAGGGTAGGTTACGTAGTGCTGTTCCCATACGTTTAATAAATCGTTACGATAATTTTGCTTTATAGAAAGTTTCGTGTCAAAAAAAAAACGAAAAAAGAAACAAAATATTTTTTTTCTTATATAAAGACTGAGCTTTACGTACGGAGATGTATATTTATTATTTATCGTCATATTGCAATCAATCAATCGATCAAAATCAATCAAAAATAATTTATTCATGTAGGTAACACAATGTACACTTATGAACGTCAAAAAAAAAAAAATACATTAAATGTTTCGAATTTTACATTAACGGAACTGAACAGAGAACACAGAACTGGCAATAAACTCTCCGCAGCTACAAGTAGGTACAGATTATAATAATTAATATAAAGGAACAACATTTAAAATAAACTTCTGGCGAAATTACAAAGCATATCACTAAAACTTTGATACAGTACGTTTTAAAACATTCCAAGTATTAAATTGTTAAACTCAAACAAGTAGGTACTTAAACGCGGACACAAGTCGATATTTAAAATGTTTTTATAAAGAAAATCGCCAACCCTACGGGAATTGCGATCACCTCCGTCAGTTCATTTAACATGTATTGCAGGAAATTGGCGCGAGGGAGTCCATAGCAATCCGGCTGCTGTTATAATTAGTGTCGAGTAGTTTCTAGTTGTATACCACGGAATGCATACGAATCGATCCTTTGGCAACGGATATTGAGCGAACAAATAGCCAAAGCCTCGGGTTATTGATATAAATTGGACGAAGGTAAACACTAACTTTAAATATAGAATTATGTATACAGTCTGCGTGGCAATACGTGGGGTTGCTATCATTAAAATCAAATGATGACAACCCCAATGCTGTGTCGTTTATAGATTTTAGAACATTTGCCCATCGATTTTTAAGATTTATTACATTAAACACCGGATTAACCTATGTCTATAGATTGCTAGTTTCTTTTTTTAAGTTGTCTATGTCAACGTTACTTCTTGGTATTAAGACGTGCCTGTTTCCCAACGCACGGTACCTGATATGCGCAGCCGGGATTCAAACGTTTAATCACTAAGCCAGAACTACTGTAACTTTAAAAATACATCGGCAAATGCTTTCAAAGAGGCAAATGACTGCATGCATATTCGTGCACTTCTAAAATTCCGCTCTCCATCGAGACGAGTACAAAAGAAATATAAAAATGCGAATAAAAATGCAGGAAGTGTTTGTGTTGCATTTCAATATTTATTATTGTAAGAACTCTCGGAGAAAATTGAATTCGCACAAAGTGTGGATGACGTCGTGGAAGTTGTAACTCGCAAGCTTTCAGCATTTTTCTGTAGACTTTTATTCTACTTTTACGTTTGCTGTATAGTTAAGTCACTTGGATATTCAAAGAAAATGTTTAATAACATCCGAATGAGTGACTCCTTACTAAAGGCAAGCATTAAAAGCTTATAATGGTGTTGCCAAGTCGGAATCGATTTGGGACTTTAACAAATTAAGTAGCTTGGTTTAACGCACACACTAAATTGGAGGCTGTGTTTGATTCCCGTTTCATCAATCTGCTAATAACTAATAAAAATAATAAAGAAGCCCGTTTTATTTTCAATCATGACAAAATAGCCTATCTGCTTCCTTCAGTACCGTCGATCGGAACCCTATCACGGGTAAAGGCCTCCTCCAGCTTTTTGCAACTGAATCTGTCAATGTCTCTCTTTCTCCTTTCGTTTACCGCTTCTCTTTCTTCTATCCACCTTTTTTTGGGCGACCTCTTCTCCTTCTTCCTCTTGGTCCTTTCCTTACAGTCTTTACGGTTCAATATCTGTGTATCTTGCTATATGCCCCGCCCATTGCCACATCAGTATTAGGACATAATGTAAGGCATCTATCACATTTGTTCTTCGTCTTATTTTTTTGCTTTGAATTTTATGTTTTTTAATAATTGTTTTATGTAATCCAATAACTAAGAGATAGGAATATTCTGCAATAAGCATATCTGTGGGGATTAGAGAATCAAGTAATTATGAAGCATTTCCATGTAAAAATTGGTAACAATGGTAACAAATATCTTTAGTTTGCATTGAAAGAGGTGAAAATCTTTCATTGTGAATAATATACGAACTACAATTGTTGTACATATATGGCTAACAATATGATAATATATATTTAAAATAATCATATAAATAAATACATTATGTAATTAAAAGAGCCACATTAGCATATACAGTTCGCGTAGCTCTCGTTTCGGAAATCCGTAGCAGAGAACTAATTAGCCGTTAACGTCGGCCGCGCTTCCGTTATCCTCTCGACGATGTACATATACATATACTATATAATATATGTTCTTTTGCTAGCTGCAAAACTTATATGCATTACTTATATTTTGAACTAATTATAACGTCACGGTGACCACGCACGCTGTAAAGCACGCGAAACGTCGGATAAATTTATAATTATGTTAAATAATTGTAAATTTATAATAATACATAACTTTAATCCGGTTAAAAAGTTTTTTCTTTAAATGTGTAAATGTTATGTCAATCAAAGACAATACTATGTAATTATATATTACATTAAAAATATCAAGACATAAATCTGAAGGCAAGATCCAAAAGTTGCAGCGCCAACTGGTGCCAAATATACAGTATTATATATGTCAAACTATCTGAACCTATTTAATTTGTATTATAATTGATCTCATATGTAACATAGATTCCATCAAAGAGCACTCAATTTCGTAGATATAGAAATAAGTTAATTGTTTCCGTGGTTTAATGGTTAATATTTCCCGTGATGGACTCCCGACGAAAGTGATTATTTGGGCTTACACGCGAGGAATATATTGGATTGATTAATGGGTCACGGGATTTTAAATAGTGATTTAATGTTATTTGAACTGTACTTTGCAAGCTAAATGATTCAACGATTAGTAGCTAAATCGATTTAAAAAAAATTGTTCAGACAGATACTATTTTTTTAATAATATCTAAAGTTATTTCCACGCCAATATTAACACTTAGTTGCGGTCAAATGGGAATATTATAAGAAAGCCTCGGGAGGAAGCTAAGGAAATTCCTTATACCAAAAATTACTTAGCCCGATAAATCAGTTTCCCGTGACGTCATTTCCTTACACCCTCCCACACCTTAATCCCCATAAACCTCGGTTATTTATTTGTTTTCCGCACACAAATTATCACAGCGACAAGATATTTCCCATTATGTAATTAATGGTAGGCATAACATGAGAAAACCTTTATTCATGTGTGGTGAAAAACAACTGAAAATCGAAATTCTATTTCCAAATTTAAGGGTCCCCGCACATGGGCCACCGGCCACAACCACAAAACGCCGCCACTGGCATATTTCCTGTAATTTTCATACATTTTATATGGACTCGCCGCACACGGTGGCGCCGGTGGCGGCCACACGGTACAAATTGTCGCAGCTTGCTTCTTGTGGCTCGCACCGGCCACTAAACGCCGACACAAAAAGCCGCCACACGCCACTCGCGCGATTCCGCGCCCCTCTCTCCCTTACCTCAGTTAACCTGAAGTCGACGGTAACGCACGCACGTAGTCTGTGTTTCATATAGGTAGATAAATATGGATATAGAATTATTTATATCAGAGATACAATCCCGTCCTGCGATTTGGGATTCAAAAAGTGATAGTTTTAGTAATAGAGGAGAAAAAGTGAAGGCCTGGGAAGAAATCTCGTGTTACTGGCCAGCTTGTATTTTGTATATTTTCGAGTCCCAATATTTTCAAAGTGTAACGAAAATTGAAACCATCCCTTTTGCGAATAAAGTTGTGCAAAATACAACAAGATTTCACAATGTCTTCCGAGAAATGAACAGAAGTGTTTAATAGGCGATGTAATATTCTCCATTTGTTTGCTAGTACGCCGAAGGTACACTCAATGCAACGTCTGGCACGGCTTAACCTATAATTGAAAACTTTTTTGTCTAAGTCCAAATATTTTCCAGAATATGGCCTCATCATATTTTCACTGAGGCCAAATGCTTCATCATGTATAGTTCAATAGTTGTCGATTACCGACCTGTCGTGGTGAGGGGATATTTAATGTCTTTCTGTGTATCCAATAACTACGGTTTCGTCTTCTACGACGACGTCTTTTTATCAAAAGTAGCGCAATTAAACCTTCTTCGTCAGAGTCCATTATGATACTGCAGGCAAGGGTTAAAAAAAGTAGCAGCCACCGACCGCAAGTGTCGACCACCGGCCACAAGTGGCTGTCGCGCGCTTCAGCTACCTTTGTAGCCGCTTCTAGCTTCTCGTGGCGGCGTTTGTGGCTGTGGCGTGTGGCCCGTGTGCGGCGACAGTAAACGAAACGTTCAAACATTATATTCCGTATGTATTTATGCTAGTACTATTTTTATAGAATTTCCGTTCTCAGAAATTACGTAACAATAATCATATTTTAAAATAATTCAGTGTAAAAAACAGTGACTACCTTATTTGAGAGCTTTAATTGCTAACTTAAACATATATACTGCACATATATATATAAAATAAATACTAAAAAAAAGCTTCAGTCCGCAGCTTTGCCCGCGTAAGTTTTGTGCAACTTCTTAGAGATATTTTTTTTATCAATTTACATATAATCATTAAGAAACCAAAGTTTCCTCAGTATTCACAAGTATATCTATTGGTGAAAACCGTAGTAGTTTTAAATTATTATATAGTATTTAAATTAATTATTGAGACATTTTCAAATTGAGTCAGTCTCATTACGTTCTTTTACTTTAATATTGACAAAACATACTTTTTATACAAATATTGTAGAAGTAGTATTACAAATAGTTTCAACTTAATATATAATACTTCCTATAATACTTATAATACTTTATTTAAATTTAACCACTCACCAATGTATCCTGAAATATTGGAATTAAAATCATTCTAGAAGCAAGAAATATCTAGAATGTTAATATCATATTAGACATTTGGCGCTTGACATTAAGATTTATCGCCAGCTCGTTTGACCCGAGCACAGAGATTTATAAGTCTAGCAAAACAATGGCTAAGTGAAAACATTATTGATTGTAATCAGTCTGCTAAGAGTATTCTCTCGTTTACGAAACGTGTAGCATTTGTTTTATACGCAACGTGATTGATGGACGTGATCTTTAATTAAAGTATGTTATATATTTTAATTAACACATTATGAATGTGTATGTGTGTGACATATATCATAACGTGTATGATGAATATTTTAGCTGGGTTTAAGATCCTGGCGTGCGATAGGTCCAATCTATGAGTGTGTTATGAATTGGTTACAGGCGATCAATGCCCCAAAAATAGCCAAAGTAAACTAAATAAACCCTTAATCCCTTAATACTATTATTTTATATGCCAATAAATTAAAACACTTTTTTTACTCTTTAGGAAAGTTATATTGACTACAATTGTCATATACATATGACAATTCATACAATTAGATAGATAATAACAAACAACAGCAAACATTGCTATGTTAACAGTAACATATTAAATATAAATAACGCATTATATCTTCGAAAAGTAATGTAAAGCTCAAATCTCAGTGCTTTAGTTTGGTGACAAAAATGTACCTACAAAATGTCTTCGAAAGAACACGCTTTAAACTCAAGTTACTGAAAATGTATCAAAATCAATAGGGCAAGGTATAATTTGAAAAAAAATCCAATCTCGTAAGTCATTTGACGCGTGTAGCAATTCAATCGGGAGCAAATTGGTGCGCGAATCTGATTCTTTGAAAAGTTTAACGATGCCTCTACGAGATGTGACTGTATTATTACTATTTACTCAAGTATAATGAAAAGGCTCAAAACTGTGAATATTATTTATGTTTTTCAAGAAATTGAAACGGATTTAAACGTCTGTCTGTGTCTGTGTGTCTGTGTTGCTGATGGAAAGCATTAGAGAGAGTTAAGTATCAATTTTTGTTATACAAACAGGAATAATCAATACAAATAAATCGACCGAGAAAACAAACGTATCCGAAAAAACAAAATATTATCTTATTTAAAAAGCCAAAATTCGGAACTCGAAATCATAAAGCTTCATAAAAAACACAAATTACATGTTAAAAACAAAAGGCACAAAGCTGCTAAAAGGACCAATTAAAAGCGTATACGAAACAAAAGCGCATAATGCACTCAAAAATTTTAACGAACCCGGATACGAAACATCCCAAAAATCCCCTTTTTATTTACTCTTCTATGTTGCATAAAAAGATACACAGACCTTTATTTAGTTAAGAAGTAAAAAAGTTGACAAAGCTTAACAAGCTCGCTGTCAAACTCAAAGGCTGGCGCTTCGAGCGTTTTGCGTTTATCTCTTAAATATATTTAGCTTTTTTGATACAGCTATCCAGTTCCTCGGTAACAAGCGACATTGTTGGAGGGATGACGTAATAAACAGTTAAAAACGTTAATGAGCTCGAAATAAAAAATAATTAACATTTAATATTTATATCGTCACTGATAAGACTAACATTTGACTAATGTAAATCAATACCTCGGTGTTGCACTCATAAAAAAAAAAATTCAATTATCTCCCTTTTTAAGGGTGCGTACAGACTATGTAACATATTATATTACTTGTGTTTTATAACACGTCCACATTATGTAACCTTGTTATTCAACATTATAACATAAAACAATACTGTACACATTAGAATAACAATGCAATATAACAATGTTATATAACCATTTTAAATAACGAAAGAAAAAGAAAAAAACACGTAGATGCTGGGTTCGTCCTAGCATACATATCAATAACATGTTATTATAACATGTTTTATAACATTCAGTGTCCACATTATCTGAAACATGTTGTATAGCAATGTTGTATAACATGTTATGTTATATTGTATGTACGCACCTTAAGAATAGATTGATAAAGACAAAATATTAAACTATAAGAACAGTTTGTATGAAATTAATAATTTCACAGACTAACAAAATACACCAAAAGATAATATTAAATTCCCTGGAACAGTTTATTACTATTAAACTGATCTCCAGCAAATTTAGTACTCAGAATGAGATACGTTTTTAATCATTGCAACTTAATATCTTGAGTTTAATAAATATTTACAACTATGTAAATACAGACACGTATGAGAACGTATTAAAATTTTTGTACTCTCAAATATAGGCCTTCTTACATTTAGAATAGAAGCAAAATTCGTGTTCGCATGAAATTTTTACTACCCCATAAATTTACACATACATTTGTTTGTAAAAAAGGAATCCAGTTTTATTCTTCGCATGATATATTCCATTCATAAAACGAAAAATCCGATTTCGTTTCGGCCATTCATATTTTGTCCCTTTTTAGCAGCTGATACATGAATATAGCTGGCCTTGTCGCGTCGATAGATTAATATTAAGTTGCTTTTAGTGTTCGCGATATATCACTTGTCCACGATTTTACATAAATCGTCCTAAGAGGTAAAATATTACAGTACATTAGGCTGTAAGTTGAAAGTAGTTGAGACTTTTATTAAATATCTTTTTATTTTTAATGGTCTACTTTGACCTTTTTACACATTTGTCCGTCACAATTAAATAGTTTCAAATACCGTCAAAAAGCTAAATTCGATATAAACATTAAATGACAAATAAAAAGACACGTATAATTCTTAAGAAATTTTAATTTTAATGGTTTACTTTTTTATACCGGTAAATTATTTTATTTTTTCCCGCATCCTTGGAGCAAAAATGATAAATAAATTGTCAAGAATACAAAGTAAAATTTTGCTTAGTAATTTCACTTTGACAGCTTATGAAAGTAGGTTTTTATAGTTCGAAAATTTAAATAAGAAAATACCATAGAAGATCCAAAACAAGTAAAAGACGCTTACACAGCCCAGTAACTTCAACGACTTGAACGTACGACTATTATCCTTTGTGCGTGCAAAACACATGTATAAACTAGAAACTAAGAGACTCCCTCACAATAAACATTTAATTCATATGCAAATGCTTATTTTTACGGTAGCAATCACCATACAAACTGCCTATGAATGGAAACTCTGAAAGCTTTTGCCCTTTGAAGACTTTTACGCCGCTTTCCGTATTAAAAAGCTCTAACGTAGACAAAAATGTCAGTCTTTTTTTATGAAAATGTCTTTTTTCAATGGCCCCGCGCAGCCTACTTCGCTATACTATGCAAATCTTTCCGTATTTCGGTAACGGGCAGTTAGTTAAATGGTAACCATTTTATAGAAATGAAGTAATTAAGAGGGAAAATCTACTTAATTCTGTGCTTAATTAGGCCGAAATTTGAAGCTTTAATGTAATTAAAAGTATTCATATGTGTAGATTCATTTAATATCTCGCGTAGTCTTTCTGTAGTGTGCTAAAGTTTGCCTGAGGTTATATTTGGATTATACAGTATTAATTAATTATTCAATCAATAAAGATTTGTTGTCTGTTAGTTTAAGTTATTAAAAAATCTCAAAACGTTTATTTTTAATAAAATTGGACCAGTTAATATATATGTATATTGTATATGTGTGTTGTATGTAGTCTTATGTTATGGTACGCCAGGTAAGGTTATGGCCAAGTTCAAACCAATATTAATATCAGATAACAGCTATATGTATATATTGGTATGTTAGTATGATTGATATTATTTAAAGCTTTAGCTTAAGGTGTTTAGGTATGTACTGCTGACTGGCACTCGAGGCAGGAATAGGTTATACCCTACAGTCGTTGTATGGTGCTGTGAGTTTCAATACATAAATAAAAATAAACCTTTTTGATGTTTTTACGACAAAGAGATTACAAATAATATTAACGGAAATTTCGTGTTCATAGTAAGGTAACGCAAGTCTTAACGGCACTATCCAATCAATTTTTACGACACTTCTTGACATAAACATATATTTATATGTGAATAAAAAACTTATACGTGTTCGCAAAGTTAATTCATAAAATACAGGAAATAGGGTAGGTGCGGAAGCAATCACGTATATTTATTTTGTGATTTGGCTTAGCACATAAATGTACTAAAAAGTTGTCGCTATTATTATTGGCTGGATATTAAAATCTTATTTTGTATAGTTAACGTTTCTTGTGCTGAATATCTTAAGCAGTACGCCGCTATTGCTAAATCAAAATGGCGTTCAATCTCTTTTGACAGATGACAGTCAGCACTGACAGTTGACGTTGTTTTGATTTCATAATGTTTATGTAAAATAGATGTTGTGTCTGTAAAAAACCGAAAGTAATTTAAAAATATGTTAAAGTAATTCGAAAGTAAAATATGCCACGTGCTACAAAATTGTATACTAAAAAAAGTGAATTGACACACCACCGAATTCTTATACACAGTGTGACAGATATAAGACTGACACAACAATGTGTTTGTTTGAATTTCTATTAATTTTCACATACGTGTTTAAAACAATACAAAAGAAAACATAAGACACCGTAGAGTAGCTAAATGTAAATACATTAACAAGGCGTATCTCAATACTTCAAAGTAAATGATATCATACAAATTGCTCAGTGAAATGAAACTTTTTAATATCCATTAGATCATCCAAGTATTCACAATGCTCAAGCAGGCCTTTTGTATGAAGCCTTACATAATTTAATTTTGTTTCGAGCTAGGCGCATTATCTTGTAAGACGATAAGCTAAAACATCGAACGACGTAGTATTTTATAAGCTCATTACTGCTTTTTTAAACTGGGTTATTCAGTTAAGCTGACGATTAAACGATCATCTCCCGGAATTTTAAATCTTGAAATGCCTCAAAACTTCTTTTGTATATATAAAAATTAAATATAGTGGGAATATTGTAATAATCAATCTACGAAAATTGTAGCTACGTAGCAGCTACGGCGTAGAGCACTTCCTCATTTACGTACGTCTTAAGGGCTATTAATTTTGTCGAATTTTTTTTCTGCCTAAATCTACTTATGCTTATTTGGAATCGTAATAAATTTACAAATTAAATTATAATTCAAATGAATAAAAAGTCAAATACCTATGTATAAATTAAATAGCAATTATTCGTTATATGTGAGCTAAATATTATTGTGTACGTAAAGTCTCTCAAAACCCTCAAACGCCTTATTTACAGTTGGAGCTAAATCAATATATATTGCTCATATCGTAATGTTCGCATCTCCCCAACAATGGTTGAAGCTCAGAATTACATTACTGTCAGAGCCGGCTATTGTGCGGATGTCCTGTCAACAGCACCTGACTGATCGGCTTTAATCCTTTGTTTTGACTCTAGGTATTATTAGCCTTGCAGTTCTTGTTAATTATTGGATTTCGGAATTGCAGCGAGAACGAGGGATTCGTTTTATGGAGTTTCGATGTAGCCGGTGTAATTAGAAATCTGTAGCCAAAAGGTTTAACGGACGAAATTAAATAATAGAACTTCAAACTTAAACTTTGGATGACTAAACATCTCAGACTTGTGTCTTACACAGTTATTTGGTGAAGTTTTAATTGTGTATTTTATGTTTCCGTTTAATTTATTAACGTCTGCGTTGTCTGGAAGAAACTGCATTAAGCAGTAAGCACGCCCATTTTCATCCATTCTCTACGTTCTTACCTGTATAGTGATATTTTTTGTGACGAGAATAAATTCTTTATTATTATAACTAATGAAAATCTTTGTGTTTGTCTCGACGACAAGGCTTCGCGGTAAGTCCAACTACAAAATGAACGTAACTACAAATTAAAGACACTTACCACTTTCAGAAACAGATGAAGGCGATCTCTCCGCGGTGGAGACACCAGAAGAGGACTCTAAAGAGGAGAAGGAATCTGCGCGCGTCGTGTGCGCCATCGAGCTTTCAGATATCGACCGGGTGACGTCTCGACTCGTGCGCAGCTGTGCTAACCGCCGTCTGAGATACCGCTGTTCCCGCGATAATTGCTCTTTGTGACTTGAATGCCTCTTTTCTCGCTCTTCGAGACTCTGGAATTATTAAAATTCAGTTTGAGAAATATACACTTACTTTACAAAAGTCATTTCTTCATCTTGGTACAATTTGTACACTTATGCAGATCAATTTAAAAAAAAAAATAAAAAAATTTACGCCATCTCACTATCTTATAGCGGCATTAGTGCCCATACATTGTTATCCCTTTTTTTTAGGGTTTCCTTGATGTAAAGTTTAAACTTATGTAGCGGACTACATGATCTGAAATTTTGTTATATATCTGTATACATTTCCCCATAAATGTGTGAGCAGTTTTATGAAGTCTGAAAGCTGGAAAATCAAGTCTATTACTACTTCTTGTGTTTAAATTGTGACAGTCACTGCGCTTTATAAATGTATTAATGTTTTTATAAATGTACATAATACTTTCATACGTATATTGGGAGGCAACTGTTAAAATACTGATTTCTTTAAATAATTCTCTTAGCGAGTCTTGTCATAAATATACTTGTCATATATATGAAATGTCTTGAATATAATCTCGTTGTCAACGAGATACTTGAGTCATTGAGACGGTTTGGAATTAGGGTATAAATAAGTACTTGCGTAGACAATATAATATAACATACACTATCTACATTTTTATGTATAAAAACCAAATCTATAAATGATTATTCATTTAATATTTATTTACCCGTGCATATACAATTAAAACTATTTATAACTGTCAAAGCAAGCACCGCAACTGTCGAACACTGAAATTCAATTCAACTTCATAAAAACTCAAATCTAATTAGACTCTTTAAACGAAAGTCCTCTCTCGTCTCTTTCAGTTAAATTGTGTTTAGACTGAAATGAAAAGAGACATAAGTACTTTAGTTACAACTAAATTATATATTTTAAGGATAAATGCATTATAGGGAGACAGTAACGCTTGGTACGTATGTAACAATAATATATTCGAGAGTATTATGCAAATGGAACTATGCAAATGTGGAAAAACTAGATTACACCGAGGTTATTCAGTTACGCGGTTGAATATTATATTGAGCGATCGCAGACTGGCTTTTAAATTCATTACGTTGTATTAGATCGATTTATCTCACTTTGAATTGCGGGTATGGATTTCATATATTGAATTTTAGAGGTGGATGTAACATCTGGCAGCATCAAGCAGTGTTTTAACATGCGACTCTCATGCCTGGGGTCGTCTGTTCGATCCCCGGCTGTGCACAAATGGATTTACTGTCTATGTGCGCATTTAACACTCGTACGCTGAAGGAAAATATAGAGAGGAAACCGGCATGTCTTAGACACAAAAAGTCAAGTCAATACAGAAATCTGATCCCAAACCTAAAATGTTGTAACACCAATAGCATCTACACTACTATAGATATAATGTATATATTATTTGGTTATGCATGTGGCGGTTTCAATTAATGGCAAATCAAAGGAGTTGTTTTGACGATGAACCACCGTTGTGGCTTATATGTAGTGTATAATTCAATTCCCGACAAAACAAAAACTGTAAAAAAGTTAGTTGAACTCTAATTATGAATGAAACTAACACAGAAATTTGGTCTGGTCCAGGATAAGAACGTAAAATGTTAAATTCATTACGTTTATGCTTAACGGTTTCAATTCTAGGCGAAACACTTATTTACCGAAATGTGTTTGTAACAGGAGGCAAACGGGCATAGCCCGGTCATTTTAGACAATTGAAATAAAGAAAATTCCGACAAAGCCAAATTTTCGTAGAGACCTTAGGTTTACCACAAGGAATAAAGTGTCAAAAGTCCCCATCAGTCCCATGTGAGCTTAGCGACTTATTCGGGGTCCAAGGTCAAAATTTTAGGTTTTTTGGATTTTTCTCGAAAACGGTAAGTTTTATCGAAAAGTACCTCAGAGCACAGTAGATCTTAAAATTCTCTATAAAAATGGTCCCTATGATTTTTTCTCTAAGACCCACTATTTCCCAGATATTACGCTTGTAAGAATCACGTTCTACATAATATGCACACATTTCCTCACCACCTGTGAGGTAGTGTACTCGGCGCGTTTTTTTTAACGTGGTATCCCCGGTAGGCCTATTTCACGAACCTTTCTGACGATATTTTCAGGAACAATAATTATTTAATAGAATGAAGATTATTGATATGGGTTATTGAGTTTAACTGTCGTTCAAACTTTTTTTTATTACTTTAATCTGACTCATACTCTTCATTATTCAACTTCAACAATCATGTTTTCTTCAATTTCTTCTTGTTCTTCTTCTTCTCTTTCCTGTTGATAAGCGCTTAGAAATTGTTCAAATGAAGATGAATCAGTTGTCTCTTCATCAAAATCACATGAATATTCCTCTCTTGTATTTAATTGAACATTTGAGCAAGAGACACCTTGGCAATTGGTACACGCTGGAGAACACTGCAAGCCTACTTTTTTACAGCCACATTTGGCACTACAACCTTTCTTGCAATTGCAAAAAATAGTGTTAAGAAGTTTTTCTGGAGCAGGGGGCAGTAAAGTTCGAATCGGTTCCAAAGTATTATTTATCAATTTCCAACCCCAGTCTTCAGGGTTCAGTTCATTGCCTTGCCATGTCTGAACTTGATAGTATACTCGAAACAAATGTTGACTAGCAGATGCCGATGTTGGAGGAAGACAAGATAGCTGTACTTGCTTTTTGTTTCGTGTATTTTTTACAAATGTTAAATATCTGTACGTATCTATGCAATCAATTTTTTTTGGAGCTCCATAAACCGCAAGAAGAAACCGAATTCCTTTAGTAATTAGTATTTGAGGTGAAGAATTAATTTCTGTAAATACTTTTGCGCAGTCAATCAAATCATTTTTTTCAAATAATTTTAATACTGAATTTTTGCCCCTTCTAAACATTGCAGACGTAGTATCGCATCCGGTCATCGCATGTAAAAATAAAATAAAGTTTTGGCATTTTGGATAAGCTGATAAACTTTTAGAAGAATATATTTCTGTCCGTTGCTGCGCCTTCCCAGGTTATACTAATAATGTATACATAAAAGAGACACGAGTAGGCATTTTTGCTTGCTTGAGTACCTAAATATGTTTATACGTGGCATATGTGGAATATGATTCTTACAAGCGCAATATCTGGGAAATAGTGAGTCTTAGAGAAAAAATCATGGGGATCATTTTTATAGAGAATTTTAAGATCTACAACTGTGCTCTGAGGTACTTTTCGATAAAACTTACCGTTTTCGAGAAAAATCCAAAAAACCTAAAATTTTGACCTTTGACCCCGAATAAGTCGCTAAGCTCACATGGGACTGATGGGGACTTTTGACACTTTATTCCTTGTGGTAAACCTAAGGTCTCTACGAAAATTTGGCTTTGTCGGAATTTTCTTTATTTGATCACTATTTTTATGTCTAAAATGACCGGGCTAGCAGGACGCTCACCTGATATTAATTGATACCGCCGATGGACACTCACATCGCCAGAAGGCTTGCACGTGCGTTGTCGGTCTTTTAAGACTTGGTACGCTCTTTACATGAAATATATAAATATTTTTTATTCCATCTCCATTAACTTAACTGTACATAAAGATAAGTTCACAGATAATTAATGAAATATTAAACGGTTGGAAGTGGAATCTTTTCCAGCATCCGGCAAGTTTCGTAGTCCATCAGTGCGGAATGAGTTCAGTAATCAGTGCTATCGACTGTGAACTGTGCAACATCAACCGTGCATCGCTTGCACTTATATTCAACCAAGGTCCAATTCAGTTGAATTAAAACAGTCTCTGTTTGTGTCGTTTTTAAAACTTCCAATTCATTGCAAAGGGAATTATGGAAAAACTATAAAATATGGTTAGCGCAAGAAGTGCCAAACTACAAATATATTAACTTCATAGATTTTGCTAGTAATAATTTGTTATTTATCATTTTAGTATAGAGGTCATTTTTTATATGAACAGCAGTAAAATAAAGTTTATCGCCTACAAATAAATTTATTATTTCGTGTAATTTATGTATATTAGGTTGTGCTAGTTTGAAGACATATAATAAGTTTCTGTACTGATAAAACTTACTCAAAACTAAAATAAAAGTGACGAGCGTAGCCTTTAAATAACAAATAAATTCAAAGTGTTCTGGGGTTTATATTACCAAAAATATATGTTTTTATAGTTTACTAAGTTCTATTACGAGACTAGAATGTAGTAAGAATGTTCACTGTCTTAACATTATAGTATAACTAGTAGACTGGGCCAAGCGTTGCTGTGGCTTAGGTTTTTGTTATATTACATAGTAGTAAACTATTCAAGGGAAACGGTAGGAGAACACCAGAAACGTTGGTACTTTCAACACAGCGCCATCTGTTAGAATTGTGACTATCAAATAATAAACAAATATTTTGCAATAAAATAATATTGCGGGTATAAATTGAGATGTAAGCTATCCTATCTTTTAAGTTAGATCAAACCGCACACGGTGTGCAAATTTGATTGTAATCGGTTCAGTAGTTTAGGAGTCCATAGCGGACAAACAACGTGACACGTAATTTATATATATTAAGATTAATTCCACGCCCTTATAGAAATTATATAAAGTAATTACAAACCACACATACAATTGCACAAGACCGCGCCCATAGTTAAACATATTACAAATATAAATCCCACATGATATTCGGCTGTGAAAAATAAACTGAGCGAAATATGAGCACTGTATAAATACATTTTTTAAGCGTCCATCGGGCTTGTTTGTGCATCGTAAGGGCTTTTCCATATTTTACGTTTTGTTTACTTTACCAAAATAGTGCCAGATGAAAAGCGGACTTTATGGGTCTTATGTGAATTAAATTGATTTTAAATCGAATAAATGGACTACTGGTTTGAATTATAAAAATATTTTTGTGTTAGTTTATTAATAAAGAAAGCTATATAAGATTCTTTATGCTACCGATTGGAGCGAAATATAAACGAACGATCTTATTGAGTAAATTAGGAAATAACATTTTGAAATGACTCAGCAACAAAATAATTGTCTACTGCCGTAGTAATAAAACCCAGAGCACGTAAATACTTTATTATACATAAAATAATTAAGCAGCTATTTAAATTATATTTGTATGTTTATAATATCGAGATATTTATGCGATATAAATTTAATTTTAAGTCAATATTTCATTACCTGATCTTTGATACAAAAAACATACAATATAGAGTAAATCATTCGTATTAAAAAATATTGATTTAACCATTAGTCAAAACACATCAATTTCACCGTATATTGTAAATAAAAGTAACACGAGTTTTTCAGTATAACGCGGCCGTAGGGGGCCTTCGACCTTCCAAAGGGAGCTTACTAGGGGAGGCTGGTGGGGTGGTCACATCACCGCGGGCCATCCGATGAAATATCCCTCTCATAAATCTGCCACCTCTCACCACCACGCGTCCTAGTGTCTATTTTACACTACACACCGCATGCAGTTTTCTCTTTGCATTGGGAAACTCATTTTTGAAAGGTTCGCCTTCAAAGAAAAATCAAATTTACTTAGTCCTATATTAAGCATGCTCCTTTCCATGCTGCGTTGACAAACTACTAGCTTCTGATTGCTTTTGCGCGTCGTAGATCAAGTTTGACATCCATAAGTAAGACATGGTAAAATACAAGTGTTATATAATTTGGTTTTTATTGCCATGGGAATTGTTTAATTTGGTAAATAAAATACGTAGTACGGTAAAAGGTAAAAGTTATTAAGTCGAAATCATAGGGAGTCAGGCAGTCGTGTCTTACACGGAAAACCGAATGTAATATGTTAAAATTTATCATATACCCTTCATAAAGCAAAATACATTTTAACTCATTAAATTTTTTAAATACAAAATTGGATTTGTTTATATTATTTATAAAAAAATACGTTAACTATTATATATTAAAAGAGTTAACTACTTAATCTTAATATATATAAATAACATGCCACGTTGTTTGTCCGCTATGGACTCCTAAACTACCGAACCGATATCAATCAAATTTGCACACCGTGTGCAGCTTGATATAACTTAAAAGATAGGATAGCTTACATCTCAATTTATAGCCGCAATATTATTTTATTGCAAAATATTTGTTTATTAATTAATAGTCACAATTTTAACAGATAGCGCTGTGTTGAAAGTACCAACGTTTCACATAAGCTACAATTTAATGGCATAACCACCAATAAAGCATGGTGGTCCCCATGACTGGTGTTCTCCTATCGTTTCCCTTGAATAGTTTACTACTAGGTAATTTAACAAAAACCTTAGCCACAGCAACGCTTGGCCGGTCCGCTAGTATTATATAAATTAAAAAATAATACTGTTTGGGACAAAGTAGGAAGAGATTGTTAAACTCATAACTTCCTTATTATTTAAGCTATATATATATTAATTCTACGAAGCATAATAAGGTTGTTAAAAACGTATAACACAAAGTACTTTATAAGATGGAAGTGGGATATAAAAATGCTGTATTTTTCGCGGCAGTAAACAAAATTGCTGACGCAATCGCGAAGATTATAAATTAGAGCGTTCTATTAAAGTGCTTTCACAGCGCTGAATAAAGTTATATTTTATGTTATGATCAATCAAGTTAATAATTTTTACCCGACTGGATGATAACAAAGATATTTTTCATAAAGTGATTGGTGGTATCATAGTTAATATCTTATACGGTAAATAGTAATAAATGGGGCAGTGACTTAAAATCGACTATAGGGTTTCCAGCGTTGATTTATTTTTCATAAAACAGTTATTTTTAGTTTTTTTTTAGAACTGGGGGCTAACGGGCAGGAGGCTCATCTTATGTTAAGTGACACCGCCGCTTTTGAACACTCTCAGCCAGAGGGCTCGCGAGTGCATTGCCGGCCTTTTAAGAATAGGTATACTCTTTTCTTGAAGGATTCTAAGTCGAATTGGTTCGGAAATACTTTAGTGGGTAGCTGTTTCCACATATTTGGATACATATAAATTGATCATAAGTATAAATGTAATCTTAATTTGTTAGCAACTTCACTGAGATATTATTAAAGTCTTATTTTCTCTGAATATTCTCTCATTCTCTCTAACTATGAAGTACATACTACTAAAACATAGGCAAAATAAAAATTCCTAATACCGTACCGTCTTTCAAGTGCATAAATATAGATATGCAGGCGACGTCAGGGGACGACTGCTAACTCAATATACGGATGCAACATCAAATTTGAGAAATATGTCTCGGCAACTTTTGCTTTAAAAAAGTACGAAAAATACGAAGGTTCTACTATGCCGATGTAAGAACATATTATCAAATAAATGATGATGAACAGTCCCAGATGTTGTCACCTCATTTCACGCCGTTCAATTTACAGCAAATAAATAATTTAGACGGAATAAATTATTTAAGTCTATAAGAACAGTCTATAGAACTATCAGATTGGGAATTGTATCTCAAATGTGTACCGAGTCAACATTGATTTACTTGCCTATTGTCTGACATGTCACAAACTCTTGTTATTATGACAATGAATATCTATATTATGTAACTGATACTACGTTCATGAATAAAGGGAGCTATTATCACGTATGATGACACATTAAACTTGTTATTCTTCTAAATACTAGTGATATCGCTATAAGGTTTACATTTAGTTCAAGAAAAATTTCACGGGCCATTGAGTTTCACAACTGACACTACGCGTAGGCATAGTCGTCGAAGCAAAGACATACCTGAGTCAAGAGGCTATAAATCTGGATGGCTCAGCCGCGTTTTATTGAGATTGCTATCGCTCCACAACGTTACTATACTGAAAATTGTTACAACGAAAATATATGAAACGTATATTTCGTAACGCTTTAAGAAATTTTTTGATAGAGATTATACATTATTCTGTTTTTATATACATTTTTTTTGGCTAATTCCCCGACCATGTTATTGTCGGAGGTATTGTGTAAAGCATATATTATTAGCAAATATAAATAGTATAATTAAGTATTACTTATTTATGTAAATAAACTCTACATTTTAGGAAGATGTCTTTGAAATAAGCCTCTTCATGGAAGCAGTTGCTATTCCAGGTATTAACGAACCGTTACGACTTAGTGGCCTTCAAGATAAGAACGTACCACTACCTTAAAGGCCGTCAACACACTTGCAAACCTCCTGGTGTTGCGAATGTGATTTTAATTCCCCGCCCAAACGTTTGCCTCCTTTCCCATTAATAATCATTATTTCTTTGAAGTTACGTAAGATAAGAGGTAAGATGGCTATAATTATAATTTGTTTGGTTTTGTTCCTTCGTAGCCATATATTGGACAGTCTCTTCAGCTGTATTTCAGTAAGGACAGACTGCATTTTTTTTCTATCCAAAATACGTTTCTATAGATTAAATAAATACAGGATTATATAGGAATGAAATAAGAATTGCCTTTCGAGAATAGATCTAACTCTTTATCGCTATTGACTTTCAATTGAGTTCTGAATGTTCGAATAAGTCCTGAGATAAGTTTCTAGTTAGGTATCACAAGATAGGTCCCAAGATGTTCCGCCCCGACACGTCTCCGACAGCAAACGTAAATTGTTATTTCCGATTTTCTATTTTGAATCTAACTGAAGTTTGGTTTCCATATATACAAGATTATATATCTTATTTTATATGGAATTGATGGAATTTAAATAAACAATTGTGTTGCTCTGAAAATAAAGAAACGACATTAAAAGTCTATTATTTAAATTATTGAAATTCCTTTTTACAACCTAACAATTAAACAATACTGAATTCAATAACGATGACTTTCACTTCTGTCAAACTTCAAACTGCTTTTTCCAACCACGATGGCTGATAGCGCCATCTAGTACATAATGATGAAACATACAAGTTTTTTTACATATATATAAGTACAATGATATTCTTTATATCAAACGTACGCGAATTATCTGCATAGATTAATACGAAATGTTATCGTTATATAGTTTTGTAACGTTGAAATTTGTACGTACACACAGTACTTAGAGAGGTTTTATCTGTTCAATAAAAAAAAGTATCAGCGAATGTTCATTGTTGCTATTTTTGTAAAACAAATGAATATTTTTTTGCGTTGTAACCATATACAGAATGGCTTATATAGGTCAATATATGAAATATTATAGCGCTTTGTACTATACTGTAAAATCTTATACTGTAATATCATTTGACTGTAACACAGTTGCTGCTTTATCAGTTTCACTACTGTGTAAGTAAACTGTGGTATAACGAAGTAGACATGCAAATTTTAGGTTTGATGAATTTTAAACAAGCCCGAGACAAGTCCATCGGTTATTGTTTAATTGGCTGCTCGAAAAGTTTTCCAATCTGCATAGAAATGCGTTCCACGTTGATTTGAGAAGCGAATCAATGAAGCAATAAAAATGCAATTTAGAAACGATTCATAAAACAATTGGAGTATTTAGATTTGAATATAGAATATATACAATATATACTTTGCAATTTCTTTTTAAATACAAATAAAAACCATGTTAAAATCTACATTTTAATGTAATGATAAAAAATATAGTGGAGAAACAGATCAAATATATAGTGATTAGTGCTTCAACCAGTCATACCGAACAAAGAAAATAGTATTATTAAAAAACCAATGTACTATAACGGTTTTTAAATATGGAACTCCGATATCGTAGATAAGTATTTTAAATTTAACCCTAAACATACATTACTTAAAATACTTTGTCACATTTATTTCAAATATTGACACGATCTTTATACATAAGGCTAATTGCGTTTATGGAAATAAGAATAGAATAAATATACGACAAGACATTTCTTCACACGGAGCTTCTCATAAAAAACTATCCATCTGCTTAAAAAAACAGGTGTTTATATTGTTCTTTAAACTCGAATTTTAACTTACGCGAAAAACAATAGCTATCTCTCATTATTTTTACAGACGAAATTTCATTATCCAAAATTGATATAATATATAAAGTGTTGGTATGCTGTACAACCTCAAAGTTCTTGCAGGCTTAACCTGGCTATTTTTAACGTTAAAAATCCTACCCCAATATATTTCTTGCAACTTTGACTTGGTCCATAGAATTAACCCCGCATAGGATAATTATTTTTTTAATAATAAACTTTTAATGCACGGTGAAAAGTAACGCCTAACCCTTTAATTCTGCCACCACTAATCACAATTCTCACGCACAGGTAATTTGTTCATATCAAAACTCGACGCAACCATTAAATTGTATACTAGCACATGCTAGTGATTTTGTTGAATATTCTGTTCTATCTACCATCACGAAAAGGCCATGTTTTGCCATCACAACAAGAACGTGATAAGTTCCCTGAGATATCCCTGAGATAGTGCGTTTGATTTTTTTTCAATTTATCCAACGATGAAGAATAATATCCACATATCTTAGAGCCCTAAAACAACCACCGATTAGCGTGTCACAAGAAAAAGTATCAATGAAAATGATATATCAAATATATATTGGGAGATGACAACGTGTACTTTATATAATATAATAAAAATATTTAATATACCTATGGCACAGAAGTTGTGAAAGACTAACAAAAACCCTTATACTCACAGTACATACGAATGTATACATAGTAAATAAAGAAACACGCATAGTCAGCAAAAGCCATACAAAAAAAGCAAACACAATACAATGTAGTCCGGCACCGAGCTTTATATTTTTGCTTCCGAAGCCGTAAAAAACTTTTCACATTAAAAACTTACTAACGAATGTTGAAAAGAAAACAATTCCAAGGGTAGTTCAATTTGTTTATTCTGTAGCTTTAAGTGGGAATTAGTTGAAGTAGGTCGTTATCAAAAATGTTTTCAAAATATAGAAGTGTTCATTGCGTAGCACTACACGTAGCCCGTGCTACGAATGTCTACGAATTTATTGTCGTTAAAATTTTATTAATGTTTTGTTTATGGTTAGTTGTTGTATTTCCTTACAGGCCTCATATTTTTGCTTCACGTATTGTGACTATGTCTATTGTCTATATTGATATGGTATACAATGTGAAACGGGTTTTAAACATGTGAATAAAATAAAAATTTAGCGCAGTTTTAGTTAAATTTTAATTATTTTTTAATTAAAGGCATAGACAAATAATAATACTTCTCATTTAAAATCTCCTTTAGAATTTGACTACGTCGCCAATATACCATAGACTGTGTGTCATTCTGTAGTTTTTAAAAACCCATAAATCAGGGCCTAATATTACCTATTCATAATTAAAAAAACGTCATTCATTAAGCGGCCTATACATTCACAAGGCCCTCGATGCGTCATTACCTCGAAGCAGGTAGCTATTAATTCGCTGTGGAATGGCGATACCCTCATTAATGCCCGGGGGTGTAATATACCTGGATTTATTGGCGAAATTTTCTTCTACATCACCCCCCCTATACCTATACCGGTTGCGACATAATTAAAACGGTAGTAGCGCGTCACTGACAACTTTTATAAGAATATGAAATGTACGAATAAATTATTTTCAAATATTTTCAAAGTGTTCAAAGACTATAATGTTAAATATGCAAATAGTAGAAAGTATGTTCTTTAATTGCGATGGGCAAGTTGTACGAAACTAATTCATTAAATATACGGTAGACTAAGATACACATATGTCTGACATATGTCTGAATGCACAATTAAGTTACGCAAGTGAAGTTACGGATATAAACATAAAAATTAAATCAATTTCAGTTCACGCCACAAAACCTTTTTACGTCCAAACGTCGGGACGTGATGGCAACCCGAAAATTTACGACAGCGTTCGATTTACGCACCTCGTAAACTAGTAACTTAGCACTATTTCTTTTAAATTTTACGATCTTTGAATACGTTATAAGAATTTATGGACTTACATTTATTTGAGTATAAATACTATAAAGGTAATAGAGGAGTGTTGGCCTAGTGGCTTCAGCGTGCGACTCTCATCCCGACTCTGATCACCGGCTGTGCACCAATGGACTTTCTCTCCATGTGCGCATTTAACATTGGCTCGAACGGTAAAGGAAAACATCGTGAGGAAACCGGCTTGCCTTAGACACAAAAAGTCGGCGGCGTGTGTCAGGCACAGGAGGCCGATCACCTAGTTGCTTATTAGATTGATAAATAATCATAAAATACAAAAATCTGAGACCTATAAAAGTTGACTGATTTTTTTTTTTTAACATGAACAACAAAAAATTTCTCAAACATATCCCACGCTCCTAGTGTAGTCGGAATTGTATTACCTGTATTTCAAATTACTTTATATTGAATTTGAAATGAAATGAATCTTCAAGTAGCCCTTGCCCAATAGTTAAAACATATTCTCATCTTTAAAGTTCCTTAAGGAAAGATTCAAAATGAAATGAAGTTTTATGAATAAAAGCGTTAATGTATATTAGTATATGTTACGCTTAGGTTAAATGTAACTGATGTTAATTATAATATTAATAGCTTTGTTCACAACAGTGATAAGGAGGGAAAACACTTAGCGTTTGTAACTTAATGCATTCGCCATTTTCTCTCCTTATCGCACAGTTTTACCGCTGTTTTGTAGGGTGAGATTAGCTAAGTCAGTGAAATAAATCACTTCCGTAATTAACCTTTAGTCCAAGATCTCTAGTGTATAGTTAGCGATAAATATCAGTAAAGTGTAATTAGATTTTATGCAACTATGTCCGTGTGTATGTTAAAGATATTGAAACTTTTAATTTTTTTTTCAAACTTAAAAGCAGTCCTATTTTTCTAAAAAATTGTAAATCTCAACCATCTAGGGCGTCACCCAAACACATACAAAAAAAATTATTCAAATCGGTCTAGCCGTTTAAGAGGAGTTCAGTGACATACACACGTACAGTAGAATTAGAGAAGATAACGTTTCCAAAAAAATCTAGTAGCATTTATTCTGTTATCGAGCGTCGAATGTTAGATATTTTGACATATTTTACAATTTACCTTATTTAGTAGTAGTAGTGATAGGTTTTTTTTTCTATAAGATTTAATTGTCGTGACATTTGTATTTGTAAAGCTTTTACACGATTTATGTTTTTAAATACACTTTTAATTACTTTGCTCTTTCACGAAATAAGGCTCTATCACAAAAATCCATCGTAAAAAATCAATACACCCTCGAAATAAATATCGTTAACCCGTAATTACTACTATTCGGAATCAACTCTCAAAAGCGTTTGAAAAATCCACGACTCGTACTTTTAAATATAGAAACGGGTTTATAGAACTACTTTTATACAATTTCAAATTTCGAATTAACTTTGTGTAATAATTTAAAAAATATAAATGTAACAAGAGTCGCAATTACTCCAACAATTTACATACAATACTATACAAATTACAGTAGACTACACGTACAGTATTTCCGACGCCGAGTTCAATTAGAGTCAAGTCCGATCCACTGTGACATATTGGATTTCAGTCGAAATTTAGCTGAAACCGGGGCGAAGGGCACCCTCATTAGTGTAATGAAGCCGTCACGATGTATTTTTACCCGAAAATGGTATTTTTTCACTGCTTTTTTTACTACTTTAAGTTGGAAATCTATTTATTCATAAATTTTGCGCGTTTTGGTCAAAGCTCACCGATGTCCAGATTAAGCATTCTTATAAACGAGCTAGGTCTGGATATACATAGTTGCTCCCCTCACACTATAAAATGGATTTTTGTTTAGTTTTTGTAATTTGAATTTTTTCTTTGATTAGTAATTGTTTTTTTTTGTAATGTTTGTTTTGTTTAATTATAGGTTATGATCTCTATATATATGTCATGTTTGCCTTTAAGTGCTTGTCACATTAAAAATTGTATTTTGTGTTTGTTTTTACCAATGTTGTGTGCCGAGCGTTGGCAAGCTTTTTCTCAATAAAAAAAAAAACTTTCTTACCGAATCTTACCGAGAGATTGATTATTTTTACCCTCTTATTCAGAAATTATCGCCTTGAAAGCAAACGTTTAAATCAAAAAAACATTTTCATAACATACAAATACAAGCAAATTCCAAAAATTTTTAAAATTTCAAAATTTTTAAAACTTAAAAGTCTGAAAGCGGCCACTGACGATACGTCCACTAATCCGAATGGAGCAGTCGTCGTCCAAAATCGTCCCATGAATGGTAAAAAAGTATTCCATTTGGATGGACGTCAGCCAGCTCTGGATTTCCAAAAGGAATGAAATCCATGCGTCCAGGCCAAATGGACGTCATCCGTGGCCGTCCGTCAATGGCAGAAACGTGCGCCTCGCCATATGGAAGCAGTCCGAATTGTCCGTGAATGGGCGAAACGGCGTCCATTTTTTTTGAGGTTTTTGTTTCAGTTTATGTTTTGATGTCGATGGTGGTGCATGTGCTGTGTATTTGTCAAGCGTTATAATTTTTTTTTTATTATGTCTTTGTCCGCGCGTGACTTTGTGTTGGAAGTAATAGAAAAATATAAAGGATTTCTATTTTTAAATAAATATATTTATATTAATAAATAAATAAAAGTATTTCTTTGTTTCAACCAATCCTTCATCCACCTTCTCTTAGGTTTTTTTTGTCTTTTTAATAAAATACACACAACTGCTGTCACCAGTAAAGTATTGTTATCCATAGTATTATTTATTTCCGTTCCGAACGATTGCAAAGTTCGAAGTGACGCCATGCATCCAAATGGAAGTATTGTGAATGGTACCGTATCTCGATAAATTTCCATTTGGAGTGCATCCAAAAGGAAGTCTACTAAATGGACGTATCGTCAGTGGCCGCCTTTACATAAAGAACAAAAACTCCAAAAGCTTCCTTAAAACTGGTAAAAACAACTTAGTGACAATAGAACTCTTATAAAATTTAAAAAAGGAATAATCTTATTGAATGGTTACATTGTCTAACGCAGGTAGGCGCGGGTCGCGGCTGGCACAGAAATAAAATAATTATAAATCCGAGCCCTTTAACCAAAATGGGCAATAAATTTCCACAGAGTCAAGATCTACGACTTCCGTAGTCGACTGTGCGAGGGTGAAGCGGGTGGTATAGTACACAAATATACGGTATTCTATACGGAATAGTTACGGTGAAAAGGTGTGAAATACATTCATATTTTACTTCCCAACTGTAGGTGTAGAAGAGAAAATTCGTAACAATATTTGTGCTTAATAAAATAAAAATTTCTTTAATTCTTATCTATTTTAAAAGCTAACAGTTTCATGTCATATATCGATACAATTATATCACAATACACGATGTCAATATTTGGGAAATTGCAGTTAAAAACACACAAACTTTTGTGGTATCCTTTGTTCATATTTAAGTAACTTAATAAGCATACCCTATATTGTTATATCATGTGAGGGGGAAAGGGGCGTTAATAGGTAAACTTAGTGATTCGCAACCACGCTTCATAACACGTTGTAGCCGGCTATTTCGGATGTTAGATGGTTTTTGTTGATAGCTCGTTGGTTTTAGATTTATTATTATAATTACAATTTTGGAACTATATTATAAAATTATCTACACTTTGTTTATTGATATGCTTTTCTGTATATTGAGAACATAGGTTAATATTTGTACCATATTTTTAAAATTATATTTTAACAATAATTAACTAACCAAAAAATATTAGTGAAAATATTACTTGCCTTGGTAGCTTCGGAAACACCAATAACACACGCCCTAATGTCAAGTTCGATTCCCAACAAAAGTCATGTATACAAGGAATCATTTTAAAAAGGACCTTCCTTATTACAAAGACAAAGTCCAGGGTACAACGTTGTATAAAATAAACAAGCACTGTTCAATTCGCACTAGATATCTGCCGTGTACAATCATGTCCAATTTATCGTTACTTTGAGTTGCTACGGCTGCTCTAGTACCCTCGACAGCTTCGACAATAGGCTAAGAGCTAGTGATACATATAATAAAGCTCGTAATGAAAGTGATTTTAGGTCTAGGCCTCAAATTTCTGTATCTGTTTGATGATCATTGGTCAATCTAATAGGCAAGTACGTGATCAGATACACGCCGTCGACTTTTTGGGTCTAAGACAATTTTCTTACGAAGTCTTCCTTCGCAATTCGAGCGAATGATAAATGCGTTCTAGTAAGTCTATTGGTGCACAGCCGGGGATCAAACCTACGATCTCAAGGATGAGTGTCGGACGCTAAAGCCACGGCAAAGCCTCACTAAACACAGACTACTAAGATTAAAAAAATACTATCCTTATATCTAAAAAATAAAATATGATATATTATTCTTTAAATTGCAATTTTTACCTAATATTTCGTATCTAATATTATACGAGATAATTGGGATTAGTAAAGTGAAAAATTTACAGTAATCTACATTGCAGTGAACTGGGCACGGCCAGCTGTGCACAAAGTGGCTCTTACGCTATAGATTTCTACCAATGACTGGTAGTTTCGGTCAATTCCGAGTTTCGCCGACTCATGAGCTCTATGACACGGCAAACACGTTCCGATAATTATCCGCTTTCGAGAGTGCTTACACGTTATATTTCACGCCATTCTTTAGTACGCAATATTAAGGAACGTATCCTATATATATATAGATACACAATTCATAAATTAGATTATTTCATTATCATATATAATAAATTAGTAAAAGGAATTTACTAATTTATTATTTACAGTTATCAAAAATTGTGTAAAACTTTGCACGTCTTTAATGAAAATTTCAATACAAAGTTTTCCAACTAAATCTGACCTCGTACAAGAGAAGTAAAACAATACTTTTTATAGAAGCTACTCAAGACTAGAGATATTTAATTGGCCACCCATAAATCCCGACTGTTATGGAAGTCTCGATCTGCCACGGTTATGTTTTATTAATAATAACTTATATATATTGTATTATTTGAATTATATAAATGTAAGTTATTATATAATAACTTATATATATATATATTATATATAGAATATATAGTTATATTATTTGAATTTAACTATTTTAAAACATTAAACGTGGTAAAATTGCCGTATTCGAGAACACAGAAAGATAATCGTCGTTCAATCACGCAAAGCTAATGCAAAAGATAGCAGATAATAAAAATAATGAAATTGTAAACAGTGCGTAGCGTCGCGTGCCACAGTCGCGTGATCACCTTCACATTAATGACTTATTTGATGAATGACAGCAGCTCCATGCCACCGTTGTACATTGTCTTATATTTAAATGATACAATGAATTATTAAAAAAGTACGCGCGTGGAATAACTTGTAATTACAAGATTAATTTTTTTTTGGATTATCGCAATATTACGAACGCATCGCATTGCAACCACTGTTATGAATATGACCCGTGGTTTGTCAGTCGATGTAATTTGGTAAACTATTACAATATATATCGTTTCTGACAGAAAAGATGTGACAGTTATTCTGTAAGAATGTCAAAATATTTGTTTTAGTTAATAGTCTCTTTATATCTTATATATAAAATTCGTGTCATGTTAGTTACCATACTCCTCCGAAACGGCTTGACCGATTTTTATCAAATTTTATATGCATATTGGTCTGAGAATCGGCTGGAATAGTTATTTTTATTGAACTAGAAAAATGTTTCCTAGAAATAATATACATTGCAAAACAAACGTTTTCCGGGTCAGCTACTCGTAGTAGCTTAATAAAATAAAGCATATAGAATCAATCAAGTTAAACACCTGTATTAGCATCACCGGAAAAAAAGACAAAAAAGAGGAAGACAATTGAGTTGAATAGACCAAATTAAGGGAACAGCATGTGGTACATGGCAGAGAGTGGTACAATGCAGGCAAGAATGGCGGGATTTGGAGTAGACCTTTGCCAAAAAAGGGCAAATCTATAAAGAATGATATAGAAATATAAATGTGCTTAAGTGTAAAAGTATCTGAAATAAACGGCTATTACTATTAGTATTACCGAAATGCAAAGGAAACGTTTGTATTCTGTAATTATATGCTTGAAAACAGCTTAAAAGCGTAGGCCTTTAACAGAGTATGACAAATACACAGTTAGTGCATCTCGGGTTACGCTTTAGTATATTAGCTTTTGTAGAGGTGTGAGCGATGGCCGACAAACCGACACAGCCTCCATTAGTCTCCCAACTACTGTGCTAATACCGTAGAGTCGTTAAATTGTCTATGAATCATGTATATTTGGTCACGTGATATTTTATTGCGTTTAAAAGGGGTTTTCAAATTATTTCGTTGTTATTATAATTTTCGTCGTTGTTTTTATTTGTATTGCGTCAAAAAATGGACACAATATTTAACATACTATAACATTTGAGTTTTCATAGGTATATTTATAATAATTATTACTTCCATAATCCCATTAATACGATTAACGATCACATACTCATACATATACATGAAATCATATTACATAATTATACATTCTTTGTAATAATAACATAAATCAATGGCGCTACAACCTTTTTAGGTCTGGGCCTCAGATTTCTGTATAGGCAAGTAGGTGATCAGCGTTCTGTGCCTGACGCACGCTGTTCTCTTTTTGGGTCTAAGGCAAGCCGGTTTCCTCACGATGATTTCTTTCACCGTTCAAGCGAATTTTAAATGCGCACATAGAAAGACAGTCCATTGGTGCACAGCCGATGATCGAACCTACAACCTCAGGGATGAGAGTCGTACGCTGAAGCCAGTAGGCCAACGCTGCTCTTTGTAAGAAGAATAATAAATAATCTTTGCCTTTGATCAATTTAATTTTCTAGACAAGTAGGTGGCCTATTGGCCTATTGTATTGGCCTATTGGCTTAAGCGTAATCAATCCCCGAGCGCGTGTTTGAATCGCGGTTAGAATTTGGAATTATCTTTTATATGTGCAATTACTTTGCTTCTACGATGAAGGCAAACATCGTGGCATGTATTTCCTTTGTACTGTAATATAAGGCTATGAAAAACAACGAAATTCATATTTGCTGTCAGCATAGACACTATTGAATCAACAAAATGCAATTTGTAAAGGCCATACAGTAATGTAGCATTCATCTCGTTGCACAATTACTCGAAACTGCATTAGATTACTGTGGACATAATCACATTATGCCGATCTCGCCGCGCCCGGAGCGTATGGGGGATTCATTTTCCAAGTTTTCATAGCAATTTTCCATATTCTTCAACGTAGCTAATTCGATTTATCTGAGGCTTCCGTGTAGGTATGATAAAATATTTATAAATAGGGTTGATTAAAAACCGTTTTTCCTTTGTCGTGGACTTTTCTGAAATGTTAATAATTTTCTCAACTTTATGACATTTGATTCTTGTATCTGTTTTCTAGATATTTTATTAGGTCCCCCCTTCGACTGGATCTTGGATGAGCCGGTATACTCATAATATTTTCTTCAATGTATGATAAACTATTAATTGTGCACATCAAAAGATAAATTGCACAGACGAGATTCAAAGGTATCACCTCGGGGTTAAGAAACGACCGGCTAACCTGTATATTTCTAAAAAACAATGACGAAATTCTTAAAACTTCGAATTTTGAATATCGAACACTATCTAAAATGGGTCATCGCTTCCTTTACTTAAGAGGACCTCCGATAAACAAAGCTGCAAAGGGTTCATACAATTCCGCCCGTACTTCCGGAACGCCACTTCCGGACCCTCAGGTCTAGTTCTTAGCCCCCGGGAAGCCCCCCGGGAAACGCCACACCCCCGGGAAACAGGAGATACACCCGGGTGGTATGACTTTTGTTGGTTTATGAGTAGTGATAACTTATGGCCGAGGTTTTCCGTTTCATAGTCACGTTTGTTACCAGAATCGGCCATAAAGTCATGTGGTAGAATTCAGCTACGAAATTAATTGTCCGATTAAATGACTGCACCGTTACCCTGTAACTTATACTATGTGCGCTGTAGCATGGTTCGGCTGATAGTTGCTTAATGTTTCTTTCAATTTGATTTTATTAGTAGACTATTATTTGTTACATTCTGTCACCCGAACCATACAAATACTAAATACTATTAATGCTACGAAATCGCATATAAAAAAATCTTCTAGATCGGTATCTCTATCGTTATTCAAACTTAAAGAGTACGGGCGCTTGCAGTGAGCCAGTTAAGACCGTCTTTGGATTCATAATAAACGTACTAAATAGTAAATAGTTATAGTAGCCAGGACTACAGCTGTAAAAACGTGTATTGGGCGTTATATGTTTACATAATAAAATAAATACGGTTCTATATATAAAGCAAGATGTACATATTTGTGAAGTAATGAAGGCGTATGTACTAATCTCTACTCCCATTACTTCCTCAGGCGCTCACACCATATGGAACTGACGTAATGAGATCATATTCTAACAGTACAAAGAACATACAGTGGCGAAAAGTTCTCAACATATTTTTACCTTCTACAACTACTTTTCTTACTGTGTACTACTAATATACAAAAACGACAAAAATGAAGCTATTTTTGGCACTATTTTTGGTAAATTAACTTTATACTTAATTGTGAAACTTAAATGATGTGAAAAAATGCAATTACGCGATATTCAGGAATATATATAATATATGAACAAATTTAGTCAAAATAGTATTAAAAGGAGTGCTCTAGGTCTGAAATTGAAAGATATAGTAAAACTAGAAGAAATAAAAGACAAGAAGTAGTATACAGCAATAGAGGCTATTATTATTAAAAACAAATTTAGTAATAATAATGAATAGCATTGACAAATTTAGTCTAATTGTGAAAATTTAACTATTTACAAATAGACCATATCAAATACTTGATAGCGTAGTTTTGACAACTGTATCTTACTTTTTCATTGTATTCATCACTGTTTAACGTGCGTTAGACTGTGGTCTCGCTGTGCACGTTGGAGATGTTATTGTGAAATGGGATTAACGGGTGCATTACAAGGGGATGTTGCACTAATTGTATTTGCTAGTCACATTAAGTGATATTGTTGATACAATCAAATGCTTTATTTTGATTAGTGGTCAACAAATAGCTAGTACAGGTTTAAAGAAATGTATTCTCATAACAGACAATAGTCTCATGAGGACTTATATACTAAAGATATTATCACGTCGTGGGTCATTGAAGAGCTTCAAGGATGAATTAGCGAAGTAGAACTTGAGTGGAATTTCATTTACGTAGAGAACTGAGATCACTCAAGAGATGGTTTTAATTTAAATATTGCCAGGCTGCCTGCACTTTTTATATTTTGTGGAAGTTTATTATACCGCAGCACAATGTTTTTTACCGTAATTGGTTCTAAACTTAGGTAGAATTCGATTATGAGTGCCTCGTGAACTGCGCTTCTGAATTTGTTTTATTTTAGTGAAAGTAATGTTAGTATAGAATTTTTAAATTGTTAAAAAACACACAAATATCTATTTTGTGTCTGTGCAACATATAGAGTTTCCTTTGTCGAAGTATTGCTGTGTTGTTTGTCTAAATACTGGACGCAAAACAAAATGGCGTTTATGGCAGTCGCGTAGATTCGATATCTTATAAAAAAATGTTTTATTCCTTTTAGTTTTCTGCTAAATATACTATTGTTATACTTCCAATTTATTATTATTAATTAATTCTCATTTGTTTATTCGTATTTGTTACGTTTAAATGTTAAAAAAAAAGCTATATAGCAGCGTTTCCCAACTTTTATTGTACCATGCCTCCTTAGCTTTTCTAAAATATTATGCTCCAATATATAACATACATAATTTATAATATTAAAAATTGAAGTGTCCTAACACATCTTTAATGAATAGGTAGGAAGAAAATTGAAAACGAAACACAGTAAGTAAATTTTCAAAACATAATGAAAACGTCCATTTTCAAATTGCCACTGTGTGGGAAACACTGCTATAAAGTATTAAAAAAATTATGCCCAAAAGACACCTTTTTAATTAAGTTACCTTTATAAACCGTTTGGCCTTAGTTAATAGTCCTAGAGTGGTGTGTCGTGAGGCCTCGGGTCCCAAGGGCACCATGTCCTTTAGTTTTTCTAGACAACTTCTTAAATGTGCCCTCCTGTAACAAAGAAAATATTGTAAATAATCTAGGACATACATAATCTAATATATACAGTGTCAGTGTCTCGTGTCACAATGTTCGTTCCCATTCCCCTCCGAAACGGCTCTACCGATTCTTATGAAATTTTTTATGCATATTCAGTAAGTCGGAAAATTGGCTACTATCTATCTTTCAAACCCCATATGGGTGTCCAAAACAAAAAAAAAATATTTTTTTTAGACAATTTTTTTTTGTTTTTATTTTTGTATGATACAGTATAAAAAATACATACAACCCGTAATTTTCACCCCTCTACGGTCAACCCCTATTTTTTATTTATTATAGATAGTTATTTTTATTGAACTAAAAAAAAGGTACCTAGAAATAATATACATGGCAAAACAACGTTTGCCGAGTCAGCTAGTTTAACCATAAAAATTTCACGAGTCTGATAATAATCAACCTCAATTAGAGAAACTTAATATAATACGAACGAGATACGCGTCGCCATCAGCTATCCCAATTTTAATCTACTAGGTTCATTCTAATATGTATCTTTAATGCCCTTTTGAATAGATTAAACACGCTAATATTAGAAGGTAATTGATTAAATAATTGCACACCTTACTTAAATTCTTTAAATAATTTGTGCGCGCTAAAATATATAATATTAAATACTTAATTTATACATCGCTCTTAACTCACTCAGCGAACATACAAAGATGTCAATAGTCGATAGCATTCAGTAAGTGCAACGTCCTTGTTGACGGGGTTCTGTGCAACAGAGGTTCTGGCCCTTGGTATCGCAAACAACCTTGGCCGTCGCATATATCCCCTAGATACAAAGGAACCAAGTTTCTATGTTACGTCTATTCACCTTCTAAGCCCTTCACTTAGAGCTCCTCTAGTGTTTTATAAAAAAACTATTGTACACTAGCTGACCGGGCAAACGTCGTTTTGCGATGTATATCATTTATAATAAAAAAAGGGGTTGATCGTAGAGAGGTGAAAGTTAGGGGTTGTATGTATTTTTTAATGCTGTATCATAAAAAAAATAAAAACAGAAATGAGAATCGGTCAAGCCGTTTTGGAGAAGTTTAACTACAAACACCGCGACACGAGAATTTTATATATTAGATATTCATTTTTATTAATTCGTAAATATCTAAAGTATTTAAGAATGCTAAATGTTTAGTACACACTTTATTTTTGCACTTATAAAACATCAATTTTTAACATTAGTGTAAAAAAGAAGTTTGGAAAGCGAACAACCTAAACAATGTTAATAAATGTTATAAATTATTGAATAGCGAAATAATTGAGCTCAAAAAAGTACAAGTATTTTTTTATCGTTCGCAATAAAATCAAATGCATTGGCAGTCGTTTGTCGCCAAAGAAAGCGCCCGCGGCCACCGGGGTCTCGCTCGCTTTATCAGGCGTAACTAAGCTTATTTCAAATACTGACGAATAAGCCGACGTATTTTTAAATATTTTTTCTTAGATTAAGATATATATAATGCGGTATAACATTTGGCTTTGTATCAGTCATAACAGTATAAAGCTATTTTAATATAAGATAAGCTTTTAAAAATCTATTATCAAAGAAAACTCTTGGTTTGGGCATCCAATGGATATTAATTTGATTCATTGATATTATTTGCAATTAAACTCGAAAGTTTAAGAACAAGTCATACTGAGCTGTTTTATATCCTCCATTTTGGTACCCCCCAAAATAATGTACTTACAGGTATTTAAAATCTATATAATCAATAGTACGCGATTTTCGAATTGTTACATATTATCTGCAAATGTGTATTTTCCAAGGAAATAAGGAAATCGAATGGATAACATCATCTAAAAACACACACACCCAATTACATTCCCACATATTACACATGGTGTGTGTGTGAGTGAGCAATTTATTAGGACGTTGTCATTATCAGTACATAATATTTGTCTGTATATGGTGTAATCTATTTTGGCTATATTTTTAATTTTAAAATTGTAAATATTATCATTTTTAAATCTGCGAATTATCAATAAAGTGATAGATAAAATATATGTCGATCCAAATTTATTATATATATTTTCGCCAGCGAAATCGTGTGCGAAATTTTACCTTTCCGTTAATATACAAAAAACCGATGAAAGAAAACAGTTTCAGTCTAATGTGTTGTCGTAATGTAAGTGGACAATAAGAAATGTCACAAAAACTGGTCCAACGAAAAATTACATACGGAAAATAACAATAAACAACAAACGAAACCTTGACAACTCGTAAGTTTTTTTGACTGTGACAACATTATTATATACACATTACACATATAACACATTATATATATATACATTGTAGAGGGAATACATAATATTATTATATGTATTTCCTCTACATTATTAGTATAGATAATTAGTTTTAGACTCAATACATTAAAATAACACTAATAAAAGAAGATGACAATGACAAAAAAAGTCTAAAAGGTCTAACTCTATAGCAATGAATGCAGAATAAGTATACCCATTGTCAGAAAAAATCAATTTCATATCTTTTAGCACACACAAGTTGAAAAATGGGAGCAAAATTGTTTCGAGCCGCCATTTTATGTCACACGTCAAAAGTGACATTGACAGGCGCGTATCAGATGCCCAGGCCTACAGGCAATGAAATTTTATTCCTTTCATTTCTGGAATTACAAGTATTTCATTTTCGGGATCATTCACCGAGCCTCGAGGTGAGGTGGAATTAATGTCTTCCAATGGAAGTTGACACTGACATTTTGATTATTTGATTATGGCAATATCAAAATACATGTACTCTAGACGAGATCGATTTTCATAATGGTTATGGCGTCTTTAAGCTTATTACCTCTTCAGCTCCTTACTAATTCGCCGCGAGAGTTTGTTCGCATGGATACCCGATTATGTGTGGATAAATGTTAAATGTATTAATAATTTTTATTGATTTTTTCCTTTTGCAAATGTTTCAACTTTTTTTGTATATATATTATGCATTCAATATAAATAATTTATGTAAGCTGTAGTAAGGGGAAATAAAAAACGAGGTGTTAAGGGACACCCGGATGGAACGAAGTTCCTTTCGATTAATTTATATGTTAATTGGTATCATTTACAGTATGATAGATTTTCTCGACACCAATCTTACGAAAAAAAAAGCCGAGGTGTTCCCAGGCGGTCACCCATCCAAGTACTGACCTCGCCCGACGCTGCTTAACTTCGGTGATCGGACGAGAACCGGTGTATTCAACGTAGTATAGACGTTAGCGATAGCTAAATCGAAAATCCAATAAATACAGGATGGTGTTCAAGAGATCTATTAGAAATTATACACATTTTTTCTAGTCTTCGCGTATAGGTTGTAGAATATGTTTGTAATGAGGAAGGGTCGGGCGTTCGCGGCCTCGATTGCTCAAAGTGCCACTATACACTCCCGTCTTGAAACTTTAAATATTCGCATCCCACTTTTTGCTTGATGAAAAATATGCAAATTTCGCTTCAACTTAAATGTAATATGTTAGTATTAACATACATATTCGAGCGATAACTCGTTGCCACAGAGTAATTTGCATGAATATAGTTTGACGAGCGTCTTTCTCCCAACTTGCACGGGTTTAGCTGCTCTGTGCTAAGACTTGCATAAGCGTTTAATATTGTTCTAGCGTGAGGCAATTTCAATTTTACTTATTAAGACGGTAAGCCGCAAAAGAGGACAAAGAAAGATGTAAAATTAAAAAAACAGACAGGAAATGTTTCAGAATATTGCAAGAAATAAATGTATGATTTTAGTAAATCGGTAAATATTGGAATATGTTAACTTAAGTAAAGCTTAAATTTTGTGGGCTAAAGTTTTTCGCGATGAAATGTTCACAAGGCTTTCTTTTTTTAATTTATGCGTGTAAGTAAAACAGTAACGGATAATTTATTGTAAATATATTTATACGTCACAGTAGTGTGAGCGACAAATTATGTCTTCTTACTGATTATTCCTTTTATAATATAAATTGCAAGACAAAGGGTATTAGCGGCAACGAACACATGAATAATACAATAATATTCGCTGATAAGTAATATTATGTTGACTTAATTTTCTACAATACTAATGAATACCCAAAACTAAGGTAATGTTCATTAACAGTCGTAGTGTTCTATAATGTTTTGACACTACGTATTCGTGTGTGCAAGATACCGAACTCGCACTTATATTCACTACACTAGGTTTACTCGTATTAACTCAAAAGGTTTAGTTATCTTTAGGCGTCTTGTTCCTGTTGTTAGAAGTTTGATTGCCTCAGCATTCACATTGTTATGTAGCTTGTTTAAGTGAATTAAGACAAATAACATTATCGGACACAAAGTTATCAGTCAATTACGAAAAAAAAAATAATTTAATGAATCATAAAGTGTAACCGGTATAATTACCACGATTGCTCGTATTATCATAGTGAGTGCTCCCAATTTTCGTTTGATGAGTTTTTTACGAGTTCCAAGCAGTCGTATGTAATTTACTGCCTCGTAAAACGGTGCCTGATAACAATGTACTTGCAGCGTATTAGGGTATTAGGGCGATCTTTGTCCGAAATGTTTCCCTCAATGGCCTCTAAAACTGCTGATTTACCTGACTGGCTTTGATAATGATCGTTGAAGGGTGAACTTTTACGGTCTTATTCAAATTAAATTAGTCCGTAGTATTTGCTGTGAGAGCATGACAACGTATTTGTTGTCTGAATAACGTTATATAGTACGCGTAAGAATGTTTTTTTAGTTACTTACTAAAATTAAAGCTTACTTTAATCAGTCGTTAATTAATCCGTAATTAAATTTCATTAAGAAGTTAATTTTGTACCATTAATAATTTAATGGACGACTGAATCACAGATTTTTTTATTAAAATGAACTAAACACTTAAAATTATTTTTTGTCAAAGTCTAAATCTTGTCGGTTTTTGAGTTTATTTATTACAAATATTTCCTTTTTTTATACTAGTATATAATAAATTTTATATAAATAATTTGTAAAAGCCGAGATTTTAGTAACAATAAAACGGATACGCTAAATAGAATTTACGTTCCAAAGTTTTTACTACCTACGCGAAAACGGCTATAAACATAAAAAACTACAAGTACATCATAATGTTAAAAGCACAGTGAGTAACGTCTCTAACCAATCGTGGTAACGACATCATTCTACTTTAACACTCTTTACAAAGAAGATGATATAAAACCGTCACAAAGTGTAACGTAAAGGACATACACTAAATATTCAGGGGTTGGTTATAAGTTGAACAAAGGATATCTAAAAATCTCCATCAAGCATTCAACAACTAAGGTAATCAATATTCAAAAGGCATATATTTCAACTTGGGCAGCGTTTTGTAGGCTCATAAAGAAACTTAAACTCGTAAATAATAAAATTTATTGGAAATATTATTAGTGGCGTTGCGTAGAGATGTGGGGTCTCTCTGCATCTTCTACCGCATTTACCATGAAGAGTGTTCAGAGGAGTCGTTCGGACTAATACCTGCAGCTGAGTTTCATTATCGGAAATCAAGGCAGAATACAAAATACCATCCGTATCACCTCGACGTTCGTCGTTCCACAACTGAGGCAGTTTTTGCTGCGCATTACCACTATGTGGAGCCAGCTACCCAATCAAGAAAATACCAATTCCTAAAAGGCAGGCAACACACTCGCGAGCCCTCAAGCAATATAAGTGTCCATGGGCGGCGCTATTACTTAACATTAGATGAGCCTCCTGCCCGTTTGCCTCCTAATTCATAAAAAAAAAATCCCTATGGGCAATGTATAGAAAGTATGCGCCAAGTACATATCTAAATAACCAATTGATTGCCAACAAAGTAGCGTTATCGTATGGTTAATTTTATATGAATACTTGACACAATCGAGTTCTTTGTTCTCATCAATACACGCATGTACTGTTACTACATATTTTACAATATCTACGACAATCAGCCATACAAACAAACGTTGTAAATCATTTGTCCGTTCATTCGTTTTAATTGAAACTTGCAGTGTTCCGTGTCTTGTAACTTCAATGTCAAAACGCACAGTAATCAAAGTATGGCGCATTAAATAAACCTCTTAATGCAATTTGTATGCACAATCGTGCACATTGCACGCGGTTAGCTGCCGTTTTTTTAATTGGTCAACTCGTGTTGGACGCACGCGATCATGTTTTGCATATAGATTGCCACCCCACGTCCGATACCAGACAAATGAGGTTTCACTGTACAGTTGGGCATTTGATTTTTTATACCGAGGGGTGACCAATGATTAGGATGTGATATGTGTTTTAAATTAAAGCAGGTTTTAAAAACAATATCGAAGACGGGAAGATAATTAATGCTTTGGATTGCGCACAAAGTTTGGATAAACGAATGTATCATGTCTACTAGTGATACACTAGATAATATGACATTGAAGACCATTTTTTTTTTGACAATTCACACCAATTGACCTAGTCCCATGCTAAGCTGGTTCAGCTTGTGTTATGGGTACTAGGCAACGGATATACATACATATTATAGATATATAGACATATAAATACATAATTAAACACCCAAGACCTAAGCACAACACCAAATGCTCATCACATCGATGTTTGTCTCAGCCGGGGATCGAACCAGGGACTCATGGATTCGCAGTCAGGGGTACTAACCACTAGACTAATCAGCCGTCGAAACAATAAAAAGAAATAGTAAAACAATCAAGAAAAACAATATTAAGTAATAGTTAAATTATATCAAATTACTGTCTTCAAAGCAGGGAACCAACTCGAAATTAATTTGTTTTCGTGTTCGCAGAAGGTAGTCACGAATATTAAAATTATTTATGACTTTATATTTAGTTCAGATTCACTTTTATTTCATTATAATGAATGCTTTAAAGCCAAATAAATTAAGTAATAACTTTAAACGTCGCTTTTATGTGCCCCCATTCATGAATATTTTTTTTACTAGGTTAATATGAGTTTTGATTAAATCTGATACATAATTCATAAAATAACTTTGTAACATATACATTGTGAACATTTTTGATACAGCTCTAGAAAAATGCTGTTAATTTATATTGTGTTTCTAAGAAACTATACTAGTAAAGTACTAAGGTTAATAACGCCTAACTGAATTTCTAGATTAATAATGTAGCCTAAATCAATAGACGAGATAGCTTTAGTAAATGGATTATACCAGGGCCACATATCAAGCGAAGAGCATTACAGCAGCTGTTGGGATCAGGGGTCAGGAATGAGACGAGTCGCGGTTTGCATACAGATCTCTGACCGCTGTGACGTACGTGTTTCGCAAGCAATGAGCTGTCGAACGGTGAACGATAGATCAATAGAACCTTCGGCATACAAAGTACAGTCTCAAACTCATGTTTATTTCATACTGTAGCACAACGTAGCCGTAGCCTGTAGAGTGCTACGAAAATCACTCACCGTGCTACACATAGCTACGACGCGTAGAACATCTCGCTGCATAGGCATCTATTTTTTAAATTGACCTCTCAGTAATTTAATACATTACTTTGTTTAACGGCTCTATGGAAAAAGAAAACGAGGAAGACAAGTAAAAGGTGGGAAGATGATATAAGTATAGCAGCCGGTCCTATGTGGCTACGTAAAGCTAGACACTGAGAGGAGTGGAAGCTCTTAGAGAAGGTCCAAGGACAAGCTGTAAAACAGAATTTAACCGGCTTGCCGATTAATTATTAGAGTTTATCACATTTTTATGCACTAGTATAAGTATTTTACAGCAATAAAGGCTATTATTATTTGTTATGCGTTAAATTAAAAAAAGTATGAGTAAAATCTCGATGGAAGTTTTAAAAAGAGGCGGCGATCAATATTAGCTCGAATCTGTTACAACTTTATCCATTATCGAACTCCGAAGTTCTACATGAAAAGTTAAATTTGCTATAATTGGAGTGATTTAATTTAGAGCATTAAACGAATCGAGCGGCCCCAAAACTTCCCCCCTCGAGTTTGATAAGAGGTTTTCAGTTGCGGCCATTAAATTTGCCTTATACATGTTTTAGACAGCTAAATGTATACACTATCTTTCTCTCTATTTTAGTCTTATTATATATAGCGTAGATAAACATATACTTCGTTTTCGAATAACTTAGCCAAATCTAAAAGTAGTAAGTCTTTTATTTATGGATTTGTATATGTTGAATTAATTGTCGAGAAAAATCGTTATGCATACAACTTTGAATATTTAAATCCAGTTTCAATTCTAACATTATCAAGACTCAAACCTTCACTTATCGCTATTTCTGTGACCCAACACGTCATGTAGAGTCGAAATGCAAAGCCACTTGGTGCCAAGAGCAAGATACGATGCTGATTAAGAGCCTCCTCAACAGCCTTCGCGAACTATCCGCTCAATTCAACGTACAGCTTGGAACTTCGTATTACCATAATTAACTATTCCGTATAATTAACTGCACTAATGTAACCTATTTTTCTCGGATAAGAAGAATTTGTAATCTTAGATTGTGTTTACTGAATCGCCTTACAATTTTTATTGTCTTAATTTTATTCCTGACAAAAACACACGTGATTTTGCCTGTTTGTAAAGAGATATAATATGTAAAGTAAAGAGTAAATATTTATTATAAAGAGTTTATAATGAGTATAAAATTCAACATCATTTATATATTCATATAGGAAACACAATGTACACTTTATGAACATCAAAAAATAAATATATGAAATGCTTCAAATTTTTCATTTACTGCAATGTATACTTGTATACTTAATAACTATGTAATATATGCTAACGGTAACTATCAGTAAACGGTACCTAAGGAAAGCTATCCGAATATTTCAACTCTTTGAACCCCTTGATAGGAAATCATTGAATATCCGCCAGCCAAATTGAAGGGTCCAAGCAATTTTGCTTAAAATCAAATCACAAAAAGAGCTCTTCCCTAGATAATCCAATTGAATGCTAATATTCACACATCGGGTTGGAAACTCATCAGCGGTCGATGAACCAGAATTCCATTAATGATGAAAGTTCAACAAAGTACACTACCATAATAAATGAAAAGGTTCAACCGACATCAAATACCAATGATTATTATTTACCCAGGCAATTCTGGGACTATAATATACATATATATATACTAGTGGCTAAGATTTTTGTTATATTACATAGTAGTAAACTATTCAAGGGAAACGGTAGAAGAACACCAGTCATGGGGACCACCATGCTTTTTTGGTGGTTATGCCATTAAATTGTAGCTTATGTGAAACGTTGGTACTTTCAACACAGCGCCATCTGTTAGAATTGTGACTGTTAAATAATAAACAAATATTTTGCAATAAAATAATATTGCGGGTATAAATTGAGATGTAAGCTATCCTATCTTTTAAGTTGGATCAAACTACACACGGTGTGCAAATTTGATTGATATCGGTTCGGTAGTTTAGGAGTCCATAGCGGACAAACAACGTGACACGTAATTTATATATATTAAGATGATTACAATTAGTGTTCGATAATAAATAAGTGGCGCTACAACCTTTGTAGGTCTGGGCCTCAGATTTCTGTATCTGTTTCATGATCATTTGTCAATTTAGCCTCCTGTGCATGACACACGCCGTCGACTGTTTGGGTCTAAAGGCAGGCCGGTTTCCTCCCGATGTTTTCCTTCACCGTTCGAGCGAATGTTAAATGCGCACATAGACAGAAAGTCCATTGGTTAACACCCGGCGATCGCACCTATCGAGCTCTGGAATGAGAACAGCACGCTGAAGCCACTAGGCCAACATTACTTTTATTCAATAGTTAGCTATTGAATAAAAGTACTCAAATAAACCGATAATCTCCTTTATCTGAAGTTGGTTAAAAACTTCTTCAACACAAATACGCAAACTTTTAAAATTACTTACACTCAAAACACCGAGTCGCGTGTCAATATAATGATAGAATATATTTATCTATACGAGTTAAAATTAATACTTTACACTTGCAAAATCCTTTTGGGACTTCAATCCTTTAGGCGCATTCAAAACACGTAAGAAGCGTTAAAGCCAACCTCCTTTCATTAAAAATGGTACAATGTGAATGGTTTTGTTTCCTCTTGAGTAGTCTGGTTTCCTCCTCAGAAACTGAGTCGGACAAAGTATTGAAGTCATAGAGCGAGCTACGGCGATAGCACTAAGAGCGTTCACACGAGAGGCGTTAATTACACGCTGAAGTCTGAGTTTATAATTGCCCTATTGTTTAGGTGAATGGAAAATTCTATTCTTCAAAGGTATTGCCTTTTGTCGGCGTCTCAAGATATAAACAATTAAACGTAAGTTTAAAGTCCATTAAGTGTTTTTTAATTTTTTTACAACTAACTTCCTTCTATAGTCACTCCATTACTTTTGGAATCTAAGCTAAAATTATTTATAACACGTTACTGACGTATATTAATGTCTATAGAGAACCATCACTACTTAGGTTTCAATAAATTTATTCGCATTAAAAACAAAAATATACCTGAGAAAAACATAATATTCAAAACATAAAAAGTAAAATATCAAACCACCGTCGAACGCAGTTATTGCATTAGAGTTCTACCAAAAAACTTCACAAGCGCGTTCGAAACTTATAAAAATAACTCATCAAATGTTTAAATATAATCTTTTATTTACCTAAAAAAGTTCTATATTTGAAAACGAGCTGAAATAGAAATGTTTACTCACGTCGTGGTTAATAGTCGCGTGTCTGAAAACTCCTTACACTACCTTTCACCACGCCACTGTAAGTTTAGATTCAATCTACCCCGTTAGAAAATTCTCAACAAATGTAGTTAGAGTGAGTCTACACGAACTGATTACATAACTCCAAACTTGAAGCGTATCTCCCACTGTAAGTAGAATAATGGCTTTCTGTTTATACTACACTAAATGCTTTCATAACCCTGAGAATTTTGGGCCCGACAACCTTAAATAGGTCTTGCCTTGCACCCGTTTCTTCGGCCATTTTTTTAATACACTGTCTTCTGTGTCTGACATCGATTTTTGGGTTTGAAACATGAAACCCTCACAATGTTTCCTAGCCCTAATTCGAACGCACGATCTCAGAATGAAGGTCGCAAGCTTAAGCCACTAGACAAATACTGCTCTTCATTTGTTTATATTTATTTACACTTAAAAATATAGAAACGCTTTTGTGCATAGTTTTAAAAGTTTCAAGAATAATTCTAGATCTTCGTATGTTTTATTTATCACCTCCATATTAACGGTCACTAATACCATAGACAACTTACATTAAACAGTCAATCTATATACCAAACTCATTAGTTAAAATATATGTACGAGTATAAGCTTTTGCTTTAAGCTCTCTAACGGCTTCGTTACACAAAAGCCTTTTAAAAGTTATACCTAAAGATTGTTTGTGAACTGCCTAATGAAGATGCATTTAGGAAGGAATTGTGCTGACGTGTAGGTAAACAAGCAACTTCTGACGCTTTTGAAATCACGCCTTGTTTGGGCGAAGCTTGAGCGAAGCGCTTGGTAAAGCTAACAATGTATAAACTGTTACCAGTAGTTTGAGAGAGCCAAAAAATTAAAGCCTATTTTCTTGTTTAGTTATTCTAACCTAACCTAACAGTACTTACGTTAGAAATTACGCTGGAGAATTTTGTGATTCTCTTTGGTTGGGTTTGGTAGTGAAATAGATAAATTTAATATAGACCATAGACACGAATTCTAGTCAACAAAGACTAATCTCACTCGTATAGTGGAGCAAAGAGCAAATATAATGTTCATTAATGTATTCTGATGTAGGTTTCACATGAACTGAACGCAGATACGCCCCTTTTCAACTGAAATTACATTTGATATGTTATAATAGATATTAATACAATTTAATTTGTTTATGTATCATAATTATTATATCATTGGTCTTAGTAAAGTTTTAAATTTGTTTGACGTCCTAGTAGATAGAAAAAATATGTCTAGTTTATTTTCCCTATTTTAAACTTATTAAAACTATGTTTATGTCAGAAGAATGGCGCTACTGTCAGGTGCCACTGTCATTATGTCACAGAGCTCATAAATTAACAACACTAAAGCCAAATCAGTTTCAAACCATTATTACTTGTGGTTTATTCGATATTTGATAGTCGATAGTAATAATGACTATTCAATAGTCTCTAATTCGTAGATCGTTTAATATTGATGGTATTCTTTTATAGGTTGTGTGACATAAGGACAATGGCAGCTGACAGTTACATCATTTCTCCGACGTAATAAATTAATTTTAATAATAATGACTATGAAATCACTACTATCGACTCGCAAATATCGAATAAACCACAAGTATTAATGGTTTGAAACTGATTTGACTTTAGTGTTGTTCATTTATGAGCTTTGTGACATAATTACAATGGCCGACAGTAGCACCATTGCTCCAACATAAATAATTTAAAATAATAAAACTAGCGGAAGTAAGACGGCAAATATAATGTCAACGACAAACACTACAAAAACATCTGGCTGTTGATTTATAGGAAAAAAAATAATCTCGTTATCACAATGGCGTAGATAAACACAATAAATCTGCTGGAGCGGGTTATCCTCTCGCGATAAATATTATTAAAGAGTCTCTCCTCTCCACTCGTACATTTGTTTCAATAATGCATACTGCGACATAAATTAATACGAATTGTTCTTAGTAGTTGGAGAATTCAGTGAAATTTGGGAATGTCAAGTATTGTTCATATTCAAATTAGGAATACTTTCGTCTTTGTTCTTGTAGATTAGAAATATAGGATAGGATATCTCAACGGCGATTTTAAGCATTAAACATAAATTAGTCGGTAACCCGCGGGGTTAGTGGGTGGGTAATGGTAGCGTTCGGTACGTAAAGCGGATTTTTTAATCGCTATGTCGCAGACCGCAGTGGTCTGGCGCACTGCGCGTACGCAGTAGAGGCGTACTTTTTGCAATAAGTTTTCGTTGAGTGAAGCACAACGCAAGTTTTATAACCGCTTTGAAATCGGCCATTTAAGTGACGTAAAAAAGTACAGAGCAAACATCCTGTGTTTACTGAATCATTCAATTCGCCTGCGAAATAGACCTGTGCGATCGATTGAAACCATTGATTTATAATGCAACCTTTTTTTTAAATATTACTATAGTGAAGTAGTCTGTGCAGTATTTTTATTCAGCAGTATTGGTCTAGTTGCTTCTTAACACTGAGCTTGTGTGCGTTCAAATCTCTGCGCCATTGGATTTTCAATGTGTACATAAGGGTAACGATATATTCTTACATTCAACTTCTGTTTGCATTTTTGTTATCTAATACCGCATATGCCAAAATGTTTAAATTAACTAAAAAGAAAAGTTTGATTTTAATTGATTAAAGTAATTTTAATATTATTTACTGTTGCCGACTTGAAAATATGAAAAGTTGACGCATTTACTTTGTGTAGCAAAAAATTAAGTCCTATTTAAGTGTCGGGTACTCTACATATGGCCCTAAATACGATTATTAGGCAGTGTTAGCCTAGTGGCTTCAGCGTGCCACGCCTAATCCCTGAGCTCGAAGGTTCGATCTCCGGCTGTGCACCAATTTTCTTTCTATGTGCTTAACATTCGCTCGAACGATGAAGGAAAACATCGTGAGGAAACCGGCTTGCCTTAGACCCAAAAAGTCGACGGCGTCTGTCAGGAACAAGAGGCTGATCTACTTGCCTATTAGATTGACATATGACCATGATACAGAAATCTGAGGGCCAGACCTAAAAAGGTCGTAGCGCCACTGATTTTTATTAAATAAGATTATGAATTCTAAAATAAGGCTATACAGATTCGTATCTCGTCGCAATTACGTAATGTTTTCATCGCGACGGTTAATCTTTTTGGGAGGCGGCCAGCGATAAGCGAAGTGTGCACATGCAGTCATCGTTACTTTTTACAGTGGACACAAGTGTCGCAGTAAAGATAGCGGGCCGAAGATACGGCGCGCCTCTCACACCGAACGAGACATTTGAGCTTTTCCATTTTTGAATCCATTCTATTTGTTGAACGATAAGCTTTTGTTCGAAATTTAAACGTTTCCAGTTCAATGTGTTTGATATGTAAAACAAAAGACGAAACGACGGCGCAGCGGTTGTGATTGGTTAGAGACCTCCAAGACGCGTTGATATGCGACATGATTACACCCCCAATGAAACGCACTGTTAACATTTTCTTTTTTATCACACAAAATTACCAATGAACGACGTATGTATAAAGAAAGAGAGCATTAGAACTTTAAGGTAATTTAAGAGAACCATGCATTTGGTTAACTGCTGAAACTTTTTCTAAGCCGTTAGAAATCATTTCTCATTTGTGTTCTGTGTGAGAGCCGGCTGCGGCCACTAAGCGCCGATATTGGGAAAGGCGACGATTTATCGACGTAGACGAATCACGACCGGAATGTCTACGGGTGCCCTAATGCCTCTTTAAATGGTTATATTTATTGTAATGTCCGTTTGGAACAAGCTTGAAAGTTTGATTACAGTTGCACTATTTTCTGTTGTATTAAAATAATTTAACGGTGGGAACTAAGGAAAAGAAACATTAAAAAAAATTAACGAAATATGTTCTTTTTTTAAATACCCTCCTATGCTTAGTTATAAAACCGTTTTAAATTTCGTCACAATGTTAATGTGTTTCGTGAAGTAACCGACAGGTTTCACCCTAAATTTGTTGTGTATCAGACAGAGAAGGCTGACTTCCTACTTATCTATTTAAAAAAAAAAAAGGGTCCATCAACTATTTTTAGTACACTACGTTCGTAAGTTGGCATTCTATTAGCCTGCTGCCAGATGAAATAGAAAATCCAGGATTAAAATAAAATAATATTAAAGCGGAGTGCGTATGTTCGCTCCAATACTTTACCACGTTATTGAAGGTCAGTGAACATCTAAAATAACCTAAAACGATCAAAGTCGTCACAGGTCACTAGTTTGAAACAGCCTACGTGATCGATGACCTATACCTGAAGCCCAGGTTTATAAATCAATCTATTTTAATAGGTTTGCTTTGCTATATTACATTTAACTTAGCAGTTTAATGTTCGAAATTCAAATCCAATTTAAGCTTAATTTCCTATACTTTAGTACATGTATTACTACTTGTATGTATTACCTTTGTGGAGTGAACGGCTTTTGGAGTATGAAATAAATGATAATAAGCGAAAAACTTCGCGAACAAGATCATAGCAAAAATATTATAACTAAATATACATGTCACAAAGGAATAATGTTTTTACTATCGAAATAATTTTCACACTTCCCTATAATATAACAACCGCCTATTAAATTGTCTCTAATAGTAGATAAACCTATTATACATATTTCACCATATTTAAGATAATATCTTAAATAATAATTAATAAAATTAATTAATTAATTAATTAAATAATCTTAATGGTGAAACATATCAAGGAAGCTTAATGCGCTTAATAAAAATAAAATATATACCTGTTCGTATATATTTGATTTTTAATAATTTATAAGTCATAAAACATGTATGATAAAAAGATGCAAAAATGTGACTTTACTAATTTTACAAACATACATATCAATTATATTAGATTTAAACAGTAATAATAACTAATAAAGAAAATATATCAATATTTTCATTAATGTTAATAATTAAGTTGTAAAGGCGAGATAGCCTATTCACTGGACCATTAATAGTAGCAGATAAGCGAGCCCTAGGTACGTATAGAAGACTTTTAGTTCTATTAACTCTAGGATAAATTAAATATTTTATAAAAAATAAACTAGAAAAAGGACGTGAATGTAGGAATTTTATATGCAAATCTTTAATTAAATAATCGTTAATAAACTACTAATTAACTAGACTCTACTACTAACTAAGAAAGTGCAGTTTTGGCCTAGTAGCTTCAGCGTGCGACTCTCATCCCTGAGGTCGTAAGTTCGATCCCCGGCTGTGCACCAATGGACTTTCTATGTGCGCATTTAACATTCGCTCCAACATTATAAGGAAACCGGCTTGCCTAAGACACAAAGTCGACGGTGGTGTCAGGCACTGGAGGCTGAACACCTACTTGCCTATTAAATTTAAAAATGATCATGAAACAGATCTGAGGCCCAGACCTAAAGAGGGTAATGTTAACACCTTGTACCTAAATTGCATCTGCCAACATTACAGAATTGGCAGAATGCAATTTAAATTTTTCTCTTTTGTTGGTAGCGTAACAAAGCCACAGACGTTACGAAATAAAGCTGCAACATATTTCGGTAGGAATTCAAGACGCCCGAACTGTATTAGCTTTGTGTGTACCAATTGTACCGACGTATTTTCTATTTCACTTACCGCCACAACTATTTGTAGATTGAAATCGGCTGTGCGTGGTATGAATTATAAAAGAACTAAGACTTTTTAAATATAATTTGCATTGTAAATGCGACGAGCATGGTGAATATTTTACTTTGGTTCAAATATCCAGACTATGGTTGCTGAAGCTAGCAAGACCTAAATGCGATATTTTCTTGGTTTTAACAAAATCAGCTAACAATTAATATTTCAAAAACATCTTATGTAATAGTCAGGGCAACAACTAAACTCATTCTATCAACCGCCTTTCAACCTTTAAAAGTTCAAGACGTTGAAATCACTAATAAGAAATGGACGAAATATCTGGGTCTTAGAATGGATACATTTAAAGTGGAACTTTCATATATCACACATAATGACCAAACTAAAATCACTTATAGGCAGATTTTGGACAATATCAAAATGCATTGAGAAATAAAGTTCTTAAAACATAATATCATGAATGATGAAGCGATAGAGGGAACTATGGAGGAGGGAATATTTATTTATTAATTTTTTTATTTCGTAATATGTTAGGAACGTAGCAACTTATTCGCGGTCTCTGCCTAAACTTCCGGGAAAAAGGCGTTATAATATAAATAGTTTTATATTAAAAAGCGTCAACTTGATTGTCTTGATATAGCTTAGTCACCTAGGTATCCAATGTTTTTTTAACAAAAAATTCAATTTAAAAAAAAAAGGGGGGGGGATCACTTTAGTAATACTGCCAGCCATGGACACTCACCACGTTAATAAGCTCGATATTGCGTTGCCAATTTTTAAGAACTGTTACGCTCTTACACAAAGTCGAATATTTTAAATATAGTATGCCAAAACTTTTTTTACGTATAGTGTTCGGGTTTCCGGTACATGACTACTCTTTATTATTTACCGTCATATTATCATAATTCACAATCACTTAAAAGCTTATCATTCGATACACAATCTTTTAGTTTCTACAAAAATATAATGATTAAGGCTACACGGAGTATATCACGCACGCACATAACTTCTTATTTAGAAATTCGAGATTTATTCACAGTTAATAAACGAATGAAATTCTCAGTAGTCGTGCCAAGGAGACTTCCACCAGCACATCCGTTGCTTGATTTATTCGTCAGCTTCGGTGGATTCTCGGCTTTAAAGACATGAGCACAACGCATAGGATAGCGGTTTAATTTATAAGGCAATATCTGAAATACCTGTATACGTTATACGCAGGTACAGTAGGTAGGTTAAACTATTTGTGTAAGAAAATACAAATATTATAATAATAATAACAATTTATCGTTTATTTGCAAAGTGGTACATTCAGATTGGTTAATGATAAAAATACCACACAATCATATAAAAATAGGCATGCAATTAATTGTTGTTAAAACTTAAGGTGGAAATACTCTCCCACGCTATAAAGGCACCTTGCCTTTAAAAATTTAATCTTCTTCTCCTTGAAAGCATTACACGGCAGTGATCTATAACTTCTAGGAAGGTGATTAAATACTTTGATAGCCATGGCCTAACAATTTTTTGAATACATCGGGGTGGAACATGCAAGTTTCTTTAATTGTTTTGAATAATTTTGGATGCTTTTTAAAGTCAAAGAGCATATCAAGTAAAGAAAGATACATTGGGGATTCAATTAAAACACGTGCTGCAAACATTACGGATAACATGTATATTTACTCTAAATTCGAGTAAATAATCAACTTCCTACATTTTCAGGAAAATATTGTGCAATATCAAGACTTGCGTAAAATAAGACAAGTGTATAGGATTGCGAGTGAAAATATTCACCTAATATAGTAAGATATAATCGATAATTAAATGAATAAAGGAAGTTTCAGTATAAGATTTATTGAAAACAATCGCGTATTGTAAAAGCTCGCTAATCGCTAACAGTGAAGTCACATCCTATCTGTTACTCGCAAAATTATCCGCTACAAATACCGAGCTCACATTGAGCCAAGAATTTTAATATTAAAAATCAAAACATTCATTTTTCATATACCATAAAAATTCTCCACATCACATTTTATTAAAATAAAAACTCACAACAATTAGTGCGTGATTACTTTTGCTGCTAAAGTGGTAAGTACCCTTTATTCACCTCTGTAGCTCAGATAATATGCCGTTTAACCGGTACGGGGTTCTGATCCCGTCAAAGCGACTACTTTTTCAAGCAATTTCACTAAGTAGAACCACGTAAACACTCAAGAAAATAACAATTCCTAAAAGACAGACAACGCACTCGCGAGCCCTCTGGCATTGATAGTGTGCATGGGCGGTATCACTTAATGTCAGATGAGCCTCCTGCCCGTTTACCCACTGTTCTATAAAAGCAAAACTTTGGGTTTGTAAGCACATAGGCTTTAATACTTTCTACCAAATTCCTCATGGGACTTTTAAAGTCAGAAAGCAATAAGCGTAATCTTTACAGTTTATAATCTATTGTGTATACATTCTTGTCTATGTATTTCATATTTGGCTATATTGGTATAATTATTATTAATTTAACGTGATTTATCTGTAGGATATATTTTTTAACGGTGCTACAACCGTTTAGGTCTGGCCCTCAGATTATTGATAATTTCTAATAGGCAAGTACGTGATAAACCTTCTGTGCCTGACACATGCCGTCGACTTTTCGGGTCTAAGGCATTCCGGTTTCCTCGCGATGTTTTCCTTCACAGCGCTAGCGTTGTACGCGCACGAAGACTGAAATTGGACATTAGTGCACAGCCGGGGATCAAATCTACGACCCCATGATGAGTTGATACAACAGATATCAAGGTGTAGTATATACAGTGTATAATTTATTTAATTTACGTACAAAAATAAATGAAGTCAAGGGCAAAAATCCAGTTTTCTAGTCCAACAGATAAAAAAGAAATTAGATATCCTACTCTGGTATTTTGGTCAAGTGTTACGTCCTTACAGTGATCGATCACTGTTTAACGGCTCGTTGGAAGCGTTATAACGAAACTCGATAGTATTTTTTCAAGTCTTTAATAGCTATTTGCGAAGGGTAGCGTTACTTTGATAAGTAAAAAATCGTTGTACCAGATAAGCTTCGATCGAAGATCCTGAGATATTTGATCAAAGAGAATTTTGTACTAGTGTGGCTTTTATTTAATTCCAGTAAAAATAGGTAATTATTTTTTATCAACTTTAAAAATATTAAAACGAATTCCTTAAAAAATATATATTCAATTTGCACCAATTAATAATGACTCTCTATCTATCTCTGAAAAAATGATTTGGCCGTTTTATTTTCTAATAAATGACCAGATAAATTAAGGTTAGAAACAGCAAGTTTAACCATTAGTAGAAAAAATACTTTAATTTTTATTTCTTTGGTTTTTATACCATAAGCATTACAGGCGAATACAAGGTCTACCTGGTATTCGCCTGTGATCTGGTCTTTGACTACCTTGGTTTGAGCCGCTTGAGCGCATGGGCTAAGATGACCCGGTGAAGGAAGCTTGAGACCTGAGCCAGCCTTGTGGTCGGAAACCAGTAGGTCGGGTAGGTACCGCTGTACCCAGATTGGAGGAGGGACTGAAAGCCAGAAATTGACGAGAGGTGGCACAGGACGGAACTTTTTATCGATATTAAAAAATAAAATTAAAAAAAATCAGTGGTGCTACAACCTCTTTAGGTCTGAGCCTGTTTCATGATCATTTTTCAATCTAATAGGCAAGTAGGTGATCAGCTTCCATTGCCTGACACACGTCGTCGACTTTTTGGATCTTAGACATGTCGGTTTCCTCACAATGTTTTCCTTCACCGTTCGAGCACATGTTAAATGCGTACATAGAAAGAAAGTCCATTGGTGCACAGCCGGGGATCGAACCTTGGACCTCAGGGATGAGAATCGCACGCTGAAGCCACTAGGCCAACACTGCTTACTTTTATCGATACAAAAAGGTTATAATAAGATTGGCAGCCCTAGTACTTATTGAGATAAGACCCAACTAAATTTGTTTAATAAATTGCCCGACGGCCTTCAAAAATAAGACTTTTTGAAATAACGTTAATTATCTCTGCAAATAAGTCGACTTCGTTGTTTTCTTTCAAATTAAATACTTTCAAACTTCCAACTTCAGATAGGAAATTATATTTTCCGTGGGGTTATTAAAAGTTAGGACGAATTGTATTTAGTATTTTGCTAATTAGTATACTAGATTCACTTCAAGATTTTACGTTACAATAATTATTTAGAGAGTTCTTTTAAATTAATTTTAATTAAAATATTTCAATTATAATATAAGTGTTACGTAGTGATAGCCCTGGATCACCAGACTAAGAAAAAAGAAGCAGATAGATTTTTGAAGTTATACTTCCTTAGGCGGGTTGTGAAAAATTGATGAGAGTGAAATTTTACGATGCGCGCTAACCGTGACACAAAATTAACAGAATGAAGTTGCCCGCGGAAGATGCTACGGCATTGGACAATTTAAAAACAACATTCGAATAATAATAGAATTTATGTTAGGTACACTTAATGTAAGAGAATGATAATAAATATTTATTTATTTAATTTTTCAAATCTAAACTGAACTTTATTGACTATAATGACTCCTTTTCCAGTCTTTGGTTATTTAATTGTAATTAATTATTTGCATGAAATCAAAAACTATTTTTAATAATGCCAAAGAAGTATATCTTCTTACGCGCGCTTTGAAATCGGTACGCTCTCTTCTTGACTCTAAGACGAAAAAAAAAACGCTTAGTTGTGAAACGACGGACGAGGTGATGCGGGTGGGACTTCGTATTCTACTACTACACTAGAAAATTATTATTTATCTTAAAAGAACTTACTTAAAATTTATATTCAAACGCAAATAAAACACATAATTGTAATGCCGTAATTGACGGGAACACATCATAACTTCTACACAGCAACATAAAACGCATAGAAATGGAAATTCAAATGACTTAATTAGCCCAACTTTGGGCCCACGACGGGGTGAATAAATCCAAATTTGTCGCGTCACACCGTTCACTTCAATGCCTTGTTGAATGTCGTTAAAGAACAAGTAGCTACTTATTAAGGTTCTATGAAAGTTACATGAACCTTATATTCAACGTGAAGAGAAAAATTCGACAAATTTAAGTAAGCCTATCTGGTATACGTCTAGACTCTTGAGAATAACTGACACAATATGTTGGTGGGATGGCATTTTCGTTCGTGCCAGGATATTATAACTTTAATACCTTAATCTATAATAAGATTCCAGAGTTTATATAACGTGCTAAGATAAACTATAATCAAAGTCTTTAAAAAAAAATTGGCGTGACAACCTCTTTAGGTCTTGGCCTCAGATGTCTAAATCTGTTTCATGATCATTTTTAAATCTAATAGGCAAATAGGTGATCTGTGCCTGTCACTCGCCGTCGACTTTGTGTCTAAGGCAAGCCGGTTTCCTCATGATATTTTCCTTCATCGTTCGAGCGAATGTTAAATGCGCACATAGAAAGAAAGTCCATTGGCCGGGATCGAACCTACGACCTCAGGTATGAGAGTCGCACGCTGAAGCCACTAGGCCAATACTGCTCTAGAAACAAACAACAACAGTCTTTAATAGTCATAATTATAATTTAATATAGTCGTATGATTTCTTCACGTGCGTGAGGTACCACATCAACATCAAAAATTCAATTTTGTATCGCGCAGATATACAACGATCCACTATTTACTTGACTCCTCACATACACACCCGAATTAGGTACTTAGATATATGTATTAAATAATTTATAGATTATTTACTTTTTAAATTGTAAATGTTTGAACCTTTTTGGATATATTATGTATTCCATTTTTGGCTATATCTTTAATTAATTTTTTCTTATATAGAATTTATGTTAGCTGTAGGATTCGATTACGAAATATATAAATAAATAATACACAAATTTAAAATGTACATGATTACAATTCGTTCAGTAGACCAAGTATAATGTTAGGGAAGAAAGGAAATAAATCAGAGGCACAATTAAATTATGCAAGTGGAGTGAGCAACGAATTCTTATCGGGTTCATACGGTATAGAGGCTCAAGATACAAGAAAGGAGACACAGTACTTGATTAAAGTGTAATGTTTTTTTAATCAAATTTTTTATACCTCTATAACACGGAAGAGACTTTAGCATAGACATGTAATATATTTAATTTGCTGGGACAATATTCCATGGGATGCCAAAACTGTTGTCACAGGCTCCAACACTACTTTATTATTATTTCCTACTTGAAGTTGCTGAACTTTCCATTCGCGTAGATCCTCCAAGTACATTCTGTGTTAGGGATGTGTCATTAACTGGGGTCAGAGCCACGTTTTAGCCTGCTCTAGTTCGTACCTGGATGCCCCGATAACCAGATATGTTTTGGATGTATCTTTTGATCAGCTGAACAGATATAGATAACACTTCAAGCGTTAAGATCGATCCTCAGACCGAGGATAATGTATGCATGCTATGGAGGCGTTCGATTCTTCGATTGAAACTTAAAGACAAATTGATTGTGTGACGTTGATTACGTTGTTTACGAAGCCGTACAAACGTAAAAGACGTCGTAACACATACAAAAGAGTTAAAGTGGAAATTGATGTCACATTGCACGCAATGATAGCAGATGGGTCAAGAAGACCCTTACTTGGAACGACCCAGTGGGAAGAAGAAAGAGAGGAAGTCCACCAGAAACTTGGAAAGATGGAATAAAAGGGATAGCGGGGCAGAATTAGAAAATTGTCGCGAGGAATCGAGACAAATAGAAGAATGGAAGAATTTGGAAGAGGCCTTCACTCCGTTGGAGATCGAGTACTAGTGTTAAACATAAATTATATGAACTTAGCATAGTTTTAAGTAGTGTAGTACTCGAATAGAGGTTATTTTGTTTTATTATAGCACACATCGGAGTGTGAATTGGATTGTATATCTACTAAAACCCCAATAAAGTTCAGTTACAAACAGTCGAAATTTTGAGGTGTATAAATAATTGAATTATTTCGCGTTTATCCGTTAAAGAAGCTGTATATTAACCTTAAACCATACACAACTGACGTCATAATAATTGACCTAAATAAAACTACTATTTGTATTCATTAAATTACTAACTGTTATCACTTAGACCACACATTAACCATCGCGTGTTAACTCCCAATAAATCTATTAATGTGAGTTACGTAGCTTTTTTTTGGTAATCAAGACACCGAACGGATAGTAGAACGCAAACACGTCATCAATCGTGCAAATGATAAGAAATTAGCACCTTCGTGAGAGCTTTATGACATTTAGAAAAGGGTATAAGTAGCTAATGTTTTGTCTTTATCGCTCTTATGTGTTTAAACGTGACAAAACATTCTTAAACTAATCGTTTCGGAAGTATGAATACATTATATTTCTTATATTAACACTCGTCAAATCAATTATTTCGTATCTTGACATGTTTTAATAAATGCCATGGCCAGTGCATTTTTGATGGATGGATAGAGAATAGCGGCGGTGTTTCGTCCATTCTTAAGTAACTTTAAAAATATATATGACAAAATATTTTTTAAGTAATCGTACGTCGTTTACTTTTTAACGTTCGCCAGCTCTGGTTTTTTAATAAAAAAATATCTACAACACTAAACACAGGGCAAGCCACGAGTAATCTTTTATTAAATTTCTATTTAATAATGGAGCCACACAAGAAGTCTTAATTGAGAGAAGGGAGCTCGGACCTGAATGAAAAAGCTAAGTTTTTGCTTGTAATTTTCCCAGTTGCTCGTTAATTACTAGCCCGCTATCAAATATTTCTAATTATCCCACTAAAGTTGAAAATTCGATACACTTTATAATACACACCGTCGATTGGATCTAAGGCTGGATTCCTCACGATGTTTTCCTTCACCGTACAAGCCAAATGCGCACATAGTAAGAAACTCCATTGGCGCACAGCCGGGGATCGAACCTACGACCTCAGGGATGAGAGTCGCACGTTGAAGCCCAAAACATTTAGCCTAAATTTACGTTATTTAGAGACGTTTTCAACTTTATATAAGCTAAATTAGTTTTTAGAAAAAATCTGGAAGCCTGGATATTTAAATTTCTGGAAGATCTCGCACTATCCGTGGATGTACAGCTATGTTTTTAAAATAATGTAATAATCTCCGAAAGCAATGAACCGATTTGCAAAGTTGTTTCAAAAGGATGCTTTACCATTAATTCTAAGAGACATAGTGAATGCGGACAGCAAATAGCTAAATCCTTTGTATGATTTACTTACACGACACACCTAGGATCAAAACTACCCGTCAAGCGTCGGAACTAATCGTCGTAAGAGACGTGAACGTCAACTTAGGGTTACTAAAAGCTACCTAAAGATTGTCACCTAATCATGACGGCACGTTCCCCTACCGAGACCCCTAAAAAGGGCATTCATTTTGCAGCAGATCACTAAAAAACGGCGTCTCCATTACAGGTTGAGGAGTGATCCGACGCGACGGTACTAAGTGATTAAAATCGCAACGCTGCGCCGAAACAAAGCGGGCGAAATGTTCAGATGAATTTAAATGGGAGAGTGGGGACAAAAGGTACCGAGATGCAGCGTTTCAGGGCTACCACCAAATTTACTGTTAGACGATTGATAGAATAGGATTTTCTATAATTTTCCGACTACATTACTAACATTGGTCGTTATGGTACCGATTTTAAGCTCTGACATTGCATATAATACAGAAGTTCGACCGTGAAACAGTAACACTTTGACACAACATGGCCTACCTTTCTACGAGTGATAACTTATTCAATACTTTGATAGTTATTTTCTAAATTATTATTTTAAATGGTTAAAAATAGCTGTACGAGCCAAGGCCGTACATTTTGCTCATTTAGGCTTTATTAGTTTCAGCGCGGCGATTACCTAAATCATCAGAGTATAGCTAACATAGGCACTGTCTTCGACATTCATAGCAATTAATTAGTTATTTCGCATATATTCCATTGTTGTCGCGTACAACAAAATTATAGAGTTAAAATTATATTCTCTATTAATTAAACCACCCCGATGACCCAGGAACCGTATTTTGGTCCTTCGAGCCGGATTGTGCCGTGTGTTTTAACTACCAAATTTTTATAAACTTTTTTACATATTAATAATTTGCCAGCCCTAATATCTTGCAATGAGTCCGACCCTCATTGAGACGATCTATTAAATGCTTCAGAAAATGTTCGCGCCGCAGCTGCCGCATACATTTTTAAGACGGTTTATTTAATCACCCGTGGACGAAGTGAAATATTTAAAAGAGATAAAAACGTGTCTTACTTAATTAGAATAATAAAATAAAATAAATCAGTGGCGCTACAACCTTTTCAGGTCTGGGCCTCAGATTTCTGTATCTGTTTCATGATCATTTGTCAATCAAATAAGCAAGTAGGTGCTTCTGTGCCTGACATACGCCATCGACTTATTGGGTCTAAGGCTAGCAAGGTGGTTTCCTCACGACGTTTTTCTTCATCATTTGAGCGAATGTTAAATGCGCTCATAGAAAGAAAGTCCAGCCGGGAATCGAACCTACAATCTTAGGGATGCTAGTCGCACGCTGTTGCCACTATGCCAACTCTGCTCATAATTAAAATAATATCAGCATTAACATTTTTTAAATAAATGTTCCTTTAGGATAGGTATATCAACGAAGTTTTAAAAATGTTATAAACAGTAGCAAAACAATTTTTAAAGAACAATTATCTCAGGGTCCTTCAAGAAGAGAGCGTACTAATTCCTAAAGGACCGGCTACGCACTTTCGAGCCTTTTAGCAATGTGGGTGTCCATGGGCGTGGTATCATTAAATCAGGTGAGCCTCCGTTCCACATACTGTTACATAAATAAAAATATTTATACAATTTCGGGAATAGTGTTTGGTACTTGGGATTTTTTGAATAAAGTAATTATGAATTAACTAGACGTTAGATCATGTTATGACACACAATAACTCAAAAACATTACATAGAAATGGGGCAACCCTAGCACTGTCCTGTAACGAGGGCATATCTTGTAACAAGGGCTGTGTTGCCACGATCTTTTCAATGCAGGAGGAAATGTTTACCGCGGAGTTGCCAGTTCTAGTTTTAAGCCGGGCTTATTACACTACATTTTGCATAAGCGCCAGCTTGAAAAATGTAAGAATGTTTCAAAAAATTTTCGTGAAAATGTTTTGGCTCAGACTGCTTGTAATATCAACTCATTTTATTTTTATCTTTATGAGTGATATGTTATTAAATCGAATTATATTAATTGAATTTACAGATACACTAAAATAAATGTTGCCAGTTAAAAATGTATCGAAAACCTTCTTTTCTTAAAGAAGCGTTTCATAGAACTCCACAGAGACGTGGCAACTATGAGCACGGCTTACTCCTTACGAGGTATAGCTCGTGGCTTGCCCCTAAAGCAGTTGATAAAAAAATGTATGTATTTGTAATAAGAAACCTCAACAAAACGAACATATAGCCGAGTGGTCCAATTACGCCAGTACTCGCGTCACCGCTAATGATTTGCATAGAACACATTGAGTACACTCCAACTTCAAAGCCTAGGGAGGACTGAGGGTAATTACAGTACATATGTGTCGCCATCATGTCAATATGTACCCCGGTATGCCCCTCTCTCCCCTCGCTAAAACAAGTGTCGCGTGGTTTCACCTTCCTTTAGTTTGAAGGGTATAGGCGGTAAGGGTAATAAACTGTGTTCTGTACACATACCTTGTTTATTATATTTGTTATTACCTTTATTATACATTTTCATCACATGCGATATAAGTCCATATTTAAATTAATAACAACTAGTTTGTATTTAAACCAAAACCTAGATTTTGGTATGTAAAAATCGAATAAAAGATCGGGAGAATATGGGCATTAGCATATCAAAGAAAACTTTAAATATTGCAAAGCAATATCAAACGTCCGATAAAACATATTATTTTTATTCACATCAAACTGAGAATTATTGCGACGCGAAAAGGAAATTCACACAGCGTACCAAAAGCAAAAAGCAAGCTCGGACCGTACCAAAAACGCCATCAAAGGGCACAGAACGTAGTTATAAAAAGAACCACCGAATGCGCTTTACAGCGCTTTACAGCACTTTAAACCGTTCGCTAAATTTATAATGAATCGTCCATTCAGCTTAAATTTGTACAAGAGTGTAAGCGACGCAATACTGACATTTACAGGGCATAATGGCTTTTTTCTTTCTCTCTGAATGTGATGTAAGCACGCGCATGAATAAGTATGAAATGAATGCCGTGTAATAAACTCGGAGATAATAGGCACTGTTCAGGCATTTGTTTCGAGAATACCTTAGTACATGAATACTGCATTTTGATTAGATTTTCTATTTAGACAATGTCATATTAAATACCTTTATATATAAAGCATTCTTGGCCAAGTTGCTTCATCGTGCGACTCTCATCCCTGAGGTCTTAGTTCGGTCCCTGGCTACGCACCAATGGACTTTCTTTCTATGTGCGCATTTAACATTCACTCGAACGGTGAAGGAAAACGTCGTGAGGAAACCGGCTTGCCTTAGACCCAAAAAGTCGACGGCGTGTGTCAGGCACAGTAGGTGATCACCTACTTGCCTTTTAGATTGACAAATGATCATGAAACAGATACAGAAATCTGAGGCCCAGACCTAAAAAGGTTGTAGCGCCACTGATTTTTTATTTATATATACGGCGAAAGTAATTCCTTCCCTACTCTCAGTTATCTTTGATCAGTTAAGGCAAGATTTTCAGTCTACCTAGAACTCCGAGTAGACACTATGTGCGCTAACTACTTGAGGAGTTAATACATAATAATATACGGAAGAAGTATTTTACAATTTAGGTTTATAGATATTTAATTCACAATTACAGCAACTTACCACTAACATTATGTGAAAAAAGATTACGAATAAACTTAAGAAGTATTTGTTCTCCTGTGTGCTCTTGGTACATACTTACCATACAAACTGCCCTGATTTAGTACATAGATATGTATTGCTTAAGAAGGTTTTTACACACTCACACTATACAAGAAAAAAAAAATGTTTTTACTTTCCCGATTTTAGTAGAAGCTCAAAGGTCTAACGATTTTCTACGTTATAATAACTGAGCATTAATGCCGTCTTAAAATGTCACGGGTTTAATATTCACACAGTGTATTCAACTTAGTTACAGCCGTCACTCATGTTTTAACATGAATATAAGGCGTTTTATAAACGAACACATAACAAAAAGCAATTATAGTTTTAGCTCTACATATGTATTTATATACATTTTATATAAATTTACATACACGAAATACAGTACAATTAAAATAAACAAAAAGGAGGGCAACTGGCCTTGTCTCATTTGCGCAATCTCTTCCAGGCAACCACAGTGAGGACAAAAAAATTTAATAAGGTGAACGCAAGAAGTGCAAAACTATAATAGATATACAAACTATATTACATATGTAGATAAAGGACAATAAAAAAACATATGCTTAAAGGCCGGCAACGCACTTACGAGCCCTCTGGCAATGTGAGTGTCTATGGGCTATCACTCAACGTCAGGTTAGGCTCCTGTCAGTTTGTCCCCTGTCATATATATATTTCAACGTAGGTATATAAAAAATATATTCTTTCAAAGCTTAACGCTGGATATCTAGGTTCTTTTAACATTAACTTTATTATCTTTATTAACTACATGAAATAATTAAATAAACAATATTAAAAATAAAAGATCGAAATTCTAAGTGATAAAAAATAACTTAAAATCACACAGTCATTAATTATCCAGATCTTGTAGACGAGTATTATACGCAACACTGAGCTTTCGTAAGTTTTCAAACACTGTCTACTTAAGCTTTCACACCGTCTTAGAATAAAGCCCTAAGTCCACAATCCCACGCACACAAACGTATAACGGGCATGTTTGTTGACCTGTACCAGCACGTCCGCAAACAACTATGCCCAGTTGTTTGTTTTCACTGCAGCATGTCTAAGATGGCGTATGTACGTAGGCCCTGACAAATAATAAATATGTTGCAGCGAATAACGGTGCACAAATTCGTTGTGCGCTGTCACGAGGAAATTAATAAGCTAGCCAAGATTTGTGTGAATTTATAATAAGCATTATTGTGGTTTGGATTTTGAAATTTCTAACTCTTAGACATGCACCAAAACCAATTATATAGATTCTAAAAATAAGATATCTATCTATCTATTTGTTCTAATTTTCTTTTTATTAATTCTTCAATTTTTTTATTATCACTATGTGGTTATGATTACTAATAAAATTATTTAATTCTAACTATGCAATAATGTAACTATAATAACAAAATATTAACACTAGAAACGCCGAAACTCATGACCGAACTGCAGCCGTGACAATTTTGTCCCATTATATTTTTTACAACGTTCATTAGCATAGAGTATGAAATCATAATTAAAACAATATATTATTTGAAACCATGTTTATTTATTTATTTGAATCAAATTATTAATACTTTTAAATTTTCATTTTTCAAGCATTTCAATCGTTGCAAGAAAATGTGGGTAGGATAATTTTAACGCACGTCTACCCTCATTTTATTACGACGCTAAGTTCAGATTGAGTGGTTAATTTTCTATCCTTATTAGTACCTCTCACACAAATATTTTACTACATAACCTTTATTTCTTTACTAGCAATCTATCTCATCTTCGTTCGGCTGGGCATTTTTTTTAATTTAGAAATAAATTTAGCCTACGGGATATGAAATCAGCCCAGTAGTTGAATTTGGTACAAGTGAATCTATCCTCGTCAATTATGTAACTCGTACATTAAAATATCAAATGAGCTATAGAAAACGATTCCACGTGTAAAACGCCTTACGACAGATAATTAAACACGAACAATTAATCAGTCAGGTCTATATTCATCAGAGGATTATTTTGGATTAACAAACTATTGTTTAAAACAATTCGTTTATGGAGACCGTCTATAATTAATAAGTCAACGACCTATGATTACGTAAGAAAATTAATTTAAATGTAAATTTTACTATACTTACTGACGTTAGGAATTATTACCTGAAAAGAACAAATTCGTTATTAATATTGTGTACAAGTCATGCTTAATTTAATTAAAATCTATTTAATTTTTCGGTGTCATTGGAAATCTTTTGTATGTTCTAGAATCATCTTTACAATAATAAAATTAACTCCAAAATGCACTCAAAATATTAAATAAATACATTTTGTGTATTATTTTAGTCTTGTGTTGTCTTGATGAAGTTCTAAAAGAACCAATAAACATTAACGTAGTGTAATTGTGATGGTAATCAAACTGATTACTGATTAGAAAAATCACGGAGCATATTTCGAAATCTGAGGGCCAGACCTAAAAGGTTTAAGCGCCGGTTATTACATATCAAAGATGGAAGTATCGATGTGTTAAATTCAAAAGGCGGATAAAACGCAAGATTGAAGTATCTCGCAAGCGAAACCCCGAGTAATTCGACGGTTACCAATACCTCAGTTGGTTTAATTTCGAACGACGAGGCCGCAAGAACGCTGGCAATACAGGCCACAGTGTTAGCGATTGTCAATTAAACGACAAAGTACACAACCGAAATAAGTACAAATGTGCAACACTTTTAATTTGGATTATCTTTGAATTAACCTTGTATATTAATTTATTTCTTACTATTTTATAAATGGGAATGCTCGGATTATCAGGAAATGTTATGACCGAGTCAATTGACCGTTGATGTATATTGTTGGTTTGATTAATCATTGAGATTTCTTCGTTTAAGAATCATAATTTAATTTGTTATTATTTAATTGTTTTATAGTCTGGAATAATTACTTAACGAATAAAGTACGAATACCATTCAGAGCAGAGCAAATGCTTTCAAATGGGGAAGAGGCGCCATCTTGACTTTTGACGGTGCGTTCAGGGAATGTGAGACAGTACTGATTGAGTATTCAATGGAGCATTGTGTGTTCAGATGTTGGTCCGAGCTGGGTCTTGATCGGTGCTTGTTATAATTGAAGCTAAGTGTTAAATGGAATCAACCGAAATAAAATACTGTACGAAAATTATTCGTGTCTTTTGTGCTCGCACTTTACGGACACGCCCACTAATCCCGCTAATGACTATGTCCATATCGATGGAGCGACGATATTTCTACCACATATATTAAGGTGTCAAGTGTAATATAATTTATTTTTGAATAATCCTGCCCTTACGAGGTAGGTCGGTTAGGTAACGTTTATATGGAAAATGAAGCTTTATATACAAGCCGTAATATAATGCGTATATAACAATAATCTTTGGTTTAATATGAAAGCACAATGCGGTCAAAATTCCACTACAAGTACCAACATTAATAAAATTATAAATCTCGTGAACTGGGACCGCACATTGATTTTAAATTGAAATAGCTTTTCCCTATAATATCGGCGGAAAAAGGGCAAAGCTTACAACTGTATAAGCTTTACTGTCCGACAAACTTCCGCTAACATAAAAGGTTTCATATTTAACATAATGCTGCGGTCTCTTAAGAAATTTATTTATTAGTGTAAGAATTAAACTAATTCTACCCACTATGATAATCTTAGCTACCCTCATAACTTAAATTAATATTAGTGGCCATCGGATAATTATAGTGTGTATAGAATTTCCGATTGCATAAATAATATTTTTTAAGAATATAATATTGTTTGAAAAACCAAAATAAGTCAGTCGCGATACAACCTTTTGAGGTCTGGGCATCAGATTTCTGAATCTGTTTCATGATCATTTGTCAATCTAATAGAAAGGTTGGTGATCAGCCGCCTCCTGTGCTTGACACAGGCCGACAACCTTTGGGTCTAAGGCAAGTCGGTTTCCTCACGATGTTTCCTTCGTCGAATGTTAAATGCGCACATAGAAATAAATTACATTGGTGCAGAGCAAGGGATCGAACCTACGACCTCAGGGATGAGAGTCGCGCGCTGAAGCTATTAGGCTAACACTGCTCGATTATATATTTCAGATATAGCCACGCTTAGAGTTTATATTTTGATGGTATGGTTGGTTTAGTTTGTTTATTGGATTCTAGGCTTAATATAAATTGTATAGAATCGGTTTAAAAAATGTATAAAGTAGGGGGTACTTTATTTAAAAATCCCCCTAACTAAATGAACCTCCTAAGCCCCGTTTAAGGGAAATGAAGCGATAAATCGGTCTTGTTATTAGCTGTTTTAATAAGAAATAATGTTTTCTTAAGACTCGTTTCTAAATGCAATACACATTCAATAAATTCTATATCTTTTAGTTCATTTTACCATTGTAATCATATTTGAAATCTACTATAGTTAAAAAAAGTGGCTTATTTATAGGTTAGATTTAGACGCACTAATCAAGTAGCATTGATGAAGATTTTACACTCTTGTTATCTTTTATAAAATGCTTTATTTAAAAAAATCAAAGACATATGGAAGCTTATCATGACGCTTGTCCCTACACTAGTGACATCTTTGTGTTGTGATCTCTTCCTTGGTACATATTTAATGATACAGTACAGAACCTTAAATGATATATAAATACCAATTACTAATGTTTTAAAATACATAAGCTACAATCACCGAAACTAAGTATAAATATAGAGAATACAAACGAATTTATAGTCGACCATTTTGAAACACAGCACCCATAGTTGACATTTAACTCGGAATATTATCCCAAATTACATGACATTGACTGACAATTTACACGAAACTTCGTTGGTACAGTTCTTCGTATGTTTGATAAAACACAAAGAACAAGTGAAACTCGCATGAAACATACGAATTACGACCCATTAAAAAAGAATAAAAACAAAGACTTCCTCAATTCAAACACAATTACCAAAGCTGTATTCAAAGACACATAAAATGCACTTATACACACGGAGTTTTTAATTCTGCAACAATTGTCAAGCCATTTACATAATTACACTGAAAGCTCCACAAAGAGCGCAATTTGCATCGGGACTGACGATGTGTTTAAATATTCCTTCTGTTTTTACAATTATGGTTAAGATTTAGATAATAGATTAGTAATGGACTCTGGGCTTCATTTAACAAATGCAGCCACGCAGCCAGTATCAAGTTACATATCATTATATATATCATTCTTCTGTGAGTGTGTATGTCACTGAACTTCTCTCAAACGACTGGACCGATTTTGATGAAATTTTTTGTGTGTGTTCAAGGGGATCTGGGAATGGTTTAGATTCACAAATCAGCCCGGCAGGTGGCGCTGTAGTCGGTACTTTCATACTTTAATATCCTGATAGCTTGAAATATGCAGGACAACGTCTGTGGGGTCCACTAGTTAATAAACTAAATAAATAAAAACTTTATTTATCACAAAAGGGTTGTGACAGAATTCATATATCGCTTGTCCCCACACTAGGGAGGCCCTGTGTTGTGGGTAACTAGAAAACAATTATTCCGTGGTACATAGTACATGCTTAAAGCAGTTTAAAAAAATGTATAATGTTATACGTTTTTCTCTACCTCTGGTGCGGTTGTGAGTGTGGTAATTTAATAGATAACTGTTAGGTCAATGACCTCTAATTACTTGGTATGGTAGGTTAATTAAAAATTGGTATTCAGTCAACTTAAACTATAAATCTTTTCATGTTTTATCAAATATTACATTAATGTTTAATATTACACTAAACCAGTATTGCACCTTAAACAGTATTGCATTATTTTACGTATATATATATTTAAAATATCCTACTAATATTAAAAACGCGAAAGTTTGTAAGTTTGTTACTGTTTCACGTAAAAACTACTGAATGGATTATAATGAAACTTTATAATAATATAGGATAAGAGGGATAACTAAAGCCCACTTACACAGTATTTACCGAAGCAACGTTTTATATTAATAATAATGCAGTTTATTTGCCTCCTCACAATATTCGATTTTACAGATATACTTGCAAGTATTAACCATCTTAGTGGAGGCTATAATAGGACTGTAGAAGTCCTGTGGTAAAAGATCTCCAGTCTTTCATTGCGGATAGATAATATACAAAGACATGACTACACAGTATGACTAAACTAAAGGAACAAAAAACTAAAGCATGAGTGGTTGTGGGTGCGTAAAAGAATTAATTATTTATATATATATAATATACACATATCACTTATACTTAATAAATACAGATCTGCTTCAATCAGCAAATTAAAGGTTCATTACGAATCATCTATATTCCTTACAGCTCGTATTAAGTTGTACTTAGAAAGTGTATCTGGGTCATCCTAAGCTAATACGATGAAATAAATGGTTTTGTTTGAAAGCTCCCTCATACAACAATACTCAAATAGCTACTAAAGGTTTTGCCCATACCTTTCACGTAGTCCTTAATAATAAGGTTTATCAACGGTTACAAAGTAATCAGTTCTTTGATTTAATAGTTCAGTCGTTCCACAACTAAGAGTTTCCTAAGGCAGTATTTGCCGCGCACCACCACTGTATGAAACCAGCTGCCCAGTGAATTTCCGAAATAATTCGACTTAGGGTCTTTCAAGAAATAAGAGCACCAATTCCTAAAAGGCCGGCAAGGCAATCGCGAGCCCTCTGGAAATTTGAGTGTCTATGGGCAGCGGTAACACTTACCATCAGATGAGCCTCCTGCCCGTTTGCCTCCTGTTATATATTATAAAAAAGTATCGGTTTTCATTAACTTTTTGTAGTTACCGTTAATTTAGTACGCATAGAGATTATTAGATATCATTATGTGTTATTCTAATTTCTTCCAGTGTAATGACTTGATTGGTTATCTTCTTATTAAAGTTTTTCTGGGGTCTGTAGCTCATGTCTGAGTACCATTGTCAGCTGTAGTGAAATCTGGCGCGAATAATTTATCTCCACCAATATCAGCCCTGTATCTTCTTTTACAACTGTGTATTGTTTGAGGACGACGAGTGTGACTTGATCAGTCCGTCTCATTGGCGAACGTCCACGCGATCTTTTGCCTTCGATGTTACAAATCACGATGAGCTTCTTTAAGTTCCCGTTGCCCCTATATGTAACCGAAGTACGAAATTATGCGTTATTAAACTAGACTATTGTATTGTAAAAAAATGATAACAAAAGCCTCTTTATTCTTATTCAATAAAAGCGTTCGACTATTTGAAGTCATGCATCAGACTCCGAGCAACAATTTTCTTTTAATTCAATTCACACTAAGTCGTAAAGTAAAGGAAAACTTAAGTAGCATTTTATTTAAAAATTATATGAATCAGACACAAAAGACCTTTAAATAACTTTCAAACAGGAGCCCGAACAACGTGTGACAATCTCTCTGTACATTTTAGTATTGTACGAAATGTTTTCCACAAATCGTATGGTTTCATGTACAGTCCATTTCCACCCAAAAACACTAACATAACAGTATTATTGAAAGGAAACTTCCCTAAGCGGGAAACAGAGCTCTCATTTCAAATTCAGGCGGCGTTCAAAATCCTCTTTTCTCAAATCCCTTTTTGCAAACCGAGTTACTTGATCGGACTAAACCGCGGCCATCGCCAATATATAAGACACTGCCCAGATGCTTTTGTTAAGTAACCAGTTTATCGGGTCACTCATAGGATTGATATCTACTTGTATTACTAGAATAATTGGATATATATTTTGATACTACAGTGTTTTACCGTCTCAACAGTTGGCCATATAGTTGAAACGTCATATCATAGTCAGTTTTAAATTCAATTAGTTCAGGCTATATAAGTTCGACGAAGAGCGCTATCCTTGTCGAAATATTGATTTTAAAGCGTAAAAAAACATCAACATATTATAAAAATCAATTATAATATATTTATTTCCAACACACAAATATAAAGTATTTACAATATTCTTAACGTACATAGTAATAATAGCAATAATAATTAAAAAATAATAAATAGAAAATTTTAAAACTTTGATCCCTGTGGCAGTGTACCTGTAAAGTTGGCAAAAAAAAATTTATCTCGCCGGAGCCAAGCGGTATTTAGAACTGAGAGATGTGGTGAATAGTTTCGTCAAAATCGTAAATAGAAAGGAAGAAGAATAGGAAAGGAAATGTTTGTAGAACGGATCAAAGAATTGTATAGCAAATTGATTGCCAAAAAAGTACATTATTAGAATGAGGCAGACACATAAATCAAAGGTAGGCGAGTAGGCAACATCCGAAAGCAATGAAGGAGTGAACTCAATCGAAGCCCGAATAAAAAACTTAGCAAATAAGGTATTTCCTTTGTCGTAAAGTGGAAAAAAAACCCCTGTCTGATTTATATACGAGCGAAAATGGCTCCAATCCTTCAAGTTTGATAAAAGAGACGTCTGCTTGCTAATGGAAAGTCGTTTTTCCTAAATATATCGATAAATTGTTGGGAAAATTTCGTTAGAGATAGTTTGTTTATTTTTGCGTTCGACATTTCTGAAAACTTTCTGGCATTGATTATCGCATTCTCTCCTAGTTATTTCGTATTTTTTCGTCTCTCGCAAGGCTACTAATATGGTATTTACCAAGACGCAGGTAACATTAATGATTTACTATCTTAAGCACTAGTAAGATTAAAGTTAATAGTTTATAATAGTTTCCACTGTTATACCGAACAATGGCGGTATAACCACACACCTGCCCTGCGATTCTGTAACTCACTTTTCGAACTCACACAGCGGTTTTCGCATCGGCGGTCGCTCTCAAATCAGTCGTGAAGCAGTCATTTTAGAATGCCAAATCAAAACATTACTGCTTCACGACTGATTTTAGAGCGACCGCCGATGCGAAAACCGCTGTGTGAGTTCGAAAAGTGAGTTACAGAATCGCAGGGCTGATCCGACAACGGATTAGTAGAGGCTACAGCGACTTTGGGAGGAAATAATCCCTTAAAAGTCTGGGGAAGAAGGCAACGGGAAACCACTGCTCAATATTTTTCCCTAGTAGTCAGTACTAAGACGGCCAACCTCCAGTAATGGAGATGCACTAGAAGAAGAAGCACTAGTAAAAGAAAATCCAAACCTTAGCAATGATAAAAACAAATAACACTTCAAAACAAATGATGCAGCGAGCAATAAAAATCTTAAGCCATCCATAATTCATAAAACACAATACTGGCTTATTAACACGTCCATTCAAAGGTAAAGGGGATTGTATGGATAGGATTATTCCTTTGACAATAAACATAAAAGATCATACGCGTAACGTATTAATTACAATGCTTAGTCACGTTACTTTAAGTTATTGTTCGAAACCGGACTGTGTTATAAAGACTTTTGTGACCTAATCTAATCTGTATTATTTTGCAAAATGAGAGCTACGCACTGGTTTTAAGTGTCAAAATTGCTTGGTACAAGGATATAGGTAAGTTACATTCGGTTGTATATAAAAAAACAAAAGAAATACATGCCAAGTTTGTAAGTAGATCGTTGTCAATAGGTATAATGATAGAATTCCAGCAGATAGCTAACTCAAAATCTATGCGTTTGAGATGTATAAAATGATGTTTTTTTTTAAACTTTTGTTGTAGCTGTGTGCGTGCCGTTTAAGAATACACTTTGACAAAATAAGTACCTGCAATTCTCACCACAAATATTTGATTTCACTACGTAAAATTGATTGTACATTGACACCATGTTGCAATATATACAAAAACATTCCCGATATCCCCGTATCAATTTTAAACCTGTCAAAACGAAAATATAGAAGGGACATTAAAGTGATCTTTGCTCCGCCACCCGCTAAACGATTTCGCTGACATTCCTACAAGTCTGGCGAATAATATGTAAATCTCGTATATTTGAAGACGTGACGTCACGTGGCTGTTTTTCCAACGATTTTGAAAAGAATTCAGTTCGGCTTCATTTTTATAAAACTTCCTGAGCTTGACACGGTATTTCAATTAGGTTCGTGAAGTCTTGGTCTAAGATCCCGCTATACAACGACCTTCACCGAGATGCTTATTTAATGAAACTTATTTTATATTTAACTTAATATGTCAATAAATATAATCCATATGGGTTGCCTAGCAAATTTCAGTCCGCTATATATCTAATAATCATATCTATAATATATAAATATATCTAATAATCATACCGGTGAAATGTTATTTTTTTTTTTTTTTTAAATTAATTAAACATACTCTGGACTGAAATTTGCTAGGCAACCCATATGGATTATATTTATTGACATATTAAATTAAATATAAAATAAGTTTCATTAAATAAGCATCTCGGTGAAGGTCGTTGTATAGCGGGATCTTATACTATCTTTATTCAGGATTTATAAACGTATAAGCGGACCGGACGTCTAATGTCTATTGTATTTGGCAATACAGGAGACAGTACAGGTATATACGCCACTGCTCTCTCTACTCACAGCCGGATATCCGACACAACCGTGCGACCATATGTCATGTGCGAGCTTATCCGAGTCACCGGGTATTCATAAACCACCGCCTTCTATTCTAAATTTGAAATATTACTTAGAAAAAGTATAACTGTCATGATCTACGGCAGAACGCGCAATAAAAATTATGAAAATAATTAAAAATAAATAATCACAAAGTTTGGTGTATAACTGCTGGTAATTATTGTCTATGATTTGAAAGTCGTGTCTATGAGCGTAAAGCACTGTATACAGCTGCCCACTGAAGTTTTATCGACGAAATAAGCGTACAAAATTTTAAAAGGCCGGGCAACGCACTCGCCCTCTGGCATTGAGAGTGTCTATGGTTGGCGATATCACTTAACATCAGGTGAGTCTGTCCTGCCCGTTTGCCCCCTGTTCCATAAAAAAAACACACACGCACAAACATTTTTTTTCTAATTTTTCTAAAATCTTAAGTCTTACTTATAGTAAATTTATATAATATAATAAACTACCCACAGATATAAAAAATATTACTTCTATCAATTCATTCAAATCGAAGCTAAGTGAATATGTTAAACAAAATTACTTTTAAATTCATTTCTTATAATTACTTTTAATTCATATTTCTTTGTTTACTTTTATGTTTAAATTTATTGCATGTACGGCTACATTTTATTGTGATTATTTTAAGAACGACTACAATGTTATGTTATCTAGAGTATTATTCTCATGTAAGTGACATTTATTGTCTTTTTTGAGAAATAAAGTCTTTAAACCTAAATTTCTTTAACATTTTTTTAATATTGTTAAAGGAGCGAAATAATACACGAGTCAGGTGTTCATTTACAATTCTCAAGATCACAAACGTTCCTTTGAAAGGCTATTTGCCTTTTAATGTTTCGTAAAAAGAGGAATTTCGAGAGGCAATTTGTTACTCACTCACCGTTCACCACCCTCTGACTTAAGTGATTCGATTTAGAACAACGCGTTCGTTTATCGAAAATAACAGGTGTTTAAAGAAGGTATTCGATATTTGAATTTCGAATTAAATTAAATGAATGTTTCAAATTAGTTATTGGTCTATCTTTGTTGTTAAATAACTAAAGATTAAAACATACAATTTAATCAATGGCGCTACAACCTTCTTAGCTCTAGGCCTCAGATGTCTGTATCTGTTTCATGACCATTTGTTAATCTAATCGGCTAGTAGGTGATCAGCCTCCTGTGCCTGACGCACGCCGTCGACATTTTGGGTCTAAGGGAAGCCAGTTTCCTAACGAATTTTATATGCGCACATAGAAAGAAAGTCTAATGGTGCACAGCCGGGGATCGAACCTACGACCTCAAGGATGAGAGTCGCACGCTATAGCCACTTGTCCAACACTGCTCAAAAACAAAACATGGCTATGTTTATTCTCTTAAACACGCACACATACTTCGATATTTAGATAACATTACAGTATGGAAGGATGTTCTTGGCATTTTTATACATAAGAATTACGATATATACTAACTCAATAAATAAATAATAATTATAAAGTGTTTTCCACAATCAAATTAAATTTCCGATTCAAACCGCTATTACAAAGTCCAGTTCTGAATTAATTCGCGATACTAAATTCAATAAAGTTCGTATTTCTTAGTAAAACAATACGTTGTACCAAAAAACAAATTAATACCGCGTTCGTTCTATATACCGGTAATGGGCGTCATTAATAACACTAACGATCCGCCCTGGCTGCGTCCGTAATTTAATCCGCAATGAATTGCGAACGAGACGCCCCGTACTGAGTGCAAATAAGGCGTGCAAACACGAGGTAAGTATCGACGAGTCGCAGAATGAAACCTGCAACTATTGTTCCCATTCAACATTTTAAAAATATAATTTGCTATGTCCTACAGCACATCGCAAAGTACAACTATTGTATAAACATTGAAAGTTGTTATATATCTATGTATAATCTATCGCTGTCAAAATATATCACACTTTCTATGGACAAAATAAAAGAGTATTATTTGCCGTTACTAAGTTAAGAGAACAGCCATAAAATTTTCGATACTTTTAGGTTTTTGTAGTGATTTTTTAATATTGCACTTTTTCTTAATAAATACAAAACTTAGTAATTATTTTTATGTTACAGTAGGCAAACGGGCAGGAGGCTCATCTATTTATCTAGGTTAAGTGATACCGCCGCCCATGGACACTCACTGCCAGAAGGCTCGCAAGTGCGATGCCGGCCGCTTAAAGATTAGTACATTCTTTTCTTGAACGACCCTAAGTAGAATGGTTCGGAAATACTTCAGTGGGCAGCTGGTCCCACATAGTGGTGGTGCGAAAAAAATGATTAGTTTTTATGAAGTATTCATTTATAAAGTAATTAGTAATCTTAGCTTAAAATCTCTCTCAGAATAAACAATTATGAACACTAAATTCATATAAATATTTAAAGAAATAAAACGTATTTCTTATACTACCTTAACTATAACTAAAACTATTATTGACTTCCATAAAATATATTGAGTTGCTACGTGTGCAATCCCCCTAAATAAACGACTCGGAACCGATATACTGGCACAGTCCTTTGTGTCATATTAAAATGGGAATGTACGACACGACATTCAGCTCGTAACAAAAGATATTTTCATATACCTTTGATATTTTTAAGTTTACGATTATTGTTCCATACTTTGAATTTATTCAAGGTATACTAGTTTGTTTGTTTGTTATTAGATATTTAAAAACTATTTTACTGGCAACCCCGATATGCGATATATCGCGAGAAATTAAACCCAAAAATCAATGCGTTAAACAAAGACACTTAGCAAATAATTTTATTTACAAAACTTCGTTACATTACGAATACAAACATAAATTATTAGGAATGCAACGGGCGGACTTATGGCCAACACAACAAGCGATCTATTCATGACAACCCTATTTACGTAAAAAAATTATTACTTAACATAGCGCAAAAACAACGTGTTTTAGAAACAAAAATCAACAGTGTCAGCTCTGTCTGTCAAGTAGAAATATGTCCGTCCCACGCCTCAATATGGGACTTTTAAGTACGTCCCACGCTCTCGGGAATTTTTACCAAATCTAACTAAATGTAGGGCTAATGTGTTGTAAGCGAGAGGTGCTCTGTTAAATTCCGAATTCTAATAATGTAAATAAATAGAAGCAAAAAAAGTGCGTACGTACAAAGTACACATTTCAGAAGTGAAACTTCTTTGTAAATTAATTATTACTAAGGTAAAAACCCCAATAGATGATCATGTACCAGTATATGATAACTCCATGTATTTGTATATCTATATTCACACTGTCACATCTTTCCCACTATAGCTCTCTCCCACCTCTCGCTCCGTGGCTTTTTGCTTCATGCTACGTACGCCCTTTCTCACTCTCTCTCAGTCGGTCTCAATCGCTCTCTCCCTTTTCTTCGACAAAAACGCTGCACATCTTCGTCACGCTTATATTATTATTATTGCGTTTCATCCGTAAACATGTTACCCTCATGCGGCTAAAGAAGTTTCACTGCAAAAACTTGAAACGTAATAAAACAGTGACACAGTGTTGGAATACTAGGCCTTAGGGTGTCTTAAGCGTGGATGTCATATACCTGAGGTGGAGCGTTCGAATCACGTTTGTGCCAATTATTTATCTACGTGCGCATTTGTGATGGGTAACATCGTGAGGATAAGATCCAAAAAATATTATTTAAATAATATTATTAAACCAAATTTTCTATCATAACAACCCATTGTTATAAACTAAACCACATAAGTTGAATTAATCAAATTATATAATATGTAAATAGTCATTTTGAGCACAGTAATAATCTCTTAAAAGCACCAACCACAATTCAGCGAACAGACAAGTGTCAACGCTAACTGGCAAATATATCACAACTCCCAATTCACCACGCATTTGATTTTATTAAATTCCACATTTGAATGTTGACACAGTTTCTAAACTTGGCAGTGGTTCAAAATTTAACAAAAGCTAAGACGAAACAAGATAACGCTTAGTTTGACGAAATCATTAGGGTGTTTTTATAGCATTTGAGTCTAACGAGAAAGTTTTTAATGCAGTTGGAATTTTGATATTACAAACCTAAAACTTATGCAAAACATTAAACAACGCAAAGTTGCAAACCTGGGCCACGTTTGCGCTATGATTGCTACCACCTGAAGGGACGCTGACGCATCCCTGCAAGCATTGTACCCAATCTCCCAACAAATCAATGGAAAACAAGGGCGAATTGACCGATTTGAATGGCCCTTCCTGTACCAAGGTCCATTCTACATCATCCATGGCCATAGAGGACCTTGATTTCAACAGCTGATCGCGTGGCAGGATGCGGATAAGTCTACGCTGTTACCGTGACCTTCCTCGGGCGATTGCTGGTGGCGCCATGGGGTTTTAGTGGGTATGCATAGCAGCGAGTCCCACATAACCCTTCATCACGACGCGGCCGTGCCGTGGGGAGGGTATGCGTAACGCATTTCCCCAAGAATTTTTTTTTTATTGCAACCGACTCCTTCAATTAATTATAATGGGTTCTTGGAGAGTGGCAAAGAGTTGCACGTCTGGCACAAGACACTTCACAAGACTTACGGCCAACCACCAGTAATGTAGAGACATTAAAAAGTAGAAACTTAACTAGACAAACCCTGCCCTTTAGTGACAATAGTTTTCTCATTACATAATTTGATTTACTGTCTATTGCTAGACTGTTCTAGGGGTGGTTATCGGTTAGAGGGCAGTAGGGGACGTGCGACAATGAAACTATACAAACCACGTGAATAGCCCGCGGCCGCTGCAAATATTGATAGCAGTTTAATTGTTTACATAGTCTTTGTTTGAGCATGCGGGTAGAACATTTAGATATACTAACTACTGGCTGGTGAGGAAAAAAAATAGAACATTATAAATAAAACACAACACAAAACAAAAGTTCTGGCCCCTGTAGGTTAGATGCTTTGAGGTAGCCGCTGATATAATAATAATACAGCTTTTAAAGACAAGACTGATAACACTCTGTATAAATTAGCATCCATGATCCAATCACATAAAATTTCAATGTATAGTTACTAAACATTGTGTCATTATTATGTTTACAGATCAGGAGGCAAACGGACAGGGCACATCATTAAGTGTTTAAAAATAAAAAAATGGTACTTATTCTTGAAGGACCCTAAGTCGATTTGGTTCGGTAATACTTCAGTGGGCACCTGGTTCCACAGTGGTGGTGCGCGGCAAAAACTGCCTTAAATGACGCTCAGTTGTGGAAGGGGTGGAATTAATATATAAGCGGGTTAACTCAAGTTATATAAATATAAAAAAGTTATGCGTTTAGCTAAAATTTAATTAAATTAGTGAACACCGACCAAAGTCTAATACTAATTTTTAGCAGCAATTTCAAAAATAGAACCTTCGTTTAAAACCTGAACCGGAAACAAATTACTAGGCACGCGAACGCAACGCAATTACGTAATTAGTGATGCACCGTTTCCGGGATAATTTCCTAATAATCCCGACTCGAGCGCTCAGGTACCCCAGCACGATTTCATTTCACTAATCGAGTTACGGCGTACCTTCAAAATTACATCTCTTTTCGATATTTCTGATTGACTTCACGGAGTGTGAAGGAAAATTTTGGGCTTTTCCGATTTTCTAAAATGGCGTACTGTTATTTAAGCTTTCATACATGCAAAGGTTGAACCTTTTATTTATTTATTTACTACATATTCCGAATATGCGTTTAGTAAAAAAACCAGTGGCGCTACAACCTTTAAGTCCGGGCCTCAGATTTGTGTATCTGTTAAGTGAGTGAGTAAAAAGTTGGTTTTTCCAATAGGCTAATTGAGGCTTTTGTCTTTGACACACGCCGTCGACTTTTTAGGTGTAAGGAATGCCGGTTCCTTCACGATCTTTACCATAGAAGCAACTGTTAAATGCGCACATAGACAGAAACTCCATTAGCGCACAGCCGGGGTTCGAACCTACACTCTCAGGGACGAATCACAAGCTGAAACCACTAGGCCAACACTGCTCTTAAAGATAAACTACAAAAAATAAATGTAGGTTGTTTTCAGGTTTCTCTTTTTTTTTTTAAATACTACCTCATTTATACTATATTTACTTCTGAGATATTTGCGTATTTATTTATGTCAATAGCTATATATTAATATAAATCAGGACAGGAATAACAACATAGATCGGCTAAGAGGTGGCCGGAAATTTTACAATTTATTAAAGGATATTTTTATTTATATCAAGAGTCTAAGCGATGAACTGTTGAATTACGTAAATTAATGTTAATTGTAGGATATTTAAACTGTCAGGATTTCGCCCGCTTTCAAAGTCATTAATTATGTAGGACAAACCAGACAAAGGATGGACCACTTTGCGTCTTTCATCGAGACAAAGCGAATAGTAATATAGCATTGGACGAATTTGTTCCTCAATTAGAACTAGAGAAACTTGGATTCTATCATACTAATAAGGTCTCTTGTAACCAAACTAGTTTTCACACCCTAGTGTGGACTTCGACGGCTCATTGGTCTAGTGGTTAGTACCCCTGACTGCGAATCCATGGGTCCCGGGTTCGATCCCCGGCTGAGACAAACATCGATGTGATGTGCATTTGGTGTTGTGCTTAGGTCTTGGGTGTTTAAATATGTATTTATATGTCTATCTATCTATAATATGTATGTCCGTTGTCTAGTGCCCATAACACAAGCTTCACCAGCTTAGCATGGGACTAGGTCAATTGGTATGAATTGTCCAATAAAAAAAAATTAAAAAAAAGATATCGAACAAACACTGCTCTAACACGGTAGATATATAAAAAGTCTTCATTATCATTAACAACGACAGATTAAAAGCCACCCGCGGCAAAGCAAAATTAGACTAGGGCAAAAAGTCTTCACCCGGGATGGCGTAGTCCCTTACTTCGTACTTCGCTCACTACAGTGAGCTTCTGTCCTGTCCTTCAGATGATTGACCATCCTGAGACGGCCTAAGCCGAGGTCCGAGTCTCGCAGGAGACGTCCTTGCGCTAGTCGCTAAAGTCGATTCTGATTCGATTCCGAGCTGAGCTTTAAAGGCGAGAGCGAGAGAGCGAGATAAAAAAAAGTAATCATCAATAGCTATACCCCTTGCCCCAAGTATATCTACGCCATCGCTGTGTGCTTCTTGCGTCCATCAACACCTAGATAGCAAAATGATGAAGGAGAATCAATGCAAAACTTCATTGTCAAGCCAAGTATTTCTTTATATTTTATACAGAATATAAAATTAGTGAAACAGATTGTTGAACAATAAAAAATTTGGATACTAAAAATATATGAAAATTCGTCCCCTGGTTAAAAATCAAGTGAGCTGCTCGCGACACAGCTGTCGCGAAATTTTAATTACATCGGCTTCTGTATGAGGATTACTTATTTTTAATTTTAGCGTAGAATCTTCGGCATTTTCATTTTGTACGTTTTAATTACTTACTCATTTTAGCTAGAGTGCTTAGGATTACGATACTGTATACCAGCTTCAGAAAATACTTTGAAAGTATATTATGTATCCAACTCGAAGGTTTAAAGCGTTATACATAGCTACCCTTTAATCAAAATGGTATGGGTTTTGTTGGAATATTATTGCGTTTCTCTTCTATAAAGGTATACTTTTTGAATAATAAAAATAGAGAGAAACCCCAAAATTCCTTCACGGTCAGAGCTTTACGAGAACAATTTAGTATTAAGATATTGTTCGAAAATACCACGATGGGGTTTCGCAATATAGTTCCGCGGAATTATTTGGCCGCTGGAATTCCCTGTATTGTCATGAAAAGAAATCCATGGGCCGTAGGGTTGCCAGAAACAAATTTAATAGCTAACATTGGTTCTATTGTTAATTACAATATCGAAAAGAAGGAAAAAAGTCATATAACGAAGTAAATGTAATATATTTGCATGATTTTATCTAATATATAAAATTCTCGTGTCGCGGTGTTTGTGGTTACTCCTCCGAAACGGCTCGACCGATTCTCATGAAATTTTGTGTGCATATTGGGTATGTCTGAGAATCGGACAACATCTATTTTTCATCCCCCTAAATGTTAAGGCTAGTCCACCCCTAAATATTTTTTTTTTACTTTTAGATATTTTTTTCTGTTTTTATTTTTTTCATGATACAGCATTAAAAAATACTTAACACTCTTAACTTTACCTCTCGTTGGCATGGCAAAACGACGTTTGCCCGGTCAGCTAGTATTATATAATTTTAACGGATATAAACGATAATTTATTACTGAGAGAAATAAGTTTTATACACATGCACTCGCGTAAACATAAGACAGTATTATGTAATGTATTAAAAGCGTTTTTAAAACCAAACACCACCACTCAACGCATTACGGAATATTTTTTTTATTCGGGGGCAAACCGGCAGGAGGCTCATCTGATGTTAAGTGATATCGCCATGGACACTGTCAATGCCAGAGGGCTCGCGAGTGCGTTGCCGGCCTTTTAAGAATTGGTACGCTCTTTTCTTTCACACCAATTGACCTAGTGGGACTAGGCTAAGCTTGTGAAGCTTGTGTTATGGGTACTAGGCAAAGGATATACATACATATTATAGATAGATAGACGTATAAATACATATATAAACACCCAAGACCTAAGCACAACACCAAATGCTCATCACATCGATGAGCGTCTCAGCCGGGGATCGAACCCGGGACCCATGGATTCGCAGTCAGAGGTACTAACCACTAGACCAATGAGTCGTCAAGTCAATTGGTTCGGCTATACAGTGGGAAGCTGGTTCCACATAGTATTTACACATACTGCCTCGATTATCTACTATTAATATATAATATAACTAGCTGATCCGGCAAACGTCGTTTCGCCATGTATATCATTTATAATAAAAAATAGGGGTTGATCGTAGAAGGGTGAAAGGTAGGGGTTGTATGTATTTTTTAATGCTGTATCATAAAAAAATAGAAATTAAAAATTTTGTCTAAAAAATAAAAATAAAAATTTAGGGGTGGACTACCCTTAACATCTGGCGGGCTGATTTGTGAATCTAAACCATTCCCAGATCCCCTTGAAGACACACAAAAAATTTCATCAAAATTGGTCCAGTCGTTTAGGAGGAGTTCAGTCACATACACACGCACACAAGAAATATATATATTAAGATAGTATAAAGCCCGTATCTCATATATCCTATATGTTCCTTGTGGCATCCCTAAGCACCCAGCAGGACTAAACCAGCCAGTTCCTGTAAATTTATACGATCTGTAGTTTTAATGATTGCTCTGTTTTATTCCCAATGTTTATAGTGTTCGAGTTAACGTATAAATCAAATCTTAATATATATAAATTACGTGTCACGTTGTTTGTCCGCTATGGACTCCTAAACTACGGAACCGATATCATTCAAATTTGCACACCGTGTGCAGTTTGATCTAACTTAAAAGATAGGATAGCTTACATCTCAATTTATAGCCGCAATATTATTTTATTGCAAATATTTGATACAATTATTCTAACAGATGGCGCTGTGTTAAAAGTACCTACGTTTCACATAAGCTATCTAGTATCTACCTTGCACATAAGTTCTCCTACCGTATCCCTGAAATAGTTTACTACTATGTTATATAACAAAAACCTTAGCCACAGCAACGCTTGGCCGGTCTGCTAGTAGTTTTATATAAAAAAGTCGACTTTAGAAATCTGTCAATATTTACTATATTATACCAATATAGAAATATTTCATAATGTTTTACTTTAAACAGAGTTAGGCTGAACGTTTTATGAGTGAGGGTGAGTATTTTGATAAAAAAATAACATACAATTTTATTTTGCTCTTATATAACTTCGAAATAAAATTTAATTTTAATACAAACAACCTTTTATTAGGTCTGGGCCTCAGATTTCTGAATCTGATTCATGATCATTTGTCAATATAGGCAAGTAGGTGATTAGCCTCCTGTGCCTGACACTCGCCGTCGACTCTAAGGCAAGCCGGTTTAATCACAATGTTTTCCTTCACCGTTCGAGCGAATGCTAAATGCGCACATAGAAAGAAAGACCATCGGGGATTGAACATACGACCTCAGGGATGAGAGTCGCTCGCTGAAGCCACTAGGCCAACACTGTTCTATTTTATTTTAATTGTAATTTTATTACAATTAAAATCGTCACTTAAATTTGCTGTTTTTTTTTTTAGATTCAGAGAATCCATAGATTAAAGAATCCATAGAAAAGAAGAAAATTAACTACGACTTGGGGTAAATTAACAGTAGATTTCATAGATATATCTCATAGCAGTTAAGTTTATTTATTTTAATGGCGCTTTAAAAGTATCGCTTACCTAATAGCTGCACAAATAGTTTCCAAGAGATTATTTGCCTCTGATTTAGTGCACTTTGACCGTGCTGAAATCGAGACTAGAATTTGGCAGACAAACACACACTTGTATCAGCAAACATAACTCTATTTAATCGTCCTCTTCATCTTGGCAACGGTCACAGAAACTTTATAATATTAATGGGAAACGATTATTTACCTCATAAACTTGTAATCTTATTTATAACAACTGATTTCGCGTAACTGACAGTTAAAATTTGTTAAATTTACAGTTTAAATTGTTATTTAAATTTTTTCTGCTTCTCGATATCCTAACTTACTTCAGTACCATTGATATGTACATTGTACACATTTAGAAGAAGAAGGAGACTTAAAAAAAAAGGTAGAAAGAAGATATAGAAGATATAGACCCCTTCCCCGCTAATACTTCTATATCTTCTATCCACCTTTTTTCAAACCCGCTTACATGTGTTATACGGTAACAATAAACGGTAATATATAACATTCCCAAATTTAAAACAATATTTAAAACAATATTTTTTCTTTTACCAGTAGGATAGTCACCAAAAGACATTTTATTTTAAAAGTTATATTATAGTCATTACTAAAAAGTCGCTAACAGATATGTTAACGCTGGTCAGATATCAAATGTAAATAAAACGATAAAAAAGATCCATCTTGAATCGAATTTATTACTCAAAGTATGCAGTAAACACACCGCAAGTTAAAAAACAAAACTTTGAATTATATTAAAACCAAGAATTTAGAAATACCTTTAAATCGAATCCAATTGAAAATCTTTTATTAAAGCACTAGTTTATATTATTATAAACGTCAGCCCTGCCTGAATTCTCGTACGGTCGATCACACGCCAAAGCAAAAATTCACGTAATTCGATCGTGCTATTTCAATACCTCGCAGAATGCAACACGGGTTATTCTCGCATAACCAATTCTGAAGGAACGTAGCGGTATTTGATTCGTTACTGCCTTTGAACTGGCGCGGGCATCCCGGTTACAGCTGGCTGAACTCGAATGGACGACCCGTGACATCCACATATACTATATATTGCCAGTACATTTGTGTGGAATTTTTTAAGATACGCCTGCATTGTTTTTGAGTGGTTCCACGAGTGTTGTTATCGAACAACGTATATTGACTTATTTCTTTGTGTAGAGCTACTTGAAAACAATATTATTATACGCCCGGAGATATATCCACTTCTTTACGATGCATTGAAATAGAAAATATACTCCTTATGTTTAAAATTATTGAGTTATATTGCTTCGTTTTAACAAAAGTACTGATATATTATGTCTTATTTATCACACGGTAAAGAACATTTGTCAGAGAGAGACGAAAGATAACCTTAGTTAAAAGAGCACAATTAAAGTAATTTCATTTTAAAAAAAAATTGCGGCGTTGCTATATAAAAACATTACAACGTATATATACGCCCAGTACTTAATACATCCTTAAAACATTATAATAATAATAAAAGCCCTTTATTCACTTACCTTTAACTTTACATGCTACTCTTATTTAACAGTACCTAGTATCTTAAATCTAATTTAAATAGCAAAAATAATAATTTATTAGCAACCACTTTGGTCAGGTTGTACGTCTCTCTATCCTTGGCAGACCTTCTCCATCCTTTTGGTAGATCGTCCTCCCATCTTTTAATTTGACCACCATTCTATGATCTTAGCGTTAAAGTCTAACATGATAATTATGTTCTTCTTTTGCATTAATTCTGTCATGTCTTTATAAAATGTTTTCGTAAAAAAATTTTTAAACATAAATTTGTTGAAGATCTTGGTGTATGAAGATAAATACGTCTTACTATACCCGTAATACGTACTATACTTACATAAAAAGTAAAATCTTTTATATTGTGAACAGTATTAACAAAGTGCGTAAACGTATCTCAATCCAGAACTCGTGTGTTCAAAATCGAGCTTCCCTGGACATTTCTTGTATAAAACATGCTTGTTAAGAAAACAATTTAAAATAACAGGCACATACCAGTAAACCAAAAATCAATTGCGTCGGTAGGCGATATCCTACAGAAACAAAAAAAAAATAGAAAGTGCCTGCACCCCATTGGAATATTGCAGGACTCCATTCAACAGTTATTTTAAAACTGTAGGTAGGTTGGTTACACAGGTAGAGCAGTGTTGGCCTAGTGGCTTCAGCGTGCGACTCCCATACCTGAGGTCGTAGGTTCGATCCCTGGCTGTGCATCAATGGACTTTCATTCTATTTGCGCATTTAACATTTTCTCGAACGGTGAAGGAAATTATCGTGAGAAAACCGACTTTAGGCTGATAACTTACTTGCCTATTAGATTTAAAAATGATCATGAAACAGATTCAGAAATCTGAGGCCAAGAGCTAAAGATGTTGCGGCACCACTGCTTTATTTATTTTTTAGGTAGGTACACCTAATCAAAAAATTATGAAAGTAATCCTGATTAAGTGGGGATGTTTTGAACAAATAAAAAATATAATATATTTAATGCTATGTAATGTAAATGTTGATAAAGTGCCTGCGTCTGGCTGTACTCTCGGGGCATAACTCCGACGATTAAGGAAATCGCCACGCTTATAAAATTAGGTAAGCCTGAGTGAGCAAAATGTACAGCCTTACTCGTACACTTGGGAGTTATACAAAAGTACGAGTACCTTACAACAGACGCAACACGTACATTTCATGAGTACGGGACATCATGTCTTAACATTTATCTCAAACTAGCTGGCCTGGCGAACATCGTACCGCCTAACAGTCGATTCTTTATTTTTTTTAAATCCTTATTCTGCTATTCGGGACACCGGTCTAGCTAAGATAAAAAAAAGAAAGTTGATAAGACAACAAATACATTATGTCAAAAAATAAAAATTTACCTTCCCGGAACCCCTCCACTAACACTTGAACTTTATGATATGGTATTAAAGTTCAAATTGACTTTTAAGTATTATTACGAATATTATGTATGGGAATATAGAAAAGTGTTGTTTTTAAACTTTTTCACTCAATTTTTTAAAAATTTTCTCTCCGTAAGAACCATCCTCGTACTTCAAAGAATATTATAAAAAAAGAATTGGCCAAATCGGGTTTCATTTTTATATATATAGATAGTTTATTTTAAAACACAAAGCTCGCGATAAATTCGTCCCGGTCCCCGCGTCTGTCAGGGCTCGTAAATTAGGACCTCCACACCACTGAATTAACATAATAAAGGAGTTCATTCGTAGGGCAACCGTAAATAAAGTTTTATAGGTGACGCTTTAATGCGCCCGTAACGCTGGACAATGGGCCATGCTTAAATACTGTTTGGAGATATTAGCCGGATTTTGGCGTATATTGCATTCAAAGTTTGGTTATATTCTTTATAAGAAGCATATGTATAAGGTTTGAAGGTATTTTTAATAACCGTTTTAACGGGATCAATAGAATGTTCTATCGCCTTTATATTTCGTTACAATTGAAGTCTAAATTTAAAATATTGATTACTAGCTGGCCTGGCGAACATCGTACCGCCTAACAGTCGATTCTTTATTTTTTTTTAATACTTATTCTGCTATTCGGGACACCGGTCTAGCTAGTAAGATAAAAAAAGAAAGTTGATAATACAACAAATACATTATGTCAAAAAATAAAAATTTAGCTTCTCGGAACCCCTCCACTAACACTTGAACTTTATGCTATGGTATTAAAGTTCAAATTGCCTTTAAATATTATTACGAATATTTTGTATGGGAATATAGAAAAGTGTTTTTAGACTTTTTCACTCAACTTTTTTTTTTAATTTTCTCTCCGTAAGAACCATCCTGGTACTTCAAGGAATATTATAAAAAAAGAATCAGACAAATCGGTCAAGCCGTTTTCTTGTTATGTCGTGACAACGGAAAACGGGTTTCATTTAAATATATATATATAGATTATAAAAAAATTATGTCTATAGAAAGCGCAATTATAATCAGTTTTCTGTGGAAAAATATACAACTCGTAACAATCACTTAATCATTTACTAAATACTCAGAGGTTTAGGAACCAAGGCGTTATGTGAGACAACTTCAAGTTGGAATACGCAAATGATGTAAAAAGTCACGTAATATTAGGGATACGAATTTTCGGTGAATATACATCAAAGTGAAACGTTCCCGCGTCCATCGTTCATGTGTCCAGATAAGAACCGGACGTTAATATAAACTGCGCCATAAATGTCACAGCGACACTATTGTGTAACCCCGCTCTATATCCTTGTCTATGGTATTTTTATCATAAAATTCATGATTGACAATCATACTTTTGTTCGTCAATATCGTTCACACGTTATCGTAATTTGTAAGATCGTAAAACATTTAATAATGTTAGGTAACTTTTTGTATCATCAATATCGGATATCGTGAATTTGAATTTAGACTTTAAGAATAGGGTATTCGCAGTTAAATTGTTTTTATATTACTTTTATATTACCATAATATTACTTTTATTTTTAAATAAATATTTGGAATTTATATAATAAAATTTCTTTGAAGTGAAACTTCTTTACGCGCATGAGGGTAAAATTTCAAAAAGGTCCGTTGTGCGTAGACTTTTGTAATTATGAAAGTACATAGTTTACAGTAAATTAAAAAAAAGTTTATCTTTGCATGAATTATCTAGCCTAAATTAAATCTGATGAGTGATTAGTTATTTACGTCTAACTGTACGAGTATATATCAAGATAAAATAATTTTTCCTCATACTGAAACAAAGTCATTTCAAAATATTATATAAGTACTCTATCATATAAATTGAATAGAAAAAGACTCCGTAAATACGAAAGTTTAGGAATAAAATCTCGAAACCGAACCATTAAATACACTATTAAAAAACAATTATGTCGCCGAACGCTGCTTGGAGCGCATTGTCACTGAGTAGTCCAAGTTTTCACTTCAATTTATGCGAGTTCACAAACTCAGCCGCCATAAATTTGAAAGGCATTGGCACGAAAAATCCCAGATCTGGAGTGCAGGCTAACGACGTTCGGAAACTGGCGCGAGGCAGAGGGTTAAAGCGGTGTGAAATCCCCTTTACAGATTTAATTATGATGATTATACGAACGTTACATTACTTCCTCTTTATTGCTACGAAATCGACAAATCGAACCGCATTCATAATTAATCGGCTTAATATGTCTACGCCGTAGACGTTTGCTACGTCAAAGCTCAGTGATACGTGTTACTTATATTGGTATACGTTCGTGGAAATTATGTTGCATTATTAGTTGGTATACTATTAGCTATTTATGTATATTACTTGCACAACTTAGCTATCAGTATTAAGCTCATAAAATCCAACCTATTCGTTGCAAGTGTACTAAACAATGCCAGTCGCACCCGACCGCTTCAGGCCAAGTTTTAGAGCAAGTACCATCCCGATGGTTTCGGTCATCACTTGCAGCGATCACAGTAGTTTGCTCAAACTTTCTCCGGGCGATTACAATCAATTATATACAGACAAGCCCCGCATGCCACTAACGACACTAGCTCCAACGGTTAGAGACCATTTTCCTGTAATGGTTGATGTGGCTCAGTTTGTTTGAAGTTTATATCTACGATTAATTATTGCTTAGGATTTCGGGCTAGTACGAGTAAGCCTTTGAATACAGATTATTGGGGAAAATTCATGATGTTTGGGGATCTGTAAATAAACTTTGCTCTAACAGGCAACATTGCCTATGATTGTATACTAATCGTATTAGACGGTTTAGGGTTGTATTATGGAAAGATCAAATTTAATTAATAATTGTAATCTTAGCAAATTTGTTACTTCGAATTCAGTTAGTCTGAGAATCAGCTACCTACTATCTATCTTTAAAAGCCCTAGGTTACAAATATTTATTTTTTTATTTTTTAGACAATTTTTTAGTTTTTATTTTTTTATGATACAGCGTACCAAAATACATACAACCCTTCATTTTCATCTACCCTCTACGAGCAACCCTTATTTTTTATTTGTTAATTAAAATCTTATAACTTGAACTCTGAGGTTAATATAGAGAAAAATCACAGAAAAACTTAAAAAGTTTTCACTCCGGAAAACCGAACAGTCTCTGGGGTAGCATAGCAAAATGTTCCATGTTGGTATGTACTAAAAAGATAGGCTAGGCATTAACGAGAAACGAAGTTCGCGGGGGCAGATAGTATTTTATATATTACAAAGAATTCGGAAAACGTGATAAAGATAATATTTCTACAAACTCTAAGGACGTAATGAAATGACTAATATCCACTTAACCCCAACACAATCGCGGCCGACTAGAATATCGATTTACAAAAAACAATTACCACCAGTGAAGGCGAAGACTAATTTTTCTCGAATGACTTGCAAAACGCTGCTCATTTGTTCTGAAGAATGGGGTATTAACTCCGCGACTAGTAAAGGTAACTGATAACGGTTCATTATGAGCCCCTTTCATGCTTAGACCACGGTAACAGCGTGTAGCGGGTGCTAAAACATACGGAGTCATTATAAAACGCGGAATAAAAATGTATTTATAGTCTAGTCGACAAGTTGAAAATGGTACAAAATAGAGATACTGCTCTTAAAATTATGTGCGATAGCTCATTGGAAATTTCCTCCTCTTTCAGAATCTTTTTTTGAAATTTCTTAAATATTAATAGTTTGTTAAATATTGGCAAAAAAACTAAATGCCATTTTTTTTCATCTTTAATTGTTTATAACTTTTGCAATTTTTTATGTGCTAATACACGCTTTTGGCATTTATCTAGGCGTCATTCCGGATCCAATGAGCTATCGCACATAATTTTAAGAGCAGTTTCTCTATTTTGTACCATTTTCAACTTGTCGACTAGACTATTACTGGGCGGTGTTGGCACGCTGAAACCACTAGTTCAGCGTGCAACTCTTATCTGAAAGTCGTAGGTTCGAATCCCGTTTGTGCACTAATAGACTTGCTCTGTGCGCATTTAACACTAGCTCGTAAGGTGAAGGAAAACATCGAGAAACCGGCATCCCTTAGTGGGTTCACAACAGTCGACGGAGTGTATCTACTGATCAGCTACTATTTGAAAAAAACAAATGATCACGAAGCTGATACAGAAATCTGAGGCCCACACCTAAAAGGTTGTACCGCTAATGGTTTTTCATTCCAAAGATAGCATCGCATTTGTTACGATGGAACATATGTGATTTTCCATTGCAAAAAATGGTAACCAGTGCATTACTAACATGATTCCACATTTTGTAATATGGCCGATTCTGTCGTGATTTTACCTCAGCTACTTAAATAATGTTTACATATATAACTTATACAGAAGCGGTAAACACATAATAGTAAAGGTATTACTTACAGTACGTTTCGTAGGAGCTTTTTAACGAGTTTTGAATTAAAATTTATCGCTATGCTGCACGCTTTTACAATAATTATTGTAGTCTAAACCTTATTTTTTTATTTAAAAATTCCTTGTTTTATAGATTGTGTCGCGTGTCATTGTGTAATAGGGTCCGTTTTATTCTTTTTTTATTAGCGATTTCAAAGTTTTAAGCGTGTATTTATGTATCGTTACGTGGAGTTTATTTTCTTGAAATAATCTACTTCAGGTGAATTATGAGCACGGTATATAACAACATTTATTTAAGAAATAAATGCCTGAATTTGTTGTGATTAAAACAATCACTAATTCAAGAATGTATAGTGTTTGTAGGTATTTTTTTTCACTAAGAAAGGAATTGAAATTGTCTCGTTATTTTATGTTCATTCTAATTTATTTTATTACACCAATATGAAGTTTTTCTTTTGTTCAGATACGATATGTATACAACATATTATTTGTATTAATTTCTGTAAAGTGAAGGACCTGCACCAGCAGTGCAGTGTTAGTCTAGTGGCTTCAGCGTGCGACTCTCATCACTTAGATGGTAGGTTCGAACCCCGGCTGTGCAGTTTGATGCACTTTGTCATGGACTTTCTTTCTATGTGCGCATTTAACATTCGCTCGAACGGTGAAGGAAAATATCGTGCGTAAACCGGCTTGACGCAGAGTGTCTGGCACAGGAGGCTTATTGCCTATTAGATTGAGAAATGATCATGAAACAGATACAGAAATCTTAGGCGTAGACCTAAAAAGGTTGTAGTGCCACTGATTTGTTTATTTAAGAAACCTATAGAAACTTGTTAATTTCTTATGACCACGATGTCATGTTCATGTTCTAAATTTGTTAGCTTAGAACAGCAACGCTTAAACTAATCTATATTGTCCGAAATATATATGTTACCGAATAGAAAATAATTACAAATACAAGTTTGAATTTATTTTAACTATAAAATTAGATTTAAAATGGCCGTTACATCTGCGTCTACGGTGTAGCGCCCGTGTTCCGAGTTTACAAGATTCCAATCGTAATTTTTTTTAATGTAATATCCATTTACATGTTAGGTGATTCTAAATAAATTTAATAGTTATTATTTTAAAAGTTACTATCAAAACCACACTACAAATTTATTTGCAACTTTATGTACCAAAGTTAAATTAAATCTCCAAATAAAAAAATAATAGTATTTATTTATATCAACACTCCCAGGTGACCCTAAACAAGAGTGCACGACAAGTGAATAAAATTTACAGACGAATAAAAAACAAACAAACAAGATATTCGGAAAATCAAAATTACATAAAAATAACGAACTACTATAGGCACGAACAAATAATAGAACTTTTGTCAGTTCACTCAACGGACAATGAAAAAGGTCCGTTAACCTATTTAATTCGTTAACTAAATTTATACACCGAATATTGAATAAGTCCCACTCGGTGTTCCTACAAACATAGCGAACTATATAAGAACAATAAATAATACAATTACACATTATTGCTATATTTCGATTCATCTCTAAAACAATAACCGTATCAGTGAAAACATATTTATTGCAGTTTCTGTAAAATGCAAATCCGATATATTTTATTTACATTCAACATTTGCAACACATTTATTGAATATTCCAATACAGATTGAAATATTATGCGACGCGCTACACAAATGTTATTGTTTTATTTTAAATATTAAACTTCCAGTCCTTTATTAGTTTGCTTTTGAATTAAAGGAATAAAAGTCGTGATATAAGTTTATTGTCGAAAAAATTACTTGGAATTGTATTACATTGTGTTGATCTGTTTAATAAGTGTCTCGAGTTATGTAACCTAACATTAGTTAGCGAACTGTGGAATCGATTGGGGGGTCTCTGAGAGATACGACCTTTAACTGTTCAAAATACGAGTGTACTCCTCCCTTAAAGGCCGGCAACGCACCTACTAAAAATAGGTGTCTATGGGCTGCGATGACTGCCCTTTTTGGCGTCCCGCAGGCTTGTTTGCTCGTTTTATATAAAAAAAATTTTTTTTTAAAATAACAGGTATTGTTTCGGGTTAAAGGTATCAAATAACTATCATTAGTAACCAGAATTTTCATAGTTAAATTACACATTCAAAAAAAATTTAACCCAATTAAAAATGTTTTAAATTTAAAATGTCACAAACAGGCTCGCATAAATTGTAAAGAGGCGTCCGTACAATCGTCAAATGGTCCGTGCAGATACATTTTGAGATAGCGCTTCCGGTGGGGGGATGAGAGATTTATACACCACTATATCACGATCGCACAATTGTACGGACCACACATTGATTAAATTCGGAATGCTGGTCAATATTTTGGGGCTAGTATTGAATTAAATTATTGCACCTTGTTTCGATTTAATATCAGTCTATAATTGGTATTTGCCTTCAGTCTTACTGAACTATTAGTTTTCATATATCACAATCTTGTGGGACAAAATTAATTTTTAACATGCTAATGCAGTGGACAAGAGACATAATATGTAGTCTTTATTTAAACGGCATTTAAAAAAAAATTGATATCGTTCAGTAAAAACATTTTTTTTAATACTATATTCAATGTTTACATTCATTTCAGGTTGATGTTCAATGTTAATGCAAGTCTTATAATAATTACAAACGTAAGTGTATGCCCTATATCTTTTGTAATCTATGATGTAATATTTACTCTGTGGTCTTATCATAGACTAGAACATAAGAGAAGTTTCATTTTTTTATGACAATATCTCATTAGATTTTAGAAAATAATAAGTTTATTTTTTCTATTTAATATCTATATATAAGAATTCTTTTAAATTATTATATTTATTTATTCCCAATTTGATCCGGATTTTGATAAGGTCCAGTAACTGTTATTGGTGTTTGAATTCATTCCCGAAAATGGAGGACATATTAAGTATATATATAGTAAAACAATCTATCTCTATAGCAGAATAACTGCTCTCTCTATAGGGCACAAACAGTCCACTTTAATCGCTCTTTGCTCTTATAACATTTTAAATCCGTTTGCATACGGTCTGGTACTTAGAGTTGATCCTTAAAGCAGTGATAATCCTTATGTAAGTTTAATTTAAGTCTTACGAGAGATCGTAAATCTTTGTCAGGACTTACGACCTTTTATAACCTTATCTCTTTTTAGTGACGTTTATAGTATTATGTTTAAAAAGCTCAATTAAGGCTTATATACTAAAAACGAGGAGGAAGACGGTATTAGATGAACGAAATTTCTAACATCTACCTTTATTATATTTGAATTTAGAACTTCCGAAAAACTCATAAAAGGAACATCATTTCAAAAAAGATATTCAGAATACAATTTTAATCCCACCGTGAGTGTCACCTTGTACATAATATTTTCACCTTCAAACAAGCCTCGAGGAGGTGTCGGCACACGCTTCGCCGAACACCAAAGGATATTCGGGCTCTTTGACAAATCTTTGAACAGAGAATATTGATTAGGCGACACCTTGCGGCGAATAAACATCGTGTTATAATAAACTTGGTGTTATTCAGAGAAATGCTAAGGTGAACTAATTTCTCAGACATATATCGATACCCTCAGTTGCAGTATATATAAATTGTATTTAAAATATTGTATATTACTACCTAGTCATAGGAAATTAATTCGATAAGATTAGTGATAAAATAGAAGTTGATAAGTCTATACAACCATATTGTTATTTGGCCTGCGTTCTTGCTGGGTTCTTATTAAAAATACATTTTAAACGTGTTTGTTCTGTAATCTTCAAGACAATAGTCTACTATATACACCAAGAAAAATCAATTTAATTTATGTATTTATTTGCTAACAAGACAACAATAAACAAAATACTTAATATTTATAATTGGGTAAAGATTGGTGGTATCCAACTCAAATGTATTAGACTCAATCAACATACCCTATAAAATACGTTTACCAAGATCGAAGTCAAGTCAATAAGCACAGTTCAAGTGCTCTTATAGAACTGTGCAGAAACAATACAGACAATTCGTGTAACGGAGCCAACCGCGGAAGTTGGCTGGGATCACTTCCGGTCAGTAAGGTCTCGGTCCGACGTGCTTCCGTTATAACTCTATGTAAAAGCCTTGTGGGAATTAGACTGGCACAATGTATGATACAAATATTTCGTCACATGTTCAATATTCTGCATTGCGTATTAGGTCTATTTATATATTAGGTCTGGGGCTCAGATTTCAATCTAATAGGCAAGTAGGTGATCATCCTCTGTCTGACACACGCCGTCGACATTTTGGGTCTAAAGCAAGACGGTTTCCTCACGATGATTCCCTTCATATTCGAGAAAATGTTATATGCGCGACTAGAAAGAAAGTCCATTGGTGCATAGCCGGAGATCGAACCTACGACCTCAGGAATGAGAGTGCCTCGCTGAATCCAACCTTGCTCTATATATCTCATATACCAGAAATTCATTGGTTCTACAAAGAACATATATAACATCAATGGCAGATAAGTTACATATATGTTGAAGAAATAGCGTTACTGACGGCTGCTATTGTCATTATATGCCACAAGCTAAATTAACAATAAGTTATCAATTAATTGTATATATGTATTATTATTGTAAGCACTTGAAACATTTGAAACTTAATGACAATCCGGTCAAATGAAATAAAATAGATCTTCTTCATAAATAACCTCTTGATATAAATTAATATACAAATCTATAATTTAATAAAAAATAATATAATAACAAATAATCATCTATAATTTTACTAAGTTGGAATCAGCGTCGGTCGATGTTCATAATAAATAAACTTATCGTATTTTTAGTTCAAATATGTTTTGTCATTTATTTGCCATGAGATAAGCCCGAATTAAGTGTATATAAGGTTAGTAAAACTTTTCAAACAGGGAAGATTATTCTTTAATAGTCTGTCTGTATTAACTTTCTCCGTTCCTTTTTTTGCCAAGAGGCATAAAAACTTCATCAAAAATAGTTGTATAAACAGAGATTATATAAAATATATAGTCTTTCTTAAGTATCCGTTCAATTTAATCCTAGTTTAAAGTTGTGTAATAAAGAATGCATTAACCATCCAGTGTGAAGACGCTCTAACAAAATTGGCTTGATAAACTATCCTTAAGGAAACTCCGATAACCCCTGAACTTTTATATTTACTTGAAAGCTTTGTCGGTGCCAAATACCTAATTACGCCAGCTACGAGAAAAGTTAAGACTAGTTACAGATTAATTTAGCTTTAATAACGTATAGACCGATAATATTATTTACGGAATATTACCAATAGGCATACACAGGTTGTGTACAGTGATTATAGATTATTTGTGGATCTCGGACGGTCTGTACGCGTACGCACATACGCGTATTATACGCACATACGCGTATTATACGCACAAAACTTAGCAATATTTAGGGCTAGTAAAGTTCTCACATGTGTTTGACCTAAAACTTCTGCACATCTAACTTTGAGTACTAAAAACTTTTTTATAAATATGTAATCTATATGATGCGCGTGAATACTATCATTCGGTCATTGAACTTCACTCACTACTTTTTCGCATGAATTTGAAGAAATGTTCTCTTTCACATCCATCTCCGAGAATATTACCTGTAACAAAAAGAATATGTTATTGACAGTCGGTGAGAGAATGAAAAATGTACGCGTCAAGGCTTATTTCCTTGTTCATTCATGTTTATGTAATATACATAAAATCTCACATCTACCTTAACTTAATGTTATAATTCTGTTTCTAGGTAGTACACGTTAATATTTCAGACTAACCCTCTGATTGTTAAGTTGTCAAGTCTCAACTCTGTGTATCTTCAGGGGCTGACAGTAAGTCAAAACTGACCGTACAAAGCAATAAAACAAAAATAGCGGTCCCATTTCAGGTTAGTAGATATTGTCGCCAGAAACAAGAACTAGTCTGTATCTATGGAAAGTGATTAAGCTCGAATGACAAAAAGGCGGATCTGTCAGATTGACAATGACAGTTGAAGGATGACAAGAACCACGCCTTAAAAATCGACGAAATGTCGGTTCGGGGACATTAACAGAAACCTCGCTAAAGTTCTGATAGTACTGTCTGCGATTATTTACTTACAAATATTCTTAAATAGATTTTAACAATCATCGCAGCTTTCAATCGGGGAAATTCAATTGAAACCTTTAAAATGGACTTGTCAATGTCTTATTAAATTATTATTGTTAATAAAATACTGTAGTTTATTCTTTGAAGCGCAGCGTATGTACTGAATACCAGTATGTAAAATAAGTTACAAAAAAACGATGTTTCCCCATAAAACAGGACCATAGACAAAAAGTAAATTCGCTACAATTTCATTAAATTTAGGCATAAACAAAACATCAAATACAATATGCAGCAGCTGCGGCATCATTCATGTTCTTGTCCTAATTACCTAACTCGTTTGCATAATACCCATTAATGGATAACAGAGCATTATTGGTATTATTGCATTATCATTAAGACCACATTGGTTTTATATTAATACAACGTTTACTTTGCAACATATATTTACGAATAGAAAGAAAATTATTTCTTCTAAAAATAAACCATATTTCGTTCGACATTTGAAGAGCTATTACCTTGAATTGGTGTTAAATAATTCAGATTTATCGCAACCAAGAAAATTGCACGACATCGATTGCATTCATTAATGTTTCACCCAGAGACAACAAACGCACGAAGACAAAATGCATAGAATTAGTCATAATTTTAAACAAGATTTCTTGTTCCAAATTTAAATATATTTATGATACATATTCTGTCTTAGTAGGCGTTTAACTGTGGTGCAGTTCTTTTGTTTTTGACATTTAAAAGAGGCTTCGATGAATACAATAACATATATAATACTAGTGGACCCGACAGACGTTGTCCTGCATGATATTTCAAGCGATTAGTAAAGCAAAGTATGAAAGTACCGACTGCAGCGCCATCTGGCGGGCTGATTTGTGAATATAAACCATTCCCAGATCCCCTTGAACACACACAAAAAATTTCATCAAAATCGGTCCAGTCGTTTGAGAGAAGTTCAGTGACATACACACTCACAGAAGAATTATATATATAAAGATTATAATACTTTTGTAAGAGACATAGAATTTATAAATAACATTTATAAACGTATAAATGCCCACTCTTGGCTGGCATTGACTTGACAGAGAGCGCTATGTACCATACTCTGATTTAAAAATCGAACATTATTTAAAGTACTCCAGTGATCCACCCACATCGTAGGCATTTTCATCCGTGGGTTAGCATACAATATCACACCAAACGCATCCCGGTTTCCGCCGTTATTTCCGATAAAAAATGTCGGCGTTTGCACAAGTAATGCTTGAGTCAACAATTCAACATGCGGGTTGCGCCGTTATCCGGGGATTTTTTCCTGGAAAATCATACACTAAGGCCCTTTCTGCACTGCTCCGGTCCGACGTCGGATACCGGAATGAGTCATGAGAAATATTTTGGAAGGCCGGATTGCGCTTCTCCACTATATCCGACCCGACAATAATCGATACTTGTGTATTTATCATGCAATACTTATATTAACTGAAACCCATTTACTTTATTTTATTAATAAAACGTTCTAAATTCTAAATATTTTATTGCCCTGGCTAGTTTATTACTTTTTTATATTGTCTATCTTGAAATATAAAATCTACTTAATAAATAGTTCACTAATACTATGGTATAAAAATATAAATAAATAGTAACATAATTTGGTTTGGTCCATGTTATGCAGATTTTTTCAAATTCAAGAAACTATAAATAAACCTGTGAATAATAATTTATAACCTCTTGGATATACTTGGACCGATAAAACACAGCGTTCCGATCTAGCAAGTTAGCGGATCGTTAAAAACCGGATGCCGGAGTAGTGGAGAAGCACGTAAGTACTGTTGTGAGTTTCTAAATCGGATCGGTAATTAATGTTTGCCGGACCGGAGCAGTGGAGAAACGGCCTAAGAGCGAAATTTATTTCTTAATACTCGCCTATAATACATGAATTTTGATTTAATTTGTAACATAAACGTAAAAAGACGTCAAAAAGCAAATAAAATTATAAAAGTTTGTACTTGTTTTTGTCAAGTTTTTTACGAGATACATACATTACCTGCAAAGGTTATTTATAAACAACATATTTAAGCAATTATAAAATAACTCCGCAATGTACCACGCATTTATATGTATGTATATACAAAACGGAAAGCTTTATTAAAGGAATGTAGCAATAATCTTATCTGTGAGCGCAGCTAGAGAATTTGATGCTCTTGTTTTTACGACGCACTTTACGACGTGTCAGCTGAAACGGTGTTTTTCGGGACTCAAACGCACGGCACACGAATTGTCCTTTTGATTTATGTCAGATTAAGTGCCGCCCGGGGTTTTATTGTTTTAAGTTCTGCCAAACACTCTTTGCGATGTGTTTATATGGAGACAGAGTGGCGACGACATATATAATACTTTATCTACATTTCTTTATATTTTTATGTAGATAAAAAATATAGGTAATATTGCGTACTTCTATTGTGTAGTTAATTACAATAATATAATAAATAATTAACCTTATTAATTAAATAAAAGATTAACCTAGAAATAAATAAATGTAACAAAATCTTAAGAAACTGTCGCATTTTTATTGCATCTATTCTTTCTCATGTTTACGATAAAAATATTGTTATAATTGTATAAAAATTAACAATATATCGTTATTTACTTTCGAGCTTAAATAATTGAAGCTCTTAAACTAGCTTTAGCAAAGAAAAAGGTGTCGATAAACAATGTCGGCCGCACGCTCCGCCCGGTAATGGCACGTGAAATGGATTTGTGATGTAACTCCGCCATACATCTATCGTGCTACGCGATTATTGATTCAGGTCTCGGGCTATATAATAATTATTGAAATGAAATGGTGTTTCATTTCATAATTAAAAAACACGGTAATATAAGCATATATTAAATAAAAATTAAACATATTTACGGAGAAATTTTAAACCGAACATTGCACGATAACGTTACAGTAGGATTTTATAAATAACAGGTGGCCCATGGACATTCATATTGCGGGGCTCGCAAGTGCGTTGCCAGCGTTTAAAGAATTGGTATGCTCTTTGAAGGACCTTAGTCGAATTGGATTCTAGGAAATAGCTACAAATATTCACAAGTATACAAAACTACAAGTAGCCTTGCACTGAGCCAGTGACGTCATTTGGCACTTACATCTTTATTGAATTGAGTGAATATGATAAAAAAGTTGTCAATCACCGGTCATATTTTCTTAAAGCTTACAAAATAGACACAGACAATCACTAGTAAATAAAACATCCATACGAACATTAAATACTTTTATTATTCGTAGAAATGAAATTTATATTGTACAAGCTCTCGATTAAGATTAGAAAGCGAATGAAAGAACGATTCAAGTGAATAAAGAACGATCACTTAGTCGCTGAATGAATCTCAGTCCGATTCCTCTTGAATACTTTGTCATAAAAATATCAAGATAATTATTGAAAGCTTTCATCGACTGAAATGTTTTACGCTTACTTTAAAAATGTACTTATATTTGTGACCATTATACGTAAATTGTGTTCCTATTAGGGAACGTGTATTTAACCATTTTCTAAATGCCAAAAACTGTGGTAAAAGCTTTTAGAGCTGTGCTTCGGATTCTGTATCTGTTTCGTAATCATTTAATTTTCTTAATACACAAATAGGTGATCAGCCTTTTGTGCTTAATAATAATAAATAATAATAATAATAATAATAATAAAGCCATTTATTCCAAAACTTGCTTATGTTTTACAATGTTGTTAGTACTTAATTGCTTAAATTTAAAATGGTTACTTATAATTACCGTTAGTATTATTATTTATGTACAAGGTTTGGATCCCTGTTGGGTAAAGGCCTCCTCCATCCTTTTCCATGACTCCCTGTCTCTGCCTATTTGTATCCAGTCGTTTCCTGCGACGTGTGTTATATCATCAGCCCACCGTCTTAATTGTCGACCAACATTTCTCTTCCCCATGGGTCCTTTCCATCGTGTGGTTTCAATGGTCCATCTTCTGTCTCGGTATCGTGAGATGTGTCCAGCCCATCTCCATTTGAGTAAGAGTGCGTGCCTGAGAGCATCAGTTAAGTTGGTTTTTTGACGAATTTCTTCGCTCCTAATTTTGTGTATTCTCCTAATTTTCAGCATACTCCTTTCCATTGCTGTTTGGTTACTTTTAATTTTTTGTTTTATTTTATTTGTAAAGGTCCAAGTTTGGCAGCCATACAGCAAGCAAGGTAACAGGCATGTATCAAATATTGTCCTTTTCATGTGTGAGCTGTAATTGCCTTTTAAGATTTCTTTTAATGCCCAGAATTTCTTCCAAGTTGTGTTGATTCTCCTTGTCACTTCTTCTTCGTTATTTGAAGTTTTGAAGGAAATTTGTTTGCCCAAGTATATGTATTGCCTGACGTATTCTATATTATTACCTTTTATCACTATCTGGCGCTCCCGATTGTTCGTTAGTATCTTCGTTTTATTTACATTCATTTCAAGGCCGATTTTGGAACTTTCGCAGTCCAGTGATCTCATCATTTCGTCTAAGTCTTTTGCAGTCTCAGCAATAACAGCAATATCATCTGCGAACCTCAGATTGTTTAAGTATTGTCCGTTTATGTACACTCCGCTGTTCTTCCAGTCTAGTTTTTGGAAGATAGTTTCAAGGACTGCTATAAACAGCTTCGGGGAAAGAGGATCACCTTGTCTAACTCCGCGTTCTATGTTTATTTCGTCACCTCTAGTTTCTAATTTAACTCTGCTCGTGCTTTTTGTATAGATATATTTCAAAACATTGATGTATTTCTGGTTGATATTTGAATATTGTAAAGCGTTCCAGATTGCACAGTGACTAATGCTATCAAAAGCTTTGCTATAGTCAATGAACGCCACATACAGAGGTCTATTGTATTCTCTGTATTTTTCTATGACTTGTTCTAATGTCTGTATGTGGTCCATTGTGCTGAAGCTTGATCTGAATCCTGCCTGTTCTTTTGGTTGCTGCTTATCAATATCGTCAGATATTCTCTTTAAGATTATGGATGAAAATAGTTTATAAATACTTGCCAGCAGACTTATGGGCCTGTAATTCCCTATATCTAAGGGATTTCCTTTCTTGAAGAGAAGGATTATATCCGATGTACACCACTGTTTTGGTACCTTTTCTTCATCTAGTATCTTATTGAACAATCGCGTAAAATGATATGTTAAAATGGGTGCTCCTATTTTAAGTGCCTCATTGCATATTCCGTCTGGTCCGGGACTCTTCTCGGCTTTCAGCTTTTTCATATGATCATAAACTTCGGAGTATTCAATTTGTCTGATGTGGTCTGTCGTGTTCGTATGGGTTGTTTGCGATATGATTTCGGGGTTATTTTGTTTACTATATAAGTTTTTGTAGAAGTTAGTAGCGTGATTTATTACATCTTTTCTGGATTTTGTTTTTAGTGAGTTATTTTCAAGTTTTTGAATCCAGGACTTGTGTGTAGTTAGTTCTTTGTATGCTTTTTTGGCACTTCTAAAATGTTTAATGTTCCTTGTAATAATCTCGTATCTGTGGTTGTTGTAGTCCTTACGGATTGATCTATTAGTCTCTTTGTATATTCTGCTTAGTTCTGTTTTCATATCTTTAGTTTTGTTCTTTGTGTGTAGTAGTTCCGTGCGCCTTTTTAAAAGTTCCATTGTGTCTTTTGAGAAGATATTGTGTTGGTGGGGATACATATTGGTTTTGTATTTTAAGCTCTCTGTTATGCCTTTTTCCAGGATATTGTAGTATGTTTGGATATCAATGCTGTCTGTTTTTATATTTTCTGTATGTTTTTGTAGATTTCCGATGTAGCACTTTATTTCTGTTTCTGTCTTGGGGATATTAGCTGGTGTTGTATAGGTTTTTCTGCTCTTTACTGGACTACTCAAAAGTAATGTTGCTCTCACTAATCTATGATCGGAAGAGAATTCAACTTTGTTAAGTACCTCAATATTAGTTATAAGTTTGTTGTGGGTTATCATAATAAAATCTATTTCATTTTTAGTTTTGTGGTCGGGTGATAACCATGTCCATCTAGAGCTTGCTTTCTTTTTGAAAAATGAGTTCATTATGGATAGTTTGTATTGATGAGCATAAATTAAGAGCCGTTCCCCTCTATCATTCCGCACTCCGTAACCAAATTTTCCCATTACTGGATAGTAGTTTGTTTTTGGACATCCTATTTTCGCGTTGAAATCTCCCATGACAATGACCTTCCCTTCTGTCTTTGTGTGAGCAAATTCAATGTCTTTGTAAAAATTTTCAATTTCTTCTTCTGTTGATCTCTCTGTCGGTGCATATGCTTGGATTATTGAAAAAGAGAAGCAATCAAACTTCATTTGTAGAAGTGCTACTCTTTCAGAGATTCCTATAAAGTTGATGATGTTATTTTTATACATTTTCTTGATAAGGAATCCCACTCCATATAGTCCTTTAGTTTCGCCAATATAGCAAAATATAAGGTCGCTGTGCTCTTCTATCTTACATCCCATTTTTCGGACTTCTGCAAGGCCTATAATGTCCCAGTTAATATTTTTTAGAGCATTAGTCAATTCAAGGAATCGTTCTATTGATCCTAGCGATTTTACATTATAATTGCAGATTTTGAGTGTTTGTTTCATACCATGATCTATTTCTCTATTTGGTGGAGGGTTGTAGTCTGATTCCCCACGATGACAAGTCGGATTGGGGAATGTTTTGTTTCTTTTATCTATTAGTTCTCGTCTGTTTAATGTTTTGTTCCGGTGGCTGATGGCAATATCCTATAGATTCTGAACGGTTGGCACATTGGCAGAAGGTAAGGAATTACTTCTATTCCTCATTATGTCGAATGCATTTAACCGAGCTGTTTTTGTTGACAGTTGTTGTTTGTGAGGGTGCTCTATTGCGTTAGGCGAGGTTGATGTTTCCCTTTTGCGTTTTTCGTTACCTGGTTTGCCCTGTTTAATAATTAGCTTGTCGTAGTTTATGTATGCGTAATTGCCCTTCTTCCTTTCCTCTTCCACTTTTGGTTGTAGTTTCTTTCTCATGTCCAATATTTCTTTCGGGTAGTCTTCAGATAAGTACAAGTTTTTCAATTTCTTTTTATTTACCACTATCTCGTTTTTCTTCCAGGCGTTCACGAATGTTAGGAGGATAGGCCTTTCTTTTCCGTTTTTTGTGTTATTTTTGCCAATTCTATAGATCGTGTTCACATCCCTATCTTCAAAAGTAATGTTTAAATCATGTTCAAATTTCTTTTTGATTATTTCGATTAGGTCGATAGTCGATGTTTCGGTTTCTTTTACTCCATATAAAATTAGGTTGTTGTATCTTCTATATTTTTCAAGATTGTTTATTTTTTCCTTTAATTTCTCATTTTCTGATTTTAATTCCTGCATTTCAAGTCTAAAAGGAACTAGTTTTTCATCAATCCGTGCCATAATGTCATCGGTTTGTTTTGACATTTCTATTTTCATTTGTTCAAAAAAAGATTGAAGGTTATCCATTTTTGCCGCTGTCGCTTACGTGAAATGAAACGTATTATTGTGAACGCAGCTTAATAGGACTATTATGTTGGTAGTACTGACCCGCCTTAGTTTTGTTGAAATTGTGTCTATAGTCTATACTCGGTTTGTTTGGCAGGTAACCTCAAAAGTTTTTTCCACTTTTTAACCACTGAATAATTATCTTGATAACACAGTTTGCACTTGGATGTTTTAGTTGCAGTATAGTTTATCACAATATGTATGAAATTTAAATGTTTTTACACCGGAGTTCACAGTATATTCACAGTTTATTCGTAGAAATACGGAGCTTCGTTACACTATGTATTTACGTCTAGACAGCCGGACGAATTTTGTGTATAATAAAGCGCAATTAACTATGTGTTTTGCCAATTTTATTTTTTTCCTACGGTCCTCTGTGAAAAGCCAGAGGATAACGCGATGATTAGGTTTTAGTGCCACACAGTCACACTTGTTTTTGATAAGGGTGTAATGTTAATGTGAAGATTGTCTATCAAATTTGTTTTTTACTTTTTATTTCTTTCCTTCTGTAAAAATATTTTGCGGAGCTATAGTAATTGCAATGTTGGTACCAAACAGAGAAGAAAAAAAAAAAATATCAAAATCATAAGAAATAATAATATGGCCGCCCTGAGATTTGATCGTACGGTAACTTGGTTTCAAACTTTTCGTGCAGCGTTCTGTTCAGTGCGCAACTGTGCACATGTCGTAACTCGCGAATACTCTGTACGTATTCTCCGTTTCGTTAGATCGATCCGGTATGAGTCATTGTCTTCTTTGTTCGAATAATGAATCACTTGTTGACGGCACTTTCACTTTAAAACGATAACGAATTTTTGTTCTTTTAGACAGTCAATTTATCACTTTATTACCGATCCGATATTTGAACTATTAAAAGTTTTCTTCAGGATTGCACTATTTAATCGTTTTAATGCTATTTACAAGTTTTAAACATTTGCTACACTTTTGAAATGTTTGTATGTTTTACTAGATTTATATCGGAAATTAGTCTAATAAATCCTTCACAATCACTTGCACTGATACTATAAGCACTACTTTATAGTTTTTTGTACTCCGAATTCGCGAATATTCGTTTGTTGTATTTTTAATGATTTATTATAGCGGAGTACGACGTGACTGTGACGCACGCGGCGGTCAGACCACCTTTTGTGCTTAATAGACGCGCTTAACTTTCATTGGTACATAGCTGGGTATCGAACCTGCTACCCCAGGCACTCTTAAGTCGCACTCTGAAGGTCCACCACTCCTGCTCTCCAAAACCGAATCTATTTTTTTTTAAGTTTATAAGTTAAGAACAAATAATTTCATCTCAGTTGAATCAGCTGCCTGCTGTAGTATTTCCGAAACAATTCTTAAAAAAGGCCGGCAACGCACTCGCGAGCCCTCTGGCATTGAGAGTGTCCATGGGCGGCGGTATCACTTAACGTCAGGTGAGCCTCCTGCCCGTTTGCCCCCAGTTCTATAAAAAAAGAAAAAAGAAAGCAAGATAATTTTCATTTCATATAAAAAATATATCAAAATAGAATCCTTTATCCTTGGATTAAAAAAAACAACATAAAAGAAAAGGAAAGACTTGGCGGAAGGTAAGCGAAGCGATCAAGGATCATGCTCCACCTTAGGGATATAGAACATAAAGTCAATTCAAGTAATTTAGAACAAGAAATGAAAATTATCAAATCACGCAATAGCCAACAAGGTATGTCAACGCAACCGCGTATAACCTAATTCATAAAATAAGCCTCAAATGAAAAACAATAGTTTTAATTAAACTCCATAAAACTTTGGCAAAGACGGCTTTACAATAAAGAGACATAAAACACGTTAATATCGGAATACACAATAAATTCCCGTTGACACAATCACCATTGTTCGTAATCGAGAGCACAATAACCGCCGCAGAGCCTCCGTAATTTATGCCGCCTTCATAATTCCTATACACCGGGAAATTTATTAGGGGCAAATTAATTCTGCCGGTGCCACCTTAATCCGTCGCATCTGCGCCGTATCGATGTATAAAACTATTTATTTCATTTACAAATCGACTAAAAATCGTTTAACTTCCGGGAGAGATTCCAATTTTAAAAGTGCATGGACCAAGTGTGGTGTCTTTTTTTCACGTGATTACTATAAACATGCCATGAGAAGATTCTTAACTTAGAATTATGTTATAAATAATTTTTGACAGCTATATTAAAAATTCTCTACAGTACGTTAATTGATGGACACTCAATGCTAGGAGAGTTGCGAGTGCGTTTCCGGCCTTCGAAGAATTCGTACTCTCTTTTCTTGAAAGACCATAAGCCGAATTGGCTCGACAATATTTCAGTGGGCAGCTGGTTCCACATAGTGGTGGTGCGCGGTAAAAAGTGTGGGTGGAATTTCATTTAAATACAATTAATTTAACTTGACAATTCAAAAGTGTACTTGGTTACCCATTAAATAAAGATATTTTGAGTTTAATCTCTCTTTGCCTCATCGTCCGATTATGAAATTCAGCTACAGGTATTACTAAACAACTCCATTAACATTATATATTATATACGTAATGTCTTAACTAATGTCCAAGTCAGCTACATGTATTGCCTGATATGTTACAACAGATTTAACGAAACATAAGACAGTTAAAGACGTCTTTGTTTACGATTGAATATATAGTAAACATATAAACTACCAGGAAGACATAACTAATGAAGTGCATTGAAAAAACTTCTAATATTAGATACCTCTAAAGAAAATTCAAGTCACCCTCAAAAACGGTACATTAATTTCATCCATGTCTAAGATACATTGCGTCTCCGAATTATCTGAGCGTGCGAAAAAGTCAAAGCAACAATTTAACTAATGGCGCGCAGTCGAGTTAGCGCAATTCCAATCCATCACAAGTTTACATCGTAAAAAAACCTACGGAGAGAATGACGGACCGATCCGAACATTTCATTAAACGGATGAAGTCGTAAACGACTTATGTTAAGAAAACTAGAATTGCTTTGGGGATGATATTACTTAAGATGTTACACTATACGACACGACGGCGACGTAATGTCGGAAAGGATTGATTTTCCTTTGTCATTTTGTACAGAATACGTCACGTATAGGTATCGGGTGAGACATTTTTCAACGGGACAATCTTCAAAGTCAAAAAGTCAAAAGTCAAATTCTAAAAATGATTTTGACTTTTGACTTTTTGGTCATAGATATGGGTAACACAATGTACACTTATGAACGACAAAAAATCAAATATATATATGAAATGCTTCTGATTTTACATTTACTGCCAGTTTTGAAATCAAGGGCGTAGAACGGAAGAGAATAACTGGCAATAAACTCTCCGCCACTCTTTTTAATCGCCAAGTTTTTTGTTTTACACAACGTTTGTAAGGAGCTGCAACCATTATACCATGTTCCACATGACATCTTAATCAAACCTGCCTAATCTACAACCTGAAACTGTTTTGTTAGTTAAATTATGTTTACATGACTGATTAGACTACACTTGAAATTATAACAATGACATAAAAATCAAGTATCCTAGTTTATCAATAAACTAAGTAATACTATACGTATACTCGTAGTAAAATCGTATTAGACATCGTATAGACTCGCCAGCTGTCAGACTCGTCACATAACCGGTCAAATGGATAAATTCGTCATTCGCATACAGATAGTATCATTTTCTGATTGATTTATTCGCTATCCTTATTTATGACGAGATGCTGACGATGTTTTTCTTCCAACTAATGTGATCCTTGAATAAAGACTTATTAGATTTATGTACATCCGTTAGAATACATTTCGCTTTCATATCAATCAGATATTGGAATTCGAATCAATGTTTCGTATATATATCAAGTATTTGATTTGCAGGTAGAATATTTGCGTTAGACGGTAGATGAAATCTAATATAAAATGCACATTATGTATGGCACGTCTTATGCGAATATTGGTAAGGTATTGGTGAATCTTGGTCTAAGTATTAATAAACTTGTTACCCATTTGTTACCAACAAAAACTAAGTAAAGTTAATCGGACCCAAGATTTTTTCTACCCTGTTTCATCATGACCGTAAAAGACGTAAGTATGTTTTGGTTTAGACTCATATATTAAATCACAATATGCTCTCGTTTCTTTTAAATAAAAACCATCTTTGACAGTTCTTCAAACTAATTTCATTGACGTTCTAGAATACAGGCCTTACGTTGTATGTCATGTCAGTATCGCCAGATGTGGAATTAGCCACAATGTTGAATACAATTCTTATGAATTATAGTTAGTATATGCGAATATTTCATGACCTATAAATAAACTTAATCCGCTGAACAACCCAAGATGACGTGGCCTACGAGACAAGAGTACGAAGAACCCCCTTACGAAGAACTTGAGCTGTTGCTTGCCAATCGGACACTTGGTGCTCGCGCAAGTCCTTCTCCACGTGGTCTTTCTAGCAATATTCGCCGGGCCTATGGGGTAACATCTAATTGGTATTCTGGCCACTCCAAGCCTTCCCATAATCTCTAGTTGGTCAGTCCAGCGGAGGCGTCTTTGGGGGAAATCAAACCCCATAGTAATGCATCGAGTCTTTTTTAATGTTTCTGTCTCTCCATCTTCCTTTGTAACATGTATAACTACAGTATGTATCCAACGTACACTGTAACGTCACAGAAAGATTCAATTACACATATTGCCAAATCGATTAAAACATACCGAACTGCAAGCAATTATTCGTCCCTTATACGGTTGAAATTTAATTAAAGCGACAATCGTAACATGTCCTGAGCCCTCTGTCGAATTAGTCTCGTAAATTCAGTTTAAATTAAGCATTGATTTTTACACTAATATGACATGCCGAATGCTCACCAATGAATTCAATCTGCGCGATTATCATAAGCTGTATGATTCAAAATATGTAATAAAAACCTTAGTAAATAAGTAAATTTGTTCGACGTCCAGGTGAAAAACAATGTCTATTTTATGTTTTCACCACACGATCATAAACTATTTATTATATGATAAATAAATATGAATTATTCTCACTAATGTCAAAATAATGTTTTAACACGAACACTGCTTTTTAACATTTCTTTTTCTTTGCGCGCCTTACAAATGTACGCGTGTCAGACGCAAATGGACGAAAGTGAATCTAAATAAAATATATTGCTAGGAGCAAAACTTATTTTTATCTATTTATTTCTAAAACTCTAGGAAAGGCTTTTATGGAGATAGAATTGCACGGAAAAACCCTAAAACCTTTTAATCCTGAAGTCACCACAGCAAAATATGTCATATGTATTTCCGATCCAATTCGACTTAAGAAGAATGGAAAACTTTGGTAATGAGAGTCTATGGGTATCACTTAACATCAGGTGATCCTCCTGCCTGATTGCCCGTATTACTAAAAAGGTAGTTCGCGGGCAGCTAGTGATATATAAATCAACATATAATTTAATGTAGCAGGGATTGTAAATTATTTGCTATAAATTAATGAATATATTTAATTTTAACATTACAGATAGTGCCCAACATATACGGAGTCAATAAGTGTTTTTATTCATATCAAAATAGCGAGCAAACATCTAAATTTCAAACTATCAAGGTCCGATCCGTCCCTTGGGCTCGGCAACAATAGGGTCGTGTCAAGCTGGACATCGATACAACCCTCGTCATCCCGGTATCACCTCATTAAACATACAATTTCTTTTTAAGGCAAGCATTATGTAAGAAATCAGAATTCGTGTTCCAATCTGGGAGAGGTTGATTTCCGTATAAATTCAATTTAAACGAATAATGTGTATACGAAAAGTGAAACGTGGAACGGAGAGCAAAAAAATACATTCTAATAACTAGAATTACGTGTTTTTGGTGGTTTTTCTGCTGTAAATTATGTCAAATTTAGTACTCCATTTTCTTTGTGATCCAAAATTATTGATCTAATATTCACGCGGAACGCAGAACTTTCAAGATATACGAAACGTTTTTAACATACGAGATTAAGATCGCGAAATCTGAATATTGTTCTAAATTCGAACGTGAAAATTTAAAAATAATGATAATTAATGTAACTACTCGCGATGATTTTTTTCTTTTTTTTATACATGTGTGTGTTAAGATATCATGGAACATTACGATCCTAACTTAAGACTAATAAGCAATTTAAGTCTAACCTAATTTACTAAAAAAGGATTTTTAACATAAGAAAGTGTCCAATAACATAATTACAGTCTCAATTAAAGGGAAGACACTTTGTTCTTGTGTTCTATTTTTTCACTCACTGTTTAGCACTTAATATTAACGTGCACTAACACTAATTCACTAGATCAAATGGTTTTGTCCTTTTATTCTCGCGATGATTGGTCACCTATATTAGGTCAAATTTGCTCATATTTAGGGATAAATGGGGCTAAATTCATTTTAATCGATATCTATATCAAAAAGATCGACGAGTAGGGTTAATAATACAATATAAAACATTGCTGACCTCATAAGTATGCGAAGTAGTCGATGAAAATAGCATAGAGCCATAACTTTGACTCAAGACAGACTTGAAGTTACCCCGAACCCTAGCAAGTGTAACCTCCTAGTGATCTGTGCAAATACCTTGCGTGAGTACTAATTCCTGAAGCCATATAAAAACTCACACTTCACACGAAACAGGAATGGATTTTAATATGTCCTCGTTTACGTAATAGTTTTAGCCACCTTGACTAAGTAATCGCACATGAGTAACGTCACTAATTTCCGGCTAATACGTTGGTGGAGGCAATTACAACGAGATTTTTATACATAACTAGCGGATCCAATAGACGTTGTCCGATACACGTCCAACATACAAAACAAATCTAATAATGTAATTAATTCTTGATTCCATGTGAACACACAAACAATTTCATCAAAATCTGTCCAGCCGGTCTGGGCCTCAGATTTCTGTATATGTTATATGATCATTTGTCAATCTAATAGGCGTGTAGGAGATCAGCCTTATGTGCCTGACACACACCATCGACTTTTTGGGTCTAAGGCAAGCCGGTTTCCTCACAATGTTTTCTTCACCGTTCGAGTGAATGTTAAATGCTCACATAGAAAGAAAGTCTATTGGTGCACAGCCGGGGATCGAACCTACGACCTCAGGGATGAGAGTCGCGCTTGAAGCCACTGATCCACCTCAAGGAATGTCAAAATTCCAATACTATATTTCTAATTCGAAATCGTAATGAAGATGAATGACAACGCTGAGTTTCAAACAAAAGATAATACATGGGCGCAATCGGCAAGCAATTCCAATTGATTCATTGCAGTTTGTTAGCAGCTGCGTATAAATGATCGCAGTTTGTATCCTTGTTTCATAAAATCTTTAAAAAAAGCCAAAGTATGGTAAGTAATAAAGTATCAACCATTTCTATAAATATCTTCTGTAGAAGTGTAAACGCCTAAATGGACTAATTTTTAATGAAATTTTTTGTGTAAGAGGATTCGGGAATATATTTACAATTATTATAAATATAATAAAACACATATCAAAGCTTTAAATAATGTATTTATCTAAACGAAAATCCTCAATGAATAATTTTGTCCATATTGCTCTCGTGTTATTTAAATAAAATAAATATTTTGTAACCATTTAAAGCTTATACGTATAATATATAATGTATTCTACAATAACACACAGGTAAGACTGTAAAAACATAAGCCACTGACAAAATAATGTAAAAATTAAAACTAAATTAAATGTAGATAAGTTATTATTCAATTCCGAAATAAACAGCGCAAATCTCAAGGTAATCTGAATTCTTAAATTGCATCATATATGATGTAAATTTACATTGCATGATCTTCCTCACGTAGACTGTGACGCATTATGAATATTGAGCATCGAGTTATATAATTGACGTATAACTAATAGTTTTGAATTGTATTGTTTGGAAAAAATAAAATAAATCGGCGGAGATAAGTAATAAATAGAGTGGCGGAGAGTTTATCGCCAGTTCTTCTCTTCCATTCTACGCCCTTGATTTGAGAACTGGCAGTAAATGTAAAATTAGAAGAATTTAATGTATATTTTTGACGTTCATAAGTGTACATTGTGTTACCTATATAAATAAATGATTTTTGACTTGACTTTTGACTCAATACAGTGATTTTTATATAGATGGGGGCAAACGGGCACCAGGCTTAACTGGTGTTAAGTGATACCGCCACTCATGGGCATTTAATGCCAGAGTACTCGCGAGTTTGTTGTCGGCCTTTGAAGAATTGGTACGAGGGTACCCTGAGTGAAATTGGTTTGCAAATACTGCAGTGGATGGTGCGCGGAATCTATCTTTAAAACCGCTCAGTTGTGGAAAGACGGACGTCGAGTGGTGGAATTTCGTGTTCTGCCTCGACCGTCCGATGATGAAACACAGCTGTGGGATTAAATATCTACAATGGAACTAACATATTATTTATCTATGCCATATGAATAAAGCTATAGTTAAACTAGAAAAAGGCTATATTCCTTACAACGCACAGCAATTTATGCATTAAGAAACATTTGCTCTTTAAACAAGCGATGATGTCGTTTTAATAAGACTAAAATATCTAGTCCAATAAAACAGCGCAAAATCATGACCTAGGACAAGCTAAACACGCCGAAGCGAGGCCATGGCGCTATAAATAGAAATGACGACCATATCTTACGACAAAACTTGCACTCAAGATTTATATAAAGAAATGTGTACTGCTCCTCTAATCTAAAGGTAGGATCCTCGAGGGCTCTGACTGGACGGCCCTCGCCTCAAAGGTTGTCTTTAGCGGTCGGTAGATGTCGCTACAGTATAGCGTAAAAATTTATTTTTGATACTGAGATGGTCGATGAAAATTTGTCGACACGAACTGTCATTTTCATACAAGTTTTTGACTTTCTACATACACTACTGTTAAGGCATCTTGACTAAGCCCTCAGTTTTTTTTAATAATTATTATTAGAGCAAAAATATGAATTTATATAGTCGTGTATGGAGATTTCCAAATTAATAATTCGTTCAAGCTATTCTTAAAATGCAAGCTTTGTTTGTTTGTTTTATAAAAAAGAGTATACTCCTGAAAGGCCGGCAACGCAACCACTAAAATGGGCAGCGATGACCCTTTTTGAGTCCCGTAAGACCTATCCTATAAATAATGTTGTACTGTTTATTTGTGCTAATGCCTTTTTGCTTTATACATATATCAGATCATAATTACGCTGTTATATGAATAGCATAAATTAGCTATATCTAATAGGAAACAGCTTATCTAGCTCAGTGTACACAGTGATAATGTCTGAGTTTATTGGTACGTGTTATCTCGATGCACAATTTTAGTTCACTCATTCAACCATGAACGCGGCCTGATAGTTCTCATTTACTCGCGAATATGGTACAACTTATGTGTACGTTCTGAAAACAGACATTTTTAGGACCATTGTAATTTAAATTTATCCGGATCAAAATGACAAACTATTTATTCAGGTTTTTCTTTATTTATTGAGGTGCCAATCGGGCCTCCTGCTGTGAAGTAACATCTCCGCCCATGGGCACTGAATCTGCCAGAAGACTCGCGCGTTGCCTTTTAAGATTTGTGTTGAAGTTTTAGAAAAACCCTAAGTCGATTTGGTTCCGAAATAAAACACCTCTTAACTGAACCGCTCTCAAACGAACAATGTTTAAAGATTGTTATACCTGTAAGTGATAAGGGTAGCCCCGAAATTTTATTCTTTATGATTTGGCATTAAAAATACATTTCAACCTTTTCAGTTTTCTACCGTTATTGTAATAATTACATGGCAAAACAAGTGTAAATATATACATACATATATTATTATTGTCTCAAGCACTCTTTCAGATATATCTATTTTAAATCATGGCATTTTAATTAAAAGAGCCGTGTTGGCCTAGTGGCTTCAGCGTGCGACTCTCATACCTGAGGTCGTAGGTTCGATCCCCGCCTGTGCAACAATGGACTTTCTTTCTATGTGCGCATTTAGCATTCGCTCGAGCGGTGAAGGAAAACATCGTGAGGAAACCGACATGTCTTAGACTCAAAAAATCGACGGCGTGTGTCAGGCACAGGAGGCTGATCACCTACTTGCCTATTAGTTTGAATTTTTTTTTTATCATGAAACAGATTCAGAAATCTGAGGCCCAGACCTAAAGAGGTTGTAGCCCCAGTGATATATGTTTTTAAAATTAAAATGTCGAGAAACGGTTTGCGTCTTAGTATTTCACTTCGAGAGTATTAATCCATACTTGATTCGTTTAAATGTGTTTAAATTTGCATTTTTCCATGAGCCGTTGACCATACTCATAAACAACTCCATTGAAATTCCTAACCAATTAAATAATTATAGACGTACACGCATGTTTATCTACTCTCATAATCATAATTACACACCAGTATGATAACGGTATAGAATATAAATAGTCCCTCGCGAACTGCTGATAACATCGATAGCTTCAACAATATTATCCCTTTATTTTAAAGTTCTATTCAGTTTAGTAAATAAGTACTACAGTTAAGGGCCGATTTACATTATCTTAGTGTTTAGCAGAGTGCTTTAGGATAGTACTTTAGTTGAAACATGTAAACGCTACTTAAAACGTGCCTTAAAACGTGTGAGCGTCTTGCCTTCTACTTGCATTAAAAGCGGTGATTTTTATTTATTAAACATTTATTAGACATTTATGTAACGTCGGCACACAATTTGGTCACAATTTCACCACCGAAGTCAATCATTAGTATAGACAAAATGAACTAGAATTAACCACAAAAAAAAAACTTAACAAGGCCATACGTATATGTTAGATACAAAGTGCGACTGTAGGAAATTGATATTGACGCCACAGCCACTTGGAAATAGGCTGTCATTAAATATGAAAATGATGGATAACAAAAAATCATAACATTATTCCATAGGAACATGTGTAGGATATTAATGATTGGTATACAACAAAGTTAACAATGTTAGTTATTTCGACTATGTATTTGCGTGTTGTTCCCACGAGAATGTAAGTGCGTGCTCCTATTTCACCATGCCTCCTGCTGATAGAGGACAAATCTTTGTTTTTAATTTATTTATTACTTAAGATGTCATGTGGAACATGGTGTAATGGTTGCAGCTCCTCACCAACGTTGTGTAAAACAAAATACTTGGCGATTAAAAAGAATGGCGGAGAGTTTATTGCCAGTTCTTCTCTTCCGTTCTACGCCCTTGTTTTGAGAACTGGCAGTAAATGTAAAATTAGAAGCATTTATTGTATATTTTTTGACGTCCATAAGTGTATATTGTGTGACCTATATGAAAAAATGTTTTTTGACTTTTGTTAAAACTTCCCATCATCACATAGAATATATATTCCGGCTTTTTTTGTAGAAAAACATAAACACTGATTTGCCTATCAACTAATGATTAAGAACATCAGTGCATTTACGAAAACAAAGCAAACCAGATGTTACATTTCTTAAATATGTTTACGAAAATATGTTAATTCGGAGCGATAAAAGTCGACCTCGATTCGAGAATAGCGACATTAACGAACAAATGCTATCGTTTTAAATTTCAATGTCAATGTCAAGACTCTAGAACATCTGCTACTGCGATTGGGTTATTTCATTTTTATCTGTAAACTGTTTCGTCACGACTCCACTGCAATCATTTTTCGTTATCACACGAAACAAACTAATCATAAGTTTTAATAATAATAATAAACCCCTTTTTTTTTAAATCATTACAAATGTACAGTTTAGATTTTTTTCTTGCTATCCTAATATCCTAACCTCCTTCAGTACCATTGATCGGGGTCCTTCACGGGCAAAGACCTCCACCAGCTTTTTCCAAATATCTCTATCCATGGATTTCTTTCTCCATTCACTTCCTGCTAACACTTCTACACCTTCTATCCACCTTTTTCTATGGTACACTCTTCTTCATCTTCATATCTTTAAACTCCACATATTATCTGTGCATCTTCCTATATGCCCCACCCATTTCTAATAATAAGTTACGCGAAATTAAAAAGACGTATCATTTTTTAAGTTAGTTTTTAAAAATTAAGTTCTCTTTTACAAAGTAAAGTTAAACATTACAATCGGATCCATTGGGCTAACATTTGACTTTTGATTGCAGCAAGCTTCGTCAGGCGTTTTCAAACAAAGACTCAGATCGTATGCCGCGCCCATAATAATTATCTTGTATTTTTACGAGTCACGACTATGTTTTATTGTAAAGGTAGACTGGTTGCCATGATCCAGCTAGATTGCAGGAAATAAAATGCACAATCTTTGCATAGCAATTAGTTTTTTGTGCATTCTTACAAAACTTGTAATGAATTTTAAAAACATATTCTGTTTAAAGGTTAAATTTAAATGAATTATAATTTTGCTTAAAGAAACTCAATTTTTTTGTAGTACCTACATTTGTGTTTATGAAAGAATTTGAAAAATATTCATTAGAGGTTACCATGCTCTAAACAAATCTATTACATATTATTTAATTTTATCAAGCCTTAAAAGTCTTAAAAGACCAGGAACGCCATCAGATATCACGAGAAATGAAATTTTATTTATTTCCTTATTTCCTATTTTTACAGTAACTTAATACTAATACAATAGAAAACTAACGTAAAACATAATATAAACATAACTAGTAAAAACTTAAAAACCTAAACCATTTTATAAATAATGAAATTCTTGTGAATTCAGCCAGTGTGCAACTAAAAATTAATATATTATAATTAATTTATTTATTATAATTAATAATTTAATTTATTTGTTTTCATTTTCTTTTTACTAATTTTTAAGGTTCTTATGTAGATTAAGAAAATTGTCAATATTGTATATTTGATTGATATGTTTTATTACACAAGGTATAATAATAAACACTTTATTTACATCACAAAACAGGAACATAAAAGTATAAAAACATGAAAAAATGGCGGTTGTATTGTTATGAGCATTTTTTCCAGACAACCCACACTTAATCTACGTTTCGGCTAAAAAAAACATTTAAAAAGAAATAAAATTACAAGCACAAAATACATAAAAGTATTATTGGTAGAATCGTCTAGTCTCAAATACGTATAGAAATATGCACATAAATGCGGTGACCCGTGAAAATCAATTCAGCTGAAATATCACAAAAAGGATTGAAAAGTCAAGGGTAAAAATAGGAAAAATATAATATTTGTCGTTCGTTTTCACTTCACAAATTAAACTTTTCGTTCGTTTGCCGAGCGTATGTCCGAAGCTTCAACTTTTCATCAAATTAGATTAACTTTGTGGATTTAGAAGTTATCTAAAAGGTACAATTTCAGTGAATGTAGAAACGGGAGCATAGAAAATAGTTTGTATTTTATGTATGAAAAGGATTTTATGTCACAGATTTTAGTAAATTATGCTAAGAACTGTATATTTCGCTTCTTATACTTTGTTGAGATTCACATTAGTCTAATTAAGATAAATAGACTAATGTGAATCTAAACCTATACTACTAAACGGCAAAAATTTATTATAATCACGAATCATGTTCAAAGTGGATATATGTAGTTGCTATATAAATGTAATATCGTGTGAAATATACAACTACTAATACAAAAACTCAGTTTTGTATCGCGCAGCCCGGACATACAAAGACCAATATTTAAGCCTTGACTTCTTTAAGCTATCGCGGAATATGGTTTATATGAGTATTAGCAATATCCACAGCGCAAAACCACCTGCATCATGAGCATACCGTACCCTCACTTTTACACCATTACACATCACAGTCAATTTAGGTATTACTTAGATATTTTTATTGTTTTTTTTCCTTTTGTAAATGTTTCAACCTTTTTGTAATTGTTTGTTTTTATATTTATTTTTGTTAGCTGATTACGAAATAAATAAATAACCATTGAATTGCCTTTAACGTCATGGATAACGTGGATAGAAGATTAAACAGAGATCACGCGAAGTAGGTTAAAAATAAATCATCAGCAGTGCTTCACTTCATCTCATCGTAATTAGATAACTTGCAGTTGCCATGCAATCGAACGTAAGGCCTCGTTCACTAGCAATAAATAGAAACGTCAGAGATCTCTTAAGTCACGTTCTTTATTACTAAAGGTCGTGTTTGTGTTGCATACCTTCTTCCATGTCCTGTCTTCGGCAAGTTTGGCGCCCGAGTAAGGCCTATAAGTACCTTAACTTGGTCGGTTCAGCGAGTAGGGACCGGGGTCTCGAAGGTTCCACTCTACCACTCACCACAAGTCCTCCTTAGCATGGAACACACCTCTATAACAAATTCCCCTTTTCGCTGTCCAGGGAATCCTAAGCCTTCAACGACACATTTCAAGGGCATCTATTCTCCTCCTATGGACGCTCGAACAGTGCAAGTTTCAGCGCCGTATAAGAACACAAGTGATTCGACCAATCTTTTTTAGTTTTACCAAATATTGCGATCTTTTCATATTCGCTATACTTTCCTTTTGGTTAGAGACGTATACTAAAGACTAATGTCATATGACACGTACATCTTACAATCGTCAATTGTCAATTTTACACCGAGTACATATTTAACAAACGTTTTGAAAAATTATTGAGGTTTTTCATAATTTAATAAGTCGTCATATGTTTTAGCATATATCCTTAAAACTACTCAATGCAGTGTTGACCTGGTGGCTTCAGCGTCCGACTCTCATCCCTGAGGTCACGGATACGCTACCCGGCTGTGCACCAATGGACTTTCTTTCTATATGCGCATTTAACATTCGCTCAAACTGTGAAGGAAAACCTCGTCAGGACATGCCTTAGACCCAAAAAGTTCAGTGTCCTACTATTAGAAAAAGATGATAATCACGAAAAATATACATAAATCTGGGCCCATAAATCCATAGCCATTCCTTCATCATCCATGGTTTCATACGACTCCGTCCACACAAATAAACCTCCTCTTTTGCATAATTTTGTACCAATATCATGTGTGAGTGTAGTATTAGTATATTTTATTATCGCATACACACAAAATGCTTTAATAATTTAGAAGTCATATATCAGATTAACACTGCGGTTCGCAACGTGATTCATGAACACCGCCTTACCCGCGCGTGCAACTATGACGTCACCCGTCGACCTTGCCACTAGCCCTGTTTTTTGCAGCACCAGATGCTTACAAATTTACAGCAATTTGCACCCTATCTACATACATTAAGTCTCACATTTCTGTAACGGTATGTCGTGATTTGTAGGTTTTCAATGTCATACGAGCAAAAACCCGATTTGAATTATACTTTCCATGGCAGATATTGATCTTAGCTGGCACATGGTTTATCGTTACGTAATCTGTCGATAAGATGACACGTGTACGAATTTTAATGGTCTTGATAAAAAGTATGAATAAATCAACTAATTAGCAATAATTTAAAGACGAACTGCATTAATATTGAATAGTTTAAACTATTGACATCTTTGTTCTATCAGACAACGATCTAATAATGGTTAATAAAATCGGTACCTACTTTAAATTAAAAAACTCAAGAGATTAAAAAATTAAATTACATGAAGGAGTCAAAATGGCGGATTAAGTTTTAGCCACAATTAGAAGAATTCTTATCGTTATAAAAAGTTTAAATAATAGTTTTATATAGCGATAACTCCTAGCACTACTGAAATCGTTAATAAAGAGAAATTTAGGCACTAAAACCTATTTAGATCTTGGCCTCAGATTTCTGTATCTGTTTTTTTATTATTTTTTTCTTAATACACAAGTAGGTGATCAGCCTTCTGTGCCTGACACACGCCGTAGATTCTAAGTCAAGCGAGTTCACGCTCACGATGCTTTCGTTCACCGTAGGAGTAAGTGTAAATTCGAAAAGTTTAACCATTGATTCCAACGCACTATCACAGGGTTGAGAGCCGTGCGCTCAAGCCACTAGACCAGTGAAAGGCAGTATTTAATCCGGCCCGACGGTCCATCGACATGGATTATATATTACATGGATATAATTACGTTTTGACGGTCAAAGAAGAAAAAGCAGATTCTACTTGTAATGTTTTAATAATACTATGATTAAAAGCTTTATTTCACAATGTATTTTTTTCTATGATTCTGGCCCTCTTCTAGAATTTCAACTTTGTGACCCGCCATTATAAAAGACCAAGAACCCTCCATTAGTCCAGAACATTTTAAATTGAAGATTTTATTATGGAGTCTATCCTCAAGTTACGTAACATCAATAGATACGTTATCTGTGACACATGAAAGTTATCAGTGAATCAGTGATACTGTATCACTTTCACCGCTGGTCCGATAACACGAGTCTCCAACCGAGGAAAATGTGGACAAAAGGGCAGTTTTTGTAAAGATAAAAAACTATATAACTCTTTTGTGTTAGCCAGTAGTGTAGTGGCTTCAGCGTGTGACTCTCAGCCTTAAGGTCGTAGGTTTGATCCCCGTTGCCGTCCATTGGTGCACACCTTGCCTTAGTCCCAAAAAGTCGACGACGTGACGACTGTCACAGAATGCCAATCACCTACTTGCCTATTAGAAAATACAATCACGAAACAAAAACATAAATCTGATAATTGTAGCACCACTGATTTATATTTGATTTTATATCTTACTTATTTATACTCTTGAAATAAAATGAAGCATATGAGGGATTTTAAAACGAATCCTAAAAGGAAATATATTTTAGTAATTTTTTTCGAACGATTCAGATTACCGAACTCCATTAAAAAACCTGTATAAAAACCAAATGGCTGGCTGTAAATCAGAAGACCAATTACTATAAAATTATAAAGCAATTTTATCGCCATATATAATGAAATATACTAATAAATAGCATTAACATAAATACCAATACCGTAACTTTTTTCTGACGTTAAGAGATACCGCCGCCTATGGACACTCTCAATGCCAGAGGACTCGCGAGTGCGTCGCCGGCCTTTATTTTTCTTAAGTCTGTAGTAGCAACTTTTAAGTAATTGAATGTTTTCTGTGGTGGGTTTTCGGGCACCAAGGCATATAATAAATTAAAAATAAAATAATATAATATATATTTAATTCAAAAAAATACATATACTTTTAATCGTGGATCAATTTCGTTACTAACGTGATAATGGGCCTACTAAAACGACTGTTTTCGGATACCAATAATTTTTTATGCTTTGTAATTTTATGCAAAAGGTTTTTGGCCGGGAGCCATAGTTTTAAATGCAGTATTCCGTATTACAAACATTACCGTTAGTCTGTGCGCCTTTAGGGTTCTTTGGGAGGTTCGCATACACCACTTGTAATCCGTCAGAAATTCAGAAACCTTGTGACAAATGGTTTAGAAATGACACTGTTTGGTGGACTTGCTTCTAACTCTGCCCCAACTCCTAAAGAAATCTTTAACCTAATAATGGCTTAATTATTGATATACTAAAACATGATATTTTTTGTTAGTAGTACCCATTGATATACAAAAAACCCAAGATGCACAGTCTCATATAAAAGTAACGCTCGAAAGTGTACCGAAACACTATTTCTGTCCATAACAGTATATGTTACAAGCATATATTATTGCAAAATCAACCTTACGCGAATTGCTTAAACTTGTTATTACAACGTAAGTGTATACGTACTTAAAGCAATAAAATTTTACGACCGACCGTGGTCGGTAGGACAAGGTATTGAGTGGAGTCGAACATGACTTTTTTATTTACAACTATTTAACATAACTTTAAATTTATCCGACTTTTCGGGTGCTTTACAGCGTGAGTGGTCACGGTGACTGAAGACAAAAGGTGTTGGATGTTAAATAGTTGTAAATTTATAATAATACATAACTTTAATCCGGTTAAAAAGTTTTTTCTTTAAATTAAAAAAAAATGTTAAATTGGCTACCTCCTGACCCACACTTTATATAGCGTAAATATATTTGTCAAAAACTACACACAAAAAAGTTCAAGAGTACATAAATTTATTTATAAAAAAAAACACAAATAAATAACATCGACTCCACTTGTAGACGCGAGACTATTTGAAATGAGCGCACAATTTAGAATGTTGCGCTCATTTTTTGAGGACGTTTTTTTGACGTTGAGTGTGCATCTTGGGTTTTTTGTATATCAATGGTAGTACCCTATACTTTAAGAATGTGGATCCCTTTTGTGGCCCTCAAACTGGACTCCCTAACAAAAGAAGAAAAGAAGTCGATCCAAAGAACTCTGGTGATGCTCCGTTTTAGCTGAAGCAAGAGTTAGGTTCGACATGAAGTCAAGTATAAGTATCTATTCCATAAAGCACCATAAATATAGTTAGCATACAAGTTTAAAAATGACAAAATCAAATATATATACTTGCAAAGAAATAATTCTATTTCGTTTAGATTGTTAATTATCTGTTATGTTAAAACCAACGTTTATTTAATTTGTAATTTGACAGTTTGTTAGTCTGTGAACGTGTGCGAGTTTTGGCTTGTCATTGGAATTGTCACAAAATTTTCGGGTATTAATTAGGAATTAGATTAAAATAATTGTTTTGAAAAACTTTAATGAAATAACAAACTCTAAATGTTGTTTCTATAATTATTTCAGGTATTTAATTAATTATTAATTACTTTACTTGTTTTAACATATATTTAGTTTTTGGTTAATTATTTTTTTTAACGATCAGATTAGAATAAATCTATGATTATTTCAGCAACACTTTAGAGTTACACTTATCATAAATTTAAAAGCGATATAATGAATCTACTTGAAAATTTCAAAATTAAACTGTTAATTATGAAGAATACGGAACTCTTGAAACCATTTCGTCGTTTCGCACTTGCCTGTCTTTTAGTGAAATGAGCAGGCGATTTTATATCGCGTTTTAATAAAAAACACGCAAAGCCGCGTGATAAACTTGATGGCTGTTCATCGACTTTTGTATAAAAACCATTCCAGACGTTTAATTATTAAAATAAAAATTTCTCTTTAATTATTCTGAAACTTTTAATTCCTTTCATTCTCATTAAATCCAATTAGACTTATTTCTAAGTATCTTTGATTGATAATTTTTCCTAAGCCTACTTTGTCATACATTTTCTTTGAAATATTTAATACTCGCGTAAATAAAATACCAAAAAAAACCGTACAACTTCTAGCTTCTGGCGTCAGATTACTGTATCTATAATGATTTTTTTTCTAAATAGGCACTTAGTGAATCAGCTTTCTGTGCCTGACATATATAGATTTAAAGTAATTTTTTAGAAGTGTGTATCCGAGCCTACGGTGCGCCCAAAAAGTCATCGCAGGCCTTTTTAGTGGGTACGTTGCCGGCCTTTAAGCGACTGTTAATTACGCACATATATACCGTGACGGCTTGTTGAAGGCATACGAATGAAGCCACTAGGCCAACTGCTAAATAAAAGACTTTGTAGTTTTATGATTTTTAATTATTTCATCAATTACCGTCTAAAATTCATAATATTACCGCGTTTAACAAATTCAAAAGGGCATTAAAGATACATATGAGAATAAGCCGATAGACTAAAATTGGGACGGCTGATGGCGACGTGTATCTTGTTCATATATTAAGTGTGTCATGTAAATAAAAATACATTTTATGTAATGAGTAATAAAGTTCCTTAAAAACTGATGATTAGCGTACACTTAACTACTTAGCAGGGTTCGCTTTAAAGATTCGTATACCAAAATTAAACTTCACCAAAATGCAACAAAGTATTAATAGCGATAACGGCTCAAACGTGTCTATCCACGTGAGTGCAATCTCATGCAACGTACCTTGAACATTGCGTAATACTGCACTCATTTTGTACGTAACACATTTGTTAACAGATATTATAACATTAGTTTGGGTAGTGTGACATGAAGAGGCTGTAGTGATCAAAATGGCATACATAAGCTGAAGCTTTTTCAACACCAAAAACAATATGTTTCACCGTTATCAGACAAATTCAAAATGATTAGAAGAAAATAAATGTATAGTGGGATTGCCAAAACGGGGCGCGTTATATGCCTTTTCATAATTTGGTAGTTCGTCATCCATAGATCTTTCACTAAAGAATGCATTTAATTGTAAAACTTACGTTACGAGACACAATATTTAAAAAAAGCTTATGTGATTTAAAAACAAGCACTAGCGTGAAGGAAAATCACGATTCATAACACATTATAATCACACATTTTTACAATGTGTATTTAGGAACTTGGAACATATAAATCTAATAGATTAATCTAAAAGTAACAAGAAAGTCATCATTTTAAACAATAAAAATCCACAAAACTAAATACAGATTCAAAATAAAATGCCAGTTTGACATTTCAATATTCTAGAACCGCTGAAACATTTTAAGGATGTAATCAATGTAAAGTGATTAGTATCTGTGAAATTTTATAAAATATAATTGAAACCTTTTTCTTATATTATTGTACGATCATTATTTTATTGGTATATTTTAGATACAATATCTAACTAAATAATAGTACCTTTTTGTTAATAACTTTGTTAAGTTTTCATTATAATATCGTTAGGTAAATTTTAAGTATATTTTATAGTTTACATAAAATTAATTACCCTTTATAAATTAATAACAAGCTCATCACTTCCCTATCACATCGTCTCTGGTGTAAAAGTACGCCATCTTTGTTCACCTTTTAAATTTATTCAGAATAAATGGATTATAAGAAGCTTTTTTAAGGCAAACTACATAAGAACTGAAGTACAGGAAAAAATCCTATTAATATTACTCCCACGCATCTCCCATTTTCACAGGAAACAATAAATAGCCCAGGGATAATCGCTGGGCGTGGTTTTACTTCGGAGTCCATTAGCTTTCCTTACTAATTTTCATTTTACGATTAGTACCGAAAGCTTTGTTTGTGTTTGGACTTCCGCAATTCTACGAATATTATAAATGCGATTTCATTTCCTTCCATCGTACTCAATGTCAAAAACTTATTTGTTACGTCATCATTGTTATGAAAATGAATAACTTTTATATATCGACAATTTATTTATTAATAAAATAGCATTCGAGTGAGTCTGTGGGATATCATCTTCAATAGCTTATTTAAATTTTATAAAGTTTAAAGGCCAATATTATCTTGAGAGCCGTACTTAGTCCATGTTCCAAATGGTTGAACAACAGATTAAAGTTTGATTGAATAGAATCTTAAGTAGAATATTAACTATAAGTAATATAATAAATATAATGTCTAAAGAACAGTGCCGCCCAGATACTATATATAATATATAACTTAAGAAAACAGTTAAAATCTCTTTCATCTGTGATTTATTTATTTATTAGCAATTTTACAGCTATCATACATATTATAATCAAAACACTTAGACAATATACAAAGCCAAAACAGATTACATAGATAACATAAGTAAGTACATTTATAGACAAAAAGGATAACTTAAAATAAAAGAAAACTGAAATTTAACAAACAAACGACAATTAATACTTAATATTTCAAAGAAAAACTAGAATGTTACTGCTAAAACAAAATCAAAGTCCTCCCGCCTCTTAAAATATTCCCTCACATCCTCTTTGGTGAGGTCGAAAATATCAATATCCTCATAATTAGTGTCATAGTTAGATAATACCCAAAACATTGGCAAATAATGCAGGTAATTCGAGAACGTACGAGAAAGATCGTACCTTAGTCTGGTCTGAATAAATCAATACGTTTTTATTTAATATAATTTAAAAACGCTTTAAAAGCATTCTGATTTTCGCAAAACATTTATAATAACTAAGCCACTCAAGAATCACTTCGACGTGAGCTCACGCATGACACATCTCCCCACCCCCCACCGCCCCTAGCCGCTCAGTCAATTATTTCTGTCTACTCAAGTGAAATAATACGATATTTTCAATTTTTCCTCCATTAGGGCTTTGTCAAAACGAATATGGATAGAAAAGCTACGAGTCGGAGCTTTTAGGCGTTATTAATCCAAAATCAACTGAATATTCAATGAAATATTACTGCCACAATTTATATGTATTGGGCGTAATGGTTATTGCATTTTGTGAATTTTAATTTTAAAATTTTTGTACTTACATATTACTAAATCTCTGTTATCTAATATATATAATATCTGAAAGAAACTGCCGAAAGAAAGATCAAAACCGCCTTTTTTGTGCTAATGTTAAAAAAGGGTTTATTATTATAATAATTTAAATCTAAATTTTTTTAAGGCTTTTACTACGTCGAAATAAAAATGATGTGTTGTTAGGTTTTTCCATTCAAGAATTGTCTATATTCTAATGCGTAACCAGCTAACCCAATTAAAGGCGGGTAAGGCAATTGCGAGCCTTCTGCCTTTGGAAGTGTCCATGGGCGGAGGTATCACTTAAAATCAGGAACGTTTACCCCTGTTATATATAAATATGGTCACTCAATTTTGTATTAACATTAAAATAACAAACAAATACAGAAAATAATATAACAGACAAATTACTGTAAGCAAATGGCTGAGATACCTTTGTTTATCACAAATTAATTATGCCCCAATTATATCAGAATAATCATTTAATTGGAAGTTTGTTGATACAGGTGTCTTGTAATTAAGTTAAACAGAACCTTTTTCTTAAGGATAATAATTAGGTAAATACGCTATTCATTTATTTTACGATACAGCTTTAACCACGCAATTCTGAATAACGTTAACAATATCGATATTGAATTTTGGTCCCACGTAATTCCGAGTACAATAACGGGTAACGTGTATCCCACTCAAAAGAATTGTCAAGATATTTCGTGGTTCATAAAGGATTATGGCAAATTATTATAATTGTCGTTTTATTTACGCCCTTGACTTGCGAACTGGTAGTAAATTTAAATCAACTAAACATAATTTCTGTTGACGTTCATATATGTACTTGGTTACCTTGGTAAGTTATTTTGAGTTTGATTTTATATAAACTAAATATTAAAAGATATTGGAGAAGCTTTTTTAAAATTATAACGGATATAGAAGGCTCGCAAGTGCGTTGGCGGCATTTTAAGAATTGGTACGCTCTTTACATGAAGGATTTACATATCTCTACGTAACGCCAAGGGATCAAACCGCTCGGAAAGTGACAGACAGTCGACGATTCGAATCGCTCTTTGTTGAATACGGTCAAGCGGAAAGAGCTGGTACTGGGGATATCCCGCCCAGATGTGAGAACAGAACTCAATGTGGGGCCGAATTTGCGCTTTGTAGCGAAGTAAGCGGTGGCACGGAGTGAAGTTACAGTCTTGCCTTACTATGCACAATATATTAGAAGACCCTTTGATCGATTTCCGAATTGTATTGGGCAAGTGTTGTTTCGATTTGATTGACCATAATCGCACTGGTAAATTACTATTAAGCAATTTAACGAAAGACTACATAGTCTAGAACAACCCTTCGTGAAAAACGCTATTTGCCTTAAATATACAATTATTAAATAAATATCACAAATAACGTGAGCGTGGGCCATTACGAAAACAATTTCACTGTAAAATACCTGTCAAACACTCTACAATTAAGCACATTATTTAATTATACGACGTAATATTTAAATATTACAATTATCAGTTAGGTATTAAATTTATCACATTTTTGTTTTCAACTTAATTAATATTTAAAATTCTTTATAAGAAATTTCGTCATAGTCGTAGAATAGTGACGGTTCTGACAAATAGTAAACTTTACAGGGCAGCCATTTCAACATAATATAATCATGTTAGTTTTTGTCATAATTATTTTAATTCATATTCTGTTATTATGACAGAATATGAATTAAAGCATACTTTGAATACAAGCAAACAAAAAGGGTTTGTTTTGAAACAAAATAAAAATTATAACATTAAATTACAAAGTTTTCTAGAAAAATCACATGTTTCTATCAAATCCGTCACTTTACTGACCGATTAATATGAAATTTAAAACACATGTTTTTTTTTAATGTAGCTGTAATATTTAGTCAATGTAGTATCCAAATATGATAAAAAGTGGATTTTGGATTTTTTTAAAATCCGACATTGTTCTACGATCATGACGATTTATAAATACACTTGCAAGCCTTCAGGCATTGTGAGTGTCCATGGGCGGCGGTACCGTTTGAAATGAGGTGTGCCTGTTTGATCCGTTATATTTTTTTATTTTATACATGTGTCTTTATCATGGAACATTACGATCTAGCCTAACTTAAGACTAATAAGTAATTTAAGTCTAACCTACTTTACTAATAAGGACCTTTAGTCTGTTATTACTAAAAAGGTCTATGTAAAGCGGTAGACCTTCGTTACATAAAAAATCCTTTTTCAATATCTTTTAATATTTAGTCTATGGTTTTATATAAAACAATTATAATAAAGTGCCATAATCCTTCACGAACCACAAAATATCTTGACAATTCTTTTGAGTAGGATACATGTTACTCGTTATCACCAGGTCTCAATTCAATAAAAAACGTGAGGAAATGGTCTGTCATCATCACCTTTTTTAATTAAATCTCGAATGGTTCGCAAACGTTCATTCCATAGACTTTGTACCAAAGAGGTTTAACAACTAATAACTTTATAAATAAAAAAATAAATTTTACGTTCAATATCTATGACCATAATGCATACATTAAATATGTATGGTATAATTATACGATAAGCTCGTGTCGCGTTTAGTGAAATGTATTTGAATACACGCGATAGTGAAAACGCTGTGCTTCGGATTGTAGAGGAAATTGTTTGTATAACGTGCTATTTCCGTTCTTTATTCGGAAAATTATATACTAAACACATAAACAGAGGATTTAAAAAAATAAAATTAGTGGCGCTACAACCTTTTTAGGTCTGGACCTCAGATTCTGTATCTGTTTCATAATTATTTGAATTTTTTATATAAAAATTTCAATTAGATTGACTAATAGGCATGTCCCTGGGTGTGAAGAAAGTTTGGTTTACTCACGATGTTCCTTCACCGTTCGAGCGAATGTTAAATGCGCACATAGAAAGAACACACAATTCCATTGGTGCACAGCCGGGGATCGATCTTACGACTTCAGGGATGAGAGCCGCACGCCACTGAGCCAACACGGCTCAACAAAAAAAAGAGGATAACGTAATAATATATTATTACTTCGGTGTAATTTTTTCTACATTTACAATAAATTACTAATGTTACATTTATTTCCTTGTTTACACTGGCTTGTTTCCAGTCACGGCAGTCGAGGAATATAATAATACTAATAGGCAAATAGAATAGCTTTGAGTGCCTTACGCCCTTCGACGCGTTGCGCTAAGTCATGTTTTCTTCTTACAATGATTTCCTTCGCCGTACGAGCGAGTATTAAAATGCGCAAATAGAAAGTCCCTTCGTCCACAACCGGCTATCGAACCAACGACCTCAGGGATGACTGGTAAGTTTAAGCCAACACTGCTTAAACTTAAAGTGGAAAACATGACAAACATGCTTCCAAGAATTTACGATTAGCGAAGGAATTTACATCTACTAAATATTCAAAACGTTACCAAAAAATGTTTAGGGAATCCCTTAAAAATTAAACAAATGACTTGCATTTCCGTTCTTCAAAGCACTTGTAGGCGAGTTAAAGGAGCATGTTTACCGGCTAGTTTATTCGAGGCCGCGCGTCTCGAATTACATTATACTGTTCGTTAAGGTTGGGACGTAATACAAAAGCGAGCGATACTGAGCGCGTTTATTACCTAATTCGAAAAGACTAATTAATTATTTATCAACTAGAATGTTTCTAATTCTTCTTCTTTTGTTGCCTCTCCAATAGGAGGTTGGGCGTCAGACTCGTGAAGCGTGTCTTGTCCTATGCCAGTTGCAGCAACTCTTCCGCAGTCGCAATACCCGTCCACTCCCTAACGTTACGAAGCCATGATATTCCTCCTAAAAACGTGCCCATTACCCTGGAATTTACCCATTATAATTCATCGGAGAAGGCGGTAGCGGCCACAAGTAGCCCAGGTACGCAACTTTCCGTTGTCTAATGTTCTTTATAAGTATTTTCTAATTCACTATACTATACGAAACTTTCAACAATAGAATGACTGGATTGGACTGGATTTTTTAGTGAATCTAAATAGTGACCGTATCAGTAAATTACATATTTAGAAAAACATTTAACCGTTATCATTAGTTTTAATGCAAAGCGTAACAACCTAGGTTATAGTAGCATGATTAATAAATAATAATTAATAATAATAAATATTATTATTATTATTAATTAATATTAATTATTTATTATTTACCATTTACTATAAAAGTTAAACAAGAAACAAATCCTACTCAAAAAAACTTTCAACAAAGCTCTCTCTCTCTACTGGCTTGCGAAAGCTCAATCAAATAACCTCTAACCCTCATATCACCACCCCAAAGTTATAAAAATTAATAAACGACACCATAAAATCGCAATCTTACACCTAATCTCGGGCGTCAGTTTGGATATGCAGCCTAATGAGACACATCGTTAGCCGCGATAACGCTACTAGAACCGCCTCTCCGCTCCGCGCGTAATGTGCCCGTACATTTAGAATAAGGACTTGTATAAATATTTGCGCCACAATGCTTAAACGACCGAACCATTTGTTCGTGATTACAGCCAGTAGCTGTTTACACTCAATATTGCAATTTTTCAAATGCTTCTAAACTGTCACCTAAGATTTATGGATTGTAAACAATTGTTATTTGGTTTTCAGTCGCATACTGTGTTTTCATACTTAAACACATTATACGATGCATTAGTTCGGGACGTACGATGATGTATGATATTCGGTTGTAAGGTATAAAATCTTTTGTTTTATAATTATTGTAAGTAAACGTTGTTAACGACTAATCATTTGATATTTCACCGACAGATGTCTCTGTAAACTATTTTGATATATTTTCAATAAATATTTTACTTGTGAGTATTAGTACTAAACAAATGCTGTCAACAAGTGAATAAATGACTGACCTCATATGACGAGGCAGATATGGACGTATTAGGTGTTCTCTCTACATTCCAAACAACAAATGAGTTATGTAACATTAGTAAAGTTATATACAGGGTGGCCAAAAAGTCGTGGATCAAACGAAACTAGGAGATAGATGAGGTCATCATCTGCAAAAAAATGTTCTACGGGAGGCCCTTAAGCTCAACCCCTGCAGAGTTATAATTTATTTTGCGTTTTTATAAGAAAATTGACTTTTTGTACTAATTCTTATTAAAATTCTAAAAAAATCTACATTTTGTATATTTTTCATAATATCCACTAGATTGGTACTGATGAGTCCTTGCGTTAGTCATGTTATTTATGGTTGTTTATTGGGTGTATTGCAGATAATATTAAGTTTTACGATATAATTTTTTTTCAAATCATAACTTTTTGTTTACTTCGGTCTCTTCTGAAAAAAAATATACTCTACCGTAAAGTGACCCTGTATTACAAGTTTTGGCGCATTTAATAGGGATTCTGAAAAGGTATTACACATGGCCATGAGTGGCTCTAATATATTTCTCTTTAATCAGTCATGTTAGTTTTTTATTAATCCAGCGCAACCCCTAATGTCATCATGTCATGTAATCTTAATTATAAGCTCATATTTAACACAATGAAAGCTAGTTGCTACCCAGCTTCAAAAGTGTTTCGTTTAACATATATTTGAAGCATATCCATACAACAACTTAACTCAGGATACAGAGAATTTTGTTTCTTTGATATATTATACTTTATTTTACCAATTTACACAACAGGCCAATAAGATTTAATTTATTTTTACTTAATCATTAATAAACTGAAAAATTATTTAATTGCGCAACCAGCCCTATTGCTACTCAGCGATATCCAGGCAACTGTATATAAAAAAGAAAATAAAAGTGTAAAGAATTACAAGTGTGCAAAAAATATAATACATAATAATTAATCGAGCACGTGTTTACTGATTAAGCTAATATAACTTAAATCTAAACTTATATACAGGTAAATTTTGCTTCATCTATATCCAATCGCTTATTTCATAGTCTGTGACTGTAAGTACAAAGTATAAAATCACACACAAATAAAGCGCTTGAATAAAGCGCTGTAATATACAATATAGCGTAACTAAAACTCACTCGCAGGTGAAGTTAGCAATAGCAACAAGCCATCTATTATAGACTCGTTATTGCGAATATCGCTTCCGACATCCACAGAATATTGTTAATTTGCTCCCGCTACAATTGTTCGGTTCTATCTTTGTTTATTCCTTTTCTCCTATAAATATAGATGAGTTCCATCTTTATTGCGATTGCGGCGTAGGAAATAATGCCAGTTTCAAAAGAGATGGAAACAAAAGCTTTATTAAGGCACTAATAATGGGTTTTTAAATTTAGTGGACGTTTCTGGAAATTATCGCGTTCATTTGTTCGTTACGTCTATAAATTGTGTTACATACACTTATAATTGTATCATTTTTCCCATTATAAAAACATTTTGAGTACTTGAGTTCTCTAAAGGATAATTTAAAGGAGCTTTGAAATACCCTAGGGTACGACGTACCCTCGTTTTCTAAAAGCTGTAACTGCTTTTAAGAAAAAAAAATATTTGACTTTTAAAAACATTAGAGAGCAGTCCTGCCTAGTGGCTTTAGCGTGCGACACCCATCTTTAAGGTCGTTTGATCCCAGGCTGTGCACAAATAGCCTTTTTTTTCTATGTCCGTATTTAACGATCGCTCGACCCGTGAAGGAACATCGTGACGAAACCTTAGACCCAAAAAGTCGACGGCGGTGTCAGACTCAGGAGGCTGATTACCTAATGATATGTCAAACTAATGAATAATTTGTCAAACTAATGACTTGCTCGTGATCATGAAACAGATACAGAAATCTGAGGCCCAGAACCTACCTAGCTACCTACCTAGACTTAGTTCAGGAGCATCAATATCTGCTAAAACAATGTAACTTGTTATTGAATAAAGAAATGTTCAACTGATTTATTTTGACACCACTTCGATGAAATTATTTAGTATTGTATTCTTAGTATTGTACCAATAAATAAATTCTCGAACCTGACGTAACCACTGAACTATACACAATAGTAATCCGAATTAATGCTATAGAAACAGCATTACGCTGAGATAATGATTGTCGACCGCAGCCTTGACAGCACCGTATGGGACCGACCACAGGCAATATGTCACAAGTTGTTTACTAATTTAGGATAACAATACTCAAACTTCTTGTCTATGCCCAACCAAATTCAAAAATCGAACGTTCCAAACAACATGTTTCGATTTAGTCTATGGCTATGTGAAAAAGCGAGTGCTTACTGCTCGCCTCCAATCTCCAAATTCCATATTTAAATTATCAATAGCGATATTAGACAAATGGACGAGGCTCATAGTTTCCTGGACCAGGATTTTCAAATTTTATTACTACATATTTAAAAAAAGTAATATCGTAATTTATCATCGTATTCATGGTGCCTGGTAACACACATTTAAATTTTCAACGAATACAAACTCGAGTTAATACTATTTACATAACTTTGGCAGTTGTGGTAGCAAGAGACTCAAGAAATGTAAAATTAATTCACAATTAAATGCCTTAAAATATGAATTCCTCACATGTGTTCTAGACTGAATAATCCAAATTCTACGCCTAAATATTATTTGTATGCGAAAATTATCAGCAAGTTAACATCTATAGACGAGCAAACATAATCGCTTTTACCGTTATCGCTATGCGCGGGAGTGGCGAACCGAAACGTCAAAGTCAAGGACACCTCGAAATAGGTGGGCTAAATTCGTTTTAGTCGCTATTATTGTACTGACTTTGACATTGTACGTTGAAACTGGTGAGTTATGAAACCGTGTTTTTGACTATAATTCTTAAGCCTCAGAAGTCTGTATCGGTTTCATGATCATTTGTCAATCTAATAGGAATGTAGGTGATGAACCTGTGACTGACACATTTGACTTTTTGGGTATAAGGCAAGCCGGTTTCCTCACGATGATTTCCTTCACCGTTCGAGCGAATGTTAAATGCGCACATAGATAGTCCATTATTGGTGCAGCCGGGGAACGTACCATGGATTAGAGTCGCACGCTGAAGATCTAATCCCTATTTATACTAACTGTAAATAGAACCTTCTTAAAATTCTTATATCCACGGGGTTAATATACGGGAGACATACACAACATTAAAAAAAATTGTACCGGCCGATGCAAAGGTCCGAACCAATAAATTTTGTTATTCTAATTAACTTTTGATAGTTAAATTAATTCTTTAGGCGATAGTTTTAGAATGTTATTCGTGGGTAAAGTTTACATTCAACGCATAATGGCGTCAATATGGTTAGACGATTCATTGATGATAAATCGCAGACATCAAGCCCTTAATCTTCATAAAAAAAGTCCGAAACCGATTTACGTGATGATAAGCTATTAACCAATCTATCAAACGGGCTTGTGCTATAAATTTTCTATGAACCCTAAAGAACACTCTCTCTGGAGTCTTTTTTCTTTAACACATCGCTTAATAAGAGCCAATTTTTATATCTATTAACACTTTGTTACACAAATACAGTACAATTAAAATAATTAAACAAAATGACGCTTCCGGCCTTATCACTTTCGAGCGATCCCTTACAGGCAACCACTGTGAGAAAAATTTGTTAAGAGGAAGAAGTGCAAAACTACATAAGACATAAAGTTTCTTAGAAAAAACTAATGGAACAAAGCAAAGCGATTAAAACATATGTAAACAGTTAAAGGGACAATAATAAAAAAGTACACATGTAAATGAAACAGAGCGCAATAGAACCAACTATTATACCTACATAACAAATGTTTCTTAACCTTTTCTTGACAATATTACTGTTAATGCATAATGCCGTAAAGAATTTAATTAATTATTTTAACACAACCCCATATAATCTTCCCGATCCATAAAAACGTCAAGTAGCTAAAGGATATACAACATATAGAAATTAACAATTCCTTCTGAAACTAAGCTCCCAATTCAAACGTCAATTGTTTCCATGGGATAACTCAGTAAGATATTTTCGTTATTCTATATATTGGTAAGAGATGCACTAAATTTATATTCATTTTACGAGTATACGAAGCCGCGCACTTTTGACTCTCACCAATACATTTCGTATTTAAATCACGCGGCAATCTCTATTCCGTGTGTTTTTAATAGAATAGGGCGATAAGGGAGCCTATGCGACGTCCAAAAAGGCAGACATCCCAACCAGGACTCCCATTTTAAGCCGGCAACGAGAGAGGCCTTTGAGGGATGAGTATACTCTCACTTTGAACAGTTGGATGTCGTATCTCTCAGGGAAGACCCACACCGAGAGTCGATACAACAGTTCGCTGGTTTGCCAAAGAAAGCGCCTTGTGAAGCGGAGCGTGGAAGACCAGCCATCAATGCTGATTAAATTTTCAATTGATACGGCTCGTACGGTGTTGAAACGAAGCAGGACTTTGTACAATACGATAGAGTACAATGTCTCTGCGTAGAGAGAGAGAATCAAGCCGGATAAGCTAAATAAGCTAAATATAATAAGTATGATATAAAATGAATTCAAAACTCGCAACCACACGATCATAACAATGGGTCCCGAGTCCGAACGATAAACTTAGCGTTATTCCAGTATCCGAAGCTTGCGGTTTTTTAATGCCCCTACAAAGTACCTGCCCGCAATTCGGGAGCTTTATGACCGAGCTTTAACTGGGAGATTTGTTGCCTACTTCACCTTAATAGATGGATTTTTTATAGTGTGCAATATTACGATTTTTAAGCATTAAAAATTATATATTTACAGTTTTAAAAATAACCTATTGTTTATTTTTAAATTGACAAATATTCGTTATAATGATGAAGATCTTAAAGATCTTTGGAATACGTTTAATCTACCAATGTATTTTTATAACATATTGCATTTGGATTAGCAATGTAGTTGCCATGGTTACGATGTATTACATGTGGCAAACACTGGACTATCTTTAGTCGTTAAATAAGGCCAATCATCATCATCCCTCAATGGCTGTACAACCTTTTGGGCGTTAGCCTCCGCAAGTATCTTTCGCCATCACAATCTATCTCGTGCATCTTGTGTCCAATTTCTAACACGCCAATTCGAATCTTCCTCATTTTCATTGATAACTCCATCCATACCAACGCAATCTCAGTCTACTGCACTGTCTTACGTGTGACCAGAGCCCCACAGGGGGGGGATTAGATTGCTAAGAGGGACAATTCGAGAACAGACTCGACGTTCTTCATTATTTTGAAAATTTATTTAATGTGTTTCGTTAAAAATTTACTAGTGCAATTCAACAATTTCATTTTTAATATTCAAATTATGTACAATACATACTACGGTAGAAAACACTGGTCTTAAGTTTAAAGCTTTATAAGGCCCATAGAGTTGAGAAATTATGAATTATACTGCTCTTAGGTAATATCCCTCGTTCGTGGTAACATAAAATGATTAAGTATAATCATTCTAATTCAAACCCAAATAACTTGAAGGAAATGCACTGTCCCATTAATCCTTCCCTTACCCTTTATCATTAAAATAGTAACTGGTAGTAATTCGGGAACCCTTTCTTCAATTAAAGCCTTACAGAGGATCGTAACTATAACGTCTCAAAGCCCAAATACCGCGATCGATTCAGCCGACACGTCGTAAACAAACTCGTAAACTTACAAACATAAAATACTTAATGCGAGATATCATACAGTGCTGAGAAATAAATCTTTGTTTTCGGTGAATTTTTTAGCAGAAATGGAAGACTTTACCATATAAACGTTATATTCTGGCTTTCCAATAATATTGTATTTAGGTATTTTAATAAAACGGTAGGTTAAAACCAGCTTAGCATGGGACTAGGTCAATTGGTGTGAATTGTCTTAAAAAAAAAAAAAAAAAAAAAAACTTTACACCGCGGGAACGCTTTCATCATAGAGATGTCGGGAATATGCAGAGCTTTGCACTTTAACAACAGGTTCCGGTTGCGACGGGCGGCCTTATCGCTAACAAGCGATTTCTTCCAGGCAACTCTAGTATTGTAAAATAGAAAAGAACCACCAACTGAGGGTAAAATAGAAGAACTGCATAAAAAATGAGTGCAACAGAAACTAAACTTAAGTAAAATGTAAAAAATACAAAAGCCAGTCTTATGGTTAATGAATCATTATTAATATAAGTAGCTAAGTACGAGTCAGAAGAGAATTGCTCAAAAAGAAGATTACTAAATAAACTTTAAGACTGAGCTCGTCTGATAACAAGAGGTAAGGAGTTCCAAAGCAGGATACTTAGCAACTATTATTCAGCTAAGTAGTACTAAGATCTTCGTTCTTAAATTTAAAAATAGAATTTCTTTCTCTATTCTATTTAATAATTCAAATTTGAAAATAGAATTGAGTAGTATTAGGAAACGGATACAAAAAGACTTAAGACTTTAATCAAGCTGGATCCTCTTAAGCTATTGTGCAATGTAAACGAAATCGAATAAGGTTCATCGATCGCGTCAAACTAGGTATTTCAGATAAGGGTTGGGTCACATGGAATATAAAAATAAATAATTCAGTGGCGCAACAAACTTTTTAGGTCTGGGCCTCAGATTTCTGTATCTCTTTCATGATCATTTACAGGCAAGTAGATAATCAGCCTGTGCTTGGGAAACTAAGTCAAGCCGCACATAGACAGAAAGTTGGTTCCATTGGTGCACAGCCGAGGATCGAACTTACGACCTCAAAGATGAGACTCTGTTCACATGAAAAGTCAATTTAAAATTAAATAATATAATTGTGGTTAGTCACAATCATTTATCAATAGTTTAAAGAACAAAGAAAACTGGAGTAGTAATGACTCACAATAGATATCAATTGTTTTTTTAATATAGGTCGATCACCCATTGTTGTCTCGTAGGTGTCTCACTGTATACGATTTCAAATATATTATACAAATAAGTAATTTTATAAAATTCCTTATTCTCTCATCACCTAGTTACCCAATAAACATTATTAAAGAAAAAATGTCAACACTTTGGATGATCTGGGGTTATTTTTAGATTTTTAAGGAAGTGTGAAGGTTGTATTGTGCATTAAGTCTATCATCTATAATATACATAGACAACATTTATTACTAACAAAAACACACAAAATAACAATAATAAAAGTAAAAATGAAATGAGAAATATAAAAAAAAACCCTTTTCCCATTCGGTTCGTTTCATGTGTGTAATGCGTGTGTGCTGTGGTTGTAATTGGCCCTGGCTCAGCATTATGCTGACAACTATGATATTATAAATCTATGTTTAAGACACCATATAAACGTACCCTTACAACGAGGGTGAACGTTTTACGATCCACGGCATCTCCTTTACTCGAACGGTAGTCGATATGATCACTTATTTCACGCTGTTTTCCACTAAACACTCGAGAAAAATTGCTACAAATACTGTTACACTTTGAAATACATTTAATATTATCCAAACTAGTATTAAAAAGTCATTTATTTCATGAAATATAACATATCAGTGGCGCCACAACCATTTTAGGTCTTAGCCTCAGATTTCTGAATTTGTTTCATGATCATTTGTCAATCTAATAGGGAAAGTAGGTGATCAGCCTTCTGCGGCTGACACACGCTGTGGACTTTTTGGGTCTAAGGCAAGCCGGTTTCCTCACGATGTTTTCCTTCCCCGTTCGAGCAATGTTAAATGCGAACATAGAAAGAAAGTCCATTGGTGCACAGGCGGGGATTGAACCTACGACTTGGGGGTTGAGAGTCGCACGCTGAAGCAACTAGGCCAACTCTGCTCTATTTTGCATTTCATGAAATATATTTAAATTTTAAAACCTCCGAACTTTTCAACCATATATGAATAATCGCAATTATAACATTGTGACAATTGTCATATTATATACTAAAAACATAAAATAAGATGTAGAATTAGGTATACAATAATAAACTAAAATCTAAATAAATCTAATAATAAAAATTTTAAAGCTAAGTTTAGGGTTGGAGTCGTAGACGAAAATTACAAAAAAGAAGATTCTTAAATGAATTTTAAGCGAGGAAATTTTGCCAGTGTTAAAGGTACACTGCCACAGGGACCAAACTTTTTAAATTTGTTTTAATTTTCTTTTTATTAATTTTATTTATTATTACTATGTAGATTAAGAAAATTGTGCATAATGTATATTTGATTGTTGTGATTAGGTTTTAATAAACGACATATCTCTTTCAAAGTTAAGGTGTACAATATATGTATGTTACAGTTATAAAAGAATATTTTTTACGCGGCCCTAATTTCGGATGTAATACTGATAATAGTTATTATCTTGTATATATACAACATCATTTTCAACTATATAACAAACTTATCAAGGCTATATTTTTAAACAGAGACGTGAATTCCCGGAATACCACTCGAGGAATGTCCGTTCACCAGGAGACATTGTCCATATTTCCTTGGAAATAAAATTCCTTTGAAAATTTTTCCTCCCACGAAGCCTCTTATAAAGCTTATTAAATTAAAACAAAATGAAAAATCTCTTCTTGGTAAGGTCGTATTTGACAAATTGTCTGTATAAAATGTCTATTAATTTAGGAAAACATAAAATCTCAAGAATTACAGTTTCAAATAATAAATGTTACATAATACGTATCCTTATTCAAAATTTTATTAAAACTTGTCAATAAATTATCACGTGATACGTATAATATAATCGTTTTTGATAGCTAGGAAGAAAGTTATTTTTTTATGTAAGTGATACCGCCCATGGACACTCACATTTCCAGACGGCTCGCAAGTGCGTTGCCGGCCTTTTAAGAATTAGTACGCCCTTTTCTTGAAGTACCCTAAATCTAATTGGTTCGGAAATACTTCATTGGGCAGCGGGTATGGGTTAAGAAACGCTCAGTTGTAGAACGACTGACGTCGAGGTGATACGGGTGGAATTTCGTATTCTGCCTCGATGTCCGATTATGAAACTCAGCTGCTGGTAATAAAACAAACAACCGTGAACACTCTCTACGCAACGCTAAGGGATCAAAGTCCGACTATTGATCGATTTAAGAACTTTAAAGACAATTCACACCAATTGACCTAGTCCCATGCTAAGCTGGTGAAGCTTGTGTTATGGGTACTAGGCAACGGATATACATACATATTATAGATAGACATTTAAATACATATTTAAACACCCAAGACCTAAGCACAACACCAAATGCTCATCACATCGATGTTCGTCTCTGCCGGGGATCGAGCCCGGGACCCAAGGATTCGCAGTCACCCACTACTAACCACTAGACCAATGAGTCGTTTAATAATTTCAATAACAATTTATTAATTAGTTTCAATACAGCATAGTAATTAAATTGAAAATCTCAGTATTTTGGACTCTTACATGCGAAACAAACATCTAGTACCTACTATTTAATTAAAAGAGCAATTGTTCAGTGATATCGGAGTTTATTATCTTCTTGTCATTTCCAATACGCATAATAAGACTTTCATTGCCCAATAAAATGTTTTATTCCCGATCAGATTGTTATGAGCGCTTGATTTGTCATTTCGGCGCTTTATCCGAACACTGAGCGCGACAACGGACTTTGAGGCAACGATATTGCATTTAAATAGGTTTATTTCCGGTTATTAAGGTTCGATATTTGAATTTCAATTACGATTTTTGTGCTATAGCGGTAATGTGCGGTTTATCATCATTTTGATTAGACACTTTGGCTTGGATATTGCTTCATAAAGTCCTAGGTGCCGAATTATTATACATTAAGTTCCGTAATAGTGTAATGTGTGAAAATTAATTTCGCTACCAATATTAACCATTGTTTATATAGATAATATAAAATTAAGGATTAATAAAAATGCTGCACGTTTCCAATACGTCTAGATTTTTTTGTTATTGATATACTATCAGCGTTGCCTTGTCCATAAGACGTGTCTTAGAATTCTAGAACAAGCTGGTGAATACAATTGCTTTGCGTAACCCCATTAGAAGAATATAGAACAAAACATCATAATATCTCGTACAGCTGCAGTATCACTATTTGCATGGGTGACGTTCTTACTTGTCTGGTGACGTAACAATTAATCTTGTACAACGCATTGAACAACTTAACCACTTAAATAGAAGTACGACAAATGAATTATCCCGAAGCGCACACAACAAAATGTATTTGTGGTAAATACACAAACATTTACCTTCAAACACATTGGTTCGTTTTAGGTACGTTATACACGATAAGACAATTCATCTTTTTGGTAACTATGTAGGCGAACGGCGAAAGTAGAAAAGCGTAGTTTTTATAAAGTGTGACAGGATCGAATGTTTAATATTACGTGAGCTTCTGACATGGGTTTGCCAAAAAAATTAATTGATTATGTAGATATTTATAATTTTCATTTGATCGACTCGTAAATATTAATAAACAACATTTACAATGCAGTCCGTGTTAAAAGAAATAGGTAGTAGTGATCGGGTACCAATACCATTTACGTAAGCTATTTAATACCTCCGATGACTACATAGTCGGGGAATTATTTAGAAAACATTTATAAAAGAAAAAAAAAATGCAGTCCGTGAATTGAACGAAATTTCTATGTTAAACATGAAAAGATAACACATTTATTACAGGTACACAATTTAATTAACTGTCCATAATGACAATCAATTTTTAATCTACATAAAAAATGCGTGCGTACAATGTACACATGTCAGAAGTTAAGCTTCTTTGTAAATTAACTATTACTAAAGTACAAGCCCCCAATAGAAGATCATGTACCTACCAGTATATGATCACTCCATGTATTTGTATTTATATTCACACTGTATACGTGCTAATTAATGATAATATAAAAAAATCTGCGTTAACTGCACAAGACGTTATGCGACAGAATTGCCATCTAAAGTTCTAATATGTAACTACTAAACGAATACATCAATCAATAGCGTGTATTTTTCGCGATCTCCCTTACCCTCCCTCTCTCTCTCAATCTTTCTCACTCGCATGCTTACTACTAATACACTAATACTTTCGCTCTATGGCTATTTACCATGCCATTTAATGTTATTATTATTGCGTTTCATCCGTAAAAATGTTACCCCCATGAGCCTAAAGAAGTTTCACTTCATAAACTTTCACATTTTAAGAACTTGCTGATAGTGTGGGCTAAAATAAGACAGTTAACATTTGCGTAACTGCCAATAAAGGCAACATTTTGAATAAAATAACTTCGCGGCATGAGTAAAAGCCTTAGATAAATCAAATCTTAGAAAACGTAACAATGGGAGGCATCTTCAAATGAAACTCAATTTCCTTCGACAAAGCGCACATTACTGTTTAGAGAGTTGAGAGTCGGCGGTTCCTACTGTTTTCTTAGGAGTAACGATGTTTCAACATTTTAGCTATAAAACATTATATGTGGAATAAATAAATTCTATCATTGTTTTAGTTTAGATTGAGAGGGACCATAGTGAGTGAAAGAGAAAGAGTTTAAAGGAATATAGCGTGACGACGTATGTTTCGAAATATAATACATATACATATAAATACAAACAGTATTTCTAACAAGTCTAGTTTTTTTTTAACCTCTTTTATATAATGTGTATTCCACAATTGGCTATTTATTTAAGTATAATTTGTTTTAGTATTATAATACTTAAATATACAATATATTGTATATTTAAGTATTAGTTGTTTCGAATGAACTGAATGTCTTGACTCAATTTCAAGAACGAATTTCTAGTTTTAATCCTTTGCAGTTAAAATTTATTTAACTAATATAAACCTAATTTCTTTAATTGGGCCTTATACGTTAATGAATAAGACCGTCATTATTTAACTACCCTCTTTAGACAGAACTTAAAATTACTTCTCACTCTCATTACCCGTGTACGAAAAGTTATCACTCATTCAAAGAGAATATTCAACAAACTTTCCATTCCAACAAATAATATTCAAAACCGAAACTCATGTCTCCCGTCGTTAGGGTTGCCAACAAAAGCTTAAAATCAAATGAATCGTATTAATTATTTAAAGCTAACGAAGCAAACAAAAAGATGTTAATATTAATACTATATTAATCTTTTTCAGGCTAAATAATTAGGTACTTAATTACTTATAAAATACGTTACTATATATGACGAAGCTCTTTCATACCTTAGAAAAGCTTTTGAAAGCGCTAGTCAAACATTAATTATGAAAAAAGCGCGTCGCCTTTAGCAGATTCTGTTCCAAATTGTGGGAAAATGTGACGAAGACAGTTCATCTACAGCTACAAAGGTCAGCTGATGTGCAATCGCCCCATGCCCTAATCCGTTTACTTTTTCCGCATAGTCAACCCTAGCTCTATTCATCTAAGCGTAACTTTACAAGCCCGAGTCATTTGCAAAACTTAACTCTCCTAATGTTACACCATTTGCTGGCGACATTTCTACGTTGACAACTTTCCGCCATGGAGCCTTTATTAATTAAAAGGCAAACAGAATTAGAAACAAAACAAACTTTGACAAACATCTCAAAATGTTTATTCCAATTATTAAAAGCTTCTTTATAACTTCAATCACGAAAGCCTATCCAACTACCCGCAGACGATATTAAAGTACACAAATAGACTACCAATTAAAACAAAGAAAAAAATTCTCTATCTTCCTTTAAATTTCTTCTGTAGAAACATTACCTGTCCACATCCTATCCCTAACTTTCGTAATACCTACTAACTGACGACTAACTGAGACTGATTTTAAATTAAATTATCATGATTCATGTGCAGTTTTAATTAGTTTAGTTTGTTTTTTGTTCATGTTTAGTTTTTTTTTCTATCTATGTAATATGTATTTTTGCACTTCTTGTCTATGTTATCTAAATTTTTTTTCTTTTCTCACAGTGGTTGCCTGGAAGAGATCGCTCGAAAGCGATAAGGCCGCCAGTTGCATTCCTTTGCATTTAATAAATAATAAATAAATAAATAACATAACAAATAACAAACACGTTAAACATGACGTGTCCATGCTTACCACCAGATGAAGAAATATCTGTTAAAATAATTTAAGGAAAATTGCGCTGCAGATAACATTAAATCTAGTGAGCTTGCAGCTACAATGTATTCTCAATTTGCGCCACACAACTCATCGCTAACTCGCCGTTACCAGACTAATATTTAAAGCACAATCCACAAATTGGTTAGGACGGAATCTAAGTAGAATTACAACTTGCAAGCAATCCACAGCCCGCAAACGAACTAAGTTATTTATAATAGAAAACTAAGGGCGTCTGCCGACCGGGATTTGAAACGCAACAAAGAATAATAATGTGACACAGGTACCGTTCGACAAAGTGGAGGAACGCCTCCTGCAGAACTGCCAGCAACTAGCATGAAGTTGCACTCGTTTCAGGGGACAACACACGTTTGAGGTCGCACAAGCCGCGGAGTGATATAAAGAAACTGATTTCAAATAATCGACTACTAGTACTACTCGAACGTGACAGAAAGTATAATTTTAAGAAATAATTTCATGTGCATGTGCATAGCGTAGCCTTTTCCCTTTTTTTAAGCTTATTTACTTTTTTATGTAATAGGAGGTGAACGGGCAGAAGGCTCGCGTTGCCGGCGTTTTAAGAATTGGTACGCTCTTTTCTTGAAGGACCCTAAGTCAAATTGGTTCGGAATATGCACAGTTGTCTGAAAGTAACTGCTCTTAGCGAAACGAAACGTTTAGATTTCATTAACATTCTCTTAAGGAACTGGGGTGATTTAGTGGCGTAAATCACACAAAACACTATAACTAATGAGGTTTTAAATAACAAGTAAAATTTTGTGATATTCAAATTTCGAATTTTATAACCGCGCCGTGTGTACAGTTCCGAAATAAAACGTTCAAATTCTCGTGTTAACTCTGGCAATATATTACAACTACTTTCGCGGCTTCTGTTTAAAACGCAAACTAGACCATTTGTCTGTAGCTCGCAGGGAAATGGGTGCCTTGATCCATATAAACTTCTCACATATAATAACGTTGTATATTTTAGTCGTTATTCATATCGCTTCCTTAGAAGTCCTCTAGAACATTTGGTGGACTGTATGTGTGGGTGATTTACGTAAGTTTAAATATTATTTATGACCATAATGCATTCACAACTGTTTTTTATAGCTGATTCATCAATCATAAAGGAAGGTGCTGCCGATAATCTACGTCCCAGTTCTTACTAAAAATCTTTTATTATATAATTACCATCTTATATAAAAACATGTATTTTTAAACATGAATTTACTTTACAAAGGAACTTCAAACATTAGCTATATTCCAAAGTATTAAGTATTCATTAAAGAAAATATATTTAAATTTTCGTCGTAATAAAGATTAGGTATTAAAATGATACATCATAAGATGAGCGGGATCACTGACCGTTTTAAACGGCCCACACACGCTATCACACTATCGCTTATATCATATAATATTACACAACACATATATTATCATTCCCTAATAAAATTTTAAGAAGAATTTTGTCATTACTGAATCATGTTGTTTATTACTATGAGGTTACATTAAGCTCAGAAAAAAGGTTTATCTTAGCGCGTATACAAACTTTTTGTTAGAATTTTTGAAGTGAAAACTTCTTTAGCGGCGCTGAGCACTTTTTTGTATGGGTAAAAACTTTCAAACTTGCGTCAGGGTCACGTGATGCTGATCGAAAAAGCGTAAGATCGAGGGGAAGGGAGAGGAACTAGTATCTCCCACTCTTTCTACCGTGCCTGAGTGTACAGCGTCCCACGCGTATCCAAGGATGGTGACAGCTGATTGCTTGACTGTTGTGTAGTAAATACACTGTTGTGCATTCGTAAATGTGAATTGTTTAAATTATGGAAATCGAACAAAGTGAATCTATTAATGAAAAAAGTAATGATGAAGTAGTGAAAGAAAATGAGTAAGTACTTTATAAATTACTAGATGAAAAACTCTTATTTGGCTTTAATAAACAAAAATAACTAATAATAATAATAATAATTTAGATAATTTTTTGTTTTTTAAATAACGATATAATATTATAAATTGTCATATTTGTGTACGATAGCGCAATAAATAAACATTGTATTCTACCTCATAAATGATAGTACTTTTATACTTATAATTAAACACAACGTTAATATTGAAGTTTTCACTTCTGCCGGCACTCCCGGAGTGTTAGTGTTTTTTTTATTTTTAAGGTTTTGAGAATAATTGCTTTCAGTTCTAACTTGTGTCCGCCATGAACATGAAAATTTCGGACTCGCGCTTCACTGATTCTGACGTTTTTTAAATGAATTTCATGTATCTGATGTCGCAATCATCGCGCGGTCAGTGACAACATTAAAGTCGGGATTTCAAACGTTGGAAGTTACAGAGTTGCGACCATAAGGCCCCATATCAGACCTCGAGCGACCCGATGCAGCGCACTATATGACTAGTTATATAATGAAGCGGAAACAATATATAATATTCACATACATAATCTTGTCGGAATATTTATAGGCGTTATGTAATCTACACTACTGTAAAGAGTTTTTGTTTATTAGCATCGAATAGACTCCAAAACTAGAGGATCGATTTTAAAAAATATTTCACCAATACAATTTGACACTATCCCTGATGATCATATTTTCAGATAGGGTCGTACTAAAAAATTACCCAAGGTTTGAAAAAAATCCAAAAATCCCTACGCTGGAACGTTTGACAATAGAGCTTTATAGAGAATCTATAAAAAAGTCTGCGATACCGAGGTAGGTTTAAGGGTATGAAACACGACCGAATTCATTGGGGTGGAACGGCAGAGCACAACTAATCTTAATATATATAAATTACGCGTCGCGTTGTTTGTCCGCTATGGACTCCTAAACTACTTAACCGATTTCTATCAAATTTGCACACCGTGTGCAGTTTGATCTAACTTAAAAGATATAATAGCTTACATCATAATTAATACCCGCAATATTATTTTATTGCAAATTATTTGTTTATTATTTGACAGTCACAATTCTAACATAAGGCGCTGTGTTAAAAGTACTAACGTTTAAAAATTTAATGGCATAACCACCAAAAAAGCATGGTGTTCTCCTATCGTTTCCCTTGAACAGTTTACTACTATGTAATAATACATATCTGATCCAGTCAGCTAAAAATCTCTTTCACTAAACTCAAATCAGTCGTATACTAATCTAATTCTTAAAGGCCGATTTACATTATCTTAGTGTTTAGGAGAGTGCTTTAGAACAACTTGAAAGGCAAGTTCTTTAGCGTAGCGTTTACTAAAGCAAGTAGCGTTTACATGTTTCAACTAAAGTACTATCCTAAAGCACTCTTCTAAACACTAATGATAATGTAAATCGGCCTTTAGATACAATAAGAGATTTAAACTCGGAATACTCGCCTCGAAGTAACAGATTTGTCGAAGCAAGTTAAGTCGCAAAACTTACGCATATCACGTATAAAAATTAAATAATTTCTATCAACCGGGTCTTACATCCGGGGTCAACGTCCAACCAACAATGGAATCCACTGATTTATATAAAACACATCAATTAACAAAAACTGACGCCACAAACTTGTCCTAATAAATTGCCGGGAACAATTACACGCGATTAGAATCCACAGTTATATGTGCGTAATTCAATGAAATTAAATAGAAAATAACGACGGAGAGAGATATGATTTCTGGTGATATAATAATGGGATTTGTTTAATGAATTAGTTATACTTTCTGTGTGTTTCATATGATGAAGAAAATTAGGAAAAAGGGACTTTATTCCTAAAACATACCGTTCAATTTTGATTGCTGTGATTTCGTTAGAACATTAAGAAAATGAAAAACTCAGCACAAATTTAATAAGAGTAAGACCACAGAAGTTTTATTTAGATTTGAAATGTAAAAAATAAAGAGCATTGTTATAAGAACTACTAATATAACTTAGAAGAGCTTAAATATCAGCTGACTCATTTAGGGGTTAATAAGAAAAATACAATTAATGCCTTACATAGAATACCCAGTTATTATTCGATTCGGATCGGCATTGATTTTATTCTTATAGTACCTGAAACAAACAAAAACAAAGCGATTAATAATTGTTATAAGAAAGGCAAACAATCAAATCAAGAAGTGTCCCAGGCCAAACTATGATTTATACAAGTATATCTGCGTATTAACACCACATATAAATATTTTTTTAATTTAATCCATCTGCAATCAGCCTCTTGGCTTTTATCAGATTTAATGACATGATTTTGAGGCAATTAGGTAATGCAAATCCAATAATTTGTTTTCCCTCCGTAACTCGCAAACTATCAAACTGCGGCAAGTTTCGCCATATCATATATACACGATTAACCATGAAACACGCAGCGCGTGACAGAAGTCACTAGTCAAAGACTCTCCTCTTTGCCTTCTGACGAAACCTTCACGACGTGAAACTAAATTCAAATCTATGATTCTCGTAACATTAATAAATACAATTTCATGATTGATTTCAAGTAAATATATAACCCACATTATGAAGTGTTATATAGAAGGGTGAATGACCGAATTTATATAATTACAACAAACACAGATAGCTCGATACGCAATGTATTGTTATTTTAACAATTAGTTGAGTTGTTATGTAAATAACAGTTGATAACAATATAGTGGCATTGGGTAAAAATTTCGAAAGTTTTTTTTTTTACTTTCTCGTTGAATATTAAAGTAGGTTAATACAGAAAAAAACATCACGATATTATAACATAAATACAATAAAATCCTTGTAAAAAAATACAATTTAGCAACGTACTCTGTCAAAGTAATTGCTAGCCATTGATGTAACACTGCTATTAGACCTGACACTACAGTCATACTTAGCGCATAGTGTCTTACCACAAGTGCTACATGTAATAAGTGTCTTTTAACCAAATTTATAAAAGACTGTTGACAGCCCTTGGATCGTGACTCTAAACTAATATTTTTTATGTGAGCAACATCATAATGAATCCGCCTTGTCTTTGGTCAAAATATCAAAGACATGTGTCAGGTACAGCAGGCAATCCAAAGAGTAAAAAGGGCTCTATACAAAATGTAGTTACATTTCGTTAATTCGCTCATTTCATGCTAATAAGCTGTTTTCATAGCAATCAATCAGTCAATACTCGTCAATCAAAAAACTGTCACAATCTGTAAAAGTTTAAATTTCGAACTCTTGACAAAACATTAATCCTTGTACTCCCCAAGCACTAGGCTCCGTGTTCTCAATCAATCTTTATTACAGTAAACACGATTGACAAGGGTTATTAACCTCCCGTTTCGCTACACGCGAGATAAAATTATCTACAAATGTTGACTTTTCTTTCATTAGCTCTATAATTTTGTATACATTTGCGTAAGTTGCTAAATATTGGGTGTATGTTTGAGTGTGTTATTAGATATTAAGGTTAATACAGGTACAATCAGTAATTGAAAAAACTAGTGTATAGCCAAAGTTAAAAAGAACTAATTTAGGACGTAATACCCATCCATATATTATACATCGCAATGCCGACAATTCTATATGCTAGGCTCGTAATGAAAGGACAGTTTTATTTGTTTGTTGAATTTTACCTACCTTTACCTAAAAATGTATGTAAAAAATAATATAGAAAACTATTTAAGTGTTATATTGTAAAAAGTTGTATAATGCGTATCGCGAAGAACTAAGAACCTCCTCAACAGGATTTCAGGCTAGATAAAGCCTTAAAATTAATCTCCTAATCAAACAAAAATCGTAACAAAAATTGACGATCAGTTTCCGTAAACAGAAAGCGAATTTTCTAAAAATAAAACGATATACCCAAGAGGCCGCGATCCTCTGAAGTATAAAAATCAACGCCGATATCTTGTTTAGACGTTACGAAAAATGGCAAAGTTTTTATCGAAACCAATTTCGACGTAAGTGCGTCGGTGATAAGGGTTTTTACAACCGAACCTTAGTGCATCGTCTTCTATTGTTTATGTAAGGAATGTCATCAACAATCACGTCAATAGATGGCGTTGACTCTAAATATAATATTTAATTGTTATCTGTCAACTGTCACATTCTTTCGCTGACGTCTGAAACGTCGCGAAATAATCGAATAAAGGTGGAAACATACTACTAAAACGCCACGCGACGCAACGTGTCGACACCCGATGTCCATCGTGCACATTATCAACACGCGACACCACGACTTAAATCCAATTCGTGGAAATTCCACACAGTATGCATTTTCAGTAAGAAACAAATTTAAGGAATATTTAGGTGGTGAAGGCGCCGTTCCGTGGTGGCTTGATATTGTGAGGAAAGGTAGACAAAATTAAAAACTTGCAACTCATACAAAAGTCTTGTAATATAATATTTTAATAAAACTTTCCGCTTGTATTCATTTGTTCGGCTATTTCTTCCCATGCATTATTTCTCACAGTATGGTTGCTGTATTAAGCTAATCTCATGTCATATAGAACAGAATATTGTTTCACCAACTCAGTTAATTGTTGGTCGTTCATTTCGCCAAAAAAATAAATCCAAAAATATGTAAGTATATAAATTGACATTTGTGCCAAAAACTCGAACGTTTGACGCTTGGCGTCAACAACACGACAACACGCTGATCCAAATCGATTGGATGTTACCGCGTGTGATCACATGGCGTGTTGTCTATGTGCACCTGACCATATTAAATATATGGGATTGATAAGTACTGACATACGTCGGATGGCGTGGTGTAGCGTCGCGTTTTAGTAGTATGTTTCCGCCTTAAATTCGTGTTATTATCGGTTTTCAAAAACACCGGCTCTAACCCTTCCTCAGATTGCTTTTATTTCTCTGATCATAATTATTTTATCAGCTTTTTATGTCCACACGTCGTCAATTTTTGGTCTAAGAAAACCCAATTCCCTTCTGCGTACGAGTATGTATTAGTCTGCTTCATACATATCTCGTGTTCGTTCTGATTGGTAGGCGCCTTCTATACTAATCTAATAAAAGTCGGTATCGCTGAAAATATATTAGAACCCTCAACATCGGCCACGTTTACGAGATTACCAGAGATATACATTGAGTTGTTATTCCAGAAATGCGAGTCAAAATTGGAGAGTTAATAACGAAATAATGTAAAAGCCAGAAATTATAGCTGCTATCTGAGAAACGCAACATCGAGCCAAACCGCAAACAGTGAGTACAAGTATTCGGCTGCAGTGAAGTATGTACGAGTAATTATTCCGAAACCCTCCCAGCCGAAACTTCAGCGGAATTAGTTGGAAACCGAAATACTCGTTTCCACAACTTTGAGCCCAACAAAATTCTTTTCGTGTCATACTTCGTAACTAACTAATATCACGTATACGTTCGAATATGTAGGCTTCAAATAAAAGACTGTCGCAGTGACGTAACACATCTAAGTTTACGAAAAAATCTAATGATTGATTTAAAAAAACCTTCACGGTGTATCGTCAGTGCCACGTCACGTCCCCATATATATTTTCATTTATACTACAGTTATAATCTATGTAGTTGTCCTGTGGTAGACTGATCATCTACTTGATGCAATCTGAGGTCAAGGCCCATTTAAGGGTCATGTAATGTTTATAATTTTTATGACATTTTTAGCCGCCACTGTGGAATTTGCCTGGGATATTTAAGAAACCAACACGACTAAGGGTCATACAAAACAAATATTAAAAAGGCCGGCAACGCAAGCCTTCTAGTTCTAACATCCTGTGAGCAGTATGAAGTACCTCAACTTACTACTTAATTCAAAAAGCCGCAGAGATGGTTATACTACCTACTGTATAATTAATGGTTAGATTACGTAATCGTAATTGAATGAAGATTTAAATGTGTTAGAAGGGCGCCTGACGTAAGATTTGCTTGTAAATGAAAATTTAATGTTTCCTTTATCAAGAGCTACCCTCTCCAGGCATTAGACAACGCGTATAGTCTAAGAGATGAATATTTAATGGTTTTTTCAAATTATAAGAAGCAATATTTATTGCACTCAAATGCATTGAAAATATTAAATAAAAGTATTTTAGTAATTGTGAGGCCAATGCAGCAGCTATATCGTAGTAGTAGACCCCTGTACAGTACTCAAGTCAACGACCATCCACTTTCCGTGCGGCTTGATCCCTTGGCGTTTCGTAGAGATGTCTCTCTGCATCTTCTACCCCATTTACCATGGAGAGTTTTCAGAGGTGTTGTTTGGACTAATACCTGCAGCTGAGTTTCATCATCCGACGTCCAGGCAGAATACAAAATACCATCCGTATCACTTCGACGCTCATCGTTCCACAACTGAAAGTTTCTTAAGGCAGTTTTTGCCGCGCACCACCACTATGAGGAACTTCCCACTGAAGTATATCCGAACCAATTCGACTTAGGGTTATTCAAGAAAAGAGAGTACCAATTCTTAAAAGTCCGAAAGCAACGCACATGCGAGTCTTCTGGCAATGTGAGTATCCATGGGTATCATCAGGTGAGCCTAGTGCCCGTTTACCTCCTATTCATTCTGTCTCCGATCTTTATTTCATTTAAATATCTTAACAAGTATTCATTCAAAAATTATGAAGCATTATTTATGTCAGACTATTTTTTTACACAGATAAAATAATAAGAAGTATCTCTCAGACTATATCGATCAGTCAGCAAGCGACCGCGCGCAAATTGAATCCAAACGTTATATTTAACGGAGACAGTTCGCGGTTCCAGTCGCTACGGAGACATTACGGGGGCTTGGGAACAACTTATCATATACCTCGTTTAGGCTGTCAATAACTTGACATTAAGTTCATCCTGCAATGAGCTAAAACCAAGCCATGAACGTTGTTTAGATAATTTTGTAATGTTTCATTGATAATTAATCGTGTTACTATCGCGTAATCTAATATATAAAATTCTCGTGTCACAATGATTGTTCCCATACTCCTTCGAAATGGCTTGATCGATTCTCATGAAATTTTGTATGCATATTCAGTAAGTTTGCGAATCGGCTACTATCTATCATTCAACCCCCTAAGTGATAAGGGGTGTCCACCCAAAAAAAATTTTTTTAGACCATTTCCATTGTTGTTATTTTTTTATGATACATCATACAAAAATTCATACAACCCCTAATTTTCACCTCTCTACGATCAACTCCTATTTTTATTATTGTAGATAGTTATTTTTATTGAACTAAGAAAATGTTTCCTAGAAATAATACATTTGCCGGGTCAGCTAGAATATGAATTAACTTTTGAACCCTTCAACGAAGGTAAAAGAGGAGTTTTAATTGGACCTGTATTTAGATTTAGGTTTTACTGTCTGACAGTATTGTTAGAATCTTTTATATTTTTATATATTATAACCGCAGATTACGTAACTCTTATGATATAATAATATAAATAATTAACACAACGCTCGGGACATAGTTTCAGTTAGTAAAACTAAGCTAATTTTTACAGCAATTTAATTTTCTATATAGGTTCACAATACATTTACGCCGTATTTCCATAGAGTTCTCATCTGTCTTTTTTCATCCCAATATAAAGATAGAGACAGAGTTAAGAACATTTTTTTTAACACAAGGGCGACTCCTGCGAAACCTCGGAAACGGACCACGGTCGTCGCGGGGTGTTCAATCACTTGAAGGGAAGGACGGAAGCTCACTGGAGTGAGCGAAGTACAAAATACGTGGTCAACGCCTTCCCGGCGGTATTTTACGCTAATCTGGTTTTCACTTTACTTCTTACGGCTTCTAATCTGTCAATAGCTCCCAACTTGAGAGTGACAACGAAAACTCTATGTACAGCAGCAGCTTTTTTTTTATATGGCTCTGGCACGGTTTGTGCATTAGCCAGCGTCAAGTATAAGATTTTTATAATTCGTACTTTTTGCCTCAGAAATTCGACCATGTCCTCCATGTACGGTTTAGGCACTCGCCCGGTTTCACACAACCCTCCCAAAGGCCGAGAACAAATTTAAATTAAATTAAAACTTGCCCTCGAACCGGGAATCGAACCCGGTACCCCTCACCTAGCTGCCACTTAATAAGACCGCTAGGCTATGAGGCCCCCACAGCAGCAGTTTATAGTATACTGCGTTTTAGTATTATATGTAATTAGTTAATTTTAGCATTATGTCTCAGACTAACTGTTCCTACTTTAGTTACAAAACTATGTTGTTATTATATATAGGGCTAACTTTTAAGTAAGCACTGGTAAGAAAGAAAGCTTTAGGAACATACATTAACACAAGTAAGAGCTACTTTTTACTAGAATTTAAGCTTGAGGCGGAAGCTAACATATTATGCCATTATACATGTAGCCTTTTAGGTACCGTTGCGCGTAATTTTCTCGCATCAAGAGACTACATCTAGCTTATTTCCTTTGCGATATAATACTGCCTGTAGTACACGACTTGATATGAAAGTGAGATTAAAATATTTGAGTAACTTCATATATATGTCACCGTAAAATTATATCTCGCGAGATTGTAAACTGTCGAAAGATTGTGAACCTCAACGAACTGCTTACAATTTAAGGTATTATTATTCGCTAGTTATTTGAAATTGTTGCGAAGTAAAATTAATCTGTAATTGACCAAAGAAGTTTGAATGATAACTAAGTTAGTGTAGTACAATCTACCGAATAATAATACGTTAAATTGTAAGCAGTACGCTGAGGTTCACAATCTTTCCACAGTTTATAATCTCGCGAGATAGATTACAATCTAACGGTGTTTACAATTTTACGTTAACATATACAAAGAGTAAACGCGCTTTAAGCTGTAGCGAGAATCAGAATAAACCTTATTATATTAGGTTGGTAATTCAAGTTCGTTGTATCGAATTATAATTTCTCCAGGATTCGAATGCTTACCACACTACACTACGTGCAGGCGTATACTGAGTCGTTCGTATAATAGGAATTTTTCTAACTCAAACAGTAACTATTATAATTTCTCCAGGATTCGAATGCTTTCCACAGTACACTACGTGCAGGCGTATACTGAGTCGTTCGTATAATAGGAATTTTGCTAACTCAAACAGTAACTATTAGTGGTAGGTAGTCACAAAAATATTACCCTCAAAATAATTTTTACACTTCCCATACAAAGCAGCATTGAATGTCTATAGGAGTTATTGTCAACTTTTTTTGTGCCATACCTTACCTTTCTTAAATTCTTATGCCCCTCGAATGTTCTAGAAATTTTTTAACGAAACACAGTAAGTAACTTTTCAAAACATATACTAAAAAAGAAGAATAATTAAAATATAATTTTCATATCAACCCCCTTAACAATCTAATTGTTACCCCCTTGTTGGGCGTGGGCCCCACGTTGGGAACCACTAGTCTATAGTATAGCTTATAAAACTGTTTCTCGTATGACGTACGAATCTGGGCAGTGATACCGTGCAACCCTCAGGCTTAAGTGGTTCAAAATAATAATTAAAAACTTCATACTCAACACTTCATCTGTTGAATACGGCCTTCGTCCGTCATAAAAAAGTAAAATAAGCCACATTTATATGATAAAGCCTCAGTCGAAAGTCTGAATGAGCCGAGACCGCAGGTGGCTGAGTAATTGGCGGGCGCGCTGATATGACAGACGCTGTGCAAACGCCAAATTGCTTTAGACAGCTGCCCGACTTCATATTATAGTTGGGAAGCTCGTCACTTCCCTGTCGAAACCGGCTTATGGAAATCAGAAGTTATGGTAGAAGTTCACTGATGCGGGATAGAGCTTTGCGGATAAAAGCTTTAAAACAACGGAATAAATATTCAGGGGGTTTTTAAGCTTAAGTAATTTTTACATGATATTTATGTTGCAAGTAAAGCTTTCAATGTTTGAAATATTAGTATTGTAGTTACAGTTAATTCATAGCGAATATATTAATAATAATTTAACAGAATACATTTTCAACTATTTAATAGTTAAACAGTAACAATAAAGTATAAAAACTAAGTTTTATTTATATATACACTCTCTTAGCCTATAGACGACAATAAAACTTCCGCATATAGGCCTTTGAAGACGGAATGCAAAGCCCGCCACTACGCCAAATGTTCAGAAATAAAACCTGAAAGCTCGCGAAATAATTTCATTCCCTCACTCGGGATATCCGCTATGGATCCGTTGTTTTGACACAAACGCTATTATGATGAAAATAAAAGAGGTTTTAACATGATTAAGACTTTTTTGAATGTTTTGGTCGCATTTGATGAACGAGAGAAAGACGGATCTGTGATTTCATTTATAAACGTCTGTTTATTGTGCTTAAATGACTTAGATAGTACCGATAATAATTTATGGTTAAAATATACTTTACTACCAGCGTTAGAAAATAGTAATCATATTTTATTATGACTAATGTCAAAGTAGTACGTCACTTTTGAAAATATTTTTAATTTAAAAAAAAAAGGCAATTCTATAAACGTTAGGCAAGGTTACCCATGACTGATCACGTTTGTAATCATAGTCGTGGTGCCACTTCGTCTGTTCTTCATAATACACTGATTAAATATTTTTAATAAAATCTTATCTAACATTTAACCAGGGAAAAATACTTTCAACAAACAATTTAAGCAGCGCAGATCCAGAATAACAACGTTCGTTCATAACGAACCTTTTTCTGCAACGTTGACTCCGCCATTTTCTTTTTTATTTAATGACACACAAAATGGCGGTCCCAATTTAGTGAAATGCACCCGAGCAAACGGTAGGAGGTAGCCGTGATGTACAATGATTGAGCGGGTGAAAACAGCATTTTCCCGGTAACAGGAAAACTTTTTAACCATATTTCATTAAATTTGTACGAAGAAAGTGAGGTTGGTTTATTTTTGGTCATGTTTTTGGGACACGAAAATGCTTTTACGTAAATAGGAAGCAAAACGAACGTTTTCTTGTATGATAACGTTTTTTGCTTGGCCAACTGGAAGGCGATAGGAGGGTCAGTTGGTCAATGAAAAAGTCTATTAACGTCAAATAAAATACTGAACATTCCTTGGATATCATTTTTAAGCGATAGACATAAATAATTCTAGGTTTCTATCTTTTTTCTTGCATTTTTTTAAAATGAATTGTTTGTGTTTTTTGACGTTTTGAAACGACCTTAGGTAGCAACAGCATAAAGAAAAATATATTCTACCTGTGACTATTTATTATATTTAATGGATAACAACGCGCCTTTATAACTTTAAAAAACTTAAATACCACCAATCAGTCATATGTCAAACTTCATATTGAGTAAATGGTTTGACAGCTTTTGAAACGAGTGACGTTCTAGAAACCTTGTCAAAATATCATACCGTATATATAACATTGACCATAGATAAATCGAGTATAAAATTTAAGTCGTAAATCCGAAAATCAAGTCCTCATTTGATGGAACTGGTCATTTCGCAATGAAACCCGTTGAAGTGGACACCATTAATACGGGAAGAACTGATTTAGTGCGGCTTGCTCCCAGATACTGGCACTAAAATAGAGTTTCATTTTAAAATATCTTTCGAATGTGTCGTAAAACTGAATCGAAGTCTTGATCATTCATTTTTCATTATCGGAATTCTGGTTTTCCGTTCACAGAGATTTAATGACACGTACGCAAGCTTTGGTTATTTGGTTTAAGGTATAAAAAGGACATTGTTTATGATATGAGAAGGAACAAAGATGCTATTTGTAATTATGGGATTTTTTTAAGACGCTGTCAATCTGAACCAGCAATTTTAATAATAATAATAATCTTCATTTCTCACAAAAACTTAGTACATAAACAAGTGACAGTCATATAAATAAATAATTGTCTTACTTCTGGTATTGTCTTTGATTAACATAACCCTTACACATTTAAAGAAAAACGCACATACGCTTTGACCAACCGAAAGTACTTGCGAAAGAGAAAAGATTCTTCCCAAGATTTGCGAAGCCATTGAAATCAAAAAACACCCCAATTTCAATAGAAAAGACGGCCTAAAATTGTCAAACACCTGGGATCCAATAATATCCAAATTAAAATCTCAAAAAGAAAAACAATCCGCGAAAATAGAGGACACCGTGAGCCATTTTTGCCAAAACTCTCCATCTTTTAGTCGATACCAACTCCGGGGAAATAAATACAGATAATGCAACTTTCTCTGCAGCTGTGATACTTTTTGACATTCAACATCTTTTGTCTTCAGTCACTGTGACCACGCACGCTGTAAAGCACGCGAAACGTCGGATAAATTTAAAATTATGTCAAATAGTTGTAAATTTATAATAATACATAACTTTAATCCGGTAAAAAGCGTTTTTCTTTAAATGTCTTACTTCTGTTTAGGGAAAAAGCTAGTTTGTGTGAGACTGATGCCTGCTAAAGGTCATCAGGCCTCCACCACTTCGGATCGACAGAAGGTCTTATAAAGTAGAGAAAAATCTAGTGAGAACAAACAATCATTATTGCAATACTTAGAGGAATACACATATAAGGAAACCACATGGGGTATGCGTAAATTATGTGTTTGTGTGTGGGTGTGTGTCTGTGTATGTTTTATTACTTAATTGTTAATCTAATAAAGCTAAAACTATTATACTATAAATTAAAAAACTCTGAACACCGAAGTTTTTTGACGTGCATTTTTAATATTCATTTTTTACTTTTATTTTTATTGATACTACTGTAAATCTTCCCCAAAGTAGGGGTTGAACTTTAACTTATTTATTTATTAGTAATCATACAGCTAACTTACACAGATAAACAATATATAGCAGAAAACATAAGTAAGTACATTAATAGACAAAAATAATGGTTTTTAAAGAAAACTGAAATTTAACATTAAACGAACAACAATAATTCATACTTAATATTTCAAAGAAAAACTTGTAAATGTTACTTCTAAACAAAGTCATAGTATTCCTGCCTCTTCAAATATTTTCGTTATTTAATAACCTATAATAATAAATGTTAAACAACTGTTTAGTTAGATGTTATATGTATTATTCTCTTCTAAAATGGGATTCCTTAAGTTAATTTGATTTAAAGTTGAAAATTGTGCAGCTCAGTTTGGAATTTCTGTAATTCCACGACCATTAACAGGTTTCAGCTACGAAGTCGAGAATAAAAAAAAGGAGTTTTCGTTTCTAAACGCGGTTACAAATAAAAAAGGAGCTGAGTTTTAAAACGAAAACGTCAACGAAATAATTTTGTAAAGAAATGTTTTTCACAAGTCTGTAGTTTGTAATTATTATTAAATTTATTAATAAAAAATATTAGAGTTATTATTATTAATTAAAAATATAAGAGTAATTATTATTAAATTTAAGTTTTAAGTTATTACTTTACGCAAATTGACATCAATCTTATTGTACTCATAACTAAAATACATTGTCTCTCGACAAATTGTGTTTACGTTTGATGAAATGGGACAGATGACTTCAGTTGAAACGGTAAATACTGACTACAATTTGACGAACAGAGACAAAATATTGCATTAGTCATAACAATAGAGTTTTTATTTGTTAAGAAGTAAATATAGTTTGAGAAGACCGCCTAACTCGGATTTTTTCCGACTACACAAATCCCAAAGTTAATTTTGACTAATTGCCCCAGCAAAATAGTACACAGTTAATGTATTCAACAAAAGGATTAAAAGTTAAAGTCGCCAAGTACTCGATTGTTAGACGTATTATGATCGAGTGAACTAGTAGTTCGACTAGGGAATAGTAACTCATACTGTGAAGATTCAGATTTTAACTCCAATTAATTAACTCGACGTGAAAAATGACACAAAAATTCGTTTGATCGAGTGAAGCTTAGATATTAAGCTAACATGAGACCCTCTGAAAATGAAATCCTTCCCTTCATGAACCGGCAACGCACTTGCGAGCCTTCTGGCAGTGTCCATGGGCTGCGGGTATCACTTAACATCAGGTGAGCCTATGCTTTGCCTCCTATTACATAAAAAAATAGGTTCAAAAATACAGCTATACTTTTTTTCTTAGGTAAATAATAAAGGTTAAGTTAATAGTTGGAAAATATATACAGGGTGGCCAAAAAGTCGTGAATCATTCGCAAATAGGGGATAGATGAGATATGGGGTTAGGGAGATATTAGAGCGACTCATGGACATGTGCAATACCTTTTCAGAATCCCTATTAAATGCGCCAAAACTTGTTATACAGGGTCACATTTTTTGGTAGAGTATTTTTTTTTCACAGTGGGGTCCGAAGTAAACAAAAAGTTATGATTTGAAAAAAAGTTATGATTTGAAAAAAAATTATATCGTATAACTTAATATTATCTTCACACCTTATCATCATCATCTTATACTCAAAAACAACTATAAATAGTATGTCTAAAGCAAGAACTCATCAGTACCAATCTAGTGGATATTATGAAAAAGATACTGGAAGTAGATATTTTCGAATTTTAATAAGAATTAGTAAAAAAAAGTCAATTTTCTTATAAAAACGCAAAATAAATCATAACTCTGCAGGGGTTGAGCTTAGAGACCTCCCGTAGAACAATTTTTTGCAGCTGATGAACTGATGAGTTGATGATTCCCTATTTGCGTTTGATCCACGACTTTTTGACCACCCTGTATACATTTATATATATTTAACTTTTTCGTGTTTTATTTTTATATTGTCCCTTTCACTGTTTTCATGTTTTAATTGTTTTGCTTTGTTCCATGAGTTTTGTTGAAGTAAGTAAACTTTTATGAAGTTTTGCACTTCTTCGCTCACCTTATCTATTTTTTTCTCACAGTGGTTGTCTGGAAGAGATCGCTCAAAAGCGATAAAGCCGGCAGTTGCCCTCCTTTTTATTTAATTGTACTGTATTTCTGTATTATTGCAACGAAGTGTTCTTTGACTCCAATTTTATGAATAGGTCTAGCAACGCGAGCCTTGCCGTGAGGCTGATTCACTGAAAATTAAATAAATCATCCCCTTATATATTCCAAGTTATATACAAAACGACTACAATATATGCCGTCATATGTAGTGGACGTCGCATGCTGTTATTTTATTTGCCCACATCTTTCGAGCAAATGGATTTGTCGTGAAATACCGCGCGCGTGACACGTTTGCCAATTGGACTTTATAATTTCCGCAAAGGAAGATTGACGATTCGTGTCCGAACGGATTTAAGTGGATTATACTTTTGAAATTTTTCATTTTTGATATCTTCATATCGTACATAAAACCTCCATAGTTAACCTTATACACTCATGAGAGAAATATTACATGTTTAGGGTCCTCAATAGACAGTAGAGCAGTGTTGGCTTAGTGGTGCAACTCTTATACACCAATGGATATTTCTATATGTACTTTCAACATTGTACAGTGAAGGACAATATCTTGAGGAAACCAGCCTCCAAACAGTCACCCAAAAAGTCAACGCGGTGTGTCAGGCAAAGAAGGCTGGACACCAGGCGCGTTGGTTTTTTTTAAAAGACAGTAGTAGTTCTACTCTTTCAACTTCTGTTCTTCTAAAAACTTACTTTTGACTTCAGTAATATCATACCTGTAACCTGTATATCAGAAAAATAATTTTGTTCCCTTTGGAGTAGAGACTCTTGGGCCGTGGGGTTTGAGCGCACAGGCGCTTATTAAAGATTTAAGTGGCGCCTGGTAGATAGTACCGGTGACCCCAGAGTTGGTGATTTCCTCGCTCAACGAATAAGTGTCGCAATACAGCGAGGAAGTGGTGCCAGCGCTAAACACTGCCACAGGGACGAAACTTTTAAAAATTTGTTTTATTATTATTTTTAATTATTTGTATTTTAAGAAAATGTAAATACAAATTATACGTATGTAGCATGAATATTATATAAAGTATCTTAAATTTTATGTATGTATGTAATAGGTATTAATAATTCCTTTATTCCACCATACAAGTGACTATTTTTATTTTTGATTAGAATAAACAAAGATTTTTTTTTTAAATGGCTCTGGCACGATTTGTGCATTAGCCAGCGTCAAGTATAAGATTTTTTTATAATTCGTGCTTGCCTTTAGAAATTCGACCGTGTCCTCCATGTACGGTTTAAGCACTCACCCAGTACCGCACAACCCTCCCGAAGGCCGAGAACAAATTTAAATTAAATTAAAACTTGCCCTCGAACCGGGAATCGAACCCGGTACCCCTTACCTAGCTGCCACTTAATAAGACCGCTAGGCTATGAGGCCTTTATAAAAGAAACATTTAAAATAATGAAACAAAGCATAATTCGATTTTTAAATTGTCAGTATATACCTATTCCATAGATGAAACGATAAGCTTGTAACCGTTTTATCAACATTTGTTTCAATAGTCATTTGTAAATACACCGATAAAAGTGCAAAAATGCCGAGTGCGTAATAATCACGAAAAATCTTAAAACCCATACATTTCTATTCACAGTCACGTAGGCAAATAGCGAATCAAACTAGAAATGCGAATGCCTACGTAAGGGTAACGAAAAATTGTGCAAAAACGCACAGTAGAACTGTTTCATAAGAAAAGCCTTTTATTCGATTTCGACAATTTGAGCCTTTTGTTAATCGTTAATATTCTATGGATATTTACAAATCAATTATATTATGTTAATTCGAATATATATTTAATAACTTTTATTATCGTAAATTTAATTTACGACACTGTCAACATTAATTAATGCGGTTTAATAAAATGTAGCCTACCATTTAAGTTACCATTATTTTTCTATGGAATCGTAACCATGGTAACGATATAAACATTATTTATTCATGTTTTTTCATGTATCATGTTACTAATATTATAAAGAGGAAAGATTTGTATGTATGTTTGTAACGAATTGGGTTAAAAAAGTACTGGAACGATTTTAAAAATTGTTTCACCGTTTTAATGCTACATTATCACTGATTAATATAGGCTTTTTAATTGCAAATAAGGATCCCTACTAAAACTACAGTAACGTTACCAAAAAAATGCCTATAAAATATCTTTCATCGCATGCGCTGCGAAAACTATTGATGATAGAACAAAAAATGTTTAAAAATTAAATGTCCACCCATGCGAAGCCGGTTTAGTATGTTGTAAAAGCAATTACTCGTATACAAATAACTAAGCTATTTGTGGTCTTATGTAGGTTTAAGTTATATGCAGTGGCGGTTTTACAAATTTTCAAGGTATAGGCTGCTGTGCAGTTTTTGCCGCCCTTGCCTCTACAATTGGGTCATCATATCCACGATTTTTTTACAATCCAACAATTTCGTTGAAATTGCACGTAATTAACGTTATTGGGTTTGATTTTTGATCACCATCCTGTTCGCAGTCTCCTCTTAAATATGGAAGATTGCTACACCAAATGTACAAGTAAGAGTGATCTTTAAAACGCCAGAAAACCGTCACGATTTCTGCATTGATTTTGATTCTAGAAGGTAGCAAACAAAAATCCCAAATATGCCGCCCCAAAAATCAGCCACCCTAGGCTCAGTCTGCTGGTAATTCCGCCACTAGTTATAGTATTTGCGTCCGTTTCAAAATATACAGCTAAATGCGTCAAGTGATCTATAAAAACTTCTCTCTATCTTGTACATATGAAATCTATATATAATATATATAAATGTTATGTTGGTTTGTGAACGCTTCAAAAACTCAAAAAGTTCTGCGCCGATCGAGCTGAAATTTTAGCATGATATATATAATCCGCATCAAGGATTGTTTTTATCTACATATTTTTTTATCGTTTTTTATTTTTTATTTTTTGTATTTTTTCATCTTTTTCCACAAGTATTACAAAATAACTTATATAAAATGTATTCTTTGTTTTGTTTCTCATTTCTCAACCATTCAATCACAATGTGCCACAGCGAAGCGTGGCAGGGAACAGCTAGTACTTTATAAATATACTACATTCAAGTCAAGTCAAAAATATTCATAAAAATACAACAAATAATGTTAGCAAATCTAATTTTTATCTCGACAAATCTCAATTTATTTTCCATTATAAAAGAGCTCACATCTTAAACGCCCTAATGGAACAACAATGGTTGTTTAATATTTAAGATGGAGGGTTAAGAGTGCATTAGGAAAATCGTGCATTTTATAGGGTCCTATCGACCCTAAGTGTGATTTTGGTGATTTTAGCAGATATATAAAGTAGCATTTTTATATATAATGTAAAATATTTTTTATAAATAAAATTAATTCAGTAAATGGATATTAATAAAAGACTTAATAATGAAAATACATCAGTTGCCCTACAACCTTTTCAGGTCTGAGATTCGGATTTCTGTTTCTGTTCCATATATTTGTGGAATTCGATTTTTTGGGTGTACGGCAAGCCGGTTTCATCACGATGTTTTCCGTTACCGTTCGAGCGAACGTTTAATGTGCACATACACAGAAAGTCCATTCGTGCACTGCCGGGGTCGAACCTACGACCTCAGGGATGGGAATCGTACGCTGAAGCCTAGGTCAACACTGCTCTTTAGCTTAGAATGATTATATTTCAAATAAAACTTAACTAAATCTTACTACTAACTTAAATAAAGGACGCCAGGAGGAATTTTGTTTTATCCCACCAAATCTAATAATTCATCATTTTTAACATATAAATTCATCTATATCGTGTATCTAATTTGAGGGCATTTCCCTTTTAATGTAAACCACAAAATTCAAGTTAATTTCACAAAAAATACTAACTAACAGAACCATCTTATGCACGGCAATCACTATCCGTCCCTATCTTTTATTATATTATTAAGTATAGAAGAACTCCTGTCGGTAGAAAGTACTAACATACGCGAACCAAAAGTTCTTTGTTAGTCACGGCTGTTATGCTATAGATTTTTAAGGCAAAAAACATTTCTGGGAACGAAAAGATAACTCATAAAAATGTATACATATCGATCTATTGTATGTACTCAAATACGTCACCACATATCACCTTTATAATATTTTAATATCAAAGTTTAAAAAAATCTAAGCTGAGAATCCTTTTACATTATCAGTGATAAATTCCTTTGAAGATTGAAAAATAGATTGATTGTTCTTCAATACCTAACCAATCAGTTGCACTACAGTCTGTAACACCCTCATAGATTCTGTAGCAAGACAAAACCATTTAAACCTATCGTTTGACACTAAGATATTTAGGGTCTGTTTCACAATGTATGGATAAGTTCTACATAAGTTCCAAACTAGCTATGTATTACTTATTGGTAGGATAAACACTATTGTTGCGTTTCACGACTGTCAGATAGCGCTATTCGTCACATAAAGTCCATCATAAGGTATGAGTCCGATGAAGTGTCAAATAGTACAATTTATCTTCCAAATAATTTATGTGTTGCATAGCTATTTGGTACTTTATCCACACATTGTGAAACAGACCCTTAGTATCAAAAACTATTGCATACAAGTGTTTGTGTTATTTGACATTTGCTCTAAAGGAATTTTTTCTTTTGGATTTTGTAAACAAAATGTACATTTGTGTTGAATGCAGCGGTAAGCCGACAGAATTTAATTGTCTGCCGGAGTTAATAAAGGGCGGCGTGGCTTCCACGTGACTATCGATCTGGTTTCCCTGCGCCCTGCGATGCGCTAAGCCCTACCGGTAGGGTTGCCAGCAAATACGAAACAAAGAAGTTGACCCTCGGTGGGCTTAGCGACGGACACATTTCTGCGTCTTCTTTATTTGTATTTCATATTCAGTAAAAAAGTAATATTAGATTTAAAAAAAAATCATTAAAGTATCCATCGTAAAATATTGTATAAACATCTATAATATTTCAATACAAAAGTAACAGTATGTATACAGTATTAGTTTGTGATTTACCATGATAAAGGATGGCTGGAGGTGACGTGAAAGCCGAAATTAAATCCATCATATCTGATAATTAAACCCGCCAAAATTTGATTAAATTTTAATTAACTATTTGAAACGACAACCCTATCTCGCAATGCTTAAGGGCCAGTTACGTTACACTTACGTAATAGTTACGCGAAACGATGCGTCAATCCCTAGCGATGCGGTTTAAAATTTTAAAATTACTGACACCCGAGTTCTATATTCAAAAAGTAGACAGGCCTACTTCTCGTACCATAGAGAATCTATAAACACGTGTTATAGAATATGTTACCTATGGTTGGAATCTAACTCATGATAATTTAGTGATATTTTTAAAAATCTAACGTTGCGACAATGCGAGTTGCACTGCTTGTTTGTCTATGCTTTACTTGCAACTTTGTAGTCTTTTATCTACTACGCTGGTCAAGCGGATGCCCTTTTTTTTAGCTGATTGTTCAAGAGGCTTATTTAAAACACAAATAAATAAAGAGTACCATACCTTTTTTAATAATGCATATTTGCGACTGTGCGGTTTAAAATTACTGACACCCGAGTTCTATATTCAAAAAGTAGACAGACCTACTTCTTGTACCATAGAAAATCTATAAACACGTGTTATAGATCATGTTACCTATGGTTGGAATCTAACTCATAATAATTAAGTGATATTTTTTAAAATCGAACGTTGCGACAATGCGTTTTGCACTGCTTGTTTGTATATGCTTTACTTGCAACTTTGTAGTCTTTTATCTACTACGCTGGTCAAGCGGATGTCCTTTGTTTTTTAGCTTATTGCTCAAGACGCTTTAAAACAAAGATAAATAAAGAGTACCCACCTATTTTAATAATGCATTTTTTGCGACTGTGTTCGTAGAGTAGGCACCCGAGTTCTATATTCAAAAAGTAGACTCCTCGTACCATAGAGATCTATAAACACGTGTTATAGAATATGTTACCTATAGTTGGGACCTAACTTATGATAATTTAAAGTGTACATTGCGACAATGAGTGTTACGCTGATTGTTTGTCTATGCCTTACTTGCAACTTTATCTACTACGCTGGTCAAGCGGATATCCGTTGTTTTATTAGCTTATTTCTCAAGACGCTTGTTTAAAACAAAGATAAATAAAGAGTATACCCATACTTTTGTAATAATGTAATTTTTTTAATTTTTTGCCCTGAGGTCGTCGGTTCAATCCCTGACTAATCACCAATGGACTATCTTTATATATGCGGATTTAACATTCGCTCGAACGGTGAAGGGAAACATCGTGAGGAAACCGGCTTGCCTTAGACCCAAAGTGTTGACGGTGTGTGTCAAGCACAGAAGGCTGATCACCTACTTGCCTTATTAGAATGTCAAACAGATACAGAAATCTTAGGTCGCAGATTAATTTTCATTTTTATGTTAGGTTGCCCGTTATGTTTTATGATGTTTCAGTTCATTCTTTTCTTTTCTTCAGAAAGTAACAAAAAATCGCTATATACAACGTACATACAACGTCAGTAACGAATTGTATCAATAAATTTATTCAGTAAGACACCTTGACTGAACATATACCTGATAACATATATACGTCACATCATTAACAAAAGCCGATCATAATGGTTATCAGCGATATTTCAATTTTATGTGCCGAAACCATTCTCTCGAAAAATAAATATTATATGTACCACTATTAATCGCTCTATTCAGCGAATATTGTCTATTAATATCGGCTGAATCAATTTTCGCTACTATATTTTATATTTATGTAAAACGGTTATGTGTTAGAGTTAATAATGTTATTACATATATCGAGACAGTATAAATGATACACCAAATGTGTATCATTTATACTGTCCTAACCCTATATTGCTTTATAAGCAATTACAATTTAAAGAGTCTGGTCTCTCTTATAAAACCTGTCCTTTTATAAAACGTAACGATGCGGGGCGGGGATTGAATAACGCGTTATTCTTAATATTATTTTCGACTTTCCAGTACTTTACACCACTTAATGGTTCACTAACTTGGGTACAAAAAACCGTTACTGCGCGTTACAGGGGGGGGGGGGTCAATAATCTCCAAAAACTGCGTGACGTAATACTTGAACGCTCCCTTTTCCAAATCTTTGTATTTATACAGAAGACGATTGACCATGATCCCATCCCATATAATTATTAATTAGTTTCACAATCACTTTTGCCTTGATTTGCGAAATGTTAAATTGTCATTAAAGTATTCAAGAAATATACGTTAGTCATAAACCATTATTATATAAAAACAATATCAGTGTCATCCTACCGATTTAACTAAACTGTTTCTCTTTTTTTTCTCTTTCTGTCTATATGTGATATCACTAAAATAAAAAGAAAATCATCGAGAATCAAATAAAACATCAGTTGCAAAAAGGATGTCATTTCGCTTATAATTATAGTGATATACATAAATTAGAGGTGTTTTTTTTTGTTCATCTGTAAACGCACTTAGTATTTAAGATCTGGTTTCAAAATGACAAATCATAGTGATAAGGACATAATATTAAAATAAAGTGATTTGAGTCTTTTATACTGTTTATAATCAGGCAAGTGCTAACTTTAGCTCCACTTTAGTTCACATGTTTTGCTTATTAAATAAGTGACACGAGAGTGATAAAACTTTCAATAAAAATATAATATAATTGTTGAATATCTCAAGTATTATTGAATTCTTTCATATAAAGCAAATACTCAGTCCTTAACCGAGAAAATTCCTAGTCGAACAATAAAAATAACGTCTCCATATATAACGCTGCTTGCATACCGCGCTTAGGCCTAACATACCCCAAATGCCTTCACAACAAACGGAACCGCCTTACAAAAAACGGCCTGCCTGCGTGAGAACCTATGCATTATGTTATTATAGAAGATATTTCTTTAATTAGCCTTAAAAACTGTAAGGAGCTGTTATTAACTGCGATTTTTCTTATAAATTTGAATGAAGATGAAAGAAGCGCTTTTATACTAAAACTTTATTAACACATAAATACTATTGTATATTTTTATATTTTACCAAATAATTCTACGGGTTATACAGACATTAACCTCAGCCCGTAAACATCCACAGACGGGAAAGATGGGTTACCGGCCTTTTAGAGAAGAGACGCTCATAATTTTATGAGAAAATACTCTTTAACCTTTTGTACAAAATTAATAACAATTTTTTTTATGTAATAGAGGCAAACGGACAGGACATCTGATGTTTAGTGATATCGCTGCCCATGGTCACTAACATTACCTGAATGCTCGCAAGTGCGTTGCCGGCCTTTAAAAGCTGTCAAAATCAAGCTGTTTTTAAAATTCAGGATCATAAGTTTCATCAACTAAACAAAATACGTAATAAAAAATATTTATATAAAAAATCTAAAGGACTCGCTACTCCGAATATTCATTTAGACACAGACTACAAAACAATGTCAAACTGTTAGTAGCTACAGAGACTACAAGTACTATATAATCTATGTATAGTTAAATCCAACATTTAAACTGGCGAACGTGTGAACAAGATCACAAGGATGGCGAAGGCTTGCAAACAAAGGTGAACAAACATTGGCAACTTTTTAACACGAGGTCAATGACCTGTCGAGCGGTATTTTAGTCTTGATCAGCTTTGGTTTATGTTTATATTTTTTCTAATAAAATAGTTTTGACGTACTTTCGAGATTTATTTATTTATTCGAGATTCATTACCAAATTTAATTAAAAAATACTTTGTATTTTATGCTCCAAAATAATTTATGGTTATAATAAATATTATGTATTATGTGTTTTAGATTAACAACGGTATTCTGATTTATGGACTGCGAACTTTAACTAATAGAAAGAAATAAAGAAAATTTAATCACACATTTCGTCATGATCGTAGAACAATGTCGGATTTGAAAAAAAACCAAAATCCACTTTTTATCATATTATACAAATATGATAAAAAGTGGATTTTGATTTGATTTTGACTACATTGACTAAATATTACGGCTACATTAAAAAAAATCTATGTGTTTTAAATTTCAAATCAGTCGGTAAAGTGGCGGATTTGATAGAAAGATGTGATTTTTCTAGAAAACTGTATAATTTAATGTTATTATTGGTATATTTGGTTTCAAAACAAACCCTTTTGTTTGCTTGTATGCCAATTTTCATAATAACATGTTACGAATTAAATTAGTTATGACAAAAAACTAACATGATTAGTATTTTGAAATGGCTGCCCTGTAAAGTTTACTATTTGTCAGATCCGTCACTATTCTACGACTATTACGATTTGAAAAAAGCTAAAACGCAAATTAATACAAATCAGCACATGCTTGTAAAATCTCTCGCTAGATGGCGTTCATATAAAATTCCAATCTCAAACCCTATCGCATGCGCCATTACCATTTCATATCCACTGAATAACAAAACACCATTGTCTCAGCGCTAAGGACCGAGAACGTGACAACCATAAACAGGTTATCGGGGTTCAAATCCGCGCGGCGTCAATAAAATTTACTGTTAAAATTATTGCCGCGGAAGGTTGCGAGAGGTCGTTTGTATGAAGAGGGCTATTTCCATATCTCGTTCGTGTTCAACGAATGTGTACATTCAAACGCTTTTATTAAATTTTTCAATAGTATTTATACCATTTATTCATAAATCATATTTATAATAGTTACGTACGTCGTCGATAAATACGTATAACGACCACTATTTAAGCCTATGTTTAAGCTATAGCGGAATATGCTTAAATGGAGTATTAAGAATATCTACAGCGCTAAATCATTTGCATCATGAGCACACCTGACATACACAGTACACACCCTCACTTTCACACCACACAGCCGAATTAGGTATTACGTATTTAACCATACATATATACATATATTATTCATCTTTTAATTCGTAAATGTTTGAACCTTTTTGTATATATTATGTATTCCATATTTGGCTATATCTTTAGTATAATTTAAACTCGCAGAACCAACATTGGGTTCAACGAGCCTCTTTACAGGATGTTTTCTACTTTGAATTCTAACCTCGACCCTTTTTCGCACTCCTCTACTGCTTAATTTAAGAATAATTTAAAACAACTATTGATGTCCTAATCCTTGTATCTTTCTTCTGTATTGTAGCTACTAGTATCTCGTTCTCCGGATTTATAAATTTTGTGCTGTCATGTTTTGTTTTGCTCTGCTCTGTATTTTATTGGAACGAAGTTCCTTATCGCGCGTTCTGAAAGGGGGCTAGACGGAAAAAAATCTTACGAAAAGTTGTCACGACACTTTTTTGCTATTTGCTATTGTAATACACCGGTTCTCGTCCGATCACCGAAGTTAAGCAACGTCGGGCGAGGTCAGTACTTGGATGGGTGACCGCCTGAGAACACCTCGTGATGTTGGCTTTTTTTTTCGTCGTAAGATTGGTGTCGAGAAAATCTATCATACTGTTATGATACCAATTAACATATAAATTAATCGAAAGGAATTTCGTTCCATCCGGGTGTACCTTGACACCTCTAAAGTTTTTTTTTTTTTACACGCGTTATATTAGCTTCACCTGTATGTATGTAACCGACTCCTTCGGACTCGATTTTGACCCACTTTTAACGGACAGATTTAATTCAAACTGCGCACCTGTCAAAGATCGATGACAATGCAATAATCCGAAAAAATTTTAAACTAAGCGAGTTTTTTAGTTTTTTTAAACTATTTAAAGAAACTTTTTGTGGATATATCCAATGTTATATTTTATGTTTTATTTTGTAACTATTTTTTGTATAGAGATGTATATAAAAAAAATATACTGTTTTGTTTTCCAAGTAAATAATTTTATTTTGATGTATATAATTTATTTTATATTAACAATAGTATGTGTATATATAGAGCCCATCACTTAATCGTTACCAGAAACGATAACTAGGCTTGCAGATTGCTTCTTGAGATAATTAGTAAAATACGCATCCTGGCCCATACTAGTACGGCCTTCCTAAAATCTAATAATATAAAGCCTACACAAATGCGATCAATAACGGGATAGCCGCTAATGACGGCTAACGAGTAAAGTTGGAGCTTGTTGTTGAATAATTGATCACCGTCATAAGTGACCCTTATCTAGCGTTTTTGTCTTGTCTATGGTCCTTTGCATAGTTTACTTTACTAAAATAGTTAATAAATGACGTCTGCGCACGTGCTTTATAATATCTCCTGCATTTTATATAGAGACTAGCTGATCCGGCAAACGTCGTTTTGCCATGTTTATCATTTGTAATAAAAAATAGGGGTTAATCGTAGAGGGGTGAAAATTAGGGGTAGTATGTATTTTTTAATGTTGTATCATAAAAAAAATCTAAAAATTAAAAAAAAAATAGGGATGAAAAATAGATTTTGTCCGATTCTCAGTTATACCCAATATGCACACAAAATTTCATGAGAATCGGTCAAGTCGTTTCGGAGGAGTTTAACCACAAACACCGCGACACGAGAATTTTATATATTAGATATATACAGAAATATTATTACTTAAAGTATTCGTCGACAGACTATAAACTCTTTGGTATTGCGATAGCAATTTCATATTATTATATATGTAGGTTAGGAATTACCGTTATTCGACAGTTTACAAAATTGGGGCTCAATTATAATAAAAATAAATAAAAAGAGTGTGTGTTATTAGTATTACTTAGTTTAGTATTACTTATGTACACGCGTTAGAAGTTATACTTCTTTTGCGTATGGAAAAAAAACTAAAATGCAGTAGTGATTAACGATAAATATTAAAATTATTATTAGTAGATACTATCACCGTCGTATATGAAATTTATTTAATAAAAACAGCAAAATAATATTTATTTATACACACTTTTTAATTGTACTGTTACGAAACACGTGTTCTAAATATAAAAATACTAGAATGTACAACTTGAACATAGTTATTATCGATTTTCATGTCACCTAGAACTAACTTAATTCTGTTAATTTTGTGTAACGGTGCGCGCGCATCGTAACATTGCACTCTCATAAATTTTTCATAACGCGCCTAAAGAAGTATAACTTCAAAAATATATATAGTGCGTTGTCACATTTATACGATGACGTCTTTTTAAAATTTACCTTTTAATTACTTAGTAATGTTTTTCACCACGGATTTGTAAATATATTAATTGCTTCTGTCATATATTGACATAAAAGTTAAACGAAGTCAAAAAATCCGACGTAACTATGACGTGACAGATTCCAGTTTCCCTGAACATCATTAATCACATTTATCTTAACTTTGATAGCCGTTCGGCAAAATGAGAAGTCGATTACATCTTGGAACATGAACAGCTGTTAGACACTGGTTACAAAAAGGTTCTTTATTAAACCAATTCAATGCGTTCCTGTCACATTTAATAGTTTCATTATCGAGGCAGAATACGAAATTCCTTACAATTTAAGGTATTCTTTTTCGGTAGTTATATGAAATTGTTGGGAAGTAAAATTAATCTGTAATTGACCAAAGAAGTTTGAATGATAACTAAGCTAGTGTAGTACAATCTACCGAATAATAATACGTTAAATTGTAAGCAGTATGCTGAGGTTCACAATCTTTCGACAGTTTATAATCTCGCGAGATAGATTACAATCTAACGGTTTTTACAATTTTACGTTAACATATATATTTTACAATGTACATGACAATGCATGTTAAATAAAAATGATAACGACAGAAGGTAAATGCGTTGACAATTGACATCCAACTGCGCAGATATAATTTAAATATTAGGGGCCTAATAGCCTAGCGGTCTTATTAAGAGGCTGCTAGGTGAGGGGTACCGGGTTCGATTCCCGGTTCGAGGGCAAGTTTTAGTTTAATTTAAATTTGTTCTCGGCCTTTGGGAGGGTTGTGCGGTACCGGGCGAGTGCCTAAACCATACATGGAGGACACGGTCGAATTTCTAAAGACAAGCACGAATTATAAAAAATCCTATACTTGACGCTGGCTAATGCACAAATCGTGCCAGAGCCATAAAAAAAAATATAAATATTCCGAAAAATTTCAACAATGTATAGAACTGAGAGATATCGTTTGTAATACCTCTCACATGAGATTAATGTTTGAACTCGTTCTTGAGCGAACACTGCACCAATCTATAAATACCTCCAGTAGCCTTCATAGTTGACCTAGAGTGAATAGAATACTTAAATCCACTAACTAACTCAATCAGTGCTCGTAAATCTGGAAGCACCACTAAAGTTTATTACATCTGTTCTTACGCTCAATGAATAGACAAGGAATCGAGGCCCAGCTGACGCGTTAATCGAATTTTCTATTCCACAAGTTGATTGACCGGTAGGGCAATTCTCGTAATTTATTTATTTCGTAATCGATATCATGAATTATATAAAAAAAACAATTATACTAGAGATACAGCCAAAGATGGAATACGTAATATATACAAACATTCAAATATTTACGAAAGGAAAAAAATCTTTAAAAATTATTCAGTACAATTAACTAAGTAATGCCTTATTCGGCTGTATTGTATTAACAATAAAATATGTTCATTTGATAATTCTAAATTGTTTTATACACTGCTTGTCTACGTTTTTGGTATTCTCTTTAATTCTTAAATACATTCGTTTCCGCTCTATCTAGAGCTTTAATACGTTAATATATATTCCTTCATAATAAGATAAAAAAGAGAATACCAGCGCATATATTTAAGCTTTGTAGCGCCACTTGATTAGTGCGTCATTAAATTTATAGAAATGTCCTACATTTATAATTACAAGCTGCATAAACGCCGACCTACAATAATAGCGTGAACGTCTTCACATTTTAGACAATTAAAAAAGTAAATTATATAATTAAACCTTTTTTAATTTAACGTGCAAACGTATACATTTCTGCTCCCTTTTAACGCCCCAATTGGATATGGTGCAGACAAAACAAATACTGTAACAACAGAACGAACCCAGAAGATTGCATCTTTTGCACCCACTAACACTAAATATATTTAAAATAACAATCGTTATTGCTACAAATTGGAGATTATTAAAATGTCTGATGGCGATTGTATCTCGTTCCCATATATTATATTTGTCATGTAAAAAACATTTTCGTAATAAGAAAAAAGTTCTTTAAACATTTAACTTTACAGATGAAGGCTGCCAAATACGCTATAAAATATTCTAGACTCCTTCCAAATACGACTAACAATTCCGATACCTATACAGGCGTGTAAGTCGCGACACTTTTTACAGTACCCTTATGTATTGATTACTAAGAATGATTCAGAAGCGAGAACTAATCCCGTATGACAAAATCCTATACGTTTTTGATATTCACACTTAGCACGTTTTTGTAAGACCTCTGACAAACGTGTACTAAACATACAAATCAGCTCAACGCAAGTTACTAGAGTACTATTTAAGTGGTGTATAATCTGAGTTGTAAAGGACGGATTGAAAGCAATTGAGGTCAATTATTTATCAAGTTAGCGCACGTGTCACTAACCGTACATTAGTAAACAGTTTTCTATTTACGGATAACGAGACGTTTGTATAAACAATATTATGTCTTCTATGTACGTAACAAAACTTACTTTAGTTCCCTTCATTACATACAAAGATTTTTAGTTTATATTAATTTATATATACGTAGTAACTATAAAAAAAAACAAAACTGTTTTTTAAATTTGTTATCGAACTCCTGAAAATAATATTATATTATTTTTTTTATATTATTGCAACTAACTTGCTCGAATGGACCTCAAAGTCCAGACTTAACGATTGTATCAAGAAATTTGGAATTGAAAGGAAATTTCAATTGACCCGAAAAGCGGCGTGTATCAGGCACGAAAAGCGTATCCTACAGACCTACAAAAAATGATTAATGAACACCTAGTTTGGATTCGAAAAGCGTATGGGACTATAATGGGTTTGTATATTTGACTGTTATATATCTGTTGGCATTTGTATGATATAATTAATTTGTAGCTTTGGCAAACTCTCATCGGACAGCCTTACTGACAGTTATTATTTCAATTATTTATTGTCTCATTTCGTTAATACCTCCCGTTATCCGATAGTTATAATTGCGACATTCACGAAAAGCAAGATGAACATTCACAAATTCAATATAACTGATTTTCATATGTGCTAAGATATATATAAAAAATAATAAATCGTTGGCGCTACAACCTTTTCAGGTCTGGGTCTCAGATTTCTGTATCTGTTTCATGATCATTTGTCATACGCAAATAGGTGATCAGCTTCTTGTACCTGACACAGGCCGTCGACTTTTTGGGTCTAAGGCAAGTCGGTTTCTTCACGATGATTTCCTTCACCGTTCGATCGAATGTTAAATGCGCACATAGAAAGAAAGCCCATTGGTGCACAGCCGGGGTTCGAAACTACGACGATTATGTGCTAATATTTATCAAAAATAAAATTAAAAGTAATGATATATCGTTATTACTATGACAATTACGCAACAGCCCCTTTGAACACGATTCCCAATTATCTAGTAAAAAAACCCTTTGTTACATAATCCAAAACGAATAGTTATATATGAATACCTTTAGCTACCTTAAAAAAGGTTCCATGACTCCATGCGTCAAAAATTAGATTTCATATACGACATAAATAGCAAACACATTCCTGTTAATTGCATATCTCGGCACGAAAACATTTCACGAAAATAAATGACCTTCAAGAGTTATAATTTATTTGGCGTGTGTACACTGTCAGAGAGAGAGAGATTATTGAGAGAGCGCTCCAGTGAATAAGGTTCAATTTGTTTTATCTCTTTGAAATAAGTTATACATACATATATAATAATTATTTATAGTATATATAGTAGAACGGCTATAAAAACAAAACTTATTAACTCTCACTCATTCACTTCATTTGTAACACTAAATTTATAACTATTATTATTTTTAATTTTTATTATCATCTTTTTTTATAACTAATTTTAACATGTACCACGCAATAATTGTTTTCTAGTTACCCACAACACAGGGCCTCCCTAGTGTGGGGACTAGCGATATATGAATTCTGTCACAAACCCTTTTGTCATAAATAAAGTTTTTATTATTATTATATATTATTGTTATTAAATTAAATTTAAATAAAAAAAACTTCAAAAAAAAAAGAAAAAATCCTTCTGGCAATCTTAGTGTCCATGGGCGTATCACTTAACATCAGATGAGCCTCCTGCCCGTTTGCCTCCTATTACATAAAAAACGGTAATTTTCTAGGGCTTAATTTTAGGCGTTTGTATGAGGAGTGCAATAGATCTTTTCTATGAACGCAATAAATACTTTCTAGTAAAGTGAAGGTATACTGGAAAACATGTCTTAGAGTCTAACCGTGGAATTATACACTTTAAACAACTTTTTTTGTAATACCAAAAAGCAATACAAAATTTGATTAGGCAATGACCTTATTAGACGTAACCTCAGTCATAATAGACGTTATGTCAGACCTATCATAACATTTTCAGACAAACATTTTATACATTCTGGCAATATTTCAACCGAGTGCCCCGCGACTCAACGTTTCTTCAAAGATTATTAAGAAGTCACTCGCTTGGAAAACTACGAAATCCAAGCATATTTCACGTATATATGAAAAATGAAAGAAAGTGGAACAATCTTTTAATAAGACATAATCCCGTAGTAAATTGATCAGCGTATGTACTGTGTAGTTACCGATAGCTATTTCAATGTACTGCTCTCAATATTTGAAGCGAAGATGTCGGGATCTCAATCGATATCGCTTTTGGGATTTACAGAGTAGTAGAATGAAGTCAGCCGTCAGCCTTCTATGGCTCTCTAGCCGAAGCACTACCGTATAGAACTTATTACATTATATCGGCGCCAAGACAGAGGTTTAAATGTAACTTATAATATACACATACAACGACCAATATTTAAGCATTGACTTGTTTAAGCTATCGCGGAATATAGTTAAAAGGAGTATTAAGAATAGCGCAAAATCACCTGCATCATAAGCACACCCCACATACACACCTTCACGTACATACCCTCACTCACACACACAACAAAGCCAAATTAGGTAATACTTAGTTGAATGTATTGAATATTTTTTTATTGTATTCCCTTTTGTAAATGTTTGAACCTTTTTGTAGGTAAATATTATGTATTCCATCTTTGGCAATATTTTTAGTGGAATTGTTTGTTATAATATATACTTTTTGTTAGCTGTATGATTACGAAATAAACATAATATAATTGTGTTTTATTGACGTACATAAGTGTACATAATGGATCGTTATTTAGATTCCCATTATTCATTTAATTATTACGAATTTAAGAAATGTAATTACAAAATATGTTGCTAAGCTCAAAACTCGAAGACGGGTGGAACAAATCTAGGAAGTATTTTATGTAGAGCAAAATGTAAAATGAAAAAAATGTTTTTTTTTTTAAATAAATAAGATTTATTCCGGTAAAGCGAACAGTTTCTAAGAGGTAGCATGACAATATCTTCCATATGTTGGTATGTTACTAGTAAAAAGGTAGCCTAAGTAAAAAAATCATATTAAAGCGAAACAGCTACATAGTTAACTAATTTACTAAAGGCCTCTTGAGAGTCGAGACAGCATCTTGTTTCATGGTGCATTCCTCTGACCAACACACACTAACTAACACGTTCTTAGTGGTGTATTTTTTAAATTCCCTTCAAAGCGTCCGCCAGTCTCATAAATAAAGGAAAGAGGAGGCTGTGGGGACGTAAATATTCAACGATGCGGCAACGGCGTAACAACTTGGCCAAGATCTGCTTGCTAATAGAAACTAGTGGTCGAACAAAAGCGACACAACTCATGTCAACTAATATCGATCGAATTGTAATTGGTTCGAAAAGTATGGCATGGTGATTTTCGTAAATGGCTGCACGACGATGATTAACTGCAAAAATTAGCCTGGTACAAATGGTTCAATTTTTTTTTTAATTAACGCGTTCGCATCGGTATGGCGGGCTGTAAGTCACACCGGAGAAGTATGGCATGACACTGCCGCCTCTTATTTTTTTATGGACTATCGGAAAATACTAGAATATTTGTGGAACAAATCGTTTGAAAGTCGTAATTAATCCGACGAGTTCGACTAAAATCCCCGCGGTTGGGCCGCCGGTATGGCTAGGACCATAATTTTTTTTTTCATTTCGTAATAAGACCCCTGAAGAACCGCCATACATGAAAATACGGCAATGTCATACAATTAAATAATATTATTTCCATGTATTTGTAATACCCCCTAACAAAATCATCGCCATATGAAATTGCATCGAGGAATCGACTGAAACTAGTATTAAGTTCCATTCACCTTCGGTCAACCATAACACGGCTTTGCCAAACAAACCTAAATATAATTTGAAGGGTGCTCTATTAAGCCTTAAAGGAAATACAAAGTTCATTGCCCTCACGCATTTCGTCCCCGGTCACTTGTTCCAAACAAATTAATACTTTACGCAATTTGCCTGCCCGTGCCTTCATTACACGAGTTAAATTGCGCGATTATCGGCCGCACGTACTTGCTACGGATTCTTAACTATGAAGCAAAACGTGATGGAAAAGTGATGCTATCCGGTTCACGTAGCCTTACGGTCCGGTTAAATTATGCTTTTGTTTATTCAAGGAATGAGAGCTTTCGTTTAGCTTCGTAATGATAATTCTATTCTATTTCTATTGATATTCTTTATAATCATGAAAAATCTACTACTATAAGTTAGAGTAGTGTTGGCTTCAGCGTGCGACTCTCATCCCTGAGGTCGTAGGTTCGATCCCCGGCTGTGCACCAATGGACTTTCTGTCTATGTGCGCATTTAACATTCGCATTCGGTGAAGAAAAATATCGTGAGGAAACAGGCTAACCTTAGACCCACAAGTCGACGGCGTGTGACACAAGATCACCTACTTGTGACCTAAAAAGTAGTACCACTGGTATTATGAGGTTTAAACGAATTATCCATAAATGCCTTTAAAAATGAGTAAGCGAACGTTTTTGGGGGTTAATTGCAATTGTTATTACACAAATCGAATGAATTATAATTTAAAATGCATGTACAATATACACCAATACTAAACCACACTAACAGAACACTTGTTATTCGTATTACAACATGAAAAGCTTTCTCCAGAACAATATATAGGTTAAACTATTGAATGCTATCGATTTGGCTGACGTCATGTTACAGAAATGACAGCGTGAATGCGCTGATAAGAGAACCCTATACCCATTATGCTCCCTTGCGACGTGTAGACAAGAGGTTTTTGGGTATCACTATTGTTTAAAACGAATAGCAGCTCGCGAAATGAACTCTGTGACCTTATAAAACCGCCTTCAAGGACTTCTATATTAAATACGAGTCATAATTGCTTTGTTAATATTTCTATACAGATTCACGATTTTTCTTTAAAAATCGACTAATACAAAATAGAATAGAGACGACAAATCCATTCCTGATAGAACTGACGGATCATTGATCTAGTGGTTAGTACCCCTGACTGCGAATCCATGGGTCCCGGGTTCGATCCCCGGCTGAGACAAGACATCGATGTGATGAGCATTTGGTGTTGTGCTTAGGTCTTGGGTGTTTAAATATGTCAATCTATCTATAATAGGTATGTAGTCCGTAATCATAACACAAGCTTCACCAGCTTAGCATGGGACTAGGCCAATTGGTGTGAATTGTCCAATCAAAAAAAAAAGAACATAAATCGTTCCTGGCAGACATAATCACCTATGAAATTTGATTGAATATCTTAAGAGATAGCATTCTTTTAATACCGTCGCAGACCTCTAATAAACGCATCATAATCCGCTGGGCACAGCCAGTCCAAAATAAATAATTGCAAGAACGAAACGCGTGTATTTTTATACGTAATAGGTGGCTAAGATCCCATATTGGACTATTCGTTTCTTTCAGTAGAGCTTTCGAACTTAAAGCGCCAAGAAAAATAAACGAAAAGCACAGAGATCTATTCCACCAATTTTCCTCTCAAGTAACAATACGTAACCATTTAAAGGGGCAACATTCAGAGCTTACGTAAAATATTGTTCTAATAAGAGTCTTAGAATTCGGATTGCAATGCAATTGAGATTTTCGTTTAATTCTTTAGAAAATGTACTTTAAAGTAATACGGAAGAATCTAAAATTTATTCATATAGGTAACACAATGTACACTTATGAGCGTCAAATAAGAGATATACATTAAATGCTTCTAATTTTATATTTACTGCCAGTTCTCAAATCAAGGGCGTAGAACGGAAGAGAAGAACTGGCTGGCTGGAATAAAATCTCCGCCACTCTTTTTAATCGCCAAGTTTATTGTTTTACACAACTTTTGTAAGGAGCTGCAACCAGTACACCATGTTCCACATGACATCTTAAGTAATAAATAATAATGAAATAAATTAAAAATAAAGATTTGTCCTCTATCAGCAGGAGGCATGGTGAAATAGGAGCACGCACTTACATTCTCGTGGGAACAACACGCAAATACATAGTCGAAACAACTAACATCACCGCATACACGAATTCAAGTACGACCAGTCACCACAAGTAGCACCCGTTCACGAGTATGATAACGTGTGAATTTTATAATGACGTGATACTTTTTTTATGCCTGAGTTAGAAATGCATTTGCCTATTTCTACGGAAGCTACTCCCGAAAGTAGCAAGGATACGTCGGACTTGAAACACGAGAATCCTCAGACTGAGTGGGCAATACTTGTTATAGATTGTTTAATTATTACTGTGATTGTTTTAAACGAAAGTCCATTTAAAATGTAATTTCTGTCTGAGGCAATTGTTTATCTTAGAGAATTTGGCGTCTAAAATTCTATCACAAAAGGATTAATTAACAGAGACCCATGACACGATTTTATTGGTAAGAATGTTTAAACATGGTTTAGATGATGATAGTAGTTCAGAATTGTTTAAATAGTTAGTATTTTAATGTTAAAGAACGAGTTTAGCGCGAACAACTCCTGTTGTTCTCCAATACATTTTTGACATTCGAAAGTTAGAGGGCCTAAGTCTGACTTCCGAACGTCAAAATCTAGTTTTTGAATCCTATGCCAATATTTATCAAAGATATGAATATTTCGTCGCTGTAGATATAGATGTGATAACCTCGTATGTCCAGAGAACCAAACATTACAGGAAACAAAAAATGTTTCATGACGATTTAAACCTTATGTAAATCTATTGAAAAACTCGTGAAATCGTAAGAAACCGCAAGAACGATCGGTCGATAAGCATGTTATTTTTAAAATGTTTTGCGATTATACGGTGCATGATTGTTGTATTTCTCATATAACACGCGTAAGTAGTGCCTGTTTGTTTCATGCGAGAAAGCGGAGGGCCACAGTGCACTAACTCAATATAGAGCAATCTAAAGATAAAACTAGCGAACTATAATTTCCATACAAGTCTACTATAATGAATAATAATTACAATAAGTTATCCCATTCAAAATATATTTATAACTACATATAAATATTACGAATCTCGTGTAGTACCATCCACACAGGCGTGGGTCATTCCTGGAAAATGCTTTGGTATCCATAAGGAATTCTGTTTAGTATAAAAATACTGAGTCTGAAGAAATAATGCAAGAATTCCAATTTTAAAAATACACCTTTCTCAACTGTCCAACACGAATGCTGCCTCAATCGTGGCGCGTAACCTTGCGTATGCCGATAAACAAGTGACGTCATGTCTATATTTAAGTGTTTGTGCCAGCGTGTGCGCACGGGTCATTGGCCTATCTCAATCTGATTGCAAGAACAGGCTCCTCTAGTTTGTCTATGTGGATCAGAGGTTCTGTACTTGTTTTATGCATTAAGTTGTAAGCTATAAAATAATCTAGGTTATACCTTAATAGTAGTTTTATTCTGCACATATTAAGTAAATTAAAGATTTTAGTAAGATACTATTTTAGTTGAGAAAAAGTATTGTAATTTTAGAAAGTATTTCTTAAAATATTTACATTTCCATTACAATGGAACGGTAATGTTGCTCACTTATGAACTTCAATATTTAAAAAAAATAGTTTCTGATTTTTGAGGGAAAATAATAGAACTCTTCGTAAATCTTAAATGAGAAGTAACAATGAAATTACATCAATCACAAACGATATTTTCATATATTATATTTTATTTATCACTTATCGACACCAGGACTTACGATTTACACAAACTTACCCTTCTATCAAAAAATAATAGTTATCTATCTCTTTTCATCACATCGAAAACACATATTGACAGTAAGAGGCGAAGAGCCAATAGCAATAAAATTGATTTAACTTTTATATAGGTACTAGCCGTTTCGCGCCCGCTTTGCTGGACGAATTAAAATAAATTTTGTTTCATTATTTTATTTTTTTTCATATTTTTATTATTCTTCTTTTTAACTTCCCGCTAAGAAAATTGAAATATTTCGAAAATCGAGTTTTTAACAGATGTTGACGTTTAGAGGTTCTAGGAAGCCTCCCCGAATGTTTCCGCGGTGAAGTCCGTATGGATAAATTTTCATAAAAGTAAAACAGCAATAAAAAAATGAAGGAACGTTGGAATTTAATAAATAAATAGCCATAAACCATCTAGGAAAAATTTCGCATCGAATGGTAGTTTCATGTCGATACGATCAGTGGTTTAGGCGTGATTGAGCCTCAAACGAAGACCATTTTTAAGAATCGGGGATCACAGTTTCTAGTATAATTTAAGCCTTCAATATTTTAGTTTCCACTAGCATATGCATTTATGTCAAACCAAATCCCTAATATAGAGCTGTCATCGTCCCTCAGCCCCGACTGTAGGCACAGATAACGGACAAAGCCGAGCGGCGAGTGCACTGATGCCTGTAAGCAATTGATCTCCTGTCATTGATATGTTCCCCTATGCATTCTGAAATAACGTAAATCTAGTAATTTTTGACCGTATTATGAAAGAGTTTTATGAGAGCAGAGAGCAGAGAGCAGTGCGCGTAAAAAAAGTGCGTGCGTACAAAGTACACATGTCAGAAGTGAAACTTCTTTGGAAAACTAATTTTTAATCCTTGTTCATATTTATACAAATTTAAAACTTTAGTTTTCCGAGACTTAGAGGGAAAAAGGAAGATATGTTAGTAGTAATTTAATTGTCATTGAAAATTAATACAAATTATAAATTTAATTTTTTAAATTTATTTCTTCGATGGTAAAAACATGAGGCATTTTAATTTACAATTCGTCATTTGAATCAAAGGTTCGTCATGTGAACACTATAAAGTAGCAATTATTATTTCTAAGTCTTTTCAAATAGTGTATAATAGAAGCGAATTAGCAGTTACTGAAATCAATTCGAGTTGGATCATTGAACCATATCATGATGACCTTGTAGCGAACGATTTTAAGGCGTCTTTTCAAATTCGCTGGCGCGTTACATTAGTATCGTTGCATTAACTAGAGCTATTATTGTACGGGGGAGTGCTTTTGAATAAAATACGATAAAATATTTTGGCACAAAACTTTTTTTTAATAATGAGTGGCGTAACCCTGTATAGGTCTCAGATTGCATCGGTTTGAATACTTTATCTTTTATAGAAAGATATTTTAAAGGGATATTTTTTACACCTTGGGTAACATTATTGTAGTTTTAGTAGGGATCCTTATTTCTTTCTTGCAATTAAAATAGCCTATATTAAGTGATAATGTAGCGTTCATATAGTGAAAGAATTTTTAAAATCGATCCAGTACTTTTTGAGCCATTTCGTTACAAACATATTTACATACAAATCTTTCCTCTTTATAATATTAGTATAGATGAAGATGACATTTTCCATCTTATCATAGGTGTAAGGAAATATTTAAAGAGGCGGGAAAACTGACTTTATTTAGCAGTAGTAACAATTTAGTTTTTTCTTAAAAATATGAAGTTATCGTTTGTTTAATGTTTAATTTCAGTTTTCTTATTTGTCTTTGAATGTACTTATGTTTTCTGTTTCATATATTTTGTTTATCAATGTAATCTGTTTTGGCTTTGTACATTGTCTTAATGATTTTTGCACGATCTCAGAGTCGCAAACTTAACACACTACAACTACACTACGTATATTATTTAAGTATATGCAATGAATTCGGGTATTGTGCGAATGGTAGACTACATGTGCGTTTATGTGTGTGTATGTAATATTGTATAATAATAGCCATTAATCTCCACTTCTGTATAACTTTAGTTCTGCGGCCATTGGTATAATTATTGTTCCATCAACCCATGTATTTTAAGCGAATATTATTATTAAAAAGTGTTAACAATTAATGATTTTATTTACTTAATGATAGAATATAACCGATTGCGATTCAAATTTTTATCATATCAAAAACGATTTCGATATAACTCTAAACAAAACATAAGTTAAACAAAGGGATATCGATTTATCCCAATAACAAATATTTCGTTCGGGACGCGACCTTACTGTAAACAATAGAATTAAATTGTCACTCTTTATTAGACGTTGCAAACAGGCTTATGATAATTCGCTTGTCCTTAATTAAATAAATGCGCGTTCATACTGACAAAATCAAAACTACGTGACAATAATATTTGGCATGAATGTGAAAAAACTTTCAATAAATGTTCAATTATAACTATCACAGGCGAGGCGCGTTCCGTTCAATTATAATTACCCACGACACGTCATGATACGTCATTATATTACGATCCAATTACAATTGAATACAACCTTTAATGTCCTTGCGTTTAAATTTGCACCCTCAGTAATACAAAAGTTTCTAAATTTAAAATCTGCTTTGCGCCATTATTATTCTGTGTTATGATTCGACAAAATCACTATCAACATTTAATTTAAAATGTCAAAGAAATCAAATGTAATAAACGAATTAGTATACAAAAGAATATCACTTTGTCCAGCCTTGCGATTCTGTAACTCACTTTTCGAACTCACACAACGGTTTTCACAGCGGCGGTTGCGCTCAAATCAGTCGTAAAGCAGTCATTTTGCGATTTGGCATTCTTATAAACAATAAACTAGAGTTACAGAATCGCAACGCAGTTCTATAGATGACCAAAGGCAGTGAAAGAAACTTCCAAATTAAAATTGTATTCTTGGTCTATGTACAGCTGGATCGACAAAAAGGAGGAGGACCTACTACAGCTGAAAGCCAGCAATTGGCGGCAGATGGCACAGGTCAGAGAGCGCTGGAAGTTTCTCAATTCGGAGGCTAAGACACTATTTGGGTCGCAGAGCCAGCGTTTGAGTGTCTGTAACTTGCAATAAAGTCTTAGCGCTCACAATTTTTTGTATACAATTCCGAGACAATTGGTACTAACTAAATATTAAAGTCCAGTTCGCTATTGGGAGTTGCAGATGGTGCAATACAGTCCGAACAGTAATTCGTAACTAAGGTTCATATTCCATAACCTAAAAGCGTCCCATATAAAGACGACGCTAGACAAGTACGATTGTCGGCACTATTTTCCAGATAACACCATAAATACGTGTCTACTAACCTGCATCCTTTTATCACTGTTTTATCTATCGCATATTTACTGTACGAGTTGGAGCTATCAAAGCCGACGTGCTCTGCCTGCAGAGTGAACTCTGGGAAGCAACGAATATTGCTACTTGAAGAGTACAGAACTTTTTACGTTTTATTTGTGACAATTTTTTGTTGACAAAGTACTAAACGTTATATTATTTGCCTATGTGTTTACTTTATGTGTAATTTGACTGTTATTATTTAGGATTAAAACCGATTTGCTTTAGAAATTTCGCCGAACTCGTGAGCAACAACTTACTAATTAAAATAATTTTTAATTAGTAAGCTAAGCTATTAAGCTTCTAGAATAGAACGGACCCTAAAACCGGCATTACAAGGACTTGATATTTTAAAACCCTTAATTCGTTAAAAATATAATTGTTATAACATATAGATTATACATACCAATTAAAATATTCAGCTATGTGTAAATTCGCAAGCTTACCTGAAAAAATATAAAGAAACATTAATAAATTAATCGTTTATTACAGATTATAATAATGAATATACAAAATCTAAGAAATTCGCCGAATCTATTTAAATTTAAGGGATGTCGCGTTTAATTAAAATTATAGACACAAAATCATGACGTTTCCAATTCCCAATGACAATTAACACAATTAGTCACGCGTGACAGCTGTAACACGAAACATTGGGATAATTGAAGATCTGCTTATGATTGAAATCGTATTAACATTTCAATTTAGTCTTGATTTTCGTATCTGTATCGCAAGATCATTCGACTTAAATTGTATCTACAACAATCAATAAACTTTCAAACATAACGCCCTTTACATTATTATAAATAGAGCCACCACCAGCCTATAGCTAAAAATATTTTCCAACCAAAACAATTATACACAGGAAGGCGATACTACGGTATCGCTAACTACAGTGGGAGTATTAATTGCAAAGCTAAAGATGTTAGTTGAACGTATATACACGAAATAAATGTATCAAAAGTATGGCCGGGCCTTTTGTAATTATAAAAAACCCACTTTGCACATAAATCGTGCTCAAATAACAGGTACCGTTGCATAATTTTTTGTTGAATATTTAATGTTAATTGTGTTACAAATTAAACATTCTACACATTCTCACGGTAGCAACTAGTTTTGCATGTTATGAGCACGCAATGCTAGATATCATTTACTGGATTTAAATTTCGTATATGAATGTAGATTTTGTTAAAATAAAATAAATCAGTAGCGCTACAACCTTTTTAGGTCTGGGCCTCAGATTTCTGTATCCGCTTCATGATCATTTGTCAATTTAATAGGAAAGTAGGTGATCAGCCTTCTATGACTGACACACGCTGTCGACTCTTTGGGTTTCAGGTCGGTTTCCTCATGATGTTTTCCTTCCCCGTACGAGCGGGTATTAAATAGGCATATAGTCCATTGGTGGACAGAATCAATTACACACTATGCGCTTAATAAAGCACGCTATCAATTAGCTTTTAAATGACATTTGGAAATAAGACAAATTAATATTTGTATCTATCTATATTTAATATCCAGACCTTACTAATTAAATTAAATATGTGAGTTATCTGCTGCACTGATTTTTACAACATCATGAGCCCATTTTAATTTAGTATAGTAGCTTTTTTTTGTTCTAGGTACATGGTCTTCACATATACTTATCAAATAAGTGTAGGTATACAAAATATTGTATTTTAAAAAAGTAAGTAGAGAGTTTCTTGCTTATTCTTCTCCATATGAAAGTGTCATTTTTTTAAATTCTTAACTTGTAATTTCGACTTTCAAAAGTGCCTTTTTTATAGACCTAATTAATTTTTTTTCACTATTGACTATTAATTTAACAGAACGAACGCGATAAAAAATAAATACTTCGTATCGCCAACACTATTTTATCGAAGAATATTTAATTAAAAATGTACCAATTAACAAGAGTCAATAGTTATTAATATTCAGTAGAAATTATTAGATCTCAGACGAATGTATGTATGTAAATAAAGCAAAAACAGCGCATTCCCACCGCATACAATACGAGAAATGCTTATTGTTTGTTATTTCACTTTTTGCGTTCATTTGCTTTGTAATTTAATGTCATTGCTATTAGGATTGACATGTAGAGAATCTTCAGTACCTGTTTTACTGATTTTTATTTAAAACTTTAGAATACAGTGTAAACTCTAAAGAGTTATAACGAATTTCAAGGGACCGGGTCTTTTTATTCGTTATATAGAGTGTTCATTATAGGGATGGAAGTATTAATGTATGCGTATTGGGTTAACCCAAATACATTCAATACATTTATCAGTTATAGAGAGTTTTTCGTTATAAAGAATGACGTTATAAATAGTTTACACTGTATATCAAAATCTCTAGTTTAAAACTTGCTACATATTTGCTATTTTAGCCTCGAAAACTTTTACATTTTATAAGTAAAGTTTTGTGAGATAAATCTATAACTTCATTGATAATACTTTAGTTAATAGATCGGTCTTCTGTGCCTATTACCAATTGTTTCGCCGTACACACCGCCATACTAACCGGCCAGGCATAGGTAAGTACAGCAAAGTTTACCGAGCGGTTTTATGCCTACCCAAGAAACGTGCATAATTATGATTTCGAAAATTAATCTTACTATTTTATAATATACTAGCTGACCCGGCAAATGTTTATTTTGCAATGTATATTATTTCTAGGATAATTTTTTTTAGTTCAATAAAAATAGCTATCTACAATAATAAAAAATAATGGTTATAATAATAAGGGTAAGATCATAGAGGGATAAAAATTAGGGGTTGTACCTATGTATTTTTTACGCTGTATCATTAAAAAATAAAAACAAAAAACGTTTTTTAAAAAATAAAAATATTTTTTTAGGGTGGACACCCCTTATCACTTAGGGGTTTAGTAGCCGATTCTGAGACTTACTGAATATGCATAAAAAATTTCATAAGAATCGGTCGAGTCGTTTCGGAGGAGTATGGGAACAAACATTGTGACACGAGAATTTTATATATTAGACTAGCGGAATTAACAGACGTTGTCGTGGTATTAAATACAAAAAATTCAAACTTAAAATCATCTAACTGTATTTAAACAATTCTCGAATCGACTTGAACACGTAAAAATCATCAGAATCAGTCCAATAGTTTAGTTTTACACACGCACAACAGGCTTATATAATATATGTATGTAGATATTTGTTATATAAAATATACAACACCGTTTCCTACTCAATTTTATACTAAAGTACATACTTCAAATATACGACAAAATATCATACAATATTCAGGGAAGATTGTTCTCTAAAACCATCTAAGCACAGATCATTATTGCATAACACCATTAGGCAAGACACGGTTCAACGGATTCGCATATTTGGGTTGCATGTACCGTTTGCGCAAGGTGCGTGGCGCCTGCAGACAGACATACAAATCATTTGCGTAATCCGACATTTACATAACTTATTCGATACCCAATAAAACCGATAAACCGATTACTTTTAAAACCGTACCATAATATCGATAAAGTAAACAAAGCAGGCCAACTCTGTAAACTAACCAATTGACTTAAGAGCTGTGGAATGCCGAAAAGATCGTATCAATTCTTAAAAGGCCGGCAACGCACTTGCGAGCCTTCTAGCAATGTGACTGTTCATGGGCGGCAGCGTAACAAAATAATGGAGTTGGTACTAATACTGCCGATTCCAATATGGTTATCGAAGTTATTCCAAATACGAAACGTCAATCCTATAGTAAGAAAACTCAATGGAACTCCAAAAGTTACAGAGTAAGCGTGCTGGGTCCTTACAATGTAACTTCCAATAGAGATATAGACAGCATGCCCCATCTCAATAATGAGTTTTTGTTTCGCGATCCGTTGCGACATCAGCGCTTACGAATATTGAGACATCGAACTGGAATAATAAACGTTGGAAGTTACAGAGTAAGGAACCGTCGGTTGTCAATGTTTTTTTTTTATTAACAAGGGGCAGGACGCTCATCTGATTTTAAGCGATACCGCCGCCCATGAACACTCTCAATGCCACAGGAATCGCGAGTACATTACTTTTAAGAATTGGTACGCTCTTTTCTTGAAGGACCCTAAGTCGAATTGGTTCGGAAATACTTCAGTGATCAGCTGGTTCACAGAGGTGGTGCACCACAAAAACTGCCTTCAAAAACGCTCAATTTCCAATTCTGCCTCGACGTCTGATGATGAAATCAGCTGCAGGTATACAACAACTCCTGAACAACTCCTCTGAACACTCTCTGAAGTAAACAGTTTAGAAACTCAAAAAAGTCTAATTTTAAACTTTACAGCAATCTCTCTCGCCATTAATGATATAAAAATCTTAAGTTTAATTATGACTAAGCAACCTTTTTAAATCTAAAAACCGTATAAGCTTTGTTTCCCGAGCCCTATTCAATATTTTCAACAGACCTTCATCAAATCGTCCAACCTATGATATCTATTTATGTATTTACTAGCCGTTTCGCGCCCGCTTTGCTGGACGAATTAAAATAAATTTTATGTTTCATTATTTTAATTATTTTTCATATTTTTATTATTCTTCTTTTTAACTTCCCGCTAAGAAAATTGAAATATTTCGAAAATCGAGTTTTTAACACATGTTGACGTTTAGAGGTTCTAGGAAGCCTCCCCGAATGTTTCCGCGGTGAAGTCCGTATGGATAAATTTTCATAAAAGTAAAACAGCAATAAAAAAATGAAGGAACGTTGGAATTTAATAAATAAATAGCCATAAACCATCGCATCGAATGGTGGTAGTTTCATGTCGATACGATCAGTGGTTTAGGCGTGATTGAGCCTCAAACGAAGACCATTTTCATTATATATATAGATAAGTAATCTTACGCATATCGATATTATAAAATAAAACGCTAACAATATACAAAGCCCAAACATTGATAAACAAAATATACGAAACAGAACTGAGGTATTCATAACCTGACCTTACGTGTTCCAACGAGGAGTCGGGAGAGCCCACAACCTCCTAAATCTTAACGATAATTCAACGTTGACACACACTCATAAAGTACAATCGGTAACGGTGTAAGGTAAACAATCACGTAGCATTGTACGCGGTCATCGACCTCGCACCCGACGCACGCCGTTACCAAATCGCCGACCGATTTGCATTCACCGCGCTGTGCACAGATTAAGGTCACGCTTCAAACAGGACTAAAACATAGACTATATTAATATTATAAAGTTATCTGTGGAAGACATTCAAATTGTAGCACTATTCGACAACAAAAGTTTAAATTAAGAATATAAAAACTTTTTATCAATTTCCATAGATAAGTCTTGAGCCAGTACAATGCAAAAGTGATGTTTAACGCTAATAAAAAATCTAAATACAAAAGAGAGGGTCGCGGACAGTTTATGTCTTCACTTCCACTAATGTATAAATTTAGACCTCTAAGTCCAGACTTTAGAAGGTTTCTTTTAGAGTATTACATAGTAAACGGGGCCTATATTATAAAACATATAATAATTCTATGACGGCATTTCGAAGATGAGGCCGTAATTTTAAATATCATTCCTAATAATCTCAGTATTGTTCGAGATACGCTTGATTATCTCACTGATTACACAACCATTACAGAGATGAAAGTGAACAAACAAAAAAGCATCTTGATACTCATCTAATGATGTATTCGTAACGAACCCGTCACACATCAATACTTTATACATGTGATTCAAAACACGTAGCTTTAATTCTTTATATGGCTATTAAATCTTAGGGTTAGATTTAGAGTTGGGCGTGACTACCGAACGGCAAAAGAGTCCGCTATGATCTCTGAATCGAATAATCATAGTTTGAAAATGTGACCTTGACCATGACCTTCAATAATTGTGCACATTACACACGAGTCCATATTTCAAAAATAGAACAAAGCAAAACTCTTCCAACGAAAAATTGTTTGAATTTGGAATATATCGAAATAATTCAATTTTAGCGCTGTTTTAGTTACAAAAAAACCATACTTTCTTTTTTGTTTTTTATATCTCTGCTCTCGAAATTATCTGTATATGGGAGCACATTAGAATCTCAGCTGTTCAGAGACTGTGTAAGCAAATCGTCACAAAACACTTACCCACCCACACAACAGATGACTTGGCAGATTTTTAAAAATTTAAGTTTTGACACGAAAACTTGATTCTTACAAAATATTTCTATTCAATATCGTCTATAACAATAACTTTGTGAGGGCTGGCTGGAAACCATAGCCAGCAGATCAAGCGACGTACAGTTACGTACGGCAAAGAGAGCCGGTAAGACTTGGAGCGAGGTAAAGTAAGTAAGTAAGGTAAGACTCGTGTCTTAAGACCGAACGCGATGGAGACTGCCTCATCTAGGTGTTATAAGACATTAAGTCAAATAAGTCGGGATTTGAACCTATGAACTCAAGGATAAGATTCTTCCGTCCACCAGTCCATCTTTAGCAACGTTCTTTTTTTTTTTTAAAGACAATTCACACTAATTGACCGAGTCCCATGATAAGCTGGTGAAGCTTGTGTTATGGGTACTAGGCAACGAATATACATACATATTATAGATAGATAGACATATAAATACATATTATTTAAACACCCACACCTAAGCACAACACCAAATGCTCATCACATCGATGTTCGTCTCAGCCGGGTATCGAACCCGGAACCCATGGATTCGCAGTCAGGGGTACTAACCACTAGACCAATGAGTCGTCATTAATTCATGTATAAAAATCAGGCCAATCGTAGTATACTATGAAATCTAGTCTTAACTAATCTGATTACCTTGTACATTTACATAATGAATATTTAAACATTCGTATTGAATAAGTTCAGCAACCTATCAAGGCCTAAGAGGCGCTAATCGACTCATTGGCGTTAGCTAATAATTTTTTGCTGATACATGTTTTTTAGAAAGAATCGTTTAACGTGTACTTATAATTCTAAACTTGCTTTACTAATGTAAAATATATTATAGCACAGTGTTAGTGTTAGGTAGCGTGCGATTCTTATCCTTGAGGTCGTAGGTTCGATCCACGACTGTGCACCAATGCACTTTCTTTGTATGCTCGCATCTATTCGCTTAAACGGTAAGGGAAAACATCGGGAGGAAACCCCCAAAATCGAGCGTGGCAGGCACAGAAGGCTGATCACCTACTTGCCTATTAGATTGACAAATGATCATACAGAAATCTGAGGCCCTGTCCTCAAAAGGTTGTAGCGCCACTGTTTTTTTAATTATTAATAATGTTATTGGGAACTGTTAGATAAAATTTTATTAATATATTTTTGAATAATAATTAAGTCCGCATTGATTAATAAACTTGCTTAAAATTACTGTAAAATAAATATCTAAAAACTTGTTTATCAATAGAGCAAAACATTTAAAACAATATATCTATTGAAGGAGTCGTTGAATAAACGGAACGTTTTCGCTTCTCGGTTCTCGCCACGTCAACTATTACACTTCCATTACCAGCCACGCTGTCCCCACAAGGGTGTGGCTGCTTTGATAGCGAGATAGAAAGCGAAGCGGCACACCGGGTGTGTGAATTACTTAATTTTCAAATAACAACAGTATATTGCTACATGTAATTTGTTATTCATGCTCAAGTGCAACAGAATTAACTAAGGTTCTTCTGCTTCATGCTATTATTATAAGCAACTCGCTGTGTTTACTCCGATACTAACAGTTTTGATGTACTACTGCATAAATACTCAAATTTTCGTGTCACATACAAGTGTATGAAAATATATAATTACCTTCCCTTAATAAGTTATTAAGGGAAGGTAATTATATATTTTCGAGCAGTGTTGGCATAGTGGCTTTAGCCTGCAATTCCCATTCCTGAGGTCGTAGGTTCAATCCTCAGCTGTGCACTTGCGCTTGCCTTAGACCCAAAAAGTCGAAGGCGTGTGTCCGGCACAGTAGGCTGATCACCTACATGCCTTTTAAATTGACTAATGATCATGATATCAATGAACAGATATAGAAATCTGAGGCCCAGACCTAAGAAGGTTATTTTTAATAATAGATATAATAAGAAATGCAAATCATCAATCGCTAGATATCACACCGCACATCTCGTAGAAGCAAGCGATTTCTATTCATGACGCGCGCACGCATCGGCCAATATTGCGTAGGTTACTTTCTACACGGCAGCGATGTTATCGTCAGTAATAACTTGCCTCCATACCCCACATGGGGCAGAAACGTAATGTAGTCCTGCATATTTTGTGCTGGACAAACAATTTGTTGTTTCGGGTAGTCACGTGTTGGGAAAATGATTCATACACAGGCTGGGAAGGTTATTTTAAATTCCATGTTCAACATTTACGTGAAATAGGAGACTCTCGCGTTCTGATATTCGTGAATGATTTGAGTTGTCGAGTAGTTCTGGCTAAAATAAACAAATGACAACTATCTAGGATTAATTTAATAATACTCTTAGTCGCCAAACTATATATTATATAAATGTTATGTTGGTTTGTGCATGTTTTAAAAACATCAAGGATTGTTTTTATCTATTTTTTTTTTCACTCTTTTCCACAAGTATTGCAAAATTAAACTTATATGAAATATATTCTATGTTTTTCTTCTCATTTTTCAACCATTCAATCACAATGTGCCACAGCGAAGCGTGGCGGGGTACAGCTAGTGAAATTATAATAATCTTTATTATCTGCAGATAAACAATTTGCATGTTGTACCTTAGTTGTCTAAGATAAAAAATAATTCGAATCTTGTACAGAAAATAAAATATCGGGAGCCTTCTGGCAGTGTGTGTCCATGGGCGACGGTATCACTCAAGATGAGCCTCCTTTGCTCACTGTTCTATCAAATAAGACCCTAATTAATGTCCGTAAAAATAACATCGTAATTACAAATATTTACGTAAAAGTCATATGCTGTTTATCTATCTCTATATATATAAAATTCTCGTGTCACATTTTTCGCTCCCATACTCCTCCTAAACAGCTTGACCGATTCTTATGAAATTTTGTATGCATATTCAGTAAGTCTGAGAATCGGCTACTATCTATCTTTCAAACCCCTAAGTTATAAGGGGTGTCCACTCTAAAAAAGAAATTTTATTTTTTAGACAAACATTTTTGTTTTTATTTTTTTACGATACAGCATGCAAAAATACATACAACCGTTAATTTTCACACATCTACGATCAACCTCTATATTTTATTTGTTAATTTAAAACTTATGATTTGAACTCGGAGGTTTATATAGAGAAAAATTCACAGTAAAACCTAAAAAGTTTTCATTGCGGAAAATCAAACAGTTTCTGGGGTAGCATAGCAAAATGTTCCATGTTGTTAGGTACTAAAAAGGTAGGCTACGTAAAGTCAAATTAAGGAGAATCCAAGTTCGCGGGGGCAGCTAGTTTTAATATAAATTTGAAGTCAACCAGGCGTGCAACACTCAAAAGAGGTATGAATGACATTAATTAGTGTCACGAATTTTTTGCAAGAATATCATGAACCCTTGCATGTTTAAAACCTTTACTTAAATATAAAATTTCACTCAACAAACACGTATTCGTAATCAGAATTTTATGCTTTCTCCTTATCACTCACGTATTACAACAAATTATGAATGAATCAGAGGCGATCCAACCTATTTTTTAGGTCTGAATTGATTCCTGTATCTGTTTCATAATCATTTGTCAATCTAATAGGCAAGTACGCGACCAGCCTGTACCTGAAACACGCCGTCGACTTTTTCGATCTAAGGTAAGCCGGTTTCCTTCACCGCAAGCGAATGTTAATTGCGCTCATAGAAAGAAAGTCCATTGGAGCACAGCCGGGGATCGAACCTACGACCTCTGAGGTCAGCCTTGCCAACCCTGCTCCTTTAAATATTAGTCACAAATCATAGCTAATCATTAATTAAAAATATAACACAACATTGTTTACTACTTAACCACTTATACTCGTTTTGTTTTGTTTTTAAGATCAAATTATTCTTATTAAAACGAGATTCTTTACATGTAAAAGGTTAAAAAACCAAGTTGTGATTCGTAATCTTTCGAGGCCAAATAAATATATGAAAGTCGTGCCCACACGAAGAGTTATAAAAATGAGAAATATTGTCAAACCCGAGTAAACGCCTATTTAGACGAAGTTCAACAACCTATTTATAGTCTAGTCACTTTAATTGGCCCCGTTGTTTTGTGTAGGCTTTAAATTAATGGATTTATAGCGGAATATTTTTGTACTTACTACTTTTTACGACACGATTTAATTAGTTTATGATGTTTATCTAAAATGTTAACAAGATTAAATCGTTCCACCTAATACTCAAGATGTGTAAGGTAATTGTTTTTTTAGATATAAGACGACATTTTTGTATTTTGGTATGTTTTAAGGCAAGTAGCGGATCTACGTACTTGTTTTCCCAACTTATTTTGTGCCATGCCCCACCAGCGAACCTGAAATTCTTATGATCCCCCTCCCCCCCATCCCTATGCTCACTTAAGAAACTTAAATGATAGTTTTAGGAACAATTACTTGGAATTTTTAACGAAACAGTAGATTTTAAAACATTTAATGAAAAAATTAAAATACAAATAATTAATTTAAAAATAATAAATTTAAAAATAATAAATTTTCGAACAGCCCCCCCTAAACAATACAATTACCCCCCTGTGGGAATTAGGCCCCACGTTGGGAAACACTGATGTAGATTAACGTCGTTCGGGTCTAACCATCGCTAACCTGGCGCTAGTGTCTGCCGTGACAAAAACGTACAAGAAAATCATTTGACTGGCTGGCTTGTGGCCCACTGTGGCCACTCGGCCAAAACATTGTTCTAAACATTACTTATGACAAAAAATTCGGATGACTACGATAAAATATCCAAAATGCCTATAAAACCGACAACCTAAGAATGCATTTACAGTGTAAACTCTTTATAACGTCATTCGTTATAACAAAGAACTCTATAACTTAAAAATTCGTTCAATTTATTAGGTTTAATACCCATACATTAATTCCCTCCTAATAACGAACCCTATATAACGAATAAATATGCTCGGTCCCTTGAAATTCGTTATAAAGAATTTACACTATATGTATGAATTTCTTTGCAAGTAATCGAACCGTGTGATTTTAAATTTAGTCCTTCGTCGGAAACAAGTTGCATGCTGTTTAGTGACTAATTATGTTGAGCCTCGATAAAATACCATAATGGTAAAACCGTTGAAAGTAGAAGCTTCGCAAACAATTTTAATTCCAGCAACAGTTACTCGACCCTCACATAAATTATAGCTAAAAATCTAAGCGTGCACGCGAAAAATACTCGCATACTGAAGGGCTTCATAACTGGTTTGTTATTTAATAAGAACCCCTAGCGAGCAAAGGTTAATAACTGGTAAGCATTACATTTCTTAGGAAACCTACATGCCTCACATACGTGTTGGAATTCTAAAATATCGCATTTTTATGGCTTAATATCTTCAAAGCCATTCCGTTTATTTATGTCAGATTAGATGTTAGTAGAGCAGTGTTGGTCTAGTGGCTTCAGCGTGCGACGTACATCCCTGAGGTCGTAGGTTCGACCTCCGGCTGTGCTCCGTTGGGCTTCTTAACATTCGCTCGAACGGTGAAGGAAAACATCGTGAAGAAACCGGCTTGCCTTAGAGTAAAAAAGTCGTGTGTTGGACAGGAGGCAGATCACCTACTTTCCGATCATGAAATAGAGACAGAAATCTGAGGCCCAGACCAGCCTTGCGATTCTGTAACTCACTTTTCGCACTCACACATCCGTTTTCACAGCGGCGCGGCGGTCGCGCTCTTCGAGAAGTGAGTTACAGAATCGCACGGCTGAAAGGTTGTAGCGCTACTGCTAGTGCTATTTTTGCTACGGGTTTCATACTGTACTATCGTATATCGAACGTATTTTACAGGAGGATCTTTGCTATAGAAATATATCTTGTAGCAATAACGTATATGTACGGGTCACATTTTATAAATATTCACGAAGCTGCAAGGTATTTCTTACCTTCAGAACTTATAGAGAGATTTCTGAAGTGCTAAACAGTGGTATGTGAAAAAGTACAACACAAGAACAGAGTATCTTTTCTTTGTCGAAGAGTTATTAAACACTTTTTTAAGTTAATATCCTTAATAATATTAATATTAAGTAAATATCCTTACAGAAAAAAAAGGGTGCGTGTACTTATGTACGCGCGTAAGAAGTTATACTTCTTTGGCATTATTAAAAGTAGTTTTTGATTGCATGCAAATAATTAATTACAATTAAATAATCAAAGACCGGAAAAGGAGTCATTATAGTCAAGAAAGTTCAGATTACATTTGAAAAATTAAATAAATAAATATTTATTATTATTCTCTTACATTAAGTGTAACATAAATTCCATTATTATTCGAATTTTGTTTTTAAATTATGTCCAATGCCGTAGCATCTTCCGTGGGCAACTTCATTCTGATAATTTTGTGTCACGGTCGCACGGCACGCGCATCCTAAAATTTCACTCTCATAAATTTTTCATAACGCGCCTAAAGAAGTATAACTTCAAAAATAAGCTTAGACTTAAATTACTTACGAGTTAGGCTGGATCGTAATGTTCCATGATGTTTTCGTAGACACATGTATTAAAAAAATAAAGACGTTATCCTGATTGGAATATAACTAAATATACACGTTATATAAACAACAAAACACTCAGTACGACTGGACATAGGTCATTGACTTGTTAATTAATTGTATGAAGTTCTAATAGACGAAAACTCATTCTACAAAAAACATTTGTTTAAAAGACTTTTATTACTCGAATATGGGTTATAAGTTAACAGTCCGTTAAATTTGCCGTATACTCATTACTTGTAATAGAAGTGGCAATGTTCTGCTACTGTACTGTCTTTGATGTTTAAAATAGCCTGCGCAAGTGCAATGATGAGCGATCCATTTATTATTCCGGCAAATTGTTGAAGCGACTTTTGATAATAATAAAATAATTGTTTGAGTCCAATAAATTTAATTAAAAGGATTCGTTTTGGAAAGTTGTTTTGATTTCATATAGTGCATAGTTATAATAATAGTCAAGATTAATTTATTTTATTTATCTTCTCAAGATTATAACTAAATTATATACTAAACGACTTTGAACGTCAATAAAAAAAATACTTAGAAATTAGATGGATGGACAAAAAATCATTTTAATTCAGGCTAACTGGTAATGAACAAAGAAAACAATAAATTAAATTCGTCGAGGAACATACAATATTTATTTCATTAAAGAATTCAGATTTCAGAGCTCTCCTTGCCGACACCAAATTTTGTGACAAATAACTTGCGTTTGTAACGCCAAAGCGATATTTTTAATATATTTTTTAAAATATGTTGTTAAAATTATAATCTCAAAAACCTATATCTATTAAAATCGTGCAACACTGGCATTTGCAATAATATTAGGATGCACAAATTACGCAATACGCTTACGACTCGCCACGCTAGACTGCTCGACGCCATCTTGTATTTAATACGATTTAAAGACTATACATAGAATAGACAATAGATGTCATCTAGCCTTTATTGGTTAAGTACGACAAAAATCTTACTTAGCCTATAAGTAAAATCTTTTTAGTTTTATTAGACAAATCAAGTCAAAATTTGATTCATATAGGTATAAAAAATAAAACACTTAAAGCATAAAGAAAATTTACATCCACTTCTCATATCAAGGAAGAACGAACGATATAGACGCAAAAATTAGTTGGAGATCAATTGATCCGTGACTTGTTTATTGCTTTGTGTGTTAATGTTACAATAAAAGTGATGAGTCGTAATAACATAATAAACGGGATTTATACCAGGTATAAATTATATGAAAATTAAATTGTTTTTTTTGACGTGATAACGTCTTTAAAATCGTTTTAGTCGGGTGACATGTTCAGAAACTTGTGTCACACCAAAACCTCACGAGCGCGATCGCAGGTATAACGAGAGAGAGACGGACCGATCTCCCGTCTCATCTCGAGCGCTGCCAGTCATTCCGTGAAACTTGTCACGCGGAATCCTCACGAGCGGAGGCTGGCATATTACACCCGAAATTTATCATCAAAAGTGTGAATAAAACGATAGATGTAATTTAAAATTTGAAAAAATTGTTATCTTCATTAATTCCTTACTTCCCAAAAACTTATATCACCAATATGACGTTATCACGTAAACATCTCGATCGTAAACCTACTTTACAAACAACCAATATTTTTTTACAGATTCGTTTAGTTCTTTAATACTATAGACTAATAAAAAAGAAGTGTTTGATGAGACAAATACCCAAATCGACTTATTTCCTAATATACTACACCTCAATACAATAATTGATCCTTTTTTTAGGCAAATCTTTTTTTAGCATTTTTGAACTGAGCACATTTGAGGTTTGGATAACTATGAATTAAAGTAATAAATAAAAAAATAATTTTGCTTATACACTAAAGGCTGACTATGAATCACGAAAACTTAGAGATTTTTCAGCAACAAACCTTTTTTGAGTTAAACGATCATAAACTACAATATAACCTCTTTTGGCATTTAAAAATAAAAGATAAAAACACGTTTTCTGCGTCAAGAAACACGCGTACTAAGCCTGGCTGAGCCTATCGTTACATAAATATGTTGACATCAAGCCACGCCAGTCACACATCATCTTTATCGCATAGATAACAGACTACTTCGCAAAACTGACATTGTCAAATTTCCGTTGTAAACACATTTTCTTATGCCTATTTTACTTTACGACCAGTGTTGGGCTAGTGGATTCTGCGTGCGAATCTCATGATTTGATTTGATTTCTCACTCATCAAATCTCACTCTCAAATACAAACATGACGATTTTACAAAGTCAAAGTCAAATCATTTATTTCAATTAGACCATCTAAAATGGCACTTTTGAACGTCAAAAAAAATATATAGGTAAAGAAGATTCTAGTTGCCCCTTCCAAAAGGTAGTTTCGTGTGGAGAAGAATGGGCAAGAAACTTCACACTTACTCTTTTAAAATAGGTTTACAATATTTTGTTACATTTGTTAAATAATTATATGTGAAGACTAGAGTTAGTATACATGTTCCTCACATATTTACAAATATCGAAACAAATTACTTGTAAGGAAAAAATCTATTGGTCATACATTCTATCCCAAATCCTGTATCAGAATTCTGAGTGTATGTTAATGAATCAGTAAAAAAAGTATTTATTATAAACAAAGTAATTTCATAAGCATTTACTAGATTAGTATTAATAATCCAATATAACTCATACGTCTATTTATGAGTGGAAAACTGCGAGCCATTATTATAATGGTTGAAATCCGCCATGCTTGAGTTGCGCGCGCGCATAGACAGCGCGTCGGCCCGCAAGGTCACATTTATTGTAACATTGAAATTCATTTGCAATGGAAAACATCCAGTCATCTTTTCCAATGAGCATCCATTTTAATGGTAATTTATGGTTAGTATGTTTATTACCATAATTTCAATTATACTTAAAACGTTATATAACAGTTAAATTACTTTGTTTTACTTTTCGTAATACTAGAGCTAACATAAATTATATATTAAAAAAAATCAAATAATTTATTTCAATTAGGCCTATTAAAAAGGCACTTTTAAAGTCGTAATTACAAGTTAAAAATATAAGTCTCTAGTTGCCCCTTCCTAAAAGTAGTGTCATATGGAGAAGAATGTGCAAGAAACTCCATTCTACATACTACTATAGCCAAAGATGGAATACATAGGTAATATATGAAACGTTAAAACATTCACGAAAGGCAATACTCAATCAAAATTATTAAATGCATTTAACTAAGTAATACTTAATTCGGCTGTTGTGTGATGGTGTGCTCATGGTACAGGTGATTTAGCGCTATGGATATCTTAATACTCCTAAGCATATTCCGCAATAGCTTAAACAAGTCAAGGAATAAATAGTGGTCGTTGTATGTCCGGGCTGCGCTTTATATGTTTACTATAGTTTAATTATTTATTGTTTACAACTTAACTTACTAAAAAAAGTTTTCCTAAAACTGAGTACTAAACTACTTGAAAAATTATAAAAAATAGTAATTCACTCAACATGCGTCATCCAATAAATCACACATCATTCTGGTTTCGGTATCTAAAAACCTGAGCAATATAGCTGCTAGATATAGGACACACACACATAGACACATCACACGCACTCATCAAAAAATAATTCCAAAGTTCCCAGCACCCTTATATTTCAGCTGTATAATTAAAATTACGAAATTCTAGATTCGAAGTCACGAAAGTAGTGTATCATAATGGCATAATAAGTTTTGACTATAATAAGTTTGAACTCATTACCTATTGAACAATACGATAATGATGCCCTTGGCCGTCGAACGAGGTCAACGAACGTATCAATAATCCACAAATCAATTTTAAAGATAAAAATTTCATTTTACTATTGAAAATATTCATTGTTATCAAGTTATCGCTATCAAAAGCGAGGTGAATGCCCTGTTATCAATGTACCAATTTAAAAACACTGGCGATTCGCCCTGACATTACAATGTTAATAAATCGTTTATTTACATAATAAGTTGTACATTCACATTGACTAAGTATATCTGCACAATTAGCCATATAAAAAGGCAAATGTCATATTAATTACCATGATATCATAATAATAAGAATAGTTATTCATAATTGTTGTCAAAACTTATGCTCTAAATACTCTCCCACTAATAATTGTAAAATGTTAATGATAGTAATTATTTGTTATCCCGCATATATCCCTCAGCCTTATCAGCTATATACTTATATGTACTTATATGCACTTATATGTACTTATATGTACTTATATAACAACTATTCAAACTTCGGCTAGATTTTCAGTATTCGGCTAGGCAAACCGCATATTTTTCTTCACAAGTATCTGTACCTTGTCATGAATAAATCGCGTTTTGATACAAAGATGAAAAAATAAATCTATAATTATGTAAAAAAAATCTTCATATCATTAACATTTTTTTAAAAGAACCGATGGACCCCTTGAATAGAGACCTCGTCAGAACAAAAGACCGCGCGGCCGCCCACCTACTAGATGGACTGACGTCATCATCAAGAAGGTTAGCGCCCAGTGGATACAGAGAAGCCAGTGTAGGGCGTACTGGAGGAAAATGGACTGGTCTACATCCATAAATGGACCAAATAAAGAGGCTGAAGAGTTTAAAGTTATATGTAAACATTGTTTTTAATCAAACAATGGTTTTCATTAATACATAATACTCGAGTTTCTTGAACTAATATTTCAATTGCTAGTACAATTACTTATTCTTGTCCAGTAGACGGCAATTTGAATAAATTGTTCGAAAGGCGTTGCTTCAACTAAAATACAGTTGTTTCTCGCTGATATTGTTTGCAGATCTTGAAATATTCATAAAAACTTATACAAGAACTTATGTTACACTTCGAATTTAAATGGCGGAAGCTAGACAAGATCCGTCTCACTCCGGACCCAATATGGAATAACAGCTAACGATAGACAAGTGTTGGAGGGCAATATATCTGTAGGGTTGTTTAATTGTATGCAGAAATCGTCATAATCTTTATATATATAATTCTTCTGTGAGTGTGTATGTCACTGAACTTCTCTTAAACGACTGGACCGATTTTGATGAAATTTTTTGTGTGTGTTCAAGGGGATCTGGGAATGGTTTAGATTCACAAATCAGCCCGCCAGATGGCACTGCAGTCGGTACTTACATACTTTGCTTTACTAATTGCTTGAAATATCATGCAGAAGTGTTATTGTTTGGCAGTTAAAATAGCATTATCTAATTGTACACCGCCTCTGTAGTTAAATTAAGAAAATCAGTTAAACTATGTTCCTGCCCCATAAAATCAAATCACTGGCGCTAGAAAATTTTTAGGTCTGGGCATCAGATTTATGCATCTATTTCACGATCCTTCGTCAATCTTATAGTCTTCTCCGTGCTAGCGAAAATCCATTGGTATTTGAAGGGGATCAAACCACCGTCAGTGATGAGAGAGTCGCATGCTGAAGCATCTAGGCCAACACTGCTCTGTCCTTTATTCCAGAAAATTCGAAAATTATATTTAATACATTCAAACTATAATATAAAATATCTAACATCAGCTTGGTGCATTACCCAGCGACAATGATAAGTGCTAAAAGTAGCACATAATCGTAATCAACACTACTCTAGTGCGCTGATGTATGACCTCAATATAATGACCGCATACATTAACAGACATCAGCGCGTAGAAATAATTGTCCATAAAAGTCTAGACAAATGGACAGCCTAAACAAAACTCATAGACAATACGTCAAAGCAATTTATCAGTGGTCTAACTAAAAGCAAAATTCACAGAAAACATTTCATAATTGCTCCAACAAAACATTTATTACGCCTATCCGAAACATTAATGCATGTTAATGGATCATCGCAGGCGCTGGCATCACGCCAGTAAAAACAAACGGGGCTAGAAAACAATTAATTTGAAAAGCGACAAAATGACCTCTTCATTTCCCATTACCGTATTTAACAATTCGCAGAAAATGCAAATGTCCTGATTGTTCGAAAAACAAGGCGAGCATTTGACGAAATTCATGACGTCACTCCGACAAATTGAAAACTCCCTATTATTACACTGATTGCGTCTATATAAATTCATTCGTATTCGACTCCAAATGAAATTCCCTCGGACGTCCCGCCGCGAGACATTCAACTTCATGAATTATTATTTCAAACGGACGAACCGCAACCGATCGAAAACTAACTTGTAACAAAAACGTACACGAACGTATGATTAATCCAAAAGTTCGCATGTTAGTAATTCAATCACGTCATATCGAGTGCCCGATTTAACATTAATATTCACACATACTGCTATACCTAACTGTTTTTATAACGCACAGCTCCCAAGGGAATAAACAAAGTTACAAAAACATCCGCATGTAAACGACCGAAGTATTAAATAAATCGGCTAAAATAAATCAGCGAGTGTTTAATTAAACGCAATCCACGTTCACGCGAATTAAACTAAAAATCGTATACGCTGCCGTAATTAAGCGAGAGACCCTTACATCATAACGTTTTCATAACTCGAATTACATACATTCCACAATTTGCGAGGTTCGGGAGGGACACGGCCGCCGTTCACACCTTGTATCCCTTTGAACGCTATCTGTAGTCGCTAGTAATTAAGAAGAGGAAGATTGTAAAAGCCTCACCTCGCTTACATAATTCCTTCTAACTGCATAATCGATAAGGTGACGCTTCGTCTAGACATTGGACACGGTAATTCCCGTTGCAATTGCGTCGAGCGTTCTACTGAATCCACTCCTACACGAAGCTGGGTCCGCCCTCGAAGCTCGAGTGTTTTCATCGTCCCACACACGTCTCGGCATGTATTTCAAAGCCGGCGGAGCACAAATAAATCTTATACAGATATCAATTCGCAAAGTTCAGCGAGCCGTCATACATTCTGTTACATTGGCGAGCGTTTAATTGACAATGAATGACAGTATAGAGAGGGTACCGAGCCAAACGGAGCGCCATTAATGGGGTTAACGAAATTGAGAAAAGTGAAACGTTGGAGTGGATCGGGCGGGCATTTATTACCGACTGGACCAGAGACCCTTGTCCCTGCGATTCGTACACGTCGATACGGCACAAGAGGCATTAACTAAAGGAAACGTAGACATTTGATGTCGCTATTCACTCGAAATGCGGGTTCTATATAACTATACCGGTATCAAGATTGAACCAATAAATCTCAAACTGAGACATTCAAACAGGAATCGTAATGAAATTGCTTTCACAAGCAGCTTGAAAACGTTACGACATACGACTAACTAATTTGGTCAGGTTTGAATTGGGGTGATAAATTTACAATAACTACATTTGCTGAGAAGAGATTACGAAGAAGCTCCCCAAATAAACGAAGTCTAAAGTATGCACAAAATAGAATAACGTAAGATATAATTGTAACACATGTTCTTCCAGCTAGTGATTTCCATCTCAATTACAACCACGAAACCTGAAACTTCAACCGCTAGTATTTTTATTTATAAGAACTATACATAATTAATTAGCCTCGCCACATGGGAAGGCTGTTCTACCCACATCAGGCTTGTGACATTTTAATGACCATTTAAACATGCAACCACGTGAACCAGTTGTAATACTTCCGCTACCATTTTCCGCTATCATTCAAATAGGATATTACTGTACTAAATTAGTATTATCGTAAACACTATTGTTTTATGTATCACCAGCTCAATATGATGTAAAAACAAAAATACCCTGTCTATTTCGCCACTGTATATGGAAAAGCAAATATGCAAACTTGTCTATACAAGCGTCGAAGGTAGATGGCCGGAGGCCGCGGCATCATAAATCGGTGCACCAATCACGGGCTAGGGACTCTGAATTCAGTTTGCCACTATTGAATTATACTAGCTGCAGCCGGGATGTCATACGCCAAAGTTTAATCTCTTGGAGCGACGGGCTTATTATGCAAATAGTTGCTGCCTTGGTCATCTTCGTATGTACGGGCACGTCTCAGAGCCAATCTACTTTGTGCTTGTTTACAACTGAACACTCTTTCAATAGAACATAATTTTCGGTTCAAAGATACTTCATTTCTAAAAGAATTACATTCACTTAGCGAGAAAATTTTGCGTAAGTTAGTTGTGTACATCGTATTATGAAATTATTTGAAAATAATCTATATAAAATAAAAATATTAGTTTCTAACAATATGTAGAATAGTTTACAAAAGTGCAGGTAGGTCGCATCGATGTTACAACAGGCATTATGTGACTAATTAATAGTAATAATTTCTTAGAGGCTCGTTCACAGACATAAATAAATGCCTTTTTGTAAGTACATATGTATTCCATTAATTTATATTGAACTTTTACGATTTTTACAGAGTATAATATATTATATAGAATATGTGTGTTTTTATTTTTGTTATTTTATTGGTATGTTGTTAAATATATGTACTTTTAAAAGTTTTTTAAATTTGTAAAAAAGGTTTTATTTCTTTTAAACTGGATGGCAATGTATTAAATATTTGTGCGCCTTGATACATAATATTAAGTTTTCCGTAATTAGTCCTGAATACAGACAATTTCAGTATTGGATGACAAAATAAATCTATGAATTGTGTTAAAGGAAAAAGGTAAAGATAAATTAACATTTGTAACACAGCTAAATCGTAATAGATTAGAGTTTTACAAGCCGAATCCCCTCGCTCTAATTACAATAACGAAGAAACACAAATTACGGCCAGTGATTACAAAATGGAAAGCAGTCGGAGATAAAATTATTCAACTATCAAAAGGCGGGCGCGGACGTCAATTTATTGCCAGCAAATAGAGTCGGACCAAATCTAAATGAAGAAGTTGTCGCGACGAACGGAAACTGGGGGGTAACTCTTTCTTTCACAGCCTCCCCCGACCGAGCGTTAATTAAGCGAAAATCGAACGTCAAAGCCCGACTCTGGCTTTATGCAAATTCGACAAAATTGACTTTTATGTCGACAGTTAGATTTTTTCGCTGGGGGCCAATTTCGAATGTCAACTTGTGGACTGTAGTTAACTTATACAAAGGTTCAATTTTCTTTCGGTCTCGAGATATACCTCCGTAACGAGGGCTTGGCAATTTACGTGTCGCTGGGAAATGACAAACGGTGCTCATTTTCCTTGTTAATACAACACATCAAAGTATAAAACATAATTCTTCCGTTGTGTTTTTTTAAAGAAAAATAAAATGTGTGCGCGTACTAGGTGTACACACGTAAGAAGTGAAACTTCTTTATGACCTTATTTTTCGAAAAATGATCTACTATATGCAACTTAACGAAATTGGTTAAATAAAGTTTAACAAAAGGCTTTTATTATCATAGACATGAATACAATACAATTATTTCATTTTACCTTATTACTACTAAGATTATTACAGAATTTCATTAATTGTAATAGAATTATTACTATCATTGTTATCGTTATTATATATTTTTGTTATTAATGGCTTCGAATCTCTTCGGATCAACCGTGGTAGGGACAAGAAAAAGATGGCGCGTAACGGAAAAATGTGACGCGTAACGAAAAAATGTTACACTACATTTTTTTCCAACCCCGATAAAGAAGTTTCACTTCAAAAATTCAATATTTTTTTAATAAAACCTAACACTCCACTTTCGAAATCGGAGAGTTAATGTGTAAGTAGGAGAAAATACACGTGTTCCAAAAGTTTCCGCAAGTAGATTTTGGGTGAACCATAGTTATGTACATAACTACTCAAATATGCGTAAATCATTTAGCCGCCGTGAACCTAGTCTGTGGGCGTCAAATGTCGGTAATGTAACGGAAAACATCGATTCGAAATTTAAAATACATTTTCACTATTTTTACCTACAAGGCACTCATAAAATGTATCATTATTCAAAAATCTGGACAAAAAACGAACAGTTAATAGAAAAAAAATCTGCTGATAAATGCGTATTATGCGTTTAGCTGATCGCTAAAACCACGGAGCATACTACTTTGTACCGGGGCCGAGGTCGCTACACGGCAAGTTCATTCTAACGGTACGCATCAATAACGACTACTCCTATCGGGTTATACTCGCCTGGTACTTTTCTTTATAGAACTTGTGAACCGTCTTCATCTTATATCTTAAAAATATTGCTATTTTGAATGCACAGATAATTTATGTTCACCTAATTAATAAATTATAGATTATCTTTATTCATGACAAGTCGAAAATTACCAACATTTTTAACGCACTGAAAAACCCGTAGATATAACTTTGTAATTAATAACAGGATTATGTGACAGTATATAAATTGTTACAATTTATGTATTAAACATTTAAAATGAATTACTCGTCCAAATAAGACGCAATAAAAAGTGGCCCAGTTTTGAGCATTCAACACGGTCACAGTTTTCTAACCTGCAGTGGTTCAAGTTCAATTTTAGTCTCTAGAATCAGTAACGAAAATCTGTATATCATCATACAATTTTTTGGATATATTTGAAGAAATTAAAGCAAAATCTCAAAAAAGCGCTTTTTTAGTTGACTCAGTTAGTTCAATAATCGTGGAAATTATTATTTTTTATAAACGAGACAACGCGAAAAAAATTGCCGTCTGTCAAAATCCCTTTGAAATTTGAATTTTAACCTAAGCCTACACTACGGCCTCTTATACCGGATTATTCCAATTTCCTAACTAAAGTATGTACACTGCACAATCGCGTGATATCATTAGACGATACGACCACAAAATTCCTTCGTCACTTAACACGAACGCAATTTGCGTGACGTCGTTTAAGATAATTTATTATATTTTATCACTATACTTCTTTCTGTACACTGTGACGGTAATAAACCCATAAATAACATCAGTGTAGAAGAATTATATTTATGATTAAAGTTAAAAATCTGATATGTATCTGTAATGAAGGTTCTAGAGTTACGCCCGAACCCAATAATCAATCCACAAGAGAGAGATCAGACCGTGACAGTCGATCGATCTCCTATCTGCGTCCCAATAACCAAACCCTACGAAGACATAACATTTTTGGCGACGGATTCTCTTTGTCGTTCCATTTTACCGAGTATTCACTCATATTTGATAATCAATGTAAACCAAATAAAGTAAATAAATCCGTACAAATAACATTAAAATATACACGTTGTACCACAAAGAACGGTTCGGTGGCCGTCGATACACAATTCATATTAAATAATAAGTCCTGAGTACATACCTCGTCAATGTCTCCTTACAGGAAAATAGGCACACATATATTATCAGCCGTAAGGATTTGGATTAGTGTTAGTATGGGCACAAAAAGAGGTTAGACTGATGATAATTAATTGATACCTTGCCTCTCAATAGTTCTTAAACACGCACTAAACACTCACTATACAATTTTAAATAGTGGACGTGTCTATTATCAACTATAATTAACAAAAAGCATATATCCAAATAAAAAATGCTAGATGCACGAGAACACGTAACCCGACAAGCTCAACAAAAAGACTAACTAAAAATAATGTGTCGATCGGCCGTGCGTAAATATTTTGCATCACCCTCATCAATTTTTATAAAATTAATACATATAATGTATTTCTAACAAATGTGTATGTTTAAAACATAAAAAACAGTTTCATTTATTATTTAAAAAACTGGTGTAAGTTAAAATCTGTTACAATAATTAACACGAAATCGAGCTTTCGTCAACTGTCATTTTCATACAAAGGACTATCCACAGACACCGATACGACCTCCCATGGATAGCTTGTATCGACAGATTGCTATTACAATCCGTGGCTTAGTCGTTCATCTGTAAGATATATTGGGTTTGAACGCGCCCATTTGGAAGGATTGAGATACGAATGATATGTGATCTTAATAATGTCTAAGGTAACGTACCATTTAAAATATTCATACAAAACTAGACTTTAAATTTATTAATGTAATTTAACAAATCCTTTATAAGTATATATTTCTTTAATAAATCAAAATTACATGGTTTTAGCTTTTTATAAATGTAAATATTGTATTTGAAACATTGTCAATATTTATTTATTTAAAAAGACTAACGAAACACAGACAGATACACATAGAGACATATAAAACACAATACTGCATCAACGACGAGTGTCCACATTTAAAGGGAAACATTACAATGATAAGAGAAAAAAAAATACCATAAAAAAATGACAATAAACTAGATTAAGAAATACAAATATTAAATAAATCTTTTTTACAGAACAGGGGCGAAACGGGCTCACCTGATGTTAAGTAATACCGGCATGGACACTCTCAATGCCAGAGGGCTCGCGAGTGCGTTGCCGGACTTTTAAGAATTGGTACGCTCTTCTCTTGAAGGACCCTAAGTCGAATTTGTTCGGAAATACTTCAGTGGGCAGTTGGTTCCACATAGTGGTGGAACGACGGACGTCGAGGTGATACGGGTGGAATTATCATGTCAACATCATTAAAATTCACACAATATATTGAATTAATATCCAATCTAAACGTTATAAATGACGAAACAATATAATATTTACACAAATCCTGAACAAGAAATTCAAATATGCGAATCATTTATAATCTACATCGCGTAATGCGTACGCGGTAATGGACAAATAATGCGCACAGGTCGGCCATTATAATGTTATTTGGCGGGAAACAATAATTGCAGCCGGATTATTTCTGAGACCCGTTGCCAAGCTTAAACCATTTCGTACAATTACCCTTAAATTATGATATATCACTACCTTTATATATATAATTCAGTCACTGAACTCCTGGACCGATTTCAATGATTTTTTTGTATGCGTTTGGCTGGCGCCCTGTATTAGATTTACAAATCAGCCCGGCAGATGGCACTGCAGTCGGTAAGTAGGTTATTTATCTATACAGCAAATAGATAGCAGGTAATATGTATAAATCTTCTGTGCATGTGTTCGTAATTAAACTCCTAAACGGCTGGACGGATTTCGATGATTTTTTGTGTGTTCAAGTGGTGTTGAGAATGATTTATATTATTCGTTTTTTTGTATGTAAGAAGTGTGTACAGGACGTCTGTCGGATCCGCTAGTAATATATAACTTTTTCAAATTGTATACTTGTAATTAATTTTTGCTGAGTTATTTATAAGCACTTTCAAAATTGTCATTGTAGGTCTCAGCATTGAACTTATTCCTCGAAGGTAGTGTTGTTGGGACCGACACTCACTGCTATTAAGAGATCGCTACTAAAACCACCTCGAGTACTTCCTTCAAGGCCGCGTTAGAGGCTCTAACACTGGGGCCTGAATCTTATCAACATACTATTCACATATGGAAGGTATACATTATAACTGTAACCCAGGAAAGGAAGGAAGCATAGGATATTAAAAGACATAAGCGATACGGTGAATATATTTCAGCAACAATACTTTGACAGCAGTGTAAGTACCGCCTCAATGACAGATGACAGCTTACACAGAGTATAACTTAATAGATTATAAAAACATCAACGTCTTTGATGAACTCGCTTATTTTGGTGCGTTAGGGAAAAATTATGAGAGTAAATTGTTACGATGCGCGCGTACACCGTCACAAAAAACCGACACCCTGAAGCATTTTCAACATTTAAAAATAAAAAATATCAATTTCTTTAATTATGTAGAAATAATTTTTAGTGATATTTAACAAAACTTTATTTAACTAGATAATGCGTTATAATAAAACTTTCAATGTATTAAATACCTTTTTTCTATTGTTAGTGTCGTTCTTTCTACAAACGTAGAATAAGGCGTAAGATAAAATTAATAAAAAGATTTTTATCTTATTACGCCAAAGAAGTATAACTTCTAACACGTGTACATAAGTCCACACATTTATTATTTTAAACAATTTAAATGTCATGCCAACAAAATAGCTTTATCAATGATCCATACATTGTATCTTGAGAACGTCTGGCATCCTTTCCGGCTCTTGAGCCAAACAATTATTTTGAGAATCATTGTTGTCAACAGTATTTGTTTACTTTCACAGAAAAACAATGTATATGGCACGACTAAGTAATCAATTTTACGACAGCAACGTCTACTAGATCATATAACGTGAACTATTTCATATAAACGAAATATTTGTTAATATATTTCTTAGAGACAATACATTTTATATAACTTATATTTAGTTACAAGGTAAAAGGCTTTCAGTCTCAAAAGAGCTTTATTTAACCTTTACATTTTTATCTGTATCCTTGTCAATCTATTTGGCTAAATAAAAAGTAATGTATACTTTTTTAGGTCTAGGTCTCAGATTTATGTATCTGTTTCATTATCATTTGTCAAGTAGGCAAGTAGGTGATCAGCCTCCTGTGCCTGACGCACGCCGTCGACCTTTTGTGTATTAGGCAAGAAGGTTTCCTCACGATGTTTTCCTTTACCGTTTGAGCGGATATTAAATGCCATATTCTACATAGAAAGTCCATTGGTGCACAGCCGGAGATCGAACCAACGACTTCAGGAAAGAAAATAGCACGCTGATGCCACTAGGCTAACACCGATCTTATACCTTTTCTACTACTATTTTATAATAATCAGTATTATAACGGTGTAGTGTTTTGTTTTTGTTTGACCCCGCTCATCTTGGTAACTAATAGTTTGAATAAAATCACACTTCGACTGAATTGTCGTAGAAAACCCTTACTAAAACACTATAAAATAAACTCGAATACAGGAAAAATCCTCTGTAATATGTATTATTACTTTATCTGTATTTTATATTTTTGAGATATCTTATCTGTAGATATTTGATGTCACCGTAAATATAAGGAATCCTGACATTCGCCTGACTTATGTTCTGACATAACAAAACAATTTTCCCGATATAAGCTAAAGCTTAGGTTTCCTAGAAAAGCGGTGCCGTTAACTAACGGCCGTCATTTTAAGGTTGTTAATAACGGCCGTCTTTACTTTTTAACATAATGCAAAAAAGCAATCATTTTCGCTCGTCCAAGTCACGTTTCCACTCATTGTATTAATTAAATATGGGCGAAAAATTTTGAACTAATGTTTATCACCGCTATGACGGCCGTCCTGCAAATGACAGCATCGCTATTTGACGTTACGGTGACACTCAACGTTCTCAAGAAATTCTACTCCGATGTTATTTATAGACACGTATGGGTGACGTCACCCAACGTTACATTACGACCGTTAGATAACGGCACCGCTTTTCTAGGAAACCTAAGCTTAAGCTGTCAGTCTTTTGCAATCAGTAGTGATTTACGCATTATACATAAAGTACAACTTAATGTAAGTATGGCTTGATCTGAGCTTTGTTTAATTTCAAAACATTCCTTATTATGAGACGCCTTATGTAGGTGTCAATGTGTTCTATAAATCTGTAAATACTACATTTAATTAATAAGGAAAACTGTCCGTTTTATTAAGCTTAGGTAATCTTTCCTTCCTAAAACGACTAACGATTTTCCGACTCGCTCTTTTCCCAATAAATGAGCGGGACGGAAATAGCTATATCAATAGCTTCGCATAAAGAGGAATTATATGACTATCTATTAACTGGTATTCCTTTGAAACAATTAACGATGCAAATTAATATTATTATGACCAGTGGCCGTGGCAGCCACAGGGGAGTGTTTCAATATGAATGCATAATCATTTAATTATAATAATAATTTTCATAATATAAAGTGCAAAACTGTCCGAATTGCCACTGAAGCGATATAATTCAAGTAATTTTTGTACCTACGTGAATATTTGGACAACTCATTTCAATATCAACAACTTCTCAGACATAATTAAAGCGCAATATTTGAAGTTTCTATTGATCTAATTGTGAATTCACAATTTAACTACAATAAATATCGTTCCAGAAGTCAAATCAAAATTCATTTGTTCATAGATAATAAAAGTAAATTATCATTAATATTATACATGTTCTTAGACTAATAATTGAAACACACAGCCCTCTTACACAGGTATTTAAACAGGAGTTAAAAATATAGTTGTCTCTTTCGTTCTCGCTCTAAATAGATTTACCGCACTATTACGTACTCATTTGTCCTTTTATTACCGCGTATACACAATTTGACAGATAGATGCATAAGAGCACATAAAACTAATTTTATAAACGGGGAACCGATATTTTAATGAAGCAATTGTCAATTTCGTTAGCATTTAAAACAAGTTTACACTAACTATAATCAAACGTTCAAGTTTAAACAGAATATAATTACTATTGAGATAACAGTCGGATGTTTGCTTTTAGATATTGCTGTAATAACACTAAACGCTATGTAGGTTACTTCAAGTTGATTTCTATTCAATTACTGTTATCATATTGTAAAACTATTTGTTTAGCTTTCTTTTACAATTAAATTAAATAATTTTATCAAGTGAATCCTTCTACTCAGGTTGTATTTTAAAAGCATAAATATCTTCCATACGAAGAATAATAATGAAGAAAACAGATTTGTTTTTAAATTTGAAAAATAGACTGTCACATTTCGCGCGCTTTATAGTGTTAATGTCAGAGTTTATTGTCACTGTGACAGCTGAAGTTAGTGTTGCCTAATTTGAATAGGTTTTCTTACTTTTTAATAAGTAAAATTAAGGTAAATAAATAATACTTTTATGCATGAAGTCCATGCGGGTCGGAAGTTAAATCTTTAGCACTAGACAATCCATATTTAATTAAAAGGAGATGGCTAATTTAAAGTTTTATTACGTTATTGTCTAGACGACCTCGACGTCGTTATTCTTTAAACCTACTTAAAAATACTCATAAGCGGAAGCTGTGAAAATGTAATGAAAATCTCGTGATGGTTTCTTTGGCATTTGAAATAAAATTTGTTATGTGTAAGTAGTAATAATACCTACTTGAAAAACATGGCGCTACAATCTTTTTGGGTATGGGCCTCAGATTTATGTATCTGTTTCGTATTCATTTGTTTGATTGGTGATCAGCCTTCTGTGCCTGACACACGTCGTCGACTGTTTGGGTCTTTAACATTCCAGTTTCCAGAAGATGTTTTTCTTCGCCGTAAGAACGAGTGTTCATTGGCACCGCCGGTTCGAACCCACCTCAGGGATTAGAATCGCACGCTGAAGCGACAAGGCCAAAGCTACTCCTCTACTCTTAATAATTATGTAAAAGAAATAACAGAGTTTGCGTTCAAAATCTTAAACACATATACATATTGATAATGTATAATATGTATTATAATCTTCGACTCGTACAAACTTCGTCTGGCATTTGTTATATAAAACCGGGCATTAATAAGCTATGTATAATATGATTTTAATAGCAGCAAAATTGCAGTGATTATCATTGGGATACTCAAAAGGAAATTAGCTCGACTCTAGACAGGAGTTGTTTGACATTAGCAGTCATGGTACATTACCGCGCGGTATCTTGCGAACTGTTTAGAAAAAGCGAATGAATAAAGGTCATTCCTCTAGAAATATCGCTTATAATCGCATCTTAATCTAACATATGCATACTTATAATCATAAGACAGAGACAAAATATTAAATGCTTTTTAGTTTTGTAGCATAGTCTTTCAGGCTAAGAACTTGGTATAGGTTTTAGGGCGATATCACTAGGAAATTGTAAACGAAACAGTATGTAAATTTTCGAATGAAAAACTGAAATTGCAAATCCAAATAATTTAAATAAAGATGTATATATATTTATTATTTTAATTTAGTAAGCTTGCTGCACAGAGATTTTATATTCGATTCCAATTTCAGGTTGTATATCCAGCCGATTTCGATTACCCCCGTGAACTATCAAATTGCCAAGAGGCAAGATATAGAGAGATACTTAGTTGACTTATTACTTCAGTATGTAAAAAAAACTTTAGAGGTGTCAAGGGACACCCGGATGGAACGAAATTCCTTTCGATTAATTTATATGTTAATTGGTATCATAACAGTATGATAGATTTTCTCGACACCAATCTTATGACGAAAAAAAAAAGCCAACATCACGAGGTGTTCTCAGGCGGTCACCCATCCAAGTACTGATCTCGCCCGACGTTGCTTAACTTCGGTGATCGGACGAGAACCGGTGTATTACAATAGCAAATAGCAAAAAAGTGTCGTGACAACTTTTCGTAAGAATTTTTTCCGTCTAGCTCCCTTTCATAACGCGCGATAAGGAACTTGTTCCAAAAACTAATTGCATTTAGACACATGGAAGATGGTTGGCTATTGGCTATGACATTTAATCGAGAAAGGCTAAAATTTGAAGAGTATAAATATTTATTGCATGATAATGTACTAAAACCGCGACATACCATATGTAAATGTAATATATAAAGGAGTCAACAAATAATAATTTCTAACATGGATCTTTACTAACATTTTCTTTTATGTAAAAGGCTCACCTGATAAGTGATACCCATGGACAATCACATTGCCAGAGGGCTCGCAAGTGCGTTGCCGGCCTTTTAAGAATTGGTTCGGAAATACTTCAGTGGGCAGCTGATTCCACATAGTGATGGTGCGCGGCAGAAATAGTGTTAAGAAACCATCAGTTGTGGAACGACGGACGTCGAGGTGATACGGATGGTATTTTGTATTCTGCCTTGACGTGAATGGAATGAATGTAAAAATACATGGAATCTATAGATCTATCCCTTCTGATTGGAGTCCTCTATCTGTTATTCATATCTGCCCAAACGTAAGACCGGTAATAAAACGATACCAGTTTAGGTAAGCCGATTACGATCTCATATGGTTTTACACGATACGACATAATTGTGTCTATGCTTTTTGTCGTATGGTAGTTTTTTATACGAGCTACATTATTGTCAGTTTAGCAATTTTCATAACTTTGTTTTCATTATTCATATAGGTAACGTACTACACTTATGGACATTAGTAAAAAAATCATGGTTCTAAATTAATATTTATTGCCAGTTCTCGAATCAACTGAACTAAACCTTTGTAAGCCGTTGTAACCAAGATTAATGTAATAATTGACATTGTTAATAGGTCTTTGCTTTACAAAACCCACGAATTTACAAGTTTTAAAAAAAAATAACTAAAACCTTAAGATAATTTGACTTAATATGATTTCTTTAAGAATAACAAATATAGCAATTTTCGAGAGGTTAAGACTATTTATCGCTTTTGCAATGTCAAAGATATTATCGTGTCGTAAATTCTAAAACGATTCAAAGGTGTCCAGTGTAACACATAGAACATCTTTTTGTCTGACAAAAATGTTGTATTATAACACGAATTACAACGTAATAAAGCATATATTTCTTTACCAAAATCCTAAATTCTTATAAGACATATTACAGAGAAATGTCATTTCGAGGTATTATTATCTTCGATATACTAATAATAGAATAATGAAAACGTTTGAAGTAAACAAAAATAATTTTTCCTCTCTTCTTTATAAAACTATGTTATATGTTAAGCATGTATTTTCATTCCATCGTATACACAATTCGACAGAAAGTAACAAAAGAGGTCTTGAGTTAACAGAATGCAACTGATTTAGTTTTCAATACATCTAATATATAAAATTCTCGTGTCACAATGTTCGTTCCCATACTCCTCCGAAACGGCTCGACCGATCCTTAGGATTTTTTTATGCATATTCAGTAAGTCTGAGAATCGGCAACTATCTATGTTTCTAACCCCTTGATGTTAAGGGTGGTAAATAACATGTTTAGTTATTATTTATTTATGATACAGCATACAAATATACATACAACCCATAATTTTCACCCCTCTACGAACAAACCAAGCCCAATTTTTTATTTGTTAATTAAAATCTTATGACTTGCAACTCTCGAGGTTTATATGCCTAGAGAAAAATTGATCAGCACTGTGATACAACTTATCTTTGACACTCCAGTTTCCTCACGATGTTAAATCAGATAAAATGTCTCTTGGTGCAAAGCCGTGATCTGAACGCGCGACCTCAAAGACCTAGGCCATCACCGCTTCTCATCAGTATCCTAGAATAATCTATGAATTACAGAAATCTGTGAAAAACATTCTTCGTTATACACGTTGGCGTTAAAATAAATATTCAAAAGCATCCTTTATCCGACTTTACGGTCCTTTCATTGCTCGCTTTGTAAGCATTCATTTGATTCAATATATTTCTTTATTTTACTGCAAAGTTGCCTGCATTCATTTTTAACATCGCCCTTTGAAATATTAACTTTGTAAGATCGTAATGGTCTTTGTTTTCTCGTATAAATTGAATATTAAATATTAAAATAAATTAAATATTTCGCCAAACCGAATCCAGTACACAGAATCGCTTCTAACTAGTATTCTACCTTGTAGATCAAAATTTTAATATCAATCATTGGTCTAGTGGTTAGTACCCCTGACTGCGAATGCATGGGTCCCGGGTTCGATCCCCGGCTGAGACGAACATCGATGTGATGAGCATTTGGTGTTGTGCTTAGGTCTTGGGTGTTTAAATATGTATTTATATGTCTATCTATCTATAATATATATGTATATCCGTTGCCTAGTACCCATAACACAAGGTTCACCAGCTTAGCATGGGACTCGGTCAATTGGTGTGAATTGTCTTTATAAAAAAAAAAATCTAAATCGGTACAGACGTTTTCGAGAAATAAAAAACATCACCATTAAGTCACCAATTCGACTTAGCGTCCTTCAAGAAAAGAGCGTACCAATTCTTAAAAGACCAGCAACGCACTTGCGAGCCTTCTGGCAACGTGGGTATCGGCGGCGGTATCACTTCAGATGAGCCTCCTGCCCCTTTGCCGCCTTTTAGATAAAAAACGTTAATAACACATTACATACATATACATTCTTTAATTCATATCATTAACTATTATTAGTTAGATAACCTCTTGTAGGGTTCAAATCAAACGACAAAACTAATGATTTTACAACTGATTAACTTGATGAAAAACTACAGATTCCAAGGTAACAGAGAATCCAATTAAATATTCGCCATATAATTTATTAGTTTGCGCCAAATTTTGCCGCAAAACCTTGGATAACAAAAATATTACCCTCACTCATTAGGCATTCGCAATCCCAGCTCATGTTACCTACAAACTTTCCAATCACAACGAAAATAACATTCCGAAACACGCTAAACGAAGTTATTAAAAAGTACATAATCGTTGTATACTATATCCTTAGGTCTTAATTATCACCACTAGGTACCATATCTTTCACAGTCCGCTTCATATGACACTTTCTTTTGCGAACTAGCGAATTGGGAAATCGACTCCCCGTGGGGTCTTCCCCATAAGTTTACTCCTCCCTCAAAGGCCGGCAACGCACTTACTAAAGAGTCTTTAGTGACTACCCTTTTTTGGCGACCAGTAGGCTCGATTCCCCCCTAAATTATATAAAAAATTACATATCGCTGTAGAATGACATTTTGTTTAATACGTAGACTAAAGTATTATAGCATTAGTTGCTATGGTTACCAAACTATCTATACAAATAATGAGAACAGAATTGTAATCTTATATGTAACGAATAAGCTCCAAACGAGGCAATATTTCAGCTATGACGTCATCGTACTGACTCTTAGGGTGAGATCTATAGAGCGCACTTAGACTTTGCTCAGACTTAACTATAACCATTCTTTACTTTTTTAAAGGATAATAAAGAAGGTATTGCATGAAATGAAACATCAATTTCTGTCTTAGCTTGAGCTTAGCTTAATCTCACCGTTAAAATGTCTATAAATATACTAAATCATAGTTTAACCTTAGTGTTTTTCGTAAGTAAAGTCTGAGCAAAGTCCAAGTGCGCACTATAGATCTCACCCTTAGCCGGTGAATGTAAGTGTCGCTACAATTTACTAACAAAATCCAGTCCAGTGCGAACTAAGTATGGAAATATAACCGTAATGCAACAATGATACTAACTTTAATGTATTTTTCCTACAATAAAGTTCACAAAAGAGTGACGTCACATGAAGGACAATCTAGCCTATTTAATAATTATGGCTAAATAAGTAATATTATTTAAATAAAACACTTTTTTAACGGCTTGAAGCTATGTATTATTATAAACTTATAATTATTTACGTTGAACGATGCAAAGAACGATGCTGTAAAGAACGCGAAACGTCGTATTTTAAATAAAATTATGTAAAATAATTATAAGTTTATAATAATTTATAGCTTCAATCCGTTAAATGAGTGTTTTCTTTAAATGTGTAAAAGTTATGTTAAGAAAAGAAAAGACAATACTATAAAGTATTATTATGTTGACATAATTTTCTACAATACTAATGAATACTTACCAAAAACTAAGGTAATGTGCAATAACAGTCTTCAGTCTTAGTGTTCTATATTAAAACTAACTTTAATTTTAAGTAAATAGTGTAATTCATAAAACAAAATACAGCCTAAATCTATTCGGTTTTGCAAATTGTAACGTCTATATTGGAATATTATTAATTTTCTGAACGTAATAGTTTTAACTAAAACATACTGTTCGATAAATATATATGCATCTATAAACCCCCTTAATTGAAAATCTTTCCTCCAACGAAAATACATTTTTACAAAATCCATTTATGCGCGAAATAGGGTTGCCAGCTCATCAAAAAAAGGGAAGGTAAAGTGACGTTCCATTTTTCACGATACATATTACCTTTGCGTTCGGGGATGAACAAAATTTATTAAAATGGACAGTGGAAGTTACCTTTAAAGCTTCTAAGCATAATCATTCAATAATGAGGTGAGTGAGTGAATAAATAAACATTTAATGATTACAATATTATTAATAAAACTGCATCAGTCTATCTCTTATTTTTTATGCTTTGCTACAATAAATACAGTACAATAAAGGAATTAAATAATAAGGAGGGCAATTTATCTTTATTCCAGGCAACCGATGTAAAGAAAAAAATAATTGAAAATACCGTCAAATTGTAATTGTCATTGTAACTCTTTTAGAGAACTATAGTTAAAAAGGTATTTTGGTTTGTATGACTAAGGAGTTTCTTGGCATAAAGTTGAAGCTGTTGCCAAAAAGTAAAAAAAAAAAAAAGGAGTTTCTTAGTATAGTCCTAGTCTGTGCCTGTCTGTGCCACAGAGTAAACATAATTTGACGTATTTGAATGTAAGATTTAGTCTTTTAGTAAAAGAGTAAGAAACCGAAGCGAATACAAGGGACTGAAATACGCTGGTCCTTCGTTGCCTGAATAGGAATTATTAAATAGGAATACAATTTCATAAACACATTAATCAATGCGATAGCTATACGATTCCCTCAACTTCCAATTTGTTAATTACATCGAAGCACATACCATTACTTAATTACACCGTACGCGTATTAAAAACGAAAATTCGGTTAAGAACAATAATTGTATAATTATAGGGCTACGCTTAGTAACTCCCTTTTTCAAGGTCGTCTATTAAAGATGAAAAATTATCTCTGAGAAAGTTGGTTTATGGTTTTATATGAAAAACAGTCAATGAAAAAGGTTAACAATTTTTTTTATGTTACAGGAGGCAAACAGGCAGAAGGCACTTGATGATACCGCCGCCCATGGACGCTCAACACTGCCAGAAGGCTCGCAAGCGCGCTGCCGGCCTTTTAAGAATTGGTACGCTCATTTATGAAGGGCCCTACGTCGAATTGGTTCGGATACACGATTTGTGACTTGTGAATAATTGCCAGGAACTGATTACATAGATCATGTTTTAGGCGCTTAATGTAGCGAGAACTGAATTTCAGCAGCATTACTATGTATGGTTAATCACAGGTTAGCCATTTAATAAAGAAATTGTTTAAAAAAATAATTTTAATTTATTATAATTAAAGAGAAAGAAGATGACATTATAACAAGAGATGTTCATTATAACAAGCGCGTGTGTACATTTCATAAATAATATCATATTCAGAAACACTAAAGAAAACCCAACAAAGGGTGATACTCATTAAAACATCTAGTTGGCAGCCCTGTGGGCGTGTCGCGGTCGGTGTTATGCAAGAGCGCAGGTGCCTGGCACGAGATAGCCACGGGCAGCCATTAGGTGAACTTGGCCTCGGGTTACTATGTTCAATATATATCACATTTCTCTATTTTCCTTCGCAACAACATAAATCATTTTTACATACATTGTGTATTAGAACAGTTTTTACTTAAGCAAGGCAAAGTTTTGCTTTCAATAAAACCATATTAAAACTATTTAATATGTAGAAAACTATATACTATATAAACTATATTTTATAAATATAAAAAAAAATTAAGCTAAGGCAAACATACTTCATACAGTGTAAACCCTTTATAACAAACTTCAAGGGACAGATTTTTTTATTCGTTATAGAGAGGTTTTGTTATAGGGAGCGAAGAATTAATGTATGGGTATTGGGTTAAACCAAATAAATTTAACTCAATTTTGCGTTATTACGAATGACGTTATAAAGAGTTGACACTTTATATACAAAAAGGTTCAAACATTTACGAATAGACATTAATAAAAATGATTAAATACATATAATAATAATCAGTGGCGCTACAACCTCTTTAGGTCTGGGCCTCAGATTTAATGGCTTTTGGCTTAAGTAGGTGATCAGCCTCCAGTGCGTGACACACGCCGTCGACTTTTTGGGTCTAAGACATGTCGGTTTCCTCACGATATTTTCCATAACCGTTCGAGCGAACGTTAAATGCGCACATAAAAAGAAAACACAGCTGGGGATTGAACCTACGACCTCAGGGATGACAGTCGCGCTTGAAGCCACTAGGCCAATAACGGCTCGTTGATTAAATACAGATACCTAAGTATGTAATATCTAATTGCTGTGTTGTGTGATGGTGTATAAGTGACGTGAGTGTGTGTACGTGGGGTGTGCTCATGATGCAAGTTCACGCTATGGATATTCTGAATACTTCTAAGCATATTCCGCGATAGCTTAAACAATAAACAAGGCTTAAATAGTGGTCGTTGTATGTACGGGCTGCGCTATTCTGTATGTAAATTGTACAATGTACATAGTTAAAAACAAAATCAACTTCCGATAACGCAACTACCGAAATACGTACGTTAAAGTATGCTTTAGTAAATATCTATTTTAACATAAACACCATTAATTTCATGGCAATATGACAAGTTTACAAGTCTCTTGGTACCGACAGACCAATTAATAAGTGCTGGTACCATTAGCGCTTGTCACAAATAACCCTTTTCTATGGCCGCTGCTTGTCAAAATTCGGAAATTATAAATTAGTAAGTACGTCATTGTATGCTAAAGACTTTACAAATATGACAATATATATGGAATTGTGCATAGCCCATTCTTCTTACTTCTGCTTAGGTTTTGTAACATGTACGTTAGTACCATCCACCCTAAAAAATTGTATATGGGAGCGATATTTGGAAAAAGCTGGAGGAGGCCTTTTGTCGTTTCTATTAATTTATAGATGGCTACCATTTTTACAATTCAACTTGTGTTGTTGAAACGAAAAAGCTCAACTAATTAAACTTCACAGCTACAACTTAGACCAATACGCAATAGGAACCTTATCAATTTCGAAAAATTTCCGTACATTATTCTATTCTACCACAAAAGCTCGCGGGCAGCATCTAGTTACTACATAAAACGAATAGCTAATGTTTATTCTAGCTGTAACATGACCTACCAAAAGCCTAGTATAACTGTACCAAGACGAACGTTCACGGTGACCTACGCCATGGCTAAAATCAAATCGTAGAAATCCCGATTTTATCTATGCACGTGATACTTTTAAACAGTTTGTATGGCGAAAAGAAAATGTTTATGGTTACATTTGGTACAAATCAGAAATGTGTATGGACTTTCCCCAGGTTATACGTTAAAAGGAGATGCTCATTTATTATTAGACAATTTATATAGGTACCTTAAGTTATCACGAATACATGCGTTCATCGTATGGACCGTACAATCGTCCAAAACGTGTTAAATATATTTAGTAAATGACTATTTTCTATACTTTATATTTCTATTAAAGAAATATTTAGGATACATACAACATACACATTTCTTTAATAAAACTAAAATAAAGCAGAAAGTATTAATTTTTTACCTTTTAGACAAATCGATCTTTTTAGTTAATTAAATCTCATAAACTATTTTAATAAGGTTTTTATATATCCAATCGAATCTATCTTTCTTTAATAAATTTCTAAATCATTTGTTAACTGATCGGGCATTAATATAATGATTGAATCACGACGACCCTGAATACGACTGTAAGAGGCTCATACACTACTACAAAGTATCAACTATTTACTGAATATTTTTAAAGGCTTGGAAACACAAGAAATATTACAGTGCGCGACAAAACGACAATTTTTCGGCAAAATAAATGGCCTATATCCTACTAACGATACCGAAATGTTGAATTATGTTCTTCGTATCGGACTTAATATTTTTTTAAGCATTACGTAACTCATGTGACCTTAGAAGCTCCTAAATCTAACGGCCCAAATCGGTGTTTCCCAATATTTTTTCTGCCATGCCCCGCCTTTCTTAAGTTTTTTATGCCCCCTTTTATGTAATATACATATTAAATATTGAATTGTTCACTTAAAAAACTTAAATGATAGGTTTTAGGAATCACTAGGAAATTGTTAATGAAACAGTAAGTAAACCAACTCCGGGGAAATAAATACAGATAACACAACTTTTTCTACAGCTGTGATACTTTTTGACATTCAACACCTTTTATCTTCAGACACCGTGACCACGCTGTAAAGCACGCGAAACGTCGGTTAAATTTTAAATTATGTAAAATAATTGTAAATTTATAATAAAACATAACTTCAAATCCGTTAAAAAAGTGTTTTTCTATGTCTAAAAGTTATGTCAATAAAAGACAAAACTAAGTAAGTAAATTTTCAAAACATCTAATGAAAAAGTCGAGTCCATTTTCGAATTACCCCCTTACCAATCAAATTGCTCCCCTGCGGGGCGTGGAACCCACGTAAGGAAACATTGTCCACATTTTAAATAATAGATTTTCTACGGTATAAGTTCAAATCAATTTTTTTAAACATTGTCTTACGATAAATATAGGTATTACACTTCCAAAAAATGGAGTTACAAATTTTAGTTTTTATTGATTACTTATTTAATAAAAATTTTTCGCCTAATGCTGATTTAAGGTAACTAATGCATCAAACGCTATTTTTTAAGTTGATCTGCCCACTAAAGTATATTTAAAACGACGGGCTACCAATCGCCTATGAAAACAAAATATGTGTATGAAATAAACTCCCGCACTACAAGAGTTTTAAGAAATTTATAATATAAAAAATCACTACTGGATATTATTTCGTTGTCTTTGCAAAGAATTCGAATGTTAATATTATCCTAGAACATATTTATACATGCAATAAATATCAGTATTAAAAAAAATATAAATCTTTTGAGAAGGCCCCGAATACTTTGAATAAATTAGGTAATTCAAGAATACGTATAACTATAACAAAAGACAGAGTTCCCCGGGGATCAGATCGGACCAGATACGCCTCCAGCTATACCCGCTCAATCCCTTTGACAAACAACATTTTTACATACATTCAATTTATTGTGACGATGTATTTTAGAAATGGCATATTTTTACGGTTGAATAAATGTAATTGTTTACTTACAAGATACCCGCCTCGTACATATATAAGCCCGTAAGGTATCGAGTTTTAACAGAAAGTTAGATATCATAGAAAGCCTTTTTCTGATAATAATAATCCAGCGGCACTATTGATCTTGGCCGTAGATTATATATATAGATACGCCCTTGATTTGAGAACTGGCACTAAATGTAAAATTAGAAGCATTAATATGTATTTCTTTACTGACAAGTCATAAGTGTACAATGTGTTACCTATATGATTAAATGATTTTTGAATTGAATTGATTATTTTATAGACAGGTAGGTAATCAACCGTAGCTAACACATGTAGATTTTCAGAGCAAAATGATATAAGAAAGCCTGTTGCACGCATTTTAAATTTTCTAAAGACTAAATGGGAATAAATCTTGTACTCATCAATGTTTGACACTCTGTCACAATCTCAGCGCTGTCAAAAGTCAAACGTCGTCGAAAAAATGGTTTGACAGCTCCTGTAGCTAAATTTAATTTTGATTGACGTTCCTGATTACCTGAATGCGTTTTAATAATCACGTTTAAACAAGTGAAACAAACTCAGAAATTTATCTGATCGGTGACTTGCGTCTTACGACACTCTTATCACAACCATAAAGGTTGTTTATGCTTATAAATTCCGTGGGTAGCTTCCGAGGGGAACGCCTTGATTACGTCCATTGTCTTGGAAGCCTCGATCGAGCCTTTGTCCCGTCCACAGATAATTGGACGAATCTAAAAAATCATTCGAGCGAGACATTTCCAAGTTTTAATCCATCGTGTTTCTTGTCTCGCTTCGGCTTCGGTGATCGCGAATAGTTGGATATCGAGGACTGATGAACATCAATGGATTATTGTACATTTCAATTAATTAAAAAACGCACACACATACACTTCTTAATTAGCTAAATGTTAAAAAATGACGTTTTGGCACGTCTGTTAAAAAGTGTTAGAGCGTACCAATTCTTAATAGGCCGGCAACGCACTTGCGTGCCTTCTGACAATGTGAATGTCGGCGGTATCACTTAACTAAAGTCATTAATTTAAAAGCGCGCACACACACACTTCTAAATTAGCTAAAATTAAAAAAAAACGTTTTGGCATGGTGCATGTCTGTTAAAATGTATTAGAGCGTACCAATTCTTAAAAGGCCGGCAACGCACTTGCGGGCACTTAATATCAGATGAGCCTTCTGTTACATCACGCTTAAAGTGTTCTACGTTCTAACTGTTAGTTACGAATGATCTTTATCTAAACCGGCCGGTTAACTTTAACCGACCGTTATACACAAGCGTTAAAACGTAACGTTAAATAAATTTGAGTCAAACATTCAGCTGTGTACTAAAAATTAGCAAGAGTTTATCACTGGCTAAATTAGTGCACCGTTCCCAGGTCGTTAATTGAAAGTAAACAGCAAAGTAATTACTGTAACTGAGGTATATTTTAGCTGCACTTCTCCGTATTCATGTCTAATTACCTACGTTATATAAAGTTTCTTCATTTCGTTAGAATTTCGCCATTTTTAATAACGCCAACGCAATAGATAAATGATTTTGATTTCGTTCAAATATTAGTACGAGATTTGTTTTGAATTTATTCAGCCTTACTATAAAACAAGCCCTGTATCTAATAAAGGCAGACAACGCACCCACTAAAATGGGCAGCGATGACTGCACATTTAGGCTCGTTTGACCCCATATCCTATAAAAAACCGTGTTGGTTATCATCATCAATGGCAATAGCCCCTTGTGGGCTTTAGCCACCCCAACTATATTTCGACATCGCAATCTACTTCGTGCCGAACTCCATTCCACCAACGCAGCCTCGGTCTACCGGGTGCTCTATTGCCACCAGGTTGTGAGTTCTGTCGTCCGTCATTCGGTGCACATGTCCCGACCACTTGAACCTGTTGCATTTTATGAATTGGACGGTTGACGTCGTCTAAGATCTCTTTTACACTCACAAAATAGATTTAATATTTAGTGAAGGTATTTTTTGCCTAAAACATCAATACAAACTTTACAAAACTCACCGGAGAGTGTTCAACGAATAAAGCCGGCATTAAACTCTCGAGACAAATGTAACAAAATTAAAAAAGACGTTCAAACAATTTAAATAAAGTAACATTCAATCCACTATGGAGAAATATAAAAATTCCTACGCGCAGTCCCGAGCCTTGTAAATTACAATATAAACACCACCCTGCGGCACGTAAGAAATCCAATTTCTTTCTTCCCGAGGCGTCCATACAATCAATTTACACAATCATCTAAACGTATTACGTCACCCCGAATATTGTAAAAAAGCAAGGCCGCAAATGCAGTCCGTTCACTTACGATTTCGTCGGGCGCCATCTTGTACGATTTGCGCGCCAAAAGTCAAGGTGAACCGCTTCGGTGTAATTGCTTTTAATTCGATTGCAATACAACAACTATTATTATAATTGAACGTGGTTTCATTTTTTGGTTTGATTTAAGTAATTTAAAACTTTGTGACGATCTTTTTCAGTCGTTAATATGTTAATATGTATTCAAACGAATCAGCTTTACTGACTCATAATTATAACCGAAACATTTCTTGCATGAATATTTTACTCCATAGATAACGAAGAACGCCTTAGGGAAGCAAATACGTACGAGAAACAAAACTACAAGTTCATTAAGTTACAGTTAAACTTTAAAATATAGAACAATGCTTCCTTTGAGAATCTCTACTATTATTCTTAGGAAAAAAGGTCAGATTTTAACTACAGTATTTGTAATTTTGTTTATTAAATTAATTGCTTTGTCACCATTTTAGCTTAATATTTTATGTACATAATTGTAGAACAATCTAAAAAAGATTAGTTTTTAATCGGAATCATCTAAACCCTGACAGCTCGATTTTTGCAAAACCGATATATATCTATGTTGTAACTTTATACAATAACCTTTATTGATTTAAAATATTGGGGCTTTAAACTTAATTTCATTCTACATTTTCATTTTTGACACCGCGCAAGTGACATTAATATTCAGTGAAGTTGTCAGTTTTGAAAGTGTAAATGACATTTTAATTTTTAACAGACTATATTATAGCTCGTCTTTTGTTTGGCCTTAACAAGATTATAATTAAGGCAACGATTAATAGACCTCGGATAATTAAAAGAGATACGCGTCGGGGCAAATGTTTATAATTAAGAAAAAACAATAAACCCATATAATTGCAGTCATTAAATCGATACCACATCGTCACTTACGTGACTAGGGAAGCGTTCGCGTCAATTAGTCATAGACACGTGTCGGTTCGCAGACACAGCTAACTGCGTTGTCCCGAATAACGAACAATATTTACGCAAACAACTAATTAATTTTAAGTAAACCTTTTTAGTATGCAATTTTAATCGGATATGGATTTAGTGCTGGCAAATTGAAAGCTGAACACTACAGACGTGCATAGACAATAGAATATTTAAATTTAGAATTCAGATAAACTTGAAAGATAAACTTTTGAGGCGGGAAAATTAATATATTTACGTCTTGTGACCCATCAATAGAAAATAGAGATAAATTTTTAGCTTGTATATCGAACAATTTTCGTCCAAAATTCATACCGAAGCTCTATCGTATTGCCTGAAACTAGATGGCTCTAGATCTGTATTGAACAATTATTTATGATACTGCCAAAATGAAAAAGAATACGATGCCAGCGTGTTAATCGATGTATTTATGACATTTCGGATTTAAGTGAGTTCTAAACCTCTTAGGTCTCTAATGAGATTAATTTTATTAATAATATACAGGAAATCGTTTGTACGAAAAGTCCCTGCTTCTTTTGGAAGCCCCTTATCGTTACCATCAAAGGTGCTATCAAATGGGGCAGGTATTAATAAGTCAGGACCACGTGTTGGTTCGCAGACATGATTAGTGACTGGCCCACCGGGGTAATGACAATGCATAAAGATAACAGTTTTTTACTGTGCTCTTAAAAAAAATTTTTGATAAGGAACATTTAAAGAATTCAGCCGAAGTCCCGTTGTCGACCGGTGCTCTAACATCGTATTTGTGCGTATTTTACAGTTTTAACCAAAGTTTGTCTCTTTCTGTCAAATTATATTTACGCTGAGATGAAAAGAGATATATTTACATTGTTAAACAGTGTCATCGTTTTGTACAAATAAAAATGACATCTAGAACGATTTTCACTCATGACAATGATGTTGTTAGAATGTCAAATTCAATGCACAGATAATGTTGCGTATAGAGTTTACAGGTTATATTTATTTAATAAGAACATATTGCACAGATACTGTTTGTATTGATTAGATAATATAAAGTAATGTTTTATTATGAAAGTCTAGCCAAGTGGAGGGAAATAGCAACATATTTAATTAGAATAAATCATGTTTAAATCCAACAGTTCGTATGCCAAGGTCCCATATGTACTTACCATTGACGTGCCGTAAGCAGTTAACCTTACGCTTTAATTTGAAAGGGTGCCGAGGTATTATGAATCGATGACTATTTTAACCAGTCATTTACTGTGTTTAATGCAGACTTATATAACACCTGATTAGGAAAGGGATATAGACTGGAGGTTAATAACCTGTGATTGACGATTTCAATTAACCAGCCCCTCTCTACCTTCATGGCTTAATTATTTTAAAATATTCTGATTGTAATTTATTAAATGACCTGACAAAGGACTGCAGAATTCGAAGTAACCATAAATTACTGTGATCTGTGAATTGTTAGCGGCAAATATTAAGGTGTCTTAAAACTTTTAACATAATATAGTTGTATTTACTTACTTACCTGCAATTTAAACGACATTTCAAATCCGTTATGAAACGGCAAAAATAAACCAAGTACCAGGAATGTTTTATTAAAATGTGCACACATTACGCTACTGTCAAGTGGAATAAAAGTCCAGCGATAAAAAACAAACACAGAGCAAAAAAAACTTCAACTACGCAATCGAGGGCATTTTAGAAACTTCGCCTTAAAGAAAAAATGCCAACAAAAGAATGAATCGCTATGACAAAAATATGACAACGCCAACTCCTAACTTATAATAAGTTACAACGTCGCGTTGGGAAGCTTTTATTAACTTTTAACGCTAAAAATCTAAACCGGGAGAAAACTGAGAAAGTTGGTACAATCGAATGTTTACACTCGACGATAAAGAATGGGCAGGACGTCTTTTTTGAAGTTTGTTGAATATGGGAGCGTTAATGTAAATATTTATCTTCATCCCGTTTACACCCACGCACATATCTTTCCAATTGTCCCGAACACAATTCTTCTAAGCTTTAGGACTTACGAAATAGATTATAACATTCGTTTATTGAGCTGTTAAAAGCTAAACAATTTCAGCTATAATGCGTCAGAGAACAGCATGTTCGCAGTTACACAGGTTGCGGGGCAGCCCCAACCAGTTCCCAAGGATTATACAATATACAGGGCTTGCGATGCATATATTATACAATACATATCAATACATCTTACAGTTTATTAGATTTTTTTGTATAAGTAGGTAAAAATTGTTAACTGTGTTTTTTCTTAAATGTGTATTCCGTTTTTGGGCTTTTGTGTGTAGCTGTAGGATAAGCAAATAAATAAACAAAAATTAAAAATATCCGATTATTTAAAAATTAACTGTATCTTAAAAATTCCGTTGCGGTAGACGTGAAGAAGAAGAAGTAAGATTTTACTTCGGAAATTCAGGTTTTTTATTACTTAATGCAATGCAAAGATATGTATACCAATGGCGCTACTACATTTTAGCTTTGGACCTTAGATTTCTGTATCTATTCCGTAATCATTTCTAATATCAACCTTCTGTACCTGACACACCGTCGACTTTATGGGTCTAAGGCCGACTCTCCACGCTGTTTTCCTTCTATTGAGTATTAAATGCGCTCAGACAGAAAGTTCAAAGTCGGTACGATGAAACCACTAGCCCGACACTGCTCCTAAAATGCAAAGATATCCCACGTATGAAACTCTACAATCCTAATATAAACAACGTGGGCGTATTTAACAACTCTCACACCGTTTCAATATCCACAATTTGAAGGGCCTTCTGTAAACATTCAAGTGGGTGGGTCAACCGTCTACAATCCAGCTACATCTCATTTAGCCGAGCTTTTGGATCATTTTAGCTTTAAGTATTACGTAACGCACCATAACGTTTTTCTTTAACCCCCCCCCCCCCCCCCCCCTTAACGTTACGTAACATTTAAGTGACCTTTAAAGACACAATCATGTTAAACAAAGTAATAGCTTTGTTATTGTATTAATTGCATTTGCAGTTGTAATAAACAAAAGAAGTGATTTTTAAGTTATATGTATAACATCCTTTATATGTTTTAAAAACTTTTCTTTGCTTTTTAGTTTTTCTTTAGCCGTTTTCCAAACTTCGTTGGCGTTTTTTTTTGGCAAAATTGTGCTGGCAGCTTTTAATATGACAGCTTTTATATGCCATGAACAGCTGATGATGCAAATCTCCCGCTTTCGAGGACATTACGCTATTTCCTTAATCTTTAACAACACTGACAACAGCAATGTGCTTCTGTGTAAACTCTAATAAAATAAAAATCACGTACACACAGTCACAAACATAAACTTAGGAAAGCAAAAATAAAACTAACGTACAATACAATGAAGGGATTCCCCGTACAACATAAACCAAAAAGGGTTGCCAATTAATCCCCCAATTTTTTTTATTAAAAAAAAAATTTTACGTAACGCGTTGTTTAAATAACCTCCGCCCATGTAACGCACTGTAACGTTTCAAAAGACTCCCTCCTCCCCCCAAATTGCGTTACGTAATACTTGAACGCTCTTTTAACAGAACAGCAATGAGAGATGCGACATTCAGAAAATACACAACAAATCTCTCGTTTAATAGCTCACAGGAATAAATCGCAGTGCATCATATGGCTAGTGTGACGTAGTGTTTTCAAACCACCCTTGCCTCCACAGCTCATACATTCATTAGACAGCTTCGTTAGTGCGTATCTCAAAGGGCTAAAAACTATTTTTCTGTTATAATGAGTGACGATTTCTTGTTAATTGGACGAGTAGGTTTGTCAATAGATGTGTGTGTGATGTCAGTTCTTTGTGTGTTTAATTGGCTAGTGATATTGTTAAAGTACAGAGGTGAGAATCTGTTTTGTTTTTAACAAACGGTGGCAGCTTAAGTGTGGATACAACTTTAATACCTATAAAACTGGATAAGAAAACATACTATGATAAATAAATAGAATTAAAAAAGAGCCTGCGTCGAAAATAAATACAAATTATACATTTAATTTTTTAATTTATTTCTTCGATAATGTCACGTGGCATTTTAATTGACAATTCGTCATTTGATATTTCAATAAATTATTTTGCATAAAATATAAATTCTCTTTACGAAATATTAATTTAAAAAAAAAGAATTTCACTCCCTACCTTTTTTTCGACGCTGCACATCTTCGTGACGCTAATGCGTTTCATCCGTAAAAAATTACCCTCATGTGCCTAAAGAAGTTTCACTTTAATAAATCAATGGCAAAGATTTCTGTACCTGTTTCATGATCAATTATCTAATAGGCAAGAAGATGATTAGCCTCCTGTGCCTGACACACGCCGTCGACTTTTTGCGTCCAAGGCAAGCCGATTTCCTTACGATGAATTCCTTCACCGTTCGAGCGAATGTTAAATACGCACATAGAAAGAACACATAAGTCCATTGGTGCACATCCGGGGGTCGATCCTACGATTTCAGGGATGAGAGTCGCACGCTGAATCCACTAGGCCAACACTGCTTAGCAGACTATGACAGCATATTCAAATATTCAACAATATAAAATATACTGTAACTCTCGTTAATAAATTTAAATAAATTTGGGCGGTGCAGTGTAGTGTTGTTAATTTCTTTTGTCATGTGTTAGCGTCGGCCATTTTATCGATGCATCTCAAGCGATGACGTCAAACTTCAAAACAATGTCTTGTTGCTGCGCAATTTTACATATTTTAACTAAAATTTTAAAATACCGAGTATTTAATATTAAAATATTCCCGTTAAGGTAATTCCGAATTATCTTTATAAACAATACGAAATGCATATCAATCGTATGCACTTTTTAGAATAAAGCGAGCGCGTTATTATGTTGTAACGGGTGACCTAAAAATGTGTTCTGATAAAATTTTGCAGTGCAGTTTTTGCATAATGAGTCATGCATGTAAATGATGTAGTACTTTAAATAAACATTTATGCACAAATAGATGTGCATTTGTTTTTTTTTTATGGAACATCAGGCATACAAAGAAGCAGGTCATTTAAAGTTACCGCCGCCCATGGACACCCCAGCATGCCGGACAATTAAAGTTATCACCGTATACTGGACACCTGAACAGGCGGTTTATTTAAAGTTTACCGACGCCCATGGTCACCAGCAGCACAAGGTTTGTAAGTGCGTTGTCGGGTAAACTGGTACGCTCTTCTCCTAAAGTCACCTAACCTAGAATGGTAGCTGGTTTAAAGTTGTGTTGCGCGGCAAGTGTCAAAAGCGCTCTGTCCGGTCGTGGAACACCAGACGACAAGGTGGAACGGGTAGAAATATCGACTATAAAGTTTAAATATTCATGTGGTTAATTAATAAGGTATTTAAAACTCGTATTGACGATTTCAAAATGTACTTAATTTTTATTCCAGCATCATGTAATTTTTTGTTTAAATATAATTTTAAAAAATAATATATTATAGTTACTAATTCGATATATTCAGCACATTAGCCTATAATAGAAGAAAATACACGGAAACGGTTTTAAAAAGGTTTTTTTTAATATTTAATCGACCCCGAGTTATGTCACCATACTTTGCTTAAGTTACATATAAATATTTTAGATACTAATTAGAAGCGTAAACGAAATGTAAAAAATCACACTTGCCGCCAATATGAGCCCTTTAGTTTTTACCACACTTATAAATTGTATTTTAACATTCTCGGTTCCGATAATGTCCAATGTTGTTACCCAGATTCAAACAAAGAGTTTTATTTAAACATCTCCATACAAAAAAACCACCATTGAACTTAACTATACCGTATCGTTAAGTTCTTTATTAAAGTCCAGAACGTCCTGCAACTTGTTATCTCATTTATGTTTGATATCACGCCATCAAAGGAAGTGCCAATGTAATGTAGTTTTAAAGTAGCGAGTATCTAGTTAGCATTATCATATATGTGCTAATTTCTGCCTATCATGTAATAGGAGCTAACTGAGGGACGCTTTACATCTGTCCCCATTAAGAAGAGTAAGATAATTTTTAACTTAAACCAATATTATCAAAATGGAAAATTTACAGTACTGCCAAATCGAAGTGAAATCATTTATTTCAATTAGGCCTATTAAAAAGGCACTTTTGATAGTTAATAATTTTGAAATATTAATAAAAATTACTGTAGTTGCCCCATCCAAAAGTTTCATATGGAGAAAAATGGTCAAGAAACTCCAAACTTACTCTTTTAAAATAGTTTTTACAATATTTTGTATACAATGATTTGATAATTATATGTGAAGACCATGTACCTAGACGCAGCAGATATTATCTGGCTTTAAAACATGATCTTATAACAAACATAAAAGTAGGGGTAGTGAGATTGCGACGCTAACCAAAAAACTAACTTGGCTTATTTAACGGTTCGTAAATATAAGTGACACTTAATAAGTGTAGTCGACCTGTTTGGACATTATCGAAAACGAAAATGTTAAATTACAATTTATGAGTGTGGAAAATACTAAAGGGCTCATTTTGGTTTCAAGTGTGCGATTGCTTACATTTCGTTAAGGTTCTAATTATTAAATAAAATTATTTATATTTTACCTCTCCTAACAGAAAAAACAATAACCTAGCTTAAAATATATTATTAAAAGGAGTTCTTTTAGGCAAGGTTCCTAAAATACTGGCTTCCCTCTTTGAATAGCTAGACTAAATCTTTGTCCGAGGTAGCTGCCAGCTCTTCGGTCTCGTGTGATGTCAAACCTTTTTGCTATTTCCTTAAAAATATATTATTACGACCCGGCACACGTTGTTTTGCCAAGTATATTATGAATAAAAAAATTTGTTAAATAAAAATAACTATCTACAATAATAAAAAAGAGGAATTGATCATAGAGGGGTGAAAAAAAGGGGTTGTATGTATTTTTGTATGCTGTATCATAAAAAAAAACAAAAAAAAATATCTAATAAATTAAAATTAAAATTTAGTGGTGGGTCATCATTAAAATTAAGGGGTTTGAAAGATGGAAAGTAGCCGATTCCCAGACTTACTGAATATAATATATAACAGAAACGTAAATGAATAATTGTATAATATGCATTAACACTAAAAATGGGCTCTAACTGCGCTAACAAAAACCCATTAAAATCACAGTGAATATTTTCTTTAATATATTTGAATCAACTTAATTGAACAACTTATAAACTGTTTCATTTCAAAACCCCCAAATACATTCATTCTCTACCCTTTTTTCCTCTACATTAACCAATAGATATTAAAAGTGTTAATCTCGATAGAAATCTACTAATAAAGTGCAATCCTACTTTTAGCACATTCTCCGAGCTAAGTCTGAGTTTTATTTAAATAATTTGATTTTCATTAAATAAGCCATACTTTCCCTTCAAATCGCAGACGTCTAAGCAAAACCTCAAAAGTGAAGCAACGGACACGTGTATGGCGTCCCTTCACGAGCTAATTCAGGTACAATAGTGAATAGAACGATAGACAAGACTTCCATTGACGTCCAAACATTAAACTAATGGCAAGATAATGTTACAAAGTTGTTAAGTAAATTGTAGCACTATATTATGCATGTTACTATGTTGCCACTAAGGCTTGCAACGAATATGTATTTTAAATGGTAATTCGATAGTTTGAATATGTATTCGATGATAGTAGAGAAATATTGACACAATACATAGTTTAGTTATCGTTATTTTTCTCATTATATCAATAATTTGTTAATTACACCAAAATATAACAGTTTATTAATTAGCCTTAAATAAAGGTTCGATTTCAATTTTTTTTAAGAAAAACGGGCAAAGCAGAAGGCTCATCTGATGATGAATGATACCGCCGCCCATGGCCACTCAATGCTAGAGGGCTCGCGAGTGCGAGTGCGTACGCGGGCTTTTAAAGAATTGGTACGCTCTTTTCTTGAAGAAGTTGAATTGGTTCTGAAATACTTCAGATTCAGTTAGTTTAGTAATCGTCGCTTTTTTCATTATATATCTGAGTCAATTATTTGTTAATTACACCAAACAATTGTTACTTAATTCTCCTTAATTATAGGTTCGAATCCCTGCGAAACAATCATTGCAAAGTAACCTATATATAAAATATAGACACGATATATACTTATTTTTAGTTAGTTTAGTTATCGTTGTTTTCTCTCATTATAATTCTTAGTCAATGATATGTCAATTATACTTAATAATTATTGTTTATTAATTCGCCTTAATAAAAGGTTCAATTTCCTACAAATAATCATATGAAATGCCGAATGAAACAGTATCACCTTTTTATTAATAACAATAGCATTTTACATCGTATTTGCGCTCAATAAATGACCTGAATATAGCATTTTCTAAACATACGTTTTCTAACATATGCAAGGCTTGAAACGAGTTAGGCATCGCGGTTACATTACCTAAGTGGTAAAAGTGATACATCAAAATACTAGGCACTAACGCGTAACCTACTGACTGCAATCGCAAAGAGAAAGCGTGACAGTGCGCAAGTCAAAACTATATGTATACATATATTATCATATAGTGATCTATTTTTTTTTATTGAAGTACACCATATCATATATTTATTTTTATATATATGTCACCGTAAAATTGTAAACACCGTTAGATTGTAATCTATCTCGCGAGATTGTAAACTGTCGAAAGATTGTGAACTCAACGTACTGCTTACAATTTAACGTATTACTAATTAACGGTCTACTATAAAGCCGCCCAATCGGGGACAACCTTCGGACAGTTGACAATTTTAGATAGTAATTTGACGGTTTCACTTCGGTAGAGTACAATCTGCCGAATAATAATACGTTAAATTGTAAGCAGTACGCTGAGGTCCACAATCTTTCGACAGTTTATAATCTCGCGAGATAGATTACAAACTAACGGTATTTACAATTTTACGTTAACATATATAAGTCTTTGTCTTGCAATCAGTCAGCTAGACTATGAGCAGATGTGTTGAGAGCTGTTAGGCGTTCAAAGCAAAATCTCCATCGAGACTGCTCCTCTCTTTCAACCGTGTCTATCAAGACTTAGGATTTGTCGCCTTTTAAGCCTAATTATTAGGTCCGGTATGGTTAGTTGCGTGGCAAGCTTATTAGGATGCATTTCTAGCCTTTTTCTGTATTTTATACTCCAGGTCTTACCATGTCATATACAAGTCAATTTAATATATAAGCTACAACCTATTCTAAAAACACAGGACAGTTACGGTGAACATAAATTTAACAGAAATCTTGAAATTTTAGTTTTTACTACTAATATTTGCTTAATGCTGATTATGTACCATATATGTGCTTTAAAATGTTTTTTTTTATTGATTAGCCCACTACCGAATATATCAAGCACTGGTTTAGTGTTTATTCTGTTATCTTCGCGAAAAATTCGAAAGAGATTATCTGTGACATTCACTACGGTCTACTCTTTGGTCTGTAAATTTACTCATATTTTTTTTTATTAATAAGTATTGTGGTATTGGCCACAGGTTGCATCTGTTTATATATTTTATAGACAAGTAGGTGATCGAACTGTGCCTGACAATGTGGCTGGTTTCCTCACGATATTTGTCTTCACCATATGAGCATGTAATTAATGCTCAGAACAAAAGAAAATGCACTTGACTGAGACCATTTTTTTTTAAAAATCTCTAATTTTAAATCAACTTTTATTTTTATACTAATGACGTATATATATTTTAATATTAACACGATGCTTTAGCATCATTTACAATGTTTTTTTAATCCTCATTCAGTATATATGTACAAAGTAACAAATGTATAAAAGTAATAATTGAGATTATCCCGAAATAGAGCTTAAATTTTTTTTTGTAACGGACAGGAGGATAACCTGATGATAAGTGCTACAGCCGCCCATAGACATTGCCAGAGGGCTCGCAAATGCGTTGCCAGCTTTATAAAAGCTCAATTAGATTTAACTGTTATATGAAGCTGGGACGCGCTAAAAAAACTATTGAACAATACGAGAAAGTGAGTCGGCAGCTCTGCAACTGTAAATATATACTGCGTGGATTTAAATTCTGGTGAAAGTACATACACAATAAGATAACAAAGAAAAGTAAGTCTTCGGTCATCTGGATGGTGATACTTTAAAACGTAAGACGCAACACCAAACATTCGATTGTGATTGGTCAAATAGGCTGACATGACGTATGTTGCGTGTTACCTCGTATTGGGCTAAAGATGCTGTTTATTACTTCGTCCATTACCTTATCATTTATCTGTATATGTAAAGAACGATGCAACTCAGACACGATATATAATGTCCCATTTGTTAACGAGTGATTTAAGAAAGTGCAGTGTGGTTTAACTTTTGCATTAATCCAATACCAGATGGGTAAAAAGCATTCAAAATAATGTACTTTGTTTACTAAGTTTTTTTTTTTTAATAGATGACGAAAACGGACAGAAGGCTCAACTGGTGATACCGTCGCGCATGGACACTTAATACCAGAGGGCCCGCGAGTACGTTGCCCGCTTTTTAAGAGTTGGTACGCTCGTATTGGTTCGGAAATAAAAAAAATCTTATTTTGATCATTTCTGCCTCGTAGCTACTTATATATTAATTGTGACTCAAATAACCTTTGGATTAGCTTTTACATTTTTGTTTATATCTACATATTATATTATTTATACTTTTTCTTTAGATTTAATTTTAGTTGTAGTTACAAGTTATTTTAAGTTTTTTTTGTTTATTAATTATGCAGTTCTTGTACTTTACCTGTAGGAGTTTCTTTTTTTATTGTTCCATACTAGGGTTGCCAAGAAGAAATGGCTTGTTAGCGATAAGCCCGCCCGTTGCCTAATAACTTATGTAACCTGCTTCTTTATATGTATGATTTTGTATATTATGGTAACGAAGTGTAAATCAATAAATAAATTAACAAATCTAGGGGTCGTTCAAAGTGTATAGGACATTCACCTCGTTTTAATTTAGAATATGAATATAATAACAACTATTTCAGTAAATAATTAATATTTCAGTTAATGATTCTTTAAAATTACTGACTGAAGTACCTACCCAAAACACGATTATTTCGCCAAAAATCCAACTCAACATTGCACAATGATTAAAACCGCAAGCCTAATATTAATGTGTAGGTTATATATAAAACATAATTAACCATATTTCCATTTACATGGTTGTGCTATCTGTCTATAATATGCATAGTTTTATTAATTTGTTATGATAGTGGGATGAGGCCACGAATATTATCTCCTGGAACTACGCCAATTTTACCTGCACACGAAGGTATTCACCAAATTGTCTCGATATACATTTATACAGCACTCGTAAAGTCTGCATTTTATTGGATAGCTAATACGTAAAGCTTAAAAGTTTAACTAATTTGAAAAAAATAATTCAAACCAGTCATGAATGTTACCGAAACAGTTTCTTTTTTTATGGCCTCTTGGCCAACGAGCAGGCTGACCTGATGTTAAGTGATACCCATGGACACTCAATGCCAGAGGGCGAGTGCGTTGCCGGCCTTTTAAGAATTTGTATGCTCTTTTTCTTGAAGGACCCTAAGTCGAATTGGTTCGGAAATAATTCAGTGGTTCTGACCCCATCTGTGGTTCCAGATAGTGCGCGGCAAAAACTGCCTAAAGAAACGCTAAATTGTGGAACGGCTGACAAATCATAATATTTTTAGTACCATAATTCATATGACTTGTCAACTATATATTTTATTATTAGTATATTAGTGTGCATTATAGTTGTGTTTATTCTTTAATAAAATTTTCTTTCATTTGCGAAACAATTTTTTTTCACACACACACAGACACACCAAATTTCACTCATGTTTCCTATTAGAATCCTTGTATTGTGTAGTGCGTAATGTGTCTGTTGTTTCATTCTTGATAGTATAAGATCCCGCTATACAACGACCTTCACCGAGATGCTTATTTAATGAAACTTATTTTATATTTAATTCAATATGTCAATAAATATAATCCATATGGGTTGCCTAGCAAATTTCAGTCCAGAGTATGTTTAATTAATATTTAAAAAAAAAAATTAACACATAACAGATAATATAAATATAATTATTTATTTACACGTGTTTAAACACGAAAACACGAACAAGAACGAACAACGTGAACTATACAAATTGTATTCAAAGTAACAAAGTTCTAACTGTATAGTATTGATGAAACTATCGTAAATTTTGTGTAAATGCCTGATAGATCCATTGAAGCAGCTAGTCTTATCTCATTTGTAAATCGATCCCCTCGAGGCCTTTATATAACATTACAGTACATCGTAAGCGTAATTAGATAGGCGCATAATTACGTACACGTATCTTGTGAGTATCTCGCCGCCTGCGCAGGTTCAATGACGACTCATCAACCCGAGCCCCAATCATAGAAATGAGAGTGAGCGAGACAAATTAATCTCTACTAAAATATCGAGAATTGACCGTTTATTTTTATTGTTGCTTTGGTAATAATTGAGATGCCTTCTAGTACTTTTAAGAATCATAATTTATTTTACATTTATTTTGTTATTATTGAATTGTTTCATAATTTAGAATCATTACTTAACGAATATTGTTATGACCAATCAGAGCAGAGCATAAGGTCAAGGCGCCATCTTTACTCTTGACAGTGCGATCAGTGATCGCCGGGTAGTTCTGATTGATCATTGAGTATTCAGTGAAGCATTGAGGTGATGAGAATACCGAGTTGGGTCTATTGTGGTAGAGTAGATTGTGATTAGGTACAATTAAATTATAGCTAAAAGATCGTTACAATTTAAGCTAAAAGTGTTATATGTAATGTTAAAAGGAATCTATCAATCTAAATAAAATACTGTACGATAATTATACGTGTCTTTTGTGCTCGCACTCTGCCCACTAAGCACGCTAATGACGACGTCAATATCGATGGAGTGACGATATTTCTCCAACATAGAATATGTATATGTTAACGTAAAATTGTAAACACCGTTAGATTGTAATCTATCTCGCGAGATTATAAACTGTCGAAAGATTGTGAACCTCAGCGTACTGCTTACAATTTAACGTATTAATTCGGTAGATTTTACTACACTAACTTAGTTATCATTCAAACTTCTTTGGTCAATTACAGATTAATTTTACTTCCCAACAATTTCATATAACTACCGAATAATAATACCTTAAATTGTAAGCAGTTCGTTGAGGTTCACAATCTTTCGACAGTTTACAATCTCGCGAGATATATTACAATCTAACGGTGTTTACAATTTTACGGTGACATATATATAAAATCGAAAATTGCAGTTAAAATTTACACTAATTCTTAAGTAATATAGGCAATTAATTTACAAAAAATTCCAAGCTTGCAGCCTGCAAGTAAAAATGTAATGTTACATATAAACCAGATAACATATCTTCGTCATTTGCGAGTTTTATAGTTTAATAGTTTTCGACTTAATTGTATTCAGACGCGACGCATACGCAATAACAGCAAGCTTACCACTTATCTCCAAAAAAGTTGAGTGACGACGTCATCAAAGAACCCTTACGTCAAACGACAAACCCCAAACATTACGTAATCAGCCCGAGCTTATAATTTGAAATTTTCCCGCCCTTTTAAGTGTAGCCTAAAACACTTATTTATTCATTCCCTTAACTTTACCAATCAATACGAAACTAAGCTTACTTTCGAAATGTTTAAGAATCGTCGAGCGAGTTTAAAATTAACTTTATAATTCAGTAGCTTCATAAAAAGTTAAAAAACCTAAGGCAAGTTTTATAATTGAAAAAATCTGGAATTAGATTTTTATATACATATATATTATTTATGGATGCATTAAAATTCATACACCATTGCGATATGGTCTCAGAATAATAATAAAGTGATTGGTATATTATAAAAGGCGCTAAACCACTCCCGTATCAAAAACTAATGGATTTTCATATAGGTACTGGAATCATACAGACCGCTAAAACTCGATTTAGAAACTTACGCTAAGTATACCTAGTAGCAGTAACGACTAGTATTTCGCATTAAAAACTAGACGTTAGTATCCGATTATATACATATAGCAACCCATTTTTAAGCATCTAAATAGGTGTAACAAAGGGCATGAGACACTGGAACATATTCTCTCTGTGGTTTTCCGAATTCAAGGCATTCAACTAAACAGAAGAATGACGTAAGCTACCTAATAACTCTTTACCCTATAATGATAAAGACGTCAAATCTAAAAGGGGAAAACGTGACTTGTCCGCGCTAAATCTCAATAACGCTTGAAAATAACAATTTTTCCCGTTCCGCCAAGTCAATTATTTTGTCAACCCTACTCAGTTTGCTAATAAGAAAGATCTATCAAGAGCCAATTAGCCATAAAGTTTTAATAATTCCAAGTGCGACCAAGGACAGTTCTCAGCGGGGGTTGAAATTACCTCCAATTTAATTGAGATCAAGAAATTCTAATTTAAAATATAATCCCATTCAATTTTTTGCTATCCCTAGTCAAAACATTTATTATAATCTAAATGGACTTCAGAGAAGGTTATTTTAATTTACTCTATTCTATTTCTTACAGAATCCGCTGCTAAAGTTATTGGATTTTTATTTCTGTACTTTTTTTTTTTATGGCTCTGGCACGGCTTGTGCATTAGCCAGCGTCAAGTATGAGATTTTTATCAATCGTGCTTTTTGCCTTAGAAATTCGATCATATCCTCCATGTACGGTTTAGGCACTCGCCCGGTACCGCAACCCTCCCAAAGGCCGAGAACAAATTTTAAATTAAATTAAAACTTGCCCTCGAACCGGGAATCGAACCCGGTACCCCTCACCTAGCTGCAACTTAATAAGACCGCTAGGCTATGAGGCCCCCAATTTCTGTACTTAAAGGCAACGTGCGTTCCGGCCTTTTAAGAAGTCCTTTAACTCAAATAATCCAGATTTACTGTGAAGCCGTAGAAACTAGAATTTAATAAGCATTTACTGTTATAAAATTGTATCCTCATTTCCTACATTGTATACGTGGGCTAAAATATTAAATATTAAAACTATCGAACAATACCATATTTATCGAAGCACGAAATAAAAGCGTCAATTGTATCGAAGTATGTCACGTCATACAACTAATCACTCAACGAATACGCTCAGTGACATGGGGCGAAGGCCGAATGGTGTTCTTTGTAACTGTATATAACTATGAGCTTTTAATAAGGCCTTTGACGACTTTTTAGGCCATGAAAGAAGCCATTGTTCGTCCAATTAAAGATATAGGAACGCTTATATCGTTTTGCTTCATTGGTTGGACACGTAAATCACATTATAAAATTAAGACCCCCGGTCCTTATTCATTGTCTATGGTTTTAAAAAGATAGTATGATCCTGATGGGGGTATAATTCATTGTTTTTATGTAAATTGTTGAAGAGGTCGCAAATATCTTCCCAAAATACACGAAATTCACGCGGGCTAACGAGCATGTACCTCCTATTTTAAATTTCGAATTATTCTATGAACCTATTAATTAGTGAAAGACTATCTGACTCTAAATATCCTATTGTTTCCTATCGTTACTGAGCGATATATATCCATTATATCAAGTCAATTTATGTAGTACAATTTACATATTAAAGAATCATTGAGAATAAATGCTGCAATACATATTACAAAGCGCGAATAAAAATAGCACGTTTTCACACATTGGTGGAAACTGTGCCATCCGCACTCAGAAACAGACATGAAAATTATAAATAATAGAGACAATACGGTCAAAAAGGTGACATTTCAGGAACATTCCTCGAAGGCCGATGCGCGAACGACCGCCACGTCACATTGCGTAACTAGTGTTCGCTTTGTCATTCATTCATACTATTTTATATAATTAGTTTTTATGTCTTGACATTGGCTAATAAATAAGATATTTAAAAATGAATTACTTTAAATAAAATCCCCACCTAATTTCGTCAAACATGCCTGCTTTTATGTAAACGATATATACGCGATTTTTTAAGGTCAATATATTTAATAAATAACTTTCGTCGGTAACTTTTTAATTTAACCTACACGTTACTGGAATGCTAAAACTATTTTGTCTGACGTAATATATTTGGCTATTTCTAATAATTTATGTCTAAATACTATAGACAAAATAAGACCTATAACAATTGACCCGAGTTCGCCTGGGAAAGTCGCCCATTTTATGGTATGCATAAAACGGAATTATCTTTTGTACCAAAAATTTTAAGGGTCAGAACCAAACGATGTTTGTGCATGAATAACGGTCAGTTACAAATCACGAAATGAATAGTAATTAAAATACACTTAATATTAGATTACAGGAATTTTATTCGTGTTATAATGCTTGAGTTCAAATTCAAATAAGTCATGGTTTATAATACGTTGCACATATTACTTTTATTACTTAAGTTATAATTATAGTTATATATTGTCGATAAAATAAAAAATATAAGCGGTTAATTTACTATATCATAAAATAAACATTTTTAATATTCAGACTCGCGAAAATAACTAGAAAAAATCCGACTTATTTAAGTCAAAATAAACTACCGTTCTTGATTTTTTGTAATATTGAATTTAATGTCATAACGGACATAAAACTGTGGTAAATAGATTACATAGAGTTCGTGAACACTTTCATATTTTGGTAATAATAGGGTGTAATATTAAATGACATAAATTATTTTAATGTTGACCATATGGCTGGGAACCGTTGGGGTTGTGCATAGATACAATGCCTACGAAATATATTACCTTAATCTATTATTTCTAAAACGAATTTCGTTTCTATAAGGACTTTTTTACTTGTGATTAAATCGACAAGATGCGAGGGATAGATGCTTGCGATACATATTTTAAATAATGATTGTTGATATTTTATTATAGATCGAGGCATCTTTAAACCTTATTTAACGAAAAACCCGAATTGATAGTAATACTACACTTATGTTTCCCCAATATGTTTCATTTTGTGTGATAAATTAAATTAAAAGGTCGTTGACCTTGCAATTCAACAAGAAATAGAAAGTTAGATTTTCACTGCATCAAGATTATATTATTCGCGTTCAAAACTAAAATTACTTTGTACGAACATTTATTTTAACGGCTGTAGAGAAATAAAAATTTTGATTTTTAATAACTTTATTTAAACACTTCTGAATTTATAGAGGAATTGCTATGTAAATCAACAATGTAACACATATTACAATCCGAAACAGAGTAGCTAGTCAGCAGTTTTCCTCAATCCCGACATTAATTAGCCTCCTGCCTCTATCAGATTCGCTTTTCCTGCACATTTTCCGCTTATCCGGCCAATATTCGTAAGGGCATCAGTGTTTTACATGACGTAACCTCATGTGGCAGCGTTGCCAAATGGGTTACAACTAGTAATCTCTACGTCTACTACACTTCCCTTCACATCTTACGTCTGCCAAGGTCAGCCACCGGCTTCTAACCCTAAGCGTTTAAAATAAACACCACTAACCTGTTCTTTTCCAACTCGTTATGAGTCGTCCTGGAACAAAAAACATATATTTGTAACTTGCCACGGCGACACTTCACAACAACACTAATTCACTTCACTAGCACTCCTAGCCGGCAACTCACCTGCTGCCCTGAGATTTCTTCGTCTTCGGACGCCTGCCTCCAGAGCGCAACTCTTCATACGCCGGCAAACTAGATGCGTACCCGTGTTCCGACTCTGCAACAAAGAAAACTGCAAATCCGTCAAAATCAGCTGATTATGGCAAAGCAAAAATAGACGGGAGCCATGTTGACGTGTGCGAGTAGTGCACTCAATTGACAATTCAAACAAAGAAAACCCAATTCACCTCTATCACGCCTTTCGATGTATTCAGCAGCTTGGATCAGGTCTGCAATACTCATATTTATTGTATCACGGTAAAACACACGCGTTCACGAACGTAACACGACTTTATTCGATTAAAACTATAAATAAAAGTATTTCAGTCGGCTCCGAAGTTCACGACTGCACCGGCCGATGTCAAAAACACACTGCCGTTTCGGGACGCGCGACCGTTTACAGCGCTTCGTGATTTGTCGGCTCCGTTCGCTGAACGCTCGGCCGTCCAATCGCAGGCGAGAAATGCTCACAATAAAATACCTGGGTCAATCACGTGAACTTTGTGTTTCCAAACAAAACATTTTTTTTCTATAGTTCGCAAATGTAGGGTTAGCATTATTAAATATTATATTCAATTTCAAAAGGAACTGTTCGCTGGATGTTTCACACCTTAGAAGTAATAATAGAATTTCAATGTCACATTATGTAAATAGGATCGTGATGGATGACTGGTTATCAGCCCTTATCTAAGAGGTCGTTTTGTGACAAAACAAAAACAAATGACATCATACACGCAAAATAAGGGATTGTAAAAGAAAGTAGAAGTACATTTGTGAAACACTTTTAATATTCAATATTCTTAAACAGGTTTTTAATGTATCGTTTAACGACTTCAACATGTAAATTCTCGCAAACATTACTGGTAGAAGATGCTTTCTCGGTTCCTGTAACAAAAAAATCTAATTATAATCTTATTGGAAATATTAAGAGATTTTCGAAGAGGAAAAAGTTGTTGAAATGTTTGTAAGTGTGCCATTATCCGTAAAGATAAAATGCTTAATTTGTATAAAGACTAAAGAAATATTACTTGTATATGCGAACGAAATTGCGAATTTGTTTATAGAATTTTACATAGAGAAATATTCAGATATCCGCGAAATGTTATAAATAAATGGTTGTTATATTAAACTACAACAATAAAACAAATATGTATACTACAAGCGTCATTTCTATATTTAACCTAGCTATAATTGAAGGTGACTAAATCAGTCTTCTGTGCCTTCAAAATCAATAATTGTCTCGAATAAGAAATCAAATTAATAATATTATTAATTTCGAAATGTTATGCGTATTTTAATACATTAAAACCGTGTAAAATGTATTGGATATAATTATTAATGAGTATGGCAAATAATGATTACATTATTATAATTTTTGAATATTTTCTTTACTTGATAGTTCTATGAAAGTACCTACTAATTTTAAAATCTTTAAATAATTATGCATGTTAAACTTACGGTTAAAATTCTCACTTTTCGGTAGTATTGGCTAAACACTTTGACCATTGAGCTGAGATAGGCACATATTAGATGTGGTCTAAATTCACACCTCTCGTTGCTTACTTCCACGCAGATCTTTAATAGAGCTGGCAGACCCAGAATATAGTTGAAAACAAGGCACCATTCGTCCTGTGAAAAAAATTTATTTTCATTACTGTAATAAAACATGATGACATCACATACTTTTAGTTTAAACCCCTTATTCATAATTAACTGCACCGTTTTAATTAAAGTACCCTCGTCTCTTTTTATCACAGTGAAAGAAACAACTAAATTTCTCCTCATGTAGCTTTATCAAATATAAAAACTGACACAATATTATGCATAAAACCATGAAACATCTACTTAATTCTTATCCATACCTATTCCGTATAGTTATTTTTCATGTAATGTATATAACTATTCCAGAAATTATACATTAATATAAAATAGGAAAGTGGTTTTACAGAAATAAAACAATAATTTCTTGAAGTGGTGTCAAATTTCAAGATTGAAATAAAGTGGTGGTTAGCAAGAGTGCCAACAACTTTGGAAAATTAAATCTTGGAAATTTGCCACTTTAAGATATTTTGCAAGAATCCTATAAATTTTAATTCAAGTTTTATGTATACACTAAGTTAATATTAATTTTGTTGTAATTATAAATTTGAATACCTCTACTACATACATGAATACTTATTTAGTATAAAATGTCACAATAATATTTTTAACAATTTTCAATGTCTTTAGTGGGTATTTAGCCCAATATAGTGCAATTATAAAATACAGGTTTTTTAAACAGGATTTTTCAGTGCCTTCATACTAAACCATAAAACTTATACCCAAAATAGAAATTTGCATTGAGACATATCAATATTTACCTCATGTGTCAATAGTGAAATTTGAATTTCATCCAAATCTGGTAATACTGGATAACTGCCTTCATTTACTTTCTCATTAAATGTTCTAATTATAGTTTCCAGCCTTGCACAATTGTACAAGATAAATGCCGCACCTAAAAGATAAGGTATGAAATAATGTTACACATATAGAAACATAAGTTAACTGCAAAAGTTGAAATGAGTGGTGTATATTTGTTATATTTACATAGTACATATCATTATTCATCGATCAGTCATAAATATCTTATATTCCTGTGTAATTCAAATAAACAATTTACCTTTACTAGACCCACTAGATGCATCAAATTGTATTTTAATAGAACTAGAAGGCCTAATTTGGAGAAGTTCAAATGCCACTGCTGACTCCCCAAGGTGTGCAATAAATTCCTTCCATTTTGAATCAGTTGATACCCTGACACCATACTTATGTTGGGCAATAAGAGTCAGCTCATCTTGACGAATACTGAAATAGGAAATAATAGTGTGAGAAGTTATACTTACCATAAAAATCATATACTATTTTTTAAACATAGTAACATAACATATAGGCTATTATTTTATAAAATTGTATATAATATCATAATTTAAAAAAATATGTAGTTACCTTATCAATTCCTCTGCACTAATACTGCTCTCTTTAGTACCAGTTTTTGCATTTAACACAGCTCCACATAGAATAACTCTGCTTTCTTCACATTTACTAGTAGATCTAGTTGTTACAAACACCTTTGGCTTGATATCTGAGCATTTTTCATTTAGAAGATAAAGGTTCTTTATAACATTCACTGTATATCTTAACCGTAGAGATGTTACACAACTTGAATTTAAACTCTCATGTTCCACTAAAGATATCCCTTTGTTAAGGTTATTTAATATATTTTCATTTGTTATAACAGATTGTGAGAGAGCCGTTCTAATAGCTAGCGGTCTTTCTAAAAATATGTGTACACGATCTTTAATTTCTATAACCTTTTTTATTGGTAGTGCCCAACTTTTAGACTCTTGTAACAAACTATCAATGTCTTTTTTTAAATATTGCAGCAGAGTTTCAGTAACATTTTGTAACACTTTACTGTTTAATAATTCGCTCCAAGATTTCACTGTGTTTGGGAAACTGTAATCACCGAGTATTTGTAAATTGTTCGAATGTTTCTTCACTAGTAGACCTTTTACTTCTTTGTCGATGCCGAGAAATTGAAATACGTTCGATGAAAACTTATCCAATTCATCGTCTATCATTATTATATAAATATGTAATTACACTCTATTGATATTTATTATTTTAGTATTTCTTTTTACATTTAGGTTAAAATTCTATTTAGATTTTTGCAACTTCAGAAATAAAATGTCAAACGTCAGGAGACAAATTGCTCAGATGATATTATTTAAAATAATGATATTTTTCGCCAGAAAAAATCGGATATTACTCAATAATAAAGTAATTAACACAACTATAGGTCTACCAGGATCTGATGGCAAAAAGGGAAAAAAGAAATCGATGCTAGCAATACTGGGGAAATTGGAGTAAAACGTTTTGATATTTTTTTTCCTTATAGCGGCTGATTCTGTGTGTGATACATGCAAAATATATAAAAATTTATCCAATGATAATTTTTGAAAATGTGGCGAATGTGGGGTTTGAAATTTAGATGAAAACTCCAACTACTCTGTTCATGAGTTTATTAATTAATTAAGAACTTGAAAATGGTTCCAAATACTGCACATCCATAAAAAAGTCTTCAACACAGTTTTTATAATAAACCTTTCCGCCTGCATCTCAATTAACCGATCTTGTTCTATGAACTGATTTTCAATTTTTATTACATGTTTACAAGATTTTCGCTATTCATCGATCCCTATTTGAGAGTTTCTGATCAATTGTAAATCAAAACTATCCAAGTTTATTTGTAGTATAAGAAACCCCTGAAATAAACCAAAGTTAAGTATAAGTACATAATATAATACACACGAAAAATCCCATAAACCAAAGTATCAAGACGTGTCATTCCCACTAACCAGTCAACGCTTGCACATGGCTCAATATCGATGATTGTGTATGTTCTGCATCTTGTTGATCAAGTATTCTTTGATAAACATTGAAAACAATATGTCTTGCTTGCGATCGAAGAGGTTTCTTCGACATTTTCATCACTTTTTAAAGGAAATTTGAAGCCAAACCAAATACAATTCCTCGAAATTTCAGTTGACAGATGAAATTTTTCTTTTATTCCCATATGAAAATCGCTAATTTTTAAAAAAAATTTTGCCATCAGATTCTGGTAGACCTATAATACCTATAATTTAGAATTTTATCTCACTTCACAGTGGAACGTCCACGTGTTTATAAAAAGAGGTATCTTAAGAAGTACAATATCAGACAACATCGGCTAATCCACTCAAGTTCAAAACTATCTGTAAAAATCTTCACCCAAACTTAACTCGTTATTATATACGTTATTTATGTAGATATTTACTTAGACAGAAAGATAGATAGATATTTAATAAGAAAATTATTCCCCAACCATTCCAAAATATCAAAAATGCAGAACGTTAATAGTAAAGTTTTCACTTCTGCAGGTACTCCCGGAGTGCAAGTGCAACCCGTCTCTTTTTAGATTACCAACTATCGATGTACCTACGATTATTATTATATTTACGTAAGACATACGTTTACGTCATAAATAAATAATGTAGTAGTCCCACATACATTACATTACATACAATTACTATTTAGAAATTATTATTATGGTAGGGGAGCCCAAGAGGGGATTTCGGGATTTACTAAAGCGCGGCAGATTAATATATAGGGGGATACCTTGTACCCGGTTAAGTACCTCCACAAAATATGAGGCGCATATATAAGGCCGCCCGTGAAGGAGACAGGATCAGATTAGTAAAAAAAAATTGACCATGAGAAATTCCCGAGCGCGTCAGATTAAGGTAGGGTGAGTTAATTACATCCTAAAAAGTGTATATTCCACTAATCTGACAATTTGAGAGTGACGGAAAAAAAGGGGAGGGCAAAAAAGTTGTAAAAAAAACCGTCATCTCGACATTCTCGAGCGTAGCTAATTTTTTTTTTATTTTGAAGGAAATAATGCAAGAATAATGAAAAATATATAATCTGACGATTTCCGCAAGCCGAAATAACAAAAAATCGTCGATAAAGTTAAATGCGTGCAGCTGCGTGATGCCTACATTTCCTTTAACCGATCGGAATCTACTAAACGGCGTTCTAAATATTTCCCTCAAAATTACATTTCCTGTGAATTTGAACCGATTCGGACCGATAGATTTTGAGAAATTTTGAAAAATCTTAAAAAAATAAGAAATATTTTTTTTTAAAGTGGTTTCTTTATCGATCAACTTCAAAAACTAATCCGCCTTTGAGCTTGAAAAACCACGTCGATCGCCTTCAAGCTCGTCAAAAGCGGTTGATTAGTTCGAGAGATATCGGGAACGAAAGAAACCCGAAAAAGTGTTTTTTCGGGATCACTCCGAAATTTGTGGTTCTATCAATTAAAATTGCAAAATTACTTATGATGATGATAAAACTGCGTCGAATGCCGCCAACCGCGTGAAAATTGCTTGATCCATTCAAAAGTTATTGCGGTTTGAAAATTCCAAAAATAGTGTTCTATGAAAATTCTATCAGACTTTCGAGCTGGGAGAGCTCAAATGCATAGACATGTTATTTCTTTGAACTCAGCTCAAAATATCAATTTTAAGCGCCCAGGAATGGAAGTAGCGGGAAGTTGCAGGAATGGCCCTTTCGGTGAATCGTTTTTCTAAAAAAAATTTTGTCAGATCAGGCGAATCCCTCTAGATAATCGTCAGATTATGAGACAGTACGTTTAGAACATAAAGATGAACCACATATATCTTAATCTGACGCGCTTGAGTATTTCAAAATTGCGTTTTTTTTTTGCATATTATGAAAATAGCCGTGGGTTTGCGTCCCATCGAAATCGTCAGATTAGTGAATGAGAGCTTTTTTTTGGTGCACTTAACACTCCCTTAGAAAATCTGACGCGCTCGATTATTTTTTTTTTTTTTTCATTTTCAACCCTTAAATACAACCACCCGCATCATGCAAACGATCAGATTAACATACGTACATTATTAAAAATACGTAGGGCATAGATGCTATCAATATCTGATGCGCTCGAGGATGTCCATGCAACAGTTTTTTTTTACATATTTAACTATCTATAGCCGCTTCCCCCACCGATGAAAAGGAATTTATCATATAACATTTTTTTCTTCTTTTTATCTAAGCTTTGCATCCCAATAGGTCTCTACGACGCTCGAGTAAATCCCCATTTAGCATCGTGGGCTCCCCTACCATTATAAATATAAGTTTTAGCAGAAATAAAATAAGAGTTAAGTTTGTACCACGTGGTAAACGTGAATCTGTCAGTGTAATTTCTGTCAAAATCTACATTCATAATAGCGGTTTGCGTTTCGTTTCACATGTTTTGAAATACACGCTGCTTGAAATATTATAATAATAAGAGAATACACAAAATTTCAGTTTTGAAGTGAAACTTCTTAAGGCACCTGAGGGTATATAATATGATTAAAAGTTAAAAATTTGTTTGCCAAAGAAGTTTCACTTCTGACATGTGTACTCCGTACGCACGCACTTTTTTATACTTAGACGAAACTCCGGCAGCTTGGTTCCAATCAAGATCCCCTGATATACCTACATAATCAATATCATCAAATTCAGGCGACGTATTTCTAAGCCCAACCCTTGTATTGATGATATACAAATTTATGTTTAACTATTTAATGCCTCTAAGGCGAATTAGGCATACCTAGTTAGACTTTTTCTTATATTTCTACTATTTTCATTTTTCTTAAAGTAAGCCACTAGGCCATAAAATTAAAAAAAGTAATTAACTTTTTTAAGAATCCACAATCCAATTCAAGGTGGATGAGGGGCAAAATATTTTCTTGTGTAATCAAAATATTTGTCATTACTTTAAATTTCTAGTGGGAGTATCCAATTGTACATAAAATTAGCTGACGATGGCATGACGTTGACATTTCAATTGACACGACCCAGCTGTGTTGCTGACTGCTGTAGATAATTTGTCTTGATCTTGAAATAGATCGAATTGTGATGGAGATATAGTTGTGGATAGAACAAATTTACCAGTTACACGTAATTATTCGGAGAGAAGTGTTTTTTAGCGTTTTTGACGAAAAGATTATGTAAAAACCGAATCATGTTATGTTATAAACATTTAGTCACAATTCTTTTAACATGCCTAGTTACAGCGGTATTGGGCCACGATCATTTGCTTGAAGGTATTTATTGTGGTAAAGAAAATTGTTATGACGTTTTAGGAGTTACGAGACAAGCAACCAAAAATGAGATCGGTAAGAGCTATAGACAGCTCGCGAGGAAGTTCCATCCGGATTTGCGTAGAGGTGAAGAAGCGAAAAAAGAAGCCGAAGAGAAATTTAAGGAAATCGCGACAGCTTACGAGATTTTAAGAGATGAAGAAGCTCGTTCTGATTATGACTACATGTTGGACAATCCGCAAGAATACTATGCTCACTACTATAGGTATTATAGGCGTCGAATGGCCCCTAAGGTAGACGTGAGAATAGTTGTAGCTGTTACTATAACAGTTATATCTATAATACAGTACTATAGCGCATGGTCTAAATATGACTCGGCAATAAAATACTTCATGACAGTACCAAAATATAGAAACCGAGCATTGGATATAGCAAAAGATGAAACTAAGGATTCACAAGGGAAAGGTAAGAATAAGAAAAGCAAAGCAGAACTTAAAGAGGAACAAGATAGGATAATAAGACGAGTTATAGAAGAAAATATGGATATAAAAGGTGCTTATGCTAAACCAGAAATAAAAGATATACTGTGGATTCAGCTTATTATGTTACCATATACAATTACTTATTATGTTTATTGGTATGTACGGTGGCTGTGGAATTACACAATTTTAAAGAAACCATATGGCGATGAAGAAAAATTATATCTAATACGTAAGTTCATGCAACTTGGTCAACATCAGTTTGATGCATTAGAAGATTCAGAAAGAAAATCATTTCTGGATAAAGAGTTGTGGATAAAGGAAAACTTTACAGTGTGGAAAGACATCAAAGAGGAAGAAACTAAGAAATCATTAGCAGAAAATAATAAATATAAGCAATACAGAAGGTATATGAAAAGTCATGGTATAGGACGCATGACATTTGATGATTCATGATATAATATTCTAAGCAATAATTTAAAAATTTGTAATAAATTTATTTATTTATTTTGTAATGAGTTCTGAAAAAATTTAGTTGAAATATATTTGTTAATTTCAAATGTGAATTACTTTTAGGATGATATTTTCTTTTTCAATTTGCGGATTTAGTTTTATATCAAATCTCCCAATTGGGCAAGCATTGTTTATACAGCCTTCTTTAATTGACTTAATTATGTTAACAACCAAAGATCCTCCTGAAAAATTAACATCAATTTAGTAATAAAACACAATTTACACAATTCATAAGGTAATTTAATTTTCTATCTTATTAACATATTATGCTACAATGATTCAAATGACCAACCACACATAATTTACATTATCACACATGGCAACTTTTTAAGGCATTTTAGAAGTGAACAATCACCAAGGTTACATATTTTATTGAATTTTTAATCTTTATTCATTCTATTTAGTATACTTTCAATTTATAAACCTTTAGCTTGTTACTTTTAATTAGCCGGCATTTTATTGTTCAATAATTCAAGAGCTGAAAATTTCCAAGATATGGATCTATGGATGTTCAGATATAATTTCATACAAAATATTTATTTAAACAGATAGTTTAATAAATATATTGTAATTATAAAAGCAAGAGCCTATTGTTACAAGTGTCTGACCTTCATGTTGTTATCACCTCTTTTTTTTAATTTCAATTCTTGAACACTTGATAAGTAACCAATTAGTTAAATGGTAATTGTTATTCACACATCGAGATCCAACATATTCATATGAATCAATTAGCTACAAACATTTGCAATGGCAGTGCGTATGATATCATTATAATTACATAGTCATTTTAACAAAATTTTGCGTTGCATACAACTAGTAAATATCATTACGAATATTATGTAATGGGAATAATTGTACTTGTCTGTATAAATTACAATGGTTTAAAGCTAATACAAATAATCAGGAGTGTCAATTATTTTCTATCATCCCTTCTGGATGTGCGATTCAATGTTATAATTTAAAAGAAAGTTTAGAACCAAACATAAAAATTGTCTTTTTCCAAACATCTTCTCTATACATCCGATATATATAAACACATTTATCCCCGCAACATTTTATGACATACGAATTTTGTGCGTTAATTATAATTCAAAATGTCCAAGATACCAGTTATATCTAGATGCTCGTAGGCCCATATTCAACAATACAACAACTCTTGAAACAAGATTAAAGATGTCTCAGTATGGGTAGAATCATAACTTACAACATAACGTAAATTAAAATTAACCTGTCAAACAAAAAACTCCATGAAGTTTGACATTACAATAGAGTTTTAAAATGATATTTTTTAAAAAGAATAATGCTTCTTAACAATAGATTATAGATAATGTTGTAAGGGGCTCGAGTTCTGTTTCATAAACAATGTTGTGGAATGAGAGTTGATTGTTTCATCTGGCTTTTACTTGCCGGTTGCTGTGCCTATTTGCTTTAGTATTTATGGCTTCAACTGAGTTCTGGTCAATAAAATATATTTTTTTCTATTTCTCTAGCACATCCAAAAACCTACTTTTGTACATAGTTATTTACAATCATCCGACATCAGTTCAGTCACTTATAAAAGTTTACACAAAATAATATTTGTTTATGACATTACAAATATATATTGCGATTTTGGATCGCGAAGTCGAAAAATAAATGTCTCTAGTCAAAATAAATATTTGGATTTTTAAAACGCGTCAAAATTGTTTGACAAAATATTGTTTGTTAAATAAAAGTAAAAAGTGTGGGTTTAAAAGGAGCTTAATATAATTGTTCAGTTTTAGATAATAGTCGAGTGAAACAAATGAAGAATGAAAAACAAAAATGATTTACGCCTTTAAAATTTCTGACGTATTTGTATGACAAAAATAAAATAAACTTTAGTCATTGTTTGTCTGTGTTAACGGTAAATAGTTTTAATATTCTTAAACGTGTTTCAATCCAGTAAAATCTATTTTATTTTGTGTGATACTTTGTAAAAAAAAAGGATAAATCAGGATAGATTAAGCGCGTTTTAAACCACATTTATTGTTTCTACATTTAAATAAGATTTAGAAGTTCAAAAAGCCACCAAAATCTAAATTATTGCTATCTCTATCACATCGCACAATACGAAAGAGACAGATTAACCAATTCACGTGATAGTATTGGGTATAAACAATAATTCCATACAAAATATATATCGTTATATTGGCCTCTTTCGCACTGTATCGTGTAAAAAGAGGCAGCAATACTTGCTTTAATGCGCTGTATCCGGGTTGCTTTAAAAAACTTCGCGATACCGTCTTAATTTAATACAATACACCTACAGAGATCCGTTCCAATCACAAATTCAAGCACATCTAGCCAATACTGATCATTTGCTCAACGTTTAAAGCTACTTTTTTTATCAAACGCGAAGACTACTATTTCTCTGTATATAATCTTTACCAAAAATGCGAAACAAAAAAACCATTTTTTTTTTGGAACTGCTGGTATTATTGATGTGAAATGGAATCCTTGTTTATTTGTTGTTCAGATGTTAAAACAATGCCGGTACCATAAACAACTCAAAAATATATGATTACCAACGATCACAGATAGAAATAGATTGAATCCTAATTACTCCAAAAGGTTAAATACAGAGAAATAAGAATAGTGTTACAATTCTTTTAAACGAAAACATACTCTGAAGCTAACCGCAAAACAAAGCCGAAAATCGTGTACTTAAAGCAATGAATTTAAAAATCACCGAATTTTCTAAGTTGCTGTGGAGTCATAATATTGGTATCATATATAGACGGTCAAATTAAAAACAAACCACTAAATGCAATAAAAACAGATATTACGTGTTTTAAGATCCTTATTGACAGCTGACACGTACCGCGTTGACAACTCAGAAAATTCGGATCATTTTGACAATTGGCTTTGACTCGCTAAAATAAACCTTCACTCTTTAAAAATAGAGTTGCCAAAACAAACTTGTAGCGCTGCAGGTTCACCTATATTCAGGACATATTAATTCGTCCTTATGTTAATAAACATAAAGTCTTAAATGCCCTAGCGATGGTCGCGCCTGCGCGGTCTAACCGCCAGGTGCAAAGCGTGACCTCAGACTGGTGTTTCGTGGTCTGTCTCTTCGATTCTGCCAAGACGCCATGCGTTCGGATCTGTTGCTGTAAAAATTGTATTGAAAATTATTTTAAGCGTTAAAAATTAAAAATAGCAGTGTTAGATACCTTCCCATGGTCGTGCGTTCGAATCACATGTGTACACCAATGGGTTTTTCTTTTGCGTGCGCATTTAACACTCGCTCATATTGACGGAGAAACATTATGAGGAACTGCATGTCTTAGAACCAAAAGTCGACGGCGTTTGTCTGGCAAAGAAAGCTGGTCATCTACTTGTTTATAAAAATTCTCGCGAAACAATTGACGTATAAGTTTTAGAGCCACTAGTTTTTTTTTTCATTAAATACGTTAAACATTTTTCAATTGTCTGTGGAGCAAACTAGTTATGAAATTAAAAATGCTAGCATATAAGCTTTAACTTTGGATTAAAATACGATTTATAGTATGGATGATTCTTAAATAACTTTCAACTTGCTTTTCATTAATAACTAATGGATAAAAAATTACCTGATTCACTTGATTCTTCAACATGCTTAGGAATAACGGTATGGGAACTAGGATACTAGATACTGAATAAGGTAACATTATATATGGTGGTAGGTCAAGATACACCATGCTTGAGTCATATGAAAAGCAAGTTGAAATCTGGTAACACTAGGTCGATCTGTCGCTGTCAAATGTCAAAGTCAAAGTGCGGGAACTAAGGATGTTGTATGACAGCCAAGCGTGATTATCTCGACCCAAAATACTTATAAATACATATACATGTGCGAATTAAGACTACTTATATGAACTTAAATCACACAAAAATATAAGACAGGCACAGGGACTCTGATATGAACATGCAATTTAAGACTGATTAATCAACACAGGTTTGAAGGAGAAATGCCATTTACAATTTTTTTCGTACAATTGTTCTTAATATCAAAATATTTATGTTTTTATTTGCAGTGAAAGTTGGTTTGTCTAAGAATCATTCAGCGAAGTAAGTATATGTTTTAAGGAATAACTTTTCAGCCAATAAGTTTCTTAGCCAAAGCCGTAATTCTAGCTTTAATTGTGTAAGAATCGGTTTTTAGAAAATGGTAAGTTTTTGTCAGAAAATATAACCAGCTACAGCGCCATCTATCGAATCAACTGTATTTTCAAGTAGATTAATCAGTCTAATATAAAATCGTACATATACTTAATAATACTTAAGTCACTAAATAATTGTGCGTTAATACTGGTAATATCTATTGATTGTACTTTATAATACTAGTGAATATGTCATGGTTAAATATAACATTAAATCTAACGAGACAGCGTTCAAACTCACTCTCTTACATTTCAAAATCCGATAAGAGAGTAAATTTGCTTTTAAATTTGTCTCTGATTTTAGGCAAAAAGTATCAAAAATAGTGGCATATAAATGTGGACTAATGGTGCCATACATGTTCCATTCCCAAATCTTTTTTGGAACTCCGGGTTAATGTGCATATAACAGGTACACATATAAATCACATTAAATTGATAAATTGTGATAAGGACATAGGAGTGATGGTATAATGCAAATAAGAACATATTAAATATGTATATATTTTTGAAACCGATTCCGTATTTGACATAGAGAATTCTTTTAAAAATACCGATATTAAAATGAAGCGGTTTCCATAATAAAAATTAATACCAATTGAGCAATATAATACATCGTATAAAATAGATTCGTTAATTATAAAGGGACGGATAAATTTTGACAATATAAAAATTGTTTCAACTTTTATATAAGGTCTTCTTTTGATCGGTCATAGGAAAAATAACCTTATGCTTCGATACTAGAGTTCAAAGTTGAAACAATTAGTCATAGGGAAAGGGAATATGGATTTAGTCGTAGTTCAGCACTCGGGCACAGGCGGCGCTCGGAGCAATGGCGCGTGCTCGCCTAAACACCAATACAACATCGAATAATGTGCTAGAAGCGGCTACAGGTTCCTATATTCTAATAACGGATGTCCGTATTTTTATAGGTCAGTTCAACAAAAATAAATTACAAATCTGTCTTCTACTAACTATTATAGAAGCGTATTTATATGACCGGGTTAATTTATCGCAATTGTTAAGTGATCTTGCAGCTTAAACGAAATTATGGCCGTTTAAATGTAATGAAAAAATCTGTTGATTTGCCAGACTTAGCATAAGAATTAATTTTTAACCAAAGCAATGTTTAGATGGTTTACTAAACAGTTACAACTAAAATTAACCACATCTATTATTATAATATAGGAACCCAATCTGTCTTCATCGTTTGTCACATGCCTGAATAAACCAAAAATAAGGAATCTTCTAGATTTTTAGAAACTGCTCTTTAACGAAATTAAAAACTACCAATGATGTATGCTGCTCAAACTAAAGTATGTATTTGAAATTAAATGATATAAAAAAATATCAAGTTTTTTTAATTGTGTCCGAGTAGCGACTACACGATAATTACCAATATTAATGAATTTTGGATTTTTCTATTAAAAAATATCGTAGCATTTGTCATGGTAATAAGATCCGGGAGTAAATATTTTATGTTTTTTTTTCTTCATTTTCAATAATCTCCAAAAAATTGCGTGACCTAATACTTGAACGCTCCCATATTTAGTTAATGACCATGATCGGCAATGTCAGATGTTTCTTACAATACGAACAAAGAAAAAAAGCAATACAGAGTTTTACAAAGGCCAAATGATTAAAAAAAAATTAAGGCAGCAATAGCTTTCTTTTTGAAAAACATATCACCAATTAATTTCAAACAATAAAACTTATCCAAAAATGATTATATATTTTTCACTGATAAAACGCAATTTACATTATTAACAGACCTCAAAAGGAAGGAGTCACCAATTATTTCTTTGGGTCTTCAATTGTTTAGTATATATATTTGTAATAAATTCCGTTTTGATTTTCAACGTTCAAGTTCTTTAAACAAATCTCATAATGTTTATTCAGTACCTTGTAATTGTCGATTAAGCAATGCGGTTATTCCGGGCCCATCGCCAGCCTTCTTGACTATGAGCATTGGCTTATCCTCGCCCTCCTCATAACTGTTCGGCAGGTGGCCGTTACTGACAGCCATTGTTTCGCTCACCTGAAAATTTTATATGAATGTGTATTCCAAAAGTAAAATTTGACATTGATGCATCCTCTTATTTTCTAGAGCAGGGCTGAAGCAACTGACCGTCATCAGCTTCACTCCTCATAGTATTTTGCATAATTGTCATCTATGTCTACTAGCCTTTAGATATTTCTATTTTGTTTCGAAAAACATCAGGCTATTTATGACATACTTTAAGAATTCGAAATAATCTGTTTTCATTTATTATTATAATATTGCAAACATATCACAGCATTATATGAAACTTAAAAAAATCATTAATATATCTTTACAGTTTAATATAACAAATAATAAAACTAACATCTCTTGTCAACCGAAGAACAAATAAATAGGTTTCCCTCCATATAAACCTTATCACTCGTAACTATTAATATAATATATCATTAATTAAGCATCGATAAATTTCTACTTTATCATACATTACACGTCCAACGTACTCAGATTAGTTTATTAAGATTACCAAGTGGTAAGTTTTAAGCTATTAATTCTTTAAGTTAAGTCTTTTATATTTGTATCTATGGTACAAAAAACGATACTTTCAGGGTCCATTGTTTTTTGTAATCAGTCGTGTGTATGTTACAGCGTTCTTTATATATAAATCTTCTTGCTTGTTTGTAATTAAACTCCTAAACATTTGGACCAATTTTGATGAAATTTCTTGTGTGTTCGTGTGAATTCGAGATTGGTTTCGATTAACTATAACGGACAATAGTCGAGTTTGAGTAGGAAGACTAAATTACAAATTCTACTAAATTGTTTAGAAGTAGCTATTGTACTCAAATTTCGATACAGTATCTATTAAACGGGTAGTTCTTATATAAAAGGTTTTTCGTCTATGGAGGAGACGGCCAAGGAGAAAAGTTGGAGTTTTTCCATTATACATATATATTATGACTTTTGGCCCGTTTGTGTATCTACTCACGTAAGGGCAAGTTACTTAAAACATATTTTGTCACTTTTTAGAGGGCCAGGGTAAATACATCAGGCAGGGTAGAGACATAAAGATCAGGGTAGATACGTATTTGACCAGGGGAGATAATTAGAAGCAATAAAACAAAGAATACAATTGAAATAATCAACTTTTATCAAAGATTGTTCTTGATATTTATAATCAGGCAACATTTTTTATCGTATTTATTATTAATCAGACTAAATGCACCGTTTTTAAGCGTTTATTTGGATGTCGACGTTTGTTGAATATTTTTTATTTGGTGCTTGCCATCTTTTGAAGTTATTATTTGTTCAATGTCAAATGGAGTCTCGTTTTCGGACTCTGAATCGGGGCCGTAAACGTCCTCGACTCGGAGACGAGATTTTTTATTAGACGAGTATGTCATGACACCAAGCTTAAAATGATCGCTATGTATATCTTCATTGCAAAAGCAGCTTAAAGTCTTCATTTTCAATGTTGTCGGATCTTCAATGTTCCATGACACCTGATGGACGCGCAAAGTACCAGCAAAAGTCTTTATGTGTGTTTTACCACTAGCAAGCAAAGCGTCTTTGTCTAAATATCTTTATCATTTATAACGAAAACATTAATGCTAGGATAGTTTTTCTGAATAGCATCTGACAAATCGCTCAGACATGCTATATCTTTGCGACTATCTACCAATAGGTTGGCTGATCTTTTGCAAACAGCACCGACACCATCTGGAACTCCCTTACCGTGTCCAGCTTCATGGTAATTCCAGGTAAAGTCTCTAAGAGCTGAGTAAAATTATATTAAATGAGTGACAAGAAAATAAAACATGTATTTGTTGCAACATTGTGTTACGGGTCCATCGCTCCAAAAATGAAGGATCTCTACTTCTGGTGGCAAGCTGTTCAAAATTGGCTGTAAGTATGCCCATATAGCTGGAGGCGTATGTAACAAAATCTGTGACATCGAACAATAGCATGTTGTCTTTACTTCACCTGATGCCTCTTCTTTTGTGTAAGTTACAACTGTGTGCAGACTTATCTGTTGACGTGCACCTCCAAAATGGAATGCTTGAATTTCTTCTGCGTAATTTGTTTAAAGTCACTAAGGTCCACGTGAATCACAGCTTCTCTTACTGTCAAATGTGTCTTATTAATTTTAAAATCAGAATGTTGGTGGACTATATTCAGTTCATGGTGAAGAAAATACTCCAAGTTGTCTTCTAACTGTATAATCAAATCACGTAGATAAAATTGAATCACCTTTTTCAAATATTTAGTCACCTTTCTGGTCTCATGCGTTTTAGGATCAGTTATATATATCAAATTCTTTGTATTGAAGTCCTTTAATTTTACAATGCATTCTCGCGATAGACACTGTTCGTTACACCTATTGCAACAAATTATACGAAGAAGATTTTGATGGTTTGATATTGATGTAACTTTGGCTTGGAATAGTGCCGTAAGAATCAGATCCACATTGGCGTGTGCAACACACAGACATTAAATAGGTGGCACAATTACTATGATACATATCTCCCCTGGTCAGTAAGTCTCTCCCCTGATAGTAATCTTACCAGGGGAAAGACGCCAGGGGAAAGACGTTTTCATAACATAATAGATTATTTTGGTTTATACAAGAAAGTTTTCCATTAATAACAAAGCAAGCTTTGACTATTACAGTATTACTAAATTAGGACAGGAATTGCAAATAAATAAAATGTTTATTATAACTTTTATTACATACCAGTGGAGAGACACAATGACCTTGCGAAACCGTTTCATCGCACGGACGTGACACAAAAACTGGCAAATGGCGTCGATCTAACCGCTTCTGTGCTTAGTATTGCTAACTTCACGTTGTTATTTGTCAATGAGCGAGTTCGGTAATGGGGCCATCTTATATTTTATATTGTAGCAGCGGTGCGAATATTGCCAGGGTAGATACACAAAATAAACGGGACAACAATTAAGTTTTAAAAATTATTGAAAAGAAGCAAATATTTTTCAATTTTTCTTTAATAATATTTAAGTATATTTAATTAAGTTTGTGGTAAACATAGTTTGTTTTAGCAAATAATACAAATATTGTATGTATTGTATGCTAGTTAAGCTGAAACCGGTAAGGGGACAGGCCAGGGTAGAGACTTTTTTAGACTATATAACGAGTTTTACAAAAATATGCTTTAATGAGACATTTAATTATAATGTTATTTAATAAAGGACATTAAAGTGATGTGATTCATTGCACAAAATAGCAACGTATAGATTAAAAAACCACTTTTAAATAGATTGCCACCATAGTTACCTCTTATAAGAGAATCACCCAAACAATTAAAGTGAAATTGAAAAATTGGTCTCTTAATTATTTTACCTAGTTCCTTGTTTTCTAAATTTTTGAATGACATCAGTGAAGAACTCTAAATGAATATTAATAATGATGGGTCATTTTGAAAATGTTATGCACAACTAACGCAACTTACACCGCTGTACTAACTTAAAATTTGACATATATGCCAATATTGTTTTTTTTATATTTAATATTTTAAAAATATTGGTTGTTTGTAAAGTAGGTTTACGATCGAGATGTTTACGTGATAACGTCTTATTGGTGATATAAGTTTTTTTGGAAGTAAGGAATTAATGAAGATAACAATTTTTTCAAATTTTAAATTACATCTATCGTTTTATTCACACTTTTGATGATAAATTTCGGGTGTAAAATGACAAGTTTACTTATTCGACTATGATATACATTTTTCTTCATACATTCACGGAATGACTGGCAGCGCTCGAGATGAAACGGGAGATCGGTCCGTCTCTCTCTCGTTATACCTGCGATCGCGCTCGTGAGGTTTTGGTGTGACACAAGTTTCTGAACATGTCACCCGACTAAAACGATTTTAAAGACGTTATCACGTCAAAAAAAATATTTTTATTATTTCATGTTCTCATAACTTCAAAAATCCATGAGAAAATTAACTATTTACAATTTACAAAATACTTCAAATTGAAATTCATATTAGGCTATACTTCGAAATCGAAATTTTCTCTTCTATGATCGAAATATAACCGTTATATAATATAGTTGTTAATGTCGTCTAGACAGTTTCCATACTAAAACCGTTTATTAAAATTATTCTAAACTTATGTACTGGAATAATGTCCCCAAGGAATCTAATTATTTATTGTGAAAGTTATACGAAGAAACCTCAAGAGACAATGTGCCGCTAGAAATTATACGTCGAGAAAAAATAAAACTCTACAACAAATTCTTTGACATAAATAAATTTGTATAGTATTGTAATAATTACTGAGGCCTTTATAATTGCCTGATAATATCAGATTACAGGTGGAACATTTCGCCTTGCCATACAATTTTTATATATCCATAAACGAACGATGCATATTGCTTTCGTTCCAAGTACGCCCACAGGGCGCAAGTTTTCCATACAAAATATATCGTTACAAATAAACGAATTTCATACTAGTAATTTGTTTGAATGAACGCTCTAACTCATTATTAGCTCAGGTTAACTTCTACGATAAGATGTCATGTGGAACATGGTGTAATTAATGGTTGCAGCTCCATTACAAACGTTGTGTAAAAAAAACTTGGCGATTAAAAAGAGTGGCGGAGAGTTTATTACCAGTTCTTCTCTTCCGTTCTACGCCCTTGATTTGAGAACTGGCAGTAAATGTAAAATTAGAAGCATTTAATTTTGTCGTTCATAAGTGTACATTGTGTTACCTATATGAATAAATGATTTTTGACTTTTTGACTTGACTTTGACTCTAATTGTAAACTTATATTTACCTGCATGAGCTTGTGAACGACGTCTCTACCAAGGATGTGGTCAAACACAGCCTGCAGAAACGCGTCGGACATTATCGACAGTTTTAACTTGTCCCGGTGCCACACCAACACACGTGATTCCTCCATCGCCATTATTGAGACCTGGAAAGTTTGACAACAAATTTTAAATATCAATTTTGACCTTCTAAGACTGCATATCACGTCATCTGGATTCGATTACCGGTAGTGTAGTATTTGGGATTACGAGCTTCTTTCTAAGTACAGAAAACCAATAAAACGAATTCTTCAACTACTATGTCATTTACTAGAATTATTAATTAAGTGAAACATTACTAACCAAAATTACGAGGCATATATTTAAAATACAGTGTAAACCCTTTATGACGTCATTCGGTATAACGAAAACTCTCTATAACGTAAGGAATTATTTTAATTTATTTGGTTTAACCTAATACCCATACAATTATTCTCACTCCCTATAACGAATCCCCTCTATAATTATTAATAAAAATGGTCGGTCCCTTGAAATTCGTTATACAGTGTAAACAATTTGGAACAGAAATTGCATAACTTATATTGACAATATTATATACTTTACGTATTGTAAAGTGTGCATTAAAATCAATTAAATTTGCACACAATAGCCTCTGTGATGTATTATAAAATAATTGAGTACTTTCTCTAACACTACCGCATATCAGTCCATATAACGCTTAGTCGCTACTAAGCGTTCGTACTATAATACAAATCGTACGGTGAAGGAGACCTTTGAGAGGAACTGTATTATAGATATAAATCAACGTTTGTCAGACACGTAAAGCCGATGATCGATGAGAGAGATGCAGAAGTTGAGTATCATTGGATCATCATCTATATAAATAAAAATGAATACCAAATATGTTGCTAAGAAATCTCGATGATGGCTGGACCAGTTCGAGTATTCTCTTTAAATTTATTCCTTGAACTTGGAGGTGGAGGTGATAAATTGGAATAGTATAAAAGTTTTATTAAGTATTTAGGTTTTGATACCGGAAAAGCGAACAGTCTTTATTAGGTCACAGTTACTACGGTCTAACCAATTGCAACAACTTAAATAGATTCTACCTTCATTTAGTTGAATAAAAATAAAAAATGAATAAACATCCAATGACAAACAAATTAACCAATTTCTTAGTGACACTGGAAGGAACTAGCGTTTAAGATACAGGCTAGGCCTAGTTTAAACGCTAGTGCTCATAGAAGTATATTATGTATAAGGTTAACCACAATGAATTTTGTATCTAAACGATTCGTAGCCTAGTGTATGTTTTTGAGTCAAATAAAGTAATTTTAATTTTTATTTATATTATTTATGAGGTAGCATACCAAAATATTCCATATGTTGGTATGTAGAAATGTTCGCGGGGCAGCTAGTTATTATTATTTTTATCTCTTTCGTATAAATAAAAAAGTACGATTTGTATTTAATATCTAGATAATCTTCGTCAAAAAAGATGCCCACCGGGAGATTTGTGTGCCGCGTGCGAAACCAGTTATACGCTCAATAGAGCCTATAATGGCAGCCCACGAAGCAGAGTTCTGACTTCATAGTAAACATAATATGTAAAATACATTTTCATATATTATCCCCGCTATACATAAAAACTAGATGAATCTAATTGCACTTATTTGTCTCTCTCTGTCAAATTTTGATTACGCTGTTATGAAAAGAGATATGAGACAAGAGCTGGGGTTTGTCATTACAAATAAAGTTTTAAAAATCCCCATCGATCCTATGTGTGCTACAAAAGTTATTCGGGGTCAAAGGTCAGTTTTATCAGATCTTAAATTCTCTACAAAAAATGGTCTTCATGAGATACATAAGAGTTACATTCTATATGATATGCACTCATTTTCACGCCACCTGTGAGGTACGGCGCGTTCCTACCGTGGATCCTTCTGTACCTACTCCACTCCAAAAATATACGGCATGCCACACCTAGTCCAACGCGGTAACATTTACTATAACGGGCATGCAAACAAGGGAATTTGACGACTCAATGGTCTAGTGGTTAGTACCCCAGACTGCGAATCCATGGATCCCGGGTTCGATTCCCGGCTGAGACGAACATCGAAGTGATGAGCATTTGGTGTTGTGCTTAGGTCTTGGGTGTTCAAATATGTATTTATACGTATATCTATCTATAATATGTATGTATATCCGTTGCCTAGTAACCATAACACAAGCTTCACCAGCTTAGCATGGGACTAGGTCAATTGGTGTCAATGAGTTAAGGTAAAAAAGAAAAAATATGAATAAGTACATATAAAACGAAATATAGCATTCATATTCTATTCGTAAGTTTTTTTACCTGAAAGAACTCGTCAGTGGAAACCCCGAACCACTCCGGTGAGTCTAGGAAGTGATGCGGAAACACTATATGCAGTGCGCGTTGATTCTGTGACACTACCAACCTGGAACATTGCAATAACGTAAGAAATTATAACACAGATATTTAATTTTACGATCTTATTTGTGAAATCAACGATACTAGTCAAAATAGCTACAACACAATTTTACCAAAAGTAAACGATTGTTTCGTTCGTATTCTATACTTATATTATAAAGTATTTAATAATTTTGCAATTATTTATATATAAATCCTCAGTCGCATATTACTTGGAAGTTTGTTGCTTGTCGAAGGACAGACGCATAGACCTTTTTTAAACTATACGTTATTTAAGTTATACTAAGTAACTTGTTACATATCCATTGCACCTCCTCTGCTGCGCATAACCTGCACCCTTCTGACGCAACAGCAACAGACATCGAAAGTAGAGCTTTGATCGGATACCGGTCAAAATCTCAAATTAGTATAGAAATATAGATTATTATTGATCATGCACTTCATTACGGGCCGATTCAATTGTCATATTTAATTAAGTTCAATAATTGTAATAGTTTATTTAAAGTAATTTAAATATATTTGTTTTTTTTAAGTGATTCACCGCTGGCCCTCACTATTAACTAGAATTGATCTTTGTATATATTTTCTGGTTCTACGGTTAAGACCTTATCATCAAGGAACTCAGTTTGAGTTAGATGAAATATGATTAATGAAGATGTCAGGATCTTGCTGAATTGGAGATTTACTGAACGTTATGAAATTTCCAATACCGTGAATAAATTATAATATATTACACAAGAGTGCAACTTTGGTATAGGTCACAATATTTCCCCCAAATTTGATATTTACGAGACCTTTTCACCTACGCCTTATCAAAGGTCAATTGACTTATACTAAATGAATTTCGTTTGCTAAAATGACATTGACATTTCCTCCATCGAAATGTAAATGGTGACTTAGAAAGCTTAAAGCTTTCTCGAATGTATGTTGATGATAAAGTGTAAATTGTATCGTTATTTCGTCACTTAGACAAATAATTATTATTCTTGACTACACTGAACGCATACGACGTTCTGATATATGTGTGTATATGCAATAAGATTCATAAAAACAAATGCAGACCAATTGCAAATGTTGTACCTATAATAAAACTGATTTTGTTTTGGTTCTAAGTCCCAAAGCAATAGATATTCTTTGTGAATTTTGTAAGACACGGTGTTATCACTTTTATATACACCTAAAGTGATTTGAGTTCAATGTTTGTTAGGATGACATCTCTCAGACCCACAAGGGCGACCCTTTTCAATCACATTTCATTAGTCCATGTCAGCATACTCGAAACTACGACCTCGCAATCAACTTTGCGACGGGAATTCGTCAGCTTCAATGGTAATATGTCTTCATTCATTATTGCTTTATTCAATGTGACTAATGCTATAATGGCGCTAACATTAAAGAGAAAAGGATGATTAGGACGACGTCTATTTAATTGAATATTTATTATAGATCAAACTGAATTTTTCTTATCTTTTTGTACTACTTGCTTTACTGAGACCTCGTTATCCACACCACTAGTACCAATTCGTGGCAGAACCATAAAATTTTCAGTAGGAAAATGAGTTATTATTGATGTAAATCGCCGGACGTTTCATCGATACAAGGAATTTTTTATAGACAATTGAATAAAGTTGGTTATTATCGTTTAATCATTAATTTATTTTGTAATCCTACAGCTAACAAAAATTATATATAATAACAAACAATACACTAAAAATTAATCAGAGATAGAATACATAATATTTACCTACAAAAAGGTTAAAAAACGAACAATAAAAGCTATTCAATAGATTCAACTCATAGATGTAACCTAATTTAGCTGTGTGTGTATGTGGGGTATGCTTATGATCCAGGTGATTCTGCGCTATGAATATTTTTAATAGTTAACAGTAAACTGAGTCGAAAATCGGTAGATTTAACAGCAGGCCCGTTGCGTGATAAAACGAACTATGAGACAAGACCAGGTGTTAGTGAATTGATTATTCAAGCGTGATCAAGTGGTGATTTGCGCCCAAGGTGCGGTAACCAGCTCGCGGCAATCCGAAACGGGTTCATTCATTCAAGGCGCTTACGATATATAGCAGTCATCAAACTCAAAATATCTTTATTCATATAGGTAAACAAGTACACTTATGAACGTCAAAAAAGAAGTTAAACTAATTGTAAATTTACATTGACTACAAGTTCGCAAGTCAAGGGCGTAGAGCGGGCAAGAAGAACTGGCAAGAAATTTTCCGCCACTCTTTTGAATCGCATCTGTTTTAAAATAATTAATATATAGTATAAGATCCCGCTATACAACGACCTTCACCGAGATGCTTATTTAATGAAACTTATTTTATATTTAATTTAATAAGTCAATAAATATAATCCATATGGGTTGCCTAGCAAATTTCAGTCCAGAGTATGTTTAATTAATATTAAAAAAAAAATTTTTTTTTAATAATTTGCATGTAGTAAATTTTTTGAACTTTTTTCAATCAATATTTTTAATCAGGGTAATATTATATATGTATCACTATAACCTTCTTTTATACTAAAGATGTATATATACTTTAGTGTCACATAAAAAATTTACACATAAATAATTAATTTATTAAAAACAACCTAACATTTGCATATTCTATGGGCTTCATACTTTCGATTGGTATAGAATTTATCTAATAATCATACCGGTGAAATGTTTAAAAAAATTTTTTTTTTTTAAATTAATAAAACATACTCTGGACTGAAATTTGCTAGGCAACCCATATGGATTATATTTATTGATATATTAAATTAAATATAAAATAAGTTTCATTAAATAAGCATCTCGGTGAAGGTCGTTGTATAGCGGGATCTTAGACCAATAAAATTTATCAAAACGGATCATGTTGACAGTTTAAAATAGTAGCCCGATGTCAAGATTGAATACAAAATTTCTCCCCTTCCAACTTGACGTCTGGCGTTTCACGACAGAGCGATTCTAAGGCCTACAACGCACTAGCGGCTGGCCGTGATGCGGTGTGCCGCTGCGGTAGGCCGCAGTATATACGGTCTGCCGTAGCGGCATGCCGTATTCCGGCTAACCGTCCCTATTGCGGTCCTATTGCGGTCTGCCGCAATCGTCACTCGTCAGTGCTTCTTGAAATATTACAAATTCAAATTTAATGACGTGGAATATGTGATACATGTATCTTATGTTTCATAATAAACATATTTTATTTTTACTCTTTTAAAATAGGTTTACAATATTTTGTTTACATTTGTTAAATAATTATATGTGACGACGTAGGTAGGACGGCTAACCGCGCCGAGTGCGTGGAGGGGTCGCGGCGCGCCGCATCATTCAACCGGTGCGGCTCGCCGCAGCTCCAGATCAACCGGAGCGGTTGACGGTTGACCGCAAGTCAGTGCGTTGTTATCATGCGGTTTCATGTAATAATCGATGAGCGGCCAGCCGCAGCGGCACACCGCATTGCGGCCAGCCGCTAGTGCGTTGTAGGTCTAAGACACTTCTTGCCGGCCACCTTCAAGAGAAAAGCATGCAACCTCAAAGACCGGCAACGCACGTGCAAATCTCTCGGTATTGCAGGTGTCCATGGGCGGTAAGTAACCCACCTGCGCGTTTGCCTGTTTGACCTGTCCCATTAAAAAACAATTAAAAGTTAAAAAGCCTAAATTGGTAAACAATAACAATGTTGTCTTGTTCTTAAAAATAGTTAAGAAGTTACTATTGGAGAGATTATATTTAGAAGCTATTTGGAGTGTATTCAAATAATAAGTATTTACTCATAACTTTTAAAAATAATTTAATATTATTGTTTTTACTTTTGCATGTAATTTTATATAAAATCTTTTAATTAACTTCTTCTACTTTTTTGACGTCTGTGTGGTCTAGAAGAAACTTTACCAGCAAGACCACGCATTTATACTCATGTTTTCTTTTAATTTTCTATGTAACTTAAGTATTATTATTATATTTACTATTAATTGCTAATTTAAAATATAAATTTAAATAATTCTTTTTATTACGTACAAAAACGTTTTTTTATTCATATGATAACTGTACAATTAAATAAATTCAATTTCTAAAAAAGGCTTAATACGAATATTTTTCTTAACGATAATACATATTCAACAGATTAATCAAGATTAACTATAAAAACGTGTATTTTAATAACATTGCGAATTGATTATTGCAAAAAGCTGGCCTTTCCTATTCTAACATATATGTTATTGACAAAGAACTCAAAAGGTCGATTTTGTAATAGTTCAAGAATTTCTTACATTGCAGGTGATACAAAAATTCTTTATTAAGTCATAGACTACTATAAAAAGAATTACGTGTCTGTTTCATCATAATAAAATAGAGCCGTGTTGACCCAACCCTGAGATCTTGTGTTCAAATAATGGCGTTGCATCGCTAGAATTTTCTTTCTTCTCTGTGTGTGAAGGCACACATCGTGAGGGAACCGTCATGTCCCAACACACACACAACGACAGGCTCAGAAAGCTTATCAACTATTTGTCTGAGGTCATGTGTTTCATTTATATTATCCTAGCTGCCCCCGCGAACTTCGTTTTTCCTTAATGTGATTTTAATTAACAAATAAAAAATAGGGGTTGATCTTAGAGGGGTGAAATAAAAACAAAAAAAAATATCTAAAAAATAAAAATTTAGGGGTCGTTACACCCTGAACATTTAGGTGTTTGAAAGATAGATAGTAGCCGATTCTCAGACTTACTGAATATTCATAAAAACATTTATAAGAATCGGTCGAGCCGTTTCGTAGGAGTATGGGAACGAACATTGTGACACTAGAATTTTATATATTAGAGAAGATAAGGTACCAAGTACCAGAGTACTGAGGATCCCAACGCTATATGGCTGAGCTGAGCCATACTTGAATACCTGTGATTTCTACGTGTCATCGATTCTTATACAGACGCGTATTTATCTGCCATTTCTTATAGAAAATCCTACGACTAGTGTTTTGGACTTACCAGATGTGGGAATTAAGATCTTCCCAATTCAGAGAGAACGATACAACCTTGCCATGTGCTTTTGACGTAAATTAAACTCTGACAAAACTTTCGATCTATTCGTTAAAACTTTTAGATTGGCTTAGTAAATGAGGTCATAACTTTATTATTAACGGCTTAACAGTAAACGAAGAACAGTATTATCTGTTGATGAATTGTAAAGCTCTACAATATTTTCTATTTATATTTAAGTATGTATATATAAGATGAACTTTATGTGAAGCAGAATAATTCCATAACAATTAAATAAAACGTAGGGAACAATTGATATTGTAAAAAAATAAATTAAAGCTAATAAAAAGCCAAATGCGTAAGGTTAAGCGTGCGACTCTCATACCTGAGGTCGTAGGATCGATCCCCGGCTGTGCACCAATGGACTTTCTTTCTATGGGCGCATTTAACATTTGCTCGAACGGTGAAGGAAAACATCGTCAGGAAACCGGCATATCTTAGACCCAAAAAGTCGTGGGCGTGTGTCAGGAGGCTGATCACCTACTTGCGTATTAGATTTAAAAATGATCATGAAACAGATTCAGAAATCTGAGGCCAAGACCTAAAGAGGTTTAGAGAAATTTTATTAAGCTCAATGTAAGACAACACAAAACTTCGATTTTTCTAAACAGTTCTATTGACCTACTAAACGTCTTCAGTAGGTCAGTACATGAAATTATAATATAGCATAATTAGAAGGCGCCTTCTAGCGTGATTTTTGAAATATAAGTTGTCTTCAATAAAATATGATCCTATGGTCTTTAAATCATATTTTTTACTTAATACCCAGTTAAGTAGAACAGGAATCCGAGTCCGTACTCTGTAACTTCCAATAATGATAGCGATACCGACAGTTATCCTTATCAAAAAATTAGTTTTTGTTCCGAGCGAAATAGGCGCTACGGGTATTGAGAGAACTACATTGAATATCTTGAAGGATCATAATAATTATATTTAAATACGAAAGTAGTACGAAAAAGCTCGGCTCTCGCTTCAATATAATATATTAGTCGAAGGTCAATGTAACAACTTTATTGGATCGTGGCATTGCTTATAAAGCTCAGAAAAGACTGCGTGGCAGAAAAGATCAACCTTGGCCAATTCAATTTTTTTTTAATTTCTTTATTTATAAGTTATCTTACAGATAACATACATATTATAAAACAAAACATTCAGACAATATACAAAGCCAAGACAGATTACATAGATAAACAATGTATATTGTTGTCTTTTATTACATTATTACAAGTCCATCAAAACCTTTCAACCCTTTGAACGAAGAACATAGACTGTCTCCTAGCTTTGAACGATACGCTTACAACTCAAATTTAAAGGATTATACATACAAAGGAATTGACAAAAACAACCTTCAAGAAAAACAACAGGCAATGGATGTTATAATAAAAATTAATGAACTAAAGTGTGCCACGCCCATGGAATCGCAAGAGGAACAGAAAAGTGGAGAAAGAAAGTACTTAACTGATGCCCAAGGCACAGCAAACGAAAAAGAGGGAGACAACTTAGAAGGTGGATAGACCAAATCAAAGAAACAGCTGGTACATCGCAAAGAGTGGCACAATGCAGAGAGGAATGGCGGGATTTGGAGGAGGCCTATGCCAAAAAAGGCCACACATTTACACTAAAAGAAGATAGAAATAGTTTGTTTAGATGTAAATGTATCTGAATTATTACTATTATTATTACATACAACGGAATAAGAACCTTGGTTAATAAGTCGACGAAAACTTTGGCTCACTTTTAAATACCTCGGTACATAACACCTACGTACATTTCTATTTTTTATTTCGTTTCACTCGCGTTTTATACCAAAATACTTTAGCAATAAAATTTTAGCTTTTTATTCGTCTGTATTTGGTTTTGTTTTATGCCTACTCGAAGTTTTAATAAACGTGAAAAGCGCAAGCATTTGCCGCAGTTTCATATGGATTTCTTTGTAGACTTCCAAAACAGACAATAAATCATTTACGAAAATACCTTAATAATATACTAGAAATATGTTTATTTTCTATTAACTTAATCTAACGCCTGGGGTTCGATCCCTGGTCGAATCATACCCGACTAAGGGCTAATTTCACCAAACTCAGCAGAATAAAACGTTATTCCAAGGATAAGATTTATACGCCCAATTTTGAACGAATACGGAGATATTCCTTGGTTAAAAATGGCCGCCATGTCATGTCAGCTGTCAGGATTCATAGAACACAGACATTTTGTTTGATCCCGAGTTTGTTGTGGTTGTTCCCTCCTTTGTTTTTCCTTGCTTTAAGGTACACCTTAAAAATACATTTTGTATCCATTGTAAGTGTAAACATTATGCGGGTATATCATAAACTCTTTTGCTTGATTTATAATTTGATACATTTTAGTCTATAGTTATTTTGGGCTGGCGATCTGAGTGAGTTGTTGCCCCACATATTTTTATGGTGCCACTGGCGGTATTGTTGTGTACCGGGTTGTGCAGCTCCCTTAAAAATGGTTGAGCTGCATGAGCTATTCGGGGCATGCTAGCCGTCTGCTGGCACAGGCTTGCTCAGATCGATCTGGTTCTTTCTTCCAAAGACCAGTCCAGTAAATACTCTGCATTTGTTTACACCAATTTATTAATTTATTATTGTATTATCTGGACTATAAAAGAGACTAAGACCCCCGAGTTTGTTTCGACATTTCTTCTCAGGGCAGTCAGTTAGGAAATGTCGACTTCATCTAGTTTAGGATGACATTGTAAAAGTGATTTATATAGTCCTACTTGCAAGAATAAACTATTTCATTTCATTTCATTTCCCTCAGAGTTGTTCCTGTTTTCTTTCCTTGATCTAATTATCACAACTATAGATAATGCAACGTTTAAGAAGAATTATTTACGAAAGTGACAGTGATGATGATAGCGAAAACGAAAACTATGCTGTAAGGCGTCCAAGATGGATAAAAGAAAGAAATGATCATTTCAACAACTACGACGATGAAGACTTCAGGATAAGATTTCGGTTATCCAAGGTCGCAACATATAATTTATTGGTGAAAATTGAAAACCGTTTAGAATTCATATCTGAGAGGTAAGTTTCTGTAAAATAAACAACAATTTGCATCAAATATTTGATATGTTCCTAACCTAACTATCTATTTTTAAGGTATTGCTATGGATTTATCTGTGTTTATGTAGCTAATTAAGCCTTTTTTTTTGTTTACAGGAATCAATCAGTTTCTCCAGTCAACCAGCTTTTAGCCACCTTAAGATTTTATGCCACAAATAATACACAACTGACGATAGGTGATTTCAGTGGGCTCAGCGTACCCACAGCGCACAGGATAATACATAGAGTTAGTGCTGCCATAGCATCACTTCACCATGAATACATAAAATTTACAAACACGCAACAGGAGATTCGACAAAATCAACAGGAATTTTATCGTTTAGCACGATTTCCTAGAGTGATTGGAGCATTGGATTGCACACATATTCGTATTTCTTCACCCGGAGGCGAACAGGCAGAACTGTTTAGAAACCGTAAAGGTTACTTTTCTATTAATGTCCAGACCATATGCAATGCAAATTTGGAGATTATAGACATTGTTGCAAGATGGCCTGGATCAGCACATGACAGCCTTATTTTCAACAATTGTTGCCGTAAAGCAAAATTTGAAGCTGGTGAATATGGTGAAGGAATTTTGCTTGTTGATGGTGGATATGCAGCCACATTCTATTCTATGCCTCCACTAGAAAATCCCAGAACACCAGTGGAGCAACTTTACAACGAGTCGCAAATAAGAACAAGAAATCCTGTAGAGAGGTCTTATGGTGTTTGGAAAAGAAGATTTCCAGCACTATCTTTAGGGCTACGAGTGAAGTTAAACAAGGCCTTGGTTATAATTATGGCAACTGCTGTTCTAAATAATATATTGCGTCAACGAGGAGAAGCAGTCCCGCCTGATGATCGAGAGTTGGAGCTTCCAGCACCTTGGGAGGTGCTCTTACAAAATGGGCAAATAAGATATGAAAATGAGGACTCAGGAACTCCTCGAGGAAATAGAGCTAGAGAGTTACTGATAAATAACTACTTTAGAAATCTTATGTAGTTTATTATTTTAAGATAAAACTAAACAATAAAGAAACAACTTTTTCATTTATATTTGTTTTATTAACTACAATTTTATTAAAGTTAAGTCTGTAATATAACATAACAATATACTTAAATCTAATGAGATAACCTATTTTAGGTTGGTTTTCTATTTATTCTTCGATGTTTCATTTGTGCAAAAAGATTTCGTGTTTTGATTTTCTCCCGTTTTAATATTTCATTTTTAATTTTTATTTCAACTTCAAATATTTTTTTTCCTTCCTCCCTCTCCTCAGCAGCAAAATTCATTTGCATTTGTACAGCTTTTATTTTAATTTTATGTAACTCTTCTAAAGTTGAAGAAACCGGTAAAGTTAGGACTTCTATTTCTATCGGTCATTATCATGAACGATATTGTTTCTGTTATTTATTTTCTTCTTTCAAATCAAAACCAAAATAAACACTCAGGCAAAACAAAGCTTCTATGACCTGACCACAGATTACAAAGTAGGTTCCATGACAGCTTCAAACTGACGTATAATCCAACTAAAGTAAAAAGTTCCATTTAACCTTCATGTTCTTTAAAGAAATTGCACATTTAATTTGTTTTCATTATACACTCATTCGTTCGTTCACTCAATATACACTTCCACAGATAAGCAAAACGGCTATTCCAAAGAATAGCTAATCTGAGACTAGTTTATCGGATGTTTTACATGGTGAAATGTAAAGTGAGTTATCTGGGATTAAATTCAAGCGAATATGTTTATCCTTGGTATAGCTATTCTCGGATAACTACGATATTGGTGAAATCAGCCCTAAGGTAACTGATACATTTTCTTACATGGCGGATGACCAATTCTACTTTGGGTCTTTCAAGAAAAGAGCGTACCAATTCTTTCAAGGCCGGCAACGCACTCGCGAGCTCTCTGGCATTGAGAGTAGCCATGGGCGGCGGTAACACTTAACATCAGGCAAGCCTCTTGCCCTCTTATATGCATATAATGCAACTAAGGGTTAACGTAAATCAATACTTTTTTAATACAGAAATTTATGTGGCGGTGGTACACAAATTGGTCACAATTTCTCCGTCCACCGGCACCCACACAATAATATTCAATATTATTACATATTACAATAATATTCTTACAGGAAATTCTAAAAATTGGGGGTACCCAGTTTGAGTTTGTATCTACCCTCAAAGCCACACACACACTGACAAACACATAGACATAGTTTAACTGATTTACGCTTGTTTAAGGTTATACTATATATGTGTATACTACCCATCACAGCGTAGAAACAATTTCACAAACAGAGACGAAAGAATTACTTAGAGTGCAATGAGGAAAGGTTAATGATGTGAATTGGACGTTACATTGCACAGTAGTACAAGGTTTACTAAGAGTCAGTAAGCGCCAGAAAGATAAAAGTATGACAAAACGCGGTCATAAAGATTCTACGTAAAATGGCAGTATCAATATAATTTGTAACAGTCTTGACACCTATTACTATGCAAGTCTCACGGGAAAGTCACTTTGTAAAGGGAGAAAAAAATGAATAAAACAGTGAATAGAATCGCTGAGAACAGAACCGATGGGGGCTACGTCATCAAAAGTTTACGGTGCAATTTCCATTTAAAGAAATCATATAAAGGTGTATTTTATGAGAAAATGCTTCTATCAGATATGTAATTATTGTTTATTTATACAGGGTGTTTGGTGCATCGTTTGCCAAATCAAAATGGTGGATTGGGGGGGTCTTTATCTATTATCCCAGGCCTCACAAAGAGTTCTTGGGCCAACGGAATAATTAATGTCGATTTTTTTAATGTTTTCTTTAAATTATTCAAAATTTGACTTTCAAAGGTAAAGGTTTCTTAATCTACAATAGGGTACCAATCCAAAAAATAAAAAATTACTTGCCAGCAGTATGTAGTTTTTTTTTATTAACTCGCAAAGTGTTAAAAAAAATATTTTTTTTAAGTAAGTTCAATTTTGAACATTAATTTAAAAAAAACTAAAAGATGATTATAAAAATAAAATGTATATATATGCAAATCCATTCAGTTACATATGTTTTATTAAAAAGGTACTTTAGTTTTTTATGAAAATATTAAATAACCCGCCCCGGCTTCGCACGGATGCAATGCTGATACTAAATTCAAAGTGCTAAAGAGTATACCGCGGGAGAACCGCGGCCTCCGACGCGCTGCGTCCCGCAATTATTAAATTTGTAATATCATCGAAAATATTCATTTAAATCTTATGCTGTAAAGGGCCATATAAATCTATATTAAATCAACAATTTATTTAAGGTATTTAATTGGATAAGGATTTATGCTGTATTGGTTAAAATCGCTTCGAAAATTAGCCATTATTTGTCGTAAAAAGTAAATGACAAAAAAAAGTTATTGTGGGTTATCCATAAGAGATAGACTATATGTCTATACTACCATCAAGGACTTTTCTGTAGACCTTTTCAATATGTACAATACTTAGTACATTATTTTGATAAAACTCGTAGGGATCAGCCTGCGTTTGCAATGTAAGCGGAAAAAATGTTATTATTTACGACATTACATTAGAAACCTCAAAAATAACAGTACTTCTCCACTATTTAATGGATGTTATTATACATATAAACCTTCCTCTTGAATCATTCTATCTATTAAAAAAAACCGCATCAAAATCCGTTGCTTAGTTTCAAAGATTTAAGCATACAAAGGGACATAGGGACAGAAAAAGCGACTTTGTTTTATACTATGTAGTGATATGACGTAAACGACTGGCCATAAGTAGGGTTACTTCAATACAGATTTCAATCTCTATTGAGTATTCAAAACACGTAATCCCAATATTGCCTAATCAGGACCCTAAAAGAGTTGCCTCGAAATTGGGAATCGTCGTGAGATGACGTCATTATTTATGGCACATTATTCGAGAGCGCCAATTCCACAATGACGTCATTATATAAAACGGCTCAGTCGAAGAATTGCCAATTCCACGCAATTATAGTAATGGCAGGTTCACACAGAAAATACTAAACCCGGGCTTACAGTGCAAACACTAAAAACTCTGTGCAATAGTGTTTGTCTTAACTAGTGACCTGTGTGTCCCAAGGCAATTGTAGTCAAATATTGACCTGTCATTTCGTAACCCAGCTATTATATCTCGAAATCTGAAACTATGTCATTCACTATGTTCTAGCATAATTATTAGTCCAGAAGAATATTCGTACCTAACCTAAATAAGTACGACAGTAAAATGTTGAAATTTTATTCATTCGTTTAAAGGCTCTTAAGCCGATGGAGCAATTTTGTTATTAATCAGTTCAACCCGTAGACGGACTATGGTATAGATCAGGCATCAGCGTACAGCGTGTGAGATAGCGATGTTTTAATTCATTAAAGATTGCTTATTATTGACCAAAATACACATTCGAATGAATAATTCTTGAACAAAGTTACTGAGTCGTGACAAAATAAGCTACTTACCGATGAAAGGTTATGTTTGGTTCTTTACGTTCATATAGCTTTTACAGCCAATTATGCAACAATTCACTATGACTGACACTTTAAATACACCTCTTATAAGGATAAAGTCTTAAAATAGTTTGACTTGGGTTTCACAGATTTATCAGTAAGCGGTGAAAACTTGTATACCACCAAGGGCTTGGTGGTATTAGAACCTAGGTCGGTTCTGCGGAAGGGAACATCAAATATATTAAACAAGGATTATTTTCTAATTTCGACATTGAATTCTATAATTATAAACTTTGTTTATCAAAAATTCAATGAATTTTTATATAGAGATTATTAAAAAACTTTGCCTACGTCGATGCGATCCATAAAACTTTGCTAACACGAATACTTGATCCTCAATATTGTATCAAAATTTTTGGTAAATGTAAAAAAAAATTGTTTCCAACTGACGACACCGCAGTCGATCAAGCGTTTAATAATCTAATAGGGTCAAGTCCCGGGTTTGATTTTTGATGGTAATTGTTTACTTATATATTTTTATACTACTTAGTACTTAACATTAGAAAAAGTTTTAATATCGCCAATCGATCGAAAATATTGAAATAGACAAAGCAAATGTGTTCCGTTCCCTAGTAAATAACCTTAACCTTCTAGATTCCAGATCCTCCTACTTTTTGGCTTTTATTCTATGGACATGTACCTCGGAGAACATGTACATCTTTAGCCCGTACAATATTCTATTATTTAAATCATTTTTTGATAAACAAAATTAGTCTAATTCACCTTAGCGAACATTCCATTATGATATGGTATAATAACTTTTTATCCCTTTTATCGTTGTGTGTGGAAATACGTCAGGCATAAATTGCCGGCCGCGACTCTAATCGGCCAATAAATCTAATTATGCACACATTTGCACAGTTAACTGTATGACATCACGATGTGTGGGTGACCTAAGATTTTGCAATGTTCACTTGCCATTTTCGTTTAGAAACAAGTATCCATAGTATTAAAGGAAGGAAATACTTTCTATTTACACGTAGGGTTTTGGAAAATAACACTAAACAAGCGGTCTTGTTATAAACCTACCTACCGCTAGGTATAGTAAACGTATATTTTTACACACGAAAAATAAATAGTAAAACAAAAACATACAACTGCCATTTAATACTTATAGTGTTTTGTTTTGTTAATCATCTTTCAAAGAAAACACTTTTTTACCGGATTGAAGTTATGTATTATTATAAACTTATAATTATTTTACATATTAAAAGCACGCGAAACGTCGGAAAAAATTAATTATGTAAAATAATTATAAGTTTATAATCATCTTTTGTTTTCGGTATATACTCTTTTTTCATGTTGTATTTTTCAAACAGAAAATAACAGGTTTAAAGTTCAACTGAGTGTGGGACTAAAGTGTTCATCTGTAGCCAATGGAAATGCGCTATTAATTATTAAGTATGTCACTCATATTGTACACAGCCAGAAACTCGCGTGCCAACTTTACCAAAGTCACCCCTCACTTGGCTAACGTCAGATGAGCGTTCATTTCTCTCTAGCCCAGTGATTCCCAAAGTGGTCTATATCGACCCCTAGGGGTCTATGACAACCAGCAAGGGGTCTACGTCAGCGAAAAAAATTTGGGGGTCCAGGGTAGTGGATCTCAACACATACACTGATAGTACCTATTTACTTACATCATATTATCTTATAATATCAAAACATATACATTATTTATAAAAGTACCTACGTATCAGATATTTTTTTTATTATGAGTAGTTTTAATTTAAATTCAATTTATAAATGTACAAATTAACATGTGTTTTTACTTTAAGTTTTTAACACTAAACTTCACTACAGTTAGAAATTTACAGGAAATCAATATCAGGTAAGTAGGGGGTCTACCCAACACGGAAAACCATGGCAAGGGGTCTACGACCTAAAAAAGTTTGGGGAACTCTGCTCTAGCCTAAACAACATATAAAATGTCTCTTAACACTTATAAATGATAGCTGTCTTATAACGCTATTCGCGATATTTCACACTCCAGATGCTCTTCTAAGAAACTCACTATGAGTCACTTGCGAAACATCCTTCTAGAGCTCAAAATAACTGTGGAATTTAGATTCAAGTTAGCCAAGAGTATAAAACAGTAACAACTTGTAACGTCAAATGCAAATGTTACCAAATTTCCAAGACAATCAAAATCTAATGACGCATTCGAATGAGTGTTTTAAAAATTTCCCTTAAAGAAACCTTTGACAGCACTTGCTTGTCTAAAATAATATATTTAATTCGAAAATAATGTAGAATAATATTTTGTTTATTAGTAATCATAACAATCAAATATAGAGTATTTACAATTTTCTTAAACTACGTAGTAATAATAAAAATAATTAAAAATTAATAAAAAGAAAATTAAAACAAATTTAAAATGTTTGGTCCCTGTGGCAGTGTACCTTAAACGCTGGCAGCATTTCCTCGCTGTATTGCGATACTTATTCGTTGAGCGAGGACAGCACCAGCTCTGGGGTCACCGGTACTATCCACCAGGCGCCAATTTAAATCCGTTATTAGCACCTTTGCACTTGAACCCCTCGGCCCAAGAGTCTACTCCAAACGGAACAAAATCGAAGTTGGAGAAAAGACTCTTATATTTGAGCCGTTTATTTTCCGCCTGCTCTGCGGCTGCCCCAGCAGCTAGTCCGAGGGAGGTGAAGTAGTAGTTTGGCATCGTTTTGGAGGGTTACGTTAGTACCAAGAGAAGTAAAATTTTAAACTTTATGATTTTGTTTATAGGGCGTAATCTCTGGAACTTTCTTGAAAAATTCTCACCCTTCGCAAATTAGTTACATAACTGATACATATTTTTTAATATCATAAAAACATCCGTAATTTACGGCTGAACTTGACACTATACACGTGCGAAACATTAAACGTACCGCAAACTGAATGCGGTTTAGCGTATTACGCAAAACTGGACATCTGAACCGCAAGAATGTATATCAAATAACTTCTTGATACGCTTTTAATTGCTTCTTACAAGTTGCTATATCAATTAATAATGAATGTTAGAAATTAATTGTGATCGTTTAACGGTAACCCTATTGGCGACAGTAATCCGTTTTTGTATGCAATTTCGATGCAGTTCTCTCAACATCCGTAGGTAGCGCTGATGCCGCAACCTTGCTAAACCATCATAAAAAACTATATATATTATTGTATCACTGCTTTTTATTGCAAATTAAACAGAGACAGAGGTTTATTACTAAGAATAATATATTGTTATCTAATGATATTTTTATCTGGTGAATGATAGTTACTTTTGATAGAGTTAGATTTGACTTTTAGAGGACAATACTAGACCAATAATAAACTTTCATAATTCATCGGTACAAGATTATTTCAAATTACTATCGAATAGAAGCTCCTATATAAAATCGTATATAAAACGTTGCCAAACTGCGGAAAAGCTAGATTAAACAATATAATTGGAATATGAAACAAAGTTAATAAACGAAAGAATATATACGTACATGACTTGAAAAGTTCTCCAGGCTTTTATTTACCGAATGAGTTAGAACTGAAATATTTTAGTTTTATATGCCCTATTTTCCGAGGCATACCCTCGGGAGACCCGCACAATAAAATACTAGTATTACACAGTTTATAGCTCAAGCTTATTTTGTGAAATTTTTCTTTCCTTGAGCAGTATTGGCCTAGTGGCTTCAGCGTGCGACTCTCATCTCTCATCATGGACTTTCTTTCTATGTGCGCATTTAACATTCGCTTGAACGGTGGAGGAAAACAACAAAAAGTCGACGGCGTGCGTCAGGCACAGAAGGCTGAAGACCTACTTGCCTATTTGATTAACAAATGATCATGAAACATATACAGAAATCTGAGGTCCAGACCTAAAAAGGTTGTAGCGCCATTGATTTATTTATTTTTTCTTTCTTAGGTTATTGGTCAAGCGAAACATAAGATTTTAATATTTAGCATGATTATATAACTACGTCTTTTTTAAATTGTTTATCGTAAACAATATTTTGTTCTTTCCACGGACACTTATCCACAACTTAACTAATTTCAGCGGTGAAACGCGAACGCGCGACAGGATAACCTACTTTCGGTATTTAAATTCCATTAGGTATATTATTTTTTATTTCAAATTTCCCATTTAACACAAATTTACATCAGACACTTACGTTATAAAGAATCTAGACAATAGAAGAAGAGAAGCAAAGAAGAGAAGAAGCAAAGAAGAGAAGAAACAAAGAAGAAGAAACAACAAAGTTTTTCCGAAACCGGGGTATCACGTTCATCGTGATTAAAGATCAGAAAAGAGCGAATACATCTCTTATTCATAAACACTTAACAAAATGGACCAAGCAACATCGTCAACCTTCTGAGGACGTATTATCAAAGTGAATTTAATTACTGAGCGCACTTATTACTGTAATAACCAGATTTAACAGGCAAAGCGCTTGTACAGTAGGTACTTTACTGTTTTCTTATTATTCTCACGGCCCATTGCTTAACAATACACCGAGGGTTTATTGATGCATTATTAAACACATTTCAATACAGGCATACGCTTTTAATTAGGCAAAACAGAATTATTGTTAACAATTTAACGTTAGTACGTTACGTACCATCACGTAATAGCGTCTAAGAGCCACCACTCAACATAGGGCGATGGTAAAACTATGCAACATACAACAACTGACTATGTTGTACTGACATTTGCTTGACAAGAGTCCACAGAACCAAGGGTGCAGAAACTACAGATACGTAGATACAGATATATACTATATAAGGTGTTTATCGACAAAAGAATTCTTGATATCGTATTAATTACTAAGAACCATCAGATCAAGCGACGCAATTGGAAATGGATACGCCGTACACTCCGAAGGGATCCCAATCATATTCCCAAGCAGACGCTTGATTGGAACCCGCAAGGAAAGCGTCCCGGGTTAACCTGGCGCCGTACAGTTGCAGATGAGGCAAAGAGAGCCGGAAAAACTTGGAGCGAGGTGAAATACGGGGCTCAAGATGAACGCGATGGCGACGCCCTCTGCCCCATGTAGGTGTAATAGGACATTAAGTCATTAATTACTAAAGTAAACGCTATAGTTTAGTCGTCAAAACTTACGACGCAATTGATGACCAACAGTTAACAATCACTGGTGCAAAGTTAAACTAGGCCCGACTAGTGTAGTATAAACTTCCTTTTGGTAAAATTTTTACGAGTTATGACAGTCAGTATTTTCCATTATATACAAATAACACTGCTATAATTAATTAGGCTGCAAAAATGAGCGTCTCGGGGGAAATAGGCGGCGCTAGCAACACCTTGGTTAATTCGTGTCTATGCCAACTATGAAGCTACATACAGAATTTATACAATAGTGACTCATATTAGTAGTTTTAAAAATTAATAACAGCACTCAACGCGTTTAGAAAACTAAACTTCAATCACCAACCAAAAATAGTAGCTTGTTATTAAATGATTTATTGGAAAAGTTTGTGCAGATGAAACAGTTTACCGCATCGAAAGTTACCTAAGCACTGACCTTACCTGACCTTAAAGTATTTCATTGAACAAATCGATTGAAAATTAATTTTTCATGTTTTTAGTTATTTTGTTTTAAATATCAACGAAAATATAATAGATCACCCTAGGTATACACCCTATATAGGGTATTTGATTTCTTATTTTGTGATTACGTCAACTGTTATTATGTCCTTTTAATTTCCAGTTAATATGTTTATGTACTATTATTTTTGAGAGCTTTGCTTACTTTTGCTGACAAGAGGAAAGGGGAGGGGGGATAAATTGCAGTAAATCTGCTTACGTAATACTTAAACAGTCCGTAACCCACCATCTTTGGCATATACCTGAAACAGTTGAGGATATCAAAGTAATAAAATCAGTAATTACTTACTTTCCACTCAGCACGAGTGACAGACTGTCCACCTTCGTGACTTTCTCATGGGCGTATAGCTCATGACACTTGAGATGCCTGACATTGCGCATGCACATCAGAACACGTCGAAACTGCCTCCGCGACACCCTAAGTGGCTTGAAGAGGGCTACGTATACCTGTAGAAGAATAATTAGGATTACGTCTCTCAAAATAATCAAAAAACTAAAAACGTTCTAACGAATATGGTGAACTTAATTTAAGCGTTATTAACCACTTAATGATTAATGACTTTCAATGTTTAGAGCCTATATTTAAATAAGTAAATCAAATAATAATCTAAAAAAAGAGCTTTCTCCTCTGGCCCGTCAACACACTCAGTAAAATGGATGTCCAAGAAAAGCAGGTAACATAAGTTATTAGGCAACGGGCGGCCTTATCGCTAACAAGCGATTTCTTCCAGGCAACCCTAGTATAGAACAATAAAAAGAAACACCTAAAGAGGGTACAAATAATAAGAAGTGTATAAATAATCAACAAAAAATAACATGTTACACTAACTAGGTATAACTAAAATATAATTATAATATTAATATATATATATTAGTAGCTAATTAATAGGCAGAAGATTTTTAAATATATTAAAAGATTGACCTCGTCTTATATCCAAAGGTAAGGAGTTTAGCAAAGCAGGATTAATTAATATAATAATAAATTAATTAGTTAACAAAGTAAAAATATGTTATTAGTCATAAGTCACTATCAGACGTAAGCTGTAAAAATATATGGAAGGCTGTACATTTTTGATCAATAAATTATGTAAAAACCCAATAAATCTATTTATATTTTAAGGCCTAGACAAAAACGAATTGCATGAATTTAACTATACTATAAAAAGTATGACGCTAAAGATGTATTAAACCTCATCACAACCCACATAAACCGCCCAAACTTTGCAAATTTCCGACCCAACAGGATTAAGGGATTACCTTAAATCTACAAAGGTCTCAAGCAAATAGTACCACTTAGATAATTACATCCAATATTGAACCGCTAACAAGCGAGAATTCTGAAAAAGCACATTAGCTCAGAAGAGGTTTTATGCCAATAAAAACGTCATTAGGTCTTGTATTAAAATACCATTGCAGTCATGAACTAGTCTAGGCGTGTTGGAAGTAAAAACATTTGATTTTTTGCTATGGTATGGATAGATTTAATGTACTAGCTGATAGTGGAATGTTAAGAATGCAACCTTACTTAACCAATAGCCAAAATTATCAGTATAACGAAACGAAATAACTTGGAATTTTCGAAAACTGTAGAAGCATCTTTCTTAGTATATATATTTCAGTCATTGATATAATAAATTAAATATATCTTAAAAATACCTTGAAGACATCCCTTATTTTAGCAACAAATGCACTACGTGAATTCTATGTGTTCCTAGCATAATGTGCAAAAGTGTGAATATAGTTTTAGACCTTACGAGTTTGCTAAAAGGTCAAATCAATGGCGCTACAACCTTATAGTTCTGGGCCTCAAATTTCTGTATTTGTTTCATGAACATTTGTCGATCTAATAGACAAGTAGGTGTTCTGTGTTTGACACACGCAGTCGACTTTTTGGGCCGTTTTCCTTCGCCGTTTGAGCGAATGTTCAAAGTCAAAGTCAAATCGTTTATTTCAATTAGACCATCTAAAATGGCACTTTTGAACGTCAGAAAAAAAATATAAAGATGATTCTAGTTGCCCCTTCCAAAAGGTAGTTTCGTGTGGAGAAGAATGGGCAAGAAACTCCACACTTACTCTTTTGTTAAATGCACACATAGAAAGAAAGTCCATTGTTACGCAGCCGGATATCGAACTTCCAACCTTAGGCATGAGAGTCGCACGCTTAAACCACTAGGCCAACACTGTTCATAAATCTAATATAGGACACGTAAAAGCCTAGATGCCTTACTCTGAAAGTAAAAGTAAAATGAACAAAAAGCCACAAGCGATTCGATAGAGTACTATAAACCTCGCGAAATCTTAAAAGCAATGCAATTTTAAACTTGAAACAATACTTAACAGAGACTGCAACGTATTGTTCATTGTGCTGCCGTTTTATTATTTCACTAAGCCTGTAGTCGCGGTATAATATTGACTAATATATTTGCTCATTCTTGAATGGCAATTATTTAATTCAAATTAACCTACATTTTAGGAGATAAATATATAAAAGAGCCTTCGTGTGTGTGTTGTGACTTTTTTAAAGGGTTTCACTCTTAGTGGAACTTCGTAGGTAGAAATGGATTTAATAGTTTTTAACATGACATAATATGTCCATTACAAATTAATAAATTTTTGTTTCGCCTTAATATGTTTTTTTTACTTAGCCTACCTTTTTAGAAGCTACATACCAACATATGGAACACTAAGCTACGCTATTGAGACTGTTCGCTAGCATACTTAGATCTCCCATGTGTCAGCTAGTCATTTTCCTGAATTTGTTTCTAACAAGTTATACCTTAAAGGATCTTCGAAGATCTTACGACGACGTCCTTAAAACATTCTTACGAAAAGCAGACAGAATAAAAACATCTTACATTTCTCATAACCTATAACAACTGACTGTTTAGTCAATTCTAAAATCTGATACCATTGATATAAGGATCATATTCGTGTCGTACTTGTAAATTCAAATGAGAACGGTAAATATAGCCTCGGGTTCGATCTTTCAGGATAAACAGTCATGTTTACTTCAATTGGCCCTTTGTTTTTCGTATAATGCTATTTAAGTAGATTAAATATGAAAAATATTCCACCTAAAGATCTCCAAGACTGTCAACTATCATTTAACAAAACGGTGCTAAGATACTTTGGCTAAGAAATAAAAATGAAACAATTTTGCAACATCCCATGAAATTTATTCCCAGCATTAAATTAAAGTACATACAATATGCATTTAATAAAGTCTTTTCGTATTGGGAAAGCGGTTTAAGAAAATTGATTTAAAAAAAAAAAAAGACCCATAGTTGGTCGTTTCATCTGTATCGCGTTACCGATTGTGTCACTTCAAACTAACCTAACAATTATATAATAAAAGCTATAAGAATTTTTCTTCTCAGATAATATGAAGGTCCAAAGCTCAGTGTCAGGTGCATTCCTTAACATATTGCCAGGAGAGACCGAACAGTCGACAAATTGGAAATGTTAGGGAGGATTGATTTCAGGAGAAGTCGGGGTCTATCGCCTACCCGTTGGTCTGACCAAGTTCAGACAATTATGGGTATCAACATCCCAAATGCTCTGAGACAAGTTGAAGATAGATCTGCAGAGGTAGCAACTAGCAAGTCGACGATTCGGTTAGGGTCTTTCAAGACAGGCACGACTTCCAGTAATGAAGACTTCGAAGAAGAAATCAAGTTTCATTATAGTGCTTCGTATTTATGTATTAATTTTAACAGAATATAATAAAAAGAGTTATTATAAAATTTAATTAAAAACAATTATTCCGCCATGACAATTATTTTGATGTAATATCATTACAGTAATGAACAGGAGTATTAATCAAACATCACTTGTTAATTACTGGTGATGTATTAATTACTTTACGACCGTTTCGTGTAATCATCGCCACAAAAAAATGTTTAATTTGTTTTACAATACTCTAGCGGCCTTTTTATATAGAATAGGGGGCAAATGCCAAAGAAATCGCAGGGCTAAGTTTAGTTTCAGAAATAAATATTAAATATTGATTAAAATGAAATATATTCCTACTTAAGAAACAGTTTAAATTATATCAAAATCATAGTTTTTTTCTGATATACACTCGTTTCTGGTGGGGACATAATATATAAATAATGTTGAATGATTGACTTTTATTCAATTACAGTTTGTGCATGCACATTGTATCGATCAAAAGTACATATTCCTTAAAATAAATATAGAAAGGTCTTCGTTCTACCTTGAGTTAAAATGACATTTAAATTGCAGATTTTTTACCTATTTACCTTGAATATACACTTAAGAATTACGTTCAGATATTCAACTTTTAAAATTTTTAAATATCTCATCTCAAAGAATATTTACATTATACTTTTAGCATAGAATCTCCAAGACCGTGTCATGGACAAGAAGAAATATTTTTCTTTATCTTCTCTTACTAGGGTTGCTGCTATTATAATCTATACTATCACAGTAACAATAAAATACAACTGCTGTTGGACTGTTCAGCGTATGGGGCATCCAGATACGAACTAGAGCAGAAAAAAAAGTGCCTCTGACAAAAGCTTCAATAATGACACACGCCGAACAATATAAAAATAAAAATACATACGTTATGTATATAATAATGTCTCTTTCGGTTTAGGGAAGACGTATAAGAAAACTTTAAAAAAATAACAATACAGCCTAACAGTTGGTCGGTATCATCTGTTACCGATTGTGTCACTTTATTAATAACCTATCAATAATCTTAATATTAATATATATAAATTACTTGTCACGTTGTTTGTCAGCTATGGACTCCTAAACTACCGAACCGATATCAATCAAATTTGATGGTTTAGATGGTTTAGATTTAAAATATAAGACAAATCAGCCCGGCAGATGGCGTCGGTACTGTCATACTTACTACTACGTTTAATATCCTAATCGCTTGAAGTATCATGGAGGACAACGTCGTGTCCGCTAGTTATATAATAAAAGCTAAAATGGGCTTTCTGAATTCTTCTACTAACATAATATGAAGCTGCAAAGTAATTTTTGCTTACAAAAAATGCAACGCGTCAGGTGCATTCCTTTATCAATAACATGCCAATAATACAATCTCGGAGCTTTGAACAGGTAAACCCTTCCAAAAAAACATCCAATTGGTATTAGCGAATACCAACCTTATAACTTGGTTGGTAGAGTTCATATTGTAAAATAATACAACGAATGTAATTGACTTAAAGATAAGACCCTTATTGGTTTTTGTTGGTAGAAAAGGACTAGCAATTATTAACCACATTTAAATAACAATACCTTATCGAAATTATTACAAACGTGGAAGATGTTTTACAGAAAATAAGACAGCTAAATAAGGAGTCAGCAATGTTAGGAGCACATAAAAACAGCAAGTCGCAATAAATGGATAAGATTCACTACTGAATTGCAGAAAGATCAGACTATAGAGTATAGAGGGATGATCTGCAAACCACGGGGCTGTCTGGGCTAGAGTTTCCCGGGATGGAAATAAGCAGAGAGAGCTAGATGCTACCAAGCTACACTGTAAACCAAATATTTTGTATAGTGTTTAAAAAAAATTTTTTACAGAAATAAAAAAGGTTTTAAACAACTATTATAACTAGTATTTAAACTATGTTATATTATATCGTGTATGTTAACGTTATATCTCTATTATATTTAATACTTCGGACTCTCACAATATATATTATAAAATCATGTACTCCAGCCGTGTTTTTCTGTATGAAGGCGATAAATAAAAACTGCAATGCGTACTTGATTTGTGTTGAATGTATCATAAGGAAGGTGTATCCATGTAAATTGACTGAAGAAAAAAAAACGTTCTTGAAGATATAAGCCAATATACACGATGCTAATTCCCACGAACGACCTCAGGGCATTAGAGTCTTCATCACTAAATAACTAATCAGTAATAAGCATCTAACTAAATTATTTATAGATAAAGCTTTTACTAACACACCACCCATTTTATTGGTACTTGATTTAACTACCGATCAATAACAAAGTGAAATTGAACTGCAGTGAAGCAATATTGGATGTTGTGAGTCTTGTTTGGGAGACGCCTTTGCATAAATTGATCAATGCGACATAACGTAACTGGTATTGTGTATATACACATTATACACATATATATATAGCTCGCAAAAGCTTCACACAGGCATCGACTGGGTCAAATATGTATAAGTCAAATAATTTCAAACTCTGTGGATTTCTCACACGTTACCCGCGTTGGTTAATAAATAAAATTCATTTATTTCACGTTAATTTAATTACATTCTCGATTTTAACCGTCACTTACCTACATACTTTAAAAAAATCTGTGGTGCCTTTTTAGGTCTGCGCCTCAGATTTCTGTATCTGATTCATAATCAATTGTCAATCGAATAGGCAAGTAGGTGATCAGCCTCTTGTGCCTGACACACGCCGTCGACTTTTTGGGTCTAAGGCAGGCCGGTTTCCTCACGATGTTTTCCTTCACCGTTCGAGCAAATATAAATTCGCACATAGAAAATCCATTGGTGCACAGCCGGGGATCGAACCTACGACCTCAGGGATGAGAGTCGCACGCTGAAGCCACTAGGCCAAAATTGCTCTTCATACATACTTAATAAAATTTACAGACGAAACAAAAAAAGCACACACGAAATAAATGAGAAAAACAAACATAGTACTTTAAACAAATAATAGTACTTTTGCCAGTTCACTCATACAGAATGCACCAGCACAAAAGTAGCCAATACACCTAAGCGACGCGACGTATGAAATATCTCAAACAAAACGGCAACTTGAAGAGATTTTTAATCACGAGAAACGTCGAAGACTCATCTCCGTAGCAAATAAGTAAAAGTAGGTCAATTTTATTCTCTGTCCAACTACTTATGTCATTATTTTAGCTCAAATCTGGCATGCCTTTTTGGCACTGGACTTCGCTGAAACTGCGCTGGAGGCAATAAATAATTAGAGCAAGTATACCGAAATGTGAGTATAAGGTCCATGCTTTCTGAACTAATTATAATGAAATTAATTACATATGAAGCAAAGATTATATGTATTTTTAGATTAAAACTATGTTACGTTAAAGTTGCGATAAGTGACTCCCATTCCAGGATTATAAATTAAAGTATTTTTTAGACATTACGAATTTATGAAAGGATCTTTATTTTATATAGATACATTTTTTTATAGTACGGGCGGCCAAAAGGCAGGAGGCTCATCTGATGTTAAGTGATACCGCCGCTCATGGACACTCACACTGCCAGAAGGCTGCTGCACTGCTGCTCGCAAGTGCGTTGTCTGCCTTTTACGACTTGGTACGCTCTTATCTTGAAGAACCCTCAGTCGAATTGGTTCGGAAATACTTCAGTGGGCAACTGGTTCCAGATAGTAATGTGCCTTAATAGCGTTTAGTTGTGGTACAACAGACACCGAGGTGATACGGGTGGAATTTCGTATTCTGCCTCGACGAACGCTGATGGAACATAATATATAGCTTAGTAACTTTAAGTAGAAGTCATCTAAAATCAATGCAATAGCTGATAATAAAACAATTTTTTACCGGATTGAAGTTATGTATTTACAATTATTTTTCATAATTTTAAGTTTAACCGACGTTTCGCGTGCTTTAAAGCGTGCGTGGTCACGGTGACAATTGTTTTATTATCAAACTAGCTGACCCGGCTAACTTCGTTCCGCCTTAATAATAATATCGTTGTTACTTTAGTTAAACTTATTTTAATTTTTAGGATTTCATTGAGGTGATAACTTTTTTTGCAAATAGAGAAATGTTTTATTGCTTGCCATTGCAAAAGAAGAATGGCAGTTTTACACATTAGGCCTCTTCTCTCTATCGCCAATATTGCGATACTGCATGTTAAAGCACTTTCTGCTTTACAACATTTTTTGATGAGGTAACACATGTTTTCGATCAAGATCAAAGCCTGGTTTTGCATCTCCTCATTTACCTCAAGTTCGGAATTTCTTGAAGTGACACGAATTCGACGTAAAATGATGCGTAGTTTTGTCAACAAATGTCACCACATGCCGTGTGCATTCGTAAAATTAATTAATTAATTTATTGTTATTCGATAACTTATCCGATATTTTATTACTTATTCTGCTATTCGGAGTGGAGAAAAATCCATCAAAAAAGACATAACTAACATCGGTCCAGCCGATCTCGAGTTATAAGTGTTGTAACAAACACGACTTTCTTTTATATATATAAGATGTGTGAAAGTTATGTCAACAAAAGACTACTAAATACAATTGCTTTTAAATGGGTATTTTCAAAAACATACAAAAAACTTATTGTGTTATTGTAATAGAATCCAATATGTTATATGCTATGTTTGGACTCTGAATCTTACCCACAGATACTATGATCAAATTAATGTCTACACGTAAGAAAAATTGCAATTTCAGTTACCACACACAAAATGTCATTCACCCCGCCCCACTAACCCATAGCCAGGGGGACGCGTACAAATAGGGTTGAATATAAACAGGTCAATTTATTTCCATCAACTATCGATTTAAAAGTGCCTATACTTGCTCTTTCTAATCATATCAATAAATCAATCAGGAAATTCATATTTGTAATCATTTTTACTTTATACCATTTAGTATGACATGTGTTTGTACTTAGTTTTATCTAAAGGTGAATGGGGAAGTTATACAACTCGTAAAACAATCCAATCCATGGATATTGGTAATGAGGGAAGGACCTCCAGTAGGGTATTATAGTGCAAACGCAGGTGTTACCAGAAACTGATCGGAATAATTAGACTCCATAGGAACCCAATCGTGATACCAATCGATTAGTTTTCAATATCATAGTGCTGATTCAGTTGCAACCTTAAGATCGCGCGGCACTCAACGTTGAAGTCAGAATGGCTATCGCTACTAGGAGTTACAGAGTACCGGCCAAGGTCACCATTTATGTCACATTGGTCTTAACGCCGGCTCTTTATTTATTTATTAAAGTTTACTTCATCATACATAGATATTACTATAACGTATGTAGGATACATTGTAACGTAACTACAACTCAAGTTTAAAATAATATCTTTGCATATGTGAGACCTTGACTGCTAAACATTGTTTCATAAACGATAGTTTATAAAGATTAAGATGCACTTTCAATAGGAAATTCTTTCTTGTTTGCTACAGCTGATTTTTGGATTAGAATCCAAACGGTTGTAGGTACTCTGTTAAACTATAAGACTAGTCAGCCAATTATAGAATCAATGTAACAATAGGCCCTAGAAATCTTAGAGTATAAATACCAAAACTTCAACTATTACCAGCAGAGATAATAATTATGAATTTGTTTAAGGTCCAGCAGTAAGCATGCTAAATCCATGTCCCGGTTAGCAGCATTACTTCTGGTATTATTGTGTCAACTACAGTTGTTTGTGCAGTTTTACAGAGTAAGCCTTCTGCGGAAACAATACCTGGTTGGATGTTGTTGGTACCTTGCACCGTTGTCGCCAAACGCCAAATAGAACAGCGATCCCGAATTCAATGTTGAGTACGGATATTGAAAGAACTATATCGAGCTGTGAGCTATTGGTACCAAAGTCCCAGCGCTAGGAATTGTTATCAATATAAGGCAGAATTTCTAGATCCAGAGAGCTTTAACTCGTAATGAACCAAGGCGTAAGATATTTGACTATTTTCTCTATTCGAAGGCTAGAAACATATTCTAACAACAAAAATATTTCTGTGTATCGTTAGGATTTATTATCACTTTCGGAAGTGGTAAAGCGTCTCGCTAGAGTGGTAATAAATAACCGTATGAATGTTTCACAGCTCTCACTTTCTGAAGGTGCCATAACCCGAGAGAATCAACCCAGGCCATTAGGAATAATATAATGAAATTATTACCATTAAAATCGTCTGTATACAGTTGTAACTCAGGAGTAGGGGGAGAAGGGAGATGCTAAAAACAACAAAGTAGAAATTTTGCTCATTGACACCTTTTATGATATATTTTTTTTATGTAATAGGGGGACAAACGAGCCTGCGGGAATCCCAAAAAAGGGCAGTCATCGCAGCCCACAGACACCCATTTTAAGTGGTTGCGTTGCCGGCCTTTCCTCGCATAGGATATACTAACTATTGCATAGGATCAACTACGAGTCACCGTCACTAAATACTATTACTTTTTATTACAAAATAGAATCGCTTATATCATTTAAGAAAATATGGATCAATTTTGGACATATAACTGGAATCACTTTGAGTTTCAGCAATAAATTTTAACGGCACGTTATGATGCGGTCAGAATTATTAAACATACCGCATTGTATTGGAGTACACGATGTGCCTATGCCGTAAAGTTCGGCAACAATAATAAAATATTGATTTCTACATACATATAATGTTAAAGAACAATATTTTTTATTAAAACTGGACTTTCTTAAATTTTTGTTTTTCTAAGAGACAACGTGTTATACGTGTATTTGCCTTAACTACAAAATTTAAGATTTACGAAGTTTATGTTCATTGAATTATTTTTCTATCTAAATAACTTAAATCATTTCTATGGATAAGTGATAATTAATAGTATTTAGTAGTTAGAAATGAAAGATCGAAATAGAAAAATCGATTACCAATTCTGTAATAAATATCTTATCAGTTACATGGTCAGGCATAGTCTACCTATATTGGATGTCAATATTAACGAAGCAACTTTTCTTTTTTCCTAAATAAAATTGTTAATAATGAGAATAATATAGAAATAAAATTAAATCGCAAAATATGTTGCTAAGCTCAAAACTAGAAGGCTGTACCAATTCGACTTTTTTTTTAAATTTATTCCTTGAACTCTAAGGAAGGTTTTAATGCAGAGAAAAATTCTAAAATTTTCATTTAGTATCTACTTAAATTTCTATTTAAGAAAAGCGAACAGTTTCTATGGGGTAGCATAGCAAAAAGTTCCAGATGTAGCTGCTAAAAAGGTTAAGCATAAAAATGATATTAAGGCGAAACCAAGTTCGCCGGGGCAGCGACAAAAGTTCGTGCCTTCATAGCCGATACCAAAATTAATTACACATATAAAGCAATTCGAACTCCTGCAATCAACAAAGAATGTTCTATTAAAGAACACAAAAGAATAAAAACAAACTTGATCAACATTTGTCTCCACAAATTGGATGTTACAGAATGGTAGGCGCCGCCTCGCATGCTAATTTTGTGTAAATTTAAAACAGTCGTTCATACCTAAATTAATCTATAATTCGTCATTTTAAGCAATAGCTATTTAATTGTGACTCAGGGTCGTCCATTAAATTATCCTTGGTATTATCTAAATTTATATATATTACCATATACATTGTACAAATTTTATGTCCAACTATGGACTTATGGAAGGAAGAATAAATCAATGATGGACCTTTATTACGATTCGATATATTCGATATATATATCGAAAGGTATACCATTTGGATTAAAAGGGATAGCGGGAATGGATTGGAAAATGGTGGCGAGGATGAGAGACAAGTGGAAGGTATGGAGGAGGCTATCATTTCGTCGGAGATTGTGTATGTTAAACATAAAGACATGGACTTAATGCAATGTAGTACTATTTTAATTAATTAAAGCTGGAATTATTAAAATGAACGAAAAAGTCAAGATTAACAAGGGATATTTCTGCAATGAGGTTGATAAAGTATCAAACGCTACACATACATTTGTGGCCCACTTTGCGGTAGGGAAAACTACGAAAAGAATAGCGTAAAGCGATTTGTATTCAAATTTTGTTTTACGTTTCTATCTCTCTAAGATCTTAAGTCTTTATCTACAATGGTATGAAGATGTGCTCGCGTTAAGCGTGTAATCCGAAAGTGAGTAATGAACACATTCTCGTGCGACAACGCTCGTCACGAATTCTAACACTAGTACAATAGACTGATAAGCTTAATGTTTCGAGAAAAAACCTTGGATAAAAATGCTGCTTTTAAATTCTTATATATATATATCTCATATTTAAGATCAGATAACACTAGTAGAAGGCTATTTCTTATACCAAAAAAAAAAAATATGTATATGGAAAAGTACAAGAGAAATGCATCGAGTCCGATGCATAACGCACTTTATCAACAATCATCAACTAGAAAAAAATTAATTCTATCTACTATATACTTCAAATTTCCTATTAATTTGGACCCTATTCAAAACTTATCTAATCTTTAAATAATCCAGCTAGAAGGTTAGTTAAATTGATAATATTATTTAGCCTCATCATTATCAAACTAACACAATAATCTGAGGGTATAGCGACGAGAACAGAATTGTTAAATTCGAACCTTAGTGCTAAATATGACACTGTATGTCGAATTTAAATTTTTGACAAACGGGGTTATACTTAGTTCCAAGTTGTTTCTGAATAACTGTAATAGCTCCGTGTGTAAGCAGTAAATAAGTTTGTATATACATATATACTATAGGTATAACTAGATTGCCATTTCTAAGGCTTCAAGTATAATTTAGTATTGCTAAATGATAATAATTTAAAAAGGCTGCTGGATGACATTGAGCGCAAGCCTCTTATAATTGTTATGTTAAGCTTAATTGGATAATATTACTTATAATAAACCCTTGTAATTGCTAAATCTTTTTACACATATGCATGTTTATTATATATGTATATACCTACGTATTGAAATTGTGTTGGTAGAGGATTATTTGGATTGAAAATTATTTTAATAAGAATTTAAGTTTTTCATGTTTATCGTTAACAATTTCCTGGTGATTTTTTCCTAAAAAAATTAAAATATGATAAGTTTCATTTATGTTTCTTTAATTTAACATTTTTTTAAATTAAAACTAATGTATGTTGAATAGGGGGTGGGGGATATAAGATTTTAGTAAGGCTTGACACAAAAAAGGTTGGGAAACACTGATTTAATCTAACCAACATAATTGTTAAGCAAAAAATTATTCCTTTGGTAGTTAATTGTCTTAAATCGCAACAAGAATTTTTTGGTAATTTTATGATACATTTTGCAGGTGAAACTGTAGTGAGTGGACACGTCTACGGACCCTATGGAATTCTGTTTCATTTCCGGCAGAAATGCTTTGACACAGCCATACTGAAGGACTCAAAGCTCTATTCTACTCAAATAGCTGGATGGGCAATACTCGACCTAAATTTGAATAGCATATCTACCAGCAAGCAATGACGAGCCTTAAATGGGGTTTATCATAATTTAATTAACAAGAAATATAATAATAATAAAACTGTAATCGCATTAATGAGACGTTTATCTTTTTTACTATTAAAACGATATCACATACATCCGATAAATATTATCTAAATCTCTAAGTATATAGAAATATTTCGGATAATACCAGCATTTATTCATGATAAATGTAGACCACTCAAAGCGAAGCCATCGTCCTATATAAAGTACACTTAACCCAGTTCTATCTAAGTTAAATGACCCTTTCACACAATCATTGTAAATTCGCTGGCGTAATACATTTACGGGAATTGTTGGTTTTAAATTCAATTTGTAACCGAAATCTATGAAACGCTCAATTTTGTTTGTATATTTTGGTTGTCATTTAAATTATTTCACGTGATTTGTACTTGGTAGTACCAATACTTTATTATATATTTTTGGTTTAGCTATCTTGTTTTTGGAGAACAGAAAACTATCCAACAATTACTTACGCCCGAACCCAAATACCTATCTCAATCCATAATCCACCATCTGAAATTGTAATCTTAAACCAAATGTTGTAAAAAGTGTGCCAATAACCAATCGACGGAATGTAATAGCCATCTGTAGATACAAGCTATCCATGAGAGGTCATATCGGTGTCTGTGGATAGACCTTTGTATGAAAATGACAGTTGACGAAAGCTCGATTTCATCAGTTAATTATTTTAACAGATTTTAACTTACACCAGTTTTTTAAATAAGTATAAAAAAACTGTTTGTTATGTTTAACTGTTGTTTTTTTTGAAATTGAAATTTGAATTTACTTTATTTGGTTTACATTGATTATCAAATATGAGTGTAAACTCGGTAAAATGAAAGACAAAGAGCATTTTATCCGTAACCAAAAATGGATTGTCTCCGTAGGGTTTGGTTATTGGGATGCAGATAGGAGATTGATCGACTGTCACGGTCTGATCTTAGATTGTCTCAATCTGAGACAATATCAATCCACAATGTGATTGTGGATTGATTATTGGGTTCGGGCGTTATACTATTTACCAAATTACATATCACAAACAGTTGCGGGTAGAAGTTATTAAGTTACCCTTATCCGTAATGGGTGTCGAAAACGTCTTGAATGTGTTCAAAAAGGATTGCGCAAATTAGGGGCTATGCCACACATATTAGCTTGAAAGTTAGGCAACATTTTTCGACGATTACAACACTGGATGTATCTGAGATTTTTACCCTCAAAGATCAATTTACTTTTGAAAAAATAACAGAAACATTTAAATGGTCTGTTATTATATGTATGTACCAATATATATTTTTCCTGACATATTGCGTATAAAAGTATAAGAATGGCGGCGTCGCAATTTCCTCGCACTAAATACCCCATCTTCCTGTAGACAATGAATCGAACGACAATTTTACCGGGAAATAACACTCGCATTTAGAATTGCTTTTATATTTGTTTTAATTAAGTATAAAAATAACTACATGTCTGCAAATGCATGTTCATTCTTCCTTGTAAGATCAGATGATATAAAAAGCTTACTACTTATTAAAATGTCTCAATAAGTTAACTTTTAATTTATTGTAATAATCACATACCTGGTGAACGACCCCTTTTTTAACTTAACCATTCAAATATCTCGTAACTGTTACATTCATTCGTTAACTAATTAACATTTTGTAACGATTTCAAATTTGTAATAAGGAACTAAACAGTAATTTCTCGTGATTTATGATGACTTGTAGTCAGATTTAGTCGGCAATTAGTAGAACAGCTAATCAAAACCACGGTAGCTTGTTTCTAACTCAAAGTTAAGCAACTGTTCCGATTCTCCAATATCTTGAGTCAGGATATTAATTACGAAACGTAAATTGTGATTGTTCTATATCAAATATTACCATTGTTAAACATTCGTATCGCGGAGTTCTAAGCCGAATTTGGACTTCAATACAATATCAAGCTGGAATATTGACGACTCATTGGTCTAGTGGTTAGTACCCCTGACTGCGAATCCATGGGTCCTGGGTTCGATCCCCGGCTGAGACGAACATCGATGTGATGAGCATTTGATGTTGTGCTTAGGTCTTGGGTGTTTAAATATGTATTTATATGTCTATCTATCTATAATATATGTATGTATATCCGTTGCCTAGTACCCATAACACAAGCTTCACCAGCTTAGCATGGGACTAGGTCAATTGGTGTGAATTGTCTTTAAAAAAAAAAAAATTAGAGTATTTTCTATGATATTTTGTTGACAGGATAATATGTTACAAAAGTTGGCTGTCAAATACGCCTAAATAGGTATCGTTAACTATCAATAATAAAATCGTATAAACTGAATAATTAATAAGTTTTTGTACGTACTTGAACCACGATTTAAACCTCGATATCGACTTTCGAAACGTGATTCATTGAAGCAGACGCGATTTGTTATACAACACCATATTGGGTCCTGGTAAATTACTTCAACACATGGCTTCATATTTTAGTATCGATAAATTCTATTATTGGAAGTAAAAGTTGACAATAATAAAACATTTTCATCTGTTATACGTTTCTAGTAAATCAATGAAAGAAAGCGAATTTATCGAATTTTCTAAGACGTATTTGACCTTTTGGCGAGAAAGACACAAAATTATTATACGATTTTATACTTGTTATCGAACCAAATGTATTGTGTTAGAACATGTAAACTTTTAGGTTGATCTTATTTAACAACTAGCTGACCTGGCTAACTTCGTTCCGCCCTACAACCTTATAATATCGTTGTTACTTTAATTTAACTTATTTTAGGATTTCATTAATGTTAAGTATTACATTAATACAACTTTTTTGCAAATACAGAAATGTTTTATTGCTTGCCATTGCGAAAGAAGAATGGCAGTTTTACACATTAGGCATCTTCTCTCTAGCGTCAATATGGCGATACTGCATGTTAAGCACTTTCTGATATCCAACATCTTTTGATCAGGATCAAAGCATGGTTATGCATCTCCTCATTCACCTCAAGATCGTAATTTCTTGAACTGACACGAATTCGACGTAAAATGATGCGTAGTTTTGTCAACAGATGGCACCATATGGTTTTTGCATTCGTAAAATAATTTAATTTATTTATTGTTATTCGATAACTTATCCGATATTTTATTGCTTATTCTGCTATTCGGGACGGAAACAAATCCAACAAATCAAAAACCATGGCAATCGGTCCAGCCGTTCTCGAGTTATAAGTGTTGTAACAAACACGACTTTCTTTTATATATATAGATAAGGTTTTCGGATACTTCTGTTTTTAATCATAAATATTTCTGTTCCTATTGGTTAATAGAAGACCTCCAGAACTAATTGTATGCATTCAAAATTGATAATGGTATTTTTAACACAATGGTAAAAATAGTTTTGCAAAATTTTTGTAAAGTAAGACAATTTTAACTAAAGTGGTAAAATAAACGTTTAGTGTGTAATAATATTTTACGACAGATAAAAATTCGCGTGAAGTAATTACTTCTTGATAGCTATAAAGATATAAAAATGAATAATGTGATAGAAACTTTGTGCATTTGAATAAAAATAGCATTATGAATAAAGTATTCTGCACTTTGAAATTCAATGAGTATCTGCAATATTACATCATTCTAGGTCAGAAAAACTACAGAAATTTTCAGCAACCATTTTAGGTTCACCAAATTTATTTTACCCGACTTAAAAGTCCTTGTGACAAAGATGATGCCTTGTACTAAAATATTTGTGGTCTACTAATATAAACTATTTAATTTACAGAGACAACCATGATAAAATTTAATTTATAGTTCTAAAATATAGAAGAGATAAAGTATATTTTGTGACTGATATTGTAAGGCACAAATTAGATTAAAATATGTAATAAATAATAATATATTCTATAAATAAATCAAATTATGCAAAATTTAAACATTGTTCTCGTGTATATAATTTATAATATATAGTGCAACATAAAAGAAGTACTGAAATATCTCACAAAAATTATACAAGAACTGTTTGTTGCATTATAGCACTTTCTACTATCTATCTTGATGTAGAGAATACATTAACTAATGAAAGTGCAGTGATCCCTTATCAAAAGGTAAACATAACAACAAGGAAAATTATATAAAGTATTCAGATAATATAATGATTATATTATACTTAAAATATTTCTATCACAATGAAATTAAATGATGAAAATCCCAATGTATATTATATATGGGAAGTTTTGTTTGTCTCAGTTTAATAGCAATATTAAAGAATTATTCTTAACAAGTATTGTTTAAACAATTATTCTGCATAAAGAAAACTGATAAGTGTATTACTAAACCGCAATAAAAAATATTATTAAAGAAAATATGTTTTCTGAGCCAAGTTGTTTATTGTAACACAAGTTATGAGTTATGATGTCTTGATTATAGCTACCCTCATTTATTTTAAAAAAGAAAGTAATATTTAAATTAATAATGTATACTTGAAGAAATAAAATTGTATTTTAAAGGGTTTACCTCTTCAATCTCCTTGTGAAACTTGATAGGCCTCATCAAATAAAACTGAACAGCAAAGTACACAAAATTAATAATGATGAAAGCACTATTCCACAGCACAGCATCCAAATAGCACTCTATACTCCAAGCCCACAGGCCCGAGAAGGTGCAGCCTAGGATAAGGGCAACACGTAGCCAAATGAGGCCACTAGGAGTGTGGGGTGCCAAAAATGAGAGCAAGAAGAACACATTTGATACTTGGAAAAATATATGGTTTATAGGCCTCCAACGCGGGCAGTGGTTCAAATACAAGTCCCACATCGAGGGCCGTTCTTGAATGGTCACGTTTACAAAATCGCCGCTATCAGGTACCCTCGAGGTCTCTATCAAGCCCATATCTGTCGTCGTTGATGCTATGTCACTGTCCGTCGCCGTTAGCTCCACCGTACCATTCTGAAGGCTTGTTATCACTCCGATTGCTAAGGCACTGAGGAATAACATAGTCCCACCGAACACACAACTCCGGGTCCGAACCGCACATCGATATTTTCCCGAGGACGTTTTGCATTTGCGCGCAATTTTATCACACTTAAATACAGTTTATAAATTTAATAGTTTGTCTCATGAAGATATTAAATAAGCGCGAATCTATTTTTTTCATTAAAGTAAATCGGGCGAGGGTCACTTTTATGATACCCCTTTTCTGTTTTCACAAAAACTAGTATTAGTATTAATAAAAACTTAATTAAGAAATTTTAACTATAGATATATGCTTTAAGAAATTTCGTTTTTTTAAATAAAATCAGAAATATTGCACGGGTGAAGCAAACAATCATACACGAAAACTACAGAATCAAGAATGACAATAAATTGTCAAAACAGGAATTTGCTTGAAAACAAAACAATGACAGTGACGTCGTAAAACTTTGTCTGACAAATAGAAAAACATTCGAAAAATAAATTAATCAATAGGTTGTTGATAGTCAATAGTCACTGTCAGTGTTAATGTCATCGGATATTTACTACCAAATACTAACTGCCACTTGAATTAATTTTGAATTATGAGTTTTGACTTTCTTTACACTTTACAGGTTAATGTTATTTTTGTACATAAAGGAATTTCTGTAATAAATTAAATAAAATTAAATAATGTAAAGAACTATGGCTTCATCTTGCGACAAGTTGCTTCATCCAGAATTAATGAGCAATGAAGAACTTCTATTAATTATCGAAGAGGTAAAAATCTATAATTGTACTGCATTTTTGCTCTAACATTTTGGTGTTTTTAATTAAGTATATTGTTATAGAGACGCTTACGAGTGCCAAATTTACATACCATGCAAAGAGATGAACTTTTATCAATATTTCACAACTTCTGCGTCCCTTATGGACAACGAACGTACAAGGACACTGGTAGAGGGAAAGTTTTAAATAAAAATAGAAATAGCAGCCCAGAATCACCTTCTAAGCTTAATGCAGTACATAGTATACACAATTGGCATCACTTAAAGATAAAAAGTAAACTAGATGATGAGAAACTAAATCCACCACCAGATCTTCTGTCAGGACATATTAAAAGAATAAAATTGGATGTTAATTTAGTTAAAGAAAATGATAACTTTAAAAGAAAAGTCCCAGTTTGTCCGGTTAGTAGTATTCCTTTATTGCTATTACATTCTTTAGGTGGCAAATGTAATGTGTGTACAAATATTAACCTAAGACAATAAAGACTAGAACATAATTTTTATATGATTGCAGTATTTAAACAGTCATATATTTTTTAGGATACTGAAGTATCAGATTGCACGCCACCAAAAAAGGACAGGAAACTAATAACTTGGCCATAAGTTTTGTATATTCAAATCTGGACTGATCTCTATGCATTTTAAGTGTACACAAATTAGATTTAAGCTTTTGTTAAATGATATGTTGTTCATATTATTTCAGTAATTCATCTTAAGCAGGTGTATGCACTCATAGTCTTAACTTAAAAAAAATATTTAGCCCTGCTCAGCAGACCATGTTTCTGTTAATAAGTTTGTGATATAATGCTTAATAAATTGTTATATTAAATAATGAGTATTAGCCATTTCATTGGCTTTGACTTTGAGAGCCTTTTTTGGTCCAGACATAAATTGGCCAGATTTTGCTTGGTTTTTATGTTAAAATGACACTAGTCTACATGCTTTATACATGTCTACGTTTACTAGTAATTTTTCTGTGACATGTTATCTTCAATGATCCCTGTAAATGTAAAATGAATGTTGTATTATAAATTTGACAATGACAGTTTTTAAAGAAAACTTATCAAAAATATAGGTATTCAAATATATACATCACCTTAAAACTTATATTGTGTTTTCTATTTCAAATTTTACCTTAAGTTTTATTTATAAATATATATTTATAATTCAAAAATTATAATAGGCTCATAAATTATTATTATTATTGTGCCATTACTGTACTTTAATGTTTTTGTATCTACATGGTCATGACACATGTCAAATAATTGCATAGAAAAGTGTGTGAAAAGATTAAAAAATCCTTAATTATGGTGGATCCTACTCCGCGGAGCGTTAAATCTGTAAAAAGTCGTCTGGATACAATTAAACAAGGCGATGAAGCTCAGCATAGTGTGTCTAAAGTGCAATCACACTTTTTGGTACCATCAGACAAATTGGATAAAATAACTCGCCGTGTGATAGCGCCATATGCGGAAATAGAACGAAAGGATGTTAAGGAAGAGGTGAGAGAAGGACCTTACTTGGATATAAATAGATTTAATGTGTTCCTAGAGGACACAGTTGATCTTAACTCATTATTATATGAAACAGCTAATGTTTTAAAAGCTGTTACGAATAGTTCAGGTATGTATTGATCAACTTATAATTAATAGTAATACTTTGATATTTAGAATATATTTACAATTTCAGGCGTGTTTGTATACATTGTTGATCCGATTAAAAATGAGGTTGTTTTGATGACCCAAAACACAAAAAATCCTGAAAGGCATGAAGTTAATATACCTATAGGTATGTTATACATTATTTTTAAGAATTAGTGATTGACAAATATTGTTCGCAAAAAATTCTGGAATATGTTTCTGCGTTCTATCAAAATTATTTTTCTTCGCGTATACGTGACCGCGTTTTATTAAATATTAATTTGTCTACATAGAGGAAGGTAAAATAGCATCAGCACACGTTGCCTTTACTAAAGAATACCTAGTGATAGAAGACGTGCAAAGGGATCGTCGATTTGCGGAGGGTCTGAAGTGGGTAGACGCAAAAGTGGCACTATGTATGCCAGTACTTAAACCAGATGGCGACTGTTACGCTGTGTTAGAACTGTTTAGAACACATTGTGAACCTTACGATCATGTGAGTTATGTATGCTATTGGCTATAGGCTATTAATGATGACAATTTACAATTATGTAAAGGAACTTTTATTCATCAAACTTCAGAGTAAAGAAAGAGGGTATCATTTAGAAGATAGACGCTAATCAGTGTTCTATCTTCTAAATGAAACCCTTTTAAGCAATTATTACCCCTTAGGTTAAATTCTATTAGGTGTAGAAACTGTGACATGTGATTTTAATGTTTTTAAAATTATCAACTGAATATTACTATTAAATACTACGTACATATTATTTAGTTATAATATTATATGTGATTACGGTGAACACAATCATTAATAAATATATCAAAGTATACCAAAAAATACATAGTACGATAAAGGACCTATAACGGTCATTCGCAGTACAAAATTGCAAATTATTTTTCAGAACATAATATACACTGTGGTAAGTGTGGCGTGCTGGTCGGGCGCTGCCGTGCATCAGGCTCAAGCAAGGATCACTCTCCAAAAGACAGCTCATCTTAACAGCGAGCTTAGAACGTTGCTACACAATTACTTCTGTGATCTCGCTTCTATTGATACTATGCTCACTGATATGCTGGTGAGTAAACGTATGGTATATTTGTAGCTTCGCAGTGTTCTGTGTAAACCCAGCAGTTCCAGATTTATATATTAAAAGCCGTTAGAAGATACTTATAATCTCCTCCAAGCCTCACGGGTCACGCCGGCTTTTTCTATTGAGACTTTTCAGTTACACAGGCGATATTATATGGAATAAGTGTGTGCACCCTATATTCCATAACTTTCATACTTCGATGGAATCGGTGTTCCGCACGACTGCATTTCTTTACCTATAATGTATGTACACTTTAATAAAGGAAGTTTAACATATTTCATTTAATTGGGCGTACATTATTGTACGGTAGGTATACAATAGTAAGTATATAATCCAAATTCTTCAGACCTCAACCATGGAGGCAATTTTGTTTTCTAATTGCAGTGAAAAAGTCTTAAATGTTATAAAAACATAAACATAATATGTTAGCAGCCTCCTTTATTATCTATCTCTCTACTCTTCTACCAATCTTAAGTCTAATTTATATAGCATATTTTGTAAGTATTATTTATAATCAGAGCGATAAAAATTATATTAGATGTTTGAGGCTTATGACTAGCAGAGTTATTCAATAAGAAAAAATAATATCGCCAGTGATATATACGAAAATAAATGGAATGTTAACTTGTTACAACAGGCGGTGATAAAATCCTTTATTGGCGCTATGAGAAGTAGTTTCTTTATCATTGACCGGGAGCATATAGGTGAACACCTGCAAGCAGATATGTGGGATGATGGTTGGAGTTCGGAGAATACCACCATGCCTCGTAGGAAGATGAAAGTTAAGTTAGTAATATTTGTCTGTATTGTAAATAGTTCACGGTTTAAAGCCGAACGTCCACCGCCGGCTAAACTAAGTTAGTTTAGTTTAGCTCGCATAGTTGTGCCAGTTTTTCATACATGTCCACCGCAAACTATGCCAGCTAAGCTACGTGAAATGCCCCAGCTAAGTGGAACTAACTAAGTTGTGCGGCCGATCCGTAACTAACTGAGCTAAACTAAGCGCCTCTCACCCCCTTGCCTTACCCCTCTGACGCCTGTCGACATTGTTGTGACAGTAACTCATCGAACTGTTGTCTAGAGACACGAACAAAGTGTCAAATTCGCTACTTGTTTTCCAGGACTGATACTGGATAAGTCATATCCAGTCTTCTTCTCCTATGACGATAGTCCTTCTCTAAAGTCTCGTCATTGCTCGTGTCGTCTTCTAACTCGACGTTCTGGCAAAAACTGGCCATCACTAACGTAGTTTTAGCTTATTTATTGGTGGACGGACAACGTAGTTCTAGTTTAGCTTAAATTAGTTCACTGAGTTTAGTTTTCATTTAGTTTTGCCGGCGGTGGACGTTCGGCCTATAGGAGTGAACTAACAATGGTAGGTAAAAAGCTTGTCAAAATATAGTAAACATATAATTACAATATGAGTTTCGTAAACTTAGCTACATCCATTATTACATTCTATATATTCTAGTGTAGGAGTAAAGATAAAATGAAAGAAAACTCTTTTTTTCCGGATTGAAGTTATAGTAGGAGAGGTGGCACCAATTTTTGGGCAGGTATTTGAGGCAAGCTGAAAACTTGTCACATACCTCTCCTATTATATTCCAACACGGAATTGCAGACCTGGCTGGTGAGTAGCGGGGCTAAATCAACCCCTACATTTTTAAAAATATTAATTTTTTTTCCCCAAAAATATATTTGAGGCAATACGCAATTTATATATGTTGCAGTGTAATACTTAATAAATACGAAAAAAAATAAGCCAGACAATTTAATCGGGGCTGTAACATTGCCAGACGCGTGCAAAATTTTTTTGCAAAAAATTATAAAAAATGTTTTTGAGGCAGCTTGAAATTTTAATGGAGTGTTCTAATTTTTAAGATAAAAAAGAAATCACAAAATTATGTCCATTTAACGTCCATAAATCAATACAATCACAAGCCCTACCGAAATGATCTGTCTTTTTGGGAATCTAATTTTATAGTTATAAATAACACTCCATTAAAATTTCAAGCTGCCTCTTTTTTATCTTAAAAAATTAGAACACTCCATTAAAATTTCAAGCTGCCTCCAAAACATTTTTTATAATTTTTTGCAAAAAATTTTTGCACGCGTCTGGCAATGTTACAGCCCCGATTAAATTGTCTGGCTTATTTTTTTTCGTATTTATTAAGTATTACACTGCAACATATATAAATTGCGTATTGCCTCAAATATATTTTTGGGGAAAAAAAATTAATATTTTTAAAAATGTAGGGGTTGATTTAGCCCCGCTACTCACCAGCCAGGTCTGCAATTCCGTGTTGGAATATAATAGGAGAGGTATGTGACAAGTTTTCAGCTTGCCTCAAATACCTGCCCAAAAATTGGTGCCAGCTCTCGGACCATTATGTATTATTATAAATTTACAATTATTTTACATAATTTTAAATTTAACCGACGTTTCGCGTGCTTTACAGCGAGCGTGGTCAATTATAATAATACATAACTTCAATCCGGTACAAAACTGTTTTCTTTAAATGTGTAAAGGTTATGTCAATAAAAGACAATACTATTTCTTAATTTAGTAAAATTTTGACAATCCTTAAAGGCCGGCAACGCACTTGTAAGCCTTTCCGCGTTACTGATGTCTATAGGCAGCGGAAACGTTAATAAACTGTACGCTCATTTAAAGCATATAGAGGCAGTTAAACAGTATTAAATGTTACTTTAGATTTTTGGCATAAAACCTTATGATTGTAAGCACCATACACAAACAAAGAAAAGAAAAGTGAATGCATTTCTATGCTTATACAATGTTATATACAATAAACTATTTATTTAAAATTTTCGAAAAATTTACGAAATATCTACCGTCAATAAATTATCATTATAAAAATCGCTGGAATTGTTAAGTACGTCGTTTTAGAGGTTTGCATCAAAATAATACCACGTTATAATTTCCAGCTTAAGCCAAGAACAGACACCAGCAGGTCTAGTCGCTCGTACAGGTCAGGTACTGAACCTACGCGATGTGTACCGCGACCCTCGGTTTACGAAAGAAATAGATCCCACCACCGGGACAGTTGTCAGAACGAGCCTTGTTGCACCCATTATGGACAAAAATGGCGTTATTGGTTAGAATTATGGGATTTCCTTTTACTTAGGTTTTTTTCTGGATTTTTCACACAAAAATGCCACCGGTGGGTAATGGGACACATACCTGTGTTGGTTTTATTAGTAACCATTTCCAAGTAAATAGGTAATTTACCTTTTGTGGTCAAGACAATTTTTGGGCTTAATACCGGTTTTTACTTTAAAATATTTTGTTCAGGATTAATGGGCTCAAGCAAATTTACTGATTACAAAGTTTCTTATTATACGTAATACTGATTGCATATTTTTAATGTCAATCAAATTAAAATAAAAAATAATGAAATTCTTCACTAAATTCACGACTACGAGCTTATTTACACGTGTGCTTTTTATAGGTGTGGTCCAACTAACAAATAAAACAAATGCCCACCCATTTGACACTGACGATGAGATGATATTCAGTGTTTTTGTTAACTATTGCTCACTCATAGTCCATTTCTACAATATGCAGACCAAGAAAATATACCATGTATGTATCGTTAAATTTTCGTTGAATGCGGGTAGATGTAACTAAAAGAGTGTTTAGGTACATTTTAAACTACCCACTAATACGCACTCTCAAATACATATATCAAACTTCATTAAAAATAATGGTTTGACAGCTCTTAAGACTAGGTTTAAGTACGAGCATCAATGTCTTAAATTGATTCGTGATATTTTTAAACTAGTTTTATTATTTTTAAACATTTTTAGGAAAATCTTAATAAGGTTTACTCAAATCTGATGGGTTTGCATCTCTTACCGTGCAGACATGATCTAGAGGAATTGATGGAAACTAATGGAGTTGTTCTACCACCGCCCAACTTCAAAAAGTAACTTAATATTCCTTTAAAATAAAATAAAACAATTTCTAACGTAAATTTTTTTAAAACTATTATATATGTTGGAACAAAGGCATTTTCATTATAACTTAATAATAGTAAAGTAAAATAAGTTTAAAACCGTTATTACTTGTGGTTTATTCGATTTTCTAATATTACTAGATCTACAAATAAACGACTGTTTGATTGTTTATGGTAATAATAATGGTGACTCCATAGTCATTATTAATGACAATGAAATTACTATTACTACGTTTTGTATTGAAACGGACTTCAATGGATGCTTATTGCTTAATCCATTTGATAATTTTTTGAATTGAATGATCATTGTATAGACATTTACCAGTTTTAGGTCTTGACATGCTGCGAAAAAAATTAAATTACAAATTCAGAATTCATCAAACAACTGTTTTTTTTTTTTCACTTTTTGGGAGACTTCTATATCAGTCGTATACCTGTTTGATTATTATCGCCATTAAGGACGAACGGAGTCGAGACTTATTGCAAATATGACACCTGTATGTCATAATTATTGGATTTTGACAGGAAGTCATAGTAGGCGTTAAGTATCTTATAAATTATAATCGGTTCTATTTTTTATATATATATAATATTTCAGTTACAATTACCACATAAGCGAAGGCAGCAAAGAAGACATGCCCGGCCTAGTTTGCTCCATGTTTGTGGAAACTTTTGCTGACCGTAATTTCGAAAGACAAAACTTAGCTGATTTTGTGCTGACCGTACTTTTGTCCTATCGGGACAATCCCTACCACAACGCGGAACACGCGTTTGTCTTTACACATACCATGTATTTGATGTTGGTTAATAATACAGGATATTTTGATTTTGTTGAGGTGAGGTTTTTATTATACTTATATTTAAGTCAATATTAAAATATCTATATTCAAAGTGCACTTCGTTAGGTTTTGAAGAAAAATAAAAATGTGTGCGTGTACTAGCGTACACTCGTAAGAAGTGAAACTTTTTTATACGTTATTTTTCAAAAAAATAATTTACTATATGCAACTTTACAGAAATTGGTTAAATAAAGTTAAATTAGATAAAGTTTAATAAAAGGCTTTTATTATCACAGACATAAATACAAATTCTACAATTATTTCATTTTAGCTTATTACTACAAAGATTATTATTGAATTTCATTAATTGTAATAGAATTATTACTATCATTGATGTCGTTATTATATATTTGTGTTATTAATGGCTTATGGTAACTGAAATACGAAATATATTGTTTATACTTGATAAGAAAAAGATGGCGCGTAACGGAAAAATGTGACGCGTAACGAAAAAATGTTACACTAAATTTTTTTCCAACCCCGATAAAGAAGTTTCACTTCAAAAATACTAAATAAATAATATATTTTTATAAGTGACATCCAGACCCCTCTATGCATTGCTGGTAATCTTTTAAGTATTAGTTTCAAGTATAAGTAATGAAAATTGTGTTATGCGAAGCTTTTTCAATCGAATATTTGAAATCCTAGTATTATTAAACTCAGGGGCCGTTCAAGGAGTTTTACTGCAATTTACCCCCCCCCCCCCCCTTCTCTAAAATTAAAGACCCCCTCCACCCTATAGTGCCAACGTAGTACTTAAACGGCCCTTCAAGAGTTTGTTTTAAGGATTGCGCTACTGTCGCTTTAATCTCGTGAACTATTAACGTAATATCGCTACAAGCTTTCATCACATTGTTTTTAAAATAAATATTGATGAACAGACTGCAGGTCTGATGCTGGCTGGCCTGTGTCATGACCTGGATCACCCTGGCTTTAATAATAATTATCTGCAATTGACGCGTCACCCGCTCGCTAGTATGTACCGCTCTTCAACGCTGGAACACCACCATTACTTTCTCGCTAAGAAGATTATCGAGGTACTTTCAGGCTGAGATACTATAGATACAATGAGATTAGATAGTCCTGCGTTCAAACACTACCACAGCTTTTTTAAGTGCGTAAATAATACGAAGAGAACTTCGCGTGGAAACGGGAAATAAGACCAAAAGTGGTGTTTTAGGTAAAGAAGAATATGTAATCTTTTTGATTCTATAATTTTCTTGTTTAGTTTACTATTTATTGTTTAGAGAAACAATATACATAAATTATTTATATTTATATCTACTATTATTATAGGAAAGTTGTATTTCTGTATGTTCGTTACGAACAGCTTACAAGCTACAGGAGAAATATCAAAAATATTTATTTAATAAATAATGGTCAGTTTTGTTGTTTAATTTTGCGCTAAATCTAACTCCTATTTCCAGGACAAAAATCTTTTATCCAAGCTTTCGATAGCGGACCGCGAAAGGATAATGCTAGAATTGAAATATAATATCCTCTGCACGGATTTGGCGGTTTATTTTCAGGTTCGTACTTGTTTTAATGGTCTATTTCATTAGCGGTCACAGCAGACATATCAACTCGGAAAGGGATCGTCACCGTATCGCCTTTCGCCTCGCCGTCAATCTGGCGTCAACACGTAACCAAAGCGTATCAGCAGCTCAAGAGTATGTCAACTCGGCTACGGCTAGGCTACACCGTGCTTACGGCTCGCCGACAGCTGGGCGGGTACGGAGAGACTTCCCGGGCCCTTGGGTAGAATGCCTAGCGAACCCCGAGGGCCCATATTAAGGGCATGTGAAGGGCTGAGGTGTTTTTAGTGGGTGGGGTCTCGCTACCCCTCTGAATAGCAGAGGGTTTTGAGTGTAGACCCAGCCCCACAGTACCCGCGTCAAGCTCGACATCCTTGATGCGGGTCTGCGTAAGCGCATTTTCACCTCGTATAAAAAAAAAATAAAAAAAAAAGGGTACGGAGAGACTTAAGCGCGGGAACTGCAAATTGACCACGCATCGCATCGCAGTTCGGAGCCTGTTCCGATTCGTGTGCGTTGCAGTAGGGTGTTTCATTCAAACAAAACTAAACGGCCTGAGGTTACATGATTAACTGTGTGTGCTGTGACCCTAAGGGTCCTGGATCAACGTGATGCTTTAAATTATGAAACAGACCCTAAGTTTACTAAAATTAACTACAAATAAACTAATCAATTTTATTGACGTAGGTTCGCGCGCAAATAACACCTCTTTTGACGGATTGTGCATTCGACTGGACAAATAACTCTCATAGGAGGATGCTTAAGGTAATATGAATAATTTCAGTATGACGGTAGACTCGAGTCCGACCACAGGTGCACAACTGCTTGCCGCTCGTTTGCGTAATTTTTTCAAGTGTTAAAGTGTTTCTCAAAGCTCGTATTAATATGTTTGCCTGCAAACGGTGTGAAATTGAAGCAAGGGACGGCGCCACATGCTCTGTCTGTGCGGGTCAGTTTGACTTCCCTTGCGCTGGAATAACTGAGGGTGGATGGCGGAAACTAGGAGAGCGCAAATCCACCTGGAAATGTTCCAGTTGCAAGTCCCGAGGAATAGCCAGTCCTAAACCAACAGTGTCGTCGGATCCTGATTCCATCGTTGTCGAGCTTAAGCGTCTGTCGTCACAAATGGAGGCTATACCAGCATTAGTGGATAGCGTGAGGGCGATACAGGCTGAACTGGTGGAATTTAGGACTATCAGAGAGGAGTTCTCGGATATGAAGGCGTCTATCGAGTTTGTTCATAATACAGTTGAGGCTCTAACCTTGAAGGTATCTACCCTGGAGCAAGAAATTGACTCCTTGGTTAAGACAAAAGGAGATTTGTTGACCCTGCAGGACCGTGTAAACAACTTGGAGGAACTGCAGAACCACAACGAACAACGTCTACGTATGAATAATATTGAAATTAAGGGTGTACCCGAGTCTAGTGCCGAGAACTTATTCAACATCTTAGATAAGTTGGGGACTGCAATCAACTGTAAAATCCAAAAGGAGCAGGTCAACTACATCGCCAGAGTGCCTACGCGTAATAATAAGCATAACAAAAACATTATATGCTCTGTCCAGAACAGTTACTTGAAGAATGAATTTGTAGCTGCTGCAAAGAATCATAAGGCCCTTAAAGCGGTGGATTTAGGACTACGTGGCGATAGCAGGATTTACGTCAACGATCACCTAACTCTGGAAAACAAAGCCCTATTGAATAAAACCAAGGCTATCGCAAAAGAACGGGGATATGACTATGTTTGGGTGAAAGGGTGCAAAATTTTTATACGAAAAAACACATCGTCTCCAAAACATCATATCAATACGGAACGCGACTTAAAAAAGTTTTTTACATAATCATATTTAAACAGTCCGGCATGTCACATTACTTGATCGGCTCAATAAGTTTGAGGACCGCAGGTAGCATTTTTTGCAGTTCAACTTGTACCTGCACGCCTTTTGTTCTCTTATCGCTCAATTCTAATGACTTTTTGTCGTGCAGTTTTTGTGATTATAGACATTATTTCCTTAGAATTAGAACTGCTTCTGGCTTAGTAAGGCTTACAAACATTTATCTCAATAATTTAATATTTTATTTTTGCTCGTACTTGTGCAGTTTAACTATTCTACTTAACTTGTATACTAGTAAGGTGCTTATTTGCATTTCATTGGTGGGGCAATATATTTATTCACATCGATTAGAATGCACCCCACATATTTATTATTGTGTTGTATTTTATGATAATATTTGCAATGGCTCCGCTTAATATTTTCTACCAAAATGTTCGGGGGCTACGAACAAAAACGAGTACTTTTTACAGAAATGTGTGTGTTAATAACTATGATATTATATGTATTACTGAAACGTGGCTTTTGGAGGGTATCTCGGATTCCGAGTTGTTCGATAATCGGTATCTTGTTTGGAGACGAGATCGTAATTATGCTGCTACCGAACAATCGAAGGGAGGAGGGGTTTTAATAGCTGTTAAGAGAGAAATACCTGCTGATGTTCGACATGACTGGCGCTCGTCTGCCGAGGACCTATGGATCACGCTTACATTGAACCATAGAAAGCCTAAAATTTCTTATAAAATACACATCTGTGTTGTCTACATTTGTAACGAAAATTTGGGCAATACATTAGCAGTTCAATTGAATAATTTTTCTTATAGTTTGGCTGACCTTGTTCTGAAATATCCTTCTGATGCATTTTTAATACTTGGCGACTTTAATCAACCGAATATTAAGTGGTGTCAGACAAATGATCTCTCTTCTCTCTATCCGAGTGACATACAGGGAGATGTTCAAAGGAATTTTATAGACAATTTGAATATCTGTAATCTTTCACAATATAATTGCTTCCACAATATTAACGATAGGATTTTGGATCTTGTACTATCCAATAACGATATTACTGTTACCTGCTGCGCTGATCCCCTGGTATGCGAAGATCCCCAACATAAAGCGCTTTGCATTTCGGTCGAGTTCGTTCAGTTGCACAGCCTACCCACTCGTCCTCGCTTACAATATTTGTACAACAAGGGCGATTACAATGCCATAAAACGAAATTTGGATTCCGTTAACTGGGACTATGAACTGAGGCGTAGATCCTTTGAAGATGCTGTATCGTATTTCTATGACACTATCAACGACCAGCGTAACATCTACATTCCATCAAGAATTGTAACCATACAGTCAAAATTCCCAGTCTGGTATAATAGCTCTCTAATCAAAATAATAAAGGAGAAAGCTAAATATCATTTAAAGTTTAAAAAATATAAAAACCTCTCGGATCATCATTCATTTGTCGTTTTACGACAGAGAGTGAAAGATTTAGAAAAAGAGTTGTTTAACAATTATATATCTGGAATAGAATCAAACATAAAGCGCAATCCTAAAGCTTTTTGGGCTTATGTAAAATCAAAAAAGCAGTCCAATTGCTATCCCTCTGTACTACAGTATGGAAATCATTCATCTGGGGATGGGGATGTTATATCCAACATGTTCAGCGACTACTTTTATTCAAATTTTTTGGAACCGAGCGCTGCCAATAACAACTCGCCACCAATCAACACACAGACCGTACCCGAGGGGGCTGCTTGTTTCGGCACTGATATCGGGTCAATAGAAATTAATAGGGATGAAGTATATAGATTCTTGAAATATGTGGATCTAAACAAGTCACCGGGGCCTGACAATATTCCACCAGTGTTTATAGTAAATTGCGCCGATAGCCTGACTTTACCACTATCAATTTTATACCAATTATCACTTACTTCCAGAGTAGTTCCCACTTTGTGGAAGTCTGCGTATATAACACCTGTCCTGAAAAAAGGATCAAAAGCCGCTGTTGAAAATTACAGACCTATATCCAAGTTGTGTGCATTTGCTAAAATTATGGAAAAAATCGTTTACAGACAAGTATATGCAGCACTGAAATTGGACTTTTGTGAATACCAACACGGTTTTATAAAGGGTCGGTCGACTACGTCAAATTTGATCCTCTGTAGTGACTTTATATCAGACTCCATGGCTAATGGATCCCAGGTGGATGTTATATACACAGACTATAGCAAATGTTTCGACAAAATTGACCACAACATACTTTTAAGCAAGTTATCTTCCATGGGTATACGGGGTAATCTATTCAGATGGTTGTCAGACTATCGATGTCAGACTGTGGTGTTGAATGGATACTCGTCAAGAACCAGATATATACCTTCAGGAGTCCCACAAGGATCGCTTTTGGGCCCACTTCTCTTTAATATATTTGTTAACGACATCACACATTGTTTTCAGTCGTCCAAAATTCTATTGTATGCAGACGACATGAAAATCATGAAACAGATTAACTCTGTCGCTGATGCACTCTCTTTACAAGAAGATCTGGACCGCTTTCAAAATTATTGTGTACTAAACGGGCTCGACTTGAATGTATCTAAGTGTTACATTTGTACATTTACTCGCAAACTCCACCCCATTGCCTTTCCCTATAAACTTCAAGATTCTATTTTAGTAAGAGTTGGATCTGTCAAAGATCTTGGAGTTATATTTGACAGCAAACTTCTCTTTGATCTACATATTGAGAGCATCATTAATAAAGCCACGAAAGCGTTAGGTTTCATTATAAGAATCTCGTCCGACTTTCAGGAAATTAAAACCATTAAAATATTATATTGCTCTTTCGTTCGTAGTCACCTCGAATATGCCTCACAGGTATGGAACCCAATATACAACATTTATATAGACCGCCTTGAAAGTATACAAAGAAAATTTTTAAGGTACATTCAATTTAAATCTAATTGTTACCTGCCTGACTATCATACACGCTGCAAAAAGTTTCATATTTTGCCTTTAGCTGAGCGTAGAAAAATATCGGACATTACATTCCTAGTGTCTTTACTTAATGGTGCGGCTGAGTTGCCAGAACTGTTATCTAGGGTGGGCCTGTACGCACCATCATTGTTTCTGCGCGGACCAAATTTATTGTACGTCCCCATAGCACGAACTACATACAGGAAAAATTCTTACCTATTACGAGCATGTCGTTCTTTTAATGTGGCATGTCTGGAGCTTAATTTGGACTTGTTCTGCACAAGTGTTACTGCGACGAAGAAAGCCCTTTGTGACCGATACTTTGAGATTTAGTTTTTAATATAGCCTTGAGAGTTTTTTGAGCGTTGGTGTGTAATGATGTGATAATGTGTAAGTGTGGAAACTGATAATTGGCCGTCATCATGTTAATTGTATACTATTGAACCTTTTTAGCTGTAAGTTTCCCTAAAATTGTAAAATAAAATAAATAAAAATAAAAATATATTTAATCCGCAACTTTGCAAATGGAAAGAATATTCCAAATCTATATATAGTTTCATTCAATTTTCCAAACGTCATCATAGTGATATGAGAGCCAAGACATTGACATTGTAGAACTAGCGGGGGAAAACTGGATGAATGTTGCTCAAGAAAAAGAAAAATGGAAACATATGGAGGAGGCTTTTACCCTAAAAGGGGCTATACAAAAACTAGACTACTAAAAAATTAAAAATAAATCTAACTTAAATTTTGTTTAAAACTCATACTAACTTAACTAATACTAATATTAAGGAATGTAAACTAACCAATTGTTGTATGGATTAATAAAGCTTTAATAATAATAATAGCCAAGACCGAAGTTAGATCTATATGAGTGCAAGTTCTGTATTCACTCGGGATTTAATTCAAGATTTTAGTTCATTAATAAATTTCATATACATATAGTTTACGAATTGTGTCCCTTACACACGGTACATTGACATTTCCCTTTTGTCACAACTTGGCTGGACACGCTGCCAAGATATTGCTGATAGCTACGGGGCTAATTTTAGAAAGTTTCAAAGTGTCACTATTTATTTCCATATAAATGTAATTTGTTAATTAAATTAATATTCATAGTACATTTAAGGCATTTTGTATCCTTGTAACTGGCGCTAAAAAATTTCTTTGCTGTAGATTTTAACTAATAATTCCTCAAAATATAGCGTAATAATACACGATTATTTTGCGTACATACATTGCGTTTATACATTGTATTTTTTTACGTCATATTTCGGGTCGATAATATGTAACTGTGAAAATATTGCATATTTCATTAATATTGATAAAATTACTAGGGCATATTAATGACGACAAGCGATTTGTCCGGTTCGTGTAAACCGTTTGGGGTGGCTAAAGCAATTTCTGAGGCTGTCTACGAAGAATTTTATAATCAGGTACCCTCTTTTATAGTTTTTTTCACAGAAGAAAAACTTATTTCAAAAAAAGTGGGTAGGTACTTTTGTTTTACGCCCGTCATTTTGTATGTAGTGAAACAACACTTACAAAATAAGATTTTTTGACAAAGAATAATGTGTTTTGTATAAAGTCTGTTGTGTTACTTGTAGCCTGCCCTGCGAAAAGGTGGGAGCTTGTAGTTTATTGTTTATCAGAATGCCAAATCATAAAATGACTGCTTCACGACTGATTTGAGAGCGACCGCCCATGCGAAAACCGCTGTGTGAGTTTGTGAAGTGAGTTACAGAATCGCAGGGCTGATATCTCTTTAACTTATTTTACACATTTAACAAATGCAAAACTCAATAGCATAATTTCAAGCCCACCAGCGCTGAGTGATCACAAAATTACTATTAAGATCAGACACTGACCGACCAAAACTAAACTTCTCTTGCATTATTAGAAGCTAAATAATCTTTAAAAAAACTTAATAAGCGTTGAATTACTTAAGATACAAATAGCTATATATTTCAATTTTCTGAAGTTATACATCTCTTGGCGCGTTGGGGAAAAATTATGAGAGTAAATTTTTACGATGCGCGCGCACACCGTCACAAAAAACCGACACCCTGAAGTTAGTCAACATTTTCGTTTTTTTGAAGTTATACTTCTTTTGGCGCGTTAGGTAAAAATCATTAGAGTATTTTTTTTTTGTTCGTGTCGATTTTTCTACAAACGTAGAATAAGAAAGATACAATTTTTGAAAAGATTTTTATCTTGTTACGCCAAAGAAGTATAACTTCTAACGCGTGTACACACACGTTTTTTTTAGTCATAAAATCTCTTTCTGATACCTTCTGTAATGTTTAGGGTGATAAAGAGCGGGCACTAGGCTACACTCCCCTAAGCATGATGGACAGGCGCCGGTACCTCAACCAGCCTCCCGAACAGATACAATTTCTCTCAGTGGTTGTCATCCCATGCCTCATGATTGTTCAAACTGTATTTCCCAATACAGGCCCGCTGCTTGAGAATTGCAGGTACTAGCAAAGAATTTATGTACAACTTAATTTTCTTGTTAATTTATGTATGTTTTCGTGAATTTAAGTGCCACATTAAAAGTTTCATCTATTTAGAGATTGAATACGCCAAAAGCTTTGGCAAATTTTTATAAATAAAATAATTACCGTTATTAAGCAGTGTTGGCCTAGTGGCTTCAGCGTGCGACTCTCATCCCCGAGGTCGTAGGTTCGATCCCCGGCTGTGCACTAATGGACGTTTCTATGTACGCATTTAACATATGCTCAAACGGTGAAGGAAAACATCATGAAGAAAGCAGCTTGCCTTAGACTCAAAAAGTCGACGGCGTGTCAGGCACAGGAGGCTTATCACCTACTTGCGTATTTCATTGAAAATTATCATGAAACGGATTTAGTAATCTGAGGCTCAGACCTAAAAGGTTGTAGCGCCACTGATTGTATCATTATTGAGCAAGTTGTAAAATTCCTTTATAACGTCATAATGGCGTCTGACGGATGGTATTGGCTACAGCGAAAAAATTGTTACTAGATAAAGGAGGGATGTTAACTTGAATATGTAATCATTGAGACGGACGCATAAATATATTTGTTCCACACCCCATAACACCTATATAATTATATAAGATAGACCAAAATTCATTTTATCACTTAGTTCTATCGTTGAGCCGTGACGTGTCTTTGAATTTGATGTTCTTTCTTACGTGACTATATAAACGAAAGAAAAACTTAATACAAAAATATCAAAGTACTTTAAAATCATTGAATGCTATGTAATGTGAATACAAATCTATTCTATGTTCCACAGAAAAACTCAAGAGGCGTGGCATGAAGAGATCGCGATACGCGGACAAAAATTGTGGCGACAAAGCGTTTCCGTGCCTCGAGCCAGTCGAAACCTATTTAACGCTAATACTGACACAGCAACTAATTAGTACATTAAAAAAACCGCAATTTCATTATCATATTATAAACCTCTAACAACAAATACTCAATCACGTTTTTTTTTTCAAAGTGGGATAAAACTATTTTCATTTGTTTATGAATAAAGAGTAAACGTTTACATGTCTTTTATTGCCTTAGGTATATCGAATGGTGCCATTTAAACGATTTACTAATGCCCTATATTTTATAATTATTGACTTTTTTTTATAGTAAATTATTACTAAAATACAAAAAGATGTATTGCATGAGATTTGTGTCATGCTTATCACAAAAAGTAGTTTATGATGGCGGGAGTTACGTAACCTAATATTATTTAAGTTACATATACATAATATTTTAGTTAATAATTAGAACCGCAAACCTATTTTTAGCAATCATCGCACACTTGAAGCCAAAATGTGCACTTTAGTTTTTCCCACACTCAAAAATCTAATATATAGAATTGTCGTCATAAAATATAAAATTAAACTCCTCTGAAATGTCTCTACCGATTTTCGTGAAAATTTTGTGTGCATACCGGTTAGGACTACACTAGGGAAAAAGATAAGGCTTAAAATAAATAAAAAAACCGGTTAGGACTGCTAATCGGACAACATCTATTGTTAACTGTGATCCACCCCTAAATTTAATTTGTTTTATTTCTTTATGATACAGCATACAAAAATACATACAACCCATAATGTTCACCTCTTTACGATTAACTCCTATTTTTTATTTATTAATTAAAAACTTATGACTTGAACTCTGAGGTTTATATAGAGAAAAATTCACAGAAGAAAGTCTCTGATTGTATGTACGTCGGTGTTGGTATGTACTTAGGTATAAAGGTAGGCTAAGAATAATCACATTAAGGAGAAACGAAGTTCGCGGGGGTAATATAACATTCTCGCCTCCGATAATGTAAAATAAGTCAACTACACTTATATTCTTTATATGTAATAGAAGTGTTACTTAGATTTAAGAACCCTTTAGTTAGTTTTTTGTTAATCCAGCATTGCAACCCCAATACCCCTAATTTTATCTCAGTTAATGTTTAAAACGATTACGCACAACGGACCTAATGAGAGTCTAAGTGCGGCACCGAGCTCATGTTTTAAACGATTAAAGCCAGTTGACACCAAGCTTCAAACAGTTTCATTTATGTGAACATCCTTCTAACAACCGCCACCGAACTTAACTCGGGGTTATTATTTTATGGTATCATATCTCTATCAATTATTTTATTGTGTACCCATTAACTCCATGCAAAATTAGGAATTTAAAAATTCCATCCTTGGAATTGCTAATTTTACGGTAAAACATAGCTTGTTCACAGTTATTTATTAATTGAAATCCAATTGTAAGCAATCATTTAATTGAAACTTTTACAGACATCATGTCGTCGAATGTTCAAAAAAAATATTTTCTTGTAATTACTATTTTATTCATTAATATTTTTAGAAAAGCCGCAGCGGCAGAGTGTTCGTACGGAGATGTGGTTTTTTGCGGAAGTGACGGATTCACTTATAATAATCTTTGTGATTTTCAAACGGTCCAATCTGTCCGACCAAACCTAGAATTGGAATATTTTGGTGCTTGCCAAATAGAAGGTTGCCCATTGAAATCTTTAATAAAACGTTTAGATAAAAGTTACTTAAGGAACAGGTAATAATAATAAATTAGTCATTTGTAATCTGGGGTAAGAATGTGAAACACAAAACGAAACGGCGACATTCGTTTGACATTAGTTGTTGTGATTGGTCAAACTGTCACGTTTTAATGATTAAAATGCTGATCGCCGAATTTCGTTTCACATTGTTGCTATTCTATTTTAAGTGTCTTCAAAACCCGAAGGCGTTTCTTAACTTGACGGGTCATTTTATGTGTCACGGTATTAATTAAGTATTGTCTTTTCAGTAAACAACACGTCGGTAAAGCAGAGAAGAAATCTAAATTACTATTAGAATTTTTAGCACATATCATAAATGCACGAAGTACGTTGCCGTTGAATTTTTAATTCTAATAATTAACTGATGTTTCCGCCCATGGATACTCAATGCGAGTGCGTTGCCGGCGCTTTAAGAAGTTTTTCTTGAAGGACCCTAAGTCGAATTGGTTCGGAAATACTTCAGTGGGCAGCTGGCTCCACATAGAGGTGGAGCGCGGCAAAACTGCCTTAAAAAACGCTCATTTGTGGAACGACGAACGTCGAGGTGACACGGGTGGAATTTCGTATTCTGCCTCGACGTCCGAAGTTGAAATTCAGCTGCAGGTTCGAATCCGAACAACTCCTCTGAACACTTATGGCAAAAAGGGATTTGTTAACCCGCTCTTGGCCATCCTGTTAGGTGTATAGAGTAAAAAAAGATTTAGTTCTGGTTATTACCTAGTTGGAAGTTGAAAGATAGTTTTTGAGGAAAACTTGTAATTTAGATTCTTAAGATTGAAATAATATATAATGGTTCAAAATGAATTTTTGTTTGGCACTTCGAAAGTGTAACATAGTTCGATTTATATGACAATAGGTCGTATAAGATTTTTTGAATTAATCTTTTTTCAGCTAAATTGAGTAGCTTCCGCATTCGTGTTATTGGTAAGCATAAAACATGATATGTACTGAACAAGCCAGGCTCACCAAAACTGACGTATATCAATTCCTAAAAAAAAATTATTAAATAAATTATAAAGATATTTTATTTTTAAATAATTTCACCTTTCCCTCTTATCATAATATAATATATATACCTATAGCGGATTTTACACAAACAAAACACTAAAAAAATGCGAGAAATAAATTCGCTGTCTGTGACAGTTGATATAATTTATTGAAGTAAAATGTTTAGGGATTTTAATTGGGGTCCCGGTAGAATGCGACAGCGACCCCGGAGCCTCTGTAACGCGGCTTTGTAGGAACTACTCAAGGTGGTTTTAGTGGGTATTGCTCACCCAGTCTCTAAATAGCAGAGATTTTGGCGAGTCTGCAATTTTTGAGGGCAGGGGATGCGCTAATGCATTTCCACCTCGGATATTTAAAAAAAAGGGTGCGTGTACTTATGTACGCGCGTAAGAAGTTATACTTCTTTGGCATTATTAAAAATAGTTTTTGATTGCATGCAAATAATTAATTACAATTAAATAATCAAAGACTGGAAAAGGAGTCATTATAGTCAATAAAGTTCGGTTTACATTTGAAAAATTAAATAAATAAATATTTATTATTATTCTCTTACATTAAGTGTAACATTCTATTATTATTCGAATGTTGTTTTTATATTATGCCGTAGCATCTTCCGTGGGCAACTTCATTCTGTTAATTTTGTGTAACGGTGCGCGCGCATCGTAAAATTTCACTCTTATAAATTTTTCATCATGCGCCTAAAGAAGTATAACTTCAAAAAGGGATTTTAATTGGAAAATAATGAGTTCTGTTTTTAATGGGTACTTTACTTTTAGTACTAATATTATAGAAGGTGAAACTCACTTTCTACCCTTTACATACCACCATAAAATTAATACCTTGTAAAAATAAGCTATTATTACATGTAACAAAATTATATGCTAGAAATGTTTCCATAACCACACTAATTAAAAACGCAATTAATTAAAAATATTTCAAATCAATTATATAACTAGTAACCTAGAACTGAACTTAGAGCGCTGAGTAGCAATTCCTAAAAAAAATTGTCTAGTCTTCTCAATCACCAATGTATTATTCTGGTATCAACTGTCATAAGATATTACTTAAATCACTATTAGTGACCTATTGCTTTGAAAGATTTAAAACGTGGACGGTACGAAAAAATGTGTAAATTAAATTTGTTTTAAACTACGATTAAAAAAAACTAAATTTAAATAAAAAGACATTTTGACACCATAGCAAATTTATTTTATAATCCTAACCTAATGATTTACAAAACCAAATGTCATCTGGTGTAAATAACATACTTTCTGTGTCTAATGATTATAATGAGTGCATCTGTACAACCAATCAATAATTATTCGGTGATAAATATTTTGATTGGTTATAAAATATTAAATTGCATATATTACAAAATAAGTCATTTCAGCACCACGCAAGTGAACTGAACTAATTATTCTAAACAATACGTCTGTTCATGGCGACAACATTTTTTAATCGATTTTTACAACTACCCTCAATATCACTAATTTTTTCACCTTAAGTGAAACATTTTCTTTACGATATTTATGTCTTTTATTATGGAGCAATCAACATTTCGCCAAGAACAGATTTAATAAATATAATTTTAGAACATGATGACAATAAAACAATGAGATTTATAAACTTAATAGGAATAAGATTTACCTAAATTCATTCCGTGTAAAGCTATTTGTATATAACATTTGTTTAAACCAGAAAAAACCGGAATGAATTAATTTAAAACAATACATAATTCAATCTTTCGCCACTATTAATCTGTATATTCTGCTTTAATCATATAAGCTAATAATAATATAAAGTGTATAGTAAGCAAAAGTAAAAAATATATATTCGCAGCTTCAAGTTTCTACTACATCAAAATACTTGAACTATTCGATACAAATAAAATGTTGAGTAATGTTTTAACCTTATGGCTATGTTCACATGTAACGCGCGTCAACGCGCGATCAAATTTGAAGAGCGTTCAGATGATGAGCGCTAACGCGCGTTGCGAGAGTACTCGTCAGTCTAGTTCGGTAGAACGTAGAAAATGGACGTGGAAGAGGCTATTATTTTGTGGTTATATTATAAAGAAAAATATAGAAAAAGAAAACGTACACATTGGGTTCATCCAATTTTGAAAAAAAAATACAAATTATATTATATTTTTTATAAAAATTTGCTATATTCCAACTTGCTGGCCTTTTTTCTACTTCATCGATTAGTAAGTCGATGTTAATATCTTCAATTTCACTCATTTTAAATGCGAGAACAAAATATAATTACGAAAATTAACAAAATTACATGCGATCGCGATGAAAGCGCGCGCTCATCTGAACAGCAAACGGACATTACATTAATATCAAAGCGCGCGTCAACGCGCGATCACCTGCGTCTAGAGACTTTTTCTCTTAGCGCCGTTAACGCGCGCTCATGTGAACAGTTGTATGAAAATACCACAATGTCTAGTCGCGCGATTTGAAAACGCGCGTCAAGTTTTTGCCATCTGAACATAGCCTAAGTTCCTCTTATAAGTTTAAAGAATTTTCACGAGCGAGCTTTAGCTAAAATTCGTAATTTGATTGTATTTTTATAAATAAAAAACAATATTTATAAAAACATAACATAAAGTAAAAACAACTTGGCAAGCTCTCGCAACTTAACGCCGTACCTTAATGTTTACCTACAGAAAATAAAGTTAATATTTTCAATATTTTATGCATAGAAACCTAAAGCTTAAGACCTATATATTATCTTTAAATATTTGATAAAAATGCAGCGATTTTACGCAAATACATTTGTTTTTTTTTAATTGTAGTGGCGACTCACTGGCGTACCTTTACAACAATATTAACAATACCATATTGCTTATCGACACTTATCTTAATATAATTTTTGTTCTAAAATACACTTTTGAGAGACCTTTTCAACTAGTTCTTTACAAAATCGTTTGGGACGAGATACAAAATGGCTAACAAAACTAATATACGACAAACATCAATGAAGACTATTTTAGCATCAGTCCCTCTTTAAGCGTAAGTAGACATAGTATGTTTTGTTTTATAATTATGATATACATTAAGGATAAAGTCCATAGACAAGGTGCAAACCCCAATAGAATGCTTTAATATCCGATTGTGAATCTTGGCAAAATAAATGACAAGTTTCTTCTAGATAGTTTTTGGTTTTAGAGATTTTGAGTTTTGACATTTAGTGTAAGTGAACTCCATCTTTAAGGTATATAACTTGATCTGATTATAAACATGTCTACATAGCTTCAAATGTAAAATTAACATGATTTAACAGCTAAATATGTGGCGAATAAATGTGGAATGAAATAAGTTACAATATTGTATTACAATGATATTATGCATTTCCTGCTTGCATACTTTAGGGTTGCCATACAAGTCATTTCTGGATACTGGTTATAAATATTCCCTTGCTTCAATTACTCATCTCTTATATGATAATACAGAGCAAAATTTTTAGATTTTTGGCAACCCTGGTTTAGGACGGTTACTTGTAAAACAATTCTCCTAAATTTCGAGCGTAAACAATTTTCAGCACTTAATTGAGAATTTCTTTAATAGCCATAATTTTAATATTTAAAATTAGCGTTAACCTGCAAATTGTTATTAATTGAAATGTTTTGCATGAAATTAAAACAAAAACCCTAATTTTATATTAGTATCTATACAAAATTACTCTATAGCCACACACACTGACTCTCACACCAAATAAATATTATTCTTAGAGGTTGATAGTTAAGGCCTCAAAATATTAACTACATATCTCTTTTATTAGACAAGTTGAAATAGTTTAGTTACTTCTAGTTAAATAAATGAAGTTGTTTATCAAATGATTTAGAAATGGTCTTACAAGAACTTCCGTTCTTTAATAAATAGTTTAATCTGAACTATATAGAATGAATGATTTAAATTATGAACCATTATTCAATATAGTTATTGAATTATCTCATTGTAGAACCAATAAACGGGACGACCCTGGTTAAATTTATTGTTTGTCAATTCAACTTGGCTATTCAATTTCAATTCAACTAAAGTTAACTTTGGAAGTTGGTGGCATTTGCTATAAGAAAAGGAGAATTGTTTTACAGTAGTAGTAATTTAATTGGTTATGTGTTACGAATCTTGCCTGGTACATAGTTGCGATCGATTGTAACATCTTGTAAAAACATGTGAAGACAACGCTCATTCTGTGCCAGGGGGTGACCAGCTATTTTATTTATAAAGCCTTCTAGACCTGAAAATAAATATAACATAGCTTTTAATATTATTTAAAAAGAAGGCGAAAAAAGAAAGGAAGGAATTTATTACCAAGTAATATATTTATAAGAACTTGTAAAACTTAGGAGAATTATAAAATAAATTTTAGACATTAATTTGTAATCAATGTATGGATTTTTATTTTGCAGATAAAATATTTACATGTACTGACAACTTAGCATTATAAGAAGCGAAACTAAGATAACACAAGGTCAGTGTTGGAATAGTCAGTGATTGAGTTAGTGTTATTATATGGATTCTCTAATTATTATGTACATAATACTTGACGCTAATACCTGTTAAAATATAATTTTAAATTGTTTTAAAATTACTATGTCTAATAGAATTACAAACATAAATGTATGTCTGTTTAAATTTAATGATTTAAACAGACATACATTACAATGGTAATACAAGGAGATAGGATTTTAAAATAAAATAATATATAATAAGAAATATTTAATAAAAGGATTTTGTTTGATAGTAAATGGTTCCTTGAACTATTATGAAACATATTCTATATATGATATATATATATATATTACACATACCTTTTCTACGGTCTTCAATAAATTCTTCTTCAAAAATACCATCATCACTCCGGAATGGTAGTTGTCTTTTTAATGCTTTGCCAGGTAAAGGTGGAACTACAATCTATAACATAACACACTTAATTTTTTTTCATAACTTTAGTCACAGAAAAATCCAATAAGGATAATTCTTACATTTTTATTAAAATAGCAGAGTTCTTATATGCTTCATTTTAGAAACAATAAATGTAAAAATACTTTAGCTCTTTATTTTTTATAACAAAGAAATAACTATGTAATGAGTCATTCTATGTACTAGCTTTTTAGAGTGAAAATTGTACAATTTACATTATCTCTTTCAAGCCTTACCTTACTATCCCTTTCAAGTTCATTTCTTAACCATTCAAAGTCACTGTATCGCCGCCTAACACTGGATTCTTTCACTTTGAACACAGGAAGGTTCGTCTGGAACAGGAAACTGATTAAGTACAGCTCAACGACCCTGCGAATCACAAATTGATTGCCAAAACGCCCACTTATTAGACGGTTGAACCATCATCTACATTGATCTATCAAATGCATTTTCTTGGCGTATTACTTTAGAATATTACTCAGACTCACCCTCATGCGTACTTCGTAATCCGTATAACGTTTTTTCCCAACACCCATGGTCGTTACAGGGTTTACCACGTCGATCTCAAGAAAATTCGCCGGCGCAGCATACGCATCATCTAATGTCTGTTTTTTAACATTTAATCGCCTTGTGGCATCTGCCGTCGTGTCCTCAGCCATCATTACGATTTATTTAATAAAATCACAATCCACAAACTAAAAGCTTGTTAATCAACAAAAAGTAAATGATAAAATGCGTTTGACATTTGGGTTATAAATTTTGAAGTGACATTGACTTTAACTTAACATTTAACAATGAGTTTTTTTTTAAGATTACCAATGACTTTTGCGTAATTTTTCTTTTTGCAGCTAGGCTATAGCCTTCCGACAGTTACTGAAATAATACTTGTATTATTTTTTCAAGATTAAGTAAATACCACTGTCTCGTGAGTGAAAAATACTGATCATAATACTAATGACACAAATTCTTAAATATTATTAAAAATATTTATATGGATGGTAACAACCATGTATCTTATCATGCCTTAATACAGTTTTTACTACCAATACTATATTTTGCTAAGTCAATCCCATTGTTCGGAAATGCTACTTGTTGTGTTATTAGTCCAAGCTACACCTGTTTAACAAATCTATAGCTATATAAGCACAAATGAAAATTGGGTTCTGTAAGTAAAACAAATGTTTATCTTTACATATATAATATATTTAATTATAACAAATGTTACGTTTCGAATGCACATCCGGAATACACGTCGTGCATCATCAACATCATTGCAATATATAATTTAAATTATATATTAGTAGAACCAACTTGCAACCCAGATCAATTGTAACTGTCTGATTTTATACTCTATGACATAAACTGGCTCATAGGATCTTCATCCCTTCTCCTCTTCATCATGAAAGCTTCCATTTCCTCTTGAGTTGGCTCCTTTACTTCAATCATACTGTTGTAGGGTCGCTTTCTTTCATCTTTGGATAATAAGTATTCAGCATGCCTTTGATTTCGTTCCTCCATTTCTAAAGCCTGTTAGATAAATATTATGAAGTTAGATGATTATAGAATATAACATTTTTTTTTTTACATTTTTTTAATATTTTATTTTTTATAATTATATACTCTTATGTTATTAAGGGTAACCATGTATGATCTACTAACTAGAAAACCTTTTGTTTCTAAGTTAAAAAAGTTGGTGAATAAATAAATAATTTGTTGAAAATACTTTTGGCAAAGATATTAAACTTAAAGTGATTTTTTAGTAATTTTAAATACAACAAACCTTCTTCAATTTATCCTCTGTTTTCTTTTCTTTTTCGAGCGTCTTCTTCTTCTTCTTTTTTGATTTCTTCTTATTTTTCTTCTTCTTGCTTGTCTTCTCTGTCTTACTTTTCTTTTTTTCTTCAGATTCCGATGATGACTCTGAGCTGGATGATGAAGATTTCTCTATTTTTGGTGCGGCTGTAATACAATGAATATTTTTTCCTTGAAATAACAACATAGCATAGTTTGTTTGAATGTAAAAATTTCTAATATTTTTGTATTTTAACTGCAATGATTTGAAAATCCCAATACAGTCTTTGAATATAGATTAATTTTTTTAAACATAGTAATAATATTAATATGACATTAGCATGCCTATGTTTATATGGCTGATTGAACAGTTTTCAAATATATAAAATAAAATAAATAGAATATACATATGTATACCTATTATTATTATTACCTTTTTTATCAGAAATACTTGGCTCTTGTACATCTAATACAGCAGACTTGCCCGCTTCACCCACACAATAAGACATCTGGAATTAAATAAATTTTTAAAAATTTAATTATTATGTATATAGAGCAATTGTTACTTTCATGAAAGAGTTTGTACATCAACTTTTAATGAGAACTAAAAATTATTATTTTTGTATAGATTCTGTGTGTATTTGTTTTACTTTTGTTAAGCGTCGTCGAAAACAAAAGATTCCATGTTCAGGAATAAAGTCTTACTTATGTTTCTATGCCTGAATTTCAAAACTCCTTTCACAAGAATACTATATCCCTTTATTTTCCAAATATTATGTCCATTCGAAGCTGTATCACACTAGTGTAGGCATACCTTAATAAATGAATAGCAACACTTGTATCCCCACTGGCCATCCTTCCAATACGATCCCCAAACTGACGTATGGTTATTAATGAGAACGTCTTCTTCATATTGACTTCTGCAAAGGATTAAAAATTCATAATCTGAAATTATTGTGTTTTCTCTATTACATTTAATAAAACGATCTACAATATTCAAATTACAAAAGACCACATTTTAATTTGGCAGTGTATATTTTAATTTTTACACAAAACACATAAAATCCATAGGTAATAAATAAAAAGATGTTTTAAAATGAACACTATTTGACAGATATAAACTAGAATTTATTACATTTGAAACCAAAGACAATAAATATGATGTATTAATAATATAATTGAACTTACTTCAGCCATTGTTTCTCAGATGCAGTAACAAGTGTACCGTCACGATTATATTGAGTGAAAATTTCTGTTTGTGCCAAAAGTAACTCACGAGGGGGTGCTTTTAAGTGCTCTTCGCCGCCATATTTGTCCAGAACGGATTGTTTAACCTTTAAAAAAAATAAAATATAATCCCATTTTAAATAGGTATTAAATAGCTTTAAATGTTTTAATATGACAAATACATTTATGTTTGTGAAAGATTAGTTAAATAATTGTAAACGCAAAAATGAAAAATCAAACTGAAACTTTTTATTAATCTCTTAGCTCTTGCTACTTTCGAAATGCGATATATAGACACTTGTCTAAATATTAAATTCCACTTAAGTACCACATATCGCCACCAAACTATGTACACTTATGAACGTTAAAAAAATGCTTAATTAAAGTTTCTACATTTAGATTTACAAGTTCCCAATTTATGGCGTAGAGAACTGGCAAGACACTCACCACCACTTCTTTTAATGGCATTTTTTTTTTTTTTTATAGAACGGGGGGCAAACGAGCAGGAGGCTCACCTGATGTAAAGTGATACCGCCGCCCATGGACACTCTCAATGCCAGAGGGCTTGCGAGTGCGTTGCCGGCCTTTATAAGCAAATTGAAATTACCTTTATTATAATAAATACAAATACACTCACCTGTCCCTCAAACCGTTCCTTCTTATGATGATAGTCATTCTGCAGCATTTGCAACTTAGTTGGCTCGGCCAAGAGATGTACGTCCAATCCCGCCGCTTGCGCTTCCCACGCGAACACTTGTGCTGCGGCGTGGGACACTGTGTCACCTGTCAGACGGACGAAGTTCTCTCCTGCGTAGTCACTTCTATAAATATATGTACTGTTCTTTTACCAATGAAAAGATTATTTCTATTTATAACCAGACAATCTTTATATATATAATTCTTCTGTGAGTGTGTATGTCACTGAACTTCTCTCAAACGACTGGACCGATTTTGATGAAATTTTTTGTGTGTGTTCAAGGGGATCTGGGAATGGTTTAGATTCACAAATCAGTCCGGCAGGCGGCGCTCTGCTAGCCGGCGCTCCGCAGCTACCAGTCGGCAACGTCGGTACTTTCATACTTTAATATCCTAATAGCTTGAAATATCATGCAGGACAACGTCTGTGGGGTCCACTAGTTATATTATAAATTTTCAAAGCCAAGACGGGTCGCTAGTTACAAAGTTAGTATAGAGCCATTTAAATATAACGAACGTTTAGAAATTTTAATAGAACTTTTATTTAAAAGGTAATTTTACTTAAATTTATTTAAACATATATTGCTTTGTTTTTTTTTAATCGTAGACACCTTCATTGATTTTATATTTTTTTTAAAGCGACTTTCTTAGTCATATTAAAACCCATGGTTTAGATTTATGTATTTGTTAAAAAATCTTAAAATTGGTGATGAACAGAGATTTGGATGCTCAGGCAGTCTCGCTATTTTGCCAACACTGTATAAAATAGTAATTCTTATTTTTTTTATGTCAGACTTGATAAGTCGAACTCTTTATTTGGTGGTCGCGAATTTACATTAAAAAATAATCTAATATATAAAATTCTCGTGTCACAGTTTTCGTTGCCATACTCCTCCGAAACGGCTTGACCGATTCTCATGAAATTTTGTGTGCATATTGGGTATAACTGAGAATCGGACATCTATTTTTCATCCCCCTAAATGTTAAGGGTAGTCCACCCCTAATTTTTATTTTTTTATGATACAGCATTAAAAAATACATACAATCGCTAATTTTCACCCCTCTACGATCAACCCCTATTTCTTATTATACATGATAAACATGGCAAAACGACGTTTGCCGGATAAGCTAGTAAAAAATATATATATGTATATCCTTTTTCATACAATCATATTCAAATTTACCAAATCAATAAATAATGGCTTAAATACATATTTCAATTACAATCATTTTATATCTGTGTTGATATACAGATTATCATAAAAAATAGAGTTATGTTAAAGTAGACAATGGATAATGCAAATGTTTATATTATAGATAAATAATTATTTCTTGTCCCCTCTTTTGTTATTTATACTTACTCTGCGGCTTCCGGGTGTGGGTTATCTCTCATAGACCTAGTTTTAGGATCATAGTATGCTGAATTCAAATCTAAATTACGAAGGTACTTCGCTGTATCTTCACGTATACGAAGGTTTCGTACTGTGATACGTTGTTTTGAATCCACCTGTCAAAATAATGTATAAAAATTAATTAACTACAAACACCTAACGACCTATATTATACATGTCCCCTCCATATATTATATGTATGTAGATTGTTTACCTAAGTGGACTAATGCCCGAGTTGTAATAAGCCTGATTTAAGTGAAAAAGGATCACCCCGGAATGTCTTTTACTTCACATTACACTTATGAAATATAGCACTCTAAATAGATTGACTATTGTGGAATCTAAAAGCATTTGTATTTACCTTTGTACCCGGCATATCCACTTCATCAACATATTTATCTTCATCTTCACCATCGTTATCTTCATCTTCAGCAGCAGTAGGGTCTAGAAAGTTAGTCATTATTATTAATTACTCACATTTGCCATCATTTACTATTTAAAAATATAAATAAAAAATCATAATGATTTCATATTACTAATAACTTTACTTTAAAATAAATTATAAAAACACTCAAGTGGAGATTCTATTTTGTTTACCTGTAAAATTATGTTTTATCTAAACAAGACAATAATGTGAAACCACAAGTAGACTGTTACTTTTAAAGCAAGTTATCAATAAAGTAATGGATAATAATTTATTTACCTTCTTCCAATTTCTGAGCTCTCATTTCTCTCTTAGCCTCTTCAACCTTTTGATATTCTTCAATTATGGCTTTGTGTTCTGATGGATCATATCCATTCCACCTGTCTCGTTTGCCGTCATAACTTAAGTTTAAGTTTGGTTGGTTAAATTCATCTAATGCTATCCCTGCACTTGTGAACTTTGCACCAATCTAATAAGATTAAGATTATGAAAATTTAACAATACAAATAAGACTATATAATTTAGTTTTATAATTTTCAGACAACAATGAACTAAAATTAGATTTATACCTTTCTTGGCCTTTCAAGACAATCTTTTTTGTTATGTGTCATTGCTCCACAATTTTCACAAGCGCCTTTTCTGAATTTGGTTGAAACTTTTGACTGCACAATAAGAAAAAATTACAATTAATGATTTTTATAACTATTTTATAATGCTGTATTCAAACATCATGCAAAATGATTTTGTTTGTCTAGGCTTAATGTTCTTTTAGCAAGAAGCAGACCGTCATTTCTTAATATTCTAAGCTAACTAGTTTGTTGTGGTTCTTTAACAGCTAAGTTCTCTGTGAAGTTAAAAACGATCACATATACTGAGCAAAGTACACAAAAAGTGATGCAAAGGTAGCTACGGTCATTAACAATATAATAATTTTATTAATAATATTACTTACAACATCCACACCCTTGTTGTAATAGGTATCAAGCTTTGTAAAACTTCCTTCTCTATCAGCCTGAGGTCTTTGATGTTTAAGTGTTGGTCCACTTGTTCCATAGTACCATGGAGCAGATGATATATATTGAGGTATGTGAGGGTTTATGTCCTTGCCTAAAGTAACCACACAATTAGCATATTGTTGATTCATATATTTTCAGAAAAGGATAAAAAATATTGGTATGTACCTGTCTCATCTACTGCAGCAGGCGCTGTTCCTGCTTTACGCGCCTCTTCTAACTCTTTGGCTTTACGCCAATCCTCGCGTGATTTCTTCTTGGGCTCGTCATCATCTTCACCCAAGTCATCTTTGTGGCGAAGAATTTGCGACACGGACGCTTTTGTTGTTGCAGTCATTTTAATGTTCACTAAAAATGGATGATATTAATTTGAATAAGATTCTATAAAAATACGTCTTTCACCTTTGAAATTTGTATCTAATGAAATGTAAAAATATATTTATACAAATTATTATTTACATTAGTACTTAGTAGTAATAATCTACATTCTACATAGTATGAATTTAATTTGAAAGACATTTGGAAAAGTACTTTTTAGTTGTCAATTGATCGTGACCACAGACTGAGAAGAATAGAAGTGACATATATTTCTTAAAATTTGATTTAAACCTTTAAAATAGATAACAATATTGAAGAAATAACTTGTTTAATTTGCATATTTCTTAGTCCGTCCATGAAATGATCCAGTCTCAAGTTTTTTGTTTCCGTCTCTTATGAACATAAGGTTCTGTTACAAATGAAAATGAATTTTTTTCAATGAAGTACTTAATGTAATATTATTAAAATTTATACCTACGTATTACATATAGTTGTTAAGAAAAAAGCAAAAAATAAAAAATAGTCATTAAAAACATTTGGCTTTCATACCGGCCTTTAATCTGTTTGGCTACGAATCTATGCATTTACGCACTGTTTCCAAGGGAAATTTCGCCACAGCTTGCGCCTTGCTCTAAAAATTTTTTTAGAAAATCAATGTCGTCGTGTCGTTTAGAGCAGGCCATGGCCTCTAAAACTGACCATTGAAGTCTAAAGGGTTGAGGTCTGGGACAGATGAGGGGCAGTCTTAAGCTCTTATAAAGCCCGGAACGTTGTTTCATGCCAGGCTTGGGTAGTTCATGCCTTGTGACCAGGTGGAAAATCCTGCTGGAAAGTCCAAGGTATATTTTTAACAAGTGTATCGCTGAGAGGTTTCCCAACATGATCCAAGACTGTATCTTGATAAACTTCGGTTGAAGTTTCCGTTTACACAAAAATGTAGTTTAGTGACTCCTTGATAAGACACGCCCCACCAAACTATCCTTAAAGGGGTTTTCATCGATCCACTCTCATTAATTGTATAGATTGATTCAGTGCGTTTCCTGTATATCGACGATAAGCACCGAGCTACGCGACCGAGTCCTAGCGGGAATCTTCATTTCTCGCGATAAGATTTTTTGCATCCTAGCGGGCTAGGCTAATATGTGAAATGGCACAAAAAAAAACAAAGTTTTTATGTACCAGTATTTAAGGCCAGAATAGGTAAAGTTATACTATATTTTATCAAGTCAACAACTAATGGCAAAAAAGAAATAAAAACTTGCGTAATCCATATGAAACTGTTATTTATTTAATCACTTTTAATTGCATGGTTTGTTTAGACATGACAATTCCCTCTTGTACATACTACTTTGTAGCCATAGTGTGGACCGTTTTAAGGAATATAATTAAAAATGTTAAACATTTTAGTTTTATTTAAAAACAAGAGAACATAACATTATTTATTTATGATAATACATAGATAATGAAGGATGCATAATTCGCCATATTAAGTTAAAAGTACACATATGCAACTAGTTTCTTACACAATTTCACTTTATAATAAAAAATAGCTTTAATTCTAAAAAAAAATCTACAGTTGTCAGATTGTTGTAAAGTAAAATTAACATAATTGTCACCAATGGGTTACCAGTACCAAACTAGGTAAGAATGTATTAGATTTTTCAAAGCTTTCTACGAGCTCTTGGTCGGTGGTAAGACGGTCGCGGAACGCGAATTTGTTCGCCACCGTCAACGGTCTGTGGACATGTTTCCTCAAGCGCCTCTGCTCCTGGAGTAAACAGCTTTCTTCGGCTGCGAGTTACACTAGAAAGTAATTACAAATTGTTATATTGGCTTAATTGTTTTTTTTTTATGGCTCTGGCACGATTTGGGCATTAGCCAGCGTCAAGTATAGGAGTTTTTATAATTCGTGCTTGTCTTGAGACCGTGTCCTCCTTGTACGGTTTAGGCACTCGCCCGGTACCGCACAACCCTCCCAAAGGCCGAGAACAAATTTAAATTAAATTTAAACTTGCCCGCGAACCGGGAATCGAACCCGGTACCCCTTACCTAGCTGCCACTAAATAAGACCGCTAGGCTATGAGGCCCCTTTAATTGTCCTTTTGTTCCATTCATTTCAATAGTTGGCAAGAATACCTAGACAATAAAACTTCTATCACAGTAATCAGTATGAATGTGTTAAAAGCGTGACATATTGATATTTCACTTTGCGTCGTCGTGTTTTTATTGATGGAATTGTTGAATCACAATAAGAATGACCCACATGATTTGGTGGTATGGTCTAATAATTACTATAGATAAATTCTTATAGATGCTTTTCTACTAAACAAATAATAAAACTGTACTTGACAAAAATAACTTACGATTTGGATGGACAGCTTTGTATGCCTAGTATTGGAGATATGTTTTCTTCATCATCTTTTACAGGCGAAGGAATATCTTCTACCAGTTTAGTTGGCGCAGGCAAATTCATAGTAACGTCACTAAATTCAGCTTGCAAATTGGCTACGTCCTTAAATTTTAGTTCACCGTCGTCTTTGCGCCGGCGCAGTCTAAGATTTCGTTTTGGCTTTGATTCACATTTTGCTTGAGTTTCAACCAGTATTTCATCATTGCCATCAAATGTTTTAACCTCTTCCTGATCATTTGTATTATTTCCTAACTGAACTATTTCTTCTTTAGTATGTTGAGCTCTGGTTTTAATAGATTTCTGTCTTAAATTATATTTTGTTTTAGCCTCCGGTGGGGGTGGGGCTTTCTCTTCAATGGTGGATACCAATAAATCAAATTCGGTCACACGTGGCAAGGTGATATTCTTGTAAATATCCTCAAAGGCGTCTAAAGTATTGTTAATAGTTACATTTGCAATTGATATGTCATTTGATGTCTTTTCATCATTGGTATTTTTTGAATGTTCTTTTACCTTCTCCAATTTGGTATTATCTTTTAATAGTAATGGTACTTTAAACAAATCGCATGGTTTAGGTAAAGAATGTTTAACATTTAATGATGCATCATCAATTGAAATATGTGATTCTGTTTTTATTTCATCTTCTAGAATGTTTGGTTTAGTCGTAGTTTCGATTTCACGACTTGTTTCGATTAACGGTGAAAGGGATTGGCGATTTTTTAATTCCTTTTCGTCTATTTCGATAACAATAGTTTCTTTTTTACTATCATTTGCTGTTTCTTCCTCAATGTGAGAAACATCGACTATACTCAGTTTTCGTATGTTTTCTACGATAATGTTGTCAGTTTCGCTTTTTTTATTTATGTTATCTTTTTCTAATGAGGGAAAGCTAGGGATAGTTTTATTCATACTCGACTCTTGAGATTTCTCTCGTTGTAAATTTTTAGGGCTTTCTAAGGATTCAATATTATCTCTAGGCTTGTTATGCTTATCGCTGAGAATAATTTCTGTATTCCCTGGACGTGGTGATTCAAATAAATCAACAGATTCTTGAGAAGCTTCAAATGAATGTTTTAGAATTACACAGTCGAAACTTTCCTTGAACTCTGTTTCTTTGTTCACTTTAAGTGTATCTTGGTCTATATTTAAATGCTCGGGGTTTTCATGTAGAGCAACAAATTTCTTTTTCAAAAGCTTTTTAATCATACTGGGCTCATAATTGTCATTCACGTCATCTTGAATGATCGATGGTGACCTCTCATCATCTATATTAGTAATGACCAGTTCAGAATGTTTTTCACTATCATAAAAGAAACCTTTGGTGTTACTGGGTAAATTTTTACCAAATTCATTTGGCGACAATGATTCTGCAGGATTACAATTATTTGTTTCCATTTCGAATTGTTCGAACTGAGCTAACGAATCATTTCTAAATGTGTTTTTAATGTCAGTAACCGTTTTGGCAAGGGAAATACTTTTCTTAAAGAGGATTTCCGGTACATCATCAACCTCATTGTCACACTGAAAGCCTTCATCTATGGATGATTCAATTGCTTTATTTGATTGGTCATTTGAAGTGACACAATATGTTCCCCTAGCATCTGTTTTCTTAGGAATTACATTATCTTCATTAAAAAAGAAAGGGCCTTTGTTACCCGATTTAAAACTGACAAGGTCCAAATTGCATTCTTCATTTTCCAAATCATGAGATATTTTTTTTTTACATGTAGTCATTACATCATCACTTGATTCGTCACTATCATCTTTTAATGTTTCATCTAAATCCGAAACATTGTCCGTTCCATTATCTACATCAATTACTAGACTTTGTCGAAGTAATCTAGTCCTATTAATATCTTCTTTTTTAAATGTCGGTTCGAGACTTTCATTGCACAATTCGTCCTGTTCCTCTTCACTATCGGACTCAGTTATGGATATGCTATCGCTGTTTGATACTTCGTCATTTCCTGTAAACGTTATTGGTGTATATATTAATAAAATATAAAACTAGTTTTGTTTATATTAGATTATAACACTAATTGCATAATTGATTACCATCCCTCTCTTCAATACAGGCTCGTAAATGCTGAATTTCTTCTTCGGCTCTCGCACGCGCAAACTCTTCGGCCGTTAATTTTTCCTATAAAAAAACGTTTTATATGAATAAACTTCTGGAATACAATTTTTTTTCCCATATCGATACAATTATTAATAAACTTCAATTACAAGTTTCTCTCTCTAGGTTGGTAATGTATCGTAGTCAGCTCCAGAGTAGGGATCTGGTGCAATACCGATTTTTTTAAAGCTTTGTCTTAATTAGGGATATATATGGTAGGGGAGCCCACGATGCTAAATGGGGATTTACTCGAGCGTCGTAGAGACCTATTGGGATGCAAAGCTTAGATAATAAGAAAAAAAAAATGTTATATGATATATACCTTTTCATCGGTGGGGGAAGCGGCTATAAATTGTTAAATATGTAAAAAAAAACTGTTGCATGGACATCCTCGAGCGCGTCAGATATTGATAGCATCAATGCCCTACGTATTTTTAATAATGTACGTATGTTAATCTGATGGTTTGCATGATGCGGGTGGTTGTATTTAAGGGTTGAAAATGAAAAAAAAATAAAAATTATCGAGCGCGTCAGATTTTCTAAGGGAGTGTTAAGTGCACCAAAAAAAAGCTCTCATTCACTAATCTGACGATTTCGATGGGACGCAAACCCACGGCCATTTTCATAATTTGCAAAAAAAAATCGCAATTTTGAAATACTCAAGCGCGTCAGATTAAGATATATGTGGTTCATCTTTATGTTCTAAACGTACTGTCTCATAATCTGACGATTATCTAGAGGGATTCGCCTGATCTGACAATTTTTTTAGAAAAACGGTTCACCTAAAGGGCCATCCCTGCAACTTCCCGCTAATTCCATTCCTGGGCGCTTAAAATTGATATTTTGAGCTCGCTGAGTTCAAAGAAATAACATTTCTATGCATTTGAGCTCTCCCAGCTCGAAAGTCTGATAGAAGTTTCATAGAACACTATTTTTGAAATTTTCAAACCGCAATAACTTTTGAATGGATCAAGCAATTTTCACGCGGTTGGCGGCATTCGACGCAGTTTTATTATCATCATAAGTAATTTTGCAATTTTAATTGATCGAACCACAAATTTCGGAGTAATCCCGAAAAAACACTTTTTCGGGTTTCTTTCGTTCACGATATCTCTCGAACTAATCAACCGCTTTTAACCAGCTTGGTGGCGATCGACGTGGTTTTTCAAGCTCAAAGGCGGATTAGTTTTTGAAGTTGATCGATACAGAAACCACTTAAAAAAAAATATTTCTTATTTTTTTAAGATTTTCCAAAATTTCTCAAAATCTATCGGTCCGAATCGGTTCAAATTCACAGGAAATGTAATTTTGAGGGAAATATTTAGAACGCCGTTTAGTAGATTCCGATCGGTTTAAGGAAATGTAGGCATCACGCAGCTGCACGCATTTAACTTTATCGACGAATTTTTGTTATTTCGGCTTGCGGAAATCGTCAGATTATATATTTTTCATTATTCTTGAATTATTTCCTTCAAAATAAAAAAAAAAATAGCTACGCTCGAGAATGTCGAGATGACGTTTTTTTTTTAGAACTTTGTTGCCCTCCCCTTTTTTTCCGTCACTCTCAAATTGTCAGATTAGTGGAATATACACTTTTTAGGATGTAATTAACTCTCCCTACCTTAATCTGACGCGCTCGGGAATTTCTGATGGTTAATTTTTTTTTACTAATCTGATCCTGTCTCCTTCACGGGCGGCCACGTGAAGGAGACAGGATCAGAATATGGGCCTCATATTTTGTGGAGGTACTTAACCGGGTACAAAGTATCCCCCTATATATTAATCTGCCGCGCTTTAGTAAATCCCGAAATCCCCTCTTGGGCTCCCCTACCATAGGTGATACTTTTGGTTTAAGTCGAGAAATACCTAAGATCTCCTAATATATCGAGAGCCACAGATCCGTTTGCTTTCTGGCACAATAATATATTATACCGAAACTTAAAAAAACTGGCGCAAAAGATCTTTCAAATGAGCAGTACTTGATGTTTCATCTTTAAATGCGATTCTATCGCAGCTGCGAGACTATTTTCCACGCGCAGGTCTTTTACAGATAAACTTGCGTAATCGACTTTCTCCCCAAAACATGAGAATGCTCTGCTTTTTAAACAAAAATCGTATGAATGTTAATTTTAATTATTCACAGTTATAATTTTTTTTTTAATTTAATTATTACTCTTAAACCTTAATTTTAATAACTAAACATTTAATCCTATTCAAAGTTTGTGACTGTTTATATTTTTTTGTAAAAATTAATCAACCAAACTTGATATATTTTGCCTTAATTTAATTTTAATTCTCTAAGCGTTAGAATCGGTATCGGCAAAAAGGCGTATCGATGCATACCTAGTCTTAATTATAAATATTAAACAATTTTATAAATTTTAGTTTGAATATGCTTTCTAAATACCTTTAATGTAGCAATTTCAGTCATAAGTTGGTCAATCTGAAATAAAAAAAACAACTATGTAGCACCCTAAAACCAGTTAGAATTGCTAATGATTATATTTGATTTGAAATCAGTTATTTTTTCAAAATTACCTTGAATCCTTTCGGTCCCATGGCCATTTGTTCCTTCAAATCACTTATAATTTCCTCATATTCTTCTTTCAACTCCTCTATCTATAATAAATATAAAAATCAACCGAGATGAAAAATGTAGATCATTGAAATACTATAATTATAATATTATTAAGCAGTGTATTGTCTCTTCCCAAGAGTGTGAGTAGAATAACATGTTAGGTAAGGGTGTGTGGGTGTGTGGGTGTGTGGGGGTGTGGGGGTATGGGGGTATAGGGGTATGGGGGTATGTGGTCATTTATTAAAATACCTCTCTCTTAAGCGCTTCTATTTGTGGCTCATAGTATTGCCGACTGCTCTCTTTGGCCAAATCGACTAACTCCCGCGTAGTGACTGCATTTGTTGCCTGTTTTTCGTCTATCAAAGCTGTCAATTCTTCATTATAGTTTTGACATCTGAAATTTAACAACATTATCACAATAAAAATCATGTTTATACCTTATAAATAACAAGAATCAATTATATTCCAATAGGGATCAGTCCAAGTTTAATCAAAATCGGCTCAGTAGTTTTAGAGATATCGGTTATCCTTTTTAGTTGTTGTTTTAAGTATTTGAAGTTACTATTTAAATATTACTTATTAAAAAGAGGAATATTTATTTTGTATGTTTCTAGCGAATAAACGAAAAAGCTACTGGAGTAACATAGGCAATATTTATGTCAAAAATATATATAAGCAGCATGGCCGCCTTAATAAATTACTTAATATATATAATATAATAACTCACTGTAACAATTCAAAATGGAGTCTTTCATTAGAGGTCCGGAGCTTGGTCAACTCGGCACAAACACTGTTATTCAAGTCATGAGTGCTACTCTCAAGTGAGCTTGGGTAATCGGAAACTGTGTTGTTTATTTCTGAAACAAAGTACATGTTGTCATTTTTTTTTAATTTTTGTGCTTTTTATGCCTTATGACAAAAAAGGTTTATCTCACAATGTGCATTGATCACAATCTTTTCATTAGTAACTAGCAGGCCGGCCAAGCGTTGCTGTGGCTAAGGTTTTTATTACATCACATAGAAGTAAACTATTCAAGGGAAGCGGTAGGAGAACACCAGTCATGGGGACCACCATGCTTTTTGGTGGTTATGCCATTAAATTGTAGCTTATGTGAAACGTTGGTACTTTCAACACAGCGCCATCTGTTAGTGTTGTGACTATCAAATAATATACAAATATTTTGGAATAAAATAATATTGCGGGTATAAATTGAGATGTAAGCTATCCTATCTTTTAAGTTGGTTTTTTACAATTAGGTTTAGGTTTAAAGACTTTATTTCTCAAAAAAGACAAAAGATGTCACTTACATGAGAATAATACTCTAGATAACATAACATTGTAGTCGTTCTTAAAATAATCACAATAAAATATAGCCGTACATACAATAAATTTAAAAAATAAAAGTAAACAAAGAAATATGAATTAAAAGTAAGTAATAAGAAATGAATTTAACATTTTAGTCAAAAAATTGTATTTTGCCATAATATGGCGGTGGATATTGTGTCAAAAAACTCACGTAAGTCCTTAGCAACAGCGGCCAATTGTAGCACGTGTTTTGTCTCGTGAGCGTATTCCGGTGATGGGTTAAGCGTGACAACCATCGTGACCGATTCGCCGCGAGTGCCCGATAGACCCGCGCCAAGGAGACGGGTTAATTTTGATTCACTGAAATGTTCACAATGTTAACTCTATCGCTAAGCAACTGGTGTAATAATCTCTTTCTTTAATCAGCAGCGCATGTCAGAGCATCGTGGTCAACAAGAAAGCGTCTGGACCGGACTATCTGCTTCCACCGGTTTCAGACCAGCGGCTCTCTTATGACAGTGGTACTGATGAGTCTTTCACATGATCGGACCATCTGGTTGGTGAACGGCCACGTGATCTTTTGCCTTCTGTGTTACCAACCACGATCAGTTTCTCCAAGTTCTCATCGCCTCTACGCATTGTATGGCCGAAATAAGATAGTTTAATAATAGCTTACTACCCATTTAATACTTTAAGATGCATTGAAATTATACTGCAAATTCTTTTTAAATAAAACTTATGTATATATATGCATATACCCTGAAACGTGCTAACGAAGTTATAACATGGTGTCCGGAGGTGGTTAACGAGATATTAAAATCTATTAGATATTAAAAATAACAAGTATCAAAACGCCATTGCGTAGTAAAGAACTTGGAGTTCCGAAAGTCTTGACTAATTATTGAAATTCGTGAAGTTATAACAGTCGTGTCTAATTAACTATCTTTTTTATTAAAGTATGTTTGATTTGACACTACAGACCTTAATACATGCTTTGATACATAAAACTATTATTACCAATCATTCATTGCCATAATTACACGTCATTCAAACTGTTTATTAAAATATATTTCTAGGTTTTCTTAATATTATCTAAACATTTAATTAATTAAGCAACGTAATAATAAGATTCTTTGAATCTAAAACAAAAAACTAAACAACAATATAATATAATATCTAAAAAATATTATTAAAAGGAGTTTATTTAGGCAAGGCTCCGAAGACACTGGCAGCATTCCCCCTTTGAATATATAAGAAACAGTAATATTAATAGGTTTATATATTACCGATAAGGTACTACGGCGCGGTTAGCAACGGCCTGCTTCCGTCGAAGAGAGTGGAGACATCTTTCCAGGACGTGCAATGACGTGTTAATCGCACGTGACTCTTGCATACGAGCGCCCGTGTTGCGCGTACGACGCGCTCGCTCGCTTCCCGCCAAGTCGCATAGACGTACACATGACGTCACGATACTGCCATCTGGGTAATTGATGGGCAATTTAAAAAAGGAACAACCATGATAAATACATAGACAATATAATGTTGCTAAAGGTCATGGTACAAATATGACAGTTCACACATTAAAATCCTCATTATAAGAAACATTATTTTAGTATGGTTGTACTTCAAGATAATATAAGTAGATAAATAGTTATAAATACTAGTGTTGGCATTAGAATTGTATATGTTTATTATTATTTATTTTTCTTAATAAGCATTAGGTGATCAGCCTTCTGAGTTCTGAGCCTGACACACACCATCGACTTTTGGGTCAAAGGCATGCATAATTACTAACACAAAAACTATAAAAAACCTTTTTCCGTAAGCATAGTAATGGTGAAAATGCAGTGTGAGCGCGATGATTGTGCGTGTACACCGGTCGCCGCAACTTGTAAATTATGTTTTCCAGCTACCATTACATCATATGCTTCTTCACCAGAGCGGACAAAGGCTTGAGTGGCCCCCTGTACCCAGAAAAAAACGAACAGATATATTTTTTTATTATTTATTTATTCAGAAGATTCACAGCACAATACAGAAATAGATGTATATATATGTAGCATTGTGGGCCAATTACAAAACTTCACATATTTTTTTTATAAAACAAGAAGGTAAGTAAGAGAAATATTTTTATTTTTATAAAACAAAAAAGAAAAAACAGAATTTAATTAGTTGACAATGAAAGGTTATCAATGCACTTCATTCATCATGGTTAAAATAATTCTGTGTAAAAGCTTTCTTGGCTGTCCTCACACTCTCAGCGAACATATCAATCTCAATTGTTAAGTCATTAAATTTGTTTGCCACTCTAACCATAAAGTTGCTCCCTCTATAATTTGTGTTTACTCTGGGTACATGCAATAGGTTCATGATTCTAAGTGTTTTGTTATATGTTAGAAGGTTTATTTTGCTTACTAGCTCGGTACAATCGACCGCACCATTAGCAATTTTCATAATGTAGATAGTGTCCGCAATATCACATTGTAATGATAATGGTAACATGTGAAAATGTTTACACCATCATACACCGGTATTTAGTTTTATATAGTAAAATAATCATAAAAATTGAAATATCTTACCTTTACATACACATTTCCATTTGAATCTTCCCGAATCTGAAGTTTTGCCGCTCTACAATCAGACCCAGCAAGTAAGTCATAAATACCTTCATTGTATATTTCAATAAAGGAAACCTGGAAACATACAATGAATTTATTATATATATAATAAAGTAAAAACAAATATTATCAATACTTAATTAAATTGCAGTGTAAGTTTCTTTATTTAAGCACTGTAAACTAAAAATCACATGAGATGTATTGGCAAAACAGAAAATGTCAGCACAAGGAAGTCTGTAGTCGGAAGTCATCTATTATAATGAATAAATAAAAAAACTGTGTCAGCTTTCAGCTCTTTTCACACCATTGGTTATATCCTTCATTTTTAAAATATTTCAATGTATGTGTCTCAATCAGATAAAAAAATCTAAGGTAGAATTCTCTATTCAGTAAAGGAGATGGGGTAAATTGAATAAGAGACATTTAAATCATGCTGATTTAATGCAATCCAGTTTTACTATCAAAATTACATAATAAATACTTACCCAAATATAATGCTTCGATTTTGATAAGTCTAAAACACTACCCCTTAAGTCTGTTCTTAGTTGAGAGCTCATTCTTCTATATTTATCTCTTAATGAGGCAGATAATTTCCTTAATCTCTTCACAAACTGGAATAAAACAAACTTTATATATTATTGGATGAATAACACAATATTTTTATATGCTACACTAACCAAAAGTTAACAGAATTGCTAATTGAGAGAAGCATCTTAAATCTTACCAATAGTTCATATTCTTGAGAAGAATAACTCAAAGAGTCAAAGCCTCTTTCAGCTGGCTTATAAACTGGATGTGTCTGGACTTCTAGATTATTAAATAAATATTCTAACGACCTTGGCACTAAGCCTGGAGATGCCACAGTGCCCATAAGTGTGTATGTTTTCCCAGAACCTGATGCACCATAAGTAAGCAAGGTAAAACTTCGACCTTCTGCCAACTTTTTTAAATTATCCTTTACTACATGGTCAAAAACTTCCTGCAAATTTTAAAGTATTAATTATATATGGTAAAAAAGGTAAATATTCTTTTAAACTAAAAAAATAGCCTTACTTTTTGAGATATATTCTCAGGAAATATATGTGAAAAAGTGTACATTTTGGATACATGATGTTGTGTCTTTCGTCCATGGCCCGCTGTAGTTGTGTCGAGAGAGGTAATCAAATATCTATCACCTCGAACTTCGTATAAATTGCTGGGGATAGTACACGGTTTTAAACGCAAATATACTTGCACTAATTCTGGTTCATCACATGTTGATTCTTCGTCAAATAAATCCATTAGATTAGTACCCTTTTGTGGACGGCGTCTCATAAACGGATTAGTAATAAGTGGAGGACGGGGTTCTATAAACGAAGGCACATCTCGTTTGCATTCAGGATTCGAAAAAATATCTGACATAGCTACCTACATATGAAAATATTATTTTATATTTGAATTTTGAATGTACACTGAAGCTGAACCATAAAACCTCTGTTTTTGTAAAAAAAACTCGACAATTTTAAACGCACAATTCAAAATAACAGTCGTTGTAAATTGAGAATGCTACAGAATAAAAATTTGCGTACACATAAACGATTGGCAATTCTATATAAATATGAATATTTAAAAGGTATCTTGTGTTCTTGATATTTTAATTGAGGAAACTTGTTTAATATAAACAAACTGTTTTTTTTTACTAAATTTCGTTTCAAAAAAGTGAAACCTGTCAATTTCTCATTACCTTTAAAAAAGGTAACTTATATATTACATTCTAAGTTGTAATGCATCTATAAAAAACAAGTGCTATTCTATTAAGGTACTTTAAATTTTCCAATTAACTTCTAATTTAACTTTTAAATTTTTAAAAATTGATCGTCTCAATAATTGTAGCTTATCATTGAATCTCAGACATTTGTGGATTACCTATCATCATTCATTACCTGTAGTGGACATTGATTACCTGTAGTGGACCATTTATAATCTGTCGTTACTGACTTTGACAAGCTTTTACAATTAATGTCGACCAAAAGTTGTGTGTGCTTGTATTGTTGTTTATTTTTCAATACTTACATTAAACATTGTAATTTCTAAAAACAATTTACTCTTCCTACAAGCACCCTACGATAAGAATTAATTTTCACAATTACGTAGTTGTTGTTATTTAACATTTCATATTTAGCTTTGTCTAAATGTGCCATTAAAGTGTTCAAGAATTTATGAGGGCTGAAGATGTGATAATTAAACGAATTTGGCTTTCTGCCATTCTCTGGTTTTATGTTTAAAAGCAAAATGATTTGGTTATCATTTATTGTGTGGCTTGTAGTAGTAGGAAAGTCAATAGGATTCTGTCCATCATTATGTTCATGCAAAGGTACAAAAGTGGGTGATGGTGAACCTCAACCTGAAGAGCCCTTAAAGTTAAGATGTGGAGGAAGTCCAACACAAATAACTGAACTGAAAGAAATAGATCTTAGCAAACTATTGGCAGTTGTTGTCAGCTTGTAAGTTAACAACATGTTATTAATATTTTTAGTCTGCATGCTTATTTATCGATTTCAAATATCACAAGCTTTATATTTTTGACTACATTTTGAATTAAAATTAAAAATCATATTTCATTAAAACTTTTTAATTTTGAATTGTGGAATTGTTGCAGAAACTTATCAGGAAATGCAATAACAACACTCTCCCGAGAACTTAATTTACCAAAGTTACAAAAACTGTAAGTAATTGTTTAGAATTTATTTATTTTGCATATAAAACATGTTATTGTAAAATATAGTGGAAATATTCATGATGAAATCATTTTTTACAACTTCTTTTTCAGAGACTTAAGTAAAAATCAAGTTAATTTGATAGAATCTGATGCATTCTACAACATGACATCAATACAAAGACTGGATTTATCGCACAATCAAATAAGCAATGTCTATAAAGAAATGTTTAAGGGTCTCATTAACTTGGAAAGATTGAATTTATCACATAATTATATCTCTGTGCTTAACACAGGCACATTTGACTATCTTGTTGGTTTGAAACAAATGTAAGTATGTCTCTACTCTTGAAAATGACTATTGGTTTATATTTATAATAATATATATTTTTTTTCCCTTTATGTATGTTTTAAAAAAGTTATAAAATTAGATTGACAATTTTTTACCAACTAAACATTAAACATTGAACAAACACAAACCTAATTCTAAACTAAAATGTAGGCATTATATTATAAAATAATAGAAAATAACTGTAATTATAATTTTATTCCAGTGACATAACAGAAAATCCATTGATTTGTGATTGTAACCTTTTATGGTTTGGTGACTGGTTAAGGAACACAAGTGTAAGGCCAGTTGGTGGCCCCAAATGTGCATTTCCAGAAAATATGGCTGACAAGCTAGTCAAAAAACTAAAAATATTTCTCGATCTTTCTGCATGCGGTAGTGTCTTACCAGCAAACAATCTAATTGTAAGACCATCACATGATCAAGTGGTGTTTGAGGGTGATACACTAAGTTTGACATGTAGTGCACCATTTGCATCTGTTATTGCAAAATATGAGTTAAACTGGGTGCATTCTATGCAAGAATGCTGTGCAGACGTGAACATAACGAGTACAGATATGCAAGAAGAAGGATTGGCGGAAACAACAGTATTCTTTCCATGTGTTTCAAACCACCATGCTGGGAATTGGACTTGTTCATACTGTGACCAGAATCATATTAAGCATAACTATACAATTCAGCTCATTGTGTTATCAAACTATACACAATACTGTCCTACAGATAGTACAACAGGGAACAAAGGGTTGTATTCTTGGCCCCAGCTGTTATTGAACCATACAGCATCTGTACCATGCCAGAGTGGTGATGGTTTAGCATATAGACATTGCTATGCGAATGTGACATGGGGTAAAGCTAATACCACAGAATGTTCATACATAAGTAATATAACCAAGTTGTTGCAGCAATTTGCCTTATTAAATGTTAGCTTGGTACAATTTTCTGCAATAAATGCTACTGAAAGACTGGCCATGTTGATTGAAGAGAAGACATATCCGTTAGCAGAAATTTCAGATGCTGATGATGTTATGTTTATTGCCGCTGCTATTAGAAATTATATGCAGTATATAGCAGAAGAGAAGGATTTAGGTAAGTCATCTTATAATTGACGATCAAATTATATATGTATGTAAACAGCAAAAATTTGATTCTTATTCTTATGATGATATATGTATGTCATTTTAAAATATTTCTTATTTTAAAATAATCAAAAACTTATAATATTTTACTTAAGTTTGGTAGTCTTAGAACCTGTGTCACATATTAATTAAGTCTATCAAAATCAATTTATTCAACCTTTATGTTTGACTTTATGATAACTTTTTATGGGATCAAAATGAGCTAACACTCACTGATTTGGGAGCGTTCAAGTATTACGTCACGCAATTTTTGGAGATTGACCCCCGCCATGTATCGCGCCGTAACGTTTCGTACCCAAGTATAGTAAAATGTTTCGTGACTACTTAGTGACTCTTTATACCTAAAAGTTACCATTATGTGGTGTAAATTACTGGAAAGTCGAAAATAATATTAACAATAACGCGTAATTCAATCCCCGCCCCGCATCGTAACGTATTACAAAAAGACCCCCTCCACCCAAAATTCTTACGTCTTACGTAATACTTGAACGCTCCATTTTACAGCAGGCACAGGTTGTTTTATAGTTCTAAATCTATTTATTTCTTTATTAGATTATTATTATAGAGATATAAGCCCAATAGGGAATACCTTAAAACACAAATGTGAAACACAGTTAACAGTGTAAAATAAATATAATAATTTAAAATAAATAAACAAAAATCCAGTTTGAAATTTTTTTACGATAAACAAAACTATATAATTTAGTTGAAACCAAAATGACAAATCTTATGACATAAAATTAACATAACATTAAACATATGTTTAAGTGAAAGTGAAAAAGTTTATCAAAATAAATGTTTTTTTTTAGTTTTGTTCTAGAATTAATATTTTTTCAGGTTCAGCTTTACTGGAAGTGATAGAAGCGGCTATGAATATATCAACTCCAGTGATGTCCCAAGCGGAAGTTACGCATGGTGCGTGCACCGACATGGTGAGAGCTGCTGAAGAAATATCCATACATACAGACAATGTTCAAGGACACAAGGTATTTTTAAAATCTTTTTAATTTTTGAATTTATACTTCTTTAGGCGCGTTATGATAAATTGATGAGAGTGAAATTTTACGATGCGCGCACCGTGACACAAAATTAACAGAATGAAGTTGCCCACGGAAGATGCTACGGCATTGGACATTATTTAACAACAACATTCAAATAATAATAGAATTTGTAAGTCCTGGCAAAAATCATATAGTAATCTAATGCTATACCTCAATTTTATTAGATTTTATTACATTTCTTTTTTTTCTTTACGTTAAAAAAAATTAATACGTCACATCTTAAACTATTGTTTGTTGTGTGTGTTACAACTCTGTGATTCATTACAACTAAATCACTCTTAATACACACTAACTAAATCAAATTAAACAGTGATACGATGAAATTACAATATAATTGTCTTTTATACAGAAAAAGATGGCGGTGGAGCGTTTTCCCGCTCGTGAAGGTTTTAGTGGGGTGACGTGTGTGTGGTACAGTGGGATGACGGATAGGAGGCTTCACTGCTCGACAACTAATAGGACTGTGGCGCCATTACTCACCGTCACAGATGCACTTATACACGCTAGTGTGCAGGTATGTGACTAAAACTGTCATTACAGTCAAAACCGTTTATAACGACATAGAAGGGACCGTATAGTATAGTTGCCGACGTTATATCCGTTAGTCGTTATAAGCAATGTCATATACACAAGTACAGTACATATGTATGTACATTGTACATAGTTATATTATCATAGTTATCTATCTAGAATAGGTAGGTATGGGTTATAATATGGTATGCTAATATTATAATATGTAAAGGAGTCAAAAAAGAAACAAAAATATTTATTACGAAATAATTAGATGCAAAAGTAATCAGTCATTTTGGTCTGTTTTTTTTAGCCCAGTCTCAAATATTTTTTTGCATTTTATCCATATTTTGACATGAGATTTTTATTCAATAGAAAACACTTTTCTCTTTTTTTGCGACATGATAACATATAAATGCACAATTGCACAGTCCAAAAAACACCAACACTATTAAATCAAACTGTTACTCACGCAGTCCATTAGCGAACTAAACATGTGTAAAGTATGCAAGGTCAAATGGCCGGGAAGAGGTTCGGATGAGGCGGGAGAAAGTGCGTAGGTAATAATATGCCTAATATTCATTCAATGCTTATAAATAAGATTTAAAATCGTTTGTATTGTTTTGTTTTGCTGAGACAAGAAGCGGTTGGTCGTTATAAGCCATGAATATCGATAAAATTTCGTCGTTGTAAGCGATATGTCGCTGTATCCGATGTGGTTATAGGCGGTTTGTTTACTGAATAGTTTACTAGGGATTCGGACGGGACCATACAATCTGGTTGTAATAACCTATATGTCGTTGTAAACGATGTCGTTATAAACGGTTTTGACTGTATTTATATTCTATTGAATTCGTATTATGCTCAGAGTCAAGACTTTATTTTTATTCTTATTGAGTGTATTTTAAAAGTTTTAATACCTAGTAGTATACTACTACAAAAAGTTTTTATTGTTAACATTACTGTAATGTAATGTTTGTTATGTTTGTGTTGTAATGGGTTATGATCTATATATATATACTAGCGGATCCGACAGACGTTGTCCTGCTTGATATTTCAAGCGATTAGGATATAAAAGTATAAAAGTACCGACTACAGCGCCATCTATCGAGCTGATTTGTGAATCTAAACCATTCCCAGATCCCCTTGAACACACAAAAAATTTCATCAAAATCGGTCCAGTCGTTTGAGAGAAGTTCAGTGACATACACACTCACAGAAGAATTATATATATTAAAATGTATGTCATGTTTGCCTTTAAGTGCTTGTCACACTAAAAATAGTATTTTGTGTTTGTTTTTACCAATGTGCCAGTGTGCCGAGCGTTGGCAAGCTTTTTCTCAATGAAAAAAAAAAACATTACCATTTCATAAAGTTCCTTGTACAAGTTAAATAAAACTACAGATACCCTTTTAAGCCAACAATAATTGATGGTGCTGCAAGATACAGGGGAAGCTCGCTTTACCCTCCTTCCTATTTATACGTTTCATTAATTTATTTTTCCTTTTGTACGTGTTACAATTTATTTTTTCTTTTAACATTAGTATTGCTAGGTGAGGGGTACCGGGTTCGATTCCCGGTTCGAGGACAAGTTTTAATTTAATTTAAATTTGTTCTCGGCCTTTGGGAGGGTTGTGCGGTACCGGGCGAGTGCCAAAACCGTACATGGAGGATATGATCGAATTTCTAAGGCAAAAAGAACGATTGATAAAAATCTCATACTTGACGCTGGCTAATGCACAAACCGTGCCAGAGCCATAAAAAAAAATAATAATAAAATATTAAGACATTTTGTAAGCTTCCTTTCCCTATCATATATTTCCATAATTTAATCCTAAAGACTAAATATTTTCACCTCATATCACTATATCGAGTGAAATATTACGTACTGGCTATATTAATAATGCTATTTTGTATATGTAATATACTCATAATTGTGTTCTTTACCTAAGTGTCTTTTTAGCAAGCAATGGTTTTACCGTCTTTCAGATCCCCCAATCACTGCTGTACAGCACGACAGATTCGGGTGTACTTTTGCAAAGTCAACCCCAAGAACTAGTTGTGTCTTTCTACGAGGATGCCTCCTTGTTCCCGCTACTTCCAAGTATGGATGAAGGAAACATCAGGGGTCACAGGTCAAAGGACTATTATGGACGAAGTACTAAACGCGAGGATATGAATATGGAAATTACATCACCGGTTGTTGGATTTCAATTGGGTGAGTTTTGACTAAAGATGATGAGGGTTTAAATAAATAAGTTTGTGTTATATTTTGTTCTTTTTTATATTTTTTCTGTTAATTCTGCAATGCCAAACGCTATCCTTAAATTTTTTAACTTTATTACTTTATAAAATAAAAATAAATCAGTAGCGATACAACCTTTTTATATCTGGGCCTCAGATTTCTGTATCTCTATCATGATCATTTGTCAAATAGGCAAGTAGGTGATCATCCTCCTGACACACGCCGTCGACATTTTGGTCTAAGCCAGTCTAACCAGTTTCCTCACTATGTTTTCGTCAGCCGGGGATCGAACCTACGACCTCAGGGATGAGAGTCGCATGCTGAATCTAGTAGGCCTAGACCGCTCTCTCTCTCTCTCTATTTATTACTTTATACTCACTGAATTATAAACTTACTAAGATAGATTTTATTTTATGATATTTCAAATATAAATTAGAATTAAAAAATCCTTCTATATAATGTTATTGATAACACTTAAGTCTTAGTTGTATTTTTTTGAAAGTGATACAAGTGTATACAAATTATCACTAAAAAAAAAAACAATCTTTCATTGACAAAAGTTATTTACCTATATCTACTAATGATTTCAGATAAGGTGTCTGTCCGGGGTGAGCTTCTAGAGCCCATAATAATAACGGTACGTCTATCGTGTGGTGGTGGAGTTGAAACTCGTGCTGCTGTATGGGAACACACCACGAGGCGGTGGACTGATAATACCACCGGTAAGTAACTTACTACTAAGTGGCAAGGGCCAGATAATTCTGTGACTGTTCATAGTTTTTTGAGGGGAGATGATTACCCAAAATTTTTTTTTGTGTGTATTATTTAACAATTGTAAAGAAATACAATACAAGAATTTGTAGTATTATCAAATATAAATGAAACAATATGACAATTAAAAGTATTCTTTTAATATCAATTCTAATACAATTAATGAAAATCTCTATACTCTGATTTTTAATTCCGTAGAATTCTGACTGCTATAATTTTTTAACATGTCAGAGATTAAAAACCTTTATGGCCGGGCACATTTTTCAATTTCAATACGGGTCTAAATATCTGAGTACATTTTATACACATTACATACATTTTATTTGTTAGTGAATGTATCCTGTATATTTTTTTTTTAAAAGGTTTACTAAAGCTGGAATCAGTAGGCAAACCAGCTTAAGAATAAAATAAAGTAATCAAAGTTAATTCGATATATATGGGTCAAATTTGTCCCTGTTCCGGTGGAGAACTTTTTAGTAGCAACACTTATGAAATGTCAGAATTCTACGGAATGAAAAATCAGAGTATAGTAATTTTTAATTAAAATTGATGATTTTATGTTTCAGACTGTCGGATATCGCACGTTGTATCAGAAATGATAATCATCAGTTGTAATCGCTTAGCGTACGTTGGTTTGCTTCAAAATGTCGAAACGGGCATATACGGGGCTCGGACCGACGGAGCTCGCTTCAAAGTCTCTCATCCGGCTGTGTACGTCGGGAGCCTTATTCTCATCGGCTGCGTCAGCTGCGCCACACTCACCTACATAATGTGTCACGCCAGCATACAGATGCCCAAAAAGTCTAAACACGCGCTAATAAACACCTGGATTGCGATCGGGTTGCTATGTTTCTTGTACACTTTAGGCATCTACCAGACGGAGGACGTCAAGCTTTGCCAGATTTTGGGCCTTTTGATCCATTATCTATCTTTGTGCTGCCTTCTTTGGATGTGTGTGTCGGCTAGTAACATGTACAAGTGGGTCACGAAAACCCACGGCCCGGTCAGGACTCCGGAAGACGAAATACCCTCGGATATACCAGTGCAGAAGCCGATTTTAGGCCTGTATTTAGTCGGGTGGGGCATAGCCCTGATCGTTTGTGGAATATCTGGGGCAGTCAATTTGAAAGATTATGCTGGATATTCTCAATGTTTCTTGAGCACCGCTCCGGCGTTGAGCGCTCTGTTCATACCGGGGGTGATTTTACTCATGATTTTGTCCATTCTATTCCTCCTCATACGATGTACTATAAGGAACACGAATGTTCAGTTGTCGGAAGGCACACAGGCCACCGAGAATGTCGATTTAGAAATGTGGGACCCAAATCAGGCGAATGAGGCGGATAGGCGAAGTATCAAATCGGGCGTCGATTCTGAGACAGAAGATGTGGAACATACCCCCATAATTCAGTTACGAGCGCAAGTTATTGTGCTGTGCCTGTACATTGCAGTATGGACGTGTGGAGGAGTTGCTGTCTATCGTCCGTTACCAGCATATTTACCTTACCAGGAAGACATTTGCAGTATCGTTTACGCTGTTTGCGCGACCATATTAGGAACGTTTATTCTTTTCTTCTACGGCATAGCTCGCAGTGACGTCAGAGCGCAGTGGTCGCTAATGCATTGCTACCTGCAGTCGAGTAAACAGTGCTGCAGGAATAGAAGCGTCTTTGATGCAAATCAGAGAAATATATCTGCGAACCCTAACAATGCTCAGGTTACGCAAATATCGGGCGATAATAGATCCAGATCGGGCAGCAGAAGCTCTAACCGAACAAACTCCAAAACAAACAATAGCGGCACCTTCAAGGCTGGCGCGGAACTCAATGGACAAACTTTACAAAAAGATGCTTCTAAAAATATAAACGGAAAAACCCCGAATATTAATCTTGTCGTCTTACACAGACAGCAGTACAGATCTAACAATTCAATGATGACGTATCCAGATAGTAGCAACTTCATCCCTGAGATGTTTTATAACCCGAATCAGATCAATGTAGCAAAGAAGTTCTTTAAGAAACAAAGACAACATATGAAGAGGAATTGCTTAGAATTACCCTTAAAAAGAAATTATGATGATGATTCGCATATTTCGTTACCATTACCATCGAAGGACCCGTACAGTGGACTTACTAATATGATGAAATCAGGAACGAAAGTTAATAACACAAATATTCATGTAGACAAACCTAATGGAACCAAAGACATACGAAATACAATGAATCCTAACTTGTTGGAGCAGGAGTCGAAAGATTTGAAAAATTATTCAACAGTAAACAAGCCTTGGAATAGGAACGACGATCCAAAGTCTGGAAGAGATCAAATCATGAATATTTACACGAATGTGCCAGAAACTCAAGTGCCTCAGCATCAAGTTGTAAAGTCTAATGTACAAAAACCATTAAATGGACAAAGAAATAGTGTGTCAGAGGAGTGTCTCCAAAGTCACGCTAGCGAACACCCCGAGATGCGAACAATATCGCAACAATGTAGCTTGGAATATAGTTCAGCATCGGAAATGGCGATGCCGCACACTTGCTCTGACCAAACCATCAATACGCATTCAGAAATGACCTCTCTCCAAGAAACTCATAGTGCCTTATGTTCTACAAATGAAATAACCGACACAGAAAGCTTCGGACAATATATTGATTATTTACAGCCTGCGAAAAACCAAGATAATAAAGAAGCCCTCGACAAATCATTACAGGATATATCTGAAGAGTGTACGATGAATAGTGATGAAATAAATCGCTCCAGTACGCCGCAAACTTTAGACGCGATTGGAGAAATGGATAATTTACTACAAAATCCAGACAACGATCTCGACGGGTCCAAAGAGAAACTCGAAGATGGCGGCAAAGAAGAATATTTTATGGCGAAAAACACGTATGACTTCGAGACGTGCAGTACTAATGCGAGTGAGCAAGGGTTTGAAAATGAGAGTGATATATACTGTCCGAACTATCAAGTGTCGGAAGTGAGTATACGCAGTCATGGTCTATACGCCCCGTCGCCATCTTCTATGTGCCCCAACGAGATCAGCTTTAGCAACGAAGACGTGTCTACGATGGAAAATCAGTACGTGAACTATGACCCGGGCTGGCGTAGAACGATAAAGAACAATCCAAAGTTGGGCAAATACGTTCCAACGCCCGCGCTGAGTTGTCCAGAAGTCAATCGGGAGAGCCCAGTGTCGTTTTCCAGTGATTTAGATGAACTTTACACACAGATTACTAGTAGGGACAAAGAGCGGGTGGCGAGGAAGGAGCAACTCGATGTGACAGTTAACAGTGACGTGACACTTAAACCTGACAGTGACAGTTGCGTTAGCGAAGCGGTGTCAGATGTCGAGTGTCGAAAAGGGGAGACTACTGTGTAATTTTTCCTTGATGCATTCGGGATTGTCTCAAAGCACAATTTTAGGTACAATTATGATTGTAAGTTTTTGATATTCCTTTAATATGGAATGAATTGGAATAATTTATTTTAACGGATTGAAACTCACTGCCAGTAATGACTATGTAAGTCTATAAGTATTTGGAATGTTCTATGAACCTTTGTAGTTGTAATATTGTATAGTTCTGTGCCATTTTGTTTGTAAAATATAGCTTTAAGATGTAATTTATGTAAAGATTTACTTGCAGTTAAACAATATCATAGAAATTTCTTAAAATTAATCGCATATTTTAATTAATATGGTCTCTTAATCCATTAGTTACGTAATGTTTTGTCCTTATCACTCATAATAAACGTACGAGACGGTACATGAATTATTTGACGGTTATACAGAAATAAAAGATTGTTTTCTTGTAAGTATACTTAACTTATACTTTTAATAATTAATTACAATATTATCTACTTAATGTATTTAATGTGCCAAATTTACCGGACTGAATTGTATCGATATAAGTGTTTGCCTTTATTCTAGTCTATTTTGATGAAAATTTCTTTTAGTCTTCCAACACTTCAAAATGTACTTACAATGACATTAATCATAACTATTGGAATCAGTAAAAATAATTTTTAGTCTATTTAGAGACTTAACAACCTACAAACTGATCTCAATTTATTTATTTGGAAAAATTCTTCTTAAAAAGTTCTTGTAAAATAATATCTAGGTTGTACCAAGATAAATTTCAAGATGTGTCAAGCAATTTCTCTGATACAACATTCGTGCTAGACATAGTATGGTAAGATTCGTAGATTTTTATAGTGTTTATAATACATGTTATACATTGTATGTTAATAGTTATTCTAACATGAGCGTCACCTTAGCTTAAACAATTGTCGACGCATTATTAACTAAGGCTTGGGGTCATAAATTATATTTATCTGTCTGTCTCGCTCGCACTTATAGGTCATATGGAGAGGTATTGTGATGTGCGTAAGAATTTTAGAGGTGCATATCGATACGCTAAATTATGTTAAGTATTAATAGACTCGAACAGACTATATCCGCATTTTCCTTTAAATATTTTCGTCCATCGTCATTTTTTTTTTAAATGGACCTTCGCCAAAATTTTTCTCATTGAAGAATATTCGTACTTAAATTTAGGCATCTGTTCTTGGTCGTTTCTAGAATTCTAGCCAACGATTGATATTCCCCGTTGTCATAATGAATGAATGGTACGTTTTATGGTACGTGCGCAGGTAGCTAAGTATCGATAGCGGGTTGCATTGCGTGCCCACTGTCAGTGACATTTATTGCCCGACGACTCAGTTTCAAATGCGTCGTATTATTCGTATGGGCAAGTCAGCCCACTGTGGGCGTATTTGGAACTAAAACACGGAAGCCTCAAGCCTTTGTAAACGTTACGTATAGACAACGCTGTGTTGCCACCTTATATTGTATTAGTATTGAATATATGACTAAACTATGGGAAAGTTTTTGAAGTGCGAGTAGACGAATACTATCGCCTATATAGTATAATTCGAAACTTTTGCAGCATTTAAAAGTTAACTGCAATTGGATCTGTTAAGGAGTGAAGGTAAGGTTTAAAACTTTTCGATATATGGGATAGTATTCGTTTATTCGATAATGATTACCACTGTATTGCACTGTATGAACGCGTTAAGCCAGGCTTGTACTACAAATCTACGTACCTAATGTATGGAGCTATTGTGATGGTCGACGGCCAGCATCATTTTCAATTCAATGTTGAAGTTTTCTATCTTAAGTCTTAAGATTAGACATAATTAAAATGGAATGTGACACGCTAAACGCATGTGTAGTACTGTTTTGCTATAAATATTAACATTTGTGAATATTTAATATATGGATAGAAAATTTATTAACAGTTAGCTTTTTGTGGGCATATTGCATAATAAAAAGCATTTGCACTTAACTTTGGTTTTATTTTATAATTATAAATTTAAATTATATTGCAAACATAAAATGAGAATTGGTATCCAGGTAGATTTTCTCATACTCAAGCTTGTTCGATTGGTTAACTACTCATTTGTGTAAGAAATGTTTCTTTACCCAAATTTGTATAAAAATCTAGACTATTAAATGCATTGAACTGCTAGTAAATCGTAAGTATGTGAGGTTTGAACGCAATGTATTTCGTTGGAAAGAATATATGGGCACTAGCTGATCCGGCAAACGTCGTTTTGCCATGTTTATCATTTATAATAAAAAATAGGAGTTGATCGTAGAGGGGTGAAAATTAGGGGTTGTATGTATTTTTTAATGCTGTATCATAAAAAAATAAAGAATAAATTTTTATCTAAAATAAAAAAAAGAAAATTAGGGGTGGACTACCCTTAACATTTAGGGGGATGAAAAATAGATGTTGTCCGATTCTCAGACATACCCAATATGCACACAAAATTTCATGAGAATCGGTCGAGCCGTTTCGGAGGAGTTAAACCACAAACACCGCGACACGAGAATTTTATATATTAGATTTAATATCAAGTATGTTCGTATCATGAGGCGTGGGTAGGGTCTCGCTGTATTACAAACTATTGATATTGTTCATGAGATATTTGTCATTAATAAATGATGCTGTATAAAAAGATCCAAATCAATAATTTTACAAAAAATTCATACAAATCATACAGGGACTGTGTAGGATTTGGAAACTTGCTTGCATTTTAAATAAAAGTAATTTACGGCTTCAACAAAGACAGAAAAATAATTTTATATGTCTCAAAGCCAAAAGGCTATCAATATCAAACATGCATTAAAAAAACATGCAATCGCGTTGTGAGAAATGCAATAATAAATATTATCGGTATGACCCTATGCCGGTTTATTGAACTGCGATTAAAATTAATTATGAACTATAAAATTCGAAAATAAAGATGCAATTGTTCGTACACTTTCATTTCACGTTTTATAAAAATCCTGGATAATATAATTTACCTATACTTAAATAGGCTAAAAGTATGGGTGTCAGTACTTAAGTTTTTTAACGTTTCAATAATTGCAAAATAAGTTTAAATAATGATTTTAATCATAAAATCTAAGTAGTGAAAGGGTGAGATACCGTGTGATATTTGAGTGTTGGAGAAAGTATGCTAAGTTTGACTTCCTTTTATCATAGTGTTGGATTTGATATACGAAGAATCAGAGGTTCTCGAAGCATTTCACCCCAAGAAACAGAAGACCGTGAATGCAAGACTTTCAATATTTCTGCAAGGTAGAGTACCATAATACATAGACATAAACACGCTGTTCCGATCCACGCAATTCAATTTAGCAAACATCGTCATGCTCCAGATTATATCTCTTTTTATCGCTGCATAAACACAATCTAACAAAAAGAGATAGGTAAGGTTAATTGTCTTACACTGCTTTACAGTTTAACTAGAGTAATTTTAAACGTAAGACAAATAAAACAAAGTCTAGAAAAACCATATAGTCTGTATTTAAAAAATGGATGCAATCAATTCATACAAAAATAATTAAGATCTAAATTTAATAAGTTTATAATGTAACTAAACAAACATAGACTTCAAATCAAGTAATAAAATTATACATTTGGGCTTTCGACAGCTTACAATTAATAAGATGTCAATGTGTTGACACTTATAATTAGGCATTCTTTAAAATCCGAATCAAAATAAACAGTTTCGAATTATCCAGCATCCTGAATCGAAAAGATAATAGAATAGTATGTAATAATTTCTATCGAAAACTTTATCTTTAATAAAGCTTACGTAGACTTTTATTGTAGCGTTTTCAGTCTAAACAATTATTATTTAACACACAATCTCCTACGGTTAAAAGAGGACGTTCAAATATTACGTAACAACTATAGGGTGAGGGAGAGGGGGGAGGGGGGAGGATTGATCTTTGATTTTGTTATTTGGTGATTACGTGAACAATTTTTTTTTTTTGTTTTTTTTTATGTAATAGGGGGCAAACGGGCAGGAGGCTCACCTGATGTTAAGTGATACCGCCATCCATGGACACTCACAATGCCAGAAGGCTCGCAAGTGCGTTGCCGGCCTTTCAAGAATTGGTACGCTCTTTTATTGAAGGACCCTAAGTCGAATTGGTTCGGAAATACTTCTGTGGGCAGCTGGTTCCACATAGTGGTGGTGCGCGGCAAAAACTGCCTTAGAACAATAATTACACATTGTCTATGCTTGAAAACTATAACGAAATGCATTTTCGAGGATTCCTACAAAAAATTAAAACGTTTATGTACTATTATTTTTGAGAGCTTTGTTTACTTTGCAGTTAATCTGCTTACGTAATACTTGAACGGCCCCAAAGCAGTTAATTGTAAAAAGTAAATTAGTTCCTAACATAAAGTGCAGTGTATACACTATATATGACACGAAAGTAAACTCCAACCCTTAAAATTTTACGTGAGATTCGAGAGGCTTGGGAATTAATAAATAAAAACTATGCGTTTGCTGGAAGTGCCAAACGGGCGGTGAATTCTCTTCCTCGATCCGCCACAGCTTCTAACATTCGTGTGACCAGCCCCCGAGGTATATCCTCTGATTGTTTCTTCTTACCTATATTTAAAATGTGCTATTAGCGAAAGTTAGCTAAAGATTTAATTTTTCATTAGGTAAAACATAACGTTTGATTTTTACCATGTTTCGTAATTTAATTAAAACAGAAAACGATTTCAATTGCATGTGAAACATTTAATTTATGATTGCGGTGTAGGAGTAATTGTTTCTGGTTGCTGGGCAGAAAAGGTTATCTACTCTACAGACAACAAAAGCTCTTAAAAAGGTTTAATGAAACAGAAATTGCAGGGTTACGGAATTCCATGGTCAGTTTATTTTATTATTAGATCAAGTGATTCTATCCAGGTAAGGTTTAAAATTGAACATTATATAGCGACATTATATTACTCTTATTAGTTATTGTATTAAAACATAATATGTAATACATCTTTACACCTATATTTGTACACATATAGGTACTGTTTTTACTTTTTGGAACATAGTATTTGAAGCGACTCTTACCAACGATAAAGTCCAAAACGTGCAGTGGTACGTCCTTGTCTCCTGGCTCTGGTTTCGTGACCAGTCGAAACGCTGGACCATTGCAATGCTGAGCACTAGCCACTAATTGCGCTGCGCTCTCTTTACCACCGATCAGCAAGCCCCGCGGCTGAACTTTGTGGTCAGGGTGTATACGATACCAAGCAGCACCTTGAAAAGAATAGAAGAAGCAGATAGTCACATTTCTTCGTTTTTCTGCATTGAAGCAAATTAAATAAGTCTCCAACAATATTTGATTTTGATGAATATAGTTGTTAAATATTGCATCGTGAAATATCTATAGCAAATATATTATGTGTGTATTATATAAGTTATGAGGATACAATGACTGTAAATAATTGATATTTGAATTTCAAGATTTGCGTCCGTTGCGACACTGAAACTTTGCTTAGAAGATTGAAAAAGTATGTCCCTTTATCTACGTGTTTTTCCAGTTTTATCATGTATTTCAACTATCTGTAGTATGCAGTTTAGTTCAATATCTGTTGTTAATAAAAACGATTTTTTTGTATTACCTCTCACATAGTTAAGCGCACCGCTCCAATCTCTTGCACGTGAACTAGCCCATTTTGTATTATTTTTAATTTCACCCTGCGCCAACCATCTTTCGGGGAAATATGGCCACTGAAAACCAACAATTTATACAATAACTAGCAGACTCGGCCAAGCGTTGCTGTGGCTAAGGTTTTTAAATAGTAGTAAACTATTCAAGGGAAACGGTAGGAGAACACCAGTCATGGAGATCACCATGCTTTTATCGTGGTTATGCCAATTAATTCTAGCTTATGTGAAACGTTGGTACGTTCAACACAGCGCGATCTGTTAGAATTGAGACTGTAAAATAATAAAGAAATAATTTGCAATAAAATAATATTGCGGGTATAAATTGAGATATTAGCTTATAAGATAGGAATATTAGTAATTTATATATATGTATTAAGATAATCATTTAAACAAATAATCATTTATTCAAATGATGTAGCGTGAAAGACATATTTTATCTACTTTAAATACCAGAAGCGATAAAAGTATCTATTTTCATTTAGGAATCAATTTATACTACCAAATATGAAATAAATTATTAATTTTTATTGTAGTTATGGTTCACTATTTTGGCTATAATGGCTTACACATACGACATATACCTATACATATATATTCTGTGGCGAGCTTTTTTGTAGAACTATTTAAGATACACATTTCCATCAAACATTACATATGTGTAACTCTAGCGGGTTTGGCAGCGCACGCCAGAATAGCTCGCAGATGGTAGATTTTTTCCTACTTGAATTGCCCAAAATATCAACTATTTTGGACAATTCACACAATATCTTTTATAAACTGAAGCCTATGTGATATTATGTAAATTGTAAATTTCATTAAAATCCATTCAGTAGTTTTTACGTGAAAGAGTAACAAACATCCATCCACACTTACAAACCTTCCCATTTATAATATTAGTAGGATTATTAACTGGGAGGGAAGTTGTGCTCTTACTACAAACTAAAGTTTGACGACTAACAAAAGTGAATGTTAAAAAAGGAGGGTTTAATACGCACCTGAATAAAGTGTAAAGAACGATGACAAAATGCTGCTGGGGGATGTAGCCAGTAGAGATTTGGGTGTGGCGCGTTGGCAACTATGAATTTACTGACAATTGACCCATAGCAGTGCACAAAGTACCTGGTAGAATATTCAACACTCAGAAGTAGTTAATGATACAGCTGTCATAACACCAATTATCTAAGTGGTTGACGGTAGGTATGAACTTAATAACTAGTAATAACTTAATAAGAAATACTTGAATTATTTCTTTGTGTACCATACACCTGTAGAGATGTGTGAATGTGTGAGTGTAAAAACACACGCACACACTGTAGTGATCGATTCAAATAGTAGATATTTGGTTGTCAACCTATATTGTACCTATTTTTACTACTAGAAGATGGGTAATTTTATTTTAACAGACTAATCTATTTGTCGAGGTTGCTGTAATATCTATATATACTAAAATTACAAAGAGAAAAGATTGGTATTTTTACAGGTAACAAATAAACTCAAAAATTGGGTACATATATATAGGCTTGCCAAGCCGAGACATTGGTCTCTAGTTGTATTATATTATGTATTTGGTTTCGGAGCAATAGACAAAAGCATTTTTAGTGCGTGCATTAGTTAGTATTTATATGCCAAAAGGCTATGAAGTTTTCGATTCATCGATTGAAACTTCAAGACAAAGTTATGATAACGTAAACGTATGATACGAAGCCGTACAAACATAAAAGGCCTTGTAACACATACAAATGAGTTAAATTGGAGATGGGCGGTCATATTGCCCGCATTTGTGATTACAGATGGGTCAAGAAGACCCTTACTTGGAATGGACCAGTGTGAAGAAGAAAGAGACGCCCACCAGAAACTTGGGAAGATGGAATGAAAGGGATAGCGGGGCAGAATTGGAAAATTGTCGCGAGGAATAGAAACACGTGGAAGAATTTGGAGGAGGCCTTCTCTTCTTGGAGGTCGACTACTAGTCTAAAGCATAATGACATGGAATTAGTGTAGTGCAGTACTTGAATAAAAGCAATTTTTATTAAATTTTTTAACAACTTTACGAAATACATACAAATTGTTTTTATTATTCCTTAAGAATCACCGAAACTATGAATCAGTTACTCTATCTGATTTTACGAGACTCATAGAAATACTTATTAAATTTCGTAATCTTCATGTACGACATGTATTTCCAGTTAAATTTCGATACTACGTGTTGTGATAATAAACAGGATTTAATTGATAAACGATAAATTTGTCTCAGTCGAAGTCAAAATAGAGATTAGGAGTTATCACTGCATTACAAGGTGTGATAAGCATCACGTCCAAGTTTCAAAGGTTATTAAACTGTAAAATAGGCCTAAAGATTTAATAGATCGTTAATATTTTTATATTATATTCATTCATGATTCGTTGGGACATTCATGATCGGCATTGCGATCGGTAGTGTAGGTACACAATGACATAGAAATTAATAATAATCAGACAGTTAATTATTTGAAACATTTAGGTTTAGTATTTTTTATTCTTAACTGTTTATTTGTTTATTAACACTTTGTTGCAGAAATATAATACAATTGCCATAATTAAATCAAAAGAAGGACAACTGGCAGATATCGCTTTCGAGCGATCTCTTCTAGGCAACCACTGTGAGAAAAAAAAATAAGATAAGCAAGAAGTACAAAATACATAAGACATATAGTTATTTAGACAAAACTAATGGAACAAAACAAAGCACTTAAAACGATGATTATAAAATGAAGGCCCGATCGAAAATCGATTGTATAAATATTTAATATGTAGAACTTTGGATTAAAAGTGTTTTATTTATTTTTGTTTCTAAAGCGGTGTAAGCGATGGAATTGTTGACTTTCACGCAGTTTTCACGTGTAGATACACTGTTATGACACGATTTAAAAGCATACTGTAATCAAATTCGACACATTAAAATCATAGGCTACTAATTATCTATATGTATAAAAATGAAACCCGTTTTCCGTTGTCACGACATAACATGAAAACGGCTTGACCGATTTGTCTGATTCTTTTTTTATAATATTCCTTGAAGTACGAGGATGGTTCTTACGGAGAGAAAAATTAAAAAAAAATGAGTGAAAAAGTCTAAAAACAACACTTTTCTATATTCCCATACAAAATATTTGTAATAATATTTAAAGGCAATTTGAAATTTAATACCATATCATAAAGTTCAAGTGTTAGTGGAGGGGTTCCGGGAAGGTAAATTTTTATTTTTTGATATAATGTATTTGTTGTATTATCAACTTTATTTTTTTTATCTTACTAGCTAGACCGGTGTCCCGAATAGCAGAATAAGTATTAAAAAAAAAAAAAAGAATCGACTGTTAGGAGGTACGATGTTCGCCAGGCCAGCTAGTTCTGAATAAAAATAATTTATTTATTTTGCCGTAAACACAATTTGGGTCGCAGCGCCAGAGGAATTAGTTGTCTGAAATGTAGAATACTTACCATGTCAGCATTCCACCAATTCCGAAGCCAATTACAATAGCTGGGTGGGTCTCGGTCACGCCCAGAGCTTTCAACAAGGCTGCCAATTCCCCGACAGCCTTCGGTGGAGTCAGATCCCGTCTGTTCCCAGTCTCACTGCCCCCAGACCCACGAAGGTCCAGGGTAATGACGTGGTATCCGTTTTCAGCAAGCCTTCGCACCGCTGAAGACCACGTTGGGACCCATAGGTTGCCAGTGTCCGGGGCATCTCCCAGGATTAGGATTAATTGACCAGATTTTGGACCTGTTTCTACGTAATGATATTTTACCCCCTAAAAATATGAATTGCAGTGTCAGCTAGTAGTTAAGCAATAAGCATGCGATTTAAACCCTGAGATTCGATCAGCGGCCAATGAATTCTCCTTTCTATGCTCGTGAAACATCAGATTCGGGTTATGAATGAGAGAATATCCATTTAGTTGGATTTTCCCTTATAATTACGAATAAAAACACCCAAATACTTTATACGTAAATTAATAGCCAACAAAGTATTTTGTTAGACCAATATTTGTAAATATTTAAAACTACCCACATACCATAATTTTAATATAACAATGAATTCCAATTGAGGAATCTACTGTTAGTTCTACCGGCGGTGCACTATTAGACATTTTTCTTCTATGTCCTTTCCATAACCTTTTTATCGCTAGTTGTATTAACTGCCACAGACCCAAATAGATGCACTCGAAAAATAACTGCACTGCTTGCCATCCCGACACCACTTGCAATATCGAATTACTTTTAACACCCATCACTTATAAAACGCGACCGATCCTCTTTTGTTTTACGCGTTCTCTGATTTATTTATAAATGACATATGTTCCGTCGTCGCCTTATCAGTGTTATCGTTTGCATGAACTTTGGATTCATGGGCCTGGTTGGGGACTACTGTCCGCGATTAGCCGTAGACAGTGTCATAGATAATGTAAATAACTGACATTGACAAGTGAGTATTGTAAATAAAAGACAACTCTAAGAATATCTACCTAAATTTTTTTGTAGTATAATGTTAACCTCTTGTATATATTATTAGATGGCTGTGTGTGTGTCTTTCTTGTGACGTCATTTTTGTTTTGGGTAACTCTGCTTAGATTAAATTCAATCTATTAAATTTATCGTCACCGTGTGAAGACTTCGAACGCGACATTGGCGGAATTGTGATATACACAGAAGTCGCCATTATAAATAAAGTGGAGTGAAGTGAAGTACCTAAATTTTTTTTTTCGCTTAATTTTTGTATTGCTTTTATGTGTTATTTAGGAAATATTATTAGGCATTTTACATATACATATAATAAACGTAAAACTTAATAATATATATAATATATATAAACGTAAATTTGCATATACAGTACATTCATAGTTTTGTAATAATATATCATAGTACTTTCCTCATAAGGATGTCTGCGTATTACTTCTGAATGTCATCATTCGGTTTTAAAAACAAATTAAGGCGGTGAGACAGCGCACTCAAGATGAGTAAGTAATGACAATCGCAGACAGCAAGTCACGGTGTCTAACGACGACATGAGAGCGACCTCAGGGACAGACTTGAGGCAACAAGGCAACTTTAAATTTAATATGACTGTAATAAGGTTATATACATACATAAATATTAAGTCATTGATTAGTAAAGACGTATTTTAATATCTTACAATGAATATTTCAGATTTAAATGCAGTTTGTACTTGTACTATTCACAAAGAATGTTCGTAAATATCCATATAATAATTAATTTCAAAGAATTAATGATCATCAAACATGTGAACAACAAAAAAACGAAATGTCATATGTCAAAATTGCTTACGACTTAAATGTCAGCGTGTCTGAAATAAAGATTACAAGTGGAGCCTCAATGAATAACCATTTGTATCTGTACACTTAAAGAATGTTACGCCTACTACAATAGTAACGCAATAAAATAATTTCGCGAGTGAAAAATTGCCTACCGCATGACAAGGAGATTCTATACAAATCCTTTTATGACTACATTGCTGAACATTATCAGCCGTATGCAATAATTTATAGGCGTTTTTGTAGTCGGTCTCCAAATAAAAAAAATAAGAAAGCGTTTATGTAGTTTATAAGTGTTAAAAGTGTAAGATTAGGGGAAAGTTTTTAAAGATTCATAACAAAAACACTATACCTAAATACAATATTAAAATAAAATAAAATTTTGATATTTTACTAAAATCGAACTTACGAGTTAGAACCTAAAGACGGTTAGATAAACTTTGAAGTGCAATTTTAATATTATGTTGTTGTATTATGATTTTTCTGTATTTTTTTATATCAGTCTTGCTTTGTCGGTCATAATTACGGCAGAAAAGGTAAACAAAATATGTATTTACCTACAGATCTCCAGACATAAAAAAGTACCCAAAAACTCTTCAAAAGCAAGGGCCGTAATTTTAAATCACGTCACGTCGCGGGGCGTGCCTACTCCATCGCCCCCGCCGTGTCATTTACATGACAATCCCTGGCCCTATATACTTGTATGTTAATAGCAGCCCCCATAGAGACTATGTATCACTAAATGCATCTACACGTTTTGTGTAGGCATTATAAGAGGTGTGAAGAATTCGAGCCATCGATATTCATCAGGGAAAATCTGATAAGAAGACATACAAGTGTTGCTAAAATGTTGGATACTTGAACATATTAATGTCAAACTAAAGACGAAATGGTAGTGCATTTCACATGACAGTGATGTCCAGTTGGAGGGTTCCCCCTTTAGGGGGAATCAAGATGTCCTGGGGGGTTTTTAGGAGGTACATTTATTTAGGGGGTACTTTTTTATTTTTTCTTAAGAAACGCACGATTATATACAATGTATAACATTCCTTTAAGCCAACCAGTTATAAATTCCATGCGTAGCTATAACTGAAATATAAAAATCTATAATGCTCCAAGTACAAGAATTGGACACTTTAGGGGTTTTAATCGATATTTAGAGGGAATTTGAGAGAGAACATTCTATAGGAGTTGGCCTGACTCGCTTGGTTGTTAATGGTTAAAAGCAGTAAGCACTTCTAGTCGAACGGACGCGCGACACGATCTGTCGTTCCATTTAACCAATCGTAGCTCGCTTTATATTCTCAATCCCACAGCTTAATAAAACTATAGATAGACCAAAGATAATAGCCATCTTGTTTGTGACCTTGATTCTTTTTAAAATGGCCAATGTTGTTTTCAATTTGATCTGTCTATTTATTTTTAATCTACCAACTGCATAGTATTGTCACCCGTCTAAAAGCCCGCCTAAAGACGAAAGATAAGACCCACATATTTTAAACGACAGTAGGTAATTCAGATGTCACACAATGTTATGTTGAATACCACAAAGGCTTTTGAATTCGTAATGGAGATATTTATCAAATTATTTGTAATACCAGGTAACGTTCGTGGTGTCTTATTGCAATTTTTGTGGCGTAATATGAAACTAAACGCATTGCGTATTATAAAAGATTACTCGATAGTTGAAAATGATATTAAATAGATCCCTGTTTTTGAGCGGAATTGGGTGAGTGAGTTGTACCTACGGGATTAAATTTTGTATGTTTTTCATTAAATAATAATTCATGATGTAATTATTTATTGATACCTATATATAATATTTGTATACGTACAAAGGCTATTAAATTTTGTACCAAACTGAAATCGTATAATTAAACATCCAAATTACAAGCAGCCCCGCTGTTCGAAAATTGAAATTCATTTCCCGCGCGCGCCTGACAGTTTCTTTTTTAATTTTTCAGGGCATTAGCATGCGCTCGGCGGCCAGTAACAAAGTTATACTCTGTGCATTACGTAGGACACAATAGAGGGCACTCGTTATCTACTTGACTGTGTAACTTCGTTTGTGAACGCTCACGTACCCTCGATATTGAGGAGCAATGAGGACTTTAAAATAACACATTGTATTGTGTTATTCAACTCGTAGTAAAGTATGATTTATGACGTATTAAAGTAAGTGCTTAAGATATATTGATATGTACAGGGAAGAAAAATTCAGATTTTAATTTACAAAATTCCGTATTTTTATTCATAAATTCTTTTTTTTAAATCATGACGGTTTTTTCTCTCGACTCAATTCTAGTAGTTGTTAACAGGTTTCGTAAACCAATAAAACAATCATCACTTTACTGAATTAGTAAAGCTAATGCTTTAACATGAACGATTGAAAACTTTTGTACTTTAAGCCGTCAGTAAAATAAAATAGTAAAAATATTTCTAATTTGTCCGTTATGCTCCTGTGTAATAACAACATTTTGATTTCAACTTAGAGGGTGCGTCACGCGTAGCAAGAGCTCGCAATACCTATTATGGCGCCCCTCCGAAAAGATTCATTTAAAATGTTATTTTACACCCAGCTATGTACATCTTTTGTATCGATGCCATTCTGTAAAATTACATTGTAATAAAATACAAAAGAGGTTTCATTCGACTCCGAACTTTATGACCGTTAGAAAAATTTATACTGTCTATTGTAATTAAGGCGGGAGAAATGTCGCCATTTTGTTCTATGGGGGTGAAAAGTAAAATTCACATCTTAGAAGTAATTACTATCTATTTTTTTATATTATATATAGCTATCTAATTATTTAAATGACGTAATGCACTATAAAATTTGTATATTAAAGTGTTTGTAGGTTTTAAATTGTCATGAATCCTACCTAAACATTTACAGAAATCGGTTAAATGTTTCCTGTAGGTATGTATCATTCATTTAATTATGCTTAAAGAAGGTATATTAGCTAACTTTTCTATTTATTGTGATTTCATCTTAAAGTGTAGTACTAATATTTCCAGGAAGTCGAGACTAGTTTCAATTAGTTATAAATGTACTCACTAGATGGCGACAGCTGTGTCAAACAACGTGTTAACGCAAGTTAAAACATTTATAAAAGCAAATATAATTAAGTAAGGTTCGTAGAAAAGAAAGCGAGTGGAACTGAATGATATTAATTGATGACAATACAAATAGATATATCTACAATTTATTACAAAAAAAAGTTATAGAAAATATTACATATAATTTGTCTTATCAAGGTATATTAAATATAATCTACAAAGGTTACTTTTTTTATTGATTTACTTTTACAATTACTAATTAAAAAAATTACAAAAAACTAAACGGTATGTTTTAAATAATTAATTTGTACGTTGTTTAATGAATGAAATGAAAGACAAATTTTATAAACAGCCTCTCAGCGGGACATAATTTTTATAAAAATTGTGGAAATAGTATATAATCTAGCATTCTGGTCGTGTAAGAAGGTTCTAGAGATGTCTAGGTGTTGTTCTTAAAGTAGTTTTTGAGTTCGTTAAAACATACAAAAATACCAAGTCTTTTTCTTCATAATATAATAATAATAAAAACGTGTTTAATTTCGAATCATTACAAAAGTAGAATATACAGCTTAGATTAGTTAATTTTTTTTTCTTGTTATCCTAATATCCTAGCTTCTTCAGTACCGTTGATCGGAACCGCTTCACGGGTAAAGACGTCTAGCTTTTTCCAAATATCCATGACTTTCTTTCTCCATTCGCTACCCGCTAATGCTTCTATTTCTTCTATCCACAGTTTTTGGGTCGCCCACAGTTCTTCTCCTTTCTCTTAGTCCTATAGTTGTATTTAAAGTCCACTTTATAATATACTAGTAGACTCGGCCAAGCGTTGCTGTGGCTAAGATTTTTGTTATATTACATAGTAGTAAACTATTCAAGAGAAACGGCAGGAGAAGAACACCAATCCACCATGCTTTTTTGGTTGTTATGCCATTAAATTGTAGCTTATGTGAAACGTTGGTAATTATTTTGATAAGGATCAATACCTAGGTATGAATAAAGAGCCTTTTCTAGCGGTGGTATTTTAATAATAAAAAATTAATAAAAGGACCCTTATTGTGACGTAACTATAAAAGATAGAGACATGCTGTCGAAATTTTTTATAGATAGTGATGTGTTCTGAAAAAATGTAATACATCATTTTGTTCTATCATTAATAGTTTTCGCAGCGCACGCGATCGAAGAAAGTTTTTGTTTATTTTTTTTACACCTTGGGTTAGATTTTTCAAGTTTTAGTAAGCATCCCTATTTTTTTTGAAAATGAAACATAGCCTATGTCACTCGGGAATAGTGTAGCTAGCCAACGGTGAAAGAATTTTTGAAATCGGTCCTGTAGCTTCGGAGCCTATTCATTTCAAACAAACAAAAAATCAAACCGTTTCTCTTTATAATATTAGTATAGAGTATACTAAAAATCCTCACAGCCGAAGCCAGTACGATCTCTAAAGTAGCAAAAGTTCAGTGACAGGCACATGCCAGTCGTGTAAGTGGCTTCGTTACTTCGCTCGGCTCCTTCAACTGCCAACAATTATCTCGGCGAGTGTAGTTTCGAGCACTTTTTGCTCCTAGTCATCATCTACCTACCATCTTGTTCAGCTATGTGATTTTCATTTATAGTCTGTGTTTGCAACGAGATATTTGTATGTAAGATATAGAAAGTCTCGTTTTGAAATGATTTTTTTAAATCAGTACTATAACGTATAGGTTATGTTTAAATAAAAAATAAAAGAGGTTAAACACGCTAAACATCGCCAAGATTGGAACAATTTAGGGGAGGCCTTTGTAGAAGGACAAGCTAATTAAATAAATAAATAACCGTTTGCCGATCGATAAGTATAATAAATATTTTAAGTACATTTAGTTATAACACCCTAAAGGTTCCTCAAAAGATTTTTAGTTATATTATTGCTTTCTTTGATATATATTACATAGTTGGATTAAAATGATTTTATTGTTAACAATCCATTTACTTATTAAATACTTAATTATATGAAAGTATTTGTTTAATGGCGGAAAAAGAACTCTAGGTATATTTAGTAAGTAAGTTAGTTATAAGCTGCTTAAATCTTTCTCAATAAAACCAAAAAATATTTGGCATGTACCTAAGCTAAACAGAATTACAGGATTTAAAAAAAATATATATTTCGTAAAATTTCGTATGAAAAAAAATCATAGGTATTTCAATTCAGCTCGGCTTCGCATAAGTCTTAATCTAATAAGTGAATTAGTTTCAATATTATTGGATTATTATTTTCCATGACTGTCAAACGATTGGCACCTAATCTATATAAATAAAAATGAATCGCAAAATATACCATTATGAGAACTCTGAGGAAGGTTTAGTATGTTCATATTAAGGTGAAAAGAAGTTCTAGAAGAGAGTTCGAGATTAGAAGCTAGTTACCTACTGTATAGATATTATATGCACCTATTAATGGAGAACAGAAGAGAGACCGAGGTGTTTTTTTTAAAATAAAAATTCTAATTCCAGCCAGCCAGCATAGTGGTAGAATTGATTTTTTTATATGATACAAACGCCCAAAAACGGCAGTCATCGAAGCCCGTGGAGCTCCATTTTAGTGGATGCGTTGCCGGCCTTTCAAATTATTTAATTATTAAACCAATTCTAACTTGTGCATATCATAAAAACTAAATAAGTATTTTGTAATCTTTTATGGAAGAATCGTTTTATCTTAAAATAAAACAATAAAATAAAACATGTTTATATGGAACATAAGATACAGGTATCACTTATTCCACGTCATTAAATTTGAATTTGTAGGCATCCCTACTCATCGGCAAAGAAGACAGAGGGTGTAGGCCGAGAGAAAAAGCCGGCGTAAAAAACTCTCGGTACTCTTTTAAAATAGCAAATCATCCAACAACACAACAAACACATTTTTAAACAAATATAGCAAATTAATTAGAAGTAGCGTGTCTAGCACTAGTCCCAGGCCCTTTTATCAACTACATAATCGTTAACTTTATAGTACCTAAGCCTTTTTACACAGCTTTTCTTTAATACATTTCTTAAATTTATTAAAAGGCAGACATAAAAGAGCCTCTGGGATTTTATTAAAGAAGAGTATCCCTTTAAACCAAGTAACAGACCATACAACCTACAGTGACTCTTAATAATATTCATTCCACCGTACCTAGTGATAATTACACAGGTTATATAATCATCAAAACCAACATTGTTAAGCATTTCAACCGTAACTGGTTGGCAGATGTTAATTAAAACGTATCAAAATAAACACATGTTTCAAGTACTTTCTTAATACGCAGATGCCACTGATACTGGGTACAAAAAGTGAGCCGGTTTTTATCTGTGGTCAAGTATTTATGGTCAGTTATTGTCTCTGGTCACGTACGACATTGTGGCATAGACAATGAGATGAGGATGCTGTGTTATTTCAACTGGACCGTGCGTGATTTTATAGGCGTGATTAGTTAGGGCTGCGTATTATTGTTAATTTTTGATAATATTTCTTTTATTTGTAAAGGTAACTTATAAAGAGCAATAATAAAAGTTTAGTAATAGTAGGCATAAGTTTGATTCCGGTTAAAACAGAAGCATAGTGGAGGCAGTAGATAATCAGCACAGGCTGATCATCGAAGCTGTTTAGAAACGTAACCCAATGTAAGAAACCTAATAAAATTAACGTAAAGTTTTTGTCTCACGAGGGGTCATTGACCCTTTTAAATTGTTATACACAATACCTACAGTATTATTATTGAATTATTTGCTTTGCGGCCAGTTTAGTCGACCGCACCTTAACTTGGCAAACGCTACGGTAATGTTCTATTGATCTATGAACATAGACAGAACATAGCAGATACTACTTTAGTATATCCTCAATGTCACCATTATCTATGATCATAATGCACCTTAGGTATGTGGCTGGGCGGAGTTAATGTTAGCCAATCCTGTAAGTGATACCTTACTTCTTCTCAATTCACTGTACACTAATATAACCTATAAATCGTTTAGTATAAAGCACAGTTTCCCATCCGCACCTTTAGGTACTTTTGTAAGCGATACCCCCGTACTGAGTTGACAAAGAAGGTGATTATTGTCTTTGTTACCGTCACATAGAGTTTATTTTCCCATGTCATGTCACTGTAATTGATATGATTCGGGAAAATTGACGTCGTAGTCGTTAGAATTTATGAAGTATATAATGTCCCAACGATTTGTAGGCAAACTTATAATAAATGATGATTCTATACTTATAATAAAGTAAATTTAATTAAGTTTACAGACACAACGATATTATTGTACTGGGTATTGATATAATACGATACATTTGAATAATTATTGGTACAGATAATACAGGAATAGCTACTTAGAAGCTTCGTCGTTAGAACATTGGGTTAGATTTATAGCTGTTCTATTGAAAAATACAATAAATTTCGAAAATAATACGAATTTCCACGTCAAAAAGCTGCAAAGATGCGCGAAGATAATTGAAAATTTCCATCAATTCTAACAAAGTCCGAGTTGGAGCATACTCTATTTTAACGTTTTGTGAGAGGTTAGGCGAAAAAATGGGGGGTCGCACCTGACGGCGGAAGTCATTAGTAAATAGATGGTCACAACGGACCGATAACGCCCCACTCTACCCAAAATTACTTCCCGCATTGTGTACTAAGAATTAAACTGAAAAATGTAGCCCTTACCAAGCTATATTTAAGGTTGAAAGTGCTGTAGCTGACGTATTCGACGCTTCGGAATATCTTGGTAAATTTGTATTAAAAAAGGTCTGACGACACCCCATTGAACTGTATCTATTGTTGAGATCTCTAAAAGATGTCTTTTGAGCTTTCGATTTTTTGTACCTTCAATATTGAACTTACACTAAGTAATTTCCTGTAAAAGCACAATTTTTCGGTTAGATTAAATTGAACGATTACATTATACTCGCTTCTTTAATCTATGAATCTAAAGCAAAATGACAAATATGTATGATTTATAATGTTTTTTGAAGCGTTAATATGAGAGGTAAAGATGACATTTAACCCTCCACGCGCTATCGTCAAATTGTCACGAACGACGGCCCCAACCCGTTCCCACTTATTAACTTACCAAAACCAACAATCGTGATTAAATCGCGCGTGAACTAATAAAATAATAAGACTAGCTGTTCTAACGCTTGATGTAAGACTGGGCTTACATGTCACAGAAATTATTTGATTGGAAGTATTTAATTGCATATAAATTTATTGTAGAATATAAAGTATTGTTTGGTAACCCGTAATAAACATCTCCGTTGCTATTTTTTATCGCTGCTTTATTTATTTATTAATGTTTATTACATCACACATAGTACTAAATCTACGATATATGTTACAAACTCATGTTATCAAAAAAATATTAAAAAATACAATTTGAAAATATAGAAGATAAAGTAAAAATGCAATAAAAAATACCAGAAATTTTTAAGCAAAAAAAAAATATTGGTTGTTTGTAAAGTAGGTTTACGATCGAGATGTTTACGTGATAACGTCTTATTGGTGATATAAGTTTTTGGGAAGTAAGGAATTAATGAAGATAACAATTTTTTCAAATTTTAAATTACATCTATCGTTTTATTCACACTTTTGATGATAAATTTCGGGTGTAAAATGACAAGTTTACTTATTCGACTATGATATACATTTTTCTTCATACATTCACGGAATGACTGGCAGCGCTCGAGATGAGACGGGAGATCGGTCCGTCTCTCTCTCGTTATACCTGCGATCGCGCTCGTGAGGTTTTGGTGTGACACAAGTTTCTGAACATGTCACCCGACTAAAACGATTTTAAAGACGTTATCACGTCAAAAAAAATACCAGCAAAACAGCGAATTCGAGGGTCGAGATAGACACTTAAAAATACTTTCTTCAAAACCGATCAGCCCCCTACCGAATAAATCCAACGAATATACCGAATTAAAAATGAAAGAAAAATATAAATTCACTTAATTGTGCATATGTACTATCCTACCTACGTTATATTAGTAAAAGGCCTCGTAGCCTAGCGGTCTTATAAGATGTCTGCTAGGTAGTTAAGGGTACAGGGATCGATTCCCGGTCGAATTGCAAGTTTACATAACTTTAAATTTGTTCTTTGCCTTTGTAGGTACCGGGCGTTTGCTTAAACCATAAATAGCGGGCTCGCTCGAAATTCCAAGGCATGCTAGTATGTACTTTGGAAAGTAGACTGTGAGGTTTAGAATGTATGTAGTAGTACATTCTGGGCCGAGGTTGGGGATTACATGTGGTCAATATCCATTTCAGTCCCGGTAAAATGCGAGAACGACCCCGGAGCCTTGTAGGAACGACTCGAGGTGGTTTTAGTGGGTATTACTCACCCAGTCTCTGAATAGCAGAGATTCTTTTGGGGGCATCCCCTATGCGCAAATGCATAAACAAAGATTATTGTAAGGTCCTTCATTAAGCAGTTATAAGCAAATATAATTCATTTAAAATTTTCAAAACACGAACAGTATTCATCTCCATGTAGCCCCCTTTCCATAACAAGAGTGTAAACGGTAAGAGGCGAGGGGAGGGGGCATGAATTTCATTACAATTAGCTGCTGTGGTGTATGAATAATTCATTGGCGGGGCCGCGCAGGCCCGACGCAAACATCGAAGGGTTGATTGTCAGATGACCAGTTAGAACTGTTTGGTGGAATTACTTGGGCAGTAATTTGTGTTTGACATCGCTTGATTACAGCCTGGTTTAGATTTAGCTTCATTTGTTTATCAACGATTTAGTAGTTCTATTTGTTTTTGTAACTACCTACTTAATGCATACGCAAACAATCATAGCCAAACGAAATGTTTTAACATTTATAACAAAATGACTCAGAAAATATGTATTACATAAGTTTAATATTATAATAATTTGGTTAATTAACTGATTTAATCGTTTAGAAATTGGTTCAAACCACGATGTACCTACCTACTTAAATTGATTTTAAGAATACAATTTTTTATCTAACAAACTTTCTCATAATCTTATTTATTATCATTACTTACCTACTTTTATTATTAGGTATATAAAAGTAAGTAGAAGCTATATATACAAAACTGAATTATTCCTCTTACACTGGAGCACTCATCAAATTGTATTAAGAAAACAGATTTATTTTCAAAAGCATTAAAACTTATATTTACATATTACATACTATATTTGTTTTCAAATTGTTCCGAATCCACGTAACTATGCTTAGATAAAATGCCGTTTATAATTTTTGATTATATTATTAATTAAGATGATTCTAAATATTATGACTTTTGACTTATTTTCCTATATCTCACCAGATGTTAAGTGATACCTCATGGACGATCATGGACACTCGCACTGCTAGAAGGCTCGCAAGCGCGCTGCCGGGCTTTTAAGAATTTGTACGTTCATTTCTTGAATGACCCTAAGTCGAATAGGTTCGCAAATACTTCAGTGGGCAGCTGGTTCCACATAGTGGTGGTGCGCGGCAGAAATTACCTTAAGAAACGCTCAGTTGTGGAACGACGGACGTCAAGGTGATATGGATGGTATTTTGTATTCTGACTGCAGATATAGAACAACAACAATATACCTATTATAGCAAAACACTGTTCGCGTTGGAGCGAAGCATTTGATTCTAAGTATTATATTTATTACATAGGGCTCCTTGGTAATCTATTAGTGTAATTTTATCTGGTTTGTTGTATGTCAGAGTGTTAGTGTTGACAGTTGGATGTTAATTTGGTTGTCTCCTCGTTTTACAGACTGCAGACGTGTCACCTATAACCTTAAGCGTCAGATTTCATAGACACATATGGTAAGCTTTTGCGTTCTAAATATAAAAATATATTGTATAAGCTTTTAAAGGGGAATATTGGCATATATCTATCTATATATTTACTTACTCTTCACTAACAAAATCCTATGGCTACAACCGTTGGTTGTGATCTCAGATTCCTATTTCATGACGTCGACAATTTGGGTCTCAGGACTCAGAGATGAGAGTTGAATGCTCAACCTACTTTATTTTTTTTGCCAAAACATGAGTAAACTCATAGACTCTTGCGAACGTCAACGTTCTCTTTTCTGTTCTTTCATATTAATAGTCGTTAAGTTAAGTTTACAAATATCATGTCAAGTCATGATGCAAAAGTTCAATAAAAGATAAAAAGGTTCTTCTTTGCGCTTATGATAAGAATAAATAAATGCTTTTTTGAGGTAAAAAGTAATAGCTTATATATAGGATTTCAATACGTCTATGACTTCTATTGCCAGAAGTAAATTACAGTAAAACAAGCGCCATCTGTCATCGAAGCTCATTGAAATAAAAATGTATTGCAAAATAATTTATTAGTCATTTTACCATACAAAGTAATGTACAAACTTCTACAATTCTTATTTAATAAAAGTATTTTATTCGACTTCTAAAGTCTATTCATGAATATGTAAGACTAGAAATGTTACTAAATCAGAGTAAACGCAAATTTTATTGCAATAATTTATGAAGAGTAAAAAGAGCCGGAAAGATACTCGAAAGTCTTTATGTAGGAATTTATTTATTTACAGCAAGTACGGTTTAATAAAAAGTGAAAAAACCTTATTTGGTAGATACATAACTACATAAAAATGGAAGGATTCGAGAAAATCTTTTTAATAGTAAAGTTTGTTTTTTTTTGGAGGTTATGGCCTGGTATCTAGACGTTTAGGCCAAGTCTTGAGTATTTTTATTCGGTTTATTATAATTTCCCCACTGTATTTTTTATGAATTTATATATAGGCACGTAATAGGATCTGTTTTTTAAAATATCACTCAGGCGGCGTGAGGTAAAGTTTGGTTTACTAAAATAAATTGACAGATAATACAAGGAAGATGACGTTTGAAAGGAGCATTTGCTAATTACGCAACTTTAAAAAACTGTTAGGAAAACACAAATTTAAACTAAAACCACTAATATTTTTTATTGCTGTGTAGTATTAAAGAAAATATGGCAGATTATTAATATTTTCTGTAACGTAATCCCTATTCAGTATTGTATGTTGTCTGTGGTAATTATCGTCAAAAAAGCTGACGCCAATTGAATTATCTAAATGGCACCTAAATAGGGTTACCATTTCTGTTTACAATGAAAACATTTCAAAAATATTTTGCGACAAGATGGCTAAATATTATTCTCCATTACAGTGAGACGCGCCTAAGTAAACACTCAGATACACTTCCGTTATTATCTGAATAGTTTTTGCGGTTCAAAATATTATGTTACTGTTATTTTTGTAAAAGTTTTCGGTTTTCTCACGCGCCGGCGCCATGTTTTTACGAAACCATAGACTGAGCTTCTACGTAGATTTACAATAGATAAGCGGAAGATTAAAATTATTCTTGTTTTACTTCTTAGTACAAAGAATACTTACGACATAATGTTCAAATACATAGTATAATTCAGTTTAGAATAATGACCATGTACCTACACGATACACTTACTAAATCTTACATTCACGACTTATCAAAGTTGTTATTTTATCTAGACAAATTGGAATCTTCTACGAAAAAAGAAATCAACAATTCTTATAATGCAACAAACGTATATAACTATTAAAATAAATTAACCGTTACTCATTTAAAAGTAACATTATCCTCCCCCCGTAATCATGACAAGTGAATAAAGTTTGCGTATGCAAAAAAATAATCTGAATTTAATTAAAAGGAAATGAAGTCATCTCGTATAATTACAAGGTGGGCGGTGATGAGCCGTAATGGTAATGAAAAGATGGTCCCGATATAAGTTCGGACACCTGTCGAAATTTTAGCAAACAAAAAATTCGGCTAATGGCGTAATATTGCCACAATCTTACTTACTGACTTAAAAAATAATGATATCTACTAGTATAGGGTAAATATTCTATATATAGGTATCGTAGTCTGTGAATTGAGTCCTTTTATGATCTGTGATTTATTATTGATAAATATCTAATAAAAATAAGAAAAGCTCTGAACTACGTAGACGTGGCTTCGGCCTTTAAAACTACCAAAATTTTTCAATTATTACCAAGAACAAGACCTGGCTGTATGGACTAAAGTCCTTTGCCTTTCCCATTATATAAATAAAAAACATCATTATAAGAATAGCCCTATCTGTGTTTGTCATTGACGTTGCTTTGAGGCGGCAATATAAAATGCATGAAAAATAGACACCGCTATTGTTTTTTTAATTGAAAGATTAGTTAATTTTGTTCTCCAAACATTTAAGTCACCTTAGTTGAATGGTTAAATAAAATATTTTATTGTTATTAAACAATTAGGTATCGTTTAAATGTTAATATGTCGTGTACATAGCTTGTTAATTTTTATTATGTAATATCATTAAGCTCAGTATAGGAAGCACCTGATAGAAGAACGTAAGCAATTGCCTCATTATTTTTAATGTTGCCATATTTGGTGTAGTTATCATTTATTCATAGTGCGCACTCGCTAATGCTTGTAACCCTCTAGGGAATTGTTATGAATACTAAGATTATTAAGCAGATGTGGCAATGGTTGCGTATTAGATTGAGACAGTAACAGTACATTATTTTTTTATTATTTAACTTTGATACTACGTACGATATTTACGTTTTTTTAGAGGTTATACGTATTTATCCTCTTGTGTAGTTCCTAAGTTTGTTGTTTAGTTTATTCAATAAAAGGTGACAGAGAGACAGTATTGAAGCATTGCTTTATACTTCATATTTTCTATCAACGTAATTAAGCTCCCATCTAAATTTAAGTTAACCAGTAAGAACTATCAAATGTTCAAGAACTTGAAAAGGATTTGTGTTTCCTGGCCTTCCTCCATCTGGGCGTCTAGCGGATTTAGTATATCTATATAATATTCAACTCTTTGACAAACCTAACATCATTATCTTATTAGCGACCGTCTATTGTTTTACGAAGTGCTATTTATTGCTGGCATTTGTATATAAATGGCGCGGTAAAGTTATTAGTTAACACCAGTTTTCGCCGACACCTGTAAACTCCTTTTACAGAGTGAGATATTATCAGTGACGTCATTGGAAAGTCATTTGATAAGCTTCGTTTGCGTTGCGAAAGTAAAAAAGAAACGAAATCACGCTATATTTAAATTTGTAACGATAAATTATATTACTACTTTCACATTTGTTCATATTTGGTTGAGTATTTACGTTCTGGTGTATAGATTAATCAAATATCACTAATACAGCGTCACTCCGTGGCTTAGTACCCACTCCACGTAATACACCCTGGATGGATAACCTGTGATTTGTTTAGGGTGGTTACCACAGAAATTATGGCCGAATGATCAGCCGAGACTTAGCGACTTACGGCCGCTTTTATACTCAATCCCAATTTTACTACTAGAGATTGATATTTCAATCCATTAACCGATCGATGGATCGATAGTCTTCTGTTTTTGTGAACCATCTTTGGGAGAACTGATCGGTATTTTTGGCTTGATATTTGTATGAAAATGACAGATCGAATTTTGACATTAATCAATCTAAATTTGAGATCTTCCCATTTTGACCAATTCACGATTGTTGCGGTGTTTTGTTGTACATATATATATATAGCGGATGTCCTTACGTCAGGTTTGTATAGGATTTTGCCATACGGGAAACTAGTCTCGTTTCCGAATCTTATAGCGTGAACTATGACTGTATGTCAAAAGCTCATACAACTTTGACATTCAAGTAACCACATACCCTGTATGTATTTTTTTTATCTAGTTTAGATTTTTTTCCACAAGAATCAGTCTTAGTGTGACTCTCATCCTTGAGATAGGTTCGAAATCCGGATGTGCACCAATGGACTTTCTTGCTCGTACAGTAAAGGAAAAGATTGTGAGGAAACCGGCTTGACTTTAAACTGGAACAAAAGATTTCGAAACAGATTTTCAAAAGAGGTTTCTATAAAGAAATGTATTAGTCCAGAAAAACACTACAATGATGACGTAATCCACTTCCTATTTCTCTATTCCTAGTACTTCTTCGTCTTTTGCTTAAAAAACGGTAAAACATCCGTTTTCGTATTTAAATGGGGAAAACGATTATACCGCGTGTATAGGCACAGGAGGCTGATCACCTTCTTGCCTATTTGATTGACATGAAAGAGATTCAGAATCTGAGGCCCGGACCTAAAAAGGTTGTAGCCTAGCGTTTTATTTTTTTCTTTTACCAGAAAGAGCAATTACTTAGATCAAACAGTTTTGGTTGTATTTTTGTGTTTGTCTGAAGGCGCCTTCAAGCCCGGGCTATATTGTTTTAAAATCGATCTTGTAACACGAGATGATTTATATTTACTCTATTTTAAAGACATGTCAACACGGACGCCTTGCGATCTTTGTATAGGGCTGTTACAAATACTGATTTATATTCATTTTAATACTTAATAAATAAAAATGAATCACTAAGTATATGTTACTAAGCGCAAAACGGCTGGACCAATTCGAGTATTTTTTATATTTCTTGAACTCTGAGGAAGGTTTTAATGGCGGGAAAAATGAAAAAAAAAAATATAGTTTAGTTTTATTTAGTCTTTGGTTTTTATTTCGGTATGTAGCTAATAAAAAGGTAGGCTAAGTAAAAAAATCATATTATAGCGACACTTGATGACAGTTGGCGGGGGCAGTTTTGTTAACTTTGTCAAGGATTTTAATGCAGTTGTTACCAATATAATCACTTATTTATTTATTTATTTAGCTCTCTTAAAATTTATCTTCACTAAAAATTTATGAAATTCAAAATGTGTTTACCATGGGTTGGTGGATTATGAGCGATACGGCCGCCTCTCTTTAGATGTATTACCGTGTCATATAGAGATGTAAAGAGTATTTGATGTATCTAGAACAGTTTCACAACAATTTCCTATGGCAGCAGAGCGAAAGACAAATAGACAATTAAATATTAAGAAGATGAAGTTATAGCTTTATTTAATACTGATGTTCAAATGGTATTAGTGACAGCCCTATTTAGAAATGCGACACGTAGTTTGAAGTAGTTGGAGTTGTTTAAAAACACGCGGACAAACATACGGACATGACAGCCTGTTACTTCCCACGTTGCATTCCCCGAGTGTACTGCACATTCTTCTACTGTATCTTTTTGCGTTATATTAATGTTAATAAATATATTCAAGGCAACATAAATATTAAAATATCAATATAAAGCGATCTCTTTGGTCTCTGTGTCTTCTCTATGGTCGTGTTATTACCCCATGCTTAATTATGGAATTTCGTTTAGTCAAATGGCCTGTTAAAGTATGCAAAATGAAGAGGAATTCCTTTTAACTTAAAGTTCCACAACATTAAAATCTAAATCAATCTTCTATATTGCAATAACCAAGACTATTATGGGAACCATGTTTTTACCCCTTAATAGAAAACGTAATATCAGAGTAAGTAATAAACTAGAGTTTAATGAAGTGTTGATGTTAAGCCACACTCGCAAAACCCAGTATCTATTCTCGCAAATAACCATTTGCTATTATCGACCGACGACAAAAACATAATACCGTAAAAAACAATCAAAAGGCACCGCGGCTTGGATCAGACGCGCCGACTTCGCGACAATTACTCCCCTGCACAGCCAAGGAAACTCATTTTCCAAAGACTACAAGCCAAGCGCTTATTACACTAATACACACAATATTTTCCGACCACACACATACACACAACCTTATTACAAGCGCAATAAAGCCTATAATCACAACATAACAACTTTACCATACAGTTAAAACAAATTGTAACATCTCCTAGCAGCGAGCGCGCATTTGTACTTGACAAAACTCAATTATGACAACGGGTGCTGTATATATATTGTAATAGAGTTGAAATTCGCTTGAACTGTTTATTAAACAGTGGTATAAAGGGAATGGTAATGTAATATCGGCGTGAATCGCACGTCAATCATTTCTCGATCGCGGGCTGACAAAGGAAAAATCCTTTTACGCGAACATGAAGTAACTTACGAATGATCAAAGTGACACATTATACAAACTCCTAGAAAGTTAATTTCGTATAGAATTAGGCGTTTCCCCTTCTTAATCGATTGTCACGCTTTACGCGAGGTTATTGTTTATTAGTAGCTAACGATACATTTTCGAACATTTTTTACTTTTATTCTACAGAATTACATTTGAAAACCACTGTGGTTTGTATTAATGTAACAATAGCAGTCTTGTTTAGGAGCGCGACAAATGCATATAAAAATAGTTTTTCAACTAACTCTTTTGTTGCGTAACGTTAGGTTATCTAATAACTGACCGGGTAGTGCATTTATTAGCCGCGGTAGCAAATTCCTCAACTTTCGCTCCACATAGACGTTGTTTGCTCTCGCTGTACAGAGCCAAACTTGCGTTACAGATCGGGTCTGTAGGTACGTCATGCTCAACTCGTTTTTTATGTCATCTCTTCTCTAGACATGTTTGAGATTTGAGTGCTCTATTGATGCCGTAATCAGTATTCTGTGCCTATGAACCAGAAACAGTTTTTGTTTCGCCAGAGTCTTAGGTGCAACGTTATATTAAATTTCAAATATTTATCCTACGTGTTACCCACGTTCTAAAAACGAATTCCACATCTATTATTCATGGCTACAACTGCATCAAATCTATAATACCGCTATTTCATAGAAAGAAAATTATGCAAATCGAAATGTCGACACTATTGTCCCGCCGCTAATTGATGAAGTACGCCGGATACACCAAGTGTCACCGAATGCCCTCTGAATGCAACCCCAAATGAGCATATAATACACGCGGTGATTGCTCCATAAAATACCACTGGATAAAAGAGCCATTGTAGAGAGGAAACGGAGCAAGGAAGCGTCGTATTGTATGAAATCAAAGCGTACCGAATTGTATGAGTTTCGCGAAAGACGATCGCGATTGCTAGGTGAAATTAGTATATTTCTCGCGTTTCGGCGACGATTCATATGAAATGAATGCAATTGTTTTGGTATGCGAATGATGGAAGTTAATTTAGACGTACAGGATATTGTTCGGGATAAAGCGGGAGAGTAGGATTTCACGCGTTGATAGTATTGTATTGAATTACTTTTTGTGCGAATTTACAGGCTAATGAATTGAACTGATTTGTGTTATAAGGTGATTATAGTCATTATAATTTTCTTAAATCGTTATATTTTTGTAGATTGAGTTATGGTCAAAGACTTTTGACTATAATATTTCTATTCCCACATTCCCTCACTTTTACACCATCACAGCCGCATTACCTAATGTACCTTATGTAGTTAAATGAATTGAATAATATTTATTGATAAAATTTTGTAAATATTAGGCCCTTTTTGTAAATATTATGTATTCTTTTGGATTACAGAATAAATAAATTCCATCATATCTTCGTCTTCCATACTGTGTCTGTCTTACAAAGACCAAACCGATACTTCAACTGCCATTACGTTCTTGACATCGGCAGTTTATTTCATCATATACTATGTACTTAATAACAATTATGCGTTTCTCAACTCTGAACCCTGAGGTAAGACGTTCGGCTTAGGCACCAATGTCCACACATAATTCTTGGTGAAGGTAAATTGTGAGGGGACTAATATTTTAGACTCAAATTTTAATCATTAAAAATTCAATTTTAGATTGAATTTCAATTGGGAAATTAGGTGTACTTATCGAATTATGTAAATCATTAATGATACGAGGGTATCACCCTGCGAATGCACGTGTCTCTGAGCCCTTTGTTAACTTGAACCTCTGTTTTACGACGGCAGAATATTAGTATAGTTAATAATAGTACCTTAAATATTTATTTACACAAATACAGTATTTACAATTTTCTTAACCTATAAAGTAATAATAAAAATAATTAAAAATAAATAAAATTAAAATTAAAACAAATTTAAAAAGTTTGGTCCCTGTGGCAGTGTACCTTTAACGCTGGCAACATTTCCTCGCTGTATTGCGAGACTTATTCTTTGAGCCAGGAAAGTGCCAGCTCTGCGGTCACCGGTACTATCTACCAGGCGCCAACTTAAATCTTTAATAATAGTACGGGAGGTAGCAACGTTTTCGAGAAAGAATTTCAGGTCAGCTGATTTTGTGATATGTCTTCCTTCTTGCACTTCCGGTTAGAGTCTGGGCAATCTGGCTGGCGGTAGCGGTTGCGTTCATTAGTGCGCATCCTATCTGTCCAGGTAATAATCCTGGATTTTAAAAGCATTTTAAGAAGCGTAATTTTTAATTTTTCGTTTTTAAATACGTCTACCTGACATACTTTTTTTATTGCCAGACATTTTTCACGTTGCTAACTATGTGCCAGACGCGATTTTAAGTTTTATTTTTATGAAAATTTCAAAGCATTTTAGAATGTCTGTAATTTTAATATTATGTTATTTAAATATAAGGAAAACTGAAAATGAATTTGCCAGACATTAATTCGGTTGTTAAGTCTTGAATTAAAATGATAAAGTTTTGCAGTATGATGAAGCATTGCATTTTAAGAAGCGTAATTTTTGATTTTTCCTTTTTAAATACGTCTACCTGACATACTTTTTTTATTGCCAGACATTTTTCACGTTGCTAACTATGTGCCAGACGCGATTTTAAGTTTTATTTTTATGAAAATTTCAAAGCATTTTAGAATGTCTGTAATTTTAATATTATGTTATTTAAATATAAGGAAAACTGAAAATGAATTTGCCAGACATTAATTCGGTTGTTAAGTCTTGAATTAAAATGATAAAGTTTTGCAGTATGATGAAGCATTGCATTTTAAGAAGCGTAATTTTTGATTTTTCCTTTTTAAATACGTCTACCTGACATACTTTTTTTATTGCCAGACATTTTTCACGTTGCTAACTATGTGCCAGACGCGATTTTAAGTTTTATTTTTATAAAAATTTCAAAGCATTTTAGAATGTCTGTAATTTTAATACTATGTTATTTAAATATAAGGAAAACTGAAAATGAATTTGCCAGACATTAATTCGGTTGTTAAGTCTTGAATTAAAATGATAAAGTTTTGCAGTATGATGAAGCATTGCATTTTAAGAAGCGTAATTTTTGATTTTTCCTTTTTAAATACGTCTACCTGACATACTTTTTTTATTGCCAGACATTTTTCACGTTGCTAACTATGTGCCAGACGCGATTTTAAGTTTTACTTTTATAAAAATTTCAAAGCATTTTAGAATGTCTGTAATTTTAATATTATGTAATGTATATATAAGAAAAACTGAAAATGAATTTGCCAGACATTAATTCGATTGTTAAGTCTTGAATTAAAATGAAAAAGTATTCACCTTACGCGGAAGTATCAAATAGCGAAAAGAAGGAGTCGTAGGAGGGGTAATCATCGCACGATAGCTAGTGGCAGCTCGACGAGTGAGTGAAGTGTCACGGCGTTTTGTTTATTTTGTGACCAAAAAGTAAAAACATTGTTTATCGCAAGTTTTCATCTGTCTTTGTCTAATGTTCTCTGTTTTCAATCAGGACAGTGTTAATCTACCAGGAGATTATTGTATTTTTGATTTGTAAATAGGATTTGGGTCTAATTCTAGGCATTTTTTTACAATCCCACTTTTCTTTTAAAATTCCGGGTTGGGGTAAGTTGAGTAGCTCAACTAACTCCACGACTTAAACAACTGATGAGTAATGAATCTTTATATTTGTTTGGATGCTTACAAGAGGAGGAGATGTTCTTACACTACTGAATACTTAAATAGTGCTGCAAAGGCTGTCCACGATGAGGAAAAGTGTGAATACCGCCGCAAAAGAATTCGGTATGGGTTGACTTTAAAAAAAATTAAATGAAGGTGATGGTTCATTTATGGGCTATACAACACCGAGGGAAGTATATCCTCCCTCACAGGAGGACTGTTTGAAAAAATACTTGCTACAAATGGAATTTTTCTCCAAAAGACGACCATCGCCTTGCCTAAGAGTGTGCTGCTAAATTTTGCATGAATTATTCATAACTTACATTTAGTAATTAGGACAATTTAAATAAAGTGTTGATTATTAATTTTAATCTAATTTTATATTCCTTTTTATGCTCGTACTACAAGCATTATACTGCAATACTTTTTCATTTTAATTCAAGACTTAACAATCGAATTAATGTCTGGCAAATTCATTTTCAGTTTTTCTTATATTTAAATAACATAATATTAAAATTACAGACATTCTAAAATGCTTTGAAATTTTTATAAAAGTAAAACTTAAAATCGCGTCTGGCACATAGTTAGCAACGTGAAAAATGTCTGGCAATAAAAAAAGTATGTCAGGTAGACGTATTTAAAAAGGAAAAATCAAAAATTACGCTTCTTAAAATGCAATGCTTCATCATACTGCAAAACTTTATCATTTTAATTCAAGACTTAACAACCGAATTAATGTCTGGCAAATTCATTTTCAGTTTTCCTTATATTTAAATAACATAGTATTAAAATTACAGACATTCTAAAATGCTTTGAAATTTTTATAAAAATAAAACTTAAAATCGCGTCTGGCACATAGTTAGCAACGTGAAAAATGTCTGGCAATAAAAAAAGTATGTCAGGTAGACGTATTTAAAAACGAAAAATTTAAAATTACGCTTCTTAAAATGCTTTTAAAATCCAGGATTTTTACCTGGACAGATAGGATGCGCACTAATGAACGCAACCACTACCGCCAGCCAGATTGCCCAGACTCTAACCGGAAGTGCAAGAAGGAAGACATATCACAAAATTAGCTGACCTAAAATTCTTTTTTTTCAAACGTTGCTACCTCCCGTACTATAAGCGCCTGTGCACTTGAACCCCACGGCCCAAGAGTCTCTACTCCAAAGGGAACAAAATTGAAGTTAGAGGAAAGACTCTTATATTTGTGCCGTTTGTTATTTTCTGCCTGCTCTGCGGCTGCGCCAGCTTTTTGGCTTGTCCGAAGGAGATGAGACGGGGCAAAGGTGTCTACACAGGTAGCATCCCATACTAAAGCCCGTCCCATTTTCCAAGGGATCAAAGACATTCCATCTGGCCGCTTGCCATCGTCTCTTGCGATGCCTGTTGGCTCCAAAATTGCTGGAACATTGACGGAGGCAAGAGAGCGGCGTATAATGTCGTTTAGCGCGGCATGGCGAGAAAAACGACCTGCACTCTTTTGGCAGTGTAGGCCATGGTGTCCAAGGCTACTTACTTCAAAACCACAGGGACACTTATGGGGAGTACATATGGGCACTCCTAAGCGGAGGCTGATGGCAATTCGAAGTGATTCAGGGTCTAAAAGGGTGCCAGTGTTTGGCGAAGGATAAGCATTAAGCCAATGCCCAGCTTCCCTAGACCCCACAGCCATCAACCTTGCACGGTCTGTTATTGGAATGTGACCTAATAACTTTTTGAATTCACTTTTGCAAAGAGGATCATCCCAGCTCCTTTGAAAGTTGACGCCAGAAGGCAAACTCAAGCCTGGGTTGGATGCTATCCACACGTTTCTTGCATCTGTTAAATCCGAAAAACCTTAAACCTTTAAACCTCTGTTTTAGATATTTAATAATAAGAATAAGATTTTTGATGACAAAAGCCTTGTATTGTAAATAGATATTGTTCCTATCTCAGATCACACTACAATTTACTTCAACTAATATATTCTTCTATAAGTCATTGTTCTATTCGTTACCTAAGTAAAGAATAGGGGAATGAATTAGATTTAACAAAAGTAGTTTATTTTTTATCGCTGTTTTGCTGATATTTTTTTTTCTTTTTGTATTAAGTGCCAACACATTTCTATAATTTTATTCTATTTTATTGTGCTTGTATTATCTTGTATATGTTTTACTTGTACTTTTTTAATTTCTATTTTTTTTTGTTGTGAAACTTATGTTTACTTTAATTGTCACACATTTTAGATGTAAGATTTTGTAAAATAATTAGTAGATTTAGTACTGTGTGTGATGTCGTAAACTTAATAATTAAATAAATAAATAATCTAGTGAGCAAGCAACTAAGTAAAACAAAAGAGGAACTTGGTAATTAAATAAAAATTTCCAATAAAAACACAACGTCAAACGCAAATTTGAAGCCTATATGAACGAAAGAAAAAAATTAAAACACCTAGGCATTCCCCTTTAGCGAACAGGGCCCCCGGCTCCCGGGGTGTAATTGTCAAATTAGCGACGAGATCAAAGGATTCGGTGATTTGCTTTCTGATAAATGTGATAAGTTTCGCGCCTGATTACTTGTGGGGTGCTCCCGATTCAATACTCTATTGACAGCTGTTTTATAGCATGGATATTTTAAGAGTTGCTTATTGAATTTAGATTAAAAGAAATATCTATAGGTACATTGGAATACACGTTTAGTTTTAGACGATAAATGGGTTGAATGGTATGGGCGAATTATGGAGATGGAAAGTGGTGATCCGCTTACTGTGCCTGACACACGCCGTCGGCTGTTTTGGATCTAAAGCATGCCGGTTTCCTTACGATGTTTTCCTTCACCGCACGATTGCGTACATAAATCGAAATACCATTGGACCACAACTTTTATTCCAGAGAGAAGCAGAAGTACCTAGAATTATGTCTAGAAGAAACTGCTTTTAGCAGTAAGTCTGCGCATTATTATCTTTTTGCTTTAATTAATTTTATTTTTCTCCTGTTTTGTGTTATTGTGATGTAAATAAAGTGTTATTAATCTTATTATTATACACTAACACTAACGTTTAGCAAACACTTGGAGCATGAGATGCAATGAAAAATGATCTAGAAACAGACCCAGAAACCTGAGGCTCAGACCTAAACAGGTTTTTTTTGGTTAATCACTCAAATGGCATTAATACCCTACTATAATCTGTGATGTATATATATCTAGTTTAATCTGTATACCAATTTTCCACTTTAAATTGATTTTATATTCTAATCTTTGAAATATACTGGCGCAAAATATTACGTCAAATAGATCAATCAGGCATAAAGTGATCATCATCATCATCTCAAGTGATGCCGCCGCCCGGACATACTTGCTTATTAAAAAAAAAATGATCACGAAAGGAAAAGGGGATACATATATAAAATGACGCATTGGATTGTCACTGATTTAAAAGTGATATATAGAACAAAGCACATAGACTGTATACATGGACCAATAAATGCATGATCTGTATTAACGGACGAATACAATTTCATCTCGTCCAGTATAATGTCCGGTGGTCCAATGGGTGCTGAGCCAAGATTGCAGGCATCCTGTTGCAGATGAGGATGTAGCCACACCCGCCAGGACACGTCTGTCTTTATTAAAGGCCTCCTGGATAGGGCTACCACTCATTGGAGAACCACGGAAATAAAAATCATTATTATCGCTTCAAATAATATACAGCTATATAAGAGTCTTCATCCAACTTTGATTTTGTTAGAATAGAGGCTTTTGGGCCGTGGGGTTCAAGTGCACAGCTAATTAAAGATTTAAGTTGGCGCCTGGTGGATAGTAGCGGTGACCCCAGAGCTGGTGCTTTCCTCACTCAACGAAAAAGTATCGCAATACAGCGAGGAAATGTTGCCAGCGTTAAAGGTACACTGCCACAGGGACCATACTTTTTAAATTTGTTTTAATTTTCTATTTATCTTAATATATATAAATTACGTGTCACGTTGTTTATCCGCTATGGACTCCTAAACTACCGAACCGATATCAATCAAATCTGCACACCGTGTGTAGTTTGACCCAACTTAAAAGAGAGGATACATCTTACATCTCAATTTATACCCGCAATATTATTTTATTGCAAATTATTTATTAATTATTTGATAGTCACAATTCTAACAGATGGCGCTGTGTTGAAAGTACCCATGACTGGTGTTCTCCTACCTTCCCTTGAATAGTTTGCTACTATGTAATATAAAAAAAACCTTAGCCACAGCAACGCTTGGCCGGTCTGCTAGTCAATTATAAATTATTATGATTATTATGATTATAGGTTAAGAATATAGTAAATACTATATCAACATATACACATACCTATATAATTAAGGCTCTAATTAAACGTAGTTTATCGGGTATTAAAGGAATGATTTATCCTCCCAATTAGTCAGTGTAAGACAGCTCAACAGTTCAGCCGTAATTACGTCCATCCAAATTAATGTTTATTTAAATAACATAAAAACAGTTCTCATCGTTACGGTGTCCGTTCGTCTGTCTGTCCGCCACACAATTAGGCGATCCACGAACAATGACTAAATAAACGATCGTAAACGGAAGCCTCTACGACTGTTTTCTAAAAACATTTTGAATAGTTTAAGAGCTGGTGAAATCTAAATTTTGATTACACTGCCACAGGGGCCAAACTTTTTAAATATGTTTTAAGTTTCTATGTATTAATTAAAGTTATACTTCTTTTGGCGCGTTAGGGAAAAATGATGAGAGTAAATATTATTTTTTTACGATCCGGCGCACACCGTCACAAAAAACCGACACACTTAGCATAACATTTGAAAATAAAAAATGTTCATTTATTTAATTATGTAGTAAGTTTATTTAAAGTTTTAATTAATTAAAGTTTATTTAAATATCACAAAATATTTTTTGTGTACTTACTAGATAATACGTTATAATAAAACTTTAAATGTATTAAATACCTTTTTCTATTGTTAGTGTCGTTTTTTCTACAAATGAAGAATAAGGCGAAAGATAAACAATTTAAAAAAAAATCATCTTGTTACGCCAAAGAAGTATAACTTCTAACGCGTGTACATAAGAAGAAACACGTTTTTTTTTAATTATTATTATTATTACTATGTAGGTTGAGAATATTATAAATACTGTATATTTGTGTGTTGGAAATAAATATAATTAAGCTTCTTAAATAGACTCACTCCATTGGCTGTGCGACCGAAAAGTGTCTTACGAAATGAAAACGTCACCTCCAGCCGGTTGCTGGCTTTCAGCTGCAGCAGGACTCCTTGATAAAAAATACATTAATACCATAACAAAAACTAGTACAAATTGAGCATAATGGACGTAATCGAAGTACATAGTTGAAACTCTTGTACACAAATTGCATGAAAAGTTATTTAACACTCAACATAGACATAATCAAATTTATAAACAAACACTATTAATTTTAATTGTAAATCTTAAATTAGTTATACTCCGTAATCCAACATTTCTGTATATATGTAATTTATAATTTTTAAAGCAAATAACAAATCTGACTCGAACTTTTATTTTCTGTGTTGAAAAGAATTAAAATATGTAACATAAACGTATATTTGCGTTACTAGTACCTACTTACTACTTACACTATTACAACAAAGTTGTACTAAAAGGTTTCAGGTAATAATGATACTATTAACTTTATTAATATTATCATTAAAACAAAGTGCTAGTATTGTATACTTGATCTTTTTGTAATTGTACAGCAGACAACAATGGTACTAATTGTAAAATTATTGTTTCGTGTACACAAATTGACCTTTTTGCATAATTACTACGCAGATTACTAACTAATTATTCAAAATATACTTAATGAATAAAATTTAATTCTTAGTAAAAACATACTACATCTAATCTATACTTTACAATTATTATAATTTAATTTTAATTGATTATAAATAATTACTAATGATGATTGAAAAGGCGCCAAAGCGTTTAACTAATTTTTTTTCATAATAGAAAATTGTCAATGTCAAATTGATCAAAATACATTAGGCTTTTATAACACTAATCCACAGATTTTCAAATAAGTTTACTAAATTATGAAATAAATTATTCATAACACTGAAGTTATGTTTGTTAGAAATCTCATTTGGCCTTACTTTATAATGAGGACTACTTAAATGATCCTAATCCTTGGGATTGATTTGCTCCAGTTCAAACAATTTGTATGACAATACTTGGCGATTAAAAAGAGTGGCGGAAAGTTTCTTGCCAGTTCTTCTTACCCGCTCTACGCCCTTGACTTGCGAACTGGTAGTAAATGTAAATTTACGATTAATTTAACATGACGATTCAAAAGTGTACTTGGTTATCCACTTGAATAAAGATATTTTGAGTTTGAGTTTGAATGGTAACCATGGTAACAAACGCACTGTTTCAGTTCACGTTTTATGGCAAGACCGTTGTCAATCGATACAGAAAATGATTAAAAACTTTTCGTCGACTCTCAGCTTGTTTTGAGGAGTGACGCGCTCACAATGGCCGCGACTGGGCTACCGACGCGCACCGGCGATTATTTTATTATAAAACACTTATTTCTTCGTCATTGTGCTCAGCTGACAGCATGAGTAGTGAGTTTCATATGTCCAAATGTTGTGTCAATTCATTAACAACGGTTATTTTGCTATAAAAACTCCATGTGCCGTAGGGTTATAACGCAATGGAGCGTCGTACCACAGGTTATAACGTTATGTAGGCGAATAATAATTATAAAACCCCGTTTTATTTCTACTTCAAGTCTCCACTAAGAAAAATACAGGCTTTAAATGGGTAAATAACAATTAAAACGAAGTCACAGCTAAGCCTACTGCGTCTGTTTAACCTTTAGACTATTGTCAATCATATTATCTGTAGAACATGAAAATCCAAAACGCATTTCCCGCTGCAAAAATAGGAACGAATTACGAAGAGAACTCAAATTACTACACTCCCTCTCTTTCCAACACTCCAGTAGATGTATTTGCATCCCCGTCTAGCGTTACACAAACTCTGATAAATAAATACAAAGGGCCTAATTGAGTAACTAGTAAAACGAGCATCTCCGTCCCTTCACGATCAATACAATTTATCACAACACTTCCATTTTCAATATCACACAAATTTCAACTTTATTCCTTTACGATAAGGCTGCATATATTTTGTGTAGATGTAAGTGATTTGGTTTTAAAGTAGGGACAATTTCGTTCTCTCAAGTGGTAAGGGACGATGGGGAACTTAATTTGTCAACAATTTTAGATATTTGAATACGTTTCGCTGTTCAATGAGCTTCTGTCAGCTTAAATTGTTTTTTCTTTCTTTTAAATAATTACGTTTGTTTCTTAGCTCGTTAGTCGAGAGAAAAAGTCAATAGGTTCGTATTGATATTGTTTTGTTTCGTTGTTCATTAAAAAATATAGTTAACAAGGAATTTAATTGGTATGAAAAACCTATAATGGACTTCGTTTATATGTGTCATAGCATATCAATATAGACATTGGACACACATGGTACACAGAAAATCCTAACAACAATACAGTCTATCACATAACTATGTGCAATCCCAACTAGACATCATTACTGCGCATTTTGACAGAGCTACGGTTTTCTGTGGTTTTTATATATGTGTGTTATACACCTTTGGGTGCCCTAAATAGGTGTATAGAAGGTATAGAAGCGTTAGCAGGAAGCGAATGGAGTTAGAAAGCCAGGGATAAAAAAATTTGGAATAAGCTTTACCAGTGAAGTGGTTTCGATCAATGATACTGAAAGAAGATAGGAGTCGCAAAAAAATATATATGTACAACAAATGTATTGTTAATGATATTGGAAATAACACAATAATAACCATAATATGGACTTATGATTGTCTGATTATTATTATACTTTGCCTTTAAATAGTTCACAAAACACAACAGTCACTTAAAAATATATAATAGAGGACGTAACTACCTAATAAATAAAATAGTAATAATAAAAAGACAATTAGGGTAAAAGCCGGATACATGCCCCGGTGTTTAAAAAACTATGTTAAGATTATAATTTGTATTGGCGCTTTACTACAATAAGTAGTGACTGCCCTTCAGGCCAAAAGGCCACATAAGCCATCGGAATAGGCCCAAGTGTTTTGTCCGTGTGAGCAAAAATCTTCCGCGCCGAAACTTTGACGGGCGTTATATTTATATTGGTAAGTAATTGCTATTGAATATTTTTATTACTGATCGTGGTTTCAGTCAACTTTTTGTTTCTTTGCATGCATTAGAGTTTAAATTACACTGTTTATCATGTTTTATTGCTAAATAATTTTTATTATGTATCCGCATCAAAAAGGATAGTCGCCCTGCTTACTGTCGCGGATAGTTGCCCCTAGAGTGACTAAACATTTCTTAACAAGCAAAGACGGATTTTATTTTTTTGCTGTTTTTTTGGTGTTTATTCGAATTTACTTTGTCTCTAACTTGTTGTAAATTAAATATATATCTACTTCACAGTTTTATATATTTATTATAGATAAGCAAAATGCCTCATCAACATCAACTGGACAGAAGATAGCTTAACACTTGCCTTCGAAAAATTGAGACAAAGTTGGGATTAAAGCACAACTTTATTAATGAGAGTAAAATGGCTGGACCTCAATGGCTAAAATCCTGATATAACTTTGAGACAAGCTGAGGGTTTATCAATTAAAAGAGCGAAGGGTCTCAACAGAACAGAAGTTGCAAATTTTTTTCAAACTCTTGACAACTATTTTAACTGAGAATAATTTTCTGGATAAGCCAGATAAAATATTTAACATGGATGAAAGCGGTGTCCAACTCAATAATAAAATTGGTAAAGTATTAGCTAAGAAAGGTGCTAAAGCAGTTAAATCAGTTACTTCCGGTGAAAAAGGAGAAAAATTACTGTTGTTTCTTAATATTTCAAATTGTACTTAATAAAATATCTCAGTAAATTATAAAGACTGTTAAATAAATAATAAAGATTACTCTAATTGATATAAATTTATTTCTATCCAAAATAAAAACGCACGAGGCAAGTATCCCCCGAAGCATTTTCTACGCTAGGCTACTATCCGCTATAGTTGGCAACTATCCCTTTTCTGAGAGGTGAAATAAAACAGTATTTATTCAAAACCATTGTTAATTATGTATAAAAATAGGCTTTTATAGAAGATAAAGGACCAATGTAGCGAGATACATACTAAATAATTTTCAGCAAGTTCATATTAAAAAAAAATATAAAGCTTTTTCGAAAAGTGGGGCAACTATCCGGCTTTTCCCTTAAATCAAATGTAAAAAGTGGCAGTGTACCTTTAACGCTGGTAGCACTTCCTCGCCGTATTGCGATACTTATTCGTTGAGCGAGGAAAGCACCAGCTCTGGGGTTACCGGTTCTACCTGGCGCCAACTTAAATCTTTAATTACCGCCTGTGCACTTCGATCACCACGGCCCCTTAGTCTCTACTCTAAAGGAACAAAATCGATGTTGGAGGAAAGATTCTTATTATTATTGTTTGGTAACTCCCTTAATTCAGGATCGATTCCTGATCCTGGTACCACTGTTGCACACGGGCTTATGCCAAGTGAGCACAGTTTAATAATACTGTTTTTTTATGGATGATATAAATGGATTTCGGGAGGTCTAATCATTAGATAGATTTGTGTATTTGTTTTGGGATTATTCCGGTGGTGGACAAAATGATAGGGACTTTGTTAGGTGTTATATCTTGTGTATTGTAGTGTATTACAGTTGCAGATGAGGAAAGGAGAGTCGGAAAGACTTGGAGCGAGGTGAACTACGAGGCTCAAGAACAAACGCGATGGAGCTTCAGTGTGGATGCTCTCTGTCCCATATTTTATCATTAGAGATTAAGTTAATTATAGTGTATTGTTTTGTACGTTAATATGGCTCTATCAAAGTACAACTTTTATTATTATAGAACATGGGGCAAACGGGCAGGAGGCTCATCTGATGTTAAGTGATACCGCCGCCCATGGACACTCTCAATGACAGAGGGCTGTGCGTTTCCGGACTTTTAGGAATAGAAATAATAATAATTATTATTATAATACGCAGTTTATAATTAGAGTTTTTGAGTTTATAATTAATTCCTATATTATAAGTGCAACCTAATCAATGAGGTGTTATTAGTATCTATTATTATTATATCTAGAAGGGAAACGTAAATAAATTTAAAGTCAAAAAAGAAAATCCACTGAAATCTTAATATTTACATTGTATTTGTATTCATGTCATATTGCTAACGATTGCAAAAGTTCACCCCTCTCTGAGAAGTGATTGAGCAAATATCGATGCGACTTTGCCATCGACGCGATGGTGCATACAATATAGACTCAAATGGATCGCATTATTCAACACATAAACAAAATTACAATTAATAATCCAGTTTGCTAAAGCTTTTTTATAGAACAAGGGGCAAACGAGCAGGAAGCTCACCTGATGTTAAGTGATATCCATGGACACTTTCAATGCCAGAGGGAGAGTGCGTTGCCTGCCTTTTAAAAATTGGTACCTATGCTCTTTTCTTGAAGGACCATAAGTCGAATTTCTTCGGAAATAGTTCAGTGGGTAGCTGGTTACAGTGGTGGCGTGCGTGCCCTTAATAACACTCAGTAGTCGAACGGATGTCGACGTGATACGGGTTTCAAAGACAAGTAGGTGATCAGGCTTCTGAGCCTGCCACATGTATATTTTTTGGGTTATAAGACATGCCGATATTTGCCGTAGCAAGTGTTATTTATGCACATCGAAAGATTAATCTACTGGGGCACAACCTTGATTCGAACGCACGACCTCAGAGTCTCAGCCAATGCTCTTATATTAGTACATACAATTCGAATATTTAGGGTTTTGATATTTGACAAAATCATCATTGTTTTAAACGACTTAAATGAATATTGAATTCGATTAGTATTAATATGTGGTAGCTATGAGTCGTGGTATTTACTGGAGTGTTTTGAACATACATATACAACAAACCTTGTCCGCATTATAAACAGGTCCATACTTAATACAATAGAAGCACTAAATAGGCCGACAACATAAACAGTTCACGAACCTATAGTTGATATTGACGCCTACTGTAAATTTTACATCACAGGTAAAATAAAAGGTCAAATTTATTACATACTAATCGTATTTACGGATCAGGACTGCATACTTTCTATGATCATATGTTTTCGAACCAGACAATCAGGCTTATAAGAATACTTGCCAAAATAAACATCATGAATGGATGTTGATGACAATAGTGATAATTTAACTCCTTCCTTGGCGAGTCCTGTAAGGTCTCTGCAGTTAAGCTATGGAATTCACTTCCCGTCCCTATTCGCTTAGCTCCTTCTCTATCTTCCTTAAAATTTCTTCTGTAGAAACATTACCTGTCCACATCGTATCCCTAACTTTCGTACTAACTGACGACTGATCTTAAATTAAATTATCATGATTCATGTGCACTTTCTACTTTTATTTTTCATGTATCCTTTATTAGTTTAGTTTATTATTTGTTCCTGTTTATTTTTTTCCTTAATAACTATAATATGTAATATATATTTTTGGACTTCTTGCCTACCTTATCTAATTTAATAATTTTCACAGTGGTTGCCTGGAAGAGATCGCTCGAAAGCGATACATTTAACTATGATACATTTTTTAATTGTAATGCAACGAAGTGTAAATAAATAAATAATATGATCATTTCTATTTTGGATTTATTGTATTTTTATATCCTTCGTTATTGTCACGTATTTTTGAATAGGTAAATGATGTCGTCTGTCCCATTCCCAATGGTAGCTTCTTAAAATATACCAATATTTCTTATATGTATATAATATGGGAATATATAAAATGTTTCATTTTTTTAGGTTTTATAGTTCTATATCTTGCATAAGCCGACCAGCAGGTAAGCTTTGGCAAGAGAGGGTGGCGTTTCTGGGCGCATAATCAACTCTTTTGCTACGTGTGGACGGAGCCTATACCCTTTGTTGACAGTTCAAACTTGATTTGTTTCGCAAATCTTGCGTGATTGATCAAAATCTTGCTTTGAACATTAAACTGCGATGTGAGGAAATCAATGTTGTGAGGAAATGAAAAGTTACTTGTAAAATTATCGTTAATCTAAATGAAAACTGTCTCCGGCTGCTGGTTATCCACTATATACTTTCATTCCTGGGGTAAAAGATATCCCTTTAGACCCTGAAGGCCGGTAAAATAAACGACCATTCAAAAAGATTCAGAAATATAATTATGTAGCTAAAATTTTTTATATTTGTAATCTATCTATATAGGTAATATTTCCTTTCTCTATATATTAAGGTACCTACATTCGAAATTCCCACGTGAATTTCGAAACAAATGTTAATTTCAAAGCATTTAAAAATCAATTACACTTCAGTGTTTGCCACAGAAACAATTGCCAATCGCTTAGGGTGCAATTCGACTGTGCTGTTTTCTAAATAGGCATAAAACCTTATTGTTTAAAAGTTAAAATCCATTGACGAAGTGCTCCACTAGAGGGCACTTGATACCAACTGCTAACAAACCAAAGGGTTGGTAATTGTTCAATTTATTAAGTCATTTTTCCTCACTTTTTGACTTTAAAGTCGAGATGTTGTGTTTTGTTCCCGATTTTGACTTTGACCACTTCTGATACTCGACATTTAACATCGCATTTCTTTAAAACGTTATATGAATGTATTTTAATTGAAAGGGGTCTTAAAGTAACTTTTCAAGAGGTAGAATAGAGTTTCTGTTGGCGCTTTGAACTTGGTAGCCATTAGTTAAATCGTGAGAAAATTGAAGTACTAGTTTTGTTTTTTTAGCCTTTCCCACGAAAGTTTTGTTTCACGTATGTAATAGAATGCATCTTCCAAATTCGGTTTGTAAAGATCAAGCTAGGAGTTCAGGCACCTCTCATTCGAATTCTCCGCGAATACAACAGAATGAATGCTACTTAATAAGCTTAATATAATCGGTAGTGGGCTAATCAATTTAAAAATAATCGTTACGCACATCTGGTAGAATTTTTAGTTTAATTTTCTATTCTAGAATAGGTACTTATACTGTAGAAAATGTATTATATAAAATATTGCGTCCTTTAATAAATAAATCCGTTTTATTAACGTCAATTGTCATAACATTAAAATACTACTCCATTGTTTTACTATAGAAATTGATAAGTAAGAACATTTTATTAGATAAGTGTAACTTATAAAAATTCTTCATTTATTTAATTTATACAATATTTACAAATTTGTTAACCTACATAGTAATAATAATTGTTAACATCAAATTGTAGTTAAAAATAGAGATTAATTTTTAATAGTTCAGGTCACTGTAAGTGTTTAAGTTTGACATTCGTCCAGTTTTCAAAAGTCTCTCGACCTGTTTTAACAAATGAACAGTTGAACTGTCGTTAAAATATTATTTTGAGAGTTCGTTAGTTTAACTTGCTCTACACTGGAGTGGATAAAAATTCTGGCAGCCTATCTGCTTTGAAAATCTGTTAAAACTTTAGATTATATGAAAAGTCACTAAATGTTATTATTGGAATTCTTGGAATACATCTTATCACTTGCATTTCTTTAACATATTATACTTGCGTACATTTTGCGTATTGTTTGATATCCGATATGGATCATCCCGTATTTCGTATCACCACAACTGAGCGTTTTTTAAGGCAGTTTTTGCCGCGCACTACTACTATGTGAAGCTGCCCACTGCAGTATTTTCGAACCAATTCGATTTAGGACCGTTCAACAAAAGAACGTACCAATTCTTAAAAGGCCAGCAACGCACTCGCGGCATTGAGAGTTTCCATGGTATCACTTAACATCAGGTGAGCCTCCTGCCCGTTTGCCCTCTGTTCTATAAAATAAAATCATTAGCGCAATTCCCCGCAAGAAGCAGGGGTATGTGGGACTCGTCTCACACCATATGTTTTCTATTCACATACTGGGTTAGCAATACCCACTAAATCTCGGGTAGTTCCTAGAACGCCGCGTTTGAGGCTCCGGGGTCGCTCTTGCAGTGTATCAGGGCCGTAGCGACACGGTTTGCATACAACCTTACTTAAGAAATGTACAATATTGTGTATTTGTAAAATGTATGTTATTTACATTTTAAGCTTTTTTTTTCTTAAGTTAAAGTTTGACAGATCTTATTTGACAAATCCATAACTACATCCAAACAAAATAAAAGCAAAAACCCATCAAAGAACGACCATAACCAATCATTGCTCAAGTGTTTATGCAAAAATATTGTATGTTCGCAATTAAAATATCCAAAAAGTGTCGCATAATAGGCACTTATGCATAATTAGCCGAAAATAATAACCAATTTATGTGAGAACAAAAATTTATTGGAGGGTTGTCGTTGTTGTGAGTTTGGATATTAATCTGCACACACTTATGGTATACTGCCAATAGTGGTGTTGCTAGGCTGAGAATAGAAGAAAAATCGTCACTGTCAAGAGTCTTTTATATAATATAGGTACTAGCTGACCCGGCAAACATCGTTTTGTCATGTATAATATAGAAATCTATCTATAATCTATTTTTGTATGCCGTATCATAAAAAAATTAAAAATTAAAATTTACGGGTAAACCCTTAACATTAAGGGGGTTGAAAGATCGATAGTAGCCGATTCTCAGACTTACTGAATATGCAATGAAAAATTCGTAAGAATCGGTCAAGCCGTATGGAGTATGGGAACGAACATTCTGACTCGAGAATTTTATATATACAGAGATTAAAGACAACCGGTCTTACTAATAAAAAATCACTATACATGCGTTATGACAAGGTGATAGTAATTCAGTGAATAGAGCTTGTACAGGGCATAAACTCCTCTTTGACCAATAATCGATGTGTATTGGTTGAATAACAAAACGACCCTTATTTATTGTTACCCTGGCAACCCGCCGTGTTTGATTGACGTTTGATTTAATAATTTTGATACGACTCATAATTCTAATGTAAGTTGTATTTATTTTATCAACCAAAGCAATTATATACACATTTACTCAATATACTAATAACATTTTATTATTTGCAGCTAATATAAACTCCAAAACCTCAGACAAAGAGGACTAGAATTTTACATAAAAAGCCGCGTTCTGCAGTACAAAAGTTAGAAGAGGTTAGTATCAATGTGATAGAGAAAGGACTATTTCATTCAAAATCCCTCAACGATCATACTTAAATAATTTTTTAGGCATCTCAAATAGTGGAAAGTGCCAAACTCCGCAACACGGTAGTGTTCCAGTGTTTCCAGGAAGAGCACGAAACAAAACAAAGGCAGATGGCTGAAACACATGAGCTCAAACAGAAGCGACTCGCCGAAGCTCACGAAAGGGCTAGACAGAAGCATCTTCTAAGGCTCAAATTGTTACAGCAGCAATTAAATAAATAATTATATACTTATAAAAAAAATAAAACCCCCGTTTTAAATGAAATATAACTTTTTATTTATTTCAAGTCCTTAACTATCCACACCTATGTAAATAAAACAGCCTTAAAAATATGTTTCAATAAAAGCAGCTCTAGCAGCTTGTCTAGCCAGATTGCTTGGGGGCGTCTAGGTTGGCCTTGGTTCTTCTGGAGCATTCTCAGTGTCATCAAACGTAACATCCAGGTCTTCTTTGATATCAATAGCAATATTGTGGAGGATTGCCAGTGCTACTATATATAATTTGGCATTTTCTAATGACACTGAGAAGCCATGAAGAAGACACCTAAATCGAAAACCCTCCACCTCTAGTACTCTTTTCGACATCAGCTCGCACTCTGTCACAGATCTTCATAACATACTTCTTTGAAAAGCGGTATTTTGTTTTGAAATCGCCATGCGAAAGTAATAACGGATTGCACCGAGTTTGGTATGTTCTTTGACTTTCCTTGGAGGCGGCAAATCTTCAATCGTATGTATTAGCTGCATACCAATATTATCTAAATCTTCTATTTGATCTATAAAATCTATTTTCAACAAACACAAATATCTACTAACTTAAATCTTTCCTTGAACTAAACAGTCAAAAAATGCTGTCAAACGCGAAATCAGATGAAATTACGCAATTTTTGTCTTATACACCCGTTAAACTAGGCCTCTGCGTTGTATAAGCATTGTACAAGTCTTCATACAAACCAGACACTTGTTATAACAGCAGTATACATCAACCTTGTCAATTCAGACATTATTAGTAACATTTTTCTTATAACAGGCTTATACGATGTGCATAAATCTTTATTAGTAAGGCCGAACATATATAATTAACGTAATAGAAACAGTAATTTATTAAAAGAACCCTTTCTATGAAATTATTAGAAATTTCCGAACCATCTCCACTCTCTAGAAGGTCGGAAACTCTGCTTACTGGCAGTGTTAGTGTTCATAGGTGGTATCACTTAACATCAAGTGAGCCTCTAGCCCGATTGTTCTAGAAAAACTGGAGGAATGAATTAAAATTATAATGAATGGGAGTTGTACGGTTCCTAGGTCATCGGGGAGCTTTAAATAATAAAGGATTTTAGTACCACTCACGTAATACAATAGAATATAAGCTAAATAATGCAATGTTAACTGCTATGTAACAAATGAATGCAATGTTACAGTCGAAGAGAGTTCCTACATCTGGATATAGGTACTCTCGGGGAAACTACCATGATTTAGTTTATTGCTACGTAACGAATGTTTTTTTTATAGAACAGGGGGCAAACGGGCAGGAGGCTCACCTGATGTTAAGTGATACCGCCGCCCATGGACACTATCAATGCCAGAGAGCTCGCGGGTAACGTAACGTAACGTAACAGTTGAAGAGCGTTCCTGCGTCTGGCTATACTCTCGGGGCGTAACTCCCATGATTTAGTTAATTGCTATGTAACGAATGAATGCAATTGAAGAGAGAGCCTGTGTCGGGCTCTTGGGGCGTAAATCCGATTTAGGAAATCGACACGCTTATAAAACTAAGAAAGCCTGAGTGAGCTAGGTGTGGTTAAATAAGCATAAACTTAGTAGAAAATTTCCGAACCAACTTCTCAAGAAAATAGAGTACCAATTATTAAAATGCCGGCAACGCATGAGTGTCCATGGGCGGTATAACTTAACACCAGATGAGCCTCTAAATATAACTATAGGTATAACTGTAAAACCGGTGTAAGAAATTACGGAGTTGACATTTCTACTATAAAAATGTATTTACAAAAGAAAATGCGGAGCAGCGAGCTGACTAACACAGTTAGGCGCGGGTACCGTCAAAAATGCAACTAATTTTAATTGCGATTGTTGATAGAGTCGGTATTATCGCATTATTCCGCATCCCGGCTTCGCCCGGCTCCCCCATTGTTCGTTTTTATAATCTTTACTTTTGTCTCTGCGAAGCGAAGTAAATTACAATTTTGCCGTAAATTAATGTTTTAGTCTAGTAATTAATCATTGCAATATTAACTGATTAAAACTATGTTAGTGACTTGGTTATTCTGGTTATGTTTGAAATAGGTTTTTAAAAATGATTTCCTATTAATTAACCAATACTAAACCATCCGTACGGGTTTTTTAATGCAGTTAGTCCAGGACCCTTACCCTGTAACTTCCAATTACCTAGCGATTCCAACAATAAGTTTGTGTTCCACGCGATTCCAAGGTTGCAACACCAGCGCTACGGATATTGAAAGAACTTCGGAAACAGTATCACTGGCGCTATTTTACAGAGGAAGTTATAGAGACAGGCACTGGAAGAAGAAGCTTTCAGGTGGCTTTCCTCCTGCGTAAGCTACCATTTTCATACATCATACAGGTATCAGATAACTTCATCAGCATAATATGTTGAACTCAATCACAGTGGTTTAGATTGTTTGATGTCAGAACAATATCTCAGAATATTGCTTTGATTCAATTTGGGATGGGATGCTGTTGTTGTGTGTTGAATTCGGAAATTTGTGAAGTGACTGGGTTATCTTTTAATAATAAATAATCATTCTAATACAAGTATTTTTTGTTCATTACCATTTTCAGCCTAAATTAGGAATTATTTTTCACTTTTTAGTTTGATGTGCTTTAAAAGCGTGTTTTTTAGTTTTTTTAAACTATTATTTATTTTTTATTTTTAGTTAAAAAATTTTTTTCGGATTATTGCATTGTCATCGATCTTTGACAGGTGCGCAAAATTTGAATAAAATCTGTCCGTTTAAAGTGGGTCAAAATCGAGTCCGAAAGAGTCGGTCACATACATACATACATACAGGTGAAGCTAATATAAAGCGTGTAAAAAAAGGACATTTAGTTAAGAAGATTTCGAGATCTACATATCCCGCTTGCTTACCAACAAAAAACCCATGTTAAAACTGCAAAATTGATAAATAATAATAACGTATACGTCATAAGTTATTCACTCCGTCAGCAGAGCATAAAATATTACGTTATTTTCTCATTTAGAAGATACCAAACGCAGTAATTGTGTTCGGATTATCGTATCGGGTTACGGGGGTTCGTGCGGGCGACTTTCTATTACATTATGAATAGATTATCTATTTTAGTTCTGGTTTTGTATTTCTTAATGGCCGCTAAATGTTTTTTTTTGTAATATGATGTTAATGTGGTTTATTAATAGGGGCTTTATAAGATAGAATTTATTTATAAAACTTCTGCTATGACTTCTAAATTTGTTGTGTCTTTATTAGATGACATTACATTACGGGTGAATTATGGCGTTTAATAAGTAAAAATAAATCAGTGGCGCTACAACCTTTTTAGGTCTCAGCCTCAGGTTTCTGTATCTGTTTCATGATCATTTGTCAATATAATAGGCTAGTAGGTGATCAGCCTTCTATGTATGACAAACGCAGCTGACTTTTGGGTTAAAGGAAATGTAACGATGCTTTCCTTCACCGTTCGAGCGAATGTTAAATGAGCACATAGAAAGAAAGTTCATCGGTGCACAGCCGGGGGTCGAACCTACGACCTCAGGGATGAGAGCCAACACTGCTCTTAGCAGTAAGTGATAATAATAATAATAATCAATTATAGAGTACATAATATAATTTTGTGAGAAATATATGTAATGTTAAAGTGTATGCTCTGTGTGTTTAAAAAATGTAAGTGATATTTCGATATTATAATTTCCTAGCGTTCTCAAAAGCCAAAGATTTTATTTAAACTATTTAGATTTTAAATTACCTTATAATTTTAACGTTTAGCAAACGTTGTAGGTAGCTTTTGAATTCGGACAAAAATGAAATTAGCGTGTTTCGTTGTCAGGAAGGAGTCGACACAGAGTCGCTTTGTGACTTTAATTGTAGCTGCGGGCGGAGTGAAATTACTTCATACTAAATTGATATACCCAGACGACATTATCTAACTATACTATGGCCCATATTCTATTCATATCTCAATTCATAATATCGTCTTGAGCGTTCTAAATTTTTTTTTATGTGACACGGGACAAATGGGCTGGAGGCTTACCTGATTTTAAGTGATATCGCGCAAAGAGCGTATCTTTACCGCGGACTTAGATACTAAGGGTAAGATTCTGAAACGCGACTGATGAGAAATGTACTGAATTTTGATACACGGGTGTCGTAGTTAAGAGGTTTTTAACATTTGTAACGTTTCTATATTAATTAAAAGTTATGCTCTGCGGTTATAGCCTAAAGCTTCTCTCGGTAAATGGACTTTTAAATGCAAAAAGAATATCAGACATGTATCGCGAAGTTTTCCGTAGATGTTGATGTCCTCTATAAAACTGTAGTACTTTGCTTGCTTGTCAATAGTTTCCGCGTACGCGATTTAGGAATTTTTATGATTATTTTTCACACCGTAGGTTACACTATCGTAATTACATACAGAATAACTTTTTTTAAATATTATTAATTCTATGTTCATCAGGGATAACGTAAGGTACTTATGGTGAAATAATTTTTTGATCAGTCGTGATTTATAGAGCCTGTTTAATGCAAACAAAAAACAATACAATCTTTTCTTTATAATATTATTGTAGAATCTTCATATAGATGAACAGAAAATAAAATCATTTAAATTTCAAGACCCGAGAGCTTCTGAGGTTTTGGTGGGTAAAATCAATCTGGGTCTGAGAGAAGAAAAAATCTTGGTTGTGTAGATTTTTTAAATTCTAATTGGAATGAGGAACATGATATAAAATCCCATATCTCAACATAAACCTTATTATATTACTTGTACCGTAAGTAATACCTCAAAGGGTTCGTTTACGTTGTTCAGAACAAAATAATTAGCTTTTGATCTCGGGATGAATTTCCTTATAATAGAATCTAGCTCGCTAGGAGTCACTCTACGATTAACTTAATTGATTTAAACCAAGATATTTTAGGGATGATGACAATATCTAGAGAAAAGTTAAAAATATGTGTTAATAAACATAACACAGTTGTTGTAGAATGGTTTGTTATGTATTAATCTTCTTATTATATAACATAACATAACATTTATTATTAACGAAACACACACACAGAAACACACAAAATACAGTAGAACCTCGATAAGATAAAGTCCAAGGGAAACACAAAATATTTTATGTTATAGAGGTTTTAAGTTATCAAGGTTCTATGTCAGGTAAAGGCTAATATAGAGGTATGTACATGTTTCTATGTACCCTTCCTCCCATTTTTACTTGAATGCATCAGAAGGATGGAAAATTAAATATGTAATCATATTTATTCACATTACTTACATTACATAAAAATAAAACAACAACTAAAGGTTTAGTCTACTTTGTACTTGTCAAAAAAACTGTGATTTTCTTTTGTTTTAAAAAATTCACTGTTTCTAAATCGATTTGATTTTCAATGAAAAATAGAAAGGAGAATACATTAACACATTAACTTATGATGCAAGTAAGTCGTTGTCACAAAGCTAACCGCCGCAAAGCTTTGAAGAATTTAGATAAAGCAAACAATAGGTAATGTATTGTTTACGTTAACAATACATTACAGTAGTAGTAGTAAACACGTGCAAGCAATAAATACCGAAACCATTTGTTTTGACACTCTTATAAAATGACTCATTCACAAACAATTTTATGTTATAGAGGTTGTGGTAACATTTCTTTTAGTTACTGAGGGCCTATACAGAGATTATTTATTTACGTTATAGAGGTTGCGTATTTTAAGTTATAGAGGTTTTGGGCTCTGATGGGAAGGGAACATAGTATTTTTTGAAGTAACAGAGGTTTTTATGTTACCGAGGTTTACGTTATCGAGGTTCTACTGTAATAATAATAATCAAAAAAGAAAAATAACAAAACCATATGGAAATAACGGAATAAGGTAGGTACATTTTAAGTTTGTAATGTGTGCGCGTTGTGCTTGTAACTGGCATTATGCTGTGGAGCAGACGTGTTCCACAGCATATTTATATATACATAACAAAGACCTTTCGAAAACTCAAGAACAGCGTGATCGATTTTTATGGCTTTTAGTTAGTTGTACAAGTCTCTGTTCAGAATAGCAGAATAACTATAAAAACATTGGAAAATTTATGAAAAATAAGTTTTCCAATACAAAATGTTCATGGCTTTCGTAACTGTCCAACATTAAATGTTCATCCCGTCGAACCGGCAAACTCTCCCCTCTAATCAAAGAACGTATTTAAATAAAGGTTTCGAATCTACAAATTATCCACAATATTCGTATGGCGTATTTTCGATTTGTATAATAATGTCGGTAATGAAAAAGAATGGACATGTATATTGGCTGTCAAATATTTACGCGTTCGTTCAGGCGCGTAGGTATGTCTTTTTGTGTATTAACAATGTAATCACGAAACATATACCTACCTGCTGCCAAGATCAAGGGTTTTTAGAAATAAAAAAAAAAACATAAAAGTAGAAATAATTCAACTAAATTCTTCCTTCACTACATTATTTGACATAAGTATATTATGATTTTCCCATGTATAATAATTATTAATAGTTTTGATGAATAAATTTTCAAGTTAAAATTGTTTGTTAATAAGACAATACACATGTGGACCAAAACCTATTTCATAGTGTGTGGTTAACATTATAATTTTTTACTGATCACACAAACATGGGAAAATCATAAAAAAATATTTTGTTGAAGAAGAATTTAGTTGAATGATTTCTATTTTTCTGTTTTTATTTAACTTTTAAAAACCCTTTTTGCAGCAGGTTTCTATATATGTTTCGTGATTACATTCATAATACACAAGTAAGTGATCTGTGAAGAGCATTGCGTGCATGACATATATGAACCTACGAACTCTTCGGTCAATATGCCTTTAATTAAATTTAAATCTAGATTTAAGAGCTGTCAATTTTTTCCGAATAAACATATTTAACAGCGCACTCGATGACATTATGTCTTGAGATATTAGAATTAGAATTAGAATATGGCTCACTGCTCTTGATCAATAACTAAAGGAAATGAATAATGGAGAAATTAAAACATTGAGTGACCTCACTTGATCAGAGACAGTCGGAGGCGTCACATTGTCACAATAAAGACAATTACGTAATTGAACATCAATAAAGTAAGGTATAGTTCACGTTATCATAAATAATAAAATGTTGGTATGCGTACAGTGAATACACAATAATTTCTTTAAAAAAACCGAAATTTAAGATGGAGCGTTGCCGCCTTCACAGCTTAGTAGGTAATCTATTATAAATAGCGGCTTGAACAGATTTAATTCCCGAACCCGAACCCAAACATAAAAATATGTTATATTTTGGGGATGTTTAATATAATTGGAATTGATATAACATATAGCATCAACGTGCGACTCGCGGACATAGGTTCGATCCCCAGCTGTGCAACAATGGACTTTCTTTCTATATGCGCATTTAGTATTCGCTCGGACGGTGAAGGTTTAAAGGTAGGTTATTAGGTTATTCGGTTAGGAAACAGGTTTGTATAAAGACCCAAAAAAAGTCGACGGCGTGTGTCAGGCACAGCCCTGCGATTCTGTAACTCTGAAAAGGTGGGTGCTTGTAGTTTATTGTTTATTAGAATGCCAAATCATAAAATGACTGCTTCACGACTGATTTGAGAGCGATCGCCGATGCGAAAACCGCTGTTTGAGTTCGAAAAGTGAGTTACAAAATCGCAGGGCTGGAGGCTGATCACCTACTTGCCTATTAGATTGGCAAATGATCATAAAACAGATACAGCAATCTGAAGCCCATACCTCATAGGTTGTAGCGCCACTGATTTTTTTATTTTATATTCATAACATATTTTAAACACACACTTATAATATGTATTTATAAAAATTAAAGTGTAGTCCGCCTCGGCTGTCATTCCTTTCCATTTCCAAACTAAATTCATAAAATCTACTTAATGTGTGTTTAGCTTTACAAAAACATCTGCCAATCGAAGTGAGCTGTCAAGTTAAGACAATGGGCTGTTAGGGCCTCGAGAGGGATGAATTAATTATATCCCAGGACGTCCTGACCCGAGCGGTGAAGGGTTAACGAGTCGTTGAACCGTTTATCGCTTCATAAGTGGGTTGTAATAAAAATATTGATAACAGTTATAAGGAACTTATCGCATTTCATAACTAAGCAATACTCGTTTGTCGAAAAAAACTCCGGGAGTGCGGCAGAAGTGAAAACTTGAATATTAACGTTGTGCATTTTTGATATTTTGGAATGGTTAGGGAATAATTTTGCACGAATTGCTTTAATTATCAGTATAAAAGTACTATCATTTATGTGGTAGAATACAATATTTATTTATTGCGCTATCGTACACAAACATGACAATTTATATTACCTACATTAAATACGCCGCGCCAGCTGTCTACTGTCCATCCGTCTTACGAATTTTCGATCGACGCGAGTTTAACCCATTCCAAAAAAAAGTGTACAACGCCACCGAGGAAGTCACCAGTACAATCTACAGGCGCTAACATAAACCTTTAATTAGTTCTAATGAATATCATATAGCTGCTAAATTACTTGTGAACATCACGATAAATTCAATTTATAATTAGCTTTTCTGCATAAAATAGTTGCATAAAAATTATAGGGAATCATTACAATTGCAGTATTGTTTTAATGAGACATTATTTTTCGAAATCCATAAGTAATGGTCTGCTGTGATCGGGAGGCTGACAGAGTATTTTACTTTTAGAAAAATCATTATATGGACTTAAATGTTCAGACTCTAAAAACTATCAGGATACGAGAACTCTGTTTTTTTGTGATCTGGTAACTTCACAGACTCTATCTTTTTGGTGTCTGGGGATAATTTAATTTATTATGACTCTAATAAACATCTTTAAACAAGCCTATAAATACGTTAATTGATGTTAGAATTACGTAATATATCGTTTAGTGTCGTTTAACGCGTGCGAGGTTGCATTTATCATGCATTCAAGCGAAACATACAATTAACAATGATCTATCATCGTAATATCGAAATTTGAGGCCAGTCCGGTTATTAAGATAAGGGCTGTGTAATTAAAGAAACTTATGCCAGGCCTGGCCTGTAATTACGAGGTGTTAATATAGACGTCTGCAGTAGGGTTGTCATACGGGATTTTAAATGAAACCCGAGGGAGACTTTGTAGGGAAATAAAAAGGATTCAAACTGAAATAAAGTTATACATTTGTTGACTATACACATTATATGGTTTTGGCAGAAATCATTTTATTAAATTATATAAGCATTGACCAATTAGAAATTGAGTGGAATGTTTCAATGCATTTTTTGACGGTCTTTAATAATGTATTTATATAAAACTTAAGACAATTTAATTTACTACAATTATTATTAAGACATTAAAGAGCTCGTTAAAATGAATAACTGCTCTCAGTTATTGGGCATAGACAAATAGCACCTAAGGCAGAGATCATAGACAAAATATCAAATGGACAGCTTAATTAGAGCTATTACTATGGGAACCATGTCGGGAAATAATGTTTGACAAAATGTACAGATTTATTTTATTATAATATTTATTGTTTTCTGGCAATCACAATACAATGTCAAATTCAGGGTTATAAATAAACTAGATATTGCACTAGCGTAGGGGCTTACCTATGAATTTCGGAATAACATCACTGATTTTATATTGAGTTAGACGTTTTCTGCTCTCAGCAATTAGCCTTAGGTTGATGGTACGCAGGATGCACCAAGTAGGGCTAAGGTTTAGGTGCCATAATATATGTAAGGTGAAGATATCCATAGTGAAGAAACTGGCATGACTTATGCAATAGTCGAGTCGAGTGTCAGACACAAAATAATTATCGAAGAAACAGATGAAATCTGATCCCAAGATTTATTATAGATCTTGAGACTACGGATATATACGTAGGTATATTGATTTTATATGAGATATAAATTTAAAAAAATCTTAGTATCAATGGATGGCAAGAGTGAGCAGACACTGTTTTGATAGTGGTGGAGTAAACATCTGCAGGATCAACGTTCCGAATGTTTCGAATGTTACCAATGTATAGCTAATAAACGTATTGAGTTATCTTGAAGTCAATAAATACGGCGCTCCGCCCCCGCCGCAGGCGAAGCCCCAAGTCGTTTAAACCCTTTTGTTACGAAATCGATACACTTCGCTATTTATGATCTTATAAGCGTGTACGATATTGCTTATTTTTTTAAATATCGTCAAGACACCTGCCTCCAAATTAACGGATAACTTTATTGGGGTCATTTAAAACTTAGTAGACATTAATATAATCTATTGCACGATCTCAATTGTAAGTTTCGAATACCCTTGAGAGGTAGACAAAATTCGTAGCAATAACGACCGTTATTCTAAATTCAATTCGGGCTACGTCTTATTGTTCCTACAGAATTTCTTCTAATTAAATTAATACCGCCCAACTTAGTCATAAAAACCTCATAATTGGAGATGTTCAGAATGCCTTAATCCCATTAATTACTCGGAAAACCTCGACGACACGTTTCGGCAAGTTATTATGTGTCACTAAGTGACTCTGTGATGTCTCATTTAGAGATTTCAACTTAATGAACTTTCTTAAAACAATGTTATTAATTCCTCTGTAATTACCCGGTTTTGCCAAAGAGTTGGATATACCAGAATTCTATCCTCGGAATTATTAGCTTTCGCTTGTCAAAAGATAAGATTTTAACGTATAATTTGTATTAGAAATGTTTATTTTATTCACAAAAATACATACACTATCCTTACGACAATGTCAAAAACAAAAATAGTGTTAAATACATAATATACACAATATCGCTACTGTATTTCAGTCTGCCAACATATAAAGATGTCGATAGTGTTGGAGACACGATCGACATCTCTCCAACACTATTTAGTAAGCGCAATGTCTTTGTTAACGGCGATCTATGCAACAGATTGGTCCAGGCCCTTGGTATCGCAAACAACCTTGGTCGTCGTCGTCGCACATAGGCGACAAGGTAGGTATTAGGTACAAAGAAACCGAATTCTTGGAGAACACATGCTCACCACCCCCCGCAAGACGTTAAGTATGTAGGATATCTGCAAGTTGTGTAATATCACGGTGCAAATGATGTATACTTAAAGTAATTCCAGTTTTATGTTACTCTCAAGAAATGTAAAAAAATCAGTGGCGCTACAACCTTTCTAGGTTACCTTTCCAGACTTCTGTATCTGTTTCATGATCACTGTAGGCTAACACTGCTAATATAAAGGTCTTAATTGACAGATAAAACATTTGAGCTAAGCTAGCTAGCCATCGATTGCGATCTTTACACAGATTATAATACCTAATGAAAAAAATAACTGTCACAAAAAATAAGTAATAAAAAAATAGTAATAAATTTGAGTCATAAATATTTAAACTTTGTAATTGTGTGATTTATAAATAACTAAAATAATCACATAATCGCTTCAGACATTGTATAGGTACAATTGTATAAAATACAACTCTTACTGAAATTTTAATAATAGTGACGTCATTTAACAACAAAACCCAATTCACGTGATACAAAAAATCAATGTCGTGATCGCTGAGCCATTGGAAGACACAAGAGCGGTATGAGTGAGTTTCCTTAGATCAACGTAATTTTTTCTTTATATTTCTGACACATACACCTATATAGCTCTGCGACCCAAAATGTGTCTCGACCACTGAGATCTCGAGATCTTCCGCCGTTCCCTGACCCGGACCACATCCAGCCAGTTGCTAAGCAGCGAAATCCTATTATTCAATAAACAAAATTTTACGTTATAAAAGTAAACTTCCTCCTTTGGGTTTATTGAAATCAAAATAACGAGATACAGAGATATATCATAGCTAAGAAAAATGACGCAGAATATAAACTTAATAGATTAACGTTATGCCATTCAATAATTATCTTCTAATTTGTCTTCTTTTCAAATTATTCTCTTGATTTAATGTATTCTATCTTTTGTTATCGTAATAATTGCTTTCATCGTTTAATATGTAGAATTATTAAAGTAAAAATGTCAAGAAATACACCCGCCATGTTATAGTCCTACGGTCGAGTAATTACATACTATAATTATATCAATCTCACACATCGTGACAGCGAATCAAATCATTAACACTTCTTTAATCGTTTCTAATCGACCAATCGAGGCGGCCATTTTGTATAATCGCAGTGAAATGGCGCGATTTTTTTATCGCGGTAAAATTTTATTCTATTTTTAAACACCATGTTAAACTACAATCACTTACGACATCATTGTACGTAATTAAAAATAATTATGTTTAAAATATATAATGAGACAATATTTACATGGAATATTCAAAATAGATTTAAAAAGTGGAATTTACAATTTTTAAATTGGTAAACACACGCAATCAAATTGAATTTTTGAAATGCGAATAAAAAACCAATCATATTTATAATTTTTTTTAATGGCTCTGGCACGGTTTGTGCATAAGCCAGCGTCAAGTATAAGATTTTTATAATTCGTGCTTTTTGCCTTAGAAATTCGACCATGTCCTCCATGTACGGTTTAGTCACTCGCCCGGTACCGCACAACCCTCCCAAAGGCCGAGAACAAATTTAAATTAAATTAAAACTTGCCCTCGAACCGGGAATCGAACCCGGTACCCCTCACCAAGCTGCATATTTATAATTAAAGCCAGTCTTTAAAATTACTGTCACTAACATTTAGACAATTTTCCCTTTGGAACGTTTACGACACAATTGCCAAGCATTATCAAAATCCTTGAATTGCAGATGCTATAACCAGTTCAAAAGGACTAGTAGCAGTACAGCTAGTAGCAAAGATTCCTCCCAATCATTAAGTATAGGGCAATAAATCTAAAAAGGTCTGGAGCCGAAGCGTGTATTATGTTATTACGATGGCGCGCGCGCAAAAAGACGCGCTTATTTGAGTATGCGATGATACAGTACAATTAAAGGGATGGGATCGGCGCATAGCACGCGGGCCCTTCTTGCTAACGCGTTTCAGATTCCAAGGGTTTGGGGTTCCTTGACAAATCTTTGAAATTTTTGTGCTTTTACGCATCGCAAGGCGTCCTTCACGTTTGGATTTTTCAAATTACACTTTGAGTATTATTAAAATGAGCGTCACATATAAAAATGATATTTCAATGGAATTTTATCAATTATTAAATAAAGTTATACTTAAAGTATAACATAATTTACATTAACATTCGCTCGTACGGTAAGAGCTATTACGCACTGTCGACTTGTCGCCAGCGACTCGGTCGCCTCGGCGACCAAAACATAGGCAACTCGGCAGGAGACCAAGCCGAGCGACAGTATTCCAAGTACATTCGTATTTATACGTCCAGTCGTTACGACAGTTGCTCGCAGTGTGAATGCTTCCATTTGAAGCCGTGCTCCTATTGGTCGCCAGCGACCGGCAGTCGCTTGTGTGTCGCCACGACGCGGCGAGTCGTAGACATCTATTTAAACTGTAGAAACTCACAGTCGCCAGCGACCGAGTCGCCGGCGACAAGTCGACAGTGCGTAATAGCTCTAAAGGAAAACATCGTGAGGAAACCGGCATTGCTTAGACCCAAAAGTCGATGGCGTGTGTAAGTCACAAGCTAATCGCCTCAAGTAGGCGTATATGAACAATAGAAAAAGACCAAAAACGGTGTAGTGCCACTGTATTTTTGAAGTAAAATACTTTAGGCGCAAGTGGTTAAAATTTTTACGGAATGTCACAAAGATGTGCAGCGTTTTTGTCAAAGAAAAGGGAGAGAGCGATTGAGATAGAGTGAGAAGGGTGAACTACCTTATATAAATTCTATTTTTAAAATTAAAATTTCGTAAAGAGAATTGAATTTATGAAATATAAGTATTTTATATTTTATGCAAATAATTTATTTAAATCTCAAATGACGAATTGTAAATTAAAATGCCACATTTTTTTATTGTCGAAGAAAAAATAAAAAAAATCTATTGTTTGTATTAATTTTCGACACTTTTAATATTTTAATGACCATTCAATTACTTAAAAGAACCAACCATAACTCGACATTTGTTGACAAGTCAAAAATTGCTACAACTGTTTGCTAAAACATTAATTCTCTCCAAATAAGGACAACTCTATAATGCTAGAACATATGCCTCTTCAGCGTCGCTATGTCGTTGCCAACTAGCAAATTAGCCGTTTAATCAATTGCCTAGTCTCTTTACTAAACAGTGCCTGAAAGATAGTCAAACAGCTAGGCAAATGACTTGGATCGATGACGCTACATTACTTGCCTAGCCTATCCTGTTCATATCTATTAAGTTCTACTTTCTGTCACCTACACCCAATAACACAACACACAACTGTCTATAAAGCATCGGCAAACAACAAATTTGTTCCATGTTTATTATGTGTTCAAAGTCACTTTGACATTCGTGTAAAGTTTTTAAACAATTGTTATCTAGTCTTATTTCCAGACTTAAAATATGTAATGTATCACGCCTATAAGGTCGAATCACTTTTTTCTTTGTTTTGAATTTGCTTTTAAAACAATATAAGCTGCTGCAACGCTTATGAGTCATTAAAAGAGTTGCATGGAGAGGCCCCTTAAGAACAGTAATATGTTACATTTTAAATATATAAAATAACAAAATTTCTTATGTCAGATATTTCAGTATTTTTTCTGTCACATGGTCGTACGAATGGAATTTTATTAGCAGCCAGTTTATTAAATGTTACAAACACTACGGCTAAATTACAATTAGGCTGCTAGTTAAACGGCGCTGTTAAAGAGAATAGGATGTCGATTGAACGGCTAATTAAACTAGTTGGCTGCGACAGCTATATACAGTTTACATTGTAATGCATAAAATATTCATCAGATTGTTTACTTAGAATGTGAGGAAAACAGTCTAACAGATGCTTATCTATATAATTTACAATGTACCAAATGAAGGAATAAATAAAAAAATAATAAGTCTAATAAAAGCCTAGCTGTTTATCTAAATGTGAATTTCGCACTAATTTTGCATTTTTAGTCAATAATTTTCTCTCATAGTTTTTTCACTTAATAAGGTATGGTTCATAAAGCCGTAATATCTCTTAACATACACGTACTATTATTATCCCAGTTTTGTTTATTTTTCTACTAGAAATTGAAGGATATATCTAAATTAAGGTGTTTCAAACTATTGTAGTTACAATACAATGTCCAAAAGCATGCTATATTTGGCAACTAAAAACATCACCGTTACCGTACACAATTTTTTATCAGGATTTTCTTCATTAATTATTTGAATTATAAAACTGTCTGTTAGGCGTGTGTGGCACCGAAATCTAACACCATCTTGTTTACAATTTAAAAAATAGTATGAAAAACACATTATTAATAAAAAGCTGAAGAAATTGTAATCATAAAAAAGACATCGAAGTACTGATTACACTGATTATGTTATGAACATAGTTAAAAAAAAGATGAAAACAAAATTAACGCAAATATATAATTAATATTAATTAGATAATGTAATAATGATTTAAGGAAATAGCTAATAGGTTAGTGGACATCACAGGAGACCGAAGAGCTGGCAGCTACCTCAGACAAATATTTAGTCTAGCTATTCAAAGGGGGAACGCTGCCAGTATCTTCGGAATATTGCCTAAAACGACTCCTTTTAATACTATATTTTACTTATTTTATTGCATTTTTCAAGGTTTTTAAGTAGGTATTACTTGTATATTCTGTAATTTGGTTGTTGTATATTAAATAGATTTAATATCATATATTTTAATAATGTGATTATGTAGTGATAAAAAAAGATAAGGATTGACTATGATGATATGATTGATAATGTAATCTAATAACTAACTTCTATCTAAAATTCTACCTTTTAATTATGTAAGACAAATTTGCACGCCATTATGTGTGTCTAATTATGCGGAATATTTTTGTACCATATTCTTGCACATAAATAAATTATTATTATTATAATTGGTCATTTGTAGCTTTTGGATAGCATCTACTCAGCTTTATGTTCTAACCGCGACCTAAAGCCAACAATATTTGAGCCTTATATGGAGGTCTTTCAATATATGTAAACGCACTGTACGGGCCATTTAAATTCAGCATTTCATCAATCATTGATGTTTTATAGAAAGTTTGATCAATCATTAAACTCACTTTATTATTGCGATAAATCACATATAAATGCCCAAATAGAGAGTACAAGACGAATAGCGAAAGAAAGCTATTTATTGAAAGGTATTTAAAAATTTATAATATCAGTTATACGCAATTACAATACCATGTTAACTTTGTCATTTGTAATGAATTTCATATTCGTTCTATACCAAGAAGTCGTAAATTTTTATAATTAGTTTTTGTTCGTTCATGGCGTACGTATTTACTTATAATAATGCTATTTTTATTGTTTTTAATAATCCTCTTAATTTATTGGAAATTAAAAAAGCATTATAATTATTGGAATAATCGTGGTGTGGTGACTGACACGCCGATTTTATTTCTTGGAAACCTGACATTCTTTTTGAGGAAGGCCAGCTGGGAGTATTTTTATGGATTAAAGCGGTATCAGACTGTTTGCGTGGGCATTTTTTTGGGTTGGCAACCAGCCATCGTGGTGCAGTCAACTGAGCTTGCCAGAAAGGTATTGGTTGAAGATGCAGACTGCTTCCAACATAGATCTGCTCATACAGGATCCCACCAGGATCCGATTGGCGCGAACGGTGTTATGTTGGCCAGGGTAAGTTATTAAATTTTACTTAATAATATATATTTATTACCCTTGCCATGCCTAGATTTAAGTTTCGCATATTATTCATTACGTAATTTGACAAGTGTCGCTAAATGCGCAGAGGACGTTTTACATATGAACATTTGTTTCTTTACCAAAAATGGTATGTTTATAAAAAATATTATACCAAGGACATTACCATATCGGAAAGACTTAACAAGAGTTTATTCTTCTTTTCACCGGAAAAGAAGAATCAAGTTCGTCGTTCAAGAGTGTCGGTACACTCTTGACAGAACGGACGTGATGGCTATGAAGTTGTAGTCTTAGATGGGGCAGATGTGCTTTACGACGTTTTGCCACGGTTGATTACGGTCAACGGTGGAACTACTTATTAGAGGTCATCCTGCTGTACTCATTGAGTGAACCTCCTACGGCTGACTTGTTCTGGTCAGTCCAACGCGTAGGTGACCTCCCGCACGGTCTAGTTTTAATAAGTTTATTACTTAATACTAATAAAGGTTAATTAGTCTTAAAATTTACAGGGCCCACTAAAAAAAGATTTGCAGAAGATTATTAGCCCTTTGCTAACAACCGCTCGTTTGAAGGCGTTCTGTGACGTCATAAATGAAAATGCAATAGAACTTAATAAGAGAATATATCACGAGTGCGTGGATCAAAAGAAGAGATTTCTTTTAAAGGTGTGTTGTTTTTACTACGGTGTTACCGATGTTTGTGAGATTAGTTTTTATTATCTACGTGCCAATGTTATGGACAAATTTAATCACTATAGGTAATCCAAACAATAGACAAAAAATATTATAGAAAATATTAAAATTGTGAAAAAATATAAACCAGTGGCGTTACTACCTTTGTATGAGTGTATCGGTTTCATGATTATTTATAAAAAGGCAAGTAGGTGATCAGCCCCCTGTGCCTGACACACGCCGTCGACTTTTTGGATCTATGGCAAGCCCATATTCTCAAGATGTTTTCCTTAACCGTTCGAACGCATATTAAATGTATATAGTCAGAAAGTCCATTGGTGCACAAGCGGGTATCGAACCTACGGCCTCACGGATAAGTCTTACGCTGAACCTGCTAGCCCCTGCTTTCTGCTCAAAAATTGTGTTGCAGCCTGAAAATATCAATCGAATATTTTATCACACTGGTCAAAACAAGCAAATCTAAAGGCCTATCTATATACCAGAGTTAAAATAGATTATTTATTAGAAAAAGTTTTTATTTTTGTATAGATATGCAGCCTGGCAAAAAATTAAGCATTCAGCCACAGCCGTGACCGGATATCATAATAACTAGTTTTTAACAATATTCATATTTTTATAAAAATTATGCTTCATACTTGATTTGAAAGATTTTACATTTTTTTGCATACCAGTATAATCTAGTGATTTTTTTACGTTTCTATTTTTCATTGTCGGCAGATGAACAAAAATATGAAACAAACAACCTAAAACTAACATAGTATCTAATAATAATAATTAAAAATAGCGAAACTATTTTTCCCAAAAAAAACTAAAACTATATTAATTTTAGGAAATGTTCGTCTTGTTCGCATCTGATACGATTGTAAACACCTTTCTTGGTTTAAAAGTAAGTGCATTACGGGGTGAAAGTACACCCTTGCAGTTTGTCATAGACGAAATGACCTATTGGAGCGGCCCACGCGCACTCGAACTGTTGACAATACAGTTTTTACCTGCATTAGCTGATTTCTTTAGGTTAGTGAAACATTATTTTGGTATAATATATTTTATTACTAGCGGACCCGACAGACGGTGTCCTGCTTGATATTTTAAGCGTTTAGGATATTAAACAAAGTATGAAAATACCGACTTCAGCGCCATCTACCGGGCTGATTTGTGAATCTACACCATCCAGGGCTCCACCCAAACACTTCCAAAAAGTCATTCAAATCGGTCCAGCCGTCTAAGAGGAGTTCAGTGACATACACACGAACAGTAGAATTATATATAAGATATCCTATCTTTTAAGTTAGATCAAACTGCATAGCATGTGAAATCGGTTAAGTAATTTAGGAGTCCATAGCGGACAAACAACGTGACGCGTAATTTATAGATATTAAAAATACATGCAATGTGTATGAGAAATTAGTGGTCTTTTAGATAACCTAACAGGCACGCGATTATACAGATCTGTGACCGAGAAGCTAGGCAGCAGTGTCAGATCTCCCCTTTCCTAAAAAGGGACTTTATTTGCTTAAAATGCTTGGCGTCTCCAGAGCCCAAGCGACAAATACTCCGGAAATATTCTCATAATATTTATGGACAAGTTGGATTCCGTTGGCCGGCGGGACCCGCGTTATCTCTTGTGCCCCTTTTATGGCTGAATTTTTCCAGCTGCAATCTGTTAATGCTGCAAAATTTGTGTTTTAAAGGGAGGACATTTTAAGTCAAATTATTTTTTCTTCTTGTAGTGCCTCTGATCTCCTTTTAAAGGCGATCGTCATGGTTTTTTCTCAGCCATAATATTTTTTTGAACTTCATGAATTCTCCTGGTACACCTGCTGTACAAGAATTTAGCATAATTCATATTACCGCTTTAATATATGTGTAGCACGGATGTTGTACCCTTGGGATCGCGTTGTACAAAAACATAACAATGAAGTTCGAAATGCTGTGAGTACGTACTTGCATTTTATTATAACTATTATTTCAGGCTTAAGTTCTTTTCTGCATATGGGACGAGTTACCTGAAGAATCTTTATAAAAAATTGGTTCAGAACCGTAAAGAGAGAGACATGATAGATACAGACATTATAAGCCATTTCATGAAGTTACAAGAGAATGAGAAGTCAACTAAAGATCCTGGTAATTAAAACTATATGTTTAGCTAAACTACTAAATGTTTCCTAAATATTACTTTAAATTTAAGTATAAAGTAATGTTGCTCGATGGTAATGAAATACAGTTATATTTGAGTGGGAACTGCTTTTGCTTTAGCTGTATTTTTTCTGTCCCAGGGAACCAAGTTGACGAAAACAGTTGGCGAATGAAATTGTAATTTTTAATTTTAACATCAATTATTAATTTTGATATAAACGACAATGATTAAAAAAGTTTTTATAATTACCTACTAATACATATATAAATTCAACTTTTACCACTATACAAATGTAGTAGGTATTAGACTTTTCTTTAAATTAATTATTTATGTCAATTTTAAAGTACTGTGCACTGTATAATACTTCCCATCTAATTTCTCCCACTTTAAATCTTAAGAATATATGTGTCTGTCTCTTTTCCGTTTCATCAACTTTCAAAACACAACGATGTTTCGAAGTTTTCACTTCAAAAAAGAAACTAGAAGTCGAAGTCTATCTTCGTGTTTAATTACGTATTTAAACTTTGTTTCAGTACGTTTTGAGGAGCTAATGACATCTCAACTGGGTACCCTCATTCAAGCAGCCATGTTGAATGGACCAGTAACACTTTGTCATTGCTTGCACGAGTTGGCTTATCATACAGAAGTGCAGGTATTAATCCGACGTTCCCTAAGTCTTCAAGCTTTGCATTCACAGAAGAAATTTTTGTCATAAATATAATATATTGAGTAGCTGCTGCAGTTGTCTTTTGTATTGGTTGTTGTACCCTACCTGCCCCAGTTCTACAAATTAGGGCGATAGGCCAATGTGAGTATGGTTCTTGCTGTGCCAAGGTCCATCCTATATCATTAATAGCCGTTGACGGACTTCAATAGTTGAGCGTGTGGCGGGATGCGGACAAGGCTGCGTTACCTTGTCTTGCCTCGGGCGATTGCTGATAGCGCTATGGAGTTACGCACAGAGACTCCCAAAATTCCCTCCACCGGCAATCGCCCCTAAGGAGGATATGTGCATTACGCACAAAAAACAATTGAAAATAATAACCAGGCTGAACTTAGCTTCTCTTCTTTTCGGTCGTTCTGGAACATTCCTTTAATTTTAGCATTAGAGTGTGTTTTTTGGCTTGTTCTTTTCACTTTTATTAATCTGTAAAATTTGTTATATTAGACCATTTAATGATATTATGAGAAATAAGTATACTTACATTGGCTAAAAAAATCTTTAAAGCATTAGCAAGGAAAGCAATTTCTGAAATTATCGATGTGTTTAATATTATATACTTTATTGAATTTTATTTTTTCTCGACATTATCGTATTGGCATAGTCTATAAGGATACTGTATGTATTTATGTAAATAAATAAATTTTAAACCTTTCGCTTCCAGGACAGACTCCGTAAAGAAGTAAAACAAGGCTTTCGAGAAAAAGATATTCTAGACTATGACAGCATTAATGATATGAAGCTTCTCAACGCAATTTTAACTGGTAACTCTTTGTACATAGGTACAGCAAGAGAAACGTATTCTTTAAAACTAAATCTGTCTTAAACTAAAATACTCTTTCTGTCAAATTGTGTTTAACATGTGATAAAAAGAGACAGAGTACAGCTTTGGTTTTTAAAGGGAGAGAAACGGTTGTTTTATTTTGTAGATTTTATTTATTTATAAGTGTTAATATATGCTTAAAAATACACAAAAATATGACAACACACACATACAATTAGAACATAGAAATTAATTAAAAAAATAGGCCAACAGTAAAAAATTAACAATTATACTTAAGTAATGTCATGACGTTTATTTATGACAGTGGCAGTAGAACTATTTAGGGCCTCATGTATTTTTTCCGTGATCCTTTTTGAAGTTATACCTACTTCTTTTGGCGCGTTAGGGAAAAAGGATGAGAGTAAATTTTTACGATGCGCGCGCCGTCACTAAAAACCGACACCCTGGAGTTAGCTATAGTCAACATTTTAGTTTTTTCTATTGTATTGCCCAATGGGGATCAGCCTATTGTGGTTAAACAGGTCGTCAACGTGGGTCTAAGGCAGGCCGGTTTCGTCATGATATTTTCGTTTATGAGCGAGTGTTGAACGAACGAACTTCTGAAGGGGCACAGAAGTGCGTAGACACACTTTTTCAAAAACTAATGATCCGATTTTCATGGGATCATTAACCTTTCATGGTTGCTCATCTCGATATGACTCTTAGTTCCGAGAAATAAGTAGCATTTAGCACTCATGTTAGGAAGCCTATAGACTTCTTTTGGGTGGGTTAAAGCAGGAGGTAACGGTTGAGGATCTCACACACAAGTCTTAAATCAAATTCATCCATAGCAACCGAATTAAACATCCAAATACAATGTTGCTAACAGCGAAAAAAATCTAAATTTTAGAAACCTTGCGGAAATATCCGACTGTATCCTTTCTAGACAGGATAACTACAAGAAAGTATACACTTAAGGAAAACCTTAGTCTAGATGAAGGTACGCCTGTCTTTGTCAATCTCCCTGCACTTCATCATGATGAGACACTGTTCCCTGAACCCATGAAGTGGTGTCCAGATAGATTTTTGGGCGCCAATACATTTGATAACCGCGACTATTCTTTTTTGCCGTTCGGAGCTGGACCTCGGTCATGTATGGGTAAGTATAAAGTACAATAATAACGTAATTCAATATATGTATGTATATTATAATTTCAATATTTTTTTTGCGTTCGAAATTCAATTCATAACGGTTTCAAATAAAAACTTTTTGGGTAAATTTGTCGAATAACGGGTCCACTTTAAACAGCTCCAAATTTGTTTTACACATTTTCATGACTCGGCAATTTTGTACCATACAATAATGTGGTGGCGCATCCTCTTTAACCCCATAGAAATTAATTAAAACGTCATGATTTGTGAAATGAATGAAAGAAAGTACAAATTTACTAATATCCTAATTCACTGGGAACCGAGACAATATCATTGACATCATGCATGTAATATTATCAGTTTTAAAATTTGTTCAAGGGGGCCCAAGCCAAGCGACTCCTTAATATTTCTTACATACAAGTCGTAAAGAACGATATAAAAAAAAATGAGCTGTTTTAAGGCGGAAAAATTAACGCTTTTTGGTAATACAAACTTCATGTATGTTTCCTGTTAGCAATGAAATTCCTTTTTTAAATTTCTTTACTCAGTTTGACGTGTTCGATGCATCAATTTGACATTCGTAATTCAAATATTACGATACTACGAGTATTTATCTGCTATTTTTTTTTTAGGAAAACGTTTCGGCTTGCTACAGATGAAGATCGCGTTGGCTCATATCATTCAGAAATACAGACTTGAGCCAGATGTGCCCTACATACAAGAATCAGACCCGTACAGCATAGTGTTGGCCCCCAAAAGTGGCGGAAGTGTTAAATTCATACCAATGTAACCTTAAACATACTTGCTTTTAATAAATGGATTAAATATAAATATATTTTTTTTACCAAGGTAAATTTATAAAAATTAAACAAACTTCAATACCTGTTAACCTTAATGGAAACAATATCACTATTTAAATATAGAAATATTTCAGCCAATTATTTTGCAAATCTTCCCAAAACCCACCAAAATTGTGAAAGAACTACCCGCATATGTTATAGAGCCGCGCTTATATTCCAAATACCCGTGTACGGTTCCCGGGTCATCGGGGTGCTTTAAATAATAGAGGATTTAATTTAAATATAAGCGAAATAATGAAATGTGAATTGCCATGTCACGAATGAATGCAATGTTACAGTTGAAGAGAGCCTACGTCTGGCTATACTCTCGGGGCGTAGCTCCGACGATTTAGGAAATCGTCCACGCTTATAAAACTAAGAAGGCCTGAGTGAGCAATATTCACAAACAAGTACGTATAAACAAGATAATGTCAGTTGTTAACTCGCTACAATACATTAGTTCAATAAAGACACTGCAATTATTGCAACATAGTTGCAAGCTTCGGTAATTAATGAAAGAGTAATAGATAATTTATGAATTACCGGGAAACTTATATGTCAAGATCTATTTTTATTCGTATTTTTATGTTTAACATCGTAATAAGGACGGGAATCGAATAGGCCGACATTTAGGGCTTAGGTAACGATGCAAATATGTTAATAATAATAAAAGCCAATAACAAAATACACATTTATATAATTTTAACCTAAGCGATAAGGTTTTAACTACATTTTTTTATAGCATGCTAGTTATTAGCCATCCAGTTGGTCAGTCTTTCGATGTCTTCCGCTTGTTGTTTCCACTCGTCTCAAATGCAAATATCAAATTATAATATATGCCATTGGGTTACGGTTCAGTTAACCTCTTCAACAGACAATTAACTCAATCAACTGTTTGCGAAAAAAATTATTCAATTCATAGGCATCAAACTGTGAACTTTTTTTTTATGGCTCTGGCACGGTTTGTGCATTAGCCAGCGTTAAGTATAAGATTTTTATAATTCGTGCTTTTTGCCTTAGAAATTCGACCATATCCTCCATGTACGGTTTAGGCACTCGCCCGGTACCGCACAACCCTCCCAAAGGCCGAGAACAAATACACGCCGTCGACTTTTTGGGTCTAAGACATGTCGGTTTCCTCACGATGTTTTTCTTTACCGTTCAAGCAAATGTTAAATGCGCACATTGAAAGAAAGTTCCATCGGTGCACAGCCGGGGTTCAAACCTACGACCTCAGGTATGAGTTGCACGCTAAAACCACTAGGCCAACACGGCTCTGGCCAGTAAAATAATTAATATTGCTTTTAAGTTTAAATTTACTGCCAAATTAAGGGCGTAGATTGGACGAGAACAATGGCCAAGAAACTCTTCATCACTCCGCTATATAAGGGAGCTGTAACGTACACATTGCCCCTTGTCTTGAAACAATTAATTATTATTATAAAACTATGAAATACCACGTGTTTTTCCGCCTAAATTCCAAGTCATCTGCAACGAGATTTAGCGCTTTAAGTGTGACTTTCGTATGACAAAACCTGGTTTAGTTTATAGGAAAGTTTTACAATTCGACTTGTACGTTTTTTCAGCGCATATACTAGAACTTAAAATACTCTTTAAAAAAATATTTATATTTAGAAATTTATTTCCAACACACAAATTTACAGTATTTACATTATTCTTAACCTACATAATAATAATAATGATAATAATTAAAAATTAATAAATATAAAATTTAAAAAGTTTGGTCCCTGTGGCAGTGTACCTTTAACGCTGGCAGCATTTCCTCGCTGTATTGCGATACTTATTCGTTGAGCGAGGAAAGCACCAGCTCTGGGGTCACTAGTACTATCTACCAGGTGCCAACTAAAATCTAAGATATTAAGAAAACAACCAATGAGAGGTTCATAATTTCTATCTTTTTTTTTTATATAATAGGGGGGCAAACGAGCTTGCGGGACGACCAAAAAGGGCAGTCTACGCAGCCCATTTTTTTTTTTTGTATATTCTCCATCTGCAATCAGTCATTCACTTTTAGCAAATATGTTGGATGCTTATCTCGTTCGGAGTGTGTCCTCCAGTGAGAACATCTACTCATAATTCTTCACATTATAGAATGTCTTTTCGCTTAAAGCGTTTAACATAGCTCTGCATCGTGAGCTGTCGTGTCGCAGCCCATAGACACCCATTTTTAGTGGGTGCGTTGCCGGCCTTTGAGGGAGGAGTATACTCGCTTTTTGAACATTTGGAGGTCGTATTTCTGAGGGAAGGGAGGATCTTTGTTAAGGACCGAGAATCGACTGCCTGTGCTCGCGCTTGGTATTCATAAGCCTTCCCTTTAATTACTAAGCGTATTAGATAGGCAAAGGTTAGCAATATAGCTTAAATACATAAGGGTAACTGAAGCCGGTAGTAACAATTATAAGTTAAGTATATGCACGTAATAAATGAGACGTCACAGAATACTTAACGAATCATTCCACTTTGTCTTCTAATTAAATGTTATGAAACAAAAACTATGCGCTTGGTGCAAAGTGTAAACGAAATGCGATGACCAATTAATAATCTATTTCAAAAGTAACATTTTCAACATTAAAAAATGAACTTTATTCTACATAATGTTACAATAAAGTTCATTGTTTGTTCAATGTTACAATAACAAAGAATGTTTAGTAAAAAATGAAAGTGTTCTAACCTCCGAACTAGGATTCCATGTGTCGTGGGAATAGTCTCTTACGTGTATTAATAAAATTAAATGTATATATTGAGCTATCAGCTCTCTTAGTTGAAGATAAACACTTCTACAAAAAAATATAGCAAAAGTAACTCCATAAAATGATGAACCCCGGATGGAGGATGGAAGGGTACTACGGAGGCTCTTGGATGAAAACCTCAGAGGCTGGTGAAGGCTAGATGGTCTTGAACAGACTCCAAGCCATTGGAAACACCAACATCATAAACTGGCAAAAATAACAGAACAAGACAAAAATTAGTGGTCACTAAAGCTACAATTAAAATGTTCCGAATACCAGGGTGCCTTTTTTATGACTTTAAAAGTACAATCATTTAGCCAGGGACGTATTTACATAGAAAGATATGCAATCAAAGCTCTCATGTTTCACTGGCCTAGTGGCTTCAGCGTGAGACTCTCATCTCTGAGGTCGTAGGTTCGATCCCCTGCACCATTGGACTTTGTCTATGCATTAAACACTCGCTAAAACGGTGAGCGGTGACCCATAAAGTCGACGGCGTGTGTCAGGCACAGAAGCTGTATTAGAAATAACAAATGATACAGAAATATGAGGCCTAGATCTAAAAGATAGTAGCAGTATTATCTTGTATTAAGTTAGTCTTATTAATTTGATTATATGTATTTATATATTTTAAGAATTTACTTCCACGTAAATTCGTCTTCGTAACAAGGAACAAGTCTTTCATAACCAAATATCTACTTAAGATTATGCTAAAATTCTTTGTAATGTATTGAGGTATTAATTGTGTTTGTTCTTAAGACTGGTCTTTGTTATTGGGCCTCATATTGTGTAAAAGTAGTACGTGGGGTAGGATTGAGTATTCTAAGTTGAGGTCATGAAATCGTTTTTCTTACAACTTATACCACACGCCATCTAGACGACAAAAACTGGAAGGACTGGCCGTAACGGCCGGCGCGGGCGCATCGCCCGCTACGAACCGACTACGTCACAGCTCTATAGAGATATTTCTTAATCGACTGCACATCTATACATAAATATTTATTTTCGTGTCTTCAAAGAAAGTTCAAATTTAATATTCAGAATATTTGGCCAAAAGTATAAATGTTTCTTCGTTTGTAGTATTCTTCTTATGCAGTTTCACTATCAATGTCAGATTGAGAGGTCTGAAGGTCTCGGAACAACAAAGGAGTGGAGTGGCCCCAAATTATTTTCCAAATAAAATGGTCAATATTTTTCAGTCAAATTCCAATAAACAATTTATTGCGAAACGAAAAAATCTATACTTGATAGATTCTTTTATTATTAAAGTGTCTATGGTGGGGGTCCCTCCTTTGTAGAGGCCCAGGTTTCCCTCCTCTAAATCTGGTGCTGTTCACTATATGTGTATTTAACATATATAAAATTTAACACTTGTATGTACAGTCCTATAAAAATAGTATTTATTGTTCAAACTCAAATACATAAACACTTTAAACTGTATACTCTGTTATCTATTAAAAATATTAGATTTTTATTTATTTATAAACACTTCGTTGCAGTAATACAGAAATACAGTACAATTAAAATAATTAAATAAAAAGGAGGGCGACTAGTGGCCTTATCGCTCTCGAGCGATCTCTTTCAGAAAACAATTGTGTGATTTTTTTTTCTTAAACTAGATTAGGTGAGCGCAAGAAGTGCAAAACTACATAAGACATATAGACAAAACTAATGGAAGAAATAAAACCAAGCAATAAAAACATGTAAACAGTGAAATAGATAAAAATAAAAACAAATAAAAAATATGTCTTAATAAAGCAACTATTATACCCGTTTTAATCAGGTTTAACTGCATTTTCCATGTAAATTTCCCCAAGGTTGTGAATTTTTAATGAAATCACTTGCAATTACTCAAATAAGCGCGTATTAATTGCTTTATTGATGAGTTATGAGTGTTAATTAGAGATTACACCGGCTACGCGTTGCGCACGAGTTGACTATACTTTCCAGAAAGGGGGTTACACACATGCAGGAGGTAGTATAATTAAAAATATCTCACCGTTTAGCATTATTTTAAAAGAAAATAAGGATGAGAAAATAATGTATGTCGTGGGCAGCTAGTCTCTTCCATTTGACATATTATCGGTACTTGACATAATAAAATCTAAAAAAAATATATTTTATAATTAAACTATTGAACCACAATAATAATATTTTCCGCTTCAGCATTGGACAGGTGAAGAAAATGTTGTTTAAGATTATTAGTGAATGTATAAAGTTTTGAATACTTAGTGAATATTTTGTTTTTAAAAAAGCGTTTAAAGATGTCTAAATGTGCCAAATTCACTATAAGGCATTTGCATCGTGTATAATTAATAAATAATAAAAACAATCAAGACTTTAATTGCAAATTAAAGATATACATAATACAGTAACAGTCGTTAAAAAAATCAATGACATTTACATATCAATCATCGATCTATAAAATATTTGACAGCAAAACAATATATTAATATGCTTATGTTTTTAATTATAGATTATTCATGTTTAGCAGCCAAATCAGTCCAGTTATTCTCGAGTTTTAGCGAGACAAACGAATTCATTTATATATATATATTATTTTCTGCGCCATCTGTGTTTAGCAATAGGTAACTACAACAAGCTATTTTTAATTATTGTAAAAACTCAAGACCCAGGATGTTGCATATTGAATTATTACTTCATTATTGAGACATTCGGACACTGGATTATTTAAAAATAAGATGTAATAAGACTGTAAATAAGACTAAATTCGTTTTTAGCCTTTAGTTATCGCTTGTTCGCTTTTTCTAAAAGGTGCTGAGTAGCAGATGAAGCGAGAAGTATGTGTTATGAATAAGTAATATTTGACTTAGCCCTTATAATGCCGGTAATTCCATTTAGAGATAATAAGCAAATTAATTCTGTAATTATTTATTTTCAAAAGCCGCTATTGGCTACACAAAAAGCTAATTAAACTTTTTAAGCAAAACGTACACAGTAAACAGTAGTAATACTCTATTTAGTTGAAAAAATTATTTAAAAAGTATACATCTTGTATGACTTTTAATTAACTGATTTAAAAGTAATTTTAATGTTTTAAATCTTTACAATGCTTTTAAAATGCAGTTAAAGTTAGGGTGAGATTCAGAAGCGAGACTTGGCGCGAATATGCATTCCTTTACGTCAAAATTCAATAGATTTTTGACGTAAAGGAATCTGACGCTTAATTTTTATTTTAACGGCATCTTAACAAAAAATACTCGGACATTACTACCTTGAGCCAAGCTACAGGCGGAAATAGTATACAAAGTACTTGATATACTATAATAATGTATTGTCTGTGCAAATGAGTTTCCCGCCGTTTCTCTTGTCATAATTAAGTAACTGTCAATAATTACAGATACTGCAACGTATGATATGTCATGAGATTATAGGTTTGTTTGACATTACTAATACTAAGCGACCTATTAAATTGCATTTGTGTGTGAAATTGTTTTTGTTGTTGGTTAAATTACTAATAATTACCGATGTTTGTACACGCAAAGTATGTAAAACAGGTTTACTCATAATGTGTAAAAAACGCGTATTATTAATCTCATTGGTTGGTTTTTTATGTTTGTTTTTAAAATCGAACTTTGAGTAATAACCTAATCGTGGATTGCATTACCATTTTTTTACTGTTAAGCACACGAAATTATTTAGTCAATTGTTAAGCAATGCATTCCTCTTTTTTACACCTGTCAATTAATTAAAACAATCTCGACACTCTTAGTTTTGAGAAACCAGTCACTCTACAACCCTTTTCTTTTGTAATCCTACTGGTAACATAAATTATATATAACAAAAAACAATTATACTAAAGATATATCCAAAAAGGAATACATTTCCGAAAAGAAAAAATCAATAAAAAATATTAAATAATAATATATAATAATAAATAATAATATTAAATGTATTTATTAATTTTTATAGATTTTGAAATACGTAAGTAATTAGATATTACTTGACTAAGTAAAACCTAATTCGGATGTCAAACTCAAAATATCTTTATTCAAGTGGGTACACCAAGTACACTTTTGAATTGTCAAGTTAAATTAATTGTAAATTTACATTTACTACCAGTTAGCAAGTCAAGGGCGTAGAGCGGGTAAGAAGAACTGGCAAGAAACTTTCCGCCACTCTCTTCTTTTTATCGCCAAGTATTGTCATACAAATTATTTGAACTGGTCTGCTCATGGTACAGGTGATTTAGCGCTATGGATATTCTTAATACTCTTTTTAGATGCCTTTTCTTTATTCCGCGATAGTTTAAACAAATCAAGGCTTAATAGTGGTCGTTTTGGTCGTCCTTAGTCTTGGAATCAGATTCTATTTTGCGATCTATTTTTGCTAACAGCGAGTGGGTTATCAGCCTTCTGTGCACACGCTGTATACTTTTTGGGCCTTAAGTTTCCTCAAAATGTTTTTCTTCACTATACGAGCGAGTGTATAATATAGTATGCTACCGGCAAAATAGCTGACCCGGCAAACGTTGTTTTGCCAAGTATATTATTTCTAGGAAACATTTTATTAGTTCAATAAAAATAACTATCTACTATAATAAAAATAGGGATTTATAATAGAGGGTAACAATTTAGAGTTGTATGTATTTTTGTATGCTGTATCATAAAAAAATATCTAAAAAAAAATTTAGGGTGGTGAAAGATATATACTAAGCGATTCTCAGACATACTGAATATGCATAAAAAAATTCATAAGAATCGGTCGGAATTTCGGAGGAGTATGGGAACGAACATTTTATATATTAGATAATATTATAGCCGGGGTTAGAACGTACGACCAAGCAATGCTCACGCAATAAATAGAATAGCAAATGTAAAATCTATTACAACTGACATTAACAACAATAAATAATTTAATTCATATGATGAACACGATTAGGGTGGGTTCTTTAAACGTAATTTATTAAGAAATATATTAAAAACCTTATTAGTTTGCAGGAAATAGATTGTGATATTGTTTTTTTGTTCAGACATCTGCAGTACTAGAATCTGCAGGTGTATTCAAATGTGCTTCACTTGTTTTATGATTTCTAGGTCTCAATAATTAAATGTGTTTCTTTATACTAAATTCACTCAATTCTCAAAAGGCCAGCAACGCACTTGCGAGACTTCTGGCATTGGGAGCGTCCATGGGTATCACATAACATCAGATAAGCCATCTGCCCGTTTGCCCCCTGTTCTAAAAAAAACATTTTAGGTCATTTACACATTTTAGTAGCAAACTATTCAAGGAAAGCGGTAGGAGAACACCAGTCATGGGGACCACCATGCTTTTTGGTGGTTATGCCATTAAATTGTAGCTTATGTGAAACATTGGTACTTTTAACACAGCGCCATCTGTTAGAATTTTGACTAATGATAAACAAATATTTTGCGGGTATAAATTGAGATGTAAGCTATCTTTTAAGTTGGAACAAAATACACACGGTGTGCAAATTTGATTAAAATCGATTCGGTAGTTTAGGAGTCCATAGCGGACAAACAACGTGACACGTAATTTATATATATTAAGAAGATTATCCTATGAGTTAGTAAATTTTTTTTACAGTTGGTATGTATAAACGAGAACGAGAACTATTACTTTATTATTATTTTCTTTAAACTACCTACCTAATATGATATCGAGTTATTTCGAATGCCATTGATTGTATAGAAGATTACTAACTGTATGTAATCCTATCAAAGAGATAAAAAAATACTATTTTTTTACAACTTAAACTAACACAACTAATACTCATATTAAGAAAAGTTAACTAATCAGTTATTTTATGGGTTCATTAATAAAGCTCTAATAATAATCAAAGAGAATGTGTGAAATAAAAACAATAAGCATTATTATATTATTTCAATATCACAAACATTAATAAATATAAATAAAATAAAATAAAATATTTTTAAAAGGAGTCCCTTTAGGCAAGGTTCCGAAGATACTAGCAGCGTTCCCCCTTTGAATCGCTAGACTTATTCTTTGTCCGAGGTAGCTGCCAGGTCTTCGGTCTCCTGTGATGTCGACTAATCTTTTTGCTATTTCCTTTAAAAAAATATACCTAACGTTATATACATAATTTGAAAGTTATTTACAAAAAATCTGACGTATGGTCACCGGTCGAAGTAGGTGCAAATTGCCGTGACCGATGATATTCTGTAGACGTTGCAATAAATCTGGGTTACTTGAAATCCCGATCGTCACGCTAGCCGCGCTATTTGCATGTCAATATACGACTTGTAGGTTCACTATGATTTTGGTATATAGTGTATTAAACAGCCATGGGTCCAAGAATAGGGGGCGTCCCTGGCAATGGTTCTCCATCAAGCTTAGTGCGCCAAGTGAAGGAAACCTATTAACCATATATTAATACTTGAACATTTTTATTTAATAATAATAATAGTATTTGATTTCTGTTTATACTTAAACACATTTATTGTCTGCGCCCTTTTTTGGCAAAGGCCTCCTGAAAATCCCGCCATTCCCAATCCCAATCCCGCTATTTCCTTAATTTGGTATATCCACCTTCTAAATTGTCTTCCTCTTTTTCGTTTATTGTATATGTATTTAATAAGTTTATGTAGTTGTTTTGTCTTTTGTGTATGTACAATAACATCGACAAATGCCAACATCGTCCATTACATAGAAGGCTCAAGTGGTTGGTGGTGGTAACTATTGTGCTCTCTGGCAGTATGACCTGCACTGTGTAACACGTCTGTTCCACAGCATAATGCTGAGCCAGGGCCAGTTACTACCACAGCGCTCACAAATTACACACTTAAAATAAAAACTGTTCTTTCTTTTTCCGATTATTATTATTATTTTGTGTGTATCTGTGTGTGTGTTTCGTTAGTAACAAGTGTTAAGTCTATGTCTAAGGTCCTTACTGAACTCACCACCTGATGGCAAGAGAACACTCGGTAAAACAAAGCTGCGTTGGTGGGATGGAGTTGTCAAGGACCTCGAAACAATAGGGGTTCGAAGTTAGACGCTACAAGCACGAAATAGATGTCGAAATATGCATGAGGAGTCAAATGCCCACATGGGGAATAGGCATTGATGGTGCTAGTATGTACTGTACATTTTAGTGCCGATTATTGTTACATTTTTATTTTTAGTTGTGTCATACCTTTACAAAAAGAAAATCTTATCTGTGAAACGATTTAAGGATACTCCAATAATTATAACTTGTGTATATTTGTTTTTACATATCTTGTAATTGTGATGTGTGTATAAATAAATAAATACCGTCACTTTCGTTTACGATATGCTTTGAAAAAAGTCCTACTAACATTGTATTTGATGGTCATCGTACTTTGATAGGCGCATTCACTTAGCGCTAAGCAATAATTGATCATTGAGCAACTGTTTTATTGTATAAATCCACTTTGCATACACGTAACAATCGCCTAATCATTGTTTCGTATGAGAACTGTGACATGTTTTAAATATTATTTGCAAAATGATGTACCTATTTGTTTGTATAATAATATACATTTGTCCATTACTTTTCTGTGCGTAATTAATCTTGCTTGTGTGATGTACGGGAAGAGCAGTGTCGGCCTAGTGGCATCAGCGTGCGACTCTCATCCCAGAGGTCGTGGGTTTGAACCCCAGCTGGGCACCATTGGACTGTATTTCTATGCGCATTTAACAAAACCGGCTTGCCTTAGACCCAAAAAGTTTACGGTGTGGGTCAGGCACAGGAAGCTGATCACCTACTTGCATATTAGATTGACAAATCATGAAACATACTTCTGTACCTGTTATGTAAGGAACGAAAATTATTTTTGTACGTTGATCTACATCTTACTGTCAATCACTTTTCAGTTCATATAAAAGTCGACGTAATTAAAATTATGTAGGATCTATAAAGCAAAACCGAAAAACAAAGAAATCTCCATTATGTATAAAGTTCTATAAAGTTTTAAAATTCATATAAAATACATTAATTACTTATTTAAAGCACGTTCTGTGAGCTTTTTCCGCCACCACAATGGACGAGAAATAACTGAGATTCAATCGATCGAAATTTCACGTACGCCCGACTCTTGCCCCCTTTATTTTATGTCTTCATACGCACCGCCGATAGCCCCTAATTACGCCAACACACAAAAACACTAATCGGACTGCTTCATTATCAAAACAAAACAGCGAAACTTCTTTCATAATCAATGAAAAGTTGTACTCTATCCCAATCATCTAAAGTCCTGTTTTCCGTTAAAGGTTATTGTACATACGACGTTTTGTATCTTCAATTCAAATCAAAACAACTCTGAAGCAACCTAAGTTTACAGTGCAGTTGTGAGGCAATTTCAGAAGTATAACTTAGACATTTTAGTATACCTTTAAATAACTTAGTACTTCTGGTGCTTGCAACAATTTTCTTTGGTAAACTCTGATTAAAAGTCCATAGAGATTTGAACTCTAACCGGGTGGAGTACGATAGAAAATTGCTCGAAGTTTTGTATGCACTTAGGATGTTTAGGCATTAATAAAAAGTTTGTCTTGAGAAGCGTTAATGAGCCCAGTCTTCGTCGGATTCTCAGCTATGTTACTGTATCAGCTTTTGTCGGCGCGATACCACTTTTTGCGATGGCAAATGATAACAATAAGCCGTGTTAAGAAGTGGGATGCGAAATTCTACAGAGATAATAAGAAACGTGATAATGTGTTGTTAATTAATTAATGTGCAGAATTGTGTGCGCGGGTTCCGCTTGAAGTTGCCTTTTTTCGATGGTTATCAGGCCCTGCGAGTGAAATGAGCTCGTAGGCAAGCTATACGTTCTGCGTATCTAACATTACATCTACTTAAATGTTAATTACTTAAATTAAGGATACTTTAAATCTTATTTATTATGAATAACGCATATAAAACAATTGAAATATTGACCACGCAAAGTTTACATTTCGGGACACTTTAATTCATTACATGAATTCTGATCTTTCAACGCGATTACAATGTTTGTTACTAATTTTTTTAAATAAATACAACGGCATAAGCCAAGCTCAAAACACCAAATGAAAATACATTTTAATTTTAATATTTTGTAAATGACTCTTGTGTATCCCTTATAAGCTATATAATCTCTTCCTGGTGCTTCCTTCTCGTGCTGAACGAGATCTAATAGTAAATATAATAAAAAATAAAAATGTGTATTCATTATAAGTACATATGCATTACAATGTGTGAGATTTGGGAACCCTTTTAAGTAATAAAATACCTGTTTCAGCTCTTCCACAACAAACTTATTATAAATTCCTTAAAATATAATTTAATTACATCTTTTATTTTATTTATTTTTATTTTTGATTTTTCAACTGTTTTCAACACGCCCGAGTGCATGAATGAGTGTGTGCATGATAGTGAATAAATAGTAAGTGTGCAGAGTCCAAATAATATAATATGGCAGTTACTAGAGAGTCGTGTTTCTCCAGGCATTTTTATTCCTTCCCAGGCCATGAGTAGTCCTTCTTCGTGTAGTTTAAAACATTCTAGGGTTTACCCTAAGCATTAGCGGTAGACTCATCAGGATCCGGCAAAGAGAGTGCCACAATCATACGCAAAAACAGGCTTTCTCTTAGGGAAGTACAGTTATTACTCTAGATATTAAATAGTGACATTTAATTGCAATATTATCGTGTCATTGACCGTACGGCAATAATTGTAGTTCCCAATTTACCAGTAAATAATTATCCATGTCCAAATCGAACGGTTATCGTGTATCGAACCAAATGGAGTTATTTAACATGGCATTATGCGGCCAGAAATCAAGCGTGGGAAATGGGAAATATATATTAATTCTTAAGGTTTTTAGCAGAAGTATTTACACTAAGTAAAACATTGAGCAGTGTTGGCCTAGAGGCTTCAGCGTGCGTAGCTTCGATGCCCGGCTGTGGACCAATTGACTTCCTTTTTATGAGCGCATTTAACATTCGCTCGAATGGTGAAGGAAACATCGTGAGGAAACTGGCTTGTCTTAGACCCAAAAAGTCGACGGCGTGACAGGCATAGGAGGCTGATCACCTACCTATTAGATTGACAAATGATCACGACCTTAAAAAGGTTTTAGTGCCATTTTTTTTATATATTGTTTTGTGACTTTTTTAGAAGGAATCGAAAAAGAGTTACCTATGTAAGTTGCATTGTAATATGTCTTAAGCACATAATAATCTAGAGGAAGAAATTTTGCGCTGCACTATTTATAAAAAGGCACTGCATTGGAGCTGTGAAAATTTTACATGAGAACACGATCTATCGCTAGTTTCGTGGCCACACAACGAGTACGCATGAATACGGTAGGGTTTAATTATGGGACATATTTCAAGTGCACTGTACGTTTGTTTATTTCTTTCGTTAATATGTTTATGACTATCTGGTTCTTCGTGCTTTGAATCTCGGAAACTCAATAATTTACGATAATTATTGGTTAAGACCACGTTTGTATGGCTTTTAATATTTTATATCTTATTTAAAATTTAGCAAGCACAAAAAGCGCGGCCGCAGACGAGGCGGAAAATAATAAACGGCTCAAATGTTGTTTCCACCAACTTTGATTACCTTTGGAGGAGAGACTCTTGGGCTGTTTGGTTCCAGTGCACAGCTAATAAAAGATTTAAGTTGGCACCTGGTAGATATTAACGGTGTGCCGAGCTGGTGCCTCGGTCAACGAATAAGTATTGAATATTTATATTGAACTACTGGACCCGACAGACGTTGTCCTGCATTATATTTCAAGCGATTAGTAAAGCAAAGTATGAAAGTACCGACTGCGGCGCCATCTGGCGGGCTGATTTGTTTCCCAGATCCCCTTGAACACACACAAAAAATTTCATCAAAATCGGTCCAGTCGTTTGAGAGAAGTTCAGTGACATACACACTCACAGGAGAATTATATATATAAAGATATCGAAAATATCGAATATGTTTCCCTGTCACAGAACTTACAAGGGAGGTTCTGAATTCTATGTTAAATAGCTAAACAAATACAGGTATTTGATTTTTTTGAATCGCAATATAGTGAGGAAATGCGGAAAAATTACACGGCGCCAGGATCCTTTTTAAATTTGTTTTAATCTTCTATTTATTGCTTTTTAATTATTATTATTAATTCTATGTACGTAAAGAATATATAAAATGTAGTTTATCGTCAGACTTATTCGGGATTTTTTTGATAAAAGACATATTCATGATGAACTCCACGCCAATGACCACTTACTAGTCTAAGGTAAAGTAAGGTAAGGTAAGGTAAATTCACTGACAATTTTTCTATATGCGCGTATTTTTCTTGGCTTTTGAAGCAGTATACGGTAATTTTGAACTTCAAAACAAGTTTATGTTTTTAAATGGCCGGAAACTCATTTACAACATACACAAAAAACAATTAAAAACAATGTATTTTATTATGTGATATATTTTCTGTCAGTTTACTATCAGCAATTATTACAAGAGACAAATTAATATGGCGCTGCGCACGCGACGGTTCCGGTTCTCATGTGGACGAAATTGTCAAGCAATAAAGTGTAATTAAATATTTTACTGCTAAGTTGTATAACATGTGTGATAAAATAGTCGCATTAAATACATCGCATTTATTGCGTGCAAACATTTCTTTGGAATTGAGTTTAATTACCTAAGTTACCACCATGGCCTATAAAATCGGTTTCATTCGAAGATAATTATTGTTTGGTACAGAAGGCTGATTGCCTACTTGTATATTAAATGCTGTAAAAAAATTGCATTGGATTTAGCTATACAATAAATGTAACCTCCGAAATGAGAAACTTCTACCATTTGTCTTGTACTTAGATTAAATATAAACTTTAATCAATTTAATACTATAACTATCAGGTAGTAAGGGTTAAAATTATGTTTGAATATTGAAGTTCGTTTACAAGTTCTTGCCAGTTCTTCTTGCCCTCTCTACGCCCTTGACTTGCGAACTGGTATTAAATGTAAATTTACAATAAATTTAAATTCTTTTCTGACGTTCGTAATTAGTGTACTAATTACCTACATGAATAAAGTTATTTTGACTTGACTTTGAATTAAGGATCACAAAAGATTTAAAAACTTATCAAACATTTAAATGTTTAAAATAATTGTTTTATGACAAATTAAGAGAGGTGAAATTGTTTGAACACAGAACATTTCTTTAAAACCCTATATGATATTATAAAAAGGTTATCAAAAGAATTGGAAGGACGCAGGCCTTTTATGGTTCATCATAGACTTCTCATATAATTATCAAATCAATGTATTCACAATATTGTAAAAACTATTTTAAAAGAGTAAGTATCGAGTTTCTTGCCCATTCTTCTCCACATGAAACCTTTTGGAAGGGGCAACAAGAGTCATTTTTTTAAAATTGAAAACTTGTAATTTTGAATTTCAAAAGTGCCTTTTTAATAGGCTTAATTGAAATAAATGATTTGACTTTGACTTCGATAATTAAAATTGCATTAAAAACCTGTTTTCAGAAAATTACCTTTTATGAATACAACTCTTAAATTATCAATTTTAATGTTGCAAACATTGTTAACAATTACCAAACCGATTATAATAATATTCATTTCTACTATATCAATACCGTTGGCCCGGTCAATAATACTGTTCGTTCGTATCGTATAAAACTACAAGGGATCGTATCGAGATATCATAATTAACTCAGTTGCGGCGTGTTCAAATTAAATTATGTCGAAAATTAAACGTTAGTGCGCAATAAATCGAGCGTCGCAGGCGCCGCTGTTACGCGTCTCTGATGTATCGATGGACACACCTATTCGATACAGTTTGGGTACAAGATATACGATGTAGCGAGAGCGGGACATGGAGCGTCTCATTATTTATATTGACACTGGAAATTCTTTGATGCAAGCCCGTTTAAGAAAATTCTTTAATTTTCCGCCGTAAAACGCTTACATTTAAAAAAAATTAAATATAGTTTTTTTAGAAAAGCTAGACAACTTAGATTAGTATAAAAAAAAGGAAAATTGTGGGTTTAATGAGGATGTAATACGTACACGAGAGGGTATGCTTAGGTCATGAACAGATGAATTAAAAAACAATAAACAAGTGGAATATACAAGGCAATCATAGATATTGAAATCGGGTTGGGTAGGCCTCGAACATACCTGGACATCGTAGTTGGTACCTCTAGTACCTCCTGGTACTAGAGAAGGTACAGAAGTAGCCATAACCGACGAGCATGCATAGTGAGCCTCCTGCCCGTTTGCCCCTGTTCTATAAAAAAAAACAAAGGTAACAACGTTAAAAAGTCATATTAAATATCTTCACACGTACTACGAGTTATCGCTCTGGGATAATATAACGTTAATCTTGTAACTTGAAGTGCATCCTTTAAAATACAACTTAATCTGCGCCGCTTCCATTGAACGAGTTCATTTGTTTGTTTTTGTATCGAATCAATACGGCTGGCCAACTTTAGTGGCTTATAACTTGATTATGAAACCGTGGTTAAGTTACATAGTAATTTTTTACGTTGAAGAACAAAAGAAAACGAAAAAGATAGTCGTTTTTTTACTTTTTTTAAATTAATAAATATTTGCGGAGGATGCTCTTCCCTCGACTTGGAAGGAACAGTCGAACTTGTGACTGGCCGGTCTGAGGTTCCGAGCAAAAGTAAAAATTTGGCAAGGAATTAAAAAAAATAGACTACTACGGTAAAGACGCTAATGAATACTAGTATTTAATTGTTATTCTCGTGACGTCGAAGTTGTTTAATTCATGTACGACAACTTCGACAATATTTTTTTCCGGGCGGCTTAATTCTACGGCGTTGCATAGAGATGCGGTTTCTATCTGCAACTTCTACCGCTTTTTTCAAGGAGAGTGTACAGAGGACTCGTTCAGATTTAATACCAGCCTTGCGATTCTGTAACTCACATTTCGAACTCGCACAGCGGTTTTCGCAGCAGCGGTCGCGCTCAAATCAGTCGTGAAGCAGTCATTTTACGATTTGGCATTCTGATAAACAATAAACTACAAGCTCCCTCCTTATCAGACTGACGACAGAAAGTCAGTTACAGAATCGCAAGGCTGGAGACGAGTTTCATCATCGGACGTCGAGGTAAAATACGAAATTCCATCCGTATCACCTCGCAGTCCGTCGTTACACAAGTAAGCGTTATTTAAGGCAGTTTTTGCCGCACACCACCACTATGTGGAACCAGCTGCCCACTGAAGTATTTCCGAACCAATTCGACTTAGGGTCCTTCAAGAAAAGAGCGTACCAATTCATAAAAGTCACGAAGAGTGTCCATGGATATCACCTAACACCAGGTGCTCGTTTGCTCTATATAAAAAACGTAATAAACCTTATAATATTTTTATTTATCCTGCTTAATCGTGACTTTTGTAATTGTTGTATTTCTTATTATTTTGTATTGCATCGCAATTCATATATCCGTGAGATTAGCTTTTTAGTTTTTTTTTGTATTATATTAAGGTTTGCTTTTATAAGATTTCGTTATGCGCTTCTTGCACTTTACCAATCATATTTCTTCTTTTTTTTAAGTTTCTTTTCTTAATAAGGCCGCCCGTTGCATCCCTTATATTTTTTTATGTATTATGTTATTTGTTTTTCTATAAATGTAACGAAGTATAAATAAATTTAAAAAAAAACTAACCTAAGACAATGCTCTATGGTAAAGAAGTAATAGTTTAATGCTTTTCTAATGAACGATTATCAACTACCTATTTACCTACACTAAACCATAACAAATTTGTTCGACATCAAAGACCTAGGAATTAGAGTACAACATTGTGTATCAATGTGTATTTTTCATGTTTACCTATAATTATTAACTATTTAGTAATTTATTACGATTGTCCTTGGATTATCTCTATTATTTATGAATTTTTAACCTTTAGCTTTTATTGCTTAATTGACATTTCTCACTTTCGAGCATTACCTAGGTATTAACTATTAACATTTTAAATACATTCTAAATGCCACAGCATTTTTTATTTTTTATTCAGTTTTAAAAACAACTTCGCGGATTGTTTAAGTATTTTAATATCATGGCTTACAAATATACTATTATCTGAATAAATGCTATAATTAATAAAATACAATATGATTTTGTAAATTTAAAAGTCTAATAAACAAGCCGCTTAGGTCCTTTGTGATAGTTACCCCTAATTAAAGATGAATTCAAAACCCATATTATATAATTCCTGGCATGTAAGGCATGATTGTTCTGTTACCAAAAAAAAAAACAATTTGACGCATTGGATTTTAAAAAAATAAAAAATAAAAAGCAGTAAAATAATGCCAAATTTATTTATTTCAAAAACAAACAATTACACTAAAAATATACATAACATTTACAAAAGGCGAAAAAACAATAAAACTTATTCAATACATTTAACTAAGTAATAACTAATTTGGCTGTATTGTGTGATGGTGTAAAAGTGAGGGTATCTACAGGAAGGTTTTTATGTGGGGTATGCTCAAAAGGCAGGTGATTTTGCGCTGTCGCTATTCTTAATATTCCTTTTAACCATATTCCGCGATAGCTTAAAGAAGTCAAGGCGTAAATATTGGTCGTTATATGTTCGGGCTGGCCGATACAAAACTGAGTTTTAAATTTGTGATTATAAATTTCTGTTTTCTTTACTATGCCAAATATTTTCTATTTATATTATAAATTCACTTTTGTAATCTACGTTTATCTATTACTTACTGCTGTAGGTGCAAAAACTTGGCGTTGCGTTCATGTGATGTTCGGATTAATACCTGCGCAGCTCAATTTCATCATCGGACGTCAAGGCAGAATACAAAATACCATCCGTATCACCTCGACGTCCGTCGTTCCACAACCGAGCGTTTCTGCATTTTTGCCGCGCACCACCATTATGTAGAACTAGCTGCCCACTGAATTATTTCGAACCAATTCTAAAAAGCCGCAACGCACTTGCGAGCCTTCTGGCAATCTGAGAGTCCATGAGCGGTATCACTTAACATCAGAAGATCCGCCTGCACACGGCATTAAATAAAACAGCCATTTAATACAGTTGCTTTGTTAGAACAGTCTATTAATCGTAAAATCAAAACTGAATTGGACTTAACTATATACTACTAGGATTACTAGGTACTTGCTATAATAGGCTGTTCTTTGCACTAAACAAAAGATAATTGTACGACCCAACTACCCAAGTGCCTTAAACTAAGAGAAAGGTGCCGCTAATTAAGTGTTTCATCCATATTAGTGCATAGATCTGCAAAATATTGCTGCAAACGTGCGCAACGGTGCAATACAGTAGGCTAAAATGCTGAACAATAATTTTCTGAAGTGGAAGAAATATAGAAACAAAACATACAATGAGCCCATACCAAAATCATCGGAATATGATGATCTCTCAAATCATGCAGACTAAAAACACTAGTTACAAAAAACCTACCATCTTATTCATAACACACACAGTACACAGTTCTAAGTTACTATATTGTATTTTTCATAGTGCTTATGTAATAAAACGAGATTCATATATAAATAATATAGTTAGTAACAACGACAACAACTTGTATCAACAATTTCCACGTTTTCTCCTCTTTTTGGCCCTTTCTTGCCCACTACCTTAAAAACAAAATATTTACTAAGGATTCAAAACTTTATACATTCACTAAAAATCTTAAACTATATCTTCTTCACCTGTCCTATAATGAAACGAAAAATATTGGCATTGTGCAACAATAGTTTAATTATAAAATGTAATTGTTATGTAGAAAATATGTATATCAAGTACCGTTAAAATGTCAAATGGAAGAGACTAGCTGCCCACGACATAGGGAATAATAAGGTCTAGTGCATTTTCTTTTTAAGGTTTTCTTGTGATGTATAATAAAATTTGTTCTTTCTTTCTTACAATGTTTTCCGAACTTTAAGCCCGTGTGTATAGCCATGTTAACGCGCAAGGGCGTATCAGATATAGCGGTCGGCTTACACCTCAAAGGCTTATAGACGATAAGCCACGCAACTATTATGAATTTGCCGGAACGCTTTGCTTATACACCTTGTTATACGAATAATTTAGTTTAATTAAGACGCGATAACAAATAATTATATAGTTTTTTTTCTTAATTTATTTAATTTACAGATAATGAAATCGTAATATGTTTTAAGAAAAGCGCTGTGTTTGTATAAATGTATCCATAGCAGTCTTGTTTAGGAACGCGACAAATTCATATAAAAGTAGTTTTTCAACTAACTTTTTATGTTGGTTAATGTTAGGCTAACTAATAACTGAATGACTTATTTATTTTTAAACGATCGAAAACACGGAAAGTAACAAGTTTTTGTACTAAAGACAAAATTAGGAAATGTAGCTTGATCGGAATAAATTTAAGCAAGCAATATTTATTACTTATAACGCGAGCGGAAATAATAGAGGCGGAAAATAATAATAGGCTCAAATATAAGAGTCTTTCCTCCTACTTTGATTTCGTACCCTCTGGAGTGTGTGGGCCGTGAGTTTCAAGTGCACAGGCGCTTATTAAAGATTTAAGTTGGCGCCCGGTAGATAGTACCGGTGACCCCAGAGTTGGTGCTTTTCTCGCTTAACGAATAAGTATCGCAATACAGCAAGGCTATTCTGCCAGAATTAAAGGTACACTGCCACAGGGACCAAACTTTTTAAATTAGTTTTAATTTTCTATTTATCAATTTTTTAATAATTTTAAATTCTGTATATTTGTGTGTTTGAAATAAATTTTGACGTTATTCCTCCATTTGAAAAACTGCTTTCACATAGATTGTTATACTTATTTCCAATTCATTTTTGCAAGGTAATAGATAAGTAAAACTTTTTTTTTATAGAACAGAGGGCAAACGGGCATGAGGCTCACCTGATGTTAAGTGATACCGCTGCCCACGGACACTCTTAAAGCCAGTAATTTTTTTTACTTACGAAGACTGAGAAGGAATAAACGAACGAACGTTTATTAATTGCATCGAAGAACTAATTACGTACAATGTAATCCATGTCTCTATATGTCGATAATTGATTGCAATTTGTATCGTTTCCTTTGTGTCTATTGTTCGTAACAATGAGTGTGTGTGACAGCTTTCTTTGGATTTACACGAGAAAATCTGGGGCCGTAATACGTAAGATTCAATGTGACAAATAAAGGAAATATTCGTATTTATTTGTAACGAAATTCTAAAACTACTGAATTAAAAAAAACTTTCTTCATATGAATGCTGTGTTATTCTTGAGTTACAGGCCATTTTCATTTTCAAAATATTAAAAGTCCAGTAAAGCTAAGACACGACGATAACAAATATAAGAACAAGTTTTTGGTTTGTGCAGGATTAGGCCTTAAATTGCTGTAATTGTTTCGTAGAAATATCTAATGCATATTAGTGAACCTTCTGTACTTGACATAATATATCGAGATTTTAACATTGACAGAAATATCACTGGTAAACAACCGGGATTCAACACTACGACGTCACGGAGGAGCGACGAGAGTAGCACGCTGATTGAATAGTTACTGGAAATAATGTTTTCTTAAGTTTTTATAATTAAAAAAAAATAAAGGATCAACTTTAATTTTTATTTCCTTATTTTCTTTAATTTTATTAATTTATTTCTCAGGACATTTTCCATATATTACAAGAACTAGACATCTAACAATCCCAATAACTATTCTTGAAACAGAAGCCAGTGACGGTAGCAAGTAATAATAATAATTAGTTAATAATATACATATGTATTTGCCAGTATAGTCTCACATTTTGGAATACTTAAAACCAATCGTAATTCAATAAATATCGACGCTTTTGGAAAAACATTGCTTAGTTTCCTAACAATCTAGACACAACCTCGGTATATGTAGTAATAATATTTGAATCTTTTTATTAAATATGAAAAATCAGGTACGATTGTTTAATCACGCACGCTTGCGGTGCCTACATCCACCCTTAACAATCTGGGACCTAGGATCTTCCAATAGTGACAGCGATACGGTCCCGACGTTTGTTAAAGTTCTCTCAATATCCGTAGCGCTGATGTCGCAATCTGGAATCTTGGAATCACGCGGTAAAAAACACATTGTTGGGACGTAGTAGGTAGCTATGGAAGTTATAGGGGCTCTGTTTTGTGGCAGCTACAGAATAAGTTACCGGTCAAGAGATAAATTTAATAAATAAATAAATTATAAATAAAAAAAATATAATTATAATTAATAAAAAAATAAATTAATTTATCAAGTAAGCCTATGCTAAAAGATGAACAATGAAGATAGCGAATATATTTTACTATGTACGATTTAGTGTTTGTTGTTAAAGCTATATTTTAGTCAGATTATGGATTAACCACAGTGCATACACAGTGGTTAGTTTTGTTATTCACGATTCAGAATCGAGACAGTGAGTCTTCCGTTGGGAGTCCGATTGGTTTTGAGTCTCGAGACTTCATACTACAGGGTATAATTTAATGAATCACCTTATAAATCCCATGCAGCCTTGCTATTCTGTAACTCACTTTTCGAACTCACACAGGGGTATTTGCATCGGCGGTCGCTCTCAAATCAGTCGTGAAGCAGTAATTTTATGATTTGGCATTCTGAAAAGGTGGGAGCTTGTAGTTTATTGTTTACAGAATCGCAAGGCAGGTATTGGACCGGAATCGATCGCGAAAGACACATTTTTATCTTTTGTTTACAATCACAGAGATGGTCAGCAAACGTGGAGACCTTTTGTTTTAAACATATATTGCCTAAGTACGTCTACGTTTAAAAGTTAAATTTATGGTACAGTTACAAAGTGATATTCTAAGTAGCAACTCAGATACACATATAAACAAACTATATATCTTTACAAACTTACTTTTTGTTTTAAAAGGCCGGCAACGCACTGGCGAGCCTTCTGGAAATGTGAGTGCCCATGGCCGGTAACACTTAACATAAGGTAAGCCTCTTGAACGTTACATTAAAAAACCGTTGCCTATAACGCTGTCCGGATATAGCGAATAATATGGAATATTATCCATTCTATATATAAGGTAGCTTCTTAATTGTAATTTGCGTAATCCAAATAAATGTTGATATCGTCCCCTGTCTTGCTCATGGGCAATCACATTGAACTACTACATATCTTTACGCTATTTTAACAACCTAGCAACCTCACCGATCCCAATCTTAAGTATTTGCGGCACCTGCCTCTAATTAAACCGAGAAATGTTTGCACAATAATGCCGCGTATTTCTCACTTGTCTTGCGTTTACCCTAGTGGTTAATCAAACCTGCAGACCGTTGTTCGATGTCCGGATTAAAAGTTCATTTCCAATATTTATAACCTACATCTACATATATAAATTAATCCCTATTTCCATCGGTCACGGCATCACGCGTGAACGGCTGGATCGATTTCGCTAATTCTTTTTTTGTTGTGTATGTAAATGTCAGGAGAAGGTTCTTATGAAATAAAAAGTTAAGAAAATTAGAAAATTTAAGAATACTTAACCACCATACAATTCAAACTTTTTTGATGTAGCCTTATCTATGACATACCATTGACAATGCGTGCTGCAATTATCGTCAAAGAGGATGTAAGGCTAGACCGATTTGAAGATATTTTTTTTGTATGCCTTTGAGTGACGCCCTGGATGGTTTAGATTCATAAATCAGCCCAGCATATGGCGCTGCAGTCTGCAGTGCAGTGCTGCTTGAAATATCATGCAGGGTCCGCTAGTAGTAATAACAATAATTAAAAATTTGATAAATAGAAAATTACATCAAATCCATGACAATGTACCTTTAACGCTGGCAGCAATTCCCCGCTGTATTGCGAGACTTATTCGTTGAGCAAGGAAAGCACCAGCTCTGGGTTACTGGTAATACCAGACGCCAACTTAAATCTTTAATAAGCGCCTTTGCATTTGATCCCCACGGCAAAAGTATCTACCCTAAAGGGACCAGAATCAATTTGTCTTTAATGAACTGAATCGAATACCTTATGATCTCCTGCTGCTTCTAACCTAGGCATGAGTGTAAAAAATAAGATAATATTTAATAATTCTGAACTACGAATAAGGGAACTGCACGGTACTTGAATCATAAAAAGAATGAAACGCCCGTGAGCCCTCAGCCTTTAAACACGGTCCAAACTCAGCGGGAACTCTATTTATGAAGTACCTTTATATCTCGAGAAATTATATAATTATTTTCATTAAATTAAAAAAGAACGTATCCATTCTTAAAATGCCGGCTACGCACTCCTGACCCATCTGGCATTGTCAGTGTTCATGACACTTAACATTGCTGAAGGATTTGTTGCCTTATATGGGATTTTTTTAAATTTATAATAACTATAATTTTTAGGAATTTTGTGTACAAATGAAAGTTTCTCATAATTTATGATATTCTTATACAAAGTATTGACGTTACCAATAAATAGCCTGTCACAATCACTCTGAGGCGAAAGTGATTTTTATTAAATAAGGGTTTGACCCCACTTATCCTAACCAGGACCGAATAGCAATAGTTATGAGTCTTTAGGTGCTCAAACAGATCTCTTTCTCATGAAAGTTCCGTTTGGACAGCTATGTAAGGTTGGAATGTTAGAGGAAACGACAGCGCCTCTCGCTTGATTGTGATTGGTTAACGTCTCTAGTAGTACGTGACAATTAACCTGCCAATGACATTCAACGATATGCGTGTTTTGTCCTTCGTGTTACATGTTCCCCAGGCATAGTTTCATTTGAACACAGAAGTAATTCTACTACATTTAAAGAATTTTGTATTCCCGTACTTCAAAAATCCTACCAAAACTAATATTTCCAACGTTCGGATTTAGCGTAATCCATTTTACCCCGGACCGTCAAGCCAAACCGTGATTTCGGTAACGCCGTTCTGAATATTCAATTTTCCCTACAAAAGCCCACTAAACCTTCCCAGTTTTCATTTAAACCCATCCCTTTTTAATTCAGAATGGAAGATAGAGACGGAAGAGGCATCAAAGTGGACGATTGTTGAAATTTTAATAGACTCGGACTTGATATTCTTTGTGATTTCATAAGGGTTCTGTTGATTAGTTTCACTGAGGCTTTCTTACTTGTTTACGAGGGGGTTGGGGAAGGATTTAGAAGAGGAGGGGGTAAGCTTTGTATAACAATACGTGACCTTATGCAGTTTTATTAAAAAGTAATGTTTTATACACAATTTTTAAAATAAATAAATAAATCACCTAATAAATAATAACCTTTTTAGTTCTGGGCCTCAGATTTCTGCATCTGTTACATGGTCATTAGTCAAGTAAGTACCTGACACACGCAAAAGAGATTTTGGGTTTCCTCACGATGTTTTCCTACACCGTTCTAGCGAATGTAAATGCGTACATAGAATCAAACTCCATTGGTGCACACCTGGGGATCGAACCTACCACCTCAGGGATGAGAGTCGCACACTGATGCCACTAGTGACTAGGCCAACACTGCCCACTACACACATACACCCTTACGAAGATTTAAATAAAATAAAGTAAATTATCACTTTAATTTCAAAACTAGTTAGATATGTATCTATATTTTTTTCGAACTAGTTATATATCAATTTTTATTTTTATATCGAATATAGCACTCTCTTGTTACCCACAACATTAGGAGGGGTTAAAATTTAGACGATTACTAACACCTCGCTTACACGGAGAAACGGTATAATTCTCTTGAGCACTTGGATGTCAACTTGAAAAGGACAACTCCATTATACTTGATATAAGACAATAGCCCTCAACGACCCTCGTTTTACCTTTTAGGGGCCACTACGTTTTGTAAGGTCTCTGGGGGGTAGGCTCTAGTGAAACAATCTTATGAGTTGCGCCTCGGGTGATTAACTGGTGGTTAATTTTTAAGTTTTTTAAAGGGCAGCCTCATCTGATGTTACTCTCAATGGAGCTCTCGAGTGCGTTGTCGGCTTTTTAGCGAGTGCGTTGTCAGCTTCAAGAATCAACCTTGGTAGGTAGAACCCTAAGTCGAATTGGTTTGAAAGTACGTAGGCAGCTGGTTCCACATAGTGGTGGTGCGCGGAGAAACGGCGTTAATATTGTATATCAAAATAGGTTACGTATTCAATACAAAATAAAATAAAATAAAAATAATCAGTGGCATCTACAACCTTTTTAGGTCTGGGCCTCAGATTTTTGTATCTTTTTCTTTATCCTTTTTCAATATAATAGGCAAGTAGGTGATCAGCCTCCAGTGCCTTACACGCGACGACTTTTTGGGTAATAAGAGTGGTAAATAAGAAATGTGGCATCAGCGTGCGACTTGTGTGCGTGCGTCATAAACAAAATGTACCTAAAACATTGTAGACCGGAAGTAGAGATTGTAGAGAAGTACGGAATGGGATGACGGATCTGGGCGTTTCTGCATACGATTTTTTGCATTTTCTGAGAAGATTTACTATGGTAATATATATATATATATTTTTACCATAGGAAAGTAGAGATTTCAACGCACTGAAAGCACATAATTTTTTTGAAAAAAGCTGAAATTTTGACGTCAGAATTTTCGATTGAAAATTAGGGTGTTTTTTCGATATTAATTCAAAATAAGGTGAAAAAATAAGTATTTTTAATCAAATAAATTACAGTATATTTGGGACATAATAAGGTAAGTTTTCACCAAATTTCGTTTAAAAAAATAAATTTTTGTAAAAGATAGAAATAAAAAACCAAAAAGTTGGTTTTTTGAATTTTTCACCTAAATTTTGAGATTATGTGAAAAATCTGCAAATACAAAAGTTGTAGATCTTTTTATTGCCTACAACTTTGCCATTTAACTTTCTTCGATAGGACTTTTAGTTTTGCCGGAAATCGAGATAAACCGTTTTTTACCCTTAAAACTCCCCCCCTGCCCCTTCCCGAGCTCAGATCGACCGTAATTTATTTTTCCTTTCATTTTGATCATATTCCCCTCCTTTTCTAATGGGTTTCATCCTACTGTAATTTTTTTCACTTTTTATTTATTTTAAAGGCTATCTGCACTGGTCTATTGCACGATCTATCTCTCAAGTAAAGCGTTTCAATTAAATCTGTTTCATATTAGCTATTAATGAACACGTTCTTAACCAATTATTTTTTAGAACGTTAAAAGTTTATTTTAATTGTAATAGTTTTGATATCGTAAACGGTTTTATGTAAATTACTTAACTTAAACGGAATTAATAGGACTTGAAAAGAACACCTCCATTATGAAAGTGCGTAAACGACACTTAACACCCCTCGTTGACTCACCCATTGTCGCTAAAACAACCGTATTTGGAACAATATATTTCTGTCCTTAGGGAAATCTTTTAATTTAATAGGATTATTATTATTATGTATACATACTACCAGCCTAAAAGGCTGATGAGCGCGTATATGCGGATTTGGACAAATTATTCAACCTATTTTTAAAAACTATTGTACCTTTAAAAAATTAAATTGACTTCAAATACTTGTCATCTGGGAAATCTTTAAATTAAATAGGATTATTATTATTATGTATACATACTACCAGCCTAAAAGGCTGATGAGCGCGTATATGCGGATTTGGACAAATTATTCAACCTATTTTTAAAAACTATTGTACCTTTAAAAAATTAAATTGACTTCAAATACTTGTCATCTGGGAAATCTTTAAATTAAATAGGATTATTATTATTATGTATACATACTACCAGCCTAAAAGGCTGATGGGCGCGTATATGCGGATTTGGACAAATTATTCAACCTATTTTTAAAAACTATTGTACCTTTAAAAAATTAAATTGACTTCAAATACTTGTCATCTGGGAAATCTTTAAATTAAATAGGATTATTATTATTATGTATACATACTACCAGCCTAAAAGGCTGATGAGCGCGTATATGCGGATTTGGACAAATTATTCAACCTATTTTTAAAAACTATTGTACCTTTAAAAAATTTAATTGACTTCAAATACTTGTCATCTGGGAAATCTTTAAATTAAATAGGATTATTATTATTATGTATACATACTACCAGCCTAAAAGGCTGATGAGCGCGTATATGCGGATTTGGACAAATTATTCAACCTATTTTTAAAAACTATTGTACCTTTAAAAAATTAAATTGACTTCAAATACTTGTCATCTGGGAAATCTTTAAATTAAATAGGATTATTATTATTATGTATACATACTACCAGCCTAAAAGGCTGATGGGCGCGTATATGCGGATTTGGACAAATTATTCAACCTATTTTTAAAAACTATTGTACCTTTAAAAAATTAAATTGACTTCAAATACTTGTCATCTGGGAAATCTTTAAATTAAATAGGATTATTATTATTATGTATACATACTACCAGCCTAAAAGGCTGATGAGCGCGTATATGCGGATTTGGACAAATTATTCAACCTATTTTTAAAAACTATTGTACCTTTAAAAAATTTAATTGACTTCAAATACTTGTCATCTGGGAAATCTTTAAATTAAATAGGATTATTATTATTATGTATACATACTACCAGCCTAAAAGGCTGATGAGCGCGTATATGCGGATTTGGACAAATTATTCAACCTATTTTTAAAAACTATTGTACCTTTAAAAAATTAAATTGACTTCAAATACTTGTCATTTGAAATGTGAAAAATAAGTATATAACAATTTTTATATGTACCAACGACTTTTATTTTAAAACTTGCGCTGCTCCCTAACTTGAAACACAAAATTTAATACACTAAATCATAACACTTAAATATCAACCAAATTCCAAAAATATCTACGTCTTCTTGGTTCAATTAATAGTCTAGTCGACAAGTTGAAAATGGAACAAAATAGAGATACTACTCCTAAAATTATGTGCGATAGCTCATTGGATCCGGAATGACGTCTAGAAAAATGTGCTAAAAGCGTGTATTAGCACATAAAAAATTGCAAAAGTTATAGACCATTAAAGATGAAAAAATAATGGCATTTAGTTTTTTGCCAATATTTAATAAACTATTAATATTTAAGAAATTTCAAATAAAGATTCTGAAAGAAGAGGAAATTTCTAATAAAAAACTCCTGACTCCCAGAACTCTATCTCCATTATTTATAATGTTAATTTAACGCTGAAAATAGGTCTGCGGGTGACATTTTTAGGATTCGCGCGTGGCGTCAAAAGCGACTACGGCACATTAATTAATTTATTTAAGGTATTGAATATTTTTTTTTAAATTTGAAAAAATTATGGTGTGTTCTGAACACTATAATTAATTTATTCCCGTTGAAAATTTTACTTAAAGTTAATTTTTCAACAAGTTAAATAATTGTTAACTAACGAAATTTTCTCGAACGACCGTCTTAATTGTAAGTGAAAAAAAATGTTTAAATAATGGTCGTAAAAATATTTCGCTTCGTAGAGCCTTTCTTACATACATACTTAACAAGATCGTGCCATAAAAGTTAAAAAAATATTTATACTTTGTTTATAACAATTTTTTTACTTAAACAAAAAAATTTTTTTTGTAAATTTTTTGATTATCATGAATATTACTTTTATTTAAAATTAAAAAAAAAAAATTCTATACTTTGTTATATATGGTTGTTTTTGTTAATTTTAGAAGTTTTAGAAAAAAAATAAACCAAAGTTGAATATTTGTTTATAACAAATTGGTAAGTTAATAAACAATAGAATTGTTGATTTAAAAAATTTTTTTTTTCTGTTACTTTATAGAAGACTGTCAATTATGATTTTTAGGAAAAAAAAATTTCTTAACTAATTATTTAAACAATAGAAAATTAAAAAAAACGATTATAAACAATTAAAAATTGTTATTAAGGAAAAACTTTTTTTTTAAAAATCATAAAATTTTTAATGTAATAAAGTTGTGTTAAATTTTTTTTTAAAAATATTGATTTAATCAATTTGTTTAAAAAAAATTTATCAACAAATGGCGGGAATTTTTTTTTTTGCAAATCAATAAATATCTTGTATTAATAAAAAAACGATTATATGATGATTGAGAAAAAAAAAATTTTTTTTAACATCATTACATGGATTTTTAAGTTTTTGTTTAAGTAAAAAAATTGTTATAAACAAAGTATAAATATTTTTTTAACTTTTATGGCACGATCTTGTTAAGTATGTATGTAAGAAAGGCTCTACGAAGCGAAATATTTTTACGACCATTATTTAAACATTTTTTTTCACTTACAATTAAGACGGTCGTTCGAGAAAATTTCGTTAGTTAACAATTATTTAACTTGTTGAAAAATTAACTTTAAGTAAAATTTTCAACGGAAATAAATTAATTATAGTGTTCAGAACACACCATAATTTTTTCAAATTTAAAAAAAAAAATTCAATACCTTAAATAAATTAATTAATGTGCCGTAGTCGCTTTTGACGCCACGCGCGAATCCTAAAAATGTCACCCGCAGACCTATTTTCAGCGTTAAATTAACATTATAAATAGTGGAGATAGAGTTCTGGGAGTCAGGAGTTTTTTATTAGAAATTTCTTAAATATTAATAGTTTATTAAATATTGGCAAAAAACTAAATGCCATTATTTTTTCATCTTTAATGGTCTATAACTTTTGCAATTTTTTATGTGCTAATACACGCTTTTAGCACATTTTTCTAGACGTCATTCCGGATCCAATGAGCTATCGCACATAATTTTAGGAGTAGTATCTCTATTTTGTTCCATTTTCAACTTGTCGACTAGACTATAATAATTACCATGAATTATTTTTTGGTCAAATTGTTTTAGGAAAACTTACGTAGGCATTTGTTTTATTTTATTTATGCTCTCAAACACTACACGTGTTAAATGAGGACAATGAAATACATACTTTTGAAAATGACATCATCACTTCTTTCTTCAAATTTTTGTTTAGATTAATGAAAAAAGGCGCTTTATTGCTGGGCTACGAGTATGCCAAAGATACTTTTCTCATCGATTCTTTTTATGTAAGCGAGAAGATCATCGATTCACTCAAGTAATTCCAAAACAATTCGACTTAGGGTTCTTTAACAAAGTATCGTACCAATTCTTGCAAGGCCGGTAACGCACTTGCGAGCCTACAGGCAATGTAAGTGTCCATAGGCGGCGGTATCACTTTACATCAGATGAGCATCTGCCCGTTTGTCCTCTGTTTATATTAAACAAAAAAGATTATTATCTTTGTCTTACAATCTCTCTCTTTTATCGCCAGCTCATGTATGAGCGTCGTGGTTAACAAGAAAGCGTCTGGACCGGACTATCTGTTTCCACCGGTTTCTGTGCAGAACCTCTCTTATGACAGTGTACAGTTTGAGGACGATGAGTCTTTCACTTGATCGGTCCGTCTGGTTGGTGAACTGCCACGTGATCTTTTGCCTTCTGTGTTACCAACCACGATCAGTTTCTCAAAGTTCTCATCGCCTCTGCGCATTGTATATCGGAAATGAGATACAATTTGCTGTAGCCAAATGGTAGACGATGGAATGGTGGAGTTGAGTCAGGATCGATGTATTGGTTGTTGTGTTGCACACGCAAGAGATTTTTGATCACAGACGAGCCGTTTTCTCCAGGGTATTGCCATACACCGAATGATCAAATTGCGTACCTGGCTTTATGTACTCATACAGTCGGGGTCCAAACGCTCAACCTAATGATTAAAATTCACTCCACTAGCCACTAGAGTAACACTGCTATAACTTCTAGTAGGGCCTACTTAATATAAAAAAAATAAGTGGCGCTACAACCTCTTTAGGTCTTGGCCTCAGATTTCTGAATCTGTTTCATGATCATTTTTAAATCTAATAGCCAAGTAGGTGATCAGCCTCTAGTGCCTGACACACGCCGACGACTTTTTGGCTCTAAGACATGTCGGTTTCCTCACGATGTTTTCCTTCACCATTCGAGCAAATGTTAAATGCGCACATAGAAAGAAAGTCCATTGGTGCACGGTCGGGGATCGAACCTACCACCTCAGGTATGAGAGTCGCACGCTGCAGCCAACACTGCTCTCTACTAAATATAAACCTAGAGTTAAAATGCTTCAATGTAGCTTTGTGTTATATTTGTATTTCCTACTTGTATTGTAATATTTGTCAAATATACTTATATTAGCGCATATTGTGTTTACTCTGCTACTACAAGTCAATCACGGAAACACTTCCGACATTCTCTAATCCCTGGCAAGTGCCAACGATTCGCAGCACACCAAACAGAGGGCCCACTGCTACCACGAAACACTATCGCTAAAATGTCGCTCGATTTGTCATGTACAAATCCTTGTTAAAACGTGTCCTGTATGAGATATATGTTGGAAATCAGTCGTTTTATAACCTAATTGATTTCACTAATAACTTTACATTTATACTACGACTTCAAGTAATTGGTGTAGACCAGATTTATCAACGCATCATTGTTTGAATAGACTTTTCGTTTAATGTAGTGCACAAATGTCGGCGGTTTTACTGCCCATCAAAATTTAACACATATGTAAAATATATTAAATGCACGTGTACTTTTGTATCGCCTACTTAATACATTAATTATTTCTTTTCCACGGCTTTGCGATCACACGAATTTGGTTTGTGCAACGTGGTACAGAGGCCGAGGGCGCTCAACAGAGGGCAGAGGCTTAATCGATTTGTGAGCACTTGCGGTAAATACGCGTCTGATTTTTACGGGTCACTATCGTTCAATGATTTTATTGTTAACAGATTAAATTTGGTATTTATGTTATCTTTGTCTTCTAAATGGAGACGGAATTAAAAAGGTTAATACTGTTAAAGGATCCTATAAACTAAGTATATTTTTATTACTTAATGGGCAGTCAAAGATAAATAAAAGGTAGAAGTATTTATATCAACATAAAATTACAAACTAGCTGCCTGTTGCAAAACTGGACCTTTTTTACAATATTGTCAGACAGACAGATATATAACATTGAATACCTACTAACGAAACACACACACAGAAACATACAAAATAATAGATAATCAAAAAGAAAAAGGACAAAAAATATGGGAAAAAAGAAATAAGGTACTTACAAATTAAGTGTGTAATGTGTGTGTATTGTAGTTGTAACTGGCCTCGGCTCAGCATTATGCTGTGGAGCAGAAGTGATCCACAGCGATGGTCAGTCTGCCAGAGACCATAACAGTTAGTTTGCGCCTCAGACACAAAAAAGGAAAATAATGTTATAATAATAGTAAGTAATAATAAAGTAATAATAGTAGATAAAATAATAATGGTCAAACATAAAATATAATATAAGTATAAGTAAAGTAGTCTTGGAAGATTTGTGTATAAAAGTATTTAGTAAACAAACAAAAATAAGAATAATTGTTACTAAAACTACTATAAGAAATAGATAAATAAACATTATTGGGTGGATTAGAATATATAACATTTTAAACAAGACTGAACGTAGTTTGCCCACCCATATTTGTTGTATCGGTCATATCACTGAGACAGCTTCGTAAAATGTAATCCCGAAGCATACCATAAAAATTAACCAAGATTCTTCATTAACATACAAACAAAGTTGAAATAAATATGATTTATCACAAAAAACAGCTGATCACTGTCCTTATGGTAAAACATAATTGGCATCATAATCTAAAAACATTAACAGACATATAATATCTTATGATAGGTCACGAGTTCGATTCCGGGGCAGGTGGCAGAATGATGTACTCACTGTAAAAGGGCAATAATATTTAATTATGTTGTAAGCATTTTTTACTGTTTTGCAATACAAGTTCGCTGCTTATGAATATTGTATCCTACAGTCGTAAAAAACTACTTGGCACTTGGTTTGCCCTCAGACTAACATTAACTTGATAATAGCGTTATGTACGTCTAGCCTTGCACTGTACAGCACAAAGCAATTTTAAAATTGAATCCCAAATCGTTACTTTAGGGCCTCAAACCTTAAAGAATAGCAACGCACATGCAATCCAGGTGTTGCAGGTGTCAATGACGGTAAGTTCTTAACTCAAAATTATCCACCTGCTTGCCTCACTCTCATACAAAACTCGCAGTGCGTAAAACCATTTCGAGCGCCTTGAAACAGTGGGAAGTTCTCAAAAGAAAATCACTTTTTCCGTTTTGGCAACATTTATTATTCATGCTCCGCAACCAAGTATGATTTTATGTAACCTGTATCACTCATTGATAATATAGCTTTATATTATTGAAAATATTTTTTAAATCCGTTCAGAAGTTTCTTTTTTATTATATTAGTGCAAATAAATATGCTTACGTGCACACAAAATTTTAATTTGCGTTAAATTAAAGTTTTGTAAAATTAAGTTTAGGTTATTCTCAATGTCAAATCTATCTTAAACCTAATGCTAAAATGAGAAACCTATCTTATCTAGTCCTGGAATGCGTGGCTGTGGCTAATCAACGTATAGAAATCCTCGGAGCAGTGAAGTAGCTCCGTGAAGCCTGCGAAGTGTCCAGGAGACTTCGGTGCTTCTGGAAGGAGCTAGGCTGGTTTATTTAGCCAGGACTTTACGCACAACGGACCTAGTGCGAGTCTAAGTGTAAGTGAAACTGAGTCCATCAACCTTTAACCTTTCGTTCATTGTAAACTCAGTTGGTGGCTTAAGACTCTGTCACTGCCCATTTTTCGTCGTAAACTAATCAGGTACTAAATTCCTCTGCATATTAAGTTAGAATGAGTAGATTGGAAACCTATTACCCCTACATTATTTAATCCTTATAAATTAATATTTAAATCATTATGTCCCCCCTATTAATCTCCTCCAGCACACACATTTGCCCGACATTTTCTTTGACAATTTTAGTCCGGAATTTTAACCGGATTTAACTTTTATCCCTGCAGTCGATTCCTCACTTAACTACGAAGTTACAAGACTTTTTATATCTGCGTATGTTTATATATTTTATTCTATTCAACATACAACATTGATAATATCATTCGACATTATCTGACACAAATAGATCGCACATTAATAATGCTCGCCTGTCATCAATAAATTGTTAGAATCGCCCGTGTGAATAAAATATTGAACGATTCAATAATTTTAATAGTAAATGCTGAAAGCTCTATATATAAATCTTTCTAGTATTTGTTTGTTGATTAAAGTTAATCTTGCACAGTGTAGGAATTAAATAGATGGTATTCATATTGATGGTATGAATATAATACTTTCGATACTTGTTGTACGGCCTTGTAACTTCCAATAGCGAATAGCGAATTACGAACTTGCATACAAAAACATTTTGTAATGTTTGTTTTGTTTAATAATTGTTTTGATTGATATTTGTAAGACCTCTACATGTATGTCATGTTTGCCTTAAAGTGCTTGTCACATAAAAAAAAATATTTTGTGTTTGTTTAAACAAATGTTTCAGTGTGCCGAGCGTTGGCAAGCTTTTTATCAATAAAAAAAATTATATTTAATCGGTATCGCTGTCAATATTGTAATTTAAAATGGTTTATATCTTTATTTCTTCAAAAAAACTTAGCCTAAGTAAAAATATAGCTTTTCTTGCTTTACTTTCAAAAGCAAACAAACAATAAATATTTAATAATAATACGAAGATCTTTAACACCTACAGTCCTACACGTAATAGTTAAAAACTGTATGATGGTAGAGTTGTACAGTATATTACTGCACCCTTAGAGTATATGCAATATAATTCTAGAATCAATACGAATAAATATCTTGACGCCAAATGCGAGATTTTTCGAAAAAACTTGTCACAAAAATATTGTTACCACTCGCGACCCGTCTTAAAAGTAGTACATTTACATCAATAAAAACACATTCAAATTAATCTACGATATGAAAGCAATAATCTAGACATAAAGAACCGATGTTCTATGGTGATGTCACTCAGTATTGCAGCTGAGAAGTTCGTCAATGTATTCAATCCGCAATGATCATGTTCCCAGGTACGTACAAGTCACAGCCTTACAAGACTAGCTGTTTATTGTTGCGTATAGACAAGGAATAAACTAGAAATGAACATGGAGAACAATTAATTTTACTCAAATTATCTACTCGTTTAACTAGATTTGTTTTTATTTATAGAAGGCTCATATGATGTTTAGTTTTTTTATTGATAAGAGCTTGCCAACGCTGGATGATACACTGGTAAAAGAACCACAATACACAGTTTTTAATGTGACAAGCACTTATAGGCAAACATAATATACACAAAAAGATAATACAAATATTAAACGAAACAATTAGGTACTAAACGAAACAATTAGTTGAGTTGATGTAAGATGGCCCATGAACCATCTCAATGCCAGAGGGTTAGCGAGTGCGTTGCCGCCCTTTTAAGTACCCTCGTTTCTTGAAGGATCCTAAGTAGAATTGGTTCGGACATACTTCAGTGGGCAGCTGGTTCAACATAGTGGTTGTGCTCACATAAATAGTTTGTAGTATAAGCCTTAATCTATAAATTTGACTCTTTAAAATCCTTTATTGTGTTATCCCTTAATACATATTGTACGAGCCAAGGCTGTACATATTGCTCACTCAGGCTTTCTTAGTTTTATAAGCGTGGATGATTTCCTAAATCGTCAGAGTTACGCCCCGAGAGTATAGCCAGACGCAGGCTCTCTCTTCAACAGTGACATTGTATTCATTTGTTACATAGCAATTAACATTTCATTATTTCGCTTATATTCTGTTGTTGAACGCGAATGGTTAATATAGAGTAAAACTAAAATCCTATATTATTTAAAGCACCCCGATGGAACCGTATATTTTGGTCCTTCGAGCCTCGGATTTAAAAAATATCTAACAAGTTCTAGAAAAATGATCTGCTGTGAACAGCTAAACATGGCTTATTTCAAATTAATAAAAAAAATCATCGTCATCACCATTGAATTCGTAAAGTTTACTACACGAATACTACGTACGTTAAAGTATCTATTTATTTTAATACATTCGTTTTGAATACCATGTTTAACACCTCTCAACACTTGCACCATCCCCGGAGCGATATTAACTGTCATTCGCAAGAATCGTTGATTAATCACAAACAGTCGGACACAGGTGATGACTATATATTTAATTGTGGCCTCACTTATTAAAGCCAGGCTTAATTAAGAGTTTATAAACAGAGAAAGTCGCTTTTTGTTTACACCTCATTTAATTTTAATTTACTAATATATCATATAATGACATATGGTAATGTCTTAATTATTTTAAATGATGAAATCAGTTTTTGGAAACTATTAATTATGTACCTACTTTATTGGTTCAGTTATGCAAGGTAACGTGAAAAAACGGAGAGTAACTGTATTTAAATTAATTTTTCCGTAATTGAGAGATATAATTTTGTGCATCATGCTCTTAATGAGGTTTTTAATTTCTAATCTATCTATTTTGGATTTTTTAATTATTTAAAACAAATTTAAAAGTTGTTGTTAAGCGCCTATCTGGTACCTAATCCGCATTGTTAAGTAAAAAATTGCAAGTAAAAACTAAAATTGGAAGTGTAATATTTTTTGTAAAATGTACGTTCACTATGGTTGTCATGTATTTTATAATAGATTGTAACTTATTATTATTAAAAATGCATTGTATTTGAAGTCGTGTATATTAATTAATTCTAAATTTTCTAAGACAACTTTAGTTTTTTAATTCTTATACCGTATGTTGAAAATCAATACGGCTGGCGTTTGGGGGTAAGTTTCGGAAACACACCCCCAAACGCCAGGAAGCTACACTAGAATAATTAAAAAAGTTACGGCTTAATTATCAATTAACTGGTATATAAAGCATGATATACACAAAAGGTTCAGTTTAAGCAATGATTAAACACTATATATAACCTTCCACTATAGGTTTTCAAAATAAACTGAGAACGACGCCATTCAAATATCAATTATTGGGTGTAACGTTAAACGATTCAACACGCATACTAATTATTTTATTTATCCATCTCCTGCGTTTTTGTTTTCAATGAATGGACTCCTCATTCAACCATTCACTAAGAACGAATGGTTTTGTGAACGATTGAAACACGATATTGGGATAAGACGAGCTAATGTGCGAAATTTAAGACTGAAATCTGATGTTTTAAGTATCCTATTGTGAGATTTATAAAGGCAATGTTGGGTTGTACCCAAATTGGGGCATGGGACATTAATTGATCTTTTGTTTAATCATAACAGCCTTTTAGTGTTTGTGAAACCGTAATGTTTTTTACCTACAGGTAACGAGATCTTCGAGTTAATCACATTCAATTGGGGCGTTATCAACTGGACTGTAGAGGTATATTATATTTATTTGTATTACATTAATTAAAATCTGAGTAGACCGTAATCATTTATCCATAAACCATTTACTACATATTTAGTTTCAATCTACCAAAAACCACTTAAAACCTAAAATAATCAATCTGTGTCCCAAAATCCTTCCAATCTCTCCAAATAATTGCCTCATTCACAACAATAACATACCGTTCATTCACATTTATTCTTCATTCATCGGTCAATCATTCCGTCAGGCTCTATCAACAATTGTCATACACACATTTTCTTTCACACAAACCAATCGTTGTAATAAGCTTCCTACTGGTCAATCTAAATGAAAAATACGACGTAAATCACGAACGAAACGCACAATTTTCACTTGTATTGCTATATTCATAAGGTAAATAATGGCTTCTACTAATAACACTGATTAATAGGTTTATATTGTTACAATGCATCTATGTCCATTGTTTAGCGGTATCACCCGCTGTTTTTCTTACTAATTGGGTGAGAAATCATTTTTGGGATATCGTTCAAGATTGTATTTTGTTTTTATACAGTATCCTACATTTGGCGTCTCTCTATTATTATTTATACAATGTATCTCATTTGTCCAAAGCAGTGATAGCCTAGTAGTTTCAGCGTGCGACTCTCATCCCTGAGGTCGTAGGTTCGATCCCCGGCTGAGCACCAATGGACTTTCTGTCTATGTGCGCATCTAACATTCTCAAGTGGTGAAGGAAAACATAGTGAGGAAACCGGCTTGCCTTAGACCGAATAAGTCAATGGCGTGTGTCGGGCACAGGAGGCTGATCACCTACTTGCCTTTTAGATTGATAAAAGAACATCAATCGGATACAGAAATCTGGGGCACATACCTAAAAATATTGAAGTGCCACTGGTTTTTAATGCTCATTTATAAGCAGTGGTTAAGCTTGTCTCTCTCAACTCTGGTCATAGGTTCGAAGCTTGGCTGTGCAATTCGCGTGCAGTGGAGGATAACTTTGTAAGGTAATCTGGACGTCGACGTAAGCATCAAAGTATCAAAGATAGGTAGGTACAGGGTTGATCCCCTGCCTTTAAAAATAAATTATCAGTGAAGCATATCCATCTGTGCCATGAATTGTACTTTTGTATTTTACTTGGAAAATATCGTGTGGAAACCCATAAACCATAACTTGTAGCGCTGCGTCCGCGCATGTTCTATCAAGAATATATATATCCTTAGAATACGTTGGCCATAAGGCAAAGCTTAGTATAATGTAAGTTCTAAGTTTTAGTAACAGAATGGTGTAACGCAGTGCCCAACCTTGAGTTGGTTGCGTCAGTAAGTTGGCAGTGTTATTAGAAGCCGCTCACATAAGTCAACAGGACACGGGTTTATTTGCGGCAGTCTTTACAATAACCGCGAGGAGAATGGTCTAAGTTACCAACTTCAAAATAATCGATAAGTTGGGCAACTTTCCATTTAAAACTTTAAAGCATTGCTACGGAAACAATCGTTTGCGAAAAGCGTACCGATTCCTTAGATCGTAAACGGAAAGAGCTTTCAAGCAGTATACTTAACATAAGGTGACCCATTTGCACCGTATTCTAAAAATATATATATTCCCATATATTCCTATTAGACATATTTTTTTGTGATATTTAAATAAATTTTATTTAACTAGATAATGCATTATAATAAAACGTTCAATGAATTAAATACCTTTTTCTATTGTTAGTGTCGCTTTTCTACAACCGTAGAATAAGGCGAAAGATAAAATAAAAATGTGCGTGTACTAGTGTACACACGTTAGAAGTGAAACTTCTTTATGACCTTATTTTTCGAAAAATTATCTATATGCAACTAACTTTACAGAAATTGGTTAAATAAAGTTAAATTAGATAAAGTTTAACAAAAGGCTTTTAATATCACAGACTTGAATACAAATAATACAATTATTTCATTTTACCTTATTACCACTAAGATTATTACAGAATTTCATAAATTGTAATATAATTTTTAGTATCATTGTTATAGTTATTATAAATTTTTGTTATTAATGGTTTAGAATCTCTTCGAATCAACCGTGGTAGGGACGAGAAAAAGACGCGCGTAACGGTCAAATGTGACGCGTAACCGAAACATGTGACGCGTAACCGAAAAATGTGACGCGTAACGAAAAAATGTTACACTAAATTTTTTTCCAACCCCGATAAAGAAGTTTCACTTCAAAAATTAAAAAGATTTTTATCTTGTTACGCCAAAGACGTATAACTTCTAACGCGTGGACATAAATACACACACATGTTTTTTTTATCTGTTCGTGTGTGCCTAATGCATTAAATATTTTATTTTATTTTTCTTGTATGTATGTATCAGTGTGCCGAGCGTTATAGTTTATAAATAAATAAATATTCTTATTTGCAGCACGACGATTACACATATATTTATTATAATATTCCAGATTCAACAGCGGTTAATATTTCCCTTAAAACATACGCAACGTCGAGAGAAATGTACTGTATAAAAGGAAATAGTCTCACAAAACATGCATGAGCTTATGCCTTAAACCGCTAAAAGCTACAAAATTAATAATTATGTCCATCAATGTTCGGTAGCAAATTGCCTTTGTCGATTTGCTGGCGAGCGATACTGACAATGGTCCATTTACCATAAACAAACTCAGAATGGCATACTTTAGTACCATTATAATCTATGGCACCCAAACTCTCGCTTGAGAAGTTTGAAAAAGGAACAATTTTAAATTTTTGTAGTGTAATTCCCAAACCGGTGAAAATTAAAACACGATACAAAAGTTTGAATTGATACTAAGCTATTTATTACCTATTTATAAAAATGAGAATAGATTTCTATATAATATATATTAGAAATATTATGAGTAATTTACCATGGAGAGTGTTCAGAGGAGTTGTTCGGATAATACCTGCAGCTGAATTTCATCATCGGACGTCGAGGCAGAATATGTGTTATTTGTGTATTTTTCTATTAAAATTTAAAAAAATGTAAAGGACGAATTTTCTTTGTTAAGACGCCTTTTATATATGAGATTTATATATAGTTATTGAAAATTGAAATGGAAATGGGCTGGTCACATAATAAGAGGTATAGAAAAGTGGAACAAAAAGATCATATATTACCCAAGAAATAAGAAAAGAAAACGAGGTAGACAGTTTCGAAGGTATAGACGAAATAAAATCCGTAACTGGGAAAATTTGGACCAGGAAAGCTCAGAACAGAGCAGAGTGGAAAGAAATGGAGGAGGCCTTTGCCAAAGTTGGGCAAACAGATGGGTTGTCGGTGTCACCGACTCACTAGTGTTATTAGTTTAAGTTTAAAATTATGTAAAAAAAATTCTATCTGAATAAAGGCTTTTATTATTATTATTATACATTTTCATGGTGCGCTATATTTTTTAAGACATACATTGTGAGAAGTTCGTAAGTTGCGGTTTAAATCTCATACAGCTTAATGTGAAGTCAAACGTCGGGCGGTGTACAACGAGCTGCCAATAAATCATCTGCGCCGGCGCAACCCGCCCCCTGATTTAATATTGTCATAATAATAAAAACGTGCGTTAACGCATCTCGGTCAAACAAAATACAGTAGATATGGTAACATCATCGTAAAATACTATTTTTAATTATCAATTCAAGGGATTAATTATAAAATCTATTTAACATGATAGGATACCATGTTAGGAAGAATTGCACAATTGCAAAATGTTTAAATATAATTAACAAGAACGCAATTTTTTATTATTATATTATTACCTATGTTAATTCAGAGATCTGATCTATTACTACGAACTCCCTCTCACTAGACAAGCACTGTGCCCTTAAAATGAATCCTCATCATCATCATCAGCTTTTTTTTGGTCCATTTCTGGACGTAGTCTCTCTCTCTCTCAATCCACTGAGAGCCAGTCAGTCCACCTGGTCGGTGGAAGGCCGCACGGTCCTTTGCCGAGATCTCCATTCAGAGCCTGCGGGTCCATCGGTTCTAGTCAATGTGGTCTGCCCACCGCCATTTATATGATGCTTCTCGCAACAACTTCTGCAAATACATTGAATTTTTATATATTTTAATGTCAAAAATGCTGCCAGCGTTAAAAGTACACTGTTAGGGACCAAATTATTTAAATTTATTTTAATTTTCTTTTTAATAATTTTTATTGTTACTTATTGGGTTAAGAAAATTGTAAATACAAAAAATCTAACATGATTACTTAATTGTTCTTGACTTTAACTTTGATAAAAACAAGTCATATGAAATTGATACAAAACAATTTCTTAAGTCTGTGTTATGCATTACTAGATGCCAGGATTACCACGATATTATATATAAATTTTCTCTTTATTCTGTATACTGTGTTCACATCTGTCGCTTAGTCTTTGGAGCGCATCTTCGTGCACGTTTTATGCCTGATGACCTTTTTTGCTCCACATCGGTAAAGCTTTTGACACCTGCATGATAGCAAGTTTAATTTGCCCCGGGGTGGGTACATCAATAATACTTAGTGTCGCACCAGCCGTAATTAGGGGCTCGATTGATACGTTAGCTTAGAGAAAGTGAAAACTTACCATTTCAAGATGGAAACAGTTCGTGCGTGCTCCTATTTCACCATGCCTCCTGCTGATAGAGGACAAATCTTTGTTTTTAATTTATTTTATTATTATTAATTATTTAAGATGTCATGTGGAACATGGTGTAATGGTTGCTCCTTACAAACATTATGTAAAAAAACTTGGCGATTAAAAAGAGTGGCGGAGAGTTTATTGCCAGTTCTTATCTTCTGTTCTACGCCCTTGATTAGAAAACTGGCAGTAAATGTAAAATTAGAAGCATTCAATAATATTTGACGTTCATAAGTGTGCATTGTGTTACCTATATGAAGAAATGATTTCGATTTTGTTCCGCATGCTAATTTAATTCTTAAATTGCTTTCATAATGAGTAGATAGGTTACGGGTTGTAATTACTTAATTTATAAAGTGAGCTTAGTTCACATTTAGATAATTTTCACAGCAGTGGCGTTTGACCTCAGATTTATTCCATGATTATTTTACTGGATGTAAGTAAGTGCTGGAAGCGAACGCTAAGAATATCGTGCGTTGCGATGCGCACCAATACCTACATCGATCCTGACCCAACCCCGCATACGGACTCGCCTGTCTACCATACAGCGAATTGTACCTTATTTCGTCCATACAATGCGCAGAGGCGATGAGAACTTGGAGAAACTGATCGTGGTTGGTGACACAGAAGACAATGTCACGTGGCCGTTCACAAACCAGATATACCGATCAAGTGTAAGACTATATACCGTCATAAGAGAGGCTAGACAGAAATAGGTGGAAACAGATTGTCCAGATGTTTCCTTTCCGATCACGGCGCTCAGACATGAGCTGCCGACAGAAGAGAGAGAGATAGTTGTCTAACCGTAAAAGTTTGGTTTCATTGTACAATTTTGAAGTTGAGCTTACGAATTATAACGTTTTAACCTCAACTTAGACCTACATGAATAAATGGTTTGAATTAGTGTTAATATAGCCCGTGAGAGAAATAAATTGGCAATACCAGCTGTCCGCAGTCGGACATCAATCAGAGCCGAAGATATCATCTATAATAATTATATTCGGTCGTTTGTCTCGTCTGTTCGTACCGCGGAATGTAAGGACTTGAATTTCACACTCTTGTTATGGCGCGCGTAAAGGATTGTGTAGGTTATAGGCGATTAGCGGGTTAAAAAAATAATTTTTAGCACTCTATTTTTATTTATTGTTTATTATGTATGTTTCTCACTAAGATACCACTACAAGTACTACTTTGAAACGTTTGTAACATTACTGTATATAATCGTTTTGAAGGGCTTTCTAAATCACACATTATTAGGAGACGAAATTAAAAAATTGAAACTGCTGCCCGGTGACGCAATTGTCATAAATAAGCTCTCATGAATTAAAAATTTCATTATGTTAATGAGAATAAAGATTAAAATCAATGGAATGGAAACTCGTTAATATTTAGGTATGTATGTCTTATTTTAAGTATGACTAAGGATTTTAAGATGTCAGAATATGTACGTCAACGGTGCCTGTTGGTGCAAACAATCCGCCGTCCAGTCAGCCAGTCAGTTTCTTCTAGTCTGTGGGAAAATAAAATGTACATTAAATATAATGTACCTAATAAGGTAGAAGAATTTTATCGAATACACATGAGTATGACTTGCATCATTTATTTTATATCAGTCTAGAAACGTATTAGCCATTACAGGAACTATTACAAAAAGAAAGCAGTGCTGGCCTAGTGGCTTCAGCGTGCGACTCTCATTCCTGAGGTTCGATCCCCGGCTGTGCACCAATGGACTTTCTATGTGTGCTAACATTCGCTCGAACGGTGAAAATATTGTCAGGAAACCAGCTTGCCTTAGACCCAAAAAGTCCACGGTGTGTGTCAGAATCTGAGGCCTAGACCTAAAAAGGATAGTGCTGCTGATTTAATATTATAAAAACTACTGAAACATTTATATTTGCCAGTAGCAGTCATAGCTTAATGATATAGCCCGTGAAATCTTTTAAATTGCGCCAACCACAACTAATGACAAGTTTGGGAAAAGCGTTTAGTTGTGGTGAAATTCGTCACACTGAGAAGTGATGATCATTATCAACCGCTATCAATGATATCATATTTTATACCAAGGAATGCTGAGAATTAATTCAAGTGATTCCCTAACTTCCAAGCGTAAAAAACGTTTAATATCTAAAAAAAATGGTGCGTGTACTTATGTACGCGCGTAAGAAGTTATACTTCTTTGGCTTTCTTTATTTTTTTTAAAAATAAATAATTAATAATAAATATCAATTAGCGTTAATAATTTAACAAATTTAATATTTTTATTCAATGATTAATTAATAATAATAATTATTTATTATTTTATTATATTATTAATTCAATTTAATAACTAGGTATATTTCATAACCTTTTAACTAAGTAACAATAGGTCTTTGTGAAAAAGCATTGCTAAATTTCTTTGAAAAAATAATTAAAACTCCTTTATTTGTTTAAAAGGTAAATGACAAATGTCATTATGATCATTCAAAATTCTTGGCATACGAACTTCACGCATATTCTATTTCTTTGTATTTGTAGATTGTCTTATTCCTATCTCGCTCGCGCACGCTATAATCACACTCCCAATTTTGAGTCACAGGTGCGCGCGGATCGTAAAATTTCACTCTCATAAATTTTTCATAACGCGCCTAAAGAAGTATAACTTCAAAAAATATTTGACACTTAAGCTATACCTATAAGAAAGAAACTAAACTTAATTTAAAAAAAAAACTTATAATGACAGAAAAGGTTCTCTTAGAGTTTGATTGTGTCTATTGTGATTAGTCTCTGATGACTATGAACAAAGAGTTGACATTCTTGGCTTTTATACCTAACTGTCCTTTTACAGGTCAATGAACTCGATGACAATAAGAAAGTATTTAGTGATGATTTACTAAACTGACCACTAATTGTTCGCACTGTGAGGTCCGGTTCTCACGATTTATAACTCATTACACATACGTCATTTGAAACTACAATTCTCTATTCAAAAGGTTTCTTTTTAAGCTACGTTCGCTATTTAAAGCAACCAGTGTCCAGCGCGCAAATTCGTTTCCATAGATAAAAGCATAAGATACACATGAACATAGTCTGTGAATAAAAAAATATTTATTCTTAATAAGTATAGATTACTGCATCGTCCTTTGTTCCAATAAAATAACATTAATCAGTCTTGCCTTTGAGTCGCCGCCGGTCACCCGTCGCGTAACACAATACGCCCTCCCGAATTAGACTGTATTGAACGTATTTACGTACCGTCTTACAAGTGGAGGTCAAGATGTCTTTGATCAGACCTTACAACTATTGCCATTTATCGTCTATGGAAAAATTATTTATTTTCAATATATGGTATTTGTAGTATTATTATGTATATGGTAGTATTGTTGTCTTCCTTGTATTTGTATACCTACAAATTATTTTTATGAAATTTATTGTATTTATTGTAGATCTTGTTTAGTTTAAATTTCATATAAAAAAAGGATTAAATGTAAATCTGGTGAAATTTGTCAGTGATATTTTTTTTAATCTGGTTAAATATTATTACTATTTTTGTATTATAAATTAGGTTTAGCACTTCTACACTCTCTACACTCTGCTACTTCTACTTCTTCTACTATTTCCAGTTCTTCTCTTCCGTTCTACGCCCTTGATTTGTGAACTGGCAATAAATGTAAAGTTAGAAGCATTTCATATACATTTCTTTTTTTTTTTGACGATCTTAAGTGTACTTTGTGTTACCTATATGATTAAATGATTTTTGAATTTTACACAACTCTTTATTTACTGTTACAGAGTTTTCTGGAAGAGATCGCTTAGTAGCGATAAAGGTGCCCGTTGCACCATGTTGTTCTTTTTTAAAGTTTATTGTTAATATTTAATGCATATGCAAAAAAGTGTAAATAAATAAATATAGCCAGTTTATAGCACTGTGGTGACGTACGATGAAAAATTTAAAAAAAAGGGTACGTGTACTTATGTACGCGCGTAAGAAGTTATACTTCTTTGGCATTATTAAAAATAGTTTTTGATTGCAAGCAAATAATTAATTACAATTAAATAATCAGAGACTGGAAAAGGAGTCATTATAGTCAATAAAGTTCAGTTTACACTTGAAAAATTAAATAAATATTTATCTATTACTAGCTGGCCTGGCGAACATCGTACCGCCTAATAGTCGATTCTTTATTTTTTTTAAATACTTATTCTGCTATTCGGGACACCGGTCTAGCTAGGATAAAAAAAGAAAGTTGATAAGACAACAAATACATTATGTCAAAAAATAAAAATTTACCTGACCGAAACCCCTCCACTAACACTTGAACTTTATGCTATGGTATTAAAATTCAAATTGACTTTATTGACTTAAACTTGCCACAGGAACCAAACTTTTTAAATTTTTAGTTATTATTATTACTTTGTAGGTTATGAAAAAAAAAGTTTCACCTGTTTTGATATTTCTATTTATACTCTATGGCATGTATATGTTCCATAAGACAATTGCATTACATAGCTATACCAATCAATTTATGTCTGCCGTGCAACTATTCAAGTGATGCAACTGATCAATTAGTTGTAGTGGATATAACGATAACATCTCATTGAAGTTTAAAACTCGTGTAACGAAATGCAATGCACGAATGCAATGCCCCTGGTTACAATAAATATGCGTTATCTTGTCTGTCTCAGTTAAAATAGTATGACATTAGTCGTGTTATGGAAAGCGATCGATATAATAAACATTGTGTCTTGATCCTTTAAATTTCTTCGGAATTCTCAAAATCAGGGATTATTCGGAAATAAATTAAACAAATAAATCTTTCTGAAAGAGGGAATCGAAATAAAGTTTGGTGATACGGCCAAAAATTTTTAGCCTGCCCCTTAGATGCTTAAAAAAAATGCTTGCGTACAAAGTACACACTACACATGTCAGAAGTGAACGAAAATTAATTCCTTCTCACTCTCTCTCAATCGCTCTCAAACGCTCTCTCCCTTTTCTGCGACAAAAACGCTGCACATCTTCATGACGTATCCGTAAAAATTTTACCCTAATGCGCCTAAAGAAGTTTCATTCAAAAATATGAGTCCTTTCATGACAGAGTTGTCCTATCGTAAAGTCACACATTCATGACATTCGTAGACTGATATTTTTCTCACAATGCTGTGCATAAATTATTTAAGTTCACGCACAATTACCTACAATTACACATGCAAATACTTAATTAATATACACTACGGATTCCTATCTAATTAAAATAATATTAGCTATCTAGTTTTCTTTTAATTTCTCGAATGTAAAATGTCATCTAATCCACATTCGCGCCATTTACACTGTCATTCTTGCTAAAATAATTGCTAGCTCCTGCTTAAGCAGCTGCAACTTATTATCTGTGTAATTAAATTTATTATCTACATTTTTAACCTGTAAACTCACCGGAATGTAAAATTTTACTTTAACACATATTTATCGTAGAGATGAACTAATGAAGTCATTAAATACAATTAATTTATAGGTTAATAAGACAACTGTTGCCAATAGTGTTTTTACAGAAACAAAGTATATTGTACAGCTTGTCAGAGACAATATAACTATTTGACAATAACGATTGACAGATTTTAAAATAACGCTTAATTTTTGCCTATTGTTTATAGACATAAAGATTTATATAATACGGAGCTATCAAATATAAATAGAGATTTATTTAATAGAAATCAGGCACTGCAACTCAGCAACCACATTCAACACAAGTGTGCTTTTTTCAAGTTAGGTCCAGAAACCAAAATTTATATACATATTTGATTTAATTAAAACATTTTTAACTTATGAATGAAATGAAAAACTCGATATGGTTTATTAAGAATCATGTTCGACTGGTAGGTTAGCGAATTTTTTATTCAAAATTTTCCCTCCGTTTCAATAACGGGTGGTGGTCAACTCATGCGCAGACGCAAGTAGTGCACCGTAACTTGATACTTTCGGCCCGACGAACACGACAACGCGCGACCACCTGGACCAATCGCTTACAGAGATTTATTTACCTATTTACGCGAAAAAGGGTAATTTCATAATACTACATCAGTTTAGCGTTCTGTCGCGTATAGCATAACCTAACGATTTGGTTTTTGTTTGGAGAGTTATTGTTTTAAAAAAATTGTCTTATTCGATAAATTATAAATACAATTATAAATCTTTGAATGAATGAATATTTTTTCCATGCCAAGACAAAATTATATATTTTAATCTATAAAAAGGAAACATCTTTTTTATCCTTTTTTAAATAATAATATAATACTTTTAATCGTTTAATATTAAAAGTGCTATTTATTTTTATTTTTAATATTTTAGAGTGCCTACCTATTTTACCGACTTTTATAGACATACATTTTATAAATACTTTTAATTGCCAACACTAAGTCTTCACCAAATAGTTGTCATAATGTCAATAATCAATTGATCTCCACAGATAAAAATAGTCCTTCAACTAAACAGCTGACGGCGGGCGTCCTTGATTTAATTGTGCCAAAGAAAGCGATGTAAATTCTTGTAAAAAATCAATCCATTCATAGGACGAGTTTATTTAATGGTGTCGAGTTACTGATCCGCACAAAAAAGTATTCGAGCTGCGGCCGTTTCGCGGTAAAACATGTTATTTATGAAATGCAGCCTCCGCGCGGTCGATGTTATAAGCTTGAGCTTTTCTTTTTCTATACTTTTAATTGTTAGCCCTAGAAGGTTCGTATTAAAGTTTTAAATAATAGTCTAGACTTTTTTCTAGTTTATTTAAATTGACCCACTAACAAGATCCTAAAAGTTTTAATCCGTGAAAACATTATTCATCGCCCGTACATTTTACTTTGTTATTTTTTCTCGGAGGAGGAAGGATTTTTATCAAAATAATAACGGACAAATGGGCAGGAGGCTCACCTGAAGTGAAGTGCTATCGCCGCCCATGGACACTCATATTGCCAGAAGGCTTGCAAGTGCGTTGCCGGTCTTTTAAGTATCGGTACACTCTTTTCTTGAAGGACCCTAGTTCGAATTGGTTCGAAAATACAGCTGGTTCCACATAGTGGTGTTGCGTGGCAAAAACTGCCTCAATAAACGCTCAGTTGTAGTACGGCGGACGTTGAGGTGGAATTTCGTATTCTACTTGACGTCCGATGATGAGACTCAGCTGAGAACCCTCATCTCTACGCAACGCCAAGCGATCAAGTCCCTCAGAAAATGACTGGTCTTAGACGGAATCGCTCTTAAAATAATGAGATAAAAAGGAGGGTAAAATTTACCTGGCGGCCTTATCGCTTTTGAGCTATCTCTTCCTGGATGTTATTTATTTACTTACAGCCCATGCATGGCCAAACTCAGACTAAAAATAACATAAAACTACAATAAAATACAATTATTTACAAAATTGACAGTACATCTCCTATCCCCACCAAGTATACCTACTCTCAAATCACAGTATACTACCCCCCCCCCCCCCCATACGCTTCCCAAATAGGCTCTATGTTTTGCGCTTTCTCCGAACAAAGGGCTGGCCTGTCAAACCACTTACTGAATGCTATCGACTATTGACGTCTTTGTGTGTTTACAGAGTGAGTTCACAATAGCGATCTTATGTACATATTTAATATTATAAACCTTTTTTTTTTCATATTACCATAGCTTAGCTTAGTACTGTTAAATGTATGTATGTTTGTGAATAAATAAATGTGTGACAAGTAATCTAATACAATATTTGAAAATTCACCCGCTTCGTCTTATAACTTGTGCCTGTAATGTGATAGTAGGCGAATTTTCTACACCCTAATTTCTCACCTCATTAAGCAATCTTTTTGCAAAAGCGATACTAAGATCGTCTTATTGTAGCCACCTCTACCGTGAACTGGCATATCGGTTACCGTAATTATTATATTACGGTTAACGCTTCGTTAACTTTACTAAAATATCATGTAACTATTGTAATATTGTTTTTGTTATCACTGTCTACATGTTAATCTTATGTTTTACGTTGCGTGGCTGCAGAATGGCTAATACAAATTCTAAATCCCTTCTCCTTAAGAGAATTGATTCCGAACCCTTCAGAACTGGGTTCACTGATACAGCTGATGATTAACATCGTCAACTGTCTTAAGGAATTCAACAGTTAGTTAACATATGAAAATGGTAAGTTTTTTTGTTATCTGTATTTTTATTTTATTAAAGAAATTATTAATGTTAGCCCTATTACAGTAACAGAAATAATAGAAACCTCCTAACCTGGCATTTTTATAACCTCAGTTTTAAGCATTCTTTAGTATAATGTTGCTTTTTGTATTTCATAACATCTTTTTGTTATATTTTCTATTTATCTTTTTTTACTCTTTATAAAGTTACAACAGTATTCTTATTTTTTAATAAATAGTTATTGTTAGCCCTAGGAGTTCAGGCACCTCTCAGAATTCTGCGGGAATATAACAGACTAAACTACTTGTTCAAAGGGGACTGATAAATTAAGAAAAGCAATGATAAAAGCCTATCTAATACCTAACCCGCATTGTTTAGCAAACATTTACTAGTAACCACTAAAATTAGAAATGTTTTTTTTTTAAATTAATATCTGGATAATTCATGTTCACCGTAATTGTCATGTATTTTAGAATATTAGATTATATCATATTTCTTTATTTATAAGTCCTAAAACAACATGTTGTATGCTTAAAATATACAGCAAAATATGACGTCACAAATTATACATACATATACATACACATCAGTTAGCAACTAACTAAAACTAATTAGAAACGTAAACCTCATTAAGAACGTGATACATAAAATCATTTTTTTTTGTAAAATATATAAATACCTATGTATTTTTATATAGGTACTGTAGAACTTTAATAAATAATGTAAACTCATAAATATCAAGAGATATTTGTTAACGTAAACTTTTTAAAAAGCATATAAAAAAAGAAAAATACCTATAATAGTAATAAGATCTAGATCAACAATTTTCAAACACTACACACATATACACATTAAAAACACGTCGTATTGTCACTATGACACAATTTACGTTTAAAATCATTGATTTTTTCACAGGATCGCATTGAGTCGGCCGCTCAAAGAGCTCGTTAACATTTTTGTGTTCAATTACTGAGCAGTTTACAGAAAAAGTGTGACGCGCCGCCATTATAACGATTCCATCAGGATTGGTAATGTCGAACTAATAACGAAAATCGGTTCACATTGCTTGAGGTTATCGCATCTTCTTTATACAAACCGTCTTCATGTTTATTAGATATCACTTATTTCACGCAAAATTTGAATCGGTAGACATCCCTACTCATCTGCAAAGAAGACAGAGGGTGTAGGCCGAGAGAAAAAGCCGACGTAAAAAACTCTCGGTACTCTTTTAAAATAGCAAATCATCATACAAAATGACTATGTCAAACAACACTTATTTTAAAACAAATATCGCAAATTAATTAGAAGTAGCCTGTCTAGCACTAGTCCCAGGCCCTTTTATCAACTAGATAATCGTTAACTTTATAATAAGCCTTTTTACACAGCTTTTCTTTAATACATTTCTTAAATTTATTAAAAGGCAGAGATATAAGAGCCTCTGGGATTTTATTAAAGAAAAGTATACCTTTACCCAAAAAAATAACTGCTGGTAGTACCTACTAGTACAAATTTTTACATAAAATATAGGTATTATTTATTTAAGCGAAAAAATAAGCCCGGTTGAGATTTTTGGCCTTTTTTGAGCATGTGTATATAATATTTTGACAAATGTATCAATGTTAAACAACTAATTACCACTGCCACAAGGACAAAACTTTTTAAATTTGTTGTAATTTTCTATTTATAAATTTATAATTATTACTAAGGTTAAGAGTATTGTAAATACTGTACATTTGTGTGTTAGAAATAAATAAATTACCACATTTGAAAGTTTGAACAAAGCAATATTTTACCTTACTAGACCCACTAGGACCCAACCGACGTCCTGTACCTACACAAGTTTTAAATTAAAAATGCTCGAGTTTTAGCGAGACAAATGAACAGCAATTAATTTTTAAAGGTAAATTTTAATCACAAATCCTATTATTACACCGCATCCCCTGTTCCACTGGCCTGCATAACGCCCAGGTGTGTGGTAGCCGGAACCAACGAAGCACGCAGATATTGGATAATACGGACACATGATACTTTACACGGTACACGTACTGGAAAGGAAATTGTAACAGTATGCGAATTATGCCAGTGATCATACACAAATATATTGTGTGCATTTTTTATGATAACATAAGACTTTTTCCTAATCTAGTGATTCGATGAAACTTTTATTTATTTGAAATAGGCCAGCTAACAGATTTGCACCTTAACTTACATATCTGAAAGGTAATTTATATAAGGTACAATAATATTAAAAATTAATAATAATCAGGCCTTATTTACTCCTTAAAAAATTCATCTATCTTTACAAAAGATACACACCCTTAAAATTGTATACAGAAATAATTATTTATATTTTTTTTCCAAAGACCTCATACCCAATTGCTTGCGCTTAATAAGCCGTATTAACTCTTTCTGTGGGCACCGACCGAATCTCTGCAGCCGAACCTTGAATGATCGAGTCACTTTTTGACAACCTGGATGCGTCTATATGCACAAAGGCTTTGCACGGTGTTGTCCGTCCCGGAGATCACGAAGTCTGATGTGCTCTGGACATATTTTAGAAGTTTTTTATAGTTCTAGAATCCGAAAAAATATTTTGCAATAACGTGAATTAGCTCTAGGAACACACATGTTGGATAGAGTTTCCGGACAATTATACAAATTATTGACTTTATAGAAGAACAGCTCCTCAATCCACCTCAATCACGTCTCTTTAATTGTAAAATATTTTAATTAATAAGTAATTTTGATAGCATACTCATTATTACAATAATTTCCTTTTAAAACAACCAACTTCTAGGCCCACTGAATATACTGTCAGGCAACTTAAAGCTCATTTTTAGTTAAGGAAGTATGTTTGTATGTTTTTGCTGTGAGCAACAATAATCAAATAAGTACCTATATTTTCTTCTATTTAAATTCAACGCAAACATTATGTAGTGTCTCTAGTGCCAGCAACTTAAAGCTGAGATGGACCCATTTTTTGTTATGAAAATAATTTCATTTCATTTTTTGTGTAAGCAACACTAATCAAATACAAATGTAAATATTTCTGTTTTTTCAAATTACGAATATTATAAAATGAAGTCCTCCAGCCGCGTCCGTCTCTCTCTGTATGAAAGCGTTAAACTACCGGGTCTTTGTATGCTTTACACTAATAGATAGTAAGATTCAACTTCAACTTATACATAGATAGAAATATAATAATAATTGAGTTTGCAAAAAATCTTGCCAAAATACAAGAAATTCATACATGAAGCTATGAACATATGTTATAAAACTTATTTATTTATGTTAGTGCAAAAATACTCTCTTTCAGAGCAATTGCATGCATGTGTATGTTCAACAAACCTTTGAGATATTAGAATGTCGGCTTCTGTGGGAGATAAAGTGTGAGATTCCGGAGAGCGGCTACTGGACTAATTAAATGGAGGCAAAGCGACATTTTATCCGGAAAATCATGATCTTGATATTAAAATCTCGCGTTATAGCCAATCTCGGGATCTTTGAGGAAAGGACGGTACTCATGGCAGTTGAAATATTAATTAGGCGATTTTCTCATTCATTTATTTGATAATAAACGCTGTGTTTGATGGCATGGTGCAAACACTGCGTCTGTTTGATTGATCATCTACTCAATTGCACTACTGTGAAAAGTTTATCGCCGGGAATCAAACACAGCACATGGCTATGGATTTTACGCCATGTACTCAAGCTTTTGGTTTAGTTTTGAAGGTATCCACAACGAAAATGTATAAGTTAAGCAGGAGCAAAAAATTGTAGACACGCAGGCGATTTTTTTACAGTACAGGGCGCAAAGGGACAAGGACTCATCTGATGTTAAGTGGTACCGCCCATGGACACTTTCAATGCCAGAGGGCTCACGAGTGCGTTGCCGACCTTTTAATTGTTACACTCTTTTCTTGAAGGACCCTAAGTCGAATTGGTTTGGAAATACTAAAGGCAGCTGGTTCCACATAGTGGTTGTGCGTAGATTAAAAATTAATTTTAGTAATCAAAAATGTTGCCAAAAACTTCACCGGGACGTGTACAGGTTTACCAGTGCAAAAAAATCCCAAATCGCGTATCCGATACTTGCAGCAGTATCGCATTACCCTGGCAACTCTGAGCCTAATGATCCGTTAACCACACTTGACCACCGGCATAATGCATCCAACAACAAATCTTAAAAAAATAATGAATATAAGTATTGTTTATATCGGCGTATAATTCGTGACTATTATTTTTTAATGTATTATTTTTATCATAGGTTTGAGTAAATGTAGAAAATTGTTTCTTATTAAACTTATTTTGTTTTGCACACTAGCATTACATACCTATAAATCTATAATTGAATTCAATTTATGGTAAAAGAAAACATAGTCAACACTCCGTGGAAAGTAAAAACATTTTTACATTGATCGTTTTGAAATAATATTTGTGTTAAATATATCAAAAACATAAGATATAAGAGGCCAAAAGAAAACGTGAATGCTGCCGGTTGGAGGCAAAAACTTGCGCACGCATTTCACCTTTCAAACGGATAAAAAATTTACGATTATATAATCATATTTAATTTTATTTAAAAGAATGTCTCATTCCTAGCAAAAGCGTCGACAGTTAGCACGCTCATTTCACCTTTCAAACTGAGACAAAAACTACGAATCATACTTATTTTTAGCTACATAGAAGAATAGAAGCATAGAATAACTAAAGGAAAAGAGGTATTTAACACCATCTAATGATATCTATTCCACAGATGACGAGAGATAGTAGGTTGAAATGGAGAAAAATTATTGCAGAATGGTAGCCACGAGATGGAAAAAGGAAAAGAGCAAGAACCAGAAAGAGAAGGGCAGGCGCTATAAAGAGAATAGAAGGCACAACTTGGACAAGAAGAGCTAACATGAGAAAATAATGGAAGCAGCTGGAAGAGCTGCCTATGTGTCATAGGACACGCTGATAACCGAAACCGGCACTGATGATTAGGTTAAGTTATGTTATAAAACTTAAACAAGTGTTTATATATTTATTGTCTGCAATAAAGTCTTTATTATAATAATAATGTCTATTTGACTAATGAGTTAGGTGCAAAAACGTTAATTAGCAGTCTATTTCACTCTAAAATTATTTTTCTTTAGACGAATTTATGCTTCAAATATTATTCTAAGCTTTTTCGTGTTTGTCACCGCAAATCAACAAAGCCGTTGGACTTTGTTTAAACATAAAGTAATCCAATATTATAATTATCTTCAAAATTATCTTCGTAAATAAATATATTAATAGAGATACAATGTTTGTTTCGTTTTAACAATCAGAGACAATTTAATTTAAGTATAAGGTCTAAAAAGTGTACAACAAAACAATTAAACTCAATAAACATGGACTGTTCACTTCAATCCTATTTAAGGCAATACTGACGAGTGACAATTATTTCAAGTACTTATAGACCACAGAGTAATAAATAGTTTGGTAAAGCGGTAATGACATTTTTGTCTACGTAAACAATTAGAATCGTAAAATGTCATTAGAAACGTTTATTACGTTAGAATTAAAATTTGTTTCCTTTTCCATCATTTTAAATTAACTTAAAATACTTAAGTACTGCTGAAGTATTTCCAAACCAATTCAACTTAGGGTCCTACAAGAAAAGATTGTAACATTTTTCAAAAGGCCGGCAACGCACTCGCGAGCCCTCTGGCACTGAGTCCAGTGTTTGTTCTATAATAAAAAATGAAGAGTTTTATAAACACACATTGTTTTATAAACAGTCTAATTACACTATTTTAATCCCACCTATCTCTTTTCATCATACTATAAACATAATTTGACAGATAGAAACGGAAGAGTAAGTTTGAGTAGATTTAGGTAGATTTTTTCAGAAGATAATATTTTTTTTACGAGCAGTGTTGGCCTAGTGGCTTCAGCGTGCGACTTTCATACCTGAGGTCTTAGGTTCGATCCCCGGCTATGCACCAATGGACTTTCTTTCTATGTGCGCATTTAACATTGGCTCGAACGGTGAAGGAAACCGACATGTCGATGGCGTGTGTCAGGCACTGGAGGCTGATCACCTACTTTCCAATTAGATTTAAAAATTATCATGAAACAGATTCAGAAATCTGAGGTCAAGATTTAAAGAGCACTGATTTATTTTTATTTTAATTATTTTTTTTACTCTCTGGAAATTTTTACTCTAGGTCCTAATCTTTTTACTCAACACCAATCGCGTCCAACTAATTAAGTTGTTCGGAAGCTCAAATGTAAACAGCGATGTTTATTCTAACAGATTGACGCCGGCACCCAGTGGCAACATCTCCCCACAAATTGCGTTTTAATTTTTAAACTGACAACACTTATGTTGGGGCGTGTCATCTATTTTAATTCGGTGATTGTGTTCAGGCGACCCTTTGAGATAAATCTTACGCTACGTCAGTTATTTGACACTTCTCTCACTTAACTTAACGCAATATAGCTTTAAACTTGGTGTAAATAAAATATAGACTCTTGTTCGATATTATTGTTATCTTAAATTTATTTATTTAAATTGTTGTACACTCGAAATACGGCTTTTATGAGTTGTTCACATTGAGAAATATGAAAGGAAATTTGATAAAATCCGAAAAAGCGGCAGAAGGCTTAGTGGAGGGAAATACGATCCTATTGCGGATTAAAATCGCGTGAAATATCAAGAGCTGATGTTTCAATCCCCGTTTGCTTGGATTTGGAGTGACGCGACTTACAGCGGATATATTTTAACGTCTTAACAGAGAAACTAAACATTTAAACTTGATAAAATAAGCGAAATTAGACAACAAGAACGAAAACATACATTAAATATTTAGATAAATAAGGATTATATAGTATTAATTATTTAATAACTTTTTAATTTAAACTAAGTAATATGACGATTATATTTGCAAATAGATTAAAACAAAACTAATTTTAAGGCTCGTTCTGACAATGCTCAAATATTTTTAATATTTCCTTAAAAATAACCTAAAACAGATTAACTATAGATATATATCCATCCCGTATCGCTATATCTTTGACGTTAAATCCCTATACTTCTGTATGTCTATGCTGACATACATCTTGATCTGATATTTTGGTCTAAGATAGTGCACTATTTCCTCCTGTTAATTACCCTAAAAGTGTTGATTAATTGTGCACTTAAAAATACAGTCCATTGATGCATAGCTGGGATTGTATAGCAAAACTTTTCAATGCTTGTCACCAGGCTAACACTGGTCTTGAATTTACAATATCAACATTTGTTTTGTTCTAGAAAAATGTGAGGAAACCGGCTTGCCTTAGATCCAAAAAGTCGACGACGGCAAGCACCTACTTGCCTATTAGATTGTAAAATTATCATGAAACATACATCAATCTGAGGCCCACGACTAAAAAGGGTGTTGTGCCACTAGTTTGTGTGTTTGTTTATATATGCTTAATAATAATGTACGTTCAGCGTCGCTGTCAGTGTGGCCACAACTATTAAGCAGAAAGCGGGTAGCACGTTAGCGCGGTGCGTTTTGTCTGTGTGAATTATTAACGCGCGGCTGCAACAACTTCGCTGGGGTTAGCGGAGTCTGTAAATTGAGCAGTTTTTAAATAAACATGCCGCTTACTTGCTCACTTTTATGAAGTTTTTATTGAAAATTAAAAAAAGTTTTGATGCAACGCAGAAGGCGGGTTCTGTCATGAAAATATTAAATGTTATTTATTTACACTTCGTGACGTTATATAAAAATATACGTAAAAGAAGAATGTTACATAAGTTATAAGGCAACGGGTGACTTTGTCGCTAACATGCGATTGCTTCCAGGCAACCCTAGTATGGAACAATAAGAAAGAAACACCTACATATATTTAGTGTTAAATAACATGTAACACTAACTATAACTAAAATAAAGTAAAATCTAAAAAAATATATAATAATATAAACAAATATGTAAAAGCCATTCCAATGGTTAATGAGTCACAATAAATACATATATGTAGCGAAATTACGAGGCAGGAGATAAATAATCAAAAAGAAGATTTTTAAATAAATTTAAAGACTGAGCTAGTCTGATATCAAGAAGTAAGGAGTTTCGAAGCAAGATACTTTTGCTTTAAATAACTTGGAGTTTTAGGATCATAAATAACGTTATAGAGAAGTTGTTAAATGTGCATATTGAGCCGCAATCGAATAGGTAGCCAAGCTTTCTTTGGAACTCCGAAACATGGTCCACATTATAAACCTATTTTCTCATAATGCTTCCAAAATGATTTCAGAGAGTCATGTGAAGAAGCCTGAATCAAAGTGTGTGTGTTTTCCTTCACTGTTCGAGCGAATGTTAAATGCTCACATAGAAAGAAAGTTCATTGGTGCACAGCCGGGGATCGAACTTACAAGTTACAACCAACCGAAAAAGATATATTAATAAGCATTACATATCAATTCGTATACTAAATATAAAACTTTTGTTATTCCGTACCTTTAACTTACAATAATAGCTATTCTACCAGTAAAAACACGCAACAAAGCACATTGATTTATAACAAGACATTATGAATGACCACTTGAAATCCTCCGACATTGTGGCAAAACATATTAAATATTGACAAAGATAGAAAATGCTACTTGTATCTTCAACCCTTTGGAGGACCTCTTCAAATACAAAAGCATAATCGCTATTTGTATTCACTGCTTGAATTAATGTTTGCGTGGGAATGTATTTTTTAATTGCTTTTATTCGCCGATTTGATATTTATAGCAAAAAAGAGTTGCTTTTATTAGGATTTTATCATGTTGGACGTTAACCCTCTAGAATCCCTACAAATAAATAAAAATAGCCTGTATTCATAGACATAACATTTATTACATACGAAAACACACACACATAAACACACAAAATAACAATACTCAAAGAAAAAATAAAATAAGACATCAAAAACAATAAAAATAAAAAAATTTAATTAAAAATTCCCTTTTCCTGTGCAATGTGTGTGTACTGTGGTTGTAATTGGCCCTGGATCAGCATTATGCTGAGGAGCAGAAAGTTCCACAGCGCTGGTCATTCTGCCAGAGACCACAGCAGCTAGTTTGCGCCTCAGTAGCAAAGAAAAATATAAAAAAAAAAATTATAAGTAGAACATAATAATAATAATATTAAAGTTAGTAGTGTGAGTAATGAAAATCGTGTGTAAGGGTACCTATATAGTAAATAAAAAAAAAAAATAATTGTTAATAAGTAGATATTTTTTGTTTTTGTTTTTGTTTTTTGGTTGGTGGTATTCGAGTAATACACAATTAGGATTACATTAAGTCCATGTCATCATGTTTAACATACACGAACTCCGACGCCGTGGTGTGTGTGGTGACTCCGAATTGATGGCCTCCAAATTCTTCAGTTTGTCCCTTATCTTCTCGCGATCCGCTGTCTCTTCTCTTTCATCTTCCCAGGTTTCTGGTGGGTGTCCTCTCTTCTTACTTATACCTATTTATAATAATAGCAAACGCATTTAATTCTTACAAAATATATAATACTCACATAAAATTATAATAATAAAGTTACAAATATAATAAAGTCAACGTGGGTGATAAAAAATAAATATATCAGTGGCGCTAAAGCCATTTTAGGTCTGGGCCTCAGATTTTTGTATGTTTCATGATTATTTGTCAATCTAACAGGCAAGTAGGTGATCACCCTCCTGTGCCTGATACACGCCGTCGACTTTTTGGTTCTAAGGCAAACCGGTTTCCTCACGATGTTTTCCTGAACCGTTGGAGCGAATGTTAAATGCGCACATAGAAAGTCCATTGGTGCACAGCCTTGAATCGAACCTACGACCTCAGGGATGAGAATCGAAGCCAATAGGCCAACACTCAAGCACAAAGGTTGCATTAATTTTGTTTGATTATAATTATGACTTCAAGTTGCAAGTCATGGACATATGCCCGTCAAAATTGAAATGGATTCATTTTTATAAAAAACTTAATATTATTATAACGTTCAACCTGCTGATCGTTAACTCCGTAATTAAGACGAAATAACATATATTTAATTGTATTTATTAGTTATAAATCGTAGTTATCATTAATTTTATATGTTTTAATAACGAATGTCATCGGACCTTAACGTTATTGAAATGTTAAATAACACTGAAAAAGCTAATTTACATTTTAAAGTATTACAGTGTACTTGCTGTTATAACATAATCTGACAATTTATGGATAACCCGACTGATACAGAATGATAAAGCAACCCGCTCTTTTAATTCTATAGATAATAAATATTTATATTTTTTTTATAAAACAGGGGCAAACGGGCAGGAGGCTCATCTGACGTAAAGTGATACAGCTGATGCCTATGGACACTCTCAATATCAGAGGGCTCGCGAGTGCGTTGCCGGTCTTTTAAGAATTTGAACAACTAAAAAAACGACAAAAATCAGTCATTAAAGTAGTTTAGTATTAAACCAACTTCTGGGTTTGCGAGGCTATACGCTCAGGAGGGATGGAAGTCACATTACGAAGCAAGCTCTTCACTGGAGTCCCGACAAAAGGAAACGTGCCCGGCATAACAGACCTGGCAACGAAGCATTATTGCAGAGGCGAAGGAAGCTGGAATGACGTGGAGTGATGTTAAAAGAGCTGCCCGAGGCTGATCCAGCTGGTATTCTACGGATGCCCTATGACCCAACTGAAGGACCAAACCAAATTCTAATACCTGTATTCATTTTTTTAGGTTTTAAGTACAGGGGGCAAACGGGCAGGAGGTTAACCTGATGTTAACGGGTGTGATACGGGTGGATGTTTATAATCTGCCTCGAAACTCAGCTGCAGGTATTAATGCGAACACTGTCAATAGAAGGTGAAGATGATGAATGTAGAAGATGCAGCGGAGACCCCACATCTTTAAGAGAAGAGCTCCGCCCAGATGTGAGAACAGTACCTACTCCATGCGAAATAGGTACTTATTATACATGTCTCAAAATTCAAAATTCAATAATCATTTAATCATATAGGTAACACATTGTACACTTATGACTTGTCAGTAAAGAAATACACATTAATGCTTCTAATTTAGTGCCAGTTCTCAAATCAATCAAGTCAATCAACAAATCAAGTCTCCTCCAGAAATGCGTGGATACACATATATCTCAAGAAATTATTAATCTTGATGAAATGTACGTAGATTGTTGGAACTTGAATCGCAGAGTATAATTTCGAATGACTTTTAGTTTCTAAGAAATTCGTGATACACTTAAGAAATTTAGCATACTTGAATTATAAAACTCTAAGAATAAAAACAAAATAGCAATGGATTGCCGATTTTCTTTAACCATAATATTAGTTTTATATACTTATTGTTCCTAGTCTATAATTACAAGAAACGTCGGAACTACTTCAGGTATAATGCATAACGGTCAGTAGTTTTTATACGTGAACGTCAGGTGCTACTTAATACGTTTTTCGATAAGTGCAAAAAGCATACTCATTAGCAGTGAAATCGTAAATAATCGCAAATACAGATTAAAAATCGATTAAGACGCGGACATTCGATCTTAATTAGGGTTGCCACCCTGCAGTGTAAACCCTCAAACTTCAAAAATAAAATATCAGAATAAAACAAGGGCGAACTAATATACATATTTTAATTGTCATTTAGTAATTTAATTGTGTAAAGAGTCATTGTTTGGCATTGACGGTAAGATTCAGAGACGTTTCGAACTAAATGTTGATTATTAAAAATTCAATAAGCTACTTAAAATTAAAAACATCGAAATAAATGTATTCAATCCTTTTTATATCTAAGAGTAATTCCAACTTTTAAAAGTCTATGTCTTGTTTATTCTAAGTGACATTCTAATTTTAAATATTCTTCTATATTAATACGATATTTTTTTTCGAAATATGTTTTTAAATAAAGCAGCCAGTACTTGCTTAAATTTAAACACCTCTAAGTAGGTTCTATATGAAAACGTTATGCCTAGCTATGGACATAAAAAACATTTGCGGGTTTTAATTATTGACAGCAAGTGAACTTGATCGATAAATCCTAAATGTCTAGTCGCTGGCCTGTCTAATTATTTCAATTTAAAAACATCTGTAAACCACTTCAATACCTCTATTATTTTTAATCGCTGTTTATTTAACACGTAACAGTATATTTTTATCAGTTGGAATTGTACAAAATACGCATAATTTTAATTAGAACGAATTCACTTGACTAAATTGTAATAATTTTGCTAATTTCAGACCACCGATGTAATTATGTTCAAAAGCTACTTCTTTATTATATAGTATTATAAAAAATATTTTATCAGTGATAAAATGTATTTAACTCATTAGTTCAACACTTATTATTTACCTATATTATAATGCGACCTGAAATCTTAAGAAGGAAGAAGTGAGGCCAAATCCTACTGTTCTAATTATTCTGTTTCAAATGTTCGATAGATAATATGAAATAGATTCATAATCCTACGTCAAACTGACAGCGCCATGACTATCGAAACAAAACAATTTGGACAGACAAACAAAAAACAAACAACTTTTTATCGAGACGACTTTATATGGAAATCGATATTAAGACACTGAGATAAAATACTGAATCATCATTGAAAAAATTCTATGACGCCACACGGTAAGGGCATTTCAAAGGGATCCGGGAATTTTGACCACCTTTGAAAAAAAGGGATTCATGTATTTAAAAGTTAATAAAAACAAGACATTATAATTCAGCGAAATAAAAAAACAAATAATAATGAACACTTAACCAATTTTATTTCCATTTTGTAATAAGATTATTTATTTATCATTAACTAGAGATAGCCGTAAAAAATCTACAACGTAATTAGCGTAAAATGGAACAATATCAATTTGGACTCACTATTTGAAAATGGAAATCGTTCCGTTCGATTTTTAAAATGCCCTGTCAATAATCTTTGGAAGATCCCTTACTCCTCACGGTGTAATTACGAGCTAATACTTACCCTGGCTGATTGAATCGGCTGTCCATCGCTGACGTTTCAATCAACGTACTATTGTTTGTATTGTGTGTTTAATATTCTTAGATCGTGTTACAGATATACGTTGCCATGACGTTTACATTTTATAAGATCGATCTTTGGGATTCGAAATTTGAATTGTTTTTGTTGGATTGAGAACGAGTGTTTAATATGTTTTATCTGTTCTTACATCGCATAGTCTGTATGAGTTGAGACGGATTTTCGTGGAACTGATTAAAAAAATTGGTATACACACAAGAGTTTAAGCTCAATAGACTTTATACAGGACTACTTTTATGAGAAATTTGTTTTCAAGATTTCTGTATCTGATTCGTGATCATTAGTCAATCTAATAGGCAAGTAGTAATCAGCCTCCTGTGCCTAACACACGCTGTCAACTATTTGGGTCTAAAGCAAGCCAGGAATCGAACTTGAACTTGGAATCAACCTCAGGGATGAAAGTCGCACTCAGAAGCTACTAGGCCAACACTACTACTAAACCAACCTTCAAAAGACACGTGTATGAATTAAAAAAACTATTCAAAGTTAGAGTGTACCTAATCAAAGACCGGCAACGCACCCACTAAAAATGGATGTCCATGGTCTGTGATGACTGCCTTTATGGGCGTCCCATAAGATCGTTTGTCCCCGTATAACACATACATGACTTAGACCCAAAAAGTCGACGGCGTGTGTCAGGCGCAGATGGCGCTAAAGAGTTTGTAGCGCTGATTTATTTTTATTAAAAAAAATAAGACGTTATAGGAAATTATTACAGAAAACATATTATACTTAAGCATTTATTGAATTATTTGAATAACTAAAGAGTCAGTGTGCGTAACGCCGATACATTGCACTCGATAAAAAAGCAATTAACACTACAAATAAATGTATCCATTACGCACTGCAACAAATATACGCACTCATTGTTATAGTTTTTATTACTTACTTATATCGAGGCTATATTTTCCTCAAATAAAAAGAAATAACACGAAATAGACTCTTCCTGTTGGTACCTAACATTTACAAATCACTTTTTCATCACGAAGCTCTGTCATCAACTGTCAGCCAGTCTCAAAGACAAAGTGTATTACGCACACACACCCATTAACGAACTAATACATTCACGCCTACTTATAGTCTTACACGATTACTTTTTCTTTAAACATTAGTTAAACATGTACTAGTACGTAGCACGGAATACTTGTAATCTAGTTTATAGTGTGGGGACTAGCGATAGATGAATTTTGTCACAACCATATTTCTGTTATGAATAAAGTTTTATTATTATTACAAAATAACCATAATTTAGAAAATAATGATAATTTCGCGTTTATGTAAATAATATTTTTGAAGTGAATATCTTTAGGCGGGTAATTTTTTACGGATGAACCCCAATAATAATAATATGAGCGTCACGAAGATGTGCAGCGTTTTTGTCGAAGAAAAGGGAGAGTGCGATTGAGACCAATTGAGAGAGAGTGAGAAAGGGCGAATGTAACATGAAGCAAATAGCCATGGAGCGAGAGTAAGGAGCAAGCAAGTGAGAAAGATCGAGAGAGAGAACGAGATAGAGCGAATGTCGTATCACGCAGTGTCATTGAGAGAGGTGGGAGAGAGCTATAGTGAGCAAGATTGAGAGATAGAGTAAGGTAGATGGAGAAAAAAACACGCTATTGGTTGATGTATTCGTTTAGTAGTTACATAGTAGAACTTTAGATGGCAATTCTGTCGCATAACGTCTTGTGCAGTAAACGCAGATTTTTATTTATTTTAATTATTGCTTCCAGCAATTCGGCCAGTGTACGCCCGCGCCGTAATTGTACTTTCTTCCTACTAACAGTACGTGAAAATCCAAAATCTGGCCAAGTGACATGCCCTAACTTACCTTACCTCATCTGTCTCTTTCCATCACAGCATATACGTAATTAGACAGAAGGCGGCGAAAGTGTACTTTAAAAATCATTTTCGTTTTTAAAAATAGGTAGGCTTTTTTTAAAGAACATTCTAATTTAATTTATAGATATATTAATTATATAGGGAGCGGGAGAGGAATATTATAGATAACATAGATTTAAAATGACGACTCATTGGTCTAGTGGTTAGTACCCCTGACTGCGAATCCATGGGTCCCGGGTTCGATCCCCGGCTGAGGCGAACATCGATGTGATGAGCATTTGGTGTTGTTCTTAGGTCTTGGGTGTTTAAATATGTATTTATATGTATATCTATCGATAATATGTATATATATCCGTTGCCTAGTACCCATAACACAAGCTTCACCCGCTTCGCATGGGACTAGGTCAATTGATGTGAATTGTCTTTAAAAAAAATTTAAAATTTAAAAAAAAATTGCCGTTATGTTTATGGAATTTATATCTCCTAAGCAAGGATTAATATCCCAGAAAGCCGGTCCATCAATGATGGTAACGGGTCCAATTATACAATTTCCCAGTGAATTAGAGTTGCCAAGTTGAGAGTAGAAAAACAGCCGGAACTGAGTATCAAGCTTAGCATGGTTTTTTAGCGGCTTGTGAGCTGTTCCTTAAGGGGCACAGAGCGGTGCCTAGTTTGTAAAAGTATTTATACTCGACCTTATTTTAATGAGAGAAATATTTAAAAAGAACTGGTTTCTTATTATTAACAATAGTTTCATATTTTTAACAAAAAACACTCAATTTCTCTAAGATGCCATCATGGTTTTCTAACCACCACTAATAATACTTAAATACCACGTGTATGATATCTCCTTTACCAACAAAAAAGAATCTAAATCGGATTACGACGAAGTTATCCGCGAAAATACAAACAAAATATATACGGTAAATCATGGTGCTGAAACTGACTTCCTTATAACTAAGCGATCACTTTCCGGCTACCCAGCATAGCCCTTCTCGTTAACATTCAAGTTTTCTTTAAAAAAAACAAAAAAAAAACGTGTGGCACTCGGGGACTGCCGCGGTTAAGCTATTGCATAATTTTTTTCAACTTATGCAATTATAATTATTTGTATATGCAGTATTTTTTTTTCTTTGATATTAATTCAAGTTTTTTCTTTGATAAATTAATTCAATCTACCACTCTACCATACTCAGACTAACTCGCTTATATAGTCTGTCTCACTCTAACGCGCACCGGCTGCACCGATCTCGTCAGAGAGATACGCAGTATGCGTTCTGTCCCGCTCTAACGCGTATTGGCCGCACCTATATTACGTCATCGTGTGTTAGGTTTTTTCGTTACGGAATTTCTTGATTCGGTCGCCGCGCTCAAAGCCCGTGATAAAATCTATGCAATAGCTTAAAAAACATATTTTATTAGCAAACATAGTTACAACATTCAAACATAGCACAGTACAGTGCTACTAGGCCAACACTGAACTGAACTGACTCACTCTACTGAGTTTCAGATTGAATTAAATAAAGGTTGAACATACAGAACACCGCAAGCGCAGGTTGAATTCTGCATATGGCGTGGCCGTGTTTTTAATGGTGGTAGAGGAGCCGCCGATAAATTACAACGATTACGTCAGCACACCACATAAATAATGTCACTTAACGCCTAGAATATAGTCTTAATAAATATGACTCAATAACGGATATACAATTATATATATAAATAAAAATTAATAGCAAAATGTGTTACTGAGCGCATAACTCAAAGACAGCTTGATTAATATTTTTATTTATTCCTTGAACTCTGACGAAGGTTTTTATGGAGAATAAATGAAAAAAAAATAGTTTTATCTAGTAGGGGAGACCGGGTACAAAAGTAACGGCGGGTCGAAAGTAACAAATGCTCTCTAGATTCATCCAATGGTCGAACACAGCTTCGTCGCCGTCAGGCGATAGCTGAGAGCACCCCCCTCACTTGTAGTTAGTCGCCGCGTACTTCAAGCACTGTTAGATTGTGTGAGAGGATACTAAGTGTTTTTACAAACCAAAAGTAAGTTTTTCGATATTTTGTTATTTAATGTTTACATAGTCGTAAAAGGATGGTAGTAATCTGAATGTTTGCATATCTATTTTTGATTAGATTGATTGTACATTGTTTAAATTTGTTTTTGTTTAGCTCGTTCCGTTCTAAGGTTATATTTCATGTTTCAACAAAAATGAGGAAGGGTACAAAAGTAACATAGTCCTATGGGTACACAAGTAACAAGTTACTTTTGTCCCCGTAATGATTTAATTACCTTTACTCCAACAGAATGCCGCGACAATGCATAAGAACAACTACACGACACATAAGTGTATAGAAAAGCGGCGGATAATTTTTTTTCTGAAAGGTGGCACGATAGTCAAATGGCTGGTAATGAATGGTTGACGGGTTTTTTAAAACGGCACCCGAGCCTCTGTTTGAGATCTCAGAGTTTCAACGAACATAATGTGAGCAAATTTTTTGATAATCATGCTGAGGTAATTGATAGGTACAAATTTGAGCCAAAAGATATCTGGAATATGGATGAGACAGGGGTCCACTGTCCAAAAACTTAGCACGATTGTTGCTCAAAAAGGAACTGAACAAGTAGGTGCAGTAACCTCAGCAGAACGTGGAAGATTAGTAACTGTTGCTGTTGCGATTAATGCTCAAGGAGGACACATACCTCCTTTTTTCGTATTCCCATTGAAACAATTCCAAGACCACATGATACTTGAGGGTCCTGTTGGTTGTGCCGGAGCTGGCAATGCTAGTGGATGGATGCAGAATGCAGAACTTTTACTTTTTACATAAATACTTGTTGATAATAAACAAGTATTACATATAATATTGTATTAATTACCAACCTCTTCTTCTTGTTACTTTCGACCCACAACGTGTTACTTTCGACCTGCCTACGTGGTCGAAAGTAACAACTGACGTTTTTTTTTTAACTCTCTGTTATTCATATAAAACACACCATAGTAAAATAAATTGAGCTGCTAATGTAAAGAACATAAACTGAATTTATATATGGTTATATTAATTTAATGACAATATTAAAACCTAGCCACAAATCAAGTGTGAAGTACAAAGTGTTACTTTTGTACCCGGTCTCCCCTACTAACTGTATGATTCGTGGGTAATCGGGGTTTAAATAGGGGTTTAATGGGGTTTTAATGTTATTTCGCTATATACGAGTATAGTCATACTAAACTAATGTTTATTTTTTTTTTATAAAAACGCTCCCGTTCTGACAGATAACCATAAATATCTTGAGTGCACAATAAGTAAAATTTATAGACGAAACAAAAAACAAACATAAGAAATTAATTAGGAAAATCTAATTTACATAATAAATATACAAAAATTTAATAACTATAGGCACTAACAAATAATAGAACTGTTGAAGATAGTGCCTATATATGATATATGACAGTGATAGACATAGGATGTCTTGCAATACTCTCGGGGCGTAACTCCGACGATTTAGGTAATCGCCACTCTTATAAAACTCAGAAATCCTGATTAAGGAAAATGTACAGCCTTGGCTCATACACTTAGGGTGAGATCTATAGTGCGCACTTAGACTTTGCTCTGACTTAACTATCGAGCTAAGACACAGTCGGTATTTATAGAGCAAACTGCGAATCTCTCCCTAGTGTTGGCTTAGCTTAATCTCAAGTCCACGAAATCGACGACTTACCAAAAACTTTGACTATAAGCCTAACAAAAATAATGGCCCAAAATTTGCTTTACCATCATATCTTTTAATGGACTTTTTATTTTTGTCGGTTTTTAATGAACGGTGTTGCCATTTTGTATCGGAGTTCCATCGACTTTGGGAAAAATAGAATTTGAATTCAAAGAAATTATAAATGATCTTGATAAATACCTATGAAATGCATGAATTAAAATAATTACACATTATTATGGTATTTATTGTTGTTTATTTATATTATTTATGTAATTGTTGAAACCCCATTTTTGAGAAATCTTAAAAATAACTGGTGTGATTTTGTATGTCACCTGGCAGCCCTGGCATATTATAGTGACAACGAAATTCAAACTATAACCTAACCGATGTCTCTCGCTTCACATCTGTTATTTTCGTTTCCCTGAATCTTCTACCATTTATTACCTGACTACCCTAAAAAATTTGAGATAGGATTGGAACATATGAAATTAAAAAATCTGTTAGAAATAGAATTTCTTCAACAAAAATATAAATTAGTATTAGAAATATGTATTACACTTAAATAAAGAATCAGAAAATAAATGATTAAAATGTAACAAGTTTTGTTTTGATATTCTTTATTACCAAACAAATTACCTAGTTAAATTGTGCAATCACAGATTGCCGGAATGCTAGACCTGTAGGAGATCTTTCATTGTTTCTGTGTTACTCAACTTCTGCTGTCAGCAAGATCACCATCATCATAAGCATCCCCTCTCTGTATACCTATATTATGCAATACAGCACAAGCTATAATTATATATAACTAGTATTTGTCAATTTTGACTGTAGTCCTAGCTGTAAACATGGAAATTTCCTTTTTCACACTCCGAAAAACCTTTAAAAAATATGCCTAGTTCTTATTTGAGAATAATTATAAATATTGTCAGCTCTTGTCATTGGATTTAAAAGTGTTGTTAACATGAAGTTAAGTGCTGGATAACCGCTGTCACCTACTAAAACAGGCATTTTCCAAATATCCTGCTGTCGTGTGAACTGCCAGGCCACCTAGTCACTATAGCAAATATTTCCATATCAGGCCCTATTATTGCTTGCACATTTAAAGAAAAATATCCTTTTTTATTTCTGTATGCTTCAGAGTGAGCGATACCTTTGGGTCTATTAATTTTTATATGGGCGCAGTCAATAGCTCCGATTATACTGTTTAGGCCATGGTGAGTATTAGATCTTCCTAATTCTTCAAACTTCGTTTTGGCTGTGTTCATATTTCTTGGAAAATTTACAAATCTAGGAAGTAATTTACTCAACTCTGCAGAGACTTTATTTATAATTAATCGCATTGGCTTATGCTGTTCAGATCACCACACACCATCTGTAATGTCAATAAATTATTATTAGTCACATATATGTTATGTTTCTGAAATACAGAAGACAAAAGTCTTCAACATATTATGTATTTAAAATCATTTGAGAAGAGGTATAATATATCAAATTGAAAAACCATACATATTTATGAACACAATATTACCTGAAAACATCCAGTTGCATTTTTATGCCTTAATGCAATAAGTATTTGCAATTGCGGTAGGTTTGGCGATCCTCTGTTGTTATAAAGTTGCAAGTTTGTAATGATCAGCGTCAGGATCACATTTAATACCGTGTGTTTCAAAATACGGTTCCTTCGTTTGAATTCATTCTCACCGTACAGGATGGAAGGATTTTGGTTGGAAACAGAAACAGAAAAGAGAAAAAGTGGTTTAAAATTTTCAATTGTTGATAGTTTATACAAGTGCTCTGTTGGCTGTTGCTGTTGTCAAAACATTGCGATCCGTTCTACGTAATAAAATTATTGTCATCTTTAAATAATTAATACATTTTCTAAAGGTTACTCGTAAATTTCTAGTTATTGCAATAATAAAATAAATGAATACATAAATAACAATAAATTGAAGATATATGTGTACCGTTTTAGATGTTTAAATATTTGTTATTGTTTACTTTTTTAAAGGATAATAAACAAAGTATTGCATGAAATGAAACATCAATTTGTATTTTGACATTTTCTGTCTTAGCTTGGGCTTAGCTTAATCTAACCGTTAAAATGTCTATAAATACGAAATCATAGTTTAACCTTAGTGTACACTAAGCAAAGTTTTTCGTAAGGTAAGTCTGAGCAAAGTCCAAGTGCGCACTATAGATCTCACCCTTAGGCTTATATTCCGAAAAAGCAAACAGTGTCTATTAGTTCCAATGTTGGTTGGTTTGTACGAAGGTAGGCTAATTAAAATAATCATAATAAGGCGAAAAGAAGTTCGCGTTTTGCTAATCTCTTTCCATTCGGTCAAAGGTTTAAATTTAAATAATATTTATGTCTAGTTTGTACTTAGAGACGTTTATTAATTTTTTTAATTACCTTATATATAAAGAACGGAATACAAACGAAATTAATTGCCCGATTCGTCAGTAAATTTTATTAATTTTGTCTTCAATAGGTACCTACTCGTTATATCTTAAGGCCGATTTACATTATCTTAGTGTTTAGGAGAGTGCTTTAGGATAGTACTTTAATTGAAACATGTAAACGCTACTTGCTTTAGTAAACGCTACGCTAAAGAACTTGCCTTTCAAGTTGTACTAAAGCACTCTCCTAAACACTAAGATAATGTAAATCGGCCTTTAGGGTTAGAACGAGTCGTACTTGACGCTTAATTAACGAATATTACGGCTGATTAATTTTTAATTATGTAATAATTAGCTGCCTTATACTCATACACACCCTCACTTTCACACCATCATACAGCACAGCCGAATTAGGTAGGTATTACGTATTTAATATTTTCGATACGAACCTTTTTGTGTATATAATGTATTCCATCTTTGGATATATGTTTGGTATAACTGTTATGAAATAAATAATTACAACATTTGGAGTGGTACTTTCACTATAATGAAAGTAGAATTGGAAAGTATTTCCACAATTTCCACCGACCTCTGGCGCCTCTCAGCACGATATCTGAGTAATGTCAGAACTTGCGCCCAATACAAATAATGTTCTGATGTACAACCCTGATAACATCAATGGGGCAAGGGTTGGCAACACTCACTAAATTGCAGTACGAAGATTATTTAACAGAGCTGCTGGTTTAATTATTGTAGAACAAACGGGCAGGACGATACCAACAAAGGAAGTGATACCATGGTACCTACGCTCTTTTCTTGAAGGACCCTAAGTAGGATATCTTCGGAAATAGTTCAGTGGGCAGCTGGTTCCACATAGTGATACGAGGCAAAAACTGCGTTAAAAACTGGTTAAACTTAACTCGTATAGTTCAAGAAAGTATAAAATACTTTTTTGGTGTTTTAGTATGATAGAGTGATTCCTGAGGAACGTATAGGTGTACGTTCAAGTATTACGTAGAACATTTTTGGACTTTGAACCCGTTAGTGCGTCGTAACGTTTTTCTGTAACCCCCTAGTAAAGCGGTAGGTGACCATGTTTATTTAAAATTTACAATTATGTGGCGTAAAGAACTGGAAAGTCGCTACAATACCTTTGTTATTAACATATCGAATCATAAGCGGCTAGAAACCAATATAATAGATGTTTGATGGCCTAGTGGCTTCTGCGTGCGACACTTCACAATGGATGGAGCGTTCAAAGCAGCTTTTTACAAATATTTTAGTAGTTCAACATTTGCTAAACACCGGAAGAAAAACGGCTTGTTTTAGATCCAAAAATCGACGACATTATAGGCTGATCACACAAAATTAATCAATTATGTACTAAGTAGTAAGTCTAAGAGGTAGCCGTGACGGTAGATTATTATTGTTATATCAATATAGAGATTATTATAAACAAAATAAATTTAAGAAAATTATTTTTATATTTCGTATCGTAATGAGATTTTTATCAGCCCTAGCAGTCCGTACCCGTCAATCGGCCACAGCGTGCGCCCGCGCCGATATGATTCGCTCCGTGTCAATTTATTAGACCTTCATCAGATTCTTACAAGTATATTTAACAAGTTATCCCTAATACACTTTATATTTGTTTCACGGTCATAAGTTCAAATCAGGAAAATAAAAAAGAAACAGGGTATTACATTAGGTACAAGTTAATCTTAAGGCGTCTTTGGCTAAGTTGGTTTTGCCACGAATGCCTGCTCGTGTAATCTGGAGGTTCTGGGTTCGTTTTCTGGTAAAACAGTTGTATTTTAATAATTCATTACGCCAAAGTAATTTTTAAAATAATCTACGCATTGTATGAAAATATAATTATTTAACTAAATAATGATGATAATTAAAAATTAATAAATAGGAAATTAAAACAATATTTAAAAGTTTTGGTCCCTGCGACAATGTACCTGTAATGATGGCAGCATTTCCTCGCTGTATTGCGATACTCATTCGTTGAGCGGAGAAAGCATCAGTTCTTGGGTCACCGGTGTTATCTACCAGGCGCCAACTTAATTCTTTAATTAGCGCCTGTGCACTTGAACTTCACGGCTCAAGAGTCTCTACTCTAACAAAATCAAAGTTGGAGGAAAGACTCTTATATTTCCTATTCTTTTTTGGGTTTGAATTGTTTTCCTACGAAATGTTATACAGAAATATGTTTGCTCTATTTTAGCACGACCATTTTTGGACAATATTATTATTTTTGTACGCTATTAATAAGCTGAAAGATTATATTATTTGATGATGTTAATTTCTTTAAGAATCCCTCCCGCGTATGAAACCTCATATTCACAATTGTTCCATTTGCGTCGTACGAACACGAATTGTAATTCGCCAATGTATCGGGTTTTAGCTACAATACAATTTATGAAGATGTTGACATTTTCCATCTTACCAAAGAGGGTGGGAGGAATATATAGGGAAGACTGACTTTATTTAGCAGTAGTAAGAATTAAATTTTTTCTTTAGGTATAATATAAAGTTGTCGTTTGTTTAATGTTTAATTTCCGTTTTACTTTTTATCCATTAATGTACTTAATTGACGTATGTTTTCTGTTTCTTCATTTTGTTTATCAATGTAATCTGTTTTGGCTATGGATATTGTCTAATTGTGTTTCTTTATAAAATTACTTATAAATAAATTAATAAAATTTTACCTAAAAGAATCCTGAACCCAAATTACGTCATCAAAGCTATCAAGTTCTCAAACTTTCAAATTAAGTTGTAGACAAAATAAACAATTAGGATTGTCAAAATCGTTACGAATATTCCCATAGACCGGCGGCGAGCAGGCGCCATCTGTCTTGCAATGTCATCCTCCGCAGGGTTACCACTAGCAAAATATGTACTATTTCTTCTCTTACATAATAGACGTTCTTGAAAAAAATTACTAACAGCGATATTAGATTTATGAAAATGTTCGTTTAATTAATATGTCGATATAAAAAAGTATACATATTTATAGGTATATATATATTACGGAACACCTATAAAGACCGACAGTGCTCCCACTAAAATGTGTGTCTATGGACATGTGGGGTCTCTCTGCATCTTTTACCGCATTAAGTTTCACCATCGGACGTCAAGGCAGAATACAAATTACCATCAGTTTCGTGTGACATCTATTGATACTTTGATTTAGCGAGCAGCCTTGCAATTCTGTAACTCACTTTTCGAACTCTCTCAGTGGTATTCGTATCGGCGGTCGCGCTCAAATCAGTTGTGTAGCAGTCATTTTATGATTTGGCATTCTGATAAGGAGGGAGCTTGTAGTTTATTGTTTATCAGAATGCCAAATCGTAAAATGACTGCTTTACGACTGATTTGACCGCGACCGCCGCTGTGAGAACCGCTGTGTGAGTTACAGAATCGCAAGGCAGAACCTAAAGAACAGAGACATCACCAAAATAATAGCCTGTGGTCTGTGGCTTAAGAATACAGATTGCCTAAAAATCACCATATTTAATAACACTTAAACCGCTTTAACTTCCCTCTATAACGATGTGTGAATGTAATTTACATAAATAATTTAATTACCTTAGCTAAACTTATTTATTAAAGCAACAGCCCTATCGTTCCTCACCATTATCTCAGATATTCCCAATATAATTATGTACGAGTTTCGTAAAACATCGCGTTAGCATTTAGTAATTGATTTTCAAATAGGCTTTGTTGCCTAGATTGTTTGAGGATTAGTTAACGTCGCCCCGCCCTCCTTCGCGAAGTGTTTTCTCACATCAGCTATAAAGGTAAATTAAATTAAACATATATAAGCATATCATAGGATGCTACAACTGAGCGCTTTAAGGCAGTTTTTGCCGCGCACCACCACTATGTGAAACCAGCTGGCCACTGAAGTGTTTCCGAACCAATTCGACGTAGGGTCCTTCAAGAAAAGAGCGTACGAATTCTTAAAAGGCCGGCAGCGCGCTTGCGGGCCTTCTGGCATTGAGAGTGTCCATGTGCGGCGGTATGACTTAACATCAGATGAGCCTCCTGCCCGCTTTCCCCCTGTTCTATAGAAAAATGTGTGTTTCTTATATCCGAGCAAACGCAGTTGTCGTACGGTCAAATGTAGGACACGAGTCACTCTGTCATTTGGTTACTTCCAACACCACCTCATGTTGTTCTAAATCCTTCTAAATCCCTTGAGGTCGCTTTCGCATTCTCAGGGATCTCAAGGAGTATAGCCATATACCTTCGTCATAGTGTGTACAACATTTGTGACGGGAGAAAATTACTACTCTTTCAACCCTTTTAGCTCTCTCCTTGCAAGACACGTCGCTTTGTAATCTCTCACTTAAAAGGCTCCTGTAGGATTACCTTCTTGCGTGTCTCCCACTTTCTACAGTCTCCTTCTGTGGCATTACCTACTTGCTTGTCTCTCACTTTCAACAGGCTCCTTCAGTAGGGTTACTTCCTTATAAGAGAATCCTATTAATTTTCACTATGATCGGGCAAGAAAACCCATTTACATGCGTTATGTACGTACATGTTACTTATGTATCTTTATATATTTATATTATATATATCTTTACAATTGGTTCAGGGTTTTGATCTTCACAATTGGTTTCTTTCAATGGGTGATGATATGATTTATATCCATTGCCAACCTCGACACTAATTTAAAACTGCTTCAAAATAAAAAATATTAAAAAGGACAAAGTATTATGAAGTGACATTGAATTAATCCATAATGCCACCTTGCGGCTCTCATTAACAGAAATGGAGTCACGACTCGACTCGACAATAAAAATCGCATTTACACAAAAAAGAAACTTGATTAATGATACGGAGGCAGTTTAGTATAACGTGTGTCGAACATACAGGCAACAAGAATGACTAATACATTTATTCACAATGAAGTGTGAATTAAAGCAGCAACAAAAATTTTACACGGTCTAAAATGTATTCGCTTATAAAGGATCTGTTCCAGACAGCCCATGCTAAAAGAGGGTTAAAAGTAACACAGATCTTAATCAGAAAAACATTACAAATAAAGTACTTAAATTCGCGGACTACAATAGGCACAGGAAGGTAGAAGTATAAGATTGACAAAAGATGCTTCGAGATATGTAAAAGATGTTAAAGAGAAAGACTAATTAAATGGTATATAAGAATATGGAAGCGTATTTCATAGCTTTGTAGTGGATATTACAGAAGAACTAAAAGGAGTGTGAAAGTTAGGAGTGTGAAAGTTAGGAGTGTGAGGTAGTTTTAGGTTTGAAAAGAATAGAATAAAGGTGAAGAATATAAGCATCCAGAGACGAACAGGTGATTACCCAAGCTGCCTACAATATTCACCTTACTGGAATAAAAAATATACATTTATTTGATTCGCGAAAATACATACGCTATCATTACATAAATTAATATTATATACAGTACTAAACCAACTACAAACTGAAAATGTCGGAACTTACGTAGTGTGTCATGAATCCGTCGTTGAACAATTGAAATTATCGTTCATTTATAAATGATATTTCAATTATGTTACAAGTTTATCTACAAATATCCAAATTAATATTTTTATTTATGCAATTAAAGCTTTCTATAAATAAATTTGCTTCGAATTAATACTGTATGTTTTTTCCGTATCACTCTGAAAATTAACGTGTATAACTTTGCACCAAGTCTATCCGGTTCTCTTCGGATTATCTGCATCTGTATGACGCCAGGTTTCATTGGAACGGCCACTATACCGTGTTTATTTAGATAAACTCTTAGGTAGGTACATACCAACTGTTAAACATACAAAACATAGCATTGCATATGTGCAATGTGTAAATAAATATGTGCACAATGATATGATGAGCTGGTACGAGAGACCTGTATGTCTCTTTAGATTCTCACTCAATATAGCTATATGAATGTTGTTGCAGTCATTTTTCGATGAACGATACATTTGTGTTCCGATAAACACCAGTATTTGAATGGATGTGCTTTCTATATAATATGGTTGGTTTCTATAACATATCTGTACATATGTTATGCCTATCGAGGGCTCGCCAGTGCGCCCGCCAAGTCAATGTATTTATTTTAAATATTAAAGATTTGTAATATTGATATGGTTAGTTTAAGATGTTGTTAGGTTAGCTAATTATGTCACAACTTAAGACTGAAGGTTCTCCGACTTGGTTATTTACATGGATCTCACAACTTGGTTTTCTGTAAGTTTTTGTTTTTGATGGCATTACATATATCTTGGAAATATCACATGTTAAGGAACATTATGCATACTACCAAAGACAGACAAATGTAGGCACGAAAGATGGGATTTACTTTATTTAAGGAAAAATGACATCACAAATACAAGATATGTAAAAAAAATATACAAGTTATAATTGAATAAGTCCTCAAATTGTTTCACAAATCATGTTTTTTTTATATAAAAGTATGATAAACAATAATACTAAAGAAATTTAGAATCATTGATTCGCACAACTAATAAATAGTGAAACATAAATAATTTTTAATTTTAGGGTAAATGAAAAGCTTAATATTAACGCGTTATAATTAACGTAATAATTTTACAAGCTATAGCGCTGGGACGCATGCGCATAACGCATATTTCCTATGAATTAGGGAGAAAATGTCACATGAATGACAATTCTATGTTACAAAATGCGTACCAATCAAAAAAATAATCCACTTTTTTATCTAAACTATTCAATAAATTCATATTAAATAATTCCAGAACCCAAACAATCAATTTCAAATATGAAAAATGTCTGGTATTTTAAGTAGTTAATAAAAAACGGTGTTGCAGGCGCCTCGTCGCCTCAACAACATAATAACAGCCTTCCCGAGTGCTTCCGAATAATAGCTAAGGCTTTTTTGTTCGGCTAGAGATGCGTTTTAAAATAAATTATGTCATAGGGATTGTGAGTACTACATAATCATTATATATGGGACTTCAAAGTTTATTATAGAAGTGAAACTTCTTTAGGCGCATGAGGGTATAATTTTTACGGATGAAACGTCACGAAGATGTGCAGCGTTTTTCGAAGAAAAGGGAGAGAGCGATTGAGACCGATTGAGAGAGAGTGAGAAAGGGAGATCGAGAAAAAATATACGCTATTGGTTGACGTTAATATTAGAACTTTAGATGGCAATTCCGTCGCATAACGTAGTGCAGTAAACTCTTACTCACATTATCATAAGCTCATATACAGTGTGTTAACAGTGTGAATATAGATAAAAAATACAAGGAGTGATCATATACTGGTAAATGATCATCTATTGGGGCTTTTACCTTAGTAATAATTAATTTACAAAGAAGTTACACATCTGACATGTGTACTTTGTACGCACGCACTTTTTTATATAGTATCTACGTTTTTATTAAGTCTTTGTATAATCATGGATTTTTTTATTATATAGGTTTCACACTCTTGTACTTCTTCACGATTTATTTTACAGTTTTCATTAATTAAAGTTGCCTGTTGCTTATTAGCTATTAGGTCGCCCGTTACGCCATTTTTTTTTGTTGATATTATCATTTAATTTGTGCAAAAAGTATAATAAGTATATAAAATAATTGTTGTTTAATTTTATGTCCTCAGACAGGAATATTATAGCGAATTTTTTAATAATATTTTAGAAATAAATATATTCTGCTACTCGTAAGTATTATTCTAATGATGAAAGTTGGTATTTGAAGGTCCAGAGGTTTTTGAATTTTTGCGCTACAAACATACAAATCTACTTTATAATATTAGTATAGATTACGAGCATCAATCATAAAAATACTGTACAAATTACGATACCATTTGTGTTTAAACCTTGAATTATAGGTATAGTCATTACTTCAATAAAATCGTATCAATTTAATTTAATAGTCGTAATGCAATGGCCTTGATTAAGACAAGATTAATAAGAATAAGCTTTTAAAAATATAGCTACCTCGCTTGCTAAAGTATAATTAGAAATGTTGTAACTTAATAATAGCAGCCTAAGGAAATTATTGGTGTACGCGCTGACAGACGCCGACGCCGACGCCGACGCTTTACCGCACAAGCGAATGTTAAATGCACACAAAAGTCCATTGTGAACCGACATCAGTGATGAGATACGTTCAAGCCACTAGGCCAGCACTGTTCATTTGCTCTACGGAAACTATAAATAAACCTAAAAATTAAAATGTTATAGTCGATCGAACTATCTATTTATAAACCACAAAATTTTTTCTTTATTGAAATAAAACATCGAATCAAACTTCACTCCACACGTCCGTGTTACTGACCTAAGCGTGCATTGATAATTTTAAATAATACTTTTTATAGGAAAAAGGGCAGACATCGCAGCTCATGGACCATGTTCCATGAGTATATTCTTTTTTTAAACAATTGGAGGCCGTATCTCCCAGGAAAGGCGGCTACCGGTAGTCTATTTCTAATATCACAGTTCAGAAAAGAAAGACTTGTGAACCGTGGGCCGTGGCAGACCATCAAGGTGATGCGAGATCCGGGATCAACCCAAACAACTCTAAACAAAAAACTAACTTAGTGAATCTAAATTATTTCCCGTCAGGCCCACACAGCAACTTAAAATACACATAACTTAAAAGTGAATAAATTCAATGGAAACTTTATCGGCGAAATTTATAAAATAATACACCTGTATAAGTAAGTTTTTCGATTCGCGAAGAGATTGAAACAATAACAGGGGATGAAAAGCGAAATCCTCGGAGACTACGCCCGCCGTCTATTGATTCGATTTGCGGTACACAGCGCAGGGTGTTTGTGACGAGCGCTCGCGATACTTAATAATAATAATAAAAGTCCGTTTAGTTCCATTACATCATCCTAGCTTCCTTCAGTATCTTTGATCAGAACCTTCACGGGTAAAGGCCATGGCTTTATTTATCCTCTCTTCCTGGTAACGCTATTTCTTCTATCGACCTTCTTCTTTCCCTTGGTTCTTTCAATCTTGCGATATTATTAAAAATAAGCTGCTCTGAAGTTTGTTTATCTGGAGGCCACTAGACACCGTTAAGAGATACAATAGTATGTATTTATTTACAAATTATTTATTTATATTATAACGCCTTTTTTCCCGAAAATGTTTCCTACATCGTGAGGAAATCTGTACGCCTTAGATCCAAAAAAGTCAACGGCGTGTGTCAGGCATAGAAGGATTATCACCTATTAAGAGAAAAAAATGTGTTCAATCATTATAAGTTAAGTATGCATTACAATGTGTACGATTGGAAACCCTATTAAGTAAAAAATACCTGTGTCAGTATCCATAATAACTTTTTGTATCTGTCTATTACAATTTTGCTTTTTTTAACTGTTTACAACAATTTCTTTTTACTCTTACGCGGTGCATAAGTGTATGAGTGAGTGCGTGGGTGCATGTGAGTTAATGAATGCGTGTAATGTGGGTGAATATGTGTGTGATGATCACGAAACAGATACAGAAATCTAAAGCAGTACAAAATATAATAAAGAAAGATAAATACAACAATCCAATATTGACAAAACAACTAACTAGTATTTTAAACGAAGTAAATGTCTTTTAATGTTATACGTTGACACAGAAATTAAGATAATCGCTGCCGCTATCGCTAAAGCGCATAACATAAATCTAGTTCTTCGTATTGGATACGAATTGATGGTTATTTGGTTATCAACTTCTTGCGCAGTTCATTCCCGGCGATACAGCCTTGCAGGTTTTGTTTCAGCATAGTTTATTCACTTGTATTCTACTAGTTTTAATGTTTGTATAGGTACCTAAATATGTCAACGCCTGTCATTGTTTACAGTATATAATCTATGGTTTAACTAAGTAAGGCGTTCTCTCTCTTTTTCTGTGGAATCAAAGGCGAAAATACGACGTGTCAATATTCTCTAAACCTATAACAGCGTGTATAAAAATTAATTTATTACATCTTGAAGTGTAGTAAAAATAGATATATACTATGAAGTTGTATATGTATGTCAACATCACAAAAAAGTAATCAAATGACGAACTAGTGACAATTTTTGTCCAATCTCATGGATTTCCGGCGCCGGCTCAGCTTCCCGTTGCCGGAAACTAGACGTCAGAAGCCGCTCGCTCTCGCTAACTCACTCATCGATTTTACTCACCTCTTTGCAGTAATACGTTATGAACCTCCTAACCTCGTACAGTTTGTATCGTTTGTGTATTTTATGGTTCTATTGATATATTAAGTGCTTAATGCAAAAATGATTCACGAAGAGACATTTTTGAAGTTATACTTCTTTAGGCGCGTTATGAAAAATTGATGAGAGTGAAATTTTACGATGCGCGCGCACCGTTACACAAAATTAACAGAATGAAGTTGCCCACGGAAGATGCTACGACATTGGATATAATTTAAAAACAACATTCGAATAAAATTGAATTTATGTTACACGTAAATATTCATTTGTTTAATTTTTCAAATGTAAACTGAACTTTATTGACTAGAATGACTTTCCAGACTTTGATTATTTAATTGTAATTAATTATTTGCTTGCAATCAAAAACTATTTTAAATAATGGCAAAGAAGTATAATAGACCAGTGCAGGTAGCCTTTAAAATAAATAAAAAGTGAAAAAAATTACAGTAGGATGAAACCCATTAGAAAAGGAGGGGAATATGATCAAAATGAAAGGAAAAAGAAATTACGGTCGATCTGAGGTCGGGAAGGGGTAGGGGGGGGAGTTTTAAGGATAAAAAACGGTTTATCTCGATTTCCGGCAAAACTAAAAGTCCTATCGAAGAAAACTAAATGGCAAAGTTGTAGGTCATAAAAAGATCTACAACTTTTGAATTCACACATTTTTCACATAACCTCAAAATTTAGGTGAAAAATTCAAAAAACCAACTTTTTGGTTTTTTATTTCTATCTTTTACAAAAATTTATTTTTTTAAACGAAATTTGGTGAAAACTTACCTTATTATGTCCCAAATATACTGTAATTTATTTGATTAAAAATATTTATTTTTTCACCTTATTTTGAATTAATATCGAAAAAACACCCTAATTTTCAATCGAAAATGCTGACGTCAAAATTTCAGCTTTTTTCAAAAAGTTGATGTGCTATCAGTGCGTTGAAATCTCTACTTTCCTATGGTAAAAAAATATATATATATTACCATAGTAAATCTTCTCAGAAAATGCAAAAAATCGTATGCAGTAACGCCCAGACCCGTCATCCCCTTCCCTACTTCTCTATGAATCTTCTTTAAATTATAATTAGATGCCTATTTATTACTCCCCCCCCTACCCCTTCCCGACCTCAGATCGACCGTAATTTATTTTTCCTTTCATTTTGATCATATTCCCCTGCTTTTCTAATGGGTTTCATCCTACTGTAATTTTTTTTGGTTTCAAAAATTATCGGCACTGGTCTATAACTTCTTATACGCGCGTACATTGCGTTTACTTAACGCACCCTTTTTTTGTACAAACGCTACTTTTTGGAAGTAATAACTAACTTTCCGTCTTGTCAAATATACTTTTTGACAGTATTTCAACCTTTTTATCATGAATGAATTGAAATTTAAAATCCAAAAGCTTTTCAAATTAACTTTTACAGCTTCAAATTATTTTATCATAATTCTTACGATGTTGTGCAGATTACATGCCTTTTTATAAGCATATCTTGTAACCAGATAATATATCCGATAAAATTTGAGTAAAAAGTGATATTTACAAAGGTTATAACTGTAATAATAAATCTTACTTTAAAAAATTCACAATTTACTTATTAAGCACACATAATTGACAATAATTACTGTGTACTAAAAAGAGTATTTAAATAGTAAAATACGATCAGTAATTACACATAATATTGTAAACTATAATTAAGTTTACGCCATGCTAGCTTTGTAGTTGTATTTCTACTCTCCGTAAACCATCTTACAATCTTGCGTAGGACTTGCAAGTAAGAAAAACAACGTGAAAATAGTTCAAACGCTTAACCACTAATCTAAGGCGCTAATGGAAGAACACACAAAATAGTTCTTAATTTTCAGAACATATTTAACATACAACAAATGCTTAATTAGTTAAAACAATCTTTGACTTGTACTGTCTTCGAATCTTAAGGCAGTCTTGGCCGCGCACCATCATGTGGTACCAGCTGCCCACTGAAGTATTTCCGAAGCAATTCGACTTAGGGTCCTTCAAGAAAACAGCGTTCTTCTAGCAATGTGAGTGTCCATGGGCGGGGCGGTATCACTTAACATCAGGTGCCTCGTTTGCCTCTTATTACATCAAAAAAAAATCTTACCCATGTAGATATACTTGTAGACTAAGCCCATGTAGACACAGCACAAGCGACCCTTATGTCAAATCTATAAACAGTCATAGACTACAATTAATAACAAATTATCTTAATAGACATTTATAACTGACATTTAATAAAAATAAACTCGAGCGGTCGTTCAAGTATTAAGTTATAAGACTGGTATGACAAAAAAATCGCACGATTAAATTCAAATCGTTATGCGATACAGAGTGTGGAGGCATTTGCGACCTTTCTGAGCATAATTTTGTAATAAAGCATCATTATAGGTGTTATAAAAACGATACACATTATTCAAACATTGTTTCTGATAATTTAAAGGTCTTATCGAGTTGAGGTTTTTGTTGTCTATTAATGGAAAACTTGAATGCAAAGCGGGACAGGTTTGTGACTTTTTAAAATATTATTAATCTGTTTTATAAAAAATATAGAAAACTGATAGTTTGTATTTATATGTTTTAAAATACTTATATCTTTTTTATTAAATTATAATTAAGTACATTACTCGCATTTGGCATTTTTTGAACCTTTTGAGAGTAATGTTTTTATTTCTTATCTATAACTAACAGAACGTCTTATAATCTGTAAATACAACTAAACGTTTGGGTTTATCTGTGAATGTCAGACCGCGCGTTTTGGACGCTACGGCGCATAAGTTTTGACATTATCAAAATAAAATTCTTATATAATTTAAACGTATTAAGTTTTTGATCATAATACTTTTATATTATCTATAATTCTTTTAAATATAATAGTTAGTTAAAAAGCTTTGTACGAAAACTTACACTTAAATTACTTACTCAGAAGTTTGCTATTAGGCACAAGGTGTTATTCTATAGCGTAGAAGCAATTATGTTATTAAATTATTACGTGAAAGAGTTAATAATCTCTGAATATGGTTTTTATGACAAAAAATATACTGAAGTATTACCATACTTAGAAAATGTGTATGTAAATGCACGTCGAAGCTGTTGCCAATTTAATTGTTGCACCTAGACTAATAGGCGTATAAGAAATAAATTATCTCCCATTTCTGTGTAAAATGTTGTTATAATGGATAAATTGATGAAATAATTTCAAGTTCTCACTTTATAAATTATCTGTAACAAGTAGCCATAGACACCTGTCATCTGCCTTTTCTATGAGAGTATTTCTTATCTGTACTGCAAGTTTCGCGCCTTTTCCACCCTGTTCTCGTAAATAATCCACGAAGCCATAAATTTTATTGATCACACGCATGATTAGATCGTCGATCAAAATAACGTCTATTTTACACACAATTTGTTCTGTCTAGTTTAATAAAAACATATAAGTCCATTTTAGTACGTCAATAATTTTACTCGACATGCTTATAGTTGGGACGTGACGATTGTTTTTATTGTAATATATAATTGGTATCCAGCTGCTTTCTTTAACGACATTAACGCTTTTCTATAACTGTTCTAGTTTCTTTATTTTCCTCAGAGTTTTTTAGGATCTGCATTTACATAATAAAATGAGCTGCATGCGAGTGGCCCGTTTTTTAATAAAGGATTTAATTGAAAGGAGTATTATTTGACGATAAATATCTTTATATGTACATTTTGTTAATTTTCTCAATCATCATCAAATATTCATTTTCATTAAACCAAAACCACACGGCAAATCGGATATTACGTATTATACCAGCAGACGAGTAATTAATGTTATAGTCTATTCTCTCAATAAATATTCAATCTGTGTAATATTTATGGTATAGAGTATAAATGTCGCAATAAGTGTGTAATATCCTGTGCCCGCCGGCTGTAGGGCTGTAGGCTAACGTGCCGCCAACGCCACCCTCTTCTGTTATCTGTAGTCAATCGACATATAAAATAATGAGCCGAGTATTAATAAAAAACACGACCGCACGTTTTCCTATACTGTAAGTTTATAGAGTTGCCGGCTAGGTATATGTTACTCCGTGAGTAATTAAAATTTCAATTCTGACACTATTGAAATACCTAGGCTAAATCAGTTAAATAATTTAAAACTTTGGTCCAGAAATAACCAGGATATTAACAAGAATTGTAATTATCCGTACGGATTATTTAGATTTTCAGGCAAATAAAGAAAGAAAAACCTTTATTACACATTATAAAAAAGGATGTATAGTTAAAAGAGAAAATGTACTAAACGACCCTGTTTTGAGACTTTATATTATAACTAGCTGGTGCCCGCAACTTCGTCTGCGCAGAATTAAAATAATATTCCAAATGATGTAGCGTGAAAGACATATTTCATCTACTTTAAAAACCAGAAGTGATTAAAATGTTTATTTTAATTTAGGAACCAATTTATACTACCAAATATGCATATAAAATAAATTATGTATCAATCTTTACTGTAGTTATGGGTCACTATTTTGGCTATAATGGCTTACACATAAGATAAAGATATATACTGTGGCGGGCTTGTTTGTAGGACTATTTAAGATAAACATTTCCATCATATATTACATATGTGTAACTCTAGCGGTTTTGGCTGCGCACGCCAGAATACCTCGCAGATGGTAGATTTTTTCCTCCTTCCTTGATACTCGTATTTTGGACAATTCACACAATATCTTAATAAATTGTAGCCTATGTGTTATTCTGATGTATAAGCTATATTAATATAAAGTTTCATAAAAAATCCATTTAGTAGTTTTTACGTAAAAGAGTAACAAATATCCATCCATACTTTCGCGTTTATAATATTAGTAGGATAATAAAAAATTATAATCCTTCAGTATTTTTGAGAAAAGTGATGAGTGAAACAAATACAGAGATTTGCTCCATGCCTTCAGGTTGTTGGCTCTCACAAAAAAACTCACTTGCAGGACAATTTGAACTAAATCAAATTGTGAGTAAAGTAGGGTCTGCACTCGAGGAAGATTGATCTTTCCCTCAATGGGCTCGCGGTTATTGAGTTTTCTCGGCAGACAGACGGACCCTCACCAATTATCTTGCTGGAGGTTTTCGGATTTTTATATGTGATATTTTATACTTATTAATAACATACATGGCGAATACAAACCTTTCATTCCTTTTCAAGCTTCAACATTACAAGTAATGTACGCTGAGATTATTTTTATATAATACAGCTGTAAGAAGTATGGAAACACTTACACGATATCCAAAATTAAATAATGTATAAATAAAATCGGAAAAATAAAACATCCAGCTCCCTTTTGGACCCTGAATTACTTTCAATTGCCATCAGCCTACACTTAAGAGAGCCTATATGTACTTCCCAGAAGTGTCCATGTGGCTTTGAAGTTAGTAGACTTGGACACCATGCCTAAAGAGAGCAGGCGGAAAAACATATAGGTACGGCTTACATATAAGTCTTTGTTCCAACTTTGATTTTGATCCCTTTGGAGTGTGTTCTTGTGAGGTTCAAGTGCACAGCTAATTAAAGATTTAAGTTGGCGCCTGGTATATAGTACCGGTGACCCCAGAGCTGGTGCTTTCCTCACTCAACGAATAAGTATCGCAATACAGCTAGGAAATGCTGCCAGTATTATGGTACACTGTCACAAACCAAACTTTTTAAAATTGTTTTAATTTTCAATTTATCCATTTTTAATTATTATTGTTATTACTATGTAGGTTAAGAATATTGTAATCGTTGTATATTTGTGTGTTGAAAATAAAAATATACAAAAATAAAACTTTTTTTCTAGTTACTGAATCTTACCAGAAAGGTACTGTGTTTTATAAATTAAATGACGCCTATATACCACAAGAAATATCTATCTGTATTAAGAAAAAAAGCTTTATTATCGAGGATACGTCATAGAAAGGTTTTACTATTTTTTAATGTGGGGTAAACAATCATACAAACATACAACCATTATTTTAAAGACCCTAACAAAACAGCTATTATTAGCTATTAAGGTGTACTCTTCTACCCTTGTAATTGTAAACTGTAACACGAGAGCCCTCTCTGGGGAAATCGGAAAACCTGTAGACGCCATGACATTCTCGTTAATTGATAATTGTGTATTGTGTGGTTTAAAAATATATGTACTTGTTATTAATTTATTTACATCTAAGCACTAAAACTGCTTCTGAAATAATAGATTTAAAAAAATAACTGACTACTTATGTTCATATTAATATATATTTATATTATGTTTAAACATCCCCAGAACTTCCACAAATATTTCCAAAATAAGTCCAGCCATTCTGGAGATTTAGCAAGACAAATATTATATACCCATATATAAATGAATTGCTATTCGTATAGATAAAAAGAAACACACTTCACACTCTTAAACTTCGTTATAAATCTCTTATACTTTGGACCATTCCCGAACTTCAAGAATTGGGGTGCTAAGTGTTACTTTTCACTCCACCCCTAAAAACTTCACTTGTAGGAGTTAAAGCCCTTAATTCCTACTAAATATTTGTCTAATTCGTCCCTCTAAAGTAGTTTTTAGTAAAAACATCGATTCAAGCGTAATGAACTGCTAAATGCCAATAATAAGTTGTTTTGTTTAGAAAGCTCTCGAAGACAATATTTATTTCTTATGCTTTAAAACCTAACATTGAACACGATTGTAGTTCAAAATCAATATTAATTTGTGCTTTGGCTGGCGCTATATCCATTTTAGGTCTAGGCCTCAGATTTCTATTTCATGATTATTTGTCAATCTAACTGACACACGCCGTCGACTTTTTGGTTCTAAGCGGTTTCCTCACGATGTTTTTCTTCACGGTTCGAGAGAATGTTAAATGAGCAGATAGAAAGTCCTCTCAGGGATGAGAGGCGCACGTTGAAGCAACTAAATTAACACTGCTGTATAAAATAATACAAAAAAATATGACATCACAAAGTTTACACACATACACATCAATTATTAAGGCATACTGAAAATACGATTAATAAGAACGTCCATAATAAAATGGAAATAATAGATAAATTTCTTAAAATTACATGTGTGCTAAACGTACGAGTAGATTTTGCAAGACTAAATACATTTAGAATTATTCTTAACATATGAATAGTGAAAGAATTGACAATTGACAAGCAGGGTACATACAGCAAAGTATTTTTTCTAGTGTATTGATTGAATAAGTCAAACTTACTGTAATAGCTTTGGAATAACAGATACTTACTTACCTACATCAAATTTGCTGCATACCTTGGAAAATTTCGCCTGGACCTTACCCGTACTGAGCTATTTATGAAATTGCCGTCGTGTCTACAAACGTCGCAACAATGACAACATAGGTCTGTCAATTGTCATTGAAATAAAAAACAGTTTCAATTCTATAGTTTATTTATTAAATTTTATAAAAAAGCGATGTTTTGAAGTGTCGTTCTCGCCACAGCTCGTTTATCTTCACTTGAAAAAGTAGACCTAAAAACTACCATGAAATAATAAAATACCCCAGTGATTATGAGACGTCAGCGTAATTTCGGTAAAAAATAGATAACATTTTTGCGTGTTCGTTTGATGGATGGCCGGAATGACACCGATTAATCATAACCACGCCTCGGGCGCAACTTATTATTAACTACTGGGCTTAGGAAATTGTATGAAACAGGTAAACATGAAATTACAGGGTTTTGCGTTGTTTCCTAATGTAATATTTCAAAAAATGTACCAAACAATTAGCCCACCTTTACATAAGCCAATTTACACACTACATCAACCAAAAGTCAGTAAAAAATATTTTATAATATCAAAAGCTCTTGATGAAGATGTTACCAATATCTTACTATTACGCACAATTCATTAAGACTATTTTATAAATTTACTAGCTGCCTTGCGATTCTGTAACTCACTTTTCGAACTCACACAGCGGTTTTCACAGCGGCGGTCGCGCTCAAATCAGTCGTGAAGCAGTCAAAAGTGAGTTACAGAATCGCAAGGCTGCCCCGCGAACTTCGTTCCGCCTTAATACTGAGCTTTCCTTTTTAGTAGCTACAAACCAACATATGGTATATTTTGCTATGCTAACCCATAGAAACTGTATGCGTTCACAATTACAGTAAAATAAAACTTGTTTTTATGTTTATCCGTGCAATTTTTCCAGTGTCTTTTTCTTCATAAAACGCTTTCTAAGGTTAGATGTCTTAGTAATAATTTCTCAATCTTTTCATAAGAAATGAATGTGTAATTGTGTACAGGTAATAAGTACAATTTATTTTGTTAATCTGTGAGATAATTTTATTTATATACGTAGTTTTGTCAACAGATAGCACCACATGCTGATTGCATTCGTAAAATTAATTTATTTATTTATTGTTATTCGATAACTTATCCGATATCTTATTACTTATTCTGCTATTCGGAGCGGAGAAGAATCCATCTTGAGTTATAAGTGGTGTACCTAACGAACACGACTTAGTTTTATATACTCACTTATGTGATATAATAAACCTAACCATAATAAATTCCATTCAAATAAATCCTATCCACGTCACTGGACACTGGCGCCAATTAGTTTTAACACGACAGATAAAAACAAACATAATCGTATAGAAAATGTTGTCAACTAATAAAAATAAAAGGCTGGCTGAATAGAATTATAGCTGAGCACACAGAGAAAAGGAAAAAAGAAAAAGTTTTGAGCTGTCAAATTGCGTGACAGCGCGCGACGGGAACTCGATACAAATGACCGGCAATAGGCCTACGTATAAAAAATTTGGTGAAATAATGTATCGCTTCTGAACAGGATTTAAATCATGAGAACTCTGACAAATTGAGATGTATGTGAATTGCAATATAGCAACATGATTATTCTTGAATGTTCAATACTGTTATAGCTGAAAAGCGCATTATATATTATGATAGTTTAAATTTTTTTTAGTTTGCTTTATTATTTTTTACACGGTCAGAATTTATCTGTAGTGTTGCTCTTATGATGAAAAAAACAGAAAACAAATTCTTAATACTTTACAAATACCTCTTAAATACACTAAATAAAACACAAAAAATAGGCACGAAATACTGTCCAAAGATTCCCGTATATATTTTGTCTAAGACTTTTTAACGCATAATACAGAGTGAACTTTCATTTTTAAATATCTACTATATTTAAATACTTAGAGACGCTTAGAAACTATACGAAATAACAAATAGGTACCTAGTTTTGATTACACTGTATGGTTGATGGTGAGTTGATTAAGATGTATTAGAGTTTAAACAATATGTAAACATTTAATTAGGTCTCATTAACAGACGATTCAACGGTTAATTTACCGCATTTGATATAAAATTAACGGCTTAATCCACGTTGATTTCATACAATTTGCAAAGTATCTAATGTTCATTTAAATATTTAATAATAATTTGAAAATCCCAATGGTACATTTCTATCTGTTGAATTGACATTTCAAGGTAAGGAGGAGAACAGATTGTGTATGTACCATCTAGAAAGACTAATGGAGAATTATTTCCAGTGCGGTAATTGTAGTGGTTTCAGCGTGCGACTCTCATCCCTGAGGACGTAGGTTCGATCCCCGGCTGTGCACTTGCCGTGGAATGGACTTTCTGCCTATGTGCGCATTTAACATTCGCTCGAACGAATCAAAAAGTCGATAGCGTGTGTCAGACACAGGAGGCTGATCACCTACTTGCCTATTAGATTGACAAATGATCATAAAACAGATATCTGAGGCCAGACCTAACAAGGTTGGGGTGCCACTGGTAATAATTGTCATTAGCTTAAATAGGCTAGATTACTGTTTACTTACAATTTAAAGTTACCGCAGAAGTCTCTCATCTTCCTTTTCTTCCATCCACGAATCTATAGAAATCCGCCCGTTCCTAATTAAAGTTCAGATGTGTATACACAACCTACATATAACTAGGGTTATAGGTAAACTAATTAACAAACCGGTCCTAATTAACACTAATCCGTTAGATTGAATATATGCAAATGTCGTATAATGAAGAAATAAGAAAGAAATTCTACAAGTGGACCGACGGCAGAGCAAAAAACCTTACGAACCCGTGATTAACATAAACATTAATTTGCTACTGGTTTCGTCTGTAAATTTCAATACAAAATGAAGCTGTGTTCCTGCTTCCAGTTCAAATAAATTCCTGCAAATGAGAATAAAACCTTTTTCGTTTACTTACATATTATAGAAAAGATTGACACAAGAGCTTGGTGATACTGTGGCGAATATTGTTTTTTTCTATTGCTACTGGCAGTTATGGACGTGGAGGCGTATGTTCAAATGTCAGTTGTCAAAGTCAAAGCAAGACTGATTTTACTTTAAATTTTGAAAGCAAGAACTCACAAGAGCACGAAGTAAAAATCAATCCTGAACGACCTGTAATATCTAATACAAACGACATACCACTTTTCAATTATTTATTTTTCAATGATAAAATTAATGTCTTTTGCCTTTAATTTTTTATTATTAAGACAAAATGTTAGAAAAACAGCTATCACTGTGCAAACGCCGTACATACAAATTGACAGACGATACACTTCCATGCATTATAGTACTCCACGTTATAAGAACCTGATTATTCAACAATTCGAGGAATCCTTGAAAGCAACTGGACCATGTAAGTCATCATGACTAAGTACTGGCCGAGCTGCTACGCCTGTTTAGGTATTTTAGTCTGCATTTGGAAATGGTCGTAGGACATTAAAAAGGTTTTATTTTATTATCTACAGCGTCAACTGTGATCTGTGAAATTTGGAAAATTAAAAATTGTTGAATTGACTGGTTTTTTTGATGTAAAACAGTTTAAAAGGTTGAGATTTAGAAAATTCCCTTCATTTTTCTAACAATAAACTAGGCGTAGAGTAAACGTGCTTTTCTTCTTGTATATTATTTGTGGAGTTATTTCGGGTCTTCTAGATGCTTCTTGAGGTTCTGCTAGAGAGCGCAATTTAATTATTCACTATTAGTAAATATTTTAATTTTTTTTTCTTTTTAATTTGTTCGCTTTTTATATGACAAATCCGTACAGCAGTACCTACCAGCATTCACGCACAACAGACACCTAAGGAGAAAGATCAATTAGTTAACATCATCATTATTTCTTTTGAGTAAACACATGTATATGTTTAATATATATTTTTTTTTTAAGATCGCTATATAATTTTCAATATTCTTGATATGTGAGCAAATTTATTGGACTGCACATGAAGACATAATTCTAGTTCGCTCGGGATGGCGTTTAACAATGAACTTGACTATAACCGCTATTAAAACATCCAAAAAACAGTTATAATTATTATATAGGGATTAATACTGTAATTAACTTAATAATAGTTACGGTTAAATACTTACAAAACTGTATGATCGATGAAGCGTCAGGTTTTTTACAGAATCACTCTGCTTTCCGATCACGTCGGAAGGGTGAATTGAAATCTTGCATTCATAACTTGTTTGTTAAGTAGTTTAATTAGTTGACATTTAAATACTGAAGAAGTTATCGACGTATTCAGAAAATAATTAAAAAGTTCACTTGGTGGAAGATTTTAAAATGTAATGTTCATATGATTCTATGTTGGTAAACACAGTTTTGTTAAAACTGCGTTGATGGGAACATCTGTTTAGCGAATTAAGAATATTGGCGATATATTTCCCTATAAATTTCTAATTCAAAGTAGGTGTATAAGCACAAACCGAAGTATACAAGCAGAAATTTAGTATCAAATAGAAAATCTGTAACATGCGTGAAGCGTGAAAAAACGCCGTTTTCCCATTTTTATGGGAAAATCACAATTAAAAGTGTTTTAAGGTAAGGTAAGCATATTCGCTTCAAACTGATTTTTACAGATTCTTATGTCCATAAATGCAGTGGTAATATTAGGAAAAAAAAATTGTGTCAAATATAAAATCTAATAATGTTTTTGGCAAAATAACTGTAACAATCACATCAATTAAATTCAATATTCAGTGGTTAATAATATGAGGAATATTTGTGAATCTTTTCACATAAGAAAAACAAGTTATATGTTTACGAATATAATTTTATTAACAATGTTACTTTAATGACTGTATTGAAGTCGATATTTACAATTTATATAATACATTTTTACAAATCTCTCCTATATCTAATCTATGCTATATTCAAATGTAATGCATAGTTTCATAAATATTATATAAAATGTTTCGTTTATCATAACAAATAAATTCACAACTTCATTTGCGCGTAGGTAAATCTATGTTATCACAAAGGTAAAAAGCGAGCAAAACAGATCTCCCAAGTAATAAATTTAATATTTACAAACACAGTTTACTTAAACCTCCAGTTTAAGGTATTAGGGTAAGATTAAGCCACATTTTAAACACTGCTAAAAATAAACAAGTCTGGTGTAAATTCGATAAAAACATAGAAATGCTGTGATTGGAGAAACATTAAAATAATCCTTGCGTTTGTCATTGAAATATTAATAATAATAAATCGGTATTAAGGTTAAACCTTTAAAAATTTGTATTTTTCTTTATAACACTGGTATTTTCCGTCAATAAGTAGCCAAGTTCTCAAACGCTTAGTCACAGATGCGCAAACAATTTGTATAAGTTTTCTAGACAAGAATTTTTCTATTACTTCCTAGACAATGTATTCAATTATTAATGCCTTCTTATGAAGCACTTACCGTTGAATTAGACAAAGAAAAAGCGACATAATTACTCGTGGCGCCGATTTATTAAAAACGTTATGATCCAGTCATAAATTAATTTAATATGCGACTCTCATTAATATTGATTAATACCAAATTAGGAGAGATAATTGTAAGGTAATTAGAAGCCATGACATGTTGCATATGTATAATGCAAATATTGGAGTGTTGTTACGCGATTTGTAACCAGGGAGAAAATATCTATGACCTACACTTCCGGTTGTTTCTAAGGTATAGTCTGTGTTGATATAGACTGTATTGACGCTGGTAAAAACGTAATAAACACATTGTTGTTTGTCAATACTGGAATGTTACCTAATCTACGGCGTCTGTGAATTGAATTTAGAAATACATGGCTAAGAAAAATGTCTATAAATAGCTCACTTTGGGAGCAAATACCGTTTGTTTATTTATACCGACATAAGTTTTTAATAAGCTTTTAACGTCGTAGTCGTGAAATTGCAAAATGTGTTCCATAGATTAAATTATTTTACACGCGTATTGTACATGAACTATAATTCATCAACGTTCTGTAGACCGCAATTAGTTTTATTTTAGAAATATTTTAAAACATTATCTACACATGATAAATTAATTCAAAGTTTAAAAAGGAGAATGAAATTGATTTATTATTAAGATTTAGAAGATAATATATACGAAATGACGTAATATAGCACATTTAAACACAATCAATATATGTATAAATAAATGTATATTATTTAAGTGTGGTTCTCACACATTAAGACAAATGACAATTAACCAATGACGACGCAAAAGCGCGCGAAACGTAGGAACAGATAAATTATAAATAATTAGATACTGAATCGAACTATAATTTGATAGTGTATTTATTTTTAAACTCTGGTAATCCCGTGTAAGTTCACGGCAGTTACTTATTAGTATTGTGTTAATGAAATTCTAATTGTTTTATAGACTGATGAACTAGATATAAGTTTACTATAATTAGAATTACATTTTTATAATTTAAAACGTTCTCAAAAATTTGGCGTCTTTTGCTAAAAGGACGCATTAGAACTAAAAGTTTTTTTAGAACTTTAGTAAAATGAACTTAGGCTACTAGCACATCTATCTAATTTCAAGAGCTGTCAAATTTTGTTATTTATTGACATAAGACGAGATTGTGACTTGAGATGCGACCTTTGTAAACTAAATAATGTTGTAATCCGACATAAAATAACATTCTTTTTGATCATATTTTAGTAGGAAAAACTAATATATATATATAGTATACATTCCTTTACGTTCACAATTTAGGGATTAATATTCATAAAACGAGATTGGATAATTTTAATCCTATCTTTACTATATGTGATAAAGAAGACAAACGTTTTGTTCTCATAAAGCTTCATTTTAAATAATTCAAGATTACACTCTCGGATCCCGACAAACGTTCTCCATACTATATAAGGTATCGACTACATTCATTGATACACATAGCTTTATACAATTATTTCCATATATGTAAGCTATTTCGCCGTAAAATAGCATCACGCAGACAAAAACACTTTGTAATTAATTATACACATGGACTGTTTCCGAAAAAAGGAAAATAACGACTCAAAAGTCGCAATGTCTGTTAAAATCTAGATTTTTTCTGTCTAGGGGTATACTATCCAGCACCCTTATATCCAAACAAATTGTTAAGAAAATAAATACTAGATTTTTGTATGGAAACGTATGGTTTTCATACGTTTTCAGGATCCAGGGGAGAGGGTTTGACTTAATCACAAATTTCTAATACAATAACAATATGGACTAATGATTGTCTGCTTGATTAAATAAATTATTATTATTATGTTCGGTAACTGTTTACTTTAGCTCAGTATCGTTTTATGATCCTGGTTACTTGCACATGGGCCTAAGCCAAGTAAACATAGTTTTTTTATATGTTACTATATTGTAGAAATTATAGAATATTTAATATTAGTGTTTTTTGAAAGATGATATAAATGGATTACGGGAGGTCCAATAATTTGATAGCTTTGTGTGACTGTTTTAGGATTGTTCCGGTGGTGGACCAAATGATAGGGACTAAAGATACTTTGTTATGGGGTATTTCGTGATTTTATGAGCTAAAGTTTCTTATTGTGGGTCTTATTACTTATTATTTATTAATAATAATTATTATATAGCTTTTATCAGAGGATATCAACAGAATCTCTATCAAACAAAATATACCTTCATGTCTCCTAGTTCTTCTGATAGAAAAAGAAAATTGATAGTGCGTAACAGTGTGGCACTGGGCCGTGTTCGTAATTTGAGCTAAGGGTAAGATTCAGAGCTGACACAGCGCTAAGACTCTCGTATTTCAAATCCAATAGGTTTATGACACAAATCATACTTAGCACGAATAAACTTTCGCTCTTGAAAAATGCTACTGTAACAGCCAATAGTTTTTTTTAACACCACATCATAGATAAACCATGTTTCTACAATTTTTTTTTGCAAAAAACGTTTAAATTATAAATTAAATTTAATAAATACTTGCCTAATTCTTTAGTTGTTTATAAGTGTTGAACAACGCCTTTTTAACTTTAGTGTGACAGAGTTAGTAGGTAGGTACACGAGTGACTAAACATTAAGGGCGAAAATTTGCGCGAAGTTAACCCTTATGTCAAAATGAAATACATTTCTGACGTAGGTCAGCTTCCCGCTACTAAATCTTACCCTAAGCATTTATTGAAAAAGAAAATTAAACAGATACCTATTTGTTTTATATTTAATTCATAAAATAAATCTGATTGCACCGTGGTCAAGTGTTCTCTAAATATGTGTCTATTTTCAGCACAGCGTACCTAAACACTTTGACAAAAGACTGATTTTGTCTTTTTTAATATACCTAACATAGATCTTGCTATGAGATGGACTTAGTAATGTATAAGTCTATGGATAGTTTATTTTCGATATATTTTTTTTTAGGGTTTCTATTACCTAAGGTACTAAATGCGTAAACTGTGTAAAGGATTTCAACCGGAAAGTTTCAATGAAAATTAAAAATACCTGGTTTTTATACAATAAAATATCCTGATGTTATTATTTGAAAGAAACCTAGTTTTTGAGAAGAAACGAAAAAAATGACCGCCTGCGGCTGTAAAATACATTTTTATATCAAAATAAACTGTTAAATAATGTTTAAAGCATTACCAAAAATGTACTAGTGTAAGTACTATGGCGGTAAAGATACGTTTATTTTTTGACGAAATAGTAAATTAATGTAAAAATAGATAATATACCTACAGTAAGAAAAAAAATCAAGCAAAAAGAATGTTAGAGCTGTAGCTGACACAGATACCTATATAAGTGATTCTATGTGTGTGTGTGTGTGTAGGGTGTACTAAGGTACCGAAACGTCTTTGAAGTCCCCTAGTTGACCTCCTAATCGGAATAAATTTGTATTTGATTTATGCTCTCAAACATCACACAAAACAATCAGACAATTATGAAATATGTCAGAAATAATATATAGGCGTGAGAAGATTACATTAGAACATACGAATCAGGCACAGCACTGACCAGATCAGATGTATTAAATTGCCAAACCATTGTTTCACCGGGAATTGAACCTATGACCCTAATTTATAAAAGTGTTGTCGCGCGTAAACTGAGAACATAGATGTACCTATCTTTATCTACTTGCGAAATGCGAAAGTTTCACTTGTATTGATAAGTCAAATATTAAGTATTGAATTTTATAGACTATGGGAATAATTGAATAAATTCTTTCAAGTCAAAATAAATACTTGGAAATGTGATAAAAGAGGTTTTTTATTTGAAATCGATAAATAAATATTTTACATTTTAAAAAAGAATATATATTGACGTTATCTATTATTGCTTTTTATTTAATAATCATAATTTAGTACCACTCAAGCATACTTTTATAACCAGTAATTAAGACGTTTAATAAGTGTTTCTTCGTTGAAGTCTAGATCTAGGCTTTTAACTTAAATCGCTTAGGAAATAATAGGCCTACAATGTAAATTAAGAAACAATTTATTTAAAAGTTTCATATTATTTTACACCATATCACAGCATTTCTATGTACGAAAAATTTCTAAGAAATTCTCTACAAATAAATAATTACTTAAAAATTTACTTTTCTACAATATTTTCTGACCGTAACGTTCATGCGAAGGATAAAATATATCTACATCTAAATTTACAACTAAAATTTGATATGATAAATAAATTCTTCATTTATTAGGAAAACTCGGTAAAACACAAATAAATGCGTCTGGAAAGATAAAAGGCCTAAAGATAAATAAATCAAGAATTTAAATTTGTAGTCATTGAGACAAATTCCGTTTCTATAATCACGTTTTATCATTATAATACAGTACGTACCTGACGCGGGAGCCTCAAGCACAACACTTCAACAATTAAAACCTATAGTAACTATACAACTCACATCACAAGAATCATCTATTGCATCGTCACTTCACGAGACAAGCGGCGACATTATCACTGTATTTACACTATCAGTCTGACCGCTGGTCACTCTTCGTCCACGTTGATCTCCGAGTCGGCTGAATCTTCGTCGTAAGTCGAGGAAGACGCAAAACCTCTGCCCAGAACTGCGGATCTATTCTTTGCGGCGGCCGCGCGGTCTCTTTGCCGCCGGTTCTTGAACCAGTTACCGACTTGCGTCGGCGTTAACCCCGTCGCCGCGGCTAATTCCCTTTTCTTCGTTGGATTCGGATAAGGATCTTGCAGGTACCACTCCCTCAACAGAGACCTCGTCCTCTCTTTAAAACAGTGCGTTTTTTGCTCGCCATCCCAAATCGTTCTAGGCAGCGGAAACTTCTTCCTGACTCTGTACTTGTCGACTGGACCGAGAGGGCGACCGCGCAATCGTTCCGCTTCTTGGTAATGCGCTTCCAGCCAAAGAGCCTGTAGCTTTGCGTGGCTTGAACGCTGAAATCTATGCCGCTCCAGAATCGAGTAGAGTTCTCTGTGACGTCCGGCGTGAAACGCGACAACCGCTCGCGCTCTGAGGACGGCTTCGCAGCGTTCCAACTCGGCGACATTAGGATGAGCGACGGGTAACGACCACAGGAATCGCGCCAGTCGTTCCACGTCTCCACTCTCTTCCAGGGTCTCACAGACGGTCGCCACTTGAGCGGCACTGAAGGAGAGCGTAGGCAGCGGCAGCAGAGGAGTCGGAGCGGCCAGCTCGAGCGAGGAGATAGAGAGCGGCGGCTCAGTGCAAGCGGGCTCGGCGGCGGCTCGCTCGGGCGCCGCGGGCCCGCGATGCGCCTCCAGGATGCGCGCGTGGAGCGCCGCCGTCGTGGACTCGTCCCAGGAGCCGCGCATCGGTGCGAGTGAGCGCCGAGTCGCGCGCCGTGTGAGCCACCGTCGTCGGGCGACCGTTCGGGGGGCGTTCCGGGCTCGCTCGCGATTGGCTATCGGTTACCGTGGCGGGCCAATCGTCTGCGCGACCGCCCGGGGGCCGTATAGCTTTCAACCGCGGCGCACTACGTATCCGGCGGGCGCGTTTAACGAGGGCGGCGGGGCGAGGCCCCCCGCGCCGCCATGATCCGTCACGCACACCTCCCGCCCGGCGCGCCGTGATCCCCGACGCCTCGCTTCGATAGATTACCTGCAAACCTGCAATTAATAGCCGCCATGTACTCATCCGGGTGGATTACGCGCTTTTATTTGCGCGATGTACTGATCGATATTAATAAACTCTCCGGTTAATGATTCACATCGCTGATTGTCCTAACGGAAACTGAGCGAGAGATTGACATAGCTGTTTCTCAAAAAAACTTTACACATGAAGCAAAAGTTGTCGATCTAAAATTAAGCGGTAACATTAGAGTTTATAACTTAGCCAACGTCAAAGTCTAACATATAAATTATACACTTACCTATCTGTATCTTATCCTACATTTAGATACCTACCTACTACCAGTTCTCAAACGCTGTGATAATAATTTAGTTATTTTGTGATTAACAATAGGTAAGGCAATAGGCAGGTTATAATTTATAAACCTAGTTTAGTAACGCTAAGCAATTTATTATGTTATTGCAAAAACTTTAACCGTTCCTGTACTGTGTTTATTTTATAACCACAGATTAATTTTAACGAAATAATAAATTAGTCGACCAAATCTTGGTTACACTATAAACCTTTTGAACTAAAACTCTAGTATCAAATAGATTCCGTCGCTGTACATCGAGCGAGATTTCACCGTGAAAGCCTTTCCAGAGTATTAAGTTATTGAACGGCAAACCACACCCAGGCACAGGTGGCCCCCACCCCCCGTCCGGGGTATGGGGCACCCCGGGGGCTCGCGTTACTCGCGCACGGATTACATGTATTTTGTTATAATGGATTTTTATTAACTTGAGCGTTATTGTCGGAGCAGAAAGCAAAGGATTTGAAAATAACAAGTCTTCTTGTAATCCGTTGACGCTTTTCCGTGACATTCGCGATTTGTCTTTTGGAGTATTTTGTTTTATACTTATAATGGTTACCTTTATTTTTAAAAGAACAGGGGGTTTTGCGTGGCTGATCCTTATTAAGTAAATGCGGTCCGAACGATATTCCTGCCGTTTAGGCTTTATTTACCCCTTAGTGTTATAAATATTTAATAGTCTATGTAAAATATATATATAAATAAGGCCATTTTAAATGTTATATTTTTGGTTATTGAATTGCTACAGATGATAACATTGTCGTTCAATTTATAGCGAATTAAAGGGTGGTCATAGCAGCTGTTATTAACAAAATACAGACTATACATTTACACCTGGTATTCTACAGGTAAAATATTGTAAATTTAACTCTTGTGACTCGCTTTCCTTACGTTAATACGTAATGAACGTCTAATGTACGTCTAATGATGCTTATTTTAAATTAGAGACTAACAATTAAAGCTATTTTCAATACGCGTCATTAAGTATCAAAATATTGGCGAGTGTAATAAATTTCTGTCAGATTTATTAGGCACACAAAAGGAAAGAAGGAATACAATATAATAGATTGATATATTGATCTGTTTTTGGCAAAAACGAAATCACTATTGATCCACGTAACCATGGCAACAGTAATATTTAATAATATTGTTACGAGCTAGGGGATCGGATAGAAACGCCGTAGATTTCTTCAAGGGTTTATTTTCTAATTAAATTAACGAGGAATTTGTTAACACTAAAAACGACAATTACGCACAAAAATTCACTAAATACACACATAAAATACTGACACTAATTTATCTAATAACACGCACTTCACACAGTACTTGTATTCACTTTTCTTCGCTATATTCGCACTTTGTCACTCCGGTGTTTATCGCTTGGTATCGCATTCAAAACTGAACTAATCGGTCGCGTTTCGGCTCGCTTATATATCCCTGGGAGCGATGTTCGAGAACTCTCTAGGCGGCAGCGCAACTGAGTAGCGATCGCACAATTCTAGAACGTGCGTACTAGCTATCTCTTTCGCACATCGCTCCGTCCTTGTCGTACGGCGTTCTAGAGTGCTCGGACTAGCTTCGAGAAGGTTCTGATCTTCCCTCTCTCTCGCGTATCATTCCGTCCTTGTCCCACACCTAGAAAATTCGTTCTAGAACATTCCTTCATCAAAAGGGTATAACCAGGCCTGAAAACGCCTGAAAACGGGTTTCCTGAAAAGTGTACCATTCGACTACACGTGTTCTGAAACGACCTGAAAAAATGTTTCAGGCTCCTGAAAACTAGGGTAACATTATGTAAATTACGATTTACTAATATGTGATTGACCCTCTCCTGAAACGGTCAGAAATCACATTTCAGCCTGCTGAAAAGTTCTCTAACTAGTGGAAAAATCTAAAAACATTGCAGTCGACCCGTCTTCGTAACACTACCCCCTCCTTAGACATGCTCGTCCCGAGCATCATCACTTTCTTTCACCATTATCTTTTCCCATGGAGACCGAGTTTGCGAATCCTTAATAGCTGCACAAGCTTTACATTTCTTGATCCAGTCTTCAACATCTTCACGATAGTGTATCCAATAAAATATTTCTTTAACCTTCATCAGAGTCCTCTTAACTCCTAAATGTCTCCTCCACTAGACAAGTCAGTATGACACATTTCCAATATGTCGCGAACCTTGGATCTTGGCACAACTAACTGCAAATGATCACCTTGAGCATTTTTCAGTTTGCGACATAACACTCCATTTTGTAGAACTAAACTATCCCATTGAGCCCAGTAACTCTTAGTAGTGGTACTTGTAGCTGCGACTTTACTCCATTGCGGCTTGACAGCTGACGATTTCATCCAATCCAAAATTGGTTTAATGTCACAATCTTCTTGCTGTGCTATCTGCATCTGCATCAATTTTCCACCCCAATCTGAACGAATGGTGTCTGTTCTAAAAGTTCTCACATGGCCAATCTCCCTTCCGTCCTGTTTGTTGACCCTTTCACATAGTCGTTGAGACACATCTGAACTTCTTGTAAGCTCTCTTTCATGTGCAGATAACATGTTCGAAAATTTCTTAAATTGTTCCTCTGCCTTTGATAGGAGTCTTGACAGGGCTTCCTCATAGGCCTCAGTAACTTTACGAACTGCGTTCCACTCTTGTTGATTACAGTCCTGTCCGTCCACATTGATAACTCTACAGACGTCATAACCACTATTTGTAGAGTGTCCTTTTAAGCAAACTTCCTGTTCTCCACACTTAAAGATTCCTTTTTCCAGATCTATTTTACAATTGTACAGCTTCATAAAGTCTAACCCGATTATGCAGTCATCTACTATGTCGGCAAGAACAACCTTGTGTCTGTAAAATCTTCCACCAATCTTGAAGGTTGCGATACCTTCTCCCCGATCGGTTATACGCTGACCTGTAGCTGTAACAAGCTGTACAATTCCTCGAGAAGAGCTTCCATAAAATGACTTCAGAAGTTGGTATCTGATTACAGTTCGTGAAGCTCCGGTATCTAGTGTTAGGTCACACTTAGTTCCATTGACAACTCCGTCGATAACCAAGGTATTCCCGCGTCTAACCTTCACATCACCTCGGAAGTCTTTCTTTGGGCACGAAAACCTCATGTGCCCCACTTCCCCGCAGAGGTAACAGGTTGGTCCACGTTGACACGAGTTTGGTTTTTCCGTGACAGCCCTAATACGGTAAGGTCGAGGATCTTTCCGAATCGCCTCTACCTCCAGCGCATGGGCAAGAGCATCCTTCAGGTTCTTGTGGTGACCAAGATTCACACTAATCCTGACTTCACGATCTCTTATTCCGTCAATGAAGGTTTGCACTAATATCTTGTCTGCTACATCTGGTAAGGATGCGTAGGCTTTTCTTACCAGCTTCTCTATTTCCAGACCCCATTCTTGCAAGCTCTCACTCGGTTGCTGCGCTCTCTCCCGTAATTGAGCCCTATAGACTGGCTCTAAATGTGAGTCCCCATAACGTGACTCCAGAGCATCCAGCAGGCGCGTCAGTGTCACTTTACCTGTCGTGACTTCTAACACGTCCAGGGCTTCGCCTCGCAGTCCCAACATAAGGGCAGCCACAGCCTGTTTATTTTTCCAACCGTTTATCTTGCACAGAGCCTCAAACTGTACCTTGTAGGTGCCCCAAGAAGAAGTACCATTAAAGGTAGGTGCTTCTAGAGTTCCAGACGATTCCACAAATCCTGACATCTTAAGGCACTGAATCTCGTTTTCTAACTCGAACAAGCGTTTCTCCTGTTTAAATAATCTACTTTCCAGGTTTTCAAACTTGGATGTTATCGTCTCAGTCTTCTTTGTCTGCACTCCCTCCGCAGCTGGAGACTCTGCCACAAACTCCTCTTGTTTCTCCCTTGGAGTAATTGGCATTTTTCTATCCCACTTCTGACACCAAAATGTTACGAGCTAGGGGATCGGATAGAAACGCCGTAGATTTCTTCAAGGGTTTATTTTCTAATTAAATTAACGAGGAATTTGTTAACACTAAAAACGACAATTACGCACAAAAATTCACTAAATACACACATAAAATACTGACACTAATTTATCTAATAACACGCACTTCACACAGTACTTGTATTCACTTTTCTTCGCTATATTCGCACTTTGTCACTCCGGTGTTTATCGCTTGGTATCGCATTCAAAACTGAACTAATCGGTCGCGTTTCGGCTCGCTTATATATCCCTGGGAGCGATGTTCGAGAACTCTCTAGGCGGCAGCGCAACTGAGTAGCGATCGCACAATTCTAGAACGTGCGTACTAGCTATCTCTTTCGCACATCGCTCCGTCCTTGTCGTACGGCGTTCTAGAGTGCTCGGACTAGCTTCGAGAAGGTTCTGATCTTCCCTCTCTCTCGCGTATCATTCCGTCCTTGTCCCACACCTAGAAAATTCGTTCTAGAACATTCCTTCATCAAAAGGGTATAACCAGGCCTGAAAACGCCTGAAAACGGGTTTCCTGAAAAGTGTACCATTCGACTACACGTGTTCTGAAACGACCTGAAAAAATGTTTCAGGCTCCTGAAAACTAGGGTAACATTATGTAAATTACGATTTACTAATATGTGATTGACCCTCTCCTGAAACGGTCAGAAATCACATTTCAGCCTGCTGAAAAGTTCTCTAACTAGTGGAAAAATCTAAAAACATTGCAGTCGACCCGTCTTCGTAACAATATTTTCTATCCTACCAGAGACAGGAGTACCCATAACCGACGAGCATGCATGGTAAATGTGAAAGTGGATGAAGGGAGAGTTCGGGACCGTAGCAAATGGTTATCTGTTTATTTATTTATTTACAAAATCTTACGTTATAAGAAAAATAAGACAAGATTTAAGGCACTTGTAGGCAAACCTAACAAACACGAGAGAAACAAATGCATCGATTCATAAATTATAAGATTTATTTCAAAGTGTGAAAGCAACTATGGATATCCAGATAGATCCAGATCCAGGTAGACCTAGATTATCTGCCTACCCTGTGTAAAAAAAAAAATAGATATTTAACTGTAGATATAACAATTTATTTTTTCTTAAAAGTTTGTTTAATGTTTAATTTCAGTTTTCTTTTTTTATCTATTAAGGTACAAGGTTATCGGTACTTAATAGACTTACATTTTATGTTTATTTTTACACAACAATGTAGTCTGATTTAGCGTTTTATATTGTCTAAGTGTTTTATTTTATAAATCAGTGGCGCTACAGCCTTTTTAGTTCTAGGCCTCAGATTTCTGTATCTGTTTCATGATCATTTGTTAATCTAATAGGTCATTCACTTTGTCTGACACAAGCCTTTTTTTGGGTCTAAGGCAAGCCGGTTTCCTAACGATGTTTTTCCTTCACGGTACGAGCGAATGCTAAATGCGCACGTAGAAAGAAAGTCCATTAGTACACAGCCGGGGATCGAACCTACGACACACTAGGCTAACACTGCTTCCAGTAGCTAGTTAGATTACTTATAAATAAATATAACTGGAAATCCAATCATTTTGCTCGCACACCTATGGTAGGGTAACAAAAATTCTTAACAAATAGAATTGTCAAAGTTTACAAATTGAATATTCTAAGATAAACAAAAGCGAATTAATCTAAAAGCCCGTAAGCTGATTTGTGGGGGGCAGAGGGCGAAAATGCTAATTGAGTGTTTTCTTTGGCTTAGTTTCGGATGTGGGAGTTTACATATGGTTACAAGCCGGCAATATATTTTTCGGGTTAACCTCGAGCGGTTTAAGGGACAGACCGGCAATTGTTTAATTGTTCATTTCACAGCATATTTTTTATATAACGGGGCAAACGGGCAGGAGGCTCACCTAATGTTAGGTGATAACGCCCATTGCAAGAGGGCTCGTAAGTGTTCGAAGTGTGCAGCCTTTAAAAAAAACGTGTGTGTACGTACTTAGGTATACGCGTTAGAAGTTTTACTTCTTTGGCGTAACAAAAAAAATCTCTTCAAAAATTGTAGGTATTCTACGTTTTCTAGAAAAAAAACGACACTAACTCAAAAAGGCATTTAATACATTGAAAGTTTTATTATAACGCATTTTCTAGTTAAATAAAATTTATGTAAATATCACCAAAAAAACTTAAACATAAATTGTTGTAATTTTATTTTTGTTAATTTGGATCACATCTTTACCCCTAGTGTTTTTTTTTTGTTTTTATTTACTACGAGGGTTGTAAGCCGTAAGGGATAGATTACGATAAAGCTGGCAATGGTCACTAACATCTTATGTTTTTATTTGTAATATAATGAAGTTTTAATAAAATTATCTTAGTGCTTAATTAAATCATTGAGTTTGTTTTATTTTAATTATTTTACCTGAGATTTTAAGAAAACTTATAAACAATATTTATGGCTGTGCAAATGTTAATACAAAAATATATAAGTCAAATAATAATACACTTAAATTATCAAATTTATCATTTAGTTTAGAAACCAGGTTTGATTTCCAGCGTTAAAACCTCACTATTCAATAAGCGTAAGAAGTGACGCTTTCCTCGCTTTTCGCCGTAATTGGAAATATGATGAAAATGACAAACAACACAAAATTAGTTTCCTTTCACATCACGAACATTATTCAAGCATTGTTGTCGAGGACTAGTCATAAATCATAGACCACACCCTGTAGGTTTTATATCAAACAATGCCACCCTGTATCGATTCAACCCCCGAGGTGGCTGTATACTTTAAGATATGTGTATGGAACCCCCCATCTGTCACAGATTTCTCTATAGGCACAGACTACCACGAAATTTGTTTCGGATACAGGCCTTTCGGATTATAAGCCATGTTCGTAAATAATGCAATCAGAATGTGTTAAATAAAAAAAACATCATTTATAAAAAAACTTTTTTTTTCTATAGCTGAGAGTACAGTTCAATGTTCGTCATACTCACTAAAATGTCGCGCTTATAGTGGCGACCATGCGTCGGTTTGTCCCTCTCCCTACATATAATCCGCAATATGACTTTTGGTGGCCATGCGTCGTGCTCGTGAACGTGCTTGTGGTGACAGATCATGCTAAAACTAGTAAATATTTGCGGCGACGACGACTATTGGTGGCCCTGCATCCTGCTCCTAAACGGGTGCTACTTGTGACTGGTCGTACTTGAACGTATACATTTGTATGTGCGTTGTGTTTTGTATGTTATTTATATTTAACTATTTAACATCTGATGTTAAACGATACCGCCCATGGACACTCACACTTCCAGAAGGCTCTCAATTGCATTGCCGGTCTTGTAAAATTGGTAGGCTCTGTTTTTGAAGGACTCTAAGTCGAATTGGTTCGGAAATACTCTAGTGGGCTGCGCGGCATTGCTAAAGCCAATTCAACCAGGCACTTTACACGTTTTAACCTTCATAACGGTCAACTTCTTACTTCTATTGCCACCTTTTTGTATAGAACAAACAAACGGGCAAAAGGCTCATCTGATGTTAATTGATACCGCATACCGCATATGTCCATTACCCATGGACACTCTCATTGATAGAGGGCTTGCGAGAGCGTCGGCCTTCACGTGGCGGTCGACGCTGATGATAAGCTTTCTGTTACATTCAATATGTCAAGTGAAGCATGTAATGTAATGGCTTAATAGTCCCTTACGTTTGCGGAGACGTTCTCGCCAGTTCTTTTAAGCCCTGGATTTGGGAACTGGCACTAAATTTATTTTTAATATTGACATTGTGACAATAGACAGCTTTAGATAGCGCAATTACATTTTGCTTCTATCCAAAGATTATCGTAAAATATCAAATTATAATCGAAATAGCTTTTCCCCAACAAAAATACACCTAACAAAGGCCTATTTCGGCTAAAATTCGAAGCTCAGATCTAACAATACCCCATAAGACGATTTGAAAGTAAAATGGAGATGCTACTGTATTGCAACATAGTTGAGAATTATTGCTGGCTATAAATTCATGGGAATAATTTCATGGAAAACTCGCTTTTATCACCTGAGTCTCAGAGTTCAGAATCGCGTAATGGTATTCGAAGGACCTTAAGGTTTATTTGTAGGGAAAACAATACGCAATATGTTCGAAGCGCTTTACGATGTATCGTATCGGAGTTAGGGCTTATGATTTGTGTCCTGTCCACCTCGTGGCTACTAACCTCCAACTGTGAACCCTCAAATGTGTCTGAAGTATTTCCGAACCAATTCTTAAATGGCCGGCAACGCACTTGCGAGCCTTCTGGCATTGAGAGTTTCCATGGGTGGCCGTATCACTTGACATTAGATGAGCCTTTTGCCAATTTGCCTAGTCTATAAAAAAAATGTCTTGAGAAATATGCTCGACTCAGAAAAAGTTATTAAAGGTCTTCTAGGCGAGCACTTTTTTTATATATATAGGGGGGCAAACGAGCTTGGGGACGACCAAAAAGGGCAGTCTTCGCAGCCACCCATTTTTAGTGAGGAGTACACTCGATTTTTAAACATTTGGAGGTCGTATCTCTGAGGGAATATCCCCACCGGGAGTCGATTCCACAGTTCGCTAGTTCGCACTTTCTTCGAGGTGACATAAAAAAAACAATGCATGACGTATGAGAGCAATTAACGTCTATCGCGATAACTGACGAAAGAACGTTGAGGTATTTGCTACCGAGGCAAATAAATGGATAACCCTGTCAGTTATTAGGTCACAATAAACAATGTAAAAAGGTGGACCGATCAAGTGAAATAGTCATCGTCGTCAAAACTATACAGTGTTATAAGAGAGGCGCTGGACGCCAGGTGGAAACAGATTGTCCGCTCCAGATGTTTCCTTGCTGACCACGACAGTCAGATATGAGCTACGGACTGAAGAGAGAGAGAGAACATGTTCTTTATGATTGATATTAAAAGCACGCTTATAGTGGACTTTCAATTGTTTATTATTATTAATATTATTTTAACTCGGTATCAACGGGCAGCGATGTCTGTCCTTTTTGGGCGTAGTTTGCCCTATTACTATGTTAATAAAAACTCGTGACTGAATAGTTATAAATATTTTTAAGATATTTAAACTGCTGAATAAATTATGATGAACGTTGCCAAAGAAGATAGGGGAGCGTGGGGCTAGTTGTAACAATTTTAACAAATAATTGAATATCATGAAGTGTATTGGCTAAATTACTACTAAATAAACTTTGATCGATACTCTAACTATTTATCTATGAAGTCTAATCGAAATATTATCAAACCTACAGGCAACTATCTCACAATTATTATTTTTTTGAAAAAAGGGAAGTGTTACAACTTACCCCGTGGTTGGGGCTAGTTGTAACATCTGCTGGAGCAAGTAGTAACAACAAAAATGACACCTTCAATTGTTTAATTTTTTTCACATCTTGGATCATTTTGCTTTGTATATATAACAGAAACTAACTAGGTATTTCTATAATGTGTATTTTATGAAATAGTTAACTGGAAAAAAAAATATAATCAACAAATTAAAGATTTAAGATTTTAACTATCTTTCTTATTCTGTTCTGAAGTATAATATATATAAGGTACTTATATCATGTCATGAAGTATATAAGGTACTTATATCATGTCAACATGGCACTTATTATACATCCATGCAGTCTGTGCTCTGTTCACGTAGTTTTTAAAAGGGCCGTAGACTCCTACATCTCCTACAGGTTGCAAATTGTGGGAGCAATGGGAGGGAAACTATAACATGATAACATTGTTTTCTTTGGCTTTTACGACAACTGCAATATTCACATGTGAGCCATGGTTATCAAGCAGTAACAGAGCTGGCTCTTTCTTGGTAGGTTTCGCGTCTTTGATAACTTGATCTACAAAAATCAAAAATTCTTTATCAGTCATCCAACCTGAAGAATAACCAGCTCCAATGCAATCTTGAGGTCCACCGCGAATGAACATTTCTGAGTATTTAAGCCGGGGAAAAATCATCGGCCGTCAGTAACTTACAGCAATCTGGGGGCAAATTGTAACATGTTACAACAAACCCCGAGGTTTTGTTACAACTAGCCCCTTGATATAGTTCTTAATATTTATCACGATAACTATTAAATCAACTTAGTAATCTTGAAAACTGTTATACAACATCATAAATAGTTATATTTCAGCATAAAATAAAATACATAAAACCTCAAAGCTACGAAAATAGTGAAACTAACCAAAAATTTACGTTAGTAAAATTATAGGTTACCTGTCAACAATAAAGCGTTTGCACACACCCACTCACTGAGCCGCCTGACGGGACCCTGGATGTGGTAAAGTGGCGTGGCACGTTATAAGTTTAAGATTAGGTAAAAAAAAAACGTGAATAAAATTCAAATTCCTATTGAAAAAGGTCTGTTACTATTTACCCCTGTTACAACAAGCCCCACGCTCCCCTACATGAGTTTTATATAGGGGGAATATATCCAAAATGTTTTAAAATATGCAATAATGAAGAAAATCGATTGTTAAGTGACAAAAGTACTTGAAAAGATCATTAAAAACTCCTGTATAACGTATCCAGCATCAATTGGAATTCTACCGCTCGAATGCATCATAAGAATACCAAAAATGAGAGTCAAATCATCGGAGAGGATTAATGTGGAGCCACTAAATCGAATGATCTATGCTATTAAAGTCGCTTTATAACTCGCAAGCCTTGTTTTATTAACCATTCATAGTTCATACAAACTCGATTAATACTACATATTAGGTAAAGCATTTCTCAAATACTGTGTTTTTATTATAATATTAACACTGATTCTGTGGCTGACAGTGCTCAATGCAGGGTGAAAAGGGTGAAAATCAGTGAAACAGACACATGTTCTTCGTAATCAGATATTAATTTATTCACAAAAATGCTAAGCCAAACCAATTATGTCAAAAACCAAAAATAATAAATTATTTCTATAAGCTCACTCTGCGAATATATAAAGACTTCGATAGTGTCAGAGACAGCATTCAGTAGGCAACGTCTTTGTTAACGGGGATCTGTGCATCAGACTGGTTCTGTCCCTTGGTATCACAAACAACCTTGGACTTCGCCCTCTCATATATCCACTTTGTTACACATTCATACATTACACACAATTTGACAGAAACAAATGATTTAGTTAGGTATTAGTTATAGTTAGACTAAATACCTTATATTATAGTAAGGAGCACTGTAAATATCGCTATCGCTTCAGCTTATCGTTATGAGCAGCTCTATTAGTGGACACAAGCTAACCCTTGCATCACGGTTAGTTACGCGGCTCCGGGCGGGTCGGTCCGTTGTAATGGCCCGTGAAATTACCGCAATGCACCCAAATGGCCATGGGACATTCCGGGACATCAAAGTTGTATGAGCTTTGTGATACGCATTTCATTCTGTATTGAATTAGAAAATTTAAAATGTTTACTAAGTTTTTGAGCCGTGCAATTCTCTTGAGGTCATTTCAACTCCGGTCTAATAGTTGCGCAATTATCACGCCGCCAGATAATTTCTCGTGCAAAAACAAGTTATTTATTTATGTATTAAATGCATTTTCTATACTATAAGTTACAATGTAACTGTTCTAGTTACCAACGACTAAGGGTTCTTCAAGAAAAGAGCGTACCAATTCTTTAAAGGCCAATTCTCTGGCAATATTACCTATCTATGGGCGGCGGTATCACTTAACATCAGGTAAATCTTTTGCCCCTATGTTACATAAAGAAAATACATGACAATTATGAACTCAAATTTTACAAAAAATAATTAAAAAACTTAAGTAACAGATAGGCGCTTAACAACGTTTTTTTTAAATTACCAAACCAAATCAGCCAACTACCAAATATATCAAACTCTAAATAGTGTTTATTATTATATGTAGGTACATATGTCGATTTTTTTTTCGCTTAAGGAATAAGTATCGCAATACAGCGAGGAAATTCTAGCACTACACTGCCACAGGGACGTAATAAATATGTACATATATAGTTATAATAAATAAAAAATAATTTTGAATAACATATTATTACTACATAGGTAGGTTAAAAATAAATACATTTGTGTTTTGGAAATAAATTATATGGATTATATTTAAAAAAAGAATTCGTACTCAACATCAACAATTTACCTCACACAGACTATTGAGTAGTTATCTTCAGTGACATACCTCAAAGCTATTTCATTTTCTTACCGAATGTACAATTTACACAACAATGATCATTTTACAATAACCACTCGACAGTACATATTCAAATGGTACAGTTGAGTGGCAATGTGCCATTGTAAGGGAACACCTACGGGGACAAGCACCAAGCCTTCCGCAGTTACGCGTTTTGCTATCACCTCTACTTACTACTTGTGGTATAGGTCATAAGCGATAAGACGTTTTCATATTATAACGTACAGGCTGTGCTCTTACTTTCACCCGCATTCATTTGGTACCACGATTTTCTATAGCATAAAGCTTTTCTCGATAAATAGACTTTTAAATGCAAAAATGTTTTTGCTAGACATATCACAGAATTTTTTGTAGATATTAATGTCTTTCATAAAACTGTAGAAAGTACAAGTTTTCTCTATTGTCAATAGTGTCTGCAGCATACGCGAATTAGGAATTTTAAGTGATTTCATTATTAAGTAGGATTGTAGTGGTGAAAGAAGAAGTCCTGCAGCTTTGTAGCCAATTCAATCATCAAATCTCAAATTATTTCCCCTTTATAGTATTAGTGTTTACCTACAGAAACGGATGGTTTTACTTTCAGTTGAATTTTTATTTATAATCCTACAGCTAACATAAATTATATACAACAAAAAACAATTATACCAAACATAGAATAGGTACATAATATATACAATAAGGTTCAAATATTTACGAAAAGAAAACATTATTAAACACGTAATACCGAATTCAGCTGTGCCGTGTGATGGCGTGAAAGTAATGTGTGTAAGTGGGGAGAGTTTATTTAAATTTACTATACGATTTCTTTAGATATATTTATATTTAAGTACATTCAAAAGTAACAAAAGTACAGTCTAAAATTGATTAAAAACATCTTTTGCGTAAACTGAAACGCAAAATTAAAATATTGTATGGAATTCAGGAGAAATTATCTAGCCTGTTTTTTAAAGAATTCAAAATGTTATTAATACAATACTTATTGTATCCTAGACATAGTTAAATATATATTATAGATCGACAATTAATATAAATATTAGCAAAAGATTATTAAACTATTTAAAATCTATCTCTGATATCTTATACCATACAAAATCATACAATCGCAGACATCCTTTGTTCGGCAGTAGTTTAGCGAAAGCAATTTGGCGTTTTACGCGCGTAGATATGACTCGACACGAATACTTAAACCACAACGATTTTTATATTTAAACGGAATTGAAGATATTTCATTACACAAATAAATAAATAAATTCTTTATTTGCCTTAAAAGTAATACTATGGATGTATTAAAAAACACAAAATCAGCTATATCAAGCATGCAAAAGTCTAATTATAATTAAAAGAAATTGAATTATTTATTATGTTATATTGTTAGTATCTCAAATTTTATAATCTCAACGCAACAACAAATAAGTATCGCAATACAGCGAGAAAATGCTGCCCGCATTAAAGGTAAATAAATTTTCTATTTAGTAATTTTTATTTATTATTATGACTGTACGGTTACTGGGTCATCGGGGATTTTAATTTTATGATTAAAATAAATAATTATTATGTTTTTTTTTTTACTCTATATTAAGCACTCGCGTAGGTACATCAATATAAAATAAGCGAAATAATGAAATGTGAATTGAACGAATTAATGGAAAATATAAACGAAATTTCTTATTTTTAATTGTTTCTTGTTGAATCTCTAATATTGCACGGGCACTGTAGACTGGCTTCTCATCGTTGATAATGTAGCCATAGCTGAACGCATCTTCCTCTCCAAGGGACAGCTAAACTTGATATACCTACCTGTGAAATAAATGTTTTCTTTTTCTTTTGAATTATATCTTCAACAGGCACAATGCTATTCGTATACCAAGATAGTTTCGACAAAATGAACGCAAATCAGGAATGTATGCAAAACAATCCATGGCCAACTAGATAATAGAACAACGTTTGTCATCGATAGATTTACATAGACGTTTAATTGTTTTGATAAATGTCTATTATATAGGTACATTTTTTAAATGAAGTTTTAAGTTTTAGTTTTAAAGTTTTTTTTAAATATATTCAGCAGTCCTTTCCGATAGACTGATGTATGTAAATTCATTATAATATTTAAAATAAGACGAGTGGCTAAGTGGTAGCAAATGGCCGCTAAAGTACAAAAAACAAACTCTTGACATCTCCACTAAGTAAAAAATAATTTTGACGGCGCCTAATGTGCTTTCATTTTAAATAATTACAAATATATTAACTTTCAAATTTTGCATAGCGTTTCAAACTTCGCAGCATACTTCATCTCTGATTATATTGTTTTTTTGTCTCAACTAGTATACAATAGGATAGACAAGGGCATAATATTCAACAGCTACATACTTAGACCTTATATCACTAACAATGCGCTCCGGTTTTGCACGGGCAACCATGACCCGTAAATTTGCAAAGTTGTTTAATAATAATTTCGTAGCACCAATGAGTCTTAAATTCCAGCATAACTTATAAATAAGCGAGACGGAAATATCAATCATTATTCGTTTAGCATGTGTAACTTGGAACACATGTATCACTGTAAGTTGTGGTAAGTCATATTATTAGCTACAGTATTTTACGGTAAATATATATAAATACGGAGTTTATTGCCTGCTCTTCTCTTCCGTTCTACGCCCTTGATTTGAGAACTGGCAGTAAAATTAGAAGCATTTAATGTCTATTTCTTTTTTGACGTTCATAAGTGTACATTGAAGGGGATGAAAAATAGATTTTGTCCGATTCTCAGACGTACTGAATATCCATAAAAAAAACTCGAAAGAATCGGTCTAGCCGTTTCGGAGGAGTATGGTAAGTAACATTGTGACACGAGAAATTTATATATTAGATTACAACGTAGACTTGTTTAATCACGTATTAGATTTTTATTCTTCCCTTTGTGTAGAGTTTATCTTGGGAATATCGACAATATTCATCATCGACCCGTCTATCAGGCCTTGGCCTGGTCAAGCAAGGTCCACCAGCCGGTCCTGCTTTATGTTCCTTTTCTTCCTGTGATTCCCAAGGTTGGGGTCCAGCTCCCGTGCTCAATAATATTCACTAGTATTAATGATATGCAAAACACTTCTAAAACCCGTAAAAATGTATTTTCAAAAGAAAATGCAATCTCAATAAACTCCGGTGGTATGTCAAAACCCTACATTACCGCGAATGTAACCTTTCTTAACTCGCAAAGGAAACCGCACAGTAAAAACTGTGTCACATAAACTAATCAGCGGTTGATGAACGACGACGGGCCCTAATGGCCCCGGTCGCGGCGGCCACAAGCACCTTTTGTTGCGCTGCGGTTACGGGTTAACTCGGGGACATTCATATTTTCTGATCATATGATGGTTCAATGCGTGAAATACTACGTAGTGGCGAAATTTGGTTTGAAATCATATCTTACGAACATAATCATTGGATCTATAACAAGTTGCGTTTCCAATAATTGTTTTTTTCAATACTTAGTAATCGGGGATATAGTCGGAAATAATAGGAGTAGGTACCTAGATAATTGTGAATTGGATTTTACTGTGTTTTTTTATGTAATAGGAGGCAAACGGTCAGGAGGCTTATCTGATGTTAAGTGACATGCCCATGGTCACTCACATTTCCAGAAGTTGCGTTGCAGGCCTTTTAAGAATTGGTACGCCTTTTTTTTGAAGGACTCTCAGTTATTTAATTCTAGTCTAATCTAGTTATTTAATACAAATAAAGACAAATTATTGGAGAGCGTTATTTTCTATATTTAATTTATCATAATTTACATATTTCCCGACCAGAAAAACTCACAAAAACAAACACTTCCAAGTTATTTCTAAGTTAAATCTATCAGTCCATTAATAATTAATTAATATGTAAGCACGGTATTAACAATTTCCCTAAAACAATCCCTCATTTACCCCAGTCGGTTGAAAGGATTAACATTTTCACCACATTATTCCCAATGGCAGCCCCTGTCAGCTGTCAACTGTCAATCACTGACAGGATTTGCGAACCCCATATAACGCGTCTTCTTCTTACATAATGCGATAGAAAAGGAGGAATGTAGTGTTGTTTATGTTATTGAAACAGATTTAAAAATCAGTGAGCATTGGAAAGCGAATTTAATATACTCGTTGGGGTTAGACCAATAGTTTTATAGTGGACATAGATATGTCTATATTATTTTTCTATCATTTGGGTACGATAAGCCTGTAATTAAAATATATCTATACTTAGATGTATATTTAAAAATTCTCCAGAAATAACTCGAATGTGGCACACGTTTTTGCATATTTATTTATTTCATATTTTGTTGAACACTAGCTAGGTACCCTGCGAACTTCGTCTTGCTTTAATATGATTTGTCATTTGACCTACCTTTTAGTACATACATACATATGGAATATTGCTATGCTACCCCATAAAGACTGTTCGCTTTTCCGGAATAAAAACTTAAGTACTAAAAAAAAATGATTTTTTATAACTTCCAATTTTTCTCTATAGAAACCTTTCTCCTTCCTTTAGAGTACAAGGAATAAATACATTTAAAAAAATACTCGATTTGGTCGATCCGTCTTCAAGTTTTGAGCTTAGCAACATATTTTACCAAGGGCCATAACCAGTCTATTGCAGATCCCCGTTATCAAAGTCGCCTACCGAATGCTGTCTCCGACACTATCGACATATTTATATGTTCGCAGAGTGAATTCTCAGTAACGATATTGTGTATATTATATGTTTAATATTATATACTTTATTTTATTTATTCTCGACATTGGCATAGTATGTATGTATTTCTGCAATAAATAAATAATATTTGTGATTCATCACATTCATTTATTTATATAAATTGATGCTATTTATATTATAAACCAATCTGAAACAATGATTAATTCGCCGGTTATAAAAATCACAACCTCCAAAGTATACTACTATAATATGTTACGCTTATTACAGTTTAAATCTTACTAAATATAAAGCAAAGTTTTATTTTGTCAAATTTGACGCACTATAATGTTGTTTTAATATGTTAGAGGGTGAACTAATCACTTGTGGGAGCTTTAGTAAGCTCATCGGTTTACTGAAATAATGTTTATGTTTACTTTAAGCTTATTTACGACATAGGGTCAGTATTAAGACCATAGATTAGGGTGTACGGTATGGAATAATGGAAAAAGTACATTTCAATTTAATTTGCGATACACGCACAACTCGAATACAAAATTGTATTTTTTTAATAATTTCTTTTTATAGAACAGGGGGCAAACGGACAGGAGGGTCACCTGGTTAAGTGATACCACCGCCCATGGACACTCAATGGCAGAGGCTCGCGAGTGCGTTGCCGGCCTTTTACAAATTTGCCCCCCAGAATACTAAGGGCAGCCAGTGCATCAACCACCGACTACTAACTGTTCAGATGATGGACCTGGGCGGATTCTCCACAGCGAAAACGTGTTGTACCCCCCTGGAGTAATCTCTGATTGAACTGCACCTAAATAAATAACACGGAACTTTTAATACGCACGGCACGCATAATTTTTAATTCTTTAAAAAAAAATTCTTTAGAAATTGTACTATTTAATTTATATGTTAATGAACAAGCTTAAATTGTAATAAAACGTGTCTTATAATTCCTTCCTATTAAATAAAATATGTATATAATTACATCGGTATATAATGATATTCCTAAACGTAAAAAAAACACTATCATAGTAAATCTATGAATGCCACCTTTTACACCTAAAATCTCAACACAACCCAGGTGTTTACCAAATACCATAGACAAAGTAATTCAAAGATAATTGAGCACAGACCAGCGATCGCTTTCAGACTGGCCATAGACCATGTCTACAGATCCATGTCTATATTATCTGATATACAAAGCACATCAATACATCGTTTAGTGGGAAATCACTATTGAAAGTTGAGACACTTCTTAAAATTGTACGCTCCACATGTTGTGGTACAGATTATGGGAAAAAGCGTTTATAATTAGGACATTTCTTTAAATGGCATAGTGTCGTGTAACATACAACTTTATTTTACTTAATTTCCAGTAGTTACATCGAAATATCACGTTTTTTTATATTTGGTCACATTTCATAATTAAGACTCATTCAATTGATACATTGCTAGTATTGCGCTCAAAAAAAAATGATGGTGCCACATCCATTTAGGTTTCTTGATATTTATTTGGCTTCTGTTTCGTGATATTTATTTTTTTCTGGTAGGTAGGTAAGTATGTGATCAGCCTTGTGCCTGACACACGCCGTCCCCTTAGGTCTAAGGCATGCCAGTTTCCTCACGGTGTCTTCCTTAAGCGTACGACCTAGTGTTGAAATCGTACATAGGCAGAAAGTGCATTGGTGCACAGACACGGATCAAACCTTCGAGCGCAAGGGATGAAAGTACGCTGAAACGTCTAGACCGATTTAATAATTATACTCAGAACATTTTAGTACCTAATGATAACGAATTGACTCAACGTCGACAAACAACCAAAGACAATTTTCTTACGGGCATAGACAAAATTAAAAGCACTATTTTGATACCATAATTATTTTCAGGTGAAATATTTCAACGCTTCCAGCTGTTACTTAAGCCCCACGCGTGTCCACGCAGTAAGCGGATTGCGAGGCATTAGCTCGGCCGGACGCCTCCACGATCGACAGCCCATTGTGATCCCACTAAGCCGTCAGATTAGACGCCTCTACGTAATCTTCATACCACATTGTTAACGTGGCATAAAAACTGTGTCAGTTTTAACCTTCTTTTTATCTAAAAAGTTTGAGAAGTATTCTCGGACGACATGTCCAAAATCTACTACAAATCATCTATCAACAAGCATCTACTTTTCCCCAGTGTAATTTCGATAAAAACAGTTGCCAACATACCAAACCAGGTTACCACTTTAAGATGTTGTCATTGGAGACTGGTTGAAAATTCATTGACATACCGTTTGCGTTTAAGATATTTAACAATCAGATGGATTGTCCTAACCTTTTAATTGAATTTAATTTTTTTATTACATTTCGTGTACCCTCTGTTTTGGCTAAAATTCACCGATATCCAGATTGAGAATTCTGATAAACGAGCTATCCATAATTGCTCAACCTTTAAAATCAAATTTCCTTTAGTTTTATAATTTATGAATCGATCTATTTTTTTCTCTCTTCGTGTTTGTCTATAAGTTCTTGTCACATTAAATCTTGTATTTCATCTATTTGTCATTCAACTGTCACTTTGACATGTGCATCAATTTGAAGTTTCGGAGACTGAGCTCTGACGCAAAAGACGGTTTAAGTCAGCGAGTCCCCGTTCCTTTTAAATAGGAATAATTTATAGGCCATAAATAAAGGTCAGTGCGAATCACTAATAACCAGATTCCATATTGCACGTTTTATATTAATAAAATAAACAAAGCTTACAAAATTATCAATGTTTAATTGGTCGGAATAACTACATTAACCCGTCACCACCAACTGAAACCTGAGACGATAGCCTCGCGTTACTAACTAAATAAATTATCCCGTTCAATCCCGTTACAATGTTACAATTGATTTGTATCGTTTAACGATGTTTACATGTTAGAATTAAATTTTACAGAAGACTTAAATAACGCGAGAGAATTAGTGCAATTAGAAAATAATACAGTGGCACTTATACATATATCCAGTAGGCAGTCGTTGTACCTCTAGGTCTACGATATGCCTAATGTCTAATGTAATGCCGATTTTTTTTTTGTTTTTATGATGTTTTCCATCATCAAGTGTTAATCGCGCACATAGACAGAGAACTCCATTGTTGCACAGCCGTGATCCGAACGCACGACCTCAGGGTTGAGATGCGGACGCTAGATATTTAGTAACAGAAATATTAATTAATTTATTTATTACCACTTTGTTACCTATACAAAAACATACATACCTATAAAAAATATATAAAAAAGCAGGTTACACAAGTTATAAGGAAATGGGCGGCCTTATCGCTTACTAGCGATTTCTTCCAGGCAACCCCAATATGGAAAAATAAAAAGAAACACCTACAGAGGGTACATTACAAGAAGTGCATAAATGATTAACAAAAAGAAACTCAAAATAACATGTAACTATAACTAAAATAAAATAAAGAAAAAATGAAATATAAATATATAAACAATAATATGTATAAACAAAAATGTTAAAGCTAATCCAAGGGTTAATTGCGTCACAATTAATATAAGTAATATATAAGTAATAGCTTATTACAAGGCAGAAGAAAAATTATCAAAAAGAATGATTTTTAAATAAATTCAAAGACTGAGCTCGTCTGATATTAATAGGTAAGGAATTACATAGCAGGATACTTTGCACAGTAAAGGAGGAGTGATAGAATTTATTTTTTGTAAAATAAAAACAACTAAGGAAATGCTTAGTTGCCATGTAGAACGGATAAATGAGAAGCGGTTAACCAGTAGGATATATTAAGTAACCGTGCGTGGTGAAATCTGGTTGGTTAGGACTAGAGAAGGGACAAGTTAAAAGTACCTACCCAAAACCGAGCATGCATGGTGGAAGTCATGAAAGTGGATGAAGGAACGAGGTATGTGAGGACTGCAGTCAGTGGAGTTCTGTGGCCTCCGCCTACCCCTACAAAGGCGTGATAAAATAAATAAACATTATACTCCGTCAAAGTATTTTACCCACAAATATTCCACATTGACTATTAAATGTAAGATTAATTCCAATGTTTTTAGTATGGTTTCATTAATTCAACCAGAAGGATTTGGTTTAAATGCTCGTGAAATGTGATTTACACCGAAAGCTGGTGTTATTACCCTCAAACAAATGAACAGTAACAGGTGTTACAGAAAAGAAGAGCTGAGATAACATCTATTTCTTTATAAGGTATACAACTATGTACCTACTTATTTTTGTCACACTTTAAGTGTTTATTATTCGGTCAAAGTAAAACTTTTAAAAACGAGAAAAAGTTAAAAAAAACTAACTTTAGATTCACTTGTATAATCATATAACTTATAAGTTTACAGTTTTTTCATATAAATATTAAATAAAATATAAAAATCACTCGGCCATATTCGTAACGGATGCGCCCCGCGGCGCGCGTATCGCTACGTTATTATGTCAACTTCATTGTAAAACGCAATTATGTCGCGCTGAGGGGACGCCATTTTGAACACAGCTAGATACGTATTGACTATTGTTATTAATATTTAAAGGTCTGTTACTGAAGGGTGTGTTAAGAAATTGATAGAATGTGTCTGGGGTTTTTTTACATAAGCTGTGTAGTAAAAAAAATATTTTTGTGGATTTATAAATTACGTAAACCCTTTCCTTTAATACCTACTCCGGTTTAAGGTGAGATTCAGAATCGAGACTTAGGGTGAACAATGACTCCCGTATTATAAAATCCAATACATTTTAGACGTACGTATACAGTCCTTACGTTTCAACCTTTTTTAGGTCTGAGCCTCAGTCTGTTTTATGATAATTTGTCAATCTAATAAGTAAGTAGGTAGGTGATCAGCCTACTGTGCCTGACACACGTCTTCGACTTTTTGGGTCTAAGACGAGCCGGTTTCATCACGATGTTTTCCTTCTCAATCAATAGAAATTCCTGCACAATAAATACAATCTATCTATGCTAAAATACATGACAATTCATTACCTTTAACATAAACTTTACAAGAAATAATAAAAATATTACACTACTACATTATATGAATTCATACAGACAAACATCTACCTCTTTTTATCAATATGAATACCTAAGCCGCATATAAAAAGCTTCAGCTAGTTCAACTACACTAGTAAAACAAATAGTTCTAAATTAAATGCTTTTAAACTGCGCTTACGCATATTCGTAACAAAACAAACAATGTACGAGATTTCGTTGATAGCGAATTCATTATAATGCACTTAAGGTACGTAACTATCCGTTATCGTAAGAGAAATCAGCATTCACACCGAGTTAAATAGTTAATTCTCAAGATATTAATTTATGTATAATGGAAGAGAGAACTAATTCAGATCGTGTAACTCATAGCTTAAGAACCCGTAAACTATTATTTGTATAAATTTTTCTAACAAAATTTTTGTCGTAACAGAAATGGCAAAATTTCTATACCGGCTTACAAAACATTCTGCTGATAAAAGCTGGCATAAACTATAATTAGTGGTAGAAGTATTTTATTCTATAGAGGGCAAACGGACAGAAGGCTCACCTTAAGTCGCCGCCCATGGACACTTGCTCTGCCGAAATGCTCGGAAGGCCGGCGGTTTATTGGTACGATCTTGAAGAACTCTACGAGACCCAATTACTTAAATTTATTTATTATAAATAAATGAAACAGTGGCGCAATAACCTTTTTAGGTCTGGGCCTCATGATCATTTGCCATTCTAATAGGTAAGGCAAGTCTCCCTCTCCACACACACACGCCGTCAACTTTTTGGGTCTAAGGCAAGCCGATGAATATTCATAGAAAGAAAGTCCATTGTTGCACAGACGGGTATCGAACCTACAACCTCAGGGATGAAAGTCGCATGAAGCGACTAGGCCAACACTGCTCTGTACAATTTATTATACAACTCTACATAGTCAAACTTCGAAATATACATACACAAAAATACATAGTAACTGCTGCTCTCAGAGTTGTGTAACGGTGTTTTGTTACAACTAAGCTGTGTTATAAGAGCGTTTATATCTTAAAATCACTAAAAAATAATACATAGGCTTGTGCGTTGTGCGATCTTCATTCGGTTTTAAATGCACTTAGGAAAGAATGCTGTGCTGTGGGCAACAGTTTTTAAATCTATTATCATGAATTATATTCATAGAAATATTTTTTTTAAGTTTTTATGCAATGATTAATATTTATAACTACTCCATGACCGGAGAGACGGCACGGTCTCCACTCCAAAGTAAACAAAATCAGTGTTGTGGGACACATATATATATTTAAGACGTTCATTATTTTTCGCTCTACGCTATGATTTGCTGAGCAGATTTATGATTTTACATTAATTCTAAAGTTAATTTTATGATTACCAAACGCGCTCCGTGGCCCAGTTTTGGCTGGATTATATGTAATATCAAATATGATATATATTGAGACAAATTCAAAACACAAAAAAATCTAAATTATTGATCTGGCCATTCTTGAGTTATAAATGGTGTCTCTGACACGACTTTGTTTTATAGACCTATAAACACCTAGAATACAGAATGAAAAAATCTGTAGGTATGTTATTTATTTGATAATTGATTACTACTATTGAGCTGTAACTAAATTAATTTAGCTAAAACTAAAAAATGTCTTATAGTATAATTTACATGAAGCAGTTGAGAAACTGTCTTTTCATATGCCATTAAAAGAATAGATGTCAAATCATCCGATACGTAGGTACTTAAAATATATCGTAAGCAAATATGCAATCGTAATCTACTAAAGATTTTTTCAATAATTCTATGTAATTTCTTTGATTGTATTTCAAAAATTCCCCTTAATTCAAATAGACATTTCGTATTGTTGAAGAATCATGAAGTATCAAAACCTACCCACAGCATCAACTTACGACATCGGAGGACGGAGACGATCCCAACCCAGAAATATTTCGTACAAAAGTCACCCTTGCAGCAACGAAATAAAGGTTTTTAATCTCTCTGGAGTATCATTATTGTGACCACAAATAGTTTCATATTACTCTTAACTAATTGTTAGTAATAGGATAATTGTTTGGGATAATATTCTTTTCAAAATTGCTTAACGTATAGGTCATAGAACCTTCTTTGTTAGGGATATGTGAATATTTATTTACACTTTATTGCAAATTATAATTTAAAAGATACAAAATACAAAAAGATTAAAAAATGCATATGATTACAAAATTGTTGTATGAATTGAATTTATGTATCAATCAAAACAAATATTACTAAATTATACACATTGTATTTCAAAAGAACTGTATTTGCGTATTTTATATAAAGTGTAATTTTTGCACCCATTTAGTATTTATTTAATATACTTTGGCCCTGAGTTTAGATGTGAGAGAATTCAAATGGATACTTTTATAATTTATCAACTTTATAATATTAGGGTTTTATAAAACAACTAATTAATGTTCGAATTAAGATTAAAAACAAAAATAATAAAAAATTAATCAATTGTCACCAATATCTAAACAACTGTTTCATCTCCGTTAGTTATAACAGCTAATGAATACGGGTTATAGCATTTCGGTAGAAACTATTATACATATAATAGAATAACTATAAGACAAAATATTAACAATAGTCACGAACCGACGCGGCAGTTACAACGTAACGTGCATATTAGTAATTTGATTTATTAGGCACCCCTTGTGCTGGCAGCCATTACGATCAAATGACTTCCCTCTGCGATTGTACAATTTGTTACTGCTTAATGGCTATGTACACGTTTATATAGAAGTGACAGAAGGACCCTTTATACTCTAGAATCACTATTTATGCATTTACACTACTGTCCTTTCTAATCAGTGAGATATTAGAATCGCTAACGCTACACTTATATATGACACAGGAGAGAAATTTGTGTGTAAAATAAAGTGTCCGATGGATATTAATTTCTACTAACAAAGACTAAATCAGTTTTTATATAATTCTAACTATGGTGGGGACGATTGGGAGGAAAATGCTCAAGATAGATATGAAGCCAATTGGAGGAGGCCTATACTCTATAAACGGTCCTTGAAAAAAGTATGTGTATCTTTTGTTACGATGAATGAATGTTTTAAGGAAAAGATTATACCTTATTATTATTATTCATTCTAACTACCGCACTTAATCATTCATTAAATGCCATTCAAAATATCTGTATTACATGCGCAATGAATGTTACCTAATTGCTTGATTCTTGTATTGCATTTGTGAGTAGACTTAATTTCTTGTATTTTAGTTTAAACTAAATAGAAAACATCATGTTTTAATTGTTTATTACAATACTGATTTGGCCGTTCTGACTCTTTTTAGAAATTAGTTCAAAATACCGTATTTCCAAAGCCCTATAAATTATTTTTTTAATATAATCCTTCCCACAATTTAATAATTACGTTTAAGTTTTTAAATAAGGAACACAGCCTGTGTTTTAATCTATTGTTTTACCGCGTATTACTTTACAAAGTTAACGAAAGAGATTGAGGAGGTACACACATAAAACTCTAACACAGCTGAACCGCAATTCTGTCGTGAGACATGGCGTCAACGTTGACACCAGTGGCCAAATAAAAACTAACACCATTTATTGTGTATAGGTATTATGGCGGGATAATTCAGTGCAAATAAATAGCAGGGGTCCCGAATGCCATTGTACCCGTGTCATTGTCACTCATGTTATGTGCTAACTTCACTAATGCTTTTGGGTTTCGTAGTTCGAGAAAATATTTTATTCGAGTCGTCTAATCGGTTTCCATATTTGAAATATTGACGTTGGTCAGAAAAAACATTTATATAAATTAATTTGAATTGAGAAACCGGAAAATTCCGATTATTTTTATATGAACTAGTTGATATTTGCGTAGGATTAAAATATCTAAATTATATTTGCTTGGCTAACGTAGCTTGTGAAATCCAGTCAATAAATTAACGTTGTTAGTAAAGAAAAAAATTGTCTAGTTTTCGTAAGGTTTTAGTTGGACTGTGGAATGTTTTAAAGAAAAAAATCAATGAAACGAATTCGTATGCGGAACCACGACTGTATAACTATCTATTTTTTGTATAAACAAATTGTGTCCTCGTATCGGGATTAGTATAAAATCGGCTCGCAGTGTCGAACAAATATTTGCCTGACACTTGGGCGCATCATAATCGGCACAGCACATGATCACACCTATTATAGCCTAAAAATAATATTGACATGGACAATAGAATTTAAAAAGATAAACTTAATCTATTCAGGCGTTCATATTTTGTAGTTATATTTATTTAAATTAGAAGGTGACGTGAATAGACAATATTCTGTATTTAGTAACATTATACGTATGCTAAATATACTTATTTATATTAGTCTATGGTACTGATCGCCTTTTATTCTTTTAAACGAATATCTCACATATTTTTTTAGCTATATATCTTTATACACCTTATGATAATTAATATCTTATTGTTATAGCATAATCGATTGTAGGTAGGTATATTTATTTTAATGGGGTTACAAAATACAAAAATAATTTTACAAATTGTAACAATCCAACATATCTTCGTGAATCTTGTCTTTACCCCGGTTAACAAAAGGCTATATCAAATCTCAGATAACCCGTGACTAATAACCAAAATACCCATGAATCTTATCATCACACCACAAATCTTTAAAAGGTAACACCCAAAACTAATCCACCCATTCACCATTGTACCTTCAAAACCAGAAGCTTTTAGTGAGAAAAGAAGCGAATTTAAACCTTATTTTATTGTTGTATTTTTTGTACTCATTTGCATTTACGAAATGTTTATTGTCAAATGTTGCCAGACTATTATCATCATGGCCGGATGGTTCGGAGTCCATAACTTGCGTTTTTCACACAATTATAATAGTGACAACACTCTTTTGTTCTTACCCGGAAGGATTTACAGCTTAAGGAGATTATACCAAGATTATGTTAAACAAAGGTCGCATTTAATGATAACATTTTAGTTTTGGTAGTGTTTCTTGCGCAAATGAAAAATTATAGACTTGTTTAATTCCTTATATAATAATACTAGCCGTTTCCCGCCCGCTTCGCTGGGAGAATTAAAATAGGAAATAAATAAAATTTTATGTTTAACTATTATAATTTTTTTCATATTTTTATTATTCTTCTTTTTAATTTTCAAAAATCGAGTTTTTAACAGATGTTGACGTTTTGAGGTTCTAGGAAGCCTCCCCGAATGTTTCCGCGGTGAAGTCCGTATGTATAAATTTTCATAAAAGTAAAACAGCAATAAAAAAAAAAATCGAATCGAATGGCAGTAGTTTCATGTCGATACGATCAGTGGTTTAAGCGTGAAAGAGTCTCAAACGAACACCATTTTTTTTTTATATATATAGATAGATAGATACGTAGATAGTAGAAGAGTAAATTATTTATACAGATCTACTATAATTAAGGCTTAGCCAAATTTTACCTAGGCACTTAAGTCTAGATAAATTTATTATGAGTTGTGTCGTCTATTATTTTGTATAGATTTGTTTTAGGATTTCGTATAAGGGAGACTACATAGTTTAACATTGCTGACAATAAATAAATAATCTTTACAAATTCTTTAAAATGTACATAATATTTACTTTCTAGATAATAATGATAATCCTAGAGAGAATTCAGAGCGATGTCAAAGATTAGCTCAGTGCGGGGCCGGGTGTAATTTCCGTAATGGCGGCATACAGCTCCGGTGACACAGACAGCTGTAATTACGACTGCGACTAAATACCCGATACCAACTAATTTCAGGCTTCCACCTTCACTATGCGCTTGATTGTTTGTTGTTAATTATGTGCTACCTGAATATAAAATAAATATGTGTGAGTGCCACTTCGCTCGAATTTAGATATGTTTAATATTTTTAGCCACCTACACCTATCCAAAGATCTGATTGACAAGACGTATCTAATGTGCCAAAAACAGTGAAATAATGATGGACATGTCTGCTTTTATAAAAGGCTATCTAGTGAAACTCTTAATTGAATAGTACCTAAAATTAAATTAAAAGAAATTAAATTTATTATTACCTATTTAATTTTGTTCGATTTTATAGTGATTTTAGACTTATATAAGTATATATATAAATAACTCACTTTAAAATTCTTAGTATTTGTAGATTAACACCGTTTAGATGTGGAAGTGACATATCCACTTGAAGACTGCTTTTTTATGGAAATATAATTTAGATCTTAATATAATTTAAACATTATCACTAAATTGGTTACATTAGATTTCCATGTTAATCTTCATCATTTTGTAATTTAATAAAAAAATGGTTTGAATATCATGTTTAAATGTATTTTTTTAATGGCTCTGGCACGATTTGTGCATTAGCCAGCGTCAAGTATAGGATTTTTTATAATTCGTGTTTTTTTTAGAAATTCGACCGTGTCCCTCCATGTACGGTTTAGGCACTCGCCCGGTACCGCATAACCCTCCCAAAGGCCGAGAACAATATATTTAAATTAAAACTTGCCCTCGAACCGGGAATCGAACCCGGTACCCCTCACCTAGCTGCCACTTATTAAGACCGCTAGGCTATGAGGCCCCTTTAAATGTATTTTAGCCAAGTTTAAAATATGAACTGTTACATTAAATAGTATTCGAGTATTGTGCGCCATCTAGCGTGTAAATAGAAAAACAATTGTGAAAACTTTACCTAGATGGCTCTTGATAGGATTTTCTTATTGTATTATTCATTTGAATAAATATTGTGGTTTAAAAAGGGTTTACTTGCGTAATTTTGTAAACAAATTTGATCATTTTAAGAAAAAGTCACCTTTTTTTAAAATTGAATTGGATTGTATTCTCAATATTCCTGAGCCTATTGTCTTCTTCGTCTTTCAAATATCAATGTCAAGTATGACTTTAACAAATGCAACTATTTGATAGTTTAGGAAAAGGGATAGATTTGCTTATTATTAATTTGTTGTGTACACAACGATTTTAATATTTATTAGAATTTAGAAAATCCTGTACTGGTATGATTGGTGTTAAAATGAATACATTTAATGATAATGCTGGTGAACCAGAACAAGACGCTAACTCAGCTCTAACAGAGTTAGACAAAGGTCCGAATAACCTTATTTGTTATAAAATACCCGGCTTAAATTTTAACTTACTTTTTAATACATTAATTTACAGGACTTCGGTCTGGAAAAGTTGGTGAACAATGCGAAGCAATCGTCCGTTTCCCCCGGCTGTTTGAAAAATACCCATTTCCAATACTTATCAATTCATCATTCCTAAAACTGTCTGACGTATTTCGTATGGGCAATAACTTCTTAAGGTTATGGGTACTGCGAGTTTGTGAACAAAGTGAAAAGCATTTGGATAAAATATTGAACGTAGATGAGTTTCTAAGGAGAGTGTTTGGTGTGTTACATTCTAATGACCCAGTTGCAAGGGCATTGGCACTTAGGACTTTGGGTGCTGTCGCAGGAATTATACCAGAACGGCAAAATGTACATCACGCCATACGGAGAGGCTTGGAGAGTCATGATAATGTTGAAGTGGATGCTGCTATTTATGCAACAACTAAGTTTGCAGCACACTCTAAGTAAGATAACATAAAATTCAATATTCTTATTATTAAGTTGTGTCTCATCTTTAAGTTTTTAATTAACATGTAAACTCCTTTCATTCAGAACAGCCAAATTTACCTGAGTATTATCCTTTCTTTTACAGTACTTTTGCAGTAGCAATGTGCAATAAGCTTTCAGACATGGTAGAATGTGAGAGTACAGGTGCTGAAAGGCGTGCAAAGCTGGTGAGAGCACTAAGGACTGTACATGGAGGAGGTATCTTAAATTTAATATAACAAGTACTAAAAGATTAGTATTTAATAAAAAGTATTTATTTAAGTAAAATGCAACAAACAACCTTCAGAGTAGTCAAGAGATACATTATGTCAGAAAAACTGTATAGGATTGGTTTGTTTGAAATGTAGTATTGGATTAATATGTACAGTGGAATTCCATGGATAGAGGAGCTTGGTAGTAGCAACCATTTAGCTATTGTGATGTTAAAACCCTTATTGTTCTTGTTATGTCTCTTGAATTTAAAGCATACTTTAGAACAAAATTCATATGGCTATAGCGGCTTTGGATGTAATGCCGAATTGGGTTAGCAACTGTTTTTAGTGCGTTATTTACATTAGTGTTATACATGAAATCCACTGTATTTTTTTTTTACAAATTAATAAAAAGACCTACTGTAAGGAAAGAATACTGTGCAACTAAACAATTCATATTTTTTCCAGCTGTTAGAGCTCAAGGTGTGCTAAAACTTCTGAGATCCTTGTTGGAAAAATTTCCATCCTCAAGTTCTGTTAGAGCGGCTATCACAGCTCTCACTGCTATCGCAGCTGACACTGTAGTTCATGTACCAGACCAGGTAAATTTGAGATCTTACAAACATTTGTAATTCAAAAACTTTGAGATCAACGCGAGTGACTTCTTTATTTATATTAATAGTGTTGAATATATAGCCAGCTGTGTATTCAAAATAAAAATGTAACCAACTAAATTTTATGTTGTTCATTAAGTTCACTTTAGACAACGCCCTCTAGGGGTTAAGATAGGACATTAAGTCAAGTAAATCAAGTTAGTCACTTAACCCAAATGTTGACTTTACGTATACTATATATTCAACTAAGAAAATTATTAACCAGGTCGAGCTCTTATTAAGCCTAGCAATGAATGACCCCCGTTCAGGAGTACGTCGCGCGGCATTGGTGGGTCTTCTAAAATTGGCCGAACACGCAGCTCTATGGTCAGCGGAATCTATACAGGATTTAGTCCGAGCTGCTACGGAGACAAAGGATACAGACCATACTATGTTGTGCTTACAAGTTATGCAGGTGCGTTTATTTGTTAGAATTATTTAGTTAAAAATTAATTGACTCGATAATAAATCTTTTTGTGTGACAAGTGACAATGTCAAGAAGATTTTACTTTTTTTATATTTATATAGACAATATAGAATCATAGCTTAAAAGGTCGAAAGCATCGTGCCAGCAGTTATCAGCTACCAACAGTATTACATTATTGTCGAGGCAGTATATTTATTAAAATGTTTCAAAACAAAAAGTTTCTCGATTTGTTGTTTCATGTGAAACATCGTACAATTATTTATTATTATGTATGGTCTATATAGATTCTAGTCCGTTGTCCGGCGGTGTGTACGGCAGCGGGATGTCCCCGTGCCGGATCTAGTGCCTTACGCCAGTACTGCGCAGACGCCACACTCAGTCTTGACACGCGACACGCTGCTATCGCCGCCGATGTCTTGACCAGGATTGTCGTTCATTGGTATGAATTACTTCAGTCAATATTATAGTAGAAAAACTAATAATATTTAGGCATTACCTTACGCTCAGAAAAGCTCTTTAATTAAAAAAAAAAGTGTGCGTGTACTAGGGAAACTTCTTTATGACCTTATTTTTCGAAAAATGATCTAGGTACTATATGCAACTTTACAGAAATTGGTTAAATAAAAATAAATTAGATAAAGTTTAACAAAAGGCTTTTATTATCATAGACATGAATACAAATACAATTATTTCATTTTAACTTATTACAGATTACTGTACTACTATGTAGAACTAAGATTATTACAGAATTTCATTAATTGTAATAGAATTATTAGTATTACTATCATTGTTATCGTTATTATATATTTTTGTTACTAATGGCTTCGAATCTCTTCGGATCAACCGTGGTAGGGACAAGAAAAAGATGGCGCGTAACCGAAAAATGTGACAAATGTGTGTAAATTTTTTTCCAACGCCGATAAAGAAGTTTCACTTCAAAAGATGGCGCGTAACGGAAAAATGTGACGCGTAACGAAAAAATGTTACACTAAATTTTTTTCCAACCCCGATAAAGAAGTTTCACTTCAAAAATATTTTCCTGCATGGCAATGTATTAAAACGACATTTTGCATTGTAAGTGGATGTCATGTGGAACATGGTGTAATGGCTTGCAGCTCCTTACAAAAGTGTAAAAAAATGGCGATTAAAAAGAGCGGCGGAGAGTTTATTGCCAGTTCTTCTCTTCAGTTCTACGCCCTTGGTTTGAGAACTGGCACTAAATGTAAAGTTAGAAGCATTATATATACATTTCTCTTTTGATGTTTATAAGTGTACATTGTGTTACCTATATGATTAAATGATTTTTGACTTTTGACTATACTAAGTTATAATATATTTGTCTATGAACAGTTACGAAGAAACTTTACCAGTAGAGGGCGCAGATTTAATGTTGGCTCTGGAATCTCTGGTCATATCTACAGGACATGCTCCACAACAGAATATAAGGCCACTGAGGATTGCCTTGCGATGTTTGGTAAGTGGACACCATTTTCATAGCAATTTAGAATTATTTTTTTATTTTTATGGAATATTTTGTTTATACTGTAATTAAAAGAGACAACTGTGCAAAAGACTAAACATGCAATTGACCGCTGGCTTAGTGATTGACATGCAACTATACTCTGATATTTAATTAAGTAGAATTCTGACAGCTATCATTTTTTCACATATCAGAGATGGCAAACCTTTTTAGCTGGGCACATTTTTCAATTTCAATACGAGTCTGAACATCTGAGTCTATACATACATTTTATTGTTAGGTAATGTATCCATATTGTTAAGTGCGGTGCTCCACATTAAAAATGGTTTAAGGAGTGATTATTACGTTCCTTCTTAACGTTGTTTTTCATCACAAACAGTAAAAAACGCACAAGTAAAGATAACATTTTTTTTTAAAAGGTTTACTAAAGCTGGAATTAGCAAGCAGTGATGCCAGCTAAAGAATAAAAAATTGTCCACTTATGAAATGTCAGACGGAATAAAAATTCAGCGTATAGGTATCATTTGCTGTCTACGTTCAGTTAGTCTCCAAGACACAAAAACAAATAAATGCCAGTTAAGGTAGAAATACCGCCGTGGTGGTTATGCGAATTAAAATAGTATATTTTTTTCAAGTATCAAGTCGTGAAATATAATGACGTAACACGTATCAACATAATAATTAAGGTAATTAAGCACTGTTGCATTCACAAATCCAATGTAGCGACACGTACAATCACTTCAATAACGTTACATTCTGAAACGCGCCAACAAAGTTATTCCGGCCGCTAAGAATATGAGCAGTGTTGGCCTAGTGGCTTCAGCGTGCGACTCTCATCCCTGAGGTCGTAGGTTCGATCCCCGGCTGTGAACCTATGGACTTTCTTTCTATGTGCAATTTTAACTTTCGCTCGAACGGTGAAGGAAAACATCGCGATGAAACCGACATGTCTTAGACCCGAAAAGTCGAAAGGCGTGTGTCAGGCACTGGAGGCTGATCACCTAATTGCCTATTAGATCGAAAAATTATCATGAAACAGATTCAGAAATCTGAGGCCTATACCTAAAGAGGTTGTAGCTCCACGGTTTTTTTTTAAAATAATATATACGACCCTTGCCACTTGCACTGGGGCCTTCAAGCCAGTCAGTGCTTCGACTAGTCGATGATCCTATCGTTAGGTCGGAGGAACAGTTCTCCTTCCGCAGACTCACGGTACATATAGGTACTCAGTGAAATCTTATGTCAAGGAATTTCGAGCATTAAGAAAATTGCAAACCAACCAATTTTTTCTTATGATGCTTTAAAATTTTAGGTTCAATTAAGTACGGCGGAACCAATGTTGTACGCAGAGCGAACCGCCGCAGTAGTGGGAGCTCAATTGTCAACGACAAGAGAGGAGGCCGGGGGCAAACGGCAGGTGGCGCTGCTCGAGGCTCTGGCGGCTTTGGCTGGATCGCACTGTGCGCCCGCGCTTCAGTTCTTGCTACCAGCTTTGGAGGCCACTAAGTAAGAATTTATATAAAATATTAACTTTGCAGGATTGTCGATTATTATAATAGATAACTCTAGTTTGCATCATATACGAATAACAACAGTAACGCAAGTAATTACGGATTTTATAATAATAAAAAAAGCAAATAATGGACATCATTTATACATTTTTATTATGTACCTAATCTTACGCGCTATCCCAATTTTTTTAAATTTCAAATAAATATAGCCTATGTTATTCTGGTCTAATCTAGCCCCGTGAGCCCATCTTAGGAAGCGTTCAAGTATTACGTCACGCAATTTTTGGAGTTTATTAAACCCTACCCCCCCCTCCCCCCACGTAGCGCGCCATACCGTTTTTATGTACCCAATAGTAAAACGTTTCGTGACCATCTTAACCTCTCATTTTAACCTCATTAAAAGAAAGCAATCTAATGGTAAAATATTTTTAGACTGCAGTAGTTTTTTGAGTTTCTTCATATTATTAGTATAGATGAGTGTGTTAGTCGGTGAACTCATTCGCCTGGTTTTTAATACCAGTCCTCCATGAACGTAAACGTCACATCGCTTTTTTTAATGTAAAGTAATGGTTAGTATCTCTCATAGATTTTTATTTTTTTGTACTAAAATATTGCTTCCTTATTTACTTTACCGTGTATAATTTTAAAGGGAAGCATCGCTAACTGACCCTTCCTACGATGGTACAACGCTAGTGCTGATCTGCACTGTCCTACTCCAAGAGAGATCCAGAGCTGCCCTCGCTATGAAGTTAAATTCTTCTTGGATGAAGAGGATCCACGATGCTATTACCGGAGCCGATGGCTGGACCAGATATAGGGTTGCAAAAGCGGCGTTAAGGTAATCAAGTTTCAAGTTTATGTATTATATTGAACAAATAAATGTAAAAGCAAACAACTATAACTTAACTATACTTGGCCTTATATATTGGTTGCCATGGTTACGACATTGCTTCCAAACATACAACATGGTAACCATGGTAACAATATCGTAGTAACTAATCTGCATGTTATAAAGCGGTTATATATATGAGCATTTCCCTTTATGAATCTAGAAACTTCTGTTCATTAATCGTATTAAATTATATATATGATTATATTGATGATATTATCCAGATATGGGCACCATAAGCTAGCTGCGGACATATTGAAACGTCTCTCCGAGGAAGCCCCAAGTGAGTCGGCTCAACGCTGGCTTATAGCGCTCTATAGGGCTGCCGCTGCTGATGCTAAACTTTTGGAGGATGGTTAGTATTAGTATTGTTTGAACCCTATCACTCATGTTAATAATAGTTTGGTAATTTCTTTAAAGTCATTTTCATTCATGACCAGTCCATTATTTTTGTAAAACGTTACGATGCGGGGCGGGGATTGAATTACGCATTATTGTTATTATTATTTTCGACTTTCCAGTACTTTACACTACATAATGGTAACTTTTAGGTATAAAGAGTCACTAGGTGGTCACGAAACGTAAAAACTATACTCGGGTACAGTACTGTACTTGGGTACAGAAAAACGTTACGGCGCGTTACAGGAGGGGGGGGGTCCAATTATCTCCAAAAATTGCGTGACATAATACTTGAACGCTCCCTTAATAGTAGTAATTTTTTGTCAAATTTTAAAAGCCGGTTATTTAAATTGTTTTTGTACTTACGTAGTAATTGTAGTCGTTTGAATAAAATTATACCAAGTTGTAAGAAACCTTTAACTGCAGTTACCAGTTCTAGACGCATTAAACAAAAATTCTCGGTCCTTCGAAACGGAATGGTTTCTTAAGCAGCTTACTAAAAGCTAAATTTAAATTATTAAAATAATATAATAGTAACTATAAACTGTTGTATGGGAAAGTACTAAACGGTAGCACCAATACTTGGAAAAAACTATCGTAAATCTTGTGCTAAAAGAACAGTGAACACCCTACTTCATGTTGATTTTTTGTACCACGCCATCTAAGGTTGCGAAATCAGCGTTTCTTCTTTTGGTGCCTCTCCATTATTGAAGCTAGTCTTCTCCTGTGTCACATACAGCAATTTTGCTGCAGTCGCAATACATCCTAACATTAATAGCCATGATATTTTCTTTCTACCACCACAGTTAATTACATGTCATGGCGCAACACGTGGTCCAGGTGGCGTATATTGGTACTGTTTAAAGATGAGAAAAGTATTGTATATGTGGTATATTTTGTAGGCATCAGTGGGTTAGAAGAAGCCAGTGCCGGATGGGAGGCATTCGGCGACGCTGGCCTTTCCACGGGGCGAGGGGGCGTTTGCTCTACGGGCTGTGGGGGTTGTGCCGCTTGTTCTCCTCTGGCTGCAGCCTGGGCCAGTGCGAGGGCAACAGCTTTAATGGCCTTAGCTAGAACAGCTGCGGCCGCAAGGGCCGTTTACACGCAGCCTCCACCGGCTATTGCGCTTGCGCATGCGCAGGTAAGAAACTTAAGCATTGAAACATTTACATTGACAAATGTTATGGTTTGTCATTTTGATTTAAAAAAATTTGACTGCAAAAGCGCATTCTTCAACAATTCCTCGCATCCTTACTTCACATAGATACTGATTGTTGTACTAGCAAGGTATAGTCCTTTTCATGAAAGAAGTCCCCCAGACGCGGCGCTGCAATCGCATGACGTAATGTTGCCATTTATGAGTAAAAAAATTACCTATTTTATTTACATTTAGCAGATGTAATTTATCAAATAATATTATTTTCTGCATACTTCGATGAAACTATATTTCTGTTATGTAAAAAGTATATTTTTATTTACTTATATATTAGCGGTGTTCTACCTACTTACAGGGAAAAGATGAGAAAATAGGGTAAAGAAAAGCAATACAATTTTATATTCAGAGTTTTATTGCATAATTCTTGGGTTACAATTTTTTTCGAAGTACACGCCGCTGTTATACCTTCGTTTGTAATTCTTGTTACAGTTTTCTCTGACACACCTGCAATTAAGTTATGAACAATTAAAATAATAGTAACTTTAAGTTTATAATGCTTATGTAATATGTAATATATGTTTTAATTTCAGTTACCTAGTTTCATCACGTTATGTATTTATTCAATTTTGTCGCAAAAACGAATTTATATCGTAAAAGTCCCATCAATACAGCAAAAAATTATTAAATGGCAACTTTAAAAAGTACCTGTTATGGCGGCAACTCTCTTTTGAACATTGTTTAGTTGTATTAAAACACCTTGATTCTTATGTTCTGCTTCACAGAACTCTTTCACCTTTAATATCATTTCTCGAGCCGAACTTTTTACAACTTTTGGCATTGTAATCAATCTTTAAAATGCACTAAGCTAGTTAAAATTCACAAAAATCTACTACAACAAACGAACTTGATAACTTCGACGAATGACAACATTGCCGACCTGTCAAATTTATTTCCAAAAATCACCGCGGGACTTCTTTCATGAAAAGCACTATAACTGTAAATTAATGTTTCTAAAAGAGTTAAATTCTTTTTTTTAAATGATACTTATTTATTTCGTAACCCTACAGGTAACATTATATATATGTATAACAAAAAAACAATTGTACCAAAAATATAGCCAAAGCTGGAATACATAATATATACAAAAAGGTTTAAACATTTACGAAAAGAAAAAATCAATAAAAAATATTAAATACAGTTAACTCAGTAGTATCTAATTCTGCTATGTTGTGTAATGGTAAAAGAGTGAGCGCTATGGATATTCTAAATACTTTTAAATTAAGCAAATTCCACTATAGCTTTAACAAATCAATACTTTTCATTAAACATCTACGGTTACAATAAAATATATCTCAATCAGGCAGCCCGCGATCCCGCCGCTCGTGCAGGCGCGTGCGTCACAGCGTTACGTCGCGCCGCACGAGCGCTCAACTCTTTAGCGCAACGATACGGCGCCATCTCCCGGACCGCCTTCCACGCTCATCATTCGACACACAGACTGTTCAATATGTATCCTTTTTACAAGAATTACGCGCCCATGGACAAACGTACTGATATTTTGATGTTATAATTAGAAATGAAACGGATATTCGGTAACTATCCGGTAACCGGCCTATCCGGCTCAAACTCAAATACCGGATAAGAAACGAGTACCCGGCTGGATACCAAATAAGAATTCAAAGAATACGACATAAAGATTGAAGGCACTTTTGTTTAACATTGAGAATCATGCATTTTAACTAACGAACTAAAAACTTATACTCAAACTTATGGGCAAATTATTATGAAGACAACAGACGGTTTCGCTTGTCTTCGCATACAAGGCCAGCTTCCGAAAAAGGTATTTCGATATACACTACTGCTTGGCGCTTAAAGGTAAACTTCTTAAAGTTTGGGTATTGTACCCAAACTGACCAACACTTGACTATGTTCTGCCAGATATTCGGCTATCCGGCTTCAAGGTCGGCCGAGTATTCGGTATCCGGCACAACATCTTTCCGTTTCATCTCTAGTTACAAAGTAAAATTAAAAACAAAATGTAACCAGAAATCATAAAATAACATTTACTGAGTGAGATAGAATCATTATTTTTTTAGTTTTATCATAGCAATCATTACTTCATGTTTAGATACTTTATTCAATTATACACGTTACTATTCCTGTTATATAGTTTGCACTCAAAAATTAAAAATAAATCAGTGGTGATACAACCTTTTTAGGTCTGAGTCTCAGATTTTTGTTAATAATTTATCAATTTTTTGTTCATACATACTATTCAACGAACCCCCAAACAATAAACTACTTCTTGACCGTATCTTCTTTATGATATATTTTCCTATCCAAAACAGTTCTCAGTACACGTACAGCCAGTTGGCTCAATTCCTAGAACGGATAACGATGAGCCAAGTGGAAAGACCGGAACTCACTAACAAAGAGCTGAAGCCAACCAGTCTAGAAGAGTCAATAGCTCTGTCTCCATCGGTTGCTCTGGCGGAAATATCTGCCAAGCTTTTTGACAACCCTACCACTGGATCCGGAATTTCGCATAGGGTATATTATACATTTTATTATGTAAATTTATTTTAGAATTATAATTATTATTCTATTTTAATAGCTAGGTTAGCTTTCTTTTGTTCCTATTAAATCGAACACATCTGAATTATTACTTAATAATAATTGTTTTGGGACAAAAGTATATGTAGATATAATGTATACTTTAAACCAGTGGTGGGCAAACTTTTTGAATGGCGGGCCACTAAAGATAAGAACATTTTAAAGAATGGCCAGAATTATAGAAAAAAGCATTAGTGGTAAAGGTGTCGATCAGCATATAAGCTATTAGGGAGCGTTCAAGTATTACGTCACGCAATTTTTGGAGATTATTGACACCCTCCGCCCTCCCCCGTGTAACGCGCCGTAACGTTTTTCTGTACCCAATAGTAAAACGTTTCGTGACCACCCAGTGACTCTTTATAGCTAAAAGTTACCATTATGTGGTGTAAAGTACTGGAAAGTCCAAAATAATATTAACAATAACGCGTAATTCAATCCCCGCCCCGCATCGTAACGTTTTACAAAAGGACCCTTCCCCCAAATTCGTTACGTAATACTTGAACGCTACCTAAGGGATAAAGCAGGACACGAATGTTACAATTCTTCTTTTTACTTTAATAATGAATAATTAAACAAAATTAAAGTTTATCGTACTGTTTGATCAGTCACAGCTGACAATTGAGATCCATCACCTCCGTTGATTCTCATTTTATCATGGTTTGCGCATCGTATCACGCAAAACATAAACTACGTGGCAAGTTTAGCTTCACCTATATTTAATGCATCTGTTATTCTACTAAGAATTTACTTTATGCTTTAGGACCGTCGTAAAGCAAGTTAATATATTAGTTAGTTATTCGTTTAATAGAAAGACTTATAATATATTTATGTAATAAAACCCTGGGCGGGCCGGATTAAAACCCACCACTTGCACTGGTCTAAACACTGTAAAGATATATAAAATTATAATAATAAAATAAAACAAAAGAAGATGCTTAATAAATTGAAACGTCTGTCGGAATCGATCATAATTGATAATAAATTTTACTCGCAGCATCTAGAAGCAGTGATAGCGGCGGTGCGCGCATGTGCAGTGGGTGCAGTGTGGCCACGCTGCGTATGCGCAGGCGGAGGCGCGGCAGCTCTTTGTCGCGTCTCCCTGTCCCCCCCTTGGAGGCCTCCGCCGGCTGATCACGCTGCCACTTTGCCTCTGTCGCACAGGCTGGCCCTGAATTTAGAAGGAGTCATATTGCCACCGCATAGGTAATTCTTTAAAAAAAAATATGATCTGCTCATGCATTTTTTTTATTTTCTTAGCTTAGCATCAGTTCTTGGTGATAGTCCACCCATGAGGTGAATAAAGCCTAGCACGGGAGATTTTCTGTTTATATTGCGCGGGCTTCTTGATTTTTATTTTTTTTGTAACCTTAAAAGTTTCTCAATTGTACTGTTTCATTTATATCTGTTAATTTAATTACCTACGTGAAATTAAGTTAACCGACGAATCTAATATAAGATACCCAAAAAACAGCTTATAATATAATATATTTCTGTACGACGTTGCCACGCCTCGTTTTTGAAATGCGGCAACATTGCAACAGACAAAAAGCGTTGGGCGAAGAAGGTGCTTTTTTGCGTAGCTTATATTAGATTGGTCTATTTACTTAGTTTTACATAGGTAATTTAATTAACAGATAAGTAATAATAATATCAAATATTATTTAACAATAACATTAGCATATTTGTAACCCGATTAACCAAAAATCTTACGTATATATTGTATTTATTTTAGCAACAAGAAGAAACCAATAAGACAAGTCAAAGGCGTACAGATAACCGTGACAGCGACACCGCATCCGCGGACCAATGAAAAGGTATCAAATAAAAATAGCCTGTGTTCGAGTACTACATAATTAGGATTACATTAAATCCATGTGTTTCACATACACGACCGTTTTCCTTCCCCGCTTTCCCTTTTATCACATGCTTCCAGGGCGTCCACTTTTTTTTGGGTTTTTGAAGTAAAACTTCTTTAGGCGCATGAGAGTAAATTTTTTACGAATGAAACGTCACGTGCAGCGTTTTAGTCGAAGAAAAGGGAGATAGCGATTGAGACCGATTGAGAGAGTGAGAAAGGGAGATCGAGAAAAAATACACGCTATTGGTTGATGTATTCGTTTAATAGTTACATAGTAGAACTTTAGATGGCAATTCTGTCGCATAACGTCTTGTGCAGTAAACGCAGATTTTTTTTATTTATATTATCATTAGCTCGTATACAGTGTAAATATAGATATACAAATACACATGATCATCTATTGGGGCTTTTACCTTAGCAATAATTAATTTACAAAGAAGTTTCCTTATGACATGTGTACTTTGTACGCACGCACTTTTTTTTATAAGGTTAGTCTTCTGTGTCTACTCATTAATATATTTTGACAAGGACAGCAGCGTAGAGTAACTGCAAGAGCAGTATTGACAATGGCTTCAGCGTGCAAGCCCAATTCCTAAGGACGTAGGTTCGATCCCGGGCTGTGCACCACTAGACTTTCTGTCCATGTGCGCATTTAACATTCACTTGATCGGTGAAGGAAAACATCGTGAGGAAACCGATTCATGTTAGACCCAATAAGTCGACTTACTTGAGAGGGTAGATCATGTTTGAGAATGTTACCCTTAAGAATTCGTCTAAAATTGCAATATATTCATGAATATTTTATATGTGTAACTTCAGACAGTGGAATTAACAAACATCCCACCAGTGTTGACCGCCGTTCAGACGGTAACACCGATACGTGATTTCTTCTCCGCCCAGCAATTGGTCAGTGTAAACGCGGCCGGGCTCTATACGGTGGCAGTGGAAGCCGCTTTCGTCGACGATAAAGGGGAGTTATGGAATACGGGACCCAGGTCTTCTATTGTCATTAAGGTAGGTACCATGTAATCATTGCTTGGTAATCTCAATATTTTGAAGAGTATTTAAAAAAATTGCCAAGGGTTTAAGTATTACGTCACGCAATTTTTGGAGATTTTTGACACCCCCCCCCCCCCCCCCCCCCATAACGCGCCGTAACGTTTACCTGTACCCAATAGTAAAACGTTTCGTGACCATCTACACCACCTGTTTGTACCTAAAAGTTACCATTATGTGGTGTAAAGTACTGTAAAGACGACGGTAATTACGATAAAGTCTTGTATCTTGAAAGTAACAAAAACTAATTGTAAATCTTTAACAGGCAAACACAGCAGGGTTTAAACTTAAAAACTTTTTCTAACAGTAATCTGAAACCATAAATATGTGATTTAAAAAGCGAGAAAAAATATTGTTTGATTAGTAGACAAAGATTTTGGAAGAGATAGCTCTGTCTATACCAATATTGCGACTCTTTGACGTTGAATTATTATTATTAGAGCGTGTTAATGGTGTGTCATTCCGTAATAGGTAATTTTTGTTCAGTCATAATTTAGGAATCAATACTGTATATATATATAGTATTATTTTTTAACTATCATATATTCTAGTTTATATGCTTAAGTTGTCAAAAATTTATACTTTAAACATGAGAAATAACTATTAAAAAACACGAACGACAAGAACAAAGTTAAAAAAGTTCACCTAAATAACTCTTCTTTTAGAACGGCTTTTATTCATTAATTTAAAAAAAAGCATCGTAATATATAATATTTTTATTTTGCAGGCTCATGAAGATCCAAGTACTAAGGGCAACGCACAGACGACTAGAAGTCGCTTTAATTGAGTTATTATTAGATATACGTTAGTCTTGTGAATAATAAATATTTTTAATCATGTTTTCATGTTTCATGTTTTTATGTATTACAAGAAATTGAACCCCTAGAGTCTAGACTTATTAAACAATTGACTCAAAATGCGTTTGTACTGTACCCAGCGGAAAAATAGTCATCAAACTAAAATCTATTTTATTTAATCCCCTTTTATTCAATACCATTTACAATAAAAAAATTACGTATCAAATGGGTGTGTTTTTTTATTACATACTTAGTCTAGGTTAGTTATTATTAGTGTTTTTAGCGAAAGGCCTCGTCCAGAACTTTTTCCATCCATTTCACTCCAGAAATTCCTATTGTCGTTAGCCCAACGCTTTTGGTCTGTGATCTTAGTTTTTGTCCTGCCCCTTTGTGTTTGGTGAATCTTCACTACTGTCCACTTTGTCAAGTTTCACTCTCCTAAGCAAAAAAAGAAACCAAAACATATCGGCAATTAAAAAAGTAACAGATAAACTTTTTTTTTTCAATATCTTGAAACATAATTACTATTAGCCGAACAATTTGACAAACTGTTCAGCTCAATAATATAAGTGCATTGCATGCTTAGTCGCAGGCACTTACTAGTTCATAATTAAAGCAAAAAGCAGGTAATTCCCTACTAATTAGATCTCATTTTTTAAATCGGACTAATCATGAATATTAATAGGTAGCTTTGACCGTGAACGTATGAGATCATAGATTTAAAAGATTACTATTACGTAATAATTATTAAATGCAGTCTTGATTGTCTAAAGCTACTTTATATAATCTCATTCGGTAATATTTTAATTATGAAATGAAATACAGACTTTTCTTGGCATATTTTATATAAGTACATACTTCTTTAAGAAAATTAAAAAAATATTTTAAAGCACTATTCTCCTAACAAAATGCTTTAAAATATTTTTTTAATTATTAAAGTACAATGTGTCCCAACCAAGGAGGTTTCAATTCAATTTAAGTACACATAATATGTGGTTAGCGCGCTGCGCGCGCAATGCGCTGGTTCCGAGCGAGTAGACTAATAACAGACTTTTTCCATACATACGAATTTGAGTAATATTTTGTTGGATAAAACTTTAGTAGCAAAAATGTTGCGACCCACTGTGAACTACGCGGCATACGATTCCGATTCAAGCAAGCAACTACCCAGCTTCATGCCAGCCAATCAGTTTAGACTGTTCCTGTATCCTCCCTTTAGTTTGGAGGAACTGTTTACCATCCTTTTCCCACAATTCAATAGATATTTGAGGAGAATTAATAGCCTTAGGAATTTTATGATAAATACGAAAGATCCTACGTTTACACAATAGCCTTTGTACTTTAATTTAATAAAATATAACATCAGTTTATCGTCGTTTAGAAAATAAAATAATAATAATACAGAAAATTATGGTATTTCGGTGATATAATTTTTATTAAAGTAATGAAAAATATTTGCACGTTTTTTGTGCATTTATCGCTTTGTGAACAACGAATCGCTCAAGGTTATATTAATTCTCATTTCCTCGATCTAATAAGACAAATATTGCATATTTTTAAATGAAGTGCTTAACCGCAATACTATCAATCAATAAACTTTAATCCTAAAATCGCGTCTCTTTGTTAACAAATAGAGAAATATACGCAAAATATCACTGATAACGGCTATCAGAGGTACGCTGATAAGCAATTTACCTTACAATATCATAACATAGTCGGGCATTGACGAATGACGACCCATATACAATGAATTTATTTACTTGTGCACTCGTTTTTATTGCGTATAGCCATAGAGTCCAAAGTGCAACGATTTGTGACAGTGATTTTTGTGTGTGCCGTGTAAATCATAGTGAAAATGAGGATTTTGGTGAAACAATAGATTGCTCGTACAATCCTAGAATTTTAAAAGACAACTACGACCTCCCGGATACGGTGTATTCTTTAGATTTATCCTGGAATAATTTAACTGCTATATACTCAACGAAAATCTTCAAATCAAATACATTAATTGAATTATTATTAGACAACAATAGAATTACGGAAATTGAAACCACTGCCCTACAATTACCTAAGTTGAAGAAACTCGATTTAAGCAACAACAATTTAAATATTATTGATAAGGAAACTTTTAAAAACATAAACCAATTAGAGTATTTAAACCTTGCCAATAATAAATTTCACACAGTGTCCTCATTATCATTTCATCACCTCGGAGGTCTATCGGAAATTATTCTCGACAACAATGATTTAGGAATAAGCCTGAAAGATAAAAACTTATTTGATAGAAGTGGATACGGGCTGACTCATAAAATTCGATCATTATCAATAAGTGGAATCAACCTAAATACAGTGTACGATAATTTCTTCGTCGACGCATACGATATAAGGAAATTAATCATTTCTAATAATAACATAAGCGCAGTATTTGAACTGCCCATGACACTAGAATACCTGGATTTGTCGGATAATCCAATAAGAGAGATTTCGGGGGAAGATTTTTCTGATGTCCCGGCTTTGAAAGTTTTGCTACTGAATAATTTGTCAATCAATGAAGTACCAGAATTTGTTTTTACGTCATTACGAGGTCTTGTAAACCTGCAACTCGAGAGAAATACAAATTTAACTGATTTTAACGAACTTGCCTTCGGTCAAGATGTCTTAGAAGATGCAGATGATTTTACGTTAGAAAACTTATCCCTAAAGGGCTCTAGACTGACGACTCTTTCTAATAAACTAAGTACTCCCTTTGGACAGCTCGTACATTTGGATTTACAGGGCAACTTGTGGAATTGTGACTGTAGTTTTAAATGGATAAAGAAGCTGCAGATTAATGATAAATATTCAGAGCATTTACGGTACGTGATTGAAGTAATATGTATAGCTAAATGTACTGGTTACCGCTTTTGTAAAACATGGATAAATCTTGTGTTTTATTTCCTGCAAAACAATATGTGTATCGTGTTGAAAGGCATTGAAAAATTATCAGTACAACAGATGTGTCAATTCAATTCACTTTAATTAATAAATTAAAAATAATTTAGGGATTGAATGTGTTAGCTTTCTAAATTACAAACTTAAATATTTTTTTCAGATGCTACACACCACGGCCATTCTTTAATAGTAAAGTAATGGATTTAGAACAAAAGTATTTCGTGTGTACTGTGGAGAGGCATTTGACCGGAATAGCAATCGGCACTATTTCGGCCTGTGTGTTGCTGGCCTTTATTGCTGCGTGGATCTATGTGATGGTGCCCAAACACCAATCAAGAAGTAATTTCATCAAAAATATGTACTCTTCTCCAGGGTACTCGTTATTACCTGTCAATGTGAACCTCAACGATGGACCTTAGCGTATATTTGTTATGAATTTTTGCCACGCAACACTATGTGGAACAAGTTACCACTAAGAAAGTTTAGATGTCTTAGAAGTATTTAAGAGTAGAGCGTATACATGGGGAGCCAGAACAATAATGGGAATATATCATTGACATTACGTGAAATTCTAGTCCATGATATTTATATTGTTTTTCAAACGTTTTTAAATTGTTAATCGCATTGTCTAGTTTCAGTAGGATCAGCTTGTAAACTCCATTGTTACTTGGGTAATGACATAATATATAAATTATTTTTGATAAGTACTGAGTTTTGGGTGATAGGAATTTCTTTTTTTAAGTATTATTAATCCTATTACCATTATTTTGTATTTTGCTATTCACTTCATAGAATGGCAAGTATAAGTTACTAGTTGCGGTGTGATAAAATTAATATCTACCAGATGAAGAAGTCAAGTTCTGTTGGACACAAGATTATAATAACTACCTTACATTTATTGGTATAATCTGCATAAATTCATAAGAATGTATTTATAACTAGATTAATTAAAACTTTATACCTTTTTTTTTTTTTTATAAGTTTTTATCTTGCAATCAGTCAGCTAGACTATGAGCAGATGTGTTGAGAAGTTGAAAACTTTATACCTAAGCATAATATTTCCATAATACATTTTAGTAAATAAAACAAAGTTTAAATTCACTTTATATATTTATAAAATACAAAAGTGTACAAAGTTTACAATTGTATAAAAAACTTGTGCTACATTGAAGGCAAAGATTTGTGCTTATGAAATACATTTGGCCCTAAGTTAGTTCACGTAATATTCGCTTACCATATACTTCAAAGCGGGTCTGTTCAACAATACAATATAAAATTTGTACATTGTAATTTAGACCTTATTACAAAGAAATGAAAGTTTTTCCAATGCCGACAATTAAATCGCTCTGCTTCAAAGGCGATAAACCCAGGCTTTAAAAAAATCTACTTTGGGCCCTTATTAAATATAATATAGTATAGTATAAATAGTGTCGATTTTCCAACCAATTTGACTACACGAATTGTATTCGAACGATTAGTTACAAATATAACCACGGGGCGCTGTTCAAGTTTCATACAAAATTTATCATTATATTGAGTTTATTTGTAAGTTTTCGTGTTGTTCTTGTTAAGGATAATATAACTCCACAATAAGTTGAAGTATGAAACGCTAAGTCAAATTACGACGAAATTTTATGAAATTTAGATTCGCGCACAATAGTAGTTGTAAGTTAGTTAAACTCGTGTTAGAGCTACTAGTAACAATAATACAAGCCTTGATACATTTAATCTCTGGAAACACACAAATACAAAAATTTATTTACCTAAATCTTACATCTATATAAGCAGGCACAAGCGTTTTACAAAAGGCTGCAATTGAGCGTTTGTTTACAATCAGTCGATATAGCCATAGGCATTGTGATACACCATAAAACCGAAACGCAGTATTAATCAAATACAATAGTCATATGAGAAACGTCTGAAGTCTGAAGTTTAACCCTTTAATTCCTAAAAGAAAATCAGTTCGATATTTCTGTCCAATAGGATGCAACTTTTCTAATAGACACGACTTAGATCGGCTTTCTCTGCCTACCCATTAATTGTGCTTTATTTGATAAAACAGACAGTTTAAACAGTGAAATTAGGGAATTTAAATTTAATGAAAAAGGGGGTATTTAACTAATTTTCTAAGATTGAGATTGATTCTTGTCGAGCCATCGGGAAGCGGGTATAAATTTGTACTTAATCGCACTTGGGACCAGTCCAAAAACCACGACACCAAGTCCGAGCTCCAAGGGGCTTGTTAATTCAATCCGCAACTTAAATGACAACGTGGGTACTTGGCATGTTTTTGCCTCGCGACGTTTTTGGTTCTCATCGAGTGTGTACAGTCGCCATAGTGATAGGTATAACGAAGACAGAAGTGCTTTATGAAATTATGGTAATCACTGATATGTAATTTACTTTTAAATGTTAATTAATTCCCAAACAATTATATTTATTGATACAGATTTTGCGTTCTTTGGTCATTTGAGCTTTCTTTAAACAGAGAAACCTTGACTGGGAAATTTTAATTTTATTCCTAGCACTTTAATATATCTACCTACTATTCCACAACCCTTTACACAAACCTCTAAAAACATTGATCCTCGCTTGCACTATGCATAATTCCATAATTTTTTAATATTTTTCGATAGAACAAAATCGCAAATTACTGCAAATCAAAGAGATTAAAATACATAGCGGACTAAAGAAAAAGCAGTGGCGCTAGCTTTTTATTTCTGAATCTGTTTCATGATCATCTGTCAATCTAATAGGCAATTAGGTGAATAATTAAAAAAAAAAGACTTTTTAGACAATTGACGTTTTCCGCTCTATTGTATTTAAATCTCTTTGCTTTAATTACACATTTAATATTGATCTATACATACTTAGCTACAATAAATATAATTATGTACTACGATATGAACTTATAATCTATGTAGCATGGCGGTAATTTTTTGTTGTAAATTATAGAAATAAAAATATACATAATAATCTTAAAAGTTCTGAATGTTTTTTTACCATTGTCGTAACATCGTAGAATTAAATAGCTACTGTAATACAAAAAAAGTTAAGAACTTAACTATTTCCAAAAACAACAGAGATTTCACTTGCCAGAAAATATTTTTCAGAATTTAGTTCCACAGACATAAACAATAGACAAAGTGATCGCTGTCAAATAAGACTGACAAATGCTCGGCCAAACTTGTCATTTGCATTCAAATAAATTTTAATACAAAGAAAAGAATACGCAATAATTGATTTAAATTTAATTTTTTGCAATCATACGTAGTCGGTCCCAAAGTTCTGTCATAAATGGAAATAATGATAAAAACAAAAGTACTGATCAGTTTTTAATGAGTGATATATCAATTCATAGTACATTAATTAATGAATAGAAATAGCATAAAAATATTCGAAATGACCTCCCTTATTTTTAATACAGGCCCTTAAGCGCCGCGGCCAGTGGTCTATCGCAGCACGCACCATATTCATGTCGATTTCAGTCACTGATTTTTTTAAAGACGACTTCAGACTCTCCAAATTTTTATGGGGTGTATCACAGACCTTCCTCTCTAAGACCTGCCAAAATTTATAGTCCAAAGGATTAAGGTCCGGACTGGAGGAAGGCCAATCCTCATGTCTAATTAAGTCGATGTTTTGACGCTCAAACCAGGCTTTAGTGGTCTTGGCTTTGTATGCAGGCGCAGAGTCCTGCTGGAACACGAAGTGATGTCCCGCAAATAGGGTGCTGGACAGGTCTTTGACAAGGCGATCCAAAACCGTCTCTTGGTACACCTTAGCACTGGTTTTGACCCCCTTTTCGCAAAAATGAACCTCAGATAGCCCGTAATAGGATACTCCCAACCAGACCATTACTGATGATGGATGATGTCCATGTTGCACCCTTGGAACTTTATTTTCAGCTTCTTCAGAACTCTTAGCGTACACTGTATCATTCTGTTTATTGTAATTCTCTTCAATATCGAAAATTTTTTCGTCCGTAAAGAGGATATCACGGTGTCGGTTTTTCGCGTACCACTTAAACAACACCCGCGATCTCTTAAGCCTTATTGCTTTTAGACGAGCATTAAGTAAGTTCCCACTCTTTTTTTGTATCCTCGTAGACCAAGATCTTCATTTAAAACCTTTTTTATTGTTTTCCTACTGACACCCATCTGCAAAGCCATCAACTTCTGTTTTCGGACAGAATTTCTTACTATCCGCGCTTTGATAGCTTTGATTACTGCTGGTGTTCTTGCGGAGCGTGGCCGACCAGTTCTTTTCTTGTCCTCAACACAGGAGACTTCAAGGTACCTATCAATAGTACCGTACACAAACCTAAGCGTTATATTCAAATTTTTGAGCAACTTGAAAATGGTACTCGGCGAGTGCCCACAGCGGTGCAACACAACAACAACTATTCGGTCTTCTTTCAATGTCCACTCCATCGTGAAAAATTACGGAAAGTTATTGTTTTTTGTTTTAAAACAATAGTCAAACATTCCAAAATAGAATTCAATAACTTTTTTATAAAATCCTGCTCGAAATTTAGAAATAATGTGCCAGTGACAGAACTTTGGGACCAACTACGTATATTTCAATTAATATCTAATCATTAATATAACTTAGTCTATTCTCTATGTCCAAGTGTTTATAAAGATATGAAGTTACGCTTATAGGCTATCTTATTCATAAAAAGTAAAGCGTCTAATTGCACAAATTTAACGATACTCATCTGTCTCTTTTCAACACAGCTTAAAAACAATATGCCAGAAATAGACGAAAGAGCATTTTAGTCTAAAGAGTGCAATTTGATTGATATATTTACGAATAAGGTAGTTTTATTATATACTAACTACGTAAATTAAGTCTATTCTCTTTTCCTAAATTTGTTCTTGAAGTCTAAGGTCTATAACTAAAATATGACACAAAATATACATTGAGTATAATTGCTATCCATAAGTCTTAAGAATGGCAATAAAACATAAATTATACAAAAGAATATATCGCAATTTGCACTCACTGAGATTCATAATATTTTCAATTGTTTTATGAGTATTAAAAAATTATCGTTACATTTGATATTAAAAAATACAAGAATTAATAAAAATAAATTATATTCTAAAACGAACTGGCAACACCGAACTACAAATACAAGGGTTCGGTATATCCTGTTACAATCTTGTCCTGTCTAAACCTATTTTAATCTTAAATAGTGTGTTTATTCAATACTTCTGGGAATATATTCATTTTACCATAAAATATAGTTCGCATTAAGGAAAAATGACGTCATCAATAAGTTACGTCATCACTGTCATACAAGTCTCATGTCATCTCTAACGCAAATCTCCTCCTGTCAAACGGACGTCTCGCTATTCAGCCTTAATACAAACCGGTTGCTCTTCGGATCGACCACTTCCTCGCTCAAATTAAATTTGGGCATCTGTTTTATGGAACAAATGAGAGAAATATCGCCTTGACGAAGCTGAAATTCGATGTTATCAGCTAAAGGACGGGCCAACAGTTCGTCAGAAATCAGCGACCAGCGCTGCATTGTGCGTGCTTCCTGTTCCGCGGCCAAAACCGGTCCTTCAACTAAAAATGGTTCGAGAAACGCACGCGGAGATGCGTCTTGAGATAAACAACGAGCGAGGTGGGCTAGTACCTGTCGGACAACATTTATGAAACTTTAATATATAATATTGTCTTTGATTAACATAACCTTTACACATTTAAAAAAAAAAGCTTTTACCGGATTAAAGTTATGATTATTATAAATTTACAATTATTTGACATAATTTTAAATTTATCCGACGTTTCGCGTGCTTTACAGCGTGCGTGGTCACGGTGACTGAAGACAAAAGATGTTGAATGTCAAAAAGTATCACAGCTGCAGAGAAAGTTGCATTATCTGTATTTATTTCCCCGGAGTTGGTATCGACTAAAAGATGGAGGGTTTTGGCAATAATGGCTCACGGTGTCCTCTATTTTCGCGGATTGTTTTTACAAATTACAAAACGTCGGATAAATTTAAAATTATGTCAAATAATTGTAAATTTATAATAATACATAACTTTAATCCGGTAAAAGCTTTTTCTTTTTTTAAATATATAATATACGTTAGAAAGACAATTATAAACAGCAATAGAGCTACCACCGTCGGTATAGGTATTCGAGTCTTTGGCCTTTTTGAGTTCAAAACATGCTGGTTGCATGTTTGATCTACTTGATTACATTCATTACACAAATAGATAAGAAATCCATAGTCAGAGAAGGAGTGTCGCGCAAATAGCACTAAACAATGCCAATTTGAATTAAAATTTACTTAAATGTTTTAAGCTTATTTTTTAACAATACAAATTCCGTATTAAACTTCAATAATGTAAAATAAGAAATTACTCTATAAACTGTCTTTTCAATGTAGCACTTGGAATATTTAATAAGTTTAAGAAAGAAATGGGAGGACGAACTGAAACTAATAGCAGGCTACAACTGGAGAAGAGTTGCAAAAGATAGAGAACAGTGGAAAGGGTTAAAGGAGGCCTTTGCCAAGAGACACCCCGAAGTCCGAGATATACTGGAGTGAAAATATATTAAAGTTCATATACATATATAAAATCACAGAGTTTCGGAATTTAAAGAATCGAAAGACTCATCACCAAACTTCCAGACAAAACCTATTTATTATTATTTATATTATACGTATATATTATACATATATTATTTACTATTATACATTTTACTGTAAAAAAATTGATATTTATGAAACACAATAATTTAGGTACATAATTTCTTTTTGACAATCATATGTAAATTCCGATAAATTTGTAAATATTTTGTTCAATTTTGAAACTTACTGAGTCAGCTGAATGTCTCGGTTGTTGTCTTGTAGCTCGGAGGTACTTTTGCAGCGCACGAGCAAGAGATGGGAACACAGCCTGCGCTGCTTCACGGGGTCCTAAAGCCCCACCTGGTGATATAAAAGCATTGCAATCATTTATACGTTCCATAGATATGCAAGTACGCATAGTAATGCAAACGAATCAAGACTCTCTAGATAATTTCAAGGCCGTAAGTGAATTGTGAGTCCTGCCCCGCTTACCGAGGTTCTTTTGACAACCCTTATAAGGAAAAATAATAAAATGAGTTTCTTAAAGATTCTATATCTAAAATAATAATCCAGTGCATCCGTTTTTTTTATCATTTTTATTTCACAGACGAATCGACCAGCCGTTCCACGTCTGACACATGTTGTTGATTTTTGGATTTAAGACAAGTTTTAATCTATATTAAAGTTAGAAATATTTGATAATGCTCAGCATAGGATAATGACTTACATCAAATTATCATAAACTCTAACGACTCTGCAATTTACTTGCCAGAAATATCGAATGATAATAATATGTATTGCAAATAAAAGCGTCTATACACGCCCCTAAAATCAGAGGCAATATCGGGGAAGTGGTGGCAAGCACCCTAGATCGCCTCGTGTGTGGGCAAATCGTACCCTAATTTTTTTATCGACCCTACTGCTACTGCCGATTCGAACTACAAGCTGATTTCATCCCCACCATTGTCAAATCTGTCCAACTTTATCCAGAGACAATGGTTTATCAGCTATTGAAACTAAATTTAAGACTGATTGATATTTTAGAAAGCAGGTCTAAGTTTAGTATGTGGAATCTCTCACAAGCAAAAGAAGATACTGCCACTCACCATTAGCCGACAACCGCACCCTTCTCACATGGGCAAAGGCATCTTCAGCTGCAGTGTGCAAGCGAGCACGTCTCTTGCGCACTCTTCTTTCTCTTTCTGCCTCTTCATAATAGCGCTCGTTGTGGGCAGAACCCGAATCTCTACGACGTCCAGCACTACCAGTACAAGAGCCTGCCCCACTTCTGAAACATTAATAATGATTATCAATATTCAGAAATAAGGAAACCGTTGGTAGTCTGTCTGTTTAATTGATGGATGAGATCGGCAATTGTTTAGAATAACGATCGAAGACTGATCATTTACTTGAGTTAAAATCGATAAAACAAATGCAAAGAAAATGCAACTGAGTTTAAACTTCTAAGGAGAGTGAAATAAATTTCAAAATGTATCCTTTTGATTATGCACAAAATTTTAATGAAGGTATTAAATGTTTTTAAGCGAACATTACACTCACATACTAGGAAGCTTTCAGTAAAAAAGATCTTGGTAATGCTGAGTTTGCTGTAATTGTAAATTTTGTTTGATGAACCTTAACGCCTCAATAGAGCATCAAATACACATTTAAGCTGTTAAAATTGGTTGGCCATCTTTGTCCACCAACCCTAAACAAATATTAATCTGCTGGGAATCTAATCCTGTTGAGACTTGCATTACCAACATGAATACAGAGGCAATATGAAGGTTATTGCCATGCAGTGGCGTAAAAATAGGGCAGGGCTGGCTAAATGCCATGGGCCTTCGACCCAAGAGGGCCCCTGGCCAAGAGATATTATGTTCTATGGATGAATGTGAAGTCTCCAATACGCAATAGCGTGGGGACTACGTACCATTCCCTCTCGCCTAAGAGAGGAGGCCTACGGCTATTAGTGGGACATATACAATGTTTAATTGAGTTCGCTGAAAATCTCGAAGTATATTATAATTAAACTGAGTATGGATGATTTTTATTGATAGGGCCCAATCAAAAGAAATGATATGGGCCCCAGATGGTTTAGTTACACCACCGTTGCCATGTACAATGCGGTAATTTTTATTCAGTGTTTTAGTAATGATTCACATATAACAAATTCAGTGCAATATTTTACAAAAAACCTTAGCAAAGTCATGATCACATTTGTGTATTTTTATATGAAAATGAAAATTTAAATGGAATAAAGAACCATAATTATTGTAAATATCTATCATATTGTCATTGCTTACCTTGGTTGTCCAGTAGATGCATTAGTAGTTGAATCTACTTCATAAAACTTAATACTTGAAGCTGCTTTTCTCTGCGACTTTGATATTGGTATTTTCTCTAAATAAGGGTTATAAATCGGGAACTCTGTGTAATATTTCTGTAATACCCATACTGCGGCTCTTTGAATACTTAACTGTCCAATTGAATAGGACCTACTTTCACCGTCAGGACTTCTTACTATCTTTATATAATACACTGGTTCTAGGTGTCTAATCTCCATTAAAACTACAGCTGTATAATGTATAAAAAGCAGTGTATCAGCAAAACTAGATACATATGACACAAGTGATTTGTAGTCAACAGCTTCCTCACCTACAGCTAGTGCCTTTGTTGCCTCTGTGATTTGAACAATATAGAATAACCAGTAGGAAAATGTGCACACAGATAATATAACAAACATCATAGCTCTAAACACAAATATTCTTGGTAATACTGCATTTCGCGGACGTAAAAACACTGCCCACACCCCAATCGCTAACAAAACTAATTTAAATGCTATAGAAAGAAGAATTCCTTTACATTCCCCAGTACATGATAATAACTGTATTCTTTGACTTGGCTGAATAGCAATATTGTCTGATAATCCAGGAAAAAATCCTATTTTTGGCAACACTACCATAGCTAATGGGCTTACAAAAGAAACAAATGAAAGCCCTAACCCCACTGTAGCGGTAAAATATCTAGAGCAGACAAATCCAAGTCCATTATCTGATTCCATAGGCCAATTGCTAACATCCTCCATTGACCCTGACCCTTCAGATGTATTGCCAGTTACTGCTGTAGTGGTTTCCCCCCAATTCTCATCTTGGGGCAGTATCTGAACTTCTATTACTTCTTGACCATCCCGGCCAATTTCAGGGTTTATATTTACACTGGTTTGGAAAGGTGCCATACTACTATCTATACAGTCTTTTCTTTGTGACTTGGAACTTCTGTAATTAATAAATATTATGCCTTAATTATAGCCTCTATGATATAAATTAGATACAAGTAACTTTGCATATCAAACAATAAAAATGATGTTTGCAACCTATAAGACTATCAGAGAGCAATATGTATATATATCAGTAATTTAATTCAGAAACAGTTGTTTTGCCTGCATTATTAAATCACACAAAAACTAGAAGATGTATTTTAATATGTTGTTGTTTTTGTAGCTACATTACTTAGGCTGAACATGCCGAAATATTCGTTTATTTTATTTAAATTCGTTCTTTAAGAAAATGCACTTACAATGAGTATAAACCAGGAATGTCTAGTTAAATACTCATCCCACGTTTATTATTACTTCATGTTATTCAGAAGCAACAAGACTAATTTATAATTCACACACGATTACACCGTTAAATAAACAAACCTTGTGCTTCTATGTGTATGCTGCCTATGTCTTGAACTCCGCCTAGAGCGGCTGCTCAATTCTGATCTTACAGATTCCGTCTCCATTATACAGGCCAGTCAATCGAGTCTCATCCATCAGCTTATTTCTTTATGACCTGCAATAATTTACCGTGTAATCACATCACGAAATCGGAGCAATTAAAATAACTTCGCGGAAGGGTGATCGTTTTAGGTCTTTTCACAATGAAAATCATTTACATACACATTTTAATTGCGAAAACGGCGATAATCACCACATAATTTATAGTGCAAAGTCTAATTTACCATTTCATTATTGATATTTATTGAATTTTCTATTGAGAGCGTCGTTTACACCCGTCGTCCAGACGGATCACGGAATCATATTGGCATTATCCGTTTAAGTGAAAATTGACGTGAAATATTAACGTCAAATTTTGATATTATCTGCTTACTCACTCTAACTTACTTTAAACCGCATGTCGATCCTTTTTTGCCATGCAGTTACATGGATTTCTAAAATCTTTCTAAATATATCGAATTATATTCGTTCGGAAATTGGTATTTATGAATTTTTAATTTAGTGATTTGGTCATTTTATTATTTAAGATCTTGTTATATAAACAAACCCTACTTTACTGGCACTAATACATATTTCGTTTAAATAAAGTATCAACATCAGTTACTACATACTCCAACATTTGACATTCTGTAAAAATAAAAAGATTGCAATATCATTATTACAAAAAGATTGTTTCATTTATTGTTATATTTTAATATAGTACTATAAATTTTGCTGACTTCGTAATAATTTCAATGTTTTGATAAAATGTACATCGTAAATAATGATAAGTAAACTAAATATACACTAAAATAAGCATGTTATAACTACTGTTTCTTTCTTATTTATTTGGAACCACTCTTATCAACTAACTAACAGGTTCTGAATTCATAATACTACATAAATTTGGTTTTTATCAGTATATTTATTACATACAAAATACTATATAATGTGTGATTCTTATACTACAGTATTTGTCTGTTGGCAATACCGAATTGGCGGCAATTCGAAAAAAATTTAGCACACAGGTTGATTACAGCGAAGATAATGATAAGATAACAACGCGTACTCATAGATTATTTGTTCGGATTTAAGATTCTAGACATGAAGCTATTTTTGTGAAAATGGAAAATCCTGGGACCCGACCAGTGAGGCAAGAGAGGATTGAAGACCTCCATCTGGATAGAGTGGTTGCATCTCAACCTGAAATAGGACCGACTCCTCCAGATGGTGGCTATGGTTGGCTAATAGTCGTCTCAGCAGTAATCTACAATGTGACTGTGCCAAGTATTTTAATGCTTTATGGATTGATTATTTTGAAGTCTTTACGAGAGGAGGATCATGAAGAAGAAGAAAGAATGCGCGTTTGGGACGTAGATGTTGCCTTAGTCCCTATAATATTGACTGTAATCCGTTTATTGTTAGAATCGTGGTGTTGGGCTATCGCGAAAATATTCAACATGCCACGATTTACAGCGCTGGCTGGACTCTGTATGACTGTCGCTGGTGTTCTACTATCAAGCTATGCAACAAGTGTGGACAGTAACGATCATATTGTAAACATATTTGCGGGGATTTCCATTGGTAAGATTATGTTTGACTTTTATTGTTGACTGAATTTTAGCGGTTCCGCTGAAACATTAAAATACTTTAGCTATCCTACCACCAATTAACTCATTACCAACTTAAATCTTGTTTATGAAAGTGAAAATTTATAATACAATAAACTAAAGTAGCATGAAAAATCAACTTTAAGTAAAATATAAATTATTTAGAATAACAATGAATCAGTTCAAGGTGTGAAATATTACGGAAAGGCATTGAATGCGGTAATTTACGACATTGTGGCTGAAGGTCATGTAACACAATATAACAAATTTTATTTACTTTGCAAATATCAATATTTGCTACGTATTAGATATCTAATGATTTTATCTACATTGGATAAAATGTGTCATCGTTTGTTTGTAAAAAGCCTCTGCAACGGCTGAACCAATTTTGATAAAATTCTTCAAATAATATTTATTACAATTCTTGGTAAATTGTTATTTTTGATATATTTATTTTCATTTTTCCCAGGTATCGGTTGCGCCTTAACAGGACAACAAACGGATCTAATCATAACTCACTACTTCCGAGACAAACTTACAATCGCCCAACGTATTGTAAAAGTTGCACCATCTTTAGGAAATGTTCTTATGCCTTTGATGATCGGGTATCTTTGTACAATCTACTCCAGTGATGTAGTTGTCATGATCACTGGAGCAATTCTCATGCAGAACTGTGTTTTCCTCGCCTCATATACACGACCTATTTACATTGAAAGAGTGATTCGAAACACATACAACATGTTACGAGACGCCGTTGAAGACGATGACGAAGTTATCTTCTCAAACCAGAATGAACCCAGAACAGCATCCAATCCAGTATCCACACAAGATGAAGATGCAAATGACGTGGTGGTCTTTAAATCAAATAAAAACGCTAGAGAAATCATGGACCCTGACGTAGAAACGCGGGAAAGCGGTGGGCAGAGATTTTCATCAGATTTCGGCGTGATGTTTGACGGTTCCACTTCTAATCGCTTCTCATCCGACTTTGGCGCTGTTGACGTCAGCAATTACAGCAGAATCAGTGGATATCAGGAGTTGGATAGTATTGACAGGAATAATCCTCAGCCGTTATACCGCGAAACAACTGTGAATGCTCCATCAAATAGCCTCGTTTTTGCCGCAGAAGTATCTCCTGGGTCAGCTCGACGTACTGCGTCATTAAAGAAGAATTTTATAACCGTGATCAATATGGTTCAAGATCTAAACTTCTATTTGTACACTCTGTTACATTTGTGCACAACGTACAGTGTTCTTATACTTAGTGTCTTCTTCCCACTTCTTATGTGGGAAGAAAATCCTACCATGAATATTTGGTCGGTGAGTTGATTTTTCATTTTCTTCAAGTCAAGTCATAATAACTTTATTCATATAGGTAAACAAGTACACTTATGAACGTCAGAAAAGAAGTTAAATTAATACTAAATTTATATTTACTACCAGTTCGCAAGTCTAGGGCGCAGAGCGGGCAAGAAGAACTCGCAAGAAACTTTCCGCCACTCATTTTAATTGCTAAGTTTTGAGTCATACAAATTGTTTGAACTGGAGCAAATCAATCCCAAGGAGTAGGATCATTTCAATATTCATCAAATTTATAAAAAACTTTATTGATTAATTTACGTTTAACGAGAGCTTTGAATTTATTTAGTGATAACTCTCTAATTTCGCTCGGGAGTTTGTTGTAAAAACGAATACAATTTCCATATAAGGAGTGGTTTATCTTCTGGAGCCTGGTTGGTCGTACGCTTAAATTAGTTGTCAGTATTATACTGGTGAAAGTCACCATTTGTTTTAAAACCGTCTATATTTTCTTGTACATACAGTAAGGCTTCAAGAATATATTGACCAGATAGTGTCATAATATTTAGTTCCTAAAACTTAATCGAAACAATAAAAAAAACAGTCAAATGTACCATCAGATATCAATAGTCATTTCGTCAATAGGTTTTTCAAGAAGTTTTTTTTGCAGATATGTTCACTGACTGCAATTGGTCACGCTGCGGCATTGTGCTTCGTCTTTTTATGTATATTTATGCCAAACAATTTAAACGATAAAGCAAAATTATGCACAATTTTTTGTGTTTGTGGTGCAATAGGATTTTATGGTGAGTGCTTATATATTTAAAAAAATGCATCTTTCTTAAAACTTTTATCTTTGTAAAGTACTTATTTTTGTTATTCATATAGTTTTAAAGGCCTTGAAAGTAATTACGCAAACAAAGTAAGCTGCAACATTTTTTTTAAATCTGCAATCCATTTTGTGACGTATTTCTTATTCCTCTATCTGATATAATTCCTCGCGATTTTTAAAAAATATTATTTACTACAGCTATATATAGTATACTTATTTGTGCATAAGATAAATAAATGTTATTGATTTATTGATAGTCGACCTGTAGATTTGAAACGCCTTTGCGTAACCTGTCACGTCTAATTACTTTTTAAATACTAAGACCACAAACTAAAGGAATTTGGAAACAGGATTTTGAAATCATCTACATACTTATTAATCGAAACATTTCACTTTTCAGGTGTTACGCTATCATCAAACAAAAACTACCTTGTCGTATGGTGCATGTTTTCGAGTATTGCCACCGCGACCAGCGGGATTCTACAACAATCTTTATACAATAGTTTCAATAAGTTTGACATAACAGCGACTGTAACCACAGCTAATACTCTAGTTGCGATCGTGATCATGATTTGGGCTGTCGCCTATAGTTATACGTATAGAACTTGTTTCTTCATTGCTAGCTTATTGCAAAGTGGCGCGGCTTGCGTGTTTTTGGTCGCTTCTTTTAGACGGAGGAGATAGACTTCCTCATTACATACACCTCTTGGGGTTTATAAACGTGGATTAAAGATAGTACCGTGACTTTTTACATATAAGAAACATCGTAAAGTTTTATAACAAGGCCGTTTAATTTTAAGTAAGCTTGCTGGAAATTTTTACTTTGTCCCATATATCTCTATGGTCACTAATAGGCCGGGAGATAGTGCCACAAAATAGTGGGTCATTTGTACCAGTATGGCGGTTCTTCAGGGGTGTTATTACGCAATGAAAAAAAGAAAAATGATGGTCATAGCGCTGGTACCGGCGGCCTAGTCGCGTGGGCGTTAGTCGAACTCGTCGGATTAATTAGTGTCAAACGATTTGTTCCACAAAAATTCTAGTACCCCCGAAAAACCGCCATACTGGTACAAATGACCCACTATTTTGTGTCACTATCTCCCGGCCTATAAGGTCTATGGTCAATGACTTGACGGATAAAATGGAGATCATACACTACATACGAGAGTTTAGGCCTGTAAATATAGTTAACAGCGTCATCTAGTTTTTTTAAAAACTGCGCAGTACATTGAGGGAATATAAATGTTTTGCATACCAAAGAGCGTAACCACCAAACGATTTGTCTGTGAATCTTAGCTGAAGATTGATTTGTTATATATTTTTTGTCTATCTTTAATGATTATCGTATTACTAAATTAGAAAGTAACAGATCATTTTATTTATAGCTATTCTTCTAGTAGCTTTTGCTTGTCTATTGCTATTTTATATTAGAAATAAATTATATTACATATGTATAAAATACTATTTGTTAAGAGATCATAATATATTTTTTATAAACAATTACCATCAATTATAATATAACATTAAATACTTACTTCTAAGGATGACTTATAAAACAAAATTTAGGTAATACATAGTATGCGATATCGTACGTAATGATTGTTTCAATAAGTTCTAATATAGCAAGCAGGAAATAAACTATATAATTCATTGTATAGTTATAAACTAATACAAAGCAACGCGATTTCGGAAATATTAAGGCGGCTGAATAATTAAAATATTTTTTTAATCGAAATAAATATTTTTTTATACAATTACGTATTTTTAATACGTTTCTCTAGATTTTTATACCTAACATCAGAATTCAGAAGTGATATCTGGTAGTCTAGCAGTGAATAGTCTTTTTTTCAAACCAACTAAAAACCTCAAAAATAATGATTTAATGCCTTGTTCTTATCTCACATATATAAATGAGAATAACTTAAAATATTTCAGACGTTTCAGACTTGATATGTACAATCATGAACGCAGCCCTCGTCTAGTAATCCAATCTCTTAGGAACGTTACCATAATTTGATTTATTCTATTCCTGTCACCGCTAGACGTTTTGCACCGCGCCATAACAAATTCGTCTTAAATAATTATCTACTAATAATACCACAATAAACAAAACATTACTATAATCTCACTACTCAAAAACTATCATTTTTTTTAGATTGTACGAGGAATGTCAAACTTTTATTTAATACATATCAGTCATTAGATGTGCTAAAATTATAATAAACAATTTATATATTATGGAAATGTGATGTGAAAATTTACCAGTACCTTTCCTTAAAAAAATAATCAGCAAATTTTCGTTAGAACAAACGATACCGTCTTCATATTAAATAAATTATTATCTGTATTTCATTAACCCAATAAATCCATCATTTCATTATTACTAAATTTTTTATCATTACTATTTTTATTTTCATTAGAATTCGGTAAAAGAGATTCAAAGGCGGACCAATCTTGTTTAATATTTGTTTGATTAGTCCATTTATTATTGAAATTACCATTTGGTGGTGGAGAGGATGTTAGAGCTAAGTGATTTTGAAAACCATAAGTCATACTACTCATTGGGGAATTTAAATTTCCCATTGCACCCATTGTATTACTAACAGGACTATTCATTGTATTACCAATTGGGCTACTCATTGTATTACCAATGGGGCTACTCATTGTATTACCAATGGGGCTATTCAGTGTATTACCGATTGGACTAGTAATTGTGTCCCCAACCGGACTCCCAACGGGTTTTCCAATTGGATTGCCCACTTTTCCTATTGGAGATGCACTCATAAAATTATTAGTGCTCATTTGATAGGAATTGTTATTGTGAGTTAAATTAGGATTTAAACTAGATTGTGGTTTCGACAATTGTGTAAGATTAGATTGAAGTAACGAACTGGTTAAATCTACAGCTTTAGGAAGTTGTGGGGGAGGCACAACTTTGGCCGTGGGCATCGTTGGTGCTTGACGTGACATCTTTCGTTGAGTTTCCTGTTGCTGTGCTAACCTAAAAAATATAAAAATACTTATAATGACAAAAAACGCCCGCTAATTATGAGATTTATATACTGCAAACAGTTCGTAGTTATTATTATAGGTACTTTGGTACAGATATCGGAAAACATCTTAAACAAATGACCTTGCCTGCGCAGAAGCGATTTTACGTATCACGGGGAGGAGGGCGGCGGCGGGAGAGATACGTGTCGATCGCGTGATTGGTAAATCAGTTGACGTTTCAGTCCCGCGATGCGCAAACTTTCCTCCACTCCCTTGTTTAATGCTCAAGAAGTTTGCCGGTATCTGTACTTAGGTTTGTTATTATGGTGAAGATGTTTTTTCCGTGTATGTTTTGTACAAGAAATGTTGTACAAAACATGTTAACAAACATTATACTTTCTTTTGTTTCATTTGTATATAAATAAGTTTGTTGGCTTATTCATTGTACACTTATATAGTCCGTAATGTTTCAAAGTGTAATTGTTACTTTGTAATGTATATTATTTTTAAAAATTCCATTATATTTTGGCTTTATAATTTTTTAATCTCATTAATATTTGGTATTATTATTTAGTTATTGTCTTCTTGTTTAATCAATTTTTTACTAAAATATCATTGTACGCTTGATGTTTATTACAGAGATCGTTCCATACCTTTGCTTATCTTCCATACTTAGAGACATTGCATCTTTAAGAGGTGGCAATGCTTCCTTCTCCTGTGGCTTAGAACTAAATGCGAATGGATCTATTCCAAGACCCGAAAACATCTTGTCAATGTCTGTTTGTGGTGTTGGTACTAAGTTGTCTGATGTTGGTGTCAGCGCATGCTCCATTACTCTACAAAAATATTTCCCAATCAATAAAAGATTTTTTTATAAATAATTCTTTCATATCCTGTTAACTTCGCGGGAAAGTAAATAAAGAAGGGATGGACTTTTGGGGTCTCCCAAAAGTCCACTTGTGGTTAGCTGATAACATGTATCAAAAATATGATCGGAACATCAAATCCTCTTAGGCCAATTATGTTCCAATAATGACCAGTCACACAAAAACATAATTTATTAATGACATACACAACTTTGCATAATATTAGGCTGAAATATTTTCATTTCACTTTAAACTAACATGGACTATAGACATGAACAAAACTCATATTACCAAAAATTTTAAATTTCTGATGGGCATTTCTAAATCTACTTGAAATAATGACAAAACAACTTACTTAGATTCCTTCTGTATGGAATTAAGTTGTTCCAGCTTAGTTCTATGCTCAGCCTCCACTTTCGATAACATTTGCTTTACCAAGGACATGAGTGCATTAAATTGATTTAATGTTAAACCATTTTCAACACAAAGTGGTATTAAGAAAGGCAACACCTTTGTGGCCATCACTTCCTTAGTGATACCTAATTTTTTGTGACTTAGAGTTAATTTGTATATACCTGAAATGTAAGAAAAATTATTAATAAATCAAGCCATGTAGTTAATAAAGTTTAGTCAATTTTAAAATTTTGGAATACTCCAACAACCTAATGATTATTTATTATTATAAAAAAAATATTATTTAATGATGACAACTTACCAAGAATCCCCATTAGTACAGCTGGTTCCCGTGAAGGTATTTGAGGCAAGAATGGTATAATTTCATCCAGGACCAGCCATTTATCTAAATGTTCCAATAATTTTCCCAGACATAACAAACAGTTTACTCTAACAGATAAATAATTTGTTTGTAGACATAACTTTTTTATTCTTGGCAATAAAGCATTTTTCATAGCTGGATAATCTATTAAAGATGCAAATGTTGGTAATACCGACAAACATAATTCTTGTATTTGTTGTGCATCAGATTCTAATGCTCGATACAACATTGGAAGGATATCTGTTTTTACTTCCTCACCTGGAGTAAGTTTTAGCAATAGCTCCATTTTTTGCATAAAAATAAGTAATATCTGTATTGGTTCTTGTATTAACATAACAGGTTTCAAAACAGGTAGTATGTATTTGATAAATTCCTCTTTTGTTGAATTTTCTGCGATCAACAAAACATTAGGTAGAATAAAAGGTACCATTGGTGGATTGACAAATTCTTTTGCTAGACATGGCAATATTCTATAAATACATATTCTGTGGGGCATTTTTTGAATAATCTGCGGTAAACCTTTGTAGAATTGAGACTTTTGAAGGTTATCCCATTGAAACAGAGAGTCTAAATAGTTGAGAGTTTTCACACCAACATCTTCAAAATAAGATATCTGTAATTTTAAAAGAATATTTACTAAATGCTAAATTTCCACAACAACATTTCAATGCATTAAATTATTAAATATACTAATAATTTTTTTCCTAAAATATTGATTTGTAAATACAGTAGAACCTCGATAACGTAAACCTCGGTAACATAAAAACCTCTGTTACTTCAAAAAATACTATGTTCCCTTCCCATCAGAGCCCAAAACCTCTATAACTTAAAATACGCAACCTCTATAACGTAAATAAATAATCTCTGTATAGGCCCTCAGTAACTAAAAGAAATGTTTCCACAACCTCTATAACATAAAATTGTTTGTGAATGAGTCATTTTATAAGAGTGTCAAAACAAATGGTTTCGGTATTTATTGCTTGCACGTGTTTACTAATGTATTGTTAACGTAAACAATACATTACCTATTGTTTGCTTTATCTAAATTCTTCAAAGCTTTGCGGCGGTTAGCTTTGTGACAACGACTTACTTGCATCATAAGTTAATGTGTTAACGTATTCTCCTCTCTATTTGTCATTGAAAATCAAATCGATTATAAACAGTGAATTTTTTAAAACAAAAGAAAATCACAGTTTTTTTTAAGTAGACTAAACCTTTAGTTGTTGTTTTATTTTTATGTAATGTAAGTAATGTGAATAAATATGATTAAATATTTAATTTTCCATCCTTCTGATGCATTCAAGTAAAAATGGGAGGAAGGGTACCCTTGATAACTTAAAACCTCGATAACATAAAATATTTTGTGTTTCCCTTGGACTTTATCTTATCGAGGTTCTACTGTATATTAGTAGATTAGATGAAATTATATTAAACTAAAATTATAATACATATATATAATTATTATATTTTTTTTACAAAATTAATAAAATATTTATTTAAACTGTTGCATACCTTTAACAATTGATGAGGATCAGGCCTCAACTCTGGTGTAACATTTAACATAAGTTTTACATATTCTCTTAAGCCTTCTGCTACACATAGAAGCTTTGATGTAGGCAAGTTTCTCAATTCATTTACAAACCTTCTAAATTTAGAATAATCCCCACTGATATTTCCAAGCGGTTGATGCCCAGTGCTATGAATGGTATAGACAAGCATACCCAAAGAAAAAATATCACTGGCTGGAGAATGAGTTGCGGAAAGAATATATTCAGGAGCTAGATAGTCTAAAGATGATTGTGTCAATGCTGGCATAGCCTGGCAGTACTCATTAAAAGGCCAAAATGGTGCTTGTCCTGTAGGACTCTGGTTTGCAATACAAAAATCAAATCCAAATATTTTCCAAGCTCCTTGTTGATTAACTACAATAGATTCAGGACTGATATTGTGATGTAACAACTTTACATCATTGTGTAAAAATGCTAAACCTTCAGCTATTTGCATAAGACCATACTTAATCTCAACTTCATACAGTTTATAGTTAACAAGGTGACTAGGTGTCGGCTGTGGCATGTTATCTGTGTTACCAAGAATGTTTGCTAAGCTAGCAAAAACCGGCTCTGTAGCAAATGCTAAGCTTTCTCTGCTTTCTTCTAAACTATGCTGAACTGTAAGTATTTGAGGATGGCGGAGTTTAGTTAGCTGTAGAATACCCCGTTTCAATATGTCTAACATGATATCCCTGTCTGCTTTTGACCATCTGTCTAATTGTTTCTTTTCAAATACAAAAATCGAAGCCTCCTGCTTAGTTGATTTTTTGTAGCCTGTATAAACCTTCCACAACAGACCTAGAAATAAAAAAAGGAATTCAATTTTCATTTATCAACAATGTCTATTGTATGTATATATATGTGTGTATATCAAATCAGTATATTCTTTACAATGTACCTGGTCCAGCACTTGCGATGTATTGAGTAGCTTCAAATTCTCTAGTCACCGGATTTCCAGGAAGTACACCAGACAATTGAGAAACCGTACTCGAAACAGATGAATAGAACTTATTAAACACCTCCATTGTAGCTAATAACTTTTCACTTTTTCTAGGAATTTAAAGACATTCCAATATAAATAGTGCAACGAGTTCTTACAGGATAAAACCAATACGAAGCACAATCACAAATAACAAGAGTCAAGACTCAAGAGTCTCAAGACAAAAGTAAAATTAAATAAAAAATATGATTGACCACAGACCAGTGATCACAGGATAGGAAGTCTGTTGATGCCTCAAAACTTCAGATTACCTCTGTCATCTGTCCGACCATATTACTGAACAGTGAACAACATTAGCCATTAGCCCATGTCTTGTTACTTATCAAAATCAAAGCAATATGTTTAAAATGTCTGGAAGACGAAGTTAGAATACAGTTTATTATGACTGCTCTGTCTCAGCCAGATGAAAGAATTAGTAACTAGTAAATTATTATAAACACTTAGTAAATTATATTTAAGAAGCAGTAGGGCGTAATCGGAAATGGGAAATTTTGTAAATAAATGTTTTTGCTATCATGAGTTTTATTTATTTCTACCGTATAATTACTATTATTATTATTAATTACTTAAGATGTCATGTGGAACATAGTGAAATGGTTGCAGCTCCTTACAAACGTTGTGTAAAAAAAACATGGCGATTAAAACGAGTGGCGGAGAGTTTATTGCCAGTTCTTCTCTTCCGTTCTACGCCCTTGATTTGAGAACTGGTACTAAATGTAAAATTAGAAGCATTATTGTGCGTTTTCCAATTACAGCACTAGAGCGCATTTTGCGGCATAATGCTCAACGTTGAATGTTCCAACTACAGCAACGCTTCGCACAATTGAGCACTCTCAAAACGAATGCTCTCGAGTCTCGCGTGCTTCTCGCAATAAATACCAACACAGTGACAGAAAATTGACCAGTGTTTTTCTTGAACTTGGCATTTATCGAAATTTTCGTTAGTAAATATTATTTATTGTTGAAAAATTTGTTTCGTCGTAAATTTTGAAAATAATTAAAGTTATTACAAACTGCTAAAAAAAATTAATATAAGTATGGATGAAGGTATAAATAGTTACTCTTTTTATATTCAAATTTATTTTACAGGATTATACTCTTGTAAACATTGCAATGGTTTTGAAAAAGTATATAATTTTTTTAGAAATCATTTAAAAAAAATTACTCAAAACGTAAATGATGTAAACTTCTTACATGAAACTACCTATATATTTTACTGTTAATTTAGCTTGTTAAAACCTTATATTCTTTAAAGGTTTTCTCTTATTTCAGGAAAAAATTGTTAATGAAATAATTTGATTATTAAAATAAGCGTAAAAAGTTTTCAACCAATTATTATTGTTAACCATATTAATGAGGTTGCTAACTCTATTCAGAACATTTTTTTTTCAACACTGACTTAGCGCACTCTGCTGATGCATTTGATAACTAATTCACGTTCCAATTAAGCTTCAATTCGACTGCCGCATTGTGCGGCACTGAGTCGCAAAATGCTCTGTAATTGGAAAACGCACAATATGTATTTCTTTACTGACGAGTCATAAGTGTACAATGTGTTACCTATATGATTAAATGATATTTGAATTTAACATCCCAACGACGGCAAAAGGTCTACCTCCATTTCTTCCACAAATTCCTACTAAGAAAAGATGGAACCCAATATTGGGACATTTTTGCCAATGCAGCAACAAAAAAGCAAAAAAATATAATATTTTAATGCATTATAGTTATAATCATGTTGGGTCCGATAATTTTGATCTATAATAAGATAAATTTACGTGCACGTTAACTGCCCAAAAGCATAAGATTTGTAAATAATCTAATATACCTGCAACAACACAAACCAGTTATAGGATAGGATGAAGTAGGATTATAGTTTTTTTTATTAATATTGTATTATAGGCACATTACTTGGCGTAAAAACATAAACATTAATAATTAGTAACACATTGTAAATTTCTACCGGAATCTCAAGAAAATTGGGAAAATATAATTTATATTTGGGATTAAATGATCTTGATACTGTTTAATTTTCATTTGTCTTTAGAGCCCTGCCTCACCGCTACGCCATGGCCACGTCGCCAGCGACGTCTGGGAGTCTTAAAACTTCATAAATGATGAATAAAAAAATAATCAATTTTTTTATATTTATCGATTTTTTCCTAAATTTTACAACTTTAAAGTTTTAGAATAATAACCAACCACCAAAAAAAATATTAATATACTAACCTCACCTAACCGAACAATAGATAATAATTGATTTTTGGACAACTCCGGGGCTACGGGAAATGCAGCCTCTCCACCCTTGCGTACCAAAGCACAGGCATTATGCAAGCTGTAGTGGCTAAGGCTGGTCGCCGAAGGTGACCAAAAAACCAGAGGCTTGTTACGGTGGGTGGGGGCTGCTCTTCCTCCGCCCCTCCGAGCTTTTTACATACACTCTAGGAGTAGCCCGGGTAGAGCAGACAATTCCATGTGGATAGTGGGATGCTCCGATTCGGTTTTGGGTACTTTTAGGATATTAAATAAGTAAGTAAACACTTTATCCAGTAAGAATTAGATAATACAGAAAGTTGCAAACAATGAAATACAAATACTAATTAGGAAATACGAACGAGTAGGTATCGATACGTTCAAAATTTTCGGAACCCTACACTAATTGAAACGAGAAGTGACGTTTGACATCAATTATTTGTCAAATTTTATTTTTTAATTGCGTGTTATTTGCCAATTTGTATGAAAAGTAAAAATAAATGTAGCTCATGAACCGTAAGTTTCCGGAACCTAAAACTTTGCAAAACGGTTTCTTTTAGTTTGTACTATCTACAGAAAAAAATATGAGCTTTTAAATCGATGGTCCATATTAGAAAATTTATCCTGATGGGAATTTAACATGTTCAATAAGGAAAGCCCCTTTAAGGAAGTCACATTTTAGTACAGAAGAAAAATATAAAATTAGCTCAAAGTATCATAACCACTCAGTCCAACTTACCGTCAACTGTACCACGCAATTTAAAATCAAAGATTGAGTGTGATTTATACCTTCTTTTTCCTTGATTTTACGATAATCATTGAAAATAATATTTATCGCTTGATATCGAAGTGGCTTTTTCTACATTTTCATAAAAACAACAAATTATAGTCCTTTTCATGAAAGAAGTCCCCCAGACGCGGCGCTGCAATCGCATGACGTAATGTTGCCATTTATGAGTAAAAAATTTACCTACTTTATTTACATTTAGCAGATGTAATTTATCAAATAATACTATTTGCATACTTCGATGAAATAATATTTCTGTTATGTAAAAAGTATATTTTTATTTACTTATTTTATCGGTGTTCTACCTACTTACAGGGAAAAGATGAGAAAATAGGGTAAATAAAAACAATACAATTTTTATTCAGAGTTTTAATGCATAATTGTTGAGTTACAATTTTTTTCGAAATACACGCCGCTGTTATACCTTCGTTTGTAATTCTTGTTACAGTTTTCTCTGACACACCTGCAATTAAATTATGAACAATTAAAAATAATAGTAACTTTAAGTTTATAATGCTTATGTAATATATGTTTTAATTTCAGTTACCTAGTTTCATCACGTTATATATTTATTCAATTTTGTCGCAAAAACGAATTTATATCATAAAAGTCCCATCAATACAGCAAAAAATTATTAAATGGCAACTCTAAAAAGTACCTGTTATGGCGCCAACTCTCTTCCGAACATTGTTTAGTGGTATTAAAACACCTTGATTCTTATGTTCCGCTTCACAGAACTCTTTCACCTTTAATATAATTTCTCGAGCCGAACATTTTACAACTTTTGGCATTGTAATCAATCTTCAAAATGCACTAAGCTACTTAAAAAATCACAAAAATCTACCACAACAAACGAACTTGATAACATCGACTAATGACAACATTGCCGACCTGTCAAATTTAGTTCCAAAAATCACCGCGGGACTTCTTTCATGAAAAGCACTATACAACAATTTGTTTGCTTTTTTTTTTTAATCATTCGCCGGGAGAATTTGATTTGACGGTTGACACTTGCCATATGAAACTCTCACTTTTATATGTTTTTTTGGTTTAACTTTTCAGACACTGTTAATTGAACCACAATAAGCGCTTTCAAGACCACCAACTTTAACAATCGACCTTTGTAAAAATTTGTTATTTTTTTAACCTCACGCCGCCAACTTATACTTAGCCGAGTCTAAACGTTAGGTTCCACAGATATCTCATATCCTAGTCTAATCGAATCGTCCTTGGTCTGTCATCTGTGGACACAATCTCGAGAAATCAAATAAAAATAAGTTATGTACGAAATTAAGTTTCAAGTTATTAAGATATAACATGTTTGTATGTAATACAAAAGTATGATTCTACACCAAACTATAACAGTTCTTTTTTCATTTCTTACTCTTACTATAGCTGAAAGTGAGCCATACCTGAAGGAACCATATCGCCCACTAAGTCCACTTGTTAAGTGTAATTTTTTGCCTATAGAATTTCTAGATTGTGATGAGCCAGTAGATCATAAAGGTAACGAAACTGCAAAGAAGGCAGTAAAGCATGGCTGTGTGAAATTCGGAGGTGTTAGATATGAAGATGTGGAGAAAACAAAGGTGCAATGTAAAGCACTAGATGGAATTGAGTGCTATGGAAGCAGGAGTTTTCTTAGGGATGGATTTCCTTGTGTACGATATTCAGGACATTACTTTACAACAACCTTAATTTACAGTATATTACTAGGATTTCTTGGAATGGACAGATTTTGTTTGGGTCAAACAGGTACAGCTGTGGGCAAACTTTTAACATTGGGTGGACTTGGAATTTGGTGGATTGTAGATGTTGTATTATTAATAACTAATAATCTGCATCCAGAAGACGGTAGTAACTGGAACCCATATGTTTAGAAATATATTAACCTAACATCCATCATGTTAGCTATCTTTTATTGTCGACACTTAGAATTAAGCACACACTATATCACTTGTTAATAAGATTTTCTTAATGACTTCAATAAATCATTTTACAGTATACATATTTTTTTCCTACATTCCTTTGGTGACTAAGGCACACCTAACATGATTATGATAAAAGTGGATATATAGCTGTATTAATAGATAAATAATTATTGATATATAGTCTTTGCTCTATTATAACAATATAATATCATAATAAATTTTCAAGATTTATGAGATTGTCGGTAAATATCAGAAATATATTTGGATGTATGTTACAGATACAGTATTATTAAGTATATCAAGTATTTAAGAAAACATTTGAAACTGTCGGAGTTTTCTATTATGATAATTAAAACAACCACTGTAAATTTTACTTTTATTATACTTAAGCCACTAAAGCTGATGCTGTGCTTGATTCGTACTTCCAGTTGGGGGGAAGGACACTCTTGGTCTTATAGTAACGAGCAAGCCTGTGGATTCTAGATTCAACCAGAATAAGCCTGAATTTACTGTCCTTGTCTTTCCTGTTACGTTCCAAGTGCTTCCTCATGGCAACAGCTTTTTTGATTAAGTAGTAAAGGTCTTCTGGTAGATCTGGGGCAAGTCCCATAGCCTTCATAATACGAAGAATCTTTTTACCAGTGACAAACCTGACTTGAGCCACTCCATGGGAATCACGAAGCATAACACCTGAAATTTTAAAAATTAAATGTTTAAAATATATACAATATTACAGAATCAAATTAAGTTAGACTATTGGAAATAAATAGTATCATTTAAAACAGCATAGATAACTAAAATTATATCTGGATTTATATTCCAATATTAAAGATCTATCACAATACACATCCTAATTTAACCTCATTTACAATTAGTATACAATATGTTCCTTAAAACATATAATCTTAATAGGTATTTTAAAGAACACAAAACAAGTAATAACAGCACTCACCAATTTGGGAAGGAGTCAGACCCTTCTTGCCAAACTTGAAAATGTGTTCCTTAACATCTTCAGCGGTTGATTTTAACCAAGTTGGAACGCTGCGACGATAAGGCAACGCTGACTGCGAGATACCCTTGCTGAAATCCAAAATAACTATTGATCAAGACCGCCATGTGTTGATTGCATAGGTTATGTTTTTGTAAAGCTTTTAATACCAATCATACAATAAAAAATTTAATCGGAATTTAAGCCAAACAATCCACTAAGTAAAATAAATGTAAAATTACCCAGGTGCGTGCATACGACCCATGATTGCGGCTTTTTAAAAAATTGCCGTTCTGACAACTACAACAAGGGAAATCAAAAAGATGGTTTCGTTGACGACTTGAAGACCGGAAACCATTAAAACGTTCTATAGTCTTTGGGCAGACATCGGCACAGACTCATGAAAAACACATTAAAGTTATTATAGGTCTACACTCTACCCGAATCTCATAGCATAAAACAAATATAAAAAATAAGATTTTCATAATGTCAAGTGTCATCCGTTAAATCAAAGTACGAGATCTGAGATTTTAAGATTATCTTCTTGTCGAAAAAGCCACTTTCAATTTAAGCGAGAAATATTTTCAATATTTATCGTAAAATAAAGGAAGAAGAAGGTGTAAATCAGCGCAGTGACTATTCATACGGATATCCGTATAAATAGTCACTGCGTTGGCGGCCATTCACGGGCGATCCATCGATACATTTGGCACGCTGTCGATCCAAAACTCGTCCATGAATGTGAAAACACTGTCGGTCCAAATGGATTGGCTCGGCGCGATGGAGTTCCAACTGCGCGAATGTCCATCGCGCCGAGTCAATTGGCGCGGCGCGTATACGCAGGCGGCGCGCTCGTGAATGCGGAAAACCAACGGTCCGGTCGGTCTGAGTCTAACTGCTATCTTCCGCGCAATCACCCTTAAGTGGCGCTGGGAGTCCCGTTACGCCCATGGGCTTGCGGGGGGTTGCGGGATACGCGTCCCGCTCAACGGCGGGACGGTCGTTGGGGCGGGCCTGGAGCGGCCCTGAACCTCGTTTGCGCTGCGGAGCGTCTTCGCTCACGCAGCGCCTCTCCTCTCATGTCGGTGGGGCTGGTGGCGCCCCCCCGTGGCGGCAACGAGCGCGCGCGGGCGCGGTCGTACCACACCGGGTGAGACCCTCGGTTACCCGAGGGAAGCCCAGCGAGGCAGACCAGCGGACGAATCCTCTGCGCGCTCCGAGACGCCGACGGGAGGGGTCCAGCCCTTTTGTCTTGGATGTTGATGTTATAAATGTGTTATTGAGATTCATCTGGTTCCGCGCAAACCAGCTCGCGGCTCGCCTGTGGTCTGGAGGTCGTGTATGGTGCGGGGCGAGGCGCTGGAGGTGCTGGAAGCCTAACAAAACAAACAAAAACGCGATGCAGCATTAGAGGTTTTGCTAAGTTTTTATAAAACCAAATCGCCTAACGCCACTATTGACACAGTAAAAAAGAAACTTCAGGCACTAAGAGCCTCATTCAGGAAAGAGTTTAATAAAGTAAGTACTTCTTCTTCCTATCCGGTGCACTCTTGACAGAGCGGTCGTGACCGCTAGGAAGTAGTTGTAGGGGCAGATGTGATGCGCTTCACGACGTTTTGCTACCTACCGACCTACTACGTTGTTGAATACGCGGTACGCTATTTTTTTTAAAGACAATTCACACCAATTGACCTAGTCCCATGCTAAGCTGGTGAAGCTTGTGGTATGGGTACTAGGCAACTGATATACATACATATTATAGATAGACATATAAATACATATTTAAGCACCCAAAACCTAAGCACAACACCAAATGCTCATCACATCGATGTTCGTCTCAGCCGGGGATCGAACCCGGGACCCATGGATTCGTAGTCAGGGTTACTAACTACTAGACCAATGAGTCGTAGTTTATCGGACCGAGAGTGGTATAAAAAAATAATCCAATTATTAATAAACAAAGGATATTAAATTAATCCTTTGTTTATAATTTAATATACAGGTTGGAATTTATTCATACACTGATTGACTTCTCGTCGTAAATACCGTCACAATAGGGTTAAAAAGAAAACAATAAATACATTATTTATTTATTTATTTCAGGTTAAAGCATCAATGCAATCAGGAGCTGGTACAGATGACATCCATGTTCCAAAATTATGGTACTATGACGAATTAATACTATTAGAACAAGAGACCAAAAAATCAGGCCGATGATTTCACTGAATAACAAACATTACCTGTCGACATCGTTAAAATGATTCATGTGCACTTTTTTATTATTATTAGTATCATTTTTTTTAATGTACCTATCCTTTATTAGTTTAGTTTGTTTTTTTGTGTTCCTGTTTAGTTTCTTTTTCTTTACATGTATTTTTGCACTTTTTGCCTACCTTATGTAATTTAATACATTTTCTTTTGTGGTTGCCTGGAAGAGATCGCTCGAAAGCGATAAGGCCGCCAGTTGCCTTTCCTTTACTTGTAATTTTGTTAAATTTTTATATCATAAAGCAACAAAGTGTAAATAAATAAATAAATAATTGTAACTTGATTTTTATAATAAAGAATATTCATAAATATAACAGTTCTTTTTACTTAATTTCATATAATCCTTAAGAGCAAAAAGAATAGCTTTACATGTATCAGGAATTATCACTCCCAAACGTTGTGGAGAGATAAGTGTAGGAAATTTCAACTCCTCATATGACATGCCCGAAGCTAAGAATCGAAGAGTGGCACTAAGTCGTTCATGAGGACTTATAGCTTCCCTCATATTAGTGTTTTTTTTCTGAATCAGCGGAGTCTCCAGTTCCAAAAGTTTAAAATAGGTAGGTTCATCCATTCGCATATAATTCCTCCAGTCAGTTGGCTCCAAAGTCAATTCCTTCATTAAATTTATGTGAGTGAGTTGCGATCTTTTCAGCAACCAACCAATCCTTACACCACTTTATTTTTTTTTAAACTAGACAAATCGCTATGGTAGATAAATAAAACTCATCTTCTGAATCGAAGTTCATTATGAACACGTCCGGTGCTATCGACGCCTACACTCCAAATGATCAAATGGAACGGCTCGCTGGCGCGTTCGTGAATGGCATGAATTTGGCTCGGCGCGACGTCGAGTATCGAGCCCGTGGCGCGAAAGCCATATGGATCGCCCGTGAATGGCCACCATAATGTTTTGAGAAAATGTTTTGTGAATGTAAACATTTGCAAATCAGCAAGAGAAACCTATAGGGATTTCATTGAATATGCGCAACTGCGTTGTGAATCAGGTCTTTACAATTTGTATAAATACTATTTACAACTATTTGTAATTCATTTTACACAGAAATCACTGTTTAAATTTATCAGAAATTGCAGTCTTGAAGTCTGTTTACTAATTTACAAGCATAGTAGGTACGTCACAGGGACTTGAAGTGTTTGGCGGGTTCTTAAAATTATGAGATTTTGAAGCAATAAGTAAGCAACAGAATTAAGAATAACAATTTGTATAGGTAATAAATAATTGATAATTGGTTTATCTTGGATCCTATTGGATCGTATAGTCGCCAACCGAACATGTAATGATCGCATTGGGTAGTCTATCCATGGTCTATGCCTAACAATTATTTTACTTTTGTCTGTGACCTGCTCCGCACTTCATGGAAAAATTATAACTACAGAATATAGATTTTATGTATTAGATGTCGTTTTGTGTTAAAAATAATGGCTGAACAATACGGAATATCTCAAACGGAATATGAACTTATTAAAAAACAAGCTGCTAGGCGAGCTGAAATGCGTCGTGAATTCCTAAAACAGCGGACAAACCCATTTAAACATGCCGCTGAAGCTGGCTTTGTTGTAAGTTTTATTACGTAATTAGTATTTAATTTATATATATTATGTATTTGAATTAGTGATAATTGGTACCTATGTTATGTTTTTGTTTTAGTTCGACGATGCCCATCAGAGATTTATCTCTATGAAAGTAACGCAATTTGAATATTTCAAACCCAATCGAAGAACTGCTATATTTGGAATTGGAGCTGTTGTTATACCTATGTTTTTGTATGGATTTCTTATTCAAAAAGAACGATCAATTCGAGAAGCAAAATGCCGATCTGGAGAACTTCGGTACAGAGATAGACTATTTAAGCTGTCTTAAGTTGCTGCTGTGATTCAGAAAAATAACTAATTAAAGTAGTTCAAATTTATGTATGTGAATAAAATCTATAGAAGAAAATAACATATTATCTATTTCTTTTAATTCAAGTACTGTACTAAGTTTTGAAAAATAACATAATTTGTTCTATGTTTAAATTTGAATGACATGAAAATGAGTGCATTTTTTTATTGTCAAATGGTTACAATTATTATTAATGAAAGCAAGTTGCTTAATATTTCAAAGATATAATGTGCGACTATGCTTTTTCTGAAATTGAATGTAAAATAATTAAAGCCCAGATTGAAAGAAGAGCTAAATATAGACAAGAATTTTTGAGATTGAGAACTGATCCATGTAAACATTCTCTTGAGTCAGGATTTGTTGTAAGTATTTAGCATGTTCCTCTTATTTAGTTGGAAAGAACAAAAGGAACTATTAAACATATTGACATCAAATGTTGGATGTTCTATGTTTGTGTTGGTGTAAGAAATTTATATATTATTTAAATACTTTTGCTTGTGTATAGTGTTTAAATAATATATTAATTCTGTGTTCCCAGATTATATGGGTTGGATTGAGCTGAGAGGCTTATGTATTATGTTGATAATACTATGAATCACAATTAATTACAGTCTGTGCCACTATCATTTTGTCATAAAACTTGTCCGAGTGTAATTAATTTATATATATTTTTTAGTTTGATGAAGCCCATCAGAGATTTATATCATTGAAAGTAACACAATATGAATTTTTTAAACCCAACCTCCATACGGCTTTGTTTGGAATAGGAGCTGTCATTGTACCTATGTTTTTATATGGCTATCTTATACATAAAGAGCGATCAACTCGCGAAGCAAAGTGCAGATCTGGGGAGCTTCGTTACAGAGACAGACTATTTAAGCTGTCGTAAATTGTTGTTATATACTGAATAAAAATAATGCAGTACAGTAGAAAAAAAATGTAAATAAATTCTACACAAGAAAATATTCTACTTTTCTTTCGACTTAAATAAAGCCTTTTTGTTCTCTATTTAAATTTGAATTTTGCTATTGTGAAATGATCATAATTCTTATCAAACTGATTATATATCTAGAAAGAAAATAAAATTTCAATCAACACTAGAACTGTAATTTTCCCATCTATGGGCATTCAACACAGAGACTCAATTTACAGCTTGATCATACACATGATTATTTCATCTTCATTAAAGCTAAAAACATTTGTGGAAACAGCAGGGAATGCTGCATAAGTTATCTGCATGTTTATGATTACATATGAACTGAATAAAAAAAAAACACCAACCTAATTTAGTATTGGAAATTAAAATATTGGTAGAGAATATTAGATTTGTTAAAAAATATTTTGTTGCACTTGTAATGTTTTTAATATTCTGAATGTCTTAAGAAATAATAATGTAGAATATATTATGTTTTGCAAAATATTATCTATATTATCTTCCTTAGGTCAGTTCCAACTATGACTATGAAGACCTATTTAGTGGTGCTGTCAAAAGTTTTTGGAACTTAAAATTAGTATTTTTTTTCTTAAAATATAAAACATAACAAAGGGGATTATTTTGATTTAAAAAATTATCGGTCATCCAATGACTTGTCCCTCAAAATCACAGCATCATCAAATTTAACCATATATGTTGTGCCTTTATGCCAATGAGCAGTCACTTTAGCAGCCTGAAATTGAAAAAAAAAACAAGTGTATTGTTTATTTACACTATCAGTATGTTAAACTCTGAAATATTTAAATGAGAAAAAAAATCTAAATATTATATAAAAACTTACAAAGCCACTTCTAGTTAAAACTGCTTCAATAATTCCAGCGTTGAAAGATGCACAGTTAAGGGATCCTTTGTCTTTAGGTACACTTATAAATTTATTTACCTGAAACATTTAAATATTAATACAGATTTATTGGTCAAATGTTTAAATTTATCTTAATACTGATAAACAAACTAAAATGTGATGCACATTCAGTTAAAATATTTTTAAAATGCATGAACAATCCTTTGGGTCAGTTGAGAATGGTATCCATATATGTATTGATATAAATCCACTTATATACAAATATTGAATTGCTTTTTTTCTTCAATATATGTAAACTTGTGCTGGAAGCTGATGCTAGAAAAATGCCTCAGAGAGAATTGAAGACAATTTTCAGGCTTGAAAGATTGTAAAAACTAGAACCCAAATACTTTAACTGCTAAACTTTGAAAACTCATAACAATAAAATAACAACAAGCCAATAGGAAATTAGTATCGGAAGAAGTTTGTATTTGAGAAAGCGAGCAGTATTCAATATAAGTTGTACTATAGCCTTGTGAAGCTGCATAATTGTATTTAAGCAAGATCAGTATATTTGTAAACAAGTTACCAGAGCATCCTTTTCAATAATATAGTATGTCCTTTCATCATCATTTGCATGCTCTAACTTATCTGCTTCTTTACCAAATAATACCTAAAAAAAATTGTATTAAGTGTCATGTCATGTTGGTTATGATGAGAGAATTAAAGTAAATAATCTATTTCAAATAGTGTGGCAATGGCTAAAAAATTTAAGGATTAAGAATTAACTGATGCTCTTGGTTTAATTTTATTGCTGCATTTTACATACCTTCCACAGAGTTGATTTAACAAACAATAGCATGTTAAGAAGTTTTATTTCTCGTTTACTATTTCTTTCTCTAACAAAGTATAAATCTAGCAATCTGCTACCAACGTCTTGTCCCATTTCAGACAGTCTGAAAAATTAAAGTTGTTTCATCACAGCATAGTAAACTTAAGCACCCCTAACACTTTACAGTTAAGTTAGTATAGAGTTTAGTAAGCATGGCCACATTTTTAATTTAAGTTACCTACTTTTTGAAAGATCTTTGCCCAAATAATTGCACTATGTTATATGTAACGGATATATATACGTCTTTTTGCAACTCCCAGTGGTTTGGGTTCAACAACTATTTAAAATTTTGTAACTACTTACTTAGTCTGTAATTCCTGTATGGAATGCGAACGATTTTGACTATACTGTACTATTTCTGAAAACAGCAGAGCGTAAATAGCTAGAGAGACTTCGCCTTTTCCTTTACTGAGAGGCTTGTCAAGAATTGATGATTTTGAACGACTAGATGACATTTTATTTGCCTGAACTGGAGTAGGAAGAGGTTTGAAACTTGGTTACAGCAGCAGACCGCTATAGTATCAATTTTAAACAGAATTTTAGGTTTGTATATTGTTCAAAGTTAAACCTTTGGCTCAATTTTAAAACTAATTTGACACTTGAAAGAAATCAGTAAAATGTAAATACCATAACTCGACTGACGGATAGATCCACAGATAGTATAAAAACGAGTCGGATTTTTAAGTTCTATCCGATCTTGAAAATATTAACAATAAAAGAAAATGTAGGTAGTACTAGTAGCGTAAAAAAATATAATCAATCTCAATGTTGTTGTAAATAAAAGTTTCCACAACGACACTTAGCGCAATCTAAGTTTAGAATTTCAAAATCCGGTGCATTTATAACGTACGGGAGTCGGACTAGGCTTCTTGTTTCTGAATCTTACAGTATATCTGCTCCAAGTTGAATCATTAAATTGTTCTTAAGAGAAGAAAACCTATTCTATAAACCAGTAGATTATTCTATACAAGAGACCGATTATGTAATTGATTTATAAGGCTATAAAGGTGTAGTTCATAATACTTTGCTATAAGTCAATTTTATAATAGAAGTGATACAATGGAGTGTAAGTTTTAGCTATTATATGCTAAGAGAACTTAAATGAAACACTAAAAAGGCTTATCTATTTAATAATAACATCATTTCTTTCTTCACTATAAAATAGAATATGTCCATACATGGGACGGTGTCAGAACATACTTATTTTTATATTATACAATTGCATCAATAAAACAATTGTAATGTAAAACACTTTTATTTAATAATTATTTATAAAGACCTGCACCTTTTTGTTACACAATGTATAATTAATTAACACCTTATCAATTATGTATTTGAATTTTTAAATTGTACAATTTGTTCTGTAAGCTTTATTTTTATTTAAATTAATGTAAGGAGTTAACATTTCTTATTTTTGTAAGAGTAAGAACAATTACATATTCACATCTTGCAGTATGATATAAACCATACAGTGATTATAGGGAAACAAATTAAAGCACAACCAATAAAATAAAAAACCTGCTCCAGGGGCAGGCTCGGATTATAGCAACACTGAGAATAGTTGTACTCATGAAAATGGATAGTGTATAAATATTGTAATATAATAAACTCAATCATAAAATAAAGTTTAATTTACAAGAACAGGGATCTGTAATTATTGTTTCTTTTCTATAAATTTACAACATACAGACATGTATGTCCTTTAAGGATAGTTTTGACTTGAATAATTTAACAATCTTCTTTCTTATTAATTTAATAATAATATGACAATGTAAGACTGCAGGTACAAATTTCTACTACATAATGTAGGTTTTATTAGTAATTGTTAAGACTTAAATTTAATTGTGAAGTAAAAATAAATAACAAAAGATCCAACTCTTTGGTTGTTTTGTGGGATTGTGGTAAGTGCTAATAAAATATTTACAAGATTTTGCATTGAATTTGGCATTTTTTTAAAGATTACTGCCAAAAATTTCATTATGTTATATGGTTGTACAATTTTAATTTTAATAAATATAATAGCACAATCTGCTATATTTCAATGAGTGGAAGTCATGTTTCTAGTACACTATGAGCTGTATCAAATACACTACAGAAAATAACAAAATATCATTTAGTAGTTAAAACATTTGTGCCATTTGTAAAAAAGCAGACTATATCAAATGCCTATTGAAAATCTTATTGTATTTGAGATAATGTAATTGTATTAATAGATTATAAGAACATCTAGTTAGTACAGATATACTAGAATGTTCACTATATTTAATTTACTGTGCATCATATCTACATATTTGCCATTATATCACTTAACACCAAATTCTCTTAAAACAGTGGATTACACAAAACCGAAGTTTTAAGTGACTAAGGTTTTTAATTAAATTATTTACAACAATTAGCAGCATGTAGATTGTACAGTTTCTGCTTCAAGAAGGTTAAAGTCCATACCATTTGGTCGATTGAAACCAGATTTTATACCATCCCAGCCATCCTCAACTTTGTATTCACCTGTTTGAATCCGATTGTAAACTTCTTGAGCAACAAGGATAAATGCTTGTTCAACATTTACCCCTGTCTTTGCTGAAGTCTCAACATGATGTAAGCCTATAATAAAATATTAAATAAATGATTAGACACTTACTCTTTAAAATTTAACTGATATTGATAATATTTATTACTAATAATTATTTTTACATATCATAGAACAATATTCTTTAATATATTTTATAAAAATAGTTGGAAGTTCCTAGTAACAAATTAAGTAACCTTCATTCATTTGATTAGTAAGACAAGGTCTTTAAATTTCAAATATTTTACAAGGTTGATTAGATTTGAGTCAAGAAATATATTAATTTGTTGCAAAACAATGGACAGTTGTTTATTCTAAAATTATTATATATACTGTTGTTGATTGCTGAAGTACTTAAACACAAAATACATAGTTCTACATGCAACAGTTCCAAAAAATAATCCCTATCACATAACAAACTAAAAAAAAGGGAACACAATAATTAAGCTTTTAGGTTCAATTATAAATCAAGTTATTCAAAAACATATTTTAATATACCTTTTATTAAAATCTCTTACAATAGCTAGATTTATGATAAAGGATTTCTAATTTAGTATGAGTTAATACATTAGACATTGAATACATACCATTTTCTTCTGCAAACATCCTAGCCTCTTCACAGGAAACCTCCCTGCGTGCACCGTTTTTAGAATCTGTTCCTACAAGATCTACTTTACACCCAACAAGAGCAAATACTGGTCTATGTGGCTCTATGTGACGTTTTGCTTCCATCATCCATAGGGGAATATGCTCAAAGCTCGATCTATTACAAACATCGTAAACTAGAAGAGCGCCCACTGAATTTCTATAATACGATTTCGTTATTGATCTAAATCTTTCTTGACCAGCAGTATCCCACAATTGTAATTTGATTCGCGTACCATCCTGTACTTCAATGATACGCGCAAAGAAATCTACTCCAACGGTGGGATCCGACAACTGAAACATAATGCGTAATTTACATAACAAAATTTCCAAAAAAAAAATATAACAACAAAGGAATTTACCTCAGCAAATTTTCCATCTGTGAAGTATTTAAGAAGCGAACTTTTGCCGACGGTGCTGTCTCCGATTAAAATAAGTCTAAATTGATAGTCGAATATGGGATCAACCATTTTCTAACATGTAATAATAGTGATTCCTTGAGTATTTTACGTATTAACGCAAAAAATATATTAATACTACGAAATTGAACACACACTTGACCACAGATGTAGATAATGTGTACCTTTTACTCCTTTTAGTTTAGTTACTTTGAACACTTGACTTTGACAGTCAGTAAGAATTTAAGATGCTGCAACTGTGGTCTGTGTATCCGCCTGAGTTACCTTAACACAATGTTTTACAATTTATTTTGCATTTTAATTAATTGCTTTAGCCACTAGTCCACCCTATCATCTTTGCTTGGTGGTCGTCAACGTTAATAAAATATTTGGCTAATTACATGTACGTGTAAAATGTATGAAATAAAAATTCTACACGGCCTAAGAAGTAGAAAAAGAACCTAATAGGTACTTCTTAGTCCGTGTATAAACAATCTGCAAGCTGAAATTATAAAAAAAAACAGATAGGGATGCTGTGCAGTACAGATACTGTGCAGTAAATATTATCTGTGATAGAGATCGTTTCACGATAGTTTAACGTTTTCACTTTTCCCAGTCCCCAGACATTGAATAACAATTATATTATTAGCATTCAGGAATATTATTAAACACGCTATAATCCTAATTTTAACATAGAATATTATTATTTATTATATATTGTCTGCTTTTGGGGATATACATGCTTTTTAGTAACTAGCTAAGAATTTGTTAAAACAGTTTCTCCAAAAGTTACTATCCCGCCGATATATTACAACTGATGATAAGAACCAAACAATGAGTTTTACACAAGGATTAGCGAAGATCAAAGAAAACGATGATAAACATAAAACAACTCCAATCGGTAAGTTCTTTCTAACAATAAAATATATACTTGTTTAACATTGGAATTTGTTAAGTCTTAACATAACCTCTATCATATAATTCTTTATAGCGAAGGTGGCACCTGAACTCAAACAGAATAATGATGTTGATACACAAATATCAAAGACTTGCGCTGTTCTAGGTTGTGAGGAATCAAAAAATTTTAATGCCGACTCATTTTTCCCGTAAGTAAACCGCAAAATAATATATCCGATATTGTTTTAATTTGTGTATGTCCTAGATTAAATAATCTTTATAAATAAATGGTATTTCTTTGAAATTAGGGTGATTCATTCAAACTATAACTAATAAATATATTTCGGTAGTTTTATTTTGAAACTTGTACTGAAACTGATTCTTGTTTATACTGCCAATATTTGAAAAATACTTACGATTTTAAATGGACTAACAGAATGGAAACACTCCTTTTGTTGAATTTCCTATAATATACATATATTTTTAGTATACAGCAATAAACACCTACCTAAACAAGCTTAAAAAGAATATTGCATATTTTGTGTTATGCAGGGAATATGTTAATTCAGTCTAACTTTTGTCTTGCTTAAAGCTGATTTACACTGGTTTTTAGCTTTCCTGAAGATGAACACCTAAGACAGATATGGACAGATCTTACTGGAAGGAACAATTGGACACCCACAGATTACTCTTATATTTGTGTTCAACACTTTTCAGTAGATTGTTTTGAATGTGACTCTAATAATGCTGTAGTTCTTATTAATAAGGCAGTACCCTCATTAAAACTACCTAAACATGTTTTAGAGGTGAGTAAAATGTGAGCTATTGTAGTAAATTAATAAACCTTGCATTACATTTTAAATAGCAATCAGAACTTCATTGCTAGTCAGTAAGGGAGGGATCTCCATTATTTCTTGAAGCTACAATATGTATATATAATGTATATTCAGAAAATCTAAATACAGTGGTATTACAAGAGTCAAGTGTCTTTTTCAAAATGTAAAGAAACTTTATTAAAAACAACAATAACAGATGCTTTGAAACAAACAAAGGATGACAATTCATCAAATTATAAATTATGATTTAACAAAACCTACATAAATCATAGTTATTGTCAGTTTACTATATTGCAAGCTATCTAACAACAACAGTATTTACAATTTTGCCTTATGTTATTAATATTTTTTAAGATTGATTTAACTATCCTATAAAAAATTTACATACCTTTTTTATCTTTAGCATACATGATGCTTATAAAAAAAAATGTTTTAGGTTGAATATATTGAAGAAGATTCATTGGACAATGAAGCTGAAGAAGAAGACTACTTGGAAAATGATTATGAAATGGATGTTGATGATTCAGCTTTTGAGAGATCAGGAACAAATGATACAACTGTACAGAAATCAAATGATTACTCTAAAGAAATATCTATAACAAATGGACCAACACATTCCAATAGTAATTCAAATGTAGACATAAAAGAACATTCTGAAATGGAAAAACCCTTTAGCGACATGCAGATTAAACAAAATGTTAAAGTATTAAAACTCTTTACTGAAGTACAAAGAATGCAACGTGAGTCAATTGAAACAAAAAATAAATATAAATATGCCTTGCGCTCATATAAACGTCAAACACGGTTTTTAACAAGGCTTCGTGAAGTAATAGAAATGAAAAAGAAAATTTTAGAACAAAAGAAGAAAAAGAAGTCTCGAATTCTTCTATCATTGCAAGACAAAATAAAAGAAGATACAAGTGGTCTTGTTCTAGCAATGCCAACTAGACACACCGATGACTTAAAGAATTTTGCACTGAGTATTTATAAATATTCTCCGCAGGCCTACATATATATCAGAAATGCTCTTAGAACTCTTTTACCAGGCATTGAAACATTGGATTCATGGATGAATTCAGGCTATGAGCCAAGAAATGTTCTCACTAACAGTAACCTTATAAAAATTACAACAGATTTAAATGAAACGGAAATGAATTGTAAGATTACATTGCGTTAGTTTAACAGTATAGTATGATTTCTAAATATTAAGATATCTTCAATTTTTATTTGTGTCAAGTTTACTTTTAATTCAAGAATAAAATAAATCAAATACACAATGTTCATGTCACATGTATTATATTTTTTCAAGTGTAACCTTTTTTATTTACTAAAATGAATGTAGTGAAAATCCATTCACACCATTTGTTGAATTAAAAAATAATACGAGCCCCAATGCAAAATAGTTTGTCTAGTGTGAAATTTTCTGTGAGATTTTTTCTATATTATTTTCATTATTTTTGTATATCTATATACACGTCGCGTTACTTATGGCATTTTTTAATTATGAACCAATAAACTATTTTAGCTTTTTAAATTTATATTTTATACATATCCTGTTGTGTTAAATGAATGTTAAATTTGAAGAACTTATAAGCAAAATAGTTTGTCTAATTGTTAATAGATTCAAAAGAGTTTGTCTATTGGTGAGTTAAATACGATTATTCTTTCTTTGTACAATCATGTTGCATAGTTTAAATTTGTAAAAGTAATTCTGTGTCTATAAATTCTGGAAATTTCAGTTTTTTTTTTAGTTTTCATAACAATGGGTGGTGGCAATCCCGTGTGTTAAGAGCTTTGAAAGTGAATAGTTTGTGGAGCCGTCTATGCTGGCAAATCAAGTAACCAAATATCTAAAGACTTGATACTTCCCAGGTCTACAGTTCAATCTATCATTCAGCACTATAAAAAGAATAGAACGACTTCTTGTTTGAAGAAAACTGGTCGACCGCGCATCACAAGTGCAGTAGAAAACAGAATCCTGAAGGAAATTATCAAAAATAATCGTCGTACTCGAGCTGGAGAACTAAGTGGTAGACGAACTATTTTGCATCGGGGCTTAATATTAGTATAGAATCATGCGTTTTTTTTAAGAAAAGGACATCTTGATTCCCCCTGAATTTGGGAGCAATCCCCCAAGTTGGTATATGGCATTGCTATGGCTTCTAGGCTCTAGCTTTCCAATCCAAATGTTGATGTACGGGAGTGACATTTACCGCTAAGCTTTGTATTTGAAACCTCCCCCTAGTCTTTACTTAATTTACCTACTATATCAATCAAATCATACTTACTGGGCATAGCCCAATTTCAAGATGATCATATTGTTGCGAGGTTGTGTTAAATTAAAATTATATGTAAATATATAAAGTTTTTACCTTTGCCAAATGCCAACCTTATTTTTTTTTTTTTTTTGGAGTTTATGGCCTGGTATCTAGACCTTTAGGCCAATGCCAACCTTAAATGTTTAATATTCTATAGATGGCGCTGAACCAAATAACAAGCATTAAAATATGTCAATTTTGCTAGGTCAATTGACAGCACGTAGTTATAGTCTGTGGCCGGTATTTTTCTTTGACAGTTGTGACTGTAGTCTGTCAGAGTCAGAGAAGGGTTTTAAATTTTAGTTAGTGCCGCTTTTTCTCTCATGGGTGTTGGTTTACACCTTTTAACGCTCGTTTTGTTCACGAAAATAATTTATCCATCTACCATCTGTTCAAATATTGAGCAAGTTTTGAACAAGAAATCTTCTTAAAAGCGTTAGCCTTCGCATCCAAATATTAAGTACTGAATTATTTTTCTTTGTTATTTAATTTTGTGCCTGTGTTGTGTTTTTTGTTTTTAAAGCAGTGTTGTGAATGGATTTGTTGTAACGCGATTATGAAGGCGTGCGCCTCGCAATAGGTACGTAATCTCGCATATTTTATTTATTGCTCGTAATGTGTGAAGCCTTAGATTTCACCCAGGTATAAACGCGACTGTCGCCGCTAACTGGACTTTCGCATTCGTGATTCCTAAAGCGTAATGCATTCCTTAAAAGTAAGCCACAGACCTTAATAGTCGATCAGTTGCTGGTACGTGTTAAGTTTTATACTACTGAGGTCTTTAACAGTGTATTGTTATTCGCGACATGACCGATTAATTTCTCTTCTGACATTTAAGTCTAAAGGATATAATTTCTACTCTTTAATAGTAGACCTATTGTTTTGATTTTAAAATGAATATACAATATTTTAACATTGCTATCCAACTTATAGGAAGACATTCGATTATATCATTATATCATACGACTTGTTGTGCTTGAATTCACACTAGCATTGGCAAAGTATTATAAAATAACAAAGCCTTATAATTGTACCTAAATGCTTGCGAATTTTTATTGCAACTAAAAAAATTAGAAATTGTCAAAGTTTTGGTATGGTTCTGTGATTAAATTCAGTTAATTCACAAAATTTCATTACGTATGTTCTCAACACATAAGAAATCCTATTCCTCTGCTCAACGTCCATAATACTGCTGCAATTAGCCGTTTATCGGGCTTCCTAACACACCGATGCGTAACATCACGTGTCCATTGATGCCATCAATTTTTACTAGACAAGACCGAATACCTTAGACGTATAAAATTAAGACACAACCCTGTCCTAAATACTATAAAAAACGGTGAGTGACAAACATATAATTCATATCAATTACTACCAACAGATATAAAATTATTGTATAAAAATGCAACGCTGTCAAAAACTGTCTTTATCGTATTGACGTAGGCGATAACTTGGCGAGAATATTGTATCAATTGTAACCATTAAGCAATTTTTTTAAGACTGATCTTTTACAGGGCATGTCGCGTATATCGTATATTAATCGTTTATTCCTTAAACATAACGGTGTGAGCTTATGCCATTTAAATTCGTCCCGGTTAAGATCGTAATGATAACAGAGCTTTGCAGAAACAGTAATTGCTTTAAGAAATATTCGTCATCAGATGTGGTATACTTCGTAACATCTTGGTTGGATTTCGAATTTATTTGTCTTGCAGGAATTTCTTAAAGTTACCAGTTGTTAGAAAAAAATATTTAGTAAATTCCAATGGATGTACGAGTTATATTCATATTTTATGCATTGACGCAGCCTACTTTAATCTGTGTATAGATAAATCAATTGTGTTTGTCTATTGTTGTCACTCTATAGCCTAGGCCGACTTAAATAGTTTTTTTTCGTAACAGCAGTACCTAAATTATAAAAGTCCTCAACAACTTTTTAATACATAATGCTGGGCTATGCAACTAATCAATTCAATGTCTTGCAACTGTAACGGAAAACTAAATGTTTTCCGTTGAAAAAAACATTTACGGATTTTTAGCTTATAATTAAATTACAGTACTTTAATAAACTGATACCTCTTAGTTTATGACGGCCAGATTAGAATTTTCTTTATGATTTCGTGTTCTAGAATTAGCATTTTATGTCGAAAAAAAGAGTTGTCAACATACGAAACTAGGCTGGAGCACTTAAAGATGTTGTCATTGGAGTCGTAGAAAATGTATTGATATGTCGTTTGCGTTTAAGATATTTATGAATCGGGTGGATTGGTCCAACGTTTAAACTAAATTTAAATTTCGTGTGGGCAGGCATCCCCATTTGGCCCTCCTTTCAGAATAACACGTTTAGGCCAAAACTCACCGATATCATATCATTTCTGTTGTTTGTTTTTATAATTTATGAATCGATGTATTTTTTCTCTTCGTGATTATGTTTGCCTATAAGTGCTTGTCCCATTAAATCTTGTATTTTGTTTGTCTTTTGTATTTATGTATCAGAGTGCCGAGCGTTGGCAAGATTTTGTAAATAAAATACTTACCAGATCATGTATTTCAAAGCCGTCTTTTCTATATAAGATTGTATACTTTTAACTATTTCATTTTTACAGCCATGATAAGTTTATGTTGTCTATAATAATTTTATTATGCAATAACCACAACCGTTATGGGACAGGTGATATGCAAATGTTTTTACTATGTTAAACTTTATGTAAAAAGTAACAGAGTCTACTGTCCAGAATATTGCAGCGCCACTATTATTACATCTATTGTATTCTTGAAAAGTCGTGAGAATGGCATAACTTAATGAATTCGCACGCTTTATATAATTTACGAAGTAGTATTGGCGATAAAGGATGTCACCCTTATGACACATGACGGTGGTAATTCTAAATATATTAAATTAAAATATACTAAAAATATACTTATAGCATCTTTCAGATCAGATCTTTTGTCTAAATTATCTTGTTTTATCTGTTCACAAATATTTAGTTCCATTATATAAAAAATAATTTAACATCATTAATAAAGTAAAGTCGTAAAAATAGGTTCTGTTGTTTTATCTATATATATAAAAATGAAACCCGTTTTCCGTTGTCACGACATAACATGAAAACGGCTTGACAGTTTTGTCTGATTCTTTTTTTATAATATTCCTTGAAGTACGAGGATGGTTCTTACGGAGAGAAAATTAAAAAAAATTGAGTAAAAAAGTCTAAAAACAACACTTTTCTATATTCCAATACAAAATATTCGTAATAATATTTAAAGGCAATTTGAACTTTAATACCATACCATAAAGTTCAAGTGTTAGTGGAGGGGTGCCGGGGAGGTAAATGTTTATTTTTTGACATTATGTATTTGTTGTATTATCAACTTTCTTTTTTTTATCTTACTAGCTAGACCGATGTCCCGAATAGCAGAAAAAGTATTAAAAAAAAAAAATAATCGACTGTTAGGCGGTACGATGTTGGCCAGGCCAGCTAGTTATATATAAATTGACTGAATATAACGAAACTAAATATAAAAATAAAATATACCGTGGACGTAACCTTTTAAGATGTGCTAAAGTTTATTTTATTTCCAAATCACGCCTAACGTAAAAAAACACTAAAAATTATTTACACCTAAACTTAACATTAATGTTGCTATATTAGAAGCGAGATCGAGGGCTAAAATTATACGGACGAAAACTAGTAAAAATATTTGGAACGCTGCTTTTATGAAAGTGTTTGACCCTATTGTGAAAGAGTATGGCGGGAACTCTAATTTTAAACACTGTAAAATCCAAAAATATAATCCAACATCCCATATTTTATCTGCCGCCTTAGGTTAAATTTAACCATAGAGACAGTTATCAAAACTGAAACTTCGTACGCCATGCTAAAGCTCATAGTTCCCTAGAGAACCGAGTATACGATACGGAAATTGTTTCAGATGTGTTGCTGATATAGGGTTCATAACTTGTCTATGATTTTTATGTATCTAGCAGAAGTTGTAAGAACAGTGTGTTAGCGTGGTCTCCGTAGTGCAAGTAATTATTAGTCTATGGACATGAATTTTGAGAATATATCTATTATAAACAGACGCTGAAACCTGTCTGTCCTTACAAGATAATTTGGTATGGAAACGTGTTTCAGGTTGGATGATTTTGTGGGAAACCTCCGTGACTTAGTGGTTCAGTCGGTCCTGGTTTCGATTCCCAGCTTAAGTCAGCACAACAAGCCTTATCTTGTTTGTATACATAAAGATTGAAAAGTCTTACAAATACAATTGGCAATATTAATTACTGATTATTTTTTCTGCGATTGTGTCCTGTTAAATAACTGCGACAATACTGTAGCCAAATGTGCAATAATATTCAGATTGTGTAGCTTTCCCAGCCAGATTGCCAAATGCGTTTGCTTTGTTTTGCAGTTTGTTGTTTTAATTACCTCTAAAATTAGATAGGATTTAAAGTTACAAACAGTACCATGTTGAAAATCTAAATTAATTTCGAAAACCTATTCTATTTGTTAAACAAATTACCTGATGTAGCATCTCCTGAGTATTTAATAACCATTCATTTTTTATTTAGACCTATAAACATAATGTATATTATATTATGTATATCATATAAAATGGAAGTGATAAAAAAATGGAAGAAAATTGATGCCAAAACCCATTGTAGCCCCACTGGATGATTGTTATACTACTAAATAAACGCGAAAGTTTGTAAGTGTGGATGGATGTTTGTTACTCTTTCACGTAAAAACTACTGAATGGATTTTAATGAAATTTTACAATCGTATAGCTTAAATACATCAGAATAACACATAGGCTAAAGATATTGTGTGAATTGTCCAAAATATCAAGTGAGTAGGAAAAAGTCAACCATCAGCCACTTAAAACCGCTAGAGTTACACATAATATGTAATGTACATAAATGATGTATGATGGAAATGTTTATCTTAAATAGTCCTACAAAAAATCCGCCACAGTATATAGGTATATCTTATGTGTAAGCCATTATAGTCAAAATAGTGAACCATAACTACAATATAAATTGATAATATCAAATGCACAATTGGTAGTTTAAATTGATTCCTTAATGAAAATATAAACTTTTAACGCTTCTGGTATTTAATGTAATTCATATTATGTCTTTCACGCTACATCATTTGAACAAATATTACTTTTATCTTGCGCAGACGAAGTCGCGGGCAACAGCTAGTTAAGCATAAAGGCTTAGTGGTGTTTGTTTTAACACAACGAATCAAAACTTTGATTGAAAAAGAACGTCTGTCACGTTTGCAGCAAAGGCAATCAATGAAAACCTACCAAAGTAAACCAAGTGACGCCTCGATGAAAAAAATTCCAATCTAGGTATTTTCCGATAGATGTTTGCGGGCAAGATCGATTGTTATAAATAGCCTTCGGTCCCATCGGATCATATCAATTTCTCACAACGCTGCTTCGCCTAACGATCCATATTTTGTATATTGTAATATTATGTACAGTATTTATTGATTGTTTTCGTAATGAACCTATAAAAAATATTAGGTTGGGTAATTTGGGTCTCATAATTGCATTTTTATTGACTGAAAAGATAACATCTACAAATCAAGCACATATAACTTTCGTGTTCACGTACGCCCAAAAAGTAATAAATAAATATACTAGCGGATCCGACAGACGTTGTCCTGCATGATATTTCAAGCGATTAGGATATTAAACAAAGTATGAACTGAGAGACTAATAATATAATCAAACGAAAAATAATTCGGACAGTACGGACTGGGAATCCAACCCAGATAGCTTGGGTACGCGCCAAGAGCCCTACCAAGTAAGCTATCCGAGACTCATACCTGAAAAACCAACTGTTTAGTTGCAGTATAGATAAATAACCTAGATACCGACTGCAGCACCATTTGCCGGGCTGATTTGTGAATCTAAACCATCTAGGGCGCCACTCAACCGCAAAAAAAAATTCAAATCGGTCCAGCCGTTTAAGAGGAGTTCGGTGATATACTGACGTACAGTAGAATTATATGCAGTGTTGGCCTAGTGACGTCACCGTGCGTCTTTCATCCTTGAGGTCGTAGGTTCGATCCCCGGTTGTGCACCAATGGCGCATTTAACGTTCGATTGAACGGTGAAGGAAAAAATCGCGAGGAAACCGGCTTGTCTTAGACCCAAAAAGTCGACGGCGTGTGTCAAGCACAGTAGGTTGATCACCTACCTGCCTATTAGATTGACAAATGATTATGAAACAGATACAGAAATCTGAGGCCCAGACCTAATAAGGTTGTGGCGCCACTGGTTTGTTTTTTTATATTCCTATATATGAAATCATGTATACTTTTATTGACCTAAAACTGAGGTTAGTAAAAGTATTTTATTTGGATGATATTATGTTTAAACAGGAGTAAAAACACACCCAGAAACAAATTTAATTAATAATTGCTGCAATTTTACGCATTTGCGGAACAGTACTTCATGCTTTCCGGCGTTAAATTGTGAATGGATAATAACTCGTTATAAATGGTCTCCTTGCAGTTTTGTTGCAGACATTATTATATTTCACCGTTGTATAAATTTCCTTGAGGAACTTCTTGTTCATGTTCGTACAGTTTCGTTTTGACCATTAAATCATCCTGAATAGTACTAAGTATTATTTCTTCATAATGGTGCTAATATGTTTAATCGTAAGATTGACTGTTAACTTACCTTTAAGATATATATTTATAGATGTAACTATATAATTTACACAATAATATATTAAGAAAAATGATACTTAAGTACACATTCAGAATGGGTAGAAATTTTTTGCATGACTTAACGGGAGAATTGTAGCTTAAAACTCAAAGACACGTCTAACTTATTCGCGGAATTCATAATATTAACGTACCACAGACTGTCGAGGGAATGCAACAGACATTTTGAAATTTAAATTCATATAAAGTCATTACAGAGATTTGCGGGCTACGTAATTACGGTAGACTGCTATATATACTACAACTATGGTATCTACACCGCGCTTTTGTTTTATCTGTGATTAAAATGGCAAATGTTTTTGTTGCCACTTTCATTATTTCTAGCTTTATTTATGTTTAGCCTGTGACCTGATTTCTCCTTGATACTATCTTAACGAAATCGTGACATCGGCCAACTATCGTTTATATACTTGAGCGAGAAATAAGACTTTTCTATTGGGTTCAATTGTGTAGTTAATGTCAGATGCGAATTTTTTTTTTACGAACATTGTCTCTGATTTACCTATAGTGTATCTTGGTTTAAAGGCGAACGAAATACAAACATTGCGTTATATAAATCTTTCCCATCTAAGCGTCCTCATATCTATTAATTAAAAATACATCGTTAAACTGCCGTTAAATTTCGATTCAGCATTCCATCTTAAATGAACCAATGAAAAAATATTTTTCTCAATCGATACTACGGATTGACAGATGCACCCAATGTTTATTTTTATTTATACAAATGAGAGTTACTGAAAGATTAATGGAGAGTGGAGTTGTGGCAAGCGTTGTATGTTTTAAATATATTTGTCGATCGCGTGAAACTAGTTTAAATTAATGTTTTTTCGAATATAGGAACATGAGACACGATCGAATAGCTAAATTTAGCTTTGTATTTATATAGTTATGTATCAATTTTTGCAGCAAAATATGTGTGAAATGACAGCTTATTTTTAATATTATTTTGTAAATACTTTTTAGATGATTCAATCGTATCTATCTATCTTAATCTAGATACTTTCTTAAGCCTGGGTACAATTAAATAAGGATGTAAATGGCGCCGCCATGACAGTTTTCCGTGCCCTTTCTTTTTTATTTTATGCGTCTGGTAACACTTACGACGAGTTGGGTCTATGGGGCACAAATGACGTTTTGTAGCGAAAGAAATTTGACATGAAAGTATTGTTTAGAAACGCATGTTTTAATTGTAAGTTATATAACATATAAAATGCGTTACTTTTGTTATACGAGTATAGCATTAAAAAAAACGTATAAAGAATATTGTTAAGTAACTATGCATGAATTCAATGATTTTGTCTCCTTTATATTTTCCTTTTCCGATTTCCTAAATAGAAAAAAGTTATTTATCAGCAATATTTAATACGCAAATTTTTCTATAAAACTTCCATATTTTTTGTTATTTTATGGCTGGAATTTAATTCATCCACTTCAAGATATTGGTGATATTTTCTAACAAATACTGTGTTAAATTAGGATTTTTTTGCCTTTTATAAATTGCATTCTTGTAGCATGGCAATACGTTTTAGTTCCACACAAAATCGATTTCCGAGTGAGCAGTGTTACAATGTGCAAGAATTGCCACATGTTATTTTGTAACTTTTATTATTTTTCCTAGTTTGTACAGCACATATCAGACATTAATAATGTTGTTTTTAAAATAATGTTTCACATAATTGAAGAATTCTTTTTCTAGATGGTCAAATTAACATTTATTCATTCATATTGGTACACTTATGAACGTCAATATAAAATAGAAATTGGAAGGTCTAAATTTACATTTACTACCAGTTAGAGAGGGCATTAAAATACAGGAAACATCAACAAAAGTATAATTAGCGAACTGTTCCAGGTAACTTTAAGACATTTATTAAAGCTATTTGTCAGGGACAAGGGACACCGAGAACTGAAAGAATATACACTATATATATACCCTATACTATATATATACTAAATCAAAAATGTGTAGTGTATAAACAAACAAAGTAAATATTATCAAATACATCTATATATGTTACGTGTCGAATAATATAGATACCATGTTCAATCGATTAACTTAAAGAACAAAAATAGAAGTTTGTTTTTAGAACCCGAAACACAGCCTTTTAATAGCAATAAAGATTGGCTCATTCTTTAAGAAAATAAACTAATTAGCGTTAAGAAAATGTACATATTCTCATTGTCATACATTGTTCTCCACTCAAGGAAGCGACATCCTGTTTGAGGTGCCTTAACGTCGCAAATAACGTACGAGTAAAGAAAACTCAAATATTTCCTGAGCAAAGAAAGCGAATTGAAAACAGACGGTGTTTGTAGTGGTAGTGTTTTCCAAGTTTTATTTGAACGTATGTCCCGGAATTGCAGTCTTTCATATTTTTATGTTTAACTGCGACAAACAGCACGGAAATATGCATTGTTATTTAAATATCTCTTATTTGCTTTTCGATTGTATGTAGTTGGAAGAAAATTATTGCAGGTAAAAAGTGTGGAGGAGGGAAAGCGTTTACTCCGAACTTAGTAGTGAATCCTTGACCAGTCTCGACTGGCCGACTCGAAGATATATGATCCTTAGATCGAGAAGTTGTAGTCTGTAGATATCCTTATCGGTCGCAATAACTTTGTTAGCGCGTTTCAGGCTATGACGTCATCGCAGTGAGTGTAGGTGTTGCGCGTAACTCTCCATCTATATTTTCGGGTTTGAAATTCTAAACCAGAAACCACCAAAGTGAGTAGACAACCTTGCCTAGGTTTCTTAAAATCTAGATTGTTGATTTTGTCGTTGTTTTTGTAACGCTGCTCAATGACCGTTGCAATGCAAATGCAACTTCCTATTTATGTAATTCGTTACGGCATTCTTTGTACTTTTTATTTCCTTAAGTTTCGACTTTCTAAAAAACTCGAGTTATATAAAGTACATCTTTATTGTAATTTATGAAAATGAGCTGGACCTTGGTTGTGTAAGTGAATGTAAAAACTATAGTCGTCGTATTGGCTCCTAGCTTCGTCCTAAATTGTTTTCTCAAGTTATTTTGATTATGTTAAATTTAAATTTCCAATATAGTTTAGTTCTCTTGATAGTTGTTTGGTATATTTTTTAATTTAAGCTATTTTATTAAATATTCTTTCGTAATATTTATCTTTGTAGACTTATTAATTATAAGCATTATGTTTGTGCACGCCGTCCTCACCTACTATTATAGAGGCCACACATTAGTTGTAATTTGTAAGACTCGTTTCGTTTCTTCCGTGTTTTTCTTATGTGTGTTTGTTTAATAAATAAATAAACCTTAAAGTGGATATTTTTATGTTTAATAATAGTTCTTCAGTTAGTATAGTAAGAGATACTATATGTACAACAAAGTTTTAGATTAGTGACAGAGAATAGAATCGATTCCGTACAAAACTACGTACAAAAGCGTTTCTTAATTTAGTTTAATCAGACCGATAGATATTTTATTTTTATTATTTTTCGCTTGTAAATGACTTAGTAGTAGTATATAACGTTGTATGATTCAAATTAGGAATTTTAAGATGATTTTAATGATACAAATGTATCTAATAGATCAAACAACCTTTTGAGAGTCATCCCTGAACTAAATCCACGTGTATCAAACTATTAATTATCATTATAATGATGCTATCTATAATTAAACAGGTGTTATTTAATTGTAGTAAATTATTTGATTATGAGGCATTAAATTAAAATGTCTATTAATAGTGTCCATTTATATTTTTAAATATTTTAGAATATATAGCTTTGTTATCTATAGAAATAAAAAAAATAATCGCAGAATATGTAGCTCAGCGCGAAACTCAAAGACGGCCCGAGTTTTTTTTATGGAGAGAAAATTTAGTCTGGAAAATCGAACAGTCTCTATGCATATCAAAATATCCATATATTGTTATGTAGCAGCTATAAAGGTAAGCTAAGTAAAAAAAAACATTAAGCCTAAACAAAGTTCGCTGGGGCAGCTAGTGTAAAATATATTTTGTAATCGGACCATTTACTTGTAAAGTTAATTCGTTAAAAAATACAAATCCCCTTTTCATATATATAATAAATAATGGAAGCAGTTCTTCCCATATCCTATCTAGACAAATTTTATGTAGAATACATACGCCTTATGTATGCGTTATGGATGCACTGTTTAATGAAGCTCAATTACAAAAGGGTTATAGAAATCGGTGTTGCTATTAGAAAACTCACTTAACATGTAAATATTGAAATAATGAAATCGATTGCGATACAATCTGACCGCACTTCGCCCTCCATTTATTATTGTTGTAGGAAATAATTATTGTGGCATTTCACGATATTAGATTGTTTAGCATTATTTTGTAATCTAGTTAAGGGTTGGGCTAAAGTGCAGGCTATTTTATACTGTAATTACACAATCGCGGGAGTTTTGTCGGTTATGGAGTATATTTAATATAGTGAAAACCGTTTACGACGACATCGTTTAGAACAACATACCGGTTATATTGACCAAAATCAAAGGCCCCGGCAGAATTATATTGTATTAGGTACTTATAACAACGTCATCGGCTGTTACGACTATCGGTTTTTACGATCAAATATGAGTAGACCCTTCGATGTCGTTATAACAGATTTTGACTGTAGTTAAATTTTTGATTTAATATGATTTTGTGTATGGTATACCCAAGTCATATGTGTTACAGTGCCATATACATTACTTGGCCGGCGTCGGCTGAAATTGGTACTACCGTCGTCATTTTGAAATGTCAGTTTCTTGGTTAATTGGTTAACAAGAAATAATTTTATTTAAATACCAACATCTAATAAAAATCCAACTAACATATATTTATTTTTATTCCATGCATTATTCATAACAATGGCAAATTTTTAATTATCGAACGGTTCTGATTGCAACGTAACTTAGAAGATAGTACAGATAACAAAACCTATCATATCAGTTGTTCCTAAGTTTCTAGCACATTTATTTAAGCCAAGAACTGTATCCAGATACTAGTATACATTGTTTTATTAAGACATTTCAATAAGTTATTAAGTTAGCCTGCATGACTTTAAATTATACCCCTTATAATGGTTAATTTTTATATACTGGCAATACTAATATCCATGACAGCGACGCTCTTACCGGCCAAGAAAAGTATGTGGCACCGTCTCATATTCGTCAATATGTATATATACAGGAGTTTGTGTAGCTAGTTGTGATATTCCGTTTATTGTTAATTTGTTAAGGGTTTGTTAAGGGGAAAGCCCAGCCCTTAGCCTCCTTAAGTATATTTCGTGCTCCTTGCGTCCAACTTCGAACCCTTATTGTTTCGAGGTCCTAGACAACTCCATCCCACCAACATGAGAAACTATAAAGCATTTTGTTTTTTTACCCTTACATGAACGTATGAAATATCGTCTGTCATAATGTTAATTTAAGGTAGAAGTGGGATCGCAAACTATGATAGGCCGTTCAAACAATCCCAAAATAACAACGCATGTAATAAATACACCCCTTAATATTTTCGAGCCCACATATGTATAATCTAATGTATATACATTATACATGGTAATCAAAATTATATCAACAAATTATTATATGATGAGATCATATGAATTATAAAATAATTAATATATTAACTAATTGACGTCGTAAGGAATATATCAAAAGTGTTTTAGTTTGGTTCCAAATAATTTCCATTACTTAACATCAGAAGAGCCCGTTTGCTTCCTGTTCTATTAAAAAAATGTAGATTTTTATTACGATTATTATGAATAACGATTTGGTTGTGTTTTTCAAAGAAAAAGGAAACACGACGAAAGGTAAATAGTGCTGTTGAATTGTACTGACAGATGTTTTAATTTGGAGATCAGAATTGTGACCCAGGAACGTGAACGAATTATTGTTCCAGTACTCGAACTCTGGTTTTAAGCCATGTAACTGTACGTACTGGGAACATATCTTAAAGAGATTGTTAAAATATTAACAATAAGAGAATTGGACAAATATGTAACGTATAACTTAGTTTGCTTATGTAAGTAAGCATGTAAGCTTTATACAAAATAAATACGTAATTTTTCCTCAGTGCAGTTGCGCTAACTCTATAATCTATGACGCTATTGCAGTCAATCACGTCACGTTTCAGATGCGTGACACGGATTGCCCGATGCATATTACGTGTAAAGCTTATCTATTTCTATCTCTAGTTCTGGAATACTCTGAAAATTCACTTGAGATGGCTCAGTAGTCAGTATAATTACTCATATATATATACTAATTACTCCATAACAGTATAAAATACTCACAAAATCACTATGATGCGCCTATATTGTCTTAGACAGATACTTCTTAAAAATAATAAGATATGCACAGTCAAAAAATATTTGTTTCGTAATATATTTAGCCGGTTACACATACATTGTATGTTATAAAGTTTGAACTTTGTAAATATTATTTCTCAATTCCATTCGTGTCAGTGCCCACAGACTACCAGTGTTATCTCCAAAAAGTTTCACTGACAGCGGCTAGATCATAATTAAATAAATTGTTATAATTTTTGTCTTTCGCGTTGCTAATTGTCATAGAGGAAACCGAAATTGTCATTTTCATACAATGTTTCAGTTAGTACATGGTAAGTTTGGTAAGTCTATCCTAGTATCTATCCGCCTTTGGTACTTTATTCGATTTGAATATGGAAACGCGTTTACGAGCCGTTTATCGACGCTCTGTACTGGTAATTTGTGTGGTGTTCTACAATATATTTTTAAATATTTTGTTATTATATTAAAAATCTTAACCGCAACAATATCTCCGCTTACACAAAACCGCAACAAAACAATTTGCTTAAGATGTCAACCGTCAACAAGAAATTCAAGTTCTCAAGTAATTTATAAGCTTCCTCAAAGCGGCAAGAATCTCTGGGCGATAATAATTGGACGCTTGAACACTGTTGGATCCGAAAGTTTTCGTAAAATATTTTAATTGCCCTGAAACAATCGTTTTAATTTCTAAGGTATACCTTGGACAACAGGACAATACACGATGGTTTTATATGATGGAAGTAATATCATAAATTAAAATACAGATTATAATCGCATTTTCTACCTGTGACATTTAAGAACCATAGACTGTAAAGCTTCCGTCAGTAATCAGGTCACGTTCCTTTTTGAAACGCGCGTTAGGACGCGTAGATATATACGTCGAGAAATGCTAAGGTTTTATTCTCGCCTTGGGTGGAATAAACTATCGACTATAGAGAACGCGCCGCACGCGTGTCTATTCATAAACGATTGTATTGCGACCATAAATATCGCGAAATGATTGTGGTGATTGCAGTTGTTGAAATGGAGTCGATATTTCCTTTTGTCTGCTCCTGATATTGAAGTTTGCTGAGTTGCGGGAGTGAAAGCATTAGGCATTGACTTGAGTTTTTATTGCAATATTTCTGTGTACATTTATTGCACTGCAATGCAGTTTAGTACTGACACTAGAATTACACGTGCTTGTAAATTATCTTTTCGTATGCTGTAATCAAACTGTTTATAACTTAACCCAAAAATGGTATCTAAAATACATATAACTTATACATGAAATATTCTCAGTTGTTCTGAAAACGAATATTAACATAACAATTTTCCGTTCTAGTTTAGATTTATATAAAAGCAAGTTTATTGTGTGTTTGCTATGAAATATGCTATAATTTTTCTGAATATATCCAATTTGTGATACCAAGCGAAACTTTCTCGCACCTTTCATAGAATATAAGTACATGCTTTACCCTTGGCCCAGTCTGCTTATAATTTAACGCCTCATTACTGTCTCTTCACAAATGTCTTGAATTTATTTTTAACATTCCAAGAAAGGTTATAAAAGTGTGTTTTAATGTTGAATAGAAAAATTAATTTGTCAAATATTTGATAAAGTTCGGAATTCTTGTTTGTGTTACGAATTAAATTTTGAAGTTATACTTCTTTTGGCGCGTTAGGGAAAAATGATGAGTGTAAATTTTTACGATGCGCGCGCACACCGTCACAAAAAACCGACACCCTGAATAGCATAGTCAACATTTAAAAAAAAATGTCAATTTCTTTAACTATGTAGAATATTTTTTTTGTGATATTTAAATAAACTTTATTTAACTAGATAATGCGTTATAATAAACAATGTATTAAATACCTTTTTTCTACAAACGTAGTATAAGGCGAAAGATAATCTTGTACACCAAAGAAGTATCACTTCTAACGCGTGTACATAGGTACACACACATGTTTTTTTCTGTATGTCCATTTCCAACTTTTCAATAGAACTAAAAGGATGTCTACGTAAACGTAACGATGCGAATACCTTAGCAGTGGTGAGCGAGAGACGTATCTTATCCCGTGTAACAAATGGTACAAGTCTTATCTTGCTACGCCGTAGCTTGCACTACACATAACCTTTTTAAATAAAATTTGATAATCCAATCCACGACTGGAGACTTGTTACCAAGCGTCTTTTGTTGTCAACCACCTTCCATAATTATACGGGTAGTTCGCCTTCCTTTATCAAAACAGACGTAAAGGCTCTATAAAGTATTTACGGAGAGTGACCGATTGCTCAGTTTCTAATCTATATCCCTTCAAGAATTGGCCCTCATAATCCGGGCTTAACTTGTTCCGAAGGTTTCCCTCCTAGACGTAGATTAGTTATTTTACAATCACAGCCTTCACATCACTCTTTAAGGGTATGCAACAATAGTTTTTTTTATAGAACAGGGGGAAAACGGGCAGGTGGCTCATCCGATGCCGCCCATGATCACATTTCAAAAAGGTGTGTTGCCGGCCTTTTAATACGTACGCTTTTGTCCTGAAGGACCTTTAGTTGAATTGGTTCGGAAATACTGGTTCCAAGAAGTGGTTGTGCGCGGCATGATGTGCCTTAAAAAACACTAGGTTAAAAAAACACTAAACACGTCGAAGTGATACGGGTGTAATGTCGTATTCTGCCTCAAAGACCGATGATGAAACTAATTCTATATCACGTAAAATCTCTTTTCTACTTTTGTTTATGTGAATTTAAACTATTTGGTGCCTGGGCCGGAAGATCATTTACATAATTGTTTGTGGTCGTGGTTTATTACCCACTTCCGTTCAAGAATATCAAAGAAGTTATAAAAATGGACAAGGGGGTGAGAATCAATCTAAGATAATTTGTTCACGTTCTGACGATTCAGGTACGAAAGTACCTGAATGGGAATGAAAGGGCAAGGTATAATTTATATCTTTTAAATTGATAATTTCCTGTCCATTAACATATTCATAGATCATACAATTATAAATGAATCTCTGCATATATAGAAGTTAGGATAACATTAAATAATTTTTGTTCGTTCTAAAGAACAACTTAATTTTGATTGTGGCAACTTTCGTTTTACTTCCGGCGGTCGTTAGACATTAAAAATTTGTTCTTGGCGAGGTCCTTTTTGGTGCGAATAATTGCATTAGAAAGTTTGAACGAATTTCTTTGTGTAGATTTTACTTCTTAATTGTTTTTACGAGTTGGAGTAACGCCCTAATTGATTTTTGCAGTAAGACTCTGATCCTTCTTGAACGCGCGTGTTTTAGAAGCTGTCGAAAAGAGTATAATCCTTTATTCCCAATATAGAACGGGGCAGACATTTGCATCTATTCTACTGATCATTTATCTTAGACCCTCTGGACGGAAACAAGTAATTTTCAATTGTTTGGGAGTCGTGACGGCCTTCGCCGATGCTTAAATAAATTAAAAAGTAACACTAATTTAAATCCAATATTAAGAAAGGGCTTAACGTTAGGAAACATGAATATAGGTCAAAGAGAATTAAAAGTAACACGCCGAGTTCTAATCGATCGCTATTTGCATAAATCTACTTCGGTGAACTCGGGAAATGTCAACCTGCAAATTGGTTTTACGAAACCCCTGATTCTAAACGTCTTTATATGTACAGTATTTTTACAAGTAAATTGATGAACGCATACTAAAGTTGTTATTGGAATAACGTTCCGTAGGTAGGTACGCCACTGTCCAAAGACAGCAGTCCCAGGTTCTATTTACAGAGTAAAACATTTTTTTTACCTTCGTAAGCAGGCTTTGAGTCAGACGCATAAATATCTATGGTAGGTAAAGATACTACAATTATAATAGTTACAACTAAAAAGTATAGTAAAGTACAAAAATTGTCTTTTTACTATGCTATAAAAAATTCATCGCGTTTATAATTTCAATCAATTTAATTTAAAAAATTTAAACTACTCCGTAGAGCATGCGATTCACGATTTTATTATTATTACACATTATACGTTTAACAATTTTTGTCTTAGGGATACCCAACCAGGGTAGAATAAATTAGAAGCAAGACGGGACTTATAGTTGGACTACTATCTACTTGCCTTGCGGGGGTAGTGAGCAGCCAAGTGTTTTTCAAGAACTCGGTTTCTTTGTACCTAGGTGATATGTGCGACGCCGAAGGCCAAGGTTGTTTGCGATACCCAGGGCCAGAACCAGTCTGTTGCACAGATTCCAGTGCGTGTGTGTGAGTTTACAATAGCTATATTGTCATATGTATTTAATTATCATATGTATTTAATATTATGTATGTATATTATTTTTGACATTATCGTATTGGCTTAGAACTTTGAGGGTGGTGTGTTTGTATGTATTTTTGCGAATAATTGTAATTAAAATAATTAAAGACGCTTAAATGTAGATTATACTTCAAACAGCTAACATTTATGTTGAGGATAACGCATTAATTTACTTACGATTTGAAAAGGATATTAATGCGTACATATATGTTTTACTTACTATTTAAAAACTTCCTCAAGCTTTCCGAAAAAAGGATTGCACCAAATCCATTTCCCAGTTAGAACTCCCTAATGTTGATCGTGAGCATAGCCCCACTTGAGATAGTTGTGGTAATATATGGGACCTGTCAGCGACCCTCGCTCCATATTCAGGAGGCTCATAATTTCCGGCACTAGGTGAAGATGATATATTTATTCATGCTTAGTATGAAGTACCTACTCATACGTGAAGAGCAGTGCTTGTTATAATGGTATTAAATGTAGTGGTTAAGCAATCTTTATACCAATATCGTGGTTTTGAAATTTTCGGACCAAACATATCGTAGCATTCTTTGTTGGACAATGGATTTAATTCTTTGTGCCTTATGAATACTACCTATTCGCATATTGCAAGTACATAGATGTCTTGAGGATCAAATAGAGAAAATAGGAGCTTAGTAATATTGGCATAGGATAGATTTTTATCAAACAACACCGCCACGGACTCTGTTCACGGCATATTAAATCAGGCGCTTAGCTAAAACTAGATTTATAAAATATAGGTCAATAGTGAGCAACAGTTACCCCGACCGCAGTTAACGAAATAGGGTAACCCAGTTAACCAGAGTTGCCAGTAAGCCGTAAACAGTTAATTGAAAGTAAGTGACGGAGTTTAATAATTGTTTTCGGCATGAAACCTGCTTGTAATTGACCTCTGCTTTATTGCTCACACTTTGTAGAAACGTAGTAAACATATAACGGATTATAAATATAAGAATACTAATAATATAATTTTAGCGACCTTGTTGCCTGGCGTTAACGTCATTGAGCTAATTAATTATTATTATTGCTGACACCCAATATATATACATTATTTTAGATACATAACCAAGCTTAATCTAATACATCAGTGACGGTTTTGGTGATCAGCGTGTCCTGTGACATATAGGCCTCTTCCAGCTGCTTCCATTATTTTCTAATATTAGCTCTTCTTGCCCATGTTGTCTCCTATTCTCTTAATATCGTCTGCCTAACTCTTGCTCTGTCTTCCTCTTTTCCTTTTTCTAGTGTTCTCAATTATAGATAATTTAGAGTGGCGATATAAAATATCTTATTTTCGATTGGGTTTTGAGTGTATGAAATGTTTTGACATTTTTTTGTCATCTCGTTTCTGAGCTGAAAGGGAGTAGCTTGGAGGAGGTGTGTTTGATCGAAAATTCTTTTTACTTTTCTTTTTTTTTAAATAGCTATACTATGTGCGCTGTGGCATGGTGCGGGTGACAGTTGCTCAATTTTTCTTTCAATTTTATTTTATTTGTAGACATTCTGGCTGGGGTAAATTTAAGTTACTACAGTTAATGATTTCATATATTAATCAGTGATAATGTAGCTTTCAAATAGTGAAAGAGTTTTTAAAATCGGTCCAGTTTTTGAGCCAATTCGTTACAAACATACTTACATACAAATCTTTCCTCTTTATAATTATATTTCGTTGTATAGTTGTATATTATTAGTTGTCTAGAAAAACTGCTGTTAGCTGTTTCTTTGTGACGTAAATAAAGTGTTTTGTATTTAATTTGAATAAACTTTTAAAACTGTCTTTAAAACCTAAAGAATTTATGGGTGACATAGATTTAATTTTAGTTTTAGAAATCCAGATCGCTACTTAGTTATAATACCTACAAAATGTTTATGTATTACAACACTCGACTTCAAATAAACCCCAAAGGAAGAGATACTTCAGCATGCAAGTTTTTACTTTATTTTGCTATTTAACGACCAGTACTCGCTACTTTGCTCAAACATATCCTATTTAAAACGGACTGAAACAGAATGTCCAGCGTCCCCAAGGCGGAGGATGTTCCAGTTTAAATAAACTGTAATTACTGCTTGGGGAGTGGGTAGTTGCAACTAGAAAACTTGTACAAATGTAATTAAAAACTTCTCGTTCCCTTTTTTTAGTTCGTAACTAATACTTTTTGCTAACAAGTGGGATCCGAAAGTTGGGTGAGCTTTTTGTTTTTGGAAATATTTCCATATTGTGTTTACTTCGCTGAATTATTTTGAAAAAGACTTTATTCTCGAACGCAAAAATGGTGACATTGAGACTGGCATGAGAAAAGTACAATATAATTTTATACTAAACTAGCAAACTCGGCGAACTCCGTTTCGCCTAGTGTTGCCCAAAATCGGTCTTGGTCTTGCAGTCTTGGTCTTGTTCTTGCGTTTTTGCAAGACCAAGACCAATACCAAGACCGCCTTATTATAGCAAGACCAATACCAAGACTGAACCCTGCAAGACTTGAGCAAGACAATACTTAAGCCTGCAAGACTCTTGCGTCTTGCAGTTAAGACAAACTGAGATTTGGGCGTTATTAAGTAGGTATTTGGTTTCAATCCCGATTTTGAGAAACGTTCCCCAGTATCAAAACCGTAGGTATCACAAATCATAACACTAAACTAAGGGCTGCAGTTGTATTTGTAATTGGCAACGTGCCGCTCGTCTGAAAGCACCCTGAAACGTATTGTATTGATTAGGTAGGTAAGTACTTATTATATTTCAACAATTTATTAAGTAGGTAGCGTGTTAATACTCACAAATCTGTTCCCTAATAACTTTCTAGCAAAGTTCATACCTTGTAGGTATCTACCTATAATAATATGTTATGCTTGTTTATGTCTAATGTGCAGATCTAACGTTAGTACTCGTAGGTTGGTATGTGCTTAAAATTATAGTTAACAAAATTATATAAACATCATGTAGGTGTGAAACTTATGTTTCAAAGTTTATATTATTCTTCTATTTAGCAAAATTTAAAACTAACAGCGAGTCGAGAAGGTCTAGTAACAGTTTCTACGGCAGCCAATACTATGGTACAGACGCCAGCACATCAAGCTACTACAATCTATCAAATTTCTTCAATAGATTTTCAAGTTTATCGCTAAAGAATTAAGATTCAAAGTTGATTGGGGAAATGTGACGTTCTGCGAATAAACTGTTGGTCGGTCGGTGTATTAAATACATACTTATTTGATAATTTACCGACAAAGACGCCGCGGTTTGCAACAAGTGTAACACAGCATTTGACACTGAGCGCCGCATTCGCCGACAAAGAGTACGGACAGAGGCACACAAATTTTTACCTATTTTGGTAGGGTTGGTATAGGAGTATAAAATTAAATGACCTTGAAGATGTCCCAGCAGTAGGTAGGTATAAATTGAATGCTCTGAGTTTTTTTTATTTAAATACATTCTCACACTGGCTTGAATTCGAACACTACAGCGTTAAAAGCTGTCGGGCGAGATGATAATTAATAACTAAGTAGGTATTGCATCTATTGAAATGCGAATATTTTGATTTCGAAATAATCATTGTTAATATCGGTAAATGATAGATAGTGAGTGATACCTAGGTACTAAAATGTGAGCAGCAAGATTGAAAAGTGTATATGCCATGTCAGTGCTTTCAATAAGTTTATTTTAAAAAAGCTCTCTAGTAAGATTTAGAGTTTACCATTCAATTACACACAACATATTATTGAAAAACAAAAATTATGAAAAAGATATTTAGACTGAGTACTTAGGGTCGATTCGACCAAACAAGAGTAAATCTTAATCTTAGAATAAATCGTCAGTTAATCGAGAGTAAATAAATTTTACGTTTTACCAACTACAAATTCTAAGAATAGTGGGCTTATTCGGGAATTGCAACTATACCGCCGTTTCGCACGGAATAACAGCTATTCCTAGAATAATTTAATGGCGTCAGTCAGTCCAATCAGCTGATTTCTGTCATTTCACAAATATGTATTCTGTGTTTTAATTTCAAGTCAACGCAACGCACTAAATTAATAGTCTGGCATTGTATAATGAAACGTTTAAACAATTTAGTATTTATTTATTTATTTTTAGATTTTTTATTTTCTATAATATTAGAATGAAATTCAACTAGGCTCAACAGAAGTTCCTTTTTAGACGAAAGCCTCAAACAAACAAGAAATAAAAACTTTTTGTTGTCGTTTGACACCTGTTAAAAGCTACTTTTTCACACTATAATACGGCAAAATCGAGTTGACATGATGTATGCTCTTACACTGTCCCGTTGTAGAACAACATTTATTTGCCGAGTTTTATTTTCGTTCACCATTTTCTTGCTATTCGCGTATTGTTATTCCTAGCGCAATTATACTATCGATTACGTGGACAAACGACTATGGATTTTCTCGAGATTAAAATCATGGAATAGATTATTTTCTTGGTATAGTTACTCGTGTATAAATTGAAGTTTGGTCGAATCGACCCTTAGGAAATTAGTAGAAAAAATATTCTATCGTGGATACCTAGTTATTAAAAAGTGGATAAACGTTGTGTTTACTTAATTTTATTTTTCTGTGCTAATGCCAACATTGACAACCCCACCAAAATAGGTAAAAATTTAGTCCGCTTCTAGACTTTGTGTTGCCGCCGTCGCTTTCATGTCAAAGGTCGCCGCCACTGCCCATGTTCTAAAGAATAAAATAAGTTTCCGGGTGCTCAGAACGGACGCAAATAGATTATGTTGTCCTCGCAAGGAAGAATGTAGTCGTAAGGATAGGTAGATTTTATAAAAATTGTTGTAAGTAATAAAAATATACCTAGTTTATATTATTACTAGCTGGCCTGGCGAACATCGTACCGCCTAACAGTCGATTCTTTATTTGTTTAAAATACTTATTCTGCTATTCGGGACACCGGTCTAGCTAGTAAGATAAAAAAAGAAAATTGATAAGACAACAAATACATTATGTCAAAAAATAAAAATTTACCTTCCCGGAACCCCTCCACTAACACTTGAACTTTATGCTATGGTATTAAAGTTCAAATTCACTTTTAAGTATTATTACGAATATTTTGTATGGGAATATAGAAGTGTTGTTTTTAGACTGATTCACTCAATTTTATTTTAATTTTTCTCCGTAAGAACCATCTTCGTACTTCAAGGTATATTATTAAAAAAAATCAGACAAATCGGTCAAACCGTTTTCATGTTATGTCGTGACAACGGAAAACGGGTTTCATTTTTATATATATAGATTACCTATTATACCTTTTTAAAGGACATTGCACTGCAAACTTGGAAGTGGGTGATTTTAACAAACTTGAAACGTGGAAAAGCTCCAAATATGAGCGACGTCATATTGCTTTACGCATTTTGTTTTAAAATCATCGAGAATTGCAGTGTCGGTTTATCAACTTCTATCGTACCTACTCTAGTAGCGACTATTGTCTTCAGCGATGATTTACTAAATAAATAAAAATAATCGTCGTGTAGGTACGACGATTATTTTTCTAAGGAATACAATTTTGTTGTAGTAGGTACCTACATCGTTTCTTACTTACACATACTTTAACGACAGTACCTACGTAGCAAAGCGCGCCAGTCACGAGTACGACAAATTGCCTAAAAAATGTACCTACGCACACTGTAATGAAATCTGCTAATCTCAACACAATGCCTGTAGCCTGCCTGCTATTATTGGTTGATGAACATTGTACATTGGTGAATGCTCCAGGATAGCCCGCAAGCCCCCACAAATAGCAATAGGCAAATAGGTATTTGCAAGTCTTGCGAGACTTGCGAGACTCTTGCTGCAAGATCAAGACCAAGACCAAGACTGAGAGCGCAATACCAATACCAAGACCGAGACCAGGTGTATTGACGCAAGACAATACCAAGACTGGCCTAAGTCTCGTCTTGGTCTTGCATTTGGGCAACACTAGTTTCGCCACCAGATGGCTTCGTTTTATGTAACATTTCGTTTGGTGATCCCGCTTTTATGTTGAAATTTTTCCTGAATTGTCTTTGCTATAAACCTCACGGAGCCCGAGACCTTTCCAACGAATGCAAAACCATGGAAATCGGTTCGTGCGTTCTGGAGTTATAGCGTCAGGAAGGAAAACCCGACTTATTTTTATATAGTAGACTAGCTGCCCCCGCGAACTTCGTTTCTCCTTAATGCCTACCTGTTTAGTACATACTAACATGGAACATTTTTCTATGCTACCCCAGAGACTGTTCGGTTTTCCCCGAATGAAAACTTTTAGGTTTTTCTGTGATTTTTCTCTATATAAACCTCATAGTTCAAGTTAAAAGTTCTTAACTAATAAATGAAAATAGGGGTTGATCGTAGAGGGTAGATGAAAATTATGGGTTGTATGCATTTTTGTATGCTGTATCATAAAAAAATTTAAACTTTGTCTAAAAAAATAAAACCAATTTTTTAGGAGTGGACACCCCTTATCACTTAGGGGTTTCGAAATATAGATAGTAGCCGATTCTTCGACTTACTAATGATGCACAAAAAATTTCATAAGAATCGGTCGAGCCTTTTCAGAGGAGTATGGGAACGAACATTGTAACACGAGAATTTTACATATGTATTACACTAGCTGATCCGGCAAACGTCGTTTTGCCATGTATATTATATCTGTTGTCACTCATTCGTTCATATCAGTACGTGAATTTTAGCACCAATTAAATACAAATTTTATCCATTTCTTAAGTTAAGTTAAAACAAGAATGTAACAGGAGTCCTCGAATTATCTCAGATAAGTGCAAAAATATTACTTAATCAGTTATTCACGGGAATTCAGACATTAATCGTCTAATGCTCATAGAATTAAGAAACCCGACAAGGTTGAGGGGTCAAGTGATCCTTTAATAGGTTCATTGTACGAAATGACCTCAAATCTAATTCACGTGCCTTCCTTGCTTTGAAACCGATATGTTACATCAATATATGTTTATTACAGGACGCGGTTCAGAAAACCCTGATTAATTAAATATATGAAATACGAAACATAATTTTATAATTGAATTATTTAAATAGCTTTTTCTAGTTTAGTTCTTAGAGATTTGGTTCGAACTTTTGGAAGGCTCATAACGGGTACGGAAACGTTACTACCGGTAAAAAAGCAGGTGTAGCATCACCTACTATTTTGATTTATTTTATGTAAAACGTTTGATTCGGTATCCTTTTAAAATTGTAAATACACCTAACAAAATCAGGATAATACCAAAAATGCGTAAATTTAAGCTTACAGCGCAGCGCATTGCATATGAATTGTTGCTTCATTAAATTAATAAAATCGCCCTACAGGTCAGAGCTTGCTTGAATTGTCTTATCAGTAATTAAAATTGGTGCTGTATTTGTCAGCGTTATGCATGAGATGTTTTTGTATCCAATTAATGACATTAAAATTCAACGAATACCAGTCCAGTAAAGTAAATTTCGGTATAGTTTTTTTCAATCCGTTGCGCTTTGAATTCTAAAACGCAATAGCTTTCGCTATTGGGAGCAGAGTTACTAGAGTAGTTTTCTTGATGGCATTGCGTTACTCCCTAAGTTCTTTCCTTTTTTGTTAAATACGGCGTTATTTATATTGTAAAGAATCTGTGCTGTCGTTATATGAGAAATGTACGCGGTGTGTATGTGGGTAATGTCGCGCGCCCCTCGTAAACCGTTTTATTGTCCTGAAGCGTAGACGTAGACACGACACTTAAGTAAAATATGTCTCTCTGTAGTAAAATGTGTTTTATTACTCAATTTGGGCGGCTTTTCTTTGGGACGGTAGAATAATAAGTTCTATATCAATAGAAAAGCGACTAGCTTATTTTATTATGTTTTGATCGAGACAATATCGGAATTAAACGATTTTGTTTTTATAGAATTGTTACCGCGTGACATGAATTTTTTTAACCCTTTTTTAAATGATATCTCGGTAAGTGAAAGAAATCTTAAATAGTAACTTAATCTCTTCCATTATTGAAACAAAGAAGGAAAAAACAGTGGCGCTAGAACCTTTTATTTATTTTATTTCGTGATCATTTGTTTTTTTTAATAGGCAAGTAGGACAGTTGTCTGTGACTTAAGCACACCGTGGACTTATTGCTCTATGGCGTGCCGTGCGGTGTCTTTCACCGATGTTTTCCTTTGCCGTACGAGGGAGTGTTAAATGTGCACAACAGAAAGTCCATTGCACAATGCACAGCCAGGGCTCGAACCTACCACAGGGAGTCGCAGACTGAAGCCACTAGGCCAACACTGCTTTTGCCTTATAAATCTTAGAAGAATAAAGAAACGTTACTTTTAGTCTGTACATTTACCTATATAAAAATATATTTATAAATACCCAAGACATAAAGATGATACAGATTTCTTAAAAATACTTGTACATAAATATTTTAGTTATATTACATAATCTATGCCATCAAGATAAACTTGGAATACATAAATACTAAATAGTCCTTTTACTGCACTTTTCATTCAGACCACAGCTGCAGTGGTCTGGTAGCTTTCACTTTCTAGACTCCACTTTCTAGATGTGGTAATATTATAGCAGTGATATAACTGTTATAGGCTACTCTTAAATTATTGTGATAAATGGATTAAATAAATGTTTAATTCGCAGCTACAGACGCATTAATAAATTTTTGTAAATGAATGCCCATATAGTTCTTTGTTATGGGGAGGGAATTTTTGATAGACTAGTCGAAGAGTAAAGAAAAATGCAGTGGTCTTGAAAAACCCTTTACTCGTGAAGAGGTCCGTACAACCAAGGATTGACTAGAATTAAGTTCTTTTATTGAATATAAGGTAATTTTTTTATATTAGTTACATTTTAATTCAAGTTTTTAAATTTTATAGACATTTATCATTTTAGAAACTCTTAATATGTTTTGATAGTAATAGTGAATTTATCAAGTTAAAAATATAACTTTATAACACATTTAATAAAGAATCCTACTGCTCAAACACTAAATACGGTGTATATAAATATATGTTGCGTTGCATATAAAAATGTATTTGTTATTGAGAAGATATTTCTTTGAACTGAGATCTTTCTCTGTACTTGTCTTTCGTACACGCTCATTAAATTATTCTAAACATTTCGTGATATTAGGAAATGGTTATTGGACAAAAAAATTAAACCAGCTCAGATTACATATTAGTGACTATAGAACTTATGACAAATTGTTATTTTTGATTCTGTTTATGTCTTTAAGACCAGAATCCTCCAGGCAAGTTGGCGTCGCAACCTGTGGCGTACCACACATGTAATCAATGTCAAGATTTTTACGTGTTTCTGTTCTGTTGTTTCTTTCTGCATTGCAGTACATTCAAATGCTACAATGAGTCAAAATAACTTTATTCATATAGGTAAACAAGTAGGTACACTTATGAAAGTCAGAAATAAGTTAAATTAATTCTAAATTTACATTTACTACCAGTTCGCAAGTCAAGGGCGTAGAGCGGGCAAGAAGAACTGGCAACTTTCCGCCACTCCCTAAGGGCCTGTTTTTTGATCCGTAGTAAAAAATGGTTTTACCATTTGTTACATTAACTATAGTTAAATGAATAACCATTGGTAAAAACGTAAATGCGTTTTTCAATGCCTTTTTTAACTTTAGTTAATCTTAACAATTTGTCAATTTGTTGCCAGTGCAATGAGCAATGACATCCCAAAAAATGTGGTTCTTTTTTGTGGGGAACATTTATTTTGTATGACAACACTAGACATATTGAGTGAATGAAATCCATTTTTGCCATCTTCATTCGTTATTTGCGCTTTGAAGAGTTTGAAGTGTCAAATTAATCTAAATAACACGATTTAAATAAAGTTGTTTTTCTGTGTTTTAATACGGTTTACACTTTTTACGATACTTAAATATATAAATAACGATGTCCGCAAACAGCCAACGGTCAAATAAGTAAGTACAAACATATTTTCGTGTTATTTATTCCGGTTTATCTTGTGTTTCGTAATAGAAAGTAATACATTTATGTTTTGTTAAAGGGACCATACTGCTAACTTTGCCAAAAAAGAAACTGCCAAACTGGTGATGCTTCTCAAGGATTACACAGTCGTAACCTGCAAACAACTGATCACTGCAGCAATCTACAAAAAGATGCAGCTTGGAAATCTCTGTGACGTTTTCAACTCAGATGGGTCTAGACACCGAAGTGTTAAATTTAATATACATTTAATGAAGGTGTAGGCATATTTTTATATTTATTCTTGTATAGCTGTGTCCTACAACAAAAGGAAAAAATCTTTTAACCCTTTGGAAACAAGGAAGCGGATTATGATCCACACGGATAAAAAAAATGAATTTTTGAAACAAAGACAAATAAGAGAGGATGATTTGTTCAATTTTGCTAAGGAAGAGCATCAAAAACATTTGCTGCACCAATGAGAGGCCCACTAAAAATCCATACTGCATAAAGAGGAGGTGCACCAAAAAGTGATCCAGCAGATGGAAGAAAGGCACAATTAATATATGTAGCAGCAAAAAGAGTTGCATCAAATTGAGGTGAAATGCAAGAAGAAACAATTAGAAAATATTTAATTGCTACTTTAGGGTTTCATGTAAATTTTGTAATGTTTTTTTAATAAAAATGGTTTGTATTTAAGTTATAATTAAACAGTTTATTAATCAAGTCAAATGTTTTATTTATAAATTCTTGTAATAAAGTAGGTAGATGCTAACTCACAAATGTAATAAAAGCCCTAAAGAATATCATAGGTCCCTAACTAATGTGTAGCTGTAGTTTTTAGTATAAGTACATACTTGTGTGTACTTATAATAATTATAAGTTAATATTATTAGTAGTATATAAATAATATTAACTCTAATTCATTATGTATTCTATTGCCTATAATATTAACTTATAATAATTATAAGTTAAGATTATAGGCAATAAAACACATAATGAATTAGTAATATACTTAATTATATACTGCTGCGGTTCTGTAGCTAGTAATGAAGCAAAATAAGTTTGTATGAGCTGCTGTCTATATATACTCTTGTTCTTGTATTTTATTTAATTATAATAATTATAAGTTAATATTATAGGCAATAAAACACATAATGAATTAGTAATATACTTAATTATATACTGCTGCGGTTCTATAGTTAGTAATGAAGCAAAATAGGTTGGTATGAGCTGCTGTCTATATATACTCTTGTTCATTGGCAGTTTAAGATCATTCCCAATTTCAGTAACAATCCAGAGCACTGTTCCCTTCGATATGGGGTAACAGTGACAAAAATCTACATCATCCTAGGTTTCTAATGGCGGATGACATTGCCTAAATATTTTTGGTCACTCATTAACACATTCTCATATAATATTATCGTCTTCTTCATCATCTCATTAATTAAAGTATCTCAATATGTTTAAATTCATCATTAGATAGTAATAAACGTATTTATCATAGTTTGATTTCTGTGACAAACAGCTGTTACTATATAAATTACCAGCGGCCATCTTTTTAACCCTCCAATACTGAGTAGTTAACTTTTTTGACTAATGGTTAGATATTTTACCATTGGATGCTCTTACCACGGATCAAAAAACGCATTTCGCTGATATTTAACTAATAGCAACGATTTTTTACCAATAGTTGAGTTAACTACGGATCAAAAAACCGGCCCTAAATAACACTTTACACATTACTCTTAATAACACTTTAATTTTAATACTTTTCAATAGCCAGTCCAATGTGAGGGAAAGTTTTGTATATATATATAGCCTTTTCCTATTCCTACAAAAGTAAAATGATAGCTGTAAAGGCAAATTGGGTGCTAAAGCTCACGGTAAAGTAAATTTTGTAGGCAGTAAAGGGATTTGAGAGATAATCAAATTTACTAAGTAGATGGGTACATTATAGCGCGTTAGACAAAGCTCAGTCATAATTGAGTTTCGAAATAGTTCGCCGTAAATTAATTAAACAAGTGCTGACAATACTAATTTTAGTTTTAAAGCTATAGAACGCAAGATTAATATTTAGATATAAACGCTTTGCGAGTTACATACATTTATTTTGTGTGATATTACTCAATCTGTATTTTGACCTTTTCTCTTTATAGATCTTGTATTTGAAACGACCTAGAGATTAAACTAGAAATCACCTAACACTCTCTGAGGAATAAATTCTTTAAATGTTTATTTGCATTTCCGACGCTCAACTATTTTCTAGTATAATTATAGATGCCCTATATCTAGATATGTTGCTAAGCGCAAAACTTGTGGACGGGTAGATAATTTTGTTTTTAAAGTTGTTCCTTGAACTCTTGAGGTAGGTTTTTATGGAGACAAAATTTTGAGAAATTGCTCGGAAAAACCTGAAAACCATTTGTTTTTTGCTATAATTCTGAACGCGAAAAGTCACTATGGTAGCATAGTAAAATGTTCCATATGTTGGTATGTAGCTTCTAACAAGGCTAAGTAAAAATCATATTAAGGCGAAACGAAGTTCATGCAGGTAGTACAGAATAAATATGTATCAGAACCTAAAATACTAAAATTTTAAGAAAATAAATTATTATTTTATTTACTGATAACATTGATTTATTAAGAACAGTTTCGACCTAGTGGCTCCAGCGTGCGACTCTCATCCCTGAGGTTATGAGTTCTATCCCCGACTGTGCACCAATAAACTTTCTGTCTGTGTGCGCATTTAACACTCGCTCATATGTGCTTAGACTCAAACCGTCGCCGGCGTGTCAGTTTCAAAAAGCTTACATACTTGGCCATTAGAAAAAGCAATGAAATGTCTGTGTTGTACGATCACGATACAGGTACAGAAATCTGAAGTTCAGATCTAAAAGGTTGTAGAGTCACTGATTTTTTAAAATCTTTTATATATGTCGTTTAATTTAATTTGAGTGTTATTTGTCTTTACTTAAGGTGCATTCAATGTAAGATATATTGCATAAAGTATTATGTACTTTATGTATATATAATACTTTATGTATAACCTGCCACGCACAGCCCAAATCTTCGACAAGTACAAAGTTAGACCCCATAAGGTTGCGTTATTAAATAGCACACGTTACAACCCTACAGAAACTATTTATTTACAAGACCGCTGGTGATCCCAACATCCCGAGACCCGACAATGATGGCCCAAGTTTGACAAACACGTCGCCTTGATGAGTAATCTGATTACATAGAAGATACTATATCTATAGTATAGTATAGCTGTATATATAATGTGTATAGTAGATTAATAGATATGAGTCGAGTTGAAGCTTATGTTAAGATGCCTCCGTAATTTAATTTTTGGATGGGCATTTCTAAAATTTTTAAAAGGACTAGTGGCTGTGAAGTATTTTGACGTATGTCTTGGTATGTCATAAAAGTTACACTATAAGCTACTTTTTCATGCTTGATGGGTAATCTATAATCTAATTACAATTGTATAGTAAAGTAATAGTTGCACCGAATGTAATATACGATTTTTTCGGAACTTAATTCTTGGATGGATAGATACGGCACTTCTTAGCAGTTAGTTTTTCAAAAAGAAAAGTCGGTGATAGTCAAGTGAAAGCATATTTTATTTTTTATGACGTTTTGGCCTTAACATGATATATAAGTTGCATTTTTACTAACTACTGGATTGCATTACGTATGTATTACAATTATTTGAATTTACAATTTATAATTGGAACATTTAACATTCGTCAGCTAAACACCGGCTTTATAAAATATACTGTTACATATAATTTAAACGTTATGAAACCTTCGTCAGTTTGTAAAATTATATAGCTAATGTTAGAAATTTAATTAAAATATTTGGATTGTTTTAAAACAAATTGAATTTCAGCAGTCTGTCTGCTGATTATTCAAATTTATGTTTGGTCGTCGAGAGCTGTTGTGGATTTAACCTGACATTTATTAAAGGATTTTGGAGTTGCTTATTTCATTTCTCTTTTAAGACGTCTTTTTCGTCGTTTATTATGTTTCTGTATTTAATTCCCACAAAGTTTGCGTGTGACAGGTTTCGTTATACACATATTTTTAGGTATAGACTAATTCTAAGTCATATTTATGTAAACATTCTAATTACAAAGCATTTTTTTACTACATAGAAGAAAATGAATCCCATCTGAGATCTCGTCCATAATATCAATGTTAAGTGATGTTTATTAAATGTTAGTTTATTGAAAAGTAAAGCAACTTTAGTGGTAATTTTTACCGAAGGTCATCCCTAGTAATAGTCACTCAGAAGAATGAGAATTTAGCAAATATCATAAATAATAGCACATTAATCAAAACATAGCTTAAATAACATTACAACTACGAGTACTCACCTTTCGAAATACGCACGTAAAAATGACTCGTTCTGAAGAAATAATATTAAAGCGGTTTTCCTCTAACGACCTAAAGAATTTTCCCAAATGCCCCATTGTTGTACAAATTCATACATTCGATGATTGCACGTCGTCTTACCGCCGAAATAACATCACAAATGAGGTCAACGACCCACCTGTCATAACTATTTCTGTCCTTTTTCGAAATACTGTATCTGAGTATTACTATCTCTGTTTTATTTACAAATGGATGTGGATTTGCTATGATTTATGGGTTGGCGAAACCATTGTTTAGGAGAATAGAATTAGATATTGATTTTAACCAAAATAATGTTTTTGTAAATATAATAATCCTCATTCTATTAGTTCGTATTTACTAAACTAGAAACTGCAAATTGAAATATAGGTAAAACAAAATTTACTTTCCTTACATAATCTTATACTAAAAAATACTACTTTTCATATATTGTTGTTAAAAGAAGAAATAATAATAATTATATGGGGCTACAATTCAATATGTGTGTTGGCCTAAGATTGCAAATGTTTCTTTGATCATGATTTGTATCATAGACAAGTAGATGATCAGCCTTGTGTCTGAAACATTTCATCGATTTTTGAATTTGAGACATGCTGTTTTCCCCACTATGTTTTCCGTCACAATACGAGCGAGTGTTGTAGATGCGCAATTACGACTTATAACAGAACTCTGAATAACGAAAGAAATTTAATGAGTCTATAAAATTACCTAACCGTAGGCTTTAACACAGTTTTTTCAAATGCAGTATAAATTATAATAAATGCATCTTATATAAAATTCTCGTCTCACAATTTTCGTTCCCATACTCCTCCGAAACGGCTCAATCGATTCTTATGAATTTTTTTATGCATATTCAGTAAGTCTGAGAATCGGCTACTATCTTTCAAACCCCTAAATGTTATGGGTACATTTTTACTTATATTTTTTTATGAAACAGAATATATAAATACATACAACCCTTCATTTTCACCCCTCTACGAGCAGCCCCTATTTTTTGTATGATAGTTATTTTTATTGAACTAAAAAAATGTTTCCTAGAAATAATATACATGGCAAAACAACGATTGCTTAGCTAGTATAATATATTGTTGTTAATCGATTTTTCGCGTTTTCTACGGAATTTTTTTTACGAGCTTATTTTAGAAACATCGCTACCCATTAAAGGGTGTCACGAGCACTTTGTTATATGGGGAGATAAAAACCTCATATTTTTTCAGGCCGCATTGTTCCCGTAGAATTGTTGTCGATATCTAAATTATTCATGATTTTTCCTGTTTTTCCAGCTGAATGTAAGATTTTTGTGAAAATTCAAATGTTAATAATAAATTGATACGGTTTTATACGGATATATTCGCAATTTAATAAAAGAAGAAAATGTAATTTAAAAAGTATTAAAAAAATATGAAGTACTCTGGTATAGACTCATATTAGGTATGTATGTTTTGATGTTGAATGAATATTTTATATCATTCAAAAACATCCGCCTTCTGTTGTCACACGACAGGCCTAAACAAACATTCCTTAGTTGTGAAAAATGATCTTGGTAAAGAGTACTTCATCGACTTCACGTTCCAGATTCGACGACTAATATAGGACACCGAATATTGTCTGTTCTTTGTTGTACGTCCTGTTTTTCAGCAGCGCTATTTCAAGCCCATATCTATAACTAAATAAACCTTTTTATTTCTATTTAGAAAAATAACCTGTTCAAACGCAATATTTTTGTTTTGCCTGTTAAAAGAACTCCGAAAAAATTAGAGTATAAATGTTAATTATTATAATTATGCGAAAATTTAATAGATAAAGGATTGAAGAATAAAAAAATCACACTTAAAAAGCTTTTGTAACACTTAAAACTTTGTTCGTTATGAGCAAAATAATTGAAATTATTATATAAGATTACTCTTTCCCATTGGTGTAAACTGTCCAAACAAACGTCAACCGAAAATTGTTGGCCATTTTTATTCATATTTCCATGCTCGTGGCGATTAACGTTTGCGAGGGAAGAGTTTTCTTTTTATAGCAATTTCACCGCCGTTTCGACGTATGCGGCCAGTTTTAATCTGTGTTGCCATTTTTGTCTCTAAAACAAGGACTTTTATAGCGCGGCCTTTATAGGATAATTTTGGGAAGAATTTGTACATGATATGAATATAAATGAGATATATTTTGGGCAGAGAAATACTAGATTCTTATTACTTTTAAGTGTAACTTTCTGACCAGCTGTCAACAATAACTTTGTTTTTCAGATCACAATAAACATGGTTCAATGATGTGAAAGCAATGCTGCTGCAGCAGGCGACCCCCTCGCTTGGTCCCAGCGGCACGGCCAGTCCTAAAACCAGACAGAACCCAAACTTTTCCCGACTGAACAGCCCAGTACTAAGTGATGGTAAAGGTAGCCTCAGATTGGGTTCAAACAGTCCAAGTATTGGCACCAGTAGTCCAAAGTTTGGTTATTTGGGTGACAGCCCTTATTTAGGTGCTAGCCCCAAGTATGGAAGCCCAAAATTGGGAGGAAGTCCAAAGGCTTTGGAAGATGAGGCGGCGCTAGAGAGTCTTCAAACGGATCTGAAAGAAGGTTGGACTGTGCACACGGGCAGGGATGGAAGACTTTATTATTGCAAGTAAGTCAATAACTATATTATATGTGTGTTTGTTTTATTCAAGGTTTTGACTAGGTACATTATTTGACTTGCCCCTGCGTGTTCTATCAGATGTCAACTTTAAAAAACTTTAAAATTTTAATCGCTGGGTATAATCCCTTGAAGACCAACCAACTGGAATGCTTAGTTTGTACTATAACAATTTTAATAAAAATAAAAATGTACGTATGAAAACGTCATATTATATATCTATTTACATAACGAAGTTTTTAAAAATTTGACAGCTTGAAACAGAAAAATTAAAAGTTAAAGTAGGTCGCTGTAGTGGATTAAATTTTTCAATAATAAGAGCTTTATAAAAAGCCTTGCAACACAATACAGTTCCAGTGTGTTTCCCGCCATTGTTTAGCATTATACAGCTTAATGCGTAATAATGGAAGTGTTATAAATTATAATATTTGGCCTTATCCAACTTGTTATTTCACTAGAGTTCATTGTGATTATAGTGGTTTATTAAGAGGTTTTTTTCATTTATGAATTTCGGAATTCTTGAAGTTCGTGTTAAAACTTGAGGTAGCGGCAGCTCTTTGTTTTCACAAGGGTACTTCTCTTGTAACTTGCAACATTGTATTTAAGTATAGAATCAGCTTATGAAATAGCTTTTTTTAAATTAAATTATAAATCTTTATTTAAGTTTTGTTTATATGAATATTACCCGTTGATTCAGACAAATATTTGCCTGGAAGCAATCGTAAAGTGCCTGTTAGCGATCAAAGCAGATTTTAAGCGACCTTTTAATTTTTTTTTTTTTTTTGTTAAAGACAATTCATACCAATTGACCTAGTCCCATGCTAAGCTGGTGAAGCTTGTGTTATGGGTACTAGGCAACGGATATACATACATATTATAGATAGATATAAATACATATTTAAACACCCAAGACCTAAGAACAACACCAAATGCTCATCACATCGATGTTCGCCTCAGCCGGGGATCGAACCCGGGACCCATGGATTCGCAGTCAGGGGTACTAACCACTAGACCAATGAGTCGTCAAGTTATCTCATTGTTTAATATATATCGAGGCAGAATACGAAATTCGTCCGTCGTTCCACAACTGAGCACTTTTTACGGCAGTTTTTGCCGTTAACCAGCTGCCCACTGAAATATATCCCAACCAATTCGATTTAGGGTCCTTCAAGATAAGCGTAACAATTCCTAAAAGGCCGGCATCGAACTTCCGAGACTTCTAAACTGTAACTAAGCGTAAGTGTTCATGGGCGGCGGTATCACTTAATATCAGGTGAACCTCCTCCCTGTTTGCCCCCGTACTATATAGTCTTTGGTATTATCGTGTTAAAGTAAAGCTAATGTTAACGAATCTGGGTTTAGTTCGGGCCTCAAGTGTGGTTTGATAAATGTGCCTCAGTAAGCAAATATTTATGCAAAGTGCTGTGAAGTTCCACTTGAGATTTAAAATTGATTTAATTTTTCATGCATACGACGTAATATATGATTAAACCAAGAATATACACCGTAACACTATGAAATCACGATCCAGAAGTAGTGCATTCGAATCCTGGCTGACATCTATGACTGTCCTATTGACTGTCACTTTCGAAAGAGACAGGTGGGACATCTGGAGTTCGACACTGGCATGAGTGTGTCCCGGGATGGGCTATCCGACAAGTTGCTCGAACGCAGATGGAAAAAATCAGCCGTAGAATTGTCGAATATGTCAGTAAGATAACTGGTAATGCCTTACTAGCTCATAAATATCATGAGGATATGACGACGACGGTAGACGCCACCCACCAGACCTAAGTTAAATTAAATAAAGACCCTTTTTAGGAAAGGGGAGATTTAACACTCTCGCGCTGCCTAGTTTCTCGGCCACAGATCTACCTGATCGCGAGTCTGATAGGATACTATGTAGGGGTTGTTAAAATATGTTTTTACAATATCAAAATAGTCTACTTCATACTAATCTGTGTACTACATCTAGTCTGTGTACTATACTAATAAAGTGTCTATTCTCAACCTTGAACCTGCAAGTCATTCGTGTTTTTTAGGGGTAACTTATTATACAAAAAAATACATATAAAAGTACATGTATTTCGTATCACCCGTCGGGTGTCAACGGGACTTCATACCAGTGTTATAAGAGTCGCAGAATTGTGAATAAAGGCTCTTTCATTACGCCGACTGAAACGTTAAACCTGTATTGTACGACGCCTTTGTGCGTCTGAAAAACGATACAGACTAGACACTGGGGGCGTAATCACAGATTAAAGAATACGGTGTAATGACTACAGAAAATAGAAGCGTTTTAAGCACACAAAATAAATAGAAAAAAAAAAAATATCCTTTGAAGTAAATTAAACAAAAAAACATCTTCGTTCACTTTGTAAGCAGATATTATATGTTCCTATGAAAAAAAATTGCCTTGATTATTCTGAAGGATATAAAGGATTGTCTAACGAATTATGATTTTGACTGACGCAGCCCAATATGATCTTCATACCTTCATATAAGTTACACAAGGCTAATAAATAATACAAATATTCCTATTTAATACTTTTTAGTGCATTTTTAATTCAGTTATATTTTTTTAACAATAAACATTTATTGAATTAAAATTAATAATTGATACATTTAAATTATACAACCTTATGGAAACAATATGAATTGTCTAAACTTTACCCTTTAAACTCCAAAACTGTAAATTTTTTGAATCAGTATTGTCTAACGAACAATAGTTTTAGATATTGATTGAAAATTGTTTGTCCTTTCGATTTTAATTATCCAAGGTCGGGAATACACGTGGTACAGTCTCGTTTAAAACACACGTGTGTGTACTCATGTACAAGCGTTAGAAGTCATACTTCTTTGGTGTAACAAGATAAAAAATCTTTTCAAAAAAAAATTTCGCCTTATTCTACGTTTGTAGCAAAAACGATACTAACATTAGAAAAAAAAATAGTATAACTTCAAAAAAACTAAAATGTTGACTATAGCTAACATCAGTGTCACTTTTTTGTGACGGTATGCGGTGTCGGATTTTGTGACGGTGTGCGCGCGCAACCTAAAAATTTACATTCATCATTTTTCTTTAACGCACCAAAAGAAGTATAACTTAAAAAAAATAAACCGCAGCCCGCATATAATAATAGTGTTGTAATTATATTTTCTTATCTAGTTGTCGTTTAATGCTTCTGTTTTGTTAATATACTAGGATATATGAAAGTTTTGCTAAGCTTGGCTTTCCGCCTACATGCTGCCTCACGTTAAGAATATTAATAGCAAGGTTGCGCCGGGCTCATTATACTGCCCGAACTATAGAACAATTCATCATTTACTTGCAAACTACTAACTAGTTTATTAGTTCAACGGGTGTTCATGTAATAATAGCACTTTGTATTGAGATTCACGCCTAAGTAACCTGGCAACCAAAACACCAAGGAACTATCGAGTAGGTACTTCAATACGCTTATTCCATATTTGTATGTTGGGTTCAATCAATGATAGTATAGGAAACAGTGCTATGAAACACTATGTCTTGTAAAAACTATGCAATAATACTACTACCACTTATATTTTCTTTTGTTTTACAATTATTGTCATCTCTTGAGTCTTGAGTATAACTTTAAAAAATCCAAGCATTCCTATAGACGTATTTTTATCTAATACTGCATTCTCCGTAGGCAAATCGAATTAGATATTACCTAAATATCGCTGAAACATAATCTTATAAAAATAGTTATGTTGTTGTACATAAACATTATACTAAAAATATTGCTGTATTGAGAACGCTACGCATTAAAACAACATATAACTAACGGCGCGACGTAAATCAAATATCTTACTACTTGTGCGGATTTGTTTCCATTCCCAATGTAAATAATGTAAATTTTGTATGTTTTTATATTAGTGCAGTTGTATGTTTTTATATTAGTACTTATCAATACTAAAATTATATATTATATAATAGATTACTTCATTATGCCTGATGTACATAGGACTAGTTATTACCAAAAACATTTTATAGTTATTACTTTTTTAGTATTCTGCACAATTATCGAAGGTGGCACGGCAAAAGTTGTTATCAAATAACAAGTGGGACACATTGTCTCCATACCGTGTGAATATTAAAAAAACATTTCATACCTATCATACGCAACAACTTGTTACATAAAAAAAATACTAATTTTTAATATGTCTGCGTAATTGATTGTTATAGGAGTAGGTATTACGAGAATCATCTTGATAAACACCAATTATAGCCTTAATGTTTACTACTCAATTATAAATTATGTGAAAAACATCATATTTGGATGTCATTATTTGTTTATAATCGTATTTAAATACTTCTTTATAGGACTACTTGTGGACTTAATTTATTACTAGTTTTGAATTCATTTTGAATTTAGAACGAAAATAATAGTTTTTGATCTACAGAAATATATTGTAACAGGTAATTAATATAATGGTAGAGAATATAGTTTATAAATATTTGTGCCCATAAAAAAGCTACAAAAATAATCCCGCCTAGTGTAGTTTTAGTAGTGTAGGTGTAGCCTGGATTTACTTAGAAGTAAATATAACTTTAGAAATAATCTCCGGATTTAAAAAGATCGTGCCGTGTAACTATGGAGTTGCGCATATGGCGTGTCGTAACGGATACAGTAGATGGAGTGACGTAAGTCTATTCACTTCTTTTGTTCCGAGTTCGCAGCTCACGTATACAAATTATTCCTTTTTATTTTGTACTTTGTATTAAATTCACACTATATTAAAATATAGTGGAAGTGATGACATACTCGTAGAGAGTGATGGAGCCGGTTGGAGGAGGCCTTTTAAAGGTGCTTGAAGATGTAAAGTTTTGTATTAATATATAGTACAATACAGTGAGGAAATGCCGCCAGCATTAAAGGTACACCGCCACAGGGACCAAATTTGTTTTAATTTTCTATATATATATCAGTTTTTAATTATAATTATTATGTAGGTTAATGTAAAAAATAGTATATTTCTGTGTTGGAAATATCAAATGCAATATATACTATAAATGTGGTTTTATTTAAAAAGTAAACGATTTTATTTAGTACATATAACATACGCTGATCAACCTTGTAGTTGCTAGGAAACCTATTTCAAATACATATTATGTTCTGTTGTTTGGTGTTTTTTTGTAGGAAACTATAAGTTTTATTTCATATGTATGCGATTGTTACGCATCTAAAGTATATATATATATATTTTTGTGCAGTAAATTGTTTGACCTCCGTGGCACACGTGGTATCCGAAAATGAACCAGACCGGTACGAATCCTGGCGATATTATAGTTTTGAGTTGGAACTTATTTTTAATATTTTTCTAAATCTACGATTTTTTAATATAGTTCGTTATATCACAAACTCAAACGTTTCCGGGATGACCTCAATAAACAATTGGAACACATTAAAAAAATATCTGTAAATGCTAAGAGATCATTTGTACGTCATCACAATTGTTCGCCCAATGGTCTTTGTTTAAATACCCTTAGGACCTGTCTCAAGTATATAGTCTGAGGATCTTCTGCATAACGCTGGAATATCGATCAATGTCCCCACTTAACGCGGACTGTTTGTGTAATCTATAGTTGGAATTAATTGAATTTGTGGAATCTAGGATTGTCTTTGGCCTGTGTGAATAGATCTTAGTTAAACGTTTATAAACTACTAACTGCCCCGCGAACTTCGTTCCTCTTTAATGTGATTTTACTTAGCCTACCTTTTTAGTAAATACCAACATGGAACATTTTGCTAAGCTACCCCAGACACTGTTCCGTTTTCTGGAATGAAAACTTTTTAGTTTTTTTTGTTCAATTTTTCTCTATATAAACCTCAGAGTTCAAGTAATAAGATTTTAATTAACAATATAATAATTGTATGCTGTATCATAGAAAAAGAAAAAGAAAATTTTTGGGGACACCCCTTATCACTTAGGGGTTTGAAAGAAAGATAGTAGCCGATTCTCAGACTTACTGAATATGCATAAAAACTTCATAAGAATCGGTCGAGCCGTTTTGGAGGAGTATGGGAAACAAAATTGTGACACGAGAATTTTATATACAGGGTGTCCCAAAAGTCGACGTCAAGTCGAAATTTTCTCATAGGTAATGCCACACCACTTATCAGAAAAAATAAATAAATAAATAAGTCATGTATTTTTGAAGTTATGGATATTTTTTTTTATTCCAGAAAATGCACACCATTTGACAGTTTTTTAATTCCTGTTGTTACAAATATTTACTTTTTGCCAATTTTTTTTCTCTTACGTCATCCCGAATAGTTCACACACACACACACACAATTCACAACTAGTTCGCACTAGTTCAACTGATCGTCCTGAAAAAAAAATGTATTACTCCAGTTTGGCAAGTAGCTTTATACACACTGTATATATAGAGAAGACAATAAATAAATTCTAAAAAAATGGCATTAAAAATGAATCACATTTAAGGCTGTGTAAGCCTAGTGGTTAGGCGATTGTCAACCCTAAAGTGTATTTTGTGCATCAATGGAATTTTCAAAATTCGCAATTAACACGTCCGCTATAATATTGTGAGCTGGAATGCTTTAGACACGAAATTGGTGCAAAATGATCAATTACTTGCCAATAAATAGACACGAAAATAGGGTTTGTAACGCCACTGTGTTATTAATATTATCTACACTAATATTATAAAGAGGTAAAGTTGGTTGTAGGGGTGATCTATGGATCTATTGAAACGATTTTGAAAATTCCTAGGTTTTAACCGTTTACCAAAAAAAAATAACGACGGGTTGCACTCGGGAGTGCCGGCAGAAGTGGAACCTTGAATATTAACGTTGTGCATTTTTGATATTTTGGAATGGTTACTGAATAATTTAATTATCAGTATAAAAGTACTATCATTTAGAATATCAGGTAGAATACAATATTTATTTATTGCGCTACGACACAAACATGACAATTTGTATTACATATAATACGCCGCGCCAGCTGTCTACTCTCCATCCGTCTTACGAATTTTCGATCAAGTCACGTGTCCTGACGCGAGTTTAACATTTTTTTACCCATTCCAAAAAAGTGTACAACGCCGCATGTTTCTAAATTTTATATTAGGTATATAAACAAGTTCTCGCCGCTTCTATCTGTCTGCCTAGTCGCGATAACTACGCATGGAATATATTGCGGTTTTCACCAAAACCTAGAATGATTCATAAGGAATGTTAAGGTATATATTTTTTTTAAAGTTTAAGGTTTTAGGGGTTTACCAGCAATAAATCAAGCCTACCTGCCGATTTGTCTTACATTAAAGACTATAATATAAACTTTAGTGAGTTGGTACCCAAAAACGAAAAAAAGAAAGAAAGGGCAGTATGGAAGGGTCTGGAGGAGGCCTTTGTTGGGATTGGGAAGTTTAATTTTTGTTAATTTATTGTGTGTAAGGAAAAGGAACTTGACCGAAAAAAAAATTTTTTTATACACAATATTTTTTTAAAATTATTTTATTGATATAAATAATGTTTGTTAACCTATTTTTGCTTATATATAACTAACCAAAGTCACTTTTGCTTAGCAAAACTAATTTACATCGGCTTTCGTTTTCAATTACGATGCTACAGATAAAAATGTTATCCACACCGATTAACTATATTATATATTATTACATTTTACTTTCATTAAAATAAACACACTAACTTCATTTGTAATTAAAACATGCTCTTAATTTAAAGTCTAAAGCATACGCCCTTCTGTCCCTTGCCCTAACAAATTGTCTTGCCCAAATTAACTTTTATTTTTAATACACTAATAAAACTTAACATGACAATGAACTCCTTGAGAATATTGTCTTGCCATACATTCTCTTAAAAAATAGATTATCTTAAATACACATGCGTTAACATATAATAAAAATAATAATATATAAACAAATATTTAACATCTGACACTTTATACGGTAGATTGCAGACTATTATTATCACTTAACTTCACTAATAACGATAACATAGTCATGCCATTGTCGCAATATATATTTACAGACCAATCTTTGCAATACACGGCTTTTAAAATTCCTTAAGATTTATTTTTTCGAATTGTATACCAGGTTTAGAGTAATGATAGGGCCGAGCATGACTCGCGTATGTCAAAAACGACTTATAAGTTACCCTTAAAGCCTGCCTATAAAATTAATTCAATAATAATAAAAAACAAAGCTACGATTACCGCCTTCACGCTTCAAGTACTGACCCGTTTAGTATAAATAGGTTTATAATGTTAGCGGTACCTTAGAATAGAATTTTTATTATATCATATTTACTCATTTACAGCGTATTATGTTGTCCACGTATTTGTATTACAGTATATAAGGTTATACAAACGAGACTTTTTTTAAAGAACAGCAAACGGGCAGGAGGCACTTGATGTTAAGTGACACCGCCGCCCATGGACATCCCAATGCCAGAGGGCTCGCGAGTGGGTTGCCTTTTAAAAATTGGTACGCTCTTCTCTTGAAGGACCCTAAGTCGAATTGCTTCTGAAATACTTCAGTGGAAAGCTGGTTCCTTATGGAGGTTGTGCGCGGCAAAAAAACCTTGATTACTGCCGTTCCACAACTGAGCGTTTAGCGTTTTTTCGAAGTATTTCAGAACCAATTCCACTTAGGGGACACAGCACTTAGAGTATCAATTATTAAAAGGTCAGTAACGCACTTGCGAGCGTCCTGGCAGTGTGAGTGGTGGTGTCACTTAACACCAGATGAGCCTTCTGCCCGTTTGTCACCTGTTCTATTAAAAAAAATCGTGGTGAGATAAAATTGATCGCTTACACAAATAATTAATCTATTGCCTTAAGCAAGTCCGCTAACATAATAAAAGCTCGCTGATCACGACCACTGAAGCACTCGAAACATCAGTTATGTATAAATAAATCAGCATTTAGCTTTTAAATAAGGTTTCCTCTACGTGTCTGAAGCGATACTCTATAGCAAGTATAATCATTACTATAATACAGCTTACAGAGACAAACCCCCTCTCGTAAAGATTTAACCGCAGCCCATAAAACCTTCGTTATGCCATTAAATGAATTTCCTTTGCAAATTAAAATTGCCTCATAAAAGTGTTGCCCCGCGAAATTACCGTAGACATCTCTTTAAAGCTACTTTAAGTCGAAAGGAAAATGCTTGCGTGTTTATTTACGATTCTATAAATCATTGAATAAATGTATTATAAATCTTAAATACTTATTGTTTATTTGTCGTAATCGCTCTCACGTTGCAGTTAAATAAAACAGCCATTGAGGTATAAAAGGATAATATAACCAGAAGCTATTCCGACCCAACTCCACGTACGGTGCTACCTGTCTACCATATGCCGACGGATTATTTCTTATTTTGGCCATGAAATTAGGCTATGAGGACTTGGAGAAACTGATAGTGGTTAATAACACAGAAGGTAAAAGAGTTTGCTTATCTTGTCGATGCCGCGCACAAATTATTTATAGAAGTCTATTGAGTATAAGTATGTAGTAATTGTTTAGTCACTTACCCCCTAAATTCGTAATATTAGCGTGTTTAATCAATTCAAAAGGGCATTAAAGATTCATATTAGAATGAGCCTAATAGAATAAAATTGGGATAGCTGATGGCGACGCGTATCTCGTTCGTATATATATATTAAGTTTCTCATGTAAATAAAAGTACATTTTTTTGTAATGAGAAATAAAGTTCTTTAAACATTAAGGCATAATGTTATAAGAGAGGCGCTGTACAGAAACCGGTAGAAACAGATTCTCCGCTCCAAATGTTTCCTTACTGACCACGACGTTCAGATATGAGCTACCGACTGAAGAAAGAGAAAAAATTTAAACAACAAATTCAGTAACCTTCAAGCTATCAAACATGCAGTAAACAGTAATTATCGATCTATTTCTGTGACTAATGAAGATTTTAATTAACTTCATAGGTAAATTGAAATAAGTTCCTAATTACTTCCTTAGACGAACAAATGAATGTTTTAATTACGGACTGCTGACGTTTAGGTTCAGGTCAGACAATGAGATGGTACGCATAATCAGTTGGTCTTAAATGTTAGAATTTTCTTCGTCAGTAATAAAGAAATGGCTTTCTCCAAGCCTCTATTTTCAATAACTATGATGAAGTTAGAAGGAGTTTAATATTGTGTATTTTTAAATACCTATAATAGAAGTTTGAAAACGTAATTAATTTGTATAACAATCGTTTGTGTACCAACGATGTCAGTTTTTTCACAATTTCATTCACACCCGAAGGGACGTTTTACGATATTGTCTACCTTCCTTTTTTTGGATAAATTACCCTTAGTTCATATCTGAATTTGATCTAAATTGATTGATTGAATGAATTTGATCCAAACTCGTTGATTTGTGCCATTTCTATCTAATAACTCACATTTGCTCTAATCTTTGCCCTTTAACTGGGATTGTATGAATTTAAAAAATATTTATAATTCTCTAGAAACTAGTACTAACTAGATCGTGTAGAAGTAATAAAGAAGAAATGTAGTCAATTATTAAGTGTAATTACCAAATTCGTTTGTGTAAGAAAAATATAATTAGCAATATTTCACGTTATTTACGTTTATTATATTTTATAATAGGATTAAAAGCTTAGTTAAGTATGCTTAGAACATATATCTTATTTGTAAAGTTTCAAACAGTAATCAAAAAGGCAGGCCAAGTGAAACTATCCAATAAATTACCCGAATGTCTAGTTTAACTTTTTGGAAGTTAAATCCTAATCCGTACTTACATCTATTTCGTGTGCCGTGCACAGCGGTTTGTATTCATTAGTGCGCGACCAAATCGCCTGGAGAGATCTGATTTACTGCTTAAAAGAATGCCTAGTCTAGCTTCCTTTAAAGGAAAATTCAGATTTTTCAATAATGTTGTGTTAAAAGTGTAAACGCCGTGATTATGTATTATTAATGATTTTAAATTAGCCCTGTCTCTCCGCCCTCGGACAAGCACAAAAGATGGCGCAGAGCAGGCCGAAAATAACTGACTGCAAAAATATAAGTATCTCCTCCGACTTTGATTTTGTTCTCTTTGGAGTCCACTCTTGGGCCGTATCGCAATACAACCAGCATTAAAAGTACACTACCCAGGGACCAAACTTTTTAAATTTTTTTAGTTTTCTATTCATCAATTTTTAATTATTATTAATACTGTATACGTTAAGAATATTGGAAACATTCTATATTTCCTACCAACATATTTTTTAATATAATTTACATATTCTTGAATATACTTATTGTAACAAATTGGATCGTTCGATGTGATACGATGTGTTAGTTAAGCCTCGTATTCATGGTAAACATATGTTTAGTAACACTTTATCAACATAGTTGATGAGCGGCAAGAATGTTGCTGGAAACTTTGTTTAAATCAATGTAAGACACGGCAGTCTGCGTTTAAATGTTGCCCGAGGAAGTAGTGTTGTTGTGTTCTCTGTATCTGATAACATAAGAAAAAGAGATGGTGGGTGCGAAACTATCTTCTGCAAAGAGAAAATTTGATGATATACATATACATATTTCGTTAGGGTTATATTAAGAGCTCGAGAACTTTCTTCAAATGCATCGTTCTTTTTGTTTCTATACTTGTATTCTATAATTGAGGAATCCCATAATAATGGTTTTGATTGAAAGAGTTCTATTATTTGCATTGTTTTATCATTGTTCCACACTACTGCCATGTTTATAAACGGTCGCAAACACGTCCACACACGTCAACAATTGTTGATAACTTGCCGCTCGTTGGGCTAGAAGCCTAGAACTCGTCAACATGCCGTTGTCAACTCTGCAACACGCAGGGTTGCCAGTAACCCCGCAACACGTTGATTTAACATTGTTGCTAAATAAATGTTTACCATGAATACGAGGCTTTACACAACCAACCAAGGACCACACCTTTCCGTAGTTTGTCACAACATGGAGTGATTCCGCTCGATCACTCTGCGTCAATCATCTTGGACTGCTGATCTGATGCATTCATAAAAGCATATTTCTAAAAAAGTGAAAATTAATTCTATAATATATGCTTGTTATTCTAGTTAGCAGTGTGTATCAGTTGGCACCCTCTCTTACAAATTACCTCTAGGTTTAAAGAGATCCGTCCATCTTGATGTAACGAACTTATCCGCTCTCTGCTCAATTACGACTTCTTCTGCCTTTGCTGATTTTAAATTGAATCAGTTTATTTTGAGCAGATCATTGCGATTTACCTTCATTATGAAGGTATTATGCAAAATTAAAAATAAATATTCAGAAGGGAGCTGGGAGTTGTAAATTTCACAATAACAAAGCAGAGCCCGTGACTTTAAATATTAAATAAAATTTAGTAATGTTGCTTTACTTTCTAGATTTCTCTGTCTTAGAATGAATACATTTCGGTTAAGTGGTTTGATCGATGATAAGAAACTGATTGTTGATAAGAAATAATCCCATCTTTTTTCATTATCGAGTATTTAGAACATAAGTTTAACAATTACTCATAAATGACTTCTTATTATGACATTTGCATGCCTGTTATTGTATGGCTGGTTGTGCGGACTTTTCTTGTTATTGTTTTTATTTTATTTTGTACCACTATCATGGCAAATAAAGGATTTATTATTATTATTTATTATTAATTTATTTTTAATTATAATTCAAGCGGTGCAATTATATTTTATATTATTTCTAAATAATTTCTTAGTCTGTTAAAAGGCTAAATATTTTTAGACTGTGTAAAGGCTAAATATTGGTCTATGGTCAAAAAACGGTTTGTACTTTTTTATTACATTTGATAAAGCAAAAGAAAAAACAAAGAAATTGCGATCCAAGATAAAGTATTTATCTTAAGCCTTAAATTGTCCTTTTTGTTGAGGATAAGCCAAGTTAATTAATTTATTTCTTTCGCACAACTTTATTTAAATTTATTTGCGAATTTCTTTAGCCTCGTAATTTAATAGAAACAGGTTAATGTTAATATATTTGTATTGTTCTGTGTGTGAATGCTTATGCTGATAAATATTTATAGAAGAATATATTTTCCAAAAATAAAGGTATCTATTTGAAAGTTGCACATGATGTGGCGAAACTAGCACTGTAATAAGCATCAGCACTGCTTTAGCTAAATTCTAAATAAATTGCTGTAGTGTTTTGATACATACGAGTACTCGTATACGCACATTGATTTACGGGCATGGCGTAACATTTAATACAAGCAAGAGCTTCTGGCTTGCATGACGTTAATACTAATCTTTACTACTTAAATACCATTACCATCCTGTAGGATCACAGTTTTTGTGCATATCTTTGAAGTTATACATCTTTTGGTGCGTTAGGGAAAAATGATGAGAGTAAATTTTTACGATGCGCGCTATATTCAACATTTTATTTTTTTCTATTGTTAGTGTCGTTTTTCCTACAAACGTTGTATAAAATTTTTGAAAAGATTTTTATCTTGTTACGCCAAAGAAGTATAGTAACTTCTAACGCGTGTACATAAGTACACACACGTGTTTTTTTTAAACTAGACTGTATCACGTGTATTCCCGACCTTGGATAATTAAATCGAAAGGACAAACAATTTTTAATCAATATCTAAAAGTATTGATCGCTAGACAATATTGATTCAAAAAAATTACAGACCTTTATACTCTTTGGAGTCTAAAGAGTATAAGGGTTAAAGGGTATCAAGTTTAGACAATTCATATTGTTTCCTAAAATATTATTTTGTATTAAAAATAATGCTATTATTCTTTCAACCTAAATATCTACAATAGAATATTGTTTTTGCGTATAAAAGCCTATTCTGGTTAATAATTTTATCATATTTCGTAAAATTATTATACAAGTAAAACAATGGATAAATTCTACAAAGTTTAGAGTAAACGTAATTTGAATAGTCTATGATATGGGAGGATGGCGTTTGAATATTTATGAGTTAATTATTCTTAGGATTTTCTTCGTTTATATGCAGTTTTAACCCGCTTAGAAGGAATTTAAATCAAGTTTTTGCCGTTGGTAGTATTATATTAGAAAAGTGTTTATGTAAAATTAGGTTAATACTAGACTACAGATCTTGTGTATATCGATAAATATTTGCTTTTGAAATTAGAATCCTAACAGTTGTGATAGTACTTGTTATTGCTATAAATTGCAATATTGCCTATGTTCTATACAATTTGAAAGGCTTTGCTGCTACTTTCTATAGAACCCAGACGTCAATGATTTATAGCTTCCCAAATAAAAAAGTTGTGTTGTATATGACCGAATTATTTTTAAGATTCTAGTACATTGACTACGTTATTTTATGTTTTAATTAAAATAAAATTTACTTTAAACGTTTAATTAATTTTTTTTAAATTATAGTTTTCAGATTTATTTTTGTTACCTATTTCTCATTGTTTTTAATTAATTCATCGGCTTCATCACAAGTTTATTTTCTTGACAATTAAAATTGTAATATGTATTCCGACATTTTGTAATGGCGCGTCTAAACGGGCCATGTTTTGCTGCAATTGATGGCTGCACTGTTGGCAACTAATTGTCCGGCCATTAGAAAAATATTTTAATGCAGCTGATGGCCGAACAATCTATGGCTGGGCAATGTGTTGCAATATGTCTGCAATAGTATGGCCCATGATGCAGACTCCTAAACGGGCTACACAAACCGGCAACAATGGCTGACGAAATCACACTTGTCCCAGCAGCTTATATTGTTTTAAAAAAGAAACAGAAAAAGAAGAGATTGTGGATTCGACCTTACTTAAATAGGCGTGAAACTGTAGACAATTTGAGTCTAGAAATAAGTCTTGATAATAAATTATTCAAGAACTAGAATGTCAAAAGCAGTAATTTTTACGTAGTAATCTAACGTCAAATACAGCTGATCGCAAAACACAGAATAAAGCAACAGGCACACTTCACTCAAAGCAAACGTCATGTCGCGTAGAAAAGGATACACTGTGCCATAACAAAGAGAGTGACTGAAACAACAATAGAACTGGCTGTGCAATATTGCAGTTGAATTCGATAGCCTAGCGATCGTCCGGCCACCCATCGAGGCAATATCGGCCATATGTGGCTATACAAAACATATTTGGCTATATGGCCAGGACATTACTGCAATATTGCATAGTGTGGCTGCTATTGTTTGCAATGTTGCCGGCCATAGTGTTGTAGCCATCAATTGCAGAAAAACATGGCCCGTTTAGACGCGCCATAACGTTTTGTATGATGGCAACATTGTTGGCGACCTATTCTATTATCATTATTATATTATCTGTTCTACTTAGTCAAGACATTTCATTTGATACCCATATTGACGATGTCGTGAAAAGTTTTCATATTGAGGAAGTAGTGGTAAAATATAATCCGCATTTTGTAGCGTCGGCCATCTTGGATTTACAATGATTACCGAATGTATTAAATTTATATTGTCATCAGAACTATAGGTTCCAATTTTTGGATCATTCCGTCAACTGGAAGGGAATGAAAAATCAATTACTAGATTTCTTACAATTACAGAAATCAATCCCAAACAAGGCATGTTAAATATTAACCGCCTGCGATTTACACCATACGCAACTGCTGAGCTTCTAACTAGTTTTCATGTTTGGAATCAATTGAATTTCATGCCGTGGCGCTTGCCTTCATAAAAAGATTTTAATCCGATTGTGGGATGCTGAGCTGACTAGGGGATGGACTGATGAATAAATGAAATGCGGGGCTTATGTTTTAAGTGCGTTTTTTTTACTGATCGTAGATCACCACCCTAGCTTGGTCTAGGCAGTTTTCGGGGTATAGCGATTGCAATTGCGATACAATGTTTTTGAAGTTATACTTCTTTCGGCGAGATGAGGTGTAAATTTTGACGATGCGCGCGCACACCGTCACAGAAAACCGACACCCTAAAGTTAGTCAACATTTTAGTTTTTTCTATTGTTAGTGTCGTTTTTTCTAAAAAACGTAGAATAAAATTTTTAAAAAGATTTTTATCTTGTTACGCCAAAGAAGTATAACTTCTAACGCGTGTACACACACGTTTTTTTTCGAATTAAAAGCTGTTTATAGTAAACAACTAGTAAAACACATTGTAGTACTTCACGCTCATGTTATGTTTTCTATAACGGTAAGGTACCTTTTCTAAGGTGTTTTTGTGGTTGCAAAACAAAGCTTGCTTGTTTTGTTTCCACATACAAATGTGTTTTTCTTTCCCTATTTATATTCGCCAAGAGAAAAGCTCGAAAAGTTTCAAAACTATTAACATAATATCTAGGAATGTTCTATACAGTTTTTCGGTGTGTATTATATAGTGAGGTCAATAGTATGTTAACTTTGTACGAAAATGTAACTTAAAAGAAAAAAAGAAAAAGGAAAGCATATTGGTTTTAAAAGCTGATAATTAACTAAGTTTATTTGTTATACATCACAATTTAAACAAAAGTTGTTATCGCGTAGATGATATGTTGGGATAATTATTTAATTTGAATATGACTCGAGCTTTTAAAATAGATATATAAGGTTAATTTCAGTAAAAAGTTAAAATCCTGTTGAGTGACTTAACAATAATAAATTCATTGATTTTAATAACTCTTGATAAGATACTTTTTTGTTAATTAAAACTTAATAATCACAATCAAATATACAGTACATATTTACAATTTAAAATAGTAATAATAAAATAATGAAAAATTTATAAAAAGAAAATTAAAACAAATTTAAAAAGTTTGGTCCTTTTTTAACTTTTAACTAATGAATAGTTTAATAAGTATAAATGTAAAATTTAATTTACAATATATTTTTATATATGTAATTAATAATTACTGGTTAATATCGCTATATTACATAGAATGAGCATGACCATACAAACTTTGCCAGTTGCTTCGGTAAATGCAAATGCAAGATTAATTCTTCAATTTGGCGTGAGAATAAGCGTTTATACTACGTCTGATTTGGTTAGTGAAATTTGCAAAGTTCGCCCCATCCGTCAAGCTGCTGCCACTAATTCTAGAATGGGAGCTTTGCCTCAAATTGTTCTACACATTTGTATAATTGTTCATATTTTCGTTAATCTCTTGTCTCCTAGTCTTCATTTGTTTTCTTAATCATCCTCTCTTGTAGGTGAGTAGGTCCTTAACTCAGATCATCGCTTTTTGACGACTTTTTCTTCAAATTTGCACCTTCAGTGTTGAGAGTGTCACGTTCAGCTAGGCTAACCATGCCCTCCAAAAAATACTTTAATCGTATTTACATGAATATAATAATCGAGTGGCGCTATAATACTATATATAGCTCTTGGCCTCAGATTGCATCCGCTTCTCTGGTCATTTTTATTTCATAGACAAGTTGGTAGTAGGTCTTCTGTCTGACACGTGTCTTCGATTTTCGAATTTGAGACATGCCGGTTTCCTTACGATGTTTTCCTTCACCGAAGTGTTAGAAGCGAACATACTCGTAGACAGAAAGTCCTTTGGTGCACAGCTGGGGATCGAACCTTAGTGATGAGAGTCGCACGCCGAAGCCACAAGACAACACTGCATAATGTAATTAACAATAATTGTAAATACCTATTCGTATAGTTATTACTTTCATTATTATACTACAAGCTTAACTTACTAAATAATAGTGAATATATTGAGTCAACAAAATACTCGATATAATATCCGTAGATCTCTTTAATATCTTTAGATTAGATTGCGGGTATCGTCTTTTAAATCTAATCATAATAATCGCTTTTATACAACTTCTAATTTTATTAAAAGCTCAATCATTTTGTTTATATTAATATTTTTTAAATCAATTTATTTTTCGGTTTTGAAACATCTTCACTGCTAATAAGAAATATTTGATGCAATACAGATATGTATTCCTTACCCCCACTAGGATATATTTCATTTCATTCATTCAAGCATCAATAATAAGGATATTATATCTTGAAACGGAACTCATTCGAAGTAAATGTATGTCATCTATATATATAAAAGAAAGTCGTGTTTGTTACAACACTTATAACTCGAGAACGGTTGGACCGATTGCCATGGTTTTTGATTTGTTGGATTTGTTTCCGTCCCGAATAGCAGAATAAGCAATAAAATATCGGATAAGTTATCGAATAACAATAAATAAATTAATTAATTTTACGAATGCAAAAACCATATGGTGCCATCTGTTGAAAAAACTACGCATCATTTTACGTCGAATTCATGTCAGTTCAATAAATTCCGATCTTGAGGTGAATGAGGAGATGCAGAACCATGCTTTGATCCTGATAAAAAGATGTTGGATATCAGAAAGTGCTTAACATACAGTATCGCCATATTGACGCTAGAGAGAAGATGCCTAATGTGTAAAACTGCCATTCTTCTTTCGCAATGGCAAGCAATAAAACATTTCTGTATTTGCAAAAGAGTTGTATTAATGTAATACTTAACATTAATGAAATCCTAAAATAAGTTAAATTCAAGTAACAACGATATTATAAGGTTGTAGGGCGGAACGAAGTTAGCCAGGTCAGCTAGTTAATAATAAAGAGGTGTACTTAAATGATGTATTGTATATATATATACAACACAATCTTGCTTTTTAAGCTCGGTCATGATCACCCATCTCACCATGTGTGACAAATGAGCCACGACATTTTCATAAGTGTCTCACTAAGTGTTTCAGTAGCAGTAGGAGTATTAATATAATCTTGTTTTGTTTATGGTATAATTTAAATAAAACTTTTATATGATAAAAATCGGATTGATGGCGCGAAATTATTCCTTTATTCACTTAAAAATGCAAAGACAATCCTGCTGCCATACTAGGATTCTGATAGATGTACCAGAGAGTTGATTCTTTGGGTACGATTCTATCACAGAGTGGCGAAGTCTTGATTACCCTTACACTTGTCTCTGTATTTTCGCTTAAGTCAAAAAGAGGTGATAATGCGTTGGTTTAAGTATTTATGATATTATAATATGCTACAAATTATACGTCGTTTATATATCAAATTCAGCCTACGACTATACACTCTACGCGAAATAAGTAATATTAATCATCTAAATAACAACCCAGCTAGAATTCTGATTAAAAAAATCCTTTTTCAATATCTACCAAAACTCATCAAATAAGTCATAGTTTTGACGTAACGGAAAGCTCACTATTAAAATGAGTAAATAACAATTATATAACAACTTGATTTAATAATTAACTTTGTAAGTATGTTGAAACTTTATAGAAAATCGTCTACTCGCTTGAATTTATAATTGAAATCCATTGTCCATGTGTCATGCATGTTTGCTGTATAAAACATTAAATATGTACTTTTAAATAAACTTTGGCACAAAGCAGTTAAACAAAGTGTTGCCAGCTTTGCTTGTTTCACGATTCGCAAACGTTTAATTAAGAAACCTTCGCGACATACTGTTGTAATTGACATCAATATTAAACTTCACCCGCTGAACCAGCTCTGTTTGTGTTGCCAAGAGACCCTTGTTTATTTGTACCGATTTACGGGTTACATTGTTTATGTTAAATGTCGAAATCATTTGTTTTCGTGTCAAATCATTTACATGAATATTGTCACGTTAGCTACTTAGGGTATCTTTCTATAACAAAATTATGTTTATGTCATTATTTTACTATGGTATTTTAATACAATTGTCGCAGCTGTATATCGACTTAAAATCTATGTTGCTTTGTAACAAAATAAACTCTACGATCTCAAATATATATGTACCAAAGTTTTAAGTTTATATAAGAGCAGTGTTGGCTTAGTGGCTTAATCGTCGACTCTCATTCGGTCGTGCGTTCGAATCATGGCTGTGCACCAAAGGAATTGTCTTTCTATGCCCGCAATAAACACTGGCTCCTAGTGAAGGAAAACATCGTGAGGAAACCTGCACGTCTCAATAACATCGGCATGTGACAGATATAAGGCATAACCTACTTGTATATCTATATATATAAAAGAAAGTCGTGTTTGTTACAACACTTATAACTCGAGAACGGCTGGACCGATTGCCATGGTTTTTGATTTGTTGGATTTGTTTCCGTCCCGAATAGCAGAATAAGCAATAAAATATCTGATAAGTTATCGAATAACAAAAAATTAATTCGAATTCGAACGAATGCAAAAACCATATGGTGCCATCTGTTGACAAAACTACGCATCATTTTACGTCGAATTCGTGTCAGTTCAAGAAATTCCGATCTTGAGGTGAATGGGGAGATGCATAACCATGCTTTGATCCTGATCAAAAGATGTTGGATATCAGAAAGTGCTTAACATGCAGTATCGCCATATTGACGCTAGAGAGAAGATGCCTAATGTGTAAAACTGCCATTCTTCTTCCGCAATGGCAAGCAATAAAACATTTCTGTATTTGCAAAATGTATTAATGTAATACTTAACATGAATGAAATCCTAAAATAAGTTAAATTAAAGTAACAACGATATTATAAGGTTGTAGGGCGGAACGAAGTTAGCCAGGTCAGCTAGTATAAAATAAAAAATATCGAAGTAACGAATGCACTCGGAGGCCAAGACCCATTTAGGGTTGTAGCGCCACAATTATTATTACTGTCTTAATATATATGAGCTGAGAGCTTCCTGGATTATGCACACAATGTTGAACGTAGACAATAGCCATACATATTTTATCATTGATATTGATTATTTCACAGTAAAATCTCTAACAAGCTTTGTGCAAGCGATATTAATTCATCTAGTATTCATTGCATAATTAATGATTCATTTCACATAGTGTAAACGTATCGCTGCTCAGTTGAGATCAATTAAGCGAATGTGTTTACCGTATTGCCAATTAAATATGAGGAGTTCAGTTAAGTAATTAGTTCTGCTAGCGAGTTCGTAATTCTAATTCACTCTTGGATCGAATATGTAGATCAGAATCGATACGTTACAATGTAATTCAGAATAAGCTTCATCGTTATACATGTGCCCTTCAGATATGGATACTCATATCTTAAAAACTTGATTGATTTTGATAAAACTTGGACGATGTATTTGTAGATACTATATTTCAAAAAACTAATTTCTTTATTGAATTCAAAAACCTTAAGAAAAATTTCATGTTGCTGTTGTAGAAAGTATTTTTTGTGTTGAACCCGTAAGGAAAGCGAAAGCTTGGGCGTCCCAGGCAAACCTGTCGCCGTACAGTTGCAGATGAGGCAAAGAGAGCCGGAAAGACTTAGAGCGAGGTGAAATACGAGGCTCAAGACCGTAGGTGGTAGAGACTCACTGTGGACGCGCTCTGCCCCATCTAGGGGTTATAGGACATTAAGAGAAGAGAGTTGACCGTTAGTGGTGATTGTCGTAATACTATTCGGTACAATTGTTTTCGGCACGGATATTATAAGTCACCCTCTGCCCTCATCTTCATGTCCATGAAATAAATAAATGTTTTTTGACTGTCCCATTCATCCAAAACTATTTCATAATTTATATATTCTTTAATTACTTTTTTTAATTTTTTTTTTTATTATAAGTAGATTTGAGAACACTTTTAAGTTAAAAATACCTGTGTCAGGGTTCCCAATTTTTCCGTAACAAAGAAAATACGTTACATATTTAATTACAATTACATTTTTTAACTTTTTAAAACAAATTCTGTATCAAATTAAAATTTACAGTATACGCGACGCGTGCAAACGATTAATTGCATGAGTGAGTGTTTGAGTGAAAAAGTGAGTGTGATGTGTATGAAGTACTCGTAAGAAAGAAAGTTATGTAGAAGGCTCATAAAAAAATATGTTTTCAATTGTAGATTAATTCTTTATCGTAATAATAATTCTACCTGATATTCTGGAATATAATATGTAACTCAGTGCAACATCGTATATTTATTTTTTTCATCTTAAAAAAGCTACCAAACTTTTGTCTTGAACTTGTAAGGATCTTGCCTTTGTTTTTTCAAGATAATTGTTTGAAAACTGAAAATATAAGTTCAAAACTATAACAAATAAACTCGTAAATAATATTACCAGTCACGAACAGTGTATCTGCAAGTTATTGTATTAATATCGGGTTTGGCTCGCTTCCAGCGCCGAGCCCGACTAGCTTATACACTTTGACAACTACTCACTTTCACACCTATGTTTAAGTTAAAACGCCGGTTCTGACTTTTGGGCCATATCCGTTACTTGTTTATTGTAAAGATAAAAGATGTAGGTTTATGGAACCTATATGCGATGGTTCAGCACTAATAGCACTATTAACACTTGTACAGTAATGATAACCAGGAACCATGTTACACCAAACAATCGACAACGTATGTCAGGCATCGAAAGCTTACTATTTGCGTAATCAATATACATTTTATAGTCTTTGAAACGGCCGTGAAAATATACATGTGAGTGTTCATAAATAAAGTTTTAGTGAAATTTTTCAAATGAATACCTTACCAATTGTAAAGCAAAAGTTAATGTGTATAATTGTTTTGTACGCGTATAACTGCAATATAATGTTATATTGGTAGTATTTTCATGCTATAGGCAAGGGTTATAATTGCTTAGTTCTATTGCCTACTATCTATCGCAGAGTCGCCCGCGTGGTTTACGTGTTTTGGCAAGATTTTTTGCGACCTCTTAATAAAAAAATCTTATAATTCAGTCAATTTACATCAAACAATAAAGAATTATATAATAATAATCAGCACATTTAATTTATATCGACATACCCACAACTTAATCCCACTTAAAAACACTTAACCAATAACAACAATAGCTCATAAAATCACGAAATATACAGATCTTAAACATGATATTAGGAGGATGTGGACCCATAACAAAGTATTGATACTTTCGGTTGTCCGGTCAATGGATCAATTTCATTTTGTCCACCACCGGAATAATCCCAAAACAGCAAAACAATAGGATACATTAACTTGTTAGACCTCTGAAACTAATTCATATCATCCTTCAAAAAGCAGTAATATTACTGCAAAGAATAACCCGCAAATTTCTACAAGATAATAACCCATAAAAACTGTGTTCACTTGGCTAAGAGCTTAACGGTGGATCATTAATCCATCCTGAGCTAAACTGAACAGTTACCTATAATAATAACACTTTATTAACATCACAATAACACTAAACAGGACATTACAGGTAATCTCTCTGCTAAAAGCAGTTTTTTACCTAAAGCTTTATCTTACTTAAACTTATCTATTGTTTTGTATACTAGAAAAGTTTAGGAGTTTATCGAATCCATACAGACAGCAGACACGGGATTCATTTTGTAGAATTTAAGAATTTCGTTCGTTATTTCCTACATCGACCCAATTCCTATGCTTAATTTTAAGCTGTAGATTTATTGAGTTTTAGAACTAGAAGTTTGAATCGGTATTGCGAAACCAATATGAAACATGGAAATCTTCCGCGTCAGTACATTGCACAATAGGGATGTCGAAACAACAGTAAAAATTTGTTCATATTATTTATATGACTTTTGTTTGAGTGAAACAATATATATTAGTATTGTTTAGCCGATCTATAATTTCATATAGCCGCTATTGTTATTTTCGTTAAGACCAGTAATAATAAAATAATGATTAATAATTTATTTTTGTTTGTTTTATTAATACTCCGTGTCAAGTATACAGAAGTACAGTACAATTAGGATAATGAAATAAAAAGAAAGACAGGCAGGCGGCCTAACCTATTTCGAGCGATCTCTTGGCAACCACTGTAAAAAAATATATAAGGTGTGCAAAAGTACATAAGACGTATTAGTTACTTAGGCAAAACAAATGAAACAAACAAGCAATTAAAACATATGTAAACAGTGAAAGGGACAATAATAAAACAAGGACTCATGAAAGAGAAAAGTTATACTTCGTTTGGCACGTTAGGGAAAAATGATGAGAGTAAATTTTTACGATGCGCCCGCACACCGTCACAAAAAACCGACACCCTGAAGTTAGCAGACAACATTTTAAAATAAATTTGTGATATTTAAATAAACTTCAATGTATTAAATACCTTTTTTCTATTGTTAGTGTCGTTTTTTCTACAAACGAAAAAGGCATAATAAATAAGGCGAAAGATAACATTTAAAAAAATATTTTTATCTTGTTACGCCAAAGAAGTATAACTTCTAACGCGTGTAGGTACATAAGTACATACAAGCTTTTTTAAGTTAATTTGGTTAGTAAAATTAAACAAGCGCTATCACAAGCAAACATAGCATTAAAATCATTTGTTTCTAGGCTGACCAACTGCTGATTTTAGAATTCGGAAGTTACCTGATAAAAAGTAAAAATGGGGTTAAAGAAACGACAACCCTGTAGTATAACTCAATCGATCACGTAGCAGCAGTTTTGGCTCGTCTAAATCCCTGACCGTATGCAAATTTAATAGTACTAGAAAGCAAAGGCTGCTCCTACCTGTTCTATAATTCAATGCTTCCGCTGATAATACACTTCGGGAAATCGTATTGATTATCGGTTTATGGATTTTAAAATCTAAATTTATTAAAGAAAATTTTTAAAACTCGTAATAACTCATATGAAATATAAGATTTAATCTAAGTTTACAGCTTAGATTGCCATCACTTCTGTGTGTGGAAGGGTATCTCCTAGGAGAAGTTTGTGTGTTAAAGGTAAGGAAAAATAGTTAGAGTTAGATATAGAAAGTCTTTATTACGGTGAAAATGCAATTGGAAACAAGGGGAACTTTGGCCAATTTTGTAAATGTTTAGGTGTGAATATTTGTGTTAGAAAACAGTCATATTTAAAATTCAGCTTTGTACTAAAAGATAGTCTAGACAGCGATGGCTTATCTGACTTCATTAAGGATGTATCAAAGAAGCCGCTGGCGCGAGGCCAAGGGTTCACTCGGGTTGACGTGACCACAGGTGCTCCACGCAAAGCTCATAGATCACTAACATATGTTCTATTTTATTTTTGACAGTTGTTATATAGGAACTCTTTTCATAATTAAATTTTAATTCGATGAAAGACACGTTTATTGGCAAAGTGACATTAAAACATTCACTAGCTATTTGAGGTTTATAGTGAGTTTATAAATGAGAGATTACTGTGTTTCATTAATATTAGGTCCTCACTAAGGACTCCTTACATACTAAATTGGCGTTTTGTATGGAAGGAACAAAAAGCAGATTTTTTATAATATAATATATTTAATTATTCAAAGTACCATTGCTCTCTATGCACTTTTTCCATCATTGATCGACTAAATAAAAAACCATTGGGACGGGAATCAATAAAATCTTTGAAGACTTTTTTTTACCTTGCAAGAAGTTATCCAAATTTCGAAAAAAAAAAAGGTTGTCTGTTGGGACAAGATCCAGGGAGTACGGTGGATGTCAGACATTCCAATTGAAGCTTATCTAATTTGGTAGCAGTCTGTTGTGCAGTTTCAAGCTTTTTCACCTTCCCTTTTTTGAATTTTTTTATAAACAATGTAATGTTACTTTATAAATGCGACTTACGTGTTTAAGTTTTAGTTCAGTAATAAAGCGTTGCACGGATGTTGGGCTTTGAAGAGAATAGCGTACCTTCACATACATCTATAGTCTAAGTCTGAACTTATAAAATTTTCAGTGCAAGCTCGCATAGAAACTCATTTCCTGATTCCAATAACTCGTTCGCTTTTCCACAAACAAGCGACAAAGATTACGCTGCAAATTGAATAGTTGCTATCGGACGAGTTTAGCCTAGAAAGCAACTAAACTTCCTTTTGAATAGTCTTATCTAGGAACTTGTCGCTACTCTGTGTACCGTCAGCAAACAATAACTTAAAGTAAATTGGAAGCGATTTAGAAATGGTTTTAATGGAAATCATGACTTGCACATCGGTTAGTACACCTTATCATTTTAGATTAGTTTATAAAGAGACACTCACTCACTTCGCTGGCGACCCAAAAAATGTCTTGGCGTCGTAAATGAGAATCTTCCAGCGCTTCGCCAATTGCTGGTTTTCAGCTGCAGCTGGTACTCCTCCAGTCGATCTAGAGGTACCTAGACCGATCTACCGACCACTAGGCCGGGTCAGGTAACTACTTTTTCGAAGATAAAATTAATCCTATTTAAAATATATGGTTTAAAAAGAATGATGCGGGAGGTGTGTCATGTTTATTGCTAAAGGAAGTTCGTGAGCGTAGGAATTCAAGTTAATCAAAAAGTGTGTCAATATTGAATTAATCAAAAATTTATATGACTGATTTTGGTTTATATTTGATGGACTAGTTAAGCGTGAACCTTAATACCATATCTGTTGTAATAACAACTAGCAATAATTGTTTAAAACATCCTTTTTTTACGAATAAGTATCGGAATATAGCGAGGAAATACTGCCAGCATTAAAGGAACACTGCCACAGGGACCAAACTTTTTAAATTTGTTTTAGTTTTCTATTTATCTGCTCTTAATTATTATTGAGAATACAATAATTTAAATTATTTGTTGACGGTACAACACAACTGCAGCTAAGCTACGTCAGTCGTCACATTCTATCACTACGACACTACATTTATTTACTTATGATACATGCTACACTATCCTGAATAATATCTAAATTTGTTCCTTATTGTGTTTATTTCTTGATTTATTAATTTCGGTGATGATATTAGATTCTAGACTAGAATATGTCTATCACGCAAAGTTTGCTGTTATTTAATAGAATAGAAATTATCTATGAGCATTAAGTATTTTTATTACGTTTAAATAACGTTGTCTATGGACAGTAGATAAACGCTCGCGAATGCTTTATCGATTTTTGAATAAATTAAACGATAAAGTTTATTTTAACTGAGCATAACATGAAGGTGACTGCTGTAGCCAATAGCGGTTAATAGTAGCGTGTAATTTAGCGTTAGGTTTTCAACTGAAGCTGTATTTTTATATATCTTATAGTCAAACAACACTTGGTCTTTCGCTATTAATAGGTTTTTTTATAATTGTAACTCTATATAGCTGTATATTTGTCGATTCTGTCGGGAACTGAATCCCAGACCCTTCCCACGTTCACTTATCTTAATGGAGGGTGTAATATGCCAAAGTAAATTCCCAGCTAAGTGGCGAGATTATAATATATAGTATCAAAGGATATTAGAGAGCTTCAGAGAGTTCTGCCGCAATAACGGGAGCAGTCCTGACTTTGTGATAATTTTCACTATTTCCCTTATAATGCGTATTAAAGAGGATTTTTTTATATTATTTTCCTTAATAATAATAACTACACCCAATAATTATATAATGAAAAAATACATGTAATAGAAAAAGATTCTATACATCTTCTAATTAATGACATAACAAGCTCAACAATATGTACAAAGAGCTAAACATCTGAATAAATTATTTTGCGCGCTTATATAATCTAAAATTGCATATAAATATTATCTTGACATACCTGAAATGTCGCTCAAAGTAAAATATCCGATACAACCTAATAACCTTGCAAAAACCGAGCAACATTCCCCAAGACAGAGCCGTCGAAGATCAAAAGCTTAGGGCGTATATTAAGAATTTCTCGGTCGTACGTCAAAGCAATTCTCACATTGTCCCAGGACAAAAGACACTTCGTTAAAATATTCAAGGGTCCTCTGAGCGGGCGTTTATAAGCGCAAATTGCTCGGAACTTTTTAAAACAACCTTTTTCGAAGCCTTGCCACCATTTTGTAACACGTCATTTGGGGGCTCAGTCAATAACTAAATACAGTGAGTGATTAGGCTGTTGGCTGTACAAAATTGAGCTTTGACTACATTTTTAACAGATTTTTTTACTCACGATGATAGCATACAGGTATTGTACGCCATTGATATTACTTATATTATACTAGCCTTAATTCGGTTGTGGGTGATGTTATAAAAAGGCTTTGACTTTAAATAAATAGACTATCCAATATAGAACTTTTAGATTCGAACCAAGTAATTCCTGAAATGCTTTTAGACTTAGGTATACTTAAACATCTCATAAAATATTTAGATTTCAATAATAAAAGCTCTACAGATTACGGAATAATAAAAATAAGTTGATGAAGAAAGTGTGGATACAGATACATTAATGATTAAATGTTAGGTTAAACATTCAGTAAATATGTTATACGATACGATACGATATCTCTACGATTGGAATATTTTGTTTAGTTAAAATATTGATAATTACTTTTGAGCCAGGTTATCGGAATTTTATTCTATTTTTAATATGAGAGTCAATTAAAAGTGTTTTCAGTTCAATACGGCGTGTATTTTCACAGACCCGAAACGAACAAATTGGTATGGACCGAAGCCGTCATATTAAATCAATGTGCTACTTGTTAACCTAGTTTTGCTATTAAGCTAGCTTTTGCTTCTGAACTCGTCTGAGCAAATATAAGAAAATATATTTTTTATTTACATTACTAAGTGACAATAATCGATCATGAGATATAAGTATTATACCTACAGTAGGTACTAGCAGCGTATCCCGGCAAGAGTGGTACCTTTTTAAGATAATTTGAAGATAAATATATCTTATTTTATGAGGTATAATACAGCATTCTAATCTTGATAGATTTATGAAATTGTTCCAGTAGTTTTTGAGTTTATTCGTTACAACGAAAATTCAAATCTTTCATATTTATAATATTAGTATAGAAAAGAAACCATAAACGCTTTAATATGAAGTTTTGTAAATCTGTAAGTAATTCTATCTTTTATTTATTTTTGTAATGGATTGGTTGTATTTGAACCGGTTTGGTTGTATTTGATAAATCTAAATGAAACATTATTTTACCGAATGTTTAAAACGATTTAGCAGGTTTGTTTTCAAATCTAATGTAGGAAAAAACTTCAATTCCAATTTTCACTCTTATTTCATTAAATAAATTGTTAAAGAATGTAAGTAAATTCGCATGAAAAATCATTTTTTCGGATGATAAACTCGGCTCTATGTTACGTAACATTATTACTCAAGGTTCTTTAACAAAATAAGACCCTGGATCGACCACTTAATATGACGATACAAATAGAGCTGTAACAATATGTCTAAATAATCAACCGTCAACCACAAGTATGTCAACATGTTACCCGATATGTGTAGAACTAACTAGAGAAACCTCAACTCTATACACCTACTCTAATTTGCAATCCTATGCAAATTCTAACTTGGGTTTAATGTTATGAAGTTCTGTCGTGTTCGACAAATTCTTATTGCCAAAGATTGAGTGCCTTGAACACGCGAATGTCGGGGCGGTGGTAGCAGTTTAGATGAGCCCGTTTGCTTTATATAAAACAGATTGACGTAATATTTTGCACTAGTATATTTCAAAGATTAGAACATAAAATCAATCAAGTGGAAAAATTGTATACAGATTATACTAGATGTCACAGATTGACACGTTATGTATTAATGTCATTGTGATTGTGTGTGTGATTTACCAAAAAAATAAATCAGTGGCGCTACTACCTTTTGTATCTGAGCCTCAGATTTCTGTATCTGTTTCATGATCATTTGTTCAATCTAATAAGCAAGTAGGTGATTAGCTTGAAACACGCTGTCGACTTTTTGGGCCTAAGGCAAGCCCGTTTCCTCACTATGTTTTACTTAACCGATTCAGCGAATGTTAAATGCGCACATAGAAAGTCCATTGGCACAGCTGGGGATAGAACCTACGACCTCATGGATGAGCGTCGCAAGCTGAAACCTCTTAACTGCCATCACTGCTCTTAACTTATGTGTTAAGTTTTACTTAAACATTGCGTTTGCGTGGGAGGTGTTTACATCTTAAATCTGTCAAAATGACCTTTACAAAGTTCAAACATGTGACATAATTCACTAAAAATAATAATCTATAAATAGGAACAACCCTTTGATGAGATATTTCTGGATCACACTCAGCTTGAGTGTGATCCAGAAATATCTCACAAAGCAATTCAAAGGGCGCCCTACACTTCTCAACGGCTAATTGATCTTGTTCAGTGTCTCTTAGAACCACTTAATGTGACTGTATTTCTTTTTTGTATGCGTAGGCTGTGGAGTAATTAATCGGAATGTGTAAATTTTAAATAATAATATTACTAAAATAAATAGTAATCGGCCTGGCCTATCTTTGTGTTCATATAATTTCATAAATTAAACACAGCCACTATATATAAACATTTTTTTTTATATAACGGGGAACGCGGGCAGGAGGCTCATCTGATGTTAATTGATACCGCCGCCCATGGACACACATTGCCAGAAGGCTCGCAAGTGCTTGCTGCCAGCCTTTTAAGAATTGGTACGCTCTTTTCTTGAAGGAGTCTAAGTCGAATTGGTTCGAAAATACTTCATTGGGCAGCTGGTTCCACATGAAAACTGCATTAAGAAACGCTCAGTTGTGGAACGACAGACGCCGAGGTGATACGGATGGTATTTTGTTTGTATCAAAAGAGTTTTTATAACTATAGTATAAGAACAATACTTACGAGTAGTAGGTTTAGATAGAGAATGTATGAATACTTAAATATCAGAAACCGTTTAAAATAAACAAAAATCAACGATTTCTTGTAATAAAACTCTTGTTTCTCTAAGCTATTATAAGTAATAGTTAAAAGGAAATTTGAAATAGCAAAAAGAAAAAGCGTTTTTCTCGAAATTCACGTAATCCTAACGCTTACTCAACACTTTTCATTTACATAAGCTCGAGTTAAAGAAAAAATCTAATTATGTTTTTAACTCAAGCGTTGGACGTTAATTATTTTTAAATGAAATGTTGAAGGGTATTTTTTGCATGTTTTGAACGTTAACGTGTTTAACCCATGACTACCCTCGGTGTAAAGTTTGTGTCTGCATCCTATATGTTCGTGGTAACGTGTTAATTAAATATAATGTCCTGAATGTATTAAAGCTTTAGAGATTAGTATATATAAGTATTACATAAGAAAGCTTTTAAATATTAATAACTGTTATCTGGCTTGAACTTTCCTTCGTGAAACTTTAGAAATATCGACTTTAGGAACAAGCTGAGCTTTTATCTTAAGTCTACACATAAACTTTCCAAGTTCTATAAACTAGCATAAAGATATGAAAACAACTGTTGTAGGTTGTATAAAATATTGAGATGATTTTCTATGCCTCAGGGTAAGATTAAGAGTCGAAACTTGGGCCAATGTATGATTACTATAATGCAATATGTTTTTTACGTATGTTATCCTTATTCTATATGTTATGTAGGATATTACTTGTGGTATTCCAGAAGTTCTGTTGGTATAGATAAAAAAATATTGTAAATTAGTTTGAAAAATGTAATAAGAATAAATCTTATGTAATAGATTAATTAGCGTAGAAGTCAAAGTCAAAAGTAAAGTAAAAAATTTTGAATAAGTCAAGATTAAATTACAACAAATAATTGCCTGTGAATTCGAAAATCAAAATGTATTCATTTAGGTATTTGTTTATCAGTTATGAACATGAAGAAAATTTTATTAAATACTTGTTGCTCTTTTTACCGCTTTTAAAGCCAAAGGCGTGCATTACACAAGAAAACTGGCAGTAAACACTCCGCTAATCTTTTTAATCGCAAACATTTTATTTTACAAGATAAAAGTACATGCTATACATATATATAAAGCGCTATATTAGACGTCCTGTAAACAATACTTTTAATTATACGATGGCGGTAATATTAAAGTCTGGGTGATTTTTCGGATGCGGAAAATATCTTAGAGGACACAATGATTCCCTACTAGGACGATCATTTGCCTGTAACCTGGATCTTTTAGCATGAAAACACGCGGCCAATAGCGTCAAACGTTTTCGCTAGAACAGCGTAGGTATATATCAGTTTTAGACTAGCCGGCAAATAGTCAAAGTCAAAAATCATTTATTCATATAGGTAACACAATGTACACTCATGAACGTCAAAAAAGAAATATACATTAAGTGCCTCTAATTTTACATGTACTGCCAGTTCTAAAATCAAGGGCGTAGAACGGAAGAGAAGAACTAGCAATAAACTCTCCGCCACTCTTTTTAATCGCCGTTGTTTTGCACAACGTTTGTAAGGAGCTGCAACCAATACAACATGTTCCACATGACATCTTTAGTAATTAATAATAATAACATAAAGTAAAAACAAAGATTTGTCCTCTATCAGCAGGAGGCATGGTGAAGTAGGAGCACGAACTTACATTCACGTGGATGGTCCGTAGTCTATATTATACACAATTATTGACATTTACTCTGCAAATATAGGAGAAAAAAATCAGCTTCAGATTGTGCTAAAAATATTTTATAAATATCAGACGCACTTGAGTCTTTATAAAAATTGGTTGTTAGCAAAGAGTTGGAAAAGCATTCATTATAAGGCGCAAAGCCTTTTAACCGCGTTATGAAAAGGACTCTTCCCAAAGGTATACTGACATAATGGTAAACAACACTTTCTCTATACTACAAGTTATAGGTGGTCGCGTTTTAATTTTATCAACAATTCCTCAGGAATTCCAATTTTTTTTGAAACGTAAAAGTACAAAATGCAATATATGATTATAGTTACGTTACCTTACGGATTTAATATTTAGATTACCCTTTGTCATTTTTACACTGCGTTTTCAATACAGCATTGCCATGTGTTAGTTACAATACCACTGTTTTTATAATGATATATTTTTCCTAAATAATTCATTTTCAGGAATTTATAATACATCTACACTCTTCTGATTTGAAATAGTATATCAATTTAATACCTACTAATTAACTTAATTTTTCATAGATGATTGAGTTGTATATGACTAGCTGACCCGGCAAACGTTGTTTTGCCATGTACGTATATATTATTTCTAGGAAACATTTTTTTAGTTCAATAAAAATAACTATCTACCATAATAAAAAATAGGAGTTGATCGTAAAGGGGTGAAAATTAAAGATGTATGTATTCTGTATCATAAAAAATAAAAACTAAAAAATAGTCTAAAAAATAAAAAAAATAAAAAAATATGGCTGGACCCACCCTTAACATTAAGGGGGATGAAAAATAGATGTTGTCTGATTCGCTGACCTAACAGATATGAGATATGCACACAAAATTTCACGAAATCGATCGAGCCATTTCGGACGAGTTTAATTACAAATACCGTGACACGATAATTTTATATATTAGATTATTTATTTATTTATACCGTATACAACATACATAGATAGATACCTCAGAATATCCTCCAGGTTATAGCATTACAGAAGCGCGGAAGGAAGTAAGATAATACTTTCACTATACCATTTTAAAATTTTAATAAAAAGGTCCAAACTTAACCAGCTTTCAGCTTATAACTTGCAACGTACACTAGAGACTCATGCATTCGCTCAAGTACTTATTGCGCGGAGTGGCTTCATTCGACGATAATCATTTCCATCGCCATTCACATTTATGACGTGCCAACTATCAGATCATTCGCGCCGTTCATTTCATAACGCGAATTTACATTTTTTTAATTATAACTGTTTGGGAATACGTAATTAATGGTTAACCGATATCCGTTACCGAGAACTGTTATATAACAAACGTAAGGGTTTATTAACGTGATGAAATACGTAAGAAATGGAGTCTGATTTTTTTTTTTCGATTCACGCTTGGCGCACTCGATATATTGGTACATAAAGAACAAGAAATACAAGATTTAATGTGACACTTATAGCCTATAAATAAATTATAAAAACTAAAGGAAAATTGAAAAAAAAATATCACAAAGTGTAAAAGGAGCAACTAATCCATAGTAACCTCGGTAATTAGAATGGTCAATCTGGACCTCGGCGAATTTTGGCCAAAGCGCGTTCTTCTGAAAATAGGTAGGATTTAAATTTAGTTAAAAGTTTAGGGAAATAAACCTTATTCACAAATATTTTAAGCTCAAAAGATATGTCAATAAATTTTCTACGATTCTCCAATGACAACATCTTAAAGTGCTCTTACCAAGTCCGTATGTCGGCAGATTATTTTTCGAAATGCCACTGGAGAAAAGTAGATGCCAGATCAATATTTTAGATTCTTTTAGCGTATTTAATCTTACTTTGAATAGCAAAACAACTGGGTATTTCTGAATAATATAGTACATCACGTACCGACAGTATTAGACACGTTCTCTCAGACTAGGTGAAAACTTGTTGTATCTGCTTATTTCTAGAACATAATGTTTACGATTTTTTTTCGTGTGGAAATGCTATACCCTCCCGCGTCACGACTGCCTTCTGGTAGAGGGTTATGTGGGACTTGCAACTTGCTTAAAACCCCACGGCGCCACCAGCAATCGCCCTAAGCAGTTACAGTTTAGCCTCCGCCGCGCGATCAGCCGTTGAAACCTCGGCCCTCTATGGCCATGATTGATGTGGAATGGACAGCAAGGGCCTCGTCCTGATTTGTAGAGCTGGCAGCGTGCAGAAGCAGCTTTTGGACGCATTAACCCCTGTTCCCCCGCTGAAGCGTCTGCGTGCCGAGTATTACACAACGCATTGCACGGTGAAACGGCGACGTATAAGAGAAGACCCAAGGTATTGGATCATGATTCATGATCATGACATGGCTTCAGACAAAGATTTTGGTCCGGTAGTTTTTATTTTGAAACTGAAAGAAAATCTTTCAATCTTTGCAGTCGTAATTAATAAATACCCATGTCATCTCCGTACATCCTAAATCCGAAGGGTCTTGAAAAGGTTACCTGTTGATTCTTATTTACGTATTCCGCTGAGCCTCCTCGCCTGACTCGAATGTATTATTAGGTTCATTTGTTTGTCTATTTTCTTATATTATTTTGAAATGTATGATAATGCATCCTTAGGTAAATTATTTAGATTATAGATTAAGGCAACTGTTTTTATGTATATTGCTTTGTTATAAATTTACCCCGAAAGCTAAAGAAATATAATTTCACTCTTATTTAAAGTACTCTTTCTCTTTCTGGCAACGCTGTGATGAAAGAGACAGATGAGTATTTTATTTATTTACACTTCGTTGCAAATAAAAGAAACACAATACATAAACATTATAAGGGATGCAACGGGCGGCCTTATCGCTAATAAGCGATCTCTTCCAGGCAACCCTAGTTAAAGAGAAAAACAAAAAAAAGAAACATGATATATATATATATATATAGAACCTTAATCTAAAGTAATACAAAAGAAAATATTAATAACAGACTAAAAACTTAAAAGCTTATCTTACAAATTCATGAACAGCAATAGTGATGCAAAAGGAAACAAGAATTATACAAGTCACGATTGATCAGGATAGGATAAGGTTAAGAAATGATTATACAGAAGAGTTTTAAAAGATGACAGAGAAGTAGCCAATCGTATGGAGTCGGGCAGCCTATTCCACAACTTAATAGCGGATATCGTGAATGAATTGCCTAAGAAGGATGAAGTGTGGGATGGAATTTCCAATAAACATCTATTAGAAGAGCGTAACATATAGTTAGAAAGACCTAAGAATTTGAAGTGATTTTTGAGATAAGAAGGGGTTTTCGGATTGAAAAGAATTGAGTATAGAAGTTTAAGAAGATGATTTTAGTTAAATCGGTGCAATTTGGCTGATTTATATATTTTTTATAATGTTGGTTGTGTTTTAGTACTATTCTTAGAATCGATAGAATTAAGTAACTATAGTTTTGGTTTGTGTTTTTAATGTATAATTATATTCGTTGTTTCTTGAGCCAATACGAAAAAAAAAGTTTTAGTAAATAAGGATGATATTCATAAACGCGAACGAATATCAAAAATGAACATTTTGACGTTCGATTAATTTTACATAAAAATATGTTAAGTAATAACCTAAGTTTGGATTTGTCATAAAACCCGTTTTAATCTTTGTAATTATTTGGTAGGTTAGTATTTTGAAAATGGCTGAGGTCCAAAAATAGTTTAAATGCTGACAGACTCTTCTACAAACCTAAACCGATGTTGAAAATAGATAGCGAAAACCAACTTCACATAGTTATCTGTGAAATCTACAAGTCACATTACGCCGCGCGATCGGCCTCAACGAATGGGTGGGATGCCAAAAATTTATCGCCCCACTTCGACTCTTGTAAGACGGGTAAATCCCGGTCAGATAGCCAATTTCATTTCAAGCTTAACTTAATAAATGTAACATGATTAATCTCTAAACATTTTCGTTGTAGATATCAATTAAAACAATATACAACCTTTTCATAACTATACGTTGAGAATAATAATTCTGTCCTAGTGAGGACTGCTTTAGGCTTTTTCGTAAAATTAGGTGTACAGTTAACCTCTTGTTAGGGTTTAAGAACGAAATAAGATACTTCTAGAAATGAAACAATAGCATAATATGTCTAAGCGTTTAAAAATATAGCAAGTATGCGGGAATCATATATTGAGAAGTTATGAAAGGTACCTTTTTAATGTAATTCTAAAATAATAATATTCTGCATAATCACGGATTCAAAGTCGAAATTGTGCACAAAGTCCCAAAAGTTCCCCCTAAGTGTCGACGCTGAACTTCTGAAGGTATATTTGTATGTCGCAGCAAAGGAAAAACGCAAAAAAAGTCTGATTCAGTCGACCAAAACCTGTGTCTAGCTTTACACCTTTGATCATACGTCTGGAACTCCAAAATGAAAAACCTGTTAAAACTGGTTTTAGCTCTAAACTCAACAGTACGTAAGGGAAAACTACATTATTGTGTATAAGCGAGCACGAAAGTTCTAGCGAGAGCGATTATAAATAATAATAATTGGTATAAGTTGTATTTACGAAAACTATAGTTACAGAAAATTAAGTTTAATTTCTATGGAATGTTTTAAATTCTTAGTCTCGGTGTTCGTCGGTCGCATTCTAAATATAGAAACAATTAATATGGTGCAACTCAGCTTTAAGTTTCTGTCACCAGCAACACTGATTCAGCGGGGTCTCTTTATCTTGAAGTGACATCAAATCTAATACACATATTAGCCTTGATGGATATGTCGCAGCCAACTAGCTTAATTAGCCGTTCAATTTACAACCGAGCCTTTTAACTAAACGGCGTCGTTTAACTAACGGCCTGAAAGATATAACCTGTCCACAAAGGCTTGCGTAAAGCAAGGTGTCGGCCAACCACTAAAAGTAGGAATTATGTCACTAATGAGCACTAAGTCCAGGAGTCACTCCATATAATATTGTGAATAATCTTATTATTACGTAAGCAGATTTACTGCAATTTATCCCCCCCCCCCCTCTAGCTGACGCTGACAGAAGTAAGCAAAGCGCTCAAAAATAATAGTAAACGTATTAATTTTTTGGTAGGAATTCTCGAAAATGCATTTCGTTTTTAAGTATTGATAATGTGTGTGTGATAAGTAAATAATTACTGTTGACGTAATCACCAAATATGAAAATCAAAGACCCCCCTGCCCCTATAGTGCTTACGTAATACATGAACGGCCAGAATTTATATTGCAAGTATTTAAATCTTAATTGTATTTTATTGTTTTTAGTCTAAGTTTGGCCATTGAGCTGTTAATAAATAAATAAATAAATAAACAGCGTGTTTGTGCGTGTTTTAAACCCTCATTTAGTAGTAATATAGCAACTATTATTGGAGTAGTATTCATATGAAATGTATAACAATTATTTTCTTTTTCAGGTAAGTATCCATTAAAAGTCGATTGGGGCACGTCAGTAAGTAAAGCATTAACTAATTGTGGTTTTTGTGATTAGAATGTAGAACTTCAGTTCCTAAAATATTACATCAATAAATAAGATAATCAGTAATTGAAGAGGCACCGCAAGTATCTCTGCATCTTCTACCACAACTGAGTTTCATTATCGGACGTCAAGGTAGAATACAAAATACCACCCGTATCACCTCGATGTCGGTCGTTCCACAACTGAACGTTTCTTAAGGCAGTTCTTGCCGCGCTCCACCATATGGAACCAGGTGCCCACTGAACTATTTCCGAACCAATTCGACTTAGGGTCCTTCAAGAAAAGAGCGTACCAATTTTTAAAAGGCCGGATAAGCTGATGGCTACCTAAATAAATGACCGATGAAATTTAATGTTTGCTTAAGTAAAATATATATGAATGAAAATACTATCTATTTTAAATCCAGTTTTGACCTGGCGCGTGAATTAATTCAATCCAATCAAATTTTTACCTAACACTTGCGTACACAAATCCGTGCTGTCAACCGCAGCAACTCGACAATTTATTGGCGAATGCTACACGCTCGATATTTATCGTGATATTTGGATCGTGATCCAAAATTACGATGTGTAGTACATGCGTATCACGATCCGTGATACGGATCGCTGGATTTCTAGAAATCTAAAAATCCACGATCCGTATCAATTATCGTCGATAAATATCGAGCGTCTAGTCTCTGCTCGATATTTATCGCGTCAGTATTTATTCTGCCAGCGATGGAAGAGGACGCGCATATATGGAGGCGGAATAATATAGAGAATTCATACTTGTATTAGAAACATTACCTATAAGTATAGGCTGATTTACACGTATTAAGTTGCCAAGTCTTAACTAAATTTTAAGTAACCGTTTACACGTAAAAATACTAAATAATTAGTTAAACTCATTTATTCGCTCAAGATGGACGACCACAGAACAAAATATTATAGGATTTTCTCTTCCTGATTGGGGATTTACTGTATTGTATGCTCCAATACATGATTGTGAAGGTTCTGGGGACTCAACGTAATACGTATTTGAAGAAGGCGAAGGAGTAAAACGGCTACTATTATTCATTGGGGAAGGGGTTCTACTACTGTTCATTAATTGTTGTATACGCATATCGGACAAATAGTTTTGGATATGTTTTTGAGCTTCCAGCGCCGAAAGCAAAAGCATAGCTTTGCAATGACTCCGCCAGCTTATGCTTTTCACTTAAATTTAACTAAATTTTGCCTGTCCAAACGTGTCAAGTGATTAGCCACGCCCACCAACTTAACCGAAAAATAGACAAAATTCTATTCTACCTTGTTTAGTTGCAACTAAATTTTAACTTGCAACTTCTTACTAAATTCACTGTTTACACGGGTTAAGTTACTTAAAATTAAGTTAATATTTAGTAAATTTTTAGTCAACTTAATACGTGTAAATCGGCCATATGGGACACCTCAAATGCAAACTAGGCAAACTACAGAAAATAATTTAAAAAATAACAGATTTGAAACGATCTGGTGCTGCAGCGGAAAATGTTTACAATTCAAAGTCTTGGATATTGATGTATATCAGCATATACTGATAATAATAATAATAATAATGGCAACGCAAGCTTTCTTAATATTGTTACTCATATTGTAACACGAAATGTACGAGTGTACTCAATGAAATTTACCGTCGTACTGACGCGATCCGTATCGAGTGTGTAGTATACTAAAAAAATACAAGATAAATATCACGATAAATATCACGATAATTATCGAGCGTGTAGCATTCGCCATTGAGTTTTATCGCATATTGTGTTAGGCTTTGATGATATTAAAGCAAATTGTTTTTTTTTCTATTGTATATCAGCGTATAAATATGTTAATTTAGTTTCGGTGGCATTTCAGTTATATGTATTTATCTAACATAGCAATTTAATCTGTTGTATTACTATGAAAATTTCAATAAGTGTGAATTTCGTACTCATTAATTACATTTGTAAATTATCTTCACACAGAAAATACTTAACTACAAAGTATATATATATACCTTTTAACTAAGTTATATATATATCAAGGAGAATATAAGGGGTAATTAATATGTTTTTCATGAAGGAAACTTGGGCCTTAATTAACACAAGATTAATTGACTGCTACTAATTAATTAAGAGTTCACGAAAAAATGCTCTCTAGTAAAATGTAGGCACCCTCATCGCTTTAATTGTATAATGTAGGAAATAACTATATAAACGCGAAAGACTAAATACTTTTCGAAATTAGGATACAAAGTAAACATAGGTTAATTTAATAACATTTAAACTTTGCAATGCCAAGCTCGCGAGTGCGTAGACTACGTTATTATAAAATTGCCTTCATAACGGTTATTACAATTTCAATACCTATCATGATTTTCCTCATTGGAGTCGGAAGATTATTTATCCGTCATTTATGAAACTCAAAGAAAATGAAAGCAGACAGAAGCCTTATATTAAATTTTATCGATCCATTTTCAATCTTTAATCAACGACAAAAAATAATACAAATTTTCGCTAGGAACCAGCCACCTACAGGTATTCTTGGCTGATTACTTTTGTCGAGATGAATAATCCGTTGTATTTCGATACTTACAGCCATCTAGCGGTCTATTGCCAATATAAGATTTCATGGAGATAGATGGGCATACATGATACATTAGATCGACAGACGTTGAGTGAGGTCCTGCTGACTCACATGATAAATATACTTCAGATTTCATCTAAATACATTAAGGATTTATAAAACCTATAGGTAGGCTTGTATCTTTGCGGCTACCTGAATTTAATTCTTAGCTCTGAAAGGTGGTGAACTAAATTAGGCTGAGCGGTGTTTGCCGTGACCTAACTAACATACATAACTTATATGTTAAAAGTTTGAATCGTGAAGAAATTTAAATGATAGGTTTTAGGAAGGAGTCACTAGGAAATGGTTAACGAAACAATAAGTAAATTTTCAAAACAATGAAAAAGTGGAATTTAAATTCCATATAATTTTAATAAAGATTTTTCTATATTAATTTAGTGAGATCCTTGCGCTTGATGCACAGAGATTTTATATTGGGTTCCAACGTTGTGTTATATCCAGCTGATTTCGACTGCCCCCCTTAATAATCAAATTTCCCCCCCGTGGGTTGTGGGCCCCACCTTGGGAAACACTGTGCTAGAGTAAAACTACTCAGGTCATGAAACGCCAATTTGCAAATAAAAATTATTGTATTAGCTGGATTTCTTCATGTAATAGAGGTATATTAAAAACTCATGAAGAACGCATATTATGTTTTATATCACAAAAGGTAAATTTTTATTAAATCTTTCCGGACACGAACGTATTATTTACTTCTTTTAGAAGTGGCTTTGTAAGTAACTGAGTCTAATAAATGTTGGTATATATAAAGGGGACATTAAATCGCGCAGACATTTTATCAAATTTAAAAGAGAATTACATATATATTAATATATTCAGGTCCTTCATTATTCATTAATTGGTTTAAATTGTTACAATTGAAATATTACACCAACGTAAAATTGTGTATTTTAAAGAAAAATTGGAACTTTTTACATTGAGATTTATTAGAGGTCTCAGATTTCTGTATCTTTTTCAGGATAATTTGTTTTTTCGTAAGTACATCATCAGCCTTCTGTGCCTGACACACGCGGTCGACTTTTGGGTCTAAAGCATGCCGATTTCTTCATCGTGCGAGCGATTACTAAATGCGGACTTAGACAGAAGGACTCTTTCTTGCCGACTTAAAAATAAGAAGGTTTTCGATGTGTATATTTTGTAGGCATAGTTTGACTTGCACGATTGACATATATATATATATATAGCAAATCAGCCTCATAAAAGCCTTCATTAAACCAATCAATACTTAATGCGTAAAATGTAATTTTTTTAAGCAATAATTAATTACAAAAAACTTATATTTTATAATGTATTTAACGACGGATACATACATAACATATGGTCTCATTATACCTTCAGAAAAGTCGTTTTAAAGCTTTTAGTTTACAGACAACACACTCTCAACAAAAAAGTTTTTAAGTTCATTCGCAACGCTTTAAACATTTTAAAATAACCTAGCCCAAACATTTCTAAAAGGAAAATGTTCAATTATTACTAACTACCAAGAACAAACAACGAAGACAGTGCACTAACTACGGAGTTTATTGTTACTCAGCTCGCCTTTCAAGAGTGTTATGTAACAGACTAACAGACACTCTTAGGATAGATAACGAGTGAGGAACTGTTCAACTTCAACCGGAAGTTTGGTGTGTAAAACCTATACATGAAACTTAACCGTAAATCGTAGTTGCTTTTTATAGCGAATATATTCAAAGCAGTTGACTACGTCACAAGCCATGTATTTTCACTTTTATGAAAACTAACACTATTTTATAAAAAAGATGTAAGATATAAGAGCGCTTTAAATAAAACAGTTGAATAAGACCGATTAAGTTTTTATAAGAGTAAGTCTATAGTGTACAGCAGTGAGTCCCAACCTTTTTTGGTTCATACCCCACCTTATCCTTTCTAAAATTCTTATCAAAACCTACATAATTTTATAAATAATTAAATCGTTTTAGAAAGAATTAGTTTATAGAATTTAGAAACAGTAAGTAAATTTTCAAAACATATAGAAAAAGTCAAATTCTAATGAAAAATATTTTTTTTAATAGCCCCCCTTAACAATAGAATTGCCCTCTTGTGAGGCGAGAGCCCCACTTTGGGAAACACTGGTGAACAGTCTATAGTGAATAGAATTTGACGGCACTAATCACGCAATTAAATCCTCAATACTACTTCCTTTCTTCACTCCACACACTCAAAAGTTTTAGTATAGCATTTGTCGGGACACTGATTAACGGCCGCTTTCTATATTCAATCCCTATCCAATTTTTACTTCTAGAGATTGATATTTCAATCCATTTATCATAAAATACTTTTCTATAACTGATCGATGGATCGTTTTTGTAAAATATCTTTGAATTCGACGGATCTAATTTTGAATATTATAAATCAAAATTTGCGAAAATCTGGAATGGAAATAATTTTAAATTATAGATCAAGTATAGAAAGCGGCCGATATTAAAATCGTGAATTGATGAATTCAATTAAATTCTAAATGATAAAATGCACCTGGCTTGTATGTTTTTGACATAACATTTTTAGTTCTTTCATTCACCAAGTGACGAAAACCCATTTAGCCGTAAAATAAAATATATAGTTTTCACAATTGTGGTTTTGCAAACTATGTTCAGACAGCACGAGTTTTAGACATTAAAACAATAACCTACATTTCATAAAATGGAAAAATACTGGTAAAATCAATTTAGAATCGCGTGTCTGACTATAATAATGTCAATATTGTGCACTCGACTGCAATCCGCCCTAATTATTTGTAGACGGTTGTAGAATGAACTGAGCAGATTCGTTTGGACTATATATCTAGACCTAGATTTTTAAATCTCTCGTTCCTGTACTTACAAGGTGAGTTTTTAATGTTTGAGTATACATTCGATAAGTCAAAAAGTACGCGGAATGGCAGGGTTGGTGGGGGTGAGTTTCCTCATCCAGGTTTTATTTTCATCCTAATCTTTTGAGTTATCAACGAGTAAACAAATAAATCGGGAAGAGACTAGCTACTATGGAAAAAAATTAACATCGTGCCGTTATAAAGTTCCTTACCGAACAAGGAAAGACACCTCAAACCTCTCGACAACCTCGTATTATATATATAGGGTAATTCCGGGGGAGATGGCCGTACGGGAGAGATGGCCCTAGTAACTATAAAACTGTATTATGAAGGAATTATGATGAATAAAACAGTGAATTCGTATAGAACATAAACTTTATTTATTATTCTTATCAAGTATTAACGATACATCACTTTAGACAACGCTAACAATATAATTTTAAACTTAAAAAAAAAACCTACCCTATACGATTTAAGAAAACAAAACCATAATAATTTAAGTATTCGATATAAATCATCTTATTTATAAATGATTTTGTTAGATATTTGGTGTTTAGAAAATTCCAGTTCCTTCCAATGTTTTTTCCTGTTTAATTCCTTACTACCTTGGACTTGAGGGAAATAGTCCTTTCATGGTCCGTTTTGCCTGCCGCCTTCCGTCACATATACAGTGTGCCAACTGCTCTATTTGTATTGTGAGATATTACTAACGTAAATTAAAACGATTAATAAACTTCGCTTCAGCGAGTACACATGCATCATATCCACTGATTATGATATATAACATATGACAATCTATGCAATTACAAATATGAGCAACTAATAAGTATAGTATATCATTAATTACGTTATTATTCTTGAGTTTTAATTATCTTTATTGATGATGATTGAATTTTTAATTTTAGAATAGATTAAATAAAAATAGAATATATTTTTTAAATATTTATTTATATAAGCAGCACTAACAAGTACATAAAAAAAAGAAACAAAAGAAGCAAGTTACACAGATTAGGAGCAATATGTGGCCTGGGTGATAGGGTACGGACGGCGCGGCGTGCACATACTTAATGCGTATAATATATTATGTAATTTATATGTTTACAAAAACAAATATAACAAAGAAATCTAAAAAAATACTAAATTAAACTTTAATCACAAAATAATAAACAATAAATTTTATAGCTATGGAATTTGTAAATAAATAATAAAAATAATTTAACAGGTATATAGAATCTTTATTTCTGTTAAATTTTTTTTTTAGATACCTATAATTAATCTTTTTGCACCTACTATTATCAGTTACTTTAAATTATGTAAAGTAACATAGTTAAACCGTTAGTCGTATCTTTTGAGCTTATTCGGTAAAAATAAAACTATAGCTGTTCATAATTTTTCAAAACAAATTTTATTTACAATATCAAAAACTGTGGTGCATCTTTCAATTGTTTATTATTTACATCGCAAGGTATAGTACAACGAACTAACCGCATTATAATTGCGAATTTTAACTCAAATAATATCGAAATTTGATTTACTTTTCCGTGCGAATTTTGGCAGCACTTTAACATTTACAATTCGCGTATATTTGCATTTCGAACTGGAAATTCAATATGTGAATCTCTCGTGGAAAAAACGATGATGGCGACTAATTTATTTCCTACCACGCAAATTAGTTGATACAGTAACAATAGCATGATTAGTAATCAGTAAAAGTAGGAGAGTATAACATAACCAAAGCAACATTACTTGCTTTATTTAGATTATAGTATTGAAGGAAGAATGACGAAAAGGATGCCAATCGCCATGTCAGTTGGCTTGCGAGTGCGTTGCTGACCTTTTATAACATTTTTCATTCTTTACCTAAAGGTGGCTAACAATTTTTGATTACTACATTCTCCTTCTGTGGACCGATCTGACTTTGACTCTGATGATGCTGTCAGAAAATTCACCTGTACTAAGAAATGGCATATTATAATAAAAAATATTTTATACTTATTTTGAATTATGGAGCTGGTTTAAATTGTTTGACAGAGTAAGATTCAGAGTCGAGTCGAACAAAATCCAATACTTTTCTGACTTACTGTCGCCGCACACGGGCCACACGCCACAGCCACAAACGCCGCCACGAGAAGCTAGAAGCGGCTACAAAGGTAGCTGAAGCGCGCGACAGCCACTTGTGACCGGTGGTCGACACTTCCGGTCGGTGGCTGCTACTTTTTTAACCCTTGCCTGCAGTATCATAATGGACTCTGACGAAGAAGGTTTAATTGCGCTACTTTTGATAAAAAGACGTCGTCGTAGAAGTCGAAACCGTAGTTATTGGATACACAGAAAGACTTTAATGTCTTTCCCCTCACCACGACAGGTCGGTAATCGACAACCATTGAACTATACATGATGAAGCATTTGGCCTCAGTGAAAATATGATGAGGCCATATTCTGGAAAATATTTGGACTTAGACAAAAAAGTTTTCAATTATTATAGGTTAAGCCGTGCCAGACGTTGCATTGAGTGTACCTTCGGCGTACTAGCAAACAAATGGAAAATATTACATCGCCCATTAAACACTTCTGTTCATTTCTCAGAAGACATTGTGAAATCTTGTTGCATTTTGCACAACTTTATTCGCAAAAGGTGAAATCATCCCTTCCATTTTCGTCACACTTTGAAAATAGTGGGTCTCGAAAATATACAAAATACAGGCTGGCCAGTAACACGAGCGTCTACTGCAAGAGATACGTTAAAAGATTATTTTATGAATGAAGGAGCAATACCGTGGCACGAAAATAGAATATAAATATATGGTTTTATATTATTTTATTAAACTTAGCTTCAATGTTCTTTTCTTTGGCAGTTTTATTCGAAAAATTTCCCACAAACAATTCGCAGATTTCTACTCAGGCCTTCACCGTCGACTTCAGGTTAACTGAGGCAAGAGAGAGAGGGGCGCGGAATCGCGCGAGTGGCGTGTGGCGGCTTTTTGTGTCGGCGTTTAGTGGCCGGTGCGAGCCACAAGAAGCAAGATTCGACGATTTGTAGCGTGTGGCCGCCACCGGCGCCAACCGTGTGCGGCGAGTCCATATAAAATGTATGAAAATACAGGAAATATGCCAGTGGCGGCGTTTTGTGGTTGTGGCCGGTGGCCCATGTGCGGGGACCCATAGGGGCGACGTTAGCAACCTTATCATACTTAATGTGTAATTACAAAACTCTTATTCATATGTACAATGTAATAATATATTCTTTTTGATCATTTACCGTTAATAAAGGTATATAAAGTATCACGCACACAGAAAAAATATCACTTTCAGTAATGGACCAAAGTTCACGTGACGGAAAATTCGTTTCCTCTCTAGTAATTAGAGACCCAACTTAATTACGTTTAACCCTTGACGTGGTAAGCAAATTTCAACTTTATCATTGTATTATAGAGTTCAATTTTCGCTAAATTAATGGAAGTTGGATATCGTAGTGGTCTGCAAAATCTGTGTCAGGTGTAAACACTTTCTCAGTTAGTTTTGCGGGTTATATTTGGGTTTAGGGTTTGCAGGGATTTCGTCTAGACGGTAAATTTTGTTCAGGTACCCGAGAACCAGCCAAAAGTAAGGGAAAATCTTTATTACCGGAAAGTGAGGTACTTAATGTATTTGCCTAATGAAAATGGCTAATGTCTATTATTCATTTTTATATGTTAACTATTAACAGCCAAGTAATTATTATCTTACTGGTAGCCAGTACAATAATCGCAAAAGAGGAAGACAATTTATAAGGTGGATAGATGAGATTAAGAACAGCAGGTACATGGCAGAGAGTGGCACTATGCAGACAGAAATGGCGGGATTTGTAGGAGGCCCTTCCCTTAAAGGGCACAAAGGTATCTAGAAAGAATGAGATGATAGAAATATAAATATATTTAAATGTTAAGTATTTGAAATATAAGGCTTTTATTATTAATTATTATGTTAATGAATAAGAAGACAACGATAATTTTCTCTCATAACTTGTAGATATAGTATATCCTGTTGTAACATAGACAAAATTATTCTAAAATAGAAAGGGTCCTTCAAGAAAAGAACGTACCAATTCTTAAAAGGCTGCACTCGTGAGCCCTCTGGCATTGAGAGTGTCCATGGGCGGTGGTATCAATATCAGATAGCCTCCTGACCCTTTGCCCCTGCTCTATAAACAAATATATATATATATATTTACTAATACTATTTTCAACCACCAATACTCCACTTTTCAGTCTGTCGTCATAAATCTCCATTCACCTTCGTACATTAGAAGTTTAAATTAAAAGATTGTTCCAGAATTCACATTCAAAAGTTGTATAAAATACTTTCGTTCCCAATACGCTTAACGATACCCGAGGGAGAAGTAAACTTCATGAAATTCGCTTGGTTTACCTACTGTACTGCCTAAAGTGTACCAGTTATTCAAAGTGATTAAGACAGAATACTTTTTTTTTATATAATAGGGGGGCAAACGAGCTTGCGGGACGACCAAAAAGGGCAGTCTACGCAACCCATAGACACCCATTTTTAGTGGGTGCGTTGCTGGCCTTTGAGGGAGGAGTAGACTCGCTTTTTGAACATTTGGAGGTCGTATCTCTGAGGGAAGACCCCCCCCGGGAGCCGATTTCATAGTTCGCTAGTTCGCAAAAGAAAATGCCTTGTGAAACGGACTGTGGAAGACCTCCAACCATCAAGATGATGCTGGTGAAATTTAGAGGTCGTTCGGCATACATTACATTTTTAATAATCAGTTTTGTTTATAGAAATGATCGGCTGTTTGATTTTTGAATCTACGACCGGTTAATAATAATCGTTCACCGTAAATGTTAATTACGGACCCAGAGAGAAAATTCCAAAAAAAATATAAAAAGAATGGAATTGTTAAGACAGTGCATGTTCAGATAAAATGCAGTGTAACGTCTAATACAAAAATAATCTTTGACTTAAAAATCAAGTTCTATAGACTGCATCAAAGTTATTACTCAACGAAACGAATTCCGATTGAACTTTTGCACTTTATAAAATCTATTTTATTCACTCAAGGATATAACCGCCTCGGGCCGTTATACATTGGATAGAATTAATCTTCAACAAAATATTTATACAGATAGCGATGTTATTTTGCCAATAAAAGTTATAGTTCAGATACAATTTATTAACGAAGGTTTTGAAGGGATATAAGTTAATCGGTTTTATAGAAATACTAGCTGACCCGGCAAACGTTTGTTTTGTATGTATGTAGTATGGGAACGAACATTGTGACACGAGAATTTAGAATATTAGATAATGAAACAGATACAGAACCTCATTACGAGGTGTGGGCTGAAACCCAAACAACATAATATAACTTCGCGAGATTGCCTATGGATACTACCTATTTATAAACATAACCTGCGTATAATTAGGACGTAAATTACATTTTTCAACTGAGGCCCAGAGTTAAAGGGTTAAAGCTGGTCTCTTTATTAGAAGTAAAATAAAACTATTTTATTTTTTTTATTTTATATATACTTAACCTAACTTTTATATATACCTTTCGGGTACTTTTCATACCATTTCGTAATTGGCGAGATACTCACAATCTTAATGAAGTTAAATAAAATTATACATTATTCCTGGAAAACACTAAGCGTTGTTCCAGAAAACTGGAGCAGTCCCGTTTATAGGTAGTCTTTTCACGCACGTCTTATACCGCTTCAGGAATTCGCAGCGACATTTTATTAAAAAATTCTTTTACGCGAAAGGCTTTTGGTAAACTGTTTGTGAAAGTATTTAAATAAAGTACCATTTATGTGATTAAATCCTGAAACTGCACCGTATTCTATGTAGAATACTATCTTAAATATGTCACTTGAAAAACTTGGCGATTAAAAAGAGTGGCGGAGAGTTTATTGCCAGTTCTTCTCTTCCGTTCTACGCCCTTGATTTGAGAACTGGCAGTAAATGTAAAATTAGAAGTATTCAATGTATATTTCTTTTTTGACGTTCATAAGTGTACCTACTTATATGAATAAATGATTTTGAATTTTGAATTTTGTCTAGTAACATAATATAATTATGTTATTGTAGCTTAATGCATTATTATGTATCTGACGCTTTTAAAGGCGACGATACGTAACGTAGACGTAATCTTTAACGTCTCTGTAAAAGATTACGTTAGCATAGAAATAGATAATTTAAAATCATTAAGTTTCTTATATGTGAACCACACGATGTTGTAATTAGCATAGTACCACAAGCTTATTCGTGATCAAAAAAACGTGTTCCTTATAAGAAGTATCCCAATTATGGTCAGCAAATTGACATTCCATTTTTGGACGTCGCCATATTGGGAATTTGGTTTAGCCATTCAAATATTTATCCGAACATTGCTTAGGTTCTTGGTATCGGTGAATTTGACCTTGAATTTGCTTACGAAATCACTTGCAGTCTCTACTCGATTTATGATATACAAAAACTGGATAGTTGCTCTGGACGTATTCTATTTTTTTTATAAATAATAGGTAGGCAAATGAGCCTTATTTTACTATTTAAGGGTGTACGAGTTTATAACATAAAATGTGTTAAACTCGAATGGTTTTATAATTTTTAATTGGTTATTTGATATTTATTAGTTGTTGTAAAAATTTCATATACGTACTTATACCTCTCTTTTTTTAATTAGGTCAACTCAACTAGTTCTTAACCGAAAAATCCAAGTAAAAAGTAGTAATACTAATATTACCTAGACTCAAGCGACAATAACTGGATACTAACTCTCTCTGTTAAACACATGTGACTGTTTGATAGAAAGAGTTGATCATTCTTACCAATAAAAGCGATATGACCCAGTGGCGTCACACAAAATCAGTTGCAGATTCTGCATCTGCTCTTAAATTTTCCTTATATAGTTATAAATCCATATAGAATTTAGACAGAATTCTTGACTTGCAAAAGCTCCTCTTCAATACATAACATATTTTGGCTCTGACCTCCTTTAGCAAAATCGTATCACCAAAAGAGTAAATTTATATTAGAAACGCGCCAGTGTAGATTACATTCTGTATCACTTATTTATGATAAAAATACTTCACATTTGTGATATTTTCGTACAAGAGGCAGGTGAAAAGTGTGATTGGAACAAGATTTTTCGTGGAGTAAAGGTAGTATACTGCCGTAAGTATTGGTCGGTTGTATTGAATAGATTATCTAGGTTTTTCTTATGGCATTATCTAGGTTTACGCAGTTATTGGTCAATGTAGAGTTATTCTATAAGAGCCGTATCAGCTCAACCATCGCTTTACGCATTGATTTTTGAATTGTCGTTACTGATCTCTGAGATGAGCACTTTTTAACCTACATCTTCATTAAAACACGAAATCACATTGCATAAATATAGTTATGTAACTATAACTTTTTATTTCAAGAAACGTATGTTCTGGAAATAATTTATTTCCTGTGAAAAGGCGCAGCCATTAGATAACGTGGGGATGTAAATGCGTGGCTCAGGTTAAGTAATAAGCGAGTAGAGGATATGTTTATAATATTATTAGCCTTTTGAATTTTTTAACGAATTCTAAACAAATTATTCAAAATTAAATACTTCTTCATAATATAGATAATCAGATAAGTACCTTATCTATATATATAAAAATGAAACCCGTTGTCAGGACATAACATGAAAACGGCTTGACCGATTTGTCTGATTCTTTTTTTATAATATTCTTTGAAGTACGAGGATAGTTCTTACGGAGAGGAAAATTGAGTAAAAAAGTCTGAAAATAACACTTTTCTATATTCCCATACAAAATATTTGTAATAATATTTATAAAGGCAATTTGAACTTTAATACCATACCATAAAGTTCAAGTGTTAGTGGAGGGGTTCCGGGAAGGTAAATTTTTTGACATAATTTATTTGTTGTATTTTCAACTTTCTTTTTTTTATCTTACTAGCTAGACCTGTGTCCCGAATAGCAAAATAAGTATTAAAAAAAAAAAAAGAATCGACTGTTAGGCGGTACGATGTTCGCCAGGCCAGCTAGTTATAAGTAAAAAATTATCGGTTAAAACATTACAACAGCACTGATAAAGGAAAATCGATTCATAAAAACTTTGAGTCTTATTTTCGTTCTTAAAATTGTGTCGTCAAAACGGACAAAAACAACATCGTTTTCTAATAAGTTTACATTTATACTCCCTTGTTTTTGAATCCTGAGGTGGTCAGGAATTTTCTATCCGTTTATTGTACATGATAGGATGAAAAAATAATAATATTACAAATTACTTATTAGTGATGCGCTCCGAAAATCGGACTATTTATTTACACTTCGTTGCAGAAACATAATACAATTGACATAATTAAATGAAAAGTGGGCAACTGGCGGCCTTATCGCTTTCGAGCGATCTGTTCCAGGCAACCAGTAACGATTATTGCAGATGTAGATTATTTAACATACCTAATTGAGTTGTTTTAATGAACCAATTTTTCTACGGTCCTATGCCTTGTACCATCTAGACCATGCTCGCGTGTCATCAAATTGACATTTAATTTCCGAGTCGACTTACCGCATATCCACTGTAACGCCCTTTGTTGCTCCAAAAAGACTAAACTTAGAATACAAACCTTCCCCAATAATAGAAATAAAGGCATCGATCATCGTGCTAATACGCTTAGACTACAACAAGGCTTTGTCTTTGTGTTAAATAAGGTAAATATAGTAAGGGATAATATAGTAAATGTCGACAGTGGACTTAAGCCGGTAGTTTCAGTACATTCTAAAATTCATAAAAATATGTTGTTTGTAAATATATTTCTTCTATACACTCACGGCTTTTTCCCGAAGAAATCATGGATCACGGACTTTCTATGGTTCTGACATTCCTCTCTCGCTTTATACACTTTCATGACTATCACCACATACGCTGTTATGGCGGATTTTATATATTTATGATATATTTCTCTCATGTAATATCATCATGTTTTGTTATAGAAAGAATTTTTAATACTGGCTTTTAGTATTTACGTAACAAAACTAGTATATGTATTTGGCATTTCCATTACGTGTTGTTCTACTTCACTAAGAATCCCAATTTTCGCAATTTCTTTTAAGAAACAAACGAGGATAAAAGAAATTCCCTCTACAAAGAATGTAAATTAGATAACCGCCCCATTTCGCTATTACCCCGTTTTTTGGAACTCCAAAGGACTTGAAACAGGTCACAACGCAACGTAACGAGCGCTGACAACGCGACTGACAAAATCCCATTAAATTACGCGAAAACATAACATTCACAAAGAGATGTCACAGAGTGAAGCTTTCAAACAGATGGAACGGTGGAACTATCACGTTCTGAAGGATAAATCTGTATAAAGTTTGATATTGCTCAGTATTTTGTGGTAGGCGTTTCATTTCGCCGTTGATGTATCCAAAACTGGCTACCTATTGTCTATGGATCCCGTAGATGTTGTGAAATGGTTGTAAGTTTGTAGAACTACATACAAACATAGCGCCGTCACTATTATTTCAGCTAAATGCTGTAGAATGACATAAATGAATTAACTTTTGCAAAATTTAATTCGTACACATAAATTAGCTTCTCGAAGGCTATTAAAAATCATATTAAAGGGTCGTTGTATGAAATATCGTAATGGTATTGATAGCATGTCTATAGTAAACAAGAGTTGCTTTCAGTGTCTCCAGGCCCTACACAATGGCACTAGCAAAGAGGGTAGAATTAAATTCTCAGTTGCATTGTGAATGCGCTGGAAAATCTGAGCCTTTGTACGTTTGTAATTACCTGAGACCTGTTATTTATAAAATATTCTGTATGTTTTTCTAACATACCTAAGGTTATAATTAAAGTATTAAGTCTAACAAAACAGTACAATATATATTCTCGCTATGGCGTTGTTAAATTTCAGCTAAAAGTCTCCTCCATTTAGGTAAGTCTCAACAGCAAACTAGTCTGCCTATTATGTATTATGTTAATTTAAAAAGACTACAATGATTTTTCATCCTATTCAGTTAAGAGTTTGTGTAAAGTGTTCTTATTTATTTAAAACCGTATAGCCAAATATTAGCTGAAATGAGTGATATACTTTGATCTTTATGAAATTACATTCTTGCTTAAAGTTATAAAGTATGTAAATGTTTAAAAAAATGACTTACGAATATAATCATTATTTGTATTTTTGTAATATAACTAATAACCTGATGTATGTAACAATAAAACAGCGTATTACAAAGAAATATTGAGAATGGATTCAGTCACCAGTTACAGTAACCAGAAAATTTATTAATCTGCAGCCATCGGGAATACTAACTTCTGAACCAAATTGGATATATTTTCGTGTTCATTATTTTTAGGACAACGTCTAGAAGAAACTAAAACGTGAAAAGTGAGCAAGTAATTAAGACAAAAGTACTAAAGAACCATAATATGTAGACAAAATGTTGGATAATTAATTTACCGAATAGTATGTAAACAGCGATTGTAAATTAGATTTTTTTTTAATGATTGGACAATTCACACCAATTGACCTAGTCCCATGCTAAGCTGGTGAAGCTCGAGTTATGGGTATCAGGCAACGGATATACATACATATTATAGATAGATAGACATATAAATACCTATTTAAACACCCAAGACCTAAGCACAACACCAAATGCTCATCACATCGATGTTTGTCTCAGCCGGGGATCGAACCCTGGACCCATGGATTTGTAGTCAGTGGTACTAACCACTAGACCAATGAGTCGTCTATAATATATCTACTATCGAATAACCGAATTGTATGTGTTTTATATGCTTAAATCTTTTTAATTCCTTCACTTGGTTCGCAGGGTGTCGCAGTCCCTAGAGCGTTGTTAAATCAGTCTGTACCCGGAGGGGCGCGACGCGACACTTCATCGGGAACTTATAGTGAAGAGTTGATTATGTCTATAGCACTTATATGACATTGTCTTTATTTTTCAAAGCGAATTGAGGGAATAATTTCTATATGGGCTTGGTTAGGGTGTTTTTATGAGTTTGTTAGCGACCTTTGTCTTATCGCAAGTACCTACTTCCTGAATAAAGCACAAACTAAGTTACTAATATTATAAATATTGTCTCGATGCAAAAGTGAACGAAATGGTAGCAAACATCTAAACCTAGGGTTTCAATCAAAATCGTTTTACGTATTTTTCTGATAACAAATCATTAACTTAATATTACCAATATATCATATACATGTTGGCTTAGTGTATTCTCCGTGCGACACTCAATATCTGAGTAGGTTTAAACCCCGGTTAGTGCACAAATGGACTTTTAACACTCTCTCGTACGGTGAAGGAAAATATCGTGAGGAAACCGGCATGCTTTAGATCCAAAAAATCGAAGGCGTGTGTCAGACGTAGAAGGCTGCCTTGCCTCTAGTCTAGAAAAAAATACAAAATTCTGAGCCCAGACCTTGTAAATTTACTATACCTATTAAATTTAATATACTACTACTATATTAAATTTAATATACTACTACTATATTAAATTTAATATAATACAGATAACTACTTTTATGCTATATATAACTGACAGTTATTAACTGTTCGGCTTAACATTTAAATACAATATCGGAATTGTCAAAGTTCAATTTTAACATTTGTCGAAATTCCAAACGGTTTTCAACAGAATCAATAAATCTTAATCAGAAGTGGCATTGTTGACAAAATAGCTGTGAAATAGTTGGCTACGTTTTGGAGGCGAGTGTAAAATATTTGATTAGGCCTCCTCTTTGACGTCAGTTAATGGATTTTCAATGTTCGGTCACGTTACCGGTAATATGATGGTGCAATGGTGGAAATGGAACTACTTTTTAGCAATCAATTTCAAATAAATTTTTTATCACACGTGTGACGAATAAAATCGTTTAAATGGAGAGATACGAACCTTAATAGTTAATAAAGTCTATGTATATTATTAGAATTAAATATACAAATTGATAATACTCAGGAACATCAATAAACAAATTCTACTACCAATGCAAGAAATCTCCGCCACTGTTATTAATCGCCAAGTTTCTTAACTCTTTCTAAAGATAAATTTAAATATTTTGTCGATAAAAGTGAAAAAATTGTAGCTCAGTGTGGCGCAATTGCGATGAATTGAGATGATTGAGATGAATAGATAGATACTCTATGCGCGTGTGGTAAAAAGCTTTTAAAATTTCAGTGTCATATGACAGTTTGACACTGACAATTTACTTCTAAAGTTTATATTTTTTAAATAATCATTATTCACTTAATCAGGCCAGTACAGCTGTCAATAAAAGCTAATCCTCTATAATTTAAAAGGTCTTTTGACATCTTATCTATAACATAAGGGTATCCAACATTAGGCACACGCCCAGCCCTTATCCCCGAATCAACAGAGGAAAGAGGCTGAATGGTAAATGGATTGAACGCAAGACGATTTATTTCTAGACCACAGTTTGGAGTCGGAAAGGTTTTCTTAAGAAATTGGTCAAGATTTTATTTAATTGTTTGGGAATTTATAGGAAGCTAATTCTGAGTCGGGTGTTTCTAGCTATAAAGTGCAGCAATTACAGTAAATCTATTAGCTTGGTAAAGTATAGCGATAAAAACATTTACTAGACTTTAAATTAGTCAAAAGTAATTAAAAACTAATATTTTTATATAAATACTTAGCTCACCCGGCAAGTATGTTTTGCCATATCATTAAGGTACCAATAGCGCTACAGAAAATTTTATTTTTGTAAATCATAAAAAATCGTCCAAATTATTAAATATATTTTTGGGCTACAAGGGGTAAAAAAGTATTCCCAGACCTACCGATACTCAAAAGATCAAGTCGAATTTTAAATAATATTAATAATACTAGAAGTAGGCAAAGTTTTACACTGAAACGTTTGGTTAAAACTTTGTAATAGTTATGGAAAGAAATCATTCACGCTGAGTTATAGCATTGAGCTAATCTAAGCTAAGTAATAAGTATCTACTTAGTATCTATAATTCAATCGGAACATATGTTTGTACCAAGTATCAAGGATTCGTTTCAAGTATTAATTGAAGTTTGAATAATAATCCAATTAAACATTCCCTTTATCTGATCCGTATGGAAAAAGTTTTTAACGTAATCGAAACTGTGACAAAATCAGTAAGATTGTCATAATACGTACAAGAAACAGTTTCGTCTGATGACGTGATGTTTTGTAGATTGTAAACCGTCAAGTAAACGAAAAATCGGAACACTTAAAATTTACTAAGAGTCTATCCTTCGCGCGGACATCTAATTTTTTTCATCGTGCCTCTGAAGTGTATGCGCAATGCATGCAAGTAAAAAAAAGCATTCAAATGTTGAAATCAGTCCAGAAGTTTTTGATTTTCTTCGTAACAAACAAACCCTTTCTTCCTACAAATCCTTGAATGATATTCGTATAGAAAACTTAATATTAGAATTGTGTTAAATTGAGTTTTAACTTTTAAGTAATTTAGTTTTAGTATTATATTACATTCGCGTTAAAAACAAAACCAAAGATAAGATAGGTCAATACATTTGAAATACTTTGAAGACATTTGAAATAACAAAAATTAAAAGATCGATCTTAGCATCGCGATATCTCAGGTAACTCTTAGGAAAAAATTGTAATTACCATTTTTGTAGAGAATTTTAAGAGCTACAAAAACATTTTTTGATAAAACTTACCATTTTCGATATAAATTCAAAAAAACCTCAAATTCGGACCTTTGACCCCAAAGAACTTTTGTAGCACACATAGGATCGATGGGGATTTTTTAAACTTTATTTGAAATGGTAAACCCCAGCTCTCCACCAATTTTTGGCTTTCCTGGAATTTTTGTTATTTGACCACTATTTTTATATCTAACTTTAACCTTTATTGTAATAGTCTTTTGCATTTTTATAATATCATAGTATTATTGGCACTGAAAGTTTATACAAATGTGATAACAAACTATACTAATAAATTTAAGCTACAATTGTCATGACAAAATCTCTTACTTGGATTTTTTTTCGTAATCAACAACTCTATATTCTCGTTTCATGCAACTACCGCCATCTAGTGGCAAAAAAATAATCGTATAAAACACTAACTCTTCCATAAAATCCAGTGGAATACAAATAAGGAGTGCTAACCTCATTCCTCCGGCCAGTACTCGGTAGTAACTCAAAGTAGGTTAGCCCAGGTATTTAACTTAGAGTGGATGATGCTTTTAATTGAATTGTATGTAAAAAGCGTGTACTTTGTGGAAATCGTATGTACAGGAATCTTATATATGGAGCATTATCTTTATAAATGAATAATTGTAATTACTATCATTTATTTCTGTTTGAATAGTCGTATTGTGTTCTAACTTTAAATAAGGAACAAACAGGATTATAAATGGAATATTAATGCCTTAATATTGATAATATTGACGTATCCCAGATATTAAACACTATTTTAGACTCAAGAACGAAGACAGAGTTACCCTTGTGTGATTGTACTAATGTTCAAAAAGTATTAAAGGCTTTGTGGACAGTAAACGTATGGAATTCAAGACTTATTGGTGAAACTTTATAATTTAAATTTTTCAGTTTTTAATCGGTGGTTTATAGAGAATACTCGGTTTGGACTCGACCGCCTATCTAGTAGATAGATGTGTTAAATGATAGGTATCAGCTGATAGTTTAACGTGTTTAATGGAGCGAATCGTTCCGTGTCGCCGCTCAGCGGATGTTCGCTATTAATTTATCTGCAGGCTCTTGACCAACCACGGGATAGCACTGGCTAAATATACATATGGGCTATAACGCTAGGAAGATCAGGGTTTCATAACTATTTGCCACTATTTGTCCTTAGTCTATGACCTCTTATCGTATAGCTAAATTACCTTTAGAGATGTTATGATGGTACTCTATTGAAAGAACTTTCCTCGTTAAAACTGTATTTAAATTTCTTTAGGTCGTTGTTATTTCTCTAGATTAAATATTTAAAAATAAGTATATGATTATGTTGTTATTATTCTGTAACAAAGCTCGATTTTTAAGCAGTTTTCTCTAACCATCACGTCCCACTACACACGCGAAAGAGCCTTTATATTTGCTGTCACAAAAATGTAATTATTATTATATGAACAATATTGTTATTAAAAAAAAATAAACAAATAACATCTATGAATATTTTGCCTGCTTAATAGTAGGTATATAAGGAAAGTAAGATGTATTAACAGCTTAATAGGTTTGGTTATTATGTACGATAGTTATGCCGTGGGTCAAACCAATAAAGATTTGTTGCGAGGCAACATATTAATATTTCGGAATTTATGTATGGAAATCTTTAAAACAAAAAAATATAATTATTCTCGTCATTTTTCTTTAAGTAATGTTTATCTTTTAATAATTTTCTATATATAGGTAGCTTATAAGTTCTTCAAGATAAAGTCAAAGTCAAAAATCATTTAATGTCCAAAAAATAAATATATATAGTTATATGCTTCTAACTTTACATTTAGTGCCAGTTCTCAAATCAAGGGAGTCGAACGGAAGAGAAGAACTGGCAATAAACTCTCCGCCACTCTTTTTAATCGCCATGTTTTTTTACACGTTTGTAAGGAGCTGCAACCATTACACCATGTTCCACATGACATCTTTAGTAATTAATAATAATAACATAAATTAAAAACAAAGACTTGTCCTCTACCAACAGGAGGCATGGTGAAATAGGAGCACGCACTTACATTCTCGTGGGAACAGCACGCAAACACATACCTAGTCGAAAAAACTAACGTCACCGCATACACGTATTCAAGTACGTCCAGTCACTACAAGTAGCACCGGGTCACAAGTATGAAGCATGGCCAGCCATTGGCCCCCTCGCCATATTTTAGAGTTTAAGTTTTTTTTAACGTTTAAGCGAGCATGACGATCCTTGAAATGTGAAGTTGGCTACATAAGAAAATAATAATTATACTACTTATACTGAAATAATTTGATACCACATGGATCTGGATATGGATTTATGTGAATCGCGAGATCCAGGACATGATTCGCCGCTAAACGCTTATTGCTTTAGGATAGGTATCAAAGTTTAGAATACCAGTATTTTTTTTATTGGATAAAAAGGGCAGTAATTGCAGGCCATGAACGGCCTTTGAGCGAGGAGTATAAAAGCTCTTTCATTAAACAATTGGAGGTCGTATCTCCCAGGGAAGAGATCCCGCTGGATTTCGTTCCACAAATCGCTAATTGGCAAAAGAAAGCGTCTTGTGAAGCGGACCAGTATAAAATGATCGACTGTTTCAATATTCACTTACCCATAGCCTACGTAAGTAAATGCTTAAGAAATGCGAGTTCGAATTGAAGCTTTCTGTTCAAGTAGGGTATTATAAAATCCAGCAGTTTCATTACAGTCGTCCCGGATGGTTTTATGAAACATTAACCATTGGCCTACATAGCGTTTTCATCTTGAACGAGTAGCAAAACAATGGCTAAATCAGGCTAAATGATCCCGGTCTGGACTGACCTTAATACACCATTGTGAGTCGTACCATATTGCTTGTTTACTTGTTATTGGGATTACAAGGATGATATTTTCTTTTATTATCTGTGATGAGACGCCATTTGTTTTTAATTGACAGAATGTCCTGAGCAATTGTAATATCTTCATTTATTTCTTTATAAGATCGTCTGAGCTTTAAAACAACATAATTAATTGTCTTTAGAGTGATGGAAATAAAAATCATCAATAATTTTGTGGTTTCTTTAGAAAATTCGTTCCAAAAGTTATGACAATTATTCCACTGTAGTAGTTCACTTTCGGAATTATCATTTAGGTTAATTTCGAGACGAAATATTACCCAATGGCCCATTATATTGGCAACTTTTGCGGGGGCCGAGCGCCGTGAACAATAGCAGAATTATCCCAACTTCATAATGGGCTGACCCAGCAGCATTGTTAAAAATTATTATTATTAAATAATCGTTGTATCTTTAAAAGACTGAAAATTTAAATATTGTTTTAGTTTAAAGCTTATAAGAAAAGTTTTAATTATAAAGCCTCGATACGTTCAAGTTGATTGTATTATGTTTTTATTATAATTACTACAAAAATTCTTATGTTCTTATGTTATTAATTATGGTACGTAAACGAGATTTTAGTTAGTTTACAAGGGGGTAGGATTACGGATTAGATAATTATTAAGAAGCAAAGTATTATTTCAAATATTGCACTTTAAATCAGTCAATTTATTTTATATAATTGTTTTGTAATATAAACATTTTGTTTACATAGTACATGTTAACATTACCTTCTTTGGGGCATTTCATAACACCTGAATCTCCAAGATCAGTTAAAAAGAATATTATGTGCGTCATTATAACATATAAAAATTATGTTTTCTGAAATATGAAGTTCAATTTTTTTTTTAAATCACGTTTACTATTAACGTATTCGATATTTTTATAGGTTTTTCCTTCAAACACTCAGTGTTGGCCTAGTGGCTTCAGCGTGCGACTCTCATCCCTGAGGTCGTAGGTTCGATGCCCGGCTGTGCACCAATGGACTTTCTTTCTATGTGTGCATTTAACATTTACTCGAACGGTGAAGGAAAACATTGTGAGGAAACCAATATGTCTTAAAAAAAAGTCGATGGCGTGTGTCAGGCACTGGAGGCTGATCACACCTACTTGCCTATTAGATTGAAAAAAATGATTATGAAACAGATTCAGAAGTCTTAACCCAGACCTAAAGAGGTTGTAGCGCCACTGATTTATTTTTCCTTCAAACTGACTTATAAACTTTCCTGTATAAAGTATGGCAGTTGAAATGGAAAAAAAAGACGACACTCTCCTAAGTAGTCTTAGCGTTTCCGCTAAAAGTCTAGTATGAAATAAAATGCGGAAATATTTCGCAATATTAAAAGTCTCGCTGTAGAGCAATTGAAAAGGACTGGATTTAATTTAAGGACTTCTGAGAGGTCTTCAATTGGTTTTAAGATTTCAAGGGATTCCTAAGTAATTGCCACTTCTGTTGCTTGAATTTAATTCGCACTAAGCTTTTGGAGTTAGAAATAACATTTCTTACTTATATTTGTTGTTTATTTATGACAGCATTCATATTATACATATTATGTGTTTATGTGGTATATCCTAGATATTTCTTCCAGCCTGCCAGCCAGAGCGACCCCGGAGCCCCTGTAACGCGACTTTGTAGGAATTACTCGTGGTGGTTTTAGTGGGTATAGCGCACCCAGTTTCTGGTGTGGGTCAAGTCCCACTTACCCCTGCAACTTTTGGGGCAAGGCATTTCCACCTCAGATATAAAAATGATAAAAGTCTCCAAGACAAATTTTTTTGAGTAAAGATATCATCACGTCATTAGTACTAATTCTCGTCATTCTTTTTACTAATCTTTGTATTTCATGAGATTTTGATTTATTTTATTTAAAAAAAAAAGTCTCACCTGATGTTAAGTGATGGGCGGCGGCCGCCCATGGATGCCAGAGGGCTCGCGAATGCGTTGCCGGCCTTTTAAGAATTGGTTCTTGAAGGACCAATAATAACAGAATAATATCATTACTTTTTATATCACTTGTCTCTTTGGTGCATTATGTATTTAATAGCTTAAACCAAATGATTAATTCGTGACATTTATGTTCTTTCCCTTTGTTGCAGTTGAAAGGATAGTAAAAACAATTGCCGGCAATTAGTTCCGTAATAACAGATTTTGGTCATATTGCGACCAATGCGGTTGCGCTAACTCCGGAAATTGTTTTTGGGGCATTAAATTGCAGTTTAGGTTCGTTTGTATCTATTATATTGGAAACCACAATATGGCATTACACTTCTATATTATGGGTTATTTTGACGCATATACAGTATAATTAAGCTTTTAAGCTTTTAAGTTTTTAGTTTGTTATTAATTTTTTTTGTATTACTTTCGATTAAGATTTCTGCACTTCTCGCACGCATGTTTCTTTTTTCTTTTTTTTTTTTTAAGTTTTTCTCTTAACTAGGGTTGCCTGGAAGAGATCTCTTATTAGCGATAAGGCCGCCCGTTGCATCCCTTATATTTTTTATGTATTTTGTTTCTTGCAACGAAGTGTAAATAAATAAATAATTCAAAATATATAAATAAATTATAGTTTTAAAAAATGTCTCCTAGTCCATACTACATTAGCAAATATTGTATACTGTTGAGCAATGTTAACTTAAGCTCAGTAACCACTAGTGACTCTTTTTTCTGAGGTTCGAATGCCAGCTGTGCACCAATGTACTTTCTGTACGCATTTCGCGTGAAATACTCTTAGAAAACCGGTAGGCCTTAGACCCAAAAAGTTCGGCATGTGTCAGGCACAGAAGGCTGACCGGTGCCCAAGGGTAGCGTGAGACGTTGGATAATTTTAAAATAAAAAATTGATATGAAGTTGTTATTGTTAGTTTACTACACTATTTTAAAGTTTATACATTGTATAATGCTTCTCATTCTCTCCTACGTTAAATCTTCTGAATTTATGTGTCGGTCCCTTTTTACTGTCGCTTTTTCGTTTAATCGACTTTCAAACTTTAATTAATTTTAAAATATTCAAATTTTATCAAAATTGAAGATTGATATTAAACTTAATTTGAAATTGAATTAAAATATTTATTTTAAGAAAAGTCTAATAATATATATATGAAATATATGAAAACTTTTTGAATTATTGTACTTTTGAATTATTGAAATTATCTTAAATATTAAAATAACATTCGTCTCATCATTATCTTGAAACCAAAATTTATGAAGGTTTCACTTCTACACGTTTTTTATTTCATCTTTCTATACTTTTTATCTACTTCATAAAACTTTATATTTTGTCTATACATTAAGTAAAGTAAATTACATAAACCATCCGAACATTGGATTAAATTATACCATATTGAATGAATGAAATATGTGGGTAAACGATTTCATATAAAATAGAGAGGAATTTAGTTATATTGGGATCCCAAAAAGGTTTTTATAGATACGAACCTTATTTGGAACATATTCGCAAGTTAGTAATACTTAAGGAAAATCTTCACGTACACCCTTCCTGATCAATTTGCGCTCTATTCAGTTGTATCGATTCTATTTGTGCTAACGTTGAGGTAATTCGATTTTGATAAAGTTGTAAGGGTCACATTGCGACTGTATTTGTGTACTTTATTTAAAATATATCAGTCAGATAAAATCTTAAGTCTTTTTTTTTAATTTTTTATAAAGACAATTCACACCAATTGACCTAGTCCCATGCTAAGCTGGTGAAGCTTGTGTTATGGGTACTAGGCAACGGATATACATACATATTATAGATAGATAGACATATAAATACATATTTTAACACCCAAGACCTGCACAACACCAAATGCTCATCACATCTATTTTCGTCTCAGCCGGGGATCGAACCCGGGACCCATGGATTTGTAGTCAGGGGTACTAACCACTAGACCAATGAGTCGTCAAGTCTTCCAAGACAGTATCGTAATTAAATAAAATCTAGATTTACATTTATAAAAAGGTACGGACGGATTATAAAAAGTTTTAAATCGCGAGTAAAATATAATCACTTTTCAACTGTATAATTTCCAAGAAGAAACATTTACATTATTTTGAACAAGTCCTATAAAATGTATAAATGTCCCTCTACCGCCCTTAGCCCTTAATAACGACACATAAAGTTTGATATTTTAGGTGTCCTAAAGCTTGAGCTTGAGGGTCTAAACCGGCTCTTAACATTTATGTTTCTTATTTTGATACCTTTTTAAACTACGACGAACGAGTATTCAGATTATCGTTTAAAGTAAAATGTTTTATGTAAATTTAATAATTGAATGGAAATTGTTTGCGTCTTATTCTTCAATTATGTGATTTAGACATCTTCTTTATATATATTTATTTGAGCGTTTATTAGTTACCGTCAGCCTTTCATCAGTTAAGCTTATCACTTAAATTATTGGTAAAGTGAGATTTTAAATGCTAAGGGCGCACAATGAATTGTTGCTGTGAGAGAAAGAAAAAGGACAATAACAACTCGGTAAACTTATTTGTGTCTCTCTCACACCCCTGTTGCAAACCCCCCGATCGTACTGCTACAAGTTACTAATTAGTAAAGTGTCTGTATTTAAAGAACTTAGACTGCTTTAACGTTGGGTAATTGGTATTTGTAACGTTTGTTCTATGACAAAAAAAAACAGATGAGTTTATTACTTGACCGTTGCGAATTCTAAAGAACAATTCGTGTTTGATTCGATAGATTATATTAAATGTAGTTGATTTGTAGGTCTTATATCTAATACCTATATTGCCAAAATCTGCAGTTGTTACAAGGAATTATTATTGACTGATTCTGTATATTACAAAATGTTTGTCATATGTTTTGTACGTATTTTATTTTTTTAAATTATATAATTTATTGAAATTGAAATAAAATGCTTTCTATGGTGACATTCTCAAAGAGCGAATATATAATGTTTCATAATCAAGTCTTGAATAAAAGGCATTTTATTCAAAAAAAACAAGCCGGAGTGGAACAAATCAAAATATTTAAATGCCCAAAATTCTTCTTTTTCGGTTCATGCCTTTGTATTACTATATACACGGATTCAAACTGAAGACAAACCTCGCGTACGACTGTGACGAAAGAACCGACAAAACGGTGGTTTATTTACTGTCGCCTGTCCGACTTTCGAAAGAGCCAGGTGCCGACATGTTTCTTGAGCACAGATCGCAACTGAAAAAGTTCTGCCATAAAATAGTCAAATATGTCACTATGGTAAATAGCACAACGCGGTTCCTGTCGGCCACTCGCCACTCGCCTTTTTAGGAAAGAGGAGATTTGAGACTCCCCTGCTGCCTAGCTTCTCGGCCACAGATCTGCCTGATCGCGTGCCTGATAGGTCATCATCATCTGATCATCCTATAAATAAAAAAAAAACAAAAGTCGATGGTCAGACACATAAAGGCTGATTCACGCTACACCGTGTCTCGACCGGGCCGTGCCCCGGCCGGGGCACGGTCTAACATTAATGATATACTTTTGTATGAAGTAATTCATGCCTGACCGTGGCTCGGCCGTGCCCCGGCCGGGGCACGGCGTTGTAATGTCGGTGGGTATTGTTTCCCGGCTCCGGCACGGTCCGGCTCCGGCACGTCGTAACATGAACGTAGGCGCCCGGGCACCCGCAGAGCAGTCAACGTCAAATCTTAGTGAGGTTAAAAAAAATTTTGTTTTTTTTTTTGACAAAAACAGATATAGTCGTCCAAACACGTACGTGCGTACACCCAAACAGCCCGGTGTAACATGAACCACTGTCCCGGCCGGCGCACGGTGGACGTGTCCCGGCCGACGCCCGGCCCGGTCGCGACACGGTGTACCGTGAATCATCCTTTAGGCTGATCACCATACTTATCTATAAAATAAATTATCATTCTACATGGGATGATTCACATAGATGCTAGTTTTACAATTCATACAAATAAGAAAAGTCTTGAATTTATGTCACTAACACATTCTATTATTTTCCAGTCATATCACGAGAACAGCGAGTTGGCTGCCACCATTGGAGAGCTGGTCCACCGGAGATAGCCGTGGCGATGAAGATGAGCTTCCGTACGGATGGGAGCAGGCTTTGGACAGTAGAGGGAAGCCGTACTATATAAAGTTAGTTGTTTGTAGTAGTAGTTTTGAGGTTGAGAAAAATTAATTTAGTGTCAAATTTTTATACCGATTACTAGTACACGCCTTGCCAAATCTCATAGAAATCGTAGCATACTTATTGCTCATTATTATGTTATATGTATTTTGTACATAGTATATAGCTATAAGCTAGCCCGCTTGAATATATATAATAAAAATTATATTAAAGAATTGATTTAGATGTTATAAGTATTTATACGTAAATTGTATGTAATATTGTACATTGCAGTCACATCAATAAAACCACAACCTATGTTGCGCCCGAGAGCAGATCCAATGAAACACCACCTGCTCCACGTGATGTGGTACTGGAGAGGGATCCTGATCTTGGTTTCGGGTTCGTGGCAGGGTCTGAACGTCCTGTGCTCGTCAGATTCGTTACGGACCACTCCCCTAGTGTTGGAAAGGTAAGCTAGAACGAATATTGTTTATCCGAGAGGTATGCGATCACGCTAAGCTTCTTGATATTCACTACATGAATGGATATATAGGGCGTCCTTGCGCTGCTTCTTTTCTATCTATTTTTTTTTAAATAATTACTAGGTCATTATTTATTTTTATTGCCTATTATAGTCAAGACGAATTGAAGGTTTCACTTGCTTTATACAAATCATACTTAACCCCTGATAATCGGCTGGCGATTACCTTGCTACCAATTACTGTATGTACTGTATTTATAAATTCTTTGAAAATAAAAAGCTAAGCGAAGTTGAAAATGGCGAAACTTTATAGAAAAACGGAAATTCTCTACCGTAGTCACGTAAGTAGTAAGGTGCTCCATAACTGTTCGATTTTCTTAATTATTAAGTAGTGTAGTATATTATTGGAAACATTGCTTCCCTAAGATTAGGTCAATCGTAAAGCAGTCCATAACGTGCCGCCATGAAGCTTTTTTATTTATACATATTTTACAATTACGTCTAACCAGTGGTTGCAACTATGCATGCAGGTTAATTGTCATACATTTTTAAAGTTTAAATAGCGTCAAAATTAGACTAACTTTCCTATATCTATCTATATCTCCGTTAACTATCACAATAGGTTAAACGTAAATCTTCCGAACTTTACATTTTCAGTTGGAACCCGGAGACCAAATCCTGTGCGTCAACGGCGAAGACGTCAGTTTGGCTGCCCGAGAGCATGTCATATCCGCCGTACGCGCCTGCACAGACAAAGTCACTTTACGGGTGTGCCAACCAGCTAGGAGTGGAAACCCAGCACGGAGATCAGCCTTTCTTTCAGCAGCTAAACGAGCCAGACTAAGGGCCCGCCCACCGAGAGTCCGTTTTGCGGATTCAGTACAACTAAATGGAGCGCCGATGTATCCTGTAAGTAACTGAGAGTTTTTCTGTCCAAATTTACTTATAAGAATATCAATCATCGGTCATCGAGGCAGAATACGAAATTCCACCTCGATGTCCGTCGTTCCACAACTGAGCGTTTGATAAAGCAGTTTTTGCCTCGAACCACCACTATGTGGAACCAGCTGCCCACTGAAGTATTTCCGAACCAATTCGATTTAGGGTCCTTTAAGAAAAGAGCGTAAAACAAAAGAGCCCTCTGACATTGAGAATGGAAACTCTCAATGGCAGCGGTATCACTTAACATCAGGGCATCCTGCCCGTTTGCCCCCTGTTCTATAAATTTTTTTTTGTAAAATTAAAAAATCCATTATTCATATAGGTAACTTATGAACAAAATGTACACTTATGAACGTCAAAAAATAGATATATATGAAATGCTTCTAATTTTACATTTACTGCCAGTTCTCAAATCGAAGGCCGTAGAACGGAAGAGAAGAACTGGCAATAAACTCTCCGCCTCTTTTTAATCGTAAAATCACACTACCCTACTACCTATACTTTTAAGGGGAAAAATATGTTCTATTTGTTCCTTATTTTACTATTTAGTCAGTGACACTGTGAACTGTCGAGGACTACCACCAATTCACAAATAAAACGAGTATCTTCTGTAACAAAATTCCGATACTAATAAGCCAAATGTATTTTTCAGCCATCTGCATTCTCCCTAGGCGACCTATGTTTGCCACCGATGGCGAATGTCCTAAAGGTGTTCTTAGAGAATGGTCAAACCAAATCCTTTAAGTACGACGCTACCACTTCAGTAGCTGACGTGGTAACTAGCTTGAAGGATAAGCTCTGCATCACTGCCGAAGAACATTTTAGCCTAGTAGTGGAACACGTGAAGAGTCTAAGACGAAACAAGCTGACGTTGTTGGATCCAAAGGAATCGTTGGCAAGGGTAAATTTTAAAATTGCCATATATAAAATTCTCGTGTTCGTGTTCGTTCCCATACAACTCCGAAACGGCTCGACCGATCTTATGCATTTTCAGAAGGTCTGAGAATCGGATAACATCTATTTTTTATCCCCCTAAATGTTAAGGGTGGTCCCATCCCTAATTTTATTTTTTTATTTTTTATACAAAACTTTTTATTTTATTATGATACAGCATACAAAAATACATACAACCCTTAACTGTCACCCCTCTACGACCAATCACTATTTTGTATTAAAGTAGATAGTTATTTTTATTAAACTAAAAAAATGTTTCCTATAAATAATATACATGGCAAAACGACGTCTGACGGGTTAGCTAGTGATATGTAATTTTGTTAAGAACTGCGCCATCTCGTATAAAGTTTTTAAAACTTTGTATTTAGAAGAAAAAATACACCAAACGTTTATTTAAAATTATGCTTTCCGATATATTTGTTAATCATGGAAGAACGTTATTTTAATAAAATACTATGCGAGCCGTTATACGAGACGCTATTCCTATTAGTTTGACAAGCATACAACCAAATATTGAAATAATTCCAATATCGCTGCCCGATCTGAAAGTAATGTCATGTGAACGTGTGTTTAATAACTCCAAGATGTAATTTTTTTTAAATTGAAATATTAACAAATAACTGAGTTTTAATTATTAGACTGATTCACATAAAGCGGAACATTCTGTTTGACTTGGACATACAATGCGTCGCGGTCGGTCTTAAGTTATATAACAACTTTGTATTATAATTTGTTATCCATAAATTTTAACATAGCCGTGCAGAAATGATATAAAACTTGTTCAAAAATTTACACTTACACGTTTAAGCTCTCGCAAAAAAACTTCTACTTTCAATAATTCAATTATCAATAATAATATTACTTTCAACAATTTCAGATTGCAGCTCGGCCCGGCTCCCACAAGATGCGTTGCCTCTACCGTATTGTGTTTATGCCGACTTCTGCAGCGGAATTAGCCCAAAAAGATCTTGCAGCACTTGACTATCTATACATGCAGAGCTGCAACGACGTAGCTCAGGACAGATTTGCACCAGAATTACAGCCTGAAGTTGCGTTGCGGTTGGCGGCTTTACATATACATCAACATGCGCTGGCGCATAACCTTTCACCGGCTAAGCTCACTGTTAAGAGTGTGGAGTACGTATATTTTGTTATTTATTTCAGACACTGCAGAAATAGTTTAATATTTATATGGTTTGATTCTTTATATAAATTTGGTTTTATTTATGAATTGGGTTATGGGGATATATCATATAATATATATAGCATTGTTAAGAATATAATGTATAAATTATCCATTCACAAAGATATTGAAGATACTTCAAGATTTAAATCTATTTTCAATTTTAGTTAATACCAAAAAAAGACTCACTATAAAATGTATATTATTAAATAAGACTTTTCTTCTAAGACTTAATTTCATTGAAATAATAAATTTTAGTGAGCGACATAACTTTTTTTAGTAAAGCGCCATCTTTAATTCTACGCGTAAAAACAATTAGTTTTTGTAATCTGGTAAAAATTATTATTTCTATTGATGAAATATGACATACAGACATAAAGCAAATTACGTCACAATTATTAGACAATTCTAATTTTCTAGACGGGAATTTGGATTGGAGCGCTTCGTGGCGTGCAGCCTCTTGGAGAGTATGAAAAGGAAGGAGTTGCGACGACTTCTTGCGCACTTTCTTAAGCTGAACTCACAGATGACTGGTGGTCAGAGACAACTTACTCAGTTACAGGTACCTTTCTATGGCTACGAACTTTATTAACTTAAGTGCAAATCCTAAAAACCTAACCAATCATAAAACAAATCACCAACACCTGAAATATGTTCCAAACTATAATAATAAAATATCACTTTATTTTTCACATGAGATCCAATACTTAGATACTTAGATAGAATACACTAATAAATTATTTTATTTTAAGAAAGCATATGATTTTTAACACATTCTCAATCTTTCCCCACTTATCTCTTCTCGTTCTACTAAAGAGCCATCAAATATTCTACTTAAAATATATGTATTTATTTTTTTATTTAATTTTATTTAATTATCACTTCTTCATGTGGCCGCCTAATTCTTAAAATTATTGTATTTTATGACATGTCCAGTCAAAACTGGACGTATAAGGCCGGGCTAAACATTCAAGATATTCTATTGTTACATAATTCACTATGGTAGCTTTTCCATGTGCAAATAATGTTTATATTGATAAATGTTTTGTGTTTCCAGGCGAAATTGCATTACCTGGACATAGTGGGTGGGCTTCCAAGTTACGGCGCCAAATGCTTTAGCAGCAGTCGACCTGAACGAGTGCTCTTGGTCTCACCGAGATTTGGGCTCAGCCAAATTGTCGGGAGAGGAAACTCTGTGGTAAATATTCATTTATTAATTTCACAGAAAAATGGATGACGTCACGTGTTTTAATAAAAAAACTATGAACACTTTACTGTACAAGGTTATATTTATATTTAAGCTAACAATAAAAAAAATGTGTTCCAATTAAAATTTCAGCCACAATCAATAGCGTCTCTGCCAGAAGTGGAGAGCATCCGGGTAAAAAGCGAATACTCTGGAAGTGCCGAAGTGGGAATCTTCTTGCAAAGGGACCGTGTCTTGGCGCTTCTCATGGATGAGAGGGATGCTGAGGAGATGCCGCTGGTTATAGCTGGGTAAGTTTTGTGTACGCTTTATTAACAAGGGTAGGTCATGATTTGGTTGTTACTGCTGCTTTATCCATTTCTCATTTCCCTTGTATTGTTAGTTGCAACAATTTTTTAAAATTATATTAAATATGTTTTGTTCTTTAAAAGTTATAAAAACGAATAAAATGTGATTTCGATGTGTTAATGGTTATATTTTAGTAAGCAAATGAATTTTTTTGGTTAAACCTTAGGTTTTTTATTCAAAATTAAAAATCACCATATGTACTTAGTAATAAATATCTAAAACATTACAGGTACTACAAACTTGCGACTGGTAAAGAACTACATGTGGAACAAGAAAGAGAAATAGTTAATGAAGATATAGGTAAGTGCTTTTATTCACACAACAAAATTATTTTTTGAACTCCAATTTACGAGGTGTTTTATCTTTTTCAGCTCCTCCATATTTATCGCAGCACAATGTTGTCCCCACAAAATGGAATTATCTCAATTATGACGATCCTCTCATTCTCACAAAGAAGCACTTCGCTATATTCACAATGCCTCCGCCATACCATTCCACACCAGAGCAATCGAAATCACTCGACACAAACATGAATTCAAACATCACGAACAGAAACAGTAGCAACAACTCCAGCCCCCTGATGGGTAATAAACCTAACGATTTACATTTCGAAAAGTGTAAACCGAGCGACAGTTTTAGATTATTCGATCCGAACGATACTTGCTTCCTAGACGACGGAATGGGATTCGATCTCCAGAGCGTATTGTCTATGGAACTGTTGGAAAACGCCAACAACCCTCGACTCGTCGAAGCCAAAAACGAAGAAGTGCTCCGACGTGTAGCAGAAATGCAGAAACTAGTCGAAAACTCAGAACAGTATTTGACTGAAAACTGTGATGTTTATAATGAAAACGGTACTTTAAGAGATGAATTAGTAGGTAGGGAAACGAGCGTAGATCAAATCGAAAGCGATACCGAGTCGTGTAATAGTAGAATGTCCGCTGCCGATGATGCTCCTGGTATTCTGAAACATAGTGATTCCTTATTGTTACTCACTGAAACGATTAATCAGGGCTTAAGCGTCCTGAGTGTACCTGATAGTAAAGACACTGCTGACGATTTAACTAGAAGACAGTCGCAAGGTCTCAGCGCCATATTAAATAATTGTGGTTTAACTGATGCTTTATTAGCTCTGAATAATGATATGATTTATTCAGAAAGCGATAATGACTCATCGTATACCCCCACAAGCAGTCCCGTCCGGAAGCATCTCAATAAACCGACCAATAAGGCAGTACGAACTAGTTTTGGTTTGATGAGTCCCGATGTAAGCAGCGCCCAAGACAGTAAAGAACCGAATTTAAAGGAATATTTAAAGCAGCTTAGAGAAAAAAGTAGTAGAGAAGACAATGCTTCTCAACTTCCATTTTTCTACCAAGAATCAGTTGACAACGATGCCGAGCTTATAGATTTAACGTTGATACCTCCACCTCAAACTCCCGACGAATTAGACTGTGCTTCACAAGTGCCTCAAATATTGCCGGTAGTTCCGGCGTCGTTTGCTGACGATAAGGATTGTGTCGACGGTGGTACTTCAAAAACAAATGAGTTAGAGGAATTTATTGCAACGGTCACAGTGCAGCCACCGACCGTTAAAATAACGCCAGCGATAGAACTAACTCCTGAAGAAATTATGTCGTATATCATTCCACCGCCGCCGACAAATGCTTCGGAGCGTGCCAGCTATGTTAATCAGACTGAACTAAAAGAACAGAAGAATGATCACAAAGTTTCGAAAGATGTCAAACCGTCAAATGGGGACGTCACAAAGGGAGCTTTGAGCGTTAGTGAGATTAGAAGTATGTTTTCAGTAAAAACATTAAGCGACGCTAGAAATAGTTTATTGTTAAAGGAGAAGAACAAGCAGTCGAAGTCAGATTCACCGAAGGGGAAAAGGAAAAGTATATCGGGAGATAAGCAAGCCAATGGGAACGCACATATTATTGAATATCCCACAGTCGAAAGGAAAGGTATGTTTTCATGTTGCAGTAAAGATAAAAATAGAAACGAAGATAGCGACGAAACTGAACAAATTGATCGCCAAATCCCTAATTCTGATTCCATGCCTGATGTTTGTGAAGTGAGACCACCTCCCAGAAGAAAAAGCACCGAAATCAAAAAGGCTCCCGAAAGACCACCGAAAACCCCTCCGACGCCAGCTCCCCGACCTAGATCCAATTCCTTGACGTGTGTTAACAACGAGTTAACAGCGGTAGAGATACCGAACAACCACTTTAGTACTTTGAATAATAGAAAGTTAAACTATAAAGTGGTCTGCGATATGAACGCGCCCCAACAAAGTCCGCCCCAAATACCACCTAGATTAGAAAACAAAGTGTTGTCCCCTCCCCCTCCAATAATGTTACCGCCCAAAAAGCCCCCGTTACCCCCCGTCCCTAGTATAGAAGTTTTACGAATGAAAACTTCCCAGAAACTATCACCGGTTCGAAACGTGGAACGGCACGCGAGCATCGGCTCGCCGCACTTTCAAAGGAACCTAAGCACTTACAGAACCCTCGAAATGGAAAGTAGATTGACAGACGATGAATCCCCGATCCGGTCAACCCAAAACTACAGCTCGTTGACACTCCAAAACCGTCACGTGCGATCAAACTCTGAAACTAAAAACACGATTCTAAAAAATAAAGAAATGACGGCGCTATCGCTTTGTTCTCCTCAAATGAATAGGCGATTCAGCAACCGACCTGACCTCCTAAACGGCGCACCGTGCAGCGATCAGCGACTGTTCAGTCCACCTCTATCGGAACGAAAAACCTTTAGAAAAGATAGCGCCAGTCCCACCCCAAAAACCCAGAACCATGTGAGGTTTAAAGATGAAGTAACAGACGACATTCCGACCCCACCATCGCCACCGACGGTCAAGTTTCCAGACTTCAGCGGGGGCAATAACGGGCACGTGTCTATTGAAAATCTCTTGTGTAAAACGGAGGTTGCCGTAGACGGGTTGTTGCAACGGCTGCATCAGGTGGCGCAGAAGTGTTCCCACCAACACGCTCATGGCGGTGGCGAGGATATAGATGAAGTTAAATTTCAGGTAATACATTTACTTAAACAATTTATTATTCCAAATAAAATGTAAACCATAGCTTTTTTCACGATTTATTTATTATTAAGACCGTATGAAATAGGAAATTTTTGAGATTTAAAATGTACGCAGTCATGTTTCGTTTTTTTATAGTTATAACAGTCCATCAGTGTTGTGGATACTCCGTTTTATTTTTGTGCCTGTATAAAGTGCTTATATATTAAGGTAAACAGACCACAACAAGCATAGTTTACTCGCTGTTTGTTGGAGCATATATTACATATTATAATAAATAAATTTCTATCAAGGTAGATCTATTTTTTGTTCACTGGCTGAGTTCACAAGAGGTGCTTCTTATGTTATTAGTTATAAGATCTAGGTAGGTATACATATTTTTTTTTTGTGTAGTTCTTTCGTATTAATAGTAACTGTTAAGATAGAATAATTATGTGGAAATAAATAAATAAATAAAAGTATTTTGGCAGCGTGCTCGCAGCGAGCTGACGTCGTGCGCTGTGTCTCTGGTCGGTACGTCCCGTACACTCGTAGGTGCGTTAGGTTCTGCCAGCGGACCCACTGCCGCCGCTTCCTTGGCGGACTGTTTAGCACCTCTGAGGAGATTGGCTGATCTTGCTCAGGTATGTTAACGGTACACAATCATTTATCATTTTCGTAAAAATTACTCAGTGTTACTATGTTTTGTTTCAGTGTCATGAAAGTGATTTTATGTATGTGTTTGAAAAAGAAAATTGTTTAACACAAAATGTATATTTGCCGTAACGTCAGAAACTAATATATTATAATATACATAAAACAACAAAAATTACACATTAATTTTTTACTCAACTTTACCAGGGAAGAATTGTTATCTTAACTCTATGACCCAGAACAGTGGGGCATAGCTTTAGATTATTTTTGTCCCAACCATGTTTTGTTATGAATAAATAATTATTATTAAATACGGAAATAAGCCCTAAATTTAGTTTTAACTGACCCGTGAGCGACAACATTCCTCGCGGCTTATACTAATTTGTTACGATATATTTTAGGCACTTGGTAGACATACATCATCACCGCTCCAGACACGTAATTTAGTTCTCCGAGTTCACGATGTGACGGCGGCCTTCAAAGACCTGGCAGGAGCTGAAATGGCACAAATAATACACGAGCACAACGCTAAAGCCTCGCAGGGTCACGGACAAGAAAACAGTTCCACCTTAGAAGGACAGTTGGCCTTACGCGCCGAATGCCTCGCTAATGTTCTGGCCACACTGCTCAGAAGCCTACGGGTATTTTCACCGTAAGTGACAGCTGTCAAACGTCATTTTGCGACTACAGATATTAATACCTTCGTGTAACATTAATTTAGATTTTTTATTACCGTTACTAAAATGAGACCAAATAATATAGGTTTATTATAATTATTGTAGGCATTATTTTCGTTAAGTTGTATTGTAAATTTTAACATGTGTTAATATTGTTTACATTAATTTGTTTGGCCTAATGGATACAGCAATACGTGTTTAAATGTTTTTAGTAAAATGTATAGAGTAACGCTGTCTTCCGCGATCATCATTACGTCGATCCACCGGTATTTATCGTAGATGTGTTACCATAGTGAATTATGACCTGTATAACATATCTAAATATAATCTATGATGTATATTTTCTAAACTTTTAGCGCCGAACGGTGACAAACTATCATTCTGACTATATCGTATTATTTGAATCCCATTTGCTTTGAAATTACATCATGCGATGTGTTTAAGTATTGGTGCTATTTTAAGATTTTGTTATTGACAGTGAATTCACCGATCTTTTTTTATGGTCATCTGTCAAGTAAATTTTTTTACGCTTGCAACATTTATTTTACCACTAGTTAGCCAAAGACCTTACGAGTACCTTTATGTATTTCTTGTTCATTCCTTATTCGTTAATTATCATTAAAAGTATTATTACACTGATTACATAATATGAAATAAGAATATCGTGTTAACGATAATAGTACTAATGTATTCCTTATAGAAATGCAATAACATCAATGTTTTATATATTATATTTTGCGTTAAATATACCTACCTAAGTATTATAGAATTAAATAGAACCTGATTTAATTAGGTTTCTTTAAGATCTATTTTTGTGTTTATTTGAAAGTTCTCTACTTTAATGCAATGCCATCTAGGGGCGAAATCTGTTTAAAATAGAATTATTTGATTATGGATTTGTATTTTTTAAATTGTATTTAACGCAAAATAAAGGTTAAATAATATAACAGTTAAGTAAAGTTTACAAGGTAACGTAATATATTACACCAATTTATTTATTGTTTAATATCATAATGCTATCTATGCATTTGATGTAATAAAAATTAATTAAAAAAGTAAGAGTTTTATTTACCTGTCTGTCTGGTCCACGCTCCATTGAGAGAGTTACTTCTATACCCATAAATCAGTGTGGAACTTGAAACCCATTACATATACAATAGAAATTATATTTAAACCTTTTTAGGTTCAGTGATCAGCCTTCTGACTTCTGTCTAGTTCAGTAGATTTACCTCTAGTTTTTTAATCTTGTATAAAGCGGGCCATAGACGGACCGCATGTTACAGTCAAGACCGACTGCAATATGCGGTCGCCGCACGGCGATCTGAAGTTTCCATACTAAATTCATATTCGAAATACACGGACCGCTCGAGCGCATATTACAGTCGGTCTTGACTGCAACATGCGGTCCGTCTATGGCCCGCTTAAGAGATATGGAAAATATATATTCTAAAATAAAGTATATAAATGCGTGTTTAACAATTCAACTCTTTAAAATTCTATTAAAACGATTAACGTACAAAAAAAGTTAAATAAAAACCTACCTACAGCATATTCGCGTAATCCTTAATTAAAGTGGAATAATCAGGCAAGCGCAGTACATTGTACTCGCAATAAAAACTAAGTTTATTACGTTGCATTGCGTTTGTCATCAGGAGGCGCGGGAGTGGATATTCACACGATCCTGCTCGCGGACCGGTCTTAGCGCAAATAGAAAAATAGAACTAGCTCTAATCATGAGATATGCGGTTCTGTACAACTTATGTATCTACTGTTCTCTATTCAAAAATACAAGCGAAGATTTGGATGTAGAGACCTATATTGAATTAGTCATATAAATCCAGTACCTAAAATCCTTATGCTGTCAGTGTCAATTTTTGAAGTTATACTTCTTTTGGCGCGTTAGGGAATAATGATAAGAGTAAATTTTTACGATGCGCGCGCATACCGTCACAAAAAACCGACACCCTGAAGTTAGCTATAGTCAACATTTTAGTTTTTTTGAAGTTATACTTTTTTTTGCGCGTTAGGAAAACATGATGAGAGTTTTTTTTAAATTGTTTGTGTCGTTTTTACTACAAACGTAGAACAAGGCGAAAGATAAAAAAATTTGTTATGATTTTTATCTTGTTACACCAAAGAAGTATAACTTCTAACGTACTAAAAGTACAAACACATTTTTTAAAATAGCGAACTCGAATACTGCTGTTCGCATCTCATCTAGTAATAAGAAAGACGAAGTAAATAATTTTTAATTTATGTAAACATGTTGTTTATTTCATTACTTTGAAAAGGTTGAAATATCTTAGACTTTGACGCTTATGCCTATGCATTAAAATTACATCTTTACTTCTTACAACACATTGTAATTTCACGTTTTACGTTCGTATTAAAATGAAGTACCTATGTCGTTTGATTAAGTGTAATGGGTGCCAATTTTTATTGTTTATATTACTCGCAGAGAACTCTAAACAAGTTGCAAGAGATCTGACTCAGTACAAGATAACTAGATGATCAGAAATAGTTCAGTTATTCGGCGATAATCCACTTCAAGATATTATATGATTCAGTCATAGCCTAGAAGCATAAATGTTTATGTCTATGCCTCTAGCCACATTAATAAAAGAGTAAATATACTCACACAGTCACGTATTGGTGACAACAAATAAATATAATGTTTCACGTTATATGTGATAAAGATAGACGACGCTTGCTGTTTTTTTGTATATGTTGCAAAATGTCTCAAATAACATCTCAACACTATAACCATAGGATGGCTTATTCATGCTTTTCTCGCAGCATAAGGCAAATACGATCCCAGGAACCTCTTCATGCGATATGGAATGCACCCATAGAGGTTTAAGCTTGCATCGTAACTATGGAGCTGACAGTTCGTTGGCAAAGAATGTCGTGATCGGCAAAATAGTTTTGTCGCAGCTTATCTGGTGATATACACAATCATAATAATGTTTACAAATAAGGCGTAAAGTTTGCTGAACTCATAATATATCTTAAAACCAGTTTGCTGTCAATAACATGACACAAAGTATTCAATTATACACCATGACACCATCCATTACTAATATGGGAGCTTCGCCCGTTGCTACTACATTTGTAGATACCGTCAATAAAATACTGAAGTTTTCATGATAATAGATATAGCTTAATTTATATACCATTTTGAAACATCGTATTATCAAACACGTGTGTACTGTGAACGCTAGCGACTAGGTTAGTAGCTCTAGGTTGCAATCGAAATTAATAGATTACAGACTTTTTTGTTTCATCAGATTGACCTTGAAACGATATTGTGAATAATTGCATATACTTACAACAAATTTACTGCAAGTTTAAGAAGATACGAACGAATTTTGTTCTAGTTATTGTAGTAATTAATTGAAATACAATTGTTGTAATTGTTACATACATCGATACAATAAGGTGATGGCATGCCATTTCTGTGTCACTGGTCCGTCATATTTAATTCACAAATGTAGACAGAGCAATAAATGTATAGAGTATTTACATGTATATTGTTTGACACTTTAGATACTGAAAATTATAAAACACTGCTTATCACTAACATCGTAGGGAATGGTAGGGGAAATTATTATTTTTACATATAGCGTAATAAAAAGTAAATCCTCATATGAATGTTAGTAATCGGTAAGTCGTAGAAAGTAAATCAAATTGCATTATGAAACCTAAAACATTTTCAAAGCCCTTACTGATCGGCTTTCAAATTCCTCTAATAATTAATTACTCTGTACAAATTACCTTCTCATTGTGAAAAGGTCAGCGAGCGCTTTAATTAATTAAACTTTTCAAATGCCACGAACGGGACTCGAACTGCGATCGATCGATGACCTTTGATGACTAACAAAAACATCAATTAGAAATTAACGTGACTGAAAAATATCGAACCATATTAAATTGTTAACGTATAGTGTCAATAATTTAACGTCAATTACAAATTCTAGATAAAGTATATTACGGGGTTTCAATATGTGATTATCATATATCATTCAAACCGTGGTTTAATAGGGGGCAAACGAGCCTACGGGACGCCCAAAAAGTGCAGTCATCGGAGCCTATTTACTCATTTTTAGTGAGTTCGTTGCCGCACTTTGTAGGAGGAGTACACTCTAAATAGTTGGAGGTCGTATCTCTTAGGGAAGACCCCCACCGGGAGTCAGCTCCACAGTTCGCTAGTTCGCAAAAGTTCGCCCTTCGCTGAATTTGGTCAAATGGAAGAAGCTGGTAATTGGGGGCACCAGCCCAGAGATGTGAGCAGTATTCCATATGAGGTAGTACGTAGGTATTTGAGCCTTGTAGAGCTGCATACGCACACTGGCTGGATTAATATCTACGATCTAAAGGCAGCTCTGTAATTATACCAGATTTATATTTAAAAATGTTTAAATCTGGTAAAAAAATCTTACATTTTATCCCTATAAATAAAAGAGTAAATTCGGGTTTGTTGGTAAATCTGATGGCAAAAACCCTTTTATTTTAAAATTGACCTAATACATTCTTCGTCCCTCGCTCAGTTTGATGTTTCAAACTATAATCTCTAAGAACTATCTGTTCAAATAGATACTGCTATTTAACCTACTTGCTGCCTTAAAAAAGTTCCGCATGCCTTTAGGCCGACTGGGCGATGGCTTGCACATCGAAATTGCTATATTGGTGCGGTTTATAAGTTCATAATGGCTATAGAGTATAGGAGCTTTGTGTCATACCTTAATACACGGGATTATTTAATTTAATACGGCATAATTATAAGTACTTTATAAATTTTACATTGACTGCCTCCGAAGTTATGGGTTTCAATCTATAGATAACAAATATGTGACTGAAAACAACCCGATACAGAACCTTTTAATACTTTAAATTGTTAAACAACCAGCAATGCCATGGCTTGCAATAAGTCATTGATAGGTTAGGCGGCGGCGGCCGGAGTGCAACGTACTAGTGATGCGAGTTGGGAACCGGTTTCTAATCGCTTAGCTTCCAATCCCCGAGAAAAACTTAGAATAAATGCATTCGAGCCGCGCGACATGTTTAGACCGGGCTGGATTCCTTTATGATTTAAAGGGTTTACCATTGCGTGTGGTTCCCGAGATTTCAAGCTTTTTAAAGTCTGCGATAATTCGACTTCATACATTGCGAAAATTGAATTCGAAAGAATTTTTAAAGTCAAACCCTTTTAATGTTTTTTTTTTTTGTTTTGATTACATGTACACATTGAGGTTTGAAGTATTTATTCTGTAGCTAATTAAAAAACAGGTTTGGTAAACAATCTAAGCCTTTGTTAAGTCAAAATCAAAGTATCCACGTTTCTACGTAGAACTTGACTGTTCATCACCATTCTGTAGATGTAGTTCCTACCTACATGATGATTTTGTTCAAGATAATTATTAAATAGGACTTTTACTATGAAATATAAGTTTTAAGTATATTTATTACGCTAAATAACTTCAAATATCTTTTTAATTTAGGAAATGAATACAATATTATCTGCGGGTTTCAGTCGGGATTGTTAATTCAGCTAATCACTACTTATAAATAAAAATACTTTGATGTATTTTCGATTCTAATTTTTTAAAATCTTATTGGAAAGCATGGAAGTCTGCTCGCCTCAGATAAAAAAGTTTCAGTTGTATCACTTACTTATTCAGTATTGTGTTTTAAATACAGCCTTGGGATTTGAGCGCGACCGCCGATGCGAAAACCGCTGTGAGAGTTTGAAAAGTGAGTTACAGAATCGCAAGGCAGTACTGTGGAACAAAGACACGGGGCCTCCCATTGGAGCGCTACACAATTTTTATCGGTTTATAATTAAACTTATGTTATGTTGGCATTATCCGTTTAATTTTAGTTATTTTTAATCATGGATAGCGTACAAAAACATAAATAACGAATGTTGTTAATGATTGTCCATGCAAATGTATTTATTTTTTAATCTAATCATACCATAAGAGGCATTGTGCAAAAAAGATATTTTCACGTCAGCCTTAACTTGGTAATAATTATTTCCATTAACTACTGTTAATAAAGTAACCATCTCTTTATTGGGATCGTAGACAATCCATTTCTAAACGAATATTATAAAGAGGAAAGATTTGTATGTAAGTATGTTTGTAACGAATTGGCTCAAAAAGCACTGGATCGATTTGAAAAATTCTTTCACAATTGGAATCCTACATTATCACTGATTAATATAGGCAATTGTAAGAAAAAATAATAAGGATCACTACTAATGGTGTAAAAAAAATGTTTACAAAATATATTTCATCGCATGCGCGGCGAAAACTATTGTTGATAGAACAAAAAAAATTAAAAAAAATATTACAGATCATATCAATATCTAAAAAAAATAAAAAAAAAAATGAATGTACGAAGCCGGTACAGGCCGCTATTTCGATTATAAATACGATTAACTTAACTCTGGACTATGTTCCCTAAACCAAAATTTGGGAATGACAATAAGCCTTAACAATATTCTTTAATTGTGATAAATATTTGTCCTGTTTGAGCCACGTATGCACGTATATTTCTAAGCATTTTTAACATGCTATAATGGTATATAAATAGGTGATTAGCTTTCCACAATTTTAATAAACACTTATTGTAAAACAATATATACAAGTTATAATTTTATTAAAGTTAAATATTGTTTAAGTTGGTTGACTAATTTACTTTACTTTATTTCAATAATACAATAATCTGTTAGAAATTGATCTCCATTATACGTGGTCACCCTAAAACAAGAACAAGTCTAGGTACTCTAAGATTAACTTTAACTTTAATACCTAACGTTCTCACGGAGAGGTACTGTGGTCTTCAATGTTTACAGGACCATTTGAAAAATGCGATTTTATATGCAATAATCGAGTTAAGTATTTGGCCTAAATTCATACATTTCATCGCTATAGTCCTAGAAAATATGACAAAATACGAACATTGTAGTCTAAAAATTTATAAAGAAGATAAAAACATGGATTTTATAATTTTGTTTAAATTTTACTAACTTATATATATATATATATAAGGTTCGACAAAAACCGTATATCTTAACAGACCTTCCACTTTGTTCGCGATAATGTAACTATAAAATGTGTATACTATATATCCCCCTATAATTCTTTTAGTACAAGTGTCGTCGTCTAACCTGTGTTTTATTAATATTCACTTTAATCGATAAAGAGATTTATACGTATACATATATGTTTGCAGCAGAATCTTAGACTATTATCTATCCATTATCATGGTCATAGAAAAGCAGAGAATGTATATAGTATAAATTAAATAGAATAATTCATCTATAAAATCCAGGGAACAAGTTGATAATTTATTTCAGTGATTAGTTTTTATTACTTCGCTCCGACTATCTTTTTACGTTGAATCACAAACCGGAACTTAGGGTGAAAATAAACGCAACGTCTGAGCGTTTAAAAAGAACTACTGTATATAATAAAGCATTCAATTAAGAGTATTATTACTTAAATTACAAATAAATAAATAAAATTGGTAGCTTTCATTAATAAGAATATGCATCAGTCGTATAATAAAATAAATAAATCAGTGGCGCTACATCCTCTTTTGGTCTTGGGCCCAGATTTCTGAATCTGTTTCATGATCATTTTTTAAATTTAATAGGCAAGTAGGTGATCAGTCTCCAGTGCCTGACACACGCCGTCGACTTTTTGGGTCTAAGACGGTTTCCTCACGATGTTTTCCTTCACCGTTCGAGCAAATGTTAAATGCGCACATAGAAAGAAAGTCCATTGGTGCACAGCCGGGGATCAAACCTACGTCCTCAGGTATGAGATTCGCACGCTGAAGCCACTAGGCCAGCACTGCATCAGTCGTATAGAAGGAATATTATACGGTTCATGTTGATAAGCAACGAATTAAGTAGTTAACTCTAACCCTATATAACAATCGCTTTGTTGAAAAGTAATGCTTATGTAAAGTTATCCTCGTATGGCATCTCTAGCACTGAATACGAGGCCCTTTAGGCTTTTTTCCAACAGCAACATGTTCCTTAATTTCTCAACTCTTGATCCAGAGGCTGTAAAATCACGGCGAAATAAGGATTATTTTAATTGTCCTTTGAGTGAACTCACAAAAGGTCTGCTTTATGTCAGTTCTTATAAGAAATAATACTGTATATATTATTTACATGGCACAATAGAAAAACAATAACTAACCTTAAAATATAATAACTAAAACATATGATTAAAAGGAGTCCCTTTAGGCAAGGTTCCGAAGACTGGCAGCGTTCTCCCTTTGAATAGCTCTTCGGTCTCCTGTGATGTCGACTAGCCTTTTTGCTATTTCTTTAAAAGGCCTTATTATAAGCGCTAAGACCCCACGGACTCAGGGTCTCGACAAAGAATGGGACGAAATCATATTCGGAGCCTAGACCGCCTACAAGCCACACCAGCTCTGTTGTTGAATTAATTAAAAAATTAAAATCTTTTTGTCTATGTTTGAATTTATTACTGCTTCATGTTGTGTTGTTTTTTCTATGCGTATGAATTGTTTCGTATATGATATAAATGTAATTAGGTGCTGCATTGTAGTAATTTGTAATGGCACATTTTGTTCAAATAAAAAAATACTTGATTTGACATATACAGTGACTGCCCTTGCAAATCCCTATAGTTCATGAGAAGATTACGATATACGAGCTCCTTGGCTGTTTTCCAGCCCGTCAGCCAAAGCCCTTATGCTTAGTGGCGGTTGGCGTTGGTCAGTGAAGTACTTTCGCCGAACGTCGGCATTTCTCCTCAAGGACACACAAACCCGTCTCGTTTTGACGCGCCCGACTGCTCCCGCATTATTTTACACTAATGTTATTATTACCCACCTTTTTAAATTGTTATTGCCTCAATTTTAAGTTTAAATCACATTCCACGAAGTTTGATAATTATTATTAAAAAAATATCGATTAATCTATCGTCAAAACAGGCTGATTTCAAAAGTAGCTAAAGTATGTGTGTATTAATTTATCAATTAATTGATCATTTGATCCTCATTGGTTCAGTAAGTTTAAACATATAACTTCGTATAACATAGTAATGAAGCATAGAGTAAAGCGAATACATAAAATTGCAATCACGACGCCTTCTGAAGCAAGAACCACCATTGCCTTCAATGCATCGAAGACAGACCGCTCCATACCTAAAAAGTACTAATTCTATTTTACAGCAACGTAAATTACACCTAAAACCAATTGCAGAAGGATGGTTTTTTCTTGTAACAGGGTGGTAGATGTGGTGTTCTGAATGAGAATTGCCGCCTGGTCAATAACTGTGGTGGAGCAAAAACGCAAGCAGACTAAGACGACATTCCATCTGGGTTCCACGGGGAACATTAGGTCCAGCGTATGTTAGAATGCCTTTCGATGTGGCATATGAACAGAATTTTTATTTGATGATGGCGAATTCGGTATAATTGCGCGCTAATTTCGGTTGTCTAACTAAAAATGTTTTTATACCAAATACTGCGAATGGCATCAAGTTGTTTAATTTATATTGTAAATTTAAATTGTTTCTTTTATTTGAGACATTGTAATCTATTATATATTTAATATTACGTATTTTCAATTTTCTACACCTACATAGTAATAATATAAATAATTAAAAAGAAAATAAAACAAATTTAAAAAGTTTGGTCCCTATTGCACTGAATCTTTAATGTTACGTAGTTTAGCGTGAAAGATTTTTGTTTTTTTTTAATTTAATACGCGGTTTTGCATCGACGATATTAACATCATATACATATAAATATATTCTTGCCTGTCATACATTTTAATATGATAGTTAACAACAACTACATTATTGTTTAAAATGCTGTGGAAATGCTGCCAGCGTTAAAGGTTTTAAATTCGTTTTAATTTTCTTTTTATTAATTTTTAATTATTAGATATTAATGTTAATACTGTATATTTGATTGTTATGTTTAGGTTTTAAAAAACTATTTATTGTTTAAAATATAATTTAATCTTAATACTAATATAGTAGTGTTTTATTAATTGAAACTGTAACACATTTGTAAACTTTATTTGAAATTACTCAAATACTTCGTAAGCAATTTTATCGACACACATGTCAACATCTTGGATGGAAGTCACATTGATATTTCATTTTGTTATGTTTTGTTTGCATCTAACGCATCAGGAATGGTGTACAAACCATATATGGGGCATGTCAATTTATTGTGCACAAACGCAACGATGGTTCCCACTGCCAGTATCGCGGACAACGACGTCATTTTTTGCTTTTTGTCGTATATTCAGTTTCTTACATATCATGTTTATTGAGCTTTTTGGTATACTAGATGATACCTGAGACTTCTGTATGAAATATCCTGATTATTTGATAATTCACAACTATTCACGTATTTTTCAGCTTACTATTTTATTACAAATAAATTTCGGAAACTAAAGTATTATGCGAATTGCATATTACCATAGGATATCATTTTGTATTTTGAATGTACTTGTTTATTTATTAAATACAGTAATGTAACGAATTTTTGAATTTAGCTAGGTCATAATTAATATACCTAGTACGTAGTATATAGCTTATATATATGTTGCGATTAAAGAACAAATGAAATATTACGATAAAGTATGTGAAAAAACATGGATATTTCATCACTAATAATATTATCAGGTATATTGGATTTGATTATCAAAATCTTGCAACAGTGATAAGTACTAGAAATCTATTCCATAAAGTATGCGATTAAAATCATTGTTCTCCCATTTAAATCTTAAAGGAATTTGACTTTTGTGACTGCGGTGATGTGAGCAACTCTGACTAATTTGCTAATAAAATAATTTAAAAAAAAACATATGTACACGCGTTAGAAGTTATACTTCTTTGGCGTAACAAGATAAAAATATTTTCAAAAAATGTATTCTAAGTTTGTAAAAAACGACACTAACAATAGAAAAAAGGTATTTAATACATTGAAAGTTTTATTATAACGCATTATCTAGTTAAATAAAGATTACTTAAATATAATAAAATGTTGACTAAAGCTAACTTTAGGTTGTCGGTTTTTGTGACGGTGTGCGCGCGCATTGTAAAAATTTACTCTCAAAATTTTACCCTACGCGCCCAAAGAAGTATAACTTCAAAAAAACTACAGGTTCTAAGTCCGGGACTCAGACTTTTGTATCTGTTTCTTAATAGACAAGTGGGTGATAGGCCTGTGCCTGTCTGCATGCCGGTTTCCTCTCAATGTTTTCCTCACCGTACAAGCAAGTGTTAATTGCGCACATAGAATTGGTCTACAGCCGTGATTCGAACGCACGACCTCAGGGTTAAGAGGCTCACGCTCCAGCCACTACACAAGCTATCTGATAATATCTAATAAGACTGGACCTAACAAAACCGGAATATAGTTGCGGATGAATTGTCTTTTCACACTGGACTACAAACGCGACTCTTTGATTACCTCGCGTCTTTGAATCAAGTCGACCAAGAGTGACGGTACCAAGAGTGTACCTTGTCTGTTGGCTATCATTTTTGAAGTGAAACTTCTTTAGAATCGTTGTGATTTCAAACCGGATGCAACGGAAAAAGCGACAGTTAAAAGAGACAGACACAAAAATTAATAGTATTTGGCGTGGGAGAGAGTGAGATAGGAGGCATTATACAGTGTATAAACTTTAAATTAGTGTGTATTTGAACATTTTCTGAAATAAAAAAACAGATTTAATGAAAATTAAATAAGTAAGTCAAGTAAGTAGTTTAATTATAAAATTAGATTATTTACAAATCATTAGTTATAGAAACTTTTTGAAGTGAAAACTTCGTACTACACTTAATTAAAAGTTTATACACTGTATAATGCTTCCTATCTCATTTTCTCCCACGTTGGATCTTGTGAATTTATTTCAAACTTTTATTATTTTAGTTTTTACCAAATTAAAGATTGATATTAAAGTTATAAATAAAAATTTAACATTAAAATATATGTAAATTTTTTTAAAGAAAAGATTACTACATTTAGATAGAGAAAAAGTCTAATTTACATATTTTAATGTGAACCACATGTGAATTGAACACATGATTTTTTTTTTAAATACGGTACTATAATATTTATAATATAATATTTAAAAAAAAATTTATACCTATGTTTTAGTTTAGGCGGGTAATGTGCATATCATCACAGTAAGGTAAATAAAGCAGAATTTTTGGTAGTGCTTCCAATTGTTTCTGTGTTTTTTTGTTTTTTCAAGTCCTATAGTGGAATATTCGGAAAGTACCTATTCGAATAAAAAACTGACAAATGACATTAAACTTACGCCAACTTACTTAGGGAATTTTGTTTTTTTAATATTTTTTGGAGATTAATAAATTGTTATTAGCTGTTGTGCGAAATCTTCACAGTGCAGTTTACTGTTGAAATAAACAAATTAAAATTATACCTAGAATTAGTTGTTGATGGTTTATAAACAAGGCGGTTCGGCAAATTAGTATGAAAAGGCTTTACATCAGAGGGACACATCTAATGTTACAACTATTTATAAAAGATCTAGGATTAATGTATGCGCCCAGTCAGCGGGATGCTGGTGGGAAACTGGTTGAGCGGCAAATTAATTTTTATCATTAATTGCGCTTGACCTGACAGTTTGACCGTTTACAGATACAGTAAAGGATTTATGTTAACCATAGGTACTTAAGGGATTCGAAATTTAAATATCATCTTGTTAACAGTATTTAAAGATGATATAGCTTTTATATATGATACTGTCAAATCAGTTGGCCAAAGTCATTAAGTACATTTTTTCTTCCTAAAAGCAATACCTGCCTACTGTTCTATATTGAATACAATAATTGAAATTTGCTTATATGTCTGGACTTATAGGTTGAATTTTAAATGTACTTTTGCCTTTATTTTATGTAATTATTTTTTAGTTTCATTTCAATGCTTAGTTCTCATTAGGTCCATGTTAGATGGTTAGAGTTAGTATAATTGGAATCTAAGCGGACTTCTTTACAGTGCATTCTATTTTCTTTGCTTCATTTAATCTATCGACCAATAAATATAATTTACTAAAAAAATCGTATACACTGAATGAACAAAATAAAACACCAATCCCAGGGCTGAGACAATTTAATACAAAAACAATTGAGATACTTATACTATTTTTGAATCATAACGATACCGCGATTCAAGGAACCACAGGCGACATCTATTGGTTCAACATAAAACTATAATAATTTAAACATACCGCGATTCAAGGAACCACAGGCGACATCTATTTATTGAACATATAACTATAATCGTTTAAACATACCGCCCACCATGGACAGAATGTACATCACTTCCGCCCACCGTGAATAAACTGTAAACAAGTAATCGTAGTGGACTGTAATAGAGTTTAAAAAGTTCGTACAAGCCTTTCACAGTAGCTAGAAGCGACAACATACCTATTATATTATACAACAACAGAAAAAATAAAAAATAAAAAACAACAACATCAGATTTACCCAAATATCTTACTTCGTCACAGGCAATATACATAATTTGGTTATAGGACGCTTAACGATAACATCCTTACATTTAAGGCTAACAACCCTCGTAATATTGTCCGAACCTGCATGTTTATCCGTTATAATACCTAATAACCATTTTGCTGGAGGAAGATTATCCTCTCGAACTAAAACAATATCACCAACATTCGGTTCTGGTTTTTGATGTGCCCATTTGTAACGTTGCATGAACTGCGTGAGATATTCATTTGACCACCTACGCCAAAAATGCTGCAGCAACTGTTGCGTTAGCTGCCAGCGCTTTAGTGATGAAACCGATGAGGTTTCATAATTGCTGTCCGGCACCAAAACCAATGGCTCGCCGACAAGAAAATGTCCTGGAGTAAGAGGTGTAGGATCTTGTGAGTTCACACTTAATTGTGACAATGGTCTGGAATTGAGACAGGCTTCTATTTGGTACAGAAGAGTGCTCATCTCTTCAAAGGTCAACGTCTGAGTACCTATCACTCGTTTTAGGTGGTGTTTGGTGGATTTTATTCCAGCCTCCCATAATCCACCGAAATGTGGAGCATGAGGTGGAATAAAATGCCATGTTGTTCCATTTGTTGCCAAACTCTCAGCAATTTCTATTGCCAATGATGACTTTTCTTGGGACCACAATGTTTTGAGTTCGCGTGCGGCACCTACAAAATTTGAACCATTATCACTGTATAAGTCAGCGCAATGCCCACGTCTGGCCACGAAACGCTTGAATGCGGCCAAAAATCCTTGCGCTGTAAGGTCGCTTGCAACCTCCAAATGTACTGCTCTAGTTGCCATACACACAAACAAACATACATATCCTTTGTATGCTCGATGGCCTCTACCTTTGGATGTTCTTATTAAAATAGGACCCGCATAATCCAGGCCGCTTCGATGAAAAGGACGAATTGGAGTTACACGTGAAGGAGGTAACTGTCCCATAAGTTGGTCTCTTGCTTGTGCAGCGTATCGTACACATCGAACACAATTTCGAACGAATAATTTTGTACGAGTTTTAATATCTAAAATCCAGTATTTGGACCGAATATAGTTTATCATTAATTGCGGCCCGCCATGCAAAGTTTTTTCATGGGCGTCCGCTATGATCAAGTCGGTAAGATGTGATTTTGACGGCAAAATCACTGGATGTTTTTTGTCTATGTTGAAGTCAGCTCTTTCAAGACGACCACCAACTCGCATGATACTTTCACGATCCAGAAAAGGAGTCAATACGGTAAGTTTACTTTTCTTATAAATTGGTTTATTATTTCTTAAATCATTGATTTCCAGAAAAAAGTACTCATTCTGACATGCTTTTATAATAATATGTAATGCTTGATTTAGTTCTTTATTAGTTAACCATATAGGAAAACTCTCTTCAGGTCGCTTTAATTTGTTTATAAACCTTCTACAGTAAGCAAATACTCTCAATGATTTCCTTAAAGTCGAAAAATTTGTCCAAAAAATGTTTTGACTACTATCCACCACATGGCATGCCTTCACACCTTTTTCTTCTAAATTAGTGTCTGGTATGGGTTTCCTTTCGTAATTGATAACTTTATTTTGTAGCCAGGGGGAACCAGTTCTCCACATTTTCATGTTTACTAAAGCTGATGGTGTCACTCCCCGAGAGGCACAATCTGCTGGATTGTCGGTAGATGAAACATGTGACCACTGAGTTGCGTCTAAAATGTCTAAAATCTCCGAAACACGATTAGCAATGAAAGTTTTCCATCGACTGGGATGGCTACTTAACCAAGCTAGCACAACCGTGGAATCAGTCCAAGCGTGAAGTTTATCCTTTGGTACGTGCAGAACTTCTGCAACTTCTTGTAACAACTTGGCCAGTAAAACAGCTCCACACAGTTCGAGCCTTGGAATACTAACTTGTTTGATTGGTGCTACCCTTGTTTTAGACGTTATCAGATGGACATGAACATTTCCAGAGCCATCAACTACCCGAACATAAATTACAGCAGCATAAGCTTCATTTGAAGCATCGCTAAACCCATGGAGCTCCAGTGTGACATCTGCTTTAGTACTTATCCAGCGTGGGAGTCGAAATTTGGTAAGTTCCAGGAGTTCCTCACGGTAAGTAATCCAATAATCAAGTAAATTATTTGGTAATTCTTGATCCCATCCGATGCCTGAAAGCCACAATTTTTGTATTAATATTTTTGCTTTCACAATTGCTGGAGCTATCCATCCCATTGGGTCGTATAGCCTTGCAATATCCGATATAACCTTTCTTTTTGTTACAGGTATGCTGATTGGAGGTAGTTGCACGGAGTATTCGAAGTCGTCGTTTCGTCGGTTCCAGGTAAGTCCTAAAATTTTAACTATTTCATTTGATTTCAGTTCTACATTAATATCTAAGTCTAAACCTTCTTTATTTATTTCCTTTAGCAGATTTTCATCATTGCTTGACCACTTTTGGAGTTCGAAGCCGCCTGTCTTTAGTAGGTTGGTAATATCGTTAAATAATTGCTTTCCTTCTGAAACTGATTCACACCCAGTAAGCAAATCATCCATGTAAAAATCCTTTAAGATTTTTTCAGATGCGACGGGATACTCTCCTCCTTCATCGTGTGCTACCTGCTGCAAAGTTCGAACTGCAAGGTAAGGAGCAGACGCAGTACCAAAAGTGACACGTAAAAGGCGAAGATGCTGTAAATCTTCTGTAGTGTCTGTGCGCCACACTAAACGTTGATAGTCTACATCTTCTCTTGTTACCCTCACTTGACGGTACATTTTGATTATGTCGGCAACCAGACAAATAGGATGTAGCCTCCATCTTAAAACAATGTGACGTAAGTCAGGCTGTAGCGCCGGTCCGACCATCAAATCACTATTCAGTGATACACTGTTCTGGTCTCGACAGGATGCATCGAAAACAACTCTGAGTTTAGTCGTCGATTTATCAGCTCTAACGACCGCGTGATGAGGTAAGTAAACCGTTTCTTTTTTGTCAATTTCTTCTATAGGTACTAACTCCATATGTCCCAACTTCAAATACTCTGATATTACATCTGTATATGATTTCTTTAAATCTGGTGATTTCAATAAACGCTTTTCTAACATTAAGAATCGTTTAATTGCTATCTCACGTGAATTACCATATTTGCAGCTCGGATCGACATCTCTGAATGGGAGTTTAACGATATAACTTCCTGATGGATCTCGCTTCGTGGTTTCTTTATAGATGTCTTCACATCTTTGTTCTTCATGAGTGAGGTGAGTTCTTTTAAGGTTAAAGTTATCAGACTCAAGTTCCCAAAATTGTTTAAGGTTAAAATCATCATTGTTAATTTGAGTGTGCATTGTTAATATGTTTTCGCAACCCAAACCATGTTGGTTGTGATGATCGTTCTCAATTTTTCCAGATAAGATCCAACCTAGCCTAGTGTTCTGAGCTATTGGTGTTCCTGGTGGTCCTCTCATTAGACCCTCAGCTATGATTTGACAATAGACATCAGCACCAAGCAACATATCAATATGACTTGGTTTGTTGAAATTTGGATCTGCTAACTTCATCCTTGGTAGATTTGGCCACAGATGGACAACGAATTCCTTTACAGGGAGGAATGAAGTTAGTTTTTTAAGAACGTGAGCTGTTACACAAATAGTAAATGATTCATCTTGAATTGATTGCAGATTAATCTGCACTACATATTTGGAATCAAGTGGGGCATTGCCGTCACCTCCAACTCCAGATATGACACTGTTGCTTTTGATTTTCTTTAGCCCCAGCAACTGGACTGCAGACTCCGTAATAAATGAAGCCTGTGAGCCCTGATCTAATAAGGCTCGCAGTGTCATACTTGATCCAGAATTATTGTTGGCCCTTACGAGGGCTGTTGCCAATAGAACTTGTTTTCTGGTATTAGTAAAACAAGTGGTAATATTTTCAATGTTGGTCTCGTCTGGTCTCGATGTTGTTGCCGTTGCAACAACATTGATATCTTCTGGTGATTGGTTGTTAGCTGATACATTATCTGTTGATACACTAGCGTTGTAATGCAAAAGTGAATGGTGTTTTCGTTTGCAAATCTTACACCTGGTGGGCAAACGACACGCCTCAACCGAATGATTAGCACCTAAACAGTTGAAGCATAAGGCGGAACTTTGAACAAACTCACGACGTGCTTTAAGGTTACCCTTAGCAAATTTCTTACAATTTCCTATTTTATGCGTACTATCTGAACAAAAGACACAATTTGATTTTTCCTTAAAAGTTACATGATGAGATTGAGTGCTTTTGACTGGTTTGTTTATTAAAAATTCAAGTGACCTAAACCTTTGCTCTAAAAATTCAAAAAACTGATTTAATGTTGGCAATTCATCTGTTAAATTACAAATTTTAGTTTCCCATAACTCTCTAGACTTAGTATCTAATTTTGAACTTAAAATATATAAAACAATAACATCCCAATTGTCAGTTACTATTCCTATATTTTTCAATGCATTTAAACATTCATTTGTGGTGTCTAGTAATTCTTTAACAGCATTTGAAGATTCGGAAACAATATTCTTTTGAGAAAAAAATCTTTTTAAAATACTATTTGTAATAAATTTCTTATTATTAAAACGTTGTTCTAACATACTCCAACATAGTTCATAATTTTCACTTGTAACCGGCAAATGTCGTAGTAACTGCTCGGCTTCACCGGTCAGGTAACTTTTTAGGTAATGCAACTTTTGGACTGCTTGCAACGATTTGTTGCTGTGTATCAATGACTTAAACAGGTCACGAAACGTGATCCATTGTGAATAGTGGCCAGAAAAAGTAGGTATTGTTATTCTAGGTAATTTTACTTCACTGTTAATGTTGCTTACTACATCACTCGTAACTATAGGGCTATTTTTAAATTTAGTAAGTTTTTCCTTTATATAAATTTTGTATTCACTATATAAATCTTCCGTCTCTCCATATACATCTTTCAAGCTGTACTCCGATTCATCATAATCTTCCTCACCATAGTTACATATCAATTTATTGTGTGTCTCTTCAAATGTTGACCATTGTTTTTCTAATTGTTCCAATCTGGTTTCCAAATAACTTCCTGTAATTCTATCTTTTGGTGTTTTCTTAAAATTTGTATAAGCCCTTTTTATTGTTTTGTTAATATCTTTCTGTACTCTTACAAGTGATTCCATTGTGATTTTTCTAAGTTACACTTGTAAAATTTCCAAGTTCCAAATCGCAAATTCTTCTAAGTGTTTGGTGTACCTAATAATTTCGACTTAGGCAAAATCGGGCATGGATTCCCCGTGGTTAACCACTTTTGCCTTAATTTTTCTAAGTTATTTTACTTGCGTTATTAGACTTCCAATTTGTTAGGCAAAGTTTTAAAGTACTTACAGTTTTAGTCACCTTTACACTTACACACACCACAATCACTTATTTTACACTTTTTATACACTAGGGTTTCCACTCACTGATGTATCCGGCTACGAATGACCATGTACAAGATAAAACACCAATCCCAGGGCTGAGACAATTTAATACAAAAACAATTGAGATACTTATACTATTTTTGAATCATAACGATACCGCGATTCAAGGAACCACAGGCGACATCTATTGGTTCAACATAAAACTATAATAATTTAAACATACCGCGATTCAAGGAACCACAGGCGACATCTATTTATTGAACATATAACTATAATCGTTTAAACACTGAATTTTAAAACAATTGTTCTAAATAAGTTCATTCTTTACTGTTTCTTAACTCTAAGTTTAAGTACAATTTATGTGTCGAGTTGTAAGCTCTTTTGCTCAGTGCACATTTGATATGAACATATATATTATTAACAGTAAAATAACTCTTTAGTTACGAGTTCTGCTATATCAACTCAAAAGATGGCTATTTAGCTGTAATAATTTCTGTGAATAATATGAATATTTCACATTAAGTTACTCGGTAGTACCTGCCATTACTATTATGTTGATGTGAATAGTTGATTACCCGCTTCTTCCATTTATTAATATTTTTTTAAGCAGTGTTGGCCTAGTGCTTCAGCATGGGACTCTCATCTCTGAAGTTGTAGGTTCGATTCTCGGCTGTGCACCAATGGCCTTCCTATGTGCGCATTTAACATTCGCTCGATCAATGAAGGAAAACATCGTGAGGAAACCGGCTTGCCTTAGACCCAAAAAGTCGACAGCCTGTGTCAGACACAGAAGGCTTACCATCTACAGAAATCTGAGGCCCAGACTAAAAAGGTTGTAGTGCTGATAATTAATATTTTTTTAGTATGGTGGAAATTCACCATGAATTAATTCCATTCTGTTTCAGTCATCCACTCCGAAACATTATTCGTTACAAATAGAAACTCTGATCTAAGCACATTACTTAAGTAGTCGACTATGTTATTGTGCGAAACTGATTGATTTCACTTAGGAATTCAACATTTCTAGGTTTTATTTATGATTTGTATAAAACTTATATTGACTCTTATATCTTCATAACTCTAACGAGTCAACACCGTTACTTTGACCGCTTCATTAACTTCCTTAAGATAATCTCTTGATCAAGATGGAAGCTGACTAATACTAAGGTGCGTTGGAAAATTATAAGTGGTTCTACGTTGGTGGTACTAATTTACAAGGGTTTTTATTGCAAAAAAATAATAATTGTTTTTTATTTATTACCTTTACAGTATATCTATAAAATACACAATGTTTTCTTAATGTTCCAGAGATTTTAATGATACGTTTTTATATCTCCTATTTTGTGTGCGTTTATGTTACAATACCTTGGTTGTAGATTTATTTATTTATTTCGTAATCCTACACCTAACAAAAATGATATACATTACCAAAAAAATACACAGACATGGAATAAATAATATTTAGCTACAAAAAGGTTCAAAAATGTACAAACAAACAGTAACAATTATTCAGTACATTTATCTAAGTGATACCTAATTTGGCTATGTTGTGTGATGGTGTGTATGTGGGGTATGCTCATAATAGGTGATTTTACGCTATTATTAGATTCTCTTTAAGTCTATCTGTAGCCAATCTACCATTCTGCGCCTGCAATCCATTCACCAGAAGACACCAGACAATCGGCTTTTTAGATTAATATTTCTTATATTATGAAACTTATAGATTTCACATCCCAAATACAAATTCGGTACCTAGTTAGAAATATCATATAACAGATACATTTTGTACATGCATAGGTAAATGCTTGGTATTGTGGTTATTTAATAACTACGACGCATACCTTCGCAAACTAACGATTTCCAAACAATACGCAACTTGTCTTCTAGCATTGGAAGAAATGACATTCAGTACATTAGCCTGAAAGTTTATTTCGCTACGTCCGGCGTAATTATATGTCCTATGTAGATACCCAGTGCCTAGGGTTTACTTCCAACTTAGTTTTGACTAGCGTTGGCCGCGGTTACACCAACACGTACCGTTCTTTCTAACCGTTTCCGTAAATTCCTAAGTGAATTCTGCTAGTCTCAAGCAATTGTTTCAATTAGGTCGTATTGTTCGATAATTACAAACTGCTTTTAAACTTAGGTCTAAATTACATTTTTGTGTTGATTTTATTTTATTTATTTATACATAGAATAACTCTTAAATACAGACACCTCAATTATGGATACTATGATAAAAATAATGTAGTAGAATAATAATAAAGTCTAACTTAAAATATAGCCAATAAAGTTTTATTTTTATTAAGTATAGTGCCTTGTTGTTCAATAAAGTATTTGCCATCTTTCATGTTCGTCGAGTCAAAAAAGCGACCATTAGTTTTAAAAAACCCTTCTTAATGTTGACCTGGCACTGCATTTGAAATTCAGAAGAGACTAAAAAGGTGAAAATGTGACTGCAAGAGCCAATGGTAACCCGATAAATATTACAATCTTAAAAAAATGGAACAGACTTGACGTCAATATGCGAATTATTGCATTTTTATGAATCTTTCTGACCTTTTAAAATTTATAAATTTAAATTATCGCTGGTTACAGAACCGTATCACATGAACCCTTTTTCTTTGTGTGCATTGGCCCTTGTGTACTTAGGTCTCGCACACACAGCTATATTGTTACGTGAGCGTGTACATACACTCACACAAAGCAACGGCGGGCAACGTCCCTAACTCGAACCAACCAATAGTTATGTTTTATTTATACTTTCTTAGTTCTTGGGTTGTGGGAATAAAATTGTATCTGAGTTTTTTAAACGTGCTTTTAAGCTAAATGTAGTGTAATTTAAATGTATAACGTATACAAAAAAGTATGATGTTTATAGTATCATTTCTTTTTTATTAGTAATTTATTTTATAGTTAATATTTTTATATACCTATGTAATTTTTCGTTTCACAACTGAGCTTTTTCTGATTCTGAAGTATTTCGAAACCAATTCGATTTAGGGTCCTTCATGGAAAAAGCATACCAATTTTAAAGGGCCGGCAACGCACTCCTGTTCCCTATGCCCCATGTTCATTAAAAAAGTATCTTCAAGGGAAAAATTCCAACTAGAAAATTTATCGTGTACGTTATTATTATGCACGGTCAACACGGCATTAGGTTAGGACCGTGTCTGTGACACGTATCCAGAGTCTGTCTGTGTGTGAGTGAGCGGCGCAGGCGCAGGTAACCGGGATCCACGGTGCTGTGCGCGGGAAAGAAGGCGTCCATTTTGAAATATGAAAAATACATTAGAATTTGTGCTCTTAACAGAATCTTAGTGGATATAATAAAAAGTTTCTAACTATAATAGACATAAACCAGTTTCCGGCAGATAATATGCTTTTACGATATAGGTTATTCACGTGGTTGTTTAGATTCGCGTGTGCTCAATCGAGTTACACGGCAAAAAGTAGCGCCAAAATCTCGCAAGAAATTAATTATGGGAAAAAAAGAAAGGGGTGCGCGCGCGGCGCTGGACTGACGTAATTTCTCAGGCGACGTCTGTGAGCGCGCGCAGTGGGCCTACGGACGTCGCGCGACAAACACGTCGCGGCCCCGCAACCCCCTCCATAAATCTCACCCCTAAATTCACTTAGTCAAACGTGAAAAAACAATTTTTCTTGTTATATATATCCCACTAATCCTAGCCCCCCACCCACTGAGTGTTCGCATAGCACCTGTGCCACAGTGCTCGGAGGATTATCGTAAGTTCATTATTTTACTTTACTAATAGTAAGATATTTTTCAAGGCTTTACAAAGAAATTTATTTAATTTTGTATTTTGTCGTTAGTAGTTTTATTAAAAAATTAAAAAAAAAGAAAACACAATTTTTAAATAAATTACGTAAATTATAAATTTCGTAATAATACATACTGATTTTTATTTACGATTTTTGTATATTAAATTAAACACTCGGAAAGAATTAATTATCATCTTGGGGAAATATTTATCGATCAGATTTTATTAACATCGAACTATAGACATTGATAATTGAAACTTTTAAGTGTCGTAGCATGATTTTGTACGATATTCAAACTTTTGCATCCCTTTGCATTGAGGTTCGTTAGTTTCAACATACGTTTGTATTTTATATTGGAGTAATTTATGAGTGATTGTATATTTGCCAAAATGTGCAATTTATCATCGAAATATGCCAGAGCTAGGCAGCGTGGCGAGTAGTGACGCCGTAACACGTCAGCAACCTAACCTAGGCCAACAGGCGTCAGAGGAGGTCATTACACTCGGTCACGGCCGTACACTTTCTAGCTACGAATTATTCTTGTTTAGACTGCGTTCAGGAATTCTAACATAAGCGAGCCTGTCGGAGCGCTCTTTTACCTTTTTTCAAACGAAGGGGTCTATGCTCTATGTACCATTGTGACTATTTATGAGTGCGGTTAAGATGTTGAGTACTCCATACAAATGATTTGCTCGAATACTTTCAGTAAAGCGTGGAACCGAGGCTCGAAGCTCGCGAAGTGTAATAGGCATTTTGATTGGCGGTTAGGTCGTCTGATTAAAGCCAACTATGTAAGGTTTTTGAGTTCAACGAAGATTACTAAGATACAATACAAACTGCGTTACTGATATTTATTGAAGAATCAATATCGTATTAAACTTTTCATCTGTGTCAGAAAAGTATTTAAATAATGCGGCTGGAACCAAAATTCAATTATCTATCGACAATTTATAACAAGGAAGTAGGTATCTTATTAACTTCCAACGTTACCCTAGGTCACTGCTCGGCGCCGGCTATGGCCGCACTTCTACGAATAGGCCCGAAGTCAATGCCAATGTTAACTGTACGCCACTCTCGTAGTATGACTAACTCATTCATAATATTCAACACTTATTTTATCTACGGAATAAATCATAATTGAATTGAAAAAATGACAGCTTAGATGTATTATGTAAGTAATTTTGTAAAGTACGTCCAGTTTGTATTGGAATTTTTATGTAGTTAAGGTTTACAAAAGTTTTATCAATTAAACGCAATGTTATGTTGTATGTCAGTGTTGTTTGAGACCTTGGCAGTGAAATGTCAAACCGGCTGGCGTGTAAGCGTGGCAAGTAGTGATGTAAGAGCATTAATAGCTTGTCGATAAATTTAATGTGTCCAATAAATATTGTAATAAACACTAAAAAAATGTGTTCTGATAAAATAAGTTGTTTAATGACTTGTCAAACACGATTATTAAATTTTAGTATTAAATAAGAAAAGCATAAAGATAAACACATTATTTTAATTTATTAACAAAATAGTTCAGTTCATAACCAGTCTAGAATTAGATAATTAACGTCTTAGTACCCTATAACATGTTAACTTAACGTATAAAGTGGAAAAAAACCCATAATTTTATTAACCAAATTAAATTAAACTTATAATCAAACTGTGATTATCTATAATAAATCTTATGTCATGTGTCACAGTAAAAAGTCCTTAATGTTTTTATCGACAGGCGATGCCGTCACTAGGGAACAAAAACCTGTCTGGTCAGCACGGCCCTACCACCCTAGACAATTCGTTACTAACCCACTCGCACGAACGCGCTTTTTATATCAATTTACAGCTGGTTAACATTAAAAGTCGACGACTTTGGATGGTTTTTGTTCGCAAAACCACTGATCCGTTTGGTATGCAGTTCACATGAACGTTACATGTTTTTACTTGGCTTTGTATTCTTAGAAATCATGGTTCATCTAATAAATTTATAATTATAAGATACGTTGTTACGTTTTTATCCTTATTTTTTGTTTGTCTTTACGAACACGTTTCTTTTCTGTACACATTCTATGGATCAAACAATTTTTTTTAATGACTTTCATTAACTAATTAATTTTCGTCGCACACGTCAAATATTTAACTGTGCTTACCTGCTTTTTAATATTGTTAATTTGATGGATTTTAATAAACTGAAATTATCTAAAACCATTCATCTCTATTCATAAATACGTATAAAGATGGTTCTGGTATTCGCGGTAATAATAATTTTGGCTTGGTTGGCATAGACGACCGATCTGATTTGCTATAAACAAAACCTCTTTTATAGCTGACACGACCTCGTTGACTATATGTTAGTATAAATTCAAAACGTTTTTAAAGTTAATTAATTTTTAGTCCAAATTCATCAAAACCGATTCGACAGTCGAAGTGAAGGTACAGAAAGTGTCGTAATACAAATATTATGTTTATTTTTTATTTTTTTATTCCTAAATGTTCCCTCTCTATAAGGCTTCGGAAGGAAACGCGCCATTTCCTGACCTCTAGATACTCAGGTTTTACATTAGTAACCACATTGGTATAATTTCCTGTTTGCTAAAAACTTACAAAGTATTTGCATATATAGATTCAGTAAAGAACCAAAGGCTACGTATAAATTTTTTTTTTTTACACGAAGGATGTAGTCCTTCCAGTGAGAACTTGGGAAGATTATGGTCCAATTATCAAATGTCTTGTGAGCCTCATTAAATAGCCTCAGCCGTATTAAATATCAAATTTATCATTTATTAACATTAAGTATCCAATCGAATATATAAGTTCATCACAATTAACGTAGCGATTTATGTGTAAAAGCGTAAAATAACCAAGCGTTCTTTAGTTTTTTTAACCGTGTCAGAGATTTACAATTGGACGTGTTCTTAATAAATGTTATTGGGATTTTGATAACAACAGTATACATAAAACTACTTATCGTTAATTTGGGACGAATTCGAAACGTTAGGTCATAAAAATAAAAACGTCTTTTATCGTATCCCAAATACCGTTTTGTTTTATTTCTAACGTTATAAAACTCGGTCTGGGAACGAAATATGTTAAGAATTTTAACTAAAACAGAAAGTTAATTTTGATACGATAAAAAATATACTGTCCCTACTGTGTCCTTGGCGTCAGTTTTCGGACTTCGTAGATAAAGTTAACTGAAAATATCATTGTTTTACTTCGTAACGACAATTTGTCTTACTAGATGGCGCGTTAGGGAAAAATTATGAGAATAAATTTTTAATGATGCGCTCGCACACGTCACAAAAAACGACACGTTTATTTAGTGATGTATAAATAAACTTTATTTAACTAGATAATGCGTGATAATACAACTTTCAATTTTCAACAAACGTAGAATACAATTTTTGAAAAGATTTTTTCCCCATTTTCTTGTTACGCCAAAGAAGTATAACTTCTAGCGCGTGTACATAAGTCCACACACGTTTATTTTTTAAATTATAATGAAGTTAAATGTAGACTTCATGGGTTTACGTATTAATTTAGTCGGCACATGGCGTGTAGCATGGGTTCGTTTCTCGGCGAAAACTGTTTCGATTGATTTAAAGTGTTAACTTGATTTTATAGGGAAGGTTAATAACCTAATTGTCTATAAAAAAGACCCCTTAAATGCCTGCGTCTGTCCAATTAAGGGGTAAAAAACCTTTAACCTACCACTACACCAGTGGTCAGTTACATATAAGGGTGCAACATCCCCAACTAAACAAAACCCATAAAAAGCTATTTTATGAAAAACATATGGCGGATGCAGATGCTCACTAATTTTAACTGTCTCTCAAAATACCTTACATTAGGAATAGAACGTTGCGGTTTCTAACGCGATATTCGCTTTAACACCCAATGGTAACTTTTCATGACATCTATTCTATATAAAACAACGAAATTTGATGATAAAGATTAAGATTAAGATAAGTTTAAGGAAATAAATATTCTGTCAAATTTAATTCTATTATAATCATTAATACCTGTATTTATTGCTAAATTTTGATAATTTGTATGTTACGAATAGTAGTTATATGCGTGTTACTAGTTTATTTAACATTTCTTCTTAATTTTAATTGAAAAATTACTTATTTCATGACATTCCATACAACCCCTTATAATTTGGGCTAAACAAATTTTTAAATTAATACTACATGGGATAATATTAACTTAATCTTGAAAAACGTTGATAATACAATTAATAACCAGCTGTGCCCTGCGGATTCACACAAGTAAGTCGATGAGATATTATAAATCCTATATCCTTTCTCTATAAATGGACTATGGCTATGAGATTAGCGACTACAATCAAACTCTTCAGCTTTATATTAGTATCCCTATGTATAATATCACAAGTAGTGTAACTAAAAAATGCACCCACATAAACTCATTTTAAAACAATGTACTGCCTCTACATTAAGGGTAAAAAGAAACAGTTTTTTCAGTCACGTCTCTGTACCAGTTTAACGTTGTCTTATTTCACAGACGCTATTTCTGAGATCTCTATAAATAGTTTAGATATTATTCTATAAACAATACAGTGTTGTATCGAGGGGCACATTTTTATACTATCCAGTAGGCAAAGTTAGCAAATACTTTAGTCTTTGTAGCCTTGTGTTATTCCTTGTGTCAAATATTAAAAGAGATACAGTATATTTGACATTACAGTAAAATAGGTAAATTCACAAATTACGTAGGTTGTCTAGCAATTTTTTTTGCTACGCGTAAGTAATGAAAATAAGACTTGGGGTTTTATTTTTCGGAAGTAATGAATGATAAATAAATTTTAATTTTTTTAATTTTCTGAAAACTGAAATGAACTGCAGAAGATAGATAGATTTATAGAAAGGAACAATATTGGGTGGGTACTCTAACTTTTCCCAGAGTCACAGGTAACTTCAGTCGGTATTAAATGAAGTCGGAAACGAACTAATTAGCATCGGCATGTAAAGTAATGGGTAGGTGCTTTTAACCCCAGTCTTAAGTTCTTTATTACAATCACAATAAACGTCTTTTGTTTCCATCGCCCCATTACTTGAAAAAATAACAAATGAAGGTTTTTCAATTTATCCAATTTATACTAAACTATGTGTTAACACTAAGGAGATTTGTTTAAAATTATCTAGGAATCTTAGAAACTAAATTTAAATGATATATATTTATTTGTTCAATGTATTCAGTTTTATTTTACCAACTTCTATTACAAATAAAAATTGATTTTTTTTATAATAATATGAAAACAACCAATTGACCTTTTTTAATAGGTCTCACGGGGAAAACATTTAAATTTTATTTTGAAATATATGTTAACCTCGCGTGCAAGATTTCTTTATTGTTATCGAAGCGAAAAAGCAAAGAATATTAAATATGAAATTCCAAGAAACTAAATGCAAGATGGCGTCTAGCTTTAGGAATGCCGCTTCCTTTGGGAAAGCAAAAACAATAGCTGGGAATCTAACTATGCTAATATATTTTTAATGAGAATTACACTTATTAATCGTTACTTGTGCTCTGCTGACAATATTATCACGAACAGAAACATTGAACACGAACTGATTTACTTTAATGATAATTATGAATTTTTATGCAGTTTTAAACGGTCTAGTTTCTTCGCCTATTAGTTTTTCTTGTTCGTAATGTTTTAGACGCTGTTATTCGTGTCTAACATTGACATTAAGAATACATATTTCTATTAACTATATACCTTTTCGCAGAATTTTTAAAATATAGATTATGATAGTTTGAACATAACCCAAAATGATTTGCACGTGTGCTTCGAATGGGTCTTATGACTCGAGCTCTGAATATAAATCATTGCTAAAAAATTAAATTTCGTAACTGCATAAAATCACGTTCTATATATAATCCATGATTGTACAATAGTTCTAGTTTTGATTAGTATATCTATATATTTAAGTCTAAACGGGCACAAACAAAGACCATTCATTAAATATGTAATATAAAAACTATACCAGTATTTTTTCTTAAACATGTGTCTGCTTTTCTTCGTTGCTATGCTTAATTTCTTTAAGCTCAGACAGGAACATCCTTTTTATAATGTTACGTCATTCAGACATGTGGTAGACTGCACTAATATACATATCGGCTTAATAGGGATTCGATATTAACATGGATTATTGGGCAAATACATAATTCCTTGACAATAAAATAACGTGAGAGTAAATGGTCTAAATCAAATGAAGACGGTCTAAACGAGTGGCCCGGTCAGATTCCAACTGGAATGGACTCGCCGACAAAAAGCGACATACCAATATTTGCTCCAAAGGATTCCATTGCACTTGTCGAAAAACAAAGAGACGAAATATAAAAAGACAATCGGGCTGGGAATAAGAATGAGCCGACCTATTCTGGCCGGAATTATGGATTCGAAACACGATGATTCTTTTAGACAGGTTGCATTTGTTTTTACGGTAAATATTCACTTTTTAATACGTAACAGGGTTGTCGACATGTAGAAAATCAACAACAAACATGCATACAAGATTAAAGGCTTTGTGTAAGGAGGAAAATTGAATCACTTTAATCTTTGGATGCATCTTAGTCAGTTCGTCTGATAACACACTCAACATGGTGAAACAATATTATCTCTAACAATAGATTGCTAAAGTCACCGATGAATCCGACCATAAATAAACAAAGTCAGTGGCAGCCCTAACCCACTAATTTGTGTAAAAAAGCAACAAAGAAAGCCCTAGCGCTCCAGTTGAGCAAACGCTCCGCGCCGATGCGCCTGCGCCGCCCCCATTGGCGGCGAGGGACAGAGACGGAAATACTACGCCATTCGGAACTGAAGAGAGCAGATAGGCTGCACGATGCTAGGGTTCCCGAACGGTGATGCTATCCTTTCAGCTCACCATAAGTGAGAAAAGGACAAAACGGCTGCACGGGTTGCGAGGGTTTTCGATCATTGACTTCATTCAAGGTTGTCCGCCGTAATGGTTACTGAAGTGACCTTCAATACTTTCTTTTGAGGTCGAATTACTTACGAAAACTGACCCACTTATTTCACTTTTCCGACCGAATTAATCAGTGTAAGATTGCCGCCAATAAAGCTTGTTGACATAATTTAAATCCAATAACAAAGGCAATTATAATTTTAAAAGAATATCAATCAACTGCGCGAGAATCTTTGTTTTAAAATTATTAAAGTCTGTTGATCGACGTAACTAGCAAACCCTGGTTATCATCGTCAACACGTCAGAAACACGCGTCAACGTTACAAAATTTAACTTTTTTTTTACTTGTGCTTTTTTGCCTTTTAACCGACTTCAAACACGACTTCTAATATACTTATTATTTCATTTTAATTTATTTTATTATTTCTAATCTCACAGATAACGGCGTCTATTCCTGTTGCCGACGAGTACCATCAGGTGAGATAATTATAAATTATTATCACAAAATACAGTAGCTTCACTTGTTTTAAACTATGCGGGCTAGATAAGCGAGACCCCGCTTATCTGACTAAGATAATATTTGACTTTTAAAATTGGGGTAGGTAAGGGCTGTTTGAGGATCTATTCGATTTGTTTTTTTAGATTCTAAAACTCTTTAAAATTCTGTTTAAGCAATGTATAGCCATAACTAATTTTATAATAATCGGGCGAAAGTAATTCCAATTTATACAGCGTTTAAATCGTGGTGGAATTACTATTATATTGATGAGTACCTATATGTTATTGTTTAAGAAATCTATACATCCATATTTGTGTAAAAGATCCTCACATTATAATACAGCCATTGTGCGTAATCCTACTTATGCTAATGAATCATAGAGCTCCATAAAAGCTGTTTAAAATAATATTCATAACGCGCCCCGCTTTTCTAAACATTCCGTACTTACTAAAACAAAGAGACAATAGTTATATACAGCTATGAATTAATAGGAATGTGGATAGACTAAATATTTTTATAACTTATATAAACTTAGACAATTGGACCCACTATCATAAATACCTCGGGTGCAAAGCGCTATAATGAATTATATATACCTTTTAATATAACAACTAACATTGTAGCAAAGAACTGTCAGGGAACTATTGTAGCAAATGACGATCTGCACCTCTAATACCTCCCGGTATAAGTTAAATTTTAAAGAGGTGCCTCTTTAAAATTTAGCTTCGCTAGGAACATACTGGTCTTGAATTGAATTACCTTCATGATGTATTGAATAATAATTTCAGATGAGTATATTTTATTAAGCCCGCATAAGACGCACGTGTAAGGGAAGGGGAAGTTTTGAATTTTTAATGCGTTCCACGAAATAGTAGTTTATGCTTATTTCTTTTACGTTTTAGCGGCTAACCGATAAGTTTATTGAAAGGTTCAAAGTAATTTTTATTATGCGGTTGCACTTAACATAAAATCATTTTCATCCACAGTTTAAAATTCATTTTAACATATCCCTAATGGTAGATTGAAAATCATATGTATATCTGAAGAGCGGAGCTACTGAAAATGCTCGCTGACCTAACATCTATTTTAAGAAAGCCGAGGGCAGTGAATTTAGGTAGGTACCTTTTATAGTGTCTTACCGGATCACTGGTTACAAAGTTATGTAAATGTATACTAAATAACAGAAAACTTAAAAAAAAGGACTCATCAGTTTCGTAGGTATGAAGAACTAAATTGTGCAGTCTGTGCAAAGTTATGATTCCCGTACGACAATTCCTTAATGCCAATATTACCAAATTGTACATTTATTGAGGTATTTATGACCGTTGCATATAATCGAAACATAGCATTATTCATATGACACGATCTCCCTGCACTTCCTTGTTTCACAAAAGTGCTGAGCCAGCCGAGTTCACATAATGATTCATCATAAAACATACGTGGGCGCGCCTACGCAGTAAAGTTGTACAAAATAATAGATCTTATTGGTTAGGACAATAAGAACGACATTTGTATAGACTTATATACGTCCGTAGAATTTCAATGATAGTCACATTACAATGTGCTATCGAAGATTTAATACTTAGATGCTTAATGTATGGACGTCTTTACACGTGGGAGTATGGTATTCTCAAAATGCTGAATGTTTTACTTATATATTTTACTCAAACCAGGGTAAAGAAAGCCTACAATTTTGTTGTAAACTAGATTTTGTAAAACAGATATTTTTCTAAAAGTATGAAAGAATTCGCCTTACAAAATTTTTCGATCAATATTTCTTGGCTGCTTTAAGAATTGAGTAAACTAATGGTATTTTATTTTTTACAGATATGAGGCGTGCTTTGAACTGCACTTGAAGAAACTTGGTTATACGTATTAACGTCTAAGAAGTTCTATTAGGTTATTTATGCACTTGATTATGGTTGATGCCTTAAGGCAATATACATTACGCATTATATGAATTACAGATCAAAGAATATACACGAACCAACTTAGTAAGTATCCTGCTGGGACGCCTCTATAGCGCTATTATGAAGAATCGCTCCACGATACTCCCCTTACTAAGATATCTGTACCTGGGCCTGGTAACTCCACCACCGTTGGCGTTGTCATCGCCAACGGGGGACGAGTTCCTGCTCCTAGATGCGATGTTCTACTAGAGAAAGAGTGTCGAATGCGTGCGTGGAATATATATTAAGTCAACAACGCCAGCAAGCACATCCAAGACCCAAAAATCGAGTACGTGGATCAGAAGGCATGTAAAGAAAAATATCAAGGAAACACACATAAAACTGAGGTCCGTGTTCGAAGCGCTAGTTTTAGAAAAGATTTTTAGATAGTGTGAAAATCTAGCTGATTTGGTTGTTATTGAATAAAGTTTTTTTACAGTAAAATACGTAAAATAAAAGATACTGACAACTTTAATTTTTTCTGCTGCACCGACTTATAAATGAAGAATTTTATAATGCCTTTGAGACTTTGGGATGATTATACTTATCTATTTTTTAATGTAAAGTAGAGAATACGCCGCGATGATGTTGTTATTTTTTATTTATTATAAAATATATTATTATTCCTGCTTCAATTTTGGCTACTTTATCCTATGATAGTAATATAATATTTTAACAAACGTAAAAATATTATATACGAAGTTGGACTTTTTTTGTTGGCATAGCAAATTACGATATTTTTACAATCTCAAATAAAAAATATATACTTTCACCTGACTTGTTACGAACGTGTTTCTTAATCAATTATAACTATCCCGAATTTAACATCAAAAATTCAGGACCATTTTATAATACTTATATAAAAATAAATTATTCTAAGGGTATTTTCTTTTTTTATTTAAGTGTATTTTTGATATGTTTTACTCATTCAAAGAACAAACAATAAATAAGAAAATTCTTTAATCGCTACATTATTATGGTTAATAAACAAAGTATCATTATAGATATCACATAGTCTTCAATACCAAAATAATAATGATTTTAAAAAACAATAACTGCAGTAAATTTCAAAACTCCCAGTTACATATTCGTGTGATGAAATAAACTTTTTATAAATCACGTGTTTTAATTTACACAGCCCTTTTAATACAATTTTACCCTTAAACGCAGACTACATTGCGAAACAATCTTTGAAACTTCAAGCAAGACCATTAAATTATAACATTGTCAACGATACTTCAATATCCAACCAGTCACCAGTTTTACAATTTGAAATTTTCGAGTCTTCCGTGCTCCCTGCGACAATTTCACATATTTGACGTAAACCAATTTCAGTTACACAGTCAAGCCGGACGATATATTTACCAGTACTGCGTGTACAGTGGTACAAGTCATCTTGAATTTTTAAGACATCTAATTAAGCTAGTTTTTGTATGAAAGAAATCATATAGGGAACACGTCTCTCACCAAAGGACTATCTTTAATTTATTATATCGAAAACATTGAATCGTTTATTATATTCTTTACATAACACATCATGTTATGTATAGAATAACACTTGTAGCTAAATGTTAATATTTTGAAATTTAATTTTTAAGTCTTATTTAAAATTGCCGAAATCTTTGCCTAAAAATGACAAAATATCATATTGTTTGCACTATACATAGAAGGTAAACAAAATAAAGATAAAACTCCTTCATCCTCCATCTTTAATGTAAATAAATCTATTTATTATTGACACAATGTTTCATTAAAATTTGTAAGAAAATTAAACAAAAGTATACTTAGAACGTTTCAAGGTTTTCGTTACAATATTGTTATACTAATCCATGAGCTATTAGAAATAGTTTTATTATTTTCACTACTTGTAAATTACATAAACCTACGTCTATGTATATATATATATATTGTGTTAAATTGCATACAACAAATTAATATGGTTTTCTAAAAATTCTTTCTCGTAAACGTACCGCACGGTCATGGCAACACCCAACTATCAGTCTAAAATCAATACACGTCGATGTATAATCAAACACATTTTAGCCATGAATAAATTAAGTAGTACAGAATATTGCAGATAACACAAAATAAATAGATACAGAAATCCGTGTCATTAAAAATTTTCAGTTTTGTGATAGATAAAGGAATGAAACGAGAAGGCTTATTTTATTTGATAATTGGTAATAGAATAAACATATACGCTTATAGCGATTACAAAACGGTCTTCAATGAACATTGAATGGAACGTCTATTGTTTAAAATAAACAACTGTGATTGGTTAAAAGCTGTTGTCCAATCACGCGCGATACGTACCATCCATTTGACCAATCACAATCAAACGAAACGTGTCATCGTTTTGTCTTTCGGTTTCCATTCTCACTTGCCAAGTTTGTGATTGAACACGGAAATGTAAACCTTATTAGTTATGAAATACAGATCAAATTACTCTTACTTAGAAATCCTAACGCTGCTATGGAATCAGAGCTCTTTTACAGTAGGGAGCATATTTTAGACAAATATTAAAATGCCTTAGAAGAGAAAGGATTTAGGAATAAAATAAGAGAAATTCCGAGATTTAGAAAGATTTGTTGCTGACCCTGTTTCATTGATGTCTGCCAAAGAACAACCTTCTGTGTGTATTACCGAAATTTAAAAATAGGATATCACTAATCGAACTCCTCCTTTCTTTAAAATAAAAAAAAACCTTTCTATTTATTTCGTGAAGCAAAACCATATATACTTAGGAATGAACACTGACAAAATAATAGTAAGGATAACAACGAATAATATATTCTTTACATTTATAATAAATTTGCAGGCTATTTTTATAGCTAATGCTGCGTCCAGTATTTACAAATAACAATACTATAGAAGCGTAGAAATAAAAAATGGCGACAAAACTTATTACCTAAAGGTTTTAGGCAACAAAAATAATAGTCTGTTTTTTGTATAATTATTTTTTTCTTTTACTTTTAGGGACATTTCGGTGTATTTATGATATGAAAAATGAGGTACCCGAAAAAAAAAACAATCAATTATTATTATTTTAGTTAAATTAAAAAAAGGTACTTTTAAAGTAAATGGGAATTGCTCAAATTTTCGTGAGCAATTTCCCAGGTGATGGGAAAGTGTATTAAAAAAAATGAAATTTGCTAACTATTATAAAGGGTTTAATGTGTGTATTCTATTTAAGCTATGAGAGCTTGAAGAATTTTTGAATTAGCATTAACACAATAATTTGATGGTACACATTTACTTAATATTTTTTCTACGAAAACTCCACAAAGTGGAGTGGAAACCAACTATAAAATTTTTGCTAAACAATTACAAAAGCTATTAATTGAAGGATCACGATAAGCCACACGTTTCTACAGTATTGTTATTCGAATGTGTCAACATTATGAGCAAATAAATAGTCATTACAATTATTTACATTCGACTCTTATCTTTGACTGTCCTTCTCCTACCTGAAAAATAAATATTTTATTTTAATTTTTTAATACCATTTTTATTTTATTTTAGAAGGCTTTTTTCTCTTAAAAAAAATGGCTGTTTCAAAGAAATCAAAGCTTCATTGTTGATCAATTTATGTAATAAAGTTGGTATTTGTATAATATTTTATTTCCACATAATTATTATATTTAAAGTTACAACTGCGATATGCTATAGAAATACACATACATGTCTTGAATGTGATATCGAAAAAAATAAGTAATATGCAAATTATTTTTATTGGAGATTTCCACTTAGAAAACGACCTTTGATTCAACAAATCGGTTCACTTGTATTATATTATTGTTTTTTGTTACTTGTGATATATGCCCTTTTAATATGCCTTTATAGACAGCTTAATATATCCCTTTTATAATAATAATAATAAACATAATCTATATAAAAATATATAAACCTTCCTTGAATCACTTGGTTATCTAAGTGATCGAAAATCGTTGCCATAACAAAAAAATAATCTTCATAAGAACACCGAAAGTTAAGACGGTTTTATAATAAATTAAAAAACTCACGTGGCACGGCAAACAGGCGACTGGATGTCCCTCTCTGGTCCACCAGCGAAGGAGATGTTGAGCAGCATGGCCTCGAAAGGATCGCTGCGCATGCGCTGCTGATTTACCGCTGATGCTGTGGAACCGTCCACTAATCGACTTTCAGTGTTGCCATCCTGAAACAAAAACATTTTTAATTAGCGTTAATAAAGTACGAAAAACGTTTGATATTCAATGTGTAACGTCACTATAAAATTACGGTTTGCACAGACAACTTGTTTACATATTATTTTACTTTTCTTGTTATATAGGTTTCAATCTATGAATAAAAATATTACTGATAAACTTAAATTAGATGTTACAATCACAATATGATGCAAAGTTGAATTGTGGTTCAAAATGTGTGTAGTAAAACTAATGTTAAATGTATGATATTAATAAACAATTTAAAAAAAATCTACAGTCAAAGCTAAGTTGCAGCTGACGTTCAGCCATTTGGCAAAATTTTGACAAATTATGTAGTATTTTTTCTATACTATATACTGCCACAAGTATAGGGTTTTTTTTAATATAACATTTTTTGAGGAAATAAGTTCGATCTGTTAAAAAATAAGGCCATATTAAGAACGTTGAAATAAAGATTTGTCTTTGCAATCATTACGTCCATTATTATTTCCATAAAAAGGTTACCAAAATCTTGATACCCATAAAACAAAATACTTTAATCCACGTTACAAAGGCCGATTCAGTGTTCCTGGATCATTTACCTCAGGTGCTGGACTCCATAGCCGTACAACTGCTTCGATGCCGCTAGTTGCGAGAAGGAACAATGTGGGATGAGGCTGCACGCAATTCAGAATGGACTCGTCCGCCCGAAGACATCGCACTATGTTGCCCGAACGACGACACCATACGAACATACTGCCGTCATCAGAGCTGGAATAGCAAGGTAAAGTAAAAAAAAAATACGGAATTGCGCGTGTGATTGGTCAATGAAGCGTTTCATTCGTTCATTTTTATGTTTAATATCAAATATTAATTTTGATAAAAACTACAATGATTAAAGTTTTTATAATTAATAATATGTAAATTAGACTTTTCAAAATGTAGTTTAAGCCTTTTCTTTAAATTAATCTCTTATTTAATATTTTGCATGTCTATGTTTATTTTTAATTCAGAAAATGATCAAATACTCAGATCTACCGCCAGATAACGCATACATGTTTTGAATTTAAAATAATATCAAAAACCAAGTGTTGTAAAGATTTAAGCCTTAATTTTATCACTTTATTTGTTCGAACATTCGTATGTAAAATTTATTTTTGTTAATAATACTTGTTGTGTACGAGCCAAGCCTGTACATTTTGCTCAGTGAGGGTTTCTCAGTTTTTTAAGAGCGGCGATTACCTAAATTGTCGGAGTTACGCCCAGAGACTATAGCCAGATGCAGGCACTCTCTTCAGAATTTTATGACCGTAGGATAACATTTCAATTCATAGCATTGTTGTACGTAAGTGATGAAATGAGTTTTGTGTTTGAAGTGAAACTTCTAATGCAACTTCCAAAAAGATTGCGTTAATCGTTTATCGCTCCTAGGGAGGGGGAATAGAAAGAGACAGAGCGAGAGTAAATGCTTCCTATTTTCATTTCCACATAAAGAAGTTTCACTTCCTCCACGCGGAGGGACTCCACGCACTATATTTTTTTAATATTACGGAAGAAAGATGTAAAGTATACCGATTTGAACGTTTATTATAATTAAGATAAGATAGATAAGTATTGCAATACGGCGTTTAAATCAACAAAAGTTCTTTCTATATAATTATAATATATATAAAATTACCCAGCAGCGAGATAGTTGGCATCGGGTCCAAGGAAATTGGCTTCTTTGATGTCTGTGGTCGTATTGCAATGGCCCAAGAAGCGACTGGAATAATCCAACGCGGAACTGCGAAGTTGACGCTCTAAGGCACTTCCTCCTTGGCCTTCTTCATCAGTAGCTGAACAGTTTTATAATTAAATGTTTAGTACTGGTACTTCAATAAACTATTATCACAAAATTTCTGTTTCGTTGATAATTTTAAAGGGAAACGGGTGATTAATTCAATAGGGCAGTTTGATAGGCGAGTCTAATGTAGGGTACATAGGGCAGTTATGCACAATGTGCGTTAAACTAAGCGAAAATAGATTAAGACAGAGTTTCATTAAAATGAATCAGTGAAAAATCAATTGCAGACTTATTTTTTGCAGAACCGTCATTTACCTTATTTGTTAGGTTGAGAATATTGTTCTTTATTTATATACAAAAGGTTGCCAACGCTCGGCACACTGATACATTGGAACATAAAGAAGACATCGATTCATAAAGTATAAAAATGAAAGGTTTAAAATTTTATTACGTTCAACAGTTATCATCTTGATACTTGATATGAAAAAATAAAAGTATATAATTTTGTAAATAAATGAAGTGACGAGCAAATAAGAATTAAAGTAAACGAACATACTAAAATATTAGAATATTATTTTATCATGATACTAAAGTCAAAATAATATAAATCTTTGATTATATTATTTATAATATTTTACATTTATAAATTTTAATTACCTTTACTTTTAGATTTAATTTACAACATAAATCTAACAACGTGAGTAGTGATCAATATAATAGCCTTTTCAAATGAATGATTTAATGAAATAAACAACTTACCCTCATCCGGCTGAGTTTCCATAGACTCTAGAGCTTCTCCAATATCCTTTTGTAATAAGAACACCGCATGACTAGTCGCGTGTTTAGGAAACTTGTCTTTGAAATAAAGCAGGCACTCGTGGGCTTCGCGTGCCCTTTTTAAATCCATCAAGCCTTTCGCGAGGCGGAAGTGAGATTTCACGTGAGTGGAGTCTAGCTTTATGGCTGTGTAACAGTCGCGTATGGCCGCGTATGTGTCGCCGGTCCTAGGAGGTAAGAGGTTTTGAATGGACATAGAAATTTATACTGCGACTAGGAACCGAATTCGTAAGTTACCGATGGTGTATATTTTTTTTTTAAGGTAGGGACACACGCCTTCTATTTTCAGGGTTGCCCTTCGCCTTAGGAGTGAGTAAGTAAGCAGATGTAAAAAAATCCATTCGTGCACATCCCTGATTCGAACGTATAACCTCAAAAGATATAAAACAACATTTTCCGTATCAGCTCGACGTCGCGTCTCCACAATTGAGAGTTTCTTAAGGCAGTTATTGCCGCGCACCACCACTATGTGGAACCAGCTGCCCACTGAAGCATTTCCGAACCAATTCGACTCGGCGTCCTTCAAGAAAAGAGCGTACCAATTTTTAAAAGCTAAAGCGAGCCTTCAGGCAATGAGAGTGAGTGTCCATGGGCGGCGGTATAATTAAATATTAGGTGAGCTTCCTGCCCCTAACCCCCTAATATATAAAAAAAAGAAGAAATAAAAAAAAAATACCATCCTCTTCGCATGAGGGCAGCGGCCCTATTGGAGTAGAGAATGGCACAGTCGGGACACTCGGCTAGCGCCAGATTGTAAAGGGTCACTGCGCCTGAGTAGTTGCTTTTGTTCACGAGATCATTTGCCTGGAATTAAATATATGAATATTTTACTACATTTTTTTCTACGCATTTTTACAGTTTTCCCTAGGAAGGTATCATAGGAAGATATATGACGATTATGGTTGAGGTTACAAAAAAATATCTAAATAGCCTATCATAGCTTTGCACTTTATTAAAGCTGAAGAATATGTTTGGTTGCAGGAACAAAGAACTAGTGATCTGATTTAAAAAAATTGAGTTTTTGAGGTGAAACTTCTCCAGCGTCACGAAGGTGTGCAGCGTTTTTGTCAAAGAAAAGGGAGAGAGTGAGAAAAGGCGAACGTAGCATGAAGCAAATACCCATGGAGCGAGAGTAGGGTCTAGGGAGCAAGCAAGTGAGAAAGATCGAGAGTGAGATAGAGCGAACGTCGCATCACGCGCAGTGACATGGAACGAGAGGTAGGAAAGAGCTATAGTGAGAAAGATTGAGAGCGAGAGAGTATGGGTGATCGAGGAAAAATACACAGTATTCGTTGTTGTATTTGTTTAGTAGTTACATATTAGAACTTTAGATGGCGATTCTGTCGCATAACGTCATTGATTGAGGATTACAGGATTGTATAGTCCATTTCTTGATCATTACAAAGCTACGACCGAACTAACGAGGATGAAACCGTGGGGCAAAGCTAGTATTGAAAATAATGTCTGTTTTCATTGTAAAAATACAAAAAAACACGCTGACGAAATGTAACTGATACATAATACACCAGATGTAACTTAGGTTAAATGAGAAGCTTACCACTGGTTGGTACAAATAATTGGAGAGGTTATTACTTTTAATCAACTAAATTACTTCTTTAAATTTTAAAAAAAAATAATATGTAAAAGATATAGTCCAAATTGCTGTTTAAATCTAATGAAAAAAATCCAAGAATTGTATTTTATTAAATTAAGAATTATATTAAAAAAAATTGTTTTATATCTGTATGAAAAAATGAGTTAAACTGAAATAAAAATTATATACATCTAACAAATAGAACAAACTACACATATACCAGTTTCTCCACGTTTTATTAATAATTATATAATATAACTAAGCAACTCACCGCTTCCTTCATCTGTCTAACGTTATCCGGCAAGTTTTGGTCCACAGTACCATTACCACCGTCCTTTGGCACTGTCCCATTGTTGGTCCCATTTTTAGCCTCACTCGTCCCATTCTTCCCTTTCTCCCCCTCACGATAGCCATGATTGTGTTGAATTATAAAACTCTCTACAAGCACCGGCCGCCGAGAAGAATTTATATCGTATAAGTATACCTGTAATTTAAATTGTTATAAATCCTCAATTTCAGTAGAGACATGATGTGAACATATGGGAACATAGCGCAAGAAGTCATGCTTCAAACTATTAAAAACTTATAAATATTATTTTATATTTTGTTAAAATAGTTGACATAATATTATAAATTTACTAGCTGACCCGGCAAACGTCGTTTTGCCATGTATATTTTTTCTAGGACACATTTTGTTTAGTTCAATAAAAGTATCTCTACTATAATAAAAAATAGGGGTTGATCGTAGAGGATAAATGAAAATTAAGGGTTGTATGTATTTTGTAAAAACAACAAAAATTTTATAAAACATAAAAATAAAAATTTAGGGTGGACACCCCTTATCACTTGGGGTTTGAAAGATTCAAGATTCTCAGACTTACTGAATATGCACAAAAAAATTCATAAGAATCGGTCAAGCCGTTTCGGAGGAGTATGGGAACGAATATTGTGACAAGAGAATTTTATATATTATGTATATAGAGATAGAGATATCACCTGTTCTGAGCCTAAATTGACTAGAAGCTCATTTCCGTCGTGACTGAAGGCGATGTAAGTGGCCGCTTTCTTCGGGAACGTGTGCTCTTGCGGCTCCATTGACAAGTGACCTGACAACACAAATGCGGGTAGTATCAAATTCTGCAAAGGATTTTTCAACTAATAAAGGTAAAATATTAACAGTCGGATATGTCCTTTTTTTAAACAATACCTTCATGACTTAATTGCATATAAACCAATTTATTGTATTGAATCCAAAAAATCACCTATTTATTTTCATGAAAACGATAAAGGAGAAAGAGACAGAGATATGCTATGCCCTGGATCGAACTTAAATATAACTGACGTGATTGTGCAAATCTGAATTTGTGTGAAACCAATTTACAGCGAATTAAAAAAGGCAATAAGATTGTAAAAAACAAACACAAATTTGTGTCTGTATTCTTACCGGGCGCGAAGTACTGCACGGCAGCGCGCGGTATATTGTTATCGGGGTCGCCCTGACCCGCACGGGAACATCGAACGTTCTGACGTTCCCACATTAGGCGAGACATGGGCGCGTTCATTTGAAAGTCCTAATAACGTGACAACATTAATCCACAGAATACATTTATCGTTTGAAAGGGCCCATAGCCATATTTTATGCTAGTATTACCGCTTTCGACTGCTACAATTGTATATTAACATCCAAATTAATCTATAATACATTTTAGGTTTAAAGCCAGACTAATGACCACGTATATTTAGCATGTCTTCCCAAGATCTAGTAAAACTTAAATACTGTTTCTTTCAAGTTTATTTTTAAACAATAAAACATGCCTATTAATATTGCGATGTTTTTTCTGTAATAACGTGAGTAAACTCGTTAAAATTATCTATTACTCACCTGCAACCTTCCAAGTTTTATCATCCTAGTGTCATATAGTCGTACGTAAAAGTCATTAGCACCGACGGCTAACTGATATGGCCGGCGCGGGTTCACAGCCAGACATTTGGCCTCCGCGTACCGACCCATGTGGTTAAGCAAATTGACTAGCACATTACTGCAGTCCGAGTTGCAGCGGTGAGGCATACGGAGATCGTGTTGTCTGGAATAACACATTCCAAAAAATTTATTTTAAAATTTAATTACAACATTATACTTTGGTGTTTTTACACCAATTAGCATTTTAAACATAAGACAATATTGGAAAAAAAATTATCTATTGATTGTCTTATATATTGAATATAATTATGTTTTTACAATGTAAACAGAATAACTGCTTTTAAATTTACTATAATATAACACTTTTAAAATACTTCTGGTCAATCATAATTTTTGTCATTCTTATTACAAATAATTGTAATTCATGAATCCGTGAGATTAGCTTTTAGTTAATTAATTTTTATATTAAGGTGGATAATTCAAAGATTTTTCAGTGTTACTTGTAATTTTGTTTTTGTTGATTTGGTTACGCACTTCTTGCACTTTACCACCAATATTTATTTTTTTATTTTTTTTTGCGTGGAAGAGATTGCTTGTTAGCAATAAGGCTGCCCGTTCCATCCCTTATAATTTTTAAGTTATTTGTTTTTCTGTTAAGGTAACAACATATAAATAATATAGCTATAACCTTTGGGAATATGATCAGCTATAAAGTTAATTAAACTACTCACAAAATCAAACCATCTTCTCCTGCAGACCACAAAAGATGAGGCTTATCAGGGGCAACTGCCAGCCTCTTAACTCTGGCACTGTGGCAGGCACATTCTAAAAGTGATGTACCACCATAAATATTGCGAGCTCTCACTGATGCATCTGCAGCACATGTTGCTACTATGTCCGGCGATAGAAACTGTTAACAATAACATTAAAATAAATACTTAAATGTTATTTTTAAGAAATAAAAAAACAGATTTAGGAATAGTAATGTAGTAAACAAGAATCAATCTCTTGTGGATTCATTGTTAACTCAAAAATATAATTTACTTTAAATATAAATATATTTAAGTATCATATTATGTTTTACTTGATTTAACAAAACACTTTTTTTATATATATGATTTACAATTTATGTGAAATAAAAAGCAATTCAAAAGTAATGTTAATTGTTTTTATATTTTATTATGAAAATTCATATTACCAACTACTTTCAGAAATCAAGTTAAGACAGTAATATGTACAAACTACATGCATACATAATATATAGTATATGACAAATACATACTTTATCTTTGTATTGTACTTTATCAATTATACAATATTTATTGCTTTATAAACAATAAATTATATCTCATACTTAACTTGCATTATTTGAAGGTTTCTTATTAAAGATATTATGCAGAACTTTATAACTAATTATAACATAAAATATGTTTATGAGCTGGTAAAGTTTCAATATGATTTGATTTACAAATTTATATTTTATAAACTATATGAAATGCTCCTCACAAAAATACAATTAAAACAAAAGAAATCACTTGTTATTCTAAATGCATATTAACATCACTGACCTTTACAGAAAATATGTTTCCTGTATGTCCAGTTGTAATATTATGTAGTTGCTTATACCGAAATGGATCCCACAGTATTACATGAAGATCATCGGATGCCGATGCCAGCACACTACGACGCAAATAGAAGAATTAGGCGTATGCCTCTCGAATTTTGCAATTGTTACAGAATGAGAAGAAATACTTACGATCCATCTTTGCTCCATTCTAAGCAGTTTACACAACCCATATGCCCATGGAGCTCTTTTTCTAGACCAAGTCTGTCTACTAAGTTACGGGTGACGGTAAGTCGGCTCTGGAATTTTCTTGATATGCCATCACGTTCTCGAGCGGCGGTAAGTTTCCACAGGGGATCTTCTCGTTTCCCCATATTGTCTTCAATATTAACACCGATTTACCATAACAATGCGAAAGAGTTGTGAACTATCTACGGCTAGATCTATTTTTAGTTTCCAACATCTCACTATCAATTACAAATTAAAAAACATTTCAATTATAAACAGACCAATTGGTTTAAAATAGCTTTACAATAATTATACCTAAAAAGCTAAATGAAAGAGATATTGTCCTATTCAAGATTTTTCTTGTAAAATGTGAAAAGCTAGAACTTGAAGTTGTCAAACTAACAATCAAAGCAATCGTTATACAAAATTATCAAACGTCAAGTTACATGAAACTTCTAAAGCAGTCAAACTTCAAAGTTCAACAGCTGTTTTGTTTTGTTCAAAATTCAAATTGTCAGTTTCAACTTTCAGTTGTTATGTCAAACACCAGCTCATCAGTCATCACTCATGTGTAGAAATTGTTATTGCACTTTGCAGTGCATAAAATATATTTTATTGTATCAATTAGATTACTTAATATTTCAGTACTTGTTTCCTCTGCGCATGTCATCGCATATAAAACTTTATACGTTATCGGAATTCTTGAAACAAAACTTCTAAATACTTCTTGAGAGCACAAGTGAGATTGCTTCTGATTTTCTTATATTTATCAAAAGTTAAATCTTTTTGTAGTATTGATAGAGACTGTAATTATTTATGACTTTGCAGAGAAATTAAACAAACAAAATGGGTGAACGAAAAGGACAAAACCTTTATTATCCTCCTGACTATGACCCTAAGGTTGGAGGATTAAATAAGTTTATGGGTACTCATGCTTTACGAGAGAGGGCCAGAAAATTACACATGGGCATTCTAATAATACGGTTTGAAATGCCATATAATATATGGTGTGAAGGATGTAATAATCATATTGGTATGGGTGTTAGATACAATGCTGAGAAGACAAAAATTGGAATGTACTATAGTACCCCGGTTTATCAATTTCGTATGAAGTGTCACTTATGTGATAATCATTTTGAAATTAAAACTGATCCTGGTGTAAGTATGTTTCTTTTAAATATGATCCTGGTTGCTTATTTACATTATTTAAAAAAGTGATCCAGTGATTAATACATAGACCTTTTACACCTAGCTATATGCTGGTAGTTATTGATTGTTTATCTTATCAGGCAAGGGCAATAATGATAAATCTTCCCTAGGAAGTATACTCATGATCTTTGGAAATTTAAATTATTAATTGAAATCAAGGAAAGTCAGTACTACTTAGCAGCTGATTAAACCATTTAGGTAATAACTGTCATAATCTGTCTAGTGAAGTCACTGATTTAAAGTAAATAAAGTAGTTACTGAAATCTTACAGAACCTAGATTATGTTATTGTGTCTGGGGCTAGACGTCAAGAGAACAGATGGGACCCTACAGAGAATGGCCAGATTGTACCTGAAACCAAGGAAGCACAGAAAAAACTATTTGATGATGCTATGTTCAGGTTAGAACATAAGACTGGAGATGAGGAAGCTAGTAAATTGGATAAACCACGCCTTGGCCGCCTCGTAGGACGGAATGAAAATGTGTGGAAAGATGACTATGATGCCAACTGTGCATTAAGAAGAAAGTTTAGAGTAAGTCTTAAAATTATAAGTACTAATCTAAAACTATAAACATTTGCCATTTCTTATTAATTTAAATATAAATGAGGAATAATTCCACCATGCATTGTTTTCTTCTAAGTTGAATGCTTACTGGTCCATTGAAAACACTCATTGTAGTATGATTATAGTAATTTTTTCCCAATCATTGTTTGTATTTTAAAAATTATTGTTTTAAGTTTTATGAAAATAATAAGAATATTGACATTTTATGTTACTTGCTGATAGTGCCGCTTTCAATAGCTAATAGAATTAAAAACCCAGCACCATATAATTACCGTAAAATAATAATATTTTATAATTTATAGAAGCGAAGAAAAGAACTAGAAGAATCTGCTGTAAATGACAGTTTACTCCTTGCTAAATCATCCCTTGCCATCAATCTGCTACCTGAAAATGAAGATGATAGAAATATGGCTGCCCTACTCTCACTTCGACCCTCTCGCAGTATTGAAGAGAAACAAACAGTCACACAAAACAAAATTATGAATACCCCTGCCCTTCAAAGTAGTAGTGGACTCATAACTAGCTTTGGGGGACTTAAAAAAGAAGAATCCTTAAGTAAACAACCAGTTCTTACAAGAAATAATTTAGGTGTTGTTATAAAAAAAAATAAAGTTGATTTGGATGAAAAACTCAATGTAAAAGAAAGTAGTAGTGTTCATGGTCCTTTAATACAAAATGAAGATGTAAATGTTCAAAAGGATGACATAGGTTTAAATAAGAGAAAAAATGAACAAAATGAGAGGGAATTAGTGGATGGAAAATGCAAGGACAAAGTTTGGTCTTTGGTAGGTGATTATAGTTCAAGTGGAGAAAGTTCAGAGTGACAAAGCCTAGGAATTGAAAAAAAAATAGAGAAATATATGAATTTTAATGGATTTTATTAAATATCCTCAACTCTTTCTGTTATATAAATACTATATGAACATGATGTTCTTTTAACAAAGTTAGTGGATTTGGACTTGGTATTATTAATGATATTAAAGCATATCTATTTTTAACCAAAACCATTTAAGTAACGTATAGACTATAGAGTAGTTTTGGGTACTAAAAATAAAACATTGTTCAATGAAATCTTTTATTTCAATTGCTCATTAAAAAACATATGTTACATCATTAATAATTATAGTCAATGTAAGTCTTTAGACTACACATCGAGAACATGCAACTGCGTATTAACACTTAAAATTATGGATACAAGCTTATAAAATGTTTTTAGAGTGTTTAGCACGATCCTTTTGAAAGTTTCGTCAATTATTCGTATACGTACATTAACGTATTTTCTTTACAATTTGTCCAGATTATTACATGTATTCATTCGAAGGATGCATGTTCGTTCCGTTTAGTTCCAACGGTCGATCCGTTGTTCTTAAGTTTTCCATATAAAAAACTCTTGTTCCTCATTCGATAGCTATTTTCTTTTTTGTTCGTGCTACAGGTTCTGTTCTTTATGTTGTATTTGATCACAAAGTAAAATTACAGATCTACTGACCGACAACCTTAATAATTGTCTTTTTTTATATTTGCATAATTTAAATGTTCATGGAATTATACAGTTTTATTAAAATTTGCAACCAATTACAATTAGGTAAACCATTAATAAAAAAAATAACTGCCAAACTTCTAGCGAGTTGTTCTAAAGTTAAACAAAAAGATAGGCGAAAATTCAACTTTAATAGAATATTGAGTTATTATCATGTTAAATATAATATTAGTTTTTTTTTTTAATTTGGTATAACACATTCGTGACAGCTATAAATAATATATGAAAAATTATTGTTATAAATTAGAGTAAATATTCTATGAAAATAATTTCGTATAAAACATAAATAGCTAAACACATATAAAAATATTCTGTAAGCTTAAACTCAAAGTCAACTAAGCTAACTACATAAAGCTCAGACTGACTAGATATTTTTATCTTAACATATAATATTACACATAAACATGAACGATTAATACCAACTATCCAACTAAACACAACAGCTAATATTTTGTGCTTTAATAACACGACTAGAATAGGAATATTCATTAAAGTGGAAATTAGGCCTGCTTTACCGTTCGATTTGACAGCTATAATATATTTGTATTTTAAATCAAATTAATCTATGGATTGTAGATATGTGTAAAAAATCGTCCATTATAATAGATCCAAAACCAAATGCATTTATGTTAAAGAACCTAAAATATTCCTTACAATGCATAGCATTTGACATTTTATAAATATTTAGCCATGTAAGTAAAATATATGAAGCAAGAAATGGAAGCAAGTTCTTGATAAATAGGACAGAATGGAACCTGGATAAGTAAGGAGGCAAGAATTTCCACTTCCATATCGGCGCTGTAGAATGATAACCTCGTATGTCCAGAGAACCAAACATTACAGGAAACGAAAAAAAAATTTCATTTCGTCAATGTTCGTTAAAATATTATTATGTGTTTTTCTCCATAGTTTTGGATGATAAAAAGTACTTCTTTATTAATAACATAAATAAGTCCTTCATGATTATATCAGTTAAATGACATAAGAGTCTAAGAAAAAAAAAATTTGCCATACGAGGTTTTCATTCTACAGCAATGATATCTAATAATGTAAAGTATATAACTCATTATTACCACATAAATATGATTCTTCTATTGACATTTCGCTACATCTATCCTCGTGCTAATTAATTATAATTGTTAATAATCCAATATACCAAGCTTGGAATAAAATCTATGAAACCATGATGGAATTAAGAAGTGGCGCAAACAGAATTTAAGACGCAGATACGCCCGCAATTACAATGTTCCATTACAGCTTTACAATCTAAGTTTAAAAAATCTTAATGTTCACCAGAGGCGCTGTTACATTTTTCATACAAATAAGCATGTATCATTACAATATAAAAACAAATATGATTACAATGATTAAGATGTTAGCGTGTATACTTCGTCAAACTCACGGCCGTGGTTGGTCAAAACATCGTTGCAACAGTCAAATTCAATTTCGGTTAGTCTTTACTTATTCACTATTGTAGCGCTTGTCTTCCAGGGCTTGTATGAGCGCACACTCAATTTTGCTACGGAGCCAGGTCAATGCTTCAGGGTTATGCATTTCTATAACTTTTTCATCAGTTGAGAAATAACTTACGAGCTCGTCCTGAAAAACAGCATTTATTTAAATAAATCTTGTAAGGAAAGATAATAGATCTAGATGTCAAACCGAACCGGTGAAAGGTTTTGTAAAAAGATATTATCTTAAAAATTTAAATCATGGCTTAATAAATAAAGACCATATTTAGTTACCACAATAAATATATTAAGAGGTGGGCGCTTATGATACCTAAATCTGTCTTAACTGTTTAAACCCAGTCTTCTAACCCAAGTTGACAGGAATAGACAAATTAATACTTAGGGGGCAATTTTATTACAAACGCTTCTATCAAGAACGTTTTTCACACACAACTGAGCGTTTTTCAAGGCACTTTTTTCCGCGCACCACCACTATGTGGAACCAGCTGCCCACTGAAGTATTTCCGAACCAATTCGACTTAGGGTCCTTCAAAAAAAAAAAGAGAGTACAAATTCTTAAAAGGCCGGCAACGCACTCGCGAGCCCTCTGGCATTGAGAGTGTCCATGGGCGGCGGTATCATTTAACATTAGGCGAGCCTCCTCCCCGCTTGCCCCCTGTTCTATAAAGAAAAAAAAAAGAATAAGAACTAAATAGAATGCAATAACATTCGTAGATCGTTACCTGTTTAATATTGAGAATAAGTTTATTGTCTCTTAGTATGGGTACGCCGATTAATTCTTCTAATTTCACGACCCATTCAACTATCCATGAGTTTCTGCCACTACTCAGCCGGACCAGGAATATGTGTCTATATAAATAAATTTCACTGTTAATATTAGTTGAATTATGTAGTTAATAAACAATAAAATATACAGTTTTTCAATTTTTTTAACCTACATAGTAATTATAAAAAATATTAAAATTAATAAAAAGAAAATTAAAACAAATTTAAAAAATTTGGCCCTGTAGCAGTGTTTTTTAACGCTGGCAGCATTTCCTCGCTGTATTGCGATACTTATTCGTTGAGTGAGGAAAGCACCAGCTCTGTGGTCACCGGTACTATCTACCAGGCACCAATTTAAATCTTTAATCAGCGCCTGTGCACTTGAACCCCACGGCGTATCTACTCCAAAGGGAACAAAATCCAATTTGGAGGAAAGACTCTTATATTTGAGCCGTTTATTAGACGGGGCTAATGTGGGCACACAAATAGCATCCCATACCAAAGCCCGTCCCATCTTTCTAGGGATCAACGACACTGAACTATAGCCTAGTCGCGAAGTAAGTTTCATTGTTACTCAGTTTCACCAAGTCAATTGATCCGCTACATTATAGTAATAGATATATATAGTAAATAAGAAGCGGTGCAGTGTCGGCATTTAATATCTAATGCCTTTACTTTACAGTTGCACTGGTGAGTCTCTATAAGGCTGTGGCTTCTGTATATTTTATTGATATCACGGGTATCATTTTTAATCTATAACATTATTTTTTAATGTAGTAGTTAATAGTAAATACAGTAGAAATAGGTTTAAAGTTTGTAATTTATATCCATTTTGACGAACCCAGGAGGCGAGAGGCGATCATAATCATTAACCAGGTGAATGTTTAAACCTTATAAGTTTTATACGTACTGCGTAGTAACGAGCACGGTAGCGAGCGATGTCGGCGAGAGATGTGCGTGCGCCACGTACACGTCCGTTTCTGCGTAATGACCACGGGACAATTGTGCCAAGAGGGCGGCACCGCGGGCTGCTGATGGGCTATATGGTCTAATACCCTAAAAAAGGTAACATAATATCATAGAGATACCTATACTTCTACCTAGACTAATTATAATGTAACTGTTTCATAAGAGTTAACACTTACACGCTATACATTTGTACCACTCTTTTAATTGAAATATTGTATAAACTTAAAACCTTGTATTGGTAAAAAATTTCTGTCAATCACTGTGCTCCCGGTAAAAAGTGTATGAAAATTCTTCTTGAATTTACGAACCTCCAGGGTAGAGCAATCTCGGGGAAGCCTTCGACGAGCAACGAGCCTGCCGCCGGATCTCTCCGCGCACGCTCGCAACGCCGCTTCAGCGCTGTCGACGCCCGTTCGGTGTAAGGCCACACGAGATACTTCTCGGCATATGTCTATACATAAATAATTTTAAAAATCTCAATGTGTTAATATTTTACTTCATTTGCCTCAAATATTACATATGATTGTAGCCACATCTATAATATAAGTATTTAAAATCGGTAGAAATAAAAAGTGTTTTGAGTTTAATATCAATAACAAAAATACGTGCATAAAAAGTGCAATGGTTTATAACTTATCTTTAAAGATGCACAGACCCATCAAAGTACTGACAGTAGATACTGTATTCATTGTGAATTATCGTCAATTTTGGCCTTAAATGTTAGTAAGCTTAATAAACAGTCTTATACTACGATAGTAGTTTTGAATAATCTGTACATAATCACTACAATTAATAATAGTACTTACATCGAACGACAGTACTATCTTCATCTACTCATCCAAAAGATTGAACAGTGAACAAAAACGACACGTTAATGATTACAAGCAAGTGACATTAAAATTGTAATGGTTTATTAGATATAAAGAGTGACCATGCTTTTAGAAGACTAATAAACCATCAACAAAAAAACATTAAATATTCATATCCTTTACATGCATGGAGAAAATTAAATTGTAAGCCAATTTATTTATTTTTAGCTTCGTATGTTCGTTGGTGATTCCTTTTTTTTTTTTTAGACAATTCACACCAATTTACCTAGTCCCATGCAAAGCTGGTGAAGCTTGTGTTATGGGTACTAGGCAACGGATATACATACATATTATACATAGATAGACTTATAAATACATATTTAAACACCCAAGACCTAAGCACAACACTAAATGCTCATCACATCGGTGTTCGTCTCAGCCGGGGATCGAACCCGGGACCCATGGATTCGCAGTCAGGAGTACTAACCACTAGACCAATGAGTTGTCAAAGTTGTTGTTTTATAAGTGACATACACATTACACAATTAGCAGATATACAAACATAGACAAGATTTTATGTAATAATGTTCGTATTGAAAAATCACCGGAAATCACAAATATATTTACAATATTATAATAAAACAACAGACATGCGTGATGTAGGATATAATAATAATTAAAAATATTATGGCGTAGCCGCTTAAAATACTGTTGAAAAAATTACACCCCACGAACACGTAATACTCACTAATAATACAATGCCAATACAGTAATAGAAAATAAGAACATTTAGTTAGTTCAAACCAACTAAAAATCTATTCAAAGTTCTTACCCAACGTAGGTCTTGCAATAACTCCAGTAACGGCAAGTGCAATACTCGCAGGGTTAGTTTTGTTGGCCTCTAGCACAGAGCTCGGCAGGTCATCTATAATTTCTTTGCTGCCTAAAATCAAAAGCAATTTAAATCATTACTTGAAAATCTTTCAATGAGATTTAAAAGTTAAAATAGGTTTGTAAAATCTTTAGATTCTTGATTTTTTTAAATAAAATTAAGATATAGCCAAAATAAATAATACATCTAAATTTACTAACCTAGCGTCGTTTTGATGGATTTATAGGGCGTGGCGAGGGGGGGTGACTCTGCTGCTAGCAGTCGAGTAGCGCCGCTTAGCACAGCTTGAGATGTAGCAGACATCCGACGAGAACAAGAACCCTAAATCAGTTTTGACTGTTGTAATACATAGTTTTGTGTCAGTCACGTATATTTGTATTAGGCTTTCGAATAAATAAATTGAAACACTATATAAATTAAGGGCTAAATAAGGTAAATTACAATTTCCATCATTCTTGTACATTTTAGATTGCTTATTTATATATTCTAATTTAGAAATATATAAACTATAACGCTTTAAATAAATAAAAACAATTCATATTAAGTACATTATTCAAACATTCTTTACCATATACGGTTCATAAAAGTATTTCAAAGCCTTAGTAAAGTCCCCAATGTAGCTGTAAGGATTTCCAAGGATGTTCAGCCCTAAAACAAGTACGTAGAACTGCTGAACAAGCTGCTGCCAGTAGTGACGTGATGCGGCATCCAGTAAAGCTGGTATTGTTATTGGAGCATTTCTTAGCTCTAGGTAGCTCATTCTGTAATAGATGTTAATTATTACTAAAAAATTACAAAATTGAAACTTCTTAAATTATACCAGAGACAGCCATTACAAAGAAACAGATTTCTACATAATGTCGCTAACAAAAGTCAAAATCATTTATTCATATAGGTAACACAATGTACACTTATGAACGTCAAAAAAGAAATATACATTAAATGCTTCTAATTTTACATTTACTGCCAGTTCTCAAATCAAGGGCGTAGAGCGGAAGAGAAGAACTGGCAATAAACTCTCCGCCACTCTTTTTAATTACCAGAAATAACGCTACTTACCTTAAAACGACATCTTTCATGTCACACAAAGATGATCCCCAGGAATTAAACAAATACTCCAATAAATCGCTGTTAAACAACTTCGGTCTGTTTTCCTTCTGAGCTCCAAATCTTCTACTGGGGCTACCTTCATCACCCGTGTACCCTCTAGATGACAAACTAAGGACCAATTTGATCGGTGATAAATGTAAAAACTCGAAAATAACACTCCTTTGAGCATTTGTCTGTCCCTTCACGGCTATGATCGGTAGCGGCATATGAACGAGCGCCAAGTCGGCCCTTAACCTCACCGCTGGCTTTTCATCCACCTTCCAGTGATTCAGTATATCAAAAGCGTGGTTCACGAATCCTCTATCTAAATTCACACAATACTCTTGTATCACAACTTTCAAGTTTTTGTAGATGTCATGGTTTAATGACGGCCGATACTGTTTTAGGAGCTGGACTTCTATACAGGGTTTATCTCTCTTTGATTTTAAATGGGCTGGCAATGTAGCAGGGTATAAGACACTTGGGAACACTGCTTCGTGCAACTGATTATCTATTTGCAGCCTTTGGAGTTTCATATGACAGTAGGTGTAGGTTTCTGACTTGCGCAAGTGTAACCAGACTCCAGGGTTATACGTTCTTCGTAGTTCAGAAAAGAATGGTTTCGTCATTTGCATCTTCTCCAAGTCTATGTGGAGATATTCTTTGAGTTGACATTTCTTTTGCTCGGTTTGGTATTTCTCTTCTATCCAAGCTGTGAGGTCTGGAGCTAACTGTTTCCATTTATTGCTAACGTTGACTTCCCAGCGTGGGAGTGAATCCGATATACTGATATAGGACAGTTCCTTTACTTTGTTATCAGTCGGAACGCAAATGGAAAGACTGACGCTGGACAAGGCCAAGAATACTTCGTAATTGCTTCTTTCAGCGTAAATGCTCATTCTGTATTGATACGCGATACGTTCATCTTGGGCTAATACAAAAACTCTTTGATAACCGTCCATATAAGATATCCAGAACACGACCACCTTATCTTTCCTCATTTTCTTGGTCTTATGTATATGTTCCGGTGGATCGGACATATCGGAGTCGTCACTGCTGGAGGTGGATAGTTCGGGTGATTTGGGAGTAAGTCGTTTAAAAGTGGAAGAAAGCTTAGATGTCACACTACTAGTGACGACATGTGTTGACTGTTTCACAGTGTGAAAACAAACTTTCTCTTCGCCGTAACTGAAAACAAATAATATAAAATTTTCAAGACAATAACAAAATTTATAATCGTAATCTTTTTTTGGCAAAGTTTTGTACCACACATGCTGTGATGAAAACAATAAAAATCGTGATAATAACCTACATCGCGGCCGCAAGATTTTACGTGAAACATGAAAATTGCACTTACCCATCTTGCGAGAAATCAGCGGTGAATCCTTTACCCTTGTTATTGTAAATGTTCCAAATAAGATTTCTTTCCTTTAGGGGATCATCCCAAGTGTACAACATTGATTGGTAGGGACTGAGTAACGCCACTTGCCCCGAATTCATCTGATAAATAAGAGCATTTTTTGAATTTCTCTTTAAAAAGAATCACCTTTTCTTTAAGAATGCATCAATTCAATATATATATATCGTAGTACAAACTACAAGGATAATAAAGCAAACCGCTAACAAAGTAAATTCTGTACATAGGGATTATTTGGTATTGATAGGCAAGCACGAAGGTTCTGTATTAAAGCATTTGGAGTCTCAATAATGAAGCTTTGCGTTTTATTAAAATATAATTTATGTATGAATATACCTGATGTAACTTCAGGAAAAGATCTTCACACAAATTGTCGATGCGTACGGGTGAATCGCCTGCGCGATATGGCTTATACGTGATCGTGAACGGTCGGTCCGTACCACCTGTTACCTCTACGCTGATAGCTGACTGAAAACGGAATAAAATAAAACTCATTATTTTTTGTAATTACTCACGTACTTAGAACAATTTTATTTATATTATAATTTTAAAAATGATTTCTTATAGGTACAATTGGAAACATTAATTAATTTACTACACTTTTTTTATTGATTTAAGTCTTAGATATTTATAAGCACTTCTTCCTTTATTTTATAAAAGACAAAACAAAAAAAATGGCGATTATAATTCAATTAGAATATTCATATGTAATACCACAAGAGCTTCAAAATTATCGGGTATTTCCCGATAGGTTCGTTGCAAACAATTAATATAGTCGTCATGACGACCAGATAATTTTGAAGCTCGAGTGGTATTCGGGGGATTATTTTTCCGACCCAAATGTCGGCCAATATAATTGCACCATGAGACGAAATGTACAGTTAACAAATAAGAATTTCATAATGAATAAAACAACTACTTAATACTTTTCTTGAAGCAACGACCAGAGAAAATTTTCACAAAAAATTTTCAGTATAATACCATGTAGGTTGTACCACGTGACGTCGAATGGTGCAATTCTATTGGCCGACATTAGGGTCGGAAAAATAATCATATAAAAATGCACAACGCTATATAGCTATTACAACAAATGGCCTATATTCACTTTATAATTTACTTCAGAAGTTATTCATTTTTAATAGTTTAATAATCTTTTATTTAACGCAGACAAAGTCGTGAACTTCAACAACTATTATATATTGAATGTTAAATCGTTACATCACTGGACGTCATATTTGTTCAGTTCACCACTAACTTAATTTACAACTTTCGATTACGCACCTATAAGGTTCGGAACGCGGTTTCACTTCCGCTCAGTTTCAGGCGACTTGTGGACAAAATGACGTTAAGGCTGATTATAGTGATATGCGTATTACAAGTGATAACATCGGTAATTTGCAGTGACTACAGACATAATTACACGCGAATTAAAAGGGCGAAATATTATTCTAATCCACCGCCGAGATTTTATAAACTGCCGCCGCCACCTCAACTAGTACGAACTCCATTTTCATACACGCCACCCCCTGAATACATGGACGGGGATCACCCCGCCCGGAAACCTGTAAAGGTAAATAAAAACAAGGAAGGTTTAGGCGATGAAGATTTTAAAAATCTCATACAACATCTATCGAAACAGGATTTTGATAGGATCCTCGAATTGGCAGCGGAAAAAGACAGATATTCGAGACCCTTCGAAAAGAGTCCGAGTAACGCCTATAATAGTGAGCAGGACTTTCAAGTAAACAAAGCGATTCAGTTCCCCGATAGTGACCAAGTAATCCACATAGATGATACGCCACCAAGTAACTTCGTTCAAATCAAATCCACTAACAACATAGGAAGGGATCCATACGTTAAGCCTGATATCAGTCCATACCTAAGTCCAGAAGAATCTCATCAAAATGAACAAATTTCATACTTAAATGGAGTTATTGAACAAGAATTTAATCCTGACGTTATAAATCATGAACCAAACAGTGACTCAAATAGCCATACATTTTATACAAACAGTGACACAATGAAAGAAGAAATATTACCGAAGCCTGATAATTTAAGAGACGTTGCTGATTTCGAAATTTCATACACAAATAATGTGCCTACGATTGTAAAATCAAACTCATATAAATTAGAAAACTTTGCAAATTTGCCCTTAATGAATTACGAAAACTCCAAATTAGAACGTGTTAACTCCTACAACGTTCCACATTACACGGTAAGTTTATAAAGCGTGCCAAAAATTTACTATTATATTTTCTGCGAATAATTTTTCATAAGGTATTTAAGTTTTCTTCTTGATGCGAAAATACATCAAAGTAACAAAAGAACACAGTCGTCTGATGCTTTGTGATAATGAATTTGAAGATATGATTGTACATATTCCTCACTAATATTATAAAGTTTAAAACCTTTTTGAAGTTAAATACTTCTTTTGGCGCGTCACAAAAAACCAACACCCTGAAGTTAGCTATAGTCAACATTTTAGTTTTTTCTATTGCTAGTGTCGTTTTTTCTACAAACGTAGAATAAACTTTTTGTAAAGATTTTTATCTTGTTACGCCAAAGAAGTATAACTACTAACGCGTGAACATAAGTACACATACGTTACATTTTTTTGTTCATCGAATGCGCTAGTTTCAGTAACTACAGCTTGAAGAAAGTTGAGCTGGAATTGAAAAATGTTGGATAGTTTATTTAACGAAGAAAGTTAGGCTACGACGGAATCAACACGCGAGAGACAGCTATAAATAAATTTAATTTCAGGTAACTTCATCCAGAAACCAACAGCCTCATTCACTATCAGCATCGTCATCTTTTTCATCACCCGTACAACCAGCACCTCCAAAATCATTAGCAGCAGAGCAGAGCGATGCCCATCTCAAAGCTACCAAGATCTGGACTCATAAATCTACAGGAACGGCCTATATCCTACACGATGATGGAACCCTGTCTTTGGAGAGACCAATTAGACCGAAACGAAAGTTTTAAGTTATTTATTTATATAAGAATAAAGCTTTAAAATAATAAGATATTTAAAATATAGAATTAAGTAAATTATAGATAATGTTGAAGTATTTTTAAACGATTTGTAATTAAGAAAGGTTTTAGTCCCATACCTATTAAACATTATAAGATTCAAATTATTTAATAATTATATAATAATATCGTATCACTTTAATTATGACTTCCCAGAATATTTTTCAACTGATTGATTCATAAACAATAAAAAGTAAACCAGAAAAGATTTTAATTGGATTAGCATCAATAATAAGCCTTCCAACAGTTTATTTAACTCAAGTAAAGATAAACTTACTCCTTTATCCATCCTCAGAACTGTGAAATGGTTCTCAGCAATAGGAAAGTGTTGCGACACGACCATTGAGTCCCGGAACTTGCAATGCATAGCCATAGAGTCAGATTGTGGCCAAAACGGTGTGCATTGCTGCGGAGCTAAGTCTATCCACAGATCAGCCGTTTCGTTTTCCTCCATGAAACGCAAATGCTTCTTGGTGTCGTTGTAAACAATGAAGTATGGTAAGAGGGTCACGATCTTTGTCAGTTGAGGCGATAGTTCGGATAGGGTCACCTACAATTAAATATATAATATGAAAATAATCTAAAATGAAAAAAAGTGCGTCCTAAAAAATAAAATCTGAATATGTACGAACTTACAGACTGCATTTATCGTGTGAGTGTTTTATATTAAAGTATTTGTACCGAAATAATACATTATTTATCAGTGAAAAAGGGTTTAGGTAGTTCATTTTGTACCTATCACATAAGAAAGAGACTTTCGATTCGTTTATAATAAATAATAATACTGTTTACAACTAACATACACGAATTACTTGGATTAAATAATTGCTTAGCGGAATATCTTACTTGCAGCAATATCCGATAATTGATCTTCCTTTCAGTGTGAGCACAGACTAACAGACCCGGTGACTCTGCATACAATCGCGTAGCTCGCGACCATCCCGACTGATGTGCGCGTACCCGTACTCTTTCACCACGTCGACACAAACGCGATCCACTCTCACACCATAGTAACGGCTCTTCTGTTACTTCGTAGCAAACATCTGATCGACCCTAAACACATAGTAAGCGTATAAAAACGATACAGTTATGCAGGCATTCGGCATCTTTATCCGTCCATATCTCCACGCATTTGCCTCATTCCCTGGAGTTGGAATACGGTTTGGAAGACACAAAAGGCTTTTCATAGTGAATCGCAAAAACGTGAACCTTTGTCCCACATGCGAATATGTGTGACTTCATACTTGAACTAGATAACGAAGATAAATAATAAAATATATAGATGAAGAAAGATCGGCAGTCAATTTAAGTTTGAAACGTGTTCTTAAAGTTCTTACACTTTTTTTAAAATTAGGACCCCTAATAGCCACGCGATCAGGCAGATATATGGCCGAGAAGCTAAGCAGCAGGGCTCGAGTGATGAATACTCCGTAAAATATATTCTCATGATATTTATAAGCTAAGCTAAGTTGGAGCCAGCTGGTCGGCGGGACACCCTCGTCACTTCTTGTACGCATATTCATCTTACTGACATATTAGACAATCCTGTGGCAAACATTTTCACATTATATAAAATGTTTACCTTTATCTGTAGTGGTAATCCAGTTTTATTAATTATCCAATAGGGCGCGTACAACAGTAGCCTCAAAGTGGCGGCTTGCTCTAACCGCGCTCGAATCACGAGTCGTTTATTACCACCCTCCGTCTCACATTCTGTCGTCATACTTATCGTCTTTTCGTTCATATCTAAAAAATACATTAGCATGATCTTATGAACAAAAAAAATGCCAAAAACCAAACCAGTATGTCATAAATTTACAAAGGTGTAAATAAACTTTTTCAAGGCAATATATAACAACATTTTGAGTGCTTTACAGCCGTCGTGGTCATGAAGACGTTTTTAATTTAGAGAAAACGTTAGTTTTTAGTTTAGAGAAAAGTATTAACTAGGGACGAGGGAACATATAACTTGCTATGTTCAATAAAAAATGATAATGAGTATGACGCAATTATCTTTAATTAAATTTTATATTATTTTTTGGAATAATCACCTAACCTTTCAATTTTATATACTTCGTATATCTTTTTACAAAGTTCATATTGAATTTTTAAGAACACGTTCCGAGAAGACGCAAACAAATGACGACGCAGACTTCTAATTTTAAGAAAACAAAAGAGGATTGATTGTTTTTTTCATTATTACGACACATGCTATTAATTGTGTCAAAATTATTGGTACATATAATATATCTTTGAATATTACTATCAAAACCACTTACCAGGTAAATAGGTAAATCCTCCAGTCCAAGGTAAGCCTAAGTAATGAACATCTAATGTGAACCGTATCGGCTTTCCAGGAGGTAACGTATACAAATGCGATTTTTCTCCAGCTTCCAACCTCACTTTTAAGTCTTCCGTATTTTTTTCTGACTTTTCCGTGGCAATTTTGACCTGGGCTTGTAGGGCATGTGGTACCCGGTTGTGTAGTGCCAATGGCGCTACGATGCGTATCAGTAAGTTCGGAATTGATCTATTTATTTTGCTTGACTGGCATCCTGCAATAAATAATTATATTGAAAACGTTGACAGCAATTCATATTGAAAATTAAAACGATTTAAGGAAAAAGAGATTAGCCATGAAATATTAAAAAAAAAACATTATTTAATTAAATTTACCTTCAACAGGCAATACTCTCATAGCAAATACACTGGAATCATTGTCTTCCAACGCTGGACACATTATGTCACGAGGAGTCCCAATGTCATTGATGAGGTCCATCCACCACATACCTTGTGAACTTGCTTTGAAACTTCTAAAACGTAAAAATGACATTTCTATAACCTATACTTTTAAGATTACTCTGGACCAAAAGTGTTTGCAAAAAATTTTATGTTTGGTATTTGTACAAAACTATATAACTCTTACATTTTAATAAATAAATTTTAACGAAGATTTTACAAAGCAATGGAAAAAATTTTACATAACTGGTTGGAATTCTGCTATTAAAAATAATGTAGATTTATTGGTTAATTACGCATTCTACAGAAGAAAAACTTACTCGAAATTAGTAGGTACAACATAGAGTCTACAGTGATAAGCCACGTAAAGAGGAACGTTGAAAGTGTCGTCTGGTGCAATGACGGCAAGGCGTAGAAGTCCGCAGAATGGATTCCTCACTGAGCCCACACATTCTACACCGGCTGCTTCTAGCTCTGATTGTCGGTACAGTAATTCCAAGGCGTAAGACGTTTCGTTGCGAACCTAAGTTAGATTTAATGACGAATTATAATAATATAACATCGTTTCTGTAACAATGTATGATACAAGGCATAGACAAGAATTTCGTATAATCAATTTATTGAATTTGTCTGCATAAACATGATTTATTTCACGACAGTTCGATGACACAAATTTATAACTGTTTTTTTTTACTAAAGAAAACATATTTTCATATGTTAATATTTGGTAAACCTCAGAGCTGGTTTCCTCCTCTAAATGCTGTGTACAGATGTAATTGGACTTCAGGTTTACAAATGTTGTTTAGTGTGTAATAACTGTATGTATTTAACCAATCTGTTTTCTGTTTCTGTACCTTAAATGTAAAAATAAAAATAAAATTCAAATTCAAACATTATACCTGTAAAGGTGATCTAACAACAATCTTCTTGTTGTTGAACTTGGATGTTCTTTCGACAGCAATGTAGTATCGCGTACCGTTTTTACTTGGATGTAAGACATGTAGCTTGGACACCGCACGTTGGGGACATAGAATCTAAAGTGATGCAAGATTTTGTCAACAAATAAATTAAATGAGATAATACCTATTTAGGTTATTGATAAGCAGCTCAATAGTTCGGAAACAGATGTTTTAATGTTGAAGGAAAATAGAGTTTGAAGAGATTATAAGAATCTCCATATTACAAAAATGTTAGCACTGGCCATTTGAATTTAATTTCTTACACAGTATGTGATTTTAAGTTGGAAAAAATCGTCATACAAATTCACTGAAATTCTATCAAATAAAATTAAAAAAATCAGTGGCCCTCCAACTTTTTTAGGTCTGGGCCTCAGATTTCTGTATATGTTTCATGATCATTTGTCAATCTAATAGGCAAGTAATACATCGGTCAGTGATGGGTGATCAGCCACCTGTGCTTGACACACGCAGCGGCCGTCGAGTTTTTGGGTCTATGGCAAACGTTCCTTCACCGTTCGAGTGAATGTTAAATGTGCGTATAGAAAGAAAGTCCATTGGCGCATAGCCGGGGAACGAACCTACGACCTCAGAGATGAGAGTCGCACACTGAAGCCACTAGGCAAAGATCGCTCTATCAAACACAAAATTAATTAATAATAATATAAATTATCTACGAGTATCGTCAACTGAATGAATAGTGACTTACAGTGAGGTTATCGAAGTCCTGAAGTTTGATATGCAGCGTATTGTCTGTAAGTCGTCGATGTAAGGAATCTGCGGTAGGCGGTGCTCCCGGAGAAGTATGAGAGGCCCCACCCACTGCGCTATATCCGAAGCCACCTTCGAAACTGTAATACAGTAATTCTAAATGATTTTTGATTTTCGGGCCTCGAGCGTGAATACTGAATCCAGAAATTCCGTAACGAAAAAACCTTACGCGTTAGAGCGGGACATAACGCATACTGCGTATTCACATCTCTCTGACGAGATCGGTGCAGCCGGTGCGCGTTAGAGTGAGACAGACTATATAGGCGAGTTAGTCTGAGTCTGGTAGAGTGGTAGATTGAATTATTTATCAAAGAAAAAAAATACTGCATAATAATTATAATTGCATAAGTTGAAAAAAAAATGCAATAGCTTTACCGCGGCAGTCCGCGAGTGCCACACTTTTTTTTTTTAATTGTATCGAATATTAGATTATATGGAAAATTTATATCGTAAGCAATTACCATTTTAACCACGAATATTACGACGAAGCGTCAGGAATGTGTAATTCTTATTTATAACTTACCAGTCCCATTCATCACTTATATCCGTCATCTCATGCTTAGACTCCTTTTCCATTTCATCCAGCAAGTCTGCCCCGGATGTATCACAACCTATAAAATTTATGTCTTAAGTATATTTTAACGAATAACAGCTCCACGATATATTCTGCGGGTGATGCATTTCCCACAGCCTTACCTGGAGTGCTAGGTCTGCTGGTATCAAGGTCATAGTCAGCTTCGGCGAGAACTTTATCGTTACCAGTCAAGTCTGTTTCGGTTTTAGTTCTCAGTTGCACTGAGGAACCAGGTCCTGTATACATTATTTGATATATGATATCTGCGATTCAAATTAAAACATGATAAAATGTTTTTCAAAATTGATTTATATAAACATATTTACATTTCATAATTAAAATAAGGCTTAGTGAAATGAAAAATAAGAAAATAAACAAAAATATTCAATTGTTTGTAATTTAATTCGTTTAAACAATTCTTCTTTTTGGCATTTCAAAGTCTTATCAATCACCCTAATACGATTAAAACGCAATATTTGGGGCATACCGAAGGATTACAAGACAATGGTATTCATCAGTATTACCTATATCATTGACGAGCGTCAAACCAGGAGCCACAATTGCAGATACCACAGCCGTTCGGTCCAATACAGCCTCACTAAGTGCTCTAAGCGCACGCGCGGCGGAAGGTCCTAAAGTCACTGAGAGTAGAGATCGGGCTTCCAACACTACGTATGTGCATAGACGATTCTCTTCAGACGTCGACTCCACGCTATCTTCCCTTTCTGGTTCCTAAATTGATACAAACAAAATCAATAAAATATGGAATGTATGTATGAATGACATTACTATTTATTCGACAATTAGAGAGATAAGACAGTTTTCATATTTAATAATTTGATTGGCTTGTTTCATAAAAATGGAATTCGAAATGCGATTATGCTTGGAGTAATTAGTGATTAATACCCTAACATTTTATAGATAAAAATGTACCTGAACTGTAACCGCTTTGTGCTCTTCTTTTTTCTCCTCTCCATCAATGAGAGTTTCAGGCTGCTCTTCTTCTTTATCGCTCTGTTCTGGGGCCGAGGAGTCTTCATCATTGCTGACTTCTTCAGCACTTGATTCACTGCTGTAAATTAATATGTTTTTAATAATTTATATGTCGTATTAATAAGTAATCGTTTAGCTTTTAGACTTGGTTTATTCCTAGCATCGTGAGACAACATGTTAATAAATTCTGTTAGTATTATAAAGTAAAACAACACACCTATTTACAAGATTATTTGTATCTAAATTGTTCTTTTCTTATTATTATTAATAATTCTTACTCCATAAACAAATGTCCCATGGCATCGGACATTTTATCCATCTTCTCTCCTTCGCTGTCCGAATTTGACTCGTCAATATCCAATGCCCTCAAGAACGACACACTGCTAGCTTCAAAGTCAACATTATAGCCCTTATTTTCTTTATCATAAGGACTACGTATAAAAGTCATCTCATTATCTGTATCAGCCTCATCTGCAGACGTCTCTGATCCAAATTCATTGCGTTTTTTGTTCTTTTTCTTTGTTTGTCGGACATGGTCTGATACTGATTCCTCTTGCTCGTTCTGAATCAAACGTGCCGACATTGGGTACGATTTGGCCTAAAAGTATTTATTAAGATTAAGCTATCATTCATTCAGTTATTAGAATTTCCCAAAGGTTCGCTGAGGTAAAGCTTTAAGGAAAAAATTTAAGTGATTTTAATGCATTTTTACATTGGATAACGCACCGGCGGTCAGATTTATAAACAATAAGTATATATGACTCCTAAAAACCTCCACAAACAACAACTTAAACTCACTATGGACATGACATAACATAGAAACAAAAAGTCTTGGAATATTAAAGAAAATGATCATATCAATATGCAAGACTTTATGAAATATCATTTTCATACAAATTTATTTCTTAAGGATTTATATATTTGTTAAATAGATTTGCTTTATCTATATATAAGATATAAAACTCTAACGTACCTGGAATATAGTGGCAATGAGTTCCCAGGCGCTCTGTTTGTTATCTTCTACCACAGGCTCTATAAGCGGCTCCCATACAGACAAATGATCATTATATACACTGGCCTGAAGACGAAGTCCTCCTGACCCACGCGCCTCGCCTGTCCATTCTGATATAGTAAGCTCGGTAGACATCTGTAGAAAAATGGTTTGGTGAAAACGACGGATTTTTATATTACATTTGTGATAATTTCTTTACTTTGTCGCCATAGGTGAATAAAGAAGTTTGAATAATTGTTAGTCATATCAAGAAACATCGACTGCTTGGATGGTTTTTATTCTTCTTTTTTTTCTCATTTGCTATTAGTAATTAGTCTTTTGTAAGGCCTGCTCCACATTGTAAAACATTGAATACTTTAAATCTCATAAGGAATTATATTCCACAGAATAAATAATATAAACACAAACACATATATATAATTATATTCTTATAAACTTCAGAATCTTTGGTAACAAAACTCTCCTACCTTAACCAACAGAACCGGAATCCTTGCAGTCTGTTCAAGTTCAAACATAATGCGCACTATTGGGACAGTAACTACGAATGTCTCTGTAACTTTTCCAGCTGGATACTTTGGCTGTAAGTACGTATCTTCGGTATGAAAGGAGAGGTACGGAGCAACTTTCTTTGGAGCCCAGAGATCCTCGTCATTCTTCTCCGATTGGGGATTATAAGTTGAGAAGTTGAATAGCTCCTTTTCATCCGGGACAGCCAGCTCCGAGGACACTTCTTCGATTATGTCTATAAACAAAAAACGGGCTTTAAAATGTATTAAAAACTAACGACTTATATAATCCACTTAATGAAAAAATGTCAGTATGAACAATATTGCCAAAGTTAAAAATGGCGTTCTGATATTAGAAATTATTCTTTATTTAAAAATTGTTGCTTTAGTATAAGATTCCGATATACAACGACCTTCACCGAGATGCTTATTTAATGAAACGTATTTTATATTTAATTTAATATGTCAATAAATAGAATCCATATGGGTTGCCTAACAAATTTCAGTCCAGAGTATGTTTAATTAATATTAAAAAAAATTTTTTTTTTTTATAATTTGCATGTAGTAAATTTTTTTAATTTTTTTCAATCAATATTTTTAATCAGGGTAGTATTATATATGTATCACTATAACTTTATTTTTTACTAAAGATGTATATATACTTTAGTGTCACATAAAAAATAAACACATAAATAATTAATTGTTTGCATATTCTATGGGCTTTATACTTTCGATTGGTATAGAATTTATCTATTTTATATTTATTGACATATTAAATTAAATATAAAATACGTTTCATTAAATAAGCATCTCGGTGAAGGTCGTTGTATATCGGGATCTTAGACCACTTGTTTATATTCCATCAAACGTACCTAGAACAGTGTGTATTGTGGTCGCTGCGACGTGCATGTTGACTTCCGACACCGACAACTTTACTTTGACCCCTTCCTCGATACTTTTAAAGCTTTTTGAGAATTCAAGGTCACACGGTTTCAGTACTAGCTGGGGTGGAAGATTTTTTAATTTAGATTGTAATTTCGACATAATTTGAAGCCCAGCGAGGGATATTACTAAGGATTCAGTATTGGAGTGGAATGAGTAATCCACGATCAGCTCTGTCCTGAGAAGAAGGGCGTGTCCTTCAGTTTTATTAAGGTCGGTAAAGAACATTATCTCGGGTTGTCGGCATTGTATTGATATTGATAGGCTGGGTCTCTCTTCGGGGGCTGACGTTGCTGTAATCAATAAAAAAATTATCAATTGTTTTTAATACTTAGTTTATACTTTATAACCAAGTAAACAAAAAAGTATATAAAGTAATACTTCTTTAAGTCTAAACAAAAACAAAAACTTATAACAAATCTGTTATAAATGTATTTAAAAGAAAAGTACGTGCGTACAAAGTACACATGTCAGAAGTGAAACTTCCGATACTTAGAGGGAGGGCAAAAAGATATGTTAGGAATTTAATAAATTTAATTGTCATTAAAGTATTAAAATTGTCGAAAATTAACATAAATTATTAATTTAGTTCTTTCATTTATTTCTTCGATAATAAATACACGTAGCATTTTAATTTACAAAAAAATGATAAATAATAATATAATAAAAAGTGTAAAATAATCTACTATATAAAAATAAGTCGGGTTTTCCTTCCTGACGCTATAACTCCAGAACGCACGAACCGATTTCCACGGTTTTGCATTCGTTGGAAACGTCTCGGGCTCCGTGAGGTTTATAGCAAAGAAAATACAGGAAGACTGCTGGCGAAACGGAGTTCGCCGAGTTTGCTAGTAAATAATAAATGTTACGTGATCATTGGTGTTAAATTAAATGCACACATCGAGAGAAAGTCCATCGGTGCACACCCGGGATTCGAACCTACGACCTCAGAAATCAGAGTCGTACGCCGAAGCAACAAGGCCAACACTTCTTACCAACCTACATTTTATACATAATTCGAGATAGGTAAATATAGTATTTTAGTGTATTATATAATATATATATTTATAACTTTGATAATGACATACCCGTAGAATAATAACCGCTGGTAGAATCACTCGAGCTGGGAAACCTTCCAGTTCTGTTATTGTTACCACGGTTAGGCGGATCACCCACGTAGCCATGGTTTACCACGCCACCATCCATGGTTTTATCACCTGTAATAAAATTATGATTATATCGTTAATAAAAATGTTTTATTACTTACTCAAATAATGTACAACCATGATATGTTGATAAAACCAAATATAACTATTTTTGTAGATATACAATTTGTAAATAAAGCTATATTCTCGAGTTTTAGTTTTGTTCTATTCAATACGTTTTCCTAGTGTTCATTCTAAGCCAATTAAATACAGTAACTATGTATATGTAATGTTTTCCCGCGTAAACGTTGATCTTACTAACTATTTTATAAACGATACCTATGTTAAGACTTACCAGGCATAGCGCTGAGAAGAGTCCTGACTAAATTAATCAAGAAGGGTGGAGCCAAGTTCAGTCTCGTCTTTTCCACTCTAAGATCGACGCTAATGGCACGGGACGATCTTCGCACAGAGAGCTCAAGTAACGCAGGCCGCACTACGGCTATTCCACCGGATGAGCGAGATCCACCGCCTTGGGATTGGAAGATTCTACAAGGAATATTTTTTATAAATATTGCATAACGATAAAACATCTATGATTTAAAAATAAAAACTACAACATAACACTTTTAAGTAGGTAGTTATATATAAACGGATCGCTACATTGTAAATAAATTATCTAAAATTAAGTGAAAATGTAGAAAGCTATGAAATTATCAGATTTCCATATAAAGTTCAGATTAATATTATATTAAGATTCTCAAATTTGATTTAAAAGAGATTTATTGTTTCTATAAAAAAAACTAAGAAGAATAATATCATTAGGTCAAATCTTGCCCTAGTTTTTGAAGTGTACAACTCATACAGAGATACGTAAAAGTAACATTTAAATTATACGTAAAAAATCATCTATTGCTATTTTTGAAAAAAATAATTTAAATATATTAATTCCTAAAGTGATATATACAGGTGAAAATGTCATTTTTGTATGGTAAGTATTAGTTACCTTCGTATAGCAATACTTGTATCAGGTCGAATATCCTCAACTAGTAGGCTCTGCAGACTGGCTTTCATCTCAACACTATTGTCTGAAAAGTAATCGAACACGACGGTTGCTTCTCCCGATGTTAATTTCGCTAAGCCATGGTTTAAGTCACGGACTGGAGAACTTAAGACTTCGTCGAGATCTGAGAATAATTTGAGTTCTATTCCTTCTAGGGTGAATCTGAAAAACAAGTGTTCAACAATAAAATATTTAAAACGAGCAAATAATAAATACATAGTAGATTGATGTAAATCAATTTCTATCAAAATTATTACCTAATTTTATAAGCCGCAGATATGTAAATTTTTATAGAAATCAGATAGCATAAGTGCAATATGTTTGAAACTCCGTAATATTTAAATGTAATTAAAAGAAAGCTTTTCAATACTTGTATACCTACCCACACACGAACGATGTATGATAGGGATGAAAAGAATAAATAAAATAAAGAACACGTATCAAGAATAATTAAGGTAACAGATGTTATAATAAAAATAAATAACTTAAGTGGAAATGGGCGGGGCACATGGCAAGAGGAAAAGAAAAGTGGAGAAGGAAAGTTCTAAACTGGTTGCCCAAGGTACAATAAACACAAAAGAGGAAGACAATTTAGAAGACCAAATTAAGGAAATAGCAGGACATGGCAGAGAGAGACACAGTGCAGACAGTATTGGCGGGATTTGGAGAAGGCCTTTGCCAAAAAAGCGCACACAGATATTTAAAAAGATTGAGATGATAGAAATATAAATGTAAATAAGTGTTCTGCGCGTTTTTGGTTGATCATCCTATCCGACGCAACGATAACTAGTATCGCCGGAAATTGAACTATGAGCATATCTTTAAGACACACATGTACAGTTTATAAAGTATAGTTAATAATAACATATACATTTTTTCTACTACTATTCGAGGTAAATTATAAGTTTTGTACAATTAGTCTATACCTTATGACAGATTCCTTGCGCACAGGTTCACCTTGCGCAAAGAAAGCTTGCAACTTTTTAACTTGCTCGTCTGTTGGAGCCAACTCTATAGGCGATGTTGGCACAATCATACCTGCAAGAAATTTTATACAATAATGACATTATGGTAATGAAGTACTCTTTGCCTGAACAACCAGTTATTTCCCAATTCAATAGTATATTAGTCAATAAAACAAGTGTTTTAAGAGTAAAAACAACAAGTGGAGGGATTATATTCATCTTCGTATTAATAGTATTTTTCGAATCGGAATATTGTATGAGGATTACTAACCAATATAATTGCCTTCGCTCAAATTGTCAGTCCATACAGCGAAGAGCGTAGCCAAGTCCTTCTGTCCAATATTAATATTAACGGTATCCATCGTTATATCCGCTTCACACAGAAGTAAGTCTCGATACGCGGCGACGTTTGACACTTGAACGTACCCAATTGTACGTTTTAAGTCACAACGCACTGATATAGATTCTAGGATTGGTTCCTGGAATAATATAAATACTGATATGTCGAGAATAAGATAGACTTATAGCGTTTTTTTTTTATAACTTATAGCCTCTACGCACTCCGTGAGTTAGTTGTTTAAACCTACCTGTGTCTAAGTTACCGAATTATATATATATATATATATTATTCGGTTCACTCAGAGAGAGAGTATATATATATATATATATATATCAGTAGAATGATAGTTGTTTCGCTTAGAAAGCTAATAACAATAAAATTGATGCAAAAATGTGTGGTGCCAACAACATTAAATTTTTTATTTTGGAATTTTTCAAATGAATCGAGAGTTAACGTTATACAAAGAACTTAATATCAGATATTTATGTTTATTAAAACTAGAATATAATACGGCATATAATTAAAGGGCAAATAGATCCACAGAAAACACTATTCAAATTAGATTTCAATTGTAAACAAATTTAAATACTAGTCGATGCAAGCACCTTTTGGGACGTTTTTGTGTTAATTTGAGTAGTAAAACTAGTAAAATATATTAATATCTCGTACCTGAACTTCTAAAGTACCAGCTAAAGTCATGACAGCTCTGGACAGAGTGATATTGTCTAGTTTGAATAAAACGTTGTCTATGACGGGACTCTGAATGGGACTGGAAGCTTCTTGGCTTATATTCACGGTCTTGAAGAAATTCTCTATCATGAGATCACCTGTAAGAGGAAAATTTTAAAAAAATCACTTAAACATGCTAAACTTATATTATTAAAAAAAGGTTAATTGCATAATATTTCCTTATAATTTGAATTGAACATACCTAAGTTGAAAACCAATAAATTAGGCGACGATGGCTTTTGAGGCAGCAACAAAACTGGCGCGTGTATCTGAAATATAAATAATAACATTTAGAATACCGTATACCACATAATACTTAACGTATATCTTTATATATATAATTCTTCTGTGAGTGTGTATGTCACTGAACTTCTCTCAAACGACTGGACCGATTATAATGAAATTTTTTGTGTGTGTTCAACGGGATCTGGGAATGGTTTAGATTCACAAATCAGCCCGCCAGATGGCGCTGCAGTCGGAACTTTCATACTTTGCTTTACTAATCGCTTGAAATATCATGCAGGACAACGTCTGTCGGGTCCACTAGTATATTATAATTCTGGCATCATAATTTTCTCAGCATTAAAAAGTTATCTATAAAACACGCAAAAATATGTTCAAATTAGGAAAAAAATCCCAAAATGCGGAATTTTTTTATTGGAAACGTAACAACATAATATATCTACCAGGCAACAAAGTATAGCAATAAATCTTATTTTACTATGCGTGTGAGAGCGTTAATTAGCCCTACCTCAATAGCCAGACTGACTCTGATGACAGAAGTTCGTAATTCCGCTGCTTGTTCGTGAGCCGCTCTCTCCGCCGCGACAGCCGCTTCAGTCGCCGCCGTAGTAGGTATGAGCAGTTCGAGGAATTGCTGGAAATAGTATTTATTCACTATAATTAAAAGATACAATAACAATGAATAATACAACATATTCAGGATTTATTAATTATTATTAGTTGTTTAATCATATATTAACTTGATAATTTGGAGAGAAATTGTACATCAAATTAAATGCTTGGTGTACCAAGCATTTAATTTGATGTACAATTTCTCTTCTTTGAACAAATTTTATATTAAATGAAAGTCTCCATAGCGACAACATTATTTATAAACACAGCGTTTACAAAGACTTGATGTGTGTGAAAAAAATATTTTATTAAATATAGTCGTTTTTAAACCAGTGTGACATGCACATATTAAAAAAAGTACTCCAATACTCAAAAGAGATTTCATACCTGCAAATTATATATAAGCGAGCAGAACAGCACGATGTGTAGTCGACCTATGTATATACGTAGCTCTGCGCGGGGTCTCGCTTCAACACCACTCGACGAACGTACATATTTCATTTCTAACACTTTGTCTTCGTCTGGCCATACCAACTGAAATTATGCTTATATAAATGTACTAATATTGCAATAGCGCACATTTCATAGACGTTCAATATTATAAAAAATCATCAGTTTCTTGTCGAATCAATAAATAAACAAATATGTTATCAGACTAACCTTCGGATAGAGCGTGGCATCAGATAAATCGTCAGCTTGCAATGATCCAAGGTATAGACGAAAGACAAGTCGATCGTTGGCGCGAAAAACACAGTCACTCTCCAATGCCAAGATTCGCCATTCTACAGCGCCTTCTGTTTGACACGCGCGAATTCGTATACAGGATACCCTAATTTAAAAAAAAGTTGAAATAATAGTAGGTCAAGATTAGGGAGTGATGGAAGCATATCTCCGCCTTCTCGACAGACAGAACAGAGTAAAACAACTGGAGACTATATCGCTAAATCGATAATAAACAATACTTCTAAAGATTAAAATTTTGTATAAAAAAAAGTGTTTATCCTTTATAAACAAGGCAAGATTTGGAAACACTTTAAAGAATAAAATACCAGTGTCAGAGTTTCCAGCTCTTCCACAATAAACTTAATAGTAATTACATTACATTTTTTAACTGTTTACAACACGCGTGTGTGCATGACTCAGTGAGTGAGTGAGTGAGTGAGTATAATGTGTAACTAACTACATGTTAGGTCTTAGAAGCATCTCCAACTCTGCGTAAGGTGTGTTCATAAGCCAGTCATTTAACCGTGTTTATTTAGATCGTGGACGGTGAGCGAGTGTTAACCAGCCTATATAATTTATAATAGATGTAGTCTGCCTGCATAAGTTATATTGCTTAGTATTGTTAAGTTCTTTAATTATGTGTTTTAGTACCAAAGAAGAGAGTAACTTAATAACAAACAAAGGCCTCTTTTAATTAATCTAATAAAAAATAAAATAATATATAAAATAATAGTACCGCATAGAATAACTGAATTTTGTAGCTCCAGGTGGTACGGGCGGGTCAGCCTCAGGTTCCATAAGAAGGTCCCACAATCGTTGTGTCTTTGGCAACACCACGCTTGTTACATTTATAGCGTGACGTTTTTGTATTCTGAAAAAGCGATTTTATAAACAGTATCTAAGATATTGAGAGACAATAAGATATTGAAATGATTATTATATGCGTACAGCAACAGGTTACGCATTTGTATACATCGAAAACTTTGTAGAACGTAAAATTTATGAAACGTGGCATGTGAATTTAAAATTGAGAGTTTGTTTAAACCTTCTTTAGGAATGGATTTACTAAAAATGGCTTGTCTTTCGAAAGCTTTTATTTATTTCAAATGAGAAAAATGTATTTTAAGCTTATTCTTCTTTAGTATATATATATATATAGGGGTACATATTATATGTATAATAGGGCTGTAACATTTCGATACTGTCCATGAAATTTAATTTTTTATAATTCGAGACAGTAGCACTAACTTTCTTTGTATATACTCCAAGTACTTGATCAGCGTGGCCAGAGCCGGGGCATGCGCTAGTATAGAGATGTCTCCCGTATCGGCCACTAACGCATGCTCTACGTTGTGGAAATGAGAGCGGAACTCCGGGCAGTTTGCGCGGACCTAATGAAACATTTTCAAATTTAATCACCACTATATTGCATATTTAGCATTGAATTTAAATTAAAAAATCTTACAAGAATTTAAAATATATTCTAATTTTCAATACATACTAAAGATTTCTTAAATCTAGATTTAAGAGCTGTCGAAACATTTGTTCCACAGAAGAGGTAGTTTACTTGCTTTCGATTAGATTGTATTTTAAGAAATCTTCTGTATTGCTGACTACGACAGGTACTATCTAAAGTCCCAGCAGTAGTTGGTACGTGTTGAAATAAATGCTTAGGGTTATTAAAAGTTAAATAGACAGCTTATAACCTAGTGATTCTGAATTCGATGTACCCTAAGGGCATTTGGTAGACTTAGAAGTCTTTTAATCTATAGATCATAAATTATATATTATATAGGTGTATCTATGCCCTTTGCCTTATTGGGGGGTAGTCTATCAAAGACATTTCATACCTTTCTATAAAGTAAGTTAAACAGCTCTTCACTACTAGTCAACAACTCCAAGTATTGTCCAGTACTGCTGTGGTGCTGCTTATCTGTAAGCAATGCTGATCCAACTGATAATTGTACGGCGGGACCATAGGCCATTAGAGCCACATCAAGACACAGCTTTGTCACGCTTAACATGATGTAGGGTCGGTCCACTTGATCGTTGGATCGGTTGAGATTTATTACAATCTCACCTGAAATAAGTTTTTTTAAATAATCAGCTTCCCGGCATAAGTGGAAATTAAAAGTATATCATAACAAAAAGGAACGGCAAACCATGCGTTTGACGAAACTTGAGCATGATTTTTACTTATCATTAAAAGAGCCTTAACTCAATTAGCCCGAGATTCAAAGCCCTTCATTTTAATCTATGAACAAAAACTAGTCGCTCCATACCCATTTAGGTAAACAATAGACTTTACGTATTCAAACATAATTGAAGAGTAGGTACAGAAAGTAGATCACTAATTCCTAAACTAAAATACATACCAATGATAAATCTTAGAAGCGTCCCAATATTGTTGCTAGGTGATACATTATCGTCGAAGCCGGGAAGGTCCACAGATCGTGCATATTCCTCTACTTCTTCATCACTGATGTCTGCCGGCGGAAGAGATTCGACGGTAGGAGAATGAGAGTGACCGCCGTCCAGTTGGGTTTCTGGTTCTCTAAAGAGTTAATTCACTTTGTTTATTTCAACAAATGAGAACTTAAATATAGGAACAACCAGTGAATTGAAATATATGATATATTTTGATTCTTTATCGGAATTAGCAGATAGTTTAAGCAATTAGATTGCGAGATATTTGCGGAGGATGAAGTTTGCTCCAGCCGAAAGGGAAGATCCCCGATCAGTCTATATGTATTGACCGCCCCAAGGCGTTGGACTTAGGCCGGAATGTCTTTGTTAGCGCGTTTTAGGAGATGACGTCATACCACGCAATTATCATATTTATTAAATGGCTTTAAACCATTCCGGAATAAATATTTCGGATGGAATATAATTGTATCATTAGTGTTAAAAACCTGAACTAATACCTATTCCTCTTGAAATATGCAGAAACGATCTTCCTTCTTAATTTAACCAGCTCTCCATAACCAGGGTCGGCTAGGACCCTGTCCAATTGCAGGGTCTCTACCAAATCTGGATCCAGGAGGTCTTCCGCATAATCGCCAGAATCCATGAAGGATACAGGAACGGTGTTAGGTACAGGAATCGGCAGATTATCGAAGTAGTCCAAAAGAAATCCAATGATCCGATCAGAAATATTTAATTTGAGACTCGACAGTGAAATATTCAATTTGTATCTGTAATAGGATATAATTTTTCAAGTTTTCAAAGTGAACTTTAACAATTTGCGAAAATTCTGAGGTATAGATCTGATTTGACAAAAATAGGCAAGAATCTTGATGAAGTTAAAGAGAACATTCTATTTTATTAATTCGACAGTAATACTGATGGTTCTTCCGGCTCAATAAATGCCTATATCTAGGAGAAATAGAACTTGCGTTGCTATTTGTAACTCCGCTTTTTGACTTGGGGAACGTTCAAGTATTACGTAACGAATTTGGGGGGGGGGGGTTCCTTTTGTAAAACGTTACGATGCGGGGCGGGGATTGAATTACGCGTTATTGTTAATATTATCTTCGATTTACCACCACATAATGGTAACTTTTAGGTGTAAAGAGTCACTAGGTGGCCACGAAACTTTTTAATATCCTTGGGTACAGAAAAACGTTACGGAGCGTTACATGGGGGGTGTCAATAATCTCCAAAAATTGCGTGTCGTAATACTTGAACGCTACCTTGACTGATATTTATTCAAATAACCATGATAATAATTGAATGCATATATTTTATAACTCCGTAATTATTTTCGTACCTCGGAAGAAGTTTATAATCTTTCCTTATACTGGTTGAAAAGACTAATGTGCTCTTAACCCTTGGTACGAGATGATGTTCAGAATCTCCAAGTTTTCTCGACTCTCGCCATGGCTCGTTCCAATCGCAGAATAAAATCTACATTAAACCCAAAATAATTAGAATTTAATTTAAGTACTAATTAATGTGCTCCGTGGTTTCTTCTCCGTCAATACCGTCATAGCGTGATGTTATATAGTCTGAAGACTTCCATAATAAATGAACTATCCAATATTTATTCACACCAGTAGTTCCAAACAAGCAATCTGTTCAACTTTATAACATTAAGCTACATAGTAATAATAATTAAAAATGTATAAATTGAAAATTGAAAAAAAATATATATTAAGCAAGTATACTTATTACAAACTCTAAAACAATTAATCACCAATACTTCTTCGTTATATATAGATATTACATTTATATTACCCACAGCAACGTATAAGTTAAATACAAATTAAATTATTTAAACTACATTGATTAGTAAAACATTGTTTGAATAAAAAAAAATGATTACAATAGACATAAAAAGTTTTAGTAGTGCTTTACAAGCCAAATATTCCATTTTTAGAATTTTTCCATTTGCCTGGAAGACATCGCTTAGTTGCGATAAGGCCGCCTTGTATTTTAACTTAATTGTTATTATTATTTAATTGTGTGCAAAAAGTGTAGATAAAATAAATTCCGATTAGAGAAACACGTAAATTATTACGTTATAACTATCAAACTAATTTGTTTTGGTCACGTTTTCACAAGCCATACCTGGAATGAGCATTCTGCATGGAAACGATCGTATAACTTTTCTTCGAGTTCCATACACGTAGCATCTTCCAGAACTAAGTTCGATGGTTGCAAGTCAGTTTTTATTATGATTCGATTAATATCGATTACCATTAGACGTCCTGGCCTAAAATATAATATTGTCAGTAGCTATATAAATAAGGAGTAGTAATAAACAGTAGCTATATAATAATTATTATAATTTAAAACAAGGAAATAAGACATGTATTTTTAAAAATACAACTTAAAAAAATAATATTAATAAAAAAAATTTATAGATTCCAATAAAATTTGTAATACTTAGAGTTGCAAATAAGTTCTTGGTATTATAATATCTTTGAATTTTACGATTATTCCTTTACACTTACTTATGCATACAACCATGCTCAGGTACAATCACACATGGCCCTTTTACATCCACATTGATGTTAAACACTTTCTTCCTACTAACAGCATAAGTTAAAACCGATTTACTGATATTTCCTGCTTCTTCAATAGCCGTGGTAACTTCTTGTAATAACTCGTCAGAACTCATTGAATGGGTTTGAAAGAAATTAATAAGTTCCGTTATAGCATGCTGAAATGTGTAAATTATAAAGTAAATAAGACTATACAAATAGTGATTCATTCATCTTGTATAAGTTACGTCACTTTTAGGAAAAAAATATTTTCTGTTTCACAAAAATTATGTAAATCAGACGTTTTTTTATGTTAAAAAAAAATTAAAATGAAGAAAAAACTATAAAAAAACCAAACAGAGTTTGTCAGGTGTGGGGTTCGAACCCACGCTCCCTCTCGGGAACCAGAGCTTAAATCTGGTGCCTTAGACCACTCGGCCAACCTGACTTATTAAACGTGCTTGAATAAGGAGTACTTATTATTCAAAAGATAGAAATAATATTAATTTTCTATTTATCAATTATTGTTAATTATTATTATAAGAAAATTGCAAATACTGTATAATTTAATAAATTTACTAAATGTTATTTACTCTATATTCCATACAATCACTCGATAAATGATATTTCTTTTTTTTTATTATTTGTTTTGTAGTCTGTCTGTAATCTACAGATTTTCTACACAATTGTGATAATATACTAATCTATTTATTTAACCTATTCCTGAGTGTGAATACTGTCATGATTTTTTTATTAGCTACATAATCAATATTAATTGAATAAAAGAATTTAAAAAATATTACAGCAATATGCCAACCATTTCTTATTTAGCAAAGTTGTAAGTATTTATATTTGTGATATTTTATTTGTAGGAAAGTGCTAACTAATTAAGTTGTAAGGAGTACCAAATGAACATATAAACATCAAAAATGTTATGGTTGTTTATTTTATATCAGCAATTTCATTAAGTTGAATTAAAACTCACCTCAATATAAACCATCTCTAAAGGTTCCATGAGACAAGTTATTGCCAAATCCGCATGATTATTAATCGGGTTTCTTTCAATGTCCAATGCTAAGGCGGTTCCAAGAGTGTTTTCTCGCGCAGTGACCAATAACTGTACCAACTCGCCATCTGACGACACGCCTTCCACAACTATGTTATCTGCTCGAACTGAAAACTGAACATAAAATTGAAATAATAAGATGTTGATGTTTTTTTTGTTTGCTCTAGTGCTAACTGGTATTATCCGGTTTCGCTCAAATATACACAGAAAGTGATTAAAGTGTAGTCACTTTATAAGTGCCACCTTTGAAGGTCATTTGTTTTAATGCCCAGCACATCAATTATGGTGATACCAAAACTGTAATATGTTCTTCAAGAGAGGCACAAGATGTAGGTACGTTACTTATTTTAAGGCTTTTTCGAGATATTGTCAAATATATACATTCATAAAAAATCAAAATTCCTAGAAAGCTAAATAATAAATATAGTATAGAAATTATATCATAAAAACCTTGTATGCTTTAGCAGACAGTCTTGTTTCGAGAGATGCGAGGAATTGAGTAAGAGTAACCACTAGAACTTCTCTATTCCTGTTCATCAATGTCAATGAGCTATTCGCCAGAGTTAGATTTATTTTGTGCTCTAAAATAGAAAATTGTACTGTTATTTTTAAAGGTAAAGACTCTTAATATAGGAACTACGCAAGAAGATAATGTCAAATTCTGCTGAGATATCTGTCACCTGTCCTACTTGCATTTTCAAAGTTGCGTTGGAGTGGTGGAGGCAATATGGAATCAAAAAATAAGATCGGCGAAACACCCGCTAGGCCCCAGTGTTGCAGGGGTCCATGGGCACAGGTTATAATTTTATTCCAAGTGACCCGCCAGCTCATTTGCCTCCGTGCCATAAAAAAGTACTTAATATCTGTTATAAGCTCCACAAATACCTACTTCCATAGGGCTTTCGCAATACTGAGGCATTTACTGAGTAATACCAAACACCAGTAACCAATAGACTTTTTTGCGTCTGTTTCACTCATAATTTGCTATATATTAAGGCAGGCATCAAGTAAAGTGTATTAGGTATTGGAATTATATACGATCTATGCCTTCTAGACAGTTTTTTTCTTGAAGAAGGTGACATAGTACGTAGACGAAATAAATGTAAATATATATCATCCAAGAAAGTATGATTTTATAATACTCTAATCTTACCAATGCATTGTTTAGATTTCTCCTTATAAGGTTCACCCTCCACATATCCGATCAGCTCACAGACCTTTTTCTTCTCGGGACTTGAGAGATGGCTCCACAATGTTTTATTCCTCTCAGTTTTAACGCAAAGCTCAGCCTTCGACTTGACGCTGTCAACTTCGTTCTCAGAATCTGATAGTGGATTCCACCAATCAAATTCCGTCTCTACCACTTCAATTCTATCGGGCTCTTGGTTGAGAAGCTAAAAAATTTTTTTTTATTAACACTTTATTACACACACATATTTGGTACATATACATTCAGATAACGTAAATTAAAGAAGCAACGGGCAGCCATATCGCTAACAAGCAATCTCTTCCAGGCAACCCTAGTTAGGAAAAAGAAATGCTAAGGGTGCAAAAAGTGCATAACTATATTTAAAAAATAAAATTACAGCCTTCTACAATTACAAAAAATACAAAATTCACGATTAAACTGATGGAAAGGAGGTTATTATTTATATAGAAGACTTTTAAAAGACGTTAGAGAAATTAAGACGTTAACTGAATAATAAACCAGCCGCGGACAAAATAAAACTGTCTTCTTGTCCTTACCTCAAACTTAGCCTGTTCCCTCGCAATAACGACCGATATGATCGGCAAGTTATCCTCACACTTCTGCAAATCCATCTTTAATTCTATATCATTTGGACTTCTCAATAGACTCTTATAAGTTTTCTTATAAATATTGTAGTTTTCCCTGTGCTTTTTGATTGCCGCCCAGGTGTAGGGACGAACACGTTGTTCTAAAACCACGTTGTAGGCATATCTCCACCATTTTTTAATGTTTTTCAGTAATGGTACCCCGGGATGAAGATGTCTATATTTTCTGAGGAATATATATTTAATTAGTGTAAATTAATTTATATATTTTTTCTCTTATCGAGAAAGTTAATAGATCAAATGCTTTTTAAACGCTCCCAGGCCATATAGGTAACACAAAAAGAGGTACAGTGGAATCTCGATAACTCGAATGTCAAGGGAACGGCAAAAAAATCGAGTTAACGAGTTTTCGACTTAACAAGAACTGCGAGTATTTTTCGATGTGTAGAGTCGAATTTGAATAACAATTCAACTTAAGTCTTGTAGTATATTTTTTTTAATGAATGAATTCATTCATTGCACGTGTACAAGACAAAAACAAAAAATTAGAAGCCCCAAACCCGAACATTCATTTTGTTTTTATTGGTATTATTTCGGGGAATTCCAAGTAAGCCGTCATTATATTTTACTACGAGTTATAGAGTATAAATATGTATTATCAATACTTCATAGGGAAATAACAATATGTTCGAGTTACAAAGTTAAATAATTCGAGATACCGGGTATTAGGAGTTCAGCGGAAAGAAATGGCAATTTCTTTCGACTTACTGAGGATTTTGACTTAACGAGGTTCGAGTTATCGGGATTCCACTTTATTGTAATTTAGATTTAGTGCAAAGTCTGCCACCTCGGGCGATATACTGTATCAATAAATTATTGTGTATGATATACCTATTAAGCTGTATTCTTCTAAACGAAGCCAGGAGGTTATCAATCGAAAGATACTGCCGCCTTGACAGCTGTAAAGCGCTGTCTTGAAGCACCGCGTCCACCAAAAGTCGTGGGACTCGCGCCTCGCCAGACCGGTTAATTAGAACCTTTACTTTGCAAGTAACTGGTTTTAAAACTGAAATGAAATCATGATAATGTTCTTTAGGTAATGCATTACCGGATATACTTAACATAGCATATTTTTATACTCATGTAGGGATACTCAATAATATGTATGAAAATTTTGTACAGATTCATTTGTTTTTACTGAATTTGAAGATTTGTAGGTTAACTACAATGGAATTTTACACATTTATTCTGTTTGTTTATTGTCGAATATATGTCTGATTCGTTTAAAATTCTTAAGTTACAGCCATGACTGACGATAAAAATAATATTACAATACTTACGAAACTCAAAGTCCTCCTGATGCATCGAGAATTTGTCTAATCCAGTGAGCATATAATGCTTCCAATTATAATACTGCATCGGCGTTATATGGGCTATCTCCCTGTCATCTAACGCCGTGGCTGTTGGATTCCAGTAGAGAGACATAGATTCAATACGCATCATTTGGTATACCGTGGACGCGTTAGCCGGTGTTACCGCGGGCTTCCATTTGCTGAAAATAATAGTCATGTTGATTGAAATTTATCAATATGGTTTTCATGATTTTACTACGACAATATGATAATGCAGATACTTTTAATTAAAAAGCACTGAGTATAATTCAATATGCATTTATTCTTGATACCATTGTTACAATCTAGATTTGCTATATTTTAAAAACATACTAACTTCTCGTGATTTTTTTGCACCTTTGATATTATCATCATCTTTAGGTCTATCATATATATATTATATAACTCCAAACCGAGCTTTTCCCGTAAAAGACGCACACGCCAAAAAAAAACACTGAACGAAAAAAAACCGACGGGTAATTCCCCGTTCCGTTCGATAGACATGAGCACATTTCTATCGAACATGAGATATTTATTTTAATTAAAAATATCGCCTATTGCTTTCAGAGTGGACTGGGGGCCCTTTGTATCCACGGGGCCCTGAGCTGCAGCTCAAAAAGCCCTTAGGTAGATCCGCCCCTGCTTCTAGGTATTATTTTCGGCGCGTAACTGAACAGTTTTGCGTGACTATACTAACCTATTCGTAGTCTCAATAGACAAACTCTGCAAACACAATCCACACGCAAGCGGCCCATCCTTAGAACTGATGGAGTCTTCATATCTCACGTGCACGTTCCTTATATAAATCTGAAGATTATTTACGATCGCTGTAAATAAATTCTCGAAGAAGTTCTGAGGGCCCTTTAGTATCTCACTCTCAGCCTCTAAATCCTGAAGGATCTTCCGTTTCGCTGCTCTTGTTAGTCGCTTCTCGCGTTCTGGATCGAAATAGCTATTAGATATAGCTGGACCGACTAGTATGAGGACATCCTCTATGTGTACAACCACAGGCTGTGTGTACAGACCCGACCATGGTATTTGTAAATTGATTTTTCCAATTGTACCGATTTTCACATCGATTGGGAGATCTAGTTCATACTGGAATAAGAGCCTTGTTAATTATTTTAACTAATATAAAAGTATATGAATAGTACGTAGCTTAAATCTAAATAGGTATATCTACTTATTTCGTTAATATCAGTACAATTTATGGTATGTCTTACCAGAGCTTCAGGCTTAAGCTTTAATTCGGTTAAATTAACATTTCCACTGAAGATGCCAACATTAAGATTTTCAGTATCGAGGTCTTGGACATATTTGCCCAAGAGCCGATTAAGAATACCGGCCACTGCGCCTTCAAACATAGTTTTGATTAGATTTTCACCGCTGGAAATAATAAACCATTAGAATTATAAAAAAAACATTGAATAAATAGTTCATAATTATTGAAAATCTACATCTAATCCAGACTACATATCAACAGAGAGTAAACTGAATGTTATTAAAGCGTACTATCTCTTATCTGATAAACGAACCGATAATCGAAATGTCAAATATTTAAAGAGTACACGAGCTATTGTTTTAATAAAATTAATCCTTCGTATACATGTATCATCCTAGAATATGCCTCTCAGAATTAATAGGCCGGGTGATAGTGACACAAAATAGTGGGACATTTGTACCAGTATGGAGGCTCTTCAGGGGTCTTATTACGCAGTGAAAAAATAAAAATGATGTTCATAACGCTGGTAGCGGCGGCCTAATCGCGTGGGCGTTAGTCGAACTCGTCGGATTAATTAGGGTGTCAAACGATTGTTCCACAAAAATTCTAGTATTTTCCGATAGTCCATAAAGAAATAAGAGGCGGCAGTGTCATGCCATACTTCTCCGGTGTGACTTACAGCCGACGCGAATGCGTCATGGTACAAATGACCCACTATTTTATTTATTTATTAATTTCTTAATCCTACAGCTAACATAAATATATAATAAAAAAAGTTACATTGAAAATATAGCCAGAGATGGAATACATAATATATTTAACTATAAAAAGGTTCAAAAATTTACAAAAGGAAACATTTTGTGTCTCTCGGTATATAAGGAAAAACTGGAACTTTCCATTCAGTTTCCGTCCTGCCCTTCAGGCGATTGACCACCCCGTGACGGCCCAAGCCGAGGTTCGAGTCTCACAGGAGACGCCCTTGCGCTAGTCGCGGGAAAAACGCTCATTCTGGTCGAGCTACGCTCGCCAAAACAGCCCGAGCTGAGCTGTCAAGGCCCTAAAGGCCAACAGCGAGATCCCTTTCAAAAAAAAAAAAAAAAAAATTCCATTCAGTTGCTTTTACCTTATATACCGGGAGACACAAAATGTTTTAGTATAAAACCAATAACGATCAAAGTAAAAAACCATTTGGACATTCGCTCCCAAGTGGGCAGTAATCACGCGAACTGACTTTAATGTTGGTAGACTTCTAGGCACCTAGATTTGAGATAAAAATTCGTGGAAATATCTAGACTAATTTTGTTATATATATAATCGATTTGTCAGATTATAGAGTACTGCCTAAGACCCCCTTTAGTCCGGATTTTTTTACAAAAGAGTACCTTGTAATTCGACAAATCACAGATCTAATGATAAGATTCTATATGTTATATGTAGATACGTATATGTTCTCTGAAGTACAAATCATACTTCATTATATATTATATAACTAAGCAATCAGTAATAATAAATGATAATAATAATCTTTATTTCAGTCGTGGTGCGTACAAGTTATAACTTCTTCAATAACGTATTAGCGACAATTTTCAATAAATATTCAATAATAAATAATGGACCGTGTCGAATTCCAGGGGGCAGCGGATTAGACAGGGGCCGGATTATCGGGGGTCCACTGTATATATGTATAAATACAAAGACTAACAAATAATAATAAAGTATACTCGTATATATATTTTAAAAATATTTAACGAATATTAATTCTGATGATTAAGGAGGAAACCATTAAAATGGTAATGATCAATTAAGTTAAAGTTCACGGTTTAGGCACGCGCAATATCTGATATTATGTTCCCCATCTCAGGCTAAATATAGATTCAAGACCAAGGACGAACTATCGACCTAAACCTTCAGGACCTAATATAATAAAAAAGGATTAGGATATGCGCATGAAGAAACACCTTGCAATTACTTAATAAGAAGAGAAAATTAAATAGATTGTTCGACTACGAATAAAACACTTGTTACTCACCGCCCGTTACATGACTTTTCCCAAACACTGGAAGATTAAGACCTCTTAATGACGTCAAGACCTCCGGAGGGAACGAATGTTTTTGACATGATATGTCAACCAATATTTAGGTACTGCGGGCTACGCAGAAGCAAATCGAGCGCATGCGTAAAGGCTTCCTAGGTACGGCAACCAGCAAAGCAGATATTTGGGAATTCCGTTATGCATTCCAAGGATTCATCTTTGGTCAATACTTTTATGACGTAATAACTTTAATTATAACTATCGAAGAGTATAATTTCATGTGGTAGGTAATTAAATATTAATAACTCGTATACTTTACTAGACAGTAATTTATAAATGTAGTTTAAAAAAAAAAGGATTGGACGATGGCTATTGACAAATTTAAACAGGAATTTACCCCTACCCTAAGAGTAATATAAAATTCTTTAAAATGGTATATTATATTTTTATATATCTTATATTTTACGTAATATATAGGTAGATGTGTCTTTATCCTTCTGTGTATCATTTTTGTTTAGCTTACAAGCTCACCCAAAACACAAACGCCACTTAGAATAAAATGAATTTAATATATATATATACATGGGTAAATAAAACATCAAACATACAATTCATGTAATTTTAATATGATATAACCTGAACACACTACGAAATATTTTTTGTTACATAATTATTAAAGTTTATAAGTCTATCTCTAACAGCAGTTTATGGTGACCGAGGTAAAGAAAGGCAAGCGTTGCAAGATCCAGTCGGTATCTGAGGTTCAAAGCAATCAGACGGGCAGATGGGACAAGACGCTGCGAATTGACGAGGATACTCGCAATGTGGGGCTGATGACCATTGAGATGCTTCACTGTTCTGTAAATTAAATTATAAAGAAGATAAATAAAGAAAATTATAATAATCAAATTATTTCGTAATATTTTTTTACAAATGATATCAACATTTACCCGATAGAGTGTGACGTAATACGATCATACGACCCTGTATGTATATTATCTCAAATAAAAATATATTAAATACCTTTTTTTAAGTTGTAAGTTTTATTATGTAAAGAGTATAATTTAATCACAACCAATTTTATAGTTAATAATATTTAGTAGGTCTTTTATACCAAAGGTAATTTCTTAGGCAGTATTAATGTTTAAAGAACTTTATTTCTCATTACAAAAAATATTTTTATTTACATGAGAAATTTAATATTATATACAAACGAGATACGTCGCCATCAGCTATCCCAATTTTAGTCTAAGGGGCTCATTCTGATGGGTATCTATAATGCCTTTTTGAATTGATTAAACACGCTAATGTTACGAACCTTAGACGGCAATTACGTATTACCTTTATAAAACTTGCAAGCGCACACTGCATCACATCATATGCAGGACAGCCAAGGTGTATTCCCTGTGCGGGTAGTTCACCACTCAAACAGGTCTCTTTCACATTCTCAATAGGGGCAGACCACGCCGCTTTCTGCTTAGCGAAATCATCAAGGTAGGCCTTTATCTTCGCTTTATCTACATTTTTGCCATCCATCCAACCGGATTTCTCAAAAAGGCATGTCATTCTTGCGCACTAAAATGAGTCAAGCAAAGGAAACTATGAAAAACATTTGACAATCATCAATCGATTTATCCTTAGCTAACGTACAAGACGGTACAACTGTCATACGTTAAATAGTTATGAAACTTACATGGGGAGATTGGACATCTTTACACTGTTCAGCCATTTCTGGTTTTACCACCTTGGGCATGTTAAGGCAGCTGAAAATCTGAAAATGGTTAGAGATTGTACAAAAACACAAATCTAATATTTATTTAAATCAATTCGATACTTACAGCTCTGGGTATAGGCCCACAACGAACTGGTGGAGTCACTGGAGCCTCTGCTTGACATAACTATACAAAATAATTATTGCTTTATTAAGACATAATTAGTCACACTAAAACGCTTTAAAGGTTCCTCTAAATTCTGAGTGCTAGTTTCGATGATTTCTTTCCGAATCTTTGTTCCATTTTAAGGCCAGACATTCCAGTTCCTTCAACGGCCGAGCATAAAAACTATGAGTATTAATTAAGGAAGGAAAATTCCATTGACATACAGTCATGAGTCAGGGTTCAAACGCAAGAAACCTCACGGTTGGGAATTGAATGCAGCATTCGATTCGTAGTTGCAATACTTAATTTATAATAATCTATCTATCTATACTTTAATCAAATAAAATTTGCAGTTTTAAATTTTCAACATAGCAGCATTTAATTATACTTAATAAGATTACAAAAACACATACCTGCAAGCCAACGCAAAATATAGTAAAAATATAGAATAGAAGCATTTTAGGACCGATGTACCGCCTGATTCACCAGATACTAATGTACTGCAATTGTGCTAATGGCTTGATATAGGAATTACACCTAAAAGGTCAGACGTGATTGTCAACGGTACGAAAAACAAACATCTTTAGGATGATTAGACACTCTGCATAATATATATATAACTTTTTACTTAATTTATAACTTTCTTCTACCGTCTTTCCAAATAAATATCTTTGTATGTTAGTAATTACTTTGTAAGATTTCTAATCCTCGTTAATAAATTTAAGCTCAAATAAAAAACCTACTTTAGGTAGTTCAATTTTTAATAATACTCCAAATTTTTCCCACTTTCACCCTAAACAACTTTATTTAACGAATCTTTCGTTTATAGCATACATAAAAAAATTTAGCTGATATGAGGATTTCGAAATATGATCTCTCGTAGACAGCCTAAGAGTTCATTGATCAGTATAAAAATAATAATATTATTTACAATTGACATTGTTATCTAAAGACCACAAAATTAACCAAGTAACAAGAAATATGGATAAAGTTGAATGTAATGACAAAATTAAGTTTGAATAAAACAACACACATACATTTGAAAGAATATTTTTATTACAAAAATTTATAATAATTCTTACAATAATAAGTAATATAAGTATTCTTACTTTACCTAAAATAAACCAAACATTTCTTCTGATGTTTTTTTGCAAAATATAAATCAATGTAACAAAACATTCTTACAACTATTTGAGGAAAATATGACAAATTTTTTTAACTGAGTTGTAGACTAAAGTCAAGACAAACATTCGCCCACACAATAAATTTACTACGTAATTTATATGTCTACAAAGTATCATTCAAAACATTAATTAAAAATCATGTAAGCATGGAACTATTTCTTGTTTATTATACATACCATTTAATCCTCATCAGTCAAATCAAAAAAGTCAACATCTAAAATTGGTGAGGATTCTTCATCTTTCATTAAGGGAGGAGGCTTAACTTCAAAATGTGGATATTTTGGATGCCACCATTCATATATATTCCACTTACAAACTGTGTCCAGTACAACATGACGCAATGCTTGGAAATTTGAAATTGCCTCGGGAGGACTTCTAAAGCCCAGCTGAAGTTTGAGTCCTGGTGACATATATGACAAACAAAAACTTGATAAGGTCATACCCATCAATGGTGGAATGTTGTAGACATGCTTGCTACAAATCTGTAAGAAAATATTATTTCAATTATACAATTCCAAGTTTTTATAATATTAACAATATTAAAATAATAAACTCAGACTACTACTAAAGCAAAAAACGAGTTTAGTAGAGTAAATTTATATATGGTCTACAAAAATAGATTTTTTAACAAAAGTCAGTAAAATTAACCTGAAGAACTATGTTATCTTCTTCAGGATTAGCACAAACCCTGCGTTCATCTTCAAATGTAGTAAGTGGCCTAATTAGGCTCTTCTTAAATTTAATGTATATATTCCAGTACAACTGACCCTTGGAATACCAAACGCTGACACACTTTTGTTTTAACAATGTATGTGGTGGTATTTTAAACGCCTCATACTGTCCAGCTCTTTCTACAAAGTCACCATATGTATAATATAATGCTCTTATTACTCTTTGACGCAATCCATAAGCTCTGTAGGTCTCATCAATATGCAATCTTTCAGGTAAAAGCTTGTGGCCTTTACAGTAACGTCTATATATTGAGTACCAAAAAGATTCTCGTTTAGTTATACAATAAGTTGCTTTGTTGATAGCAGAGAAGGTGGGAATGTCTTTTGGTTCAATAAAAGCAGATATCAAATACCATACAATTTCTGGATAAACTAAACCATTATCAGTTTGAGATTTATGAAGGTTTTTAATTTTCAACTTTTTTTTATCTTTCTCTTCCTCATGAACATTATTGTCTTCATGTTGATTCTCTTTTATCTGCTGAGAAATTGATAATTCTAAAATAAAAAATTACAAAATATGTTAGAAATAGGCAAAAATACAATCCTTTAGAAAAAACCAACATGCAAACCCAAACTTAAAAAACTTTTGCAATTAAAATCAGTGTTATATTTTATTCAAATGAACAAACAGTACACGTACACGTACGTTTGGCCTTTTTTTGTCCTTTTTTCTTTGGCATGACACAGAAGCTCGTAACAAGTTAGAGAAATTTCTAACTGGAATAAAGCAAATTGATATTTAATTGAATAATTGGACTTTAAAGTTCAGATACATAAAACTGATTATAATTTAAAAAAATATTATAGATCACAGAGTACATTACTAGAACTATGAGGGTGATTGGTGGACAGTCAACAGTGAACAGATGAGAGAAGAATAGAGATTACAGACCTAGTACCTACTGGTGCGGCGCTCTATGATCTACAGCTAGTGATGTCACTAATAAATAGGTATAGTCCTTTTCATGAAAGAAGTCCCCCAGACGCGGCGCTGCAATCGCATGACGTAATGTTGCCATTTATGAGTAAAAAATTTACCTATTTTATTTACATTTAGCAGATGTAATTTATCAAATAATATTATTTTCTGCATACTTCGATGAAACAATATTTCTGTTATGTAAAAAGTATATTTTTATTTACTTATATTAGCGGTGTTCTACCTACTTACAGGGAAAAGATGAGAAAATAGGGTAAAGAAAAGCAATCCAATTTTTTTATTTAGAGTTTTATTGCATAATTGTTGGGTTACAATTTTTTTCGAAGTACACTCCGCTGTTATACCTTCTTTTGTAATTCTTGTTACAGTTTTCTCTGACACACCTGCAATTAAATTATGAACAATTAAAAATAATAGTAACTTAAAGTTTATAATGCTTATGTAATATGTAATATATGTTTTAATTTCAGTTACCTAGTTTCATCACGTTATGTGTTTATTCAATTTTGTCGCAAAAACGAATTTATATCATAAAAGTCCCACCAATACAGCAAAATATTATTAAATGGCAACTCTAAAAAGTACCTGTTATGGCGGCAACTCTCTTCCGAACATTGTTTAGTGGTATTAAAACACCTTGATTCTATACACTATATAGTGCTTTTCATGAAAGAAGTCCCGCGGTGATTTTTGGAACTAAATTTGACAGGTCGGCAATGTTGTCATTCGTCGATGTTGTCAAGTTCGTTTGTTGTGGTAGATTTTTGTGAATTTTTAACTAGCTTAGTGCATTTTAAAGATTGAGTACAATGCCAAAAGTTGTAAATAGTTCGGCTCGAGAAATGATATTAAAGGTGAAAGAGTTCTGTGAAGCGGAACATAAGAATCAAGGTGTTTTAATACCACTAAACAATGTTCAGAAGAGAGTTGCCGCCATAACAGGTACTTATTAGAGTTGCCATTTAATAATTTTTTGCTGTATTGATGGGACTTTTATGATATAAATTCGTTTTTTCGACAAAATTGAACAAATACATAACGTGATGAAACTAGGTAACTGAAATTGAAATATATATTACATAAGCATTATAAACATAAAGTTATTATTATTTTTAATTGTTCATAATTTAATTGCAGGTGTGTCAGAGAAAACTGTAACAAGAACTACAAACGAAGGTATAACAGCGGCGTGTACTTCGAAAAAAATTGTAATCCAACAATTATGCAATAAAACTCTGAATAAAAAATTGTATTGCTTTTCTTTACCCTATTTTCTCATCTTTTCCCTGTAAGTAGGTAGAACACCGGTAATATACGTAAATAAAAATATACTTTTTACATAACAGAATATTGTTTCATCGAAGTATGCAGAAAATAATATTTTGATAAATTACATCTGCTAAATGTAAATAAAATAGGTAGGTAAATTTTTTACTCATAAATGGCAACATTACGTTATGCTATTGCAGCGCCGCGTCTGGGCCCTGGGGGACTTCTTTCATGAAAAGGACTATATAGTCAAAGCGTGTGAAAATCTAAATGACTTTTTGACGATTAATATTTTTAAAAGAGTTGAAAGCCAAAAACGATATTATGATTATTATTTACGCTGTATTAAGATATTTTTAAAAATATTTAGTTTTTATTTAATATAATGCATAAGTATGTGATTGTGTCCTATCGTTACTTTTCTAATTAGTTATTACGTCACTATTTCATGTGAACTAGTTTAATACCAATAGGCTATATGACAGTATGGAAAATAAAAGGGTTATTAAGAGTAAACTATATAAAACATTGATTAAAGAGCATTATGGAGTAAAAAAGCTTGAATTAAAATTAAAAATATTATATATTGCTTTTGATTCGTCAGTCACATGACACATTAGTGTCACAGATTAGTTCAATCGACCTGCAACTGTCTAACAATCCTTATACTATCTTGGAGTTTAATTTCGTTGGAAATGTTTTTGATAGAAATAAGAAATGATAATTAATGTAAAAAACTAGTTAACGGGTTTAAAGGCATGGTACTTCATAGGGCCTGGTGCAACGCATTGTTCGTAGAGGACCGTTCTATGGGGTTCTTAAAACTATGACTTTTGAATTTTTTTCAGGTAAATAAAATAAATAACAAAAAATGTTCCGTACACTTAGGTTGGTTGCAAATTTTATACGTGATATGAAATATTATATCGAAAACTTCCCCAAGTTTGCAGAACTTTTGGAATTTTTTTCACGACCAAAACTTATTTTTAACAATGTTCCGGACCGCAGAGCAGGTTGCAAAATTTTATAGTTTGTTTTAATACCACTCCCGACCTTACATCAAAATTTGAAAACTTTTGGAATTATAATGAATTAATTGTCTTGACTGACTGGACTACATGGCTTGTGGCTGTTTCACTTTCTACTATATCATAATAATTAAATATTTTGGCATATAATATTATTATTATTAATAAATAAATAATAATAGGAGGCCTTGGACTGGGTAAAAAATACTGGCTTACTTAAATATAACTTATTAAAAATATTATTCATTTTGTAATCATATCACTTAATTCTCAATGGAAAAAGCGGTCAACTTTATATTAATAAAGTTCTATAAACATTGTTATAATTATTTTTAACTGGATCGATTATTTTTATAATGTATTACAATCTATGACTGTGACAGCCAGAGCCAAATTTTTTACCTATTCTTATTCGACATTCGACTGATTTTTGATGACTGACGTTTAAATTCAAGATGGCAGACATGCCGCTTGAACCGCGATAGTATGGAATCTTAAAATTTTACATTGTAGGTGTGTCTTACTAGATTATCGAACTATAATGCATGCCAAAATATTGACTGAAAGTTTATACGAATATAAAGACAATGTAAAAGAACGCTCGCGTATTTTGTGCGCTAGTTTTAGGTAACATTCGTGCCGAAACTGTAGTAAATTGGTGATTAAATCTTAGCTGGTCATAGTAAGTGTGTCGTGTACGATAGTTTTTCTTGTTTCATGGTAAATTAAAATGTGGAATATGATGTGCGACGTGATGCCTACGATATCTGAAGACAGTATCAGTCAACGGAGTTCTCAATTTTCTGGCGAGGATGCGAACTTCGAGCAACTCATGGTGTCTATGTTAGACGAAAGAGATAAGCTGGTGGAGAGTTTGCGTGAGACACAAGAGCGGTTAGGTGATACAGAAGTACGGCTGAAAGAAGTTGAGAAGGAAAGAGATTCATTGCACCGGCAGATTTCAGCTAATTTACCTCAGGTCAGTGACTGTAAACTATTTTAAGAATACGTCTTTATTCTCGATTTGGATGTTTTAACGACCTTCAATGCAAATGCTAAACTCCTTGTAAAATATTTCGCCCTGTGAGATAACGATATCAATGTAAATGAACTGATTATGTCTGAATGTTGAAAGTATGTTTGCCTTATCAGTGGTTGGTAGTTAAGCAAAGATTTGGCAATTTTACTGCTTAAATTAAATCACTTAAAATTTTAAAAAGCGAATAGTGTTGTACAAATTACTTAGCAGGACTCAGGTTGGAATTTCTTATAGGTCTAAATAATATATTATGCACAATGGACCTTATGAGAGTCTAAGTGTGGAAACTGAGACCACCAACCATTAGGTCTAAATGATAAGTTAATATAAAATTTCATATTTACAATTAATTTAATGAAATAAAAATCGTTTTTAAGGCTCTTATATAAGAGGTTTTATGTTAGATATTGTTTATGAAAATGCAATTATGCTCTAACATCATGACTATCTTCTCTGTTATTGCCAAGGACTTTGTGTTCAGTGTTGTACGAAAGTCAGAAAATGGAACAGTTTCCATACATAATGATATAAACCTTTATTTTTAATTAAGATAAAGAACCTATAAACATTAATAACATCTTATACAAACCTAGTTCTTAAGATACTTATTTACTAATAGAATGTTTGTTACTTATCATTACTTGAAATAAACTTATATTAACATTTACAATCCATGTAAAGCACTTGAAATGTTTATTTATGTAAAATATGCAGGTAAATGATAATAAGACAGTTTCTTTTTAAAATATGGAATCCTTAGTATGTGTTAAATTTATATTTACTAATTATATACACAATAATATTTATATGATAAAGTATTTTTTATTTAATATTAATTAATAAATAGTATAATTAACTAATTATTGGTGTAAGTTAACACCACTTTATCTGTTCCTTGGCTTTCTCATCTACATATTTCAATTATCCATACAGATAACCTTGGATAATTTAAATATGTATTTTTTATAAGGTCCTCCTTTAATTTAGCTTATTAAACAAAGTTGTTCATATACTTATTATAATAAAAAGTAGATGAGAATGAGTTTGCCAAAGCGCACCCTAATATGAATTAGGATTTAAAAAAATATTTAATTTTAATGAGAATATAGTGAGTAGGCTGTAATAGCCAAGTTTCTTCAAAGTAATTCTTATCAGATAAGAATATTTTCAGCATAGGTTCTGTTTGGTTTAGGTTTGCGTTTGCTACAAGCTGTTTTAGTATGATTAGTTAAAAATTATTCAATTATTATTTGTTAGATATATATATATATATATATAAGTTCATATATCAGTAGTTGAACATATTTTTATACAATAAATAAAAAACGTACTATTATTAATTGGCGAAGTAGATATAGTATAAGCAGGTCACGAACCCACTGTCCTCAATCGCAATGTCATTGGCTATGAGTGTCGTGAGAAGACACGGCTGACTGACGACGCACCCAGTCCATTTGCGACAGTGCTTTGATGATTTTTTTAATCAAACGTTATTATAAAAATTAATTTATTATTCATTGCTGAAGTTAAAGAAACCTAATGTAAGTCGTTACCTTAAACATTATAACTAACTATTACTAAGTCTGGTCAATGTTCCTTCGCGAGTTATCTAACGAATGTAAGTTAACATAAAGAGCACGATCACATCCGTGTAACAATAACTCTTTACCCGACACTGGCACAGTTGGCAGGAAACGTGGCTCGTTTGTAATTTCCCACCTAATTTACATCGCGCCGGAATCCAGGGCGGCTTATGAAAGAATATAATCGAAATGTGACAACGCATAAAAGGACTACAAGTGGGACATTTTACTAGCTTTGTAAAGAAACGCTGGAGGCATAATTGGAAATCCTCTTTGTTGTAAATTTGTCTAGGAAAAGAAATAAGATCATCATCAGGTCTTTAATTACATTATTTTTTGATTTGAGACTTTTCATACGAAATGTTTTACGTTTTTGTAAAGAAATCTTCCATACAAAGGTGTTAAAGTTAAATTAACCAGCGCAGTTTTTCCTTGTCATGACAATCGTTGTATTTGACTTTGATTATCTAAATTAGCTGTATCCTTAGGCAAAACATAATTTTACTACCACATCGGAAAAGGGTGAGCCGCAAGTTACAAACTTGTAGCAAAATGTAATCTTGCCTGTCGTAAGATAATCAGGGCGAAACCTTCCTTCAATTTCAAACAAACATTTAATTTATTCGCAAAGATAAAATATTGTGTGTTTTTTTATTCAAGATTAAAAATATATACGTATAAAATATTTCATACGTATTCGTATTGTAACACAATCCAGTATTATCTAAAACGTTAAACCATTTATTTAGGCATAAAATCTCTTATTTAGTTACTGCTAAAAAATGCTCAGAGTTTATATACATATTATTATAATACATTGTTACGATCTATTTTAAAATGAATAAATGTTATTAGAAAGGGAAATAAATGTTGAAGGAATGAATAATTACAATTTTAACGTTCCTGATCTACAATTCTCAATGTTGATCCAAATACGTAACTGAATCACATTCCGAATATCTGTTAATGTTATCGGGAAATTCAGTTTATTGTTTTATTATACCTTGATTCCGTTTTTATTAAATTGTAAAAAATACAACCTTCAACCTAAATAAATTATTTCATCAATCACATTACGCTCTCTTTACTCTTATAATTTCAACTCAGAAAGACCTAATTCTTTAACGCTTTGTACGATCCTGGTTCCATTGTTAATTTTGTGCTTTTGAATAAACCTTTATAGGCGTTCTCAGCTGTATTTATGAGATAAGTTGGATTTAATTCCTACCAAGTAGGTCGTTTCAGCTAGATATCCATTGTAGAAGTATCTTTCTAGAAACGAAATATAGGAATAATTAGCTAATAAATTATGATAAAGCTTCTGCTCTAGCCCAGATCTTACGCGGATTACCTGTCGTATGAAACACGACTCGTTTACATTTCATATCACAGTTTTTATATTTTTAAGTTTGCCTTTATTAATTGACCTTGACAACTGCAAGGAATTAACAAGATGATAATGACTATTAAATCTACATTGTAAATATTTGGTATAAACTAAACAGAATTTCATTAAAGCATTCCAAAACTTTGTTTCGTAAATGCGAATTTAATTTAGATAACGCTAACCACCGTTCTTTGAAGCTCACATGCTTTAGATATAGAGGTGGTATTTATTTAATATCATTATCATATCATGAAGTAATAAGTAGCTTTTCTTCATCTTTTCCTTTCGCATAATGCTTTGATATTTATTCGCAGGATACTATTTAAAATTTCCAAAATGAAAATAATTATTATAACGGGTTATAAAAAATAGACTAAGTCATATTTTCTTCTTCCTCTAGTGCCATCTCCTTGCGAAGGTTGGCGATCATGGCTAGTTTAATTTTGGATGCCGTGCTTCTAACCAATGACCTGGTGCTTAAATCATAATTTCCTTTAAACTAAAAAAGTCTTATTTCCACATTTAGTTTAAAGTTGTCTTTCGTATCTTTCTGATAATTTGTGTGTTTGTTGTGATAAAATGAGACAAAATAGTGCGTGCGGCTATACTACCGTGTAATAAGACCAGATCAGGTTATTCAAGGATGATATAATATAATATAATATTGGTATTATTGTATTAAAAATAATTGGTATTATTGGCAATTGTAAATATACACAGTATAATTATCTTGCCCTTCAATTTAGTACTCTGTTAGAACAACTTTACTTTTCCTTTTTATCTTAAGTCAAGACTACACGATCTAATTATTTTACCTGATTCCGCAACATGTGTAGTAATATCAACGTGGTGTTTACAAGATGGTGTGTTATATTTAAAAGGGCTTTCAGCGCCGGTCGCTGTGGCGACCGCTCTCCTGAATTAATGAGTACCTGCGTCCGCATTAGCGGGCAACACCGAGCGGCTTAGCTTAATGTTAATAATATTTATTCTGTATTCATATCAAAATATTCTGCATGTGGTAAAAATATCTTGCTCTTAAAATCAGGAGTACCAATATTCATCGACTTGTTGAAACTTTTTTAAGCTATTTGAAAACTTTTCCTGAGAATCAAACCTGAGATGGACTTTGAGACCCTATTTTTAGGGTAGGCGTCAATGGCCCCGCCTCGTGTACTGTAAATGAATTGCAACCATAATTATGAATTGGAATGGTTCACAATTATTTAAAGCTTTGAGGTATAAGGGAGCCAAAACAGTTATGGTTTATTTACGAAAACTTGTGGTTATACTCAAAGGTACCATTCAAGATGGTTTACGAACGGCAAATGCTGCGTTTGGGCGTTTTTACCTTTTTCTGATACTCTAAGTTCAAAATAGTAATACTTGAATCCTCAGTCCTACTGTGAGGTAATGTTGCTCTTAAAGTAAAATTTGAAGAAAAAAAGGATTTTTTTATCCTAACAGAAAATAAAAACCTAGCGATTCGAAGAACTCTTCGGCATTGATTTGAAACCTGGAAATATCACTTTCGAATACTTAATTTTATTTTCGGTTGTATACACTTACACAATGTTAATTGTTTTTTCTCAATGATCATACTACTTAATAATGGAACCAAAATCAAAATTCCTGCATATACACAGCACATAATTTATCTTCAATTTCTCGAGCGAAATATTTACTTTGAATTGTGCTAAACGATACGGAAATAATAATTCATGGCTTGTCATTAAATAAACGGAGTTGGGTGGTGCTTCAGAAAAACGTGAAGAGATATTATGATTAAGTATAAATGCAGATAAGGTCACGAGCTCGACATCCTACGCAGGAAGTCTGCTCGGCTCGAGAGGTATTGATTCAGCTATTTATAACCACCGGTCCATCGTGGAACCCTAATTTGTTTGAGCTTCACTGTTAACGTGAAACATTTTGTAATCCATAATTTAACTGAACAAGTATCACGGTGCAACCTTGGTTCAAGAGTATCTTTTCGGTACCTTAATATTAATTTTCATAATTTAGCTTATTCTACCGAAAGACTAGACGTTTATTTAATTAATTACCAATATAACGATACATGAACAACCTGATTATACTATAGATATCATTTTATCATTGTACGTGTGTATGTCACTGAACTCCTCTTAAACGGCTGGACCGATTTGAATGTAATTTTTTTGTATGCCTTTGGAGGGCGCCCTGGAGGGTTTAGATTCACAAATCAGCCCGGCAGATGGCGCTGCAGTCGGTACTTTCATACTTTGTTTAATATCCTAATCGCTTCAAATATCATGCTAACCGCTATTATACATATAAAAAGGGTAAAAAATACATTCTTGGTTTAATGTTTAGTCGCTGTTGAAGTCAGTTTTCATTATAAAAGTATGATTATGTTTTTAAATGAATTAAATATTAATGAATAAATGACTACTTGATATATTATATATATATTATCTGCGTTAAAAAGCTTGCATGTAATTTCATAGAAAAGTGACATAAAAGAGCGTATTCAAATATTACTGAAATGCCATCTGGGAGTCGAGGCACATACAGCGTACAAAAGGATACTCACGGCCTGAATAGGCCTCTGTATGTATTGTGATCTCTATTCGAGGCTTGAAATTAAAATAACTTGGATGTTGCTCTCTTTAAATACTGGAGGTAGCGGTCATCTGATAGGTCACCGGACGTTGTTCCGCTCAGGTAATACTTGTTATTTAAAGTATATAATGTTGTGAGACAAATATGGATTGGGTAATCCCACAATGTTTGGGTATTATCCTCTTATAGACCTGATAAAGTATAGTGTTTTTTTGTAAATTACGACGATTGTTAATTTTTGACGATATAACGTCGAACGAACGACGATTTTTTATGAGTCGTCATACCATAGATTCCATTTTTATATTTTTTTTTATAGAACTGAGGGCAAACGGGCAGGAGGCTCATCTGATGTTAAGTGATACCGCCGCCCATGGACACTCACATTGCCTGGGCTCGGAAGTGCGTTGCCGGCCTTTTAAGAATTGTTCCGCTCTTTTCGTTTCGTGTTCTTCCCACGAGAGTTTAACTGCGTGCTCCTATTGCACCATACCTACTGCTAATAGAGGACATTTTTTTTAGTTTATATATTTTTTTATTGATAAAATTAATGACGCAAAGATGCCATGTGGAACATGGTGTAATGGTTGCAGCTCCTTACAAACATTTTGTAAAACAAAAAACTTGGCGATTAAAAAGAGTGGCGGAGAGTTTATTGCCAGTTCTCCTCCTCCGTACTACGCCCTTGATTTGAGAACTGGCAGTAAATGTAAAATTAGAAGCATTTAATATGTATTTCTTTATTGACGTTCATAAGTGTACATTGTGTTAGCTAAATATATAAATGATTTTGAATTTTCTTGATGGACCCTTCAATGGATGGAGTCGAATTGGTTCGAAAATACATAGGTGGGCAGCTGGTGGTGCGCTGTACTACTGAAATACTGTCATATCCTTGACATTTCTTTGATGCATCGTGATATGAAATCTAACATTGTATTCTGATTTCTGACGTAATACCTGTATATACCGCAAATGTATTGCGGTAAACGTTGAGGTTAATTAAGCGAGATCGAGTGGTTACTACTATCCACTTGCATGTTTATGTAATGTTATTCTAGGTAAAGTAGTATTCCTTTTTTTACCTTCGATGGTTAGCTACTCTGAACCAAAGGGGTTATAATATACAATGACGTTACGTTTCCGTGTTTTGCTTGATTGTGATTGTTGATTCCTCATAGTTCTCATAATTTACACAAAATGTTAAATATCTTACCTATTTCATAGGCAGTTACCCTTACGGTATGATGTCAGATGGTCTATAAAATGGACCGTAGGCGACGTTCGTATTTAGGCTAACGACATGATAACATAGATACTGATCTACTAGCAACTGTCAGTAATAGGTTTGATTTGCTTCTTTTTGAATGAGGTAACATTCTTGTACTCAATTTAAAATATAGTTTAATAGGTAAATCAAATATACGTGACCATGCCATACCATGGTTAACCTGCCCTCATCATTAGTAACGCACTGTTCTTATAATTTAGTTACAAGGCATAGAAGGATCACCATGGTTATAAATGATAAATAAACGGCGGAAATGTGACTCTCATACTAAAATTATGGTCTTGTCAAAGTATTTTGTTATAATTTTAAATTAAAAAAATGCCACAATGATTTAGTATTGGTTATTGTATGAGAAAAATATTTTCATATTGCGTTAATCGAAATAAAATATACTATTATAGATTAGATAAGTCACATTAAAATTAATACAAGTGCAACTAGAGTAGTTGTAGAATCTTGGCTGTTGTCTCAGTAATGGTGTATCCACACATGCCGCCGGCTTATGCCGCCGGGTTACAGACCGCCTTGCCGCTGAATTTGCCGCCGGCTTTACCGCCGGCCTGCAGATGCGGTTGCAATTTTCGCAGTAGTGTTGTGACTTTCGTCGAAGTCAGTAATGTCCGTAGGATTGGAAGATGTTGGACTATGATATAGTTGCGTGTATCGTAAGTGTAGTGTTGTATGTTATTCATAAAAAGAACCGCAAAATCAAACGAAGATATTGGGTCAGACCAAGTCTACGAAATAGGCCTAATGTGTCCCCGATACTTGAAGATTTAAGAAAGGACGACATAAACCGAAGAAATATTCGTTCGAAATTTAACACTTTTCTAAGGATATCTAGTGAAGAATTTGAAATATTACTGAATTTAATTGGACCCATGATATCAAAAACTGACACCCGCTGGAGAAATGCTGTGTCAGCTTCCGATCGACTAGCAATTACTTTGAGATACCTGGCTACAGGAGACTCTTATTTTTCACTCGGTGCACTGTTTAAAGTGTCTCCACAAGCTATTTCTTTAATAATTCCAGAGGTTTGTCAAGCTTTGGTATCTACATTATCCAATTATTTAAGGGTAAGTACAAATATCCGTATATAATAATATAGGTATTAAGAAACAAGATAAGATACGAAACACTGTCATAAGTAGTAAGACAAAAGTCACAGACATACTCACTAGAATAGATAGTTTGAAGTGGAGATGGACTGGGCACATGATACGTGATAAACAAGAAAAGTGGAGCAACATCATAACTGACTGGTACCCTAGAGATGGGAAAAGGAACAGAGGAAGACAAAGCAAGAGATGGGAAGACGAATTAAAATTAACAGCAGGCTCAAAATGGAGAAGGGTTGCAAGAGACAGAGTACAATGGAAATTGTTAGAGGAGGCCTTTGCCAAGAGGCACACTGAACTCACAGATATTTTATAACTTAAAGATAAGAGTCAACCACAAAGTCAAAGAAACAGTTCAGGATAAGAGGCTTATTATTATATTATTATTATTATACAAATATCCGTAACATATTAGGTACTTACAAACTGAACGCCTATATTATAAAACAAAACAGACCACATAAATTCACACAGTTATGGCATGTACCTACAAGACACAAACATTTGAACAAAAAGATTCTTGCCAGGAGAGTTCCCAGGACAACGGTTTCCAAAGTGACGTATCTATTCCTAGTAGAATTTATTATAATATCTATGATTTAATACTGTACCTGGAACTTCACGCATATTTTACATACATTCAACTAGAACTACACACACAAATATCATAAAAAAAAAATATTTTACAGATGCCGAATACACAGGGAGAATGGCTATCAGTGGCTCGGAGTTTCATGCAGAAATGGAATGTACCTAATTGCGTAGGTGCCCTCGATGGGAAACATATACGTATACTATGTCCAAATAATAGCGGTTCTGAGTTTTTTAATTATAAGTCATATTTCAGTATTGTTTTGCTAGCTTTAATCGATGCCAATTATAAATTTTTATACGTGGACATTGGATGTCAGGGCAGAATATCTGATGGTGGAGTACTACGAAATTCAACTTTATTTGATATGATACGAGATGGAACTTTAAATCTGCCACAAGCGATTCCATTACAAGGGAGAAATACACCTGTACCTTTTTATTTCATCGGTGACGATGCTTTCCCCATCTCACAGAATATAATAAAACCATTTTCTGGATATCATGCAAAAGGATCACCTGAGAGGGTTTTTAATTATAGAATTAGTCGCGGGCGCATGGTTGTAGAAGACGCGTTTGGCATTTTATCTAATAAATTCAGAATTTTGCATTCACGCATTGATTTACAAAATGAGAAAGCAAAAATTGTCGTGATGGCTTGTGTGCATCTGCATAATTTTATAAGGAGAAATGAAAGAATTACCGGTGAAGTTTTGAACGAAGAACAACAAAATATTCCCCAGATCGCTCTAAATGTAGAACCAAGTGTAATTAGAAATGAGCTAAAATGTTATTATCTATCGGAACAAGGTCAGCTTCCTTGGCAATATCAAATATAATGTTTGAAGGAAATAAAATATGATTATTCAAATAATTGTTTTATTTAGGAATCATGAACATTTATCAATAATTAATTTTCCTTTTTCTATTACACTATTTTCGGTTAAATTATTTTCCAAGACTTGTAACAGACTGTCACTTGTGTTGACATCTAGGCTATTTTGCATTTCATAGTCTGATTGAACAGAGTAAGAGCGCGAAGTTGAAGGCGATGGTGACATTGATGGCGTTGTAGGTTGGTCTGTGAAGTATCCTGGACGAACATTTTGATAACGAAGAGGCTGAGTAGTATTATTGGTATCAAAATTCATCGAACCCATTCTCATTTCTGCTTCATAGACAATATTCTGGATTTGATGTTGTACTGTACACATCGTGTATTGATCCATCTTCCTCAACTTGCTACTTATATAGTCTGCAAATATAGCAGCATCATCGCGTGGCCTTGCATTAGACGTAATCTCCCTCAGTAATTGCAAAGCATCATCAACTTCAGGTTCTCTCTCTAAATTTCGCTTTCGTGAAGTCCTTTTAGTCTGGGGAGTGATATTATCTTGAGAAGACTGAAAATAAAAAGGAAATCTTATAAATAATTGCAAACAAGCTTCAACATTATACTTTGAATATATCTAATCAGTATGTAAATCCCTACTGTATATATATATTTTCCGCTACTTATTATTTACGTTTCTCATCGTTTAAACCTTCCCTGAACTTCTACAAATATTTCGGGATGAAAATTAGCCAAATCGGTACAGCCGTTCTCGAGTTTGAGCGAGACTAACGAACAGCAATTGATTTTTATTGTATATAGACTAGCTTTCCGCCCGCGGCTTCGCCCGCGTGATTTAGTTTTTCCTGTTCCCGCTCCCCTACACTACCTCTACACTACCCTTACACTAGCCCTACACTATCTCTACACTACCCCTACACTACCACTACGCTACCTACCCGCTGTAAATAAACCTGTGTCTTATAATGTAATAATTCTTATTCCATATTATTATATTACTTAATCTTTGGTTTCCGTTGCTTAGCAACCGTTTGTTATAACTTATTCCCGAGCGCTTATTCCCGAATAATTCGCATTTGGTGATAGTCTAAGATCCCACTGCAGGATTGGTGTGGTTATCGACTTTTTGTTTAAAACCAAATTTTTATGTTTATTTATAATTAAGAGAATATATATTTACTAGGGTGCCTATCAAAATTTGGCCGCCATTATTTTTAATTGATTTTTGGTAAAAAATTTCGTTTATTTATTTTTTTAATAAAATAACGTCTGCATCACGGTAATTAATATGAAGATTCTAAAAAATCACGGGTGCCGTTGCGCACCTGGCCGCACCTCTTTGCAGCCAGGTGTAAACAGGTATGATTTCGATCAATTTATACGTTTATGACCTATTTTTATTAATTATATGTCAAATTGAAGCTAATTTTTTTCTATTAATTATCATATAAAGTTGCTTAATTAAATCTGGCCGCAAATAAGGGTTACTGGCTGTTAAAGATAATAAATATTTAAGGTAGAGTGAAAGAGAGTTAGCGCGTAACATCATTTGTCAGACGAGGACAGCGATTGTCGGCTGTGCGACGCTTTTAAGCTTTAAGGTGATATGATATTTATATTTTTTTTTACGACGAAACAATAACATTAGCGAGCACTTTTGGAATGATACATTATTAAAGTCGAGTACATTGCTTTTTTCGTTACAGAAAAAACACGACTTCATCTTTATCAATTTTATTTTACGTTAATTAATAAAAACATTAACTAACATTCGACGCATGCGCAATGGCTTAAAAGCGTCGCACAGCCGGCAATCGCTGTCCTCGTCTGACAGACTGTAGACGGTAGACTCTTTCACTCTACCTTAAATATTTATTATCTTTAACAGCCAGTAACCCTTATTTGCGGCTAAATTTAATTAAGCAACTTTATAATATGATAATTAATAGAAAAAAATAGCTTCAATTTGACATATAATTAATAAAAATTGGTTATAAACGTATAAATTTATCGAAATCATACCTGTTTACACCTGGCTGCAAAGAGGTGCGGCCAGGTGCGCAACGGCAACCGGGATTTTTTAGAATCTTCATATTAATCACCGTGATGTAGACGTTATTTTATTTAAAAAATAAATAAACGAAATTTTTTACCAAAAATCAATTAAAAATAATGGCGGCCAAATTTTGATAGGCACCCTAGTAAATATATATTCTCTTAATTATAAATAACCATAAAAATTTGGTTTTAAACAAAAAGTCGATGAGCACACCAATCCTGCAGCGGGATCTCGTACTATGAGCGTTATGCCGACTACATAAGGTTCAAATACGAGAGTATGCTCGCCCGCGCTCCGTGGTATTATGTATGGTTACCGGGTTGTAGGTAGTAGGTATCTAATATTAATACGCGAAGCAAAAACTTTGTAACGAAAATATTACTTAATGAAATATGTAGGTACTTATTTTAAATTAATTATGGTCGAATTTCGACCAACTAGTCTACTTAATTATAATAAGAATTTGATGGGTACTTACACTAGGTGTGTGGCTGTTGACGGTTGGTACCGGTGCATTCTTGTCATTAAGAAATGATAACGCCTTATAAGCAAACCATTTCGGCAATTGAACATCATCCCGTCCAGATCCACTCCTTTTAGATTCTTCATATTTGCGTTTTTCTCGAAAATAATGGCTGGATAAATTCTTCAGTTTTCTCTCAATTTCTGATGATGCTATGTAAAACACAGAAGCAATATCCCTAATCGTATCATTTCTTTTGTTGCGATTCTTGAAATCCATGTGCCTTGGGTTCCACAATAGTTCATTTTCTTGATACTTTTCTATTAATAAAAGTACTGCACTATCATCCCAGTTAAATTCTGTCATTTCGTTATTTTTATGAAATGAACAACACTACCACTCGGTATCAAAGCCGCAAGCAAACTGCCGCCGGCAACCTAAAGCCGCGAGTGCCGCAGGTAAAGAATGCATGTGCCGGCGGCATGGCCGGCGGCCTGGCCGCCGGCCGTGCCGCCCGGCATGTGTGGATCCGCCATAAGGAATGCAGTGAATTAATGTGAGCCGAACCGGTTTAACTACGACCTTGTCAAGGCGGTTAGCTTAGAATACACTGATATATAAGCAGTAAGGGACAAGGAATAAAAACGCGATTCTATTTCTAGATTTTTGAAAGAAAGAAAGAGATTTTAGAAATTGAAATCTCATCAGAGACCTAAAATGCTTCCCACTTAAGATTTTAGATTTTCGACATGCACTCGATATGAATGAACCAAGTTCATATTTAAAACACTACTTTTTTGGATGTTCGTTACATTTTATAAATATACAATTAAAATAGTCACTTCATTTACAGCTCCGCCCGCGTCAGTAGTAATTAACGAGATAGGTATTTTTCAGTACATATTATGTCTTGTAGAATTAATTCCCAAGCGACCAAATATACAATTAAAATTACATAGCGAAAAAACAGCAGACACATATACCATATTGTTATCTTAATAAGTTGAATGAAAAAAAAATTCAAAATCGGATGATAGTCTACTAACATACTACATATAACTACTAACATAAAACATAGTCTACTAACATACAACTCAAATGTAGGCTGTGCTGTGTGGTAATATTAAAGCGATAATGGGAACGTAATAGCCTCCGGTATGCTTTCGTTTTATTTATTCTACGGTTACGTTATCGTGGTTTCAAAAATGTTAATTACCTTTACGTTTTTAGAACAAGGATCTAATATTTACACAATTATCTGGTAATTAGAGGTCGTGTTCTGTAATGTTATAATAGAATATTTCCTAATACGCCTAATATACCTAATACTTTACGTATTTAATTTTTTATGTTGTTAAAATTGAGGAGAAAACCATTACCCCTGAGAAAGATTATTTGACCAGGAGTCGGAGAAATTTATAAAAATTATTTCTACTATTTAACTATTACGAATATGTTAAACTTTATTTATTTTTAGCCTCATATTATTTCCTAATACAAAAATATCTAATTATCCTATGTGTTAGTAAATATTTTTTTTACAGTTAGGAACCCTCTCCGGTAAAGGCCTCCTCCAAGTCTTGCCATCTTTCACTATCCCGAGCTATTTGCATCCATTGAGGACCCGCGCTTTTTTTGATATCATCACCCCATCGAGCGTAGGGTCTGCCTCTGTATCGTTTGCCTGGTGGGCCTCTCCATGTAGTTACTGTTTTCGTCCACCTATGATCTGTGAGGCGCGCTACATGACCCGCCACATCCACTTCAGTTTTTTATCTTATTTTTATGTGTCTTATCTTGTATACCTTTTTAATATTTAGCATGCTCCTTTCCATACCTCTTTGACTTGTATTTATATTGTTTTTTGTTTTATTTGTACATTTCCATGTTTGGCATGCATTTTAAACTAAAATATTATTAATATTAATACAAGCTCAAATCATGCCGGCGACGTTATGTCTAGTCCACATTCTCTATAATGGGAAAATCGAGCTAGCTACTTTATGCTGTAGTGGATGAACCGGTTTTGATGAATTTTGTTCGCTACTTTGAAATGCAGATATTTTAAGACTGGTGAGAATTGTTAGGTTTTTTTTGTAAGGAAATTCCGTTGACACCCCATCAAAAAGATTGAGCAGTTAATCAAGGAAATTAAGAGATTTAGTATTTGTGATATTTCTTGCCTCCTTTCACCTCTATCTCTTCCTTTCTCTTACATTATGTAACACTGATAATAGAAAGCAAAAGAAGCCTTTTTTAAGATTGCTATTGTTAGTATTAAAATTCATTCTATATCATTCACATTTATTCACAGACAATTAAGCAATATTTTTCTGTAAATATCTTATATGATTTATATTCTGCGAAAGCTACTATTATATGTAGATAAAATAGATATATATAGAGTAAGCCCTTATTATTTTTGAAGTTATACTTCTTTAGGCGCGTTATGAAAATTTGATGAGAGTGAAATTTTACGATGCGCGCGCACCTATGACACAAAATTCGGAGTGTGATTATAGCGTGCGCAATCTACAAAAGAAATAGAATATAAGCTAACTTCACGCATATTCTATTTCTTAGCTTAGCAGCTTAACAAGAATTTTGAATATCCATGACAATTGACATCTGACATTGACATTTACCTTTTAAACAAATATAGGAGTTTGAATTATTGTTTAAAATAAAAGATTATCTATGTATCTAGTTATTTTCATTATACAAGTGCGAATTTTATATGTGCGTCTGAATTATAATCAGAAGTGATTTAAATTTAATATCTAAATCAAAACTAATTAATATGATAAAATATTTGTGAAAAAACTGTGCCAACCTTCCTGAGTGCTTCAATACAATTGAGGTTAACTATCCGTAGGTATTATCGAGTATTATTGTTGATTAAAACTGAAACATGAACCATTATTCATTGCTTATGTTTATTGCGTTTGTTACAGCAACGTTTTAGAAATATTCTATATATCAATAATTGAGAACAAAGATTTAAGCACGAATACTAATAAGGAGAAAATGAAGGCTTGGAGCGATATAACAGAGAAGTAAACATTTTAATAAGTACCTGCATCTCAAAAAAATGACCACATTATTTAATCAAAACATGTAATTTTTCAGATTTAATCTAGCAAATATAAGGACAAGAGACAAAAAACAATTGATGAATCAGTGGAAGTGCACTAAATTGAATACAAAAAAAGAGTTGTCATCTTATCGCCGTGAAACATCTAAAACTGGAGGTGGAACAAAGCCACCATCACCTTCTCGAGACACAATGGATATGGCAGAGATGATACCGCAACGGTTTGAAGTAGATTTCAATGAATTTGATTGTGATGGTGTCGAGGTAGGAATGTTAATTATAAATATGATGTATGGTGATGTTCAAGGTTCAACCTTTCAAGCATAGGCATATGCTCACAACAGTACTTTATTCCCCTACAGGTATTTAGAGATATTGTAATACCTCAAAACATCCATGTTGCACTTGTAGTACCGAAACTCTGTCCAGCCAGAAGTGAGCCCATTCCCACTTATAATGGACAGTGGGTATAATACACCTTAATACCTGAGTGCGAACCACTCACCATGATACTTAAATTAATAGATGTTATTTATATATTTCAGGATATTACAAATAAAATCATTTTGGAAACAATTGATATCCCAAAAGCCAACAATGACAAGGTAATAAATCAGTTTTGACATAACTTGAATACTAAAAAAGCCAAACAAAGGTGTGCACAACAGTGACAACATAACTTAACAATTTCATTATTTTGTAGGATTAAAGAAAGGTTAAAGAAAATCATGTCGAACTGAACAACAAGAATCCCCAAACAACTCCAAAGAAACCTACAAGGAAGACACCGGTATTATATTTAAATTATCTCTATCTCTAAATAGAATAAAAGAAAGTTGCTATTCAGGTCTGTAGCATGTGCTACAAATTATATTATTAACACATTTATATAATTATATTAATATAAATGTGTTTTAAAAAATTTATAATATGAATTATAAAAAAATTTAAGTTTTGCATGGACAGAGCTTAAATTAATATTCTCTTATTTGTTGCAGAAAGCAAGTAGTAGTTTTAGTTTTGGAGAAGCCTCGTAGATGCACAACCAAGTAATGATTAATTTAAAATTACAAACCGAAATTCTGATGAAGACAGTCACTTAAAAATAAATAGTATAATGAAATAAAAATGTTTTAAAGATAAATAGTGTTTTATTTGTTTAATGTAAGAGAATAATAATAAATATTTATTTAATTAATTTTTCAAATGTAAACTGAACTTTATTGACTTTAATGACTCCTTTTCCAGTCTTTGATTATTTAATTGTAATTAATTATTTGCATGCAATCAAAAACTATTTTTAATAATGCCAAAGAAGTATAACTTCTTACGCGCGTACATAAGTACACGCACCCTTTTTTATTAAGTTCTCTTTATAAAAAGTTGTAAAAGCGAGCCATTATTAAAAACAAGTGCTGTAAAAACAAGGACTGTGTAGTATATTTTTTGTGTTCTGTTGCTGAAGACTTGAGACTTCCCATAATGTTCGCTTAGAATGCTCCCTTTGTTTCTGTTATGTAGACCGAGAGATAGATTAAGGATCGCTGTACATGGTTATTCATGAATTAAATTACAGTGTAAAATCTTTATAACGTTATTCGATATAACGTAAAAATTGTTTACATTTGTTTGATTTAACACAAAACCCATACATTAATGCACTCTATAACGCAACAGCTATTCCCTATAACGAAGAAATATTTTCATATTTAGACATCAACCTACTTAAGTGTAATTGTTTTTATAATCAGCTTACAAAACTAACTATTTGAGGTGCTGTTATTTCTAATAAAGACACCTGAGTTCATAAACACCCGTCTAGCCTTTGTTATTGTTAATTGCACGCACCACCGTCACCTATCGTGTATTATCAGTTGTAAACAAACTTTTAAACTGTCAAGATGGTCAGTAAAAGAAAAGCGTTATGTGTTTAGAATAATTTACATATTTATAGTAATAAAATTAGAAATTATTGTTATTGATTAAATTTGGTTGAAAAAAATGCTCGGTCCCTTGAAATTCGTTAAAAAGAGTTTACACTGTATTTAATTAAATTTTATTTACATATTTAAAAGTAGTAAAAAGCATATTTTTATAAGAATTTACTTCCCTTCCCTAAAAAATTATTAGTACCGTGTAAAATCCAGTTCTAGACCCATTATAACAAAAGTAAAACGTATTTTCTCCATAGTGAAATATCTTTCACTGCTCTCAGTCTAGTCACGTTTACAGCTGTGTCCGGACTACGGATATGGGTTGTTGGAAACGTTTTTTTAAGTAGGAAAACTAAACGGGTTGTTATTGCACTTTAAACATCAGTGTTTTTTACATTGTATAGAATTAAAACGAGTTTTAAAACTTATGGTAAACTAACTTTGTTTCTGCTTCATATAATGTTTTTTACTAAGCCTACCTTTTTAGTAGCTAAATACCAACATGGAACATTTATGCAAAATACATGCAATCTTTTTCTTCATTAAACCTACCTCAAAATTCAATGAATCAATTAAATAATAATTACTCTAATTGGTGCAGTAGTCTTTTAGTTTTGAGCTTGGCAACATACTTTGCGATTCATTTTATCTATAAGGTAAATATCAATTATTTCTATTTCAGAGGTTGTCTAAATCAAGACATATTATTTATGACTTTTAGTTATTTGTATACCTTATATATTGTATGAGCCAGATACACTTCAGCGTATTAATCATAGGATGTTACGTCGGGAATCGAATAAACGACATATACCAAGTGCTTAGTGTTGCCCAAATGCAAGACCAAGACGAGACTTAGGCCAGTCTTGGTATTGTCTTGCGTCAATACACCTGGTCTCGGTCTTGGTATTGGTATTGCGCTCTCAGTCTTGGTCTTGGTCTTGATCTTGCAGCAAGAGTCTCGCAAGTCTCGCAAGACTTGCAAATACCTATTAGCCTATTGCTATTTGTGGGGGCTTGCGGGCTATCCTGGAGCATTCACCAATGTACAATGTTCATCAACCAATAATAGCAGGCAGGCTACAGGCAGTGTGTTGAGATTAGCAGATTTCATAAAAGTGTGCGTAGGTAGGTTTTTTTAGGCAATTTGTCGTACTCGTGACTGGCGCGCTTTGCTACGTAGGTACTGTCGTTAAAGTATGTGTAAGTAAGAAACGATGTAGGTACCTACTACATCAAAATTGTATTCCTTAGAAAAATAATCGTCGTACCTACACGACGATTATTTTTATTTATTTAGTTAATCATCTCTGAAGACAATAGTCGCTACTAGAGTAAGTACGATAGAAGTTGATAAACCGACAATGCAAATCTCGATTTTTGGAAGTGTGTGATTTTAAAACAAAATGCGTAAAGCAATATGACGTCGCTCATATTTGGAGCTTTTCCACGTTTCAAGTTTGTTTAAACAAGTTCAAGTTTGTTGTTTGTTGTTTGTGTAAAGGTATAATAGGTAATAATAATATAATCTAGGTTAATTTTTATTACTTACAATTTTTTTAATAAAATCTACCTATCCTTCCGACTACATTCTTCCTTGCGAGAACAACATAATCTATTTGGGTCCGTTCATAGCACCCGGAAACTTATTTTATTCTTTAGAACATGGGCAGTGGCGGCGACCTTTGACATGAAAGCGACGGCGGCAACACAAAGTCTAGAAGCGGACTAAATTTTTACCTATTTTGGTGGGGTTGTCAATGTTGGCATTAGCACAGAAAAATAAAATTAAGTAAACAAAACGTTTATCCACTTTTTAATAACTCGGTATCCACGATAGAATATTTTTTCTTCTTATTTCCTAAGTACTCAGTCTAAATATCTTTTTCATAATTTTTGTTTTTCAATAATTTGTTGTGTGTAATTGAATGGTAAACTCTAAATCTTACTAGAGAGCTTTTTTAAAATAAACTTATTGAAAGCACTGACATGGCATATACATTTTTCAATCTTACTGCTCACATTTTAGTACCTAGGTATATCACTCACTATCTATCATTTACCGATATTAACAATGATTATTTCGAAATCAAAATATTCGCAATTCAATAGATGCAATACCTACTTAGTTATTAGGTAATTATCATCTCGCCCGACAGCTTTTAACGCTGTAGTGTTCGAATTCAAGCCAGTGTGAGAATGTATTTAAATAAAAGAAACTCAGAGCATTCAATTTATACCTACCTACTGCTGGGACATCTTCAAGGTCATTTAAGGCCAACCAACCCTACCAAAATAGGTAAAAATTTGTGTGCTTCTGTCCGTACTCTTTGTCGGCGAATGCGGCGCTCAAACAGTGTCAAATGCTGTGATACACTTGTTGCAAACCACGGCGTCTTTGTCGGTAAATTATCAAATAAGTAGGTATATAATACACCGACCGACCAACAGTTTATTCGCAGAACGTCACATTTCCCCAATCAACTTTGAACCTTAATTCCTTAGCGATAAACTTGAAAATCTGTTGAAGAAATTTGATAGATTATTTTTATTAGTAGCTTGATGTGCTGGCGTCTGTACCATAATATTGGGTGCTGTAGAAACTGTTACTAGACCTACTCGACTCGCTGTTAGTTTTAATTTAACCTACATGATGTTTATATAATTTTGTTAGCTATAGTTTTAAGCACATACCAACCTACGAGTACTAACGTTAGATCTGCACATTAGACATAAACAAGCATAACATATTATTATAGGTAGATACCTACAAGTAATGAACGTTGCTATAAAGTTATTCTAGGTAAATTTTATCACATGGGATGGTGGGAACAGATTTGTGAGTATTAACACGCTACTTAATAAATTGTTGAAATATAATAAGTACTTACCTACCTAATCAATACAATACGTTTCAGGGTGCTTTCAGACGAGCGGCACGTTGCCAACTGCAGCCCTTAGTTTAGTGTTAGGATATGTGATACCTACGGTTTTGATACTGGGGAACGTTTCTCAAAATCGGGATTGAAACCAAATACCTACTTAATAACGCCCAAATCTCAGTTTGTCTTAACTGCAAGACGCAAGAGTCTTGCAGGCTTAAGTATTGTCTTGCTCAAGTCTTGCAGGGTTCAGTCTTGGTATTGGTCTTGCTATAATAAGGCGGTCTTGGTATTGGTCTTGGTCTCGCGGAAACGCAAGAACAAGACCAAGACTGCAAGACCAAGACCGATTTTGGGCAACACTACAAGTGCTTCACAACTCTAGCTATAGAGTATATGCTTATTTATTTAAATACGCTAACAAGCACTACTTACTGTATACTTAAAATCATTATAAATGTACTTTATTATAAAATGGCTTTTATTTAAATAAATAACGTTGTATAGGGTGTCTCAGTAAGAGTGCACTTTTTAAAATTGTAATATTTTTGGTTTTCCTGCAAGTGGCAACTCTGAAATTTGACAGGTATCATCTCTGTTTATTCCGATTATTAAAAATGGAGCGCTTTTCGAAAGAACAACTCGTTATAATTGTGAAAACTCATTACAAAAGTAACGCTGAAAACGCTCGCAAACTTCACCAAATTTTCAGCCGAGAAAGTGCACCTAATGTGTCAACCATTCGAAAAGTGGTCAAAAAATTTGAAGAAACTGGGTCAATTAGGTATGGGTAATAAGAATCCTTTGCGTCAACGTACCGGTCGGTCCCTTGAAAACATTGCTGCTGTAAACGAGAGTGTCGCCGAATACCCGAAAACATCAATTCGACTTAGCAAATTTTGACTAAAGACCTTCATGCGTACAAGATTCAGTTAACTCAGGAGCTCAAACCAGCAGACAAAGGAAGGCACCGGCAATTTGCTCAATGAGTAATGGAGCAAAGGGAAGTCAATGCCAATTTTTCGAAAAAAGTCATTTTCTCCGATGCACAGAACACATTATCTCACGAAATTCTGATGTCAACTAGCCACCAAGATCGTGCGATTTAACACCGTGGATTTTTTCTTTGGGGTTTTGTGAAATCTCGAGTTTATGCGAATAAACCCGAAACCATTCCTGAGCTCAAATCGAAAATCCAACGCGTCATCGGTGAGATACAGCCACATCTCTGTGAAAAAGTCATGGAAATTTTCATGAAAAGTGTAATGGCCTGCCGTCGGAGCCGTGGAGGCCATTTGCCGGATATTTTATTCCATACTTAATCGGAACATGTCTTCTTTACAATACAATAAAAATTTCAAAACTCTGTCATAAAATACTTGTCTATATTTAAAAATGAAAAAGTGCACTCTTACTGAGACACCCCATATAATATCCAAATTGTTCGTTGCATCGAACTATAGACATAGCCATTTTAAAATCGTATTAGCGCCCCTACCGGGAATTTGTTGAAACATGTTTTGTAGCCTTACGCGAAACCTTAGTTGAGAGAGCAACAGCAAATGTTTCCACTACCCTTACATAGATGGCGCGGTAAATGATATCACAGTTCACGAAATATGTTAAGCAATCGTGGTTATTTTTTTATGTCACTAAATAAGTATATATAATATTGTTATCTTATTAATAAAACTGCCATTTTCATTTATTATACACAAAAATTTTACCCATTTAATATAATTTGCTGCTCATTATTGAATGAGCTTTTCCACAATTTTTCAAGACGATTTTTGCCGTGTACCACTATTTGAAACCAGCTGCCCACTGTAGTATATCCGAACCAATTTGACTTAGGGTCCTTCAAGATAAAAACGTACTAATTTTAAAAGGCCAACGCACTTGCACAAGCCTTCTGGCAGTGTCCACATCAGGTGACTCCGGCCTGTTAGCCCCCTATGAATAAAAAAATACTGCCCACTTTTTCTGTCGAACTTATCAAATATGCATTTTTGAATTTTAGCTTTCGAAACAAATACAACCCCCTAGTTAAACCTATACAATTTTTTTATAATCCAATCACATTTTCAAATATATTTAAATGAAGACGTAAGCACAGAAATATGTTATACTTGCTTCCTAACAGTTAAAATAAACTATAAATTATGATTATATTATGCGATGATGTGTTAACAATATTAGTCGTCAGTGGTATCTATTAACGGATACTAATGTAAACATTGTTTTATGATCGATAAAATGTAGATAAAGCTTTCAATATACGAAGCTTATGGAATAAAATATTTTTTTTACAAAGTAACATAGTAGATGGTGGCATCATAATATCAGATTTAGTCATTATAATCTGGTATTTACGCAACATTTATGTCATATTTTTAAATACATTAGTTTACTACTGATGATACCGTTAAGATAACATTTCGTGTTTAGGAGATTTCTTTTTCACATTATGGCACAAAAATAATACATTCAGTATTATTCGTTAATTATTAAAATGTATTATTCGCTTCGCACTACGTCTACGAAGAATTTTTGATGCATGAACATTTAGTGAAGTGAAAAAGCCCGCCGAGTTATTATTTAAAGATGCCAAAAACACACACCTTACATCTGGCAATACGTATTTATAAAGTTATTTTTATATGTGCACACGCATGAGTTCATTCATTTTTGTTGCTTGTCTATTTTTAGTATTCTGTTGACGGCAGCGGACAGAAACAAGCAGTGCGTAGGCGACTGTGACCGTGTCTATTCTGTTTGATCTATAATGACAAGTATTAGATGTGTTCTATATGTTGTCATGTAATTGGTTTCTTGGAATGTTTTATACATAGTTATGTAGCTAATTATTTGTCGTTGATGGATTTTTTGTGTATTAGATTTAAATAGATATGTTCATGTACATTGTTTTACTAAGTAGGTACATATATCTACGAAGTATAAAAAGGATTTATTGAGAAATATTTATAGGGATTCTATTAGGAAAATAAGTGAAATTATAGATTTTAGATAGAATCACTTTAAATACTCAACATCACATTTTTGTGAATCGTAAACAGAAAGCAAAGATGACACGAAGTAATAATGAAACAATCTTGTTGAGTGGTCATACTATAGGTTCAGGCCACAAGTTAGGTAGATTTGGGCAACGATTGTTCGTTGTTTATAGTACAAGTCGACGAACCGGACGATTTATTTGATTGTCAGCCAGCGTAAACAAATACGCATAGATCTTCAACAAATTCTCAAGGGAGTTCGTCTTCTTGACTCAACTAAACCGTAGTTGGGTGATTTCTAACGACCGATTGACTGCGGTTTGTTCGTTAGTGTAACTTGAAGATTTAATTAATTAAAAATTATTTTGTATCACAGTAGTTTATACTTGTGGTGACTGGTCGGACTTGAATGCGGTGATGTTAGTTCTTTAGACTATGATTTTCGTGTTGTCCCACGAGAATGTAAGTGTGTGCTCACCTCCTATTTCACCATGCCTCCTTCTAATAGAGGCAAAATCTTTGTTTTTAATTTATTTAGTTTATTGCCAGCTCTTCCGTTCTACGCACTTGATTTGAGAGCTGGCAGTAAATGTAAAATTGGAATCATTTCATTTTTATTTCTTTTGTGACGTTCATAAGTGTACTATTGTGTTACATATATGAATAAACGATTTTAACTTTGACTTTATTCTGTATTACTTTATAGCTTATAGTTATAGCATTCAACTAAGTAGAAAACAATAGGTTCCCATAGAACTGTTTCTCGTCTGTAATATAATAATAAATAATACCTACTTGTAAGTTAAACTTTTAATTTGTAAGTTGTTTCTATTTCTATGTTTATATTAATAGAACCGTAATACGAAGATAAAAAAATAAATAATTAAATTTTAAAATTAACGTGGTAGGTATATTAATTAGGCTCAGGAAAAATTAGTTAAAGTACAAAAGCTTAACTACTTCTGGATACAATTGTCATTAGTGCTAACTAAATCCCAATTTACGATTTGAGCTCTTGGCACGGTTATGTCTGCAGCTTTTTACTGTTTTTTTAAATACTTTAATGCTTGAAATGTAATGTATTTTTAATTTAATTTCTGATCTGTGTTATGAACGTTATCTTCATATATTTTGAGACTGGCTCGTAAAATCTTTAGTGGTTGTAAATCTTGTACTGCTTTACAAGAACTTTTTGAGAACACTCGTAGTTTTAAGTACTGTCTCTATGTACCAAAAGATTCATCTAAGCGTGTCGTTGCAAAATATATCTAGTATTATTATACCTATAATAATTTTATGCTAATTTCAGTTTTTATATCGCACTTATTTTTTTTCTCTATATTGGAAATATTTTGTTCGATAACAATATTATAGCGATCGGCTATTTTTTATATAAAAAAACGCACTAATGATAAACTGCTATACAGTAACAGTGAGTAGAAACTTTAGGTTTCACAAATTTAAAATGTGTCGTAAAAGGAAAGTATGAACAAGTTAATTTACCTTTTGATTTCGCTAATAAGCACAATTATTTTATAACATACAGCATACCGTGTCTTGCAAAATATAGATTTATCTGATGCATAGTGGAAGAGGCTCAATCATTGCGGGCTGATTTGCAGGCTTTGTATCGTGAGTATGACCTCAGCCGATGCAGCCCGCAATACCACAGTTGCTTCTTCCACTGATCGGCGCTCTAAATTAAAATACTTTTCTAATAAAAGAATGCCACAAATCTATAAAATAAACTTGTCTTCCTCAACTAGAGTGTCAAGATAACTTTTCATATATGTTCCTATTAAAAAGCATGTTTTAATCCTTATAAAATCCATCAACTCTCAAAGGATCCATTAGGCTCACTTTCTTTGGTTGTTGTGAAGTAATGGGCGTCTGAGATGAATTTTGATAACGTCTCGGCTCCCCAGCACGATCTACGCTCATTGGAAATTTCATACATAAGCCTATTTATCGGAGAGGCATCGGAAAGATTACCCGGTTCGCCATTGTGTGCCATGAATCATTGACTAACCTAGGCTTATCTAGGAGGTCGCGTATGTTTTCGAAGATCGTTCCTAGAATACACCTTAATGTTAGCCGTTATAAATAAATAATAATCCTGTGGCGCTACAACCCTTACAACTCTCAGATTGCATACGTTTCTGTCTGACACATGTCGTTATGTTTGGATTTTGAGACATGCTGATTTACTCACGATGTTTTCCTTTATGGTAGGGGAGCCCAAGAGGGGATTTCGGGATTTACTAAAGCGCGGCAGATTAATATATAGGGGGATACCTTGTACCCGGTTAAGTACCTCCACAAAATATGAGGCCCATATATAAAGCCGCACGTGAAGGAGACAGGATCAGTTTAGTAAAAAAAAATTGACCATCAGAAATTCCCGAGCGCATCAGATTAAGGTAGGGTGAGTTAATTACATCCTAAAAAGTGTATATTCCACTAATCTGACAATTTGAGAGTGACGGAAAAAAAGGGGAGGGCAACAAAGTTGTAAAAAAAAAACGTCATCTCGACATTCTCGAGCGTAGCTAATTTTTTTTTTATTTTGAAGGAAATAATTCAAGAATAATGAAAAATATATAATCTGACGATTTCCGCAAGCCGAAATAACAAAAATTCGTCGATAAAGTTAAATGCGTGCAGCTGCGTGATGCCTACATTTCCTTAAACCGATCGGAATCTACTAAACGGCGTTCTAAATATTTCCCTCAAAATTTCATTTCCTGTGAATTTGAACCGATTCGGACCGATAGATTTTGAGAAATTTTGAAAAATCTTAAAACAATAAGAAATATTTTTTTTTAAAGTGGTTTCTTTATCGATCAACTTCAAAAACTAATCCGCCTTTCAGCTTGAAAAACCACGTCGATCGCCACCAAGCTGGTCAAAAGCGGTTGATTTGTTCGAGAGATATCGTACACGAAAGAAACCCGAAAAAGTGATTTTTCGGGATTACTCCGAAATTTGTGGTTCGATCAATTAAAATTGCAAAATTATTTATGAGGATGATAAAACTGCGTCGAATGCCGCCAACCGCGTGAAAATTGCTTGATCCATTCAAAAGTTATTGCGGTTTGAAAATTCCAAAAATAGTGTTCTATGAAACTTCTATCAGACTTTCGAGCTGGGAGAGCTCAAATGCATAGAAATGTTATTTCTTTGAACTCAGCGAGCTCAAAATATCAATTTTAAGCGCCCAGGAATGGAATTAGCGGGAAGTTGCAGGGATGGATGGCCCTTTAGGTGAACCGTTTTTCTATTTTTTTTTTGGCAGATCAGGTGAATCCCTCTAGATAATCGTCAGATTATGAGACAGTACGTTTAGAACATAAAGATGAACCACATATATCTTAATCTGACGCGCTTGAGTATTTCAAAATTGCGATTTTTTTTGCAAATTAAGAAAATAGCTGTGGGTTTGCGTCCCATCGAAATCGTCAGATTAGTGAATGAGAGCTTTTTTTTGGTGCACTTAACACTCCCTTAGAAAATCAGACGCGCTCGATAATTTTTTTTTTTTTTAATTTTCAACCCTTAAATACAACCACCCGCATCATGCAAACGATCAGATTAACATACGTACATTATTAAAAATACGTAGGGCATAGATGCTATCAATATCTGACGCGCTCGAGGATGTCCATGCAACAGTTTTTTTTTACATATTTAACTATCTATAGCCGCTTCCCCCACCGATGAAAAGGAATTTATCATATAACATTTTTTTCTTCTTTTTATCTAAGCTGTGCATCCCAATAGGTCTCTACGACGCTCGAGTAAATCCCCATTTAGCATCGTGGGCTCCCCTACCATTACCGTACGATCGAGTATTAATGTCTATTGGTACACAAATGGGGTTCGAACCTACGATCCTAGGGAATTGTACGCTAAAGCGACTAGGCCAACAGACAACTCTATTGTTTATTATTTTTAAATAAACAATAGTTTTAAATTTAAAAAAAGTAGTCAGAAACAGAAGGTTGATCACCGGCTTGCTTATTAGATTTTTTTTTATCCCCAATCAGATAATCTCATACACAGACCTAAAATTTGGCGCCACTGGTTTTTATTTTCTCCTTAGCGAATTTTTTTACACACATAACAATTATTGAAGCATTGGGTGCAACAAGGGCGTTCGGTACCTAAAGCCCGTTTTGATGTTATTACATTAAAACATGCACAGAGCCATCAAGTTTCGTATCCCAAAAACTCGTTACGATCAGCCGCTTCCAGATGGAGTAGGAATCATTAATTTCGAAGGTGGCGCTACGCCCTTGTTGCGTAGATAACAAAAGTGCGTTTAAATTCGAACACGTAAAACCTTATTAATATAAAAAATTACTGAAACGAGTGATTCAAGTGACTTAAGATCAGATGCTGGCCAGAGTGAACATTTGCTCCCCAAAATAAGGGAAAAAAGAAGGTTATGAATGTAAACTTGTGGAAAAGAAATGTTCGAAAGTTAAAGATAAGTTTCGGTGAGGAATACACATCAGCTCTAGGAAAGAAGGTTTAGAAAGGTGGTTAAACATTTTACCACGTGTTGTTCCAAAAAATGTTGTATTAACCTCGATTAAAATACATAGAGATTTTTTTTATGATTTTTGGAAAATAGGTGAAAAAGCGCAGCAAGATACCCTCTTAATGTCGTGGTTAGAAGAAGTGTTAAAGTTGAGAGAATGTTGGGCCTGACAAGTTGAAACGAGATAATCAATGCAAATACTTTTTCCTCCTGGAAAAGGCCAGTTGCAGCTAATTCCCTTCAGTCTAGTGAATATTTTGATAAATGTGATTAAACACACGAAAGCCAGAAAAAAAATTAAGAAAGTTGAATATTTAAACGGTGATTGTAATAAATACACATCAATAACTTACTTTTAATTTAAAATAATTACATAAGTATTCAAATTGTTATTTATTTTCCCTAAAAATCAATGGAGAAATTAACGTCCTATGTGTTTTACCAGTTGGGTGCAACAAGGGCGGATAACGCAATAAAAAAAACGATGATATTACGATGTTTCTGATTGCTTTAAAATAGTTATAATACCTTAATATTTTTGCTTAATCATACGACTAACAAATAATAAAGTTAATGTAAGTCAAATTATAAGTATTAAAATAATATAAGACATTAAAACTTTCAATATCAATTTTCTCGAAACTCTATTTTACAACATACGCCCTTGTTGCACCCAATGCTTCATTATTTACATTTAAACCTCATTTATATACTCCTCACGTAACGGGTCCTATTAATTATAGTAAATAATACAAATACTATAGAACATTAAGTAAACTAGTCTAGATGGCTTAATTAAAACCTAAACGCTTTCAATGGGTATTTAAGCAATAAAATGAACTGCTCTCTCCAAAGGCCAGTAAAGACAAGAAGCTGGCATGGGGCCGATTTATTTCATAGACCATTTACTTCCACGCTCGCCACTTATCCCAATTTATGTGTATTACGCTACAACCCAAATCCTAGGCAAACTCACTAAAATAACGACGATGGAAATAATTATAATATACTAGCTGACCTGGCAAACGTCGTTTTGCCATGTATATCATTTATAAAAAGTAGGGGTTGATCGTAGAGGGGTGAAAATTAGGGGTTGTATGTATTTTTTAATGCTGTATCATAAAAAAATAGAAATTAAAAATTTTGTCTAAAAAATAAAAAAATAAAATTTAGGGGGATGAAAAATAGATGTTGGCCGATTCTCATAGATACCGGATAAGCACAAAAAATTTCATCAAAACGGTCAAGCCGTTTCGGAGGAGTATGGCAACGAAAACTGTGACACGAGAATTTTATATATTAGATTTAAAATACGTGATGAACAAATTATTTAGGCCTAACTACTATATTCAGAAATTAATTAGAATTGAAATTTAAGTTTTTATTTAACAAAAATTATTTTATCTCTAACAAAGTAATTACTTAGTGCTTCCAACATAAGAAATATGGAGGCACAACTTTCAATATCATTATGTTAGAAGGGAAATGATTGTGGAGTCCGACTACCTTATTCGATTACTGAGTCAAAGAGCGGCCGAATTTATATTTATAAATTCATTAATCAACGGTGTAATTAACAAATGGTTTATATTAAGTATTATTTGAGTGTACAATCGATTGAATAAGACATTTCGATGTACTAAATATTAATTAAAGCTTTCTCTAATAGAAAGCTATAGTTATTGTTACAGTAGGTTAGCATATAATAATTATTTCGACTTCAAAAAAACAGACGATTATTGATTCGATTTTTTGTGGAATGTATGTGCTAAATTAGCTATAGATATGAATTTGAGTATATCGGAGTTATTCACACTGCCTGTAAATACAAATGGTCCAATCAGTGTACATTTTCACGGAAGGGCAGTTATCTAAACTTGGAGTCACGTATGGGGAAGTTAAAGGAAAATGAAGTCAAAAAGTTTTAAGTCTATTTAATTTAATACCAATTCAGTAAACTAGGGTTTTATTATTATTATTAGGTATTTTTTTTAATATAAAATGCTTCTTTCAAGATTTATTTGTATTCATATTACATCTTTACTAGGTATACTTTTATTTATAACCTGATTATTATAATTGATCTCGAAACTATTGACACATTGTTCGGAACTGTTTTCAGCTGAAATCAGTTTTTAAATTGATGTTATTCTTATCAGTAATTTAAGAAAAGGCCGGCAACGTACTTGCGAGCCTTCTATCAATGTGAGTGTCCATGGGCGGTGGTATCGCTTAACATCAGGTGAGCCTCCTGCCCGTTTGCCTTCTATTCAATAAAAAAAGGCCTCAATTGAAAATTTTGTCCTTTTTAATCTCGTATCTCACCGTAGATTGGTGAGAGACTAAATACTTTAACAAATTCAGGCTTTAAAAATCATAGACGAGTCCGACACGATTTAGCTAATACTATTATTGTTGTTGATGGTTCAAGTTTTTTATTTATTGGCCAGCTGCATATATAACATAAGTAAAAATCTTGCTTACAAAAACGTAAAAGTAATAAAGTACACCTTAACACAGCATGCTGGTAATAAAGTAGTTTTAAATATAAATGCGAAAAAGAAATCAAGCTTAGTTATAAAAAATGAAAAATAATATGAAAGTTTAACGAGCTAGTTTAATTTAGTAACCTAATTATACGAAGTAATTTATATATTATATTTCATACCAACTAATTTATAAACGAATAGATCTCCTATATAATTTTGGAACCATTATAGCTGTTTGAAGGTTATAGTTATGATTACATATGCTTTAAAAATCCTTGGCGATCGGAGAACCAGTTTCTCTCCTCTATGTACTTTGTGTGTGTATCTCAATGTACTTTGTTTTACATGAATATATATTTTTAATAAGGTATAAGAGATCCCTCGAAAGCCAAAAGCCGCCCGCTGCTCTCCTTGTTATGTAATAATTCTAGTCATACTGATTTTTGCAATAAAATGTTAAATTATTTTTATTATTATCTCTTACGCTATAAAGTCAGTCTATCAATGCAACACGGGGTGAGTGACCACTCAGAGCCTCGGATAGAAATAAAGGCCCCAATCAAATCAGGAAGGCTGCGGGCAAGGAAGACCTTTCCGCTATTACATCAGATGTGACGATGTGAAACGAAATTTGATCAATATCACTTAGACTAGTCCTTTTACCGTACCGTAGAGTGCTCTAACATCTGTTATCGATTAAGTTTTTGTTTTTAAGTTAAATGTAAGACCGACACTGGCATCAATCTTATTTTAAAACTAGCTGCCCTGGCAAGCGTCGTTTTGCCATGTATATTATTTCTAGGAAACATTTTTTTAGTTCAATAAAAATAACTATCTACTATAATTAAAAATAGGGGATCATCGTAGAGGGGTGACAATTAAATTAATTAAGTTGTATGTATTTTTGTTTGCTGTATCATAAAAAAAAAAAAAATGTTTAGTTTAAAAAATAAAAATTTAGGGGGAACCCTTAACATTTAGGGGGATGAAAAATAGATGTTGTCCGATTCTTAGACTTACTAGATATGCATAAAAAATTTCATAAGAATCGGTCCAGCCGTTTCGGAGGAGTATGGGAACGAACATTGTGACACGAGAATTTTATATATTAGATACTTAATTCCGCGATTCAGTGTTATTACTGAATAAGTTTTTTTACTGTTAACTTTGATAAGGGTTGCCTGAAACAGAGTGCTTAGTTGCATCATGTTATTGTTTTTAAGTTTGTGTAACTTGTGTCTGCAATAATGTAAATGGATTTAAAATATAGGTATCTCCGACTGATTATTTCCACATACCAGGTTTTGAATCAACGACCTTCGGATGAATCGATGCGTGACCGACTGACCTACGGATTAATTTTCTACTTTATCTTTCTCGAAGGGTAGCGTCGTATACTTGCCGTCTTAATCATTCATGAGGCATATTAAATTACTTCAAGAATAATCTATCACATAGATAACAAATACGTTATAAAAATATAGAACATGATATTATGACATAGATTTCTTTAATATATTATTTCTAAAATTAATTTACATTAATCGCGTCTTATATGTATACGAATTATTACTTAATTTGCCTTAAGAACTGTAGTATTATAAAAACCCGACAGATTGTATGTCTAGCATATCGTATTAAAATAAACTGGCATTTAATACCCAAGTAATCTTTATGTACCAATGTTAATTAAGTTCAAAATATAGCAAGCGAACCGTAGTATTAGCCTAGTTGGTGATATCGTAATCCTGTTGCTACACTCGTAGCCCGTAGTAGTGTCTACGGTCGCGACACTGGGCTGACGGCTGCTACGAAATCGCTACGACAATCTTTGTTGTCGTCGTTCGTAACAAAACTTTTTTTGTGATATACAGTTTAAAAATAACAAGTGTACTGACTATTTTATGAAAATATTTATGGTAATATAAAAGCGTTTTCGTGTACGTAATTATCAATAATCTGTGTAGTCGCGTGCAATTTATAACTTCATGGTTATTGACAATGTTGTTTAACGGGAGCCGTATGAAACTTATGAATTGAATTTCGAAATATGTGTATGCAGTGTAAATAGTTCTAATGTGACAATGGTGGAAGGGACATCTCCGGGCGTATTCTTCGCTACTAATAATGGTAACGGTTACCGTCTGTCTGCACGTGGAATCCACACTCTTCAGCTGTTCCTCAGGGAACATGGAGCTGACTGCGTACGTCAGCTTATGCAGGTACGCCGTGTACTAAGATTTAATATGAATTTTTCAAACGAGAAGAAAAATACCTATTTAAAAAATAACATTGATTTTCTTCACTTTCTGAGGCCATACAAAACATCGTGGCAGGTAGCGCTTGCGTTAATTAAAAATGACAAAAATAGACAAATTAAAACTAAAACTCCAATAACAATTCGGAGTTCGCCGCATCGTCGGACCAAAAAGAAACTTGAAGCCTTTTTAATTAAATATATTAATCAATCAATGCTCTGTATTGCCTAAAGATTTTTTTTTTGTTTTTGCAAATAATGTGAGACAATCTTAATATATTTATTATAAATTACGCGTTACGTTGTTTGTCCGGTAGGGACTCCAAAACTACTTAACTGATTTCAATCAAATTTGCACACCGTGTGCAGTTTGATCTTACTTAAAAGATAGGAAGGATAGCTTAATTATTAATCTGAATTTATACCCGCAATATTATTTTATTGCAATTTATTTGTTTATTATTCGACAGTCACAATTCCAACAGATGGCGCTGTGTTGAAAGTACCAACGTTTCACATAAGCTAAAATTTAATGGCATAACCACCAAAAAAGCAATGTCCCTATGACTGGCGTTCTCCTACAGTTTCCCTTGAATAGTTTACTACTCTGTAATATAACAAAAACCTTAGCCGAATCTGCTACTATATGATAAATGATTGAGACAAAGCCCAATTATAGCACGCATTCAAATGAGAAAAGCTTCATATTTTGTGCAACTGTTTACCTACTATTTATTTGTGACGTACATATCCGCTTGACACGTACCGCCAAAGCGTGTACCTGCCTCTGTGTAATGCACACCATAGAATTACATTGTATGTACAACAAGATGACTTACTTGCAAGTTGCTCTTTATACGTCAAAGGCGTTTGTTCCGTGTGAGCGAGTGTAAGTTTGCTAAGAACCGAGATGCAGCTGTGTTAACACTTCAAACCTGACTTTGATCTATCGTGGTAAACTTCGAAACAGTACTGATATAAATATATAAAATATAAGTATAGGTAAAAGCAATATGAGGAGGGAAGTTTTACTTTATTGTTTTAACTCCGTTATATGGGCAAACTTACGGTAAATCAAAAACATTCGATCAAAAAATAGCTCCAAATCATTGTTTTGTAGCACGGCATACGAAATCAAAGTGGTCATGCCGATCGCAAAATTTTGATCTTAAATTAAAATTTTAAGGCAACACAGGAGGTCCAGCGGTGTTAGTAAATTTTACCTAAACAATAATACCATATTATTACGTTTTTGAAAAACTAGTACGATTTTCATTTATTATATATTAAGCCCTACTGCATTTTATAATATGTTAAATACGAAGTTATATAGTGTATAATATAATATATATGTACTTCTCTTTATACAAATAAGAACCGGTATTGGCCTCAACAATACGCTTTGCATAAGCCAGGTTATTTATTATTTGCAATACAAAGTGCAGCTCTGGAAGTAAGAGTTAACTTATGAAATTGTAAATTACCTTGTTATTGTATTGTGAAGGTACGAATTTACTTTGCATGTAAAGAGCCGAGGTTTAACAAGGTATTACTTATAGTGCTATTTGTTTATTGCATTTTTTTATAGAACGATAACGTTAAGTGATAGTGCCCATGGACACTTTCACTGTTAGAAGGCTCGCAAGTGATTTGCCATAGTTTTAAGAATTGGTACGCTGTTCTTGAAGGATCCTAAGTCGAATCTGGTTCCAAATAGTGGTGCGCGGCCTTAAAATATTGCGTCTTTTAAGACAGTTGCCGTGCATCACCACCAGTTGTGGAACGACGTAATATCGGTGGAACTTTGTATTCTGCCTCGACATCCGATGATGAAACTCAGCAGTAAAGCAGCAAACTACCATATCTGTATTCTTAACTATTCGGTTGTATTGTCTTGCGAATATTATATTGTTCATTTTAGGTTAAATAATCTATAGATATATTTTTTTCCGTCTGTTATTTACGTTATACAGCTTTTTTTATTATTATTTTGGACTATCACATTCGAAGCTTAGTCAAATACACGCATAATGTAACTTTTCGGGTGAAAATTGAAAACTCCGAGTCCCCGTTCGTAACAGGACCTCATACACATAGTGTAGCTTTATTTCCTCTTTTAATCATAACTTTTTTTAGATTTAAGAAAAAAATTGCTGTAACTTTTGCACAGTTGGATATAAATGGCTGAATAAATGTGAAACACGTTTCCTAAAATTAAGATTTATCCAACTATCTCGGCTAAAGCCTTATTTTCGTCGTTAAAACTTCCGCATGAAATAACTAACTGTTCTTCTTATAACTTGACGCTTTTTTGTTGCAGGTAAAAGTTACTCCTTCACGAACAAAAGGTAACATAGGAAACGAGTAAGAGTTTCATAATATCCAATGTTGGTAACTTCACTTTAAATTTTATAGATGTTGCAAAGGGAATGAAATTTTGATTTTACATCATTGATAATAATTTTTATAGCGAAAATCAGCCTTTTATGTTAGCTACCCGAAATATTGTTTTTAATAAAACTATTCGGACTATATGCCACGTGCATTAACCACTAAGCCAAGTGATTACAATGTATACAAATTTAATATATTATGTGGTTGAATCACATGTCTAAAGGTTAAATAAAAATGGTTTTATTTTCATTAATTATTTCGCGTGTTTGAGTTCTTATTTGATTAAAAAAATTATCTATATTAGTTATAGCAAAGTAGAGATAACTTTCTTTCATTCGTTTAATGTTATTAAGACCCTTGTTTAAAAAAAAATAAACCTTTATCTTAGACATATTATAATACCTTTTTTTAATCACAATAATTTTTTATTCAATCGTTCTAAAATATTCTCAGAACATCGTAAAATACAGATGATTATAAATGTCTCTAAAATATTCTCGCTCAGCGTTTCTTTAGATTGATATTTTAGCTTACTGACTGTACATTTTTGATATTAACCTTAAATATATTTTTATATTGTTTTGAGTTGAATTGAGTTGTACATATATCTGAATAAATAATTTAAAATAAATACTCATAGATTCTTTTAAAGCTTCCGTCAGCAATTTTTTTTTATTATCACCATTTTAAACTTATTAGCCATGTCTCATAAAGAACACAGTTGTGTTCTTCTCTTGTTCCATGTATATTTAATAGTTTTTTTATCCTGGCTTCTTGATTGTTTAATACTAGAGTCGTTTTCTGTGTGACTGTGCACAGTAAGTCATCGGCTGCCCGGTGACCTCCAAATATCCTTGGCTACTGAAATCGCCGAAGCGAATTAAATAATTCCGGTCGGGTCACTTGCAAAGCGGAATATGTTTGATTTACAAGAAACCTTTCATCTGCAATCGCCTAAGGGCCATTGCTATCGGTTTCACGTATTTCGTATTGAATATCGGCATTTTTCGTTAATTGAGAATTTTTGTACGGACAAAAATGATTTGGAAAAATATTTTTTAAATGTTTTATCTGTCGAGTATTTTTTAACGCGATGCATGTTAGAAAAGTTTGGTAGTAGTCAGGTATATAGTGGCTAGTTTTCTCGTAAATATATATGCAAATAAACATTGATGGTATAAAATAAATTAGCTTCATAGTACTAAATAATGTTCACGGTATGATTGATAGCGTAATAGAGATGAACTGATCGTTATTTGAAGTGATCGGGTTACCTAATGGCCATAAACATTGATAAAGCGCTCATACACGGAGCGCTTCGAAATTCCGTGACACTTTGATTATAAGAATTTAATTATTAATTAATAAATATAGTTTTAAAATATTAACAGATTTTCCAAAATGAAACTCAAAATAACTTTATTCATATAGGTAAATAAGTGCGCTTATGAAGTTAAATTAATTGTAAATTTACATTTATTAGCAGTTCGCAAGACAAGGACGTAGACCGGGAAAGAAGAACTGGCAAGAAACTTTCCGCCACTCTTTTTAATCGCTAAGTTTTTTGAGTCATACAAATTCTTTGAACTGGAGCAAATCAATCCCATGGATTAGGATAATTTAAATATTCGTCAAATTTATAAAAAGCTTTATTGATTAATTTACGTTTAACGAGGGCTTCGAGTTTATTTAGTGACAATTCTCTAATTTCGCTTAGGAGTTGTAAAAACGAATACAATTTCCAAATAAGGAAGCGTTTATCTTCTGGAGCCTGGTTGGTCGTACACTCAAATTAGTTCTGTATCGATATATATATCGATATACTGGTGGAAGTCACCTTTTGTTTTAAAATCGTTTATATATTTTTTTGCTATATCGTTTGTATAGGATATATAGAAGGTGGTTTCCCGCAGTAGTCGCACTAAGTATTCTCCCAGTTTTTACAGTTTAATTTTGACACGTGATATGGTTGGCCAGGACAAGAACAAATTTAATAATAATTGCTCCCGTGCTCTGACCGAAAGCCTACAAAGTAATCTAAAAAGGCAGTACAATATATTTATATAGACATAGACAACTAGGAACGGGTTTTCAAGATTTAAGGTGTTTTTATAGTCAACGACGATTGTTTTATTAACCAGTTCTTTGTTGATTAAACATAAGTGTTTCTTAATTAAGTCGAAAGAAAATTGTAATCGCGAACAATATAGATGTGAAAGACTCACTGACATCAAAAACCAGGAGAAAACTAACAGAAATCTACAAAGTCGCTATAACAACCATGACCTCGACAAAGAAACCGTTTGTCAAAGTGAAGAGGAAGCGCGGCGACAATCAGCCTATTTATATGCCTTCGCCAAACTATTTTTGTTTTTTTCACACTATAAAACAAATGTACAGATATCATTGAAAGTTGGACTTGTTTGTTATTGATTTTGTATAGAAATTGAAAAACATAGGGACACAGTTTGAATTGACATGTCTAAGTAAAAATTTATTTGTGATACTCCGATTGAGTAGTATTAAAGTTATGGAGGTTTACAAAGCTAGCATACCTTACGAAAACAAGATATTAAGAAACACAAAAATATTTGTTGTTTTCAGTCGTTTGATAAGAAAATTTAATTCAGAAATTTTCTACAGACATGAAAATGTTGACATAATTTTTGGCGTAAACAATCAGGTCGTCGACACTGTCAAAAGGCCGCTGACGAGTGGCGCTAGCGTCGCAGGTGCTCTCCAAATGGCCAACCTTTGTTCCTTGCGTCTTTGTTTCCGCGCCTTTTAACATTCAATACCTCACTTAACGTATGTAATAATTGTATTGGGTTTACAGTTGTAGAGTATCTGGTTTGCTAGCATTAATAATTACCTTAGGAAGCGTGAAGCTATGATATTAAATGTTTCTAGTTAAACAATGATTTAAGGAAGCGTTCAAAAGTGAAAACTCTATATTAGCTTCTTGGATATATGGTGAATTAACTTGTATAAATGGCTCGTAATTTTGTTTAACGGCTCTTTGTAAGACACAACAATTATCTGACATCATAATTCTAGATACATTTCCGGCATTTTAATTATCCATTTGTTATGCATGGCTGAAAGTTTTTATAATTAGTCTAACCCAATGGTTTATATACCTATATACTGAATCGAAATGACTCATATTGTCGCCTGATTTAAAAGTTCTAGTAATAAACGCGTTAAAACGTAACCAGGCCTCAGGTTTCAGAGTAAATAGAAAGAATAAATAATAATAAATCATTGATACACAGCCAGTCTATGAACGTATGACGAATGGACATTATGCTAATATCTAAACCAAATAATGCTTTTATTACACTAGGTTAGGAGTTTTTAAATCATTGAATTATTTATAGAGTTTATTTAAAGTGAACTTTAAAGTACCGATTGATATTATTCAGGGCAAACTATTTTATCCAATTATAACCGTCACGACGCGGACAGAAATATGCCACGATTGAATTGAACTTAAGCCAATTTGCACCTAACTTTGACACGTCTAAGTGACAATCTTAACCCAGATTATTTGTTTCATTTATTTTATTGCCACTATTGCTTTTGCATGATACTAAGAATTAGGAATTTCATATGTTTGTTGTTACTGCGATTTTTAAGTACTAAAGCCTTCGTTGTTTTGTAGCGACACCTACAGTCTACGGCTACAATCACTGCGAATACGTTGGAACGCCCAAACGAAGTTATTCCGTCCGCTAATGCCCGCCTTCCACTGCGAGCGGAACGGACCCATTACAAACTCCGCTATACTCGTAACGATGATTTTCATACATTTTTATTTTCATTTCCGTGTGAAACTCGGTCAACTCGCTAACCTCATATGTGACTCTTTTAAATCGCTCTCTCCGCTGCGCTCGTCTCCGCTTTGGTGGAAGCACATGTATGAAAATCATCGTTACGAGTATAACGGAGTATTTAATGGGTCCATTCCGCTCGCAGTGGAAGGCGGGCATAAGGATACCTTTGGGCCGGCCAGTCAGTGGTTCGTCCTCTAGTGAGAGCAACATCTTCCTTCCTCCACAGTTTTATACGCCTTACCCTTAACTCATAGCAGGTCATTTGTCCATCTTGTGGGTGGCCGTCCAACGCTTCGCCGACTGGTCTTCGGCTTCCATTGCAGGATTTTTTAGACCCATATGGTCATCCGTTCTTCGGGCAATGTGCCCCGGCAACTGCCATTTAAGTTTATACGCTTTTTGCTATGTTAGTTACTTTATTTCTTCTACGGATCTCTTCATTTCTAATACGATCGCGTAGAGAAACACCGAGCATAGTCCTCTCCATAACTGGTTGAGCGACGCGAAAGCTATGTACTAGGCTTGAAGTGAGAGACATAAATAGATAAGAGAGATAAATAAATTATATAGTAGAGTACATTTGTATTATATATTTAACAGTATAAAGGCCGATTTACATTATCTTAGTGTTTAGGAGAGTGCTTTAGGATAGTACTTTAGTTGAAACATGTAAACGCTACTTGCTTTAGTAAACGCTTCGCTAAAGAACTTGCCTTTCAAGTTGTACTAAAGCACTCTCCTAAACACTAAGATAATGTAAATCGGCCTTAAGATACTATTCAGAGTATTATTATTAGTGTGAGTAACTTGAAACTTCACTTCATTGTTATATTTCATTGTCTTTAAATATATATAAATGAATTTAGTTAAAATATCTAAGTTCGAGATTAACTTTTTAAATTCACTTCATAGAGTGGATTTCCCTTAGCATCTTTTTTTTAAATTTAGCTACTACTCAGCACTTTGACCAAATGATATAATTCAAAACAGTAAAATTTTAACGGGTAGTTAAAATCTGGTATTTACATCGTGTTTTATTTATTCGAGGACATTTCGCTCACATCGTCAAAGGCACGCAAATTGTCCTCCAGCGCAATCCGCTCAGAAAACCTTAATTACGCGGTAATACTATCATTTCATGAGTATTTTGAAAGCGTAAATTTTACTGAATTTTCGAGTGTTGATGAGTTTCCATTTTGAGTATTGTGCGAAGCTATGGTTCGTCTAGATTGTTTGATTTGTTGACGTGAAATGAATGGAGTTTATGCGAACACATTTTTGGGTTTTTGGAGTTTTATATTTCACTGTTTAAATTGAAACAATGCTTTTATGTAATTTTATGAATTGGAGTGTTTGATTTGAAAAACATTTGTTGATTTTGTATTGAATATTTGAAACTTGAAGCGAATTCAGCTAACTTAGCAACTAATTAACATTTCATTGAACAATTGCAAATAGTTACCTACTCTTGTTATATAAACAATTTCTCCTTTAATGGAAGCATAACTTCGTTTATGCTCATGGAATATAGCGTGCTTATAATCATGATAGTTTCATTATAGATCGACCTATCATGTCCCATTTCACGAATCCATTTCGAAATACCAATATTCCAACTATCTTCGGTCTTCATCTACAGCATATATCGACTTTTTACTTATTCGTCATAAGTTTTATATATTCTTATCGATCAACATTATGTAGAAGAAATACAGTGACAATTCAATACTTAAAGAAAAATGTATCTCACTCTGCATCTTCTACCGCATTTACCATGGAGAGTGTTCAGAGGAGTTGTTCGGATTAATAATACCTGCAGCTGAATTTCATCATCGGACGTCGGGACAGAATACGAAATTCCACCCGTATCACCTCGACGTCCGCCGTTCCACAACTGAGCGTTTTTCAAGGCAGTTTTTGCCGCGCACCACCACTATGTGGAACCAGCTGCCCACTGAAGTATTTCCGAACCAATTCGACTTAGGGTCCTTCAAGAACAGAGCGTACCAATTCTTAAAAGGCCGGCAACGCACTCGCGAGCCCTCTGGCATTGAGAGTGTCCATGGGCGGCGGTATCACTTAATATCAGGTGAGCCTCCTGCCTGTTTGCCCGTTCTATATAAAAAAAATGTAATAAAATGTCAATCCTCCAAAGAGGCCCCATAATTCATGTTTTGGCTGTTACCATCCCTTATAGGACTTAAATATCTTGCTTTTTTGTTACTTAAATCGATATTCTAACATTGAATAATTAGAGTGTAATCAAACGTCTCGATTCACATTTAATCGAAGATTGCAAATAGATACGGTTTCCGAAGCACTACAACGACGACTGGCGGACACACAGAGGACTGATTGAATTTCATCAGATGTAATTTGATAAATCTCACTGCCTCCGTGGCTTAGTGGTTAATGTGCTGGTCGATTTCCGGCGATACAATTGTAAAATACGAAGGCAACTTGTCGTAAATATATAAATAATTAAATAAAAAATAAATAAAAATTTGTTTATTCATTGTAATTAGATACATATGCATTACAATGTGTGAGATATAAAAAGATTATATAAAACAAGCTAACTAATCCAAGCAACCCTAACAAGATAAACATTATACAGTGATAAAGAAGTAGTGTATAAGATTATATAACGTTTGGACAAAGGAAACAATTGTCTTTTTAATTATCTTGTTAGTATTCACAACTAGATGGGCACTGACCACGGTGATCGGTGGATCGTAGACAAAAGTTTTCATGGCGTGGTTTTTCCCTTGTTTTCTCAACTAGCAACTGTAATTATTGGCGTCATCGGGTTATTTACGAATTTGGAAGGGAAATAATGAAAGGTATAAAACATTTTGCCTCGCAAAGCCATCGATCAGCCTTCTCATCTATAAGTGACAAGCTCAATTACCACTTTGGCCGAGCCGGCTGCGATTTGACGACAAATTTTGGTGCTATTGTGTCATTTGTCAGCGGTCAATGTCACAGAATTGTTTCGTGTTTACTTTTATGTGTTCATCTTAAGCTTCCTATAATTACTCGTAGAAATTATTTCATTAAAACCATGACTATACTTTATAAAATTGTTTGTAGATGTTAGGTATTGTAGTTCCTTATACACTCCTCCTATTCAATTTTTGATGTTTATCGGTTGTAATAATAGTATAATCAGAGTTCATTTGGTTAGTAAAACTTAAGGCCTGCGCTTTTCTTCTACTTACATGAGGTTTCCCCATATTTAAAAAAAACTGTTTTGAAAGAAAAAAGGAACCTAAGAATTATCACTTCTTTTTTGTTTTCTCGGGATAAATTCCCAGTAGATCTCAGTGTGAAATGACGTAACCTGTTCTCAAATTGAATACCAACAATTATTGTTAACGCTAGCCACGTAGCGATCGGCAGGAAAGTTAAAAATGAAAGAACTTGGACTCAGGTGCAATAAACGTCATGGATTAACAAAGCCATTCGTTTTGTACGATATTTGTTTTTTCTTTTAGTATTATGCTTAATAACTACAGCTACAGAAAGCTGTCAACCATACTCAAAGACTGCAGATTATACCTAATTATAGTTTAATTAATATAATTATATGTCTCGAAGACTTGTGCAGCTACGTTACGAAGTTTTGGCACAATTAGTTAACGACTGAATTAAGGAAGCATACTACCATACCCTTTAAATGCTAAACTTAGTTAAATAATGGTTGAATATCTTAAGTAACCGATAACTCTTGAATTGATCAGGGGCTTGAGACAATACTACTTTGCGATCGGCGTGACCCAATAACGCCAAACGAATTTGTATGAAAATGGTCACGGGAAATGTCTTAAGGCTCATGGGCATCGTTTTAAGACTAAGCTAAGGCCCTTTATAATATTTAAGTACTTTAAGTTTTATTGGTTTAGCAAAAACAGCTCGACTCCACCAATGCTCATACTTGTAGCATCTAGGAACTTATTTAAAAATTATGAATTTCATATTTTTATTTTCACTACAACGTGTTAAAAGCGAAAGTTATGTGCGACGCACGTTAGCTTATTACGTGCCGTCACGGGTCCCAAATAAAACTCGTGAAACGTGTTCCCTGTACAGTTTTTATGACTGCGTTACAATTGAAACTTGAACAGTTTCATTCCTTACCGTGTTATGTAACCTTTACGTGAGCATAGGCCTGAATTTATTTGTGTACTACCAAATATGGAATTGCCTTATGGCTATCAAAAACTGGCACTTTACGTCTAACGAAAATAAATTACTCAGTTAAACAGACGCAAAATTGTCTTCTTATTTATAAATAAGTTCATATTAATGCGAGTTTTTACTAAAATAAGATTATTTTTTCCTAAGTTACGAATGAAACTTTGTATTCGAAACTTTATAATCGTTAACTTACTTTTCTAAGAACGCGTTTCTTTTGCTTGATTCGCTGAGATCCATATCAATTTTAAGCCCTTTTTACAACTATTAGTATTATGTATAAACAATTAATTAAATATCTATTCGAACGTTCTGATTTAATTAATATATTCGAAGAATATCATTAATATGTAAATTAATAATTTGCCATATTAAATTAGATGTAGATTGATTACCAAGATTTGTTTAGTTTCCCTTACAACCACAGGAGCACATAAGTAGTTTCTATTCTAAGTTCTAACCTCTTTAATTAACATTCTAAGCGGTCTTCATTCCTGCCATTAGCGACCTCTATCGACGGGCTTCTACAACATTAATCAAATACCAACACTGCAGAGTCGTGAACAATACAATACGACATTCCTTCAAAAATTCTCCCCGTTCAATCCTAAACGATATATCATAGTAGCTAAGCTTAGTCTCGTTTTGTGACTCGTTCAGAAATTTTGGTACTAAGCAAATATTCGTAACCTCGTCTGCATTGAAGGTTAAACAGTACGGGTCTGCTCAAACATGTCCTCAATTTTTAATGATCTTTTACCTTTTAACTCAATTTACATAGTTTTTGGATATATAACTATGCTGTGAAATCTGAAATTTTTTTGCCTCAAATCAATTTCTCTTTTTATCTTAATTTTGTGTATTTCTTCCTTCAGCCTGCAAATATACGACATCTAGAAATTAATCATGTCTATATATATATATATATATATATATATATATAAACGTCTAGCATGGCCCGGACTGATTTCAGACGGTTCTTTGTTTTTTTTAGGAAAACTGATCAACTGTCTATGCCTTTCCGAAAATTATAGTTACGCTAGGAATAAACTAAGACAAAGGTAAAATTAAAAAATTCTTCCCTCGATAGCCTTGTTTAATAAAGGCAACCCCTGTTCATTCTACACCTTGCATATCAAGAATCTGATTTTACTGAAATTACTTTTATTTCTTTCCGCCGGCAACTTTCATTGTACATTAAAAACTTGATAAAGTAATTTTATAAGAGAGAGAGAGAGAGTAAATATATCTTTATTAAAATTGACAGAAAACAGGCTCGAAAAAGCTCATATTAATAGAATCTTTATTAGATAAATAATAATTTAAAGTACTGTTTTAGTGTATTTTTGTGTTTTAGGTTATGTATTTTCTTAGCGCTATTTATCTGTTTTGTTTTTATATTTATGTACTGAATCTCTAACCTTGTTCCTATAACGATGGTAACCGGCGCCTCATTATAGCTTATGATGATGCAGAAATAGATGAACACATCTCCCTTATCAAGGGACAGCTTAACTCTAGTGTATATATTTTTATTAATGTCTCATCATACTTCTGTCCATGTGTTGTGTGAGTGTTAAATGTTGTTTGTACATTATTTTATTTTATGTTTAAGATATATTTCGTGTCACTTTTGACTCATAATATAACACTTTACTACAGATTGCAAACTAAGAACTATCGTGTTAAAAGTTATCCTGGAAGACGGGAAAATGAGTATGAAATACTAGTCACGGAATGACAACTTTGGTATTATGTTATACAATGCAAATGTATTAGTTTCGGGAACAAAGCACAAATATGTATTAAAATATGTCATAATTCACAATACAAAATATGCGAATAATTATAAGATACTTTATTTGACGATTGATTTTGATGCCTTGTTCTCGATAGGTTGTTTGCAGTCTAATTAGTTTATTCATTTACGGTTTAAGTTTTGTACAAGTTATGAACAATAGGTATTTTAGGTCTCAGGTAATTTCTAGTATAATGTTTGAAAGCACTCGAAACGCGCGTTTATATACTTTAAATATTTATTAGCTATACTTAATCCTCTTATTTTCTACACATAACTTTGAATCCAAATAAAAAAAGCAACGCGAAACTGAGTCGTTGCAAGTTAGTATAGACTGATACTAAGATACTATTCCTTAGAAAACGTAGATCTAGATAAAAGGCACAAAGTTGCGCTGAATCCGTCACAGCAGCAGTGGGGGCGTCAGATCGGCGGGAAGGCCGCACTGGCCGCCCGCATCGCGCGCCTATCCATATTCAAATTCTATTCTATACAAATAAAAGAAAATATTAACGATTCCTTTGTATCTTAAATATGAATGGTGCCAGTGCTTTGTGAAAGTTATTTACTGTGATTGTGTGATATCATAATTTTTAATTGGTATACGTTTTCATTAGCGTTATGTGATTCTAAGTGATAAACAAGTTACAAGACTTCGTTTGTTAAATTAATGAAAGTAATGGTGTATGTGTAGGTATACCTATTTTATATAGGAGATTAGCAACAGGCACAGCTTTGAGACTTAGAGACTCGTCCCCGGCTTTATGAGGCTAACTATTTAGGTTCAGGACGTTTTATGTCCTTTATATCTCTCCTGTAGCTACTTTGTATGTACGCTACATTAAACATTAAATAAGTTTTGAGCTTTGCATTAAGATTAATGTTATTAGGTTCGTTTTTAAAAGTCGTTCCACTTTACAGAAGATATTTATATGGAGATGATCCTTACAGATTTTTTTTCTCAAAATTTATTTCTATACATCGTATTTATAGTATTTGTTGCCATAATTAATATGTATTTTTGATACATGGCTAAGTACTTCGTAGCGCGTAGAACCTACATGTACGCTACAAGTTGCTACGATTTATCATACTTGCTACGCTTTGCCCGCTACGTTTCATGTGATCAAATACTTCAATTCACTATGGTACAACACATACAACTATACATTTACATTCAGTTAGCTCGCACGCAAACAAATTTATATTCAATTAGCAAAAATAACAACGTTTATCAATTCAAATTAAGATTTAATCAGTAGCTTAAGATGGTCTTGAAGTACGAAATTCGTATAACTATTTGTCTTTCATATCGAATGAATTTGAATTCATAATTAAAACTCAGAATTTGATAAGGTTTGAGAAAATGAATAGCTACAATTGTTATTTAAGAGGAGAGTGTTAGCATTAATTTTAAATCAGTAAGGTTTCTTCGATACAACCTTTATGTTGGCAGAAGGCTCATTTGTTTTATGTATTCCCGTTCTCTTTCGGTAATAGCAATTACATAATTTTATATGACTATAATAACAATATATATAATTAATAAGAATTAACCTTTTTTTAGGTTATATCATCATTATAATTACAAAATTCCTTTTTCGATCCCATATCCTTGCGTGGCTCTGTTCCAATGTAAACTGTTATCGGTGTGGGTCAATAGCATAACGTGGAGACATAAATATCGAATGTTTTGTGTATGGATTTCCCGTGTTATTGCGTTTCTATGGAACAACTAGCCAAGCTTTCACAGCGTTGTAGAGAAATTCTCAGTTGTAATTGATCTATACCTTAGTGCGCCGTACGTTGGTCTGGAAGATTATTTAATAAAGCACAGGACAGCAGACATGTAATATAAAATAATATATTGTTATTAGACCTCGCTACTACGGTACCAATTGGTTATATGCTTTCGTGTGTCGAGGAAAATATAAATATGCTGTTGATAGTTCCTCGGAGTCCGAATTTTTTATACTATAAATGTAATAGTACTACATCCCTGTGAACAACCTTGTCTACTTAAAGAAATTAAGACTCTTTGATGTTTTAATAATACAATACATTCATAATAAATAAGTATTGTAATAATATTACAAATAAAAGATAAATTGGACCACATATAATCCGCGAACAATAGCGGAATTATTATTTAATGTTATTAGCTTTCACTGAACCACGTAATTGAATATACCGCAGCCATTTACCTTAATGTAATACACCTTGCGATCCTGATAAAATTCGTCTTCCGTCACTTCATATTTTCCACTTGTGGCTTAACGATGTTGCCTCCGAGTGCCTATATAACTGATATTGATCTGTGATCAGGCGTTCTACACACATGCGTCGATATAATTTATATAGTATTATATGATCTTTTTTAATCTTTTGTAGGAATTATTTTTTATTCATTATATAAATACAATAAATACCAGCGCCGGTACTCTGTAACTTTCAATAGCGACAGCGATACCGAACCTGACGTTTTTTTTCGTAGCGCTGATGTCGCATTCTTCGCAGGGCAGTGTTGGCCTAGTGGCTTCAGTGGATATTTTCCTTCACCGTTCGAGCGAATGTTAAATGCGCACATAGAAAGAAAGTCCATTGGTGCCCAGACGGGAATCGAACCTACTATCTCAGGAATGAGAGTCGCACGCTGAAGCCACTAGGCCAACACTGCTTTTTAAAGAAATACTATTATTTATTAACAGGTTTCAATATCTTTTGTTTAAACAAGATCCTAATATTTTTCTATGAATAAAACTGTTTAATTATGCTAGAAGTAGCTGAAAACCATTAAACCGTTTCTACAATATGATTGTCATAATCAGTTCTCAAAGTAATTGCTTTTGGAAGTTATTATACCTGCGGGATTAATTACTTCGAACAAGATAAAGAATTGAATGATTAGGCGTTTTAATTATTCATTACAGCAAACGGAAACTAGGCGAAATAGTCAATAGTTTATTTGGTAATACAAAAATCTGTTACGCCGCTACGAGCAAAGCATATAATGAAATAAACAGTATATTACCGTATTTCTTTATTTCCGCTGGTTTATTAAACTGTGCTAATTGCAACTTTCAACTAATAACTAGTTGAAACTTTCAATGCCGGACGCATCTTTATGACTAGCTTCGTAGTTTTTATCATAATAAAAGTTTTAATTTGTATTATTGTACAAAAAAAGGTTTTAAATAAAACAAATGTACATTTTAATGTAATTATGCAAATTGTAATACGAATAAAATACAAAATTACAAAATAGTTAAACTGAATTCGGCATAAGCCTATCTCTTATAAATATTTACGCCGTAGACAAATGTAACTGTAAAAAAAGGCTTTCGTGACCTGTACGTATTTGTCGTACCTTTATGGAAGAATCAAATTCTGTTTTTTAATAGTGCCATCTACAAGGTAATACGCCTTTCAATAAGATTTAAAGAGACAACTATGAACGCATTAATCTAGTGCAGTTTAGCAGTTACTTAAGATGAATCACAAAAATACTTACCTTATTTTCTAGTCCAATCGCTAATTTATTATTATTCTGCCTGAAAATCCGTGTGAAATATGAAGTTTTTTGGAATCTCGTAGGTAAATATCGACACCCCAAGCTACTTTGAATATTTCAACAACGAAATACATCCTCTCTAAGATTAAATTATCAAGTCGTGTCAAGTTCCTCCCTCTCAATAAAAGTTCGACAGCAGAATCACTGCATAAGACATGTGCCACCATGAAATTAAACTTTTATAGGCCACAGACGTATTACATATTTAGAAGGTTATAAACAACTGATTAAAGGTAAAACAATTTTGCTGCCAAATATCAGTATCACACCTTTATAAGCAGTAGAATCTATGCAAAAAATCACTTCGACTCCCGCATTCGTTTTGCTGTGAAAAAATGTACACCGGAAGTTTGTCGAATTCCATGGAAAATTGTGACACAGGCGCCAAAATCCTAGGAATCGAATCGTTAGAACCGAACACAATCCAGCTTAATTTCAATTGCATATTTGGATCGCTTTGTGGTACGCTGGGAACGCAACAAAGCGTGGTATTACCATATTCGCAATTATCACTTCCATTACCGAGTCTTGTCCGCCTCAATTATTCCACAAACAAGTAACGTTTTGTATTCTTCGTGTGTACTTTGCAATAATTATATTTAAACTATAAAGTGCGCTAAAAACCAATCGTTTCTGCTTAATATGTAAATTTAGACGGCAGTCCAATCACATTAGCTTTTAGCTCATTCTACTTGCATATATGAACTTTTAAATTTTATTAAGACCCAAGAAGACAACCTTAAGTATATACATATATGTATTTTAATTCCAACTAGTTCGAAATCTAAACCTTGTTGACGGAAGCCAAACTTTTGTTCATGAAAAATTCAGATCGTCGGTAGTAATAAACGTTGTCTATACCTATTTATTGATGAAACTCGGCAAAGGAAGGCGCAGCTGCTCTTTGCTATCGACTAAACTCTAAACAGGTCAAAGAACAACTTGTTTACTGGGTACCTCTAACTTTTATTTTGGTTCTATCTATCCACAAAAAAAGTGAAGCACTTGTTACTTTCAAATAATGCTTTCACATTTAAAATATGCAAAGTCGCTAGGGAAATATGTCTTTGAATGAACCTCATACAGCACGCTCATCTAAATCCAAAGAAAATTTTGGTACTACGATTGGTCAATACAAAACAACCTTGCAAGAGTGATAGAAATACATCATCTTTCCAAGGCTACAGCCTACAGTCAGGTTGAGGTCTAGCCCGCGGTGTCAACCAAAACGATAAAGTCCGAGTTATGTAAACGAAACCTATTCCGATTTTATTTAAACAAAAGTCTCACAGGTCGAGGTTAGAATTCAATTCACCTTCACATATATCTTGGGGCTTTTAGTAGCTATTTTCGCTTAAAGAACATTCTTCAACAGAAGATATACCTTTTGACAATATGCGTTAAATAGCGGCATAGTTGAAGAGGCTTCTCAAAAGGCCGTTAGTGCAATTATCACTTGTATACCTATCTCGTACAATAACGATTGCATGTCGTCATTTTAAAACGATACTTCTGTTACAATATACTATACTATTGATATATATATATATATATATGATACTTTTTTAAAAGAAAAATTGCATTGAGTGATATAATCTGTACATGATTTTTTTCATCTCGTATTGTGAGAAATATTTGAAGTTCCCTTTTAAACTTTCATATAAAGTGTGAGAGAAATTAGTAAAGTTTATTTATTAAAGTTGGCGAGGTAATTAATTTGAAAACATGGATACCTGAGGCCCCTGTGTCTTCAACTTTTTCGGGATTTCCTTCACAAGTATTTAATAGAAACAGTCCGCGCTTTAATTAGAGGGGTTTGAGAATTGCCTTCAGAATTAATTCCGTGTAAAGTGTATATTTGTTGAAAGTACATCGAAATAGATTTATTTTATACGTTAGGAACTATATAACATATTCTTGTAAATTATTAGAATCTGTATATAAATGATAAATTATGCGAAAGAAATACAAATTTGATTATAACGTGAAGCAAAATAAGCTGTAGTACCACGCTGTTGATGCGGTATTTGCCTAATTAGCCACGGTTCAGTGGCTGTAATCTTCAGGGCGGAGAATTTGTATACCTATTAGATATCTCGAGATTTTTTACAGTCGCAAATTCTCTGAATATAATTGACGCAAATTTACCTTTCGAAAAAGAGGTTTTTTCCTTAAAATAAGTGATTTAAAAAAAAATATCTACTGTAATAGGACTTAAGACTTTTTACTATACACACACTCAGGCCATATCTTAAAATCTAAAAAAAGTAAATTTCTGTAAAAAAATATGAAATTTAAATACATGATTATTTCCTGTAAGTCTATCTAACGATGTTAACGACCGCGACATGGTGTGCAGGCAAAGGAATGTGAGCAATTTACTAACCTAAAAACTTAAAATAACCAAAGTTGTTAACTTAACCGCATCAGTGTAAAACTAACGGATAGTTCAAACTGTCTCGTTTGTTCTTTGTTTGTTAGAGTTCTATGTTTTTCTGATTAAAGCGTGAAATATAGTGATGATATCTTTTATTAGATGAGTAAGAAATAAATAAGTTTTATTGTCCTACAATGGCATATTAAGTTTTTAGTATAGCTTTACTGCTCTCGTCAACAAAAATGTATAATATTAAAAAATCTATAGATCAGACTGTTTCTATGTGCCATTTCGTAAAGTATATTTATTGTATTATACACACATACACACACACACGAATACTTTGCAAACAATAATAATATAGATTTATAAATAATATTCCTTTTGTATTTACAATACTTTCAGTACGTAAATTTCATAAATAAATATCTGCGTGAAAAATGGAGTACATCAGTTCATATTATGAAGCCCAATAAATATCGGTGCAAGCAACACTTGACCCGCTGCGAACTAATTGCGTGTGAAAACTGTTCAGTTAGGGCTGTTAGCGCACAACTAAGGCTGATTACACCATGTGATGTAATAAATACGCGAATTTGAAGCCTTTAAAAAGTGCCCTGTATCTATTACAAACTATACAGAACCTGGCGCGTTGTTGCGGTTTCTTTGATCTTATCTAGTCTACTAACAAAGAGCTACTAATTAAGATGTTTTTTGGATGATGGAAATTGGCCGACTTATTTGATCAATTGTCAACGGAGCCAAACGTTGCGGTCTTGCAGTCGACGGTCGATTTCTCTCGGACTTTAATTGAAAAAAAAAGAAGGAAAAAGATGAAGGCATAAAGCCACTCGCACTGCAGCTTTTAAACGTTTTTCTTAGCATTGTTTATATAAAGTCCTCGAGCGACGTTTGAACCCGCTGCGCTGCGTTTAACAACCATTGACCATTTCGAATGTATTCACCGACTTAAAACAAAAAGCACGCTGAAAATTTAGCACAGATACATAATTTACAATTCCTTTTATACAGATTCAGTTTAAAACGATGAGGAGAGTCATATTCTATTTTGTGCATTGCTTTTTTTTCTTGTGTTTTGTTGCGTGTTCGCTACAGCTTGGCATACATTATCATATTCATAAACTTAATATAAACCAAAAATAGCGTTGTAACGTAAAGAAGCAATACATTATTTGTATGACATTTTTTTCTAAACTTCTTGAAGCGATTCAGTTTTAGATGAGTTTTTTTGGTCCTGTTAATCGTTAATATCCAGAGTGCCCAACTCCATATTTAGATTCCTAACATCACAGCGTGAATGCAGTTTTTCTAGATTCAACTTGATTCATAATAACTATCTATGTGTACATGTCTCAGACAAACATCTCCTAACATCTTAAGTATTTAATAAGGTTGCGCCGGAATGTTCTTATTAAAAATCCCTTTTTAAAACTTCGTAAGACCCAAGCATTAAATGGGTTATTAGGTTTCGTTCATTCATTGATCGGCAATATTTTACTTGCAGCCTTGGATTTATTATCGTGTGTTTAAATCTGAGTGGGTTGGAAACAGAGGGTATATCTCTAGGGATACATCTGCTTCGTGTCATATCTCTTTCAGTGGGATTTTGAAACGATCCTTATCGCATCGTACTGCTAGGCGGAGATGTAGCTCTTACTATTAACATGTCCCTTTTTTGTTTCAATGCTGTAAATGTAAAAAAAATACTTACTAAAGGTACCTGAAATCTCTCGTCCCCATTCGTTATAAATGCATAAGCAGGAGACAGTACCCCGAATTCCTGTTTTTATTCAGACTCGTCAAATGTCTGCAAAAAGGAGCAAACTTTTTGGATCAAGTCTGCGGTGTCGGACGTTGAATAATGAAGTCCTGAACTACAACAACAGCAATTTCAATCTACTCTTTTGTCGCCATGCTTTTGTTTTAATACACCATTTTACACTTAATTAACTCCGAGCATGTGTTGACCACATGAATGGAAACGGTGAACCCATTGTTGGTGTATAAATATGTTCATTGTAAAGAAAATGTATCTAATCATTGCGCAATGAAAAGATTACTAAGGTTTATTTGTTTCATTTGCATCTCATTAAACTAAATTGTAAGCAAGAATATTATAAACACGCTATCTTAGAATATTGTGTTTGTTTATAAAATTAAAGAACTAGGACAAAAGGCTATACAAAAGACTACTGTAGAATAATTATCAAAAAATACATATAATGTTAAATTTTATTAATTAAAGCTCTATTGTGTCAGTCTGTTGTAAACAATACCATTACTCTGACAAAAACATGACAGGCGGGATAAAGTTCATGTAACAGGAGTGAGTGGAATTTTGACAGAAAACTGTATCATGGTTTCCAAATTGCCCTGCTTTTTTTCGGTAATATCAATTTCAATATTGACGACTCATTGGTCTAGTGGTTAGTACCCCTGACTGCGAATCTATGGGTCCCGGGTTCGATCCCCGGCTGAGGCGAACATCGATGTGATGAGCATTTGGTGTTGTTCTTAGGTCTTGGGTGTTTAAATATGTATTTATATGTATATCTATCTATAATATGTATGTATTTCCGTTGCCTAGTACCCATAACACAAGCTTCACCAGCTTAGCATGGGACTAGGTCAATTGGTGTGAATTGTCTTTAAAAAAAAAAAAAATTACTTTAATAGGATGTTCTAGTTTTGTGATGCTGATTCGTTAGTTAACTGTTATATAAAGTCAAAGTCTATTAATTTTCACACTACGATAATATCACTGCCTATTGTTAATCTCCTAAAAGAACTGTTAAAATGAACATGCAATCAAAAAATCGAAGTTGATATGCGATAGCGTGAAGTGACGTTAAGGGATGATCACTTGCGATGTTGCGCGGCGGCGCGTGCGCACTGCTCGGCGCCCCGTGCTCGCGCAAGAATGGTGCAATTTGTACCTGTCGGCTACACACTGCCCTGCTGCAGGTAACTATAAGATAATGCCCATTAATTAACTTGGTAAGTTATTTGTATAACATTTAGTAAGAATTTTTATTTTTTATCATGTAATTACTATCACACCTTTTAATAAATGTATTTAATATTATTTTTATGTAAATTATGATCTTAACTCAAGAATAAATACTTTGTACGTCTTTAAGCAGAGATAATGTGATTTCAAGATGATATTAAGTTATTTTAAGTTACCTTACCTTACCGAACTAATAAATTTTTCAAACACAACAATCATATAATATAGAAGTATTTTATCATAAACTCGAAAAATTCTTCATGATATGTGCTTGTCTATTTTCTTTCAATAAGACGTCGTGAACTGTTTGCGATATTGAATTAAAACAATAATAGTTGGTCCCGGAATTGCAAAGATTTTATTCCAACTCACGAACAAATATTATCACTTTTATAAGTTTATTTTTATTTCGATAAATACTTGTGTCGACTAACAAGGATAATAAAATTGAATTAAATATAAATTAAATTTAGAGTTTGGTAATCACAAGCAACTGGATATAATATAAATAAAAAATAATGAAATAATATAAATAATTTATCAAAAGAAGCCCAAGCCTAAAGGCAAAACATCGAGAGATAAAAACAGATTCACGAAGGCTTTTTAACCTAGCTAAGAGCTGACTAGGGTCTGATTACAAAATATCTTTACTGTTTCTATGCAAATAAAAGCTTTGTATGTAAAAGTGCGTTATCCGTAGTCGCTAGCGGTCCCTGTAATTGCGCAGAGTGTGTAATTACGACTGCACTCTCCCACTACTGGTGACGTATTAAAATATCGCGCTTTATATAATCTGTTGGAGCTACGGAGATTTTTTTCATTTTTAGTCCATAATAATTAAGCTTAGTCTTTATAAAGGTTTACAGAATTTTTTGACAGTGGTATTTAGTATTTTGCATAAAATAATATCATATGTATTAAAATTGTTGTGTCACATTTCGTATTGAAAATAAAATATTCTTAAAACTACACCACTATTTTTAAATGAAAATAAATGCGTTGGACTTCTTGAAACTTAAACATAAGAAGTCTTTGACATGACAAGATTAATTACTAACCTCGAAATTGTCCTCCATCCTGTGAGCCTCCAAGGCTACGTAAGTTATTAATACGTAGGCCACTGACGTCGAGGCTCAACTCCCATGGGCAGTCGTTATATTTTACTACCCACTATCCTATTAAGGGAGAGGGATATGAGTCACAATGAAAAAGTTTGTATAACGTTCTCAAAATTTTGTTTTTCGTGACATCCTTGAAACATAAGCTTGCGTATGTACCTTTTAGTTTTATGGGAATTTCTTGAATCTTCCTTTGCACTAAAATGTTACTGAACTTACTCTATCTTAAATATTTTATACTAAGTCGAAATAGTGGACACGAAGAATATTTGTGTCTTGGAAATAAGTGTTATTATACAATATACTTACCAAGTAGTGAATATTTAAATTTCAGCATAGCTCCTATCAGAAGCTTCACTTTTTCTTTCACAATCATATTATGATCCTTTTAATCAGCTAATTATTCGAGCTGCCTTGTACCGGTATTTAGATTCCTAATTATTAATCTCCAAATACAGATGAAAGATCGTTACTCTGGGGTTCGTGGATTGGATTACCGGAGGTCATTAGTGATCACTTCTGTATCTAAAGTGGACGACAGCCTAAATCCTATGCCTTCCTGACATGCCTATTAAAAATGTATTGGCTTCGTAAAATGGTATATTAATAATATACCGTATAATTTGGAAAGGAATTTATTATGATATTTAGTTTTTAATAGATATCATTATTGTATTCCCTGTTAACTAAGCTATCAATCTTTACCACATTTTATAAATCTACTCAGAGTAAGCTTCTGCAGTGGAGTATCGCCGAAAATTAAGCCTAATTTTAAAGTTAATTTCGTTTTTTCTTTATCTTATCCTCGGGACACAGATTATTTATATTTTTTCATTTATTTACATGTAGCATACTGTAAAGAAGCTGTTTCGTAAAATATTTTATCATTTAGCGATATAATTTTAGCTGTATAACGCTTAAAGAAAATACTTTTTGACCGGATTGAAGTTATGTATTATTATAAATTTACAACTATTACTACTATTATAAATTAAAATCTCAAGAAAAACAACCCGCGAAAATAGAGGACACCGTGAGCCATTTTTGCCAAAACCCTCCATCTTTTAGTCGATACCAACTCCGGGGAAATAAATACAGATAATGCAACTTTCTCTACAGCTGTGATACTTTTTGACATCCAACACCTTTTGTCTTCAGTCACCGTGATCACGCACGCTGTAAAGCACGCGAAACGTCGGATAAATTTAAAATTATGTTAAATAGTTGTAAATTTATAATAATACATAACTTCAATCCAGTCAAAATGTTTTTTCTTTAAATGTGTAAAAGTTATGTCAATCAAAGACAATACTGTATAACGCTATCTATAATTGAATCATTTAGAAAGACAATGTAATTATTGAATGAAAATACCGTGTAATTTATTCCCAGAAAGGTCAATAAACTTGGCACAGTATCGTTCAGTGAGTAACGTCAACAAGGAGCAAATTGTTCTCAACACGACCGCACTGTGCCAATGGCACATTGTATCGGGCGTAATTATTCAATCTACAGAGCGCTCAAGTTTCATTCGATTAATTTTAATTACTGAAACTGTATCGATTGGTTACGTCCGAATGCAGTTTCTATCATATCATAGTATATGAGTATCATAGTAAAATGCTGATCATCGTTGATAATAAGAAATCTATTAACCACATAAACTATGTTGATATTGTTATATATTATAAATAAATTATCGAAGGAGTGGTTTTTTAAATCGGTTTAAAAAGAGTTAACAATAACTAACTTAGTACCATCGCATCGTTAATCGAGAAGCGTGAAATTTTTGTTCTACTAGATCCGATTTCAAATATGCGAATTCAAAAACACACTCGTCGGTGGGGCGACAGATCTGTAGGCTTATAAAAATGTTATTAGGAACCTCAGCGGGGGCAAAGGCGCGTATGCCCCCTATAGCTCGTCAACCAGTCTCAATTGATATTGCATCGAATATATAGTATAGGAAATTATTATAGCATTACTATTTATTATTAGTTACCAAATCAGCCTCCCACGAAGTCTATAATTCACAATGCGTTGCGGCTAGGATATTTTTATGTTTGCGTCTATAAATTTTGGAAACAAAACAAGATTCTTTCCTTTTTTGAGCTTCTTGACTGGTTTCTTTTGTTTTTGTTTAATTGTTTTTTATATGCGGCTGGCCAAGTCTACTTTTAATATTAAGGGGTTTTCAATCGCAATGTTTTAGTGAATACGGACCGCAAATACATCCGTGGTTGAAACGCACAGAATGAACCTTAGGTTCGATCATCCACATATGAATATAGTGCGGCCTTCTTTTATGAAAATGAGGAGAGGCACCACAACCACAATAAAAAACACCAAGATCTAGCACAAAATAATTATTGTGAAAATGTATAAAATTATATCGTGATTATATTAAGTATTATCGATCTGAAGTTACCTCGACACCCCAGATCTCACAATATCTGCTAAAAACATCTGGTTTCTGAGCACGTAGCGAAGTTAGAAGCAAGTGCCTCACCGTCCGCCAAACTTACCCATTCGACTGAATATATTCCGTATTAGCGACTCTTTGTAATATAGTTCATCCTCATTCTAAACTTATAAGAGAATTGGCTGCCCCCACTCTGTTGTACATTAAAAAATAATTCAAGGATCTCGATATTTCTACGTTCTATGTTAACAGATAGCTTCAAGCAGGAGCATCAATTTCTTAAGGATTCGACTAGACAATTTATTGATTTTCTTTTAAGAAACGATTGTTTTATTTACAAGCTTTAGTAAACACGGAAAATGCATTACCTTTTTTAACTGCAGAAGACAGACTGGAATTTATTACCAACTTTTAATCAATCCTACTTATATAATAACAACAAATTAAGGACATCAGAATTGTATTAGACTACTATAGTCATAATATACTACGTTTTTATAGTCAAACAAATTAAATTTTTTTTTTTAAAGACAATTCACACCAATTGACCTAGTCCCATGCTAAGCTGGTGAAGCTTGTGTTATGGGTACTAGGCAACGGATATAGATACATATTATAGATAGATAAACATATAAATATAACATATTTAAACACCCAAGACCTAAGCACAACACCAAATGCTCATCACATCGATGTTCGTCTCAGCCGGGGATCGAACCCGGGACCCATGGTTTCGCAGTCAGGTGTACTAAACACTAGACCAATGAGTCGTTAAAAATTTAATCAGTACATATTATAATTATAGTTTGGAAACGTAAAATATGAAATTTTTAAGTTGACAGAGAGGCACAGGATGCCCACGTGTATTCCTAGGTTGAGCATGTTTCCTACTCTTTCTCTTCTATGGCCGATCGCGGACGTCGATAACAAAACACACTAGACTTCTTGCAGATCTTATAAATACCTAACTGATTCGATACAGAATCGACTATAAATAGCAAGGCTGTTCCATTGTGACATTGCTATAAATCAACATGGGGAAGTGGTGTAAACTGTGTGTGGGTTTATGTTAAACAGATCAAAGTGAGAGCTCTTGAGTTAGCTGACTGCGTAACCGCGTCTCGTCTGAGGTGTACGGTACAAGATCAGCGTGAGCGATTATTTAAAGCTCGTTGTCACCTTTAATTTTGTCTTTCTATTATTAAATGGGCTCATCAATAAAAGTATGCGTGTTGTCCCACGAGAATGTAAGTGCGTGCTCCTATTTCACCATGCATCCTGCTGATAGAGGACAAATCTTTGTTTTTAAGTTATTTTATTATTATTTATTACTTAAGATGTCATGATGAACATGGTGGAATGGTTGCAGCTCCCTTACAAACGTTGTGTAAAACAAAACTTAGCGATTAAAAAGAGAGGCGGAGAGTTTATTGCCAGTTCTTCTCTTCCGTTCTACGCCCTTGATTTGAGAACTGGCAGTAAATGTAAAATTTGAAGCATTTCATATATATTTTTTTTTTTTTTTTGACGTTCATAAGTATACATTGTTACCTGTATTTTAGTTGAACTGAAATTGTTTACGAAGTCTTTTTTGTGGCACAACAATTACTGTATTTTCTGTTTATAATAAGTAAAGTTATATATATTAATTAATAAACTTTTCAATAATTAAACTAATGACGATGATGAAAAATTATATTATTTCATAGTATTAAAAGAAGTTTTTACTCCTCACTCTAGTCCTAATCTACGCTTATAGTAAGTATAATAAGTTCTAAATTCAGGTTTCATTCATTGAATCGCGTTCGCTAAAACGTGCACCGTGGTATATGTGCAAGCTCACTTCCAGGCCGGAGGCGCTAATTTGACGCTTTGACGTAGAATGCCGAGCGGGCTTCAAGGAAACGCTTTATTTACAAGATAACATTATCATCTTTGTCCCTCTATCCCCTACCGAACTAATTGTAATTAAGCTAAGATAAATCTAACAGAATGAATCGTTTTGTAATTTGATGTTTGTTCACAGGAATTTGCGACGCTTACAAAGGAGTTGAATCAAGCTCGAGAACAGCTTCTAGAGAGAGAAGAGGAGATATCCGAGCTCAAGGCGGAAAGAAACAACACCAGGGTTAGTTCAAACATCTAATACAAGCTAGTAGGCTAAGCATATTAAAAAGGCGAATGCAATATGTCAAAACCCAAAGTTAAAAGCTAAGACAACATTGTATTGAACGCCGTTTCTTTATATAATTGTTAGAAACAGTGAAATAAGAATTACAATAGAATCCTTATACGTTCTGCTATCGTACCTAATTTTCACAAAGAGCAAGTAAAATGAAATATTAATTAATTAATTATAAACTCAACAAACCGTAATCACTAATGATTACATTTATATTAAAACTCCTACAGCAAAATAAGTTTTCTCAGCTTTGCACTTTGCAAGGTAAGTTTAGAGCCAGGTCTCCCATAAAACCGCTGATACGCGTAAATTCCAATCCAACTTGTAATGATTAACGACAATTTAGATCACTATTTCACTGAATAATCCCTAATTCTCGACTAAATTGGATGTCACGACATACTTCTAAGTGAAATTGTAATTACCGTAGTGTATACTGTTCTGAAATAGGCATCACTGTCATGTCATATAGACTGTCAAAGAGAGATAGAGAAGGGTCTAGGTCCCCAAAATGATTAGGCTCCGACTTGATGATAATTATTAAGAATTACATTTTCTATATATCCGAGTTGGAAATGTATGCGTACTTCCGAAAGTAGCAGGGGTATGGGGCTCGTTCACCACAATCACAGCTAGTTAGGTGAGCAGTGCCTAAACCCGCCTAGGTACTTCCAACAATGCCGTATTAAAGAAAAAGGTGTCGAATATCTGCAACTGCAATGTAAAATTGTGATTGATAATCAAGCACCGAGACATAGTATAACCTCCTTATTAAAGCTAAATTAGTCTTACTAATCTAATATTAAAATTCTCGTGTCACAATGTTCCTTCCCATACTCCTCCGAAACGGCTCGACTGATTTTTATGAAATTTATTATGCATATTAGTAAGTCTGAGAATCGGACAACATCTATTTTACATCCCCCTAAATGTTAAGGGTAACCACTAAATTTTTTTAGATTTTTTAAAATTATTTATAGATATTTTTATTTAACTAAAAAATGTTTCCTAGAAATAATATACATGGCATAACAGCGTTTGCCAGGTCAGCTAGTTATTAATAAAATTTAACCAAAACACTATTTGTATAAAGCTGTGTCGTCCTAGTGGCTTCAGCCTACAAGTCTATACCGATGTAGATGGCAGTGTGAGAGTTTGTACTAATATATTTTTAATGATCATGAACGATAAGACCTACCTCCATTGATAAAGCTACATTATTTTTATATGGAACAAACATCCATTCATCGCGAACGAGAACGTTTGTTTCAACGGATATATTTTTGTATGTTAAATTTTATACAAAATAATATATTTTACTAACACTGCTTTAACTAAAATACTTATTCATTATGCAGATAGTAATAATAATGGCGCTACAACACTAAATGGGTTTTGGCCTCAGATTGCATCCGTTTCTTTGATCATTTTTTATTTCATAGACAAGTAGATGAAAAGCCAGAAGGCTTTAACACATGTCATCGATTTTTTAATTTGAGACATGCCGATTTCCTCACGATGTTATTCGTCACCGTACGAGCGAGTGTTAGATGCGCACATAGGCAGCATGTCCTTGGTGAACAGCCGCGGGTCAAACCTACGACCTCAGAGATGAGAATCGCACGCTAAACCTAACACAGCTTTATATAGATAGTGTTTCAGTTAAATTGTATTAACAATTAGTAAGAATGATTTGGTTTTTGGGGGTTATACTGTGCTTGGTAGTGAATCACCATTATAAATTCCAATTGCAGATAACTATACGATTTTATCTTGTAAAATATAAAAGTAAATAATTACTAATAGCAAAAAAAATCTTATATTTTAATTTGCCCAAAATTAGACACAAATTGGACACCATCATATATCTAGGCCCGTATTCTGTCAAATATTTGTTTTCTGTATGATTATTAACATATTTGACAGCAACCTTAGACCTTCTAATTGGGGAAATCTAAAAATAATTTTACATAAGAAAATTTGATGGTAATGTAATGTCCTTATGACTAGGGTTGCCTACATATCTTATTAGCGATAAGGCCGCCAGTTCTGTGTATTGTTTTTAGTTTTATATTTTGTAAATTGTTTTTGTGCAATAAAGTATGAATAAATAAATCAATTAATAAGCTAAATATGGTAAAGCTTTGTCCAATTTTAAAGTGACCGTGTCGTCTTTGGGTCGCAAAATTTTAATTAAATGATACATATTGTGCCGAACTACCAACGATGCCGTTCAGCCGGAATGCTTCGCCGTTTCTGTTTACCCTTCATTGTGACTCAGTGTGTGCAGGCAATTGTTAGCTTCTTATAAATATTCAAATGCTTGCATTATTTAGTTCACTCGTCTAGACTCTACGTCCAATGTCTTACACGGCCGTTTTCTATATGAAAGTCTTGCCATGCATAAAGCAGTAGCGGCTTCATTATTTAACAGCCAAGTCAGCTACGTAGTAGGTAAAATCTCGATTGACTGTGATACGATATTTTTAAAACTTTCATCACAGAATTGATAAAAAAAGAGTAGTCCATGACTTCTGGTTACGTAACTTAACCACGCAGGTTATTAATACATTTTTGCATTTGCTTTTCCGAAATTCGGAGTTATGACCTTCAGCTAAACGCATTTGCGTTTCTAGCTCAAAAACAACAAAAAACTAAATCAGTGGCGCTACAACCGTTTTAGGTCTGGGCCCCAGGTTTCTGTATCTGTTTAATGCTCATTTGTCAATCTAATAGGAAAGTAGGTGATCAGCCTCCAGTCGCACACGCTGTCGACTTTTTGGATCTAAGGCAACCGGTTATCTAACGATTTTTTCCTTCACGGTGCGAGATAATGTTAAATGCGCACATAGATAGAAAGTCCATTGGTGCACAGCCAGGGAACGAACCTACGTCCTCAGTGATAAGACACGCACGCTGAAGCCACTAGGCCAACACTACTCTATAAAAACTACAACCAAAATCCTAATTCATAGGCCAAACTATTATTCTTAAACTTTCCATTACATTAATATAGGTTTTTAAAAACGTACGCTTTCAGTACTTATGTCAGGTTTTAAACGTTTAGGAGTTCAGGACTCGCGCTATTAATTAAAACTAAATGAAAATTAATCTGGAACATCGTTAATTAAGCTTAATCCCTTTAAGGCTCAAAAGTGCCTCAGATACTTTACAAATAAAGAGATTTTAATAGATTATTTCTACTAAAATATAAATGGACAACGAAACTAGTACTGTTTAATCATTTTCGCAAGCCATTTTGTGTTTCCTTAGTAATATTTCGCTTTTGTTAAATTAATTTGTTAAGTTCTTGTTTGTTAGTATTAATACAGAATACTGTTTTATAGTAATTATTTCCTTTAGGGATTGTATACAGAATTCGGCAATATGGCGACTGTTTTGACAACATAAAACCGACCACACCACATCGTACCCAAAAACCTTAGTTTCTTCACCCAACGCTTCGCTCTCAGAGGCCCCTTTCATCTTTACTCAACTTTATACATTCCTTAACAATCTTAAGAACATATTCTTCTTCTGCAACACTAGTTAAATTATAGTAAATGTTATGTAGATTTTTTAACGTCAAGTAACTATCTAAAATCATTAATATGTCAAATGGAAGAGACTTGCAGCCCACGATACAAGTATTCCTAGTGTGGGGGTTTTTCTTCTCTTTAAACTATTCATCCTTTTTATATGCATTATAATTATGTAATCAATTTTTATTCTTTCTTTCTTTCGATGTTTTTTTTTTTCAGAACATTAAACGTTTTAATAGTTAAAGCTTGATTTCTCGCGTTAATGTTAGAAAATTGATACGTGATAAAGACAAAAATTATAGTCGGTGCTATGATATGCTATGATAATGAGTCTGTGCGGAAAACAAATGGTCTTGGGATGTGAGGTCGAAGCTGTGTTATATTACTTTTTTTTTGTTTAATTCGACAGAAATCATCTCGATACTTATTATGAAAAAAAGAATTGTTAGTTCGCATAAGTCGCCCGTTCTCTTTCCACAGTCTAAATTCTGTGATATTTTTCTATACCAAATAAACCTATTTAGGTAATGTAAATATGTGCTTTCGATTTTTCTTATTGAATTTATCTTCCAGCTTCTACTAGAGCACCTAGAATGTCTTGTGTCGCGGCACGAGCGCTCGCTGCGCATGACCGTGGTAAAACGGCAGGCGGCTGCGCAGTCGGGCGTTTCTTCCGAAGTGGAGGTACTGAAAGCGCTCAAGAGTCTCTTCGAACATCACAAGGCGCTCGACGAGAAGGTGAGCTAGAACATTGGTTGATGATCATGTATAATAATTTCATTCGCCACTCAATTGTTACCTTCAAACTATATGTGCGTCGTATCTTCAAACTATAGACCCAACGCTTCATTGGCCGGTATCTTAACGCAGTTTTGTAAATAAAGGCAGAACCATAAGCCTAGTAATCTTTTACTAGAGTATTCATATCGATAAAAAATAAGAATAAATCAGTGGCGCTACAACCTCTTTAGGTCTGAGCCTCAGATTTCTAATTCTGTTTCATGGTCTATTTTAAATCTAATAGGCAAATAGGTGATCAGCCGCCAGTGTCTGACACACGCCGTCGACTTTTTGGGTCTAAGACATGTCGGTTTCCTAACGATGTTTTCCTTCGCCGTTCCAGCGAATGTTAAATGCGCACATAGAAAGAAAGTCTATTGGTGCACAGCCGGGGATCGAACCTACGACCTCAGGGATAAGAGTCGCACTGCTCTATCTCATTTATTCATATCTAGACACTAAGTAGTAAATGCAATACTGAATGTTTGCAGTACATAAAAATTCTTCGACATTTCAATTCAACATCTTAAATGTTGTAATTACAAAATTTGGTTTTTTCTTTATTATTACTATTTATAAGAAATTCGCTAAGTATGTACCGTAAGGTTAACGTAGAATCATATTACAATATTTAAATATAATAAAGTTTTGACCGTGCAGGTCCTATGCGTAAAGTCGTATAACGTTATCTTATTGCACTGAACCAACACAAGTCAGACGCTTGCAATATTCCAAGAATTTAATACTAACACTATTAGAAACTATTGGAATTTAATATTCTCTGTGTTATTATATAATACATAGCGAATTTAGGTTTAATTAATATATTCTTTAATACTGTGACTCTACCTATACAAACTCATATTTGGCAAGCAACAAATTTATATCTACTATATTTATTTTCAGGTTCGAGAGCGATTACGTGTGGCGTTGGAGAGAAATACAGCGCTGGAAGAAGAATTGGCTTTAACCAAAGAAGAAGTGAGTGTTGAATTCTAATGTTTATTAAATTAACGCAAACAAATAATAGAGTTATATGATATGCGGGGCGATTTTTGTAAATTTGGAAGAAAGGGTGTCTCTGTCTTTTGTGCAAGTCTGAGCGACCCATTATGGACAATGGTTACGCAACGGTTACAAAAATCGTTTTTACTAAGATCTTGACTGACCATTTAATATAATGATGTAATTTTTATTCCATCCTCTCCATCTCGACGCCTGGCCTTCCACAACAGCGCTTTTTTAAGGCACTTGCTGCCGCGCACCAACTCTTTGTGGAACCAGCTGCCAGTAAAGGGAATTTTCAAACCGATATGACTTAGGGGCCTTCAAGTCAAGAGTACCATTCCTTGAAAGGTCGGAAACACACCCGCTAGTCCCCCGTGTTGTAGGTTTCCATGGGTGGCGGTTATCACTTTATTCAAAGTGCCTGCTCGTCTGCTTTGGGTCTGTTATTGCAAAAAGTAATAAGTCAAGAAACAGAAAACCTCTATTATAGTTTCTATTGTTGACCTATTTAATTGATGTAACGCCTCATAGTGTAGATTTAACGATATTTCTATGAAAAACGTCTTTTTTATCTGAATTCAAAGTTTTATTTGAAATTGTCTTAATGTTACAGCTGCAACAGTACAAATCATCGTCCGGCCAGGACGACAAACCCAAAGAGAACGGCACCGTCTCGACTGGATCGCCAGAACAGAACGGCGAACCGACACAGACTAAGGTATTAATGGTTCACATGATTGCAGGTTACAGGCAAATAATTGTTAATTTGAAATTAAAGTAACTTAGAATTATTTAATACCTATCAAAGATGTGGGTTGGTGGGGAGAGAAATTTGGGAACAAACATACAACATATAGACACTTTATTTTTACGATTTACCACACGTGTATACGCATTATTCAATCCCTACAATATCACATACGAGTGAGACTGATAAGGTTCTTTTTTAGAAATCGGTTATAAATACACCACTAGATTGTTTCAATTTTCGGTGCTTATTAAATAGACTTAACAAGTCAATCTCCACTTGAGTACTGTCAAATATGACAAAGTTCAAAAAGTAAAAATGTTTTGACAGATCTAAATAGAAGATTTAAGTTTGAGTGTCGTTTTAGAATACGAGCCATAGCCTCAGATTTGTTTATCTGTTTCGTAATCATATAAAGATTTATAAAAATAATTTTATAAGGTACGAATAAAAATCTTAACGATAAAGAAAAGTTTATCGGCTATAATCCTTACAATACATACTACAAACGTGATTGACGTCACAGTTTTTTCTTTTACTATTTTAATGTGTAAACGATTTATTAATTAAAAGGCGTATTTAATGCGGTGTAGACCGGTAAAGTAGCATAGATTACAATTAGAGACTAGACAATTGGTGTTGGTTTTTTTTTTATTAGTTTTAACTTTATGCCAGTTTAAAGTATTTGTGTTGGTTTGTGTCAATTATTTACGGGAGGATCAGACATACAACTCCTAGCTAAAACCCCTTTTAAGTTATATAGGTTGAAAATCATAAACCTGTTCCATGGGCTTAGAATGGTGAAACAAAAATGATTACGGAATTCGTTTGATTTTTATTGGTCCAATCACAGACCCACGACACATGTTCCTTCGTTCCGTTTGACCAATCATAAACAAACCAAATACAACCATCGTTTTTGTGTCACTGGCTCATGTATCGCACATGCGCTGCATATATTTGAATAGGTGGCGCTAACACACACAGACCACAGTCCTATCTGTAAATCAAACGTTGGAACAGTTTTATAATTTGAAACGGAAACATTTGTAGTAAATATAAGAAAATGTCTTTTAGATGGTAATAATTATGTTTATAAATAGTAAATATTTTTATTTTGGTGGTTGGCACAGGAAAGTAGTGTTAACGGTGAGCCGGAGACTGGCAAGAAACTAACTGAGCTACAAAACACGATCGCTAAACAGGTCAGCACCAGGCCTTACTCTACTCATAACCGCATATCTGCACACGCCCTAACATTTACTACTAATTTCATCCTTAAATTATATCATTGTATATCTAAACCTATAGAACGATTGAGTAATGTCCCATATTCAGCAATTTTCTTAATATAGAGGCTAAAGATCTATAAAAAACTTAGATCCATATTTATTGAAGTTGGCTCTTGGTTTAATCTAATATTAACTAAAGTTTAATCAATGAGATTATTTTAACATATATATAACTATACATATACACAGGCACATTAATACTACCATGGTGACTTTGCTGGTAAACATAAGTCATGATAATCATAACACATAAAATGTAGGTATTAGAGTCACCATTGAACATAACTAGCTCACTAATATTCGCTCACCCTGTATAAAGCATGTTCCTGAAACCATCGTTAGAATTTTATAGGATGTATTTTATGTATATAGAGTATTATTTAAAATTAAATATTGAAATTAAGATATTTTCTTAATATAATTTATATAGTATGACAGATAAATATAGTATGCTTCAAAATGTTATTTTCTGAAAATGACGTAATTGCTTTCGTTTTTAGTTTGAGCCTACATATATTATAAGAATCGGTGCTTTTATATTATATAAAAAGCTTTAGTTTTTAATAATTGAATGTGTTATAGTCGGCTGAGTTAAGTTCATGGCAGAGAAGAGTGGCAGAGTTAAACAACAAAATGACCGACCTAGAAGAGAAGTTAACAAAAGGAGAAAAGGAGTTGGCGAAGAAACAAGATGAGTGCTTAAAACTACAGCGGGATCTAAGAGAAAATGTCGCTCAGAAAGAGGACCAGGTATATTCTATACAATTTAGAAAATATAATAATTATGATTAATTTTAAGACCATTCTACATACAGTTTATTAATCTGAACATCGTCAATTTTTTTTCAATAGCAGATGCAAATTATGGATGCTTCATATTAATATAATACCTATAATAAATATATTTGTTGAGTAAGTGTATTTTTTTTAAATCTTAACTAGCTTACTGTGTCGAGAAGGTTACTTTAACTAGACATCCTAAAGGAATAAGTTTATTTTTAAATAAAAAAACATAAAAATTACAGGAAGAAAGAATAGCTACCCTAGAAAAAAGGTACCTCAATGCACAGCGCGAGTCTACGTCACTCCACGACCTGAATGAGAAGTTGGAACAGGAATTACAACACAAGCAAGCCCAGCTTAAGGTAAGCTGTTTGCGGAGCTGATAGACGATTGTGCACTAACATCTGTGAGGTTATAGCAACAGCATTTCAAAAGTCAGTATTGCGCAGGATTTTTTCTATAGTGTACAAGCAAAAATTTAAAATTATGGCAACTTCGATAGTTCAGACATTCATTTCACGGATTTCTGTGTACAAAGAAAATTTAATAAAGAAATTATATATGCAACAATTTCTGAAAAAAATATTGGTTGTTTGTAAAGTAGGTTTACGATCGAGATGTTTACGTGATAACGTCTTATTGGTGATATAAGTTTTTGGGAAGTAAGGAATTAATGAAGATAAAAATTTTTTCAAATTTCAAATTACATCTATCGTTTTATTCACACTTTTGATGATAAATGTCGGGTGTAAAATGACAAGTTTACTTATTCGACTATGATATACATTTTTCTTCATACATTCACGGAATGACTGGCAGCGCTCGAGATGAGACGGGAGATCGGTCCGTCTCTCTCTCGTTATACCTGCGATCGCGCTCGTGAGGTTTTGGTGTGACACAAGTTTCTGAACATGTCACCCGACTAAAACGATTTTAAAGACGTTATCACGTCAAAAAAAAAGTGCGTTTTATAACTACTTGCGAGCGGAGAAAATTTGTTGCGCTATTTCTGTGTTCACGATTAAAGAGTCCAGTAGTAATCCGATTGTGTAAAGTGACAAATTAGTGAATATAACTAGATCCTAACAGCACATGCATGAGCCACGTTATATACAAATACTAGCTCACTCATTAACTCCACATAAATAAACGTGAATTGATGAAAAAGTTGATTCAAAACACACTAATAGAAATCTGTAATACTCTTATTTAGGGCTTAGCTTGCGTGCTTGTTAAATATCCTAATAGTGCGACTCGTTCGAGTGAGCTAGCTATAGTCGTGCCTAGCGCAACCATCACATCCACTATGCCCATGCCACCGCCATGACTTGTCAACATTTCAGCTTCAAGAAGAGAAGATAGCGGCCATCGAGGAGAAGTTGGAGCTGTCCACACAGAAACTGGCCCAGATGTGTTCTCTGCCCGAAATGGAGGAGCAGCTGAAGGCCAGGATGGAAGCTCTCAGCCAGGTGGGTCGTTGACCTTGGATCGTATGGATTAGCATGCCGTAGATTATTTGTAAATTCCTACCAAGTAGCCAAGTTTCTTCGATGTTGTTTCTTTCTAAAGTTCTTGATTTATTCTCTGAATATGTATTTTGTATAACCAACTTATCAATATATTATATTTAATTCTAATTCTACAATTCTAGAATAATCTAGAATAAAAAAAAAGTTATTTCCATATAACAAGGTCAACAGATTATATACTAATGTAGGTTAGACTCACTCCCATTCTTCATGCGCTTCGTCATAGTGATCAAGTCTCGTAACTAAGTGAGGGCTTCGATCATAATTGATGTTTACTAATACTAACAGATACGAATTTAATAAATAATGACTGTTTTTAATTATGTTTGACCTTGAAACAATTTGAACAAATTTAAGAAATATACCTGTTGCTAATAGGAAAATTAATTACTTTATAAGAACTATTCGTATGGTGAATTCGGCAACACAAAAATTCTTTAATAATAATTAGATAATAATATATTTTTTATGTAACGAATGGTTCGTTGTAAACGTATCTAAATTTCGCGGTCTTTTTGTAGCTTGGTATAGATGGGTTTTATATGAAACGTTTCAATCTTTCCAGGCGCAAGAGAGGCATGGCTCCGCTGAAGACAGAATACAGAGGCTTGAGGCGAGTGTTGAGGAAAAGAATGCGGAGCTGATGAGGCTAAACCAGCGGCTGAGGATGAACGAGGAGCACAACACGAGGCTGTCTGCGACGGTGGATAAACTGCTGTCGGAGTCTAATGACAGGTTAGGATTAGCAAGATAATGTCAAAAATGTCATGATTATTTTTGTCTGTTAATTTTATGTTGCTTTCCTTTTTCTAATTTTTTGAAGAGTAAATATATATAAAAAAAACGTCCGATATGAGCTGTCAACATATAAGTGCCAAGAGAAAAGTCTTTTGTTAATTATTTTCCAGCGTACTTTTGTATGTATCAATATAAAACATATAATATTGGCTCATTTGACGCTTATACTTGCCAAATAAATCCCTTAATTGATTGATCCATTGTAACCTGCCAAGTAAACAAATACCCGTAGTTAGGCAGAAGTCATATTTATATGAAACTTTAATTTTATAGATTGCAAGTTCACCTCAAAGAAAGAATGCACGCGCTAGAAGAGAAGAACGCATTGCAGCAAGAGTTAGAGAAGACTCGTAAGTACGCAGATGAATTGCTTCACGAGAAACAGGAGATACTCAAGGAACTCGCCAAGTGGAGGATGGAGACTGAACAGGTATGTACATGTACATTCTGTACATTCAATTCAATTCATTTCAAAAATCATTTAATCATATAGGTAACACATTGTACACTTATGATCGTCAAAAAAAAGAAATGTACCTATATGAAATGCTTCTAACTTCTGAACGGAAGAGATGAACTGGCAATAAACTCTCCGCCACTCTTTTTAATCGCCATGTTTTTTTTTTACACAACGTAAGGAGCTGCAACCATATTCCACGTGACATCTTAAGTAATTAATAATAATAACATAAATTAAAAACAAAGATTTGTCCTCTATCAGCAGGAGGCATGGTGAAATAGAGCACGCACTTACATTCTCGTGGGAACAACACGCAAACACATAATCGAAATATCTAATATCACCGCAAACATGAATTCAAGTACGACCAGTCACCACAAGTAGCACCCGTTCACGAGTATGACGCATGGCCAGCCATCGGCCCCTCGCCATATTTCTTTGTGATAATCTTCGAGACCAAAGACAAATGCTTTAATTCTTTCAAGTATCTTAAAACATTGCACGTTTAAGTCGCGTAATATAAAGGTTTAAACGTAACATTTCTCCCAGCTCAAGCGTCAGATGCTCCAACAAGAGATAGCGTTCAACATTCAACAAACGGACGCCTTGACTCGTTCCTTATCCCCAGCAGCTCCGCAGCCGCCGCCGTCGGGACTCTTCCAGCCCAAGGTATGGAAAACTTAATTTCAGAGCGTCTTTTTCATTTACGTCTACTAATGACTTCTGAAATTTCAGACAAATCTTCGAAATTAAAAAAAAGACTAGTTTTCGTCGTCGTATTGTTTATAAAAAAAAATACAGCACTGTTTAAACATAAGTACTTATCTATCTCTTTTCATCATAGTCAACACAACTTGATAGAAAGAGACGAAAGAGTTCTTAGTTTTAAACACTGCAATTAGACTGCATTAGTTTTTATGAGTAAGTCACTCAGTAACTCTTTAAATTTTATCTTGTACGTTCCTTTGTTTAATTTTATTTCGAATAGGTAAAATAAGTAATCTATAGCCATATTCTAATTCGGATTTCAAGTCATAGTCTCGTCTTGAGTGCTGTCAAATATGTTTTAACAGAAAAATGGTTTGACAGCTCTTGAAATTAGATTTAAGTTTGATTGCCTATAGCCTATTTAGAATAGGCTTGAGTTATGTGATTTTTTTGTTTACTTTTTTTAAATCAATGTAGTGGGACCGAGTAAGTTATTATAAAGTGATGTTATATGTTTATTGCAGTTGGACGGTTCATGGGAGAAACTTCAGCAAGCTCATGTGCTCGCAAGTGTTCAGCAAGGTTTTGATGTTACTAGTGATGCTGAGGTGAGTTTAAATCCTTTGGTTTCAGTACGTTCTCAAAATTCTTCAAACCAATCTTCAAAATATTTATACCGTTAATGAACGTAACTATCTCATACAGCTGAAAAGTTAACGATTATTTTAGAAAATCAAAATCATAGCAATTTTGATATACAATGTGTAGGCCAATCAAAACAAATATTTGTGTATACGTTCCTCTGATTGAGTAAAAAGGATTGACTAAAGTTCCGTTCCGTTTATGCTAGTTAAAATTAAGTATTCATATTTACGTAAAATAAGTTGTGGAAATATAATTCAATATGAAATGTTTTGTTTTACAAAAAGCTCAAGCTTCATTATATACAGACTATTAAAAATGAATAGTTTTATAGAAGCGTTACCTTTCAGAATGATGAGTCTGAAGGGGCTGAAGGTGGGCACACGGATGCTGCTGCCTTGGCTCTCATGCTGCAGGAACAGCTAGACGCCATTAACACGGAGATACGACTCATTCAGGAAGAGAAGCAGAGCACCGAAGCCAGGGCTGAGGAACTGGAGTCTAGGGTAAGTTTTTAAATTGTTAGAAGACTTAACAAATGCAGTGTTGGCCTAGTGGCTTCAGCGTGCGACACCCATCCCTGAGCTCGTAGATTCAAACCCCGGCCGTGCACCAACGGAATTTCTTTCAATGTGCGAATTTAACATTCGCTCGAAAGGTAAAGGAAAACATCGTCAGTGAACCGGCTTGCCTTAGACCCAAAAAGTCGATGGCGTGTGTCAGAGACAGGAGACTGATCACCTACTTGCCTATTAGATTGACAAATGATCATGAAACAGATACAGAAATCTTTTATCCATTTTTTATTTATTTGTATTAAGACGTAACATATAACAGCTCTAGTCTTAACTTTTCTAATCATAATTGGGAGGGTACCTACTTTGTAACTCTTAATTGCGCTTCCAATGATAAAGCTAATAATTAGCAAAATTCAATTACGCCAGGTTTTTATAACACATGATGCAGATTTGTGTCAAGTTGTCTAATGCTAAAAAGACATACGAAATTTGCAAATAAAAAAAAAAGTTGTTCAAACTGTGGCCTGTCTCTTAATGGTTGTTTTTATGTGTTTACGATATCTGTAAACAAAGAATGTCTAATTTCTTTTGTACTAAGTAATAGATTACGTAAAAAAGTGTTAATGTAATACATTACTTATAATTGTATTATCACTCAATAAATGTAAGAACTATTCTTATTTTTTTTTATTTGACGTATAATACAATTTAATTATGATAGCTTTTAATTATTTATGTGTACAATTTGAAAAACGTCTTTGTGTTTCCAGGTTGGCAGCTATGAACATATGAACGTTGTGTCGCGTCGCGCCGAGTCTCCGCCCCCAGCTGCTTCCCCTTCGCACACACATATGCATCACAAGTACCACACTGTAAGTACACACACATGTATAGTAATAATATTTCTTTCCAGCGTTTTGTTAGATTTACTTTTTATTTGAAAAGTAACAAACTATGCCATCAGTGATTACAATAAAAACAATTGAATTTGCGCATGTGGGGAATAGTTATTCATGAATTGGACTATTAAGATCTATAAGTTGTAAAATTATACCGTATGGTGTCAGGCGCCCGCGTCAATGTCACCTGCGCACGCGCACTACCGTGCGGCCATCGCCTCTGAGAGCCTGCCCTCCAGTCAGGTGCGTGCTAACCCTCTATCCTTACACACCCTCACTCCAAATGCTCAAAAGCCTTGACATCCTTGCAGGGATTATCTTGAGCGCTCAAACATAACTTATGCAATAATACTTTGTTTTTGTCTGGAACAATTTAAAGTAATATTGAATCAGCTTGCTATGAGAGCTCCCGATAGTCGCCGCAGTACCCACTCCGAACTCCTAAGCACGATTGTTAATTCTGCACACAGCAAATTATTCCGGCTAAATGTTGATATCTCTTCTAGCGATGATACTTGTGTATACATCTTAAGTATTACGCTTAAGCTTCTGCTACTAAAACGTCGTATATCTTTACTATATGTAGTCTGTATTTGGAAAAGTAATTTCCTATTCTTAGTATTCAAGTAGGATGCTTAGCGTATAGCATAACTATTGGCACGAACTGTATTAAAATTTAGCTTAGGTGTAATATATGTACGTATATTGTATGACTTCTATATTTGCTCATATGTGCTATGTTTATGGTACCGTAGCAATTGTTAAATGGAAGGAAATGCTTAGTAATAAATTTATTTATGTAAAATTTTAGAACCCTAAAATTCTTTTGTGATAAGCTATGTATAATACGCATTTACAATTAATGCATCATCAGCTTATCCAATCCAAAGGAACTTATAACGATTTAATTATAAAAATATCGCTTTTGACTTTATGTTACCCTTTGCTAAACTGAGCTCGCTGATATTGTATCCCATTCAATTGTGTAATAAATGGCCTTTGCACAGAGCTGCAAAATTAAGCAGATATTAGAATAACACCAATACAGTTGCAGCTGTGCGAGGAGGGCGTGGCTGGAGTAGGTGTGGCCGGTGTGGGAATGGGCGGGGTCTGTGAAGGTGCGGAGTCTCCTTTAACGGCGCGTTCGCTACGACTTGAAAGGGCCGCGAGGGCTATTCACGCTGAGCGAGATCGTTTGAGAACGCATTATCCTGCGCCTTATGACTCGTAAGTATTTTTGTGTGTATGTAATAATTATATGTATATTTAAGTAAATACGTTAATGTGGACGTATTTTAGTACGGTCCATGGCGTTACGTTTTGAAATCGGGTCTGTCTGTAACAGTTTTATTGAAAATAACAAATAGTTTAATTAAATAGTATTGTCTTTTATTAACATAACTTTTACACATTTAAAGAAGCACTTTTTTACGTCGTACGTAAAACGTCGGAAATTTTTTTAATTATGTAAAATAATTAATATAAGTTATATAATACATAGCTCAACATGAACCAACATAAAATAACAAAACAAAATACTTCCCCAAGCCGACTGGTCATCGTGGGGAAAAATGACCACGACCCTCTAAAGGAAAAAAATAACACTAACATGAAAAATAACACTAACATGAAAAACAAAGTAAGTGACATCCACATAGCAACTATTAACTGTCGATCTCTTAGAACACCTGAAAAACTCCAAGAACTAGAGCTGGCAATAGAAGAGTTAAAGTGGGATATTATAGGTATTAGCGAAATGCGCAGATTTGGAGAAGGTATAGAAAACCATGGCAAATACGTACTACATTATAAAGGGGAGACGCCCGGGCTGTATGGAGTTGGATTCATGGTGAAAGCAAATCTAGTCAACAACATAGAAGAACTTAGTGGATTCTCGGAACGTATTGCAATCCTTAATATAAAACTGCCCGTGAACGGAGATAAAGAAGAGAGATGGTCTATTATACAGGCATATTCACCAACTGAATCTGATAAAAAAGAGGACGTAAAAACAATTGAGGAATTCTATGAAAATCTCCAAAACGCTATTGATAACGCACACAAAAACGTCATCGTGATGGGAGACTTTAATGGACAAATTGGGATTCAAAATAGTGGGGAAGAAAATACCATAGGAAACTATGGGTATGGAAATAGAAGCAAAAACGGAACAAGACTAGTAAACTTTGCACTGGAAAACAGATTAAGTATTCTAAACAGTTTTTATAAAAGGAAACCATCAAAAAAATGGACATGGATCTCACCCAATGGACAATATAGGAATGAAATCGATTTTATTATGTCTAATAATAGAAAAGCCTTCAAGAACATTTCGATCATAAACAATTTAAACTTCCACACAGACCATAGGATGGTTCGAGTTGCGATGTCAGGAATGTTCAAGAAAACAAGACGATTTCAAAATAAACAATTAGCGGTACAATACTCAGGTGACCCTAAACTATTACTTAATAATCTTCAAACATCTCTAGATGCCGCGGAATTAGAGAAGAAAGAATATCCATCGATACAAGAAAAATACAACCTATTACTAAATCAACTAAAAACAGTAACCAGAAAAACAAACAAAAGTATCAAGAAAGAAGTCTCACTTACAATCAAACAATTATTACAAGAACGAAAAGAACTTTTACGACAAAAGGAAATTAAAGGAAACCGCCAAAGAGTAACAGAAGTAAGCAAAAAGATCAGTGAACAACTTAGGAAAGAAAGAAAAACTAAAAGATCTAATACAATGAAAAGTTACATAGAAAAGACAGGAGGAATAAAAAAGGCATTGAAGGAGTTAAACTACAAAAAGGACTGGATACCAAGTATGAGAAAGAAAGATGGCAATAATACAGGTAAAAGACTCGAAATATTAAAAATCGCTACAGAATTCTACCGAAACTTATACCAAAGTCAAAAAGAGAAAGACACTATAAAAGAAAACGACGAAATAACTAATGAAGAATATATACCGGAAATAATGAAGGAAGAAACCATAAAAGCAATAAATACACAAAAACTCGATAAAGCCCCTGGATCTGATCTTGTTACAAACGAACTTCTAAAAGCAACGTTACCAGTAATCGCTCCAAGACTTACAGATATATTTAATGAAATTATCAAAACGGAAAACATTCCAGAGGATTGGACAAAATCTACAATTATACTACTACATAAAAAAGGTGACAAAGGAGATATAGCAAATTACAGACCAATCAGTTTAATGTCCAATATTTACAAAGTGTTTTCAAAAATAATATTATCTAGAATCACAAACACACTTGAAGAAAATCAACCCAAAGAACAAGCTGGATTCCGTAGACATTTTTCAACAATAGACCACATACACGCCCTTAGACAAATACTCCAGAAATTTAAAGAATATAACAAAATTTACTACATAGGGTTCGTGGATTTCAACAAAGCATTCGACACACTTGAACATAGATTTATCTGGGACGCACTAAAAGATCAAGGCGTACATGCAAAATACATACGGATACTGAAAAACGTATACACAAAAAGCACCGCACAAGTAAAACTAGAATCTATAGGCGAAGAATTTCCGGTTGAGAGAGGTGTACGCCAGGGAGACCCAATTTCACCAAAAATATTTGCAGCAGTTCTGGAAATGATATTCAGAAATCTGGATTGGACGAATAAAGGACTAAATATAAATGGCGAAAATCTGAGTCACCTACGCTTTGCAGACGACCTAATCTTATTTTCGGAAAACCCGAAAACCCTAAAGGAAATGTTGCAACAGTTAGCGGAAGAAAGTAAGAAGGCAGGCCTGTCAATGAACTTATCGAAAACAAAAGTAATGTCTAACTCCTCACAAACAGAGTCCATAACAGTAAATGATGAAGAAATAGAGTATGTAAAGGAGTATGTGTATTTGGGACAGTTAATATCTACTGAGGAATGTATGCAAAAAGAAATAGAAAGAAGAATAACTAATACTTGGAAGAGATATTGGTCACTCAGTGAAGTCATGAAGAACCAGGATATGTCTATGAGGAACAAGAGGAGAATATACAATATGTGTATCTTACCATGCTTACTATATGGGTGCCAAACATGGGCATTGACAGAAGAACAAGCAAGGAAAATAAAAGTTTGTCAGAATGGAATGGAGAGAAGCACAATAGGAATTAAAAGAAAAGACCGAGTTAAACTAAAATGTATCAAAAACAAAACAAAATTTAAGAATGCATACACAACATACAAGTGCTTAAAGTGGAGGTGGGCTGGACATATGATAAGAGAGAAGAAGGAGAAATGGACGAGAATAATAACAGAATGGCAACCACGAGATAGTAAAAGAAACAGAGGCAGACAGACTAGAAGATGGGAGGACGACATCAAAAAAGTGGCGGGCCCAATATGGACGCGCATAGCGAAAAATAGAACAGAGTGGAAATCTTTAGAGGAGGCCTATGTCGAAAGACAAGCTGAAATGTAGAAACGACCGTTTACCGATACCGGATTTATGAAAAGAAAAGAAACTGTTAAAAGTTATAAACGTATTTGTAAGAAAAATTACTGTAAAAATAAGTTCAGCAATAAAGGCTATTTTATTTATTTTATTTTATATAATACATAAATTCAATCCGGTAAAAAAGTGTTTTCTTTAAATTGTTTAAAGTTTTTGAAAAAGTTTAGGAATGCCTTATTGAGGATTAGTCAATACTTAAAAGAATAGTTAGAAATAAAGTAAGAATAATCTTTAGTCACTAATGAAACTATTTGATTCACGCTGCCCAGGAGCTCTATAATGTCTGGAAGTATGGCAAGGATCCCGATGCACAGGTGTTTCTTTTAATAATTTTTATTCCATAACCTTAGACCGACTAACTTATGTGTAAATTATATTTCTCAAAAATATGTTTTATTAGAATAGTATAGATATGTACTGCTATCTGAATTTAAATTTGTATCTCGAGATGTAGATGAACATTGTCAAAAATACTGAACTTGATAAAAAACTTTTATTTTTAAAACCAGGTTAGACCTTCATTAACAAAAGTTAATATTTATATTTTCTCAACAAAGTTTATTTTTCAGGATCGGTACTAACTTAAATAAAAATAAAATAAATAAATCTACATTTTAAAAACGAAACGTATTTAATGTTGATCTATTAATATGAAACATCAATAAAAGTATATTGTATTTGTAAAGTAATAATTGAACGACACTAAATATCCTGTCCCGATATAGCAGCTCAAGCCAAGAGTCCCTCGGCGGTGGCACCAGCACTTGGGGTGGCGGGGCGTCGCCCGGTCTTCCTCGTGGCGTGACATCAGCAGCCTCAGCCGTCTCCATTGCGTCCATGCACCAACAGAAGAAGCGCGGCATTAAGAGCTCTCTGGGAAGATTCTTTAGTAAAAAGGATAAAGCTGGATTGCCGGTGAGTTCAAATAATAAAACGCATAGTTATATTAAAATTTGTTCTAATATTTTTTGTGGTTTATACGAATAAAATAAATCAGTGGCGATAAAACTTTTTTATGTTACATGATAATTTGTCAAGCAAACAGGCAAGTAGGTGATCAGTTCCTGTGCCTGACACACGCCGTCGACTTTTTGTGTCAAAGGTGTTTTCATTCCCCGTTGGAGCGAATCTTAAATGCGCACATAGAAAGAAAGTCTAGTGGTGCACAGCCCGGGATCGAACCTACGTCCTCAGGAATTGGGCTTGCACGCTGAAGCCGTTATGCCAACACTGCTGTTTCTGCGATTTCACATTTAAATATGACTTCTTTATTCGGTCTCATTTACATAACTTTCGAGTACTTTTTTATCGGTCAATAAGTTTTATTAAATGTTCATGATATTTATTGAAATCCATGTCTCACCACTAACTTTTTTTTCCAAAAATCACGCTTACGGGATTAAACTTAGATACAATTCACATTATTATTTTATAATCTATATTCTTAATATAATATATCAACAGGTACAAGGTCAAGGGAGTAGGACTCTATCATCAGTATCTTCGTTAGGTCTGTCGTCGCTGGTCGATGACGACGGTCAGATGTCGCAAAGCGGTATGCAAGCCCCGCTACAGCATGCGGAATACGCTAGAACTAAAACTAAGTAAGTTTCCGTTTCATTGGTATTAGTCAAGAGCATTTCTCACTTATCATAATACATGCTACGATACTTATTCATTTTCTACTAAAACATCTTAACACTAATTCCATATAATAAAGTTTTAATAATAATAATAAGTTTTTATTTGCAAAGAAAGTGGTACATTTAGTTTGATTAATTATAAAAAAAGACCGCACAATCAGCCATATAAAATAGGCTTGCAAATGTAATATCAATTATCATGATGTCATAATTATAAGAACAGTTAAGTATAATTGTTGTCAAAACTTATGATCAAAACCTCTCCCACTATAAAATTGGCACCTTGTCTTTTATTCACCCTCCCCTTGAAATCACTAATATAATAAATAGAATAAGGCCGTCTTTACCGAATGATATGTGATGATATTGCGTTCGTTAGTGCAATCACAGTCAAACACGAATACCACTTTGATAGTAAAACACATTTGCGTTATGTTAGGTACGTCACAATGTTTCCCTTTTTAATATGAGCTACTACGGTAAACCCCCCTATAACGCGGTAAACCCGGACCGCGTTATAGTCAATCGCGTTGTAGGAGTATTCTCGTAAAACCGATTTTTGAACAATTCAAAAACTAGGAACACGAATTTAATAATAAAAAAATCACAACAAACAACACAATAATTATTGACTTGACAAATCATAAATTTCACATAACTTCAGATATCTCCGCGTGATAGGGGGAACTACCGCGTTATATGGGGTACGGAAATAGCGTAATACGAAAAGGGGGGCGTTATAGGGGGATTACTTTTACTTAAAAGTCCAAAAATAAACAAGTTGTAACAATTTCAGAGATCGCGACTACCGTCACGAGTTGTTAGGTGAAGCGATGCGGGCGGGAACACCGTTTGCCCTCTGGAACGGTCCAACTGTGGTCGCCTGGCTGGAGTTGTGGGTGGGGATGCCAGCCTGGTACGTGGCCGCCTGTCGGGCTAACGTCAAGTCCGGGGCTATCATGTCGGCCCTGTCTGACCAGGAGATACAGCGGGAGATTGGTGAGCCACTTTTTGTTAAAAAAAATAAAGTTTGAAGTCTCTCCAGGTATATTGTGTAGTTAATTAGTCACCGGTTAATCAGGTTTTCAGTTTAGGTGTCTGGGTTTTTTTGAGTTGTAGCGCAAATTATGTATGTTTGTGTAAGTATTGTAAATATTTCGTGATATGTAATCGTAATAGAGCAGTAGTGGCTTCAACGTGCGACTCATCCCTGAGGTTTGATCCCTAGCGCTGAAAAACAGAAAGAAATTGAAAGAGTTGGTTTACCATTTAACATTCGCGCGGACGGTGTTGGAAAACATCGTTAGGAAACCGGCTTGCCTTAGACCCAAAAAGTCGACGGTGTGTGTCAGGCACTGGAGACTGATCACCTACCTGTCTGTAAGATTGACAAATGGTCATGAAACAGATACAGAAATCTGAGACCACCAGACCTAAAAAGGTTTTAGCGCCACTGATTTTTTTTATTTAAATATTTCGTAATATACCAAAATATCAGCTTCTGTTAATCACGTGGAATGCATGAATTATTTAAACATATAAATACAAAAGTAATATGAAAGGATATATTATGTATGTTTGTATGTGGCCTATTGTTACTAATACATATAATATACATATTGAAAGTAAAAAATATTTCTAAATTACAGGTATAAGCAACCCTCTACACCGCCTGAAGCTTCGTCTAGCAATCCAAGAGATGGTGTCTCTGACGTCACCCTCTGCCCCAAGAGGCACTGCTTGCGCAGCGCTGGCCTTTGGAGACATGAACCACGAATGGATCGGCAACGTTTGGCTGCCTTCGTTAGGTATAAATCTTCATTAGTAAATTTTCATAGTAATTATTAAAATAGGCCAAAGGTTGATGCCCTTAAAAACACGGTATTTGTTTAAATTCATTGTATCTTCTATTCTTAACGTGCATTTCAGTTTAAATAAACATTTTTGTTTAAGTACCTCACATAGTTTTAGATTTTATTGAATTTTCAATTGAAAAACGAATTATTGATATCTGATGGACGAGTCAATAAAACTTGTAATTTTCCAGGTTTACCCCAGTATAGAACGACGTTCATGGAATGTTTAGTTGACGCTCGTATGTTGGAGCATCTCACTAAAAGGGACTTACGCACGCAACTCAAGATGCTTGACAGTTTTCACAGGTTAGATGTTCAACTAGCAAAAGCTTATAATAGATCAATATAGAATGTTAAAGCTGTTATATATCTGAACGAAAATTTTACATGTTTAAAAGCGGTAACATTTTTTTATTATTATCTTACCGATTTTAATAAATTTAAAATATGAAAATTACTTCAAATACCTGATAGCTGAAAAAGGTAAAAAACAAAACATGTGCTTTGGGAGCGTTCAAGTATAACGTCACGCAATTTTTGGATATTATTGGACCCCCCCCCCCCATGTAACGCGCCGTAACGTTTTTCTGTACCCAATAGTAAAACGTTTCGTGACCACCCAGTGACTCTTTATACCTAAAAGTTACCATTATGTGGTGTAAAGTACTGCATAGTCGAAAATAATATTAACAATAACGCGTTATTCAATCTCCGCCCCGCACCGTAACGTTTTACAAAAGGACCAAAAAATTCGTTACGTAATACTTGAACGCTCCCTTTTCAGAAATTTGTGGATAGACTAATTTTGATAAAACTTGAACTGTTCTCTATTTTGCATATACCTGGTTTAAATCAAGAAAATCTGACCCATATGGCATTTTTTCCGTATACATACAATTACGGAAATTGGCACACGTGTTTGGAATCCAACTTATGTCAAACTGACTACCTTTATAATTGAATTTGGTAATAATATTGCAGGACATCGCTCCATTTCGGTGTGGCGTGTCTTAAGCGCGTGGGTTACTCCGTGCGCGCCTTGGAAGAGCGACGTCGCTCCGCAGAGCATTGCATACGGGACGTACTCGTGTGGACCAACGAGAGGCTGCAACGGTGGCTCACTGCTATTAATCTCAAGGTCAGTTTGAAATTCACATTTTGAATAAAAATCAACAACTCTCGTGATTGATTTTATATCTGTGAACTTCGGATCAGTCTGTGAATGTCGTGCTACGGTTCAGTTGAACTTAATTTATCATTTTATGAAAGTTATACAATGAATACAAAATGAATATTAAATTCACTACTTTTTTGAGATGAGGTAACACAAAATGATTTTTTTTTTGTATATTAAGTATACCTATCTTGATTATTGCTAAGTTAACACAAATACATTTTCTGAACGCACGCACGATATTTTGTGCATAAAACCTTTATTAAAATACGATCGGTAATTTGAGGGGAGAGATAACCGTATCGACGGTATAAACGTTAAATATTTGACAGTTACAAAAACTCATTAATCATGAACCCATACAAAATATATTGGAATTTTTATTTTATTTCGAACAAACCCGAATTTTTTTATATATTAAGATGTAATAAATATAATAACGACTAAATCCATATTCAAAATTCTTTCACTTACATAAATCTATTATCAGCGAATATATAAGGGTTACGAGAAATTAAGCATCTTTTAAAATTTAAATTGTTTACTGGTTAAACGCCCTATATCGAGATTGATCAGAACTATGGGATCCAATTTAATTTTTTATATAAATAATAATGTATAAGTAAAATAGTGGTACATAATTACGAAATAGCACTTTCTGTAAAACGCATTTACATACATACCTATATTTTTTTTTAATATAGAAAAGATAAAACGGAGATACTGTTATTCCGAAGATAACTGAAACTTGCAAATATGATGCTTAAATTTTTGTTATTCTTATTTCTTAATATTTCTCTTATAGGAGTACGCAGCTAACTTATCAGAGAGCGGCGTGCACGGTGCGTTGATCGCGTTGGACGATAACTTTGACGCCAACAGTATGGCGCTTGCGCTGCAGATTCCCACGCAGAATACTCAGGTATGCCGTGTTTACCCAAATTTGTAATTATTTCCTTTGAGCGTTTCATTCGCATTCTTCTCATGACATTATTATTGTTTCATCAATATTTATTCACCAATTAGTATCTTGCATAAACTATCTAAGCTCATTTTCATTTTATTATATTTTTTTTAATTTAACAACCAAGTTTCCTGCCCGTGTTCAGTTCAGTGCTTTATTAGCCGATAAAAATGAACAATCTACCTTGATTGAGACCTATTGTTAAATAATTTTATAATTGACGATTAATAATCACAACATGAATGTTGTGGACTCTGTTAATACATTTTTATAACATGAAATAATTTCCAACTGTAGGCGCGGCAAATCCTAGAAATGGAATTCAACAGTTTACTAGCGAACGGTACGGAGCGTAAGGCGCGGCAACCTCACGAGCACGCGCCTGCCTCCTGACACCACACCATCAACTAAGTGGCGTTCTAACGCTCGTGTGACGTCACAATCGGGGCCTATTAGGAACTGCAAGATCTGATCCCTGAGTGAAATGAGACGCTCGAGGTAATTCTGTCGTGTAGGCGGTTTTGTATATATTGGTCTCCGATTCGTATGGCAACACTGTCGGAAACACTAACTAGTCAATACACTTTGTCCCGATAGTGTTGCCATTGTTAATTATGAAAGGAAATGTGTTTACTGTTGTTATTCGAGCTCTGATATTAAAATAGTTTAAGCCCTATTTTGAACAAAATAGATCAAAAATAATTCGTATTAAGTAAAACTTTCATCTTTACATTTCTAGACACAATACATAATTGTTAAAAGTAAAAAATGGCTTTAGAACTATTTTATATTGGAGCTGAATATCTGAGAGAATAACAATTTTATTTTAAGGTAAAAATTTTATAATTGATGGTTAGCGTGACGCTTTACAATATGTAACGAAGTGCTCTAACGTAGATTTCCTATGTACTTAAATACAAATGTATTCCAATATTTAATGAAAGTTAACTCGCTTAAGCCTTAATAGGATATTCCCGGGAGACGACATTATTTATTTATTTTTAAATTATTTTACATTGGCGCATTGTCTGAGCGTATTTAAGTGTTCTAACATCAAAGTGCCTGGTTAAGGCTACTGTGTATGTACATAGCTAATATTAGTAGATATGTGTATGCTTCTTTATTTTTGGTTTGAATGCAGAGAAAAAATGTTTGAATTTCTAGGAATTTATATTTATTACCAAATAATGCATTCGTACGTATTTAAATACGAGAGTGAGAAAGTACTAGAAAATTGTGTATCACCATTTTAAACGATTTATCCCTGTTATTCTCGCGACACATTCGAAATGTGATAAACATTCTGAAAGTTGTAACCAAATTTGGTAGCGTGAATGATATTATGATACTTATAGACGTTTTTATTTTGAATCGTATTAATCGGTTTTGAAGTGTAATTGGAAGCATACATACATCAGTCGTGTACAGTGTTGACGCGTCATTTTGTAATCTTTTATATCTACGTAGTTAGGACATATTTTGTTAATTGGTAGTACAGACATCACTTTTTTGACCCGGTGTACGCTATTCACAATCAATTCACTTATAATAAATATCCGGAAATAATAAACTTAAAATGTGTAACCTAATGAACGTTTCCAATAAATATATATTCAACTCACCATAGATTATTTAAAAAATGTTTTAGCGTACACCGCCTCAATGAACTAGATAAGTAATATAATGTACTATTGTATAGTTATACTAATATAATTTAACCGAATCTATTGTTGTAAATATGGTTTATACATAGCGTTTATATATCGTAGCAATACCTAGCTAGGATGTGTTCAGACTAGACGTTTGTTTTTATATTGCTTAATTTATTTGTAGACTATTATTTATTAATGCTTCGCATTCGGTAAATGAATACATATTACCTCATATTGTCTTATTCTAACGGTTGTCGAAATATCACAATGTTTTATATGTACCTAAATAGTTGTTTTAGTTGGACTGTCAAGTGCAAAAGTCGTCGAGCAAATTTCACTTTTGTATTTGACTTTACCTGGTTATAGATTTATCGAAACGATATATATTATGAACAGTATTATAATAATTAGAATGTGACCACGCACTAAATAAATTAACTAGATCGACTTGAATTGGCAAATAAAAATTTAAGTTTGGACGCACAATCTTTTAAGTATTAAGTGCAGTAGGGATGTTTCAAAAATTGTCCGTTTTAAAATGTTAGGTGTGTGATGGTATAGATATCCAGTGCACTTACTATGTATTACAGAATAATATCAAAATATATCTGATGGGAATGAAATAGATAGCGATTATTTATTTTAAACTCGCAAATAGTCGACTTTAGTTACTCTAAATCCAGTACCTAAATTTTTTATTTTAATATGTTAGAGAATTGATAGGTGGTCAGGTCACATGTATTAGTGCTATAATATAGTTAAATTGCGGCGGCTAGTCAAATCGTTTCGGAACAGATCGGTTTCAATATCGTTGTGACCGGTTTGAATGAGGGAAAATTGCTCTAGGCGGCGAGCGCGCATATCATTCGAACGTTATAATTTGTGAATCTAGACGCAGCCATTTTTTGTATCGATCCTATCTATAGACAAAATTTCCACCCATTACTTTTTGAATTATATTCAGTACCTCCCACGTAGACGTTAAGAGGTTTATGTAACGAATTGAGGCAATACAGATCCGATAAATCGTTCCTTTCGTGTAGTATCCGAAACTCCACAAGTGCCAACGGACGCAGCTAGATAACAATATTTAGTATATTTTTTGTAATAGTGACATTCCAGACAGAATATGGCTCGCGCAACCAAAGAGTACAGTTACCTTCATAAGGAATTAATGTTATATAGGGTGATAGAAAAATTGTATATAATTTTTGCATGTTATATCGACGGTTAAGGGTACCGCGACGTATCAGACTGTATGCGGTCACATTCCAGGCTTCGTGTGAGTTAGCGCTTCGCCTCCTGTTTAAATTGAAATATTCGAGATATTGGGGCATTCAAGTATTGTATTCAGCTATTGTGTTGACCAATGTAATCTGAACTGTGTAACCTTTGTAAAGACTTACCAACGTGCGATGACTTACGTTATGCATAATGATAAGAGGTAAATACAATTTACACAATATCATAACTTGTTTTATTTACTGTATACTGTGGCTCTATTGAGAAGCGCGGTTCTGTTGAGAAGCACCATTTAATTTATATGTCAAGTTAATAACAGATAAACATGAGAAAACAAAACATTAACATGAAAACTGTAGACACGACGTTGATACTTCACTGTAGAAAGATCAGGGAAAGTGATTTGTGTATAGAGAAACAAAATGCACAAATTGAGGACAAGACTTAAAAGATTTATTTGTAACATGACTGACCCTCTTACAGAAATTACTAGAAAAATAGTAAGTTACGTAAAACCTTTAAATGGCTAAGTATGAATGCAAGTGTGTTAATCTTTATGTTTAATCCTTATAATATATTTTCATACATACAAGATATGATGCAAAAAATAATAAAAACCTATGTATGGAAAACTCATTTACTGAAGTAAGTAACAACAACTTTACATTGAAAGTTTACATTTGTGGTGTTTTCTTACCTGACATTTTACTTATTTGTCTACAAATTTTCTTTTTTAACTCCTTTTGACGTTTGATTTTTCGCCACTCCTCTTCTTCTTTCTGCTTTTTAAACTTGTGTGTTCTCTCCCTTGTCGCTACCTTTTGGTCCTTCTTCTTTTTGTTGTAGTTTGTTTTTATCATGGTCATAACATTTGATACTTTTTGCTCATAAGGATTCTTGATGACCGCTATCCTGTCCTTAAATATATCTTTTTTGTTACTTGTCGATAAGATACTTTTCTTAGGTTTAAACTTATAGGGAAGTCCTTTCTGTAGCTGTTTAGGAATCACTAATGGCTTGAATACTTTAGGTTGTCTTACAATCTCACTATACATGGAATCTGTATTTGCTTCACACTTGATATTATTCTCGCGTTTCAATTGTCCTTTTGTCTTCATTCCTTGCCATGCGTTTTTGTTTCCTATCGGAAGCAGTAAATTGACTACTGGCGCATAAAATTTAGTCACATCTACTTTAAACCAAGTCCGACAGAACACCAAATCACTCATTTGTATTTTATCTTCAAATGTAGCACGAAATGCTCCTTCAGGTTTATTCAGAGCTTTTTTAATCTGTCCTCTAATTCCAGACACAGTTTTTACCCTTGCTCCCTCAAATTTAGCTACTTCTAAGGTACTGGAAAACATGTCTTTTACAAAAGCTGTTTTCTTATAAATCTTTAAGGGTGTCCCAATGAGTTTTAGTTTTTTCATTATTTGGGTAGATTTATTAATTTCGTTCACACTGCCAGTAGCAGCAATTCTAAAGCCCAACCGCTTTATTTCATTGGTGCTATTAGTAACTGTCTGTAGGGCTAGGAACCCGGTGTTCTGTGGTGTGACAGGTCCATAGAAATGCATGTTGCATGTGACATGCTCAGGTGTATATTTTAAATATCTGCATTTTAGATCATCTTCTATTTTTGAATATATTGGTAATGTTTGGAAGCGTCTCCAACCAAGTGAAATAATTAATGGGTCATTGGTTTTTAATATCTTTTTATACCATCTATGTTTTTTGACTTTACAAGATACAAATCCAATATTCTGTTCAGCCATATTTAATGATCCTATCAATATTGGGTAGCTTTCATCAAAATTTGTAACAAATTCTGAAGGCATATTTTTGAATAGCATACGAATATATAGGCCAGGCCTGAATCCTTCCACCTCAACTCTTAGTCCATCATCTAAGTTTTCAAAGACTGATTTATTTAATTCAGATTGTTTTAAAGCTTCAGCTTTAAGGTTTTCATAATAAGAATGATCACCTTTTATTCTATGGTCATCAGGATTATCATATTCTGCATCAAATTTAGCTTTCAATTTTAACTTTTTATCTAATATCTCAGATTTTGATAGGTCGGCTTTTCGTTTTAAGCCTTCATTTGACTTGTCTGTTTCTTCGGCTTCATGTTTTTCTCCAGTTTCTAGATCTTCAAAATCACCAAACATTTCATCATCTCCGTCACTTGCATCATCTAATTTTAGAAGTTCCTCTGCATCTTCATCAGACGATCTTTTCCCAGTTACAAAGCAGTTAATTAAGCTTTCTTTGTTGGTTTCAGTTGTCCAATCTCTAATAACAGGTTTATCAAGAGCATAAAAGAAAGAGCATTCATCTTCATCTAATTGGTCCTTAGCTTTTTGTTTGCTTTTCTGTGAACTAGTTACTTTCTTAAATAAGCCACCAATTTCATCTTCACTGTCTTCATGTGATTCTACAGTATGTTCACTTGTTTTGTTTCCAACTTCAAATTCACCATAAACAAGTTTCATTATATTTTGAGATGTTTTTTGTCGTTCAAAATATGCCATAGTAGCTTTTTCACCTAATTTTTCTTTCCATTTTGAACCAAAGTCTTGTTCATTGTCATCACTACTTTCTTCGTTTTCTTCCTCATTATGGTCATTAGATTTTTCTTCTGTATCTTCAGCTTCAGAGTCGGTAACATTTTCCCAGGGTAACTTGTTCTTTAATTCTTTTTCACTCTGGTCAATACCACTGTCATGATCAGATTCATCACTTTCTAAATCTGTGTTGTCAGAGCTATTGTCATCTGCCTTATTGTGTGATAAATATTCATCATCCTTTATCATATCTGGATATATAACTGCACCACCACTAAATAACTTAAACCCAGTCTCTTGCATCTGTTCATCAACTGTCTCCTTAGTTTCAACAACATTTTTTAAAAGAGATTGCTTCTCATTTGCTTCCTCATCCTCTGCCTTATGTGAATGGGAACCTTTTAGTTCAATGTAAACAGCATCCTTATCATAAACTATTCCACCCACTCCAGAAAATGGTGCATATATTTGTCTTTCTCGTTCCATCAAATGTCGCTTCTTTTGACTGTTTGGTAATGGACATGGGTCAGGTAGATAAGAAAGTTCATTTATTTTCATGTCTCCGACACCTGAAAAACAATATCCAGTTACCAGAAAAAATACTATTGATTATTATTAATGATCATAATATTCTATAAGTCTTTCTTACTGTTAATAATAATAAATTAATAAGTATAAAATTAACTAACCTGCTATATGAACTGTTGAGTCTTTCATTAATGGCACACCTCTGACATATCCATATAAGACTACATCTCGGCTCACTTTAGGATCTTTTCTTATGTTATCTTGGCTGGTAATATCCTCCATTCTATCAGCTAATACATAAGCATGAGTCGTCCTCCAGCTAAGAGCTCTAAACTTCATGACTGAAATAAACCTTGACAGATTTTTTATTTCATTCCGCAAGTATTCCCCATGAATGATACCTGACAAATAAAAGAGCTTTGCTCCTTGATAAACTTCAGTCCAGAAACGATGCTTAAGTGTTTTTTTGGTCATTTTTAGTTTCTTGGGATTTTTTATCATGTCAAGATGGGTTAGAACACCCATAATTTTAGGCATTCCATGAACCTGGCAGATATTTAGAAACTCAAATATTTCCATTTCAAATCCAAAACTTGCATCACATAATAACAGCACTAAATCAGCACACTTGGCAATGTCAATCATAGAATTAACATCATTATTACATTCAATCAACGTTATTCTTCGTTTCTTCGAAGTGACAATCGTAATTGGGCCTTTTGTACTAGTAACATTTGTTTTAATAAAACTTTTGATTAGATTATTTATAAGAGTTGTTTTTCCGACGCGAGGAGGGCCTACAATAGCGACAACGATAGGAGGAGGCTCAAGGGGAGTTTTGTCTACTTGTGGTATGTGCTGTTTTTTGGCTATAACGTCTTCTTTGCGCCGAAACTGCCTTTCAGCTCGCACCACTGATTGAATAGCAAAAGCTTTAGGATTTCTTTGTCGAGCACTTAGGTTAGATTGATCAACTTGATTTTTCTTTTTCTTCTTTTCGGCCTTACGTCCCGCATGTTTAGCCCGATGGGACTTTTTCTTATCGAAAATTGCATCATCTGCCATTATGCTTTACTAGCAAGAAAATTCTAACTTCATTTAAAACTTTTCAAATAGAATTTAAAGCATTTTCAATCACGTGTATTAAAAACAAATTGATCAACAGTTCAACACTACCATGACATTCACTGAATGACTGAAATCTATTTTTATTTCTCATGTCTCGACTCTCAAACCCTCTGTCGTCTGTCAGTTATTACTTCGACATAGCATGGTCCACTGACGTCTGACAATTAGAAAAAAGTAGATTTGATTTGTAAATCGATGCTGAGTGCTTTGTGAGTTTTGTTTTGCAATTTTTTACATCGCGAAAAAGTAGTACATGTTTTAATAGGTATCATAATTTAGATAATGATAATAAGGATAGTAAAAAGTCGCAGCTCACTGAATTACAAATTAAAGAAGCACTAAACACTTTAAATAATTTGAGATGACTTCTTCAGAACTCGAGAGCCGAAACGTAGCTTTATCCGTGTAAGTTCTAAATTTTAATAATTTTTTTAGATTTTTGTGAACATTGTATATATATTTTAAAACTAGTGGAGCACTGCGTTTATTCTCATATACCTATATCTTAGAGATAACAAATAGATGCTCAAGTATGATTTCTTGTTTGCATTGTATTATCATTGCAAATTTTCATTACTAGTTAATTTTTTGATAACGCCCTGGTTACGCCTCTATTGTTGTCTAGTAACAGTTTATAAATATTAAAGTAGAAGTTGACTAATAAACACAGTGAAAGACAATATGTTTATTTCATGTTTATGTGTTTGGGTCATATCAATACCCTATTAAAAATTAACATAAAACTAGGCTCTAAACATGAATTCATACATGGTTTTAAGTTTATGTTTATAAAAAATATTTAACAGGAGAAAATCAGCAGAAAACTTGGTAGTTTCATCTCAAGATGCAATAGGACAAAGTATTAGCCAAGCACTTAGTTTTTCTGGCATAAGCAACAATCAACAACAAGAAAACAGGTAAGATTGTTATTTTGTTATTTTAGAAACAAACTATGATAATTAAGAAAACTGTAACAATAATTCATCAAATGGTTTTTATTTTATACTTTTGAAAATAATAATATTGAATACAATATAAATTATATAAATAATAATAGAAATGTTAAATTATAACAATGCATTTCAATGTGTATGATTTGGGATTGATATATACACTATAAACAAATCCAGACAAATTTTAGTATGGTTGAATGTTTATATATGTGGTCTCAGTTAGCTATATATTCTCTGTAGCAATTGTGATTAGAAACTCTTAATTTTAGTCTGTATGAGCTTTGGTGAACAAATGTTATCCTAGCAATCTTAGAACTTACTCAAAATATCAATGAAGGTTTTGACAATATATTTCATACAAAGTAGATCTAACCTAAATATCCTAGTTTATAGGTTTCAAAACATTGGCGTTATCTTTAAGGTTTGAAAGAGGTTATCATTGATTTTTGTTTTGATATTATTATTATAATATTAACTATTCTCTTACATATGTTTATTTTATAACATAATAACAGATACAATAAAGACATTTGATAGAGAACAATAACACCAAAAAGCCACTAATTTTATTTGCTCTTGTTGTAACTTAATCATATCTTAAGAATTCTGTCCAATAGAGAACATTATTTGTCCTAGTTGGCACACTATACAGGTTCTATCTATATTTTAATGTAAAACTTTGGACTGCTCAGTGGCAATAAATTTACAACAATTACTTTTGCATGTGTTTAATGGCTATTCTTCTTCTGTATTGTCTGTGAATTTGATTTTGCAGTGTATCTTGATACAAATGTCTTGACTTACAAATGTTTGTATTTTGCCACTGTTATCTTTACAGCTCTCTTGATTAGAGTCAGATAAAATAATAATTATTACTCGTGGTTTCGAATAATCGCACGTATTTGCTCATTGTGTTGTCAGAATAAAATACTTAACACGTTAATTGAATTTATAAATACGACGATAAAATTTTAGAGAAATTGACGTACATAATCTTTAATTCATTCCTATGTAAAAGTGTTGCGACATATATATTATATAAATTAAATTAATGTGTGGCTAAGTATCTACTTAAGAAAATGGGTATTAAAGAAATTAGTCGTGATTCTTACCAAGTGCACTATAAGCAAATGGAGACCATGTGGAAAGTTCTTATTACTAGGTAAATCTTGAATTTTAATTTTATATGCATTTCACTGTATAAAAGTGTCTTACTTATCATTTTGTGTTTTTAACATATGCTTATTCATATATATATATCAACACATTACTTGTCGATCTATCTAATGAAAATATCAACAGAAGCAGCTAACTAATTTACATTGATACTGACAGTCTGAAGTTCCAACCAATAATTAAATTAGTAGTTTTAATAACGTTCGTATGATATTACGGACTGCTCGCGATTTTGCCTGCACTCTATGTAGATAGAAAAATACATTCTTTATTCAGTCGTAATTCACAATTTATGTAAAACAAAAAAAAGTTCCTCACGTCAACACTAAAAATAGCATTAACAAATTAAAAAAAAACTAAGGGTGCTGTTTGCCAAGTAGCCTTAGGTAATACTTGACAATACCTTAAGTGCAGTTGGGGAAACTATTTAGAGGCAGTGTTAGTCACGAAGTTGCCTTGAAAAACTGAATGTGTTGGATCTATTGTAACTCTTTTGTTCGTGCTTGAAATAGGTAAGTTTTCTACTGCGATAACCAACCGAACATTGCTGGTTTTGTAGAATCATAACATAAAAAAATCATCTGCGATTCCCAGGCCATTTTAGGCCTATAATAAAATTCACAAAAATCTCTTACTATATTATACTCACCCGTACCACAACACGCCTTACCAAATTTAAACCTTCTGCTTTTAAAGAAACTTAAAGAACATCCAACATATAAATTTTACTTCCATTAAGCAATAACATTTTATAGAGTAGACTGTTGAATACCTCATATGGCGAATATAATAGAATTTTACCAAATCGCTCCGACGTCTCATTATTCTGATGTGGAAACGCAGATATTATTATCGGACAAGGTCGCGCCCAAAAATAATTTGCAAATAACTATCCATGTTTTTGCTAACTGGCCAGTTCTTACAGGTAGTTTGCGTGTGGTGTTGCTTTAATGTTCAAACTTAATAGGTACGAATTTGATTTATGTGTTTATATTAATTACATATGTACATACATGTTTTCTTATATCTGTACTTTGATTTAAGCGTACAGTTTTGCTTACTTATTGTTGTAATTGCATTTAGAATAATTTAAAATTCGAATTATTTGCAAAACAATTTCCGACGCAATTATATTTTTGTTTTTATATAGGTATATAAACCGTACGTAGGTACGTAGAATATCAAATAGCTAAAGAGTAAATTTTTAAGATCCCGTCATCTATGAATAGTATATACAAAAGATTTTAGAAGAAAAGTTTATAGAACAAACTTTATAAAATCTATATATATATAAGGTTTAATTACTCGAATATAAATAACTCTTTTAAAATAAATACAGCCTTACAGTTACGTTTTCTTATAAGGACATGTTTTATTAAATTTTTGAAAATTTTATAAATAGTTCTTGTGTTGAGCTCATCTATGGATTTCCCAGTTATATGGATAGGGTAGACCGAGGCGAATCGGATCACAGGGCGAATCGGATCAAAATAAGAAATGTGTTGATAATTCAAATATCACATTCACATAGAACGCACTCAACCGGCGTTTTGTGTCTCTCCATTTACTGAGCACCTCCCGACATAAGCAGTATTTCGATCGCGCTTGTGGATCAGTGGCAATACCGCTCGTCAGCCACTCGGTTTTTTGTGTGTGTCGCAATTTGGCGCTCATCTAAGGTTACGTACTTACGTTTTCTTTGTGTCATATGACGGATTTGTCTTAAAATTTAACTACATTGGTTTATATTGTTAAGCAAGGTGTTAATATTGAAGAACCAATTCGCTTTTAACTATAATCTTAGAGGTTAACGTCTAAAATATTTATTTCAAAAGTCTTAATTATGGGGCTAATCGGATCATATCCTTAGGGGCGAATTGGATGATACTTTTAAACTGATTTATTACATGTTTGAGGTTATTGATTCATATTTATTTCATGACCACCGGAGAATGGTGTCAAGAAAAAATGAAAGAGGCTGTAAATTAAGTCCAGAACAAAGAGTTGACCTTGCGTAAAGCTGCTTAGAGTTTTTCAGTACCGTTCACGAGCTAACAGAAAAAAAGGACCATAATATATATGTGAATTATGTGCCCATAATTAAAATTGATCTTATTATTATATATTTTTACTGATTCCAAAGTTATTTAACACTATACCTTAAAATTTTGTTATATTTTGTGCACGATCCGATTCACCCCAAGAGTTGGGGCGATTCGGATATTTTCCTTTTTTTAGTTTTTAATAGCTTATTAAGAGAATATATGTATGATTTAATTTTTCAAATATTTATTGCATAGCTAATTGTTACTTCTTACGATTCTATCAATAAAAATAACATTATATAGCACTTTAGTATGATTTACTCAACCTCAAAGAAAAAGTGATCCGATTCGCCTCGGTCTACTATAATTAATGACTTCAATTGAAAGTGGAAATTCATCTTTCAATAATCGTTTATATTTGAAGCAAATATTTTTCATATTCTCAATTAAGATTCAAATCGCGATTTCCAGAAGCGGTGTCGTTAACGCTTGGTTGACTTCTCGGTTACGCAACGTCTCATTACCTTTCTTAAATTTGTTGACTTTTTTCACGAAATGGTCATCATCGAGAATGCTGGTGGCGAGATTTCTTCACATTGTTTTAAACAAAAGATAAATATGACGACAAATTTTAATTCGAGCTTAACCAAACATTAAATTTAACTAATGATTAAAAAGCCCCTTATTTCAACGAAACCTATCTGTTTGTAATAAATATTAATAATAAATAAAAAAAAATTAATGATAGCCGCCCAATTTAAATAAGGTTTGAGCTACCACTGATAATAATATTCAAATCTATAAGTATACAACTGAGTACTATGTAATGGAGGTTTTGGTGTTTTAAGGGAAGGGAACAAAACATTTTTTCGAGATTTGGAGGTTTTTGACTTATCGAGGTTCGACTTAACGAGGTTCTACTGTATAACTTTTTTGTCAGCATTTGAACTACGGTAATCGTAGGTACCAAATTTTAAAACGTCGAACATAAAACCTCCTTTTGTGTTAGTATAGAACTCCGGGTCAATAATAACAATTACAAATCTATATAAAATAATAAAGTCAATTACCTTTGCACGTTTTCTAAATCGATAAGGTTGGCATTGCTTTGTCTACATCTAGAATGTGGTAATAAAATTATTATTAATCTGTGTCCTATAATTCCTTTATCTCATTATGTTTTGTAAACTATTCTGAGCGTTACTTATGTAGGAATTTTGCTATATGATTTTATACTTTATAAAATAACCCAGTTGGCTGTTTTCACTTATCAATGCGGATTACTTCGCAACTGGCCATCATTAAACGGCAGATATCGTGTCTTGATAATTCGTGTTTTAATTTATGACGTCATATTAAAAATTAATATGTAATTACTTAATTATATGACATAAATTTGGTGACGAGAACTGCTGTTTACTGTAAGGCCTTACAGTAATTCTCGAAGAGTCTTCATGTTGGTTCTCTGTCCGTAGGTAATCCTCTTAAGGAATCTGGCACTCCCGTAAGATAGTGACCCTGAATTAACCAAGATACATAATGATAATTAACTTGACTCTCTTACGTTTCAGAAACTTGTCCAGGTCACCTTCTCCATCCCTTCGTATCACTGAGTGCAAGGAAAACCATTTGGACTACGATAATGATGGAGTAAGTGTCTTGTCTTGTAACTTTTGAGTTTATATAAGCATTATAAATATCGATACAATATGCCTCCTTTATATCCCATAGCACACATAAATAGAGAATTTCACTTACAGAATAGAAATAATTTCATCCATCTTACAAATTTTATATATTGTATTTTATTTTAATTTAAAATTAAAATGTAACACTGCTTGAAACAGTAAAAACTGGTTGATCCTTAATTGTAAAATATTTTTTTTTTTCTTTTAGCCTAAAATTATTTCCTGTTACACTGATATTATCCTATGTGTTAGTAAATATTTTCAACAGTTAGTCATCAGGAACCCTCTCCGGTAAACGCCTCCTCCAAGGTTTGGCAACTTTCTCTATCCCGAGCTATTGGCATACATGAGGACCCGCGATTTTTTGATGTCATCATCCCATCGAGCGTAAAATGTAATGACTTTTAATTAATTCGTATTATTACAGAAGAGTGATATTTCAATCAACGTATCAAACATCGCAGCTGGCGATGGTCCACTCTCTGTGGATTTGGGGTTGCCCGCCTCTCTTAAACCTGAATATAACAAGGTAAATATGGAATGTTACAAAAAATCTATCCAAATATATCGCTAAGTAGTTAATCGCAAAAATACTGGAAATACACAATTATATACAACAAAGTTAGCGTACACGCATTATAGCGCTCTTAGTGAAAATAAACTGCTGTTGATTTAATATCAATATTAACCCCGGCAGGCGCGACTTGATCAACTTCCTGTTTTTAAATAAAATTTCTTCAAAAAATATACAAGTGAATATATTACATTATTTACATTAAGACAAGGATTCCTTTCCACTTAAAACTTGTGATTTCTCTAAAACTAATAAAATCCTACATTTCTCAAGGTCCAATGCGTCGTTATTTATTTCATTGAAGTTGTTTCAGTGAAAACGTTTAATTTAAATCGAGTTAACCTGAATCGGTGTCCAAAATGTTTTATATCACACAGAAAAGACCAAAGGCGAATCGTCACTTGTAATTTTTCCATTGGTTGTTTTCTCCTTCACTGTCCAGGGAATCTTGACAATGACATTCAAAAAACCGAACAGAAAACAGGATTAAGTAGTTAGGGGCTAAATCTTTCCAAAAATACAGATTTATTACTAATTGAACAGTTTCAAACACTGCTCAGAATCATCAATTCGTTGTTGTTTTTGATCAACTGTGACCCCGCGTGGCACACACTTTGAACGGAGCTTATCCAATATAGCATATCCAATATATAATTCATCTAGGATATCCAACACGGTCTTAATCTTATCTTAGCTATCTTAATCAACTTCACTTTTCGGTTAAAATTATTTCGTGGACTTTTTTGATGTTTTCGTCGGCCTCTTTGGGGCGTCCACTGCCTCTCTTAAACTCAGCAAACCACTTCTCAGCGGTTGATGTTTCTAGTGCAGAGTACGAATAATGTTTATCGAGCCGAGCCTTGGCTCCAATAGTTGTTTTTTTTTCTGAAAAAACAATGCTTTTTTATCAATTTTATAAACAGACAAATGTTCATTCAGTCAAGTCAGTGTCTTTTGAAGGTTAGGGCTAACTAAAATTCATATTAATTAGCAGCTCCATCTATGTGTCAGCCTACGAACTTTTCAGCCCACCGTTACATTCTCACCCACCTGATCAGCCTCAAACACAACTTTACGTCAGAAGGCGACATCGTCCGCCGTTACTTAATGTACACTCACCTAGGACTAATCTTCTGAAAAATCACATACGTATATATACTCTTATTATTGTCCGTTAAACTGACAAAAGTTTTACTATTTGTTTGCGCAGTATAGTAATTAGTTATTTTTTCATTATAAAATTCTTTAGGTTGTTATTCCTAATTAATTTATGATGTTATATATTTTTTTATTTATTATACATATCTGATAGAACAGTATTGTGTAAATAAATAAATATCTAGGAGTAGTCTAGTAAAATATATATTTGCAGCAGTTATCCAACCCGGGATCCCGTAGTTCGGACGGCAGCGGGCGTGCCAAGAAGAAGAGCTGGTACAATTCCCTTTACCCCACCTACAAGACTAAGTCGGAGGACTTCAAACGACTCTTCAAGGATCTTCCAGACGATGAGAGGCTCATAGTAGGTGCGATATTTATTCGACACATTCGATAGAACCAAAAGCTGCTTTATACAGAGAGGTTGTTATAATTACCTTTATTAGATAGACGAACCTGAGGGTTGAGAATGTGATGCGAACAATGAAAGCGATGATTTGTTTGATTGGTCAACAGTATCTCTAGTCCGACATGATTTGTCCAACGAAGAGAGAAACTCTCGATTTGCGTGGAATTAATATTGTATGGGACTATTTTTAACTTCATTCCATACAAAGTCGCGAGCAGCTAGTCTTTGAAATTTAAATGCTTTTTTAATAACAATAAGCCGCGGTATATATTACATTTGTAGTCTGTACACTTTGTTTTAATTTCTGGTGTTGCTCAAACATTCATATATTGCAAGATGTTTTTTGTTCTTATCTTCTGTATGAAATTCCCTATGTAACTGTCAGCGAAAGACGCGCAAAAAGTTTCACTCACAGAAGAACGGACTTTTTTAGATTTTCTTAATACCCAGTCGCTGCTTTGAATTATTTCTAGGTACCCCTACTATTTCATTCGCCCATTCAATATTCACGAACGTTGCTAAAGGCTGGCTGGGTAAACTTGCCTAAAAATTGGCTTTACAGTCTGTTAAAAGCATGAAATCCAATTTCAGTAAAACATTAACTTATGTTATAGACTACTCGTGTGCAATGCAGCGCGATATTCTTGCTCATGGGAGGTTATATGCGTCCCAGAGTTACCTATGCTTCTATGCCAACATCTTTGGTTGGGAAACCTCTCTGACATTGAGGTGGAAAGATGTCACTGCCATCACTAAGGAGAAGACTGCGCTGGTAAGTGTTTGAGAAGACATAAGGAAAAATCTAATTATTTCGGATTGCTTTCATAATATTTATATGTATACATCTTTATTATTAGTAACTTGACATTTACGAGTTATAAATGATTTAACAAAAAGTTGTTCGGATTAATACCTATGGCTGAGTTTGATCATCAGACGTCGAGGCAGAATACGAAATTTCACCCGCATCACCTCGACGGCCGTCGTCCCACAACTGAGTTTTTTTTATTATGTCGAACCAGCTGCCCACTGAATTATTTCCGAACCAATGCGACTTAGGGTCTTTCGAGAAAAGAGCGTACCAACTCTTGAATGCCGCCAACGCACTCGCGAGCACTCTGGCTTGTCCATGAGCCTCCTGCCCGTTTGCCCCCTGCCCTGCGATTCTGTAACTCACTTTTCGAACTCACACAGCGGTTTTCGCATCGGCGGTCGCTCTTAAATCAGTCGTGAAGCAGTCATTTTATGATTTGGCATTCTGAAAAGGTGGTAGCCTGTAGTTTATTGTTTATCAGAATGCCAAATCATAAAATGACTGCTTCACGACTGATTTAAGAGCGACCGCCGATGCGAAAACCGCTGTGTGAGTTCGAAAAGTGACTTACAGAATCGCAGGGCTGTTCTAAAAAAAACATTATATCCGTGATTAATTTTTATAAAGTATAAGTTGGAAATTCGAAAGTCCATTTACAACTAGTCACATTTCGCAGGTCATTCCAAATGCAATCCTAGTTTGTACGGACTCGGAAAAGAATTTTCTAACATCATTCTCTGGACGGGACAAGGCTTATCTGATGCTGTTTAGGATCTGGCAGAACGCCCTCATGGATCAGCCCCTTACCACAACCGAAATATGGCAGTGGGTGAGTTGTTTATTTTGAATTAGTAAATATTAAGTATATTCTTTGTTTGTGCATTAATTTGTGAATATATTATGCGCCCAAGGCTTTTTGCAAAGTCGAATGAATTTTAGAGTTCGTGCATGTCTTTGTGCTGTTTTTATGATATACGTGAGAAGCTGTTCCAATATTTTTCTTTTTACCAAATGACTAAACCAACTTTTTTATCGGTTGCGATATGTTCTTTATATAAACTTAACTATGCTATAAAACCGATTTAAAAAAATGCGTTGTATCATACTAGATTTAATTTTGATGTGATTTAGAATGTCTTCTATTTGCATAAAAAATTAACTCATAGTTACAACTGCAAAGTAAAGGCGTATTCATTCAACTCCGCTTTCTGATTTCTTATTTGTAATTTATATTATTGGAGGTAGTGCCAGTCTCGAAAAGCCCTAACTCATACATCGACTTGCCGTCTCCACACTGCTCTGTCTTCCCCTTACCTCAGGGCATTAGGGATGTCTTCTTATTTAGTATGATCTAATTGGACAATTACGGCTATGCTGACAACGATGATTTACTATAACATATAACCTTCAATATCTAAGTCTTTCAGTAGTAGCGCTTCTGTCGCATACTAAGAATAACGTTGTACGAAAACTTAATACTGATATCACCAATAGCTACTGAATCTTAAAGTAGGACTCCAGGATTAGACTACTACGTAGTCGGTCCCAAAGTTCTGTCATAAATGGAAATAATGATAGAAACAAAAGTACTGATCAATTTTTAATGAGTGACATATAAATTTATAGTACATTAATTAAGGAATAGAAATAGCATAAACTTATTCAAAATAACCTCCCTTATTTTTAATACAGGCCCTTAAGCGCCGCGGCCAGTCGCCTATCGCAGCACGCACAATATTCATATACTAGGATACAAATAATAGGAATTAATTAAAATAACCATCTACCGTCCTCAAAAACTTTCGCGTTCTCATATAGTGCGCAGTATTGAATTATGTAAAATATTGGAAATTGTGGAATATTTTGTATGTGGCCGACTTGTTTTGATTTTAAACGAATTAGAATTTCAAAACTTGGTCAAACACCTTACGATGAATCACACGACACGAAACAAGGTTTTAAAATATTGTTATATTCATTTGTTTTAAACCAATTACATAAATTTTATATAAATTCGTAATTTATTTTAAGCTAAATTATACATAGATGCGAAGTACTTATTAGAAATAATTTCAAAATCATTGTTGTATAAGAGAAAAAACTCCTGTTTTCTGATAGACTGTTATATTAATAGGTAGTATTTTTCAAACCAGACACAAAATGTAACTTACTTAAATCTCCGGATAGTAACATCTCATTTCTCTTTTTATGCTATACTGATAGCGTCGAAGATTTAGAAAAAAGACATTGTCATCAAAATCGTTTTAGTAGTTTTTGAGATATGGGTATAAGACACATGGGAAGTCAATGCAAAATACCATCCGTATCACTTCGACGTTCCACAACTGAGCGTTTTCTAAGGCAGTTTCCGTACCACAACTATGTGGATCCAGCTGCCCACCGAAGTATTTCCGAACCAATTCGACTTAGGGACCCTACAAACAGCATACCATTTCTTAAAAGGCCGGCAACGCACTTGCGAGCCTCCTAGCAATGTTAGTGTGTGGCGGTGGCACTTAACATCAAGTGATCCTCCTGCCCGTTTGCCTCCTGTTTCATAAAAAAAAACATCGAAGTAAAATGTCTGTTGTAACTAACGTCTTAATTATGAAGTCGGTAATTTTTTAAATGAGTTTTTATAATTTCCAAAATCAACTCATCAACATCTTGATTGTAATGAAAGTAAGAACTTCTTGCTTTCCACTTTGCTTTATGTTTTGTTAATAGGTAATAGGCATTAAAATATATAAACCCATTTTTTATGAAAAATATTACGGCCAGTGTGTCGCGTGAGGTACAGCATTATAAATGTTAACATGGAATCAAGGACGAATGAACATTGAGATTAGTGTGTTGTCTTCTCCTGTATGGGACACGCGTCACTTTCAGTTTTGTTCGGGAATTAAATGTATTTCATTAAAAGTTTATAATCTTATTTAACGCACATTTTGGATACAAATACGTATGTATTAAAGGATATTTGATTACTCTTGGAATCTGGTACCAACGTTAGTCCGCAGGACAGGGCATTCTTTTGTTGGGTGACGGGAAATAATGCGTGTAATATAAATATAATAATACTTATTGGTTCATTCTAGAAGCCTACTGCATTCCATACAAACGAAAACCATACATTGTAAATCCTAGGTAGAGTCTTGGGAGTATCGCGAGCAGTAAATTTGCGTGCGGTACTTGATTAGGTAGAATTTCTGATTTAATTAAATATTGGTTTTGTGTTAGGTGCACACGTGCTACGGCGAGGAGCTTGGGTTCGATTCAGACGACGAGGGATACACGCGCGACACTGACGATCCTCAGCCACAACCAGACACCTCAGAGGTATGTCATTTCTACCATTTACCATTGCCAATAAGCAATATTGCTTCATTATTACTTCAAATTGTCGTCTTTCTCTGTGTGTGTTGTGAATTTCTAAATAGATAATTTATCTAAATTAATAACAATTAATTAATATGCCATAAAAACAATTGAACAGGTATAAGGAAGCGTGACTAATATATTATTTAAAAGTATATCAGATATCGTATTTGTTATCACTCACTATAAAAATATTATTTGCCACAATTCACTTCTTGGATTTCTTAATTTACTATCCGAATTATTTGAGGTTGGTATCTTTTAATACATGAATAATGAAAAAGCTTTTTCTTAAATTGTTTGCTTCCTAATTAAAAGTAGTATTTGTATAGCTGTTGTGGACAAATATAGAATATGATTTTGCTTAAGCCATACGATAGTTTATCTACGATAAGTGATTACGGTTAGTGATAATATTTATTTGCAATGAAATCATGAAGATATTCGGACTGCGTAACAGCAATGTAAGCTATCAATTGTAAATTTTCATAAACACTTTTCTTCTCCCGCTGTTATGTTTAGACTTTTTAAAGTCAACTAGATTTATTCCTAAATAAAAATACATTTCTTACAATTAAACAAACTATACTGCATACGTAGAAAAGGATGAACTAAGTATTAAATTGTTTAAGAAATACGAAACTTAATAACATTACTTTACTTTTACTTTTTGTATTAAAGAAGAGACTATGTTTTATATATTTTTAAGATTAAATAAAATATTGTATTTAGTTAAAATATTCGTCTATCAGGAGGCGGTGGATGCGTCGTCTATGGAGCACGATGGGCTGGACGGGAGAGATTTACGAGGATTTACGCCGCCACTTTGTGAGTAATTTTTTTTAATGATTAGATATACACCTATAGTTAAGATACTTTAAAATAGGTATGTGTTGCCTATACAAAACTGCTAAATCTTGATATATTTATTTTTATGGTACATAAACTTAATATTAAAGAGATTAATATATATATAATATACCAACTGGTTTCAGCTACTTATTCTGGTTCTTCAAATACAATGCAATAAAGAATTTCCAAGAGTTATGGAAAATTATATTGTACCATAATTCTTGGTGTTCATAATTGGTTTGTTCTGTTTGAATATATTTTTAATCTTAAGGAGCGTTTGTTTCGTTCTAATGTGTTTTAGAAATAATTTTTATATTTCAGTAAATGGTTCTGGTGAAAGGTTAGCGGTCGATGATCGGGAGGTAGACGCGCTTCCAACAGACATGTCTGACACAAGTGAGAGCGAGCCTGATAGACACCATAAGTATGTATTCACCGATTGATATTAAAATAATCTTTTGAGTTTTTAATATATAATTTAATTGAGGTTTACAGTTTTAATTAAACACATTCTTAAAGGTTTTGAAACTATTTTCTTTTTTATAGAACAGGCGGCAAACGGGCTCACCTGATGTTAAGTGTTACTGCCGCCCATAGACACTTACTTTTCAGAATAATTATACGTACAAATAGTTAACATTACACTCCTTAGTCTTTATCTTTTGATACTCGAATTCTTAAACGTATGTCAAAATTAAATTTCAAGAAAAAGGAAATATTGACTGAAGTATTTCCGAACCAATTCGACTTAGGGTCCTTCAAGAAAAGAGCGTACCAATTCTTAAAAGGCCAGCAACACACTCGCGAGCCTTCTGGCATTGAGAGTGTCCATGGGCGGCGGTATCACTTAACATCAGGTGAGCCTACTGACCGTTTGCCCCTCATTCTATTAAAAAAAATTGAGTTTACGTTTTGATATAATATGACGTTGTTTATTTTATTCGTAGTAATGAAGACGTCGTATGCACGTCAGCTCACACGGGCAAAGTATTGCTGGAGGGCGTCTATCCATTTCACATTGACCAGCTCTTCACGATGATTTTCACCAACTCAAGGTTCCATCTGGAACTGCTGGCTTTGCGAGGCGCCTCTGACTATGTGCAGGTATCGATCAAATATATTTTTCAGCGTACAACAAAACGTGCAATTGAATATTTAAATAATAGTTGGATATTTATGTATAAACTTCGCTGTGTTTGGGACTAAACGGAACACGAACATCGGTTAAAATTTGTGACTATACAAGTTGAATCGTATAACAACGCGTTCGAAGTCTCAAAAACAGAGTACAGTATTGGCGTATACGTATATATACGCACACTTCTTTTTAAACTAAATTTTTAAACTTACACGAAATAATTAAAAAAACATGATTACTAGATACTTGGTGAGTTCAATCAAATCTATACATAAGTAGACTTTCAAATTCAATTAAAATATTCTCGGGTTGTGTGTAAACTAACTCCTCTGAAACAACCAAGCTTAACCAATTTTTAGGAGTTTTTTATATATGTATAAAAAATTCAAGAAAATATGTTGTAAACGCGAATATCGTATTTTTTATACCCCTTAGTAATAATTTGCCCACACACACAAGTTAATAAACTAAACTTCCTAGTAAGTAATGTTTTGTTAGGCAAATTTTTTCTGTCATGTTTAGGAATAAAAAGTCCAATCTAACCTAAAAAGTCATAACTTTAAGTCTCAAGTAGAAAGGCCTTAACATAAGTAAGCAAGTATAATATGTTATCAGGAATTTAGGACCTCTACATGAATCAGTATATATGTTATATATCAATTTTCATCTCATGGCATGTTTTTTAAAATAATTACATTATGTTACAAATTATACGATATCCTTATTTCCAGGCCCCATGGCGGCCGCAGAACAGCGTCAAGTGTCGACAAGTGAGCTATCGGCTTAGTCTCACCTCAGGACCCATCGGGCCTAAAGAAGTTCACGTCACAGAAACACAGGTATTACTTAAATTGTATAAATGCGGCGTTAACGTGTGATTTTCAACTTTATTGACTTGTGTTATACAAACAATTATGTTTCTATCGTGACTGAACAAAGACAATTAAAGCAAATAGACAAATCATTCCTAAGGAAACGCCGTAACTCTCGTGGTAATTAGAAATTTGACGATGGGTGTCAGAAGCTGTATCAAAGGAATAAATATTTACCTAATTATTCATATCGGCGGCGCATATCGATTTAAAAATCTTTCCTACGGTCTGAGGCCAAGGCGAGGTTGCCAATCTTTAAATAGCGAAAACAACATGCAAGTTCGGCAACGCCGCAAATGTATAAGATGCGACACTTTAAGTATTTGTTGAATTATTCAAAAGCAAAAGAGACCCAAACAATGACGTAAGATATTGCAATTGGTCAATATTAACTTTCATAAAATGGTAATACTATTATCATAACTCATATTTATTACCTTTGTATAGTTTTAGATCTTGGGTTGAAATAACAATATTATTGGTAAATAAATTGATACATATTATTGGAATTGCGAGGATTTTTTTTTATTTGTTGAAACAGTTCTCTATACTAGCTATTATTAATTTATTTAAGATTTTATTGGATAAATCCCTCAAAAATACTCATATTTATACATTAAGGTAATGATTATAACGTATAGAGAAGATGGACCAAACAAAAAATATTTAATAATCATTACATTTTTGCGCAGTAGGCGCTGGATTATTATACATTCTCTAACCATAGTATTATAACATACAATGCTATATCGCATTAAGATGCATTTTTCACGGGACCGAACCGTCGACATGATAGAGTGTGGCTAATGAAAGAAGATAACGAAAAAGCGCGGCAATTAAAAAAAGAATAGTATGGTATCCCTAAAAGTTTGATTTATTTTGTGGATTAAACTGATACTTTTTACATTGATAGTTACTGTATTTCTTTGAAATTAAATATTATACGTATTTAGTATTTTACTATTGATACTTAAAATGACTAGCATTGCATGGAAAACTAAAACTATATTTATTATAAAACACAACTTTATTCGGAATAATAAAATCCTGCGAAAGAAACGAAATATTCTATAAAATAAAACAAAGTTTAGGCTATTATACCTGTTAACTATTCGGAAAAAATATATAATAGAAATAAAAATGAGTATTTTGCATGAAGTATCAAGACAATAAATCATACTAACCTAAGAAATTCAATGACATTCTGTGTTGCCATCCGAAAGTTTTCAAATAATTCAATTATCTTCTTTCATTAGCCAGACTCTACCTACATTTAGTTTCGACGTTTCGACGTCCGTCGTATATTTCTACAATGCCATGAGTGTTGATTATTTATTTTGTTAAGCTTTTTATAATATATAAATAAGTTTATTGGCAGTTCTTCGCTTTCGTCTACGCCCTTGATTTGAGAACTGGCAGTAAATGTAAAATTAGAAGAATTTAATATGTATTTCTTTTTTGACGTTCATAAGTGTACATTGTGTTACCTTTATGAATATCGTTTAACTATTTTGTATGTTTATGTTTTATTGTTGTCTTCTGCCACAGGATAAATGGATTTAGAATTAACTTAGGGCTTATTCTCTGAGATATGCTGAGTACCTCTCTCTATTCTTGACGGCACTTCTACTATTGCTTATTATATTTTTCTTTTTTTTAAAGTTATTATTGTCTCCACTATATTTTTGCGTCCCGTATAAATGTAGTGTTAGAAGAAGAAGATAATTTTTTGCCCGTACATTGAAATGTTTCCATATCGCTACATACGCTGTTCTTTTAGCGTCTCTGTATACAGATTACTCCATTTAATTAAATGTTTTCAGACAATGAACAAATGCTCGAAACCGGGATGTCTGTACTCAATCAACTGTTCAAGCGAAAACACGGGTATACCTTACGCGGATTACTTCAGCGTGGAAGCCCATTATTGCTTGAGACGGGAAGGGGATGGCACACGACTCACAATATACGGCTGGGTTGATTATAAGAAGACCATGTGGCCTATGGTTAAAGGTATTCTAGTGTTTGTAGAGCTTGCTCGTTTTGGTATATGCTAAATTGGTTTTAATGGTCAGTATCGTGTGCCTACATGACTATAAACGTATTGATGTTTTTAATATAGATCGGTATTGTACCAACACTCATATTAAATACATCTTCCAACATAGATGTCTTGTCAATAACTTTAAGCATCCAATAAAACAAAAACTTCACACTGAAGTTTTTCTGAACCAATCCGACTTGGGTCCTTCATGAAAAAACTATATTAATTTTAAAAACAGGCCACGCACTTGCGAACCTCAAGTAGTGTGACTGTCCATGGGCGTCTGTGTGACTTAACTTCTAGCCTGATGAGCCTCCTACCTGTTTGTCTCTGGTTCCATAAAAAATACAAATAAGACGCTATTTTTCAAATGTAAAATAATAATGTTGTAGCTACATTTATAGAGTTTATTTGAAATTAATAACTTCTATAAAACCTTAAAATTATAATCACAAAGTCAAAATCGTATCCGGTTTTGTATCGCCTTCATTAATGAACCTCAAATATCTATCAAATATTTTGTCTATCTAATAAATAAGTAGTTTGAATACATCAGTTGTTGACCTTGACTCTGCGTTGACGAATCATGGTTTTATATATGAATTTGATTTTCGTAGCATTCCTAGAAAAGAACACAATGAACGGTATGGAAGAGTTCTCTCGTAAGCTGGAGACGCAGCTGCGAGCGCAGCTTGCGCCTGCGCCGCCCGCCGCACGCGCACGCAGACGGAGGCGGCATGACGGTTAGTAAACAGGGTTTAGATTGCTCTGTGGACTTATATATTTAGTTGTTGTAAGCCTGAGATATAAGAGATTAAAAAATGATAACGTTTACATACATCGTCGGTATTATTAGTTATTATTATTAAACGTGATTTTACTTTTAGTTATCGGTACAAACCTCCTCCACGACTTGTCGGATACATTTTATCGGATTATTTGCAATATTATCGGGTTACGGGGAATTTAATTTGATGACGTTCCTTTTTTTCAACATGTATTACTATGCTAAGTTGCCATATTTTTTTATTATAATAATATTTTTATTTTATTCCTACGCAAAACAACGAAAAATTATGAGTAATAAATTATATGCTCAATATTTCATATCACAAGGGCTTTGGATCTGTTGAAGGGAACTACGTTAGTCGTATCTCGTATAGCAAAAGCAGGCTAGTACTTATGTCTTTTTATGACATTGTATAATATGTTATTTATTTTTCTTCTTCTAAATGCTTTCCAGTGAAATGTGAGGAAATCTACGGTAAATACTACTGTGTTTACTACTCTTTCCTCGGAAGATAACGCTAGAGAAACAGCATGACAATTCTCGCTAATCATTCATTACAACATATCTAATTTTGTGTGAATCTGTCATTTTATTAAATCTCATGTGGCTCATGTGTTCTGAAATATCTCTTAGTAGATAAGTTACTCAGATTTTTTTCTTTCTTTAGTAACTTATAAATATATAGTAATACTGTCTTTGTTTTCCGCGAATACACTTAAATAAATCTTTAACAGATATATTTAATAGAGAAGATGGTGTTTAAAATCTCTAGCTTTTGGTATTAGTAGAAATGAATTAACACCCCAGATGAGAGAAAAAAACAATAGGGCGGAATAAGTATTTTATGTTAGGAATCAAACTTTTTAAATTTGTTTTAATTTTATTTTTATTATTACTATGTAGGTTAAGAAAATTGCAAATACTGTATTTTTAATTTTTATGTTTAGGATTTATTATCCATTTGTAAATATTATTCTAGCTCTTTATTTCTGTTAATCATCTAATAAATTTGCGTAACCATGCATTAAAGAAGGTTTACTCAAACACAGAGCTCAGTAACAATTATTATGTACTTACAAATACTACGTCATATTATGTTACGCTCTAAGGGTGAGATCTATAGTGCGCACTTAGACTTTGCTCAGACTTAACCACAACCATTCTTTACTTTTTTAAAGGATAATAAAGAAGGTATTGCATGAAATGAAACATCAATTTCTGTCTTAGCTTGAGCTTAGCTTAATCTCACCGTTAAAATGTCTATAAATATACTAAATCATAGTTTAACCTTAGTGTTTTTCGTAAGTAAAGTCTGAGCAAAGTCCAAGTGCGCACTATAGATCTCACCCTAAGTATAAGTTTCATCATGCGAGTACTATTAGCATGATAAATCTTAGTACCTCAGGTTACGTATTAAATATTGTTTTTCAATTGTGACGCAGACAAATTCTAGTAAGCGTACTGTGACACCCATAAATATTGATCACAATACTGAGTATGTAAATTATGTTAAATTAACTTTTCAATTTATAACATATTGGACAATAGTATGTTAATCAAATGACCACAACTGATGATCCGTCATCCGACTTTTTTTTTGTCGTTTTTACCGAATATTTAGTTTCTTGTAATAACGTTGATTTGTCATTCCGTTGCCAGTGTCATCCTCCCCCCTTCCGGTGGTGTCGAGTTCAGTCCCTCTGGGAACGTCTCTTCCGGTTCGGCCCGATGCTGGCTCACGTACCGCGCCCTGGCTGCTCATGTCGCTCGTACTGCTGCTCGCTATCAACGCACTCCTCTACTGGAACCTCTACTACGCCGATAGGACCATCGACTTTGACGATTTACAGACTAGGTACCTACTTACTATTATCTATGAACTGAATTGCGTAATTTTCTTGAGTCTTTGTGCTTTCGAATCAGAAATCATTATTTTTCCACAAGGTAACCAGAACCTCCCAGGTTTTAAATCGATTTATATTTTAAGAACGAGAAAAGAAATTGGGAACATTGACCGTCAAAGTGTCTCCAACACCACCATATAGTTAAAAATTCCTAGATTTTTAATTTCAATTGTTTGACATAAACTGTTGGCAATTTAAAATATATTACAATGGAAAGGTTCTACTTATGCTAAAAACAGTAATAAATTTCTGAAATAACCTGAAAAATTAAATTTCCAGGCTAAGCTCTGCACGTACATCTGAAACGGCAGAATGGTCGGCGCAATTAGCGCGACACACGCTCCGGCAACGACACCAATTACTTGCTTGGCGAGACGCACTCGCGAGGACTGTCGCACATCTCACACAGGTAAGAACAAAATATATATAGATCATAATCTGAGATAATGATTTTGCTTGCCTTGCAATTTAAAATAAATGTTTTATAATTTACAGAATAAATAAATAAATACAGAATCGTAATTAACTAAAAATAATTAATAAATTATATGTTTGTATTCTACATATTTAGGGTATGAAAGTTAGTGACCAGTAATTACTTGTAAATTTAATACCTTCAGACGGAACAAGCGCTATCGAAACTTTTAGAAACAATCAAGCCGGTCTTGGAAAAAGCAGAAGGCGACGACCAAGGACATAAAGAACTGTGAAGGGAATTTAGGAATAAATTAGAGAAAGTGAATTGACAGCTGGACTGCTTTTGAAATGTTTCACGAACTGATTCGTTCGAAATTCCTTATATTTTTAGCGCACACCTGAACGAATCCGTATCTGATTATATTAATCGTAGATAAATTAATTACGTTCTCAAATATGAATGGCCCATATAGTTTTAAAATGTAGGAACGGATCGATGGCCTCTGCCACAAAAGATCCAAAGATAATCAGTTTATATTATGGTAGGCCGTTACTTAAATTGTTCAAGGATTATTCAATAAAAATATTCTTATTGATGTTGACTGTTAAAATTTAAATAATGTTAATTAAATTTTTAAACTGACTACATGTGTACGATACATATTTAAAGTACATATATTCCGCCAAGTTTGTAAACTCACAATTCCATTTTTTTCGAATTACCAATATTTATGTTCTTTATCAAGCCAAAATTGTGATTCCTTTCATCACACAATTTATTTAGCAAGTATTTTTTTATATTACGTCAATAACACTATATTTTGTTTTATAAAAAATATTTTTAATAAGGTGTTTTACGTAAAATGTGATTTGTATAATGTTGGAAATGTTACCGTTTTGTATTATGTTTATGTATATTACAATCTTTTAATGAAATTATATAAGAACTTTAAATTTCGATAGTTATGACTTCTTTGGCACGGTTGAAACGTGTTTAAAACCAGTTTACTTAATATCTATCAGGACATTTATATAGGTAATAGAAGTATGATGTTCTCATATTACTGTTGTATCATATTCACCACTTGACGATGTCAATTTAAAGTTGGATCTTTAGCTTTATTTATTGTAAAATTAGAAATAAGTTATTTTACCTTTATTGATACTTACATTTTAATGACCGTTGCCAATCTCAATTAACTACCGGATATCTTAATAATATAACATTATTTCAATTGATTTGTTGGGTTTAGTTAACTGTGGCTTTGTATCTACCAAAAACTACATCACATTGAATAGCATTTTCCTTAAGCGTTTGCTATCACAAATGTTAAGGTATATATGAGATTTATAAAAATAAAGATAACCTCATTACCCTTACATGTTTTCCCTTAGATGATAATTTAATATAGTTGTACATAAAATCTTAATTTAGTTGTAGTAAAAATGTTCAATGTTGATATTTGAGATAAAAACTATATTTTGTTGTACTAGATCTCCTTGGAAAATGTATATTGGTGCTGTTTTTTTACTTGTGTTTATCAAATTTCGTGCAATTCTCGTACAAAACCCATTAAATTTACCAGTTTAGTTAACAACCTTGTTATTCGAATCCTAAAGCTTTTGCTTCTTGGTACGAGAAAAGTTTTTTTATAAGTATGTTGGGATGTCGAAACATGGTTTTACAAGTAGAATTAAGATAGGACCACTTGAGTGAATCATGTACAAATAGATTTATTTCCAGCTAGTAGCCAAACATTCCAAGTGTCATCCAGTATACAAGTGATATCTGCTAACTCGCAGTGTGCAATAAAATTGTGTAAAATAGTTTTAAATTTGTTAAATATTATATGAATAAAGAGATTTAAGAAAATTTACATAAAAGATATTATTTATAAAGAAATTACAATATACTTTCTATTTCGTCATTAGTAATAACACCATATTTAAAACTATCAGACATGATAATTCCTAATATCTACTAGTTTCTCATTATCTTGCCAAAATTAGATCATTTTGAAAATTGCACAAAATTCATCTAATTTTAAGTTATATTCTCAGTATTGAATAAACTATTTTATGAAATTTTTGAGTTTCTTTAAATAAAACTACCAACTCCAGATTTTTTATTTATTTATGCAATGTATTCCAGGACTGTCTCCACTGTCTCCAGATTTGTAGTTCTGGTCCAAATGGGTTCAACAATTAAGTTTAATGTAAACAGCTTGACTGGTGTCTTGCTTAATAATGATCATAATCACCTACAGGTTTTACTTACCACCTCGTGCACCTATAAAATTACTTTCGATTTTTTGTTAGGTAGTTTAACTTGTTTCTTACTTACAAATTTTCTCCACTGAAAAATTGAGCCAATTTATTACCTTTGTTATGGCCCTACCTAACATAAAAGATTTAAAATTTGTCTCCTAATTGTTGAATAAGGTATGTATAATGTATATGAATTTGAAATGAATAACACAATTGGATCTCGATTCTACAGAACACAGCTTGGTATAACTTGAACTTGCACAAAGTTTTACATCTCTGTCATACCTCCACATACACTCTCACATTTACTCACACTTAGGTCTTACTGAATTGTTATTTAATTGTTGATGATTAAAAATTTATTTATAAATATCAATTTTTTACTTTATACCAAGTGAAGTATAGAGCTGTATGATCACCCACAACACGTTTCCTTAGCGTAGCTTAGGGACTAAAATTTGAAAAATATTCTAACTATATTTTGATTTCAATAAAGATTAATATTATTACTGACGATAAAGTTGGCTCCAACAGTGAACTCACCTCCGCCGCATAGGATATAAAAGAAAAGTCAAAAGCTCCGACACTGTGTCAAGATTTATTCAATCCATCATACACAGCAGTCTGAGTGTTATCTTAAACTAAAATGGGGAAGTGGTCTATTTGTCGTCATCTTTGAAGACCATAGTACTGTGGCACTTGCCGCAGTAATGTCTGTCCTCCATCACGGCCATGAAGACGCCAGCGCCGCATTGTTCGCCCGTGCACTCACGACGGAGACGATGAATCTTGCCATTCTCGTCGACCTGAAATTATATGTAAAATTTATTTTATTTTTCATATAAAACAATGAATTTTGTGTGTCCACTAAATCAGAATATAGATGATATTCTTTTTTAAGCTATTGCATAGATTTTATCGCGGGCTTTGAGCGCGGCGACCGAATTAAGAAATTCCCTATCGAAAAAAACCTTACACATGACGTAATATAGCTCGGCGATAAAATCTATGCAATAGCTTAAAAATACTGCATAAATTAAAAAAAATAAGTCCCCGAGTGCCACACGTTTTTTCATTTTATTGTAATCCGTATATTGCAACTTAACAGTCTCCAAAATAGGTTAATTGTACCTAAACTTTACAGGAATAAAATTTAAATTATGTTGATGCAGGTACATTTTTTTTTTAACTTTTCTTAATATATTTAGGGTCTGTCTCACAATGTATGGATAAAGTACCAAATAGCTATGCAACGCATAAATTATTTGGAAGATAAATTGGGCTATTTGACACTTCATCGGACTCAACTTATGATGGGCTTTATGAGACGAATAGCACTATCTGACAGTCGTGAAACACAACAAGTGTTTATCCTACCAACAAGTAATAAATAGCTAATTTGGAACTTATGTAGAACTTATCCGTACATAGTGAAACAGAACCTTAGCATTGCAGTCATATTTTGTTGATACTTTATCAACAGTAAAAGTTTTCACCTACCTTGTAAAACCTTAAGACGGCTAGTTTGACCTTCTTCTTCTTGTGCTTAATCTTTTTAGGTGTGGAGTAATTCTTCTTCTTGCGCTTTTTGGCTCCTCCTCTCAGCCGCAGTACAAGATGAAGTGTGGACTCCTTCTGGATGTTGTAGTCTGATAGGGTGCGCCCATCTTCTAGCTGCTTACCAGCAAAAATCAACCTTAAAAAAGAAAAAGTAGTTGAGTCCTAACAATTAATATAATCAATAACAAAAAAATTACAATCCAGAAGTATGATTGTTTGTAAATTATATTAGTAGTAGGTATATGCTGAACACTAGGGTTTTTCTATGAAAACTTCTGGTTAAACTCACCTCTGTTGATCAGGAGGGATTCCTTCTTTGTCTTGAATCTTGGCTTTAACATTTTCGATGGTATCCGAGGGTTCAACCTCAAGTGTAATGGTCTTCCCCGTAAGAGTTTTTACGAAGATCTGCATCTTGACGCCTATTAAATTAAAGATGTTTTTAAATAAAGCTAAAAATGTAGGAGTATTTAATTTTAAAAGGGCTATTTTATAAAGAAATATATATTTACATATATTCAATCAAAGGAACAAGGCATGTTTTGTTTAAATACAAGACTTGTAGAAATATTTTTGTAAAGACTAATATATCATAATTCATTCATTTCATTTTTTTGTCTCATTCTGTCAATATCCAGTAAATTTTCGTAAACCTGTTTATTACAGGTTTACGAATCTTACATCTTCAGTAAAGGTAAAGAGAAACTAAAAATTTTTACATTTCAAGATGTTTATTACTGTAATCCAAAATGTAACATTAAATTGATTACAATTAAACCAATAAAATAGCATTAATAACACCATCATTTTCTGGATTGTTTGTCACTTGAGCATATTTTCCCCATACAACTTTACCAGCTTGCGTCACAAGACCAAGTTCAGAGATATTGACTTCTATAACAGTACCCTTTGTAATAACTCCCAAACTTGTGTACATTTGGGAGTTAGGATTCTTCTTGACACCAATAATAGGCAGGCAAAATGTTGCCTTTAGTTCAGGATGTGTTACATGAGCCTTTTTAAACCTTAGTGCCATTGGACGAATAAATCTTTCAAACTTAGGTGGTTTTCTGGTGAAATTCTCTCCAACAAATGTAACTTTAGTGACCATTCGTTTCCAGGCCTTTCTTTTAGACTTTCCTGATTTTAAAACTTTAAAAACTTCAGCATCTGCTTGTGCTCTTACTTTAGGAATAGGCACATCCCATTTACCAGCCTTTTCTTTACGTTTCTGTTTGATCATGTTAGAGAGAACTTTAGCACGATTCTGTACATCTCTGTCAAGCAAATACACAGGCAGTGCCCCTTCCCCAACTTTTTCTGTGTTTTGACGAACATTTTTCTCTTCATGAGCCTTGATTTTCTTTTTCATTTGAATCTTTTCATTGCGACGCTCCTTATTATAAATCTTAGCTTTAATGCCGCGTAGTTTTTGGGCTTTTTCGGCTCGTTTATGAGGTTCACGAGCCTCTCGTTTCCTCTTACGCTCTTCATAGTCAAGTCTCCTACCGTAAAGCTTTTGATGGCGCTCTATATATTCGTTCTGCGGCATTGTGGTTGCTTTATCGGCAACTACAACAATAAATAGTCAACTTGTCAATGTTATAGTGCTCTTATGCGTCAACGTGTAATAACCTCTTCACGGCCTATTTGAAACTAAGCTGAATATGTACGTTAATTTCACTGTAACTAGTTATTTTCGACAGAGAAGAAACAGCAATACAAGACAAAAAGTAAAAAATAAACTATGTAAGAAAGAACACGTGCTCCAAAAAATACAATATAAGGTGGAATTTCCGAAAGTTATTGCATTGTATACCTTAACAACTCAATATTGGTAAACTTGTTAAAAGATATAAATCCGTAAGAAAATATTCACTTAAATGCACATTAATCTACAACTTTAATCTATAAAATTACTAGAACTCACCTTATTCCGTCACCATGCCACAAGAAAAGAATTTTTAAAACATAGACATTAGACTCTAACAGTATAGAGAACGTCCTGGTATAGAGAACAGAACAATGTTACCACAAAATAAAATACTTCAATTTATCGTTGTTCCTTTAGTATATAAAACTAAAGATGCAGTATAATGAACATTGCTTTTTAGTTAATCGCAAAATATCGTATACTCTTTTTTTATTTTTATTGTAGTATAGTATAAAGTATAGGTCTACCAGAAACTGATGGCAAAAATTTTTTTTAAAAATTAGCGATTTTCATATGGCAATAAAAGAAAAATTTCATGTGTCAACTGAAATTTCGAGGAATTGTTTTTGGTTTGGCTTCAAATTTCCTTTAAAAAGTGATGAAAATGTCGAAGAAACCTCTTCGATCGCAAGCAAGACATATTGTTTTCAATGTTTATCAAAGAATAATTGATCAACAAGATGCAGAACATACACAATCATCGATATTGAGCCATGTGCAAGCGTTGACTGGTTAGTAGGAATGACACGACTTGATACTTTGGTTTATGAGATTTTTCGTTTGTATTATATTATGTACTTATACTAAACTTTGGTTTATTTCAGGGGTTTCTTATACTACAAATAAACTTGGATAGTTTTGATTTAGAATTGATCAGAAACAAGATAAATGAGTTTTACACTGTTTCTTTCTCTCAAATAGGGATGAATAGCGAAAATCTTGTGAACACGTAATAAAAATTGAAAATCAGTTCATAGAACAAGATCGGTTAATTGAGATGCAGGAGGAAAGGTTTATTATACATACTACGTTGAAGACTTTTTTTATGGATGTGCAGTATTTGGAACCATTTTCAAGTTCTTAATTAATTAATAAACTCATGAACAGAGTAATTGGAGATTTCATCTAAATTTCAAACCCCACATTCGCCACATTTTCAAAAATTATCATTGGATAAATTTTTATATATTTTGCATGTATCACACACAGAATCAGCCGCTATAAGGAAAAAAAAGTATCAAAACGTTTTACTCCAATTTCCCCAGTATTGCTAGCGTCAATTTCTTTTTTCCCTTTTTGCCATCAGATCCTGGTAGACCTATAGTTTCCGAAATCAAAAAAAGTTAGATAATTTTTTTTAATTTTAAAGATTACTTTTGTTTTATAGCAAATGAAATTAATAGTCATCACTGTATTTAAATTGAATTACTTTCAGCTTTATGAGTATTCTCATTATAAAAAAAATATTACATCATCTAGTTAAAGTAAACTTAGTGTGGGTTAGAATACGTTTGATAAAAAATATAATTTAAAGCATGTCTAAATGATAAAACTAAGATTTATCTTAATATGTGACGATTAGTATTACCAATTGTTTTATTCTAGAAACAAGAAAGGTTCTTAGTTTATATTTAATTGTCTTTTAAATGTTGTGTCAAGTGCTAAGATGTCAGTAGGTATAGTTCTACCGGAAACTCATGGCAAATACGGAAATATAAATTTGTTGTTGGCAATACTGGGGAACTTGGATTTAATGATCTTAATACTGTGTAGTTTTTATTTATGTTTTTAGTAAAAAATAAAAAGAACAAAAATGTTCAATATGGAATATAAGATACAGGTATCACTTATTTTACGTCATTAAATTTGAATAAGTAGACATCCCTACTCATCGGCAAACAAGACAGAGGGTGTAGGCCGAGAGAAAAAAGGCCGGCGTAAAAAACTCTAGATACTCTTTTAAAATAGCAAATCATCAAACAACGCTTATTTTAAAACCAATATCGCAAATTAATAAGAAGTAGCCTGTCTAGCACTAGTCCCAGGCCCTTATATCAACTAGATTATCGTTAACTTTTAAGTAAGCCTTTTTACACAGCTTTTCTTTAATAAATTTATTTAATACGCAGAGATAAAAGAGCTTCTGGGATTTTATTAAAGAAGAGTATCCCTTTTCCTAAAAAAAGGGTGCGTGTACTTATGTACGCGCGTAAGAATTTATACTTCTTTGGCATTATAGAAAAATAGTTTTTGATTGCATGCAAATAATTAATTACAATTAAAAAATCAAAGACTGGAAAAGGAGTCATTATAGTCAATTAAGTTCAGTTTACATTTGAAAAATTAAATAAATAATTATTTATTATTATTCTCTTACATTAAGAATAACATTAGAACATCTCTACCAAACACTAAGATGTATGTTGTAGCTTTGGCAGTATTGCACAATATAAAATTAATAAATTTCTTTGAAAAATCAACCTTAAATTACTTTACCTTCTAATTTATTATATTTCATTTCAATCATACAGATATGTAACTTAAAACCTCATTCAAAACTAGAAAACGATTCCAAGAACTTGTATCCACTTATGTATGTACTTTCCACTTGTATATCTTGTTCTTCATGAGACGATGAAGATGAAGAGGTGTTTATTATAGTATATATTAGTATTTTTAATAGGCACTCATAAATAAACTGGTATATTTTTTTAAATTATTTGACAAAAGTATATATTTTGTATCTGGCCAAAGTAGATAAAAAAATGTTCAGAGATATTTAAAACAGGTTATTGCTAGTTTGGTGCTGGATTAGTATGACAAACGTCCATTGTCGACATTTTATATCGATAAAAATAAGAATATTGATTTCTCTTTCGATAGGCATTAACTATCGCAACTACAAGATATTGTGTTAGCCATAAACTCAAAAAAAACAAGATAATATTTTGAAATAATTATAAACTTCTTAGTCTGTGTAATGTATATTATCTTTGTCTCGAGTCATGTTTAGTAATGGCTGTTTGACAGTTTTATTCATGCCATCAAATCGAACGATAAACCAACTATCTTTTCCCTAACTATTATTTCATTTTAGTGTTAACTAAGTTATAGTGAAGTAAAATTCTATTTTGAACATTGTTTTCATATAATGAATATAACAGCGTCCTACTCCTCAGGTATATATCTTATTTTTTAGTAATGTTATGATTAAAGCTTATGTGTGGAGCCTAAGTATTAATAGTAGTAGCTAAATATTTGCAATGTTGTGCTATAAAGTACAAATTAAAGTTAGCCGCATTTAATTAAAACTTGTCACCATCTAGAGATTGTATAAATTTAGAATGTCTGCCTAAAATTATGTATTAGTGGTTATTATTGTTGTTATTCGTTTTGAAAGCTGGAACCTATATATATATCTGTGCGCGCAATTTATTAGGGCAATATTGTTTCGTTTAGTAAGTGAATATTTTGCTAAACTAAGCTACTTCTAATCGTTTATAAATAAGTAAATATCTTACGATACGAAAAACGGTTGTTTTCAGCAATAAAACGGCTATGACATTTCTGTAGTGTCTTTATATATTGTATCTAGAAATTGTAAAATATGCACATGAACATGTAAGAGTTTTAGATATCTGTATAGGGTGACTTAATCTTGCATACCTTTAAACATTTGCCAGAATATGAAAATCCAAACATCCAAATAAAATGGTCTAAATGGATAACAGACCAAATATGGTTGTAACCGTGTATTTTTAAAATGATGTACTAGAATGCTCTGGGCATTTGACATAACTTTAATATATATTTTTAGAACCTTCATGGAGCAGGCGGTCTTCAACAGAAACAATCTTCAGCATACAAGGAAAAGAAACAGGTATCATTTTTTTTTTTTTGTATTTCGTGTTTTTAGTTTAGGGGCTGGTATAGTAGAGTATCTTAACAACATATTTTCTTGTCTTAGTTTCTAAAAAAACATTTATATTTCTCTGGTTTTTACATAATCTTATTTATTTATAATTGCTTTAAATAAGATTGCATTATATATACTTTACTTGGATAAAATAGATAAGACATAAATATTAAACATTTTATTTTAATGTATAATACAATAACTTTACCAATCCACATATATATATGTATACCTTGACTTTGAAATTGTTTTAAGTTCTTAATCAAGACATTATTTAAAAAAATAATATATACAAATTTTGTGATGTTATGTAACTGAATAAATACCTGTTATTCATAAAGTTAAAACTTTTAATGTAAGTGTAAACTGTAGGTGATATCTATACTCCAAAAGCATGACAGTTGATGGTATGCTAAGAATTTGACTGTAAATATACTTTTTTTTTTATTATTATTCTTAATATAGTATATGACACCCTATTCAATCATATGTACATAAGATTGTGAAATGAGAAATTTTTTCTCATTTAAAAAAAGTGTTATTCTTTACGTTGTATTTTTCACAAAACATATCTTAAATTTGTTGTCTCTATAAGCATCTGCATCCACAGTAAAAGCTGATGAATGTATACTATAACTATTATTTGTGTACTTTAAGCTGAAACTTAGTGGCTGCTACAATTTTATGCTTTTGCTTGCATTTTATTAACTACTTCCATTACTATACTATACTTATAATTTCTATAATCTATGTTGATTTTCTATAAATTCTTTAACTTCTATGTATCCTAATATATTTATCTTTGTTCAAATGTTTCATTCTCGAATCGAATCAAAATCGAATTTCCTGGCTTGTCCATTCAGACTGCAGTGGGGTGTTCGCTAAAAAATAACTTAACATGCTGTATAAAGTCTAAGAGGAAAATGTACACAAAATTTGAAATGTGAGTCAGACAAACGGCGTGTCGTGACTTGTCCAATATTGTAAAAGCGCAGTGTTGTGGCAGTGGCAAAGTTTCGTTTATGCACAGGTCTTTACATGCCCGTACTGCGTATTGCGTAGCAATAAGACTAATTTGAATGACGAATACTGAATAGTCTTGTTAAGTGCGAGTCGTTGTCGTTTTTATTATTGACAAATGTTTATCAGACTTAGGGTCTGTTTCACAATGTACGGATAAGTTCCAAATTAGCTATTTATTACTTATTGGTAGGATAAACACTAATGTTGCGTTTCACGACTGTCAGATAGCGCTATTCGTCACATAAAGTCCATCAAAAGTTATGAGTCCGATGAAGTGTCAAATAGCACAATTTATCTTCCAAATAATTTATGTGTTGCATAGCTATTTGGTACTTTATCCATACATTGTGAAACAGACCCTTAGTGAAAACCCGATACTAGGCTTTCCAACCGTTCTTTAATTTACAGTCATGTTTTTTGCATATTATTGAAAAGATATATATACTTAAAAAATACTAATTAGACTCAACCAATTGTCATTTGTGTATACTATGTTTTTAAAAGGGAGCTAATTATTATCATTAGTTTTTTAAATTGTGAAGTTATTATTTCTTTGTAATATTAAATTTTTTGGATATTTTTATAGATTACTATATCTTATCATCAACGAAAACGAAAGTTGGCAATTCTATCCGTAACCTCAACCAAGCGTAATATAGGGAAATTGGTATTTGTTCAATAAATTGAATATGAGATATATTTATCGTGGTAATATAATAAGAACTTGCGTAAAGTACCTAGATAGCTAATCGAATAACACTGGCAAGCAATACAAGCGTTTTTTTATTTAATCAAGTTTAATATGTTTTTTCGTGAACAGGTTTTGGTAATAAACAATAAGACAATTACAACACTGGTTAAAGGCCGATTCACATGTATCAGTGAAGCCACAGTACCGGCACAGTGCGAAATTTTATTTACCGACGTCCGGAATGTTTGGTATTTGTTTGTTTACAGTATATGTACCTACCTGGAACAAACTGGACATCTGAGATTCATACCGGTTATGAAGTACTTTAATCACTCTAGAAGGATTTTTTTATATAATTTCCAGGCATAACGATTCAATTGAGGTCTTTTCCATTCTGCAAGTGTTAAAAAAACTAATAAATTGTATAATATATAGAATAATTTTGATACACCTGTGAGCAATATTTAACATGAATTGACCTAAGACGGGGCAAGTTAGAATCGAGACAAGGGTTTTAAATTATATTTATTTTAAGTGCCGAAATTAAAAAAGTAAACGTATTATAAGCCATGTATAGTTATTAAATATTATTTTGAGACTTGTATGTTTATAAATAAGAACGTAGAATTTTCTGCCCGCCGATGTTTAGATAATGTTGTCATTTCGGTAATAGACCACAAGCCCATGAACAAAAAATACCTGTGAAATGACCCAACCTGAATTACGCTTAGAAGGCTGTTACTATATCTGAAAATAGCTCTGAGCACTATGCCGTCATTTCTGAGCGGTACATGTGAGTACGTGAGTGAATGGACTTTCTCATGTACAATGGGGGAATTTCGACTAATTATTAATGTACGGCTTTGTTATAAGTGTATAGATGATTAAAAATAAATGTCGAAAAACCTAGTGCCGTACAAAAGTGATGGTGCCGGAAGTCGGTGCAAATTTTTAATTTGACGACAGTTGCAGGAGCAATATAGGTCATTTATTACTGTACGGCATTTGTGTCATTCCTTTTGGACACATATACAGATACTTTACCCGTAAACGCCGTACATATTTCCAGCGGAGCGGTCGAAAGCCAAGGGTCGGAACCCTACCCCTACACCCATATACCCTAAGGTCATTGTAAAATGTACGGCAACATGTTCAAAATATTATTTAACACGGACAATTATGTTTTATAATTATGCCGTCCAAATATTATAGTTAATATTTGTGTAATTAAATATTTATCGAAATTTCAGGATTTACCAAGTTCTTACTGCTGTAAGATCAGAGAATAATGTACGGCAACTTGTTTTTTTACATAATGTTACTAAATATTACCGTTGTACATTATAGCCGTTCATTATAAATGGTAACAAATAAAAATATTATGATAAAAAATATATGAAATTTCCGAAATTTAGATGACTTTTCAAATGCTCCTAGAGTAATATGGGGAGTAATATTTTCAAAGATTATTGTTATTTTATATGTAACAAATATAAATAAACAAAAAAAACCAGATGCCGTACATTTTACTCATTATTCTTTACAGCTGATAAAAACTTCGACGACGTTTGAGGTGTCCCTTAAGGTCATTAATAACTGTACATATCTGAGTATACTACCATAAGGCTGTAAAGTATATTTACAGCCTTATCGTACCAGCAGAGAGAGGTCAAGAAAAAATATTTTTAACAAAAATATATATAATACAGGGCGTCCCAAAGTTATGAGACATGAAGGGAAAGTACCTTAAATATCGCAGATAGGGTATTTTACTAAAAGAAGACTTTATGGTATTTATAAAAGTTAGTAATTCTGCATTCAAAGATTTTTTAAAAACTACTTGCCTCGTCTGGAAATCGAACCGGCTTAAATTAAAAAAAATACACCCCTACTTTTATGATGCCAATCGAAAGAATGGCCAAAACCTCATAACTTTTCTAAAGTAACAGACTCGTAGGGGATTTTTTTAGGCCGAATACGATAGATAATGTTTTTAATTTGATTAAAAAGATATATTCACGCTGTTCCTTTCTTTTAAAATACTATGTTACTTAAGAAGAGTTATTAGTTTTTGGCCATTCTTTCGATTGGCATCATAAAAGTAGGGGTGTTTTTTTTTACATTTAAGTCAGTTCGATTCCCAGACGAGGCAAGTAATTTTTAAAAAATCTTTGAATGCAGAATTAATAACTTTTAAAAATAACATAAAGTCTTCTTTTAGTGAAATACCCTATCTACGATATTTAAGGTACTTTCCCTTCATTTCCCATAACTTTGGGACGCCCTGTATTGGTAGGCGGTGGTAGCGGACTATCGAAAGTGTATGGCATTTATCTTTTATTGAAGATTGTCTAAAGTATTAATAACCTGTGTTATTGCCGTACAGATAAAAGTCACCGGAAAATGACTCTTTTCTGAGAAAAGTAATTTACCCCATACACCTATGTGTTCCACAAAAAATGTACGGCATGCTGGAAAATGTTATCTATTTGTGAAGTACTCTCAAGATCATTTAATTTTATGTTGATTCATATCATCATCACCTATATGCTAATCAGACATATGTTGCGACCCTTGGCTTTCGACCGGTCCGCTGGGAATATGTACGGCGTTTACGGGTAAAGTATCTGTATATGTGTCCAAAAGGAATCACACAAATGCCGTACAGTAATAAATGACCTATATTGCTTCTGCAACTGTCGTCGAATTAAAAATTTGCACCGACTTCCGGCACCATCACTTTTGTACGGCACTAGGTTTTTCGACATTTATTTTTAATCATCTATACACTTATAACAAAGCCGTACATTAATAATTAGTCGAAATTCCCCCATTGTACCTGAGAAAGTCCATTCACTCACGTACTCACATGTACCGCTCAGAAATGACGGCATAGTGCTCAGAGCTATTTTCAGATATAGTAACAGCCTTCTAAGCGTAATTCAGGTTGGGTCATTTCACAGGTATTTTTTGTTCATGGGCTTGTGGTCTATAAGATGATGTTGTCATTTCCCAATTTAAAGTTCAACAACACTAATATCTGGTAATGTTGTCAGATGTCGAGGATATCATGCCGCAGCCTCCTCGGCGCACTGGATCGAGGACTTCGATACAATATTTTAATCTTAACTATCCTGGTGTATCTAGCGAGATATAAAGTTGTTTTATGTTGCTGATTTTCTTATATTAATCATAACTCATGAAAGATGAAACAAAGATTTAATAGAGTATCTCCTATGCAATGACAGGTACTGCTGATATCTGAGCTTGAAGTTGTATAGTAATTCCGAAGTGATCATGTTAAGATATAATATCAAGATCACTTTGACGATCCTACACAACTAAAAATAGTCACAGTTCTGATTATTAGTTAATTATTTATGTGCCAATATCTACGTCGATAATTTATTCATGATTTATACGATAATGACAGCTTCATAGTTAGATAATTTAATTTATTTGTAAACATTAACGATGTTTAACACATACTCTAAGCATACCATCGCTGCCAATGAAATTTTCAAGAATATGTCAGATAAAGATAAAGTAATAGTAGACGTTCTAGGTCTCATTTATAAACCTACTATTGATGTAAAATAAACATTGTTTGGTTGTCTAGAACTATTTTGAATCTTATAGTGCGATTATAAGTAAGACCAAATAGGTATAAAATAAACTTTGTTGAAATGCTCATTATACAATATTATTAATTAGGTACCTGAATAAATTAGCAAGTGGACTAGACAATTCTCAGAATGGGAAATTTGGAAAAGGTCTTGGCGAAGGCCGATGCCTAGATATACGAAATACTGTGGAAAGCTGACAGAATATAATGTAAATATTTATAGAACAGAAAGATAATAGAAATGGTTATAAGAATACTGAAATGTCAAATCGAAAATGTATAAATGATAAATATTTAAAATAGCATGTAAATTGAGAGAAATTATTATTAATAATTTCTCTCGGTTTTAGATACAAAATATTAGTTTTTATGCATAATCTTTAATATTATCATAATTAATAGGTGTGTGTTATGTTCGGTATGGTATGACTAATTGAGCATGAGTTGAGTTTTGATTTTGTCTGTTTAAATTAAATTTTAGTTTTTAACATAGGTTCGTAAGTGTATGTTAGGACAGACAGTGTAAACTCTTTATAACGAATTTCAAGGTTACGTTATAAAGAGTTTACCCTGTATTTTGTATGTATGTGTGACATGTTTTGTATTTGAGATTTTATGTAAAACATTGGCAATAAAAAAAATAAAAAAATGGAAAACAATAAAAATCTATAAAAGGATTTTAAATTGACATTAAAAAAATATTACAGTGGAATATAATAAAAAAATATATTAAAGATTTTTAAACGTCTGATCGTTTAAAGACAATAACAAACAATATTAATAAATCCATAAAAAAAAACAAAAGACAAACATAAAAAAGACGACGCTAATGGGTAATGGCGACATGGACATCGGACGTCTCTTCGTGATTCTGCGAGCGCCATAGACAATGGAACTCTTGTGTGTGATAGACAATATCTTTAGTGTGTATGCTATTTGTAGATTTTGTCCGCGACACGAGCGACACAGACTTCGTCAGCGAGGTCGAATATGAACCCATCACGGACACGGAGGACGACGGACTGAACTCTAGAAACTCTTCTTGCCAGAGTGACGTAAGTAGTCTAGTAATTCTTTTATAAGAGAGCGTTCGAGTATTACGTCACGCAATTTTTGGAGATACATATTTACCCCCTCATGTAGCGTGCCGTAACGTTTTTCTGTATAACCCAATAGTAAAACGTTTCGTGACCACCAAAGTGACTCTTTATACCTAAAAGTTACAATTACGTGGTGTAAAGTACTGGAAAGTCGAAAATAATATTAACAATAACGCGTAATTCAATCCCCGCCCCGCATCGTAACGTTTTACGAAAGGACCCCCCCCATAATTCGTTATGTAATACTTGAACGCTCCCTAACATGAAACTTTAATAATAGAAGCTATTATGTGTGACCCAATGGTCACGTTACACAAACGTTACGTTAACATTAACGTTACGTTATGCATTAGATGGCAATCCATCTAATGCATAACGTAACTTTAAATCTGTGATTCCTTATGTACATAAACTCTGGGAATTCACGTTGTCGTGAAAAAAAGTTAGTTCACTGGTTGTTAGCGGGTTTCGAAAAGAATTTCCCTAGTAAAGAACAAAATATGTAGTTAGAACTTCTCAGAAAAGGTGCAAAAAATTCAAATAGTAAAAGTAAAAAAAAATAGATTTTTAGAGCAAAGTTTTCAAGGTGCTACGATTCTCATGCAACAAATGATCCCTCGAATCCGTTTCTAAAATATATTCAATAGAAAGGTCAGTGACCGTAACTGCAGCGAATATTTACACTTAGGACAAAAAAATCTTGTATGAACTTGTTTAATTCTTTATCAATATAAATACGAATGTCACGATTAAAAATGATTCATTTGATTTCGGATTTTTAAAAGGAAACCATGTCTCTACTACGTGCCTTGATGTTTAGTGTTTATCAGTTTACAAGCGTATAGTTTTTTTTATTATTGCTTAAATATTATATATAGTATAAGATCCCGATATACAACAACCTTCACCGAGATGCTTATTTAATGAAACGTGTTTTATATTTAATTTAATATGTCCATAAATATAAGCCATATGGGTTGCCTAGCAAATTTCAGTCCAGAGTATGTTTAATTAATATTTAAAAAAAAAAATTATTGTATAATTTGCATGTAGTAAATTTTTTTAATTTTTTTCAATCTATATTTTTAATCAGGGTAGTATTATATATGTATCACTATAACTTTCTTTTTTACTAAAGATGTATATATACTTTAGTGTCACATAAAAAATATACACATAAATAATTAATTGATTAAAAACAACCTAACGTTTGCATATTCTATGGGCTTCATACTTTCGATTGGTATAGAATTTATCTAATAATCATACCGGTGAAATATTTAAAAAAATATTTTTTTTTAATATTAAAAAAAATACTCTGGACTGAAATTTGCTAGGCAACCCATATGGCTTATATTTATGGACATATTAAATTAAATATAAAACACGTTTCATTAAATAAGCATCTCGGTGAAGGTCGTTGTATATCGGGATCTTAGACCAATATAAACTAAAAGTACTGAAAAACTAAGAACACAAAGTCGAAAAAGTTTTCCCTGAAAAGCGAATAACAAACTTGTTCAGATTGGTATTTTGCCACAGTGTCTTTAACATTAATGTATTGGATTTTCAAGTTATAAATACTGTTCAAGTACATTTTATAAGTTCGTCCGCCACTACCGTCACGAAGTCACAAAGCGAATTTGTTACTGCTATCTTGCTATAAGAAAATAGGTGATGTGAAAACTAATTTCATGTGGCAGTGATATTTAACAGGGTTTTTACTAACTTCTGCGGTTAGCAAACGCAGGTTCTTAACTTAATAGCAAATGTTACTGTCGTATACGCGTGTACTTCCAATTAAAAAAAAGTCACAGAAATGCATCTTGCTTAATTGTAATAATTGTCTCCTAAAGGGATTGCAGACAATAAAATTGTAAATCCAAATCCTTATTATAATGTTATTTAATTAATTCCAGGATGACATCATAATGACCAAGGTGCTAGAGGTGTCAGTTGGTGACGATGGGGAATTGCAGTTGGCTGACTCTGAGCAGACGGTAACGGACGACAATGATTCGGAGATAGATCTACACGACTACTGGCTGTGTGTGCAGTGCAAGAGCGAAAACAATAACCCCCGGTATCGATACTGCGAGCAATGCTTTAAGGTGAGGAGGGTGATTTTAATCAACTATCGTCACTGTAGAATGATAACCTCGTATGTCAAAAAACCATTATTTTTTTATTCTCAGACTCTTATGTCATTTAACTGATATAATCATGAAGTAAGGACTTATTTATGTTATTAATAAAGAAGTGAAGTACTTTTTACCATCCAAAACTATGGACAAAAAACATAATAATAATATATTGACGAACATTGACGAAATGAAACATTTGAACAACAACAAACGCAATGGAATCGCTATTAGGAGTTATAGAATTCTAGATGATTAAAATAATATTAATATTAGTAATTAATTAACTTTGCTTTAATAAAAGATAGATCATCAAGACTAAATGGTATGTATTACCAATACCACTGTCACCAAACAGAAGTGAACTTCCCCCAGCAGAGGTCATCTATACAGTTTAATTAGTTTAGACGTAATTATTTGAATTTATAGAAGGCTTTCAGGTCAAGTCTGTTTCAGGTCAACTGTCGTTAGTATAAAATGACAGTTGACACACTACCGATATTACAATTGTGGTAATAACAGTATTCTGCTTACTACGGCTCATGTCTTCGGTGTTAATAAATCTCAGTGAGAGAAGAAGCAAGTTTCATCAAAATGTAGTAACGTGTAGCGCTGCAACTCTAAATGAGTCTTGGCTACAGATTGCATTCATTTATTTGGTATTTTTATTTCATAGACAAGAAGGTGATCAGCTTTCTGTTTGACACATGCCATCGATTGCTAAAGTTTGAGACATGTTTCCTCACGATGTTTGCCTACACCGTAGGAGCAAGTGCTCATGCAAAATTCCATTGGAATCACGGCTTGCAAAGCCGTATGCCAAGAACTCAGGGTCGAGGGTGGCATGCTTAAGCCTAAAACTAATCTGCACAGGACCAATGAATGTAATACAGTCTAAACTCTTTATAACGAATTTTAAGGGACCGATCATTTTTAATCGTTATAGAGATGTTTCGTTATAGGAAGAAGAATTAATGTATGGGTATAGGGTTACACGATATAAATTTACCAATTTTTTTTACGTTATACAGAGTTTATCGTTATAACGAATGACGTTATAAAGAGTGTACACTGCATTTGAAAACGAGAGCTCTTAACTCTGAAACTTCCAAAAGCGGTATCGACAGCGATCAGACCTCAATAATGTTTTGTTCCGCGTGATTCAAGGATTGCGAAAATTAAGAGAACTACTCACTATCGCTATTAGAAGTAACAGAGTAAGGGCGCAGGGATAGCATTTATACCCAAACCTTATTAGTAAAAAAATACCATATTGAATGAATGTATTTATCTCTATTATATTATATTCATTTGAGTGTCACATAAAGTATATAATAATAATTTATATTTATTTAAGCTTAGAATCTTGTATATCATAACAAAAACACTGGAAGTCAGAGGAAATACAGAGAGTGATATAACATAATCCTTAATAATGATATAATCCGTCTAGAATTTTGTTTACCATTTTATGGCAGTGGCTAACAATATCTTGCTATATTTTCATAATATGGCTTTATGTATTAATACTACCCATTGATTGTAAAGCAATTACTATTTAAAACTGTATTTCTTACGTCTTATTACCCGCACCGCTTATGACGAAGGTTACCGTAGTTAATTATTTAAACTTTTAAATTTGGCTGTAATTAACTAATATCAGGTAAGGATACAAACATGAATGTATGTATAGGTATGTTATCTAAAGCTCTGGCGGCTTCAAGACATTAATACTTTGTGCTTGTGTAGTGTCTGTGAATAAGCGCGAGACGTGATGCCAAACTGAAATACAATCACAAATACATCACGAAAAGACTGTCCGTCTCTCTCGCGCTCGGTCAAGCTTATGAGTATAAAAGAGACAGTTATTGTTTTTCTTTTGCTACTGTTTATGTTGATCTTTACTGTTTTATATTATTATTATTTTATACATGTTGATCTTTTTTCAAACATTACCAGGGCAATCTCGTGAAATGGTGCACAATGTTTTTAATTATTTTAAGCATCTTAATAAAAACAGTTTAATGAAAAAATGTTATATTTAATTTACATCAGATGCGACTGGGGTTTCTCAATACTGAAAGAATAGTTAGTGAAGTAAAAGTGAAGTGTGTTGAGCTAGATGGAGCTAATGTCGAAAAATGAAAAATTATTTACACGAACTACTCTTTCACGTTCTTGGTCTGGCTTAGAACTTTTGGATCCACCCTCGTATGCACCTAATATTTATATGTATTTGACACATTTTTATTTATTTACAACCCACCCAACCTTACTAAAACCAGAGTGGACTAAAATGTATAGCATGGCAAAAAAATCATATTTGAAACATACTGTATGTGAAATTGCATTAGTGTGAGTACTGTGAACCCGCCAGCTTTCGATAACCGACCTATATAAGGTACAGGGTTTTTATATATAGGTGTATATTTTTTATTTTTGTAATATAGGATTGTTTCCTTTAAAAATATATGATTCATAATGAAATTTTTGACCATATATTTCTAGGTACGTAGAGATTTCTTCCCGCCGAGACCGAAGCGAAAAAACCGCCGTAAGAACCGCTTAGAGACAGATATTCTGCGTCCGCAATCCTCAAACTCAGATATAAACGCTGAAAACGTTCCGGAATCACAGACCAAAAGCGTTACACTTTCGCAAGTAGATCCGACAAATGTTCCGGAACCTTTTCCATGTAGTTCGCAAGATTCCGGCTTCGAGTCGGTTATCAACAGCCAAGACTTGAGCCAAGACGTCAAAATTGATAATTTAAATGCAATACTAGGTAGGAATTTAAAACGACGCGCGGCATCGGCCGATCGGAACCTTAAAAGGTTTAAAGACAGTACAGATTTCGGATCGGTAGTTGATGAAGATGACGTCAAGCCTCTTAATAAAACGACTAGTGATCCAGATGTAAAAATAGAAAGCATGAATGCGCCACAAAATCGTCATTCGTCGACGAATATGGCTATTGCTAGTAGTGATATGAATGATATGTGTATAACTTGCTGTTCAGCCCCTAAATCCGGAGTGTTTGTTCACGGGCGGATAGCGCACATATGCTGTTGTTTTAAATGCGCGGTCAAGGTTTGGAACAACGCCAAAAGGTGTCCGGTTTGCAATTGTAAAGTTAGTAATGTTTTAAGGGCTGTTGTTATGTAACGAAAGCTAGGAAAAGGTTCAAATTATATCTGTGGTAGTTCTTTGCGAAATATTTTTCAATAACCCTTTTGCCTGATTCGAAAAGTGGTATTTAACTATAGTACATAGGTTTTATTTCTAGCCATAGCTTTTCATAACATTAATAACAGATCACTTGACATGTCTTCTGCGTCAATTAATAAAAAAAACGTTGGTTGACCACGTCTATGATTCACTTTTTAACACATGTCATTTGTCACTTATCATCTCACAATTTGCTTTCATAAGTAAATAGATAAGCAAATTCTTCGTTTTCCCTAGTTGCGAACAAATGTGATTTTTTTATCGGCAGTGAAAAGCACCTTTCTTAATGAAGCATCTGCTGCTCAGGGAGCGTTGAAGTATTACGTCACGCAATTTTTGGAGATTATTGACCTTCCCCCCCCCCATGTAACGCACCGTAACGTTTTTCTGGACCCAAGTACAGTACTGTATCCAAGTATAGTAAAACGTTTCGTGACCACCTAGTGACTCTTTATACCTAAAAGTTACCATTATATGGTGTATAAAGTACTGGAAAGTCAAAAATAATATTAACAATAACGCGTAATTCAATCCCCGCCCCGCATCGTAACGTTTTACAAAAGGAAATTTTCGTTACGTAATATTTGAACGCTCCCTCATATATAAACACAAAAATTTACATGTCTTATCTGTTATGAAAAAGAATAATACCATACCGAAATTTGATAGGGCAACGTCCATCCAAAATATATTCATGTAGGTAAACTCTTACTGTAATAGCTTAGTGCGGACGAAGTTCCATACTCTTTGCTTAGCTCTTTGTTTTTTTTACAAGGTGATTTTTAGGAGACTATCAGAAATAGGCAAGCAAAAACATAAGCAATGCACTAATATCTACTCAAATCTACAAAAACCTGGTTAATTTCTAAATTACAAGTAATATCTGTAGAAATGTAATATAAAAAGATAACTGAGAAATGAATCAGTAGGCCAAAAATCTAATATTGCGTTTACTAGTTTAATTTATTAATTCCGTTCTAACTCTTTTGTTTTTTAAAGAACTACAATAGTAAAATGTGTCATTGAAAATCATATAAATTGATAATACTTCTATATTTACTATTGAGTAACCTATTGAGGTTAAAACAAAAATGGGCAATGTTATAGAACTAATGATAAAGGTTATAACATCCCAGAAAACTGAAAATGTTGTTTGATACAATCAACAAATGATACTTATAATCTACTATATGCTTAAAATAATACTATGTCAAGCACACTTCATTAGAAAACATCTTATACTTAATTATAACACCAATTTATTTTATTAGGTGGGTTGACATATAGATGGCGCTACTAGTATTAAATTAATATGATAAGCCCTAACCTTCAAAAGACATATCCTTATCAACTTCACTTTTCGGTTATTTAAAATTATTTTGTGGATTTTTTTGATGTTTTCGTCCGTAACAGCCTCTTTGGGGGGCTTTCACTGTGCCCATCGTCCTCGGTGGTCATTACACCTCGTTCAAACTTAGCAAACCACTTCTCAACTGTGGATTTTCCTGATGCAGCGTCTGAGTAATGTTTATCAAGCCAGACCTTGGCTTCAATAGTATTTCTTCTCCAAAAATCAATGCTTTATTAACACACGAAATTCCTTTTTGTGCATTTTAAGAGAAGAAAAGTTCCTTCAAAGAAAAAATACTGTATATCTCAAACAAATAGTACGCCAGTTGTCAAATTTATATACGTGTCTTTTGAAGATTAGGGCTAACTAAAAATCATATTAATTTAATTCTAGTATCGCCATAATATGTCAGTCAGCCCACCTAAAGATAGAAAACTAAAAGGCAAAGCTGCCACTTTTAACGTATTTTCAAGAACCTAACATTCTGATTAAGCATCTTCAAATTATATTTATTTACCTCTTTGTAAGTGTAGTAGCTTTTGACTACTTTTTTGAGCGAGTGTAGAAATATTTTATAAAATAGTAGTAGTTGCCACTTTCGCAAAGGTTTCATCAATTTTTTTTAACAAAAAATTAAAAAACTTTTTAAAAATAGTTTAGTTCATTTTGTGTTTTTTTTTAACTTTAACAATCGGGTTTTATTTAAAAAAAGTTGTTTTTAGGTAATTAAAATTATAATCTGTAACTTATTTGTAACCACCGAAAAAGAGAGATATATTTTATTTTTACAATACTTAGAATAGTATTAGAATTATATATGTATCTATATTTAATCCCAATTATTTCAGAACTGTAGGGTAATAAATACTTACGGCTTTTTAAGGTTATGGTTTTTTGGAACAGATGTTTCCTATACTATACGGTCACTTGACCAAGCTCTAGTGAATGTCATTCCCATGCCAATTCGCGCCCATATAAAGTAATAAACATGTATATATTGTATATTATATAATATATTTTGTACAGTGGTCATTTACGTAGGCCAAAATAGATGGTAAAATTAAAAATGTATATATAATTCTATATATACATTGATTTCTTTAAGAAATGTAGGATAATCTAGACTTGCAAAAATATCCCAATCATAGACAAAATAATTCTATAAGTTGACGTCAATTGCTATTCATATATATTCCTTACATTTTTAATATCGCTAAATTAGCCAAGCGGAGATTTTCTGAGGAAATTATGCAAATTATTTAACTGTCAATAGAAAATATTCTTGGTCTTATTATATTAATTACGCTTCTATAATTAATACGACTTTCCTAATTAAAAACCCACCAACTTCCTACCGAAAAGAGGATTTAATATTGTTATAATTTCTATTTCTATAAAAATAATATTTATAATATATATATATATATATATTATTGAGGGAACAGGTCACGTGTGAAATGTAAAGTAGTTCTTACGTTTAAACTTGTAATTAACACTAAGCATTAAAAAAAATGATATAGAAAAAAAATAATAAATAATTTTATTTCAGGCAGTTTGTTTTTTATTTAAGAATTCCTTTTGTTAAGTTTATTTAAGTAGTTTATTATTATACTGGATCCAGAACTGATTAATAAGTTATTCGCAACTGCAGCAATACATTTTTGTTTAAAGTATTAAAAGTGCTGAATAAGCTATATTTAGTTCCATGATAACCGACGAGGGACTTTCTGGTAATACTGGTAAGTTTATTAATATCTCATCTAAAACTAGTCTTAAAAGGAGTTCCTCATACCCCATTATTTTTACATCTATTTTATTGGTTTGGGCAGGGATCGTGCTGACGATTAAAAAAAATTGATTTAGTTATCGTCGCTAAAATTAGTGACACTTAAAATTTAGACGAGGTTTTGTAGCTTGTATAATGATAGTTATTACAAATATAGGAATGAGATTGAGAAGTTTAGTTCTGTTTCAAAAAAAAATTGGACTAACTTTAAACACGTGATTTTTACCACACTGAGGGGCAAATTTAACTGACGTCAGAACACCACGGTCACCCTTTTCTGTCGCCAAAGCATTTCTCTTCTAAGAAATATAAAAAACTTTATTCATGAGTCATGACAGTAATATGGTAGTGACGAAGTTCATCTATCGCTATTCGCCCCTGTGTTGTGTAAATTACTACGTGGTACATGGTGCATGTTTAAAATGTACTTATAAACAAACACAAGTCGTACTTAAGTATGCTTGAATGTATGAGTATGTAAATGGATGTGTGTGCGTATAATACACTCTGTGATTGGGAGTGTGGCTGAAAGTTGTTATATTTAAAGTAATGTATGTTCTTAATTTCCCACCGTAAGGTAATAGAACTTTACCAATAAACTGGGATAACTAAAACGCGTGATTTGCGGAATCTTAAAAGATAATTTATTTTAATAAGCATGAATAAATCAGTGCCAGCTTCTTATTTATGAGCCGTACCGTTATCTGACGTTCTACGAAAATGAATTATTTTATTTCACTGAGTATTATTTTTGGATTTGTTATGTATTAAGTAAATAAACTAATATGTGAAAATATAATAGACCTTCTCGAATCTGTATGGATATTTAATAGAAGTGATTTAGCACTAGCTGGGAATACTGAAACTACCTAAAGGTAAAATAACTTTGGAAATCCAGGATCTACTGATGGAGTGTGAAGTTGTTTGTATGCTTATATTTTCTTTATGAGATAAGTATTTGCTAGTCTAGCATAAAGTATATTTATAATTGCCAAATTATATATTTGGATGGATAACGATAGATGTAAATTATTTATATGAATTATGATGGATTTTATTTGGCAAGTGCGTAATCGACTCTTTGTGCCATTGATTTGTCTTTTCCGTATGAGCAACATGCTCATATGGCTCATCTATGACGAAAATGGAAAAAACATCATTTTTCGTTAATTAATATTCGGACGAACGACCGGGGTTGACAATCTCATGCTTAACTTCTAGTCTCATACTGATCAGATTTCAATACCATAATTTTTGTAGAGTCAACCCTACTTAGAGATATCTTTCTGCAATGCTTCCATTTAACAAAACTATAGAAGTTGTAAAGGAGTGATTAATTACTCCTCCTATGAAGAGGCTCTTAACAATATTTAAAAGCCATTTAATAGCTTAACAGTGGCATGTCTGAATAACATTATTTTAAAAGTATTCAACTATGAAAATCGAGTAGGTAACTTAAGAGGATCGTGGAACACTACAGAAAATATAATATTTTTAAATGGAGCAAAGAAGCCTTCGGTACGGCCATAATAGACCATGGACACCCATTTTGCATTTGAGGTAGGGAGATCCTATAATGGTAGCCAACACGGAATGTGTTAACCGTTTACTTTAATTCTGAAAAAATATTTGCTAATCTCTTAACTCTTGACACGTTTTAATTAATAACCTGGAAACTACCCCTCACTATGCCATAATATGTATAGGATTGTGGATTGTAACTTTAGAAACTGATCATTTAAAAAAAAGACTAGCTGACCCGGCAAACGTTGTTATGCCATGTATATTATTTCTAGGAGACATTTTTTAGTTTAATAAAAATAACTATCTACTGTATTATAATAAAAAATAGAGGTTGTACGTAGAGGGGTGAAAATTAGGGGATGTATGTATTTTTGTATGCTGTATCAAAAAAAACAAAACATTTTATCTAAAAAATAAAAATTTTGGAGGACCACCCTTAACATTTAGGGATTTGAAAGATAGTAGCCGATTCTCAAACTTACTGAATATGCATAAAAAAATTCATAGGAATCGGTCGAGTCGTTTTAGAGGAGTATGGGAACGAATATTGTGACACGAGAATTTTATATATTAGATTACGAATGTTAACTCTCTTTCAAATATAGTTGGTACATGAATTATCATTTTTAGAAATCAAGTTTGTTAAGCAATTTGGTCCCTATTAATACGATACAACCTTAATTACATACAAATAATCTACCACGAGTATGTAGTTCGATTCAGGAGAAACTATGTTTCTGACTGGAAAACATTGATTTGTGCAAACACTATCATATAAAGATTTTATTGTTAATGTTTTATTTTTCATTTCTATCTACAATTCTCATTTCTTATTCTTTAAAAGTACGCCACAATTAAACTGTGTTTAATTAATAATAATACTTATTTCAGTACTTATAACATTTTAGAAGCAACTACGAATTTCTCTAAATTTAGCGTGCAGTCTTTTCCACACAGGAAACCTTCGGAAGCGGGGAAGGTTAAGGTCGGCAAAAATCAATGTCGACCGCCGTACTACGCTTAGCATTTAGGCTTTAGCTACTAGTTCGTACTTTGTAGGATGTCTGCGTAGATAGGCACCCTAAGTTACGATTTATTATCTTTGTATGAATAATATTTTTGGCATAAAATTAGATAGCCTCTTAGGTTAAACTTGTAACTGAGCTAACAGTTTATAACAGTTGTTTCGTAGGTATATGGGTATTGAAATATAGGTAAAAAATCGTGTATATCAACGTTGGTATAATATAATAATATGACGCTTGAAATATTAAGACATAATATATTACGCATTTTAGAGCCTTGTATAACAGTAGAGTTGATAGTTGTGTATGTTGTTTTTGTCATTCTTTGTGTTATACGGCGATATCTTCCAATGTGTGCATGAATCATCGATACTGTACTCTGTAGTACATAAGCATAACTAGGTGCGTCGAACTGTCGTGTCTCCGCCGCACCGCGCCACCCCCGATTTATCGGCCCGCACCGCATACTACTGCTGTGTTTCGAGACAGACAGACAGTCGCATTTGGACCGGCAAGCGAAGTGATCGTGATTTTTCTACCTAACCAATTAATAGGTAAGTATTTATATACATATTTTAGTTTATTTTATTAAAATCTTTAAATAAATGTAAATTAATTTATTTTGTAATAAAAAAATATTTTGTAAAAACAACGGGTTTTAAGTTTCACAATCAAAAATTTACAATATTTTCTAAAACTTTATTAAGTATTTTGAGTATTTTAATATTTTTTTCCACAATACGTAAGCTGGTTCGATATGTACGTTGTTTTGTGTCAATTAACGGAACTTATTTTGCCGGGTGGGAGCGGTTGCATGACTTCATCCACACGTACGGTTTTTAAAACAATCTGTCGTTGTTGCGTGTTGCTGTTCGTTTTGTCCAGTGTATGCGTTTCGATAAGTCATCTATAAAACATTCCCTTCAGTATGAGTAATACGAGATGGCCGTGGATCGAGGTTTCTTGACGGTTAACTACTTATATGTACCTACATAAAATATACTGATTAAATAACTAGCAAGTTAAAATTCAGAATGTCCTTTCAATACCCTTTTCGTTATTGAAAGTAGGTGTTTAGTTTAAAAGAAATGTATTTCCGTCAAAACCAATTAAACAATCCGTTTAGGGTGACTTTAGATTAAGGGGGATCGTTAGCAATGAGTGAGTCATAAAATGCTTTCAAATAGACGTTTCCTAGAAGTTACTAAAACAATGTTATAAAAGATAATTAATATATCTAGATCTTTTACGGTTCGTTTCCCATGGTACAAAGTTATGTTAATAAATACAATTACTTCGTCGACTAATAAATGGTCATTCAACTCATCCGAAAAACATTTGTAGTTGGAAATTTCTTCCAAGTTAAAAAAGGATTAAAAGGACTTAAAAGGATAAGTTCGATGTATCAGGTCAGTCTAAAAATAGACATATGACTAACCCAAACACATGCTTGACACATCAAGCTGTTTTAAGAATAACTTAAATATAGAGAAACATCTCAAAATCTCAGACATAGTTAACGTACGTGAGTTTTTACTAATTAGTTATCAAAATACGTGACAAATAGTTAAAACGACATGTTTTTATTCTTTCTTAACAATGAATGAGACTTTGTCATCGATTAAAAATTGCTTAAGATTAGCTCTCCGCAATTATAGGTTTCATTGTGTTTATATAGCTCAGACGAAATTGGAAAAAGTGTGTACGTGATGGGCAGCTATGGTAATAAATATATAAATTTTATAGAAAGAAACGAAGAAAACATTAAAGCCGCTTTCGCCAGTTTCACGCGTCATAGCGTTCTTAAGAGTGATCGCACGTGAAATCTATATTATTGATAATTGCAACGATAGATGTATTGAATTTTACAATATGTATAACTATTTAAATATTTAAAAACATTAACTTGTATACTTAGATATAAAATTCTCTAAATATATTGTGTTAGGTTAATGAGTTCATGTTATGTATTTATATAGTTTTTTTTAAATATTTTTAAGGAGGGGAAAATGTTTTACATACGTGGGAATTGTATTGGATTAGTACAAAAAAATGAACATGTTAAGTATTTCCATTTTAATGCAATTTACATTCTACTATAGACCTTTCAATATGTTTAAAAGTAGCTATTTCTGGTTTTTGAATTTATTAAACTCTATAAGCAATAACACTTTTCTTCAGACATAATAACAAAATGTCCACTTCAACCTAATTGTTTACTAGATGATACCTCAAAACTACATTGTTTTCATCATTTGACATTTTAAAATGCTTATTCAATATAATTTTCCTGTCTTAGATATCAGTCAGTTGAATATGAATCAGAATAATAAACATAACTGTACTAACGGCCTCATTAGCACGTATTATAATCACATTGAAACGGTTAAAGATTTTCTTATTTTATGGGTAATTAAAGTACTTTCAAAACTTTTAATAATAATTACATTTCGGTAATAAATGTTTTTATACAAGTAAAATATCTCTATTGTGTGACTGTTATTATCTGCTCAGACAGGACAGTGGCCTGTGAAAGAGAACCTAAAGGGAAGAAAGGGATGCAAAAGCTTCCCGAATAGAATCGATTGAGAGCAAACAGCCCTAATGCCTAAGGGATACCGGTTTGCGGGGGTGCGTTGCGTACTACGGAACAATACTGTTAAAATAATTGCTTTCATTAAAATATTCCTGTATTAAACTTTATGATTCGTTATAACTTTTGAATAATTAAATATAATTTTCAAAGACTTGTCTAGAACTTCGAATTTATTGTAAATTTCAACTATTTAACTTGATACGGAGATAAAACGCTAATTAGTATCATTAAATTAATTAAATATAAACGCATAAGTATAACGAACTTAGATTTTAAAATGTACGAAGTTTTTTTCTGAACTGCATTAAGAAAACACCCACTATTAATTAATATTTATATAAAATATACATGAAACCTTCAAAAATCAACACAGTAGTAGATTTCTGTCGAAACAAAAGGAAAACCCCTATGTTAATTGAATACATACTAGGCACTTAAGCACATGCTATCTAAAGTCTAAATACCTATATGTAATTCGAATATCCCTCGCAGACACCCCTTCGGTACTCCACTGTGGTCCTGCAGATCGATACGATGCATCGAGGGTGCATTGATAGTATCAAACTGTGTTATGTATTTTTTATAGGTAATACGAGGAAAATAAAAATCTATTTTAGCAGAAATTTTACTGCTTTGATATGAAGGAGACAAATGGATTATTATTAATAACGGTTTCAGCATCTCCTTAATTAAATTGAACCATTAAACGAACATCATCAATTTACACCGAATTTTAGACTAATTAGCCCGTTATAAAGTTAAATAAATAATAAAAACTAGCTAACACGACACCAGCCATCCGTGGTGCTTACTGCTCTTGAAATCTTAATTGCTAGCTCCGCTTGACGCTCCATAAAATTTAAGATGTAATTTTTGATTTGAAGTTGCCTTACATCTTACGTTGCGCTAAAGATGGCGCGGGCGGCGGGGTCAATGACATCGCGTTTGGCGCATTCTAATTCTATTAAAATCATTAATGAGTCACTTTAATGCATTGCATTGATATAAATTACAAGACAAGCCAAAGATGCTTAAGTACATTCATCCTTATTCATTGGAATTTTGTTAGTTTTAGTGAACCAAAGAATCTGAATAGTTAGTTCTATTTGACTCTGGTAGGTACTTAATTATAACCGTCTACGTACCTACTGAACATTTTCATTCAAATATAAATTAATAATAAAATTTAAATAAATAACACACTATACTCACTTATTCATTGAAGTCGTAAACTATGCTGCCTCATATAATGGTCCATTTTGTGTTTATGGCATGTAATATTGACGCTCGCAAAAGTGAGGGGTTTTTCGAATATTCGAATTATCACGTATGAAGCCATTTTAATTTTGTAAATTCCTATGTATCTAACAGTTTAGTTGGGAACTTTATATTAGCAGAAATTAGGCTAACGTCTAATAATATTAATATATAACTAATATGGAATAAGTAACATATTATTAGTAAAAATATTGAATCGTTGAGTGATGTTGACATCCTACTAATAACATCCAATATTAAACTAATTAATAGTTTCTGTCTGGGACGGATTTCTTTTTTAATAGCATTCTTTGTTAATTGTAATTCTATCAGCACACATATTAACATGCATGTATCGTGCTTCGGAAGACGTTTACCTATTTGGTATTATTTCTTTAGTTATATCGAGACAATTCTCCTGTCCTTGCAATTTGATGCGTCAAATCACACTTTGAATGTAAGTGTGCCTTTTCTGTAAGTAAAGAACGTGATAGAATACTAAATCAATTATGTGTATTGAATTAATTATGTATTTTATCGTGATAATTATTAGTCCGTCCTCTTTTATACATTTAAGAAACAATAATTATTTTACAACAGCTGAAATTTCTGTTCTGAGATATTTACGATATGAATTGCAAACATTAATCTATTTTTACCACTGTTTATAACGATGCATATGACACACGTTATTTCGATAAGAGTCTTATCTATTCCCTAAAGAAATTATCGATTGTGCTTATAATTGATAAAGACCTAAGTTGGTTTTGTCGCGAACATTGACTTTACGGTAAGAAAGATTTTTCTTTAAAAACCTTTGTCTTTAAAAACACTTTCATTGTAAAGGTGTAAATGATCCTTTGTTTTAGACCTCTTGCTTAGTTCTTGCGCGTTAAGAATAATACGAAAGGATAACGAATAAGTTGTTTATTAAACCCGTATAAGTGCGCGATATTACTTTTCCTGTTTCGAGTCATCGCACGTCCGCTTGTAATGAACTCCTCAATTCCTGATATTTGATACAGACATGTGTTCAACTACGAAACATTGCATAAGGAATAACTTTTAAAGATAATAAGATACCTTAACATTTGTTGGTCTAGTAGTTAGAAATACATAACATACATCATGTTTTAAAAATGAATGACTAGATATTTTCACTGTCTAATGCTATATTATACCTAGCCCCTTTTTTTGCATAAACACTAGGTATGTGTTAATGGAAGAAAAATTATGGCCTTTAAGTATTCGATAATGTCAAATGCGAGGTAGATTATCTTTCTTTCCAATAATTGCGTTCAAAAGTTCACAACCCTAACCAAATATGGAGAAAAGCTGCGTAGTTGGGTCACCTTGTTGACAGGCTAGCACAAGGCTGGCCGCCATTTTGGTCCTATCATGAGCTGGAATGTGTACTATTTATAGGCACAAGGTCGCGTGGAGATTTGCAGATGACTATAAAATAGAATGCAGTGGGAACTGAATATTTAGATAAATTTAGAATTCCAGTCGGGATATTTAGTCTTCGTCACATATCGATTAAATATATATAGTAATTATTATATTTAGACTTTTTAATTATAATCGTATTTTTTTTCTGTTGATGTTGTCAGTTTAAAGTTTAATAGTAAAAGACGGGATCAATCTGTGCATTCTAAACTCATAAATTTTTTGTTGTCTGGAATTTAACGCATAGCTTCCGACTCCATCAGAGGGTCTACATGACGTATAAATATGTACATTATTAACTAACACACATTTAAAAAAGTGAATTTTTAACAGAAACATATTCGTTAGTAATAGCTTAATTATATTATCAAAAACAAAGGAGTTAATTAAGTTTTTTACATAAATGCTATAATTAAGAAGCATATCAAACATAATAATCTAATTAAGAATTATACCATCCCGGTTAAATTAGAATCTGGATAATGAATACAACAGTATAAATTTTACCTAACGGCATTTTGGGAATAGTCAAAACTTTCATATTATGGTTTTACATTTTTAAATTATATTTTTAACTATGAGTTCGCCCTTTTGTAACGCTTTATTTCGTGTATCTAGATCATAATCTTCACTATAAACTCCTTGGTTAAGCCGTCAATCTCGTCGTAGTCTGTTAAGCCTTCGCGGTGAAATTTTAATAACTTTCTACGCAACCGGGCCCCACAGACTAAATGCTGACTCAGAGTTCACTGTTCGTAATTGATGCGAAGGGGTCTGCAAAAATAAAACCATTAAAAACGCTACGAAGAACATTATGGTTGGCTGTAAAATTTGTGATGTTACTCACTGTCCGTGGTAGAAGTGGATATAATATATTTTTGTATAAGAAAATGTTGAAATTGCCCATAAATATTATCATGGACTGAGAATGGTGAAAAGTGGGTCCAGACCTTTCTGACTATGAATAATTTTATTGTTCCATGCCCGTTTTTATATACAAAGATATGATTCATTGAATACGTATAAAATGTCAATTCCAATAAATATTTCGTATATACTGAGTCATGTTAAGGTCGTTTACCGTGAACAACTCATGAGACGATTAAATAGGAAATTACAAATATTTCCGGTAACATTTCTTTAGCTAAATAAATTAGCTTTAAGATTATTTTATCTCTATACATTCGTGTAAGCTTATAAAAAAATAAAACAACCAAAAATGTTACGAATAAATACTCGTTTTAATTTGTAGTAAATCGTTTACTGGCGCCAATGTCGGCCCAAAAACACGATTACATAAAACGTCGTATTTCAGCATTTATCTGATAATGTATAATCCGAATAAGGATATTGTTAATACTTTTTCTTTTTTTAATTGACTTAACACACTAAAATTCTGACGAAAAACACTACAGCGATAAGTAAATATGGTTTAAATAGTGCTTTAAATTGCAAATAATTTGCTTATTTGGTTAGTTGAGGTTAGTTGAGTTATACTCTTTAGTTACATATTACTTACATTACTGAAGCAACGTTATTAATTTACCAATTTAGAATTTAAAAGATTTACTCTTTTTTCACATATCTACTTTGTTCTGTGGCTGAACCTTTAAAAATTACTGACATGGGGCTCTCACAAGTAACAAGTCTCTGCTTTTCTAATCGGATCTGTGGCATAAAGCTCTACGTTATAAAACGATCGCCATAAGCGAAGAATATAAACTCAACAAAGGTCCCTTATACTGCGACCATATGGCCAGTTGTTAAACTTTTTTAATCTCACGATCAATTTCAAGTCGTACTTGTCTTACCGTTTACGGTTGTGGAAAGGCTGACATAACTGTAGTTGTACAATGCTTAATTTTTAGCGCAACATATGGTCCATGACAGTGTACAGTGTTTGCTTGACGACTTATTGTTTAGTGTTTGCATTATAATGACGTGTTTTCTTTGTGTTTCCGAATTAAATGGTACAAAGGAGGCCTAGTAATTTTCGTACTGGAACTGTCTGTATTATCAGGATACTAAATTGTACCCAGGAGTGCTAATAAAAGAAAAAGTTTTAATTACTTACAATACAAACTTTTAAGAATCTTTGGTCAAATTATTAAAACAAGTGAGTACTCTTGTATTTAAATACTTTTTTTATGTCTTCCAAGTAGGTTACCTACCTACCTATATTTTTAATTATGAAAGGCGCAGAATAAAACTGACAATGCAAAATCTATTGTAATATTTATTTATGTAACAGATCGAATACCCGAAAATATATATAATTTAAATTACATTGTATTTGGGCTTAAAACGGTGTTTTTCGTGATCGCTTAATGTAGTTTTGTCATTATTTGGTTCAGGTTGATTAAAAACTTACGCAAAATTGGAAAGTGCCGTTTTTCTAGAGTTGTTAGATACACGCTATAATAGATTTACAAGTCCATAATAAATCCGGTTAATAATTTACGTCAGTTTTAATAAAACTGAAACTACTTGTATTCGACTGTAAAATATGTTAGTTACTTTATATGCATATACATATGTATATGTAATTATTTTTTAAGACCACTTAAAATATTATTATTTATTAACATATATTTTGCAACATAGTAGCTGTTAACCCTTAGTTTTTGTTTATTAACGCATTTCCGTTGCATAAACGTCACATCCTTGTCAAGTTGTCCATCAATATTTGTTATTCAGACAAGAAATAATCTCAAATGAATTATACCATCTTCATCTATTTTAAGTGATATATTACCCCTGATAACACTTTTATCTTGTAAATGTCGTCATTCATTATACGTCTCAAAGATATTGGAAAAAGTGGGTATATTCTACTCGGTAAAATTACCTACATAGCATACTTAAAATTGCATTAATATTTTTATTACTTAGATATTCTTTTCACATTTTGGGTTATATTATAAACAAGCTGCCCCGGGAACTTCGTTTCGCCTTAAAATGTTCTTTTACTTAACCTTCTTTCCATTTTTCTCCATAAAAACCTTCCTCAGAGTTCAAGGAATAAATAAAAAATACACGAATTGGTCTATTTTCTTCGTGTTTTAAGCTTAGCAACATATACGATGTTATCATATACCAATTAAATATTCCTATATCTATTTGTTGCCGTTCTGAAACATTGCCATTATACATAGAATAAATAAATATTATTTTATTATTCTTTTCCAATTTTCATATCACTTGCAAGTAGCAAGTTAATTTTTATAAAACGCGACGATGTTCTGACGAAAACGCAAAACAATATTTCCAAATACTTTTTGAAAGCAACGTGCCAAAAACATGAATACCGAGCAATTTTGTCGATTCACATTTATAATAGCCATTATTTGCTTTTTTACATTTTTCCCTAGACGAGTCCATTGACTGTCTGCATAAAACATGAATAGGTGATTATTTGTAAAACTGCGCCTCCCTTGTGTCTCCAAACAAAAGACTGTTACCGTGGTGGACCGGATGTATTATAACTTAGTATACATAGGCTTAACCAACAATGTCCGATGTACATTTTGTATTCATGTCACTTGTCTCTCGACGGCGACTAATATTGTGAATTGGAAGTAATTTTTCACCTCGATTTAGCTTAATGAAATTTTAAAACAAATTATTTATATAGACATAAGTATAAATAATTTGTTATAACAAAATAATTTTAAACGATTAAGTCTACTTCAAGAATGCCAAAGAAACTCAGTTCAATTTCTTTATGTGTGTTATTTTGATTTTACATATTATATTCTTCTGCGGCGAGTGTGCATTGCCCCTCACATTAGGTACAGTTATTTCTGCAGAGTTGAACATTCTCAGCTAGATCGTTAACGTTAATTTCCTGAACAACATTTTTATTTAGTAGATGATGCTTTTTGAAATAGTCCCGGTATATTTTCCAAAACACATTCTTCAAAATAGAATGATATCTTTATTCAAATATTTTATTACATCTGTTGTTATTTCAGAGGTAAAGAATAGCGGTTAGCAGAAAGTATTCAATAATTAGACAGATATATTCAATTATCTATATACATATATAAAAATGAAACCCGTTTTCCGTTGTCACGACATAACATGAAAACGGCTTGACCGATTTGGCTGATTTTTTTTTATAATATACCTTGAAGTACGAGGATGGTTCTTACGGAGAAAAATTAAAAAAAAATTGAGTGAAAAAGTCTAAAAACAACACTTTTCTATATTCCCATACAAAATATTCGTAATAATACTTAAAAGTCAATTTGAACTTTAATGCCATAGCATAAAATTCAAGTGTTAGTGGAGGAGTTCCGGGAAGGTAAATTTTTATTTTTTGACATAATGTATTTGTTGTCTTATCAACTTTCTTTTTTATCTTACTAGCTAGACCGGTGTCCCGAATAGTAGAATAAGTATTTTAAACAAATAAAGAATCGACTGTTAGGCGGTACGATGTTCGCCAGGCCAGCTAGTAATAAATAGATTAAAAACTTTACCAAGATGTTTTATTGTCTACGATTTAAACTGAAACTGTCGCTTTTTTAATAATACTACGAGGCAGCACTCATTATATTTTTTCTTAATAAAGTGGTTGTAGTTTCAATGCGTAATCCCCTCGAGCGTCGTCGCCCTCGCTATTCCGAACCCTTCGCAAACCCAAAAGCAAACAGTTATGTGCTATTTCACTCAATAAAACTTTTATATCCTAATATAGTAATGTGCTTCGTTTTCAACTTAACGTATGTACTTACTTATATCCCGTCAATCTTTACTGATATCTTATGAATCTTATTGCATACGTTTTATTATATTTGTTGCCATTGTTATATTGATGAAACGTCTGTTTTTTGGTTGACGTAAATGGATACATATTAATGTATTAACGCCTCACTTATCTAGCTTGCATTAGCTAGATAAGTGTGAGTGAGGTGAGGCTGTGACTTTACGTAGAAGGTAATCTAAAATTTAAAAGAGCATTAGGGAAGCATTAGAGAAATTATCAATATAGGTATTTTGTACACACATTCCAAACTAACAATACGTTGTATTGGTTCACAGATCTCAATAAAATGGCCTGCTCAGTCGACGCCCCATCCCTGAAGGACCTCCCCAAGGTCGCGACAGACCTCAAGAGCCAGCTAGAGGCTTTCAACCCCAGCTGCCTCAAGGACGTGGACACCAATGAGAAAATTGTCCTACCATCTGCAGAAGGTGCAGTTATAAAATTATGACAAAAGCAATCGCAAATAACAAAATTCTTTAATAAAAAAATTAGAACTATGACAAGACACTTCTTATCCTTATATGAATTTAATGTTTTTTATCTTTATTTAAATGGATTTGGAAATCAATTCTATAATACAATATCTAATTACTTTGGTGTGAAAATTTTACGTACTATTTATTTTAAGGTAAAAGTTATTGTCACTTATAAAGTACCTATATATTTTTACAATTTTGAGATTCCTAGAAGAGTATAAGCAGAACAATGTCATACACTATGATAAAAGTGATTTATTCATTCAACAAAGAATTGGTATGTAGTAGAAATATAGGACAAGTACATTTTTAAACAGACGTCGCAAGGGAAAAACAACATACAGCTCTACTTCAGGGAGTTGAACAATTTCGGCCGATCTTACTGAGGAAAACTGAAACGGTTGAGAAAAATGTACTCCCCAACGCGTTAGGTACTCAGCGAGTGAATACCTGCACTCAAAATAACAATCCAATAATCCAAAGTAACTGTCTGTGGAAAATAGCTGCTAATATTACAAATTCGGGCCCATAAAAGAAATGCAATGTATTGTAGGACTATTACGCCTTGTAATAAGGGAGCTATTTTCATTTGAACACGCTTTTATGATTGCAGGACTTAATTTTAGTGTCACAAGAGTTTTGTACCTAATAACAAAAAGTTTTAAAAACCAAAGTTTATCATTTTTAATGTATGCAAGCACATTCAATGTTTTTATTCGCATGAGTTTGAATGTTCGTTATTTTGCAATAACTATTATTGAAATAACTGGCTTTTGAAATCTGAATGTCGCGTATAATAATTAAAAAAATAGCAACACATTATATTACTTATTTTTATAGGATCGATAGCAGTTTGCACAGGCAATTTATGGAATTTGAAAATGCGAACGACTCCCGAAAATTATTAAAAAGCCCATCTTTTTTACTATGAGTCTTTGAATGAATTGAATGTCATTTTGATGCTTTGCAGATGTTGCCACTGAAAAAACTCAAAAGTCCCTATTTGATGGCATTGAAAAATTCGACGCTACCAGGCTGAAACATACTGAAACTAACGAGAAAAACCCACTGCCTGATAAAGATGGTACGATTTTATTCATTTATAAGTTCTAAAAAAACTGTATTGTTATAACTTTTAAATACAAACATTTCAATCAATTAAATAAGCTTTAATTATTAAGCATTTTAAGATAATAAACTATTGCATCTTACAATCTCGTTATCATTAGTTAATTATTTAAGTTTTCTGCTTCAGTTTGCATTGCGCACATAAAATGCATCTGCACATAATTTTAATTTAAAATTTATAAATATTTTTGCCTGTGCTTACACTGCATTGCACGTTGCTTTATAAACAGTTGTAGCTGCCGAGAAAGCGCATCAGAATTTACTTGATGGGGTGGAACATTTCGACAAATCTCAGATGAAGCATACCACGACAGAAGAAAAGAATCTCCTGCCTCCAATTGAAGGTTTAATTCCATGAGCTTTATTTTTATTTTGCGCATGCCTAATTTGGTTTTATTATTTGTACCTAGTATATATAAACATATTTTTGTGTGTCAGCTCCTTTTTATACCTTACTATATTATATTCTTGCATTTGCAATGTACATTATAAATCGTACATTCGTACGATATATTTCATACAATACTCTACAAACAATAATATATTTCAATAATTGTATCATCGACTCCAACAGAAAATAAACTTTATAAGTTGTAAATGTTATTTATAAATTTTTACAGCAATTGAGGCCGAAAAGGAGAAAAATAAGTTTTTGAATGGTATTGAAAACTTCGACCCAACCAAGTTGAAACACACTGAAACCTGTGAGAAGAATCCTCTCCCCACTAAAGACACTATCGAACAGGAGAAGACAGCTTGAACTATCTTCCATCGTATTTATTGCAACTATATCTCGCTAGTATCGCCGTATTTTTAGTAACGATAAGTTAAAATAACGGAACCAGTATTCGAGACCCGCTAAAATTGTGAATATTTCAGTCTTTAAAAAATAAATCCACAGATATTTTGAGTATTCTAAAACTATCATAGATTTTTCCATGAAACTCGAACTGGTTTTCCATTAGATTATAGGAACCGAAATTTTCTACGTCACTTTTAACGATATAAAATAAGTGTATTTTATGAGCATTTGGTTTAATTTATATCAAGACATTGTTAAGATCCTGTACTGATTTTGATTAAGCATAACCACTACACTTACTATTTTATAAATAACTTCTAGTAGTTTATTCACTAATATCTCAAAAAGGTTATTTGGCTCTAATAATAACAATAATTAGGAGTGTAGTCCCCAAAACCATTTTGTGAAGAGGTTTAATGTGTACTGATTCTTTAAAAAAAATTGTACATCAATAGACCTCATTCAAATTTGTTCTATTGTTTTTTATTCAGTAATAACAAGTATTTGATGCTCAACATGTAAGAATAGTAATTTTTTAATGTTTATACTTTTTGTGATGAAAAATATTTATAGTAATGATAATCAACAATTTTTCAATTTTATATAATGCTATGATGCCAATAAATCAATCAATCGAAATTTTGTATGTTTTACAGACGGTGCTTTTTATAAATATAGGTTTTAAAAAAGTGTTTGTTGTTTTATGTCCCTAAAAAAATATATAAGATATGTAACTGAAAAATTAAATTATAGTAAAGTTTGTTTCAGAAATTGATATCGTTGTATTATATGTACACATATATTTTAACATATTATTATACACCTATATGCATTAGTATTCTTATATCATATTGTGACTAAAATCTGTTATGAATGATCATAAGCGAATTTAGTTATGATGCAAAAAAAAATATTTTTTTCACCAACCATAAAAATATATCGATTAAACTAAAATATAATATTGTTTAAACTTAAGTATTAACCATAAGAAATAAAAATTGGCGAAGTAAATGGCAACATTATAGATCACTGCTGAAATTTGAAAAATTTCTCGACCAAGGACCATAGAGAAGATTTAGAGAACTCTATGATGTTTTGATTTTTATTCCCGCCGACCATTGACGGTTGCTTTTGGCAAATGGCACGTGCAATTTTTTCACGCAACGCAAAATAGAACATTTTCGATACCTACTTCAGTCAAGCACTGATGCTTATTGTCGAAATTTATCTATTCGGTAAGTGTTATTCATTATTAAAACATTTTGTTATGTCTTTCTTACGCACGTATTATTTAGACATCAAAACAACGATTTGCATTTAACTACACATAAGGCAACGCTACGATATGGTTTTAAAATACGATGATATGTTTTTATTCTTTGAAAAAATCGATAGGTATGTGATTACGGTTATGTGCTATGACGATAAGTTTCATGTGTTATTATCGTCGTCATTTGTTTGTTTACCTGCAGATAATTAGCATTGTAAACCAATGTCGCCCTCTCCGATTCGATGTCGCGGCCCTTGGAAAATTCAAAAACGCTCGTCTGAGCCTGACCGTTGGCTTGACGAAATGGATTTCTATCGAAAACACACAGCTAGAGACTCTAGTTGTCTTTTTAGGGCAGTTTCTGAAAACATTTTTAACACCCAACATTATTATCAAAAAGTTAGGCTACAATGTATCGAGTTTATGTCCTCTAATCGGCACTTGTTTGAAGGGGTACTTACCTTTATTTTTATTTACGTTTATTACATTTTCTATTACTTGGTTCTTACATATTTTTTATGTTGTAGTCATTAAGTTGTTCTTTTGAGAATTACCTTAAGGAAATGTCCAATGCATCTGCATGGGGTGGTATTGTTGAGTTATCAGCTATGAGCCATCTCTATAGGTAAGAAAATTGTATAAGCTCTCATAGTTATTTAATAATAATAACTTAACATTTAACATCACTGTACATGTTACAGACGAGATTTTACCATTCTTGAAGCAAATAAAGGCCCGCAAACTAACATCTGTAATGGTTATGGTAAAACCATATACCTTTTTTATTCTCCTGACACTAAGCATTTTGATGCTCTTTATAGAAAAGAATTTATAAATAATTCTGCATTCTGCCAATGTAAGTTCCCTTTCTAATATAATATGTTGAGATTTTTTATTTATTCTTACAATTGACAATAATACTCTAAAATATTTTTGTATCCTTTATTGCATACAGCGCTATTGATGTCTGGTAAGATTAATCTATTTAAATTGTTTTATGTATATTTTCTCAATGCTTATAAATTTTTTCACATAGCATTAATATATGAGCTACTGTATGACCGAGTCTACCACTTGGAGGACCTTTACTATGCTGTTGATAAAATGCTTCATGAGAAAGTTACAAATAATCACATTGAATACATGATGCCAGATATGGAACACAAAAAACAAAAAGAAAGAGCAAAAATTTTTATTGAAGAAACTAATACCAAAGATAACAATAGTAATGCGTTATCTCTAAAATGCAAACATCACACTAATGACATTGAGAAAGCTTCATTATTAAAAGAGTCTCTGAGCATTTTTGTGTTCAATAGAAGCCTTATACAGCTTGAGAATGTTTGTTTGAACTGTTTAAATGTCAACAGTGCTAAAGTGCTCCTCGATAATGGTATAACACCATTTCCATATAAAGTAGCTAAAGCTTTGGACCCAGATATATATCGAAACATTGAGTTTGATGTGTGGAGTGAACTAAGAAGAGGTACTAAAAGTTTCACTTTGTGGAATAATATTAAATATATTCTATATTTAGATGAAATGTGTTTACAGAGTTGCGTTTTGGTGCTAGATATTCAGATGGGACGACATTGCAAGTAGGTGTTAAATGCTTGTGTAAATTGGAAGTAGACCAGGATGTTCCCTATCATTGTCACATACAAGAAATGGGGCAAGATGGAGGTCCATGTCTCGTATTTATTGAAGAGTTAGGAGAAAAGAGATTGGTGAATTATGAACAGTTGGAACCGCTTCCAATGGATGAGATTAAGCCTTGGGCACCTCCATATAGATATTCTCGAGCAAACTCGCAGCTTCTCAATCTCAGTCAAATGCTACAGCAAATAGGTGTGTGGCTTCAATTTTTCAAAATCTTAACTTAAAAACTGCTTTGCATTAATTAAAATCTATACTCTTTATCAATTGTGATATCTTAAAAATCTTGAATTTATTTAAAATGTCCATGAGTAATTGCTATAATTGAATAGGCTCTGTCATACGAAAACAAGGTATAAAATCAAGCAAGAAATTGAGGAATGATGATACAAGAATATCTGAAAAAGAAACAAAGTTAGATTGGACTGAAGAAAAAGCTGAAATGACATTTGAGGCCTATAATTATCCACCTTATCAACATTCGGATATCTGTAACTTCCAACCGATGCCAGTTAGTGCGTAGTTAGGAAGTAGTATAGAGTGTAAGCATCACACTTGTTTGTATCGCCTTACAGATGTTTTTTTAAGTTTTCAATGCAATAAATTTTTTTCTATCATCTTATACTTTATTTTTAATTGAGAAGAAAATTAAGAGATTCTATAAAATTTTAATACAATTTTAAAATTCTTAAGCAACAAGTGGAATGCTTATTGAGCTTGAAACCATATCGTAGCAGTTTGTTTAGGCAGTAGCTAGTGTAAAACTGAGATTTACCAAGAGTGCAAGGTATTGTAAAGACAGTATTCCTTAAAATAGTTACGGATTTATATAATATGTTATAATTAGTAGCCTTTCTAGATTAACTAATAGACAGAAAGTAGTAAAACATACACTTAATATACGCTCTTATTGTAAGATTTAGAATCTATATTTACCTTACAGTAAGTACTTATTAGTTTTTTAGTATATATAAATTAAAATAAAGTAGGTATTTTATTGTAAGTAGTATACGGCTCCTAGTAGATTTAGGTTGCAGCTTATGGATTATGCTTTAAAGTTTTGTAATGTAGAATAATGGCAATTGGGATTAGACATAATCATTGTTAAATATATGTTTAGGTTGAAATTGAAACGGTTCCCCTAATGGTGGACATTCGGGCGGCGGGTGCTCCGCCACAGGAGGCCAATGGTTCTTCACCAGACATCCACAATCAGGTTAGTACTTATGTATTCTGTTTTCCGCAAATATTAATTAGTTGAATATGTAATATTAGGTATAATATAGATTTTTACTGATAACTTTACAAACTGCCTTAGACATTTCATAGATTCTAAAAACTACATTATTGTATAATATAACCCTTCTATATATATATATATATATATATATATATATAAATGCAAGAAAATGCCCATCTGGATATAAATTAGCCCCTCATCTTACAGCCAATTAACATCATATTGATTGTGTTGTTTAGTATTTAAGGAAATCATGCTTTCTACTAACTTAATGTTTATTGTTTGTTCTATGACTATTCTATAGATCTGTGTGTCTTAAAATCATAGCCCCAAAGCCCAAAGACACTAGCGTCTCAAAAAATAGTAAGAATTTGGTTTTGTAATAATTAATTTTCTCCAACATTATTAATATAGCACTATGTTAATTTCCAGGTGGGAGGCGCAGGTGATATGGGAAACCAGGCGACACCAACGCCTGTGTCTGTGCGAGCTTCCACGCCTGCAACCACTAACTCACTAACCACTTATTCTGGTAAATATGCAACTTACACAATGATTATCAAAAATTGAATTAAGAATACAAATACACACCATTTTCGTTACATTGATAATAATATATTAGTTCAACAAAGCAATGTACGGTGACTTCGGAACCAAAATACTATTTTGACTTTCCATGCCATGACATTTCCATACTCAACCTTAATGGCAAGTGAGAAAAAATAAATATTGTTTGTGATTATTTTTTATAAATAATTCTTTCTTAGCAATTACGAATATAACAAATGATAATTATAAACCTAATGTAGTGATTAAGTAATGGATATATCATTACTTAAGTATTATAATTTATAAGTATTCGTTATATGCAGTAGTATATAACAGTGTGATAATAATCAATATGCAGTGCTGTTCTATGTATCAATTTCTAAGCAGTAAGCTGTCGATAGGTGTGAACCCGGGTTCAGTCCCACCGTTGGGGACTACGATGCCAGGAAACGTGCCGTACAACTGTGGACAATATATGTGCGGGATGAAGTCTGTCGTCTGGTGCTCGCCCCATTCTCCCCCCCAACCGTTGGCCCCCGGAATGCCGATGGGAGGCATGGGGATGAATGTGCCCCACCCGCCTCCGCCGTTGCCACCCGGTGTGAACCCCCATGTGTTTAAGAGCGTGCATGCCAATGGTTCTGATCTGCCCATGAATGGTAAGTGGTATTATGAGGTGGTTAATTTGCAGAATTTAATGCTCAGATTGGTGTTTGCTTTATACTTATATGTTCTTGTGAATATTCCTCAAAACGATAATAAAAATGTTTATAAGCTATTGCATAGATTTTATCGCGGGCTTTGAGCGCGGAGACCGAATCAAGAAATTCCGTAACGAAAAAAACCTAACACACGATGACGTAAATATAGGTGCGGCCAATACGCGTTAGAGCGGGACAGAACTCATACTGCGTCTCACATCGGTTTAGCGTGATCGGATAGGCGTGTTAGTCTGAGTCTGGTAGAGTGGTAGATTGAATTAATATGAAAAAATGAAATATGAAAAATACTGCAAAAAATAAATAAATAATTATATTGCATAAGTTTATAAAAAATGCTATGCAATAGCTTTACCGCGGTAGTCCCCGAGTGTCACACGTATTTTTTTAAGAGTTACAGACTACGGGCTCTAATCTCTCCATAAACTTAACCCTAATAATATCATGCGTATACAGCAGCTCTTCGTATTTCCGCAGACATAGCAACACTGCGGTACTTCTTCAACCTGGGCGTGGAGTGCATGTGGGCAGCTTACGGGCCTCCCTTGCCGCCGCCCCCGCATCCTCCGCACCCCATGCATCCGCCGCCGAGGCACTACTCGCCTTCTACTCTTGCTCAGGTAAGAGCGACCTACTTAATGATGGTTTTGAGCAAATATTTGTTGGAGATGTGGAGGAAGGAATGCGTATTGTTTATTTATTAGCAAACATACTGAACCACTGCTCGGCCGGCCCGAAGGCCTTTAAAAATGGCTGATGTCGAGAAGTATATATTATATAGAAGCAATTGATATTGATAGCAAAACATATGAATCACCACATGAAATATGCAACTTATTTAATGACTATTTTACCTCACTGCCTACAAAAAATTAAACAAACAATTTGCCAGAAGCCAAAATCCCTCTAAATCATAAAAGTATTTTTCTTTCCCCCATAAATAACACGGATATATTAAAAATTATTACATCACTAAAAAATACAAAATCTACAGGATACGATAATTTAGATACCAAAACAATTAAATCATGCGCTTTATACCTACTTGATCCACTGACATACATAATTAATCTATCGATGGTAGAAGGAATCTTTCCTGAAAAACTAAAAATATCAATTATCAAACCATTACATAAAAAAGGAGCAAAAACACAAATGACTAATTATAGACCAATAACTTTAATTCCCATATTATCTAAAATTTTCGAAAAAGTAATGTATAATAAAATAGAGAATTTCCTTTTATCATACGATATTTTAAAAAAAGAACAATTTGGTTTCAGAAAAAATTGTTCTACCACCCTTGCGTGCTTTTCCCTAGTCAAACAAATTACTGAATGCTTAAATGATAAAATGCTTATAGGTTGTATCTTTCTAGATATGACAAAGGCTTTTGACTTTGTATGTCATGAAAGACTTTTAAAAAAATTAGATTGCTACCTCAAGGCAGTATTTTGGCCCCGCTACTTTTTCTAACATACATAAATGACCTTCCAGATGCTATACACCAGAACTGTATACTATTTGCTGATGACACTACACTTATAATAAAAAGTAAAAAGACTTAAAAAACAACTTAATTAAATCTCTAGACGACGCCATTAACTGGATGAATTCCAATAATCTACAAATAAACATGACCAAAACTAACATAATCCATTTTCAGACATATAACTCTAAAACACAATTAGACTTACAATATAAAAGCAATAAACTAGACATAATGAACGAGTGTGTATTTTTAGGTATAACGATAGATAAATTTTGTAGTTGGAAGGCACATATTGAAAAATTACAGAACAAAATAGACAGTTTTGTTTTTGTGTTAAAACGACTAAGGGAAACTGTTAACCATGCTACGGTATTAGCTGCTTATCATGCATATGTTTCATCTATACTTAGATATGGAATTATAATTTGGGGAAATTCAGTCGAAGTAAATAGGGTATTTAAGGCTCAAAAGAAATGTATTAGAGCAATTTGTGGAGCAAACTGTCTTGATAGTTGCGTACCTTTATTTAAGAAGCTCAAAATTTTATCTCTTCCATGTATTTATATTTTAGAGATATCCTTATTCGTGCAGAGAAACATACATATTTTTAAGTCGAATGTAGAAGTTGAAGTAAGAAGTAGACATGGGATGAAATTGGCTGTGCCAAAAATCAATCTGGAACTGTTTCGGAAAAACAGCTTTTGTATGGCAATTAAAGTCTACAATAAATTACCAAAAGAATTAAAAGATCTTCCGTCTAGATTCTTTAAAAAGCGACTTAGTGAATTACTTTTAGAAAAAATGTACTATTCAATAAATGATTATTTGCATGAAACACCGTAATTGATATAAAGCTAATGATAATGTATATAATATAATAGACTAGATAGTATAAGGATTGACATTGAATAATAATGTGAAATAGTTTAAGACAAATTTGCGCGCCATCGTGTGTGGCAGAATATGCGAACGATTTATGATTGTATCACCTTAACATTTTGTACCATATTCTTGCAAAAAATAAATTATTATTATTATTATTATTATACTCATTGGTCGGAAACACTTCGTTAGCGCGATTTAGGGTATGACGTCATGGTACTGATTGTACAATGTACGTATCGCTACAGAGTTAAAGCGACCTTAAATTACTTATCAGACCACTGATACTAAGAATTTGTGGCATATATAAAAGAGTTGAAAATTTAAGAAAACAACTTTTTGACAAACTAAACACTATAGAAACTAAAGCAACCTTTAAGACTGATCCCCAAACAATTACAGCAAATAAGTTAAAGACGGCTAGTCATTATATTCAGAAATAACGGGTAGTATGTAAAACTTTACATAAAAAATTGATTTTCCAGGACATGCAACAGTTGGCAGTGCAAGACCGTCCTCTCCACGGTGACCCCAATCACAACAAGCACAAGCAAGACAAGAACACCAACATTCAGGGCAAGGGAAATAATGCTCAGAGACCCCTCTTGGGACCGAGGTATACATTTTCATTTCGCATACAGATAACTTTAATTTCAAACACGCAAATAATATAGTTAACTTTTTGAGTAATATATGATCATTTTTTATTTCATAGACAAGTAGGTGATCAGCCTGTTTGACACATGCCATCAATTGTCAAAGTTTGAGACATTTCCTAATGATGTTTGCCTTCACCGTAGGAGCAAGTGCTAATTGCATACATAAAAAGAATTCCATCGCTGAACAGAGACACTAGTTTGCATTTTCGTACCCAAAGCGAAAACTAACATCTCGAAAAAGGCATTCACGACACAATGAATGGAAATAATTCATGAACTTCATAAATAATCAGACGTTTTTAATTGTCTGATGAGTGAATTAACAAAAGGTCTGCTTCACGTCAGTTCCTATACTGTAAAAAATAGTTAGATTTTTGTTAATATTTTAATTTAGTGTTGCTTTTTTCTATGTCGATGTGTTATTTTGTATGCAATGTAAATGTAATAGTTGCCGCATTGGAGTAATCTGTAGGTTATTTTATAAAAAATATAAAAATTAAATTAAAAATAAAAACAAATTATAGATTCAAACGTGGTAACAACCAAGATAATAACCAAAGCCACAACCAAAACAAGGGACACAATAACCAGGGACACATGAATAACAAGGGACCAAACAACCGGTAATATTTTAAATTATTTATTTCAAAATTAGCAATAATAGTTTTCAAGGGTCAAATGTGTCTTATCTTATGTTATTGTTTATTTTATAAAAAACAAATAACATAAATTAGGAATGCAACTCGCGTCCTTATCGCTAACAAGCGATCTCTTCCAGGAAACCCAAGTAAGAAAAAAAATATTCAGGGTGCAAAAAGTTTATAACCAAATCGACAAAAATTAAATCATAGAATTACCAAACTTAATCTAAAATAAAATAAATTAAAAAAAAAAAAAAAAAACTATAAAAAAAAGTTAACCTCACGGTTGAATTACAATGCAATAAATACATAGGAATAAGAAGTCCAAGCAGCTCCGTGTTGGTCCGGCGGATCACCAGTATTTACATTATTCCACTGAGAGTGGGTATCATTTATTGGAATACGCTGGCGATGATCGTAAAAATAGCTATCGAACCAGTCAATAGCCGGCTGAGAAAATTTTATAGAGCGAAGCAGCCCAAGCAGAATCAAAGTCCACAGTATTGAAATCATTGCTGAAGTCAAGAAGAGTGAGAACAGTGAGTTGCTTACCATCTCTTGGCGGACATGGAATAATTGAAGACATGAGTAATAACTTGAAGAAAGGCTGACTAGATAGGTAAGATCACAGCACGACCAACTAGGTCACAGCCGAGATGGTTAGAATGCAACTCTACACTTCGCGGTCAGAGAATTCAGTGAAATTAAAAGATATGAAATTCGGAGATGAAAAGAGATGCGATATTATTGAGAGTCTAAGAGAAAACCAGAGCAGTAGAAGAGATGAAGTGAAAGTTATATAAATTGCTAAAGAAATAATATTCTGTGCCGATCTGCCAACTCCCAAAGTAATAAGGAACTTCCAGATTTCGAGGTGTCGCCATTGGAGGAGTAATGATCTCATCAGAGAACCAGGGAGCAGGTAAATGTTTGAGTTTTAAACATCTCACTGGGGGGTGCTTATCAAAGTGGTTCGTGATTGAAGAGAACAACTCAAATTGGTCGTCGAGAAAAGCTATGTCGATCAAACCACTCCAGTCAATTTCCGATGCATCACCAGACAGGCTTTGATGGTCTATTCCACCAGGCTTCGCTTTAATGAAGAGATAGAGAGAATGCGGTGTGAGAAGGCGACATCAGGAAGTTGCCGAAGAAGTCCATGCTTTGTGATAAAGTGAGGAGAGTAAACAAAAATAAGATCTAAAAGTGAGGGAGTAAGGGAGCGTTCAAGTATTACGTCACGCAATTGACCCCCCCTCATGTAACGCGCCGTAACGTTTTTCTGTACCCAAGAGTAAAACGTTTCGTAACCATCCAGTGACTCTTTATACCTAAAAGTTACCATTATGTAGTGTAAAGTACTGGAAAGTACAAAATAATAATGCGTAATTCAATCCCCGCCCCGCGTCGTAACGTTTTAGAAAAGGCAAATTCGTTACGTAATATTTGAACGCTCCCTAAGACCAGGGATCATAAATCTCGTAGCATTGAGATGTAAGTTTTGTACGTGGTACCTTAGTTTGAATTTATTGTGTTTACTTTGCTTTGCTTGGCTTGGATGTTTCTTTGAAAATCGTATTACGTCTTTTCTATCGTGTGTTTATTTCAGTTTTTGGTTTTTTAATTATTTGAACCGTTTGGCAGCTCACCAAACCAAAATAATCAAATATAAACTGTAGGGATTACGCATTTTCCGAATCTATAGAGAATCCGAATCTATATCGTTATATGGAAAGAAAAGTTTGACCAAGAGAACCAAACTTCATTAATTTCGTCGTTTAATCTCTATAAGTTACGTTAAATTTAATGACTTGACATGTTTATGTATCATCTTTATTAATAACATTAAATCAGTTTTTACTTAAATTCGTTCATCACAAACACGAAAAAAAAAATGTCACAGAGAGATAAAAGAGTACTAAAGTTAAGAGTGAAATTACACTGATTTAGTCTTTATATTTTTGTATACATGGCGTTATTTCCAGCCGCAACTCATACGTGGAAGCCCGCGGGGGTTTCGTCGGCGAAGAAGTTGGTGGGGCCGAGGCCCCTCTGCTCGCTTTCCCCTACGCCCCATACCCCCCGCCGATTTACCCCGTGCCCTACTACCATATTGATGATCCCGGTGAGACATACGTCTTTATTTAAATATGTTTTTTTAATCATCGAATGGAAATATAATGTTATACATTTTCAGGCATGATGGGCATGATGGGCGGCATGGGTGGCATGGGCTACGTGTACGAGGAGGGCATGGAGTTCAGCGTCCAGCCCATGTACGGGGCTCCGACGCCCTACCCCCAGATGCATCCCGCCGCACCCCCACCCGTGCACGAACACAAGTAGACGCCACAGTATAAAGCAGACAGTAACTCCATTAACGCCCTATTACGACCGGTAAAGCGATTTTGCTCTGTGGAATATTATTAGAGATATATTAATCGTATTTTGATGTTTGATGTCTTAAATGTCTATAAAAGGTAATATTGGATATTGTGTAATAATGTATCAATTTTAGCAGGCTAAGTTGTTACAGAAATGACCTTTGTAGAAGAACTCCTGTTTATTTACACGGGTGCCCAAATATACAAAATTCTAGCCTAGCCTATATATTTGTGAGGGAAGTACCCTCAATACTGAAAATAGCAAATTTACTCAAAAGAGCTGCCATTTTTGAACAAAACCAATTGCAATTAATTTGCTTTCCAGGTGATTTAAATATTACTCCTTGTATGAAACTTACTATTTTGAATTTTAAATAAATACATATAAACTTTAGCTTCAGCCGAGCCTACAAAGCACCACTGATGATTGTTTGGCATTTGTATATTTGGGTGATCTTCCTTTCGATGTGTACTTTTAAGAATTAGCATTAACTTTTGGCGTTTAATTGAGTTACTGTTCTGTCTGTAGCTACGGAAGCGACTGAATTTGACAATACAAGACCATTTTTATCAAAATCCAAAATGTCACAATTGTGTGATATCCTACATAATGCTCAATTACAAGACTAGTCCGATTGTCGGGGCTACTTGTACTAAATACAACTATAGGTAAACAATGAAAAGCATATCAGAATTTTTTGTCCAAATTTGTAAAACGTCCGTTATTTATGGTTATTCACATTCCGTCTTTGTGGATTACGCTGTGTATAATCTGTCCTGTTCGATTCCCGGCAAAATAATAAAACCTACCAAAGACAGAAAAAACGGTCAAGCGAGCTTAAAAAATATCATTCCCATTGAGATATGCTTTTATTTGTTTCCATTTAACTGCCACGTACATATCGGACCCTTGGCTATAAATTTTATAATTATTTTATATACAAGTCCTTAGAATTAAACAAAATTTCAAATTCTTATACTCACTTTTGGATCTGATTTTATTAAAAAATTCTTGGAAATTGAGTTCCCGCTCTACAACGATTGTCCATCGAAGATTTGAATTTTGTAATCATTTTTTATTCGGGCACAACTTAATATAAATTCTCTTAAATTTAATAAATCGGTGCGTCCGTAACAATAGGAATTAAAATGTTCCAAATAAATATTTAGGCAAGAAGCTAACTTTCCAAACAAAAATGATAGAACTTAAAAGATATCGATCGGTCAATAATTGTATTATTAATACATGATAGGGTTTTTGTGAAACCACCTGGAGAGGACCCTCTTAATAACGGAGTACGTTTACGTAAATTTAATATTCTTTTTATACGGTACGGAAACCCACTGTAAAACCGATAAATATATCAAATATAAAAGTAATAATTAATTGACGAGGGAAACTAATGCAATTTAGATTGATTATTTATCAAAAATAAGAAAGTAACAAGTATATTTTTTTATTACAATATTTTGTGTTCGTCGAAAATAAAACTTGCCTCCAGGTGGTGTTAAACACCTCCATCCATCCATCGGCAGTCGTATGGGATTACATTTAAGTAATCGTTACCGCACAAGTACTTAATATGTTAAAATGGCTTATAATATTTATCTTTGTATTATTTTCATATATTTTTATCCGTTAGTTACAGGTCTTACATATGTATTTTTATATTAAGATCCCTGATGTCAAGTGGTGCTTCGAAATTCAGGGTTGACAGGGTTTCGAGATATTTTTGTAAAAAATCTAAATTATACATCCTAGATAAGTCGTATCCATTCCTTTATACGGTAAGACAGAGTAGGCTTTATAAGGTCGATATGAATACACACTCGACAAAATGCGAACTGCGTGAGATTGCGACTGGAGTTGGTGGTTTTGGGTAAATTCAAATTTATTTTCGCAATTTTATTGGTTCGTATATGTTCCTAAACCGAGTTATAGATTAAATGAAACTTATATTTCAGGGCTGTCTAAAAAACATTTCATTTCTTTAATGTTTCGTGATGAAAATGCCGTATATTGACGCGCGATTTGTGACAAAAGCTTGTTTTTTTTTCTACCTCATGTTGTACTTTTCGTCTTCCACTTTCTTTTTATTATATTCTGTTTGTGTAAATACTTTACCCAATGTTTTCACGTTTCAACTTACTCTTTATTTATGCTATCTCCGAGAAATGAATCAAAGAAGTATTAACTCCACCTACAGTATTTTTAGACAGCCCCAATTCCTCATACAGCGGTAAAGATAATTTTATTTGAATCTCCCTTTTGATCTCATGAAGCGTGGTTTACGATTTGGTGCTTGGGTAGATGATAAGTGAAACTTTTGGGGTCAAAGTATTATAGGATGCTTCAAATTAAATGTAAAGAAGACAACCCGAGGTGATAGACTTGGATGAAAGCTCAAATTTCATGATTATTTTGACGATTAACTATTTTATGACCCCTGACAAAAACATAAGTTTCCTAATGACATACCTAGTCTTAGCATTTATATAACTGCATTTATTCCTACATTCTTAACATTGTAACGTCAAGCGAAAGTGGATGTACAGTCATTCGTTGCCAAAATATGAGAAAAAGCGCCGTGAATTTATAAAAAGTATTTTTGGAAGGTTTTAAAAGATTTGGCTGTGATTTGGAAGTAAACCGATGGTGAAGGCGTAAGTTTCAATATTTTGGCTGCTATTTTCAAACAACATACTCTTTTAACATTATCGATCTCTCAAAATAAACTCACAAAATTTTTGGTTACGTGTGACAGACATTTTTTTGTCTATTTTATTATGAAGATAATTTTTGTTTAAATAATATTTTTTGTGCAAGGTCAGCAAAACAAGACGGTTTATTTTGAAATATCGATTCAAATAAAATGATTGTTACTCGTTAACAAACATAGCTATGTGTCTATTTAGAGGTAATTGTTAAGTATAAATTTAACTGTGAATTAGTAAATCGTTCGTACAGATGATAGTTTTTTTGACAATATTTTTAACTGATTAAACGTATCTACTAATTCACAACGTATGTAAGGTCTTATTGTAATCTCAATGTGTAAGTGTTGTAATTAGTCTTTAATATAGATGTGAGGTTGTCTGCAAAAACTCCGCCCAATTAGTTGTCATTCGGATTTCAAAGAATTCACAATAATAAATATATTCAGAATATTCCGATATTTTGTTTTACAGTGCGTTGTTAAAAAGAAAAAAAAAGAAAAAAAAAAGTGTAGTGTGATAAATGTCTAAATGAATAAAGTCAGTTTCGATGTCTCAGTATTAGTGTTAAAATTACTAGGAGTTAGAATTTATGTTAGGTGTTAATTAATGTTAATTTTTGTGTAAGATTACCGAAAGTATGAAAGTCAAATAGTCGTAGATGTGCCAATTACTTAGTTGGCGACTGCCATTAAGAACAAAATGATTGTCAATATCGAATAAACAGTGACGCGGTATTTTATGGTTACAAAATTATGTTGTGGATATAGAGTAGTTGTGCTATAAGTATACGATGTGGTTATACAGAGCTCAAAGCTGAAAGTTATTCCGCCTCTGGAATATCGTATTTTTTCCAAATTCCCTTGAATAAAGTATACTGATTTTTTATTGCTTGTTTTATTTTATCCTAATTGTGTTTACTTAATAATAACGTGATTAACAACAATATTAGTCAACGTTGAATGAAGTTGAAAGAAGTTTTGTGTACTTCTTATAAGACCCTTAATATATTTTGGTTTGTTTTTTAAGCATAATGTTAAGAGTCGTATTTTTGAAGTTATACTTCTTTAGGCGCGTTATGAAAAATTTATGAGAGTGAAATTTTACGATGCGCGCGCACCTGTGACACAAAATTGGGAGTGTGATTATAGCGTGCGTGAGCGAGATAGGAATAAGACAATCTACAAGTAAAAAGAAATAGAATATGCGTGAAGTTCGTATGGCAAGAATTTTGAATGATCATAATAACATTTGTCATTTACCTTTTAAACAAATAAAGGAGTTTTAATTATTGACTCCTTTTCCAGTCTTTGATTATTTAATTGTAATTATTAATTATTTGCATGCAATCAAAAACTATTTTTAATAATGCCAAAGAAGTATAACTTCTTACGCGCGTACATAAGTACACGCACCCTTTTTTTTATGGGAGAGAAATGCTGCTCTCTATATGGAAATATCGCCACCTCGGGCCTATTACAACTCGTATTTTAAATACATACCTATAGAAACATTCCTTAATACAACATTGATTTGAAGATAATATTATTTGTTATGTAATAATCTACATGCATAATAATAACCGATACTTAGCATAGCAAAATTTTATGTAATTACGATTATAGGTACATGCAATTGAAGTGGATAGAACAAATCGAAGATGCTTGACCTTGCACGTATCAATGCACTTGAAACTAACCTAACCACTTATGAGTTGGTTACTAACCTTTGGTATCAGTTTTTATCTACTGTTGTCTGGATGTCGGTTAAATACAACGTTGTTTAAGCCGGTATAAATAAATTCAGTGTGCAGATGACATTCGCATTTAATTAAGGTTACTGTGTGGAACTGTTCGTGTAAAGGTAAATTACATTGTAGGTTATAATTTTGTGATCATCACTACAGCTCGTTTTTGGTTCATATAGTAAGAATGTCGGTCAAAGTTAAGAAGATCTCTGAACCTCTAGTGTTAGGAGAGGGCCCGCATTGGGACGAATCACAACAGGCATTGTTCTTTGTTGACATTCTCGACTGCTGCTTGCATAAATATATACCGGCCACCGGCGAGTGGACTAAAGCTAAAATTGGTAAGAACGCGATATTAAGCATTTATTCATCCATTGAACAAACTGAGAAAAACATACAGAAACAATGTGCCGGGCTCATTATTTATGTAAGTCTACCTTATATAGGTAGACTATTCTTATAGCGTTTGAGTGCAATTAGTTTATGCATAAAATAAAATGTTAACATTAATAATAAAACAGTACCTACACAAATTGTTCGGTTAGACCTGACACTGACGACACGAGAGATAATAAAGTAATAAACAATTTTGTTTATTATCTAATTTAAAATATATCTAACAATAAAAAGTATAGTTTTTTCACCAATTATGGTGAACATAGAAGGCGATGAATGTGTAATCACATTCATCTCCTTAGCAGCAGATTACAGTGGTGATTTTTCTGCTTTTAACCACCAGAGGTACAGGCAAAGTAGTAGGTAATTGGTATTTTCCAGATGGTGACAAAGTTGGATTTGTTGTTCCGGTGGAAGGAAGTAAAACCCAATTTATAGTTGGTGTAGAAAAAACATTTAAGATAATTGAATGGGACGGTAAAGCCAATGTTACAAAAGACGTTAAGGTCCTTGGATCTGTTGATCAAGATGTTGATGCTACAAGGATCAATGATGGAAAGGCTGACCCCAGAGGTCGGATCTTTGCTGGTAAATGTTTCTTTGCAGCTACATACTTATAAATTAGTTTAGCACGATTGCAATTTTGATAAATTTTATAATGGTAGAATTGTATTAGGAGTCTATCTTACATATTATCTATAATTATTATAATATGCCTATCCTCAACAACTTAGCTTCTATCATTAAGTATAATTTAAAGCATAAGTACATAATATTACAAGTATCATTAATTAACATAAGATACTGATAACAATAAGTGACAACTTTCAAAGATTATTTGTTTAATATTACGATACTTTTTGTAATAAATTGTGGAATTGCGTACTCGGGTCAACCTAGGATAATAACACTAATTTTGATAAAACAGTTAAGTAAATTCTAAAGGGTAAAAACCGTTTTATAAAAATCATCTGGCGTAACCTTGGTTGTAAATGAACTTGGTATAAGTTATAATAGCTGGACGTTCATAACAGGTTCGTTCCCCAACATCGAATATGGAGCATTAAATGAGCGTATCTCCCTTTTCATTGAATAGTTTTAAAGTTATCATCATAGACCATTTACTTAGACGTTAGTATTGTACGAGTGGAATTTTGGAGGAAAAGCCTAAGAAAATAAAATTCTTTCATTTATTTACAGATTATTATAATTTATGTATTAATTAAATACAGTTTGCAGTTTTAAAAAAATGAAGTTTGGTCTACTGCAACCGATTTCTTGGTTAAAATAAAACTGTCTACTTTTCGCAATAAATACAAACGAATAGAAATCATACATTGTTACTATTTAAAGGTACAATGGGTCAGGATGACCCTCAAGGCGTCATTGCAGAAGGCCAAGGGTCTTTCTACCGGCTTGACAACGATGGAAACATCAAAAAATTATGTAGTGGCATCGGGATTTCTAATGGGCTCGCTTGGAACATTCAAGAAAAGGCTATGTACTACACAGATTCATTGGAGCACAAGATACGGAAATATGATTATAATATTGATACTGGCGATATTTGTGAGTTCCATAATTTTAATAACACAATAATTAATATAAAATACCTCTCAATACTCTGCTACTGCTATACAAAGCACTAGCAGAATCTATTATAACATATGGACTTTCAAGCTATGGGAGAACATGCAAAACTTATCTTAATCAAATATATTCATTACAAATACGTATTTTAAAAGCAATTGCTCCTTTCAAAATAAAATCACAATATAAAGAAGACTATAGAAAGCTATTTGCATTTTTCAAAATTATACCTATACAAGAGAAAGTGCAGCTAGCATTATTAAATGAAAACTACTTTACAGAAAATTACCTTAAAACAACTAAAACTCACTATCACTATACAACACGTAGAAAATTAAAAAACGAATTTCTATTACCAAAATACAATAATTTATTTGGGAAAAAAACATTAGACTATATTATTCCAAATCTATTAAACTCGCTACCAGCTACACTATTTACTAATATAACAAGAAACAATATTAAATTTAAATTAAAAAATTACTTCATAAATCAAACAATTACAAATTATGCATAACAAAAATAAGACATCGTCATTTAATTCATATTCGAATATTGGAACACACCCTGTATTCGAATGAGAATTCTCGTCAAGAACAGGTTTCTTGCATCGGCTAACTGAGGAGCGTCAATGTTTCAATTGGTTTATTAAACGGTTCGTGCAATTTTGATGGTTGAATGGTAAAAATGTTATATTGTATAGTATGTCACTGGCCTATGTATGTAATAAGTTATTTATTTAAATATGTTCGACGACCTGGTGGACAGAAAAACTGTGTCCAGTTTGTGTTTCCACCACACCAACTACTTTCTATTTAAGATCATGTATATGATAAATAAATAAAATAAAATAAAATATGTTTCTCATCGTGAAACGTGGGTTTAAATTTCCATGGTTACGATGTCATCTTTTCAAAGAGAATGGCAACAAATACGGCATTAACAGCTGTCATGTTACAAAATGATTCACTCTTTTTTTTCAGCAAACATGAAATACATATTCGACTTTAAGAAGGCCGGCGTTGAAGGCGCCCCGGATGGCACCACCATCGACACAGACGGCAACTTATGGATTGCAGTCTTTAATGGGTCGTGTGTTATTAAAATCGATCCCCGAACGGGAACTTTGCTACAAAAAGTCCCAATTCCTGCATTGCAAGTAACGTCTGTCATTTTTGGAGGCCCGAACTATGACGTATTGTTTGTGACGTCAGCGAATATTAATGTGGAGGGCAAGCAACAGCCCCCCTCAGCTGGGTGCACTTTTATGGTGACCGGTTTGGGGGTTAAAGGTCTGCCGGGGTACAACTTCAGACTGAAATAATTAATGTTTTTTTTTTGTTTGCACAAATTATAAAAATAAAATTATGGTTACCTAACGTTTATTATTTTGTCAAATAACTTTTGTAGATTTCTAAATCGTAAATCGCCGTTCCACAACTGAGCGTTTTTAAAGGCAGTTTTTGCCGCGCACCACCACTATGTGAAACCAGCTGCCCACTGAATGTATTTCCGAACCAATTCGACTTAAAGTCCTTTAAGAAAACAGCGTACCAATTATTAAAAGGCCGGCAACGCCCTCGAGAGCCCATTGCTTGTCCATGGGCACTTAACAACAGGTGAATCTCCTGCCCGTTTGCCCGTTTGTTCTATAAAAATGTGACCATAGCGTACTTTGTGAAAATTACACGCATTTAGTATAGTAGAACGAATTTCATATATAATAAAACTCAAATATAACAATAAAACAGAAACATATATTGACAAATACTTCAAATTATACTAGCTTAACACTAACATTGGGGTGTCCACGAACCCCGAGGCCCGTGACTTGAAAAGTGGACCCGCAAGGTGGCTTCTGTTCCGTACCCCGGTTCATAGAAGCAGTGGTCACGTAAAGAATGTCCAGGTTCGGACCTCCGAACGTCGCTGAAGTTGTCTGCAGTGCTGGCGTCGGTACTTTTTGGAGCAACTTGCCGGCTTTTGGGTCTATTTTTAGTACCTGTAAATATTAAACTTGTAAATGGAACCGAGTCTCTGTTGGGTACTTATAAAAGTGGTTAAATAAATGATCTATCACAATTTCTGATATTGTGACCCCAAAGTCACGAAAAAATTATAACGAAACAGATATGAGGGCCATATAGGTTGTAGCGCACTGTTTTTTGTTAAATCAGCAGATTTATTTTTGTTACGATAAATTTTCTTGATATTTACTATGAAGTAACAGGCGGCCTGAAAAGTTCGTGGGCTAACAGGCATTCGATAGCGATACAATGATTATAGCGTTCATGCAATTTTTTCGATACCATTTTTATAGTACGATTCGTTATTAGCCTTGTCCAGCGAGCATTTTCTTGATGTCTGAGAACAGGAAAAGGTCGCTGGGGGTCAAATATTTCCAAAAATTGAAATTACGATTGAACAGCTTCAAACACTAATCAGATCAGAATCATCAATTCGTTGTTGTTTTTGATCGATTGTGATCTCGCGCGGCACCCATTTTGAACAGAGTTTTCGCATGTCCAAATAATCATATAGGATATGTCCAACACGTTCCTTTGATATCTTTAGGATCTCAGCTATCTTAATCAACTTTACTGTTCGGTCATCCAAGATTATTTTGTGGACCTGCCAAGCGTTGGCTTCAATAGTATTTTTGTTCGCCAAAAAGCAATGTATTTATATTTTAATTTATTAACACAACAAATTCCTTTTTATCCATTTCCTTCACTCAAAATACTATATCGCACCAACTAATAGTACGACACTTGTATAATTTATACGTGTCTTTTGAAGGTTAGGGCTAACTAAAAATCATATAAATTTAATACTAGTAGCGCCATCTATGTGTCAGTCTACGAACTTTTCAGCGCACCGATTATCACTGCTCTTTTTATGAAAATAACTTTCCAATAGGATTCGGTACCAAGCCCCACAAAAATTTACTTAATAAAAATAATATATTGCTATATTTTTTTTTGCTCCGCGTACGATTCTTTTTCTAAAAATCCTTGTATAAATTTGGTGTCTCAGAAATTGACTTAATTATGATAAATGTGTTACCTGCGTGCCGTCGAAGTTTGCTACCCAGAGGTTTCCATCGGTGTCGATGGTCATCCCATCAACGATACCACCCAGATTATGATCTGCGTACTTGAAGACCAGCCGAGGGTTCGCTGTTATAATGATGAAGAACATTGTTTTAAAACTTAGTTAATTTTAATATTGACGCCTGTCAACTGTCAATATTGCCTTTTTCGCGCGTTTTGATTCATGTATTTGTAACTCGCGTTCTCCAAATAAATTATTTCTAACAGCAGAACAGAGATATAAGATTTATCTCTGCTGCACAACACGGCTCGATGATTCAACGGAGGTTACCAGCTATGTATTATTGGAATTTGATAATATTACAGTATGATGATCTACACAACTTGACAAATGACATCTATCGCAAACCCATCAAAGATTCTTTCTCTGTGACAGTCTAAGTTTCATCAAAATCGGTTCTGTCGTCATTGATATACAACTTACACATAACAGGTAAATAATGCTAACAGATATTTAAGTCCGTTTGTTTTAAACTACATTTGTACTTATTATAAACTAGGTAAAAATAATACTTACATATATCACCTGTCTCAGGGTCCCAGTCGTATCGTCTGATCGCGTACTCAAACGAGTCCGCATAGTAGAACGCCCTATTCTTCTCATCCCAACAGAGACCGTTGGAAATATCCACATTGTCCACCACACGGTTCACCTTTCCATCATGGTCGATGCGGTAAAGGGAACCTTTTTTTAGGTGAAATTTTCCCGGCTCGTATTCGTGGCCCATTGTTCCTGTTTAAGATTTCATTAGGGTCTGTTATTTATTTGTATCGTATAGTATATAGATATATTATATAAAAATACGTATTATACAGGTGTGGCGTGAATATTAGAGTAGCTGCGGGCAGAAGACGATATAATGGTTCAAAAAGTCTTTCAGTTTTCGAGAAATTTGACATGTTTATAAATTCAAAAAAATTACTCTGCCACATTTTCGGTGTCAATACTTCTTGTAATGCCTAAGCTATATATTCTATACTAGACTACCCTCAAATGCATTTTTTTAAACGTATTTTTCTGAAGGGCTATAGCGTCATCTACCCGCAGGTATCATATTATACATTTATTACGAAATACCTTTAATATATATACGTATTTCAGTAGAACGATGATATTACGACTTCCTTGGCAACTTAAGCTATACATATATACTTGAAAAGTACAATTATAAACATCTACTTTGTGCCATTGTAACCATGGCAACGAATTCGGTTTTGTAGTCCGTGTTGGTAATTTTTTACAAGGCGAACCCCTATTACCATTTTTAAATTCAAATCGCAGACTAATACAATAGTGTGAAATGAACATTTGTCGAAACATTAAATCCAGCTGAGTTTTGGCATGTTTTTCTAATTTTAGGACGCGTAAACAATGTTTTACCTAACTTAGCCAAGACATTTAGACAAGTAAATGATAAATCAATTTTAACTTAAGTGCAAAAGAAGTAAAAAGATATGCCGGCAATAAGTTGGAGTTATTGGAAATAATGCAACACGCAGAACTAGACTAACTAGGGCTTCAATTAAATTTAAGAAGAAACTACAAGTACAAGTCGAATTGTAAACTTTTTCTTACCCACAAAGAGTCTTCCTCGGGGATCAGCTTTGGCGTCATTAATCCTATTATCAGGCGAATGTTGATCAATCTCTGCGACTTTCTTAAGTACTCGGGCAGTACCATCTTCACCATCCCACTGTATCACCACCACGTCCCGTTTCAGCCCCACCACAAATTCATCACGTGTACCTTCCACGGGGATTATGAAACCGGGCATGTCAGCTGTAACAGTAGAAAATTCTTTAACATATCATATTTAATTTTGTTTGCAGTAACTATGCCTGTAATAAATCTCGCTGGATATTCTTTTAAACTAAAAAAGTTTAGTCTTTCTAACCAATAGGTTGTTGTAGACAGATTATTTTAGTTTATATTCCCGCTTTTTTTCATTTTTTTGTTAAACATTGTATACATTGTACCAGGTCTTTTCCAGGGTAAAACAATTGAATTTAAAGTCCAAATAAAGGCGAAATAGAAAGAATAAACACGATCGTATTACGTGAATACACACACACACACAGTACTGTCAGATATACACTTACATAGTTTGGAGCTGGTGCATTTGCCAGTGCTGGGATCATACTTATATATGGAACGGTCGAAGATGCTGACAAAGTACAGAGCCTTGTGGTCGTGAGACCAGTGTGGACCCTCTCCCAGCCAAACGGGCGCCGTCACTGCACTTACTTTCACTGACATCTAAAATAAACCATATAAAACATTATTTTTGGATACTTATAACTCGTACCATCGGAGACTAATTAATCGATATAAATAAAAACTAGAAACATATAAGCAATATTTAAAATATAGTCAAAATCTGTTATAAATACATCAAAGGGACTACTTAATGTATTTATCTGTGTTAGAAAACCCTTAACTTTAAACAAATTAAAACAAGGTTAAATTTTCAATAAAATAAACGTATATTATGTAAAGCACAATTCGCGAGCAGAACAATAAGACATAATTTTTAAATTAGTCCTTGCTGTAGCAAGGACAGCGATTACAAATACCATAAGATCATTATTTTATCACAACAATGTTACATTTGCTTTTTAACAAAACATTAATATTGCCCTTAATAAATCGAGGGCAAATAAATCGTTTCCTCACCCTATTTCAACCTAAATAAACTAGAAAGTTACAAAAATACGTTCGCTGGCCAAAGAACGAGCCTCCACAACTAACGTATGGTGTATATGTATGTTATTTATAAACAACCTGACGTCATCACATACTGTCGTATGATGGACATGACGCGTCACTTTTAGTACGCGGAAACTATAAGTGACGAGAGGTAATGCCCACATTATAATGAAGTCTAAATGTTTCTTATAAAATTACGAGAAGTGCTTGATGTCACGTAGAGCATTTCTCGGGAAATTGAACGGGAAACTGAGGTATCTTTTCAGTAATAAGGAAAGAAACCTTCAGATGCAGGGGTGCATGAAGACGAATAAAAAAACATTGAAAACTTATCTTTTACAATTATAACAATACGCTTTTAAAGGCACCGTAAAAAGCCACGCCCATAAACCAATTAGGAAGACGTCCTTGACTGTTGGAGGTTATTGACCGAACACATCTAATTTTGAATAGTATTTTTTTTATTTAACGCATGATTTAAATAATAAACTGGCCAATTTAAAATTAGTATTCTAAAATCGGATTAATGTTTCTCATTTAACAACAATCCACGGCAGATCTTTGGAGGTGTGTCATATTATATTATCGACTACGTACATCTGATACCTTCTTCCTCTTTCCTCTTCTTTTAAAAAACCTTTTTTCATCGTTAAATTTCCACGTCGAAAAAAGATACCATCATCTAAACGAGATATCATCTAAAAAAGTTGGAATTTCTGATAATGATATCTAAAGCTCTATCAATCACATCTTTAATACCACTTATCGATGTAAAATTAAAGTGGTTGTTTTATCATATATTCTAACCTAACTATCTACAGTAATTTTTTGGTATATTAAATTGTTAAAGATAAAAACCGCCGAATATACTTAGTACTTAATATTACAGTTCGAGTTTCTAAGGAGTATATCACAAACGCCATAAACATAATAATCTGATAACTAAATAGTAGTAAATGACTTACGATATCCACTACGTTCTATTTATTACATGAAAGTAATTTTCTTCGACTGATAAAAAACTGTAATTGTTGATAATATTCCGAATCTATTTAGAAGTAGAATAATAATTTAATTCTTAGTTTATTTTTACGTTGCGTCAAAAAGTTAATTAAAGGTACATAACATGATTATCACGAATATTTGCTTTGTACGTTCTTCAATTTCTTTTTATTAAAATGATTTTAGATAATTTTATCTATAAAAAAGTTATAAAATATACAAAATACGACGTTACTTGGTAGTTATGCAGTTCAAACTTGAACTTGTACAAACTTTCACCAAATATACATAGAGCTGATGAACGGGTTACGCACAAAATAACTCTAGTTAGTACAAAACAATCGCTTTCGAACTTTTCAAAGTAGATTTTATCGCAATACGTCATCAGTTTTTACACTAAAAAAGTCTGAAGAAAAGTATTGTCACAACAACCGAGGCTTTTTAGAGATATTTCTAATATCGTGATAAAAATACTCACGTTAACAGGGAGGTATAAGATAACGTGTCGTCGTAAGCTTGGACCGCGTCTGAGTGGTGTTGTGTAATGATTATGTTATATACTGCCACCTGCCAGCTATCTAATCTATGAGATAGATACTGTTAGGGCTGACAGATACAGAAATCGGAGTATTGGGCTGTTCAGACATCATAAAAGAAGATGAATTTTAATCAACCATAAAGTAAATCAATCACACATCGTACATGGTTTAGATGGTGCTAATACAGGATAGTTAACACAAGAATAGAATCCTCAAATATGTTAAATATTTGAAAGCTCGGTTCGTGTATTCTTTAACTTGCCAATGTGTGTTAATTTTTTAGCAAAATGAGTTCAGGGAAAAGTTAAAAATAATTTATTACACATTATTTAATTATGCATTTGTATACATCATTATTTTTTAAAACTATTAAAGTCTCTAAAATAGCGATTGAAATCACAAGATTTTTCCCCCAAGGACACGCCCAATCATGACAGCATAAAGAAACTTCAGCTTTGTATATTACAAATAATATTTACAATAAATTATTCGTTTTTTTATTACATGTTTCAGATATTAAATTTTTAGGTACTTAGAAAAACAGAGTTTTTTTGTATTTTTATTAAGAAAATACCGTGTTAAGATTGTGGTTCTTTTATCAATATTGACTTCATAATCTATTTATTGACGTGCATCAATGTAAGATGCATGCGCAGGTAATATTAACGATAAATCCCATTGCAAATCCGCCGAGGGGATTACAAGACGATTGTTCTAGAGATTTCAATATTTACTGTGTCAACGAATAACGGAGGTCGGCTTTAATTTACTTTAAATGAGCTGAGCTGCGATTAAAGATACATTACCAGTAATTTTCCAAAATTTACAGCAAAAAGATAACATTACATAACTCTGAATGTGAGCATAATTTAATGTATATGTGAACAAAACTTATGCGGAAATTAAAAAAAAATAATACTTGTGCAGAAAACTCATATGCTGAATATGTCAAAAAATATTTAAGGAAAGACGACTCATTGGTTTAATGGTTAGTACCCCTGACTGCGAATCCATGGGTCCCGGGTTCGATCCCCGGCTGAGACGAACATCGTGTTGTGCTTAGGTCTTGGGTGTTTAAATATGTATTTATATGTCTATCTATCTATAATATGTACATACCCATAATACATAATACATATAGTACCCATAATACAAGCTTCACCAGCTTAGCATGGGACTAGGTCAATTGGTGTGAATTGTCCAATAAAAAAAATAAAAACATATTTAAGGAAAGTAATACGCAGTCTTTTGCGATTTACCTTGTACACAGATTTATACCTTTTCCTTGTTTGTTGTGCGTTTGGGAATATTAAGTACCTGAGATTTGCTTTTAGTTTTTACCTTATTAATGTGAATGGAGCGCTGTTATAAGATGGTTGGTGCCTAAACGTAGGTGATTTATTACAGGTTATTAAAATGAAAATTACAATTGCTAATTTATATTTTAAAATACAAATGTTATATATTACGAGTATAATTTTACAGTGTCTATTAGAATTAATTTATACAGTCCCTTATTTTTGAACGCTTTTAGATTTCTACCTTATTTGGAGAACGATAACCCGTGCAGACTTGCATCGAATAAAGTTCATACAAGTTACGCAGAAGTAGAAGTTAGTCTCATGATTAACACGTATTGTCTTACATTTAAAAAATGACAATGGAATTTAGAAGTAATAAAACACGGCCGAAATTAATAATAAATCCAGAACCATTTTTCCATCTAAGATTGGTATTACAATCCGTTTTTTGTATTAAGCATGCTAATAAACTATCTTCGGACTGAGTTTGGTTATCTTAAATAGCAATCCATCTTTGTGAGTACGGATTAAAGACTGACCTCTGTTTGAAAAAGGCAGTTTGTGCGTGTCAATAACCAATCCGTCTACTATGACGTTTGCTTTAATCCGTGTAAACAGTCGTAGATTGCAATCTGACAATTTCGGCAGTTTGCTGTTTGGATTACAAGTTGGTAGAAAGAAGAAATGGCCATGGCATTTATTATTTAGTGACAGCGACGATAGTGATTTGTTGTTGTTATCGGATACTGATAGCGAATCAGAAGACGAACTGCGCGCGGGTTCTCGCAGATTAAAAAGGGTGAACTATATTCAAAAAGTTAATATGCTGGTAAAACTAATATACATACCTATTTACAACAACAAAACGACAGTTTTGTTTAGAAACTTGCCACTTGAGACAAAAATTCAACGTTCCATTCCTTACTAAAATGAACCATTCCTTAATAAAATGAGAGACCTTAAACGTTTTTTATTATTAACAGCCAAAAATATTTGTTACTGTAGGTTGCTTGCAATCTTTCGTCGAATAAACAATCGGATAGCAGATTTGTTTATATTTACAGAAAAATCATTAAGTGATTTTGTGTCTGTCAAGAGCTGAAATTTATTTTCTCGTTTAAAAATTAATGAAAACTTCTTGAAGAAACCTATTTCTACGTGGAAAGAAGGGCGGAGAATTATACAACTTATAGAGCTGTAAAACTTATGCAAGATTTTCATTTTTTAATCACTGCAAAGGAAGAACAAAAACAATTTTTACTATGCTGTGTGCAAGAGTATAGAAATCTATATCCAGACTGTACAAAAAGATCCTCAAAGGAAAATATCCTTGCTAATCTGTAATTTTATGTTCTTTTAATAAATACCTCTACGTCATTTTATGTTCTTTTAAGAAAATACCTATGATCTTATTTTATTTTTTATTATGATCTTTATAAATATTTCATTTTATTTAGTTTAGTTCAGTTTCCAAAATCTTCACGGCTTTGTCGGCACGGGTTCATGTTGACATAGGAAGATAAAATTTTGTATTGAAGTAGGTCTGGGTAGTTTAAAAAGAATTAAGGGGTATGCATTTCGATATTCGAAAAAAAAAATTCACCCATATATGGGACACCCAGTATCTATAGTTAATTATTAGTATTCTAGATAGTAGATAACCAATTCACACCTTAAGGAGGTTGTGTAATAGTATTAAATATAATAATAATATAAACTTAATGTAACTTAAATCACAGTAGTCGAATTAAGGCTATTTATATTTTATTTTATTAAAGAGTTAAATACTCTTATTATGAACCGTAGAGGTCTTTTGAAGTCAGACAAAATACAATATTATCACGAGAGTAAAATATAGCACATTCTGTATTGCTAAAACCAATTTTAGATTGAGAATTTAATTATACTATATTATCTTAATATATATCTATAAATTACGCGTCACGTTGTTTGTCCGCTATGGACTCCTAAACTACTTAACCGATTTCAATCAAATTAGCACACCGTGTGCAGTTTGCACTAACTTAAAAGATAGGATAGCTTACATCTTAATTTATACCCGCAATATTATTTTATTGCAAATTATTTGTTTATTATTTGACAGTCACGATTCTAACAGATGGCGCGGTGTTGAAAGTACAAACGTTTCACATAAGCTACAAAAAAGCATGGTGGTCCCCATGACTGGTGTTCTCCTACGTTACCCTTGATTAGTATACTACTATGTAATATAACAAAAAACTTAGCCACAGCAACGCTTGGCCGAGTCTGCTAGTAATCAAAATATCAATAAGCGGCCTATCCGTGCTTCGCACGGATGGACATAATGATGGCTACGATCGATCCAATAGTTGAGATTATTTGTTACAAACATACAAAAAAACTTCTCTTTATACAGATAACAGATTTAGCAGTAAAATTTAAAAAATAGTTTCCTGAAAACACATCTAGACAAAATTAATTTCAGTGAATTATTTTTGTTTAATATTGTAAAAGCACTTACGTTTCTGTTGATCCAGAAAATCTTGTATTTTTAAATATCTAGTTAGTTAATACTAGTGTGACTGCGGCGGAGGGCGTTGAATCAACATCACCTCCATGCCTTTCCCAAATACACAAACTGTTAATGATGACCTAAAATGAAATAAACTAATAATAGTTACTGGGAGGGCGACCGAAAAGTTATTTTACAGTTTGAAAAACCTCTGGAGTTAATTTTCACAAGCCGTTCTTTTTTCCCTAATTTTCACGAACCCATCAACTCAGAGGATATATGATACTTTTCGTCATATATTTATGTAAATTACGATACAATGTTCTAATAATTTCAGTAATACTGTGTATTCAAAGATTTGCAAAGCATTGTTCGCCCTTTCATTTAGTTAAGTTTTCCATACAAAATTGTAACGTTACTTTTCTATTACCATAGATAGCTATTTGGTTTTACAACACGTAAACCATAGATAAAATCTAAAAATGGACTTAAATAGTAGCTACTACTATTCTAAAATTTTGTCTGTTTTCATTAAAAAAAAAAACAGAAGGCATGGAAATATTTCAACGGATATGTACTAACTTAGTAGTTATAAAGACAAAGAACGAAAGGTTGTTATAGAAGACAACCTAGTGGTTATAAAGTACTTACTTATCACTTTGAAGAAGTTGTATACCCTGTATGTCAGCTACATCGCTAAATACTTGCGACCTAAATTCACACTTGAGTCCATTGAGAAGAGACCATTCAAATACTGTGACTCTTTGGTCTATGGATGCTGATACAAGAAGGTTGTCTACTATTAGCACACCTGTCACTTGAGAGCAATGGCTAGTCTCGCTTGTCCATACCTCCTTCTTTACCACCACACACTCTTCTACAGACATATAATTCAACGACACTGCATTATCATCCCCTCCAGTAGCCATTAAAAAGTCAGTATCAGAAATAATTGCTGTAGCAATACAATTTACCCCAGATTTATGAATTAAATAGTGCTGCTCGTAGTCTTTAATTAATTGTGGCATATCCCAGATATACAAAGAAGCATGTGATGTAGAACATATCAACATTCTTCTTGCGGGCAGTTCTAATAATCTCATCTTTAAAAAACATAAGCCTTTTTCAATGTAATCCACATTATTCATTTCATTATTGTGCAGATTAAACTCTAATGTTCTAATTTTACCATCAGAGCACCCAACAAATATTAAAAACTTCACATTATCTGAGCTCAAAATTTCTAGATCCATCACTCTTGTTTCAGGATCAAAATCAGTTTCACAACCTCTTTTACGACTTTCTGTACGTTCTTTGTCTGTTCCTTTAATCATATGATTCACCAATTCTTCTCCTGAAACTAGAACGCTACCTGCAATCTTCTTAAATAAAATCTTTCGTATACAGATTTGTGCCCGACCACCTGCAGATACCACAAGCAAAGAATTATCATGTAATTCTTTCAACTTTACCGTTCTTATACTGGACAAGTGTCTAAATATTAATTCCTCTTTGAGTTGATTTACAGAGTTTAAACTTGTTATGCGCAAAGTGGTATCTTCACCACCTGATACAAAATATGTTATAGATGTATCTAAAGGATATTTATAAGAATCTAAACAGTTGATTTCTTTTGAGTGTGTTCCAGTAAAAATACTTTTGGACATTATTTTATTTAATTGAAATGTGTGTGAATTTATGTTCGACTCCTTGATATAAATAAATGAAATAAATTCATTAAAATCTTCATTGCTCTTTTGTATGTAGCGTATTACATCCCAGGACCTATGTCCTCCACCACATTGCACTTCTAAAACCTTTATATTATGTACAATATCATATACAATGAAAGTCCGCTCTTGAAAACCACACACATACTTATTATTATTGTCAACAAATCTCTCAACCCAGGGATAATCAAGGTCTCTGCTATACAAATACCTAGTCAAAGAGAAGTATTTTATACATCCATCTCTACCAGTGGTAATAAAGTCAGTATTATTGAGAATTTTTATTGATGTAGGTCCATATCTTCCATGAATGTGCTTAAATGTTTTAATTGGTCCCATTTCTCCTTTAACATATATATGTATGTTACCACATCGGTCACCTGCTATAAGATTGTCTCTATTTATAGCTACTGCTGTCAACCATCGCTCTTTACACTTTGGTAAATTAAATGTGGCAAAGATATCAATTTTATTATCAGCAGTCAAAATAGTTATTCTTCCTAATTCAGCACAAAACACTAAATGGCGGTTTCCTGCCCAGTGCATGGACATTATTTTCCCAACGTCAAGTTTAGTATCTATGATATTATTTATAACATTTTCTTTGCAATTTTCAATAAAGACATCAAATTTTCCTGACATATCTACTACAGCTATAAGTTGTTTACAAGATGAAACACTTAAGAGTTTATAGGTTGTCTCATGATTTAGTTTGAATTCAGTTTTAGTATTAGAATTAGCATTGTAGAAAATTAACTCATTGCAGTCTGTCATAATGACTATATTCCTTTGAGCTGTAAAAGCTAATTTTTTTGGTGATATAATATTCAAATCTAGGCTTAGACAATTTCTATTGTATTCAGTTATAACTGATAAAGGATGAATAATTACTGCACTATCTCCTCCTCCAGTCACTAAGTAATTATCTTCTGCATCTAGTGACCATATACAAGAATTGGTATGGGATGTTACTTTTCTTAGAAGCTTTCCATTAATGTCCCAATAGCAAATAGCTGAATCTTCCCCAACAGAAACAACATAATCACTGATAATACAATTTCTCATGACTCTTGCCCCATGACCATATAACTCATGTAGACATGGTATATTTTCCACATTTGTCCAAGATACCTTAGTGTCAAATGTTTTTTCAATTTGGGATTGAACTTTCCAGATTCTCACTGACCTATCATCTGAAGTAGTTATTATAATTCCTCTTTTGTAGTCACATGTAATTGAAAATATGACACCCTGAAACAGTGATAAACTTAAAAGGTTAAATAATATAATTTAAAAACTTCATTTTATACCACTTACAGTAGAAAATATAGTATACCTTATGCCCTTTTAATGAATAAAATGTTTCTTCATCGGGAAATCTGAGGAGAACCTCAGAAAAAACAGTACCACTTAGTACTAATACATCATCTAGAAGATTAACTAGTAGCCCACAGTATAAAATTGAGTTCTCTATACTCTTATTCTGACTGCACTGCATTTGAAATTCTGTATTCCATGTCTAAAAAGTTTACATTTTGTGATTATATGTAGGTAATTTTTGCAACACTGGCTAATATTTGTATTTTAAATAGTACCTCCACAACATTGTGAGCTGTTAGTACTGCAATAATATTACTAGATTTCCATACAGCTGAATGAACCCAGTCATCACACAATATAGGCATAAAAACGCAATAAAAATCATCCTTCTCAACATCAAGCTCAACAATTGCTATCTGTTTGCCCCCGAAAATTATTAATTTATTGTCCGTTTTTGAAGGAACAATTCCATAGATTTTTTGCCCATTTAACACGCTTAATGTTTGTTTTAATTTGTCAACATCTCTTAAAAATACATGCAAAACACTTCCGATCCCTAAAATTAGAAAAAGAAGATAATTAATATGTTTGCCATGAGAATTTGCCAGCAATATAAAAAATAGGATAGAATAGTATTAAATGTGATCCTCATAATACCTGCTAATACGAACTGTTGGTAAAACTTTACACAAGTAACATCGGTTCGGATAAATGTCGACATTTGAATGGTTAGTTTGGAAGCTTAATATGTTAAACCTTAAAAGTAATAAATCTACAACGTAAGAACACAATAAATATATTGTAACACGGCCAAGGGTAGTAACTACTATAACTATAAGTTATTAGTTATAACTACAACTAGTAAGGACTAACTACTAAGGTATTATTTAGGTACCATAAGTCATAACTTATTAGTTATTATCCGCCACAAGGCAGTGTGCAGTGTGCAGTGTGCACATGTTTTTGACATTGAGTAATAACTAATAATCAATGACATTTGAATTAGTATTATTTGCGTTGACTGTAAACTTTAGACAAAAGTTAAAACTATTGCCATGGTATTAAAAAAAAAAACTTAGACAAAAAGTTGACAAAAACATGAAAATTTTACCTAAAAATTAATTTTTTATTATGTTTCCTAAGACGTCCGAGGTCTGAACAAAATATTCCTGGTTCTCTTATTATGAGACAAACAATGAACAATAATTCTGGCGACTTGCTTGCTTAGACAAAAGTTAAAACTATTGCCATGGTATTAAAAAAAAACTTAGACAAAAAGTTGTAGTTTTTTTTTAATTGCAAACGGAACACATGAAAATTTTACCTAAAAATTAATTTTTTATTATGTTTCCTAAGACGTCCGAGGTCTGAACAAGATATTCCTGGTTCTCTTATTATGAGACAAACAATGAACAATAATTCTGGCGACTTGCTTGCTTAGACAAAAGTTAAAACTATTGCCATGGTATTAAAAAAAAAACTTAGACAAAAAGTTGTAGTTTTTTTTTAAATTGCAAACGGAACACATGAAAATTTTACCTAAAAATTAATTTTTTATTAAGTTTCCTAAGACGTCCGAGGTCTGAACAAGATATTCCTGGTTCTCTTATTATGAGACAAACAATGAACAATAATTCTGGCGACTTGCTTTAGCGCGGTATTAAGTTAGTTTCGGTTTCACACCCTGCCTGCTGGGTGTTGGCACTTGGCAACGATCTCGCAAAGTATTAGGAAAAGGGTCGCTAACTCGAGTTGAACGGAAACGATGAACTCTCATAATGTTCTTCGGACGTCTTAACTCTTATCTATAATTTTCATACAAATATCAATCCAAAAAAAACGGTATTTCCTCCCAAAGATGGTTTACAAAAACAGATGGACTTATCGATCCATCAATCGTTTATTAAATAGTATTTTATAAGAAATGGATTGAAATCATTCTATAGTACTAAAATTGAATTGGGATTGATAGAAATAAAGCAGCCGTTAGAAAACATAATACAAATTTTATTTTTAGGTAAGATTTTCATATTGTGATAATAATTACATAGAAATATTTTTTTTAGTTCATTCTAGTAAGACGCAGGCGGCAAATGACGTCAAGTATTGTGCGATCTGCAAGTCTAATATAATATTGGCGCGGATTAGCACCTTTCGGATTATACCTACATAAATATTTGGGTCGAATGTATTTCAACGAATGTGGTGAGTAATTGTAAAGGGGCAATGCTATAAGTTATTAAATATACAGGGTACACCAATTAATTAAATAAAACTAAAATATAATAGAAGTTTATTTTTTATTCCTTTTGAAAATTATCCAACGGGTAGTGCTCGCCATATTTCTTCAAATGTTCTTCCATTTCCTGCATTTGTTTTCTGAAAATAAAGATTGGATTTGTATATCATTCTTATGGCTGACAACTACTATAACTTCCCTGGCGCAACAACTAGCACTGATATTCAATGTCGAAATTAAGCGATAAGTATGCTTTTGACAAACGGGAGTCAGTCAGCGCTGAGTCGCGACTAATTAATCTTACCCTCAGCCTCGGAAACAATCGAACGTTCGACGATCTTGCTTTGCCGTTTATAACTAACGGACATCCGTAACTAGCTGACATCCAACAGTAGTCAATGTCGTTTATTACAGATTTAAATTATTTCACTATATAGTAAATGAAAAAACGACTCGTTGTCCTACATACCATATCCATTCCTCCATTCAATGATATAATTCGGAATTTTCTGTGGATGGTAAACAATTTCTTCAACCTAAAGGGTGGATCTGGTAGACCTGAAGGCCCCAGTGGCCAAGGCCGAGAACTTGTATACATATATCATTAGAGGTCGGAATAAATTTGTTGGCACGTTACAGGTTTTGACGTCATTGCAGTGATTTTCAGAGGAGGTTTTCAGAAAGTCTGACACAAATATAAAAGTTTAATAATATTTGATATTCAAATGACTTACTGAAGAAAAGTTTGATTGAATTCTTACTACGTATGAGAAAGAGTTGTGTGTGTGAGATGTTCACTTACTGTAATTGAAATGGCTTGTCATAATACACGTCTTCAAACATCTCCTTCCAGTGAGGTTTCTTCTTCTTTTCAGCCTCCTGCATCGTTCTTACGATGAAATTTCGCGAATCTTTAACGAGAGCGTTTTCTGCATCTTCGTTCCACAGTCCTGAATATCATAAAAAATCAAACAGGAGAATTACGTTTTTACTAAAATAATTAAATTTATTATGTATTAGCAAAAGTCATTTTGGCTTATGTTTTTTGCGGATTAATTCATAAATATGAATGCAAACAGCATAATTAGAGACTTAAAGATGTTGTAGTAGTATTACTACTCTTAAAAAATACACCTGTACCTTTTCGTTCCAGATAAAGTCTGAATTTCTGTACGGGATTTTCGTCTGTCGTCCATTTTTGAATTTCCTCTAACGATCTATACGCCGTACTATCGTCTGATGTAGAGTGATGACCCACCCTTGATGGCAAAAAGGAAATATTCGAATGAAATCTTCATTTCTACTTTAAAACGTCATCACAGTTTTATCGACATTAATTATGTAAAAAACATAATATTAATAATGTGTTTAGATTAATTTTCATCACCTGTAGGACATAGCTTCAATAAGTACAGGTTTGTTCTTGAGAGCCATTTCTCTAGCCTTTGTGACCGCGTTGTAGACGGCCAATGTATCAGTTCCGTCCACTCGAATAGTGTGAATTCCCATTGAAGGCCCCCGGGCTGCGATACCGTCCCCGCGATATTGCTCTCTGCTTGGAGTTGAAATCGCGTAACCGTTGTTTCTACTAAAAAATAGAGTATCGAATTGAAATAAAAATCATAATAATATAAAAGATTTCACGATAAGTGTCAAGTGTGTTATGAAATGTTTGTGCCTGCCCGAAGCTGAGAGATATACATGCTAACGATATAACATTTAAAAAAACAATTGTTGTTGTTTTTTTTTACCTGCAGCTGAGTTTCATCATCGGACATCGAGGCAGAATACGAAATTCCACACGTGTCACCTCGACGTCCATCGTTACGCAACTGAGTTTTATGTAAGGCAATTTTTGTCTCGCACCACCACTATGTGGAACCAGCTACCCACTGAAGTATTTCTGCACTCATTCGACTTAGGGTCAAGAAAAGAGCATACCAATTCCTAAAAGGCATTGTGTGTCCATTGTGTATCACTTAACATCAGATGACCCTCTTGCTCCTTTGCCACTGTTCTATAAAAATACATTAATTAGATAGCTTACCAAAATAGGATAACTGGGCACTCAAGCGTAGCTGCGAAGTTAAAGGCGGCAAAAGCATCTCCCTCAGAAGCCGCTCCCTCTCCGAAATAGCAGATGACGCAGCGGTCGTTGTTTGGTGTCCTTTTGAATGCATACGCTGCTCCTACCGCTTGCGGCATTTGTGTTGCTAAAATATATATGTACACAACATATATTATAATAAATATTTTAAGTACTCGCAAATGTCTAACGTTAGTTAAAATTTATTATTATCATTATAATCTTATAGTATAACAATATAAGTTATATCAGTATTAAAAGTTGGTAATTAGAAATAACACACGTTACTCACCTAAAGGGCTGGATATAGTGACTATGTTAAGTTGTTTGCTTCCATAGTGGACTGGCATATGTCTTCCCTTACCAGGATCTTCGTGATTGCCATAGCACTGATTCACAAGTTCTGTCATAGTCATACCGCGGTATAGAAGGACGCCGACCTCTCTGTATTGAGCAAACACAAGGTCTTGTGGTGCTAGGGCGGCTGCACTGCCAAGGTGCATGCCTTCCTCGCCATAGTTTGTCATGTAAAATGATATACGACCCTGTCTGAAATACAACTTGAAAAATTATTATTATACTCATCTTTAGCTTCAATCTTTAAGAGCTTTATCACCGCCTTCTGATTTATGAGATTTGATTTATGTATCAACCAATCGCATCGGTTATTCAAGTTATACTTCTTTAGGCGCGTTAGGTAAAAATTATGAGAGTATTTTTTTACGATGCGCGCGAACACCGTCACACAAAACCGACACCCTGAAGTTAGCTATAGTCAAAAAATTTTTTTTATATTTTTTGATGCGATTTGTACGATATTTAGACAATGTTTCTACAAGAATATTTGTATCATACTTTAGCTATCATAAGCCTCTTGTAACTCACATGTCTACTGAACTCCAACCAATGAACGTGAATTAAATAGTAAATATCAATATGTATAAGTTGCATGGTAAAATAAAAAATATATCAATTTCTTATGTAGAAGTGTATTTTTTGTAATATTTAAATAAACTTCAATTAACTAGATAATAAAACTTTCAATGTATTAAATTATTTTTTTCTATTGTTAGAGTCGTTTTATCTACAAACGTAGAATAAGATTTTTATCTTACTACGCCAAAGAAGTATAACTTCTACGTACAAGTACACACACGTTTTTTTTATATGCTGCCCGACCTAATCACTAAACAATAAATGAAGTATCACACGATATTACTTACCTTTGAGATTCATATAGGATTTTATCCATTTGATTGAGCTGAACCATACTCCTGTACATATTTAGTAAAACCTCTTTATCAAGGTTGGGTTCCTCAGTATTAATTAAAACATCCCCATTGTTGTCAAGCACTCGATATATAGGAATAGGCTCATAACTAGTTTCATTTAAAATTTTCATCTCAGTGACGTAAGGTGCCTTCGCGCCAGGAAATTCAGCGATTTTTCTTCCATTTTGTTGCACTTCCGGTCTGGTGTGAGTTGATAATAACTGTAAGTATTTTTTTTGCAGTTTATTAGTATTTTTGTAGTAGTCTGTAGCCTATCAATCTACTTGTATTGTGAATCTAAGTCATCTAAAGAACTTAAGGTTGCACTAATACTGTATATAATTTCATGGATATCAGTCCTATAGAGCATGTATGTAGGTATGTATTTATAGAGTGCGGATTCAGTTTCCGCACTTAGACGACCATTTGGTCCGTTGGGGGTTTCTTATATAGCATAATTATTAACAATAGTTCAACACTTTAACATCTTCATACCACATCTTATTTTGTCAAAATTTCTAATTCTAAATTTAGCCTATACTAATTGTAACATGTTGCGTATAATATAACATCGAGACAAATTTTGTTATCTATTTGCTCGTAAACCTATAAAATTTAATATATTCAAAAAACATTTCTTTTCAATAGCAGGAAATATGCAAATAATGTATGGCATTACGAAGAATTGGTTACGATTCTTTTCATTAGCATAAAATATGATAAGGTTTAACTATTTTCTTTGTTTCAAAAAAGTTATCTGTCGCTGGAAAATCAGACCTGTTTCCAAGGTAAAGTCGAAAAAGTTGAATGTAATAGGCTGAAAAGAGTAATTATAGTTTTCATAATTAAATTGTATGACGTACACGTACGTGACGTAATTATGTTCACGTCGCAATTAAATAATATCAGCTGTCATTAAGAAAACTTTTTAAATTATAAGATTACGTCTCGCATACTTAAATTTTATCTATTGTAGCTACGATTAAATTACATAATTATTATTTACTTATTTTTCTTATCAAAATCTGATAATTGATAATCCGAGATTTTGCCATAACAAATTTTAAGACCATTTCACTTGGTATATTTTATCAATATTTTTACGTACCCTACTCGATGAACGTAATGCGTGAAATCGTAAAAAACTAACACCACTTCGTAATGCCATTTTTTCTGAAAAAACGTCTCCTATTGATGGTATTTCGAATAAAACTAGTGACTACAAACGTACAAAGCGAAACATTAGCAAGTCTGATAAGGGGCATGCTCTTTATCGCTCTACACAGGGAGGTCAATATTTATCATTCTTTATTTGTATGTTTCTATTAGCTTTATAGATTATATGAAAAATTAAGAGAAATTAAGAAATATTAATGCTGCCTGTAAGATTTTAAGAAGCTTCTTCCACCTGCTACTTTTTAGTGTCGGTATGATCAATAAAAGTGGGCACCACCTTGATTTGCAATATATGTAAATCTGCAATAGGTATTATAAATTTCAGTACGTGGTATGAAACTGCATATTTTTCTTCAAAAACCCCGACTGAAAAAAAATATTGCAACTATGGTTTAAAAAAAAATTGTGCGTGGAGGGACTCCGCGCGGAAGAAGTGAAACCTCGTAAGGTGGAAATCAAAATAGGAAGGGGTAGAAATTGAATTTTAGTGAAATCATAATGTTTCTTTTAAGACAAACTTTATTACATTGCTTACAATTCACAATTGATCCCATTTTTTAATTATCATTTTCTAGTGGAGAAATATCCAAATCTGTAACATTTTCAATGGGATTATGAGAACTAAAGTAAGATTTTTAGGGTAGAAAGTAAAAAGTTTAGAAGTAAGAAAATTACGCATTCACTCTCGCTCTGTCTCTTTCGATTCCCCCTCCCTAGAAGCGTTGAACGTTTAACGCAACAGTGCTTTCATACCCCTTCATGGTAGCGTTAAACGTTTGTCGCATTAGAAGTTTCACTTCAAAACACTATTAGTCAACTATCAATCAGAATCATTTGGCACCTTGACACTTTTTGCTTGAACATATAGAAAAATAATACACATATTAATTGATAACCTGAGGATTTTGTTAAGTCGGTTATAAATATGTCATCACTTTTATTAATAATGAATGTGTCGATATTTTAGTTGCTTCTTTTATCAAAAATACGATCAATCACAGCGAGTCGACTGAAGCTACCGACTGTGCTGGCCATCCAAAAAACGATGAAGCCAAGGTAGAGTGCACCCTATTACTATCTATATTTCAAACTTTTATTCAACCTCCAAACTAGAATATGATATACTTAATAATATTACACACCCTATATTGTCATTGTGTTGTGTGTAATGACATCTTTAAAATATACATACTTAATATAATCTCAAAGCTGGTACATAATCCTAATCAAAATTAAATTACAAAAGTTGAGCTTAAAGAATGTTTAGCCTAAGAAAAATTTATAACTTCCAAAATAAGACTATATTGACTGATAGGCAAAATAAAACCAAAATGCATTGTGCAACACGATTAATTCGGACCTCTCGCGTACTTTTACACTTTTACTTATACATAGATCCTAGGCTATGACCATGACTATAGCGTTTTAAATTAAAGGTTAAACGTTTAAAATTACAATTTACAATATCGATCGAAACGTCATTCTGAAACAAAAAAAAATCATGAGCATCGCATTCTGAATACTAAGGATATGCGATCGAACATCGTAAAATTGATCATATAATTAATTAATGTTGAACAATCCAATATGAGTCACATAAATATATAATCATAATATAGCCTAATTTTGTTGATGATTAAATATTAAACTTTTTTATTGATTGATTCGGTTCTATGACCTAAAAAAAAACACGAATCCTTAACAGTCTTTTCGCTCTGCTCCTGCGCGTCCTGCCAATTTAACCTATGTTAATCTAATAACTAATTGTCATAAATTTCTTGCGTGTACCACAAGCGCCTCTAACGGCGAAAAAAGTAACTATGGTTTTAATTGACCATAGACTATTTACTTATACTAGATCTGTGGTTCATAAGAGTGGCCATATGAAAATTTGTCAATACTACGTTCCCGCCACGACTCATACATTTTATACTTATGTCATATTTATTTACCACACGGATACTCATTACCCATATTAAATATATGAATTAATGAGTGGCCATTTCATGCTTAAATTTGCCTACCATAAACTGGAATAAATGACAACTTACAACCAATTTCACCAATATGGTTATTGTCATATGGAGTGTAGTCAATAATCAAATATAAACCAATCGCTTTTCACCACAGAATAATTTATAGTTTCAATTGTCAGTCTGTCATTCTTTCTGCATTTGTTCTGTTTTCATGGACATGCAGGAACTAGGAAGTTAATTATATGTGCGAGAAACGGCCGATGTTGATATTATTATCGTTTTATTTAAGTAAAATATTTAATACATAAGATTACTAGTGGTTATTAGGCAGTGAAAAGTTTAATATATTTTTATAGTGAATAACTTTAATCATGCCCTATTGGTATTATGATAAAAAAGACTTACTGAACACACCATCATTTCGCGATGGAATTTCAAATGACACAGAAAATCGGTATCGAAAAGAAGGCGCTCGCTTTATCATTGACACAGGATCAAAAATGGACTTGGGTTACAATACCGTTGCTACTGGTGTTGTGTATTTCCACCGCTTTTACATGTTCCATTCATTCAGAACATTCCCCAGATATATAACAGCTTGTTGCTGTCTCTTCCTCGCGGGTAAAGTTGAGGAGACACCAAAGAAGTGCAAAGACATAATTAAAGTTGCCAAATCTTTATTAACTGAACAGAAATTTAGTACATTTGGCGATGACCCAAAGGAAGAGGTGATGACTCTGGAAAGAATCTTGCTGCAAACTATCAAGTTTGACTTGCAAGTGGAGCACCCATATGGGTATCTATTGAAGTATGCTAAGTGCCTTAAAGGAGAAAAGAGCAAGTTACAAAAAATTGTTCAGATGGCTTGGACCTTTGTGAATGATAGGTAAATTTAATTTTTCTATTTAAGCAACTCACTCAACCTACTATGGTTTCATATCAATTAAAACTTAATATTATGAGGAAGTTCAAAAGCAACTTATATATGTTTTAATAAGAGCAGTATTGCCCTGGTGGCTTCAGTATGCAACACTTATCCTTGAGGTAGGTTTGATGATTGACAACATTTGCTTGAACACTGGAGGAAAACATTGTAAGGAAACTGGCTTGCCAAAGAATGATCACCTACTTGCCTATTAGATTGACTATTAAATGATCATGAAACAAATACAGAATGTGAGGCCAAGACCTAAAAAGGTTGTAGTGCAACTGATTTGTTAGTATAAACTATACTAATATTATAAAGCTGAAGAGTGTTTGTTTGGTTGAATATGCTAATATCAGGAACTACTGGTTTAAATAGAATAATTTGTTTTGTGTTGGATAGTTTGTTTATTCAGCAATTCTAAAGGCTATCTATGCAACATCGCACAAACGCTGACAGGAGTAAATCATAAAGTTGTCAGAGTGTTATAAAAGAATGAATTATTTTACCGTATTGAGAACTTCCATTGCTTGCACTGTATAAACAGTTTAAGTAATGCACAAATAATTTTTTCCTTAAGAGTCCTTGGTAGCATATGCTATATGTTAAGTATTACTTATTAATAATATGTTTAAAAAGGCAATAAATTTCAATCTTCGTTAGATTGAAAAAAGTTGCCTTTGAGGTTATTTTAATTCAATGAATATCTTGGGCAAATATTGTACTTAAAATAACTGCATTATAATATTGGCCAAATGCCATGCGCATTTATGATGTCCAGTCGCAAAATTAACACTACACATGGAACCACAACACAACACACACACAAACCACCAAACATGGACAACCACAGAGAACTCTTAGTTAAAAAGAAAAATTAATAATTAAATTACTTTCAGTTTATGCACAACTTTGTGCCTTCAGTGGGAACCAGAAGTTATTGCTGTAGCACTTATGTTCTTAGCAGGAAAACTAAGTAAATTTGAAGTAGTAGATTGGAATGGACGCACGCCTAAACATAATGCTTGGTGGGATATGTTTGTTGAAGACATCTGTATGGAGCTACTTGAAGATATTTGCCATCAGGTACTGAAAATATTTATTCAAGCAAGAAATGCAGAGCACAGATTATTAAATATCTTTCTCACTTTATATGCTATTTTAGCAAATAATAATATTCTTTCTTTTTAAACATAGTTATAACTTTTAAAGGACATAATGTATGAAACAATTTCTTCAAATTTATTTTCAGGTGCTTGATCTATATTCACCGCAAACGCAACCTTCTGCTGCCGACTCACCCCCTCCACAGCTAGTTGCACAGCCTACTATCAGACCTGTGTTAAAAAACGACAAGAAACCCTCTGTTACACCGCCCACTTCCACATCACCTGTCGCCGTTGCTAAACCTGTTGTCACGCCCATCAAAAACGGCTCTGATGTCAAGCCAGAGCCTCCGAAAATGGACATGAGATTTACTTACCCTGGTTACCCTCCAACAATGCCCCCTTATCCGCCCATGTACTCTGCTCCTCCACCATCAATACCACCTCCACGACTGCCATTACCCCCTGGCCCTCCTTTAGCTATATATTCAGAACCACCTCCTGCAAGATTTCCTCCGGTTAATGTTCCTCCTCCCAATTATTATCCCCCTATGCCAACTCGTGCACCTCTGCCCACGAGAGGTCCAATACCACCGGGCCCACCGCCTCCAAGGTCCTATTATCCCCCAGTGTAACAGAGGGATATGTTAAGTTATTATAGCTATATTAACTTACATTCTAATTTTTTACTGAAATACAAGTATAGACTCTTATGGGTATTTCATTTTCCTTTCTTTGTAGGGGAACCCTGATGGTGTAGTTGAAATTATATAAAATATAGCTACACTGACAATAATTGCCTGTACTAATATAAAGAGATGTAAAGTTTGTGACATTGTAGGGGTTTATCTCCACTGAACGGATTGCAAAGTAGGTCAGAAAAGGCAACAAAAAAGCGACAGCATTAATTTAAATTTGTAACCATGGATAGGTTGAATAAAACTACAATATAATCACATATTTTAATCAAACAATTTTACTGAATTTATACATTTAAAATAATACATAAAATTATTGTTAAGGCCTAGTTACATTGAGCAAAAACTATTATAATTTGCGTAAATACTTCAGTTTGTGTAAATGCATATAGCAATGTTTAGATGGATTTTTTGTGAAGTTCTTATTGACTAGTAACGAAATTTATGAAAAATTTAACACTTCAATAGAGTAGACTTTCATACATTTACTATCTTTTATTGTTGTAAGTAAATTTGTGCAGTAGTATATTAAAATGTATCACTATTCATTTTATTTAGAAATTGTTAAATAAATAATAATGACACCTCACGGTAACTGAAAGCTCAATTCAATGGCCTTAACAGTTAGCTGCCCTCGGACTAGATAATAAAAATACATTTGAACACAAATTAATAAGAAATATACAATGTTAACTATACTATAAATTAATAAGTTATTTTTCGGAATACTGATAGGTTAATATATCTAAATATAAAAATGATTCTCACGACAACACAAACTAAAATACGAAAAATTACATACAAATGACAAAAACAGTTTTAATTATATTTAAATGTTAAATAAAAATCAAATGATGCACAGTTTATAAATATTAATAATACAATTAGAAAGGCACATAGGACGATATCAGATCGCGAATAATCTCCGATTTAAGGCACGTAGTTTCACTTAGAGGCTAAAGGGATGTTCCTAGGTATAGAACGCACGTATACGTAAAATTATAAAACCCTGTATCTACCTAATTTACTTTGCAGCCCTTAAAATATTCTAGTGAGCTTTTTGAGTAGATTTTTTGTGTTCAGTTGAAATTAAAGTTCTAGTGTTAGTTAAAATATGGCTGTATACAAGATGTGAATTTAATTAGAAAAATTATGAAAGAGTTTCACTTAAATAGCACATATAGGTTTACAAAAATATACAAACTAGACGAAGATGGCAGCGTCATGTCAGTCCTAAATTATTTTCAATATGACCTAATCAATTATGGCTTAATCATGAGCAAATATACTTATAATGTGTAATAATTTCATTTGATTATTAAATAGAAAATTCATTTTTATTTTATACAAAATAGAAAGAATTTCTTTGTTTATACAAATACTGATTTTAAATTAGATAAAATGCAAGCAGCACAAGCGCCCACATTTAACAGATAATCTATACAAACATGGTATGAAGATTCACTAGACGGCGCCCTTTGAACAAATTCGCCCTTACTTGGCTTTCTGAAACGTTTTATATGAGGCGAGACTGTTTGAGATACATTAAGAGTACTTGATGCAGGAATCTGTATTGGTGGACGTTCTCTATGAGGTTGGCACGCTGTTGGTGCAATACGCTTATCGTTCTCGATATGTCTAATTCCTGAAAGTAACAATTTTAATAATATAAATAACTAGAAATAAGAAATTTTCAAAACATGCAATGTTCTTACCCTAGCACTTTGGTTAATAAGCTAATTTATAAAAATATGTCTATGGTGTACAAGAGACTAACATTGAAAAAACTGCGAATTAATGACATAGTGGGTATAACATTATAATTTGATACTAAAAGCCAGCCTTTTTAAATTAATTTGGGTAGGGTAAGTCCAAACTCTTCAAAAAAGTAGATTTTGACATACGACAGGCATAGTTCGCTCTAAGTCTCGACTCTCAATTTAAGTCGAATAATTAACAGTTCAATATTTATTTACTCTGAGAAAATTCTATAGAAAATATAAACCTGATTTGTGTCAAGCACGTGTAGCAATAAATCTGACGCAAGTGCCACTCCGCTGCGTCCAGCGGCGCGTGCGCACGTCACCACGAGAGGCGCGTTGCGTGACGTCACAGCTGCATCTGCAGTCGATTCTGCTTCGCACGCTAACCGTAGCCCATTTAGCTCGGAGAGGAATTCTTAAACGAAAAAATATTATGCGTACACATAGTTTTTATTTATTTACATGACCTGGATACAAGTTTCAAAAGCAATTTGAATCAGATTCAAACTACTATTAATAAGTATATATTACTTATTAATTTTATATACATAGGTACCATGTGACATGACCGTTAAATGTTTTTTTTCTATTAACAATTAATATTGAAATGATACAAGTATTTCGGACAATTTAATACACACAGCTAATAAAATGTGAAATATCCAAAAAGAAACAATCGCGAACGCAATTCTTTATATTTCACTTGAATAATAATTATAATTATAAATAGTTTTAAAATATACATATATCTATATATATAAAAGAAAGTCGTGTTTGTTACAACACTTTTATAAGTTCTCGAGTTATACTCGAGAACGGCTGGACCGATTGCCATGGTTTTTGATTTGTTGGATTTGTTTCCGTCCCGAATAGCAGAATACATCTTAAAAACAATGAAAACTCGATATGTGTAATGAATACTTAATCATTTCAATAGTTGCTGATTTGTTTATTATATGTCAAACATTTGTTGTCCAATCCTGTCAAATAGTGTAACAACTTTTTTTTATTTGGAGCTTATGGCCTGGTTGCTGAGACCTTTAAGCCACAGTTTTATTTTTTTCTGAAGACATCATGTGTGCGTTCAGAAATTTATTTTTTGTAAAATGTCTACAAAGTTCAGGTACTGTTATATTTGTTTGTTTTAGACATTAATTTTCGAAAATTATTTATTAATTATTTAATTTTTAATTCCCGAAAATAATACCTAAGATTTATTCTACAGTAAAAACATAAACTCATCGGAAAGGAACGGAATTTAGGGAATAAAAAATCAGTTGGTAAAGGTTATAAGATTAAGGAAAAAAAATCTACAGGTTAACAAAAGTGTAAATGTCTTTTTATAGGTTGTCTATGATTTTTCTTGATAAGCTATTCATACGTAGTGGTTATATACTCTTTGAGCTATTGTCTATGTCTCGAATGTTCAGGCACTGTTATTATATTTGGTGGTTTTATGCGAGTGCACATTTTAATAACAATGCCGCGTCCTAGAAGATCTAATATTTCCCAGCGAAGCCGTAATGCAATTAGGCAACGGTATATCGCGAGTCAATTATCTGATGGAGAGCAAAGAAGGGCCTTAATTCGTGCTTCTCAAACACAAGAGCAAAGAGAGGCAGCCCGTGAAACGGCTAGCTTAGAAATGAACAGACTCGAGATGTTTTGGTGGTGCAATGATTTTATTATCAGGCGATTTCCGACAAACACTACCAGTCGTTCCAAGATCTACTGCTGCCGACGAAATAAACGCTTGCCTCAAAGCATCAAATCTGTGGCGATATGTAAAGAAACTTCAACTGTCTGTAAATATGAGAGTTGCATTGTTGAACGATCTATCTGCTGATGATTTCTCGAAGCAAATCCGAGTTTTTTTTTCCCAATCTGCACAACATAGTTTTCAATCATTTTTTTCTGACATGAGTTTGAAGTACTTAACTATTATTATTTTTTTATTTTTTTTTTATTCTCATTCTGTATGTATGTTTTCATCATCATTCATCATAATAAAATACTTTTTTGTTTCTATCTATATAAATATATTATTTTGTATCATTGTTTTACGTTCATCAAAGCCTAAATTAGTTCAGCTAAAAAGTAACACGACATTCATTGACTGTTAGGCGGTACGAAGTTCGCCGGGTCCGCTAGTTTTAAAAATAAATAGCCAGGTATTATGTACATACGAATAAAGCCAGCGACATCAGTATTAGGCGCGTGCTGCGGCCAGCGCGAGTACTGCACGTGCCACAAGTGACGAGCTCGTGCGCCGCGACGTACGCGCACACGTACTGAACCGCCCCATTCGGCACGGGACCATTTGCCACACGATACTTGGAACTAGAATGTTAGAAAAAAATATATATAGAAATAGGTAATAACTATCATCTTTCAAGAAAAGTGTAGCAATCATCTTTCAAGAAAAGTGTAGCAACTTCGGAATCAGGACCCCAACTTGTGAGTGAAAGATATTCCGTTAAGTCAGTTAAAGTAATGCGTGTTGGAGTTGAGAACCGCATCCCATTGCGGATTGGTCTAGAGGATGTAGAAAGCGGTTGTAAATTTGTCTAGCTCGAAAGCGGCATCTGAAACTGGAGGTAAAGAAGAAGACATTACAACCCCGCTTAGCCAGCAGATCAAGCGACGCAAGTGGAAATGGATAGACCACATAGTCCGAAGAGATTCCAATCATATCCTCAAGCAGGCTCTTGATTGGAACCCGCAAGGAAAGGCGTGGCCGTCCCAAGCAAACTTGGCCTCCTAAAGTTGCAGATGAGGCAAAGAGAGCCGGAAAGACTTGGATCGAGGTAAAAACGAGGCTCAAGACCGAAGGCGTTGGAGACACACTGTGGACGCCCTCTGCCCCATCTAGGGGTTATAGGGCTATAAGCATATTGAGTTATATTAGATTGGTGTATATGTATTTATATATTTTCGTACGATAAAAATAAATATGTACACCTGTTTTGATTTATGATAAAAACGGTAATTCGAGAAAAATAATTTTAGTTTTTTTTTCAAAGCAATTGATATGGAAATTAAAATCTCCAAACCTGTCCATAATCCTTGGAGTGATGTTCAGGCGGTAGGTACTGCGGTGAGTCCACATCGACATTGGCAAGGAGACGAGCCCCAACTTGCCACACACACTCCCATACGAGTGCAGCCTGTTCCGAGCCTCCGGATTGAGCTACTACGTAGAATCGCTGGGAGTTACCAACTGTCATCTGAAAGTTGAAATATGGAAATAATCAATACAACATATATTTTTAGAGATTGCGATATTTTATAATTACGGAGTACGAGTACAGTGTATTTATAAAATAAATCATGGAAATACTTTTATTAACAGTCGTTTGATGGTAGCAAGAATCGAAGGTTTGATTATCGCATCTTTTTCGTGACGTAGAAAGAAAATATTTTTCGCGATTTTTATTACTTTATGCTCTTTAGTAGGACAATTCTTCAGATATACCTTAATGAGCACAGAGTAAACTAAATTTAGTATTTGAAAGACATATTTTTTAAAATTTTGATTTATTACTACATACTACATATTTTAGTTTTATGTTTTGACTCCATTCTCGTTACTAAAATTTCAATTATAATAAACGTTTTTTCCGCGTAAATCCTTCGCAGAAATCATCGCAAAACGCGTTTCATTATACAAGGAAATATTAATTGCCTACAATATTTCATATTGAAAGTGCAATGTAACAAAAAATTGTGACAATCATAAAAATTTAAAATTTTCGAAACCGACCATTTTTTATATTTTTTAAACGACATATTTTTTTTTAAAAAGGAATATAAGGTGTTGATAGCAGTTCGGTTTATAACTTACAGTAACATGGGAAGCGTTGATATACCCGTGTGGGTTTTCAGCTGTGGGATGTAGTCGCACTCTGTTATCTTCGTAGGGCAAGGAGTCCCCGTTATTATAAGACGCGTATTGCGCTAACAACGCCGTCTTATATTCTCCCTGCACCTCACGGCCTTTAGGTATTTGTTCGAACGCGAACGATAACTGATCATCACACATTTTACGTTCTAGCAATTGGCACTGGAATTCAAAATAGAGAAGATAAAGAGGCGGTAAGACCGGATAACCAAACATTAGAATAAAACTGTTCAGCCAATTTAAAAGCGATGACCCGCTCGAGTAATGTATGTTAGGTCCTTAATTGCGCTTAAATCAATAAATTGTCACTATGTTAGAAATTCTTATTGTCAATTAAATTTATTCAACAAAACAAGCTGCATGAAAAATGTTATGTACGATTTACTTTAATGTTTCAAAAGTGATGATTAGGCATATGATCCATTTTATAGCTTTTGAAACATCTGTCATATAATAGTATTTGTTATATGATATGACTTGCGATACATTTTGACCGTTAGTTAAAAATTTATTGTCAAATCTCTGTAAACTTTCAATAATAACTCACCAATGTTTCTTTGGTAATACCCGGTGGCAACGGTTGAGTTTTCGGTAGGCCAGTGGACCAGCGATGTTTGTTTGCCTGCTGGCCCGTTTTAGCCCTATCCCGACCCAGCGTAGCGCTCTTTACTTCTGCTTTATTCCCACGCCCCATAAACATTCCCCACCTTCGTCTCTTCTTTTCTTTATTACTATTCTTACTGCCGTCCAGCTCGACACTAGTGCTGTAAGTCGAGTTCATCACCGAACTCGATAGAGCACTGTCCGTTTGCGATGTATCAACTCTGATATCAGGGATACTTATCGATGTAATGTTATCCACCGATTTGCTAATCGTGTTGTTATTCGATATTTTATGCGTCGACAGACTCTGATAAGGTGTCTCGTCATAATCCTTTTCATCTGTTTTTATCGACAACTTATCAATATTTATAGCGTTATCGATGTCTTTGTTAATCGATGGACTGGAGACATTCAGATCTTTGGGCAGACTCGATTCTCGCACACCTTTAATGATATGTGCGTTAACATAATGGCTGTCGTCAATTTTGGGTGTTAAGTTGACGTTGTTGTAGTTATTTATCGCAGGGTGACTGCTGTTTTTCTCGTTTAAACGGCTGATTTCATCTGTTGTGGTTAAGCTTTGTGCTCGTTCGCGGATCTTTTGTTCGCTCTGCCACGGCAGAGGCACGTTTTCATATATCGGTTCTTGTGTTTCGCTGTGTTTGTGCGGTAAGACCAGATGCGTCTGATAGGATATCCGTCTCATAGGCATGGAGTACATTATGTTGCCTCTCTCGTCGTATACCTTCTGTATGTTATCGGAGATGTGGTGTGGGTCCATTATGATGTGAGGATTGGGGTCTAAAACCGAAGGAAGGTTGTTGTAGGTCCCGTGTGTGGCTGGAAGTATGTTCGGGCGGCCGTAGCCGAGGACGTGTCCGGGATTAACGTATCCGAGATACTGCCTATTGAGGGCTGTTCTCGTGGAGACTAGATCGGGACTAGAGCCAGACACGTGGGAGTTGATGTATCCCCGGTGGTAGTTCAGGGCTTGGCTGGCGACGGCTAGGTCAGGGGTAGAGTTTGACGCTAAGCCGTTGGAAGGGTAAGGAGGAGGTGGTTTGTAGACATTGACATAGTGCAGAGCGTGGTCTGCTTGTACGTTAGGATTGAGGGCGATGGGGTAATTGGCGAGATATTTTATGCCGTAAGCATAATCTTCCGCGGGTGGCGGATTGACGGGTCCCGTGTGTCGTGTCACGTCAGGATAGTGGACTCTATGAATGTCGGGATGGGAGCCATAAACCAAAGGCTGGGCGCTGGTGCTGAGGAGTTGGGAGTGGGTGTGGTGGTTCTGGTATCGGAGCTGAGCCTCGGCTCGTTGTTGTTGATACTTTTGTTGTACGGCTGTCTCATAGTCCGGTGCGGGACGGTAAGATGGTAACAAAGCCCTGAAATAATTATTTCAAGCATGACAGCAAATGTATAGACATTTAGTACTTTACTAATTAAAGTAGTTTTACCGCTAACTACTTTAATTAGAAAGTGTTAGTGTTTACAAAATAAACAATGTTTTTTTTATAACAATACATTTTTGTATCTCTATGTTAATGGGAGGAAATTTTGCGATATTTGAAGCAACCATTTTTTGGAGGAGATGAGTTCATGTACTTTTAATACACCACTATCCTACAGAAGCGGTACGGAATAAACATTTACCTGTTCCTGGGCTGCGGACGATTCTCAGCGAGTTCAAGACACGATGTAGAGTGAGCCCGATGTGCGGCGCTCAGCGGTTCAAGGTGGGACGTACTGCCCACCTCTCGCACATCCAACTCTTCACGACTCTCCGACAGACCATGCTCCTAAATATTAAAAAAGAAATAAGTTCAAAAGATCACTATGGAGTGATAAGGCCGCATGTTATACTAAGCCGATGCATTTGCTTCAATCCTGGTATTTCATCGACAACCAGAAATTCATTTGTTTCCAAGATAATTTAATATAATATAGATTGAACTAATACAGTGTTTTACATTTCTTCCACGAGTTGTTTATTTAATATGCACTTCATAAGAACAACACAAGCAATGCGCGTTTCGTTTCAATGAGTAATAACCGTAGCATAAGCAAAAAGTGCATTCACATCGCGGAGATAATTAGCAGCGCCATTGCACTTGACACTCGAACGCGGTTGCAAATAGCACAATTACAATTCTATTCCTGCCAACCAACAGTTTTCGAAACATCATTAATCAGTTATGGCTTGATGGGATCCGATAATAGCAGTTCCATTAGCCTCAATGGTTTCCCATTAAACAGATTAATTTGCGTCTTAAATGATAGTACACAGAAAAGCCTAGTTGCAAGGGATTGGGTGATTATGTGGCTTAAATAAACTGACGGTCAAAGATTCGTATTTTTTTCTACGTACCAGACTTTCCAACCCACAAAAAGACTTCATACAGGACTTGTAATCACAATAATCAAATGAACAATATACGAGACAGAGCGTCTAATCGTGAATAGTTTTTTATCGTGAGCAATTATCACTTTCGCGGTGACGCGATGTTTGTAAACTTTTCTCATGAGAGCGATAAATAACGGATCGTTAATAAAGAAATGTTACACAGATGCTCATTAGTATTGACAAATAGATATTTTACGAATTTTTCTATTGGAAAATATAGAAATTAACCAGTGTTCTATGGGCAAGATTCAGTGAAGTGACTTAAACTAAAAGTATAAGTAACTTCAATATTTCTTGTTACTGTATTGTTAAAACAAGGTTTTATTTTAATCTTAAAAGCGTAATCATACCGAAAATATCTTTGATACAATAAAATCTTATTGATGATTTATTCGAAAGGCATAATGGAGGTCTGAAGAAAGAACATTGGCGATTGAGTTATCTTGAGTATTTATCGTGTTTATCGAAAAGAATGCGGAACGACATGTATATTTCACGCTATCATGTAATGTATTATTAAATGGTGAAAATCATTTACTTAAGTAAATAGTGAAAATAGCTCGTCTTGCATGCAGTGGCATTGATTGACTATGTAATTACCAAGACTTAGCACATTGTTGCGAATTTAATGTATGACAATAATAGAAAACGAAGTGCATTTTATATACATATCACGTAATGAAAATTTTCAATTATGATTCAGATTACTTTTTTCTCTACCGTTATTTTAAATTCCGTGTAGGACGGCGCTGACACTTTACGTCTGTTTCATTGATTTTAATAATCTGTCATCTGTACCTGACACACATGGATTTTTAAATCTAAGTCATAGAAATGTCTTTATGACGTTAACGTCTGTGCACGACCGAGTTCAAGGGTATGTCTATGCTTTCTAACAATCGTATTTCAACTTTTTTTAATTATTTTCACCGATCAATCTCCTTCGCGCCTTCTCCATCTACACGACACTGGCGAAGTACCTTGTGCCCAGTTAGCACAAATAAGACATTTAAAAAAAAAGTTCAAAGGTAACCTGGGGGTGAAAATCGCACGATTACCCACTAAGCATGCTAGTAATGAACAATTTTTTTTTCGACAAAGCTCGTTCTGTTACAGTCACTGTTTATGTATATCCTAAAGAAAGCTACCTACTTTTCATATTGAGAAAAGAGCCAGCAATAAAAACATAAATTACTAAAGGACCGGAAGGCTAATGTACATTGTGTAATAAACCTGCACGACAACACGAGACGCGTGTGAATGCGTAAAAATAAACACATATATGAGTTAGTCCTAATCTCTTAATCTGTTTAGTACCAAACTGGATAAAACTATTAATTCAAGGTTAATTTCTGGCCTAGTGCGGCCCACCTATAAGGCTAATGTGTCAAGATTATAATCGTATAACTGCGGAAGTTAGTGATAACCGCTGGGTTCTGTCAGATGAACGTTTAATGAGACGTGGATAATTAATATTTAGCGTGAGAATATTTTACAGTTCTTACTAACCGATTGTTAATAGATTATGTTTTATTAATGAACTGGCGGCAAAATGTAAGACAAACAACATTCCAAACTAGGCGTTGTCTTTAGTCTTTTAGGTATAAATTACATTTCCGATTACTAGAAATGTGTAAAAATAAAAGATAGATTGATTTATTAATCAGTAATGAGGCTATGTAAGTCAGATAATATTAATCGTCACGTAATTATAAAAATATTGACTTTTATTTTGTAAGTCCGCGGAAAACGTTACGTACTTAAATTGCCGTGTGAGGCCTTTAAATGACATTGAAAATGGATCAATTACCAACGAGTTACAATATTAGAGTAATATAATTGAGATATTATTTTAATTGGTTAAAAGGTTATTTAACAAGAACTATCGGTTACTATATTGTCAGATTTGGTAAATTAGACTCTGAAACTTCAGTCTTGGGCCACTCGTGTATATCACAATTCACAACACTTTATAATGAATAGCGTATCTTAATAATATTTCAGTGCTGCTTGTATTTTTTTCATTAATTTTCGTTAATAAACAGGTCTTTTTCGCCTGAGATACGACTTTTAAGAGTATAGGTATATTGGAATCTTATATTTTCGACATAGGAGTCATGCTTAAATCTAAGCGTTTATCTTTCCTGGGTCGGTTTTCATACGATGTTTTCACTGTCACCACATTGAACGAAAATACCTTGGTGAAAAGATGGGATAGCTCATACACTCAGTGGTCACAATGAACAACGTAATATAGTCACCTGAAACTTAGGTCGGTGCTCGTCTCTGGGAGCACTGAGGGCAGCTTGGTGTCGCATGTAGAACGTATGTTGGTGTACGCACATACGCCACACGTACTTTCCATCCTCTGGTGATGGTAAGGCGAATGAGGCGGACTCGCCTTGCTTCTGGCACTCTATACTAAATGTGCGTTTGTGGTTTATCACATTGGTGATGTCCATCCACCTAAATAATGATTTAATATATTAAAGGAATGTCTGTTCCGAGGATATTCTCCATAGTCGAAGTAAGAATGGTACACCAATTTTTTTTGTGATTGTGGTGAAATTGGAAACGTAAATAAAGTAATAAATTTGCGTTAATATCTGTTAAAGGCAATAAACCTCGAAATGTATAGTACTCGCGTAAACCAAAAGTATTTATTGATTTAAATGAATGGATAATGTTCCATGTAACATTGTTTCAATATTGCTAAGAGACGTACGCTCAATTAACTTGATGAAGTAAGCGTTCAGATCAATCAAGTAAGCAATCAGATTGAACTGCATAAATTTGATATTGTTGGAATTGGATAATATATGAGTATGATGATCTTTTTAGGTTTCCAAGCATGTGTGCTAAAGTTATCATCGAAAGATTTATCATAATCCGTTCGATTCTACGGGAGATATATATACAAAATATATATTATATTAGACTGGCTACCCAAGGCAAAAATAATGTTACACTATTTGAAGTCAGTTTTATATTCTTGAATTTCTCAATAAATATTTACGTGAGTACCATATTACAGTGTTAAACACGATTAATTATGGAAATTATGTTAATTATGTGAACAATTTGTGATCATATAAGCAAAAATACACCAGCAAGGCAGGGGAAACAAATTGTGCTTCCGAAAAGGGAAATTACCTATAAAAGTGTGGCGTATCACTGGTATCCGTTAGTACTCTTATTCCAGTGAGTGAAATGGCGATAGTCACTTCACTCTGGTCCCGCTGGTCCTTGGCAACAAACATTTCTTGTCCATATCCTCGTAATTGCTGGCATGTTGTTATGAACCCTTCTTCTGCCTGAGCCTATTTACATATTTTTATTATAAAATCATCAAAGCAGGTTTCAAAACTAAGCAAGTATAAAAAAGAAAGTATTTAGGTCAAATCAAAATATTTAACAGCAGGCGTTTGTTTCTTTTTTTATTTATTTTTATTAAAAAAACCAAATGGTTATAGTATATATAATGTACATTTAATATTTTAAACATATTTGATGTTTAAAAACTTTGTGTGCTGATTCTACGTTGTAATCTCACTGATAACTGATAAACACATTCACATTTCCCAAGGTGTGCAATCAATGACTAATTATGAGACAACTAAAAAATTGTTAAAATTTAACTTTATCTTACAAATTACCCTCTATTCAAATTATAATGTAAATTAAATTCATAAGATGCAAATTATTAAAATTGCATAAGTAAATTTATAAATAATATATAAAGAAATTAAAGTTATTATAATTAATTTTTATCATTTCAGTAAGTAGTTAAATAGAAAGTTCCATTATAATGCATGTTATCTTTTAAAATGTTAATTTTCCAGACATGTTATGAATACATAATTTTGTCAACATATATCATATTATAGTCAATGTTCAAGTAATATTATTATTTTACATATAGTTAATTTACTACCAGGCCAAGTCAATATTAAAACAGAAATCTTACCTGTGGCATATTATGTAAAGACATATGATGTTGTATTACAGCAGCAGTTAACCACTCCAGACGACCTGTTTCTGCTAAACTACTACTGTCTATAATCTGGCCATTTTCTAACATTTGCTTAGGAAATGTGAGCAAATTCTTTAAATATTCCACAGTATGCCTTTCACGGTCATGATTCCCATATTCAGCTTGTCTGCTATAAGACGCCAAAACCACTGCTTGCTGACAATCACAAATGATCCTGCCCTCTACTAGGTCATTTTTCAATTGTAAGAAGTAATGGTACCTTGTTACTTCATCGGTTATAAGGCTTGTACCAGATATCACATAGTACATGACACGCAAGTAAAGCTGGTGGGCCGAGGAGTACTTCTCTAGCTGCCGCTTGAGAGGCCTGTCTAGTTGAACCCATCGCGGCTGCTGACTGCGGTTTACGTAACGCAAACCAAAGAATTCTGGCTGATTTATTGCCTGTCTTTGGCACACGTTGTCCAGACACTCTTGTCCTGTGCTGTCCACAGACAGGGTACAATCTGCAACACCCCCATCGAGTAGCTCAACACTTATTACAAACAAACTTTTAGATGCAACGTTATATTGTCGCGTCTTCTTCAACTTCAACTTGAAAGGCATCCTCTGACATTAACCGGGGCCAATTAGTAAAAACATCACGAAACTAGCGTTACGTTATACATTTATGGAAAAAGAATGTTTGGAAAAAATGCTTCCGTTATGCGCGACACATATTTTCTATTACTAAGGATATAAGTCAATAAAGTTCTGAAAGCGATGATCTAAAGTAAATTTTACTGTTAGTCACGAATTTGCTGTTATTAATAAAACAGAGAAAAAAAGAATGTAAATAGAAATAATAAAATCAAAATAAAAAATTCACAACATTGCGGCCTTCCAACACTTGTGAATGATGACAAATATGTTATATGAACTTAAACTGTCAACGAATACTTGACGTTGACACAACAATAACGGAAGACAGAAACGGCGGCGTTTTCAAATATTTTACTTTGATTTTAAGACACAAATATATTATATAAACATCATTATAGATAGTTTTTTAACCATTTATTAGAGGACGAATAATTAATAAAGAATTGGCGGTAGATGTTTTCTATAAAACCAATACTTATTTATAACGTTTGATACATCTTATTTTAAATATCTAGACATATTTTAGAAAAATACTATAAGGTTCTTCAAAACTATTATAAGATAAAATTTAAATTTTACAAATTAACCAGAATTAACATTATTATTGAAAAACTGCTACCCTTATTCTAATTGGAATGCAAATAATGTAGTAAACAAATGAAATAAAATCAATATAAATTCTTTATTCTTTTTGTATATTAGATATAATACATATAATTTTCCTCTGATACTGTACAAATCTGATATTCACAACCTTAAACAAATGAATATTTCACAATAAGTAATGTAATGGATTATGATGCTCATAATTGCATGCCTATGAATGCACACATCACAATACCTAAGCAGTAGCTCGGGCTTGTTCTATTTGAAGCCAGTCTCGTGGCTCCTTTAATACCTTCATAAGACTGTGCTCTGGGGTATTTGGTTTAGGTTCATGCATATACTCCCATTTCTAAAAATAAATTTTAAAATGTATAAATTATTATTATTATAACAGACAGAAAATCACTTATATAGGCTTAACAAGATTATATTGAATTTGAGCTGACTAAGTGCATTTAGTTTGAGGCTTACCGCATTCAATGGTAATGACATCAATATGGATTCATATCGCGCTTCAGGAGTGAAAAGGCCAAATTTCGTTCCTCTATCATAGATAAGGTTGAATTCGACGTATCGTCCCCTACGGAGTAACTGCCATTGCCTCTCGTAGTAACCATACGGATCGTCTTTATGCTTTTGTACTAAAACACAAACATTTCTTTTATTTTTTCTAGGCTAGTAGATGATTAGCCATTTTTGCCTACCAATCAGGTCGGTCAGGATCGAATTTTGGTATGCAACAACCTATAGGAAACTTTATTAGTATTAGGGAGCGTTCAAGTAATTTACGCAACGAAATTTGGGGGGGGGGTGGGTCCTTTTGTAAAACGTTACGATGCTGGGCGGGGATTGAATTACGCGTTATTGTTAATATTATTTTCGAATCATTGTACTAAACTTGGGTACAAGAAAACGTTACGGCGCGATACTTGAACGCTCCCTTAAGTATATAATAGATTTCTCTAGTTGTAAGTACTTCAGTAAATACTTTACACCTATAATTAAGGACCAATAATTTTTTTTATGGCAATACACATAGGCTATATATATATATATATATATATATATATATATATATAGTGGACTACATTAAGTAGTCTGATAAAGTTATTACTATTGACCATCATTTTACAAGTTAGAATTATGAAAGTACAATGATACCTAATGGAATGTAACTGGGAATGACAGCCTCAGCGCAAGAGGTAACAAAGTCAAAAGCGCTTTGCTGGTTGGGCTGGTCCACATCGTCAAAGAATATACCACCCACCCCTCGACGCTCGCCTCGGTGAGTTATTGTGAAGTAGTCATCGCACCACTTCTTAAACCTGCCCAAATAAATATACTATTTTCAAATAAAATATGCCATTTTTACTACAATAGTATTTTTTTATTTATTATTTGCCATCTAGCTAAAGACTACACCGCTTGTACTGTATTCTTAGATATAATTTTTCTCTAGGAAACTCACAATCTTATTGGACATTTTTTTTTGCAAACTACTAATTTAATGGAAAAGCAACTCTCAACACGCATTTATCCTTATTTAAAAATATTATAATACCACTACATTATAATAAATATATAAAGCGATAGTAAAATTCGTTATTGTATTTTATTAAAACGTGTAATCAAAATAATGTGGCATAAAATGACTACAGCACGAGTAAACAAACAGTGTTTAATATAAATTTAATATTTACAAAAGTACAAAGGCTAGTAAGTGTTTTGCACTATGCCATAATAGTATAGAATAGGTTTACCTTGCATAATATGTCTTATCATGTCCGTCACAAGCATGCTTTAATGTAAGATGAAAGTGGACAGCATCTTCTTCATTCAGGTAATAAGGTGTCAAATCCGTACCACCACCAAACCACCACTGTACACCTGAAAGACCACCTTATTAATATCATATGATAAAAAAATTAACAGTGGTGTTACAATCCTTGCTTTCTGCCACAATTTCTGTATCTGTTTCGTGATCCTTTTTATTCTTAGTTAGTAAGTAGGTGATCAGAATAAAAATATTTTGGAACACATCCAGAGTCAACAGATCTTATAATGAAAATAATTGAGATATTTTTTTGTAATTATAATAAGGACTTAAAGAGTCAATATTAAATTAGTTCATTAAAATAATTAAGGTTACCTATCATTAAAATAATATTATTAAAAATAACCTTAAACACTAATTATTCGTTTTTAGGTTGCATGTTAGAGCAATATTACCAAGGTCAGAAATATAATTAAATTGTAGTTTTACAATTAATAAAATAGATCAAGATACCATTTTTGTCTTGTACTTCAAAGTATCTGTAGTTAAAGTGTATTGTGGGGACCATTGGGTTACGAGGATGAATAACAGCACTCACTCCAGCTGCAAAGAATGGGAGCTCTTGTCCATCAAAACTTTTTCCCCTGAAATTAAAATTATAATATAAATTTTCCTATTTTATTTTAATAATACATAACTATAGTATATAAACAATATTAACAAGAGAGTCATAATGCCAAATGAAGGTACTCAACATTTGCCGTGCTGATATTGAGTTCTTACAGGTTGCTCGATAGACGAAAAATATGACAATGAGCGCCCCACGCTTTTTCACAATAATACCAGTATTTTTTGTTCATTACCATTTTCAGCCTAAATTAGTAATTATTTTTCACTTTTTAGTTTGATGTTCTTTAAAAGCGAGTTTTATAGTTTTTTTTAACTATATTTATTTTCCACTTTTTAGTCCTAGCAGCTATACGTGTTGTCTCAATTTAATCGTATTGCTTTGTGGACTTAAAAAATTGTCATTGTTTTTTCGAGATAAACCTATGAAATTATTATATTGTCGCTGATTCTTTATAAGTGTACAAAGTTTGAATTAAATCTGTCCGTTTAAAGTGGGTCAAAATCGAGTCCAAAGGATCAGTTACATACATACATACAGGTGAAGCTAATATAAAGCGTGTAAAAAATATATATTTGATAAGGTCAAGATCTTATGAAGATCCCAATCCTCACTAATTTTACCTAGTTCTCATTTGTTGTACTGCAGCTGGAGGCAGTTTTCCAGACACCACAGATATATTTACACCAGCCTTTTCAAACACCCTTCCATCCTGTAGTACACATGTGATTCCCCCACCACCTTCTCTACGAGTCCATCTATCTACTTGAAACTTCGCTTCCTGTAGATTTTAATAAGTATTAAACAATTACTTTTTTTATTCAGGTCAGACTCACTATTCTTCTGATTAATAGTAATATTTTATAATTTATGAAATGCACAATAATGTCCCAAAACCCAGATAGTCAATTATACTAAGACCACTAAATAATATGTTTTTTTTTTAAACTACACCATCCCAATCTTTATCTGTTTCCACTGGCTTAAAAAATCTAGTGGACTAATAATTCTTGCCTCTTTTCCTCAAATATTACTATGTTTAAATGCATACCGGGTATGGCACAAACATGTCACTGTCATAATCTAAGTCTTCATCTCTCTTTTCATCACACCACGCCTACAATAAAAATTAAAAATAGGATTTCTGGTACAACAAACAATGGACCCACTTTTAAAATCTATTAGCATCAATGAAAGATAAATAGAAATTTACGTCACTTTGAGTTGCAACAAACTAGAAACAGGTCATTGTGCCTTTTTTCTCTTTACTCACCTCATCTTCTTCTTTTTCCAATGCTCTACAAAACTCTGATTGAATTCTCATAATAAGTAATTCCATTTGTGTTTTCATATCATCTTGTGTTTTTTCCAAGTGACTGATTGGAGTTATTGGGTCTGCCATATAATTCTTTAATTGTAATATTTCCTTCATTTCTACTTTATTTGCTTTGTGTTGCTTGTAAGCCATGTAGCCAACACCAATCACAGCTGCACAGTACATCCTAAATTCATAACGAAATAATGTAGTCAACCTACTTTTGGAATTAATAACTCAGTCTCATGCAATATCCATAATGAAGGTTAATATATTATGTATCAAAAGTAAAACCAGAAATATAAGAACTCGTTTTTAAGTAGTATTAAAAACTGCGTTGGTATCTTTTATGTGATATGCGTATTTATCTGATAAAGAACGTAGTTTTGCTTAAATCCAAATCTGTTATGCAATTATAACAAATACCATACCAAATAAAATTAGGTAACATAGTACTAAAAATTAAAACATATTGGATAGTTCGACTTTAGGTAGGACTATTTAAATTATTAACTATTTCCATGATCCATTAAACTTACTTTATGTGCCGATCTCTCAGTTTCTTATACCCTTCAACATAAGTGAGGGTTTTAAAACTTCTTATCGCTATTTTAAACGACATACTTGTTATATTTGGGCTGTATCTAGAAAAATGTAAATAGAAATTAAACACAAGGAGTTAGGACTTGTCATACCCATTGACCACAGCCCACAGGTAACAGAACTTATTACTTATAAGCAAACGACAAGACACAGTATAGCAATTAAGCACAGAAGTGAGTAATATGCTAAGTCATCACTCTTACACTGACAATACATATAAATTATCTATTTGACAATGTTGACTTCTGGAGTGTTGAGTGACACATGACAATGACAACTGTTTGTTTATTTGTTTCAACAATAAATTGGGAATAGGGATATTGTATGAAGTGAGGAAAGTGGTTTTATTTTATTTCTCTAAATATATATTCAATAGTATTAAACCCGTCTACTACAACTACGACTACTATACTTCGTTAGATAGATTAAGGCTTCTCATTAGACATTATTTAGCCAAACCAATTCATAATTTTAACATTTAATTAGTGAAGTGTACATATGTATTTGTACTATCTAAAGATTTAAGATAAATAGTGTTAAGTGTAATATCTTATAAAAAGTATTTACTCTGTGGTATTGTGTGTTAACTGCTATAAACCATACCGTGATACCGTCTTTAACAGTTGTCATAACAGCTCTCAGCAATGTCGTCTGTCGGAGTGGTTGCCAGCTTGCGTCCCGCATGAAGACAGGCGTAGTTTGTAGTAATAGTCAATGGGAAAACATGTCTATTGCACTGCGGTATAGTTATCTCTTTCTATTGCACGTTCTTTTGAAGTGATTCGCCAAGTTCGTCTCTTTCTTGCCAATACCCGACCTGCGATAGCTTGTTAGAATTGCCAGTGATTACATTGTGTGCAGTGCGCGTGTGTCGTCGTTTTCATATCGATCGGTAGCCAGACCGCATTGCTGTACATTCCGGAGGCGGTGCCTCGCCTAGTTTTCGTCGCTCCTCGAAGTGACGGACGCGTGTCGGCGTCGGCGGCGGCCCGGACGGCCCTGCGCAGTAACAGCGCGGGAGACAGCGACTCTCTTCTGCCAAATCAGACTCGCTGTCCGCGGCGGACGGCTGTGATGTAGCCGGGGCCGGAAATCGGCCTTCGGACAAAGGAATCGCGATACTCGATTCGCGATGAAGAAGTTCACTTTCAAGGGGGTGCTGGACGGGTTCCGTAGCTCGGTGCAGGCTGCTCCGCGCGGGAACGACCAGGAGATTCAGGAGACGCTGCGACCTGAGCATTTCCAAGTAAAAAAGGTTAGTAATACACTACTACACTCTTCTAGTCTAGACTAGACTGACATACTTATGGAGCTGTTCGCCTGTCGCAGGAAAAGTGAGTCGCGTGCACAATGTTGTGTAAACTTTACAGTCCGTTGACACGACAATAACTCTACGCACTAATGAATTAAGTACGTTTTGAGTTTGTGTTCGAGATTATCTGCATCATGTCATCAATATCAATAAAATTATACGAGTTCGTGGTTCTATTAAGATTACGTCAGTGTTCTTGGCCGTGTCATCTGTTAGCGCAATCAACATAATCTTCTTAATTCTTATCCCAGTTATGTGAAATTTCAGTCGTACAATAAAGCTCGTTGGTTGCAGAATTACGCTGATATTGAACTGATAACAGATAAGATAAATGCACGTAGTTAAAATACGCCAACTGCGTTGTGGTCTTCAATTAGCTTTTTACCTTTTGATGAAGAATATTATATAGAATGTGTAGATTACTAAAGACCTATTAATTGTTAGTAAAAAAGCCATTAAATGTTGGTTCCTAATTTCAGATGACAACACAAAGTTTAGACGTTATCTTGTGATTTCATTCCCTTGCTTTCGCTGGCTTTTTTTTAATTGTCCTTTGCTCGATAACAGCATATCATAATAAAACTAAAGCATATAAGCTATAAACATCGCTGTTCTTAATGAATCGATAATAAAAGGTCTTCAACTGTGATTGCGAGTACCTAATAAAGCAGGAATATCTCGAGAGATAAGTAATTACACCGGCTTAGAATTCCATTAGGCAACTAGGTCAAGGATCACAGTTTTATTGTCCCCTTGACTGAAGGAAAACTTTTAATGGCTTCATACGCAACTTGTTCTCGCGTCCTTTACTTCATAATTATTTAACTTAAAGATCTACTGGAAGTAGATGTAACTACATTTTACCTGTGTCTTCCCTAGTTATTTATTACATTATTGTCGAAATGTTTCATCCAAATATGACGTGTAAAATAAACAGCATTTCCTACTGTTAAAAGAAGAAAATATTTATTGTGCAGTTTTTTCCACAGACTAACGATCGATCGATGCACAAGTTCGCAAAAGTCCTCTTTATAACGAAGACTTCGAGTCAAGTTTCAAAGAGGTTTAACCATTGAATGAAAAAATTCAATATTTTTGTAAATTGGGTGGCCGCCGGCCGGCTATCCAGTTTCAGGAAAATTTGTGTGAAAAATCTTTTGTAACTTATTGCCGGTGCTCAGTAACTTTTTAATTTAACTGTCGGAAATTATTAAGTTGGCCCTTTTTCGTCGCAGCCCATAATAATATTTCTTATCAACTTTTTAATCATGTATTAGATAAAATCAGTAAAAAAATAGCTTTAAATCCACCTATCGGTAACTTTACGATTCATTTATGTATAAAATATTAATATTCATTAAATTGTCATTTTTGGTATCGCAAATACCACGAAAGGGAATTGATGGAATAAAAAGATTAAATGAGTTGTTCGCCATCGTTTACCTATTTTATAAACGTATGTTAAGTAATGTGTGTCAAGTTTAAGATAAATTGTGAGGTTAAATCTAAACACAGAAATCCGTTTTATATAAAACCTTTTGAAGATATGAAGGGCGGTGGCTCGTAATTTCCCTATGTTTTATTTATGCAAGTATCACACACGTACGAGGTAATACAGTTTTACCGGTTGAAGCTGGGTTGAATAATCTAATCTCAATTTTTAAATTTTAAACTGTTCTGTCGGTCAACCTTACATGCGAAACGTAGGCACTATTTTATAATTAAAAATACCAAATAATTTAAAAATATTAAAATCTTAACCAGGACACATATCTCTATATTACATTAGTCAACGAATTACATAGGTTATTAACAAACCTTTTTTAATGTCCGTTGAGTGAACGGATAAAAATTCCGCTATTTGTTAGTGCCTATAATAATTAGTTTTGTTATGTAAATATGATTAAGCTTATTTTTCCTAATTTATTTATTTATTTGCTCATCAGTATTCCTACAACTACTTATTGTACAATATCTAAACAATTACATTATACACAAAAGCCAAAAACTGAATACAAACATAAACATAAAACGCAGTTAACAATTATTACCTACTTAAAAAAATAAATATAATAAATTATAAGATGCATTGATCATTATAATATTAGCATAAAAGTGGAATAACAAAAACTAATTCATTTCTCATGTTTTTTTTAATTTGGTTCGGATTTGTGGATTTTGTAAATAAATAAAGAAAATAATTTATTGGACGACTTTTATAAATTAACGCGTTTACCTAAAGCCAATATTATTTCTTGAGAGCTTGTTGAAGGGATTTCGATGGAACTAGTATTATAAATTAACATAGGCCATTACTTTATTCCAGGCAGGCGAAGTTGCGGAGAGCAGCTAGTAGGTAATAAAGCAAAAAGGGCATGTGAAGTAATGCACATAATATTTTCCAACAATGGCTAGGGCGTACGCTCCAGAAACAAAAATGTACTGTTCTAATTAATTTTTCTTACGACCAAATGTAAGTGGGACGCGGAAAGTTTCGGTCGTATACAAGAAATACAGCTTTAAAAATTTTCAAGTAACGTCTGGGATCTTTTGCAATGGGGCGTCTTGAACAGCTTTGTACTCGGTTTAATTAGGTAGCTGTATTTCGTTCCATCTAGATATTATTCATATTAAAATAGCGAGTGAAAAGCGGTGAAGCGTAAGAAGAAAGTAATTAAAATAATACTTATTTTCACAAAAACTGTCATTATTTTATGCTGTTTCTGACTTTATAGGGTGCTTATAGTTCTTTATACCTTGGAAATGCATTTGCGCATCCCCTGCCCTCAAAAGTTGCAGAGGTATGTGGGACTCGACCCACGCCAAAATCTCTGCTATTCAGAGACTGGGTGGGCAATACCCACTAAAACCACCTCGAGCAGTTCCTACAAAGCCGCGATACAGAGGCTCCGGGGTCGCATACACTACATAGGAGGTAGGAGATGGCATATCTTCTCCTATTTACTCCCCGTCTTCTACCCCTAGGATTCGTCCTAAAGCGTTCCCTCTCTCGTTCTGCTGTCTCTTTCTGTAGCATAAAATGCTCACAGAAGGATACCACTGCATTCCATAGCTCGTCACTGCCGACCATTATTTGTACAACATTAAGCAAGGTTATTACCCACCACAGAATAGTTCTTTATACCTGTATTAATAACTAAAGTATAAATCTTGCACAACAAGTACTCTTTTAGGGGAAAGATGCGTCATGTCTACCTCACAGTTGGTTATTTACTACTAAAAACTATTACAACCATACTCATAATCCCCAATAAATATGTTAGAAATATGTTTTTAGACAGGCTCAATTTGATTACTTCGATTCCAGAGGTTGTTCGAGACACGCTTCATTACATCGAATCCGAATGATGAAAGAGAAAGATGTTGGTCTGCTCAATAAATGTAATAGTATTTTTATCAAGACGTTAAATTCACGGACATTTTAGTTACGAAATAAATGTTTTTTTTATATATTCTATTGTTTTATTATGACATTAATAGTTTATCAACGTGACAATAACCACAATTTTAAAATCTATTAGTGGTTAAACAGGTTTTTGTTTTGATATCTAAATGTTTTACATATGCATATAGCCATATCGTGAATCTTTTTGTTGGTGTCATGAAAAGAGCAGCTACTGGTCATAAAATATAATATTTTTAAAACGTTTCACTTCAATTAATGTTTTGCTACATTGTGAATGGGGTTTTATTAAAATTACTGTTTGGGATTGATTTGTGTAAAACAAAACGAAGGATGACTCTCTTGGAAGACGCCTTAAGTTTTTTGGTCTACCATTAAATATAAGTGAATTAATATTGAAATTTAAGTCAGGTCTCAAACAGAGCATAGCCTAGTCTTTGAACACATCGAGAAGTGGCCATGTCTTTGGCTGTTTTATCTTTAAACCCTTGATTATCTTTGCTAATCATATTATGATTGTTAAGACTAGTTATAAACTCAAACTCAAAATATCTTTATTCAAGTGGGTAACCAAGTACACTTTTGAATCGTCAAGTTAAATTAATCATAAATTTACATTTACTACCAGTTCGCAAGTCAAGGGCGTAGAGCGGGTAAGAAGAACTGGCAAGAAACTTTCCGCCACTCTTTTTAATCGCCAAGTATTATCATACAAATTGTTTGAACTGGAGAAATTTAATCCCAAGGATTAGGATCATTTAAGTAGTCCTCAAATTATATTATATATATTATAGAAACCTTTAAAATATAATTGCGCACATCATATTAGATACAAACATGGAAAGAATCTCCTAGAAAGCTGTTTTTCCTTATCGAGAATGATATTTAAAAGGAAATACATAGTATCAGTTTCATGTCGTTACATTCGTATTTCGGTGTTGAGTTACACAGATCCAATTAACAAAATGAATTTTTACTCGGCTCGATCTCAATCATGATCCGTTTGACAAAGGCTTTGTATTTACTTTGATGTTCCATTCAAAGAGTGTCTCGGATGTTTCTGAGGTCTTGCTTGAGGTTGTAAACAATCTGCAAGTTAGATAATTTAAAGAATTCCGCAAAAGATAAATTTTAATGTATTTCTTTGATCATATTTTAGATTTCTTTGTTCTTTGAAAGAATCCTTTAAGGATAAATTAGACATTAGTAGACGTCTTTACAGGTTAAATATTATCTCTCAACTTGGACACTTACAAAAATAAAGATATAATTAAAGACTTAAGAAATTTTTAACTTTTGTGATTTTCGGAGTTCCACTTTTTTTGACGTATTTGAATTGTTCTTCCTTAATTTTATATCAAATATATTTTAACGTTTAAACTCCTAAAAGACGTAATTTAAGTCTTCGCTTACTTTGCTTAGTTATTCTAATGGTTATAGGGGATTAATTATGCATACGAAATTTAACAACGCTTCCCTTGCAACCGTTTGCTTGCGATAAACATTAAACACCTCTTTATTATAGCAGCCATTACATAAACATAAATTATCCAAGCGCAGTACTTGACTTCATGAATATACATTGTGATAAACCTAGACACTACGGTTCGACTAAGATAATTTTTTGTCTTTATTATTTTGTCGTCGAAAAAACGCTAAAATTGCTTCTGCGCAGTTTAAAAACATGACAACAACATTAATTTATAATAAATAATATATTTAAGTGGTCTATTGCTAATAAGTTAATTTAATAAGTTCATGAGTTGATTAAAACACCGAATTTAAATAAATATCTATTTACGATCTGGTATTTTTAAACTTGTGTCAAGTTCATTGACACACTTATCTTACAATAATCGCAATGTTTAATTGCATTCCCACGGTCAGCATCATTTAATCTTACACCGTGATTTTATTTACGTTACAAAAGTCAAATTTATGTATATTAGTCCTGTCAACCTGTAGTAGAGAATTAAAACTATTTAAGAATGAGCACTGGCTCTTAAAATGCAGTATGTTTTTTTGAGTTTACTAAAAGGAACTAAATCAAGTAGGTACGAATGTAAAATGTACTCATAAAACTAAATAGCTTTTAGGACTAACGATTATTAAAAGCCATTGCATAAAAATTAAGATATAAATAGATAAGTATCAAAATAAACGAACATTTGATTCTGTTTGACCTATAAATTCAAGCGATGAACGCGAACAGAATTCTGATTCAGCTAGAGTTTTTTGCTTGATTTTTGACATGGATTTAGTCTTTCTCTACCCAAGCTTAATGGACTAGTAACGTTGGGATTATTTTTCACAGATGAATGGATTCATTTCCCCGACCATTTCACATTTGGGTCATTCTTCGACGTCATAGTGTCCTTACTATGTCGTTTTTTATATTGCATATATTTTTTTCAATTACATTCTTTAAAAATTTAATACTACATGCTACAAAGTACAAATTGTTTATAGACCTTCAGAAGAATTTGTGAGGTTATGTGTATTTAGGTATTATATCAACCAGCGTACATCGAAATAAATATAGTTCACTATCTATAAGCTTACGAAATTTAAAGCTATAGGTATCTAGATTAATGATTCCTTTATAAATAAGAAATTATAATTCAGGCGCAATTAGTGTGGGATCCATTGAATGTTTCAAATTAGTTTGTTTGATTTATGATAATAATTATATTTATTATACGAAGGATAAGGCCGAAATTATATATAAACACAGAAGGAACGTATAAAATATAATTTAAACATAAAATTGAATGGGAAAAATTTATATATAATCATTCGGTGGATAGTTTGGGTTATTTCGTAAATGGCGAGAAACGTAAAATCATTGGTTAGGTTGACGTCACTGAATCTGACGAGGACTTGTATGGAGTTAGTGGAGGTCATGCCTGCCTGCACAATGGTACATTATCGCTTTTATTGTATTTTATACGTACAAGTTCAAGGCAGTTCCAATTGATCATAAAATAAATTCTAAAATAGTTTACAAATTCACTTTGAATAACTGAATAAAAAAATGGTTTTATCTACCTAATTAAGTTCTTATTACAAACATACAGTGCCGTTTATGAAATGTGTGCAATTGTACAGTATTTTTTAGTAAACACAATAAAGTTACATAGTAAAGTGAATACAACATTCATGTGGCTCGAGTGAGTCATGGAGACATAAACATTAAATTATACACGAATATTCAATAATTCTTAAGAGATGTCGTAATCGGTGACCTCAAATGTGCAATATTACGTAAAAATAGTGGAGCGTTCTATGGTACTAGCCCGAGTAGGTATCTCAGGTACAGTGTTAGTAATATTAGTTATTCCAAAAACTATTGTGTAAATAAACTTATACCGCTCTCAGCCTTAGGCCTCTTTGCTTCAATATATCATGAGTATGGTGGTAATAGAGCAGTGTTGGCCTAGTGGCTTCAGCGTGCGACTGTCATACCTGAGGTCGTAGTTTCGATCCCCGGCTGTGCACCAATGGACTTTCTTTCTATGTGCGCATATAAAATTTGCTCGAACGGTGAAGGAAAACATCGTGATGAAACCGACATGTCTTAAACCCAAAAAGTCGACAGCGTGTGTCAGGCACTGGAGGCTGATCACCTACTTGCCTATTAGATTTAAAAATGATCATGAAACAGATTCCAAAATCTGAGGCCAAGACCTAGAGGTTGTAGCGCCACTGATTATTTATTATTTTATGGTGGTAATGGCTGCAGTTCCTTACAATTTCCTTGTAAACTTTGCGATTAAAAAGTGTTGCGGGGAGTGTTTTGCCAGTTCTGTGTTCGCTCTGCGTCCTTGATAAAGTAGTACATATAAAGAAGAAGAAAAAAACAGAATCGTATTTTTTTAAGTATTGACGTCATACGTGTTACCTATATGAATAAATAAATATCGATTTGATTTGTTCTATAGAAATTTAAACTATGTATAGAGAATTAAAACCAAATTGTTAAAGAGCAAAGGTTTACATTTATGAAATAAGTTTTTCGATACACGCGATAGTCTTCGTAATGCGATGAAAAATGTATAGGTTTCGCTTAAAACCTCGGACGAAATATCACGTTCACGTTGTACAGGTATTGTAGTAGGTATAAAAATGACTTAGAGATTCAATTAGCTTTAATTAAGTTATGATTAAAGCGAAATTTACAGGGCAGGCTTAATACATTTTTATATCTATTTCAGTAGTGAGTTTTTAATACATGTAGGTAGAACTTGGAAACTCTACTGGGAAGTAACGCATATAGAAACATTTTCAATCCTTTAAGAGCACCCGAGAGCCAACTGGCTAAAAGGTTCGTTTGTCACAGCACGTTTGACCTGGTTTCTATATTGAGTAATTACATTTAAAATGTAATAAATAGGCAGGTTAATATATCACAAAGCATTATCATGCACAGTGATTAGCTCGCATCCGCGGACCAAGGCCGCACCGGCCTATGACATGCGATGGAATTAACAATTTCAGTAAAACATTATATCCGAGGGAATTGCTGTGTTAGGATTTAATAAGTTTTATTATGGTTAATAAAAACACTAGTAAATACATCGTTTTATTAATGTTGCGGTAAAGTTTAGGTTATCACTTATTTTCAATTTTTTTTTCTCTCTGTTAAGTTTCTATGATAATATTTTATTAAACTAAATTAATGAGAAATATTTGTCGAAATACATATTAATGTTTTATAGATTTTGATGAGAGTTATCCTTAATATTGTAACTCTTCTAATCGTCACACTTGATTACTTTTTTGTTTCGCTTCGGTTTTCCTTGACGCATTTGAATTTGATTACATTTTTGGTAATAAAATTTTAGTTGGTGTGAGTGTCGTATGCATATTGTGAACCATTAAAAGTATTAAAATAAATGGCGCTACAACCTTTTAGGTCTGGGCCTCAGATTTCTGTATCTGTTTCATTTAGTTATTTGAATATGAGTTATTAAAAAAATTAAGTATTATCATTTAACTAAATAAATACGTTTGGTGCATAATACGTACATTACCTTAGAGCATATAATTAACATTTATATCTTGGTATAAGTAATAGATTTTTATTCCGGTCAGAGCCATCGGGGCCCGGGAGGCAGCGGCCCACGACGGGCGCGTACCTACTGTCTATAATCACATCACACATTTTAATGTACCAAAACGGGGTGGACTTCTAGTTTGTGAAACGACAATATGTATATATATAGGTTTCAACTAGGAGCACTAATTTTATACTGGCATTTAGTGGTACACCCAATCCTGGACCTCAAACTTACACAACAAAAATCTTATTTTTTATTTATTTATCTAAAACATAACATAGCTTAATAAAATTATTCCCTGTTTCATTAGCTCCTATGATTACATTAATCTAGTAGAAAAATGATACTCAACTCTAATTATACCTCATTAGCACTGGCGGCTCGCGGTTTTCTTCAACAGCTCTAGTAAAGTTAAACGAGTATAAAGCTTTATACTTCGAAATAAGCCCGAAAATTAATGTATTCATAGCTTTAGTTCATTTAATCTGAATTAAATTTATGAACACTTTGATGCATTACATACTTGGTACATATTCAATCAGGTAACTTACATTGAGTTTTAATTACAATGGCTGCCTTATTACAAGCGATCTCTTCCAGGCAACCTCAGTCAGAAAAAAAGCTTGTTGTAGAGGTTATATAAACACATTTAATTCTCCATTTTGAGGCTTTTATGCTGGAAATAAATCGAGTGACAGAACTAATGCATCAGGTAGCCTATTCTGTAGATTGACAGAAATATCATTTATCTTCTATTTAAAAAAAATGTTTCTTAGCGCAATACTCGAAGACGGCTGGACCAATTCGTGTGTTTTTTTATTTATTCCTTGAATCCTCTAGAATTATTTTCATGTAATTGTGTCTACTTTATTATATTGTACTATAAGAGTCCTGTATCTGAAGAAAAAATGCAACTACTGCACAAAAATCAACCTATTTCTCAAAACATTTATTTAAAACTAGCTGGCCTGGCGAACATCGTACCGCCTAACAGTCGATTCTTTATTTTTTTTTAAAACTTATTCTGCTATTCGGGACACCGGTCTAGCTAGTAAGACAAAAAAAGAAAGTTGATAATACAACAAATACATTATGTCAAATTTTTAGTAAGTAATTTTTCTCTCCGTAAGAACCATCCTCGTACTTCAAGGAATATTATAAAAAAAGAATCAGACAAATCGGTCAAGCCGTTTTCATGTTATGTCGTGACAACGGAAAACGGGTTTCATTTTTATATATATAGATTATATACTCTTTCCGCCTTATAACGTGGACTAAAGACAGCTGTGCTGTGTGTTACCATAGTTACCATTTACACATGAAAAACTGTCGTGTATAAATAGAATATTTCGTGTGCTATTTAAATTTAAACAATGTCAAAATACTATTTATTTAATACATCACGTCGCGCCGTTGTGCGGTCAACTGATGACAACGAGCCGTGAGCTGTAATTTGTCAAAACGGTTTAATCGTTGGTGATGGTTTGATGTCACATCGCTTATTAATGCAGCTATTGGGTCGAATTTGCCTGACATTTCTTAAAGACTGACAACTTTTATTGCAGGCATCGGCATAGTGATATCCGCTAACTGCCTTATAAAGCTAAAAGTTAACTTGTCTTGAATAACACGATACGAATATAGCAACAGTATTTCGGCGGTTATTACGAACAAAAGCTATCCATTTGTCGTATAAAGAGCACAGTTTCCGACTGCAAATCGAAGCATTATCGTGATATTGGCTACAAACCACAAGAACATTAGCCTCCATCAAAATAATGTGATCTACCCGATCGGAAAAGGTTCTTTGAGAGCGGTTTAATTTTCGGTGGAAATGTTTTTGCGTGAAATGAAATAGACGAGCGAGACGGAGATATGCTATCCCGTTTCCTCTTATGCAGCATTGTCTGTTATCTTACTGAAATGTAGGTCTTCGGGTTATTGTATTAGTTTTGTTGTGATTTGAAAAAAAACCGGTGTAGTCAATTATGGGTCACATGGCTTCTGCAGCTTCAAACGAAACTAAAACTCGAATGTGCGAGACATAATACGCACGCGAAATTTAAACGAATATATTGTAAGAGTTTAAGTCGACAAAATAAATACTGTATTTGTGAACATCATCGTGTTCGTGCCCAAACAGCATACAAAGTTAATACTGACCGATGTATGATATAATAAACTTTTTAATCTAAACCGTAAAATAGAGACAAACTTCATGAGCCAAACTCGTTCTAACATAGAGTAAAAATGCTAAGTTGAATAGCCACATAACTTAGAATAAGGTTTAAGATAAAATCTTCATAAAACATAACCACGGCGCCGTGAATGTCTTCCGACGCTACGTCGGCTTTCAAAAGACCCGTAATCTATACGCTCCAACTAAATGAATGCAGAAATAATACCTATGTTAGCAAACAGCAGCTCTTTCTTGATAATATTTTCTTGATATTAAGGCAGTTCGGCTCGTGAGACCCGCTGTGAAGCGATTCTCGAGTGCGCTTTAAATAACTGCATTTTATTTAAAGCTGGGCTCAGTTTGCTAATATTGTATGGAGGAATATTAAAAAAGGCATTATTAGTTATGAGCTTGGCTTAAGTCTCTTTGCTTCGAGTTATGAAGACTTTTTTTAGATACTTGGAAAAGAGGAAACTAGTACTAAATTAGATTATAAATCAATGCCAGGAATGTTAGTATGATATATAATGTTAATAGAATAGTTATTTAATTAAAGTTGACACTGGCGGTGGATTAGGGAAATAGCTAGTCAGGAAAACACCTGAGGTGGATAGAAAAACGATGTCAATGTGACAAGGGCAACAATAGCGCGGCCGCCGCCCGGGTGAAGGACAGGTCGACCTCCAGCTGTACTAATCTGTGTTTTCGCAAAAAAATTGTCTGTATTTGGTCGTTTAATATATTTACTTCCGATAGAAGGCCGCCTCGGATCTAGAATGTTTATTTAGTATATGTAACGTGCTTTTATACGAAGTAACAGATTTATAGACGGCAAATGCACCTACCTTTTTTAATTACAATTACCGATGTCTTAGATATATTTATAATGTTATCTCACAACGGTAAGGCGAATAACTTCTGTATAGTAAGGATTATCTTAATATATATAAATTACGTGTCACGTTGTTTGTCCGCTATGGACTCCTAAACTACCAGACCGATTTCAATCAAATTTACACACCGTGTGCAGTTTGATGTAACTTAAAAGATAGGATAGCTTACAATTTATACCCGTAATATTATTTTATTGCAAAATATTTTCTAACAGATGGCGCTGTGTTGAAAGTACCAACGTTTCTACTAAGCTACAATTTAATGGCATTACCACCAAAAAAGCATGGTGGTCCCCATGACTGGTGTTCTCTTACCGTTTTCCTTGAATAGGTTACTACTATGTAATATAACTAAAACCTTAGCCACAGCAACGCTTGGCCCGTCTGCTAGTATTTTATAATTTCTTAAACTTACGTTAATGACTATACAACTTATATAATACTCTGACGTGTCGATATACAAATGTCTATATGATGCAGAATAATGATGGTAGGTCATCCCTGCTTGACACACCGGATAAACCTTGTACACAACCCTCCTATCGACCTAGTTTTACCGGTGTTTGAAAAACAATAGACTGCAGTCGAAATGCACATTCCTCGCTTCACGGCGCACCCCTTACTTTTTCGATGAACTAGTATTTTAATTATAGAATGCATAAAATAATGAAATGGGAAAATGTAAAAGATTGCAATGCAGCATATCGATCGCGGGGATGCGACATTATTCATACCTTTAACTAGCCTTTTTAATCAGATATGCTTTTAAAACAGGAGATTATTGCCATTGGAATATTTATAGTATATTCATGTATTTGAAGTCAATGAGGCTTTATGTATATACAAACGCATTACTGTGTTTGTTTTTATGACAAATAATTTTTGTATCCATTAAACCGGAACAAATGTAATTTTTCTGAAAACCGAATCCCAGAAACATCGTCCGCCTTGTAAATCACTAAGGTACGGAGACGGAATACAGTTCCCTTAAACATACAAAAAATAACATACATACATACATATTTATTTTTTCATTTTATTTGAAATAATTTAACTAAAGCTCGGCTAATTCTATGAAATCGTGTTTACGATATGCTGAAAAGCGACAGTTTAGGTAAAACGGTGCAATTAGCCTGATCTAGTTTTTATGAATACGGGGTATATTTATTGCTCACAAATTGTATGAAAAGTGGTAATTCTAATTTTACAGTAAATGGAAAAATCAAAGGATAAAAAACATTCGTACGTCATTTGGAGTAAGATCATTTAATGGACACCGATCACAGCTGATTCGACACAATGGTCATGTAAGTAAAAAGTGGCGTAAAGTATGTGATTGCGGAATGTCACTTCCGTTATCTTTAAGTATGCGCTACACGGTATGAAACGGCGGTTTGAAACTTTGGTTTCAAACCGTGTGGATAGTTGTTTTATGCCAAATTTCGTTTAACCTTGGTACGCCCTTGGCAGCACGCTTTGCGTTGCAAACCGCGACCAAAACCGTTGGTTTGAAACCGTCTAACCGCTTGTTTAAAACCACGCGTTCGGCAGTCATGCTGCGGCGGCGAGCGTAGGCGCACGAACGTGAAGTTATTACCGAATTGCTCGAATTATACAGAGAATTGCCATGTCTTTGGGATATGGATGTGAAAAAAAAATCGATTAAAATTGATTTTTTTACGCGATTTTTATATTTAAAATAATCGATTATTTTTATAATTGAAAATCAATCATAGTCGATTTTTTATCTGCCACCTAGCGACATTATGTTTGGTATTTTATAACCCGGACTTTGAACTATTAGGGATATTCGATATATACAACGATGTTTACAATGCGATACATTGAATCCGATTCTTTGAAGATGTATTGTTTTTTTGTAAAACATCGAAAGGATGATAAAACTATAACTAAAAAGTAAAATAAATTTATTCAGCAGCACAAGACTACATACAATTAAAAATACAACAAAAATACTGCAATGTGCTACTGAAGAAATCGATTATTTAATAATCGATTTTTCATGCTAAAAAAATAATCGATTAATAAAAAATCTATTTTTTTATGCAGAATGTCACATCCCTACGGAGACGTCTTATCAGCGCAACGTTATTTTGGACACTGTTGGTTTTAAACCGTGTAGCCGAAAAGCGCAACTCGCTTTTATTTCGTTTCAAACCGCCGTTTCATACCGTGTAGCACATGCTTTACCCATTAAGTTCGTTTTTTCCTAGTAGTATAAGACCCCGATATACAACGACCTTCACCGAGATGCTTATTTAATGAAACGTATTTTATATTTAATTTAATACGTCAATAAATATAATGGGTATGGGTTGCCTAGCAAATTTCAGTCCAGAGTATGTTTAATTAATTTAAAAAAAATTTTTTTTTTATAATTTGCATGTAGTAAATTTATTGCATTTTTTTCATATTCAATTAAATTAAATATAAATTATCATATTAAATTGAATATAAAATACGTTTCATTAAATAAGCATCTCGGTGAAGGTCGTTGTATATCGGGATCTTAGACCATAGTATGTATTTCTTTGTCCCTTTTGTTCACAAAGAGCGCCATCACAAATTTGGATTTCCATTTTGAAATTGCGACATTCAGTAAGCTTTTGCAACATTATAATAAACTCGAATATATTAATAAATTTACAGACTTTAATTTAATTAGAATTATTGAAACATGATGAAAATTGGATTTAAAAGCATGTTTTGACTATCGATAGTGTTATGTTAAAATTTTAATTAAATATTTGTTGTGATTATATTAGTGAAACTGCGTTGTTAAATTTATCACAATTGATAGCGTACATATTAAAGTAGATTTTATCGCTATACTAATGAACTAATTAAAATTATATTATAAAAGTTTTCATTATTTGTTTATTCCCTGTTAAAAGCCACTTTATAATTCGGGTGTGAATAGCCTGGATGTTATACCAGGAACACTTAAAATATGTAAGTTTTCTTATATATACATAATTTGATTGTTAAGTACCAACGAACTTTACTGTTTTTATTGATTGTTTTTGGCTTAGAATTTTATTTGATGTTTTGCTTTTAAATATTTAGTAGGAGCGTTTTTTAACTTAAAAAAAATATTTTTTGGAATTTACGCAACGTACGTACATTCAAAATTATTTTAATTATTCAATTGTAGCTTATAATAGTTCACAATTTAACACAATTAGGTTTGTCTTACCTAAATTGAATGGTACTACTAATACTTCTTGAGTATCTTGTCTTGAGTCCCGAACCCATAAAATCTCGTAATATTTTCTTAACTTCATATGTGTAAGATAACACATGTCGTTGACCCCGTGATAACAAAAAGAGAAAGTAAAGTGGTCTCGGCACGCAATCATCGACTCTTGGAGGTGGTCCAATAAAGCTAGGTCAAGGTTGTCATTTCACCAACTTCTTATAAGCGAATACTTAAAGGTGCCTTTTATATTAATAAGTGTGCGTACTATTGTTTACGGTAAGAGTAAATATTGTAATGGCGGGTTGAGGAAAAGTTGGAAACTGTTTTATATTTCTTATTTATTGCTTTATCAGCTACTGCTTGGTAGATAAGTCTTATGAAATAAGTCTTTTACACATTTTTATTAAATCTACGTCTGCTTATTAACGTAAAGAATGTAAATTTTTTCATACTCTTTACCTCATTTTTCGTTGTTTGTCCACTATTTTCTTAAATATTTTGTCACTAGTTTAGATTTTCAAAGTTTGTTTGTTGTTTATGCTTCGTACAAAAACATAGTTTGTAGACTTTCATAGGATTCAAATTCAGTTTAATTCAGTTTTAAATGACTTCATATTTAATTTGTTAGGTATACTCGCGTATAAATATAATAAAAGATAATTGAATGTATGCTAATGTAAATTCTAATTCTTAATAATGTTGCCACGGTCTAAAGAGATTCTACGCATGTGTTACCCTGCATTTATTATGCTGCAATTCGTCGTGTTTGCTCGATGCTGTGTCAAGGTTTACTCGTTATTGGGTCACCGTAAAACCTGATGTGGAAAATTAACGAAAGATTCTATAAAAAACTAGAAAGATTATTTTCTGCTTATTGGGCCAATTAATACGTAGAACAGTTATACATGCATAAGAAAGGTAGCTCAAGAATTGCTCGCGAATGCTTCTTCTACAGTTTTATTTCTTTATTGTTTGTTCTTAAAATGCAGACACGTAGATTTTATTTCTCCTCTTATACATCGCTATATACAGGTTATAATATCGTAATATGTAAGACACATATTGCGATATTATAATATGGGTAGATATTTATCCAATTAATATCTAATCTCGCTCATTAATCAAATACCTTCCCTAATTGATGTTATTAAGTTTTCATTCCGTATATATTATAACTTTGATAGTCTGTATTAATATTTTAATGACACAAGCTATTTTGAAATAAAATTAGTCGCATTGAATGAGACCAATTTAATTTTTAAATATTTCTAGAAAGAATGTTTGAAGTCGGTACGTACATGCGTTATATAAACATATTCTTTTTTGTTTCTTGTAATATTATTAGTATAGAGAAAGTTATATGAGTAATATAGGTTGCAGTCCAAACATTTTACCATTGTTTTTGGTAACATAATTAGGGAAAAAATTGGAATTATATTGTTGTCTAAAGTATTCATTTATTTTATATGTACAGCCAGATCTTAATACCTAGAATTAAATGGTTTTTAAAAGTTGAAACAACCAGCTAATTATTTCGTTCCTTGAAAAAGACGTTGAGCGGATTAATGGGAGTGTAACATGTGATTCGGCTGCGATTACTCTATTTTCAACTACTTTCTAGTGGTTCTAGATGACGTCAACTTCTGCTGCTATATTTTAAAAGCAATGGAATAGTGCGAGATATTATATATATGTACATAAAATTGGACCTCGTAAATAACCTTCAGTCTCCATATGTACGCTACGAATAGGGTTTTAACACAACTATATAATCTAATGAATGCATGAGATTGGATATCATAAATATCATCGCAAATACTCAAAAATTCTTATTAATAGTACACAAGTAAGAGTATATTACTATATGCAGACTATTTGTGACGCTGGTAGGCTTTAGGTATTTTAAATAACTGTCACAACTTCATAGAAAGTTAAATTCAAAATTGGAATCTACTTCAAATAATATATACGTACATTTTAAGTGATGAATTAATACTACCTGCGTTTGAAAATGGAACTGCCATAATTTCCGGTTCGAAACCGTCGTGAGTGACATTTTCTATTGCGAAGGAGGTTCGAACCGGGCCCTCACACCTATAACCCACAAATAGCCAGCGTACTCGTCGTTCGGCAAATGGAATCAAATCAATTTACCTTCCCAACTCAATTGGTTGAGCGCGATATTGCTGAATTGCTTTTATTCCCCGTGTTTCTCACTGACTAATGTTGAAGTTTTATTTCTTTTATCAAAGAAAGCTCGGGAGTAATCTTTGTCGCTACTTTTTTGCGGATAAACCACATTATCTTAATGCTATTTTAGTCTGATTTTTGTGTTCTTTGATAAAACGTAGCCAATTTCAAGGAGCGCCACAAATAAAATGAAAAGGCTTGGTAATGAAAAGTTACGGTTGGGTGTGCAAATAAATTCTTATTTTGTTTATCACTTTTGTGTACATTTATTTTAGTTACGTTTAGTATTATCGGTGGCATGTCTGCGGTATTTTGTCTATGATTTGAGGCAATTTAAATATTTACAAGCCCTTTGACATGATTTGATTACTTACATCAAATATTAAATATGGTGCAGACACATTTTTCAGCTTGTTTCATTGATATATTTTTTAAATCAAGGCCGAAATTTGGTTGTGAATGCAGCTTACGATCTATTCTCTTTTCATTGGTTTTATGTAAATTTACTGAAATATAATGATTTTTGTTGAAGTGGTTGAAAAAGTTTCAATAATACACGCGGACGAAGCTGAGGGCGGAAGCTAGTATATTATTTTATTCGTCAACCATTTTATAATGAGAATAATCAGAAACTAACGAAAATATGTTATAGAATAATATACACGTGTGAAAATTACATGAGAACTTAAGAAGGCGCAGTGCTAACCAGATCCCTGCAAACCTAAACCTTCCTAAACAATCGAGAAGCAATTTAATTTGATTGGTTGATTCCATTTAAATGATTAAGTACTGGAATTTATGTTAGAACAATTACTACACACAGTAGACCCGTAATGGGCGAGTGATTTACGAGTTGAGAATTTCAAGCTTAAGATTTTAATCCACCCAACAAGATACAAGTATGTATCAAACAAACTTAAACTTCCGACAGCTGAATGGCATTTGACAGTTTCAGATAATGAAATATAGATTTAGAGCTATCAAGAACCTATCGGCGAATTGATAAGGGTCTATTAGTATTCAACGCGACGAGCGGCAATTTGTTATAGGAGTGTTGCCCACGTTTTCTCTGAAAATAATTGTACGCTTAAATGAAATGCTTTTTTTTTAATTTCGTAATTTTTGTTACGTACTTAACTTTACTAAGAATAGAGGCAAGGCCTCCTTTCCGGAGAACGCGTTTTGGCCGAAATTCACCGATGTCCAGATTGAGGATTCTATTAAACGAGCTGGATCTGGACATCCATAGTTGCTCACCTCAGACTTTGAGAGCGATTTTCGTTTAGTGTTTGCTTAAATTTTTTTTATTGTTTAGATTAATTAATTTTATTACTTCTTGTACCTATGCTATGTTTGCCAGTAAGTGTTTGACACATTGAAAACTGTATTTATTTGTGTTTATTTTTCTTCTGTCAATGTATTAATGTGCCAAGCGTTGGCAAGCTTTTTATAAATAAATAAATAAAGTATGTTAAAATATGTGTTTTTAATTTTGGAACGGAAGCCCGTTGAACTTTGAATATGGCCGGCGGTTACCTTCAGAGCATACAAGTCATCAAAATATGCTCAATATCACATTTCCTGTGAAATAGTGGTACACTGCTCGAGGAGTAAGCGGATTACATGGTATTGTGATGAGCGAGTGGAGGCCCTTAGCAGCTAAGCTGTGTACTGACATACAATAGGCTTGGCCTTGCCGTCTAACGTACTAACCGCAAACCATACACCGCCAAACTCATTGAATCGGGTTTTGGTGTAATTTAACGTTTTAGGCTTTTTGAAATAACCATTATTTTTTAATGATATAAAAAATTTCAACTTCTGTCGTAGCAGTAGTTTTATTGAAAATTAAAAGTAAGGTAAGGCAACAAGTAAAAGAAACATAATCTAAAGCGTTTTAATATTATTATTTATTAAAAATAAATAAATAAATTAGTTGCGCTACAACCTTTTAAGGCCTGGACCTCAGATTTCTGTATCCGTTTCATTTGTAAATTTAATAGGCACGTAGGTGATAAGTTCCTGACTTTGGGTCTAAGGTAAGCCGCTTTCCTCACGATGTTTTCCTTGTCCGTTCGAGCGAATGTTAACTGCGAACTTAGAAAGAAAGTCCATTGGTGCACAGCCGGGGAGCGAAGATACGTTCTCAGAGAGTCCAATATTATTATTAGTAATTATAAAACTCATTATGTTTCACAAGCTTTACAGCGAGTATTTAGTTTTGAACTATATACTTATAAATAATATTAATATAAGGAGTATTAAGCAAACAATATTTTATATTAAACAAGTTTTTTCTAATCTTGTGGTTCGAGAAGATACGATTTTAGCGTTTTAACAAAATGTAACTTATATTAGCGTAATTTGCAAAAATTTGTAACAATTTTCTTCAGAAAGTATTGAAGAAAGATTAAACACAATGTTCGGCTTACAAACTAGACATTTGTAATGATTGAAAGGTGTTTAACTTCTGAGGACCACTTTAAGGAAACTTTGAACAAAACCCGAAAGTTTGCCGCTTTCGCTTCGATAAATCGTCTTATATTCTTAGCTTTGTGACATGAATTTTAATATTGGAACGGTTATTCCATAAATGACATTATTCACTTAAAAGTTACCCTTAAACGTTTAATTGTTATTGGAACAGTGTGTGAAGCCTGCGATTCTTCCTGGGATTGTTCGTACCTCGATTATGCAATGGGTTTTTATATACACAATGAATCAAACAATATTCCATACATGACGGTACGGTGACGCTGATCACCAACTTTCCTATAAATGACGCAGAAATGTAAGAAGACTCGAAATGTATTACCGCGTTGCGACACGCCAATAGTATAGTAATTGTAAATAAAGATATTTTTGCTTTTAACGAATTGCACAAAAACATATATGCAATGAACGAATGTATAAATACCAAATATTGTATGCATTATTAAATTTAACTTAACGAATTCACAAGCACGTCTGCACACTAGTTTGTATAAAAAATAATTTTAAATTGCTGACGCGATTATGCAAATAGCTACGAAAGTGCCCTCAATGCTATGAAAAATATTTTTGTATTACATTTTAGTAGTTGGTCATCTTTCCTGATGACTGTATATTGCGTAAAGGGCCTTTCTGAATATTTTAAAGAAATAAGGTCCATTTTACTGTTAAACTGAAATACTTTATAGCTTTGCATAAATAATGTTAAAACATATAAATTAGCGGTTTTAACATTCCGAAAAGTAGCTTTCTTTATTATTAGGGCCTCGTAAGTGTTATAAACGACCGCAAAAGTCAAGTAATTTTTGTATTCGCCTTAGAAAACAGTATAATTTCGCAATTATTTATTCGACGCACCTAATTAGTTTTCTGTATACGATCAATAATTAATTGTTAGGAGTGACATGGGTTTTGGCGTTTTGGTTAATTGACTACCCCGTTTAATTTATATTCGAAGCAGAACGTCAGCGTTTTGCAATAAGTTTGAAATTGATTTTACGATATTTTTATAGCGAAGCTCGCGTCGCCGCCAGATGGCGACGTTATAATAAAAACCTCTAATGCGTGACTAGCACTTTTAACATAAAAATTGCACGAAATATGTACAGCGCGTCTACAATCTAGTTTACTTTAACTTCGCGAATTGCGCTTCGCTCGGGAAAATATAAAATTGGGTAAAAATTGTTAGATAAACTTTGGTATAATCTTAGTTTATACCTAGAGCGTGTCGGCAATCTTGTACTGACTGACTAAAGATATTATAACAGAAATGTGTTAGCAATAAAGACTATATTAAAGGCCGGAGTTTGATTACTCATTGTGTAACATTTATGAGAAATGTGTATACAATATGGCGCTTAAATTTTCCGCTGAGTGCCTTATTCATAAAATTCTAATTTTATCCTTAATGTCTGAACGTAAAATGAAGGAAAATTATTTACAAGATGCTTAAGGACATGTTCAACCGGGGCGTGTTTTATATATATAATCTTATTTGTTTTATGAAAAAATATTATTTAAATTCTAGAACATATTTTGTTACAGCTACATAATGATACGTTATCTAACACGACGCTAATTCTTTAAGGACTTATTAACTATGGCGACATCTTTCATAAAAAGTCATGTCAAACAGTGTCATGAATATACGAAAAGAAGAAATTTTTTCTCCAAAAATTTCTTCCTAATTTAACTATTATTACTGTTTATCGTGTTCAACACAGCCTTAACAGCTCTCATGGACGTGTACGCGTTTCGGCGATTCTATTACGATATTCGTGTAAAATATAGCCCCTTATAAAACGTGTAATAAAACCCGAGCAAGGTGCCTGCTGGTTTATGTGGACATTTTGTACAAGACATTTTTCTGAGTGAAAAGATATGCTTGAAATGTGACGTACAATGTTAATAAAAATGTTTTTACGTCAGTGCGCGTTTGTTAAAGAAAATATGTTTGTGAAGCACATTTTTTTGAATTTTTTGAAAATGTTCTGTTTCTTAAATATGGTGTTTTATTGACTTTTCTGCATCTTTACCCTTTTTAATTTTACGTTACGTATGAGATTAGGTTTGGTACTAAACAGATATGATCGAATTTAAATTTAAACAAACCGTGCTGTGTCACTTGACATCAGATTAGATAAATTAAAAAAAGACGGCGAGCATGCATGGTGAATATCATACAGGTGAAGGAAGCCAGAGAGGTATATCAGGACACTAGCAAGTGGAGATCCACGATCTTTGCCTATCCTATCTTGCTACCTTCTTACCCTGCCTTGCCTACCTTCGGGATAAAAGTGCGAAAGTAGAAATAGATAAAAAAGATATGCTGCGTCCGTCTTTATATGAATTAACGTCTTTTTTTCTTACTCACTAATTAATATACGTATACATTTGCTAGTATACTTTGATATCAATTTTGTAAATCTCATAATTATTTTAATCTTGACGCATAACTTTCATTACGTATTGCTCATACAAAATGAAGTTCAAGTCAAAAATGGATCTGCTTAGGATTATGGCGAGCCTGAGTATGGCTGTTGATAATGCCCAGTTGTCTTATAAAGAAGATTTATGAGAGAAAGGAATGCGCTGTTGCTACGCGACGCGAATTTAATAACGCCAGCCTCCTCCATGGCGAATGGCTATATCCATTATCACCATGTTATGAAAATATCAAATGGGTGAGCAAATGAAAAATGTAATATGAAAAATTTGTAATGCTTTATTAAGTAGCTCCAAGACATATTTTATTTTAATATATTTATTATGTAAGATTTTTATGGAGTCAGGACTTGTGTAAACCATAGGCAATATTATCGTTTATATTTTTAACAAAGTTCTGATAGATTATATTTGGTAATTTTTTTAATATCCTTTGTAGGATTGACTTAAGAAATCATTCATCATTTTGCATAAACAGTAAACCTATAGCCATGAAATTGGTTTGAATTACCCAAATAGACTTGCAAGCAGCTAAAATGTGTATCCAACGAGTTCAAAGCATAGTGTTTATCAAGCTTTAAGTTTATTCAATGAAAGGATAATTTTATAGCCATAAGTCTTGCGATTTTTGGACATTTAATTTTTGGAAGTAGCAGCCCAATATGTTTTTTAAAAAAATCTTCAGACTTTAGAATCTTATCTATGTATTAAGTTCTAACTTATGTAGTCTTTGCAACGCTATATAAATCGAAGTTACGGCTCTAATATATTGTAAGAAATATCTTTACGAAATCGTTTCCACGAACAATTCATAATAAATGACAGGACAAATCTATTTCTCTTATTGTTGTGATATATGTGGGGATTACGTTGTATTACATTCTATGCGAAACTTATTTCCTGGTTATTACTATATTTAATTATTGGGCGTTTACGTTTTTATTTCCCGGAATTTGTTAGAATAGCTTATTTATATATTTTTAGGGTATAATGCCGATTCATATATTTCACTCAAACGTAGCATGTAGTAACGATTATGAAAATATGTGTTAGGCTGGACTTAAGTTCCTATACAAGCAAGAATTGCTGTGTCAGTGTCTCAGGGTGGACTGCGGGGCGCAGTTGAGAGCTGGAGCACTGAGGCGCGCCGGCCCGTAATAACAATTAGTTATGTAAAACATTAAATTAATGTAATTTTATAATTTTTCTTTCTGAAATGGATTACTTGGCTTGCGATAAAATGTATCGTGTAAATTTCAAAATCATATTGTGTACATTTTTGTCATAAAATGAAAGTGTCAAAAATTGGCTATGTTTGGATTTTTTTCTATCAAGTGAAGTTATTTAAATCGTGTATCGATCTTTCATAATGGATACATAAACTACTGAACTCCACCATATATTTTTTCCATTTGCCCTACTTCAAGAAACGATGACGAAAAATGGAGAGAAACAATATACTTTTTTGGAGTTTGGCGACCAGATAGGTCCTTAATGCGGAATAATGAAGATAAAAGACAATTTAGTTTTAATATATAGTGTACTCTAAATCCAATACGTCTTTGACATACGGGTGACTCCTCTAGCGCTAAGTCTCGTATCTGAATATCATAGTGTGTGTAATAATGTACACTTATATTTTTATACATTAGGGATTTAACAATCTTTTAACTTTTTAAAGGTGATTTGCACAACTCAGGTTCTTTAGTTTTGATTATTTTAACATATTTGTTTGTCATGCATGTCATGCTGCGCCTGTTATTGAGTTTTCTTTTCGATTAATGTGAGTTTTACTATTATATAATATATTTTTGTATAAGCAAGTTAAGTTGTCTTATATAGGAATTTGGACAGACCATAAAATATGTATTTTATTTTGTACAGATATTTTAGTTGCGGGTTTCACGTCCGGACCCTTTTGGACTTCTTATCGAAAATATCGGTAGTAATAGAGCCACAAGGCCGAGCTGCCCCTTGAGACATAATATGATTTGTGGGTCGAGTTGGGATAAGTTGTCTTGAGACGAGCAATGTCGATTGATTTCGTTTAGGTATCTCTGTTTGTTTAGGACTTCCCGAGCCGTTAATATAAAAATAATATAGTTTTAATTTATTTGTACCACGCAGGGTGTATAACGTGGTGGTTATTTTAATTTGATGTTGGTGTAATAGAAGGCCGGCCTGCCTTGACTTGACTGAAAATTTGATAGGTGTGTAGAGGGTATATTGTGGTGTGAGGATTAATGAAATGATAAATGATACAGGACTTCTTTTGGAACATTGTACACCAAATGTCGATAGAAACTAAATATTATTAAAAATATGGTGTAGGCGGTATAGACGAGTGGAAGCTTCTTCTTAACGGGCTCCGCCGATCTCTAGCTTGAGCAGTGCCATACAAATCACCCTACAAGCGCAGTAGTAAACAAAATTATACTTCAACATTTTAAAATAAATTGCTACTTAAAAATCAAATATTATGTCTTTACTCAATATTTTAGATGAAACATCTTCCAAATGAGGAATGTATTGACATCAAAGTCAAGTCAAGTCGTAAGGAGTTTCTCAGATTTCAAAGCATTGGCTGTTCAAGGAAAAAAAGCTTACACGTATATCCTAATGAATATACTTTGCTACTAACGACGATTAGAAAGATTTTGTGATTTTTTAAATATATTTGATGTATTTCCTACTCTTACTTAATCCTAGTCTGTCTGATTCTCTAAAATGTGGTATTGTTGTGTATAACTTATTTGGTTTTATTCTTTAATTATGAATTTAAATCATATCTTCCAGGCGCATCAAAAGTCAACAAGTTAGAAAAGCTTTAGTTACTTTAAATCAATTGTTATACTTCACCTGTTATTTTGAAGTTGTGTTGGCAAAAAATAATACGTTATGTCGAAGTTTATGTATAAAACCAAACCAAAAGTTAAAAGTTATGACTAACAAGTTTAAAACAATATATAACTAATAAAAAAGTTAAAATAACTTCCGGCTGTGTCTGAGCAATATTCTCTTTGTGCAATCTTTGTGTTTCCGCTTCCTTTTGAAGTAATGGTTGCGGTATACTTTGTTTCTTTTGTCTTTCGTTTCGCAACCTTCTTTGAGAATATACAAAATAATTTTTAAACTTAGACAAGCGATGTAATGTTGATCTAGGTGGCATTTTTATACTTTTACTAGCTGCCTCCGCGAACTTTGTTTCTCCTTAATGTTGTTATACTTAGCCTACCATTTTAGTACATACCAACATGGAACATTTTCCTATGCTACCCCGGAGACTATTAGATTTTCCGGAATGAAAAATTTTTAGGCTTTTCTGTGAATTTTTCTCTATATAGTATATGTGAGTTCAAGTCATAAGTTTTTAAAATTACAAACATAAATAGGGGTTGATCGTAGAGAGGTGAAAATTAGGGGTTGTATGTTTTTGGTATGCTGTAATAAAAAAAAATTTTTTTTGTGGTGGACAGTAACAATTTTTTTTATCACTAAGGGGTCTGAAAGATATATAGTAGCCGATTCTCAGACTTACTGAATATGCATAAAAAGTTTCATAAGAATCAGTCGAGCCGTTTAGGAGGAGTATGGGAACGAACATTGTGACACGAGAATTTTATATATTAGATACGGTAAAATTTGTAGTTGTTAATCTCTCAAAATCATAAAATTTGATTTATATGATATCTATTTCGACAGAGGTTATTCTGAAATTTGACCTAGTTAAGATCATTGATTTATTCCCATATATTTTAGAACACTCTCAAGATATTCCCTATAGCAATCAGTATTTCCGTTGGGAAACGAGTTTGGCCTATTGTTTTCTCATTACCCGCCCTTTCATTATTATCCCTAACGAGTTACTTGCTCAGCGTTATTTGAATACAAAATGATACAAGACGAGGGCTTCGAAGACAATTACCCTGCGCCTTAGAGATATGATTAATTATTTATTTGTAAATATTTTCTCCATTCAAATTCGCAAAATTTAATATTTAAACAAAACTCTTGTAGACTGTACTATGTTACTCTAGTTCTAGTATGATTTACTAGCGCCAGGATTAAATATATCAGTCGTTATACGTATATATATGTATTTGTTTCTATAGTATATAAATATGTTTTTTCAATTACGTATTGTTATTGTTGTAAAATTAATATTATTATTATAAAAATCCATTTAAGAACCGTTGTTTAAAATGAAATAATTATGCGTTAGAAAATTTTCTATACATACCTACGTCAGAAGCTTAAGGAAACTCGTAAATGGTGCGTAGACAAGTTGGTAGCTTACTTCTCGTATGCTGCTACATTAAGAAATAGCCGTAGCAACGTCTACGCTATTTATTCTTACAAATAGATTATTTAAGCTATTAATTCACTAGATACGTCATGTAAACAGTGACTAACTTTCAATGTTTAGACATCGCGCTCGCTAGAAGCCCCTTATTGTAGGCGCATCATAAGTCATAACAAATGGTATTGTGTAGACTCTGGTCTGACGTAAAATTCCTGTCTATTGTGAACGTTGCAAAGTAGACTGTATGCATCAACTGTATTGTCATTATGTCGATATTAAGCTGAGCTGTCTGCGCTCACCGATGTTGCGGATGTTCATTGTATTAGAGCTTTACATAGAAACAAAATGAGGCCGAGTCTTGTTATGCCGCCTGAAAAGGAGATAGATGACTTTCAAATACAATCAAACACTAAGGTTGTGAAGGAATCTTGAATAAAGTATTGATAATATCTAGATACTTAGGAATTGTTGGCAAATGGTATTGAAGACATCTATAACGTTGAAATTTCATAAGCTTTATTCAGGAATGTGTTTTATTTCTTTTTTTTTATATAACGGAATATATGTGCCAAAAAAACGTATTAATTATTTATATTTAATTTAGTTTAGGTACTGCCAAAATTAAAACAAATTCGCATATTATCCTCACAATCTCGTGTTTAAAATTGAGATGAGTTTGAAAGTTCTATCACATGCTGAGATATTTAATTACAAATTATGATATTTTTAAACATTATTCATGAATAAATATGAAAAATATACATGTGTCTATACCTACTTATATATTTTTTTTATAATATATCATACATATATTCTTATTCATGTATAAATAAGAAAAATATATATGGGTCTATAATTACGTCTATACTTAAGTATGCATTCATAATTTAAAAACAAAATCACATTTATTCTACAGTACTTTTTTAATTGCAGGTAAGACCAGTTATGAATATATAGCATGAGGTGTGGTAAGTTTATATATTATCTATGTTTTGAAAAATCAAGTTTAGGGATAAATTAATTATATTTCCTTAATTCATCATACTAATTAATTTCTCGTTGTTCCTCATTAAGTATTTTACAATATATAGTAAAGTATGAAATAAGATGTTATTAAAAATCTTATTGGATTTTTACTATAGCATTAATTGCTAATGTCTTATGACAATCCTTCTAAAAACAATATAAGGATTCACGGCATGGATTTAATATAAAGCTTCATCTTAAAATAGGTTGACCCGAAATTTAAGAGTTTATTCTCAATGAAACCATTTACTTTGCAATATTAATGTTTTTGTTTTATGGTTGTAGCCCAATATTAGATTTGGAATAATACGCGATATTAATCTACTTACGATTATGATTTTCCTCATCAAGTTAAATTCGTTAATCATGATAAATGATAGGTAAATAGAATTTACAATGCCCGTGCGGCGCGCCCTAACTCACTTGATTCAATTAAATCATAACGATGTGTTGAGTGATACATGTTAGAAGCTGTGTTGTTAAAACTTAATTATTAACTTGTGATGTAGTTGATGTTTTGCTAGTATATTAGTTTAACATCATGAGTTTTTAAATATTATACACACTTACCGTATCCATAAAGATTGATTCTAATTGCACTCTTTTAACTTCAGTTCTCTAACTCTCCAATCGTGTATTTTCGAAGAAAATTAGCAAGTCCAATGGATTTTTATTATCACCGCAAAACGCACACACACTTATTATACACACCAAAACAAACCTCAACAAGCAAATTATTAGTACATAATGTTCGTCGTATTTGGTGTAATCCGTTATGGATATATTTTTAATTTAAACAAATATTATATTTTTCTAAAACTGTGGATTACCTACTCTTTCATCTGCTCTATTAAGTTTACGGTATGATGAAAACTCACATAATTTAGATATAACGGTTCAATTTGATTCATTTATCGCGATATGGTGTGTGGAAAACAGCATTGCATTTCTGCTTTTTCTACGACAACAACAAGAGCTGTATGTCGTAGGAGAAAGAAAGATGGTTGCAAATGAATTTTTTGGAATATTTTAAACAAATTTTTACCTCGTTTGGAGTACTACTTAATTTAAAAGAAAAATGTTCTATTGGACGATTTCATTTAACAAATTTCTCAAATGGAGTAAAGTCAGCTAACAAATAGTTCGAGGCTGTGTTTATTGCAAGCTATTAACTTAAACGCTGCAGCATTTGTCTGCTTCACTTCACGATTTATGGACCCACTTGTTCATTTACTACTAGATCTTATTGATAATCACCTTGGTTTACGGGAATAACGTGCGAAAATATGGCACATATATTTAGTAGTAACATTTGTATGATCATTAACCACCGATAGACACACATTGACTCGAATATCCATAGATTAATTTACAAAGTTAAAAAAAAGTTTAAGGATCTCATTCGTCTCTTTTCATCACAATTTGACAGAAAGACACGACAAAGTACAACTAAGTTAATGTTTAAAAAAATGCAATTAGACTAATTTGGTTTATAAATAAGTATGTGAAAATTTATCTATTTTCACATCGCAAGAAGGTAAAATGGCGGTGCACAAATATTACGCGCAGAATGGAATGCGGTTATTTTTATAATTTACAGCAAAAATTATATTTTATTGTACGCAAAATAATCGAAAAAAAAGGAAGATACAAACAATGAAATTTGTTGTTTCTAGAACATAAAACATTTTATCTGTCTGTAATCTGACTTCTCCACAAACACTTGATTGAACCTCAGTTTTATTACGACTGTGAACCTGAATTAAGGTTAGCTACTGTTTTATAATACCACAGGACATGAACTCTACATTCGTGCTCCAAATAGCGATAATAAAAACTATATATTACTTCGTATTTTTGTAAATCTCATTATTTAAGAATGCCAGACAAAATGGTCTGTCACATAATATACTGGAATGCAATTTATGGTATGTAACTTCATGCTTTCCTGATGTACTCTGATAACTTTGTATAATTAGTTAATTGAATTTTCGAAGAATTAAAATCTGATGCTAACAATATTGTGGGTTTCACAACTGTTTGTAGAACGTAGACTGTGGAGGTACACAGGTAGTGGTAATCTTATCTCACGCGCGGGCTCACTTTGAGATTGCCTTTGTTTAAATTTACGAGATTAAGCTTTTGTTCGCCCTTCCGCTACCTCACGAAAGCTTATCTTGTGCAAGCTTTTTTGAACTTTTAGGACTATTGGTTTATCTTTATACACTGATGTATTAGGATTACATTTCGTTACTAATTCACACAAGTGAGAAAAATAATTGTACATATGATAACAGTTCATATGTTAGGCCTATTTTTTGTGTTTACAACGCCTCGCTCAAATTGTGTGTTTTAAAGATTTGTAGTGTTTGTGGCTAAAATTATAACTACTCTCCTATATATCATTATCGATTATTGAGGCTAGACACCCTTAAACGTTAATTAAATTCAAAGTTTAGTCAGAATGTGTGCGTAATCAAACATAGGCTTAAGTATTCGAGGTATATTTGCATAAATAATTGAAATAATTTAAGTCGTAAGTCAACTCAAGGAGTAATTTTGCTTTAACTATGTATTAAAGTTGGACAATTTCGGTGAAAACCTTTTCTCAAAGCATTTGGGTCCCACGAGAAATTCGCCTGCTAAGGTATTTGGGCAGATGTGTTGAGAATGAGCGAGCTAAACGGAATTAATTATTAGCTACGGGAATACTGTATAGTTGCACAGTTTACGCGCTTGAAGTGGTTAAATTTTAAAATTTATTATTAATTTATATAATTTTTCTAAACAAACATATTTGTATAAACTAGTCGTGTCTTTTATTTACAGAGATATCATTTATTGGAAAGACAATACAGATTTACAATCAATTGTATAATATCTCTATTTTAAATTAATAGTCTTATTGAATAGATGAATTTATTAAACGAAATAAATTTAATTTTTTTATAAATGTAAAGTTGGACATGACTGACAAGGAAAAAACATTCCATAGCTACATGGTACATCTACGAAAAAACATGTATTTGACAATATTAAAATTTTATGCATTTTGATTTATTTTCATATGGCGTTCTCCCATCCCGTGTCTTTTTAAAATCGATCTGATCTTTAATAAAAAATGTTCCACGTTTTTTATTTTAAATAATTTAATATTGTTCAAAATAGTTTTAGTAGCAATATATATGTCATGTGATAGTGATAATAATGACAAGTTTTTAATTAAAATGACGAGCGAGCGCAAATATGTCGGGAAACGAATAGGTATGAGTGTTTGTGTGGTTTGAATAAACTCACAGCTCAGCGAATACGTTTAATATCTAACCGAATTGAAAATATGCATAGAAGCTTGTGATGTTGCTTTTGACTACTATTTGTTCGATAAATATTGAAGTTATAGTTGCAGGTATAAAGAAAATATAGTTTTAAGCAACCCATATGCAGCGTGGTATTTGATTTTGTTGCGGAGTTTTATATTTTTTTATGTTACTACTACTATTACGAAATTATTGTCAAAACGGTGCAATTAAATTGATATTTTTTATGAATAAATCAATTTTTTTGGTTAAATTTTAACTTAAGGCGAACAGACAAAAAAATAAACAATGAAATCACTTTCCTATTTGGGTGTGGTGGGGGTATACATTAACAGAATATGCAGGCTAAGACCGCAATGTGGTGAACCTGATAAAAATCGATAAAATCGGTAAAATTAATAAAATATATAATTGGTTAATTTGATCAAATGTTTGCTCTTTTGTCAGTTCAGATAATAAATGTTGCTTTTAACTCACATCATTAATAGTTGTCTATTCAGATTCGTTTATTCATAGTTACATGGCAAACATTTCGGTTACCTAAATCTAGCCTTTTTGGCTTATTTCATAGTTGTCTTTGACTGTTTTTAAACGGTGTATAACTCCGTTAATCGTTATACATACTTTTATCTTGCCTTGTTTGGGTCAAATCCAGTAATCTGAAATTGCAAGGCGAGAAAAATTTCTATAAATTCAACTGGTATCATAATAAATTCTATTTACTTACGCAGGTTAAGCGCGCCCAGCGATTGTATTTTGTCTCATCAAGGCCCCTATATTGATGAGGAGAGTGGTGGGATAACTGGACCTAGGACCTAACAAACTATTTTTAAGTGTTTAGTACATCGTCTACATTATTTTCGATAAATATTTTATTTTAAATTAAATACATAATATACCATAGATAACTTAATGATCACCCTCAGCACCGACTAAAATATAGATATAAATGCAAAAAAAAATAATTAAATAAAATGTTCCGAAATATCTACCAACCAGAAGTGATTTTTCGGTATTTTCGGGGTAATAAGCTACTGGGGTCATTGCGTGAGGTCACTCCGTTGACCGCGAGTTATTAGTTAATTGAGCTCGCCAGACGCACGTTGACGAGTTATTTTATGTAGTCACGACAGATATGTTATTTAAAATGTTTCTGTTACTAAATTCTATATAAGTATTGTAAAAAATTGTTTTACTGGCGTTTGTTACAGTCTTCGGTTTGCATTGTTTTCAACTCAAAACAATTGGTGCTTCAGTGGAGATTGAAAATGGAACCTCAAATAAAAGATTTAATACACACTTATGTACGTACATATAACCCCGAAAGTCTCTCGTTTTCCTACAGATGTTCACTTCTTTAAAATAAGTAAATGGCAAGTTTAAGGCATTTAAATCTTGATAAGAAATGTGAGTTCACAAGAAACAAGTTAGAAATGTCTAGGAGCGGTAATGGAGGAAACGTGTTTTCTTGCATAGTTCAGTATACTTCCCTTACTTATTTACTTTGATGTTGTTTTCGCTAGAACGACTGTCTTCTATAAGGTGTAGTGAATGTTTGACTATTGTTATTTTAACTTAAAATGTATTTTAACGAAACAGCTGTACGCGATATTAAGCGCATGATAGTCAAGGTAAATTTGCAGCAAAACTAGCAGAAGCCGAACATTGTTTTATTCTACTAAATTATAAGTGACCACTGAGGTATTTCCGAACTAATTCGACTTAGGGTCCTTCAAGAAAGGGGCATACCAATTCTTAATAGGTCGGCAACGCACCTGCGAGCGGCAACGAGACCCCGAAAAAAAAGACAAAATACAAGATCTAATAAAATGCTTATACATCGAGGTAACATAATGTACGGTTTCAGAATATCCATCTACGATTATTTCCTCTTATCATGTCGCCCAGACGTCGTATCTTGTGCCCAATATAGGATTAATGAGAGCATCGGTGTGGGCGGGACTCGGGGACCATCCTCATATGAGTTATCGCCAAATCAGAAATTTTTCTCGCCTACAGCCACACATTAATTATTTGCTCCCATTTTCTAGCTAATGGTTCTGTGGCAATTTGTTTAGTTCACCGTATAAATCGTTATCATGATAACGATTTATCTACTTTTTGGTATTTTGTATTAAAATAACGGTCGCAACATACTTATAAAGACTATTGCTTTACCTACTAAGGATTACAGATAATGTAATCAAGGCGTATTTATATTCGGTAAGTGTTATTTAAATGTATAGTAGTCACGTAAACCAACAATATTATTTTAATTTATAACAGTTTATATGTGAAATAAAGTCAATGAAAAATATTGCGGCAAAAGTAGAATTGAAGAGAAAAACCTGCAGTGTGGAAAATTCTCTTTTCGAGTGCACGCTGAAATTCAGTTAGTGCATTGGACATTGTGGCCCAATATTCACGAAGGACTGAACGAAATCACAATGGATCATATTTTGCTAGTTTTATCGTTATGCAATCTTTGTTTATGTTTGTTGCTTTTTTTTGCTTTGCACTATTATTACCCGGTGAACTTCCTCCCACCGACATAGTTGTGTAATATGTTATCAAAACTTAACACAAAATATTTATTACATTAAATTCATTATGCAATATGTACATTAAATGATACACGTAATTGTGACCACTTGATAGACATGAATGACATCACAACCAGAGTTTTAAACAAAAATTGAAATCCTGGAAGTTTTTTTTTAAACAGACCAAAGAGATCGGACATTTCAAGATCAAAATTAAACAAAACGGTCCAGCCATTCTCGAGTTTTAGCAAGACAAACGAACAGCAATTAATTTTTATATATGTTGAGACATTTACATTAATTTATAGTTATGTAATTGTAGATATTATACTAAACTGGTTTCCCTTTTTAATGATGGAATTCCCTTTCTTCATCTCCAACTTGAAAAACGTTTTATTTTTAGGTATAATAAATCAAGTATACGTTTGCTAATAAATTTCAATAAAGACGCTGCAAATAAAATATTTACGACTGCATTCTCAACTCTAATTATTATTCTGCTTAGGTGGTATTGAGACTACAATAAATAATTGAGCTTCATAAATATTTTCTTGGAGAAATTTTTAAATTAGATATTATGAAGCTTAATTATAAACCAATATGTATAATACTGAAGTATTGTGTTGGAATTTTCTGTTTGTACTTATGAAATAAGGAATATCAGAGGTTTCTTAAACTGTTTTTCTTTTAATGTTAATTGCATATAATTTTGGAGGTTTTGCAAAAGTATTTAAGTGTTTTATTGAATTAATTTCGGTACGTCTGGAAACAGTTAGGAAATTTAATAAAACTTTATAGCGAAATGAAACTTTACGAATAACAAGAAGGTATCCCCTCTTTGTATAATCTATTTACAAGAAAACTTAACTCGTAGCAGTTTAAAACGCTTAGAAACGTCTGCTCTTACAGCAGTACTTTAATGTGTCTTCATTTATTTATTTATTTATTTATTCTATACATCATCCTAAATAGAAAAAAGTTGGCGTGGTGGAAACACAAACTGGACACAGTTTTTCCGTCCACCAGGTCGTCGAAAATATTTAAATAATTAATCTATTACACACTATTACACACTCAGGCCAGTGACACACTATACAATATAACACCCCCACCAATAAACCATAAAAATTGCACGAACAACATATACCAATTGAAACAATGACGCTCCACAGCCGATGCAAGAAACCTGTTCTTGACGAGAAATTCTCATTCGAATACAGGATGTGTATTCGAATTTACATATTCGAACATGAACTAAATGACGACATCCTACTTTTAGTTATGCATAATTTGTTATTGTTTGACTTATAAAGTAATTTTTTAATTTAAATTTGATATTGTTTCCTGTTACATTAGCAAATAGCGCAGCCGGTAAAGAGTTTAATAGATTTGGAATAATATAGTCTAATGTTTTTTTCCCATATAAATTATTGTATTTTGGTAAAAGAAATTCGTTTTTTAATTTTCTACGTGTTGTATAGTGATAGTGAGTTTTAGTTGTTTTAAGGTAATTGTCTGTAAAGTAGTTTTCATTTAATAATGCTAGCTGCACTTTCTCTTGTATAGGTATAATTTTAAAAAATGCAAATAGCTTTCTATAGTCTTCTTTGTATTGTGATTTTATATTGTAAGGAGCAATTGCTTTTAAAATACGTATTTGTAATGAAAATATTTGATTAAGATAGGTTTTGCATGTTCTCCCATAGCTTGAAAGTCCATATGTTATAATAGATTCTGCTAGTGCTTTGTATAGCAGTAGCAGAGTATTGAGAGGTATTTTATTTTTTATTATAGTGAATTTGGCAAGTATCGCTCTTAGCCTTTCACAGACAGAATTAATATGCATTTTCCAGGACATTCGGTCATCAATTGCAAGCCCCAGGTACCTGTGGCAATGAACCAATTCTAAGGCGTTGCAGTTACAGTTGATGGGGTACGATTTACTGGAATGTGCACAAATGTGGCTGTGCAAGACCAAGTGGGGTGCACGCGCGCCCAGATTGCGACTAGATCGGATATGCATGAACTTTGTTTTACCCGGATTTAGTACAAGTCCCACGTCGTGGGACCATTCAGCCAATGCATCGAAGTCAGCTTGCAGCTTTGTTTCTGCTTCTTGTATGTTAGCCCCAGCGGCTACTAGGCATGTATCGTCTGCAAATTGGAATATCTGGCAATATTTTATTATGTTAGGTAATGTGTTAACGTAGGTAAGGTAATGCAAGGGTCCGATAACTGAGCCCTGAGCCGTACCTTCTGTTATGGATATTGGGAAACTTTCTTCGTTGCACACTTTAACACGATAAGTTCTATCTTGCAGATAGTTTTCACACCACTTGAGCAGGTTTCCTCGTACTCCGCAGTCATTTAGGTTTTGTAGGATTACGCTGTGCCTTAATGTGTCGAATGCCTTACTATAATCAATAAACACTACCAGGACATGATCCTTTTTATTTAAGTGCTTATAAATAAGATCTGTGAATGCGGATAGTAATTGTGTGGTGTTTTTATTTGGTTGAAATCCGTATTGTTTGTTAGAAAGAATATTGTGTTTTTTATAATAACTTTGGATTTGTCCACATATATATTTTTCAATTATTTTGTTGATTGTTGGCAGTATAGTTATTGGACGATAATTATTATAGTTTTTTTTGCTACCATTTTTGTATATTGGTCGTACTATACCTGTTTTTAATAAATTAGGATACTGTCCAGTGTAAATGCTCGTGTTAATAAGATTAGCTATGGCTACGTTTATTTTATTGCATAACATTTTAATGTCTATAGTTCTAATTCTATCTGCGCCTGGAGATTTTTTGTCGTTTAATGATTTTATTATCTTTGCGACAGATTTAGGGTCTGCTGACTGAAATCTCATACTAGTATTTTCTGCTCGCCGGTATAAACTTGTATCCAACAGTGGAATTGCACAGTTGGTTGCAACATTACTGATACTATTGTGGAAGGTAGTTGCAAAATTATTTGCAATATCTTTACACGTAACATTTTGATTTTCAAATGAGTTTTGTATTGCTACGTCAATGGATGTTTTAATTTTTCCTGTTAATTGATTTAATATATCCCATAGATTTTTTAGATTGTTTTTATTAGCTTCTATATTGGTTCTAAGTGTTTTATTTTTAGTTTTATTTATTAATTTATTGACATAATTTCTGGTTTTATTATATTTTTGTTTTAGTATTAAGTTGTTTGTATCTTTTATATATTGAGTAAAAAGTTTATCTCTGTAATGACATGCTTTAATAATTCTATTATTAATCCAATGGTTACTGTTTCGATGAGTGTTAGATTTAAGTTTAACTGTATATTCTGATTTTTTATATGCTTGAGTTATGTTATTTTGTATGAAGTTGTATATACCAATAGGACACGTCATTTCTACTGTCGGCTTCCAATCAATTTGCTCTAGAAGGGTCGTTAATTTATTTTTGTCAATTAATGTTTTATATGTTGGAACATCCTGTAGCTGTGCTTTAGTGCAAGCGAGCACGATCGCTCGATGGTCCGCTAGTTTTGTGCCAACCGCTGCAGTGTATAGGTCGTGTGTTTGGGATCGAGCGTATATGTGATCTATGCATGATTTTGTAACGATTCCTTTGTATAGTTCTGCATGAATCTGAGACAAAAGAATTTCAGCGATTCTCAGTGCAATTTGAGTTTAAAGCGAGCACGATGTAAAGCGCTTTATTTTGTCTTACATGAACGCGTCACTTTGTTACAAACGGATATAACCACGGTCGTTGGGAAGCGAAAATTTGTATATGTTGTTTATGTATATTTAACGATTTTTACGAAACCGTAGTAATGGACACTATCAAAGTAAAAAGAAAACGGATTATTGTGTGAAATAAAACGTAATATCTGATTCTCTTCTTACTAAAGTTACGTTACTGAAAACAAGCATAAATTTGCAAATGAAGGACTTGTTTAAAACAAAAACCCACATGAAAGAAAATTAAAGGTCCTTTGAAGGCCGTACACACATCAACATCGTTTAAAACGAGTAAAAAGAAACGAATAATTTGAACAGTAATTAAAGCTGGCGCGTAAAAGCTTCACAAAGGCGAGTGCTGTGACGTACGCAACCGCACCCCTTGTCGCCCCCGAGAGGGAGGCTGGCGTTGCACGGTGCAGGCCTCGATATATTTAATTCACTGAACTTCTGTTTCAATGCGCATATTAAATGCTGCTTTGGTCAACGGTCGTTGCGGTCGACGCAAAAGCTTATATGCATTAACGTGATATAAATTATAAATGAAATTAAAAAAATATGATTTTAATTAATTTTGATTAACATAATATAAAAATAACAAAACTAAGACAATGAGGTCTAAGTTTTCAATTTCTGTGGATGTTAATCAAAATGCTTAAAAACAGAAAAATGTAGCAAAAGTAATCCGTAATTGTCTCAATCAGTTAATATTTTGTATGATATAATGTATTGTATACACATGAGTGCAATCGTATTTGCTTTGTTGAATTAATATCACTGTTTTAATAACGTACGTATTGAAACAACGATATCATCCTATAAGCTCTCGTAAGCTCATAGGGAGAGCTTCGGTAAATAATTTACGCTTTCATTATTTAACGTATGTTTGTATTGTTTCTGAATATTATTTGTGCTGTATAATATTTTGTTAAAATTGTATTTTGGTTATCATCGATACCTCCATGGAAAGCATATATTCATAAAGTAAAGTAAAACATCATTTAATCAAATAGGTAACAAAATGTACACTTATGACTCGTCAATAAGGAAATACATATTAATGCTTCTAATTTTACATTTATTGCCAGTTCTCAAATCAAGGGCGTAGAACGGAAGAGAAGAACTGGCAATAAACTCTCCGTCACTCTTTTTATCATATAGCATATTTATCTCTATTATATTATTATGTACTTTTTCACACGCTTTATTTTTAGAGTTATACAATTAATATCCTACTTGTATTATCCGAGTTATATATGAGAGATAGATATAATGTTAGAATATTATAACCGTCACGTGGCAATTATTACACACGAAAGTTATTCTGTTGCCTTTTATTAAACTTTATCTGCGTTTTAATAAAACCTGTAAATTTTGTCGTGTAAAATTCTCGGAAAATTAGAAAACTTTTAAGTTGAATTTGTCATTCGAAGCCATTAGCGTAAAAATATCATATGCAGGCTAACTTTGTGACAAATTCGCTGCACCCATCCGCATTTGTGAGAAATGTTCTGTGACTTTGACAAATATCCTATATGTTTGACAAATTATGTTTGATAACGAATGAGGATTGCGTAACTGCAGAAGTTGGAGTTAAAATGTCACGTGTGTATTACGTGACTTTTATGTGTATTAGACAGATACATACAGTATTTTCATTTTTAATATTATTAGGGTTCAAATAAGTTAAAATTAAAAAAAATGTCACTAAAAAAATTCAATAATAAAATCGAAGTCCTCTGAAATTTTATCCTATTTTTCAATGACCGGAGAATACGAAAAAATGATTATGAAATATTTACAGCTAAGCGTGTAGAAATTAAAAACTCTTTGTGCTGGAGTTTGCGGTCCTTTTCACCTTTGTGACATCCCCTAATGTCCGTAATTAACTCGGCAGCGTGCGGGAATTTAGAATTTTACAAATTCGAAAACCTTTGATGCACTTTTGAAACGCGAAAATGAAAATGAAAACACTACTTTTAATTTCGAAAATTGTTTAGAAACGTTACAGTGTTTCAAGTATCTTTAAAAATATTTTTTATTCTGTTGTGTAAATTTAGTTTAGTATTAGGTCTTTATAGACAGAGTCTGTTTTAACTATGATGTTTATTGGTACATTAATAATATAAAATAATTAAGAAATATTTGCTATGAATTTTTCAACAGGCGAATATTTTTAAACTTAAATGCTGATAGCCTTTTCTCATGCAGCATGCTTTTATTATCTTCAATCGTATTTCGATAAACGTAAAGAAAATAAAATATCGATGCCGTCATACCAAAAGTTCATGAAAGAACCTTGACACTTTTTATGTTAGCCTCACAACGTAAAACTTAAAAATAAAGCTTTGAGAGCTTGAGCATTCACGTTCATGGTGGACAGTTTTATCTTTTTTGACATAAAATCAACTCAAATTTTGCATTACAATGAGAGTTACATTCAAGTGCAACTTACGGTCGGAAGTACAGTTTTACTCATTAAAATAATGTAATTCTCAATTTGTTAAAAATTATCATTATACTTTCCAAAGTGAGTATTTGAGGATTGAGTTGTTATACTAAACAACAGCTTTAACGAAAATGAGATACATATAATAATAATATTGGTTAGGTTTAATTTTATCTTTTCTATTGGTTTTTAGAGTATGGTTCGGTTCTAGGAGAAACAATAGTTAGGGCCAGAAAAGAAAAATAAGGAATGGACTTATACCCCATTAGATTGCGGAGTACAGTAAGTCCGTATTCTAGTAGTTTTAACATTTTCAAATCTCAGTTTAGTTTCGTTAAAAATACAGCAATTACCCTATAAAACCGTCCCCGGTTTGCCCCAGGCAGCTTTGTAATGAGCGTGTTTTATCTTAATAGTTTTTATTACGTCGCGTTACCTTTTTCTCGACATGTTTTTAAATTGACTCGCTTTATTAAATATGGTTGTGTGCCCGCCGGGCGCAACTTTCAGAATTCTTACAGAATTTTTACAACATTGTTGATTTATAAGAAGTCTTTCGTGTATTTTTTCAGTGTAATTGAGTGTGTCTTGACAAAAGGAAAATTAGAATGTACCAGACTTTTATAATAGTAATATCGTTTTAAATAAAAACATGAAACATTTTCGATCGAGTAAATCGCCTTTATAAGCTTTCAACGAAAATTAATATTCACTCGTGCAGACATTGATGCCAGTCGATGTGAATAAAATACATTTCTCCGATAAATCAATGTAATAATCTTGTTATTTGTAATTAATTCTGATCAAAAGCGCTTGTAAAGTTGATGAATACTTGGTGCTTAATTAGATGGTAATGAATAGTTTAAAAGTTAAACTTGACTGTTCACAGTTCGGGAGCGGGCGTGACTAAACTAAACTAGTTAGGCTGTACATGAGTCTAGACGAGAACTTAAAATGACAAGAGTATAAGGTTTACAATATACTCGAAACTAAAGTGCTGTCATTAGAAGCAGCGTGTCTTTCATTAAATTTATAAGAAAAGTAGATTTTTTGTATTTTATTCCTTTGCTGTCTGTATACACGATAATTTACAAGAGTTATTTTTCGAAGGCAAACTAGATGATTTAGTGGTGCTACAATCCTATAAGAATTTTGCAGATTGTTTTTTTCTAATACATGACGTAATATTGAGGGAGGGAAAAAGGAAGAATACTTCAAAAGCAAATACCTAACATTAATTCCTATTACGTAATTGAAGACGCGCTGTTTCGTCCTTTCCAACCAATATCCACTCAATTTTCACTTAACTTGATATACGTTATCTAATTTTATTGTCACGTGTGCTTCACATCCTTGTGTCATTTTCTTTATTATTGTCAGGTTCTTTGTAGAATAGCAATTTCAGTGCTCTTTCAATCTGCAGCGATATTACGTTGATAGAACTCCAATGAAGTGCTACATTCGTAACTCCCTCTAATATTATTGTTATATTTTCCTCCTGAGAAATCGTAAATACAAATGGAAATCGGTGTTATGCTACAGTTTAAAGTATTACTCGTGTCTAATGACTGGGTTTTAGTTTGACGTTTGCCTTTCTGAGTTTCACATCGGTTCAAAACGTATTGATACATTAAAGTTATATCACACATATATTCTGTTACCGGGTACCCGAATAGTGAAGACAGCTAATTCCTTTCTAATTCTAACACAAGAGGGGTCTTTTTCATAATACAATACTTTTTCAAATACTTCGTTAATTTTATATTAAGACAATAATTTTATATTAAGACAATAATTTTATATTAAGACAATAATTTTATGATTATGTAAATATAATTTATTTTGTTCATTTATGACTTAAAGACGAAGACCTTAAGTTGAGGCTCAAATTTTAGGTGGTTATGGTATGTGGTTTATTAAGAGTAATATTTATTTTCCAGAAAATAACTGTTAAAATTGGGAGTAAGCTTTCATAAATTTCATTTGGTGAATGATCTCTTGAAACCTTTCAGAACAAAATAGTTCAAACTTGCGTACTCGTAAATCATGCTATAGTGACTTATTTACAACTAATATCATGTTTCTAAAGCAACTACTATTACCGTGATTTGTTCTGCAAGTACTGGGTTACTTATATAGAGGAGTATATAGTCTATTCCCGAGTGTCGTTAAGCACGTACGTACTTGGGTCAGTGACTCACTCACTAGGAGTATAAACAGCGCTCTGCCTAACTTTAAATGGCTTTATATCGTGGCTAACTTTATCTAAGTGTGTTAAATTTCTGCTGTTGTTGGTTGAAATTATGTCTTGCTCTAGAATTAATTGCAGCTTTGGCTTATAGAATTCTCTAAGAAATTCTAAACTTTTATATTGTGTGGAATGATTAACTACATACATGAAAGTAATTACTGGAGCTACCATTTACTTTGAAAATAGACAGTTAACTTTGGAGACGATTATTTTTATTTAAAATATAATTTATTAATTTTATTTGTTTGCGGTAATTTACAAAAGATTTAATCATGATGATTGACTTGCCATCGACAGAGAATCTTTATTTGTTCGTAGTTTATTCGGTTTCCAATAAAATTAAATGTAGTTTTGATTCTATTTACGTTTCGTTTGAACAATTACGAGCAGAGTTTGCCTAGTACTTCAGCGTGCGACTCCCATCTTTGCCCCCATCATCCCCGCATCCCCCGGCTGTTCACCAAGACTTTCTGTCTTTCTGCGCATTTAACGCATTACTCGCTCGTACGGTGAAGGCTGATCACCTATTTGCCTATTAGAAAAATAGAATAAACAGAAATCTGAGGCCCAGACCTAAATGATTGTAGCGCCACTTTTTTGTAACAATCTATGTCTGCAGGAGGTCCTAGCTGGTGATAAAAAATCGTAGTGGTTTTAATTAATGCCGCTTAGTAAAGGCATAATTGTTGGATTATCATATAAGATTCCAAGTGACTTATAATATTAAGATTCTCTTATCTAGGAAAACATCCCTGGGGACTAAAATTTCTAAAGTTAAGGGAAGAAAGTTGGGAACTATATTCAAACATCGTTTAGTTAATGTAACGGACAGCGTGGAGAGCCTCAGGCGTTCGCCATTGAATTATTCATCCCTTCAATTCCTATTTCATTGTAACTGTTCAACGTTTGTCAAAATTCAGTTTTTGCTCAATTTCTCAATGCCCTTTGGCATTTCTAAGCGATCTGTAAGGCATTCAAATACGAGTAATAGCCATAATCAGTAATCCTAATAGTAGATTAAAGATTATAATTGTGTTTACATAGAAGGTGCAATTCAGCTAATTTTATTCTTGATTAAAGTTCTTAGCTTAATTACGATCGAATTAATTAACGATTAAATCTCCAATGAACTTAATTGATTATTTCTAATTATGATCTTAACTCGATCAAGTGTTGATGTTTTAAGAATCCGAAAAAGTTTAAGAATGCCACTCTTGAGATGTTCATAGTTCTTTCGAAATTTTTATCTGTTCTGTTAAACGATATCGTTTTCGTATGGTTTTTATTTATAAAATTTAAAATTCATTACCAGCTAAGTTTTGATCTATGAGACACATTCGGAGATCATAACTTGTACAAAAAAATAGAAGATTTGTTACTTTTATCATTTACATCTTTATTCTACGCCTCTACCATTTTTTACCTTTAATTATTTATGAACGCTTTATATCATTTTTTAAACCGAAAAGTCTCATCGCTGTACGATGGAGGTGAATTTTGATACCTAAATAACGTATATACATACTTAAAGAATGAAGTGGAAATAATTTATTGGAACCCAGATATAAATGCGACATTTAGCGAAATTCAAATAAACTGTGCGATACAAGTATGTATTGATGACAATGATTTAATGATGGCAGCAGCAAATCACTCAAAATATCGAATTATTTAATGTATTAAATTCACGTTTAAAATAAATAATTTAAAGCCTACTCGTAAACCAAAAACAATATGATTTATTTATAATTTTAACATAAGCCATTATTTGAAAGCTTAGTATTGAATATAAAGAGATCCTTAAAAGGCAATCGTTCAGTTTCGATGTGATCGCTAGTAGTGGCTACTCGATATGAGTGCAGTTAACTCACGAAGGACACTTGTTCGTTGTTGTGATCCACTCTCTACGTCGATAATGTCACAATATTTTCTTGCTTTGTGCTATTTGATGATCATGACATTCTTATATAGAACAGACATTACATAAATCTTTGAATATTTATTTATCACCACTTTATTGCACATAACACAATTAATATAGTATAAATATATAACATAGTGCAAAGGACGTTATTATTAAGCGAGTTCTTCCAGCCAACACTGTCAAACATATATTTTTAGATCAAGTTAAGCTTGGAGGATTTAATTTTAAAAAGGTGTAATTGTACTAAAAAAAAAATTACTATTAGAGAAGACAACGTATATAGAGATTATCTTTTAAGTTATGTTTTTTTTTCAAAATTACCAACTGAGACATTACTGAACGTTACAATTAAGGTCTTATCTAATTTATTAAAATAAATTATCCAAACATTTATAAAAATAAATATAATATTAACAAAAAATATGTTTTTGTTTAACTAATATTTTTCTCGGATTGATGCTGTGTTAGTAATAGTGTGTTCCAAGTGATATTGTAAGCCATTTTACTTCTAAACAAGTTTGTAAGGATTATCGCTGATTACTAGTTATTCTCATTCATGATGAGTTTAGTTCGCTTTACGTGTGATACCCACCACTTCTTAAAGGTAAGCTTTTGGAAGGAAGGATCTTAGTGATAATAACATTCCAAATCCTTTTAATATAGAACAAATCATATAGGTCAGAGGTCAGAGGACTTGTATTAAGCGTCAGGGTGATTCATCATCGTCATTAGCTGAATAATTTATGCCTACTGAATTATTAATGAACCTATATTGTATTATAGAGAAAACATACTCGTAAAATGGTAAGACGTACCTAATGTAGAAATTTGGGCAATCTATAAAAACTCAAACTAATAGTTTATTAGTTTATTTCATTTTATATATTAGAATATACGTATATACCTAGCTAAAAAAATAAAAGACAAAGAAAATTCCATTACTAAACGTTTATGGGTTTCGTAGCTGTTAAACATTTAGTGTTCATCCCGACGGTAAACTCTGTCCTCAAATTAAACAACGTATTCGAATCGACAAATATAGAATAATATTAATAATGAAAAAGGATTGTCATACATACATAGGATGAAATAGGGTAGTTCATTGATTTCATTATTTTTGTGTTAATTTCTCTAATAAATTAGTGACATTAAGAAGTTTTCAGGGTCAGCTAGTATTATAATATATTTGATGAGTCACCGTATCGTAAGCGAAAATTTATAAATAAATAAATTTTCGGAGGGAAATGTTGGTAATTCGTCTACGTATTTTTTTACACATTTCAAACACATAATTCAATTCGATTGGAAAGCTACCCAGCAAAATATCAGTTACGTGTCCTAAGGGTACCGGAGCTTATTCAGCGGCTGTTACGTAATATAGAGACCTATAATGTCAATAAATATCGGACCCTCATAAATAACGACCCGCTCTTTAATTATGTTTTTATATGAAAAGTCATTTGAACACGTTTTTGCGGATGATTATTTTTGACCATTTTCGATAAGGTTTTATTAAAGATTTATCGCTTTCGTTTTCGAAATATCAGCGATTCAATAGGTTAAAGATCATGGATCTTTTTACTAAAGCATTAACCTAAGTCGTCGAATTTAGATACATAGGGCCTTATTTCAGAAAATAAAGATAAAAGATACTTTAACAAATAATTTATATTCAAAAAAATTACATTTATTATGAGTGGAAATGAAAGACAATATATTATCAGCCGGTTTTTAATTTTTTTTCACAAAAATCGAGATTTTCGCAATGCGGTCTGGTTATCGCGTTAATTCGGCTTTCCGCAATTTCATCTTTAGCTGGGTGATTTTGTGAGCTCCTGGTGTAATTACATTAAACGATGCGATTTAGAAGGTAAAAATTGTTGGGTATTAGCTTTTTGGGGATTTCCAGGACAAACAAAGTGAAATGTAAGCAAAGTTCCACTTCAGTGTACCCTAATAAAATAATTATTTAGAATATATTTAACGTCTATTTATTGCTTGGATCAGATGGTATGATTTTGGTAGTTTGCTCATTGTACTCGTATTGTAATTAAGAATTCTGTGCCACGGGTAATTAAAATATTGGATATACTTCGTCTAAGTAAATTAAATCTCCTATTCATTATACTGCGAATTAATATAAATCGTTGGAGTCGTAAAATACAACTCTGAAATTAAGAAAATTCTATTTAAAATTTCTGTTATTTTTCCGCTCTAGAACGCACCCGGACGTTGACGTATTTTTCGAAATTGTAATTTTATCTTGAATGAAGTCTCATTTTGTCGTTCAATAGCGGCGCCCAGATCCAATTTGTTCAATAAATAGCTGCTACTAATTCCAGCAATTGAGACAGCGGGGACTCAATAGAACTATTTACGATTAAGTCTTGATTGATTTAAAAGATTTCGAACAAATTCTTTAATTACAATGATTAAAGACGATGTAATTATATAAAACATATTTTATTTTACATAAATATAAAAAAATCTTGGTATTAAACAAATACTTGCTCATTATACGACTACGGCAGCCTACACGATTAACAGAAATCATAGTATATTTGTAAAATTAAGGCTCTTTTGGTTCTTTCGTTTATTAAGACCTGACGTAAAAATTTCTTTTTTTCGTACTCTTCATTTTTTAAGATCTTTCTTATCTTGAAAAACCCTAACCGATACGACGACTTGCTACTCCACATAGCTCTATCCTCGGCTAGTCTAAGGGCACTACGGATGTTGAGTACTATCATTGTCTGATTTGGTCATACACAACGTTTACCGTGAATTTAAAACAAAATACTTATTAAGAAAGATGCAGACGTGGTATGAAACAAGTCTAATTAATTGTAAACATATTTTAACTCTAACGTACAGGATTGTTTTTGCTTTCCAGTACAAATTGGAGTTGACCCAGCCCGGACGGGTAATGCCAAAGTAACTAGGGCTTACCTCCTCCACCATTTGTCTCTAGCAGCGCTGTCAGCGATTTATAGCGCTTTAATGCCGCCGAATATTAGTCCCCTAACGAGCTTTTAAGCAGCTTAGTTGGCTGGAACTGAGGCACTTAGGAGAATGAATACAGGATTACCTGTAGTTGTTTTATTATGAGCTTGTCCGGCAAATTTTAATCATTTTCCCATGACAAAATATGTTTATATCGCAATGTTTATAGTAATATACATTTACAGAATGTATAATCTAGAGAGCTTCAAAGGATGAAGTGTCGCCAGCCGCCAGCATGATTCTAGTTGGTATTTCAATACGACTTTTGTTTAGCAGTTCTCTGCCTGGAGTGGTTTGAATTCCACATAAACGTTTTGAGATTCCCAACGCAATTTCACCTGGAAATTCATATTTTTTTCTGTAATTTTCTAATTATACAATATACGCAAATATCAATTCATTGCCATATCCATGTACCAGTGTATAATGAGAGTCGTTGTTTGTTTACAGGTAAGCAATTAGCCGAGGTTTGTTTGCGACGGCCGTCGCAACTTGCCAACTAATTACAAGTTAGCCAACCGCCCACCACACCGTTCACTGCAAATAAACAAATACCATTTAGGGTAAGACTAATTTGTTTTTAATTATTTTTTATTTTCATGAGGTTTTATTAAAAATGATACACGTAGATATATTCGTATTATGATTTACCCTTTATGCGTACATTAGTAAGGTTGTTTTAGGACTAGGATTAGTAGCAGACCGGTCCTAAATGTAAAGAATAACTTAAACAGTCATCTAAATGCGCAACTGTCTTACACCGGCGCGTTTACCGGCTTCCACCATAAAGAAGATCCCCAAGTAGGTACTTGAACAGGTGTTCAGACTAGGTATATCTTTTGGAGTCAAGTACTAGGCTAGACTACTTATAACATCCAACATAATAGCCACGAATGTTCTACAATACCAACAAAAACACATCAATATATTAAGCGATTTTAGTGTAAATTTATTAACTCGAATTTATATATTTTTTCATCATTTTATTTACATAACATACATTTAAATTTTCTTACAACAATTTGACAAACATTATTGGTAAAATACCTACTCAAGGAAATCGTAAACAAAACGTAATCATGACACGTAAAGAGAAGCCTCCTTGATGTTTACGTAATTATGTTCGCGCGTGAGTTGAGTGATCGCGTTCAATTGATTCTGGTTTCGTGACGTAGCAATGTACCAGTAAAGGTGAATAAGCGGGACTTTCTATAATTCTTACATATTATTATTGTTATATAACTTTTACGATTTTCTGTGAAAAATATACGCGTAATATGGTCCTTGCTTTTCGCGAATACTACACATTAAAATAAAACTACTTTAAGATATAAACGCGAATTTATCCGATCCGGTTATAACATAAAATATAAGACACCAAAAAAGACACAATTAGTACTTTTTGCTAAGCACCAGCGGAATATACATATATAGCAAGTATCAACTTCGCGGCAATAATAACGTTAATATTGCAAAATTTCAGGAGACTCATCATAATATCGAATTGTTATGTGTCAAATTTATTGTAACAGTCTCTCTGACTACGAATGCCAAAAAGCACTCCAAATTTGAAGTTATGTTTGTCAATGATGTTTTTATTCATACATGTTTTTTATTTCACTACATCAATACATTTATGTCATTATAATAATAGTATTCATCTCTCAATAAACATGTTAATATTTACTCTATTTCCATTACCTAGCGGTAAACAGTTGATGTGATACTTGTTATATCGACGTTTGTTTGTAGCTATTTTCGGAAATTCCGTATTCTGATTAGCTAAAGTGCGATGACGAATCTCTGATTACCAACCCGATATAACTATTGTTTCGTCACAACTAAGATACACCAGTTAAAGCTTTGTTGGTAAACATCATCCTAGGCTTATGGATCCGTACTAGTTTCTGAGAAGCTTCCAACCAATAAAAATAGCGTGGAACTTATTTCCTGGTATCACTTTAATGTTTTCAGCAATTCATATATCCTCTGTCTATCGATTTAATGCTTATAATTGAGAGCAAAATTGCTTTGAATACATGCCAAATAGCCCAACTAGCTGCCAATCGTTATATCGATTTATTTTTTAAAGAAAAATATACGATATGCGTTACAAAAGTTAACATTTTTGAGTTAATTTTTTGTTTAATTGAGCTTAACATTTCCTAATTCTATTAATGTGTAATATGTCAGTTCATTTAAAACGATAGAACGAGTCGAATCCAGATTTTTTGTGAATAGGGCAATGTTGAAGGTGAATGGTGTTAGAAGCTACATTAGATCTGATAACTTATGACAGTGCTCGACATATTGTCTCTAGCAAAAATTAACATGACAATTCTTTGTGATGGAATTACAATTTACGGTATACTTTTCAGTTCCGGGCTTAAGATTTCTGTATCCGTCACGTGATCATTTCTAATAGTCAAGTAGGAGATCAAAATTCTGTATCAGACACCGTGGACTTTTTGGGTTTAAGGCATGCCGGTTTCCTCTCTATGTTTTCCTTCACAGTACGAGCCAGTGTTAAATGCGTAAGAAAATCCATTGGTTCACAGCCTGAAGCCTACGACCCTAGGGATGAGAGGCGTACGTTGAAATCACTAATCATACAATTTATGGTAAAACTTGTAAAAAAAAAAATTCAGTTGCTCATTCATGTCTGTTTAATGTGACAACAATTACAACTATAAAACTGTTACAAGGTCTCTTGGTCGAATTTAGTCAAATGCTAGATATTACCGAAATGACACCGTCGCATCGCGCATACTGCAGTACATTTAAAAGGCAAAAATCGCGAGTTTTCTATGAATATGCAACAGCGGAAGTGTGCTGTCTACCTGCGATGCAACGTTGCACTTTTTTTCGCTAAATACGATCTTTTTAAAAGCTTTAGGAATATGTTTAAACTTTGGGAGTGTGCTAATGGATTTTACGAATTAAGGTGTCTGCCCACTATCCCGTAGCAAATGCATAATCTTTATGTAAGTGGCCATAAATATTTACCTGTTTATAGAAATAACAGTGCAGTCTGTAATACATACAGCAGCGTACTCGACAGGAAAAGCTTGGCGGTCAGTCCATTACGCTCTAGCATAATGGACAGTCAAAACCAAGAATAAGGAGATTTAACAAAAAAATACCTAGTATATTAGATACTTGCTAGTTTTCGCTATAATTACAATAAAAATAAATATTTTACTGCACCTTAAAGAAGGAAGTAAGTCTGATCTCAAATGAAGACAAATGTGTAAAGTGTTGAACGAATAATGGGTGGCTGATTTATCTGATCCGAATAAATCCGGTCTTCGAGATGTTGGAAGATAAGTGAAAACGCCGTACTAACGTTCGTGACTTAAAAGCTTTACTTTTAATCCATATATATGACGTGCTACACTATCCTATGTATCTTGCATTGAATATGGGATATTTTTAATGTAATGCTTTAATTAATTGTAAATAAAAAATCTTAGTGAAGTGTAAATAATGTCCGGCGATATAATAATGTAGAGAATATTACAAGTTCAGCCAGAAAAGTTTCTTGAGCACTAGCAAACTAGCGTCTTTCTGTAAGTAAACGTGTTTAGTTGATGCGTAAAATTATCAGCTTTCTGTACCTAAAACACGCCGTCGACTTTTTGGGTCTAAGACACGCCGGATTCGTCACGATACTTTCTTTCATGGTACGAGCACACATAGAAAGAAAAGTAAATTGAGGGATTCAAACCTATCGTAGATAGGCCAACGCTGCTCTTTAAAAAGTCGATGACCTTTTATTAGACAACTGTGTTTTGACACCAAATAAATATTCATTATTAGGTATATGTAACACCAGGTCAATATCAAAAATACCTTCAAACATCCATAATGGAATGAAGTTAACTTTCGCTCAGTTACGCCTCTTAAATACAGTTAGTATTCAGTTTAAAGGTCTTGAAACCCTTCCATTCTTGTCTTTGTCACGCTAATGAATAGATTAATTAGTCGTCATTAGTATCCAGACGTACGACAGACATAAATCAGCCAGTTAGTAGTTGTGCCCTGACTTATTATTAATAGCTCTGAGAGTGAGTCTCGTTTGTGAATAATATGTATACACAATCTGACGCACATTACTGATTCTAATTAAACTACAGCTTCGCTTCAGTGACTTTTAGAGGTAGTTATCAAACCTAGTTATAGCTCAGCATACATACCATATAGAGTCGTTTTATTATGTTTTAATAAGTAGTTATTACATGACATATTTCTGTTTCATTTATCTTTATTTCAGCAATCCGTCTTTCTAGTTTTTCTTCGGATTTTGGATCTAAGAAATGTCGGTTTTCTCATGATGTTTTCCAACAAATTATTCATCTATTCGCTGATAATTCACTGGATAAAATTTACTATGCGTATGTAGAGAAATGTTGAAATGAAGAACCGCCCATACAAAGAAAATATACATTTATACACTTTTTGGAATGCTAGATAAAGCGCCTTTTATGTGATGATATTGTCAGTGTTGTGATATTCACAGTATTGTCATATGATATTTATACTCAATGCACAATATGCAACATTATTCAAATACATTAAAACAACTCCCAAGCATTAATCTATGTAAGTTGTATGTATGTTGCACTGAAATCACATTCAGCAATAGTAAACTGAAGCTCTGTATTGTTTGTAGAAGCCAATGCTGTCTTAGGAATATATTGTTTGTTTTGAAAACATTTCCGATGGCATAGCTCTTATAACAAATTATATTTGCTCTTAATTGTGTAATGAGCAAAATTCAAAACAACTGGCGCGTAACGTCGCGCTTCGTTACAGAATACAGCTTTCTTTGATGTATCAGATTTACAAATTAGGTCACTCAAGATTTTCATTAGTCCACAATTTGCTTAGTACTTAATGATTTGAATATAGACATGTATTGAAAATACCTTCCTACACACTGGGTTGTGTGGTGAGAATGTAAAATGAAAGATAAATGCGTTTGATTGGACAAATATATAAAGGGTTTTTCAACAAGAACTTTGTTTTCTAAAACAAAATAAAACAAAGAATTTAGAGGAAAATGAATAAAATTTTTATTGTATTACAAAGAGAAAAGTTTGGCAATTATGAATGAAAAATGATATCTGGCAAATGTCCACCACGACCACGCTGACAGATGTTGATTCTTTCATCAAAATTTTTAATCACTTTTTGGCAAAATGGAGGGTCTATTTCGTTAATGACATCACGGATTTTGAGTTTTAAGGCTGCAATCGATTCGATTGGCTCCGTATAGACTCTGTCTTTAACATAGCCCCACAAAAAATAATCCAGTGGTGTTAAATCACACGATCTGGCTGGCCACTTAACAGCTGAATTTCGCGAAATTATGCGCTCGGGAAATTTGGTTTGCAATAAATTGATCGTTTCATTGGCTGTGTGACATGTGGCACCGTCCTGTTGAAACCACATTTCAGTGATATCCATGTCATCAATAATAGGCCAAAATTTAGTGGTTAACATCTCGCGATACCGTGATCCATTGACTGTTACCGCATTTCCAGCCTCATCTTCGAAAAAAAACGGCCCAATCACGCCTCCAGACCACATAGTGCACCACACAGTAACACGTTGAGTATGCAAAGCCTTCTCAATAATTGCTTTAGGATTTTCAGAAGCCCAAATGCGACAATTTTGCTTGTTGACGTACCCTGACAAATGAAAATGGGCTTCGTCTGAAAAAATGATTTTTTCAGAAAAACCAGCAGGTTGTTCCTGAATGAACTGAGCGAATCTGCGGCGATTTGAATGGTCGATCAGCTTTAATTCCTGCACCAGTTGAATCTTGTAAGGCTTCAAAGCCAAATCCTTTCGCAAAATTCGCCATGTTGTGCTTTTGGATAACCCCAATTGTTGAGAACGTCGTGAAATTGACAAATTTTGATCTTCTTCAACACTGTGGCTCACGGCGGCGATGTTTTCTGTTGAACGACCCGGTCGAACACGTGTTGGTGTTGGCACATTTTGTACCGAGCCTGTCGACTCAAATTTCGCGACCAAATTCTTAACAGCGGTCTCAGAAGGACGATTATGCTGGCCGAAAATATCACGAATTTTACGAAATGTAACTTTAACAGAACCACCATTTTTATAGTGGATTTGAATTATTTTAATGCGATTTTCGAGCGAAATTGAATTCATTGTAATAATTGCCAAAGCACCTGCTACGAATACCGCCAAAAACTAAATGTCAAAACTATCACGTTCTCGGTGTTGCCACAATTGAAAAACAAACTTCTTGTTGAAATACCCTTTATAATTAGATAACGGCAACGTACTTGCGAGCTCTCAGGCATTCCATGGTCGGCGGTATCACTTAACATCAGATGAGCCTCCTGCCCGATTGGCCCCTGTTGTATAAAAAAAAATTAGAACATGCTATCGTACCGCGTGTCAATGCATGTTAGACGAAAGATATTGTTGACCAATCACCGAAACGCGCCGTCCTTTCTTTTTTATTTAAATTCTCACCCCCTTGATCTTTAATCAGGTACACTAATATGTCAAAAGTAGTAAACCAAACTAGGTAATGAAGAACATAGGTTAAATATATTGAACGTGCGTTTAATCCGAAATGTCTAGTATTGCGGTTTATATTCTGATACAAACATGAATAATGCAGAACCGATATCTTGCTACAAAGCGTAGACATTGCTACAGAATGTAACAAGCTCATCGCACGATGTCTACGCTATGAATAGTATATCAGTGATGTCTACACTTGTTCTACTCGGGAACACGTCAAAGTTACAAAGTTTGCCTTTGTTATAAAGCTGTTACCGTGGAAATTACTTCTCGAATAACAGGATGTTTTAGCTCTTTATACGCTTAAATACGGAAATTAAATTTATGAGTAACTATATACTTAGTAGTTACTATATACTTAGTAGACAAAGCTTAAAGATATTACCGAAATTGTTTTGGCACGGTATTATTATTCACACGTTGTTTAACAAGGTGCGGTGCACACGACAAAGTTATCATGTTTCTCTTTGTCGAGCTTCGAGATAGCTTTGATTGTTTTAGCAACGACGCGGGCTAGAGAAAACATATGTATATCGACTATTTACTTTTGAAATACTAAGGTTATATCAGTTTTAATAGTACGCTAATGTGTGAGTGAATGTGAGTTATGCTTTAGATGTTATATATTTCAATAATACAATAAATGGTTTATGTAGGCCAGTGGTAATAATATATTTATTATTGTTTACCTCAATTCGAGTGGAGCTTCTCGAAGGAATACCTAAATGGATTAAATGGGTATATTCACAAAAGGGTTTGTTTGCCATTACTCAATTTCAACGTTTACATTTCCTTCGAAGCCTCCAACGGCTTTGAAATTAAATTGGCTGAAGAAAATTATTCGGTGCCGATTTTGAGATATTCTGTTGTGTAGATATAATCCTCTTATGTGGGATTCGTAAATTTATTATTTATTAGTTTCAGTATTAAACTCCGACCATAATTGAAATTTAAATGTGGAAATATATTTGATGTTCTATTATTAAAGTTTTGCTGTTAGCAAACCAAAATTCCCACGAACTGTTCCCACACAATTAACAAGCTGCCAGAGTAATAGGGATATAAGGTTCTCTAGTGAATTGCAATTTTAATAATGAAATGGAATGTATTGATAGAGTATATTTTGACCGAATCCGTCCAATTACAGTGACATTAGCGGTATGAGATGAATCTCACTACTAAATGCTACGCTCAGATACAAATATATTACAAATTAATAAGGAGAAAAAGGTTATTATTAAAGATAGATAAAAATATATTCGTCACGCTGAGATCAACAATATAAAAAAGCAATACAGACGACTCCATGAATAATGTTAAATGAAATCTGGAAATGAATTCAGGATTGATGTAAATCGTCAGGTGCTCCGAGTCACGTTTAATTATCGTTTTTCTGCCTTCGTGTCATACTTTTAATAACATGCTACGATCAGCGTAATATTATCATTAATTTACTAATAAATAAATTGTTTCTTGTTAGGGTAACATAATCTTTATAAAATATACGCACGTGAACTAATATAAATTTATTACACAAACATTTTAGGTAATTCTAAAGCAAAACTATAGTAAGATATATAACGAGGTAGGAGAATGTCAAAAGTAGTTTGTTGAAGCTAACAAAGACGTGTAGTTCTCACCTCGTCGCTTTGAAACAATCAGCTTTCTCAAAGTTAGCAACAGCAAACTTCATCTCTGAAATCTCAAATATCCGAGACAGTAGACGATCAAATATTGCGTCTTTAATTAAGATTAAAATGTAAAACTGTTTCAGATCAGGAATTCTATGCCAAATAATAATGAATAAAAATATATATCCTTTCCAGAATTAATATATTTCACAATAGTACATTTTCTCGTTATGAATTTTATGTTCTAATTCTAGGCGCTACGCCGTAGCCACAGCTACGAGGTTACAGTAGTAGTTACCTTCAATCTAAAGAGTTGTCTAACTTATGTCAGCAACTTGTGACTGTTCATTTAAATGCCTCGGGGCTAAAGTTAATCGCTCATAGAGATAAAACTCGTAACTCAATAGTTTATCTGAAAATCATTGCTCTCTTTGTAGCTACGTGATTTTCATGTTACTAGCTTTATATGAACATTCAAAATAAGGTTAATGTGTTATGGGGATCGTAAAGTATGATTTTTGTTTCTTTATTGCCGTTCTGATTTCAAGCCAATGCACATAATTCATTTCCGTGCAGGGTTTAGGAAGACAAAAGGAATAGAGAAAACTTTATTTATTATAATATCTAATACCATATTATATATAGTATTTTTACGAAAACTAAACATGAGTTTAAACACGATCCTATTAAATATTTTGGGAAAATAAGCCCTGATGTAATTTACACTTACCTATTAGAGTACCTACTTACCCACTGCATACATTTGACCATGTTAAACTATGTGAAATATTTCCCTAGAGTTTAACATAGTAACAAAGAGAAGTTATTTCGCTACTTCGACAAGATACTATAATCTGAATTTTGCGGTGCTAAAATATTGAACATAGATAGTCAAACAATATAAAATTTAACGCACGAAATTCTGTGTTGGGTCGATTTTATCTCGTTAGCACTGTCTAATAAATTACTCGCTGTAAATGTTCCCAGAGGGAAGAGAGGGCGTACTTCATGACCCAAGCACAGATGTTTTCTTCGTTTATATATAACCGGTCTTAAAACAATTTACTGACTTTGATCCTAATATAATTGTTTTTACCTGATTAACTCATTATCCTTTTATTGAATTTACTAGTGTTTTATTTGTATAGCTCTTTACTGTAGAATATTATTCAACATATGCGTTTTCTTTACACGTATACAATTGTAGATCTACACCCTCTGTCTTCTTTGCCGATGAGTAGGGATGCCTACAAATTCAAATTTAATGACTTGAAATAAGTGATACATGTATCTTATGTCCCATGATAAACATATTTTATATTGATGTCACTGTTCCTTAATTATTTGATAAACCTTTAACAAATAAATAATATAACAATTTTTTTTTGCCAAGTTGAGAATCCTATCCTATACTACAGCCTTGCTTTGCTCTATCATTTAACAAACTGAATTACGTAGGTAAAAAAAATAATAATTCCATACAAAATTGTATAACTCATTTTTGGTATAAATATAACAACTCCAATTTTGTGCTTGATTAATTATTGCCATGAATCTAAGATGCTTTATGTCGGTATTGAGTATCCAATTATGTATGTCCTTTAGGAATTATTGATGCATTACTCAAGGGATTATATATATATATAGAGTCGAAAATTAATTGACTATATACATATAGCTAGCAAATCTCGTGTTAAACATAGTTGTATTTTAAAACTACTACATCGTTTTGGAAGTAAATAATAATATGCAGTGATTAATTATTGAACGTCATACGGCTATGTTATAGTTTTAGATCGACAAACATGCGGCCTATGGGCTGAAGAGCAAGCATACATTGACACAATAATAATTTAAATTTCACCAAGCAACATTAAATCCGTGAATGCAATTTAGTTTACTGTCTCTCCTCTGTATAACAAATTAACCAACCCGCTTTGAATACAGAAAAGGGATCCATTTCATTCTTTGTAAATCTATCAGGGACAAATAAAATGATCGATGGACTGGGAACAAATCCGAGCCCTGTCGGAGTTTGAAATCGCTGTGATTTATTTCATTAATTTGTTTTCAAAACATCTTTGAAAATATTATGTGACATTTGTCAACTAACTAGTTAAAAATTGTCTTTGAGATTTTGAATAAGCTTGAAAAACAATATGGTTGTTACAAATAACTGATTTTGATAAGGCTTAAAATGTTGGTACGTTTCGTGCAATATAAGCGTTGAATTATTGTATGAACTGATTTTGTAGGTAACCATCAGCGCTGTCCGATTTTACATACAGACCATTTTACGTCAGGGTCTTAAGGCCGATTCACATATATCAGTGAAGCCACAGTTCCGTCAACGTGTCCGCTCAGGTCAGTATCAGTAATACAGTATTACGTCAGTCATTCAATTCACACATGTCTCGGTTTACGGAGCTTCAGTGAAAACGTGTCCGTCGTCAATTAACGTGATTATGGCTCTGTTCAATACTACGGAGCTAGTAATGATAGCTGTTGCTAGACGAAGAAGAAGAATCCGTCCGTGATTGCCGGTGTCGGCACTGAAATTGAGACCACTGTGTCGTCACTGACACTGACAAGTGGGGATGCGTTCATAGAGAATGTATGAAAGAATATTTCGCACTGTGCTGGTACTGTGTCGGAACTGTGGCTTCATTGATATATGTGAATCGGGCTTTACTTTGTCGTAATCATGGTAGAATCACTAGTTGTATGTGAATAAGAAAACTCTCCATTATGAAAATGTTAAATCTTATATCAAGCAAGTGCAATATAGCCTTCCTTGCAAGGTGACGTCAGCTTAGATTTATTGCTAGAGAGAAGTGAGTCAGCGAGTGTCATGCGCCCAGATTCATTGTGCCACGACTATGATTTACTTCGCAATTGCATGAGACATTCATTACTTTGATACTTTCAGTGATGTTACATTAGGTGCTTTACGTTTACTTTAAATATTTACAAGACATAATAAGTTATGCATAAGTGACAAACTAAATTAGTAAGTTATGTTTACATGAAAGACATCCTTGTAATGCTTTGCAAATATTGTTTTGATTACTAAGTCGGTTAGGAGTTTGTTAAATATGTTAGTTGAAAGCAATGTTGGTCTTGTGATTAAGCGTAGGACTATGCCGTGGTCATGCGTTCATATCCGAACATTCACCAATAGATTATTATTTCCTGGTTAATAAATAATATTATGGATTTTTATAATAAATATAATGACAGGCAGAAAATACATTAATATTTAGACATTTTATTAAAAGCATTAAAAAGGATTGGATAAACACTTTCCATGAAACATCTTAAGGCAGTAATATTAGGGTACCTACGTTAATGTCGTTAGTGTGAGTGTGTGAAGAATGATCACCTACTTGTGTGTAAATAAATATCAGAGAAGAAGTCTTATATTCCGTTATAGCGTCACTGGTTGAATAATATTTTTATTCGTAATTGATTAGTTTATAACGAAGGCCAAAGAAAAAAATTATAACTAATAAAATTAAAATTTCTATTATTATTTACGGCTTAACAATCCGATGTTAGTAATGAAAACAAAGAAATTATCTATGAAACGAGGTTCTACAGGGTAATAAACGCTGACACAGTGCAACCTACATCGTGTAATTCCAGTTAGTTGCGAAATGGTTGCTAGGCTGCGTATGATATACGGTTACGTAACGAAGAATTTTGAATATTGACAGTCTCTATGCGCCTAAAACTCTGTGAACATTTTACCATCATTTTATTGAGTGATAGTAGCAGTGTCTCATTTTGACAGGTACTGTCACCCGCATTACACACGTCAGGGGAGTTATGTCAGCACATTTATCATCGAATGTACTCAATCTAACGTTTTAAAGTTGGATACGTTTACGCAAGCGTAGTAGATGATACAAGCATAAATTACTCAAAAATATATGTTATTTCTGAAATCTCCTATGCAATAAGGACCGACTTTGCCTTTAGTTCGCTTTTGTGTGATGTGTACATCAGTCAAAATTAATGTCTTTTCTGCCTGTCATTGTATTCTTTAGAAAAAAATCGTGTTAAATATCTAAGTGCGATTAGTCGTTTTAATAAGCAAAAATATATTCCGAAAAAACTCATTTATTTGTTATCTGTAAACGTTTCTTCGCGTCCAAAGCTTGTTCAGTGCCAAGAAATCTGTCAGATAAACGGGATTATATTGCCAATGATTCGCTACCTGTTGATAAACTTCCAATAAAATCTCGATAACATGATATTTGTATTTATTTCGGAAACTTTTCTTAAGGTATCACCGGTTCATTTTTAAACATTACTATTAATATTCTACTTTAATGAAAGTCATCAGAAGTTAGGTTTAGTGTATTTCTTTGAGGAAGTGTCACCCTTTTATCTGTAACTTATATCCGCCCGTGGTTCTTTTTAAACGTATCTTTCTATCGATATTGCGGATATAAATTAAAAACAGACTTGATGTTTTGCATACCTACCTAAATACATACAAGATTACAATTCAGATTAGCTTTATGTGCACTCGTAGAATTATTGTTAACCCCATGATAAACCGCATTTAATAAGCGAAACAATAGAATTTATCTAAGTTTCGTGTCGGCAGCGATGCCAAATGTTTGGAATTAGGCTGATAGTGCCCTGGCGGTGTGCCAGATTTGGACAGAACCTGCCAGAGGTTGGAACAGGCGAGGCGCACGTGACCGTGTAGCAGGAAAAACGTTTATGAACTAATTCAATTACACGTTTTGCTAAACATTTCAAACAACTTTTGACCAACTTTTTATTTGATTGGGGTAGCGAGTTTTACAAGAGTTGCCGCCTTAATTAAATTTAATTATTTATAACGAACATAGTGAACGTTGCTTATTGAATGTTAAATTGCATAACGATAAATATTCTTCACTAGACAAGGAAACAAATAATTTAGTTGAAGTATTGCTCAATAAATCCGGACGAGGTTCTCCACTTTCATCCACTCAAGAAATGGGACATCCCTGATAGGGAACAATTTACGATATTTATATCTTGCTGTCTAGATATTGCAAAAAGTAACAATAAATATCGATATTCTTTTATGTACTGGTGTACTTAAAATTTTATGAATATATTTCTGTAATGTTTATATACATGCAATATTATTTCTTCGTATTACTTTAATGTTATAAACGTGATTACAACCATATTTTGTGTAGTTTAAGAAATTCCTGAAATCTTAATGTACTTATTATTATATTACTTAATTATTATAATACGCTTATTTCAACATCAGATTATACGTTTTAGTATCAATTGTAAGTGTACCGCTTGGTGCCTTGTTATTGGATGCTCATATATTGACTAAATGGTGCTTAATTTATCTACCCTATATAAGTATTAGTTTTCTATACTAATATTCACACAACTAAAGCTCGCTGACCGTAAAGTAGATATATTCTCGTCACGCGGTCGGAGGCGCAAATAAAAGTTACTCCCACAAGTAGAAGCAAGTTTGCGTTACGCGTAGTTGCGGCCGTTCTGACGATAAAACAAGTTAGTTGGCATGGAAAGGTTGCTTAATTAACCGAGATGGCCTAGAAACCATGTTAGTTCCAGGAAGCAGACCGAGGAAGTAATATTTTGTTTTATAACACATTGTACAAAATCTTATGGAGATGACATAAAACGCAACAAGGCGCATTAAATATAACTTCAATCCTTTATAAAACCTATTAGTTAGCCAATAAAATAAACAGCATTCAGTGTGTTAACTACATTCAATTCATCCCGATTAAACAAAGTAGTAAATTAACATAGCTTTAAAATTATTTTTGAAACAGTGACGGAGACTAATCATCAACAAAACTGCGCCCATTGACGCAACAAAAACTTTATTTATTTACCCACTTATTCATAAAAACTTGGTCTGTTTAATTGCATTATTTTAACTAAAGTACTCATTCGTATCTTTTTGTCAAATTGTATTTATGCTGTGATGAAAAGAGACAAATAAGTACTTCAATTAATACAATAAGTTTTTTTTTTTAAGACAATTCACACCAATTGACCTAGTCCCACGCCAAGCTTGGGAAGCTTGTGTTATGGGTACTAGGCAACGGATATACATATTATAGATAGATAGACATATAAATACATATTTAAACACCCAAGACCTAAGCACAACACTAAATGCTCATCACATCGATGTTCGTCTCGGCCGGGGATCGAACCCGGGACCCATGGATTCGCAGTCAGGGGTACTAACCACTAGACCAATGAGTCGTCTAAATTAAATATGACATCTTCACCAATTCGTATCCCTATCTAACATACAACTTGTGACACTTAATTCATCACGATTAAATCATTAAATATTCAAAGCTCGCATAAATATGCACGTTTTAAAAGTCCATTTAAAATTCCTCACAGAAGTTGCGTTAATCTCCGGTTCGGAGAAGTGTGGTCAGTTAATTATGCACAATACTAAATATAGGGGTTGGTTCGTTATGAGAGATACACGCGTCCGCCGCTCTATTGCATATTTTATGTCGTGTTTAATGCGTAAGGCTTATATTGTAAGGCTGTTGAGTAGTGAGTGTGATACTTTAAATTAAAGATTTGTTACTGACGATGGTTCATTGCCGGTTTTAGGTCTGTAATGTGATTTTAATGAGCCAAAACTTTCGTGTGACAGAGACATGTATGAAAAGACATATGTTTTATGATTGACCGTTTTCTTTATCGTCAATTAATCAACGATATCCTCTAATGGTTCTTCATGAAACATTTTTGAAGTTATACTTCTTTAGGCGCGTTATGAAAATTTGATGAGAGTGAAATTTTACGATGCGCGCGCACCTATGACACAAAATTCGGAGTGTGATTATAGCGTGCGCAATCTACAAAAGAAATAGAATATAAGCTAACTTCACGCATATTCTATTTCTTAGCTTAGCAGCTTAACAAGAATTTTGAATATCCATGACAATTGACATCTGACATTGACATACCTTTTAAACAAATATAGGAGAAGGAGTTTGAATTATTGTTTAAAATAAAAGATTATCTATGTATCTAGTTATTTTCATTATACAAGTGCGAATTTTATATGTGCGTCTGAATTATAATCAGAAGTGATTTAAATTTAATATCTAAATCAAAACTAATTAATATGATAAAATATTTGTGAAAAAACTGTGCCAACCTTTCTGAGTGCTTCAATACAATTGAGGTTAACTATCCGTAGGTATTATCGAGTATTATTGTTGATTAAAACTGAAACATGAACCATTATTCATTGCTTATGTTTATTGCGTTTGTTACAGCAACGTTTTAGAAATATTCTATATATCAATAATTGAGAACAAAGATTTAAGCACGAATACTAATAAGGAGAAAATGAAGGCTTGGAGCGATATAACAGAGAAGTAAACATTTTAATAAGTACCTGCATCTCAAAAAAATGACCACATTATTTAATCAAAACATGTAATTTTTCAGATTTAATCTAGCAAATATAAGGACAAGAGACAAAAAACAATTGATGAATCAGTGGAAGTGCACTAAATTGAATACAAAAAAAGAGTTGTCATCTTATCGCCGTGAAACATCTAAAACTGGAGGTGGAACAAAGCCACCATCACCTTCTCGAGACACAATGGATATGGCAGAGATGATACCGCAACGGTTTGAAGTAGATTTCAATGAATTTGATTGTGATGGTGTCGAGGTAGGAATGTTAATTATAAATATGATGTATGGTGATGTTCAAGGTTCAACCTTTCAAGCATAGGCATATGCTCACAACAGTACTTTATTCCCCTACAGGTAGTTAGAGATATTGTAATACCTCAAAACATCCATGTTGCACTTGTAGTACCGAAACTCTGTCCAGCCAGAAGTGAGCCCATTCCCACTTATAATGGACAGTGGGTATAATACACCTTAATACCTGAGTGCGAACCACTCACCATGATACTTAAATTAATAGATGTTATTTATATATTTCAGGATATTACAAATAAAATCATTTTGGAAACAATTGATATCCCAAAAGCCAACAATGACAAGGTAATAAATCAGTTTTGACATAACTTGAATACTAAAAAAGCCAAACAAAGGTGTGCACAACAGTGACAACATAACTTAACAATTTCATTATTTTGTAGGATTAAAGAAAGGTTAAAGAAAATCATGTCGAACTGAACAACAAGAATCCCCAAACAACTCCAAAGAAACCTACAAGGAAGACACCGGTATTATATTTAAATTATCTCTATCTCTAAATAGAATAAAAGAAAGTTGCTATCCAGGTCTGTAGCATGTGCTACAAATTATATTATTAACACATTTATATAATTATATTAATATAAATGTGTTAAAAAAATTATAATATGAATTATAAAAAAATTTAAGTTTTGCATGGACAGAGCTTAAATTAATATTCTCTTATTTGTTGCAGAAAGCAAGTAGTAGTTTTAGTTTTGGAGAAGCCTCGTAGATGCACAACCAAGAAATGATTAATTTAAAATTACAAACCGAAATTCTGATGAAGACAGTCACTTAAAAATAAATAGTATAATGAAATAAAAATGTTTTAAAGATAAATAGTGTTTTATTTGTTTAATGTAAGAGAATAATAATAAATATTTATTTAATTAATTTTTCAAATGTAAACTGAACTTTATTGACTTTAATGACTCCTTTTCCAGTCTTTGATTATTTAATTGTAATTAATTATTTGCATGCAATCAAAAACTATTTTTAATAATGCCAAAGAAGTATAACTTCTTACGCGCGTACATAAGTACACGCACCCTTTTTTTTTTCTTGTATCGATTTGATTGTCATGGACAGTTGATCATTTTTAAATTATGTTTGATACATGATGTATAATTTTCGGATTTGCAGGAGTGGTGTCTTTAACATTAAAACAATTATGCATAGTTTGAATGTCTTGTTATACGTGGGTAACACTGAAAATGTTTAGAAAATGTAAAACGGCTTAATGTAAAAAGTTGCTAATACTTTAATTGTTTTCGAAGTAATCTCCGTTCCTCTCTACACATGGTCGCATTCGATGGAACCACTGAGAATAGCAGTGGGCCCATTCTTCCTTAGGGGTCTCTTCTATGGCATTTTCGTACGCTTTCACCGACGTTTAATTATCACTATGTACAATACGTTACTTTCGAAGAAAAATCTTATAAGATTTACCCTTATTCGTGGCATCGTTTATTGGGTCACAGCGCCAGTATAGTGAGTGAGTGATCTCATTGTTCGACTATGTCTCAGGACTACAATAGAATGTAACAATTATTAAATCGCAGGTATGTACCCTGGGTAACGTTTGTAAAAATTGAACCGTAAAAGTTGAAATGACCGCAATAAATCAGAATCAAAGGGTATTAACGGACATTTAGCGTTGTCGCGATATTCTCCCTTATTTATGTATTTGCAGTTAAATTTACGTTGTATTCGTGTTACGTAACATTAAAGTACAAGTGTAAAGTACCACCTTTTTAGTATACTGTACACTTTGTATTCAAAAGATAAATTATTGAGTATATTATTATTTTCTATTGCATTTTCAAGACGTGATATTTTAAGAAGTTTAGGTTAATTTTCTTGGGATATGATATTAAGCAACATTTTATATTATAATATATCGTTTCTCTTAATGGTTTTATTGTCAAGAGTCCTAAATACTTAACACTTTGTATTGGGTGGATATGCTATTAAAAAAAAAAAAAAAACCATGGCGATTAAAAAGAGTGGCGGAGAGTTTATTGCCAGTTCTTCTCTTCCGTTCTACGCCCTTGATTTGAGAACTGGCAGTAAATGTAAAATTAGAAGCATTAATATGTATTTCTTTAATGACGAATCACAAGTGTACATTGTGTTACCTACGTGAATAAATGATTTTTGAATTTTATAAACGCCTAACTTAAATATGACTTTATACTAGTTCTATCTGAGCCATAATCACGGAATTGTATGATAGAGGGTATACGAACAAAGCATTGTTGATCTCACATGAGGGTGCTCGTAAAAGTTTTATTATTTTCGCCGGCTCGTTTGCGAGCCTTTGTGATAAGGATGGCCATTGTTCTTATTTGTGATTGCGTTTTGTTTAAGCTTTTTATCGGGTATTGGATATGTTGATTATTACTAGCCATCCAACGCATACGTGTCATCTATATAACATTTAAATGGATACTAATTTATTAGCTTATGTGCTGTACACATCTACTTTAATAAAGTCTCAGCTCTGAAACGATTTAAATAAATAAAAAAATCATTTAACTCAGACCATTAAAAAATCCATATATTGTTAGTAAAGTAATCCTTATAACTATGTTAGTAAAATTAAAATTAAATTTAGCAAAATTATTAAAGACACAAAGAAGAAAACATTTAATTCATATATCTACGTTGATTCGAGGCACCAGGTACACAGGCATGTATATGAACCCAATGTCTCATGTTTTGAGACATTCGGGTTAACCTATAACCATCAGGATATTGTTAGAACTCGCTAACTTAATTGGATAAATATTTTAAAATAAATAAGTTATTTTTGCGAACTGACTGTTTGAAAATTTTTAGTCTTTATAATACACAAATTGATTTTTCTATAGTTAAAATATTGTTTTATTTACTATCAACAGTGTTAGAAAAGTTTCATTCCAGATAATGTTACTTATTCCGCCAAATAGTAGTAATGGAAATACCTAACATCAAATCTTATTGTAGAATTGTTTAAATAAGTATTTGTATTCGGACAACACACTAAGTTTGTAAACATTTCTCTCGAGACCTGCCTTTCTATACCCGACGCTGGGAACATTTTATATTGCTTTTCTTCTTATATACCTATATATAGGGCGTATAATAACAACAAAGTTTTATACTACGCTCTCAACATTTGTAAATTGATACCTCATTACTACTTTGCAATACTACTACTATCTGTTACTTGTATGTTTGAACAAGGGATGAATATCAATTTATTTAATTGTTTACTTTGGTGTCATAAAATATTCTTTTTATGTATAATAATTATTCATGTAAGTTTACGAAAATATAAATAGTAATTACCATTATTTATGTTGCAAACATTACAATCCTCCAGTTAATAAATTCTAACAAGAAATGAAAGTTTTTACTTTGCCCATTACATCGTCATAAATTAAACATCGATTTTTAGTTAGTTAGTTAGTTTACAAGTGTTTCCTGACTTCCCAGAAATGAGTAACAATATTCAACTGCACAGTAGTACAGCATGCTCTTTTTTGCACAGTTCTAGTTTAGGAAAGTTATAATGGACTTGTCAAGAGCAAGTGTTGACGTGCCGCCCGCTCGCAACAACTTTGAAGTACACCCGTTTTGTCAAGGGCCACAACACGGATAAAGATACATTCTAATTACAAATATTTCTCATATACTTGCAAATTTGTACACGTTAGACAAAAATTATTAAGTATAATTGTACGTACTCATTTAAAATGTTAACGTAATTTATCCGTACAATCCTCTAACTTGATGATTGACATGTCACCAAATAAATAAAGACTTATTAATAAAATATAGTGAAATATTTATGCCAAGAGATAATTTATTAAGAATATTATTATTTTATACTGAACTTTCAAGTCGTGATCTTTTAAGAAATTAAGGTTTATTTTCTTGGGCTGTGATATTTAACAACATTTTCTGTGTGCCTCAAAACAATCTATAATCGGTTCCTCTTATTGGGTGAATTGTCAAAGGTACCCGATAAAACCCTTATTTACGCCAATCAGCCTCTTGCTTGTCTTCGTCTCTTTGCGGTGAACTGAGGGATTTATTGCCCTACCCTATTTGTTTTATTTTGCATGTATTTTTTCACGAGTAATAAAAAGTTAGGTTTTATTGGTCCATTGAATTAATGGCACCTTTGTAATTACACGCGCCGCTTGTTCGAATGCGATATGCAAACAAATACAGAATTGTGTTTACTTGTTATTTTTGTTTACATTCTCGTTAAGGGTTTTAAGCTTTTCAGTTATTAAATTTGTAACTGTTATGTGTTTAAAACAGGTATTTTTTTCAATTAAGACAAATTACTCAAATAATACTCGATTAATAGACATATGGAAATCGAAATACGTATTGCGTTGGTTAAAGGTTTTCTTTTCCTGCTATACGGTTCAGTTTAATTAAATTAAATATATTCTGGCCTGAGATCGCTTCTCTTTGAAAGATATATTATAGGCAACAAGGTGATCTCTTTGTACACGTCCTAAATGTACTTAATTTCTTCGCGATGTTTTCCATCATCGTGTACGTGTTATTTGCAAGTACAGAAACGTTCATCGATGACCTTAGGCATATAGCAGTTGCATGTTTAACCACCAGGCTAGCAGTCTTAATTAAATACTTCAAAAGTTATCAGAGATCTTTGGGATATTCAAATAAGTGTATGAATTCAATGAAGTTTTTAGCAAAGCGAGCTTTTAGGCATACTAGCGTTAATATAAGATAGCAGAAATATCGGAACGTTAGCTTTCGCGTTCAGTTTAATCTGGATAATGTCTCGTTGCGGAAAGTGTTCGAGCCCAAATAAAGCGGAACGACCTCGGGGCCTGTTTACACACGTCATGTTTCACCTCTTTGGCTTTACCCTTTTATCAGTGTAGCAAGGTTTTCCCTTCACTAAATGAGAGTGTGTTCTACGAGTCGAGTGATACCCTCTTCAATTTGGGTGATGCAATCCGTACACTGTAGTTTTTTTAAACCAACCAATTAAATAATTAAACGGTTTCGTTTTAATATATATTTAAAATATTTCGTTTATTTAATTCTAATTGTGAGAATGAATTCTAACTACAAGTCGTAGTCGTTTGAGGTATTTGCCGTGAAATATTTTGTAAAACACTGTAAAGACTCCTGAACAATGAAATATTCTAATTATAAAGATTTGCACATTTGCATTCAAAGTCAAAGTCAAATCATTTATTTCAATTAGACCATCTAAAATGGCACTTTTGAACGTCAAAATGTTATTACTTACATTCAAACAACTAAAGAAAACTGTAAGATTTGATATTGAAGTTTGTCTCTATGTAGCAAATAGTAGTAATAAATTAACAGCAAGTAAAAGAACATAACTCACAAACGTTACTTTGTACTAGTTACTAACCTAAGTTTTCTACCATTTCCCTAAGAATGTGACTTTGACAATGTGTGGTTTGTGTTTGACAAAGTTTGTAAATCCATCCAAAAATTTTCTAGATACTTTTACTTTTATTACACATCAACACGGATTACAAGCTATGCATGAACCGGTAGTCATGAATCGAAGCTTTCATCTAACAGGAAGTAGGATTTATGCGATAAGTTTCATAACTCGCTTGGTGCTCTTGAAAGCTTTTAAATCGACATGGAAAATGCACGCTACGCGTTTTTTTATTACTTTTAAATTATTTTGAAATCACTTTAATTGTGGTTCATGTAGATGGATATAATCGTGTTTTAATAATCATCATTTAAAAATTTAACTTCATTGTAACACTGTACTTATACAATTATACATATCGTCAGCTAACAGATACCTTAAACTTAAATCTTCCGATGAAAGTACGGGTTTTTGTGACGGATTGAGACATTTACTTAGTAAAATGCACCTATTGTAGTTTATTCATCCTTAGTATATATATACACGTATCGTCTTTAGTACTCGGCATCCATGAATGAGGTGATTTTCCCAAACCTCTTGAGTAGAGGGCGCCATTATCACCACTCCAACCACTCTCAGATAATTTACTTGATGCTTCATAGCCTCACGGTTTCATAAGATTCCGTTTATAGTCTAATAGTTTTATCCCATTTCAGGTAAGTTACTTATGTATCACGACACAATGGTATTGTAGAATAAGAAGGATTTACAAATGATACATATAATTTTAAATATGTCGGGTTGTCGGCGGTAAAGAGTGTAACATTAATTTGGTATCTCATGCCGTATTTGTTTTTCAAAACTGTATAAAATTATTGACAGCATAATCTTTTGTGTACATTTTGTTAAATACATTAATAACATAATTTGTGAAATGTTTTTGTGTATATATATATGTTATACCACGTAAGCATTTTTTCAAAATATATTATCTCTATTTGTGCAAAAGTAATAAATGGTTTAATAGTATATAGTAATAGATATAACCTCGTGTATGGATGTTGCGTGATTGAAGATATAATTAAAATGGAAACTGTAAATACAATAACGAGGTGGTTAATGGTATGAGGCGTGAAATGAACTGATTCGTTCAACCGTGATAATTGATGTCCGCTCCGATCAGCCGCGACATTATATTATATTTTGCTGCCCTACTGAACTGAAATAGATGGGTTAAAAGGGACAGTGGAAACATTATTTCATACACGTGTCTACAACGGAGCTTTGTAATTAAACAATTTACGGGCTGGGTGCCACGAAAATACTGTTCTGTTTCAGTAAATTTTCGTATGGTCAAAAAAAGGGCTTCGTTGGTTGCACCTAGATGTTAAATCCATCAAGGTGCAATCAGAAATGAAACAATCAGAGTCTATTAGTGTGTAAAAACTCACGTGTACGTCATTTGTATGTGATTCCTCATTTTAAAACATTATTGTGTCACTACAAATTGTTAAAAAGAACCTTATTTTACAATTTACTTTGACAAACTTACTAGACATAAATTTTACAATGAACTTGAATTAAAATAATTTAAATTAGATAAGAGCTTTAAAATACAGTTTATGATTAAAGACATGTTACCATAAGGTGCAATCAACGTTGAAATGAAACAATCAGAGTCTATTAGTGTGTAAAAACGCACGTTTACGTTCAGATATTAAATATATATGGGCTGCCATAAAACATACCTCCGGAACATTTACTATCGGGACGGATTCGATATTTCATAAATAAATGCAACATATTCATATCGTTGGAGTGACTATGAATAAAGAATGAATGAATTATTCACTCTGTCCCTTTATTTCACGGTGAACTTCGGATTTGAATAAATCATTTTGAATAGTTGAGGTTTTTGTTACAGTTAATAAATGATTTGTATAAAACTCCATTAGAATTTGTAGTGAATTACTTTTCTTTTGGGATTTTCATTTATTAACTTTTTAATTGTGTACTGTATAAATAAGCGTTATAGAAGTCATCGTTGTTATGAAGATTCGTGAAGATTTTAATAACCTCAGAGGTGTAAGGAAGAAAAACGAAACAAGGCGAGCCCGGCGTGTGATCTTATTGGTAGTGTGAAGGTAATCTATCATAAGACACACGCGGCTCTCCATGTTACGTTTACAACTACATTGAAATCATCTAGAACTACGGCTCAAACTGCTACAAAGTTGCTACGAATGCTACGCCTTATTTGACTACGCTAATAATGTGCTACGACAGTTCTGCTACGTCGTGCTACGCCTGTATCTGCTAAAATATTTTATTGTTGTATTGGCATATTGAATAAATAAATAAACTCATATTTTATTGTATTTAACAGAATTCCTAAGAGGCTTACCGCCCGTCACTTAAAGTTCCAAGTTTCAATACCGTTCATTTCTACTTAAAGCAACTTTTACGTCCAGGTGTTTTGTATTTTGAATAAACTTTACAGTTTGTGTTTTGTTTGAGTTTAAAATTATTTATGTTTGGATTGGGTACTTCTAAGATGTAAAGTATTTTAGTGAGGTCAGCACAAACCACAATGAAATAACAATCTAAAATAAAGCCTGGAAACAGTTCTCTCGAAATATGCACGGTTAAATTTAATTCGAGTGTCGAGTGCAGTTTATTCAGCCTCATCTCAAAGATCGAATTGTTCGAAGTTGAGCGGTTGAAATTCGAATTGTTTGTGAAGTTCCCGCGGGCGAGCCTTTGATGCTATCGAGACTTACCCAAACTGTCAACAAGGGAACACCTAGTTTTGACATAGCTTTATCTTGAAGCTTTCATAAGCCTCGTTTGAATATTTATTAAACTTAAAATTAATCAACTTTTTATAGAAAGTTTAAAGTGTACAAATCATTGTTGTCAGTGTTGTATTGTTACTTATCAATTTACATAAATGTATAATAAGATCAAATAATTATATTATAGGTTTTTAATGTTTTTATACTGGTATATTGTGGGTTTTTAGCAATAAAATAAAAATAAAATATGTTTACTAAGGAACATAATATAAGATACATGTATCACTTATTCCACGTCATTAAATTTGAATTTGTAGGCATCCCTACTCATCGGCAAAGAAGAAAGAGGGTGTAGGCCGAGAGAAAAAGCCGGCGTAAAAAACTCTCGGTACCTACTCTTTTAAAACAGCAAATCATCAAACAACACTTATTTAAAACAAATATCGCAAATTAATTAGAAGTATCCTGTCTAGCACTAGTCCTAGGCCCTTTTATCAACTAGATAATCGTTGACTTTATAGTAAGCCTTTTTACACAGCTTTTCTTTAATACATTTCTTAAATTTATTGAAAGGCAGAGATAAAAGAGCCTCTGGGATTTTATTAAAGAAGAGTATCCCTTTTCCCAAAAAAGAATTACTAACTTTAGATAGTCTAGTAGTTGATGAATACATTAGGAACCACCTCAAAGGAAGAATAATAATTTTAAGCGTTTAATCGAAACCTCTGTCTGTATGTCATTGCAAACAATAAATTTGTATCTCGATCAGAAATATTAAGAGGCATCGTGACTTCGAAGATTTGTCTGTGTTTGGAATCAGGAAGCTATAACAATACACTTCAGGATAAACAACGAAGCGCCTTTTTAGAGAGCCTGTCTTAGATCTTTTGTCACAAAAGATAGGAAAAACAAGATATTGTGAATGTCTATTTATGTAATATTGGCTATTTTTACTTCGCTATATTTAATTAAACAATCACAGATACCAAAAGACTCTTAATTTCTTTATATAAACTAAATGTTTATACAACTTATGGTAACATGTCTTTAATCATAAACTGTATTTTAAATTCTTTTAATTCAATTTCATTGTAAAATTTGAGCCTAGTACGTTTATCAAAGTAAATTGTAAAATAAGGTTCTTTTTAACAATTTGTAGGGACACAATGATGTATTTAAATGAGTTTATTTTAAATAAAATAATAATTATGCATTGTTTATTGCCGGTAATAAATTTTATCGTAGCGCATTATAAAGTATTTGTCATACTCGTATTTATAAATATGCCACGTAGACGAATGTCCTATAATTGTAGACTGGGTAATGGTTTTTCATTCACCAAAAAATTTAGTAAATTTACAATTTATTTTATAAATTATTGAGTGTGATTTTTCTCTTCGTTACACACATTTGGTTCAAACTGTTCGAAATCACATACAAATGTTGCATTCGAAATGATGTAATCTTGAAATCTGTTCATAATTTAATATGTCACGAGCATACGGCGCTACCTAACCGAAACTGCACCATCCAAATTTGCTATATCTTGTATATATATTCGTCCTTTGTTTAATATTCTGAAGCAGCCATATCTAAATTTAATTCAGATTAGTTAACATCTGTTTTAGTCACACATACTCGCATACATACAACAGTAGCCTTACAACGCTCTAAGGGACGCTTTGCTCATAATTTCATCGAATGAAACATCATTCTAAATTTCTTTATATGGATCACTTTGATAGACGTCGTCGATTTTCAGCTTCACGATGTGTTGTTATGCTCACCATGCTGCTTTCATGGTGAGCATAACAACACATCCCATACTTGGAGAAAAAAATTTAGAGTGAATTTATTACAGTTTAAATTTGCTTATTGCTGCAAACGGTACTTGATATTTATAAGAACCAGATAGGCGTGAGTAATTGCGCCTCGATAAAAAAACTCGATAATCTTTGCTTTATTTATTTCCTTCAATTTTAACCAAAATCGATCTGTACCCGTTATAGTACTAAGACTGTAGTTAAACTTGGTTGTATCTTATCTTAATCTATAATATAAAAATGAATCGCAAAATGTGTTGGTTAGCGCATAACTCAACAACGCCTGGACCAATTTGGCCAATTCTTTTTTTATTTTATTCCTTGAAGTACGAGGATGGTTCTTACGGAGAGTTAAATTTTTTTTTTAAAAATGAGTGAAAAAGTCTAAAAACAACACTTTTCAATATTCTCATACAAAATATTCGTAATAATACTTAATCGTCAATTTGAACTTTAATACCATATCATAAAGTTCAAGTGTTAGTGGAGGGGTTCCGGGAAGGTAAATTTTTATTTTTTGACATAATGTATTTGTTGTCTTATCAACTTTCTTTTTTTTATCTTACTAGCTAGACCGGTGTCCCAAATAGCAGAATAAGTATTTAAAAAAAATGAAGAATCGACTGTTAGGCGGTACGATGTTCGTCAGGCTAGCTAGTGTCATATAAAAATGAGTGGTTCCTAAAGTTCTGTTGATTTATTAGTACCAGCGTAATGGTTTCCAATCGATGAAAAACTCAGTATAATTGGTTTGACATGCGATTTATTATTTTAACAGTATCCAATTAGTATAACGAATTTTCCTTGCAGTCTCGTGTATAATTGTCCCTTACAATCGAAATGTGTCTATATTTCGGCGGAGAACGAGTGGTCACCATGGTAACAGCCAATTAGTGGCGCCACTGTCGCATGAAGTTAATTCTGGGCGTTTGCGTCAACGCTGTGGTTTCGGACCTCGTATGGCGACGCCTTAATTACACTTTGATTTTGATGTTTGAAGATCCTATTTTATGTTTGTTATGACAATGTTTTTTTGTATTACATTGAAAATACGAATGCGAGTATATACTTTTTAAAAGAGAAACTATATTTAAATATTTTATTTGTTTTTACACACCTGTCATTAAGAAATGTTATGTGTTCTATTTGATAACAGAAAAAAGGAAAATTCCTTAGAATCCCAGCAAATAATTCACTTGTAACAAATGAAAAAATTCTGAACGTAATCTATTATGTCTTTTGTTATGAAAAGCAGTTGATGGTCGCTAGTATAAATGGTTAGAATGGTCACATTTTACTTTTTGTTCATGGAAGTGCGAAATCCCTAGAACATAAATCTCTTCTGTCCCGAGCCGGCGTTGACATGACACCGGGGTTATTTATTTTAAAGAAAATACAGTATATCGTTTCAAACAGAAACACTCGCTAACTATCGAAACTGTTTTTCAAAATGTTAACAAAGCCAACCAAAACACGAAGCGTTTTACTTGTGTTCTTTAACTACGTAAATCGTTGGCTCTCATATATATTAGTCATATTTGTTTTTTAACATTCGCTCGAACGGTGAAGTAAAACATCGCGAGGAAACCGGCTTGCCTTAGACCCAAAAAGCCGACGGCGTGTGTCAGGCACAGAAGGCTGCCTTGCCTATTAGATTGACAAATTATCATGAAACAGATACAGAAATCTGAGGCCCAGGCCTAAAAAGGTTGTAGCGCCACTGATTTTTTTTTCTTCATATTTGTCATTAAACATATACTTGGACAGACCACCCCGGACAACCAACAGGCGGCTTAGTCAAAATTGACTTTATGTTATGCATTCCGGCTCATAAAGCCTTGAGAGGGTTTTAGAATGTTATAGAATATCAAATAATTTCAACGTTTTTTTCTTAAAACTTTTCGTTTTCAACTAAGTCTCTTCAAAGCGAAGTAGGCCATTTAAAGTCTATTGTTCTGATTTGGGATTATATATTTTAGTGGCTATTTTTGCGTTTATATTATTTACCACGGTGCATTCAAACTGTACACGTGCGATTTGCTAATATATTTTATTTATGGTTTATGCATTATTTATATATTTATCACATAATAGAAACGCCCGGGCGAGCCCAGCAACATATATTATATAATGTCTTATTTCTCTCATATTCGCTCTAATATTAATAATAATAATATAGCCTTTATATCCCGAAACTCTGTGATCTGTGATATTTAATATATTTTTACAGTATATCTCGGAGTTCGGTGTGCCTCCTGGCAAAGGCCTCATCTAACAATTTCCACTGTTCTCTATCCTTTGCGACTCTTCTCCGGTTGTAGCCTGCTGTTAGTTTGTGTTCGTCCTCGCATCTTTTCCGTTGTCGGCCTCTTCTTCGTTATCCGTCCTCAGGGTACCATTCCGTCTATATTTTGCTCCATGTTTAATAGGAGCTTAGCATATGACCCGTCCATCTCCATTTCATGTATAATTTTCTTATGCCGTGCCGAAGTTTCGCAACTATTGCTATTCTTCATTTGATCTCTTTGTTGGTAATATCAGTTGGAAAGATAATTTGCCCAAGATAAATGTACTCTTCAACATATTCGAGACGTTGGTTATTAAATTTTATTGCGTATGGGATTGAATTTGATAGTAGCTTTGTTTTGCTTGATTTTTATTTGATTACTATTTCATTTATTATGTACACTACTCTAACCTAAAACCGACAATACATACTATAGTAATAGACATACTATTTGGGCACAAACGTAGATGAAAATATTAGAACGTGCCAATTGTACAAAAAAGAAAAGCTGACGGGCATAACGATAAGCGATTACGACAAATAAATCTCCTAAAAGCTTCTTCCCTGTAAATTTATTCATTTTACTTTTTAACTCAAATATCTCTCCGTTGCGCAATTACGAGATGATAAATGTTTAATCTCCAATGACAATTTGCAAAGAAATTTCTTTTTAATATACCAAGCAAAGTACTTTGATATAATGAAGATCTCGTGTTCCTTAAAAGTTTTCGTAATATACCCGAGGGAAACTCGCATAAATAATACGTCGCTTATACTTTGTAAGTAATATTTTCTCATGTTTAAACCCGCTCCGATATTGTATTAAGTAAATATCTTGATAAATTAATACTCGAAGTCCCGCGGCGCTCGGAACTTTGCGTCTTTGAAAAGCTTGTGAAGCTCGGTCCCGTAGTCTTAAGTTTCTTTGCGCGTTACGTATCTAATTTTACGTTGAAGTCTTAAATTATTATAAACTGTATATATAATTTGTATTTTTGCATTATGTTCCTTACTATGTATGTCTGTCTGGACCGCTTATTGGTATTACTTAAGTTTTAATTATACCATATTGTGTAAAATGAAGAACATTTAATGGATATGTTATTTCCTCATTTATTTCATGAAAGTTGTGTGTGAGATAAACATTTGTTCGCTATAATCAAATAAGAACCATGGAAATATTGAAATCTGGTCACATAGTCGCAATAAACTGCCAAGGATGTGATAAAAAGTAAATTCACGGCGGCCGCTATGCTGGTTTCCGCCACTGATTCCCCGGGAGACTAACGGTTTTCTTCTATTGTAAAATACGATCTCTATTATTCTTATTTCTGTATATAGCATTGATATTTAATATTTGTCGGCAATTTTTTGAGCAATGAAGATTTGTATTGATAGATTTTTTTAACATAAAAAAGGGGTTTTTCTCCAGAACAAGGGAAGAGGCCTATCTGGTGTTAGGTAATAGCCCATAGAAACTCTCATCATCATCATATCATCTCACTGTCAGAATACTCGCAAGTGCGTTGAAGTATTTGATAATTATTGAACAATCACTGGGTATGTCATATCAGGGATTCATTTCAAAATCCAATACGGTTATTAAAAAAATAAATAAATAAATTTTGAGGTTACGTGAAAAATATGTAATTTATATAAAAGTTTTACATCTTTTTATTATCTACAACTTTGCCATTTGACTTTTTTCCATAGGACTTTTAGTTTTGCCGGAAATCGAGATAAACCATTATCTATAATCTGTGTCATTTGAATTAGTTGTTTATCGTTTATACTATTAACAGTATTTCCACATTAATATGACATCATTGCTCTCGTTGTTTGATATTATGATATCACTGAATGGCGTCACGCCTGGCGTCGCTTAATTGAGTATTTTATGAACACCAGACGTTATCGTGGCATATGATCTACGTGCTTAAGCTTTTAAAGTTGTCTATTACGTTATATCTTCTGTCTTGAAGGAGCTTTAAAATTCTTATTGTTCTCCACAGTCAAGACTTGTTTATTAAATTTTTAACTGGATTTTTAACCGCTGTAATTAAAAGAGTTATTTAGGTATTTACCCGTATAAACCAAAGATTATAAATTGCGATACTTAAAAGTCGTTATAAATGGGCTGTGCGATTTAGTAAGACTATAAAATTACTTGTCTCATAATCCTAAGCTAATAATAGCAGTTTTTTCATATAATTTTTATTTTTATATTTGTTTTCTCTTATTCTTTAGTGTCCTCTCACTCGAAACATTTTTATGTAACAAGGATATGATTCCACGATATATGGCAATGGCGATGATTAATCCTTATTCAGATGAGAGATTCATTCAATTTTGTAAAATAAGCTTACTGGTTTCGGAAATTTCATACAAATTTAAAATAATTATTTAAGAACACTTTTCTGTAGATCTCTTTTTGCTGAACAAAGTTTTGATGAAATAATTAAAGCTTTTAATATTAAAATTCATTTTCTCTAACTTTCCGCATCAAAAGGCAAAAAGATTAAAAAGCTTAAAACTGTCGACTTTCATGCGTAGACTAGTAGTTAGTCTAAGGCCTTAGTATAATTTTTACGTTAGGTTCGTCAAGTATTAGTACTATAGGTCTACCAGGATCTGATGGCAAAAAGGGAAAAAAGAAATTGACGCTAGCAATACTGGGGAAATTGGAGTAAAACGTTTTGATACTTTTTTTTTTCTTTATAGCGGCTGATTCTGTGTGTGATATATGCAAAATATATAAAAATTTATCCAATGATAATTTTTGAAAATGTGGCGAATGTGGGGTTTGAAATTTAGATGAAAACTCCAATTACTCTGTTCATGAGTTTATTAATTAATTAAGAACTTTAAAATGGTTCCAAATACTGCACATCCATAAAAAAGTCTTCAACGCAGTATTTATAATAAACCTTTCCTCCTGCATCTCAATTAACCGATCTTGTTCTATGAACTTATTTTAAATTTTTATTACATGTTCACAAGATTTTCGCTATTCATCGATCCCTATTTGAGAGAAAGAAACAATGTTAAACTCATTTATCTTGTTCCTGATCAATTCTAAATCAAAACTATCCAAGTTTATTTGTGGTATAAGAAACCCCTGAAATAAACCAATATTTAGTATAAGTACATAATATAATACACACGAAGAATCCCATAAACCAAAGTATCAAGACGTGTCATTCCTACTAACCAGTCAACGCTTGCACATGGCTCAATATCGATGATTGTGTATGTTCTGCATCTTGTTGATCAAGTATTCTTTGATAAACATTGAAAACAATATGTCTTGCTTGCGATCGAAGAGGTTTCTTCGACATTTTCATCACTTTTTAAAGGAAATTTGAAGCCAAACCAAAAACAATTCCTCGAAATTTCAGTTGACAGATTAAATTTTTCTTTTATTGCCATATGAAAATCGCTAATTTTTAAAAAAAAAATTTGCCATCAGATTCTGGTAGACCTATACAATGTTAGTATTTGACAGCTCCAACGCATCGTTTTTTCATAAAATTTTAGTAGTTGACTAACTATACTATACTGTATATGAGCCATATAAAAATGTGTTGTTAATCCTCTTTAGAGAAACAGTTACTGAATATTATAAAGTGCAGTATAACTTTGTTTATCTGAATTAATTGCATTACAATGATAAAAATTTAAAAATCGTAGTTGTATGAAATATATAAGTTGTAGTAAATAAGTAAGTTTTATAAAATATTTTCGTAAAAATACCATGATACATAAGTACAAACATAATATATCAACCTTTTAACTTTAGCATTACAAAAAGCATTCGTTTGTTTCAGGTATTAACACATATTCCAAGAAGGTAAGACTAGCTATGCTGGCACAAGAAGGAGCGTAGTCAAGAGTTAGCGTATAAACATTATTCCTCAAAATTATAGGCGTTCGTTCAAAGAACCTTTAGTATTCCAAAAGTGCCTTCAACGTATATATTGATACCTTACCGGTTATGGTCGACCGCCTGCTTGATTGTCCTATTTCATAAAAAAATAACTACAATAAATTAAATACAATTAATCGGTACTAAGATAAATTTAGTTATACGATCAATTAATCAGCAGCCAACCAGCATCATTAAGTAGCCTTCTTGCAATATCTGAGGCACTGTTGTTAAATATAAGGCCCTATACGTCCCGCACTATTAGCCTTATTCGTCACAATGACTTGTAAGATCGGTACATTAACCACATCTAACACATCACAGTCATTGTTCTATATAACTACTTCTGCTTCGGGTCTCAAATAAGCCGCATTTACTACGTCGTAATACAGACGACATAATATTAAGAAACATAAAACAAGATATTATTATTATTTTTATTCGTCGCAGAGCAGGCGGAAAATAATAAGAGTAAGTAAGTATAACAGTCTTTACTCCTACTTTAAACTTTTGATTTTGTTTCCTTTGGAGTAGAGACTCCAGAGTAGGCCGTAGTGTTCAAGTGAACAGGCGCTAATTAATGATTTAAGTTGGCGCCTAGTAGATAGTACCAGTGCTGGTGCTTTCCTCGCTCAACGAATAAGTATCGCATTACAGCAAGAAAATGCTGCCAGAAATAGAGGTACACAAGGAGCAAAGTTTTTAAATATGTTTTAATTTTCAATAATTTTATTTCATTGATAAATAATTACATTATTATTATTATTACTATGTAGATTAAGAATATTGTAAATACTGTATATTTGTGTGTTGGAAATAAGTATAAATAAATAAATATATTCATGATTACCTTCTGCTTTTTACTTAGGTATAAAGTTTCCGCCATCTTTTATCCAGTCTTCAACTTTATAATATGAAAAAAGTTGAAGCCATAATCTCTGTAAAGCTTATTCATTAAAATATTTATGGAGAAGCGCTTCTATCGCTTGAGAATATCCACCTCATGTCGGTCCCTACATAACCCTCTCACTCAAAAGATTCAAGAGAGCCCTTTCCTGAAGGAGTAAAGCCATACAAAACTACCCAGTTATATTTTAATCTACACAATATTTTGTAATACATTTATAATTATATTTTATACAATATCGTTTAACATGTTTAAAACCAATAAATTATTGCCGAGTTTTTAGTATCTAAGAAACACGCTAAACATAATTACGAGTATATAATATTAACAAAAGATAGTTTGAAGTGTCAGGTGGTAAAGCTGTCAGTTGACGCCTGGACAGTCTAAGCCCGTGATGGATGCGCGCTTCACAGCTGCTACCGTGCTCACATGTGTTAACATATTTTTTATAATTTATAACCCTCTAATCCTATTAGGTTTTTAATAATTTGTGAAAACCTATGTATATTATATTAAAAGTTAAGAAAGTATTACTGGTGGCTAAATCATGCTACTTTCTAAAATTTCTACAAATCATAACAAATTAAATACAATATTTATTTCGCTGTCTTGTAAGCTTGTTTATACTAAATAACTAAATATAATAGAAAGTGAGGCGCCCAGGTAGTTTAATATCTTTGTAAAATTGCAGCAGCATCCGATATTTCAGTTATACTTCAGGAAGTTATCGGGTATTTCAAGGACATCCCGCACGAGTATAACTTCCGAAGAGGGGGAGAGGACGTGTTATCAGTTAATTCCCGACGTGGCATATATTTCACGCCACATTTGTGCCTTATTTACATTTATAGAGCCTGAGTGCATTATTTGTTGTTTCCATTTGGTATAACACAATATCTTAATATATATAAACTAGCTGACCGGGCAAACGTCGTTTTGCCATGTATATCATTTATAATAAAAAATAGGGTTTGATCGGAGAGGGGTGAAAGTTAGGGGTTGTATGTATTTTTTAACGCTGTATCATAAAAAAATAGAAATTAAAAATTTTGTCTAAAAAATAAAATAAAAAATTTAGGGGTGGACTACCCCTAACATTTAGGGGGATGAAAAATAGATGTTGGCCGATTCTCATAGATACCGGATAAGCACAAAAAATTTCATCAAAATCGGTCAAGCCGTTTCGGAGGAGTATGGCAACGAAAACTGTGACACGAGAATTTTATATATTAGATTACGTGTCACGTTGTTTGTCCGCTATGGACTCCTAAACTACCGAACCGATATCAATCAAATTTGCACACCGTGTGTAGTTTGATTTAACTAAAAAGATAATCCTATCTAGCTAGCTATCCAGCTTACATCTCAATTTATACCCGCAATATTATTTTATTGCAAAATATTTGTTTATTATTTGATAGTCACAATTCTGATAGTCACAAAAACAGATGGCGCTGTTTTGAAAGTACCAACGTTTCACATAAGCTACAATTTAATGGCATAACCACCAAAAAAGCATGGTGGTCTCCATGACTGGTGTTCTCCTACCGTTTCCCTTGAATAGTTTGCCACTATGTAATATATCAAAAACCTTAGCCACAGCAACGCTGGGCCGGTCTGCTAGTAGTAGTTTATATATTTCACCAAGTGTTTTGGTTTACAATAAACATGATGATGAAGTCTCTGACAAGGATAATCGATTTTAATTCATTTGTTTCATTTACCAGAGACGTATTCTACAATTTTAATCCGGAGCCAAACAAAGCGCTTATATATTGTTAAGGTGCCGTGTTAATGGATTGTGAGCGACCGTGCTATACAATGCAACTGAAGGAATTGCGGCCCGATCGAGCATAACGCGAGCGTTTGTTGAATAGAGTGCATTCAATCCTTCCTCTCCTCTATACCACCACAGATCGAACTACTTTTGTTTTACTTAATTGGATTTTGCGAGGTTCTATATCTTTTATTTGTAAACGTCCCTGAACAAGCACTGTTAGTTTAGAAGTGAGGTGTAGTTTAACTTTTGTAATTAAAATTTTATTAGCTGACGCCTTTGTTTTTTTTTTAATTTAATCAAAGCTATATTATTGGTTTTAGTTTCACGTGTATAATCGAATTACGTATCGAAAATCTAACAATACATTACTTATGATTCTTACATCTTACAGATATTGTTAACGATGTTGTATATTGGCAACAAGTTATGAACTTGGAAGCAACCAGTGAGCCAACTGTTGCTATGAGCGCCAATCGTTTGACGGATATCAACTTGTTTTTCCTCATTCAATAGAATATTTCCTGATCTCACATTACCCCTATTCCTTATTTATGGTTCAATAAAATCGCTATAAAACCAGTGTTCAGAACAGTCATGACTCATTAATTAACATCCAATTTAATGAGATATTAGATCGAGTTAATTGGAATCATTATATTTTTTATAAAAATATATTCAAAAGTCTTTAGTTTTAATCTGTAATTACGTTCATTTTTAAAGCTTGAATTTATTTATAAAGCTTTTAAGTATAGAAATAGTACAGAACCTTATCTTTCGAAGCTGTACAGCCACACGGCCTTTTCAAATAGAGTTTCCTTTATATTATATACATCGGGGATGTTGTTATCTCGAAGTCGGGAGATTAACCTGTCAACCACAACATGATCAATTCTCCGACTCAGAGTTACTTTGTCACAGATAATACTCTAGCTGACGAATCGTTTTATGACAGATTGAACATTTAACTGCCTTCATATTTAGCAGAAATAGTTGTGTCTTCACAGTTGTTATGCTTTTGTTAGAAGCCCTTTCCACTAAAATATATAAAATGTAATGTAAAATATAGCTTTACCTCTTGCATTTTACATATAATTGAAACGTTAAGCTGTATGTAAAATCAACGTCGATTAACCACAGATAAAAGCATCTGCTAATTAAACCTATTGACCTGAAGTTAACAATAAACGTCTGAACTATGGCCTGTTCTAGAAACAGTGTAAAAAGCAAAGAGACTAGGTGAGAGCAAAATAACTTAACAGCTAGCAGAGCTTGTAATTAAAAATTCCGAAGCTAGTGTACCGGTACTCTAAAAATGGCTCTACAGTCTATTTTACATTCCGATAGCATCCGCCCGATGTGGATGACTCGCCTGATTGGCCCGTGTCGAAATTTAGATCATTTCACATTCAGATGTATGTAGAATTTGGGATCGATTTGCAATTGTGCAAATTGTTGCAAAGATTTATTTTTATCAAGCGTCAAGGTATTCAAGTACATGCTGAATATTATGTAGTCTGCTCAAGTTATTACATAATAGATTTCATTAAAGTAATTTAAAACAAAATAATTAAGAGAGAGAATGGACGATAATAACTGCCATTTAATTTTGATATATAGCCATTTATTCATAAAATTAATAAAGGAATTAATCCCCTTACATTCTCATCATCTTGTCAGCGCTCATCATCATGACGTCCTTGTAGGTCCATTTCATGAACATGTCTTTGTCGTAGTATGTGAGGTCGTCGCGTTTCAAGATCATGTCAGACGTGTCCATATCTTTTACAGAGTTGGATGTACTCATGTCCTTGTAGAAGATCTTAATGTCTGTGAACTTCATGTTGGTAGTAAAGAAGTCGGTCATATCGATTTTTCTGTCGAAGGGGAATCCAAGCGGCATTGTGTCAAAGCATACGGTCCATCGGCAAGCGTGACGGTCCTTCATGACATTGACATCTACGGTTGGTAGCAACATACTAGTGCGTACTGGAGTTACAATTACGAACATCTGCATCTCAACACCGCCAACAGTACCGCGAGGTAAGAGAAGCCTGTGTGGGAATCCGATGCGTGTCTTGTACCAGTAGCTGTCGATAATCTTCTCATACGCTCCTGTGGTGTCGCCTGAGTTGTCGAAGTAACGGCGGGTCCATTCCCTGTCTCCGATAACTCCGTGCATCTCTATGGAGTTGCGGACGATAGTGTTCTTACCAGTCTGAAGTTTGTACAGGAAGCTGTCAATTTCGAGCATGTCATGACGTTTGTCGTTGAAGTTAAGGAGACGACCCATGCAGTCGTATTTGGGTCCAAAGAACACTCTCACGACGGCGTCAATTGCTTTCTCCGATTCGACATCGACGGTTACCTTGAAGGGATGGTGATTAAGACGGCGCATGCGAGCGACGAATGTCATGTCGGATTTCTTCTTCTGGATTTCGGCTTCATCCAAGTAAAGCGCGTTGGTTATGTCGAGATCGTACTCATCCATAAAGGTGACTAGTTTGTCTGTGGTGATGCGGTCTACTCTGACGCCGGGGAAATCTAGTTCATTTCTTGTGTACTTAGGTAAGTACAATTTGAAGAGATCAGCGTGCTCTGTAATTCGCTTCATTACTCTCCAGAAAAGAGGGTCTCGCAGGCAGGTAGTGTACATGTCCAAAGCAGTGGGAATGTATGTGTACCTGAATCAAAAATATAATTAGTATTTACTTTATAATATAGGCTGTTAATAGCAAGAACAATTACCATTATATAACTATCAATATGAAATTATTTATGAGAGAGTATTTTCAATCTTTAAAGATCGAAAGGAGTCTTTTAAATTAGCTTATCTCAATAATACAATGCTTAAAGTAAAAGTTGAATGTTCATAAACATACTTCTCAAAGTTGTAGTTTCCGTAAGATAGAAGCCGTCTAAAGAGGTGCACAACATGAATGACCTTGGCGTCATCATCAACGACACCCAAACCGCCCAGGAGCATTCTTGCGAGGTTCTCAAAGTCTTCGGCCTTCTTCAGCTGGATAACTGTACCATCGCGCTGCAAACAAACAAATTTACATTTTACAAAATATTTAAAATTTTATCTAAATTTAATGTAAAAAGAAATGTGTGCGAAAATTCATCATATATGTTTTATAAATGAAAATTACGTACTTTTTCGATCTTGCCTGTTGTGATACCATCACGGATCATCCTCTCAATGTCGTCCACGTACATTCTATCCTTAAGGTTGTACTTGTTAACCAGCTTGACGTTGTTGGGACGGACTGGCATCTCATCACCAGTATGCAGACGGATCTTCGGCCAGTAGCCTACGTTGTGTTCATCGTCGAATTTAATCATGTCAATGTTGCACATCTTGTTGGTTAAACGCTCAAGCCTGTAACGGGCCAGTAGCTGCTTGTAAGCGTACATGCTGATCTCTCCACGACGCTCTTTTTGTAGGTTGTATGTATCCTTGACCATCCAGTAGGGGTAGCTCATATGCAAGTAGTACATGTAAGTGTTTAAGTCGATGTCCTCAGTAAAGTATGACAAACGATCATCCTTGGAGAGGGTCGTTCTTACTCCTTTACGCCAGTCAATCACTAACAGATTCTTGTCTGTGACTTTGATGCCGTAGTAGTTGAAGATAGCTGGGTCAGTTGCGGCCTTGGACATTTTCAGCATTGAAGCTTTGTTAATGATATGGCTGTCTACGAAGAAGTAGGGGTAGATTTCATATGGAGCAGGAAGAACGACGCCGCGGCAGTCGTGGCGGTGGAAGACTGCGCAAGTCAAGGCGTAGACGAACATACCACCGTTGATGCGTTCCCTAAGGAAGCAAGCTGTTCTGATGAATGTGTCGAAGTCCTTAGCGAAATAGAGCATGCGGAAGGTGACGATTGCCTGGTCCATGTGAAGCGTGTTGGTATGCACGAAGATCTCGCCACGGGGGAGCATACCCATTTTGAATACTTCAATGAAGCGTTTGACGACATCGTCCTTCTATAAAGAAAAAATAGATTTTGTTTAATTACGTTAATTGTCATGCCTATATAGGTACAAATGGAGTTATTATTCTTTATGTTATTAATACAACATATTCTCGTGAGGTACGTAGTGACGAGAGATTGTTTAAGTTTATAAAGTGAAACTAGAATCACGTGGATAAGCAAAATATATAAAAAACACAATTAACCAAAACCGATGTAATATTTTTAAGAATGTATTTTTTTTTTTTTTTAACCGTGGTATATACAAATTTTAATGTAAATTTCAAGTAGTAGTAAGTAAAATAGCTGAAAGTTATATAGATATAACTAAGATAAAGTATAACATGATGGTACTGACCAAGAATTTGTCGAAGTTATCTTCAAGTACAAAGTTCCTAGCTACTTCACGGATGTCATCGTAGACTGTAGGTTGCAGAATGTGGTTCAAGAGCTTCCAGCAGTAGACTTCCTTAGTTTTGATATCAACGTTTACTGAAAATAAAAATAAAACATATTATTACACTTGTTTTTATTCACACCAGGTTATCCATTTAAAATTACACTTCACTAACAAATATATATTTTAAATATTTTTTTTAATTCGGATAATTTTTTTACACTATATATTTAGTTAATATATATTATAATTATTTATCTTTCAATTTTTTTAATAAAATAATAGCGTATCCTATTAAATAATTTTGATAAATTACGTACCTAAGGTATCTTTGCCGATAACGAAATCGTTGTAGTTGGTATCTTTAAGTGCGGAAGCTGTCGCCGCAGCGATCAGAGTCGCCAACACCAAGAACCTCATGCTGCTGCCTGTTCCTGCCGACTATGCCACAATGCTCCACAACGAGCCATTTATACTATTTTTTGTTTTTTATTTATAATAGCTGTATTTACTCTCTCTGGATAACCTCTGACCGTTTGATATTGTTGGCAGGTGATACTAACATAATAAAAATATGCACCCAAGGTGATACTGTCGGGTGCATATCTTTCTACCTAATAGTTATCGTATAATAATAAATATTAATGATAAATTCCTTTAATTCAGATACATTTCTATTTAAACACATTTCGATTTTAATCCTCTTCTGGGCACGCAGATAAGTGTATCTGTGTGCACTTTCTTGACAAAGGCATCTTCCAAATCCCGCCATTCCTCTCTGCACTGTGCCACTCTCTGCCATGTACCACCTGTGGTTTTTTTAATGTGGTCTATCCACCTTCAATGTTGCCTCCCACTTTTTCGTTTGCTGTACCTTGGGCGCTAGTTTAGTAGTTCTTTGCTCCACTTTTCTGTTCCTCTTGCCATGTGCCCCGCCCATTTTAGTTTTTTTATTGTTATTGTAACATACCTTAGTTATTTTTCTTAACGCTGTATTCTTTATTTTATCTCTTCTTTTCTTCCCTATCATACATTGTTACGATTAATTTAACTTGACGATTCACAAGTGTACTTGGTTACCCACTTGAATAAAGATATTTTGAGTTTGAGTTATATTGAACTTTGATACACCTGTAGCCTTGTGTGCTGCGCTTTAGTAGGCGCCCAAGTTTGATATCCATATGTTTGTAAAAGTAGTATACAAGTATTGAAGAGGTTTCTTTTAATCACCAAGCTCGTTTTCTTATTTTTCATGACTTCTATAAGTTATCGTATACATAAAACTTATATTTCTTTAAAAATGCAATACGATTCTCCGACAGTATTCTTGAATTCTACGAGTTCGAGAGTGTATCGTTACTATAAGGTTTAAAATTATTTAAATATTCAATTACCGTGCCTTACTTAGGGCATTGTATATTTATACTTAAGCTAAAGGTACATTATTTAGAGTGCATATACCCTTGAACGATGAAACTAAATATATTGGCTTTTATTAATTAATTTCCATGAACCGTAAAGTAAAGGCTTTTCTTTGTCCACAGACCTTTCGTCATGGATTCCCCTTCTCTCCGACGGCGCTGGCCTGGGACCCCATACAAAAGCTGCTTGCTATTGGCGACAAGAGCGGAAACCTTAGGATGTATCCTTTACTATTTCTAATATGGATGTAATGACGAGGTCAATAATTTTTGACTTGATTTTATATAAGGGTAGATGTTAACAGATGCTAAAATAATAATATATACAAATATATAAATTAATCAATATTCCCCTTAGTCATCGGATCACGCGTGAACTGATGGAACTTTTTCGCCGATTCTTTTTTGTTGTGTTAATTAGTCAAAGGAAGGTTGTTAGGATAGAAACATTGAAGGAAGAGCGCAACATTAAAAAGTTCAGAAAACTGAATGACAATATTAATTTTACGTAACTGACAGTTGTCAGCTATTTACAGAATAAATATAAAAACTAAGCCAAGCTAAGTATAAACTTAGCTTGCATAAAAAATATATTATTATAAAAATAATATATTTTTTATTCATTATACCAATTCAAATTCAATATTTTAAGTAAGACAGATCTGTTCGGCGGTCTGTCGGGTCAGCTAGTAAAATATAGAAACATTCTTGGTATTTCGTGACATTTTAATATGACCTTGAACTTACATTATTACAACGAATTTAATTGTCGAAGGAAAACATTTATATTAGCTACATCGAGATTGTGCTCAAATTACTTTGCTAACTTAATTACCAATTTCTGATGATTGATTGCTAACAAAATTGTCAAAGTTTATTTTAGATCGTAAATACAAATTTAAACATTTATTTTGTATAGCGAAAGCTCAAAGCTCTTCAATGTTTTGTTTATCAACCCTTATCGCAAATAGATAAAACTTATCATAGTCAATACGTTTGAAATAATTCGATGTACTACACTAAGCTGTACCAACATGTCCAAAGGTTGTTCGCCTTCGCCCGCATGGATACAGGAATAATTATTTTGTGAATTCCTTTATAAAAAATATCACCATCAATTTACAAGGTGTATTGACTCTGATTATTTATTATTGTATTGACTCTATTGTTAGCCACGCTTTTGATTCTATTCGATCAATTCTCTGCAGAGGCAATTCACCTTGATCATCCAGATCAGTCCTCGGATGGAAGAGCTATCCTTGGACATCGGCAAAAAAAGTTGAATTAACGTTTCGAATAAACGTCCTCGATTAAAGGTTAAGAACGTCTAAGCGTTATTTTATTTGTTTGACCTTAATAATTAGTAATTACTAAAATTGCATAATAATCACAGAAAATACACTTATGATATTGTTTTAGTTGTAAATTAAAAACAATGTTCAGTACATTCGAGTACAATATTACGATGGCAGTAATTATATACCCGGCTTCAAAATTCAATTTAAAATATTAAATAATTATGTATTTTATATGTTATTTGGTTGTCCAAAGTTGAAGCTAAAGCAAAGAAAAATCATAGAACATAGTTTTAAAGCAACTACTAACTAACTATATTGGTATATTTATAAAAAAGCATAGATATCATATGAGTTTAATTCCAGGTAAAACTATATTCATTCATCGTGTATTTTATTACGAATCAACCTTTAATATGTCAACGTATATTCAAGATATAATTTAGTTACGCGATTCCGGTATAATGCAACCCAGACCTCTGGAAGTACTGCCGGTCGTAGTGGTTACAAAAACTGGCTACAATATTTCTTCTTTCTTTTTTGATACAAATAAGTGTCTATGGTTGAAACAAGCCAAAAGATTTGCAGTTAAAAATTACGTATTAGTAATGCTATGTGCATTTAATCGTATTTGAATGTTTATTTTGAAATTATAAGCAGTATTGTTGAGATGTTTTGTGATCATATGTTCACGAAAATTAGAGTGGATTCGAAAATAATTTTTATAGAGCACATTTTTTTCATAACTGTACCGCTCTTCATGTTGCAATATGCTTAATTTGATAATAATTATGTCATCTTTCGTCATATGTAGTGTTTATAATATGAAAAATTATTACTTTGCCTAAATAAACATACTGGAAACAGATTTTTAATCTACATATTTTCCGCATATACACTGGAAAATATTCATACTAATTGAAGTTTCTTTGTTTCTCATAATTTATTTGTAATCATTTACTAAGTAACAAACGTAGCCTAGTACTACAAGCTTTAGTTAATTGTTTCTTGTCTCATCTACTTTACTGCAAAGTGATAAGGACAAAATATTAAAAAGCTTTAAAATATTCTAAAACAATGTAACAGAACCGCAGTCTTGTTAAAAAAATATGTATGTAGATAACGTAATGTCCACCCCGTGACCTCGAATTCGATTATTACATTGTTGTTAATGTTATCAGTTTGATGTAAGCAATATCGCAGTTGTCCTCGGCAACAGCTGTTCAGAATGTTCGCGAGTACATGGACAATGAACTCTTTGGTAATCTCGACCTTTTGTCGAATTTAATGTATTATTGTAGTATTATTATTGATGTTATTGGAAAGTACTGAGTGTTATATAGATAAGTATAAAATTTTATGTTTATATGAACTATGGATGAACACGGATGCAATGCTGATACAAAATTCAAAGTGCTATAGAGTATAGGGAGAACCGCGGATCCGACGCGCTGCGTCCCGCAATTTTTAAATTTGTAATATCTTCGAAAATATTCATTTATTTTAAATCATATGCTGTAAAGGGCAATGTAGATCTATAGGTATTATACCAACAATGTATTTAAGGTAATTGGATAAGGATTAATGCTGTATTGGTTAAAATCGCTTTGAAAATTAGCCATTATTTGTCGTAAAAAGTAAATGACAAAAAAAATATTGTGGGATATCCATAAGAGGTAGACATACCATCGCAGAGTTTTCTGTAGACCTTTTCAATGTGTACAATACTTAGTACATTATTTTGATAAATCTTGTTGGGTTCGCAATGTAAGCGGAAAAAATGTAGTCACATTAGAAACCTCAAAAATAACAGTATTTCTCCATCCATATTTAATGGATGTTATTATACATATAAACCTTCCTCTTCAATCACTCTATTTAAAAAAAAACGCATCAAAATCCGTTGCGTAGTTTTAAAGATTTGAGCTTACATAGGGACAGAGAAAGCGACTTTGTTTTATACTATGTAGTGATATGGTTTGTTTATATTAATGTAAGCAAGTACATACATCTTCAAAGTAATCATAACATTAAGAGATTTGGTTGGTTAATCTGAAGTGTTTCACAAATATCTTAGTAGTTGAAAAAACATGTATCTACATGTAGTTTGTTACATAGATTTGTTATATAGGTGTAAATTTGCAAATTGACCGTCTTATTTATAAAAACTACGTAAATGACTTAAAGAATTCTCGTTTATTACATAAACGATATTAGAGTAACTATTATATATACGTATTTAAATAATACGTTTATAAGTAAATTCATTAAAACCTTAATGTTTGTTCAATATCTGTACCTACTGCTAATGGTATAATTAATTTTACAACGTTAAATGGCAGAGTGGGTGAAATCTGAGTGACGGGCGAACCCACTAGGCCTATCCATGTCTTTGAGTGAGCATTAAGTACCTTTCATTAATTCGGTTTATCTACATATATATTATATTAATATATCTACATATAATTTTTTTAATATTCCTTTATACTTTTTTATATAAACAGCTAGTTTACTTCAAACACTTAGGGTCCTTTAAGAAAAGAGCGTACCGGTTCTTAAAAGGGCCAGCAACGCACTCGCAAGCCCTCTGGCATGGAGAGTGTTCATAGGCGGCGGTATCACTTAACTTGCCTTGCTTCTATATATAATTCTGTGGTCATAGATTAGACAATGATAAGTACATTCATTCATATATCGAGTATCTCTTATTTTAATAGTGCCTTCAAGATTACTTAATAATATTTAATTGCCACAGAAATATCTTTTTAATAAGAACATGTTTCTTTAAGACAACACTAAGCATGATCAAATACTATTATGTTACCTACCTGTTTTGTAATGTACCTATGTTTTAACAAATAAAATAAATAAATAAAACCATTTCTACTAAGTGATATTCAGTAATCAAAATCTATATATCTATACGGAAGAGCCTACGTTTTTGCAAGTTACCAACTGCTACAGTATATCTACAGTTTCTCGTAGCAATAGTGCTACGAGTGTCTATTGAAAATGTATGCTATTGATTTAGCTCTTGACTTTTATAAAATTATTGAAGTGTTCCATAAATGCGTTTGAATTCTTCGTTCTATTTTAGTCTGATATAAATTATGTAATATTAATCATTGACGTGAAACATACAGTTACAAACTATAAGTTTCTGCTTGGTTATAAAAATAATAAAGAATCTGATACTCGTGTATGCTTAATCACATTACGTCCCAACGACGCAATTACAATTACTCTGCCAATACCCATCCCACAACTCGCAACATCCCAACTTTTTACTATTTGAAATAGAATAATAAAAATATTACTTTATTGCTATTGCTCGCTCGACTTCATTCGCGTGGAAATAGGAAAGCTAAATGATCTAAGCGTACAGATGTTGGAGAAAACTTTGGTACGATGTAAAAGTTTTATTTATATAAAAATAAATCTTCCTCTAATATGACTCTTTTTTAATGAAAACCTTGTTTAGTTCCTCAAAAAATTTAATCATTCCGAGCTTTGGGTGTGATTTTTTATAGTTTATAAAGATTTTGTTCCCATATTCTATAAATATAATTTATTGTTGTTTAACAGGCACTAATTACATTAATTTTCAATCAAGTTACAATAACTTTACGATGTTGAAATTATCCAATAGGTACAAAGTTAATCGTACGTTATTGAAATCAATCTTTTAAAGAGTGAGATTAAATTACGTAGGCCGTTATTAATTACCGAGAAATAAAATTAATTCAGTCATCATAAATTATTCATTCTCTCGCCATTTCACTAATTGAATGAGAATTGTCACTCGAGAATTAAACGATATTATGAAATATTAGTCCGTTTTAAATTTCTTTTAAAAAATTATTTCTTTTTTTGATTTATGCCAGTTTTATACAACTTCTTAAAAGAGGGTAACCTATGTATAAAATGTTTATCGATGTTAATTTGACATAATAGACCAACAGCTACAGCGGATATATAATTTTTCATAGTTGTAGTTAAGTTTAGAATAAATAGCCTTTTAATTTATTTATAGGCGGGATTTGAATCATGTTTTTTTTCTAACTTGTTACGTGTAATTAACGCGAACTTAAAAACAGGCAGACTTTTACTCCAAAGGGTTTAAATGCCTTTTATTTATATATCAGTAAAATATTCAAAATATCTTTTCAGGCTATTCACATAGATTCCGGTACATCTAAGGCTGCGCCGGAAGTAGCTATCTCCGTTCCACTTTCCGCGTAGTAAATCAGCGCTCACTACTCCTCTGGCAACGCGCCACTAGCTATGAATCGTGTCATAATATTGCCATTCATTGATAGCAATGTGATCTAAGTGTCAAAACAGTCTTAAAACTGCTTGAGATATATGTGGTTTAAATACCAATACTAATACTTATTTCTAAATATTTTTTTATTTTTTTGTCATGAGAAATACTGTATCTCTATTCTCTGCCTCTGTGGTAAGGTCTCTGTTGGAAGGTCATCGCGTTGAATTGAACATCATTACGTGAAGGGCATATGACTTATTTATAGTCAATAGTCAAATCTTTTATTCCAATTAGACCACCTAAAATGGCACTTCTGAACATAAAATAAAATATAAAGATGATTCTAGTTGCCCCTTCCAAAAGGTAGAGTCGTGTGGAGAAGAATGGGCGAGAAACTCCACACTTACTCTTTAAAAATAGGTTTTACAATATTTTGTATACATTAGTTAAATAATTATATGTGAAGACAATGTACTCCTAGAATTAAACTACTATTCTTGAATAGGCACAAAGTATTACTTACAAATTAAGCAATGCAGCGGATAGGTCAGTTATTGTATTGTTAGTATACATGTTCCTCACATATTTACAAATATTGATACCGTAGAATATTATACATTAAAGATGATAATAATAAAAAAACAATAAAACAGTGTGATATAAAAATAGAATAATTACAGTTTTATAAAATAAATAAAAAATAACAAAAATATGTATAATTAGATCAGCAACCAATTTGGTTTTGTCAAGACTCTATGATTGTCTTATGGATGTCTTAGAACCAACTTATGATAAAAACAACAATATATTAGATTTAAATATTAGTAATTATGTACTCGTTATTAAATAAATAAAACTAAATTCACGACAATACCACAATTGAAATGCGTCGAATGAAGAACGCAGGACGGCATAATGCGAGCCAACTCACTCTTAGGCACGTATCAGACCGGTGTCAACGTTCGTCGCCAGCTTAGGCTGTCTTGACATGACTTTTTAATTAAGGAGTCGCATAATTAGATTGGGTTTCCTAAGCTTTGATTAGATTTTTAGTTAAATGTAATAATAATAATAATTAAGCATTATGTATTTCTTGAAACTTTTATTCATATTTACGAAACATACACACACTTAAAATTGTATACAAAAATAATTCTATTTTTTTCAAGGACCACTTATAGAGTATAGGCTTCCTCTGCCTCCGTCTGTCTCTATCTTAAGGATTTTTCTCCCAATCTTCTCCACCAACTTCTTTAAGCTCGTTAGCACCCCTCTCTTTCTTTTCCCTATCTCATCAAAATCTACCATAGTTCATGCGAGCGATGTGGGCATTTTTACTTAATTTTTGTTGTAATTGGATAATGAATTAATAATTTTTGTTTTCTTTCTTATTTCTGAACTTCTTATCTCTATATTTTTAGTTGAATATGTGAATGCGAAAAATAAATACAAAACCCTATGATGTTTCTTCTATTTTAGTATCATTTGTATATCACAATTTCCGTTACACTCAGCAACAAAATCAGTACATTACAAAGAGATACTGCGATATAAATGTGCGCCGCAGTAACGTTGAGAGCTTTTACGAGCCGACATTTGACGCCATCTCCGCGCTTTAAATTATTTTAATGATCGGAATTATGAGTTATAAATCTCCCGTCTTTATATGTTTTCGATTATGAGTGTGATATAAGTCATTATTATTACTTTTAGCAAATGCTTTAGATGTGATATGTAGATATGGGATACGTGATAGTACATATTAATTTATAACACAGATATTTAAAAATTTATCTCGTGTAACCTAAAAATGCTCATCAAGCAAATGTATGTCGGAGAATAAAGACATAATTTACGAATGAAATACCTGATTCTCGCAAACGCTAGACTTACAAGTATAATACTAAAGCTATGTAGCATTACTTTTAGATACCTGTTAGATAAGTGTTACGGCCCCACAAGTAAATTTGTGGTTTCGTGATTCATAAAATGTGGAATCCACTATATTAATAAATTTACAGTTGGATTCACTTAATTGTATTTCATAATGATTATTATTATTCTAGTGCAATATTTTCACGTATGTTACATATTCATTGCACTCCCTTTGCCCCGCAAACCCAATACAAGTCACCTCTTACGAAACTACGCTATATAAGGAAAGGGACAAGAGAACCAACAGCTTTTTGATCGGATACCTCATATCGGACCGGTCAAGTCTCAAGTAGTTAAGTTTATTATATAATATATTTATCGTGCACCTAATATCGGGCCGATTAAATAATTGTAATTAGTTAAGTTCATTATTTGTAAAAGTAATTAATTAAAGTAATTTTAATATATTTTGGTTTTTTTTGGAATCCACCGCTGGCCCTCACTTAATTGGCGCAGTCGGTAGGATCGTCGAGTCAGTGCGCGTACCAAGTAATATACTCCGTAGATCGACTACGTAGAGTACGCGAACTAATAAACTATCAAGTTTTAATCGACGATTCACAAGAACCGAGGACAGCGGACCACACACGGCGCATCCAGAAATCGATGACAAAAGGTGCCACCATCGTCGAAATGCATATGTAAGTTACACATTTCTTAACGATTGGTTGTTACATTCCTGTGTGTTCCCAAATCATCCAAAATTTTCCATCCTAGGAAAAACCGGGGAATCGAAGCCCCAAGAGTTGCCTCTCGCATCGAGCTGAGAGATCGCAATAGACATTTAGATTATTTAGAAGATATTTTAGAAGATAACATGGAGCGCGAAGCTTCCCTTGAGAATTTTTCAATTGCACAAGATGCATTATTAGATAGGATTTTAAGAGCTTTAAAATTTGTGCCGAACTTCGACGGAAGTGCGTGTAATTTAACAAGATTTTTGAACTTATGTGACACGTTAGTAGTGACTTATGCCAAACCAAGTCCGGGTAATGATGTTACAAATTTAGCATTAATTAATGGAATTATTAATAAAATAACGGGCGCCGCCGCCAGAGCCCTATCAACAAATGGGGCCCCTCAAAATTGGAGTGGCATAAGAAGCACTCTAATTAATAGCTTCTCAGATCACAGAGATGAGTCTACTCTTTATACTGATTTGTCACAATTAACGCAAGGATCAGATAGCCCACATATATTTTATGAGCGTATACAAAATTTATTGAGTACAATCATTACATATGTAGAAGTTCATGATAAAATTGAGACCACTATTCAGGCTAAACGTAATTTATACAATAGCCTCGCGTTAAAAACGTATCTAAACGGTTTGGAGGAACCTCTGGGCTCACGCATACGATGTATGAGACCAGAAACATTAGAAGTGGCGTTGCAATATGCAAAAGACGAGATGAACATAATTTACTTGCAAAACAAAAATACGAAGAGACAAAATTTTACACCTCAAATATCTAGCTCGCCTACTCTAAAACCTTATAGATACGATATTAATCCACAGTATCAAAAACCTTTTAACTTGCCAAGATTAAATAATGGTCAAAATTTTAACAATAATTCATATAAGCCTCACATGTACCAGCAGCAAGGTCCTTCAAGGACCCAACAAATGTTTAAAGCTTTGCCAAGGTCGAATATGTCTACGGGATTTAGAATTCCACCCCGTCAACCAATACCAATGAAAAATTACCCTCAACCCATGAGTGGTATTAGTCACCCTGCTGCTCGAGTTTTACCACCTACTCAGACTGGACATGACTGGAGGATTCATGGTAATCCACCCCCTAACAATTACTTTAAAACTCGACAGATTAATAATAACGAATTAAATGACCCTTATCTCTATAGCGACTATGACTATGACAATGACGAATATCCATGTGACTTTCAACAATATGACCCTAACTACTTACCATATGACTGTTCAACAGCCGACGAATATAATATAACGGAGTATACTGAACAACCGGAAACCATAAATTCTGAAAACAACGTGCCAGAACCTTCCAAACAGGATTTTCCAAAGGATCGAAAGATAGTTTTCCCCGAATAGAGTTAAATATACAAAATCAAAGACAATTACCATTTATTCAAGTTCTAATTCACCCAGATCTCCCACCATTAAAATTTCTAATCGATACAGGTGCGAATCAATCTTTTATAAGACCCGAAGCTATAGATACTTACTTTCCAAATTTTCCTTTAAACTTCGAACCATTTATTGTTTCAAACGTGCATGCTACTACCAAGAATGATTATACAATATATATACCGTGTTTCAAAGAATTCAAAGACAATGCATGGATAAAATTATTCGTGTATAAATTCCATAATTATTTCGATGGACTAATTGGTTGTGATCTTCTTCAAAAATGGTCGGCAAAAATTGATTTAGAATCTAGAAAATTAATTACGAAGTTTGCATCTAACCCCCTTCATATGTACATGTCCCATAGTGTGAATTTATGCGAAGCTATAATTCCAGCTAATTCTTCGAAATTAATACGTGTGCCTACTTCTATATCCAACGGTGATATATGTATTCAAGATCAAAAAGTCGGGAAATGTTACATAAATGAATGCATAACTACGGCAAATAATCATCACGCAATTTTAGAAATCTCTAATCCCACCAACAGTGATATTATAATTTCTTTGACGGAACCCATTAAAGCTCATATATTTAATGAACAAGTGTCATATGATACTTTTAATAACAATGCCCGAGCTCGCGACGTCTTATCGCGTTTGCGCATAGATCATTTAAACGCAGAGGAGACAGCTAATATAAAAAATATTTGTAGACAGTATTCAGACATTTTTCATCTTGAACACGAACCTTTGACATTTACTAATAAAATCAAACACTGTATTAATACGACCGATGAGTTGCCTGTTCATAGTAAAACCTATAGATATCCATATATACATCGTGACGAGGTTCAAAATCAAATAAAAAACATGTTAGATCAAGGTATAATTAGACCTTCTACCTCCGCATGGAGTGCACCTATATGGATAGTGCCAAAGAAAAGTGACGCATCTGGAAAAGTTAAGTGGCGATTAGTCATTGACTTTCGGAAGTTAAATGATAAAACGATTGACGACAAGTATCCGATTCCAAATATTACAGACGTTCTAGATAAATTAGGTAAATGCCAATATTTCTGTACATTAGATTTGGCTAGTGGCTTCCATCAGGTAGAAATGTCATCCAAGGACATTCACAAAACTGCATTTAGCGTAGAACATGGTCATTACGAATTCCTTCGAATGCCTATGGGTTTAAAAAATTCTCCATCTACTTTTCAACGTGTTATGGACAATGTTCTTCAAGGTCTAGTTAACAAGATATGTGTAATTTATCTCGATGACATTTTAGTGTTTGGTACCTCTCTTCAGGAAATGATGACTAATCTTAAAGAAGTATTTCAGCGCTTAAGAGATTCTAACTTTAAAATCCAAATGGATAAATCCGAATTCCTTAAACGAGAAACCCCTTATTTAGGTCATATAATTACGACCGAAGGTGTTAAACCTAACCCAGATAAGATCAAGGCCATAGCAAATTATCCCATACCAAAAACAACAAAGCAAATTAAAGGTTTTTTAGGACTATTAGGTTACTATAGGAAATTTATTTCTGATTTCGCAAAAATCACTAAACCTCTTACATCATGCCTAAAAAAAGGCGCTACTAATACCTTATCTCCGGAATATATCAAATGTTTCGAACACTGCAAAACTTTATTAATGAATGATCCTATCCTACAGTACCCCGATTTTACAAAAGATTTTATACTAACGACAGACGCATCAAATATAGCATTAGGAGCCGTTTTATCCCAAGGTTCAATAGGTAGCGATAGACCCATAGCATACGCATCCAGGACTCTTAATACTAGTGAACAAAATTATTCAACGATAGAGAAAGAGTTATTAGCCATAGTTTGGGCTACTAAGTATTTCAGGCCATACCTTTTTGGGCGTAAGTTTCGCATTGTCACCGACCATAAGCCTTTGCAATGGCTTATGAATTTAAAGGAGCCAAATTCCCGTTTAACAAGGTGGAAACTAAAACTCGCAGAGTACGATTTTACTGTAATATATAAAAAGGGTAAGTGTAATACGAACGCTGACGCGCTATCGCGTATTGAAATACACAATGACGAAGCTATGTCCTTAATAGTTAATACGTCACGGGACCCGCGTCGTCATAGTACCTCATCGACACTTACAGCAGCCTCACAGAATAGCAAATCTTCCTCATCCACTCTGACAGCACCTGAAACACACGAATTCCAATCACCACAAAGTTTGTCGCATACTGAAACTGCTCATACTAGTTCTGAAAATCCCATTCTTGAGATTCCTATTAGCGATGACCCTTTAAATAAATTCCGCAGACAGATATTAATTAATATAGTTAATCACTTACCTAGAGTGAAGCCCGTCATTAGTAAACCATTCGAAAAATTCTCTCTCATTTCAGTTCAAGTTCATGTAGACAACCTAGAACAAGGAACTATCGACCTCATTAAAAAATATGTTGATCCAAATATCCGTACAGCAATTTTAGTCCAGCCAATAGATAGAATGCTTCACATTGTTCCTATTATTCAAAGAACTTTTAGAAGTTCCTCTATGAAAATATTACTCGTCAAACGGCAAACTGAGAACGTATCAGATTATCTAAACCAACAGGATACTATTAGGAAATATCACGAAGGTAAAACCAACCACCGTGGTATCAATGAAACATATAACTCTTTGTCACAACGTTATTTTTGGCCTAATATGAAATCAGATATAACAGAATATATAAATCGATGTGCGGTATGTAATTGTGCGAAATACGATCGCAACCCAATACAGCAACAGTTTAAAATTGTACCTCCGCCATCAAAACCCTTTGACATGCTACATGTAGATGTATTAACTATAGAACAAGAAAAATATTTAACTTTAATAGACGCATTTTCCAGATATGCACAAGCGTATCGTATAAGTGACTGTACAGCCCCTAATATCGTAAAATCATTGCTAACGTTCATCACCCATCACGGTTCACCGATGTCCTTGACTACTGACCAAGGAACCGAGTTTACGAATCAAGTTGTAACTGAATTTTTACGTCTTCACAAAATACACCATCATAAGATCGCTGCACACACCCCAAATGAAAACGGCATAATAGAACGTTTCCATAGTACTCTCTTAGAACATCTCCGAATATTAAAATTAAAACATAAGAATGAATCTGCCACCAATTTAGTACCTTACGCAATTTTAGCATATAATAGTTCCATACATAGTTTAACTAAATGTAGACCCTATGATTTAATCACTGGACATTACGACCCAAGAGACCCCACTGATTTAAATTTATCCGAACGTTTATTACAACAATATATGCAAAACCATCATAGTAAAATGGATACAGTATATCGACTTATACATGACTCATCGTTCGCCGAACGCGAAGCGATTATGACGCAACGAAATACTCACAGAGAACCCGAAGTACAGTATGAACCCGACCAAGAGATATATGTACGAAATCCGATGGCAGCTAGACAAAAGCTAGCCACGCGCTATACACAAGATAAAGTCATAGCTAACTTACCTATACATATATATACTTCACGCAGACACGGACCGGTAGCGAAATCTAGATTAAAACGACAAAAGACACATAAAGATTCTACTTTGTTACAGGTACCTAATACTGACTCTGACAACCCTAGCCCAAGCGCAAGAAATTCGACTCGACAGCCTTGACAATGGACCTGGCTTATTTCCCTTTAAATTAGGAGATACTAAAATCATTTCTCACCATCATGTTTTCCTGAAAGACATTAACATAGACCTAATAGAACAACAAGTTCTTGACTTGCAGACAAAATTGACTGAAACTATACATAGACTACCGAATGGTTACTCATTACGTTTCAAGAGCCAAACCGATTTTATTAATAATAAATTAAATAAAGTTATGTTACAGTTAAAATCATTCGAACCCGACTCCAGGGTTAAACGAGGCATCATTAATCCATTGGGTACTCTTATCAAGTTTATTTCTGGGAATCTCGATCATAATGACGCTCTGAGATATGAGACAGCTATTCATATTTTAAAATCGAATAATAAAGAATTAACTTCTAGTTTTAATCAACATATTTCACTTTTTAAAGAATATAGCATACAACAAACTCACGTATTAAATAATTTAACAGATAATCAAATAAAATTAAGTAAAGCCCTTAACTATATAATAAACATGTCTAACTCGGACAATCAAAGCGTAATTCGATACTCCCGCCTGTCGCTAATATTCAACATTATAAGCGATAACGTGCAGGAATTATATAATGAGATAATTAGAATAGAAAATATATTAGCTTTTAGTCGCACTATGTCTTTGCACCATTCTATATTAAATATTGATGATTTAAAAATAATGTTAAGAAAATTAAAAAATCTGTATGGCACAGATCAAATTTTAGATTTGGAGATAAGAAACTTTTATGATATAATTAGCTTAGGTTCATATTATATAGACAGGAAAATAGTGGTTGTCCTTAGCTTTCCTATTACCTTACCTTCAATATTCCAACTTTATCGATTGTGTCCTGTACCTAATATACATTCTCAGGTAATTATCCCGTCCTATCCATATGTAGCAACTAATACTAAAGAATTTGTGTACATAGAGACAGAATGTCCGAAGATCAACAGGTGGCACATATGCGAGCAAAAACTACGTCATCAAATGAAGAGTAAAAAGGACTGCATCTACGAAATTATCCATTCTCAAGAAATAGACAAATCATGTTCCTCAACGCCTATTACTATGTATAAAGAAGCTCTTACGGAACTAGACAGTCAGCACTATATAATATCATTCCCAAAACCTACAAAAGTTCAACTCGTCTGTTCCCACGAAAAATATGAAATACTTCACGGCAGCTATTTCGCAACAATACCTAAATCATGTATGCTAAAATCCGCAGAAATTACGGCCACCAACATCGACGACCGAGTTAAAGGAAGCGGTGTCGAAATCATTAATTTTCCTCGAATGGACAACATCATTCAACAAAATCAACCAGGTGTCCAACTTAATTCAATCGATCTCACGAAGTTACACAATATGCAAAATGGAATTACAATGAAAGCACCGGCGGAAACATATGATTCATCAAACATAATATACCACACAACGATTCCTTTGTACTTCGCTATGACCACACTCCTGGGCGCAGCTGTACTTTTCTTCGTACTCCGATATCGCCGAAATACATCTTCGAAGCCGATTTCAAAAACGGATAATAAGAACATGTCTGCGCAAGAACTTCGAGCCGCAACTTTTGCTATAGACATCAATAGCAAATAGTTGCTTATCTTACGGGGGAGATGTTACATATTCATTGCACTCCCTTTGCCCCGCAAACCCAATACAAGTCACCTCTTACGAAACTACGCTATATAAGGAAAGGGACAAGAGAACCAACAGCTTTTTGATCGGATACCTCATATCGGACCGGTCAAGTCTCAAGTAGTTAAGTTTATTATATAATATATTTATCGTGCACCTAATATCGGGCCGATTAAATAATTGTAATTAGTTAAGTTCATTATTTGTAAAAGTAATTAATTAAAGTAATTTTAATATATTTTGGTTTTTTTTGGAATCCACCGCTGGCCCTCACTTAATTCGTATTCCATTATTGTATATAATTAACATATTGTGCATAAGTTTACGAAACTTTCGGGTTACGTTGAACGTGTTTTCATAACGTTTGTTATTAAATTTATTGTGGGACCATCTGTATACGTGCGAGTTAATATGAGTTTCGAATAATTTAGCAATAACCTCTGGGTATTTTGCCTTTTAGATCAACATTGTATAAAGGCCTGTATTCATTTTGATAAGTGATTAGTGCAGCTGATTAAATATAAAATATTAACTAATTTAACTGTTTATTAAAAAAACAATACTTTATTTATTAAATAACAATAATTTATTCTTAGTTTTAGTTTAGTTTCTTTGTAGACATAATGTATAATAGAAAAGAAATGCAATAAGCTACTTTATGGCTAGTAAGCGGGTGATTGAATTCATGGAGATAATACCGAAAAATAGGAGCATTGACAATTACGAGGTGATTAAATTAAATAACTTTAAGTTTTCACATCCTTTTATGGCAACATGTGAGAAAAAAGTTTATTTTGTAATTGTTAACAGTTTATATTACAAATGATACTATACAATCATGATTTTACATACAAAGGTATAACATTGACTATATTCGTCGCAATTTCAAATGCATAGAAGAGTCGTGGCTAACATATTCATACTCGTATTAATAAGATCCTTTGAGTTGCTTTAATTCAATGCTTTACTTCGCAAAAATTAACAATTTCTTGGCCAAATATAACGTACAAAGTAAAATATATCTGTAATCCTTTATTAAATTATTTTTTAACTGAATAAATTTATCTTTAGCTCTCATTTATAGAACAGGAAAAGGCTATATTAGATTGTTCTCCAAGTATAACGTAGAACAATAGTACCGAATGTTTGGTGTTGACAGTATGGGACAAAGCGTTTGATCTTGAACAAGCAGCAATATACAGTGTAAACTGTATTGCAAATTGCACCTCATTGTTCGACCTTATTCGATATTATTTTATTTATAAAAGGTATAAACTGGAGTTTACGTGAAATTGAAGTGGAGAATTTTATTAAAGCCGTCAATTTCCGGGCAGGTCAGTCGAAAGTTGTATTGATGGCCTAAAATGCCATCTTCCTGTTACGTTCTTTGGCCTACTTCACGGGCAACATAGTATATTACTGTTTCGAAATCTATACATTCATAGGTAGGTTTTGGTAGGTGCTGACTAGCTCGAGTCACGTAATCACGTTTTTAAGTAATCGGGACCAACACGGCATGGTGAAGACTAAAAATAAATTTTTAAAGTTGTTAATAAAAGTTTAAGGTAATTTGTAAATTGAGGTCTTTTGTTTTGTGATCCTATAATAATGTTTGTATGTGTAGACTTATTAATTGCAACCAATAATATTTTATATTATTGAGGTCACACATTGGTTGCAAAATGTATAACTTCTATCCTGTTTTTTGTTGGCGCGGCTATTAATAAATAAAAAAATATACTTGTATTATATTAACTAAACCTACGATATTATTCCTGATGAGCACACAGTCTGGGTGGGCCCGGGGTGGATGCGCACGTTCGTCACGACTCCGGGGACGTTGTTCTTCACGCCAAGTTCCTAGTCAACGACGGCGGTCTTGTCACCGCCACCGCCGACGACCAGCTACATCTATGGACATTTCGGCAAAAATCCCCACAGCGTGTACAATCGCTCAAATTTCAAAGAGAACGGTAAGTGTTGTATTTATAAAAAAAAATATTTATTATAAATTTTCGTTCGGGATTTTGACGTAAGTTTCACTACGTAATTTACTCATCAGATATCAACGCTTTAGTTGTTCATATGTAATTTAGTTGTAACAATAATATTACATTTTTTAGAAAAACTGTTTTAAACATGTACCATGTATTAACCAGGTGCTTAAATGTGGAATCTATATTAAGTAGATTCTAATAATCTCCAGTGCCAATTGAGAAAAAATTATCGCAGAAAAGCCGCAACGTATCAATTGTCATATCTAAATTATACGTATGCTTAAAGAGACAATGGGGGTGGTATGTGGAAAAGATGAAACGAAGGGACCCCACTATGCCGCCCTTCGCACGATTAATTGTACGACGGAAACCGCGTCGCTTTACCACAATCCTCTGTTTTATACCCGACGTAGGCTTAGCGTAGAAAGGATCCTCACAAATCCTCGGTAACTGTAGCTTATAAACCGTTTTTACCTCGTTCATTTAATAACAATGCATGTTAAAACGGTATTGATGTTGCTTCATTTAAATTAATAGAGCTTTATCATTTTTGTACTACATATTAAGTTGCCAAGTGAAAAATTACTCACGAAACGATTAAATTCCATTATAAACTTGTAAGTTGTTGTCAATATAGTCAGGTGATATTCCAGGCATTTGCTAGTAACATAGTTCTTATAATTGATGCACAATATTTCTACCTTCACCGATCTTATAAAGTAAAAGATAAAGATAAGTATTTTTAGTGGGAAACATAAACTGAGCGGTGGCTAAGAGCTTCAGCGTGCGACTCTCATCCTTGAGGTCGTATGTTCGATCTCCCGGGCTGTGCACCAATGGACTTGCTTTCTATGTGCGCATTTAACATTCGCTCGAACGGTGAAGGAAAACATCGTGAGGAAAGCGGCTTGCCTTAGACCCAAAAACTGGACGGCAAGTGTCAGGCACAGGAAACTGATCACCTACTTGCCTATTACATTAACAAATGATCATGAAACAGATACATAAATCTGAGGCCCAGACCTATAAAGGTTGTAGCGCCAATGATTTTATTTACATAACCTGAAATGTGGATAGAAATAAGGATATTTCACAGTACAAGTCTCAATAAATAAAGTATACTGCATCGGCAATGTGGAACTTTGCGCTCAAACTTGATAAGTGAATAGAAAATTGTCGCAGTAGCATGGACTTCTTAGCTTTGCATTTCACATTGTACGCCGGGGAATATGACGGTATCGGTTTATTGAAGACTGATTGAATTTTCGTGTTATAATCTTCATTGCTACTTTAAATTCTAAACGAAGTGCAAATGTCTGAAGCGCGTAGGATATTTTTCCGAGGATAGACTAGAATGTTTTTTAGGAGAAAACATAAAAGTTAACGTGAAATAATTAGGTCCAACGTTAGCGAAAAGTACAGACAAGCAATTGAGAAAGTTGTTAAACTAAACTTTTGAATGGTTAACTGTTAAAGTTTTATTAAGACGGACATCTTGAAGAGTGATGTTTGAAGAAAATTATATTGCAGACAATTAAGATATAAACTATAAGTAAAGGAAATTACGGAATACAGTTGAGTATAATTTAGTATAAGTATATTGTAGTCGTGCTGAAAAATAAAAAAAATTATGGAAGATGTATCAATAGAACATTTCATAATTTACGGTCAGTTTTAAAAGGATATTGGAATTGATTACAGACATACAAAAATACAAACCTGTTCTCTTTAAAATGATATTTGATAGTAAACGGATACTATACGGAGATATCATACGAGTAACATTCTTGTAACTGGTATGATATCTCATTCTTGTTACTGATATATGTTCTTTAACTCTAAACTATTTTCCCTTTTTTAATCTTTACGAGTATACTTTGTGTACCTATCTAAACGAGCTCGATCATGTTCTTTGATTACCGTAGAAAACTTGAGCAATAAACGTGGGTGTAGTTTAATTGCAGTCTTTACGAGGAGCTATCCTTTCAGTTCTCGTAGTGGCCTCATCTTAGCGCTTTCTACATAACATTGAAGATGCTGTAAATTTTGAGTAATATTTACTATTTGTATTATGATTATTCATAATGTAATTTAATATGAACAGTACGCATATATACGCATACATTATTTTTATAAGCATTATCGACGTATTAAAATATTTATATATGAGGGAAATGATAATAACTCTCTTATTAGTACAAATGCAAACGTACGCGCTTAATGCCTGAGACTATTACAAAATGAATAATGAAATGTCATGTAAATCACTAGTAAATAGCTTTTTAATACTCGTAATAAATTTTGCATTTCAATAAATATTTTCTTTTTTTTAAATCCGTACAATTTACGTGTCTTGTTTTGGCTTTGCGGTAAATATTATTATTTATACGTTAAATATAAGCTCTCTTGACAATAAAGATATATCTTAAACCTATAACTATTTATTTGATATGAATACGGTTGCATTGTCCATAATCCTATCCTATCATGTCCATATCATTACATGATTAGATTCATTGACACTGAACAAGCTATGGTAATAAAAGTAACATAGACGAATTTAAAGGAAATAATGTTCAACATTAGGTTGAGGCATCTTTCTGGAATTTGCTGTAAAGGTCAGTCAAAAAGTTGTTAAAAGAAATAGGTAGTAGTGTTTAATCATCTAATACCTCCGACGACAACATAGTCGGGGAATTATCTAGAAAATATCATTAAAAATAGTATTAACATTAGATGATTACAGAGATTCAAAAATTGCGCGGGTCACACTTATATGGCTAAAATTTACTTGTATTTTGATTAAAAATCCTCAGTAAAATACTAATAATATATAACATTGTATTTTCTAAGTTTTAGTTGTAGTTAGTATTGGTAGCGCTGTTTAACTGAGCAGGTAACAACTCCGTGAAATAATTCGTATAAAGTGCTTAGATAGGATAATCCACCTTTATCCAATCCACATTTCATTGACGCCATTTGCATACGTGTTGTATAAAATAGGTAATTAACATGTACGGTAACAATACATCTCCCCCATCCCCACACTACATAGAAGGCAGCGATGGCCCACGAGGCCGTAATTACTCGGCCATTGCGTTGAACGGCATCCAGCTTACATTAGTGAGATTTGAAATGTTTTACTGAAAGTGATAATTTTACAACCTTACCTTAATAAAAATACACCTAATAATAGTATTTTTATTACCTATTTATATGTATCTATACCAAGACACACACACACACACATATATAGACAAACCGACTATAAAAAAAGCTATAAGAACAATTCATAATTATTGTAGTATTTTTTTTTCTTGCCGCCGGTGTAACTGATTATTTATTTTACATTATTGCAATAAAATTAATATTGTTGTGATTTTATCAGCTTAATAAACAAATATTGTTGAATAACATCTTACGTATTATTAGGATTAGTAACGTTATTTCATATAATGTAACAATATAACAAACTCTAAAATAACGTGAATTTATACGATATTATATTTCTTCTTATATGAATTTTGAAAGCGCTGACACAAAAAACATTTCGGGAGTCGTTAAATTTTATGGCAAATTTAATCGCTGGTTACTCTAAATTGAGCGTGTGTTAAACCTTAATTTGAAAAACCTTATTTCATTACCATTTTGTAGAAATGACTACTATATAAGGCTAACATTAATTTTAATAACTTTTATAAACCTTCAAAGTGTTATTGAATATAGATGGAAAGATTAAAACTTGCATATTATTTAAAGCTTTCTGAATGAAACTGAACGCATTTAATACTATAGACGCATTTATTGATGACATTTAAAAAAAAATTGATCTTTATTGAATTTTAAATAGGTACGCTAGTTCTAAATGTATTTTTTTTTTTTGTCGCGTAAATCGTGATTGGAATAACCTACCACAAATAAACCTTTATTACTAAAATAGTATTGCGTGAATCAACAATCAAAACTATGAAGGAATGACGCTATTCATCGCCACATTGACTACATTAATAGAGAGATATTTAAGTTAACGTAATTTCTAATGCCACCCGATAACCTATTCGTTTGTTCCAATTACATCAGTTACGCGATAATCGCTTTTCTGTGATTATACGCGTACTGTGACGCCACATGACACACGCGATCCGTTCGTTACCTCGGAGTTACAATTACCGTAACAACTGTCCTTATCGCCGACGGTTTTTACATCTAATTCTTGCAAAATATTTTCGTGCAAATATTGTTTTCATACAAAAACATATTAACAATTGAAATTCAGTAGAACAAAGCGGGCGGATTAATGGATGGGTTCTGGTGAATGAACAATTTCATTTGTTGTTCACGTGGGAACGTGATTGGCTTGAATCACCGACTGACGATCATTTAAATGGGAATTTGTTGGTATTTATTTAAATGTTATGAGTTTTTACTCAATTCCTATTTGATAATTAGTTGTTAATAGATTCACTTTCAACAGTCTTTTAAGTTTCCTATTATATCTGTGTCTTTGTATGACAAAGTTCCAAGTAACAACTAAAATATCCATATTACTACTTAGAAACAAATATTATTTGTGAATTTAGTTGTTTTTCATCAACGAAGTCTAGTTGCTAGCTTACATTATAAACCTAGAACCGATTTAGAATATTAAATTTATCATTTGTTGCTGAGTAATTTGATGAGAATCTCTCAACTTTTCGAATAAAACTAATTCAAATTTGAAAGAATAATCCTGTCATAAAAAGTTTTATCTGGCTGCCAGTCTGCATTAAGTTCAATTATATTAAAGCTTTTATTGCCGAAATTTTAAATAATAATTTATGAATTCTATAACATGTTTTTCCTTAATTCAAATAATTAAAATATGTCAGTGCAATACGTTGGGCGTAAGGGCATATACTTACCTTAGAATTCTAGGTATATAATAAACCTTCGCATGATCATGTGTGATCTAAAGCCAAATCCTCAATTTAGCGCCAGAATCTGTGCGTTTTACGTGTATATACGCGTTTTATAGGTTTCCAATAGATTGAACCGGATAAAATAAACCATTTTCATTTTCCAGCTATGTCACATTCAATGGTTTTACGTGGTTACAAACACATTCAAACGAATGTTCAGCAAATTCAAGAGCAAAAGAGTTTTTTTGAAATATTCGCAGTTTACAAAAAAAATATTTGTTTATAGAAACTTTAAATAATGTAGAAATCAAAAATGTTAAACTATGCTGCAGTTTAAAATCTTGTTCCGAACTCAGAGTTCTAAAGTTTTCTGGCTTAAAATAAAACTTTTGTGTTAAGGAAAATATGGGTAAAAGAAATTCGCTTCGTTTAAAGAAGTGGAATATAATAACATAGTTTTTTTTTAATAGAAAAATTATGGTCTAAAATAATATTAATATTATTATATATTAATTACGTATTACAATATTTATTAAACCTTAATATTCTTTTATTACAGGATAACCTGTCTACATCTGCCGTTGTCTTCAAAATGGATGCATGTTGGCACAGAACGAGGGAACGTGCATGTCGTCAACATCGAGACGTTTGCCCTCAGCGGCTACGTTATAAACTGGAATAAAGCAATCGAAGTGTGAGTAGTAAATGTTGTAATTCACCACTCACACACACTCACGCCGCTGGTTCTAATGGCTTAACCTTCGAAGATGGAGACATCGTTTGCCTTTCTTTATGTCATATATGCGTTTCATTTGATTGTCATTGGTCTTGCGGCGTATGTATTAGAGATGCTATTGACCAATCACAATCAAACGACATGCCATCGTATCGTCTTATCATCTCGCCCCAATAGATTTTTTTATATTGAATTTCATTACAATGTTTAGATGTCTATGTCACAGGCAAAGTATTATAATGATGTAGTTTACAGATGGCAGAAATCAACATTTTCTAATGACTTTTCTGTAGAAATGATAAATTAGTTTATTAAATGGATGTCTAAAGATTTGACGTAGTCGTTAGCCGCAGCTAATTACCCCATTTATTCCCTCTTGCATCATCATCTGCGATTTATCTTTACAGTTAACAATACAAGCACACAATCACAGACTTTCAGTACATTTATAGAAAAAAACTTGAAAATGTGCATCGCTTTATTTGTAACGTTTAATACTATTCTACATAAAACATATGCTACAATTTTTCAAATATGTATATATTTTTAAGTCTTAATATCTATCTTGAGATATAACAAGAGTATTTTTTAACCAACTTTAGAATGTATATAATTATCTTTGAAATTTGAATATCCTTCAAATTTCAAAATTCAAATTTCAATAATAATTCTAATATTTAAGTTCGTATTTGTGTTTCCAAGGCGCCTCCGGTAATTACTTGTTTACGGATTACTTGGAAAATGGCAAAGCTTGAAAAGTTTATACACCCTCGAAATTAATTAATCGAAAAAAATTAAGGAAAGATTTCGACAACAGGTTTTTTAAACGTAGATTATGAAAAGTAATTATAGCTCACAGCCTTCAAACCGGAAGTAAACGACCATAAAATGGCTTCTAGGAAATGTTGTTTGAAGCTTTTTAAAGAGTTTATAGTAGGTCGTAACAGGTTCACAATCTCGTAGCGAGCGCAGCCTCTAGAGGCCATTACTTAGGTCGCGTCATACAGGTTTCAGTTTTTAACAGCATTATGTGATACAAAGTTCTTACGGTACTTCTAAACGATGTTCTAGAGAATTCTTGACGTAGAAACCCTCAAAAACTTTGCTATAATATTAAGACACTTTTTTGAAATTATAAGTGTATAATTTTAATTGTAATCACATTGCAGCAATCTTAGTTATACCGTTATTTTTGGCAATACCAACTTTCCACATTGCTTACTAAGCAAACGAATACCATTTTAACTATCAAATTATACCATGTATAATGTATATAACTAAAGCTGTTTAAATTGTTAAAAAAATAAAATATGTGTATCTTTTGAAATTGTACATTTCTAAAGAACGCGGATGGCGCTACGGCGTAGCGGCTACGTAGCGGGTTTAAGCGTAATGGTTTAATAGCTACAGATAGCGGCGCTCTTCCGGAGTGTAAAACATAATGTTCAATAATGCGTCGCGTGGCCGAACTTTTTACACATTGTGTAGCAAACATTAACGTTTACGAGCTGTCTATGCGACTATCACCCTCATTACCTTAGCACCAACTATTTTTCATAAAAATTTAACAACATATATATTCTATCTTTTTAATAGTGATTTACAATAAAATATATGTTTATAAGTACCTTAAAATAACCTTATCTTAAAGTAGCAACAAATTACAGCTCTTAACTAATTAATCCCGTACAAAGTCTCTTAGCGTCTAATTAGGACAACAAGTAGCGCCCTATACTTACAATAATTACCTCACCTACTTAATTGTCTTAGGCAACGTTAACCCTTTGAACGTCTAATACCATTATAAAGGTAAAAGTTTTATGACAAATTTGGCTTTAGTAATATTGCTATAGTGATAATATTTCATTATGACATCAATTAATTATATTGAAAATCAATCTAAATTATTTTAATAAATATACTAGTTTATCAAGCTAGTTGCTATTATTTCCTACTTATTCTTTATTTTTATTACGTAATTTATAGTTACAGATTTAATTCACTTCTCTGTCGTGTATAATTAGTATTCCATGTCATTTTAAATTTATTTATACCTCCATGAGAATTTAATGGAACATATTTAAAATATATAATACGTAGTACATATATGACGTAGAGACCGGCGTTATATTATGTGCTTGGTCAACCCGAGTTCTACGCCTACTCGCTATGTAACTCGAGCGGTACACGTTAAATATTTATCCCCTTTTAGATTGTTAGGGTTATGCAACACCGGCATTTGCATTCGCCGCTTTCACATGTTCTTATCTCGCTACTTGGTTCATTCGAAACTTAAAAAGTACACTGAAAGTGAATCAAGATGTAGGTTTCTTGTTTGCAAATAAATATATTACATCTGTAGCGTTCTGAAATCGTAGGATCTGTAGAATATTTTTTATTAGTCTAAAGCTATACAGCGAATAAACATAATCAATATGGTTATATTCTAATTGAAAAATAGGCCCTAAGATCAACTCTTTCTGGCCCTAAGATCTAAAATGTGTCAGAATGACCAAACCTCTGAAATGAGAATTTTTAACCACTATCAGTCCTGTATCACATCCCTTCATGTACTGCTAGGTCGTAAAGTGTATAACGAGGGACAGCCAGGCACAAAGTACCAACAAATCCTACGTCATAACCAGATGGCCCATGAATTTGACACATAAAACGAACAACTTGATGCAATACTGTATCGCATCACCATTTAAAGTTTATTTTAAACGTCACTACCATGTATCAATGTTAATATATATGTATGTATGTATGTGTATTATGTTAAATTTTTATATTATAAAGCAACAAAGTGTGAATAAATAAATCAATAAAATTAAATAAATATTTCTTCCTCATACAAATCGCAAAATAATTACACAATATTGATAAAATTATTTATGTTTTAACCGTCCACCACGCTGCGGTTAGATCCCTAACAAGATTCATTAAATTTTCATCAATAATTGCGGCGGCAAATACTTGATTAATTTACAGACCCCCATTAGTATATGATATATTAATTTGTAATTGTATAATTATTATGTAGTGTATGAATATTTAAGACTATTTTGTCGTTTCTATGTGAATATACATTTTCAAAAAAAGTGTTTCCCGTTCTCATTACGCGAAGAGCGCTCTCTTGAAATTGATGCAACTCAATTAGTTGTGGAATAACAAGAGTGTTAATTGGATGCTGTGTCCCGCCGCAGGACAGACGGGACGGGACCAGACAATTAAACTCGTTATTATATACCCGCAAGCCTCGCAGAAATCCTTCAATTGTTACAGTTTCATTGTTGAGAGATTCTATAAGTGAGCAGTGTAAGCGAAAGCTTAATATTTCTAGCGGTGTTTCATTGTCTAACATTTATACGTACAGTAATATAGTACGTATTACTATGTGCGAATCCTCCTTCATATGGAGTTTCTCTATGGTAGGGGAGCCCACGATGCTAAATGGGGATTTACTCGAGCGTCGTAGAGACCTATTGGGATGCAAAGCTTAGATAAAGAGAAGAAAAAAATGTTATATGATAAATTCCTTTTCATCGGTGGGGGAAGCGGCTATAGATAGTTAAATATGTAAAAAAAAACTGTTGCATGGACATCCTCGAGCGCGTCAGATATTGATAGCATCTATGCCCTACGTATTTTTAATAATGTACGTATGTTAATCTGATCGTTTGCATGATGCGGGTGGTTGTATTTAAGGGTTGAAAATTAAAAAAAAAAATTTTTATCGAGCGCGTCAGATTTTCTAAGGGAGTGTTAAGTGCACCAAAAAAAAGCTCTCATTCACTAATCTGACGATTTCGATGGGACGCAAACCCACAGCCATTTTCTTAATTTGCAAAAAAAAATCGCAATTTTGAAATACTCAAGCGCGTCAGATTAAGATATATGTGGTTCATCTTTATGTTCTAAACGTACTGTCTCATAATCTGACGATTATCTAGAGGGATTCGCCTGATCTGACAAAAAAAAATAGAAAAACGGTTCACCTAAAGGGCCATCCCTGCAACTTCCCGCTAATTCCATTCCTGGGCGCTTAAAATTAATATTTTGAGCTCGCTGAGTTCAAAGAAATAACATTTCTATGCATTTGAGCTCTCCAAGCTCGAAAGCCTGATAGAAGTATCATAGAACACTATTTTTGGAATTTTCAAACCGCAATAACTTTTGAATGGATCAAGCAATTTTCACGCGGTTGGCGGCATTCGACGCAGTTTTATCATCCTCATAAGTCATTTTGCAATTTTAATTGATCGAACCACAAATTTCGGAGTAATCCCGAAAAAACACTTTTTCGGGTTTCTTTCGTGTACGATATCTCTCGAACGAATCAACCGCTTTTGACCAGCTTGGTGGCGATCGACGTGGTTTTTCAAGCTCAAAGGCGGATTAGTTTTTGAAGTTGATCGATAAAGAAACCACTTTAAAAAAAATATTTCTTATTTTTTTAAGATTTTTCAAAATTTCTCAAAATCTATCGGTCCGAATCGGTTCAAATTCACAGGAAATGTAATTTTGAGGGAAATATTTAGAACGCCGTTTAGTAGATTCCGATCGGTTTAAGGAAATGTAGGCATCACGCAGCTGCACGCATTTAACTTTATCGACGAATTTTTGTTATTTCGGCTTGCGGAAATCGTCAGATTATATATTTTTCATTATTCTTGAATTATTTCCTTCAAAATAAAAAAAAAATTAGCTACGCTCGAGAATGTCGAGATGACGTTTTTTTTTTACAACTTTGTTGCCCTCCCCTTTTTTTCCGTCACTCTCAAATTGTCAGATTAGTGGAATATACACTTTTTAGGATGTAATTAACTCACCCTACCTTAATCTGACGCGCTCAGGAATTTCTGATGGTCAATTTTTTTTTACTAAACTGATCCTGTCTCCCTCACGTGCGGCCTTATATATGGGCCTCATATTTTGTGGAGGTACTTAACCGGGTACAAGGTATCCCCCTATATATTAATCTGCCGCGCTTTAGTAAATCCCGAAATCCCCTCTTGGGCTCCCCTACCACTAGGTATCTGTTATATTATATTTACGCATATATTTTCTGATGATTTTGTTGGTATATTTCCCATAATGGGAAAAACAACACCCAATATGAAAAATGTAATTATTGTTAATAAGATTGGTAACCTTTGTTCAGATGAACACAATGCATTAATAATATTTATACGTATTTATCACCATAAATTTTTAATTTGCCTCTGCTAATAGCATTAATCCATATTAAAGGTCAAACCTATAACTAGATCAACCCTTTCTCATGCATGCTCTATGTTTAAATTGTTATCTAAGTATAGTTAAATATAATTAAGAAAATAAAAGGTTTTAAAAAAATGCTGTCATATTAAAAAAAAAGGGTGCGTGTACTTATGTACGCGCGTAAGAAGTTATACTTCTTTGGCATTATTAAAAATAGTTTTTGATTGCATGCAAATAATTAATTACAATTAAATAATCAAAGACTGGAAAAGGAGTCATTATAGTCAATTAAGTTTAGTTTACATTTGAAAAATTTAATAAATAATTATTTATTATTATTCTCTTACATTAAGTGTAACATAAATTCTATTTAGTTAAAAGTATATATTATTATATATTTAGAACATCTCTACCAAACACTAAGATGTATGTTGTAGCTTTGGCAGTATTGCACAATATAAAATTAATAAATTTCTTTGACAAAATAATCAAAACTCCTTTATTTGTTTAAAAGGTAAATGACAAATGTCATTATGGTCATTCAAAATTCTTCGCATACGAACTTCACGCATATTTTATTTCTTTTTACATGTAGATTGTCTTATTCCTATCTCGCTCGCGCACGCTATAATCACACTCCCAATTTTGTGTCACAGGTGCGCGCGCATCGTAAAATTTCACTCTCATAAATTTTTCATAACGCGCCTAAAGAAGTATAACTTCAAAAACGGTAAACAATCCGCCTTCTGTGCCTGACACAAAGTATTGATTGCGTACATACATAGATCAATCCATTGGTGCGTATTCGGGGTTCAAACGGCTTATGCTAACGTATAGGTTATTTTATTTATATCTGAAATGCATCATAAAATACCACCATAATATTTCGTCATACCCGTTCCATGGCAGGCTTGACGCTGTAATATCCGGTAAACTTCCGGTTTCAACACTAACATGGTTAGAGCGCCATTCGAGATAAGTATCACGTACGGCTTAACGCGTTGATAGTTGTTTCTAGACTCTTGGCATTCATCCTTTTTTTCGTGAGGACACGGTAACAGCGTAGCCTTGTCCGCATTCAGCCTCTAGCCGTTAATCTCACGGTCCTCTACGGCCACGAATGATGTGGAATGGACCTTGGCTCAGCAGGGGCTATTCACATCGGCCAGTTCGCCCTGTTTTACATTCATCCTATTTGGCATTCATCCGACTGAACTTACTTTTTCTATTTATAAATGGCATGCTGACAAAGTCTTGTTTATAAGAGGGTACTCTACATAAAACGTCTTTAACGGAATTTTGTATACATTGCCTCTTCAGTGAGACATCATGGTACTTTACGATATAGCCTAACTTAAGGGGAAGACACTGTTCTTGTTTTAAATTTGCACTTATAGTGCGGGAGGTAGCAACGTTTGAAAAAAAAGAATTTTAGGTCAGCTGATTTTGTGATATGTCTTCCTTCTTGCACTTCCGGTTAGAGTCTGGGCAATCTGGCTGGCGGTAGTGGTTGCGTTCATTAGTGCGCATCCTATCTGTCCAGGTAAAAATCCTGGATTTTAAAAGCATTTTAAGAAGCGTAATTTTTAATTTTTCGTTTTTAAATACGTCTACCTGACATACTTATTTTATTGCCAGACATTTTTCACGTTGCTAACTATGTGCCAGACGCGATTTTAAGTTTTATTTTTATGAAAATTTCAAAGCATTTTAGAATGTCTGTAATTTTAATATTATGTTATTTAAATATAAGGAAAACTGAAAATGAATTTGCCAGACATTAATTCGGTTGTTAAGTCTTGAATTAAAATGATAAAGTATTGCAGTATGATGAAGCATTGCATTTTAAGAAGCGCAATTTTAGATTTTTCCTTTTTAAATACGTCTACCTGACATACTTTTTTTATTGCCAGACATTTTGCACGTTGTTAACTATGTGCCAGACGCGATTTTAAGTTTTATTTTTATGAAAATTTCAAAGCATTTTAGAATGTCTGTAATTTTAATATTATGTTATTTAAATATAAGGAAAACTGAAAATGAATTTGCCAGACATTAATTCGGTTGTTAAGTCTTGAATTAAAATGATAAAGTATTGCAGTATGATGAAGCATTGCATTTTAAGAAGCGCAATTTTAGATTTTTCCTTTTTAAATACGTCTACCTGACATACTTTTTTTATTGCCAGACATTTTGCACGTTGTTAACTATGTGCCAGACGCGATTTTAAGTTTTATTTTTATGAAAATTTCAAAGCATTTTAGAATGTCTGTAATTTTAATATTATGTTATTTAAATATAAGGAAAACTGAAAATGAATTTGCCAGACATTAATTCGGTTGTTAAGTCTTGAATTAAAATGATAAAGTATTGCAGTATGATGAAGCATTGCATTTTAAGAAGCGCAATTTTAGATTTTTCCTTTTTAAATACGTCTACCTGACATACTTTTATATTGCCAGACATTTTGCACGTTGTTAACTATGTGCCAGACGCGATTTTAAGTTTTATTTTTATGAAAATTTCAAAGCATTTTAGAATGTCTGTAATTTTCATATTATGTTATTTAAATATAAGGAAAACTGAAAATGAATTTGCCAGACATTAATTCGATTGTTAAGTCTTGAATTAAAATGATAAAGTATTGCAGTATGATGAAGCATTGCATTTTAAGAAGCGTAATTTTTGATTTTTCCTTTTTAAATACGTCTACCTGACATACTTTTTTTATTGCCAGACATTTTTCCCATTGTTAACTATGTGCCAGACGCGATTTTAAGTTTTATTTTTATGAAAATTTCAAAGCATTTTAGAATGTCTGTAATTTTAATATTATGTTATTTAAATATAAAAAAACTGAAAATGAATTTGCCAGACATTAATTCGATTGTTAAGCCTTGAATTAAAATGTAAAAGTCATGAAAAGTATTGCAGTATAATGCTTGTAGTACGAGCATAAAAAGGAATATAAAATTTGATTAAAATTAATAATCAACACTTTATTTAAATTGTCCTAATTACTAAATGTAAGTTATGAATAATTAATATTAAGTTTTCAAGTTTTTTTAGCGTATAGTGACGTCACAAAAAAGAGGCATCTTCATAATCATCATCATCATCGTCGCTGTCTTTGTCGGTGTCATTCATATCATCTTCTTGGGAACTTTCGTTATCTTCTAAAACTCTATCTCTATCTCTTAACAATCGAATTAATGTCTGGCAAATTCATTTTCAGTTTTTCTTATATTTAAATAACATAATATTAAAATTACAGACATTCTAAAATGCTTTGAAATTTTTATAAAAATAAAACTTAAAATTGCGTCTGGCACATAGTTAGCAACGCGAAAAATGTCTGGCAATAAAAAAAGTATGTCAGGTAGACGTATTTAAAAAGGAAAAATCAAAAATTACGCTTCTTAAAATGCAATGCTTCATCATACTGCAAAACTTTATCATTTTAATTCAAGACTTAACAATCGAATTAATGTCTGGCAAATTCATTTTCAGTTTTCCTTATATTTAAATTACATAATATTAAAATTACAGACATTCTAAAATGCTTTGAAATTTTCATAAAAATAAAACTTAAAATCGCGTCTGGCACATAGTTAACAATGGGAAAAATGTCTGGCAATAAAAAAAGTATGTCAGGTAGACGTATTTAAAAAGGAAAAATCAAAAATTACGCTTCTTAAAATGCAATGCTTCATCATACTGCAATACTTTATCATTTTAATTCAAGACTTAACAATCGAATTAATGTCTGGCAAATTCATTTTCAGTTTTTCTTATATTTAAATAACATAATATTAAAATTACAGACATTCTAAAATGCTTTGAAATTTTCATAAAAATAAAACTTAAAATCGCGTCTGGCACATAGTTAGCAACGTGCAAAATGTCTGGCAATAAAAAAAGTATGTCAGGTAGACGTATTTAAAAAGGAAAAATCAAAAATTACGCTTCTTAAAATGCAATGCTTCATCATACTGCAATACTTTATCATTTTAATTCAAGACTTAACAATCGAATTAATGTCTGGCAAATTCATTTTCAGTTTTCCTTATATTTAAATAACATAATATTAAAATTACAGACATTCTAAAATGCTTTGAAATTTTCATAAAAATAAAACTTAAAATCGCGTCTGGCACATAGTTAGCAACGTGCAAAATGTCTGGCAATAAAAAAAGTATGTCAGGTAGACGTATTTAAAAAGGAAAAATCAAAAATTACGCTTCTTAAAATGCAATGCTTCATCATACTGCAAAACTTTATCATTTTAATTCAAGACTTAACAATCGAATTAATGTCTGGCAAATTCATTTTCAGTTTTTCTTATATTTAAATAACATAATATTAAAATTACAGACATTCTAAAATGCTTTGAAATTTTTATAAAAATAAGACTTAAAATCGCGTCTGGCACATAGTTAGCAACGTGAAAAATGTCTGGCAATAAAAAAAGTATGTCAGGTAGACGTATTTAAAAAGGAAAAATCAAAAATTACGCTTCTTAAAATGCAATGCTTCATCATACTGCAAAACTTTATCATTTTAATTCAAGACTTAACAATCGAATTAATGTCTGGCAAATTCATTTTCAGTTTTTCTTATATTTAAATAACATAATATTAAAATTACAGACATTCTAAAATGCTTTGAAATTTTTATAAAAATAAGACTTAAAATCGCGTCTGGCACATAGTTAGCAACGTGAAAAATGTCTGGCAATAAAAAAAGTATGTCAGGTAGACGTATTTAAAAAGGAAAAATCAAAAATTACGCTTCTTAAAATGCAATGCTTCATCATACTGCAAAACTTTATCATTTTAATTCAAGACTTAACAACCGAATTAATGTCTGGCAAATTCATTTTCAGTTTTCCTTATATTTAAATAACATAATATTAAAATTACAGACATTCTAAAATGCTTTGAAATTTTCATAAAAATAAAACTTAAAATCGCGTCTGGCACATAGTTAACAACGTGCAAAATGTCTGGCAATAAAAAAAGTATGTCAGGTAGACGTATTTAAAAAGGAAAAATCAAAAATTACGCTTCTTAAAATGCAATGCTTCATCATACTGCAATACTTTATCATTTTAATTCAAGACTTAACAACCGAATTAATGTCTGGCAAATTCATTTTCAGTTTTCCTTATATTTAAATAACATAATATTAAAATTACAGACATTCTAAAATGCTTTGAAATTTTCATAAAAATAAAACTTAAAATCGCGTCTGGCACATAGTTAGCAACGTGAAAAATGTCTGGCAATAAAAAAAGTATGTCAGGTAGACGTATTTAAAAACGAAAAATTAAAAATTACGCTTCTTAAAATGCTTTTAAAATCCAGGATTTTTACCTGGACAGATAGGATGCGCACTAATGAACGCAACCACTACCGCCAGCCAGATTGCCCAGACTCTAACCGGAAGTGCAAGAAGGAAGACATATCACAAAATCAGCTGACCTGAAATTCTTTCTCGAAAACGTTGCTACCTCCCGTACTATTACGACTGTTTAGCATTTAAGACGAACGTGCACTAGACTATTTCAAATGGTTTTGTTCGGTGGTGTCAAGAAGTTGAATAGCCTTGACATTCGCGAATTTATAACATTACTAGCTGGTGCCCGCGACTTTGTCTGCGCAGGATTAAAATAATATTTATCCAAATGATGTAGCGTGAACGACATATTTTATCTACTTTAAATACCAGCGATAAAATTATATATTTTCAGGAAACACTTTATTACTATCAAATGTGCATCTATATATATAAAAGAAAGTCGTGTTTGTTACAACACTTATAACTCGAGAACGGCTGGACCGATTGCCATGGTTTTTGATTTGTTGGATTTGTTTCCGTCCCGAATAGCAGAATAAGCAATAAAATATCGGATAAGTTATCGAATAACAATAAATTAATTAATTAATTTTACGAATGCAAAAACCATATGGTGCCATCTGTTGACAAAACTACGCATCATTTTACGTCGAATTCGTGTCAGTTCAAGAAATTCCGATCTTGAAGTGAATGAGGAGATGCATAACCATACTTTGATCCTGATCAAAAGATGTTGGATATCAGAAAGTGCTTAACATGCAGTATCGCCATATTGACGCTAGAGAGAAGATGCCTAATGTGTAAAACTGCCATACTTCTTTCGCAATGGCAAGCAACAAAACATTTCTGAATTTGCAAAAAAGGTGTATTAATGTAATACTTAACATTAATGAAATCCTAAAATAAGTTAAATTAAAGTAACAACGATATTATAAGGTTGTAGGGCGGAACGAAGTTAGCCAGGTCAGCTAGTTTGAAATAAATTATCAATTTTTTTTGTAGTTATAGTTCACTTTTTCGGCTATAATGGCTTACACATAAGACATAGATATATACTGTGGCTGGCTTTATAGGACTATTTAAGATAAACATTTTCATCATGCGTTACATATGTGTAACTCTAGCGGTTTTGGCAGCGCACGCCAATATAGCTAACAGATGGTAGATTTTTTCCTACTTACTTGATATTTTGTACAATTCACACAATATCTTTATAAATTGTAGCCTATGTGTTATTCTGATGTATAAGCTATAGTTAAGCTAAGTTACAATAAAATCCATTTAGTAGTTTTTACGTGAAAGAGTAATAAACATCCATCCATACTTACAAACTTTCGCGTTTTATAATATTAGTAGGATTTACCTAGTATTTTATCCTAGTATAATCTTTATACATATATACCTATTCAATAACCATTATGTTTAAGTTCAATTCTACACAAGTATCCTTGTCATTTTATACATAACTATTGTATATATCGAAGAGGCTGTCACGTAGTTAATTCAAAATATTAGATCATATTTACGGTCTTGACGTTATGAGAGTAGATTACAAATTTGTCATAAAATATCAATTTGCGTGTTTACGAGATGGCGGCCCCTTGATGGAACAATACTGTCGTAAATCCACAACGCAGCATCACCACATAACAATCACTCTAAAATTGCTTTCATGTGAATGAACCGAGAAATCAACTTCATACATGTTGACGTCTATATATATAGAACTTATACCTTAAAAATATATAACTTAACTAGCTGACCAGCAAACGTGGTTTTGCCATGTATATTATTTCTAGGAAACATTTTTTTAGTTCAATAAAAATAACTATCTACTACAATAAAAAATGGGGTTGATCGTAGAAGGGTGAAAATTGTCTAAAAATAAAAATGTTTTTTTGGGGGTTGACACTTCTTATCACTTAGGGGTTTGAAAGATAGTAGCCGATACGCAGACTCACTGAATATGCATAAAACATTTCATAAGAATCGGTCGAGCCGTTTCGGAGGAACATTGTAACACGAGAATTTTATATATTAGATTAGACAACTGGTGTCGAGATCAGTAAGTTCCACCATCAAACTCCTGAGGTTTATAATATTAAGCATAGAGTAAAAGTAAAAAGGTGAATAAATACAAAAGAGTTAGACACTTGCAATAGACATTTTTAGCTATAAATATTTGCCAAAGCTAATATTTGTTTATGATAGGTTCTTGCCAGAGTAATAGGGCAGTTTCAGTCGGAACGTTTATTCAGTTGTAATTAGTTTGAGAGAGAGCCCGGCGTTCAAATACTCCTAAATACACTACAATTCGCTTCAATGTTGTCTCAGATACCAAATAGTAATTATTATTTATCCGTATTATGTTTATATTTAATTTAGATGTTATGGAATAAAATATAATCTTAATTACACTTATTTAAATGATCCTTTTAGTAATATTGTAAACCTATAAACACTTTCTGTAGGAGTAGTTAGTTATGCGAGCTGTCTTCGCACAATATAATAAGTATTCAAGAATAGGATGCGAAGGGCCTAATGCGAGTGAAGGGCGGTAGCTGTCAACAAGTGGCGCCACGCGGCTGACACTCAACGCCTACTCTATATATAATGATACTTACGAGATTTAGCTGTGTTGTTGTTATTTGAGTTTTTGGTTTATGAACTAAATGCGAAACGGCAGAAGATAATTATTCAAGTAAAGTTTTGGTTTACTTTGATTATGTGTTGATTTTAATCTTCAATTCTTTTTCAGAACTCGACCTAATCATCCCGGGGCGGTGGTAGAAATTATAGACAATCCATTAGACGCTAGCAAGGTAACAATCATGAATCGTTTTAACAACAAACTCCCAAGCGAAATTAGAGAATTATCACTAAGGCTATGATCACATGTAACGCGCGCTGACGTGCGTCAACGCGCAATCAAATTTGAAGAGCGTTCAGATGATGAGCGCTAACGCGCGTTGCGAGAGTACTCGTCAGTCTAGTTCGGTAGAACGTAGAAAATGGACGTGGAAGAGGCTATTATTTTGTGTTTATATTATCAAGAAAAATATAGAAAAAGAAAACGTACACATTGGGTTCACGCATTTTAAAAAAAAAAACAAATTATATTATATTTTTTATACAAATTTGCTATATTCCAACTTGCTGGCCTTTTTTCTACTTCATCGATTAGTAAGTCGATGTCAATATCTTCAATTTCACTCATTTTAAATGCGAGAACAAAATATAATTACAAAAATTAACAAAATTACATGCGATCGCGATGAAAGCGCGCGCTCATCTGAACAGCAAACGGACATTACATTAATATCAAAGTGCGCGTCAACGCGCGATCACCTGCGTCTAGAGACTTTTTCTCTGAGCGCCGCGTTGACGCGCGTTAACGCGCGCTCATGTGAACAGTTGTATGAAAATACCACAATGTCTAGTCGCGCGATTTGAAAACGCGCGTCAAGTTTTTGCCATCTGAACATAGCCTAAAAATTCAAAGCCCTCATTAAACGAAAATTAATTAATAAAGCTTTTTATAAATTTGAGGAATACTTAAATGATCCTAATCCTTGGGATTGATTTGCTCCAGTTCAAACAATTTGTTGACAATACTTGGCGATTAAAAAGAGTGGCGGAAAGTTTCTTGCCAGTTCTTCTTACCCCTTACCTTCTTGACTTGCGAACTGGTAGTAAATGTAAATTCACAATTAATGTAACTTCTTTCTGACGATTCATAAGTGTACTTGTTTACCTATATGAATAAAGATAATTTGAGTTTGAGTTTGAATAATATTTCATTATAACATTTATATTTCTTGACATATCAAGCTAAACATATCAATAATAACAATAAGTTGGTATCATGTTCCAGTTGCTGATAGCGTTCGAAAGCGGGTTAATAGTGGTTTGGGATCTGCGGGCGCGTGCAGCAGAGTGGCGTGGCCACATAGGCTCAGGTATGCCGGGGGATGCTATCCGCGCAGCTGCTTGGCATCATGACGGCAAACTCATGACGGCGCACGCTGATGGCGCCCTCGCCACTTGGACTGTACGAGCTCCCAGACCTATCTCGCTATCTTACCCACATGGTATGTACTGTTCTGCAATATTTAGAATAGTAGTTGATTAGTAATATAAATTATATATACCAACTTCTAATACTTTCGTGAAAAGTTTTTGGATGTGTTATAACATTTGTTTGATTATATAATCATTATAATGAATGAATGATTATGTTATGAATGATTATGAATGGTTATGAATGATTTCTAAAAATTATGTTCCAGCAAAAGCTAACAAAGAAGGTAAACTAGAAGCATGTAAACCTATACACAGGTTGGAATGGAAAACTTCAAAGACGGGGTAAGCAAATTTTTCTGTTGAAAGATTACACAATACGTAATGTAAAGGTAATTTACCTTTTAAATTGAATATTGTTTAACTAGATGTATAACATTACAGCGAGACTCTGGTGATATTTTCGGGCGGGCTACCGACGGATAAAGCGGGCCGGACACACAGCATTACGGTTTTAAATGGCAAATCAACCACAGTACTAGAGATGGAGCACAGCGTTGTTGACTTCGTCACTCTCTGTGAAAGCCCACACGCCGCCGGTATGTCGCCTTTGTTTATCATATATTATTTATATCAGCGAACGTGTATTTAACGAGCTAGATCGGGATATCTACAGACTGTGATTTTTTTATAATTTTTAATAGTTCTCAGCTTGATGTTTTTTTTTCTCCCTGAATATTTGCCTGTCACATCAAAACTGTGTTCTTTTTTATGATTTAATTTTTTTACATACCTATGTATGAGTGTGCCAAGCGTTGAATTTTTTAAATGAATACATAAAAAATCCGTATCAAGTATCTAACCATTCTTCAATCCTCCTCGAATATTAGACGTCTTTTTCTAACGTGTATGAAATTTTGATCTCTAAAAATTTTGTTTTTAAACGTTTGTGTCTAAAAAGTTTTGTTGTGGAGTTTTTTGTACAATAATAAATTGAATTTAATAAGTAATAGTTTCACATTATTGTTTATTTAGGCGTAATTCTTAACAAGTAAATACTAATTAGCGCTTTAACCCCATTTATTTATTAGTAATCTTACAGCTATAAAAAAACATCATATAAAACACTTAGATAAACAATATATATGAAACAAAAAACATAAGTAAGTATACACAAAAAGAAAAAATAAAAGAAAACAGAAATTTAATATTAAGCTAACATATTTTTTTTTAAATCAGGCTTATTATATCATTTTAACATAAGTACTGATTAGTCTTTATGTAATAAGACTGATTTCGTTTTTATGAATTATCATTAATAATTTATGAATTTGAGGAACATATTTTATGTGATCATCCATCGTTTTCCAGAATACCAGGAGCCGTATGCGATAGTGGTGCTCCTGCAGAACGACTTGGTAGTAATTGACCTTCAATCGCCGGGATATCCCTGCTTCGAGAATCCTTATCCAATGGACATTCACGAGTCCCCTGTCACCTGCTGCTCATATTTCGCCGACTGCCCCTCGGACCTGGTGAGAACCCAGTCTATAAATAAATAATAGTCTAGAAATCTTATTACTATTAACTATTAAAATAGTGTAGTAACTTCTATTTTAACAATACTTTAGTCTCTTTCACTCAAATTATTTTTAAGCTGTGATGAAAAGAATCACATCACTACTTTTGTTAACATAGCGTAGGTAATTAGGCAAGTTTATTTTAGTTTAATTATATCTTGGCATAATATTTTATTGGTTTGGGGAAGCCAAACCAATAAAATATTTATTCTTCCTTACTTTACAATAAGATAGTTATGAAATCGAAAACAAATCAATTGTACAATTATTTCTATATTAACAACTGAACCTTACTTGTACAATAAAGGAAAACGTCGTGAGAAGACCGGAAAGAAGACTGTTGCGCCACATTGTTTTTCGACTGTTATATTAAGAAGGTGATTGTAATTTTTAGATCCCAGCATTCTACTCGGTTGGCCGTCAAGGCAATAAGAAGCCAGCTGGCTTCAGCGAAAAATTGTGGCCTGTCGACGGTGGTGAATGGTCACCCGCGTCTTGTTCCTACAGCGAGATCATACTCACTGGGTACGTCCACTCGTCTTTTTTTTTTATCTTAATATATATAAATTATTTATACCCGCAATATTATTTTATTGCAAAATATTTGTGTTGGAAGGTCGTGGTGCTGTCCACATACAATTGTCTATGATGCACTGCATTTAAATTTGGAATATCTTTATTTTATTTTTAGATGTGCGGTGTCAATTATAATAATGTCTTGTATATTTTCTCATACAAGTAAACACAATGTTTTCAAGTATTATTTGCATTTTAATTAATTGCTATAGTCACTAGTCCACCAGTCACAATTCTAACAGATGGCGCTGTGTTGAAAGTACTAACGTTTCACATAAGCTACAATTTAATGGCATAACCACCAAAAAAGCATGGTATGAGGACTGGTGTTCTCCTACCGTTTCCCTTGAATAGTTTGCTTCTATGTAATATAACAAAAATCTTAGCCACAGCAACGCTTGGCCGGCCTGCTAGTATGATTATATTTTTTATACACACGAAATGAAATTATAAAATTTAATAATAGAGACAAAGAAGAAAGTGGTGACGAATAGTCTAAAAAGAAGAGCATGATTAGGTGGTTATAAAGAAATTCACTGGCACAGGAATAATCGTCACTTTTACTAGGGGATTTTGTATTTGTTTTAAGAGAAGGGTGCTTACTTTTTATGATCATTAAAATAATAATAACAAAAATTTCAGACACGCAGACGGCAGTGTAAAATTTTGGGATGCGAGCGCGGGGACTTTACAAATATTATATAAATTAAAATGTGCTAAGGGTGAGTAAACATTATTTTTCAAAACACGGAAGGATAGCACTGATATTATATTTCTTTAACTGGCAGTGTTACTAAAGAATCGATGATGTTAGATGTTTTTCAAGTGGCGGTTGTATTTTTATGAAGGAAAAAAGTCACTTTTATAATAACCATTATTTATGGACATTTCTAAAATATATATTACGAGATTAAACATCTTTTTTTTTTTTTAAGTGTTAAGATTTTACGTGACCATAGGTCGGGACAATTTAAATTGGTGTAATGATTTGTCGCAAAGAGAAGACAATACTTTTATAATAAATGTAAAAAAATAAATTAATGAAATACCTGATTTGACAAGTCTCTTAAGATTTACTGGGATTTTATTTGCATTTTCAGTATTCGAAAGACGGGCAGGCAGCGCGGGTAGCGCGAGCAGCATGGGCGGGAATGAGGAGGACAGCCCGTTGGGCATCCAGCAGGTGGCACTCTGTGCGGAGTCCCGGCGATTATGTGTGGCACTGCCCCACGGCCATGTTCTTCTCTTCAAATTCCGTAAACAAGAACTTACCGCGCAGACGCATGTACGTCTTCCTTAGAACATTAATAAGAATCGAAATATTCATTGTGTCTATAGCTTAACACATTTTTATTTATGGTTTTATAGATGTACGTTATAAAATTTTTAAAAGAAAATTATGGCTAGACTGAAGTACTTCAATAGTTCAGGTCGTTTTCACTTTAATGTTTTTCTGTTGTGTTGTGTGTAATATTTGTAGCTTTCAATTTTTAAATTGTTTGTAACTCAGATTTTTTGGTTAGTAACTTGGTAACCAACACGAAGGTATACAACACAACGATTTCAAAAAAATATCTTTGCCTTTTTTTTAGCTTTATCTTTTTCTATTTTATCACGATTTTCGGGACCTCACCCTGATGTTTTAATGTCATATTAATTTGTGAAGATTTAGATATAAATATGGTATGTCCAGTCTTAATGGATTTATAACAATATACCACTTCGTCGCCTAAAGCAACATCGTACGTATTTCAGGTGTTGGAGATCCCAATAATTAGTGATGCGACAGAAGAGGAGACGTCTCCGGATGTGGAAGGGGCCCGGGGGGCTGGAGCCCGTGACGATCACGAGCCACCAAGGGTACGGGTACGGTTAATCACTTTGATTGTTGTTGTATACTCTTTATACAATTTGGATAATAGCTTTTGTTTAAAAAAGAGTGCCATATTCGTAAGCTTATTTAAGAATTCACAAATAAAATAATATTGTAGGCAAACCTACAATGTTGTAAGATGTATAAGGTCACATTTTCCAACAACACACACAAGTGTCTGTAGTCATTGGATTACCAAAAAAGTGATTACACTTACCGACTTAACTTACTAACTTACTTAACACGGCGACTTCCCTTAGATCTTAATATTAAATATCGCTCATGCGTTTTAAACTTATAAATCACTTTAAATTGTTATAAAATTTGCAAGTTTGTTTATAAATTTGCATTTGTAACATTTATCTATGATGGCCTATGAAAAAGAATTACAAAAATGTGTGTCGGGTATAAAATTAAATTAAAACAGTCCACGTGGTCTTTTTAGAATTAGTGCAATGAAATAACAACAGTTTTAGCTCTGCTTTCATCATTCCATCGTAATTTGCTACCGCAATTACTGTTTACCACCGAGCCGTACTTACACTAATAATAAATCGGTACCACATAACTGATAAACTGTATTAATTATTGTATTCCTATTATTTATTGGACAATCAAATGTCTATAAATAACCCAGATGTTTCCCACGCATATTTAATTGATACCTTCCTAATAACATATGTATAACTAATTGTATTACGTGCAGTCGGCCTGGGGCAGCGTACGCGTGCGTGGTGCATCAGGCACGGGCGGGTCAAGACGTGCGGCTGGCTTCCAGGCTACCCTCGTGGCCTTGCAGCAGGGTCCACCTAACCCAGTCGCTGCACTCACGATCAACTCCTCCTACGGACTGTAAGTATAAAGGCTAATTCTTTAAAAAATATTTATTTATTTACACTTACCTTATATAAAAACATACATACAAAAAATCAGGTTACATAAGTTATTAGGCAACGGGCGGCCTTATCGCTAACAAGCGATTTCTTCCAGGCAACCCTAATATAAAACAATAAAAAGATACACCTACAGAGGATAAAGTACTAGAAGTACATAAATAATTAATAGAAACTCAAACTTAAAATAACATAAAACTACCTAAAACTAAAATAAAGTTAAATCTAAAGAAAACACAAAAAATAATAATTATATATGTAAAAGCTAATCCAAGGGTTAATTGAGTCACAACTAATATATAAAAGTAGTAGCTAATTACGAGGCAGAAGAAAAATCATCAAAAAGAATATTTTTAAATAAATATCATAATATGTTATGGTAACTTGTATGTCCTTCTAACTTGAAGTCTTTTTAGAGTAATATGCATGGTTTGCTATTTTGAAGTCATCCGTCCATCCGGCAGTGGTCTTAAAAACCCACAACACCTTATAAAAAAGCTATTTATTGTCACTGGGTAGACTTTTCTTTCTAAAAAGTACCAAAAATATATTTTTCATTTTATATATATTATCTAATTATTATAGTACTTTTATTCCAATTTTGCCTCACTCTAGAGAAAAGCAATTACGCTGGGTTTCAGAATAGCTTGGGGCGGCGAGAGAGGCGTGGTGGTAGTGGACATGTGGCGCCGCGCAGTGGTAGCAGCGTTGCCTGCACACAGCCTGTACTTGCCCGAACCCAGCCTACGACCCGACAGGCAAGACCGACACGACCGCCGCTCGCCCGAACTCGACCAGGTAACTCACGCTGAACCCAGAACCACACGACCAACGATGATGACGTCATTACATTACGTTTGTTAGGACTCACTGAATACACATTAGATAATGCAGCGATTAAAGTTGAAATACCATTTTTGTATATAAAATCTCTTCTCATTTTTGATACGTCATGTCATGAAGTTCTATGCTTATTAATTGTAAAATTCTCAAACGATGTGAAAATTAGGTGAACATGCTAAAATATTCAGTAATTTTACGATAAAGAATTGTACATATTTATTCATCTATATTGGCCCATTTGAAATGATAGTCAATGTAATGCGTGTAATTAACTCGACGTTTAAGTATTCAGTTGGGATACAAAAAAGCAACAATTCATTCTTGGTTAAGGGTTGGGGTTGCAAAGTATTGCATTAATTAAAATATTTATATTATCTCAGAAAATTATTTAAAATATTTAAAAAGTAACGACATTTTCATATTTTATTTAATTTGCGATTTAATTTTATTAAATTTCTGTTGCAAGTACCAGTGAATTAAGAAAATTCTCTCTGGTTCGCTATCAAACACGACTTAAATAATTTGGATAAATGTGTAGTGCTGATGAGGGTATCTGCTTGTCCAGGTAGAAGAGAGCATGGCATTTAGAACTTCGTTATTAGCTTCACCCACCTCTACCACGCACCATTGTAGCCGCACCGGCTAAATACAACCTATAACAACTTAACAATTAATCACTTTGTATACGACTATTATTTTAGCTCTGTTTCTGTACAAGTAGTTAACGCTGTTCGCTAACGATCATTCCTTAAACAAACATTTATTATCGTCATATATTTTTTGCACATATTTCATAAAGGAATGATCGTTATCCGTCTGTGTGGTGTAGTCTGGAGCAACGCAACCGCACACGTAATATTAATTGTGCGGCAACAACCAAATGATGTGTTCCCTCTCCCTGAAGCTGGAAGAGGCGCCGGTCAGCCCGGAGCCAGCCGAGGAGACTCTGCCCGAACCCAAACTCGACGCCAGGCGGAAATCCACGCCCTGGAAAACATTTAATCTCAAGAGACAGCTTTCTAAAGTCGATCTTAAGCTTAAAGCTGCATTCGCCCCCGTCGACAGCGATGAAACCACCGAAAAGAGTAACTCGCAGTTTTATACTGAACCTCCGGAGAAAGCAGAGAGTGCTCAAGAAAGTAACGATTCGCCGGATGAAGAATCCAATGAAAAACTGTCAGAAGAAGATAAAAGTCAATTACCGTCCCCGCTGCGCGTTTGTTCTGATGTATTCGAGAGGATGCACCGAGAGTTACAAGAAAAAAGGTCGTCCGACGTCTACGACAGAATGCATAAAGAGTTACAAGAACGATGGCAAGATAAAGATCGGCTCGAGTCTTCCCCTGATGTGTCTCCGTCGAAATTGGGAGACGACGATAAAGCTGTCCGACCAGATAACCTTCCGTTATTCGATGACGAGGGAAAACCTACGCGACCGCCTCGACAAAAGAGTAAAAAGAAAGATGATAGAGATCAGAGAGAGCAAAGATTGTTGTCAGTGCCGAACATAAAATATAACAGGCAAGAATCGGTGAAAGATCTGCGAAAGAGACAAGCGAGCCAGCCGGCGCAGTCGTTCGCGGGAAACCTCATGCGACGCTTCAGTAAGTAGCTCGGCACTGCTCACTCACTCACGTCACGGGGTCGGTAGCACTCACGCCATCATGTGCCTTATTATACAGTAGTCTTATGAATGGTAATGGTTTGTTTACTACTAACGTAGATTAATATATAGAATTTTTAACTCTTAGGCCAGCGTAGTTAGCTTCTGCGATAACAAGTTATTGTAAATAAAACAAACTAAACGCCATTTTTAAAATAAAACATTAAATCAGTTTCTAGTATTAAAACACTAAATAATAATTGAAGTTTTGCTTTCCGCTTCTTGTGATTTTTGCGTGTGCTTTTTAATTTTTTGTACATTTTATATAATTTAATATAATTGATTATCTTATATTAAGTAGAATTCAATTTTATGTTAAATATGTATAGTATGTATATGCATATCTATAATTATTTGATAATTACTAGTTATAAACTCACACGTCCGACTCCGCTAGGTAAATGATGTGTGTTTTCTTTCTCAAGGACAAGGACTCATCCGACGAAGACACTAACTGCCTTAGATATCTATTCGCAGATCTTTTCGGTAAATTTAAGTAGTTTAATTACAACATAAATATGTATAGCATAGAGAGTAGGTTTTTACTGTAATCGCTGTTTATTTAAAACGTGTGTAAGCTAAGTAGCGAACCGTAGCTGCACACCGGTAGCCGCTCGTACACGCGCCGAGGCACCGACCGACCGGGCCTCTCGTCTCACTATCGAACCTCCTCTGATCAATGTGAATTCTTCAGGAGACTTTGTAGCGAGCCTCTGCACGAGAAACCAACAGATCAGTGGCGAAACTAACGAAGAAATCGTACAAGTGCCCAACAGAATAGGTATGCATCTATGAATCCGTAAAACTAACGGGGGAAGCTGAATCTTCGTCCATACCACACTAATCCAATAATCTGTACTGTCAATCTGTGGCACCGCGTCCGGGGTCAATGTTTGTCCCGTAACCATTAACACGTCGGTCTGTGTCGGTCTCTCGGTCCCGTCATCCGGAGGGGCAGCGGGGCGCCGGGCGGTGAGCCTGGTATGTGTGTTGTAGATGAACGGGCCGGGCGTCGGCGGGGGCGGCGGGGCATCGGCGGGCGGCGGGGGCGGAGCGGCGTGCCCGACGCGAGTGAGGCGCTCGCGGTCCCAAGGTACCCGCAAACTGCACAAGTGCCTCTCCACCGCGTCCGACGTGTACGCCGCGCCCCCCGCCCCGCAGCACTCTCTGCTCACCACGCGACAGTATTGCAGTTTTGGTAGTACAGTCACCTTATAAGACCGCTCTCGTCTTTCCGTTCTGAAGCAGTCGCAATTTCCTCTTCTTACTTTGTTTTAGTACCCTATTTTTGGTTGAACGCGTCGCTCGATTGATCCGTCGCCTCCGGTCGAATGCGGAATGATACTTTTCGGCCTGAAGACTGCTAACTTTATGAGTTGCGTACGAGTATGTCGCTTCATTAACACCCGAACGACTAATACCATCGATGTTCCTCGACGTGCTACCGTTTTGTCATCAAACGAGCTCGCTTTTCTGTTTGTTTATCTCTGTTATACATGATTTTTTGTTATTTCTGTCTACACTAACTCAACTTATCTACTTGTTTCATTACTAATACTTGTAACATAGTCATAGAAGTTGTTAATCTGAAGGTTTTTTAATGTTCTAGTACATATTATTTATTACCTTCAGCTTCACAACTTTAACAACGATAGTCTTAAAACATTACAGTATCATAATTAAGGATGTAATAAAAAAAAACAAACGGTGAGAACCGTAAAAATTGATAATCAGCTTTATACTCACACGACATGCATGCGTCGAGCTCGTAATTTACATTTTTTGTTTCAACTTTCAGATCGGAATCATGTAATAGGTAAAAAATCATAAAGTTCGTCATAACTATATATACCCGTTAGTTGTCATTCCAAGTAGTAGTCTGTGGTGCTGTTGCCGTGTGTTGTGGCCAGCTGGCGTGCGGCGAGCCCTTCCACCTTCAGGTGCCGGGCGGCGGCTCCCCGCGCCCAGCTGTGGGCAGTGGCCGTGCTTGTAACACTTATTTTGGTTTTTGTCGATACAGAACCAACTATTCCGCAGTCTGTCGCATCCATGGAGTACTTACAAATAATGCAACCGAATGGTATCCGAACACGCATCTGTATTAATACATTTTTGTTATTTTTATTCCATTTTTATTTAATTTTTTGGCACAGTAGGTGGTCGTTATTTTCCTTAGATTCGAAATTGTGGCTGTGTTTTAGCGATGTCTCCTACACTGCACTCGAATTGCACACTATAAAACTGCGGCATGTGTTAGAAAATAAACTAAAAGGTGACTTACTACTAAAAACTATCCTCTTTATATTCTATCACTCGCTCTGTGTACAACTGCCGAAAGAATCTCTTACTTATAAGTTTACTTAACTGTGTGTTGTGCATTTTTGAAGAGGCTTTCCATAATATTAAAGACACGAAAGCATTACTTTAATTCTTTTGCCTTCTCTCTGTGTTAATTTACTTGTTCCAAATAATTTATCATAAGCGGTCATTTTTACTTTTATTTTGCTCTTTTAATATTTTATGAGTAATTAATTATATTTGTACTTTGTCTACGTTTCTAAGGTGGTTGCTTCAAAATATGATCGCAATGAGTATTTTTCGCAATAATTTTATATTTATAGTCGTTGATTAAGTGTATGTTATTTGTTTATTTTTTCTAGCTCGACCACAAAGCAAAAACTTTATATGGCTCGTTTTTGGCTGCCTCTATATTCGACTGTCGTTTTGTCTATGTATGCTTATGGTATTCTCCTTATATGAGCACTAGACGCATGCCGCACTAACAGATGCACGAATTGACTAAAGGGCTTTACATATTTTTTTGTCAGTTGTGAATATATGTTTTCTTTGCACTTGTTTGTCCGTCCACAAACGTGCTTCTTAATAGAGTACAATTAGAGAATGATGAAAATATATAAACTGCAGGTCGGTGTTTAATGTGTATAGCGCATACTCATAACTAAAGTGATGCTTATGTAGCTGTCGCTGGGCGCTGGAGCTTGGGCCTCCGACCACATTCACATACATATTCATAGCAATACCATGTTATGTTGCTCTTAATAAGAATTATTCATGTTTTCTTATGCTGTTTTCGCTATAATCATAACATCCATGTAGTATCTCTATGTTAGTTGAAACCATTTTGTAATCGGAATGCGATTAACTTTCCTCACATCAGGTAGATAAATCTATAATAAATATAAAAACCTGAACTCGTGAACGTTGTGCAAATAAGCTGAGATTGGACGGGCATGCAGTCAAAGTACTCTCATAGCATGTTTCCTTTGTGCGTGATGTTTTTACACCCGACATACCTCTAGCACCCGACGGTGCCTTCAGCTAATTTCACAACTGCACTGAAGTACCAAATCTCATAATTTGTAGATTTTTATTTGGTCCGTCGATGACAGTCGTGATCACGCTAAATCTTTAAATTCTTTTTGTATGAGTTTTAATTGTTGTAAAAATAATAATGATCTTCTGTCACCGACTAAGCTAAGAACTCTTGACCATGAGAATGGTGATGGGTTTTTGGCTGAAGGTGATGTGAGACAAAAGGTTTTATGTGTATTTTGTGTATACGGGTCGCGTAGATAAACTGGACAGTTCGTTTTCGCGGTCTCGCTCCAGCAGCATGTCCAGCCTCGAAAACATCTCGCAAGAAGGCATACAGTGTCTAGCTTTTGCCGACAGTTACATCAAAAAGTCAGGTAATTATCTTATCACCATACCTTTAGTATTTTCCTATTTTCTCTGTATATTTTTTTATATTTGTGAAGTTATAGTTCTTTTGGCGCGTTAGGAAAAAATAAATAGAGTAAATTTTTACGATGCGCGCGCACACCTTCCCAAAACCGAAACCCTCTGGTTAGCATAGTCAACATTTAAAAAAAAATGTCAATTTAATTATGTAGAAATATTTTTGTGTGATATTTAAATAAGCTTTATTTATCTAGATAATGCGTTATTATATAACTTTTAATGTATTAAATACCTTTTTTCTACAAACGTAGAATAAGGCAAAAGATTAAAAAAATTAAAAAGATTTTTATCTTGTTGCGCCACGGAAGTATAATTTCTAACGCGTGTAGATAAGTACACACACATGTTTTTTTTAGATCCTACTTTGTCAGTTCCGACGCTGTGGATAGGAACGACACTTGGATCGGTGATTACCATGACAATCAACCTACCCGAGGCTGATCTGAGGCATACACAGCCCGTCGTCGTATCGACAAGTGGTAAATTCCCTATTAAACTGTTTATTTTTATGTTACATCAATATAAAACTATCATCGTTATACGTTACAGGTGGTCCAATTTTTAGGCTAAAAGGGTCAATATTAACAATGTCTTTTCTCGACTGTAATGGTGCTTTAATCCCATATTCATACGAAAGCTGGAAGGACGATAATAAAGATGTAAGTGTTTCGTAAAACGTTTTCTGTTGCAATACAAATGTGAAGCATGTAATGGCGAATTGTACTTTTAGAGTCGTGAGCGTCGTGAGAGGACCCCGACGAAGCAGAGCTCGTCCGGCAGCGGGCACGGCAGCCATACCAGCCCGATTCCGCAGGAGGCAGCTGACCGACAGTTTGTGGTGGTGGCGTCGGAAAAGCAAGCGCGTGTGGTAGCGTTGCCCAGCCAGAACTGTGTCTATCGCCAACAGATCGTCGAATCCGACTTTGTTGTCAAGGCAGAGATTGTCAGCTTAAAAGGTCATTGATCGCGACTATTAAAATATGGATGTTATATATCAGTATATTATGTGTTATATGTATTTACAAAAAGCGGTGGATGTTACAGATAGTGTGTGCCTTGTATGCTATCTATCGACGGGTCACCTTGTAGCCTACAGTCTGCCTTCGTTGAGGCCACTCCTACACGTTGACTTTTTGCCGCTTTCAGAACTCAGGTGAGACCACGGCAAAGCATTCTTTTTTTTAATGATTTATTCTTTTTATTCTATTCACTTTTTATGTTGACGAAAATTGTTTTTGTCTCTTGAAATTTTTTTTAACCTTTAGACAAGTATAAAAAACAATTTTCTTCAGCCTAATTTATAGAATTAATTACGTTTAACATACTACGCGGCGCGGCCAATCCGAGTGTATCGGTACGCGGTGTCAAATGACAATGGCCAGCTTTGTTATATATTATTTCTATGTAAGAAATATAAAATATAAGGTAATTATTTTAAGCTGTGAACATCAGCGGCACTTATCATTTGGAGCCGCCCGACCGCTCCCGGGCACCTCGATGTTAGCTCAGCTTGGTGCGGGACCGGTCTCGCGACTAACATTTTTAATAATCTTCACTCACCTCGTTATCACTCGTTCCCACCGGTTCTCTGCCAAGCGACAACTTAGACGACCGTAAGGTGCTAGTGGCTGTCGACTTTTTATCACAAACGTAGTCAAAATTTTGCAATCTGTCGAGCACCTCCTGTGCTTTCGAAATTTGGCACACTTTACGTTTTTATTTGAGTTTCGCCGGACGAACCGAACACGACTCTACCCAGTACATGCCCGTCCGAATGACTGTATGACGGAATGACCGTACACGTTGCATGGTGCCCTGCACTCGGTGCCGTGACCCTCGCCACTCACCTGGGGCGGGCGCGCGCTGCTCTCTGGCAGCAGGGAGCAGTGCGCGACGCCCCGTACTGACCATGCCTGTGTTCCTGGTAGCTTCCAGACACAGTCCAAACAGAGGGGTATCGTAGACCCTATGCTCTCCATTTGGGGCCAACAACTCATTGTAAACGAGGACACGGACCAGTAAGTCTCCGTCCATAGCGGAATTGCGTTTCTCATGTACCCGCCGCCATCACTGTGGAGTCGCTCACCGCGACCTCGCCTCCTTTGTTATAGACATGTTAGTGTTTCATGTTACCTCCCCCCTCACTCCACCCTCTACCCGCAGAGCTTTGAGACTCCCCCGCAACCTCCCCGGGGACATGGGCGATAGATACTCGAGATGGTTGTATTTTAAGCTTTTTGATAACTAAATATATGAAACGTTATACTTCAATAACAAAAATAAATTACAGCAATAAGAAATTTACCTCGTGGCTTGTCTCGCTCTAGTCCCGCCATTTGTCTCCATCCAGGAACAGACAGTACACACTCACACTCGTATACACTCTACTCTGTGACACTGTACCCGATCACCAGTCTTTTCTTACATCCTCTTCTCCTTGTCTCACTTTTCTTTGTCTTGAGCATGGTAGCTGGTGCATGAACTTTGTATTTTCTTTATCTTATTTGACTTGGCAGTGTCGATTCATGTTTGCTTCTTAGTTTGTATAGAGATAATGTAATTTTTTTCATTAGTACCAAATCATGGAGACGTAAAAGGTGAGATAATTTAATTTTATATACTGAACTATTATGTTTAAAGTATTCTAAAAAAATATATAGTAATACAGAAAAATATTAGTAATATATAGAGAAAAAAGGGTATAATCTCTTAATTCGTTGAATATCCTATACCTAAATGTTATAATTTTAAAAACTTCACATCATTTTAAACTAAATAGATTTTAACTATATGAAATAAATTATTATAGAAAATATTAGGAACATAATAACAGTGAGTTAGTATACGTAATAGAGTGTTGTGTTCCAGGATAGCGAAGACGTTCTGCTTTAGCAACCGCGGGCATGGACTCTACCTGGCTTCGCCCACTGAAATACAGAAGTTTACTATTGACACGGAGTTTTGGTAAGAGTAACATTCGTTGACTTATGACACCGTATTAACGTGTGGATATAAATTAATATTTTTCATTTAAACACAGTTTTTATTTATTTCTCCGTCTCTGTTGGTTTTTAGTTTTTGTGTCAAAGGTAATACTGTAAATAATGAAAGAATTACCGACCGAACAATGATAAGATGATCTTTAATTTCTTGTGAAATTAACTCGATAATAAATGAAACGGTTTCAGCCAACAATTAACCGAAATGATGGGAGAGTTATTCCTGCCGCGCGACATGCCGGAACCTCCTAAAGAGAGCTTCTTCCGAGGACTTTTTGGTGGTGGAGTTCGGCCACTCGACCGAGAGGAGTTGTGTACGTATTACATACATACTTATTAAACGAAGGGAAATAATATCTCTAATATTATGACAGCGAGTAGAGTAAGTGCTGAGTTTTTGTCGCTTCGCGAGTGTTATACGGCACAAAAACTACGCACGAAGGACAAAGAGCAACTGTTTAACCTATAAACCAGAGTTCCCCAAACCTTTTTGTGTCGTAGACCCCTTGCCATGTTTTTCCGTGTTGGGTAGACCCCCTACTTACCTGATATTGATTTCCAGTAAATTTCTAACTGTAGTGAAGTTTGTTAAAAACTTAAAAACACATGTTAATTCATACATTTATTAATTGAATTTAAATTAAAACTACTCAAAATACAATTTTGTATCTGTTATGTATAATATACGTAGCATCAAATAAAGATAAAATAAAATATAAATAAAATAACATAAGCAATAAATCAATATAATGTATATGTTTTGATATTATAAGATAGTATGATGTAAGTAAATAGGTACTATCAATGTATGTGTTGAGATCCACTATCATGGACCCCCAAATTTTTTTTCACTGATGTAGACCCCTTGCAGGTTGTCATAGACCCCTAGGGGTCGATATAGACCACTTTGGGAATCACTGCTCTAAACTGTACTTGTCGTTGTAATTTAAAGACTTTAATTATTAATATAAACTAATGATTCTCTATCAAGCACCTTGAGTAGTGAGAGATTGTAGCACGTTTGTGAGGTTTCAGTCGGCGAGAGCAGCGGCAAGCCCAACCGCACCGTGGCTAAGCACATCCCCGGCTGCGAGGGTGTGGCGGCTCGAGCATCGGCAGCGACAGGGGAGATAGCGCGGGCGCATCAGCTCGTGGTGGAGCGAGGTGACAAGTTGTCTCAGCTGGAGGACAAGGCCGAGCGCATGAACACGGAGGCCGCGGCCTTCTCGTCGTCGGCGCACCAGCTCATGCTCAAGTACAAGGATAAGAAGTGGTACCAGCTGTGAGCCCCCGGCCCCCGTCGCCCCCCGTCGCGTAGAGCTTAGCGTCCCCGTAGCGCGTCGTAGCGGTAGTCTGTAGAAACACGAACGCACAAAATTTTTCGCTCTCTCCGTCTCCCGTTCGTCGTTAGAGCACGTAGCTCCGATTCCTTCACTCGCGTCCTCGTCGTCGATCGGCGATCTCCTTCCCTCGTCCACTGTACATACCGATCGCATTTCGCGACGTGATATTGTAAATACGAGTCATACACGATATTGTAAACTTTTGTACGATTCCGTAGAGTGACGTCTCTCCGGGCCTCCGTTACGTCGGAGATGTTAGCGTGTAACGTGTTAAAGTATTGCATAAACGTGAGATTATTTAATGTTGCGACTATTAATATTATCGATTTAGCGTATGAATAGATATAATTTTTTATAGATACGGCCGGTCGCCGATACGTCGTCGGCGACTTTGATAGCGATGGCCGTCGTCGGTCTGTATAAAATAATAAATTATAAAATTAAATTATTGAAATACGAATAAATGATTGAAGATGTAAGCATCGGATGACAATAATTGTGTTACATTCCTTGTTGAGATTGAGTTGGCGTTGCCGCACTCGGCACTCGTGTTTCGTTTAGTTATTTTTGAAAGCGCACTTTTCTATATATTTTCGTAAAGGGTATGTTCTTTCGACGCTTGTATATAAAAGTATGCCTTATAAAATATATCTTGAAGTTAATTAGTTAGTATTTTTATAAAGCGCACGTTAGTGATTCGGTAACCAAATACGCTTATGAGCGGTAGCAATACTTTGTACTGCGGAGGGCAGAGGCAGTCATCGGCCGGACCAATCGGTGTCGTGTTGGTGTCGCTAGTTATTTTAGTCTTAATGTAAACCCTAGCCTTGAACTTTCTCTAGACGAGTGACGCTAACGTGTTCGCTCGTTAGTCCCGAGGGGCGTTCGGTCGCCGCTTTCCTTGATTTCCGTGTTTCGTTACTCGTCCTCAGCTGTGTATAAATGTTTGATGCCAAAGTTTACTATTTTGTATATAAGAGTTTTTATTGTTATAATATTTGTAACGTAACATTTTATTTAGTGGATTATATTATAGTCGAATTAGTTCCGCATCCGACGCTAGAGTTACTGATTACGACGTGGAATTATATGAATATGATTGATGATAATGTTCCGAATGATATAATAAGTCAGAATTTATTTTGTTACAATTGCACTTATATTTAGCTGTGTATCTGTCGGTTCCGGGTTTATTTGAAGAGTCAATATTTTCGTATCGTAAATATTTTATGAAGACTTATATACTAAGTAGCTGAATTTTATATAATTGCGTTGATGGTGCGATTAACCTCTCCTTTGTTTTAACTACCTCCCGATCTTTAATGTTACTGCAATGGTACGAAATGTAAGGACAGTGGCTCCGTTGTTACACACAAATGAAATGCTCATTACTTTTATAATTCTGTTCGAATGAGTTTAAAACCACGAAACAACATTTTATAGTTAGTATAATCCAACATTTATTTCAACCCCAGCTGCTACAGAATTAAAGCATAGCAAATTAATGTGATTAAAAAGGTCGTCTCCATTATAAGGTTATACCAGCAAGTAACAAAGCAATTCTAAAACCCTCCATGCTCGTAATAGGTTTTGTTATTTGAAACAATATGTTTGTATACACATTCATTCAATGAATATTGTAGACATTGTATGGTTTAACTTGTTTTCATAATTGTTAATGCGGCTTGAATTGTCATCTCTGGAGTTTCAATCACTGAATGAGGTTTTTGACTACTCAATAAAGTATTGAACGAAGGAAATGAATGTGTATGTTACCTTAAGTCGAGATTTTAAAGTTCCAAGTAACGAAACGACCAATTAATATCACAACAAATTTGCTTTAACTTCTCGCTTATAATGGCAGAAACGTATATATCCCTTACTTAATCAATACTGATTGATTGAGTGACAATTTAATCCCCTAACAAAAACCCAGCGCTAATGTCGTAAACATAGAATGAAAATTATTTATTGGTTTATTTTTATCACAACTTGAAATCAGATGTTTAGTTACTAATTTAAATCAGAGAATTAAATGATCGCAAATGTTGGGACTAAATTAGGTAAAATAAGAATTGTAAATAAACAAGATTGTGGCAAATTATTTCTTGTTACTTGAACTAATTTGTTTAAAGTTTGTGTTAACAGTCACTCCTTAAATACTTGATATCATGACTATACATATTGTACATAATTTATGCTGTTGAATTATTTAGTTTAGTAGATGATTATAATAGTCATTATATATAAATAAAATGAGAATAAAACTATATCATACTATGTTTATTGTTTTATTTTTCTTCGCGTGCAATGGTTCACTTAGATACTGCTATTTTTTAGTTTATCTACACCACCATCAACCCGTGTTGACAAAACTATCGATTCAATTTTGATTTTCTTTTATTCTCTTCAGTTCCATTTTTTTTACTAAAAAAAATCGGTCATTGTCTATGGTTCTATCTATGCATTGTCGGGTCGATTCATTTTAGGGTCGCTGCGCCACCGAAGTATGTAAATATAATTAAACTTTAGTTCTCCGCGGTAAATTCATAAATCATATGAAAAATGTGCATATCGTAAATCCGAGGAATTAGACCATTATTTTGATGCTGAGTTACATTAAAACTACATCTAAGATAAGTGAAATAGATGTGAAGTCATTTTAGTTAAAATTAAACCCGTATTTATTTTGATAAGGTCTTATATCATGTTTACAAAAATCAGTTCAATATTGTAGAATAAAATTTATTTGTACTATAAAAAAGGTGTCAAAGTGAGTTTAAACTATGATGCATCTCTAAACGCAGCGCAAGTAAAAATAGTTCTCAAGGTAAGTTTTCCCATATTTAAATACTTATCGTTAGTGCTACGCTCCTATATGTTGTTACGTAATATTCTATAGGCAATCCTTCCTCGTTAAATGGCCTATCCAAAATCAAAAGCATTTCAATTCCAAGATTGGTTTAGATAATATATTTCTTGACTTCAGACAAGGTTTAAATCCGCTGAATTGGCAGTCGAAAATACGTACATATATGCTGAAAGAAAGCTTAGTTTTTTAATAGGAACTTTAAAAAAACACGTGTTCTCAAACATTACATATATTTGCTGCTTTCGTTTATCTTACATTGCTTACCATTATAATTAAGTGAGTAGTTGGACAGACAAGTTCTGTTGGGTAATAGCTGGTTCATAATACGCTTGACCTCGGGAAGACAATATGAGCGCCATAATGAAAAAAATTGACATTTTAAAAGGAACTGATTAATTTTAGACCCAAAATTAACAATTCGTGTAACCTACAAATGTTAAAAGAATTTCAATACTATAAATAGTCTACGTCCGTAATACAAACAATTAAAAGCAATTTTAGTTGTACTAGTCTTGCGTGATATATGGATTCACCTGAGATACGGATTTTCTGCAAACAGGCTTACTTAATGGTTGTTGTGCAAATATAACGAGAGGTTTTTTTTTATTTAGCTAAAGTTATTATTCTAATAATGTATATTAATGTACAAACATACGTACAGCGCTCATATTATACCTTAAAATTAGCACCTTTCGCTGGACGTCGCGTGCGTGAAGATGCGTCTCTATACAATGAAATACAAATAATATAATTTAACTTCATTTAGGTACTTTATATTAGAAGGCGACTGACGCAGCGACGCCCGTCTAATCACATTCAACTTCATTCACTATTCCCTTAAACAAGTGTAAGTAACGAGTAACTAGTGCGAGTTAACGAGAAAAACCTGTGGGATTTAGATATAATAACTGAAAGGGCGATATGACCTACGCAATACTGAGGGTTTGAAATCGTTAACATGCACTAGGCATCGGCACGTGTGGCCCGTAAATCACAAAATTGTATAAAGGTCACTTAAACCAACAAAAATCTTAATACACATAGCAAGGCTCGGTTTGGAACTAGATACAGTAGCGATATGCATCGGATCTCAAATACACCTTAACTACCTTCGTACTGCTAAAACCGAATCTTCGGTGGATACTGACGTCTACGAATATATACTTAATACATTTCAAACGGACTATATGAAAAACAAGTCTATCTTACACTTTACGATCATAAAATACCACAGATAAAACATTGTTCGGAACAAGCGTCAGACTGTTTGGCAATGTACAAAAGGCTAACGAGCTGATGCAACGATAATAATTTTCAAACGATAAAACAATTTCATATTGCACATTCGTTTAAATTTTTTTCAATATATCACGGCACAAAGGGTGTACTACACCGATACGCAGATATGTAGGAGCGATAACGACAATTAAACTTTACATTTGATATCATAAGCTCAACAATGGGCGTAACAAAATTACCTATAACATTAACAACACAGATGTACCGTGAACTGTTTGTACCTAAATAGGTACAAAATATAATTTTAAAAAGTCGAAGCGACGCCACAGCACGATTCTCTAAATACTATTTAAGAATCAAAAACTTGATCAGGATTACTCTGTAAAACCAATACCGATCTTGACATAAAAATTGTCTGAAATTGGACCTCTTTTACGAAATACAATAATTAGTAGACCTTTCATCGACGCACTGATTCATCTTAGAACTACGTGGGACCAATACAGAATAGGATCGCATCATTATTCAAATTACAGAGTAAGCCAGCAGGTCCAACAATTAAACACAAAAACACAAAGAGTTCTACAGAAACGATAGTATCAGGGGTTTAAACTGTGCAACGAAACGACGAATCGTAAGCCCTGTCTCTGATTGGACTAGTTTGTTTTCGTTTTAGTATGTAATCCCTATTTTTTATTGAACAGCCCTTAACATATTTTTAAATATATGCTAAAGCGATGATCAATTTGGTTTAGGAGAAAGTAAGGCCCAGTTTGGGAGCAAAGTAAAGGACGTGGCATCGATATGTACCTAAACGATATACACGGCGAGATAGGAGCGCCTCAGGAAGCAATCGACTACATAAGGTACAATGTTAAGGCTACGCGTTACACTATTTACGCTACCGTACAAATTGAACACGTATCGACTACTGGCTGGCAGCCGAATTAAAGTTGCCTTTTATCACCGTCACTTGAAACGTTTCGGTCACGAGCGCCGTTCCTTCGAATACTTCATTCGAAGCGGGTTACAGTTATTCATTTCGACTATAGTTATCTTCCGAACGGACCGCTTCAACTCGAACAACAGCTAAACTAATGTCTTACAAAACTTGAGCAATTGAATTCCTTCACGAAGCGCACCACCGACGCCGGTAACCGAAACGTGACCACCGACCATCACTTACAATTTTATATAGGAGGCATTGATACGCATGTATAACCCAGATCGACAGGTATTACTATACAATAATACTGAGCTGTGCTGTATCTGAAAGCAGGTTGCGGCCGTGAGCGCCGAACAATTGTGTCCTCACTTTCACTTACCGAGTATGTTATCTCCCACGATCAAATAACCCTAATATAATTCATCAAAATCTAAGCCTAAAGCCGCACAATTTACATAAATAGTTAATACCGACTTAGATATCAGATTAAGTGGATATTGGAAACTCCATTACTCCATTATACGCATTAAATCAAAATATAAAACGACGCTCACAGCCCATTCGCCATTATTCGTAATGTAAATTTGTATATAATAAAATGGTCCAATAAGTTCCTCAAAAATCTTTAAAATTTTGCACTGTTTTTTACACTGAGGTATCATGAATGTTTCGCATCACGTGGGTGACATTACGATGAAGATCAAATCGAAATTAAGAGATCAAATATTTCATTTAATTAGTAAATAAAACAACTTCACTCGACGTCTCAACTATCGGAAGAACTAATGAATAATAAAACAATAAACAAGCAATATTTATGTGACCTCGTGTCGAGTGTCGCTATCCTCGGGTAAATTGACTTAACTCCATAAGCGAATGTCGCTTAACCGATATTTACAAGCCGCAAGCACCACAACCCTTTAAATCTTCGAAACCGTCTTAAATATACAGTTTAATAAAATTGAGTTTTAACTAGCCAGATGACAGCCTTTACTGGACAGAGCTACGAGTTCGAGAGGAAGGTAAGAGACGGGCGCGAGGCTTCTTGTGATGGGATTTGCGGCGGAATCACCTCTCGGCCGCAGTGAGGTCAGGGCTGTCAACCGCGCTAGATGCCTTGGAATCGTCCACCTCACTCACTATTTTGGTCTCGGAATTGTTCGTCCCAGATACTTCGGTGACAAGATTTACGACTTCATCTGACAATTTGGCGTTTGATTTGCCGATTTCATTTATAATTTGGGTGTCAGTTTTGCCGACTTCATTTATAATTTGGGTGTCAGTTTTGCCGACTTCATTTATAATTTGGGTGTCAGTCTTGCCGACTTCATTTATAATTTCTGTGTCAGATTTCCCAACACTTGACACGTTAGGGTTGACCTCATTGGATACCTTGTCATCATTTTCAAGGTCATTAAACGTAGAATTGCTGACGGATTTTTCAACACTAGTTTTATGAGACGTGACTTCCTCAGTAAATAAAGCATTGGTATCAGGATTGTTGGAGTTCGAGGTTGCGTCAGAATTTCCGAGGGGAGGTTGAACTTCAGTTTTTGGGTCGGTGGTGCTTTCGACGCTGGTGATTATGGTTTGAAGGTCTGATATCGGAGGGTCTGTGGGGGGTAAGGCAGGGGGGAGCTGCGACGCGGTATCGGCGAGCTCGGCTAGGTGATGAGGGGCGAGGCCACTGAGAGCAGAGAGCAAGTTGTGAGTCAGTTCAGCGGTACCGTCCAGCTGCAGTTGATTCAGCTCAGCTTGCAGTTCAGTCATATTGCAATTCTCCTCGCCGCTTTCTGCAACTGATCACATAACACTAAGTTTGAACAACAGAATTATAGAACATCTACTAAATTTAATATGTCCATATTGAATTCGTTTATGACTGTTTAGGAATGTAAAAAGCACAGGCCGCATTACCAAACTAATGTTTTACGAAAGTGATAAGTGATTAACAAAGTATATAAAAAAAAAGATTAAGTTTAACTTGTATGTTTAGAAGAATATCTTAATATATTTTACCTTCTTCATATACAACACCTAGTCCTGATTGGAGTATAACAGAGCCCAAGCCACAGGTATAATGAAACAATTAAAATTTTATAGTAATATAAACCCATCGCGCAAGTGAAGCTGCGATCTGCAACTAGATTTGTATATCACTGACTCACCGTTCTGGTTCCATGGATGGGACTCTTGTGGGGCAAAGGGATCAACGGGGGGCAGACACGTATCACTTCCGAACTGGGCCCAACCCTCGTCTTCAGGGAGGGGCAGGGGGAGGGAAGCTCCTTCCTCACCCTCATTCTTCTCCTCTTCATCTCCCCATCCGGAACTACGCTCCCACGCTGCAATATATACCACTGACTGAGACCTCGACAACATAGAAATGTTTTATCCTTGTAAACGTCGCATTTTTACGCTAAATCTGATTTGTAAAAGAAAATTTAAAATATAATCGATTTGAAACTGCACTAAAGAATACATAGAGAGATGAATATTTAATATATATTTAATTGGAATATTTTTTAGAAGAATAAAAGTCTTCTGTTCTAGGAGACACACTCACCTACGAATATCACGCTAACTCCTAGAAGGGAAACCTGATACATATTTTATTGATGTATTATGAAATAAATTGTATATACTCACGCAAGTCAAGCGCCATCTGCATGCCTTCATCGAAATCCAAAACATTACTGGGGTTGTCCTCCCACAAACTATTACAAACAAATACAGTTTTAGATTTTTATACACTTAGAAAGTTTGGTTTTTCTGAGAGATGAGTGTGCTGTAGAAAATTTGATGACTCGTAGCAGTTACGAATCGTATTTTTAATATAGAAACAGGTTCACACGAACAACACATTTGATATAGTCTATATATAATAGTCTTATTGTGCGTACTTGGAAACGGAAGAAACGTATCATACTGAGGCCTTTAACTATGGTTTTTGGATTCGATTTCAGAAGCACAAAAGCTGACTTTCTTGATAAAAAAAACGTGTGTGTACTTATGTACACGCGTTAAAAGTTATATTTTTTTGGCGTAATAATTTTCTTCGAGCACTTCAGAGGGACGTTTCCCTCTTCGGATAGCATTTTTCTTGTCAATTTTTGGTCTGGTCTCTTCAAATCGAAACGATATAACAAAAACTAATCATGATATTTTACAATAAACACTATGTTCTTTATCACATTGTAACGGGTTTTCTCGTATAGAAATTATTATTTTGGTTTATATAAATATGACTGAAAAACACTACGCCATGACAGACAATGCAACTTGTCGATAAAACAGAGCAAACGCCAACTAGCGGCCCAGACTGTTTTACCGACGTACTTCAAAAATTTTATAGATACAGCCATCTCCATGGCCAATTGTAGTGTTACGGGACATAACAGTAAATTCAGTGACGGCACGCCTTGGTGCATCTGTTCTGCCTACACACTAGTATAGGGGGGTGTACTCACTCATCGCTGTAGTTGTCCGCAGATGGATACTGCGACACGCTTTCCTTGCCAGCCTCCATCTATAAAACACGTTATTAATTTACAATAAACATACATTAATTTAAAAAAATTACTGCTCGTTTATGAGATATTTTGGGAATTTATATGGTATGGTATTATGGTAATTTACTGTACTGTGTACAGATGTATTCAACAGGAGTACCACAGATAAACAAAAATAATAAACAACGCCGTAACAACCTCTTAGTGTGAGCCTCAGATTTCTGTATCTGTTTCGTAATCTTTACATTCTAAATATAGTGCTTTTCATGAAAGAAGTCCCGCGGTGATTTTTGGAACTAAATTTGACAGGTCGGCAATGTTGTCATTCGTCGATGTTATCAAGTTCGTTTGTTGTGGTAGATTTTTGTGAATTTTTAACTAGCTTAATGCATTTTAAAGATTGATTACAATGCCAAAAGTTGTAAAAAGTTCGGCTCGAGAAATGATATTAAAGGTGAAAGAGTTCTGTGAAGCGGAACATAAGAATCAAGGTGTTTTAATACCACAAAAAAATGTTCGGAAGAGAGTTGGCGCCATAACAGGTACTTTTTAGAGTTGCCATTTAATAATTTTTTGCTGTATTGATGGGACTTTTATGATATAAATTCGTTTTTGCGACAAAATTGAATAAATACTTAACGTGATGAAACTAGATAACTGAAATTAAAACATATACTTATTACATATTACATAAGCATTATAAACTTAAAGTTACTATTATTTTTAATTGTTCATAATATAATTGCAGGTGTGTCAGAGAAAACTGTAACAAGAATTACAAACGAAGCGGCGTGTACTTCGAAAAAAATTGTAACCCAACAATTATGCAATAAAACTCTGAATAAAAAATTGTTATGCTTTTCTTTACCCTATTTTCTCATATTTTCCCTGTAAGTAGGTAGAACACCGCTAATATAAGTAAATAAAAATATACTTTTTACATAACAGGAATATTGTTTCATCGAAGTATGCAGAAAATAATTTTATTTGATAAATTACATATGCTAAATGTAAATAAAATAGGTAATTTTTTTACTCATAAATGGCAACATTACGTTATGCGATTGCAGCACCGCGTCTGGGGGACTTCTTTCATGAAAAGGACTATACGTAGACACTTAAGTGTTCAGCCTCCTGTGCCTGACACACGCCGTCGACTTTCTGGGTCTAAGGCATTCCGGTTTTCTCACGATGTTTTTCGAGCGAGTGTTAAATGCGCACATAGACAGTCCGTTGGTGGACAGCCAGGGTTCGAACCTATGAGCTCAGGCATTACGGTTGCACGCTGAAACCACTAAGCCAACACTGCTCAACTAAAAGACTTTACTTTAAGATTCAGTGAACGACATTTTCGCATTCTATGAAGTACTTAAGACACTTCATTCATTACCTTCTAATTCGCGGTAACAAAAGTTATCAGTAGCAATTAATTGAATAATATAATCATTTATTGGGAACAAACAGTCTCCCTATGTAGCGAGAACTGTTTCAGGGCTGTCAGTTCCCAGTTGCATTATATGAACCCAGGTCCATAAAATAAAATTTTCAATTATTTTAGAATACCTAATATTTAGCAAGGTAACCAAAAAATCTGCAATTATCATCACTTTAAACGAAAAAATATTCAAAATACTACATGAATACAAACACATGAACATGAATACACACAAAGTATTCATTATTTTTACATAATTTATTACGTTATTCAAATGCGTTTTAAGTTTTGAGACTGTTTTACACAAAACGAATGAATTGGTGTATATTGCTATTACATGATGAAATAAACTATTATAATAACTTACCTCGTAACATGTCTCCGATGGGTACTCGCCGCCCTGAAAGTTTTATATATGCTTTTAATATATGAAACTTATGGATATTAATAGTTTACTACATAATACTTATAGTCTCTGCCACATGGAGGTAAGTAATAAGTGAAGACCTTACACACATCTGTCGCTTCCTTGACTCTAAACATGCTCGTCACTTATGTGTGCTTTTGACTTGCCCTTTCCCAACGTATTTTGTAAAATGTTTATTTTCTACTTCCGATTACCCTAGTGGCGTAACAATGGGGTGGCAGGGCTGGCAAAGTGTCACGGGCCCCCAACCCAGGAAGGCCTCTGCCCAAGGGATATGTTCTATGGATGAATGTGAAGTCTCCAATACGCATTGGGCTAGCGTGGGGACTACAGACCATTCCCTTTCGCCTAAGAGAGGAGGCCTATGGCCATTAGTGGGACATATACAACGTTGAATATCTCGCAGTTTATTAAAATTAAACTGAGTACAACGTGACGATTTTTACTGCTAGGGCCCCATCAAAAGAATTTGGGCCACGGGCCCCAGATGGTATAGTTACGCCACTGAATTACCCCATATACTTACGAGTGGCGCATCGAGGCGTGTCAGCAGCGGTTGGAGACGGTTCTGCAGAAAGGCATCCCATCGTTCGCGAACTTCGGGTAACGCAAACGAGCCAACGCCCGCCGCCGCCAAAGTACGGCAGGCGACTGTCACGTGACCCATCAAGCTCGACCGACGCGTCGTCCTAATACACAAATTAAGCTAAAAATAAAATCCAAACCAACAAATAACCGCCATGGCTTGGTGGTTAATGACGTACGCGGAGGAATGAACCCCGGCTGTTAAATTATTAAATTTAATAAATAATTATATTAAAACAAATATTGTTACGGGCTTGGCACGTACGCGTACTTGATTTTTTTGTTCATTAGTTGTGATATATTAATATTTTAAAAAATGTGGTTGATCCCGTATTAACATTTGTTAAAACATTATTGATAATAAACATAAGCCGTCCAATTGAGTACATATTTATTATTAAAAGTTACATGGTTGACCTAGTGTATAAAAAAATATGTATAAGATCTTAGTTTTATATTCTATTGCTATCTCTTTGTGGTATACAAACTGTAAAACAAATTATTAAAAAAAACTCACTTCTTATCTTCATTTTCTTCAAAAGTGTCCATAAGCCGGGTCAGCAAGTTGCCTTCTTCCACCAGCTTTTAAATTATAATAAAATTAATCACATTGTAAAATAAATTCAATGAGTATCAAGACTTGTCTGTTGAAAATGAAATATGTCTGTAAACAAAATGGAAAAATCTGAGTAGATGTTTTTTATCTATGGGTTTTATATCTATCCTTTTTGGCCTAGAACCAATAAATGGTAAACAAGGTTCTACAGAACAACAACTTATTTTATCTTGTTCTAAATAAATATTACATTATTGTAACATACAAGTGTAGACATTTTTTTTTTCAGTCTTTAAAGGAATTATCAAAATCATTGTCAGTAAAGGGCTAATTACCTGTACCCAATAGACCGGGGCCTGTGATTTGTTTTGTGATATGTTGTGCAACATCGTGCAGACCTGCGCGTGTAGGAAGTTGTTGTCGGGGAAGGCAAAGAACATGTCAAGCAGCACATCAGGCATGCCCAGTGTCCGCATGACCATGTGCACCATGGGCTCTTGAGTTCCCATGAGCTCTGCCATGAGCGCCACAACCTGGAGGCGCGCCGCTCCCACCCGCCGGCGCCCGCTTGGCCCAATCGCTGGCTCGCGCAATAGATCTTGCTGCAGCAGCCGCAGATGCGGCGTCACATCTCGCAGCTCCACGTCGCACGTATCTTCCAACGGCTGGATGAGCACTCGCAGAAGACGGCAGGCGTTGAACAGCGCGGTGTCGTAGAAGTCCGGGGGACTACAGAAGCAGCCGAGAAGGAGCGCGTTAACCAAGGGCTTGGTGCGTAAGCGGGCGCTCAAGCATCGCGTCGTCCAAGAAGGTTGCCAGTCTTCCCCGGCCCACCTGCCCGCTAAGCCACACGCCAGGGCACTGGCACTGGCCGACGCCGCCACTTGCAGTCGCCGCGTGCGTTCCGTCATCCCCGCGCCTGATTCCACAGTTGATACAGTTATATACTTAGTTTCGCTAAGAGTTGGCTTCATTTATTAATTTCATTAATATAATATATATATAAAACAAAGAAAGTATATATAAGTACATACTATTTTTACTAGAGTCCCCACCGCTGATGGAGTCCTTGTGACTTGCCTCTGCTTTTTCACTCTCCTCGTGCACCCCTTTCTCGACATCATTTTCTGTCTTTTGTTCTATTGGCACAGGTACAGGTGTTGCCTGAATTTCATTGGGCTCATAATCACAGCAAATTATTTGTATAAGATTTTCCAAAAACTCATTTTCAACCAGCCACTGTAAATATTTAAATACATAGAGTTTATTATTCATTATTTGGTTAATAATACCTTTTAAAGACAAAGATATTATCAATCAAAGGAACAAAGTATATAAGCATATGTAAACTAAATTTGGTTTTTTACAAAGCGAGTTCAACAAATCACAATTTCTGACGATTTTACTTTTATAAAAATAAATATGTACCTTTTCAATTATTTCACTAAAAGGCTCCTCAAGATAGAATACAAAATATTTTATGGTATCCGCTATAGCAGAGGTGGCAATGTGTCTTAATAAATTAGGTAAAAAATCCTTCCGAGCCTTAAAGAAGTCCAGGGCTCGTAAACATAATATGTGGTGCAAGTAGCAGTCCTGCAAACAAATGATGTCACATATGATTATATTTTTTACAAGTAGTTTATTTAAATTTATACTAATATTAAAAAGAGGAAACATTTGTGTTTTTGTATGTATTTTTGTAATGTTTTTACTCAAAAACTACTGGACCGATTTCAAAAATTCTTTCACCATTAGAAAGCTGCATCTTAAAAGCTGAATCTAAATTTTCAAAAAAATAGGGATCCCTGATCAAAGTGCAATAATATAAACCAAGGTGTGAAAAAATTATTCATAAAAAAACTGTCATTGCGTGCAATGTGGCCAAAAAAAAATGTTGTACTATAGAAAGTATAAATATCTATAAAAAGATTTTTTTACCCATGGGCCTATCTCGAATAGGAACTCCAAAACATGAAATTATTTTGCTGCCACAAAACAAAACTACATCAATTGTTGTGTATAGGTATGTTCAAAGAAACTTAAGTTCTACAAATAAATCTCATCTCTAATATTATAGAAGAAAGTTTTTCATTTTGAATTTTTGTTTTTATTTTTAACAATTTATAGTAATCAAGCAAAAAATTCCTGGACTGGTTAAAAAAGTTCTTTGATTACCTACTTGAAATCAAGAATTTTTCAATACCAGAATAATAAATATAAGAATATAAAATATAAGAATACCAGAATAAGAAAAATTCTTTAATTTTTAAATTTATTAATGTCGGACATATCTAATAATCTGAAAGGAAGTAATTTAAAACTAAGTAAAATTAAACTTTTAAGATAACAAAAATATATCCATAGTCCGACTTAGTAGACTTTCCACTACCAGGAGATTGATATCTATGTGAGTGAAACCCAAGGCAGAGCTAGAGTCATATAATTGGCTATGAATGTACCTGCATAGGGCTTCTTTTCAGCAATGTTTCAATAGTTCTGCTAAAGTATGATGCTAGCAATGGATTAAGAGGTGGATCCCTATTCAGGAAATCACAAAGTCGATTCATCTGCTTCACATCAATGCACAGACTGGACATCAGGCCAGACAACTGGCTGGTTAGCACTTCACAGGCAATATTTGAATGTCTGTACTGTGTTGTTAATTCTAAATCCTTAGATGGCTCCTCAGTTATTAGGGCAATGAGTTCTGCTAAGATCTCCGGTCTTGTTAGACTGAAATTTTGATACATTATGTATGTAGTAATGAATATTTTCAAATATGAATTAAATTGTTACAAATATAGAAAACCCGATATTTACAATCGTATTAGATCTTTGTTGTCCGCTTTACACTCCTGAAGGATGTCGTCCGCCTCCAGAATTTGTGTTAAAGTTACATTCTGAAACGAAATAAGATACCAGTTTTAATTATAATATACGCGACGGAAGAACTTTTTAATAGATAATAATTACAAATTACGCATTATTTTGCCTATCTCTATAAAAAAATCGTAATAATAAAGACGTGACTGCACATAACCACCAAGACAAACAACAAAACACCGACCTCCTCCTTAAGAAGAAAGTTCAACTGCCTAATAGTCATATAATTAGCGCTCCAAAACATTCTTAATGGTTACTAAGTTAAATTGAAGACACTATAATGAATCCATAAATTTAATGGTATCTATTTCTTTGCAAAATGTTGCAAAACCCAAACGCAGCGCTAAACAAATCAGTAATCTTGAAAGTCCCAAATCCCAACTCCTGTTTCCCATTGCCAGTTGATTTCTGTCGACTGTTAGTTGTCAGCTGTTAAATTCTAATTTTACCTAATGTAAATGTCATATTGGCAGTTGGAAGCATAGTGATGTAATAATAGCTAAAGCATAGAAACTGATATTCTTTATATATATAATTCTTCTGTGAGTGTGTATGGAACTTCTCTCAAACGACTGGACCGATTTTGATGAAATTTTTTGTGTGTGTTCAAGGGGATCTGGGAATGGTTTCAAATCAGCCCGGTAGATGGCGCTGAAGTGGGTACTTTCATACTTTGTTTAATATCCTAATCGCTTGAAATATCAGGACAACGTCTGTTGGGTCCGCTAGTATATTATATTATTCTATGTATCAATTATTGTTATTCTTATCAATTATTATAAACATATTATTCTCACGGAAAGTGATCCAGATTACATGCGCAGGTAGTAAGGACGCGCGCGCTTTTTATCGCGAAGGAGTGTAGTAACGCTTTGTGTATCGATTATAAAAAATGGACTCATTAGGAATCCAGAGGTAGGATCGGATGAACAAAGAGTTAAATATACAGAAGTTAAAAACTAAAAAACATTAATAGTGAAGTTTAGACGATACATAAGAAAGATTAAAGTATATTGGTGGGCACATATTGTAGTAGCTAACGAGCGAAGCCTCCACTCGCCAAAAGCCTCGACTAGGCGCCCTTTAGAGTCTGGAACCGGGTTAAGATTAGTAATAACTAAACTGTCCTTAGGGGGCGTCCATAAATTACGTGAGGTGTTTTTTAAAATTTTCTGTATGGTGAGATGTCGTGAGATTTTATTCAACCCCCTCCCCTAACCTCAATCTCACCTGAGATTTTTCATAATGTGGCTTTCTTACGTAAACGCGTTGGATTGTTATTGTAAAATATAGAAAAAAAATTGCTTCGTGCTTTTATTTACGACTAGTTAAGACTAGTAATCAATATTGCTGAGAGTTTAATTATAAGTGTAATAAAAATATAACAATTCAATGAGGTTTCAAAAACTGCGTCGAATGCCTCCAACCGCGTAAAAATAGGTTCATTTATTCAAAAGTTATCTACTCGTATTGCGATTTGAAAATTCATGAAATTGTGTTTTATCAAACTTCTATCAGACTTTTGAGCTCAAAAGCATTTTATTATACTAATATGGCTTTTTGCTACGATACCTTCGTCTCCTTTTTTTATTATCACTAACTCCCATATAATCAACTTCAAAAAGGAGGGTTTAACCGGATTTGGATATCTTCAATAATTTAGACTTTTTCAATGGTGATCCACCAATTTTCGAAACTAAGTCATATCGCTATGAAGCTTTTTTATTTAAATGACCTGGAATACTCCAGTTTCATCAAAATCGGTGCAGTAGTTTGAGATATGGATATCCAGCCGTTTACATTAGGTCACACAAATGTCTTTGCTCGTGAAATCAAAATGAGATTAACGAATGGCCTTAAAGTTTTGGAAAAATTGGGTTTTGAGCTATCTAGAAAAGAAGTAATTTTTCTCGTGGAACGCTATATTACCACATTAAAGGACGAAGTTCCAGGACCAGATTGGTTCACTTAATTCTGTAAACGTCATGGACTTTCTCTGAAAAAATCGCTTGAACATTGCACAAATAAACATACTGACCCGTACATTATTCCGAAAGAAGGGAACCCCTTTCCTCTCGAACATGGCACAGGCAAATAAAATAGTGATATTTTAACGGCCGTTACTCCAATTCAAAAAAAAATATCCCCTAAATTTTATGATGGGATTCGTGGAAAATTGAGATGGCAAAAGTTTGAGAACGGTAAAATTGATATATAAAAAACAAATAATCAGCTGTATCTTTGTTAAATAAAGGTATTTTTTCCTAGTCAGATGTGAGTTTTCAAGTCACTAAAAGCTATGGACTTAAAACTGTTGACATGACACTTCATTTTAACGATTTTAGAAAAAAATCAATCTTTCCCCGACACGTTTTCATCTTTACCCTATTTCGTAGTCGTATCTTTATTTTTTATTTACCTATTTTCTCTGCTTTAGAACATATTTAACAATATGTTATTGATATGATAGAAAAGTATAGTTTTTGCTAGTTATTGCTTATTAGTATAGGTTAATATTTACGTATTGTTCTGCAAGAGGTACAAACACAACTCTGTTTATCTCATCAAAAAACCCGTTAAATTTTCCCCCCACTCACCTTATATTATTATGTAAGTAACTTAACTAATTTTAGGTTAGATTACTCGAGTTAGGGTTTTTTATACACATAATGATACCTAATACAGTTAAGGTTTACGGATATACTTAACCTATGTATATCCGTCAAAATTTATTATAATGGATTAAGCCATTAAACAGTAAGAAAAAACTAAATAACATTAACAGTAACATTGGTAACAAACGTAGTCGGGACTTTGTCTATGCGCGCATTTAACACACTAATGTGAAGGAAAATATCGCGAGGAAACCGGCGTGCCTGAAGTCTATTGTCTCAGGCACAGAATTTTGTAGTTGGTTATATTTTTTAAAAGCTTTCGAGTGGCCCGAAAAACAGAAAAATCTAGGTACTTATTGTTATCTCACATATTACAAAACATGAATTCAGTTGTACTGTTAACTGTTTAACATAAATAAATTAAAGTAAATTTGATCAAATTTCTGATTGTGGAAAGCAAATAAAGAAACAACAAAAATTAAGATAAAAAAGACATTGTAGTTAATAATATATATATTAACAAACTTTACTTTTTTGCTTTAAGTAACTGCATAGCTAGTAATTCTGCTTCACTAACAGACAGAGATGCTGATATATCTTCAAGTTTTCTTACTTTTCTAGGAATTACACTTTCTTGAACTATGCCTTTGCTCTCCATGAGCTTTCGCTTTGTAGGCCTGTAGGAAAAGTTTTAAAAAGTTAAGTTTTGAAAAGTTCTATCTGCTTTGGCAAACAAACAAAAGACAAAGCTGATTTTACTGTGACTAGAATTTGTTAAAAAAGTAAATACAAATTTTTAAGATGTAGCCTAACCTAGGGAAAACATACCTATGATATTTTTCATCTTCTGATGGACTAGACAGTGAGTCATCTTCAGATTGAGAAGATAATATTTTGCTATCGCTGTCATGTTTTGGCTCATAGACTTTATCTGGATCAGGTAGCCAAGAAAGGTCAGGTCCATCAGATTCTGTCTCAGTTCCAAAATCATCTTTCTCACCATCCTCTTTTTTGTTGCTTTTCAATTTCCTTTTCTGTTCTTTATGCTTTGCTTTGACCTTTTCTCTAAATCTCATTTTGTCAAACTTATCTTCTTCTTGTAAAACTTCTTTGGCTTTTTCTATATCAATTCCACCAACATCTTCATTCTCAAATTGCTTAGCTAATTCTGATTTAACATCTTTTTTCTCGTCATCTATAGCTTCACCATCATCAGTGAATTTTATAGTTGTGTTAACTTTTATTTTCTTTTTAAGAATTTTTTTAGCTACTGCAGCTTTTGTAATGGGCTTCTTTTTCTTAGAAGGTTTGACATCCACAATACTGACTGGTTCAATATCTACATCTTTTTTCTTAACATAAAGAAAGTCATCTTCATCACTATCTGCGTCATTATAAAAACTTAATGTATGGACTTCCTTCTTATTTGATACCACTTTGGGTTTTCCTAGGTCAATTTTGTCTTCTGTATCACTTGCAGGTGTATCATTTCCTGGTTTTAATTTTAATTTTTCAATCATGAAAGCATTTTCTGTTTGCTTTAGATTATCATGAAGAGCTTTGTTCTTCTGGATATTTTGCAAAAATCTTATTCTTGGTGGAATAATCAAGCCAAGTGACTTAGCATATGCATCAGTGTCTAGACAATGGACATTAAATATGTCTTTGTTCTTCATAAGAAACACAGATTTTAAATAACTTACAAAAGCTCTCTGTGCCGTTTGCTTTAGGTCTGTATTATCTGAAAGTAGAGCTTCTATTTTTCGTTGGGGTGACATAATCTTTGAAGGATCTACTGATATTTTGTTAATAGGAATTTTACTATTATTGAGGTCTTCTACAATTCTTTCTTCAGTTGGTAACAACATTAATAAACCTTCTCCTTTACCAAATACACCTCTAGCTGTCCTGCCTGCCCTGTGAATATAAGTTTCTACATTTTCAGGGCAATCATATTGTATAACCCAATTAACTCTAGGAAAATCTAAACCTCTTGAAGCCAAATCTGTTGCAAATAGCACAACATTTGATTTTCTACAGAATTCTTGATAGATTCTTTCTCTTTTTTCCTGGTGAAGTGTGCCATAAAGAGCTAACAAACTAACTCCTGGCCTTAATTTACAAAACAATTCATATGTATATTTCACTTGTTTACATGTTGCCATAAAAACAAGAACCTTTTGTTTCAAGTGGTTTTTAATAAATGACCATAGTATACCCAATTTCTCATCAATCTCACAGACAATAAAACTTTGTTGAAGAGATTCTGGTGTGACAGTATCAGCCTGTTCATGTGGGGCCACATATGTTGGAAATGATAGACTAAGTCTAGCTAAATCTTTAACTGATTTTGTTTGTGTAGCTGAGAACAATAAGGTCTGTCTTTTTGGAGGCAAATTTTCTATAATTGCATTCATAGCAGTCTCAAATCCCATGTCGAGACATCTATCAGCCTCATCCAAAACAAGCATTTGAAGATTACTACAATCAAAGAGGGGATTTTCATCCATATGCTGCAGTAATCTGCCTGGAGAGCAAATAAGTATATTTATTTGGTCCATTCTTTTTTTTTCAAATTTCAAATTTTGACCGCCAATTATTAAACCTGCTGAAAAATCATGGAAATGTCCAATTTTACGAAGTGTTTCATAAATTTGATAGGCTAATTCTCTTGTGGGTGAGATTACAATAGCTCCAACACCATCTAGCCGTGTCCATTTTTTACAGAAAAGTATTTCCAGAATGGGAATTAAAAATGCTAATGTCTTTCCAGAACCAGTCTTTGCAGCCCCTAAAATATCTTTACCTTGTAAAGCATATCCTATGGCCTGTCTTTGAATATCTGTAGGAGCTATGTAATTATTATCTTTTAATCCTCTCAATGTTTTTTGCGACAGTGGCAAGTCTTTAAAAGATTTAATATCTTCAGGAATTATCTAGAATAAATACATGACCTCATATTAAAAAAAATCTTACACTGTATATGAATTCACTACGGCAGGCGTGTGTTCACAATATACTTACTTTATCATATTGGCTCTGTAAATATTGTATAGCAGAATCCTCTTCAACACCCTTTTTCTTTCTAGGTTTAAAAAGTTTGTGTTTTGTTTTCTTTGAATTTCGTTTCTCCATATTATTCTCATTTGTCATATTGAATTCAGAAATAATAAAATATTTATTACAAAATACAAATATTTCAGGACAAAATATATATCAGATACATGAGCACATGTTAATGACAGTTGACAATAATTGACATTTGACAACCTATTGCCTAATCATGGATAATAGCAATTAGCAGCCAGCAGGAGAGAATCAAGAATGAGACAATTTGAATTGAAAGCACAATGCACATGCCTGTTATGGATGTCGTATTATATATTATCTAAGAGCCCTCTAAACTCTTTAGTGTTGAATAACAAGCTTTTTATTAATCAGATTTTATTTTGATAGAATACGTGCGTAAGAGTGCATTGACGCAAAGTAGGCTGAAACCAGCTTTCATTCCCACATATTGTAGGAATTTTAGTTCGCAACTCGCAAGTGACACACTCCACATAACGATTAACGGATATTATTACCTATTTTTTGTTAAATTTGTTTCATTTTTTTTTATGGCAATAGTTTTAACTTTATGCCACAGACTGCCTCCCGTACATTTCTTTTTTAAAAAAGGATGCCATACTTGATAATTGATAAAAGGTTATTTTATCTGTGATGCTGCGTACAATATATTTAAAGGGAAACACTGTGAAAACACAAACAATACGACTTATAAAGCCGAGTTTATAGCACGTCAGTTCTAGATTTTTATTGCTTAATCATCTAATTTAAGAGGAAGAAAAGAATAATTATTTCAGCAACATAATATCATCCGACCGGCCCGATTCTTTGTTGTGGTGTACGTATTTTTTACTGTAAGTTTCTTTACAATGCTAAATATTATGTATTATTAAATTGCCATTACCTATTAAGTTAAAACTTAGATGTATTTTCCTAAACCATCCTTGGTTATTTTCTTTAATTTAGTTAAAAAATCACATTGCAAAATTCTTGATCCGGTTTACAAAGAACTTTGTTTAGCATCTTCAATCGACACACATAACAAAGGAAAACTGCCACTAAATATTATTTAATCTCTTATTTCTGGAATTTGTATATGTGATAAAAATTTAAAAGAATTAACAATTTTTGTAGAAAGGATAGTATTGGAAATTAATAAATTTTTGAATTAATCTTTTTATTAGGTGCTAGAGACGTATACAAACATGAAAGGCGTAGCCTGCGTGTTGCTAGCTGTTGTGGTAGCAGTGAGCTCTGTTAGCTTCTTTGACCTTGTGCGTGAGGAGTGGAATGCCTTCAAGGTATGTAATTCTTTCTAATTTTCCTTAAAATACACACCTTACTCATATAAAGTAGTTGTAACTTTAAAATTTATGTTGAAACAGCTGGAGCATAAGAAGGAGTATGATAGTGAAGTTGAAGACAAGTTCCGAATGAAGATCTTTGCAGAGAACAAACACAAAGTAGCCAAACACAATGCACGCTTTGAACGTGGTCAGGTGACCTACCGCCTCAAGCCGAATAAATACTCTGATATGCTGCACCATGAATTTGTCCACACCATGAATGGCTACAACAGAACACTCAAGTAAGTCTTATTTATTATTTTCTACATTTCATTAATACATAACTACTACCTAGTCTAGCCATAAGTTCTGTTACAAATGAAAAAGCATTTTTTTTAAATGAAGTAATGTAATATTATTAAAGTTTATAACTACATATTTATTAAAGTCTCAGCAAAAAAAAAATCTATTTGAAATGGCCACCTTTGGCTTTTATACAGGCCTCTAATCTGTTTGGCCACAAATCTATGCATTTACACCCTGTTTCCAAGTGAAATTTCGCCACTGCTTGCTCCAAAGATTTTTTAAGAGACTCAATGTCGCCGTGTCGTTTAGAGCAGGCAGTGTCTTCTAAAACTGATCATAATTTGAAGTCTAAAGGGTTGATGATGGACAATCTTCAGCTCTTATAAAGTCCGGAACGTTGGTTTCAAGCCAGGCTTGGGTAGTTTGTGCCTTGTGATCAGGTGCAGAATCCTGCTGGAAAGTCCACATATTTTTAAAAAGTGTATAGCTGAGATGTTTCACGACATGATCCAAGACTGTATCTTGATACACTTTGGCTGAAGTATTTTTAGTTGTAAAGATTGATTTAGGTCATATCCTGTATATCGACGATAAGCACCGAGCTTCAAGTCTTGTTTTATAATACGCGACAGAGTCCTAGCGGGAATCTTCATTTCTCGTGATAAGATTTTTTGCTTCCTAATGGGGTTTCGAGGAATTCTGTTTATAACAGCATAAACAGCCTTAGTAGTTCTAGCAGCATACGGCCGCCCCGATCTTTTCTGGTCTTCGACAGAAGAAGTGTTGTTGTATCTGTCGATAGTACGATATACGAACATACGGCTGATACCAAGCTTTGTGCAAGGCAATCACTGCAATCCTATTTTCTCTAACACCCCATTCCATATTATAATTTGATAATGAATACGAAAAAATATGTGAAATGGCGCAAAATCGAAAGAAGTTTTTAAAATAGTATACGTGTTCCAAATTCAATTAAAAAGTTGAAAAAAAAGTTTTTATGTAACAGTATTTATGGCCAGAGTAATTATATCTTGCTCACCTTTAAAATCAAAAATTTAAAAGTAAACAAAACAATTTGGTTACATGAGATGTCATTGACATTACGAGCACTTAATCTTAGCTTATCAATAATAATAAAAAAAGGTATCATGAAAAGGGCAAAACATTATGTTATCTCTCAACCTTCAATAAATTTGCAGTAAGATTAGTATCCATTATAATACTGAAGGAAACCTAAAATTTAAGCAATAATATTTTACTTTAAATTTATTTTTATGTATCGAACTGAGTGGAGAAACAAAACTCCATATTGTTACTTACTGTCCATCCACTTAATATTTAATTTTCATTTCATTTCATATCCAAAGACGGTTTTGAGTTTCAAACTTTAAAAAAATATAATTCAGGTTTTTAGTTACCTAAAAAAATTTATTAATTTATTAGTGTTAATCATGTGACCAACATTTTCCTTCTAAAGCAATGAAGATAACAAGTGTTTGTTTACTCTCCAATTTTTTTGTGTCGTTCAGATAAGCATTTTAGGTCAATATTTGGTTGCAATCATAAATATTTATTATTATATTATAATATATTATATTATAAACAAAATTGTTTGTTCAAAATATCTTTTGGATAATTTGATTACACCATTTAGTTTGCTATTATACTGTGGCCAAGGGCTGGTTCCCTGGTTTAAATGAGTACTGACTCTCGCAATAATGAAAAAAGTAGGTTGGTAGTGTATCATGGTATTTGAAGTATTATGGCATTCACAGGCACAACAAGGGTCTTTACGGAAAGGGGCGTGATGTTCGCGGCGCGCGCTTCATTGCCCCGGCTAACGTTCAGCTGCCTGAACAAGTGGACTGGCGTCACAAGGGAGCTGTTACAGATGTCAAAGACCAGGGCAAGTGCGGTTCTTGCTGGTCTTTCAGCACCGTAAGTATCTACAAATCACATCCGCACTCACGTTTTAATACCCGCACGTTCAAAAATCACGTAATAAAATATTACGTGACTGTAAACGATTTTTATAAAGATAATTTTATTAATTCAATACTGTTTAAAATCATGCTAATGATAAATATAATATATTAAAATATAATCACAGCTTGGTGATTGTCGTAACTAGGTGAAGGTCAATCAATAAGTTAAAGTAGGTAATAATCCCGATGCAGTTACGTGGATTCGTCTTGCTGTATGAAAAACAACGTGCCTGACTTGCTTGTTTTAATAATTTAATATTAAGTCGGTCGTTGCGTGTTGGCCAAACAATTAAAATTATTGCATCAGCAGTAGGAAGACTCAGGCGTATTCAACTCGACGATAGATATTTGACCTAACAAAGAACAGCTTTATGTTTATTATTTTGAATAATAATATTGACAATAACATGATTCATGCGATAAAGTTCAATTCCGTTTAGCCTAGATACTAATTAAACATATGACCAGATGTAAAATATAATGATCTGAATTATAGAAACAATGAGTGTAATAACCGGTTAGTCATGCTTACCTCGAAATCGACACATCATACCAATCATTATATTATTTATTATATATAGGTACATTTGTTAACACGGTCATACGATGAACTATCTTTATTATTAAGAAAATAACAGAATACTATTCTTTATATTTCGTCGTATTGGTATTAAATATACAGTCAAAATCTATTATAACGACATCGCCTTCGACTAATTATATTTGGTCGTAAAAACCGATAGTCTTAACAGCCGATGAGTTATTAAGTACCTAATACATAGAATTCAGTCGGGAGCTTTGATTTTGGTCTATATAACCGGTATGTATGTTAAGTACTTCTTAATATATAATTCTCAACGATTCCATCGTAAACGGTTTTGACTGCATACCCTTTTTTCTTATACAATACTTCTATATAACGATAATAATCTAAAAATAGTTGATACCACATTACGTCATTGTAGTTTTTCTAACAACAAAAAGTTGTTCGACGGATTCAGTAAAAAATTAAATCTTATGTTATAAACTGCTAACAAAACCTAAGAAGCCCCACTAACTTGCTTATATATACGAGTATGAGGTAAAATGCGATGGTAATGGAAATTACGCAGTTATAAGTTCCGTCTTATGTTTTTCTAATACTGGTTTGGGTTTCGGTGTCATCCACACAAGTGTTTTATTATCAAGTAGGTCAACGTTTCATAAAAACAAGAACGGGCACAAAGAAACATTATTATTGAATAAAGTAATAAACTCTTACAAGGAAACTCGTTCTCAAATATCGGTTTCCGGTTTGTACAACAACAAACCATTCGGTCTAATTTTATACAGAATATACACATAACGTAACATAAAACTCTTTTAAATTTGAATATATTGTACTGATACATGAATATGAATAATATCTTAGAATATCGTATTTTGTTTATTTATTTATTATTAAAAAAAATACAAACCATTGCTACACGGTTTTACTGACGTAACTTATCAGTAACCGTAGGTTGGTTTATTTTGTTTTAATGTTATTAATTAAAAGCATTTTATTTTATACTCTTATTTTTAATTCCGTAGAATTCTGACATCATCATTTTTTGACATATCAGAGATTACAAACCTTTTTGGCTGGGAACATTTTTCAATTATTTCAATACGAGTCTGAACATCTGAGTTATTAGAGAATGTATCCATTTTATGCGGTGCTCCACATAGTCCATTGAAATGTTACATTTTTTAGGCCTAACCTTGCGTTTTTTAGAGGACGCAATTTTATTTTTTTGATGTGTAGGGGGGGTCAATACAAGCTTAACTCCAAGTTTGTGGGGTTGGCGTGCTTGTCCCCCGGCCGCCATCTTGGATAAAGGGGTCCAAAAACCATGTTTTTGGCTATATCTCCTGAACTATCCATCGTACATAAAACTTGCAAAGACACATTTTGTAGCAAACCGCTGTGCCTACAATTATGTTTATGTAACTTTTTATCATAAATCCAAAATTTAAAAAGTTATAAGTAAGGTTAGGTAGGTTTAACCTTTTTGTAGGTAAAACAAAAAAATAGCGACGGACTTTTTTAGTAGCAACATTTCATAAATGGCAGAATTCTACAGAATGAAAAATCAAAGTATAGGTACAATAATTTCTATGTATTAATTATAATATATTGGTTAATGTTTCACTTTTTCTTCAATAAGAATCATTTTCGCATTTGTATTATGGTAATAGTATTCTTAACCTGTATCTAATTATAGTCGGCCGCAAGAAAATAAATTTTCAGAATCTCTAATGTCCACAGACTGGCGCGCTAGAAGGACAACACTTCCGACAGAGCGGATATCTGGTATCTTTATCCGAGCAGAACTTGATCGACTGTTCAGCGTCATACGGCAATAATGGTTGTAACGGAGGACTCATGGACAACGCGTTTAAGTATATCAAGGATAACGGTGGCATCGACACCGAGCGGACTTACCCCTACGAAGCTGTGGATGACAAGTGCCGCTACAACCCTAAGAACTCCGGCGCTGATGATGTAGGCTTTGTTGACGTGCCAGCCGGTGATGAAGAAAAGCTAAAGGCGGCTGTAGCCACCATAGGACCCGTGTCCGTGGCTATCGATGCCTCACAGGAATCTTTCCAGATGTACGCCGACGGTGTCTACTACGACGAGAACTGCTCCTCTGAGAACCTCGACCATGGGGTAATTAATTTATTTGATATAATTTAAATAACAATTTGTCGTTAGCATATTAGCAATAAGTCTATGCGATTTATTCAGTCATGTTCAAATGCCCTTCTCTAGGAACAGCCAAAGACCTAGTATTGTCTTTTATTAACATAACTTTTACACATTCAAAGAAAACACTTTTTTATAAGTTTATAATACACATATATATATATATACATAGCTTCAATCCGTTAAAAAAGGACAATGACCTGTCAGGTTAATGTTTTAAATACTTTAAGGGGAAAAACAATCAGATTGCCCGTCGGAAAAAGGTGGATCTTATCTGTTTTAACCTTTTTACAGAAAAAACTTTGAATTATTTATGTTTTCAAATAATATCTTAGGTTCGTAATGATGATTAAAGCAATGCAATTATAAGTATATAATCGCGTTACGCGATGATGAAATATTACCTTTTGTAAACAAAGTTATTAATTATAAATATCATAACAGTAGATTTAATTTTTTATGGACAATAATATTTTAATAGCCAACATTTTACTATCTAAATAACCGTAAAAGGCGATAAGGAAGTTTTTAAACTAGATTGAACCCTTAACATACTTCATAGGTAAACAATAATAATCGGTGTGATTTAAAACAGAACAGAAAAATCAAATATTAAGTATTGTCCGGGCCATTCGTATTTCTTATCTATTTAAGAGTTTTTGCTAATAGTTTATGTGTGAATAGGTGCTCGTGGTGGGATACGGCACAGACGAGCAAGGTGGCGATTATTGGCTTGTGAAGAACTCTTGGGGCCGCACCTGGGGAGAACTCGGCTACATCAAAATGGCGCGAAACCGCGACAACCACTGCGGCATCGCTTCCGCCGCCTCATACCCTCTTGTTTAATTTTATGCACTATGCAGTACTTCGAGATTAGCTGTAGTGAATAGTGTTATTCGAAATCTACTTGAATCCAGGAGTATTGTATTTGTGTTAAGTTGCAAAAAATACTTTTTATTACTGTGTGATAATTGCATTCTATATTAGTATGTAAGATAATTGTAAATTTTAAGGTAAAAAAATGAGATTCTCTCTAATTATTAGGTTACAATATTATTAGAATGTAAGACAATAACTGTTTAGCTCTCAACACGTATGATAATTTAAGTCTTAATAAAATAATGTTTTGATACTTGTTTTCGTTTCAATTCTATTCCTAGTTAGCTACTGAAAAAAAAAACATTATAACTCAGGCATGGTTTATTAGTTTTGAAGGCCCGTAACCCATTTCATCACCATTAGCGAATGGTGCGTGGGACATATTTTGTGCCTTAAGACTTCCGGGTTATACGCAATGTGGATTATGTATATGCCATGATCAGCTGAAATCTGTTCTGAATCTTTTGTATCTACAATGCTTACACTTACGAGTCCCTCCTCTCTTCGAAAAAGTTTGATATAAATGAAGGAGTAAGATATAATTATTATAACAATAAATATTATTATAACCTTTTAAGTATTATTTGTTATTGAATACAAATAAAACAGTAAATGCGCATTTCATTTAAGTAGGTACGTCTGACCGTTATCATGACCCGACACTTGCCTACACGTGCCGCCGCTGCTGTATATGTATTAACTATGTACATTTACATACCATTATATTAGGTAGAACTAAAATATTTTCTACCATTTAAATTCTTATATAAATTTTGCAAGGGGTCAAAGCAGTAAAAAGCTAGTCCACACTCATATATCGAGATTTAATTTATTATAAATTATTCACATTTAGGTATTTACATCGTAGACCCTTTGACATTTCGGCGTTCCACTTTCTTCATATTTTTAACATACAAAGACTAGAATTTAATGATACTTCACTCACTATAAATTAAAAACATACCCTAAGATAATAAGTATAAATATATGAAGCTGAGATAAATTTAGTGATATTTTCATACTATTTCGCAATTGCATTAAATTGACACAGAAAAAATACTGTAGAAGTCAACCATTTGTTAACTAATCGTTTAATAATTAAGTTAATCAAAAAGGTTTTTTTTATTAGGAGTGACAGGTTTACTTACTAAGAAATCCTAAGTAATAATAAGTACCACTTACTGACTAATTTCCACAATTATGTTATAATATACACAAACACGATTATTATCTTAAAAATGCATCTTAATCAAACAGTAAAACAACAATTCTTTGTGCACACTTAAATATCTGCGTGAATTATCTACAATTGTTAAGTATAGAGAAATGATTTGCTTGGCTTTTCTTTACATTATTACATTACTCTCAGTGAAGTTATATTACCATAGATGAGTAACAACAAAAGATCATAGCAAAGGGCAGTCATGGCGATCTTGATTACTAAATATTTGGCAGAGGGCTGGTGTGAGAGACTATTTCTTCTTCGGCTTCTTGGGATTGCGCGAGCGACTTTTGGCTTTGCAGAGTGGACAGATAGGGGCATTACGGTGAATTTGCTGATGGCATGACAGACATGACTTCATCGGAGGCGGTTGTTGCCTGCAGACATATACACATAACAAAATAATAAATTATTAGTCGTAAATAAGAACAAAGACAAAATCGATTAAATGGGAAATGTAGAAATTTGGTTATTGTATTTTTTTTTATAATTAAAAATATAAGAAGCGTGATTCAGAGGTGGGCAGTGAGTGGAGTGGAAGAGAAGGAAGGAAATGCAACACAATAGACAAGTCAAACCTGAGAGAGACTGTAAGGAAATCTTGTTGGAGAGCAGACCTAAAGGCGGGCGGCGGAGGCGGAGGCTTGCGCGGTGCTGGAGCCACAAACGGAGGCGCACGTACGGGACCCGCAGGAAAGCGGCTGAAATAAAATTTACATTTAAAGTCTTCATTGATAACGGTCAAAAATATGGGGTAAACACTATATAGCGTCGCGAAAGAGACTGCGCTGTTACAGCAAGCTATTGTTGAAGTGAAACTTCTTTAGCGCACGAGAGTAAAATTTTTACGGAACATCACGAAGATGTGCAGCGTTTTTGTCGAAGAAAAGGGAGAGAGCGACTGAGATTGATTGAGAGTGAGAAGGGCGAATTCCCTTGTAGAAATTCTATTTTTAAAATTAAAATTTCATAAAGAGAATTTATATACTTTTATTTTCTGCTAAATACTTAATTGAAATCTCAAATGACGAATTGTACATTAAAATGCCACGTGTTTTTATTATCGAAGAAATAAATTAAAAAAATTAACTTTATAATTTGTATTAATTTTTGACTCGGTTAATATTTTAATGACAATTAAATTAATTAAATTCCTAACATATCTTCCTTTTTCCCTCCCTCAAGTCTCGGATAGCTAAAGTTTTAGATTTGTATACATATGAACAAGACTTAAAAATTAGTTTGCCAAAGAAGTTTCACTTCTGACATGTGTACTTTGTATGCACACTTTTTTTTATATTATAACATTTGTTTAAGTCCAGTTCGGTCGTCAAAGTCCAGTTACTTCAAGTCTGATGTTGCATGGAGTTTACACTGTAAACTATTTTAGCTTTCACAATTATTATAACAAACATATAAGTATGTATACAATGTAGGTACTGACTCAGGAGTTATGGGACTGCCTTCTTCCTCATGCAAGTCAGGGAGGCGGTCGAGACCCAGACACTGACGCCGCAGTAGGTCGACCTCAGCCTTCAATGGACGGTAATCCTCGTGCAACCGTGACGCCGTACTTAGCTTACGAGTCATGCTCTCCTCGGTCTGCTTTATTACTGTCTCCATCTATGAACGTAGCAATTTCAGATTACTATAAAAACATAGATAATTCTACAACTATAAAAGAATGAAGGTAATGCATAAATGACTCACAAAGAGAAATATATTTTGGACAGGAAATACAAACAAGTGGAATGTTAGCAGCTGTTACTGTAATAGACAATCACAAGCTATAGATACAAACCATTGCAATAACAAACACTAGATCCAATGGCCACCTGGTTCTTAAAATAACTCATGACAAAGATGAAGATTCTTCTTTATCTAATAAAATTTAGAATTAAGAAAAGTGTAGTGAAATACTACTACTGGTAAATGTAACTTCAATTGTGTTTTGAGTAATGAGAACTTCCCTAACAATATATTTAATAGGAGATTACTAAAATTAGGTGTTTAAATTTTTAACAACTTTGATAATATTTGAAACATCTATAACTAAAGCTATCAAATCAAAACTAACGGCGTTAATATCGGCATGTATCTGACGTAGCTCCTCAACGTGACTCATCTTCTCCTGTTGTAGCATCTCCATCTCACGCTTGTACTGAGCCAGGCATCTTCCTTCTTGGTCTCCGCTACGGACTTCATTTAAAATACTTCGTTTTAATCGTTCCAGCGTGATCGTCTTGTTTCTATTAAATGTAAGCATAAATTGAACTAAGGCACAATACAACAGCCCGTGTGATCAATACAATTTAGTTTGTTATACAATTTTAAATATGTATTTAGGATGTAATTTTTTACATTGAGAGTAAACTGGAAAGAGTATTGATTGAGTCCACAGGTGTAAAAAAGTAGTAGTATTGCATGCAAGTATTACACGATTACCTGATTTCTTTCATTGCTTCTAATTTGTGATATATTTCTCTTTCGTTTTCAGCTGTCATTCTCTGTGGACTACTGAATATAATAAGTTTATTTGCCTCTAGAACTATTTTAATAATTCGATTTCGAATACAAAATTAATAACAGCCTGAGCTAACCACAGAATACATAATAGATTTGTAATATACAAGCTTCTATGTAAAACAGCCACAGATAAAGTAGAGATACACACATGAGTAAATTATATAAACTAAACTCATTGAATATCGTGAGTCGAGAAATTTGTAATAGTAAAGGATCCCCACTGCTCGATTCTGCAGCGAGCTGATTTTTGATTACATTAATTTTTAATAAATATTGAGGGAGTATGCAATGGTGTAGCGATACGTGCGTCGATTTTATAGCCAAGATAATGACAAGTACCGCTATATAATTATATTTTAAATAATAGTCTAAAGAGAACAAGCGTGGTTATTCGAACAGTTTGGGGCTTGAAACCAAATCACTTTTTGATAGGCGAGGCCACGAACGCTAAAAGAATTTGTATGGGAATGAAATTACCTCTAACCTCACGCTTTATCACGTGATCACTTTCAAAAAGGGCAATAGCGCACTAGCGGCAAGCACCTCTGCCAAAATCATAGCTACATTCGTCAATCGTCAGTGCAGATACAGCGCGCTTTAAATTGGACGTTGAGAAAAAAGCAGTGCTTGTGTATGTTTCAAGTAAGGATCGAAAAACCAAAACAAAAATATCGTGAAAGATTTACAAAGATATTTCACCGACCTTAAGCAATATGATGACAAGTTCATTAATTATTTGCGGATGAGCAAGTCTTCGTTTGAAGAAGTTTTAAGAAAATACGTCACGACTGCCACGGTTAATGTGCGCACACTGGTGTTAATCTACAGTTCAATTTGATCTCAGTGGCTGCAGCGGAGTAGGTGCGCGTGCTTCAAGACAATTTCATAATAATGTATGTTTCTCGCTGGCCGCTGCGATCTGGCCGCTAGTGCGCGTACACCTATGACCTACCACGGGCCGCAGATGCGTCGCTTCGATGTCGTTGGCCGCCGAGGCTCGATGGGGCCGCTGGCCGCGCGTTCCATGGCGATTTCATAATAATGTATATATCTCCCTGGCCTGACCTGGCCGCTAGTGCGCTATTGCTCAGTCTCAAGCCCCTATATTTTTTACTACTCGTCATACAATTACATATTTACAATAATACCTCTATGTTTATACTTTATTTTTTTAAATATTATTTATAAAGATCAAATTTTACGACGGTTTGTTTTTCCACACAGATTCTAATAAGTACTGCGTGTTTAATTTTATCTATAAAAAATATCAATAAAGGACGATACTAGCTCAGAAGCTATTTTAACGCGGTTGAAGAGAAAACGCATATTATGTGGTACGAGTCTGATCGCGGCACTATTTTTTATAAGCTGTGGACAACGGATTATATAGGATACCGTAACATTATCTATAGTTAGTCAAATGGCAATCAAAAAATGGCCGACTGGTCATAAAAGCGGCTTGCTGTCAAAATATTACTATTGAGAATAGTTTTGATATCTTATGATTCACTTAAAAGTATATAAACATATATCACTTTATAGTTTTAATAAATTTAATAACCTGAATGCTTCGCCTTATAGTATATCAATACGTTATCAAATAATTCTGCGAAGGACGTATACACCTTTGCAATTCGATTCGTGTCGTGCTTATTGAAGTTATCTCGTCCTATTTACCGTTCCAAAATGAACGAAGACGGCGGTGATGAGTCGCCACCACGATCCAAGAGAAAGATAAAGAGAGTTATGATAGTCTCTTCTAGTTCCGGGTCGGACAGCGAAGATACCCTTGCTTTGATCAAAACACGTAAAAAAAAGCTCAGGGTAAATATAATTTTTAACTATATAAAAAAAAAATTGGAAACAAAATTAACTGTTTGTAAATCTTTTTAGATTATAAGTGACGACGGGACAAGTGACAGTAGTGGCAGCTCAGTAGTGTGTTCCGCGAGAAGAAACCGCAGCGTACCAAAGCTGAGAGATTCAGAGCTTGACAGTGACTCATCAGTAGGCGCTAGGGTCTGCGATAACATTGCAATGGCATCTACATCCAAACAAACATCTGGTTTTGCATCTGACAGTTCAGAGGGAAACTCTGAGAAATGTTCAATCTGTTTGCTACGCTTTACCAATCAAAAGATTGGTACCCCAATAAATTGTGAACATATATTTTGTTTGGATTGTATTACTGAGTGGTCTAAAAATGTGAATTCATGTCCAGTGGATAGAATAACATTTGAATCAATAGTTGTTAGACGCTGCATTGGTGGAAGTGTGCTCCGGACTGAGCCAGTCAAAGTTATGGAGCGTCGCCCATCTTTTGATATACTTATGGCTACTGTTTGTGAAGTTAGTAATCTTTACTATAAGACTTTTTGAAAAGCACTTAAATGTCTATTTAAAATTGCCTGTTTTAAGGCTATTTTAAATAAGCCTTTTTCAGCATCAATATTGTGAAGTTATTAAAATCCGTATTGAAAATATTTTCATATTCTAAAAGTAATGTTATACATAGTATTTGTTTCTATTAACAGATATTTGTGATGATTTGTTATTTCAGATATGTGCAAGAGCTGACAATGAAGACACAATGTTGTTGTGTGATGGTTGCGATCTTGGCTATCATATGCAATGCCTCACACCACCCCTTACTGAGGTAATTCCGTGCTTTCTTTTTATTTATTGTCAATACTTAGTAATTTGTCTTGTGACCTATCATACCATACAATTGAGTCATGAGTAATGTGTTCAAAATACTTATTAAAATTTGCAGGTTCCAGCTACTGAACAATGGTTTTGTCCAAATTGTGACATTTTTGATGTAATGGACTTTATCGATATAGAAGAAGTAAGTGACCTATTGGATGAAGCATCCGATCTCGGTATGCCAACAGGGCCACGACCGTCTCATCTAAGAACTCATAGGACTAGTCGCAGATCAGGCAGGCAATCTAGTCGAAATAGAAATCCTGCAAGTGATGAACATAATGATGGTAATAGTGTTGAAGATCGACCAAGCACCTCGTCAGGCACAAGAGGACCTTATAGATCTAGGACAAGACTTATTAGACAAAGAAGAAAGAGGACAAATAGAAGAACAAGGAATGTCATTATTGAATATGAAATAGAAGAGAATGGGAATCAACCCATCGCAAGGAAGTTTACAGTTAGAAAGAAAAAGGTATTATTTTCTTGAATCAAGGCAATGGCCTTGTCAGTTCTTAAACTTTAGATATATTCAAAGACTATGTTAAATTTATAGAGACAAAGTAAGCGTCGGCCACGTACTGTGGGCCGTCGTAGTCACGTGCAGCGCAGCGTGCGCGCGCGACTACAATCGCAGAGGGGGACGGCGGAAGCGCACAGTCTGCCCCATCCTCGACTTCGCGACGCTCTCCCCACCCTCGATCTCTTCGGCACGGATCCCCAACTGGACTTGTATTCCGACGATGAGGTCGCCATCTCTGAGGGAGCTTCCACAATGGTCGCCACGCGTCCCACACCCACGATTCTTAATGCATATAGACAGGTGAATCATATATTCAATTCAATATCATATGGCCAATTTATTCCAGTATAATTTTAATACATAATTGAATTTTTACATTCATCAAAACATTAGCTTGTTGAGTTTTTGAATGAGAACATACAATTCCTTCTTTCATTTCAGGCAAGAAGAAAAATGGTTACAATTCCATCTCCACAACATGCATCATCAGCCCCAGATATACTTTCGAGTATATTAGAGAGCCAGTCAATATTTCTTTCTAAAAAATCCATTGTTTCAGTATCTGTTGATGGCAATGTAAACATAAAATTGCAAAAGTCTAAGAGTATAACGCCTAATTTGCAGCAGAAACAGAAGAAGGATGATAAAATTGATTTGTCGAAATATGACGATTACGGTAAGAAAGTACCGTCGTACCCGGGTCAGTCGCGGGGTGGCGGCGGCGGTTGGGGAGGCGGGTACAGGCCTCCCCGCGACCCGCCTCGAGGAGGAGGTCACTGCGGCCGTCCCGCTTACGACAGCTACAGGCAGCCGCCTGGAAGCGTCTATTCGGATAACTATAGGAACAATAATATGCGTCGCAATTCAGAACCGGACTTTTTTGAAAACTTTCCTCGGCGTCCTCATCAGTTTCCTCCGAACGATGAGACCTATTTCGACAGGCAGAGAAGAAACCTCCAGAACGATCAAAATAGACCCCAACACTTTTCCGATAACTATAGACACGATCAAAATCAAGGCAGATTTAGTACGGGTCCGTCGTGGCAACCGTATGGAAACCCTCCGCCGGTGGCTCGCCAAGATGTCCCCCCCGCGACGGCCAGGCATTCGTTTGGCGGCTTCGAGAATCCCCTCGATATGAGAATGGGGCAAGTACCATTTACGCCATCATCGGTTCCATCCTACTCGAGATTGGAATCTGCTGCGAACTCACAACAAAAACCCCAACCGCTGCACCACAGACCCGCAGATTCACAACCGTGTCGGCCTTTTGCACAGCAACCGTCGTCAAATTTTTCCAGATCGGCTGATTTAGAAAAATCTGAAGACGAAAAAAGTGATCCAGGTCTTGTTATTGATACTGAAAAGTATGACCCAACTGAACCCACAAATGATGACGACAGTGGTGAGGATCAAAAATACTCGCCAAAACCGTCTCCAGCCGTGGCTATTGCGGCAGCGCCAACATTCGGACCGGCAGCTGCCTTATCGCCGCCGGCTAAACCTTCGCCATGTGTTGAAAATATCATAGCAGAGATCGACACAAGTAAAATAAATGTGCCACCCAACATTCTAGACAATGCTGTAAGACAAGTATTACAACAACATAGAAACTTAATTGCTTCGCCTGGTGTCACCCATAGCAATGAAAAGAGTGATGAGGACTCGGACGGAGATTGCCCGAACTTTTCTATATACTCTGCGACCAGTGTGCATATAGCTAATAGTTGTGGTGTAGCTGATGAAATAGAGCAAAAGAAACCTCAGCACAATAGTATGGAAGATCTCGTTCAAGAAGATGATGATGTTCCAACACCTGAGGTGGCGTCATCCATAAAGTCTGATAATGAGAACCCCGTTGAGACACCAGATCATCATACAACAAACATTATTTCGGTTCCTGTCTCTAAAACTCCTGCGTCCACTTCTGAATCCAATAGCGTAAAAAGTAAAACTGAAGAAGAGTACAAAGAAAAGGTCTCTAAAAGATGTCCAATAACCACCAGTACTCGAAATCCAATTAAAATCAAACTTAACACGCCTTCACTAATTAAGAGGGTATCCTTATACGACGAAGAAGATAGTAGTCAATGTACAAACGACAAACCAGACAATATGACAGAAGAAAAGATAGATACCGGCACGCACGATAGCGAAACACATGACAAAATCTCAGATGAAAATATTACTGAAAAGCCACTTGTGTTAGAAAATGATGTTTTAATAAAAGAAAAAATAACTTTTACGAAAAACTTGTCAGAAGTCAGCACTACAGAAGCAAGTGAGAATATTAAGAAAGTAAATGAAATAGCATTATATAGTGAAATTAAAGACGATAATGAGAGCCAGGATAATTCTGACAATGAAAAAATAGAAGACATATGCCAAACAGATCTTGACAAACATGAGGACGAGATCCAAGACAAAGAAGATGACGAAAACCTAGAAAAAATGACAGAATCTATTAGCGAGACTGAAGATGAGCGAAGTTACACGCCTTGTTTGGACGAAAACAAACTTAAAGATGCCTCCTTCGAAACGGATAAAGATAAAGCTTTAGAAGGACTAGACACAGAAATGATATCTGAAGAGGAAGAAAATGAAATGTTTTCAGAAAATGAGCGACCGAAATCAGAGCAGTCGGCACCCTCTCCGATCGAAGTCAAACCAGTCGAACAATCGCAACCTGATGTGATAGAGAAGAAGAAAAGTGAGAAGAAAAAGAGTGACGGTCGAGAAGATAAAAAGAAAAAGAAAAAAGATTCTAAAAAAGAAGGGAAAGACAAAAGTAAGAGTAAAAAGAAGGCAGAGGTAGCTTTCAAGAAACTGAGTAAAAGTGGCAAAGAAAGAAATTACAGAGAGAGAGATAAGGACGATAAGAAAAAGAAAGATCGACGATCGTCGAGCGAGCCGCCGGAGTCTAAGAAGAAGCGAAAGGAAAAGCGTAAAGATCTCGAGCGTTATGATGTGCGCACTGTCGTCAGCGAAAAGCGCAGGAAAGTGAAAGATCCGTTCGGTCGAGACGTTTCGCCCCGTGGGCGTTCTCCCTCACGTTCCGTGTCGCTTGAGCCTCTAACGCGTCCGCGTCGCCGCTCTTTATCGCGCGGCCGGCGATCCGTTTCACGAGGACACACGTCTCCTATTAGGAATCGTCGCACCCCGTCACGACCGCGACGATCTCCTATTCGCCGATCGATATCTCCTGTGGGTCTTCGGGAATCACCTCGTCGGCGCTCCGCAGGGCGCATCGGGCGTTCTTCTCCAACGCGCAGAGGGCTCCGGCGTTCGCCCTCCCAACGCTCTCTCACTCCGCGTGTCTCACCGCGGCGCCGTTCTCTGCCTAGGAAGAGACGGCGTCGCTCCGGCTCGCGTCCGCGTCGGAAACGTTCACCATCTCCGAGTCCGCGACGCGCTAACAAAAAGAAAAAGCGTATTCGGTCGGATCGTTCGCCTTCCCGCAGACCCAACAAATCACCGCAAAAATCGCCGCACAGAAAAGTGAGAAGTAGTAGATCGCCTGAGCCGTCTCCGATTCGTCAGATACCTTCACCGTCCATCGATTCGCAACTGCTGTCACCCCGTACGCCGCCCGAGCCGCAACTTCGAGCGCCGTCCGAGGACGTGACGCGGCGAAGACGGCGCGACATCGATCGCCCGCGACGTCGCGTCAGGGACCCGCCCGGCCCGTCCAAGGAAGTCTTCACTTCGGGAGATAACATTTTAGTCAGCGTCAGTTTTAAAGACCAAGAAAGAGGCGAAGAGAGTGAGCGACGACGACGTCGAGAGAACAAACGGGATCGAAGACACCGGCGCCGCAACGCCGCGCCCATCGATACGGAGGCCATCAAGCCGGTCGCCATCATCGACCTTGACCGCTCACCGTTTCGCGAACTGACGCCCTCGCCCAAAAACGTCATAGTTCTCAGCGACAGCGAGCCAGGAGAGCGAGACGCCGCCGAGGAGCGTGAGCCGGCGCCGGAGGCCACGCAGCCTCCGAGCGAACAGCCCTTCGTCGGAGCCGGACCCAAGACCCCGCCCGAGCCGAGCGGACCCGAGCCGACAATGCCGCCGGTCGCCGCCGTAGGTCCGTCGACGGCGCCGCAGACCTCGGAACAGCCCCCGGCGGCGTCGCCTCAGCTGGATCAGCACTCCCCTGACGCATACGACCCTTTCGAGCCGACCCGGTCGGCCTCCGGGTCACCCGGCTCGGCGAGATCGGGCGCGTCCGCAGACGATGCGCCGACGCCGCCGCGAACTCTGATGACACTGGAAGCGGCGCAGCGAACTAATATGTCGGCGGACGAGGTGCTAGACCGGAGGCCGATATCGCCAGCCGAGAAGGTGCTGGCGTTGCTACAATCTACGCGGGACACGTCGCCGGAGCCTCCACCGGGTGAGGCGAACGAGCCGGCAGGGGCCGGAGCTGCGATACCGCAACTGCAGCCCCGTATCGTGCTGCCGTCGCCGACGCGTCCGCCCGCTAAGCTCTTCCCGGGCAAGCCTTCGCCGATCAAGTCCAACCCGGTGAAGCCGATGCAAGCCGTGCGACCCCCGTCCGAAGGGGGCGCCTCACCCTATTCGCCCGGATCGTCAGATTTCGGCGACCTGTTCGAGCCTAGGGACTCGTTCGAGGCGATCCTTCGCGGCCGTCGCGGCAAGAACGCTGCCAAGGTGCCGGTTAAACTCAACAAAAAGAAAGGTAAGGTTAATCGTCGGTTAGCGTAAGTAGTTCCCTCGTCAGATGTCCAGTAGTATATCGACATCTTTCTGTCTTATTTCAGGAAAGACGCAGGTGGGCGTCAAGATAGACGATGAGAACCTGAAGATCTTGGATGAACTGCCGAGTTCTGCGGTCGAAATGCAAGTCAAGAGCAAGGTTAGCAGAAACCTAGTTTACACAAATTAATGTAAAACCATTTTAAATTATAAGTTGAACAGCTTGCCAGTGAGTGGGCTAATATGTGTATTTTAATTTATATGTCATAAGTGTTAGGAGTATCTGTAGTAGTATAGTGTAGTATATGTAGTGTATGTCTTAGCAAGCTGCACTGGGTGAGAATAAATAAACTAACACTACGGATCTTTAAGCTCTAGAATTTTACCCTTACACATAGGTAGTGAATATTTAAACAAAATGTACTTCCTTCCTATTATACAATACTAATAGAAATCATTTCGTACAATCGTTTTAACGATTAGCATATGGATATATAATTTGCAGTTCCTGAAGAAGCTGAATCGTCAAGAGCGCGTGGTAGAAGAAGTGAAGCTGGTGCTGAAGCCGCACTACAACAAAAAGCACGTCACCAAGGACGAATACAAGCACATACTGCGGCGCGCCGTACCCAAGGTACATTGATCGTTATACATTATGAATAATAATCGATATAACTAAGTTCCTTTTCTTTTAAATTCAGTATTCCAGCCGGCATAGGAAACATAGAAATATATTTCTAGTTTCCGTTGACGTGCACGCCACGACAGAATATTTCCTCTTTGTGTCTTGTCGTGAAAAAAAATGCCGAATTGTTCAGACACAAGATATTTTGATGTTGAGATGAGATGAATATTTCCTATTACCAGTTCAATGATGTAGTCATATTCTATGATTATTTAAATTAACATCATCATATGCAATATATATTTGTGTGTGTGTGTGTGTGTGTGTAAATATTTGTAATCTGTAGCTAATTTTAAACAAAAAAACATATTCTGATGGCATTAAGCATGTAGATTTGTCTATGGCAGAGTGAAAACAATAACTGATCAATGAAATACTTTTGTAAGCCGATGATAGTAATTATCTAGAATCTAGATACTTAATGGAAAATTAAGTTACATACATTTCTTTAATAAATGAAATAAATGACGCGGGTGTTTCAGATATGTCACAACAAGACGGGCGAGATCAACCCGGCCAAGATTCAATCCCTTGTGGAGGCCTACGTCAAGAAGTTCAGGAAAAGACGCAAACTGGGCCTTGCCGCCTAACCTTTACACTCGGTTTCATTATTGTAATATAAGTCAGTATAATTTATGTACGACGTTTTAATGTTTTATTATTTAAATGTTACAGATTATTGAATTTATTTATAAAAATTGAGGTCCGAAGGAGCAAAATTATTTGTATAATAGTCTGCATATTCTCCACCGAATGTTAGGGGAATTTATGTATATTAAATTTTGTAATATTACAAGTATTAAGATGTGCGGGCTTCAATAAATTTGTACAAGATTTTTTACACATGAAAATTAAAAATCATTTCAATATTTGTAGAGATTTAGTTCAATTATATTTAGTTAGAAATAAAATTTAAGTTTAGATTAAGGACTAGTAATGTAGAAAATAAATGTTAATGCATAAACAATTATTTTATTTCAAATTAACTTGCGTTATTTTTTTCCCTCACAGCCCAAGTATAGAATATAAAAAGGCCAATCATATGTTTGATACAAATAATGTCGGTTCAAAATAATATAACTTACTAGATAAACCAACAAAATATTTTTTAACGACTGTCTTTGCATCAAGCAAAGCTTGGTCCAAAAACGGGTCATAAGCGAATGCTCTTAATAAAATTGTAACAGATGTTTGTATTAAAGTGTGTTTATATTAAAGTACTAGCTGGCCTGGCGAACATCGTACCGCCTAACATTCGAATCTTTATTTTTTTAAATACTTATCTGCTATTCGGGACACCGGTCTAGCTAGTAAGATAAAAAAGAAAGTTGATAATACAACAAATACATTATGTCAAAAAATAAAAATTTACCTTCCCGGAACCCCTCCACTTGAACTTTATATGTTATTAAAGTTCAAATTGCCTTTAAATATTATTACGAATATTTTGTATGGGAATATAGAAAAGTGTTGTTTTTAGATTTTTTCACTCAATTTTTTTTAATTTTACTCTCCGTAAGATCCATCCTCGTACTTCAAGGAATATTAAAAAAAAAAGAATCAGACAAATCGGTCAAGCCGTTTTCATGTTATGTCGTGACAACGGAAAACGGGTTTCATTTTTATATACATATATGGATATGTATAGGTATATAGGCTATTCACTAAAAAGCTGTTAACTGTTTTAACATTTAATAAAAAGTTTTACTAACTAAACAGATATTTATTTTCAGAAAGACAAGCGAATTGCACTTCTTATGAACGTCACATGCTTGACAAACTCACAGAGATTCAAATCTAAAATTTATTAATATACGAGAACGCTGAATAAAATGTCACATGAAAAGTTACAGTTTCTATACTATATCTTTAGCATTGAAAATAGAGCCTCATGTGTACTAACTAACAATTTTTTATATATTTAGGCCATTACTTGGCCTGTGCAAAGCCAATGGTTTTGTTTTGCATGTCGAATTCGGTGTAATAGCGGCCGATGAACACGTCGCCCAAGATCCATAACGGTCCATTGGGTGGCGGGATGTCCAGTCCCATGAAGCCCGAAAGGCACACCGTCTTGCCGAATTGGGACACCTGTACATACAAAATATTAATTAATAAGCAAAGAGAAATTTAGCTACAGCTTAAACAATATTTTGAATTTTTCATGTTCTGTGAATCCAGTCAAGTAAGTCGGGTATTTAATTGTGATGGGATACAGCTGGATTCAGTTTTGTGCTTGTCGGGTATGAGTGAAGTGGACGATTCATTGGTACCGGCGGATTTATATCACCCACTGCTGTTTGTGGAGACACAACTCTTATTACACCATCAACAGCATAAAAAGCATGTACAATGTTTTGGTTAGAAGTATGTGTAACTTGTCTGTTTGGGCTCCGCATGAAGCTCAATACTGCCTTATGTTGGAGCGTAAATAGAATAAATTTACACAAAACCTTTACAACAGACTGTGTGGCGTCTATCCCTACAATCCTTGAATGTACTCAACATTATTTGTCTTAGGGATGGTGATTGGTGGGGTACAAGTTTTACGTGGGGAAGTGTGCAACCTAAGCGTACACAAAGAACTCGGTTTCTTTGTACCTAAGGGCAATGAGCGACGGCAAAGGCCAAGGCTGTACATTTTGCTCTTTTGCCTGGGGGAGTATGTACGAGCCAAGGCTGTACATTTTACTCGCTCAGGCTTCCTTATTTTATAAGCTTAATTATTCCCTATGTAAGTACGTGCCAGAGCTCGTACATTCCAATCACCTACAAGCGTGATGTTTGTCTTATGTAAGTACGTGTCCTGGCTGTACAGTTTGATCACATATAAGCATGACGATTTCCTAAATCGTCGGAGTCACGCCCCGAGAGTATAGCCCGACGCAGGCACTCTCTTCGACTGTTACTATGCAGTCATTCGTAATTAACTAAGTCATAGGAGTTTCACCCCGGGAGCATAGCCAGACGTAGGCACTCTCTCTGTTTGTTAGATTGCACTTATTATATAGCAATTAACATAATAGTTATTATTTCGCTCATATTCTATTGTATAACGCGAGTGATAAATATAGAGTAAATTCAAATTATTCTATTATTTCGAACCCCTGATGATCCAGGAACCGTACATATACTTTATTATAATTTATTTTTGCTCATTTATTGGCATAGTCTGTAAGGATAATGAATGTATTTCTGTAAATAAATAAATCAATGATGAATAAATAAGACGACTCACTCGTAGGATATAGTCCGTAGGCTGAAGCAGGAAGCGAGCGCCGGCAATGGAGAGCGTGACTGGTGGTAAGCTTGATAGGAGCGAGCAGTCCACGGCGAACTGGCCGAAGGCAATTGGCGTGGCTCCGAGCGCTCGGTTGAGGGCCTCCACATCGCGAGCCGGGCCGGCAATCAACGAGGTGCCCGTGTCAGCGATGGCCTGGCAGCCCCCGCTGCACAGAGACACGTTCCCGCCCTCGAGTCCGTCCATCTGGAATTGCCAGTAGGTGGCACGCGTCAATGGCACGCGTGTGAACCCGCCCGAGTAGTGCGCCGGGTCAGATCCGCCGAGAATGATCTCGCCGCCCTGCGTCGCGCTCGCGTCGCGGTTCAGGTAGAAGGAGAAGATGGGAGCCACGAGCCCTTGCGCCACCATGTTGTCAAAGACGGGCGTCACGCCGTCTACGGCAATGCTGGAGAATGCCATGCCGAGGATGCCATCGAACTTAGCGGCGACGAAGGCTAGCCCTGGCTCCGACATGGCCTCGGCGAACGTCTGGCGGCGCACCGTCAGACCGCCCACCGACACGTCGTCCGTCGATAGGAACCCGGACAACGACCCCGACCCGTACTGGATGGCGAACTCGGTGCCGTTCTTCACGTAGCTCTTCGACTTGCTGCTGTCATACTTGTTGTGGAGCACTGAAATGCGACCTCCAGTTTAGCACTGGGTAAGACACGAAGCGTAAGAAGTGGTCAAACAGTATAGTATACGTACAACAGGCGATGTTAGTGTAGTGACACTTTTTAGATGGCACCCAAAGGTTGGAGGAGCCCGTGTCGAAGACGACCTTAAAGGTCTGGGGTGGGTTGCCGATCGAAATAGGTCCATAGTTTGCGCCTGGAAAATATAATGTTTTTATCTATCTATCTACCCTCTAAGATCAACCCCTATTTTTTATTTGTTAGTTAAGAACTTATAACTTGAAATCTGAGGTATATCTTATATAGAGAAAAATCACAGAAAAACCAAAAAGTTTTCTTTACGGAAAACCGTAGTCTCTGGGTTAACATAGCAAAATGTTCCATGTTCGTATGTACTAAAAGGGCTATGCATTAAGGAGAAACGAAGTTCGCGGGGGCAGCTAGTACCTAGCTACCAGCTTATTATAAAAAAAAATGACTTTGCCTGCCTAATATTACGAATACAGTCTTAGAAATTTAATTTCGTCGGAAACAGTTTTTGTTTGATGAAAAACAATTTAAAATTTGACGTTTGTATACGTGTTCACAGGAATTGTACGTAATAGGGTCTGCTTTGACGCCATCTAGCAGGATGTTTTATTCGAATTTTTAAAGCCAATACTTAACAGAAATTTTAAAAATAAGGTACTAATAAATAATTAGTTTTTAAATTTTTCAAACAGGCTATTCTAGAAGGAATTTAAACAGCTTAACTAGTTCTTAGATTTTTTGTGAAGAAGGAAAGCTTAGGTCTTCTTTCTGTATTTAATATCGAAATTATTTTAATATGGTGGATGGATATAACATGGAAAAACATAAGCCCACTTTTTCTTCAATAATCTTCATCAGACTAAATTGTATTGTATATGTCACTTAATTGGATTACTAACTTATATTGTAACTATAGCTGTGAAGCCTTTGATATGTACCTAATTTGTTTGATATTTAAAGTAAACCAAATGGTAATTTAAAATACTAATAGAATGTTGTTAATATTAATTACAAAATTTGCATAATAATAAACTGATAAAAATTCAATTGTGACAATTATTATAGGAACGGTGAAAAGTAATTACATATTTTTCTTCCAAGAAAGTTAGTTTCATATGGGTTATTGACACCTCAGCATAGAATTGGTCATATGATCCATGAAAAATTTACTTCTACTTATATATTATTGGAACAATGACAAGGAATTGGAAATTAGTCTTATACAAATAAACAAACACAAATAAAGCAGGAGCAATGACAACAACAATGGATAAGACAAAGGTTATCAGTTTTTAACCTTAAACATGACAACAAAAGCGATAATAATTATATTATTACATATATTTGTTATAAATAACATACAAGCATCTTCTATATCATTTTTTTCCTACCAACTGATGGGACTGCTACATAAGCCTTCATAGAATACTTACATCCAAGTAGTTAGACAGAGGCTCTGGAGCAGGACCCCGCGCGGCATATTTGACGCGCGTTACATGTAACTCTGTGCCCACCTCATGCAATTGCTTGCGGACTGACTGAATGCGGTACAGTGGCACTCTAATCGAAATCAATTTTTAATTAAATAACCTTTTTCAGTAAAAGTAGTTCAATAAATTTATTTGTAAGTAAACATGCTCCTAATTTTTTTATGTCTTAATAGCTAGATTTAAAAATTTCTAATACATAAAATTTCTAATATATACGACCAATACTTTTAGCCAATAAGTATCAAATATTTTTACGAAGAAAAAAGCAAAAATCTACATACAGTAAAACATTACGATACCTTTGAAAATCAGCCAAGCAAGTTGCTATAATAGCTAAAAACGCAATCCAAGTCCTAATCATCTTAAGACACAGCTAATCTGAAAAATATTAAATTAAAACTATGATTCACAATTTGAGAGTCTCGGTGCAAAAACTAGAAAATGTGACTAGGAAAAAACAATAATAAACTTTCTACTCACTGCGATGCAAATAGCTGTAGAGTAGACGATCGGTCTGACAAAGAGCGAATCGTTAATGAGTACTACGACAAAAATCAAAGACGAGTAATAATTGTTCCAATATTTGATTATCTAATAGCGGTTCTTAGGTAAGTAGTGTAATTGTAATTGCTAATTGCTAATAAATAATAAAAATTATGTACCTACCGGTTTCAAGCGAAATTCACAAATAATAATTCACCGTAATGACTTATGACATTGACACATGACGTCTTATGATGACTTGACAATAAATTTTACGATCACACCACAGATTGTAAGTACAGTTCTTTATAATGTAGTGGTGACTCAGGTAAGCTAGAGGTTGAGATTCAGACTAAGTAGTAAGTGCTATAACTCCCGTATCTTCAAAATATATTTGACGTACGGGAGATTAATTATATTTCTAAATCACAATACTGAAAAAGAAAGAAGTATGGTCTAGCCGAGGTCTGACATTGATGTCCGTTGTTTAACTGTTATGCATTTTTTCATGTTTAAAATTAAGCACCGCAATACTTAGGATTCTTCAATAATTTTTTTTTATGAAATAATAAAAAGCCGGCTAAAACTAACTTGTTTCTTTTGATCCCATATACGATAGTATATCAGATGCTCTAGTATCTTTAGTTAAAATATTTTGTACATAAAATGCAACTATAGGTCTACCAGGATCTGATGGCAAAAAGGGAAAAAAGAAATTGACGCTAGCAATACTGGGGAAATTGGAGTAAAACGTTTTGATACTTTTTTTTCCTTATAGCGGCTGATTCTGTGTGTGATACATGCAAAATATATAAAAATTTATCCAATGATAATTTTTGAAAATGTGGCGAATGTGGGGTTTGAAATTTAGATGAAAACTCCAATTACTCTGTTCATAAGTTTATTAATTAATAAAGAACTTGAAAATGGTTCCAAATACTGCACATCCATAAAAAAAGTCTTCAACGCAGTATTTATAATAAACCTTTCCTCCTGCATCTCAATTAACCGATCTTGTTCTATGAACTGATTTTCAATTTTTATTACATGTTCACAAGATTTTCGCTATTCATCGATCCGTATTTGAGAGAAAGAAACAGTGCAAAACTCATTTATCTTGTTTCTGATCAATTCTAAATCAAAACTATCCAAGTTTATTTGTAGTATAAGAAACCCCTAAAATAAACCAAAGTTTAGTATAAGTACATAATATAATACACACGAAAAATCCCATAAACCAAAGTATCAAGACGTGGCATTCCTACTAACCAGTCAACGCTTGCACATGGCTCAATATCGATGATTGTGTATGTTCTGCATCTTGTTGATCAAGTATTCTTTGATAAACATTGAAAACAATATGTCTTGCTAGCGATCGAAGAGGTTTCTTCGACATTTTCATCACTTTTTAAAGGAAATTTGAAGCCAAACCAAAAACAAATCCTCGAAATTTCAGTTGACAGATGAAATTTTTCTTTTATTGCCATATGAAAATCGCTAATTTTAAAAAAAAATTTTTGCCATAAGATTCTGGTAGACCTATAAGACTCAACTCACATTGGCACAGAGTCGAAGCGATGCGACGCGTTTGTAACTGGATAACACTGACAATGGCTAAATGCTGATAAGCAACAATTAGGAAATGCAATCCCGATCCCGCGAGATCTCGTGCCAAGTGTTGAGGTTTGTAAGCAGCAGCAAATAAACACGACTCTTTCGGCTACAAATCCTTCGAGTGTTTCTGTGAAATTAGAGCCACGCATCAAAGAGAGAGTTCTATAAGAGTGAGGGAGCAAGAGGCAGCTGTCTACGGTTCGTTTATAATAGCTTACTCACGCTGGTGCCTACCAGTCTGAGAGGACATTTTCAGCTGCTGGATACCTAGGATAGGTATATCTACCTATCTAGAAGTAATATTGGAAATAACTCCTTATTCACCACTGCGTATAAATAATAATAGGAATAGTAATAAGTTATAAGTAATAAATATTTTTCTTCAATATGTCGAATCTTATGGTCTGGTCAGACAGCGGACGGGGCGGGACGGCGACGGGGCGTGGACGTCACACTCCGGGCGTGATGGTCGCGTCGGCCAACCCGCTACACTCGGCGTGATTTCGGTGTTGCCAGATCAGAGGATTACCCCCTAGATTTAGAGGTTTCTCAACCAAGTTAGGGGCACAATAGGGGGAAAGAATAATTGAGGGTTTTTTTTGGGAAATTTCAAAAACACGCCAAATACAGTTTTTTTTCTATTGTATATATATAAATTGAAGTACGAACACATCGTAAGAATAGGATCCGCGTGGTTAACCTTACTAATTGTATGTTCGTTTGAGCTGTCAAAGAACTAAGTGATTTTAATTAAATACAAATTCTAAAATTACATAAATAAAAAATTAATAACATTTTGTGATTTCTCGAGCTTATTGAAACAAGGTGTCCAAATATTTGGAATGTTTACCTTCTTATTTTATAAAATAAAAACTATATGTAAAGATTTTTACTTGGTCCATTAATCTTATATATACATCTATTTCTGTATTGTGCTGTTAAATCTTCTGAATAAATTAATAATAATATTATAAATGACTGATGATGTTAGTTACCACTTTCATTGAGCTCAATTGGATTTCGAAAACTACCCGAGATCTCGCGTGCTTGTAATTCTCAATCCTATGAGATTCCGTAGCGACAATGCTCGCGTGATCGCTACCTGATCAAACAGCTGAAAACACTTATAGATTTTTCTACATTCGTGAATAGTGCTCGCTCGACAGCATACTTTTCGTTACACCTCTAGTAAGTGTGGCTGGCGTTTCATGCGTCACTGCGCCAGAGTAATGTGCGACGTCGCGCTCCACATAACATATTTTCATAATACAAATTTTTACCTTAATAATGAAAATGTAGTCGCCTTAACTCGGTGCCAATGCGAGTTGAGCCTAATTGTGTGTCCAAATAAAAATAACTCTACGCATCGCCTTTTGTAGAGAAACCAGGCTATGATAATGTATTTACATTTATTATGTACAATTCCTTATAATATAACAATTTCTTATAAATTAAAGTTTTACAATTAGATTTTTGTTTTCCGAAATTAAATTGAATTATATACTTCATACAAAATGTCAAATAAAGTACCTAGGCTTTATGAGCTTGCGAGCACAAGTTTCTTTGTCTTGCCAATTATGTATTCAAATTTTATTACACATTGTGTATGTATTATTAATTTAAAATATTTTTCCATTTGCATATAGTCAAAATAGGTTCTATGGTATGTGAAAGTGCAACTATGAAACACGTTTCCTCATCTTTGGTGTGGAAAAAATGGTAAAGGTTATATACAAATGTATATATATTGACTTTTAATTGTCATATTTCCCAACATTTTAAAACCAATAGAAAATGTAGAAACTTTCATTTTTTTTTTTTTTGACGTTCAAAAGTGCCATTTTAGATGGTCTAATTGAAATAAACGATTTGACTTTGACTTTTCTACGATATTCTTCATAATTTTTAACAGGAACTAAATATAACTTAAATTTATAATAACATCATCTCTGATACCAATACACAGCCCTCACAATTTCCATATGTTCACTATTAAATAGTGCCATAAGTAATGTTAGCCACGGGCATTATATTTTCACATACTATGCTTTTAAACATAAGTAATTCTTTCCCCAGGCATGATATCCAACTAAAATGAACTGAAAAGATTGCTCAATGGAGATCAAGCTTTTGTACAAGAATATTTAAGCTTATAAAATTCTGTCTTATGTAAATTCTAATTTGTGTCTCAGCTGGGGGCGTCACGCGCCAGCGCTGGTTGGTATAAAGACTCGTCTCGGGATATAACGCGTACCGAAAATGAATTAATAGACAGTGGTTCGCCTTGGATGATTTCTATGTTGCCGCTATTCGCCTGAAATAAATAGATATTAGTCGTAAAGATTAGAAAGAAGAGAAAATGTATTTTGTTCATCGAAGACTATGCATCTTCTTCGGTCATACTTGTTATTAATAACATTATTATTATTATTATTTTTTATATATAATTGTAAATTGCATGATTGTATTTTTTTAAATCTAGTTTGTTTTTTTTTTTACTTTTAATGTTTAAGTTATTTTCTCTTCATCATTGTAATGTTTCCCTTTAAATGTTGTGCACACTTGTTATTGATGCACATGCATGTATCTTGTTTTCTATGTTATGTGTTCTCTGTAAGTGTTTGTATGTGTTTTGTTAGTGTGCCTTTTAAAATAATATAGATCCATGATTGGAGACCACTTATCAAATTAGACAACAAATGACAGTTTTGAGAGAAATTGTTCCTTGACGTCATTTGGGTTTCTTGTTACAGTGCCAATGCGCTAATCATCAATTTCAATATTAATTACTCAATTATAAAAATCGGTATTGGAACAGTTCCTCTACCGACGGAGAGGAGGCTGAACTATAGACGTACCAGGAATAGCGCAGCTAGCATGAGGTGTGAGGGCTTAGTGGCGTGTGCGCCATAGTGATGTCGTAACAGCGCCGTGAAGGGAGCGGGAGGTGCGGGGGCGGCTGGCGCCGAGCGCAGGACCAGCGCAGCCGTTTGCCGTACGTCAGGCGCATGCGACGTCGCACGCGCTAGGATGCCTTCCCGCCATTTCTGCCAGTCAGACGCCGAGGGATCCGGTGACCGACGCGGCTCGCCGTCGCTCGAGGAACTCTGCTCGAAGAAACCGTCGTCGTCGCTCTCGTCGGGAACAAGGAGGCGTACTCGTCGCAGTTCACCGAGCGTCATATTGAGCGCCGAGCGTGCGGCTTCCTCGGGCCAGCCGCAGAAACCCCCGACGTCGGCGGCGGCGTTGTCCCAGCCCCGGAAAAGGGGCGGCGAAGCTTTCGCGCGTACCCGTAACCGCGTAGCTAACAGCTGCCCACTACGCCGCGCTACCACCCGCTGGATCCAACCCGAAGGGACACTGAACTCGATATCTTCGCCGCGCAGCGCTGTCAGTACCTCTGGATATAATATTTATTTGATTATTTATGGTGGCAAAAGGTTTTTTAGTTTCATTCGTTGTACTCATTGTACACATTATAATAATTCAATAATAAGGAGGCGATCTTTATTCGATCTCTTCTCTTTTAGAAGTGAAACTTCTTTAGAATCGTTGTGATTTCAAACCGGATGCAACGGAAAAAGCGACAGTAAAAAGAAACAGATACATAAATTAATAGGATTTGGCGTGAGAGAGAGTGAGATAGGAGGCATTATACAGTGTATAAACTTTAAATGAGTGTGTATATGAACATTTTCTGAAATAAAAAAACAGATTTGATGAAAATAAGTAAGTCAAGTAAGTAGTTTAATTATAAAATTAGATTATTTATTAATTTTATTTACAAATCATTCGTTATAGAAACTTTTTGAAGTGAAAACTTCGTACTACACTTAATTAAAAGTTTATACACTGTATAATGCTTCCTATCTCATTTTCTCCCACGTTGGATCTTGTGAATTTATTTCAAACTTTTATTATTTTAGTTTTTACCAAATTAAAGATTGATATTAAAGTTATAAATAAAAATTTAACATTAAAATATATTATTTTTTAAAGAAAAGATCCTACATTTAGATAGAGAAAAAGTCTAATTTACATATTTTAATTATAAAAACTTTGTTTTTGAAGGTTTCACTTCTACCACGTGTGAATTGGACACATGATTTTTTTTTAATTCTAGATAAATTTCATCTCTTAACTGACCAATAAAAGTGATACATGAAATTTTATGACAACAGACCTTCCGTTTATTCTAACATTCAGAAACAAACATTTCTGATACACAACTACAATACCTTCACTGATAATCAACTTCGCGCCAGGATCCAAGTCCTGGGTGACATCTATCCGTCTCTTTCTCTCCCGTTTGATGGATGACGGCAGGGGAGTGGAGCAATTGAATGGCGAAGGGGGCAGAAGAGGGGAGGGAGGCGGCGGCGGCAAACTCAGCTGCGGCAGCGTCAACGGCGGCGGCTCACTAGGTGGCGGCGCGCTCGGCGGCGGCAACAATGACGCCCTCTCCTCTAGCTCCTCGAGAAGGAAGCCGCCCTGCGAAACAATGTTTTCAAGTAAAACCTCCAACCTAAGCTTTTATTGATTGTTCGTCTTCAAACATTCCCGCTCAAAAGCATTCACATTTAAATAAAACTCCCTTATCGGATATAAACGCGAGTTAATTACATTTTTTACATCTCTCGAGTTAGCTACTGCGCGATTACATAAAGGAAATAATTCGTTATTTAATAAAGCAATAATGTGAAAAATTACTGTAATTTGATATAAACGTGAAATGTAAGGAATAGACTATTACCGATAATCTCCACGCGACATGGAAGTCGGCGAGCAGGCCAATTGGTTCAGAAGCGTAGTCAGTGAGCTGCGTGTCTGCCGGTGCCAGTGGGCGTGGCTCCAGCTCGATGTAAAGGCGTGGCAACGTGGGAGGCGGTCGAACTGTACCCTCACGCCTTGCCGATGAAGCAGTTTCCAATCGTATGGGCTCAAATGCCTCAACGGCGGCTGCTACCTTCCGTTTTGACGTGCTGCCACCACTCACATCCGCCTCGCCCTCTTCCGGATTGTCCTCGCTGAATTAATATGAATTGTTTTGAATATATATTGATAAAAACAAAACAACATTCATTTCCTTTACTTATCAACTTCTGATACGCTAGACAAAATGTACGACGTGATAAACTTGTTGATTGTTCGTCTGTATTAGTATGAATAAAAAATATTAGATTTACAAAGTATCTACTGTATTAATAATACAATTACAATTTGCTATTGGTAACTGATCAACTGCGGTAACGGCTTAAAAATAAGAAAAAAGAAAGTGCAACGAACCAAATATTAAATAATTCTTAAATAAAAATAAAGTTGAAATCCCATAACCATATTGCATATAGCCCGGTCATTTTAGACAATTGAAATAAAGAAAATTCCGACAAAGCCAAATCTTCGTAGAGACCTTAGGTTTACCACAAGGAATAAAGTGTCAAAAGTCCCCATCAGTCCCATGTGTGCTTAGGGACTTATTCGGGGTCCAAGGTCAAAATTTTAGGTTTTTTGGATTTTTCTCGAAAACGGTAAGTTTTATCCAAAAGTACCTCAGAGCAAAGTTGTAGATCTTAAAATTCTCTATAAAAATAGTCTCTATGATTTTTTCTCTAAGACCCACTATTTCCCAGATATTGCGCTTGTAAGAATCACGTTCTACATAATATGCACACATTTCCTCACCACCTGTGAGGTAGTGTACTCGGCGCGTTTTTTTTAACGTGGTATCCCCGGTTGGCCTATTCCACGAACCTTTCTGACGTTATTTTCAGGAACAATAATTATTTAATAGTATGAAGATTATTGATATGGGTTACTGAGTTTAACTGTCGTTCAAACTTTTTTTTATTACTTTAATCTGACTCATACTCTTCATATTATTCAACTTCAACAATCATGTTTTCTTCAATTTCTTTTTGTTCTTCTTCTTCTCCTTCCTGTTGATAAGCGCTTAGAAATTGTTCAAATGAAGATGAATCAGTTGTCTCTTCATCAAAATCACATGAATCTTCCTCTCTTTTATTTAATTGAACATTTGAGCAAGAGACACCTTGGCAATTGGTACACGCTGGAGAACACTGCAACCCTACTTTTTTACAGCCACATTTGGCACTACAACCTTTCTTGCAATTGCAAAAAATAGTGTTAAGAAGTTTTTCTGGAGCAGGGGGTAGTAAAGTTCGAATCGGTTCCAAAGTATTATTTATCAATTTCCAACCCCAGACTTCAGGGTTCAGTTCATTGCCTTGCTATGTCTGAACTTGATAGTATACTCGAAACAAATGTTGACTAGCAGATGCCGATGTTGGAGGAAGACAAGATAGCTGTACTTGCTTTTTGTTTCGTGTATTATTTACAAATGTTAAATAGCTGTACGTATCTACGCAATCAATTTTTTTTGGAGCTCCATAAACCGCAAGAAGAAACCGAATTCCTTTAGTAATTAGTATTTGAGGTGAAGAATTAATTTCTGTAAATACTTTTGCGCAGTCAATCAAATCATTTTTTTTTTTCAAATAATTTTAATACTGAATTTTTGCCCCTTCTGAACATTTCTGCCGTAGTATCGCATCCGGTCATCGCATGTAAAAATAAAATAAAGTTTTGGCATTTTGGATAAGCTGATAAACTTTTAGAAGAATATATTTCTGTCCGTTGCTGCGCCTTCTCAGGTTATACTAATAATGTATACATAAAAGAGACACGAGTAGGCATTTTTGCTTGCTTGAGTACCTAAATATGTATATACGTGGCATATGTGTGCATACTATGTATAACATGATCCTTACAAGCGCAATATCTGGGAAATAGTGGGTCTTAGAGAAAAAATCATAGAGACCATTTTTATAGAGAATTTTAAGATCTACAACTTTGCTCTGAGGTACTTTTCGATAAAACTTACTGTTTTCGAGAAAAACCCAAAAAACCTAAAATTTTGACCTTTGACCCCGAATAAGTCCCTAAGCTCACATGGGACTTATGGGGACTTTTGACACTTTATTCCTTGTGGTAAACCTAAGGTCTCTACGAAAATTTGGCTTTGTCGGAATTTTCTTTATTTGATCACTATTTTTATGTCTAAAATGACCGGGCTAATAGGGGAATATTTCACTTGCAGTCCAGTTAATTTATCTGAAAGATATACTACCGCAATTTTCTATGAAATAGATTTTAATACATCATCGAGGTTAACCATCATTGTATTATTTTAGTATGACGCAGCAGATATTTACAGCTGTTTTGTTATCAACTTATTTTTATTTCTTTCTAAAAACTAAATATTTCCTATATCATATACACGAATTTCATGTCTATAAGTGTCAGCATAACTATGAGAAGTCCTCAAATACATTTTTTGTATGAGAGTAACCTGTCTTTTAATGACTCGCATACAGAATTACATTGTTAAAATAAATATGAAATCTTGAATCTACCTAGAATACATTTACAAAACAAAAATGCCATTCACAAATTTTAGACACTTGTATTTACTTTAGACTGTTAGGAAGATAATAGCTCACTCAAGGTCAAGTAGTTGACTCAATTTGCATTTGGTAATACTTCTTGTAGTGTTATCAATTGTTACTAAGTTGAAAATAGCTTCTTCATAATTGAATACTGTTTAACAAAAACTGGCCTTCCGCTTTAGATTATTAAAAAAATAGTTGTTACAGGAAAATCTAAGTAGCATGTATTAATTATACAATTTAATTTATATCCATTTTTTCATGAAAATAAATTTGGCATAAGTAATAATTTAGGGAACTAATTAAAATTATAATAAAAAAATATACATATAAAATTGATAACCTTGAATTTGATATAGGTATATCATTTTGTTGTATAACTGGATCACACCAAATTTTATGTCTGCCACAAATCACCATAAGAATTAAAGTATATACTAACAGGGTAGAATTGTTCAGTGCATCAGTGACACGCAGAACATCTTGATAAAGACAGTCAACTTTCCGACTGTATATGTGTGCAGACTGCTGGAGTAGTAATGCAATTTCTGCAAAGTTAGGTGCTACTTCTCCAGCTGGTCCGGGTTCATCGGCTTCAGATGCTTCCAGGGCATGTAAGCCCGCCTCCGTCAGGTATTCCTCCAACAACTGTAAGATATATCACTTTTAAACCTCTTGATGTTAATATTTGTAGCAGTAAAGCTTAGACTGACACTTATAACTACAATGTTATGAAGCTGAATAGGTAGTTTGGTTAACCACACTTATTTGAGAGAATATATGTTTGCGTTGGTTGGTCTCTTTGATAGATTGAATATATAACTTTGTACTACAACATAAAGACTAGTGAAATTGGAGTGGATGCCTAAAAAAATAGGGATTGAACTTGCAAATCACTTCTGATAAGGTTTTAAGTTAAAAGAAAACAAGGAATTGTTTTAGTTTTGAAGCAGAGGTCTAACAACTTGTTATAATAATTAAGGTAAGCGAACAAGAGCTATAATTTAATTCCAATATTTTTGTATAAATCAAGTATTTAGTTATGTTTTTGTTTTGTATTTACAGGATATGCAAAATTTAAATAATTTTTTTATATTTATATGGATATCAGAACAAAAACTGATGTATGAAACAGCTAAAAGTTATCGAATAATTTAAAGAAATCGGGGAAATAAGTTCTTCATTGCATTTTTCTAATAAGATACTAGATAAAGCTTTATTGGCGCGGCGAGACCGCTTAGTTACCGCGCTTAGGTCCGTGTCGAAATTGCGGCGGATATCGCTGATGGGCTTCATCAGCTCCGCAACTATTTGTTCTAGCCTCTGCGAATTCATGCTCCAACGTTTTTGTTTTCTTGATATTTCTCTGAAAACAATGCACTTCTATTGAAAACATCCCTTGATAGCTTTGAAATTGCAGACATAACACTATGTTATCACTAGGGCAAGTGGCGCGAAACACTCTGTCAGGCCTATTTTAATTTTCATCAAGGCTTTGATCACAACTTAAAAATTTATGAGCGCAATACGCTTTTACCTATAAAATCTAACCTTTCTTCGGGATCTGCGTCCATTTTATTACAATAAAATTGTGTGATTAGGAAAAAGGCAATGCAAACGGTGGCCATTTATTTGTTTTCATATGAGATTTTCATGTTACATGTTTGGACGAATGTTACTCTATGGTAGTCATGTTCGCTGTTCGTTCGCGCTTTTGTTCGTGCCACAGAGGTGAAATATGTTTTTCAGCTATGTATGTAAATATTTTTGTTCATTATTTTAAAATAATGGTTAATAATTTAGTGAATAATATATAAAAATAAAGAAGTAAACAGCGTATTAATTTGGAAACCTCAATTTGTGTCTGATTTTATCTGCATTTTTTTTTCATTTTAATATTTTACACGATGACTTTTTTACTTTCCATTCAAATATGTAATGTAAACTTAATTTTAATCTTGTATGGGTACCTGAATTTAGATTTTTTTAGAACCTGTTCAATGCTGCAAGGCTGCAATCATAACAAAAGCAGGGACTTGGGAGAAATACTAACAATGAATACAGAATAGTGAAAAGTCAATATTCTTCCTAAATCCTAATCTGTGACACTGTGAATCTTGAGTTAAATAATAGTTAATATTTAATAATATTTATTTCGAAATCAAAATTTGATACATTAATAATATAAATCACCTACATACAAAATCACTTCAAATATTAATGCTATATATAACTTACACGTTTTACTTACACCAGTATCTGTAATTTTCTGTATGAGTTTCATCAATTAAGAATACCTAAACGCTTCAGTTCATTGGAGTTGCATTGTAAACTATATTTTTGTTTACATATTTATTTAGGACTTTGAGGATTTGAGAGAACGCTTTACAATCAAACATGAGTTTGTCTCGGTGTTACTCCCTAATGAAGTGCTTGCTAATCCTTTTCAATGTAATTTTTTTGGTACGTATGTCGATTAAGCTTTTTTAGTTTTGATATAGAAGCTTTCGAAATTCTGTTTGTCAAACCGATGGTTGTTGGATATTTCAAGTATGTGTTTGGAAAGTGGTTTCACATTTTTATTAGTATATTAATTGTCTACAGTAGTGTTTTTAAGACAAGTGATGATTCTTTACTATATCTATAATATTATTATAAAATAATTTAATACTTTCCATTAGTTATTCTGAAGTGTTCTTCAGCTATCACAACTTAAGAAAATTTATTGCACTTATCGTATCTTATACATTTAATTTGAACATGATAAATATAAATAATAATATATCATAATGTTTTCAGTGTGTTGGTGTTGGGGTGTGTTCGTTTGCAGCATGGGCCTTGTGGGATGGCCGTGGCAGTGAGACAGGATCTGGGAAAGCTGGCCTGTGTGCACTTGCTGCCTGGGGTGCTGTATTGACATTGGGAGCCATAGCAGCACTGGCTGGGGCTGTGCGGGGCTCGGCATCATTGCTAGCGGCCAGTTTCGCATTGCTAGCATTGAGTGCAGTAGCTGAGGGGGCAGCAGCCTGGTGGGGTGCCGCCCATTTGCCGCAGCTGCGTGCTGCACTCGCTGATCGGTTACACCACACAGTGGTGCATGACTACGGTGTGCTGCCGGCACGCACGCAGATCATCGACGCGATACAATCAGGGGTTAGTACTCACTATCAAAACTAGACCATATACATGCGTAGTAACAGTTTCAAATAAAAATTGTTGCAAATCCTTATTGATGATTAAGTTATTATTTATGCGATGAGAAAAGTATTTGTAAATTTTTAGCGTGTGTATTGCAGTTGGAGTGCTGTGGGGCCTCTAGTCCTCGTGACTGGCAGCAGTCTGCATGGGCAGCAGGGGCTGGCTTGGAGCCCGGAGCAGCGGCACTTGATCTTAGCGTTGCAGCTGAGCCCGCCTACTACTATGTGCCGCCTTCTTGCTGCATCGTAAGTATACATACTTACGCGTTTTACAGATTACTAAAGAGTTTTTCATTGTTATATCCTTACATAACTAATAAATATGCAACATGCTCTACTCAAAAAGCACAATAATTAATAGCTAGATTAATACAAAATAATTATAATTATAGGTCTGCTATTAGAAACTTGAAACTTGATGGTTTGTGTCACTTTATTGTCTTAGATAATGAAATTGAAATCAGGAAATTTGGCTTGGTGATTCTTGTGTTGACTATAAAAAATATTGCGAGACATGTTTATAGAACTTTGCACTAAGAATTATTATGAAAAGAAATCTGTGGTTTTGTTTTTTAGTTTGATAATAATAATAATAATAATAAGTCATTTAATCATTTAGGTACAATTTGTACTCTTATGCATGTCAACTCCCCATCTTACAGCGGCACTAGTGCCCACACATTGTCATCGTCTATAAATTCCCGAACAGTGTAATATCCTCCCTTTGTTAGGATTTTCTTGATGCAAAGCTTAAACTCATGTATCGGAAGTTTGGTTACACGGTCCGGAATCTTGTTAAATATCTGTATACATTTCCCCATAAATGAGTGAGCAGTTTTATGAAGTCTGAAAGCTGGAAAATCAAGTCTATTCCTACTTCTTGTGTTTAAATTGTGACAGTCACTGCGCTTTATAAATTTATTAATGTTTTTATAAACGTACATAATATTTTCATACACATATTGGGAGGCAACTGTTAAAATACCAATCTCTTTAAATAATTCTCTTAGCGAGTCACGCGGTTTTAATTTATATATAGCGCGTATTGCTCTTTTTTGTAAAACAAAAATATCTTGAATATCGGCCGCTGAGCCCCACAACAATATACATACCATATGTCATAACACTATGGAAGTAACTGAAGTATACAAGCCTCGCCGTTTCGACATCAGACATCCATCTAATCTTTCTTATCGCAAAAGCAGCCGAACTAAGTCTTGCCGATAGATTTGTAATATGGGGCTTCCATTGCAAACGAGAATCTAGAGTGATCCCTAAAAATACAGTTGAATCAATACATTGAATTATTTCCTCATTAATATTAATGTTTGTACTGACCTGTTTTACGTTAGGCAAAGAAAATCTAATACATTTTGTTTTATTAGAATTTAGTAACAAGTTATTATAAGTAAACCAACACATAACTCGGGAAAGGGCATCATTTACCTCGTCAAAATTTATTGCGTTCCTACTGATTTTAAAAATAAGAGATGTATCATCTGCAAATAATACCGTTTCACATAAGTTATTTATATAAAATGGCAGGTCATTTATGTAGATAAGAAAGAGCAACGGCCCCAATATCGACCCCTGAGGCACACCCATGAGAATAGGAGCTCCTAAAGACTCTGCTTTATTTATAACCACTTTTTGTAATCGGTCACTCAAGTATGAATTTATTATTTTTATTGAGTTTGCTGAGACGCCATAATACTGTAATTTTCCCAATAATGTTTTATGCTCTACACAGTCAAAAGCCTTGGACAGGTCACAGAAGACAGCTAAAGCATCCTGTTTATTTTCCCAGGCATCGAATATTTGCTTCATGAGCTCCACACCCGCATCCGTACTACATCTACCCTTAGTAAAACCGAATTGTCTATCATGAAATAGTTTATTTAATCTAAAATGTGAAAGCAATTGATTATGAATAATTTTTTCAAATATTTTACTTAGAGTTGGTAAAATTGATATAGGGCGGAAATTCGTGGGGTCCGATTTGTCTCCAGGCTTAAATAAAGGAATAATTTTACTATATTTCATGAGATTGGGAAAAACCCCATCATCGATACATCTATTAAAAATAATCGTTAGATAAGGAGAAATATTTCCAATTATTGGTGCTATTACAGCTACTGATATTCCCCATAGATCTTCTGTTTTCTTCTTATTCAACGATCTAAATGCCTTTACAATAGAATCCGTGTTAATTTTATGAAAATCGAATGCACTACTATTTTTATTTGTGCTAGACGTTAAAAGTGAAAGCGCGAATTGCGTAGATGAATTCAGTTTACTAGTGATTCTTGCAGGGATTTCAGAGAAAAAGGACTCCATAGCATTTGCGACCGCTGCATCTTTTTTTATAATTTTGCCATTAATATTAATTTCAAAAGAGCTATCTTTAAATGAAGTTTTACCAGTTTCTTGATTAATAATGTTCCAAGTGGTCTTAATTTTATTGTCCGATTTTTTTATTTTATTACTCAAATAATTTGCCTTTGCTATATTACAAACTTTTTTAAATATTTTTGAATAATTTCTGACATAGTTTATAAGCGACTGCTCAGTAGAAATAGACTTTTCATAATATAGATCATACAATTTTCTTCTACTAACGTAAATACCTGGTGTGGCCCAGTCACAGAATTTCATTTTAGAGTTTAAAGAAACAGTTTTTTGTTTAAATATGCTAGCAAATTCTATGCTTATTTGTTGACATAAATATTCGTATTGCTCATTAGCATCATTTGAATTTTTAAGAAACCTAAGTTTATTCTTAATATTATTTTCAAAAACCTTTAAGCGTTTGTCCGTTATTGGCCTAAAAGTAATTTTTATGTCTTGATTAACCCTATGGCGCTCAACAATGATTTTTTGTCCACTATGATCTGAATCCACCCAGTTAACAATACATTTTTCATATAAAACGCAATCAGAAAAAATGTTATCCAAGCAGGTAGCTGATAGGGGGGTAATCCTAGTTGGTTCAAAGAAAGAATATTGTAGATTGAACGACCCAAATAAATTAGTAAATCTACTTGTATATGTACTAGAAACTAAAATATTTAAATTGAAATCCCCACAGACAACCATCTTTTTGTTATTTTTACTTATAATATTAAGAACATTTTCCATAGAAGACTCAAACAGATCGTAGCTTCCAGAAGGGGGTCTGTATACACACACAATTATAAATTGTTCAAATTCCACACAAGAAATTTCTATCGTTTGTTCAATGGAATGTTTTATTATGTCTAATCTTTCTTTATATTTGATATTGTTTTGTAACATTATTAATGACCCACCTCTAATTGCACATTCCCTAGTAAATGCACTAACAATTTTATAATTTTCAATACAATCTAATAATTCATTTTTTTTTAACCAATGCTCTGTGAGACATAATACATGGATATTCTGACTGTTTAAAAACAAAGAGATTTCTAGATTCTTTCCAGAAAAACCTTGTATATTCTGGTGTACTATTTTAAGGTTGCTAGAGGCCTTCTCTGTTGTCTTATTATTTAATTTAAATATTTAATTTGGGACAAGCATTTATGTGCATCATAGTTAGATTGCTCAATAGGGGCAACTATTTCATGACTAATTTGCTCCAAGGGAGCACTGTTGGAACTCTGCTGCTGTATAAAGGCATTGTCTAACCTAATAATAGAAGACTGCTCAAATAAAGCAGATTTAGCAGCCAAGTTCTTGGCTGAAGTTAGTAAATAAAAGCTTAGCGTTACTGCTAATTGTTTTTTACCAAATTTAGATAGAAACAATCTATCCTTTCTTAAAAAAAAGCTGTTATCAACAAATGACAATTTATTTATGTCAATTATATTTATTTTGTTTGAATAATACGATAAATAGGCTTATTATAGAACATTAATCAAACAACATGTTTCAAGAGCTGTCAAGCTATTTTTAGAAAATATGGGCTTACAATATTTATTGAATAAAATTCAGTATCTTTGACGCGATTATATATTTATAATTGTGAAACCCAAGTTTGCGTTGGCGTGTAGCAATGCTTGTTTTAAAAAATCGCAATTTTTATTCCTTTTGCTACTTATATCCGTAAACAAAATTTATATACACTTCGTTGCCAAGAAATCAGTACAATTAAAATAAAATAAATAATAAGGAGGGCAACAGGCGGCCCTATAGCTTTCAAGCTTTCTCTTCCAGGCAACCATTGTAAAGAAAAATTAAATTAAATGACGTGAGTGTCAAATTAGTCATAAGAATAAAACAAAACATGTAGACAATGAAAAGACAATACAAAGAACACATAAATCACGATAATTTCAGTTAGTTTTAATTAGTAAGAAATTAAGGGATACATATATGTATAGGCTTGTACTGCAGAGATTTAAATGAAAATTCCATAGGATTTCCAAAAGGACTCGCCGAGAAAAAGGAAGAGTTATGTGATGGGATTTCAAGGATTTAGTTTTCAGAAAAGCGTAGGCTATAGCTATGAGCTCCCATGAACTTAAAATCGTTCTGGAGGAGTTTTAGAAGAGGATGGAAAGATTGAGAGATAAGAGATGGAGAGCGTCAGAATCACGCTGCTGACGAATGGTTAACCAGCCAAGCCCCTTACAGAGATGTGGTGGTACTTTATTAAACCAAATACGAAACGTATACAGATATTTGGATACCAGTTTATTAAGCAATTCCTCATTAAGATCAGAAGAGCAAAAATCAGAGTAGTCTAGTAATGGTAGAAGGAGAGAGGTGCCAGTGAGATTTTAGCGCTATTGGGAAGAATTTGAAAAGACATTGAGTTATTCTTGAGGCATCGGTATATGCGGCTAACTTGTTTAATATGCTGCTCCTAGGATAAATTTGGATAAATTAAGAATTATTATTTCAATAATATTTTCCACGAAATTGTATAAAATTTACGAGTACAATACATAGGCATTCTATATATGTCTTCCTTAGAGATAATACAGAGAGAAAACCGTCGCGTCGTTCGGGAATTTAGGTCTATTGTTACCAGTACAGTGCTAATATTACCGTTTTTGTCTGTGGACCACACTGTTACGTCATTGTAGTTCACAGTAATCATATTGATAGTTAACATACAAATATTATAAGTACACATATATTTTCCAATAAATAATAAATATGTAGCAAATAACAACTACATATATTAGTTCTCACAGTCGTCACGTCGATTCTCTATCTGCAAAGTCTCCATTACGTTTTGACTGAATTGTATATTTTTGTTTGAGGATGGGGCGGTTCCGGCCTGCGACGTAGCGCGCCGGGTACCAGCAGCGTCCGGAGGCGGCGTAGGGCTACACGCGGCGGGGTGCGGGGGCCGCGTTTTGACTACTCTAGCCAACGCTGCTCGCGCGCCTCTGCTCGCCGCGGCCACGCTTCTCGTTGCCCATGCGCTGTCGCTCCTGCTCGCGCTTGCCCTTACTCTCCGCGCACATCCCTCGCACAACTATAAAGCGTAAGGCAACTGTTACACTGGCGTATGTACTATACTCAGACGTTTTTACAACTAACGTACAAACTTATACTCCACGAATTACTATAGAAATGTGACTGCGCTCGAGGGGCGTTTTCACCCGTCATACAACCCGTACTCGGACTGATAAAACCTTAATTATCATAATAATAAAACCTTGTTTAATACAAGTGGAATTGAGAACAACAGGGTTTATAAACACTTATTGATTACAAACAGTTATTGTAAGATATTATTTTAATATGTTTTCAGTCGTTGAGCGACTTTAGTGTGTATAGCATAGACACTCTACCCACCGTCACAATGCATTTATTTTGTTCCTATTATAATTAGTTTTATTCAGTAGTCTATGAAACTGAGCACACACACATGTGAACGTAGTGATATTATAGAGCGAGATCCCAAATATTTTCTTACAACTTAAACATATGGTATATGATGAGAAAATAAGAATCTCTGGCGGGATCTTGGACCAATAAAATTAGCATTTAAAAGCACCATACCATGAAAAATATTCATATTTGTAGGTAACTAAACATAATACTATCTAAGTCATGACAAAGTTTTTATATTCACAAACATAATTTATTTATATTAAAATAAATTATAATTAAGTTTATTGATGTAAGGCATTAACCAAAACGTGTGTAGTTTTAATGTTAGACGTAGTTCTTATACAATAATCTTTATATTTAAAAATACTTTTGAACAACATATTATATAGGTACAAACTAAACGATGTCTTATCTCAGTTCACGGATCTGTTTTTGTTTAAAGTTTTTTAAATAAGGTATTCAACCATGATTCCATAACGAACACACTCAGAGTCGTCCATTAAATTATCTGTAATGGTAGATTTTTTTTATTATTACAAATGTAAAGTTTAATTACTGATTAGTTAATGTCTGATGTAAAGAAGAATAGGGCATTCAGAGCACTTTTTATCATCTATCTATGTATAATTTGTTAACCTTTAATGAACGACTTTGAGTACTGTAGTAATTTTACTCGCAAGTGTGTCCATTACACTGCCATTTATTGACTGATTTTTTATATATAATAAATATTTGTGTGTGTCTGTACACGTTCTCGATGTATCGTTTGAGTACAAATTTTTGTTTTTTTTTTTAAATATAGCTTATTTGTAAGATTGTTGAATTACTTTAGAGTTTAATTTTTAACAAGTACGAAAACAGTACTTCGACTGATTCAGTTAAGACTACTTCATTTTGATATTCCATGTGTTTTTTTTTACAATAATATTGATAATAATAATGGTAGCTATTGTTGTCTATTTCATGGTCTATAGTCTATAGCATTTCCACTCACTCCCGAATCTCAGGATAAGAGCGATAAATTAATTTAAGGTATACCATCATCTGGTGCCATGTATTCTTAGTTATATTTATTGTTGTGTTCGGTGTCTTAAAATAAATGAACAAAAAGTGTTGTGTTTGTTTCTTTACTTCTTATATATTGCGATACTATTATTTTTCATCCTATACCAAACTTAAAGACAACTTTCCTTTTAACAATGCAAATAATACTTTTAATATAACCTACAAAGAAGTACATATGGCGCCTGTTAATTGGACATTTCATTTAACTTTCGTGACGTCTGGAACTCAATTGATATTCCATCGCGTGTCGGAAAATATGAAAATGATGTCATGTTAGATCAGCTAACATGCAAATTGAACCTAAGTTAAACGTTACTCAGAATATGTTATTACAGAGGCGATTTATTTTCGAAAACATCTAGCGTGTTATTGCGTTGTATAAAATATTAGGCGCTTACATTACTTGCATTTAATACAAAAATATATACGTCGACTCTCGATAATTTGACACTCGTTAATTTGAATCTCTCGATAATTTGAATAAAATCAATGATAATTGGTCCCTTCGGTAATTTGAAGTTGAAAAAGTATTATCTTGCCAACATGCGATAATTTGAAATCCGGTCTTCCCTACTCTCTATAATATGAAGCGTTTATCATGCACATACCTGTCGTTTGTTTACATACATGCACAGACTTGTCTTGATAAAAATTTGTGAATAAGTGTTATAATAATTGTTAATACATAATAAGAATATAGAAATAATAAGTAACAAATTTTGATCAAATTCTTATTTCCTTCAGTCGCCCCTCCCCCTCGTGGTTATTCAAACACTTGTTATTTTGAACTCTTGATAATTTGAAATTTATCTCTGGTCCCTTGAGTTTCAAATTGTCGAGAGTCGACTTAAGTTTGTAGTATGAATTATATAATATAATCGGTGTTATGATATATCTGATGACAATAGTATTTTTAAAAACACTTCAACTTATTGCACTGGTTACTACATATTTATTACCATTATCTTGGAGATACAACGATATATAGGCTAAATTCGAATCGCAGATAATGAAATAATACAACTTGTGTAACTATAAATAAATAGAACATGAGAGCGTAAGTCTCGCGGTCAAAGATACTAAACTATCTTAGTTTAGTTCGCATAGTTGTGAACGTTACTCTACTGACAATGTTTCTTATTATCAGCACTTTTGATGGCCTAACTATGTATTAAATTGACCTGAAGCTAACATAGCGAGGAGCTATCGCGGGTCATTCAAATATACGTAACAATGAACCATCTGTGGACAAATGAATGCATTTGATGATTGCGAAACTTTGTGACAATCACAGATTGCATCAGTCGTGCTTACTGCTTAGACCTAGCGATGGTAAATGATGACACTACAACAAACACATCAAATTCTCATTTGCGAACTCTGATGTAAGGAGACATTAGGTGTATGGTTGCAACATTCTGCTGACTCTAATAAGAGTCGTGTAACATGTACATTAAATATTATCATTTGTCGCTATTGGATTTAAATAACTTTATATAACGTTGATGCTTGATGACCAAGGGTATAGGTAAATATAAGTATAGTTGTATTATAATTCATTTCCACGTCGAATTGTTAAGAGTTCAGGTTTCTTGAAGTCGGTTAAAATTGTATTTAGAAGTGAACAATGCGCCTATTTGTTATCTATAAGTATCAGTCTTGTTCATAAAATAAAATACTTACTAATAATAACAATTCTTACTTGTAAATCTTACTTTATTTTGGCGTCATTCATTAATAGTCGAAGTGACTATTAGAACAAAACAATTCAATATCTATTTTTAGGCTTACATAAAACGTTTATAAAAAACTGACCCGACCTACGCCATATTTTCCTCCACCGTTTTATAAGTCCACTGGTGCACAGCCGTGATTCGAACACACAACCTCGGAGTTGAGGGTTGCACCCTTAAGAATGAGCCATTGAAAACTTGAATCTAACTTTATCGCATTGGGTCGTCGTCGATATTGGCTAATCAATTTCACCTACAAATTGTGTGAAAACCTTCAACTTTGTAACCAAGCTCGATCATAAGAAAATTTGTCAGTAACAGTTCTTCAGTAGTGATATAACTAAATATATTTTTTGTTGATGTAGGTATTTAAAGTCGTAAGATGATGTGTGGTGTAATTGTAGTTGATTGTGTCGCGATACCGTAGGCAGAGGGTCGCGACTCGCAGCGTCTAATGGTCTTCAATTAGAAGCAATCAGCCCTCGTCTTGAGCTTGTGACACTCGCCGCTCGGCACAAATCAACTGTTGCTTATTGATTCAACTATTTAGGTCAACCGAATTTGTACCTAGTGGCGAGTGGATCAACCGAGCGGTAGCGTAACTGCTACCCACCTGCCGAGGAAGGGACTCAAGGGCTAAACGACCACTGATCGTATTGACTATTCTATAGAAAGCAACAAATAAATTACCTGTATAAGATCGGAATGCGCACGTGTACGGGTTGGAACAGGTTTTTGACTTAGTGTGCGCTGTTTGTTTCTTTGTGTGCCTTTTGAAGATGGCGCAATTTCTACTTGTCGACTGTATAAGATACTGAACTTGAAACTAAATTAAAACCTGTTTAAACTATGATCTGGTAACTTTTATATTCATTGACGAACCAATACAACAAACGCATTATTACCTAAGACCTCAGGTAAGGGCGTAAAGCAGCTGTCGGGTCAGTTATACCGGTCCCTTTTCGGGCGAGTATATATTTTTTAACTCAAATTTATAGTGTATTTGATTATCTTGAGTAAAATTTATTCCACCCAACTTCTATTTATTGAATTATTCGTTAGTATAGTTTTTCTGACCTGATATAAGTGCACGAATGTATACTTTGCGTAGGTGACAACTGACCTTGGTTAAAGCTATTAAATAAAATTCTGCCATTCATTCTTTCAAAGAAACTAACCATTTTTAATTGCTAGTTTGCGTATCTCAGTAGTCATTGTATAATATACAATGACTACTGAGATAGTCAATGGTAAATGGAAGTGTAGCATGAAGCATAAGCAACGGTTTACTGCTACGGTTACCCAACTGAGGTCCGGGACGCAGGACGCACGCTCCGCACCCCCGCTCTTTCTATTCACAAACCGCCCGCTCCAGACGCGCGCCTAGTGTCGACAGTGAAATTCAAAACAAAAAGGTCGTCAGTGCCTTATGAGGCTTGGTGAGTGTCGGGTGTGCGCGTGTTCCCGCTAAGCTAGTAAAGGGTCGCGGCAGGCCCCAATGTGCATTCAGTGAACAGCTAGTGACCGCCAGCTGCTGCGCCGCCATGGGCTGCGCTCGCGGGATTTGCACCTCACAGAGCGTCTTCATCTTTATCAACATCGCTTTTGCAGTAAGTTTAATAACCAACCCCTGTGTTTGCATGTTTAATGATATAATTTTTTTGTGCGTGCAGAGTGAACAACTTTTTTAAAATAAAGAGTAATTGTTTATAATTTCGTAATGAAGACTATTTGCGTAAATAAATTCCTACAATCCCTTATAATACGAATTGATTTACTTGTTTTTTTAAAAAATATTAATAATAATTATAAAGTTAATCGAACTTATTTCTGTTTCATACCGACAAAAATGTCTGCATTCCTGAATAAAAATATGAGTAACGACGGTTCAAGTCATAGCCGAGTTAAGATTTAAGCATAATTCAGTACATGACCTGAAATTTAGACGAGGTCACAGTCGTTTGATTTAGCACTTGTAATGCAATTCCAAAATATTGAGTTCATAATGTAAATATTGTGGTGACGTCAAGCTAAGCTTGATCTCTCGCATAACCTTATGCCCTGCAGCAGCCATACCTTTGATAAGTACTTATTATCATTAGATGTCATATTGTAATATTTCCTTCAATTATAAAATCAATTCACGTAATATCAGAAATTAAACAAACATTTTCTTATGACTTTTGTTTAATGAACAAGAACAGATACCTTTTATATTTAGCAACACAATCTGCTGAAACTTTTCTTTGTATGATTTGTAATGTAATAAATTATTAGAAAATAACTTGCCGTATTTAAAACTAGTTTGATATGGCTCCTTATTTTTGTCGCACACAATTTGAAAATGATCCATACATACATAATATGTATTACCAAGTTGTATTTGGTATCAAGTAGGTACCTTTTTTAAAAAAAAATATTTTGGACTTACAATAATTAGGGTTGCCAGATTTTTTTCAGCCTATAAGGAGCAATTGCTTAAATAGGCAAAAATACGGGAATTAAATTTTTTACCCGGGACAATTAAAAAACAAAATTATATAGTGACAATTTTATTAATATTTTTCCGAGGAGCAAATAATTTTTATTTCTTTAACATATTTATAAAATCAATACAATTATAACCGTAATTAATTAAAAAAGGTCATCAACTCGCTTTCGGTACTGGAAATCCCTTTGATGACTTTCTTTCAAGTTTCAATCGCTCCCATCCTCCCTCTTGCAATCAGAAGTTGTATTAACTACGTATATATTCAGGTTTTTTCTGGTTATTTGGAATTCTTGATACAAGCAATCCATAATTAAATAATTATGGATCTTCTATCTTATAATGTTCCGCAGCTTCTTGGAATTTATTGTATTCAGATTTAAAGTTTAAAAAGAGTACCTTGGAGAGAATATTTTTTTCTGAAAAATCATATCTTTACAACACGTTTTTTTAGTAATTCGTTTGCGTCAGCAGTTAATCCGTGTATTATTTAATTTAGATTTTTAAAGATTTAATAATAAAAAACGGAGCACGGTTCGAATACGGGACAGAGTAAGCATAAAATACGGGACGTCCCGGGAAACACGGGACTTCTGGCAACGCTACTTACAATAGCGAATAACATATTTTGAAATATAAAGTACATAGATATGGATATAGATATACCCTAAAATAGTAAATAATTGCGTTTTTATATACAAGAAAATAAACTGGTGAGTGAAATTCTTATCTTGTTTACTTTCTGCCATCAGTGGATTTCAATTTTCGGTAAGCAATGAATGTACTCCATACACAATATTTTTTGTTCTTGTATTTGTACCATATTTATTGTTGTATTATAGATAATTTATCGCTGATAAACTAAAGTGGCTGAGACGATAAATACGTTATTGTTCGGCAAACTATAAGAATATGTATATGGCCATAAATAATAAATGTTTCATTGATTCATTTGGCCACATAACTTTAATACGGTAATATCTATATTTGGTGTGGTGGTTAATACTACATCAATAATTGTATTCAAAATAACATACATTTTCTTCTAAATTAAATTTTACATACCACTCATCACATATTCTGCCGGCGCTGCTTGGCACTACGTATCTTATTTTTTCTAAAATTAAATATATTTATTTTGTATAATTAAAATCTTAACATTATTGTAAAAACGGCGAAAGAGTTTCCCTCTTGCCGCTTAAATTTTTCCATACACTGTACAACAGGATATTTTTTCCTTGACAGGATTGCTTTCCAATATCAATTGACAGCAACAAAAAATTGGTCTAGTTGGTTAACGATTAACGAGTCTTTTATTCTATTGGAATAGGTACAACTTGAAAAGCAATGGATTCCCTTTGAAGTGCACAATTATAAAATAGTGAAGGTTTACAGAAATTGCTCAAGGTTAAGGATTTTATTTTCTGGCTTCAATGACGTGTGTTTCAAAGAGAAAAGACAACATTTGACAACTGTAATGTTGTAGAGAGAATATTTTGATTTTTTGCTTTTTTGTTTAGAATACTCAAAACTACTATACTCAATTACGTTACAAAATCTATTGTAATTTATTATATAATATAATGAAAGTCTTCTGTATACTATCTGCGGGTAACATATAATGTTTAAAGGTTCCAAAATTTAATAATGTATGAACGTTTCTCTACTATTTGTAAATTCGTCCATACAAGACTGTCATAAGTAAATTTTATGAAATGTTCCGAATGTTTGTTAATAAAATTAAGCGCAATAGAAAAATATATGCCAAAAATGCCCACAGGTTTTCTACTAGGTTTTTGAGTTATGAACGATGAGTGATGATCTAAAGACTTTAAGACTCTTAGTTCAGTATTTTTAGACAAGAGATTCTGGTTTTAAAATTAACCTCATAACAATATAACAATACATATTATGATGTGGTCAGCGCATATTTGCCATGTCATGAAATGGTATTATGTTATTTTGTTCACTTGGTTTTCTTTGAGGTTTTATGTAAAATTTATATTGCAATATAATTAGTCATGAGTAATTACTAATAGCGTCGATGCGATTATCATCGGTCAGCAGAACTTTGCACGTGTGAGTCAATAATTCTTTGAAATTCATATAGTTATTACTATTATTAATGCTCGCTTTACCTGTTTTCGTGTATTTACTTTCAGTTGATATCGTGTATTTATGAGGAGTAAACTTTTTACACAATGTAAAAGAAAATCCAATTTAAAAAAAAATAGGTATAACAGAATTAGTGAAATAAACTATGTTATAAATAGCAATTTATCTTATAACACTTAATCGATTTCTTCATAAAATCGTAATAATATTTATGCACTGAGAGGGGATTTTCTTAATACCTACCTTCCTTAAAGTGTAATAAATTGTACAAGTATGTGTCATCTTGGTGATAATATTTATATTGAGAAAATAAGTTTGTCATAATACAATAATTCTTTAGAGAACCATGTCTGCTGTGCTATATTTAAAAATAGGTTTATGAATATAATCTCAAAAAGATTACAATAATCACTTATATGAGATAACATTTTAGACTTAAAAAGTATTTAGGCCTAGGTGTAGTGCCTGCGCCTGCGCACACTCTCAAATTGTGCTCCCTCTTAAGTAACAACCCAATTTCCATAGTTCTCTAGAATAATCTAAGCGTGGGTAATACAATACATAAAGCATGATTTTGATCAATTAGTTTTGTAACGTTATAATATTACCGTGGGACTTGTTTTTGGGGCAGTGCTCCATATTTTGATCACGTAATTTATGTGAGGTTTTACTAATACGTTATATATTGTATATCGCGTTTTATATGGAATACATCGGATCATACTTCGAAGATAGCCTAGATATATGTTCGATTTGGAAATGCCAGGTTAAAACAGCTATCTAATCTTAGGTTTAGATATTTTTCCATGGTATTTTTGTTGTATAGCTTCACCATTAATTAATTAAGTGTTTGATAAGATGGATTTGTTAATATTTATATAGCTTCCTTAAATATTATATATATAGCTTCTTTATTAGCCTTTAAATATTATATATAGCTTCTTTTTGAAATACTGTGAGGTGATTATACTGAAACCGCGAGTGAAGAACGTTCATATTGGCTTGAGCTTTAAGATTAAGACTGAAAAGATAAAAAATTATGTTATTAGAATTTTTATTTCGATAAGTAACTACAGGAAGTGCGGCCGCCTTTGTTTATAATTAGCATACAACTGCAATTCTTGTTAATGCTAACAATACCTGTCTCATATTGCGAAATTGCAATAGTTCTTGTACCAACGGCTAATATGATTAAATGTTTTAGACGGTGTACGGTAGTCAGTACGTGACTTAATTGGGTATTCGTCGTGTCTACTTATTCCCGCTGCTAAACAGTTACAATCAAGCCTATAGGTACAGCCTTTCACATTTGTATACTTATCTCCCTTCTTTTGGGTTCGTTTTATAACTAAACCCGATTTGCGTATAAATTTTGGGTTACCATAAACATCAAAGAATGATTGATATAACTAACTGTTTCGCATTTGAAAATCTCTCTGTACGACCTTCAAAGACACTGCTATAATTCACATGAATTAAAAGACATTATGAAACGATTTGGCATTATGACGATGTTGGCAAGCCTTTTTAAATTTCGTTTCCTCAAACATAAGAAACTTACGGTTACCAAAGTCCACAGTGTCTTATGACGCAAGTATTTATATTGATTTGTTTTATGCCGCGAGGTTTGGCTTCGCTTTTTGTTAATTGTGACCGGTTTTGGGACATAGCATTTTAAATTGTGATTGACCTGAATTGACCCTATAAAATTTATGTGTAGTGTGTAGTGATTAGTTAACATTTGGTGTTGTAAAATTGTAATGTATAATGTCCCTCTCCATTTCAATTGCGTGGAAACTGAAAAACGTATTTTAAAACGTCTAATCGCACAAATGACAGGAAGCGTGTTTTTATACAAAAGGTAACAAAAAATTGCCAAACTAAATATGCTGAGGCATACAAAAACAATAATAACAAGAACAGTAATATACAGTGTCCTATTACTGAATACAAAGGAATATTATAAATATTATTTAAAATTTACTTAATGCACAGTAATAATACTTTGTTAATTAGGTATTGTAATAGATGCTGAAGATGCATACAGTTTAATACTGAATTAGTCCATAAAACGGATCGAGGCAAGGATATACGAGAAATGTGTAAGCATGAGCTCATTATCAGATTAAGACCTACGAGAATAAAAGTGCGTGCTCCTATTTCACCATGCCTCCTGCTGATAGAGGACAAATCTTTGTTTTTAATTTATTTTATTATGATTAATTAACTATTATTTACTTAAGATGTCATGTGGAACATGGTGTAATGGTTGCAGCTTCTTACAAACATTGTGTAAAACAAAAAACTTGGCGATTAAAAAGAGTGGCGGAGACTTTATTGCCAGTTCTTCTCTTCCGTTATACGCCCTTGAATTGAGAAATTGCAGTAAATTTGAAATTAGAAGCATTTAATATATATTTAGTTATTGACATTCATAAGTGTATATTGTGTTACCTATATGAATAAATTATTTTTATTATTATTATTTATAATAATTATTATTTGATTTTAATTGATTTGAGACCTAAGACCTACCAGACGTTACCATAGTAAACATAGTTTTACAAAGTACTAAATGCTAAGCGAGATATATCAAAGTACTCTTATCTATACGTATTTAGGGTAACCCGAGCATTTGCCCTCAATTTGTAGTCGCACATTTTGAATATAATTTGTCTCGTCTACAAAAAATACTGACATGACATAAGCACTTGATGTAATAAAGATTTTATTATCTGTCTGTACATATCACAAATATATTAAGAATTTGATTATGACACATCAGACTTTATTCTTTGTGTCCTCCACAATAAAGAAGATGCGACGTAAAGTTACGGAACCGGGTCTTTGACCTCACTTGTTAACAACCAGATGAGCACCCAGCCTCCTTCATATATTTCTACTTACTTGAAGTGAGTATTGTGTTCGTCGTTTGACTAATACAGCGATATAATGACTAATTTACAAGCTTATTTAATACTACGTAAGAAATTTTATTGTTCTTGTAAATAGGTATAACATTGTACAAGTTGTACAATTGTAAAGATAGGCTAATTACGATAGTCGTATAATGAATAATTAATTAGTAATTACCGGTTGTCGCTCGGCTGTATTATAACCATATTAATTTCTTTAAATTGTTTTAGTTAGAACTGAAAACTGCAAATTTCATGTAGTTTACGAAAAATAATTTTAAATTACTATAGTGAATAGTCATTACTCAATAGTCATGACTGCTTTAGTGGCGTCTTCTCAGCTTGTCACACGTTTAGTAGGTGTTTAATATGAACAAGAAAAACATTAGAACAAGACGAACATTCCTAAGGCTGAGATATTTAATAAAAATCACAACGAAATACTTATACTATTCTTGAATCAAAACAATACCGCGATTCAAGACTCCACAGGCGACATCTATTTGTTGAACATAAAACTATAATCATTTAAACAAAATGTTCTTTGATTAAAGAAATTATTTTCATTAAATTAGACAAAATTAGGGAGGTTGAAGACGGAGATGATATCGTTAAAAACTGATTTATTATGATATAAAAAGAGTATTCTGTAACATTGTATTGTATATAACTTTGTATTCTGCTTATTATAAACGTTGTTTCTGTAGATACATATTTTCTTGTAAAGATATTTTGGAATATTACTGTATGGTAATGAATCCATTCTTAGTTATTACATATGACAGACATCTTTTGATGAGAACAAGGCTTACTTAAGAACTAACGATTACCTAAATACGACGACTATTTCTTTGGTCTTGATAGCATTGCTGAGCACAATGAGCGTCTGTGTGCCGCCGATATCGCCATGACCCACGTCGTAACACTGCGGTCAGCGTGTTTGGTGAATGACGGCCATTGAAGCGGAAAGTCTCTGCGCTGAGTCAGGGACGCGCGCGCTGCTTCACGCGCGATTACTTGTACAGTCAATAATATATAGGATGCTATTGTTCCAGTGGTTCACTTTTTATAAATAAAAAAAAAGTCCAATCTAGAAATTGTTTGGATTTGTCCTTTCTTTTTGATAACAATCGACTTGACTTTGACAAAGTGTGGCTACAGTGATCCTCCATCGCGCTCGGTCTTTTTAGCAGTTTTATCTCTAGTCTTTCCGGATCTTTTAGCCTCATCTTAGCTGTTATAACATGACATTGAGTGGTAGTCGAAATAATTAGGTGTTTGTAGCCCAAATGTTAACTAATTTAGGATTTTTTGACAGATGTACAGCGGCGCACTGCTGTCGACGGCGGCGCGGCTGGCGTGGGACCCAAGTACATACACATGGTTTCGATTCCTGTGCGCTGCACAATATCGTGTTTCACTGGCGTACGTTCTGGCTGCTGGGTTGTGGCTAGCAGCCCTGGTATACCTGGCAGTTGCGGCCGGTGCCGCGGCTGCAGCTGCACGCCGCCCCGCCGCCGCGTTGCACGCTTATGTGGCGGGTGTATGCGCCTTGGTGCTTAGTGAAGTGGCCTATGGTGCGTGGCTGGTCGCCTCTTTAGCTGCTTGGTGGCGTGCCGCGCCCGAAGCCGAACTGGCGCGCAAAGGCATCGACTTACTACACGATATTAAGCCGGCGCTGCTTGCCGTCGAGCGCTACCGCAATTACGCACAACCTGTTTACAATATGATCGAGGTGAATCTCTTATATTTCAAATTGTATATTATGTTAGGTATATAAATTTTCAACGCAGCTTTATGAAACGTGCCTAAATATCAAGGTGTGGTATTGCAGGAGGTGGAAGCACGCGCCCCGAACAACGCCGTGATAGTGATCGTTTTCGCGGCGCTGGCAGTGGTGCTGCAAGTTGCGGCGGTGGTGGTGGCGCGGCGACTGGCACGCGGAGGAGTCACGGCAGGTCGGCGGTGTGAGCCCAGCGAAGTTGGCGAGGTGGACAGTGACAGCGAGGCCCTGGAAAAAAGCGCGCCATCTGCACCGACCGCGTCCCCGCCGCCACCGCCAGGATGGCACAAATCCGCTAACTTGCGGATGTACACGATATTAGACAAGATTTTCTAGCAGGTTATTACATTTATTTATTGAACCAATAAGCAGATGTGGTCGCCGCTTCTGGGGTACCTACCTAATATACTTCTGAAAGTATTTGTATAAGATTTTTGAGTAGTTCTTTTGTGGTCTAAACATTGCTTCATTAATACTCTCATTTTAATACAAATGGAATGTGGGTTACATGATTTGTTACTAATTTTCAGGAGGAGGGTGAGTCTCGCAAGAGCGTGACTCGTCCTCAGAGAGAGCCTTGCGAGTCGGAGCATGGCGGGTCTGCGAGGGCAGCGGCTGTGCGCGACGCACGGTGGGACGCGGTACACGCGCAGCTGGCTGCCGCCGGCGGACGTCCTGCGCGAGCTCCCACCGCACTCCTCATCCTTCACACAGACCTCTAGCCGTCCTCTGGTTTGGTAAACCTTCTGTGTGAGCGGTAATCGCTCCTTATATACGTACGATGAACGAATTCTTGCCCTATTGTCTTCTCCTATAATTGATTAAGGTGTTATTTCCGTCTTTAATACTACATAATATTATTAATTCACACGTACGCCCTTAATTATGGCACAATACAAGAATTTAACACTTCAATAATTAATAGTGAGAACTAGGAACGAAAGCATTAGCATTAGACAATGCTAATTCTAAATATTTACTTCGATGTTGAATAACGAATTTTTGAATACATATTAGTTAAACAAACGTTTTTTGTTTCATGAATAAACACAAATATGTATGTAGGTATATATATCAAAAATTGGTTATAATTGATTTGTTAATCGATATACGAAGCGGCAGATTTTATGTAATTTTTCATAGAGATCAAGTAGCCCAGCATCCGTAGCATAACGTGCTACTTTGTTCTACAGTTTTTTCAACGAAAATCAATAACGCACACTGCCTCCACTAACGAATTATTCTTACCTATTGTAATATGTGTTTACATTGTATTAAAAATGTTTTGCAATCATAGCAATACTGCGGTTCAACGTGTTTCGGCCAAGTTCCTCAAACATAGTTCCTTCACTCATACCGTTTGTTTTGTAAATTACAGACGGAATGTCGTGGAAGTAACTACATTTGTCGTGTTTTATTCTCTCATATTTCGTAATAAATAAATTGAATGTATTCTACGAAAATACGTTGAAATACGCATGTGTTGCATGAATTGGAACGAACTTAAGCTGTTAAACAGACTGCCATATTATTTATAATATTAAAAGTATTGTTTAAGTAGTAAATAAAGGCGTGAATCGCCAGTGATAACGTATATCTAGCCTAAAAGTTGACTCATATCACCTTTGTATTGCATGTGTTTGTGATTCCTTAGCTGGTAAGTGTTCTGTTACAACGAGTGGTGCTAATATCACTGCATTTTGTACGTAGTATGTTGATACGTAATATTTTATCGTTATACTTACTGGTTTAATAGTAACGTATAGTTAATGTTCTAAAGCACAACGGGAGGTGCAGATTCGCCATGTTCCTTCGTCACCAATTGGTTAAACGCCGGTGATAGACGAAGTGGGAGCGTTCCGGTGCCAAATAGCTTTAAGTTTAGCGAATAGTAAGTAATTTGTTACTAATGGGCCAACAGCAGCATGACTGCACAAATTGGCCCGACGACTTTAACAAATTATGCATTATAAGAAAACTGGTTCATACTAGACAATAAGTAGCGTCATATGTCTTCGAGCTATTAAAATACTTTAACTCAATAAATAAATATTTTTATACCGTTTATTGATTTTAATTTTTGACAATCATAAAATTACAGCTTAACTGTTACTAGTATAACTTAAAATTACTTCATCTTTTATCACTTTATACTTGAACACAGCAGTTTTATTACACGAATATTCATGTCTAAGGAGTGAATGTCCTCGTGCAAATGGCAGTCAAGTGTGGCTGGAGGAAGGGGTCTCAGGTGCAAGCAAGTGGCGCGTCCTCGTTGCGGTCATCATGCAGCAGCCACAGTCTCCCGCCACGGTACACCGCTCGAGACTTTCCTTTGCGACTGCTACCCTCAATGTCAAATATAAATTTAAATTTGATAATTCTGATGCTCAAATGTATGAATGGATTCAAATTTATTGAACATTGAGCCCATTCTAAGTTTATTGAAACTTGGTATAAACAATACTAGATATTATTATTAAGGAAATTATCAAAAGTTGCCTGCCTTTGTCAGGCATAAATGCAGTCGTTTTAAAAAAGACACCCATACATTACAAAAAGTTTTTGAATCTTTCACAACCATACAGCAAAATACTCAACGTATCTCAACCGAAATTTAAATATAAATGACTTTAGAAGATTTATTTTATTGCAAATAAAGCCTTAAGGTGTTGCAACCTACATAATGTCACGGCATTTTATAATAAATATATAAAATGTTCCTATTTGTATGCTAGGATTTTCGTTAAATATACGTTAATGTTTGAATGAATTCATACATTACAATAGACTAATATTATAGATAATGAGGAGATAGATTCCAGTTAACGTTACCTGAGTGGTGTGGAGAGTGTGAGTATTGAAGGAGCGCGGCGTGGTGGGCCAATAGCTGAGATCAGCGCTAACAGTGCTGCTAGCAATTGCAACGTCAATAGCATTACGGCAGCAGCGCTCAGCGCTCGAAGCTGACGCGGCAGATCATCGCGTGCTTCGCGCATCAGTGCGGCCACACGCGCGATCTGGGGTAGTGATGGCCATTGTGCTAACTCTTCCAATAATGGTTGTAAGTGTTCACCTAATGCCGCCGCGCGTCGGACCTCCCGCGCTTGCTCACCCTGCGTCCACTCGGTGGTGCGTGCCCATACCCAGCCTCCACAAGCTGTTTGTGCGATACTGCATGCCACGAGGATTCCAGCGTACTGTACACATAACTCTTACTATCTTACTGACATTTAGCGGTATTCTTCGAATAGTTAAGAACTTTTACACATATTATTTAATCACGTATGTCTATATTTTATTATATATCCAGTATTATTAAACAAAACTAATGTATTCATCGATCATTATAGCGACATAACTTGAACGTTAGCGTTGAATTGAAAAACTAAAATAACTAACAGTTTTGACTATTACTGGATAAATATCAATATAAGTGTTCCATTGAAAAAAAAAGATCTGCTATGTTATCTTATCAGATATTGTAATAATAATTTCAATCTTTGTTGTTGTCTTTTTGTTGAACAACAAATAACTAGGTACTATGTATATAAGTAGGTTACATTATTAGCTATGTATACTTATTAGACGACAAGACTATACCATATAAAGAAGCACGCGACGCAGAGAGCGGCGATGAGATTGTAGTGCAAGAAGTGCAGCGTGACCGGCGATCAGCGTCACAATGGCCAGCGTAGGCAGCAGCACGGCGGTAACACGAAACTCGAGCGGAAAAAGTTCGCGTGCTGGCACATAAAGTGTAGGATCCCAGCATGCACGCAGCCCCGTCAGCAAAACTCCGCCAACCAGCACCTCAAAACGCAAACTACTGTTACTTATTACTGACTTCACCATATGTAGGTACACATCGCAATTATTACGTCAGCTCACCATCAGTAACAAATTGACGTGCAGCAGCAACGCAGGCGCGAGATTGGCACAGCACGCCATCGTCTGGACGGACGGTGTCCGCAGTGGTAGGTGTGACTCATGACTGTTCAGTGTTCACATCTCGTATCTTATCATTAATCGCAAATTATCAGTGCTTTGCCCCGCATTCCTTCCCCCGGAGCGCGTCACTTTTCACATGACACAATTAACTACTCGAAACAATTGAATACATGGTAATAAAAACAAATAAAACACGATGTCAATTTAATCACCTAAATGTTGGCTTATCTCGTCGTACTATCTTGTATGATAAATAAAATCAATCACTCAATTGTTCAACATTTATTTATTAAGATTGAGAGTTATGAAGGTCCGGTGACCGGTGCAAAAATATATAACTGTGCCGCGAGCAGTACACAACGATAAACATCTACGACACATTCAACAAAATTACTTTTTATTATTCCTATTATAGTAATACTATCGCGAAGCACCGCGATCGGCGGCTCCCAACTTCACATCACTGTATGATATGACATCGTAGATACTATTATATATTACACTATACCACAAAGGCCTACAGAATCAGTTTCTCTAATATCTCTTGATATTTAACATCAGAAGGCGCCATAAGATATGCCGTCGTTTTCTAGTGTTTAATACACAATCTGCTTTCTATCAGCGGCAGTACCCAATCTGTTATAAGGTTCGATGTAGGGAATCAAGTAAACAGGTCCATCTCGTATGATGTCTCACTGATGTATTAAATGATGAATCATTTATGAGTGACATCATTATTTTAGAATGTGCGTTAAGACGCTAGCGATTCGGCATTGGGTACATTTACACCCAGTCATAAAATATTGCCTTTTAATATAGCTTTTTATATAAGTATTTTAAAATAGCACATTTAATGGTAACATTAAAATCTATACATATGTAAAGCAACACTTAAGTATCCTATCAGATAATAGGTATAGAATTCTATCTTAATAATATTATACATTTAGTTACATTTTTTCTACGTTCATAATTATAACATTTTTTTAAATAATTTTTAAACATCTTCAATTAATTAGTTTGAGGTTACATTACTATCTAATGTTTATTTAACTACAAAGTAAAGTAGGTATTTCCTTTTTACTTTTTATAGTAAATCGCTATTGAGGTAATATTAAATATTGAAATATATTAAAATACTAACCAAATCTGATTTAATATAAAAAATATGATTACATTATTATATCTGAATTTTAAACAATAAATAAAATGGGATGTGCTGTAGCCGGGTATGCAATCTCGAGTCGAGATCGTTAATTTGAGATCTCGTGGGATAAAGAATTACAATCTCGCGTGGTATTTTCTAGATCTCTGAACCCTAGATATTTAGGAGTGATTTTGGAAATAACTTCTTAAGAAGCTAGCGAGTATCGATACTGGTGTCTGTAACCGAAGTGTAAAAATATACCTACTCATACTCATATAAAGAAATTAACTTTTCTGATACTACAGCCACTTAATCTCGTTAATCCTACGCGATCTTGTCAAAAGTGTCGAGATTGATCTCGCGGGATCGAGTTTGCATACACTAGCTATAGTAAACATTGCCAACATTTGGAATAGAGCACAATAATAAAATAACTATAAATATAATTTTTAACAAGTTGCTACAAAACATGTACGTTTCAGAACTCTCGTGTCCGGCAGTGTCGTTTATCGGTAAGAGCCAGGCTGTTCACTGAGGAAGGGGTTGGCGGGCGACGGTGCAGGAGGACCACCTCCCGGCACGCTTAAGCTCTCCCCGCCACTGTAGTTCTGCAACGAAAACACGGATAAGTAACATACCTATAATGTAGTTAATAATTATACGGATATACTGTATTACACTCTACCTGCGTGGCACCATAGTTGTCATGGTGTGCGAGATCAGAGAGGCGCGTGGACGACAGTGCACGTGGCAGTGGAGCTGAGGGCACCCCGTGTGGTGCTAACACGCCTGCTTCCGCAAAAGCGCGCGCCTCTTCCTCGCTGTCGACGCCGGCACCACCGGCTCCAGTCGCAACGTCACCCGCATCACGGAAGTTAACGAAAGCAAACGCCGCCAGTGCTACTGCACACAGCAATCCGTAGCCGGCAAAGGTACGCGTAGTGCCCCACTTAGCGACGGCGATGCCGCCGATTACAGCGCCACAACCCCGTCCCAGCCCGTGGTGCAGCCCTTGAAGTACACCCTGCGCGGACGAGCGAAGACCCGGAGGAGAGCCGTGTGCAATGTACGAACAACACGCTGCCCACACTGCCGCATGCGTGACCCCCTGTACAAACTCAAACGGTAGCACCCACCAGGGGTCTGACAGCCAGGAAATGTACAAGAACCGCACAACATTGCCGGCTAGCCCCAGACACAGCACCTGCGAAATATTCCGTGTTAATACTTCCTTCAAGAGCTTCCGTAGACCATCGTATTTCAGAGGATAGTCTTAGACCGTTTACCTTTACGTGGCCCATTTGTGTGATGAGCTTAAAGCTGAAGAAATAGGCAAATATTTCCGAAATGTGATTGATGACTGACGCCACCCCGAACAGAGTAGGTGAGCCTCCGATATCCTAAAACGTACATTAGAACGAGGTTTATTACCGGATTGTTACTATGTTTTAATAAAATGAATTAAAACATGTCAATACTATTATGATTATTGAGAGCAAGCTATGTCAACCTGTAATTTCGTTTAAGCATTTTACTTGAAATTGTCACTTTAACGAAAAGTAAGGGATAAATTTGTTGGCTGACCTTTGTTTTAATCTAATAAATTATTACTTATTTAAAGATTGATAGATAATTTCTCTAACACCGCCTTACCTGAAGATGCCAAAAGAGGAACGTAAATATTAGGCCAATGCCGAAGCCCATAAACCAGGCAACGAGTAAAAAGGAGGCAGCCTTGACGTTTTGGAATTGGCGCAGCACGGTGACCCACTCTGGCATCTCGCGGGTGGTCTGCGCAAATACTTTGGCGTGGTGTAGTGGTTGTGGCGGGGGCTGTGGGTCAGGTGCACTCGTATCCAGACCCGGTAGTTGCAGCTGCGCCGCGAGTTGCGCTTGCATTTGTGCCTCTCGAGTTAGCTCGCTAGTTACTATTACCGGCGGTTCAACTTCGTTTTCGAAGCTCGATGGTTCATATTTGAATCGGATCTGGGTGGCGGTTACGAGTGCGGCACCCATAAGTACAGAGAAGGTTGCAAAGCAGATGGTATAATTCTTCTCGTAACGCTGCGGGCCACCGCACGGGTGTGTGCTGAAGGCGGTGCTGTGGTCCAGCGCGATGCCGACGAAGAACATAGCGAGACCCCAACCCAATGACCCGAACATGCGCTGGTGCCCATACCTACCATGAACAATATAATTAATGAAATCGCCAGACAAAACATAACTAGATCGGGCGACTTACACAAATTCGTAAACTAGAAGAAAATCAAAGAGTCTTTAATCAAAAACTCTTATTTATGAAATAAGTTTTAATAAATGTTCAACTTTTCCAAATACAGCAAAAATTTTTATAAAAATCATGATTTGTTTATAAGTTAGTGATAAAAAATATAAAGACCTGTCGGCGTCTTCGCCCAGCAAGGTAATAACCGCTGAGTCGGCGAGTGTGATGGCTGGAGCACTAAAGAACTCTCCGATGACCACGAGAAGCAGGAGCAGGAAGAAGGTCTTCTGAATATTAGGCGTAGTATAAACGATAAAGGAGTGCAGTGGTGTCACCCAGTCTGAATTGGCGGAGGGGTCATAGTTTTCTGCGTCGGAGACGGGCAACGGTGAGCCTGAGCTCGACCCAACAGGTGTACGGAAAGATTGAGGAACCGGCGGAGCGTCCGCGTCGTACCGTGGGGGTGCCAGTACGTAAGCCGAGCTGTTGACCGGTTGAACGCATGCCACTGCGCCTGGCTGTACCCAACTCAGTGGCAATGTGAATATAATCCACGCGCCAAGCGAGGCTAATAGAAGTGTGCGTCCCTTCTGCCAACGGTCTGCGAGTCCCCCCCAGAACGGTGCTGAGAGAAATTCAACAAATGGCCTCGTGCCGATCAGCAGCCCGCATTGCCCGGCATTCATACCCATCTGCTTGAAGTAAACACCCATCAAAGGAAAAAGGGAGCCGAAGGCAGAGTAGAAGAAGAAGTAAAAAGTCTTGACAGTGAGCAGTTCGGGGTCAACAGTGCCGGCGCCACACATCAGCTCTAGTAGGTCGTTACGGCCGCGCACTTTGTGCGTGGCGTCTTTTGGCGCCGGGTACCTGCAATAGATTATTTCTTATAACTTCTTTAGTGTATACAACAGTTTAATTTAGCCATCGCATTGTAACAAGACTTCGTAGATAATATGTTTTTTATTGATGTAACAAGCCGCAAACAGTTTGGAGACTCATATGATGTTAAGTGATACCGTTGCCCATAGACACCCACATTGCCAGAGAGCCAGTGCGTTGTCGCCCTGTTCAGAAATTCCCTTTATAATTTTTTAAATTGACTTTAAAAAAGGAAGCTTTTAGTTTGACCTGTATGTAGGCACGAATATGTGATAGAATAGTTAAAATACGGTAATATTTCCAAGCAAGTGTGCTAAATTGCGTAAGTTTATGTATATTCAATTGGCCAATCATCTTTTGGAAACTTAGTCGAGATGATCCTTCATTTAGATGAGTTTATTTCAGCCATCCAAGATTAATTAATATAGGATCAATAGTGGTTAAGATTGTGTAGTTTAAGTGTATAATGTTGGCATAATTCATGTCGGTATAATTTTCGTAAATTATTGCTTTTATGAAACCTTCTTGGAAAATACCTACCCACTACAATTTTTAAAAAAATATAGTTTATTTTACAGTAGTCAATATTTTTTATAACCTCTAAACTAGTTCAAAACTTATCAAAAATTCCATCACCATTCTAATTATGATTAAGTCAATTAACGCAACTTAGTGATATTATAAGTATGTTAATAAATAATAAATAAATGACTTTTTTATATTGTTTCTGTTTTGTGCACCACACCCCTCACAAAAATATTTGATATTGATAAAGGGCCCTATAAAAACACTTTTTTCACAAGAACAATAGTAGCTAGTACTGAGAACTACTTTACACCCGTTTAAAGTATGTCATTGTAGCACTCTTCTAAGTAGTCTTGACGCCTTTGTGATGACTCTAAAGGAATAGGACTTTTAGTCCGTCCTATTCCTTTACGAATAATGTATTGAATGGGAATAATGTATTATTATTATTTGCATAAAATGAAATCGCGGTAGTACGGTAGGTAGGCTTAAGGCTTCATTGTTAAAAAATAAATTTGTGTAGCTTTTTAGCTATGTTACATGTGGTGTACATGCGCAATTATAAGTGTTGTCCACCTGAAAACGAAGTCAACAAAAGCTTTGGGAAAGATGATGTAAAGTTATACTCATAGATAGTATAATTTCCATATAATACCATTGTGCAAATTGACAAATAAACACACCATGAAGAAAATGTCTTTTAGATATCGTTTAAAACCTAAGTTATAAGTAGATAATATAAATTTATAAACCTACTCATTGCTTATAACAATGACATTGATGACTAAGGTTTAGACAGAGGAATGGAAGAATGTATTTATGAGGTTTCAAGTCAACTGAAAACGAATATCAAGTGGTAAAATGGCGCCCATTTAGGAATTTTTAGCATTAGTAATCAAGTGTGAGGGGTCATTCGGGGGCGGCGGTGGAGCGGCAGGCTCACCTGGTGGTATCGACTTCCCCAAACTCTTCGGGGTTGACGAGGGGCCTCACGGCGGGCGCCGGCCCGGCCACTTCACCTAGCTGCGGCTCCATGGTGCGGCGCGCGACTGCCGCTTTTGGCCGCCGCCTCCCGAAGTGTCTGTCGATAGCGCCGCGCCGCCCAATGCGCCGGCGTGCGCAACCCTGATTACGTCCCTTAGCGACGCTGTCTCTTGCCCGGCTTTTATTATTGACCAACCAGTTTACATAAAAATATTTAGTTAAGATGATACAAGATGTCATTAAAAAGCAGAGATAATCATTGTATTTCAAACTTACCTAATAGGTGTTTAAGTTTCTTTTGTGCCATTTACCCTCTATGCTAAATCCCAATACACATGTAGGGGGTCAGAGTTATTTCATTTATATTTTTATGACTAGGTATGCCATACAGACCTCGCTGGCTAGGAGTTCATTTAAGAAACATCTAACGAAATTGTATCAATAAACCATAATTGTATCGTAGCCTGTGCTTATGCTGTTATATTTAGTGTAGTTGTTGTGTATAGTATTTTTAATGTTTCTTTTTAGTCAATATACGTGTGGGATTTCAAGAAACTACTCTTGCCTCTTAGCAGTAAGACCACTCTTTTACATCTACTGTGAACTTTTTTATTCTTTTTTTTGTGTGTAAATAAAGTGTTTATCATTATCAGTCTTTTGCGTTTAAACTTTAGAGTCAATGTATTTGTAATTTGTTATGGCTAACGATAGAACGTGTGTCTCAGAATCAAACCCGTGTAGGGACCTAGCTCCTAGGGGGCAACCCGCAACTGTTATTACACAGCTACTAATGTTGACGTATGAAACTCAACAACTACTATAAGGGCCTTTACAGCTCAGCTCGGGCTGTTTAGTGTTTTGGCAAGTGTAGCTCGGCCTGATTCCTGAATGGGCGCTTTACCCGCGAATAGCGCAAGGGCGTCTCCTGTGAGACTCGAACCTTGGCTTGGGCGTTGGGCCGTCGCGGAGTGAACAGTCGCCTGAAGGGCAGGACGGACGCTCACTGGACTTGGAGTGAGCGAAGTACGCAGTTAGGTTAGGTTTTTAACCCTAATCTGATTTTGATTTTTATTATAATTGGCCGCGCGGGCGGCTTTTAATTTATTGTTAGCTCCGGTAATTGGATCGTCCGGATCCGTTAGTGTGGGTGTCGGGGCCTCCTACGAGCCTTTTTTGCCGGGAAAGGGTAGTATCGGTCTTATTATTTTTAATATAATCTATATATATAAAAATGAAACCCGTTTTCCGTTGTCACGACATAACATGAAAACGGCTTGACCGATTTGTCTGATTTTTTTTGTTGTGTTTGTAATTGTCAGGAGAAGGTTCTTATAAAAGAAAAAAAGAAAAAAATTGCGCGGAAAATTAGAAAATTTAAGAATACTTAACCACCATACAATTTCGAACTTTTTGATGTAACCTTATGGCGTTTGACATAACATTGACAGAATGCGTGCTGCAAATATCGTCAAAGAGGATGTAAGAAAAATGAATATCGTTTAAAATAAATGCTTCGATCGGAGTTATTATATTGATAATATTATAATATGCGAGCCAGAAAAACAAACAAAGAATGTTGTATAACATAAAGCATTAGAATAATAAACACTTTGTTTCTGAAATATTTTTTAATTAATTATACCAATTTGAAATCAATATTCATAGTTAAAACACGACAACGTCTGTCGGGTCCGCTAGTAAAACAATAAAAAATGATTGACTGTTTATTTAGTACGTCAGCGCGGGGTCGGTGTAGTGTGTCGCGCGAGGCGCATGCTTGCTGTATGCATTGATGAGCGTCGCGCACTGTTTCGTCTGTTCGAGGGTGAGCGCAACCGTTCTCGCCCTTCTTCAGAGCGCACTGATCCTGAGTGAGGTGACGTCGAGCGATCTGAGCCAGGTGACGCAGACGCTAAGCGAGGAGAATCACGCGGAGGAGTGAGAGGTCCGCGTACTGGTTTTTCGGTGAGATCAAGCCGAAACACAAAACGCAGCTCTGCCCAGAAGCTCCTTGAGAAGGGCATGGAGGGGTCTCGTGGATGATGCCATGCTGTCCATGCGAGGTCGCAGCATGACACCACTATGCCCAGAAAGCATCCGACTACCAGCACGAGGAACAGGCCGACAAAGTTACGCATCGACAATTCTTCATTTAAAGTTTCATCATTGGGCTGAAACGTTACAACATATGTCATAAATAAGCGATATGTTTCAATGATGCGAAGGTGAGCATATAAACTAAAAAGCACCTGGCAAGCGCCACCGCCGTGCTTCTCATTCCACCAGCGGTACTTCATCTCGCGGAGAACTCCTGACTCTTGAAGATTAAGCAGTGCCAGGTTCAACGAATGTCGATACGGAGAATCTATAACAATATTATGTCTTATGTTTCGCCTTTAAGCCGCTTGTTATTTGTAGATAGTCTTAAAATGAGCAAGTCAAATTCGTACTTTTTTTCATGGCGATCCCGTAGCCCTTGCTATCCAACTGCTCGCCGACCTATAAGGGTAAAGATTATATTTGTATACAATAAAAAAACATTTAGGTACACATTTAACTTCTATCTATATCTATATCTATATAGATATATAAAAAAAAGTCGTGTAAGTTACACCACTTATAACTTAAGAACGGCTGGACCGATGTGAGTTATCTCTTTGTTTGGTGGATTCTTCTCTGCTCCAAATAGCAGAATAAGTCATAAAATATCGGAAAGTTATTGAATAAATAATAAATTAATTAATTAATTTTACGAATGCAAACAGCATGTGGTGCCATCTGTTGACAAAATTAGCATCATTTTACATTGAATCCGTGTCAGTTCAAGAAATTCTGATCTTGAGGTGAATGAAGAGATAACCAGGCTTTGACCTTGATCGTGTTACTGAGACAAATGTTACCTCGTCAAAAAAATTTGTATATCAGAAAATCCTTTTACATGCAGTATCGCAATATTGAGAACAGAGAGAAGAAGCCTAATGTGTAAAACTGACATTCTTCTTTGGCAATGGCAAGCAATAAAAAAATTCTGTATTTGCAAAAAATAATGTTATTACCTTAATGAAATCTTAAATTAAGTGTAACTAAAGTTAACACGATATTATAAGACTGTTAGGCAGTATTCATACCATGGTGACCTCACAGTTACGCTCAATGGTATACTCGATTGTGGTTGACTCCGCAAAGAAAGCGTAATCCTCTTTTACCACTCTGCAATAAAAATCAGTTATGTTTCTATTTATATATACATAAGAATTACGGCTAACAACGCTTAATAATAATAAAGCTTTATTAGCCATAACAAAACAAAACTAGATATAAGTCACAAGACATTAATACAATACCAAATGAAGGTCTGTTTTAATAAAAAAACCTTATTAAGTACAGTAACATTAAGTAAAATAATAAAATAGTAAAATTATATTCATATGAACCCCCATGAATACAAGCCTGTTCCAAGTATTTCCAGATTTTTCTATCTTTTACTGTCTCCAGCCGTCTTTTACCCATCGCCGCGCTTTCGTCTGCTCATCACAAGGCTGCCCTCAATCTTGTGCCTCGTGTTAAATAATATAGCGTATTTTTACAATACTATATTTATTTCCTAAAGTTAAGAAATATGTGTGTAAATTTAAAATCACACATTACTTAGCAATTCCAGCTTCGTTGGTCTTCGGGTTGTCCTGGTCCTTTATCTTTTGATACATCCTCTGGTACAGCTCGTTATTAGAATACTGTAATAACGAGTACTAAAAAAATTGATTTACAAAAATTCATGTAATTTATTTAAAAAAAAGTAGACAAATGGAGAAAATTATTGGTTATTGAACTTTAGTATTTAATAAACAAGTAAAATTATCATGATAAGATGTACTTAGAATTTTTTTTTTTATATATCTATCCATCTGAAACCTCAGTCATTTGAAATCGTTCTACTATAAAAAATTATATAACTTTTAGAAGACAGAAAAGCTACATCTATTGGATTTGTTAATAATAAAGTTAAAAGAAAGTCTTACCTCGAAGAAGGTGTAGGTGGAACCACCTGCTTTAGCGCCGTAGGTAATGCCAAGCTCGTTATCAGCCAGATCACGCACATCATGGATGACCTCATTGGACGTCTTAGTGCCGAGTAGCGTGGCCAAGTTGGCCGTATATGAATTGACTATAACCAAAGCGAACACCCACCACGCGCTTGCCACGGCTCGCGTGCCATATGCTACCGGCGCGACCTCAGAACCCTGCATTAACACTGCGCCCATGTTGAACCATAACGCGTTTCCTAGCGTGAATTGATTCTCAAGTGCGGGAGGTTCCTCTACACATGGATACGGGTTCTGCCACTCGTCAGGGCACAGCCGTCCCACAGCGTACAGCACCAGGGACGTGCCGAGGTAGGCTAGCACAACGCATAACCACACACCATTTGAAAATGGCAGTAAAAAGGCGAGCATTGCCGGTTCAGGTGCCTTCGGCCGACGGAACATGATGGCAATGCCGAGGTTCATGAACGGCGTCGTGAAGTCCACTGCCTCCTCGCGTTCAGCTGTTATTGTTAGGTCCGTGATCGCGAAATCTATTCCCTGTCGATAGAAGTGATATTAAAGAAAAAAAATATTATAAGAGATTTAGCTCGTGTTAGAAGTAGGTCATACCGGGTCAGTCATGAGGCGATGCATCATGCCATTCCACTGGCCGTTAGTCTTGTTGCGGGAGCCATAGTTACCGTCAGGCTGCTCCACCAGGGTGTAGTTGAATTGCAAGAGCTGAGCCAACCGTTCGATCAGTTCGATGCAAAATCCTACATCACGTAGCATCTTAGTAAAATGGGAAATGATAATTGAGTAGTTTATTGACTCTGACGGGAAACTTTAAAACCAAAAGTTTCCATTTCGTTGAACATTTTATTTATAAACATATTATATGCCTTGCCAAGTGTTGTTTTTTATTATAATACATACCACATTTTTGCAAACGTGTATTTCAATAATTTACTAAAATTCCATGTTTAAACCGATAATAAGTAAAACTAAGTAAATGTTTAAGGAGTACCTTCATAGCGCTCGTTACCCGACAGCCGATCTGCTGATTGTTGCCGCATTACATATGGTTTATTCTGTAATGGACATTAAAAACCTTATTATATATTTTGAATCACATTTTATCGTTTTGTTGTGTTTTTAGAGTTATTTACGTAAAACAGTATATTTGACTCATACCCCAGCATGAAAATAGGTAAGAATTTTTTTAAATAGTAATTGTGTAGTAAATTATGTCAATTGTCTAAATAACCAATGCGGTTGAAACTGATATAAGATAAGGTATGACATAGGTATAAAGATAGGAGATGCACCTCAGCAATTAGGACGACGAAGGTTCGATTAGTCATAGAGTCCGTCGGTGGCGGTGGGGCTGGAGGTCGTGGACGCCACGCCAGGCCTCCGTGCGCTGACCACGTCGCCGCTGTACGCAGTTCACCACCTGGGATCAGTTCCGCGGCTAGCAATGAAACATCTCGCCGCGCTCCCCCTGCGGCCCAGCGCAGCCCAGCCTCACTGCTTGCGCCTTTCCAACCGCGCGACCTGATATAGTTAAGCAGCGTGTCTGCGTGAAATGCGGCAGAGCCGTGCTCACAATCGCCACGCTCGCCGTCGCTCAGCTTAAGTTCGCGTAGAGCAGCTGCAATGATGCGAGCTGCATCGTAAGCCAACACAAGCGCGGTAGTCGGGGCCGCCGCGATCTGCTCAAGTTCCTCCTCGTTGGCCGCTTCGCCGAGTCGCTTCTTGTATTCCTCTTGCCAGACCCGCATTGCCTCAAACACATTTGTTGAGTTCGGTTCAAAGAGCCGCAAAGCGGTAATATTAGCGCCTCCATGGCTGAAATCGTCGAGCGGTAGCGTGTGCAGGTCAAGTGCAGGCAATAGGTATGCGTGACGTTCCGATAATAGCCCAACACGCTGTGCTGCATCTAGCACACGTTTGCTACACTCCGCTTCGCACCATATTATGAACTTATTTGCTCCCCACTTTTTCAAAATCAGCAGCAGATTTCTGAGTGCATCGTCATCTTCCAGAGGCGGTAATTGCCGTGCACGCAGTGTCAGGAGGTCCCGTCGCGTGAGTAGCGGTATTGCTCGGGCACTTCCCTCGTGCAACACTACAGCTTCGCGCCAGCCTTTTGCCACACATAGCTCCGCCACAGCCTGAAAATAATGTTGGTCGGTAGTGAGCGTTGAAGGTTGTGGGTGCTTTGCAAAGGCGATTTTACGCACCGTAGCAAGAACATCGGGATGCGGGAAGAGGTCGAGTGCAGTGGCAAGTGCGTCGAGGTTGCGATGCGGCGAGGGTGCCGTTAACAGCAACAACACACCGGCGCGCACAGCCGCCGCTACACCCTCGTTTCCGCTGACGCCACTGGCCACCGCCTGCGCGCCATCCCTAGCCTGAAAAATATATTATAATATTAGGTATAACAATTTTCATGTCTTGTTACTATTAACAATAAATGTTTGACCTATAGTCTTATCAAAGGAATATAATATAATTTATTTTGGTTATACATAAAAAGGAATGATATATAACCAAAATAAATGATTAATACCAAATTTCGTAGACACATTTTTTTAGAAAGTCCTAGAACGTCGAGTTAATAATATAAGTGTGAAAAAGGTTATTTTTAATTTTAAAGTAAGTTATCATTCCAGTATAAAGTAGGTTTAATGGGTACCTGTAGGCAAATGTGGGTGGACAACGCAAGGGGCTCGTTTGGTTCCACAGGCGCGAGATTAACATTCTGCTGAATTTCGTCACTGTCGATCTCGGCTTCTGCACGTAGCCCCGCATCTAAAGCCGCCGCCAGCCGCGCGCCCAACTCCGGATCGCTCTCTACTACTCCTGTACACAAACTTTTTTTAGTCCACGTACGTATGAGAACGCTCTGCAACTTCTAAATACGCACCGATTTGCAGCGCCTTCGCTCGGGTAATGGCCAATGCAACCACAATCAAAGCAAGCGTTTGCAGCCGGACCTGCAACACGTCATCACCGAATCTCATTATACTGTCTTATGTCGCTTGCTAGTCTGCCCCGCACTTCAGGCGCACGCAAAATATAGAACACGTGCGTGTCGACAGCGTCGTATTATTTTTAGACGACTTGAAAGACGCTGAATGGAATTCATAATCCATTGCAGACAGTAAAAATCGGGTAAAAGAATTGAATTGCAACTCAATTTTTTATTAGTAATCATAACATACAAATATTAAGAAAAGTAAATATAAAAAAAAATTAAAACAAAATCAAAAAGTCCTATTTTTTTTTAACAGATAGTTCATAATAAACGCAAAAGTTTTGCTAGCATTAGAGCATTTGCTAGTTACAGGTTGTGATATTGTCTCAAGGACACTGAGGTCTCATATTTTAGACGTTAAAATTTAAATAAATATTAATGTTTAATTAATAAATTACTGAAAAACAGCACATGAAGTTGGCGCCAGTCCCATCTACTGGACTTATTCTAGTATAGTGTAGGATACATTACAAATAGTTAAACTGCCTATTTTATTATTATTAGGATGTCGTATTATTATGTGGTCCATGTGCATATTATTGAATTTTATTTTTATTTTCAGTTAAATAACACAAAATTACTAGGTAGTAGTTATGTCGAATACATGTTGATTTATGAGGAAGGTAAAAGTATCTCCTTAGAAATAGTTCACGTATCTCAATTAAGAATTTTGATAATTGATTGAAATATTTAGCCAATCTATGAATATAACTCAAGACAATACTTTAATCAGTGGCGTAACTATACCATCTGGGGCCCGTGGCAAATCTTCTTTCGTGGCAATTTTTTTGATGGGGCCCTATCAGTAAAAATCGTCCCTACTCAGTTTAATTTTAATAAACTTTACACGTTGTATATGTCCCACTAATGGCCATAGGCCTCCTCTCTTAGGCGAGAGGGAATGGTCTATAGTCCTCACGTTAGCCCAATGTGTATTGGAGACTTCACATTCATCCATACAACATCTTGGGTCGAAGACCCGTGGAATTTTGCCAGCCCTGCCGCCCTATTGTTTCATTGATTTTGCTATAGACAATTAATTAAATAAGACAGTCTATCGGACGCGGGACGCTCGTTAGTTTTTCTCGACTTACCTACCGCCCAAAAATTCCTTATCATTGAAAGACCAAGTCTAGTTATAAATTAAATAAATGTTAAATTAAAAACCGAGGAAATTAATGAAAAATTTAAATTTGAAACGTTTCTGAACACGAACGTAAAAAGTTGTATTTAAAATAGCGCCATCTATGTCTACCCGCAGGAATTGTCTAACGTTTGGTAGCGGTAAAACTATGTAATTTTCCTTGGGAATAATTGTAATATTCTATGGGTTGTTATTAACATTTATTCTACAATAATAGCATTACTATCCGCTAGATGTCATATATTTTAATGTTTTTGTGACATGTTAAATAGAGGACTCTATTAAATAATTCAATAACAAAGTACTAACCTATACTACTACTATGTACTTGACTTATGTAAGTTCTGAATCATCGCATCAATATTACCGAATGTGGGTTTAGAAGGAAAATGCATGACGTATTTGTTTTGAAAAAAAAAACAAATCGCTTTATATAAATTTTTTATTATCCACTTCATTTCTCTAGCACCAATTCATTAGATCTGAATACCCTGAAGGAGAGAAAGAATTGTTCCAATATGATTCATATTAATAATAAAATAAAATAAAATACATTGGGCAATGTAGCCAAAACATACCTTTGAGCGGTCGTCTGCTGCAAGAAAAGGCTAATCATTTTTCCAGACTGATTGAAAAGTTTATTCTGAGTGTTCAGAAAGCTGAAAAAGCAGATATTGTGGTAGTCAAAGTTTTTTCAGAAGCCGCTAGTGTACCACATACGACACAAGATGAGGAAAATGTGAAGGAAGAATTATATTGTTTATTTGGTGGTGGAAAGGATATTATAGATATTGAAGAAGTAATGAAAACAGAATAAACCTTACAACGTACAGTAGTACAAAAAAATAAATTGAAACAAACTAATATTACACAATTTTTAAATGTTCCAGTGAATAATTATGTGTGCAAATGTTTTTAATAATAAATTAATATAAACTATACACCTGTACGTGTCTTTATCTTTATATTTTGCCTGTTACGACTTCCGAATAAATAAATAAAATGAATCAGTGGCGCTACAACCTCTTTAGGTCTTAGCCTCAGATTTCTGAATCTGTTTCATGATCATTTTTAAATCTAATAGGCAAGTAGGTGATCAGCCTGACACACGCCGTCGACTTTTTGGGTCTAAGACGTGTCGGTTTCCTCACGATGTTTTCCTTCACCGTTCGAGCAAATGTTAAATGCGCACATAAAAGAAAGTCCATTGGTGCACAGCCGGGGATTGAACCTACAACCTCAGCTATGAGAGTCGCACGCTGAAGCCACTAGGCCAACACTGCTCAACGACTTCCGTATATCACGACGAAATCGGTTCCTTCATCGTCGTTTAAATACGCGAAATCCACTGTATGTTATTGCAAGTACAATATTATATAATAACAGTCGTTTACAAGTCCGTTAGACGTGTTAACAGGACTATACAACTTTATTCATACGGATAAAATGTTATATAAGAAACGCCTTGCCTTATTTCTACCTTTATGCGGTGAGTAAAGAAATACGCAGAAGCTGTAAATTGTACCAAAACATTTACCTAATATCTGTATATAACTACCAGGCTTTCTACGTGATTTCTTGTGTAAACAATAATTGTTAATTAGTCTTTTATTACTTAGACCTGTATCACGCTATTGATATTTGCATAATTGATTCAGATATTATTTCAAACGCACTAGCAAACACAATTAATGTACTGAAATTATAGATGTATAATATATTTTTGTAGTTATGCAAGTGTTTTTATAAAGTTATTTTTTTATATATATATATGTTATAGATATATGTTATTGATTAATTTATTATTTACATACAAATAAAATATTAAGAATATTATAGTGGCTGTTCTGCGAAATTTATAATCTATTCCGGAAATCAAACCAAAAACTCGTCTTGGACGATTTCGCTTTTCTCGGCGACATAGGTCTCGGCTAAACGGCGAAATGAGAATGAATACCACTTTCTTGTAATTCATATAATTTGTATGTACACTGTTTACACGTCGAGTTATACTTAGGAGTTGTGAATGAGGATATGCAGAAAATACGCATTTTCAAATTAAGTTTGTTTGTGTTAGCACTTGTTTGTTGCGTTGAACAATGGGAGTCAAGTAAGTATTTTAGCTTCGATAACTAATCTTATATAAATTAACTTAATAAAACTCTTGGCTATATATTTATTTTATTAACCTCAACAATGGTAACACCATACTGTTATGACATCTACTGTTAATACGGCAACGTCTTGTTTCGTTATTAGTTTTTTATAAGTTTCGTTATTATATTAATTTTCCAGATATTACTATATTACAGTTATAGTATATTTACTATATTACATCCTATGCGTATACTGTAATACTTAGATCCGGATATTGGTGTATAACCCGAATTACTTGAGTTTTGATTCCCGGCTAAATAATATTATACGCACATTTGGTAAACACTAACGTTTGGTAAACATATATATATATATAGCCATGTTTAATCAAAGTTTTTATTTATATAAGATAATAGCGAAACATGCGATCTGGGCAGATCCATGGCCGAGCAGCTAAACAGGAGAGTCTACTCTCCCTAAACTCTCCCGAAATATCCTGATGATAATTATAAATTAAGTAATAGGAGAGCCGGAGCCCGCTGGGCGGCAGGACCCGTGGCACCTTTTGTGCTGCCTATATGTCCTTTGTGCTCATAGTGCTCATAGGCAGAATTTTTCCAGCTGCTATCTGTGCTCGAGTATTTCATGCTATAGCGTCAGGGCACACCTGGTTCTTGCGATAGTCGCACAGTCAACAAGTAAATGACCACCACAGTTTGAATGATTCTTTCGTCGCAGTCGAACGCAGGCCTTGTCTTCAGTTTGAATCTGTGTAAATTGTATCCTAAAGCCCCGTGGCCAGTCAGGATCTGCGCATTGTGGGGTGCAAAGTGCCTTATCTTGACCTGTTTGTATACCGCATTCTTTGAAAAACATATTTGTTGTGGCTGTTTCGCCCCCCACATAGCGCTCGTTCCAGGTGTCTTGAGTCTTATAGTCAAATAGATAATCAAAGGTAAGATCAATTATTTTTATCTGTCAGAGGAGCTAAAATTTATATCATTTTCTTACATTTTCATTGTTCAATGTTATACCCATATCAACATAAGGCCGTGTTTAGGCTCTAGAATAATAATTTCATCAGGCAAACTCGGCCACGGCGGCTTATCTTTTGAGACTTGCTTTGTACGAAGGAACTCTATAAAAGCGCGACTATTTGCTTAGGTACACAAGATTCTCTTCTTTCCCTCTAGACCTCATGATGAGAACAGGCACATGACAGACAGCTTTACGTACTCACCCGAGGAACGGGATTGGCTATGTAAATATTTCTATTGAAAATGTATTCCATGCCAAAAAAAGGTTTAAGAAAAAATTATTTTATTGAAATTTATTCCAATTGGATATTTCTTTTGCAGGCTTATAATTTTGCTGGGCTTGCTTATTGGAGTTCTATACTGTATACATATACTTGTTAAGGACTACCAGGCCATCACTGCTGCAAAAGTTTTTCGTCTGATTTTCAAGCGAGATTTGACATCACCAAACTCATATGTAAGGTTTTTACTGTTCAAAAGTTTTTAAGTGTTGCGTAAATCAGTGTGCACTACATGATTAATTTACATAAAACATATTATATACATCAATAATAATATAATTTAATACAATATTTACATAACTCGATGTTTCCAGTATTCTACAGCGTTAGGGCATTCCTAACTAACAACAACTGTATATACAATAATATATATAACAATAATTCAAAAAATTCGCGTTTATATCCGTTGAGGAAATTTAATTTAAATATATTGTACTCGCGTAAACTAAAGATTATGTAATAGTATCAATGCTTTTTATGGATAATTAGAGGACCCGACAGACGGTGTCCTGTTTTAACTATAAATATTGATTTGCTATCATAACAAAAGTCAGGGTTACTTAAAATGGTAGTTAAGTATTCTTATTTTTGTCTTTCATAAGAACCTTCTCCTGACTCAAACACAACAAAAAAAGAATTAGCGAAATCGGCCCAGCCGTTCACGCGTGATGCCGTGACCAAGGGAAATAGGGATTCATTTTTAAATATTAAAATTAATACAGATACAGATTTTAAAGTGCGCGGAAAAAGTATCTGACAGCTATGTATAATTGTGCATCTAAAAACAGTGCGACACAGCTAATGAAAAGAAAAAGAAATATTCCCTATTAGTTAATTATTATCTTTATAATTGGTATCAATTCGACGTGCATTATTTTATCAATATCTTGTTAAAATAAGTACATGCCGCGCTATCGACTCAACTAAACTATTGTGGGTCGCTGTTCAAGTAATTTTTGGGAGATCCATTTGATGTTTTATTTACCCTTTTTACTGTCATTTAATCACGCAAGTAAGGTTGTACGCGAATAAAAATAGAACAATATTTATATTTCTAAGTACCTACGATCTAAATAGATAGTGCTTATAAGTCCAAATAATCTTTTATATCAATGTCTCCAGACTCCTTATTGAAATCGGTCTAAATATATAATAAAAATATGAAAGAGAAAATATTCTATTTCAATTTCTTTAATAAACCCCTGCAAAGACTAGTTGCAGTAGTTTTCCTCGTTATCACAATTACGCAATATTATTGCTGTATAAATTCCACTATACTTAAGAATCTTTTTTTTACAGAAAGCTCATGTGCGTTGGGGGAAAATTCTACAATACGACACAATACAATGCACACGGTACTTGTTCTGTGACCTCGGGGCCAGTGAAATAAAAACCCATTTGAGAGAGGATTTCATCTACATGCTTGCGTAAGCTTTCTGTAATAACTTTATAGCGGGTTGCGCAACCTTCATCTCTTAAGATGCCACCGACTTTTATACATTTCATATCAGTATAAGGTATGATAACATCGTTAAGCTTTCACTAAACAACAAAATAATGGAACTTTATTTAGCCAAATGTACATAAATTTCGTTTCATCCGGTTTTATCCAGCGTGGGTACTGTGTAGAAAAGTCCAGTCATAAATAATATCTAAATTAATTTTTTTTTTTTTTTTTTTTTTTAATATATCACTTTTCTACTCCCCTGCCATTGTGTCCAGGGACCCTTGCACATCACACGTCTCGCGAAAGACGCCCCGGCTACATCTGTAATATTTTTGTTAACAATATTCATGGGCGAGCCGGGACGCAATTCCTCGCGAGACCCGTTCTTGGGGTTTTGTTTGCCGCCTTTATATATTCCACAATTTTTTCGCAGAACCGTTCCAGGCACGATCTGTGCTTTATTAACATGTCCTGTAGGCCGTTACGGTCTACAGTCATCTGCATTTGTTGCTCCAGGTCGTGCCTGGACGATGCGAAAATAGGGCAATGTATGAGCACATGTTCTACTGTTTGTTCTTCATCGCCGCAGTCACATGCTGGGCTTGTCCTAATTTTAAACCTATGAAGGTAATGTGCAAAGGCTCCGTGCCCTGTAAGAATTTGCGCCATCTGGGGTGTGAAACGCTTCTCTTTTATTAATTTGTACGCAGTTCTAACATTTGCGATAAATAATTTTGTAGTTCCAGCTGTTTCACCCCCCAGGTAGCGTTCATTCCATACATCTAGAGTATTTTGCCTTATCTGATGTTTTACATATGACAGGGGGTATGCGGCGTATTCAGGTTTTGACCTTAGTCTTTCCGCCGCTTCTTTTGCTAACGTGTCCGCCCTCTCGTTCCCTGGCGTACCAACGTGCGCCTTTACCCAGAAGAGGCTTATATGAGTTCCTCTTTTGCGGCACTCTTCCAGGCTCCGGCGGATCTCGGCTACCTGGGGATCGAGAGATCGTCCACTCACAATAGCATCTAATGCTGACCTAGAATCACTGTATATTTTAGCGTCACGCTTATTTTTATTTATGTGGCTAGTCGCGTTTCGTAGTGCCGTCAATTCAGCTTGAAAAACTGTGCAGTGGGGCGCCATCTTAATCATCTTGCTATTAATGTTAAAAGTCTAAATTAATGTTAAGATGAAATATATTATAAAAGTACACATTTTGTACGAGGAATAATCAATAAATAGTGATAATTCGATATATTCTTCTTGGAAAGAAAAAAGCCTAGTCATAATGTATAATGATAATAATCAAAATAAATGTCTTTTGTTTTTTTTAAATATAATTCAACTAGCCGTTTCGCGCCCGCATTGCTGGACGAATTAAAATAAATTTTATGTTTCATTATTTTATTTTTTTTCATATTTTTATTATTCTTCTTTTTAACTTCCCGCTAAGAAAATTGAAATATTTCGAAAATCGAGTTTTTAACAGATGTTGACGTTTAGAGGTTCTAGGAAGCCTCTTTTGTTTTTATTAGCGGGAAAATTATTCATAAAAGTAAAACAGAAATAAAAAAATGAAGGAACGTTGGAATTAAAAAAATAAATAGCCATAAACCATCTATCGAAAAATTTCGCATCGAATAGTGGTAGTTTCATGTCGATACGATCAGTGGTTTAAGCGTGAAAGAGCCTCAAACGAACACCATTTTCTTTTTATATATATAGATAGATTGTTTGCTTCGAGTCGAGAATCGGAACGTGTTTTAAAAAATGTTTATTTATTGAAGTTCACGCGGTAATAAAATATATCTACTTTTTACTGGTAACTCTAAACTTGAGAGAATTTCAGCATTGACGGTTATTCTCTATATTCCCCCATGTTGAAAATGTTGAAAATATTGTCTTGGCGGATTGTCGCGTTGCTCTTTGTTTTATAACAGAAGGAAAGATTTCTAAAGGAAGTGGCCATAATATTATACACAATCTCGTCTGATTTATTTCTGCGGTGAGAATTTCACAAAGCTGGGTTTGTTCAACAAGTTCGTGACCGATATTTAGCTCGTTTTTTCTCTGTTTTGTCTGGAAAGCCAAAACGGCTTTAATGATCGAATACCTTAACCATGGAGCATTACGGGGACTGTGTAGTGTGTACGCAGGACAAATAACAAAGTTACGTGACCAAAGCAACGGCATGGCAAACTCACCAAAGTTGTTTTGTATCACCAAGATATCACGCTGTGGACAAGTCTGGAGTTGCGATGGGTGACATACAAGAAGGTGGCTTCGAATCGATGGAACATCCTCCATATTCACCGGATCTAGCTTCTAGTGATATCTACCTATTTCTGCGGTTAAAGGAACGTCTCAGGACCCATAAATTATAAATGATGACTATAAAACATATTAGAGAGATTTTTTAAAAGGGAATTTAGCTTTAGAAAGAAGACATACGAAATGTATAAACCTGAAAGGACTAAGTCGAATAATTGCGTCATACTGATTATCATTTAAGTATATTGAACTTTAATTGAACACAGTTATGTCGGACCCTCGATAAGTAATAGTAAAATTATATAAAATAATACAGACTTTTCAAATATAAACGAGCAAATATAGTAAAAATATTTTCTAGGCTTGTATCATAAAGTAGGCTGAGTCGTTATTCTAACCATTTTTAACATTAAGTTTGCTTAATTTTTCGTGAAATATATGCAAACTTTTAAACCGCCTAGTCAGCACCTATCTACTTGAATTAATTATGCTAAATATCGGTACTGCGTTTTAAATCCACCATAAGATTTTATTAAAACACGGATTTCAAAAATAAGTTTCAAATATCGAATATTAGTTACTAAGGTAACATTGTACGTTGGAGATGTTTGCGTCTAAGTCCTAAGACATGATGGCTTTCTCATTATGTTTCGTTTCACCCTACGAAAAAAATAATTATAAAAGAAAAACCCATTGCTAAACCGGGGCTTAAAGTCACTCAATTAACATACTCTACTTATTATATTATACCTAAGGCCTAGAAATTATATCTTAAACGTAAAGTTAATTCTGTTTCAGGGCGATATTGTTACAAAGACATTCAAAAGTTTGACGCATGCACATTATACTTAACAACATAGGTGGTCTACCAAAATGACCGAAGTTTAAATAGACTCATCAGCTTTAATTAGTTTATAAATGTTAATCTCATAATAGTACTTGGATGCTATTATGCCTTCATATTTAAACAAGAAGACGGCAACATGACCGTTTATTGTCATGAAAATATGAACATGGAATTTCCTTTTAAGACATATTTTGTTTAGGTACCAATGTTTGCGATTCGGATAATTTTGAATGGGGTATTAAACTAACGAAATTGATAGAGAAACTCTTTACTAATATACACGTATATATGTACTATCTATAAATGTAAGTATTATTTGGTTAAGACATTCTCTGCTACAAACGTCTAATGACGTCACTATATACGTAGTTCGATTAAAGTATCTTCATAGCTTTAGTCATTTGAATGACATGTTTGAACAGTGTATTTAGAAACAATTTCTGGTATCACCGGTATCTACCTGTGCAAAAGTACTTAGTAACGAAACAGGAATGCGTTTTTTTTTTATTGTAGGTTATTTACGTGTTTCCATACTTTTAATGTGTATGAATTAGTAGTAGTGTAAGAACTGTGTAGTAGTGTGAAGTTTTGATTGTTCTTTTCAGACTTGAGGCAAGAGAGGAAGATGTCACTGCGTTAGAAGTATTCAAAAACGCATATAACTATGGAAAATCCTCGCGAAAAGAGATCAACGAACCTTGCAGAGCAAAATATTCAGCTTGTCCATTCAAGGTCAACTTATTGTACGAATTCATTCAATATTTACTAAGGATTAGTTAGAACTTTAAATTGTAAATATTCGTAGTTTATTTTAGCTTAAAAATGCTTTTTTTCAACCAAATTTGATATGTAATTTAATATTGGTTTAAAGACAGCTTGCGAATTTCGTGCGTCTTTTTTGCAAACTAAGAAATTACTTAATTCAAAGTAAAGTAAAGATTTTTTTAAATAAAATGACAGTAGTGTAGTGTCATCTAAAAAAGCAGGCGAGAAATTTTTCGATTTATAACATTCAATTCAATTTGCACATTAAGTTATAAATCCTGTAAAGCCATTATTTGTTGTAAATAAATACTAGTTACTTGGCTAAATTTAAATATCTGAACAAAATACATATAATAAATAAACAATTTTTATTCTTGTACCCCTCAATAATATTGTTTTATTCCAAAAGTTAATATTAAGAGGAAATTATGTTACAAAATTGTTATGAGGTCGTAAATAAGTTCATATTAAGCATGATAATAGTACCTACACCGATAAAAGATTTTACAGCGCTTTAAATTTTTATCACTGACTTTTCACGTTCAGTGCAAAAAACAAAATAAATCGAATTTTTATTACTTCATCAAATATGTGCCACCCGGATGCTTAACTATGTATCATTTCACGTAATAAGATTGTGCTTTATTATTGAAACTTAATAAATATAATAGTTGTGTTAATTTATTTCCATATTCGTTTTTGTATTGTTCTGGCAGCCGATTCTCAAAAGATTTAAAATATAGATTTTCGTTTTAAATTTCCAATGTTTCTTCTGTTAAGGTGCGTACAGACTATATAACATAACATGTTATACAACATTGCTATACAACATGTTTCAGATAATGTGGACATTGAATGTTATAATAACATGTTATTGATATGTATGCTAGGACGAACAGAGCATTTACGTTTTTTTGTTTTTCTTTTGTTATTTAAAATGGTTATATAACATTGTTATTCTAATGTGTACAGTATTGTTTTATGTTATAATGTTGCATAACAAGGTTACATAATGTGGACGTGTTATAAAACACAAGTTATATAATATGTTACATAGTCTGTACGCACCCTTAGACATGAGTCTTACAATATTGACACTACACTACACAGTGTACCTGCAGATATTTTTCTAGGTGAAGTTACGAAGGAATTGCGAATCGGTAACCCGATATCATGGAGTGGGCGGCGACCACCCAGCTCCTGTCGAAGTTTACACTTCAAAGTCGACCGTAAAAAGTAAAAATATAAAATTTGCATAACAGTTTATTTTCATAAATTATCAGTAAAACTAGTCTGGAACAAATAAAGTTTAAAATTGCTTGAATAAAGAATACAATTTAAAAATACTTTGATAAAATCGTTGGCGTGTGAAGTTGAGGAAAGCATCTGCTGTGTTATGTAGTGGAACACTAGTGTAAGCGGAACCCCGGCTAGTCTGAGTCATCCACGTCCTAATCTTCCACCCTGGGCCCTGCTGCAGCTAAAACCGTATCATTCGTATAATGTCATCTCGGTTCCTTGTCGTATTTGTGCTATTCATACACGGTAAATACATAGATGTAGGTCAGAGGGTGAGTAAAGTGTACTTACGAGATTCATTTATAAATTTGTAAAATTAAATTCATATGAATATCTCGTCTCCATAAATTATTTACACAAAGGAAATGTTATCTTCATTATTTTAAGGCAAGATAGCGTTTCTGATTTTACCTTTTTTTAGGTATAATGCGGACTCCTGTCACGTTATGGTAAATTCATTGTACCTATAAGGGGCCATCCATAAAGTACGTCACACGAATTTTAGGACTTTTGAACCCCTCCCCCCTTCCTTGTCACAGGTTGTCACATTTTTATAACCCCCCCCCCCCCCCCTCCTGATGTGACGACACACATTTTTTAAATTTATGTATGTATTTAAAAATAATCGTTGTAATAACAAATTTAAACAATTCGCGTAAGGTTGATTTTGCAATAATTTATGCTTGTAACTTATAGAAAGAGACAGAAATAGTGTTTCGGGACACTTTCGAGCGTTACTTTTATTCGAGACTGTGTATCTTGGGTTTTTTGTATATCAATGGTTTTAGTATTTAAAATTTTAACATGTGACCTCACAAAAGTATTGACCCCCCCCATGCCCTTGTCACACGATGTCACACTTCGGTGATACCCTCCCTCCCCATTAACGTGTGACGTACTTTATGGATGGCCCCTAACAATATATTTGCTATGTATCTATAATATTTATCAGATTTGTGGACCGTTGTTCGTATACAATAGTCGGCTATGCCATTAAACAGTAATGCTACAATCATGGCGTTTGCCTCAGATTTCTAAATTTGTTTTACTGGTAATTATTTGGCAAATAGCTCTCGTATCTTCTGGCAAGGTCTTTCTGCAGTTCCTGGCATACGTCGACGATAGTACAAACAAGTTTTAATTGCATACATGTAGATATAAACACTGTTTCAATTTCGGAGAATTTCTGTAATATTGGAAGTAGTTCTACCTCAAGCCATATAAATTGCGTGTGTTGATCCATAATCTTGTATGCCGTATATCGTTCATCATTTTTGAACTGGGATACTCTATGTTCTTGTGAACCCGGTGTAAGAAAATCATTATACCATTTCATAAAAAAAAATCAGTGGCGCTACAACCTCTTTAGGTCTGGGCCTCAGACTGGGTCGTCGACTTTTTGGGTCTTAGACATGTCGGTTTCCTCACGATGTTTTCCTTCACCGTTCGAGCGAATGTTAAATGCGGACATAGAAAGTCCATTGGCGCACAGCCGGGGTTCGAACCTATGACCACGTGGTATACACTGAAGAAATGATACTTCAGCGGGCGTGACAGGTCACGTTATTCTTAATGTTTTTATGTATAGTTAAAAATATGCTTAAATCATAAAAAGTCTACAAATGAGCTTTAATATTATTATTATATTTTCAATAATAAAATCAATACAAATATAGGTGCTCGTAAAATAAATGGAGTTTAAATAAAATAAAAATCTGTTTATACATTTTAAGTACGCATTACAATGTGTAAGATCTAATATTATGATTTGGGTAATAAATGTGATAAATCTTTTATTATGATATGGATAATCTAATATCATCAAATTTAATGCAAATATTTCCGAGAAGATAATTTAAAATAATATACAGTTCAACTTTCTGCCTAAAAGCAAATTCTAGTTCTTGTAAAAATATATTTATTTACATTTCATAGAAGAAGTCTGCATGCTTAATGAGAACAAATATACGTAATATACTTTGCAGCTGTTTCACTATAAATATAAAAGTTATTTTCTTTAAGGCGCTAAGAATGCTGTGTTATACGCTTTGTTTGGAAGTTTCTAGTTTAATAAATATGCTTGTCAAAGTCAATACTAACCATGTATGATATGTAGTTGAAGGATTATTCGGAAATAATTGTATTTAGTTACATCTTATAAGTTACATAAAGTTTTAACAAACAAAAATAGTATATGAGCCTAAGACAAGTAGCAAAATATGAGAATATAATGACTTTTGAGAAAACCTTATAGACTTAAGTATTTTAAAGAGAACCGCTTCAAAGAGTATAAAATCAAAATATTTCGCTTTCATCTTATATAAGAAGGTTTAGGTTACTAAGGCACCGCAAAGTAGAATTATAGAGAAACGTGTGGAAAAGGGGCGAGAATGTAAAACAAAAGACGAAACAATGACGCGTTATATTTGACTGTATTAACATATCTCCGTACCTCTATTCCATTCTACTTCTTCTGTTCTTTTGGTGAGGTGGAATGGAGATTGGCCATCAGTTTGGTGACGCAAGTTTGTCCTGTGCCAGATGCAGCAACACTTCCGCAGTCGCAATACCCACCCACTCTCCTTCTTTACGAAACCATTATTTTTTCCTTATACCAACACGCTATTTACCCTGAATTTTACACCTAGTACACAATTGAATATGGTGGTAGCGGTCATGGCACAACACTTGGTCCAGGTACGCTAATCTAGTCCAATGACAGACATGCAATGCGATCTATCTTCCCTTCTTGGTCATAGGGAATCACAATCAAAGAAACTTTACTACATGTAGGTTAAATCTAAAACACGATCGTAACCTACATATAAATACCAATTTCTACATATCAATTTCTTTATCTTTTACAGACTAATAACTGCGTGCTCATAGCTAAACTTATAAAAAACTAATGGATCTCTTAGCAACACTGAAATTTGGCAACTAGGTTAATAATGTTGAGTATTTCACAGTTAATTTCTATTAACTTAAATTAGAATTACATAACCATGACCCACAATGGGGTTTAAAATAGACAAATTGGCGGAAACACTGACTTTTAAAGAAAAGAAGATCAGAATTAATTTATTACTAATAATTACGTCTCTTATATTTTATTTATATTAATTACGTCTCGAGGATACGTTATGAACAATTAATTCTATCAGGATTTGTCCCGGCTGAGAACGAATCCGTTCAATTCTGACAAATCGAGCAAACGCTTATTACCAGTATTAGACGGGTTTCAATCTCATTAGCGTAAATTAAACACATGATACATTAATCTCTTCTAAAATATATGGCACATTATAAATTAAGTAATGAATTTCTGTTTTAGATGGTTTAAAGCAGGACTTGAACAAAATTAAGAGCCAATATTCTGAGTCAAATCATTTTGGACTGATAAAACTTGTATCAAATCATTACCTACTTCAAAGTCAAGGTAATGATTTGATACAAGTTTTTGAAAAAGCCTTAGTTTTCTTTAAATGTTAAATTAATGTTGTTTATTGGAAAAGTAGTTTCAAGTGATGGAGAGGTTAAGTAGATACTAGACTGCCGTCTCATAAACAAGGAAGTGTAGTGGATAAAAGAACAAATAAAAAGGGATTTACACAGAGCGATAGAGGGTTGCGAATTAACGTACCCATAAAATCCAACAACAAACAACAACTTTTAGTTTAGGTCGGTTTGAAATTTTTCAGAATTTGTCATTTGTCAAGAGCTGTATTGACAGAGTTTGCGATTAATGACTTCACTTGGGACCCACTTACAATTCATACATATTTTTATTTTTCTATTAATTTAAGTTTTTGAGGAAAACGAGGTCAGTTTACTTAATGTTTTTGCCATTTTCTTTATTTTGTCGACGCTTTGACAAACTACAGTATACTTTTTTGTGCTTTAGTTAAAAACGGCGACAAGATGATATTAGAGTAGTGGTTAGTGGTTGACACTTAGCTTAATGGTTTAGGGTGACTAAGGATTCTAAATACTAGGAATGCTAATACTAATAATAGTGCGTTCGAAAACTGTCTGCGCAACAGGAAACTTCAATTAGTGCCGACCGTATACCAAATTTGTATATTAATATACCATGGCCAAGTTGAGATGAAAAACCGATACTCGAAAACCGACATAGTTGCATCACCTATTTGCCTATTAACTAACAAAAAACCAACGATATATGCAAAAATCTAAGCCCATGACTTATAGGACTGGATAGCAATTAAATTATTGTTTTATATGCTATGAAAAAATGCATTTTGAAATTTGACATATATAACGAAATTGAATACACATGTTGCTGCCTTTCTTAGAAGAACAATATCTAGCACCATTCAAACCCGTACGTTACCGACAGGATCTCTCGCACTTGTCTAGAGACGCTTTTTTAATTCAGTGCTTAGATAAACAACCTGAGATGGCTTCTCTCAGTCAGTCTACTGTCTATTATTGTTCAAAGGAAAGCGCGCGTCGTCAAACGACAAACTCTTCCGTACTTGTTTTTATATTTCTAAGGATAATAATTTAACGAGGTTTATGTAGCAGTTGATATTAATTAAGATCTAATTCAACAACTTTTATAAGAGATATAAATTCTTGTAATGTAATTATAAAGTGTTTTCAAGGAAAATGCCGAAAACATAGCCAAAAGGTCACAAGTAATTAATAATGTCACTGGAATTCGTTGCGTGTTGACACAAGATAAAATAGTAGCTTACATCTATAACTATTACATATCTTATTTGTTTATAAACATTGATATTAATAATAGTTGTCGTTAGTAGAGTCTAGCAGTTGTCGCGACTACCTCTGTATCTATTTATTAAGATTTATAGATTCAGAGATACAATTGACATCGGTCGATAGAAGGATCTATGATGCTATAGATAGTACTATCTAACACTGCTTAAATAATCCTACGAACAGATGAGTATCCCTGACAAATTAATAACAACAAAAATATCATCAAATTTCATCAAAATTCATCCTAATAATTTTACATAGTAAGATTTAAGTTTGTTTTTCATAGCCATTGGATAATTGAAATTCCTCCGCCTCCATTATCTTTTAATATAACAATTCTTGAATAGTCCGCGTTGTTCTATGTCTTTAGGTTGTTACAAAAGAATCGATTTCTGATCTTTACATTTAATTTTCGTTAGGAAGTAGGAGTAAATGTTATGTTTAGTGCTTGTTTGTACGTAGTGTTTAGATGGCGATTAGGTGGTGATGGGAATCATGAATTTCTTTATAAGGATATTTGTCATCTGTTATAAGTTTTACAAATAATGAGATTATGATAACATTTGTAACGAATAATCAACAAAGAATAAAATCTAATTAATAAACAATCTTAAACATTATAATCACCGAATACAAACTATTATATACTTTCATACAAATTAATGACTAAAATATCATTAGAGTTAAAGTTACGTTGGAACCTAAAATGGCTACTTTATTCGATATTATGGTTGAATAATCGGTGTAGTTGGAGGTTGGTTGTAGGCCCCTGTTTCTTACAGTTAATTATTACCGATACAGTAAAAGTATTATCGTGATATTATTTAACTATAGTAATTAAAACATTTCTTGATTAAAGAAAATATAATTATATGAAACCTAATATATGCAGCCAGAAGAAGAAAATAGAAATCCATAAAGAAAAGCGCCTAAGTACCTCTTAAATGACACGCAACGTGCTCCGTTTTTCTATAATCAAGTATATAACAAAAACTAAAAGTCAATGTAAATAAATTATGTTGGTAGATAGAGCAATAATCTTATATATTACTGAATAATCTCATACGGTCGTCCTGATTGCAAGAGTAAGCTCGCACCTAAACAAACAATCATGTGTTATGGATGTAATAACATGGTTTCAATCTGTCGCTTATTAGTCGCAAACACATATTAAAATAACGAGATTAATCATCGTTAATTTTGATTCATATTAATAAACAACTTGTATATAAAATCAGATTAACAAAACAACACAACTAAAATGAAATGACAATAGAGTATATATAATTTAATTTATACAATAATAGTACTCAACTTTGTGTTCACTATTCATAAAAAAAGGTGTTGAATGTTAATTGTCAAAGTAAGTTCTGTCTACATTTAGAGGGGGAATATTCGTATAGCTCCTCAAACCTCACTATCCCATTGCTTTTGAGCCAGGTAAGCGACTTCAAAGATCCTTCACGTCTATCATACGGATGGATTAATACAGTTCGTAATACGAGGAGAAAATGTACATCAATGACTACTGTAAAAATATTGCGAATTCAAACAGCGAAAACTAAATTTAATGCTGAATAATACAATAATCTTAGAGTAAATCCTACTTTGATAAAATATAAAACAAGGCTATGCTTTCTTATATTTAAACTTTTAACTTAAAATTCATTTCAATGACAACAAAGTTAAATCTAATTAATTAAGACGCCACATTCTTTTAAAGAAAAGTTAATTTTACTAACTCATTATTTATAGAAAATCACGAAACATATTCATTAGTTATTTAATACAGGACTTCGTAGTGGTGAAGAGTTATTTCCAGAATTACCGCTACGTATCCTAAGATAAACAACATCATTATACTAAACAATATCAGATATTCAGGATGATTGCGGCAATAATTTCTTAAAAAGCCAAAGTTATCGAGAGTGCTGTCTAATAAGCGGAATCTTATGTCAGTCGCTATGTACCCAGCAGCTGAAAATCCCCTTTCAACACTGCTTGGCACCAGCGTGAGTAAGCTATTATAAATGAAGAAGAAAAACTGTAAAAAGCTACCTCTTGCTCCCGACACTTATATAGATTCATCTCTTTTTTATGAAAGAGACTAATCTCGCAGAAACACGTAAAGGACTTTTAGCTGCTCTTAGAGTCTCTTTTAATTCCAATTGAAGAGTCGTGTTGGTTTTAATAACACCAGCATGTGTTAAAATCTTCGTCTTAGTATTTTTATTGCTCCAACAGCAGTGGAGGCGTTTAAAAGGGTATCTGACCAAAATATCAATTATTATATTTTCTATTTATTTCCGTACGATATAATTAGCTAGGCATCTTTATGAAGATATCAAATATAAGAACGCTGCGGTTTCATTTATTGGACGCTCCTTCAGATACGCTTGTTCATCGAAGAGATTAACTTTTCTGATACTACTACCACTTAATTTCGTTAATCCTATGAGATCTCGTCATGTTATGCTTTGGGATTGCATTCCCTAGTGGTAGAATTATTTTGTAATGTTCGTATTAAATCCACTCATCAGTGACTGTGGTTTGCAAATTACAATGCATGACTAATATAATACTTAGGCGTGCTTTATGTTGACTACGGAATCCTCGTAAAGTTCACCTAATGACTGTTTAAAACATTGATACCTGGCCTTTATTACCAAAATTGTTTTAATTTTACTTTGAAATCTAATTGATTTTAAAAGTCTTATTTATTTCGTGTGTTAAAACGCACATGAATTACACAAATACTTTGCGACTGCCGTGATCCACTAACGAACTTAACTCGCCCTTCATCACGTAATTATAGTGTAGGTAATAGTAATGTTTTGGTATTAGCCCTTTGGTTTGACTGTCGTGGACTACGATGAGATTATAAAATGATAGACGATACAATCGCGGTTTTGTTTGATTGCAAATGATCTACAACATATGATGTCCTATACAGACATACGACACGATCCAACTTTTAGTTTGAATGGTTTCAATCACAGAAACGCAACACTCTCACTCCCCGCGCTCAAGGGGAAACTGCATAAAAAGTGATTTGTATCAACAATCTTTATTGCAACATTACTGTACCACGTAATGCGAATTTTATGCATAAGTATTGTATTCTAGCTATGTGAACGGAATCACGTAAAACGGAGAATTATTAGCTCAGCTCCTCTTTCGAAAGTAATTTTATAGTTTCATTTCAGTTCTCATGTAGTATGTTGCATATTCAGTTCAAAGTAAAACATTTTAGCTTGCGAGTATCTAGGTCTTACAAAAGGCAAATATATGACGAAACTTTGTTAGATGATGAAAGGTTCTTACTTGTATGAGTTTATAAACATGGTGACTAAAACTTTTCAATATGTAAAACGTGTTTAATATTCTTCTCCGTATCGTCGTAGAATTATAAAAAAAGTATGGAAAGAAAACTTCCTTAACGTTTCGATTGTTTTAAGGTGGGAACTGACCAACGTTACGAGGTGTAATGTAACATGTAATGTAATGTTACACAGCGAGCATTCGTGCAGTCAGTACGTCGTGTTACGGGGAAACCAGCGAGCAACGAGCCGCTCGTTGCTCGCTTTGAGTGCTCCACCCGGCTGTCGGGTTTTTGGCGAATCCTTTGAGTGTTACGCGGTTCGGTCAGTACGCTCTTTGTCAAAAGTCGTCCCGAGCGCACGCGCGTCGCGATTAATCACACGTCAATCAAACATGGAGTGGAACAAAGAAAAATCTCTGTATTTTTCTATAAAATGGAAGAAAAGAGGAAGTGTTGTGGAACCCAGCTCATCCAGAGCATTTAAATTCAACAGTTCTTCAAAATCGATCGGAGACATGCGTACAAAGTTTTTATACTGTCCAGTAATCATTTGGTTTTTCAAAGTTGCTATCAATGAGAAACCACCACATACGCCTCTGTTTTTAAATAAGTTTGATCTCCAGTAATGTTTTTTCTTCTTCTTAATTTGGATGAAACAATAATTAAGTAGAATCAAAGATACCAACGCGTCCTCACTGTCGGCCATCTCGTGAACACTGGCGGCGAAAGCGGAGCACAGACGTTTGACGAGCATGTTACGCCGATTTTAAAACACAGCGTAACATGCTCGATGCTTTACACGCTCGATGTGAATGCTACATTACACATCGTAACTTTGGTCAGTTCCCACCTTTACAACAGCATTCGTGGCTAGCGAAAACTTACACATTAAATTGACAGATAACGATTAAGGCAAAAACTTTACAGTTATATACGTTTACGGTCCAATTTGTGAAGTTTAATACTAAAAGTGTGTTGAGTGTATATGTAAAAGCATAATCGACAAAAGTCTACGGCGAATGCTACGTATAATAATGTAAATAAATCTTTAATTTCACCATAGCGGAGTGTCATTTGAGAACATGTATGAGTTGTATCACATTTTTTTAAATATTATACATGTATATCCAAACCTGCGCTCGAAACTAAGATAAATAACAAAAATAAAGAGAAAATTAAATACAGTGCACGTTGCTATATAGTTTTCCCTCTTTTTCACATTTTCTTCTTTATTACTTACGAGCGATTCTTACTGTATAATGTATTAACTTTATCTAATTGTGTAATTTTGTATATACGTATAATATGTTATGTTAGGTATGCCCTGTTATTGGTATTTCTACAAAATTATTGACGGACCGATCAATGTATTTTCTCTTTATTAAAGTAACATCGGATGAGAAAATATTGTGAAAAATATTTATAACTAAGCCTGAAAAATAAGTGCTCGCAACAAAAGGCTTTACCTACTAGCCTATAAATAGAAATGAATGCAACAGATGCAGATATCAGAGGTCAAGACAGATACAGGTTGCCCTTTAGGATCCACAACTTCTAAAACTTATGATATTTCTTTTGTCTTGGTGCATATTTGGCCTTTGATGTCAACACCATTTAAACGTAGAATGCTTAATGTCATGCTTGATTTCGAATACAATAAGAATGTCTACTCGTAATCCGGTAAAATATTTAAATGACTTTAAATTCAAACATAAATTTTCCATATCAGACATAATCCAGCTGTATTTTAGAATTTGTTTATATTGAATGACCTGAATCATTTGAAAACACTGATTACGCGACAGTTCGTAATTGGTATGCACATAAATTAACATACTTCATTGGTAATCGAGCGTGCAGTTGCCAATTTATGGTTATGTTAAGGAACGTTAAATTTAATTCTAACGTTAATGTTATAATACAAACATTCATATAAAAGTTGAGGATTTGTAGCGAAAAAGAAACAAAGAATAATTTGATTTCGTCTTTTGTCAACTTTAGTAAATTTTAATAAAATTGTCGGAACGTAATTAATATTAAAGTTTAGTTGTAGAGGTATTGTTCCAAGCACAAGTAAATTTTAATTTAATTTAAGGAAGATTCTTTGTTATTCCTAGAAATAATTTTTTTGAGGTAGAATTATTCAGGTGTCTGAAATTAAAACGTGTGACTTGACTCCTCCATCATCTCTGATGCTCTTGGCAAATTTTTACGTTTTCTAACAATACATTTAGATCTAAACTATTCGGTTTGCGCGTTTTTCGGTAAAAAAAAAATCAGTTGTCTGTAAAGTCGGTTTACTGACGATAGTTGAACGTGTCATCATAAGAAAATACTGATGGAATGGCTGCATTTTTCAAAAGATACTTTTAATTTTATTTGCTTAGTAGATATTTTGTATGGATATAGAGAATGAGGTCTATATCCATACAAAATATCTACAAAAAATCACAATTCAATTGATTGATTACAATATAATACGATATATATTTTATATACAATAAAGATGTCGAACGCGGAGGCCAATTGTGCCTCTTTGTCGCTCGTTCCGCGCTCTCGCATGCACTTAATTAACTTAAATGGAACGCCTCAGAGCGAGGAAACGCCGCATGCGTCATGTTTTTTCGTGCGTGCAGCCGGCTCCATCGAATTATAAGACGTTGTCACGTCAAAAAACACTCGTCGTTACGGGAAGAGATTACTCCACAACACTCTCCTTAAAGCCTCAGCGAGCATCGGGATACTGGGCGTTGACACATGGAATGACGTTCAATTTATTATTCATTTGGAAAGGCTAAATAAATTAGCTTCTAAGAAGCTAGGTGTGCTAGGCGAGATGGTTCACCAGGCGAATTCTATAAAGCGCAAATTCAGCTCCACGTGGAGTACTGTCTGACGTTCCACCCCCCAATACCAGCTCCTTCCATTTGATCGTATTCAACGAAGAGCGATTCGAATCTTCAATGGCCAGTCACTTTCCGAGTGGCTTGATCCCTTAGTGTTGCGTAGAGAGGGGGGTCACTCTTACCGCATTTGTCGTGGAGCGTGTTCGGATTAATACCTGCAGCTCAGTTTTATCACTTTGACGTCCTTCTCTCCTCAAGTGAGCATTTTTGAGGCACTTTTTGCTGCTCACCACCACTTTGTGAAACCATCTGCCGACTGAAGTATATCCAAACCAATAGAACGTACCAATTCCTAAAATGCCGGCACATGCGAGCCTTCTCTAAGTGTTTTTGGGTGGCGGTCATCAGATGAGTCTCCTGCCTGTTTAACCCCTCTTCTATAAAAAATAAAAACTTAGTAGGTGCTAAATTTAAATATTCGTCTTGAATTGTATCGAGGGCGTTTACATAAATTAAACAATAATTGCCACAAATTTGGCCAAATTGCCAAATCACCTTTTTCAATTAAATTTAATCTGTGTAAATTTGGAACACGTTAGCTGTTGTTGAATTTAATATAACCTAATATAATCACATATTACTCAAAAGCTAACGTAAAAACGCTCCTAAGATTTTCTGTGATCATTACTAATTAATTTAAAAATTGAAATATGTAAGGTCAATTTAAAATTAGTAAAGAGAATTCTGTTTTAATTTAAAGGAATATAAGCTTTTGCGATGCATATACATTTTCATGGGACATACGTACGTGTTTTTTAGTCTCTATTACGAATAAAAGTATTTGATTTACACAGCTTTTATCCTACTGTTAATTTATAATAAAATACTACCCAACTGTACCAGAAATATACAAAGATCGTTTTGCTTGCCTTAAGGCGCAAGTGCTATATATTTGCCCAGGAAGTATCTAATCGGGTACCGAATAGTGAATAAAAAAAAAGGGTGCGTGTACTTATGTACGCGCGTAAGAAGTTATACTTCTTTGGCATTATTAAAAATAGTTTTTGATTGCATGCAAATAATTAATTACAATTAAATAATCAAAGACTGGAAAAGGAGTCAATAAAGTTCAGTTTAGGTACATTTGAAAAATTAAATAAATAAATATTTATTATTATTCTCTTACATTAAGTGTAACATAAATTCTATTATCGTAGCATCTTCCGTGGGAAACTTCATTCTGTTAATTTTGTGTCACGGTGCGCGCGTATCGAAAAATTTCATTCTCATCAATTTTTCATAACGCACCTAAAGAAGTATAACTTCAAAAAGCTCTGCATTCTTTGCCGCATCTCTTTACTCTAGCTAACCGGACAAAATCTTATACATACTTACCATATCAATATTACAAATCTTTTATATTTTTGATTTATTTGATTTGTTCCATAATAATTGTATTAATTTGAATTTGAAGCGTTTTGGCTGCTAGAAGGTCGTAGGTAGGTCAGTCATTGAGTGACAAAATTAAGAAAACTGTTTCGTAAAGTACTGGTTCAAATTGGATGAAATTTGAAATATATAGTGTTTATACAATTCCTGCTTTGGAACTGAAAATAGGTTATGTTTCTAGTTTTATCCATAACGAAGTTATAGAGGATCCAACATGGCCCAAACTGCTTCCATAAAAGGAAGGTACGGCCGTGCCAATTCCTTTGCTCGACTTGTCGGGCGTACCTACTGCCGTGCCCCCATATACGTCTAGTCATATAATCCCATAAAAAACTGAAATTAAAAACCACACTCATTTGCTTGTTAATTGGTTTTCAAAAAATCGTTTGAAATTTTACTTTTGCTAAACAATTCTATACAAAAAAATTTACAAGTAGGTACTACGTTTCCACAAAATTGGTATAATTTATATGTATAATCATGTCAGACTTTGCTTTCGTTTGCAGTAGTGGTTTCATTTTATTATTTCAGTTGCAATTTACTGGCATCAATGTGGTTACACTTCAGTAGGCTTAAAGTAAATAATGAAATAAGTGGGAGTTTATCATCCGATAATAAGTTTTATAATAAATTTAAATTTTTATTAAAGTTAAATATATAAAACCCAATGTACACCAAGTTGTATCTTCTTTAGCGGTCTCTGTTTTAACAAGAAAAGTTCATAAACTAAATGGATTTTCTGTTTCGGCACAGTCTCAGTCATAAATGCAAGCCTAAACACACTAAAGATGCACCTTTCATAATTATGAGAAAACTGAGGAAAATGTTCCTCAGTTCCTCATTATCTTGAGATTCGGTTCCATATTTCTGGAATTAATATTGGTTAACATTGCAACAACAAGATCCTTACAATTGAAGTAATGTTAAGTAAAACCTCAGCTTAATCTTACTATTTTAGTACTTACTAAAGACCGAAAACGGATCGAAATATTTATTTCGTGATCAGCAAAATGTTAATCAATAATCTTCACCTTCTAACTCTAAAAATTTCATCATTGTTTATCAAACCCAGTGCCTCCGTACTCAGTAGTAGCTCTTTAGTAGAAGTAATCACTCGTGTGTAAGCTTAATGGTGGTTTAGTACTGCGATGTGCGTTAACCACTGAGCCATTGTATCGGTGTTAAATTATTTAATTAAAATATTAATGATGACAGATGTTACATAAAATACTGCTCAATTCATAATATCTTTTTTCTTCACCGTAGGCACGACTTTGAATTTATTAGATTTCATGTGAACAGAAGCAACATATTCTATAAAAGAAAGAATTAATATTCCTGAAATCTTATTATTATCGTCCTCTTATTACCTCTTATATACCATGAAAAGTTATTACGGATTATTATTAGCCGCATAGTAGTTGGTTGTACTGAAGATGCCGGCGTAAAATCGAGTGTTCATTTAATATTGTATGTATTATCTTTTAACTTTCTCGCTTCTGTTTAATCCGAAGTAATAAGATGATTTTAATTAAATAAATAAAGAAATGCTAAACAATGTCTATTTAATATAAAATCAGTTCGATTCGGAAAATCGGAGTATTTACGAGAATTTAATGCATGCCGTTGACCGAGGATTTATTTGATATCCATTGTAAATAAGACATTTTTTTAATGGATTGATACTAAATAAGTAAAGTTTAGTTGTTTGAAATTACTAAGTAGATTGCAACAAAATTTATTTTGATAGTAGGTAAGAAGAGAGAGAAACGCTCAGAGAAGTGAAACGCTCGGAAGTCAAGACTAGAACGATAATTTATTTAACTTAAATTGTTTTATTTAAAAAAATACTTAAGGCTAACAAAAGATCCCAGTGAAAAATAGAGCTAGCGATGCTGCAGCTACATAAGCATACCAAGCCGTGTAGTAACACAGCACACATTGGTTAAGATTTATTTATGTATCCACGCGATACCTTTGAACATGTCAAAAGTTAACAATCGCAACCAAATGGTTGAATTGAGGATTCTGAATTCGTTATTTATGATTTAAATACAAGTGAACTTAGTGATAATATTTATGTCCCGGTGGTATTCTTTTCCTCTTACCGAACTGAACTTGAACCTATTTGATATTGACGTTGACGTTATTTTTTTATAAGCCCTGTGAAATAGTTTAATAAATTTGCAGCTGACAGTAACGCCATTGCTCCGAGATTTGCTAAACAATCATTATAAGTGAAGTATTTGTAATTATATCTACAACTATACGTAGGTATATATATTTCCCGGTACAAAAAATTATCTTCACCGCATCGCGACTCCAACTCGATCAGTGCGTCATTCAATAAGTATAATTCCCTATTGGACAGTAGTCTAACCAAAAATAATATAATCTCATTTGCTGTTCCAATTTTTAATAAATTTCAACGTAAGCCATAAGCGATAAGGGTATGCCATATAGGAATAAAATTTGGGCAATAATATAAATAGTTTTCTAATAAGAACTTGAAAAGTCCTTGACGTAAATGAAATTGAAATACTATTAAGTGGCAGCTAGGTGAGGGGTATCGGGTTCGATTCCCGGTTCGAGGGCAAGTTTTAATTTAATTTAAATTTGTTCTCGGCCTTTGGGAGGGTTGTGCGGTACCGGGCGAGTGCCTAAACCGTACATGGAGGACACGGTTGAATTTCTAAAGACAAGCACGAATTATAAAAAATCCTATACTTGACGCTGGCTAATGCACAAATCTTACCAGAGCCATAAAACAAAATTTAAAGAGTAATGCGAAAATACAAAATATACTTTAAAAAAGGCTATTAAAGTTGTGAGTTAACAAAAGAAGATGAATGGTTAACCAAATTTAGACATAGGTTAAAATAAAATAATAGAACAATTAATACAGGCTATTCAATTTAGTAGAACTATTAAAACTAAATTAATAAAAATCTAAATAATAACACATAAATAATGTTTTCCAGACAGTCTCAGCTACGGCGACTTTTCAACAACTTTTCTCTGTTGGGACTTCGTATGCAGGAAATATTATATGTTTTTAGAAAGCGGTACAAGTGCACTTTCGCTTCTAAACCTTCTCTTTAAAGCCGCAATGTTACAAAAGCTAGACAACTTCACGTACCGAGGCACGAGGTTCGTTCAAATACTTTTTTGTTTCGAAAATTTTTAATGTTCGTAAATCGTGATCATCATGATCGATAAGGCCGTTACATAAATATGTAGATTATAAAAATAGGTACATACTTAACCCTACAAGGCACCCAGTTCCATATGTGGAACACCGACTTTAATCTTTCCTATAGCTATAAAAAAATTAAATGTAACATCTCTTGCCGTCTTGATAGAAGCTATTGACATTTACCAATGTAGTAATAGGAATCTTTACCTAAAGATGTCGTTCGTCTTTTTGTTCATAGTGCACTCGGTGTGAAATTTGAATGATAGTGATACGTTAGTCATTTCTCTTAATTCAAAAATAAACAATTATTAGATTTTGAACAGTTTTGCTTCGAAAAAAATTCTGTGTGTTATACAAAGTGTATATTTTGCAGAGGTAAGTTGATTTTTTGTAAATCAATAATAAACATATTAGTAAATCATATTTTTATGTCGTTCCACATACGGTACGTTGAGCTTTAGTGTCCGTTTTTACTTATACGTACTTAGGATTTACTTTCTTGACTTTCTTTCTTTTCACTTTGATATTATTGCAGATTATGTCGCGAAGAGGTTAGCGTGATGAAGATATTGATAGATTCTTGAATATTCCTTCTGCGAGTGAAGATGTACTAGATTTTACAGACGCTGAAAGTGATGATGACGTAGAAAAAATTCAGTGCATCCAAAACTTACATCCCAGCCACTTAGTGACGTGGAGACTTCCTTATCTCCGCAGAGCCATCAGTGTTCGTCTCCCGTCAACGATGTAAATACGAATATTGAAAATTATCAGCCAGAAATATCAGACCCTCAGCCTAGTACATCAGGAATGAATACAAGTATGATTACACGATCTCGGGCACCTAGACGATCATCGACCGTGAGCAACGCAATCGGTCTTAGGTCTAGAATCCCTGGCTCTGTGACTGACACCCAAAAAAAAGAGAAGACTCATTTGGAAGAAAACGTCTTTTCAATCACCTCCTTTTACATTTACTGGTAACACAAATTTACAGTCACCGATTATAGACTTCGAAACTCCCCTTCAATATTTTTTATGGTTTTTTGATGATGAGTTACTTCAGCATATTGTAGAATAAATTTTAGATTCCTTCCTAGGGAAATATAAAATAAAAATTAGGACCAGAAAATGGTACTTGAGGCTATTTTATCATCTTCTTGATGTCACACTTATCAATTGCTGGTTACTGTACAGAAGAGTCGGAGAACAACAGCATACGCCAACGCCAATGAAACAGGACTTCAAATTTAACGTAGGGAAAAGTTTATGCTTGTTGTTGGCTATTCATAAACAAAAAGAGAGGTAGACCAAGTTTATCTGATGAAATTGAAAAAAAAGGCAGAAGCGAAACACCTCAATCCTACCGCCTCGTGATGTCAGACGTGATGGGTTTGAGCATTTTCCTGTTTGGGGTAAAAAAAGACAACGATGCAAATTTCCTGGTTGCAAAGGAAAAACATTCCTATCTTGCGACAAATGTCGCGTAGAACTTTGATTAAAAATATATAATAATTTTCTTTAGATCGTTCCATCAATAACAAATTTCTTATATTAGTTATATAATTTTGGTTAATATAAATTGCAATATGTAATAGTAAAAAAGGTAATAGTCAGTTTCTTAAAAATAATAACTCACCAATTAAAAAAAAAAAAAATAGGAAACGATTTACAATACAATTCAATTGTAGTACTTTAATAACAAAAAGTATAGTTAAGGCTCAGTGTACCGTATGTGGAACTCAAATAAAAACTTGATTTTTCCGTAAAATATGGTTTTATTTTTATTTTTATAATTTTTCCCTATCTTCTGATCACTAATTACAACATATAAAGGGTATTTCAACAAGAAGTTTGTTTTTCAATTGTGGCAACACCGAGAACGTGATAGTTTTGACATTTAGTTTTTGGCGGTATTCGTAGCAGGTGCTTTGGCAATTATTACAATGAATTCAATTTCGCTCGAAAATCGCATTAAAATAATTCAAATCCACTATAAAAATGGTGGTTCTGTTAAAGTTACATTTCGTAAAATTCGTGATATTTTCGGCCAGCATAATCGTCCTTCTGAGACCGCTGTTAAGAATTTGGTCGCGAAATTTGAGTCGACAGGCTCGGTACAAAATGTGCCAACACCAACACGTGTTCGACCGGGTCATTCAACAGAAAACATCGCCGCTGTGAGCCACAGTGTTGAAGAAGATCAAAATTTGTCAATTTCACGACGTTCTCAACAATTGGGGTTATCCAAAAGCACAACATGGCGAATTTTGCGAAAGGATTTGGCTTTGAAGCCTTACAAGATTCAACTGGTGCAGGAATTAAAGCTGATCGACCATTCAAATCGCCGCAGATTCGCTCAGTTCATTCAGGAACAACCTGCTGGTTTTTCTGAAAAAATCATTTTTTCAGACGAAGCCCATTTTCATTTGTCAGGGTACGTCAACAAGCAAAATTGTCGCATTTGGGCTTCTGAAAATCCTAAAGCAATTATTGAGAAGGCTTTGCATACTCAACGTGTTACTGTGTGGTGCACTATGTGGTCTGGAGGCGTGATTGGGCCGTTTTTTTTCGAAGATGAGGCTGGAAATGCGGTAACAGTCAATGGATCACGGTATCGCGAGATGTTAACCACTAAATTTTGGCCTATTATTGATGACATGGATATCACTGAAATGTGGTTTCAACAGGACGGTGCCACATGTCACACAGCCAATGAAACGATCAATTTATTGCAAGCCAAATTTCCCGAGCGCATAATTTCGCGAAATTCAGCTGTTAAGTGGCCAGCCAGATCGTGTGATTTAACACCACTGGATTATTTTTTGTGGGGCTATGTTAAAGACAGAGTCTATACGGAGCCAATCGAATCGATTGCAGCCTTAAAACTCAAAATCCGTGATGTCATTAACGAAATTGACCCTCCATTTTGCCAAAAAGTGATTAAAAATTTTGATGAAAGAATCAACATCTGTCAGCGTGGTCGTGGTGGACATTTGCCAGATATCATTTTTCATTCATAATTGCCAAACTTTTCTCTTTGTAATACAATAAAAATTTTATTCATTTTCCTCTAAATTCTTTGTTTTATTTTGTTTTAGAAAACAAAGTTCTTGTTGAAAAACCCTTTATATTTTGTCGCACACTAAAAAAAAATGAGCCTTGTAGGGTTAAATTTAGTATTGAAAAGCAGCAACAGAGTGCAGTATAATATAATTTGTCTTCTATTATGTTACTGATATTGGCTTTCTAATTGTCGGAAAGCAATATTGGTTAAATCTCCAATTACCTAGAATCAGGCATGAATGTTCACAGGCAGCTACAATATTCGAATATTAAATGAAATCATGACGAAGTATTAATAAATAATTAGTATTTATATTTTGTAACTCCGTTACTTTAGGTTATTTTAATATCCTTGTTGGTTGTACTGAACTGTAACTGACTTGTGTCTAGTATGTGTTATTATGTAATTTACACGATTATGTTATAATATATTGTTGTTATTTATCTATCTACGGAGGAGTTTAATTACAAACACCGTGACACGGGAATTTTATATTTTATATATTAAACTAGCGACCCGCCCCGAGTCACGGAATTCACGAGTGATTTGAGAGCGACCGTCGATGCGAAAACCGCTGTGTGAGTTCGAAAAGTGAGTTACAGAATCGCAGGGCTGCCCGTGGACAGCACGCGTTAATTTGGATATTTTGATAAATTTCGCCTGCGTTTGCAATGTAAGCGGAAAAAATTTAATTATTTACGACATCACCTCAGAAACCTCAAAAATAACAGTATTTCTCCACTGTTAATGGATGTTATTATACATATAAACCTTCCTCTTTAATCACTCTTTCTATTTAATAAAACCGAATTAAAATCCGTTGCGTAGTTTTAAAGATTTAAGCATACATAGGGATATAGGGACAGTGAAAGCGAGTTTGTTTTATACTATGTAGGGACTAATAAGCAGCACCATATAAGAATCGTGAAGCATTTGGCAGCAATTTTTTTGTCGCTTTGTTGGTAACATAAAGAACAATATCTGTTAGGTTAATTTTTTATTTGCAAATATTAAATAAACTCATTAAGAAATACAAAAATTATCACTATTGTCGGTTTGAGAATAGAAAACGCTTGATATTGGCTCGACCTATTCAAACGGTCGGTATAATGGGAAAGCTTCTCAAGCTTTTTGCAAATAGACGGGAGCAGGGAATACAATCTCATATTGATTCGGACAATAACGATAATTATAGACTATTTTATTACTACTGATAAAAATACCATTTATAGATAAGAATTTTAATGTTTTTTCTTAATTCCGAAAATAATTTATTACATGCTTGTAGGGTTCCTAGGTTTACAGGTGGTTTATATATTAGAGGATATAATTTTCACTTTATGTTACTATATACTGTTATACGAGTACGCGTATAACAAAATATTGAACTTATGCTAATGCTATGAATTAAAAAGCTATGGTGTGCTAAAGAGAGTGCCTACGTCTAAAAATATTTCCCGGGATTAACTCCGACGTCTTAAGTAATCGCCACGCTTATAAAACTAAGAAAACTTGAGTGAAAAAATTATCCGGCTTTTTTATATGCTAATCTTCAAATCTTGTGTAATTCACTCTCTATATAGTATTACTATACATTGAGGAACAATATACCTACTATAATACGCCGCGCCAGCTGTCTACTCTCCATCCGTCTTACGAAACCTACACAAAATAATTAAAATTAGTATCAAATAATTCAAATAGGAAAATTCAAGTAGCCATTTTTTATTCGCGTCAGTCTGACCAAAACGTTAATAATAAAGCTTTAGACGTTTCGCAAAATTAAACCTTGATGTATTGACTTAAGGTCCAATTCCACATGCATCAATATATTTGAGGAAAGAAACAAATGAATCAAAACCGTAACCACGAAGCACGAATAATAATAGCACGAAGGTTCATAATCTTTTAAAAAAACATCCGTCTTACGAATTTGTCCTAACGCGAGTTTAACATTTTTTATCCATTCCAAAAAGTGCTCAACGCCGCTAAAGAAGTTTTCACTTCAATAACGTAACGGAAATACCTGTCACTTGTTGAAAAGCTTTCGAATACTTAATTAAACGATTTTCACTCCCAGCACATAACTTATGTAGAGCGGTGAGCCGCACGCAGCCCGCGAGTTGGGGGGGCTGAAACGGTTTAATGCCACGTACACTATGAATGGGCAAAATAGGTTATATTGCCTACAAAGGATAGGATTATGTGATGGCAATAACTTGTCCATGTAATAATGCTTTTAAATACTAAGTGAAATGTTTTCCGCTTTTGATAAATTTCTTATGTTGAGGGTTCAGATGCGCTGGGCCTCCTAACCCTCGATTTGGGACGAATTTGTGAATATGTTGGATGATGTTTGTAAAGGTCCTCCGTCAAAGGCCGGAACGCAGCCACTAAAATGGCGATGACTGAGCTTTTTAGGTGTCCCGCAGGGTCTTTTGCCCCCTAAATATATAAAAATGTCTACCTGACCAGCCTTGGCATTCTAATAATCTGTGATTTCAACTCGTAACCTACTTCACATAAGACTATTATCATCTGGATGTATTGCTACAATTTTAGGAATATTCTAGCTTAACAAAAATGCTATCAGTGTCAGCTTAAACGGATTCTATCAACGAATAGACTCGTATCTTAAATTCAAAATGTTACTAAAAGTGGAAAATTATGAAGTACCACTAAGGTTTCCAAAGAAGTTAACAATTTTGTTGTTCAATAGCAAATCTAAAGTCATATGTAAGTTAAATTTTAAATATTGTTTAGGTTTTGAACCTTCAAAGTCCATTCATGAAATATAAAAAAAGTATTAATTTATAATATTTATGAAGTAAATTTTATTTTAAATATTCATAATAAAATTGATAAGTATGTTGGATCAAAAATCAGCTTTCAATTGCTCAAATCTTAATCTACACCATTTCAAGTGATCAAAATTATGAAAAATTTAAATAAATGATAACATTTCGTAAAATAAGATATGGCAATATGACATCTTATTCTTTAATTCAGAAGCAATCAATAATTAAGAATTAGTTATAGCATGTTGACTTCAGCACTAAACACACCCTTATGGGTCTTAGCTATATATTTGTTTCATTAACCAATGTTTTTAAGTACTTGGATTTTTTTGGTCTAAATACAACAGTCTCACATATAGTTTTTATTAAACCTTGCATAGATACTACATTTTTTCCTCGTTGAAAGTTTTATATGTTTTTACAGGTTTCTTCCACCACAATAAAATTCGTACCATTTCTTGATCAAATTTTCAGAGCCTGGACTCGCCAGATTTATTCTCTACTCGATTTTAGAGTCAATATACGAAAACTGCAAAAATACACCCTCGCGAAATACAAAGCGATGAATGAATTATTGCGACGTAGTAAAGCTTTATACACTATACTATTTCATATTCTCCTCAGTCTAACGGGGTTATTAGAGTATTTTTTTGCAAGCATACCAGGAACCAAGCATACCATAGAACCTTCCAGGATAAACTCTGATTGGGAAGCTGACATTTTACCCATTAAAATAATCTTCTGAGCATTTAAGTCCCGTAATTGTTATTTTTATGAATGATTTCTGATGATTTCTAAGGACACTTTCTAAAAACTACACACACATCACAGGAACTATAGAATTTTGTGCTCAGCTGATATAAAATTGAGTACAGTTTCCTATTACCTAAGATAGACGCTATTGTGTCCGCTATAATAAACGGAGGAACTGACTTTGGGAAAATAGAATAGTTTCGCTATAATTGTGTTTTATTATTCATAAAAGGCACTTAAAAACTTTTCCAACGTAATGGGACCGAATGCTAAAATTTTGTCATCAATTATACTTTCTACTACTGCACTGAACTTTGAATATATTTACATAGTAAATGAAAGTAAAGCTCTTAGACGCCTGGTTTTTAAAAAAATACTTTACGATCCTTACAGTGTTATTAAATTACAAAATTTACTCCGCCAACTCGACATTTATTAAGACACAAAAAGTTTCTTTTAAAAAATTCGTAAGTTTTTTTTCTTCCTGCTTAGCAAAGTTTAAACCGACCGACTTGAATAACTATTAGTAGATGGAAATATAGAGTTTAGAGAGATGTTTTCTTGAGCTTTCAATTAAGCGGAAAAGCATCTTTTGTTGGGTTATAAGTGTGCAGCGGTAGTCGCGTGCAGCAGTCCAGTTTATTAAATTATTGACAATATAAAAACATAACAAGACCATAGCAACGCCAACTTTAAATAACGAACTATGACGATATAATATGTATGCAAATTACCAAAGAGTTTCCTCTAATACACCCCCTTGATTTGCATACACATTTAACAACAAATATGTACTAAATAGTCATTACAAAAATATACAGACATGCAATCTTAATCTACACCTAACATTGAGATGCAGCGGTAATGTTTCTGTCTTTGTAAAGCTTTTGTTAGCACATCCGCCGCCATCTCCTCGGTAGACACATACGATAATTGTATGTCAGTATTCTCCCTTAAAACACTTCTTATAAAATAATATTGAATATCGAAATGTTTAGTTCGGGCGTGGAAGACTGGATCCTCCGATAGAAATAAGGCACCTTGATTATCGCAGTACAACACTATGTTCCCGAAATCGCGCAACCCTATCTCTTTCATAAGACTATTCAGGTAAACTGCCTCTTTTATCGCCAAATTTAAACTAATATATTCGGCTTCGCACGTTGAAGTTGCTACGCATTTCTGTTTCTGGGATTTCCATGAAATCGCAGCCCCTCCTAACAAAAAAGCATACCCGGAGTATGACTTCCTATCTATAGGACAATTTGCCCAGTCAGCATCCGAATAACCAATTAAGCTCTTACCTGTTTTTCGATAAATCAGTCCATAATCGGCTGTCCTCTTAAGATAACGAAGTAATCTTTTCACCGCATTCCACTGTATCTGTCCAGGATTATCACAAAACGCTGCTAATCTTGTCACGGCGTGTGTGATATCCGGACGAGTTCCTGCTGAAAGATAAATCAAGCTTCCGATTAATTCTCTATATGGACATTCCTTCTCCAGCGGAATTTGTGAACCATCGGGTCTAAAATTCACCTCCATCGGCGTGGTCACTGTTTCTTTACAATTCTCCATGCCGAATTTTATCATCAAATCATTAATATATTTTTGTTGTGACAGTTTCGTGGCATACTCATTTCTGACAATGTCAATGCCTAAAATATATTTCGCCAGTCCATAGTCTTTTAAATCAAACTCTTTGGAAAGTTCATCTTTGAAAGATTGTATGAGACCTTTATTGCGTGAAACTATCAGTAAATCATCAACATAAACCGCTAAGTATATAGACGTATCAATGGAGTTACCGTCCAAATAGTAGAGACACGGTTCCTTCAAAGACTGTTTAAAATGCATTGACTTCAATTTATTGTCAAGTCTTTTGTTCCATTGACGTCCAGCTTGTTTCAAGCCATACAGTGATTTCTTCAATCGACATACATCTCCACCTGTCTTCAGATCATTTAACATCTTACGAGCCTGCTCTTTTAAGCTTTCGTCTCTTTCTTCTTTAATAATTCTACCTAAGCACTCTGTCAACAATTCTGGAACCTCCATATAAATTTCCTCGTCAAGATATCCATTCAGATATGCAGTATTGATATCCAACTGGTGTATCTCCATGTCTAATTCAACCGCGAGCGCTGTAAGCAGTCTTATCGTGTCTAGTCGGACGACAGGTGAAAAAGTGTTTCGGTAATCGATGCCATATCGTTGACTGTAGCCCTTGGCTACCAACCGTACTTTCTTCTTCTCGGTTTTGTCAACGTTCAGCTTCGTTGTCAATACATATCGGCATCCTACCGCTTTTCGATTTCTCGGCTTTTGAACAATTTCCCATGTTTCATTTTTTACAAGACTTTTGACCTCAGACAATATTGCTTCCTCCCATAGAGCACGTTCAGCGCTACTTAGGGCATCCCCTAAGGAAGTTTCCACAGTCAACGCAACATCCTCAGGTAAAGTTTCTTCTGCACGGCCATTATTATCATTGGGTATCATTTTATAGACCTTCTTAGGTCGGCCAACTTGGCCTTTCTGAAGTTTTGGTCTTCCGGGACCTCTCTTATACGTTACCTCTGTATCAGCTTGCGCTATTTCACTATCTTCCTCATGACATAGAGAAGGTGAACCAAGGGGTGAATCAGTCGTCTCCACGATCATTTCTCGAGTTCCTGAATAAGATGTACTTGGTATTACGTCCACCTCTACATATTTCGGCTTCGGTGTATCAACATCAGCAGAAAATTGATCTAGCTGAAAAGGATCATGAGTAATTGCCGATTTCCTGTCATCATTAGTATCGAGCCTCGTCTTGCAGAATTTCACATCCCTAGCTATAATGGTTTTATGGTCTACTGGTATCCATACCTTATATCCCTTTTGGTTCATTGGATATCCAATAAATATTCCATTGACACTTCTGGCAGCAAATTTGTCCTTGGTTGGACTCTTGTCTAGAACATAAACTTCAGCTCCAAACTTCTGAAGATACTCAATCTTCACTGGAGAGCCAAACCACTTCTCGTACGGAATTGTACCACCCAAACTACTCGTGGGACAACGATTCCTAATATGACATGCCACCAATACAGCATCTCCCCAAAAACCTGCTGAGAGATTAGATGAAAGTAACATACACCTAGCCATTTCAACTAATGTCCTGTTCATTCGTTCTGCTACGCCATTCTGCTGTGGGGTTTGAGGTATAGTCAGCCTTCTTATTATCCCCTCTTGTTTCAGGAATTGATCAAACTTATTATTACAGTATTCTCCACCGTTATCAGTTTGTAAATACTTTATTCTCTTAGCGGTAAGGTTCTCAACATAGCTCTTGTATTCTTTGAAACATTCCAGAACACCACTCTTACTCTTCAGTAAGTAAACTTCGCACCATCTAGTACAATCGTCAATAAACGTGACAAAATATTTTGCACCATCGACAGTTTCATTTCGAATTGGCCCAACTACATCGGAATGGATGATGGACAGTTTTTCGTCACATGGTCCACTCGACTTGGAAAATGGGAAAGAAGTCATCTTACCCTGCACACAATACTTACAGTCGTATAAAATATTTATATTTGACATATCAACTTTAATGCCCACATGACCTAATACTTTTATTAAATCCTTCACATTTAAGTGACCTAAACGTTCGTGCCAGGATAGTAAATCGTTCTTAGTTTCGGAAATCGCAGAAACAGAAGCATGGCCCTCCCGCATATAATAAAGGTTGTTTTTTCGATCTGCTATGAACTTAATATTCCCTTCAGAATCGGTTACATAAGCTGAATCTTTCTTAAAAGTTACATTAAAACCTTTGCTTGTAATTTTAGATACGGAAATTAAGTTGCATCGCAAATCGGGAACATATAAAGTGTCTGATAGTTTTATCGGAACCTCCCCATTCAAACTCACAGTTCCTTTACCTTTTGCAAATGTACTCACATTGGTGGCCAAACTTAACTTACTACTGCAATTTGTCAAGGTGTCAAATTTTCCTTTCGATCTACAAAGGTGCGATGTACACCCACTATGTATGAGCCAGTTTCCTCCACATCCCGAACCAATCACTCCGTTACACTCTGAAACAGATAGAACACATGAGTTAAAATTCTCACTAGCACCTAACTCACTAACACATTTTGAGTCCTGCCTTGTTCCTTTACACGGGCATTCCGAAGCTTTATGCCCAAATTTATGACATCTGTAACATTTAAATTTAAACGCTTGATCCGGTTTATAATTCTGCGGATTTTTAGATGTAGAACTCTTCGTGGTTTTTCTCCTAGCGAACATTGCTGACGACCCCCTCTCTGTCTCCTTCCTTTGCTGTCGCCTAGAGGCATCTTCTTCAAGAATTTTAACTTTCAAAGAATTCGGGTCTGGCAATGAATCTCTAGTCTCCATCGCACATCTAAAGTTCTCATAACTTGGGGGCAGACTATAGAGTAAAATAATAGATGCAAGATCATTATTTATATTTATGTCCATGTCTAGTAACTTTTCTTTGGCTTCAAAGAAGCTTAACAGATATTCACGCATGTCGTCCTCCTCACACATCTTGTGTAATATGAGCTGCTTTAACAGTGTCGCTTTCTTAGCGGGACCCGAAGACGCGAAGATGCTTTCTAATTTGAACCAACATTCTCGCGACGTACTCGTCCCCTTAATGTGTCGTAGCTCACCTGGACTAATTGAGAGAATAATCTCCGCTCTCGCCTTTGCATCCGCCGCTTCCCAAAGCAACGCCTCTGCTGGCTCAGCTGGCTTCTTAATGCTACCATCCACATAGCCCCACACATCGCTCTTGATCAATAGAGCATGGGCCTGGATTCGCCATGAGTCGTAATTATCACGGCTTAGTAATTCTATCCGCACACTCGCCATCGTTACTAGGTTAAGCACTCTAGTTCCCCCTTTTTTTTTTTAATTTACTAGACTGGGCCCATAACCTTTGTTGGGTTATAAGTGTGCAGCGGTAGTCGCGTGCAGCAGTCCAGTTTATTAAATTATTGACAATATAAAAACATAACAAGACCATAGCAACGCCAACTTTAAATAACGAACTATGACGATATAATATGTATGCAAATTACCAAAGAGTTTCCTCTAATATCTTTATGGTTAAGCGGATTAATTTGCGTAATAAATTCCTTTTACAAAAAAATTAACGATTCCAAAATGCACTAGACAATATGAAATAATCAAGGAAAATCTATTGCTTGATCTAACAGAAGAAGAACTAAGAGAATTAAATGTATTGAAGGATAATTAATTTAATTATGTACGAGGTAAGAAAATCATATTAGGCTTTTTTTATAATATTTATCTATCGTATAAGATTTATAATTTAATTTGACTTCATAGTGTATATTTAAATCATCGACACAGCTTAAAAAAACATTAATTTATAAGCGATTAATAATTTCAGTTAATCTTATAAAACCTTTCAGTTTGATGATACTGTTAGGTTTTAGATATGTTATATTGTAACTAGTAGTACTAGGAAGACTGTGACTGCAGTGAATGCTAGTGTTTCAGTTTACATATCTCTCCACCTGGTCAGGTCTTCGACCTTTGGGAATTTCCGTCCTAAATAGCTCAAATGGCTTTGTAATTTGTTGGGTACAGAGTATTTCTCAAAGTGACGACGAAAAATTGGAATTACTTTGGCTCCGGATATTAAAGTGATGGGCTAATACGCTTCGCTGGAATCTCTTCTCGAATGAATTATACTGTTTTGTTATATTTCCTTTGGGCCTTAACAAGTTTTTGGTGGTGATAATGAGCAAGTCATTTCAAATAAAGAGGAAATTGTATGGCAGACATTTTCTTGTAAAGGCGGATGAATTCGTTCTGTTAATCTAGCTTGATCTCTTTGTATGTATACGTATTAGGTAGGTATATGAAATTGGCGTTATATCGAACTAGCCACTTTGACCTCAAATATCTCCTCTTCGGTTAGGAATTCCAAATTCAATTTCGGACAGCTATTTACTCGTGCATTTGTTTTTCTAAAAGTGAAAAATGAAATGAATAATTTCGCAAACCATGATGGAAAAGCTGGCCGCTAAACAACCAAGGCTGGTCAATCGCTCTATGCCACTGCTGCTTCACGATAACGCTAGACAACACTCTGCAAAATCAGACTGCTACCAAATTAGAAGAGCTTTAATTGCCCATACAAAACGCCAATTTCATATGTAAGGACCTAAAATTCTAATTATTACTTACTACTTTTCGCCGTAAATTATTTTAAGTAAACTTTTTTAACATGAATCTGAGCACATGAAGAAAGTTATACTATATTTGACGTAGCTTAGCTTTTTCAAACTGTCCTCGCCTTTTATATATATATGTATTGGGAATTTGAGCACTTTGTGCATAAAAACTTATCCGTTTAACCCTTATAAATTTATGCCTGCCTAATAGCAATTCTAGCCTTCGCGTGTACTCTTGAGTGCCAGGGCTATGTGTTCGCCTACGAATACGGAAGTCTTTGCTCGCTGATACCCCGGTACCTATTGTCTAACAATATCTTCTTTACTCTTCGCCTTTCTATTAAAGTTGAGGGTTTTGGCAAAAAAACTCTCTCGTAATCTGGAACTTAGTGTTACACTAGCATGGTGCGCGAGGTCGGGAGGAGGTGTTGTCTGTTTTAGCAATTCTAGTTATGAACAGAAGAACCGAGTTGCTTAATATGTAGTTGATAGCAGGCTTTCCGGTTTGAATTCAGGAATACCGTGTTTTTTCGGTTTCCGTACGTTCGACGAGCGCAACTAAGTTCTGAGTATGTTTTGATTCCATTTTCCGTAAAATAGTTAATTCGAACAGATTTCTAAACAGGTAAGCACAATGTCAAATATCTTGCACGGACATGGGTTGCGATGAGCTGTGATGTTGACGTATGTTTAGTTCTAGATTTTGAACTAAGTACCTTCAAGGTTTACTGACACGAAAACCTATAAATCATCAATCCCAACACGAAAAATACTAACAACTGAAGTCAGCTATATGAGAAATGAAAATAATTTTAGACTCACGAATTATTCCGTATCAAGACTAGTTACAAACTTGATTTGGGCACCAACATTACAACCTGTATTACTCAAATTAAACCAACATAGATACAATGCGATTAACATATTAAATTGTTAATTGCATTGTATCATTATTTTAAATATGCTATGAGGTTACTTACTTAACAATGTCGACTGATTAAATTTCATTTTTTTTTACTAGATCTTTGGGTTTTCAATATAGTAATAAATTATTACTAGGTATGTCTATAATAGGTAGAGGTTTGCATTATACTTACTGTATACGAACTAGCTTGAGAATATCCAGACCATTTACAAGACTACGCTGCAGAATTCATATTTCCGTAATATTAGTCACCTTAAACAATTTATAACCTCATAAATATTATCATATTTAACCAGACTATTCAGGAAAATATTTGAATTTTAGTTTGGCACATATGCGCCACACATAGTTTTATACAGCAATGTATAGTTTTACATTACATTTATTAAAACGTAAAGAAAATAAAAATAATAAATAATAAAAAATCTTGTATTAAATCTTGTTATAATGCTTTATATTTTGTAGGTTTATCTCTGCGGTCTATTAGGTAGGGGAAAAAGTATTTTCGCATTATAGTATGTATGAACTTGTAGTAAAATCTCTTTGGCTATACTTTTTGTATCTGGCTGGTTTTAATATCATTAAAAGTGGAAATTTTAAAGAAGATAATTCCAAATTCAAAATGGAAAATGTGTGATTTTTATTTATTTTTTGTACTGTCAAGATGAGTGAATCTAATGAAAAAATTCGATACATTTTAAAATTTTACTACAAAAAAGGTAAAAATGCAACGCAAGCCGCGAAAAAAATTGCGATGTTTATGGACCTAGTGCAGAGTCTGTGAGAGTAGCATTAATTTTCAATCCTGAAATTGAAACTTTGATATCAAAGATACACGTCGCTCTGGTCGCCCTATTACGGATAAAATGGATGCCATTTTTGAAAAAGTTGAGCAAGATCGGCATATCAGTAGTAACGACGTAGCTGAAGAACTGGGAATTGACCACAAAACAGTTTTGGCGCATTTGAAAAAAACTGGGTACACAAAAAAGCTCGACATTGGGTACCTCACGAGCTCACTGAAAGAAACCTAATGAACCACTATATACACACAACAATAAATATTCTGACCACTATCAATAGAACCCATTACATCGATAACCATTAAAGTGAAATAAAAATAATTAAAACTCGACTCGAGTTGGAGTTCAACTCTTTTCTATACTTACGAATTACCAGCTTAGTTTGAGAGCTTATTCCGAACACGGACTCTGCTGAGGTTAGACGACACTGAACAAAATTTCAGGAAATTGTAATCTCGTTCGTTAAAAGTTTCACTATGAAAATCGGGGCTGAGCTCAGCCGCGGATATTAAAGTTTATTTTTTTTTTAATTTTAGGATTGTTTCACTGTGTTATTTTTGTCACAGCTCTTGAAAATATTTGTGTTTTATTTATAGCCCTTTGTAATATAATGTCGTTGTTATTAGCTTTCAATCTAATTGGAGGCAAGACTTCTTTGAAGCAGTGAATTTGTGGCTCTAAATTATATAACGTTGGTGATTAGAGTAACGAAGCGAAGTAAACATCTATTGTGTTGAATTGAATGTGTAGTAGCTCCCTTACATTTTCATTGAAATACAAGAATGATTTTATATACTTCTAAATATAAAACGGTTTTTAATATTTTTAGAAACGTCTATGTAGTCATATGAATTTGGTTTATAATATAAACAATAAACTGTAATAAATATATTTTATATTTATATTATATTATATTAATTTTATCTACTACAACATAAAAGTACCTACTTATAGTCACGACAGACAAAACAGAAAATTAAGTGAGAAGTTCTTTTCCCTTACATACAGTAACTTTCCGCGACAGCTGCGTATTACTGTAATACAACTTCGGGAAGCCTAATGACTTTTGGACTTTAACTCGGTATATAAAACAGCCTTAAAATAATTCCAAGAAAGTGGTTATTACTGTTTGCCTAAATTGATTTGGAGATGTCGGTACAGTCCCTAAGTGCTGGAAGACTGCTTCAATACATCCGATCCCTAAAAAAGGCAATTGCTCTGAACGTCCAATTATCGCCTAATAGCTATAACCTCCTTGTTCTCAAAAATAATGAAAACTATTATTAACGGCCAGGTCCTGAGGTATCTGGTGGGCCACCAGCTTACTCGTTTTTATCAGTACGGCTTTCGCCGTGGTCGCTCAGCTGGTGACCTCCTTGTGTGGCACAGAGCACCGTTCTCGAAGCTTCCAGCCTACGCGCTCATCGAAAAATTATCCAATTGGATTTCCAGCTGTCTCACTGACCGCAGCATCAAGGTCGCCATCGACAGACACGTTCATGATTGGCATTGGTACTGATCCAAAACTAGTCGAGAAATACCTGTACAGCTGTTGTAGAGTGTATCCCCGAATGCTACGTCCGAAAAGCAATGTTACTAAATTGAATAATATTGTGGTAGTGCCTTCCCTTGGACATACAAAAGAGTTGGATGCAAAAAGACAGCTTAAAAAATTGGCCTTCGCGGTATGGGCCAATGGGTCTTTACAGTGATGGAACATAGGGCTGGCAGAAATTCCAATGGACATGTTTAGCAATAGACCAAAAGTCGAGTCTTTTGGTCCCTGAAGGGAAGAGGGCCCATTTCATGCCAAATGTGGCAATCTCCACGTTGAGGGACCTGCTTTCCTAAGTTCCCCGCCAATCGCATTGAAGATGATGCTACTTCTTGCTGCTGACCTACAAATAATTACTGGCATTAAATCGTAATATACCCACTTAATATGGAATTTTATATGCGTTAAAAATTACGTTTAAGACAATCTGTTATTATATCTAATATATAAAATTCTCGTATCACAATGTTCGTTCCCATACTAATCCGAAACGGCTTAACCGATTCTTATGAAATTTGTTATATTCAGTAAGTTTGAAAATCGGCTATTATCTATCTTTTAATACCCTAAGTGATAAGGTGTGTCCACCCCAAAAAATTTTATTTTATTTCTTAGACAATTTTTTTTGTTTTTATTATTTTAGGATACACCTTACAAAAACACATACAACCCTTAATTTTCATCTGCCCTCTACGATCAACCCCTATTTTTATTTGTTACTTAAGAACTTATAACTTGAACTCTGAGATTTATTAAGGAAAAACGAAGTTCGCGGGGGCAGCTAATGTAATTCAAACAGCTTAGTGTTACAAGTTAAAATTTACAAATTGCAGTTCAGAATAGTATTTTGTTTTCTGGCGCAACAAAACGCGCCTAACCCAAATAAAAGTTTGTGCACAAAATAAACTGGCAAGTCATCCAACAAATTTCGTGGCGGGAACATTTCTTAACCAAATTCAAGCGAACATTTTAGAAAGACCCCTCCCTACAACTTACGTGAGTTGACATCCAGAAATTGCATCTATAGTGAAATAGGGTTGGCAACTTTAAGAGGAAATCGTACGGGTGTAAAGTAAAAGCAGTATTCGCTTTAAATCGTACTATCACTCTTCACCGAAGCCTCCGTTTGCATGAACAGGAAAGGGACAGCTGCATCTCGGATTTATTATTATTAATATAATATGGGGTATGATTTTTCATATTCCTAAGAATAATAGAAGTCTGAAAACTTACCGTAACTTTGTTTATCATGCTCTTAATGAGGTTTAAGTTTTCATTTAGTTTTGGTTATTATTCTTATTTTATTTTTTATCTTTTTAGTTTAAGTTATTATTGATATTTAATTTTAATTTTATTTTGTGGTTGTTTGTTTCATTTTTTCCTTTGATAGATTGCTTATGTTCTAATGTAATTGATGTGTATGTGTGTAAATTTCTGATGTCATATTTTCTTGTATTTTTTAGACATACACATTGTATAAAGAAATAAATAAATTAGTATGAGTTGGTCTGTGAAATGTTTAGTTTTTAAGTAATTATGAGTTATGTCATTGACGTCTTAAAATAGCCATATGTATGTTATTATATATATTACAAATATAGTCCTATTATAACAACTTTACTGCATAATTTTTATAATAATGCAAAAATAAAAACGTCGAAACGATTCGTCAAGAAAACATCAAATTTCGGATAATTGGTTTCTATTGAAATTTTGATAACTAATTTTCTGAGGTATGATACATACAAAGACAGGTTTAAAGTAAATATATAAGATAGTGCAATCTGTTAACCCTATCCGAACGAGGGTCAGTATAAACTGGTAGATAACAGACACATTCTAGTTCGGAAGACGCGACCAGACGGCGCCAAATTTTATGACTCACTTTTGCCAAAATACCCATTCAATGCATTCGCCACTATTACTACAACCGTTGGGAGATAATAAAAATCACATTACTCGAAACAGACCCACGGTTCTGCAATTCGTCTTGTCACTGAAAATAGTTATACATATACGAGTAAAGAAGCTATTACCCACGCTTTGATCTGAACTAACATAAAGCCAGCCTAAGCGTAGTTTTAGAGTCCCTATCTTTATAAACTTTAAAAGATAATTTTAATGTACCAAGTGGTAGATAATATAAAATGTTTAACTTAAGCCCCTAACCCATACGACGAAAGCTAAGCTATCTTCTTTGCTATAAATGATATGTAGATTTGATATGGACTGCTTTTAAATCGAATTCAATAGATTTTATATAACATTGAATTATCAATTAAGGATCTTTATTTCTACGCGTACGTAATATAGAAAAATACGAAATAAATTATTCAATTATTCAAAGGGTCAATTATTCTCTGAGCGCTCTTTGAAATACCTTGAAATACGCCATTATCCAAATATTTTGGATATGATTTGTCGACCTTTATTTAAATACGAATTAATAATAAATTATTTGCAGGATATTTTACCATATCGACGGGAAGCACAGAACTAAATCTACTAATTATTTCATTTAATACAAAATCTTACATCTAAAATAATTCAGAATTTAGTAAAAGTACTATTATGAAAAAAAATGAACTACAATGGTCAGATTTGTATATTAATAAAGATTTGTGCTATAATGATCAAGCAAATACTTTGAAATATTTTAAGAAGAAAATACCTTTAATAAACAATTGCGCTTTTATTGAATGAAATATTTATTTAAGTGATATTTCTCGCTGTAAATTATATCGAAAGAAGTTCTTCTATTTATAAGATATCGAAAATATCTTGAGACTTGTACCTTACGTACTTACTAATTCAATTGCCTACTTATCTTATAAAACGATAGATTTATTATTAGTTCTTGCGTCTTTTCAAGAATTTTTATGAATGTTTATTTTTTACATACAAATATATTATACCAATCGCTACAGTACCTGGGTATTAGGGGAAACCCGAATTAAAAACCAAATTAGAATTAGAAAGATTAGACATGAGCACTAGACGGTATTTGCATAACGTCCTTATAATATAATTAATATCCACCCACTATTGCAAGAAATATAATAAAATGCTTCATTTTACTACGGTTAATTTGGTAAATTTATTACCCGTAAAAATTAATACATTAAGTGCATTTATTGAGGGGTGAAAATGTTCATTTACGTATGGTTAATACGCGTGAACATATCACATTTAATTTCGCTTTTAAAATCAATCAATATACGATACATGGATGGTAAAGCATTTTCAATAAGCGTCGAAAATTTATAAAATACCTCTACTATTACTACTACTAGACACTCAAACTATAATAGTTAGTTTATACTAAAATTTATAGTGCTTCAATATTGTTTTTTGGCACTAATGTTCACGTTCATTCTTGGTCATTTTCAACTATATATTTACTTTGTAAATGATGATGTGATGATTTTTTAAATAAAAGAAAATTTATTACGGCATGAGAAATGTAATTTAAAGCGCTCCTCACGCTGGTATCGCGGGGAGGAGTATATATGTTAACGTAAAATTGTAAACACCGTTAGATTGTAATCTATCTCGCGAGATTATAAACTGTCGAAAGATTGTGAACCTCAGCTTACTGCTTACAATTTAACGTATTATTATTCGGTAGATTGTACTATACTAACTTAGTTATCATTCAAACTTCTTTGGTCAATTACAGATTAATTTTACTTTCCAACAATTTCATATAACTACCCAATAATAATACGTTAAATTGTAAGCAGTTCGTTGAGGTTCACAATCTTTCGACAGTTTGTAATCTCGCGAGATAGATTACAATCTAACGGTGTTTACAATTTTACGGTGACATATACAATGTTTCAAGTCAGTGTGAAATACGACTTCGAACGGTATTTAGTAGATAATTTTAAATCGGAAGTAAAAAGTTTTGTTTTAGATATATACATTTTGTACAGCCTTTAATCGTGCGATTCACAACTAGGATACCATTCCTACCGTGGCAGTGAACCAATGTAATTCTCTATGTACATTATAAACTTGTAAATTGAGAAATTGCTCGTACAATGACCTGTTAGACCCAATGATCGAAAACATCAGACGTAGAAGACGGATCATCTACCTAAGGAAAATTATCAATTATCAGCCACAACCTTTTCAAACGCAGAATAACAAAAATACACTTTTGATTGTTAATAATTACCCAGTATTTTTAACAATAAAAAGTGTATTAACTATGTTACCAATGTTTTGGACATTAATTTTAGTTATCACATTACCCTTACGGTCATCATATTTGGGATAGGTAGTTCAATGATCTTAGACTGTAGTAACTTTGGCTGACATTAAACATCGTAGTGACCCTAAGAACTAAACACTCGATCGTTTATGTTATTGATAATCTTGTCAACTCCCCTGTGTACCCCATCACCCCATTGGGGTGGCTGACTGGGGAAAAACTTTGCTAGCGCCCAACTACAATATCCATAAAAATATTTGACTCATTCCGTATCGCAATCTTTGTTATTTCCGCAGAAGCGTGAACAGCCCTTGTTGCGCATTGCGGCTCATAGCTGGGGTTGCTATGAGCTGACTTATAAATTGCTTTAATTTAATAGATCGCGACTGCGAAGTGAGGGGTTCACCGCTTTACACTCATTTTTCTCTGGGGACACTATCGTTACATAAATAACCGCGATTTCAAACTCCCAAGCTTTCATTGTAAACTTCCGACTAGATTGATGCGTTTTTGTTTTCTTTAAATTCTCCTTATGGGGTAGTTGCTTTTATAAAGCTATTTATTTTTGAATTACCAAATTTAATTTAACATTTGGTTTCTTAGTCGCAACTAAAAACAAATAAAAATTTGTTGTCATGAATTCTGCTTTTAATTTACATCACGAAATTTATTGTTTCGTCTGTTTTATAAAACTTTTGTACTACACATATGTATTTACTAGAATTCATACAATATTACACACAATGTTTTTTTATGCTTTTAAAAGATTGAATTTAATAATGAGATACAATCTAAAGCCAGAGATGAAATTTTTAAATAAAAGCCTAAAATAAGTCTCGGACACGTTTTGTCACGTTTATTTATTCTCAAAGATACGTGAGATTAGACATTTCGGTTAAATTTTAATACATTTCATATTTAATTCAATAAATGAAATAACTAATATCATATAATTAATATAAGAAACAAAATGTAGGCCATTAGAAAAGCATAATAAACAATAAAGATTTTTATCTGTGTGTGTATTTTTATCTTGATTCTAAACGAATTTCGTCACGGTATTTATAACAAAGCCAAGCTCGGAGCACCATTCAGTGTGTATGATTAAAATCATATCAGGGCATAAATAATGATAAATTACTGTTAAACCATGCTGCTGGTATAAAAGGGAAATCACTCATAAATTTTGATTCCATAATCCTCAACTTAACTTTTAATCGGAAAAGGGATTTAACTTTTAATTGACTGCGAGACTGATACTAGATGTGTATATATCAGAGACAATAAAACGACAATGGCGATACTGTCGCTGCCATTGTCATTTTATTATATCAAAGCCTTGCGATTCTGTAACTCACTTTTCGAACTCTCACAGCGGTTTTCGCAGCGGCGGTCGCGCTCAAATCAGTCGTAAAGCAGTCATTTTACGATATGGCATTCTGAGAAACAATAAACTACAAGCTTCCTCCGCTTGTCAAGACGTAATGTGAAATTGCTTAACAGAATACCATGAGATTCCAAAAATGACGTGAATGACGAAGGGAGCGTTGTTAGTGCGAGGTGAACTCACGGATTAACAGAATCGCACGGCAGAGCTTATAACTTAACAACGTCAAAGTCGAATCAGTTAAAAACCGTTAATAGTAGTGGATTTGATTCGATAGTAATATTAGCACTTTCCTTCAAACCGTTCATTTGTCACTCGTTCTCACGACTGCCGACTATGTAGTTTGTTTGGTTTCGGTCACGGAAGGAACACGAAGTTTCACGAAACTTGTTCATCAGAAATTCGGGTTGCTACTACAGGCACTGTTTGGTTTTTTTTTTTTATAAAACAGGGGGCAAACGGGCAGGAGGCTCACCTGATGCTAAGTGATACCGCCGCCCATGGACACTCTCAATGCCAGAGGGCTCGCGAGTGCGTTGCCGGCCTTTCAGGAATCGGTACGCTCTTTTCATGAAGGACCCTAAGTCGAATTGGTTCGGAAATACCTCAATGGGCAGCTGGTTCCACAAAGTGGTGGTGCGCGGCAAAACTGCCTTGAAAAACGCTCAGTTGTGGAACGGCGGACGTCGAGGTGATACGGGTGGAATTTCGTACTCTGCCTCGACGTCCGATGACGAAACTCAGCTGCAGGTATTAATCCGAACAACTCCTCTGAACACTCTGCATGGTAAATGCGGTAGAAGATGCAGAGTGACCCCACATCTCTACGCAACGCCAAAGGATCAAGCCGCTCGGAAAGGGATTGGTCATCGACGATTCGAACCGCTCTGCGTTGAATACGGTCAAGTGGAAGGAGCTGGTACTGGGGAGCCCCCGCCCAGAGGTGAGAGCAGTACTCCATGTGGGGCCGAATTTGCGCTTTATATAGTTGCATGCGGTGGCCCGGAGTGAAGTATCGTCTCGCCTTGCTGAGCACACCAAGCTTTTTGGAGGCTAATTTAGCCTTTCCCTCCAAGTGACCGCGAAGCTGAACGTCGTTCGATATGTCAACGCCAAGTATTCCAATGCTGGCTGTGGCTTTAAGAAGAGTGTTTTCGAAAAGAGGAGTAGCGACAAAGGGTGTTTTTTAGCGGAAAACGCGCAAATTTGTGTCTTCTTGGGGTTAAATTGGACTAGGTTTAGTCTGCCCCAGTCTGAGACTCCACGTAGTAGAGTTTCGACTTCAGACACAAGTTTGTTCCGGTACTCATCGACAACTGCCCGAGAAATACCTGCCCGGCCAGTGTAAAAAGTATCCCCAGTGCTGTCATCCGCATAGCAATGAATGTTGCTAAGTTGCAACATATCATTGATATGCAGAAGAAACAGGGTCGGGGATAGAACACAGCCTTGTGGGACCCCCGCGTTCACGGGTTTAAGGTCGGAGCATGCTCCGTCGATGACGACCTTGATGCTCCGATCGGCCAGAAAGCTGGAGATCCAATCGCATAATTTCTCGGGTAGCCCATAGGCTGGAAGCTTCGAGAGCAGTGCTCTGTGCCACACCCGATCGAAGGCTTTCGCTATGTCCAAACTAACCGCCAGCGCCTCCCCCTTGGACTCAATTGCCTCTGCCCATCTATGTGTAAGGTATACAAGAAGGTCACCAGCCGAACGACCACGACGAAAGCCGTACTGATAATCGCTAATCAGGTGTTGGCCCTCTAGATACCTCAAGAGCTGGCAGTTAACAATGGATTCCATTATTTTGGAGAACAAGGAGGTTATGGCTATTGGGCGATAGTTGGACGGATAGTTTGGTAAGGTTCTCAATTACCCCTACCCGACAACAAAGGCCTGTTTGAAGTCCCGACATATTTTAACGAATCCGGATGATCCCATCGCAATAGCTAATAACCATTTGAAAGCCGCACAGTTTTTTTAAAGAAATAACCGCCTTAACCGGGGAAGGCGGAGTCCTGCCCTTCAGGCTATTGACGGACATACGAAAATTATAAGTAGCAAGTGTAGTTAAACTTTAACTAACTCGGTTTGACTTTAACTAAAGTCAAACCGAGGGTCGACCTTTCTTCAGGCGACATTAGCCCTTATATAAGTATATTGATTAGTTAATATGTCCGGCAAGTTAGAAAGTTATCTTCTACATACTGTAGAACACAGTACATACGTTATACGGCAAATACACTTCGGAATTAATTTTCTTTGTTTTAAACTCTTGGAAGTAACGTCAAATACCACTAAGTGTTTGCTACAAGGCTCTAGATAAAAGAAAAATAAACATTCAAACCAGACATTGCCAGTTAGAATTATCTATGAATGAAAAACTAATGACCTAAAATATTTTTTTTTAAATATGTCGTAGGTATGTTCTTTTTAAAGTACTCGTAAGTTAAATATTACCAAATTATTTGTCAAACTGTATACTATAGAAACATACATCAGAGAAACACGATATAGGGTAAATAAAAATAATTTGTCTGTATTTCATTTAATGAAACACATAAATTCGGGTTGGCACAACTACGAAGTATGCTTTAACAATCCAAATATAGAGAAGATTTTTTCAGTCATAGAAATTTGTGGAATTTTACATCTATTTCAGTTCAACAGGTATGAATATATACTATCTGATCACAACACCAAGTTTAAGTACATCAGCATTTTACTACTAAACCGTTGTAGAATTTTTTATTTGGGTTAGATAATCAAAACGTGTTCAGTGACATTGTTATAAGGAAAGAAAATTAATAGTAGTATTATTATAATACCGCCTTATTCATTGTTAATAAACTTGTAGCAATTTTCGTCTTAAATATATAAGTATCTTTAATAGTATTATTACTAAAAATTAAATTGTAACTAACCAATTTCGTATACAAACTAATTGTAAATTGAGCGTTGTAAGTGTTTGAGCTGCACTAACAAAGATAGAGTTTAGTTAATTAAAATTTTCTCGCTTGAGAAAAATAAAAAAGAGAGGGAAATTTAGAATTGCATTGAGATAAGGAATGGAAATCTATTTTTATAACAAGATGAAAAGAATGTTTTCATTAAATCTTTGTAAATAAAAATGTAGCGAAACAATTACAACTGAAAAAACAACAATTAGTTTTAATATGAACGTATTCATTCCTTAAAATAAAAATAATTGAAGTATGTCATTCAAGGTGATCGATCGGTGAGTGATTTTCACACACATTGAATCATTAATGTGATGGAGACCGATTTTGAGATAACAGTTGCTAGCAATTACTCGAGCACAAATTCCGACTAAACACTACTACTACTGTATGTTTACTTAAAATTAAGTATTAAAGCTTTTAAATATTTGTTATTGATAACAATCAACTTTCTAAATAAGTGTAAGGTCTATAAAATACAAGAAAGCGTCTATTTAAATAAGAAATTATTATTTAAAATGTACAAAGCAAATTAAAATATAAATGCCGCTGAAAACTAGTCAACTTAGGACTGTTTCACACGTACCACAACCACACCACATCGCAACGACAAAATACGGTCAAGCAGTGGTTATGTGTGAATAGTGTCGCTGCAGCTTTTTGTAGTTGCGTTGTGGTGCCGACAAAATGTCGATGTGGTTGCATTGTCGCCAGTAGTTGCGATGCGGTTACGACCAAACTCATGGAATTCGAAGATGAAACTTTGTCACCTTAGTCAAACGTAGAATGAATGAACCGGGCGAGGGGAAAGCGGCGGGCGCGCACTGTCGTTGCGTCTACGCAACGTTTTGTTTGCGATGTGGTCGGCCACTAGTTCGCAGTGCCTCTGGTGGTCGCGTTGTGGTTGCGATGTGGTCGGTATCACACACACGCTCCAAAACGACTTCAAAATGTGGTACATGTGAATAGTCCTATTCATTATCAAAACAAAATATACGCCCGGCCACGTGGTGTGGTTGTGGTACGTGTGAAAAGGCCCTTAGGGGTTTGTCTCTAGTGTGAGAACTGGCGTCATCAAAATAAATAATAGCGATACTATTACTATACTAGTCACTAGGCCAACGCTGGTTCATAAAAGTCAAATAACGATAATGAAAAATTTCGGTCATGATAATATATGGATTATTATTAATGCATATAACAGACAATATATATACCATTTCAGTACAAACTTTCAGAAAACTATTAGTCCTTACGCAATTGTTTAATATTATTATATACGACTGTAATCAAAAAATGTTCTCGTAGACATGTAAGCAATAATTACTAATAAAGAATTCTTAGTACGATAAATAATACATTTTTTTATAAATAATTAATTATTTGAATACTATCAGATAAGTAAATTTTACGGAATTCACAAAATATGTAGTAAATTCACGTTCGTCGTAATGATAAAAGTTAATTTGTTTTCATATTCAGCATACCATCTACGAATGAAATAACAACAATTCGAGGAATTTATTTTAAAACAAACGCTTGGTATAATATAAAAATATGAAATAACATAACAGCCCTGCGATTCTGTAACTCACTTTTCGAACTCGGTGGGAACTCGTAGTTTATTGTTTATCAGAATGCCAAATCATAAAATGACTGCTTCACGACTGATTTGAGGGCGACCGCGCGCCGATGCGAAAACCGCTGTTTGAGTTCGAAAAGTGAGTTACAGAATCGCAGGGCAGTGTTTCGAATAAAACTGTAAAGGTATCGTAGATAGTGAAACTATTCATCGTGAGTTTAATTTAAAGTTGTAATTTTGATTAGATGCGCCATAAAAGTTTTCTCATTTGAATTTTTAGATCTTATTGCCAAAATCGCTCGGATCTGAATCAGAGAGTGTCGTGGGAAAACTGCCAAATGCCAGTACATACAACCGAGGGCCAAGCTTGTATGTTTGCGTAAATGGTGGTTGTGATTAATAGCTTAATACAATTTCGAATGTGCGTGAAATGGTCTTAAATGCTCTTGAAAAATGATGGTCGCATTGTTTTGTTGGTATTCGGCTCAACAGTTCTATAAATATTTTATGTTTGTATATTATGTTTTAAAACCTGAAAAGTTTTTGGGCTTCTTAATGCTTATGCAAGATAAAGTGGTAGCTTTAGTGACTGACCTCATGCTTTCCAAAATTATATAATAAACCATTTTTTTCGCTCTCTAAAAGCAAAAAAGGTAAAAATCGAAAACTTTACGCGGCGCTTATTAAATGATATTGTACAAAGGGACATAGTGTTTATTATGCAGATTTTTTAATGAATGTTCACAAAAAATACCTTTCATCCTGAAACAGTTATTCGCGTCGTAACCGAATGTAAAAGAAACGGGCAGAACAGAAAATAAAGTGACCTTTTATATATTTTATATGTAACAAAGTAATATTATCCACGTTATTACTTAGTATTTTACAATGGAAATTCATTACCGCCGGCAGTTTATTCCCAGCATTTCTTAAACAAGGAGGTTTTAAGCTTTTATTAGGTTGTGATCAGATAGTTGGTGCCTAGCTACAATTTTTATTAGTATCTATAATTTATCTGATGACATATGTGAAGATCAGTAATATGCATACTTCTCGGTACTCAGTGCTGTATGACATCCCTCCATTTTCGGATCCATCTGAAAAAAATGGAAATACGTTAGTTTCAATTCTTTCTATAATGTGTAATTACAAACCATTACACAAACTACATTCCGATCAATCAAGGAAAGTAATTCAGGTTGGCCACGCAGTCTTTCATCAATCAAAGACCAGGAAAACAAAAGTTAAATAAATTCTTTGTATTAATTATAGAAATGTAGAAATAAATTATTGCAGGTTTGTTTGAGTGTTCAATAGCAGAACTTAGGCCACTGACTATCTTCTTCTTTACGTTAACCATTCACAAACCTAGTCGCTACCATTTCGTTTACCATTATAATAATTACGTGGCGAATAGGAAAAATCCTTCAATTCAATTTACATGGTACGCAATGCGCTACGTTCCGCAATGAAATTACGCAATATGGGCTAATGGATGCATTATTCAAAACTGTGGAACTAAATTGATATCAGGGTAAATTACGGTAAACATGCTTATTAAAACTGAAAATACGAACTTTTACCACAAGTTAATCGTTATCAACCTTCATATTAGAACATAGTGAGTTTATACCATCACTGTGTCCGCGATAAATTGGGTTTTATAACCTACATTTCACAAATGGAATGCTTTTTATGAAATTAAAGCTCAAAAAATCCATTCTGTTTGTGTATGTATCCAGTACCTGTACAAGCAGATAGAATATTGGTGTTTTATGTCCGCTTGCTCTTTTAGGATTTTCAAATGCTCTTATTATGGAATACAGGAAATTCTTTGTGTTCAGTTACTTCAAACGATTCCGCGGAAGATTAACTTGACTCAAAACATAAAACGAAAAAGGGTTTTTGTTAAAAAAAGATAAGCGTTTAAGAATTCTTGGTGAGAACAACAAATATAAATTTGTGCTAATTCCTGAAATGTGATACGCTATTATTTTAGTTTTACAAATAATATGTAACTGACCCATAATAATCTACTTTATTACTTTTAATTAAAGGAATAATATTATAAATTATCTAGGCATACTAATGAGACTAGGTCAGATGCTAACAAATTTAATAATTAATGGCTATAAAAAGATTTCGTAGACTAATCTCTTTCACATAAACGGTAGGTAAAATTATATTTACAAACAACATAGCATTCGATAATTTACAGCCTTACTGCTATTCGGTTAAAAACTACTCTTTATGATAACTTAAGTCATAGGTTCAGAAAACATCTTTTGAACTTTGCTCTTTATGCAAATATTCAATATCCAATAAAAATTAAATACCAATAAAAATCTAACGTTGCGACTTTCGAACGAAGTTTACCTTATAGTGTAGTTTGTAGAGAAAGAAAAAAATTAAATGAGCAATTCCGAAGCGAAATACTTTAAGCGGAGTATTTAAAAAGGTAATCTTTCTAGTTCTAGTTTAAAAGTCTATCGATATGCGTCATTTCACTGAATCTTGAAGCAAATTTAAAATGTGCCTCTAAGTGAACTTATTTTTAGTATGATCGCAAAAAATATAAGGAAACTAAGAATAGTAAACTTTCCGTTATCAGAAATTCTAAAAGACCTAGGTATATCAAAAAAATATTTTTCTTGGGTTTATAAAAAAAGTGAGGATTTAGTCATCCATTGTTCAAACGAACCCATTATATATAATATAACCCATATTTCTATTTAAAAAGCGGCTATAGGAAAACATATTAGAATTCTCTACTGTGTCAAGTAAAAGTAGTAAGCTGTTTCTACGTGCCCAACAAGGAAGGAAAATATCGTGAGCAAACCACGGTATGCTTTAAGCGTAAAGAAAGAAAAGGCGCAGATTGAAAAGACAATGAAACGCTAAAGGCGTATTAAAATACACGCACAAATGTGTGTGTATCATATTATAAAATAAGTATTCACCTGAGTATTTAGGATAGGATAGAGGAATAATTTCATGGACAAGATAGCTTAACGCTATGATGGATTAAACCACAATGATCTATCAAAATGTCAGCTGATGGTGTGTCATACCTTCAATATGTATATGTAGTGCTATCAATTTACGAGTCTATTATAATCTAGATGCACGGAAAAACTTTATAAAAGTACCAACATAAAATAATCATATCTATCATATATTTATCCTGTAAAGTTGGAGTAGCTACTGTTTTAGTAGGTACTGTGAACAGATCTATTATTATATATTATAATCAGTGTTTGTGCTTTCCTACTTGGAATATTGTATATTTTGCAAAAGTACTCTACATCTGCGATAAACGCGCTGATTGAATGCATGTTAGACCAATTGCTTTAGAATTCAGGTAGATAAAACTCGTTAAATAAATCTGTGACGACTAATTTATTTGATCACAGCCAGCACAAAATATAAACACGGACTTACTATTAACACCACACAATTTGGCATCAGGTACTAAATGATTTTAGTGAAGCAAATCACGTAATCCAAAATGGATTTTTTTATATTAATATCTAAGAAAATCATTTTTTTACGAGAAGTATGTACATATTTAATAGGATCAATAAGTTTCATAAAATCTTTTTTTTTGTAGTAGAGTATAGAATATAATAATATGCACACCGAATATTAAGGGTGACGTGGTGTATACTTACTATTAAAAGATATACGATGTATGGGGAAGACGATAGCTTCCCTCGTCTCAGGGAGTGGGGCAATGGTAGTCCCTCCACCTTCTTCCTCAACCACCCTCTCGTGGCTTCTGAAGTATATCGAATATATCGCCGCTGAACACCGGATCTGTTCAAACAAGTTCATATAAAAAATATATCAACACATTGCAATTGTGTATTGATTATATCTAAATATTACATAACAAGTTGCCCACCAATTGACGTGAGTTTTCTCTATAGAAAACAATTAAGTATTTTCTCGACGGAATTGTCAAAAAGTAACCTCGTTTAGTCTGAAACATTTTATAAAAAAGTACCCAATACGATACGTTCCTATTCTTACTTTATATTGTTATTCTTTACCTTACTCGTCTTATTCACTTCGACGTGAATAAGACGTCGGAAGCTACCATGTTACCATGATTACAATGTTACTAAAACTTGGTATCCATGGTAACAAATACCGTAGCGTATTCTACATCCTAAAATAAGATCGAAGTGCATTTTCACATATATACAGTAAATATATGTGCAATGAAATAGTACCAATCATTACATTACATATTTTCGTACTTTAAGTGTAGTAAGTTTTCTTGCTATAACACGGTTCACGAATAGTCTCAAACCATACTTTATGGATAATACTCCAAGTCTAAATAAAGTATGACTCCATAACATTTACATAACATAACTTGGACTATCTTAAAGAAATCTTTTCAGTTAAAACTGAAACGTCTACAATATAACTTAATTAGTACTTGACGCCTTAAAACAGTATTGATTTTGGCTACTACAGCGACTTGATGAAGGTTTTGGTTGAATTCGAATCGATAATTTGGCTGGCTACATTTCTATAATAGGAGAAATTTATTATTGGAAAACTTTTGTCAATATCAAATTTTAAATTGTTAATATTAAATACAACATCAACTACGGTCAACAGACAAATCAAAATCCGATATTCAGTTTCTAATATTCTAATACAAATTGATTAAACTCTGAAAGAGAAAGAGAGTTATTACTATGAGAATATAAAAACACCTTACAACATTGTGACAAATTTGCACTTTCAAATATTACGAAGTTACTAGATTCGTTATCGGGTTGCATGTATTTTTTTCATTTAGATTTATCTCAAGGTTATTATAATTGTTTGTGTAGATACAGAGAGATAGTTGGTCGTTATTGTTACTTCTTATATGATGCTGGAATACACATCCAGATAAACATATAGTACGCATAATACGAATTATGAGAACAAAATGTTGCTATTATACAAATGGTACTGGCAAGCAATTCTAACTCTATTGGGTAAATATTGGGTTGTATTAATTTTAATGAAACATCATTTGCAATAAACCAAAGGATTTTTACCACAAAACGGCTTATCGTGTAAATAATGATGGCGTCCATACCGCTAAAGGTTTCATTTTAATAATGAACTAGCATAACAACAATGTACATATCAATTTCATGAATTTAACTAATATATAGTAAATTAAATACGGAATATTTAATTTCAGCTGTATTACAAAGAACTATTTAATTATTCCTATGTTATGTATTTCAAACTCTCCAACTGTCCGTGGTTTATTAAAACACCAGAGATTCATGAGCACCTCAAAATCAGGACTGTCAAAGAGGAGATAAAGACCTGGAGTATGACATACAGAAAAAGGCTAGAAATGCATCCTAATAAGCTTGCCACGCAACTAACCATACCGGACCTAATAAATAGGCTTAAAAGGCGACAAGTCTAAGTCTTGGTAGACACGGTTGAAAGAGAGGAGCAGTCTCGATGGAGATTTTGCTCTGAACGCCTAACAGCTCTCAACACATCTGATCATAGTCTAGCTGACTGATATATTAGGCTATGATTTCTAAATTATAATAATAATACAATACATTTGCCGTCCGAAATACTTTTTTTAACAAAGTAAGGATTTTCACGCGAATGAAGTCGCAGACAGCAGCGATAATATAAAAACCAGTGTACATTGGTGAGGATTATATTATTAGGTTTTTGGCTTTAATAATTATCAACAGAATCAACAAGTGATTTACATATTTAAGATTATTTTTGCTGGAAGAAGTATCTTTCACAAAAACCAATTCCATAGATGTTTTTATTAAAAATAAACTTACACGTCCAGCAAAAGGCAATTAAAAGCGAAGCGAGTGTTTCAAAGTTTTATTTTCTTTTGAGAGCGCTATCTTGATTAATGGCTTGTTATAGCGCAAAAGAGAATACGTTATTGACTCTTTTAATCTCTAAGTACTAACCTTACATTAGATTTTCTTAAACTTCAACTAGAGGTTGTTAAGCTGCAATAGCTCGTTTGACATATGCTTTCCCAAAACCAGACAAGAATAGACTTTTATAAATTATTAGACACACTTTATAAGATTTTATAAAAACTAGTTGCCCTCACGAACTTCGATTTGCCTTAATATGATCTCTCCATAAAAACTTTCCTCAGAGTTCAAGCAATAATTTAAAAAAAATACTCGAATTGATCCACTCAGCAACATATTCAGCGATTCATTTTTATTGGCATTGATAGATATAAAAACAATATTTGTTCTTCAATAATAATAATGGAATAACAAAAAGGAATATAACACAAATGTCACAAGAAACATACGAAAATCTCGTTTCAAGATCGCGTAAAGGTGGGTACAGACTGGTGAAACGTAACATGCAATGTGTCATGCAATGAAAGAATTTACCGTACACATTGCTGCAATGTATCATGAAAGGTAACACACTTTGTAACAATTTCTCATAGTTTGTACGTCTTGTGCGCGCGAAATGTGCATTTCACGCGCACGCTACGAGCATTACAAGCCGCGCGCGGAGCGATCCGTGATTTGTCGGTTTTTCGAACGAACACAAAGGGGCGCGCGCAGTGTGCGCGGTGCGCCAACGTGGACGGTCGTTTTGAAATCAACACGTGCACGCAACGAACATGGAGGACGACACTGCGTGGAGTGAGGAAAAGGCATTTTGCTTGATAGATGCGTACAGAGTTCGTGAAATTTTGTGGAACCCGCAAAATTAAAACTATTTTAAGAAAAATCTTAAGGTCTTCGGCGTGTTTTCATGAGTTGATGTATTATTAATAATGAAGCACTGATAATCGTCATAGCAAGAACATGGTCTTCGGACTCCATGATTCGTGTGATCTACCGGTTTAAAAACGTGTATCGAAGGGCCGTGTTCGCGGCAGAATGGCGGATCAAGACGAACGCGGGAGGTTCGTAGTGAATGCGCGTTAAGAGCGCGCTATGCGTCCACGCTTGCAGCGAACATGCAATGAAAGGCAGAATAATACATTTCATGTTACGTTTCACCAGTCTGTACCCACCATAAAGACATTCAGACTAAACTGTAGACTATCATGTCTGTTACCATGGTTACCATTTTACATTTATATGATGTAAACGGCATTAGGTTCTGGGACTATACCATGTATCATTCGATAGCGATTACGATTCAAACCACAATGTTGACTTTTTAACTGACTATAAAAACACGAGCAGTGTTGGCCTAGTGGCTTCAGCGTGCAACCCCCATCCTCACCCTGAGGTCGTAGGTTCGATCCTCGGCTGTGCACCACTGGACTTTCTTTCTATGTGCGCATTTAACTTTAGCGGTGAAGGAAAATATGGTGAGGAAACCGGCTTAAAGTCAACGTGTGTCAAGCACAGGAGGCTGATCACCTACTTGCCTATTAGTTAACAAATGATAATGAAACAGATACAGAAATCTGAGGCGCAGACCTAAAAAGGTTGTAGCGCCATTGATTTATTTTATTTTTTTATAAAAAACAACGAGTAGTATCTATTCGGCTTGTAATTTGTTTATATGTTCAAGTTAAGGTCCTATATAGAATAGTCTGTGGACCGATCTAGATGAGAGTTGTCAAATGTTTAGTATTTGCAGCGAGTAGGTCTCATAGATGTGTTAATGAAGGATTTTGTAATAAGACTCATAATTTTCAGGATATTAACTGAAATGGCTCCAACGCGTCTTATATTATCGCGATTATAAGTTGATGGTTTATTAACCTAAATCAATAAACGAAATATGCTTTAAAAAATATGGTATAAATATACTTTAAAAATACCTTGATTGATACATGATCTTCATATTAAATTAATTAACACAAAATTAATTAATACATTTTATTATCTTGGTAATCTAAGATGAATCAACAAAAATAGAAATATTTACTGTAGCGATATCAGCGCTACGGATATTGAGGGAAACTATATTGAAATTTCTTCAAAAAAATTACGGGATTAATATCACTATCGCTATTGGAAGTTACAGATTATCTGTGATGATATTATCTATAGTATTTGACGCAAGTTTCTTCGGCTTAAGCCATGTAATATATTATATTTGATATTCCTACACGTTAACCCAAAAATAGTAGAAATCGTATCGAACTATATAGAACATGGGTTTTGTCTTGCTAAATTAAGGTTAAATTTTAAGCAACTACCTGCATGTTGTGAAGGGATAAACGTGTCCTAGTTACGTATGGTAAGTAGCCGTCACGAGCTGTATAGCCGTCATTTATAGTTTATAGGTCACGATGAAGTCTTACATTAAAAAAGTTATAGCAGACAGAAAATAGAAAGGCTATCATCAAGATGACTGAATTTTTAAAATTGGATACAATTTTAAATTCCGACAATACTAAATGCTTGATTTACGTAAAGCTTCTTAATACAAAAAAATACATTTTATTGTTATTGACATATGATTGACGAGGCGGCTTTTTTATTTTTATGAATTATTGATTATATACATTATGGCTAAGATTAAGTGCTGCGTGTTCATATCCGTTAAGATTTAATGGAAACAAACAGTTTTATATGTGGAAAATAAGTTACACTTTATGTTTACAGAGTAGAGAGAAGGGCTACGACAAATGAGAAACAGACTTGACATAAAAGGCAACTCAAGTCAAAAGGCGCGAAATTGAAATATTACAACAGTATCACGTCGGGGTCACCAAAATGGAGGATGTTCCTCCAGTTCCTCCAATTTAAAGGTAAACAGTCTGCGTCCTCTGAATGACCCAGTGACTTATGTTGAGAAATTGCGGAATAACCTTGTTAACCCATTTCAGGGTATGACGTCATCAAAGCACAGATTGTAGGTGTCGTTACAAATAAGACTCCCATATGTCAAATCCGATACAATTTCGGAACATAAAAGTAACACGTAGTACTAAGTTTTGACGATTACGAAATATGCAATAAAACCTCCTTAAAAATTATACAACTTGACGACTGACAATATCTACTGTAGATATAATCAATCATCATATTCAATTCAATCATTATCATATGGAAAAAAAAATACTTTGACTTTAAATATATTTGGCAAAAAACTATTATAATTAAACTAAATATGAAGTAATATGAATCATGCATTGATTGTTCAGGTAGAAGGAATGTTTTATTACAAAACAAGAGATATTAAAATATCTCCTTACATAACAACAACTAAAACCGGAAGAAACACATTCTAAAACCACCTAATCAAGAAGCCTTCCCACCACGATTGGTCGCCGCGGGAAGATCAGACCTCCAACAAAACCACCAGGCCTCTAACAAAAAAACATAATATTAACAATTATGTTAATTAACTTCTTCTTCTTCTTCTTCTTCGCTATCTCGAAAACAATGGTATTTAATTCCGTTAGATTCTGATCTACAATGTAATTAATAAAGAAACCGTGTTTGCATCAATAAATAAACTGTAAGGTCTCTAGGGAAAAACCATTTGCATGTCTTTCAAGTTGCCATTCCGTCCCACGCTCAATATTTAAGTATGTGATAAGAATTTAACATGAGAGACTTTGATTTTGATATATTAAAGTAAGGTATATATAATATATATAATAATAACTTAATATTTAGTTTACGCGAGTACTACGCATTTAAGTTAAATACATTAATTACAACTAAAAACAATTAAATTAAATATTTCATATTTGTCATTACAACGTATTTTTCACTGGAAAATTATGAAATTTAACTTATTTCAATTTATATTGATATGACCCGTGTTATTAAATTCCTCAAACAGAAACAAAACCTCATAAATGAAATGTTACTAACAATTCAATTGTTTATATATATGTATGTATGTCTATGATGCGAATATCCTTGAGAACCTTTACCCCTAAAGGGCTGATAAGGATGCAAAGTTGTTAAATTAAATATCGATTTTTTTTCTAAAAAATTCTATAAAACCAATGTTTATCCAGATACTAGACAAGAACTTTAAGCCATTTAAATATAATCAGTAAATACTGTCATCATTTCAGATAGTAGTCTAAAACACAATTTAAATCACGCTAAATAGTCTATAAGAGGAATGCATTTTAAACTAGCCAGTTCAATACGGAAGTAAATGGGATTCAAAGGGATTAATCAAGCAATCCTAACACTATGTTTTACCTTTATTTTGCCTCTGACAAAGTGATGTTTTTGTACCACGTATTGCATTGTACTGTACGCAGTCCAAAGGCTGCCGTTTTCACCGCCACCCACCCTATGCCACACGTGCTGTGAAAGTGCCTAAAATATTTTAAAATTGTTAGTGTTTTGTCTATACACCGGGGGTTAGTTTGCTTTCTACCCAACCGTTTTTTATCTTAGTTTAAAAGCAGTACTTTCCTTAATTCGTTAACGTGATCGTACTATTAACCAACATGTTTAGTAATACAAAGAACGTGTCTTAGGGTGACGTGAAAAATCGAGACTTAAGAAGTAAAAATTAAGATTGACTTTGGTATGTCAAAAACGTATGTGAATTTACATACGGGACACGTCCTTCGGAGAAGAACTTGAAACAAAAAACGTACTTTTATTATTCCACACTACAATAATATACATGAAGATAAAACAAGGTTCCTTAATTTTCTAACTCAGGGACACATAAATAACTTCCGTAATATACATGTAAATGGTAAAGGGAAGTTTTATATATAATATATATGGTATTTCATAAATAAATAATAAAAATATTGCGTTATGAAAATTCCCAATACGAATCTTTATTAAAATTTAAGCCTTTGATCACGGAAAATTGGATAAAGCCGAAACCCGAGTCACAATTCGTGCACAAAATAACTTTATTTTCATTTTCTCTGAACCGATAAGTTCTTACCTGCTCGTTGTTGATGAAAAACGAGAGATTAGCTGCCGGCATAGAGTCATGACTTATGCATTCTGCCTTTAGCTTCATCCCAGGGCGATAGTAACGTTTCAAGCCCTTTAATTCTGGATCCGACTTGGGGAGGTCTGAAAAGATTTCACTTGAATTGGTTACATTGTCGACAGTCGATACTAATTAAAAACACATTAATTAATTAATACAACTTTTGTCTAAATTGATTAGTAATTTTTTGTTTGAGCAATAGATGGCGTTAGGCGTGTGCTAAAACGCGATGGCAAAACGAAATCTTAGAAGTATATAACATTTAGGGATTCTTTATTTTATGAAGTTTTCATTGTATAAATCAAGTGTCCCTCTCTAATAATAATAAATAATAAGTTAAATTGTGGTGTGTGTTATTCCGTGATAGGTTTGAGGTCCATGTGATTGTGGTTCCCTGGTTGAAATTCCCGGTACGGGAACCACATGAACATTAAACCTATCACGGAATGACACACACCACAATTTCACTTATTATTTATTATTAAAAGAGAGGGACACATGATTTATACAAAGAAAACTTAACATAATATAAAGTACATAAAAAATAAACAAGTTAAAGAATTCTAATATTATACTAGGTAAATACTTTAATAATTAATCTAAAATCTACAACAATGAAAATAAAGAACTATTATAACATTTGTAATTTAATCAAACTTGCCCCACCATGATGTAATAAAAAAAATCTAAAATCTATTTCTGAAGTATACTTATTTTAATATTAATAGTTTGTTAATTATTGGCAAAAAACGAAATGCCATTTTTTTTTCATCTTTAATTGTTTATAACTTTTGCAATTTTTTATGTGCTAATACACGCTTTTGGCACATTTTTCTAGACGTCATTTCGGATCCAATGAGCTATCGCACATAATTTTAAGAGCATATCTCTATTTTGTACCATTTTCAACTTGTCGACTAGACTAAATACAAATATCATTTATACAAGGATCTTCAAGTTTCGAATTCCACTTATGTCTTTGACTTAAATTGGACAAATATTCTTTAGACCATTGTTGCCAAAATTTTGAAACAACTTTCTGCATGACATTCCATCTTTCTTTAAGATTTACATTAAAATTAATAATTGATGTGTCATCAACAATATTTACAAGAGGTTCACCAATCAAAAAATGACCTGGGGTTAATGGGAGAGGGTCATCTGCTACGTCACTAAGCAATGAAATCGGTCTTGAATTTAAGCAAGCCTCAACCTGTGATAGAACAGTAACCAGTTCTTCATATGTCATTAAATTGTCACCTATTGCCTTGTTCAAATGTGTTTTAACAGACCGCACTCCGGCTTCCCAAATGCCTCCAAAATTTGGTGCTTGTGGTGGAATAAAATGCCACGCTGTAAATTCAGATGTGAGTAATTTTGCAATCTCATCAGGTATGTTTAATTTAGACCGATCAAACATGTCTCTCAATTGTTTAAATCTTCGAAAAGCTGCAACAAAAGCCTTAGAAGTCAAATCAGTGACTAATTCAATATGTATAGCTCGTGTTACCATACATACAAAGAGACAAATATAACTCTTGTAGGTCTTAGCTCCTCGTCCTGGAGAAAATTTTATACCTTAAACAGGCTGCTTTAGAATACCTTAAACAGGTAATACATTTCCGATAGTACTTCTTGACCTGATCTCGAACTCGTACAATCCAATACTTTGAACGAAGAAAGTTTAGCATGATTTGAGGACCGCCATGCAAAGTCTTTTCGTGTGCATCCGAAACTAATAAGTTAGTAAGGTGAGACTTAGCAGGTATAATAATGGGATGTCTTGCATCATAGCTTTCGTTGGACATGCTTATTCGACCGCCTACCCTTAAAATCCCATTATTGTCTAAAATGGGACAAAGAGTGCGTAACACGTTCTTTTTAGGTACTTCTTTTCCATTTGCTATAACTGTTATTTCTTCGCCAAATGCAAATTCTTGCACTTGCTTTATACCAACTTCTAGTGTTTTATTGATTTCTGTGACTGTTATAAATTTAGGTAAGGTTTTTCGATCTTCTTTTCTCATTACAAATCTTCGACAATATGATATTACTCTCAACATTTTTACTAAATTAGAAAATTTACTCCATTCATAATTTTCATTCTTTTCTGCAACATTCATTGAAACTATTTTTTCTTCTTCATTTGTATCACCGATTTCTAAATCTTCAACTTGAATAATCCTGTTTCTTAACCTTTGTATGAATTATTAAACCCTGGGTGACACCTGGGCTCCTCAGATGTATTCGTAACAGGGATAACCTTCACAAAAAAACTAAAAAGAACCCAGCTGACGAAACTTTAGCAGTGACATATAAAAGATACAGAAAATTCTGTAATTCGTTATTAAAAAAGGTTAGGCGTGCACATGAAAGGGATGAAATTAACAAACATAATAAAAATAGTAGGAAACTCTTGGAGACCATTAATAATATTACTCAATACAAAAAACCTAGATCAACATCTACAGAACTTTTGAAAAATTGTAATCCACAAGAAAAAGTAAGCAGTGTAAATTCATTCCTTGCAAATGTGGGGAAAAGCATTGCTACTGGCCTAGGTAATTATAATTGTAATAGCTCCTATGTGATCACTACACCACCCCCATTAAAAAATTCTCTTGTCCTCATGCCCACTGACAAATCAGAAGTAGAGAGCTTGGTGATGAATCTGCGAGATAAATATGCTGTCGGTAACGATATGATATCTAGCCGACTTCTCAAACAACATATCAAAGTTTTGGTACCACCCATCACTTACATATGCAACCTCTCCATCTACCAATCTACAAGAAAGCTCTCATAACGCCTATCTACAAGGGAGGTGACAGAAGCCTTGTAGACAATTATAGGCCCATCTCCTTACTTCCCATCCTGTCCAAAATCTTGGAACGATTATTAAACAGGCGATTGGTTGATTTCCTCGACAAACACAATATTATTTCAGACTCTTAATATGGTTTTCGTTTCGGTAGGTCCACTGATGACGCAGTTCATAGCTTGACCGATTTTAATGTTAGGAATATGGACGGGAGGGAAAAAGTGATTGGTGTCTTCATTGACTTGTGCAAAGCGTTTGACACTGTTTCGGTAGAAATCCTCTTGCACAGAATGGAGAGGTTGGGCTTCAGGGGTATACCTCACCAAATCTTCACGAGTTACATGTCTGAACGCACGCAAGTTGTGAGGTTGGGAGAGTGGACTAGCATCGAGTTACCTGTCACCTTCGGTGTGCCGCAGGGCAGCGTCCAAGGACCCACATTGTTCCTCATTTACATTAATGAATTATGTGGGATGAACCTAAGAAATTGAAAAATTGTGGCCTTTGCTGATGACGCAGCCTTAGTGTTCCATGGTCAAGATTGGTTTGAGGCCTTTCGACATGCTCAGCGGGGCCTGAATTTGGTATCGGATTGGCTACATCGCAGTTCTCTGGCCCTTAACACCGAAAAGACCAAATAAATAAATTGTGGACCTTCCCACCATAGAGTGTGAGACAGTAACTCAAACGGACTCAGACCTCTTGACGCGCAATCAGCTGGGTTTGTTTCAGATAAAACATGACCCCACTGAGAGTATTCCATAATAGAAAGTATTTCTGAGACACGATTACTAACGAAAGTCATCCATTTACTTGGTCCACCTTTAAGCCATGCCAAAACTATTGTTGAATCCGTCCAAACATACAGATCATCTTTAGGTATTTTTATAATTTGACATATTTCGTTAATTAATTTTGATGCTAGTACAGCACCGCGTAGTTCTAGTCGAGGAATAGAAACTTTCTTCTCAATTGGAGCTACCTTTGTTTTCGCGGATACTAATCGAACTTCTATTTTATCATCTGAACTGATTATACGAATGTATACTGCGGCTGAGTAAGCTGAACAAGATGCATCTGAAAATGCATATAATTCAACTCGACTTTTGCGCGTGTAACCTAACCATCTGGGAATTTGTAATTGCTGAATATGAATAAGATCATTTCAAAATTCACTGGACAAAGGATCGTCCCAATGAAGATGTGCCTTCCAAATCTGCTGGATCAAAAGCTTTGCTAATACTACGACTGGTGAAATCCAACCTAGAGGATCATACAAACGGGCAATATTAGGCAAAACTTGTCTTTTTGTTACAGGAAATGTTATTTCTGGTAAAACAACAACATATTCAAAATTATCAGTTTCTCGATTCCACTGGACTCCAAGAACCATTATCATGTTATCTGTTTTAATTGGCAAAGATGTCTCCTCTTTATTGTTTTGCTTTCCAATGTAATGCAATAACTCCTTACTATTGCTTGTCCATTTTTGCAATTGAAAGCCACCAGATGTCATTTAAGCATTCATTTCATCGTATACTTCTTTAGCTTCATCAATAATCTCAGTTCCTGTCATCAAATCATCAACGTAAAAATCAGTATTTGTAATAGACGCTGCCACTGGAAACTTCCTCTTCTCTTCATCTGCCAATCGTTGTAAAGTCTTTACAGCAAGGTACGGAGCACAAGCCGTTCCAAAAGTTAGCGTAAGTAAGCTTATAATGTTCCACAGGCATGTCTGGATGTGGCCTCCATAAAATCCGCTGAAAATTATTTTGCGCAGAATTAATTAATACTTGTCTATACATCTTAACTAAATCAGCAACAATACTAATTCTATGACTTCGCCACCTCATTAAAATATGTCTTAAATCTTGCTGGATTTTCGGTCCAACCATAAGATCGTCATTTAGCGAAACATCATTCATACACTTACTAGATGCATTGAAAACCACGCGCACTTTAGTGGTTTCCTTATCTTCTCATACCACTGCATGGTGAGGAAGATACACTGCAGTACTGTTATCCACTCATCTTCTGCAACTCGAGACATGTGGCCAAGTGTCAAATATTCTTCAATAACTTTTGTATACTCTTCACGTAACCAAAAATTATTAGATAATCTTCTTTCTAACGATACCAATCTTTTCATTGCAATATCCATATACTGTCCATACTGTCATTCTGGATCCTTATTTTCAAATGGAAATGTAACAGTGAACCTTCCATTCTCATTTCTAGTAGTCGTAGCCTCATAAAGTTTTTCACACATTTGCTCTTCCATAGAAAGTCTCTTCTGAATCCTATCTGGTTCAGCCTCTATCTCCCAAAAACGTTTTAAATAATCATCTTCCTGCTCGACTTGCAAATGTAAACTCGTAATTTTATTTATTTATTTATTAACACTTCGTTGCAAAAAACAATAAATCAAACACAATACAAAAAAAATAATAAGGGATGCAACGGGCGGCCTTATCGCTAATAAGCGATCTCTTCCAGGCAACCCTAGTTAAAGAAAAAACTAAAAACAAAGAAACATGATTCGTGCGAGAAGTGCAGAAACAAATGTTATATAAAAAAATACATATATACATAGTACCTTAATCTAAAGTAATACAAAAAAAAAAATATTAACAACAGACTAAAAACTTAAAAGCTAATCTTACAAATACATGGACAGCAAATAGTTATGTAAAAGGAAACATAAGATTTATACAAGTCACGATTGATCAGGATAGGATAAGGTTAAGAAATGTTTATGCAGAAGAGTTTTAAAAGATGATAGAGAGGTAGCCAATCGTACGGAGTCGGGCAGCGTATTCCACAACTTAATGGTGGAGATCGTGAATGAATTGCCTAAGAAGGATGAAGTGTGAGATGGAATTTCCAATAAACATCTATTAGAAGAGCGTAACATATAGTTAGAAGGACCTAAGAATTTAAAGTGATTTTTGAGATAAGAAGGGGTTTTCGGATTGAAAAGAATTGAGTATAGAAGTTGAAGAAGATGAGCGTGACGTCTGAATCGAATAGGTAGCCACCCCAGCTGCCTGCGGAATTTAGACACATGGTCATATTTCCTAAGTCCAAATATGAACCGTATGCAGAAATTCTGCAGGCGTTCGATCTTGTCAAGTAACTCTTCGTTCAAATCAGAGGAGCATGAGTCCGCATAATCGAGAATAGGAAGCAGAAGAGACTGCGCTAACATAGTTTTAGTGCGGATAGGAAGGAAATTAGAAAGACGTTTCAGAGTAAAAGGAGCGGCGTAAAGTTTACGGCTGATCTCCTTTACGTGATGACCCCAGGAAAACGTTTGGTCGAAGAAGACCCCAAGGTTTTTAACAGTCTTATTGAGGGCCAAGGCCACACCGTCAAGGTAAACACCAGGGAGCTGAGCCCATTTAACTCTTGAAATAAAGAAAGGGCTTCCGATGATGATGACTTGACTCTTGGCAGGATTAATTTGAAGACCAAAGTCTTTACTCCAGTTGACTATGTTTTCAAGATCAACATTCATCGCCTGTATTGCAAGAGGAAGCTCATCGAGTGTCGACTGAACGTAGATTTGGAGGTCATCAGCGTAAAGGTGATAACTAGCGGATAGATGTGCAGTCAGGGTATTGATAAAGATAGAAAAAAGAAGAGGTGAAAGAACGCCACCCTGCGGAACACCAGCACTTATATTATTCCACTGAGAGTAAGCATCATTCATTTTAATACGCTGCCGACGACCGTTTAGATAGCTATGAAACCAGTCAATAGCGGATGGACAGATATTCATAGAGCGAAGCAACCCAAGCAGAATTTCAAAGTTCACAGTATTGAAAGCATTGCTAAAGTCAAGCAGAGTGAGAACAGTGAGCTGCCCACCATCCATCCCTCGGCGAATGTCGTCACAAACTTTAACCAATGCCGTAGTCGTGCTATGCCCCGGGCGGAATCCCGATTGGAGAGGGTCTAGAATTGAGTTTTTATTCAGAAATCTGCTAAGCTGCGAGTGTATAAGGCGCTCTAGAGCTTTAGATAGGAATGGTAGAATAGAAATGGGCCGGAAGTCAGAAAAGTTAATGGGATCGGGCCGTTTGGGAATAGGAATAACAAGACTATCCTTCCAAGAAGTAGGGAATTTACCACTAGTAACTGAATAATTAAAAATATGAGTAATAACTTGAAGAATAGCTGGCAAGATAGGTAAGATCATAGCACGACTAACTTCATCACATCCAACAGCATCCGACGAGATAGACTGGATGCAACCCTCCACTTCGCGCTCGGTGAATTCAGTGAAATTAAAAGGCATGAAGTTTGGAGTTGGAAGAGAAGCTAGTTTATTGATTGTCTTCCTAAGAGAAGACTTATCGTGGGCAGGAGAACAGGTGAAGTGAGAGTTAAGGTTGTTTATATCTATTGCTGAAGAAATAACATTCTGTGCCGATCTGCCAATCCCCAAGGTTTTGAGGAACTTCCAGATTTTTGAGGTGTCGCCATTGGATACTGAGTCGTGGATATGTTGCCTTTGAGCATCACGACAGCGAGTATAACAACGATTGCGAACTACTTTATATTTTTCGCGCTCCGCATCAGATTTGGCATTTCTCATTTTAGCTATGGCTCTGTTTTTTTTGTGAATCAATCTTTTAATCTCATCAGAGCAGGTAAATGTTTAAGTTTAACTCGTCTCAATGGGGCGTGCTTATCATAGAGGTTTGTGATGGAAGAAGTGAACAACTCAACTTTGTCGTCGAGGTAAGCTAAGGCGTACAGACCACTCCAGTCAATTTTGGATGCATCACTGAGCAGGCTATCATGGTCGATTCCACCAAAGCTGCGACGCATAACTACCGTGGGCTTCTGCTTGGGTGGCTTCGCCTTAAAGGAGAGATAGAGAAGGTCATGGTGAGAGAAGGCGACAGCAGGAAGTTGCCCATGTTTAGTGACAAGGTGGGGAGAGGAAACAAAAATAAGATCCAAAAGTGACGGAGTAAAACCGGGGACTTTATGCGTAGCGTTAAGATATAAGTTTTGTAGGTTGTAAGAGTGAGTTAAAGAAAGGAGCCGTCTGGAGCGAGAATCATTTTTCAGCAGACATGTGTTAAAGTCACCCATGACTATTGTGTTTTTATATAAGGGAGAAAATTGGTCAATGGTGTCTTCAAAGGAATCAAAGTAGTCCACCGATGATGAAGGGGAATAGAAGACTCCCAGGAGAAGCTTAGAGTTGGATAGAAGAACTTCGATAAGGAGATGCTCGGCTGCATTGCTAGGTGGGGGCTGTGGCGATGAGCTAACGATGGAGAAGGGGATGTGAGAACGTAAGTAAATCGCCACACCACCTCCACGCATGCCGAGTCGGTCATTTCTAATTAAATTGTAACCAGGAAGAGAGTAAGTACCAGAGGAAAGGGAAGGGTTGAACCAAGTTTCAGAAACAAGTATGGCATGGATGTCTTTAGAGGCCAACGTAAGGAGATCTGTGTGATGAGCTGGAACGCTCTGGGCGTTAATGTGTACAACATTGAAGTGCTTAGGAAAGTTTTGAAAAATAGAGGATAAGGTATCATTTAGGGTAGGCGTGGAGGAGTCAATGCTATGGAAGGAGTCACAATCGGACGATTCCAGAGATAAGAAATCAGAGTTATCACTACTGCAATCCATGATTAACAAAAGTATGATAATAAAAAATAAAAATAAAAACTAAAACTAATCTAAAAGTTAAATAAAATCTACACCAAGTATATAAGCGCTTAAACTTTAAAAATAAAAAAAGAAAATAATAAGAAATAAAAAAGATGTTCTTACGATCGCACTCAACCGCTGATATGTAAGGATTAGTACAACAATGATATAGAAGTAGTGAACGTATAACATAGATATACACTGTAAGAATATCTTCTGTAAATCTTAAAGAACTAAAGAGACTAATTATAACTATTTCTAAAAACTGTTTAACAAGAAAATATGTATATCTAGAGGGTTTAATCTGCAATATTGAGAATAAGAATATTCAACTCCAGTACAGCCACTTAACTAAGAGATATCAGCTGTGGCCCATTTTATAGGAAGGCTTCACAGACTACATTCAAGAGTAAATATGTATATACAGTCATTTTCTAGTTAGTGGAGGTGACAGTTGACATACAGTGTGACAGACACTTTTATAGTGGAAAGTTATTGTAAAAGCTTATTATACGAGACTCATTTTATGTTCTGTGGAAATACACATCATCAATTCTTAATTGACACTTGACAACAACAACCTTTGACAGCGTCACATCACGCTAGCTAGTATTTATAATCTGTCAACGGGCTATAATAACAAATAACAATTAGAAATTAATATCATCATAATAACAATTTGTAAACGAAGGTGAAGGTTATAAGATATCAAATAAGTAATAAAAAAAAAGAACTGTTTAACACTTGAAACTCATGACAACAAACCAAGAAAAAGTTGATTATAACCCCAACACACGAAACACCAACACTGTACAAACGGAAGTTATTGACCCTTTCTTGGAGCCTTCTTATTACGGGTCTTGTCTCTTATCAGCTTTGCATCATCAGCTGCGGTCGATGACGGTATGCTGTCCGGAACTGAATCGAGTTCCTTCAGCGAAGAGATGCGGCGAAGTTTTCCATCAGCCCCTATCACTTGTACACGTCCATCGCGAGTCCAACATTTCGAGACGCCAAACCGCTTTCTTGCCTCCATAAATAGCGAGTGTCTTGATTTTGTCAGGAACTCAGACAAGGTTATTCCAGTGCCTTTAAGATTAGTTTTGGCAGCCCAGATCCTTAACTTGTCAGCATGCTCACGAAACTTTATTAATAGAGGCCTAGGCTTGTCATTGGATCTTAATCCCACACGATGGCAACGGGAGAGGCACTGCTCCGTCACATTAGGACACTAAGAGTATGGATATCATATTTGCAATGGAGCCCTGGCTTTCATCCTTTGCTTCATTTACTCCATGCAGCAACAGACACTTTCGCCTACTGCGCATCTCCTGTTCATCCTGCACTCTAAATAGAATCGCCATCTGAGCTTGGAGATTCTCTAGGCAGAATAAAACAGAATTTTTGAAAGCTTCGAATTCCCTAGCAAGCGGAGTTTGTTCCAGTGAGGGGGACCTATTCTGAGTTGCAGTAAGGCGCTGCTGAAACTCTTCCATTCTGGTAGACACCATTTCGGATACATCCCTTAATGACTTTTTAAGATCCTCCATAATAAGGTGAAAGTGAAAAATTCATAGTTAAAAGTTAAATTGAAGGTACCTACTTGAAGAAGTGATTTCCAACTTTAAGTTAATTATAGTTAAATAGAGGATATTATTGAGAAAAAAATAGCGATTGATGTGTGGTGGGACACTAGTTCATCACTGAAACTGTAAGTTATAATGTTTTTACCAAAATACTATTTAATTTAAGAAAAAAATCACGAGACACACCAGTACACGTTTGCACTACCCACAACGTACAGGTATATTCAAATTTTAGCTGTGGAATAAGTATCAGACATTTTTCCCGATAAAACCCAACCAAAGGCCGTATTTTGTGTGATAAGTTTTCCTTTGGGTTGTTTTATTAGGCCATCTAACAATATATTAGGTCCTTACATATGAAATTGGCGTACTGGCCACTTTAATCACGATGTTCTCCTCTTTGGTAAGGAATTCCAAATTCAAATTTGTACAGCTATTTACTCATGTATTTGTGCTTCGATGGCCGTCATTCATTTGTTTTTTTCTTCTGTTTTTTTCTGTTTGCGTCACTCATTTTACAAAATGGAAAACTTAAAGTATCCCAATATTTACGAGTACGAGTTCCGCCGTGGCACTAGTGCTGCGGAATGATGTGTATGGCGGTCATGTTGCAAAAGAAAACACAGTTCGTTTTTGGTTACAACGTTTTCGTTCTGGAAATTTCGACCTGCAGAACAAGCCCCGTGGACGGCCTGAGACCCAAGTTGATAATGAAGTATTGAAGGCTATTGTGGAAGCGGATCCATCGCAAACCACGTCCGAGTTAGCTGCAGGCTGCGGTGTTAGTGATAAAACTGTTTTAATTCACTTGAAGCAAATTGGGAAGATTAAAAAGCTTGAAAGATGGGTACCTCACGAATTGACTGAAGCAAACCGGCAAACGCGCGTCGTCTGAACATTACTGAACCGGCACAATAATGAAGGTATTTTAAACCGAATCATTACCTGTGATGAAAAATGCATTCTTTACGATAATCGGAAGCGCTCAGCGCAATGGTTGGATCCTGGCCAGCCAGCCAAATCCTGCCCCAAGCGAAAATTAACCCCAAAAACCTTGTAAGCGTTTGGTGGACTAGTGCCGGTATTGTTTATTGCAGTTTTCTCAAATCTGGCCAGACTATTACGGCTGATGTCTATTGTAAGCAATTGCAAACCATGATGGAAAAGCTAGCGGCTAAACAACCTAGGCTGGTCAATCGCTCCACGCCACTGCTACTTCACGACAACGCTAGACCACACACTGCACAACAGACGGCTACCAAATTAGAACAGCTTCAATTGGAATGTCTAAGACATCCTCCGTACTCCCCGGACCTTGCTCCAACAGATTACCATTTTTTTCTAAATTCGGACTACTTCTTGCAAGGGAAAAAATTTAACTCTGATGGGGCAGTCCAAATCGCCTTCACAGATTTTATGGAATCCCGTCCGACTGGTTTTTTTAGTAAAGGGATCAATAAACTACCTATGAGATGGCAAAAGTGCATAGAAAACAATGGATCATACTTTGATTAATTAAATATAATATATTTAAAAATATTCGACTTTTTGTTCCTGCCATACAAAACGCCAATTTCATATGTAAGGACCTAATATCTGAGTATACCTCAGCTCCTACCAATAAATCTATTTTACCTGGTACTGTATAACCTGGATCAACTAATTCTAACGTAGAAAGATCCTTCCAATCGGGTAAATCAATTCTGTCACAAGGCAGCATATCAGTGAGTGACCGTAACACGTAAGCATTAACTCGAATTAAGCATTCTGGTCTTGGCGAGATTCTAAATACAATATAACGAAATATTTTACATGCAGTTGACCATCTCCCACACCTGAAACATTACTCTTAACAGATAATTTTTTTAAATTTAATAATTGAGCAGCCGCTTCTGTGATAAACGAAGCTTGCGAGCCTTGATCTAACAAAACCCGCAATATACTCCTATTTCCACTCCTGGACTGCGCCTTGACGACATCTGTTGCCAGAAGCACTGGTTCATTGTGACCTTGACGTTTTGCAAAATTTGCTACAATCGATATACTTGGCACCGGATTCTCTTCTCCGTTTTGAACTTCCTCCAATACATTATTAATGTGTGTGTCACTTCCTTCCTCTCATTATACAGCAAAGTATTATGTCTTCTGCCACATTTCTTACAACATGTCGATTGTCGACATTTATTTACTACGTGAGTCGTTTGTAAGCAATTGTAAAAAAGTCCTTTCGACTGAGCAAAATCTCTTCTTTGTTGAGCAGTACGTAGTCTAAATTGCTTACATAAATTATTAATATAATGACTTTCTCCGCATAAAGGACAACTTAATTCCGTTTTTTTATTATTCTCTTGAACTGCCGCGTGAAAAGTTTTAGGAACTTGTTTTTTCATTTGAAAACGAGGTTCAGGTAATTGTTTTCCAGTCTCAACCATCTCTAGACTCCTAAATCTTCCCTCAAGAAACTCAACAAATTGCGACCATGTTGGCAAATCATCTGACAAATTATTTATGTGATTTTCCCACTGTTTATGTGTTTCTAAATCTATTTTCGAGACTGTCAAATAAATTACAATAGAATCCCAAGAAGCCCATATTATCCAAAGCCTTTAAACAAGAAGTTGTTGTATCTAATAATTGTTTAATTGCTGATGATGATTCACTAATTGCTTTCTGTGAAAATAAAGTCTTTAGGATTGCATTACTATTATATCTTTTTACTAATTGATTCCACGCTTCTTCATAGTTAAGATCTATAGCCGAATAATTTCCTATTAAGTTTAAGGGTTCTCCCACTATACTACTTTTTAAATAATGCAATTTCTGCGCAGGCGATAACTTTTCATTATTATGAATAACAGAACAGAATAAATCATAAAATGTCTGCCATTCACTATATTTTCCAGAAAATGAGGGTAGTTGTATCCGTGGTAATTTTATAACATCTACAGAATGAGCCTTTGTTTGATTTTCCCTACATGTTGAACTCTCAAACTGTTCTAACTTTTCTTTTAAATCTGTCATATATTCAGTATATATTTCTTGGAACGAATCACAAATGTCTTCTTCAAAATACGGAAACGACTTTATTTGCTCTGGAACAGCTATTTGTATTAAATGCTTATGATTATCCATAAATTCCTTCAGCAACTCATCTAAAGTATTTATACGTGTTTGGACATATGCTTTTGTTATTCTCACTCTTGGACTTTTCTTATAATTTGAATGCGCCTTGAATGCAAATCTTAATTTTTTATTATGTTAAAAGCCATTATTTCAATTTAAAATTACGTAGTGTATTATTTAAAATCACTAATGTATTAATTATTTTAATTTACAACACTTCTTTTGTTTTTAATTAGACCAAGATTGGTTGAAATTATTCTAAGTCCATACTATAAAATTTTACAAGTCCAGTTGTCACTAATGAATAAATATTCTAAGACTTTTGCAATTTGCATTAACTCACGAGTCCAAAGTCCATCTCGGGTTTCGGCACCATGAACATAAAACCTATCACGGAATGACACACACCACAATTTCACTTATTATTTATTATTAAAAGAGAGGGACACTTGATTTATAAAGAGAAAACTTCATAAAATTAAGAAACCCTAAATGTTATATAATTCTAAGATGTCGTTATGCTATCGCGTTTTTGCACACGCCTAACGCCATCTATTGCTCAAACAATAAATTACTAATTAATTTAGACAACTGTGCTTTATAAGAACCTTTCGCGTCTTAAACGTTGATTAAATAAGTATAAAATTTATAATATTCTTGATTTTTAAACGAATATATAATTAGTAATAGAAAGTAATTTTAGATAGAAAGATACTTTGTACTGATTTATTTACACGTTTGCTTTTATGAAACATCAATATGTACAAAGTCCTTCCATTAGCAGAAAGCTGCGGCATCTCCAAGGAATTTCAACAAAGTTTTACCATTACTCAGAGTGCTACATGAGATAAAAATCAAATTAAAGAAGAAATGTTTAGCGTAGTAATTCAATGAATTTTAAGGCCTGAGATGAGCGCAAATAGAATAACTTTAATACAGTACTAGGTTCTCAAAAGAAAGTATAATTATAAATTAAATCTTGCCCTCTATTCATGTATGTATAAACTTTATATGAATAAACTAATATTAGGTCCTTACATATGAAATTGACGATTTGTCGTACTGGCCACTCACTGACCTCAAATATCCCCTCTTTGGTTAGGAATTCCAAATTCAATTTTTTACAGCTATTTTTAAAGAACTCTTGCATTATTTTTCGAAAACAATGATTGATTTCATTTTCACATTTTAATTTTTTTTCTTTGCGACACTATTTATAAAATGGAAAAGATGAAATATCGCGTTATTTACGAGTACAAGTTCCACCGTGTCACCAGTGCTGCAGAAACGGCTCGAAGGATTAATTATATAGCGGCGGTGTTGCAAAAGAAAACACAGTGCGTTTTTGGTTTCAACGTATTCGTTCTGGATATTTCGACCTGCAGAACAAGCCCCGTGGACGGCCGGAGACCAAAGTTGATAACGAAGAATTTAAGGCTATTGTGGAAAATCCATCGCAAACTACGTCTGAGTTATCTGCGGTATTAGTATAAAACTGTATTAATCCACTTGAAGCAAATTGGGAAGGTGAAAACGTTTGAAAGGTTGAGTGAAGCAAATCGACAAACGCGCGTCTACTGCTGCGTAATATTACTCAACCGGCACAATAATGAAGGGATTTTAAATCGAATCACCTGTGATGAAAGGTGGATCCTGTACGATAATCGGAAGTGCTCAAATCGTGCCCTAAGCAAAAATTGAGTCCGAAAAAGTTACTTGTAACCGTTTGATGGACTAGTGCCGGTGTCGTTCACTATAACTTTCTTGAATCTGGCTAGACGATTACGAAAGATGTCTATTATCAGCAACTGCAAACCATGATGGAAAAGCTAGCTGCTAAATAACCAAGGCTGGTCAATCGCTCTAGGCCACTTCTGCTTCACGACAACGCTAGACCACACACACAACAGACTGCTACCAAATTAGAGGATCGTCAATTGTAATGTTGAAGACATCCACCGTACTCCGTACTTTTAAATTTGGATAACTTCTTGTAAGTTAAAAAATTCAACTCTGATGGGGCAGTCGAAACCGCCTTCAAATACTTTATTAATTCCCGTCCGAATGTTTTTTTAGTAAAGGGATCAATGAACTACCTATAAAATATGAAAAGTGCATAGATTGCTTTGGTACATACTTTTAATAATTAAATATATTCTATTTAAAAAAATCGAATTTTTGTTCCTCCCATACAAAACGCCAATTTCATATGTAAAGACCTCAAAGAGCTACTGAAAATTTTGCCTTCTTCACTCGAGTCACTTAGCAAGTATGACACATGATAAAATATTATGAATTTAGTTTTTAATTTTATACTTTAGCCAAACAAAAATTAACTATATTAACTATAATGACAAATATTATTAAAGAAACAATTCTACGAAAGCCTTTTTATGATATTTTTAAAAGTGTTCTTATTTTTATATATAAACTAGCGGACCCGACAGACGTTGTCCTGTCTTAACTATGAATATTGATTTCAAATTGGTATAATGAATAAAAAAATATTTCAGAAACAAAGTGTTTATTATTCTAATGCTTTATGTTATACAACATACTTTGTTTGTTTTTCTGGCTCGCATATTATTATATGTATTATCAATATAATAACTCCGATCGAAGCATTTATTTTGAACGATATTAATTTTTCTTACATCCTCTGACGATATTTGCAGCACGCATTCTGTCAATGTTGTGTTATGTCAAACGCCATAAGGTTACACCAAAAAGTTCGAATTGTATGGTGGTTAAGTATTCTTGAATTTTCTAATTTTCCGCGCAATTTTTTTCTTTTTTTCTTTTATAAGAACCTTCTCCTGACAATTACAGACACAACAAAAAAAAATCAGACAAATCGGTCGAGCCGTTTTCATGTGATGTCGTGACAACGGAAAACGGGTTTCATTTTTATATATATAGATTACAAATTTCATGTAAGATTAATAACGATAAACGAGGGACTTTAGACCGATCGGCCAACTTACTTAAAACCAGCCTCTCTTCATTATTTCTAAAGACGCTGGAGAAGCTGGTGCTACGAAGCTGGTGTCCTAATCTAAATTCTTACACTCAAATCATCACGCGTACACATCATGCCAATCAAGAGAACACGCCACAATATTGTGTTTTGTATTGGTATTTCTACTGAAATCAAATCAGCCCACTCTTGGAGCATTTATTGATATAGAAGGCGCCTTTGAAAAATATTAAATTAATGAGCTATACAGTTCACCGTTAATACCACTACGCGAGGTATCGGCAGCAGACGTTTCCCACAATGCGGTGTCCTATCACCGCTACTGTGGAGTCTAGTAGTTAACGAGGCCATAACAGAACTTAATGCTACCAGTCTCTGCACGGGAGGCATATCTATTGCTGATGATATATCTATTTTAGTATCAGGGAAATTTGAAAGCACCAATTTGTGATCTAATGAGGAGGGCCTACAAAGTGATTGAGAGATAGCTACTGAACACGAGCTGTCTATCATGATGATATATGGATGTATTTTGAATTATGGTACAGTAGAATTCAATTTGGCTTTGATTGACCAGCAATAACGTTATAGCAGTCCCCCAGTACTCCTGTTCTGTAACTATTCATATACCTATAGGCATTGTACTAAAAAGTATTTTAATACAATAAAAAGAAGTGTATTTGAAAATAGGTACTACAGTATAATAATAGCGACGAGCGATATAATCTGTGAGCTTTTTGAATGGAAGGAACCTAATCTATAATTAAGGCTATATACTCGTACAAAACTCACCAGTTAGTGGTTTTTGATAACTAGAAATACATTAAATCGAAATAAGTTAGAAAATCATCCAAATTTTGTGCCTATTTATTTGTTACAAAATGTTTATATATTAAACTCTACTATACGTTTTGTATTGTATCACTTAGTGTTACACTGTGAAGTAACTGTAAATGAACTTTTATTGCTTGAATGCTTGGAAATAAGACGCGTTGCACCTATAGAAATACAGAAGCAATATTCCACCCTCCGTCCTTTATAAAGATGGAACTAGCTTTTTAACTGCATATACAAGAGTGTGAATGGGGACAGTTGAAAGTTCGCGACAAATAACTTTGTGTAGCGACTTATCTCAGCGTCAGTAAAGAGTGTTATTTTGTATTTTCCTACTCAAGTATCATGTCATATGGTGTTATTTTGTAGGGTAGTGCAGCTGACATTAAATCGATATTTGTAGTGAAGACTGAAAAAAAATCGTTTATAGTGGCTACAAGCTACAATATTGATATTGTTTTATAGGAAAAGAAACCAAAAACTAAGCAGAAAGGGAAATTATTATAATTAAATAATATATGTACTTACATAAAGTAATACAACATACATAATAATATACAACTTTTTCATGTTCTTTTACCATTTGGAAATCAAATAAAAAAAAAATAATTAAAAAGTTGTCACAACTTTCTTAATGAACTCACAATAATTTTGTTAAACATTAATTGGAAAAGTTGATGGGTCTACTATTTATGGTATTACGTGGGTAACACTGAAAATATTTAGAACTGGCCAGTTAAAAACATTGCTAATGAAAACTTTTTGGATTTCTTTTTTAGAACTCTTTGGTAACCTAATGTAGTATTGCATTCATTTGTCATTTGTTTTTTGTGAATTGGCGGCAAATCTAAAACTCTTGTTATTTTTCTCGCGTGTAGTTTCCCCACCTTTTACTTGAAACTGGCATATAGTTAAAACTATTGCCATAATAAAAAAAAAAAACTCTTGTTACACGTGAAAATAAACATAACGCGAGAAAATTTTCGGTCAATGATTTATTATGACTTTCGTTGAGGGCTTACTCAACAACAAAGCTATGATAGGCTGCGATTAGCATTTCTTAATGAAGCCCCATCTCGTGCCACATCAATAACATAGCAATCTCAATGATGATCCGCGTGAGGGACGTCGTTTAACAGCGACTACTGAAGATAACATCAGTGCTGTGCGACGCATGATAGAGGAAGATAAGGAAGTAACCTATCAGCAGATACGGACCATATATCAGCAGATACCTATGATACGGGAAAGCCTAGGCATTGATATGAGTCAAGTTCAAAAAATATTACACGAATATTTAGGCGTCAGGAAGCTTTGTACCAGGTGGATTCCCCATACTTTAATCGACGACCAGAAACACCTTCGCATGGAATGATTTCCGCCAAATGTTGGATAAGTTCAACGGCGGTGATGAAAGATAAAGAAATATTGCTACGAACCCGAAACCAAAAGACAATCAGCTCAGTGGGTGTTTCCTTTGGAGGATCGGCCAACTAAGATAAAGAAAGGAAGAAGTCAAGAAAAAAAGATTATTGCCTCATTCTTTGGTCGGAAAGGTCATTTCGCGGCAGTTGTGCTAGAAGATGGAAGGACAGTTACTGCAGGCTGGTATGTCAATCGCTGTTTACCCGTTGTCTTGGAAATAATTCGACAGCAGCACCCTTTTCACCACGACAATGCTTCAGCGCACTCCGCACTGTTGAATATTTTACTATGGCAGGTTTATAGAACGAGATAATGTGTCATCCGCCATACAGTCCTGACTTGGCGCCCTGCGACTTTCATTCATTCCCAAGAACTAAAGATAAAATTCGAGGTATTCGCTTTACGCGCCCTGAAGATGCGGTGAAAGCGTACAAATATACCATAGAAGAGACCCCTAAGGAAGAATGGGCGCACTGCTTTTCTCAGTGGTTCCATCGAATGCGACGATGTGTAGAGTGGAACGGAGATTACTTCGAAAAACAAGAAAAGTATTGGCAACTTTCTACATTAAGCCGTTTTTCATTTTCAGTGTTACTTATGTACCAATCATGCTTATTTTTAAAGTACCTATCAATTTTAACCAAGTAGACCTTACCTTAAAGAAAATCTTTGTATTAATATGATATAATTAATTACGCACAACATGAATGCCACCACAATGGGGAACTAATCCCTAGATAAGTCTGTGAATATTGTATATTGATATTCAAATAGGAGCTATGCAATCAATCTCTGTCCCAAGCTATCCGTTTTATGCAGCAAAAACATTCTATTGTCAATAATTGTGTCATATTTTCACAGCAATACCTGGGTCTTGTTTGAGCACTCGATCGTAATGATTATCGTTGAATTGCGTTTTTATCAAACGAAATATATTTTTTAGGTGCTTTGAACATGTTGTTGGGAGACACACGACCACCATCTACACTTACACTAACAAATGGTCCGGGAGTACGTCGCTGGACGTTTAAGAAACGGTACTCTCTTTTATTGAGAAACCCGAGCCGAAGTCGTATTTGAAAGACAATTGAAAAAAAAAACATTTATTCTAAAGCATATTGAATCCTTATTTGGAATTTGTTAGTTTATTTTATTATTTTAAATGCAGGAACATATAGAGCGTTATTAATTTTAGTATGATAAAATAGAAGTCATTAAAACGCATGTACAGAAATGTTTAAATTAATATGAAATATCTCATAGATAAATATGATATCGATACCACTTCTAAAATACAATAATTAAATATGTTGCAGGTTTAATTAGGTTTAGGTTAGTTTATAGATCTCTAAAAGACAATTGAAAAAAAAAATATTCTAAAGCATATTGAATCCTTGTTTGGAATTAGTTAGTTTATTTTATTATTTTAAATGCAGATTAAACATATAGAGCGTTATAAATTTTAGTATGATAAAATAGAAGTCATTAAAACGCATGTACAGAAATGTTTAAATTAATATAGATAAATATGATATCGATACCACTTCTAAAATACAAAAATTCATAAAGTTATCTTAAAATAGTAATAAATAGGCATCTAATTATAATTTAAAGAAGATTCATAGAGAAGTAGGGAAGGGGGTGACGGGTCTGGGCGTTACTGCATACGATTTTTTGCATTTTCTGAGTAAATTTACTATGGTAATATATATATATTTTTTTTTACCATAGGAAAGTAGAGATTTCAACGAACTGAAAGCACACCAACTTTTTGAAAAAAGCTGAAATTTTGACGTCAGAATTTTCGATTGAAAATTAGGGTGTTTTTTCGATATTAATTCAAAATAAGGTGAAAAAATAAATATTTTTAATCAAATAAATTACAGTATATTTGGGATATAATAAGGTAAGTTTTCACCAAATTTCGTTTAAAAAAATAAATTTTTGTAAAAGATAGAAATAAAAAACCAAAAAGTTGGTTTTTTGAATTTTTCACATCAATTTTGAGGTTATGTGAAAAATGTGTGAGTACAAAAGTTGTAGATCTTTTTATGACCTACAACTTTGCCATTTAGTTTTCTTCGATAGGACTTTTAGTTTTGCCGGAAATCGAGATAAACCGTTTTTTACCCTTAAAACTCCCCCCCTTATATTGTAAACAAAGTGGTTTTATTCTGTGATTTAACAGCAAAAAGGTTTAAGTGAATACTCATACTTAACTTTAATAAATTAAGCGCATGTGAATGAATCAGCGTGAATCTAACTTCACTTAGATAATGTGAAGTCCCATGTTAAAAACGTCGTTTAAAAGTCCCTCAGTATGAGATTCAAATAAAATACTTTTTCTTTTACATATTCAAATTTTTTTGAGTGTCGGCTCGTAAAACTTTGTAAGATAAATTTGACTTCAATGTTATACATACATAAACAGCTACAATGAGTTTCATATCACTTTCATTTATACCTACTCTGGTAGGCTGCAAACCTCATTTTGTCAATAGTAGACTGTAGTATTTCTAGATATATAAAAAGCCAAGAATAAAAATAATACTACAAGAATGTCACTTACCCACTATATTTAGAGAGCCATGAACTTGCAACGTAAAAAAGGATGGGGCGTCAGCTGATACTTCACACGTGTATAGGCCGCGTGCTTCTTCTGTCGCCTTTATTGTCAGTTTCTTAGCATCGCTCTCCTCATGCTGAAAAGATAAATACGCTAAAGATAACCTTAAGCAAATAGTCTTGACATAAAATAGTTATTGGTAAATTATTTTTAAAATTTAGTGTAGCTGTTTGCTCTCTAAATGAAAAAATGAGTTCAACTTCTCACATGAAACATTAAACGTATTGTACGTCCTTGTACTATTTTTAACTTTTTAATAACATTCTCAATGCTGTGGGAATTATTTCAAAAAGTCAAATTAACAAAGCCGGAATCCTTTTGTAGTTTTGTACCTAGACAATAAAATTTCATTTTGTCTCAGAATGTATGAGAATAAAATTGAATCGGTATTGTTATTGTTGTCAAGTTGAACTAAAAACTTTTCTAAAATGCAAGCATTTGAAATGATAATCATTTAACTAGCTTTATAGTTCATATTTGGTAATTTTTGTCCTATTGCAAAATCTTAGGCATACAAAATATTAGATTATTGATTAGTACATGCTGGGACACAGCGACAGTGTATTTGCATCCCATACAGCCTCACACACACACAAACAAAATAGAACCTAAAAAAATGCCATAAGCACGAACGAGTTCCAGCTATTAAATTACGCCTGAAAATGTTTGTGACTAGGGTAGGATAACATATTCATATGTATATGAAAGATTTGCAAGCGAGAGTAATGAAACATTAACAAATCTGTCTCCTTCAAAGTGGATAACAATTCTTTGTTCTCGTACAGGGACTTTAGCAAAAACAGCGTCGCATGGTTGGGATATTTTCCATTTTATATTGTGGTTAAATTGTGCTCTGTCTATATAGTAGTATATTTGTGCTACTAGTAAGTAAATACTTTATATAGTATTTAATTTAAGCAGTGTTGGCCGCGTATACGCGCGTATTGGAACCCTGAAGTTGCTTTTTATTGATAATTGTGCACCAATGAATAACCTCCGTCCGCAAGATGACTAAGTTAGGCCGTTTCTCCACTGCTCCGGTCCGGCAAACGTTAATTACCGATCCGATTTAGAAACTCGCAACAGTACTTACGTGCTTCTCCACTACTCCGGCATCCGGTTTTTAACGATCCGATAACTTGCTAGATCGGAACGCGGTGTTTTATTGGTCCAAGTATATCCAAGAGGTTATAAATTATTATTCATAGGTTTATTTATAGTTTCTTGAATTTGAAAGAATCTGGATAACCCGGACCAAACCAAATTATGTTGCTATTTATTTATATTTTTATACTATAGTATTAGTGAACTATTTATTAAGTAGATTTTAATATTTCAAGATAGACAATATAAAAAAAGTAATAAACTAGCCAGGGCAATAAAATATTTAGAATTTAGAACGATTTATTAATAAAATTAAGTATATGGGTTTTAGTTAATATAAGTGTTGCATGATAAATACACAAGTATCGATTATTGTCGGATCGGATATAGTGGAGAAGCGCAATCCGGCCTTCCGATATTTTTCTCATGACTCATTCCGGTATCCGACGTCGGACCGGAGCAGTGGAGAAAGGGCCTAAAAGTTAGCCAAAGTATCTACTGCAAGTCACAATTCCCAAGAAAGACGAAAGCTAGTTTCCCGAGTGTTTTATAGGATTTATATATTGTGTGTATATTACATATAATAACTTTGAATAACATACCAATATAAAGGAGAGATGAACATTGAATTATTATTTCTTTAAAGTTTAACTTATTAGTAATCCACAACTCTAATAATAAAATAAAAATAATATAACCAAAACTGATTACACAATATACCTATACGACGAAGATTAAGTAATAAACGAGACAATGTACTTATAATTTGCCTATTGAGGTGTGTGTGTTGATATACAATACATGTCAGTACATTATTATGATCATAGTTTGTACCAAAATAGGAGATATGAAAGAACGACGACGAGTACTACATTTAAGTTTAATATTTTAAGCAATTCGGAGCAGTCAATATGATTGTTCCCTAAACATTAGGACTGCCATGATTTTCCCTTTAACCAACACGCTGTTTACGCATCTTTCCGTTATTTAATGTTCTCCATAAGTTTTTTCAACATTCCATCAATTAAGAAGTTTCTCGTAAGAGACCTTCCAGCTTCAGCCTATACGATGTATTATTATTATTTAAGTGAATTTACACCTCATCGAATAACCTACCTCATGTTGGAATCACGGTGTTAGTTAGTTAGCATAGCAAATGAATACATAAGGATACGAGAGTATTATTGTACCTAAGGGTATAACAATATTTTAAATTCAGCATGTCTACCGTACATGCATAAACTAATTACACTGTTATATTTGCTACATCAAGCTTGTATTTTGTATAAATAATAGGGACGAAAAAGCTTTGGTTAAGTAAACCCATAGACGTCGGAATATGTTTAGTTTAGTAAGTTCAACTTTATATTGTTATATCTAACAAATTATTAAAAACATGCTGTTTTAAGTAAACAAGCAGACATTTTTGTTACTAAAAATCTAAAATATCAAAACAATAGTTAATGAGTTTTCTGAAACACATACAAAACTTTAATAGGTATTGACCTATTTACCCATGAGTAAATACAATGCATAATGCAAATAAAAAAATATTTTATGCTAGATTATGCTTATTTATTTCATTGTTATGGTCAACTGAAAACTTTATGGTAGTAATTATAAATCTAGATTGTGGGATGATTAAAAATATAAAATATATGAATATTCTTATTTTTACAAAATTCGGTTCTAAGAGTTCTGAAGCAATTTAGTGATTTTCACGCCTTGAAAATATAATACGTTCATTGAGTTGTATTATTATAACTAAGTTGAGAATGACAGTATGTATGATTACAATGTTTTTTTTTCATATAAAATACGGTAACCATAGTAACGAACAAGCTACTTTCATCCAGATTTTATAATCTAAAATGGGAAGGAATCTTCAAGCTCGTCGTTCATAAATCTTGATACGTAGAAGAAAAATTATTTAAGTTCTTTAAGGCAAAGCAAACTTTTCTCTTCCAAGGAATTAGTTGAGGTGACGTATAGCAGCATTTATCTAGTTGAACACAATTGATAGTCTGCCAACTACCAAAGTACCAGCAGCGCATTCACCGCGTGAAACATACCATTATTTTTCATTTCTATGACATTCAAATAGATATATGGGTGAAGATTGTCAAGTTATGATAGATCGCATCCCTACATATTTAGCAGCCTTTTGTCGACTAATATTTTCTTGTAGAATGAATCACATCTAACCTATTTAACAACGCACTTATAAGTCAACGAGCACGCCGGAAATTTAATCCGGCTTGCAGCGTGCCAAGGCATATCGCACAAGTTTTCGGTAAATATTTTGATTTTATTCCTAATGGTGGGTACAGACTGGTGAAACGTAACATGAAATGTATTATTCTGCCTTTCATTGCATGTTCGCTGCAAGCGTGGACGCATAGCGCGCTCTTAACGCGCATTCACTACGAACCTCCCGCGTTCGTCTTGATCCGCCATTCTGCCGCGAACACGGCCCTTCGATACACGTTTTTAAACCGGTAGATCACACGAAGCATGGAGTCCGAAGACCATGTTCTTGCTATGACGATTATCAGTACTTCATTATTGCGTACCAATTGCGAAATAAAATTTTCTTCTTTGTCAACAAAAACAAAATTATCTGTATTTGTATCCATTTCAACACTAACATTAACCGAATAACATTAAAGTTCCAACGGCCGTCGCTCACTGCTGCAAAAACAAACAATATCGATATCACTGCTTTTCCTAATGTATTTGCTTAAAAAACACGCGGTAATGTGATCTAACGTACTAACGTTAGCAAATAAATGTCTCAAGGCGCATTTTTTATAGGCATAACTTTAAGCATATAATTTATAAATTATGAAAATCTTTTATGTGGCTTATATCAATTATCATACACCGGAATTAAAATGAATATAGATTTGTTTCGGGCCATCGAGGGCGTAATTTATAAACCCCATGTCCGTTTTACTAATAATTTTCTTTTATTACACAGATTTAAATGAAGTGTTTTCGGGTATTAAAACAATTTAGTTTTAATAGTAATGGGGAATAATATTTTTCAATATGTCAACCCAAAGGCTAGAGGTAAACGATAAACTATTTTCCAGCTAATGTAATCCGCTAAAATAAAATAATATATGTAAGTAGTTAAACAGCCTTGATATATTTTATATTTAAATATCTAAACAAATATCCGGTTGTGTCCGCAAATTAATTTATGAATATTAAGTATCAGTCACTCATCACTATCATCACACCAGACGCTCATTACGCCAACAAAGTTTATATAGCGACACAAAATTAGTTGTTATTGTGTATGGAATAGCAGTAGTATTCTAATAGATAATATAGGTTCAGTGGTGTCGAACCGCGCAATCTTTGTCATACGTATAATTCTTATTTATCTGTGGCCGCACCTATCATAGCTTCTGTAATGATAGGCTTTGGCGCTGTTTTATGTACTTATTTTTAGACATCATATATGTAGTAGAGGCATATGGATGGGTAATAAAAAAAGCTTTTTTTTTTTCATAAAAAGAAAGAAAGACTAAAAGTCGGTTTCCGTGGTGCATATACTCTCACAAACGTTTTGATACCCTAATTATGCAAGAAGTAAATAACATCAGTTTTAATCAAAACCGTGCAATTAAGCTAATTAAGTATAAACTTAATTGAAAAAGTGCATAAAGTTAGACGCAAGCAGATAAAACATATAAAAAAATGCCCCGACCTAATGCCGGTAAATGACGAATGAGGGTAACCAAAAAAATGCCGGTTAGAGGATATCATAGCTGTGGCGAGCAAGCAATGGACGTTAGTGTCGAAATACCTAAACAAACAAACGAAAATCATTTATTTATGCAGGTAACACAATGTACACTCATGAACGTCAAAAAGAAAGACATATACTTGAATGCTTCTAATTTTACATTTACTGCCAGTTCTCAAATCAAGGGCGTAGAACGGAAGAGAAAAACTGGCAATAAACTTTCCGCCACTCTTTTTAATCGCCAAGTTTTTGTTTTACACAACGTTTGTAAGGAGCTGCAACCATTACACCATGTTCCACCTGACATCTTAAGTAATAAATAATAATACAGTGGCAAAAACATTTCTGAACAAAATTGAACTCATTGCTAGGGCTATCTTCTAGTAGTGTATGGAAAAACGTCGAATCTGCTTGAAAAGTTATCAACAACTCACGTGTTCATACAGTCGCCGATTCCACACTACACAGACGCGACACCCACGACAACACGTAGGCGCTTAGTGTATATAGACTGAGTATAGGTACGGTGTGTCCTATTGTAGTCTAAAACTATCATCACGAGTGTTCGTGTTTGAGTTACTTATAAAAGATTTTTACATAAATTTATTTGATTTTCACATAGATACCTAATCTAACCACACGCGCCACACATAGTTTATGCGTTCTTTTGATTAGCCGTGTCCACACCGAACGATCCATCGCGATCCGATCGCGCGCGGCATGAGGGCGATTCAAATGTGCAGGCGGCACGCGGCAGGGAGCGCGCGTTCCACATCTATGTATTCTTTTAATATCCCTTTACAGGAAGAATAAATATTTATTGGATCCTAATGATATTACATAAATAGTAGGCAAACTACCGACTAGATTGCCTACTATTTGTGATGAACAAAAGTCAAATTGATCTGCAGACAAAGTTCAACTGATTCAGCATGGATCCGCTGGAACGTGTTGGATCAGCCAGTCAGGATCGCAAAAGATTGCTGTTGGATCGGCTTAGTACGATCCACGCTCCACGCATCGCGATCTTGGATCGCGAATCGCGGGATCGCCAATCCTTTTTGGATCGTTCGGTGTGGACGAGGGCGGCTAACGTGTAGAAATTACGTCTTATATTTTCGAAACTTCTAACGTTTTCCAAATGTGTTTTAAATTTTGAAGTAGTTATTATATACTCACGTCAACTTCTATTCCACGCACAGAAAAGACCTTCAAAGGAGGTACGTCTCTTGGTGAGTATCTACAAAACTCCTCTTCGTTTCGATACCATTTAACTTGATATAAATCTTCATTTTCAAGCTCAAATATACATTTAATGACTGCAGGTTTTCCCCTCTCCACGGCGTCTGGTATTACCATGTGTGCATTTCGTAGACATAGTAAACCTGTAAATAATGTTCAAATTAGTTTTTTTGTATTTGAAATTTGTTTTATTATATAACTTGTTCAATTATCACACAGCGTTTAGCGAGATTTAAAATTTTGCTCCCGCGACATGTGAACCAAGAGTTGGCCGATACTAAAATGAAACTTCGAAAATGGTTTACTTCGATGTCTTTACGACTTAAGTCATTCAGAATTAATTACAAAAAACATCGTTCGTTCACAGAAAAAGTATTGCGTAGTTTCAATATATTTCTCATATACCTAGTCCAGCCTTATGGTTAGAACTTATGTTCTGTTACAAATGAAAATGCATTTTTTTTAATGAAGTAATGTAATAAAAAAAAATTATACCTACATGTTTATTAAAGTCTCAGTAAATAAAATAGCCAGCTTTGGTTTTTACACAGGCGTTTAAACTGTTTGGCCACAAATCTATGGATTTACGCAATGTTTCCAATAAAAATTTCGCCACTGCTTGCTCCAAAGATTTTTTTAAGAGAATCAATGTCGCCGTGTCGTTTAGAGCAGGTCGTGTCTTCTAAAACTGTCAATTATTTGATGTCTAAAGGGTTGAGGTCTGGGCTAGATGAGAGCCAGTCTTCAGCTCTTATAAAGTCCGGAACGTTGGTTTCAAGCCAGGCTTGGGTAGTTCGTGCCTTGTGACCAGGTGCAGAATCCTGCTGGAAAGTCCACGATATATTTTTAAATAGTGTATTGCTGAGAGGTTTTCACAACATGATCCAAGACTGTATCTTGATACACTTTGGCTCAAGTTTTCACTCCTTTTTTCTCAAAAATTTAGTTATGTGACTCCTTGATAAGACACGCCCCACCAAACCATCACTGACGCAGGATGATGAGCAGCCTCTTTAGAACTATGAGCGTACACTATATCATTTTGCTTATTGTAGTGGTCTCCAATTGTGCAAATTTTTTCATCGGTAAAGAGGATATTTCTGTGCTTTTCATCTGCGTATCGCAACAGAAGGCGTTTTGATCGATCCACTCTCTTTAATTGTAAAGTTTGATTTGGAGCATGTCCTGTATATCGACGATAAGCACCAAGCTTCAGGTCTCGTTTTATAATAGAGTCCTAGTGGGAATCTTCATTTCTCGCGATAAGATGTTTTGCTTCCTAGGGGTTTTGACGACTTCTGGCATTAGCAGCATTAAGGCTGTTAATGCTGTTACAGCACGCGGCTTTCCCGATCTTTTCTGGTCTTCGACAGACGAAGTGTTGTTGTATATGTTATTAATCTATATATATAAAAGAAAGTCGTGTTTGTTACAACACTTATAACTCGAGAACGGCTGGACCGATTGCCATGGTTTTTGATTTGTTGGATTTGTTTTCGTCCCGAATAGCAGAATAAGCAATAAAATATCGGATAAGTTATCGAATCACAATAAATAAATTAATTAATTTTACGAATGCAAAAACCATATGGTGCCATCTGTTGACAAAACTACGCATCATTTTACGTCGAATCGTGTCAGTTCAAGAAATTCCGATCTTGAGGTGAATGAGGAGATGCATAACCATGCTTTGATCCTGATCAAAAGATGTTGGATATCAGAAAGTGCTTAACATGCAGTATCGCCATATTGACGCTACAGAGAAGATGCCTAATGTGTAAAACTGCCATTCTTCTTTCGCAATGGCAACCAATAAAACATTTCTGTATTTGCAAAAAAGTTGTATTAATGTAATACTTAACATTAATGAAATCCTAAAATAAGTTAAATTAAAGTAACAACGATATTATAAGGTTGTAGGGCGGAACGAAGTTAGCCAGGTCAGCTAGTAGTATGATATACGAACATACGGCTAATAACAAGCTTTTGAAGTGTCTCGAATATGACCCACGGCTCCATACCCACGTTGGGCAAGGCAATCACTGCAATCCTATTTTCTTTAACACCCCATTCTATATTGTAATTTGATAATGAACACGAAAAAATATGTGAAATGGCGCAAAATCGAAAGAAGTTTTTAAAATAATATAATTGACGACTCATTGGTCTAGTGGTTAGTACCCATGACTGCGGATCCATGGGTCCCGGGTTCGATCCCCGGCTGAGACGAACATCGATGTGATGAACATTTGGTGTTGTGCTTAGGTCTTGGGTGTTTAAATATGTATTTATATGTCTATCTATAATATGTATGTATATCCGTTGCCTAGTACCCATAACACAAGCTTCACCAGCTTAGCATGGGACTAGGTCAATTGGTGTGAATTGTCTTTATAAAAAATAAAAAAAAATATGTGTTCCAAATTCAAAATAATTAAAAAGTTGAAAAAATGCTTTTTCATTTGTAACAGAACTTTAGGCCAGACTAGTCTATATATATAAAAATGAAACCCGTTTTTCGTTGTCACGACATAACATGAAAACGGCTTGACCGATTTGTCTGATTTTTCTTTTTGTTGTGTTTTTAATTGTCAGGAGAAGGTTCTTATAAAAGAAAAAAAGAAAAAAATGCGCAGAAAATTAGAAAATTTAAGAATACTTAACCACCATATAATTCGAACTTTTTGATGTAACCTTATGGCGTTTTACATTACATTGACAGAATGCGTGCTGCAAATATCGTCAAAGAGGATGTAAGAAAAATGAATAACGTTTAAAATAAATTCTTCGATCGGAGTTAATAAATAAAGCATTAGTATAATAAACACTTTGTTTCTGTAATATTTTTTAATTAATTATACCAACTTGAAATCAATATTCATAGTTAAGACAGGACAACGTCTGTCGGGTCTACTACGGTTAGTTATAAAAATGAAATGAAAATTTTCTCTTCTTGCAATGATTGTATAATATTGGATTAACAGCATCACACTCTTTTCTCTAATTAATTTCTTTATTCAATCACCAAATAGCGATTTTTATCTTCGGAATTCCAATAAAACTCTTTATTTAAGCGCTGCTAGATTTAGTATGCAAAATTACTCCCTAGTTTATCGTGTGAATAAATTCCTTTACATAGTGAATGATTTCTTTGAAACATGCATTTCGCAACGTCACGTAGTTATTTCGTATTTTAGAATACAACCAGTTTTTTTTACAGACAATCGACTACATATATATATATACGCTTAGGCAGATCGTACAGAAAACCGAAGATACAATTTACTATGCCTAGGGTTTGTAGACTATGAAAATGCGTTCGATCCCATTGAGACGTGCTGTGTTGAGATAGTGATCTCTATGTAGTGACATAGATGCCGTATTTTCATTTTTTTATGAGGTTTCAGACAGTGCGATGTAATATCCCCCAAACTTTTACCGCTGCCATGTAAAATGCCTTCAAACTCTTTTATTGGAACGACCGAGGTCTTATTACTTATAACATTTTAATAATTACACTTAAAAATAATGAAAGAATTTTTATTATTATAACAATAAAGCTTTAAAATCTCGACTGATTTTTATTGATTTATCCTGATTGAATTGTCATAAACGTTGTTGTTGATTGTTTACTTTTGCGATGTTCAGAAATGTATGAACACTGAAATAAATCTCAACTATAGTTTCTTGCCCATTCTTCTCCACACGAAACTACCTTTTGGAAGGGGCAACTAAAATCTTCTGTATTTTGTTTGACGTTCAAAAGTGCCAATTTAGGTGGTCTAATTGAAATAAATGTTTTGACTTTTGACTTTTTATAACCAACTAGCAAACTCGGCGAACTCCGTTTCGCCACCAGATGGCTTCGTTTTATATAACATTTCGTTTGGTGATCCCGCTTTTCTGTTGAAATTTTTCCTGAATTTTCTTTGCTATAAACCTCACGGAGCCCGAGACCTTTCCAACGAATGCAAAACCGTGGAAATCGGTTCGTGCGTTCTGGAGTTATAGCGTCAGGGAGGAAAACCCGACTTATTTTTATATAGTAGATGTGTAGCGACGTACATATACGTATTAAACGAAATTGTGTTTGAAACCTACTTTTTAATTTCAAAACTAAATCTTTATCTCGTATCGCCCCTTAAATAAATTGTATTATAATTATGATTGATATCAAATAAATAATAATAGTGTTTTTAACATTTAGCTTTAGGCCTAATCGTTTATTTTATTAACCTAACATATATGTCTTTATAATTACGTTTCATCACACAATGTAATTGGATCAACTCACGTTAAGAACCTTATTGTAAAAATCATACGTTACGTACATTTTGTAATCTTTACACAAGAGATAATTTGTTACTTTCTTAGATGTAAAGTGGAATGTATAATGTATGTATGGAAATTTTTATTTTATGATGTACGGGTTCTTGTTAAATAAGATCGGACCGACGGGTTTAAAATAAAATGCACTTTTGCAGCAAATAAAATAAATAGTTGTCGTTTTTGTTCAGAGTTCAGTCTAAGAAGACTATACACCTCTTTAGCAAAATTATGTCACATTTATTAATACAAATAGTAGGTACGTTTCTACCCCTTGGTACCGAAGCTACAACCACTACTAACACATCACAAATTTATTCATATTGTATGGGTTATTGCATATCACAACTTTTATAACGTAATGGCCGATTTCCATTATTTTAGTGTTTAGCCATCTTTAAAAATCAAAAAACACGCAAGCGTTTCACGGCACTTATGTACTCTCCTAAAGATTTTACTAAATTACGTGTTAGACCAGTGCAGATAGCCTTTAAAATAAATAAAAAGTGAAAAAAATTACAGTAGGATGAAACCCATTAGAAAAGCAGGGGAATATGATCAAAATGAAAGGAAAAATAAATTACGGTCGATCTGAGGTCGGGAAGGGTAGGGGGGGGAGTTTTAAGGGTAAAAAACGGTTTATCTCGATTTCCGGCAAAACTACAAGTCCTATCGAAGAAAGTTAAATGGCAAAGTTGGAGGTAATAAAAAGATCTAAAACTTTTGTATTCACACATTTTTCACATAACCTCAAAATTTATGTGAAAAATTCAAAAAACCAAGTTTTTGGTTTTTTATTTTTATCTTTAACAAAAATATTTTTTTTTTAACGAAATTTGGTGAAAACTTACCTTTCTATGTCCCAAATACACTGTAATTTATTTGATTAAAAATATTTATTTGTTCACCTTATTTTGAATTAATATCGAAAAAACACCCGTAAGTAAACACAAGTAAGGAAGGGGATGACAGGTCTGGGCGTTACTGCATACGATTTTTTGCGTTTTCTGAGAAGATTTACTATGGTAATATATATAAATTTTTTAACCATAGGAAAGTAGAGATTTCAACGAACTGAAAGCACACTAACTTTTTGAAAAAAGCTGAAATTTTGACGTCAGAATTTTCGATTGAAAATTAGGGTGTTTTTTCGATATTAATTCAAAATAAGGTGAACAAATAAATATTTTTAATCAAATAAATTACAGTGTATTTGGGACATAGAAAGGTAAGTTTTCACCAAATTTCGTTAAAAAAAAAATATTTTTGTTAAAGATAAAAATAAAAAACCAAAAACTTGGTTTTTTGAATTTTTCACATAAATTTTGAGGTTATGTGAAAAATGTGTGAATACAAAAGTTTTAGATCTTTTTATTACCTCCAACTTTGCCATTTAACTTTCTTCGATAGGACTTGTAGTTTTGCCGGAAATCGAGATAAACCGTTTTTTACCCTTAAAACTCCCCCCCCTACCCTTCCCGACCTCAGATCGACCGTAATTTATTTTTCCTTTCATTTTGATCATATTCCCCTGCTTTTCTAATGGGTTTCATCCTACTGTAATTTTTTTAGGTTTCAAAAATTATCGGCACTGGTCTATGTTTACACACAACGAGGGAAGATCTCGGGGGGTGCGCGGCCGCGGGAGGGGTATCACTTGAAACAAAAATAAAAAGCGATTCTATTTTGATTCAACTTGAAAGTCAAGTAGAACCGTACTAAAGCAAGTAGCGTTTACATGTTTCAACTAAAGTACTATCCTAAAGCACTCTCCTAAACACTAAAATAATGTAAATCGGCCTTAAGACTTAATACGGCGCCTGAGGGATCGGCACTCGCAATTGCGGTTACGGCAACAAATCGACTGAGGTCAAAAGGTATGAAGACCGGGACTCTTTTCCCTAACATACCAACTATTACGATATTTCGCTTCTTTTCGCACCAATATTATTATAAGGCCTTTATTGCTAACACCCAGTATAATATATATAAACACTTGTTTAAGTTACATAACCTAACTTTACTGATACGGGTATATCATAAACTCTTTTGCTTGATTTATAATTTGATACATTTTAGTCTATAGTTATTTTGGGCTGGCGATCTGAGTGAGTTGTTGCCCCACATATTTTTATGGTGCCACTGGCGGTATTGTTTTGTACCGGGTTGTGCAGCTCTCTCAAAAATGGTTGAGCTGCATGAGCTATTCGGGGCATGCTTGCCGTCTGCTGGCACAGGCTTGCTCAGATCGATCTGGTTCTTTCTTCCAAAGACCAGTCCAGTAAATACTCTGCATTTGTTATCACAAATTTATTAATTTATTATTGTATTATCTGGACTATAAAAGAGACTAAGACCCCCGAGTTTGTTTCGACATTTCTTCTCAGGGCAGTCAGTTAGGAAATGTCGACTTCATCTAGTTTAGGAAGACATTGTAAAAGTGATTTATATAGTCCTACTTGCAAGAATAAACTATTTCATTTCATTTCATCAGATGTGCCGGTTTTGGTGATCAGCGTGACCTGTGGCACATAGGCCAGCTGCTTGCATTATTTTCGAATGTTAGCTCTTCTTGTCCAAGTTGTATCCTATTATCTTTATATCGTGTGCCCATATCTTTCTCTAACGTCGCATGCAAAAATTATTAATGGAACAATTCATTGTATTTTTATTATATAGAAGTTTGTAATAATTATTGCGAGCAAACGGTTTATCAGATTTGATTCAAATGTTGCAAATCGTTTCAGGTCGCTGAACCCTTACATCTAAAGAAGGGATATGAAGATCATATGGCACTATTTTTTGGAAGTCGGTACTTCGACGTATAAGAGTTTTATGGCCTATTTTGGTCTATAAAGATAGGCTTTAGTAATTCGCAACTTTTTGTGAATTATCTATATAACTGGAACTATAATCATTATTATTATTATATGTATAACACATGCCTCCATATATAGGTTAATAAACCATCTTAATATCGAAAATAACTTTTAATCGGCAATTGTTTCAAGTGTGTCCATAATAATCTGTGAAAAAATTCGTTAACTGAAATCGTTATATAGTTATATCATATAATTATATTACTGTGATAAACACCTTATCAAACGCGTCTTGTCGTTTTTAATTATTTATTTATAAACTTTTCATTACAATAATAAAAGTTTATTTGGCTAAGAATCCTATCAATGTCAAATAAAAATAAACAATGTTGAATTGACCTTTCCATGACCTCAGTAACATAATAACAATAAAATACAAATAATACATAAATTCACAATCCACAGTTCATTTATTTCCAACACACAAATTTACTTAACTTTGTTTCCGGAAACTTACGATTAATATTTCAAAAGAAAATACTTTCTCTAAAACGATAAATAAATGACATAAGGTTTCAGAATTTTCAGGCTTTCCGAGTTTGTGTACCGTTTAAAACCACAATTTTAAGGAAAACGCGACACCTAATTAGAACACTTTTTTTTCTGCCGCAAATTTACCATGCATCTATAACTTTTAGGTACCAAACCAACAATCATCTTAAAATTATCATTTTCAACTGCCCAAATTAGACAATTATCAGTCTGAATCAGTGATTAATAATTATTAAAATATAAACAGCTTTTTGCAAGGTTACTTATATTATTTGGGCAAAAAGTTGTAGAGGAATTCTAATATTATTATTTTTTTGTTAATAGCTTTATTCATACAGGTATCCAAGTACAATTATTAACGTCAACAGCATATTGCATTATTAGTTAAAAGCACTGACTGAGCAGAATTACATCGAATTACAAACATTAGTAATAAACAGGACCTGACGACAGATAGGCCTAGGATATGCGCGTTACGTTTGATTGTGATGTAATTGTTATTGGTACTGCTGATGCGGTATCTAGTCCAATAACCAACACGCGACGGGGACCGACAACTAGATCGTGTCCGATGTCGCATGTGCCACTTCTCATCTCCCAGAGAATTTTTTGAACATCGTTTTTCCCTGTGTTCCTTTAAGGTTTTAAACTAATAATAATAATAGTTATTACAAGTGACAGTTATATATACTATTATAAATAAATAATTGTCTTACTTCTGTTTAGGGAAAATGCTAGTTTGTGTGAGACTGATGCCTGCTAAAGGTAAGAGTACCTGTGTTACAGGTCATCAGGCCTCCACCACTTCCGATCGACGACTACTAACTAAAGCATTTTTAATTTCTCATGAATGAATAGCTTTACAAATCTTATTCAATGATAGTACTAAATAATCATGTTCATATTTTTCCTAACAATTCCATAATATTTATATTTTTGTCAATGTTATTTTCAACCTAGAATAAGAATTAGATTTTCGTACTCGACAGTTTGACAACAACCTTCTTCAAATATATCAATAAAAGGACGATACAAATAAAACAGAAACTAATAAAAAATTAAAGGGAATTTTCATGCAAACCTAGAAACGTTTAATTTCTGCTACAATATGCATTGTATTCAGTTATGGTTGTTATTTTTATTTTGATGCTACAGAATTGTATTTTATTCGGTAAATATATGCTTTGCTTAAATGTATTTTATACCTATACTTTATGTACGAAAGAAGATTCTTATAATATAACTTCATTTTACTACGTGCTATTAGTATATTATAATATTTAATATTACCTTGTGTTGTGAGAAAAAAAATAGCTATTCTTAAAACTACACTTTTATTTGCTGAAAACATTGTTTATTAACTAGTAAACCGTCTCTATCTACTGAGCACAAATTTTCATATATTTATAACCACATTTTATGCACTGTAACGAAATTGTATATTAACATTATTTAAGTTTTGTTAAAGCACTACAAAATCCCTGCGCTACGGCGTAGCGCGTATTGCGACGGTCTCGAGGCGACTAACGCTGTCTACACTGGCCGACGCCGCGTAGCGCAGCGTCACCCTAGAAGCATCGTCTTGTTTAACTCTCAGTTATTAAACACACACATGTGTGTTTATGTTATTGTTTTAGCTAATTATTTAATTACATCAATTTATATCTAAAACAGTTGAATGTTTTTTCATTTCGAACCTTTGATTTTAAAAATATGTTTTAACACAAAAAGTTCTTTCATTAGCAGTTTTGTTTATTCTGCAGTATACTACTACCTAACTTATAACAACATTTAAATTCAGTATAATAAATTCCGAACAGTTAAATCAAAGTCCAAAGACCTTTTTGAAATAGCTAAAGATTTATCTAACTACAGTGAACTAGAAGACATTATCATTTGAATGTAAAAAATTTACCGTCGTGGATTCTGTGACGTAAAAATGTTACGTTTAGCATTCCAACTTTTACAAATATGTATATATATTTTTTGTTATGAATTTGTGTGATAGAGCAGCGTTTTAATCTATGAAGAACCAAGTTGAGTTTTTATAGTATTTCTTCTTTCGGTGGTATAAAAATGAAATAAGTTAAAAATATATAAAAATTCTCAACCCCTTATTCATAAAAAATATAGTAGTCTTATTGCACCGTTTAAACGAAAGTACCTCTGTCCCTTTAACACAATTTGACAAAAAAAAGACGAAAGAGTACTTAAGTTAAAATAGTGCAATTACATCAGTGTAGTGTTTTGTTTTCATGGAAGCATCAATTAAATACATTAAAAAAAGTTAGTAATACAAATACTTTAACGTTAAGAAAACCGTAGGTAAATGAGTTTTATTCTTACTTCCCTTCGAAATTAGAATATAAATTCTGTAATAAAATACGTATTTAATTCAATAAATCGTGAACAATACATAGATACGTAACTGCGCTGGCTTCATTACACGCATATCAATTATCAGGTGATATATTTATATTTCTACTGAATTATTTGGAATAAGTAAAATAGAACTTTGTAAATGTATATTATTTTACCATAAATTAATTTAATTGGTTTCATTAGTTATTTAAATTATAATAATTAATTCTCGTTATTGCTACACAATGCTACTGGGAGGTAATATACTCCTGAAATTATTATAGTTCTGACTCGATCCTAGGATACGTGTTAATCATGTAACCTGTTTTTGTCAATAAATAATATTATTATATCATAGAAAGTATTTGTCCTTTAATGGCGAATTGCGCAGTTTTAGTTTAAGGCTTAAGAACCACGTAAATGTCTACAGTTCTGGCCCTCGGCATCAAGAAGATAACGATAAACTTTCGATAAAATGCTTATTTATTTTGAGCTCGTATTCTTTAGAATCACAGTGTAGTGAAAAGTAAATTAAAACAGTAAAAGCTTTTGTGCTAATGTAGATCGTTATTAAAAGACTGTCGTTTGTATTTTTAAGACAATACATGTGTTAGAATAAAACTGTTTATTAGCCTCTTTATGCAAAATCACTGTATCAACAAAAAAACTTTAACTGTCTGAAATGGTTCTTTACAAACAATAAGGTCATTATTGTAATGATACTTTAATTTCTTATGACTTTTAAAAAGTATAAAATATTTTAAATTACTAAATTTTAACTTAGCTTCATATAATGAAATATTTAATGACATCTTTATATGGAACAAGGTCTACTCTACTTATCACGAATACGTTCGTTTAATGAGGTTCTAATGAGACCGTATATTATGTTAGAAGGACCAGGACTGATTTATATTGATAATATCAAAGATCTTGCAATGTTGATGTTTCTCAGAAGATAGATGTTTGTATCCTATATATATTAAAGTGGCAAGATATGGGTACTACTCGTCTGAGCTCGACTTGAACAGTCAAGCGGTTAATAAACAGACAATTCACATGAAAAATAACTAATAATTTTTACGCAATAATCCTTAGCAAAGACGCTTGGATTTTGCCAAGCTATATAGGCTGTAGCGCAGTGGTGATGTTGGCAAAAGATAGGACAAAGGTATAACTAATTATATAAAAAAATATATATGTTTATGAATAATTCTTAATTAAATTAAAAGAATTATTTTTATATTGAGACTTGTAACCATCACCTAACGAGGTGAGGACAAAATATCTTACATCGATAAAGTATCAAAATGGAAAATGAAATCCAATGATTTAATATGTCGTTATTATTTTGCCTATATTTAATGAGAATCTGTCTCACAAAGCAGCAACATTTACTCGTATATAGTAGTAGGCTGATATGGTCCGATAATAATTTGCCTTTGAAAACAGTTTCTATCATGATATCATTTCAGTCCTTATATATATTGTCTATATAACTATTTTTTTATATTATTAATACAAATTATACGTATATAGATTAATAAATAAAATATTGAGTTATTATTTTGTGTATTAGGTATATTGCATTCTTTCATTACATTAGGATTAGGACTATTTCGCGCTAATATTTGGCCTAAATATAATCGTAATATTACTTTTTCATTTCAAATAACGATTTAGTGACCGAAATCCGCCTCCTTGTAAAAACAATACTTGGACACATATCTTGAAGTTATGTTTCTAGTAGTGTGTCGTTCACTAATTAACAAGGGGATTGTAATATCCCGACCATTTCCATTATACTGTATTTATGTAAATAATTAATATCGATGACGTAAATTCATTGTTTGACCTTACCATTCACAATATACACACGGAATACAATATATTATTACAAAAGTATTTGAAAAATTTATTAGTAAGGCGTGTAAGTTAAAATCAGTATCTCCACGACGAAGGGCCAATTTCTTCGACATCCAATTTTTATTAATTTAAAGAAAATATTCATAATTCTAATAACGCTAACGAAACCACAATTATACAAGAACAGAGTGTCTTTTACTAATTAAATACTGTAATAGTGTTATTGGACACTTGCTTATGTTAAGACAGGAGACAATCCTTTAAAAAAAATATATATTTACCCAAATTCAAACAATAAACACTGTTATTATATACAACCTCTATATATCGTTCTATCTATCATAAATGCCATATATAATTTTAAATAAAAAATTGTGATATATACGTCAGTCAGCCATCTAGATTTTTATCAGTAATGTGAAATTGATTACAGTTACATACAAATCTATTTTTTCTCAGCATAAAATATATGACGCGGAATGAAGCACTGCGAGATTATGAAGCCCATATATATTTAATGTTGGATCATAATATTAGAAAAGCCCGTATGTATGGATGCACCGCCGCAGATAGAAAATCAAATGAAAATCGAATACCTAATAGCTATCAAAGAAAAATTTAATAGAGGAATTTTACGGATTATTTGGTACTCTAGTAACTGAAGAAAAAGAGAATAAACAAGATTATACATAGATTTCTTATTTCCTGTCCTGTTCGTTATTGAAATGCTTTCGAACATTAAATCAAACGATTTTCATTTAAATAACTTAATATAGAGGTTGTGCGGCACGCTGCCAGCGAGTTGGCTTGGGGTTTGATACCACTTAAACTATGAATCCGGTAAATAGATCATATCCCTAAGAGAGGGATTAAAAACCTTTTGATCACATAATCAAACCCTCTATATTAATTACTCCCTACCTTAATGCCTTATGTCTACACGACCTGCGATATGGGGGCTGGAAGTAGGTAAACTAAGAAAAATAAGTTTGGAATTGAAGAGCAATTCTTGTTCCGTAGAAAATGTATAGAAGAAATGCATTAAAACAATTTGTTCCACAACTCTTCTGTCGATTCCGCACTATTTATACCACATCGATAGCCAAGTATGTAGGTAAAATCAGGCGTTCTTCTAATTTATTCTATTGACTTATATATAGAGATGGTAGATTTGCCATGAAACAAATGAACATTGCCAATTTTATATTGCAAATATGTATTTCTAAGCATATTTTTTACAAAATAATATAGGGCGCACTTTTTAAATCTCTGGTACCGTTACCCTCCAAAACCAAAAGATTGTTATGGATGGGGAAATTTTGTCCTATCTACGGTTCCCAGACTTGGAAAATTAGTACTTAACAACGAGAATAACATAATATAATATGAACATATAATTTGATTGAATAGCCAACAGTTTTAAAGTTTTAAGTTTGCATAGTAAGAAAAGCTGGTTGTCTGAAGCATATAATATATAATATAAAAATTTGCTTTAAATTATTACCATGATATTTTTAAGCCTTGAAGTTAACAAATACTCATTTTCATTGTTAAACTCTTTTATTACACAATATAACATAAACCCCTATATATTAACGCAAACAATACGTCAAAACCAAACAATCGAATCTTTCATTCTGAAAGCCTAAAATAACACAGACCAAACGTATGATAACTTTGAAATTCGAAATATGAAGTCCTTTTTTATTTTTAATCGATACGCGAGACCACTCAATTGTATAAATAGCAAGTCACCCGAAAACAAATATATATCAAGGAATAAAAAAGAAAAACCTATTTCTTCTTTTGGATTCTTTAAAGAATAAAACTATTAAATTGTTATTAAAAATTATTTACTTACTTATATACTATACTATTTTGTTATTTACTACTTAACTTATAAATATGTTGTTATTATTATAATTCTTGGGAATTGGTTAAAAAATGAAAATTATTTATCAACAGCCAAGTTCCTATTTATTCCTATTCCAAATCACAAAACTAACTTTTTCTCTCTATGGTAGGGATTATGTACAATAAGGAAAGTGATATATTTATGAAAATATTATGTAAATTGATGAGGGATGAGACTGTTGAAGTTCCAAAATGTTACCGATCATTAATTCTAACAATGACATACAAGTTCAATACAATTCTAGGGAGCGATTACGCTTAGTCAGCCTCTGAGATAGTATTGATTTGTAAGAATAAAAACTGTATAAATTTAAAGTAAACACTTTATGTATTATTTTACATAATTATAAGTTTATAATAATACATAACTTCAATCCGGTAAAAAGGTGTTTTCTTTAAATGAGTAAAAGATATGTTAATAAAAGACAATACTATGTATTAATTTATTCAAAATATAGGAAGAATTAAAGCTAAGTATTTTAATGTAAAAACATGTATTGCCATTTCTGACCAATGTGATCTTCATGTGAAATGTTAACTAACGTATAAAAAAAGCGTTAATATGAGAGAGAAGGTACATGTCAAATGTCAATGTTACATGACGAAATGTACATATGTAAGTAAATGTGCCTTGAGTGCCATTATTAGGTTTTTGTTGTGCATTTGTTTGTTTATTTAATATTACAAATGTTGAGTTATTGTAAAAATACTGACCCTCATAAGTAAATAAACCGGTTATAAATTAAAATATAACCGCTTCAAATTTCCTACGATATTTCGAATTTTATTCTTTCAACAAAAATCCAATAATAACACAGATCAAGTGATTTCAAAGATCGATTTTTTTCAATCACCCCAAGTCCAGGTCGTTGACCCAGTGAATCAGAGATACGGAAGAGATTCCGCGTCGAGTGTGATTGTGGGCGACAGAGTGGCGCCAGCTTCTTTTCATTGATAAACACTTGATAATTTAGCTGCAAGCCCTATATGCTGTACTTATCAAACACTAATACAAAGTATTAGCACTCTATAGATTATTATTTTCAACATAAATTTTATTTCCTTAAAGATAAAATGTGATTTAAAATACATATATATATATGTTACCGGAAATGTATGAAATCTAGCAATTGTATAGGAAATTTATATAATTCCGAAGCTATTTAGGAAATGTATAAAATATTGTTTCGAAAACTATTTAATACATACATGTCCTAGGAAATGTGCACAATTCCAAAGAAATGTATGTAATTCCAATATCGTATTAGGAAATGTATAAAAAGAATGCTTTCTGTAATAAAACACGTTGTTAAAATGAGAATAACAATTTTTATTAGCACTCGTTGAGACAACAACGTTCAGGTAACAGTCATATCGTAAAATATAATAATCTTCATATTATCTTACTAATTAAAGCGTCGTAAATATAATCACGGATTACATACATTTCCGGTAACATATATTTTACATAGCATTTTCTGGCGCTATACGTTTCTCTTCACATTAAATTAAGTAATTAAATATTTAAAAATCGATCCATACCAACCATTATAAACCTTCTAAATATTTTTTTTTATTTCTACTCCCACAAACCTCCCTATTTTGTTTTAGTGAAGCTTAATTTGTTTTGTTAAAATTCGGTGAATGGCCCTGTTTGATTAAGTGCCTACCCACCTATAATAACGGTCCTTAAGATCTACCCACAAACTTTAAAATATACAAATTATGTAATGAAATAACGAAAATATCTACGTATACGTAATACTACTGAAGTAATTTGAAGTATGCACAATTAAACGGTACTCTATGGTCGAATGTAGTGAAAATATATATAAAAATAACTTAAGTCGTAAATATTTTCCGTGCACTTTTAATGTTTTGCTAGCATGACAATGAGGCACAAAATCCCTGTTTATTCCGAATACCTCATTTACAGCGCTCCTTAGATTACAATATTTACTTTTGACATCTGCTATTTACATACATATCTACATAAGTAGTATGTACCTATGTTATACGATCAGTAAGTTTAGTATATAATTTTTTAAGGTTTTTGTTCAAATAATTGTACTAACCAACTAACAATGCCATCTATTATAGATTCGTTATCTATATAGATAACGAATAATGAATTATCAGTACAACTATTTTCACTAACTAATTCAGGGATTGAACCTGAAAGACATACAAATGTAATTTAGGACCTCCTTAAATCTAATGTATCTAATATATCTAATCTAATCTAAAAAAAATGACTGATCGTCATTTAAAATCGATTTGAATAATTTTGATTTCAAGTCAAAGCTAATTCGAGATTGGGGACTCGTGCTCGATAATTGCTGTCAAAATTCATTTTACAGTGTTTAACAGTTTAAATAAAGTTCAGAATTTGTAACAGAGGTCTCTTGAGGCAGAATTTATAGAGCTTTCAATGCTTATTTTCAATATTTCCTATTGTTTGCTCTGACGGAATGGGTCGTCGCCCGAGCAAATATTGGGGGTTGAACTTGTATTCGACACAGACGAGACACAGACTATGTAATCATCCCCTCAGATCTTTATCACTTCATTGAGGGTGAACATACAGTGCTCGGTGCAGAAAATAAAATTTTCCGTCTTGAAATTTTCTTAAAACTTCGATATGAGACGTGATAAAAATTTCTTGTCTGTAACTCGACACATAAAATATTAAATTTTATATAAACCATGTCGGATTAATAAAACCTATTCATGGTGAAGAAGGTACATTAATATATACGCTTGTTCTATATCATATCAGTCTAATCACATTTAAATTAATCATTGCTTAATGGTTGAAACCCAGTTAAATGCTCAGAAAAAAGACACAGAAATTTGTCTGTTCTATAGACATGGACTTCAAATATTTTTATTACAAAAATAATAGATATTTAATTTCTCCAATAAGTGGAGAGGTACGAGTAACTACAGGATAATTTCATTACAATCTTTATTTAATTTTATATTTATATTATATTATTGAAACTAAGCTGTTATTGAATTTCAATGAAATAGGTCACCAATGCAATATACGGTATTATCACGTACGCATATCTCGAGTTCTTACGTTTATGTCTTAATAAAGTGCGTCTCCGGCTTCGATGGCTGGCTTCCATATCAATAAGGGAGAAGAGAATTTAATGAAATTCCTCTTAGAATTCCTTTCCGCTCTTAGGTGGTGAAAATGCCAGTCTTCCACATAAGTATTTAGTCCCAGTTTAAGATAGAATTGAAAATTATTTTCACTCCGATTTTGTAGAATCTTTGTAAATATTGTGCGTAATATTTTCATCAACTTAAATTTACGGAATAAGAACATCTAAAAATGATTACGGGTCATCAAATCTGTTACTAAACTAAACTGGTTTTAGATTGTTTAAAATTATCAAATCAAAATGAATGACTTCATTACTTAACCTTTATAAAAGGCAATTCACTTCCCAGTTGTGGTTAGTCCCCACAAAAGTCATCAAATTTGCATGAAAGCGACCTTATGGCACTTATCAGTGTCCTCCCAAAAGAGAATGTAACATCATAATATTAATATTATATATATATATCAATAAATTAAATTGAATTAAAATCTGCAAAGCCTGCTAGCGTTTGCACTGTAATTTTTAATATGGTAATAGACTATAATAGTAAATAGCATAGACATTAAGTAATTTATAATACGTCCCTTATACATACTTTAATGAATATAAGTATTTTCAAACAATCATGTGCTCAGCAAACGTTTACATAAAGCCTCTTATCTCAAACATATTCACCAACTCCACTTTTCTTTAGTTTGTATATTGTAATGCACTTACTTAAAGTACAATTATTTTTGTATTTATCTTGAGCAGTGTTGTCTAGTGCCTCCATAGTGCGCCTCCCATCCTTGAGGACGTAGGTTCGCACCCCGGCGTGCACCAATGGACTTTCTTTCTATGTTTGCATTTAAAGTTCGCTCAAACGGTGAAGGAAAATATCGTGCCTTAGACCCAAAAAGTCGACGACGTGTGTGAAGCACAGAAGGTTGATCACCTCCTTGCCTATTAGATTTACAAATAAATGATCATGAAACAGATAAAGAAATCTGAGACCCAGACCTAAGAAGATTGTAACGCCACTGATCTATTTATTGTATTTATTTGTTTGATATTCCAGCAATAGTCAGCCACAAGTCAGTTAATAATATCTATGCTAAGTTCACAAAAAGTAGTCCGAATTGTGGTTGCTTAATTTAATAAATGAATGAAACGTCAGACTGCAGCTTTTCCGTGCCATTTGTATGCAGAGAAATTTTCCACGAGGGACCAATTTACTTACAAATATTAAATCTACCTCACAATATACAATTCATTCTTATAATAAACTAATACAATTATTGTCAGTTATTTCCTTACATAACATTATTTGCAACTAGTTTCAGTTGACGAAATTTATTATAGCTTTTCCAAATTATAAATGAACTTTTCTTATTTTAAATACCTATTTACATACTTTTTTCGTATTGTTGGCTTGATCGTGAATCGTGATGTTTAATAATTTACCCCAATGAAGATAATTTTCAATAAAAACGTCATTTGATATATCTAGTTATATTTTCTTACCATCAACCCGATGCAGAGGCTTGCCTTGCTTGCCGAAGACAAGGAGAATGGAGGAAATCATGAGGCGCCACGACCTTCAGAAATGAAGAGCGCAACTGTATTTTCAGTGTTACCTAGGTACAATCACAAGGTTACGATATCACCGCTACGGATATTGGGATACCGAAGTCGATCTTGGATACAAAAACGTGGATATCGGTATCGCTGTCGCTATCGGATGTTTTACAGTACCGTTTTTGGTACAATTTAAAAAATCCACATATTTTCGTTTATAATGTTTAGTTATATATCTTTTCGAAGTTACATTCAATATCTAGAAGGTATGTCTAATTTGAAATAAATATTGAGGAAGACCGAATCCGACACAAAAAACATTACAATATTTCTACCTTACTTAGTCATAAATAAAGAAATATGTTTTTTAGAAGATTCTTTAAAAGGCTTCATAGCCTTGAAACAAAAAGCAGGGTAAATTACTAAAGTACGTATTCAAAGTAACAAATTTAATTAAGCTGCCTTTGTTGAGTTGGTGGTTACTGTAACATATTAAATCGAATGAAATATTTAAAAAAAAACATTTTTATTGTTTCAATTATTTTTTTGATAGTAAAGTAAATTTCATTGAAGAACAAAGTGCTCTTCACATCCCGTTCATATTGCTTTAATAAAATTAATAATTGAAATTGTCATTGTTAACAATGTTAACCAGTAATTATTATTTTTTTATTAATTTAATTCTTCACGTATAAAATATTTTACTGCATACAGTAAATATTGTTATATATCCAAGTTAGCTTTAATTAAACAAAACCAAACTTAAATACTGATTTTTCCAATACTATATATATTTGCCAGTTCTATGTATTGCCAGTTCTTCTCTTCTTATCGGTAAGGAGTATGATTACAATGTATGACTGTATGAAAAACTAAAAGCAAGTACTTAAAGACAATTCTTAACACATTTGAACAATTTATAAAATTTGTAAAATAAGATGTAAAAAATTAGATTAATTAGAGTTTCAGTCGAACATATTTCTTTAATAATAATAATTCATTTGCAAGAATATGGGACAAACATGTTATGGTGGTACAATCTAAAGTTCACATATACATACTTCCACACATAATGGCATGCAAATTTGTCTTAAAGCAATTTTACATACAAGACTATAATGAGATGAGTCATATCATTATAGTCAATTCTTATAAAACAACTCAGCAAGAACACCTAAAAAATATTTTCTTAAATATATTATTATTATTCTATTCATTCTTATGAAACAAAAAAACCGCTTAGTGAGCCGTTACACTTGGCCGGTGGTTATTAAGCCGCTATGAAATCTTAACTATGTAATTGAACTAATTGCACTGGCGCTAACGTGCTTTTAGCGAGTGATATGGCTTAATTAGCTCCACTGTATTTTATTACACCTATACAAGCACAATACAGGAATAGGTTATTATAGTAAAGTAAAGTAAAAAATCATTTAATCATATAGGTAACACAATGTACACTTATGAACGTCAAAAAAAGAAATGTTAGTGCCAGTTCTCAAATCAAGGGCGTAGAACGGAAGGGAAGAACTGGCAATAAACTCTCCGCCACTCTTTTTAATCGCTATCGCCCAAGGTAGGGTTTCAACGCTACACTTAAGACGCAGTAGAGCGAACCTATCCTAATTGTCGATTAGAGTATCTACAGAATTCTCATGTAGGTTGAACAAAAAAAATCAAATCCACAAAAATACCATGGGCTACAGTGGAGCTTACGGGTCATCGATCATTCCAAAACTCAAAGTACAGAGTACAAAATATAGCTAATACAATTAATAGCGGTCTGTGAAACCAACTAATATTTGAAGGCATACGTTACTGAAACACAGCTAGACCCTACGTTACAGTCGGGCGACTGATTAAACTTTAGCAATAACTACCTACACCTGCGGCTTAAAACGTTAAAAACTTGGCGATAGAGCTCGTTATCAATGTTAATTAGGCAAACATTTTGTCTTGTAAAAACAGACGCATAAAGACAGGATATAATTAGTACTGGTTAAAATAATGTCTATTGTTTATTTAAAAAACTTTTAGTTTAGTTTAGTGGTCTTGAAAAACTAATCAAAAATATTTTTAAAGTCTTTGTAAGCACTTAAACTGCGTATTGGTTACTCATACAAAATATAATTATAATGCATATTGAAAAGTGGAAAGAGCAGCGTTGTGGTAGTGGATTAGGCGTGCGACTCTTAACCCTGTGGTCGTGTGTTCGAGTCACGGCTGTGCAACAATTGCTCATACGGTGAAAGCAAACATCGTGAGGAAACCGGCATGTCTATAAATCCCAAAAATCTATGACATACGGCAGGCACAGAAGGCTGATCAAGTACATTGTCAATAAAAACGATCAAAGAAATGGGTGCAATATGCTGCCAATACCCTTGTATCCTATATGGGCGCCACTGGATTATTAATGTAAACCGACGTTTACACAACACCAGGACATTACAATAGAGAAAGCTTCTAAGATGCTTGGTTATGTCCTGAGAAACACTAAAGGATTCCAAAACATCAAAACAAAAATTATATTATACAATAGTCTCATGCGGAGAATACTAGAATACGGTACAGTTGTATAAAGGCCGCAATATGCGACGCATATGTTCCGACTTACAAAAAAGATCACCTCACCGACATCATAAGATTGAGCATTCTGATAAACGAGCTAGGTCTGAATTCTATAATTTGTGCCATTGTGTGTGTAAAATGGTCTAGTTTTTATAATTTAATTGTTTTTTTTTTATTTTATTTTTTTTATTATCTCTTCGTGTATGTTATGTTCGCCTATAAATGCATGTCAAATTAAAAAATGTATATTATTTTTCTTGTATCAGTATGCCGATAGCTTATATAAAGAAATGGTAACCATGCCTACATATACCGTACTCTGTAGTGAGACTTTAATGAGGCCGGACTTGTTAATACATCCAATATTGTTTTTCTCTAAGAATTCGCAAAATTGATGTTGCTTAATTTGATTGCGTATTCCTCGTAATTTGGTACATAATTAAATCATTTTTATTATTCACATCGCTTGTTTTTATTTATGACGATTAAGGTTTAGATAAGTATATGAATAATGGAATAGCTTGAATTAATAAAACGAGCTGGATTTTATTGTATTTTTTCTTAGTTTTACTGTAATTTTACCGTGAAAATACATTCCATATTTTTAATGTTTAAAAATAAATAAATAAAAACTTAAAAGACAATATATAAGATACGAGAACTTTTGACTTCAAAACATCGACCCCGTTAAAAATTAAAAATCCTCGAAATTCCCTGTCATAAACAATGACCACAATAACTTACTTTATCTAGCGCAGTGATTGGTCGATAACGCGTCTTCGGCCTATCGCAGAGCGAAGTCAGATCGCAAGTAAACTTATTCGATCACTTAATTCAATCACCTTACAGAACAAAAGGAATTTCAGCCATTTTAGTTAACAACATTATATATGTACATTACATTTTATATCTTAAAATAATACCTATTGAATAGAATAGAAAGATCTTTATTTCCCTAGTTCTTATGTTACATTATGTCCACAGGTCGATGGTGTATTTGGCCTGTGGGACTGTCAGCTACTTACAAACTACCTGTGTTTGTCTCAGAGAGATCTATATAAGTGTCGTGCAGTGTGCTGTGAGCTTGTTAAATTGTAGGTACAGAATAAATTTATAATGTTGTTATATTATATTGTCTTATCCTACTAAAAGCTACCTATTGAATGCGTTAAAGTCAACAAATATTAAGCTAGGTAATTTTCAAAATTACCTGTTCAGTTATTCATCAGTACCCATTCTTGCATATAAATTAGCGTGTAGCTGATAGCTGTGTTACTTGGGATCTACTAATGGAGCAGAAGACAGTTACTGAAGGGAGCGGCTGTCTCGGATCAAACTTTTTTGACAGGGGTTTTGTGGTCGATTTGATTAGTGTTCCAAGGCGCAGGACACTATCTGTCCAAAACTATTACATTAAAAAAAAACTAGGGTATTAGTTTAATGCAACTATTTTAACCATTGCTATTTTCCCTAAATGTAGATAGACCTTGGACTTGCATCATATAAATTAAACTAAAAATAAATTGATGAAAATTATTGATCATTTCAAGCAGATTTTCATTTAGAACACATCGTTGATTTTCGAGTATGTCAAAACGTATTGCATTTGACATACTTTCCGCAAAATCTCGACACTGAATCTTAATACCGTGAGTTAATTACGCACCTTTAGAAAGAAAACTAGATTGTTGACTCGACTCACCTCTAGAAAATTGTAATACAGCTTTTTTATGAGAACTTCATTGCTCTCTATAATACGTATCTACGTATTATACATACACCAATAGATACGCGTAGTGTATGTTACAGAAAACAACTCTATAGAGAGCTATAAAAGCAATGTATTAGGTTGGGGAAAAAGTCTTTTCGCATTATAGTATGTATGAACTTGTAACAAATCTCTTTGGCTATACTATATGTATCTGGCTGGTTTTGTTATCAAGGAAAGTTGAGATTTTAAAGAAGATAATTCCAAAATCAAATTAGGATAATGTCTGTTTTTTATTTATTTTTCGTACCGTCAAGATGAGTGAATCGAATGAAGAAATTCTATACTTTTTAAAATTTTACTACAAAAAAGGTCAAAATGCAACACAAGCCGCGAAAAAAATTTGCGACGTTAATATGGCCCTATCGCAGTGTCTGTGACAGTAGCACAAATTTGGTTTAAGCGTTTTCAATCCGGAAATTTTGATGTCAAAGATCCAAGTCCCTCTGGTCGCCCTATGACGGATAAAATGGATGCCATTTTTGAAAAAGTGGAGCAAGATCGGCATATCAGTAGTTACGACGTAGCTGAAGAAAGGGGAGTTGACCACAAAACAGTTTTGGCGCATTTGAAAATCATTGGGTACACAAAAAAGCTCAATATTTGGGTACCTCCTTAACTCACTGTAAGAAACTTAATGAACCGTGTACTCATTTTTGGTTCTTTATTACGACTTAATGGAACCAAACCATTTTAGAAGAAGCTGATAACTGATGATGAAAAGTCGATCATGTACGACAAGAACGTGCGAAAAAGGTCGTGGTCAAAGGCCGGTCAGGCTTCACAGACTGTGTCGAAACCCGGGATAACTCGCAACAAGGTGATTCTGTGTGTGTGGTGGGATTGGAAGGCCATTATTCATTATAAGCTGTTACCACCAGGCAGGACCATCGATTCTGAACTCTACTGCGAACAACTGATGAGATTAAAGCAAGAAGTTGAGAGAAAGCGGCCGGAATTAATCACCAGAAGGGGTGTGGTTTTTCATCATGATAACGCTAGACCTTACACATCTTTAGCCACTCAGCAAAAAATAAGAGAGCTTGGCTGGGAGGTGATAATGTATCCGACGTATAGTCCTGACCTTACACCTTCAGATTTCCACCTGTTTCAGTCTCTTCAGAATTCTTTAGGCAGTGTCAGGTTAATATCACAAGAGGTCTGCCAAAACCAATTGTCGCGGTATTTTGATCAGAAGCCCCAAAGTTTCTATAGCAATGGGATCATGTCCCTACCTAAATGATGGCAAAAAGTTATCGAACAAAATGATACCTACATACTTTAGTTAAATGTAAATAAACTATATTAAAAAATGTTTTGAATTTTCTTAAAAAATGCGAAAAAACTTTTTCCCCAACCTATTATTTCGTTTTACACGCCAAAAGTGCACTGTATAATAATTATACGCGTTGCAGACACTGCACTGTAATAGCCCGAGAGTAATTTTCAATTCCAAAGAGATAACATGAAAACACTGTTAATACTTTATTCAATAGGATTTTCTATTTATTCACCGTGCAAATTTTATGCTAGGTAAAAATAAAAGTTTTGCAAATGTAGGGGATATTTTCAAAGCTTTTATTCACACGTAAATCAATACTCGGCCATTTATTTACTTCTCCCATGCCTTTAGTGCAATCATTGATCAGCTTTTTGAGCTTAATTTTTGAGTTTATGACAAGATGGAAGTTTTCTCACATATGGGTCTTTTTCACAGAAGTATTTTCGTCACAGACGAAGGAAAATCTATAACTGCACGATCGAGGTTCAAATGGACGGCTTCAATTACTTTGTGCTTCCTTAAACCTAGTCTAACTTCTCTGTAATTAAAGTAAGCACGTATAGTTTTGGTTAAACTTCACGTATTGATACCTAAATTATACCCCGTATCTCGGTCCTATAAGTTTTCGGCTTTGGAAAATATTAATGATTATCAAATTTCAGTTTTAAACTTTCGAGTTACATTGATATTGGTAATTATTTTTCTTTATAATAGGTATTTAGTTACGGTTTAGTTTAGTACGGAAGATGGTGATCCAAACACAAAATCTAATATGATATGGGATATGATATTATATATAACATGTCATGAGATTTAAGCGAGGATACTGTAATAGAAAATATTTATAAAAGTATTGACGTGTAATTAAATAATATAAATATTATACCGGGTCCACAAACGTCTTTGCTTGACTATGAAATATTTCGATATTGAATTATTATGACGTTATTTATGTCTCGCAAATTTAGTTTTGTATATCTGTGATATACGTATCTAGGACCAACAATTTGTTTATGATAAAAGTGGGTTAAACTCTTGAGTTTAAAATCTATTCGGTGTTATTTAATATTGGTTCATAATAAAAGCAACGTGAAATACCGTGCTTTGTTGGCAATCTTCCAAACCGAACCATGTTATAATATTCGTATATTAAACAGACATTGACCATAGCATTGCAAATTAAATTAAAGCGATGAAAACTACATAATTAATTAATACCAAGATTTCCTTCCTTACAATAACTTAATTAGTACTTTTTTAATTAAGCCTTTTCGCGTTTTTTTAGACAAAACTTGTACACATATTTTTGTAAGATCAAAGTTTTTTTTCATCAACGTTGTCTCAAATATCTAATTATGGTTAAATGTAAGTATCATGTGGGTGGAAATCACGCATTTTCGCGAGAAGACATACTAAAGAGGTAGAAAATCTCCAGGAACTTTATTAGAACTATACTGTTGACTACTTGTTCAGAATCATTTAATTCAGTATCTTAACGGCTCTTTACGGTAGCGGTGACTTTATACTTTACATATATCCACACACACTCACTGCGGCTCTGTGACCCAACCACTTTAATATCCATCGTCTAAATTTCAAGAAAAACACTATCTTTAAATGTAATGACAAACTTTAGTAAAGTGAAATTTAAATACGATATAAATAAATCTAATTTCGTAAATATCTATAATAAATCTATTATTACTGTTGAGTGATGTTGTACCTACTCCAATATTCATTCGATTATTTGAACATCGTCTCGGAACTTTAATCAAGGAAATAAGTATCCATATGACGTGTTGTCATCTAATCGTTAATCGCCTACAATTACTGTTTACTTATCTTAACATTCTGCTTTCATGTCTTATAGTATTATAACTTTATATTTTTATTTTTGGTAAAAACCCTGGTGATTTAAAATGTATTTATTGGCTATAAATTGATTCTTCTCATATGATTTGATTTGAGAAATGGCAATACATGTTAATTTAGAACCATTATTTTTACTGACGTTTATTATTATAAGTGTACTTTAAATTACTTGATATCTAGATTTTAACTTATCTGTTTGGTTCCTAACAAATAAATAAGACACATATTTTTATAGACTTTATTATATAACAATATCCAATTAGAACACTTTAAATATATTTAGTAACATGAGTATGACCTTAACTAAAACAAAACTGAAATAAACTATTAAAAAACAATTTTTATAAAAATATAACATTTGTGCTTAAATTGACAAAACTATAAGAAGCACATTGCGGTGTATCAGCGCAACAAAATATTGAAGTCGATACATTATTACAGAAATGCTTTTTGTACGTTGAATGGCAAAATATACGTAGAATAGAGATTAGAGCCCCATTGCCCAATGGGACTTTGTATGTACTTATAACGATTTATAGCGCATAAGGCAAGATAAATGAAACACAAATGTGAGGTCACATAAACACCATTTTTAGCTTATACAATTATGAATGCAATATAAAATTGTTTATATTGATATGACACCAACAATATATGCAAGGGAATAGTTTCAAAGGACTGACAACTTACTCTAAACCGCGCCGTAAAACTTTCGTACAATCGTGAATATAAGTAGAGCCAATATTAAAATTTTATATACAATAAAATATATTGAATAATAAACGATTGATAAATAGTTTTTAATGAAAACATCTCGAATACAGACGTGCCAAACTAAACCGCATCATATACCCCTAGTAATAGAGCACAATTTTGACAAGCAATGAAATGTCAAAGTATTGTCATTGATAGTAAGCTCTTTTATAAGAGACCCTTTAGATATGAACTTTCCCTATTCCCACAGGCTAAGAAACCCGATAGATACATTATTATAGTACATTTTAAAGTTCACATGTTTTGATGACCTCACACCTCATTCGTGCTTAAGCGTTAGCAACAGCTGGTATAAGCTGTGTATAGATATCGATGCCTTTAAGGAACACGTCTGCCGAGAGGAACTCGTCATGGTCGTGGAGTAAGACCGGCGTATTGTTCATGGGAGAGAATCCCAAGGCGGGTATACCGACCTCCCTCACGTATCGACTGTCAGTACCCCCCGGGAATATGCGGCAAGAAAGTTGGAGTTTCCTGGAATAATTATAATATGAAACATGAAGTACTCCGTCTCTTTTCATCACAGCGTAAATACAATTTGATAGAAAGAGACAAAGCCGTACTATAGTTCGAGTGCAATTTGATTGTTGGAGACTGGTTTAATTTATATGAATAGGTCATTTTATGAGCATGTTCCAGAATATGGAACGTATATCCGGAATACAATACCCGACAAATAATTATAAATCTCTAATTGCACTCTTAACTTAAGTACTCTTTCGTCACTTTCATCACATTATGTTTACACTGTAATGAAATACTTTGCTAATATTTTGTTAGCACTGTGCTATATATTGTATTAAATATTTTAGAAACAAATAGAGTCTATCTTAGTCAGCAATAAAGAAGCATTTTAAATAAATATACACCAACTAGTAAAAATAGTTTGAATGTGAAAGAAAATCTCTCATAATATGAGCAAATTGCTTGAATTAGTAAATAATGTCGGTTTATCAGTTCTTGAGGGCTTGAGACATAATTACTTTTGTGGTGTGACCCACTAACGCTAAATAAATATGTATGGGAATGACATTGGTCACGTGATTTTTATACAAATTCCTATGGCGTTAACGGGTCACGCCTGTCGAAAAGTGATTTTGTCTCAAGACCCTTATAGTGTTAATTTAAAAGGCATAACTTACAATTTGTCAGCCGATTCTTTAAACGCCACCCAGAAGGGATTACTATCATCCAGCTTTGTGCATTCAACTGCAGGATTTTTCTGCTCAAACTCGTACGTCACCCCGTCACCGGCTTCTTTGCACCATTGCTTTATCTACAATATTTATTTATCTATAGAACCTTGACGGCTTTATTATCTCTTTCTTTCAGTTTGTGACAAATAGGTAGAGAGAGCTTTGGTAGGAACGTAGTAAACATTGTAAAGAATAATTTAGTTTTTATAAGAGGGTTGTTATTTGGCAGAATGGTTTCTTGGTAAATACGTTTATGGTTTAGTTAGGACTGATTGAAAATATTGACAAATACATGTATCTTGACTTGACATGATGATTTTTTTATCTGGAACTATTTTATAAGGATATCATATCTAATCTATGAATTTTAGTTTAATTCTAGTGTTAAAGTAGTGCATTGGATTGGACTTGTTTTCAATGCGGCACAAGAAATAAATATCTGTTTAGGGACTAAAATAACTTTTAAATCCCTAGAGAATAAAAGTGATTTGTATTTGGAATGTGGATATTTGAGGAATAACCAAAGAGATCACACAAACGTTGTACGTGGGTAACACTGAACATGTTTAGAACTGGCCAGTTAGAAACATTGCTAATGAAAACTTTTTTTTAATTCAATTTTAGAACTCTTTGGTAACCTAATGTATTGCATTCATTTGTCATTTGTTTTTGTGAATTGGCGGCAAATCTAAAAAGTATTGGCAACTTTCTACATTAAGCCGTTTTTCATTTTCTCAACATTTTCAGTGTTACCTAGGTACAGCGTTACTGGCTGTCAAAAATCCGCGCATAGACCAAATAAAAAAAGTTTCTGTAAAAAACGCGCCAAACTCATTCTATCTTATGTTATTCTTGTTCAAATTTGTCTATTTAAGATTTTATAATGTATGTCTGCTTTAAGTTATTGTAATGGAACAAAAGATAAAATTACTTCATGAGTTGCACTTATTAATCTTATACATAGATGATAAAAAGTAGTGTCCACTTCGGGAGCGCCCAATATTGTGGTTTTTTCGCGTTTTTTTTTTTGTTAAGTAGAATCTATATCAGAAAGAATCAAAAAAATATTTTACCGTATTCTCAAAAGCTTCGTGGTCAACAGTGACGGCGAGGCGACAATCGAACACTATAGACAGCTTCTCGGGGATTACATTGGATTGGATGCCGCCCTGAAGAAGTAATTTTAGATGTAATTAATAAGTAAAAAACAATATTTTTTTTTTGTTATATAGAACGGAGGGCAAACGGGCAGGAGGCTCACCTGATGTTAAGTGATACCGCCGCCCATGGAGATTCTCAATGCCAGAGGGCTCGCGAGTGCGTTGCCGGCCTTTTAAGAATTGGTTCGCTCTTTTCTTGAATATATTATTATTTATATTTACACATTAAAACACCTTTGAACAATCCCTTATTTCCACAGTATTATCTTCACTATTTACAGATAATTGCAAATTAATATATTATGGGTACATTCTTGGCTTCCATAAAACATATATAAACTACATTTATAGTACTTTAATTACCCAGAATATTTTGCTTAATTTTACACTATCAGACAGCGTATAAAAACTAAAGTAATTTGCCTAGATAGGAACACTGTGTAAGACACTTGTGTAATGTTCTTGCTATTTATGAATTGTACAGAATCATAAGTTCTTTTATTTACTGTATAATCCTTTATAATGTAATAAATGTTTTTTTTATATCCATCTCAAAAAATATGAATTTTTGTCAATTGTTGAAGTGAAAACTTCTTTAGCGGCGTTGTACACTTTTTTTGGAATGAGTAAAAAATGTTAAACTCGCGTCAGGACACGTGACCTCATCGAAAATTCGTAAGACGGATGGAGAGTAGACAGCTGGCGCGGAGTATTTACTGTAATATAAATTTTCATGTTCGTGTATGATAGCGCAATAAATAAATATTGTATTCTACCACATCAATTATAGTACTTTTATACTGATAATTAAAGCAATTCGTGTAATTATTCCCTAACCATTCCAAAATATCAAAAATGCACAACGTTAATATTTAGGTTTTCACTTCTGCCGGCACTCCCGGAGTACAACCCGTCGTTTTTTAAATAGTAATCTTACTTTTAAATCTTTTCCCTTTTTAAATTAGTGTGATCCGTCAAGCTTTAAAATTATTAGAACTCGTTTAGTCAGTCAACGTTTGGTTTGTTAACAAACAAACGTGTGTCTTTATGGTATACCGAAGTTCTAATATAAGTATTAAAGTGACAATATCACTTGAAAATTTGTGGTAAAGCGTGACCTTGTCTAGAGGAGTCATTACCCCCAAGGACCTATAGAAGATTGGTCAACAAATAATTTTCCAAATTAAATGAACAATTTTTAAGCTGGAAAATTATTTGTTTAGTTGAGAGCTATGCTTTCTGTTAATACGAACAATATAACCATGTTTATTCAAAGAATTATTGCAGGTAAGGATTTTTTTTTTTTTCGAAGTCTTTTGTGTTCCCCTCCCCTCCCCTGCCTTACATCCTTCCCAATAATATCATATTTTTCATTAATACATTTTTATCATGAATACATTATTTCTGATCAAGCCGAATTAAATAACTAAGGTTACTTACATGAACTTGAGTCAAGTTAATAGTAGTAACATCTCCAATGGTAAGTTTGGGGTTGCTATCCAAAATATTTTTCTGCTCATCCCGAAGGGTCATGAACTTATTGATGATGAAGCGGAGCTGAAATAATTTAAATAAATACATCATGTATCTTAACTAATTGTCCTGACGTCATCATTGCTAACTGGAATTTGTACCTAAACCCAGGACTTAAACCGTATACACAAGTTTGTGTATACAAAAAAAATTGGGATCGTTCTTTACTTCAATACTTTAATATTAAACAAAAGCAATTATTTTATTAAAAATAAAAATTGTGATGATCCCCAGTCCTCAGAAGTTCCGCCGTTGACCTAAATCGGGTATAAACTCATTGTTAACGTTAACAAAATTAAGCGTTTTTCCTTATAAAAAGTGCAATAAAACCACGAATTTCCGGTAAATTAACTTCATGATGAAACGTATCAGGCAATGGCCGATCATGTACTTGCTTATAAAGACAAATTATCAGGGAAAAAACCTGTGACTAAAGCCATGTTATCGTTACTACAACGATATAACAAAAATATAAAAGGAAGTATTAAATTCGAACAACAATATTCATATTTTACCTTTTCACCAGCAGTGTTAGGAAATAACAGTGACGCGTGTCCTGGCTGACCGGTGCAGTGTACGTGAATTTCTGCAAATGAAATTATTATATTGGTCCCAAAAACCAAATATCAATCAGTATCAAAACCTTTCTCATAATAAACTTTTTCAACAATTGGAAGAGATCGCTAACAGATCGTGAAAGCGATAAGGCCTGTTGCCCTCCTAATTATTTAAGTGCTCCAATGTTGTTACTACACTCCTTACAATACCAAAGCCAACATCAATAATATGTTAATTACCGTAACTAGACATGCCTTGGGCCTACCAAGTACGTGAAAATATAAAAAACACAAGAAACACGTTGCGTTCGATCGTGATCGCCGCTTGACAACGCGTATTTGACTAGATCATGTTGACCAATCACAATGTTTTACAGGCCGCAATCGCACCCACTTAAATTGGTGTCCATGGGATGCGATGACTGCTCTTTTTTGGCGTACCGTAGGCTCGTTTGCTGCCCTATCCTATAAAAAAACGACGGGTTGCACTCCGGGAGTGCCGGCAGAAGTGAAAACTTGAATATTAACGTTGTGCATTTTTGATATTTTGGAATGGTTAGGGAATAATTTTTCACTAATTGCTTAAATTATCAGTATAAAAGTACGTGAAATATCATTTATATGGTAGGATACAATATTTATTTCTTGCGCTATCAAAACACACAAACATGACAATTTATATTACATTAAATACGCCGCGCCAGCTGTCTACTCTCCATCCGTCTTACGAATTTTCGATCAGGTGACGTGTCCTGACGCGAGTTTAACATTTTTTTTCCCATTCCAAAAAAAGTGTACAACGCCGCTAAAGAAGTTTTCACTTCCAAAAATCGCAATCGAAGGGACTGCCTTCTTTCGTACATTCTCATCTTCCGGACAGAACTAATAAAATAATAGTGTTGTAATTTTCAATCCATTATTAGAGATTGAAAGACGCGTAGCTGAGTTGTTTTGTAAAAAGACCTTGACGCCAAGGACAACTATTGTGTCCTGACCAATGTCCAGTCTTATAACCTTCGGTGATATTTGTCAGTGGCATTGTCAAGTCAAAGACGTGTTCGAAGACCAAAGAGTCATTGACCTTAGCAATTCAAATTCCTCGGTCTAATACAAACTCTTTACGTACTCAGTCATATATCCCCGTATACCTTCAGATTATAACAGAAATTACCAGCAAATAGATATACGTAGTTGGTCCCAAAGTTCTGTCAATGTCACATTATTTTTAAATTTCGAACATGATTTTATAAAAAAAATATTGCATTATATTTTTGAATGTTTGACTATTGTTTTAAAACAAAAAAACAATCACTTTCCGTAATTTTTCACGATGGAGTGGACATTGAAAGAAAACCGAATAGCTGTTATTGCGTTGCACCGCTGTGGGCACTCTCCGAGTACCATATTCAAGTTGCTCAAAAGTTTGAATATAACGCTTAGGTTTGTGTACCGTACTATTGATAGGTACAATGAAGTCTCCAGTGTTGAGGACAAGAAAAGAACTGGCCGGCCACGCTCCGCAAGAACACCAGCAATAATCAAAGCTATCAAGGCGCGGATAGTAAGAAATCCTGTCCGAAAACAGAAATTGATGGCTTGGCAGATGGGTGTCAATAGGAAAATAGTATAAAAGGTTTTAAATAAAGATCTTGGTCTACGAGCATACAAAAAAAAAGAGTGGGCACTTACTTAATGCTCGTCTAAAAGCAATAAGGCTTAAGAGATCGCGGGTGTTGTTAAAGCAGTACGCGAAAGACCGACACCGTGATATCTTCTTTACGGACGAAAAAAATTTCGATATTGAAGAGAAATACAATAAACAGAATGATAGAGTGTACGCCAGGAGTTCTGAAGAAGCTGGAAATAAAGTTCCGAGGGTGCAACATGGACATCATCCATCATCAGTAATGGTCTGATTAGAAGTGTCCTATTACTGGCCAACTGAGGTTCATTTTTGCGAAAAGGGGGTCAAAACCAGTGCAAAAGTATACGAAGAGACGGTTTTGGATCAGCTTGTCAAAGACCTGCCCAGCACGCTATTTGCGGGACATCACTTCGTGTTCCAGCAGGACTCTGCGCCTTCACACACAGTCAAGACCACTCAAGCCTGGTTTGAGCGTCAAAACATCGACTCAATTAGACATGAGGATTGGCCTTCCTCCAGTCCGGATCTTAATCCTGTGGACTATAAAATTTGGCAGGTCTTAGAGAGGAAGGTCTGTGCTATACCACATAAAAAATTGGAGAATCTGAAGTCATCTTTAAATAAAGCAGTCACTGAAATCGACATAAATATGGTGCGTGCTGCGATAGACGACTGGCCGCGGTGCTTAAGGTCCAGTATTTAAAATAAGGGACGTCATTTCGAATAATTTTATACCATTTCTATTCTCTAATTAATGTACTATAAATTGATATATCACTCATTAAAAAATAATAAGTACTTTTTTTTTTATCATTATTTCCATTTATGACAGAACTTTGGGACCGACTACGTATTTAATGTAACTCAAAAAAAATTAAAAACTCTGGTATCTTTTATTAATAATGGCTTTGTTATTCTACCTTTATATTAAATATATATTATAATAATCAATGAATCTTAGAACTTTAGAATTTATTATAAATATATATGTACTTTGTTATATTTTTTGTATAAATATTCAAAACTGTGCATTATGTTAATGTTTGAATGTGTTTTTGGCTTTTGTATATAAAGGTAATTTTTTGTATATTGTTTAGTGAGTAGCTGTAGGAATACTGCCTTGCGATTCTGTAACTCACTTTTAAACAATAAACTACAAGCTCCCTCCCTATCAGAATGCCAAATCGCAAAATGACTGCTTCACGACTGATTTGAGCGCGGCCGCCGCTACGAAAACCACTGTGCGAGTTCGAAAAGTGAATTACAGAATCGCAAGGCTGTTGAGCAATTAAATAAATTCCATTGGGAGACGGGAGTCATAGAGCTATGTCTCGACTATAAATCTTACCTATTACATATACGTTGTAAAACAAAGTATATTTCAGCCTAATTATAGAGGTTTTGAAATAGTAATAGAATCACATTTAAAATTCAAATTATCTTAAATATTCCATAGATAACTTACGCCAAATGCTCCTTTCTCCGTAGAACAAGACAAACTCGTCGGTGGGACTAGCCATACCCTCGTCTAAGGCGAATGCAACATTCAGAGCTTTGAAATCTTTTGTATGCACAAACTTTTCCATTCCATCTACACCACCGATTTCCTCATCTGTGTCACAATAATTAAATTATTATAGAAAAATTTAACCGTCTTTTAATACCAGCCATCGTTATTTACAGTATTATTTAGGTACCTAGACCTAAATAATTGACACACGCCATCCAAGTACCTAAAGTCCTCTTTGTTCTCATTTTCTGTCTTTACTGCACCCATTACCTAAACACCACTCGGTATCTCTTGCTATATTCAAGTGTAGAAGGAGGAGGAGGAGGACTACAAATAAAAGTGTAAGCACAAGAAGCGTGACCTCGCGTCGGCGGTTGTAAGTCTTTCCTGCAGCGCGGGAGCATAAAGGAATAGTCCCCTCCTCCTATAGCAAGAGACCGAGTGGTGTTTAGGGAATGGGTGCGATAAGGACAGAAAAAGAGAACAGAGTGGGCTAAAGGTACTTTGATGGCGTGAACACAATCATAAATACTGTTATAGTCCAGGGCAAACCGAACACCTCCTTATTGGAAGTCGCTAAAAAATTAACGTTTTTATTTTAATCATGGTCTCAGCATCCATACAACTTCTTCACATTCGAGTAGCCGGCAATATCGCGCCACACAACTCACTGAGGATTTTTTGTATCAAAGAAGTCGCATGGGTCCACCAAGCATCCGCGAGTATACAATGTAAATACAGTCAAAACCGTTTACGACGACATCGTTTAGAACAACATACCGGTTATATTGACCAAAATCAAAGGTCCCGGCTGAATTCTATTGTATTAGGTACTTAATAACGTCATCGGCTGTTACGACTATCGGTTTTTACGACCAAATATGAGTAGTCCCTTCGATGTCGTTATATCAGATTTTGACTGTACGTTAATAGCAATTAGGTAGGAATATAACAAAGCAAAATAAAATAATAATAGTAAATAATTAACAATGCTAAAGCTATAGCGATGAAAGTTTCCAATGGAGTTGCCGAAAATTTCCACAAAGTCATTTATTATCACAGTTTTCTTGTTAACCCGACACAATCTGTTAACATGACCATTAAACAATGAGCACAAACGTGAGACAGACGTGTAAAATGGATTTTTTTTTGTAGTCAAACGTTTACAGCAGTGGATAGGGATTTTAGCAAGCAATTCCGTATGAATATTATTATGCACTTTTCTTGTCAAGCTATTTTTTAAAGATTTAATCTGACTCTATGAATAGATATAGAGAATAAAAGGTTAATGTTAGATGTGATAATAATTAAGGAATTAAATAATTAATTAAGTATAAAATATAATTTCAATAACGAATCAAAGTTCAAGCATGCCGAATTTAGATTAGACATAATATTATTTCGTTTATATTATTGTCGATGGTCATATTTCTGTGATTTTAATAATTTTTAAAGTAAGAATTTTTGTCACACAATATGTCGTCTATTGTCGTCTAAGGCACGCCGGTTTCCTCAGGGATTTCCTTCACCGTTCGACTATATGTATATAAATCGCGAACATTAATTAACATTTAGACTTGACTAGATCTTGAGATTCGCTATACACTAGACAAACACTATTTTCCAATAATGTCGAAGAGTTCGTAAATTTATCAAATATTATTAATAGGCTACTTTTTAATGACACACATGCTTGATTAAAAAAAATTGTATCGAAGATGACAAAGATGATAAAGTACATGTATATAATCACCAGGGACGAAGGATAGATGAAGAGTCCTCTGCAGTTGAACACCAGCTTTTTTCAACTTCCTGACAGCCTCTATGTACTGAATTCCGACGCATTTCATATCCTGTGCACCACGGGCGTATATTTTTCCATCTTTATCTATGTGCCCGCTGAATGGGGGATATGTCCAACTATCCTGTAGTATTTATTATTTAATTAGCTGTAATATATTCTTCATCATAAAAACTTAATGAACTGAAGCTCAACACATACTCATATATTACAACAAGGTCATTGTTTTGTTTCAATATCTCAGATAAAAATTCTTCAATACGAAATAAGTAATCCTTACCTCGAAAACCGGTACAACATCCATATGAGAGTTGAGTAAGACAGACCCAAGTGCTGGCTTTAGCCCCACCCACGTCAACACTACAATCGGCTTTTTGGGTACCATTTCATACACCTTAAAACCTAACCCCAAGCCTTGCGCCTGCTTCTCGAGGAAACTGACACATTCATCTAAAATAAACATTCACTATAATACCGTATGAAAATACCTTAAATTTGGCTGGCATTAAAATGTATAAGATTTGCATTCCAATATTACTTCGGTACTACACCCAAGTACGTAAGATAGATAAATATATTACACCGTAATTGGCCAAATATAAGATAACAAATAATCCTTCTATTTACTCAATTATTCTGCATAATCTATTCATATTTTATTTGATGTGACATAGCAATAGTACGCATAATAATCTTATAGACGAAATAATATACCTATTTTTGAACAGAAAGTAATTGTTTGGTAGTGTAGGGTATGTCACCTATGATACTTAATGTAGAATTGTTATTGCCACAGTGTAGAATGTAGATAAACGTCACAAATTAGATCTCAACATATTTTTTTACGAAAACGATACCATGTTTTATATAAAAACTCACGTCTTCAAGTAGTAATATAGTTCCTTCAAAATAAGGGCAACGCGTAAAACGAAACCACGTGAGAGACGACCAATCCTTTTTTTTCCTCTTTTCAAAACAGACATTGTCATATTGAAATGCAGATTCTCGATCGGTCGCTCGATCCCAAAAAATTTGAATCAAAAGTAATTTTAGATTATAGATTGCGTATAGAAAGCAGCCGTTAACCATCCGACCCTTAATGGGTTTGAGATGTCCATAAATGTTTTCTAATACCGTACGATCAAATTCAATTGGGGATAGACATAAACCACCCTTACCCGCTAGTCAATCACCGCTTTAGCGAGTTATTCATAGCATGAACTTAATAAAATCGAAAGCAGGTCTGAAGTTACGATACGCCATGGTAAAATTAGAAATAGATAATGTTTGTTTTGACTTGTCACCACAGTGATGCCAACTTGAGGTTTTCCACCAATTTAGGGGTATCAAGATATCTAGGGGGTTCTTAGGGGGTACTTTATTCAGGATTTTTTAATAACGCAGATTCTATACAATTTATAAGGCTCAGACCCAACCTACAAAATAGGGAAAAGCTTATATATTACATATTATATAATTTATATCTATGATTATTACATATATATAAATTATATAATATGTAATAATCTCCAAGATCGAAATATCAGCTATTTTATACTATTAAAATGTATTATTAATTCATTATTTTATCGCTTTAACCGAGTGTACAACAAAAACTTTTGGAGTTTTTAATCGATATTCAGGGGTATTAGGAGGAAAATTCTGTAGCAGTTGGCATCACTGTATCGCGAATTGTTTGCAGTAGGTATATGTTTTCAAATAGAAACCTCAAACACAGATATCAATATGACAGCAGCAATTTAAAGTTATCATTCAATTGAGATAACTGAGGGTACATCGTTAATCCTTTCCGACAGTTCTTATCACATCCTATTTATCTATCAGTTACGTATAAGTCACGTTATTCTTAAACCAATGAAGTAGCTGTTTAAAAACTGCCTTCTAGGTTTACTATATTAGGTATAAGTTGGTACCGTAGGATTTATACTGAGTCAAAGAATAATTGTTTGGGATCAGAAGGCACAAGCTAATTACTGGCCTAATACAAATTATTTTTAAACTTTTCAGTACTTTACAATACCGTGGTATATTATATTCCTGTTAATAGTAGAAATAATATTTTTAAAAGAACAATATGTACTACATATATATAATTCAAATTTTAAATTAATAATATGGATACCTACCACAAGTTATTTCGTTAATAAAGGGGAATCATATTGGCATATATTATTTAATTAAAATAACTTAACTTACCGTAATTAATATTAGGCTGAACACTTGGTATTCTTAAATATTCTATAAAGTTAGTGACGGCCGGATTGCTGCTGTAGTCAATGGACATTCTCTTAGCTGTAACAAACTCAATATTTATAAAACACGTCTTACGTCGAGTAAGGTGCGCATGCGACTAGTGTACTAAACAGCGTTGCCAACTCTACGTCTTTTTACGTAGATCTACGTATTTTAGGCCTTTTCTGAAAACCTACGAACTTCAGTCACAGAATCTACGTATTTTTAATCAAATTGAAAATTTTGCACAATATCCAAATTCATTAGGCTGAATAGGCATAATATCTATTACTTTCGAAAAAAAAAAGTTAAAAACAATCAGACCGGGAATGGAGAACTTTAAGAAACACAAATCTACCATTTCAAGAGGATCAGATATTCAAAGCAGATGACTTTTGGCGTCATATTGCCAAAATAAAAAAAATGAGATGCAACTCAGCAGTTTCCCCTCCTAGCCCAATTTACACAAAAGTTATTAACATTACCTCATAGTAGCGCAAATGTTGAACGACGTTTTTCTTTAATAAACTTGATGAAAACTAACATCAGAAACGGACCTCAGTCTACTGAAACCCTCACAGGGTTACATTTTACAAAAAGTGATCTGAAAAGTAATCCTGGGCCAACGCAAGATCATATTAAACTTTTTAATAAAAACATGTACAAATTTAATTTACCAGAAAATAATAATGAATATATTTTTTTTTATTTCCATTTCAAAAAAATAACACTCTTTTTATTCAGTTTTACCAACCCTACCCTCTTCATTTCACTCATAAAAAAAAGTACGTAGATCTACGAACTTTTCCTATACAATTTTTGCTAAATCTACGTAATTGTTTAATCTGACCTACGTAATTTTCAAAATCCGAGTTGGCAACACTGGTACTAAATACTAATTGGTGAGTGTTTAAGTTTGCTAGTAAATAAAACTGTTTAGATATGTTATCAATATTTAAATAAGGTAAGGAGTAAACAGTATTTTTTTGACAACAGTATTGTTTAATAAAGAAATTATTTATAAAGTAAAAGGTTTATGTGGTTTTGCTTGCAAAAAATAAATAATACAAATGATGTCCCGTTATAATAATGTAGATCAAGTGTGGTGAATAAAATATATAATATAAATATTTATTAAAAAGAATTTTTTTTTTTAATAAAAGTTAATATGGAGTATGACGCCATTATCTTTTATTAAATGTTCTTTTATTTTTCGTCATAGTTCACATACAGTTATATACACTTTGGATATCTTTTTTCTAATGCTGAAACTCCCTTTTAAAAATTATTTCATTTTGACTGTTCCTACAAATGATTTCTATTTTTAAGAAAACAAAGTAAATTGATTGCTTTTATTTAATTTACTTTCACACCACAAATGATTGTATTGAAATCTAGTAAGAGATCTATTCCATACAATGGGTCCTGCATTGCGATTATTATAATACTGAATATATAATCATGTTTTTTCATCTTCACATACAAAAATATTATTAAAACATAAAATCAAGTATAGAAATAGGGATACTAAATAGGATTACTAGTACTATAAAAATTATTGTTGTTGGTACATTGTTTTTCACATTTTTATGGTATATATACATATAGGCTGTCCTAAAAAAGAGAGGCAAGCGGTAGTCCAGAGATAGAGCACCCTTAGAGAAACCCGAATAACCCCATGCATCTTCTAGGATATTTTTTCTGTTTTTGGTGAATTACAGAAACACATTAATTAGAACTATATACTATACATATATATACATTTATATGCAATGTTACATAAATAAAATAAAAAATTTAAAGAATTATTATTATTTTAAATATTAATGTATTGTATAAATAATATATTATTATTAAGGTTTTAACTTGGACAATGTTTGAATATCTTTCTTCTGCAGTACAAAATCTGTATTGTCCCACAAAAGAATTACTATTACCCTATTAATATAATTGAAAAAGCTTAGCTTTATTTTTGTCAATAAGGTCATCCAAGCTTAAAAGTTAAGAAGCAAATTTTCCATCAGACACTTGAGATATCTGACACTAGAAAGTTTAATTAGTCCTAATAATATATAATTATTATAATTAACAATTGACATAAATAGTATGTCTTTGCTTGTGGTTTAATGTACACTTGAAAACGGTTCAGGATGGTATGATTAACACATTTACTCACCTTTAGTTGCCATAATTGATTAATTATTATGTTCAACAAATTACAATCAATCTTATTAGTATGTTGTGCTGTAATCGCTTTAGGCAAGTTATTACTTTCCATGAATTTGTTCAGTGATAAAATAGAAATTGTCTGAAAAATAAAATTATCAGCATTAATTTTCTGCCACTACATTATCGTTTCGTATTTTCTTGCGATTTATGATGCACTATATCTAAATATATGTGTTAATGACTTAAGTACAACCATACCTGAGATATAATTTATCATTGCAATATGGTGGATAAAAGTATTTGTTATATTAGGTTCTCCTTACTGCAATGCACTACTTAATGCACTAGAAAAGTAGGGTCATTAGGTGACCTAGTTATGGAAGTCTGCAGTATAAATTTTAAAGTACGAGCACCAAGGAAACTAATCAATATACTTATTATTAAAATTTATTTTCCATATTCTCTTAATTAATAAAAAAAAGATTATAGAATTAATTATATATCACTAATGAATATTTCTAAACTTCAGGAACTATAAATAAGTAAAGCAAATCATCAAAATTTTTGTGCCTCATCATAAAACGTAAAATGTTTTTAATATAAATTCATTGATATTTGATAGTTAGTATTTGGTTGGTACTTGGTAGTTGCCAGTTGGTAGTTGGTACGCGGTAGTGGGCGCCAGTCGCCACGGATATCTGTAAATTATTGTAAATTGTAATCCATTATCAAATATCATGTAGGTATCTGGTATAGTACAAGTAGACGCTTTTACTTTGACAGTTAACATTGACATTTTAGGCTTTAATGTCAACAAAACAACTAAGCCGATGAGGGGGTCTAGCCATATTGGTGTCGAAAAGTATTCTACATACACTACCGCTTTTGCGTAATCGTACTGTCGAAAACGCTTCGTTCGTAGCCAAGAGGCATGTCGATACATTACCGCAAAGTCGACAGCGTAGATGCGAGCTGCTGTTCGTAGCACCTTATTCCGTCATATTGTCTCTGGATTAAATGTATTCCTAATGTCACTTTTATAAACAAATAAAAGTTAAAACTACAATATTATTGTAAATTTGCAATAATTGCAAATTCAAATTATTGGAAGCTGCAAAAGGGACATTAGAATGTCAGCAAGGTCGGAACAATTTTCGATTTAAGTGGAATTTACGGAAGGTGCAAAGTGAATATATGAATTTAATTGCATGTTTAAATTAATTATGGTTTGTTTCATGTTTTCTCAGAAATTTAAGGCTACAAATAAATACAATATTTTGAAATTGCATAATCGCGCTATATAATAATAAGTAGTACTCATACTTTGATATTTTATGGATTTGATCTTACAACTAATCTGCAAAATGAAGAAGCAACATATTTTGTTACCGCTTAGAAGAAACAATAGAAATTGTACTGTGGATTGATAAATAAAGAGTGAAAATAAGGATGACTAGAAGTTGATAAGGAATAGAAGGATAGTCCAAGGAATTAAAAAACAATAGAATAAAAACATAGTGTGAACACTGAAATTAGAGTTTGATTTAAGCTTTAATTAGGTTTGGTGTTTGTGCTTGAACATTTTTAATGTCAATTTGTAAGCAGATTTATATATAAGTGTAGATTTTATTAGTGATTTGCTACTAGTTGGAATTATCTCTGTTTATGTCCAACAAACAATTTCAGTTTATGTTAGAGTCATAAAGGTTTATTGTTTATAATAAATTTATACTTTTAGAAAGTGAGCATCGAAAAGCAGCAAGTAATCAATGAAATGAAAAGAGGGATTAATAAAAATTATAAAATAGAAACTTAGTCTGGTATGAAATTATAACCCTTACTCAACCTTTGATTCCATATTGATGCTCCAACATCTTAGATATAAATCTAATCTAAAAGTTAATATTTATGTCTATTAACTTTTGATTATATTAGTGATTTGCTACTAGTTAATATGTAAATGCAAAATCTGTTTAAGTAAGAAATGAATAAACATTGTATGTTATGTATTTGTCAGTTTTATTTTTGGTAATTTACCTATGTCTTCTTTAGTAGGAAAAGCCATTAAAGTGGTTAACAATATTAGTTTATTTTACAAGAATATACAGATAATGCATATGACCCGTACCTACTAACAGTTAGGAATATTAAACAAATAGGTAGCAAAATAAAAATGTTTCAGTTATGGTTATTTTTTATTAAAATAAGGCACCAAATATCTTCCTTAACATAATGCAGTCTACATAGAAAAATAAGCATATGTAACAACTTATTAAACAATACAGACATTACTACTGAACACACACAGGTGCACCAAATTCAATGCATTACTACCTAATGTAGATGTATTCAATTATTCATATTTATATATGTAGATAATTAACTAATAAATGTAAGTGTTAGTTTGCAGCAATGTCAATATCTTGTTTATGTGCTGTTATATACCAAAAAATTTTCAATTCATAAAACCTAACGTTAGATGTTGTGATGATTTCATAAAATTACTATGATACCTACAGTTACTATGAATACATCCTGGGCGATTAAAAAAACAGTGATTGTTTCCTTAACACAACAATTGTAAATAATAATAGTTTTTTTAAAGATATAATTCTTCCCAAAATCTACAAATCTATTTTGTTTATAATAATATCTCATTAACATTCAAATTGCTGAACTTATTAAGATTAAATATGGAAGAACATAGTTTCAGTTACTGTTTCCTGTTCATGAGGTAATGTTACTTAACCAACCATTATTTCATACTCCACTTGTCTTATTTTTTACATTATTCATAAAATGCTTCATTCCCCATTTTTAGGTACATAATATAACACTTAAATTAATAAAAGATAAGACTAATAAAACTTGTCCATTTGTGGTTTTTTTTAATATTTTTAGTTGTCTTATTTGCTTCTCTTTTTCTGAAAAGAAAATATTTTAGTTAGTACTTTGATCAAATAGAAAACTGACAAACCAAACTGAGATCGGTCCAAGGTTTGTTCAAAAATATACTTAATTTGTCACTTTGCTGCTTATTGTCAATTAAAGTTTTTAATAACCAAACAATGTCAGTAACTCTCAAGGGACTTGAATTCAAACTTCTAATTCATTAACAATATTATAATAACTTCTCTAGTATATTGACTTAGTAAATAATTAAAGAAAATATCTGCTTACCATTACTTAGTATTGCTCACTAGATTTTATATTTCTTAAGTTCATAAAGTATAAATCCACTTTTTTGATTAATTTAAATCAATATTATATCATTATCAGCTTCTATTATAATTACAATAAAATATATTTAGAACTTCTAATTATGTTCATTAGTGACTGCTTTATCATCTGAAATATACAAATAAAATGTACAATAATTTTACTTTGTGATTACATAATATATGCAATATTAAATGGTATATGTATTTTTCAAATTAAAGAACAATTTCATGAACTTACATGCAATATAAATATCAATAAAAGATATCCAATATAAACAGGATTTACCTCTACTAATTTGCTGATTTTATTGATATTTTCATATTTATCTGTGTCTATTATGTTATCCTCGCATTGATTCATAGAAAAACTAAAACTCTTAACTTAAAAATATTAATTCTAGTTTAAATTATTATAATTACACGAGAACGTTAAAAAACGACAGATAACAAATTAAAACCATTTCGTTAAAACGTCCAAAATATGAGATGTTTTTAAAACGGTAGTCATTAAAGATGGCAATAGTTGTACTGAATTATTGCAAACAGCAGCTTTTGAGATCACGCTAAAACATGGCGGAGAAACGCCGTTTTTTCTACACTGCCGAAACATTAATTGGCCGTTGGCTACCGAATAGCGTAAGCGTTAATGTGTGTCTTTTCGTAGCACTGTCATGGCGTCGCTTATTGTATCCCGACTCACGCCTTTAGGGCCTAGGCTACCGACTGTCGACACGAGCTGTCATTTTCATACAAATTTAGTTTTCGACTTTCTACATACACTACTGTTAAGCCATCTTGGCTAGACCCCCAGCTTGCTAAAAAAGCTATAAAGGATGGAGACATTGTCCCATACATTAATTATTGTCATGATTTAGCTGCTCTTCCGAAAACCCATCTTTGGGAGTCATGGAATGATGTTTGGTTGAGAAGCAGCAAGTTCAAAGGCAAACATTATGCTGAAATTCAACCCAGGATCCCCAGTAGACCATGGTTCTTTGAGGTTAAAAGTTCTAAAACTGTCACTTCTATCATTTCCAGAATGCGTTTAGGACATGTTTGTACACCTCATCATTTAGCAAGGCTTCGTATTATTGATAGTAATATTTGTGAGTGTGGAGAAGATATTGGTGACCTTGACCATATTTTCTTCTCTTGTTCCCAATATGACCGTACCTCCTTTCTGAATTCTTTACAATCACTTCATGTTCCGTTTCCGACTAAAATCTCCTGCCTTTTGCTATATCCTTTATTGTATTATCTTCTTTCATAATCTATAATAATATTAAGATGTAATATGTTTATGTACATATTTTATTTTTAACCAGCTTATCCCTTTATTTCCTTTTGATGTCTTTGTTTATTTTTTTTCGCGTGCAGTTTCCCAACCTTTTACTTGAAACTGGCATAAAGTTGAAGCTGTTGCCATAATATTAAAAAAAAAAAAAAAAAAACAACTAAGCGCGCGAATTTTAAATTATTTATTGTCATAACTATCCCATGGAAATTAAGCCTTTCCCATTAGGGGTAAATTAATATCATATCAACCATGAAAATTAAGACACTGGCGAAAGGATGGACTCCTAACTACGTAAGACGTGTTTTCGACCTTTAAAACTACCAAAATTCTCCAATTATTACCAAGAACAAGACCTGGCTGTATGGACTAGTCCTTGCCTTTCCCATTAGGGATAAATTAATATCATCAACCATTATTATACTTGTTCTCCGCGTGTGTAGAAATAAGACATTTCTTCTCTTCTTCTTTGGGTGTTGACCACATCGCTGTGTCCACCAATCAGCAATATATTAAGTACTTTCACCAACTTTAAAACTTTTTCCTCAAAGCTTTATTTATGAAAAATCTATTACTTAATTTTAAACTCGTTGCAATAAATTACTGACCTGTCATTTGAAAGATTTTATAATAGATGTAAAGAAAAACATGTTTTTTCGAAAGAAAAAAATTTTAGTAATTGGGACCATTAATTATATTTATAAATAATAATATGTACATAACTTCATAGCATAATATATATATAAATAAATATAATATATACCATTAGCCACAGATACGTCTCATAAGTCATAAATCGTATACTGTTAACTGTGATAGAGACTAGAGAGTAGTGAGGTCCTTGGCCTAAAGGTCTAGATACCAGGCCATAATCTCCAAAAAAAAAAAAGTTGTGAGGTCCAGAGTGACATTCAGAGAAGAGGTTATAATTTTGTTTTGATTTAACATTAACATATTATTTTTCATATTCGATCATACTATATCCTAAATCTCATTTCATTAATTACGGAATATATGTATATCCAAAGGAAGGAAATAATTTAAACCTAAACATATTTATGAGAACCTGTCCATAATTTCTTAGGCGATGGCGTCTCTGCTTATTAATGCTTTAAAAAAAATTCATATTTCTACTCCTCAAATAAGATCTAGTTTATTTTCATCATCAGCTGTATGTTCGAATACTTTAACTATTACAAAAAAAGATTGGACATATCCCCCTCAATTTACTAAGCCTCGGGAAGTATGGATCGAAAATATGGACACAGTAGAAGAGAAGAAATTGGGACTTTTTGAATTGCATCCTTTAGTGTATGCCGCAACACCTCGTATTGATATAATTCAACGCAATGTAACTTGGCAAAGGAAGTTTCGGTGGGTTTCATGGGCTCACACTAAAACTCGAGCGGAGGTTAGAGGTGGAGGCAAAAAGCCTTGGCCACAGAAAGGACTAGGAAGAGCGCGACATGGTTCAATTAGATCACCTTTGTTTCGTGGCGGTGGTGTCGCACATGGACCAAGAGCAGGAAAAACACACTTTTTCATGTTACCATTTCATTTGCGGATTCACGGCCTCACATCTACATTATCTGCAAAGTTGGCTCAAGATGACTTACATGTTGTTAAAGATTTAGAATTACCATCCGATGATCCAGAATACTTAATTGACCTTATTGAGTCAAGAAATTGGGGTCCATCTGTACTTATTGTTGATGAGTAAGTGTTAGTAATATATATATATATATTAGATTTTTTTCATTATTAACAAAAATATTTTTTTTCAGTACTGATTATGCACCAAGAAATTTAACAGTAGCAAGTGATAGTTTACCACATGTTAACATTATGCCAGTGTATGGTCTCAATGTTTATTCAATGTTGAAACATGATACACTCATTCTGACTCAGTCTGCCGCTGAAAAGATTGAAGGAAGAATACTTCACCTCTTGCATTCTGATACTAAAAAGCAACAGGCTGAATTCAAACTTGATCAAGTATAATGTTTAATATAATGTAAATAAATATATATAGTTTAGCAAGTTGTTTATCTTTTATTTAGGAAAGAACAAATTTTAAAAAGAAGTAAACAAACTTAACACATTTTTAATAGACATTACAGGTATTCTATTATTTTTTAATAATAATATATTAAATCTAACAGTCAGGAAATAAATTAGGCAAATTTGTGATGTAAATCATTAATTAGAGCAAACAAATATCATAATATGATTCTAGTTATTTATTGTCACTACATGTTACTTTTAATTGATAATCCTCATAGGGTAAAAGATAAGCCATATCATACTGACATCCTAGGTTCTACTCCTTTAAAATAATAATTGTTTTAGGTTGGTAGATCCATATCTACCATATTAGCCCATACTACTCATCACCAAAAAATACCTATGTGTTATCAGAAATCAGAATTCAAACAAAAATATTGAGTATGATTTATTTGATATATATACATATTATAGAAAAATCATTAGTTGTAATAATAATAATCATAAGGTAATGCAACAACTTTTTTAATGATTTTAAAGGTGAAGTATATTTTTATTTTACCAACGTTGTTTTGCTTCACATATACTGAACATAATGTGATAATTGTCTTTTTATTATAATAATGTTAATTGTGTATCAGTCAGTCACCTATAGTTTTCTTTTCTGATATGTCTGTCTTCTTGAAATTTGTGGACAACCTAAAACAAAATGCAAAGATTATACTACGAGTTTTGAGATTTAGTCATTTTGTTTTAGTTTATTTAGTTTTGAAATTGTAATAATGGAGAATATGTATGTATAATGTATATATAAAAATGTACTTATTTTAGTGTTTTGTTATCAGAACGGTATCCTATCTTTCCAATTTATTTTTAAAATGAATTGTACCATAGCTCTACATAACTTTTTTATAAAGAATTTTTCAATCAAATCTAATAAACACAAGGTTATTTTGTCCTAACAAATAAGTTAGGACTAACAACTTACTTTACTACAAGGATGTGACTCCACTCCAACCATTTTCTGTCTAATCCTCCACCTTATTTCAGACCAGTTATTCTCTCCAGGTACATTGGGTTTATATTTTTCCCACAATGATGAATAGTAATGATACAAAGATACTGGGTCACATTTCTTTTTTGGCCTGGCTTTAGGAACTTTTATTACTGAAACAACAAATTTTTAATACAAAAATAATAAAGATCAGTTTATAATAAATAAATCCAATTTACTTACAATTTTCAGATAAAGTAGTTGTAGGTTTAGAAGATTCTTTAACACTTCCAGGTTTCTTTTCTATCCTAACACATGAACATGATCTTTGTGCAGGTTTTTCTTCAACCTTTTGTCCCAAAGTTGGTGCAGATTGCACTAGTCTTACAGATAGAGGCTTTCGAGGCCCTTCAAACCCTTTACGACAACATACATGTTTCCCGGTATATGCTTTAGACCGGCTTCGTGAGGAAAAAGTACTAGCACTATGCAATCTTTCTGGACCTTCTTGCTTATCACTACCAAAAGGAGAAAGACTTTTATGTTGCAAATCATATTTTATAAGCTTTTTAAGATCTGAAATTAAAAAAAACTTTTACTATAATCTAAGTTAAGTTGAAAAGTTAAAAATTTATCACGCTCGCATACTTTATTAAAATATAGCAGATTAGCAAAGATAACTATATAAATAAAATATGTTTACCTGTTATAAAATATTTTAGAACTTCACCGCTTATATTATGTATACCTAAATAGTTCAAGTACCTCAGTATTTCTCGGGCATCTAAATGGGAAGTCATATCAATATAATCGTCCATTCTGGTAAATGTATAAAATCGGTAACAGTTTATTTCAATAGAATTAATGATAGAAATATGCCTAGTGCTTGTGTATTAATTGTGTACCAGCTGTCAGAATTCTCTAAATGTTTATGACACTAATACAATCTAGAAAAGGCAATCGGATAGATGAAATTTGAAAATATATAAAAACGGTTAATTCACAGAGTGGGCAGTGCTGCCATCTCCTACAAAATATTCCCTCTAGAACTAGGGATGCTCGATGGTCATCGATCAAACCATTATTTCTGTTTGACATATTTGACAGCGCTCAAGACGAGTTTGTGACTTGAATGAATCGAAGGTAGAGACTCAAATATGTTAGACCAGATTTATAATATGTTATCTGTACTACGTAAATTCTTTTGGACTTCGCAACACAAATATCATAACACAAAAGCATCAATATCGCACAGTAAGAATCTCTATCTCGTTAAAATGTTGAAAGCACAACACAAAAGCGTCAATTATGCACTCTCTCTGGAGTCTCTTCGTAATTGATGATTATGCAGCAAAATTAGCTTTTTTGCAGTAGCTCTCTTTTCAGCAAGAACTAATTACCTTAATTCAAATACTGAACTTATGAATATAAATCGGGTTTTAGAGAAGAAACAGCAAAACGATTTTGAGATTTTCACTTTACAACTTCATTATGTTGTATATAGAGAGAAAAACCTGAAGTCCCTTAAAAAGTTTTTTTACCGTAGTTATGTATAGGTATGTTATCTAAAGCTGGCGGCTTCAACACATTTACACTTTGTGCTTGTGTAGTGTCTGTGAATAAGCGCGAGACGTGATGTCAAACTGTAATACAATCACAAATACATCACGAAAAGACTGTGCGTCTCTCTCGCGCTCGGTCAAGCTTATGAGTATAAAAGAGACAGTTATCGTTTTTCTTTTGCTACTGTTTATGTTGATCTTTACTGTTTTATATTATTATTATTTTATACATGTTGATCTTTTTTCAAACATTACCAGGGCAATCTCGTGAAATGGTGCACAATGTTTTGAATTATTTTAAGCATCTTATTAAAAACAGTTTAATGAAAAAATGTTATATTTAATTTGACATCAGATGCGATTGGGGTTTCTAAGAGGAGTATTGAAAGAATAGTTAGTGAAGTGTGTTGATCTAGATGGAGCTTATGTCAAAAAATGAAAAATTATTTACACAAACTACTCTTATACATTCTTGGTCGGGCTTAGAACTTTTGGATCCACCCTCGTATGCACATAATATTTATATGTATTTGACACATTTTTATTTTTTTACAACCCACCCAACCTTACTAAAACCAGAGTAGACTAAAATATATAGCTTGGAAAAAAGTAATATTTTTAAACATTCTGTATAGTGAAATTGCATTAGTGTGAGCACTGTGAACGCGCCAGCTTTCGATAACCGACCTATACCCAGTGTAGCTTTATATTCTAATAAATTTAATAGATAGCCATTATTATAATAAAATAATATGTCTATAGTTATTGATGTTAGTAACATTAATAAAAAGAAAAAAAGCCAATAAAAGTTTGCTAACGTTGAATAATTTTAACTAACAATATGGTAGATATTTCTTCAGTCAGGTCTGGTTGATCTGGATATAGCTGATTGCTTCTTTTGTAGAGCGCTAATCGCTATCCCATTTCCGCAGATAGTGCCATGATACGAAAGCTGACGGACTGGGTATTGGCTGTCTTAACTCTTATGTCTATGGCATTTAAAAAAATATCTGGATTCTGGTCTTAATTATACGAAAATGAATAATAATTTATGTAGAATATGTTTGGAAAAAGGACTGTTGTCATCTATATTTTTAAAAAACTATAACAATATATACATCCGTGATATGGTACAAATTTGCAGCAATGTTATGGTTTGTAAATCTTAATTCTTTTAGTTTCTTTATATTTTTAGAGAGGATTAAATTTGATGCTTTCTACATTCAATTATGTAAAAAACTTTAAATTTAAATTATAGCGATAAACTACAGTCAGTTTATATATGGATTATTACTTTCAGGTAGAACATAGTGATGGATTATCTGATCAAATTTGTAGTAACTGTATTTACAAATTGGAAATTGCATATCATTTTAAACAAACTAGTGAAAGCTCTGATTTACAAATGAGACAACATTTGGGACTAGAACTGTCAAGAAAGTATGATGGACTTTGAATAAATAATTTAATTTCTTTAAATAAAATCTTAAATTTATTTATTTTAATTTTTTACATTGCAATTAATTCGTACAGAAGTTATTCATCAAACCTGTTAATGTATTTTTTTTCAGATATAAAGATGCCAGTATAATGACTGATCCAATGGTATGTAAATAAAACCACTAGTTTCAACTTATTACTCACACCACAAAAGATGAGAGTTTATCTGTCACATAGACAGAGCTCTGGCAAATATTTCTAATCAGGTAGTGAAAATGATGGTTGAGAATGAGACAGATGTTGAAATCTGTCAAACCTCATCTACTAAAGTTTGGTAGCGCTCACCTTTTATGGTGGGTATTCTACTTATGATTTATGACAAACAAATTTGTTATTTTCAGGTTCTTCAGAAGACTACATTAATAAAGAGATGGTTAATAAATACTTTTTATAGTGAAACTATGAATCTCAGACATGTGTGGTAAAAAGTATTGCACCTAATGAATACTCTATTTAACATTATTACAGTAATAAATGTAAGCCAGAGCAAAGGAAAAGGTGTCGAAGGAAACCAGACTCTGAAAAAATGCGACGTGGCCCGAAACCAAAACCAAAAAAAGTACACAAATGTACTCAATGTCATAAAGAATTCAGATGTCAGACACAACTTGATATGCATGTTAGGTAAAGTGGTTTAATATTCAGTTGATTTTGTTTTTACCTGACGTTTTCATTTTAATTATAATATTTCAGAACACATACTGGGGATAAGCCATTTGGTTGTATGTTTTGCCCTAAACAATTTGCACAAAAACATAATCTCACAATACATTTACGTATACACACAGGGGAAAAACCATATCAATGTGAAATGTGCAGGTAACTACTATTCTTGGTTTCAACGCTACAATAATATGTAAAATAGTAATATATAACCGAAACTGATAAACTTTAAAAAGTTTATTGTTTCAGTGCGTTAGTAAAAAATTAATTTTAACTTTTAGCAAAACATTCTCGACTCAAGGGAATTTATCTGTACACTTAAAAACACATACAGGTCAAAAGGATCATGTAAGTTCAGTAAATCCTCTTTTTAGAATATAGATGTAGCAGTTTTAAAAAAGAAAACAATTATTTAAATCTTGTCTAAACACCAATTTTTTTTAAAGATATGTGAAGTATGTAAAAAGGCATTTGTTACATCAAGTGAATTAAATAGACATATGACAAAACATACAGGTTTTAAAAAATTTAAATGTGATCTGTGTGATAAAGGATTTACCCAAAAAAGAGAATTGGTAAGTTGTTTTATCTGTAAATGTTTTTTTGCTAGTGGTTAGTAATAACTAATCAGAAGAAAACCTTATCACACCTGTATTTTGTCTCATTTACAGAGACTACACAAAATGAGAAAACATACAGTGTCTAATGAAGCAGATGATCAAAGGGATAACTTTAATACAATAGACATTGTTAATGTTGATGATGTTAAAATATTGCCATCAACATCTAAAGATTCCACACATTGTAAGAGTGATGTAAACTTAACCATCAAAAATCAAGGGTTATATTTATTTAGCCACTCAGTATTTGGACAAACTTTAACTTAAGTTCCATTAAGTTCAATAAACTTTGAGCATATAAATAAGTTAAGTAACAGTAGTAAAAAAATGGTGTTTTAATGTTTTATAATTAAATTATAAAGATTAATTTAACTAGAGTATGGAATAAGAAGCACATTATAGTTTGTTTTATTTATTTCAACATTTATGCTAAACAATTATTAAATACATCACTAAATCTGTTTTGGTTTTTTTCACAATTATCTGATAGGCACCCAGGGTTCCAGGATATCTGCAATCTTCTTTCTTTCTAAAGAAAATAAAATTGTGATTTTAGCAATATAAAAATTCAAAACTTTAGATGACCAGTTAAATAACCTTATTTTCTACCACCAGTATAAAATATTAAAGAAATCAGAAATCTTTCATAATAAATACATAACTTACCTGGTACAGGAAAATCTTCAGAGTGCAACTCAATGTAGTGTCTAAAAACGGCATCTTTTTCAGCTAAATAATCATCCCTGTACTTTTGCACGTATGTAAGTAAGCCACACCAGCCAACAGTTGCAATAACATGCTTTTGAATACCTAAAAGTATCAATTATAAATTTCAAATACAAATTTTTGGATTTCTTTCGTCTATACCATAAGGATTTGTTTTTATTATGTAATTGCTCACCACTCATAATAGGTCGACGAGTCCCAAAATTCATGAAAACTCCCGTGCCCAGGCCAAACGCAACTCCCATTATATAAGACCAATATTGATTTAAAAACGGTTTTTTTCTTCCTTCATCACCAAGTTTTAAAAGATCAATAGCTGAAAGCTGGCTGCTCATTTTATTAATACTTCAAGAATTTCTTGTTTAATAGATCTGGAAAGTGGAAAACAGAAAACTGTTTGTTAAATGTTAAGTGTTAACTATAAAGAAATGGCTGTCAGCTGTCATTGTTAGGAAGAGAACAAGCGTAGACACTGCGACATATTTACAATTGTTTATATTCCTGATCTGTGCTGTCTACTTTTTGATCCAGTCGGTGACCAGTGATGCCAACTTGGGTGTTTGCCCGCCAAATTAAGGGGAAATGAAGATGTCCAGGAGTACAATTATTAAAGAAATGTGTTTATTTGATTCTTAAAAACAAAAGTGTGCGTGCGTGCGTACTTATGTACGCGCGTAAGAAGTTATACTTCTTTGGCATTATTAAAAATAGTTTTTGATTGCATGCAAATAATTAATTACAATTAAATACCTTGATTATTTACTGGAAAAGGAGTCATGATAGTCAATAAAAGTTCAGTTTACATTTGAAAAATTAAATAAATAAATATTTATTATTATTCTCTTACATTAAGTGTAACATAAATTCTATTCGAATGTTGTTTTTAAATTATGTCCAATGCCGTAGCATCTTCAGTGGGCAACTTCATTACTGTTAATTTATATTTTTACATTTTTTTTTACATTACTGTTAAACTGTTAATTTTGTGTCACGGTGCGCGCGCATCGTAAAATTTCACTCTCATCCATTTTTCATAACGCGCCTAAAGAAGTATACTTCAAAAATGCAAGATTCTCTAAAATTTATATTAAGCTTCGAATCGAACTAACAAACTAAACTTTGAATTAAGTGGCTATAATTGAAATATATAAAAATGCTATAGTACTCAAAGATCGAAATAACGTCTATTCAACACTACTTGAATGTATTTTCAATGCATATTTAAAATTACCTCTCCAATGAATGTACAACAAAAACTTTAAAACGGGATTTTAATCGATATTTAGGTTATTTAAAGTTGGTCCTGGGGGTAAATTTCTGTAGTTGCTGTTGGCATCACTGTACCGTCGGTGCCTACTGTCTAGTACTTAGTAGTGTGTGTAAATATTTTATATTTTTATAGAGAAATAAACAAAAAGGGGTTATAAAACGTGTGAATTTTTATATCGGTACTAAATAATATTTCTAATATGGTAAGTAAACTGCGATTGTTTACAATGGTTGGTAATAAAATAAAACACTCAAACATCAATTCGTTTTGTTGTAGGGCAAGCAAAAGAAAACTAGAAAGATAGTTGAAAAGAGATTTGCACAAATGAAGAAAATGATAAGCCCCAACGACAGTAGGATAAAGCCAAGTGAACGCAAAGGTTCGTCAAAAAAGAAACCGGACCCACATTCTTTAAAGATACGAGAAGTGCCACAATCGAGTTCAGCTTTATTCTTTCAATATAACACACAGCTTGGCCCTCCCTACCACATCATTATCGATACCAACTTTATTAATTTTTCTATTAAAAATAAGTTAGATATAGTACAAAATATGATGGACTGTTTGTATGCTAAATGTATTCCATACATTACCGATTGTGTATTAGGAGAACTAGAAAAACTTGGACGGAAATACAGAGTAGCCTTAAGAATAATCAAAGACCCTCGATTTGAAAGACTGGGTTGTTTACATAAAGGAACATATGCTGATGACTGTATTGTTCAAAGAGTTACACAACACAAATGTTATATTGTAGCTACTAATGATAAAGACTTAAAAAGACGATTAAGGAAAATACCTGGTGTACCAATCATGTATGTTGCAGATCATAAATATACTATAGAGAGAATGCCTGATGCTTATGGGGCACCAAAAGGTGCAATTTAATTGTTTACTTGCCTAGAGATTAAAGAACTAAGTTATCTTTACTATTCAATGTTTTCATTTAACCATTGTCTTGTCCAAAAGATCATACAGAGATATGTGTATTTTCCAGTGTCCACCCTAAAATTTATAATTGGTAACTCTGCATGGCCCCCAGCTCCCTCTTTATTTACACAGAATCTTTACAAATCATATCAAAACTACTCTTAGTTTTTGCTGGAAACTATCTTAAAAAAAATAAGCAAAGGGGATGTTTTTATATACAGGATTTATTCACATTTTAAGATACTATTAGCAATAATGTGCAAGCCAGAAACATTACTACTGTATAGAAAAAAGAAAGTTCAATATTTCTTTTAATTTATTTTTTTATACTAAGTCACTTCAAAAAATTAATACATTTTCATGATAAGTTTTATAATTGATATAGACAATTGTTCAGAACCAGAAAACAATTTTTTCTTTAAAATATTCAATATATTTTAAAGTTAACATTGTATCATGTATCTTAAATAGTGTTATTCAATGTACTTGGTGAGCCTACGACATCAATTATTTCACCAACAGGTTTTGATTCTCCATCAGTGTTGGTATTGCACAATGATGGTGGTATTGTCAGGGTCTGAAACAGAAATGTTTAAAAGGGTAAAAAATATAATTATGGAAACAAGTTAAAAGTAAAATATCAAATTATGACAACTCATCCTTATTATTAACAAATTACTAAATGCTGAACCTGCCTAACATCAAAAATTACATAAATTAAAAATCTGATAGGACACTAAAGCTAGTTTGATCTGCTAAAAACTTATCTCTAACTTGCAAAAACTTTGAAGTATCGTTTTTTAAACTTGATTTTAAACCTTGGTGCAAAATAATTAGGTATTGCTCACTTTTCCCGGATTTAGCGCTTCATACTGATGCCGCAGTGCTTGCAGTTCAAATTCACATGAAGCCAATGCATTTTTTAAATCCAGTACTAGGGCCAAATCAGACCGCAACTCATTGAAATGCTTACAAATAGCTTCTGTAGGTGTGGGTGCGATATCTGCAATTGTTTGATTAATCAATTTAATTGTATGAACTCTTCTATAGTATTGTGTAGCCTGCAGTGACAATGGTTAGGAATAGACAAGCTTTTTTCCTATATAATTTTTACATACTTAAATAAAAATACATCATATTATGCAAAACTTTACATAATATAATTTGTTATTTTGTCCTTAACATTGAACATGTGAACTAGAATATATATCAATATTATATATACCTATAGACATAAGACGCAATTCCTGTTCTAACGCTTTTGTCTTCCTCTGACCAATTCCAGGAGGTAACTTCATACGCTGAGAGCGTAGCCAAACGCCAGTACCACGAGCCTCGGGAAACTTTATGCCCGCCCATTCTACCGTCTGAAAATTTCTAATTATGTAGGCCTTACAAAACTGAAGCACTATGTATCTATATTTATAATAAAAACAAAAAGCATTATATTTCACCTAAAAATAGTTACTTAGTTCGTTAGTTTAATCTTTATATTAGTATCAGAACCCTCTTTCAAGTTTATAGGAGAAGCCTTCCTTCTTATAAGGTCCAGTTTTTTTTTAAAGTTTAAAACATTGGATACATACTTGCTACATCATCATTTATTTTAAAAAATGCTTAGCCTGATTAGAATCATGATACAAAAAAAGTGAAAAAATTTTAGTATAAAAATTTCAATAGTATGAGTTATAAAAGTCAGATGACTATAATAAATTAAAACATACCACTGCTTCAACAGCGCGAACAGGTCTTTGTTGTGATGATATTTTTTTTTTATGTAACTTTCGGTCATGGCGCCTAGCTATACTAGATGCACTTGTCAGAGTATTGGCCCCATCATTAATGTTTGTTTGGATTATATTATTGCCTCCACTGTCAGCCCGAGATATAAGTTTTTGCAGATCCTGTGTCTTTCTTTCTCTTTCCCGCTTTCTTGCCTCAATCTTCTTTACTTCAGTCAACAGCATTTGTTCTTCATCAATCTAAATCATAACAAGATTCAGGGTTAAAGAGTCACCGAGCCACTCTATAAAATTATTATCTATTTTTATTTACTACTAGCTGGCCTGGCGAACATCGTACCGCCTAACAGTCGATTCTTTATTTGTTTAAAATACTTATTCTGCTATTCGGGACACCGGTCTAGCTAGTAAGATAAAAAAAGAAAATTGATAAGACAACAAATACATTATGTCAAAAAATAAAAATTTACCTTCCCGGAACCCCTCCACTAACACTTGAACTTTATGCTATGGTATTAAAGTTCAAATTCACTTTTAAGTATTATTACGAATATTTTGTATGGGAATATAGAAAAGTGTTGTTTTTAGACTTTTTCACTCAATTTTTTTTAATTTTTCTCCGTAAGAACCAACTTCGTACTTCAAGGTATATTATAAAAAAAAATCAGACAAATCGGTCAAGCCGTTTTCATGTTATGTCGTGACAACGGAAAACGGGTTTCATTTTTATATATATAGATGGTCATAGAATTAGACTTATTAATAAAATCGTATATATATTCTTATGAAATATAATGTATATTAATTAAGTGTGCATTTAGTATTGGGAAACTTTGAAAGCACCTTATGCTATCTCACGGGGTCTTCAGAGTGATCGAGAGATCTTGTACTGAGCATGAGATGTTAGTTCCATCAAAATCAAAACTGATCCTATTTACAAACCTCCTCCTATCCTGGACCTTACAGACTTTTCGAACTCTTCAACACAGAACTAAAACTCAAGGAGGTAATCAAATACTTAGGTGTCATTCAAGACAGCAAACTGCTCTGGAACTAACTCGAATACAAACTAAACCTTCTATCAATACAAAAATAGGCGTCGATACCCCATATCTTAAAATAACGTTATGGCTATACACTGCCGTAATTAGGCCCATACTAACTTATAGAGTTTTTAACAACACCAACAGCAGCGATGGAGACATCCCTGCAAATGGTATCCCTAGACCTCTACATACAGCAGGAGGCAGCACTAGCCGCTGGAAATTCAGTGCGCCTGTGCTAATGGCGAACAACTAACTAATACTTGAGTGTCACAATGCACTGGAGGCAATAACCCTACAGTGGGTCTCTCGGCAATGATGCCGTCTGGCCCGTATCCGCTCCTTCCCTTCCACTTCTCGCAAGTGCGAAACCTGGATCGCCAAAGATCTACAGAACTCCAACATCACCGATGGTCGCGAAACGCGGACTGCAGACAGTCCAAAACGGCTCTGCCAGCAGTTAATCTGCTAATAACAAAGCGACTCAGCCTCAACAAAACAATGATAGGGACAATTACGGGCCACTGTCTCCTTCATAAACATCTTTTTGTCCGCGCGACATATAGGCCCTTGTGCAGAGACTGTATCAGCGCAGAGGAATCAGTCACCCATGTAGTCCTACAGTGGTTCTTTCGGCAACAGACAATGATGCTGCAGACGAGTTTGCAAGGAGGAAAAACAATCTGGCACTACAATAAATTATTTATTACCAGATAACATATTGGTTAATTATGGTTTTGTGAACCAATAAACCAATTCCCTATATAAAAGTAATTATTTTAAACACATTCATTCTAAGATTAAATTTTTAAACTCTTGTAGATAAACTATTTTTTTCATGTAATAGTTACATGAAGTTTTAACTTCATAGTTGATAGGTAAATTACAATTTATCAATATCAATGAATATGAGCTTCAAGTTTTTTCCAACAGGATTTTCAAAAGTTTGCATAGTTATGTAAGACAGTTTTCTTAATTTTAATCTTACTTGTTCTTGAGTCCTTTCAAACAGCCTCTTCAACTGTTCCTTCCTCTTTCTTTCATGGTCTGCATCATAGTGGTACACTCTCTTTTCACCATTCACCATTGTGACTGTATTTGACCAGGGATTTGTTTTGACCTGTTAGTAAAAATCTCAGTGTAGAAGTTGGTGGATGGATAATATATATATTACTGTAAAATTTAATGGCAATTTGAGAATATGATATAATGATGGATAAGTACTGTGTAAGATTACAAGTATACATAGTAATAACTGATATTGAATCAGTTTATATAAAGTAAATGATTGTTGTAAGTCGATTTATTTGTAAATTACATACCTTACTCAAAATTGCACAAATGTTGTAATATCTTTCCTTTAAGTCTTCAACACTTCTATCTCTAAAAGCAGCTTTGTCCCATCTATCATGAATAATAATGAAGCGGAGATCAAATCTTTGACACAAGTCCATTAAATGGTCAGTTTCAGCTTGACTCCAGTCTTCTGATTTCAAGTATTGATTATACTCTGATTCAGAGTATGATGGAATAGATACTTGCTGAAAAGGATGCAAAATTCATTGAGATTTTCACATATCCCAAGGGATTAGGGATTTTTAAAGGGAAGGTTGTAATAAGAGCTGACAGAAATAAGTCTTGCAGGTTACCAATCAGGTAATATTAACTTAAAGTGGAGTGTTACACATAATGTTTACTAGACCTTGTTGAATTGTGCAAAAGGATATTCTTTAGCTTCATCTGCAGCTCTTTTCCAGTGATGAAATACAGCATTGTCTTTCCGAGCTGGGTTTGTAAATGGTGCCCAGGCCCACTTTCTAACTTTCCGCATACCAAGCTTAGCTTTATTTTGTTTGTATGCTTTACCTGATGAAAAATTATTGGCAGTTAAGATTTAACAGATAAATATTCAATTTATAATATACTAAACCAAGCAACTCCAGCTTTTTTTAGTTGCTAACTTTAACATTCCTAAATTCAAGCAGGAAGTTTGTTAACCCAATCTGGATACTTACCAGTATCAGTAGGCAATAAAGGTGGCAATTCCTTGTTATCATTATACAGCAACGCAAACACTTCACGATGCATTCCCTCAGGCCTTCGGACTGCTTTTGCAGTAACATACTTTTTCTTATTTTTATCACCATGTATTATACTATCTTTAGTTATTTCAGATGCACTAGGCTGTTCTATATCTAAGATATCTAGAATATCTGCCATTTTTCCTTAATGCAAACTTTCTGTTACATTTAATTTGTTTTAATCCTTTAACGAATTAATATTCCTGAATTCAGATTTCAATATAAATTAAACTGCTTAAATGATTGGAAAACTGTTATCTTAAGTGATAGCATTTTCTTCCCTTAGCTAAACACAGAGATAAATGACAATTGTTTTTTTTTTTGAAAATTCAAAATACCAATTGGCATTTGAGAAATGACAACGGGGAATGATTCTTGACACTTATTGCCTAATCGCAACGATGTGACATATTCGAGCCCTCTTGTTTTATCTGTAGTTCTTATATTTACATTTGTCTCTATACATTATACATACAACATCCATTTAATGTATGACTAGAAACCGCGTGGAATATTGATCTTTACGTTAAAAATAGTCAAAAACGAATGAGCAATCAGCAAAATGAAATAAAGTACAAAACATACTTTTTTCATGTAGTTGCTCAAAAAGTGGCGTATTGCAGGGACGTATAGCGTTCGGGATGTGGACTATTACATACTCGATCTTTTTTTACCTTAACCGAACTCGTGCGTTCTCTTTCCCAACTGTCAAAATAATGTCTATTAAAAAGAAAAAACCAACCACGAAGTTTTTACTAAAAAAAAATCATAGAAGTTTTTATGATTCATGCAAATATTTCTAAAAAGAAGTTACTAATTTGTTTTAGTATCAGATTTTATGAGTTAGGTTAGGTTTCATATCATTTCATCTCATTAAATTTTATTTTCATTTCATATCAATAAAAAAATTCTACTGAAGACTTGGCTGTATGGGCATAGTTCCCTTTGCCTACCCAGAATGGATTAAGAAAACCAAAAAAAAAATCTCTGCTTATATTCTTTTGCGGTTGGCGCCATTTTCCAAAAATGTGCTTTATTAAATTATTTTGCTTCATTTTTTCGCAACTGTATTAAAAATAGCTGTTCAGTACACGTGCGGATCCGTCAATGCAACTTGTTCCGACTGTCAACCCTCACTTTCGGCTGTGCCTTGGCTCCGGCCTCGGGTAGACATTTGTCGGAAGTCTTTGCAATGTCAGGCTTTCCGTACTCGTAATAAAATATACCATTTTATTTTTCTTTTCTTTGGTTTGACTTATAAATGAAGCTTAGCTCGGAGCAACATAAAGGCTGTGTGTACTTAATTGAGATTCGATATAAAAAAAAAGATCTTCATAATTTCAAGATATAATATTCTCCAAATTATTTACATCTTTTCTTTAAGTAATATGTAAATTGGTTTGAGTTGGAAACAATATTAAGTTTTTTGTTTTATTGAAATGCGAAGAGACGTGTCTGTTATAATTGTATAGCTTATGTCATTAGGAGGGTGTCCAAAAAGTATCTCGCTCCTCTATAATTTTATTTACAAGGCATAGTTCTTTGGCAGTCACCGGCCACGTTTGTGTATCATGATCATTACAGAAAAAATCATAATTTAGTTAGTTCAATACACAACAGATGGTACATACATATTATACATTAAAATATTAAGACATCATTGAGTTTTTTTACATTTCAAGACGCTTATCTTGAGTTTTAGTTAGGTAAAAAAGAGTGAAAATATAAAAAATGCATAATTTTTTGTTTAGATGTTCCACTTTTTTCTTTTTTAGTTTCTTGTTTGGAAATTTGAAAGTAAAAAATTACGATAGTCGAGTTATCCTTTTTAGCATTTTCTTAGTTGCAACAGGATTATCCAAGAGTGTCTGGAAAAAAATATAAATACAGATAATTATATTATGTGATACAACCTTACACCTGCTGCCTAAACTTTATCACATTCTATACTAATTTAAAGTTATTTTGTAGATTACATTATTATATTGTTTGTCGTTTTATTCGTTTCAATTGATTTAGAGTTTGCGAGTCCACTAAGCGAGGATTGTTATGGACTATGTAACATCACGCTATGACTTATATATAAGTCAGCTACATTTATTAGTTCCACGATAGGTATATATCTACCTAAAACTATTTTAAACTAATTATGTAAGATTTTAATAGTTGATCGTTCAATAGTTTTAAATACAATACATCTTATTCATAAATTTATAGACTTTCTAGTATTATATTAAATCGCGTGACTGCTCCAAGCAATATGATGTATGAGTTGTTATAAATAAATTGTATATATATATATAAAGATTTGATATTTAAAAAAAAACTGAGTGATGACTGCAAAAAAATCTTAAGCTGGGCAGCTAAATGAAGATTACGTTTCCATCAATTGCCTAGGAAAAATATATTTTTTAAGTTTAGTGCTAAGGGGTTTTGCCAAAGTTGGATGACGAAGTGGAGGACTGATAAAATTGTATCATCAGAACCCCTCCAAATATATACTTACAGATTGTCCAGCAACGTTAATCCAGTAAAAATTAAGGCGGCTGGATTCACGGAAGTAACCTTCAATTTGTTTGTTGATAATGAGCGTTTGTCTCGCCGCTTGAGTGAACTCAGTATTGCCAGGCCATTTTAAATTATTTATCCATTCCAGTTGCCCTGTATCAGATGACTTATACAGTACCATAAATAGAGAACAAAATACCACGAACGTAATCTAAATCTAAAATATTTTGACCCAAAGTCATATTATTAGATGTTCCATATATCTTACCTGGTGTATTTGCTACTGCGTCAAGATTTCCGTTAAATATTGTTACCGTGACGCTCGTTGAGTTTAAAATTTGCTCCACTGAAATTTAAGTAAAATTATGAAGACGATAACAATGAATAAATAAATAAAATTATAATTTAACATTTTGCTTAAGTATATGACGTCAATTTATTTAACGTTAACATTTTTAAATTTTTTAGTTACCTATGAAATTGGAGATTTATATGAAAATTTTAAAATATACAAAATGTTGTAATATTTTATATCAGTTAATGAAAGTACCGACCCAAACTATTTATAAAAATTTGCCATTTTGCTTGTGCCTTTTACTGTCTGATGAAAGTAGCAATGAAATCAGCGAAAGCGTTTTGTACTGCCTCTCGGGTGTTAAATTTTTTCCACTTAACAAATTGTCAAACTATTGTGTAATGTTTCAAATTTTTGACTATAGGCTGTTATGTACATGTCCGGCACTGATCCACCAGACATTCACCATCATCTTTATATGAGTAATCTTTTTTTAGCGCACTGATTACCTGTACCCGGGCCCACCTACTGAGACGAACGCTTACGGTTGTCCTACAGGATCCACTTTTCATCGATTTAGGATTCCCGACTTTCTATGCCGATTCAGTACAGCTGTGCAACAGTCGACACGTAACGTCGTCTCTCTGTTGGTCGCTTAGTATGTGTGGCACCAACTTATCTAGCTATTCTTCTTAGCTATCTTTCCAATTTGAAGCCTTGGAGTTAGTCATACTCCAATACTTGTTTTTCCACTCAACATTTTCAGTTTTAAAACGATTGAAATAATAATGCACCGTAACGTTATATTGTTCAGTTAATGGATAATATACCGTGCTGCCACCGTGTGTATCATATGTGTATGTATAAAGTGGTAACATACCTACATATAATTAAACTACATTTTCATACAACCCATTGTTGTCATCATATTTCATTACATTTTATGTTGTTTTCTATTAAATACATTCGTTTTTACCCGTTACACATAGAAGTAAGTATAATTTAATTACAATATATGTATGTATAATTTTAAAATATGTAAGTGTTTACCTTTATCAACGTAGTTTTCCATGTAAATAGATCTTAGGGCATATAAAGTAGAGTTCCGGCTCTCATCATAATTTACATTTCCTGATATTCCAAGAGATGGCGCTATGACAGTTTCCATAAATCTTTTCATATCAATATTAGAGGGCACTACTCTTTCGTAATATAAATTTTGACCAAAATAATCTGAAAACACATAACGACTACAGAAAATGTTAATTGATCTTATTATTTATAGAGTTGTCATCTTTGGTACAGAAGGATCACTTGCAAATCAAACATACAATCATTAAAACGGATAAAAAATATAGATGTGAATCTTTATACTCATACAAATTGTTATAATTATTATTATTAATTAGACAACCTAACCTCGTTCAGATTCAGGAGTCAACTTCTCTACAATACGACCTAAATTCGCGGCAATGCTTCCGGCGTTATTGTTAATGACTGATCCCAAGGTTATGAATTGATCGAATGCCTCTTCTAACTTCTGTTCAGAAACTAAAGAGTTCACTGAGTTCGAAAACTCTTCGGTTACAATTCTACCGTCTCCATCAATCATAGCGAGTTCCTCTAAATAAAATCCTAATTTTGTTAGAACAAGTGCTGGTGCAATGATGGGGTTACCCAAAAATAAGCCTTTTAGCTTGTTTTTATAATTTTCATCCTGTAACATAGAAAAGAATTAGTAAAAGATCTGTAGCCGCTAGGCGACTCCAAATAAAACGAAAAACCTAATTTATTATTAAAATGTTAAGTCCTGAAACGAGATTACATGAAGTCACGTGGAACGTACAACCTAGAACTTGGCCCGGAAATTATCAACGGCACTAAGTTAATCCACTATTACGCATTTTTATTTTGAAAATATACGTTGATTCAGAAAGTGATTCTTTAACTTGAACACGCTTTCTACAAAAGATCTTATTGTTTTGAAAAAATAATTTACAGTACGCTGCATTAAGGTATTGTATCTAATCTATCTATCTATCTTAATACATATAATTTTGGACCTTATACTTACGTTTGTCAAACGAATTGTTAAAGGAACTGCTAAATGGGAACCATCACCTTGCTCATATATATATAGAGGTGCATCGCTGTAATTTCCGTTTATGTTATAAAATGACTGAAGTACCTGAACTAAATTGTCCACTGAAAAAGATATCATACACTTGTTATTAAAAACACAAAATTTACATTATGTAAAAATACGTGTAAGAAAAAGCCTAAACTATACTGTCTAAACGTATTTAAAGAAGTAATGCACGTAATGTATACGTTGTAGTTCGATCTTTGACTAGGCCACACACATTTTATGAAATAGCCAAAACTAATTTTAATATCGTATCAGATTCAATTCAGATCAATTTGCCATATCAATAATATGTTTAATTTTTAAATATGGTACCTCTACAAAAACTAAATATAAAGAATACCTAATTTATCCACATTGATGCTGTCTTGTGTATCTTCTGATTTACTATAGCCTGTGCCCACGATGCTATCTACAAATAGCAGGCTGTAATCATTCACCTTTAAAAATGAAGTAAACATTTATAATCACGGCCTCATATGCATTTATAATATATTTGACGATAATCACTAACCAATGAGTCGTTTCTCGCGTTTAAATCGAAGTCCAGAGGCCCGATTTCTCCAAAGTTAAGCAGAAAACTGTGAGGTAGACCAGTAATACTCCCCAAAAATAGAAGGATCGGCTTACTGACACCCGCTTTTGAGGGGAAGAACCACCAGAATATCTCGCCTGTTGCCGGAATTCTTGTAAATGCGGCAGTATATGTAACATTTTCGAATCCCTCACCTTCAAGAACTAAAACAGATAATACAGAAGAACTCAACACCACCAACGATAACGGAAAGATGGTCAAGACTTGCTTAACACCCTACACCGCGATAAGAGAGGCGCTGAACAGCTCTGCTGGCCACGGTACTCAGACATGAGGACTGTGGAGGAAGGGTAGGTAACAGGATACCTTCCATCTAAAAGGAGGATCCGCGACCACTCGAATCACTCACTGCCCGAAGGCCCGAATGGTTGATATCGAAGGCTTGCTTTATACATTATATACGTATACTCAAGTTCGAAAACATTGCGTAAACGCAATTCAGGTTATGACGCCATCGTGCTGTTTGTAGCCGCTGATTGTAGGTCATAAAGTCTACTAATATTTGCTAAGATCGTTTAACTTACTAATTGTAACAATTTCATTCGAATCTGAATCTGAAACTAGCCACCATATTAGAACACCCAGTCCAGCAAGAACTACAACACTGAACACTACGGAAATAGCAATTACGACTTTCTTCGACATTTTATCTTGTTAACACATTTTACATGAATACTCAAAAAGCTATCAACTACTAATTATTTGTGAGAGATAAATATTGTAGCTACTTATCTTTGTAATTATTTATCAGTTGAATAACCTATTTCATTAATCAAGTAACGAGTAGATTATTATATCGATAGTGGAGCTTATTAGGCGATATATTATCACTGTTAGGCAATTAAATAATATGAAAATTATACCTTAGAGTTCATCAAGATAAGGCATTCAGTTTCAGTATCCATGGGCGGTGGTATCACTTACCATCAGGTGAGCCTCTACCGTTTGCACCCTGTTCTATAAAAAATATATGCATATTTATGCTGTAGTTTTGGGTAACGGTAATAGTTTTCATAGAAGTTGATGGGTTACTTTATCTTTGAGATGCTTTTATGGGGTATTTTTTCTCTAAGTAAAAATACGCATCAGAGCCGTTAAGATAGCGATACCGACAGCGAATTCTATTTTAACAAGCAGCTATTGTTTCCTTCGGTTGTGACGCGCTACGGATATTGAGGGAACTACATGGAATTTACATACAAAAACGTAATTTACATACAATTATTTATCCAAATTAATCAAAATTCTTCATTAAATTTTTTTTGTCCAAATTGGAATTCTACGTCTACGTAATTCTTTTCTACTAACAGCATTAACATGAGGACAACGAATTGGTTTACAACATTTTAAGATTTAGTGCACCATCCTTATGGATTAAAAATTCCGTAACAATAATTATTATATTGGCTATATTATTATATACGGACACCTTACTTACAGGAAATAACAACAAAACAATCAGTTTACTGAATAGTCAACAGTCAATGAATTATGCAACATTTTTAAGTAATATCAAACAATATCTTATTAGCGATTTGCGAAACGAGGAAAAAGTAACAAGAAGAATGTTTTTTTCTTAAACTCCGTAATATTACAAATTAACAGGGTATTGGTATTATTTTATAGGGGTCTAGCCATAGTTTATTAAAGTAAGAAATAATTACCTACGTCGAATACATTGCTCAATTTATTATATCGAATAATGAATATGTTAATGAACATATCATTATAAAGTAATCTGATAGGTTTTTATATTAAATTTACCATTTAATTCAACGCAATGCTCTTACTTATATAAAATATTGCACATTTTCACGTGCATTATTGCCTGCCGCCACAGCGACCAACAGCAGTTGGTACAATTGCTGTGGCTGATGCGTTCCGACTACACTAAAATGAATTAAACTTTACATAAAAATATGAATTCAGCTAAATTAAAAAAATAGTGTCTTTTGACTATCATAATTTCAAAAACTTTATTTAATACGTGTCCCATAAGTTTTCTTAAATATTACAACATACATGAAGTATCCTATATAATTTGTATTTTAAGTGTTATTACTTAAAATAAAGCCTTTAAATACATCCCAAACTACTATTCTGATTATAGGAAGTGACTATATTTGTTATATTTTGCATTATGCAGCCGTCAGCAGACGCACAGCCGATGTGATTTTTTTTACACACAACAACAACAATGTCTATTGATATCAATAAATTCTGCAAGCCGAAATGGTGGCAAATGAAACGGTGTTTGCATAAATAAAGTGTCCAGCGATTTGTAAATGGTATAATGTTACATTTGAAAAAAAAACATAGAAATTCCAGAAGATACGATCAGGCATATGGAGTGCAGATTCCGCCTCTCCATCGCGCTCGCAATTTAAGTTGCTGTTTAATCCAATGTAAATATTTCGAAAATGGGCCTGTTAAGTGACGGTCATGTCAGTATTATGACTAGTAAAATCATGAACTACACTGTACGCCTTGGTTGCAGAGGGCATACCCGGTCGCGTAATCATTCGATTATACATAGCTTAGCGGTTTATTAAGATTTCTATGGTCTATGGCTGAGATCAAAAACGTTTGTTTTGTCCCGACTCTGAAGTTTAAGTCTAAACCAAATATTCTGACGAATAATTATAGAAAATAATAGATAATGAATCAGTACGTATTAGTTGATTGTTATAATATAGCCACCATCGTATAGTACTCGATTACTGACGAAACTTGCCTACATGCCAAAAAAAACGCAATAGACTCGGAGGTATGGCTATACGTTCCATATTTAAAGTTTTGAATGACCAAGACTTATATGATATATAAATCTATTAAAAGATAATTATAATGTATAGTACTGTAACTAAATTTTATTTGGGTTTTTCGATAATCAGTAAAATGTGTAATATCATAAATTTTTTATATAATAGAGAGATTATAATGTGTGCATATTTTTTAATTTAATACAGTGAATTAGATAAAGTAGAAACATTTAGATTATCTTGTTTATTTATAATACTTGAAAAGAATCTTATTGTATTAAGTGGGGCAAGGTAAAAATAATACAAGATTTGCGATTTTTAACCGAATGACGTCATGTCTCGCAGAAAAGCGTTTGATCCAGCTGGATTATCTCTTGGTACCTGAAATAAAGATACATAATTGATTTTAAGACCAAAAATACATATATATAAATACATATTCATGTCCATGCACTGGGTCACTAGTTGGCCAAACTGTTTACGGTAGGGAGGCCTGTAGGTGTACCCAACAAACCACCAAAAATATTATTTAAGTAATACAAAACCAAAGCAGCATAAGTCAGGAGTAAAAAAAAGGAAACAAGTCATAAATGCCTACGTCTCACAGAAAAAGGTGTGACTGCACATTTATATATAATTAACTAGCTGATCCGGCAAACGTCGTTTTGCCATGTATATTTAAAAAAAAAATAGGGGTTGATCGTACAGGGGTGACAATTAGGGGTTGTATGTATTTTTTAATGCTGTATCATAAAAAAAATTATTTAAAAATTAAAAAAATTATAATTTAGGGGTGGACTACCCTTAACATTTAGGGGGATGAAAAATAGATGTTGTCCGATTCTCAGACATACTCAACATGCACACAAAATTTCATGAGAATTGGTCAAGCTGTTTCGGAGGAGTTTAACTACAAACACCGCGACACGAGAATTTTATATATTAGATTAAAATTCAATAATATACATACGCTATGTCCGGCCTTGTTAATCCAGAAGAATCTAAAGTTGCCATAACTCTTATAGTATCCTTCTAATTTGTTATTTTCCCATATTGGTTGCCTGGTTGCATTTTTATAATTTTCAGCTCCGGGCCACTTGAGGCGGTCTACCCATAGTATCTGACCTGTCAAATTAAACAAATTGTTTGAGCTGTGTTGCCTTGTGTCTATAGTACGGGAGGTAGCAACGTTTTCGAGAAAGAATTTTAGGTCAGCTGATTTTGTGATATGTCTTCCTTCTTGCACTTTCGGTTAGAGTCTGGGCAATCTGGCTGGCTGAAATTTGCATTTGAAAAACTAAAAAAAAAAACTTAAAATCGCGTCTGGCACATAGTTAGCAATGTGAAAAATGTCTGGCAATAAAAAAAGTATGTCAGGTAGACTAATTTAAAAACGAAAAATTAAAAATTACGCTTCTTAAAATGCTTTTAAAATCCAGGATATGACCTGGACAGATAGGATGCGCACTAAAGAACGCAATAACTACCGCCAGCCAGATTGCCCAGACTCTAACCGAAAGTGCAAGAAGGAAGATATCACAAAATCAGCTGACTTAAAATTCTTTCTTTTCAAACGTTGCTACCTCCCGTACTACTAGGTGCGCGACTCTCAACGGTAAGATCCCGAGTATGAACCAATTTGTGTATGATGATTCGTGCATTTATTATTTACCGTTTTGTGAATAAACGAGATGTTACATGTATAGATAACTTGCATAAATAAAGGATGAGGGTAATTAATTATTTTGCTGACAAGTGAGAACCTATTAAAATCTAATTAAGACTGACCAAAATCTGTAATAATCACAAAGATATTACGGCGGAAGCATGGATTTTTTAACCAAATAATATTATTGTGACTAAACAGTAAGGTTGCTAACGCAACACCGCGTGATCGGAACAGCGCGTACGTGTGAATATGTTAAATAAAGAAAACAAATCATTAGCACTGCTTTTAATCTTATGATATTTCCATTTATACCAGATAATTATTGGTTTTTGTTCATTATTAATATATGGAACATAACTGAATCAGTATAATTACACTTATTAAACTAAAGTACCTCTTTCTGTAAAAATAAAAAATGTGTGTACTAGGTGTACACACGTAAGAAGTGAAACTTCTTTATGATCTTATTTTTCGAAAAATGATCTACTATATGCAACTTAACAAAATTGGTAAAATAAAGTTTAACGAAAGGCTTTTCTTATCATAGACATGAATACAAATACAATTATTTCATTTTACCTTATTACTACTAAGATTATTACAGAATTTCATTAATTGTAATAAAATTATTACTATCATTGTTATCGTTATTATATATTATTTTTGTTATTAATGGCTTCGAATCTCTTCGGATCAACCGTGGTAGGGACAAGAAAAAGATGGCGCGTAACCGCGATTTGCTACAAAATTTCTCCCATACGTCGATAAAGAACTTTCATTCCAACGCCGATAAAGAAGTTTGACTTCAAAAAGCAACATGGCGCGTAACGGAAAAATGTGACGCGTAACGAAAAAAAATTACGCTAAATTTTTTCCAATCCCGATAAAGAAGTTTCACTTCAAAAAAAATGAAAAAAGGCAGATTCTTTTTTATAAATAAGGGGAAACTGTAAACATAAGCAACAAATATAGTAGATAAGTCCATAATATAAAACAAATTCCTTATAAGATTTTTCTTAGTATATTGTTTTGTACAATTTAATTAAACAGTAAACACAAATCGTAAGAATTTATAATCACGTTCTTTGATTCTTCTAAAGACTATACATATAACACACATATATTATTTAGAGTATACATAATAGGTAATAGTAAACATTACAGTAAAACTTACCAGGTGTATCACAAATCAGATCCAAGTTTCCATTATACTTTGTCACAATTATATTAGTTTCGTTTAATAGTTTTTCAACTGAAACATCATGATATTATTGATTACATAAAATATTTGCAAGCGTCCTATGTTATATTAAAAATAATCTTTAATTTCTTATGCAGATAAACAAATATTTGATACATAAAAATATATATCATTTGCAGCTATACATATGTTTTTATAGGACTATTCTTTTCACCGTAAGAAAGATGTTTTATGTTCGGCTGATCGAACTTAGCAGTGCGTTTAAAATATTACTTGCGTGAATCTTAAGTTTTCGTTCTTATGGTGAACATCATATGACTTTTTTTATTATGAAAAATTGGTCGGAAATTTCTGTGAAAAAAAATCGTTTATGGTATTATCGTTTAGTATATTATACATTGGACAACCAAAGAGTCTAAAATACAAAATAAATTTATTGTTTAGTTTATTAACTATCACCTGAGGGTTGTGTTTCTGTTTGAAGTGTATTTTTTTTTAAATGTAAGGTATATTTTTTAATAATGCACAACATTAAAAATGACATTATATTAACAATTTTTAAATTAAAATATAGGCAAAACGAATTAGGTTCACCATATATACGACGAAGATTAAGTACTAACAAAGACCATGTCCTAATATTTTGCCTGTTGAGGTGTGTGTGGGAATGTGCAATGTGCAAATCTATACAATTTCCTTAGTGTTTTCGAACGTGCATATGGATTTTCATTCCATTTATTGTTTAGTTTATATTATGCGTTTCGCCTAAAAATACTTTTATATTACATTTACTTGTATTTATGCGATTTTTGATGTTGTTTTTTGTGTAAGATAACAATAATGTATAAGATTTAATGTTTAATATTTTTTTTTCATTAGCACAAACATCCAGTAGTGTGCTTTTTTGAAGCAAGCCAATATATGGAATAAATAAGCCCTACCCTGTACAGTAACGGACCCAAAATTTATTCCTGAAAAAATTGATAGAATTTTTGCGCGATCAAGTATTACCGCGTACGAGTATAACTCTTAGTACTATAAATAAGCTATAGGGATACCAATAAAAACACAATAAAATGTTTAATGATGTACTTACTGCCGTCAGTCACTGGTTTCATAAAATCGGTACGCAACGTATCAAATACAGCATCTGCTTGTGATCCCCAGACAACTTTTTCTGGTATACTAAGTGCTTGTTTAACTTGTGTATTCATCAACGTCCTGAGGTCATATTGTTGCCGTCCTGGTACTCCATATGATATATCCATTATCATCATATTCTTTAAAAATTCTAAAACAAATTATTATATAAATTTAACATGCTTAACTAACAAAATATATCAAACTACTTGCTTTCTTTTCTATGTTAATCTTATATATAAAATTCTCGTGTCACAATGTTAGTTACCATTAACTCCTCCGAAACGGCTTGACCGATTATTATCAAATTTTATATGCATATTCAGTAGGTCTGAGAATCGGCTACCATCTATTTTTCATACCCCTAAGTGATAAGGGTTTTCCATTCCTAAAATTTTATATGTATTTTTTGGACGAAATTTTAATTTTTTTTTATAATGTGCCTTTAAAAATAATACAGCCCTATTTTTAGTTGCTCTGAGGTTTATTAAAGAGAAAAATTCACAGAAAAACCTAAAAGGTTTTCATTCCAGAAAACCGAACAATTTCTGGGGTAGCATAGGAAAATGTTCCATTTTGGTATGGACTAAACTGGTAGGCTAAGTAAAATAACATTAAGGAGAAACGTAGTTCGCGGCGGCAGCTAGTACTATATAAAATTATAGAGCTAATATTATAGCTTATAAATGTTACCTTCAACTTTTCTAGGAGTGTCCGGTATAGAGTACATTTTTGTTAAAATGTTATAGAAATCAACTCTAGTGGTAGCCCGAAACACTGCTGACTGTGTTCGTGCCCATTGTTGAGTTGATGCGTGGTATTGACCAGCGTTAAATAATCTTTCGGCCTCTCTGGCTTCCCTTTGAATATCTTCATACCCACTTCGATCTACAAGGCCAGCAGCCAGCAACAGAGGACCCCAGGTTAAAGTTGCATCAACGGGAGATATCCAAGCATTACCCATTGCAATTCCTCGCAGGTTAGATCGGATAGTTCCATTTTGTTCAGCCTAGAAGGAAACACCTTTTTTCAATATTAATTCTATACTTATTTTTTTATGGTAAGCATAATCATTTAAGAAGCCGTTTGTTTAAATGATCGACGTGCTTGACAAAGTACCTTTTGAGAACAATATATAATATGTATCTTTTAGACACAAAAGACGAAATTATCGCTGAATACATCTTTATAAATAAAAATATGAATAGCAAAATATATTGCTAAGCGCAAAACTGACGTCTGGAGCAATTCGAGTAATTTTTTTATTCGAGTATTCCTTGAACTCTTGAGGTTTTTGTATGTTTGATCATAGTAAAATGTTCTATAAAAAACATATTAAGGCGAAAAGAAGTTCACGGAAGCAGCTAGTAGAAAAATCAACTAGGTTTACATAGTAATTGATTAATTACTTCTCGCATACGGATACCCATGTCTACGGCCATTTTCCCTCCATAAGACTGTCCGTAAATGTATAGTGGTACTGTTTCAAATTCTGGATGGTTGGTGTAGAAACCTTGCATAAGTTTTACGAAATCTTGTGCTGGAATAAAAACACAATTTTAAATATTGAAGTGAACCTATTATTGTACAAAACTCGACTTCAAAATAGTTTTCAAGTTTCATCTCTTAATAACCAAGGAGATATTATCGTATTTTTAATAGAAAAACTAGGCGAAAATAAAGACTGCAAAAATAATAATATTAAATTTAAACATGTGATTTTATGAGTGTTTATTTTAGTGAAAAAATTTCATTATTAAGAAATTTTCTGGTTCATTTAATGGTTAATATGATTGAAATTAACTAGTCTAGATTTTTCATGATTAGAGTTAAAAGCTATGTGTACTAAAAATTGGTACAAGAATAATAATAATAAGAAATTTAGCTATTAGGTACATGTAAATATCTATAGTTTGACTTTTAATGACTTTACGATTTCGGCTAAGCGATTTAGGAGTATAAACCAATATATATCGAATCAAAAATGTCTTCAATGTCTTAACATTCAAGGTATCCTATATCTTCGTTTTAAAACTTTTGGATGCAGTAGATTTCATCTCGTTTATATTATAAAAGTTTAATTTAAAATGACATGTTATTACCGATTTCGTCATTAGTGGTTGTAAGAAGGCTTAAGTCATCGACGTAACTAAAACCTGTCCCGACCGGATTGTCCAAGAAGATAACATTGAAGTTTTTAATCTAAAAACATAAATACTATCTATAATTCAAATGTATTATTTACAAAATATGAACTTCCTTATACGGAATAGAAATCAAAACCTACCCACGTATAGTTCCTCTCTTGTAAAGACAAATCGAGGGGGCCCAAAATCTCGAAATTTCCTGTAGCTGTGGATGAACCTCCAGGCCCGCCTTGAAGCCAAACTATCAATGGTCTCTCTGTGTAGTGGCTTACGTCGGCCGTGGTATAATATAGCCAATAAAACATATGGGCACCTGTTCTAACTTCCACATACCCGAAGTCTTGTTTGTAATCACCGAACTGAGCTGTAATTATAAAATCATGTGATACATAAATAAACACACATAAAATCAAATAAAATAAAACCCTGATTAGTTATGTTATGTTACCTTGGACATTTTGAAGTAATAAAATTGGAATAAATAACAGATATATCAACATTTTGTATTTAGTTTAAATTCAATACTAAATAGTTGTCGATTAATTGATTTGGAACACGTTTATCTTTGGGCTATCTTATCCGATATATTGGGTAAGAGCTTTTAATTGGTACGCATCGAGAATTGCTAGATAAATAAAAATATATAGATTGAATCTCCGTGGAACATAAATAAATAAAATATTTAATTTTCATAGGTTTTAGGTAATATCTGAATTAACCTTCGTCCTTACATTGGTTTCCTTTCCCATAGAGGCAAGTATTTATCCTACACATAAAGAAATATCCATTGGCGCATGGCCGGGCCGGGGTTTGAACTCACGACAAAAAATTTCATCATCGCCCGCGAAATCCGTATGCTAACACACAAATTGTTTCTGATGTGATTATTGTCATTCAATAATATATTTTGAATTGTTTTCAAATAATTAGCACAATTTTATATACAATTTATATTAAATACCTGTTTATGTTATTATCGCGATACATAAAAAGTGCATTGTGTAATAATTATTTTCACGTGGTTCGAAGGGCGGTTCTCCAAGTCACATGACATTCATACTGATAATGAAGACACATGTTTGAATAAACTTTTAGCGACTCATGACGTTAGTTTACTTTGGGACTCATTTTTTTAGGAAAATTTACATCATTCTAAATGGTAGACCCAACTTACAGTTAATCGCATTTAAAACTCATAAATACATAGAAATTAATATGTTAATAATGTTTTTTGTTATTAAAACTTATCGAAGAACTTCAGAAAACCATTTACAGTACTTGTTATTTACATATACATATATACTACCTTAATAAAATTGTGATGAAATAATTATTGATATCAAACCAGTAGTTTTAGTTTATAACCGTTCAAAAATACAGATCCTTCCTATTTATAAGTTACTTTATGTCATTATATGAAATCATAAAATGCTTTAAATTACATATTATGTTCCTTAAAAGTCAGTCATAAAGTATGTTCGTAGCAGTAGGCTACGTGCCGTAGCGGCATTACGATGTCAATGACACTTGCCCATAGATTAACTTCCACCGAACAATTAATTTATACTACTGAATATTGCACTACTATTGTTCTGCTTTATAGTGTAAAGACTAATTAGAGTGCTTATTTATAAGTTATTTATTAAAATATTTTGTAAAAAAGGTAAATAAAAATCTGAGACATTAAAAACAAGAATATTTCATTGTTTCAAGTTTTTAATTAAAAAAACTTGAAATCTAATTTGTTAATGCCTATTATATTATTTACTTCATTAGGAATTACAACTTCATTCAAATTTTAAATTATCCAATTATTTTCTTAGTAATATTTATTGTGTTTTAACGACCACACTCTATCTTGTCATAAACTAAGTATCGCCATGACTAGCGTCACACGTACTTGTTAATAACAACCTTTTGTCATATAAATAAAGCAATTTAAGACATACATTATCGAATATAATTATTCATAATTTGTAAATGGCACAGTATCGTTGTTGTTTAAAAATAGCAGGAGAAAATTACTACCTTAGACTTAACTCTCCGATAGGCATGACCCATTAATGGCAATCGAATTTGCATCACGTGACTAATCATGACACAATCTCATTCGCATAAAATTTCATTTATTAAATAGCCTTTACTTCACTGTTTAGATTCCCTGCGAAACAACAATTCATTTAAGTTGGAAGGGACAAACAATTCTTCAAGGGCATATTATACGAATAGGTCGTTAGATAAGTTATGCGTCAATTAGCTGAATTTTGACGGACCTAAATCTCATCTCTTGAAGAGTTGAAGAAGTTCACAAGAAACCTAAAGCCGAGCAATAGTTATTTTTTCAAGTGAAGCGGTAGTCTGTAAAACGGTAAAATAAAATAATAAAACGATAAATTTTTCACCTCGTGTTTTGTTTCATATTGCAGCGTGTACCATTATTAGCTGCAGACGTTCTTATAAGTGTTTAAAATATATTTTCAGCAATATAATATTTATACAAAATAATTTAATATATTCGTTGCAAAAAATACAGTGCAAATAAAATAGGTAAATAAAAGGGAGGGCCTTATCGTGACCAGTAGCTTTTATAAGTCTTATTATCCTCCCTCTCTCACAAAGGCTGTACAGTATAATATAGCCATAAATATGATTGTTGTTACTGTTATTTTATTTTTAATATAGAAGTTTGTTTACGCTAAGACTTAATACAAACTTAATTCTCTATACATAATAATAATTGTTATTAACCGAACCTTAATTTTTATGGATTTTTCCAGTTTGTTGGACTACACGTACTTCTCTCATTTAAAAATTCTTCGAAAAATCGATTCCCATTTATTGAATATAATTTAATTGTCGTGATAGTTGTATTTTTCTTCTGGATCTGTTAAATTTAAACGATTTTGTTGAACTCTCAATTACTTGCTTATTTATATTTGTACTTTAAACATTAGCCGCATTAGCAAGTAAATCACTCACATGACAATTGTAAATACTGATTTTTGATTGTGTTCTCTAATCTATAATAACGTGTTTAGCGGTAAACGACTGCAGTCAGCAGCTTAGATCAATACATGACGGACTTGCTGACTCTGGTTGGGAAATAAATTAAGAAATATAAATAAGAATTAAGTGTATAAATTCGGTGTCAATTAAACAGTGATTATAAACTCGTAAAGGACGATGACGAAATTATCAACTGCGTTTTTGAAACAGGTAACTTATTTTTTTATTACTTCGTGAAATAAATTAATTTTTAAGTAACGCGAGTAATACTTCTAAACAAAGTGTTTATTATTCTAATGCTTTATGTACAACAATCTTTTTTTTCTGGCTCGTATATAATTATTTTATATGTATTTTATCAATATAATAACTCCAATTGAAGTATTTGTTTTAAACGATATTCATTTTTCTTACATCCTCTTTGACGATATTTGCAGCACGCATTCTGTCAATGTTATGTCAAACGCCGTAAGGTTACATCAAAAAAGTTTGAATTGTATGGTGGTTAAGTATTCTTATTACATAACAATTTTTTTTTAGCGAAATCGGTAAGGCCGTTCACGCGTGATGCCGTGACCAAGGGAAATAGGGATTCATTTTTAAATATAGATAGATACATTTGATTTTATAGAAATATACAGATTATTGTATATTGTAGAAAGTAAGTTTAAATAAATTAATACATAAATGGTTCAGCGGATTGCTGCGTTATTTTTATTGCTTTTAAATTTGTTTAAGTCCTAAAACACTATGCATCCTTAAAATTGTCACATTCAAAATTTTATACACATTCACATCAATTAAAGTAATCACAAAATTAATCAAATTAATGTAGAAATGCAAAACAAAGAAATATTTATTTAATTAAAAATTCAATATGTTTAACTTACATTAAAGTGTTAAATATTGTAACTATGTCCAAAAAACTGGAAGCGTTCGAGATCTGGGTTTATCGACGAATGCTTAAAATATCTTGCGGTCTGCATACGAAATACAACCGTGCTGAACAGAATGCAGAAGAGGTTAAGAAAAGGAAACTCGAATATTTCGGACACGTCTTACATATCACCAAACTAAACCCGCTCTTTCAACTCATCATACAAGCCAAGGTGTGCAGTGGCAGGTAGATGGAGGCCCGGCCGCAAACGCACGTCTTGGTTGAAAAGTTCAAGCGAAAGCACAAGTCTTCGTTTAGAAGCGCGGCATCAAATTAAAGTAGCCATGATGATCGCCAACCTTCGAAAGGAGAGATAGCACTATAAGAAAAACGTATATTTAATATTTAAATTTCGAGCATTGTAACATGATAGTCTCCTTCAAGAAAGGAGCATCTCGTGATATATATGTCGACAATGCGGCTGAGAACCGTAGTTGTTGTATGGTAGTATGTAGTACGTTCACTACCCTGAAAAATTTCACTATTAAATATTTATATAAGGACAATTAAAAATGTTATATTACAATTTCCCCAAGTTGACAGTCGCCGCATTTTTAAGTACCTTCTAGGTTACCCACTCTATCGAATAGACATAACGTCGATGTAACGGTTAAGGAAAATTCAAGTACTCAAATTGAGATTATCTTAACGCAATTGCGCGCATTCAGAATCACATGATTGATCCACTTCAAATATCCTTTTTATCTGAATGACTTGATTAACAGAATAAGTGGGAAGCTAATCGAGAGATGAGATCTATTGACGCGTCTTATAATATCTTTCGGTATGTCAATCAGTAATAGACTAGATCAGATTATAAAATAGAATAAGTGGCAAATCTGACGTTACGAGCCATATTTAAACATTCCAATTCACCCAAAGGCGAAATATAGATTTCTAATTTATTATAAATATATATTTCGTCAAGTTGTCCTCATATTTGTTGTCATATTATGTAAAGAATTAAGTGCAAACTGTTCTGGTTTGTATAGATAAGTAGACACTAAAAATTGCAGTTTGAGTATTAATTTAAAGTTCCACTTAAAAAAAATTAGAGGTTCTCAAATAATCAGAACTTCCTGCAAGTAAACATTTGGTTTAATGTTATATTATAAAATTGTTGCGTGGTAAATCATTACAAACATCAACCCCGTTTGATCATAGTATTCATGAAAATGCGTGAGTTTTTATTTGTTATTTGGCGGGCTATGAAATGAACTGGCAAAACAGATACTTAACATTAAAATAAAGATGTAAAATTAGAAAAACTTTTAACGTATAAAAATATCAAAAATAACGTTTTTACAACAAGGTATTTTATTTTTTTAGCTATGGCTAACAATCGCTGCATCACTGGCGTTTCTCATCATCGGATTAGTTCGAGGTTACTCTTCATCTGCCCTTCCATCAATAGAGTCACATGACCCTGGTTTAATGCAAACGAGTGAACAAAAGTCCTGGATTGGTATGTAAGCTACTTAATATCATAAAAATATATATAATAAATGAAATACAAATCCCTTAACATTTTAAAGTTCTCAAATTATGTACATACGCTCGCTACTGCTGTATACAATATGTCATAATAGTCATTCAATTTGTAAAGTAGAAAAATTGTAGGAAAACCTTCTACAATTTTTCGCGTAAATAGCAAAATTACTTTTGATTGCCTCATTTCGGAAAATAGAAATAATAGCCATAATTATATCTCTAATACAATCATACTTCTCTGTAAGTGATACATTATGTTTACGTGTTTAAATTTAGATAACAGAACTTATGCCCTTATGAAACGGTTTGCTCCGGTTCGGAAAGCATTATAAAGGCTGATTTGCTATATATATATGGTATATTCTTAAACATAATAATTAAAACTCCTTTATTTGTTTAAAAGGTAAATGTCATTATGGTCATTCAACATTCTAGGCATAGCTGCTAACTTCACGCATATTCTATTTCTTTTTACTTTTTGTCTTATTCCTATCTCGCTCGCGCCGGCTATAATCACACTGATAATGTTGTGTCTCAGGTGCGCGCGCATCGTAAAATTTCACTCTCATCAATTTTTAGCGCCTAAAGAAGTATAACTTCAAAAATAATGACTTCATATGTCCCATCCCCTATTGGGGGTTATGATATTTTAACAAGACTTAAGAAGTTTAATTTTCAAATTGTACAGGTTCAATCACACCTTTGGGGTCATTTCTGGGCAGTTTGTTATCGGGACCTTTAATGCATCATGCGGGTAGAAGACGGACCCTTCAGCTGACAGCACCATTATGGGGAGCTGGATGGCTCATCCTGGGTTTCGCACCTAATTTTCCTATTGTGCTATTGGGAAGGATTATGTCCGGTCTAGGAATCGGCCTAGTGCTCGCACCCACGCAAGTATATGTAAGTTCTCCTTAATCTTAAACGGAAATAAACAACAATAATAAAATGTCGGTAATGTTGAAAACATAGGTTTCAGAAAGCCCAATTGAAAAAGATAAATGTATTAAAGAATTTGATATGATAACGTGATTGTTTTCGATTTCTTATTGACACGTTTCTTCTTCGTTTTGAAATAAATTAGATTATTTTTCTGCTTACTGTATTCGATAAAACTTTTTCACTAAAGGTGAGTGAATGCTGCGACCCTGAGATCCGTGGTCGTCTTGGCTCATTACCTACACTGTCTATGTCCCTGGGAATTCTCATCTCCTACATCGCGGGCAGCTGGCTTTACTGGAGATATCTTGCATTTCTATCCGCCACATTTTGTGGTAAGTGATTTATTTATTGTTAAAGTGAATTATATATTTCTTATGTTACACTGTAACAAATGATATTCAACTCACTTCGTAATTACTCTTGTTACAAATTAAAGTAATAAATAATAAGTACTATACAGAACCTATGGAGAACCAAAAAGGCAAATAAGAGATTTTAAGTAAATATAGATACTAAGCTAAGCTTGGTAGCTACTGCCGGTACATCGACTTAAAATAGTAATTAAAATATAAAATAGTTCTAACTGTATGAGACCTATTTGTAACTATTTCTCTCGAACTCGCCTTCGTGTCTTCATTACACTTTTTACATTCTTTTCTTTTATCCAGCGGCGTTATTCGTGGTTTTGATTCCACTACCCGAGTCACCTGTGTGGTTAGAAACCCAAGGCATAGACAACGAGTATGCCATGAAGTGGCTCCATCTTTCAAAGCATGCTGTGGCTGCTGTCAATGGAGAAACACAGGAGTAAGTTTTCCTATTTATAATATTTTACAGCAGCATACAATTAAGATTTTAAATAACTTCGTGAGACCTATTAATGTGTGGCATCATATAATTTATATTTTATTCTTATAAGAATAAAAAAAAATTATTTTTACTTATCAGTATTATTTAAGTTACACTTAACTAACGTTACTTTTCAGACCTGTAAAAAGTATAAGCGGTAACAGCCTTAAACCAGTAGAAGAACCTCCAAAGAGTTTGTTCACGCGAGAGGTGTTTTTTTCGCCATCAGTAACCAAACCGCTAATTATTGGGTTTGCGTTGTTGTTCCTCCAACAGTTTAGCGGTATCGACACCATCATTTACTTTACTGTAGAAATCTTCCAAAATGCAGGTATGTATACTGTATATATTTGTCGTGGCATCTCCAACTAATTTCGATACGATAAACGATACCTCAAGTTTTTTATTAGCTTATTTAATCGAAATAATTTTAGTAAAGAAATTCGTGCGTTATGTGAAGAAACAAACATGAAGGGATATAATAGGATTACGTATACGATAAGGCAATAAATAATGTGATTTATTAGAGGTTGAGGCAAGAGGTCTTCTATCCTAGACCTGACTGAACAGTCATTACTTATAAAATTAATACACTTTTCAACTGACCAAGTGACGTGTAAAGTTTCTTTGTGTACGAATTTGATTATATATGTCAATATTTTGTTAACAGGCAGCACATTAAACCCAATGACCGCAACTATTATTGTGGGTGCAGTGCAATTGTTTAGCAATGCTATCAGCACAATGTTAGTGGACAGAGCTGGACGAAGGCCATTATTACTACTTTCTTCTATTACAATGTGCGTTTCGATGGTTTCAATGGGAGCCGCTTTTTACTTCGAATTGGAAAAGGCGTCATGGCTAGGGTAAATGGTACTTTTATTATTTTTGTTAAGATTAGAGTAGAATTAGAGAAAGAAAAGAAAAATGAGGAGCGTTATACATTTTTAATTATTTCCTATTTTAAGAGTCTTACCATATATTGAAATTTTAATAATAATAATAACAAAACAGTTACACGAAGCTATTGAATTGTTAGACTTCCCGAAATCAATTTATCAAATATCATCCTTCAAAAAGCAGTTATATTAAATACAGCCAGAATAAACCACAAATTCCAACCTACAAAAAAACTGTGTTGGCTTAGGCCAGTGTGCAACATTACTAGGATCGATTAATTCAATACTAAGTTAAACTAAAGTTACAGTTACTTTTTGTAAAAATATTATCTGTTTTTTACATAATTTATATACGACTATAAAACGTAGGTATTTTGACGGTAGGTTAATATTTATTTCCATGTAATATTTTGCAAGCCGAAGTTTTAACATTAAAATATTTTTTTTGTCTTCCTTTTAATTGCAAAATGCACATCGTCAAATAAACAATGATGATAAATTAATCGGTCAGTTACCTTGATAGGTCGTGACTTAGTGGTTACTTAAACGGCACTTCAAATTAACTCTAAATTTTCAGCTAATATTGATTATTCAGTAAGGTCTGAAGACCTAGATTTTTTGGTACTTTATGTTTATACCGGATTAATTGAACAGAAAAAACAAACGTCGTTATATAAACCTTCTACCGTATAATGAAATTACGCAACGTTTTTTTTGTAATCAGGTATCTTCCCATCATGAGCCTTGTGGTGTTCATGTTGGGATTCTCCCTAGGATTCGGTGGTCTTCCATTCCTACTGCTGGGTGAACTGTTCCCCAAACACTACAGATCGCAGCTGTCTGCAATGGCAAGCGCAGTGAACTTATTGTCCATGTTTGTGGTCCTCAAGTCTTATCACCCGTTAGAGGTATGTGCAAACAAAAAAAATAATTTCGGTAATTATCATGATTTATATTTAATATATAGGAATATATATCACGTTATTTTTATTTAATATGCAATATTTTTTTTAATAATGAAAATTATTTCTTGTATAACAGTTGTGTCCCTGTTTTTTTACACATTGACCTGGATTTTTTTAATTCAATGATACTTGCCAAGCCAGATGTCATATTTTAATTTGTTTTTTTAATTAACAAATTTAACATTGCAGCATATTATAACATCGGCTGGTACATTCTGGATGTACGCAGCTTTCTCTGGGCTAGCGTTCTTCTTCGTCGTGTTCTTCGTCCCTGAGACCAAGGGTAAGTCCCTTGCGGAGATTGAGCAGCACTTCAGAGGTAAAAAACACCAGGAGAGCATTGATTTGCAAAATGTTCAAACGAAATTCTAGATCACTTACTCTTATGAGGATTGAAATGTGAAAAACGCTGTATAATTCCGACCATTCCCAACTCACTTGAGAAATGTTGTTATTTTCCATTGATGATTTCTAAATTATTTAGTTGTGTGATTTAGACAACATGAAACGAGTGCAGTAAAATGTGATATATATTTTTTATGGCGTAACCTAATCTAACATAATCTTTTAACATTTAACATAAGGCTTTTATTTTAAAACATTTTTTTTTTGTATAAACTGCCATTCCATTAGAATTGTTTTTGGTTAACGTGAGTAAAAAGCATTTAAGTAAAACTTCTTTTACTTAACAAAATGCGTTGTTTCCTACTATGTATATACGACATTGATGTTTCGACGTTTGCTTTACAGTGTAAAGATTAATATTAGTCACGTTTTACCCGATAAAGAAGTTTTGTTTAAGTGCATCCCATTTGTTATTTATCAAATTTTTATAATACTAGTATTTATTTTTTAGGATACTAATATTTAACATGCTGTGATATGCATTAGTTCCCTAGTCTTAATATTTAATAGTTGAAGTGTCTTTCAAAAACTGTAAAACCCGTTTAATTCAATTCAAACAAATCAAATAGTTGCACGTATACTATTATAATAAGTCGATTTATTGATGTTGAATTTGTACTTGATACTTAAATCGTTAGATTGTAGCTTGTAAATAAAAGTTTAGGTAGACTGTGTATATAAAAATATTGTATATAACGAGAGATTTGAAACTATGTTATAAAAATAAAGTATGAAATAAAATGAAATGGTGGTCTCTTATTTGTGTTCTTAAAGAACTCCTAGACCAAGTAACTAACACTTGTTGTTTCATTCACATTTTACAAAAAAACCTTTCCCTTTTGCCCTTTCTATTGCGCGCGTATATATATTCTCTAGTTTCGTATGTCATGGCGCACTAGTATACTCGTACACTAGTCTAGTCGACAAGTTGAAAATGGAACAAAATAGAGATACTACTCTTAAAATTATGTGCGATAGCTCATTGGATCCGGAATGACGTCTAGAAAAATGTGCTAAAGCGTGTATTAGCACATAAAAAATTGCAAAAGTTATAGACCATTAAAGATGAAAAAATAATGGCATTTAGTTTTTTGCCAATATTTAATAAACTATTAATATTTAAGAAATTTCAAATAAAGATTCTGAAAGAGGAGGAAATTTCTAATAAAAAACTCTTGACTCTCAGAACTCTATCTCCATTATTTATAATGTTAATTTAACGCTGAAAATAGGTCTGCGGTTGACATTTTTAGGATTCGCGCGTGGCGTCAAAAGCGACTACGGCACATTAATTAATTTATTTAAGGTATTGAATTTTTTTTTTAAATTTGAAAAAATTATGGTGTGTTCTGAACACTATAATTAATTTATTCCCGTTGAAAATTTTACTTAAAGTTAATTTTTCAACAAGTTAAATAATTGTTAACTAACGAAATTTTCTCGAACGACCGTCTTAATTGTAAGTGAAAAAAAATGTTTAAATAATGGTCGTAAAAATATTTCGCTTCGTAGAGCCTTTCTTACATACATAATTAACAAGATCGTGCCATAAAAGTTAAAAAAATATTTATACTTTGTTTATAACAATTTTTTTACTTAAACAAAAACTTAAAAATTCATGTAATGATGTTAAAAAAATATTTTTTTTTCTAAATCATCATATAATCGTTTTTTTATTAATACAAGATATTTATTGATTTGCAAAAAAAAAAATTCCTGCCATTTGTTGATAATTTTTTTTTAAACAAATTGATTAAATCAATATTTAAAAAAAAAAATTTAACACAACTTTATTACATTAAAAATTTTATGATTTAAAAAAAAAAAAGTTTTCCTTAATAACAATTTTTAATTGTTTATAATCGTTTTTTTTAATTTTCTATTGTTTAAATAATTAGTTAAGAATTTTTTTTTTCCTAAAAATCATAATTGACAGTCTTCTATAAAGTAACAGAAAAAAATTTTTTTTTAATCAACAATTCTATTGTTTATTAACTTACCAATTTGTTATAAACAAATATTCAACTTTTATTTATTTTTTTTCTAAAACTTCTAAAATTAACAAAAACAACCATATATAACAAAGTATTATTTAGTATATTTTTTTTGCAAATCAATAAATATCTTGTATTAATAAAAAAACGATTATATGATGATTTAGAAAAAAAAATATTTTTTTAACATCATTACATGAATTTTTAAGTTTTTGTTTAAGTAAAAAAATTGTTATAAACAAAGTATAAATATTTTTTTAACTTTTATGGCACGATCTTGTTAAGTATGTATGTAAGAAAGGCTCTACGAAGCGAAATATTTTTACGACCATTATTTAAACATTTTTTTTCACTTACAATTAAGACGGTCGTTCGAGAAAATTTCGTTAGTTAACAATTATTTAACTTGTTGAAAAATTAACTTTAAGTAAAATTTTCAACGGGAATAAATTAATTATAGTGTTCAGAACACACCATAATTTTTTCAAATTTAAAAAAAAATATTCAATACCTTAAATAAATTAATTAATGTGCCGTAGTCGCTTTTGACGCCACGCGCGAATCCTAAAAATGTCAACCGCAGACCTATTTTCAGCGTTAAATTAACATTATAAATAATGGAGATAGAGTTCTGAGAGTCAGGAGTTTTTTATTAGAAATTTCCTCTTCTTTCAGAATCTTTATTTGAAATTTCTTAAATATTAATAGTTTATTAAATATTGGCAAAAAACTAAATGCCATTATTTTTTCATCTTTAATTGTCTATAACTTTTGCAATTTTTTATGTGCTAATACACGCTTTTAGCACATTTTTCTAGACGTCATTCCGGATCCAATGAGCTATCGCACATAATTTTAAGAGTAGTATCTCTATTTTGTTCCATTTTCAACTTGTCGACTAGACTACACATATTATAGTTAGTAATTATATTTCATTTTAGGCACTTTTCACACAAGCCGTGTACTCCAGTCAAATTACGAAATAAATAAACATGAGCGAACACAGTTTGGGGATTTTGGGGATCGATAGGGGGGTGTATTCTGAGCATAAATTCCAATTTGAGGGGTTGTACTGTGGTCAGCTTAAGGTCATTTCGATGGAAACGCGTTTAATTCGATATCTCGAGAATGGTTAGTGTTAGGCGAAAAATTGTGGAGACCTTTTCTTTCCCAAACAAAATTTACTAACTTTTTTATTTGAAACTTTTTTTTATAACATTAATATTTTTCAACTTATTACTCCCGCAAGGCAAAAATTTTACTTTTCTTTCATTTTTCGTCGTTTTCTCTCCAACCATTCAATTTTATTACATTTTACCGATCATCAAAGTGTAGATCTTTTAATTATGAACAATTTTGTTCTTCACCTTTTTTCCGTAATGCCAATACCTTCGGAGTTATAGATTACTTTACCGAGCGAAATCCACGCCACTCACACACACACACAATAGAACAATATGGCTGTGGCATTATTAAACCCTTCACATGAAAATCTGATGGGCATATTTGATGGACATTTCAGGGCTTAGAATATTATTGTTCATACTAGTATAAGATATACTATATACTAGATATAAGATATTTTATTTCGTGAAAAATTGTATTTCCAACATAAATATACAGTATTTACAATATTCTTAACCAGCATTTTCTTCACGAGGAAAGCACCAGCTCTGGGGTCATCAGTAGTCTATCAGGCGCTAACTTATACATTTAATTAGAATTTTTTCACATAAGATATTCTGACAGTTTTCTTCTTCTCTTTGTCTCTTCAATTGCTGAAGGTTGACATTCAATCTTCGAAATATAATGTTTAAAGAACTTTATTTCTCATTACAAAACATGTATTTTTATTTCCATGAGAAACTTAATATAATATAAATATACGAACGAGATACGCGTCGCCATCAGCTAATTTAGTCAACCCAATTTCAGTCTATTAGGCTAAATATCTCTTTGTCAATCTAAACAGTAGTTAGTATTGTCTTTTATTGACATAACCTTTACACATTTAAAGAAAACACTTTTTAACCGCATTAAAGTTGTGTATTATTATAAATTTACAATTATTTTACATAATGTTAAATTTAACCGACGTTTCGCGTGCTTTAAGACAAAAGAGAAGAAAAAGATTCTTCCCAAGATTGGTACGCGAAGCCATTGAAATTTTTGAACATTTAAAATATGTTACTTAAAAAAACCAAAATTACAACATTTTAAAATTGTACGTGTATTTCAGATTGTGCTAAACAATGTAATTAAATAACTGCATGTGTTTTCTAGTTTTCCTTAACCGTTGGTTGTTGTTAAATTGTAGCTTTGCTCGTTACATAAAGAAGGCGTTTGTTTATAATTAATTGGCTGCCTCCGATATATGTAAGTAACGAGTAATGTATATAAATATCTATATTTTTTGCGTTATATATATACGCATATACGCTTGTATTTTCTTTACATTACATTACAATAATATGTTTGCATACGTCTTTGTAATATGTATATTGTATATACTTACATTTTTTTTTAATTATTTGTGTAGGATATCATTTGTCTTTATCGTTAATACGTCTTGAAGTATAACTATGTCTTTAACTTCTTATTTTTTGTATTCTCTTGTTTATATATCGTTCTGCAGCTGTCTGGCTACAATCGCCAATCGTACATGAATGGTGAGAATATTGTCAATGCCGCATCCGAATTTTGTTTGTTTTCTTTCCTTTTTCGTTTATCCATTTGGTTATGATGTGTTGTAGTCGTCTGGGGGATATCTAAAAAGTCAAAAGTCAAAATCATTTACTCATACAGGTAACGCAATGTACACTTATGAACGTCAAAAATTAGCAAATTTTGTTTCGCCACCTACCATCAGACTTCTATTTATGATCATACAGGGACTGTTGAAAAAATTTTTAGGCTGGTACAAATCGTTTGGCAAAAAAAATTGCTGTGTTTGTTTATATCTCGTCCTTCGCATACCAAATATTTGTTATGTGTAGTCTTTGTTTTTTGCAACCTTTTTTTTAGTGCGTGTCATATCACAAAGTAAAGTTGTCATAATATTTTCAATAGAACAACAATCTGACAAAATCCACCCAAATTCCATATTTTGGGCTATTATTTCTTCATAACTCATATAGCCCTGTAACCGGATCTTACCACAGCCTCGAGCACCTAATATTATATCTATAGGTCCCTTTTTATAGTAAGAACTTTGTTCTCATAACAACTTGATCCAATTCGTTTTTGCCTTTAATTGGCAATTGGTAATCAAATACGCTTAGGGTCTGTTGCACAATATACGGATAAGTTCTACATAAGTTCCAAATTAGCTATTTATTACTTATTGGTAGGATAAACACTATTGTTGCGTTTCACGACTATCAGATAGCACTATTCGTCACATAAAGTCCATCATAAGTTATGAGTCCGATGAATGTCAAATAGCACAATTTATCTTCCAAATAATTTATGTGTTGCATAGCTATTTGGTATTTTATCCATACATTGTGAAACAGACCCTTAGTGTAATGCATCAACCAAGTACGTGACAAATAGACCGCATACGTTATAATTAATAGAAGAAAAAATTATAATATGCTCGTTTTAACATCACATCAACCCATTTGCTCTTAGAAATTAGTCAGGCCATATGTTTTAAACATAAAAAAACATGTTATACACAGAACCATTGTACATTTTACAGTGATAATTTTGATATTTTGCAGACTATCTATAATTAATTTTAATTTTTTATACTATTGTTCGTGTTACGTATGTTCGTTTCATAATTATAATGGCGTTTGTATAATAGTTATGTCTTATCCAAGCTTATTATTATTTTACTATATACAATTGGTTTAATGAGTTAAAGCGTGGACGTAGCAATCTCAATGATGATCCGCGTGAGGGACGTCCTTTAACAGCGACTACTGAAGATAACATCAGTGCTGTGAGACGCATGATAGAGGAAGATAAGACAGTGACCAATCAGCAGATACGGGCAAGCCTAGGCATTGGTATGAGTCAAGTTCAAAAAATATTACATGAACATTTAGGCGTCAGGAAGCTTTGTACCATACTGATTCCCCATACTTTAACCGACGACCAGAAACACCTTCGCATGGACTGGTGTCGACAAATGTTAGATAAGTTCAACGGCGGTGACTCAAATGCTGTATTTGACATCGTCACATGTGATGAAAGCTGGATATATTGCTATGAACCCAAAACTAAAGATAAAATTCGAGGTATTCGCTTTACGAGTCTTGAAGATGCGGTGAAAGCGTACGAAAATGCCATAGAAGAGACCCCCTAAGGAAGAATGGGCCCACTGATTTTCTCGGTGGTTCCATCGAATGCGAAGATGTGAAGACAGGAACGGAGATTACTTCGAAAAACAATAAAAGTATTGGCAACTTTCTACATTAAGCCGTATTTAATTTTCTAAACATTTTCAGTGTTACATAGGTATCGTATATTAGACCAAGCGTATGCTACAAATTAGTAATAATTGTAATTTAATTTCTAAACGATCGGTATAAGAGGTTTTACTAAGTGTATTGTATATTAATAAGTGGTAGCCGTAAGATATTATCTGCTGTATGAAAAATCGGTAATTTATTTTACAATTGATATTCGCCGCCGCCGGATAAATTTTATCAGAAGGAAAAGGCATGACTGTTTTTCACGAGCAAATTAATAACTTTTTGTATTGTCAATTTAAGAACATTTCTAATTTCCTGTTCAATTATACAAGTTAAAAAAATATATTATTCGAAGGTTTGTGTACCGATTACAAATTTTCAGTTCATAATTACCTACATTTAAATCGATTTTATGATTAGCTCACTCAATATATTTTTAGTAAAAAAAACAATAGTATCGAGAAGACAGAACGGATTGTAGTCAGGCCAAATTTAGATAAACCTATGATGTGAACTATCAATATAATTTTATAAACTTCTAATATGGGTGGCCAATTTTTGTTTTTTGTGAAAGTAGCAAAGGAGTGGAACTCCTTGCTCTTAAATCTCTTTTAAATAGTATAACATAGGGTAAACATGGTGAGACTAGTCTTAAACCCACAAAAACAGACAAGATATGTCAGGCATGCTTAATTACCTAATCGCTCATAAAAAACAAAATGACCAAAAAAAGAAGGGAACAGAACGGGCTGTCGCGGCACGGGACTATTATTATTGGTCTCTGATTAAAATATTAAATATCATTGATAAATTTTGTTAGATGGAGGTTAACAACTGATACTGGATTATCTTTGCTTTGTTCTTAACAAGTTAGCATCGACACATGACGTAGACTTATTTTCGTTGTATTTTTTTGTTTTTCGTTGATGTACTCGTAGTTACTACATAAAACAAGTGTATATATTTTAGTTTGCGGATGTTATACAAAAATATTATAATACGTCTATTTATAGCTTTAATATTTTCTCCTCCATCATGTGTGATTTTCGTTTGTTTAAAACAATACAAGATATTTGTTTTTCTTGCTAAGCGATGGCCCAGCGTGAAGTACCATCTATCCAAAAATTAATTTTCCAAAAAAGTAAAAAAATATGCAAAAAGAGAATATAAAATATGTTTTATGGCAAAATTATTAAATTAATTAAAAAGGCCGTTTATTAAAAATACTCTATATCTAATATCAGTAGAATAGAAGTTTAATCAGATTTTTTTTGGTCTGGTTTATTAAAGCATACAAAAGGCGGTCAAATTGAATGGTTAGCACTGAACTGGGATTTATACACAACAAATTAACACCATTAAAATCTCGTATTACCTATTGATATAACCAATTGGTTTATGTAATTACTTAAGATTACAGAAGAATGTAATGGTTTATGTGCAAAGAATTCATTATTATTGAAAGACGAATGGCAGTTTTTGACAAATAAAAAAAGTTGATGGTACAATTAAGAATTAATTTGGGTAGAGTTTTTTTTTATTTACGTAAACGAAGTCGCAGCCATAGACTAGCACTTTTATCATTATTATCTATTTATATTTTGTCAAACATACCTCATATGTTTGAACATATGTACTGTACATAAAACATAATTGAAATGTACAAAAATATTCGAATTAGACCTTTTAAAGCCAGTTAATTCCGTTTCCACGTCGTCAGCATCATATACTAAAAAAATATTAACTTCACTTTGCAAAGATCGCATAATAAATCTGGTTTATTTCTACAAATTGTCTAAATTTGCTCTATCGGGCAAATCACGACTCATATGACGGCTTTGTAGGAGATTTTTGATTGTAAGCACTAGTATAATGTACGACGGAAGTATTTGGGTGCAGTTACAGCGGAGGATCAAGCCAGTGCGGTCTCTCTCTAAATTAAACCGCGAATCAGACATTCCGTGCTATAAGTTATATTGTTTTGAAAACTACAATGAACATTTCACCGGCATTTTTAAAACAGGTATTGTGTATGTTTGGAAACATTATCGCGAACTATAATATATGCATATTTTAAAAGTCTATGAAGTTTTACATAATAGGTTACTATCTTAATATCTTTCAAACAATTAACAAAATTAAGTTATCGCAATTTAATTAATTATTTTAATTTAGAATATAAGTTTATAAACAGGTTAATAAATAATATTAATATCAGTTTTAATTACAAATGTATGAGCTCCAAGTGCTTAGGCACATACAAATCTAACAATATATTATATTACGATTATTACAAAAAGTGATTACTAAGAAAAGCGTGTTAATTTTTTTCGGAATGTAAGATATTATTAGAACATAAGTTGACATTTTAATGTTTTTTACGCGAATATTTTTTATGATAAAACTCACGTTATCGAATTAAAAATTTATCTTTATCAAGTTCTATTATTTTTTTTCTACAAAAAGACTACTTAAAAGTTAGTGGGCTTCCTTATCTTTTGTAATTCTCCAATATCCATTATAGCAATTCAATCGCGTAGACACAAAAAGCTTAGTTCTGGTTCAAGACCGTAACTTCTGCTCTGTTTTTTTTCATAATGATTCAAATAGTTTTCAGTTAAAATAATTGTTTTTTTTTGTATTTAAACGTGAAACCTAAAGGCTTAAATAAAATGTACTATACAAAATAAAAAATGTCGTACATCTTGGCACTCGAAGGTTAACACATAATAGTTTCATTTGGCATGCCGTTTGAGTCGAATACAATTTCACGGCATACTACATTTTTTTTTATAAAAACCTGATAGATGTAATGCAAAGAAATATATATTTGAAAATATATTTATAACTTTTAGTAAAAGGTATTGTTTATTCCCGTTTTTAAACTTTAAAATCCGAAACAAAAATATCTAAACATTCTAGTTTCAATATATGAAAAACCGTTTCTCACTGTAAGAATATATCACAATCTCAATCGATAATACCAAATAAAGTTCAAACATATCTATTTTACAATCAATAACCAAAAAGTAAATACAGACAATATATAATAGCTATTTTGGGGATACCAAAACTTTCTAAACATCTGAGTTAGTCTACTTAAGGATACATTCTGTTAATATTGACCTCAAAATTGGTTAGAAACCGGTTCCTATTCATTTTTATTAGAGAGACCTTGAATTTGAATACAGTTTGTGTTGGGTAACTATCTTTAGGAGTAGGATTATACGTATGCTTGTATGGGTTCTATCTAAAAAACTAGAGTTCAGAGCTAGTAGGTATGTAACAAGTAACTTTTTCGCGTTCTTTGTATCATAAATATGCAACAAGTATATGTTGGATACACCTATTTACTCCAAAAGTTTTCCTTATAAACAAGTTAATTACCTTTTTTTTCTCTGCGCGTATTTGCAATCAGCCCTATCGCTATGAGCGAATCGGAGCTGTGGTTCTGTCAGGTATATCTCATATATCAGGAAGAAGAAGTAAATTATCTATGTGATTTTAATTATTGATGTGCCGACCAACCTTTATTACATTTTATTTTTGTAGTATTGATCTTGTTTACTTAATATGCAAATTATGAATAAATTTAAGATTAAAAATGTACCTTCTATTATTATATGGTCACATGAAACCGGTTAACTATGTCAATTGTACAAAAAAGTGCCTTCACTATGATCAATAAAATGAGGCCTGGCAGCATAGTTTACTACAGATCGTATAGATATATACTTTATTATCTATGACTCATTTAGATGAACTGCAAAACCTTTTTAATTATTAACAACAGTCGTTGTATAAAAACACATGATAAAATGTCATAGAACTACACTACGTAATAAAATGCAAATCACTATTAGCATATTATATAACTTTGTACAAAATATACTTTCATATTATGTCGTATTTACGAGTAGAAGGATTTTATCGTAGACGTGCTATTGACTAGTACAATAAATGAATGAATAAGGAATTCTAAGATCAGTATTGAATTTTCTCTTTGGTTTATGCAAGTACTACTAATTTAAATAATAATTTTTGATTAAACTTACAGTCAGCAGAAGTGTGCTTTAAGTAGAGAAGCGATATAGATTCTCGCTGACTACAATCGCTAAAAGCACCTGAAACGTCGAGTTATATAAATAAAGTAATAAATTCCTGTTTATATTGCGTTAAAGATAGTATTTATCTGTTAAAATGCTTATAAATGCGGCTTTGGTTGGATAGTGGATAGCACGTTATTGCTGATGAAGGCCCAACGCGTTTTGTTTTTCACTTGTTTTCATCTACTTATTTTAATTTAAATCACGATAACTTTGAACACCATTCCCGGAAATTAAAACAAACAATAATTAATGATTAGACGTTAGAACCTTTGAAACCTGACTGCCTTTATTTTGACAAGGTTGTCTTAAATTAATTTTCTTATAACATTTTAAATGTTCTGGATATAAGAAATATATCTAATTAAGTTGATATTTGTTTTAATTTGTATAAGCATAAATAAAATTTAATAGATAAGGAAATACTCTATCAGTTTCGTGAAGGTCAAAACGTCATCCACATTCTCTAAAATGCATTAATATAGGTTCCAATATATTGTAATTGTTAGGATGGTAAATTTTAAGAATTTTACTTACTACAACTAGAATATAGTTATTTTTAATCAATAATAATATTTAATTAATATTGTAATCACATTCATAGAAATTTGAGCTCTAAGCGTAGGTTTTAGAGTCACGATTACAGCTTCCGCATGTCAAATAACATACATTTTTGAAATACGGGATTCATAAGTCTAGACTCGAATATTCTTTTGATATATCTTACTAATAAAATAATATTATTTTTCCTCACAATCTGTAACGCACATGTCTTCAGGTTCACCTTAAGTGTAATTATTTATAATAGCAGTTGTGTAATTGTTTTATTTTGATTCCCACGTTGAATATTTTGTATTGTGTGCAAGATTAATTTAAACTGAGCCGTTTTCCGCTTATATCAGCTTATTCAAGCATATATGTAATTACACCAGATATAGCATGAAAATAACGAATTAAGTTAATGCGACAAGATGCAAGGTATTTTCTATAAATAGAATACAATAACCCTATCAGTATTATGCCCTCTAGAATTATCAAAAAACATATTAATCCAACGAACGACGAATACTTTCCTATACCTGTTCAGGAAAGAAAGAAAATAATGTCACCGTATAGTTTTTTTTATAGTAGGTACACATCGGTCTTGAAAACAGTATATTATATAAGAAATTAAGCAAGATAACCATAATTTTATTAAATCACTATAGTTTTGCATGAACCTTGGATTTTTTACTATAGTTAGTTGGTTACGTACGTATAGGTGCTACATCCTTCTTGCAAGCAATCGCAAACTATCAAACAATCACTGCATGCTACTCGGATGAAACTATTAATAAAATTCCGTTGTCGGTAGTCGTGACAAATGGTCGAAGGAAGTCAACTCCAAGCCTATTTATGATAAATATAAAGAAGAACCGGCTCCATAAATTACAACTAAAAAGCTAAAAATACTTAGGTAGAAAGATTAAAAATGAGTACTTTATTAAAAACTTACAATAAGTCCGATAATAAATCCAAGATCATATTGTGACTTTAGACGAAGACACATTTGTTGTGGATCCAAATTGTATTAATAGCGATATTTAAGATATTTATATTGCACTTTACACGCAGATAAATTAAATTTCATAATTGAAAACAGTTACCTCTATGTTTATTACATATCTTAGGAGCTACTTAGGTTGTGCATTATCTCTTCAATATGTGTTAGTTAATTGTAATGTTATAATTGAGTAATTAATCAACAGCCGATGTCTGTACAATATTCCTCCTTTTATAACATCCTCTTTGTTCCAAATACAAAACAATTGTTATATATTTATGAAGTACGTCGAATAGACTTCTAGTAGTACGAAAAATAGAAGAATTACTACATATTATAGGTTGAAGTACTCGTTTGTATATTTGTATGTGCGGTTTTTTATAGTGTTATTCCTGAGAAAGGTGTTCTGTGTTCTGAGATATAGCAATTATTGGTGAAGTAGTCGCAAAAGATGAGGAAGAATGTAATAATTTTATTATTTTATTAATAGAGCCAAATGTGAGTGTTTATTTATTTACAGTTATGGCTAACAGTAGGTGCCTCTTTGGCGTTTTTAATCATCGGTCTGGTTCGCGGATATACTGCGTCAGCGCTGCCTTCAATAGAACAGTATAATCCTACAATTGTACAACATAGCGAACAAAAGTCATGGACAGGTAAGTTACGATTACTTTGCTTAATGTTAATATTTTACCCTAAATATTTCGTGGCTAAAGTGGGTGAGATGAGGTGAAATTGATTGAATTTGTTAAGATTTGTGAATGAAATGTGGCTAGAAGCTTGGTTGGAAGTTAGCTTAATATATATACACTAGCGGACCCCACAGACGTTGTCCTGCATGATATTTCAAGTGATTAGGATATTAAGCAAAGTATAAAAGTACCGACTGCAGCGCCATCTGCCGGGCTGATTTGTGAATCTAAACCATTCCCAGATCCCCTTGAACACACACAAAAAATTCCATCAAAATCGGTCCAGTCGTTTGAGAGAAGTTCAGTGACATACACACTCACAGAAGAATTATATATATAAAGATTTGAAAGTCTGATAATATGCTATAAAACTATTCAATGTTGTTAAATAATTAAATGTTATTTTGCAGTACATATAGTGACTATTTGATGAAGGTTTGTAAATCAGAATACGTAATTGTTAAATTCTATTTTAGAAGATTAATGGCCAAGTCTTTTTGCAGGTGCAATTGCGTCATTTGGAGCTTTCTTGGGCAGTATGTGCTCTGGACCATTAATGCAACGGGCTGGCCGAAAAAGAGCGCTGAAGCTCACAGCTCCCCTTTGGATTGCCGCATGGATAATTGTTGGTTTTGCACGCATCTTTCCAATCCTGCTACTGGGTAGAATACTCACTGGCTTATGTGTGGGATTTGTATTAGCTCCAGTTCAAGTTTACGTAAGTATGGCATTTTTTTATATTCTTAGTCCTAAGCTATGCTATTTTTACCATCCTAAAACCAAATATAGATTAAAAAAACGTGTGGCACTCGGGGACTGCCGCGGTAAAGCTATTGCATAGCATTTTTTATCAACTTATGCAATTATAATTATTTATTTATGCAGTATGCGTTCTGTCCCACTCTAACGCACCTGCGCTACATCACCGATCACGCCAGACCGATGTGAGACGCAGTATGCGTTGTCCCGCTCTAGCGCGTATTGGCCGCACCTATATTACGTCATCGTGTGTTAGGTTTTTTCGTTACGGAATTTCTTGATTCGGTCGCCGCGCTCAAAGCCTGCGATAAAATCTATGCAATAGCTTAAAAATCTCTCTTTGCCATCTCACTTTGTCGTTATAAATGCCAACCAGTTTTGTAATCAGATAAAGATAAGTAAGTACCGTAATTCTATGTAAATGAAGCGGCGAAAGTCAGATTTATTTAATTTTTTTGCAAATATAACACAAACAATTTCACATCGTATTAGCAAAGGCAATTCATATATTATTAGGTAACAGCTATGTTTGTTTGCATAAAATATTATCGAATTTACAAAGTTTCCAAATAGCCCTCACACATAATCCTTAAATGATGTAAATAGCCTGTGTAAACATGTGTTGAAACTATATTTCGTAACCCGTGCCACTCAACTAGAAAGGAAATTTTTAAACATTAGCATTATGCGTCATAAAAAGTTTTCCAATTTCACTCACCTAATTTGTTTAATATAAACAAGACTATTCTATTAGACTGTCCGTGTCGAGTTGACGGAGACAACAGCATTAGCAAAGACATTAGATAACACTGCTTTGTCTTTTTTTGTTTATGGAATATTTTTGGCAGATATTACTTATGTATTATAAGTACGTTACGTAAATAAACGGTGAACTGATGTTAAATAAGTTCTGGACAGCGTTTAAAACATACATGCTGTCTGGTGTTATTGTTTGTATGAATAAAAGATGTCAATTTTAATCCAGTGATGACTAGCGTCTGAACGGTGAACCGTGACCGGTGAACAAACAAAAACTATCACATCAATCTTATTACATTTATTAACATAACATATACATTATACATATTATATTTTAATTTTTAAAAATTAAATATCAAGATGATTGCTGTCATCACGAAGCGGTGTTGTCGACATAAAAAAAAATTAAACAGGATTGCTTACGACGCGTCGTGACGGCTCTCTTTCAAAAAACATTTCAATCGTAATAAAAATCTTACTTTTTACTTTTAATAGGCAGTGTTCACACTTAGTTGTGATTCAGTCATACAGACATGTATTTATTTGCTATTTTCATTTTATTTATTTATTTATTTATTTATTTATTAAGGAAACTAAACAGATACAAGAAATTTTGAAGAAATATACAAGACTGTAGAATCAGGACAAGTATTATATAGTCTATGTTATCGTCGCTAGTGTATGATCCAAACCGGTTAAAAGTTTAATAGCGTTGGAACTTGAAAGATAAATTATACAATTTATGTAAAAATTATCATAGCATAACTAATAAGTAGGCAGCTATTTAAATAATTAGATATTTTTTTATAACAACATTCACAAGGCAGATTAAACCCCTAATTAGACGGACATATTTCTGTGCCCGTTTCACTGTTTTTTTTATTTATTTATTTGAAAATTCTAAAACAAAGCGTATGCCTAAAAATACAAGAAAACATGACATCACAAAATTAACACACATACACATACACATTAATTACACTAGAACATAAGCAATCCATCAAAGGAAAAAATAAACAAACAACCACAAAAAAAATAAAATAAAACAAAACAAAAAAAAAATAACTACAAGTAAAAAGATAAAAAATAACAATAACAGAAATAAACAAAACTAAATGGAAACTTAAACCACATTAAGAGCCTGCAAAACATAGTTACGGTAAGTTGGTAGACTGTTGTAAGACACATCAATATTTTGTGTTTTTTATTATTTTTGTAAACAGGTCTAAAGGCCTCCTTTTGGGTTTTACCAACAGATGTTTTTTTTAAAACAATGAATTTAATTATCATAATTTTACAAGTTGAATATGCATAATTATATACATATCATTATGTATTCATCATATTGTATGCGTATTATGGGTTAATATATGGGAATAATATATAAACGTAACAAAACAACATGTAATGAAGTTTTGGTTGGTTGCAGGATATGTGTTGTCATATTGTATGACATCCGTTTAAATTTCTATTGTTATTTGGTATAGAGTTTCACCGGTCTATTGGCCAACACGTTACCATAAATTAGAAAGTTTCCAAATATTTCTCGTGCTAAATGTTTAATAGGTAAATTATCCTTTATTTTGCTGACCCTATTCTTTTATATCAAAAGTGTGTTGCCACATGTGACCATAATAGAAACAAGATTACAAGGATCTGTTTAGGAGGCTTTTTTTAAAATATGACCTTAGATCTGATAAAATCACGCATGTGCTTTCCCAAATCCTTATAACGTTTTATTTTTATTCATATCTTGCTATCACCTGACACTTCTGTGATATGTTGTCGTTGTGCAAAAATGTCTCTCTGATCCTCCTTGGCGATAAAAATAGGTCTTCATACCTAAATTCAACAACCCTCTCGCCTTCTATGAAACGAGATCTATTTCACATTTATTACCTTTGCGTGATCAAACTACCTTAGTATCCTATTACGCACTCTTATTATCTAATATATAAAATTCTCGTGTCACAATGTTCGTTCCCATACTCCTCCGAAACGGCTCGACCAATTCTTATGACATTTTTATGCATATTGAGTGAGTCTGAGAATCGGCTATTATCTATCTGACAAACCCCTAAGTGCTCGTTCAGACACGGCGGGAACCGCGCGATTTCAGAATCACATGGAAATCGCGCGGGTCTTATTTGTATGAGTTATTAGAGCTAGTTCAGACATGGCGGAATCCGTGCGGATGCAAATCGCGCGGTTAGACCGCGCGGATCTTATTTACATTAGCGCCTATAAATTCGTTCATACCTGTCCGCGCGGATTGACAAACCGCGCGGCTACCGCCACTCAACCGCTAGAAAATGAATTCGCGCGGTTGCCGCTCGGATCTATTTACTTGACGTACCTAGAGCGCGTTCAGTTGCTCTGCGGAAGCCGCGCGTATCGGACGGTGACAATGGATCGCTTCGACACCGAGCTATTCATCGATGAGGTGGAAAAGAGACCTGCTTTGTGGGACATCCAATGTGCAGAATATTCCAATAAAATTATTAGAAACGGAGCTTGGCAGGAGCTGGTGGATATTTTTGGAGAAAATGAGGATTCTTTGGAAAAAAAGGTTCTTTTTGGTCAGTATGTATTTAATTTTACATTTATCAGGGTAGTTTACATATTTTGTAATTGACAGTCCACCCCAAATAACTAAACTATATAAAAATGTTGTTATTGTGATTGGAGGTAAGTATCGGGCGCGGGAAAAATCTCACGATTCTCACGCACGCAAACACCACGCCTCGCTACTCGCCTCTAGTACTCGCCTCCAGTGAGGTCAACTTCGTTCTATCCGGGTGTCCCTTGACACCTCTCAAGTTTTTATATTTTTGTGTCTTGCCATTCTACACGACCCTCATTTACAAAGTAATTAGCATATTTGTCTCTAATATTTAATGATGACGGTGTACCCCTTCCTGCATGTAATGTATTAAGATTACTCATTGGCCCAGTATATAAAGTATCTTCAAACTGTATACCATCTCTAGTTCTAACAAAATTGTGTAGCACACAACAGGCCTTTATTATGTCTTCGGCAAAGTCTATATTAACGTTTATAGGCCTATGAAAAATGCGCCACTTGTTTGCCAGAATTCCAAAAGTGCATTCAATATAACGTCGAGCTCTTGATAACCTGTAATTAAATATATTTTTTTCGTATGATAGCCCTCTACCTGCATAGGGTCGCATTACAGTTTCGGATAAACCAAACGCTTCATCGCCAACTATGACGTATGGCAATGGCGTAGGATCTGTGTTAGATATTGGTTTAGGTTTTGGTATGTGTAATGACTTTTCTATTAATCTTTTATAAAATACCGAATTTTTAAAAATTGCAGAATCACTACTTTTTCCATATGATCCAATATCTATGAAAGAAAAACAATAGTTACTATCACAAAGTGCCAACAGCACTATGGAAAAAAAAGTTTTGTAATTATAATACAAAGATCCAGAATCATTGGGTTTTGTAATCCTTATATGCTTGCCATCTATGGCGCCAATGCAATTGGGGAAATTTGCATATTTTTCAAAATCTGTAGCTATTTTCTTCCATATATCTTCGCTGGGTTCAGGCATGACATTTTTTGCGACTTTTTCCCACAGAGCTTCACATACTTCACGGACAATTCCTGTAATTGTAGATTTGCCAAGACGAAAGTTGTAATGCAGTTCTCCAAAGGAACAACCAGTACCCAGATATCTGAAACAATATAATCTTGATCTGTATCGTTTTGTTAACAAAGTTGCAAACTTTTCATTTATTAATTATAAGTCGCGGGCACCAGCTAGTTTAAAATAATGAGTGTCAATTATTTTATTTTAAATTTTTCAAATTTTTGAGTGTCTTCAAATATTTGACCGCTCCTGTATTTATAAGTCTACAATTTTGTTAAAAATACTGATTTCTGTTCCAGGTGTAACTTTACAAAAAAAGTGGAAGAATATACGGGATGCTTATAATAAGGAATTCAAGAAAGGCAAATCAATTCCTTCTGGTTCTGGTGCATGTAAAGGTTCAAAATACATGTATTTTGACCGGCTTTCTTTTCTTCAGAAGACAGTAGAAAACAAAGAAACGACATCAAACATACATGAAGCCAAAAATGAAGGAATTCAAAACATTGACCAAAACCAAGATAATTTTGTTAATGCACGTGAAATACAACCAGTACCCAATAAAAGGAAGAAGACTAAAATTACTTCAGAAGAGCGATTGGCTGACATATTAGAAAATAGCATTGAATCAAGGGATAAAATACAGAGACAATTACAAGAAAGTATGTCAAAGCAAGATGATGATGATAAGCTTTTTTGTATGTCATTGTATAAAGAGTTAAAAAAAATTCCAGAAAATAAGCGTTTGGCTACTAAAATTGAATTACTCCAGGTAATACAGAAAGGGCAGAAATTACCAGCGCCTATTCATATCACGAGCCAGCAGAACACGCCTAATGAAGTATTTTGGCAAAACCAACAATATTCAAACCCACAAGGATATTTTACAGGATATTCTACAATCGTACCAGGAGAGTCTCCATCGCCTTTATCATGCAATAGCACTGACGACTCACAGTCTTCTATAGTACAAAACATATATTCTGATGTATAAAATAAATATCTTACCTTAATGTAATCACGAGTTTTTCTTCTGGGGCCACGCTTGACCTCATATGGGTATCATTAGATGCAATTTGTTCACTGATCATTTCTAATAATTCATCAAATGAATTTATCGACATTCTCAAATAATTAAAGAATTTTGGTTCAAAACTTCTTAATTTTGGATATAAAGTCAGAAACTGACCATGGGTGAGCCGATCACGTAATATTGGATGCACCCAATACTGCCGTTTCTTCTTTCTTTCTTTTTTACGGAGCAACAAGTACACACATATTGCTTCTTCGACTTCCATGATTGGACTAGAACGCTGTCACTCTATGCGGATTACGGCACTCCGCATTTACATCCGCGTCTGTCTGAACACTTGCGTTTAGAACCGCGCGATTTGCATCCGCACGGATTCCGCCATGTCTGAACTAGCTCTTAAGTAATCGTTCAGACATACCCGCGCGGTTAATCAAACCGCACGGTTTCCGCAACCCAACCGCCAGAAAATAGAATCGCGATACTCCCGCGCGGTTCTATTACTATGAAGATCTTACTCAGCGTTCATTAGCATTGCGGGCACCGCGCGATTAACACGTCATAACAAGGTCAACTTGAGCACCGTGAGCTCGCTATCGCTTCGACACCGAGTTATTTATTGATGAAGTGGAGAGTTTTTCTTCTGGTAACACGCTTGCCCTCATATGTGTTTCAGAGCTTGAAATATCTTCCCTGATTAGTTCAATGAGTTCTTCAAAAGATTTTATTGACATTCTCAAATAGCCAATAGTGTTACAAATTTACCATGTGTCAGTCGATCCTCTCTGAATCTGCCTTTTCTTTATCAACCACAGACACGTTAGTTACTCTTCGACTTCCATCTTGAAACTGATCGCTAACTAACCGCCAATGTTTGAACAGTCGACATTTTTGCGGTTCAAACCGCACGATCTGACAATCGCGCGGTTCCCGCCGTGTCTGAACGAGTACTAAGTGATAACTCACCCCAAAATAAAATATATATTTTTATAGACAAACATTTTTGTTTTTATTTTTTTATGATATAACATACAAAAATACATACAACCCTTAGTTTTTATCTACTCTCTACGATCAACCCTTATTTGTTATTTGTTAGTTAAGAACTTATAACTTGAAAGCTGAGGTTTATATAGAGTAACATTCACAGAAAAACCTAAAAGTTTTCGTTCCGGAAAATCGAACTGACTCTGGGGTAGCATATGTTCCATGTTGGTACAGTAGTACATAACTAAAAAGGTAGGCTGAGTAAAATCACATTAAGGAGAAACGAAGTTCGCGGGGCACCTGGTATTCTATAAAACATTCAAAAAAATACCGGTAGACATTTATATAAAAACTGATCTTCAGCCGTATAGAAAAACGTTCCTTTATCTTGAATTAATGCTTTGGCATTCTTTAACCACGGAAGTCATTTAGCAAATACTAGTTCTTTTTGCCATTCATTAGACAAAAAAGTTAACAAACGTTTAGTCAAATAAACAATACATGAATGTTCCATTAGTCGTTGTTGATCAAATATGGTATCGGTATTCCAAGGTCTTTGGATATTTATATTTAAATTAAATGATTAGAATATACGGATCAATTTCCTATTTCCAATTCTATCAGAATCCGGAGAAACCTGCCTTGATGTGTTTATACAGTAGTTATTTGTAATTATACTCTGTTTCGTCATTTTTAAGGTTTTATGACACTTATCAGACGATCCCTTACTTTAGCGAAGAAGGGTTACTTACCTATTTACTTTTCCAAGGTAATTTCTTTTCCTACAGCAAATTTTAGTATATTAGTACAGTAGTTTAGGCGTGAAAGCGTTACAGCGTACATGCTGACGATATATATATAATTCCCGACAGACGTCCTGTACCACACGTCTATATAAAAAAAAATAGAATCCATTCGTTCCATCAACCTAATACATTATACGAAAGTTCACCTAAATCTAGGAGTAATTACAATCACACGCACAGAAGATTTCTGTATATAACGAAACATGATGCATGATTATACATTTTATTTAGACCGAGAATCAAAGTAAGTCTTTCATTTAAATCAAGAACTCTGCCACCCCTGAATCGAGTCACTAAATAAGAATCTTGCCCTACGATTCTAGCTAGAAGCATCTCCTCTTTTTATTATTATTATACACAAAAAAACATCATAATTGTTGAATTATTATGATTTGTACAAAAACAAAAAAATATAATTGCAGGTGAGTGAATGCTGCGACCCCGAGATCCGTGGTCGTCTCGGGTCCCTACCTACGCTGTCCATGTCGCTGGGAATCCTCATATCCTACATCGCGGGGAGCTGGCTTTACTGGAGATACCTTGCCTTTCTCTCAGCCACCTTTTGTGGTTCGTTGTATTATTTTCTATATTCGTACGACGTGTGGATCTTCTTCGGTTTTCTCATAGTAAAACATCTCAATAATTGAGCAGATAGAAAGAATATATAGGCGTTGTTGGTGCAGAGCGTTCGAACGCATGACTCTATTACTGTATATATTGTATTCCTTAATGAGCTGCTTCCTTTGATAGGCGAGTAAAAGTTACATAACACCTTGAGGTCATAAAAATAGTCTAGGACGTTTATATTGAAATCAGCAACGGATGTGGGTGACGTGGTCGTCTAATCCAATGAGGTTTAATTTTCTGCTAACTACATTTGGACACTGGTCATAGGTGATTAAAAACTGTTTCTGTACTCAGATATGATTGACTCTTTCATGATACTCATTAATGTTTTATAGTAATTCACTTTAGATGTTACATTTCTAATTCTGAAATTGTGAGTAATCAATAAATAAGTAATAAAATATAATATTTTCGTTATTTTAAAATTAGAACAACAATCGATGTATCGATATATATATATATATATACCGTATAATATTAAGATTATTAATATGTTGCCTGTCAAGCAAACACTGTTGACCGTAGTCAGAAGTTATAATCACATATGCAATGAATGTTTAATGGTTACGTAAGGATGTAGTGTCTGATACTACCGTAAAATGCTTTCTAGATTATATCAGTAGTGTAGTAAAAATTAAGAGCAAATATATAGATTTAAAAAGATCTTAATGTAGAAAGTTAAACTCGTTATAGCAAAAGATAAAAAAATAAATAAAAACCCACGCCAAGGCGCAAGGTAATTGTTATATACTATCAAAATGCCTAAATACACGGCTCTTAAAATTATAGGTGCCCAAATGTTTGCCGGATGTCGCTTCTATTAGTTGTTTATATAACAATTACCCACGCCTTTGCAAAAACGTTTTGTTTTTAATTGCATTGCCAGTATAAAATCTAAATATGTCTTCAACGCCTTGGAAATCCTTAATACCCTGTAGGTTTAGTTCTTAATATTTATTTTATCTATCAATGGCAAAAATAGTTTCTTATTTTTAAACTTACTTTAATGTTTATTATCCGTATATATTAGTATTTCTGATAAAACATTTTTTTTTCAGTGGGTATGTTTGTTGCCCTCCTCCCGTTGCCAGAATCTCCAGTATGGCTTGAAACACAAGGTTTGGACAACAGTGCATCTATGAAGTGGCTTCATCTATCTAAACACGCTGTTGCTAAAGTTAAAGATGGTATACAAGAGTAAGTATCGGTATTATAAATCCTATTTTTATTGAAATGTTAATAATCATATGTGTTATGTATTTATATCTTAAAACCCGTACATGAGAACGATAGAGAAACATTATTGTTCTTATTGCTACTTTATTAATAAATATAGAAGTAGTACTTATATATTATTATAGTAAGATATTAGTTTAATTTATTACTATAATATTTTAAAATAGATATTATTAAAATTACTATTAATCTACGGCCGATCTTACTTAAAAATGTACTTGTAGACCTGATACTGACTAAAATTGGCGTCTTCATTGATATCGTCTGTATCTTTCCAGGCCTGTGAAGAGTATATCCGGCAATTTGAATCCAGTACCTGCAGAGCCTGAACCAAAGAGTCTTTTCACTCGGGAAGTGTTCTTCTCATCTCCCGTGATCAAGCCATTGATAATTGTATTTGCACTACTTTTCTTCCAACAATTTAGTGGTATAGATGCCGTCATTTTCTTCACAGTCGAAATCTTCCAAAAATCAGGTAAATTTTTTTGAACTATAACTATAAAATAACCTTCATTCTTTTTCTCACTAAGCAATTAAATAAAAAAGTACTACATTAGTAACCTATTTGACGGAGTAATTATAGTATAATAATAATATAATTACTCGGTCAATAGGTGTCAGCACCTTTTTGTACCGGCAACTATGTATACCTATGATGTACACTGTACATAAGTAGAAATTAACAGCCTTGGTTCGAAGAAATCTTTTAAAATATGGGCATAGATATTTTGAGCAAAGCGAAATGATCAAATCATTCCCCCATTCAGCTCCAATCATTGAATTCTATGAAATTATCTACTAAAGCTGCTCCGTGCCTTTTAGTTGCCGAGTTGAATTTTGTCATATATCTACTTTTCATTTTCATATATCTATTGAGACTCAAAAATATTTCAAGGAGTAAATTTATACCCGGTAAAAAAAACAACGTAAATCTTGAGTAGGTACATTATTTATAACGAAATTGATGCTATTATAAATTAAGTATTATTTAGTATGTATATTTTAAAGAATAAACATATATAGATAAATCGATACACAATATTAGAGAACTTCTAAAAAACATACACAGTACTTCTAAATAACCGATAAGAATTGGTTTTTAAAGATTAAAAAAACATAATACATTTTTGGAGTAAGGTTTTAGATACAACTAGAATATCAATCAAAGACGTTATTGTCAACGTATCTGATTTATCTTTGTTATTTTGATAAAATGTCAAGAACCTCACTGAGTTTTCATAACAAAGCAAACAAGAGATTTTTAAAATTAGTTTTCGTTTGTGAGATATGTTATTTATTTAATATTTCGTTGAGAAAACGATAAAAAGAGGGTGCTTATCACCCAATTTTAGCTCTCAAATCTAAGGGTATATTCCCAACATCGGTTGCGTATTAATGGATATTATTCAGTGAAAAAAAGGAAATAAAAAAATATGATGTCCTGAGTAAGCTTTTATGATGAGGCAAACATTGTTGTTTAGAAGTAATCATAGAGTACGAAAAATACATTAATTACGGCAATCACACAAGACTTGTGCTTATGATATACCTACTAGGACAGGTTTTTCACGTAATTTATTTTCTGGCAGGTAGCAAATTGGATCCAATGATGGCCACAATAACAGTGGGTGCTGTGCAATTATTCAGCAATGGAATTAGTACAATCCTCGTCGACCGTGCTGGCCGAAGACCGCTGCTCCTGCTCTCAGCAGCGACCATGTCAGTCTCTATGGTTTCCATGGGAGCCTCTTTTTACTTCGAATTCGACCAAAATTCATGGATGGGGTAAGTTTCAATTATATAGTCGTCTCACCCTCATCCCTCACCTCAGCTATATTGCTTGGTGCTCGTAACAGAGACGCACACAAGGCGAATGCTACACGCTCGATATTTATCGTGATATTTGGATCGTAATCCAGAATCACGATGTATAGTACAGGCGTATCACGTATCGTGATACGGATCGCTGGATTTCTAGAAATCTAAAAATCCACGATCTGTATCAATTATCGTCGATAAATATCGAGCGTCTAGGGTATGGTCGATATTTATCGCGTCACTATTAATGCTTTTAGCGATGGAAGAGGACGCGCATATATGGAGGCGGAATAATATAGAGAATTCATAGTTGTATTAGAAACATTACCTATAAGTATAGGACACCTCAAATGCAAAGTAGGCAAACTACAGAAAATAATTTAAAAAATAACAGATTTGAAACGATCTGGTGCTGCAGCGGAAAATGTTTACAATCCAAAGTCTTGGATATTGATATATATCAGCATATACTGATAATAATAATAATAATGGCAACGCAAGCTTTCTTAATATTGTTACTCATATTGTAACACGAAACGTACGAGTGTACTCAATGAAATTTACCGTCCTACTGACGCGATCCGTATTGAGTGTGTAGTATACTACAAAAATACCAGATAAATATCTCGATAAATATCGAGCGTGTAGCATTCGCCCAAGGGATGTCAAATTAAATACCCAGTATCGGTATTATGCTCAGTGAATCGATCGACCAGTCAATAGACTAGTCCATAACGCGGTAGATGACTTGCGAAAGATACTTAAGCTCTTTAGCGCTTTACCTAATTTATTGTTTTTAAAATAGTTTCTTAATTTTTATATTAATTTATTAACATAATAAAAATTAAACAATAATCCATATGGCGGTTTATTTGTAGTTCCTCTTGGTTTGATCCATCGTTGATTTTGTATTTGTAGTTCTTCTTACTATGTAATGTTAACCATATATTTGTGTTTATAATCAAGTTTTACTAAATGTTACGTTATGTTTACTTTTTGTCCAAATATATATTCCATTCTTAGCTATAATTGTTATTTGTAAAGTATGTAAATTATAACGTATAAATGAGTTGTAAGAAAACAAATTAACAAAACATAAAGTCCTTGTATAAACACATTAAGTATTATTTTACTTTAACTGACACAATTCCCAATTTTCCAGACATTGGATTTGTCTGCAAAAACCATTCTTACGACATAACTGCATTATTAGTCTGGGAAACTGTTTGCACTATTTATAGTGAAGTATTAGAATGACAACTTGACATCCTAACTTAGTTTACAGGTTCAATGTACGGAAATATCGTGACTGGCCTTTTAAAAATTAAATGTTAACATAACAGTATTTTTGTGAATACTCGTGAGAATAGGCCAAGGTTGAAAAGTTCTAGTAACATTACTAAATCGTGATAATAATATATGATTGCCTTTAGGTTATTTTTTCGTGCTTGATTGCATAATGGTTTAGCATTTTTTAAGGTCACAGCTAATATTAGTATGTTGTAATATAAAAAATTGTCTATTTTTGCGGCTGATTCCAGTTCAATATGACGTTAAGATTCATATAAAGTCGTTTCGTTGGCGTAGGCGTATTTTTACGCACCTCTTACGGTAATCCCACAGCCACACGAACCGCCGTATTAGCTATTATTTTTTAAAAATAATAACAATCGATTGGCGTAAAATCACAACCTATGATGCATCGCTACTGTCTATATCTTGTATTCATAAACAAAATCTGCTTTGTACATATGCGATGCGATAAAATTTAATAAATAATATAAAACAAAATAAGGTGTAATATATGTTTGTATCAAACACTTTGTCGGATTTAATGCCAACCCAAATCAACCAAGTTTTGATGACAATTGGACCCGATAAGTGAAAAACTATACTCAGAAGGATTGAATGATTGTTGTATAATTGATTGCAGTTATAGATATAATTTGATCAGTTCCTTAACTTTGAACAAAAAGTATTGTGGTTAACTAATTAGAAAAGACGCCATGCGTTCCGGCTAATCTTCAAAAACCTGTTTAAAGATAAATTTAAATTGCAATTAGAGATAATTTATAGTCTACCAATAACCTATAAAAAACCATAATATTTACTTATCATATACAACAAGGTCTGCCCATAGATGGCATCTATATACGGACCTATCAACTAATATGTATTATCGTTTATTTTCAGCTATCTGCCCATTGCAAGTCTGGTAGTTTTCATGTTGGGCTTCTCTCTGGGTTTTGGCGGACTTCCCTTCTTGTTGCTCGGTGAACTCTTTCCCAAGCACTACAGATCACAGCTGTCAGGAATGGCCAGCGCGGTCAATCTGCTCTCCATGTTTTCTGTTATCAAGTCCTATCATGCTCTAGATGTAAGTATTTAGCAAGTATTTTGTAAGTGGTGCATTTTTCTTTTACTTTCTTCGGTTTAATGCACTAGTAATGTCGAGTTATGTAAAGTAACCAACACGTGTTTATATCCCTTTAAGAATTTTTATTTTTAAGAAACCTGTTAGCCAATCAAACCAACACTGGTATTTAATATATGCAATAGAATCTAAGCTTAAGCGTAACGTACTTGAACTTCTGTATGTATGTATTAGGTACATACATGTGCACTTCCCTTCCCTATGTTTTAAAAGTAGAGACTTTTAGGGTCAGGGCCAAATTCACAAATATTTGATTTTGATTAACTTAAATAAAACGTTTGGTGAGAAAAACATTGCAAAACTCTCTTTATTTAAATATGTATATATGTCTTGTGTAAAAAAATGTTTTTTTTTTTCAGCTTGTATTAACTTCAGCCGGTACATTCTGGCTGTATGCAGTATTTTGTGGACTGGCGTTAGTCTTTGTCGCGTTCTTTGTTCCTGAGACTAAAGGAAAGTCCCTCGCGGAGATCGAGCAGCATTTCCGGGGCAATAAGCACCAGGAAACCGTCAGCTTGCAAAATATACAAACAAAATTTTGATATTTGCTTGAAAATAAGCAATTATAGTATTATTTACATGAGTATAATATCAATAACTTACAGTTTTATCGATTTTAAATATATACGTATTTTTATACAAAAATAATCACATCTATTCAGAAGACTGTAAGTTATAGGTAATATATTCACTTCCAATCTCAGTTTGTAACATTACGATGTTGGTTTGTGGAGCTACTATTGAAATAAAATTGACGCCAAAATTATGATGATAAGTTAAGGTTAAGAAACAATTCATAACAAACAAGAAAGAAAAGGTTTGAATCAAAAAGCTTTTGTGTTGTGGTTGTGTGTCACATGTGTAGTGTTATATTTATTCGAATCTGAAAACTGAACTGTTATCTACTAGAATTATTTTTTTAACTAATCCGTAAGTCAAACAAAAGTATGTACAATCAATCGATCATCAATCAATCTATCAAGCGGCTTTACCTGTGATAAATATTTAAATAGTTTAGTAGTATAAAAAACTTATTAAAAAATATGGTTCCTTTTTTTAATGATTGTGCCAAAATGTTTTGTACTAAGAATATGATAGCAATAGGAGTCTTATATTATATGAGTTGTCTAAAATGTCAAGTCATAAGTCAGAAAACACTGGCTCGTACATTCATAAAATTGCGCCGTTTTAACTAAAGTACATACCTAACTCATCATGACGAGAGAATACTTTAGTTTAAAGAGTGCACTTTTTATTTACATTAAGAAGCCTAAGTTAGAGATATTTTAAAGTTTACATCATATATATGTACGCGGAAATCTGGCGCCACTTATCCAACTGAAAAAAAAGAAATTGAAAATCTATCATGCAAGATTAATTTGATAGCATTACATTATATTAACATCGAAGCACCATTGAAAACTATTGTAGCATCAATTTGTATAAATTTCTTTATAATTATATATATTGTAATTTATAAGCATGGTTGGTATGTAATAATTAAAGCTATGGGTTTAAAACTGTCTGGCATTCTTATTCTAGATGAATAAATTTTTGACAATATGGTTGAGATATGGTTTTGTTTTTATCTAGGGACAAAGAGCCTTTTCAATTTTGTTTATTTTTATAAGTTACTATTATCTGCGTGACTTCGCGAAGAAACTGAAAGGCGTTTTATATAAGATAAATCAGAATGCAAGAATCTTTATTTTAACAAGTGTGTACACTATTGAAATGTAATGTAATAAATCTTGGTTTATATGCTACATCCTCATAAGAACCTCGGCCCGCTGTCCACGAGAAAAAGGCACTTATCACCCCTTAAAAATGTTTTGTAATATTAATGCGTGCACATTAAACGTGAAACTTATGATAATAATTATTATATATTTAACATATGAATCCTTCTTGAATTACTTTATCATATCATGAAAATCGCATTAAAATGCGTTGTTTTAAACTCTTTGGATTCTATACTGTGTAATTTCATAATTACCACTTAATAAATAAGGAACAGAATCTTTATAATAATCAATAATATATATCGATAATAATCCCGATATTTATATTTTTTTAAGTTTAGTATATACAAGAAAGATAACTTAAGAGGAATACGGTCAATAAGTCAGTAAAGAATGAAATGTTACTAGATATTTTAATACATATTTATTTTGATACAATTGTCTGTTTAGTTCACCATTAGATTTTGTTATTGTTGGCTGTGTATTGTTATATGTTAATATTTTGAAATAAAATATATCTTTGTCGTGTTTACTTTGTTACAATATTTATGTTACTCAATTATAAATAAGATATTAGGGTGCGGTAGTGGATATTGATTTCACTCGCACTGATAAATGTATAATTGCAGAATATCAGCGAAATCTAGTTAATTTTGGCTCCGGACAGCACTCATTAGGAAAGGTTTTATTGTGGAACCAGCTGTCCACTAAAGTATTTCCCAACCAATTCGACTTAGGGACCTTCAAGAAGCGAAAAGTGAAAAAAATAAGAGAAAAGCGTACCAATTCTTGAAAGGCCGGTAACGCACTCGCGAGCCCTCTGGGATTGAGAGTGTCCATGGCACAATAATGATATCACTTAACATCAGATAAGCCTTCCTACCCATTGGCCGTTGGCATTCTTAAGTTCATTTCTTCAGAGTTTGGGTTAACGTAGGCTTATCATTTCCTATTAACTATTATATTTATGGTCAAATAATCTGATAATGCCTCAAAATACTGGAAAGTTGATGTATGAAAAAGATATTATCCTACTAATATTATAAACGCGAAAGTTTGTAAGTATCTTCACGTAAAAACTACTGAATGGATTTTATTGAAACTTTACAATAATGTAGCTCATACATTAGAATAGCACATGGGCAACAACAACAATTTATAAAGATATTGAGTGAATTGTCCAAAATATCAAGTAAGCAGAAAAAATCTACTATCTACGAGCTATTCTGCCGTGCGCTACCAAAACCGCTAGACTTACATATGTAATGTGTGCTGGAAATGTTTATCTTAAATAGTCCTAGAAAAAAGCCCGCCATAGTATTTATATATATATATATATATATATATATGTCTTATGTGTAAGCCATTATAGCCAATAGTGAACCATAACTACAATAAAAATTGATAACAATTTATTTCATATGCACATTTGGTAGTAATTAATTGATTCCTAAATGAAAAAAGATACTTTTATCGCTTCTGATATTAAAAGTAGATAAAATATCGTTCACGCTATATCATTTAGGCAAATATTATTTTAATCCTGCGCAGACGAAGTCGCGGGCACCAGCTAGTTTATATATATAATTGCTTATGTTGCAAACAGATTGTATAACGTGACCTAATAATATTATTATTTATCTGTATTTGGAGAGAAATAACTTCGACGTTATAAATGAAACTAGGATTTCCTTCTTATTTTATCATATGAATTTATGGTATTCCAATTTATACAGCAATCCTATTTTTCTAAACTTATATTATTAATTCGTTATAGTTTTCAATATTCAATATATGTGTATAATTTTGTTTCGAGAGATGCAACTAAACTATTGCACAAGTTCAAAGCCTAAGATTTAAAATATTACCATTCAATATTGAATATAGACCATTTGCAATGGTTCGTGACATGTGCATCGGTGTCATCCCGACACGAGCACGGCGCACAGTGGGCTGGGATTTCAAAGTTTGGTCTTAAGAGATAAAATGTATATTTTTGGTATCTAGACATATATTTAAAACGTTTTTATTCTTTGAGTTTTTTTTAATTAACTAATAGTTTCGGAGATATAGCAATTTCAAATTTGTATGAAGTCTATGACTTTTTAATTTAGCAATCCATAATAAAAGAAACTTACATATTATGTATAATAAATTGACTAAAGCAAGTATGTATACTTTAAAAAGATCTCTACAAATGTGTAATCAACATTTGTGTAATCAACGTTTGACATTTTTCATCACGTCATAGGGTGGTCACCCTATGACGTCATTTGTTTGTCATCACCACCCTATGACGTCATTTGTTTTGATACTTTTTTTTCTGAGAATCAAGTGATAAGAGCGCAACAACAAATGACGTGTCGTTACCTGATTGGTGCATCGATACTGCACAAATTGTTTTTTAGTGTTTTACACTTTAGTGTTCTATTACCCACCATAATAGACGGACTACCCCATACATATTATTATTTGTCACATAACGTTTGTAAAAATGTTTCAAGATTTAATGACAAACCTTGATCTCTTCGTTATTTTAAAAGTCAGTGGTAGTATTAAAAATAATGATATATTATATAGTGAGATAAAGTCCAAACTCTTAGTCAATTTAAGTGATGAACACGAAAAGTCTTTAAAATCGTTTTGTGCAAAATTTTGTTTTAATTTAAATAGAAGATGGCAAAATGCTCATTGTAAAGGCGATATTTTCAGAACTAAAAATAGCGAATGGCTACAAACAAACGTCATATGGCCAGACTTTATGAATGGTTTAATAAGCAATAATGATGATCGTGCAGAACCAAGTACATCAACTCAGTTTGAGTCCCAAGCAAAAGTTTCTATCGGTGTATCTACTGAACAAAGTCCTAGAAAAAGTGTTAACGAAAAAGACAACAATATATTTCCATCGTATTATCAAGTGCAACATGCGAAAATGGAATGTTATCCATCAAAAAACGCTATCAAAGTGACAGAAACCTCAGCCAAAATAAAGTTACAAGCTCTACTGGATGTAACGACAAGAAGAATAATGCTGCCACTCATCATCGACAGTAAGTATAAGCAACTAACACTTATCAGTAAGTGGGGATTTGATGGTGCTTCTAATCAAGCGAATTACAAGCAAAAAATCCAAACAGACGACGACACTTCAGACAGTCAATTTGATGATTCAAGCATATTCATGGGAAGCTTAGTACCAATCAGATTGGTTTGCGGCGAACAAGTTATCTGGCAAAATGATTCCCCGAATTCATCATATTGGTGTCGTCCAATCTTTTTCGAATTTGTGAAAGAAAACAAAATAACCATATTGCAGGAAAAAAATGCCATTAAGCAAGAAATTGCTGATTTAATGGATACAGAAGTCGGGGAAATAAATATTTCACACTCTTTATTAATGACAATGATAGACGGAAAAGCAACATCAATATTATGTGACACTTCATCTCAGAGATGCGACATTTGTAAAGCCACTCCAAGTGAGATGAATAATTTATCCTTAATTGCGTCAAAACAGACTGATTTAGATCTTTGTAGATACGGATTGTCATCATTGCACATATGGATACGAATGATGGAATGCATTTTGCATATAGCTTACAGATTAACGATAAAGACATGGGCTGTGAAGGGAGACACCAAGTGTATCCTGGAAAGCAAAAAGAAAAACATACAGGATGCTTTTAAAAATAGAATGGGCCTTCTGATTGATGTTGTCAAACAAGGTCATGGCACCACCAATGATGGAAATACCGCTAGAAGATTTTTTGCAAATCCAAACATTACTGCTGAGATAACAGGTGTTAGCGAGAACTTAATAAGGCGGTTTGCAATCATTTTAGAGGCAATTTCATCGTTACATTGATGTAGTCAAATTTCATGATTATGCTCAAGCCACTATGCAACTGTATGTAGACTTATATAGTTGGTATTATATGCCTTCAAGTGTTCATAAAGTTCTAATGCATGGTGCAGCTATAATTGAAAGTTTTAGTCTACTACCAATTGGACAGCTATCTGAAGAAGCTGCTGAAGCTAGAAATAAAGACTTTCGTATGTACCGCCAACACCATTCTAGAAAATGCAGCAGAAAAGCTACAAATGAAGATATTTTAAACAATTTATTGATCAGCTCTGATCCACCATCATCCATTTCAACGAAACGACACAAATTTGGCAGAAAACATAAATCCTTGTCAAAAGAAGCACAAAGTTTGATCATTGAACGGGCAGAGACGTTTGATGATGACGATCAGGAAAATTTTGAAATAGCTAATGTTGATATCCTGGACACTGATTAAATTAAAACAGCTAGTTTGTATTTTTTTTACGTATTTTGTTAGGCTTTAAGGCCTAAGGGGGATACCACTTAGGGTGGTGAGGAATCGAGAACAAATGTTGAAATTGCGACCAAATCGGGGAAAATCGAGACTCGAGAGTAAGCGTAAAAATAGGACAAATATACGTGTTATGCTCATGTAAAGTCAATTACATGAGAAAATTTGAGAATTACGAGATTTTCACTGTTTTTTATTTTTTTCCATACAAAATTAACTTTGAAAATGAATAACTCCGAAAATACTAAGTTATCTGAAAAGTCGATAGTAGTAATAGTTTCTTATAATCAATAGAAAAATCCAACTGAATGATAAAAAATTAAAAAAAATAAACTATTTTTTTTCAAATGCTAAGTCCACTACCGGCCCGTTTCGTTCCACTGTGCGGCGTAAGCGCAGCTGTGTTGTGCAATGCAATATACCTTAATGACTTGGCTCTTATAGCAAATATGTAGCTTCAATCTGTAAGTTTGTTACCTTTTCAATACTGACTTTTTAGCATGATCTAGACATTATTTACAGTTTTCGTATCGGTAGGTTTTTTCAATACGATGATATCAAGCATGTATTCTCCATACAAGATTAAGACGAATCCTATTTGAATGTTTGATGGTCGTCTTTTGTTAAATTTTATCGTTATTACCTTTATGATTTCGATGTTATGTATTGTTCGTGTTATAACTAAAGTTCTGTCACGGGTGAGTACTAAGTACGGCATAGCTAGCAATGCCATAAAATTTTATGAAATGAAGTACCAAATTTCCATATAATTTATATTAAAATGAAAAATTAATGCATTAACTATTATTATAATGAATGGCAAAATGAACGATAAAGAAGGAGAAGAAAGAAGCCAAGAAGTTTAATTACCCAAGTCATACTTATCATACTTATGACGGTACCTTGATGACCATTCAGTGGCCATTTTAGTCACTATCTACAAGTTATATAGTCAAAATATGAGATAAAAATTAATTATGTATCCAAGATTGATTTCATAATAAATTATACAAAAGCTTCTATCTCGTGCTTCGTACGAAATTATACCAATGAAAGGACACGAAACGCGTGAGGTACTTTGGCCTGTATCACGCTCTTCGTTAGAATCGTTCCTATATAAAGTCCGAGTTAATCCACTTTAAAACATTCAGGAGTCAACTTCCAGTATCAACAGCCCTTTGTATTAAGGGCAATAATACTCCTCTTAAATATCGAATAATTTAATAAAATCGAATTCACGATGATTCTTGTAAGTTAAATTTGATTTCAATAAAATTTACTAGCACATTTTTTATCATTCAATTGCTAATTTATAGAACTTTATTTTCAGTGGGCGATCTGTTTAACTGCACTTGTGTGGACCACAACTAAATGTGAACCACCAGTTAACAGCTATCTACCTCCATCTGGTAGTAATTCTAGACCATCTTCTCAGTATGGCACACCAGCTCTAAATGGCCAAAGGGGCCAGGGCCAGCTTCAATCTCAAAGATTCCAAAATCAACCTTCCGATAGCTTTAATACACCTAGCTCAGGACAATCCCTGACCTCCGAATATGGGGCACCTGGCCAAGGATCTGGTTTTCCAAGGGGTGGTCAACGTGGATTAGGGCAGGGAAACATACCAAGTTCGCAATACGGATCTCCAAACGGTTTTGATGGGCAATCCTCATTTGGTTCAGGTAGCAATCGTCCTCAAACATCTTACGGTACACCAAATCAAGGTAATAACCAATTTGGAGGACGTAATGCCCAAAGACCTGATGCTGCCTACGGAACACCTGCAAGTGGCTTCCAGCCATCCGGTGATTTTGGTTCAGATGGCTATTCCGGTTCCAGTTCTCGCCCTGGAAGTAGAGGCCGTCAACCACAGAGAGGCTCACCTTCGTCATCTTATGGAACCCCTGATTTCGGTAATAATCTAGATGGTTCAAGTCAAAATTATCGTGGATCAGGGGTAGATGGTTCTAATGTAAGTTAAAATTAACTGTTAACCTTTAAGCAAAACTAGAAAATAAATACAACTCAATTAAGACCTTTAATTTTACAAAATCTTATTTTTGCAGGAACCTGCCAAATATCAGTTTAGTTATGAGGTAGACGATGCTGAAACAGGTACAAAGTTCGGTCATTCCGAGCAGAGAGATGGTGATGTGGCTATAGGGGAATATAACGTAGTGCTGCCTGACGGTAGGAAACAGATTGTTGAGTATGAGGCTGACCAGGATGGATATAAGCCTCAAATACGATACGAGGGTTTGTTTATTCTTTCCTATAAAATTAAGCAATGGGTTTAGTATAATTTTTATTTGAATTTAAAAAGCATGCAGCATTATCTTAAATTATTGGCCGTTGTCCGTATTCGGAATGAATCACAATGAGGCAAACAGCGTATTTCGATCTATATAGAATGGCCCTTTGTTTGAAAACACTGGTTGCGTTCGTTTCACTGCTCTCGATCCGAAACTATTCACTTACATAAATGTTTCGGCATTTTAAATATATTTTGCGTTTTCAGGAGATGCATCTGGTTCCGGATCTGGTTTTGGCTCCGGCGTTGGATTTGGTAAATATTTAAACAACTTTTTTCAGAAGATAGTACATACGATAATTGGCCCGAATCTGTCTTAATTTTTAGATTTACACGCGGATACAGCATAAATTACATTAATTAAATGGTTAAAGTAGATATTTATCTTATAAAATACCGAGAGAGGTGACCTGACCTACGCATTGATTTATTTAAACTTTTTTATTTTGGTTTTATTTAAATATTTATAGGTGGTGGTCGTGGAGTTGGTCAAGGGGGCAGCCAAGGATATCCTCGTGGTGGTGCAGGTGCTAATACGTTTGCTGGTGCTGATGCTGGTTATCCGCGAGGTCCCGGTTCTCAAGGTATCTCTGGTGGTTTTGGACAAAATGCACCGGGTGGACAAGGAGGAAACGTCCCTGGTGCTGGGTATCCCGGTCGCGGCCAAGGTCTGAGAGGCCCTGGTTTTGGATCAGGTGGTGACGACGAAGGCTATCCAAGTGGCGGACCAAACGGACCCAGAGGTTCTGGATATTAATGGATTCTCCAACCAGACTGTTGCTCATGATTACTCACTTTATACGCTTTGTAAATAAACGATGAAATATAAACTGACTTTTTTTTAAAGCATTTATTAACAAAAAAATTAACTTCAAATAAAGCTCATTCGGAAATGCAATACACTGTACGCACTTTTGTATACATATTAATACTGGCAGTTTCTACACTACAGTATAACTAAAAACTTTACACAACTAGAACGGCGAAAGAAAGTCTCTTAATTAATAACAAAAAAATAATAACTTTAGCGGAATTTCATGCGAAACTAAATGCAATTCGAACAATATTAAAGTTTTATATGCAGTAATAAGAAAAACCGTAATTTGCTTAACATTGAGAAACCTTCTTAACATCTTTAGTTTCAAAAGTATTATAATTGTGACATCATAGTAAAATTTGTAATACAACCATCATCATAACGCTTGAAACGGAAATTCTCATGATAGCTCCGATACCTGTAAAACAAAATATAATATGCATTCCTTTGTAAATAAAAAGCAATCACTCTAACTAGACTTTGTTAAAAGTTAATACGGTTAATACTAAATACGGATTATGGCCTACCTTGGTCATTCTGAGATTCAGCTACCGCCATCTCTATGTCATCATACGAGCTTAGCTGAGTTTGTTGATCGAATAACCTGTTTATTTCCTCATTCATTACGTCCTCAGATATCGGATCGATCCTATTGTCTTCTGCGCGTATTATATGGTGTACAACCTCGTCTTGATATAAAGGCGCTATAGTGGCCTGACACTGAAAATTTTATAGTGAATACGATTCGCTATGGTGGAATAATTCTATTGTAACAATCCATGTTTAAATTATACATGCAAATATAGTCTAATCTTTATTCATGTTGCGTTCAAGATACTATGAATTTGATGGTTTGGCTATTGAGTCGGTCGTAGCGTGATGTTATAAAGTCTATTTAGATAATTGGAATAGTTATTCCTGAAATTAGCGCTTTCAACCAACCAAACAAATATCTTCAGTTTTAAAATATTAATTACATATACTGTATTTTTCTCGTTTTAAATTGTATTCTGTTTCTTATATTTTTAGCAAAAACGAAAAACGAATAGTTTTTAAATTTAATGTTTAAAAAATATTACAATTTCTTTGATAATAACAAATACATACGAACAACTCGTGAACATTATATTTTTAAACCAACTGTTCGACGAAACAAAGGGATTCTTTTATCTATATATGTTAAAAATAAATAGCAAAGCCTTCTGAACATTCTAGTTACCGTATTATGCAAAATCTGCGCTGGTATTGTTACGGTAGTATATTCATATTACTAAAAACTTCTACCATAATGAAGAGACAATACCTTCAGTTGCAATATTCCATTTTCAAAATGTTCTTTTTTCACAATGAATCTTAATTGTAGTATAGTTTCTCTTGCATCCGGACGCTCTCTCGATATTCTATACCAGGGACCGGTGACGTATTTTCTTGGAGCTGCCTCATTATTAATTAGCCATTTTAATCGGGCCTGTGGCCGAGATCTTGACGATGAGCAGTTGACAGCTATGATATCCCCTGCTCTATATTCTTCTTCGAGCCCTGTTACTTGGGGCCGTCTATATGGTAGTACTGAAACATATTAGTGTAGTGGAAAATATGTCAGTATTAAAACACATATGTCTAGGCAAAAGCCGTAAAAGTATATTTATACAAGTAGTGGGTCTTTATATATTGGAAACTGCTTTGTAAAAATAAATCCATTAAACATATAATGTTATTACTGTAACTGTTCTCAGTTGTATAATCTTTTGAGCCCTTGCAAAATATAGAACATTCAATGCAGTTAAATTCATCTTTTACATTCTGTAATCAACTTACTCACTGATTTTAAATTTATGAACACTATAGGCGCATAAATAGTGCAGGATTGGATTACCGAATTATTGGTGCAAATAATTTATTTGACTTTAGCTTAGTTGCATGCCAAATGTGGATTTAACTGGGGAACCTAATATCCACAAATAGCTATTATATTTACACGTTATTTAAGGTATTGTGTCTTCGAAATGTCTCTATTTTATTTGGCGAGTTGGAGATGCCAATTATATTTCAATATTAATTATGGTTAAATAACTTAGGCCAAATATGAGAAACGGGAAACCAATTTACAATGAATAAAAACATGTACATTACATACACAAGCAATTTCAGTCTAGTTAATTAGAGAGAAATTAAATTTTATGTACCTATGTATTTTATGTATGTTATAACGGCTCAATATTTTAAACAGAAAATTAAATAAGACTTATGTTTGGGTAATAAATATGTTTAATTTCTGAATTATCTTCGAATTTCTCTTCGAATATTTTTTTTTCTTATAGATTTAAATAATATATATTTTAGATACTTACGATGTACACTGATATTTCTTTCGTCATGAACGGTTATGAAATATGGCCCTTCACCCGACAATTCACATCTGTACAATCCAGCAGAATCGGAAGTCAAGTTTGTCAATTTGATGACGTTACTTGAAGAATCTTTTTCCTGTAATTTAAATTAAAATTAAATTACGTTTTATTTAAAAAAAATTATTTAATATAACGTAAGTTGCCTAATCATGTTAATTTAAGTATAACAAAATCTTGGTAGTGTCAAACCATTTTTTCTCGATAAATTATGTATATTGTACGCAGTAGAATTGTAGTTCCTTTTAAAAAACATTAGAAAGTTGTGGGTAGTATCAGCAAAGTTCAAAATTACAAATACTCGCAAATTTCTCCATTATTATGTCGTTCAACGATATGGATAAAATATAACATAAAATAAATCCCGTTAATATAACATAAAAACCATATGTCAGTCCAGCATATCCAGCTCGGTTGCAACAGCAGAATAACCTTATTAGCCCGGTCATTTTAGACATAAAAATAGTGATCAAATAAAGAAAATTCCGACAAAGATCTACAACTTTGCTTTGAGGTACTTTTTTGAAAAAACTTACCGTTTTCGAGAAAAATCCAAAAAACCTAAAATTTTGACTTTGGGCCCCGAATAAGTCCCTAAGCTCACATGGGACTGATGGGGACTTTTGACACTTTATTCCTTGTGGTAAACCTAAGGTCTCTACGAAGATTTGGCTTTGTCGGAATTTTCTTTATTTCAATTGTCTAAAATGACCGGGCTATATACGTGCTCACGGAGGCATCAGGCTGTTCAACTACTGACAACTTTTTACTTACAGGACTAAATTTAATATTTTCTCCCCCATCCAGGACGTCACGATCTGGAGTCGAATATGCTAACCACTAAACGAATAGTCATGTTTGTTATACACTATAGAGACATTTAGATGTTCATTGAATGTAGCGGCACGCACTTAACAAGTAATGTTATCTAAATATTGTTTTATGGAATCGAGTGTTTAACATCTAGAGAGGTCCTCGTTTATGAGAACTGGGGCAGGTTAAATTTCCCAATATGTGTATGACTGTATGTACGATATCGGTGGTTAAATTGTTATTCATTTTACAAAATTTATTTCACAATTTAATTTCACATAAATATAGTGTTTACAATTTTTATTTTCCCACCCTTTCGGTACCGTTAATAATTATAAAAAATTATTGTTCAAATTGTAGTAAGCCAGAAAACCGAATTTTGTCAATTGGGACAGGACACGCAACAACCTGGGTAGGTTAATGGCATAATTTTTATTCCCTAAATGCGGGAGCAGTTCGACTGCACTTGATGCTAGGCAGAAAATCACAAACTATATATAAAAATGTGAAGGTAAAAAAGTGAAAATTTACTATTATTTTTAAAGTTTTGCCTTATGTCCTGCGGTAAAGTACACTTTGTTAATTCGGTCATAGCGTGAGTTCCTCGATAAATATACTATTCAGCCTTGCGATTCTGTAACTCACTTTTCGAACTCTCACAGCGGATTTCGTTACAGTACAGTTTCGTTACAGTACAGAATCGCAAGGCAGAACAAAGATTTCAATTCGCACCAGGAATTTCTGTGAAAAACGCGTTCAACCAGTCTTAAAAAATAGTAAGTATAGAATGTTACAGATATTTACTTACATCCACATTGACTCCGATCTGCGGAAAAAAATTATACTGAACGTTATTGCTTGGTACATATTTGTAGAACTCTATTCCGTCTTTGTACCAATTGAGGGAATACAACATTTCTCCTTCAAGATCATATTGGCATTGGAGTAGTACGGACCCGCTTTCTACAGCATGACTCGGTACAGTAAGCTCTGTGATTCGAATGCTTACTGCAAACTCTGTAAAAAAGATTTTATGAACGCCTTTAAAAGTGTAATTAGTACCTCGGTACTGGAAGTGTTCGATTGTAGATGGTGCTGAATTAAACTTTCAGCGAAGCTAGAATACTTTCGGGAGGCAGGCAATTTAAAAAAAATTGTATAAATTAACCTAAAATTGTAGTAGATTACATATAGAGTACATGTATAGATTTTTAAGCGTACAATGTGTTACTTAAATAAATGATTCATTAACTAGTCGATCACTTGTATATTATGTGTAAATTGAGAAATTTATCCGAATCAATGTACCTAATTGTATATTGTCTCATATAAACAATAATAAAACAAATGGTGCCACATCCCTTGGTCTTAAAGTAGGTGATCATACTTCTGTGAGTTTACAGATAGGTTTCCTCTCGATGTTTTGCTTCGCCGTACGAACGAGACATAAATTGCGTACACGGAAAGTAAAATTTGTGTACAACTGTTATTCGAATGCGACCTGAGAGTTCGATTTGTGCGCTAGCAACACTCCTTAAATACACGAAATAATAAATGAGGATGCAAAAATAGAAAAGCTTTGACATTTTTGGTTGTGATTTCTCTGAGATAAACATTCATTCATTCACATTCGTTATCCCGTTTTCAGTGTCTCGCGGTAAGCCGATAAACAATTTTCGACGAATACATACAAAATAAACGGAATATATTTTGTTGTATATTAATAACTATGAATCATTTTAGACGTATGCGACTATTGAAATCTCACAGACTAAGCACCTCTTTTCTTTACACCTCTATGCAAATTTCGCTTATAATCTAAATAATTGATCTAACTTTAATAAGTAGCAAACTAACCTTGTTTCAGAAGAAACAACAAACACAATGAAACACATTTCCCACACATTTTCACTCTAGCTTTTAACCTTAATGTATCGCCATTTTAATAACCTCTGTTCCCATATTGTATGGAATTGTTTATTATCTGAATTGACAATGGACTTCAATACGGAGTGGAGTTGCGGTAGTATAAGAATAAATAGGCCAGCGAAATCCGGCGGCGCGTCTAATTTTAAAACTTAACTGTCCCGCGCATGCGCCGAACTTTCGCAGATTACATATTGCGTGTACATCGGTAATTTATGCACCTTTTATTAAAAATATGAAAAGCTGTTATAAAAAGAGGATTTTGTTAGAATTTTTTTCTGACTTTGCGAATTATTTTTTCAGTTACAGATCACTTCCGTAAGCGAGAACCAGTTAATGCTTGGTATGGAATAGAAATTCATAATTTTTTATTGTAATTATTTCAAAATCAATAGCTTTTTATTGTAATTTTTTAAAATATAATCGCTCTATACTAGTAAAAAACTATTTTTCATTATATTACATATTTATATTTTATAAGTTTAGCTGGTTCTTTGTGACGTACATTTTTATTTTATTTTAACGTGAGGAAATATAATCCGTATTATTGAACGTATTGTTAATTTTTAATATTACGGATATTTTATTCAGTGTTGATTTAAACGCTTGGAACAGTGGTAATGTGGTGGTAAATGTGGCTTTTGTTATGAAATTTATGATAAAGTTTAATCATCATTTTATATTAAAATGGCAGTAACGGTAATTATGTCCTTTGGATTATGTTCTATATTTAAAACTGTTGCTAAATCGTATATGTGAGAATAATTCGTAATGGTTGTGTGAAACACATTTATAAATCTATTTAATACCTAACAGCAAAGCACTTAAACAGACAACATTAATTGATCATCGTAATTTGCAATAGTCATTTTTTACTTTATAAAAATATAAAATCTAGTATGTTTAGAATCCATTGAAATTCCCTTCGATGCAAAGTTCACAGAATATTTAAGTTAGCGTGTGGGGTGAGTAAATGACGTATTATGTTAGTAATCTATTGGTCAGTGGTCAGCATGACAAAGCTAATACGATAATTGGCAGTTTCAATGACTCATTTGAACTTTCTCAGAATATGGAAATTTTTAATTAGTTTCTACAAACTCGTTATTACCGAAAGTAAGACCCATTAAAGAATTTCTGCTTGAATTTCACCCCATTACACATGTTAAACAGCGTTTGATATGTTTTTTTCATTCATGAATACTTTTGATGACTAACACTTTTACGCGTGGACATATTAACGTGTGTACATATGATAGTTACTACATTTCATAAGATTTTCTACATTAAAATCGCCATGGTAACAGATAGTGGACTATGTATAGACCGCGTTAATAGGGTTCCGTTCATTATAAAAGAGTTGTTTCAACGTGCTATTTTCGTAAAATTTGAGTTACATCTTCTATTGACGTAACGAATTATGATCTTAGTAATAAGATAAAATGGCCTGGTGGAGGAATTCTAAATCAGTACTAGAAGTTAGTTTGCGGCTCACGTACAGTCCGTCCTACTCCCGAGAGATGTCACTATAACGGCTTGTATTGAGAAAAGTAAAAAATAAGTCAATTTCATCTGAGAATGTCAATATAAATCTGCTTTGTATTCATACCTTGCTTTGTTGATTATATAAAATATATTTCAAATTACATACATAATATTCGGTTATTTAGTTACGGTTATTAGAAACTATCCAAATGTAATATTTTATACAGTTCAAATAACCTATACCGACAAAATTTAAAACAGCTTAGCTTACCAGCAGTAAAATTTTGTATTTTTAGAGAAAGCACAGCGTGGCTATTTGTCCCTCGGGCCAAACAAGCAATAGCAAGATTTGCTTCCATCAATCTTTTACCTCTCTAGCTAAGCACTCGAAAAAATTGAATAAAGTTTGTTGTATGATCTGGTAAATGTGAATTTTCATATGACACTTGTTTATAATATTGAAATTTTGTATATTTTTCGGTTATTAAATGAAATAATATTCTATTATAAACGAAACAGAATATTATTAAGTAATATTCATTTGATTAACAGAACACCTAGTTATATACAAGAGAATAAATGTATTATTTCCTGCAGGGAAACAAAACTTCACAGTTTCAATTCCACGTGTCAGCGGACGGAAATTGAAAAACAACAACGAAGAACTGATGTTTTACAAACAGTCGCGTAACTGAAACTAAAATCGTGGATATCTCAATCTTATATACCTCTATTATTTATGAAGCTGTATATCTAATTCTGCTTTAAAATCTAGTATATTTTCCATTATGCTATAGGTAATTTGTTAACGCATATTGGCAAGTAACCCGCAGGTAAAATTTGGGACAGAGCTGATCTTACGAATTAAATATATCTGATAATCAAACCGCGGGCTTAACTAAAATAAAAGTTAATAGTTATATTTATATTAATTAGCGATAATAAAGTCCATACAATTCCACCAATTTTGTCACTCGTTTGAGTGGCACATCGCTAAGCGAGTAATATGCTGGCCCGGATGTTTGCACGTAGCTCACCATAAGTCAAAGTTATTCTGTTCAAGGCGTATTGTCAGCCATTTTACTCGTATGGGCCTGTTTTACAAAGAAGGTGTTCAGGTGCTACTGGGCTTGTCGAGGTTCTGCAGTGCGTCAGTTAGGTATTTTAGGCATAGTCCTAATAGTATTCTGAATATGCTGATTAAAAAGAACACGCATATCTTAACACGTTGGTATGCTGTCCATGACCCACTATGGGAGTTTTTTTCTGTTTTGTTTACTAGCCAATACTAAAATAGCAACTAAGAACGAATCGTTACTAACTAACTAAAACTAAATATGGATATTATCTGAAATAAATGAGTTATTATTACATTATTAGTATTATTAACTATGCCATAAAAAGCTATTTTGGAAGATGATAAGAAATCATAGTAGTACTGTAAAATCTCCAATAATTTTGTGTAAGTTTAAATAATTTAGTTTGGCCCAAACCAACCCAAACCAATTTACTTGTCCTCTGTCCTCCTATTATATGTCGCGTTCAGTAGACACGTAGCCCTGTAGGTAGTCACTTGAATGTTCTGATTAAAAGTTAAAACTTTTATACACCGTTGATTATTACTTGTTACTTGTAATTTCAAAATGTTATACTTTATAGCAATAAAAGTTTCATATGTTAGGTTTCAAACTTGAAAAGTCTGTTTCAACTTTCACTATAAAAACTTCAAATGTTGGCTTTATACGAGTTTGTAAGACGATCTTCAAGTTAAATGTTTTAACTCATTAATATTTTGTTCTATTGCATTTCAAAAAACGATTGTACTCGTTAGTTATATTTACTGAAAAATAATTTTATACGTTTCAAAATATAAAATTATTATTAGGGAGAATACTGCTATTTTCAGTAAATAAAGCTATTTGAGAACATTTCATATTCTCCTCGGGTTGCGTTAATTAAACGGGTCGAAGGGACGGACAAACTTATGTGGTTTGCAAACCCTCTACATTACCTTCAATCAAAGACAACATACGCTAAACAATTACATTAAAATTGTCTATTTCTAGAAGAAAAATGATCACACTATTTCATTGTGACCGACCAAAGAAATAAATCCTAATGAAGCGACCTCGCTTGTAAGGAATGAATGATTAAGCGGAGATCTTCGTTTGTTTTTGCTATAGGAGAGTGTGTGTACTGACACCTCAGAGGGGAAATTACGCCGCCTTCGGGACCTCACACCAGTAAATCATCATTAGAGTACTCGCTTGTGAGACACGCTTTATAAAAGATTCAACTTAATACAAACGAGACGAATAATGGGAAAATTACATTCCACGGCTCGAAAAAAATCTGAAAAGCCGTAATTCACATAAATATAATACTGGATTTGGTACGATCTTCCTTAGAAACGTTAATTTTTCAAGATTACACAGAGAACTGGCGTAATTTGTTTTATTATTCCTCGTTACTTTATATACTTTTCAGCTATTTGTAGGTGTATGGTGCTTAGATATAGGAATTGAAAGTAAAAAAATATATTCATATTAATAATGTAGTAAAAATGAGTATAACTTTGGTAGATACAATCTAAAAAGATATAAGCTTAAATGTTTACCACCACATTCATAAATGAAAAGTAATTTCCATAGTTAATAATTATTGTAATTGACATTTATTGGTAATTTGGTTTAAATCTATTCGTACACTTACTTATTTCATACAGAATCCGAAACCCAAACCGAAGTTTTATAATGTAAGTTAGAAACTAATGACGACTAATAAATAAATATAAGTTGTTATATCATCTAACCTTAAATGTAGTTCAGAATTACCCTAAAATCTTAAACAAGGACATTTTACAGCAATTAGCAAGCCGTAAACACCATTTTAACACGATGTAATAAAGGAACTTACAGAGCTATTTAAGCTCAATATAATTCTCGGTGACGACAAAAGTTACAAGCATAACAGTAAACATGTCCCCTACGGGTTAATAAGGTCAGGCCATTCATTGGGTAAGAAGGTCGACCCCAGCAGTCAATAAGAGATTAAGGAATTAGATTTTATAAGACAATATTTGACAACGAAATGCAGAATTGCTAGGAATTTTCTTACAGGATTTCTTTTTTCCTCTAATGGTTCTCAAATCAGTTTCACTATGAGCTAAGCGCCATAATGTCACTCTAAATAAAGCTTAGGGAAGGTTCCTATCGATACTTATGAAGCATGTCTGATTCTATCTCTATAAATAATTTCCACCTTAATAACCTGTTATTAGAACAATTCTTTAGGTGTTTATTATTATGTCAGTACAATAAAAAGACTACATATTTCTATTCTAAGCAACGACCAGAAATATTACTGATAAGGTTAGAAAATAAAGTTATTAATAATTTATCTAAAGCGACATTATTTCACAATTCGCTTTCATCTTATGAATCAACATTACCCAGTCGCATTAAGCAGCTGGTATTGTGTGAATTGGATCCATTTCAACACCTGCGGGTATGACGGACGAATCTAGGACAATAATTAATTATCCCTCAGTAATAAAACACGTAACATTCCCACAGATTGTGCGAGGTACTGTCTAATATTATTGTATGAGTTTGCCATATTCATAAACAAAGCGTCAAGAAGAAATTCTCTTCCAAAAAGAAGTTTTAAATGTTTATAGACGGTAAAAATCCTTTTTATTTTTAAAATAATTTTATAATGTGCGATGGTTTATGTTTCGAAGCAAATCATTTTCGTGACTAGTTGTGTATAAACGATATGAACGCATTGTCTGTCAAAGATTTTCTCAAAACATTTAATATTGGAGAGGTCAACAATATTTAATGCCTTTGGTTAGTACCTATGTAATTCGAATCAAACATTAAACATCAATACTTGAAATCAAAATTGCTTGCTGTCTTAATAAAACAATAATTTGCCACAGTGTAGAAAATTATTTTCCTTTACAGCATATTATGCGCAGTCAGAGGGGATTCCGGGGCAAACGAGAAACAAATCGAATTATGTTCAAATTAAATCTTTGCGGATACGGTGACCTAAACCCTCAAAACTTTTTTAATTTACAAGTTTAGTAATATAATATATTTATGAACTCATCGTCTGTTTCTTAATTCACTCATATCACCAAACCAAGCAAATAAAAGTGTTCATCGTTCTGCCCTGCGAAAATGACTGCTTCACGACTGATTTGAGAGCGACCGCCGATGCGAAAACCGCTGTGTGAGTTCGAAAAGTGAGTTACAGAATCGCAGGGCTGTACTTGACATATGGTCAAATTTGGAGCTGAAACGCATGACCTCTGGCATGTAATTGTACCTGGATTACGTTGTTCTAAAGGAGCTGCGATATAATCCTGATTTATTGCTTACAATAATTATCATATATATACAGAACAGAACATTTTAGTCAATGAGAACAAGAGTAAAGCGTAAATGCTTTAGAAAGGTCCGTTGTGAGAATTTAAAAGCAAAAGCTTTGGGTCTCGACAGTTGAGCAAATAACACAAACGTCCCAAACAGCGAACCATATGTGGTTCTGCTCATACTATTGTATGGAACGTTTTACACTTTGACTTGCGTTGAAGCATTTATAAACATTTTAGGAATACATTGCAAGATAACTCTTCCAAAAATTTTTCAGTCATAGATAAATATTTAGGCCTAAGCTTTGAGGTTTTTATTGTACGTTCTAAGTATGGAATTTTATATTTCTAGGCTAATGAATATTAGCTATCAGTCGATTCATGTATCTGTATAATTATTATTAATTATTTCAACTTCATATGTAACCAGTAGTTGTGATAACGATGGATATAATTATAGATCAATTAGTTTCATAACATTATTTATCAATATATTGATTGAGCGCTCGTAATAGAAATTGGAAAAATATTTTATGATTGATATGTCGCAGTGGCCTCTGGATTTCTTTAATATTTTTTTTATAAACAATGTGGTGATCTGCTTTCTCTACCTGACACATTTTTTTTGAAACTAAACCTGTTTTTTCAAGTATAAATTTCGCTCGTAAAAGAGAATTTTCATTCATTATATTTTACCTGTGATTTAAACATACTATCTCTGTCGCCACAGACAGCTATTAGTCTTAAGGTGGGAACTGACCAACGTTACGAGGTGTAATGTAACATGTAATGTAATGTTACACAGCGAGCATTCGTGCAGTCAGTACGTCGTGTTAAGGTCGATTTACATCAAACGAGCGAATGCTCATTCTATCCCCACTACATCAAATTCTTCTAGTGTAAACAGGCGTAGAGCATTCTTTCGTTGTTCTTAGTGCGTTCGCAAAGATTCTATAGAATATTCTAAGAATGCTCGTTCGCTTGATGTAAACGGCGCAAGAGCGCGCGAACAGTTGCTTAGAGCGTTCTATCATGTTCGGACGTGCTCGCGCCACTGAGCGGTCTTTTCAAAGCGTTCTTGTGTTCTAGCGATTGTTTACGTATCTTATCGATTAAATTATGGATTGGTCTCAAGAAAAATGTTTTTTAATGTTTTTTTTTTGTTTGTTGTTTATTGTTGTTTATTTATTGCACATACTTCAGATATAGCATTACATATTGTCGATTTAGACAGTTTAGTAAAATACATCAGGCTTCCATAGGGATCTCCAGTTGCCAAAAATCGCAAAGTCACTGCTAGTTTGTCATATGCAGGAATCGAGTCTCTAAAATTCGTACTTGATTTTCGAATTTTTTCGATGGTCAGAGATAGTAAATGATCAAAATCCTCCGGCGCCATTCTACAAAAGTTTTGGAATTGTCCACTTTCTTCTTGTTTTCGCATATCCGTCATTTTTTCACCTACATTATCCAGTGTCCTTCGATGCATTAAATTTGTAACCCACCAACGTCTCTTCCTTCTTTTATTTTTGAGTTTTCGCGACAAAATAATAAATGCAGCACTTGCAATAATGATATCGCTGTCAGAGTCAGACATAACGAAGCACTACCAATACTAACCACAGAATTGACACGAATGAGCAAAGAACATTCGATCTAGCTTTTGTTTACACTAAAAGATTACGAAAGAATGCTCTTGTTCTAGCTCTTGCTCTATGTTCGTTTGATGTAAATCGATACCTCTAGCTTTCGTTTACACTAAAAGATTACGAAAGAATGCTCTTGTTCTAGCTCTAGCTCTATGTTCGTTATATATAAATCGACCTTTACGGGGAAACCAGCGAGCAACGAGCCGCTCGATGCTCGCTGGTTTCGAGTGCTCCACCCGGCTGTCGGTTTTTTGGCGAATCCTTTGAGTGTTACGCGGTTCGGTCAGTACGCTCTTTGTCAAAAGTCGTCCCGAACGCACGCGCGTTGCGAGTAATCACACGTCAATCAATCAATCAATCAAACTTGGAGTGGAATAAAGAAAAATCTCTGTATTTTTCTATAAAATGGAAGAAAAGAGGAAGTGTTGTGGAACCCAGCTCATCCACAGCAAATAAATTCAACAGTTCTTCAAAATCGATCGGAGACATGCGTACAAAGTTTTTATACTGTCCAGTAATCATTTGGTTTTTCAAAGTTGCTATCAATGACAAACCACCACATACGCCTCTGTTTTTAAATAAGTTTGATCTCCAGTAACGTTTTTTCTTCTTCTTAATTTGGATGAAACAATAATTAAGTAGAATCAAAGATACCAACGCGTCCTCGCTGTCGGCCATCTCGTGAACACTGGCGGCGAAAGCGGAGCACAGACGTTTGACGAGCATGTTACGCCGATTTTAATACACAGCGTAAAGGTGGGAACTGACCAACGTTACGAGGTGTAATGTAACATGTAATGTAATGTTACACAGCGAGCATTCGTGCAGTCAGTACGTCGTGTTACGGGGAAACCAGCGAGCAACGAGCCGCTCGTTGCTCGCTTTGAGTGCTCCACCCGGCTGTCGGTTTTTTGGCGAATCCTTTGACTGTTACGCGGTTCAGTAATTACGCGTCGCACGTCGCGAGTGATCATGATTATGATTTTCTATAAATTGTGTCTTTTTTAAGTAATTTTTGTCCAATTAAATTCAACAGTTCTTCAAAATCGAGACCTGCGTACAAAGTTTTTATACTGTCCAGTAATCATTTGGTTTTTAATATTGCAATCAATAACAAACCACCTCATACGCCTGTGTTTTTAAATAAACTTGATGTCCAGTAACATTTTTTCTTCTTCTTAATTTGGATGAAACAATAATTAAATAGAATGAAAAATATCAACATTATCACTATCACATCTCGTGAACACTGGCGGCGAAAGTGGAGCACAGAGTTTTGACGAGCATGTTACGCCGATTTTAGAACACAGCGTGACATGCTCGATGCGAATGCTACATTACACCTCGTAACTTTGGTCAGTTCCCACCTTAACATGCTCGATGCGTTACACGCTCGATGCGAATGCTACATTACACATTTAACTTTGGTCAGTTCCCACCTTTACGCGTGCGACTCTTTCTAGTAATATTATTATTATTGTAAAGTGAGTTTTTTCTTTAATACTAACGATGCCATAATGTAGTTACTTATTCATAAGACGATATATAAAAATCAATTTTATAGGTTTCTAGATTAACCTTAATACGTGCTTCTACGTAATACTTTACCATGTACACCGTCTTATCGATATATAAATTGATATCTACCAAACCCTAATCAACAAATCAAACATTGATTTCCGTGATTCAAACAGGAATATTTATGGCACCCGAGGAAGTTTCACATGTAAAATATACTATTTGCTGATAAAGAGCCCTCGATATCTCCCCCTGGGGTATTGGACAATAGCGTGAGCCATTTCCACATTTCCCATTTAAATTTGTTCCCTTATCAAGGGGATGTTAAAAACATGCAAGGGGACATTGATGAGTCATCCTGATACAATTGCAGACCAACGACTGCTGGCTTTCTTAGGAACCGTGATTAACCTTTTGTTGCCGCCCTCGTGTATTACGTATGTATTCACTTAAAAATTGCGCTTATAAGTGGAAGAAAAAATAATATTGCTAATTTGACCATGTTAATTATTATTGACTAAAAATGGATTCTTCACTGTCCATTTTTCTTGTCCTATAAAATTTATTCGATGAAGGAAAACATCGTATGGAACCCGTAAATAAGAAAATGACTAAAAAATCACGATGTCAGTTCAAATTCCTGCTGAACGCAGATGACTAAAACTGTTCAAAGTAAAGTGTAGAAATACGAGCTACAACCCTATATGATTTCGTTGTAACAATTCAGGAGTATTGTTATTTGTTCACCTATTCATAATGTGTTAGTTAGTTGTTATTATATAAAGAGGCGGTAAATAATAGTATATTAAGGTTTCTTTGTAAAAGTCACGAGTTCAACCAGAAGTCTTGGTTCAATTCCTGGGTAAAGCTACGGTTTCCTAGAAAAGCGGTGCCGTTATCTGACGGCCGTACTGTAACGTTGGGTGACGTCACCCATACGTTGTCTATAATAACATCCGAGTAGGCTTTCTAGAGAACGTTGAGTGTCACCGTAACGTCAAATAGCGGTGCTTTCATTTGCATGTCGGCCGTCATAGCGGTGATAAACAGGTTCTACGTTTTTCGCGTGTAGCGGTGCGCATATTTAATTAATACAATGACTTGGAAGAGCGAAAATGATGGACAATTAATTGATTTTGTTAAAATCATGAAGCTATTGTACACAATATCAAATCCAAAGAGTACAGACCAGCTCAGCCTTGCGATTCTGTGACTCACTTTTCGAACTCTCACAGCGGTTTTCGCAGCGGCGGTCGCGCTCAAATCAGTCGTAAAGCAGTCATTTAAAGATTTGGCATTCTGATAAACAAACTAAACTAAAACTACTCCTTATGTTGCTATGTCCAAATCGTCCATTTTTCACCAGTGCACGACCTAACGCTCGAGTGAGTACTGAGTGACTACGATTGAATACGGTCGCACTACTTTCTAGGAAACCGCAGCTTGGCCACCGTACAGACGCCCGTTATTAACAACCGTAAAATGACGGTCGTTAGTTAACGGCACCGCTTTTCTAGGAAACCGTAGCTTAAACAAAATTTTGGTAAATGCATGAAAAAATTTGTGAACCAACTTTACGGCTGTACATATAATAGGGTGAAATTAATTTTCAAGGTCTATCTAACGAACTTTGAGCTCCGTTGACCTTTGTTGGCGCCTGTATTATGTATGATTTATATAAGGTTATTAGAGAGCGTCGGCAAAAGCAATTATAAATGCGTCCAACCTTTGTATATTTTAAACTTGCCGTGATATATTTTAAAAAGAATTCAAAAATTTTACCTCCCAACGTAAAATAAAATATACTTTATATACAAAATCTGTACTGTGTAAAAGACTATATGATTTTTGGAAAATGTTCAGAGGAGTTGTTCGGATTAATAACCTGCAAAGGAGTTTCATCATCAGACGTCAAGGCAGAATACGAAATTCCACCGGTATCACCTCGACATCCGTCTTTACACAACTGAGCGTTTTTTAAGGCAGTGTTTGTCACGCACCACCATTCAGTGGAATGAGCGCCCACTGAAGTATTTCCGAACCAATTCGACTTAGGGTCGTTCAAGAAAAGAGCGTACCAATTCCTAAAAGGCCAGCAACTCACTCGCGAGGCATTGGGAGTGTCCACGGGCGGCTATATCACTTAACATCAGATGAGCCTCCTGCCTGTTTGCCCCCTGTGCCTACTATGAAAAAATAAAAAAATATGGAGATACTAGTTTAATTAATATTGTTCATTGTTTTTCTATAGTGAATAATATTCATTAGTAGTATTACATGGAAAGTTTTCCGGGAGTTTTAAAAAATTCGTAATTGCATAGACTTTGATGTGGTCTTTCTGAATTTTAATGAAAATCTAACAAATGACTTTATTATTCATTCTAGAAAATAGTTTAGTGTTAATGAAACTAGACTTATGCTAAAAATTGCTTTTATGCGCAATTTTTCCTGTAGAGCGGAACAGAAATATGACGTGTAAAAATCTATAAAATTAACAATTTTCAAATCTCCCGGAATACTTTACAGGTAACCACTAATTTTCGAAACAAACTGTACGAAACGGGGTTTAGGGATTCAAATAATAACAATAAATTCTGTATATTCATATTTACTTCGAACTACTTAACTCATTATTTACATATTTATACTTATACTACGAAATGTACAACAATAAGCAACAGTTTAATTGAACAATAATAGACCTCGTACATAGATAATTTTCATTTTCATATCAAGATGATAAATTAATGTTATTAAAATTTATAATTTTAAATTTTCTTTCGTTTACTAAGTAGTTATAATATCATAAATAATCGCTATTCTATTTTAAACACGTTTAAATGATTTTAAAACTTTACATTATTTACAATCCTTAAATAATAGCTATGAAGCGGAAATATATGGACATGAAATCAGAATCAACATGAAATTTCACAGATTTAAACATTTATAGCGATTTAATAGCAAAATATTAAAATTATTAAAGATTGTTTTCTTTTGGTTGAAACTGTCGAGTCTGCAATGGTCAATGTTTAATATAAAAACCACGATGACGATACAATCTTCTCTTATTCATAAAAACTAAATTAATCATTAATATATATTAATAACTTTTATATTGTATGGCGTTATTAACAGTCCATAGCGTAACATAGGTAATAACCGCAAACAGATGAAATTTGTACTAAATCTTAATGTGTTTATGCTGTGACGAACAAAAATTTATCCATACCTTAGTTAAATTTGTATATTTGGTTTTTATGAATTAGTTTCAAGTAACGTAACGTACAACTATAGTTTGATGGTATTTATAATTTAATGTAAACAAATAATATATTTAAAATTAATAGGAAATATGAAGGCTTTTAGTAATTTAATGCAATTGAATAAAGATTTTTGAATTTTTTTGAATGCAATTAAGAATGTATAATGTATATGATAGTAATTAATTAATTACTCCCCCTGTCTTTGGCAAGCCTTAGCGGTATACTAAGGACCTTAAATTGGTCGCTGTTAAGTTAAGGTTGGTATCGCGTAATTTGGACTAAAATATGAAAGCAACCGGATATTGCAGACTCGAAACACAGAATTTCCGCGTAGCTAGCGATAATTTCACCGTATCACCTTTGTATATGACACCGGCAGATAATAAAATCCGCAAGTTTATACATTTTCTAGGAAATTTATAAACTTTCGTAGGATTTCGTAAACGAGAAATAAATTGTATTATGTTACGCCCACAATTTCGCATATAAAAAATAAATAAATCAGTGGCGCTACAACCTTGCTAGGTCTGGGCCTCAGATTTCTGTATCTGTTTCATGATCACTTGTCAATCTAATCGGCAAGAAGGGAATCAGTCTCCTGTGCCTGACACATGCCGTCGACTTTTTGGGTCTAAGACATGTCGGTTTCCTCACGATGTTTTTCACCGTTCGAGCAAATGTTAAGTGCGCACATAGAAAGAAAGTCTATTGGTACACAGCCAGGGATCGAATCTACGACCTCAGGTATGAGAGTCGCACGCTGAAGCCACTAGGCCAACACTGCTCTCTACTGTGTATATACCTATCCAAAATTAAAGTTTCGCGAGTACTAGGACATTCATAACCAACGTCTATTCTATTGTCCCTGTATATTAAGAAATCTTTTATTCTAATTTAATTATCCGTAAGCTTTGATTAAGTGACTAGTTATAAAACTGTTGTTTCCACTAATATACTGTGTTCTTTGTTTTCAACTGCACTTGTTAACGATCCTAAGAAATCGTTTAGCTTATAACAAAAAGCGAATAATCTGAAAATAAATACAAAGCTTCTTAGCTACAATTTTTCTTTAGATAATATTATTGAATAACTTTCTTTTTTTTGGCATTACAGTACAATGTTATATATGTTATAATTATATAACGTTTTTTTTGAGCATTGCTGGAAAAATACTTGAAGAAGAATTATTAAACAATTTACTAAGAAAAGAGAATAATATTACGTTCAAAATTTTCCTCATGATATGTTATTAAGCTCTCGTGGTTATTAACCACTGAAATGAAATTTCTTTTCATTTTATATAACCAGAAAACAAATTTGTACGATTAGAGAACATTGATTAAAAAGTATGTTTAAACGAGTGGCTACGGGTATCCAGGGTTATTTACGTACAAACATAGTATACAACTGACTTTTGGATGAAAATAATACAAACTAATACCAGCAATTACCGAATAATAGAACATTTCGATTGTCAGAAGGAAGATTAGAGAGTTTTTACACGTTACACATTTGTATATTTAACTGCATGCAAAAATTAAAATAATTGAAAAGGTATAAACATTTCTATTTTATTGGTAATAATGAGGAAAAACAGTAATAATTTGGTTATAAGCGCAGATGGGTTTGCACAGCCAGCAGCTTGGACGCGATCAGCTCTAGAATTTTCAGCGAGTTCCCGAGACCTTGCATAGCCCTTCATCCTCTCCCCTTGAACACTTTCCTCGTTGCTCCTCCAGTAGACTGTAGCTATCGTCGCTAGACACTGTAACAAAGATAGATATGATATTGTTGTTGTTGTTTCTGCCGTTATATTTTTAATTATTACAAAAGTACAAATAAGTAACATATTGTTTCTATTTTATTTAAAGAAAGTAAGATTATATATGTGTTTATTAGTTATATTGTGAAAATATAAAATTATATTTTCGAATATTACGCTTCTACGGAATACCTACTACACAATATAATAAATAGTTTTTAAACTAAAATTACCACAGTAGTGGAAAATGTCTGGAGTTGATGTCTTAAGTTCTATGAAGTACTAACAGTACTAACTTCAGACTACGACTATGTGATATAACTAAACTACAAGTTAATACATTTCGAACAAACTTGACTTGATCAAAAAGCACACTGAATGAAAATAATATTTTTTAGAAACAAATCTTTTGAAGATGTTTATAAATTCAATTTCATTAAATTATTACTTTGCGTGTCTGTTTCCATTTATTACTTAATTATATTTATGTAATATGATGTTATGTTTATGTGCCCGATTGGCAAGCGGTAGCGCGCGATCGCCAAAGGTATCTCTAGATTCGTAAGCCATCGCTCACCTTGGGTCACTGCGCCAGTGTAGTAAGTCACTAATATAATGTAGCTGGGACAAGTTTCAAAAGCAATTTTGAATGAGGGGATGATAATTTTGTCAAGTTTTTACTATATTTAGTTAGTAAATAACCGTTTTAGAGATAGCGAACGTTAACAAAACGTTAGACGTTTATTGTTATCGATTTGCATAGGCCTAAATTATGTGACACTCTCATTAACAACTATTTTCGTAGAGAGCGTGACCGTATAGATTAGTCTATTATAATAATACAATTTTCATTAAATGCTCAACTTAATAAAGTGTCATACGAGTATCAAATTATATCGAAACATGACACTTTCTATAAATAATATAAATTTATGTGTGTAAATTGTATCAGCAATATTATTTTTCGTTATTTTTAACACAACAAAGCCTAATTCTTTGAAAGCCTGACAGGTGCTTCTTACCCAATAATACAATACATTAAGAAAACCCATTATATTGAGAAATCTCGGAAATATAAAAAAGTTTTGTTACGGAATGCACAAAGACTGAACATTTTCAATTAAGCTCAACATCCCATAGCGAAATCATTTAAAATCGTCCGATATGTACAAAAAACTCAGATAAATAAAAGATAACAAATTTCATTATTGGAAAACGGATGAATTGAATTTTTGAGATAAAATATTATTTCAGCTTATTAAAAGTGTGATCTAAAGCTAAAACCGAATATTATATTAAATAATACAAGGATAATAGGTTTTATAGTAAAAAGTTTGCATCATGCCTCATGTATCATATCTATATAAATTCTTAAAAGGCCGGCAACGCGCTCGCGAGCCCTCTGGCATTGAGTGTGTAATCTTATTTACTAGCGATCTGATCTCTAGATATAAATATTTTTGAAGATGATTATGCTAAACGAAACGAATAAAACTTAAAGTTGGGGAAATAGGCTTTTATAAGAACGGGTTCTTAGCAATCACTTTATATTGTAAACTCCATTGGGGCCCATATGTAGAAAGTCTGTCGAATAGGCTAAGCTCTGCAGTATTTGCAGTGAAAAAATACGCGATCTTACTAAGGAAAATACAGCATAGTTCATCTATTTTAATCATTTTCATAATTTTATGTCTCATGGTGTTCTTTTGTGGGGTAACGCAGGTGATATTGAATCGATATTTGTGGTACTGAAACGGTCTATTCTAGCGCTATGTTGGTTATACCCACGAGAGTCAGGCCGAAATTAATTCCAAGAATTAGTAAATTTAAACTATAGCTAGCTAATATATTTATAAAAATATTTTATTTGTGCAGAAAAATACAGATTATTTTAAAAAGAGTAGCTTTCATAACTACGTATATAATAGGTACTCGTAATAAAGACAAAATTATTGTGCTAACGAAAAACTGCCTATATTTTGATTTTGTTTTAGACCGCATAATAAGAAAAAGCGTGGGAACTGGAGTGTTTCCGAACCAACTCAACTTACCCTAAGTTACCCTAGTACCCTTACAGAAAATTCTTAAAAGGCCGGCAACGCACTCGCGAGCCCTCTGGCATTGAGAGTGTCCATGGGCGGCGGTATCACTTAACATCACGTAAGCCCGCTGTTCTAAAAAACTAGTAATTCTTTCCAAGGCAATTAATACGAATTGCATACGCTTTTTTTTAAACCCTAGTGAGGTGTTATTAGAACTTCGATATGAGATGTTGGAGTTCATCACTATCTATTGCTAGATATAAAAATGTTGGAAATCAACTAATTAATTTCAGGTGGGGACAAACCGTGAGACATTTAATATGATTTATTTTACATATTTTTTAAATTTATCTGACCACTTTCACAGTTTAAGCTCACTAGAATGACATTGCTTGGGTGGCGTTTATGCGTCGGGTTGTCTCTCTCTAAAATATGTCTAGGGAGCCAATGGCTGGCCATGCGTCGTACTTGTGAATGGGTACTACTTTTGGTTGGACTTGTATCGATGTATTATTGGCTATGTATTAATTATTTTCTGCCTTGATTCACCTTGATACTACGTGTTTACGTATTCCTTCAGTAATTAACTTTTTAATCGACACTTATTATATTTAAATATGTCATTAATCTATTCGAATAAGAATTATACGAGTAATAAAGGTAAATACGGTAATTTTGACATTTAATATGAAAATACTAACTTTGAGTTTGAGGTCTCCTTTCCTAAAGTGCTTTGGTTTAACTTTGAAGTCGAGTGCTAAACTCGTGGTCTCCAGGCCGTCCTCGTGACTGTGATGTTCTGGTGCAAGCACGGCGGCTGCGGGTGCTGGTTCTCCATTGATGTACCAAGAAAGCCGTGTCGCTGGCCGTGACCGTCCAGAAGTGCAATTTACTTGGACACGGTCACCAACGTGGTACCGCAGTTTGGACCCAGTAATCATCGGACCGAATTCTGGGAGGGCTGAAAAGGATATAAATTATTGACATAGCTTTCAGGGAATACGATAACTATTTATGCTATTTTAAATGCAGAGAGATAGAAGATCCTTCAAGATGACATGTACTTTATATACAAGAAGAAATAAAGTAGACGTACTATGCATAAGTAATGTAATTGTATATGTCTATATTTGTATGTGTTTAGTTAGAGTTTATGAGAAATTACAGAATGAGAACATGCTTTGATATATTTTTCTCGACACGTAACGTGGCCAGATTTTGTTTTGAAAGTCCTCGAGGTAAAGGTACATGATGTATAGGTACAGTAGTAGGAAAAATTTGAAAAACAACATCTGCTCGATACTGAGCAACTTATTTAACGAGCACTATATCCGTGTACATTCTAGGTAACTTTTCTAACGGGAAATCTACATAATATATATGTTATCAGACTGGTATCTCTATTCATCTAATTTTATTATTGTATAATAAATTAAATTCTTTCTTGATTCACGTTCATTAATTATAGCCCAATATTTCATCTATATTTTCTAAACTTGCAAGGTAGAGTGTGTTCCACGAGCTACAAGGCCGATGTAGCTCATATTCGGCAAAACTATGCCGTAGGCCGTTGTTAGGTGCTTAGATTTCATTTGTTTCTATTTATTTTTAATTTACTATGTTTATTAAAAAAAATTGATCCTGATCACCACCAATATCGAATAATTCGCCCCATCATCATCATAAGAATATCTTATATTTTTGGTTGTCGTTTGATAAATATCCTAGTGGTTCCACTGATGGGTTGCAAGGGTCTTTTCGAATACAATTATTAATATATATATTGACATAACTATTTTGCTTAATGTTTTTTCTTGAAATGTTATTACAAAAGTGCCAATGTAAAAGATACACAGTGTAACTACAAGATGTGTGAAGTGTACAAGATTTGAGAATAATGAAAGTGACTGAAAACTGTATATGTGTAACAATTACTTTTTAAGGTCGACTACCTTTTTTTACAGGAGGCAAACGGGCACTCGCACTGCCAGAAGGCTCGCAAGCGCGCTGCTGGCCTTTTAAGAATTAATACGTTTTGAAGGACCCTAAGTCGAATTATTTTGGAAATACTTCAGTGACGTCCGATGATGAAATTCAGCTGTAGGTATACGGTAAAGCGGAAGGAGCTGATACTGGGAAGCTCCAGCCCAGGGGTGAGAACAGCACTCCATGTGGGGCCGAATTTGCGCTTTATAGAGTTAGTTGCAAGCGGAGGCCCAGAAAACTACCTGACTGCCTGAACAATTATTAATTTAATACATTACAATAAAACGAATATATAGTATATACATATATATATATAGTAAGATATATTACTAAATTATTCGATAATATTACATTATATTATAAGAGAACCGAATAGCAGCATATTTATTACAAATCTAAACTTTATATCTGATTTATAATTTACAATTTCAATAAAATCGCAATAACATTCCGTCAACAAAAATCCATCCGTGACTAATCAGCGAATTAAACACATTTGGTAAAAAACTTGTTACTTTATTCTAATATTTATTTATTTTAGATTATAAAGATATCGTAGTAGTAAATTCCTATACCTGTCTGATAACATATATGAAGGATGGGCGTCTTTTCCATTTTCTTTATAGGGCTTTAGAACAGGAAAACATGGTTTCACCGGTCAATGGCCAGGTAAAAGGTAGAACTACTGACTCGATAGGAAGACGGGAACAACAGAATAGCTGGTCCAAACTGAAGCCAAATAGTACACGACCGAGACAAATGGGCATCTTTGGAGAATACATTCCCAAAATGGGTTCCTGGCCGAACAGGAGTACTATTAGAACTAAGGAATAGATTTTGTCAAATTTTTGTTTGTTACACCAACTGAGTTACCGTTCGCGATGTATATGATGTATATGTATAAGTATAACCGTTATTTATAAATTATGAATATAATCAGAAAATGAGGCCCAAGTAATGTGTTTCGCTCGGAGGAATCGTTACACATATTTATAGATATCTGATGTAGTACGAATAATCTGGGTGTACTATCAGTCGACAGAGCATAAAAATTAATTTAAAAAAAATGAAATTTCGGTGAGTAACTTATAATAAGAACTAGGGTAATGTCAACGAGACGATGCTGCCTTCATTTTGTCTGGGCATAATTTTAATTTGCAGCCACCTTTCCTCGCCTTTTTGCGATACTTATTCGATGAGGGAGAAAATCACCAGCTCTAGGGTAGGTACTAGGCCCCAAGTTAAATCTTTAATTAGTGCCTGTGCACTTGAAATATTTACATTATCAGATGGAATTAACAATAAAAAAATTACAAACAATAAAACATCTCATTATAAAAAAAAATAAAGTGCAAAATGAAACTCTGTAGCGAACAAATTCACCAGTTTCTTTTCTTTCGATGAATGTAAATTGGTAAATGTCCTGTATAAAATGAAAGTAAAATTTTAGCAACTTACCAACTATGATCATATCTGAGTGGTCGGAGACTGTGGGGAACAAGGGTCTTTCGCCAGACACCTCGCAGCGGTAACGGCCGCCCGTCTCCAATGCAGCAGGCGCCAACGTCACATTGGCACCATTTGGGCTTGAATCCTGGCACAATTAAGACTTGATTAATAATCTAACGTATCGCTGACGTGATTTTGTGTAACAACTATTAATCAATGTTTTTCTTATAACCAACCATCAGTATGGGCCTCTCATTGTTTATGTGAGCAGGCTTTAAATACGAGAGAATAAAAAACACAACATAGATAACAAAATAACAATGGAACTCACTGTAAGTACATTACGGTTGGTGGTGGACTCAGTTTCCACACTTAGACTTAGACTTGTGCTTAAATATGAGGTGATAATATTGCAGGTTGAGGTGCGTACTTGAAACTGTGACAAATTCACAGGCTTGTTTTGGCTATGATTGGCAAGCGAATCAGTACAGAGAGGTCATATTTCATACTCCTTTGTGGTTGGATCAATCAATGGAATTTAAATATTTAATAGCGCACGATACCACTGTGATAATAACGGAATTGATAGAAAAGGAGATGACTATTGATTTTATTATTTTGTAGAACATCGCTGTTTATCTAATAAGTATGATAGAATAATCACGTATCGCCTTAATAATATGTCCCTTAGTCTTAATCGAATCACAATGGTGATACATCTGTTTCAGGCATTAAAAAAATTAACCTAAAATATTATGAAACTGCGCACTAGACCGTTTCGCCACCGATGAATACTGTGCCTGTCAGGCACAGTATTTGCTATATTACGAAGAGGATTATCTATCACTGAATATACACTAAACAAACACTAAACATGTAATAATAGTTTTGAATGTGTATATAATGTAAAGTATTGCCGACAAAGTTTCGAATAATTTTGAACGTACTTCTTATTGTAATGCTAAAAATCTAATGTCATTAAACTTTAGAAATTACTTTGAGTGGTGAGATACGTTATTAATTTTCATGCCACGGTAACAGATGGTCTTTACTGGTGAGATGCGAAATTAAGTTTCACTACATTTAATAATAATAACACGTTATAATTAAAATTTCATTACTACGGTTTTATCACTTACATTATTTTATTTTTATTGTAATAAACGTATTTTGTTTATATATTACAATTCCTTCAGTTTCTTTAAATTGCTGTAAGTATTCATTGAATATTTCAAAGTTTCTGCTATTGCTACTGTGAAGTGAGAATTTTAATAGCATTTTCACCTAAGTTGCGGGACTTTTGCAAATAGTGAAGTTTGAACATCGCGGTAGAAACTAATTGCGGGGAAGGTGAAATAGGTTTTCATACGCAAGTGTTTACGCGCCCGCCTCTCCACCTGCTAATATCCGGGCCGAGTTTACTGTATGCATACTCTGCTGATAAGGGTTTGCCAACTCATTCATTGCGGACTCTGATTAGCGAGTTAGATGTTCTATACGCGGACATAATTTACATTATCGTCTTTAAACGAGAGAAGGTGTCGCTGACTAGCGAATACAGAAAGGGATAGAATAAGACACATAATATTACCTTACCTACAGAGGTAAGATAAAAATACTTTAGGATTTATTCATAAAATAGAATGCCTATAAACTTTATCCATAAAATAGAATAGAGATGCATCAGTGTATTCATTTAAAGCCATGCATCTCAACACAGCACAAACTCAATTTAAAAGAAAAATACAAAATTAGTACTTTTTATAAAACAGTGTAAATTATATTATTACGCGAAATAAATGATGTTTGTTTTTCATATATTTCATGTTTGATTAGGTTTTTTATTTACAATATTGTATGATCAAATGCTGTAAGAACTACAGAACTATACCAGAGTAAGAACAAAGTACTTTTTCGAAGCGAATTCGACTCGAAGCGACTGCAACAGAAATTGACACTGTCTATACTAGCCTTGTTAACATTAAATATACCAACCTCAACATCCACGCCCGGTAAAAAGAATTTTCTCCTTGTCTCACTATCTCGTGGGACGTGTCTAAAGAACTCTTTGCCATCTTTGTACCACTTAACGGAATAAAGCACATCAGAAGGGCCAAGCTGCCACCTGCACGAGAGGGTTGGCCTCGTGCCCATTGGTACGTGTGTGGGGACTCGGAGTTCCAACAGTTCCAGACATCGGACAGAATACTCTGAAAAAAAAAAATCTTTCTTTAACACGTCAAAGGCTTGTTTTGAGAAATCCTCGGGGTTGCGAATTAAATATTACGAATTTTAACGTTAGAAAGTTATTTACATAATATTTAACATAAAAACAACTCAAATCCAAATATTATTCTAAATTAAACAAAATTCAATATTATAAAATAAAAACCTAATTCACAATTGTAGAAATCTAATTTTAGCGTTACGTAGCAAAAATATATGCTTCATATGCCTATCATACATTTCACTTGTACGTTCATATTTTTATTTGCCTGTAGGTAGTTATGAAGGCAAAAATCCATTAAACGGCACGTCAAATAATTTCCCATGTGACGGCATTCGTGGGCCGTAAAAGAGGCACTATTCTGCCGCCGAGATAGGGTTGCCACCCTGCATAATATTATTATTGTCCGTCTGCTCGTGTCAAAAGGGATTCGTTCCGTGGACACTGGCACGTAAATTGGGTTTTGCACTCAAGTTACGATTGCTACGCTTGTAGACGATAAGCTCAGTTCTTTATCGTAGTAAAATATTCTATAAACATTTATTCGAAACACGGAGATCATGTCAATATAATTATAATAATTACGTTGGTATTATAATTTATTATTAATCGCAATCAGTTCGTTTCTTAGAAAGCAAATTCTTGAAAACGAATGAATCTCGGAACGAACGATGAACACAAAGTAGTAATTAATTAAGCTATATTAGCATTTATTAATATTAAATTTTTACAAGTCAACTATAAATCTACTTTTTAAAAGTATTTTTTAATATGACAACCCTAACATGGCGGGTAATTTTACTTTACAAGCCGCGGGGAGCGCAAATGTAAGTAAATTGGTGAATAAAGTCTTCACCGCGAAAATATTATGAAGTATATCAATACTAGAATATTTCGCTAAATATATAAAGCACTCAAGAGGTGTAATTCAATTTTCCCAAATTTTATCAGTTTAGGATCCTACACCTAACATGCCTTAACGCAAAAAGTATTTCAGAAATGACTTCACGTCTAGTCAAAATGACGTCTGGATGACAAACATCTATTTGGTTATTCTTATGTCCTTCGTGACTTAATAAAGAAAATTAACGAAAGTTCAAGACTTGGAAAATTGTATCAAATACTTTTAAACTTAATATGTTAAGTGAATAATTATATGGAACTAGCTGATCCGGCAAACGTCGTTTCGCCATGTATATCATTTATAATAAAAAAATAGGGGTTGATCGTAGAGGGGTGAAAGTTAGGGGTTGTATGTATTTTTTAATGCTGTATCATAAAAAAATAGAAATTAAAAATTTTGTCTAAAAAATAAAAATAAAAATTTAGGGGTGGACTACCCTTAACATCTGGCGGGTTGATTTGTGAATCTAAACCATTCCCAGATCCCCTTGAAGACACACAAAAAATTTCATCAAAATTGGTCCAGTCGTTTAGGAGGAGTTCAGTCACATACACACGCACACAAGAAATATATATATTAACATTTGCATAAAAGCTCGAATCCATTTATTAATACAAATTACGAAAGATACAAAGATTACTATAAAAACAAAATGTACTCAGAATAAATTGTATTTGTTTTGTTATCTGTGCCTGCACTCGCCCCAAGACTCAGATTACAATTCTAGATTTCATTTTTATTCAATCCTAGAAACTGCATTTTGTCAAGAAAAATACTATGCAAACTAGATACGACTCTTGTATTCCGCACTGTATAAACATAGTTGTTGTCTGTTACTGCATCGAATATATATAAGAAGAACAACGTTTATGTGCTACGCTGATTTGTAACGAGAGACTTCGCTGAAACATACTTGCAATGCTAACACTTAATTAAATATATTAAAATTAAAGCAATTCTTACTTAATAATTATGTTATACAGTCTAGCTACTTTATAACATAATAGTTTTATTAAGTATCTTTAAAAATGATGATAACAAAGAAGGGGAATATTTTTATAAGGATTCCGTTGAGAAAAATGTAACGAAAGAGTTGAACTAATTAGTTAATGTACCATGATGTACCAGTTAATTTTACCAGATTTCTTATGTAAAGCTAGTTAGACCTTTTAATGAAATAATTCGATGTATAGGGATTTTACAATATGCATCTAGATATTATAAAATATTGTAGAATAATAAATTTCACGCCTTGCAGCCCTGCGATTCTCTAACTCACTTTTCGAACTCACACAGCGGTTTTCGCATCGGCGACATCCTGATAAACAATAAAATACAAGCTCCCATCTTTTCAGAATGCCAAATCATAAAATGACTGCTTCACGACTGATTTGAGAGCGACCGCCGATGCGAAAACCGCTGTGTGAGTTCGAAAAGTGAGTTACAGAATCGCAGGGCTGTACATAAACATAATGATTCATTCCATTTATAAAATATTATTTTTTAAAACAAAATAATATGTATAACATAGCTAAATCACTTTTCGCAGACTAAAGTGTTCATTAGCTTAAGCGCGCATTACGCCCCAGCACCGCACTGCGCAGTAGGGAGTTATAAATTAAAAAAATCCCCAACAACGTTATAATCAGGGAGTAATACAATGTAACCTCTAGACCGTGCCGCGATGAAATATTTAAATTTGCACATTTATTACCGCAAAACTCCAATTTTTCTTTAACAAATTGAGTAATGTTTGAGGGCACCTCTATTTTTGCGTGTCGCAAAGTCGTTTGTGAAAATCGTATGAGAAATTACTTGGTATATGACTTTCTGTATTATATAATATTATTATCGTATAAGCTTTACTATGTCACGAGGTTGATGTTTTTTCTTAATTTTTTTCAAATTACGCATTTATGTTTACATTTAGAGGAAAATAAAATATTTAATAGATCCAAATTTGTGATAATTAAAGTTAATAATCTTAAACTCGTATAAATAAATAATAATATTAACGAAATAGCTTTTTTAAAATAAAATGTCAGCTATTAGCAGTTCTCGTACTTTTCTCCCTGTCTTCTAATAAATCTTCAAAATGTTGATAGCAACGTTCTTTTCATGGTTTAGCTAACCATGGTATTGTAACGTAGACAGGATCGTGACGCCAAGTGCTTAGAGGGTGATAAGACACGCCCTCACCACTATGAGTCATGTAGACAGCTTCAGAATCCTTAACACAACAGATACTGTCAAGAGAATAGACATTAATGAGCACTTCGTCATAATTGCATATTTGTTGGAAACTCAAACGAAACGTGGTTAAAATAAAAACTAAGCTTGGTTACAGTACTGTATAATTTAAAATAATATTTTATCTAAATGTCAACAGAGAATACTACTGAAAACCTATTTCTCTAAGTAGATAATGTGGCTGACTCGTATGTTTCACGGATATTTTTTACATAATTGCGCTAGACAATTATAGTCTTGTGCATCGCTAGCAGAATATATAAAAAAAATATTGTAGTGTAACATATAATAAATTTTGTGCAATAATAAACAATTGAATATTCAAATTTTATTAAATACCCGGTTAACAGTATCACCTACAAAATTTGTATCAAAACTCAATACAACATTTTAAAAACAAACCAGAGATCGGACCTTATACTTCAGAAACACAAATTTCTAAATCATCTAATTTGACAACCAAGTGACAACTTTTTATTTATAAAAAAAACAAAAGACATCAAATATGTCCCAGCTAGGAACGGTTTTTATTGGATGCGTTTAAACATACCCTGAACTTCAAAAATAATTCAAAATTAGCCAAATCGGTCCAGCCATTCTCGAGTTTTAGCGAGACAAATGAACAGCAATTTTTATATGTATAGATGACTGTAATTTTTCATTCCTCAATAAAAACAATATAACTTATCACAATAACTTTTTGTTATTGTGATAAATTATATTTTTCACTGTATCATATTTAGCATAGCCATCATATTCACGTTAGAATTCAGCTGATAAACCACGGCTGCACTTTTATGCTTTGAAATAAAAATCCTGGTATTTGAGTGGCTCGTTGAATATGTAATCGGGACCACTATGGGTATCAGGTGTATTGATGTTACGACTACAGACAAACATAATGTATTGTTTCAATACCCGGCTGCTATCCACAGTCGCATTCACCTATTTCCTATTTCCATTTCACGAAATATTCTAGTAAATCGCGAAGGTTTATTATGCCTTCGTGACCGAGCTTCTATGAGTCAATTTGTTCTGGATCACGTTTCGTTAAAAACATGCAAAATTGGTGAAACATGACGCTCCAAGGCGTTTAACGCATATTTGGTACAGCGTTTAAAAAGGTAGGGCGAAGGTTAAAATATCTATGAATAGGTTTTGTTACAACTTTAATAAAGACTAATAAGAATACTATTAAGCCTTCCCGATTTTTATGGTGTCTAGCAGAAAACATCAATCGTAGTTTTTATTAATAATATGTAATAAATATAAATTCAAATACTACATACAATATATAAATATATATATATATATATATATATATATATATATATAATAAATACTATATACTTATAAAAGGATATACAAACTCGCGTGGGAGTCACAGTAACTCACGATGCGAAGTCCAATTATTTTTTGCTGAAACTCTATTTTACTTATATATTATACTTTGCAGCGTAATTTAAAATATAAAAACCTTGACCCTAGTTCCGAAAATGATGAATAAAGTTGAGTATTTGTCTCATTACTGAGTACAATAATAGTGAACCCTGTTGTAAGTTAACAATGCCTTAGAGAAGTTCGTACGTTTGCAAATTAGAATGCCCTAAATTAGCTTCCAAGAAGCAAGTATGATGAAAACAGTCAACTTGAGATATAGCTAAGAAACTTCATTTATCTCCGTCAAATATAGCATTGTGTAGAAATATGTTAATTGTAATCTTCTCTCAACTTTTACATTATAAGTAATAAGTCAACTTTTTACTGTGTTACGAACAACGAGTAGAGCGGATCTTGCATTGTTTATAAGCTCAAATGGAGCGTGTAGGTCCATTAACTTCTTCAATACAATCAGATCTAAGAAGCAAAACAGTGGTGCTGCAACCCTTGGTGTCTGATATATGTATATTACTTTGAACTTTTTTCTTTACATGCAATGAGATAGTGTTTCACACACCCTCGATTGGGTCTTAAACGTGCGGCAACAAGCGTAAGAGTTGTTTGTAGTCTCATGCTGATTTCCTTCACCACGAGTTTCATCATCATCATCAATGGCTGTACAGCCCCTTATGGGCCTGAGCCTTCGCAACTATCTTTCGCCATCGCAATCTATCTATCTTATTGCGTCCAACTTCAAAAACCTGTTGTTTCAAGATCCTTGCCAACTCCATACCACCCACGCAGCCTTAGTCTAACCAGGTTTTCTCTTGGCACCGGGTTGTGAGTTCAGTAAGGACCTTGGGGTTCTGTCCACCATTCTGTGCATATGCCCCAACCACTTGACCCTGTTGCCTTTAAAGAAGTGGACGGTGTTTGCTTCAAGGATGTTATACAGTTCTTCGTTGAAGTGAATATGCCAAACACCGTCGTCGCAAACAGGGCCATAAATTGGATTGGATATATGTACATAAGAAACATATACAACCTGTTCTTAAATTATACTGCAAAGTACAAATAATTTTTCTTTTTCATATAAATTATGTTAAACAAACATATTGCAACCAACAACGGAAAATTGTATGTAAATCAGAATGTTTATCGAATCGAGGCTGTAAATTAAGAATTTTTAATACAAACAAGTTCCGTGTGAATAAGCGTTTAATCTACACTTAATTGAGCCTCATGTGCGAACCGTTTACTCGCAATACCACTTGGGCCCAACACTAACCAGATGGCTCATACAATTGCCTTTCGGCATATTCCGATATGTTTACTCGTCCTTGATTTGTAAATCGTATAACAAATGTGCGCCCTGAAAACCCAATAAATGTTGTTTCAAGTGGCTATGGGAATAAAGAATTGTTTTATGAAACGAATTTTTAACGGATTGGAATAATACTCTACAGTAAACAAAGACTTTTTCATATGTTTTATAAAGTGGTATTAGTTATTGTCTTTGTTTAGCACGAGTAGTTACAAATTCAACTTAAAGAAATATATAACCGATATATACTCTAATCATACCATCAAATAGTTATCTTTCAACTTGATGGCAGTCTCTCTCAGATCAGCTAATTCTGAAGTTTTATTTAAAGTATGTATTGCCGATTGGCGATCGTCTCAGAAAGTCCTCACGTAGTCACTATATCCCAGGTTAAATGACAAATAAATTTTACAAAGTAAATACACCAATTAATTTTATTACATAGAAATGTGAAAACTTCGAACTTGAAAGATTGCTGAAAAATATTTTTTATTATTCTTCTAGACAGAAAAACTGAATGAATGTTTGTTTAAATATTCATTGAATTGTTGCAGCATTTTCGACATAAGAATATTCCCTGCTCACTAATAAAACATATTCAAATGAATTTTTTTATTTAGAATAAAAAAAAAATCGATCTAATTAATTAAGCCTGGAATTACACTTCAACAAATACAGTTTTTATTTTGCGATGACGTGTTTCGCTCAGGTAGATGAAAATTCTTCAAGACATTATCCGCAACCGCGCAGCACGCGATAAATTGAAAACTTACTTAGTGGAGCTTTAGTGAAGTTAGCCGTATAAGCCTGGATCTAGTGCGGGTCACTGAGCTATAAACTATATCGAAACTACCTAGCACTAAAACCATGATAAGATGATAGCGGCAATTGATTTTCTTAACTAGCTCATTCAGCACTGAAAATCGGCTTATGATAGTAGTCTATCTAATAATCTTTATGTTTTAAGTCTCATAGTAGAAATACAATTTCTACACTGCAAATCTTGTAGCGTGTACACATACATTTTTAATGGTTTCAAACTAAACATTAAAGTGGATGTTAAAAGATGCATGGCAAATTGAAACCATACAAAGGAGGCAATTACACTATATCACTGACTACTTTATTTTTCTCGCAGATAGAAGGTACAAACTAAAGTATTTACTTTAGTTTTGCACTTTTCAAACTATTTAGTTAGAAAAGTGCTTAGAAAATAAATTGGTAGTAGAAGTAGTCAGCGAATGTTAGAATTGCTCAATCCGCATTTGTTATTAATATTGTTGGAAAAGCTATGCTGGTAAATAGTCATAAATAATATATTTATTTAATAATAGTTGGTTTAAAAATCATATTTATAAAAATTATTAAAAATATGTTAAAACTCTTAAAGTTCTATTGGACTTTGATATTGATATATGTATATAAATAAATATTGAAAGATTTTGTTTGAAACTTTTGCTATTATTCAGTCGGCTGAAGAATGCTTAAAATATCTTAAGTATTTAATATTAAAAACCGCGCACCGTAAACATTTTTGAGCTCATTGAATGCACTTTATTACAATGAGCCGCCTCAGAGTGTATGCAGAAAACTCTTAAGTATTTTAATTAAACTAGGTACTTGAATAATAAGCAGGCTAATATTGAAACCCTAACACGGAATAACAGGGGTACTTCACTCTTATTTCAACTTGCACAGCATTTCTTGACTTAAAGCCAACTTTGAATACGAATCTTTTGAAAGTCTAAGGAAATTCAGCGTCCCAATTTTGAAATATATTTTCTTAATTACATAAAAACCGTCATTTTAAAGCTTTCGTCAGATTTAAAAGTCAGTCATACAAATAGTACTTCGACGCCATAATTAAAATATTACATATATTTATTATTTAGTCATAAGATTTTTATGCAGAATTAGATTGCATATAAGCCAAATTTAAATAAAATGGATTTTAATATCAAGCGCTGAACGTACCCGTGTTGCCTCGCGATGTTAATAAAACTTTGTCTAAGAGAATAGTTTCTTCCCATTCGAGTTACTGGCCGTATACTTAGCATAACGTCTTCAAACATTACCTGATCTCCAGTTTAGCGGAATCGCTGTTAATTAGAGGAAGTTTCGAGTCATACTCCTAAAGGAAGTTAACTAATTTTACCGCTAAAGATTTAACACACAACTCGAAGAGTTTACTGAAATTATGCCAACATTTTGATATGCAACGTTTTACACTTGTAAAACGTCAATGTGGATGTTATGACGTGGTTGTACATTTAATGTGTAATTAAATGCTTCGCGGACAGTCGAGCTCCTGGTACTCCAACGCAACTTGTCAAAGCGTTAACCAACTCAACGCTAAATAAAGTACATCCACTAAACACCTTTAAAATAATTACAGCGGTTAGGTAAAGCGGCGTTCATCCGACGTTTATCATTGAGTCTACATTTAACGAAAATCATAAATAACGGGAAATAACTCGTTTCAAATAACGTATATCACTTTCAGTTGATTCTTAATAAACGCTGAATGTTAATTCGAAATTTAATATTTTACGCGAGATGAAACAGTTTGGCAGATGTGAAGACTGTTTGGCATTTCTTATTAAATTCAAGCTGTGACTGGCGTGATATTACGTAATATTGAATAGAACTATACTGGTTAAAACAGCAGTTATTGGAACTGTACACTGAGTCGGCCGCCCTAAAAGGCCAACTCTTCGAACGTTAATTAGTTAGGGAAACAAGCTGCAGCACTCAGATAGTGTTTTTTGAACACTTTCATATTTCCATTTTATTTTACACCTTGTTATTGGACGAGAGAGAGTTTCGTAACTTTGATTGCATATTATTTTTTAATTACTGTTATTTTATATAAATATATCGAAAAGTTTTAATGGAAATTTAAATTTATCATAGAATGGATAAGTAATAAGATATGAAGTACTTTTGATCGGATTATGTACCAGAAAATCCTTTTACCACTTCATTTTACTTCTAAACTATTAATCTTTTCCAACCTTATTTTTCTGTTCCGTGATTATTTCCTGCACTTTAGCCATTATACGAGATTAGAATACATTCTGAAATATCTGACAAACGTGACTGTTGCTTGTATAACTTAATCATAAAACCGCCAAGAGGTTGGAGGCATACAACGTTAGAAACATTAGTTCCTTCAAAGTACGGAGAGCAGATAAACTTTCCTTAACAGACGCTTACCAAACCCCTTCCCGTTATATCGAATTTATGCACGCACTCCTATATATTTCAAATTATACGCAAAGATATAAGCCAAACGCTTATCCTTTCGCACACATCGGCCAACTTCGCGCGTCTTTGAATGGCAACGACTGACATTATCGTAAAAGGAGGGAGGTTGTGTTGAAACAGCGACGAAACACAAGGGGCTCACATACAATTGCCCAAGTTTTCGACGTACGTAGCTCATACGTTTCCATTATACGTGTGATAAATGTCAAACGAATATTACAATCATCATAGCTTTTATGTCTTATTTGAAAATTATAGTATTTATGATATCGCTTTTCTATAAGTTTTTTTCCCATAATGTCAAAATTCTTTTTGGAATATGAGTAGGATATATGTCATTATGCAGATAACTCATATGAGCACCTGTCATATATGTATTAACGTATAAAGAAAGATGCTTAAGAAATCCCTATTAATAAATTGGGTATCGATATATTTCAATTAATTATTATGTAAAACCTTCTGTATTTATCAATTACGAAGTTATAAACTCAACTAATTGATAAATCGTCGTAAAATGGCTTTTTAAAGTTCTTTATTGGTTGTTGTTTATTAACCCTTTAAATAATGCTTATTGGACAAAGTCATTAAAATACTTAACATTGTAATGATACGAAATAAAATGTATACTTATTTAATATAATGAATGTAACCTGTATTTAACCAGAATTGTTATAAAATTTAAGTAAGAACAACTAACAAGTCAGAGTATACTTAGTACGGTGAAATCTTGATGATTTATTTCGAGAAGTGTGACAACTATTTCTCTGTTGAGTGAGCGGCGCATTTCATTTACCTCGCCGAATATTAACAAGGCGTGTTTACAAACAAATGTGAAACCATATTGTTCGTTACAAAGTGCCAATGCTCGTTATACTTTTTCATAAGAAAATCAGACTTGAAAGCTCGTAAGGGCGGAAGCAATAAACGCAAACTAACGAATGAGTCACGGCACGCGTGAGGTGAAAGTTCAAATCCACGTTCCACCTTATTGTTATAGGTGTCTCTAGCATAATTAAACTTTTCCTCCCTAAATTTGTTCTTTAAATTGTATGATAAATATCTATTTAATAAAATACAAAGCAAAATACAACAATCTGCGAAGAAGTTTATTGTATATAATCGTACCAATAGAAAAATTACTATCGAGTAATATAATTTAACTAATCGTTACATAACAATAAGAAACCGACTTAAAGCATAAGAAGGGCAATAGACGGCCTTATAATAACAAGCTGTCCTTTCTAGAATTTGGAAAGGACAGCAACAACAAAACATTAAAAAAAGATTTAAAAAACCTATGTAATGACTAAGATTTGATCCTATAAACTTTTCAACACCATAACTCATTATTGAGATTTATTTGAGTGTCTCCAAAACAGCAGAACAAATAAATGAATCATAAATTCATAATTTTACATAAACGGCTAAAATTGCAACAGCCGCATGAGACTATTGTGAGCAATATTTGGAAGCAGCACTCAAACATAGCTCCCAAAACAGCAATGCAGCCATATAAAGTGATAAATTACTGCCCTTTACACTAACTTTACACGGAACGTTGTGACAGTAATACTACTCATGAAATTGGTGTTTAGGTATTTAAATAAATATAAATAATCACGGGACGTCGTGGTTTTCATTCATTAATTAGTAGGCCGATTCATTAGTTTATTATAAAACTTTATTTATAACATTATACTTATTTTTAATATGTTTTATCGCTGTATATAACTAACAAAGAAAGACCGAATTGATAATGGTAATGGGTAAGCTTATAAAGATTTTCATTAAATTGCCAAATTATCTACACGTTAAAAGATGTATAAAATAATGCGTACAGCTTTTTACTTGCCGTAATTAAGGAAACCAAGAAACTTCATAGACCTTATGCTCTTTGGAATTAATATGAAATCTTCAAAACTTTTTTTTAGCTATTAATGAAGTATGTAGTTAAGATATTAATACTATTATAATGATAAACATAACATAGGAATATGTCGTTATTACCACTTTCAGCTTTATTTGTGATACCGTCTTTATCAAAGATTCCACTTTATAAAGGACTCAAGTGGCTATTTAGATAGCAGTCTTAATAAATTACTGCATGTCGGGTTATATCGCGAATATGAAAACAAAGCCATTAAGAAACTTCAATATTGAAATAGGGTACTTAAAAGTTATTCCACAGTTGCGAGGCGCATGCAATATCATATTGGTCACTGAGACTTGTTGAAAATCTAAAATGAGTTCGAGTAGATTTCTCTCAAAGGAGTTTCAAATCAATTTAAAAGATTGTAAAAAAGTTAAAGGGAAAAACGCGAATTTTATAAAAGTTTTGTACTTAAGCAAATAAGTTCCGGTCGTTCTGTAGTGCAAACGTCAAGAAGTACGCTCCGAGTAAAAATAAATAAAAAGGTATTAATTATTATTAAACTTACAAAATGTGTAAATAAACTTCAAAAAAAAATTTGCCGTGTAACAATAAACGTGGCCATAAACAATAAATCTGCTTCATAATTTCATATGGCCATATAAACAAATAATTTGTCTTTGACAAGCGACAACCAATACTACCAACACCAAGGAGAGGAATTGCCACGGACTATAAACACTAAGCTCCACATTAATTTCCGTTTCACGCAATCTAACGTAATTATTGAAAATAGAAAGTATATAGAATATAGAAAATAGAAGAACAGAAAAAAAGAAAACAAACTGATGTTTTACGGATGTTTTGTATAAAAAAACGACGAAAAAAATATGGTAACAAATATCCTGAAAGACTCTGGAATTGATATAATATGTAAGCAAGAAGTCAGTAAAGCATTTAGGGTTGGTAAGGTCAAGCACGCCTGATATTGATTAGTATGTTGAATTTATGGAAGAGAATAGAAATTCTGCGAAAAAAGAAGCTGCCGAATTTTTTTGTCATGGAAGATTTTAGTAAAGAGGTCTTGGAAAAGAGAAAATAACTCTTGCCCCAAAAAAAGAAGAAATGAAAAATAGGCGCATAGCATTTATTAAGTACGACAAATTGGTAGTCAAAAGAAAGAGAGAGCATTCTACCTCTCCTAACTTAACTAATATTATTAATAAGAATAAGCCTTCGGTTGAAAATAAACAAAATTAATGTCTTCGATCGCATGTATAAGAGCAGATCCCATTTAACATTGGTCATAAATAAAGAAAAGCAATTAAAACACACCAGGAAGATCAAGACAAATACAAAAAAAGGAAAAGTACCAAAGGATTTTCGACAAACACACCTCCCTCAAGCCGGCTGGTCACCGTAGGGGCTGTCGACCACTCTCTTTCAGCTCAGAAACGAGATGACAAAAATTTTTAAAAGTGCGCGGTAGAAGTATCACATAAAGATTCATACCCATTTAGGTAATCATCTTTCTGTTCCTGATAACCTAACACAATACTATTTATAATGAAACAAATAAAGAGAAATTTTTTATATAGAATATTTTCTAACTTAACTTATTTTTAAATAATCCATGCAGCTCGAGTAACTTCACATAGCCTCTAGACTAGATCGATATCGAGTCTAGAAATGCTTAAACCAAAATACCGTCTAAAATACATCATCTTTAGTTATGAAAAAACAAGTAACAAGTAAAAATAACTGTTCAAAGGGTTCAAAAGCTAAAGGCAACAACATATATGTATTCTTTGCATACACAACTAGCAGTTTCGGCCTACCGGCTTCAGCGTGCGACTCTCATCCCTGAAGTAGTAGGTTCGAACCCCGACTGTGCATTAATGGACTTACATTTAACACTCGCTTGTACGGTAAAAGAAAACATAGTGTGGAAGGAAACTGGCAGACCCAAAACGTCCTGTGTCAGGCACCGAAGGCTGATCACTTACTTGCCCATAAGAAAAAGCAAATGTCCATGAAACAGACACAGGAAGCAGATAATTAAAAGGCAAGGGTCAATTGTTTTTTATGCAAACACAAGTTATTCGGTCTTATTGACATTATTATTAACATCGAATTAAAGAAAATTGTTTCCGTTACCGGTGAGGTATATGTTTGAACTAATTTACAATTTAACAAGCCATACATACGTCTCAAAGACAGGATCTAATGAAAAAAGGGAAATTCCTTAATCCTCTCTAAGCCGGTTGTGTTGAGGGACTTCACTCCTCGAGTTACATCAGGATTCTATTAGCAAGTCCAATGATCGTTTAATGTTTGTACATTCTTTGCATTAATTACCCTATGTATACGATGTGATGAAGAATACAATACATTTGTTAAGGCCTACTAAGGCAATAAAATGTCACATTTCTGTGACGTTTCAGAACAGCAAACTAAACGTGATTTTATTCACAGGGTACGCAGTAAAATATTGACCGTTCAGATAATTTTCTTTAAGAACTAGCAAGATTATTCAGCATCTTATACTATTTCTTTTTGATTTTCCATAAAAATCACTCCACAAATATTTTCGAGAGATAAATAATGTTTTATGTTTCAAAGATATCATAAAATATTATTTCTGTATCATTCTATCTAGCCAGGGAAAGCAGACAGTTTTAGGTCAGTGATTATACGTGACAAACATCTAAAGTTCTGTTTGTGAGTCAGTGGAGTAAAAAAGATCATTTTGACGTTAAAAATATTTACTACTTTTCTAGAACATCAAACGGACTAATAAGATTTAACGGGGGTTGACATAAATCGTCGTTTAGTAATTATAAAAACAAAACCCTCTCGAAACAGAGTGGTTCTCACATGGTATAATTAAGAGGTACACTTAACGTAGCCCGAGTGAGGGTGCCACTCAATTATTCGTAACTTGATGCGAGATCACGGCTCACCGCAGGCGCCCGCAACGCAAATGTATCAAACAAAACTTCGCATTACATGTACAGCACGGATTACATAATGAGATGTATGACAGGTATTAGGCACGTAATGTACCGAAATTTAAGTGAGCAAGACTAATGTGTGCTCAAATGTATCTTCGCGGTAACGTAGGTCTGCTGGTGCTTAACTATTTAAAAGTGACATTATTCAATTCGTCACGAATTCTGTGGTTTTTAAAGTTACATATTTGGAACATCAAATCACTTGTGTCTCGCTATCTTCTAATGTACCTATAAATTTAAAGCTAGACCGACCTTAATTGAGAGTGCATACTAGCGCAGTTCATAGAATTTGTATTATAAAAAAATACACATGTGTATGTGTATCTCATACGATTTTTGAAGTAAAATTGTTTGGTGCTATAGATTGTTCCAGAAAAAATATTACTAGTACGAAGGAAATCTTGGATATAAAAAAAAATACATCGTTGCATAATTGAAAAACATCCGTCGTATTTCGAAAAATGCAGAATTCACTCTCACTGAGGAAACAAGAAAAATTGCATCCAGATAAATAAACTGGTAGAGATATATACAATATTTGCGAGATTACCTTCTAAGGCTTTGTAGAAACGAACCACCGATTACAAACCGATTGTACAAAAATAGGCACTTATGCCAAAGACAATTAAAGTACATTGTCTATAGTTTAGCTTTTGTTTATAACCGGGCCATGGTGTCAACACCACTGTTGTCTGTTTAGGTAAACGCATAACCTATGTGTCGCTAGCTTTAAAATGTTATTGTTCATGAAACAAATAAATTCTATTCTACCCAAGAAGCGAAAGTATTTCAAGTATAAAGAGGTAGGTATATACAAGATAAAGCTAAATGAAATGGTAAAACTAAAAACGGCAATGTGATCCCATGTATGTAACCGTGTTATGGTTCTTCTTTTTGATCATCTACAAGTAAATCAACACATACATTTATATGTTATTATGCTCACAACAAACTATTTCTTCCATCTACATGTGGCTGTGTCTCATTTGCGCGATGCCTTAGTGTTCTGACTATGGATTTTGGTTGGTATACGGAGCTAACAAGATTTACTTTCCCACTGATAGGTCACAGAGAGATTAGGATATGTCATTACGATGCTCGTTTAGATACGGGGCATGAGGAATTGCAGATCTGAAACTGCTATTGTCACTGCCAAGGGATTAAGGACCTTCTTATGAAATATATAACATTGTGAGAATGTGAACATATTGCGAGAAATGAGATCAAAATTCTCCTAGTTCTTTTTTTATTGTAATTCCAATTCTTTGACTTTAAAAAGTATAATATGCATGAGGATACAACGAGGAATAAATGATAAATAGAGCACTGTAAAGTAATAAATCCAGTCATTATTTTAAAAGTGTTTGTATACTAATCGAAACAAAAAAGCAGAAACAAATGCAATTTTATTTATAGCATACGAATGCGAATAAATAAAAGCTAGTGTGTTAAAAAATTGTATTGTCATAAGTCAATTTGTTTTATTCTATATGCAAATTCATGTAAACGCATCAACAAATCCATATTTGAATTTCAACGGCTTCTCTGATCTTTGAATTTATTGCTCTTTCTTTTGACATAGTAACATTGATCTCATCTCTTCAGTGTGAGTTAATTTTGCGGCGGAAATGGTCTTATAAGATAGCCATAATATGCATCATTGATTGATTGGCAATGGAGTTTAAAGCTAAACTAACTTCATAAATACATTGCAATAATAATATTTAAAGGGATCAGTGCAAGTCGGCCATTAATCAATGTTACAAAAATAACAACTATTACACCGATTATTGAACGCAGCACTCGGCCGACATTGACATTTTCCTATTAAGTAATATCGAATATATTTGATATATTAATACTGACCGATTTCACAAGAGTCACATTGTATTGTTTTCAATAGATTTGGCTCAGTTTTATCTCGTTTAAACTCGTGATAATAGAATATATTGTGATTAAATGATATGGATTTTTATTGGATAGCTGCTGAGCGAAACAAACGACTACCGTTGCATATTCGCAATTTAGGTTGTGTCAGAATAGTCTATCACGATTCCACCACTGGCTGAAAGTGGTATTGACAGTTTTAGCATCGTAGTTTATAGTTACACACAGCTAAAAATTACGGAGTAGTTTTAAGAAATATGTGGCCCAAATTATTTTTTTATTATCTTATTTGATTATTTCTTTTACAGTTGTATTTTTTATGATCAAGTAGGTAATTATTCTTTTGAATCTGACGGATGTCTTTGGTCACATAGAAATAAAAATCCATTGGTGCTCAACCGATCGAGAGATCACCCTAACTTAAAGTTATAACCTCAGGGTAGATAGTCGAACCCTTAAGGCTTAAACCATTAGGCCACTACTCAAACATACACAAATTAAAACGAAAAAAGCCTTATAAAAAATAACCTAAAGTAAAATAAATCTGAATATCGCTTAATAAATATTCCAATAACTCCAAAACCTTTTACAAAATTTACAGTTAACTTGATATTATGGCGTGCTATGAACACCGGAACCGAAAGCTTACAGCGTGTCTAAAAGCTTGCCTTATAAGCTCGTTATCAAGACAATGCTATCTTTGATACGGCCAATTTGGTACTTACATATAAATATTGTAATATAAATTACGAAACTCTATTTTGTGCTTTGACTCGGTAGTTAATTTATTAACATATTTAGTTATATTTAAAATTGTACAGAGTTTTTTATATAAAATTGGGTCTTTGTTTTATGTAATAGGAGGCAAACAGGCAGGAGGCTCACTTTACTAGAAGGGTCGCAAGTGCGTTGCCGGCCTTTTAAGAATTGGTACGCTCTTTTCTTGATGGACTTTAAGTTGAATTGGTTCAGATATACTTCAGCGGGCAGCTGGTTCCACATAGTGGTGGTGCGCGGCAAAAACTTCCTTAAGAAACGCTCAGTTGTGGAACGACGGACGTCGAGGTGATACGGATGGTATTTTGTATTCTACCTTGACGTCCGATAATGAAACTCAGCTGCTACCGAGATGAATTTTTTTATTTTATATTAACAGGACATTACTTCTAATCAGTTAAATTATAAGTAAGGAAACATAATATGTTTTCCTTACTACATACGAAGTCGATTTCCTGATTGAAGTAATTAACGCAAAATACTGATCTAACTTTTGATGTACCTAATAATGTAGGTAACATTATGGTTTCATAATTGTTGAGAATAGTTGGTTAAAGAAAATAGTGATGTAGGAGATTATATTTTCTATTATTCACTTATCAAAAATCAGCATAAAAACGAAAAACTTCGTAAATTTAATGTTACGTATTAACTTTCCCTTTTTACTAAACAAAATTTGCTAACTTTTAACAAGATTAACTTTGTGAGTCTTGTAAGTTGTATCGAAAATCTTAGGGACATCTTTAAAAATACCTCACACATAATATTTTGTATTATATATCTTTTCTAATATACATATAAACGGTAAAGTGGAAAAGAACTGTTTATACATCAAACATTCTCGTGCCCAATAATGTTAAATCATTATCAAAATTAAACACATTATACATTGGCATAAGCGTATTAAAAAAAGGCAGACTCTTTTTCACACGTATTATGTTTAATAATGATCTGAAAACAATAAATAAATAAAAATATATAAAAAATAAAAAGCCTTTTTATTTCTTACACACCAAAGCAAACATAAATTTATTATAATTTTTTAAGAAAATAAATTACACAAAATTGTTTACTATTTTTTATCTGTACTAAGTAATATCTATTTCCAAATTACTTTGCAAGAGGCCCTCCGCAGGAAGTCCTCCTTTAAGGACCTCCAGGTATCTCTGTTATGGGTGAGTTGCATCCAGCTTGAGCCAGCCGTTTTGGTAATGTCATCCGCCCATCTCTTGAGCGGTCTTCCTCCGTATCGTTTCCCAGTAGGGCCTGCCCACCTGGTCGTCCTTATGGTCCATCGATCGTCTGACGGTCTACATGCCCTACCCATCTCTATTTTTGAGCATAGTTTAGGGCATCAGTAGTTTTAGTAACGCTTCTTATCTTTGTGTCTTATTTTATTAATTTTCTAATTTTGAGCATGCTCCATTCTAGGCTCCTTTTACAAGTACTGTTTTATCTTTTTATCTTGTCTATATATATTTAGGTCTGGCAAGCATTTGTTAGACATGGCAAGAGACTGCTTAACATGGTTTTGGTTTTAAGTATTACTGGCATATAAAAATTTCCTTTAGACTCCAGAACTTGTTCCAAGTATGTTCATTGCGCCTTACAATTTCTGAACAGTTGTTGTCCTTGGCAAAGCTGATTTGTTTTTCAGGAAAACATACTTGTTTGTATATTTCAAAATTTCTCTATCGACCGATATTGCTTTTTCCATACTGTTTGTCATTAGCATTGTCGTTGTGAGATTCATCTATAGACCTACCTTCTTATGATCTGTTGAATGACTTGTAATTAAGAATAAAATCATGACTGTAAACAATATCATTTTTAAATAAAATTTTACTAAATCATTAAAATATTCATAAATTTTTTGTAAAATAAACGAGCCGTAATATTTTGTCCTGTATGCAGACGGCTAAAATATTTTTTCAATAATAAAAATGGAGAAGATAGAGAATTTTTTTATAATGCGGATCTACTTTTAAAAGTTTAAATTTATTCTCTTTGTGTAATACTTATTAAGAACAAAGACACAGCTCTTCTATAGCGTCTGTAATAAAGTCTGAAGCTTAACAAAAACTCATTAAGTATTTTATTAAATAGCGTTACACTTTTTTAATCTGATTAAAAGAATCAAAACTGTTGTTCGTTTTCAAGCTACTTTCTAAATATTTAAACTTAGAGAAAGGCTTTTGCTAATTACATTTATTATTTTCAAAGAAATTGAAGTTGTTTTATCCTAATTATTAAGGCGTTATAAATAGACACAAAATTTTATGTCTACTTATATTTATAGATATTACTTGATATCATATTATACTTACAACGCAGGCTTCTGTGGAGTTAGAATATTAGCGACAAAACAACGGATTTAGTAGTGATTGGTCAACGACATGTCTAGTCCAATCAAACGCGAGACGCGAACCCTCTTTCCAGTGTACTAATAAAAACCAAACAAAAAGTGCTGTAGAGTTAGATTCTTACCATTATCAATATCTCTTAGTAGATATTTAAAATAAGTATAATTTTGTTTAAAAAATAAAATAAATCAGTGGCGCTACAACCTCTTTAGGTCTGAGCCTCATTTTCTGAATCTGTTTCATGGTCATTTTTCAATCTAATAGGCAAGTAGGTGATCAGCCACCAGCGCCTGACACTCGCCGTCGGCTTTTTGGGTCTAAGACAAGGGGGCTGCTCAAGTATTACGTAAGCACTATAGGAGGGGAGTCTTTGATTTCGTTTTTTGGTGATTACGTCAACAGTAATTATTTACTTTTTTACACATTTTACCCACACATTGTCTATGCTTGTAAATGAAATACATTTTTGAGGATTCCTACAAAAAATTAATACATTTATGTCCTATTATTTTTGAGAGCTTTGATTACTTTTGCTGACAAGAGGTGCTTGGGTGAATCTGCTTACGTTATACTTGAACGACCCCATATCGGTTTCCTCAGGATGTTTAACTTCACCGTTCTAGCGAATGTTCAATGCCCACATAGAAAGAACATCTATTGGTGCACAACCGGGAATCGAACCTACGACCTCAGGTATGAGAGTCGCACGCTGAAGCCACTAGGCCAACACTCCTCACTTTACTTGCTCTCATAATTTAGTTTCATTTGTTTAATAATATATAATTGTATATTCTAATAAATGTATTTTATATAATACAGAAAATCTTTTCCATTTCTTTTATGTATTCCTATGGAGATTATTAAAATAAAGAACTATATAATATTCCACTACAGACATTTTCCAGTATTTTCTTTATTACAATCATAACTAAACAGATCTTTTTCTTTATACTTTATACAATAATACAACTTAAATTAAATAGACATGATTTTAAAAGTGGAACTATAATCAAAAGGCTAATCTGGTTGGACGCTCGGCTAGCGTTTGCTCAACAAACAGCCAGTGTTTGTGCGGACAATAGCCAAAGTACAATAATTGCGCTTCGAGTGCCCAAAAGCCACTATTCCGCTGCGGATTGTGTAAAGCTCAGTTCACATTCAACTGAGATGTGACGTGTCACGTACTTGTCATTTTCATGTTCACGGGATTGCGGGATAAATAGCACAACGTGATATTTCATCTTCCTTGATCGTACATATTTTCTAAACTGATTTTAAAAGTAACTAGCCCATGTTTTGATCCATGTTTACGATGAAAAGGGTTATAGTGAATGATAAGTACATTGTTATAAGTTTTTTCAAAAGATATTTTAAAAATTAGTTCTATGTAAACGTTTTAAAATAGTGTTATCTTTTATCTTTCTACGCGTAATATCTTAGTGTGCGTGCAGCTTAGCCTACTAAAATCTGACCGTTGTTTGCTTATGTTAATTAATGTTAATGACAACAGAGGAACTAGATCAACCTCCGTTCAGGTAATCGATCATTGCACTTTCAAATGCTTTGTGTAATCTTTCTAAGCAAACAGTATAGGATGAGAAGGCTATAAGATTGGTGAGTCAACATAACCCGGTAATAGCCAGCTCGCTATTGCTACTATTTTCCAGTTTTCGTTAATGTTAACAATGATATACGAGTTTCTTTATGAGTTTACAGTAGTATCGTTTGTATTCATAACTGTGACTACATTCCACAACATGTTTTGCATTAAAATGTGGATTTTAATTTTAAATGCGTACGTCAGTACAATTAACAATAGATCTGCTATTGCGAGTACTTATGAAGAGTGGGTACACATTAGTTCTTACTGGTTACTTTTGTCAGAGGTTTTTCTACAAAGTAATTTAAGTGTTACATTTTCAAAAAAAATCTTTGTAGTGCTAATGATATTCTTAAAGCCATTTTTCGACGATAAGTTAATAAAATAAAACATATATTTAAGGCCTGTTGGTAACGTAGAACGTAAAGTAATGAAAAGTTAACGAACAGTAAAACCGCAAGATAGACCTAACAGCTGCATAGATGCGGTCAGAAATTGGTAATCAATAATTTTAGTTATATAAATTAAATCTCAAGGATTTTACTCTTGAAAAAATTTAAATTCTACATAATCGATGAACTATATATCCGCTAAATAAAATTGAGAAGCTTTTACTCTGTTAGCCCGTTTTACAATAAAGCATAAATCAACTGCATAAGTATATTATGCAGACATGAATAATGTGCGCATTTGATATAACAACGCTTTACAGACATACCTCAGTGTTAAACGCAAAGCACGAATAATTTTAACGCTCCTGAATAAAGAATGACACAAGAAAGCTGCTTTGATAACAATGCATTTTCACATATAACTCATTGCAATTGCATCCGTATGAAAGGGGCACGTTCTCAGTAACGTACGGCCCAAATTTAGCGCACAATTTACCTGCAGATGCAACATACACAAAGAGGCTATATTTTCGCTGAGGAAGGCTCGAGGGAGTGCGGGCGAGGGAGGGAGGTGCGGGCAGCCTGTGCCGGCTCGGATTACGGCGGCCATCTGCCGCGACAAACAATCAGCCTAACGAGTGCTCGCGGCTCGCGACAGGATTAAAGCCTAATACAACTGCGAACAATGCTGTCGACGCCTTTTATAACTTGAACGCTAACAGCTTGTGTCGCGACGCGGTGAGTGGCGAGCCCTCCTTGTTGACTAATCCTAAGGGGCCGTCTCCACAAGCGAGAGAATCGCGACGATACAATCGTCCTGCCACGCATTTCTATACAATCTCATAGAACGTGTCTCCACACGGCGATCTTAACGCGGCGATGCGACGGGTGGTTGAGTGCGCGCGAATCGTCATAACATCGCTGCGAGCCTGTCGCTACTGGTGGCGCGCACGTCGCGCACTCGCCACGGAACGTGGCGCTCTCGCAGAGAGCTCGCGACGTGCGTGACCATACATCAATAAAAACAATACATCCATAGTAAATAATTATTTTATTGCCTGAGTTAGACTAGATTTCGGTCTCGTCTGGCACCACTGAAATCTAAATGAACACTGAACAAAATAAGAGCACAACGTGTCGTCAAAGAAACGCGGCGATTCCGTTACGAGTCGTTGCGGATACGCTGTGATTCCGTTACGAATCGCGACGATACGCTGGCGGAATAATCGCTCGTTCGTGGAGATTACCCGACGATAAAAACGCGGACTCGTCGCGATTCTCTCGCTTGTGGAGACGGCCCCTAAGTGGATTACTTCTGCGCGATGACGTGCCGAGTATCAAACCCGATCATTTAACAGTTCAAAGTTCAAGCTTGAGTGTTGACCTTTCCAACGACTACTATAAATTGATCCCTTCCTTAAACGTCTACTTTTACGAGCTACCGATAAATACTCAAGTAGTTTGGATGTCAGGACGTCTTCGTTTTTCAAAGTTGCTCAGAATAATCAATTTTATGACTATTTATAGTAAAAAACAATAAGCAAGCCAAACAATGAAAGTCAAAAATAAATAACTAGTTACTCAAAGTTAAATATTCCAATACTTCATCCCGCTAAGAAATTGCAGCTGTAACCAAAACTTGAAAGAAATAGGTTGTACTTTATATAAAGAATGTTTCGAGAAAATCTTGCAACGAAATAAATGCTTGTGCTTTACTAAAATACAACAATAATAGCTGCCACATGTCAACATGGCTCAAACCGCAAAGCGGGAAAACAGTGTAACTAAGCGCGGCTGCCAAAACTACGTGACCTTAATGTATATCAATCCGAACGAGATTTATTCGGGGAGAATCTCTAAAATATGATATAAAATAAACATTGACAAGCGAAACGATGAAATATGACGTAGCTCTGTGATTTAAGGGCGCGTTTTACGAGATTTTATGGCGCTATAAAATCAGCTCGCATCGTGCTCGGGGCGCACGTATTGCACAGATTTGACATAACAGACGACGGACATTTATTTGTTTTCTAGTTTTTTTGCGAGCTTTATGGACTGCTGCCAACGTTATGGTCCCTGAACACAGCCCGCCTGTTCTCTAGATGGATCGCCCGATTTAATTTCTATCTCGTCATTGGGGTTTCGAGGATTTGCTGGTCTCTACATTGCAGCGCCTATCGTGTAATTTGTAATTTAGTTCGCCAGTATGGTGAATTATATAAGCGTTAGACGATATGTCGAAGTTGAAAAGGTTTCATTTCAGTTCAATACCAATTTTAATATGATATAATTAAATATTGTATTATGATTTTTTACATTAACATTAAGTCTAACGTCTGTCTGTGTTTAAATATAATTTAAAAACACATTGTCATCACGCCCATTGTGATGAAATTAAAGTCGGATTATAAAACAATGATATGACGATTGTCGGGAGGAGCAGACCGCGACGGATTGACTCTTCACATATTCAATTACTTTGTGTATTGTTTCTCGAAGTGTTTCCTGAAAATCTCCTAAAAAAATTTACTATATAAAAATATTTATTCGCATGAACGCATAGGTCAAAATCTGGCAGTGTACGCTAAAGTTGGCCATGTGGCCCTCTGTCAATGGTATTTATATTTTTTATTTTCTGATGCAGTTAATATTTACTTCATATTAAAAAAAATGTAAAGGTTTAACTCAACCTCTTCTAAGAATGATTGTTATAAAAGGTACAAAAAGGTAATAAATTTTCAAACAATATGAATCGAAACAAAAAAGTTATTACTATAACAAAGAATGGTAAGTGGCATTTGTATCATTCTCTAAATCGTTTTTACTAAAACATATATACCTACACATACTCACCCAGTATTTATTAAATCCTATATAACACTAAGGAAACGATAGAACGGAAAAAAGATGTTTCACGTCGGCCGCGTATCGCCGGGGGAAATTAGAGTAATTTATAATTAACAAAATATAATATAGTATGCTAAACCTCAATTTTTAAAATTAACTCTGTTATTATCGAATCAATGCATGTTTATATTTTTGTATGTTGTTTGCAATTTACTACCTCTTTGGTTTGGTTAAATTTAAGTGCTATAAACATTTAGGTTTAGTTTAAGTTTTTTAAATTAAAATTAGAACTTTCGGACACTTAAAAACATATTTATAGCTTTACAAACATATGTTTTCACATATATATATGGTAGAGAATTAGCCCTGATGAAATTTGAAATGTCGAAGCCTACCAGGCTCCTTTTTGGTATATATTCGTTTAAAACACCGGTTTTAAATAATAACTTATCCAGTTATTTGAAAGAAAAATTTGCATGTGAAGAACGACCTCCAATCATCGAACATTCTTTATTTCTTTCACATTATTTATTATTTATAAATCTCTTAAAATAACAAAACAAATTATTAATAAATTACAAAAAAAAATTGCAATATACTTTTCATAGTTTAACAAATAAATTAAAGTCACATATGTTTATCTTCTAATCTAACCTCGAACTTACGTATATTTCACGAAGAAGAAGTAGTTCGCTAATTTAAAAGCAATATTTATCATGTAACTAAATATTTTTACAAACAGAGTTGGAAATGGAACGCACAATTGATCATTAGAGGCGCTAACGAAGCACAATTTTGGAAATATTTTGTGGATTCATCACGGCTCTTGTTCATCATATAATTTATGCGATTCGCGACAAACGAATAATGCACGGGTGGATAGCAATTTGTTTCAAATTAACCGTGTGTATTATCGTGGCGGGTTTCTTTTAATTTTATATTCGTATCGATATTAATTTTGTTACAAATATTTTCAACAAGCTGCCCCGCGATTTCATGTGCTTTAATTATGTCGTAGCGTAATGTTATATAGCCTAAAACCTTTGTCAATATACATTTGCTTTATTAGAACCACTAAGTAATTCCTGAGGTATTGATTTTAAAATTTATATGATTTAGTCATTGATATACTATATAAGAGATATTTAAATTCTTCGCTACATATATCAATAAGAATTTAAATTGTTAGTCGTAGAGTTTCAAAGAAGCTTTCTAAGAACCAAGCCCTTGACAAAATTTTGAAAAATGTTACGTAAAATATTCTAAAACCATTTCTCGACTCTCTGCGTATTTTTATTAAATTCCGTGAAAACCGATCGTAATAAGTCTTTCTACTTAGTTCGCTTTGTTACTTAAGGCCAAAATTAAAAACAAAACTCAATTTAGGCGCTGATACCACGAAATTATGTATTTCACTTCTTATCAAATCCTTCATAAATTCAAACCGTTACTACTAGAAGGAAGAAAATAATTAAACTAAAATAAACTTAACGTGCCTGAATAAAAAGGTAGAAATTTATGATTGGCGCCCTCTATTTATCAAGAACAATGGCCACTTACTTCTAATTACATCTTATAATGGTACAAAGATCCTCGTTTTGTAACAGATAATAACTATATTTTTTCCCGTCTTGTTAACATAAAGCGGCCATAATTAACAAAATGTTATTCTAATTTAATATTCAAGTAGGTAGCAATTATATTTGAGGAAAATATCATATTATTCAATTTATCAGCTCCCCTACCCTATTATCTATGGTTTGGTTTAATAGGAAACTTATAAGAACTATTTAATGTCATTGACAGGTTCATTTTTTAAATTAAATGTGCCAAATTGTTTACCAGAGGGTATTAAGTATAGTAACAAATTCTTTGATAGTGATTTTTTGGGTTATAATAAATGACGACCAGAAAGAAGGCAAGATACAAAATAATAAAAAGCATTATATGTCTGCTTCGTATGGTTCGCAAAATTTAATTTGTTATGATATGTATGTTGAATTTATACATAAAATATATTTGTAAAGGATCTGCAGTTTAATAAAGAATAACTCTTGTTATGCAGTTGATAAAAAATTCAATTTAGAACGTAGTACAGCGGAGGGTGTATCTGAAATTAACATAATATTATAATACGCATTTTCCCGAGTTGTTTTGCTCAAAGTACTTTAAGTTGTTGATAAATTAGATTGTTATACTGTGTTATTCGAATTTTCTCATTTGCTACATAGACTGAAACTTGAGTCCTAAAGCACATATTGAAATGTGATTTTTGTATGTAATGATGATTGATATGTTACATACATAAACATGGATAATTTAAAAAATACTGAATAATTTAAAAAAAATCCACTTTTAGAAATCTGCACCTTCATGGCATGTGTTTAAACGAATGAAATTTCAAAACAATAATCTAGTAACGCTACAACTCGATAGATAAGTCTGTTTCTTTGATCACTTTACTTATAAAGGCAAATATGTAGATGGTTAGCTTTCTGTGCCCTAAACACGTCGTATAATAATCGATTGGTGCACAGCCAGGCATTGAATACAGGACCAACACTGCTTGTGTTGGACCTGTATTCAATGTTGCCTATGACAAAAATCATTATTTCATAAATTATAACTTAACTCGCCAATTATATCTTGATATATTTAATTAAAATAAATGTATATTATTTTATTATTAGTTTTAATTAAAATGATAGTTTTTTTATGATTATTACAAGATTAATTATAAAAATATTATTATGTTATAGCTATATGCTATCAAACCAGCATCTCAGGTTAACCTAGTTAAGAAACAAAGCCTTAGATATGTCTATTTTTAGATCGAAGTTACTACATTTCCCTAGTCTATTCTGATATACTCTTATCTTACTTACCGTAAACCCGTATGTACTATACCTTAATAGAAAACTTAATATATGTGTATGTATTTTTGTATGAAAGAATACCTGAATACTACATATAAATCATACCGCATTTTAATTAGTAATACTATGCATATATGTTACAAGTTAGAATATCCCCGTTAATACAAGGCGTACCAGTTTTTGCAGCAAAATATCACTCAAGGGATCTGCGTGCGATCATTAAGTCCAAACAATTTCCTTCCGCATTACTCTTACTTTACCGTACACAAAGTTTATTTGCCTCGCAAACAGCACTTAATCATATACACTGTAATATCATGCAAATATTACGGTATGATTTCTCTTTTCTCTAATTTAATACAAAACTTTCTCAATTCGGCTAACGCATTTGATAATTGTGGAATTATTGTCCTAAGAAATTTTCAATTATGTTAATCAGAATTCAAAGCGCAATTTCGTTTCATGAGCCCGTTGAAATATTAAAGTGCAATTCATAAAATGACAATTCGACTGCAATATTTGTTAAATCTCATTGATGCGATCCGGTTGAAACGCCTCCTATCAATTTAATCAAAATGCAATTGAAATAAGTTTCGATCTAGATATTTCTGAAAGCGTTTTTAGTTTACCGTGCAATCACTAAACTTGATATTGCAATATAATAGAAACAGTTGATTGTAAACCGTTCTACCCGTCGTCAACTGAATATTTATGATATCGCCTCATCGTACTCAATTTATTTGTTATGCATAACTTATTTGCTGTTCAATAAATATACTGACGTGAAGGTCTAACAGTCAATCTTTCACTAATGTCAACCTTTTTCTATACCTCACATTGAAGTTTTATTTACAAACAATAAAGTATTCAAAAGCTAGTACGAACTTTTATTTATCTTACTTCGAAGGAATCAAATTAGTCTAAGGAATATCAATCACAGTCTTGTTCAAAGGTGAGTTCGTAAATATTTTTACGTTTTTAATAATATTTAAACTTATTTGTTATTTAGAGAATATAAAAGAAATATTCGATACCCTGAATTTAAAGTCATAAATTGTTTGTGAATGCTTCAAAATAAATTCAACACCGCTTTTTTTACATTATTTACAAAAAAAGTCATTAATTCAATGTGTAAAAATATATTTAGGTATTAAAATACCTGATCAAGTGTCAATCCTCGTTTTTCGCTGCTTGTTTCAACAGATATAAACCAAATTATGGCGGTACTAATTATAATGACTTTAATACATTGAAACGCAAAAAGATAATCCAGTACAGACCATGAAATCGCTTAACACAGGTGTATTTGCAGATATTCTTAAAACTTTAATTGAAGTAACCCTAAAATAACATTTCTGGTTTTTGTTGAATAACCCTTAGAATGTGTGAAGGAATTTCAATAGGAGGCTTTAATTTAATCTCAACAATAAGCTTTCGCTGAATGAGCGGAGGGGCCCACTCCTTTACGGCGTCCATGTCAAGTTACGTATTGTGTTGTGCTTATATAGTCAAATTTTCTATACAATTTAATTTATTCTATAGTTTATACCACCTATTTAGCTTTTCTTTTTTTTGGGAAGGCGAGTAACGACCGCCCTACCTACTGGCCTAATCTGTATCTTCATCATGTAACATGAAGGGAAAATTACTCCTTTAAACCATAATTATACTGTAACCCTTATTGATTGTTCACTTTTTGACGTGACAACGTCTTATAAATCGATGGAGCCGGCTGCAAGCACGAAAAAACATGACTCATGCGGCGTTACCTCGCTCTGAGGCGTTCCAATTAAGGCTTGAAGTGCAAGCGAGAGCGCGAAGCGACAGAGAGGCACAATCGGACTCCGCGCTCTTCAGCGTTCGACATCTGTCTCTCTCCTACTTGAGTGAGCGATTCGTGACGTTGTCACGTTCAACTATCGTCAGTAAACCGACTTTACAGACAACCAATTTTTTTTTTACTCTAGTGCTACGAAATCCATGGGTAATAAGGATTGATTGAAGGTTTGTTGCTGGAAAATACCGTTAGTATTGACTACCAAAGACAATAAAAAATAAAAATAAAGTTACCATAGCATTCAGAGAAAGACCTATCCCCAACTATGACACCCAGCAGGCTTTTGACAGGAGTCATAGTTAGCACTTGGTCACGAAGCTTAAGGTTACATTATTATTTGATTTATGTTCTTAATATTATATTTAGAACTCACGAAGACTAAAAATGAAAATGTACATTCACATATCACGTTCTCCTTGCCGTCGTGAGTCACTATACAAGTTTGGATAAAGTTATATTACAAAAGTCTTGTGTGATAGTTCGGCTACAGCTAAAGTTTACTTAATATCTGCTACATATTTTGGGTTTTATGTCACCCAAGATTTCATAACATGAAAACGAGTAAATGAAATGTGAAGCGTCAATATTGTTTTCATAGTTTCATATTATCTTTATCTCTTACTCTATCTTCACCTCAATAAATACTTGACTTGGACATACCTACAAATCAGTAATGACTAAGGCTTAGATGGAACCAGTTGTTGAGACCTAGGTTTAAGCTTGTGATGGGAGATCCGACCCACAAGTTTGATAATAATAAACTAAAGTAAATATACAACTAACTAAATTATATTGTTTTAATATTATATACTATAAATATTATTCATTGTCATCTAATCTAAAGTAATTCTCATCGCTTTAATGCTTACATAATCAAAAAATATGTTACACAATAAAATCATGTAATAAAAAATATCATACTTCCAAAATGTTACAAACTTCTGTTTTGTTTCTTTCGAATGTTGTCTGTGTATCATACACACACACAACATTCGAAACATATATACGGCAAGCATACATGGTTGAATCTTTCCTATATTTAGAAGATACGTAATGAATTTTCTTATAAGGGACCTTTTAAGATTCAATCTTCTGGACTGAATAAAATTGCTTCCCACATGACATCATTACCGGGGTAGGTCTTGGCATAGAAATTTACATTACCTTAAAATTTTATTCATAAGCCGAAAATTGTTTCCCTTTCAGAGCGCACTTTATCCAACAAATCAAATTATTATAAGGGAAGTATTTTTTTTATAAATCTGAACGGGAGGTAGGTCTGATTTACCCATAAAAAGCTGTCTACACTGCTTTAACAGATATGCAGTGGTTTATGTCGATATTCACTGTGTTTCCCTTTACATATGTAAACCAACTTACAAACCTCAGTATGTATTGGGTAAAACCATCGACGACCGATACGATATTCTACGTTAGTTTACCTACCCTAGTATCAGTACTGATAAGTACTTTCATATGTTTATTTTATTATTTTTGTGAAGGTTCCTCGATAAAAATTAGGTTTGTATATTATTTCTAAGGTAATTTAATGCTGTAGCCGAAGTAGAGCTGACTTAATTCCCTTATCAAAATATAGCCCAATAACAATAATGTCAAGAGTTTTATCCTCCCAAACGACACCGTGGCTTTTATTAAAGACGTTATTATGTCATATTTCATAAATTATATCACCGAGATATGCGACAGAGACTCAAAATTAAAGCCGTTATTATATGGAGCAGCAGTTTATGAAGGTAAAAATATTTTAGCTAGTCAGAAATAGTATCTCATAAAATAAATAAATAAATATTTTAATAAGTATATTTCAATATGTTTACTGGCCGGAATATTTGAAATACATCGTCTCAGATATCGACCCTTGTCTAAGCGTTGAGAGCTCGATCTGTGTTCTTAATTAAATTAACTCTTGATAATTTCATATTAAAGTCACAACAAAACGAAAGTCCAATTGGATTTCTAATAGCCGAAACCGTCCAAGAAGGGTTTTATAGATTGCATGAAACCAAAAATATTAGCATCGCTTTAATAAGTAACGGCTATACTCTAAGTTTGACATTCCAAGTTTGAAAATGTATAAGCGGACAGCCGGAGTACAATTTTACACTTCAAAATATTTAATGGAATGACGGTGTATTTTTAGTTATTCTTTGTTTGGAGACAATCAGGGACCCGGGCAGGTTGCGGTTAAACCGGGTAACGTCGGTTTTGAATACCGATGACGCTCAACTCAATCGCTACTCTATGCATAAGTAATGTGGAAAGTGCCGCTCTATAAGATATACAATATTCTTAAACGTTTATAAACAACATTGAGTTTAATAAAGGAATAATCATGGTTCATTTACGTTTTAGGCCAAATTTAGGAATAAACGTCTTTTATATTTTACATAAATAATGCAATTACTTAATAATACATTTTTTACAGCCTCTGTGGTCGATTCAGGTTCGATTCTTGACAAATTGGAATTGCGTCAGTACAAAAAAGATACCGATGGTTCTTTTTTAACACATACCTATGTCTTCACTGAGACATCGTGGAACATTATGATGTAGCCTAAATTAATACTAATCTATACTAATATTATAAAGAGGAAAGATTTGTATGTATGTATCTTTCAGCATTTGATTGCTACATTATCACTGATTAATATAGGCTATTTTAATTGCAAGAAAATAATAAGGATCCCTACTAAAACTACAATTATAAAATATCTTTCATCGCCGGCGCTGCGAAAACTATTGATGATAAAAAAAAAAACCACTGTATTAAAGAACATATCAATATCTACAGAAAATGTCACACTCACAATGATAGCATGTGTCAAACTCTTGTAAGTAATATAAGTCTAACCTTTACTAATAAGGATATTTAGGGTCTGTTTCACAGTGTATGGATAAAGTACCAAATAACTATGCAACACATAAATTATTTGGAAGATAAATTGTGCTATTTGACACTTCATCGGACTCATAACTTTTGATGGACTTTATGTGACGAATAGCGCTACCTGACAGTCGTGAAACGCAACAATAGTGTTTATCCTACCAATAATTAATAAATAGCTAATTTGGAACTTATCCATACATTGTGAAACAGACCCTTAACATAAGAAAATGTCCAATAACACTACTTAGGCCGTTTCTCCACTGCTCCGGTCCGGCAAACGTTAATTACCGATCCGATTTAGAAACTCACAACAGTACTTACGTGCTTCTCCACTACTCCGGCATCCGGTTTTTAACGATCCGATAACTTGCTAGATCGGAACGCGGTGTTTTATCGGTCCAAGTATATCCAAGAGGTTATAAATTATTATTCATAGGTTTATTTATTTATAGTTATATTATATCATTAAGTATTAGTGAACTATTTATTAAGTAGATAATAATATTTCAAGATAGACAATATAAAAAAAAGTAATAAACTAGCCAGACAATAAAATATTCAGAATTTAGAACGTTTTATTAATAAAATAAAGTATATGGGTTTTAGTTAATATCAGTGTTGCATGATAAATATACAAGTATCGGTTATTGTCGGATCGGATATAGTGGAGAAGCGCAATCCGGCTTTCCGATATTTTTTTAATGACTCATTCCGGCTTCCGACGCCGGACCGGAGCAGTGCAGAAAGGGCCTTACAGTCTCTTTTAAGGAAATACCGATTACCTACTTGTCTTATATGATCAATGAAATAGACATAGAAATGTCGTCTCTATGCCTATGCATATAGGGGTCACGGATTTTTTTATTGATATGTTTTTTTATTCACATAAATACTCTTCTACATTTTACACTATCTAATATATAAAATTCTCGTGTCACAGTTTTCGAACTCCTCCGAAACGGCTTGACCGATTTTGATGAAATTTTTTGTGCTTATCCGGTAACTATGAGAATCGGCCAACATCTATTTTTCATCCCCCTAAATGTTAGGGGTAGTCCACCCCTAAATTTATTTTTTATTTTTTAGACAAAAATTATAATTTTAATTTTTTTATGATACAGCATTAAAAAAAACATACAACCCCTAATTTTCACCCCTCTACGATCAACCCCTATTTTTATTATAAATGATATACATGGCAAAACGACGTTTGCCCGGTCAGCTAGTATATTATAAATGAAACCCCACTTCAGTAACTGGAGAACTGTATTATTGCTAACTTCATATGAAATAAAAAAGTAATTTAACCTCAGTATTCTTTTAAATGAAATGCTAAATAGTTATAATAAGCACATCTAAGCAGTGGGAAGAGTAAAGTTTGTATAGGTGTATAGAAGTTGTGCGAACTTAAACAATAACTTAGTAGAACAAGCGCTGGGTCAGAACTCTAGGATTGAAATATTTACTTTGCGTTTGAGCGTTTAAGTCATAAATTATTAATTCTATAATAGGTTGGAAATGCCTAAGCAGTAGATATATACTTAATCATTTCAATGTGTGAAATTGAATAAATAAATAAATCAGTGGCGCTAGTGCCTTTTTTGGTCTGGACCTCAGATTTCTGTATCTGCTTCATTTGTCAATCGAATAGGCAAGTAGGTGATCAGCCTCCTGTGCCTGACACACACCGTCGAGTTTTTGGGTCTAAGACAAGCCAGTTTCCTCACGATGTTTTCCTTCACCGTTCGAGCGAATGTTAAATGTCAACCCGGAGGTCGTGAGTTTGAATCGCGGCTTATTTATCTTTCTATGCGCGCAAATAATTGCCATGCATTATATTTTCTTTTACTTGTTATAGTTATACATTATAGTTTGTTTTCTTGTATATATAAAAATGTATCCGAAAACATTTTTTATTAGAAAAAATGTAATAACGGTATTCAAGTTACTTTAGAAATAAGACTTTATTAAATTCATTGTTTTCTTTTTGAAATATTTATTATTACAAGAATTTCATATTTAATTATGTTTTCACGTAGGTGTGCTAGGAACATGGACCTATGTACATGCATATAGTTATAGTATATGCTTTTTATATACGATGGACAAGAACACATTAAAGAAACAGTGTGGCCTAGTGCCTTAAGCGTGCGACTTCAACCTTGAGGTCATGCGTTCGAATCCGGGACTTTGACGAGGATTTGCAAATGATTACGCAATTAACACTCGCTCCTACAGAGGAGGCAAACATCGTGAGGAAACCGGCATGTCTTAAAAATCAAAAATCTACGTATACACGTCAGAACTAAAGGCTGGACACTAACAGTTCTGATCTGAACACAATCTTCAGCCACTAGATTATTATTAGTATACATTAAAATAAATTGTTAGTAGATTTTTCTTATTAAGTTTATGAGAGACATGTGTATGGTAGCCATTATAGGAATAATTATGTTTTGTATATGTACGCTTAATTGAGATGCAAGGATGTCAAGGATTAATAGGCTTCAACGCTTATCCTATACTGTATATTCTATAGGAGCATGTTATGATATATGTAAATAAACGAGCGGTTAGCGTGCGTAGTCTCTATTTGAACCAATTTCGCGATTATATTATTCTATGGGTGTGTCTCCTGTTTAAAAATTTTCATCTACTAATCACCTATAACATAATGATACTTTTAAATAAACTGGTGGGAGGAGCTCACTTTGAGAGATTTGTAGATTGTGTTTTATTACGTTATTTAGTTTTTAATGAGCTCTCATATCACATATCACAACATCAATAGCTCTATTAAACTTACTTTAGTATTACTATTTCAGTACAGTATATAAAGAAAAATATGGATCACTATGTTTACCATTGTCGAGCATGTTATTTGCCTTTATGGAAAGAAAAAGTATTCGTACACAGCCGAGGCTTGAACACACGACCTTGCTGAGAATTGAGCACTAAAACCAAAGCTCAATACTAAATATCTCACATAGTATTTACAAAAGCTGGACGACTAAAGAGCTTTAGCTGAATACATGTTTAATTTTAATTGAATTTTCAATATGCTGTCTTATAAGTTATTTATCGCTCAAAGAAGAACGGTCTAAGAGAAACATCTACACAATATTAATTAGATCCCTTCGAACGATAAATCCACACCGCAAGTTGAACGAATACGGAAACGTTTAGCAAAGTATTTAACAGATTAATTTGCATTTAATATAAAACATTCGAAACTTAAATCGGTATACTTTGTTGGGAAAAGAGCAAGACAAAAAAGCGAATAAATATTCAGTGAGACTATATAAATAAAGTGAGTTTGAGCCATTTATTCCGATACACGGGTACTCCGCGCAGACAGTGGAAAAGTTAGGCGGAAACGGGATTTCCTAATGCGATTTTAATTCTTTTCTTCCATCCACGGGGAGGGTAATTTCAATAAAAAGCGACGAATATATTTTATTCAAGAAGAACATAAAAATATCCTGTGACGCTTCATTAAAAAGCGAAAGTTTTAAGCGTCTTTTCGCGCGGCGCCATTTCAACTTACCGATTATGAAAAACATTGCAGTGTTCGAGCCGGATTTTTGCGAAGTTTAATTAGAATTGAGAATTCACGCTGCAGTTCCTTGAGTTTTATAATTTTTCTTTTATATCCTGTAACACTCTCTACCAAAGGGACTTGGTATTTTCAAATATTCGAAGATGCTATTCATCAGGTACAATCGTATTGTTAATTCAATGAGTCTATTAAAACTATTCTACAGTATTTTAAAAGATAACATGCGAGCCACTGTAATTAATAAATCTCATAAAAAATTTCATGTATTGGATAGTATTTTCAAATATTCGAAATTGTAATTCATTAGGTACAATCCTATTGTTAATTGAATGATTTGATTAATACTGTTCTACAGTTTTTATGTAATTATTTAAAAGATAACATGCCACTGTAAGTTTCATACAAAATTTCTGCACAAAGTGCAAATCCCTGCAGGTCTTAGGTCGATAATACACGATAGCATAACTTGCATAAATTAGAAACTTGCTAACATAGTATAGGCAGGTCAGAAGCGCTAAGGGTTCAACCGTTAAACTAAGCTTCATCACGATCTAATGGTGATAGTATCTGGGTCAACAGGCGAGCTACTGGCCATTTGGCAACCTGTGTTACGATCCAGATTAAGAGTATATCATATTTTACAACAATAGCTTTGTAAAGAAATTAGGAAGGATATAATAGGTATTATAAATATATTGTCTTTGTTTGAACTGCAAAATTATTAAAATACCGGGTGTGTTTTGTTTTATGGATATAATCTGTTAGTTAAAAATTATTTTGTCATTCAAATTCCAATAATAATTCCGTTTATAAATATACCAAAGTAGATTATCCGTAGTTTGTTTTATTTCATATAATTCTTATAAATAATTAAATTTTGTCAAAGAAAACTTCAGTCTCAAAGGTTTTCGGATACAACAAAATTTAATCAACATACCTTTACATAATAATAAGAAGACAAGGAGCAGTAAACGTGAGCATAGCCGTGATATCGCCATTTTATCTGTCCACTATCGGCTCAAGCTACAAGCTAAGTGGGATCTCATCTCAGATGGTGACCTGAAACAAAAGGAAAAAATACTTGTATGTGATACAAAAGAGCACTATACAAAATAGGAATGTAAATTTGCTAGAGCCCCAGCGACGTTCATAATTAATTGCATACCCATTATTCCCACTTCAGTGTTTAATATATAAGAAATAAGTTCCTTCTCAGAATCATATTCTATATGTATATGTATTATTATAATATAAATGTTATGTTGGTTGCGTGAAGCGTACACAACGCTCCAAAAACTCAAAAAGTTTAGCACCGATCGAGCTGAAATTTTAGCATGATATATAATCCGCATGAATGATTGTTTTTATTTATTTTTATAATTTTTTTTTTTTAGTTTTTCATTTTTTTCAAGTATTGCTTATATGAAATGTATTCTTTGTTTTGTTTCTCATTTCGCAACCATTCAATCACAATGTGCCACAGCGAAGCGTGGCTGGGTACAGCTAGTAATCATATATTGTCAAAAGTTTTATTAAAAACTGAACGCTAAATGCGTCGAATTTTATACATAATATCATACACGTAACATTATTGACACCTTTAAATACTCGATTATTATATGTATACCCACTGATATACCTTGTGCTTTAGTTTTGCTGTATAAAGTTTCATACATTACTTTATTCAATCGCATAAGTTGTGATTGAACCTATTAAATCTGTTCAAACATAAGTTCTATACTCTAGTAAATGCGAAAATGAGTTTAGTCATGTATCTGAGCCCTTTCTCTGTAACTTCCAATTCTGGATATAGACTATATAGATTGGATTGGATATTCTATAGTCAATGACATATTCCTACTTTAAATGATCTGTGCCTGCTTTGGCGCCAAACATTTTATGCCATTTATTTTTTTCATACATTTATTTAAACATTTGACACTGAACGATGTTTTATGCTAACTTTATAATTAGCTATTTTTAACTTGCTTAACTAGACATTTTCAAGAAGAAATTTTCTACACAAAAGAGCTTGTAAATTGTTTAAACAATACGAATAATAAATAAACTACAACGAGGATAAAAGGCGGCAGAAAAGTTAACGAAGTTCTCTCGCGTTATAGAAAATCTCATTTTTCGAATATCCATTGAAGTATAAATAATTTTAAGTATATTTTCGCTACTGAGTTTTCCTTTCATTAAAATATTTTTGTTAATGAACGGTAAGAGTGACGTGTGAATTTCGTAACATTTTCCAGGAGTAGGTTCGAGCTATTCATACTAATAGATCTTCTCCTTCATTACTAATGGTCGTGCCTGTCTTGAAGAGCCTTAACCAATGCGTCGACTTGCTGCCTCCAGACCACTCTATCCTCAGCTTGTCTCAGTGCATTAAGGGTGTTGAGACCCATACGTACCCATTAGATACATTTACATAATCAAATATCTGTAATCTAATTAGTGATCAGCCTATTTCAAACAATTATGCCTTAAAATCGATGTTATTTATCTGGGAACACCTCACGTATTTACAAATCAAATGAATCATAAACATTTTACTCGAGCAGCGTATGCCCGTTTAGAAGGCATTGAATACGGTCCATATTCAGTATAACAACACGTACAGCCCTGCGATTCTGTAACTCACTTCACGAACTCACACAGCGGTTTTCGCATCGGCGGTCGCTCTCAAATCAGTCGTGAAGCAGTCATTTTATGATTTGGCATTCTAATAAACAATAAACTACAAGCTCCCACCTTTTCAGAATGCCAAATCATAAAATGACTGCTTCACGACTGATTTGAGAGCGACCGCCGATGCGAAAACCGCTGTGTGAGTTCGTGAAGTGAGTTACAGAATCGCAGGGCTGGTTTCTATTGGGCATGCCAAAGTTCTGCAGTGTGTCAGGTATGTTTGCTGAGACCCGAATTGTTTTAATGTCATCGTTCGTAAAAGGGTGCCTCCTTGATGCAACGTGTTAGACACAGCTCCAATAGTATCCTGAATGTGTTGAACACAAAGAACACGCATATCTTAAAAGGTTAGTATAGTGTCCATGCTCTACTATTTGTTTTGTTTACTAACCAATACTAACATAGCATCTAAGACCGAACTGTTACTAAATCTTACTGAACATATGGATATAATCTGAAATAAATATTAAATAAGTCATTATTATTATTAATCGCATTGAGAAAAGTAGTCACTTGTTTGAATGTTTTTAGAAAAATATTAAAAAATTGGTCCTTTTATTCTTTATAAAGAAAGGACTAATTAAAATTCACCATAAAAGGCTTATAGAAATAGAAGTACAATGCTCGGTATGTATACTTATTTACTTTAGTAACCTCTCTTTGAAAGCATAAAATGAAAATGTTATGAAGGATAACTGACACAGTACCTGACTGAACAATGGATTCGAAACATATGCAGAGAGATAATATTAGTGTAGAAGTCTATTATAAAGCGAAGGTTACTTAGGCTTAATCATTTTTGAAGTAAGTTGACAGAATGTTGGTACTGACATAGAACAAAAGAAAACGTTTTTTTTCATAATTTTATGGCCTGGAAGGAAAGTTAACTCGTATAATGTAACATTAATTAAATAAATTAAAACAAAAACGTTATTATTTGTGGTCAAATAATATTGTATTATTGTTTTTTATAAAAATATAATGCTGCATGCTTATCTGGTCCCACTCTATTTTTATTACTGATTTCGAGTTCGCGGGTATAAATCTATTTAAATCATATATATATATATATATATATATATTTATTTTGCAGTTGAGACTCTTGGACCGTGGGTTTCAAGTGCACAGTCGCTAATTAAATATTTAAGTTGGCGCCTGGTAAATGGTACCGGTGACCCCAGAGCTGGCGCTTTCCTGGCTCAACGAATAAGTTTCGCAATACAGCGAGGATATGCTGCCAGCGTTAAAGGTACACTGCTACAGGGACCAAACTTTTTGACGTGATAACGTCTTTAAAATCGTTTTAGTCGGGTGACATGTTCAGAAACTTGTGTCACACCAAAACCTCACGAGCGCGATCGCAGGTATAACGAGAGAGAGACGGACCGATCTCCCGTCTCATCTCGAGCGCCGCCAGTCATTCCGTGAATGTATGAAGAAAAATGTATATCATAGTCGAATAAGTAAACTTGTCATTTTACACCCGAAATTTATCATCAAAAGTGTGAATAAAACGATAGATGTAATTTAAAATTTGAAAAAATTGTTATCTTCATTAATTCCTTACTTCCCAAAAACTTATATCACCAATAAGACGTTATCACGTAAACATCTCGATCGTAAACCTACTTTACAAACAACCAATATTTTAAATTTGTTTTAATTTTCTTTTATTTTCATTATTACTTTGCAGATTAAGAAAATTGTAAATACAAATTATATGTATAATGTCAAAAATAAATTAGTAAATTTTTAAATCTTGAATGTATCGTAATGGTTGTATGGGTATACACAATAAAAGAAAAACTTACTACTTCCTGAATTAGCATTATTAAAAAACTAGGAAGCTTTCCATTTCCATTAAAAAAATTACTTAATACAACAATATTTTACTGGCACAAAGATATTAAAGGACCAAGACGAGCCAACTCTCGTTACAGTGATTTCTTAACACGGAAACTTGGTCGAGCATAGCCGAACTTAATTTTGGCCAACAAGAACCTCTGAAACTCCTTTGAGAATCGTATCTACCACGCAATCGGACGCTGTTTTTATTATATGCCCTTTTAATTAAATGAACCTGAAAAAGTTACCTTGCAATATTAAATCAATTCTATACATTAAACCAATTCAATCCAACCTAAGTCTAGTTTAACGTCAAACCAAGTAAATAAATGCTTAAATGTTAAACATTAAAATTAATATTTATTTTTTATAATGTTACCAGCTGTAGATTTGTATAAGGAACTGCCATCCTGCATAGTATAACAATCAAGTGCATCCGAAAGAACGTGTACCCATCACTTTCGTGGAAATGAACGAGCCTTAAAAAACAAATGACTAACAGAAGCATCTATATTAGTTTAAAATACATATAAGCATTCCACAGAGTAATAATGATGTCATTAATCTCAATTAGCATTCGATAATGTCTAAACTGTATGACGTGGCAGTATGTTTTAGTTACAAACTGCACCACGGCAGTACTGGCTATTCTTACAAAACAGCTGTTAGTTCTATACGGGTGAAGTTTAAACGTTAGGGAGTGCCTTTAATTGGGGTTTTACGAACATTAATCAAGTGCTTTACGTCGAGGGAGCTGTTAAGGCGCGTGCACACTGCGAACGTGGAGCAGATGCTTTAGCAACAATTTTATGGGCGCATTAAACGATTTGCCATTATGTCGGCAATGACGTAATGTATTAACGTGATCGAAACAAGAACACGCAAGCAGATTTGGAACATTTGTGTAAACATGCGAAGTTGAATATTTTATTTTTACATGAATAGTAATAATATTAAATTGTTTTACATGGTACTAAATAATTGTATTGAAATCGTTATTTACATACCTCTTTAGGAATAAATTGATAGCCCTGGCCTTAAAAAGTCTAAAACTAATATATGTTTTTATAACGAATGCTACACATATAAGTGTGAAGCCAACCTTAAGTCGTTGGACGATCTGTCGTTTGACAAATGACGATCGGCCACAAGGCTTCAGCTCCTTACATTCGTCAATGCATTTTTTGTGAACTAAAAACGTCCGGAATAAAGAAAAGTTGCCCTAAAATATTTCCCTTCTTCCGTATAATTAATGATGAAGATATATAAGTATTTGTATATGAATTATAAATAAGAAAGTACGACCACATATCTGCATTCCTTAAGCGGCTTGCCTCCTCCACCATCTCTTATATTCCATCCTTAAATTCCTTCTTCGTCAATAATGAGTTTATATTCTTCGGAGCCCATAGCTATAGCCTTCACTCTTCCGAAAACTGTATCCTTGAAATCCTATCACATACTGTATGTCGTGTCTACGTATGTTATTACTGCTTTGTTCCGTCCATTGTCTAAGTAATTGTATATCTTATGTAGTTATTTTATTTTCTTACAGTTTTTGCCGGGAAGAAATCGGATAAGGCCGCCCGTTTCGCTCCTTATTGATTAATTATTTCAATTGTCACATACTGTATATCTTGCAACGAACTGTAAATAAATAAATAAAAGCCATAACAGGCCTGTAATAAGTACATAAGAAAGCTGGTAATCTCGTTTATAAGGAGAAAATTTCTAATTAAAGATTCGTTTATTTGGGTAGAAATCTTTTACCTGCATCACACACAAAAAAAAATTAAATTACATTAAAACAGTAATTATATAAATAAACCTCATTTATTGAGACAAAACTATTTAAAAAAGATAAATCTATACCTAAATTTACATAAAACTAATTACATTTTTAAGGACTTCTTAAAGAGTAAAGGTACTTAACAAAGTGGAAATAAAGAAATTTAAATAAGTAAGAGTAATTGGTTTTCATACGCCTAATGGCGTTAAAATAACTTACTGAAAATACTCAACCTGAGTTCGAGTCCCGACCAATTCATCACGTTAGTAAATAGGTACAGAATACAGATCACCTACTTGCCAAAATAATAGTGATATACTGCCCCGAGACCCATCAGCACTTGAAACAGAATATAATTGGTTAAACCGTTTCGGGTGGTCTACAAGCGTAATACGTGTACAAAAATAAATAAATACAGCATGGCGGGTGTTTGCGGTCAGTAAACTAAACACAGGACTTCCGACATGATCAGAGGAATTTTTCGTCATTGTAACACCATCTTTACTCGTTTATGTGACATAGTCTATGGATGGCTTCCTAATTAAAAAAAAATCGCCATCGCCATGTATCGGGTGCTTAGGATATATATATATAATAGTTTAGATAAAGAAACAGTGGCGCTACAACCTATTTTAAGGCCTCAGATTTGTTAAACGTTTTCGTGAAAATTTGTTTATTTAATAGCCACAAACGACAATTACCTATAATAAAAGATACATTATTTCATATTTTTGTGATTATTGAATAATTGAATTGAATAACATCAAACTGATAAGGTCACATGATAGTTACTTGTGAGAACGTAAAGTTATTATGGATTTTGAAATCAATATTTTAAAGAGAATATTTGAGCGCATTGATTGGTGTCGTGAATATAAAACGCTTTTTAAAAAGAAAAATTACATCTCCGAACATCCACGTATAGCTGGCGGTACTGTGCCTTATCTTGTAAATGCTTCATTTGTATTAAATTATTTATCATTCCTGCACAAGTTGGTTTTTATAAAGCTCTAACGGATAATTTGCAGCTGCGGATCCGTGGAGGTATATTATTCCATCATTCGATTGGGGTATGTATATCAGAATTTTATATTACGATTTTTCTAGATCTTATTTCCAATGTACATTTTCAACATAATAGATGTCATTTGACAACTGTCAGTTTTAGCTATATAGGGAGTCACTGACGCCACATTGTAACGAAGATCAGTTCACTCTTTACAACAAACATTTTGTATAATTTATTTATTTTTATAGAATGGCAGAACAAATGACTCACCTGAAGTGCCCATGGACACTCATGCTGTCAGAAGGCTCGTTCGTTGCCAGGCTTCAGAGAATTGTTACGCTCTTTTCTCGAAGGATTATGTTTAGACTGGTTTATTAGTGATAATAAATCGTAAAATATTATCATTGTCATTATTACAATAAATATGTAATCAAAATTGAAAAAGCTTCAAAAAAAGCTTTAATAAAAAGTTTTTTTACTAAAGCTTTTTTTCAACATTTACGTGATGCTCGCCGTTATAAAGCTACGTTATTGTATTATTTTGAGGTGTACATTTAAATTTGTTTTAGCTGTCGATACAAAAATTAATATTGAATTTTTAATGTGCCCCAAATATCAATAATCATTATTTTGTTCGTTACACGCAGCCAGACTTCATTTCCCTAATTTACAAAAGCATATACACCACAGTTTATAAACAAGCAGTTATAAAGAGCAAAATCACCTGTGTCAGTCACTCCCGTAATTGCAATTTAACCTAAAAGTTTGACGTTATATTGCATCTTTAGTACTAAGTATTATTTGATTTTGTTATATAATTTCAATCTTGGAATATACCGTAACGTCTAAGAGGTTCTTAAGTATTTTTGTCACATATTAATTGTATTACAAAAAGCCGACTGCTTTGCCACTTAAACGCATTGTGTACTTTTAAATTATTATAAATTATGCATAAATTTCGTGTTATATCAATTAGCCAAACCAGTCCATAAACTAGTAACTATCTAACTAGGTTAATAAATAATTTTAAACCAAATTTAAATGTCTGGTGGTTTAAAAATAATAAGTTGAACGTTAAAGTTAAAGAAAAAATGGTAATTATTCGCAACTACAAACTCTAAACACTGCGGGTCACCATTACCGCACCCGTTTCATTAATTTCACACCATCCGCCGGGAGTTTCGCTAAATAAGCTTTTATAACCATTATTATGTGTAAATTTTAATTATCAACGCTGTGTGATTGATGAGAGACACGTGAGAGTGAAATTAGTCTCATTCACGATATCTCATATCACATTATACAGAATTTATAGACTCGAATTTTTTTTTTATTAAAAAGTATACGTTAATGGTGTATAAGATTTACGTACTAAGCATCAAAACTTTACTAAATTTCGAAAAATTACAAAATCCAACGGAATATCAGAAATACTACCAATCAATAGTATTTCTATATACATTAACTTAACAAAATATGGCGACATTGTTATAATATTTCAACAGGTTAAATAGTTTAAATTATTGCGTTGATTTAGATACTAATTCGATCTTTGATTAAGTTATAAAAAAATATTAAAAAATATGTATTGGAAGTATTTTTTAAATTTATTTTAGTTTTCTTTTTATCCATTTTTATTCTTATTACTATGTAGGTAACGAATATTGTAAATACCCTTTAAAATTTAATATTATAATTTAAAATTATATTTATACCGAGATAAAAATACTTTACTAATAGATACTCTTAAAGGCACAGAAGATACAGTATAATGAAATTAAAAATTATTATGCGGCGTATATAAAATTTGTTATTATAGATAATAAAAATGTTGATTTTTATTTGATTAATGGACAATTGTTTATGTAGGTAGTTGTAGTAGTAGGTAGTGAGTACAGTCTGAGTCTAAGACACATCGTCCATATCTTGGTCTTTGATGTCGGATATTTCACGATTTACATTAGGTGTTAATCGAGTACGTAGAAATAAAAGGCCAGCCGTATTATCCGTATTTGAGCATTCCCTCTCTGCAGTTGTTTTTCTAATATCTAATAACTATAAACTGAGGTTCTTCAATATTTTTAGTCTGGCGACTGACCACCTTTCATATAATTAGATACAGGCAAATGTATGTATTAAAAATTACAACGTGTTTGATTTTTTAACATAATACTGAATTGGTTCTCCCATAATGATGATTTACACACAATTTAACTGCAACGTTAAAAGAAGATCAGTTAGACTATTACTTTTAGAGGACTTTATTTAGTTCTCTCAATCTAATATCATGTTATCGCTGAAAAACATGTAAAAATGTCGTAAATATAAGCCAAGCCAAGCGAGGAAAAAATTATCCGTTCGAATAATAATCAACGATAAATAAATACACTCTTCGTTTTACAAATAAGTCGTGTATTTATTTAACAATAAAATCATACATAACCAGTAAACAAATATGTATTAAGATTTGGTAAGCCAATGTTTTATTGAGTTATAACTTAAAAAACATTGTAAATGTATTTTTTGTCCAAAGTAACACGAAGACTTTACTATACTTTTTGCTCAGTCAGCTTGTGAACGCAAACCATAGACCATAGGATTTAGAGTCTTACTATGATTTAACTTGGTTATTTTGTGTAGAGACACATAAAAATTCTACATAGATAGTCCGATTTAGTGAGAATGCGTCTTTCGTCTTATTAGGTTAAATATTAGGTATATTAATTTTTACGCTAATTTATTTTTTTCAGAACATTAAATAATCGCGTCTTCTATCACATTATACTGCCCGAGTAAATAAACTAAATTTTATAATAATTTTTAATATAAAATATCATTTATTTAAATAAAAAATGTTCAATTTTATATTACTTTAATAAATTTATATTTATCTAACCGCATCGGAAATCCAGGACATGTCCAATGCTAGGACAAATATTATTATAAGAGAAAGCATCTCTCGTTGTATTTTTAGTTCCCCCATTTTCATTGACTAACCAATGTTTACTCACAAAGTACTTATTAACCCTTTGATTCCTACTTCCTCGAATAATAAAATACGTTAAACTATCTGTCAAAGAACTCTTGCTCAGTGGTTAATTACCTACTTCTAGGGCGAAACTCCAGAAACAGAGAAACCATAATCATATTCAAAAGCTGAAACTCCTGCGCTGTGTTTTAATCTTTATTTTTGTTAAATAATAATTTATAACTACTTGTTTTGTTTTTTTTTGCAATAAGGTAAATATGTAACTTCTTATTCATAAACATACGTCAGTGTGAATGCAACGTACTATCTGTCTCTTATCTCTTAAGAGTTCTTCAGTAAAAAAAAACAGTATTTTAACTGAAGAATAAGACTAATAAAATTTTTCATCAATCCATCAACAATATAATAGAACTTTTGCAACATCCTATATACATATATTGAGCGTCCACTTATTACAACTTTAGAAGGTTTAGCAAACTCACAGGTCCAGTAAAGCTTAAGCATATAACTAATTTAACTAGTTCTACAGAACCTAATTTATTCTACCATACGTATTATTTATAATTTTAATAAAATATATTAATGTTCCTAAATCCAAAACTATACGAAAGAATTACTAAGAATTTTGGCTTTTAAAATTTTACATTGTCTTATTTTAATTTGACACAAATTTCCTTTGTTATTTGTCCCCGTTGTACTTATTCGCCCACTCTCAATTCCGACAGAACTTTAAAAATAATTAATTAAAAGTTTTAGCTATTACGTTAATGTACACCTACTTGGGGACTTCTAGAATTTGATTTACAGTTTTCTATGCTACAAACGAAACAAACCGAGGACAAAGTTTACTAGATCCAGTCGCTTAGATTAAATTGTGTAACCCAAGGGAGTGCTTAGACTCACTCCTAGTTGTCTACAGAACTTACCAAATTATAATACAGCCACCGTTCGACTACTAATGAAGAAGAAGTTAGATTATTTGTTTTTAAAGTATCTCAGGCTACTCACGGAAAGATATTGAGACAATTTATTGTCAATCTCCCAACAAATTATTTGGCCAGGAACATAATATGTCTGATACATAGTGTTTTAGGTTTCTACATGTATAAAGTACACGAGCAAAAATTTGCATTATCCGGCCACGTAATCCCGTGACTAATACTATAAAAATAAATTACATAATTTTTCACTATAGGATTAAAAAGATCGTTCATTAAAACATCGAATTCTTTGTTGTAATGCCTTTCTGCTGTTATATAAAAATTTGGCATCTAAAAAATCCGTTAAATTTATATGGTTTAATATAATGTCAATTTTGATGTCCTATATATACAAATATCTAAATTAATAAATACTAAAGAAATAGATGACGCAGCTTAAGCTTATTCGCCATTTATGACTATACTCAGTTGTTAAGTTATAATACTTATAGCATTTGATTTAATAAGTAAAACATATCCAAAGGGAAGCAAGGGTCTTTCGTTTAAATATAATTATTACCATACCCATAGATACGACATTTGATTTAAGCCTAGCAGCAACCCTGGTCATGTGTGCCAATCATAACTATGGGCAACTATGGCCATGGCCAACTATGTGACTTGCTCCTACGCTGAAGCAATCATCGTGAGAAAAACTGCCTACCCTAAACGCAAAAATTAACGACATGTGTTTGGCACACAAGACTATCTACTTGGCTATAAAAATAAAAATTATCAAAAAAATTGATGCATTCGAGTCCTGTATAGGGTTCCATCGCCAAATTAAAATTAAAATTAATCTACCAAAAGATGTATTATATCTATGACTCTAAGTGCGATAGTACTAATTATCATATATTCACGTAAAGTTTGAAACTCTTAACAAAAATAGGAAATTCATGCAGTGCTTCATAAAGTCGAATAGTTATCCAAGTAACAATGGATGAAGAGTCGGCACTGGAAGTCGTTTGAACATAGAGAGTAAATAAACACAATAATACATCATCTCCCTATTTATTTACACTTCTGAAGAGCTATTTTAGAATGAACGAACCAATGTTGATTCAATAATGTCGCTTTAAATCGAGTGTAACTACTTCCACAACTGGGAACTATTTATCTCCAAAGATACTGGTTAGAAGTGTTTTGTTTAACGACTACAACTACGAATAAATTATTAAAATAATTTGTATAGCTACAAACATTTAAGTCACTATTAGCCATGTTACGGCGATAAATGTTCCAACTGTCATTATATTTTATTTTCTTATGTTAAAGAATTTTTCGAAACCGGTCCAGTCATAAGAATAAATGAAATAGGATTTACCACCGATTTAGACCAAATAATGTATTACAGCTTAACAATGATTTTGTATATTTATTTGATAATTTTCAATCTGAGGTCAACGCGAAACGACGAGACAGTTTCACAAAAAGTTACTAAGAAAGTACAAATTGAATTCGTACAATAGAATTTCTATTACAAGTAAAATAACAGACCATTTATCTAGGCTAAATATTTGAGCATGCATCCGGACAAACGCTTGACATGGCAAGACCATATAAATCCAAGAAGGAGCATGCTATTGGTAGCATGAACTGGCTATTAGGTAGAAAAGCCGCACACAGTCTGGAAAATAAACTTCTCTAATAAAACCAATAAGGTACTATGGGATACAGCTCTGGAGGTCAGCAAGCCGCTGTAAAATCGAAATCCTTTAGAAATATTGGATTTGCCTTCAGTAATTGCCATCATTTCATAAAATCTGATAAAAGTCTGATTTGAAAAGAGGCTGATTGCAGATGGTTAAAATTAAAAAGAAAAATAATCTAGGCTAAATGACATTCCAAGTAGCGTATACAAGATATCCTTTAATAATGATGTAACCCTGCCCCAGTTAGCGTTACATAAAACGTAAGGGTAGGTAAAGTTAAACTTAACTGATATGGTTTTCATTATTAGCTTTGGCACCATTTTAGAAAGCCGAATCCATTTGAAATAGCTATTGTAAAAAAAAAACTAAAACTCTGGAGACCTATTTTATATACTAGGATATACATCGACCGATTATATTCGCTGTCCACCAGTAGGATTTTATATTTATCTATACAAACGAATGTACAGGAAATAATCGGTAATAAAATATGTCTGTCCTTATTGATAATAATCAATGGCGCTACAACCTCTTTAGGTCTGGGCCTCAGATTTCTGAATCTGTTTCATGATCATTTTTCAATCTAATACGCAAGTAGGTGATCAGCCTCCATTGCCTGACACACGCCGTCGACAATTTTTTTTGGTTCTTAGACATGTCGGTTTCCTCACGATGATTTCCTTCACCGTGCGAGCGAATGTTAAATGCGCACATGGAAAGAAAGTCCATTGGTGCACACCCGGGGATCGAACCTACGACCTCAGGGATGAGAGTCGCATGCTGAAGCCACTAGTCCAACTCTGCTCTCCTTCTTATTTTACTCTAGATGTGTTATCAGGAAAATCCTAAAAAAAATTTTTTGCATATCACAGAACATGGCCACATGGCGTTTGTATTGTATTGTAGACACTACACCTTGTCCTATATAATAATTATTATTATATTAAATTGATTGATTTTGGTAAATAAGCGATCAGTAAGATCGCGATAGCGATGAATTTAAACAGGCGAATGAAACTTAATTTCTAATTGAATTAGCTTATGTCCGAAACGATTTAACTCTGGCCGCTTTAAAGTCTGGTAAAGTAATTATTTTTTTGTTAGGGTAAGCTTTAATGGGCTGATGACATGTGGACAGGGCCTGTTTGTGAACCCCTTCTTTGGTTAACCGTTCTTACGAAAGACCGTTGAGTTTCCTTAATTACGCTGCGGGTTAAGTGATAAGAACATTTAAGAATCACAAAAAGCTTGCTTCATGCCACACATACTTTGTTACATTATCTCTTTAAGAATTCGAATAACCGTTATATTTATTCAAATAAAAAGCCTAAAGGAAAAACTAAGGGATAATTACTATATCCGTACATTATAGGAAATATTATATTTTAATATAAACTATATTTTAAAACGAAAATAAATATTTATTTAAAACGTAACATTTCCTGTAAAAATACATTATACGATAATAGCACCCTAGCGTGATATGAGAACGATTTAAGTGTAACTAACAATGTAATAATCGTTAACTTGCAAGTCATTCAGTAATTAAGTGACAAAAAATCGAGACATGTGGGTAAAGGGTTTGACAATGACTACAAAAACATCGCACGCAACGCAAATTAACGACTACTTTTATAGCACAAAATGTATGGTATAATTTAAAAACGAATGCACTATGCTTTTGCTTTACGTGTCATCCATTTTCCGCGGAGTCAATTAAACTATAGCCGGCAATAGCGGGCTTTGGCTTCGAACGAAAACGATAAAGTTGCATTGTTGACGGACCCGCTCGATCACTTTGATCGCCCGCGTGTCACACACGTTATCATAGTTAGCCTTTATAAAATGCTTTTGTCCGAACGTGTTGCATAATTAAAGTCATTTGTTATAAAATTTAACCCTTAGGCTTGGTGCGTTTAGTATAAGATATGCTGGTTTATATATTTCAATATAATGATGGATATCTGATTAATAACAACATCCTATGACGTATACCCAGTAATTTCCACTGACCGAGGCTGGTTCAGATTTATAAAGACCACTTACAGATTAGTAGCAAGCCTAGAGTTTGAGTAAGGCTGTATTTAGCTCTGTTTGCGGTAAACACACGTTAATTTGACCTAACGACCCATCCGTAATTCCTGTCTTACAGTTTCCGCATTTGTGGGTGGAGATGGATTTGCGAGGATAGGTATTATCAACTAAAAAGATAAATCCAATGTATTTGTAGTGAAGTATTAATTATATATTTTCATGGACTCAGTGATATCTTTCTTTTATCTCAGAAGAATAATAGAAATAATAGTTTATATACTCGATGAGAACATAATATATTATATGGTCTGTTCATGATCTCAGTCACTTATATATTTTATCACAACACGAGGGCACGGTATTTATATAAAGATCTTCCAGCCAAATCCGATGAAACTTAATCGATTACTTTAAAAGTGTAGAACTTTTTTGGATTAACCGACACGACTCTCGCAGGACCTCAACAATCACTCACGAGTTCAGCCTTAATGGTAGTATATAAATCGCTATCAAAGAAATTCCCGGGGGTCGGAAACAACAAAGTTAACAAGGGTATGAGACGCTCATTTGCGACATTGCCACATTGATGGCTGATTGCTTAATTGCTTCGTTTAATCAATTGACCGTTTGAGAACGTTGTTCGGACGCTGTTCAGTTATTGCGTTCCTCCGGGTCACAAATCTCTTTTATTAGCTAGGTCTTAGTAATGGTTAGCTTATTAAATATGAATAGCTATAACTGTATTAATGACCATCTATTTGACTAGTAGCCATTTGCGGATTTAAATAAATTTTCTTACAATCTGCGTGCCGAATAATATCCACAATAATACTATGAAACACACCTATCTCTTAATATGTTTTGGTGAGGGCTAGCTAATGATTATTCCTGATTCCTAAGATCAAATTAATTTATCATTGCGCACCAGTTTTACTACATAATTTAATATCTAATTATGTAGTAATACTAATCTTACGCAGATGCTATTGTGGTTGTTTCATGTCGTCATATTTAGTTTTGCAGTGAATATTATTTTTATTTTCTATAATAAACTAATAAAAATTACTGCTTGAACCGCTGAATTAAGTACTATCGTCTATCATAATACTTGCTTTGAGCAAGTTGATTAATAAGCATTTCGTGCGAATGTTTGTTGACCTTTTCTATCAGAGTTAATACTTTGCACTTTCTTAGAATGATGACTCGATGGATGTAAGCAATTTAGCTGATGTCAATAATGTACTACTGCGAATTAAATCGTTTGTCCAGCATTATGATGTCTTAGCTCATTTATGGACACTGTGCCTTTGTGTTGTTGTATATAATTTTTTAATTAAACAATCAGTGTTAATTATATAAACAAAGTCTTGTTAATGCTATAACGTTATAAAATAAAAATAAATCAGTGACGCTACAACCTTTTTGAGTATTCTGTATCTGTTCCATGATCATTTGTAAATGCGAGTAGGTGATTAGAGCTATTACGCACTGTCGACTTGTCGCCGGCGACTCGGTCGCTGACGACTGTGAGTTTCTACAGTTTAAATAGATGTCTACGCACTTGGTCGTCGGTCGCCCAAGCGACTGGGCGACTCGCCGCGTCGTGGCGACACACAAGCGACTGCCGGTCGCTGGCGACCAATAGGAGCATGGCTTCAAATGGAAGCATTCACACTGCGAGCAACTGTCGTAACGACCAGTCGTTCGTATATATACGTCCAGACGTATATATACGAATGTACTTAATACTGTCGCTCGGCTTGGTCTCCTGCCTAGTTGCCTATGTTTTGGTCGCCGAAGTGACCGAGTCGCCGGCGACAAGTCGACAGTGCGTAATAGCTCTTAGCCTCCTGTGCCTGACACACGCCGTCGACAGTTTGGGTCTAAGGCAAGCCGGTGTCCTCACGATGTTTTTCTTCACGGTTCGAGCGAAGAAACCGTTGTAGCCACTTGGCCAACACTGGTCCACGTTACAGTTACAAATAAAACAAAAATGGTTTATTTACCAGAATTGTTTACAATGTATGGGCACATACAGTAGTTCCTTTTAAGTAATTAGTGCCAGGGAACCAGTGTATATAACACATAGCATTGTGTATTACCAACTAGCCACTAAGTTTTCAATATAAGTCACAAAACATAAATAAAGACTAAGACTAAACTGAATAACCCGCTGCATTTTAAACGAGATTAAGCTCTTTAAAATGATAAATGGTAACTGAGTTGTCTTAACGGTCCATTTAATGTGTATTGACTATTCACTTTTGAGTTCTTATTCAATAAAACGGAACATCTCAAGAACTGACGATATATTTTTATAAGAATATAATATTTCTTTTCAATTTTGTAGGGTTAGGCATAATAATAATTTTCGAGTATAAATAGTGAGAAAAAAACAACTTACAATATATACGATATGCAACATAAGTTTTCTATAGGTAAAACATATATTTCATAATTCAATTAAATACATCGAAATTAACGTTATACGCAAAAAAATATATGTATGTCTACTAAACCTAAAAAGGAATAATGTACATTTTAATACTCGAGAAAAAAGAAACACCATCAACACAGAGATACTCTTCTCTATTTTAGCAGCTACGCTCTGTGCCAAAGTTACTAATTTCCATTAATGTTGCAAAATAGTAATAAGGGGTTGTGAAAAAAATGCTTTGTGAGCGTTGCTCTCTGAAAATCAGCTTTTCCCTAAAGCTTTTGGCGATATTCCAGTATCATAGAACTGTCTTTGTTTGGTTAGCTTCATTGTACACCACTTTAAAACCTTCGGAATATGTTCAATTGCAAAAATAAATAATTCACTCAACAGATGTTTTAAATTCACAGCGATTTGTTTGTAAAGTTTTTTTAGTAAATTGGTATAATAGCGATTGATGATTTACATTTAAGTAATTTGTTTCAACTAAAAGCTTATTTAATAAATAATATTTTTCTCTAATATACGTTACGAGGAAAAAATTATTTAAGTATAGGCTGGAAATTACGTTTAAAGAATTCCTCAAACTTGTGTCAATATTAAAAATTCTGAGGTGAAAGAAATACCTTCATGCAGTCGGAGGAAATTCTCCAATTGCGATAATTACCTTCTAAGAATGCTTGCGATATAACGTACAGGAACTAAATTGTCTTTTATTCTGATAAATGATCTTGCATTTACTTTAAAAGTTCGTACAAAAACTCAACATTAATTACACTGCCATTATTAATATTAGGAACGTTTACAATTTCGACTAAAAATGAATACAATGGGGTGTCCGATTACAGTCACATTGCTTACAAATCCTTCAAGTCGGATATAGAAAAAAAATATGATTTCCAAGAGAACAATCACAGATCTCTCAATTACCATTAAACACAGTTGTTAGAGCGTTTAAAAACACCATGGGATGTCCGTTAATAGTATTTTAGCTGCAAGTACTGAATAGTAAAATCCTTTGAGAAACTCAACACCCCCAAATTATATAGGAGAACCATAAATGAGTTTTCATCGGAACTCTAACATTACTTCCGCAATGCGCCGGCGCTTAGAAAGGAAAGATTATCGTTATGATCGGTATTGTTCCCTTTATTTAAACACGGTTACGCATCACGGTCATGGGTCACATCAGGTACATTTTGTAAAGGTTTTTTTAAAACACATTTTATTCAAATTTCTTTAATTTTTTGACACTGCTCTTACCTAGTATACTGTCAGTTGCTACCTTAATTGTTATATTTGTTATACGCAATGAAACGTAAAGTCAAACCATACTCAAAGCAAATATGCGCTGCTCAAATCTAAATACACAGAATACACAACGATATTTTTTTTAAATAATTCCAATCGGCGTTTATATTATTGTCACGCTATCGCGTTTTTTAATTTATTAAAAATAATATTTTTCCAGCTAAGGACATAAAACTGGAATATATAATTCGAAATATAAAATTGCCTCAAATTAAATGTTTGCAGTGAGTTTTTACATGCTTACTTATTTTGCACTTTAATGTTAATACATTAAAACTATTCAAATCAACATTTTAAAGTAATGTGTCATCTGAGCAGACTTTAAATTAGTGTTAACAACTCACCCATAACTATAAATCCGTTATAAAACATCTAGTAGTCCACAAACCACTATCACTATCACATTACATCCCAGTAACTAAACTACGAAAAAGTTTAAGTCGTGATTGTGGAGCGATCGGCTCAATGAAGCGACGTGCTCAGTACACAAGACTCTGCGCCAGAATGAGCTTTAAGCTCTTCGCTCACTATGTAAGCGCCAGAAGCGGTACGGAACTTCCCTGATATATATTATTTGAGTACAATGTCAAATTTTTATCAATTGAAAGTAAAATTTCATCGATATGTTAATAATAACTCGAAGTAGATTTAAAAAGAACTTATTCGTTTTATTTTATTGTAACATTGATATCGTGGAATGTGAAACAATATTCATCCTTATAAAACTCACTTTATTGATTCTGTATAAAAAGAAAACTGAACAATAAAGAAAACTAAAGTACCTATTGTTGGACTTGTATATGAATGAAATGAAGTAAACAATCTCTAAAAGCTTACAAAAACTTTTATGAATTACCGAAACAAATGGAGGTTCATCAATAATAAAACGCAGAACCAATTTAATATTAACACGAGATTTGTAATCCCATTTAAGTCAAATCCGATAAAAGCCATTACGTACATTAACATTCGATACATTTCGTTTCATTATTATATATTTAAGAGATAATTAGTGTCAGATAAAGTTAGTAAAATGTTAATTAAAAAATCACATAACACCACAACGACCCTTGGGTCTTTCTCTCTATCTGTTTCGTGATAATTATTTTTCTAATAGGCCATTAGGTGTTCAGCTTTCTATGCCATCGACTTTTTGGGTCCAAGGCCGGTTCCCTCACGATGTCTTCCTTCACCGTACGAGTGTGTCCTAAATGCGCACATAGAAAAGTCCATTCGAACCTACGACCTCAGGGTAGAGTATCGGACTACCACTATGTGGAAGCAGCTATCCACTGAAGTAAATCCGAACCAATTCAACTTTAAGAAAAGAGCGTACCAATTCTTAAAAGACCGCCAACGCACGAGAGCCTTCTGTCCGGTCTGCTCTGTCCTGTTATTTTTTATAGAACATGTCTATAAAAAAGCACTAGGACATCAGAGTTTTAAATGATAATTCAGCAAATATATAATCCGATATAAATAGGCCTCTCCTGTTAATCTGACATAAACTATTCAATCCTTAAATGTATTTTGTATGTATTTATACGGTTATTACAGTTCAGTTAATATATTGGTATGTTAAATTTTGACTTTTGAATCAATATATTTTTTACAAGGACTCTTCTTTCTTCTCTTAAACAAGAATACTATATGTTTTATTTAATATACACAATAAGACATACGAATGGTACCGCTACGATAATATACAGACGTTCAACTTCCTTTATATCACAAGAAGCCAAAACACGAATTGATAGAGTAGAAAATGTTTCAGTTTGTCAATTCCCTTTCATGGAGTTCTATGGCTCATTTGTATGCACACCGGCGTCTGTAGGCTTTATGGTCGAGTAACCTTATTTCCCGATTTTACAAGTTCCCTATACATAATGCGGAGAGATTATAAAATGAGTCACGCTTGTTTACACGCGACAATGAGCAGTCTGCCGGTCATTCATGTTAAATGAAGTCGTTAAATAATGTGCTGAAAGGAAATTTCAGTAAATAAATAGTGAATAAATTCGAATTAAAGAACTTCAGATTAAAGCTGTATAAAATTACATTGATTACGTTGCACGTAACAATCGATATTAACAACATTTAACGTTGTTAAAAATTCTTACATTATACAAGTTTATATAGTTTTTAGGTTACTCTAAATTATAGAAATACATAATTCAATATATACCCAAATCCCCACAGATCAATACGAAATAGAAATGCTAATACAGTAATAGCCTTCGTTTAAACTTTAACAAGTTTGTCAATCGCTTTTGAAGTTTGTCAATTTCTTACAATCTTATTAATTAACGTGCTATAAACCTCAAACGTTACAAAAACTTTAAATTATTGTAATGTATAAGTAATTTGTAAAATGACACGAGATTCAAAGAAATAAAAGAATTTTTGAAGTGTAAAATGATGTTTATGAATTAACTTTTTTGTTATGAATATCGTTTTGCCTTATTATTATTTCTTTTTTTTCAATTTTTCTCTCCACAAAAACTCAAGGAATAAATAGAAAGAAAAAAAACTCGAATTGGTCCAGCCGTCTTCGAGTTTTGCGCTTAGCAACGCGACATATTTTTCGATTCATTTTTATTTATATAGATAATAATAATAATAATAAAAGCCCGTTTAGTTTCCGATCATTACCAGAAAAAAAGAATATACATATACATTTTATAAATTGCTTTTTTCTTGTTATCCTATATAGGATATATAGACTGCCAGTTGAGGTTTTCGAAAATTTGTTGTAGTATCAGTATGAACAGCTTGGGTGGGAGGGGGCCTCCTTTTCTCACACCTCTCTCTAACAATCGGCATATACGGACCTCGTGTCTCTAGTTTGACTTGGCTTACCCTACCCACGTAGATGTTCTTCAGTATTCTTACATAGTTGTTGTTTATGTGGCATTTATTAAGGGCTTCCCAAATAGCCTCATGATATATTGTGTCAAACGCTTTGGCATAATCGATAAAAGTGTTGTAAAGTGGATTCTTAAACTCCCAGTATCTCTCCATTATTTGTTGCAGTACATGTAAATGATCCATTGTAGAATATCAGGAATCCCACTTGTTCTAATGGCTGATAGTTATCGATCGTCGGACCCTTGGCTTTGTAATATTGTACATGAAAATTTTATACACTGGAAAGAAGACTGCATGCGGTAGTTGGAGATGTCTTCAGGGTCTCCTTTCTTGTATAGAAGATTCTTTGTTCTTCTTTGTGCCGATGATTTTTGTAGTCTTTATCTATTGGCTTACTTGTAGCTTTAAATAATGTGCTCAGTTATTTCTTCACTTCTTTAGTTCGCCTTGTAAGAAGAGTTAAATTAGACTCACTGAGTATTTTGTTGATAGATTTTTATATATGTATATACATTATACATTATACATATATAAAAACTAATCACTTGTGCACTTAGAAAGAAAAATGCATAGATGCTCAGTTGAAGATCGAATCCTCAACCCTCGGTTGAGTCTCGAGTCTTAGTCACTAGGCGCTTATTATCTCAAATCAAATTTAATACAGCTTATTTCAAACATATATACTTTATATAAATATACCTAACACAATTATACGAGAGTAGTCTTCACTTTTATTACTTAAAAATTTAGTGACTCAAAGGGCATGTCACGTGATCTGTAATTTGTCACTTTAACATATTACTTTCGCAAATAAAAAGCGAGAATTCTTATCTAGAGACATCGTTATTAAGTCAGGACATATTTTAAGATACAACATGTAGATACAGATTAAAAAGTTTACATTAATAGTGTCATTAAATGGAGAGGGCAGGGCATATATAGCAAGACTGTCAGACGATCAATAGATTATTAAGGCGACCCGGTGGGGAGGCCCTATTGGGAAACGATACAGAGGAAGACCACCCACGAGATGGGTGAATGATGTTACCAAAACGGCTGGCTCGAGCTGGATGCAACTCACCCATGACAGAGATACCTGGAGATCCGTGGAGGAGGCCTTCAACTGCGGGAGGGTTCTTGCAAAGTAATTAGGAAATAGGTATAACTTAGTACAGATAAATAATTACAAAAAAATAAGTGTACGTTAAATATATAGGTATAGAGGTACAAGTTGATTTTGTTTTTTGCAAGAAATAAAAAGGATTTTTATTACTGTCATTTTACTATATGTCAAAATTTAAGGTAGCTCAACGATTGGTTCAGAAAGTTACGCTAGTAAGTCAGCACAAGGAAGTTTGCTAAGATACTGTCCACATGTCATAAAGGAAACAGTACCAATCGTATAAGTAGGTTGCACAGGTAGCCTTGATTGACTAATCAAGGCTTCTAATTAGTTGAAGTTCAAGTATATTCAGAGTACCTGTTACTTAGCATACATATTTATAATCGGTAACATATCACAGTGTAATGTCACAGTACTTTTTTATTCGATTTTTGTGTTAGTTTTACTGAAAAATACACTTCAGTGAAACTGCCTTTATCGTCATTATATGTTCAGTTTCAAAAATTCCTCCATAAATTGTTCAGCTTCCTAAAGAAATATCATGTATGTATTTCAATTATAATTGCTATTATAATACATTTACACAAACGGCCGTATATTGTGATTTTATTTTAGGTGACTAAAATATTTGTATATCTTAATTGGCTTAAACGCCTTAAACCTACAAAAAGCTTACGTCATGAAATATAGCTGGAACGTATAAATAATAATTAATAAATACTTGTTACATATCTAAAAAACATCCACTTTTACGGTAATAAGCCATAAGGTGTTTAACTAATAACTAGAACACACAAGGCCCAACTCAACTCACTGATAGCATCTGTATAGTTTGTGGCATTAGAATATTTGATTTTTTTTAAAGTGAATGTAAACAATACCTTCTCCATTAATAAGTATAATAGTCTACAATATGGTAATTGAAACATGTTAGTATGTGTGTCGTAGTGGTTTAGTTGCTAACACACGTAGAGTGATTTAATTTCAGGCGAAACAATAATACTAGTTGGTCATAGATAATAGAAGCACCATACGGTCATTCTTTCAACTTGAGTTTACGCTGTAATGGGAATAAAAGGGGAAGAGTGTCCCATGAACTTGTTTGGTTCACGTTTGTTGTTTCTTTAACAAAAGTAAATAAATTCAATTTCACATAAATATAATTCTTTATGATCAACTATTTAGTAATATCAATAAAGGCTGTGTATATATGGACCAGTTTATTAATCAGTTTTGCCATTACCATTCTGAAATTATTGATGAAGATTAAATTCTATTTAAAAATTTATTTGATAAATTTTCTGCTTGAATGCCGGTCGTTCGCATCCTTACATAATATTATAGGGACTCCGCCGACCGTTAAATTGATATTTGCTTTTCAGATTATAATGCTTTTGAAGTAGTATGATAAAGCAATCGTGCATGCATTTTTATTGGCTCATGTATTGGTAATAATATAAGATTTAATTCATTATTATCAACTTTAACGCTACCAACTATCTATTTATAATGTTTACAACATTCGACTGGAATACTGGTGTTTATAAAAATGGCAGTTCGACAAATTTTCGTATAAAGCAAAGACAATTCCAAGGCTCGGTGGATAAGCTTATTTTGTAGCTACACATTATATTTAAGTGTAGCATTATATTTAATGAAAAAATAATAATCACATAATTTGCAACTGTCATCTTTGGATACTAGGAAAAATATGAGGTTAGCTTTGTTTTTTTTTTCTTATTTATTCAATAGTGTAAAGCTGGGTATCGATTACGCGCTCCTGGCGCGCGCGCCATGAATGACCGCTCCGAAAGTGCGTTCCGTGAAACGCGTTCCAAATATTTGAAGTATATCAACTAAGCGCACCTGGCGCGCGTGGCAACTGTTCCAGTGTTCGACCCTTCATCATGGAAGCCAGTCGTGTACGAGCAGCAGCAGCTTTTGTTATTATTCACAGTATTATAAACAAGAAAAAGCAGAAACGAAAAGTGCGTTGGTGGATAAAAGAGCTGTACCGAATAGGGACTCCCATTTCACTACTGATTTCTCTCCAGGCATCTTCTCTAAGCGATTTATTATGATACGAAGAACTTTTGCTATTCCACAGCATTTCTTTTGTACCATACAGTTGTATTAATTTACGGCAACTTTGGTTATCCATAATTGGGAGCGCAACAAACACAAAAAAATACGATATGTCCGTCCCAACTGGCGCGCGCGCCACGATTGATGCGTGGTAAAAAACCGACACCCGACGGAACGGACCGCTCCGCGTTCGGGCGCTCCAACGAACACATTGGCGCGCGTTCCAAAGTGGTATCCATTGCGCGCGGCTGGAGCGCGCGCCAATGTTCGCCCTCTTGGAGCGCGTAGTCGATACGCGGCTTAACGTTTTACTGAACTAACGAGCTAAGTTTTACGAAATAAAAGCATTGAGTGCTTGTCTATTAGACATAAACTCGCCTATACAGCTTATATTATTGGTATTTGAATTATCCAAAGCTTAATCTAAACTATTTGAGTTGTTCAAACAGTGAATACTTGACGAAGTAGTTAAATATTTTTATAACAGAAGCGCTTTTTGTCTGTATTTTATAGACGCTTGAATTATTTCTTTGTGTTCGAATAATGTGAAGCGAAATAAAATATCTGAATGCAAATGGATGTTCATTTCCTCACGTCACGATGTTAGCACGCCTCAGTCTCCACTGTTTCCGCCGTATCTGGTCTTCTTACATTTTATATTAAGCTCATCAGACTTAGAAAGAGAAAGAAAATATGGTCAATTAAGGACAGAATAACATTCATAAGGCAAACATATAGTAGTATTATGCGGTTTAAAATTACTTTACACTTATGAAGCTAAAGTTCTGTCTAGTCCGTACCCTAAATCATCGTCACTTTATACTGCGATTATGTATCTTTTTTTGAATATTAATTTTTTATTTTCTTTTGTTACTTAAATTTTATCTACATAAACACTAAAATTACTTGTTTTAAAAGTTCGAATGTAATAGAGCATTTGTATCACTAAACATTGATTGTATTATGTTTTATACAAAGAATTTTTTTTTTTAATTCTATGTATATATATATATGATAGTGCTTTTTGTTACCATACTCGAGGCCCTATTTTACTGTTTTCCGTGTTATTTTAATAATTTAACTATTACGCCATTGTCCAGCAAGTACTTTACATTGTTCATTTACACTTTTTATATATTATGCATTAAACTTCAAAAATAACTCTAATATAAAATAATAAAATGTTAATTAAACGAACATAAAACCTACGAAACCTTACCATATACCTACCCTGTTTTTGTCTGATACGTGTGTGGTATGGCTCGAACGCCGCACGCGCCGGCACCAGGTGAGAATGATAACATCTGCCGGACAGCCGGACCCTTTCGATAACACGCCACCACTGACATGACAATGTTATTTGGTAAATAATCAATCATTCGAGTAAAATACATCTGTTTTATATTTTTTAATTTAGATATCGGAGTTTGTGCGTAAGCACTGATTTTATTTATACATTTTTTTATTGGCGCTTTCGTTTGTGACATTGTCAAATTGAACTGACAAGTTAAAAACGAATAATCGAATTGTGTTTCTATCTTCATAGTTATTTTTATACATTAGTATATAGTAATAGGTATAAAGTATATTCGTACAATTTTCGGGTTATATGTTATTCTACTATAACTTCATACTTGGTACAATCTTCAACAACACTGACTTATATAGCCTTTAAGTAGCTTAAAGGGTTTATAAATAAAAGTTTGTCGATTATTTTGCGCCTTTTTACAATGCCAATTACAATACTCCTGCAACAATGGAGAACGGAGGCCAACACAATACTCTTTGTAAACTAACAAACAATCTAACAAAAACTTTATAATTGATTTATTTGCTTTAGCGCTGTGTACAAACAAAAGCATCGCATTTTTATGTAGCTTTAGCAACATAGTAACCGCTTAAAAATATTTCGATTTTCTTACTAAAAACTCCAAATCCCGGCAAATTGTCTATGGATAATATCATTCAAATTCGACTACAGATTTGGCGTATCAATTTTAAAAATGTTATAGCTATTTTAAAATGGAGTTTTTTAATAAATTTTACATAACTAGAGTTAAAGGATTTGCAATCTGACCCAACTTACTGGTTAAGTACGTCTTTTATATGCCTAGGTATTCAAATCAATTGAACTCAAAAGTTAAAAAAATACAGAAGACAATTTTCTAATTCAATTTTATCTCGCATTTCTAACTTGTAACATAATTTAAAGTAATCATCTTATATGTATTTATGGTTATACTACCTAATATTACCGTTGTTACGCCATGGCTAGCAGATCAAATCAAATCAAAATATAATTTATTCAGGTTAGTTCTAAATTTACTTTTACTGCCAGTTCTCAAATCAAGGTTTTTTTTTGTAAGCACCTGCAACCATGACAGCATGAGCGGGTCATCATACGATAAAGCAGTTAATCATTGTACTCAAATACACCCATCCCGACCTTCACCATAAGTATCACACTTTCACAAGTAAGGCGCGTGACAAGGCAATTTTGTTGCTGCTCTCAAGAAGGCCGTTGTTGGTTGCTGGCGGTGCGAAGGCTCTCAGACGAAACACGCGCATTTCAGTCAGAAAATGTACAAAGCGGTAGCTACCATCATTAAAATTCCAGGGGCGGGTAGCGATGGAAAATAGTGACGCCACGTGGGAAATCTTTCAGAGATTCTGCAAGGCCATCATGCAGCCTAAAGAAGACGCGGAGAAGGCTATGGAAGTCGATCCCGCAGCCCATCCGCGTCTCCGTGGAAGACCACAGCGTCACCGTTCCAACGTGCGACGCGTAGTGTCTTTCTGGGCACGCAGACGCTTCAGTAGGGGAACAGGGGTTCATGCGTCTATAAGAAGGGATGTTGACGTATAGGTACTAACTACTACACAAGCATTGTACCCGACTTTCCTCAGCTCTCAACAAACCTGGTAAAATATATGCCGATGTGAATATGGCCCTTTCTGCGGCTGGCCCGCGGCGAGATGTGGACCAGTACGCTTATTAATGTCAAGACAGTGTCCAATAAATGCAAGATTGATCACGCTTTAAACTTTACCTACATATAATATGCCGTCTTCTTCCGTCCGCTTCTTCGAACTTTTATTGCTCAACTGATTTAAAAACTTTTTGTTTTATACATTGTGCTTACTATACCGCTTTACTAGTATGATTAGTGAAAAGAGGAATTAATCGATTAAATGAAAGATGACCGTTTATGAGGACGTAAGAATGTTGGTTTAAAATTTTAAAGCGCAACGATGGAAGCAATCTTGGCAATTGCCCGCAAGCAAACTGCATCAATTTGTTTAATAATATGCTGAAATTCAAATTGAAAAACCTTTATTAAAATATAAGAATTCAAAGTTTGTAAAAGGAACTATTTCTTTAATGTAACTAGAAAAGCAGCCAAACTGTTCTACCATGAATCTTATATTTATACTAATTTTAAGTGTAATTTCCTTTTAAATAATTCGACGTCTTTAAACCGATTGTCAAGTTTAAGTTTAGTTTTAATCTTAACATATTTTTACGATGTTATTATCCCAAAGAAAAGCTTAAGTATTTATTTTTGAATTAAGTACATAATCAAATTATTTCACCATATCGGAAACAAAGTTAAAAAGTTTAGAAGCTTAATTAATAAATGCTACCTAACGTCTTCATCTAAATTTTAATATTATCTAAGATCTAGTAACTAATTATTATTCTATTTATGACAATCTTTGGATTACTCGAGAACGTGTCATCAGGATTTAAAGGCGCCGTTTATTATTCATGACATAAATTTGCTGAGCAAGGTAGGTATTACAGGAAAACTCATTAAAAGCAAGGCGCGAGGTGACTTTTCAAATTAGACGCGTTAAGTCCACGCGTGACGCGTTTTCAAGGTATGGTTAATTGTCATTCGAATCAGGTTGCCTTGGTTATTAACACTGGGATTAATATTTAGGGTTGATAATCAAAGGCTTATTTCGGCGTAGAACTTAGATGAACAAATACTTTGTTCAAGCACTTGGTACAACCTGAATTGTTTTGATCTATTTTAGATCTTATAGATCGTGTGTTTTATAGAAAATATAGTCTCAAACATGTAATAATGGAACTCTAACATATTTCATAATTTATAACAATATAAAAACTAAAAGAAGAAAGTCCTTTGAGAAAATAAAGTATTGTATAAAATGTATTTGAGTCGGCAAGTCGTAGTCGCGCGCCTATTCACAATACTATAGTTTTGCGTATTCCGGCAAATCGTAAGGAACATAAATTTCCGAGACTGTTTACATACTGTACGATATTAACATATTCGCGGATATCCCCAAGGTACAACCTGAATTTAACTTAGCGGCTTATCTGAAAACACAAGAAGTACTTTAGGGAATTATGTGGCATGAAAAAACTATTTTTAGGGGCTTAAATTTACATTTATCTACAAATATCAATTGGGACTATGGGATCGAGATAATCTAAAATTTTGATTGACATTTCTAAACTAATATTAAGTATAATACGTATTTAAATATATGTTTAATCGATATAAACACAAGCGTGGTTTTAAAATGTTTGTAAAAAGTTATCAGACTTTTCTTTCGGGTGACAAGGACGTGGTGGTAGGTGTTATCGATTTTGAGCTTTCGAAGAATTTCAATATTTGTAAAGCTTGTTTCGTACAAAGACTACATTCAGGAGACAAAGGATCGATATGATATTATTTACTGAGTTTCGTTGTAATATTGAACCTATCTGGTTTGAATTACTCAGCCGTACAATTCACAGATTTGAGGAACAGTAATTGAAAATTTATTTGATTTATTGCCAATTATATTTTGTATGATATACATCCTTACATATTATAAATTGAAGTCCCCCGGCCGCACCTGTATCGCGTATGAACGCGATCAACTCATGAACTGAATGGATTTATGATATGACAAGTAGTTGTGATTCCTGTGAAAAGTTTATATACGTAAACTTCCCTTAGGAATCACAACTATTATATACATAATTAGTTATGATTTTATGTAAATTGTTTATAATAAAACGATTAATGATGAAGAGGTCGCAAAAAATGCATAAAAAACGAAATCCCCACGGGTGAAGCTGCGAAGCTAGTAAGTAGAAATTATTTTGTATCTTAAGTCACGTTTAAGATCTGCTGTAGAATTGCAGTTGACTACGTTATTATTATTAAAAATTTATTTCTATTAAAATATATAGACACTTGCAGAAAAGCAAACAAGATAGGATGTAACAACAAAGTGCCCGGCATAACGTATGACATTTATGAAGCGCTTAGCGAATTGAGCCATAGATAGAGGCGGTAGAAATAACACAACAATGATTTAATAAGAATTGTATTTAAAATTCTGATCTAGGTCGCGCAACAGATGAATAAGAATGAAAGGATAAGCGTGGCGTGATTGAACGATGCTACTTTACAGTTTTTCCATAACTATATACAAAATGCAATGGCAAATCTTGGTAAAGAAGTTTTAAAAACGAAGTTTTACATTGATCAGTGTAAATAAGTTTCTTAAATTTAATGTTTAATATGAATTTACTTTCTACAGGAGAATAAAGTGAAATTATTCCTTCCGAGAGAGAATATCATTTATTTCCGCGATGTTTATTATCTGTGGCGAGCTGCATTATCGCGCAAATTTAATTAAACAAACTGAATGAAGTCATATTGAAACTTCTACGTTATTCGTTCGTAAAAAACTCAGTTTACAGTTGGTTATTCGTATAAGGGTTTTAGGCAACACAAACATTCTCATATCAAAGACAAAAGCTTGTATGATACAGTAATTGCTTCGAGGTTAATTTATTCAACAACTATAATAAACTGTTCTAATGAAATACTATTTTATAAAGGGTTTTATTGGAAGAAACTATTATTCAATACTACAGGAACGCGCTTGATAAAACGTAGACATGACGATGACAAATAATAAAAGGATTACAAGGGGTGATTTTGATAGACTATTGAATATCAACTACAAAGTGTTGTTGGCGTGTGAGCTCCTACGGCTTCATGTAAATTGTTTGACTATACATTAATTACGAGTAATTGTAGACTACGGTGTTATGTTTAACTAAACTCCAAGTATAGTTTGCAATATTAAACCAAATCCATATATATACGAAATCAGGCTTCTAATTATATAAAAGTATATATAAATTTTTACGGAGCTAATAAGGGTTAGATTCTTCGAAGATCCATATGTTAAATTAAAAATGAATTGCATTTGACATACAGAGTTCGCTAAAACTACAACTCGACTCTGAATCTTAGGGTAAGAATGAAAAACAACCAATTCATTCAATGTGTTGCGTCCGCGCATTATAACTTTAGGAATGGATTTGTTTATTCCTTCCTCAATAGACTGATATCAATTCAATGCATTAACTAGTCATCACCTAACAGAATCTACGATCTGCCTTTACAGTACTGACAACTTCTAACGGTTGCGTAGATCGATTATTTAATGAGATTTTTAGCGTTTTTAAGAATGCCGATATCGGGTTCATTTATTTAACTAATTGTCGCATTTATCGTTGAATTTTTTTGATATTAAGTGTATGTATAAAATAATTAAAAGCCATGACATCCTGAAAAACAACCTTTACTGAAAAAAAACCGCCAAAAATCGATAAGTAAGCGTTATGCAAATTTTATACTTCCGTGTAGATTAAATTAATTTTTACCGGCATTGACGAGTTATGGGGCCTTTTTTAATTAAAATCCTTAATTGTTGTAGTCGCAGATTACTTGAAGGTAAATTAAGAATCGAAAAAATTACTTTCTATTAACATTTTTAATGTTAAATTTTAATGATTAACATTAAAACATCTTTCACCGGCATATTCTTGCGTATGTGACTGATTTTCTTAAGATATTTTCAACTATTTCTAGTATACTACTGTTGATGTTCGGGGGACTCAGTGGGTTGATATTTTTTCCAAAGATATTCCGTCTTTCTCACGAGTTTTTACCGTAAAAGCGTATGGTAACATATTATATCGTAATACCCACGGAAAACTGAATGTACTACTAGGCAAACAACCTAATAGTCTAGTCGACAAGTTGAAAATGGAACAAAATAGAGATACTACTCCTAAAATTATGTGCGATAGCTCATTGGATCCGGAATGACGTCTAGAAAAATGTGCTAAAAGCGTGTATTAGCACATAAAAAATTGCAAAAGTTATAGACCATTAAAGATGAAAAAATAATGGCATTTAGTTTTTTGCTAATATTTAATAAACTATTAATATTTAAGAAATTTCAAATAAAGATTCTGAAAGAAGAGGAAATTTCTAATAAAAAACTCCTGACTCCCAGAACTCTATCTCCATTATTTATAGTGTTAATTTAACGCTGAAAATAGGTCTGCGGATGACATTTTTAGGATTCGCGCGTGGCGTCAAAAGCGACTACGGCACATTAATTAATTTATTTAAGGTATTGAATATTTTTTTTTTAAATTTGAAAAAAGTATGGTGTGTTCTGAACACTATAATTAATTTATTCCCGTTGAAAATTTTACTTAAAGTTAATTTTTCAACAAGTTAAATAATTGTTAACTAACGAAATTTTCTCGAACGACCGTCTTAATTGTAAGTGAAAAAAAATGTTTAAATAATGGTCGTAAAAATATTTCGCTTCGTAGAGCCTTTCTTACATACATACTTAACAAGATCGTGCCATAAAAGTTAAAAAAATATTTATACTTTGTTTATAACAATTTTTTTACTTAAACAAAAACTTAAAAATCCATGTAATGATGTTAAAAAAAAAAATTTTTTTCTCAATCATCATATAATCGTTTTTTTATTAATACAAGATATTTATTGATTTGCAAAAAAAAAATTCCCGCCATTTGTTGATAAATTTTTTTAAACAAATTGATTAAATCTATTTTTTTTTTTAAAATTTTAACACAACTTTATTACATTAAAATTTTTATGATTTTAAAAAAAAAATTTTTCCTTAATAACAATTTTTAATTATTTATAATCGTTTTTTTTAATTTTCTATTGTTTAAATAATTAGTTAAGAAATTTTTTTTTCCCTAAAAATCATAATTGACAGTCTTCTATAAAGTAACAGAAATTTTTTTTTTTTAATCAACAATTCTATTGTTTATTAACTTACCAATTTGTTATAAACAAATATTCAACTTTTGTTTATTTTTTTTCTAAAACTTCTAAAATTAACAAAAACAACCATAAACAAAGTATAGAAAAAAATATTTAAATTTTAAATAAAAGTAATATTCATGATAATCAAAAAATTTACAAATTTTCAGCGTTAAATTAACATTATAAATAATGGAGATAGAGTTCTGGGAGTCAGGAGTTTTTTATTAGAAATTTCCTCTTCTTTCAGAATCTTTATTTGAAATTTCTTAAATATTAATAGTTTATTAAATATTGGCAAAAAACTAAATCCCATTATTTTTTCATCTTTAATGGTCTATAACTTTTGCAATTTTTTATGTGCTAATACCCGCTTTTAGCACATTTTTCTAGACGTCATTCCGGATCCAATGAGCTATCGCACATAATTTTAGGAGTAGTATCTCTATTTTGTTCCATTTTCAACTTGTCGACTAGACTATAATATGAACTTACTAACTAAAAATGAAAATTGTTTCATGTCAAGAAATGGTTTTACTAATAAAGAAGAACAAAAAAGCACTTTTTTCTGCACAGTACGGATATTATACATCTGAACAAAGCATATAGATCTCTGAAATTTCGAATGTCGCCCTTTTAATAAATCTCAATTTCTTTCCGGCTCCGGAAAGTGGATAGCTAAAGCCTCTTGTTTGCGGAAAACGACACAGGACTTAGCAGAGTACATTACTCAATTCACGAAAGAAATTGTTACGCATCGCACTCTGTTACATATAAGAAAAGCAATGTATTATGTTCAAGATTTTGTATCATTTCAAGTCTATATGAAGCGTCTTAAGCGTAGTCATTTTTCTTAATTCACGACTGCTTTCTTACAAAGACCGGAATTCTTTTTCTAATCTTCAGATGTTTGGTAAACACAGAATTGCCTAGTACCAAATATCAGCGTTAGAACTGTTTTTATCTAGGATAGTAGTTGTTATTAGTAGAATAATTAATTTTTTTAAAAATTCACAACCTCTCATCCGTAACGTATCTCAAAATATACGTTTATTACTTCATTAATATAAAAGAAATGTGTAAAGCGTTTCTTTATGTATTCAACAATTTCATTTTTATATCATTACTAGCTGACCCGGCTAACTTCGTTCCGCCTTAATAATAATATCGTTGTTACTTTAGTTAAACTTATTTTAGGATTTCATTAAGGTGATAACTTTTTTTGCAAATAGAGAAATGTTTTATTGCTTGCCATTGCAAAAGAAGAATGGCAGTTTTACACATTAGGCCTCTTCTCTCTATCGCCAATATTGCGATACTGCATGTTAAAGCACTTTCTGCTTTACAACATTTTTTGATGAGGTAACACATGTTTTCGATCAAGATTAAAGCCTGGTTATGCATCTCCTCATTTACCTCAAGTTCGGAATTTCTTGAAGTGACACGAATTCGACGTAAAATGATGCGTAGTTTTGTCAACAAATGTCACCACATGCCGTGTGCATTCGTAAAGTTAATTTATTTATTTATTGTTATTCGATAACTTATCCGATATTTTATTACTTATTCTGCTATTCGGAGTGGAGAAAAATCCACCAAAAAAGACATAACTAACATCGGTCCAGCCGATCTCGAGTTATAAGTGTTGTAACAAACACGACTTTCTTTTATATATATAGATTAAAATTCTAATTATTAACATGGTTTCCTCTATACTAGATTTAGTCAAAACAGTAACTTCAAGAGTTTGTTAGTTACCATCCGTCCGCTTTTCTGGCATAGGAAAATTTCCAACGTCAAAATTTGTTCGTTCAAATTGTGCACGACTCTCTATAATTTATTGAAGTTTATTTAAAGTTATGAATTTGTTTTTGACTTTCAATGAACCCCAACGGGGTTGTGAAATGTAAAGTTTCCGGGGTATGTGGTGTTTCCAATTAAAAATATCTCATATACTGGGAAAGGTCTGTTGTAATAATGATTTTCATAGTATTTTAGTGCATCTTACATAGAAACGTGTAAAAAACCCGTTATTTTTTGTGACACACTATCTGTGTTGTAATGTACAATTATATCTTTAATTAAATTTTTTATCAACAATGTATATTTGTTTATTAGTTTGTTTATGGTTATAACCACACGTTTACTTAAAGTATTCCTACATATTCTTAGATGTTTATTTTTTGTTTAAATCAAAAACAAATTTACGTTATGATTGGTACAATACAAGTGACCTACAATAATCAAAATAGGTAAATAGAAATACAAAATGTTGATGAACAAAACAAGCACAGATCTGCACATAATTCAATGCTTGCAAATTTTACACGTTCGTTTGACATCCCTCGGAGTTCGGACCCAAACGCTGAAACAACATCCACCAGTTAAGACGGCTAAACCGTCGAGATTTGTCCCACAAATCCTCCTGTCACCGCACACAAAGGCTCCATGATAATATCACACCAATTTCGGGTGCTATTCGTGTGACGCACAAACCATCGCTTTTACTGGCGTTTTTGTAACATAATATTAGGCTACACAATTCCAACGCACATCACTCTAAGATTACATGGGAAAAACTTTTTATTAATAACATTTCGTTATTCAGTTATAGTTTAAAACAATGTCAAATATGCCTTACGTTCTTAAACCTAGTATATGCTATTTATGTACGTTGTTTTCGTTATTTTTTATCAAAATAGGCAACAATACGGCTCATAACATTCAAATTATTTTCCATACAATTACTTGTAAAACGTAAAGCATTTTTCTTATAGAAAATTTGTTAAGAAAGATGTACAGGGTCTTGTAGATTCTTAATTGGGTCACGATTCGGAGCATCCTGAACACGGGACGGTAATTAAACGACTTGTACGTTAGCGTCTTCCAAACTATTGAACTAGATTTAAAATTAAAGTTCTCGATCATACAACTAACCTGGGATTCCTGTACCAATAAAACATTTTCTTTACTTTAATATAAAAACTATTGGAAAAGGTACGATGTTTTGCCACGATAAAAAAAAATTTAAATCACCTTTTTAACATTACATACTTTTGCATTGAATCTGTATGATCGCTACTTAGTGTTTCTTGACATTTGTGTCGTTATAATTATATGTACTCTAATAATAATAATAATATAATAATCATATCATAAACATTTAAACGGCTTTATTTATGCAACTTTGAAATTGTTCTTACTTTAGAAAAACATAATATTATTAATATTTTAATTTCAGAGTATCCGTCAAAAAACGGAGCAATTCAGCATTTATTCTTTTACCAAGCATCCAAGAGATAGTCCGAGATCTTTTTGGAATAACTGAAATCTTATTACAACAACCAGAAATCCCTTTATTTCGTAGTCGCTGTGGGCTAGAACAGTAATAATAGGATTGCCTAGTTGACAGAATTCTCGCTGAGGAGCAAATAATAAAGACTGTTACGGTACAACTGTAAAATATGCAGCGTTAATTTATAAACTTCGTTAAAATATTACTAAAGTAGCACAGAATCATGGTATAGAATCAAAAACTATTAACATGATATACCTAGTAACTCTACTAACCTAAGAAATAAGGCTTTTTGCGCTAATTTTCATATTATTTAAAATAATCGCTTTTCGTCTTGTTAAATTGTGTAGATAAGACAGCTACGTTATACGTTTTCTATTATCTATTCAATCATAAAGCTAAAGTATACTATTGTGTAGCTTTGGCAGATTACAGAAGTCTTTATATTAAGTTCTACGCACAATGCGCTACGTTCATATCATTTTTGCGTGAACTCTTAAATGTAAGCAAACTACATTATTAACCCAAATAAAAGATAAGATGATCTTATTACCTTTCCTTTTATTGTAATTCGAATAACTAGACCAACTTTGTCCTATCATTTTGTATATCATAATACGACGAAACGGGTCTACGAATTTGAATTCTAATCAGGTATACTTTTTTCAACCAAATTAAAATCATTCGGGGTTAATTGAACAATGAATTGTGTCAACAAACATTGGCAACAACTATATAATATGTTTTGTTGGTGACACAGTTAATAATTTATTGTAAGGCGTGTCCCAATCGTACATTTTCTAACTTTAGAATTGGTCCTTGTTTAAAATTGTATGTGTCCTTCATTAACAAAATTTATTTAATTTAAAAATAATCCCAGTATCTTTGTTTTAGCGTCATATGTCCCTTCTATTGGCACTTGGTTGGCGGGCTCACCAGGACTAGAAGTGCAGTATCCTATATAAAGTATATATTGTATTCACTCCATTTAAGGCCCTATAGTTATATTTCCATGGCATAGTTTTATCGAATATTTATTATTATTAGACCTCGAATCGACTCCTCTCTCTCGACTCTTTAGGGGTCTACGAATATCATTTGTAAGTGTGTGCTGTCTTCTGTCCATTATTAAGGAAATGTGCATTTGCTTTTGATCAAATATATATACAATTTAAGTAACATAACCCAACATGAATTAACATAAGAATAAAATTTAAACGAATACTTTTAAATTGAAAATACTGCGACATACAGTACACAAAATCAATGAAAACACCAAATTTTAATGTAACACTTTAATATTGTCAGTACATTTCATTTCATTATTTCTCAATGTCTCTTAATATAAACATTAACTTGAAAAACATCTTAGGCAGAACAGAAAAGGTAGATATTCAAGTCTGAAAGCCTTAATTATCTTAATAATGACAAGAAACTGTTAAATGGAATAATGAAAGTATAGAACAAAAAATATCTAGTGAAAGTAAAATTAGACAAGGTAGATTTCAGAGAATTCTCCGCAAACGAATGGAGGCCTAATTACGATTTAATCATCTATTAAAATACGCGAAAGAGCCAAATTTTTCCTTGCAAACTCTCCGAATAGAGGCAAATTGCTTAATTAGAAATGTTGTCGGGGCCTACGCAAACTGGATCGCTTGTTCACGGTGCACGGAAACTTATCGCCGGCGCGTGCCCTTTATCCTTTCCATTTTGAAAATATTTATTTAGCATCCCTTCCTAAGCCCGAGCTCAGGTGTGAGATCGTTCCAACTCAAATAGACGCTAACCACCTAAATCAGCCCTATCTAAGTTTTACACATCAATTACTCCCGCTTACAATAAAACTTAAACGTCATTTTCAAGCTTTCAAAAGTACTTTACGCACACTTTGTGTACTTTGACATATAACTAAAAGTAGAGTGTAAAGAAATTAGTCACAATTTTTTTGAATATAAAACAAAAAAACAGTCAACTATCATATTGCTCCATTCAAGGGAACAAAAACGTATACGTAAAATAATATATCTCTATAAAAAATATTATTGAAAACATTCCAATTGATAAACCTTATTAATTAGGATTAATACAGTTTTCTATAGCATAAGATAAACATACCTTGAAACTTTTCATTTCGGATAGGCACTTGAATAAGGTTTTTCGTTCTAATTAAGTCACGATCGGCTCCTTTTCCTTTCACAGGTAATCACAACTCAGGATTGGTAGACATTAATTCAAAATTCTTTCAAGGATCGCTGACAAACACTACTTGAGCACGTCGGATTAACGACTTATACATACGAATATCCCAAGTGACCCTTAAATTCTTAAGAAAACGAACTTATCTTATATGAATCAATGAATTTTCAACGATTTGAAGAATCTTGAAAAAATTTTTGGCTCCCGTAATTTTTATGAGGTATATAGACGAAAATGAAATGACTATTGTGTTTCATATCATTTTAATTAATTAGAAACATTATAGGTTAAATAATAAACTACCAGACGTCACAAAAAGTTTAAATTACAAATTAACTTTGTATTTTTAAACATCTAAATACCTAATATGTAACCATCAGTTTACAGTAACTATCAAATAAACAGTTAGCTACTTTTAGAAAATAAAGCAAGCGACATGCTATACTAGGTCCGTTTTAATTTATAAAATAAATATACTACGTACACCAATTGTAAGAAAAAGCGTGAAAAAGAATGGAGCGAAAACACTAGCTTTTTAAAACACTGTTATATAAATTGTTCGTTGAACAAGAAACGAAATGTTCCTCTATAAAGTAATTCTTTGAAAAATAACTTAGCATGGAATGGGTACAGCGCGTTATTTGAAAAACGAGCAGTGTTACTGAAATAAATTGATTGGGAAATTGAATCAATTTCAGTTAAGCTTCAAACTAATTAGAGGAGGGTTGATTTGTACTATGTTTCAAATACAATTATATCCGTTGCAATTACAAATAGGATCGTTACGTTCGAGATAGTGAATAATTTATTCAGCTATTAGCTCTGTACAGTTTACCTGCCTTACACAATCCTTCATATAAGACGCTACAAGAATCACCCTATAAATGCAACACGGTTTTAAAACAAAATTAGCGATCGAAAGCTGTATCATAAGTTTAAAAAAATAAACTTCATATTTCAACATCTTTACAATCCATTAAGACCTCAAAGCATACTAACAATCATAAAATGTATAACTGGAAACAATAAATCTTCTTTTACGTCATAGAGCTACATGCTAGCGCTAAAGTTGCGAGGAAGCCAGGCGGAAAATTGCAAAATGCGACCAACAATATGAAAGTACGGTTACCTACTTACTTTACATAATGCGACCTATTCTATCACTATTCACATAATTCTCTGCAAATAACAGCAAAAGTTTTATTATTTACTAGGTGACTCTACCATCCATAGACAAGAGCCCTGCTCTGAAACTGGAAGAAGAAGACTCTACCATCATTTCCGGGGTTTGGCAGCCAGTTAGTACGCAAAAGGGTAGATCCTACACAGTGAAAGATTGACCTTTACATACATTTTGTTTGTAGGAAAAACATTATCCGACTTCCAAACGTTTACATTTATTTAAATCAATTGTTTTAACTAAATCGTATGTCTAACGCCATTAGAGTTTTAAAATTTTAATACTACATAAGTATATCTATTAATTTGATATGCTTGAAACTATGATGATAATTTATGGGTTAATAAATTATCATCCATTGATTCTGAAAGCGTTCTTCACAGACCCTACTACAAATCACTTGGCACGAGTTTTGGCCGAAGATAGGTATATAATAAATAATCTATGAATGCAGTATATCTATTATTTCTAAAATAAAATAAAAACGTAATTTAATGGAAATATGAGTTCAAGAGAATTGTTATAAAGTTTGATAATGCCTACAAAAAAGTCAGCGACAATATATGTCTAACTTTTATATTTAAGTCACAAAATTTAGTTTCCTATAATAAAGCAATATACGAAACTACATTAAAATCGTTAGGTTATGTTTATTGGACATATCGTAAACAATTATAAATTATTTTCAATATAATAAAATGATCCAGATGTTTAAAACAAAGGACTTTCACTTTTATTGCATAGAATTTGGGCAATTGGTTAAGGAGATAAGTATGACTTAGGTATGAAACCGCGACCGTATCATATAATGTTTTTGAGTCAATTATTCAGTTTTTTTTTAATATACAACAGGTCAATCTATTTCTATTAAGAGTTAAATTGTTTCATCACCACGAAAATTTAATTAATATTAATTCGTTTAACATGTGTATGGTGTATACTGTAATATTTATTTTTGGAAAGTTTAAGAGACAATTTTTAAAATCAAATACGCGAGACAATTTTATGAATGTCAAAACTGAACACGATTGTTTTAATTACAAGTTTTTATCAGAAGTACATTTTTTCTTTATAGTTTTCATAGTAAGTTTTCTTCAGAACTTCTTTCTATTTTAGCAGTACAGTTAGAAAAAAGCCAAAGAGTATATTTTCACCAGACACTGTGCAATAAATAGTGAAAAAAACAATATAACAAATAAGCAATTCATACATTAATTTTAAAAGAGGTTATCGGATCATTTATAAGGTGGTCGTCGTGTTCATAATTAAAACTCTTTGAAGTCTTAAGTCGTCTCAGGAGTTTAGATCTCAAGTTTTAAAGACAGCCTCAACGTCCAATTTTTCGGCAATATTTATGGCATCGTTTACAATTTCCTCAAAACTTAGGCAAAGCAATAAACGGCATTTTTGGACACTGAATACAGCAGCTACTCTCTATGATATTATTCACCGTTTCCCAAATTCCTGTTAAAATGAAAATTCCTCGACAATTAAATTCCTCTTTTTAGTCCTCAAAGTTTCACTCGCAGTCATTTGCATCGGCGATCAAAGCTAAGGTGGAAATCACTCCTGTACATTAACTTTAAATAAAAATATTCCATAACTATCCACCGTTGCCAGTTTTTCCAAATTCGAAAGTAACGCCGGGGCTTACAGACTACGTTACAGGCTTTTTGATACAATCATCCTTAAATCATAGTTGTAATTTAAAAAAATTAAGAACTTCGTGCCTCAAACTTTTACAAGCTTCCTCTCTTACCAGCCTGTCAGATTCACTCTCTCCAGAGTTTTGCCTTTTCCTGCAGCATAATTTTTCCTAGGACAGTTATATGTTGGCTTATCTCGGTTTCGAACTCCTGAAAGCCAATTAAGCCGAGTATTTTTGTACCAAATAATGACATAACATTTCACATATATAGAGAAGTTAAAACAATTAAAATAACCAACATTTTATCAACCATAATCATTTCAGTGACTCGTTTGAAACCCGGTAATATAGGCAAATTGGCATGCAGATCTCTGGTCAGTTAGGCAATCCCGAATTTACTCAATGAATTTTAAAAACCGTGCAAAGCTCCGAGACAATATCATCGATTGTAATCGATTTGTCTATTTATAGAATATCCACAAAAGCCAATATTAAAGCGACAAGAAAAAGCTTTTAGCATCTTGTTAAAAATAGGTTTTAAAATCGATCAATAGATGGGTTTTGTATAGCATGGTTTAAACAGTGTCCATAGACTGGAGACGATTCAAGTAGTTAGAAGAGCTCTCAGGCATACTGCACAGCACACTCGACCTGATGGAACGCAACCCTGACTTAATATAGTTAGCTAAATAGTTATCTACCTACGCTCAATCACCTTTGTAGTTTTAAACGTTCGATTTTTACGTCCAAAAAAGCGGATAAAAATGCCATAGAATAGTAATAGTGAACATATAGATGTGCACACACTTTCGCTTTTGTAATCATTTTCAAATATTTTCCAGGCCTTTTTTTCATTACTGACTACTCGACCTAACCCACATGTCTCATCGTAGCTGTGTTATATTATACAGAATGTGTTAGTGCTGCAATCTCGGTTTACTGACCAGCTGCTACATATTTCCCTTAATTAGTGTTTAGGAACAATGCAAATTGCACTAAATGCAACCATAATCCATTTAATCCAACTTTAACTTATTTAATATTTTTTTCTTCTAATGTTTAAAAACTATTTAAGACGATAAACTAGAGATTTAATATGACCCCAGACATAGAAATCATCCGGCGTTAAATCCGGACTTCTCGCTTGCGACTGCTTCTTTACCAACAAAGACCATAAGTGGGGGCCTCATAGCCTAGCGGTCTTATGAAGTGGCAGCTAGGTGAGGGGTACCGGGTTCGATTCCCGGTTCAAGGGCAAGTTTTAATTTAATTTAAATTTGTTCTCGGCCTTTGGGAGGGTTGTGCGGTACCGGGCGAGTGCCTAACCGTACATGGAGGACATGGTCGAATTTCTAAGGCAAAAAGCACGAATTATAAAAATCTTATACTTGATGCTGGCTAATGCACAAACCGTGCCAGAGCCATAATTAAAAAAAAAAGACCATAAGTATATGCAGAATATATCATGCTCCTAAAACCATTCAATTTTCCACCTTATAGTAAAATAAAACAAACATATTTTCTTCGTTGTTTTAATAGTAAATTACAATCTAAGTGTTGATGAAATCTCACATACCAATCGATCACATACATTTGATATACAGTGATCAAAATCCACCTCTGCTATTCACACATACGAATAATACAAATAACAGTAAACGTGTTAAGATATTAATAAAATAACAAAATAACAGGTTAAAATAAATATAACAATGCCAAATCTTAAAATTATAAGTAAAAATATATTATTGGCAGTGAAATCATTTAACTTAAACTATAAGGTACAAAAAACTTATTAGTTTATGCGATCATTGGTTGTGATTTTGGTTACGAATCATTAAAGCATCCCATCGATAATAAAACGGCAGAATAAACTGGGTCGTTATTTGTTTTATCATCGCAGAGATTTTAACAAAATATAATCTGCTCCAAACACATCTTAATTCAATTTAGGTAAAACTAGATATTGTTTTTCAAAATTTTTAAACATTTGAATTTGAGAAAGAATGTAAAATTTAAAAAGGTGTCTGGAGCAAAAAATATTTTGCATACAATTATTATTTAAATTGCTAATACGCGATAAAATGTTAAAAGTCAGTACAGTAGCTAGCAGTTGTAAAAAGTCTTTAGAGGAATGTCTTTAGAAATCCTAAGAGATATAGTTTCAGTTAATTATATGTATATGTTTCATCGTAATTGATATGATAGCAAACATTAGTCTTTAAATTTCAATGTTTTGGATATCCTATCCAATAAACCAGTGTTTCCATTTTTTTTTTGGATTTTATAAATCGTTAGTCAATCGATGTATCACGTTAGCTTCATTAAAAGATTCCTATATTTAAATATCATTACAATATCGTAAATAAAACATGATTATATTAAGTATATGTCGAATTTAAAGTTAAGAGTCAGAGATTATACCAACCAATACATTTTAATATTATATACCCAAGGTAGTAGGTAGGATCCAAATAGAGCAGGCAAAAAGGCTGAAAAACATGGAATCCGATTTTTTTCTATAAAACAATGAGTATCAGATTTTGTGATGATCCATTATTGATCCTAGCCTGTGGTTGTATATTTAATATCAATATCGTTCTGTAACGATGTAATATATAATATGAAATATTTGTGGACAATTGAAAATCGATACATCATGGTAACCTCGGTTTAATTGCCGCAAGATAACAGTATGCATATTTACAGCAAACAGAGATTTCTCAGTAGAGGACAAAGTTTGGCTTAGAATAAAGGGATAATTGAAATGATTATTTGGACGGTCTGGATATGAGAGGTTATGAAGCAAATATTATCGGATACCATGTTATTATTTTCTTTTTAAAGAATTTGCCTAGGACCTAACCATCCCGTATAACCATCAAAGGCTCCGAAACTGAAACGTAAAAAAGTGATAGAATTCTACTATTTGTTTAGATATTATGCAATGAATTTCGATTCTATTATCTCACGACAATTTCATAAAATTGACTTATGACTTTAATACTAAGCATACGTGATCCTTAAAATTACCTTATAACACTAACTATTGCCTTTTCACTCCGAAGACATGAATATAGAAACATTGCTTTGTAACCTATCATGATATATGTTTTCCATACATAAGAATGTAGAGATTATGAAATATGAGAATAAGCTGATAATTAAAAAAAACATTCAATTGATTTTTTTTACATTATTGAGTAAAACGTGTCACTTAGACTCTTCCAGAGATCGCTGAGTTCCGTAATATTAAAGCACAAGCAGCAGGGGTTGAGAATGTAAATCGAATGACGAAACGATGGTTGCGTTCGATTGTGATTGGTCAATGGCATCGCTAGTACGACACTTTTGTCAATTCACTTGTTCACCTGACATACGAAAATGATTTTTTTTAAAAATCTTAAGTTCACCTTACACAAAAAGTAGATATATTCCCTCGAAAATCGCTGCTCTTCTCTGTATTGGACGTATAACTCATATAAAATCAATTGAACGCTCCGCTTACAATAATTGTAGCGAAAATACTATGTCTATCCGCAACAATGAATATTAAAATCCTAAATTACATGAGATTACACATGACCTACAATATTGACTTAATACAATTACAATAATTAAAGCAAATCTACTCTACATTCTGGGAATGTATAAATTCTACAACTAATTTATATATCTAAACAACAACAAAAAATATAAAAAAATATATTGTAAACGTCACTTGTCACGGCTTAAAAAATAATTAGTAAAATATAAGAGATTCATTCTTTGGAAGAAATTTCAACAGAGCAGTCGATCGATTATATTGATCTGAGGATTATTTTCCTCTCATACAAATAAAGAAATTGTATTTATACTGCTGATTATAAAATGTCGGTAACTTATCAGTGTAGCCATATTAAAACAATTTATTTACTTAAATTATTGAAGAAACTTGATAAATATTGCCATACTTCCCAACTATGGCAGCCTTTCTTAATATTAAGCAGGCAATTTTTTCAATAGAAAAAAAAAATTCAATGCCATTTACACGCAAAAAAACATTGTTACTATGATATGAAATAACTGTTGAGATATTGCCTATTGGCTATCCCAGTATTTTCTATTCGTTCACTTTTCGATCTAACCATCTCATGATGATGATGTCATCCTAAAAGGGATAATATTATCCAAAAATTATTATACTGATGTTTTTTTAAAAATCTGTCCAACAAAATTATGCAAAATAACAGTACCAGAGGGCGCAGGTAATTACAGTTGATTGATACTTTACACGTAATGGATGTAAATTACACAATGCCATAACATATTCCGAAGAATAAAGTGACATTAAATTAATAGAAATGAGTATGAACGATCGACAATAGTTAAAAGTTCACACGCTTGAACGTAATTTCGCGCGAAACGAAACGTTCTAATGTTAATTTTCTATGTCAATGTCAAATGTCAAATCTCGTCAATGTTCAAATGAATACTAGCTATATTGGCTCGATAGCGCCCCTAGCGGAATGATTTTGACCTAATATTCCTTATTCGTTACAAGTTCCTCGGTCGTCATCCTCGTGTTATAGCGGTTGAGCCGACGCTTCGGCCGGTAGAGAATGAACTCGCGCGGACAAGAGATTGTGCAGAATAAACACAGCTGGTTTTGGACTACCCTCCATGTCTAGTTCCTGTTGAAAAAAACTATTTTAAACAAATTCGTTGTGGTTGGTCTGTAAACCCGTGTAATAGAAGAGGCTAGTTTAGATTAAAGGAATTAAATTTATTGCTATGCATGCACCATACGCATAAAATGGTACTTAGCTAGGTACAAATCTCAGAACAATACCCTATATAGAATGTTAAAATATATGGGACCAAGAGAGGAGAGACTATCCTCCTTATTGATGCAAACTAATTAGGGAGCGTTCAAGTATTACGTAACGCAATTTTTGGAGATTATTGGACCCCCCCCCCATGTATCTCGCCGTAACGTTTTTCAGTACCCTAGTACAGTACTGTACTCAAGTGTAGTAAAACGTTTCGTGACCACCTTGTGTCTCTTTAGTTACTATTATGTGGTGTAAGTCGAAAATAATATTAACAATAACGCGTAATTCAATCCCCGCCCCGCATAGTAACGTTTTACAAAAGGAAAAAACGCGTTACGTGATACTTGAACGCTCCCTTAGTCCAATTACATTGTTTTCAATAATGTGCTTATTTGTCTTTTTCTGTGAAGCGGTGTTTATAGTCTAAGATCCGGCTGCAGGATTAGCCTCAAAAATATGATTATACGTGAAATAAATTACTATATTTGAAAAAATCATTTTCACAATATAATTACCAGAGTATCATCGTCGGCGAAGTGCAACCACAGTGCTGTACGGTCGTCGTCAGCGGAGGCTCTAAGGGCGTGCAAAGGTCGTCGGTAAAGAGCCCTCGCCCCACCACGGCCGAGGGACCCCGCTGCCTCCCACACGCATACTCCACTCGCACCTAGAGATAATCGCCCACAGGCGCCCCGGTATCGGCAACCTGTAAGGCAGATTTGATTTCCGCTGTACACCAATGTATTTTAATCTATGTGCGCAAATAATACCTGGTTATTAGTACTTATTTATAATTACGGCCCTAATTGAAAATAAGAAAACAGAATGCTAACAAATGAATGTGAATGTAAAGTTGTACTAAAGTTCTTTGACTGTTTCATACTTACGAAAAGTAAACTCAGGTTGTTCCCGCACTGCATGGTGTGCACCGTCTACCAGGGCACCTGCAACTTCTGCAAGGTCGTGTGGGGTGTCCGCCCGCAACGAACGCACCGCGAGTCCCGCCGGAGTGCCCGCTCGAACCCCGAGGGCTGCAGCCCCGGCACCCCCCCTTCGCCACCAGGCTAAGCGGGTCGCGGCCAGCCCGAAACACTCGCTGGCCGCACACCAGGCCTCAGCCGACCACGGCGCGGCTTCATATAGCCTTGACATACAAAATAAGCATACCGTCAATACTGAAGAAAAGAGAGCATTATTTATGAAGATTTCAGGCCCGCTACAAATTAAAAAAATTAAATAATGATTCTACTATTGTGAAGAATTATGAGTAGATGTTCTCACTGGAGGACACACTCCGAACGAGATAAGCATCCAACATATTTGCTCAAAGTGAAAGCACTGATTGCAGATGGAGAATATACAAAAAAAAAAAAAAACTATTTAAGTGATTTCGTCACGTCAAGAAGAACTTTAAAAAAATCATCTTAAAAAGTGTATGCCTTTAGTCATGAGTTCGTTAGTGTATGAAATATTTTAAACTATGCATCATTTATAAGACCTATTTTACTGCAAGAGGATCTTTGTAAAAAATTTAACTCACCGCACTAATAAATGTTTGTTTTATTATTTTAGTTAAAAACTTTTTTAAACCTGTATTTCATCATTTTTTTTTTCATTTAATGATTTAATTTTTTACGCTTGTATTTAAATGCGTACCACTTTCACTAATACGTATTAAGCTGTTATTATTAGAACTAGATATATACTAAATCTATTTAAACTATATTTGAATTTCTAATTTCTCAAAAATTTATTACATCTAAAATTTTTTGGGTATCTTCAAAACATGTAGCCAAAAACGATAATAAAAACAATCACTTTTTAAAGGCCAGTAACGCACTAATAAGAGATTGGTTAAGTCATTGAACTAACCTTAGTTCACGATCCGTAATGGCGACGAAAGTCGGCTGCCATCCTTCAGCTTCATCTGACTCATCCGACCCCGCTGACGCACCAATCTATACATTTTAATTCACATTTACTAGACAAGCGAAATCTTGGTTCTTAGTTTTAGTTTTCACTTCTTTTAATATATCTTTTTAAGCAAGAATGTACTACGTATTTGGCGCAGTAATTAAATATAGTACATAAAATATTTTAACACGAAAAGACCTGGAAACATACATTTTATAATTGTTATAAATAATAATGTAATAAATTCGCGTTTATAAACCGTTTATTTTCTTTAATAATCTTATATCTGTTACGTAGATATGTCCGGTCCCGCTGGAATGGGTCATGACGAGTAAAAAAGAATATCAGACATCCAACCTTAACACTTACGTCTTGAGGCGGTCTTCTGGCCAGCCAGCCAGCGTATCTCACATCTCCAATCAAAGGTCGTAGTCGTGGCCTAGCACGGGCCAAAGCAGCCCGGCAAGCCCTTCTCGCCGCCGCGTGAAGCGACCGATGCCAGCCTGAAGCTGTGTTACTACAAGTTGCTCGTAATGCTAACGCGTGAACGCCATCCGGGGAATAAATCTCGATAGTACGCTCCTCTGTAAAGAACACATCTATGTGTCAACAAAACAAAACTACACCACCGCTAAAGACGAGTAATGTCAATTTTATGATTTGATCACTAATAATTAATGATATTATTATGAAGCGGCTACCTCTACAATAATTGTGTTTATAACAGGTTTTTGCCAAAAAATCTTACTGTTAGCATTTTCAAGACTACCCGAGCAAGTATTTAGCAAAATCCCTGTTAGTGTTTTTTTAGTTTATATATTATTAGTTAGGTACTATATATTAATACTATTTAATGCTCACAATTATACTTAAACATTTAACCAAAACCTAAATGGAATTGGAAAGATTTTTTGCTATGGATTTTATATGAATTTTATAACATACCCTATATTTATATTTAATAAATATCAATGGTTAAGCTAATTTAGTATTGTTATATTCACTGATGATTGTTACTAACACTAGGAATACACATCAAAAGACTAGCCTAATTTACTGTAATGGATTGGATGTTAGAGTAACACATTAAATTGTGGTGTCAAAAACTAGACATAATATGAAATATTACCAGGATCGTGATGACGAAGGTTCTTAGCAACACAGGCCATTAACAGCGGTACATATCGAGTATCGGCGCGTCTGCGTCGAGGCGAAGGTGGCGATGGTGGTGCTTCCATCATATAGCCACGCTGTAATTCCCAACCAACCTCACTGATGATTGAGGCCTTGCGAAAATAAGGAGTCACCTCACGTAGATATTTGACTGAAAATTTTAGTTTATATATATAAAAGAACTTAATTGTCATTGATTATTTTTAAGAATAAAAATGCAATTTAAATATGTATAGTCTCTATCTGTCTCTGTGTTGAATATATCTTCAACTTAATTTGTGTTCCAATGTACTACAAATTATGATAAAGTCAATATGGTATATTTAATATAAATAAATATAATACAATACAACATATATTTTATAGTAGCTTCAAAATATAAAAATATATTATGCTTTAAAGCTATGAAACATGTACATGTTATAATAGTTATGGTGTCTTCATCTACACAATTAACATAGTTAAAGGTCAAATTAGTGAGCCACTTAAGAAATAGTTGGTTAATAGAGGTTAATTTTATAAATAGCAAAAGAGATTATTATTGCTATATTATCTCATTCATTTTAAAATCCAGTCTCTGTAATACATTTTTACCTAGACAGTAATTTGTAAATTTACTTATTCTATTAAAAAATGTACTAATTAATTTGTGTGGCTTTTTATCTAAGTATCTATTCTATAGTATTAAGCAGCATATTTTAGCTACTATCTCTAGCTATACTCTTATTTACAATATTACATATTATAATAGCTTTACAAAACTCAGAGTTAACTAAGTATCATATCCATACCTTCTAATTGAACCATTTTTCCAGCTCTTTTAAGTGCTTTTACTGCTTCTTCATGAGTTGCATCTTTTAAGTCTTCACCATTAACTGATAAAATAGCATCACCTACATATAACTGTTCTGTAAGATCTGCTGCCATACCCTTAAAGATTTTTGAAATGAGTATAGGCATATTATTCTCAATTCCTCCTTTTATTGATATACCAAGACCATTGTTATCAGATTTGACCACTTGTACAACTCTTTTTTGGTTTGCTATTGCTTCTGGTACCTCTGTAAAATCACTGTTTGGAGTTTCCACATTGTTATTATTTAAGGTACCATTAAGCGTAGTAGTTGCATCGTATCCATCATCTAAACAAACACTTAAATAGTCATCTTCAAGAGAGCAATGGACGCGATACCATACACCCCGAACAAGCGTCTCCAGCAATCCTGATCGTACACAAGTGGCATTAGGGCTTTCACTTCCACCACTAGAACCCCCGTTTTCCACCATGATTCAATCACAATAGTTCGTTTCAAAACGCAAGTTAGTCAAAGCAAGTGATAAAAAAAAACTCAAACAATATCATTCATAATCAAAACCATTTTTACGCATTATAAAATTATAAATGCAAAAGTTAAGTAAAAATATTGATATAATACTAATTATTATTTATGAAATAAGCGACCTATAGAAATATTTAGAAACAGCAAAAATATTCCAGCATAAATTTAAACATTATTTGATGAATAAAAAGTTATGACAATTGTTGACAATTGTCTTATGATAGACTACAGATTTTATTCCTAGCTAGAGGCACGATTTGTGTTTATTGTGTTTATCGAAACTGTCTGTGGTATTAAACACAAAACAAAAAAAAACTTTGTCAGTTGTCACCGTGACATATATTGCATTTGACTGGAGTCAGTGAGAACTGGGAGTTTGTAAATAGTAAATACTAGATTCGACATAAAAATATTAATGATCTAGATTCTTGAAACAAAAAGTAGAAAATATTACTTTTGTACCATCACACGTTTAATTCATAAATATCTTAAATGTAGGTTAAAAACAAAGCAAAATGGTAGTTTGTAGAGCATGTAATTTAGATAGTTCAGCAACTGCAGAGTGGGTTTTATTTGATGACAACATAATGCTATACTTTAATCTTCTTACCAATCTAAATGTAAGTATACTGCTTATATATGTACTATATACAGTACCATTAAATTTTCGGGCTAAATACAAATTAAGTAAACCTATGAGATTCTCCATTAAATTGAAAATTGTTATCATTTTCATAATGTTTAATTACTGTAGTACAATTGTTTTTCCAGGTACATATAGATGATGGATTGTCACAACATTTGTGTGAAACATGTAACAATATAATTCATCACTTTATGGAATTCCGTGATAGGTGCATTTCCGTTGATTTTAGCCTAAGAAATAACTTAATTTGTAAGGTAAATAACTGCAAATATTTAGTTTTGGAAACTTAAGTAGAAGTCCCATGTGTAAATTACCAAGAGCAACATTCTTTATGTCAGAATATAAAATAAAGGGTCTATTTAAGGTGAAAAGTGAATTGGATATAATTAATGATGTCAAGCAGGAGAATTCAGATTATGATGGAGACAAAGCAAACTATGATGACTACACTGGATTAGGACAAAATGATGAAATGTACAAAGAAGAAACAGTTGATGGTATGATTTTAAGAAATTGTCTTAAAAGAGTGTAACTTTGTTTGTAAAATCTATTTCTTAAAGTATTGAATGAAAAGCATAGAGTTAAGAATCAGAGAAGTAATAATAAGAATCACTAGTTTTATGGCATTGTAGATTAAGATTTTTCATGATTAGTACTTTGTAAATCATTAATTTACTACTTTAATTTTTTTTAAGATCAAAACTCGCAGTATACAAGAACAAGAACATTGAAGACTGTTAAACAACAGCATTCAATAAAGGACAATACCAAGGCAGTAAATCAAACCGACCAAAAAACCAAATGCAAAGTTAAATGTAATACAAAAGGATATAATTGTGGTAAAAAATATTTTTCAAAGTATAAAAAGAAAAATCTATCTTTATGTTCAGGTCAAACCACACATATGTATTTAGACTCACATAATTTTCAAGTGTATAAAACCCTTAAATAAGGTATATAATTATTATTTAAGGTGTTTTTTAGTAGTACTAATTTTACAAAAAAATCAATCCTTTGGCACTTTGCAAGTTTTCAAACTTCACAGATAATATTTTTTAGATTGACAGTTTGTTATTAAATTTACTTTTAATGAGTAATTTCGAAATACACTTATTTTCAGGTTTATGCTTAGAAAGTTTTAAGCATGATTTAGCACTTAAAAATCATTTAGATATGCATAAAATTAACAATAACTGCTCTATATGCAATAAAAAATTTACAAACCAATATCAAACCTTAGCACATAGAATAATACATTTACCCAGCGATGAAAGAAACTGTTATATGTGTCGTAAAAAGTTCCATAAAGAACATTACCTTGAATACCATTATAAGAAATACCATTCTAATGAAGCTGTAAGTAATTTTGTTTATTTTGTATTTCAAAGATTTGATTTTGTTATCAAATTCTTTATGTTTAACTGTATACAATTGCCTTAAGACAGTCTATATTATGGTAGGGGAGCCCACGATGCTAAATGGGGATTTACTCGAGCGTCGTAGAGACCTATTGGGATGCAAAGCTTAGATAAAAAGAAGAAAAAAATGTTATATGATAAATTCCTTTTCATCGGTGGGGGAAGCGGCTATAGATAGTTAAATATGTAAAAAAAAACTGTTGCATGGACATACTCGAGCGCGTCAGATATTGATAGCATCTATGCCCTACGTATTTTTAATAATGTACGTATGTTAATCTGATCGTTTGCATGATGCGGGTGGTTGTATTTAAGGGTTGAAAATTAAAAAAAAAAAAATTATCGAGCGCGTCAGATTTTCTAAGGGAGTGTTAAGTGCACCAAAAAAAAGCTCTCATTCACTAATCTGACGATTTCGATGGGACGCAAACCCACAGCCATTTTCTTAATTTGCAAAAAAAAATCGCAATTTTGAAATACTCAAGCGCGTCAGATTAAGATATATGTGGTTCATCTTTATGTTCTAAACGTACTGTCTCATAATCTGACGATTATCTAGAGGGATTCGCCTGATCTGCCAAAAAAAAAATAGAAAAACGGTTCACCTAAAGGGACATTCCTGCAACTTCCCCCTAATTCCATTCCTGGGCGCTTAAAATTGATATTTTGAGCTCGCTGAGTTCAAAGAAATAACATTTCTATGCATTTGAGCTCTCCCAGCTCGAAAGTCTGATAGAAGTTTCATAGAACACTATTTTTGGAATTTTCAAACCGCAATAACTTTTGAATGGATCAAGCAATTTTCACGCGGTTGGCGGCATTCGACGCAGTTTTATCATCCTCATAAATGATTTTACAATTTTAATTGATCGAACCACAAATTTCGGAGTAATCCCGAAAAAACACTTTTTCGGGTTTCTTTCGTGTACGATATCTCTCGAACGAATCAACCGCTTTTGACCAGCTTGGTGGCGATCGACGTGGTTTTTCAAGCTCAAAGGCGGATTAGTTTTTGAAGTTGATCGATAAAGAAACCACTAAAAAAAAATATTTCTTATTTTTTTAAGATTTTTCAAAATTTCTCAAAATCTATCGGTCCGAATCGGTTCAAATTCACAGGAAATGTAATTTTGAGGGAAATATTTAGAACGGCGTTTAGTAGATTCCGATCGGTTTAAGGAAATGTAGGCATCACGCAGCTGCACGCATTTAACTTTATCGACGAATTTTTGTTATTTCGGCTTGCGGAAATCGTCAGATTATATATTTTTCATTATTCTTGAATTATTTCCTTCAAAATAAAAAAAAAATTAGCTACGCTCAAGAATGTCGAGATGACGTTTTTTTTTTACAACTTTGTTGCCCTCCCCTTTTTTCCGTCACTCTCAAATTGTCAGATTAGTGGAATATACACTTTTTAGGATGTAATTAACTCACCCTACCCTAATCTGACGCGCTCGGGAATTTCTGATGGTCAATTTTTTTTTACTAAACTGATCCTGTCTCCTTCACGTGCGGCTTTATATATGGGCCTCATATTTTGTGGAGGTACTTAACCGGGTACAAGGTATCCCCCTATATATTAATCTGCCGCGCTTTAGTAAATCCCGAAATCCCCTCTTGGGCTCCCCTACCATTATAAAGTTAAATGATTTATAAAACCAAATACAATGCAAAATAATAAAATTCAAAGTACACTGCATGTACTGATTACTGGAAAATGAGTATTAACACAACAATAGGAACCCATTAGTCATAATTAGTTTTTTTCCAGAATACCAATATAGAATGTAAACAATGCAAACGCGAATTTCGTAATCCAAAAAACTTGACAAGACATCTGTTGAATGCTCATAGTGATACAAGAGAAATAATGATTTGTGATTTCTGTAAAAAAATGTAAGTATCTATTTATGTTATATGTTGTATAAGTTTTATTTAAAATTGTTTTCATAAATACTTTTTATTTAGACAAAAATATATTTTATCTCTTTTTTTAGATACAACAGCAAATATAGATTAATTTTACACATTAATATGCATTTAAATAGACGGCAATGGAAATGCAAGAAATGTGAATTTTCAACTAACTTTCGGTCGTCTCTTCGAGTATGTACCTCATGATGTAACTTTATTTAATAGTATCTCTGCGTATTTCACTAAAAACAAATGATAATTATTAATTACAATGTTATAATTACGAATATTTTAATTTTATAATTCTATGTATACTAACGCACTGATAATATAAATTATAATATATTTTTAGGTGCATATTATTAATAGACATACAATAGGAAAGGTAATTTGTAAAATTTGCTCGAAAGCTTTCCCAACTCAAGAACACTTTGAAAAACACAAATGTAAACCGCGGGATGGCGACGATATTTGCCCCATTTGCGGGAAATCCGGAATTAAAAGAGTGAGATTTTATTTTCTACTGGTCATACTTAAAAGTCTATATTTTTAAACTGAAGTTTGCTTTTGTTAACACTAATCTTAAATAAAAAAAGCAAGTGCCCAACCTTATAGATTGCCCTTAGACGTCTGTATGTGTTTTGTGATCATTTTCTCTTTTGTAACTTTCTACTTTAGGTCTAAGGCACGCATTTCCTCACGTTTTCTTTCACCGTACATGTGAGAGTTAAATGGGCTCATTGACAGAAGGCTTTCTGTCAGTGGACAGTTGGAGACTTAGTTCAGACCTATGACCACAGGGATGTGTCGCACGTTGCAACCATTAGGCCCACACTGCTCTAATCTTAAATAGTTTTAAATTATAAATTGTATATATAGTTTGCTACATTTTAACAATAAAAATGATTTACAGCTGCAAAGACATATACACAGCCACACTACGGATCGACAATTTAAATGCGACCGTTGTCCCGCCGCATATAAATCCCGAACTGCACTTCGTGTCCATATTGATTCTCATGATGGTTTACGACGGCTTAAATGCGAATACTGTCCGATGACATTTCGCAGTGGTCCAGTTCTCATTAAGCATAGACGTACGCACACAGGTTGGTATTGAGGTATAGACATAAACCAAACCTTTTATTATTTTACTTTTCATTGCATAAAAAACTTAAACGATAAGAATAAACAAATCGACTAAAACAAACAATCATTCATTCAAGTACTCTTTCGTCACTTTGTCAATTTATTTTTATGTTCTGATGACAAAACTTATGGACATGAAAAACTGGAGAGTCTCGTCGGCCTTTTGTAATTAGCAGTATCCGAGTAATAAAGAACTATTAAATGATATATTACTAAATTTTATTTTAGGTGAGAAACCGTTTGTGTGTAAAATCTGTCAAAAAGGCTTCACTGGTAACTATAACCTCAAAGTGCATATGAAAGTTCACGGTATTACAAACTTGATTGTCAAAAAAAACCAAGACGGACAAATTGCAAAAGAATCAAATACATTTTCTTTTACATAATTATATGAGGAAAGTAAATAAAAGAATGGAATATTTGTATAAATTGTTTTAATTCGCCATTAATACAGTTTACACCTGTGTAAAAAATTAAATTTATCACATACAAAAATGTCTTTGGCAAGTACTGAATGTGTACAGGTTGTAAACATCAATATAAATAATAGAAAACTATGAAAATCCCACAAATATGCACACGTTAATTTATAAGCACTATATTAACTATAACTATTATACCTATGTATAATAAATATAGTTTATTAGTAAGGTACACTAGTATAAAAAAAAAATAGTTGTTCCTTCGCTTACATCAACTTTGCCTAGAGAATTGTTTAGAAGACAAAAATCACAAACATAAACTAAAATTTGGAAGAATAGATACTAGTAACTTAAATAACCTGGCAAGTTTAATTTGAGCCGATTAAAAAATACGGATTTGGCAGTGCTTCATCAGTTCTTTTAAACCAATTCCATAGAATTCAGAGTTTATTATTAGTAATACAGTTTACTAATGCAATAGTTGAAAGTAAGTGCCAACAAATATTTGTAAAGCTTCATTTTTAATACAGAGATATAATGTGCAATGTGCTTTTTACAAAGCATCAGTCAGTATACAAAATTAAAAAATAAACTGAACACCATTAAGGACATCTTAGGAACACTATTTCCGATTACTCGAACATTAATCAAAGTTAAGTACGCTAAGTGCTACTTAATTTTGATTACAGTATTAAAAACCGGCCGTAATTCAGTCGAAAAATAATAAGTCACTATTCTTACAGCTAGGCGGAAAAACTTAACAAATTCTAGAGATAAATTTTTACTAATGCTTTGACGATTATGTGCAATCTTAAATAAAATTAAAAACGCAGGTGCTCTCAACATTGAAAGAAGTAGTTTATGTGTACATTTAAATTTAATATAAATTAAGCAGAAGTTTTTGCAAATACATATTTGCAAACTACTCGTTTGTACTAATATAGTACGTAATACTGTATATTCCAACTGCAATATACCAAAAATGCAGTTAAGTATGGCTGTATCAGTGGGATATTTATTACAAATATTAATCACCTGTGGTACTGGAATAGAACTTTTATAAGGAATATATACTCCTACAACAGAATATTAGCAAGTATCCTACTCAATACCATAGCTATTTCAATACTGACTTTTGGTCCTTCGAAGCGCTTCTGAATTATTTTAGAGATGTTGAAGTACAAAAAAAATAATGTAACCAAAATTCTAAAATCTATACAATAAATAAAAGGCGTTTTCTAATACTAATCTAGCGAGTACTTAATAAGTTATAATTTTCTTAAATCTAAGTCAAAACCTGGCTCATTATTATTACTATAAAGAAAACGAACAAACAGGATTTTCGAATACTTTACCTTACTCACTCATTATCATTTTCCCCTATTGTTTAAATACAAAAGTACATACATGCCGTTAATATTAAGTACACCATTACAAACATTAGACATAAAATGATTTTAAATCGCACATGTACGAATATTCCTGAAAATTGTATTGGTACAGATACAGAAAATTAAAATCACACGGATTACTGTGTGATATTCATAAAATCAAATTAAATAAGACATTTGAAGATCAAACAAATAACATACAACATTATGAGTATCAAAGTCTAATAATAATATTCCAACAATTCCAAATAAATAGGTTGTGTTACTCAACACAGAACTATATCTCGTTTCCAAAATGGGAGTTAGGTATTCTAACAATTGTATCCTTACCAACTTTATCAGTGTCAATGAGAGAACCAGAACTGTGTTTCTTAGTCTTAGGAGCAAGAGGAGGTACTTCACTGCAAGTTGAGAAATTATCGTCCCCCCTTGAACTCCCCGCTGTGCTGAATTTCTTTAAACTGCCTGTGGCCAAAGATCCATTTGAAGATGAGCAATGAGGTGGTATAAGAGGCACTTTCTCAGGCAAGTCTCGGCTTGAACTTGGCTTATAACTACAAGCACTGTCTATCTCTGGACACCCTCCCATTTGTATCCACTCTTGAATCCTACCAATTAAGACAAATCTTAAGAATATAAAAAACATATAAATAATAAGTGAATTGTCCTTTTATGGGACACACTTCAGTAAATCGTAAGCCTTTAACACTTTTATATAGATAATTAAAGAGCGAATTAAGCTCATTCACCGTGTTACATGCACGTAGTCGCCAATTTATATTCGAGTGAACAAATAAGCGTGTAAAGGCCAGAAGCCAGGAACATTCGCGGAACATAGGTTAAGGAATAACTTTATTTCTCATAAGAATTGCATACATACTTCACTTGCTGAGAAACAATATGTAAAACTAAGAATAATAATTAGAGCGCACAGATGTACGTATATAAAATAACAAAACAAAACAGCAACAAAAATGTGGATAGACATAATCAACTCGATCAGTCAACCAAGCAAAACATAGATGTTCGAATTGCATTTTTTACTTACTAACGGTAATGTGATGAGCAATAGAAACTACAACCTTTAAGATCAATAATTTTTTACCAGGATTTGATCCACATAATTTTCAAATGGAAATATAGTATACTAGTGGACCCAACAGACGTTGTCCTGCATGATATTTCAAGCGATTAGTAAAGCAAAGTATGAAAGTACCGACTGCAGCGCCATCTGGCGGGCTGATTTGTGAATCTAAACCATTCCCAGATCCCCTTGAACACACACAAAAAATTTCATCAAAATCGGTCCAGTCGTTTGAGAGAAGTTCAGTGACATACACACTCACAGAAGAATTATATATATAAAGATATTAAGCAACTTTATTTGAACACAAGCTAGTAATCGCATGCTTATTAATCTAACATTGTTGATTGATTTGACCCAGCGGAATATGACCTTTAACCAAATCCTGTAATATACATTATATTTATTATCTTTGTCTTTTCTTTAGCGAGCAAATGCCAATGGGAACGTCGTATTCTGCCATCCAAAGTACAGCCACGTGAAACCGAATAGTACTTTTGAACGAATGCAGGTCTGAACTATAAAAACAGGGACTAACCTATTTACGATTTCTTCAAAGTTGGGTCGTCTTAACGGGACATGTCTCCAACATTCAGTCATTAGAGTATACATAAGTTGCGGACAAGCAGTTGGTGGAGCTAATAATTCACCACCTCGTACCATGGAGATTACTTCTTGATTGCTGTATCTGTATAACCAAAAAAGTTAAATATGAAAAAAATTGATCATTCTTTAAATAAAGCAATTGCAACTTAGAAGTATAAATTCTAGTATAAAGTAAGTGATTTATGAAACAAGTTTTACAAATAAGATGCAAATGTACTATCAAATTACATGCCACTATGTTACATACCCATAATATGGTTGTAATCCATAACTATAAATCTCCCATAAAACAACTCCATATGACCAAATATCACTTTCTGTTGTAAATTTGCCATACAGAATTGATTCGGGCGGCATCCACCTGACAGGAAGTAAACTTTTAGATTGCACCTGTAAACATTTATAAATGATTATCCTAGTAATTTAATATATATTTCTGTAGAATAAAGACTTACTCTGTAATAATCTGAACTGTAAATATCTCGAGATAATCCAAAGTCTGAGATTTTAACAACAAAATCATCAGACACTAAGCAATTTCTTGCTGCCAGATCTCTATGAACATAGTGATGGGAAGCAAGATATTGCATACCGGATGCAATGTTATAAGCTATATTCAGTAATCTCATTGGTGGCAGCCCTTTACCAGATGGAGGAGCTCGACCCATTAGAAACTCATGCAAGTCACCCCGGGCCATGAATTCAAATAACATACATAAAGGCTCCTCTCTTAAAGCAACTCCAACAATACAAACTATGTTTTCATGAGTCAACTCTGAAATTAGGTCAATTTCTCTTCGAAAATCTGCTTTTGTTTTAGCAGACGCATTTTCTTTGAGTGCTTTAACAGCCACATACTGTGTATCGCCATTCTTTTTAAGAGCACCTTTATAGACTTTACCAAAAGCTCCCTCACCCAACTCCTCAAGAAATTTAATTTGTGATAAAGAGTATTGTGGAACTCTGATTACACCATTGCCCCTAACATTTCTTGTCAAATGTGGCTGGCTACCATTATTCTGATTTGTTAATAACTCATTCATTTCTATAGGAGAATTAAGTCTTGAATCACCATAAATATTTTTATCTGCATTTGGTAAATTAATGTCTCTTATAGTAGAAGCACTTTCTTTCTTTTTACGTTTCATGACACATCCAATAGAACCAGAAATAATGATGATTAGAAAAAAGAAAATTGCTAGTATGTATATCCAAATTTTATGAGCACATTTTGGAATGTCACATAATTGTTCAAATTTTCCATCATTATCTACAACACACCAGGGTTGGGACTTTACCCCGCCGGGATTTCTGCAATAACTGTGACGACCAGCTAATTCAGGATGGTCTGACATTTTAACTATCATTTGTTTAGACCAGGCCACACAAGGCATACCATTTAAAGCCACATTAACTCGACCCAAATACCCACTCCCATCTTCCCAATAGCACTCATCATCTGATACAATTAAAGTACCGATACCAATTTTTAAACATCCAGGATCGTCTTCAGGCAGATCTTGACATTCTTCTAAAGTTAATTGTTTGCCAATGTGCGGATGTCTCTTAGCAATAGCATATTCAGTCTGACAAAGTTCTGTTTCTAATATTTCACAATCTTGTTTACAGACTCGTTTTAATACTGTGGAGTTGTATCTGAAGTTGAACATGTCTATTGGTACATTAATATTATTTGCTAATTGAGGTTGAAATCCATTTGATAAACTATCATAGTATATAACTTTTGGTATGCTGTTATTATTTATTTCAGAATCAGATTGTAGCTTAAAAATTTTCTTAGCTTCATTAAAAAATTTCTTATTTGTAGACATGGGGTCCCTGCAAATTGGAAATGTGGAGTAGCAAAGACTTGGCACTGCATACTGCTCACACTGAGAACTGATATCATTGGAATATTTTGTTACTTGAAATGCTTTAAGTAACTTTTCTTCTAAAACAGCTTGGGTTGTATTATATGGTATATAAACAAACTGTCCACTTAAATGAGACTTGCATACTATTCCAACATACTCTTGACAAATTGGCTCTAAGTATTTTATAACAGAGGAATTATTGTTGGGAGTATCCTCTCCTATAATCATACCTTCAGACACTAATTTTGGTGTCGTTTTAATATCAGCAATATACTTGTTATCATCATCATAAGAAAATTCAAAAGAGTTATCTTCTTTTGAATTTTGATCATTCTCAGTAGAATCATTTTCAACAATTAGCCTAGATGTGAACTTTTTTTCATAATTCTGTTTAATAACACAAGTGTAATTTCCACTATCAGAAGGATGTAAATTAATTATTTTGAGAACTGTTCTAATAGTACCATTGGTGTTGTCAACTTCAGTCAAAATGTTGATCCTGGTACTCTCAGCTAATGTTCTGTTATACTCTTTCAACCAATATACCTTCACATTCTTCATTAGTGTTTCAACAATATGGACTGGTAGTTCTTTTGATGAAGTTTCAATTCCACCTTTATTCTTGGTGAATTTCTCAACTTTAGTAAAGTTTAAGATAGCTTCACACTTTAACTGAGCATCATTTCCTGGACGCTTTCTAACAAGTGATGGACGAGTTTTTGGAAAATAAATATCGAGTTGTATAATCCATCCTTTTTGTTCAGACGAAGTATTTGGTTTCAGTAATGATTGAGGGCTACTCTTAGATAAAATGGGAATAACGTTGTACAAAATTGTAACTATTACAAACTGGAAGAGTTTCATGTTAAACATCAATAATTTTGCTATCATGCAGTATTATCATTTTGAGTCATACAGTTCTTGGAATAAGTTTCTGGTTTATAATATTATGCCCATCAGAATCGTGTCGCCGTTAGAGAAGCACTTATTTATTATTAAAAACATGAGAATAGAAAAATTAAAACACTCGGTAATGTATCGCTACACTATTGGCTAATGGCTATAGAAGTTTTATATTTTACTAAAACGTCAATTAAAATTGACAAAATGTCTTACGTCAAATAAAATAGTAAACAATTTATAATTCTGTGGTATGTGATTGTTTTTTTCAAAAGAACAATCTCTCTCAATTGTTTAATAAAGTTAATCCATTGTATGTTGTGGCCGTTGTGACATCGGTGAATTTTTATTAAAGTTCCTTTCTTATTAATATTTACACACATTAACATGAACAGCTACAAACTTGACAAAACATCGCAAATTATCGCCAACAAACTGTTATATAGTTTGACGATTTTTTGATGTTGTTGTGTTTGTCCATGTTTTGATAAATAAATAAAAAATTGACATAAAGCAAATACCAAAAATAAAAGACTAGATATAGCTATTTTAACTATTTCTGACAAAAATGGGTGTCTAGGGTTGTCACTGTCCCAGCCAACTAGCTTAATTAGCCGTTCAATTACCAGCCTAGCCGTTTAACTAACGGTCTGAAAGACATTCAGCCAGTTAATTAAACAGCTAGGCAAATGACTTGGATCGATGACGTTTCATTACTTGTCTAGCCTTTTGACTGTTAATTTAAATTTAATTCCACTTTCTGCCACTAAACGAAAAATTTACCTAACCTTTAGTAAAATTTTTGAAAGGGTTATTTTAGATCAACTGCAAAGATTTTTTAATAAACATAAATTATTACATAACAAACAGTTTGGTTTTACAAGGGGTCGTTCGACCACTGATGCCGGTGTTGAACTTTTAGGCCATGTTTATAATGCATGGGAGGATAAATGCGATGTTTTGGGCATCTTTTGTGATTTGTCCAAGGCATTCGACTGCGTTCTTCATGAAACATTAATCAGGAAACTGCATCACTACGGAATCCGGAACGCCTCTCTGGATCTTCTCACTTCTTACTTAAGTGATAGGATTCAAAGAGTTGATGTTAACGGGAAAAGATCACCCGGATCCATAGTAACAATGGGTGTCCCCCAGGGCTCTATTCTTGGCCCGTTTTTGTTTCTTATTTATATTAATGACTTGCCTTACCTCATAAAGGATAATCTTGATATAGTGTTGTTTGCAGATGACACTTCACTTTTATTTAATCTCAAACGTCAGCAGCTGGTTACTGACAATATAAATAGCGCCCTCGCAAAAGTAGTTAACTGGTTTAATGTTAATAACCTACTTCTTAACGAGAAAAAAACTAAGTGTATTAAGTTTACTCATGTTAGACAAGTAAAAACTAGTGTTCTCATAAAGGGCGAAGAGTTGATTCCTGAAGATACCACAGTGTTCTTGGGCATAACTTTGGATGCCAAACTTCAATGGGGCCCCCATATATGTAGATAAATTGTCGAAAAAGCTTAGCGCTGCAGCATACGCCGTTAGGAAAATTCGTGATTTAACTTGTTTAGAGACAGCCCGTTTAGTTTACTTTAGTTGTTTTCATAGTGTGATGTCGTACGGTATTCTGTTGTGGGGAAATGCCGCCGATATTCAGACAATTTTTGTTTTACAAAAAAGGGCTATTCGTTCAATTTACAAATTAAGTCCCAGACACTCCCTCAGAGATAAATTTAAAGAAATTGATATAATGCCTTCTCAGTATATCTATGAAAATCTTTTGTATGCTCATAAAAATATCAATTTGTTTAAAAAATTCAGTGACGTCCATAACGTGAATTCTAGAAATAAACACAAATTTGTTGTTCCTACAACCAGGCTTAAAAAAATAAGTGGTTCGTTTAGATGCCAATGTATACGTTTTTATAATAAACTACCTAACCACATTCAAGAACTAAGCATTAATAAATTCAAAAATAGTATAAAGCGGAAACTTTGTCAGAAAGCCTTTTATACTGTCAAAGACTAGGTGTATTGAGGACAAAAAAGGCTTGGGATTGAGCTGCTCCAATAAATTTGCACAATTAATGTTGATTTAAATACCTTTTTACATACTCTATGTACAATGAAATGAATATTTACTTTGTAAAGTATTATTTATACAATTTTTTATTATTGTGAATGTGAAGACTACGTGGATCATTGTTTTTTATTTATTGAATCCTTTTCTCAGTTTTAGTCATAGTCTGACAGTTTGAGTAATTTATGCGGCCTACCCAAATGTCTTGTCTTTGTACTTGACAGGTCCACTCAATCTGTGTGGTTCTTTCCTCAAAAGACCATTTCAGACTACAATCTACATGGTCTTCACATAATCTTGTTAGTTATGTCTGGACTTTAAAAGAGACTGTGACCTCTGAGTTTGTTTCGGCGTTTCTTCTGAGAGTAGTCAGATAGGAAACGTCGATCTCATCTAGTTTAAAAAAAAAATATGTTTGACGTGTAAAAGTGTTTGTAAAAACCTACTTACAGAAATAAATCATTTATCATTTGAAACTCTGTCAATATGGCATCGGCAAACCACAACTTTGATGGTGTTTTCCAAATTTTCATGAAAAACAAATACAATGGAAGAGTGTAGTGACCATAACAATGTGAATTTAGGTAACGATTTAGAAATAATTCGTCGCCCGAATTAACAGGCCAGCCGTTTAACTAACGGCCTGAAAGATATTCAGCCGTAGCGTTTGTTACAACATTTAATAAACTGGCTGGCTAATGCTTAGGCCATTTGTACGATAGTGTTAATATTTGGCAGAAATAAAAAAAGATAAACATATGACATAAAAAATATTTCTTTTAAAATTAAATTGCTTAAATCAAATTCAGGGTTAGATTTAGAATTACTTCACCCGAATTTGATGATACTGATTATGTAGGTGTCTCGGGGGACCTCCAAGTGATTTATTATTTTTTTATTTTTTATTTATTTTGCTGCTGGAGTTGCGTCTAAGTATTGAAAAAAAATATTTAAAATTTTGTGTAAAAATTCTCACCGATTAATAAATAAAAACAAATAAAATTTAATTTTGATATTGGCAGCCTTATTTCATTTTCACAAAACGCGAAACATATATGGTGGTTCCCACACGTACCTAAACTTTTGAGAAGTTTTTATGTTAGTCACTTTCGAAAAAAAATTAATTGTACTGTAGAAAGAGATACTAATTAATATTTTACGTTATGAAAGAAATATTCTATAATGTGCGTTTTCCAATTACAGAGCACAATGCGACTCAGTGCCGCACAATGCCGCATAATGCTGAAGCTTAATTGGAACGTGAATTAGTTTTCAAATGCATCAGCAGAGTGCGCTAAGTCAGTGTTGAAAAAAAAAATGTTCTGAATATAGTTAGCAACCTCATTAATGTATAAATAATGTGGTTAACAATAATAATTGGTTGAAAACTTTTTACGCTTTTTTAAATAATCAAATTATTTCATTAACATTTTTTTACTGAAATAAGAGAAAACCTTTAAAGAATATAAGGTTTAAACAAGCTAAATTAACAGTAAAATATATAGTTTCATGTAAGAAGTTTACATCATTTACGTTTCGAGTAATTTTTTTAAAATGATTTCTAAAAAAATTATATACTTTTTCAAAACCATTGCAATGTTTAAAAGTATAATCCTGTAAAATAAATTTGTTTACAGATCCAAATTTTAAAATAAAATTGTATTCATATTTTAAATGTGGAATATAAAAAAAGTAACTTTTTATACCTTCATCCATACTTATATTTTTTTTTAAGCAGTTTGTAATAACTTTATATATTTTCTAAATCTACGACGAAACGAAAGCCTTACAAATTTTTCAACAATAAATAATAATATTTACTAACGAAAATTTCGATAAATGCCAAATTAATGAAAAACACTGGTCAATTTTCTGTCACTGTGTTGGTATTTATTGCGAGAAGCACGAGAGAGCATTAGTTTCGAGAGTGCTCAATTGTGCGAAGCGTTGCTGTAGTTGGAACATTCAACGTTGAGCATTATGCCGCATAATGCGCTCTAGTGCTGTAATTGGAAAACGCACATAATAATACAAGACTTCTACACAGATTAAACATAAGATACTGACTTATCTGTAAATACTCTCTGGATGTTTTTCCATTATGGCCATACTACGCTAAAACCTCAAGTTTTGCTACAAAATTTTACACATATATTCTGAGGTGCCGGGGCTGGCAGTTAGATTTTAAGGCCTAAATAAATAAAAATTTTGACTGTATATCTTTGAATATACACACGTCTGATTTTTGCACCAGCTAGATAATAGGAAATATGGTTCAATAAAAATGCAGTCAGATTTCATAGGAAAAATACAAGTAGGATGTAAACATGAAAAAAACCTTGTAACTGTGATATTGTTGTTATTTTTCACTAGTTCACAACACTTTCCAGTTTTAATTAAATTAAAAACATTTTATCCACAATGTCCTCAAGATCTGATGTACCTTCACAAAATATTTTTGTTTATTGTTAGAAATCTTATAAAAATACTAACTGAAAAATTAAATAAAATGAAATAGTGAATTTTAAATAAATTTCAAAGATATATTAAGCTAAACCTGACCCTCCTGACACACAGGCTTTGTTTATCAAAACAGATTTCTTCTTCTATTTCATCACATCAAGTCAAGTTGCAGTCATCAATTGATATTAGTCACAATTGTTATGAAAATTATTTTAACTATGTTTCATAAATACGTTTCATTTTTAATCGCCAATATTCTTCCTCTAGTCTCATTAAGTCAATCCTTTTTTCATGAATCTCCTTCTCTTGCTGCATTCTGGTTTCATGCAGTTGCCTCTGTTGCCACATGACTTCTTCTCTGCTTTTCTTTGCAAGGAGATATATTTCATGTTCATGGTCTTGATTACAGCAATTTGATTTCAAACTAAAAAAAATAGGAAAATGTACATTAATTTTAACTATGTATTGTGTCTTATAATAGCAAGGAAAGCAAGAACAATAAATAATACTATTTTACACTACATGTAGATATACATTTCAAACTTACCTATTTTTCTTTTTAGGTTTTTTAGAGGTACTTCCTGCTGAAAATACTTCCCGTACAGTTGAAGCCTCTGGTTCGACAATCTAATAATAAAATTAGCATTATCAAGATATAATTTAATCATATAATATTACATTAAACATTATCTATTTAAAATCAAATTCACATTCAAACTCGTATCACAGAAATATTCATAGAAAAAATTTACTTGTCTTATTTACCTTTACTTCCTCTTTGAAGAAATTGAAATCTAAACATTTTTATAAAATAAGGTTTTGCCAAGAATTGTAATATAATGTCAGCCTTATACTTACCAATTCCACTTCTGGTAAAATAAACTCGTTACTAGTTGAACTACTATCTCTTCTCTCATTAGACATACTTTTAGCCCTAGTTTTCATGTTCCTCCATTGATTTAGAATTTGGGGCAAATCTCTTTTATTACGTGAAACTCTGTTGAAACTATAAAAAAATTAAAAGTTCCACATTATGAATATCAATTTTTTTAAATGTGTGAAGAGAATCACACACACCTAGTCACAACCTCCTCCCATGCCTTTTTTTTAGCGGCATTAACTTTAGTTGTAGTGTCTTTCTTTTCCAATATTTCAGCTCGCTGCAGCGCCAAGGTTCGAAGGACCTCCTACATGTAACAAAAATTTGTAATGCTATTAAAGTGACATGTATACAATGGGAAACGGTTGAATCAGTTAGAATGCAATATTATGATGAACTGCAACTATAATTGATTTACTTTATCATAATCATCCCAATTGCTGGAGCGTACACGTTTATTTGTTGATTCATTCATTTACTCTCTATTTAAGTAAAACTAGGGTCTAACGCTAACGAGAGAAAAATTAGTAAACAAAAATAACATTAGTCAACCGATAATCATTCATCGTTAAAATCACAGAGGAGAAAAGTCACAACACTATAAGGTATCAACTACAGACTACTAATACAGTTGACTGAACACAGACTGATAAACTTCTTACCTAAAACTATCAGCCATAAACTGATGTCATTGTCAATCTGTTTTGTTAGTGTCTTTGTCAATGTATCTAAAGGTGCGTACACTGTTTGCAGAAAAACTTAAGAACCTACATATTCTGTGATAGTAGGTACTGAAGATCTTTCCGGTTGTATCACAGCAGCGTCACCTTCTTCATTACGTAAAGCTACTGTGCCCACTTATATTCGAGGAATAAGAGCAGAAGCACTTCTCGACACCGGCATAAATGCGAATGTATCTGCCAACTGTTATCCTATTGCTATTAAGTCTCGAAGGCACAACAAAGAGGATAGTCAATTTATTAAAGAGTAGATCAGAAACCTTATAGCGTAGGGGCCTCATAGCCTAGCAGTCTTATTAAGTGAGGGGTACCGGGTTCGATTCCCGGTTCGAGGGCAAGTTTCAATTTAATTTAAATTTGTTCTCGGCGTTTGGGAGGGTTGTGCGGTACCGGGCGAGTGCCTAAAAACCGCACATGTAGGACACGTTCGAATTTCTTAAGACTAGCACGAATTATAAAAAATCCTATACTTGACACTGGCTAATGCATAAATCGTGCCAGAGCCATTAAAAAAAAACCTTATAGCAGAGGGCGTGATTGAAGAAAGTAAATCACCGTGGAGGACGTACTAATAACAAAAAGCGATACTCATAGAAAATGCCTTCTGATTGATTACTCTCAGATAATTAATCGTTACACAGAACTCGACGCGTACCCTTTACCAAACATTGAGGACTTAATTTCGAAAGTGGCAAAGAATACATTTTTGTGCCTAATAGACCTGAAAAACGCGTGTCATCAAGTACCTATACTTAATTAATATTCTAGGCTATAGTATTTCAAACCACATAATTAAACATGACAGTAAGCGACTCAAGCCACTGATTAATTTACCTCCACCTAGCGATTTACCGACCTTAAGAAAGACACTCGGCATGTTCGCACATTATTCTAAGTGGATCCCAAACATCATCAAAGATATACATAAAGAAATACATCAAAGATTAGTAATAAATTATCCACCTCAATTATTCACAGTGAACAGAAAACTCGAACAATAGTCGAGTCCGTAAGAACTATGATGCATGCTCACAAGAAGATGCCTGATACATTATGAGCTGAGAAGGGGTGGGGGAGCTGTTTACATATTGAATAGGATAGTTCTTACTCTTGTAACAAAAGTCCTTTTGAACTTTGGTTTGGAATAAAGCAACAAATCAAACATCTCCGGCACACACATGTTTTGCACATGTTCGAAAGAAGATGAGATCTTACGTTTGCAAATTTAAGGAATTACATATTTTGACTCTGGCAAGTCAATACATTTATGAGAATATTTTGTATGTGCGGAAAAATATAGATATCTTTAAAAAGAATAGTAGCTTCCATAATTATAGTACTCGTAAAGGCCGATTTACATTATCTTAGTGTTTAGGATAGTGCTTTAGGATAGTACTTTAGTTGAAACATGTAAACGCTACTTGCTTTAGTACGGTTCTACTTGACTTTCAAGTTGAATCAAAATAGAATCGCTTTTTATTTTTGTTTCAAGTGATACCCCTCCCGCGTCCGCGCACCCCCCGAGATCTTCCCTCGTTGTGTGTAAACACGTAATTTAGTCAAATCTTTAGGAGAGTTCATAAGTGCCCTGAAACGCGTGCGTGTTTTTTGATTTTTAAAGATGGCTAAACGGTCGGAAGATACAACTATCAAATTTGTGTCTGAATATGTTGTTCACGAATGTTTGTGGAACGTTAAAAACAATTTATACAAAAACAAACCGGCTAGGCATTCGGCATACAATGCCGTTTATTCGTGTTTATTATTTATATTTAGTTTATTTATTTCGAATAAAATCTCGTCTTCTATTTGTTCCATAACTACAGTTAGTATTTTGCGTAGAATAGAGCGTATTTGCCGATACTCTACTGGAAGAAATGTAAACGTTCACTCGCAACGCACTAAAGCACTAAAGAACTTGCCTTTCAAGTTGTACTAAAGCACTCTCCTAAACACTAAGATAATGTCAATCGGCCTTAATAAAGACAAAATTAGCGCACCAACCAGAAGGTTGCATAAAAGGAGTAATTCTTTCCAAGGCAATTGTATACGTTTTTTCAACAAAATCCCTAGTCAGATACAAGCGTTGTCAATAAATAAATTTAAATCGTACATTAAAGTAAAACTGCTTGATAAGGCTTATTATAATATAAATGAATATTTAAACGATCCTAGTGCTTGGATATGATTTGCTCCAGTATATATTATAGGTAACACGACTGAATCTCTCGGCTGCATATACAGACTCTGGTGCGATCGTCAACATCCACGACTGTTTTAATGTAAAGTGGGAACAAACCGTGATCCATGTGGTATCCAATTATTTCAGTATTATTATTATTTTCTTATGTAGCCAAGTCCACATTTCAAGGATCGTCATGCTCGCTTAAATGTCATTGCTTGTGGCGGCGTCCATGCGTCGGGATGTCTCTCTCCCTAAAATATGGCGAGGGGGCCGATGGCTGGCCATGCGTCTTACTCGTGAACGGGTGCTACTTGTGGTGACTGGTTGTACTTGAATTCGTGTATGCGGTGATGTTAATTATTTCGACTATGTGTTTGCGTGTCGTTCCCACGAGAATGTAAGTGCGTGCTCCTATTTCACCATGCCTCCTGCTGATAGGGGACAAGTCTTTGTTTTTAATTTATGTTATTATTATTAATTACTTTAGATGTCATGTGAAACATGGTGTAATGGTTGCAGCTCCTTACAAACGTTGTGTAAAAAAAAACATGGCGATTAAAAAGAGTGGCGGAGAGTTTATTGCCAGTTCTTCTCTTCCGTTCTACGCCCTTGATTTGAGAACTGGCAGTAAATGTAAAATTAGAAGCATTAATATGTATTTCTTTAATGACGAATCACAAGTGTACATTGTGTTACCTACGTGAATAAATGATTTTTGAATTTTTGACGGATAACCTATTTAACATAGATAATATGTATATTACTTTAACGAACGAAACTGAAGAGATATACATTTCGATTAGAGAAGGAAATAAAACTAATGTGATTGATAATGGTATATCTAGTGTTCTTCCAAATTAAAATAATATCTAAACGAGAGATAGACGAACGTTATATGATTGTAGCTATCTACGTGGACGAAGGTCTTCAATTCATGTTATTGCTACATCAAGCCAAGAACCCCGTGACGAATTTCTTAATGAAATTAAAGGAGAGTTTAAAAATAACGGTTAAATCAGCTACTTCTTATCTTGGTATGGAGATTGAAACCGGAGAAGGTGTTATTGCTATTAACCAGTCATCTTATGTGAAAAAGATACTTAAACGTTTCGGAATGGAAGTGTTAAACTGATTCCACGCCCATTATCAAAGATGTTTCACATAATCTTGTAAAGAGCGATAGTTTTATACATCAAATATGCCAGAGCACCAATTACAGGCAAGTAATTGGTGCTCTGGCATAAGACCTGATATAGCTTATGCTGAAAGTGTAGCGTCTAGAATCTTAGTAACGTTTGTTATTTATTTTTGATGCTGTTAATCTTGCGAAATCTCTTGTACGAAATATTGTTTGTGCTCCATCTGTTCCGTCCCATGCAAACATGCCATTTCAAGTTTTTTATTCTAAGTAAACAATAATATTATCATTTGTTGAATAGCATCTTCGCCTTATTATAATGGGTCTTAATTAATTATCTCAACAACTGACTTTTATAAATTTTTACGAACAGCTCTCGTTGATGACATTAAATTTTTTTTATCTTGTTACGCCAAAGAAGTTTAACTTGTAACGCGTGTATAGTGCTTTTCATGAAAGAAGTCCCGCGGATATTTTTGGAACTAAATTTGACACGTCGGCAATGTTGTCATTCGTCGATGTTATCAAGTTCGTTTGTTGTGGTAGATTTTTGTGAATTTTTAACTAGCTTAGTGCATTTTAAATATTGATTACAATGCCAAAAGTTGTAAAAAGTTCGGCTCGAGAAATGATATTAAAGGTGAAAGAGTTCTGTGAAGCGGAACATAAGAATCAAGGTGTTTTAATACAACTAAACAATGTTCGGAAGAGAATTGCCGCCAAAACAGGTACTTTTTAGAGTTGCCATTTAATATTTTTTTGCTGTATTGATGGGACTTTTATGATATAAATTCGTTTTTGCGACAAAATTGAACAAATACATAACGTGATGAAACTAGGTAACTGAAATTAAAACATATATTACATAAGCATTATAAACTTAAAGTTATTATTATTTTTAGTTGTTCATAATTTAATTGCAGGTGTGTCAGAAATAACTATAACAAGAATTACAAACGAAGGTATAACAGCGGTGTGTACTTCGAAAAAAATTGTAACCCAACAATTTTGCAATAAAACTCTGAATAAAAAATTGTATTGCTTTTCTTTACCCTATCTTCTCAACTTTTCCCTGTAAGTAGGTAGAACACCGCTAATATAAGTAAATAAATATGTATATACTTTTTACATAACAGAAATATTGTTTCATCGAAGTATGCAGAAAATAATATTACTTGATAAATTACATCTGCTAAATGTAAATAAAATAGGTAAATTTTTTACTCATAAATGGCAACATTACGTCATGCGATTGCAGCGCCGCGTCTGGGGGACTTCTTTCGTGAAAAGGACTATACATGAGTATACTCACGTTTCTTTAAATACGGAATGGCTCCCGTATGTTGTAACTATGGAAGATGTGCATTTTCTGTATACACGTTTTTTGTACATGTAGTCTCGAGTCTGTGGTATCGTAATCGGTTATCGGCCCTAAAGTCTAAACTATAAGTATAAGGTTAGGTTTTATTTTTATTAGTTAAAAGTATTATAAATATAAGCATTATCGCTTATATTACTTATTAGATAATTCAAGTAGGTAAATAAATTGCAATGCCTAAAAATAAGAAACAAAAGAAAGAAAGTTCAAGCAGCGACAGTGATGACGGACCAGTCGACGTAAGTATCTTTTTAATTTATATTCCACGTTCTTATAGCAATAATCGTATTTAAGATTATTATAGCTATTTAACTTAATAGGAAAATATTCAGTGGTTTCGTTTAATCTGGTTCTTATTAAATTAGCTTCCCGGTAACCTAGATTTTTAAATTACCGTTAAATGTATACAATTTAAAAAGAATATGGAATTTAAGTCAATGAATTTTATCATAACAACTAGATGGTATTTTACAGAGAAATCCTCCTCCGGAAAAAAAAGCCAAGATAAGTTCTAAAACAGATGACAAGGAGCCAACTTGGGTTTTACAAGGCAAAAAACTTGTAAAAGTTAGAGAATTTAAAGGAAAAGTTTATGTTGATATTCGAGAATTTTATGAAAAAAATGGTGAGTTATTACCTGGAAAAAAAGGCATTTCCCTACAGCCTGATCAGTGGAGGAAACTATTGTCTTTAGGAGATGAAATAAATGAAACTATAAGTTCCATGTGTTAATTTAATTAAACTTGTTGAGTATAATCATGTGTATTATTTTAAAACTCCAACAAGAATTTATGATTGGAAATAAAACAATATATTTCATATAAATACATGTTATATAATAACAAGAGGTCTACATAATTAAAACACTATTTGACAAGCATGTTTTTAAAAGAATTTTAGTTACAATGAAAACTTAAAATAACAGGTACAGTATGTTGAGCACAAACAAATGGAAAAATATACACATTCTTCACAATTAAATCTAAAATATTACATAGTACTTGCAACTCAAATAACTTACCTGGCAATATGTTCATTACTTTTCACTCATGTAGAAATGGTGAACTAACACCAATTATAAATACAATGAAGATAATATTGGTAAATTTACTCACACCATTTAAAATTAAATAAAAATCTGGCAAGATTTGTAAAAGCTTAAATGACACACTACCTTATTTACCACTTAAAATACAATTTTGATTGGCAACCACAGACTAGATGATAATATTACTTGATTGTTTGCTATGTATATCCCTGCCCTTTATATAAATGCTTATTTCAATCATCAGAAGCTTGTAAAAATGACATGAGTTGAAACAATAATATTTACTAAAATACTAGTAGCTGTCATTGTCTTTGTGATTTACTTAAATAAATTCCCAGGTTAAAAACGAAACTATTTTACATGTTTAAGAGGAACTCAATTTTGTAGGTGATATATATTATGTTTAAAAATGCACTAAAATTTTTTATCCGTAAAAGTTCATCCATTTGAAATAACAATTTCCATCGCACCAGAACATTTGCCGTAAGTTTTTAAGTATATAATAAAATTATTATTAACTAGAGGTATATATACCATTGCTTATAATAAAATAGGAATCCCCAAAATGCATATTAAACCTTAACTATCTTTGGAATAACATATAAATTATATAACACTATAATTTGAACTACCAAAATTACATCAAAAACATAAATTGATGTAGGAATATGTAAAAACTCCAAAGTATATAACAATATAGGATATGAAACTTCAGTTTGTAACTTAGATCAATAATTTAAATCAAATAGTTAGAGAACCTGTTTTTTCTGATATTTTTATAACAATGACACTACCATCTATCCCAGATCTATTATAAATGAAAGCAATTAAGATAGTATTTCCAATATAAGGAACAAATAGTTACATACCCAATTCTTCATAAAAACTAAATCAGTATAATTACACTGTTTTAATATAAGCGCTGTTCTTTCTTTACATCATGCCCCAAATACAATTTGACAGAAAGAAACTAAAGAAACTTCAGTAAAAATTGTGCAATACCGCTAATGATTGAGTTTTTTGAATAATAGTGACAGTGTCTGATATAGATTACTAAATCATACACAAAAAATTGTATGATCAATGCCATCTGGGACGGCAATTATAAATAAAAGCAATTTAGATAGTCTTTTCCCTGAAATCAATACAAATTATTGACCATAATAAGAATCATTGACATCAAAAATATAAGATCAAAGACAGATCTAAAAATTTGCCTACTAATCTATGACAAGACAAGATAAAAATCACAAATTAATTCTTTGGCTTTATGTGGAAACATGCTATTTTGAAGTGATCGCACATTTCTCGTACCTGGAAAAAAATCATACATAGTTGTTATGCAGAACTTTATGACTTTATGTTTGTTACCTATAAATAAATAGTTTTTTTTTAAATGAATTGAACATTAATGTGTAATTTTTGCTTGCTGCGACTATGTCGCTTCGAAGTATTTCATCCAGATCAGGGCAGCTGTTTTTGCGTAATTAAGTGATAAAGATCCATCAGAAACTTTTGCATTTATAAGGTATGCAAGATTGATACTATGTTAGAAAAATATTCGACTTTAATATTTAAGACTAGATTAGTGTCAAAACCGGAGGGTCCTAGGTTCCCATTCAGTGAGATAATAAATGTGATGTCCCACTTACCACTTTAGTACCATAGTTGATATGTGCCCATGAGCACGCCATACATAAGGAGCCGAGAAGTATAAGTTCGCTCATGGGCGAAACCCTCCAGTAGAATACAACGGCCATTACCAACGCATATGGCACTAGAAGATTGTTGAATATATCACAACGTGTATCGCTCATTTGTGATACGATTAGACGACACTGGAAAATATAATTATTTTGTATCATATAATTTGTACAATAATTCATCTGTTAGAGGTTTTGGTTAACTATGCCTCAATGTTACACAAAGAAAAAACAAATTGCATTTGATATGTACGGGAGTTATAGTTCGCGCTACCCTGACCATACGTCAAAAACTTATTATATTTGTCAAACTTAGCGCTAAATTACAATTATGTATAAACGATTTATTTATGTACCTAATGGCTTAAAATTAACTCTTCAACGAGACTTCGGTACTTATGACTCCCCTTTGTCAAAACGGTATTGACATACCAGTCATACTTGGCGTTTTGATTAAATTTTATCTTAGTAAAGCTGTCTGCCCACTATCCCGCAGCATACCATGACCGTACTAGGACCGTTTCAGACAAAAAAATATTCTTTGTATTGAGAAGTATGAGACTATGCCCACTAGACCGTTCCGTCACCGGCCGACACCGTAGCGTGCCATGCACGGGCCGTCAACTATTCGTCGGAGGGAATATTTTGCCGGTGCGGACACGCTACGTTGCTAGAGCGCTGCGCGCAGGCGGCTAAACGGTGACTGAGCGGGGAGTATGACCGTTACAAACCCGTTTTAAATTTTAATGACAGAGGTTTGATTAATATGATTAATATCTCGAAACATTGCTTATCACTATTTGAGAACTTCACTAAATTTTCATCAACGATTTTGTGATTGATAATGTAAATTTACATTACCTGCATGTTTAAGTTATTATTTTATAGACCTAACCTTTAATAAGCAATACTATTAAATAACAATTAAATTATGAATATACATAGTACATATAACATTTGCCGATTTAGGAAATAGAAGGGCTCGACCTATAATGTATAATACCTAATGTCACATACGGGCATCATACAGATTAAATACGGGTTACATACGGGTTGTAAACGGGTTCAGAACTCTGTCGGCCCGCTTCAGTGGGCGAAATGGAGCGTACCGGATTGCTTTCCGTGCTGGATACGTTCCTAGCACGGTCATGGTATGCTACGGGATAGTGGGCAGACACCTTAAGTGTTCTATATAACTTACATTGATATTTGAGAATATAGTTCCAGTGAGCACATAGAAGAGCCTCGGGCCTCGATTTATTATATCTGATGGTGAGTAGAGAGCCCAGATGCTGCTAAGCACGAAGAACACAGCTAGTGGAATCAATGGCCGAATCGTTTCAGTAAAGGACCGCATTTTGCCGGTTTTATCTCTGTATGACCTAATAGTAAAAATGTGTTAAAGCACGTTCTTTTCAACTGTTTATTACTGCATTCAAAAAATATCCATCCTATTTTGTTAATATACTAAATTTTCTAGGCGGTCGTCGTATAGACGACATTTTTATTAATAGTCAGTCGTACGATTAATTAGTTTTGTTTTATCATATAATATTATTTTTCTACTAAACGATTACTAAATAATTAAGTTATACGTAAAAAATATACATGTATGTGTATATTTTTTATATTATTGATACACAACATACCTAAAAACGTCTAGATCAATTGGAAAAATGTATTTAAAATTATAATTAGGACGTCGTCCCATCAGAATATTTCGAAGGGATTTTGGAGAAATTCAGAAGTTAGAATTTTTAATTTTTATAGAAACCTTTTTGTATAAAACCAGCGCTGAAGACAATACAGATGTTGAAAATATTTGAATACGGTTTTTTTTTTAGCTTTTTAGAATAGAATAAAGAAAAAATCCTACTTATATATATTCCACAGTATAACAGTCTGGCTCGTGAGCATGGCGGAGAGGTAAAGTGTGACTTCAAAAATGATGCCTGGAGTGAGTCCGCCTGGGAGGCCCACGTGCCATGCCTGAGGCCCAATTACGGATGTAACGAGTAGGAGAATACATGAACCCTGTATTAACATGTGTTAAATGTTTAAATGATGTAAATTTAGATGTATCATGATGTTAGTGAATAAATGAACTAACCAACACAAAAATTCAATTCCTCCTTAAAGCGCTATCCAAACATTTCCGGGAACTCGTCCCGGCCGTGTCAGTATCCCGGAGCACGCTCGGTGGGGACACCGCCGCCTGACACGGAGCTGTGTGAACAAGTTCATACAATTTGTACGTAACCGATTTTTTCCCCGTCCCTGACGGAACAAGGCCGAGACGAGTTCCCGGAAATGTGTGGATAGCGCTTAAACATAAATAACAAATTTGTTTCATATATTACATAAATCGACGTTTAGAGAATTCTCTTAAATCAAGGATAATGTCATATTTCCGTATTTGTAATCTGTTATAAGTGGACGCAAATTAAAATTAATGTTGCTTGAAAAAAAAAAATACTTTTTCTATAATATCAGGAGCATAACAATTTGAAAATGTTATAGAATTAAAGTTGTACCTTTATATTAGGTGAAAATGTTAACTTACAATCATAGTAAAATCATAGCCCCAAGGGAGGAACATGATACCAGTATTATATTTCTCCCAATGAGTGAGGTAGAAATTTATGAAGATGTTCCATATAACGAAGAAAAACCGCAGTGGGCTCAACTCATCCCTGGAATCAGACATATTGATACTATTAGTAAACTGTTCATATTTTTTATCACAACAATACACTAATTATGACTTTAAAACAACACACGGTTTATTTGAAAGGCAAAAAAAATGTTGATTGCCAAAGGTAGAAGAGAGCGCGTGAAATAAACCACAACGTAGTTATAATTAATAACAACGTTCAAGTAATTATTTAAGAGGTAATTTGGAACCTTGGAATATTACCTCCCAAATATGCTGTAAAGACATGTGGGTATAAGAACAGCGGAGTAAGAGTCCAGTCCATGATCAAATAATTCGCCGAGAGGCCCGCTTGTGCCCGTCCGGCGGGCCTGCTTGCCATCTATACCATCTGAAATATGTATTCTTAAGTATAAAGTAGTAATTATAATACACTTATTCAAGACCAGTTTTGTTAGTCCTTGAACCGGCCAACCTTAGCATAATTACATTCGTGGAAATTATTTAATAGCATACATTATGAGATTTTTTATAATAGTTAATAATATAACTTCTTATTAGCTGGAAAGGTACGAAGATAATTTTTTTGTTATCGATTACATTCAGTTATGATTTTAAATTCTGGTCACAACAATATAATATAACACACTCGGCATTTATGGTACCCAAAAAGTATATAAAGTTCGTATGCGCATCGTTTGATAAAGGTTACAGTATAAAAAAATCAAAGGATACGGAAAAGAAACAATAAGTAGTTAATGAATCTGTTAACAAAACACTATGGGTATTGATAATTTATCGAGACGACACCGTAACTTGAGATAACAAAGGGCAATAGTAAAGCCTAACGCAGTTCCGTTATCTTACAAACTGTTCATCGAATGAAATGAATGAATCGAGCTACATGGTTTAAACATACGATTTAATTCTTTATTACTCTACAAAGTTATACGGTAGAACCACAGTCTAAAGGCCGATTTACATTATCTTAGTGTTTAGGAGAGTGCTTTAGGATAGTACTTTAGTTGAAACATGTAAACGCTACTTGCTTTAGTAAACGCTACGCTAAAGAACTTGCCTTTCAAGTTGTACTAAAGCACTCTCCTAAACACTAAGATAATGTAAATCGGCCTTTAAGGTATATTTCTCTGGGTAATCTTACCTTTATATCAAGTTATAATTAGTATTTATCTTAATAAAAAACGCACTACAGGAGAATATTAAAATTCAATGAGATTTTGGGTAGTAACTTCATAAAACCATGAAAGAGAACCTCGTTTGTTGCTTTACGTTGTTGTTTTCAATGCATTCATTCTGTCTAATATTTGTTAACTAACTCTGGATTTGCGCGTAACCACCAGCGGCGCTATAACGGTCGGTTTCCTATTCAAATATGTTTTCGACTCAACGTTGCATGTTATAGGTGCTGAGTCCAACTCATAGTTGAGATATTACACAATAACGTACACTTAGGCCTTGTACCTATACACTACGTAATTAAGATTGAAATACAAAAAGGGGAAATGAAAGTATTTCAAAGTCAAATTAGTTTATATAAGCTAGATTGTAAATATTGTTACATATTAGTAGTAAGTATAACCAACTACAATAATAATTAATATATATAGTATAAACATAGTTTGTAACTTGTATAATAGCATAAAAGGCAAACAGGTTAAACCTCCATGCTTTATAATCTGATTAGTATGAAGCAGTTTTTAGTTAATGATTTGTTTAAACAATTCTCTAACATTGACTCATGGTTAAGACTTATTTGTGATTATGTAAATACATGACCTTATGTCAATGATAATGGTTACTTATACTTGCTTCTTTTTAAACATACAAGCTGCAAGGCCGGTTTGTTATCTGATAATAGATGTCTTTAGCTCTCCTTATTACTTACTACTTGTAGTTTTTTTTTAATTATTGAATTACTAGTTGATAGTTTAGATTTTTGTTATAATAAAGAAATTAATCAGAGTAACACATAAAAATAAAATATAGTACTAATTAAAGTAGCATAAAATCCGCAGAAAAGACCATTTGTTTTAAGATGCAGAATACTAAAAATATACTTACCTTTTTAAGAAAATAAACATTAAAATAAGAGACCTTTTAATTGTAGCCTTATGGAAAAATATATAAAACATATCTTACCTAATGTATATGCAACAAATAAATTTATAGCTGAAAAGGCCCAAACCCAGCTTGGAATATAATCATCTGTTTTATTATTTTTTGTCAGAGCATTAAATCCATAGTCAAAGTAAGAAAATAGCAGGAAGTTTAATACTGTCAGTAAGAATCCAGCAAATGTTAGCAGGTTTGGTGCAACCCAACGTGGGCAAAACTGTAACCAATAAAATGTATCACTTTCATGCTGTATTAAACATTTACTTTTTATCAAATATAATATTTACCTGGACACACCAATCCCAAAATGGGTGCATAACATATTTACTGAGAACACTTGTGTCGATTGAATTATACTGAAAATTTAATATTATAAATGAATAATATGTTAATAAATAATTATAAATAAATAGTAGGCATACATTATATATATTAATCGTGTATTACCTTATATTTTTCAAATCCTTCCAATTTATCCTGAGACAGGAAACGTGCCATTATTACACTGTAAAGAAATTGCAATTTAGTAAAAAAGATATCTCATGCTAGGTATGAGTCACAAGAAAGGTTAGAGTTGTTAACAATCTAGTTTTAGTCTACATAATAAATATTTTATTTTTCTCAATATTTAAAACGGCGCCGCTCAGACATAAAAAAATTACACATGACCGATAGCTTTGGCGAATCACAATAAAATAATTAAAAAAAACAAACATTTTATTACCACTGTGGCACAGTGTATACTATAGTGTACAATTATATGTGTATACTCTATGGCCCACTGCCCATATGTCACAGACTACAACAGATTACATTTGATTTATACATATTACGATAACAGATTAAATTTGAATGAAAACGAAGATAAAGATAAACGCCTCTAATTAATGAGCTGCTTGGCAGTATATAAAACAATTATATTGTATCTAGTCGAAGTTTACTGACTCAAAGTAGTTTTTGATACCTTACAAGTACCTAAATGCATACAACGCAAACATATTATAATATCTGGGCATATCCCTATGTGAATGGTGTGACCATTCTAGATGTCCAGAGAACTACCAAGTCTTAGTCGATCCTCCTTTGGGTCCGTCGGTTCATTGCGTGGTCCGGAGTACTGTACCTACTACTCACTCTACACCACTCCACTTTGCGTTCTGTACAGTTAGTTTTGGCACTGGTATAGGTCAGCAAATTGGGAGGGGATGCGGTCTCTCTTTGCGTCCTCCCCTTGGGTTTTATATGCGTTTCGTCGGATGCTGCAGATTGTGTTGCTAACTTTGCGCCGCGCCGAAAGCAAAAATGCTTTAAAGCATGGGCGAAAGCGGCGAAATCTTGAGTTGCGAATACCGGCGAACTTAAAAAGTATATAACTCTGCCTACAGGGGGTTTAGTCAAGATGCGTTAACAGTAGTGTATGTAGAAAGTCGAAAACTTATATATATATGTATGAAAATGGCAGTTCGTGTCGACAAGATCCTGCAAACAGGAGATTGCTCGGGCAAGTCTGAGCACATTTGTTTGAGCCATTTTGCCTTTCGGGGACTCGAGTCTTCTGGTCTCTCGCCAAAGCTATCCGAGGCTAAAATAGCCTCAAAAAGCTTAGCGTGCTCAGCAAGGCGAGACGGTACATGGCTTGCAACTTTAAAAAGCGGAAATTCGCCTCACATGGAGTACTATTCTCAAGTCTGGTCGGGTATTCCCCAGTACCAATCTTGCTCCTTAATCTTGACCGTATTTGAATTCGATTACCAGTCACTTTTCCTTGTCCCCTTAGCGTTGTGTAGAGATGTGAATCTGTGTCTACATTGTTTACCGTGGAGAGTGTTCAGAGGAGTTGTTCGTATTAATACCTGAAGCTGAGTTTCATCAGCAGACATCGAGACAGAATACCACACGTATCACCTCGACGTCCCTCGTTCCACAAAAGAGCGTTATTTCAGGCAGTTTTTGCCACGCACCACAACTATGTGGAACCCACTGAAGTATTTTCGATTCAATTTGACTTAGGGTCCTTTAAGAACTCGTAAGCCCTCTTGCATTGATAGTGTCCAGGGGCGGCGGACGGCGGTATCGCTAAACATCAGGAGCACCCCCTGCCCGTTTACCCCCTGTTCTATAAAAAAATATCCTTTACAATTTAGGATTTATTTCTAGGATCCCGAAAAACATGAACGAAGTATTCTTATAGAACGCCACTGAATTGCGTATATTTCATATAATAGGAATATTTCAGTACAATAATTAGTACTTATTGCTGTACATTAGTGTTTTGTTTATTTAAGTTCACTGCAACTGAACTTACTTTTTGCGCCACAATAAATAGCAATGTTCAGTTCGGTGAAGACTCAAGAACAAAGGAACTATTTTAGCGCTGGACTGATATTTTATCCTGGCACTAGAAATATATCCATAACCTATGTATAATCTATATATTATGTCACGCTACGGATGGAAGAGACCGCTGGGTGCAGAGTGCGGAACCCCGGTCGAACTGAACTTTTAAGGAAGAAGTTAGAAGCCAGAGGACTATATTAAGCAGTGGGCGTCCACAGGCTGATATGGCGATACGTGTGGCCTATTTCAGTTTACAATTATTGTGTACACAAATCTAGATTTTTAATGACTTAAGAATTGTAAAAGAATATTATTTTCGACTTTCAATTACGAATATATTTATAGTAGACCAGTGCCGATAATTTTTGAAACCAAAAAAAATTACAGTAGGATGAAACCCATTAGAAAAGCAGGGGAATATGATCAAAATGAAAGGAAAAATAAATTACGGTCGATCTGAGGTCGGGAAGGGTAGGAGGGGGAGTTTTAAGGGTAAAAAACGGTTTATCTCGATTTCCGGCAAAACTAAAAGTCCTATCGAAGAAAGTTAAATGGCAAAGTTGTAGGCAATAAAAAGATCTACAACTTTTGTATTTGCAGATTTTTCACATAACCTCAAAATTTAGGTGAAAAATTCAAAAAACCACCTTTTTGGTTTTTTATTTCTATCTTTTACAAAAATTTATTTTTTTAAACGAAATTTGGTGAAAACTTACCTTATTATATCCCAAATATACTGTAATTTATTTGATTAAAAATATTTATTTTTTCACATTATTTTGAATTAATATCGAAAAAACACCCTAATTTTCAATCGAAAATTCTGACGTCAAAATTTCAGCTTTTTCCAAAAAGTTGATGTGCTTTCAGTGCGTTGAAATCTCTACTTTCCTGTGGTATAAAAATATATATATATTACCATAGTAAATCTGCTCAGAAAATGCAAAAAATCGTATGCAGTAACGCCCAGACCCGTCATCCCCTTCCCTTTATTACCATTTATTTATTTTAAAGGCTATCTGCACTGGTCTATAGGTATTAATGTGATAAAATTATGAAATATTATATAATTACTAGCCGACCCGGCAAACGTTTGTTTGGCCATGTACCTACATATTATATTATTTCTAGGAAACATTTTTTTAGTGAAATAAAAATTATTAACTATATTCAATAATAAAAAATAGGGGTTGAAATGAAATCGTAGAGGGGTGAAAATTAGGGGTTGTGTGTAATTTTGTATGCTGTATTATAATTTTTGGTACACCGTACACCCCTTATCATTTAGGGGGTTTGAAAGATAGTTAGTAGCCGATTCTCAGACTTACTGAATATGCATAAAAAATTTCATAAGAATCGGTTGAGTTTTTTTTTTTTTTTTGTTTCATTTAATTTTCCTTGACCTGATACCAATAAATTATTATAAAAAATGTAGGGCGTCTTATCTTCATGCAACGTCATAGTATTTTCGTTTTCTTGTCTTGGGGTATTACGTACAGGGTAATATAATGTAACAAATAGATTATTATTAATACGTAAGTATTCCTTACATAGCAGTCGTCTCTATAGTTTATCTGCATTTAACTTTAATTGTTGTATGTGATTGTAAATAATGTTCTACAAAGCAGCGCCCGTTCGGGGAAAGAATTATTTATTGAAGCGAATTGCCTACTATTCTACATCTAAGGTATGTTTTATAAATCAACATCTAATTAAGTATAATATTTTACGTATTTAATTATTTTTTATAAGTTACCTTATAAAATAATTGCTTTACTTAATAAGATAAAATTAATTAATTTTTTTTTTAACAATTTGCAATTACATTAGTCAGGTTTTTAATTTGATATTTAATCCTCAATTGGTACCTTTAATCCATTATATAGATTTTATTTACTTTACTTATTTAAAATACATGGTTAAAATATTTTATTAATATTTTTTCCGGAATAACGTTCTTCTGGTGGAATTTATTCTACCCAAACAACTAAAACAGTATTAGATAGACTTTTAAGAAGATATTGTTGACTGAACTCTGTTTTATAAATATTATACTCTTTACCAAAATTAACACAAAATATTGCAAACCTTCGTTTAGCAAGATACGAAGAAATATATTTTTAGAGATTTTTTTCAATATTTATGTAAGCAGGAAATTAGTACGTTTTTAATTTGATATATTTTCATATTGGTAATTATTTTAATTGCACCAGATATAGCGATATCTATTATTAAAATTCCATAAAATGAAGATAAGCTGACGTTACGATGGAAACAACTTTTTAATCAGCTTTTATCAATATTTATTATTTTCTTTGGTCTGTATCTCGAAGGTGTGTTGAGTTCTTTATACACAACAAGTAACAACCAATGTAAATAATAAATACCTATTTTAAAGTACAGCCCTATTTTATGAGATGCGGGACATTCACACATTTTAAATAATTACGAAATAAAAATATCATTTATTTATGTTGGTTACGTTATGTACACTCTTCATGAGTGTACATAACGTAACGTTAGTAAAAAAGTTAATGGTTCTTAATTCAAATCTATTGCCAGTTCTCAAATCAAGGGACGAGAAGAACTGGCAATCAACTCTCCGTAATTTTTTAAAATTGCCAAGTTTTTTTTTGTCAAAATGTTTGTAAGCACTTGCAACCATTAACATTTCAAATAAAATTACGAAATCACTTTTACGTATTATCAAAGATATCTGACTTAAAGTCTTATTATTTAGATTTTTGTGATGCTTTAATTTGCCATCAACCAAAACGTTAACGTTTATTTAATATTTTGTATAAAAATGCACGTAACTAAAATCCCAATAAACATGAATATTTTTATGTTAGAGAGTTGTTCAAAATTTTAATGAGGAGTAGGTTAACCCTACCCTGGTTTAAAGCTTTATCAAGCAAACTTTTAATTAGGTATGTAAAAATTAATTGTATTGGATTGTTAAGTCTTAATGAGTTGAAAACCATACCATTTTCATTAGCATCGTCGAGTAATAGCAATACGCAGAGAGGACCAGTCAGTATGGGAGCGACGAGCGCCATTTTCTCCCTCCAACGTCAGCCGGCTCGTTCGACAAGGTGTCAAAGTTATTGTTCAGCCCTCGAACCGGAGAGCATACCCTATGCAGGTAAAACTGCTACGATATTTCATTACGACTATTCCATTATGTGCTTCGTTCTTTCTATTTGGCTCATCGTTTGAGCTTAGCTTCAGTGATACTAGCCATTTATAATGCACTTGGTAACACTGATTGTAGTGAGATGTTAGCGTAGACATCTGAATCCTGGGCGAATTCTCCCAACTTTTATACCAATACATGTAATACCAAAGCATCGTTTACATCCCACTTAACAAAAAAAAAAAATTTCAGTCCTACATAAACGCTGGGGCTGTAGTTCAAGAAGACATAAGCGAAGCAGGCGTAATATTTGGCGTAAAGCAAGTTCCGGTTGATCTTCTTATACCGAATAAGACATATTGTTTCTTTTCACATACTATTAAGGCCCAGGAAGCTAATATGCCAATGCTGGATGCCATATTAGCAAAGGTAAAGTATGAATAAAATATATAAATACACAAAAATATATTTATTAGTAAACAAATATATTTCTTTACGATTAGACATAGATTCACCCTAGTCAATATTCTACAGTAAATATAACAAGAAGCTATTATTTTTAACAAATATTTGCACCTAATTATGATTTATGCACATAATATAATCTACAAAATTCCTCTTTATATTTATTTGTACCGCGTGAGTTAAATATAATATTCATACTGAAAAGTATGTACCTACGTAAATTTATCGTTTTTCCCAGAACATTCGTTTAATAGACTATGAGAAGTTGATGGATGACTCTGGAAACCGTGTGGTAGCTTTTGGCAAATATGCTGGGGTTGCTGGTATGATTAACATTTTACACGGACTTGGACTAAGACTACTCGCTTTGGGACACCACACGCCGTTTATGGTTAGTAATTAGATAATAAGAAATTCGCGTGTATGCTGATAAAAATTCAGAAACGAGGCTTAAAACTAAATCTGACTCCCGTATGACAAAAATGTATTGGATTGTGACATACGGGAGTCATAATTCGTGCTAATAGTCCAGTCAGTCAAGACAATTAATTCATTATAATTCCAAGAGTTTTCAAATTTTGATGTAAGGTCGGGAGTGGTATTAAAACAAACTATAAAATTTTGCAACCTGCTCTGCGGTCCGGAACATTGTTAAAAATGCAATAAATGATAATTTGCTCAGTTCTTGAGACCAAAATTCCAAAAGTTCTGCAAAGTTGGAGTTGGAGTGGTGTTAAATATATTATTTTACATCACGTGTCAAATTTGCAACCAATTTAAGTGTACGGAACATTTTTTGTTATTAAAAATTAATGTTTTTCTTTATTCTTCTGAAGGAAAACGTTCCAAAAGTTCTGCAAATTTGACAGATATATCGAAAATAAAATAAATAACTAAAAATGTTCCGTACACTTAGGTTGGTTGCAAATTTTATACGTGATATGAAATATTATATCGAAAACTTCCCCAAGTTTGCAGAACTTTTGGAATTTTTTTCACGACCATACAGCAAAAATTAATTTAATTGCAATTTTAACAATGTTCCGGACTGCGGACAAGGTCGCAAAATGAGATTTATTGTCGTCCCAATGTACCATTCACTTGACCGAAGTTTGAAAACTTTTGGAATTATTATCAAATTTTCGATTTCGAATGTCTATAATGACTGGTCTATAAGTCTTGTTTCTGAATTGCATTCTAATCGTAGAAATAAAACCGCTGTGACAGTTCGAAAAGTGTTTTACAGAATCGCAAGGCTTGTCTAAAACAGTGTCTTACTATTTCCTAAAAAGTATTAAGTAGTTGTTCATTCAGGATATCATGTCGCGTATCGTAGATATAGTTTGAACAAATACGTAAAACATTTTTTAACCATCTATGATAATATTGTTCCTTATCAATGTAGCTTATTTGCAAATATAGAGTAAGCTAGTAGATTAAAATTCGGCGATAATTCAATATCTCTTTAATTAAAGTAGCAAATACATTTTGTAATAGCAATAATGAGCCGCTCTAAAAAAACATTCGAATTCTGTAGCACGTTGGTCCAGCGCACAACTATCGCAGTTCAAGTATGGCTCGTCAAGCCATCCGAGACGCCGGCTATGAAGTATCCTTAGGGATGATGCCCAAATCACTGGGACCTCTTACTTTTGTCTTTACTGGGTCAGGAAATGTATCGCAGGTGAGGGTGTAGTGAATTAATGATACCTTTTATAGACATACAATTTTATATTTTCTGTAACGGAACCAAAAAAAATCGATCCTATTTATCTTTTATTAATGCATTCTGGCTTTATTGTTATCCAAGAATGATTGTTTTAATTATTTTTACAAAAAAGTAACACGTCAAATTAAGAATCTCCTCCTTCGTTGTTTTTTTGAGGTCGGTAAAAAATCCGCTATAAAGCTGCGGTATACGCTTTTTAATTACATTGTCTATTAGGTAGTTAGAAGGATAATATCCCAGTATTAGGATAGGTACAAATGCTGTAATAATCTAAGATGTAACCTTTAGAAAGCTAAAAAAACCTTTGCGCTTATTAAACAAGTTTTTAGGGCAGTCAAGAAATCTTTCAAGAGCTACCACACGAATATGTACCACCAGAAATGTTGAGGAAGGTCGCTGAGCATGGAAGTAAGTTTACTAAGTCAATATTTTTGCATTAATTGATCTCCTTGGATATGACAATGAATCGCCAATATTATTTATGCAATTACTGATAAGATATAGTTAGGAAGGCTACAAAACATGCACCCTGATAAGTATGTTTATTTACTAAGGATACTTTTGAACTGTTTAGAACATTAACTTATAAACCAGATGTTTGTAAAGAAAAACCAAAAAATAAAGTATTCGTGTCTTTCACTTATATTGTGTTTATACTCAGCGATAGATTACGAACAGTATTTTAAATCTAAATAAAGTATAGATTTTAATTCAAAGATATTGAAATAATGTATCATGGATATTTTTTGCGTAGGTCCGAACAAAATTTACGGTTGTGAAGTAAGACGCCGTCACCACTTGGTAAGAAAGAACGGAGGTGGCTATGATCCTCAAGAATATGAGGAGCATCCAGAACGATACATCTCTACATTCGCACAAAAGGTAAAAGACAATCGCGGAATCTGATGGAAACATAATTAATGCATTTTTTTTTTAAATTCATATTATCAGTCCTTTGTTAAATATCTACTGTTTTCCGTTGATAAAAATGGATTAATTACTATAAAAACGATAGATCATTGGAGATCTAGGTACCTAATCTAATCTATTAATAAATGATAACAATTTTTATTATTTACCCTGTAATCTGTTTTGAAGTATTAATCAAGGTTAGTAATGTAAGAATAATATTTCAAATTAATTATTTTATTATCAGTTCTTTACTATTCTTTACAAAGCTACTCTCAGAAAAAGTAATAATATACTACCTACAAACCTACCTATACGAGAAAAGTTGAACTAGCTGTCACGATAGTTTAATGTCGCCCACTTATCGCCATCTATCGGCGCGAAGTTGCCATTTACAATAGTCCGTAAAAACATAATTATTGAAAAGCACTTAAACGTCCAGTTAATCGTAAATAATGTAATAATCGAGTTTATATCCGATACACAAGTTATGATTAACTGTTAATGTAGTAAACCAAGTAACATTATAAGCTGAACTCGTCAACATTAAAAAACTTAATTCGAATCGTCAAAAAGTATTAAATTACAATCCAATTACCTTAATAATAATGCAGTGGCGTCTCAGATCTAGCCTTATTAACTTTTTCTTGAGACACGTTGAGCTTCTAGTGAATGTTTAGTTTTAAGTAGTATGAACAAATGGTATTGAAAAATGTTTTTTTTATAGATTGCCCCATACACATCAGTATTAGTAAATTGTATCTACTGGGCTGTGGACAGTCCAAAGCTGCTAACGATACCTGATGCTAAACATCTTCTACTGCCTTCACATACACCATGGCTGCCAACCAGTGTCGGTGCACCAGCATTACCCCACAGGTCCCGTTTATTTGTTAATAATATTCTATTTGCTAATTATGCTACATACTTACATATGAATGTTGGTTTTAAATTGTTATACTTCACTTGACATTTGTGTTTGTTTGTTGAAGTGGAGTATGAGAGAGGACGGCAAAACAAATTCTGTTCCCTTACAAAAATAATAACATTAGTACTTGATTAGCTCAGCAATATACCCAAAGACTATTTATATATTAATATCCTAGTAAATACACAACGATTAGTTCACAATAATATTAATAACGAAAAAAGATGATGTAATGTTGACGATAAAGTAAACGTGATAAAAATAATTGCCAAAATTTTAATTATTGCTTGTAAGGTAGATTATTGATACGCAGAGGTTAGAAGGGGCGGATGAAATTTATAGGCCTAATGGCGGCAAATGTGAAAACTCGCCGCTAATGAGAATATCAATTAAGCTCAATTATATATTACATTGTATAATATTGCATTGTAAAGTAGCAAGACAGCATCACGTTGGAGTAATGATTGAATTTTATACGATAGAATGCTGGCCATCTGCGACATATCGGCTGATCCAGGCGGCTCTATCGAATTTATGAACGAATGTACCACCATCGATACACCATTTTGTCTTTATGATGCTGACAGAAATAAAGATACTAAGAGGTAATGGATGTGAAATATCTTTTCAAATTTACTCGCTTTATTTGGTAGTTTTTAAAATTAAAAGTTTATATTAATGGAAAATCTTTTAGCTAAAGAAAATTGAGATGCAAATGAGAATTTGTATATTTCGTTATTATCATTTAAAAAAGGAATTAAATTAAGATTAAAAAAACTAAATTTTAAGATACTAAACTAATTCACATGAATTTTAACAAAACTTCGCGAGTCCTGTTCAAAAGTTACACAAATAGTTTAATCTACTTACTTGGTATACTTCATGTATATTTTTTTCAGTTTCAAAGGCCCTGGAGTTCTAGTATGCTCCATCGACAATATGCCAACACAACTCCCAAGAGAATCCACAGATTTCTTTGGAGACCTTCTCTTCCCGTATGCTGAAGATATAATGAGTTCTGACGCATCACGACCACTTAACGAACACAAATTCGCACAAGCCGTACAAGGGGTAGGTAGTCAAAACTGTAATGTAATAAGGTAATTGTCCCGTTACACTTTACATTAAATTAGAATTGTTCAATTAGATAAATTTTTACATAAAAGTGACTTAATTAATATTCTCTAAGAAGTAAGTACTATGAACAAGTAGTAAACGCAAAACACCAATAGTTTAGGTGTATTTTTACGTCTGTAAGGTAAGTCGGAGTAAAGTTTTTCTGCCTCCAGCCATGTCGTGTCAGTTCTGAATATGAAGGTTGACGAGAATACCTATATGAAAAGCATTAGAAAAAAAAATCAAATTTGATTTTATAACGGATTACAAAAAACTGAGGGGAGGATGTTTTCAATTCAACGTGTAATTTTATTCTATATCTGTATACTGTCCCTTATCGTTCTCGACTCCATAACCATCGTTAAATTAGTTATAGAAATCTTCATGATGAAAGTAATATCTTAAATTAATTTGTCGATGTATTAATAAATATTAAACAATTTTATTACAAAACAATTCTATCTACGCAGTACATATTGTTAAGTTTATCGCTTCCATTAATAAAGAAAGATAACTCGCCCTGAATACTTTCACTAGATAAAGGTTGATGGACATTTAGTAAGATGTTTATATTAGTAAACAGTCTATTTACAAACTGATTAACACTATTATATCTTATTTACTGATAGTTCTCATGTTTTTTCCTTATATAGGGTGAATTTCAATGCAATATTCCCCACTGTAGTGTTCTACGTGTAAGCGCACTGGGACATCCTTTGTTTTCAGCAACCAGGCTAGAAATTTTATCCAAATTTACGATGTGTTTTAGAATATAATTAATTACAAGGATATTCACAAAACTCCAGCTCTAGTATGAGTTGCGAAAATAAAAGAACATCTATCTGTATCTCACTTGCAATTCAGCGTCCTTTAGAAGCCTAAGTCGTGGTGGCTATGCTAAAGGCTGGTTCAACATGAAAAGGCCACTTCAGAGACTCAAATCATTTAATATATTGTAGAGCACCAGCCCGCTCATCGGACTTTAGGACCTCTTTGCGAGTTGCTTTATGGGGAAGGGACATACATTACTGTCAGTCTGGACTATGTTTTTAATAAATTATACAATCACTCCTATATATTTGTTTTCCACGTCTCACCTATAACGATAAGAATAAATGATAAAATTAAATGAAAAATTACATATTATCTATAAAGTATGTTGTGTTACAGGCTATTATCACAAGCAACGGTCAGCTCACGCCTCCATTTGAATACATCAATGAGTTGAGAATGGCTAATACGAAGTAAGTTTTTATTTTATTTTTAGTTAGTTGTTAATAAATGGTTTTGTGATAGAACTATATATATTTATCATTATACATATATAATTCTTAATATGTCAAATACTTTCAGCCGTTCCCGTCATAAGGTAGAAGGCCACGACCAGCAAGTGCCAATTGTAATCCTCGGTAGTGGATTAGTGTCTGCCCCTGTCGTTGAATACCTCGCTAGAGACAAGAATGTTGCAGTAACTATAGGTATTTTTCATTATTTTCTTGAACTATCACTCCGTTTTAATTGTATCGGAAATCTGGTGTTAATTTTTTAAATACATTTTATATTATTTCATAATATATCTTACTCGATTTTATTTTCATTTCGTGTTTTACTCACCACCTATTTTTTACAGAATCTTATAATGATCAAACAGACATAGGTTGTCCCAAGTAACAGTTAGTCACGCTCTCTATTATTTTATATTATCTACATATTATTTAAATCATTTCAATTTAAACAGATATTATCAAAAATGCTACGTTAATTTAGATTACACTTGACATGAGTATTTTCTAAATCCCTCACTCCGCCGTCCTTGGTACCATAGCGCTCCAATAGTAGGTACTTAGTTTTATGATTACATGCTATTGCTACAGTCATAATTATGTTATCTTTGAAGCATCACAATTCAAAGAGGAAGCAGACGCTCTAGCTGAAAAGTACAGCGTCCGATCGGAATATCTAGAAGCGAATGATGAAAACGCTCTTGCTGCGTTAGCATCAAAGGCGCGAGTTGTCGTTTCACTACTTCCGTATGACTTACACGGGGCCGTTGCAAGAGCATGTATTAGTGCAGGAGCTCACATGGTGACCGCTTCCTATGTTCAACCTGAAGTAAAGGAGCTACACGATGTGTGAGTATACTTATGACATTTGCTACTATAGAAAGCACTACAGTTATATGAAGTAAATAATAAAAAGGAAATATTTTTAAATGTAATGATGTTAACCATTCAAGAATTCGATAGATACCACTAAGAGACTCTCGTTGTCCAGTTGCTTTATTAATACTTACTACTAATAACGTTTACGAAACCATTACGCTACAATAATCAAAATTTTGTGTAAATTCAAATTGTATTTGTCAAAGAGTCCAAATTTTGATCAGTCAAAATCATCATTCATTTCAAAACACATTTTCAGAGCCAAAGAGGCTGGCGTAACAATTCTAAACGAGATCGGTCTCGACCCAGGCATCGATCACCTTTTGGCACTTGAGTGTATCCATGATGTCCAGAACCACGGGGGAAGAGTTGACTCCTTCGTCTCTTACTGTGGTGGTATGAAGCATTTGCAGCCTGTTTTGGTCTTGTCATTCGAATTACTTAATTTACTAATAATATTGTCTTTAATTTACTAGAAATTATTAATATCAAATTGTTATCTGTCAATCTATTGCTAAAAGACACTTGAACTGCTAATTTAATCCAATACACCGTAAACATTTTTTTCTAGGGTTACCTGCGCCTGAGTTCAGTGACAATGCGCTCCGGTACAAATTCTCATGGAATCCTCGCGGAGTTCTCCTCAATACTATTTCCGCGGCTAAATATCTTAGCAAAGGACAGGTGAAGTAGACTTTACTAGTACAACATGAGTAGCTTTATTTATTATTCGTGGTTCCTAAGGTTAAAACCGATTACTGTTGTCTGTCTCCGAAACAATCTAGATTTTATAAATTCTCAAAGCGAATTCGTAACAATGACATTAAATTCAGTAAGTAATTTCGTATTATAAATTTCTTCACTTGCTCAAAAAGCGCCATAAATTAAATCATTTACCCCAACTGTTCCCGGTCTTGAATTCTGTTCACAGCGAATGATACTTTTCTCAGAAGTTACCAAAAAAATTCATTTATGGCTATGCCTGTTACGAGACTTAAATTATTGTTTTCAATATTTTTTAATTTTTAAACCTTTGACACGGTATTAATCTAGCTAAGGTAATTTGTTCGGTACCTACCTACCTTTTTAGCTGATATCTGAATTATTAAACAGTAATTTAACAATATTAAACCAACTTCCTAAATACCTGTCAGCTTCATTAACAGTGCCACATACTTTTCTTGGCCGGTAAGAGCGCCGCTAATACTCATATCTAAAAAAAGTACTAAAAGGTGTTTATAGTAACTTTGGACTGAGCATTAAGGCATATACCTGATTAAAAATTCTTGTATACAACAATTACGAAACTAGATAAATACGTAAACACTTCGTAATAATCGTAGAACAATGTCGGATTTGAAGTCAAAAATCCACTTTTTATCATATCCAATATTTTAATCCATGTATTTTAATTTCAAATTAATCAGTCGGAAAAGTGACAGATTTGAAATAAACATGTGATTTTTCTAGAAACTGTAATTTAATTAACGTTATTATTTTTATTTTGTTCCAAAACAAACCCTTTTGTTGGTTGTATGCCAATTTTCATAATAACAGAATAAGAATTAAAATAGTTATGATAAAAACTAACATGATTATATTATATTGAAATGGCTGCCCTGTAAAGTTTACTATTTGTCAGATCCGCCACTATTCTACGACTATGACGACTTGCTTGGAAGCCTTAGATCATCATAATGAAATACAATTCCCAAAATATCACAATTTTTGTCAAGTAGAACTTACAGTGAATCAATACTTCGTTATAATGAATTTTCAGATTGTCGAAGTATTAAGCGGTGGAGAGCTTATGTCCGTGGCGCGAGAACTTGACTTCCTACCCGGGTTTGCTTTCGAAGGGTTCCCTAACAGAGATAGTACTTCATATTCTACTTTATATGGAATAGAGGACGCTCACACAATGTTCAGAGGGACCTTGAGGTACAGAGGTAATGTAATCTAAGAACGTTTTTTATACACGACCTGCGTTAGGCGGTTTTACATGGTAAAATTAACTTAAAACGATGCGCTACTAACGAAAACTATGTAACTTGGACGTAATGGTCAAATATTTTACAAATCCAAAAAAAAAAGTTTTTCTAATGAAAATACAATTTTACTTTTTAATCTAATAAAAGCATATTTTTAATTGCATGGTCTTGGTATTTCTTATTAATGCTATCTTGGGTATTTTTTGTCATTTTTTTTACGTTATTGTGTACCTCATATATATATGTTTTTATTAATTTATGCACTAGCCCTCGTTGTGGGAGGCTGGTCAGAATATATTAGCGATTATCACACTATTCCTAATGTTATTATAAAAATTATTTATTACTTTTTTAATACTTGTTGCAATAGTGTATTCTGTAAAAATAAGTTTTTAATAAAATAATTTTCCACATTTTTAGGTTTTGCGGAAACCATTAAGGCTTTACAGCTATTCGGGTTCATAGATCCGAATCCCCATCCGTCTCTACACCCTGAAGGACCACAGATTACTTGGGTGAGTACACAATTTTACTCGGGTATGATTCAGAGTCCAGACTTGGCAGCATTTGTAACTTCCGTATGTAAATACGTTTTAGACATACCTTCACACTTAACCATACATACTTAGCGATCACCTTACTTTTTAATCTTACGCTCAGAGTGGTTAATTCGGACTTAACACTTCATTGAGCCATAGTGAAGATTTCAATAACTTATTCGCAAAACAGTTTTTTATGCATCGTTATTTCTCTTTCTTCTTTAGAGAGAATTTGCCTGTGAACTACTTGGTTTAATGGATTGTTCAATATTCTACGAGAACCTTAAGACTCGGCTAGTGGAACGTATAGGCACTAATGGTGCTCAGGCAATCGAGTCCCTGGGCTTTCTTAGCGACGAACCTATTATCAAGTGCAGCTCCCCGCTAAACACTATCAGCCGTTATCTTAGCAAGAGACTGCAACTCGGTAAGTATTAGTTAACTTTAACAAAACTACTCTTACGTTCTTTTCTGTCAATTTCTGTTTACGCTGTGATAAAAAGGGACAGGTGAGTACTTTAAAACTTACAACGTTATTTTTAAACTTGATTTAGTTTATTTAAAGCAAACAAGAATATTGCAATTCAAAACAATCCCACCGAAATAAAAGAATATTACACATTTTCAGATTAAAACGCAGTTAATTGCATTACGCTCACACGAAATTAAATATTACATTTGATAGGATGAGTTTTGCAAGTTAAAAATTTATTTTTGTATTTATAACACCCATTAGATTCACGGGTACAATGTAGGGGAAATTCACGGAAATGGACTATGGAACCAATTACAGCAAAGTAGTTAATTATATCTATAATTTATTTATTTATTTGCTTTTATTACCTTTCGCGTTGTTTAGAAATTAGTTGTATTTATTAAATTACGTTTTGAAAATAATTAGTTTTGTATTCTATAAAGAAGTTATCTGTAAGACGCTTAATATCGATGCACGCGTTGCACTACATATTTTGTTGTATATACTTTTTTTAGGTTTGTGTGCAAATTGTATTATGTGCAATATAGTATACATAAATAATATACTGTAATGTACTTTATTCCTTTCATAGAGAAAGACGAAACAGACTTTGTGGTCCTCCGCCATGAGATAGGTGTGACATGGAGTGACGGTAGGAAAGAGAGACGTGAAGTGACAATGACGGTGCGAGGGGATCCCGCTACTCACACGGCTATGGCCCGCACTGTTGGTCTACCCACAGCTATTGCTGCAAAGATGGTTCTCGATGGTAAGTTATTGGTGATACATACACAATACACTAACTAGTCGTAACTTCTTCTTCTTTAGTCGCGTTCTTTATTATTGAAAGTCATGTTGGTGTTGCTTCCACCATTCCCCCCTGTCTTCAGCAAGCCTTAGCGAAATAAGGCCTTAAAGGACCTTAACTTGGTCTGTCCAGCGAGGCCTCGGGGTCTCGTGCCCTTTGACTCTACCGGTCACCAGAAGCTTTTCCAAGTTATGGGATCCTCTGCGTCCTATATGTATGAGGATATGCGGCTTGTCACTTGTATTCACACTTAAACTATAGTACGAGCCAGTTCATACGATATCCTTTACCCACGCATTTGATCAGTTACATTTATATAAATTACATTTTTTGTAATGGATAGTGAATCGATTTAAAAAATTCACCAATATACATCCATCTCGCCACGGATGGTATACTTCTTTTTGGAAATATTTTTTTTTGCTTATTAATTAAGACTTATTTTTCAGGGGAAATTCAAGAGCGAGGCGTCGTCCTGCCCTTCGCACCTGTAGTTTATAAGTCTCTCCTTTCTCGATTACGTTCCGATGGCATTACTGCAAGGGAGGTATCAGTACCTCTTAACTAAAACGATGAATCATGAAAGTATACGTAAAAATATGCTTAATTTTTACTGAATTAAAATGAAAAGTGTCATGCAATTTAAAAATCTATAAAGAGAATAATTATCTGTATGTAAATGATGGTATTGATAAAATTATTAATTTGAGAATTTTTCGAGTATTTTATTTATTATTTATGATTTAGTAAACGACTGACTTTTCATATTACTACTAAGTATGATTTATGTGCGACTAGATTATATAATGCGTAATGCGTTTTTATTTTATTATGTTTAGATAGTTTATATTATTTTATGCTTGTGATTTTACTAAGTAGACCAATTTTGTATAAAATTACAAATATTTAAAACGAATGTATAATCGCATGTAGATAAAATTGTTTTGTTTAAGTACACACTCTCATATAATTGTGTTTATATTAGATAAACTTTAGGTTAAGTTAAACGCAATTTATAAATAAAATTATAAAAATTTGTTTACGTATTTCATTTCTAGTACTTTACCTCTAGTAACAATTTAGATAACTATTACCTAGCTATTGTAATGTTGTCTTTGTTAATGTTTCACCTTAAGATAAAATATGTTATAATACATAATTTAATTGCTTTTAATTTGACATTTGCATGCTAGTTTTATATGGCTGATTGTGCGGTTCTTTTAATTGATCCACCATAATATGTACTTTTATTCCAAATACAGGAAAGCATTTAAGAAAAACATATTTTGCAATCACAAATAACGATCTAAATAGTCGTAGGACGAATTTCAAGAAATTGCAGTAATTTCATCTGGATAAACCGCGTTTTCACTTTAAAAAATTGAGGATGCGAGTATAAACATCTTACATAAAGGTAAATGACTTATTAATCTTATGTAATAATTCTATTCAGGCATTAGCTTAATAGTTAGCGCATGAATTCAGATTGGATTTGTTTATTTTAATAGACAAAATATACATAAAATACACAATCGGTACCTATTTAGTATATATTAATTAGTACACATGTAACAATAGTGTACCTACCTACATATCGGACGGACGCTACAATAATTGTTTTGAGTTAGAAGACTGACCAACTGCCTGAAAAAAATTAAACAGACGCAAAAATTCATTTCTCACTATGTCTATCAACATATCCTATGTACGAGATTTTAAACAAATAACACTTAGAATAAATTTGAAAGAGCTAACCGAGAAATAATTCGTATAATCATTACATTTAAAGTACCTACAGCAACGTATATACAAACGTTTTGGTGTACACTATAAACATAAACAATACATAGAATTTATGAAATGACAGTAAAAAATAAAAGGTTTGATTTCAGCAAGGCAACCAAGCAACCGCCGTAATGAGAATATTGATATCAAGTAATGTCATCTGGAAGAAAAAGGTTTGACATGCTTGTCATTCATATATAATTTTTTTGCTAACCTAAAATGTTTTATCAAATGACTTAATTTTGCTATTTTTTAGACATTTTTACGGTATTTTTTATAAATTACGAAACTAAATCCCGATTGTGTCTAGACGCGTCTAATTTCTTTGTTGAGTTTTTATAATCAGCGGCAATTTTTAATGATGACTTTCCGTTAACCGTATAATGGAAATCGACCCGAATAACACTGTGAGTAAAATATCAACTTTACATGCAACTCAACTGAGTGGATTTACTGTTAAAAAACATTTAAAATTAATCTAATTTCATGGCCACAATGAATTTCGCAAGATGACCAGAGCTAGAGGCAGTTTATGGTGGCATTCAAAATTATCACTCCGAGTTTACTTACCTATCTTGAATTAAATATTTAAAAATTTTCATCGCGTTTACGATTACAACAATGCCAAATTATGACTGACCGCTTCCATATAAAAGGATGTAGCACCTCTGGATTATTTTTATTATGTTTCATCGAGATAACCATATTTTATATAAAAATGGTTTGCCAGCAAACGGCGGGTCGCGAGACGGGTCGATGCATGTCGGTGGCGGCTATGCAGGCGCTACACCGACTGCGCGAGTGTCGGCTGCTGTGCGATGCCATCGTGCGAGCTGATGATGGCGCAGCCTTTCCCGTGCATCGCGCTATACTCTCAGCCTGCAGTCCTTACTTCCTGTTAGCCTAAAACAATGCTATATTTTAGACACATAGCTTTGACTCGCAGCTTTTCCCGCGATAAAGATTATGGTATTATTAATTTGTTAAATTATAGGAAAAACATTTAGTTTTTCTTGCTGTTACAGGAAAAGCATAGCTACCAAAGCCAGTCCTGCTAGTATATAATATACGTTTTAACTATATTAGCTAGCGCCGGCATTCGGACTGAGATATGTAACATATTAGATTAATCTTTTGAAAGGATCGAGGTCATGTCAAGTGTCAATAATCTATTAATCTTGATGTAAAACAAAACGAATAAAAATTATATATTTTCCTTTATATATAAGCATCTTCCTTTTTTGTGTAATATATAAACACTGGTCATGCATTTATTCAAATTTTTGTGTAAGCCATATTTTATTTAAGTATAGCTTTTACCTAGCATTGTTTAAATACAGGGCTCTGTTCACGACAACTTTGCATTCCCGAGAACAAAGTGACGTTCAGATATCTGGCGTTCGATCTGAAATTCTGTTGCTGCTAATTGAATATGCGTATCTCCGCCGGATTGATGTCACCGATACCAATGTCCATGAACTGCTTATGACTGCTGACTATTTGGCTTTCCTTGGAGTCCTTCAACTTTGTTGTGACCATCTCAGAGTCTCTCTTAGTCCAAAAAACTGCCTCGGAATCATGATGTTTGCCAGGTAGAAAAAAAGTAATGCTAAAATTGGTAGTGTAAAAGTAGTCAAACCTAAGAACGTCCAGATTTTAGCGACAACGTTTTGGACAGTCACGACGCTCATAAAACCACGATGTAACTGCGTGTTCGTAAATTAAATCTATATGATAAATTTAAACTTTGTTTAGTTTGTTTTTCCCCGATACTAAGGACTATAATTCCTGTTATATTTTTAATTGAAAATAAAAGGCATTTCAGACGAGTGTTTTGCTACAAACTGGAAGGTGATGCAAGACGATATCTTCTCCGCTATTTCGTAACAGTTGCCACACAGAGTGATGAGTTTCTTCACTTAGGGCTTGAGGAGCTCAACAGCATTATTTTAGAGGATGAATTGAATGTAAAAAGTGAAGAGGCAGTGTGGGAATCAGTTTTACGCTGGGTAAATTATGATCCGGACGCTAGATGGCAGCACACAGTTAAACTAATGGGCAGTATTCGACTTGGATTACTTGATACGCAGGTAAGAAGAATTTTAAAGTTACTACCAAATTTCTATTACATACATAATGTATCGAGTTTTATACCTGTTTTTATTTTTTGATTCAAAAATAAAGAAAGATTACTACTTTCATTACTCGGACTCGAAAATAGATTTAGTATTACCTCGCGTTGTTGTTTTAGTTCTTCTTGGAAAACGTAAAGGACCACCCATACGTAACGGGAAATGAAAATTCGCGTCCTATAATTATTGAGACACTTAAATTTCTGTATGATTTGGAGATGATCGCACAACGAGATGGGGAAGTTGCAACTCCAGAAATAGCACGCCCAAGAGTTCCACATGAGGTAATGTAGTGTTTGTATTGTTTTTTGGGATTAAACAAAAGAAATAAAACAAGTTTACTGTTTTGTACCTATGCTATTCACACGTACAGTATGTGTGAATAGGGTACACAACAAATGATTTCTTTTTTTACACTCTATGATTTGATTTCTGAAAATAAACATTAACCTTAAGATTTATTTCATATATTGATTGGTTGTTGATTACTAATTTTTCAGGTTCTGTTTGCAATCGGTGGTTGGAGTGGTGGGTCTCCTACAGCATTTATTGAGACCTATGACACGAGAGCTGATCGCTGGATAAAGGTATTTTTAATTTCGTTACATTTCGATTAAATGATCAGTAATTACGAATTAATTGTGTAGCAAAACAAACAAATGTTGTCGCCTAATAAATAATCCCAACTTATGTGTACCCCTCTATCTTTGGTAAACTAGATTGGGATTGCGTGTTAGTTAGTTAGTGTTACTAATTTGATATCAATAAATTTAATTCAGAGTGAAAGCAAGTGTAAAGTGCTCGATATGATGCAATTTTGAATTATCATTCGACACTGAATTGGGAGGTATTGTTATCATTTGTAATGATGTGGGTGTGGCTTTATTATACAAAAGTAGATTAAATAATGTATTGTATTATCTCAAAACAACCACAAATATCACGCCATGCCTTTGATTCTTATGACTATCACTTATAGAACGCATGTTTGATGTTGTTATAATCGTATACTATAATAACTTGTCATTAATATAATATAGTCAACAAACTTTTTACGTGTAATATTTATATGTTACTTTTATAGAAGTTAGCACTAAATTATACCCGTAGATGAATGATCTTTCGGACTGTAAGAGGAACCTATACTACCCGATATTATACTTTAATAGTTATAGTATAAGATCCCGCTATACAACGACCTTCACCGAGATGCTTATTTAATGAAACGTATTTTATATTTAATTTAATATGTCAATGAATATAATCCATATGGGTTGTCTAGCAAATTTCAGTCCAGAGTATGTTTAATTAATAATTTAAAAAAAAAATTTTTTGAAACATTTCACCGGTATGATTATTAGATAAATTCTATACCAATCGAAAGTATGAAGCCCATAGAATATGCAAACTTTATGCTGCCCATTCTTTTCCGGTCACAACTATCGGGTTGCCAGGTATAAACAGGTGAATCTGTACTAGCATTTTGCAACGGTCTGTTTATTGAATGAAATTTAAATGAAATTAAAGATTATTTTATTCTGAACACGGTGGTATAGGGTTGGCTTCGAAAAATCAGTCCAGAATTGCGGTTGTCGAATTTTAAAAAGTAAAATATTGCTCCAAGTGAATGTGTGCGTTTCGAGGTGCGTACCGTTTCACAATTTGACGGTTTCACTTCGATAGATTACAATCTACCGAATAATAATACGTTAAATTGTAAGCAGTACGCTGAGGTTCACAATCTTTCGACAGTTTATAATCGCGCGAGATAGATTACAATCTAACGGTATTTACAATTTTACGTTAACATATACATCTTTAGTAAAAAAGAAGGTTATAGTGATTCATATATAATACTAGCCTGATTAAAAATATTGATTGAAAAAAATTAAAAAATTTACTACATGCAAATTATAAATCTATAAATGTAAACAGAGAAATTGAAATCAATTGAAACTATTGGAAAAAATTCAAAACCCATAAAAGTGAATTTTTTTAATCAGGGTAATCTTGCAAATTTTATTTTTATTATAAGAAGACAAAATAAAAAAACAACAATTAAAAAATTACTTCTATTTTTTGTAAAAAATTAAAAATACAATTTTTTTTAAATTATTCAGAATCCGAGTCATCGGACATAAAACTACGATCTTCAACTTCTGAATCTTCTTCGTCATCACTCTCTGTTTCACTTTTTTCGACAATGTCTTCTATCTTTAAAGGTGTATGATCCCCAATGAATCCTACTGGTTTTAAATATTCATTTAAGAACCATCCGCAGTTCTCAGGCTCAAGTTTCACATATATGTATTTATAAGTTTATAATTTGCATGTAGTAATTTTTTTTAATTTTTTTCAATCAATATTTTTAATCAGGCTAGTATTATATATGAATCACTATAACCTTCTTTTTTACTAAAGATGTGTATATACTTTAGTGTCACATAAAAAATATACACATAAATAATTAATTGATAAAAAAAAATTAAATAACTATTTCTCTATTTAAATAATAAACTATGTACTCCAAAATTATGCATAGTATATACGAGTCCATCGCTATCCTTTTCTTTTCCAAGCCCAAATAGCATGCGCACCCTCTTTCTTTAAGTGGGCGGACTTTAAACAGCTGCTATGCTGTGTCCTCTTCTATCGCATGGGATGGTCGGTTGGGACCTCTCAGTCGCACACATTCACTTGGAGCAATATTTTACTTTTTAAAATTCGACAACCGCAATTCTGGACTGATTTTTCGAAGCCAACCCTATACCACCGTGTTCAGAATAAAATAATCTTTAATTTCATTTAAATTTCATTCAATAAACAGACCGTTGCAAAATGCTAGTACAGATTCACCTGTTTATACCTGGCAACCCGATAGTTGTGACCGGAAAAGAATGGGCAGCATAAAGTTTGCATATTCTATGGGCTTCATACTTTCGATTGGTATAGAATTTATCTAATAATCATACCGGTGAAATGTTTCAAAAAATATTTTTTTTAAATTATTAATTAAACATACTCTGGACTGAAATTTGCTAGACAACCCATATGGATTATATTTATTGACATATTAAATTAAATATAAAATACGTTTCATTAAATAAGCATCTCGGTGAAGGTCGTTGTATAGCGGGATCTTAGACCATTAATGAAGAGCGGTTCGAATCGTCAACGACCAGTCACTTTCCAAGCGGCTTAATCCCTTCTTGGCATTGCGTAGAGATGTGCATATCACTTTGATGTCCGTCATTCCGTAACTGAGTGTTTTTTTTTTACTTTTTTCCCAGCCCGTCGTGGTATTTCCGAACCCATACAACTTAGGGTCCTTCGGGCCTTAGGCCGGCAACGCACTCGCGAGCCCTCTGGCATTGGCAAGGCACGTAACATCTGATGAGGTGGGCCTCCGGCCCGTTTGCCCGTTGTATAAAACAGTTGTCAGGCATATTATTTTCTAGTTCGATTGCAGTGGATTGTGGATTGTGTAGTGGAGTGTGTTCATCTTCTTTAATTAATTTATTTATTTAATAGGTCATACCACATATACACAATTAATAACAAACATGTGAAATAATAATTCTATAAAAGAAACTTTAACTTAAACATAACATTTTACTATACTGCATGCAAAACTATTCATATTCAGTATGTGCATTTATATAATAGTAACAAAATAATGTGTTACAACTACTCATAAAATATTGCCGCTGCACTGGCGCGGGAATAGATAGATAATAATATAATAAATAATCTAATTATAAAAGTAATGGCAGGTGGAAGAAGTGGATCCAGCAGGACCTCGCGCATATCATGGAACAGCAGTGCTCGGTTTTTGTATTTACGTCATTGGAGGCTTCGACGGAATGGACTATTTTAACTCGTGTCGTTGCTTCGACGCTGTCACGAAGTCATGGCGTGAGGTTTGTAATTGTTATATGCCTTTTATTTTTGTATTTTTAAGCGTAGCGCATCATGTTTAGTTCCTTAAAATATAAATCCGTAAAACCTAATTAAAAACGTATTTGTTTGAATCCAGGTTGCGCCAATGAATGCTCGTCGATGCTACGTGTCCGTAGCGGTAATTGGTGAAACCATCTACGCTATGGGCGGCTACGACGGCCATCATCGGCAAAATACCGCAGAGAAATTTAACCACAGAACCAACCAGTGGTCGTTGGTAGCGCCCATGAATGCACAAAGATCAGATGCAAGCGCCGCTTCTTTAGATAGTAAGTAAACTATATTTTTGGGTATAATAAATAATTATTAATAAAAATAATTAAGTCTAATTTATGCCTTGGAACACTCCATCTTTACAAAATATACGCACTTAAAATGTTATACAGAAATAATTATAAATAAATAAATTATTTACTATTTTTTTTCCAATAGTATCGTTCATCAATAACTTTTATTTTGTTAATTATTTATGTACTTCTTATCTTGTCCTTCAGTTGTAAATTTAGTACACTACGTTACGGTAGGGTAAGGTACGTACCATTCCTCGTTTACAAGTTACAGGTTGTTGCACATGTTCTATGGTATGATATCCACTTGTTTAGGATCTTGTAAGTGATGCGTCATGATTTTTGTTTAATTTCAATCCTATTGTTTGGCTAACAGAACAGAGTTCGTTTATATTCTCTATTTGTAGTGATATTACTTAGACTAAAACGATGTCATCAGCAAGTCTTAAGTTGATTAAGTATTAACCGTCAATAACTATACTTTTATGTGTAACCCCTCTATGGCTATATTAGGTCCCCTTTTTTCTAGTTTGACTCGGCTTACTCTTATAGAGTATATATCCTTAACTAGTTCAATCATCCCTGATGATTCGTGGAGGGCATTCCATAATGATGTGTGAGATGGAATCGAATGCTTTTGCGTAATCTATAAATGCCAGATATGATGGTCCCTGTTTCTTTATACTTCTCAAAATTTGATCCACAATATATTTATGATTAATTGTTGAAAATCCTTGTCTGCAACCAGCTTGTTCTGTGGGCTGAAAATCCTCTATATGCGTGGAGATTCTGCACGCATGAAGCAAATAATTTGTAGAGATTCGGTTGTAAGCTTATCGGTAATCGGTTTATTTAAAAGAGTGCGGTGTGTGAGTGTGTATAAATACAATGAGCAAATAGCACAGAATAAATAGAATTAGGAACTATTAAGACACTTATAATGTCTTTCCTCATTACAAGGCTACGACCAATAACCTCGCTTCTCAACTATTCCGTGGTGATAGCGACAAATTTTTGGGATACTATCTTTGCGATAGTTGTATAAGATAAAAATAATGGCCTCAATATTTTATATGTTTTAATAAAAATAATTCTAGATAAAATTTACATTACTGGTGGATTCAACGGGCAAGAATGTATGAATAGTGTAGAAGTATATGATCCAGACACGAACCAATGGACTAATTTAGCTCCGATGAGGTCAAGACGATCCGGAGTATCTTGCATTGCGTACCATACCAAGGTATTTAGGTAACCATGTGCTTCTTAAGGTAGCCATATAATGTGTGTAGGTTAGTAAGGTTAGCGTATTTGTAGATAAAATTATACTAAATTAACCGAAACATAGTATGTGTCCTTCAGACGCTCGTTTCTTATTGTATTTCACTATAAAGTAGTGAATTTAATGTTTATTTTGTATTCATTGTATTACTTAAATTAAGTGCAGATAATCTGCAATACAACATTAATTGACTTGTTTGACGGTAAGAATTTCGCCGGTTCAGCTAGTTTTATACAAAATTAAGTATTGGTTTTTAGAATAATCCATGTCAGTCACATTAAGAAGAGCCTGTCCTTTAATAAAATAAACTTTGAATTGTGCACCACCTCTTTCGAGTTTTTATAAATTCTATTAAAACTCAAACCCTCATATATTATATTTTAGAATATAATTTTAAAGATTTTTAAAGGTATGATAAACACCACGCTAAAAAAAGTTGCAGGCATATTGAAACGGCCATACGAAGTGTGGAATGAAGTACTGTAGAATGAAAATCTTCCATATTTATGCTTTGGCCCATATTTATTAATATCCCTAGAGATTCATTATCTATGCATTTTATGTCTTGAACTATCTTATCAAGTATTAAGCACCAATCTATTTGTCATTAAAATTGTTTATGAGACATAGCTTCCTTAAGGGTGGCTAATGAAGGTGACGTCAAGAATTAATTTTATTACTGTTGCGATAGCAACTACGTCAATGCATATTAACTACAATTGCTTACGAAGAACGAAATCATTTAGCAATATGAGAGCCAGACGTAAAGATTACCCCCTAATTCATAAAAACTAAATCAGTCGTCTTCCTGTCAAATTGTGTTTATGTTTCTTTGAAGAAGATGACATGTGTCATATAAGATGACAATTGGAATGATTATTTTTGACTAATAAAGGGGGGGGATATCTGCTCTTAGTGAGGATACAGAATACATAAACTAAATTGCAAACAATAAAACAATAAACTATGTACATTGGACATGTCTGGATATAGCTTATCATATTATATTTGATTTGCTCAATACTCGTATCGTATCGCCTGCGGAGACTATTTTATAAACTACTAATACTAGTTGAAACAAAAATCTCAAACAATTTCTAAATTCAACCTTCTTTTATTCAATACTCAGAATACAATATAGGCTTTTGGTGATGACATTTAACGGGACAATTTTCAGATTTACGTCATAGGCGGTTTCAACGGCATTTCGCGTATGTGTAGTGGGGAAGTATACGATCCGGCCACGAACGCCTGGTCACCCGTCCCCGATATGTACAATCCAAGGAGTAACTTTGCGATAGAAGTAATCGACGATATGATTTTTGCTATCGGAGGTTTCAATGGCGTTACAACGATTTATCATGTTGAGTGTTATGATGAGAAAACTAATGAGTGGTAAGTGGATACTAGTAATAATATATATATATTCAAAACCCTTGGTTAATGATTTGATCCTGGATGATTTAGCTCCGCGTGTGTCGAATCCATCACATGTGGTGTTTTAAGTTTAATTTATTATAATAATTTTATATAGGTAAGGTTAAAAGTTAAATTTACATCGTAAATAATTCACTATGGAAGCCGTTTTAACGGATTACAATTATAAAACTCCTTTTTATATTAACGGTCATATAACGTCACGTACATATGATAACTATATAGTTACCAATCTGATTAAATATATTGTGAATTAATTTAATATCTCGATACACACTGTTTATTCTTAAATTGTAAATGATATTTCCAGGTACGAGGCAACTGACATGAACATCTATCGTTCAGCATTATCTGCGTGCGTTATCATGGGTCTACCCAACGTATACGACTATATACACAAACATCGCGAGCGTTTAATGGAAGAAAAACGACAGAAGATTCTCCTTTCCGAGACCGCCAGGCATCCACAGCATCGTACTGCTTTACCAGATGTATGTAGAGATTTGTATTTGCGGTTTAGCTTTGTAATATAATATGGCGAATTCCCTACAATCAGTGAGCAAGTTTGTTATGTTTGATCACCCTCAAATGTGGTACTTCACATCGGAGTTATGTAATAGAAAGTGAACTTGTATCACTGCGTACACACTAGTGCGATATAAAATTTCTTGTAAAAATGTCTTGAATTAAGCCTCGTTAATGTTAATGTATAATTTACGTGTCTAAAGAGTATCCGTAACGTTATGAATCTTCCGTGATAATATTCATATTTTATGTAAAAATCAATATTGAATCAAGAATGAATTTTCTCGCCATACATTATCTTTCATACTATTTAGCTGACCTTTATATCTTAATCATTTCTTTGTACGCTGTAAACAACTGAGATAAAATACAGTTTAAAAATTTTGGAAAAAAATTCACAAACTGTGTACGACAATGTTTACGTCAAATAATTTGTGACAAATCAAAAATGTGTTTGGACGACGCTTATCAGGTCTTTGAAGTAATAGTATAGAAACAAGTTTTTTTATATTATTAGAACTAAATAAACAATCCATAAAATATGGCATCAATGTTAATTATACAAACTCTAAAGTAAATCTACATGTTCGATATGTTAAAACCTTGTTATGTTGTATTAGGATTTTTTTTATCCTAGGTTCACCTAATGGAAGACAACGAAGATATGCTAGAGCAGCTTGGGCTTATGGATAACCAAAACAATATAGATGTACCCGCACCCCCTCCACCACCCCCACCACCTCAACACCCCATTCAGTCGATGGAGCAGGACCGGAACTGAACTGGTAAGAACTGGTATTTTATTAAGATGTATTTAATATACACTTCGTAGTGTTTCGACCCAACCTCAACGTGCGCAACTAGCTCAATACTCAGTAAGAATAATTTGTCTTGAGAGCTAGTATTTTACAAATTACAATTTATTGAACTGTTTAAATATTAGATATTATGGCGTACTACTTTTCATGGCCTAGCTTAGGTCGCATATAAATCTGCAAGACATAATATTTAATAAGAGAATCGGTTAATCAATTATTACATAATTATATTGATAAGAGATAAATAAATTATAGTTCAGATAGCCATTTTAACATTATTGTTTCAGGTAAAAAGTCTGGTAGTATCAATAAGCAGAACATCTAGTCAGTATTAATAATATTGAGCTACCGTTAGTAAAATTATAGCCTATAGTCCAATCTGAAAATTGTTTCGTAGCCGTATTATTTTTAAAATATTTACAATTATTTTAGTAATTTGCAATATTTTAATATGTGATTGATTTAATTTCCTAATGTGAATCATACCTGTTTTTTTGGAATAGTTTTTGAAAATGTATAAAATTTTTAGGAATGTTATAATATACTCTATTGAAATTTCAAATGAAGTTTTATTTTTAAAAGTCTAAAGTTTTGTGATGTACTAATTAAAATTAACCCAATATTTCAAATTACTACCTAGGTCGGTAGTAGTAGGTCAAAAACGTAGTTCTTAGCAATTTTAGGATATAGCAAGGTATAAAATAAATAATAAAAGTCGGGATGAGTTTCTCTATATAAATCTGATTTATATATTTTTAACACCTTCCCGTCGTTCATACATATATTCGGGAATAGAATCACCAACTTGTATCGAATATCGTATTCCTAAACCTTTATTATCACGTATCGTAAACATAGTCCGGGCTATCTTTGACGCTCTTAGATTTATGAAAAGAGTTAACTGGAGGATTAATTATTTGCTGCCAGATGCGTTCTGTCCATGCTACAGCAGTAAAACAGGCTCCATTACTAAGAAACGCTCGTAAAAGCACAGGTCCAAGACCACGGGTCAAACAACGCCAACCATCCGTTCGTAATGATTGTGTAAAGCAGTCGAATGCACCAGCATACTTTTGTACTACGTCGCCTTGCAATCTCGACTTAATTACGTCAACAGGGTACGAAACTATCCACGAAAGTGCCCCAGCAATTCCCCCACCCATAAACACTCTCATAGCATCTTGATTTCCGCGAGTCATTGCTTCATAAGACATAAAATACATGGTGAACCCCGGACTGTCTCGAAGCACTGTTATGCCAAATCCTCGGAATAAGCCCCTGTATCCGCTAGTTCGTATGACATGACGGGCTCCAGACCAAGCACCAGTTGGCATCATTTCACCGGGCTTTGCGAGCTGCTGTCTTGTTTTAATTAACTCAACAGGTGTGCAAACAATACTTTGAAGGATTCCAGCTACTCCTCCAGCAAATCCATGGGCTACAAGAGACTCTGGATTAGGCATTGCTCTTATCGTATTACCATAGGAGCCGAAGACGATGGCATTGATTGCCGCTATTCCTCCTAAAGGTGGTCCAACACCTCGGTAAGCATTTGCTAAAGTTCCACCTTTTAACAAATCCTTCGTACATTTTGAAACACTTCCTCTACCTGATTGTACGTGTACTTTTAAAGTGTCTAAAGGATGCCCAATTATGATTCCCGCACAACCTGAAAATACATACTTTACTATATGATGTAAAAAAATATTGTAATTTGTATGAATTGTATGAATTTAATTTACCTCCAATACAACCAGCAATGAAATCAAGCGCCATAATTTTATTTCAAATAAATAGTTACAGTAAAGAAGATGTACCTGAAAAGTTTTATTCGATTAGTATCTTCTCTGTTTATTATTTGTTTCGATTGTCGAAATTTAAGTGTACTTACCTATGTATAGTTCAAATTAAATAATCGTAGTGAGAGTTGACGTTGCCTCCACCGGAGGTCACTCCAATGAACATATTGGTGAGAACAGCTTACGGGTAGAGCTGGTGCGACACAATTCGAAGCTTCACTTCAAATGATGGGCGATTCACTAGCCATCCGTTCACTCCAGACCTTTCCACTTATAATTATCAGAGGTCGCGCCTTATCTTTAGGGGCATACGAGATTACACTACTTGTTCTCAAAACAATACATTTTGAAGATATGAAAAATGGTTCTAGTATAGTGATGTGAAGTTATATTCATTACTGTACGCGGTGTACAAATTTATGTTTCCACGGTTAATTTATATGAATTTAAAATGAAAAAAATATATATATGTACGCTAAAGCAGGTTTGTAGAGTAATTTTTGTTTCCCTATTGGAAATATAATGTTATTTTTGATACTAAAAAAGCAAAACTTTTCGAAACAAGCAGAAACCCATGAGCGAGTTACCACTTGCCCGAGGAAGGAATAGATTAAGGAAATAATAGCCAAATATTTTTTTCCAGAAAAAAATAACTTTATTTTAGGAAAAATATTATAAATATTGCGGTTATAATAGATAAATAAGTTGAGGGTTGAGACTATACTCTGATTTTTAATTTCGTATGAATCTGACATTTCATAAGTGTTGCTACTTAAAAATTTCTCCACCGAAAAGGGGACAAATTTGACTTATTTGAGGGCAATAAAAATAATGCTACGTATTTTTTATGTTCTACCTACAAAAAGGTAAATCTAAATATTTACTTACTCAACCAGAATAACAAATATTTCAATATCAGGAACAATAATATTGTTATATATTATATCGAATTAACTTTAATGACTTTATTGTATTCTTTAGCTGGCATTACTGCCTACTAATTCCAGGTTAAGTAAACCTTTAAAAAAAATAAAATGTTTCAAACGCAAAACGTTTGAAACTTACTTTTTTATGTGATGAAAAGGAACCTAATTACCACACGCCATTAAACCATTTTTAATGTGGAACACCGCACTTAATAAAATGGATACATTAACTAACAATAAAATGTATGTATAGACTCAGATGTTCAGACTCATATTGAAATTGAAAAATGTGCCCGGCCAAAAAGGTTTGCTATCACTGACATGTCAAAGAATGATAGCTGGCGAATTCTAAATTCGGAATTAAAAATCAGAGTATAATTGTATAACATAATGAACATTTTCCAAATAAGTTATGATTTAAAAGTCTATGTTACCAGGTCATAAAATTAAAAAAATAAGGGATAGTTGAGACTATGACCTATGTGCTGACAGTGACAGTTAATGCTGATATGATAGTTGACTACGTCAAAAAATAGCCAAACAAACGAGAAAATCTGCGAACAAAAAATAATATAGTAAATAATGAAAAGATATAAATTATGTTACTTAAATTTAATCAAACAATGTTTTTAATTTATTTCTTTAAAAATTAAATAATGAATAAAGTATAACGTTCTTTTGTAGTAAAAATTTCATCTTTGATATTATTATTGTAAATCTAAACATGAAACCAACTAGACAGATTATTGAAGAAGGATCGATAAAAACATGCGAATCTTTTATGAAAAATTATGTGACTTGCCGTATTTGTGCAGGCTATGATGAAAAGTTTTTCAGCCTTAATTCATATGAAGACGAGATAAACCTTGGTGATATGCTGACATCTATAGCCTCTGTCGAAGTATGTTTAACATTTCCTAATCTCTATTCCTATGCGATCATATGATATATTGGTCTCACCTGCTTTGTTTTGTAAGATCCTCCCTAAGACAACCTGTGTGTATTTTTAAAGGGATACTCCTAACATCATGTAGGGTTCACACTTTGAACTATTCTGTTTATGTTGGTTAATTTATTTGTGTTGTAGTGACTAATTCTAAAAATAATCGAATATAAATGTATCTTACATAAATAAATCAGATATACTATAGTTTATTTATAAATTTCAGATACCAGTCGAAGAAGCAATTTTGTTTAATGTCTGCACTGAATGTTGTAACAACATAATTTTTTGTTATAAGTTTAAGATGAAATGTCAGAAGTCTTTAATCCTGCTTGGAGACATACCTAATAAAGAGATAAATGTGGTTGAAGTCGAGAATAACAGGTAAAATTGATTTTTTTTCAACTATGAATTGCAAGTTTAGAATGTTCCTGAAATTTGAGAATTTTACCATATGAATCATTTGAAATAACTATACATTGTTTTAGTGTATCAGAAGAGAAAAAGGAGATTGATACGAAAGCAATACCTATGGAAAATAATGAACTAAAAGTGCATAATATATTAAATATGAATGCTGAAGTATTATATGGTATGGTATCATAGAAAATAGTTAAAAGTTAGTAGATTACCTATTTTGTTATTTTTACAACAACACTTCTGCAATTTTTTGTTTCAACTTTATCTTGTGATTATGCTTGATACAAAGTATCCAAATTATCATGGCAGTATTCTAATTTTATTCAAATAATTTAAAAAATTGTGTAGTGTATTCCAGACATGTTTTAATAAAACATGAGCAGTAATACAACATAATTTATAATAATAAATGTTTAGCAATTAAACACTCATATTTGTTAGTTGTAGGGTCTTAATAAAAAATTGGACTAAGCAACAATTATCTATAGTTAAAAAATAATCATAATTGGAATTGGTAAGGATTTGAAATTTACTGTTACAGGCATAGAGTTCTTAGATGATAATGTTTTTGAAGATGAGAAATGTCCCAAAAGTGTTGTCAAAAATAGGTATGTAACTAATTCATTTTGTTTTAAGATTTTGTTAGATTTTATTTTGAACTTATTAATTGGTGGGCCAATAGATTTAACAACAATCAAAAACATTTATTTAATTGTATTATTTAATTTTCCAGATCAACAATCCAAAAAACAGGTAAGTGGCCTCTATTAAGATTTAATCTTGTATTGTACAAGTATAAATTAATTTTGTGTTAATATAATTTCAGTGAAGACGAAAAAGCAAAACATTCAGGACAGAGTTTCAAAAAAGTTCCATTCTTGTAAAGTTTGTGACAAGGTATTGCACTTTTTATTTTTACAAGCTTTTGAAACCAGTAAAAAACTGTAACATTAATAGGTCTATAGAATAAAAAGCTATAGGTCTTCTTGTCCTTTTGTGTGAAACACAATCATAAATAGAGTCTGATCACATTATGAGTACAATTTTTTATCAAAACTTGTAATTAATATTTTTTTCAGAAATTTATCAGCGCGATTAATTTAAAATCACATATGAAAATACACAGTTCAGAAGACAGAAATTTAATCGGTTGCAAACAATGCAACGAAAAGTTTTCCTCTGAGCATGATTTGAGAGTTCATTCTGCTCTGCATATCACAGCCAATGATAAATGGAGATGCTATGCATGCTCAAAAGAATTTTTTGGTAAGTTCCTATTGTATTTGGTATTGAAGTCCGTCGTCACATATTAGTCGTACAAAGTCGAATTTTTATCATACTTTGTACTTTCTTTTATGTAAAACAAGAATAATATTTTTTTTTTCAACAAAACGTTGCGACACGCATGCGTTTAAGTGAGCGAATAATTTTGTTTGAGTTATCCAATAATATTGTTTAATAATTAACTATGTAAGTAAAGAACGTACGTTCACTTGTAATTTCTCTCAACTCAAATTATATGATATAGAAGTGACTTAGTTTATTCCTTTCCAAGATAATTTTTTATTTTTTTTTATTTATTTATTTATTTATTCCATATAATTATTCTATCTTTACAGTAATTACTAATTCGATAGAACGACACAATATTTTACCCACACCAATTAACATAAATAAAAAACATTAACAGAAATATATTTATAATCATTCACTATGTGATATATATATATGCTATGACTATGATAATTTGAAAAGGCCTTATGTTTATGAGTTTTACTTCACCGCACGATACCCCACTTAGTATATATATATAATAAAATGACATATTAAATTGTAAAAAACCGCAGTTACTCAAAAATATTTTAAGCAGTTCTAAAATGAAGAAAATTAATTAATTACTATTTTATTTCAGATCGCGTAAGTTTTCGTCGTCATATACGTCGTCACTATAAGACGAAACAGTTTGCGTGTGAATGGTGCGAAAAACAGTTTGCGGAGCTCTGTGCATTAAGGAGACACGAACGCGTGCACACCGGCGAATTAAGAGAAACACCATATGAGTGCAACTTGTGTGATAAAAGGTATTTTAATGTCTTACAGAATATATTTTTTTGTCTATCTAGATGACAGTCCGACATAAGCAAAATTTCACTCTGTGACCTTACTTACCATAAGTATATTTAACTAATAATTAAGTTCTTAGCATTTAGGTTAAGATTTAGAGTCGAGACTTAGCGCTAAGTGTCACTCTCGTATGTCAAAACGAGACGTAAACAAAACGTATTGGATTTGACATGGGATTTATACCCGTATCTTAGTGTCATTAAATAATCTCTTGATCATTTTTTTAGCGGGCAAGTAGGTGATCAGTCCTCTCATTAATGCTCGACATCGATTTTTGGTTCTAAGGCATTCCGTTTTCCTCAAGATGTCCAAACGAGTGTTAATTGCGCACATATAATGGAAAGTGTAATAGTACACAGCCGTGATTCATACGTGCACCTCTGGGTTGAGTCGCACGTTTGCTCAACACTGTTAAAAAAGATAATAATTTATTTTAAGGTATTCAAATAACTACCTCCTGAAAGCGCACATGATGCGACATACAGGCTTGCGGCCATGTACGTGTGATGTCTGTGGCAAAAGTTTTGCCTCAATGCGTCTACTCAACTCCCATAAACTAACTCACTCCGATCACAAACCATACGCGTGTCCGGTATGCGATAAAAGGTAAATACTTTATGGCGTTAAATAATTATACCTTATTTTGAGACCATTGTCAGTTTATAACAATAATACTTGGCGATATGTTGGTTTAATAATTTTATTAATCAACTTCAAAAATATCGAAGATTTATCAATTAAAATACACATGTAGATTTTCGTCTCCAAGGCAGATATATTTTTGGTAAATATTTCAGATTCCGTCACGAGTCGACCCGTAAATCTCACGTACTCACGCACACAGGCGAAAAGCCGTACGTTTGTTCCGTGTGTGGGAAAACATTTCGTCAGAACTCTAATTTCACCGTACACATGCGGTCACATACTGGTATATTTTTTATTATTCCTTCAGTCAAGTAAATAAATCCAAAATTATGATACTTCGTTTGAATAATGTAACCAAATACTTAATTTCATTTTTAAATTGTCAGCTATCTTGATTAACAGTATTCTCTAACTTTATTGTGTTTTATGTTCTGGAATAATATAGATAATAGAAAAGTTTTTTTTTCTAGCCGTTTATTAATAAACATCTTAATAAAAAGCTAGCGAATTATTTTTCCTTATCACTCGTGTCACATGTCTGATAGCACTAGATGTGATTTCAACCTATCCTTAACAAAACGAATTTACATTCGTAGCCCGTTGATGATATTTATGAATTCTATAATTATTTACTATCAGGTGAAAAACCGTACTCCTGCGAGATGTGCCCACGACATTTCAAATCAACATCATCTCTAAGCTCGCACATGAGCAGTCACTCGAAGGAGAAACATTTCGCGTGCACTGTTTGTGGGAAGAAGTGAGTATATTCTTTCTCCATTGCGATATGGAGCAGACATATTTCTGCGAATATTTAATTGTTATATTACGTTTACTTCGGTTTTATTTTTGCACTTCTGTGTTACGATTAGCTCTCTATTAGCAAGTAGCCTGTTACAAGACTGTTGCACTATGACTTCAGATTTTTTATCGTGTTTTATGTTAAGTGTTGAAATTAGATTTTTATACATATTGTTACAGGTTTCTACGTCAATCTTTATCAAACCACATGCGCTTGCACACGGGAGAGCGATCCCACGCGTGTCCAGCATGCCCTAAACGATTCCTTAGTGCTTCACGTTTAAAGGACCACTCCAAGATACATACAGGTATACAGTTTCAACGGAACTGAATACTTAATTTACGTTATCATTTAGTTAGAGAAAAGTTTTTATTTTCTGACTATATAGTACACAAAGAGGCGCTCCCTTTATATGTATTACATTCTAGACTATACAATAATTATGGCTAATAAGTATGGTTTTTGCTGTGTCCGAGATGCCGCACTTGCACTTATATTTACTACACTAGTTTTATTATTCAACAATTAGGCTCAAAGCTTAATGCTCAATGTATACAGAGGCATTAGCACTTGTTTATAAAGAAACAATTTGTTTTGTATTGACACGGGCGATTGCCTTCCTATTAGCCAGTACATTTATGTGTATCTTATTTCTAATTATATCCAGCTAAATATCCATAGTAGCATATGAAATTTTAGCTCGGTCATAACTGTATGTTAGTAAATACTTATGCAAATTATAAATGAGTCCTTGTGCTACACTTTGTCAAAAGCTTGTTGTACAACATCTAGAAATATACTTGAACAAACTTTTTTCTCATCAAAGGTCTGCTGTATAATGTTAGCAATTATATGAACTTGACCTATAGTTGAATGCTTTTCTCTTAATCCAAATTGGTGCTTGGGTATAAGGTTTTTTTATATTCTAAGCCAATGCTTAGTTTATTTATTAATAATCTTTCGAATAACTTGGACACAAAGGAATTAGGGAGATAGGTGATTGTTTCATGTGGTGGTTTCCCTGGTTTAGGAATCATGACTTCTGCTATTATTCATAATCCTGGAACATATCTTAGCCTAAACGAAGCGTTAATGATATTTTTAAATTTACATTTCCCTTCATTTAATGAAGCATGAAAAACTATTACTTACTTACTTAATTAAATTTTTTAGATGAAAAACCGTTTGTATGCAATATTTGTGGATCGCTGTTTAAAAAGAAAGTATCATTGACAAATCATCTAAAAAAACATGACAGCAAAAACAATGAAAAGGTTAAGAAATCTGTGAAAGCAAAATCGTTAGAAACGGCTGTAGAAATAAGTGAAGACATGAACTTGCAAATAACAGAGGTACCTTTGGAAGTGTCAGAAGAACTTATTCTACAAGAGGACAGTAATGGGAAAACTGAATTAATTGTTATAAAAGAAGAGTATGCGCCTCAACTTCTAGATGGACAACTCATAAACTGTATCACATTGATCCAGACTTAGTGCAAGAAAAATATATCAAATCAAATTTTTTGTATAAGATTATTTATTTTATTCTGTATCAATTTTTATTGTTGTTGAAAATATTTTATTTAAAAATTAAAATTATGTATAATATAGCTTACAAATAAATTGTTATAAATATAAATACTCTCATTTTTTAAATAATTTAATGTTAAAAATATATACCTATTTCTATTTTAACACACTTAAATGCAAATAATTAATCTTTGTGCTTCAAAACCAGGAATTCTTTGCAGCTTCATACTTCTGAATATTTACCAACATAGAGTCATGAATTTCTTTTGCATTTCTGTTTTGGCCATAATAATCAACAAATTCACCATTAGGATCTACTAGGTATATTATAATGGTGTGGTCAACCTGAAAAAAAATTTTTTTAGTCTTAACTTATAAATATTGGTTCCTAAAATTCACAGAGTTGTAATAATGCAACAAAATTTTGAAATTTACAACTTATATTTTTAGTGTTCAAAATTACTATCTCCCTGGATAGTATAGATTCAGCCCTGCGATTCTGTAACTCACACAGCGGTTTTCATATCGGCGGTCGTTCTCAAATCAGTTGTGAAGCAGTAATTTTATGATTTGGCATTCTGATAAACAATAAAGTACAAGCTCCCACCTTTTCAGAATGCCAAATCATAAAATTACTGCTTCACGACTGATTTGAGAGCGACCGCCGATGCGAAAACCGCTGTGTGAGTTTGTGAAGTGAGTTACAGAATCGCAGGGCTGTTCTCGGTGAAATACAGCACAAAAGATATACTTCTTAACTTTAAATGATCATCAATGTTTGAACGATACAGTATTCTGAATTTCAAATCTAATTCAATATCTACACATGATTTCTATGATTTATGACTTACAATATAATCATTATCATCGTCTTGTGGTCCTGCACTGAAATAGACTCTGTAAGACCGGCAGGCCTGTTGTACTTGGTCCTTTGTGCCTGTCAGACCAAGTAGACGTGGTGTAAACTCCTTGCAATATCTGAAAATAAAATCTTTATTTTGTGTGTGTATTATATTTATACTTATATTTGGTTCACTGCAATACAAGGTCTTGCAAAGAACTATACATTGTTATTTTCTTAAGTAGAGTACTAAATAGAAAGTAGCTTACTTTCCAACAATCTCTGGAGTGTCCCTCTGAGGATCAACAGAAATGAACAAGGGTTGTAGAGGTGGAGACGATGGCGTTTTATCTGCAACATTCAAATAATTTTTTTCCTGTAAGCGCTTATGTCAAATTCAGCATCTACTTTAATAATAGCTATTATACTATAATAACTTATCATAAAATCCATACCATGTCTATCAACAACTTCTGCAAGCTTTTCTAACTCGTCTGGGCAAATATCAGGACAGTGTGTAAATCCAAAATATATCAATAACCATTTCCCTAAAAAGTCTGTGCTTTTTACTGTTTTACCCTGAAAGTTGAACATAGTTTCTTGATGCAAATATTATGCAATAGGTCATAACTATGAAATTATATTGAAATATAATAGTTCTCACGTTTTCCTTAATCGTAATTAAGTATGCTTACCTCGGAATCGACCAGTTCGAAGGAACCGCCTATTTTGGCTTTGCCTAGCTGCCGTTTTCTTTCACGATCTAAGGCTTCTTGTTTTTCTTTTCTAACATAAAGCATGAAACTAGTTAATCCTCCCGCAACAAGTGCAGTTACTCCCATTGATTTCCATGTTACTGGCCCAAAATATTTTTTCGGGGCTCGTTTAGGAGGAACAGCACAGTGTTTTGCTGGTGTTATTGAAAAAGCGCGACATGAGGGTCTTACACAATTCCGTAATAATGAGTTCATTTTATGATTTCTTACATTAATTCAAGTAATTAATTATTATCACAAAATTATCTAATCAAAATGGTTTTAAAATTTGTAAACCAGAAACCGCTATCTCGAGTCTTAGTAGTAACTAGTAAGAACGGCATGTTTTTACAGTGTCACTGTCATCTCATGATCTCGAGTCTTGAGTCTTGACACTGATTCGAAATTATTGTAGTGTTTGGTCGAATTGTCAAATTGGAACCATGAAAAATCTTCTGGCTGTATGCACCAAAGTCCTTTGCCTTTCCCATTAGGGATAAATAATTAATATCATCTCCATGACAAATCGGCCATAAATCCGACTTCGGAGTTCGGTAGACAAAATGAGAAATAGAAAGCCTGAGAAAACAAGAAAAATATATTATAATTATAATAATTAATGTTTCAAATATTTTTCGCCTGTCAATTGGGTAATGCGTTGGTGTTATATTGAAAAGTACTAAGTAGCCATTGGGAGTTAACAGTAGCCATTAAAATAACGGCAAGAAAAAGTGCGCGGCTCACGTGATTGGTGAATCAGTTATCAGTTGACGTTTGTGTCGCGCGCTGCGCAAACTTTCCCCCACTCCCTTGTTTAATGCTGACGATGTTTGCCGGTATCTAAACAGTGTTTGAAACACTAAGTTATGCTAAGTATATTTATTTTTTATAGTTTTCTAATAAAAGAAGATATCGCCTACGTCCCGTAATCATTCTTCTTTCCTCGACTTACGTCGTTTCAAGTTACGTCGAACAATGTTTTGACACTATTCCTCAAGCATAAGTCATTTGTTTCGATTTCCGGCATAGGAAAATTCACTTGTCTTGTGCATATTTGGAGAAAGCCATGAAAATGTTTGAAGAAAATGATCCTAATTTTGAGAGAAGTTTCAACGTTAATAACAAAATTTGTGCTGCCTATCAGTGTTACCACGAGAATTGTATGTAGAAAGAAGCGAAGCAATCTAGAATTCATAGTTTCATTAAGCCAAAAGTTTAATTTATTATTTCTCATTACATATTTTGATTACATATTAAAGTTTTATAATTATTATTAAAATAATTAACACACAAATACCAAAAATAACTAGCAATTTCATAAGTGCATATATAAATTATAATTATTTTAAGAACTTACTTTTGATTATAAAGTATGTATATCCTATCACCTATGGTATAAATGCAGTTTTTGTTTAATTTCGAAACCGTGTGGATCCTAACCCTTGAGTTTTACATGTAAACATACGTCTCGATTTACGTCGTTTCGATTTACGTCGCGTATTTCGAGAACCTAACATGCCGTAAGTACGAGGACTGCCTGTATACAAATATTGGATCCAAACAATAAGAAAATAACGCCAATAGCAACGCAAATAAAGTAATCGTATCTACTAATTAAAAAACCCAGAATGATATGAAGAGTTATATTAAATGATATGACGTCCTCAACATCAGGAAAGGGACATCCAGGTGACAGAAACGTAATACCAAAGAGAACAAACTACGTTTAATTACCCTTTTCCAACCCACACTCACAACATTGTTACTCGCTTGTTGCATTAGTATTTGATCCAAAATTTCTGTACAGAATTGTAAAATTCACAGAATCGTATAATAAGTAATATGTAGGCAGTATAGTACTAGATATGCTCAGCTATATTATATACATAGGTACTAATGTTAGGTTAAAAAATTAATACAGAGATATATATATATGTGGAAACTTTGATTATTTAAATACCTTTACGTTTTATTTTCCATAAAAAAAATGTAATTTACGTAAGGATTTGACATGTAAACCCATCATCAAACCTGTCATGAAGCAACGGACATGAAATTCTTTATCCATGATTGTTCCCATAACCCCCTTTCTGTTCTTGCTTTACAAAATTTTAATCGCACCTGAATGCTTTAGCTTTGTTGACTCGTTGCAGCCGTAGATATTAATTATTTCGAAATTTGAAGGAATCGTGAGAAACATTAATGAAAAAATAACAGTGTGACGTTTTTAGACCGCAGCATTGTAAAACCCTTCATTTAAATAGCGCGAGTGTTATTTGAATATTCCATAAATCTGGTGAACCTTGCAGCAGCAAGTGAATAAAGTTTTTTTCTAAAATGTGGAAGATCCGTTACGTAAGTTCTTCGGTAAATTAATAGTAAATAAATTATTTTATAGAAACTTATATTTTAAAACTACTGTTTTACGAAATAGAAATAACACTACGTACATTTTTTTTTATTTCTTTTCAGATTATTTTAACCTGGCTCGTATGCTATTTAACATCGGCACAAGAGTATTTACCACCCAAACCAAATGGAGGGGGCAAAAAACCAATTTCAGAACCAACAGTAACTAAACATTCATATTGTTTATAATATAATAAATAATGATTGAATAAGAATGAGCGTTAACCATTTTTTTTTTAATTTAGCCGAAAACGGTAAACATATACATTATAAATGTTATTAAAATGGGTTAGCGCGCATTCTATGTTATATTGACTAGAAAAAAAGTTAAAAATAATTATTTTGTGTATTTTTAGCTGCCAATAAATTATGAGTTTACTTATGACGTGCAAGACAACGCCGTCTCTTTAGACTTCGGACACTCGGAGAAACGAAAAGATGATCGGGCGTCTGGATCTTACCACGTGCTCTTACCCGATGGTAGAACTCAACTTGTGGAGTACGAAGCTGGCCCAGATGGATATAAACCACAAGTATATCATATTTTTAATTTTATACAATTTTATGTCATATAGGCAAAAAGGTCAATTGCAAAGTCATCATCATAATAATTATAGATTATTCATTAATACCAAAATCAACTAGAATTAATGTGATATTTATTCAATGTTTTTTTATAGTCAAAGTTGATGGTAAATCATAATCGAGGGTGAAGGAACTTCATAATTTGAGCACATAAAAAGTGTCAGGCGCTAAATATTTGATTTCTATGATTTTTTTAAATACTATCTATTCATACAATTAATACAAATTATTTTAATGTACGAAACAATCTTCATAGGGAGAAGAACCAATTTCATAATTAATTGCAGGTAATGTACATGGGTACAGCTACATATCCCACTCAGACTGGAACTGGGACAGGTGGTGACAAGTTCGAAGGTTACCACTACAACGCTGCATCGAATAGACAAAGCGTAAGACAATCTGCTCGCGGTGGAGCCCGACAACCCCCTATCGCGCCCTCGCCCGCTCCCGCTCCACCCGTGCTATACGCTCCGGCCGAAAATACCACGGAGTAAAATACTTAAGGAATGTAGCCTATACGAGATTACGATTTTATTAAATTTCGAATATACAAATAACGTTATAATACATATATATTACATTTAAAATTCTCGTGTCACAGTTTTTGTAACCAAACTCCTCTGAAACGAATTGACCGATTTTTATATAGGTAGGTCAAATAAATGAATTGTATTTTAGTAAATTTTTGTACATTGTGATTTGGCATTAAAAATATAGATATGTAACCTTTTACTTTTACCGATTTACCAATTCTCAGTTTGCCAATATATAATGCAAAACAATGTTTGCCGGGTTTGATTTATGAAAATTTCAAATGAAATAAACAGTATTTTCACTTAGTAAAATTTTTTTTTTTTAATATTACTAGTTATAGGTCAAGAAAGAAGACATTTCAGCATAATTTTTATTCTAATGAATACATCAGTCTACCTGCTTAATTAATCGAAAGTAAATTGGTTTTCCAATATACCTACTATATTATGAAACAAAACAAACAAATACATATTTAGTCTACTGTATATTAAATTCTTATTATCTATATATAATATAATTTAAATACATTTTATATCATATTTTATTAAATATATATATATATACCTATATATATAATTAAGTATACATGTTTTCTTAAAGTAGTATATTAACTTTATATAAAAACCGTATCGATAGGTTTCGTTATCTGCCTTAATATCTTTTAAATTTTGAAACACCCGGTAGTTATCACGCCATAGGCTGTCTTACAAGTACCGGCCCACATAGAATAAAGCTTTATTCGCTTAAAAACAAAACATAACTAGTACTCTTTGGTTTTTACTATGTACGAAGGACGTCTATGTGTTGATCTGGCCAATGAACTCTACGATGCGTGGATGAGGTTTCGAAGCCAATATTGTCAAACGAGTGGTAGTCTTTCTGCATACTCATTTCTGCTAAATTTCTATACCTGAAAAAAACAAATCATTAAGGATTATTGTAAGGATAATAAATGTTCTTATTATATTTTGTTGTGTAAGAGAAACCACCATGACGGCTGACATCACTAGACTCCAAGATTTTTCATACAAATACTAAGGCAGACATTAGCGTTAAACACTTTGTCAAACTCATGGTAGGGCTACAGGTATTTGCTTGAATCTCTAACATGCCTGTACACTTATGCCCAGGTGTGAATGCACAGATTATTCTCTCGCTACTCATACTCTGGAAAAACGAATATACAATGTTGCCTCAATAAAGAAACAGAGGTTCTTAAAAAAACTTTTTATATAAATAAAATATAAAACTAAAAAAAACTAATCTCCGACATTTCAATTTCATATTTTATTCCACAAATAGATGGAGAAAATGTGTCTGTAATTAGAGTTGTATCCCTTTATTTGCGTCAGGGGTTAAAATGTTGTTTAAATTAATTACCTCTTGACAAGGACGCAACATCCCAGCAAAAGCAGGACTTGTACAGCGAGCCACGCCAGACCCAATGCAACCAGCAGTAGTTCATGGACGCATACCACTGCACTGTCACTAATTTGGTTTTCTTCAGCTGAAGCCGAAGAAGAAAGTTACAAATAAAAATATCCCTTATTTAAGTTTTTACCATTTATTCATTGAAACTTTTTAAGGAATGGTACATAACAAACTTACGTGAAGAAGATCGATGATCAGCTCTAACAAGGGTATCAGTAGACAGGATATTTTTAGAGCCCACCACCATTTCCAGCTCAAGAGGCATCCGCCCATCACCGCCTGCACACATGACTGTACCACCCTGTGCCACTACGTTGGGCGCCCAAGCTTTCTTAAAGTAAAAAAAAAATATTTTACACGTAGGACATATCCAAAAAAGGAATTCGCGAGGAGTTATTTTTATTGGCTCTCAAAAAGTAAACTGTCTCTGATGATTTTCTTTATAGTTTCACTTAAGATTTTCTATTGTGTTTATAACAGTGACTATATTATGGAACAAAAACTGGTTATTTATAGAACCCTGATAACAGATTGAAAATCCACCTACTACTTTAATTATGAAAGTAATACCTCTTGAGTAATGGCAGCAGCAACCTCGCTATCATCATACTCATATGAGCTATTAATGTGCCGGGAGCTCCGGTACTGCTGAAGCTTTCCACAATTCACCTGTCAACATAAACGTTTGTATATACAAAATACCTATGTAACACGTTTTTTTTTTCAATAAAAATCATACTCGAAAAATACAATATAGTGTTTTTTTTATTTTGTTTTAATTAATTTCGTAAATTTAAAATTTAAACGCATTTGATTCAAACTAGTACAATATTATAAAAGGTACGACAATGCCACAAAAATAGGAGACGCAATTTAAAAAAATAAAAAAGTCGCTATTTCATGCATAACATTTTATACACTCACACACTTTTCAATGTAAAGTATCTTACAGATCAAAGACTTATTGTACTCTACGGATTTTTCGTAATAAATAAAATACTGACCCGTGCGCATTTAAGTTCACAGAACCGCACCATGATAGAAAATCTGATGACATGTGAGTTCGGAAACCGAAATGCTTTGAACTTCGCTGACAGCCGTTGGGTGTTGCCTTCAAACGTTCTTGTGAACGCTGGAAAGTCTACCTGAAAACAATGTAAAACGTGAAATAGAGGATTTCCTAATAGGGGTTGAATAATTTCTAAATAGGGAGATTTAAAGAGGAGTAGTACCGCTGTACCCGTTTTTATTTTTTAATATAAAAAAATACCTGTTTTTTCTCATACCTGTCCAGTAGGGCATCCTCTACTATCAAGTAGCAAAACAGAACTGTCACCAAGTCTAGATGATGCAACCAAGTGATAGGCTTCTATCTCTGTATCATCTGCAAAGTAAGAAATAGTCAAACAAACTACGACGCGGCTACACACCAACAAACGATTTACGAGTAATCATACTGTCTAGTACCTGTGGTTTCTATCCTTAATTCAAGTGGTTCTCCTAGAGAGACAGCACTAAGTCCGCTGTCGGCGTTAGTTCGCACTATGTACATACTTAGCGGAGCCGCGCCTAGACCGTATACTGCGCTTGCGCCGCTTTCGGAACTAGTCTCGCTTACTAGAGACGGCCTGCTGTAATTATTTTGGATTTCAATCAATTTCGGCATATTTTTATTTTCCTAAATTGTGATTTATCCCTATACTAGAAATACATTATAGAAGAATCATACGAGTATATAATATAACATTTAAATTATTTATTACAATCGGCAAGCATATAAATATTTTTTCACAAAAACACTATCACCTACTGTGATATCTTCACAGAATGTTACAGTAGTAATATAAGGAATAGTTAAAAGCTACTCGCCTCAATTGGAATCTCATTTATCTTAAAAGAATACTGCCATAAATTACAATAAATTTGCACAGAATAGAGATATACAATCTCTACCTTAAATATGTTACCACTGACGCGTCGCAATACATTTTGAATGCACACAATACTTATAACCTTGATTGCTAAGGAGCGTCGCATAAATAGGTCTCAATTTGGAAGGTAACGTCATTCTCATTTAAAAATCGTAAGCTATGGATAATTGGATATGAATCGTAGCATTCCTTTGTAACGTTTTGTTTTTGTGTCCATAATATTATTATATGTCCGATAGGTTATTGAATAGCCCAAATAACTATTGTAGTTACAGATATTGTAAGTTAGGTCCTTCTGGGTGATAACACCAAAAATATACCTGGCATCTCGAACAGACACTGTAGCATCAACTTTGGTATATCCACGTGACGCCGCCCCGGGTGAGCACCCAACTCTCACCCATCTATCACCTGCAGTCTGAATGATTGGATTGTTCTGGATCATCAACATAACATACGCCATTGTCCTAAATATGATAAAAATTATTATCGTTTTCCTTTCACGTAAGAATACTAAAGAAATTTTATTCGTTACCATTAATATAAACAAATAATTATAGTGGGAATAGATATGTGAGTTGCCTTATATATAGTGGAGTAAGTATAGAAAATCATACCACAAATTCAAATATCAATACCTATTTACGACTCCATTGGGTCCTTTAGAAATGCCGTAAGCAAAGTTGACATCACAATCACCATAGAAAGGTAATGATAACTTCACAATACCCGCAAAAGCTCGAGCACTGCACTTTTCACCATGGCCAGGTACGTACATGCGCCCTCGGAAGTTACCACGTGGTCGGTATGTCACAATCATATTAGATTCTTCACAATCCACAGATACTGTAATTTTTGTTTGGTTTTTGCTTTGGTAAATATTTTTTTCGTATTTTTAAAATAGAAAATGATAAATTGCTTCAAATTTTTTAAATTGGTTCATTTGAACCAACGAAAGTATCAACTTTCGTTACACATCAAAAGTTATATAGAAATACGAGTTTTCATTCATAATAAAAAGTTGTAACGTTTTGATTGAGATCTTTTTTTTGCCATGTGTCATATTTGCCTGCGGAATAAGAATTACTGCCAACATCGTGATACGTTTTGGGTTGCTATAGTAAAATGAACTAGAAAAATAGAGAACGAGTTAAGACGTCTTAAGCTTAAGCAATTCAGTAGAAAATGCATGTACATATTTATACTATTGAGAAATACGCAAGCATTTTCTACTGACTTAAAATTTAAGGATGACGAAATACTAGTACAATTTACATACAAACACCCGTTTCAAACGAAATTTTAAGGTCACTTACTGTTTAGACAAATAACCCGCCTATAGTAAGTAGCTTCTGATACACGTCGCGAGAGCCAAGAACCTGTGGAAATGAGATCCTCACTGTGCAGATCACAGAGACCGCGGCTCTGTCTAGATGTCCATGTGAACCCACGACATATAAAACGGTCTTCGTTCTCACATGCTGATTTGCACTAAAAAAAACTGAGATTCAATAGTTGATATATTTAATACAACATGCAAGCATGCTAAAGCATTCTTTAAAACATGGCACGCATCGAATTCTTAATCTTCTTCGGGTTTTTGTAGTGGGCTAAAAGGACTTTCTTAGAAATTTTATATTTATTAAAAAATAAAACATAATGTAAAATTAACACATAATATATTCCTTTTTTGAAAATTCAGGATGTAAAAATTATTTTATCTTAAAAGCGAATAAAAGTAACTATTTGATTGATATTCCAGTAAGTTACAAATATAGAAGTATAGATTATGAGTAGAAACAGGTAATGCACGCACGCAATGGACCTAATCAGATTCTCATCGCATTTTCATAATATATTTTCCGGTATAAGGTTTCTATATTTAAAACCTGTACGATCGATAACTGGTTTATTGAACTCTAAAATATGTAATACTTAATAAGTTATTCTTTTGGTTGTTCTATAATAAATTCTTCGTGTACATTGCTAGATAAATAGAAACTAATGTGTTTATTACATTCTACTTAAAGTAAAAATTCAAGATATTATATATATAAAATCTGTATTTTTTTTTCATGTCTGCCATGAAAAAAAATTCTTAATATGACTTTACCTCTTCCTTTGTCGTATCGTGAATGCTTAAATCAACTCGCTTAAGTGTCTGGTTATTATACTCCTCATAGGAACATCTCTCGATTTTCTTTGGATCTAAAAGCAAATAAAGGTTTTTAATAAAATGTCTACTTATAGCAGTATAATAAAGTTATTACATTCCCCAAATATAAATCACCTATCAATTCTTTCGGTTTATCAATGAACTTAGTCATTTGGTAAAGTCAAATTATGGTGAAACGATAAAGTAGCTTCTAAGAAATGTTATTAAAGTTTTACTAATTTATTTGCCATCTTTGGCCAATCGTTCTACTTTTCCACCGTGGTAATTATTTACTGATACAACGGCTGGATCAAATTATACTTACAATCATGTTCACAATCATTCTCTATATAATATGTATAGTAATTTGACACCCGGTATGCCTCGGGTTCAGTAAATTTATTTTCTCCGTTCAAGATGCAGTCTCCTATCGCCCTCACTGACACAACAAACGTGTCTAAAGGACTATTTGGCTCAATCCATTGCGCTGACCTGCAACATTTGACACTTTTAAACTTAAAAATTAAACGCTTAGAGATCAGAGTTACAAAGATTCTACAGAAGAAAACTTCGAGATAAAGGCTTATTGTCTCCGGAACTTCCAACATAAATTTCTAGTCTAGTCACGTCGTCTCTTTGAAACCCCGTATAACCCACAAACACTTTACAAAAATGTGACAGATTTTAGGGTACCTACGGGTTTAAGGGTCAAGTAATAAAAACAATTTTGTGTATAGTAGAACAAAAATACCTTTATATACGAACCTATACTTTCTTTCATTCGATGAGAAAAGAGCATTATAGCAATCATGTACGGTAATATTTGGAAGCACTTTGATATTTGTTCCTTCAGAATTTAATGAATAGCCAGGGGTACTCTCCATGGACCACCATTTCTTTCCACATCCTAGGGGTACTGCCAATTGAAAAAAGGAAACATAATTAAATCTTTTCCTCCAGAGTACCCGTAAAAGACGTAAATAAATTAAAACATATAGGTTGAACGAGCTAAAAACAATACATCTATATATATAAAAATGAAACCTGTTTTCCGTTGTCACGACATAACATGAAAACGGCTTGACCGATTTGTCTGATTCTTTGTTTATAATATTCCTTGAAGTAAGAGGATAGTTTTTACGGAGAGAAATAAAAAAAATTGAGTAAAAAGTCTAAAAACAACACTTCTATATTCCCATACAAAATATTCGTAATAATACTTAAAAGTCAATTTGAACTTTAATACCATGTCATAATGTTCAAGTTTTAGTGGAGGGTTTCCGGGAAGGTAAATTTTAATTTTTTGACATAATGTATTTGTTGTCTTATCAACTTTCTTTTTTTTATCTTACTAGCTAGACCGGTGTCCCAAATAGCAGAATAAGTATTAAAAAAAAATAAAGAATCGACTGTTAGGCGGTACGATGTTCGCCAGGCCAGCTAGTATATTATAAGAATGTTTGAATACTAACATTTTAGGCAAACTTTAGTGAAATAAGCGATATCATTGTCTGCATGGAGGTTAGTCACCGCTGAATAGGCAAGGCCCTGACAGTTGCCCTTGGCATATGTGACCACGACAGAGGCGCAGTCTTCTAATTCCCGACAGCGCCTGAGACAGGCTCCTGTAATAAAACATAAGTAACTTTTGCATGGACTATTAAGATAAGCCACGCTCCATAAATATAGGAAATATTTATTTTGTGTAATTATTATTTATTGGTACAGCCGTACTCAGATTTGTCCGTCGTTATGCTAATAGAGAAGTGAGAACGGTGCAACATCTTCCAAATGATTGTATTATGCTAGTTTAAATCTTAACTAGGCTTAGTACCCGTCTAACTCTTTATGTACGATTCTGATTACGGCTGCAGGTTTATGTGATAAAGCCAGTAAAGTTAGTTCTGAGTTGAATTTCCAAAATAATCTAAACCTGTTGTAAGAGACACAATCGTTTTTAGGTGAAACAATATTTTTTGGGAGGACAGTCTTCAGACAACCCTCTCGGTAAAAGAAAGTTAAAATCTACTTCAATACTAACCTGTTAGAGACTCCTCGCCACCACTCGCAGCGTACATGAATACGGGTACAGCTCGATCTGGCGTCATTCCGGGCCACCGAACAAAACTAGCCGACTCATCTTGGTTACATTCTGCGCTTACTTTAAGAAACGATATTAGAATTACATTATTGAATATACACTTTATTTGAGATAAATTATAGCTTAGATGTACAAAAATTATACTATGTATCATCATATCTATATGGGTTTAGTTCAACAACAGTTTCCCATACTATACTACATATATATTTATGATTCAATATCAATCAAAACGTATAAAATGTTATGGATTATTGGGTATGTTGAAAAGTAATGTAACTATGTATACGTATAATGTATATGTATAAAACTTCTAGTGAAACGACATAATTAACGTGTTCCAACATTTGAGTACTAAACATCAACGAGCATAAAGCTCGCTGAGAAAATTACTGTACTAAAGCCGTTATGTCGGAGGAAATAAGTCGAATGAATAAATCGTTGTCTATCAAAAAAATATCGCGTCTAATCTCAGAAATAATTATACTTAAATCTTAGAAGGTCATACAAAATATACTGCATAATGTATACGATTAACAATCTAATTATCTATATCAATTTGAATATTTCTCTAAAACATCTGTTTTGAGTCGTGTTTTTTGTTTAAATCGAAACTGGTCTTGTTTAATATGACAGTATACAAAGAATTCTTCTCTCGGTAACACGTGTGCTTGAACTTTCAACGTAAGTAAATATTTATTTATTTATAGTAACAGCTATTTAATCCTTATCAATATCTATATAGTCTATATCTATATACTTCTTCCTATCTCTATCTATATAGTCTATAAAGCGTTAACTGTCCTATTACCAAGGCATTTAGTATCTTTTCACACATGAGATAAATTTAAAAAATAGTAAGTACGATATCCAATAGATGACATAAAGAAGTAAGTTAGTAATAAATTGTTATTTACCTACCGAAGCCGAAGTCAATAATTTGTCTGTATAGTATATTTATATTGAATTCTTAACAAGGAATATTTAAAATAACAACAACCAACAATGATACTAATAGATAAACTATTTATAAAAATTGCTGATGTCATTTTTTAAACGAACTATTGATTGAATTTAGCATAATTTACAACCTTCTTACTCAACTATACAAGTGACTACTTAGAACAAACATACTCACTTGTTGCAGATATATAGAAATAAAAAGTATAGAGCCATAATAAATCTTCTAACACCGTCACTGATATAGTGATTATTATAAGAAGCGATACATGTGGTACATATAATGTTATTTGAAATATTTTAATTTTTGTGATAATATGTTATAATAAAATTCTTTAATCAGTCTTGATTTTTACCTTTTACCGAGGATAACAAATACATACCTTCTGATAAAATGCAGAGATTTATCAAACATAAAGCAGTTTTAACCTAGTGGTTTAAGCATGCGACTCTGGACTCTATGTTTAACCATCATAATTCCAAAAAATTCCGGCATGTGTCAGAAATTTACCCGAAAATTATGGAAAACATAATATGCAAAGACACTTAAAAAATTGCTTCATTGTTAAGGATCTCATAAAAAAGGTATAAGACCTTTATTTAACCTTTTTTGTAACAAATTAAGTGAGGTTTTAAATATGCCTCATAAAAGTCAAACAAACAAGGATAATATTATGATAACTATAAAAATATACAAAATGCTTTTACGCGAAGGTTCCATGTTGAACAATGCGAGATTAAACACACGTAATAAAATTATATTTCTTTTCAGATGAAGATCTTTCAACTGGAGACCGTGTTTCTGTTCATTCTACTTCTTTTAGGAGTTCAGGCCATTGACCGAACTGGGGTTTTAAATCCAGACGGAAAAAATCAATGTCCGATTAACACGACACCAGTGCGAAATGGCGGCAAAATAACATGTTTACCAACCAATAAAAAGATAATAACACATTACAAAAGACTTATTATTTTCGGAATAACATCTTATAATAAATAACTTTAAAAGAAGGAATTAAAGGAAGTACTTTCTGTTTATTTTAATAATGTAAATCTTATTTAATTATAGAGTTTGAATAATTCTTCAATATTTATAACAAAGTCAAAAAAGTAACTAAGTCCCGCCTAATACATATTTAACAACATAATCTGGACTTTTCTGTGATTTTAGACATTTTTTATTAGTGTCAATTGAATTGAGTAAAGGCCTGTATTGGTTTTTGAACGAATAAAGATAGCTTAAGTCGATTAAATTACAGTAAAACATGTTTTGGATTGCCTTCCCTTTTCGACGCTTCGTTAGACTTAGGGTCTATTTCACAATTTATGGATAAAGTACCAGATAGCTATGCAACACAAATTATTTGGAAGATAAATTGTGCTATTTGACACTTCATCGGACTCATAACTTATGATGGACTTTATGTGACGAATAGGGCTATCTAACAGTCGTGAAACGCAACAATAGTGTTTATCCTACCAATACGTAATAAATAGCTAATTTGGAACTTATGTGGAAATTATCCGTACATTGTGAAACAGACCCTTAGATCATAAATCTATAACAATGAACGTTATTACTGAGAGATAGTGTATTAAAGATGATATTGAAATTAAATGCATTTGGACATTTTATCACCTGATGAATTAAAAATCAATTAATATCATGCTAGATATCAATTTAATGTCCAGTGTCAATTTGGTTATTGTTGTAGAGGAAAAGAAATGAGACACTCTTTTATCATGGACAAGCATTTACGTATGTATAGAAACATACGTATATCCTTTTTTCTTTTTACGTCTTTCTTCTTTCCCAAGGTATAAGCCATTTAATTATCCATATAAAGAGTTACTTTAAGACGTAAGATTTTTCAAGAGAAGCCATTTATAAAATCTGTAAATGGTCATTATATAAACTCCAATTACATAGTTAACGACCTAATATCACTACAGAATAGATTTTGGAATAGTTTCGATAGAAATCCTTATACAGGTATATATCTTTATATATTATATTACTTATATAGGTATATATTTTAATTTCAAATATTATGTTTGATTTATATAAATACAATTACACGTGTGTTTGTTAGTTATACCTTATCTATGGTACTATTAGAGGTGAACATTGGTATCACCGTAAAGAGAATCTAATTACTTTCTTACCTTAGTGCAAACGGCATATAACTTAGAGGTGCTGGGTCCGATATCCAGGCGAAACAATAGCTGTTTTGGATTGGTATGCACCGAAGGCTGTACCACCGAAGGATCTACTTGTCTTTAAGACAATTCATTTCATTTTCATCAATTAATAAATACTTTCTGGTTATACTACTTAGAACAAACGTATGAATGGACTACAGATAGAGGATTTTAAGGTGTAGATGGAACGGCATTGATTGAAATTCAAATTTTTAACATATTCATGTTACATTATTTAAAAGAGTAAAATATAATACTTACTTCCTTCAATTCCAAAAATGAAAAGCACTATACTAAAAACTACTTTGCTTATTATGTAATACATACTGAACGCCACAATCAAAACTAATACACACACAAAAACTATAATGATCAATCCGTGTGCATCATAGAGTACTTAACTACGAAATGACAGACAATTTAAGGCATTTTATTCAACAGTCTTAGGACCAGCTGTTTAAACACACCGAAAATTCGTTCACTAAAAGGTTTACCAATTTTTACGTCACACACATTCGTCCTCACATTTCATAGTTTTTCCGACGTTTGTTGAGTACTATTTACTGAAATCAAGTGCAATTGTGTACTGGTCCCCACTACTCGTCACGACCTTGCAGTTATTATGGTGTTACAGACAATTTACAATAGAATGACGAGTCAACGATAGTGAAAACGATGATAATATGATCGTTTGACGCCGAACTACGTATTTTGTAACGGCGGTCTAAATACCCAGTAATAAACAATGCTTTCAGAAATCGCGTAACAATATCTGCTGGTAGTTGAAATTACGATAAACAAACTCAGCAGACTACAAAGTAACATTACAAAAAAAAATCACTGGTGTTATATATTGTTTTGTATTTTATCCTGTGTTTCTCGTTGATGTTTTTGATATATGACGATACCTATAAAATATCTTTGTTTATGTGTTTTAAAGTTACAAGTTTTAAAATTATGGATACTCTACTGTAATTACGGAGTCTGGAAGTACTGGTAATTACTGAACTGATAACCAGTATTTTACTTTTGTGTTACGAAACCATCCATCATAAAATGTTTGTAAATTTTGTCACACAGATAATTTGCATAAATTGATAAGGAACACGATATCCGTCTCTTGGTAATATGCTGGTCGTTAAGAGTTTTTAGCCATGCGTGATACTGATGCAATACGTTGGTCCTACGTACTTCCTGTCTTCATAATATATATATTATATGTATACATGCCTCTAAGATTTCATATTCATATCTGTTGTAATAAAAAAGGAGGGAGTTTACGAATCATTCAAGGTTGGCGATCCAATACGTAGATATAACTTAAAAAGTCACTAAGGCTAAAAAGTAATTAAGGCCATATTCATAAATTACGAAGAAACATGATGACATGAAACTGACCCTTAGTAAATCATATAAAAATATTCTAAAAGTCCGTGGTTTTGCACGGTTGACATGCAACCTTTTATGCTTTGACCTATAAAAGCAATTTGTTATGCTAATTCAATTACATTCAGCATTGTTATGCAAATGATCGACGAAGAATACTCTGATGGCGTGAGTAGACGCGACATTTCGAATTAAAAAGCCAGACATTTCTTAAACATCTTGAGGCTAAAGTAGTGCATATATTGTTTCAGCGGGTGTACGTTTAATAGTAGGTAATAAGAGTAGGAATAAGTTAAGCAAGCAAGCATTATATTATTATATTTGTTAGAAAAATTTTAGTGTAGATTTAGCGAAAATATTTGGCGTAAAGTTTTTCTGGCACTCTCAAACTACTTGAATACTATATGCCATATCACCGACAATCGTAGGTATGTATATTAATTTGATATTTGTCATTTAAACGAAAACTTATAAGACAACGTCGGAGATTTGATAATCCCAGTCCAAAAAAATAAGGTTAAGATTTGTGGGAATGCAAAAAAAACAATAGCGAGGATTACGTATTAGTGAGACTAAACTTGCTCTAGATCTAAAACGATATTTCTAAAAGGGAGATAACTATTAATTAATAAACAACTGTTTTATAAACTCATTTATTGTGCGCTTATAACAAACAAAATAACTTATAATTTACACTCTCAAACAAAATGGCAATGCAAGGCTATAAGTATATGTATAAGGTGAATTTGCAAAACGTTAAACATCTTCAGGTACAACTTTATAATATCCAAGGAATATTCATTTTAACATTTCCAGCTACAATATCTCTCTATAATGTAATTTACAACATTGTTAGAAAAATATCATAAGATTGACATACTCTCAATATTTTTTCTTTATATAATTTTGAACGTTATAAGGCGTTTTTGGTACATGTAAGATTTCCATATAAGCTTATATTATAATCTTTATTACTAGCACTCATAAAAACTAATGTAGATGGTAACCAAGCCTGTGGTAATTTAAGATAAGGTTAAGCAACAGGACTATATCTCAATCTGGGTTTGTCAAAACTGTCATAGTTCAATGGTTTAACAGATGCTAAGAGTCGATTTAAATTTGTATAACATATATTTTGACGCTGGCTTGTGACTTAAAATGCTAGAAATTTTGCAATAATGTGCTATGCTTAACATGAAAATATATTAGATAAATTTGTATAAATTTGAATGCTTTGCCGATTAAATATTACAAAACCGACACGAAAATTTTGTATTTTACATAAATTAACACATTTTATATGACTTATCTTTCTAATTCATAAAGAATTTAAATAAAACCACGTTTTGAACATTATATATCATAAATTGTATATGTGACACACCTTATGTATTAGGTATTTAATTACATAACCTTTTCAATAATATCTGATGATATGAACTTATAAGAATTTAAAATAATAAAGAATTTGGGGGTAATAAGGATATAATGGACAACTATTCAACAACTCTTCCAATACTGTGCACAAAAAATTAAGTATGTAAAAAACAATAAATAATTATTTTATATCATTTCTATCTTTTCATTAAAGAAAAGAAGTTGATAGTTTATAAAAAAAATAGTAAACATAGATAATATTTGAGAATTGTACAGAAAAGTTTAAGTGCGAACTAACGCTTCCTTCTGTCGAAACGTATATACACGAGGACTCGAATTTGTTTTTTTTTTAAACCTATCATGTTACCGCGTGGATTCCTTACCTCAAGGGTTCCCTATGGACGTTTGCTTCCATGTCGAATTTCATTGTCAAAATAAAGTAATGAATAACTTTTTTTTTTACGATTTTTACAGTTTATATCGTCACGACGTGGTTTTTAGAAATAGATTTTTTAAAGCTCAACTCAAGCCTCAATTTGTAGTATTTTTTAAACCTATAAAACCAATAAAATTAAAACATAACAAATATACTCGGTGGATTCAGGTACACGAACCTTTTGACTAATTTACTTTGGTTTAAAAAAAACAATTTTAAATAAATACAACAGTATAAATAACAAAAGTATAAAAACAACAAATAATAATAAAATAATAGCAGCCAATGTAAAAATAACACTGCAATAAGCCTCTTTAAGCATTTCCAAAAACCTTTTAATAGTTCCAATTTGGCACAAGCATTTTGAGCTTATTAAATTCTCTTGAATATATTTTATAGCAAGCATGTACGATTTAAAGCGATATTGAAAGATTTCGGAAAGCGGAATAAAGCTAGACAGGTATCCGATCTCTGAGATATGACAGAACCGAAGCGGTTCCCTTCGCAAGTATCGCGTGCCGAGGTTGTCTAAAGCAATTACCCATCAGTTCTAATGACCTGGAAATATAATATTATTATAATACAGTCTCAACAACATAATGACTAAGAAAAACCCAGAAAGCAGTTTTGATAAAAAATTCTGTGAATTCAAATTAAGTTTTTTTGCTTTATATTATTGGTTAAGGTTGTTAGTATTATGTACCCGACAATTAAAAAACTTAATTAAATTAAAATTAGTGCAGTTTAGTGCATCTTGGAAAATTAAAAACCCATCTCCCAGACGCGCATGGGAAAATTCAAACATATACAACAACTTACATACATAACACATATACATTAACTTAACTCGAGTTAAGTTAATGAATAAAACATTGCGTCAGCTATTTGTATGAAAGACAACGCTTCTTGTGGTCGCGCGCAAAACCTTTCATTACACACAATAGATACAGAAGCGAGAAAAACTCTTTAAAGCAGCATACCTGAGGTGTGTAAAGTTGCCAAGCTCCGGAGGTACGCTAATAATACTGTTATTGGTGAGGTCCAGGACAGCCAGCTTCTTCAGCTTTGCGAGAGCATCCGAGGATATGTTGATCTCTGTGACCTGGTTTTCTGCAGCCAAAAGGATCTCCAAATTGTCCAGCTCGTATACACATCGCGGGATTTTTGTGAACCTGATGTATTGGTTTTACACATTGCCAAAAACGTTATGCAAATTTGTTATTATTAATAATATAAAAATTATGACTGATATTTACGGCTGTAAATCACGTCGGTTGCGTCATAAGTTTAATGAACCTATGGCCACGCTTTCTATAATATGATAACTAAACGAGTTTTATTTTGCAAATTTTAGTTTTTTACATAATAAACTTAGAAAAAACTTACTTATTATTGGATATGACGAGTTCTCTCAAATTTTTCAATCCCCCAAACTCTATGGGGAGATCGGCAATACAATTTTTGGCCAGATCAAGAAACTGCAGATGGGAACATCGGCTTATCTCAGACGGAACATTCTCAATACTGTTTGATGATAATATTAGCTGGGATAACGTGTCGCTTAGTATTGATATACTGTAACAAATATTTTTATTTGACTATCTTATCCTTGATTATACTGAAATAGGAATGTGCCTAGGCCTAATACAGGTCATATGTTTTTGAATTGGCTTCAGGTACAACAAATATGTAATATATATAAAATAAAAATGTGTTTATTCATTCGAATAAAGAATATTCGAATCTATCGTCAAATCTGTGCTGCTCTAACGTAGAAGGTCACTAACTACATCTTGCACCTGCTCCAAGTCTTTCTCCATCGCTGTCTCCTCCGAATGTCTCTCTGTATTCGGGGTATCTACTGGCCCGAGAAAATCACTAACGAGCAGTTTGGAAGCGCTGCGGGCCATCCATTATCCATTATCAGTTCAAGCGACGCAAGTGGAAATGGATAGGCCATAATACTAAGAGATTCTAATTATATCTCCAAGCAGGCGCTAGATTGGACCCCTCAAGGAAAGCGGAAGCGTGGCCGTCTCAAGTAAACCTGGTTTCGTACAGTTGCATATGAGGCAAAGAGAGCCGGAAACACTTGGGGCGAGGTTCAAGACCGAACGCGATGGAGACTCGCTGTGGATACCCTCTGTCCCATCTATGGGTTATAGGATACTAAGTCAATCATGGTTTAGCAGTTGAAAGGTAACGGTGGAACATTAGGATTCGTATTTCTTGTAATAATATTATAAATACAATAGGTTTAGTTACAGCCGTATTATTAGTATCGAGTTTTGTTTTAAACTAACTATATATACTTATTTAAGTATTAAGAATGCATACTTGGCTAAAAGCGGCCAAATTTGACCCTTCGTATGTTTAGGTAAGTTGGTACAGTTCCTTTGAAATCAATTAATGAAGTTGTAACAACCATAAACAGTAATATTACTCTGGTAAGTTCTTAAGTCTCTTTACATACATACCCTTTAGGAAAAGCTTGCAACTTGTTCCTCGATATATCCACGATATGAACTTCAGCTTCTGCCGCAGTTCGGAACACTTCGTCGGGTATTAAGGTCAGATCACGGGATGGCACCGTCAGGGACTGACTTTTTTTTAACGTGAACCTAAGATTATTTTTTTATAATAATTCAATATTATGACGAAAACATATTTCATATATTTTAATTCTTGTGTAGATTGTGTTATGAGAAAGCCAAAACAAACTCTAGAATATTTCCCCCTTATTTCCGAAAACTATATCGATTTAATTTCACTCATTTAATAAAAGTACTCTCCGGCTCTTTCTAATAATGTGTATCTGTTGAAAAGACAGACATGACAGCCGAGTACTTTTACTAAAAGACTGCAATTCTGATTGTTTTCATAACTTGCCTGGAATAATAATCTCAATTTATACTTAAAAATACTATTATTATTAATAAACAAAATTTTATATTCTATATTTATTTTGTCTTTGTATTATTTGGTCGTTTTAACTACGACCAAATGAGTGAAAAAAAAAACTGTTTCCTGTAAAGAACCACAAGTATTTCGTTACATTTTAAAATATTTTGTTTCGATTTATATGGTATATAATAATAAATTCTCAAATTAAAAAAAAAAATTATATATATATATATATTACTGACTTATCTGGCCACTCAGATTCGTATCTGGTCTCCCCAACAACTTCCTCTGTGATGCGATCCCGTAAGTATTTCATCATTCGGTCAGTTCCCCCTCGAATCACGTCCTGACGCACGAATGACAATTTGTTGCCCTCCATACTAATACTTTGTAACTGGGACAACAAACCTAGATTACGCGGTAACCTATTAGATAAAAAATATTTTTTACTAGACTTGATAGGCGCATACGCAAAGATCTACTAGATGTATTGTTTAGACTTTAGACAAACAACGTCGCCATATTTCTACATATTCTACAGATTTCATTGATTTTTAAGTTATTGGTTCTACTAAAAAAAATATTCTATGAACCCTTCTGTATGCCAATGAATTTTGGGGGTTAGGTTAGGCAAAAACACTTACAACAATTGATTATAATTATACATACTTATTTAAATTATTATTTGTCAAATCAAGTCTCTTTAGTTTCTTCAGCAATGATATGTTTTCTGGTATTACTTCCAATTTGTTATCCCTTATATTTAACACATTCAAATGTTGTATTTGGTCGCAAAATTCTTCAGTAATTTCCTGTAAGAATAAAATTAATATATTTCTGAAAGAAAATACACTTTTATTATGAACACAACATATCAGTTTTTATTTTCTATGAATACGAGATATAAATAACTCATCAAAGTCATGAATATTTATTTGTAATGCAGATACGCGCCGTTTAATTTCACACATTATTTCACGCTTTACAAATTTGAAATTGAAAGTTGTTAAGTGGTAATGATTTTCCTTTTACTAAATTTCCTTTAATTAATACTTTATTTGTTGTTTCCCCTTCAACAACTATTTAAAATATCTAAGTCAGTTACAATAAATTGGATGATTTTAAAAAAAAGCAAATGTTTATTCTGATACCTTTCAAACATTTGACACTGTTTCAAGTCTTATGAATTACCTTTATAAAATTGTTTGCTAAATATATTTCCTTTAATGCTGTGCACCCATAGAAATCAGGCAACTTTTCAATGTCATTATGATTTGCATCGAGTATTTCCATTTTTCTTAACTCACCCATTGCTGGTAGCTTCTTCAAATTATTATTGCTAATATTAAATTTTTTCAAATCTGTGGACATATTTATTTTTTATATGTACATATGACTATGAAATGTTCAAATCTTATTAAATTATAATATTGGCTAATAAAACGATTTTCTTATTAAAATTTATCTATGTTCAATGTGAGAACAAATAAAAAATAAATCTTTTTTTATAAGAAATTAATACTTATCTATCTTATTCAATGTAAGTCCACAAGGACACAAGCACAATCCATCTTTAGTAGTAAAATTTTAGAACTGTTACAATCAAATAAAAAATTCTACTATTATAAAAAAGAATACCTCTCAAATTAACAATATCTGGTGGAAGTTCCATAAGTTCATTGTGTGACAAATTAAGTTCCACTAGCCTTACCAGATATCCCATACCAGGTGGCAGAGATGGTAACTTATTGTGGGAGAGGTCCTTTAAGAATAGTAATATTATTAATGTGATTTAAAAAATATCAATAAGTAAATATATGTAATTAAAGAATAAATATGATGCTTTTCTGTAAACATAGTACACCAAAACATATTTTGGTAGCATGGATACACTTCCAATAATATGTTCTTAATTACTTCTTGTTGAATTTGTTAATATACAACAACAACTTACCAAAAATGTGAGCATAACCAAATCTCCAAAATCAGCTTGAATTATATTTAATTCATTATGAGATATGCTTAGCCATCGCAATTCTGTTAATTTATAAAATTCTATTGGCAACTCTTTTATTTTGTTATGATCTAAGCTTAGATTTGATAAATTTTTTAACTGCCCTAATTCTGCTGGTAAAGATGTCAATGCATTGTCATGCAACTGAAATATAAGAAAAATATTTTTTATTAGTATATTTATTTTATTTTTCTATACAGTTAGTGTAAAATAAATTAACTGCATTTACCTTTAGCGTAACAAGTTCTTGCAGCAGCTTGACATTTGGAGATATAGTGTTAACGACATTGGAACTGAGGTCTAACATTTTTAAAGGTTCACAGTTCCACCAATTACTTTGATCTGATCTGGCAAAGTCTACCTCTCTAGTATCGTCCATAACAAGTTCATCAATTTTCCAAACATTTTCAGGTACTGAATGAATACACATTAAATTATAAGATTTTCGCGGTACTGCATTTATTTATAAAGTATTGCATTGTGGACACAAGGTACATTGCAACAGTTCTAAATTAAATAATCTTACCAGTGCCCAAACCCCGGTTGCATAAGCTCAGCTGTCCTGTACGCTTAGCCGATTTAATTAAGCCAATTGATAGTTCATTTTCATCAGCCTTTTTATCTTGAAGGTGAAACACAGATTTATTACACACTTTTACACGCGCTTTAATTGGTGTTCGTCGGGACATATCAGTAAATTTTTAACTTATATATATACTATAAATAGTTTAAATATCTAATCGTTTGATACTTCAATTATATTATTATTATAATTACAAAAAATAACAATAATATGCATGTAGCGTGCAAGTGTTTGTCCCTTGCCCCTTGTTTTTAAATTTCGATTTCATTTACGAGTTGCGTCTGTCAAAAGTCATATGGACATATGACATTTAATGATTGAATATTTGAGTCCACAGACTAAGCTTGAGTCTTTAAATAAATACCAAGTAACAAATTACTTTTAATTTTTCAATCGCTAGTCGCTACCTTAATTTTAAATATGCCTGCATGATTTCAGCCAAATAAACTTAAGAAAGTAGAATAGAATAAATATTAGTTATTTATTTATTTCAAACTTATTTTCACTTATCTCTTATCTGCATTATGAACCCCACCAATAAGGATTTCAAATAGGTACTGAGTATTTGCTAGATCCCTCCTTGCCCCTAGCGTAGTAAATCCAACCGTACCCGAAACGAACAATGTCGGAAACATGATCGGGTAGAACGGGTAAATTCGCTCCACCATTGTTAAGTATTTCTTTTCATGTAGGGCCCAAATCATTAGGTTACTTTTCAAGGGGCTTCTTAAATGTGCGTTATATAGACAAAGTTATTTATTAATTTAGTTAACACAATGTACATGTTATGAACGTCAAGAATTAAATACGTATTAAATGCTTCTAATTTTACATTTACTGAGTTCTTAAATCAAGGGCGTAGAACGGACGAGAAGAACTGGCTATAAACTCTCCGCCACTCATTTTAATCGCCAAGTTTTTAGTTTTACATAATGTTTGTAAGTAGCTGCAACAATTACACCATGTTCCACATCTTAACTAATTAATAGTTAATTAATAATAAAAATAATAAAAACAAAGACTTGTATTACCAAATTTACTGTGGTATAATTTAATAGGAATTTTGAATACTCTAGAAGTATTCAAAATTCCTATTCGCTTTTTACCATATATCTTTTATGTAACTTCAAAAAGTTAAGACTGCATTTAACTGTACCCCTACCCTAAATCTTAAATTTTCCTTAATTCTCAATAAATAAAAATAATCGAGGACCGTGCTCGTGCGTAATTAAATTATTGCGCATTGTGTTATTCAAATGGAGTTATTTTATTATTTCTTTCGCAACAATTTACTACACGGTCAATATCATGCTGCAAACGCAAAAAATCTTCCACGCTACAAATACGGAGAGACAATTTAAAATATTATGCTATGAGAATATTAATAACATTAGTAGGATTAGTTATTAGCTTACTCCATTTTTCTCAGGATGCAACGGATATCCGCCACCACCAGAATATTACGAGAGCCGACGTAGGAACGACATCATTTTCATCTGAGGCACGCGGATGATCAAATACCATCAATTTCCTAACTTAGGGTTGTCAAGTATGTTTGTCTTTTTTAAAGAAAAATTGCAACGGCAATTTCACATATTTACAGCAATACAATTAAGAAACGAAAATGTTTAATGTAAATTATAATTTTAATATCATGCATAATATAGTTTCATATAGTTATATAATACTGAGATCTTACCTTTAAAAATATTACTGTCAGTATTCGTAATTAAAAAGTTCGATGAGGGATAATATATCACAGAAGTATCTCCCATACCTGGGCACGACAAGATTTTCGAAATAAATAGTTTCGTCTTTTAATTTCTAGAGTAAAAATAACAAATTGCGAAATGTCTATAGTAGAATATTATAGTTGCAAACGGCACACGGCACTAGAATTATTAGCAAAACCCTACAGAATGTTTCAAAGAAGGTAAGCACTTATTGAAATAATCTTCATAAATTTTATTGTTTGGAACAGTTACATAAATATTTTATTAGAGTATAATAAACTGTCAATTCTAATTATTTACAAATAGTTTCTATATTTTTTTCGGATGTCCAAAGCCTAGAAGGCTTGTGTTTCTATGCGCAAATAAAGTATACGCTATTTGTTATATATAGATGTTACGTAGAAATATAAAATAATTTTCGTTTCACGTTCTTTAGATTTTTCCTAATATGTTATATATTTTTTTTTATAATATGAACTGTAAAACTCTACCCGCTTTCTATGAATTACGGCTTAGAACATGCGCTTTTTTATTTTTTTCTTTTAATATAATTTTTAAATAATTTATACTAATTCCAATTTCCATGTGAATCCGAATACGAAACTCATTTCGCGATCACGATTCTGATTCAAACAAATTTTGGAATTCATAAATAATTATGCTTAAAACAGACAAAATATCATGTATTGAACCTTTTAATTGTGATAATAAAAGAGATTTTGACCGTTTAACCGTATTTTCTTTGCGATCAATAGTTTTAATTCTATTATTTTTGAACTCTGTTCTTACGTTATTTAATTTATAAATAAAAAAAGTTCAATTTCCAAATAGTATAAACGTCTTCTATTTTTATTCAAAGCGATAAGAAATCTAATGGCTTGAATGTCGTGATGTGAATTGACATGGAAGTAACGTCCTGACGTCCATCTCTGTTTCTCTATATAAACATTACCCTCAAAAATAACAGCCAGATTGGTTTTAATCTTAAAACAAGATAAACATTTTTGCCAAAGGAAGCATCATGAGTAATACGTTAACGGCCATATTCTCATTTTGGATTTTCTGGATAATGACATGTGATGCTGGCCCTTCAAGTGCTAGATGTAAGCTAAAAAAATATTCACACAAAGCCATTCAAATGGATCTGAATGGACTTCGATGTTGGGATGACGTTAAGATAATGTCATGTTGGGGTTATTGCCTATCTTACGAGGTTAGTATGCCTGTATAGGGTTAAACAGATTTTGCCATAACTATATGTTATATATGTACCTATATTGTATTTTAACTTAGGTAAAGTAAAACATTTAAAACGTCAGTTTTGTTCAAACGAATTTTGACTTTCTACCAGATATCTCACTGGCAGTTTCCGTATAAGGAATCTCATCATCCTGTGTGCGTTCACGGTGAACGGAAACATGCTTCTCTGAAATTACGTCACTGCGACCCAGGAGTAGAACCAGGGACAGAAGTGTATCATTACGTGGAAGCCGCTAGCTGCAAATGTCAGGTTTGAGATTCTTTTTACATTATTTGTTTTTTATATATTAAAATCTGGGGGCTCACCACCAAAATTCCGGGTGTTCAACTCATAGATTAAACTTGTCAATCGTAACATGTAGTTATTTTCCCTAAACTGCAATTAGCCCTCTTTTCAGGGTAGGTAATTTCTGGCCTAAATGCCATCATTGTGACACTACCATCGTATAAGTCATATTCTTATTCTAAATGATTTTTACAGAGACACAAACAATTCGTAACAGTTTTAATTTTAGTAGTAATTTTAGTTTTAATAGCAATTTCTAATAAATGGTTTTTATAATCCGGCGTTAAAGAAGTAGTGGTAAAACTCCTGCAGATTATTATCGTATAGGTATTTCTCTTGACCTCTATTACGCCTTCAGGTATGCTCTTCAGAGGACACCAGTTGTGAGTGGCTTCCACCAGATTCTTCTATAGTCGACGGCTTGATAAGAGAACAATTACTGGAAGACATGGAATAAACTGATCCGCTCGAATTAAGGAAAGTTACACTTTAACAATGTATAATATGTTTTATGAAATAAAATAATTTTATAAACATTAAAAAATATTATTTTCTTCTATCTCTAAATATATCAAATTCTCGTGTTACTTACAGTGTTTGTAACCAAGCTCCTATGAAATGGTTAAACCGATTTTTATATATTTTTGTAGAGAGTTTAGGTAGAGCTCAAAATAATATTTTTAAAATCGTGATGGGTGGGTGGCACAAAAACCTTGATAAATTATACTTAATCACTCTACACACTAAATTAAAAATTAGTGAAAAACGTATGAAACTTCGTGCAGTAGTTTTTGAGTTTACCGTAAACAGACAGATATGAGCGGTGTCTCCACGAAATCATCTAATATATAAAATTCTCGTGTTGCAATGTTCGTTCCCATAGGTACGCCTCCGAAACGGCTCGACTGATTCTTAAGAAATTTTTTATGCATATTCAGTAAGTCTGAGAATCGGACAACATCAATCTTTCAAATCCCTAAATAATAAGGGTGTCCAACCCAAAAAAAGTACTATTAATTAACTTTTTTTATTTTTTTATGATACAACATCCTACATATAAAAATAAATGCAACCCTTAATTTTTACCCCTCTACGATCAACCCTTAATTAACTTTTTGTTGTTGCTGCTGTTATTGTTGTGTTGTCTCTTTGAATAGAATTCAAATAGGCCGCGCATAATTTATGAGAACTATGCGCATTGATACTGCGCATGCGCAATAATATTTAATTAAGATTTATAAAAAAAAGTTAATTATTATTAAATTACAGGATAATGAAAGCCAAACAGTTGTTTATTTTGAACGAACAGTTATTGAATAGTTCTAAACTATTAGAAAAAAAAAATATCTATAGTTCGTGCCAAATTGAGGTTCAATTTTTTTATAATTAAAAAAAAAACGAACAAAAATTTTTTTTGATAGAACAATGAAGAACAGTTAACGAAAAGTTGATAGAGCCAAAAGTGCAAAAAATTAATTTCCCCCCGCCAACTTAAGGTTCCCCTACAAAGAATACAATGTGTGATACAATGCGATAGACTATAATTATATTTCATTTAGTAGGGAATACATAATAACACGATTGAATAACACAGAGTATAGTAAGTAGTAACTCATCTGTAATTAATCTGTGCTGCTGCCTACTTAAAAAAATCATACAATAGTGTGACCAGATTTAGTAGATTTCTACTTTTTTGGTAGATTTTGAGGTACTGTCAACAGAATTTAGTATGTAAAAATTATTTGGTATATTTTAGTAGAATTCACGCTTTTCAGTTATTCTAGTACTTTTTTTGGCATATCGAATAAAAGCGAGGTATTCCTCTTTCATCGATTGGATTATAACTATTTAATATTTATTCTTTTCGTTACCATTCGTGCCGTGAGCATAGAGTGTGATGTGGGAATTCCTTTATTGAGAATTTATATAATCGAGTTTAAAATGAAACATAAATATACACAAGGATATCGCAATGAATAGGAGCAAGATCCCTTATTTAAAGTTGGTTATGTAAATCTACAAAATTTTACGTTATTTTTCAAAGTGATCAGACCCTTATTCATAAAATTGAAACAGACATACAAAACATGATGAGTTCCATTTTGAGTTGCTTTATGAAGATAAATTATATAAAAACTACTCCGCTTCAGTCAATAGATCTGACAGAAGTGTGTTCAAGTTAATGGACTCAAAATTGCTTTATGACAATTTTACCCAACATAAAGATGAAAAATCTTTAAATGATACTTAAAGTATCATTTTATACATTTTTGTTTAATTATATTTTTATTGAGAATTTAATTTTAAAAAAACTTGGTTTCTTTTAAATTAAATTCTTATTTTTATTATTCTATCGTTTTATCAAGAAAACTTTCATGTTTTACATTGTAATACAACAGCAAAAAATATAATAGATTTTCTCGTTCCTTTCGTTAGAATTCAGTAGTTTTTAACCTCCACAAGCAGTAGATTCGTCAATTAAAATCTGGTCACACTTAAGTCTTAATACATCATGCGAATAGCAATTAGCGAGTGCCGACTGCCGAGTACTATTTATGTAATGTAGTAAAAGTAATTAGTATATTTACAAAATAAATTGTCTAATTTCTAAATTCTTTTGTTTCACTAGAGTGTGGAGTTTATTATAACGTTTCAAAATATCGTTTCGACTGTCGAGGTTAATCAATATTTTCTGGTAATAACTTGTTATTTTTCAATTGGAATAGGCAAACATGTTGGAACCGTGGAATAATAAAGCTATTTTGCCTCCTCCAATTAATACATTTTTATGCAAGAATTACAAAGGTTTGGCATGTCAATTTTTTACTTTATTCGCTATATTTCAAAGCAAGTACTCAATTATTATAACTTCCTTTTTCAGATATAAGAGACCTTAGATATAACACTAACAACATCATTCAAGTGTTATCCAAACAATCACCTTTACATCAAGAAAGTGCGTTGTTTTCCCGCTTCTTATATAAATTTGATAAAAAATTTCGTAATGATATAGGTTATCGTAACTTTAAAAAGGTAAATACTGCACTAAAAAAGTATTTAACTCTGAATCTTTTGAAAGACCTCCAAAGATTTGCGTCTCTTTTACCTAACAAAGATGACGAACTTTATTTTCCTACAAGACAGATGATGGAGTATGTTTTAGTTAGAATCATGTCGTTTTCTAAACTGATGTTAAGAATAGTTATATGTGCTAAGCAGGCTGCTGTTTTTTATTTAGATAGAATAAAAAGAGGAGAAAGCCATTGGATGTGTCTCATGCCATATGCTTTACTTAGTCGTATCTGGTCAATGGCACAAGTACTACTACAGCACTCATGCAATTGGTATAACCAATTTCATCCTCTTTTAAAGATACTGCAACCCAAGGGATTGAATTTTTTACCACCAGAGTATAAAATGCCAGATGACATGGAAGTGTGGTGTGATTTAAAGAACCTGAATGATTTTGGCAATTTTGAATGGACACATAAAGTTAAAATAAAAATGGAACCAATGATACCTAAAGACTTGGACGATAACCTTTGTGATAGTATTTTTGAGTTTGTAAATAAGATAAATGAAAACATGGAAGTTCCAGAGGAAGTTAATTTGACTATCACTACCATAAAGGAAACACCAAATGAAACAAATCCATATTTTCAAGATAATGATATAGGTGTACCTGTATCACGGCATGTTAATGATAAAATTGTATCTAACATATCTAAAAAAATTCTAGATGAATCACAGATCAAAGAAACTTTTATGGCAGAAGATATGGGTATAGTTGTAGAAAAGAGAGAATCTAATGTTATTACTTATATTCATTCAATTGACAATATAAGTAATAACAATAATTTAAAAAAATTTATTGATATCGAGGAAATATATAGAAATAAAAATGAGGATAAAGCTCTAACTGGACACTTATCAGTAATGCAGTGGCTTACATTAAAAGCATCATTATTAAAACTAACAGAAGATGGATGTTTACCTAGAAAGCTTAAAAGAAAAATACAAAATATATGGTATGAAAAATGTCTCTACTATAAATAAAATACTTTAAACATTTGAAACATTTTATTCACCAAACCTCATCACTTGCAAATGTCAGTTTCATCAAGCACCATTAATAAATAGAACATGCTTTAAAGATAATAAATAATATATTATCAGGTACATTTTTATAGAATACATGCCTGTAGCCTACATTTATAGAATAATTATTATCATGTCGTTTCTTTAGTCTAAATAAATCCAGTTAGTATCAATGTAAAATATTTTTAGCCACAAATTAACTGAGAAGTTCCTACAGTTGCATGTTTTTATTTATATTTTAATTAACACATTTAATAAATAATAATTTCAGGTGGTTAGTTATATGGTCAAACTTTAAATAAGACCTATTTAATTATAAATATCAGATCATGATTTTAACTGTAATCAATTATTTATATAACATTTATTGATTGGTGCCTTTGTTTATAAATGCTGATATTTCACATCACAGCCTATTGCAATATCAATATAAAAAAATTACAACAATCACATACATTTGACTCTACCATTGTTTACATAAATGGTTACAAAATCGTTTTGAACATGCTAAGTACACTCATACCAATACAATTCATTGTAAAGAACCACTTAAAAATAATTAGTCACTGAGTAATTTAGTTTAACTTATTAAAATAAAGCTTCTAAAAAAAATTGAGTTATTTAGCACCCTTTCTTGATTGCAAATAGAAAAGCTACAGGTACATTATGGTTTCAGTAGTAGTATAAAATAATTTAGTCATTTTCTGGACACACTGGACAACTTTTGAAGCCGTGCCTTTAGGCCACCTTCCTTTTTTGGTTGTGTGACTGTTTGAGCTTTTCGCACTTCATGCATTTTTTTCGTTTCTTTTAACCTGCAAAAGATTTGAGGATAAAATGACGGGAAAAAATATATCATTAACAAAGTTGCAGTTGTAACATAATATGTGTATTATATTTGTTTTTTTTCAATATTTTATACAATTTGTATATATATATTTATATATACATACATACATTATTAAACTAAATGATACCACATTTTATAAATTCCATAAGTAATAACATTTTGGATTATCTGTTTTACATAAATTATGTGTATTGGATATTATTGTTAGGAAACAAATTTGTCCTTACTTTTCCTTAATTGCCAGCTGTTCCTCTTTTTTAAAGATGTCTTTGAAGTCACTACAAAATGAGGTCCATAATGAAAAAAACTCTTTAGGTTCACAATCTTCAACACCGCCGCACCTAGGTTTGTACTGGTAAAATTTCACAGTGGATATGAATCTATTTTTACACTCAGACAAGTTGTCGTCTTCAGTCTTTAATTTTTCTTCGGCTGCATCAATAAATGTGGTCATTTTCTCTTTGAAAACTTCTATTCTTTTGTTCTCATTTGCCACATCAGCTGGATTTCTCTCGTAGGCATCTATGACTTTGCTCATTTTTTCTTTACATCCTATGGAATGAATAATTTTATAGGCATGAAAACAAATCTAAAATTTTTTGGATGGAACTACTTTCTCTTAATGGATGGTCACTTATTTTATCTTTATCTATTTAGTTTTTAACACACTATTTACACTCAGTATTTTACTTTAGCGGAAGTAGAATCCAGGACCACCAGGATAAACATACAAACTTGCATTACGGGAAGCCTGGTTTTAGTTTTAGTAACATAAGAGAACATATTATATACTTATTATACAAGAATTGGCTATATAGCATTTATTAAAAAAAATTGCAATCAAAGCTTATACTTTAAAAAACATTACAACTTTTAAATTACTTTAAAATCCAAATCTCTATCAGCTTTATGTAAGTCATAATAAATCATCGACAAAAACTTGACTAAAACGTTAGTGTTGTATATATTCCTTATAGGCTTATACTATTAAATCGCTTTGGTAGTACATAATTAATACCGTCAAGCTGCTTCCGCAGTGATCCAAGATTAGCAGCGACATCTGCAAAGTCGATAGCAGCCGCTCGCTGTACGTCACCCGGTTCGGGCACAGGCAGCGTGCATTCTGTGGACAGGGCGCCCCCTCGTTGACGCATGTACGTCTTTACTATAAAGTGCAGTAGCGTTACTGTCGACTGCTTGGACTGTGGACAAGAAGAATCTTTACTAATAAATTATTCGAATAGTATACTTAAAAGAAATTTAACGTCTGAGCTACTAATTATAAATTTAATCTCTTAGCCAAATAGTTAAAGAGTACTTAATTGAATAATAACTTCAAAATATAAAAAAAATACAGGGAGAAGAAGTCCTTAATAAATAAAATTTCTTTGATTTATTTTTTCCCAGTCTCACTGATAAATGATTTTAGTGAAAAACCTTACTGATCTCTTTATCTACCACAGTGTTATAACGATTGTACAGTTAGACTGATTCAGTATTTATGAACACGGGGGCTCTTTGTATACTTACTTGTCTTTGTTTTATTAAATCAAAAAAATCGTGTTTTATGCCTTATATAACTTTTAAAACATTTACCAAGATACTGTATAGTTCTAAAAGTCAAGGCTTCTGTTAAAATAGGCTATTTAAACGAATTTTTAATAGAAAAAATACCTTCACATCCTTCAACTTCGCTAAGATTTCTAGACCAAAACCATCAGCCTGCCCCCTCTGACCATTACCTCCATTCATATAATTCCCGAGAGTTAAAATTATTGCAAATAGCTGCTTTAGAGATTCATTACTTGTTAGGAACTGTAAAAAACAAATCAATTTATAAACTTTAAAATAATATAAATGAAAAGTTTATTTATTACAAAACTGAGCCAAGCGGGCTTTTGTATGAAATCAACACAGATACAAAAAAACTTATAAAACTGTGTCAACAGTTCTTGTGTTCTTTATTTTTTCATACTCGTTTTTCGCCGAATTTTTTGACAGGAAACGAATGAGGCGCAAACAAAAAGGCGTCATGCTATATTCTGAAAAAACCCGTTGAAGATCTCAGGTGTTTTTTTTTTCAATAGGTAAGTAGGTGATCACTCGTCTGTGCCCGACAGACTGAGGTCGGTTTCACGATGTTTTCCTTCACCATACGACCAAGTGTACACCAACGACTACGATCGAATCAAAAAATCCTACGATCAATGCTATAGAAAGATTTTTCAAAATTAGTTTGTTATAGCGGAACAGAGCAGTTTAGCGCTCTGCCTCATATCAAGCTTTTAACGGGAAATGGAAATTAAGTGAAAACAAAATTTAAAAAATCCGCTTAATAGCGTGCGTTATCTAGAACCAATGTGTAGATAATATTTAACACTTTACGCAATCATTCGTCGGCAACTTGTTAATTAAAATGTAACACACCTCACATGTATGTTTCAAATTATCTAATTTATGCATAGTTGTGTTAACAGCATCCTCGAATTCCGCTTGGAACATAAAACATGAAATCCGCTCCGCAAAATTTGGTATTCCAGAGAGGTCATGTAAAAACGCTTCGGGCTTATCTAACGGTATTTCAGGTTTGTTTGTCAAATGTTCTTTTATCATTTCTAATTCTTCATTCGTTGCGCGCTGCAAATTAAGAACATGGGTCTAATCTCAATATTGATTTGTGTTACACATTTAAAATAAAAATTCTAATAAAATCTGAAGGCAATGGATTTAAAAATATAAAAAAATATTGTTAATATTTAATTTTACGTTTGTAATAAAATTATTTACACGGTATAGGGCTATGACTCTATAATAATATATACGGTATAAAGCTAATTTGCATTGTAAATAAGAAAACTCAAATAATGAACGGTGAATACCTTACCAACTCATACATCTGTTGTAATACTTCTAAACTCACAACCGACGTATCAAAATTGTATATGGCGTTTTCAATCTCTGAAAACTCTAAGTGCGAACTTTGTACGAATATACCGACATTTTGTGATCGTCTACTGTCTAATATTTTTATTGGCTGTATTTTTGTTTTAACTTCTACTTTTTTCTTTACTGGGGCTTTGACAACTTGTCTAGAGAAGAGATCCATGAATTCATCGATGTTGTCCAATTTTGTTTCGTCAATTTCCAGCCATAATGGTTTGAATCCAGAATCTACTTCGCCTTGGCCATTTTGTACAGAATTTGCCAAAATTCGTGTCCAATATAGAGGCTTCATGGGTGCTGCTGGTTTGATAGGAGGTTTTCTTAGAGCTGGAATAGAATTGAATAATTTACCTAACTACAGTCAATGTAATCGTGTGTACGTGTACACGAAACAGCTGCGAGTAAATCTGTAATTTTAAATTAAGTCTTAACCATCCATTGAGGTAATGATGTACACAGTTCGTTTGATTATTTACATTTTCACTACATTTTTTCTTTTGACTAAGAATAGGAACAAACCAAACGGGGCAAATTATATAATATTTCCAAGTTTTTTTGGCTTGCCTTAGACGAACTAATCTTCTGATGAGTTTCAAATAATAAATTAAAGACTACTATAGTAAACTAAAATCTTTTTCTTCTTCTTTTAATTCTTCAAAAAAATTGTAGAACTAAAATCTGTATAAAATATAATAAAACTATACTCACTGGATCTTTGCATACTCCAACCACCAACAGGGGGTGTCGGAAAGGGTGCAGGTCCCGAGGGTGATGGTGGAATTCCTGGAGGCGGAGGGGGTCCCATTTCTGTCATGAGAGGGTTTGAAGGACCAATACCTGATATAGAAGGCGGTGGAGGTCCCACATTAGGTGTTGATGACGGACCCATGCCGGGCATTGGCGGCGGCGGGGGACCCATACCGGGCATTGGCGGCGGCGGAGGACCCATACCGGGCATTGGCGGAGGCGGAGGACCCATACCGGGCATTGGCGGAGGCGGGGGACCCATACCGGGCATTGGTGGCGGCGGGAGACCCATACCGGGCATTGGCGGCGGCGGAGGACCCATACCGGGCATTGGCGGAGGCGGGGGACCCATACCGGGCATTGGCGGCGGCGAGGGACCCATACCGGGCATTGGCGGCGGCGGAGGACCCATTCCGGGCATTGGCGGCGGCGAAGGACCCATACCGGGCATTGGCGGAGGCGGGGGACATTTGCCAGGAATTGGTGGCGGTGGCTGATCTAGACTTGGTAATGGTGGAGGTAAAGGAGCCAATTCTAACATCTTTTGGGTTGGCGAAGCCAGATCCAGTTTTGGCATCAGAGATAGTATAGGCATATGAAGGGGTTGTGGGGAAACAATTTGTTTCTCTGAGGCTTTTCTTAGATCTACTTCGGCCTTTGATAATGAAGGATAAGCCTCCTTAGGTGCAAGTTTTTCATTACCCTGTAATGGATATAGGGCATAAGATGTTGGTGGAGGTGGTGGAGGTATTAGGGCATTTAATGTAGCCATATCAGGCAAAGGAGGAACGGATTCATTGACAGGAGTGGATGTAGTGGTGGATTTTGTTCCTGGAGTAGGTGGTGGTGAAGGAGACATTCCTGGCATAGGTGGCGGTTGTTGCTCCACCATATTTTCTGCTAAAGGTTTCAAGACATCTGTAGTTAAAGATGATGTTGATAACATTGATGTAGCTTTTTCTGACCTCTTATCACTTTCTGATAAGGATTTTGGAATACATTTTATATCTTTTGCTTCAGATTTTTGTGCTGATTTAGTTGCACTCTCTGTCATGTTTCCTGACAATGACAAATCACTTTTTTCAGCTTCAATTGATTTCCAGCTCTGTTCAGATTGTGTAAAATCTAATGATGAGAATTCTGATGCAACATAATTATCTTGTTTTGCATATAAAACTTGCATCGGGGGAGGACTGAGAGATCTGAATAGGCTTTTATCTTCAGTAAAAATACTTTGATTTAGAGTAACATCAGCAGTCGTACTGACATATGAAGCATCTGAAGAACTATCATGTAACACATTCACATTTAAATTATTACTTGAAAGTCTATTTATTTTTTGTGTTTCATTTATTTGCTGCTTTTCTAATTTATTAACTATATCACTACTACTTCGTTTGTCTGCATAATCATCATTTTTAAGTATTAAATTACATTCTCGGCTCTTATTCAACTTACAATAATTTTCTATTTTAACAGATCTTTGTTCAGGGTCTCCTAAAACTTCATAATCACATTTATCTCGATCTAATTTACTTACTGCTATACTACAATCATTTTTTACACTTGTTCTTATTAAAGAATCAGGTTTTGAAGGTGATATCACAGATTTTCCAGCCAACCTACCATCATCATTATTTAAATTAATTGTTTGAATTTCACGACTAATCAACTCTATTTTCTGTCTATCCTTTAAGTAGTTATTTGAATTCACATTTTTTAAATTTATTATGCCTATGGAGTGTTCCTTAGAATTTTCTAATTTATATTCTAATTCCTGCAGTTTTCTTATTAAATCTGCAATAACTTGTCTAGCTTCAGAGATATCTCTGATTTCTTCAAAATTGTTAGCAGTATATTGTTTTTGAGGCTGACAACTTAGATTGAATTTTTCAGAACATGAGTCAAAATTAGGTGGCCATGATGTTGTGTGCAGCCGTCCTGGTGCATGTGGTTGTGAAACTGGTGACTCCATATGTGCCCAGTAGTACATTAAATTAGGCTGAAAAACACAAAAACTGTAAACAATAACTATTTATTATACCCTTATAACTATATGTTATGCTTTATAAAGATTGCATAAATAAGTATGAGACAATTAGATGCAACATTTTGCACTAGTTTCAAAAATATTTTTTCAAGTGATAGTAGAATTTTACTATTCTTTTATTATGAATTTAAAATATAATGGTTAATGTCCTAAAATATAAAACTATAACAATGAGTGCTCCCTTTTCTAAGTTAAATACCTTGAATATTTTTTCTGTGGGTGCATCTTTATCTGATATTTGACATAACACACCAGCTGCTAACAAATGAGTACAATACTGTATACCAAGAGTACGGAGATCTTGGCTGTTTGAGATGTTTTTCACTATGTTTGCTTCGGACGATGACACGAACCAATTTAGAAGCATTTGTCCTGAAACAATATATGATCTATGTCTAATGATATGTTTAACTTTCAAATAAAATTGTTAGATAGTAAAAGTTGAACTGAGTAGGCGGACAAAAACATAGCCAATTTCATGATATATTTATGTAAACCCTAACTTTACAATATTTATATAATAGTAGAAAGAAGAACTTTACCTTAATGTGCTTATTAAACAAATTATTAATTTCTATTTGGATGTTCTTCCGAAGATTAATAATATTTGTAATGGGTGGGTGGCGTTAATCCATGATCATTTCGTAAGTTTTATTATATATTTATATATGTGTCTAGTAACTTTGGAAAACTTATTAAAAATCTTTATAAATTAGCAAAAAAAATGCTTTAAATACTAAAACATCGTAAAATAACAGAAAATTTTCAAATCAATAACTGAAGTCGAAACTTGACTTCACTAACTACAATAATATTCACAAAAGTCAACATTCATTCAAGAACGATGTTTTCGAAATTTAAATTGACAGCTGACTTTGACTTAGGGTATGTTCCGATATACACTGCGACCACTGTACAGAGTACCGTCAATTTAGTATACTGTGAAACCGTTTCTCTATAGCCAGCTATACTGGTTACAATTTAAAACGGAACGCAGTCCAGTATACTAGTCAGCTTCGTTTTTCGACACAGTTTTCAAATGAGTGCATCAAAGTTTTTCAATTCAACAAGAAAAACTATTATTGGAGTATTATCGCATTAAAAAAATCTATATTAATATTAACTGTCAATTGAATTAATACTACAAAGAAAGTAAGTTAGAATTTTAAATGTTTGTTATTAAACTGTAAGTTATATCAGCCGTTAGGCATTCAAGTGGTTTTGATTGATCACGTGATCAAAGCACTGCGAGTACCTTACCTCGAAAACGCCAGTGCTCGCAGTAGAAGTATAGCGGGGATTTGTGACGTCATATATTTCCTAGGACGCTGCGGCTGTATACTGCAGTCCATAGCGGAACAAATTTTTGAACAGTGGGAGCACTATACAGTACTCGCAGTGTATATCGGAACATACCCTTAGTATTTCTCTTAAAAAGTGACGTTTTCAAGACTCAATTTAGTATAAGTAATTACTCCGATAATCAGGCATCAGCTCTAAAGGCTGGTTTACGCCGAGGCAACAACAGCTGCACGTTTCTTGCCACAATGTGCGACATTTTTAACTTTGTAGCATGCAGCCTTGTGGCATGCCACGATGCCGCACAGTGTTGCCCCGGTGTAATATAGTTATAATTATTGTTTATTCCATAGGGTACTTTCCTTAATCCTCTAAATTTCTCAGAATCCTATTTATCGTTTAGGTATTCAATTTTTACATAAAATGAATAGTTATTATTTCCGTGAGATAACGTTCAAAGATTTTATTTAGAGGCAATAGCCTCCAAAAATATTTTCTTTCATATTTCTACCTTTATTAATTACCACAATTTTAGTTTTCTTTTGCGTTTTTATAGTACAACATAAAATTTTTCATTTGGCGTTCCATGACGCACTGCTATAACTTATCACTTTATAAAATGCATGGTGCATTACAAATTATTTTTATCAATGTCACCTAAAATTTAACGAGTACGAAAGTATGTACATTATAGTATAGGTATATATTATATATACCAAGTTATCAAGTAGGTACCTGCTTACATGTATTTTTTACAGGTGCATAATTTAAATAAGCATCGCCTAATAAGGTAAGTAGTTACTTATTTTCTGAATATTCTTTTCGCGACACACCAATAAGTTATTTTAGTAGGTTTTTTATTGCAGATGTGTACTATATAATAAAGAATGTAAAAGTTCCAAACTTACGTGGTCGACGACAAGACGTACTCGTATCAAGACATACTCTTTTGTTACGGTAAATTGTGATATTTGAAAAGCATTGCCTAATCAATAGCTTAGTTGTAACTTCTCTACGTTTTAAATTGTATTCAAATATCATTTTCATACTTTTACCATGTATATTCAGCATAACAACATACCACCGCATTGTTCTCTCAAAATTAATACAAAATTTCTTAGAAACGCACAATACTAAAGAATTTTGTGGCCATTGCAATTTTCCGCAACGGTCATCAGTTTTCACTGGTTGAATTTCGTAAGATGCAATCTCATATTTATGTAACCCTAATATAGTCACTATATCCTGAATCCCTTTCCTTTTTGATTGATATTTAGATAAAAATTTCACATAATTAAATTGCGCGACTGAACTGTTTGTGAAATTAACACGATTTGTGGATAACCGCATATTTCCTTACACCAACTTTTATTCTAGGTCACGTATTCACGACACTTGCCACTCATTATCTATACTGAAGCAAAATGATTCGTTAAGATAACAATTAGACGCTGTAGGTAGTTATATTTAGTAATAAAAGATAATATTCTTATCATATTATTGTGTTCATTCACCTACAAGGCGCAATATTAAAAAGTACGTAGTTTAAAAAAGAGTTGCTGATATGACTTACAACCTACCTACTTGAATCGTTTAAGTGCATATAATAAATGGTGAAGTGCTGATTATGCTGCATTAATAAAGATATTAAATTACATACTATATTGTCACTATATTCTATTATTAATGATTAAAAAATATATTACCATAAGATTACAGATTAAGGCTTTATTAACTTGACCAACCTTCGAACTTTTCGTACAGTTGGAAATCCAGTTTCTCGGGTACATACTTGGGGCGAACTACTTTGATCTCTGAATGCTTTTCCAGTGTCAAAGATGCCACTTTTCTCAACACGTTAGACTCCGGCAAAGGAACATCGCTTACACTGGAATGTCTTCGATCTGGCTCTGAAAGATTTAAATACATATACATTACATGATACCTTACCAATCAACGTTAGTTGTTAGTTAGTTAGTTCAGTAGCTTAAGCGTGAAACCTACAAATTTGCAATTTGTAATTAGTAGTTTGTATAATAAGGGTAATTGAGTAAACATTATTCAATCATTTTCGAATATCTTGGCTTATTACTATACTACTTCGAATAGCTTGGATTTGTTACTTAAGTTTCAGTTTCTTGCAAATATGAAATCCTGATGGGAACTGAGAACCGAGAAAAGTAATTATATATAATATGTCAAGACTGCAGTGAATAATGACAAACAGGAATGAGTAGGAACACTTTTAATGAACAAAAAGTGCTGCAGGTGTATTTATGGCGGTATTTTAAACACCGTCCCAAGGAGGTACATCAAAAGGTTTCGGTATTATTCCTTTGTGTAAGGGACTTATACATATAAGTTATAGCTGATCTTCACTTTTGTAACTGCCTATAATTGTATAAAAGTAACAAATTCCATTCCTATATTCCATGAATGTAGCAATTATATATATATATAATAACTAACAACGATCGTTTTATTCGGATTTAGTGAAGAAATAAATAATTATATTTTGGCCAGAAAATAGAATTCCTATAAATCATATGACATTTCTACGAACTAACAACAATTACCCGTTTGTATGGTATCTGGATATAGTTAAATGAAATGTAATGGTTTCTTGTATTAACCTTAATTGACAAATCGTGACAGATGATAAAAATCACAGTCGTAGCTTGTTTGGTTTTACCTAATGGGTTTTACATAGCGACTAGCAATTGGAATCGAATACAGATAAACAAAATATGATCTCTCCAGCTTTCGTAAACTTTAATTGAAGTATGCTACTTAAGCAATAACTGTTATGGTATTTAATCATTTCATTGCAAGTAAGTGGTCAGAGAATTGAACTCAGGGCATCGGGATTATATATTACCCAATTAGACATAAAGGTATACTTAGATGATATAATGTATAGACGTAAATATTTGTAAATCGACAGTAGCTAACTATGCCTTCTTATAAACAAAACTTTGATATCTGCACTGCAAGAACAATTAGGTCAGAGATCAAAAGACAAATAAGAAGATAATTTGTAATAAGTTTGGACTAGTCTAGTAGTATAAGAAGTTTGCCAAACAAAATTAAAATCTTAGTAATGTATTTTAAATTTATGTAGCAAAATAATTTATCGCGATATATACTTATATATCAAAATATATTATTTAAAAATATATAATTTAAATGGTATAAGGCATAGCCAAAATGCTTTATAATTATCTACTTTCTTCTTATTAGTTACAAGTTGGTTTGATTCTAAAAAATACCTTTAATGAAATTTTAAAACATAATGGACTTTTTAAGAATTAGGGCAAATTATTGTTTACTACTACGTGGTAGTAAGTCCTTAAACTTACCGCTCTCTAGTACCGATAGTGATGATTCTGCACTCACAGGAGGCAATTCAACTTTCCGATGTCTGGACAATGTAAAGGACGTTTGTCCTGGAGAAGTCTTCAGCCGGTTATCAAGGAAGTCATGGCTGCACTCATGCGTTCTTCGATCAACCGGCTCATCCTTTAATTTCGATGAAAATGCACCCATAACCTTAACACTTTCATCCCTGACACTTTTGTCATCGCATATGTCACTTGTTATGTTTTCTTTTTCTACGTCACATGAGACATTTTCCTCGTGCGGCATTTCCGGTGTTGTTCCGTCAGAAAAGTCGAAATGCGTGAGCGCATTAATGTCGAGAGGGGTGAGAGTGCGTGGGAGATCGTCTTGCGCGCTGTCACTCTCCGCGGAGTAGTAGCATTGGTTAAGCTCGACGGCGAGCGGCGTAAGAGGGCTCAGAGGGTCTGTAAACACTGAATCGGACGTGGATGGGTCCGCGGGTGAGGAGGTTTGCGCGGCGGCGGCGGGAGACTGGTCGCGGGTCGGTGACCGCGGGCTCGGCTCGCACCTGGTCACCGTTACCTCTGACTGAACACTCGACTCCGCGCCCCCTTCCACTCGTAATGTTTTAAACACGCACTCGACCGTATCGTTATCAGATGCCTCAACCGTTTCATTGTTATCTGATTCCGAAGTCTTATCACACTCCCTATCTATTGCCGCCGGTTTCGCATTGCTCTTTTTACGGCCCTTTTTCTCTCTTCCCGAGGCCCTTTTGTTCAAGCTTCTCATAAAATGCCTGCCCTTTGCTGGAGACTTTCCTGTTTTAGGTTGTTTTTCTCCACCTTGTGCGTTGCCCATTTTTTGTTGTATTACTCCTCTCGAACATTAATAAACCAAAAAAATTAAACACCATATATTATCTCCAGTATCTAATAAGGAATTTTGTGTAGTCTACGGTCTACTTTCTCTTTAATTCTGGCGAAATTAAATATTCTACTGGGTCAGCTTGCTTTGAAATATCCCGCGGCTGCGCAGTTCCTATCGTAAGCAAAATCAATATACTGATTTATGTTCCTTTACTCTTGAATCTCAGAAATAACTTTAAGGATTAAAAACATAGAATTATTACTATGAAATAAATACTATTAAACAAAAGGCTAAAAAATATTAATAACATAAATATAAAATGAAGCAACACTGCAAAAAATTGCGAACCGTATAGATCTGTTTGAACATAACCCAAACTACGGTAAAAGTTTCACTTTGGTTTCAATACAACTTTGAACACGATCACATTGTTTAATATTCAATTGAGAGATGGCGCCTATAGTCATTAGCTGCTGAGTGGCATACAATCGTTTCAAAGTCAATTTATTTTTTATTACCATAGAAATGAAAACAACCAAACCTTTGAATCTAAGTTTTATAGATGGCGTGGTAAAAGCAGTATTATTACATACCACTTATCTATTATTATCTAATCATTAAAAATATCTATATCTATATCTAATTGGTATTTGGTATAATTCTAAGCAGCTGGATTTTAGAGTCCGACTTTTAACTACGGTAGCATATTTTAGCTTATGGATCTATCATCTATGTTGAACTTATTTTATTTATACTAAATAGCTAAGTAACCTGGTAGTGTAAGTGGATAAAACGTGCAGTTTTATGTATCATTCATGGATTTTCGAGTTCGCACCTACTTAAAAATCTTATAATACCTTTGTTTGTTTTGTTACATTTATTATTGTTGCTCGAAAGTCAAGACTAGATTCATTATTAATGTACAATAATTGATTCCTTCAAATAATGCTTAAGGTTTAAGACTGTAAATGTCGGCGGCGGCATCGTTGCACGCACCCGATGTACGGTGGGGCGGTTTGAGTGGTGAGTTTTAAGGTGGGGTGAGTTATATTAGTTCAGTTGTACATTTCAGGTATGCGGAGCCCGCAGCTACAGAATATTCTTTTAAATATGAAAAGTATGTTCATTGATAGCTTAGTTTTAAAGTCGATTCTGTAATTTTTTACACATTAAATACAAAAAACAATAAAATGAAAATAGTAGTAGAGTAAATTAGATTATACTTTTAATGAACTGAACATCGCAACGAAGCCGTGTTAAGGTAACCTCTAAATATGTTTATTACAAGTTGGTTTAACTTTTAACCAGTGCTAAATTAATGCGTATATTAGTATTTTAGTATAATTCATCAGAAAAACTTACAATACTTACTATCAGTATGGGGCTGTTAGGGAATTATGTAGAATTTTATAAATTATATTTGCAATCAAATTTCCAAAAATAGCTTAATTCCAACTCAGCATTGCGTCTTGCCAGATACAGGTAGTAGGGTCTAGGCCTTAGACGATTACTTGCAGGTGACAGCTGCTCTACCGGTTTCTATGGAGCGTGCCGTACCAGCAATATGCGTTGCTTATTTGTACCGCACGATCTCAAGGTTGCGACATTAGCGTTGCGGACATTGAAAGATCTATATTTAAGGTACAAATACCTCGAGATCATTATTGCCATCGCTATTAGAAGTTATGGAGTACCAGTGCTGGTACTTACATAAGCACACTTAGTCAGCCTTATCAACAACCGTTTACCATCTAATCTGCTGATTCCCAACCTCGGATCGATAAAAATCAAATACTTTTGGACAAAGATGTATTGAGATAGCATCATTATTAACATTTTTTTAAACTAAGTAAATGTTGCATGATAATTTGGAATCAATAGAAATGTAATGCGATTTCAAGCCATGTGGGTGAATCGGCGGCTACTTTTTGAAAACTTATTTGATTCAGTAGACAGTCCCATGAGCAGGTTGGCCGTGTAACTCTTAACACTGAGGTCGTACAACCCGGCTGCACACGGTATAAGGTTTTGTCATTTTACTGACAAAAACGAACGAACTCAAAGTTACAGCAAGTTTTAATTACTATGTATAAAAAAAAGGAGCGCAACAACCTTTTTAAGTCTAGGTCACAGATTTCTGTATCTGTTTCATGACCATTTGTCAATCCAAATAGCCAAGTAGGTAAACAGCTTCGTGTGCCTGACACACGTCATCGACTTTTTAGGACTAAGGCAAGTCGGTTTCGTCACGATTTTATCGTTCGGGGGAATGTTAAATGCGCACATAGAAAGTCCATTGGTGCACAGCCGGGAATCGAACCTACGACCAAAGGGATAAGAGTCGTACGCTGAAGCAACTACGCCAACACTGCTTTAAGAACTGCAAGATTATAAAATTACTTTTTTTTATTTTACTGTTATGATATAAGATACACAGCTGACAAATAACAATCAAATATCGTCGTGTTATTGCTTCTTGTCCCGAATATATTCAAAACGTTTGAAAAATGTTTAGTAAGTGTTACGGACAAAAAAAAGAACTTAATACATACAGCGTACTGTACTCGTACATAGTACTTAGTGACAAAGTCCGGCCTTTACTTGTCTTATATAAAACATGTTAAGATCATGTGTAATAATAGCACCTACAATTAAAATAAACTCACCAAGGTGACATAAAATCCTTTGCAACTTCTATTAATCTTAAGAAATTTTGACTAAAATTTACTAACATTTTGTAATTTATTTATTACTTTTTAGGAAGATTTATAGTATTTTTACAAATAGTAAATTATGATTACAATAAAATAAAATCGGTACTAATTACAAATCTCCACCTAAGGATATTCCATAAATACCTTAGGGTGATAGGAAGAATAAAATTAAAATTAACAATTATGAATTTATAACACTACGAAACAATTAAAAGATTGAACTTAAGTGAGAAAAAGCAGAATATTTAATTTTATAACTATTCGTCTCACAGAGTCAATGGATGAACAGAAAAGATCGATGTCGAACTGGGTTGAATATTGGTTGGGTCTGTAATAAAATATTTATTTACTTCTTGTATTTAATTAAGAATTAAAAACATGTTTCGTAGTATTAAATTTTATGCAAAAAGAACTGAATAAATGGTTATGGTGTAGGTAGGTAAAAGGTATAATTTCCGTGTAATAAAAATACTGCTGGAGTGAAAAAGAATTTATTTTCACGAAAGTTAATACATCAATATTTACAATAGATTCCACAAGTTCATTGTTATAATACAACAATTAATTTAACGTACGATGTCAGATCTTAAAATTAAAATATGGCGCATTTCGTTACAAATTAACGTTTGGCGTTTAAGTACAGTATAGATAAAAAATATACAAGTTTAAATGTACAAAACTTAACCGTTAACTTAAACTATAAAAAGTATAAAGAAGTTTCATTTTCATTATCAACTAAGATCATAAGTACTTGTCGTTGTATAGAGGGTTAAAGTTTTAATTGTACACAAAAAGAGACAAAGATTTCATTTAAATATATTTCTTATACTAGTATTAAAGAAAGTTATGCAACGATCAAAAATCAAGCTATTCATATTACCTTCCTACTTCATATGGGCCATGTGATAAGGACAACAAGATACATGTATGTGCAAAACATATCCTGAAGCTGTGTACAATACATTATTGACCCTGAGTGAAAGCTAATATCTACGTATATCTTTCAATACGTAAATTGCACCATTAAATTCGAAAGATATTAATCACGACAAATTATACTAAGTACCTAAGCACTATGATTATCAATAGAATTATATAATATATTTATATTTGAACAATTATCAGCCACGTTGATGCCGAGTGTCCGAGATCTTTTAATTCTGTAAAAGTGGCTTGTATGACTCAAAGATATACGAGAAACATTCATTATACAGGCTGGAACTTTTTAAAAACACCACCTGGGAAATCCCCTAATGGAAGGGACAGCAATTATTGCTTAAAAGAAACTTTATTTAAAAAAACACAAAATCCCACCCTGTATATAACAAAATAATTTAAAAATGAACATTTCCGGTGGTCCAGATCCTATTTATTAAAGGTGGGCCCATTTCGTGCTTTATAACACTAATAAAACTAACGACATCTGATATAATGAAAGCTATCACATGATTATTTTAATAAGTGGTGTGTTTTATATATAATTAAAGATGTGTAATATAAAATAATAATATTGATTTTCTAACATCAATAAAAAGAAAAAGGTTTGTGATATATATGTAGTGAAATAAAACCTAATGAAATTGAATAATTAAAAGTAAGTACTTCTACTAAATTACTTGGAACATAAGTAATTCTAAGATGTAAATTGACCGCAGTTGGGTCAGCCAAAAATAAATACCATCAAATGTGGAATATAAGCGCACAAATGAAAGAAGTATATTTTAAGTATTTGCAAGCAACGAGGAGATTATTCCTTTTTATGGCTTCAAAAAAAACTAAACACGGTTGCCATAGAGTATGAAATAACTGGCATTAAAGTTATATAGCGAAAGTCCTAATACATTAACGTAATGGCACCGAAGTTTTAAAGAGTATTTTTGACAAAAGGACGGCGTTTCTTATAGTTAAGTTATGATTTTATACACGCTTTATATTAAGTGATTAAACGATAATTATAACTATACGATGATATTTAGTTTGAGAAACGATAGTTCTCAAACCTTTAAGTTATTATTGTTGCAATTTTGTAACAATTATGCAGATTTAATGACTCAAACGGATTAATTGTTTTGTCATGTGAGTCGAACCGCCTTTGTGCGGCGCGAATGATTGAAAATCAATGTTTTTGCTGGAACAGCCTTTTAACATTAGTATAACAACTTTGAACTGTATTTCGATATGTTTTCATCTTGTATATGAGATTAGGATTAGTCTCTGTTCGTGATTCCTGGGCCAGAACAAAGACGAAAAAGGAAAAGTTCAGCACCAATGGCCGACGGCCGTATAGTGTAATTAGAGTGATTGAAGCAAAAAGGGCTTATCTCGTTTTTGCGAAAATAATTTCAAAGCATTTTTCTTACCATTTGTCATTTTACAGATATAATGTTTACTTTGTATGTAAAAAACAGTTGAAAAATTCAATATTGTACTAAGGCTAAGATCCTGTTTATATTATAGGCCCAAGAAGAAATTTAATAATCAAATCAAAATATTTGATCTGAAAATGCTAGTTTTATAAAGGTGTGTTGTTGTTGTTACATAAATAATTCTGCATACTTTAAATGCAAGGAAGTTTCACATTAACAAACGAATGTCGAAACAACTAAAATGCAACAAAGGCTGAGCGAGCTTAGCTCATTTCTCCGAGACAGGGCGTAAATTATTGAGAACAAGATGCTATTCAACTGAGTAATTAGGATTCCCTTTGCACTGTCGGAACATGACGCAGGCAAATATTATAAATTATAATAGTTCCATCTTGTTTTGGAGCAATGTATTACTTGATTAGCACTTCTCTGATGTCTCCTGTACCTGCTGTTGTCGTGTACGCAGTTGTCAGAGAGTAATATGTATATAGGATGTATAATTACAATGTGTTGCATATGACGTCGGCTGTGGCCTACGTAGTGTAATATTTTATGTGTTTTAACTAAACATTTAGTTCGCTTACAATATGAAATAATATCTTAATCTATGTAATGATTTTTACCTAACCTTGCTATTTAGTAAAGAATTATTAAATTCAGTAAAAGATAAGGACGTTCAAAGAGAATCTGAAAATCAGATCCCTCAGAAATTTCCGCAAGATATGCGGAAGTTACAATTGTACAAATGAATATTAGTGGTCCAATTAATTTTATTAGGAAATTTACCAGTGATGTTTTTCATATTTACACAATGATTTCGCGAATAACTCTCCTTGCTCGAGAGTTAGGTGTGGAATATCCAGACTCAAGAGATTCATCGTAGCTAAGAGATAGATGGGGCGGCTTGTCTTCGGGAGTGGCGTCTTCAGGCCCCCCACAATACGTCTCAGGCAGACCGCTTACTTCATGATAAGGTGATTCTGAAACCAAAATTCGACATAAGACATCTCATTACAATCTCAAAATTATCGGTAACTGCCTCAGAGTGCGGTTTTCCATGTTTCCAACAAAACATGTGTCAATGCTATTAATTTTTTTAGTTACATTATGAAGTTTTGTATTCGATGAGCACTATTAGCCTAATGGCTCGACAGTGCATCCCTTAACACAACAACACAAAAACACGAAGAGAACGTATTTTGCATTGAATTCACCACCAGACATGTTTCCAACAAGAACAATTTGCCTACTCCGTGTTATTGATTTGATTGCAGGAGTGTGACGCTGCAATGTTTGATTTATCTGTTCAAGTCACTGATGCATATTAGTGCAACTGCTGTATTTCAATAGATGTTTATTAAGCACATACGAGCACACATATTTGTCATCGGATAAATATGGCGCGTGCCATCGCTAGATAATTGACAGCTTGTCCAGTAAGTTTACTTCAGATTATGGACAGACTATAATTTTGGAATCACGACGAACCGCCTGTAATTCCGCCATACAACTGAGCAATGTTCCGTGTCGCTTAATAAGGCTCGGAGCTAACAATGTGGCCGTCCGACTGATCATTTAGCTGAGCGTTTGATAATCTTTTAATATCTTTCGAGGTAAAAGGGAAAAAAATTGTTATCTCTAATTATATTTTTTCTTATTTTTTTTGATGATTGTTATAATATGTGTACTTTTGTTAGTAATAAATGTTATGTCTATGTCAATACAAGTAGAGAGAACGACACTAATTACACTACTTTACGATACTAAGATTTATGTTTCCAATTTAGAGCCCGTTTTACCAAAACATAATAATATACTATAAATCAAAAACAATTTATGCTTACCGATATGTTGATCCACCCTTTTCTTGGGCTTGTGCACGGAGGCGTATGGATCGGAGCAATAGTCCTGTCTTGACGGCGTCTGTGATGAACGCATGGCACAGTCAGCTCCAGCATGACTACCGTGGGTGCTGAGGTTGCCGTGCGGCAGGGGAGAATATGGGGCGTAGTCGTCAATAGTTCCATAGCCACCATGCGCTATTGGGTCATACCTATAGAGAAATACATACAATTAAATTTCCAGAAATAATAGAATAGTCTTGTCATTCAAATAACACAGACTATCGCCCTATGTATCTTGGAAGGTATTTTAGACCCGTCCTATCAATATTATGACAAAGATTTAAGTAAGACATGGCGAGTCTATATCAAATAAAAAATGGTTATTTTTTTTGGTAAGATGAAAATAAAAGATGCTCCGTTAAGTTTAAGCTAATCAGGCTTTAAATTTCGTAGCTAACATTAGAGATAATATAATTTATTACTCTGAGTACGGACGAATTGTAAAAGAACTAAACTTGTAGGCGAAATAGACTTTATAAATAAGTAAGAATAAAGAAGAATTCCCAAGTTTCGAATAGTGTTTTCTCTATCTATAGTTGTTAAAAAAAAATATGCGCATACAGAAATATGTAGTACAATTTCTATACGTACGTGCACCTCGCTTCGCTATTTGTGTACGAACATACAATAATTAAAAGTTTTAGTTAAGTTAAGTTGTCTAGCAGGTATGATATTTGCATACATTTATTATTACTAATTGTCGTGCGATGCGCTGCGCCGCATGCCTGAGAGACAGTGGTATAGGGTGTAAGCGGCCACTTTGCCTAAACATTAAGGAAAAATACTTTAGTTGAGACTGTAGAGTGCCGCACGCATGTTAGGGGATCTAAAGGGATCGCTGGCACATAGTGACATATACTTTGAAGTAGAGAATTAAATCAAATTCTTTAAGAATAATAACATTTTTCACAAGTCATATTTCTTGGGAATTTTAATATTACATCTTCTACTAAGGAACGAATTCCGTATTGGCAATACTTGTGATAAATATCCTACTACCTATCGAACGCTTTCCGCTTTCAACTAATTTCTTACGTTTAGGCTCAAGATGCATTAGTGATAGTAACTTGTTTGACATGTCATTTCTCGATACCATTCCATACCACTTTATGTAGGTAAGTTGGAACAAAATTTAAATTATGCAGACTGAAGAATAGAAACACAAAATTTGCATTTGTATGGCGGTCATGTTGTTTCTGTTATTTTCACTTCACGACTATTTCAAGGGTCTACAACTCTACAAACAGCCATTTCAGTGAAGTTTGGGTGTTGTCATAAGGTTTTTTTGTTTTCTGGACTAAAACTTTCAACCCATCAAATTACCATTATAATTTTGGCCCAGATCCGAGTATCCGACCTCTCTAGATTTCGAATTATCGGACTTTGGACTTATCATATTTTCCCTCTACGTGATTTTGGAGTTATTATAACGATAACGATCTTCAAAACCGTCCGCCAAAGAAATGAATAAATGTAACGAAGTAAATCAAGCTTTGTATTATACAAATATTCAGAGTTCACGTTTTTAATCAATAAATACACAAACCGCATACAGAATCTTTAATCTTTCATAGAGCACGAGAGTATGCGTTTACATCAATATGTATCGGTTTAAACTCTCAATATAGTTTGTACCGAATACATCATTTAAATCAAAATGTTGCCGTTCAAACAAGCAACACTTACATTTTAGGCAAAACAATTGCTCAAAAATAGTTTGAACCTATTTCAAGATTAACACATAACAATCGCGAAATACTACATTCAGTTCATTTTGGACATTTCTCAAACGTTGGATTGTTCCTTGCACAGCCACAAATTAGTTTGTTGTTTATGAAGACCTGTTTCCCTTCGAGATTATACGTAACTTTCTTGTTTACGACATTCCGACAAATTTGCGCTCCAAGAAAGTTTATAAAGAACAAATTTAAAGCTGGTAAAGGTATTTTAAAACATTTGTGCTTTGAATGCAAGAAGCAATACGTAGGTATAAAATATGCATTGCATAGTGCAGCCGAGTACTCGGGCAAAATAAAATATATTTTTCAAAGATTGCTCACAACGAACTTTGTATACACAGTCGAAAATTGCAAAATTATCAAAATAGAGATTCGTAAGAGAATATTGCTTTCTGTGCGTCTATCATACAATTATAATCTGCTGCCGTATCTAGTTAATAATCCATTATTAACCAATGCTGGCTAAACTCCGTACAGTATTTGGTACAAATTCAGTTTATACTATGATGAAAGCCGCTTTCCCAGGATTACAGTAAATATCAAAGAATATTTTCATATGCGTTCAACATACGCTTATAACTAGCTCGCTCGGGGCTATTGCTATAGCTATTAACAAAATACAAGACGTCATTGCGACGAGCTAGATATTTCTATACGAATAACGACCGTCAACTTTTTATCGTATACCACTTGGAATATAAGTTAATAGTAACAGGAAAGCACATAATGGCCTAAAATAGGGGAGGCCTAAATCAGAAGATAACCTGCCCATAAAAATGGTTGCTATACAATGTTAATAATTGTTTTTGTTACCAAATAATTGTTATTTGGTTTGTCAATAACGGTCAGAAAATTCATTTATTTATGACTACAAATTTTATTCAACCGCAGAATAACATGATTTTTATTTTGTCCGATCTATGCCCTAGATTGGTAAGTGGTGAGATGACCGATATCAAACAGTATTACGTGTTAACAGTTGTTTAGCTAATATTTTTTTTAAATTATTTTTACTTCTCTGCAGTTAAAAATTTTTGATTGTTAAATTCCAACCTTATATGCGAATTAGGTCAAACACGTATATAGGTCACTGTTTTTTTTTAATTTGGAGCATAAAATATAAAACGTAATTCATTTAATAATATTCCTAAACACAATCTAGTATTCAGAATTGGCAAAAATGGTAAAACAAGACTGATGTAACATTACTTACATGTGTGTATTGTAAAACAAGACGCAATCGCAAGAAATCTAATTCAATATAGAACAATCCAGTAGCATATTATATTATAATATATGATATGTATCAATATAAAAGAAAGTATAGAATTGTCTTACCCATAATTACACTGCCGGTCTACCATCTGATGCTGAGGAATGCTGGGTGCCGCATTTGCCGCAGCCATCTTCATCTGCCAAAGGGAGTCTTGGGAGTTGACGCTGCCTCCGTTATTACTGTTCGTGTAGCAATTCTCAATATACCCCATATTTACCCCTACAGAAGAAATGTCGATTTTACATGGGTGTGGTGATTCATAACATTCAACATGCAATATTATATTTTGTTTTGGATTGATTTTACCATCTACGTAGCCACTACTGCTTAGTCCTTGCGCGTGCATGAACAAACCAATTCAACATTAGCTTATTATATCACATAATTTATATTATATTATAACAAACATAATTTATTAAAATTATAAACTTTCATTAATTCCATTTCTAGCGAGCGAAACAGTTCCGTGGATTTAAAAATACGTTTAACTATCATTTTACAATTATTTAATTTGAAGGCAACTTGTGACTGGACTGAGTTTAATAAGTGCTTAGATAATTGTAAAATTCAGGTAGTTTATTTTAGTATTTAAACAAGTAATCAACATTACTGAAAGACAATGTTGAAAATATATTACGCGATAATTAAATAATCGTTTTGACTAAAGCTTCGATCAGTATATGAGAATCTTAGAACCGATATGGAATGCACAATCTAATGTTTAATCTTTTCCTTGCTTGCGGGCTTAGGGACGATACTACCAGTATTTTGATACAAAAACTACTTAAATTACGGGATTTTTAGTCAAAGAGCTCAAATTTTCAACAGAAAGTTAAAAGAATGTAGCAATTAATAGAAATGCTATAAATGAATTAAAATACTTATCTTTTAATAGAATCAATTAAATTATTCAGAAATCAATAGCACTTTCAATAAAACCGTAGTTAATTGAACTTATTCCTTTGTATACATTTAATCTTCTTCTTTTTAATCCGATAAGACTTACTAATTACAGTTTTGTACAAATAAAATATCAATAGAAGTTAATATATTTGTTAATTAGAGTTAATTAATCTGTTTGCGATATATTCACGAATATTGCTTTCAATATGTATTATTGAAGTATTAAGTGCAAGCACGAACTATTCATAATACATACAAAGTTTATAAAAACAAACAACAGTACTAAACTAAGCAGTGCAATTGGTTTTTAGTTGAAAGTGTTAGCAATACTTAATAAAAATACATATAAATGATACTTACAGTCCGCGTTCGACATATTTTGCCCAGGATGACCTTGGGTGTGGGGCGCCATGTGGTACCCGTAGCCGCCCTGACTCGCGTATACTGCATTCTTCGAGTCATCCATAGCCATTTGCAAGTCCATAGAATGTTCGAGCGCCTTGTTCTCCATCCCCGTACTCGGATAATATGGAGGGGGCGCTTGGTTAGGTGGCGACACCATGGGAGGCCTCATAGAGTCCATTTCATAGTCCTTTGACGCTTCTTTTTTGTTCTCATTACGTTTACACCGACAAAAGATGAATAAAAGGCTCAAAAAGAGTAAAAAGACTAAGCAAGATACGACTATTGCGATGACCGTGGCAGTAGTCAATGCGGCAGCTGCCTTCGTGTATGATGGACCAACTGAAAAATATTATTGAATTAGGTTAGTTTTTAATTAATAAAAAATCGACGATAACGACTCGTGATGCTTTTATTCTTGCTAAGGGCGGTTACAGACTAGCTTTTTTTACGCGTGTATAAGCTCGTCTTTGGAAGCGCATGTAGGCACGTATAGGCGCACCTTTTGGCACACGCGCAACTCGTACGAGCGTTGACGCGCTTCTTAGCTCGTATAAGTTCGCAGTTCTGGGTACAGTGTATTAATGTGAACGGTTCTCTGTCTTGATGCAACCATCGATGACATCCAGCATCTTTTTAATCTTCTCAGTCGACGGCGAATAAGTAACGGAAATAGAAATTTTATTTAGTCAGAATCCATGTTGATACTGACATGACGCCACTACCGGTTCGAGCGAACACGCCGAAATATGCCAGTTAACGCGCGTCCGGTTTTTTGAAGCGCGTATGCTGAAACGACCGTATACGCGCAGAAAAATACGCTAGTTTGTAACCGCCCTTATCAAGCAAAAGTGGGATCTACGAGAAATCTTATTCTAAAACTTTATTTTGAATCATTATGCAACATTTTTAATGACCACAGCTACGATCTCTGCATTGCGAAAAATAATGGTTCTAAGCTTTATTCCCGCTAAGCTATAGCGGGAAGATTCTGAGTAAACTTAACTTATAAGTAAGCAATATTAAACGTCTAGAAAAATACATTTAATTTCCACATTGAGTCTAAGTTGAAGTGTTTTCTACTCTTCTTGTCTTTAAATAATGTATAAAAAGAACTTACTATCAGCCTCTATGTATTCACTGCACGTATCTTGATTGTCTTGTAAACAAAGCCTCAAACGGACCCTAGGATTTAATTGGTCTAATGGTGGCACAGAGGAGCCTCTACCGCGAGGCGTGGGAGGATCCAGGGTACTTTCTTGTATAGTGGAACTAATACCCGATAATTGCAGTGGCACCGTATCTACGACCTAAAAACAAATATGTTTCTCGTTATTCATTAATTTGTACGAATAAAATATAGTTCAATTCATATTTGACTAAAGCTTTTTAATTAAAAAGTTGAGTGGTATCATTTCGCTCGTTCATTTGATACACAAAAATAACATTAAGATTTTAGCTTCGAAGCTTTATTTTAGCTTATCTTTGTTAAGGAGAATGGTAAGATAAGCTTTGATAGATTTATGTCATTGTAGTTTATAGACAAAATAAATGTGAAAATAAACTCTTTCGTTACACTTTCACGATTAGAGATCAAGAGTTGAACAAATTTTGTTGATTTACGGCATAAGAAACTTACTGTATACTATCTAACAATTTAAAAGTAGAGACATAATGTAGTTTCTATTCAAAGGAACAAAATATTACAAATCTACAGCAAATGTATTATTCCGAGCGTCCGTGTTTTTAGGCGGCGTGCTTTGGGCAAAGATTAAAATCATGAATTCGTCCTACCATCCACAAAGGAAAATTCAATTCAATTCCATAGTGCTCGACTATGTTAGACGCCTTGCACTCAATTTTACCCATAAGCTCGCATACGTGTCGTGTCAATCTGGAGCTTTTGATGGTGGATACATTGAAATAATGTAATGTAACATGTTTTGCACACATGTTTTCTTGCTATTTACAATACTACAAAGGGAAAAGCGTGCTCACACATCTATGAATAAATCTCTGTTTTGAAATAAAATCCTTCCGTCACAAAATGGTCACGACCAAAGCCTAATTTATATCAAAAAAACACAGTGAGTCCCTCACTGGTTTATTTCCAGTGAAGAGCTCTCTAGTCGACGATAGCATCATCATAGCAGTTTATACTACACTCTGTATAGATTTATTATGAGCTCTATTTAGTCATTTCGTAGTTTTTACTAAATCAATCTAATTGAGATGAAGAAATAAAAGAACGTCACGGCAGGTAATTAAAAAGGAACGTAATTACTGATCAGCAGATGCACTTAAAATTGAAATACAATTGAAAACCACGTGATAAGTGTCTAACCCGGCACTCCCACGCAGACAGACCTTTGCAATTTTACATATTCAGACAGCCATTACAATTTAGAAATTACCAGAAAATATATGAAAAAATAAAAATACATAAACAAACAATTGTATTTAAATTCGTCACTTTCCAATAAATACCCTGATTTAGTTAGTATTTATATTATTCAGTTTATTTTTTTTAATTACTCAAAAAATAAAAATTTAGCTAACGTCGTTTCGCACTCTTCCGGCTGCCATCATAATTTTAGTAGGTACTTATGACCCTCCCGCTCAATACACAAAATGAAATTACCCAATGTTCTATGTTACTATAGCATACTAACATAACCTGCGGCGGATAATTAATTTTGTTATGTACGTTTCCTTACCTGCCAGCCACCAAGCGCTCCCAGACCTTCCACCACCCCTACTAGGGGGAGGCACGTAGGCCCCACACTGAACGCAACGGATCTCGTACTGGGATCAAATGTCACCTGTTCCGGCGGTGGTATAATGTCAACTTTCGTCGTCACCATGATCTCATTGGAGTAGTTGCTCTGCCCTTTTGTATTAACTGCTTTCACCTAAAAGTCAAGATTAATGAAATCTATTGCGTGGAAAATTGACAGGCGGCATACACACGAGAGTATCGCAGCGACGATTTTATTCACCATTATTTTTAATTGCTTGTTTTTTAGTAGCAAAAGGTATACGTTGACTGGGGAAAAAATAATAATTTATGGATTCTGATTTTAATTGTAACGTTATGTAAAATAGACTTTACGATAATTGGATTTTTTCTACTATAGCTCGTACGCAAAAGGCTTAAAGCATAGCGAAAGTGACCAAAGCGAATGCACAAATCAGGAAGAAATAATGATAGCGACTGAAGTCATTTACCTTGAATGCAAATGTCAGATGCTGTCGGTAGCAATAACAATGAGAGAAACATATTAGCGTATGACTACTATGACCAAATCATTGATATAGCGATACCTTCATAGAATTTAATACCAACAAAAATATGGCACGAGAAATGGCAAGTCTTTGAATGAAGTGAACAAAACAGCCACAAAAGTAAAGAGGAAAAGGACCGTGGCGCATTTATTTTTTTACATTTACTTTGTGATTCCATTCCGTTAGTATTTTTTAAATCTTAGCATTTGGTCCCGGGTTTGTTGTCTTTGTGCTTTCAATTAAGTACTTTGCGTTTTAATTTTTACACAAATGACTGTAGATTCATTCACTGCCTTAACATAATTTTCTCATCATATTTTTGTTGGATACGCTTTTATTCATATCTGAACATTCAAAAAATTTCAATCGTTGCAAAGCTTGTATAGCTCTAAATAGTTCTTTGTTTATTTATTACTTTTCAATGTACGTGGCCTATAAATATATATTTTATTATCCTTTCACAAGGGTTTTCTTATAATAGAGTTACCTTAAAATGGTAGGTATTATGTTGCTCAAGGCGGGTAACATTGCACGGATTGGATCGCCGACAGTCGTATTCTTTCCAGTCGTACTCGTCTAATCTTTCTGTGGCACAGTGTTCTCCGCCAGCTGGATTCTTCTGTCTTCGATATAGTACAAAATATTTTGTATTCGATAATCCCCCATCGAATCCCGCTTCCCATTTGAGAGACACGAAACTCGGTCCTACTTTTTGACTAGCTAAAGCGCGAGGGGATTCAGGTGCACCTTTTGGTTGCAATCTTATTTGCGGACGTATACTACCCAATGAATTTTTTACTTTACAGTAATAATCACCGTAGTCCTGTCCTTTAATGTTGCGTATAAGCAGAATACTTAAGTAGGAGTCGTTATTGTCCGTTGTAGTAGTTATCTCGTAATGCCCGTCCGAGGACATCTGCAATGGTGCCGTATTTGCGCCGTAAAACCACTGAAATTCTGGTTTGGGATAAGCTTGAACTCTACACGATATTTCAGCATTCTCCATCACATCGTAAGCTACTTTGTTTTGTTGTCGGATTGAAATTGGTTCGTCTGGAAAGAATTAACCGAATGAAAGAATTTGTTATTCGAATTCAAGTCTTCATTTAATAAATCGGATTAAATGACGAAATAGGAGTTCAAGTATACATGAGCAACTGAAGCGATCACTCAATGCCCTTTACTGGTATTTTAGGTTCGAATCCCCGGCATTTTTTAACTGCCGACGCAATGACTATATAAATTTCATAAAATGTTTTTGAAATATATAAATTTTTGTAAATATTAAGTAAAAAGAGTTTTAAGAAATATATTGAGTTTAAAATTTAAATTGCTACTTATACAAATTTTGCTAAAAAGAAATTTATGTAAAGTTAAAAAAACTTAAATAAATCAAAGTATTAAAATACTCACGTTCAATCCTGAGCTGCATAGTTGATTCCACTTTCTTTACTTCATTTTCGAAGGAACAAGAATAGACTCCCCTATCCTCCGGAAGTAAGTCATCCCCGTTAGGCCTCGCGCGACCTTTGAATCGTAACGTACTTTGTATGTTGAACACCGCGTTTCTACTTTCATTTATTTCTGTTTTGACTTCATATAAATTAGCATCCGCTTTTATTTCGGAATTGTCTTTGTACCATTTGACATGGGGTAGCGGTTTTCCCAACGCAATGCACGTCAAAGAATAATTTCTTTCACCGGAGTTCTTTATCATGTGCGGTTGGAGTTTTGATTGGAAGCGCGGAGGTTGATATACTTCGAGGTTGACGGATGCAATCTCGCCATGACCAAGTTCATTTGTGGCCTGGCAATGATAAACACCCTCGCTACCGAGATGTGCACTCGGGATTGTGTATTTATGGCCAGTAGCGAGAACGTTCGGTTTGACATCACCGACATCGATATCCCGGAACCATCTATACTGAGGAGACGGCCAGCCCGGAGGCTTAGCACTACAAGTAAGTGTTACTCCTGCACCCTCTTGAGCTACGGGCCGATCAGGACTAATAAATGCCCGTCCTGGCTTATGTCTCACCAATACAGCGACTGAAGCGCTACTAGCCCGTTCCATGCGATTTCCTGCGGATGACGTAATTACGTTTATGGCTTTGCAAATATATGTTCCAGCCATTTCTGCATCTACTCTAGTCAAAACTAGAGTGTTTCCTTTTTGACGAAAGTCAGGTTTTCCTTCCTTTGTCCAATCGATTGAAATTGGTTCGGGATTAGCAGAAACTTCACAACGTATTTCAACTGTACCGCCTTCTTCGGCGTCGTACGTTTTTGAGTCAATCGTAACACTTGGAGGATAGAGAACATCTAGGTAAATCTCCTTCTCCCCAGGATGATCAAGCCCATTATCAGCGCTGCAAGTGTATTTGCCTGCGTCTTGCACTGTCACATCTTGAATAGTGTGTATAAAAGAGTTTGAAATATATTTGCCATTTCGAGTCCAGCGCACGTTGCTCACTTTGGGTTTTGCGTCAACTTTACATTCCATCGTTGCAGTTCCATCAATTTCAACATGCAATGGATTCTCCGGACCGATTTCAATTCGAGGAAAATCTGAAAAATATTTGTGTTTAAAAACTGACTACTCTATAGGAATATTACAAGGGCTACATAAGCAAGCTTTTCTTTGTAATAATTCTATTTAAATGCAACCTAAATCTAAAGCGATCAATTTTTAATGTCGTTTGTTTTGTTTGTCCAAAAAGGTACTTATAGATATTGTAATTTAGATAAAATAAACATGCAAACATTTAAATCTATTAGTAATGAAAATGAAACAAACACTGCATTGTGAATAGTAAAGTAACAACTAAACCAAAACGTATTTTCCCGGATAGCGTTTACATATCGCATGTATTCTGAGTTTGAATAACAAACTAACGAATTCGATATTAAACAAATAGGTGCCGTTTATAGGAAACGGATGTAAAACTGCTCTACATATCAGCAGATCAACGAATGTTTACTCAGTCGTGTGCAGTGTACGTCCAAATTAGAACATACATCTTGCAAGGCGCTTGCTTTCATTTAGGTCGAATTAAAAATGTTGGCATCTGGCAGGCATTTCGTGTAAACTGACAGGAAAACACTATACAAATGATAAATATTTATATTACAGGGCTGGATTCAAATCAGAAGTAAATTATGACGAAATTAGATAGGTATGCAATACAACATGCGGCCTCACCCACATTACCCAAAGGAACATTTTCAAACAATTTACGAATGGAGAAGGTATTTAAAAGTTCGATAAACTTTTTATTAAATTGTTTTATTATCGCCCAAGGTAAAATTTACTTAAGCTAGAACACATACGAAAACAGCCCAATTTAGAATTACAAATATATCCTTTGTTTAATAATAATTTCTGATCAAAATATATGCAACAAAGAAAAATTAAACAAGAAAAAAACATTTACGTAAATCTTTCGACGAGATTTGAAGGAAAATTATTATGAAAAAGTTCAGTAGTTCGAAAAATGTATAAGATTTTAGAATGTGAACGTACAATTATGGCAAAATGTATGTGCATTCCTTTTAAATTTAACTGTACACTCGAAACAGCTGCAACGAAAGCGTTTTACACCGTCCTTGATATATCGATGCATTTTTTGTTCATTTTTATATCGGCTTTTTTGTCCGTTCTAGCAAAGATATGCCACACAATTTTTATGTCTTAAAACGGTTATTTAAATAACTGCGTTAGTCACGCACTCATTTAAATTAAACTCAATATAATGGAAAACATTACTGATGAAAGCGGTAAAGGTAGGTGTCCGAAGCCCAACTGACGAGTTTTGGAACTAAAAAGTGAACTCTCGGTTTTTGTAAAAAATATATTAGATATTAATATGTTTTGTTTAATGTTGGCTAGATCTGAGTGTAAAAGGTGAGGTATAATTGTGTATCTTTAGCGAGAGTCAAGACGCGGCCTGGTTTAATTGCTCCCGGCCCCGCTTAAGGAGTCTGCCTACTTAAAACGCTTATATTTGCCTTCATAGCGGAAAACGACTGAGACGTAGAAACAACTCTTTTCATTTAGCCCTGGCGCGCTAATTTAGGATTCAGGACATCCGCAAGCGGCTGCAAAATAATAATTGTCAGCTTTTGAAATACCCGTCGTAAAAGAACACAATGCTTCTAACAAAATATAAGGTTAGGTCACCTCCAAAGAGATATGCAATGACTATCTGTCGGCGAGGGTTTGATGTTTGTCTAATTTGGTGAACAAGGGAAAGTTTACATTTAGCTTAACCATTCGGCTTTTACCCTCACGCCTTAATAAACTGAAGACTATTTTACAATGCGACCTTTCATAATGTCTAATTTCAGATTTTCAATTATGAACGAACCGTGACCAATATAGCCAGCTTATTTTGAATACCGCCAATAATGCTTTGATCGGTCGCTATAATATGCTTAATAACAAACTCCCGCTTAAACATTTCCAAAATACCCAGAAAAGTAAAACCTAAATTAACTCTTTTAATAATTCTCTCGGTTAAAATTATTTCGATAAAAATGTAGTAGGTTCTTCTTCTTCCAATTAAAACATGAGACACGAAGAACATCATTTACGATGACAGCTTTAACTTAGGTTTGGCAGTGCTTTATTTCTTTAACAGATTTTATTTTCCGAGATAACAAATTACAAGGTTGTCTGTGATCGCCACTTAATGGTCTTATTCATAAACGTGCTGAAGTAAGCCGCAATATTAGATATTTCCTTAAATTGTAATATTGAAGTGTTAGGACAAAACTTTAATAATTCATAAACTACATAAAGGATTATGAAGATTAGTAAATTATGTAATTAATCTCCGTATAATCGTAGCAAATGAGGTATGTCGGCTTTTAATTAGCATATTGAGTTCAAACAATTATAACCATTGCGAATTGGAAATCTGATTATTTGATTTGATTGTAATATCTACTTTCTTTACTCTTCCTGCAAATGAATTAAAATAATAAAATAATAAGCATTTTATTTATTTCTTCACAAAAACAGTAACAAAACTTAATTCCAAACTCTCTCTCTTCTCGCATCTTTCAACGGAGCCCATGCCTATTTTGTACTTTCCTTTATTGCAAAATGACCAGTCCTTGCGAGCTTTTTTGCTATATTTTGCTAATATTTAATGCTAACGGGGAAATTTAGAGACGTCACTAAATGTTAAAAAGATATATGCAATAACACTTGCAATTTTTAACTTTTACTGCTATTAGAAACATGGTCAGCATTTTATGCAGTAATCATGGTCAATTAGTAAAGAGAACACACACACTTGTCGGTCGCCAGTGGTAAAGATAAAAATTACTGTCTACTCTTGACAAGATCCGAACAAGAATTTAAGTTATGGCATTTCGACATCGGTCATTCGGTTATCTCACAAAAATATGATGAAATTTCAAACATTTCAAACATTGACATTACAAATTAAATTTACTTAAACTCATGTATATAAATATTTAACGCAATAATGATGTTTTAATGAAAATATAATGGATAAATCGTAACATAAGATAGCATTGAAATTGTTTAATTTCACGAATCATGAAAAAATGTTAATTGTTTAACTTTAGCGGATTATTAACAGTCGGAGAATAAATGCGTTGCTAATATTAAAATAAATAATTCTTTGAAAACCCTTAGTGCGGTATTAAATGTATATGGGTATACCGAAATTGAACAAATCCATCGCAGAATTCAATTACGAATTATTGATCCATTAAGTTTAGCTTTCAATGGAAACTTGAGTTAGAGTTGTGTATTACCTATATAGGATTAGAGTTAATACACAACTATAGAGAATAAATAAAGTACGTAAATATTTTAGCTACACCAATTCCTCCGTTTGGTATTCTGGGGCGTGAAAAACGTCCATCAATAACATGCTCAGACGAGTGCACAAAACACGGTTAAGGGTTTTAACTTTTATACATATACTAATGCGAATATATATAAATATGCGCAGAGGCTATGAGATCTTGGAGATTTGGTCGTGGTTGGCAACACTGAAAGATCACGTGGCCGTTCACCAACCCGAATGGACCGATCAAGTGAAAGACGCATCGTCCTCAAAACTGTACGCTGTTATAAGAGAGGCGTTGGACAGAAACCGTTGGACATTTTTATGAACACGTTCCGACACGACGGAAACAAATTACTTCTATTTAAAAAAAAAACATAATTCGTTGCTTTTATTATTATTACTATATCTAATGCCTGACACTGTTTATTTTTTTCCGTTCGAGGAGAATGTGTCGCATCATCACTATTTATTATACAGCCCTCGTTTATGATATTCATAAATACAGTTTGTATACAGTGTGTTTCTTCAGTTTTAAATATCTCAAAAGCCTTTCTTGAGAACAACAATTACCAAGCTAAAAGTAGCAATACAATAACCAACAAACAACCAAACAAGTGACAAATAAACAAGTACTTACAATTTACACTTAATTCAACAGTTGTATCTAGTCTCTGTCCTTCAGGCATCGCTCGGTTCCATACAACGCAGCGAAAACTCGCTCCATCGTCCTCTCTGCTAGGAGCCAGGGTAAGAATGGCTACTGAAGGCTGCACCCGCGTCCTGCCGTTGATCACACTCGCCTCTAGTGGATACGTAGTGCCATCCCGATACCACCTAATCAAGAATAGGTGTATTAAAGAAAAATAAACACATGTATGTACAGAAAAATTAATTTCAAATAAACCGTAAACTAAGTACAAGAGTTAACATTATGAACACTTTGTCGGCTTAATTAATAACATCATATATAAAATGTATTGTAATACTAGCTGTTCCCTGCTACGCTTCGCTGTGGCACATTGTGATTGAATGGTTGAGAAATGAGAAACACAACCAAGAAAACATTTCAAACATTTTTCTCGATCGGTGCAGAACTTTTTGAGTATTTGAAGCGTACACAAACCTACATAACATTTTATATGTATATATATATATATATATATTATATATATATAGATTTATGATATTTAAACTTTTGTTGTGTATGTTAAATTCTCTAATTGCTCATTAAACTTTTTTAATATAATATGTGTATGGACATTCGATATTCGATCATTATTGGTTTACAAGAAACCGTGATGAAAATAAATATTCGATATAAAATTGTTAATAATTTCAGCTATAAGCATAGTAATAGATTGAATTTTATTTTCTTAAATAAAAAACAAATTAAATTTGGATTTGAATTTAGTATATATACATTACACATAGCACAATTTAAAAGCCTACTTTTAAATTATGTTTAGGCTTTTTAGTATTTAAAAAAACACTTACTTGATATCAGGGCTAGGCGATCCACCTGTCGTCGAGCAGGTTAAATTGAGTTCCCGACCTTCCTGCGCCTGGGCATGCGTGCCGGGACTCAGGAGTGGCGGCTGCGGCTGAGTGAGCACCACCAAACTGTGTCCCTGCGAGTGCATCGTCCTCCCCGAACCACCTGCCTTTATACGGCATTCAAATCTCCCGTTGTCACGCTCGTACGATACATTTGACACCATCAAATCGTATCGTCCCTCTGACGGAGCGTATATTACTCTGTAACAAGGCGTTTTTTTTATAACCAGCTTCCATCGATACACTAGCAAGCAAAGAGGATTTGGAATAAAGAGTTTCTAATTTAATGCACTAATGTTAGCTAGTTGACAGTTGAGTTTATATTTCCGAGAAATCAGCCGGAAAACCGTTAACATCTACTCTTTAGATCTGACCATTCAAGTATAAAGCAGCAGGTTACAAACAGCTCTGTCAACGCTTGAGTGCTGCAGTTCATTGAATAAGATTGAATGGTGGACACAGTCAAAAGCCTTTGATAGGTCGCAATATATTACAAGCGTACCATGTGATATCATTACTTCCCAACTGAATAAACTATCTCCTTGTGTGTTTTACAAAAATTTAGGTCACAGTAAAGCAACATGAGTCGCGTAAGATAAATCTTTAAAAATGTATCAATGATATCTACCAAAGCTCTAATAAGCTTACTATGCAATGTCATGACTAAGGGTTTGTTACTATACGAAATGTAAAGAGGTGTAGGACATACGACACCTGTTTATATTTTTACAAGTTCAATTAAAACTTTTACACTCATAGTAATTGCACTTGATATACTGTATTGTTTAATGTACAGTATTTAGTTATAAAACATAGTAAAAGATTTCTGTCGAGTATCAGTAATTAAATTTTTTCGGAGTAGTTTAATAAATACATGCTTTTACAAAGAAAACCACAAATTGTTATGTTATTTTATTACTACTGAATTCCTCGCAATTTTTCCGCTACACGAATTAATGGGCATTATCTGCTACAGACACTACAAGAGAGAAATAAAAGTCTTAGTCTATAAATAAGAAAAACGAGTGCTTATTTTTACTTCGAGTAAAACACTGTTTGTATATCTGTAGACTGACTTAGCTTTTAAGAATAAGATGGTATGGTTAACTCTATAATGTAAGTGACACAAACTCTAGTTTCTCCCTTAAATTATCTACTACTTTGGTGTCGTATATGTCGATACACCACATAGACCACTACGTTGTGTGTCAGCTAGTACATAAATAACAAATGTATATTAATTTGTTCAAGGGGTCATATTTTATATTTACTTAATATCACTCTATTTCTCACAAGAAGTCTTAGCTTGTCTACTCACTTATAATTCGTTTCAAGGGGTATATTTCCTATTGCCACATTGTCATGGCCGCTGGCTGTACTCCGAACCCAGTAGTAGGTTGGTGAATCACCAGGATTCACCTCGGAACCGAATCTGCACTGCATGGTGACGTCGTCACCCTCCCGCGAGTCGTGCTGCTCATCATCACAACGAATCACTCCGATTACTGTAACAAATATAAAAACAAACATTAAAAATTAGCTCAGTCGGAGAACTAACGGAGTAAGCAAGTTAAGATTAGCGCCATAATGTTAATACCGGGTGTATTTTTTAAAATTTATTGATTCTAACAAATAATTGAATTTCAAACCGCTACACTTATATTCAATCGTAATTTATATAAATCTGAAAAAAATCTTTAACATCTACTAAAATCTTACAGTTAAAAAGCACTGCCGTTTTCTGGGTCCACAAATAGTTAAATGATAATTGTGGTTAACAAAGGAAATTGTGGAGCTTTCAGTAGTCAAACAGGTTTGCCTCTTCCAAATAAAATATCTATAAAATTATTTGTAGAAATTTCTAAATAAACTTTCACCGTAATATTAATATTCCAGAGAGAAATATGAATATAAGCAATTAAATACGCCAATTATAATTTAATTTTCGTATCAAGTATAGTTTTCTATTTACAGAATTTCAAGAGTATATTTAAATTATATGGTTAAATATAAAAAGGCTGTATTAGAGCGTTTTTTTAGTATATAAAACTACATTTTAATATACAGTATTGACATCCTCACTGCACACATATTCCATGGATATTTAATTAATTATTCATACAGATATATAAACAACGTTAAGCAGTATTAAGTATATGATTATCGAACAAATCCATTTGACCGTTAAATTCTGATTTTGAAAAGCCAGGGGCCATGGAGGTGGGGCGAGGGCAGCAGGGTCAACGACACGGAGTCGCGTGCGCTTGCGCCGCTAAGCTATAGTTAAAGAGTTACCAAACAACTTTGACTATCTACTAAGATGCGATAGAAAGTTGAAATAGGATTTTTCGTCTCAATCTTTACTTTAAATTTTAATCCTGCGTACAATACTACCTATGTAAGTTTTTTATGGAAATCTTTATATTAAAACCAAAAATCACGAAACTTCCTAAGTGGCACTGGCAGCTGGCTAAACATCTGGATTTATTTTCGTAATCATTAATGGTATTTTAATATCATTAATGGAATAAATGACTAGCTAATCACCTATTAACAATAATAAGTAGGTGTTATGCAATCAAAAGTGAAGGACAAAATACTAACTGTGTTTAAAACCGGTTTATTAAACTATTTAATGACTTACGACGCATAAGGCCACCCTCCGATAGCCAGATGTCTTATGAACTATGGATTTATAATTATCTTACTTCAAATGGTTAAAATATTAAGGGGATCTTATTGTATTTGAGTTACAGAAGTGGTAGTGAAGTGAAAGTGTGAATAAAAAATTTGACAAGCTATGACAAAACTGACTGAGGCGGTTTCCGTTAAACAATTTCAACTTCTATGCGACTTGAAAGTTTTTAATATCTTTTTAAAAATGTGAAAGTGAAATTATATATAAAGTGACATTAAGCCTCTAAACAGAACTATGGACAATGTTGTCTTAAACAATTTACATTTTATTATTTATTGTTCTACAATTATCTTACATATTATCTCTCTACAATTATAACTAACTATATAAAATAGTTTCGACGCGTTAAATTTCGAAAGTTTTATTTAGAGTAAATTTTATTTCTAAGCAAAACTTGTTGGCGTAATACTGCCGCTAATAAAAGACAATATTAAATGCCTTTCTATACTGTCATAGCAATAATGAGGCTTTTAATTCTTAAGACAACAATACCTTTAACGTTGTAAAAATATCAAGTAATTTACAACGAGATCTGATTTTCAGTTAAAAATGTATATTAAATTAATCCTTAACCCTTTTATGTAGGTCATCCAATCGTCAGGCTTGAGAATATTCAAGCCTGTAGCAGTTTACATAATAATGTTAACTGCTAAAAGCATGACAGTAGACAACACTTACTAAATAAAATATTTTACGCTAACAAAAGAAATTCTCGTTGAATTTTAGAAAATATTGTATATGGCTTTTATTAGAGACTTCTTAATGATTTACATCTTGATGCGACTTATCTGTTAAGAACGGCAAATTAAGGTATTTTTTTTATAAAGCACATAACCATAACGAAACTAAACCTAACATGATAATTATTTATCACACATAGTTATCTGTGAATTCAGTACAAGAACAAATCACATTAACCTATTTGTTCGGCTTCTTATTAAATGAGTTATAATTTATGATGTATTACAATTTACAACGACCGTTTATCTACCAGTAGCCAACATTTCAACATTATTTGATCTATTTACTTTTTTATTGCTTCTCTGATTAGAGTTAATGCATAATGTTATTAATAAGAACTAACCATCCGAATTTACAGCGTTGCTGTTATAGTTGGCAACTGCTAGCGATATATATATTTTTTTTCAAAATAAAAGGAATGCGCTATATATTAGGTGTTTTTTTTTACATGACATATATCTTGGTACTTTTTAAACGATATGTACAATGTACATATATATAAAATATAATTCAATGACCTTAACGTAATGTCGCGTTCTACACTAACGGCATTATATGCACAGTAACTAAGTATATTGCGAAACGCTTGTGAGGATTCTCGCTATATTGAACGTTATTTTAACAAAGTCTAGATATACTTACATTAAAATTATAATATTGTGGTTGTAACTTCAACGACAGACATTCTAGTTTACTTTAATATTCTGCATAAACTAAACGACAAACTTTGGCTACTTCCAAAATTAGACTATTGACATTTGTAATATTTATACATTATTATTTAAAATATTGTTTGTAGGCAGTTAAAAAATATGCAGAGCAGATACACAAAGCCACGGAAACCAAGTCTCAAAATCTGTAGAAAACGCTGTTGAAATTCAACATATACTTTTTTACGACACATTAACGGACTTTGTTTCGAGGCTAGCAGCCAGCAGACAGTTGACACACGTGTTACGCATTCATAATAAGAAGAACAAGAGCCGATTGTTATAAGTACGTTATAAGTGGCCGTGGTGTGAAGGAGACAAGTATATGGTAACAGGAGTCCGTGGGAGTATGCGGGCGCCACACAATGTGTCGGATTGCAGCTTGCGGCTACCATGAACCATGACAGACCTTGATACGCACATGTACTAGATATCAAAAGAGTTAACAGCGTAAATATCGAAGAAATCCGAGTTGTGAGGAGGATAATTTCCGATTTCTTGTATTAAGTTGTAATAAAAAGCAATAATAGGAAACGCAATAAAATGTTAACTGGTTCAAAATCTATAAGAAGCTTGAGTCGGGACACCAGAGGATTGACTATTGAATTGCATTACAAAAATCACTGTTTACACGACAGGGCAGCGTGGCAAAACTTATATCATCCAGATAACTTTTTAAAATCTGATTTATGCACATTAGCTTCTACAGAAAAGAGAATGCGACAGAAACGCACATAGGATCTAATGTCGTTATGACATGAAAATAAATGCTCAACAATGGTGAAGCGAGTACAAAATAAGTTATACGAGGATGTATGGAATTTACCCGTTCTACGCGCTTATGTATCCGGCATTTTTCGTTTTGGGTACGCTTGGATACACTCAGCTATAGTAAAGAGGGATCTAGCAATATCTGGGTACATATTTGAAATCCTCACGTGTAGAGTACATAATGCAGATGTGTTAGAAAGGTTGTGGCTGCGAGTACGAATTACAAACGACACTAGACATGGGATACGGCAAATATTGCTGGCTGTGCCGCGAACTAAATTGCTTACCACTTACGCATTTAAAAATATTGCGGTAAGGACTGACATATTTAATTTGACACTAATTGAATTCACAAGAATTCAACTGTCCGTTATTTTTTATAGGAATGCACTGCTTTACTTGATGTCAATTTGACGATTACCTCAACTGATACTTTTATGGAGTAAAACAGCAGCTTGTATATATTCATCAATTTATTAGACAATTTATAAACAAAAATATTTATTAAACTTTACAATCGGAGTTAATAATATGTGAATTTGTGCAATTATAGAATAATGTTTAATACGTATAAAAACTTGATAAGCATGGTACGTCGTAGAAACTGGTGCGACACTAGTTTTGCAACTGCGGATTCTTGAAATTATTATGTTTTTAATTTTTAAAGCGATCAGAATAAGAATATCAATTTGTGTGTCATTAATAAATAATTTTAAAGTTTTTAAAATCTTGCCAAATAACCCAATATGGTGTTTTGTCTGTTTCAAAAGAAATTAGCTTCGATATCAAGTGGGTTTCTCTTCCACTAAACTTTACCTTCTAAGATGTTGTAAATGGATATGTTAATAACTTCCAAACAAACTGCACTCTCAACATGCGAAAAGCTCCTGTAGCAACTTCAGTGTTTCATGAGCTTCCAATAACAGTAATTATTAGTCATCGCAAAACTTAGATTATACGTTATTCAATACGCTATATACATTTTTATAATGATTTGTGAAGCGTATTTAATACCGTAAATATATAATTCCGAATAATTAAAAAAAATACCATCATATTGAAATTGCGGATCGCGAATGTTGTACATTACGTGGAAAATAAATAGGAAAAGGGATCTTAAAACTCTTTAAGTATTTTTATAATCTTGTTAAATGCAATAGTAGCGCGCAAAAGAAATTTGGGGCACAAGGGCTTTAGTACATGTCCCTGCTCTCTAAAGGAAATCTATTACAGGTCGAGTCTTACATACTTTTATCTACTTCAACTTGATGCGCAAACGCTATTTACCCTGATATGGTCTCGTGAAATTGTGAATTGGATAAGAATAACCTAACTATATAGACCTAATTGAATGAAGGCTGTATAAATTAAAAGTAGACCATAGGTTACTAGTAATCTAAGAGCTACTTCGGTTACTGAATAACGTTTTATCTATAAATAACAACTACAAGTAGGCAGAATGGTGATAATCGTCGAAGCGCACTTTAGTTCATAAAAATTAATATCTTTTATCCATGTCATAATTTAAATAAATAGAATACCTTAAATTTATATCAGCGTTACCTATTCTGTTGGGGGATTTTGGGGATTTTGTTACCTAGACCTAGAATCTGATTGATGGAATTATCTGAGTCTGGGTTGCATGTAAGATATTGAATTTGTTTTACATGATGAATTTGTACTCGACATTCATATATTATATAGTAAAGTTATTTATAGGAAATTGTTAATTATAATCTTAATACTCCTTTTGCATTTTTTTACATGCTTTAGGTCAGTTTTGTTATTTACTGACTGTTGTACTTTTGTATGTACTATTGTATATGTTTCCATGTTTCGTATAAATCTTGATAAATCAAAAGTACTGTATAGTGGTTGTTTAAGTATTACGTAAGCAGATTTACTGCAATTTATCCCCCTCCTTCCTCTTGTCGAAGTAGTTCCTGTAGGAATCCTCGAAAATACATTTCGTTTTCAAGCATTTTTCGTGAAACACGATATATATAAAGAAACACAGTAACACATATCATAGTAATATAATTCAGTCCGCAACCTATTTTGGAATAACAGACTGCACATAAATTGATGTTGCATCTTGAACACACGCACAAAACGCGCTCCCAACTCATCACGCAGAATAGCGCTTAAGAATTAACTGATGTTTAATTTCAGTATGCTCATTGGTGTAATGGCTTTGCGTTTTCATTTACAGAATATTATCATCAAGTCATCTTGTCAGTAAAGCCAAAGCTTAGGGTGCAAACAATGCGTGTATAAAGCAATTACAAAATATACCTATATTATTGTGCACATTGAAGCAAAACCACAGTCGGCCAAAGCGCTAACTTGGTTGTAGATGGCAGTTGCCACAAAGCCCGTTGCTTTACCTGCTAAGCCACTTCCCCCCTCAACCCGCAAGCCGGTCTACGAACCATCTGACATCTCTTTCCTTCACATTACGCTTGATCGGCTTGCTCACGCGCAGCCACATTGAAACGTGATCTTTTTACCTGCGGATCCCGTCCTACACAGCATACTACTCGCCTCTCAGGTTATCTCTATTATATTAAATCCATTTTTGAATGGGCATAATAGATGCAAGGACTTTTTATTGCAGTTTCTTTATTCTACCTGCCATCAGACATGGGTAGTGCCATGGTAGTGGTACTAAATGTTCCAGAAATTATAAAAGCAATATCGCTAAAATACCTGAATATATGTTTAACTGTATTTCAATATTACATTTTGTGAGACATGAGCTACATTTTATTATAATAATGCAAAGATTGAATAAGTTGAAAAGAATAAGTTCAAGCTTTGTAGCGCTTCTATCATGGCAAACAGGTTAGTTTACCGTTTACCAGCATATAAACTTAGACATACCTACTTGTTTTATCCATTATCTCCTAGTTTATTGGATTCTTTATGATAATTTTAAAAACTAAATTTTTATCATACGACAAAATATACAACTTGACTTTTGAGTCTCCAAACAAACACGCAGTGAAAATACAAAAGTATTTTTAAGAGGTTTATGTTCATGTTTATGTTAAGTAGGTAAATAATTAATTATACGGCATGACATTGTGTAATATTTATAACGTGCACGCTAAAAATCAATGCATTCACGTAGGAGGCAATGGAAATATATTCCCCGGATGTTCACGACAACGAAGAGGATGCCATATGTTGCGATGCCAGTCCACATATGTCGAGAGTTCCTCATTAAAAAAACAAGCAAAAAATCTTTAACTTATCAGACACTTCACGAGTTAAGGACACGAGACTATTTCGGTGCGTTTTTGTGTTCAGCCGACAGCTGCACGACTGTGAATAATTTATTATATTTTATAATGTAATACCATCCCGCTAGGTTTTAGTAATACAACTAGAAGGTATCTATATATATATCTTTGACCTATGTCTACGTTATTATGTGGCGTGCATAGCCCGTAGTAGTAAGTAGGTCCTCATATTATTCTGTTACGTTCAGAATACAAGGTTATATCTGAAATGGAATTTATATTATTGAGATATAATTATTTGTCACATTATACATGTTTATATTGCAAAGTTAATGTTGTGAATAAGCAAATACTTAACCAAAATTTAAACAATAATTCTTACAGATAATAAAACATACTTTTCTCTAGAAGTCCAACCAATCACAAACCAACTTTACGCATTACATTTAGAAACAAGCAATATAATATATTTCTTTTAAAAAAAACCAAATCGTTTCTCAAATTTCTGGACAAGATTTCAATTTTGAAATGTTTTAATTTTGGTCCCACTGCTTTAGAATTTCGGCATTCACGTAACTATCTTTTATTCCTTACGAAGGGTGCATTGTCATGAGAAATAATCCTTATAAACGTGATAATAGTAATGTATTTGTCGCTATGGTTACCATTTTTACGTACAAAGAACAATATTGTATAAATTGGCACGTAGTTCATGTTATTCGAAATGTTGTGTAAAAAATTAAAACGTACGTTTCAGCGGTCTTTTTACAATCATTATTTATTAATTTTTATACAGATACACTTTATGGACTTTAATAATTTATTATTTTTTACAATATTTTGCATCAAGATACGAAATCTATTTATTTCTTTGAAATATTCCATTATACTTCTTTTATATAAATAAAAGACTATTGATTTGCAGTCATGACGATTGGTCTAATAGAGCAATATGACTATTAGCAAATGGTAGAGGGTTTAAATAGTTTTCTATTTATATATTCCTGGTTTAACATTATATTATGTTGTACTTTAAAGAAAATCGGACAGATGATATCTAAATGACAATGAACACAATATTCTAATGTTTCATTTCCTGTTAGGAGCTCCGATAAATATTTCTCCTATATTAACTTAGTAAAAGCCCTATTTTTCTAAGGAATAACTTCTGCAACCATCACTCTAAATATATTTTTTGAATTCTACATGATATGTTTTCGTTCAGTAAATTATCTGAATGCTCTTTTTTTTCGAACAGTTCATATCTCTTGTGAAACGTCTTTTAATAAATGCTAGTAGGCAATTTAAATGATAGCGTCGATTCTGTTTCAGTTTTATTATCTGTTGATATCCAAATCAAAGTGTTTATCAAGTGTGAAGTACTATTTCTCGGGATGACTGACCATAATTATTAAAGTTTCAGCATACTTACAGAAATTCTTCGGATAAAGTATAAGATTGTAAAAAAATTATCAAGGAATACGCCGTGCTACTTAAGTTTTTTTAAAGATAGCACCTAATTATAAATAAATGAAGTCAATTCTGAGGCCGTATTCATTTTTATTTATTAAAAAAAACGTTTATGTGACGGTGGTACACACAATTTCTCCGTCCACCAAAGCTTCAACTTCGAAGCTAAAGCTTTTTTATTTGTATCGAACTCATATGAGTGATTTTTTAGTTTTATCTCATATTTATAAGAAGTCTTTAATCCTAAACTGAAAACCGAACCTGCCACGTTACGTGTAGGGTAGGTTTTGGTTGAATTGTATTGATTCTAGACAATATTTTCAACACAGCAGTGAACTAATCCTAAATTTTAAGATCCAATCTTTGCACTCCGCCTCTATGAAGAATCACATTTGTCTAACAATGTTTTATCTTCTTCATATTTAGTATAAAATATTCATACTTCGATAGTCTTTCTCTCACTTTGACCACATTACTCATACTAATTTTCCCATGTCGATCATCACCAGTGGCCTTTCCAAGCCCGTATTTTAGGTAAATACATAAAATATGAAACATCTCGAGACCGCTACAGCATTAAAAAAAGTAAGTAATGAGAAAACGTTGTGCGAATGTGATAGTGGGAACGAAAAGGTGAGAACAAACGTGTATTGTATTAACTAAATTGTGGCGTGCAACCGCCCATTGTCTTGGATCTAAGCTTGTTCGAGTACATTTACCCCTAAGTGTGACGCTCTTTGCCTTTCAATCACAGACAATTCAGCAATAACATAACGCTGGTAAAATAAAAACCAAATGACATCTGTATGTAGTTACTTATGTCATCATTATTGTATGCCTTTTAAACATATCGCGTACATGCATTGGTTAATATGTACATGGACTACATAATATTTCTCTGAAAACTCTAGACATCGCAAGAAAAACAATAGCAATGAAGTGTCAAAATCTCAATACTAGTAAATTAATGAAAGGACTGTTCAATAAACTTACACGCAGACAAGTGAGTTGTATTGTTAGATATCGGTGAAAATACCCATTGTGTTGATCAATAAAAGCATTTGATTGATATAAAGATGTATGTAGGTACGATTGTTTCACTGGTATTGAAATGGAAACAAGAGCTTGGAGTATTCACTTATGGTGCTCGCCAAGAGAACACGACCTAATTGAAGCATGCAAATGCAATTAAAAAGACATATATACGTAAGTATATTAACTACACGACTTTCTGTGAGTCGAGCTCTATACTCGTATGCGTACTTACTACTCGTAGTTCGACCTATCGAGTCGTTGACAGGAAAAAGTTTTAGATTATTGCTATTTTTATGGTGATCAATTGAGTACTAGCTGGTTATAAGTACATACAGTCAAAACCGTTTACGACAATATTGTTTAGAATAACATACCGGTTATATTGAGCAAAATCTAAAGACCCGGCAGAATTCCATTGTATTAGGTTCTTAATAATAACGGCAACGGCTGTTACGACTATCGGTTTTTACGACCAAATATGAGTAGTCCCTTCGATGTCGTTATAACAGATTTTGACTGTATATTTATATATTATTTAGTTGTGTATCTAAACATTACCGAACAAACACCTTTAATTTCGCTTAATTAATTATCGAGACAAGTACCCGTCTCCTATAATGACACGGAATCGCGAACATCACATTTAACTTCAATTAATTTAAGTAATGTCGTACAATCTTAACAAGTGATTTATATTAAAAAGGGAATTGATGTTTTCAAGATTTTATTAATTATTTATTAATAAAATCTTGAAAACATCAATTCCCAGTTTATAGCAAGATGGGCAGCGATTGTTCTTTTAAGTATCACTATAATTCGGTAACATAATTTATTTAATACTAATGATTATAATTCCTAACTACTTATTAATTGTTTAATAAGCGACGACTTAGTTAAATGACAATAATATATATAATTTAAATGACTGTAGAATAGGAATTTACAAGGTACATTAATTGCTATTAAAATAGATATTGACAAGATGTATATAATAAAGCGTCTTAAAAGAGGTCGAATTTTGGATTGACTGAAACATAATAACCACAGAATATAGATAAAAAAATTATATCTATCAAGTGCAAGTTGTTAAGTACGATGTAGCTCGCACCTGCATCGAAACTGGTTATAAACATGATTTCCCGCTTTCAACATTTCTTGTGCCTAATTCTGACCAGCAGCCTCCGCTAACGACATTTAATTTCCACATCAATATTTTAAAGAATATTTGTTTGTTCTACTTGTATTGTGATTTTAGCTGTTTATCATCTTTATTATCTGAAGCATGTTACACTTCGTATCTATTATTTTCACATTGGTGTTTAATTATTCTTAAGCGTTATCCTAAATGCTACGGTTCAACCAAATAATTTTTAGGGTTGGGTTTAAAATATCGAAATGTATTGAAATTTGTAAACAATCCGCCATTTTCTACTTTTTAAACTGTTACCAATTTTTAGAAATTCCACAAATTGCGAATGTCATATCAGTATATGACATTCGTAAGCTGGAATTAGTAACAAAAATTTAAAAAGTTTCGTTGATTAATTCAAATAGGTCAAAGAACACTCTGCACTATGTCGCTGACATAAAATTTATCTACTATTAGTGGCGAAAAATATTTCCCTGCTTAAAATACGAATATTTTTTTAAAAAGAAGTGAAGTGCATTTGATTCGGATTATACCGAATGATGCCTTTAAAATTTTTAGAGAGATTACTATTTTTGAATCCGTTAAAGCTGTGCGCGCTCCAAGTGCCAGAATGGCGTTAGCGCGCGAGGAAGAAAAAGCATGGGTTGCCAACGGAGTAGTAGCCTACATTAGTCTCTTGAATTTAAAACACATAGTTTCTGTTTTCTTTGTATTTACCTGAATATCATAAATAATATTAACAACTTAAACTTTTCTTTTTGGCATTACAGAGTTTCAAAGTAATAAAAATATTATGTGAATGTTCAATAACAGTGGAACGAACAAGTATAATTCTAAAATTTGTCATCGTTAACAAGAAAACCAGTTTATTGCTGCGTTGCCAATCAAGAGATTTGTACGAAATCAATAGTACGCCGGGAAGGCCTGAAAGATAGTCAAGTATTGCTCATTAAAAAAAACTTTTCATAATAAATATTTTTCAAACAACCGGTATCGCGAATATTAAGTGAATGGTGAGGAAATGGCGTATAATTATGTATCTTTGTGTATGAGTCCTGTGTATATTAATCTATTATAGGTTTTATAAATATTAAAATTCTACTGTGTATATTAACAATAACAATCCACTCGTATATCGTTATTTTTTCTCATAAATTTCAAATATGTAATTAAAATGTGACCGCGGGTAGCCACTACTCCATTACTACGAACAAGCCCTATAAACAACTGGACACATTTGCCAGAACATCCTGAAGTCGTATATCGAGATTTATATTAAAGACGCCGTCCATGGAAGTTGGTGTAGCAGTGTGCCTTCGAAAATGGGAACAGATTAAAAACAAAACTGCAGTTTTAAATTAAAATTTTCTCGCAACCTTTTGTTTAAAACCAAATTAAAAAAGTAATATTCTGCTGACTTACTGATTCTGAATATGCTGTAATATTTTATATGAAATATCTGTTTTTCTATAGAGAACATATTCATTAATATGTTAAGTGTTAATTAATTAGTAAACAAAAGTTTTATTTAAAAACATACAAATGTTTTTAAATTTTGTATTCAAATAGGTTTTTAAACCATGTATTTCAATGCAACATAATTTAGGCAATATCAGAGATGTCGTTTGGATAAACCAATATTTATAACTATCATGATCTCACTCTCTCTCTTCAGTTGGTAGCTCCTATCTGAGCGTCGTGGTCAGCAAGGAAACATCTGGAGCGGATAATCTGTTGCCACCGGTATCTGTCTCTTATATATATGTTTCTTATAACAGTGTTCAGTTTTGAGGGCGATGAGTTTTTCACTCGATGAACGACCACGTGATCTTTTTCCTTCCGTGTTACTAACCACGACCAGTTTCTCCAAGTTCTTATCGCCACTGCCCAGTGTATGATCGAGATATAATGCGGACTGCAGTCAGTCCACAATGGCTCTGCCAGCAGTTAACCCACAAATGACAAAGCGACTTCTAAACCTAACCACAACCAATCTCAAAACAATGATAGGGACAATTACTGGCCATTGTCTCGTTAATAAACATACTTTTGTCCTAGGCGCGACAGACAGCCCCATGTGCAGAGGCTGTTTCAGCGCAGAGGAATCAGTCACCCACGTAGTCCTGGAATGCGAGGCTGTGGCTTAACAACGTGCCGAAATCTTCGGAACGGTGAGGTCGCTCCGTGAAGCCTGCGAAGTCTGCTGTGCTTTTGGAAGAAGTTAGGATGGCTTAGTTAGCCAAGACTTTACGCACAACGGACCTAGTGAGAGTCTTAGTGCGAAACCTGAGTCTACAAACCAATAACCAATAAGGTAGCTCCATAAGCGCAGTTGGGTCAGGATCGATGTATTGGCGTGATAACGGGTGTGTATTTGAGATTGGGAAATTGACACTTGAGGCGTCCAAATTAAGTTTAATAGTTTTTAAACCTCTTGAGTGATTTTCAAGAAGAAATACTCAGAAATATGACTAATGTGAGGATATAAAATTTCGTAATCAATTTTTTTACTTTCCAATATACAGTCATCCGTAAAATATCACATAAATTGCGTAAGTTTATTTGTGACGAATAAACGCTTCAATATAATTTTTTAAAAAGACGCTCAGAGGACGCTCATCTACAGAGGAAGGTATATTTAAAATATTTTAAGTTGAGGTTGAATAGTTTATTTAAGGATATATTAATTGTATTGTTTAAAATTTAAACATAATTTTGCAACTTTTTCAAAAGAAATGGAGAACTACAAAATGTTGGTATTTTCTTAATAAAATTATTTAAATATTACTGTAGTGAAAACTTTTTTAGCATCGTTATGATTTGAAAGTCGATGAAACCAATAAGCGACAGTAAAAAGAGACAGACACATAAATTCATAAGACATAACGTGGGAGAAAATGAGATAGGAAGCATTATACACTATACAGTGTATAAACTTTAAATAAGTGTGTATTTGATCATTTGCTGAATTATAAAAAACATAGATGAGCAATAAAATAAAATACGAGATTAATTTAATTCAATTATAAAATTAGATGAAATTTATCAATTTTATTTACATATCATGAATTATAAATACTTTTTTAATCAATGTAATTTTTATCAAAATTAATAATTGATATTAAACTTAAAAAAATAAATTATATTCGTCTCAGTATCTTGAAACCAAAATTTTTGAAGGTTTCACTTCCACACAAGTTTTTTTTTATAAATTAAGGTGTGGCGGCGTGCATTTAGTAAAGGTACATTTGATATTTAAAGTAACGGGCAGATCTCGCAAGTATGAGCATTGAGCATACTGAAAAAATTTGTGTCGTAACATTTATCGTATCTAGGTAGCTTACTGTGAAGACTTAGATAGCTGGTTTGAGTGCATCAACAGTTAACTGGGTAACAATTTGCGATTTAACACGTTTTGCACGTACGTTTTCGCTTGTTGCCTAAGAACTCGTTCGTGTGAAATAAAATCTATGGATTTATATTTTCATGGTCATGCATCTTTGATTACCTTTATGTAATAATTAGCATTAATTTAATCGAAACACTTATTTTTTTTATACTTACTGTTACATTATACAATAAGGGAGGTGTATAATGTTTGAGATTTTCAATTACAATACATATTCTATATATATATATATATATTATTATTACTTTTTCTAGAAAAAAAAAAGAATTATTTGGAAATAATTTTTAACATGGATTTATGCGAAGCTAAATTGGGGATTTATTTATAAAATTCTTCTGACATGACAGGTGTCTTGATATTCAAAGACAAGAATTTTTGTTATCTTACGTAAAAGAAGAAACGAAGGGAAGGACAGCATTAACGTTCGTATGGCGTGTAACGGGTCTTTGAAAAAGCTATTTCCTGAAATCCCAGAGAAATACGGGCACGGCACACTTATTCCTCAATTCTTTTGTTCTTGTAATACATGAGCATGATAGAGCCTTTTCATGGCTAAATTACTTTCATAAGCTAAACCTGTACAAAGAACGGTAGAAGTATTCTTTTATTATTATCATAACGCCGACTGAATATGCGGGTAACCATTTAAATTATATAATCTCTGTCTTTAGTACATTCTAAATTACAACTAAATCAATGACTTTTTATTGTTACTTTTTACATTATTATTTAAATGTTAAGTTTAAGGACTGCAAATAGTACTTGATAACGCAACCATTGACAATTGATAAATGTTATTCTTATTACAATAAAATATAAACTTAATTATGTAGTTAATTAATTTCTCCAAACGATTCTCCTAACTAATCAAAACGTGCCTAATTGATATCTATTATGCAACGCATAATTTTGAACAAATTGATTTAATTACGTGATACCCTCAATAATGAAATATTTCACTTCAAACTTAAAATGTCAATTATATTTCTTTTAAACCAAGCAATAAAAAAATATATATTTATAAATAAAAGTCAATTTTAAGTAAACTTTTTTGAGCAGAAATCAATCTTCATACATAAGAGGCAGACACGGCCGACTGTTGATACTGAGGAACGCGGCGCGCGAGGTGAAGTAAGGTGAGTCAGAAAGTAAGTAGGCAATTTATTCCGCTTACCTGTACAAATCAACACCAAAGTATACGGTGAAAGCAACCGGTTGGTCCCCATCTCGTTGCCAAAGTCACTTTCTAATCTATTTTTCTTTTCATCCAACAAATCCTAGGCTCCCATATTGAAACACAATAACAACAATTTCTTTAAGCAATTTAAACGCCACACACTTTAAGTTTAACGCTTGCACTTTAAACAAATTTCACGAACTTAATAAAATACAATGAAATATTGCAGAACACTAGGATGTTTATATCCACTTAATAATAATATATTTTTGTTTCATTGTTTAATCCAGAAACTTTGGCGCGTGTTCGCGGAATATTACGACGCGAACGTTACACTCTAGGAACGGTTGTAACAAGGCTGAACGTTGACTGAAATGAATGTAGTCACTAGCCAAGCCACGCTGCGGCCCTCACCGGTTGGATAGCGTGTACAATGTGTGCGAGTGAGATAGGAATTGGAGAGTGAGACGAAAGACAAAAGTTTTCAACTTGGTCTTGTTTGGAATGGAGTCGGAGTGCCAACGACGCTCGAATGCCCTACACTAAGCACACAGCTTTATTTTTTATAAGCAAACTTGTTATAACCTTTACCTGCACATTCGCGGCTGATGTACTTTTATTTCATATAACAATGCATTTTAGAAAACTTCAATTTTAATGTCATTTGAGTAAACTCTTTAAAATCTTTTTGTCTCTTTGCTTCGAATAAAAATAATTGGAATAGTTTAAAATACAAAAATGAAATACAATAGTTTGAAATGCCAATTTGAAATAAATGTTTAACAAAAATTTAAAATAGGATCTAAGTATAATAATTTTAATGTAAGTAGGTATACTATGGAAGTGAATTTCTTGAATTAAATATTTTGCGATTTTTCTGAGATACTCATTGAAATTGTATTGTATTGCTGTGCTAGTGACATATCCGTAGTTTAGGGTTAAGAAATTGTATAGGACTATCTTCAATTTGTTTTCAGGAATTCTATCGGTTTAATTATTTATTATTATTTAACCAAGTTGCTAAAAGTGTAAAATAATATCAGTTGACAACTCAATGAGGTACGTAAATAAAAAAATATTCTTACTCGTCCCACAAATACCTTTGGCGTCAGTTGCTAATTAATGTAAAGAAAATATATATTCTAGCTGATATAACGACATGTCTTCAAAAAATTTCCTAAACTAAGAAATAGATTAAAAGCAATAATTATTATTAAATACATAGAAGTTATCTAGAATCCCATGACTTGCATAAAGAATACATCAAAAATGCAACTAAAAATTAAGTTTTAGAAAATGAAAACTGGTAAATTGTAATGTTTTTCATTCATGTTCTGGATAAATTTGAAAATTAATTCAAAACTCAACCTTATAGATTTACTTTTGTAAACATTAGCTATCAGCAGGGCTATTTGCTATTTATGTGATTCCTGAGTTTGTTAGTGTATACTGATGTCTGATTAATAAAGGCAACTGAAACTTTATCTTTTCTATACATAACAATAGGTAAATGGACAGGAGGCCGCTTGATTTTAAGTGATTCTGTCGCCCATAGACCCTTACACTGACAGAAGGCTGAAGAGTGCGTTGTCCTACGCCCGTAAGAGTGGCTGAACCAACGCAGTTTGGATTTGGTGGGTTTGGTTTTATAAATCAAAATTCGCGACGAGGCAATAATACAGCTGTCATTTACTTTTTTAAATGTTATGTTACTTTCAAATTATTATGTGCTGTATATAGATTTGGTAATAACATAATTATATGAGCACATTTATAATTGTTTTCTCATAGGTTATTTTACAGTTTTTATTTCACTTGGGTAACCTCACTAGAATTTATATAAATAATCACTGAGATCACTAAGAAAAGGGTAAATATGCAACTTAATATAATATAATAATCAGGTCTCTTAAAAAGTTTTAAGTTAATCCAACAGGGTCTGTGTTTTCGTATGAAACGTATGTTTATTTTTCATTAGCCTATGTAAATATACGTATAGCTGGTGTTTGTTACTTATTCTGCCAGTAGATGGCGCCGCCGATCTAGGCACGCGCTGTAAAGGTATTTATTATTATTTTGATGATTGTACGTTAAGATAATTCATAATTCATAAAATGATAATGGACATTGGACATGAGTTAAACTCATTCCTATTCACTACGGCAGACTCTATGTTATATATTCTCTTACCTCTAGGTTATAATCTAAGCGCTATATATTATCTTAACTTTAAATCCATTTTAGACCCTTGTGTAAAATGGAAAACGAAGACGTTGGACGTGGACTGTAAAATAAAACGGAATTAAAAATATTTATTGTTAAATTGTAGCACTTAGGTAATTTGAACTTTTTCTTCTCAACGTGGTCGGCTGCTTCGAGAAAACTACAGTTCTATTTGGCACACAGAGCAAGATAGTATACGTCTGCAATAACTTCTATTTTCAATTCCATTTAAAGTTGAAGGAATAAAATAAATATATTTACGGGCAGAGAAGAAAATCAAAGAAAAACAGTTTTAGTTACGCGCACGTTACGTTTTAGATGCGAAATTTTCAGTCAAATATATCTTCCAATATCGTATTCTACAAATCAAGTAGGGATAACATAATTAAATTATAATCATCCCTTTGGCTCACGATCTCGTGATATTAAAACCATAATAGTTATCTTTTGAGAGGGTCGGTTGCGCAATTACGAGCGAAGGGATGCTGGGGTACTTGCATCGTTGTTTCGTCTGGTCTTTCCTCCCTCCTATCGTATTGCAAACAGTTTACGCGTCCCCTACTCTTAGTTTCTTTTGTTATAAAGTGAGTATACTCAGTTCAGTTCTTCTAAGAGTTATCCGACATTGCTGGAAGGAAATCAGTGACCAGTGAAATTGAGCTTATTTTTAATAAGTTGCGTCTTTTAAAATACATGTATCAAAATAAGGGAGTATAATACAAATATGGTTTAATTTTCACCTGTCCGTAAAAAGATTTTTTTTATTGAAGTATTATTAGCGTTTTTAGATCCATGGAATCTCTTGTTTAATCGCAGAGGACAGAGGGGTGCCTAGTTAAAAGGTTTTCATAGTTAATTATATTTTTTCTAAATATCACCTATTGTATAATACTCTTATTTAATTATTTCGATTTAATTCGTTTTCTGGTATTAAAATCGCGCGATGGACGAAAACATACATGTGTGATCTATTATCTACAAGTAGGTACAAACCGTTGTGATATTTTACGTTTTCCGGAATTTTCAAGCCCTGTACATGTCGATATTTATGAAAAACTTAGTTGTGCGTCATATTATAGAGGTCAGCCAATTTTATAATAATCCAATTTATAGGTATAAACTATGCACATATTATATACTGCACACTGCAGTGGGTGGGTACACAGTACACACTATTGTGTGCAGAGCCGATCTGAATGTATGTATGGCTTGTGTTGAGTGTTTCCGATATATAATACTATCGACGAGCAGCCTTGATCCGTAAACCTTGAAAAATAATATACTCTAAATCTTCGTCATGAATCCTTCTTGGTGAAAACCTCAATCAATTCCGTGCAGTCGTTTTAAGTCTATCGCGAACTGACAGATATTTATATAAGACATTCTGTCGCTGATTTTTGTAGGCATTGTCTAGTTCTCTAGAACTTAATCATATATCTCTCATCGTTAAGGCGCCGTTCGTAAAAACCATTTCGTTGGACTGCTTTTTCTCCGACTACCACGAAGTCTTTTCATTATATGATTAAGAATAAAAAATATTTTGGTAATATCAAACAAAGTAACAATCGAAAAACCTCGATTACACTCATATTAGGGGACTTTGCCGGATTGACGATTGTCTCCCTATACTGCGTGTCAAATTGGCCAAATTTATGCAACTGCTCTTACAGCCGTACCCTAAGCTAAATAGCACATCAAACGTCATTACTTAAAAAGGGTGCCTACATTTGAATAATTACGACAAAATAATAAACGTCACATCAATCAACTACTTGTTTCATTTCGTAAATAATATATTAGACTTGCTTTGATATTAAAGCACTACATATTCATAAGCTTATATAAAATATAAACACATGTTCAATCTTTTTTGCTATCTTTGTGAAATTTTAGTTGTAAACGAAATTAGAAATCTTTAGTCCGATTTTGACATGTCAACACGCTAACTTATCAACAGCTGTCAATTTCACAAACTGTCAAAAAAAAAACAAAGTGGTAGATGGCAGTGACTGGTGAGCGCTGGCAACTTATCCTGGAAAATAAAGACTGGAAAAATGTATAAATGTGTAAATCTAAACCTTTGACCCGCGCCATAAAATGGCCATTTCTAGGCTCGTCACTACCATAACATGCAATCAATGTAAGTTATACTCTTCAGCTGTTGTAATGTTCTTATTAAAACCTGTAGGTATATGATTTTAGAATTTCTTTTACATATGAATCCAATAATTTATTTAGCGAAACCTTATTAACTTCGTCCGCGTGAAAAGAGACAAATTGATTGATTTGTCTTAAGACAAAACCACTTTGCGATGGGGATAGCCCACTAACGCCAAACAAATTTGTATGGAAATGGTCACTTGACAAAGCGTGAGCTAATGTCATTCTCATACCTTTGGAGGTAGTGTTCACGCATGTCGTAAAGTGATTTGGTCTCAAACCCAAGTGCTTCTCCGCAATTTTTCTTTATAGATTACTAGCTGATCCGGCAAACGTCGTTTTGCCATGTATATCATTTATAATAAAAAAAGGGGTTGATCGTGGTCGGGTGAAAATTAGGGGTTGTATGTATTTTTTAATGCTGTATCATAAAAAAATATAAAATAATAATTTAGGGGGTCCACTTTAGCGGGATGAAAAATAGATGTTATCTGATTCTCAGACATACCCAATACGCACACAAAATCTCATGAGTATCGGTCAAGCCGTTTCGGAGGAATTTAACTACAAACACCGCGACACGAGAATTTTATATATTAGATATTTTAACCAACATTCTACTAAGCCGATTTTAAGAGTAGCTTAATTTTACAAATGAAACTTGACAGGTAGGTTAGCATCGTACTTAATTTTTTTTAGACGAGAACATTAATCATAATCCTTTTAAAAATGTTATTGATACAATATAATTGTATTCTTGTTGCTAAGTTCTTATGTAGCGTGATTTAAACGCTGTTACGGATCTAGTTCATTTTGCGCATCTACAAACATGTTTGATATTTTTAAAGAAAGCTACGTCCTGTTTAAGTTTGTCTGTAACATCGTGCAGGCCATGCTTTTATCTTTCAAATTATTATATTTACAATATCTACTCATCATACACTTTCAGTACGTAAATCAAAAAAATATTGCTACGATGAGGATCAACGTGACAATAACCAGGATCATAACCAACTAAACATCACAGTGTAACATTTTCCCTCTCCCCCTAAAATAACAAAACATATTACTGGCCGGCGGCGGTGCATAAAACGCAATGAAAGCATTTTCACATGAGCAGTTTTCATTCTATAACTCCCCTTTTATACCCTAAGGAATTCCAAATGGTATCACTACTCTACCAGACCCTAATATTGCCACGGGGAAGAGAACCGCGAAATTGTTTTCCGTTACTCCCTCGTTTAAAATTGTTATTTGAATGAATTGTAGATTCTTATCTGTCTTCATATGCCTAATGGGCATATTTTATTCAAAATAACGAGACTTTTATATGAAATACATATTACATTTTATGTGCGTTAAACATAGATAAATTACGCGCATGGGGTGAGATTTTAATTTTACATTATGCCAAAAACGTAGAGCCTAGAGGTAAAGGCAAATACTATAAAAGGAAACAGTGAGCCGGACGAAACATTAATGTGGCTAATAGCAGATTACGTATTGCGTATTGTATTTTTTACCTACATCTTTAAATCCATAATCTTAAAAACATAAATATAGCAACTCCTTTTCTACACGTACCTATTTATAATTTTAGCTCCATGCAATCAACGCACTTTCATTTTAACCTATATATTTCGTTTAATGGATAAATGATATTTTACCCTTATATTCATCCGATTTTACTATCTCATTAAAATATGTTTTTTATGGAACATAAGATACATGTATCACTTATTCGACGTCATTAAATTTGAATTTGTAGGCTTCCCTACTCATCGGCAAAGAAGACAGAGGGTGTAGGCCGAGAGAAAAATCCGGCGTAAAAAACGCTCATTACTCTTTTAAAATAGCAAATCATCAAACAACACTTATTTTAAAACAAATATCGCAAATTAATTAGAAGTAGCCTGTCTAACACTAGTCCCAGGCCCTTTTATCAACTAGATAATCGTTAACTTTATAGTAAGCCTTTTTACACAGATTTTCTTTAATACATTTCTTAAATTTATTAAAAGGCAAAGATAAAAGAGCCTCTGGGATTTTATTAAAGAAGAGTATCCCTTTTCCCAAAAAATAATTAGTAACTTTAGATAGTCTAGTACGGGGAAATTGCAGCCTGCGTTTGTTCCGAGTATTAACATTGTGCGTATTTTCTATTCTAGTAAACTTATCACTATCTTTGTATACATACATAATATTTTCATAAATATATTGCGAGGGAAAGGTAAGTATATTAATTATCTTGACTTTATCTCTAAGAGATTCCCTACATTTTAAATTAAAGATTGCACGAATAGCCCACTTCTGCAGGATGAAAATAGTTTCGACATTACAACTAACAAAAATGTAAAACTCTTAGTTGAAAAATGGAATAGAAAACATGAATTTCACACAGAGATAAAATGAAATCTAGGCTAATCATAAAATAAAAATGCCTACAAAAACACCAACTGTTATATTTCAACACTTTTATATCCGAATTGGATATCAAAGAAAAACTCAAAAGAACGCTTATATACCATTTGAACGAAACGAAAATTTCTACCTAAATCTTCAAAGCGATTTTATCGCATCATTTGCGGATAACCGACAAAGAAAATAGATAGCAATATGGTGGCTGTACACACTCGGCGAGAGGCTCTCGCCGAGAGTCTCGTCCGAGAGGACCGAGAGAAGAGCGCAGCCTGTACACACTCGTTACGTTAATTGTATTTAAAACACCGTTGATAATGGACGTGGCAACCGCTGCTGCTGTTTGTCTTTGTGCAATGAGTTATTATAATTTTCTTCACGTTAACCATTAAAAAAAATACGAAGCCATGGCGAAGAAGAAGATGGTCACTATACACCGCAACAGAAATTGATAATTAGGATCATAAAGTTTTAATATTATCCAAAATTTTATGATTGAACGAGTGTGTACAGGTCGCTCTCATTTTACTCGCGAGACCCTTTGACTCGTGCGCAAAAAACCGACAGGCGACCGAGAGAGGCGAGACCAACTGCGAGGAAGCGAGGCGAGACGAGAGCTCTACTGTACACTCTCGCACTCGGCCTGTCTCGGGGTGTCTCGACGAGTGTGTACAGCCACCATTACGTATACACGAATCAGTTAAGGAAGATTGTGGGTAGTTTTTCCGGTCGTAGCACATTGTAGCCAAGAGCGTAGCAGGTTATGTGTAGAATATTGAACTAAGAATCCTGTTAATACCGTGTTCGTAGACACTATACCTAAATACAAAAAATTATTGTATTGTTAAAATATACGTATCAGATATTCGATAAGTTGAAATAAGAATTACGAGTTATAATTTGTATATAGATGGTGCACTAGGTACTTTACCGTTAAACAGGCAAAGGATATGTGAATTTGTGAAATACCTTGCACCAGTTCCTAAGTTGTTCCTCTAATATGCATTTACACTTGCAAGTTTATTCTAAGTTTCAGTCAGGTACGTTAACTTGAAGTATACAAGATACGAAGTTTACGATTCGTTTGACCTTTCTTATAGAAAATAATCGATGTAACGGGAACGTTAGCAACATATTAAATCTAAATAAATAACGATTACTTCACTATACCTATTTAAGCATAGAAAATAAAAGTATTTTACAAATTGTCAGTAAAGTGCTAGCCGCACACAACTGCAGCTAATAGAGCCGATTAGATACTCGGCGCTTCGTTACGTTTTTACCATTAATTATATCTACATAGTGCCTAGTCTGAATAGAAAGAAGAGCTTAGCTCAATATATGAGCCTCTCTTTGATCTATTTTCCCCTACATACAGCTCTCTGTTAGTAGGTTTTTTACAAGATAAAGACAGAAGAGGCAAAAAGGTAGAAGTTTTTCAAATATGCAAAATCAATGCATAAATATATACAAAAAATATTGTTTCATAAATCAAAGTAAGAAATAAGAGATAATTTCTACTAATACCTATTGTCGTTTTTTGCGCGTAAGGCAATAGTGATTCAACATTACAAAGTTCACATAGTTAACAATTATCACTTTATCTTAGTCGTTAATTTTTATCTCCTCTGATTATTGTCATTTATAAGCCTAGACAATTTAATAACCCACCAGAATAGTGGATAATTTCACTGGGAAAGCCTGCCGTCAAAGTGATTGTGCTATTTTTTAACTTCAATCTGTAGGTACATTGTTAAAACGTACACTGATTTCAACTTAAATATTATTTTAGCATTTTATATATAGGGACAAAAATAATTAATCTCCTCTACATTTACATAAATCCAACATTATACCACGGTAAGTACCATAATTTGGGTAACATTGTGCATTTAAATTTTGATTTATTAATAGCTTTTTTATACTTTAGTCTAACCGCGTTTTCGTCCGACTAAATAACGAGACTTGTCATATCATACTAGAATTAATTTTACTTAACGCATTAAATGTTAAAAAAAAATAACATGTTATACAAAACAGTAATTATTAAACGTTTAATTTTGTTAAGGATACATTTTTGTTATATGTAAGTATGTACTAGCCGTTTCGCGCCCGCTTTGCTGGACGAATTAAAATAAATTTTATGTTTCATTATTTTATTTTTTTTTCATATTTTTATTATTCTTCTTTTTAACTTCCCGCTAAGAAAATTGAAATATTTCGAAAATCGAGTTTTTAGCAGATGTTGACGTTTAGAGGTTCTAGGAAGCCTCTCCGAATGTTTCCACGGTGAAGTCCGTATGGATAAATTTTCATAAAAGTAAAACAGCAATAAAAAATGAAGGAACGTTGGAATTTAATAAATAAATAGCCATAAACCATCTAGGAAAAATTTCGCATCGAATGGTGGTAGTTATATGTCAGTGGTTTAGGCGTGATTGAGCCTCAAACGAAGACCATTTTCATTATATATATATAAGATAGATTAGTTAAAATAACATTGGTTAATTTAACATTGTTATATTATCTGTTTAGGATTTTGTTATGCTGAAGAATAACATTATACAAAACGTTAATTGTTAAATTTTGTAATATTAGTGAAAATATCGTTTGTTAATTTAGCATTATTACAATATTATATTATTAAAAAAATATAATTTAAGTAAATATATTTTTAACAGTATTATTGTTAATTTGCATTTATAAATTGTTATAACTTTTATTACACTCCTCTATATCATATAAACGCGGGATTACTTATTGTAATATTATTCCGTATACGGAAATAACCTTGAACGCTTATGATTAGTTCACTTTATTATAGTCTCGCACGTAACATGGCCAGATTCTGCGTGGACCAGGTATTCGAGCTCGTACTCGAGCTTTCCTCTTACGAGTGTATTTTCATCTGAAAAGGTACCAACTACCACTGGCCCACTTATTTGCCGGACACTAAAATAGCAGTAGCTAAGACTTCGATGTATCGAACCTCGTCACTATCGTTGTTCTACATCCGTCTCAGAGCTGCTTGTCATTGTAATTCTTGGACTAGTCCATTTTATTACTCACACATCAGTGTTATGTAGTATAGTGTATTATAGAGGTAAGCGCTTAAAGTATAAATGCGTTGTTTGCATGGCGCGGGTTATATCTGTCACTTTTTTTTACCATGTGATGTCAGAATAATTGATTATCTACTAAAGTGCCCTGTAAACGATCAAATTGTTTGTCAAATTTTACGTGTTTGTCAAATTATTTGATAGTGTACTGCTGTGTTTGACGCGTTTGTCAAACAATCTACGTGTTTGTCGTGTTTGATGAAAATCTGGATTGATGTCGAGTTTGAAACAAGATCTCACTCGTTGTATTGACATCATGGAGGAAGCTACGCTCAGTGACAATATGAGTGTCAATATTACTAACATAGAATTTATGTTGCATTTCATATCTGTTTATCGTTATTTTTTTTTATTTTTAGTAAACCTATGTTATTTTGTATATCTTTTAGCAAGAAATAAAAGGCTTTTTATTTTATTTTATTTTATTTATTGCTTCACAAGTTTCAATGATAATGTTGCTCAATGTTCGAGGTGCAACGCAGGCTTGAAATTCTTCGAATCATTCGTCTTCGAAATCATCGCCGCTAGCCAGATACATCAAAGTTATTGATAACCTTTGAGAAGCTGGTATAGATTTCCGCATAACTGTGTCCTTTTTTTCAATACGAGGATGGAGTTTAGTCAGTAAATCTTCAAAAGTTTTATGGTCCATGCGCAGGAAGTTTGCGTAGTCTTTAGGTTCAGTGCGCAATATTTCCCGTAGCAAATTCTCGTATTTATCTCTTAATTTCAACCATTCTCGACTCCATCGTCTTCTTTTTTTTGTCTTGATACACAGTGCTAGAGTCAATGCCAAAAATGCGTCATCTGAATTACTCGCGCTCGGCACGGCGACGTCACGTCACGAAAGGAGAATCTACTAGAAATTTAACAAATTTGATAGATATTTGGTTTGATCGTCTAAGCTATTGTTTGATGAAAACGTGAAGTTTGTCAAGCAAATTTGATCGTTTACAGGGCACTTTAGTAATGAATAAATACTTGATGTACCAATTCTTGAAGTGCATTCAGTTTATTTGACTGATACTCGCGTTTCATTCCTAACTCTATGGACATAGAACGGTCTACTATAAAGCCGACCAATAAGGGACAGCCTTCGGACAGTTAACAATTTGACAATTTTAAGATTGTAATTTGACGGTTTCACTTCGATTGTGCCCTGTAAACGATCAAATTTGCTTGACAAATATGTTTGTCAAACTTCACGTTTTCATCAAACAATAGCGTAAACGATCAAACCAAATATCAATCAAATTTGTTAAATGTCTAGTAGATTCTGGTTTCTCCTTTTGTGACGTGACGTCGCCGTGCCGAGCGCGAATAATTCAGCTGACGCATTTTTGGCATTGACTCTAGCACTGTGTATCAAGACAAAAAAAGAAGACGATGGAGTCGAGAATGGTTGAAATTAAGAGATAAATACGAGAATTTGCTACGAGAAATATTACGCACAGGACCTGAAGACTACGCAAACTTCCTGCGCATGGACCATAAAACTTTTGAAGATTTACTGACTATATTCCATCCTCGTATTGAAAAAAAGGACAGTTATGCGGAAATCTATACCAGCTTCTCAAAGGTTATCAATAACTTTGAGGTATCTGGCTAGCGGCGCCGATTTCGAAGACTTTAAATTTCAAGCCTGCGTTGCACCTCGAACATTGAGCAATATTATCATTGAAATTAAAACTTGTGAAGCAATAAATGAAACACTTCAACAATATACAGATAAGGTTTTATTTAATAAATAAAATAAAAAGCCTTTTATTTCTTGCTAAAAGATATACAAAATAACAAATGTTTACTAAAAAAAAAAAAACACGATAAACAGATATGAAAAGCAACATAAATTCTTTGTTATTAGTAATATTGACACTCATATTGTCATTGAGCGTAGCGTCCTCCATGATGTCAATACAACGAGTGAAATTTTGTTTCAAACTCGCCATCAATCCAGATTTTCATCAAACACGACAAACACGTAGAATGTTTGACAAACACGTCAAACACAGCAGTACACTATCAAATAATTTTACTTGATACACAGTGCTAGTGGTGCGTTCCACTAAGCGCTCACGACGATCAAAATTCTCCTTTAGCCATTCCACATACCGACCGCGGTCGTTGTGGTCACGGCGAAAACGTCACTCATGACGTCATGACTAATGCTCACGCAACGCTCACAACGACCCATCTAAAGAGGTGGGTCGTTGTGAACGTTGAGAATAATTTGGCGCAATTTTTGAAATTGTTTTTGAAATATGATATTCAAAGCTTAAAGATGGCGACAAGAAAAATAACATTATATGATTCTGACAGAGAAATTGTAGTAGAAGCTATCGTTTATGAAGCTGAAGCTGCTCGTGCAGAAAGAGGTAAATATAAATATGCAATATAAGTTTAATACAATTGATTTTAGTTTATATTCAACAGCTATTTATACATTTTTCCTGAATAATGGATAGCATAACCTAACTCAATAAGTAAACGATATTTATTATCATTAATAATATATATATTTGGTAAATTTATTTTATTTGTAGATGTATTTTTTGCAACTGAGCTGTTAAGAATTTACATGAACGCCCGAAATGCTCCATAATCCATTCCACTTGAGTTAACGACAGTAACATTCACAATCAAGTGGAATGGGGAAATCAGCGGTCGTGAGCGTGAGCGTTGTGAACGCTTAGTGGAACGCACCATAGAGTCAATGCCAAAAATGCGTCATCTGAATTACTCGCGCTCGGCACGGCGACGTCACGTCACGAAAGGAGAATCTACTAGAAATTTAACAAATTTGATAGATATTTGGTTTGATCGTCTAAGCTATTGTTTGATGAAAACGTGAAGTTTGACAAGCAAATTTGATCGTTTACAGGGCACTTTACACTTTACAGGGCACTATAGATTACAATCTACCGAATACTAATACGTTAAATTGTAAGCAGTACATTGAGGTTCACAATCTTTCGACAGTTCACAATCTCGCGAGATAGATTACAATCTAACGGTGTTTACAATTTTACGGTGACATATATATTCGAATATATCGAGCGGCAAAATGTAAGTTCCATTTATGCTTGAGCCAATGGTCCTAAATTGCTGAAAATAATTATGTATATAGTATTCCATAGGTACATTGCGCTGTGTCGCTACTGCAATACATTTCGGAACGGGCTATATCTTTGCGAATATTGTGTTATCATACATACTGTATACACTATATAAACACCTAATATTAGATTAATAGGTAGGCCGGCAACTAGATAGTTCGACACGTGTACTGTGGCTGTGATGTAGTGGCTGAATAGACTGTCATCGTGAAGTGTGAACTCACGTAAGTCGCAAACCGACGCTGTTTACGTAGTCATATTAAAATAGAGCTAAACTGTTCAAAGTCCATTGTCCATTATTCATACAAAATAAAATATTGCTGATTACGAATATACTATTAAGCCGTATTTATAATCAAAATTGCCTTCGTATACACGTAATACTATCACTAACGTGACGCCATTCAATGCGAGTTTGATAAATTTAATGAGGTTCGTGTATATTAATTATTCAGGATGATAAAAACATCACTTTCAGACTATTTAATTATAAGTACATGACAACAAAATTGGCCTTAATCTTTTCAACATAGAAGTGAAAACATTGTTTCTTCCATGCATTTTAGGCACTAGTAACCAAAAATCACACATCAAAAGCCGATTGGGTTTGGCACAAGTCAATCATAAAGCCGAACGTCCACCACCGGCTAAACTAAGTTAGTTTAGCTTAGCTCGCATAGTTGAGCCAGTTTTTCATAGATGTGCGTCCACCGCAAACTTTGCCAGCTAAGCTACGTGAAATGCCCCAGCTAAGTCGAACTAACTTAGTTGTGCGGCCGATCCGTAACTAACTGAGCTAAACTAAGCGCCTCTCACCCCCTTGGCCTTGCCTTACCCTTCTGACGCCTGTCGACAGTGTTGTGACAGTAACTCTTCAAACTGTTGTCTAGATACACGATAGTACATCTTAAAAATTTCGTCATCTAGTTCATTAAACAAAGTGTTAAACTCGCTACTTGTTTGGTTTTTTTTTTTCAAGGACTGAATGTGTTGACTTATCCAGTATCCAGTCCTCTTCTCCTATCACGATAGTCCTCCTCTAAAGTCTCGTCATTGCTCGTGTCGTCTTCTAACTCGACGTTCTAGCACAAACTGGCCATCACTAACGTAGTTATAGCTTATTTTTAGGTGGACGGACAACGTAGTTCTAGTTTAGCTTAGCTTAGTTCACTGAGTAGGTATAGTTTTCATTTAGTTTAGCCGGCGGTGGACGTTCGGCTTAAATCTAGCTTCAATTTTCAGTTTCTAAAAGTTCCTTAAATATAGTTACTTTTACTGACTACTTTAATCAATGTAACGCTTAATTTTGGCTTATATTTTTAGCATATTAACATGAAAGCGTGTTTTTACTATAATTCTGTACTTATTAACATATAGCAAATGATATTATCTTGAATAAATTACACGTGTAAATATTTATATTTGTATATTTCTGCTGACTCGCTTATACTGCCTTAATACACGCCCGCTTACACTCGCAGCGTAGACTTGGCAATACTTAGACGCGTAACTCTGATGTTATCGTAAAAATACGTTATTAATTTTGATTTTTTATAATAGACGTTGGTAATTTTTAAGTACAAAATCTTATTTTACATTTTAAAATATAGGTAGGTATTTTAAGACAAACTAGATTTTTACTTATTATCTTCTCAGATTATTACTTACGTTACAGGAAAAACAAAGATTGCTGCTAAATGGCGGTCGTCAAAACACAACAAGGAATGCTGAGAGGCATTAGTTGTAATACTGAAAATAGCAGTTTTCATGCTTTTAAAGGAATACCATATGCGAAACCACCTATCGGAAAATTGAGATTCAAGGTGTGTATACGAGATACAAGGATCTTGCTGAAAATATACCTTAGTGTAGGAACATAAGGTAAAATTATACACGAAAACAATATTGCCAACGTTTTCATTTACTTTAACTTGTGTTTCGAGATAACGTTGGAGGGCTCGAATCAATCGTCATAATATTGAGACGGTTATATCCAAGTTGTTAATGAATCCAACCAAAGAACCTACTAAAATATTTGAACGTTAGAATGTTGCGTGTCGCATTCCATAATTTTTCTGATAACAGCTGTAGATATTAGACGTCTTTAGAGTCAACACTTAGATTATCCTTGTAGACCAAAATATTATCTATGAAACCGGATAAAACGCATTTTATTATCTAAGTTTGTAATTTAAAATTATAAAACCGCCCCAGTTTTATAATTTTAAATTTATTATTTAAATTTTAAATAAATTTATTTAGATTTCGACCCGTTTTACGAAGCTATTACTTCTGTTTGTTTATTCATTATTAATCATTTTTTTTCAGCTCCTAATGTTTCACTAAAAATATTTATTATTTGTTTTGAATTAGGCACCACTACCGCCGGAGTCCTGGACAGGTGTCCGGGATGCCTACGAACATGGACCAGTATGCCCACATTACAACGAACGGCTCGACAAAATAGAAACGGGAAGCGAAGATTGCCTCTATCTTAATGTCTACACAAAAGCAGTGAACACTAAGAAACGTTTACCAGTTTTGGTTTGGATTCACGGTGGAGGTTTCTACACTGGATCAGGGAATTCAGATTTTTATGGCCCAGATTTTTTTATGGAACATGACATTGTTATGGTAACTTTCAATTACCGACTAGAAGTTTTTGGTTTTCTTTGCCTAGATAATGAGGAGGTTCCAGGTAACGCAGGCCTCAAAGACCAAGTCGCAGCACTGAAATGGATAAAAAATAATATAACTTCATTTGGAGGAGACCCGGAAAACGTAACAATTTTTGGATGTAGTGCCGGAGCAGCCTCTACATCTTATCACATGTTATCAGATATGAGTTCTGGACTCTTCAGCAAAGCAATTTGTCAAAGCGGTGTATGTCTTAACGAATGGAGCTATAATATTTACGCTCGTCAAAGAGCTTTCCAATTAGGAAAATTGCTGGGTAAAGACACTGAAGATGTTAATGAGTTACTGAAGTTTCTGAGAAATGTACCTGCTGAATCTTTGATCAATGTTAAGTTACCCGGAGTCAACACCGATTACCCCGATATAAGTGACAGTTTAATGTTTTCGCCCGTTGTTGAAAATTCTAATTTAAAAGTAGAAAAATTCATCAGCGAATGTCCGCCTATATTAATAAAGAAAGGCCACATAGCTAAAGTTCCCTTGATGTTGGGATATACATCAGCAGATGGCATTGAAATTTGCCGTGATTTTCCGAAATCTTTATCTTTCTTATCAAAAAGGGGTATCGTTATACCCAGAGAAATCAAATTAAACATGCCATTAAATCAGATGAAAATTTTAGATGAAAAGATCCGACTAAAATACTTCGGAAGCACGACCATTACAGAAAAAATGCTCGAAGAATGTGTAAATTTAACAACTGATATTATTTTTGCTTATAATACAAGAAGGTTAGCACGGTACCATTTTAAAAACACATCAATGCCGATTTATTTCTATAAATTCACAGCAGAAACCGAACGAAACTACATGAAGAAGAAATATAAAATGGAGCAGGTACCTGGAGTATGTCATGGAGATGAGCAATTTTACCAATTTAATGTTAAAAACATTGATATTCCTTTAACAATCGATTCCAAGGCTGTTGTAGAAAATGTAGTTAAATTATGGGTTAATTTTGCAAGCTATGGGTAAGTCTCAGTTTCAAATATTTTATCATATACTTTCATTCAAGGCTATATCGTGACTTACAAATAACTGCTGTAGCGACACCTACATTCTACGGGTACATTCACTGCGATGTCGTCATGCCCTGAATCGCGCTAATAAAGTTACACCGGCCGCTAAGGATATAGGCCAATTGTTATTATTGGTATAGGATTGTCCAATGATACATTTAACCACAAGCGCTATCACTTAATATTTTATTATTTCTAGAAATCCGACACCAGATGGCGCTGAAGTCGAATGGAAACCGTTCACAGAACATGAGAAGAATTGTTTCATTATAGATAGATATTTAAAATGCACAGTAAACGTCGACGAAGAAAAAATGCTGTTCTGGGATGAAATATATGGAGAACAGCGGATATAAAAAATATTTACCTTTGTCTAAAACGCTATTATCTTTAATTATGTAGTTCGTAGAATCTTTAGTTCTTGCCATAACGGCAACGAGACAAACTTATAACTTAGAGCCCAAATACGCAGTAACTTTCTATTTAACATTTGTTGAATATCTAGTTTATATTTGACCAGGCCCTTGATAACAAATAATCTAATTTAATTCAATTAATTTACCCCCATTTTCAGAAATGATACAGGTAAATGAAAATTGATGAAGTTTTATAATTACAGAACCACACTTGTGTTTAGAAAGACATAAGGTAAAAAAAAACTAAATAATTAGGAATGATACTTATAATTTTAAAATCTTGTTAACCTAGTCCTCACCAATGAGTGGCGAGTCGTACAAAAGTTTAAATCTTTGTCTATTCCACATAACATACAAAAAATTATCGCATTCAAAGTACTATTAAAACATTTTAATCTTATTTTTTTATTTTCATATCTGCCCTTTTAACTCTGAACATATTTCAAAGATTTCATATTAAACAAAATGATTTTTGAAAAAATTATATTAGTAATGTTGCTATGAAAATAAATTGTATCCACACACGTGCCCTTAAATAATAAACCTTTGCTATCTGTACATTATTTAGAACTGGTTATTTGTTATCTTATTTATATTTTGGAGATTGAAAAGGGGTATAAAGTATTTCTTTAGTAGGTTATCAACCATCATTATACCATTGGGAATGGAACCTATGAGTTGGTCATGTGTTAAGTATCACTGAGCCAGATATTGTTTAAAATAAATTGAAAGTTTAAGGTTAAATAAAAAAGTTAACACTCTAATATAAATAGGATTAATCCTTCTACAAAGTTTAATCCTAAGAAAATATATCAAAGAACTACATTTTAACGTAAGATTCAATTAGCATCATCATCGAATTAATCGGAGAAATAAATGTTTCTATTATTATTAAGATAAATTTGAAAATGTCATAAGTTATGTAAAAGTATGTTAACAAACAAAACATTTTAAGTAAATATCAAAAGGTATCTAATAGTAGATGTTATCATTGCTTGCTGACCACAATCGCTTAAAAGCTCTAGCAACATCAAAGTAAATTTTATTAAATGTGTATTTGCGTAAACCAAAGACAATAATATATCTTAATCATTTATATACTTAGAAAAAGCTTATAGACAATTGTATGGGTAGGCTCGGTAAATTATCTATGCAAACAGCACACGTGTGTGGTATGTGGGACGTTTAGTACCGACCCGCGCGAGAGTTACGCGGCGGTTCACGACGACGTTCACGAGAGCGGGAACGGCGGCGGCGTTCGCGGGAGCGAGAGCGGGAACGCCCTTTTCCGCCCTTGCGACGGGCGTATAAATACCTGGAATAGAATGCATACAGTATCCATGAATTGTGGATGTTCAATAACACACCAAAACTATTATTTAACAAACATTTAAGTATCAATTATGATATGGGAACTGAAATAAATCTTTTTAATAGAAATTAATGCTTTTCGTTTTGTTACATAACTCGATGTTTAAGTGTTGTTTGTCAATTGTGCTGGTGCTTTTAAGCAATTAAGAAGTACTAATTTAAAATATGACAGGGCCTTTTTTAGAGGTATTAATTGATTAATAAATATATCTTGTAAGTATTATTTAGATGCTAGGTTTGTTATATAATCAAATATTATATATGGGAATAAAATGGCAGGCCATCTTTATAACCTCATAATGATAATAATATATATCTCACTATTTATAGTTTAAAACAGTCACAGGAAGGGTCCAACTTAGCCAACATAAAACAGTGCTTAACAGAAATCAGACATCACAAGTTTATATGAAAGGAATATATACTAACCTTCTCAATTCTCTTGAAATGGGTTTGAGATGCATAAAGTTACAAAACCCACTACGAGTACATTCCCCCATCTCATACTGGCGGCAACAGGCCTCTCGAAAATCTGTCACAGGAGAGAGTTCGGCATAGACTGGCCGTCCACCAAACCAACGGTTGTTTAGGTCATTTACAGCCTTTTCTGCATCTTCTTCACGGCGAAACTGGTGGATTATGTTCACATATGTTATTTTATTACATATAATCGCTGCAGAATGCTAACCTATGTTCAGAGAACCAACCATTGCAGGAAACGATTTTTTTTTTATTTATTTCGTCAATGATCCTTAAAATATTATTGTTTTTGTTCATAGTTTTAGATTGTACAAAGGACTTATTTATTAATAACATAAATAAGTCCTAACTTCATGACTATCCAATCATATATATAAATGACATAGAAGTCTCAGAATAAAAAATAAATAGTTTTTATAACATATGAGGTTATCATTCTATAGTGATGATATGTTTGTTTATTTACTTAAACAAAGCTAGTTAAAATAACTAAAAGAGGAAATTTTCTGTATCACAATAATATTAGCAATTATAAAAATAAATTACCTTGATATAGACATTGCCCACTAAGTGGTCACCAAGATTGTCACAAACATTCATTTCCTCAATTTCTCCATATTTGTCTTCACATTCAACAAAGACATCTTCAAAAAAATTATCATAATGCTCCTGCATCTCTTCATCTGATACATTAGCCACTACCACTGAAAACATTGTCATTTTTTACAATAAATAATTCAAACATAACTATAAAAGTCTGTTTCGTTTTAGTCAAATAGATAGAAACCTAGATAAATAAACTTAGGTTCATACAAAAGTGTACATTATACTGTGTTGACGAAAAATCAATGCAACTACTACAACAAATATTCAATAATTGGAAATGTATACTATTATCTGGAAAAAATATTATTATTTGAATGTTATGAAGAATAAAAGAAAAAGAAGTCTCATTGTGTCATAGAAATGACGTTTAAATTACAATACAAGTACTGTAATAACTTACAATGACTCCCATCAGCAGATTTAGCAGAGTTTTGTGGATTAACATACAGATTTTGAAGAAGCACTGTCTGGGAGAAGGTTGGCTTGTTATGAATTCTAGAGCATCTGTCACCATGTCTGCATGCTCCGATTTTGAAATAAAAAGAACAATTAACTCTGAAACAAAAAGTAATGCAATATTAAACATAACCTAAAAACCAAACACATCGAATTTCTTACTGGTACAACTTATTAATTCTTTATATATATTTTGATTTATCTGCATATCAAAATGTAGAAGTTACTAGTATATGTATAAACTTACTTGTCCTTTTCGGTACCAAAAATAGCCGCTAAATATTCAGCCATTCTCAATTATTTTAACGTTGTTTTATTACTCCAAAATAAAATAATGTACTGCTGTTGCAAAAAGCATTCTAGATTTTAGCAAGAAGTTTTTTCAATAAGTTTAGAAAGAAATGACACAATTAGTTTAATTTTTTAGATTACAAACAAAATTTTAGAAACAAATTGTTCGTAGGATTCAGCCTAAGCTATATTTTTTTTTTAAAGCTTCAGCCATAGAGTATATTATTTTATTATTTGAATCGTAGACAGACTATGGTATAGACCAGGCATCAGCGTACAGCGTGTGAGATAGCGAATGATCGACATATGTCATATTTACAGTTTTAATTCATTGAAGATTGCTTATTATTGACCAAAATACACATTCGAATTAATAATTCTTGAACAAAGTTTCTGAGTCGTGACAAAATAAGCTACTTACCGATGAAAGGTTATGTTTGGTTCTTTACGTTCACTATAGCTTTTACTTGGGTTACACCGATTTATCAGTAAGCGGTGAAAACTTGTTTACCACCAAGAGCTCGGTGGTAAACAAATAAAACCCGATACGCAAATAGAGACAGAAAAACTGATACTTTGTTTCGCTCGCACTTAAGTATTTCAGGTTAATGCCTTCTCTCTTTAGTTATTATTGTTATTTTAGAAGCTCATCTTACATCTAGTTCTGTACTCTATCTACGGTGCGTGTACTTATGTACGCGCGTAAGAAGTTATACTTCTTTGGCATTATTAAAAATAGTTTTTGATTGCATGCAAATAATTAATTACAATTAAATAATCAAAGACTGGAAAAGGAGTCATTATAGTCAATAAAGTTCAGTTTACATTTGAAAAATTAAATAAATAAATATTTATTACTTATGTATTCTCTTACATTAAGTGTAACATAAATTCTATTATTATTTGAATGTTGTTTTTAAATTATGTCCGTAGCATCTTCCGTGGGCAACTTCATGCTGTTAATTTTGTGTCACGGTGCGCGCGCATCGTAAAATTTCACTCTCATCAATTTTTCATAACGCGCCTAAAGAAGTATACCTTCAAAAATAGTAATTATAGAATTAAGCACTGGAGTATTAACTAAATAACTAAGAGAGATAGGTGCCCAATATAGTATATACGTGGCTCTAAAGCTAGATATATACAGAGACAGTATGGGCTATGGGGGTGGTCTTAGTCGAACCTAAGACGCGTTACGGCTAAGTTAAGGCTTGAGACAAAATCACTTTCGAACAGGCGTGACCCACTAACGCTTACGAATTTGTGTGAAAACGGACAAACGCTACAAAGCGTGACATAATGTAATTCCCTCATAAATCTCTTTAGTGTTAGTGGGTGACGCCTATCAAAAAGTAAAGTTGTCTCAAGCCCCAGAAATAATCTTCTTGACAAACGAAGTCTGTACTTCTGTAGGTTTTGTATACATGTTATGAAGTACATTATATATAGAAACTAGCTGTCCCGGAAGACGTCGTTTTGCCATGTATGTATATTATTTCTAGGAAACATTTTTTTAGTTCAATAAAAATAACTATCTACTATAATAAAACATATGGGTTGATCGTAGAGGGGTGGCAATTAAGGGTTATTGTATTTTTGTAAGCTGTATCGTAACAAAATAAAAACAAAAAGTTTTGTCTAAAAATTAAAAATAGAAATTTAGGGACCACCCTTAACATTTAGGGGGATGAGAAATAGATGTTGTCCGATTCTCAGACTTACTGAATATGCATAAAAAATTTCATAAAAATCGGTCGAGCCGTTTCGGAGGAGTATGGGAACGAACATTATATATATAGAGATGTTATACAGCATGAACATTAAGAGATGAGAAGATGTTATTCGCGAAACTTAATTATTTTTTGCATTAAATAAAATAATATATTAGAAATGTTAAATAAAACATTGTTTGTTATACTTTTGCGTAAATCACAATGATGCCTTGTGTAATTGAATGATAGAAAACTCAAAAACTTTGAAACGTAAAAAAAAAACAATGATTTTATCTTCTTCTTCTATCTATTAGATCTATTTATTTTTATAAAAGAAAATTACTTAAGATCTTATATAGTTTATGATTTTGAAAGTAAAAGAAAAACTAACATTATATTTCTAAGATTGGCAAACCTATAAATAATAATCACATAAAGATTTTCTTTCAATAAACTATTCCAAGATATTATAATATTATGCAAGCTGTAAAACAAGCCAAAATAAATTGAATTGGCCATCTCTTGTTTACCTAATAAAGTAAGAGCATATAATATTATGTTAATAATGAAACACGTATTAATCAGGTTTTACAGATCGAAATTTTTGTATTATGTCATATCTACGTTATGATAAGTGATTGCCGACCAAATCGCGATCGACAATGACAGAAGACACAGGTCTAATTTGAACTTTGAAGTAGACACTAGACAGTCATCACCGGACTTGTGAAGTCGTTTCAATTTTATTATTTTGTCATTCTTTCCGCCTTCGTGTTTAAATGAAGAAAATTATACCTAACGTGTTCATTTTGGTTATGTGATCAATCGAAAGATCACATAATATATGCATATACTCGCATATGGTCGTCTGTGTGAACTTGTAAATAAGAAGTTAATTACTGTTAGTTCAAGGAGTTCACGAGTTACTACATTAGATAGCATCTTTAGAAGTTTTGCAGGTCGTATAATAATTACCCTCCAACTGCCAATAGTGATTGGATCAACTTCTGAATGACCGGTTTTAGACCAAATCCTCTATACTTTTTCGTTGAAAAATAGTTTTATAGAATAGCAGTTTTGTTGCTGCAATGGCCTACAACTCTTCGCTTGACCAATTTTGCGGATCAAAATTTTGGGTGAGTAACTAAACTTAACGAAATGTCAGTAGAATACAGTTTTGGAAATTAATAACTAGCATATTTATTCATATAATTTAGCATATTTTTTTCTCACAAAATTTGGGTTTTACTGTTTTTAATTATATTAATCTTATTAAGTCATTAAATCATCATTGTGAATCAATTATTAAGTAAATAATAAATCATAAATTACGATACTTATTATGTTTTACATATCATTATGTTGAGTTAGAATCTTAAAAACTCAGTGGCCATGAACTAAAGGTATTTTCTGTTTTGACATTGTTACTTAAAATGAAACTGGTTTTATAAGATATAAAATGTAAAAAATATTGATATTTTATATTGCAATCTAGCACTACAAAATTGTAGGTTACTTAAAAATATTTTTTATAAACTATTTAATATTAAAGTCATCAAAACTTGCTTGCTAGTAAGAATTAATTTAATTTGACATGCAATTTAAACTTTAATATTAGCAAGTTTTAAATACAGGGTTGACATTATTAAAACATGTTTCAAGCAGTGTGAATTTAAACCATCTTTAAAAATACAATTTTAAACATTGTATAAAACAATAAGAAAATAAAAGCTTTAAACCTACTTTTCATAGAAAATAAACAGATTTAAAATTAATGTTAGCTGTTGAAAGAAAGTAATTCATTGGACTATTGATTATTCAAATAAATAAATAGTTTATTTAAATATTAGTATTTGGGTCTCTCCTAGCCAAACAGGGTTAATGTAAAGCATTAAATATTGATTAGAGGTATGCAGCATAAAATAAATGTATATTAATTGATTGTGTTTTATCAATATTGAATTTACTATTTTAAAATTTAAATGATCTAGTCTAGAAATAATGCCCTAAACCACTGTTTTACAACGTGAGGCGCACATCATTTAAGAAGGACTATTTGATTTTTTTTAATTCTTTGGAATTTGAAACTCCGTTTTCCATTATATGTTTTGAAAATTTACTCAGTGTATTTAATTTACAATTTTCAGTTCCTAAAACCTATTGTTTAAATTAGGAAACTTGAGAAAGTGCACAATTAAATATCCAGTTGACAAAACTGACTGGTTTTTACTTATTTAGATTGGATTAAACTCTGAGAAATAAGAAAATATGCAAAAAATCATTAACATATCTTTTGTTTAAATCTGTCAGTATAAAGATATTTTTTTACACTTTCTTTTAACATTGTTGAAAGATAAGCCTGCATTTCCATTACCTTAAAAACTTTTTATTTGAAATTAAGATGGTTTAAATTACATAGACATTTGCTTTCATTGTAACTTCCAATTTAACTGTGAAAAGACTTCCTAAATTTTTGTAATTATTGCTTTTTAGGATAGCAACTTAACATGGAATACAGACAGTCCAGAATTAACTCCATGTTTTGAAAAAACTGTACTTATATGGATACCTTGTGCCTTCCTTTGGGTTGGTGCACTTTTAGAGACATATTATATTCTAAACAGCAAAGAGAGAAACATACCGTGGAATATATTTAATATTAGTAAACTTATTATAACCATTTTATTAATTGTACTTAAATTTGTGGATCTCGGTGTAACTGTTCATAAAGCATCAAAAGAGGAGGAAGACGTTTTTAATGTTGATTTCTATGGACCCATAGTTAAGATTCTGACTTTTGTAAGTATTTTTATATTTAATAAATTAACTTATAATTACGTTTTATACTATTGGTAGTCCTCATCATTCAAATATAAATGATGAATTTCTTGCTTATAATAATTTAAACATTTCAATATGTAATTCTTTATTTGTAATGTAAGTCTTCTAAGACACTTAAAAATCAGTCTATATAAAGATTGTGTCTTATCTGAGTTAAACCTAATAGTAAATATGATATTTGTATATGTATTATGTAATTTAATTTAAGTCATCATGACACAATCCATTATATATGTCTACTTCGTATGTCACATATTGTATTTTTTAAGGTTTTGGCGGCAACACTACTTTATTACAACAAGAAATGTGGTATGCGAGCGTCAGGAGTATTGTTCTTCTTCTGGCTATTGTTGATACTTGCTGGTCTACCACAGTTCAGATCTGAAATCATCAACCACCAACAATTGACAGAAGATGAGAATGTACAATATAACTTTGTCAGTTACATGATATACTTTTCATTGATTCTACTAATGTTTGTACTAAACTGCTTTGCTGACCTCCCACCTAAGGATTCACCATACAAATTTGAAAAGGTAATTGATTGGGATGGAAATTTGTTGAAAATATCACATTATTGAATTATCTAAGGATTTATATTTTTAACAGAACCAATGTCCAGAAGCCGCGTCAGGTTATCCGAGCCGTCTTACTTTTAGCTGGTTCGATCCGCTGGCACTCACAGGGTTTAAAAGAAGTTTAGTTGAAAGTGATCTTTGGGCACTGAATCCGCAAGACTCGTCTGAGGAAATCGTTCCACGATTCGCTAAGTTCTGGGAAAGAGCCTTGAAGAAACGCGATGCGTAAGTATGATACAATACAAGTTATAACGAATTTTGATAAAGCCATCAGATCATATAATCTGCATAGTCATGTTTCATCAATGAAATCGAAAACGGAAGATAACACCAATGATGCCGTACAGATACGTACATGGCATTATAATTCGACCTTGATGAAGCTTTGAACGACTAAAATTACATCATAATTTTTTGTTGGCTATTATTTTTTACTTTGTAATCATTTATGAAATAATTAATAATGTCATAGGGCAACCGGGACAAAAGCTACGTATAGTAAGACTTCCGCCAGCGTGAACTTTAAATCTGAAAACGAGAGGAAACCAGCGTCAATTTTACCGGCTCTTTGTTTGGCATTTGGCGGAGAATTCTTTTTCGGAGCGTTACTTAAACTGTTCAACGATGTGCTTATGTTCGTCTCGCCACAGCTGTTGAGGTAAGGGTCGCCAACGGAGAAGTTATACATGTTTAACACTATTTCTCTAATATTTGTAAATATTTCAGGCTCTTAATAGGATTTGTTGAAAGTAATGAATCAATATGGAAAGGTTATCTTTACGCCGTTGCACTTTTAGCGTGTGCGATAGCGCAAACTCTGCTATTAGCCCATTATTTCACCAGAATGTACTTAGTGGGTATGAGAATAAGGACGGCATTGACAAACGCAATTTATCGAAAATCGTTACGGATATCAAACGCAGCTAAAAAGGATTCTACAGTTGGGGAAATTGTGAATTTGATGTCTGTGGACGCCCAAAGGTATTTAGAACCTGATTTAAGATAAGCAGTGTGGGAGACAGATAAAAAAAATATATAATCATCACTATAATGTATAGTGTTTATCATTGTAACGAAGTAGATGTCCTTTAAGCGATAACAATTCGTAAAAAGCAATTCTGTTAAACTACTTGCAAATATTAAAAAATTATAACACACCGATATCAAAATGCTTACTCACGTAAGACGCGTCATCGTCGAAATTAAGAATCGTCATTATAAATATGATTTGTAGATTTCGGAACACCTCAATGATTTGCAGGAACTATGGAATTATGGTGTAATAATACGTAATTGTTTTTGCTTAGTAACAAAATCAACAGTAAAATTGTGTAATTTAAAAGTTATTAAAACTATTGCACATATTATTTAAAAATAAAGTTTTTTTAATATCATGTAGGAACTTATTATTACAAATATGGTGCAATAAGGAAATGTACAGAAATATCCTAGATAATGTACATTATGGTTTATCTAGTATTGTGTTTAACTGCACTACTACCTAACTTAGTCTATTTCAATAGCATTGCAATACTAGGCTCGCCTGATTGTAAAAATGCTATACAATGGTTTCCAACTCGCGTATTAAAGAATTATAAGTCAACCCTGACCTAATTTCGAACTTAGAGAGAAGTTACACGCAATTAATATTATGCGTTCTAAAAGGGTCCTTAAACTAAACCAATTACTGGCAATTAATACATACAGAAACTATTTGGTTTATTAAAAACTCGTTGCAAGATAGCACGTGCGATCGTTTGATAATTTTTTGCCTTTTTAGATTTTTGGAGTTGATGGCTTATATCAATATGATATGGTCCGCCCCTCTGCAGATAACCCTCGCGTTATATTTCCTCTGGGGTATTCTGGGCCCGTCTGTTCTTGCCGGCTTGGCTGTTATGATCGTGCTTATTCCCGTCAATGGGCTTATTGCTAACAGAGTTAAGACTTTACAAATAAGGCAGATGAAATATAAGGATGAAAGGGTTAAACTTATGAATGAAATCCTCAACGGTATTAAGGTAAGATTCAAATATTTTCAAAGTTGTATATAGATATTAAGCGATAGTCTGTTTTTTTGTGTTTTTTGCAATGTAATTTAATACAAAAATATATCTATATATATTATATAATATATATATTGGTCTACTGTATTTACAGTAATACAGTAAGTCTAATCGGTCAACAATCAAGATATTATATAGTATCCAAGATAGTTTTCTCCTCGGACATCCTGCCTTTATGTATAGTAGTGGGGAAAATATGCATTAAAACTTATTACTAATTTAAATAATGAAATTTAAATGTTATGAAATACTCCGTTATTTTTTATCTGTTGCCGTTAGCAACCACAGTTTCTTCGATTAAGTTCGACCTTCAAATCTGTCAAGATACCTTGTGCCTTTTCGTCTATAAACTAAAGACTGTTTGTCGATTTGATTAGGAATTCTTAAATTTGCAGAATATTCTTTTTACTGTTAGATGTGTTTTCTAAGCCAAAATGTATCAAATTCGGTTCTTGCCTCAAGTATGGCCACTTAATCAAATATTTTATAATATCTTTATTAAATAAAATATGCAGATACTTACACTTCACCTTCAAAACTGCGTATTCGAGCTATGCATTGAGATACTCTTGAAAATTAGCAAAGTCTAGTCAGTTGTCGATCCATAGACATTTTCATTATTGTTGCCTAAATAACTTCATTCCATGTCCGCTTATAGTGCACGTAATGGCCTTGCTAGATTTTTATTTGGTAAAATATATTTTTATTCCGATAATGTAATTGAGGAGAAGTAGGTTCTTTTGCTTTGTATAGAAAATAATAATAACTTTAACATTAACTTTCCAACTTATACGTCGTTTTTGAGCATCTTTTGTTTATTTAAAACAACCAACGACGTTATAACTTGGCTCAGTATTACAGGAAAGGATTAAACCAAGATTAATTTATCATACATAGGCGGAATAATAACTTAGAAAAATATTAAGTTTTAGGTTTGGATCGTTGTAAAACGTGTGCAATATTTTTCCTGCTTACATCATGGAAACTTGTATTTTTTTCTAATAATTTAGTTACCAAGCCAAGTCTTCCGTCGGGTTTTACAATTATAAATTACAAGAAGTTCTGTTTTTTTAGGTTTTAAAAATGTATGCTTGGGAACCTAGTTTCGAGGATCAAGTTATTAAAATCAGAAACAAGGAGATGTATGTCCTCAAACAGACTGCATATCTAAATTCTGCAACAGCCTTCATTTGGTCGTGTGCCCCGTTCCTGGTAAGTTAATGTTACCAATCATCATACATAAATCATTTTTACTTGAATCGTTTGTATATTCCTACCATAAATCAATCAATTCTATTTATACGTTACTATAGATAAAATTAGTTTGATTACAGATAAAAAAACAATAAACTAATCGTACAAAGTAAATTATTATAAAGTCAGGGACACAATTATAGACCATGTTAATACGCTAAACTTATAAAAGGTGATATTTCATTGTCACGCAGATCAGAAAGCCTGTCTTATTAATACAGTTTTTAGACTTGGTTACAAAAGAAATTAAGAAATAGCAATACAACATGTATTAGACGTTTAAGTATAACCTATAAAGTCCCACGGCTGCAGCTGTCTATGTGATCCGGACAAACTCAAAAACAACTGAACGGAGTTTTGTACGGTTTTCACCAATCAACGTGTGTGTGTGTTCAATAGTTTTGTTTGAATACGATTTAGGTGTATAAATCATTATGGGTTTTACGTAAATTGGCTGAAATATAACGATTATTGTTGGGTCAAGAAAAACCTTGCCAAAACACACGAAATCCACGCGGGTAATGCTGCGGGATATTTAAAAATATTTGATTTTACTATTTAATAATACATGTTAAAGCAGATCCAAAGTTACTAACAATTATTCGACAGTTTTTTCTCTATGCAGTCATTTATTCACTGAGCCCCGTATAGACAAGTCAAAGTGAATGCATAAGGAACGTTATTCTATATTGGAGAAATTAGAACTATCAGCGGTTATGAGTTTTGGCGATGTCACCATTACTACTTAGTATTTGTTATCACGGAAATACTATTTGTGTAGTATTTTGATAACAAATAGCGTCTATCGACAATATGTTGGATGACATAGATATTTATGATAGTGCAAATAAAACTAGATTATATCGCTAATTGACTTATCGAGAGTTATTTACTTTTAAAAATTTATATATCACATAATACATAAATCACTTGACAATTGATACTTGACACATGAAACATTTTTTATTTCCATATCGTTAAGTCTATTTCAAACGTTGTTAGTATTAGTAGAAACTGTTAGTAGTATTTTTTTGATAAATTATTTAAGATCTCGTCTATAGATACGGAGATATGATAACAAGCCTAAAACCAGAAATAACTGTTCGTATCAGTCTTCTTCTGGAAACACAGTTTCACAATATTTCCTGATAACACAACAGTCATGATAAAAGAATTAAGTATGATTTTAATGTAAGGTAATACAATTAATACCTTATTTAAAATCATAATGTGATTGCACCAAATCTGTGTGTTAGTAAGCTATGGATTACTATTGATTAGTTGATATCACATAATCAATACAACGCTATAATGGTTATCAAAGATATATGATATTGTTCAGTGTATGAACGTTAGCTTTTACTACTATAATACGTGCAGCACTTTTCTAAATTATATACGGCCATTGTTGGTATGTGCTTATGTCATTGAAATACACTTATTGAAAATGTACAACGGAGTCAACCAAAATGGTCAGAATTCTTAAGAACTCACCGTATGATTGACGGTGACCTTAATCTAATGCTATCTTAAAGGCACACGACAAAGAGGAAATCTAATAGAAACATGAAATTATTTTTGGTTATTTTAATGTTCAACACATTCGAAATCATGCACTAAAACTGAAAACCTTACAAAGTAATGGCAATGATTATTGAACTTCTTACCCTCTATTGAATGGACTCCCTGAGAGGTTGTCCTGTCCTTTTCACTGATTTCCTTTCTGTCTCACATTATACACATATCAGCATTTTTCTGCTAGTGTGTTTACTAAATAATAATAATGTTTCAGTATCAGATGGATACGATGTAGTTATTCACTTACGTATAGGTTGATCGTATTCGAGGACGTCTCTCGTAAATAATAACTTAATGGGTTAGACTCTGACCCTGACATTTTGCTTAGCATCACCGTAAACGACAGACGCTTAAAACGAAAACATATTCATAAAAACTTTAAATAAAAATCAAACTCCTATTTATACTCTACACTGCTTGCGTGAATAATTTGCGTATTGCTCAGAGATTCATGATCATAATTTGTATCAATATTCCCAATATGTATATAAAGTCAACCATGGTTTAGAACCAGTAGTTTTGTACATATAGAATTGTTGGTATGCTTTCAACCCTACTCTATAACGTATAATTTTTTATAAAGACGAGAGATTTTTATGGAAAAGTAAATGTGAAGATACACTTTCGTCCCATCTTTACTGTGAATTGAACGATTCTCCTTGGGTCGAGCGGCGAACCACATCGAATATATTATAGACGACTAAACTGTCAGGATTAAAAGATCACTAAGAGAGTCTGATCTCATTAGAAAGTGTTGGGAGTTATTGATCAAAATCGCTTTGGTTTGAGTAACTGAAACAAACAAACCTACTTTTTATGGCGGGCAGCATTGGCGGGGCACGTTTCATATTTCCACGATGTGACTTGTTGCCCTTGAATGCCTACTCTACCATAGAATTGTTTGTCCAACGTATATACAACAGGTTTATATACATTTTTATATCACAATCATTTATTTTTCGTTTAGTAATTTACGTTAAGGGTCCCTAAAAGCTAATCATAGAACATCTCATATAGAAAGAAGATAGAAGCCTATTTACTATTAATTTCTTTTATGTATCAAATTTTCTATACATTTCAAATATTTTCGATTTCACAGCGGGATTCTTAAGGAATAGTATCATTTGTGTTTTCTAACCTATTCACTACGCTTGTGTGTAACTTTAATAAACATAACTTAGTGTACATTTAAAATATAGATTCAAAATTAAAATTATTTTTTCAAGGTTACCTTTCTAACTTTCTTCACTTATGTGATAAGCGATCCTGAAAATCATGTTTTGACACCAGTCAAGGTGTTTGTTTCGATGGCTTTGTTTGCCACGATGCACCTGCCTTTAGGCTTACTTCCGATCGTCGTGGTCACAACCATTGAGGTACATCTAGATGTTCTGACAGTCTAGAGCTGTCCAGGTGTGGTCTCATGCATGCATGTCAGAAATATCTAAGTATTCCACTCATTTAGGTTTATTTATTCGCTATAGCCATACATCGAAATTCATATGGGGCGAGGTTGTGATGGAGTAATTATGCCTTTTAATTTTAAGAATATTTATATGCTATGAAATTTAAGTTAAAATTTTATAGCAGTACCTAACATAAAATAAGCTATTATATTAACTGGTGCGGTACCTCAGGTGTCACTGATGTCATTCGGATGTTTTGTACTGGTTAACGATACTCAAGTACTGGATTCTAAGACGGCTTTTGTCGCTCTGTCTCTTTTCAACATACTACGTTTTCCACTATCCATGCTGCCTAACGTTATATCGAATGTGGTGCAAGTAAGTTATTTATTCTATATTTATTTACGCGCAAATTCATCATAAAGCGCATCACATTAATATCTTAACCAATCGGCGTTCGTTATCCAATAAATTTGTTCTTATTCATATTATTTTTTTTGTTATGAGAAGTTAATAGTGACAAAAATTTGATAACGAGCGCCATTTTGACATTTTTTAATTATTTATGTCGGAGCAATGGCGTTGCTGTCGGCTGTCATTGTCATTATATGTCACAGAGCTTATAAATTAACAACGTCAGAGTTAAATCAGTTTAAACCGTTAATACTAGAAGTTTATTTGATTGGCCAATATAGATCTATAAATTAACGACTATTTAATGGTTGATAATAATAATGAATAACGACATCACTAGTACTCAAATAAACGCAAATTAAATAAACTACTAAGCGAGTTTGATTTGTAGATGCTGATAGTAACGCCATTGCAACGCACATGTATATTTTTTACTCATTGGTGTCAGGTTGCATGCCCCTTATATGTACATATTATGGAAATATAATCAAATTTAATTTTGTAGACCGCGGTTGGTATAAAAAGATTGAATAAATTCATGAATGCCGAAGAATTAGATGAAGAATCGGTGGAACACGACCCGAAGGATCGTAAGTATTTTAAAACATTTATAAATTCCAAATGATTTTGTATTTCTGTTATTGTATCAGAAGGCACAGAAAAAACAAAAAAAAATCATGGATAGTATGTCGCGCTTCTCTAGACATACTTACACAAGTAAGCAAATATTTTATGCTTGAATACTTACATATAATATCTATACGTCTTTTTGAAGTTCATTCAAGCGGCGTCTAAATAGGCATCTCCTGGATAGCCGTGCCTTCCAATAGGCCGTAACTTAACATCATGTGGAAGGGAATGCAACCCGTCTGTCCAGTTTTGTATAAAAAAATCAGAGGAATTTCTACCATGTATAAAATAAACTATGAAGTGCCTAAACGGCGTAATTCCAGACATTGTTGATTGTGATGTTTTTATTCAGCATCTGCTATGCATTATACCAATTCAATGTACCGAATTCACCTTTCCGACCTTTTTAGTAGATTATGCAATTGAAAAAAAGATTAGCTGTCCAAAGCGCATTTACCTAGTAGTCTAGTAGCAATTATGACTGGTATTTTGGTTGGAAGCTTCTGAGTACTCCACCCTCACTTATTAATGTAAATAAATGTGATTGTTTCGCCCTATATCTCACAATACACACTTGAGAATTGTATATAAATGCAATTGTGTATTTGTGTTATCTCGGGTTAATAACTTCAGTTAATTAAATATTACCACAACTACAATACAATTGTGTGTTGCTTGGTTGGTGACGCAGAGTGATTACTGGAATGGTTAGGTTTTAGGGTCTGTTTCTGTTGTAATTTTTTTTTCAATATAGAAGACACAGATTTTAAGGCCGATTTACATTATCTTAGTGTTTAGGAGAGTGCTTTAGTACAACTTGAAAGGCAAGTTCTTTAGCGTAGCGTTTACTAAAGCAAGTAGCGTTTACATGTTTCAACTAAAGTACTATCCTAAAGCACTCTCCTAAACACTAAGATAATGTAAATCGGCCTTTATATCCTATTGCCTTCCCTAAGCTAAGTAACATAGCAACATCTTTCTATGGTCGCTGGCTTTAGTACAAAGATCGACCAAAGTCTGGAACCTTATTTATCTGTCACTAAGGATTAACTTTCTTTCCAGCTAACCCATTATCAATGGAAAACTGTAATTTCTCATGGGGAGACACGCCTGAACCAATTCTAAAGAATATCAATCTACAAGTGCCCAAAGGTCATTTAGTTGCTGTCGTAGGCGCCGTTGGTTCCGGGAAGAGTTCACTTTTGTCCGCTTTACTTGGTGAAATGTATAAAACATCAGGAAGAATTAATACATTCGGTAAGAATCGTGGTATAGAAGTTTTTGAACCGAGGGATCTTTCATGATTACTTTTCACGCATTAAATTAGATTATCTACCAAGATAATCTCAATGAATGTCGTGGACTTTCTCGGCTTCCTTTTAATATTATTTTCTGTTCAATGTACACACATAGATATAACAAACAATTGACAATCACTTTAAATATCTGTGTGTATTTAATTTCTAATTGTTTACACTTTCGTATTGATAGCGGAATTGAAAAATTTAATTTCATACTTTTGTGATACGAGCAAGCCGTGGTCCATGAAGAATATTGAGTATTTATTTTAATATAATGAATGTGAGTAATTTTTTTAGGTTCATTCGCATATGTACCGCAACAAGCGTGGATCCAGAACGCAACATTACAAGACAACATTTTGTTCGGTAACTCACTCGATAAGGGCAAATACAATAATGTCATCAACATGTGTGCACTCAAGCCAGACTTCGAGATGCTTCCAGGCGGTGATCAGACCGAAATTGGTGAAAAAGGTATCTCTCTCTATATATAAAGTTTCTAATACTAAATATACTATTTATAGAAAACCCGTGCGTCTTAGAACATCGTTAACTTACATTTTTATACATTCAGTTATTGAATTAAACATTTATCCAAACCTTAACACAAATTTAAATAATTTTATTTTTCGTTTATCGGTATAGTTACCAGTTACACGTTTTGGTGTCCAGTAATAATGTTTATGAGAAGGTTCAGGGTAGGATTTATGGAAAAACAAGAATACTTTCGAATGGGAACGCAAAAAAATTCAACGCCATGCTTCATTGAGATACGTTAGGATATGACGGATAAGTACATATAAAAATATGCTTCTCATATCTAAGAATTATTTAGTCTATAAATTAAATGGTGTTGTTGTTAATTATAATTACGTTAATTCCGCTTAGTGAGAAATCCTACACGCATATCGGAGAGCTCTCAATTTAAGACCTACTTCTCTCTTACAAGCCATCTACAAGTGATGCTAAAGAGCAGTGATACTTCCCTGTTAATCGTGATATTCTATCGCAATGTCTGCCCGATTATAAAAAAACAATCTTTTAAAATAGGCATCAATTTATCAGGTGACAATTACAGGTGTAATTCCGCATCGTGTACTGTAAAAAAATGAAATGTGGCTATGTGTTGTACGTGAATACGTTTATGTAACGGATTAAAACTTAAACAAAGTTGCTTCTTCGAGTCAAAAGTTACTTAAAATCTTGAAACGCAGCAAATTAACCATCCCCCTCCACCCCGCGCGATGCATCGCTCTTCCCGCTTACCATAATGAATTCTTTGATCCTTTAGCTATCCAGTGGTAAAATAAATTAATTTCGGATTTAGAGGATATATTCGAAAGTACAACGCCAAACTGTATCCGATTTTGTATTACTTTTGGATTGCTGCTGTATAGCAAATTAGCAAGGTAGCAAATTCACGTCAAAATGATCAGCGGTATTTAGCCTCATTCCCTATTTAGATAAAGGTACACACAAGCTATGTAAATAAGCTTTAACAAAAGCAATATTTTTTTAAATAGGTATCAATTTGTCCGGGGGGCAAAAACAGCGTGTGTCATTAGCTCGCGCCGTGTACTGTGACGCCGACAATTACTTCTTGGATGACCCGCTTAGCGCCGTCGACTCTCACGTTGGGAAACATATCTTTGACAAGGTACCTACTGTTTTATTTGAATTTTTATTAGATTTAATAAAAACTGCATTAATTAATTCTATTAATATTGGCTTTTGTTACACATTTTAAAGGAAATTGTAGTTGAGAACAAATCGTTTGACTTTCGTAATTAATCCGACGAGTTCGATTAACGCCCACGCGATTGGGCCGCCAGTACCAGCGCTCTGGCCATCGTTTTTCTTTTTTTTATTGCGTAATAAGAAGAACCGCCATAATGGTACAAATGACCCACTATTTTCTTCCCATCATTATCTCCCGGCCTACAAGCAATACATAGATGTTCAAATTTGTTTTTTTACTAGATGTGGCATAGTCTGATATATCAAGTTTATATTTAATTTATTATAAGATTTTAAGAATTATCCCTTCTTGTGATTTACTTCTTCATCATTCTTCTATCAATGTTTATACAGCCCCTTATGGGCCAAGTCATCATTTCAATCTATCTCGTGCTTTTTGCGTCAAATTTCATCTATTGTTTCGAGGTCTTTGACAATTCCATCCCACCAACACAGCCTTTATTTACTTTATGTGATAAAATAGAAAAAAGGGTATTTACGTCAAGGTTTTTAATAAGCAATTGTCAATTCGGGAAGTAATCGAAACAATGATAAATTTTAATAAGCTACAGAAGTAATTAATTAGTCTCATGATAAGATAGAAGTTCTTTGATAAAGAGGCCGAGCCGCCTCGAATTACATTTCTAAAATTATCTGCAATCGAGACTGATAGTTTAAGTGACTGTTCTTGTACCGCAATAGGAATCACCCACAGGGAACAAGGAGTGTATATATAAATTCAATTAAAGATTAAGACTTCACTAATGCCGCCAAAAAATATTCAACATAAAATTTACAGACATCTTTTGTTTTACAGACATTTTAATAATTTAGGCAAACATAAAATCGAACTTTGAAATATATTCTGTACTTACATTTTAGAAATAATAATTAACTGTTGACACCGGTCGCAGAGTATCGAAATCGTTGAGCATTTATTACAGTAACTAACTATATTAGCAATAGGCAATTTTACTAGATTTTAATAACCATTACAGAATATTGATTTGTGACTATAAAACCTATATGTTTTTTATCTTAAGCATAGGCAGGCTTATTATTATAAAATTATCATAATTTTAAGACCCCGCCATGCTTATAAACACGTAAACAAACATCATATTTCTTCCTCTTATGATAAGAATACGCAGACGTATTGTATTAACTCCTCAAATACACTTATTAGCTAGACGAAGACATATGCATGAAGCATACTACGTCATCGTGATCAATATATTTATTTTTATATACCAGTTATTTTACTCCAAAAAGCTTTTTTAGCCTATTATTAGAATTGATCTGTTGTTCGTAAGTTATTTATATAATATAATAAATTGTCTAGAGTAGTATACTCTCGAGAAAAATTCCCCTTGATTTGGGAACCTTACAATATAATGATATCTTGCTTAGCCTTGAACTGCTAAACTAAATATTGTATGAAGATTAAAGGTCAACTAAATATTAAGTATGAATCATCAATAACAGGTTATAGGACCAAATGGTTTGCTACAAAACAAGACCCGTGTATGGGTCACTCATCAAGTGTCGTATTTGGCCCAAACTGACCTTGTGGTAGTGTTACGTGACGGTGAGGTCTCAGAAGTAGGCACATACCAACAGCTGCTGGAAAAGAAGGGCGCGTTTGCCGAGTTCCTTCTTAATCACTTGAGCGACGCTGAACGGACATCTCCGGAAGGTTAGTGATTCCCAACTTTTAAATTTCGGTCTTATAGTTGTTGATGTGTTCTGTGGATATTTGTGTCCCGATTTTTTATAATGCTTTTGTATTGCATAGTCCTCAAAAGACAGACCTAGTATATGTAATCTATACTCCAGATTATATCTTCAATAGAAGCGAAGTGTCGAGTAAAAATATGATGATGAATCGTTCCTTTAAATATTAAAAAAATAATATAAGTCCGTGACAGCAAAACTTTTTTATATAAATCAAATTTTTTCATTATTTGTTATTGTAAAGATAAAATTAATCTATATATACTTTATTCAAATATTGAACCTTAAATAGCCCTTGACATCATTTCAAATCAATGATATCACAGATTTATGATAACTCCGCAACAGAATAAGTTGGTACTTAGTAGAATTTATGATGAATTCAAGGTAGGTATTAACTATTATTATTTAGGTTTTTTCCATGCCGCAGGGCACAGTAAATTCGCGTTTTTATCATTTTAATATTTTTTTTCAGAATTGGATGTAATAAAACAAGACTTGGAAAGCAAATTAGGTTCAGAGTTCCAGAACAAATTACAAAGAGCTCGATCGCTATCTGAGAGTGCCTCAGAAACTGAAGTACCTGCAGGAGGTAATTTATTTATATTTTTACATCTTTTTCCCGAAGGGGTAGGCAGAGACCACGAATCTCTGCTTGCTACGGTCCTGTCATACCTCTCGCTTCATCCACTTTCATGACATTTACCATGCATATTTGCGGGAGGTAATTAATACCTTCATTTATATAGATTAAAAGTCGGTAAGGAAAGAGATCCGGCGCGACGGTTATGCTAATATTATACGTCATATCACTGCATGATACAAAGCTTATATACTTTTAATTCTTTCATTTTAAGTATCAAGATTACGTCGAACTATAGGTAATGACGTAACAGTATTGTCAACAGAAGAAAAAGTTCAGTTCTCTTTCCGCACAGAAATTAAACGATTTGCCCTTATCACTCTCGCGTTATTTTACACCTACATGAGATGTTATTTAGCTAAAGCGAACATATAAATATTATATATATTAAAACAACTTAATCGATCGATAAAGTAATAATTCATTTGTCAACCTAACAGAAATTTTCCGTAATATGGCCAAAATAATGTTGTTAAAAAGAAATACAGCATAAACGTTAAAAAGAATGGCGCTACAACCTTATTAAATAAATTTGAAATTCTAATAAGCCTTCTTTGCCTGAGACACGTCTCCGACTATTTGTGTCTAAACATGATGTTTTCCTTCGCTGTACGAGCTAGTGTTAAATGCGCAAATAATCAGAAAGGCCATTGAGCGAATCTACGACTTCAGGGAAGAGAATTGCACAAGGGAAGAAACTAAGTATACGACAGGGTGAGCTGGTGGGTGTATATTTTTTTAAATAAATATTCATATATCGACAGGTGACCGACGTGAAAGTGTTAAACGGCGAACTCCGGAAGACAATTCTGAGGAACGAAAGGAGAAGAACAAACTAATTGAGGCTGAAAAGGCAGAAACTGGAAGTGTGAGTACCTCTTTTATGTGGCTTTACCATTATTAATTTGTTCTTTATCCTTTTTTCAAAGAGAGGGATCTCTTCGATTGTAATTAAAGTACGGTTATAATTCGGTATTCAATAGAGTGATTCAATAGAATCTTCCCATTATATTTTTATATACTGTAAAACACAATTATACTAAACATATAGCCAAAGATGGAATACATATTACATATACATTATACATATATCAAATATTTACGAAAAGAAAAAAATATTGAATACGTAATACTTAATTCGGCTGTGCTATGTGATGGTGGGTATGTACGTGTGATATTCTTAATACTAAGCATATTCTGCGATAGCTTCAACAAGTCAAGGCTTAAATATTTGTCGTTGTATGTTAGTGCCTAGTCGTAAAAATTATTATTTTTAGGACTTTTTTTTATGTAATAGGAGGCAAATGGACAGGAGTCTCATCTGATGTTAAGTGATACCGCCGCCCATGGACGCTCACACTGCCAGAAGGCTCGCAAGTACGTTGCCGGCCTTTCAAGAATTGGTACGACTAGGCTAGACTATTTTCCATAACCAATATTGTAAATTAATACATTTATTAGTTACATCACCTCAGAAACCGTACAAATTTTATAATGAAATCCTTGAAGTGAATATGTTTTATTTTCAGGTAAAATGGGCAGTTTACAAGCAGTACTTAACCAGCGTTGGTGTGATGGCGTCATTGGTAACGTTCATCATGAATATGATTCTACAAATGTTCCAAGTCGGCTCAAATTACTGGCTCGCAAAGTGGTCTAACGATAATGAAATGGTATTATTATTTTTTCACAATAAATATTGTATGATAATAAATTGATAAATAAGTGCTTAAATCAGGGGCGTAGAAAAGACGAAAAGAAATGGCAAGGATCTCTCTCAGATATTTTTATATAAAAAGCTCTTATTTGCATTTCTATGAAATCATGAAAAAAATCAAAAATCATGAAAAAAGGAAAGTTTGTAAATCCATTGTGATATTGAGATGCATCAAGCTTTTTCCAGCATATTATACTCGCGGGGCGGTGTCTTAATTGCGTTTTGTTGACTTAAGAAGTCGATTAATATGTGCTAAAACATGATAAAACGGATACACAAAATTTTGCCTTGCGCATGCGCATGACTGCTGGTTTATGTAATTTTTTTCCATAGGAATTTTCTACTCTTGCGCTAGGTGCCCTTTTTTATTGTTTCCAATAAGTTTATATTTTTGTTAGTTACTCTATCGAATGTTTGTTATCCGCGAAAATTATTTTTTACAGTTGGTGAACGGTACAGTGAACAAAGCGAGGCGTGACTTGTTTCTTGGTGTATACGGAGGTCTTGGCATTGGCCAGGGTAAGTACCACTTATACAATTAAAAATTAAAGATTTAATATTTTGTAAAGGCTTGTTGGGCAGCATATTGTATATTTAATATTTATTTAAAAAGAGTAAAGCCAATAGATATAGCAAAAAGTACATTTTATAAAAGGATTATCTCTGGACTTGATGGAAAATACTAAACCTAAAATAATAAACAAATTTCTAAGAGGATTACGTAGTAGAGGCTATTTCTATTGGTTTATCTTTTAACGGCACAATTACTTTCTATAATAATAAAAATGTTTAAGTTTGATGGAATTTATGGGTGAGGTGACCTGTACATAATGAATACATTATTTACAACATTTTAGGGAAGGTATTAACTAATTCACTTTTAATTGTTTTAATAATTTCATATGCGGTAAGAAGCGGGATCTAATGCATGCTTTTAACATAATTGGACTCTACTCAAATTTACACTAACACTTTGTAATTTCTTATATTTCTATATTGGGTGAACTTGTAGCAAAATAAAAGTTCTAATTAAGCTGTATAACATTTGTAATAAAACTACACAGTTGCTTTACATTGCATGCTTTATCAAATTATTTATGATTTCCAAAAAAAAATTAAGAAGTATCTACTTTTTAGTTTAGTACAATATAAGATTATATTGTGACTAGGGATTGCAATCCGGAAAAACGGATCCGGTAATCCGGCGGATCCGGCATCATTTAATGGTTACCGGATCCGGTACCAATATACCGTATCCGAAGACCGGATCCGGTGCTAGCGGTTATGGGAAAATGTGGCCTTTTCGGCCGCAGGCTATATTTGCAGCTCTATTAGAAGTCGTTTAGCTGATGACACAATTAACAATATTTGTTTTCTACGATCTTATTTTCAAAATCAATATTGATTTTCTTTTAATACGTATATTTTTTTACAATTATTACTTAAAATAATTATTTATCGTAAGTTGATTAAACTAAAGAGTTCTAAACTCATTATTGTGATAATTTTTGCCATTCATTCGTTCGACAGATTCATCAAATCATGATGGTATCTGTCATAATCATAAATACCTATAAGACTTGTTTGTTAGCATTCTCAAATACTTTAATAATGATTTTGATCGCATTTCAGTTAATTACGTAAGGTTAATTGTATCTAGTAGATATTATAGTTACTTGATAATTAATATTGTTACTTATAAATTGATCTATCTGTGAAAGTGAAATCTAGAAAGACTGAGCTACTCGTTACGTCTTAAAATTATTACTAGTTACCTACACTACTGAATTTTAATTGTTTTCTTGTTGTCTATTTGTCTTAACATTGGTTAGGAAATAAAGTCGATTTTATATATTTGTTATTTATTTTTTATAAACTACCTACATATAAGTGCAGTGATACTTGATTAACTCACTTATTTTGTACTAAAAAGCGAAAATCATCTTGATTTAATCAATCCGGTCGGATCCGACCGGATCCGGCCGGATTGATGGGAATCCGGTCGTAGCCGGCCGGACTGAAAATGACGCCGGATTGCAATCCCTAATTGTGACAAAAGATAATTAATTATATTTATACAAACTTTTTTGTATAAATAAATCCCTGAATGCTTTAGGAATTTTTATCTTTTATTCGTCAAATTCATTTAATGAAAAAAAAATGTTACGTATATATGTATAAAATCTTTTTAAAGGTGCCTAGTTTGTCCAACCTTATCGAAACGTATCTCATTCAAGTTCAAGATGCATATGGAAATCAGACAGTTTTATTCGATGGGTTTACTTTAATTATATTATTATTAACTTATGAAACCCAGTTGTATCAGTCCATGGATTCCACTAATGCTCTCAATTCATATATCATTGTGTATTCAAAGACATTTGCGTCATAGGTAGATGATATTCCTTGCGTCGGTTTAAGTCGTGAATGAATGTGATACGGCTCGTGCGAATAAATTCGGCATCAACGGTATCGAGACCAGTATTGAATTGTTGTGTCAGTGATCACCGTATCGGTGTCGTCGCTGGCGTTATATCTGGGTGCGCTGGTTGCGGCGCGTACGCTGCACTCTAAGCTCCTATCGGGAGTTCTTCGAGCGCCATCTATTGGCTTCTTCGACTGCACCCCCACTGGAAGAATCCTCAACAGATTCAGCAAAGACGTCGAAGTACTAGACAACGTCCTGCCCATGACGCTACGGGGATGGACAGCCTGCTTCTTCTCGGTACGACGGCGAGACGCCTTATGTTTTAGTGCATGATGTAAATATTAGCGTTAGAATTAATTTGTAATTTCTTTCAGAGCCCGCAGATTTTGGGATCAGTTTATATATAGACGTTTTTTCTAGTTTAGAAAACGATTTCAACTTCAGTGTTTGTCTGTTTTTAATTAAGATGCAGATTTACGCCCGAACCCAATAACCTATCTCAATCCATAATCCACCAGTTGAGATAGATATTTTAATCCAAATGTTGTAACAAGCAATCTGTCGATACAAGCTATCCATGGGAGGTCGTATCGGTGTCTGTGGATAGACCTTTGTATAAAAATGACAGTTGACGAAAGCTCGATTTCAACAGTTAATTATTTTAACAGATTCTAACTTACTCCAGTTTTTTAAATAATTAAAAAAACTGTTTGTTATTTTTTAAACAAACACATGTATATTTTAATGTTATTTGTACGGTTTTATTTACTTTTGGTTTACATTGAGTATCAAATATGAGTGAAAACTCGGTAAAATGGTACTACAAAGAGCATTTTATCCGTCGTCAAACGGTCACGGTCGGATCTCAGATTGTTTTAAATCTGGATTAATTATTGGGTTCGGGCGGAAGTGTATACTCTCTGCCATCCGTTGAATTAAAATCTTTATTTTATATGCTTGACCGATTTTCTATAGCATTGGATATATAAGACAGACAGACACCTTTTTGTTTTTTGTTTCTGTTGTATTTTGCTCTGTAATCGTAGAAGCGTCTTATTAGTAACCCACCGAATAGTAATTACAGTGTGAAGTAAATAAAAACGTGTTGTTGAAATGAAGTATTTTAAGTCTTACGCTCTTATCTATTGCTTTTTAATGCAACTCTAATTTTAATAACTGCATGTTATCGTTACAAACATCGCATTCATCCAAAACTTACACCGTAGTCTAGAGCCATCATTCTTCCAGTACGCAGTAAGAGGTAGTGACATCTTTCACCATAGGAAATAAGTGAAATGTTCAATTGGATTGTAAAAATGTATTCATTATATACGGGGCATCAAAATTATATTCGACAGATTTGTATAAATTGGCTGATTTTACAGCTATCACATCAGTTATCGCCGTGCTAATGCTGTTACTGGGTTGTTGGAGAGCAGCGAAGATCTTGCACGAGGGTTTAATAAAGAATGTGTTAAAAGCGCCTTTACAAACTTTCGAAAAAACGCCCATCGGTAGAATACTGTCTAGATTCGGTAAAGATGTAGATGTTGTCGACACAACGCTGCCAATGCAACTCTCCGACTGGTGGTATTGTGCAGGACAGGTAAAACTAAAATTGGATCAAGGCATTCGTTATTGTCGTTTGTAATACATTGGGATTTTTATCAAAGCTCGTCGACACATTATCGGATTGTATACGTAATAGACTATCAATTTTTCATTAATTGTACATGTACCCGCTTGCCTTTGCGCATTTCTGTTATAATTTCAGTGTTTTATGTGTTTTTTTTTATGTTCTACTAAATGCTGATCCCAATCATGCACTTCAGTAATCTGAGTGATCTCCGGACATGGGCACATATCGGAGGATATTCAGTCAATCAGTTATTACCATAATGGGTTTAACAATATCCATTTTTACGTTAAACGTTTTGTTTATCTCACGTGGTTCATTAGTATTGCTTTTAATAATTTTAAAGAGTTGTTTTAAAAATTTGCTAATTATATTCTATGATCTAGGTTCTCGGCACGTTGTTTGTCATAAGTGTATCGACGCCTGTATTCGTGTTTGTGATATTGCCCATCGGGGTACTATACTACATCATTCAGCGATTCTACGTGGCCACATCCAGGCAGCTGAAGCGGCTTGAATCCGTTTCTCGTTCACCGATTTATTCACACTTTAGTGAAAGTATCACTGGAGCTACTACGATACGAGCCTACGGTGTTACTGAGAGGTATGTTCATATCATTGTCATTTAAATATGGGTTAACAAATGAACATCTGTTTTAGAATCTATAGCATGTTGATAAGACAATACAACGATATAAAGAATTTTTCTTGTCGGTTATAAAAAAATTAAACAAAGGCAAAATTTATTTATTTGCACCAATTTACTTTCTTGGAATAAACAAAAAAGCTTAACCTTTTATAACTTTAAAAAAAACTGTAGCGCTATTCTCAGTCTTGCTCTGAATATTCCTCCTTTATCGTATGAGTGTTAAATGCGCACATAAAAATTCCATTAATGTACAGCCGAGATTCGAATGTACGAGGTCAGGGTTGAGAGACGCTCGCTCAAGTCATCCGCAACACTGCTCGTTTATCACTTAACCATGGCAATTAATTACGTATATATTAATATAACTGCATAGGTTCGTCGAAGAATCAGAGCGCGGTGTGGACCACAACCAAGCATGTTATTACCCGAGCTGCATCGCAAACAGATGGTTGGCAATCCGCCTGGAAATGATTGGCAATGTCATTATTTTCTTCGCTGCATTGTCTGTCGTACTCGGCCGCGATACTATCGACCCTGGCATTGTGGGGCTCTCTGTCACTTATGCGCTACAGGTAATCTTTTTATTTATACCTTGATTCCAAGGTTTTTATGGAGAGAAAAAATTTAAATATATTTAAATAAAATCTTTTATCTAGTACTAAGGTAAACTAAGATCTTCTATATGTTCGTTGGTAGCTACTTAAAAAAGACAAGGTGAAACGAAAATCCCGGGGCGACAAGTGTGAATTAAAATATTTATCAGATGTTAGGTATTAATATTTCATATACCGGCGATCCAATATCTAGATATTTAACGACCTTATTTTTAACAAATGCCCATTAATGGTCCCACTGTCCTATGAAATTACCTTACCTTCAAGAATATTATAATTTAAATGATTACACATTTTGTACACTCGTGTATTATAGAATGTCATAGAATATATAAATATTTGATTTCAGATAACTCAAATCCTGAACTGGCTTGTTAGAATGACATCGGAAGTTGAAACCAATATTGTAGCTGTTGAAAGGATAAAGGAGTACTCGGACACTCCTTCGGTGAGCCAACATTTAATATGATAATTTTCAATGGGAAATTCATCTTTGAGGAGGATATAAAAATTGCAGATGTTGAGGACCAGCTGTGTCGCAATATAAAACTGTTTGTGAATGAATAATGAAACAGACGTATATAGATACTAGCTGACCCGGCAAACGTCGTTTTGCCATGTATATTATTTCTAGGAAACATTTTTGACGTGATAACGTCTTTAAAATCGTTTGAGTCGGGTGACATGTTCAGAAACTTGTGTCACACCAAAACCTCACGAGCGCGGTCGCAGGTATAACGAGAGAGAGACGGACCGATCTCCCGTCTCATCTCGAGCGCTGCCAGTCATTCCGTGAATGTATGAAGAAAAATGTATATCATAGTCGAATAAGTAAACTTGTCATTTTACACCCGAAATTTATCATCAAAAGTGTGAATAAAACGATAGATGTAATTTAAAATTTGAAAAAATTGTTATCTTCATTAATTCCTTACTTCCCAAAAACTTATATCACCAATAAGACGTTATCACGTAAACATCTCGATCGTAAACCTACTTTACAAACAACCAATATTTTTTTTTAGTACAATAAAAGTAACTATCTACTATAATAAAAAAGGGGTTGATCGTAGAGGTGTGATAATTAAGGGTTTTATGTATTTTTGTATGATGTACCATAAAAAAACAAAAAGTTTTTAAAAATTAAAATTTAAGGTAGGAACAACCCTTAACATTTAAGGGGATAAAAATAAATGTTGTCCGATTCTCAGACTTCCTGAATATGCATATAAAATTTCATAAGAATCGGTCGAGCCGTTCCGGAGGAGTATGGGAACGAACATTGTGACACGAGACTTTTATATATTAGATATCGACAAATCCCTAAACATGAAGCTCGAATATAAGCATGACACCCATTTTACAGGAAGCAGCTTGTAACCTTCCAAATGGCCCAGGTTCTACATGGCCTGAAACAGGTGCCTTGCAATTAGACGGACTAACAATCTGCTACCGTCCTGGAGAACCCGTCCTACGGGATTTGACGTGCACTGTGGCACCCCGGGAGAAATTGGGTATAGTCGGACGAACCGGGGCGGGCAAATCTACGCTTACGTTAGGCCTATTCCGGTAAGTTTATATATTTTATTTAAATTTATACAATTTAAATTACTTAATTAAGTTATAAATACACAATAAACTCCATATAACATCCGTCGATTTAACGACAAACCTCCTAAAGCGACAAATAAGGTTGTTTTAGATTGTCTTCCATACAATGATACACTCTACATAGCATTACACCATTGATATACAAAAAACCCAAGATGCACAATCAACGTCTAAAAAACGTCCTCAAAAAATGAGCGCAACATTCTAAATTGTGCGCTAATTTCAAATAGTCTCGCGTCTAATAAGTGGAGTCGATGTTATTTATTTGTGTTTTTTTTTATAAATAAATTTATGTACGTTTGAACTTTTTTGTGTGTAGTTTTTGACAAATATATTTACGCTATATAAAGTGTAGGTCAGGAGGTAGCCAATTTAACATTTTTTTTTTAATTTAAAGAAAAAACTTTTTAACCGGATTAAAGTTATGTATTATTATAAATTTACAACTATTTAACATCCAACACCTTTTGTCTTCAGTCACCGTGACCACGCACGCTGTAAAGTACCCGAAAAGTCGGATAAATTTAAAATTATGTTAAATAGTTGTAAATAAAAAAGTCATGTTCGACTCCACTCAATACCTTGTCCTACCGACCACGGTCGGTCGTAAAATTTTGATTGCTTTATATACGTATACATTGCGTTGTAATAACAACTTTAAGCAATTCGCGTAAGGTTGATTTTGCAATAATATATGCTTGTAACATATACTGTTATAGACATACTGTTATAGAAAGGGACAGAAATAGTGTTTCGGGACACTTTCGAGCGTTACTTTTATTCGAGACTGTGCATCTTGGGTTTTTTGTATATCAATGCATTACACCCATCTCAATAACGACAACAGTTAAATACTTTTTAAGTTGCCGGAATTAGTTATAACTGCGGAGCTGTGTACGTTGTTTTGTCGGTACTCGTCACACGTACTGAACTTTCCAAGAAATCCGTATTTTTTTTACAAATTGCGCATGCTTGCATGTGCTTTTCGAAGATACCTTATTATCGCAAGTTAACTTCTAACTACTGGTAAAAATAACAGACAACACAATAGCGTTCAACTACGAATTGTTTTTATGTAATTACTAACACTAGTCTGAAATAAACCGTCTTTTTCTAATACAGATTTTTCTTTCCATTTAACGGCAACTCTTTGTAGCGTCAAAAGAGGCACAGACCCTTGATCGTTATATATAGTTAACACTGTATTAATAATTCAAATTAATGTTTTGTGCAGATTCTAAAAATAATAATATGAACTGGCTAAAATTTATACTGGCTACACAGTAAAAAAAGTATTCTCTTTTTTTTTGAGACATTATGGCCTGGTAAAGGGTTTTTCGAAAACCTTACCAAAAACAGTAGAAGCCAGAATTACCAAGTGTGAAGAAAGTGACAAGGATTTCTGTATAGGATTGTGTAAACTAGATATATATTCTTAAACCGTCTTACAATCGCTACTGTGATTCTTAGCCAAAAAGTCTATCCAATATTTAAACCAAAACTGCCTAAACTAGTAAAATATATACGTCGCAGGTCCGAAGTGATTAATAATAGCCAGATAATTATCAGTGTCGTCGTCCGACATTTGGATTTTATTTTAAAATAAGGCAGTGCGCACATCCGGCGATCAGAGAGAACATAACGATGTTTCCAACGCACTACCGACAAATTCACTATGATACATTGATAACTTACAACCTATCTATGATTTTGCGTGATGTTGCCATTCTAAAAAAACAAATGACATCGTGTTCTTATTACATTATCCCTGACATAAATACAGGTTATGAAAGTTATTGAAACTTGTGAAGGTAAAGTGATTTATTCTTATAAACAGAGAGAAAATTCTATAAAGAATGTGCCACATTGCCGCTTTTTAAGCAATGATTTATTTTTTTACAGCATCGTAGAACCAAGCAGCGGTAAAATAATGATCGACGGCATCGACATATCGTCTATTGGCTTACACCAGTTGCGTTCACGCATCACTATCATCCCTCAAGATCCCGTTTTATTCTCTGGCACTTTGAGGATGAATCTGGACCCCTTTGAGACGTTCACAGATGATCAAATATGGAGGTCACTCGAGCATGCCCATCTCAAGGCTTTTGTACAAGGTATGTTTTTTTAAACTTAACGCCAACTTAAGTGGCATATTATCTATAGTTATATAATAAAGATTTGTAACGAATACGCTCAAAAACTCTTGGACTGGTTTAAAATGTAACATTGATTAATATAAAAATCTATAACTAAGCTAACATCTATTTATATAATTTACACATAAAAACATAAATAAATTTCCCATTTTAAATTTAAATAGTAGTTGCATCTGTTCCTGACACATCTTTATCTAATCTCATTAATTGGGATAGAATTTAATGATTAATGAATGTTCAATGTAGCATATTAATGGCCCCAATAACGACGCAGGCACAGATTCATAAATGTCATTGACTGATGTAGTGGTGGCCTTTAGCTAAATATATTCATAAGTCTTTAAAAAAAGTTACTTTATGAAAAACTGTTAAATTATATTGTCTTTTATATTTAGGTCTCCCATCGGGCCTGCTCCACGAAGTGTCAGAGGGCGGCGGTAACCTGTCTGTGGGTCAACGGCAGCTGGTTTGTTTGGCCAGAGCTCTTCTTCGTAAGACGCCATTGCTCGTATTGGACGAAGCCACTGCCGCTGTGGACCTCGAAACTGACGATCTTATACAGGTACGTACTATCGGCCTACCCCGTCTTTGAATCGATTGTCACTAAGAACAAAAAAGTGTAATAGGGAATGAAGAATAGACGATTTGAAACTTAATCAAACTAAAGTGCTTTCTCTTTCTATTAAGATCTGACTGATTCGATTTAAAAACATCTACTGAGAGATAGTGCCGTGTTTGTTACCATGGTTACAATGTTTCTACATCAAAGAAGTTATAACGGATGGTAACAAACATATAGTATAAGATCCCGCTATACAACGACCTTCACCGAGATGCTTATTTAATGAAACTTATTTTATATTTAATTTAATATGTCAATAAATATAATCCATATGGGTTGCCTAGCAAATTTCAGTCCAGAGTATGTTTAATTAATATTTAAAAAAAAAATTTTTTTTATAATTTGCATGTAGTGAATTTTTTGAACTTTTTTCAATCAATATTTTTAATCAGGGTAGTATTATATATGTATCACTATAACCTTCTTTTATACTAAAGATGTATATATACTTTAGTGTCACATAAAAAATATACACATAAATAATTAATTGATTAAAAACAACCTAACTTTTGCATATTCTATGGGCTTCATACTTTCGATTGGTATAGAATTTATCTAATAATCATACCGGTGAAATGTTTAAAAAAATATATTTTTTTTAAATTAATTAAAAATACTCTGGACTGAAATTTGCTAGGCAACCCATATGGATTATATTTATTGACATATTAAATTATATATAAAATAAGTTTCATTAAATAAGCATCTCGGTGAAGGTCGTTGTATAGCGGGATCTTAGACCAATATCTTTAGTTCACAATAAGACAATTGTGTTTTTAAGAAAACTGATTATTGTTAATATAAAGTGCTTTAACTTGCTAAAATATTTATTATTTTTTAAAGGAAATGTCCAAGATCTGATAAACTGTTATTTTTTTCAGAAAACAATTCGCACAGAGTTCGCGTCATGTACAGTACTGACGATTGCGCATCGTCTTAACACAATAATGGACTCGACCCGTGTAATGGTCTTGGATAAGGGCCAGCTGGTGGAGTATGCTCCTCCTGAACAGCTTCTTCAGGACAAGAACTCCATCTTCTACAGCATGGCAAAAGATGCTGGACTCGTCAACTAGCCTTTTTTGTATAACGCTTAAAACAAGATTTACCTTATATTGGATTGTTTTCATGGGATAACCAAAACATGTATGGAGTATATACTTAGAATACTGTCAAAATCCCTCTAAACGTGTAAATTAATTGTTTTTAAAATATGTTAAGGCCACATTTGCCGTAAGTTAGCCTTAATCGATATTACTTGAATCACAAATAGTGATTTGGTGGTTTCGTCCTGATTTCTATAGGTAAACAAGTATTTCCAACATTTTTCAGAAATTGTTTTAACACTATCTTATGCCTAATATACAATATTGAACAAAAAATCTTTTTAAAAGTCTTTACTATACTATATGTGTACAATCAGAATTTTTCAGATTTCAGACCAATTTTTCTCATAGTCGGTGGTCTTAACTTTTTTAATAAAGGCATGTTGTATTTAACATGTGTTCAATTTACGTATATTACAAGAAACAATTGTAAATCTCATATAGCCCATTTCATTTCATTAATTTTAGATCTTTATACTAATTTATCTTCACAGCGGACATGTGTATTCATAAGTTAATTTGCATATTTATAAATTTTATTCAAATGTTAATAATTTCGAATTCGTCCAACATACATCATACAATAAGGCCCGTTTTCCAAAACGTAAATCAAAGTTTCATTAAGAGTTTATGAATAACACTATTAAATGTTAGCTATATAGCTCTACACTAAAGTACTTTACTATAAGCGCGGCCCCTTAGCACGAACTTAATGTCCGCCAGTCCCCTATATTAGCCTTGTTCCTAGAGAACTATACAAGGAACTACTAAAATGTGTGTGACCGCCAGTTGTTTCTTCTAATTTTGGTATACTTCTATAATTGACATACGTTTTGGATTATTGGTCTTGGAGTTGTAAACAATTACAAGGCGTATTAAAATAATTTTCTTAAGGGCTTTATACTTAAATTAAGTACTTAATGTGCAATGAATGAAGCAATAAAACTAAATAAGACTGAATTCGAAATTTCTACTTAAGGATATTCTATACTTAACCACGCTATTATAGATTAAAGGAGTACTTGTTACACTTACGTCCACTTTTTAACTTAAAGAGTAGTTTACTTTGGTACGAATTTACAGCTAAACGTGTATGAATCTTTATGCAAGAACATCAGATATCCCAGAAACCACATCACACCACAAAAACCATTGGTTGTGACGGAAACATTAGAATCCTTGTTTTTCAAAAAGGAACTCAAATTCGTCGGTAGCTACTAAATTACCACATGAACATTTTTACATTTAGGTTAGGATTTTTTAAGATTGTAATTGTTTAGGGTTGCAAATAAATTTGATAAATGTTTAACCACTAAAGTGAAGTTAAATATTGTCAATTTAGTGGTAGAACATACCAAGTTGTATTATTGTATTGAGCTGCTACAAACTGCCTTAGTCGACTTTAGATTTGCATTGTTTGCAATGAATCTGAGGTGACTTTAGTATATAAAATAATTAATACAACACTGCATTTTACTTTATAGATTAAGGTCTAAAATATGTATTTCCTATCTGGTGCAATTTATATAAAGTTTTTACTGCTATTTGAATATCATCACTCTTTACTTTAAGTTATGGTATATTTGCATAGAATTTTAGTTTGTGTTAGGGTTAAAATAGAGGTAGAGTTTGCGTTGTACATTTTAAGAGTTACTTTGTTCTTGATCAATATTACAATATAAATAAGTATGTAATTTTGTTTTGTTAAAATAGTTAGGTACAATATTTTTCATTTTTAAAACCAAGAAACCTCAAAATCCCTTGCCCTATGCATGTATTATGACTTAAAAGCAGAAAATTTGAAATGTAATATATACTACTATCATTTATAGATTGATTATTTAATTTTGATTAAAGTATAACTTACTAATTAAGTAAAAGTTAAAAAATTGGATAACTGAAATAATTTTTCAAAAAGGATTTCTTTCTCATGTAAACATAACTAATTACAAGATATAATAAGTGCCTGAAAAATAGTATTAAGCTATTAATTTTGTATGTATGTAATAGTCTTTACCAATTTTAGATGGCATTAATAAAATAAAATAAAATAAAATAGCCTTTATTGCTGAACTTATTTTTACAGTAATTTTTCTTACAAATACGTTTATAACTTTTAACAGTTTCTTTTCTTTTCATAAATCCGGTATCGGTAAACGGTCGTTTCTACATTTCAGCTTGTCTTTCGACATAGGCCTCCTCTAAAGATTTCCACTCTGTTCTATTTTTCGCTATGCGCGTCCATATTGGGCCCGCCACTTTTTTGATGTCGTCCTCCCATCTTCTAGTCTGTCTGCCTCTGTTTCTTTTACTATCTCGTGGTTGCCATTCTGTTATTATTCTCGTCCATTTCTCCTTCTTCTCTCTTATCATATGTCCAGCCCACCTCCACTTTAAGCACTTGTATGTTGTGTATGCATTCTTAAATTTTGTTTTGTTTTTGATACATTTTAGTTTAACTCGGTCTTTTCTTTTAATTCCTATTGTGCTTCTCTCCATTCCATTCTGACAAACTTTTATTTTCCTTGCTTGTTCTTCTGTCAATGCCCATGTTTGGCACCCATATAGTAAGCATGGTAAGATACACATATTGTATATTCTCCTCTTGTTCCTCATAGACATATCCTGGTTCTTCATGACTTCACTGAGTGACCAATATCTCTTCCAAGTATTAGTTATTCTTCTTTCTATTTCTTTTTGCATACATTCCTCAGTAGATATTAACTGTCCCAAATACACATACTCCTTTACATACTCTATTTCTTCATCATTTACTGTTATGGACTCTGTTTGTGAGGAGTTAGACATTACTTTTGTTTTCGATAAGTTCATTGACAGGCCTGCCTTCTTACTTTCTTCCGCTAACTGTTGCAACATTTCCTTTAGGGTTTTCGGGTTTTCCGAAAATAAGATTAGGTCGTCTGCAAAGCGTAGGTGACTCAGATTTTCGCCATTTATATTTAGTCCTTTATTCTTCCAATCCAGATTTCTGAATATCATTTCCAGAACTGCTGCAAATATTTTTGGTGAAATTGGGTCTCCCTGGCGTACACCTCTCTCAACCGGAAATTCTTCGCCTATAGATTCTAGTTTTACTTGTGCGGTGCTTTTTGTGTATACGTTTTTCAGTATCCGTATGTATTTTGCATGTACGCCTTGATCTTTTAGTGCGTCCCAGATAAATCTATGTTCAAGTGTGTCGAATGCTTTGTTGAAATCCACGAACCCTATGTAGTAAATTTTGTTATATTCTTTAAATTTCTGGAGTATTTGTCTAAGGGCGTGTATGTGGTCTATTGTTGAAAAATGTCTACGGAATCCAGCTTGTTCTTTGGGTTGATTTTCTTCAAGTGTGTTTGTGATTCTAGATAATATTATTTTTGAAAACACTTTGTAAATATTGGACATTAAACTGATTGGTCTGTAATTTGCTATATCTCCTTTGTCACCTTTTTTATGTAGTAGTATAATTGTAGATTTTGTCCAATCCTCTGGAATGTTTTCCGTTTTGATAATTTCATTAAATATATCTGTAAGTCTTGGAGCGATTACTGGTAACGTTGCTTTTAGAAGTTCGTTTGTAACAAGATCAGATCCAGGGGCTTTATCGAGTTTTTGTGTATTTATTGCTTTTATGGTTTCTTCCTTCATTATTTCCGGTATATATTCTTCATTAGTTATTTCGTCGTTTTCTTTTATAGTGTCTTTCTCTTTTTGACTTTGGTATAAGTTTCGGTAGAATTCTGTAGCGATTTTTAATATTTCGAGTCTTTTACCTGTATTATTGCCATCTTTCTTTCTCATACTTGGTATCCAGTCCTTTTTGTAGTTTAACTCCTTCAATGCCTTTTTTATTCCTCCTGTCTTTTCTATGTAACTTTTCATTGTATTAGATCTTTTAGTTTTTCTTTCTTTCCTAAGTTGTTCACTGATCTTTTTGCTTACTTCTGTTACTCTTTGGCGGTTTCCTTTAATTTCCTTTTGTCGTAAAAGTTCTTTTCGTTCTTGTAATAATTGTTTGATTGTAAGTGAGACTTCTTTCTTGATACTTTTGTTTGTTTTTCTGGTTACTGTTTTTAGTTGATTTAGTAATAGGTTGTATTTTTCTTGTATCGATGGATATTCTTTCTTCTCTAATTCCGCGGCATCTAGAGATGTTTGAAGATTATTAAGTAATAGTTTAGGGTCACCTGAGTATTGTACCGCTAATTGTTTATTTTGAAATCGTCTTGTTTTCTTGAACATTCCTGACATCGCAACTCGAACCATCCTATGGTCTGTGTGGAAGTTTAAATTGTTTATGATCGAAATGTTCTTGAAGGCTTTTCTATTATTAGACATAATAAAATCGATTTCATTCCTATATTGTCCATTGGGTGAGATCCATGTCCATTTTTTTGATGGTTTCCTTTTATAAAAACTGTTTAGAATACTTAATCTGTTTTCCAGTGCAAAGTTTACTAGTCTTGTTCCGTTTTTGCTTCTATTTCCATACCCATAGTTTCCTATGGTATTTTCTTCCCCACTATTTTGAATCCCAATTTGTCCATTAAAGTCTCCCATCACGATGACGTTTTTGTGTGCGTTATCAATAGCGTTTTGGAGATTTTCATAGAATTCCTCAATTGTTTTTACGTCCTCTTTTTTATCAGATTCAGTTGGTGAATATGCCTGTATAATAGACCATCTCTCTTCTTTATCTCCGTTCACGGGCAGTTTTATATTAAGGATTGCAATACGTTCCGAGAATCCACTAAGTTCTTCTATGTTGTTGACTAGATTTGCTTTCACCATGAATCCAACTCCATACAGCCCGGGCGTCTCCCCTTTATAATGTAGTACGTATTTGCCATGGTTTTCTATACCTTCTCCAAATCTGCGCATTTCGCTAATACCTATAATATCCCACTTTAACTCTTCTATTGCCAGCTCTAGTTCTTGGAGTTTTTCAGGTGTTCTAAGAGATCGACAGTTAATAGTTGCTATGTGGATGTCACTTACTTTGTTTTTCATGTTAGTGTTATTTTTCATGTTAGTGTTATTTTTTTCCTTTAGAGGGTCGTGGTCATTTTTCCCCACGATGACCAGTCGGCTTGGGGAAGTATTTTGTTTTGTTATTTTATGTTGGTTCATGTTGAGCTGTTTATTTTTCCGTTTACCGACAGTTAATTGTTATTCTTTGTTAGTTGTTGTCTTAGCGGGAAAAGACGAAAGAGAATTAGCTCTAATCCTCATTACGTCGAAAGCATTTGGTCTATTGTTAATCGGCGGCATTAGAGTTTGTTGTTTCCTTGGTTGAGCATTGTTTTGTGGGGATGATGATGTTTCTCTTTTGCGCTTTTCCTTATTTATGTTAGTATTTTTTTCTTTTACTACTAGTTTGTCAAATTTCAGGTACGCGATATTTCCCTTTTCTCTCTCCTCTTTTAGCTGCGCCTGCAACGTTTTCCTTTTCTCTATTACTTCCTTTGTGTAGTCTTCTGTAACATATACATTTTTGAAGTTTTTCTTCTTTCCCATAACTTCATTCTTCTTCCATTCGCTCGTAAAGGAAATCAGAATTGGTCTTGGTTTTCCAGAAGACTTTCCCTTTCCTAGACGATATATTTTGTTTATCTCATGTTCTTGTAATTGTATGTCAAGGTCAGTTTTGAAAATATGTATTGTATTTTGTATTAATTCTTGTGTAGACCTTTCGCCTTCATTTACTCCAAACATTATCAAATTGTTTTGCTTCTTTCCTCTTTTTAAACTTTCTACTTCCTTTTCGAGATTTTCTACTTTTATTTTTAAGTTTCTATTTTCTGTTATAATAGGTTGAAGTTTTTCGTCTAATCTCTCCATTATATTATTTGTTATCGAATCTTTCAATTCTATTGTTTGGTTCAAGATTTCATTCTTCATTTTATCAAACAATAGTTGAAACTGATCCTCCATTCTTGTAAACTAAATCTGCGTGTTATGGAACGTAATTAGTGGTAGTTTTTATTTACTTGCTCTGGCAACACTAGTTAGCTGTTACTGTGACAAGTGTCAATGTCATTGATCTTTTGTCTATGCTCAATATGATTGGTGAATTTCTAACCTCTAATTATCACTTTTTGGAGATACTTTTGTTGAAATTCAAGAACTTACGTGATATTGTGTGAAATCGGTAGTTCCACTACACGGACGACACTTCGATTTGTGTTTTGTGACGTCGCAGTCTCAAGAACAGTGTACGAAATTATTTTTTAGCACTCAATATTACGGAGCTACACAATTACGATGCTTACAGTATGACAGCCGGAAACGGAAACTATGTTATAAAAGAAAATGTATAATATTAAGTTTGTTTAAAAATACTACAGGATTTAATTATTTGAGCCAATTTATTTTTATTATGCTTCAATACCTTAAAGGTTCATAAAAATACATTTATAAGTAGATACTTATTGTAATGTTTGACTTAAACTTGAATAATATTGTTTTGAACTTGCAACAAAATAGACCCAATGTGATACAGTTATTGTATTGATAAATTCATTTTTAGAAATTGTAAACAACAATAATTTTTAGATCTTAGGAATCTTATTTAAGAATTGAGCTATTTAACAATGTTAATTGAATACAGGATTAAACATTTAAGTGCTGGTTTTAATTTAAACACAAAGTATAAGCGCCCCTTCACCCTCATTCAATACATTTCTTTTTATTTCTCTGTAGAAGAATAGGTCATCATCCTGTTTTGGCATACCAGTTTTCATCTTACACTGCACAAGCCAGTGTTAAATACACAGCTTTGAAGCAGGGTTTGAATTTACCAACTCAGGGTTGAGAATTACATGATTACTCACTAAATTGATGAATCATAGTTTAAGCAATCCTCAAAAATTAATAATCTCTTTCTAAGTTCATTATAGATAATTTACATAATAATACAGTATTTTCTTTCCCCAATTCTTAAAATAGCAATACCAAATATCCAGATTGTATATAAGTCTTATATTGGGAACTTTAAATTATTATAAAAACTAACATGCATAAAATTGTTTATTGCAGCCCACATTTTTTATTTCATACAGACAGATCAATGTTCTCCAAAACTTCAATGAACATAGCTAGTATACTTTTGTCTACTTCAAAGAACCTCTCTTTCTGTTTAAAACCATTTAGAAAAGTTGTGAATGTAAGTTGCATCAACGGGTACTTTAAAGTCTTTAAGTCACTTGTCCCACAAATTAACTTTATTACCCAATCAAAGGACGCGACTGTTTCCCCTTGCTTACAAGTTTCTTCTATTAGTATTAAATAGAGTAATTCACTTTTACTCTTTTCTATTAAAGACACAAAATATTTTACTTTGTTTGTTTCATAACCAGTGCTTAGCAAAGTTGTAGATAATTTATCTATATTACCATATGAAGACAGTATTAAATCACGCGTTTGTTTACTGGCTGAATCTATAAGTTCATTCTCACACAGGCCTCCAACCTCTGGATCTAGCAAATTTTTAAATATATTATCGCATGTCTGTAAGTTAATGAAAACATGATTAGTAAAATGGAATAGGAATGTCAATTATATGAATGATAAATCCCAAATTTATAGTATGTACTAACAACTGAAAACTCTTCAAATGAGTCTATTTTAAATATTTTATCCATCATTAAATTTTTTAATTTTTAAGAGAGAAAAGGTATCCACTTCACTCTGCACATCAATCTGATTAAAATTCCATCTCCAACATCACAGATATTTGATCAAGTAAAGGTCTATAACAAAAGGCTTACTTTAGAAAATTAAATAGTAAATACTAATTACTAACATAGTATGCACTATGCAATAATATACAAGTTCACAAACTCTCTGTCACAGTCCACAGATCACGAAGAGGCCGAGCTTGTAAACAATAAACTGAGGCTTGAGAGTTGAGACAAAACCACTTAATTTGTATGAAAATGACAGTTCGTGTCGAAAAGTTTTCATACAAATTTAGTTTTTGACTTTCTACATACACTACTGTTAAGGCATCTTGACTAAGGCCCTAGGTCATGTTTCATACAAATTTGTATGGCGCAAGTGGGTGTCCACGCCTGTCGAAAAGTGATTTTGTCTCTGGCCCCATATTACTACTCATCTGTGGATCACACTAAAGTGTATTTTTCGTAGACGGACTATGGTATAGACCAGGCGTCAGCGTACGAGATAGCGAATGATTGACATAACTTCATAATCTATATGCTACTAATATTGTCGTATTTTAATTCATCGAAGATTGCTTATTATTGACCAAAATACACATTCGAATGAATAATTCTTGAACAAAGTTACTGAGTCGTGACAAAATAAGCTACTAACCGATGAAAGGTTATGTTTGGTTCTTTACGCTCACTATAGCTTTTAGCCAATTATGCAACAATTCCCAATGACTGACACTTTAAATAGACCTGTTATAATGATAAAGTCTTAAAATATGGCTTTGACTTGAGTTTCACAGATTTATCAGTAAGCGGTGAAAATTTGTTTACCACCAAGGGCTCGGTGGTAAACAAATAAAACCCGATACGCAAACAGAGACAGAAAAACTGATACTATGTTTCGCTCGCACTTAAGTATTTCACGTTAATGCCTTCTCTCTTTAGTTATTATTGTTATTTTAGAACCTCATCTAGTTCTATACTCTATCTACGGTATTTTTGTATCGACTCCACCATATTATTTATGCTAATTATCAACTATCGACTATTATTAGTAGGACTATCAGATCAGACCACACAAATAAATAATAATTATTATATACGTAAAGTTCGTGAGGTAGGGAATATCTTGATCAACTATCAAATTTTGAAAATTATTAACCAATAGAAAACCTCGTTATTTGTAATAGACCACAAGCCCATGAACAAAAAATACCTGTGAAATGACCCAACCTGAATTACGCTTAGAAGGCTGTTACTATATCTGAAAATAGCTCTGAGCACTATGCCGTCATTTCTGAGCGGTACATGTGAGTACGTGAGTGAATGGACTTTCTCAAGTACAATGGGGGAATTTCGACTAATTATTAATGTACGGCTTTGTTATAAGTGTATAGATGATTAAAAATAAATGTCGAAAAACCTAGTGCCGTACAAAAGTGATGGTGCCGGAAGTCGGTGCAAATTTTTAATTCGACGACAGTTGCAGAAGCAATATAGGTAATTTATTACTGTACGGCATTTGTGTGATTCCTTTTGGACACATATACAGATACTTTACCCGTAAACGCCGTACATATTCCCAGCGGAGCGGTCGAAAGCCAAGGGTCGCAACATATGTCTGATTAGTATATAGGTGATGATGATATGAAACAACATAAAATTAAATGATCTTGAGAGTACTTCACAAATAGATAACATTTTCCAGCATGCCGTACATTTTTTGTGGAACACACAGGTGTATGGGGTAAATTACTTTCCTCAGAAAAGAGTCATTTTCCGGTGACTTTTATCTGTACGGCAATAACACAGGTTATTAATACTTTAGACAATCTTCAATAAAAAATAAATGCCGTACACTTTCGATAGTCCGCTACCAGCGCCTACTAATACAGGGCGTCCCAAAGTTATGGGAAATGAAGGGAAAGTACCTTAAATATCGTAGATAGGGTATTTTACTAAAAGAAGACTTTATGTTATTTTTAAAAGTTATTAATTCTGCATTCAAAGATTTTTTAAAAATTACTTGCCTCGTCTGGGAATCGAACCGACTTAAATGTAAAAAAAACACCCCTACTTTTATGATGCCAATCGAAAGAATGGCCAAAAACTAATAACTCTTCTTAAGTAACATAGTATTTTAAAAGAAAGTAACAGCGTGAATATATCTTTTTAATCAAATTAAAAACATTATCTATCGTATTCGGCCTAAAAAAATCCCCTACGAGTCTGTTACTTTAGAAAAGTTATTAGGTTTTGGCCATTCTTTCGATTGGCATCATAAAAGTAGGGGTGTTTTTTTTTTAATTTAAGCCGGTTCGATTTCCAGATGAGGCAAGTAGTTTTTAAAAAATCTTTGAATGCAGAATTACTAACTTTTAAAAATAACAAAGTCTTCTTTCAGTAAAATACCCTATCTACGATATTAAAGGTACTTTTCCTTCATGTCCTATAACTTTGGGACGCCCTGTATTATATTTTTATTTTTGTTAAAAATATTTTTCTTTTACCTCTCTCTGCTGGTACGATAAGGCTGTAAATATACTTTACAGCCTTATGGTAGTATACTCAGATATGTACAGTTATTAATGACCTTAGGGACACCTCAAACGTCGTCGAAGTTTTTATCAGCTGTAAAGAATAATCTGGAGTAAAATGTACGGCATCTGGTTTTTTTTGTTTATTTATATTTGTTACATATAAAATAACAATAATCTTTGAAAATATTACTCCCCATATTACTCTAGGAGCATTTGAAAAGTCATCTAAATTTCGGAAATTTCATATATTTATTATCATAATATTTTTATTTGTTACCATTTATAATGAACGGCTATAATGTATAACGGTAATATTTAGTAACATTATGTAAAAAAACAAGTTGCCGTACATTATTCTCTGATCTTACAGCAGTAAGAACTTGGTAAATCCTGAAATTTCGATAAATATTTAATTACACAAATATTAACTATAATATTTGGACGGCATAATTATAAAACAATATTGTCCGTGTTAGATAATATTTTGAAGATGTTGCCGTACATTTTACAATGACCTTAGGGTATATGGGTGTAGGGGTAGGGTTCCGACCCTTGGCTTTCGACCGCTCCGCTGGAAATATGTACGGCGTTTACGGGTAAAGTATCTGTATATGTGTCCAAAAGGAATCACACAAATGCCGTACAGTAATAAATGACCTATATTGCTTCTGCAACTGTCGTCGAATTAAAAATTTGCACCGACTTCCGGCACCATCACTTTTGTACGGCACTAGGTTTTTCGACATTTATTTTTAATCATCTATACACTTATAACAAAGCCGTACATTAATAATTAGTCGAAATTCCCCCATTGTACTTGAGAAAGTCCATTCACTCACGTACTCACATGTACCGCTCAGAAATGACGGCATAGTGCTCAGAGCTATTTTCAGATATAGTAACAGCCTTCTAAGCGTAATTCAGGTTGGGTCATTTCACAGGTATTTTTTGTTCATGGGCTTGTGGTGTCGTAGCCTAAACATTTTTGACGGTTACCCATGCGAAGCGAGTCGCTAGTAAATAATATCATCCAAAGTAATTAAACTCACTACAGATTTTTCCAACTTTATATAGAATATAACGAACATAAGAGACATTAAAATTTACATTTTATAAATGTAATAAAATAGGGGACGCGAATTCAAAAACCAATTACAATTCTATAAATTTATTCGAGACATTCACACATCAACATCAAATTTTATCAATACATGACAAACAGCTTAAATGTAGCAATTTACATATTGTGCCAAAATATTATAAATTAAATGAATTAATTGACAATATTAATTTAAATCAAAATTTGTGATGTAATTATTGTCACACAAAATAAAAAATATATATTACACAGTACATTTAGAGTTATAATATCAGCTGCCACTTATAATTATACAAATAATGATGGGGCGATGTTTATTGAGCGTTACTATGTCGTGATGTCGACAGAAAAGTTTTCATAGTGATCTTCAAAGTTGTTTCCAAAAATATAATCACAGTATGTTCAATCACAGACTGTTTTAAAAATATTACAATAAAAGCTAGCTGTCTTTTTTATTTAGTGTGCATGTTTGTTACTTACTAGATATTTTCTAAGTATGTCGGGTATAAAAATTGCCAACATAAATTTCTACTCATGAGCAAAAAGTATATAAAACGACAGACTCACGAATCATCCTACATATTTTGATATGGAATGTCTCACTCATATATTTACGGCTAATAGTTTCGAGATAATACCTGACCTCACTCATGCACGTGTCACTTTTAATTTAATAGTAGAAACGTATAAAATTACAAAAATTATCAGGAAATAATTATATGGACACAGTTTTAGAAAAATGACACCATAACTATTAATTATTGTATATCAATATCAAACCTTACATAATAATATATTAAATCTAAATGTATGTATGAGGTGGAATATTCTAAGCAGCACTACTGCACTGCATTTTCTAACATGTTACATGAACTACTCATCTAAATATTATAATATAATTAATTGTTGTCTGTATATGCATAAAAAATGTATAGTTCAATCAAAAAACTTGGCCGCTGAAAACTACGTCAAAATTTTAATTGCCACAATCTTAGTCGAATTTTTATACATGAATTTATTCGCAAAATATGCCTAACCAATTTACCGTATCTCACTTGCCATAGGAGCGACTTACCAATACATCAATTGAATTCATAAATGCTTGTATTACAGAGAGCTCATCCAAACTAATATATAACTTATTTGATTATAAAATAATAGGAATAAATTTAACATGAGTGCATAGAATACAAAATATAAAAAAAATTATATTTAATACAACATAACAATGTATAATGTTGTATTTTTTATGCAACAAAATTAATATTTTTTTGGAAGTGATTCAAATATATATACAATGAAGCGACATGTTCAAGAATACATGGTCTTAAAGTGTTATTGTAAATTAAAGTTGCACATACTACAAACAAATTATTAAAACCTAATTTGGTCCGAAATGCAAATCATCTGATTGTATTTTAACGAATTTAACATCAGCTACGTAGATACTAAATCGCTAACACAATCTATTTAGGAGAGAGTCCAACGCCAAACGTCAACTAATACCCCTGTAATAATGGCACCAACTTATCGCACCGTATACTGCCTACATAACTTTGTTATTGTATATAATTAAAAAAGATCGATCTTAGCGATTTTAAAATGTATAAAATCTTAATTTTATATAAGCAAGCACGCTAAACTTAGAGCATAAACATTCTATAATATGTAGGTGACATTCCAAACTGAAATCCATATTGATAATAAAATTCATACTCGAACTTAGTTCGATATACACCACAGTACTAAAAGGAAATAAATAAAAGGCTCTTTTAGACGTATCCTGGAGCTTGGTGTGACTCCGAGCTTAGTTCGCCACCGCCACGTCGGTCGTCGTCTCCTGGCAAACGAAAACTCCACAATTATAAGATTCTTAATTAACAGTAGCGGCACAATGGAACTTATCATTACTTACCGTTTCCGTGTTTAGTTCTGGTATAGTTGGAATTTCAGGAATGAGTTCGGCCATTTTATCGGCAATTGGTAGTAGGGGCTCCTAAAATTATAAATCAAATTAATAATTTTATTTTGAAAGTTTGAAAATTTTGCAAATAATATACAGTGCAAATATTAAAATATTTGTATGAAAACATGATCAATGCTAAGTTACAGTTATGAAATGTTAACACAAAGGACACAGCCAATATATCTAAGAGAATCTAAAGGCAACTTTAATTTCAATAAGATACTAATTTGTAATAATCACGACTTCAAATATATTTCTAGAAGTAAGTTTTAAATAATTAAGATTTCCTTTAGATTAAACTTGATCGATAATTCATTAAATGTTTCTGTGTACAAACTAAATACAGTCAAAGGTGAACTATGAACATTTGGTGCAAAATAAAACATGATGTTTCTTGCTATAAAACAACCAAAGCATAGTATAATAGCAAAAAGCGTAAACTCATGCGGGAAAGTTCTAGTGAAAGCGGATCGCTCGGAAAGGTCGGTGGGAAGGGCGAATATACAGGGTAGTCCTATTTAATCGTTCAATCTTCTCTTCCGGTTATTGACGTCACACATGCTGAGAGAAGGATGCTCAACTACTAAGAACTGTTAACATGATACCAAAACGCTCCAAGGATACTATTCCTCTACGGGCGCTAGTCACCTGTGGGGGCGAGGCGGGTATCTCCGGCTCGGGGCTAAGGTCATCTGGCGGCGGGAACGACTGCGTCTCCTCGTCGGGCCCCGAAAGCAGCTCATCCTCGGGCTCATGCAGAGACCGCTCGCCGTTCGTCAACGCGTCGCCGTTTAACATTACTTCCGCACTTTTGATCATCTCTTTGGCCTTCGCTTTTAAACACTCTGTTTCGATCGCTTCGACCGAGCTGTGATTTAGGCCATTCTGTGAAATAATACTTGTGTCGACGTCTGTCTCTTTCGATTCGCAAATGCCGCTGTCCTGCTCCATTTTTGAGATTTCACTATTGCTAATTTCTGTTGTTACATCTTCGGGAGTAGCAGGAGTTTGTTCGTCGACAATCTCCTCCGTCTCCGCGGATTCTAGTGGAGCAGCTTCTGCGGGTTTTTCAGTTTCGGGTTCGGCCGGTAATACGTTTTCATTTTCCACGAGGGAAGATTTAGTCTCAACATCACAGACATTTTCTTCTACTGTGTTGGTAGAAACGTCGTTATCATCCTGATTCGGTAAGGTATCCAGTGTAACTTCATTGGCCGAACATTGTTCAGACAAGATTGCGTCTTCCGTTTGCGCTACATCGGTGAGAGGTGCGGGAGATTCAATAGTTTCGAGTTCGTCGCAAATTTTTGTGTCGGTAGGAGTAGGGTCCGTATTTGTGTTTTCAACATTAACGGGTGTGGCATCGGCGGGTGCAGATTCTGTACTATCAGCGTTGTTAGCGAGAGAAGCATCAGTAAGTTCAGGAGCCATGGTGGTTGCGGCAAAGGAAGCCACGGACGATGGAGGAGGATTAGCGGGAAGGGGAGGTGGCGTAGGCTCTATCAAGGGCGTTTGATCGACACAAACCTCTTTCTTAACGGGACTTTCGGGTGTAGGCACCGATTCCGTGATTTCTACTTTAGACTCCTCGCTCTTGTTTGAATCAATAACTGGAACTTCGGGTTCAACCTTTTTTGTTTCTTCAAGAGAAAGACCATTTACAGGCAATTGCTCGGGTTCGACGACTTCCGCTTTCGGTTCCGGCCTGATGTCGCCGGCGTCCTCATTTTTGGGTTCCTCGGCGATAGGAGTTTCTACTTTAGAAGTTTCTGGCGTGCTGCTTCCATTGGTCAGTGGCTCTGTCACTGGCGTTTCAGGTGTATTTTCATCTTTGTTTTCTGTTTCAGGCTTAGTTTCAGCAGCAACTTCTACTTCTGCGTTTTCAGGAGTAGTCTCAGCCGCCTACAAAAATAAAAAACCTATAAATAAGATTCATTCAATGGTATGGTGAAAATGTATAACTAAATAGATATATTAAGTTCTCATAACTAAGTAACTATTAACCATAATATAAGTCACCACTATATGTTGGATATGTCAAACTCTGTTAGATTACAACAACAAACTGATGTATTGTAACAAAACCTACAATGTTTAATAGTATTCCTTGTTATGCATGACTGATTATCTTCATTTTATTACAAACATGGGTTATCCTTCAATGATTTGTTCATCCATCCTAAACATAATATTAAATTGCTCTTAGGTCTTAGGGTTCCTACGTTCCGTTAAGCTTTTATACGATTATTAACGTTACAAGTATAAATTAACATGATTGTGATGAAGATAACAAAATTTAAAAATTATAGCTTATAAATTACACTACTCATTTATATTTCTTACAGCGGACAAATAGATTTAATCCAAAGACGAGAGAGATCAAGAGACGAAAAGCCACGTCATACACGATGTACATCTCTTACGTGGCTTTTCGTTAACAAATGATAAATATAATATTACATTATCCCCGTATCGATATGTAAACGAAAGACAATGCTTTCTATTCTTGGTAAATTAATAAGCTACCAGTTTTCTGTACTCGCAACCGCAGAACTGCAGAAATAAAACGATACCAGCTTACAAGGTCGCCTTTGTTTACTGGAATGGAAATACGAACTAACATGTATGTATGCAGTATGATACATTATATGCTTTCTGTAATAAATACAACCGAGAGTACTAAGATAACTTTTAAATAAATTAAAATGCTAGGTTATTTTAATGGACCAAAGACATTATTTATTGGAAATGGCAAGTAATTCGTAATTTTTTTTAATAAAAAAGCAAACATGTTTATTTGGATTAAGTGGATCTACCCAAGAGATTTACAAAAATAATCTAATCGTTTAATTTCGATTTCCTGTGTGCGGCCGGAACACGCATTTATTTGATGAGCATACAAAATACAGACGCTAAAGTAGTCTTGAATATAAAATTTATGTGTAACTGTTAACCGTAGATAACTGTCTATGTCCTGTCTGTGGATTAAGTTTTGTCTGCTCGATTAATTCAAATATTAATAAATTGCAATGAGAAAAAAATATCTGGGACAAAAATCTACAAGTATAAACATTACTGTTATTATGACCAGTGTTCTTACAAATTCTTATTGTGCCATGAGTAAAACCCCGTACTACAAAAATCCGCCATGGGACAGACGTATGCTTGCTGCTGCCGTACCTGCCTGCTGTTTATAAACATTTAGTCACAGAATAAACCTTCTAACAAAAAACCTGGAAGTTAGTCTGAGTCAAACTAGTGCTGGATTATGCGCAGTTCGGGAACTGCGTCTGAACTGTTTTTCACGATATACATGAGGCATCATGTTTTATTTATTATTGTAGTCAGTCCTTTGCCACTTTGAAATACCAATAGTGGATAGGGCACTTAACAAATTAAAACAATATTTTTTAATTGTAGAGAACATTCGAAACAACATATATTTACACTGAGTATAACACGTAATTATGTAGATGAATGGCTGTGGTGCTATTTCCCCTTTCATCAAAGAGCAAGGTAAACGAAAGCATAGTCCGAAACGAAAGTAAATTAAAAACATCGGACAATACATCCGACGGACGACAGTCACGCACAGGAAACAACGTTTTGTTTAAATAACGCTCCGTATATCTATTGTGTTTTAATATTATGTACTTACTACAGTTTACCGCTTACCATTAGTAATGCGTTATTACAATTTTAGAGAATTTTAATATGCCAAAGCAGCTCCCTTGGGCTCAAGCTCAATTAAGCAAACAAACACAATCTTTTTTACCCTTTAGCAGCCTCTTTATAATCATTTAATTAGCTTTGTATTATTTACCAGAATGACGTATTAAAAACTCATTATTATATATTGTTTTCAAAGGTTTTGTATACAAAAGTTTTTTGAACAATGGTGTGATTCATATACACCTTCCTAATTGCATACATCGAGGGAGTTAGTACTTATTTCGATAGTAAATGCGCGCTCATTTATCCATCCGATAACGGTAAACTGGGTGAGTCACCATCACATAACAATGGCTTTCTGGCTATGGAAACGATTTTCCGCTCTATAACAATATGCCTATTTCGATGGTGGTTTTTTGTTAAAGTTTTAATTTAAATATAACAAAAACAGGTGTTTTGTCGTTCTCACTTCCCATTATGAGTGATGACGATAGAGAAACCTTTGGAGATTTAATTTAAAAAAAATTGGTAGACATGGTTGCCTCATAGTAAAATTACATGTAACATTACAGGTTTCTTTTAGAGTTTATTTAATAGTAAGAAAAATATTGTAAATTAAAGCAATAAATCTATAATTTTTACTTAAAATATATGCTTTATTATTACACAAACTTCAACCTACCGACTAGCTAGTGTTTTAGATTACTCAAGCGAAATCATAACCGACTATGAACTTTAACCGATTTATAAAGATAACAGTAATATTTAAGTATAGAAATATCCCCGTGACGTATGTGACGAGCACTCAATACCGTGTGACCTAAGCAGTTATTTGAATCAGGCGGTGATAGCAGCATCTTGACGAGCCGGTCCAGACGCAATACTATCAAATAACTCCTAGCTACTTGCTCTCGCTATCTGAGGTTGTCGCCCTATCTTGGCACCGATTACACCAATCGCTGACCGGCTATCGAATTACTGCCTTCACAAAGACAATTAATAAAACAATGCAAAAATATTACTATAAATATTCAATTTCTTATGTACTAACATATAGTGTGAAAACACCTACAGCATAAGTTAAACCCGTTTTGATTTAACCAATGCAGTTCTAAGATAACTCTGGCGAATTTGTTTCGCTATTCGATATAACGAAATTATATTATTTGAATCAAATTAAAAGTTTTAGCTAGCAGGTACTTCTCTTCGAGTCGTTATCATACATCGCGACAAAAATAGACTGTCGCATAATGGGATAACAATGGTTAATTTAATAGCCGTCCCTCTTGCGTTCCCACAAGACTGCCGGATAACAAAAAAAATCACACAACAATAGCTGTCGATAGGAAATGGAATCTTTCCTTGTTATGTCAAAACTCCATTGAACGTTGGTATTATGAAAATACGACAGATGAGACGCATCGTGGCGGCCATTTGGTAAACATGCTACATGAACTGTTTGGTCGGGTTACGTCGCATATTAGTACATGTATACAAAATATATAAGTGGATCATTGTTCATGCGATGCCGTTCTAACGAACACGACTCAAACCGGTCCTGCTCACAGATAGTATACTGGTTCTCTTAAGGCCGGCTATTATATTTTAAGAAAACAATTAAGGGATCTTTTAATAATTAAACAGTTACACTTTGACCTGAAGTAGAGGCAAGAAATTTTATCATAGCGTTTTTCAAGAATAAGTACATTTACTTAAAACATATATCTGTAGTAAAAATGTATGTAGCTTTATATAAATCTTCACGAAGTATGCAATGGCACATGGATAGTTTGCAATCGCATCGGCCTTCGCCCCCACGCCCACTACAGACCTCGCAAAACCTGCCCCGCTCTGCTAATTTTATTTTGCACCTAACAAACGTGTTTCAAAACATTCCCTGCTTAGACGCCAACACGACATACGATTTAAACGTTATTTTATAGCCACTGACCACATTACATGAAGTATTCTATTATTATAACTATCTAAGCTTTTTTCTGCTGTTTTAAAAAATATCCAGTCCATTTAAATAAATATATGTACTTTGTTTTAAACTACGCGGCCTTATTATAAATCCTAAAATTAGTACTCAATTTGTTTCCATCGTCACTATACTTTTTTATAGAAATAAAAGATGTATGGTAAGAAATAATACACGTTTTATAATGTCGATGCCGTTTGCTCAGTTTACAACTTATGAGTATTGGCTTATAAAAATATCGGCCCGTTATCGTATAACCTTTAGCGGGAAAATGGAAAGACGCATTTATAATTATAAAAAATATAGGGTATTGTTCAAGCGTGTCAAATCTCCTTGTGGGAGCGTTCTCGTGAGCTAATGACCGTACGTCAACACGTGTGCTCCGGAATGAGACATAAACACATTACTCGTTACGTTACGTACATACACCATACTACACCACAATAAAATTTAGGTATAAACGAAAATCGGTTTGTATATGTTCCAATACAAAATTTAAATGTATTTTTCTTAAAAGTAACCCATCTAATCTTGAACTCAGTATATCGCAAATGTTTCAAAAATGATCATATTATACACACAATTAATCTACAATAATATGAATGAAGATACATAAAATAATTTTAATCTACACGGGTTAGCGATTTTAACTATTATAGGTTCGTCACAATAACCGGCTTTCGTATACAAGTCACTTAAAACAAGGGTAATATTACGAGTGAATGTTCAAGAAAGTTTCGGTATAAAGAATTGTTGGCATTTTCTATCTGGCCAAGATAAAGTACTCAATCTATACATCCTATAGCTGGAGTTGTATTAAATATTTGGCATAGAGTGAGACATCGTACATTAACAATAAAATACAATGTTACTCCAGCTTAATCTAAATTAATTGATGGCCACTTTGTTTTAATTGAGACGAACAAAACGTCCCAACGCTTTTGGATCTTAAACTCTTAAAATACTGCTTCTAGGAGCTTACTGGTAAACCAACTTTCGCACAATATCAATTTTAGCATACGCGATCTTCAAGTAAACCTTACTGGACCGGTTCGGCGTCGACATTTGCTTAATCGCAGACAGTTGGAAGGCATGGGTCGTCAATGAAGTGATGTATGGATAATGGCACGATATAGTTAAGACAATAGCGGCTCACGTTTGCTTAGCGCGGATATAGAGCCACTTTGAATCATAATGTGCATTGTTCGCGACGCGACGTCGTCCGCCTCAGTTTGAGTGCATTGCACCTACGACGCAATAGATACTTGTGATAGAAATCACAGTTGCTAACCCTGTCCTAACCGCAAGGTTACTTCCAAACCAACAAACAAACAATACATTTGGCTTGCCGACTAATAATCTATATATATAAGGTATATATATAAATTAAGACGATCGCCAACATTCAAGGATGAAATATTTTTAGATTTGACATAGAAAGCAGTCTTGAGTGCCCTCGAACCCGTACATGCGATTTTACGTCGCGCTCGTCGATAAGTTAGCGCGAGGTCAATGGCATTACATTTTTAAGCACTTTAATCATATTTTACGTTTGAATATTTTAATACTGTTCTTAGTGTTAACAGGGTGAGAGAAACGAAAGTGGGTCATGACAGTCCAATAATGGATGGAGTCATTGCAACGAGGGTCCGAGCGAATGTACATTGCATTGTGCCTTCTCACTAAGAAACGTAGACTGAATACCAAAGAGACATCCGTTGAGAGCTAGAAAGCTATTGCTTAAAATACTAATGTTTTAGCGTTTAAACTAATTCGGATAACAAGTAGCCGATGGATTATAGAGGTTTATTTGTAAGCAATTTATCAAGGCTTTGGGAGACATTTCCATACTTTATGCATGTTCCCGGATTGCTCGAACATTTAGGAAAATCCCTTTATGTGTAAAAAAATCTAGGTATTTAAGAAAAAAAATTAAATTTATTTATTGGAAACACTAAGGTTTTATTTGAAGCTTATCGTATTTCTTTAAACCTTGAGCTACATTAAGTTTGGATGTTAAGTATCGAAAAATAACCATTCATTAAGTACTCTTACAATGAAATGAAATCGTTCAAATTAGTTTTATTTCATTTAACGTATGTTTCGACTCATTCAACCATAAAAAGAAAGATTGAAATACATAACATTAATAAGTTAATAGAAGATTTTTTTGCTTTAATAATAATGATGAAATATTAAACATGTACCTATATTTGATGCGTGATATTTACTACTACGGCCATAATTTCAAAGATTAATCTTTATTATGCCATCAACTTAATAATATTAAAGAGAAACTGATTATAATTATAAATAACTACTTTGGTGATACAATACTGTTTATCGAAATATCTTACCTCTTCAGGAACTTTCTCTGGTTCGCCGTTGGTTTTCACCTCTTCATCCTTTTGTTTCTTTTCCTGCTTCGGCTTATCCTTTCTGCTGAAACTGATCGACCTTAGCGACCATTTCTTCTTAACCTGTCAAACAACTCAGTTTATACAAAAAAAATACACTTCACATTTGAAGAATTAGTAAATTACGCACCAGAGTTTGGACCCATTGCGTAAATTGAGTAATTCAAACTTATAATTACTAAATTACTTTATGCTAATAATATAAACTACCTTTTCTTTTTTGTTCTTTTTGCCATCGTCCGGCGACGGTGTACTCTCTCCGTTTTCCTTTGTCTCACTCTCCCCGTTCGCCACGGATGTTTCCTTATCTTTTTCGTTTTCTTCTTGATCTTTTACTTCCTTCTCCGTCGTTGCATCTTTTTCGTTCTCTGGGGTGCCACTGTCGATTTGCTTTTCTTTTTCCTGATTATTAATATTCTTATAAACTTAAAGTATAAATATACCATTGAGTTAATTGTTTGAAAGTCATTAAAGGTTTTAGTAAATTATACCAAAAAAATGTCTCCAATGCAAAAGGAAGAGATAGCGTGTTGTAAGTTTTAGGCAGTTTTGGTAGAACCAGCAAATACATAATATAAAAAAAATGTGTATGTCCTATTACATATTAAATATATTTAACAATTGCTAATTCACAGCCCCGATCCCATATCCGTCGCGGTTGTCGCTTGAATACAAAATATGCGGGTACATAATTGCGTATATTGCTTCGTTTTTAACTGGTAGTAATATTTTGTTAGGGCATCTTTACTAAAAATTTTGGTTTGTTAAAGACGTTCTAGTTTTAAATTTACGAAAAATCTAATTTGCTGGTTTAAGGCATCGATATTGAAAAACAATTAATTTTCATTTAAATATTTCCTATCTGCCACGTAAGCAGAGCATTTGACACTTTTCAAGCCTTGCATCTCTTATAAAAAACTCCATGATAGCTGCGCAATTATTTTTCAATATTAATGTGGGTATGGTGGTGTACTCACAAGGGTATCGTGTATATGGGCATCGCCATTGGCCTGTGGCTTCAGCGCATCAGCGTCTGCTAATTGTTCCATACGACCTTCACCGCCAGCTCCGGCCGCTGCCACCTCGCCGGCGCTCTCCGCTTCCTTTCCGCTTATGTCCACGGAGCGCTTGCTCTGCTTTGCACCCATTCTCGATGCTTAACTATCAAAACCACAATATTACAAAATTTTCAAATATAATATTTATTCTTCACTTGTATTATAAATATAATATATTATAATTAATATTGTACACTTTCACTTAAACCACCTTTCCGCACGAGTAGCACACACGAAGGAACATGTAGCACAAGTCGTACATATTAAAGTACTGCTATCTTTTCGATGTTTACTTACGTTTATTCATGGCAAGAATATAATTAATTAACGACCTCAGCATTAATAGTACAAACTTTAATGTAACTGTTATTTGTATCAACATCACATTAGCATTCATGCTAATTAAGGTTTTTGTTAGTATAACAATTATAGTAGGATAAAAAAGGTGCATCTCATTATCTTATGTAGGTTACAATGTTGTGTGCTTAAAATAAATGACTATATTCCATAATAGTATTATAATCTAGGGATTATCCCTTAGTTAATGAAGGACAGCTAAAAATAGTTTTAGAATAAAAAGTACTAATATAAATTTTTAAGTATTTTTATTCAGGATATAATAATATTACCTTGTTAAAAATGAATTATAATATTATAATAATAGGAAATAAGTACAGTATAAGTCATCATAATAATAGGAAATAAGTACTGTATAAGTCATCATAATTTCCTTTTGTTTCAATGTATCATGTATCATTTCTAAGTATATCAGTCATGCTCATTTTACCTTATTATTCTCAGTTTCTATATACCATATTACTAATACTTAATAAATAAGTAAAGTTCATGTTAAAATATATTTTATATGCAAATAATAATTATTTATTTTCACTACATTGCAATAAATATAGTACCATTAAAATCATTAAATAATATGGAGGGCAATGGCATATTAAAAATATTATAATCTAATCTGAATGCCTTTTTTAAGCTGGGCTCTTTGTTGTATAAGGAGGATAATAGTCAAGAAGTTAACTGAGAAAATATCAGACCATTTACTATAAATAACTACTATTGGACACAGCTCTTATCTTATACACAAACATTTAATAATGACTACCCTACTACAATTTAATGTGTAATGTGTTTATACCTATATGCTGAATCAAATTAGATAAAGGCTGACATGGTAATTGGATATGGTTATAAAGTTGATAACATTGTCTACTAAAATGTTAGTACAAAAGGTGACTCTTTGGGAGTAAATACCTACCTTGATATGTTTCAAGGTCTTATAATAAAAGGAATTCAAGGATTGCTTATTAGCTTTATATATTATGCTATAAATACATAAAAATTCTTATAACACAACAAACTTATACAAAGTGGTTGATATAACCAAGTCTTTTTAGGAATACAGAATTTTTTGTATTGTCCTGTGTGTAGTCCCCATTTTACATTTTGAAATATACACATAAATCATAATATGGGACGTCAAGAAAATTTTGAAAAAAAACTCGACAGATGCAACCAATTCAACATATTCAGTTTTCTGAAAGCCGTAGGGTCTCTTTAATAAGGAATGCGTGAATCTATACGGGTAAATATTGATATAAATAACATAAATAGATAACGCAACAATGTCTAAACCTTTGTTTAATAGCTTGCATCGGTTCACTTTTCAACGATGATTCATCGCTCGATAACTTATGTATGCAATTATACCGGTATTCCCATGTTCCAGAAATCTTAATTAAACCAAAAATATCAATATATTAATATGACTAAAATTAGTTATATTTTGCCAGACTATTTCCCTAAATGCGTTTTCAGTTTTTTGTGTCCGTACTTAGAAGTAACATGTCGTGTTCACGCTCGATTTGAAACGACAAGAGATACATAATCATTTAGACAATAATAAATACAAATATATTAAATACTTTAGCTACAGAAAAATATAGTCCACATGGTTTTAATTAATAAACCAAGTGGCATGAAATAATTTTTTTAAATTGCGACAATGTAACTGCCGGTGACGAAATTTAATTTATTATATCATAATACTTAATATATATTAACGATTATGATGACAAAAAGTTATACTAATATTTTCTTACCTTTAGACTTTTCAATCCGAATAATTAAGGCAAAGTATAAACACTACCAAATTTAACAAAAATTCACTTCCAGCACTCACAGCTCAGCACAATATGGCGGCAGGACAAAATCTCCACCCACTGAGAACAAATTCAAAATTGAAACTTCAAGCGATTGGTTGTTCTTACTACGACGCGTCAATTTCGACAACATTAAGAAACTCTTTTGTACATTATGACAATCTGCAGAAAATAACTGATGCGATCAACTTTTTGGTCTTTTCATTACTATTAATATATTATTGATAAAGTTTTAAGAAAAAAAAGAATTTATAAGAAACATTCTAAAAATATCGAAATCTTTTGAAATATTTCTAAGCCAAGAGACAAATTTAAAAAAAAGAAGTTAATTTATTTCATGATAACAGAACAATTTATTACAATTGAAATATTAAACTTTAGGAAATTTATTTTTTATACCTTCGTTGTAATAATACCTTCCAACTTAATATTCGGTGCCAAACTGAAGTACTAAACTTATATTATACAAAATATAAATGATTGAGTAGGTAGGATAATAAGAATAAAAAAAAATAAAGGCAATACAATATTTTAATGTATATTCAAAAACCTTGTCTATGATTTGTTCCTCGTGTATACTCTGAAGCCTTCACTCTATAATCTTTGGTAAACATATCGATATGTCGTGTTTTTAGAGTTGTCCGTGATCCTCTTTGTAAAAATACTATTTTTCGTAGATAACTTGATAGATTTTGCGTATAAAAGTTGTAATTGAGATTAAATATAGTGATTAATTAGTGATGTGAAGAGTTTTACGTGGTGTATTACTTCTTGCTGTGTTAAATTTGTGTAGCGTCACCTGACTGAGCTCATTGTCATTTCCCGCCATTTGCTTTGCTAACTTTTATGTTTTTATTGAATATTGGTCGAGAAGAGTCCTTTGTTTTAGTGTAATTTGTGCTCAAGTTATGTCATTAGATAGTAATGATGCTTGTTTGTTAGAAGTGGAAGATTACAACTTATACGAAGAAGACGCGCCAGATCACGCTATCCCAAGGTAAGAACCCGGCGTGGATCCCTAGATTTCTTGTGTACTACTTAGATATCATTCAAATATTTGTTATGTTATTTTGTAATGTTCAAACTTCATAATATTTATAAGAAGTCGCCAAAATTGCAATGAATATTTGATCCCGCCCCGTGCCGGCCCGTAGTCAGCTGTTGTGCCGCCATGTTTGGTTGTGTTAAATAGGCGTAGTAAGCGCTATATGTACCCACGGCACTACAGAACATGTGGTTTATCGTAATATCACCATCTGTACTTATTTTACATCGCTCTATTCATTAAATGTTTTCTTTGCTTCTTTTTCAATCACAGATCAATAAACTAATTACATAAATGGGTAAGAATTGATACAATATAGCAAAAACGCAGTATTTGTAAGCTCGTTAAATAGCAATATTTGAAATTTTAGACACTTTTGTATATTTACATTGAAGATAACTAATTAATATTTCAGAAGTGACAGACACTTATCTGGCGGAAAGACTATGGAGGCAGAAAAAAGAATCAGGCGAGAGATTGCAAACAGCAACGAACGCAGACGTATGCAAAGCATCAATGCTGGTTTTCAGGCTTTGCGAACACTATTACCTAGACACGAAGGAGAAAAACTTAGCAAGGTACTTCATTTTTCATTTTAAAGATTTAATAATATGTAAGACACAAACAAAGACTCCTGTTTTCGTTTTCAATGTTTATTTTGGGCAATGTAACTTTATTGTAAACATAAAATGTCTTAGATAAAATAATTGAATACCTATAGTATTACAATATTTTTTCATACATTAACCATAATTATCCCTAAATATAAACATTTCTTAAATTTCTAATATGAATTCATTCCTTTTGTAGGCTGCCATACTGCAACAAACAGCTGAGTACATCTACTCCCTTGAACAAGAAAAGACCAGACTGTTGTCACAGAACTGTCAATTAAAGAGGTTATTGAACCAACATGAAGGGGGTGAAATACCATTAAAGAAAAGAAAGAATGAGATCATTACACATGTTCCCTCAATAGTACCAGACTCAACTGAGGACACTATTAACACAAGATCTGCTGATACTGTAGCAATGGTTACAGTTTCAAATTTACTACAAAAGAAGGAACCTGATAATGGCGAGCTGCTGATTCAATTGGAAAGAGAGAGGCAACTAAGACGGTTACTTGAAGAACGTTTGAGTGCTTTAGAAGTTCAGATTTACCCCGAACCAAGAGAAGTTACTCATGCAGTTCTGCAATATGAAGAAACCGAAGCTTCCGAGTGTAAGACAGAGGAAAAAGAGGTTGAGTCACCACAAGTAGTTGAAGCTCCAACAGCACCCCTACTGGAAGCTGCTATCAAAGCAGAGCCGCGTGTTGAAGTTGAGGTCCTTCCTGATGCTGCTCATGATCAACCTTCCCGGTTGTATCTGGCTAGTACAAGTCGCCAAAATCTTGAAACAATAGTGGAAGCTATTCGCCATTTGGAAGGAGACCATCTGTTCCGTGAAGAAACAGGCGACGCTCCGCTCGCGCTCACCAAGAAAGCCGAGGTCACTCCGCCACAGAGACCAGGTGTCATCGTCGTCAAACACTCGTGAGTGCATTGAACTAGTCCCTCGGTTTAATTTTGCTTCCAGTGGAAGAGTACTCCTTATCCTCCTCGAATATTTTTAGTTATTAGCGTTAAGTTGTCTTTTCCAAAGTGACAAATTGATAAGTCTGTGTTTTGTTAATTTTCTTTTTACAAAGTAAAGAAGAATGAGTTAAGTATAGGGAATCAGGACATAGTTTGGCGCTGTGCTTAGTTAAGTCTCAAATGTCTTTATTGTATTTCACTTTGTGTTGTTGCAGGCTTATTCTTATTGTTAGGTAGAAGATTCGACTGACTTATGTATATCATACTTATAAGTTTTGAAACAGTTGATGCCAGTTAGCTGCATGCCAATATGTCCAATTAATAATTTAAATCAAATTATTATAAAGGACCTTTAAAGCAATTACTATTTTTTCTAAAATTGCAGCAATATATATAATTAGAGTGAAACTTATTTTTAAGCTCATGAAATATTCAGCATTTTTAATGTTATAAAATATTGTAGACATATGGCATTGCAGTTTTCTCATTTTTATATTATAGTAGATAAATTTGACCGTTAAATATACATATTAGGTAAAATAATATAATTTTCCAGTGTAATGTGACTCAACCCCAGTGTTTGTATTTAAATATTAGAAATATGGTTTTTTTTAAATATCTATATGAGCATTCCGAGCCTCGCACTAAACTGAAGGAATAATGCTTATGTTTTAGAAAATAATTCTGATATTGTTAAAACAAATACGTGAACCTCTATTGTAATGTTCTATAGACCCAGTTAGTGTAATAATTAGCCTAGTATTGAGAATTTTGGCTATAGATTAATATACGGTGATTTAATCATCTTCTGTATTTCTGAAATTTTAATGTCATGCTTGTAACACAATTTTTTTAGAATTAGTAAGTGCGGGTTGCTTGAAAATTTATAGATGATGTAATTCTATAAATACTTTTTGCTTCAATGTGATGTAATTTTTTGTTGAAGTCTAACCAGCAGTGCTTTTTGTTTGTAACTCTTGTAAGTTGTAACTTTTAAATGTACTTCTGTTTTAAGTTTGACTCAGTAACAGAGTGATAAACAATATATTTGTAATGAAGTGTGGTCCTGTTGACGGGATCACATCTATTTGAAGACTGATCATTAATTCATTATTAAGTTTCGCTAGTTGGATCCATCATGTAGTGTGTTGTGTGTGTGTGTTACATATGTGTGTGTACAGTTTGCAATTTGTATGTAAATACGTCAGTTTTACACAGATTGTTGAATAAGAATTACATTTTAAGTAATCTGACAATCTCTCTAACTCTGATGGATTTTATATTTTTGTACAATTTTCATTTGTTTACAGTGTAAACTTCTAAATTTGGCTCTTGGCTCATTGCTTGCTTTCAAAGCATCAAGTATTTATATGTACTTTATTGAAATGTCCTTGCATACATTTTCGTATGCTGTAATCTCTGCTGTTAAATTGGGAACATATAATTTCCACTCTGTTTCTGAGTCCATAGTAATAAGACGTCGTCTGCCTACCGCCTTTACATTATGTCATTATTAAGATTATGTATCATAATTGACTTGGTTATACTATTAGTGTAGTCAAATATCTAGGTATAAGAGATTTAAGTCAAAGAAAGCAAGTTAAATTGTTTAAATTGTGTTATTATTTATGTCTTAAAGTATTAAAATGGTTATTTCTTATTAATTAGTTTGTAAATGACGATAATCAGTATATTCTTTATAACAATAATCTGACCAATAGAATTCTTTTTTTTATTGCTAAAAAGCACTATTGTACTAAAATACACTTAGTATTTAACTAATGCAACTTACTCTTTGTAATTTTTAATATCTGTAGGGTCATAGATGGTAATAATAATTAATGAATCTAATGTTTTATTTGTTCTTATCATGAATTTTTTTTCTACACTCTATCGAAGTGAAGTTTTAATACCTTTATTATTGTAGAGTAAATGTGTAAACTTGGTAGTCCACTAAACACATGCCATTTACAGTTTGGGTTTTTGCTAATCATAGAAGTTTTATGTTAAGAAATCTTGTTTCTGTTTAGAGAGCCCTTACAAGTTAGAGATAGTGAGAAGATACAGTTATGAGTCCCACAAAATAATATTGCTCTATTTTCACCCTATCACTAACAGGCTCAGTTCCTATACATTATAGATAGTAATTATGTAATTTTTACAGTTTGTATTTAGGATACTAATGATAAAGTGTAGAAAACGACGAATGGATGTTTCCTTTTTGATATGAAATTGATAAAAATAATTTCCTCTGATTTGAATTGTACCACATTTGACCTAAATTTACGAATATTTATAAAATATTGATATTTAATTGTTTTATTTATTTTATACCCTATGAATCGTTAAACCTAAACCTATGTTTTATTTCAAAACCACAGTTTGAAATTAAACATTGTTTGCACAACAATTTCTAACAAAAAAAATAGTACATAATAATTATGTTGAAGATTTATCCTATACATACTCCTCATACAGGTTATTTTTAAAGTAATAGGACGTTAACGGGTAGGAGGCCTACCTGATGTTAAGTGCCCATGGACACTCACATTGCCAGAAGGCTGGCAAGTGCGTCGCCGGCCTTTTAAGAATTGGTACGCTCTTTAGATAAAGGGCAAAATTCGGTAATGAGTAATGACTCTTAGCAAAGACGTTTTATTTTACTAAACGGAAGTGTGATGTCTTCTATGATCTAAATTGCATTGAATACCGCCCTAGATCTGTATTATTTTTAAATACTTAAAATGAGCAATCGAGCCCTGCGGTTTCACCCGTAATGTATTTATACTAAGTTATTATACATTTAGGTAGTAGTAATACTATAAAAAGTAGCTACTTAATGCCAACCGAAGCCATGAATATATATAATATACAGGATTATTATTACAATAGAGCAGTGTTAGCGTGCGTTTCAATCCCTACCGTGTACCAAAACATTTGTAGCGTATCGTAGATACCTGATATGCACTAAAACTGTACATACTATACGTATATTGTTTAATATTTTCTATAAGATTTTGATATATTATGTGGCAACATAAATATAGGACGCTCAAAAAAGAAGAAATCAGACGTCACTCAGAAGATACTTTTAAGACGAGTGAATACATATGTTTTTTTTTTCCTTGAGCGTTTCTATTGGTAGGGGACCCCAAGAGGGGATTTACTAAAGCGCGGCAGATTAATATATAGGGGGATACCTTGTACCCGGTTAAGTACCTCCACAAAATATCAGGCCCATATATAAGGCCGCCCGTGAAGGAGACAGGATCAGATTAGTAAAAAAAAATTGACCATCAGAAATTCCCGAGCGCGTCAGATTAAGGTAGGGTGAGTTAATTACATCCTAAAAAGTGTATATTCCACTAATTTGACAATTTGAGAGTGACGTAAAAAAAGGGGAGGGCAACAAAGTTGTAAAAAAAAAACGTCATCTCGACATTCTCGAGCGTAGCTAATTTTTTTTTTATTTTAAAGGAAATATTTCAAGAATAATGAAAAATACATAATCTGACGATTTCCGCAAGCCGAAATAACAAAAATTCGTCGATAAAGTTAAAGTCGTGCAGCTGCGTGATGCCTACATTTCCTTAAACCGATTGGAATCTTCTAAACGGCGTTCTAAATATTTCCCTCAAAATTACATTTCCTGTGAATTTGAACCGATTCGGACCGATAGATTTTGAGAAATTTGGAAAAATCTTAAAAAAATAAGATTTTTTTTTTAAGTGGTTTCTTTATCGATTAACGTCAAAAACTAATCCGCCTTTGAGCTTGAAAAACCACGTCGATCGCCACCAAGCTAGTCAAAAGCGGTTGATTCGTTCGAGAGATATCGTGAACGAAAGAAACCCGAAAAAGTGTTTTTTCGGGATTACTCCGAAATTTGTGGTTCGATCAATTAAAATTGCAAAATTACTTATGAGGATGATAAAACTGCGTCGAATGCCGCCAACCGCGTGAATAGTGCTTGATCCATTCAAAAGTTATTGCGGTTTTAAAATTCCAAAAATAGTGTTCTATGAAACTTCTATCAGACTTTCGAGCTGGGAGAGCTCAAATGCATAGAAATATTATTTCTTTGAACTCAGCGAGCTCAAAATATCAATTTTAAGCGCCCAGGAATGGAATTAGCGGGAAGTTGCAGGGATGGCCCTTTAGGTGAACCGTTTTTCTAAAAAAATTTGTCAGATCAGGCGAATCCCTCTAGATAATCGTCAGATTATGAGACAGTACGTTTAGAACATAAAGATGAACCACATATATCTTAATCTGACGCGCTTGAGTATTTCAAAATTGCGATTTTTTTTTTGCAAATTATGAAAATGGCCGTGGGTTTGCGTCCCATCGAAATCGTCAGATTAGTGAATGAGAGCTTTTTTTTGGTGCACTTAACACTCCCTTAGAAAATCTGACGCGCTCGATAATTTTTATTTTTTTTCATTTTCAACTCTTAAATACAACCACCCGCATCATGCAAACGATCAGATTAACATACGTACATTATTAAAAATACGTAGGGCATTGATGCTATCAATATCTGACGCGCTCGAGGATGTCCATGCAACAGTTTTTTTACATATTTAACAATCTATAGCCGCTTCCCCCACCGATGAAAAGGTATATATCATATAACATTTTTTTCTTCTTATTATCTAAGCTTGCATCCCAATAGTTCTCTACGACGCTCGAGTAAATCCCCATTTAGCATCGTGGGCTCCCCTACCAAATGAGAATATAAATTAATTAAGATAAGTGGGGGCAAGATGAAAAATGGTTCTGAGTGCTGGTATTTTTATTAAAACCGCCAGTTTCTAAAGTTCCAAACCACATTCGAAGTTAGCCGCCCAGAGTGCGTAAATTTTAATAATTTCGGTTTTACTTTCCACGTGAATTAACGTTTAACATCAATTATTTGTCAAATTAATTATTATGTGATGGCGTGTTATTTGCCCATTTGTATGGAAAGTTAAAATAAATGTATCTCATGAACCGTAAGTTTACGCAATTTAAAACTTGCAAAACGCTTTCTTTTAGTGAGTACTATGTACAAAAAAATATGGGAAAAAAAAATTATTCTAAATTAAGGGGTAAGATAAATATACAAAAGTTTCGATCTATTAATTACTCTTGTTTGTGAAGAATTAACCAAGTTAACAAAGATAACAATGGATTGTGATTTATAACAAGATTTTATACAAGATCATCCCATACATTTATCCTTTTGTGCGCATAATTTAAAAGCTACTTTCATTGACAAAATAATCTTGTAGCGATACCTACAATCTGCACTTATAAAATCACTACGATGACGTCATATCCTGAACGCGCTAACAAACGTATTACGACCACTGCTGTCCATTAATCAGGTGAGATTCGAAGGGGGTGAAGGGTTCTGCAAAAATCACGAAATATCACAAGGTTTTTTTTTATAAAACAGGGGGCAAACGGGCAGGAGGCTCATCTGATGGTAAGTGATACCGCCGCCCATGGACACTCTCAATGCCAGAGGGCTCGCGAGTGCGTTTAGAGCCTTTTAAGAATTAGTACTCTCTTTTCTTGAAGGACCCTAAGTCGAATTGGTTCGGAAATACTTCAGTTGGCAGCTGGTTCCACAAAGTGGTGGTGCACAGCAAAAACTGCCTTGAAAAACGCTCAGTTGTGGAACGGCGGACGTCGAGGTGATACGGGCTGAATTTCGTATTCTGCCTCCACGTCCGATGATGAAACTCAGGTGCAGGTATTAATCCGAACAATTCCTCTGAACACTCTCCCTGGTAAATGCGGTAGAAGATGCATAGTGACCCCACATCTCTACGCAAAGCCAAAGGATCAAGCCGCTCGGAGAGGGATTGGTCGTCGACGATTCGAACCGCTCTTCGTTGAATGACGAGTGGAAGGAGCTGGTACTGGGTGCCCGCCTAGAGGTGAGAACAGTACTCCATGTGGGGCCGAATTTGCGCTTTATATAGTTGCAAGTGGTGGCCCGGAGTTAAGTACCGTCTCGCCTTGCTGAGCACACCAAGCTTTTTGGAGGCGAATTTAGCCTTTCCCTCCAAGTGGCCGCGAAACTGAACGTCGTTCGATATGTCGACGCCAAGTATTCCAAGGTGGAGGGGGGTATAGTAAGATATCACGTGTACTTATTTTTCCGTCAAACGCATGATTTCTAAACCGAAAAGCGGTTTAGAAAAACGATCGATCAGTAGATCGAGAGAGATTCTCTGCGTAGTGCGCGTGATGACGCCGAGTGGCTTGATGAAACCGACGTTGATCTTCAACAAAGTACAGTGCCAACAATTGACTTGCAAGATGCTTATCCAGTTGTTAGAATTGGAAAAAGTCTTGTTAATCCGTGGCAATGTACATTACTTAAATATGTTCATGTACCTACAATATATGTTTTTCGCATGATTACACCATTTATTTAATATTATTTTTATGCCAGTCAAAAACAAGCTGCAACCTTTGTCCTTAATTTTTATTTTGGATGAATCCCTGGATCCCTGATGGGGGAGGGAAGGGTTAAAAAATGTTAAAAAAACCTCACGTGATTAATGGACAGCCCTAAAGGTTAGGATACATATAACTTCTCGACCTTAGCCACGGGTCTTCGGACCGGCCAGCCAGTGGTTAGGTCAAGGATTCTCTCTTTCCGTTGACGGAAAAGCTACACCTTTCTCTACAAACTCAACGATAAGTACTATTATTACGGCACCGTCTGGCGTCTATTGCTTTTGTACCGACTTTTTTTATTGACTTATTACCTTTTACGATCATGATGTACTTTGCAGTTATAGAACTATTGAAATTGGTGTAGAAACCAGGGGATAGCGATATTTTTGAGATGAGATGACACTGTTAGTGACGTCTACTATGCAATTTTATCAAGCGAATCTCCAATTTATTATAATTCATATTTAAATAAGTTTTCTTTCTTGACCGCGGATGTCAATAAATCATGGCTTAAACTTTTTACCGAGTGCACTATAATTAAAATACTTAAGTATAATATATTTTTATTTAAAACAATGAATACGTTTGGTATAGACTGATTTATTTTATTAAAACTTTTTGTGTTAATTTTTTTTCTCTTTGACTTATTCGTTATTTGAATTTTATGGTAAGTGTAGAAGAATAATATGTAAGTACCTATTGAAGATTAATTCTAACCATTTGACATCCCTGATCTAAGAAACGCAATCGCGAGGATTGAGATTCATATTACTTGTTACCAACGCACAGATGAAGTGTCCTTTGACAATAACGTTTCCGTGTAAATATTATGATTTTATTCAGAATTAGAGTTATACTTCCTCGTAAACTTGGAAATACCTAAAGGGGATTTGGATTTACCAAATTTACGCGCGGTGTTTTGTTGCTTTTAGATACATGGATGTTATTACTATTTAATTAAATATATTTTTGTGAGACTACAGTACCATGCATATTCTTGTTACAACACAACGTCTCGTCTCCGCAATCGACCTTATTTGCCAATTCCCAGTGTCATCAAACTAAGCTTCAAGGTTGGTTGTTTCACTAGACTGTAACTTTAGTTTTTTAAATAAATCTTTAGTTGTTTCCACAAGTTGTTTGAGAACGGACGCGGGTTATGCGTTGTTTTATATCGGACAAAACTAAGATTAAAAGCTTTGAATAAGCGATGTGTTATAACATTAATTCGAGTGTTAAGTGTGTATAATCGAATTATTATTAATTGCAGAGATATCTAGGTAATAACCGTTAAATGACAGTAATATGTTCACTATTATAATCCCCTGTTTTTATTGAGTAACACATTCTTAAGGTCAAGTTGATAGCCTCTGGCAAATGATTTCCTTAAATTTATTTAGAGTTTTTATTTGGTCAGGTATGGTTTCCAGCAAACCTAAGTTAGATGCGCAGATGTCTTTGTTTTGTCAACCAATAAATAGTACCTACTTTGCGAACTTTTGTGGTGCACCACGGAATATACCACGTTATTTTATAGAATAAATCGATTTCAAATACTTTACTTTTATTAAATGTTGAAGACCTTTTACTGTATGCAACATGTATTTTGCTTTTGTCTCTACCATAAGCAGAGATTGTTGATTAGCGGTTATAGACATAACTTTCACTTTATGCGTACCTATCTCGTTCCGGATTCACGCTTGAATCAAAATTTTACTAACTAGGCATTTATTTTTACAAGGAAAAATGGAGTCACGGTTACTAGTTCTATGGATTACCCTAATTAGTTTGGCTACTTCGGAAGATATACTATATTCAGATTTGGGGTATGTACCTATTTCTATAATATTTAATTGTGAGTGCACTCTTAAACCGCAAAACAGAATAGGTAGATAAGACTTTACGGTATAAACTTTTATAAATTCCTCGTTAGCTTTCCTATGTACATGTGTTGTACCAAAGACGTAATTAAAGTAATTTACTTGAATTGTCTTTGGTGGTACGCAAAGTACGGTCAGCACTATTTATACTAACTATGCTTTACATCACGCAGAAATTTTTTATGAAAGTAACTATGATTTTACGTAGCATTAACTAAATTAATAATTTTATAACGCTATGTTGTGTTTATTTTACATTCAGTAACAATAATATAATTATGTATAAATATTCACAGAGTCAAAATACCCAATCAAATTGAAAATGAAAGAATATCATCATCAGTAAATGAATTCGGATTTAAGCTAATCAAGGAATTGATGAGAAGAAATGAAAACGAAAATATTGTTATTTCTCCAGCAGGCATTTCTGGTAAGCTTTTAATATTTAGTTTCTGCGCGGGAATTGTATACCTACCTATGTATGTAGAGAGTGGTCGGCGGGAGAGAGAGTGAAACGCTCGGGAATTATCAATTAAGACTAGAATGATCATTTATTGAACTAAATTGTTTCCGTAATATAATTGTAAATCTAAACAAAAGATCTGCGCAGATTAGGCGGCTCGAGTGTACCTGGCTACGCTCTGCCTGCAGCTTCATGCATAACAAAATAATTGTATGTCTAATTTTAAATGTACCTAATATTGGGAAATTTCAAAAAACAAGTAGCGTCGTGCACTTAATATACTATTATATATATTATACTACTATTGTATACATTATATATAATATATATATATAATATACCTACACTTAACTTTAAATATTTAAAACATAAATTTGCGGCTGCTGCTCGTATGTATGGCCGATTAAATTCATGGATATTCAAGGCTGCACAACAGTGTAATACCAATATAATAGCGGCGTTTTGTATTGTACTAGTTAATGTAGGTATACACATTTGAATTTTTTTGCCTACCCGGTCTAAAAACTCAGAATATGCGCGTCGCGTCACTGCAAATAATAACAGATAAAATGAAATAGGTAATGCATCTTATAGCCTAGTTATTATAGGACTTACCTCAATATTTTAATAGTACTATAAAGGAAGTTAAATAATTTTCTTTGTAGTAAAATAAACCTGTTTATAATCCTTCTCCTATTTTCTCGTCAGTGGTGTCGAGTAATATGTGTATTCTTCACTTATTTTATTATTTTAACGATGTCAGATATCTTTATTTTTCTCTTAACAGCTTTTTATAACAACTTTAAACTTTAAATTTGTTTCGTTTTTTAATTCCTATTTTCATATTTTATTCAGACATGTTATACCTACCGTCACTCTAAGTATAGTTAACATTGAGGATTAGTAATATAGTGTAAGCATGACAGATTCCATTGAGTGTATAATCGGCTTATAAAGGCTATCAGCTCAAATTGATACAGGGAACAGTAGGAAGATAGTTTCAGTTTACTAATATTATATTATATATTATATTCGATGAGAAATAGTGACACCGACCAATCGGTCGACTTGGCTTTTATATACCTTGGCTGCTGGTGCATTTATACACGTAGTAACTGTTATCGTCGACCATACATAGAAATAATACATGTTTAATAGGTGAAACTTTACTTAAAATCGCATACGCATGAATCCATTAAAATAACTATTTAGTATAAATCTAAATATATATATTTATCATATATAATATATAAGACAGGTAAGATGAGGATGTTACAATACTAGTGGATCAACAGTCGAATGTGTGTTATATATACATATTTGTAAAACGTCACATTGAAAAGGATTTAACAACCACGTCATCGTAAATAATATTTGCTCCGTAGTCTTGTAAGGAGAGGCAATAATATGACTAGCCTTGGAAGTCCTGAATTCTAACTGGTAACTTATTTTAAAATATGATGTACTTTATAGTATAATAAAAGTTACCTTTAAAAACTTAAATAGAAAATCGTAGTTTAGTATATTTATATATTTAATTATATGTGATCAAAATGTATCCTACGCAGAATAGTACCTACCATGTATTATTGTACAATAGAAGGTGCAATATGAATTAATCATAAGACTGACTTCTACCATTGAATTCTTAATTATATGATGCAGGATTGCTTGCAATGGCATTGTTAGGGAGTGTCGGTGAATCGTACGAGGAACTTGCCCGCGTACTTGGATTTTCCGAAGGTGAGCTCTCAAGTTACCGTTTTATATGTATAAAGTAGTATCTTTTGTAGACTTTTCTTATTTTCTTTACAAGAGTTAGGCATAATTATGTCACAGAAATACATTATTAACATTTATTTCATTCGTTGTTTTTTTTTAAACCGCAACTCGTAACTAAATAATAATATATTTCAGATGTTAGACGTAACCGCGAAAACCACGATCATTTCGGTGATTTATTGCGGTCTTTAAATATAAATGATACATCGAGTAAAACCACGTATGCTGACGTAATTTTTGCTGATAAGACCTCAATACTTCGGGAAGCTTACCGTATATACCTAAACAGGGTGTACGGCGGGGATGCTCTAACTACCGATTTTAAAAATCCACAAGAAGCAAAAGACCTTATAAATGAGTAAGTAATAATAATAAAATTTATTTTATTGGCTTTTGAAACCCTATGGATATCAAATGTTTTGGTCAAAGGCGATTCGCTCTATGTGCCTGCAAACATCCTCAACGCTTAACTTCCGATTTTAATTAAAATTTGAATACATTAAATGACAAAATAACAACAAAGCCAAGACAATGTTCATTTATAAAAAGAAAATTAGTTAGTCTTCTTGTATATTGTAATTACGACTATGACGGTGGATTCTTTGTTATATATTTCAGCTGGGTCTATGATAATACAGAAGGGAAAATACCAAATTTCTTAAAGGAAGCTCTTCCAATTCAAACAAAAGTTGTATTACTTAGTGCCCTATACTTCAGTGGACAATGGAAGTATCCGTTTTTAATAGAATATACAAAAAAGTAAGTTACCTTATGCGTGGCACTTTAAAAGAATTAATAATATCATGAGATTTAGCAAATCTATTTACATATTTCAGGCTCCCATTCAAAGGGCTAACTGAAGATGTAATGGTTGAACAAATGCTGAATATGGGCAGTTTTCCGTATATTTTCTCACATAACGATGGTAAATTATGTTTTAACTTATTCATAGGATTAAGTAGTGTCCCTTTAAATCAATAAAGGAAATTCTATTATTAGTTCTCTGACATAATAACAACTGATTTTGAAGAATTCTCATAGGTCCTTACTGTTAGCTTTATTGGTTTACAAAGCTACAGTTAGTAAGTACACTCGTAAAAAGCTACCGGAGTACACTTTAGTATATATTTGTTGCCAGTGTGTATGTACGTGAGTTAAATATGTAATTAGATTGTTTTATGAGCATTTTTAATATCCGGGACATATTAAATAATAATTTAATATCCAAAAAGTGTCAGGCAAATCTAATTTATAATCTGCTTTACAGATTTACACATGATTGCTCTACCATACAACGATAGTGTGACTACAATGTACGCCTTAAAACCGCGTCGACCAAACGATCTCAATTTAACAGAACTCCTGAATAGATTAGACTTCAACAAAATAGACGATCTTATCGCGAAAATGGAAAATAGGAAATGTGTTATAAGATACCCAAAGATGAATCTGCAGAGGACTGAGAATTTAGAAGAATCTCTTAAGGCTATCGGTGTGAGAAATATTTTTAAACCTGGACAAGCAAATTTTGCTCTAATGGTAGATAACAATAGGGTGGTCAATAGAACAGTAAACGAAATAGTTAGTAGAATTAATACAGGAGATATTGATGATTCAAGATCTTTAAAAGAAGTTGTAGATAGCCTTCCTAATCCAGGAGTATATGTGGATACAGTTTTACATGACGTCAAACTCACTGTTGATGGTAAGAATAATATTGTATATCTAATGATGAAAGTATGGTAAAAAATGTTGTCGCTTAAGTACGGACATAATCTTGTGAAAATTAAAATTACGATGTCGGCGAAGACGAATATTGTTTTTGAAAATATAATATATTTTGTTTATACGATAACAAGTAAACAGTTGTGAAAAATATATTATTAATAACCATAATTTTAAGGCTTAAAATGAATTCCTACAAATGTTTTCTAACAAAATCATAAAGAAGTAGCTTCAGTCTTCAAAATTTTGTTGAGGGGACAAAGAAATTAAGAAATGCAAATTAAACAGAAATCATTTATTTTATAACCCATAACGCGTTTAGATTAATATGTATATTAAATTGATGAATATATGTTTGAATATTGGTTAATTTTAAGTATGTTTCGAATTTATTTGCTCCTTTCTTTTCAGAATATGGCACTGAAGCCGTGGCAGCAACCAGTGGGGTATTAGCTCGATCTGCCGAACTATTTTATGCAGATACACCATTCTTTATGTTTATACGAAATGAGAGGACAAAACTCGTAACATTTAGTGCAGTTATTTTAAATCCAAAATCATTCCAAACTTAAAATATGGAAGAATATGGAATTTTTGGAAGTCTTAGTTTTATTTAATTTTACTTAACAGTTACTTAGTAACAAGGCATTTTTTTTAGCTATAAACAGTGGGTTATTTTCTTGTATAGCTGTAACATGCTTGACACAACTTAAACTTTTTTTTGAATAACAAAGTTTTTACAGTAATATATCTATCTAGTAATTGATTTTAAATTTTATAATTTCAACTAAATATTTATATAGCTGCAAGTAGTTTGATTACACAACTAGTCATATCTCTGTTTATTTCCATTATGGTGGCATTAATTAATAATTAAATGTTTATTGAACTATTTTTTTTTATTATCTTTTATGCCTGACTGTATAAACAATCTATCTCCTAATATGTTCAATACAAAAAATTGTTTTACCATTATGAATTATATTATAATAAACATATGATATTATAACATGTTTTATCATATCTATTAATTTATTGAATGAAACTTCTAGTGTAGTTTTTAATATTTTATCTATTTCCTCTTAGTTTTTCTATTCTATCTTGTAATGTTTGCTTCCATTGTTCTTCTGTTATACTCTGAGCCCATTCAGGAATGGATGTCTGTGGTAATGCAAAATTGGCCATAGCCAACATTACCTGTAAATATAAGAACTGAATATGTTATGTGATCTAGAACTAATTTCTTTATATTTCAAAACTGGATCTTATGATCCATAAACAATTATTTGATTAAAAAAATTAAAACAAGAGAGGGCTATGAACAATTTTCATACTTTATTATATAATTTCTAAATGTATCTGATTTAATTAGTTTTGTTCCTAAATATCATGAGCTCATAATTAGATATTGAATTTTTATACAGGCTTGTAATTTATGTTCAAAGTTACCCTGTAGTATCTGTATTTTTTTTTTTTAAATTGTCATTTGAGATCATTAACCATCAATTTACCAAAAAAACAATATTTTTAAAATAGTTAAATCATTTGGTACAGATTAAGAAGCAAATCTTAGGGATATTATTCATCAAAGTAAATATAGTTATATCAATCAACTAAATACTAATAAACTTTCTTTCTAATGATACACACCATAGACAAATCTGTCTAATATAAAGTACCTAAACATAAAAGTTGTAATTGCAGGGAAATAATTAAAATCATTAGTTAACCTGTTGAGCTCTTTCATTGTCCATCTGTATAGGATCTGAAGTTCTTGGTGCACACCATACCTCTCTGGCCAGTATACTCTCCATAGGTTCAATAGGAGGAATGTCAGGTGGGGTTTCTCCTGGTTGAGCTTCCTAGAATACACATATTATGTAAATACTACACTAATATGGAAACAAAATTGACTGCAGCTTGTTATTTCTTTTTCCAGAGCACAGACACCGATTTTCTATTACTATTACATAGAGATATTTTACGTATGGCCAAAGGATTCTCAAATATAAAAGCGGTAATGGCATTTGTTATGAGCCACTAGGTATGTAACTCTATGATTTGGGCCCCACAAGAAAAGTAATATCCTTTAATGTTGGAGCATATTCAAAATTATTATTAAAATATATATATAATAAGCAATACTATTTCCTCGAATAGTGAAAAGAATTACATTTACGCCACAGTCGTCATCACTATCATGATCAGAATGTACTGCTTCGGGACCTTGAGGTAACGGCTCGTATCCAAAGTGTTCGTTTTGTTCATCATCGCTATCTTCTTGATGCCCATTTGTTACCAACTCGTGTCTAGGGGGCGGCGTTAAGTTTTGTGCAGAGTTATCTGGCGGTTCAGGGCCTTGGCAAACCATTGTAGAGAGACAACCAGTTAGAACAAATTAGACACAATTACAACTTTTACTTTGTTTATTTTCTTTAGTTATTTAATTATTTAAGCACAGATGATCATGAACTATATATTAAGTATCACCTATCAAGTTTGAAGTGTGAACTGAGTACTGACAGACTGACTTATGACTATAGAGGCTAGAGCTTCGCTCAGTCCGTCAGCTTTGGTATCGCAGTGCGTTTTCCAATTACAGCACTAGAGCGCATGCGGCATAATGCTCAACGTTGAATGTTCCTACTACAGCAACGCTTCGCACAATTGAGCACTTTCAAAACTTATGCTCTCGCGTGCTTCTCGCAATAAATACCAACACAGTGACAGAAAATTGACCAGTGTTTTTCTTTAAGTTGGCATTTATCGAAATTTTCGTTAGTAAATATTATTTATTGTTGAAAAATTTGTAAGGCTTTCGTTTCGTCGTAGATTTTGAAAATAATTAAAGTTATTTCAAACTGTTAAAATAAATAAATATAAGTTTGGATGAAGGTATAAATAGTTACTTTTTTTATATTCCACATTAAAAATATGAATACAATTTTATTTTAAAATTCGGATCTGTAAACAAATTTAATTTACAGGATTATACTTTTGTAAACATTGCAATGGTTTTGAAAAAGTATATAATATTTTTAGAAATCATTTAAAAAAAAATACTCAAAACGTAAATGATGTAAACTTCTTACATGAAACTAAATATTTTACTGTTATTTTAGATTGTTAAAACCTTACATTCTCTAAAGGTTTTCTCTTATTTCTGTAAAAAAATGTTAATGAAATAATTTGATTATTAAAATAAGCGTAAAAAGTTTTCAACCAATTTTTTTTTTCAACACTGACTTAGCGCACTCTGCTGATGCATTTGAAAACTAATTCACGTTCCAATTAAGCTTCAGCATTATGCGGCATTGTGCCGCACTGAGTCGCATTATGCTCTGTAATTGGAAAACGCACGCAGGCTGCAGCCCGTAGTCGGACTATGGTTCTATACTCTATCTACGCTGCAGCCAATGCGACAATGGCACTATCTGCGAAAATGAGAAAGCGCTCTACAAAAAGAGGCAATCAGCTATATTCAGATCAATATTACCTGATTAAATAAATATCTACCATATTGTTAGTTAAAATAATTATTTAACGTTAGCAAACTTTTGTTGCCTTTTTTTCTTGTTGTTGATTTTTTTCTTTTAATGGCTCTGGCACGATTTGTGCATTAGCCAGCGTCAAGTATAGGATTTTTTTATAATTCGTGCTTGTCTTTAGAAATTCGACCGTGTCCTCCATGTACGGTTTAGGAACTCGACCGGTACCGCACAACCCTCCCAAAGGCCGAGAACAAATTTAAATTAAATTAAAACTTGCCCTCGAACCGGGAATCGAACCCGGTACCCCTCACCTAGCTGCCACTTAATAAGACCGCCAGCCTATGAGGCCCCCCTTTTTTTTTCTTGTTATTAATGTTAATAACATCAGTATCTATAACTATCTACAGACATATTATTTTATTATAAAAATGGCTATCAATTAAATTTATTAGAATATATAGCTACACTGGGTATAGGTCGGTTATCGAAAGCTGGCGCGTTCACAGTCCTCACACTAATGCAATTTCACTATACAGTATGTTTAAAAATATGACTTTTTGCCAAGCTATATATTTTAGTCTACTCTGGTTTTAGTAAGGTTGGGTGGGTTGTAAATAAATAAAAATGTGTCAAATACATATAAATATTATGTGCATACGAGGGTGGATCCAAAAGTTCTAAGCCCGACCAAGAACGTAAAAGAGTAGTTTGTGTAAATAATTTTTAATTTTTCGACATAAGCTCCATCTAGCTCAACACACTTCACTTTTAATTCACTTACTATTCTTTCAATACTCCTCTTAGAAACCCCAGTCGCATCTGATGTCAAATTAAATAAAACATTTTTTCATTAAACTGTTTTTAAGATGCTTAAAATAATTAAAAACATTGTGCACCATTTCACGAGATTGCCCTGGTAATGTTTGAAAAAAGATCAACATGTACAGTAAAGATCAACATAAACAGTAGCAAAAGAAAAACAATAACTGTCTCTTTTATACTCATAAGCTTGACCGAGCACGAGAGAGACGGACAGTCTTTTCATGATGTATTTGTGATTGTATTTCAGTTTGACATCACGTCTCGCGCTTATTCAAAGACACTGCACAAGCACAAAGTGTAAATGTGTTGGGGCCGCCAGCTTTAGATAACATACCTATACATAACTAATGTAAAAAAAAACTATTTTACTATTTTTTTTTCAAAGGATTACTATTGTTTTTTATTTTCAGGTTGTGAAAATCTCAAAATCGTTTTTCTGTTTCTTTTCTACCGCCCGATTCATTTACAAAAGTTCAGTCTTTGCATTAACGTAAATACTTCTTGCTGAAAAGAGAGCTACCTACTGCAAAAAAGCTAATTGTGCTGAATAATCAATCATCAATTACGAAGAGACTCCAGTGCAACATTGACGCTTTTGTGTTGTGATATCAACATTTTAACGAGTACCGATAGCATTAACTGGAGTGCTGGTATAAGCATTTTTTTACTATGAAGTTGTTGTTCTCTTCGCTAGATGTAATAGTGTTCTGCGCTATTATGCTATATAGTGGACTAGTGAGAGAACAGCTTACAGCACAGATGACTGATGAATTAGATTTAGAGATGGAGTCTGGGGGTCTAGCCATATTGGTGTCGAAAAGTATTCTACATACACTACCGCTTTTGCGTAATTGTACTGTCGAAAACGCTTCGTTCGTAGCCAAGAGGCATGTCGATACATTACCGCAAAGTCGACAGCGTAGATGCGAGCTGCTGTTCGTAGCACCTTATTCCGTCATATTGTCTCTGGATTAAATGTATTCCTATTTAATGTCACTTTTATAAACAAATAAAAGTTAAAACTTTACAATATTATTGCAAATTTGCAATTGGAAGCTGCAAAAGGGACATTAGAATGTCAGCAAGGTCGGAACAATTTTCGATTTAAGTGGAATTTACGGAAGGTGCAAAGTGAATATATGAATTTAATTGCATGTTTAAATTAATTATGGTTTGTTTCATGTTTTGTCGGAAATTTAAGGCTACAAATAAATACAATATTTTGAAATTGCATAATCGTGATATATAATAATTAGTAGTACTCATACTTTGATATTTTTAGGATTTGACCTCACAACTAATCTGCAAAATGAAGAAGCAACATATTTTGTTACCGGTTAGAAGAAACAATAGAAATAGTACTGTGGATTGATAAATAAAGAGTGAAAATAAGGTTGACTAGAAGTTGATAAAGTCCAAAGAATTAAAAAACAATAGAAAAAAAACGTAGACTAGTGTGAACACTGAAATTAGCGTTTGATTTAAGCTTTAATTAGGTTTGGTGTTTGTGCTTGAACATTTTTAATGTCAATTTGAAAGCAGATTTTTATATAAGTGTAGATTTTATTAGTGATTTGCTAGTAGTTGGAATTATCTCTGTTTATGTCCAACAAACAATTTCAGTTTAATTTGGAGTCATTAAGGTTGATTGTTTATAATAAATTTATACTTTTAGAAAGTGAGAATTGAAAAGCAGCAAGTACTCAATGAAATGAAAAGAGGGATTAATAAAAATTATAAAATAGAAACTTAGTCTGGTATGACATTAAAACCCTTAATGAACCTTTGATTCCATATTATGTAAGTTAATATTTATGTCAATTAACTTTTGGTTATATCAGTGATTTGCTACTAGTTAATATGTAAATGCAAAATCTGTTTAAGTAAGAAATGAATAAACATTGTATGTTATGTATTTGTCAGTTTTATTTTTGGCAATTTACCTATGTCTTCTTTAGTAGGAAAAGCCATTAAAGTGGTTCACAATATTAGTTTATTTTACAAGAATATACAGATAAAGCATATATGAATGACCCGTACCTACTAATAGTTAGGAATATTAAACAAACAGGTAGCAAAATAAAAATGATTCAGTTATGGTTATTTTTATTAAAATAAGGCACCAAATATCTTCCTTAACATAATGCAGTCTGCATTATTTCATACTCCACTTGTCTTATTTTTTACATTATTCATAAAATGCTTCATTCCCCATTATCAAATTCATTTTCAGGTACATAATATAACACTTAAATTAATTTAAAGATAAGACTTTAATAAAACTTGTCCATTTGTGTTTTTTTTTATATTTTTAGTTGTCTTATTAGCTTCTCTTTTTCTGAAAATAAAATATTTTAGTTAGTACTTTGATCAAATAGAAAACTGACAAACTAAACTGTTAGATCAGTCCAAGGTTTGTTCAATAGGTAACTTTAATATTAAAACTCTTTACTTAATTCTAAACTTAAAAATATACCTACTTAATTTGTCACTTTGCTGCTTATTGTCAATTAAAGTTTTTAATAACCAAACAATGTCATTAACTCCCAAGGGACTTGAATTCAAACTTCTCATTCATTAACAATATTATAATAACTTCTCTAGTATATTAACATTTGTAAATAATTAAAGAAAATATCTGCTTACCATTACTAAGTATTGCTCACTAGATTTTATATTTCCAAAGTTCAAGAAGTATAAATCCACTTTATTTGATTAATTTAAATCAATATTATAATTACAATAAAATATATTTAGAACTTCTAATAATGTTCATTAGTGACTGCTTTCTCATCTGAAATATAAATAAAATGTACAATCATTTTACTTTGTGATTACATAATATAAGCAATATTAAATGGTATATGTATTTTTCAAACTAAAGAACAATTTTATAAACTTACATGCAATATAGGTAAATATCAATAAAAGATATCCAATATAAACAGGATTTACCTCTACTAATTTGCCGATTTTCTTGAAATTTTATATTTATCTGTGTCTATTATGTTATCCTCGCATTGATTCATAGAAAAACTAAAACTCTTAACTTAAAAATATTCACTCTAGTTTAAATTATTATAATTACACGAGATCGTTAAAAAAAGACAGATAACAAATTAAAACCATTTCGTTAAAACGTCCAAAATATGAGATGTTTTTAAAACGGTAGTCATTAAAGATGGCAATAGTTGTACTGAATTATTGCAAACAGCAGCTTTTGAGATCACGCTAAAACATGGCGGAGAAACGCCGTTTTTTCTACACTGCCGAAAAATTAATTGGCCGTTGGCTACCGAATACCGTAAGCGTTAATGTGTGTCTTTTCGTAGCACTGTCATGGCGTCGCTTATTGTATCCCGACTCACGCCTTTAGGGCCTAGGCTACCGACTGTCGACACGAGCTGTCATTTTCATACAAATTTAGTTTTCGACTTTCTACATACACTACTGTTAAGCCATCTTGGCTAGACCCCCTGGAGAACAGGGGGTCTAGCCATATTGGTGTCGAAAAGTATTCTACATACACTACCGCTTTTGCGTAATTGTACTGTCGAAAACGCTTCGTTCGTAGCCAAGAGGCATGTCGATACATTACCGCAAAGTCGACAGCGTAGATGCGAGCTGCTGTTCGTAGCACCTTATTCCGTCATATTGTCTCTGGATTAAATGTATTCCTAATGTCACTTTTATAAAGAAATAATAGTTAAAACTACAATATTGTTGTAAATTTGCAATAATTGCAAATTCCAATTATTGGAAGCTGCAAAAGGGACATTAGAATGTCAGCAAGATCGGAATATTTTCGATTTAAGTGGAATTTACGGAAGGTGCAAAGTAAATATATGAATTTTAATTGCATGTTTGAACTAATTATGGTTTGTTTCATGTTTTCTCAGAAATTTAAGGCTACAAATAAATACAATATTTTGAAATTGCATAATCGCGATATATAATAATACGAAGTACTCATACTTTGATATTTTTAGGATTTGACCTCACAACTAATCCGCAAAATGAAGAAGCAACATATTTTGTTACCGCTTAGAAGAAACAATAGAAATAGTACTGTGGATTGATAAATAAAGAGTGAAAATAAGGTTGACTAGAAGTTGATAAAGAATAGAAGGATAGTCCAAGGAATTAAAAAACAATAGAAAAAAAACGTAGACTAGTGTGAGCACTGAAATTAGAGTTTGATTTAAGCTTTAATTAGGTTTGGTGTTTGTGCTTGAACATTTTTAATGTCAATTTGTAAGCAGATTTATATAAAAGTGTAGATTTTATTAGTGATTTGCTACTAGTTGGAATTATCTCTGTTTATGTCCAACAAACAATTTCAGTTTAAGTTAGAGTCAAAGGTTGATTGTTTATAATAAATTTATACTTTTAGAAAGTGAGAATTGAAAAGCAGCAAGTACTCAATGAAATGAAAAGAGGGATTAATAAAAATTATAAAATAGAAACTTAGTCTGGTATGAAATTAAAACCCTTACTCAACCTTTGATTCCATATTGATGCTCCAACATCTTAGATATAAATTTAAGTTTGATGCTGATTTTAAGTTAATATTGATGTCAATTAACTTTTGGTTATATCAGTGATTTGCTACTAGTTAATATGTAAATGCAAAATCTGTTTAAGTAAGAAATGAATAAACATTGTATGTTATGTATTTGTCAGTTTTATTTTTGGTAATTTACCTATGTCTTCTTTAGTAGGAAAAGCCATTAAAGTGGTTAACAATATTAGTTTATTTTACAAAAATATACAGATAATGCATATATGAATGACCCGTACCTACTAACAGTTAGGAATATTAAACAAATAGGTAGCAAAATAAAAATGTTTCAGTTATGGTTATTTTTTATTAAAATAAGGCACCAAATATCTTCCTTAACATAATGCAGTCTACATAGAAAAATAAGCATATGTAACAACTTATTAAACAATACGGACATTACTACTGAACACACACAGGTGTACCAAATTCAATGCATTACTACCTAATGTAGATGTATTCAATTATTCATATTTATATATGTAGATAATTAACTAATAAATGTAAGTGTTAATTTTCAGCAAAGTCAATATCTTGTTTATGTGCTGTTATATACAAAAAAAATTCAATTCATAAAACCTAATGTTAGATGTTGTGATGATTTCATAAAATTACTATGATACCTACAGTTACTATGAATACATCCTGAGCGATTAAAAAAAACAGAGAAAAACAAACAGATTGTTTCCTTAACACAACAATTGTAAATAATAATAGTTTTTTTTTAAAGATATAATTCTTCCCAAAATTTACAAATCTAGTTTGTTTATAATAATATCTCATTAACATTCAAATTGCTGAACTTATTAAGATTAAATGTGGAAGAACATAGTTTCAGTTACTGTATCCTGTTCATGAGGTAATGTTACTTAACCAACCATTATTTCATACTCCACTTGTCTTATTTTTTACATTATTCATAAAATGCTTCATTCCCTATTTTCAGGTACATAATATAACACTTTGGTTTTTTTTAATATTTTTAGTTGTCTTATTAGCTTCTCTTTTTCTGAAAAGAAAATATTTTAGTTAGTACTTTGATCAAATAGAAAACTGACAAACTAAACTAAGATTGGCCCAAGGTTTGTTCAATAGGTAACTTTAATATTAAAACTCTTTACTTAATTCTTAACTTAAAAATATATTTAATTTGTCACTTTGCTGCTTATTGTCAATTAAAGTTTTTAATAACCAAACAATGTCAGTAACTCCCAAGGGACTTGAATTCAAACTTCTCATTCATTAACAATATTATAATAACTTCTCTAGTATATTGAATTAGTAAATAATTAAAGAAAATATCTGCTTACCATTACTTAGTATTGCTCACTAGATATTATATTTCCAAAGTTCATAAAGTATAAATCCACTTTATTTGATCAACATTATATAATTATCAGCTTCTGTTATAATTACAATAAAATATATTTGGAACTTCTAATTATGTTCATTAGTGACTGCTTTCTCATCTGAAATATACAAATAAAATGTACAATCATTTTACTTTGTGATTACATAATATATGCAATATTAAATGGTATATGTACCTATTTTTCAAATTAAAGAACGATTTCATGAACTTACATGCAATATAAATATCAATAAAAGATATCCAATATAACTAGGATTTACCTCTACTAATTTGCTGATTTTCTTGATATTTTCATATTTATCTGTCTCTATTATGTTATCCTCGCATTGATTCATAGAAAAACTAAAACTCTTAACTTTAAAATATTAACTCTAGTTTAAATTATTATAATTACACGAGAACGTTAAAAAAAGACAGATAACAAATTAAAACCATTTCGTTAAAACGTCCAAAATATGACATGTTTTTAAAACAGTAGCCATTAAAGATGGCAATAGTTGTACTGAATTATTGCAAACAGTAGCTTTTGAGATCACGCTAAAACATGGCGGAGAAACGCCGTTTTTTCTACACTGCCGAAACATTAATTGGCCGTTGGCTACCGAATAGCGTAAGCGTTAATGTGTGTCTTTTCGTAGCACTGTCATGGCGTCGCTTATTGTATCCCGACTCACGCCTTTAGGGCCTAGGCTACCGACTGTCGACACGAGCTGTCATTTTCATACAAATTTAGTTTTCGACTTTCTACATACACTACCGTTAAGCCATCTTGGCTAGACCCCCAGTTATACAATAGGCTAATGCCCACAGTTTAGATTATATATAATTGCTATAATAATATTTCAAATATTTGTAGAAACTAGAAAGCATGGCAAAAATTCAGATTTTGAAATATAAATATAACACCGGAATTATTTTTAAGCGTTTATAGAATGACAGATATCTCGAACTCAATGTCATTTCTCTGCTGTCTTCTAAAAATCAAAAGTCAAAACAAATTTCTGAATACTTGCAAACAAATAAGCTGAAAAAATCAGAATTCTCAAGATACAATTTCAAAATACTGGGCCATATAAATAAACGTTTACTCTTCGTAATTAGTTTTTCGTTCACAACTATGGCTTGGCGAAGTCATGGAGTTAACAATGCCGACATGATACGTAATCTAAGAGGTAAAATACCAAAATCAAAAATTCAACCAAATACTCTTAAATTTTAGTTACTAAGTAAATCTGTACAGACATATTATGATGGTATAAATGGTCATTTGCTTTAAAATTAGATTTGTTAAATAAACTAGGCAAGCCCAGTTGGAAATATAGACTTAAATTTTTTTAAATCTGATATAACTAAAGGCAAAAGCAAACCTACATGTAATTTTACAAGCCTTCTTAGAAATAGCCCTTTTGAAAAAATCAAATACGTCATTCCTGTAATTTTAGCCCTTGAAGAAATAAAATCCAGGGCTTTACAATCTGGCATATTAAAAAAAATTCTTGATTTTTTTTAAGGGCAGTTATTACCTGTTTATTTTAACATATTTTACAGCCAATGGAATCATAAAAACAGATACTGTTGCTAATGCTATGCTGGCAGTTGATAGAAAGAACTATTGTCCTTATGCACCTTATCATGACTCACCACAATCTATTGGATACTCTGCCACCATCAGTGCTCCACACATGGTAACTTATTGCTTGTTCTTTTCTATCATTAAATGTTGTAGCAGTAAGTAAATGACAGATATTTCCTGTATAATTTGATTGATTGATTGTAGTAGTATAATAGTCTGCCCCATAACCCAACCAAAAATTTGTCTTAAGCGAGAAAGTGTATTATGTGGGAAAATAAAACTACATATTATTGTGTTCTAATTGTGTATATGTAGGTATTATATACATTTATGAATTACATTAAATACATAGTGTAATCTTAATTATGTCATTTAAAGTAATCACTTATATTGGCCTGAGATTTTGTTGCATTAGCAATTACAAGATTTTCAACATAATTAAACTTTTGCAGTGCATGTTCACTTTGATTCAAAAAATTTACATAGCGTCTTAAAGCATTATCAGCATATAATACCTGTGGGATAATATTATCTCAAGTTGCTGGGACTTGTGTAAAATTACATATTTTGCGAGAAATGGTTTTAATTGGGGTCTACTGTAGCTCTTTTTAATTCTTCTTGCAGATATTTTTTTCAATGATAAGAGAAGATTTAATATTGTTTAATTTTTAGCATGCCCATGCTTTAGAGAGATTGAAAAATCAATTGATACCAGGTGAAAAGGCGCTAGATGTTGGTTCAGGATCAGGGTACCTAACAGCTTGCATGGCTATCATGTTAGGTGAACAGGGAATGATTGTTGGTATAGACCATATATCAGAACTTGTAAATTTAGCTACAAAAAACATAAACAATGATAATCCAGGACTGCTGAAATCAGAAAGAATTAAGCTTATAAGTAAGTAGTTATGAATATATGTTTTGTTAGAAGTAGTATAGATTTTCAGTTCAAATCAATTTTTAAGATACATTTTAATACTCTTAAAGAATTAAAAACAATTTCAATATGGAACTGTAACAACATTTATAAGTATTATATATTCTTTATTCAAGCTGGAGATGGTCGTCAAGGTTACCCTGACGAGGCTCCTTACAATGCTATTCATGTCGGAGCAGCAGCACCTACCTTACCTCAAGCTGTAAGATAATGATTTATATTAATGCAGTCAAAAAAGTCACACTGAAGTGTGTATAATAATAATAATAATAATAATAATAAAGCCTTTATTTCGTTCCATACCATTTACATTTCATGCTAATACAACTAAACTAAAAATTTTGTGTTAATGTGGTTAGTAATACAGTATATGTAATATTATTTAGTAATTTAATATTGAAATAAATGTTAGAATTATTAGTACCATATTTTATTTTCCTAGGTATGGATCCCTTCTTGGGTATAGGCCTCCTCTAGCCGCGCTAATCCTAATATATCTATTTGAATATTTTTCAATGAGTGCACAAGTTCTATCAATTTTTCTGTTGATGCTAAAGTTCTCACGTTGTAAGTTCCAATTTTCAACACTCTTGTTTGTTTTTTTGTTTGTTGCTAGAGGGTTTTGGTCTGATTCCCCACGGGGACCAGCCGGATTGGGGAATGTTTTTCTAAATGTTTTATATTTTTATGTTCTTTGTTTATTGTTTATCCGGCTGTCGAGTTCCTATGTTTGTTTTGATGTGAGGGTAGGGGTGGTGAGAGAGTTACTTCTTCCTCGCATCATGTCAAAGGCGTTTGACCTGCTTGCTTTTGTTGTTGCTGTGGGTTGCAAATTGCTCTTTTGGGCGTATTTTGGTGGTGAAATTGACATAGAACGCTCGCGTTTGCGTTTCTCTTTTGTTTGTATGCTATCCCGTATGATGAGTTTGTCATATTTCAATACTGCATACTTTCCCTTCTGTCTTTCTTCTATCAACTGTTGTTGGAGTTCCCTTCTTTTAGTTAGTACATTTTTAGGATAGTCTTCATTTAAATAGATTCCGGGCAGCTTTTTCTTATTTCTCATGATTTGTTCTTTTTTCCAAGCATGTAAAAGAGAGATGATAACAGGTCTTGGTTTTTCGTTATCTACCCCCTTTTTTCCTAGGCGGTATATATTATTGATGTCGTTATGGCCGATATCTATATTTATTTTTGATCGAATCATTTCAGTGACTATTTCTATTAGATTTTGTTTTGAGATCTCTTCCTCTTTAAATCCAAAGGCTATAATATTATTTTTACGGTTTTCGCGCTCTAAAAAAAACAAAAAAAAAAAAAAAAAAAAAAAACGAAGAAGTGTGTATATTTGCTATTAAATAACATTTACAGTATTTATATAATATTTTTACTTACTTCAAACTGCCTTAATTAAATTATATTATGTATTTTCTAGAAAAGCTTATCACTTTAAACTTCAAATTATGAAAATAAACATGAAATTTAATGTTTTCAGTTAGTGGAACAATTAAAGCCTGGTGGGCGCTTAATTGTACCAGTTGGACCTGAAGGTGGAGAACAACATCTGACACAAGTAAATATAACTATAGTAAACCTTTATGATTGCAAGTTTGCGCGAGAAAATTAACATGCAGAGACTCCCGTATGCCAAAATCCAATACGTTACTCTACTAAATACTATATATGGGCTGACAAGATAACACAATGTTGTTGGATCTATAAATTCTTTGACATGACTTAATTTCGTATATTCAATTAAAGTATTTTTTAATTAAATTTTGCTTTTGTTTAGGTTGACAAAGCGGCTGACGGTACTACGACTGTAAAGAAATTGATGAGTGTAATCTACGTCCCCCTTACCGACAAGAATCATCAATATCGTGAGTGACCCAGCGTATATCTCATTATATCCACTATTATCGCTGTGCTGACCGCGGCCCTTTGCATTCGCCGTCTCGTGCAATCCTTGTATTCATATTGACTCACGAATACTCCAAAGACATTCGACTAAGCTTATATCGCAGTGCTCCCTTACTACTTTTAATAAAGAAAGAGTACTAAACTTTCTGATTTTATGAGGATTATGGACATGATCTTGTGTATTATAGTAAATCTACTTCAATTACAGTAGAAATGGAAGCACTGATCTGTTTAGACTAGACGGCGAATAACTCTTTGAGTGACTGTAAAAAAATTGTCCTTGTATATATGAATATAGAATATTTATTTTTAGTGTGTTGAATAAGACAATTTTACAATAATATATTGTAATTTAAGTGGTATATTTCTTGTTTAAATATAGTATCAGTGGTATCCTTTGACATATTATATAATTTATTAAATAATTTTCCATTGAGATTTTTGTGTGTAGTGCAGTAGTAGTAGATTTTTTGAGGTAAATAAAGGTACACTATTAAATAGTCCCTTTTTACTCTTATAGTAGTTTAAAAATTTTCTCTGTACTGTTAATTAACTCGCCTTTACAATGTCAAAGAATCTTGTATATTATCCACAATTTTATGCTTCAATATTACTTATAAGTTATAATGTAAAAAAAAAATATTTGTAAGGTAACCAATTGTTTCCTAATATATTTTAAAGTATAATAATGATTTTAGGTACTTGGCGTTAACGCTTGCAACAAATAAAATGCAATACAAACATGATTTTTTTATTATAAAATATTACAGACTTACAGAATTAAAGAATATTTAATAACAATTATTTTTTATTGAAGACTTTCCCTCCAAATTTTCTTTTTCCGAATGCTTTTTCGTCCTTCTTTGAGTCTGACGGTTTAGCTTTTATGTGTAGAATGGAATACAACATTTCGGCTTCTTTTTTATTTTCCAAAATATTGTAAAGACTTTCCTGAAACGATTTCTCAGTTTATTAATTATTACTAATTAAATAAATAGAACAACTAAATTGTTAAAAAAGCTGATAAACAACACATCGCGAACTATATTTTTTTATGACGACAAGCAGTTATAACTCAGTGTGTATGATTTAAATTTTACTTTTTAAAATAATTTTTATTTAAAGGCAAGTGATCAGCCTTCTGCGTCTGACACGCGATTTTGAGTCGTATACTCTCCGCAATTTTATCGTGCTCGTGTTTCTTCCACACAGAAAAACTACGTTTGGTGCAAAGGAGGTTCTAAGACACTACTGGTTTAAATATCAAGCAACTACTAAGCTAACACAAGTATAAAAATACAGATTAGTGTATGACGAAAGAGAACTATCGTGGGATTTGAGGTCGCCACGCTGCTTAATTAACTTTTTTGCTATATTGGCAACACTGTTACATCACTATAGTTTGACAGTTATCATCTTGATACAAGAGTTTATAATTTTTGAAGAATTATAATTTATATTCGTTTAAGTGCCACGCTGGTCCTCTTTCCGCTCAGACTTTATTATTTTCGTTTATTTTAGCAAATACCTGCGACAACGTAATAAGATGATCAAGAGAGATGCCCCTATTCATAATCCTCGTAATGTTCTTGGAAGTGACACCAGGTAATTTGTGAACGAAGTCATGGATTAAGGCGTTATATCTTTCGTAGCAAATATCGTCAATGGAATTTTCACCGCTTAATGCTATGGCCTCTTCTACGTTTGGGTTTTTTCTTCCTTGCTATATAAATGGCCTTTATTTAGAAAATTTATTAAACATTTTTACATTGGCTGTAATGCATACTTAGATACAGATGTAACGTTGGGATGATTTTAACAATCGTCAAAAGTATTCATGACGCAACATTAAATTTTTCGGCTTCGTAAAATACACCTTAAAATCAATGAATTAAAAAAAAAATTAATGTTAATAGTGTAGGATATCTTATATTGATCTAATCCTAGTTATTTTGTTGGTAATTGTTAGTAATATAATTTATTAAATGTTATCAAAAGTTAATATAAACCAATACAATAGCGAATCGGTACTTGTTAGTGATGTAAATTAGTAATACCTTAAGTTCATAAAACAACTCGGCCGTGGCGTATGGGCTGGGTGACCAGACGAGTTTTAGCCGCGGAAAATGAATAGTGAGAAGTTGAAGTTTCTGCTGTATGTCTGCGCCAGACAGGTCAGAGGACACTACGAAACTACCCTGCAATTTAAATCATGTAGCTACATGGCGAAATAAAATCAATATTAGTAATTTGAGAAATTTTGCACTGTAGGGCTTTCGGTTATATGCGCTCTCGTTCAGATAATTTGAATGTAAGAATAAATACGAAATAGAACTGCAAGGGTAAACACGTAAGTAAAAAGCTAGTTACTAACTGCTTTTAACTAAATTACACTTTCGTCTATTTATATCAAGTTGTGTTTACCCTGTCATCAAATATGACATTATATTAAATAGTGCAATTAGAATTTTTTATTAGCGTTATATTTTATAAGTGGTATGGAGAGTCGTTGGCAAGACATGTTATATGAAAACAATTATTTTATATAATCTCATTCGGTAATATTCTAATTATGAAATGAAATACAGACTTTTATTGGCATATTTTATATAGGTACATACTTCTTTAAGAAAATTAAAAAATTAAATTAAAGCATTATTCTCCTAACAAAACAATGCTTTAAAATATTTTTTTAATTATTAAAGTACAATGTGTTCCGACCAAGAAGGTATCAATTCAATTTAAGTACCCATAATAACGTGTGGTGAGCGCGCTGCGCTGGTTCCAAGCCAATAGACCAATAACAGACTTTTTCCATTGGCGTTATTTCGTACATACGAATTTGAGTAATATTTTGTTGAAGATAATTATCTATTAGGCCCAGCTCATTAAACATTAATACTCCTATTACACATCACTTATTAGTTATTATATTTAACATATACAATGAAAAAAAATCTATAATCCATGTTTAAGGCAAGTTTTACCGCGCAAAGCTTATGGTACCAACAATACCCTTCTCTCCTTGTTATCAACTTCGAGGTTAGGTTGTTTCAATTGGTAAACTGATAAAATATTGTAACAGTTTAAGGCACTTATTCTGTAACGGTGATTTAGTAACGAAAGATATGATTCACCAAATGAAATCAGATTTTAACCATAACAACAAACTATTACAACAATACATAATCCCTTACCTGTAAATTAAACGGCTTATTTTGATCGAATTCGATGAGCAATATGGGTCGCGTATACGCACGACACATATGCGTACACTGCGTATACAAACGACCGGAGTTGAGTGAACCAATTAGATCCGATATAGATTTTCGCTCTACGCATATCTCTGGTGTTAGAATATAATCACCAATCTAAAAAAAATAACAAAGAATCGTGTTGATATTTTGGGCGTACATCAGAAATTATCTTATATATAAAATTCTCGTGTCACAATGTTAGTGACCTTACCATACTCCTCCGAAACGGTTTGACCGATTTTTATCAAATGTTATATGCATATTCAATAGGTCTGAGAATCGGCTACTATCTATTTTTCATACCCCTAAGTGATAAGAGTTGTCCACCCCTAACATTTTATTTTTATTTTTTGGACGAAATTTTAATTTTTTAATTTTTTTTATAATGTGCCATTAAAAATACATACAACCCTAAATTTTCACCCCTCTACGGTCAACCCCTATTTTTTATTATAGTAGATAGTTATTTTTATCGAACTAAAAAAATGTTACCTAGAAATAATATACATGGCAAAACGACGTTTACCGGGTCAGCTACTATTTATATATATGTATATATATACAGACAAATCAAAGACAAAACTGTAACGGTTCATTTTATATTATATTGTAACAACTATATGCTATATTATGTGAAGTAAATTTAGGTTTCCAAGTCTGATGAGGTAACATTTTTGGACCAAATATTTAATTTGGACAGGTACAATTTTTATCCTCTAGATTCTAGAATAACACCAATTAGACATGTTTTAACGTAGTTAGTAAGAAGAATTACGGGCGGCTGTATCGCTTAAAATTTATTAGAACTAATATAGATTATGTATAAAGTAATGTTTGAATTGCCCAGTTAAAGTTTTGTTTGAAATTGAACTTTCGGTTGAATATATACATATATAACCCAGCAAGACAGTAACTGCCCTAGACTTCGCTCGTCGTCTAGAAACCAGAATTCTTGAGTCTTGCGTTTTTCAGCCTAACGTTCTAAAATAAATAATAGTTAAAAAAACTAAAAAACACGCTTTTAAAGCACATCAAACTAAAAAATAATTCCTAATTTAGGCTGAAAATGGTAATGAACTACTGGTATTATTGTGAATAAGCGTGGGTTGCTCGATAGACGAAAAATATGGTACAGAGCGCCATTTTATCATTTTTTTTTTCGGATTATTGCACAATGCAATAATCGATCGATCATCGATCTTTGACAGGTGCGCAAAGTTTGAATTAAATCTATCCGTTTAAAGTGGGTTAAAATCGAGTCCGAAGGAGTCGGTTACATACATACATACAGGTGAAGCTAATATAAAGCGTGTAAAAATACTCACTGTTATAGTAACAGGCTCGATGTTTATTCCTCTTTTATGAAGTAATGAGGGTAGATCCGAGCGAAATTCTCGCATATCCACTATTACTACTGGCTTTTCTTTAACTTGATTTTGTCCACCTACAAAAAATTCAAGCAGAAATATTTGTATTCATAAGAAACAAGACAATCGGTAACATAAAAAAAATCTTTCGGAAACGTTTCCCAGGAACGTAGCCCAACCAAAATGGCTAGGGCATAATAAATATTGATACGATCAATACATTTTCAACAATTATGCATGCATTTTTTTATTACTAAGTACGACCATTACTACTCACCGGCTTTTCTAGTATCATTTGTAGTTTCACTTTCTTCGACATTCAGATTAAAATATTCATCAGTTTTACCGTCTTGATAAGAGGGTACCACCATTATCTGTATCGAGGAGTTTGTTGCATTATAATATCCAAAAATTTATACAAATTGCATTAGGATAAATTAAAAAAGATAATCAATTAAGTTGTATTTTATACAATATTTTTTTTACTTCAAATATCGATTGCGACACCGAATCCGACGTTTTTGATGTAGTTCTTTAAGGCCCAAACCCAATTATTAATCCACAATCTCAGATTGAAAACCAACCGTGACAGTCGATCGATCTCCTATCTGCATCCCAATAACCAAACCCTACGAAGACAAACCATTTTTGGCGACGGATAAAATGCTCTTTGTCGTTCCGTTTTACTGAGACATAACAAACAGCTTGTATCGACAGATGGCTATTACAATCCAACGATTGGTTATTGGCATACTTGTTCCAACATTTGGATTAAGATTTCTATCTCAGATGGTTTCTATCAAAATGGATTGAGATAGGTTATTGGGTTCGGGCGTTAAAAGGTGAGGCTGATCTCTCAACCTTTTCACTATTAGGGATTACAGAGTTCCAAGTGCCTACTTAACACCGCTGTTTGTGGTTTGTTAAATAAAACCTATTCATCAAATTAGTTTAATAATATTTGATTTTTATAATATAGGTTTACTAGCCGTTTCGCGCCCGCTTTGCTGGACGAATTAAAATAAATTTTATGTTTCATTATTTTATTTTTTTTCATATTTTTATTATTCTTCTTTTTAACTTCCCGCTAAGAAAATTGAAATATTTCGAAAATCGAGTTTTTAACAGACGTTTTGCGGTTCTAGGAAGCCTCTTTTGTTTTTATTAGCGGGAAAAATTTTCATAAAAGTAAAACAGAAATAAAAAAATTAAGGAACGTTGGAATTAAAAAATAAATAGCCATAAACCATCTAGGATAGTTAGATAGTTAGAGGTAGTTTCATATCGATACGATCAGTGGTTTAAGCGTGAAAGAGCCTCAAACGAACACCATTTTCTTTTTATATATATGTATATAGATTTCACTTACACTTTTAGTCTGTATCAACAACTCGAAGGCCTGTTTCTCTCGCCTTAATGCCGTGAGATACGACTGTTCTTCCACAGTTTTATCGTGTATAAGAAAATACACTTTAGACATGGCTTCCTCTGACTTCTTCCTGGCTTCGAACAATTCAATCTGTCGTACAGCGGCCACGTCGCTGTGATACAGAATTATGTATTCCGGTCGTAAAGCCTCTAGAGTCTGTTCAAGTGATAGATGATTTCCGTTCTGTTTGAATGTTTGTATGCATATAATTGGTTTATCTTTTTCTATTTGCGTTAAATCTAGGTTTTCGATCTGAAATTTAATGGATTCAAATGAGGACGGTTTTAAGAGCTTTCAAATAACCCACAAAGGTGTGTCTGGTGTCAAAGGTTTCTGTGATGGACACATGTCGCCTCGACGCAGCGTTAAAGGCCTTTGCTTAAGCTTAGGTTTCCTAGAAAAACGGTGCCGTTATCTAACGGCCGTAATGTAGCGTTGGGTGACATCAACCATACGTTGTCTATTAATAACATCGGAGTAGGTTTCCTAGAGAACGTTGAGTGTCACCGTAACGTCAAATAGCGGTTCGCGTGTAGCGGTGACCATATTTAATTAATACAATGAGTAGAAACGTGACTTGGACGAGCGAAAATGATTGTTTTTTTTGCATTATATTTAAAAGTAAAGACGGCCGTTATTAACAACCGTAAAATGACGGCCGTTAGTTAACGGCACCGCTTTTCTAGGAAACCTAAGCTTTAACGGAAAACTTTTACCTTTAACTTTAACTGCTTTACACAAATTGTTTCGGATTGACATAAAATGCTTAATTTTAATCATAAGCTTAAGCAACTTGTTAGGTAGGTACACCTTCAAGCCTTCCTACAGTAACTCAGTTTTTTAAACTAGTAGGGAAGGAGAACCGTCACCTAATAAATATTTGAAATTTTGGTTATTGTATTGTATTACTAACCAATTCTTGAATAAAGCTTTAATAATAATTGTTTAACTAAGCAATAAAAGCTAAACAAAAAATCGTTATTTCTTCGAAAACTACTCTGATTACGGTTATTAATGTTTTCATAAAAAATTCTTAATACCTCAGTGATTGGTTCAAACATACTGTCTTCTTTGTCTATAGGCTGAGTAACTTGGGTCAACACATAATTCGACTTATTAAACTCTGCTTCACTCTCAGGATTTTCTCCACTCAGTTGGGAAATGTCATCATTGAAATTTTTATACTTCGAAGATACAGCATTTATAGTCAAATCCCGTCGAAAAGCCGTATAAAATAGATATTTATTCGCGCCCATAGTTAAAAAATGATTTAGCTGAGAGCATGTTTTATTATCGAGACAAAGTATTAGCACTTTTGTGCTGTTTAATGATTCGTTTTTCTTTTTAACTTCATCGGGTATTTCTTTTATTAATAAATCGCTCAAACATTGCCATTTCGGTGCAAGTTCCGGGTCGAATTCTAAAATATTTTAAATAAAAGTTATCTTTACAGAGGCAAATTATTATGTATCGTTTAAAATTACAATTTTTATACTTTAACATTTTGTTTAAGTTTATTTATCGAGTATTTTATAAACCAGTGGCGCCATAAACTTTTTAGGCTTAGACCTAAAAGCGTTGCATAAGGAAATCGAGCTCCTTACGATGTTTTCCTTCAACGTACCTTTGTTAAATATGCACAAAGACATAATAAAATTATAATATCTAAATAAACATGCATTTTTATTTTACATTTCATAAAAAAAATTGAAGAGAAAAAGCACTAATTTCAGAAATTCAAAGATTATTTTAACATAAGGTAGGTGCTTTTTTATGCAAACTTATAGCGACTCCTGAACATCGAGTTTATTTCTCCATACATGCTCAGATCAATTTATAGTCGAAAGTTATGACATTCTAATAATGTCCTAGTTTGATTTCATTCTGAATTTCGATTGGTAAGTAATATACTACACACAATTTTTGGCAGCCATAAACCGTTGATCTGCTTATAATCGTTCTGGGTATATCAGGACATCTTAATTATCGGCTTATTATTATATACCATGTATATCTGATTCCGAAAGTTTGATTAAAGAGTAAAAATATACCATTTTTAGAATTGTACACCCGTCCTCTTGCCAATCGAAACAAATGTTCGGCGGAGTCTAGAAGTATCCATCCCGAATTGACTTGGGCATACTCAGGAGTCCTGTATTTGCTCAATAACGCATAGAACGATACTGCGTCATCATGTATTAAATTACTGGAAATAACCACTAACTTGCTAATATACTCTATAGTTATCTTAGGGAGCGTTCAAGTATTACGTCACGCAATTTTGCAAACCCGATCCGAAGGAATCCCAAAATTCGTTACTTAATACTTGAACGCTCTCTTATTTACTTATAATTTAACGTTTAAGTTGTGATTTTATACAGAAGTAGCACTATGTTATTGTTTAGAGTGAATGTGGAGATGTATGGTCTAACTAGTTACTTTCTAATTGCAAATCCTTAACAGACTGTAGGTACATGTGGATGCGAAATCTATCCCTTTTTGAAGTTATACTTCTTTAGGCGCGTTATGAAAAATTGATGAGAGTGAAATTTTACGATGCGTGCGCACCGTGACACAAAATTAACAGAATGAAGTTGCCCACGGAAGATGCTACGGCATTGGACATAATAAAAACAACATTCGAATAATAATAGAATTTATGTTACACTTAATGTAAGAGAATAATAATAAATATTTATATATTTAATTTTTCAAATATAAACTGAACTTTATTGACTATAATGACTCCTTTTCCAGTCTTTGATTATTTAATTGTAATTAATTATTTGCATGCAATCAAAAACTATTTTTAATAATGCCAAAGAGGTATAACTTCTTACGCGCGTACATAAGTACACGCACCCTTTGTTTAATTTATTTGAATTAACAAGATTGCAAAAAGCAAAGAAAATTGAAGACTTGGGACTTGGACAAGACTTATTATTTATACTTATTATACATTACATAATCATAGTTCGTAAAATCTTCAGATCCTGTATGTACTCCTTAGTTCGTGTACTGAGCTGATGCCACACACAGTCCAGCTGTGATTGTAGAATTTTATGGAATTTCTTTGTGATACAGTTCTCCGTTGTTATTTCCTAAAAACGCTCATATTTGAATAAAAGCTTAGTGTTGCACAAGTGTGTAAAAACTTTTATGAAACAAATCAACGTTTAAAGAACAGTTAAACGATACAGCTATGAGATTTTTGCTTTTAATACAGAAAAAGTTGCATGTATCACATTTTAAATAACAAATATATCTTGTTACCTACTTGTAGTAGAATAAAATATATATTTAAGTGAACACAAAAAAGGCAGTACAGATGGACAAACAATTGTCTTAATTTTCAATTTATTTTCAGTCCATTCATGCTTAATTGAGCTTAAATGAGCAGTGATGGCCTAGTGGCTTTAGCGTGCGACACTCATACCTGAGGTCGTAGGTTCGATCCCGGACTGTGCATCAATGGACTTTCTTTCTATGTGCGCATTTAACATTTGCTCGAACGGTGAAGGAAAACATCGTGAGGAAACCGACAAGTCTTCGACCCAAAAAGTCGACGGCAAGTGTGACTCTGGAGGCTGATCACCTACTTGCCTATTAGATTTAAAAATGATCATGAAACAGTTTCAGAAATCTGAGACCAAGACTTAAAGAGGTTGTAGCACCACTGATTTTTTTCATCCTAATTATTTGCTTAGCAATTCAGTCTTAGGTGCTATGTTAGTAAACAGTAGCTATGGTGGGGCATGGACATATAATGCCTTGTGATTGTACGCAAACATTTAATCAGACTCACTATGGCATATGTACGTTCAAATAGCCTGAATATTCTTTTTCATAATGAATAACAAAATACCTGCAAATTTATATTTTTATTGATGCTCTTGAGCTGTTTAACAGTATAGTTCATAATGTCCAGTAAGCAGGACTGTATGTTGTTCATATTGGGTGTGAGAGGCACATGAAGTTCTTCAACTTGGGCCTGTCTGCTTTTTAGGCACTTTATTATATTTCCATGAAATCTGAAAAAATACAGGAACTCTAAGTGCATTTCCAAGACTTAAAGTAAAGATAATAAATAAGTATTTTATAGGATTTTGTTATTTAAGTGTTATTAAAATAGACATAATATAACATACATATAAACTTTTTAACATTTTAATTTAATAATATAAACAAAAAGGATTACATCATCTATCTAGCAATAATAGGAGTGTAGAAACAAAAACAAAAAAAATATGTGGAGAGATACAAGATTTCTCTTCAATTTACTCACCTAGGCCAAAGGAATAATTCCGTAACAAATAAGGCTCTCATCACCTTCTCTACATGGTTGTACCCAAATGTAAATGATATTGGTGAATTTGAAAATGCTTTTATAAAACCAGTCTGAAATACATCATTTTTTTATTACTACTGACACCGCCTTAAATTTCTTGTCACTTGTCAGAGATACTTGTTGAAAATATTATATAGGACTTCTAATAAAGAGTTGATTAAGAAATGTTGATCCAATGTTATATAGAGTGGTGAATACAGTTTGAGAGGTATAGACTTTCTTGTTAAAACAAACCTAATTGTATTATATTTTCACTTAAACAAACCACAGGTATGGGTACAGATTCTTTCTACGTAATTATTTACCTTATTATTTTGTCGAAAAAGCCTCAAAACAAATGCTTCTTGGCAGGATTCAAGCACTGTGTGTGCTCGTAATACAATAATTCCTGTTATATGTTTCACAGGCACACGGTTCTTTAATAAGTCCACTACTAGTATTCTTGTGGATGCTAAGAATAAGCCTCCTTCCAAATATGCTTTCTCTCTAAAATTTGAATCATTGAATGAATTTGTAAGATTAATGAAACTACTAAAATCACTATAGTGAGAACCTTTCCATTACACAACGGGTTCCATAGTCTGGATTGGTTGATAATAGGAAAAAAACTAATAATTTAATCAGTCAACAACATAATGCAGTTACTATAATAAATATTTTATGTAAAATTAAAATAAAATTTGATGGGAGACATTTTATATAATCAACATTGAGATATGGTGTATAAATAGCTGTAAATTAAAATATAGTTTTACCTTTCTGTTCCAGTATTAGGTAATGGTGATATTTTAAAGTTTTCAGAAAAGTACTTCTCTTCATGTTCATTACCATTCAAGACCAAAACAAGGTTAGCCGGGTTTTTATAAACCCAAAGGATATTTGAAATAATATTATTATAATTAAGTCCTCTGAAAAAAAAATAGTTAAATAATACGTACAAAATAAACTCCTACCATAAACATAACATTAGAATTTACTAGCTGAAATATTAATATACGAATTATAAAAAATAAGTTAACTAACTTAGCAAGTATCAAAAGAGCATCCTTTTCAAATGTATCAGTAAATATTTGTTTTTCAAAAGATAACAATGGATATTTAGTTTCTATAGCAGCGTATTCTCCATCACAGTCATCCATTAGAACTTAGATTTTTGAATAATTTACATGAAATAAATTATGTCGAACGTCGATTAATTTTAAAAGAAACTGATTATATATTGTTATTTATAATTATAACAATCTATTTTTCTTTTAAATCATTTTCAATTTTTTTTAAATATTTTATGGCACAGATTAAATCATTTGAATTAGACGGGTTTTTCCTCCAAATTTAGGGGTAATGAAGATGTCTTGGGGTTTTTTAGGAGGTAGATTTATTTAGAGGGGTATTCATTTATTTTTCTTATAAACCGCACCATTCTATATAATTTCTATTAAGCCCTACCATCAAATTAAACCACATTATTCAGCACTGTCAAATATACAAAATTAATGGTATTACAGCTTTTGAAACTAGATTTAAGCTTAATTAACGTTGTAGAAGATGAGCCTCAATTCACCCAGGGTTTTACTCAAGGTTCAAATCTTGTAAGTAAAAAACTTGCACATGTAGATAAAAGACCTATAGACCTAGCCATAAATGATGGCTTTTGAGTAATATCCTCCCCGCCCTGTTTTAGGAAATCTCGTCTAACATCGGTTACAAGGTAAACAATTAAATTTGTCGAAAATTAGATAATATTAGAGTCAGAAATCTCGTTCGCTGCTAGCTCGCAACAGCTTAATGTTTATGTCATAGCCAAATGCCAACTAGTTTAAGTAGCCATTTTATTAACAGCTTAGCCTTTTAACTAAACAGTGCCGTTTAACTAGCGGCATGAAAGATATTCAGCCGTAGCGGTTGTAAAATTTAATAAACTGACTGGCTAATGCTTAGGCCATTCGTACGATAGAGTGACCATGTGACAGAAATAATAAAGATGAAACATCTGACAAAAAAAAATTTCTTTAAAAATTAAATTGCGTGAGTAAGTCACAGCTAAATTCATATTATTATTGTACTTGTTGTTTTTTCATTCAAATTTTTCACACCATAAATTGTGTGAATTACCCACGAATATATTGACAGTTTGAAGAAGAAGATCATCGATCCAAGTCATTTGCCTATGCCTGTCTGTTTGATCAACTGGCTCAATATCTTTCAGGCCACTAGTTAAACGGCGCTGTTTAGTTAAGTGTCTAGACTCTAGGCAGTTGATTAAACGGCTAATTAAGCTAGTTGGCTGCTGCATAAATATGAGAATATGCTTATAGATAGGTCAATGATGAATGGACATTTAACGTCATCTAAGGCAATATGCGATCCGCATAACCACAGATAAACTTCAATAATCTATTTCTATGGATTTAAATTTTATTACAGTGATAGTTAAGTTTGATCTATATTTTAATAAAAACTTTACGTTCATTATAATAAAAACACCATAAAACTTTTACCTAATCTTAATAAGCGTTTGCCAAATTTTATAATTTCATATAGTAACACTTGGCCTCAACCTTTCCGGGTTTCCGGCTGCCATTTTGCATTTCCGCTGTTCCCAAACGCCTTACGCCGCCATTTTAGTGTCAAGCGTTCACTGTATTTGATGTGCTTGCTGCGTATTTGTATTCTAATTATTATTAAATATTCTCCTTTTTATGTGATTAAATATCTTAACAATTTTCTGTAAACCGGTTTCATTGCTGCCTCGCAGGTTTTAGTAAAGGTATGTACTATTAATAACCATATATGTTAAATACATGATGAGACGCGATGGCGTCTATGATTTTCAATGCGTTTTAATTTTTAGCTTTAATGCAAGGCCAAGCTATGAATCACTTTGGACACAGAGGTTTTGGTGGCCCACCCCAACCCCAAAGACAAGGTGGACGTCGTGGAAACAGAGGTGGAGGCTTTCGAGGAAACTCTAGATTTGAACACAATCACAGAAATTCGACTCAACAAGGAGGTCAACGCCCTAACGAGGTATTTACGTGGCGGCTTTGGCTACTTACTCTCTTTTAATAACATTGTGGTGTATGGAGTCCATAGCGGCTAAATGGAAATAAATGAGGCCGCCATCTTGTCAACTATTTAATTGCATCTGAAAGCTTTGTTGGTACATTTTTATTTCAATTTTAATCTAGTCCAGAAACTGCCAAGAACTTAAAGCATATCAAAGCTCTCAAAATTTTTGATTCATAGGTATATGGTAAAATAAGTAACACTTTAATTTTGCTCACATTCTTCTCTTTACTTGCTATTTTAAAAACTAATTTACAGTAATCTAATTTTTAATGTTAACATATTTGGAGTTCTTGGATTTGAACTTGGATCTGACTTTTTGTTTTAAATGTATTCATGATATGTTCCAAACTAGTATGTAAGTAAGTTATAGTTATATTTAATTAAGTAAAGTTTTTAAGTTAGACATTAAAATTTTATTTTTACAGGTAAAGCCAGTAACTCAAGATAAGGCCCCACAGCAGCAGGCTACCCAACAAGCCCCAAAAGAAAAAGAGGTTATCAACCAGCAGCCAAATCAACAAAATCAAAAACCTAGTCCACAGCAGACTCCGCCAAAACCACAGGAACCGCAAACACCAAAAGTAAACCAGAATTCTGCCCTGAAGCAAGAGTCTAAAGATAATGTTGACAAGGCTACTCCTAATGAAACAAAACCTATCATCAATCACAACCAATCTAATTTCCAAAAGGTAATAATTATTTTCTTATACTTAGGGATTTTTTCATTTATATTAATTTAGTTTTTTTGTTTTTTTAGTTTTACAGAATAATAAATAACAATATTTTATTTCATGTTACAGAATGTTAATGGTAACTTTGGTGGCCCTGGGAAGCAAGGTGGTTGGAGTCAAGGTAACCAAGGTAACAAGCAAGGTAATTTGGGACAACAGCGTGGTCCCAGGGGAGATTTCAATAGAGGTCAGGGAGGACAAGGCCAAGGAGGACAAGGCCAAGGAGGCCAAGGCCAAGGAGGACAAAACCAAGGCCCACCTGGACAGGGCCCAGCTCGTAATCAACAGAGGACTAACAATTGGGCTGGGGGGCAGTTTGATGGAAAACCAGCACAAAGAGAGGTAATTAACTATAAAATTAATGAGTGGAAAAAATTTATGAATTGCAATGATATCTCAAGCAAATCTAGTAAAGTATATATTTTTAACTAGGTGGTTAGCTTAAGGTACATCTATTTTCATAGTTTTATAATTTGTTTATTTTTTAGGAACACATGTTGGCTAATAAGTTAAAGGACCTCGTGGGGCCCCTCCTCGAATTGCCAACCATTGAACAACCTGAAGTTAAGTTTAACGGAAGAAGTAGACTGTATATTGGTAATCTTTGCAATGATGTAACAGAAGAAGAACTTCTTAATCTCTTTAACCAGTTTGGAGAAACTGCAGAGTTGTTCTTAAATAAGGAAAAGAACTTTGGTTTCATTAAAATGGTATGTACATTTTTATGAGATGGTAAACATCTCATTATTTTCCCGCAACCTACTATACTGTATTAACACAGTGCTTTTGGCTTTTAGGATTACAGAGTTAATGCTGAGAAGGCAAAACGTGAATTAGATGGTAAAATGAAGAATGGAAGATCTATGAGAGTGCGGTTCGCTCCACACAACAGTGCCGTGCGAATTAAGAATTTACCGCCATTTGTCTCGAATGAACTCTTGTACAAGGCATTTGAAATTTTCGGAAAAATCGAAAGAGCATACGTGAGGGTGGATGAAAGAGGGAAAACATTGGGTGAAGGAATAGTGGAGTTCTCCCGAAAACCCAGTGCTCTCGCTGCCATCAGAAATTGCTCTGAACGATGCTTCTTTTTAACATCGTAAGTATTTTTTAAAGCAAAATAACGAATCGTAATATTTAGTACAAATATTTTTTTTTTTTTTTTTTTTTTTTTTAAATAATCATACAATCAGTCTTTGCGACTATAAGTAGATACGTTGAGAGCTTTTTGACGTGTTAGGCGCTACTCCCAGCGGAGCCTGCCTATTCTTATTTAAACTCAGTCTGTTGGGTTGTCCTGATCAAAAATGTCTCGCCGCTTTTTTAGTCGTCGAGTAGTTTCTGGTATAGTTAGCTGTCCTGCTAGCTGATTGGGGTGCTTTTGAAGTCTTAGTTTGTAGTTATACCCATGTGTGATTATTTCCTCTTTTACCATGGGCATATTAAGAAATTCATGGACTTCTGTAGTTTTGAGAAACCATGGGGTGTTTGATATTTGCTTGAGTATGTAATTTTGAGCTCTTTGTATTATTATTATATTTGAGGCACTAGCAGATCCCCAAAGCTGTATTCCGTATGTCCATATGGGTTTGAGAATGGTTTTGTACAAGAGCAACTTATTGTCAGTGGATAGTTTTGAATTTCGTCCCATTAGCCAGTAGAGACCCTTGTATTTGTGGTTAATTTCGTCTCGCTTTGTTTGAATATGTTTTTTCCAGGTGAGTCTGCGGTCTAAATGCATTCCTAAATATTTGACTGTGTTTTGATGTGGTAATTGGGTGCCATTTAGAGTGACAGGGGGGCAGTCTTCCTTTCGGAGCGTGAAAGTGACGTGCACCGATTTGGACACACTAACTGCAATTCTCCATTTGGCCAACCAGTCTTCTACCTTATTTAAGCCATTTTGTAGAATTTTAGAGGCTAGAATGGGACTTCTGTTGGAGGTAAGTAGAGCCGTGTCATCAGCGAAGGTGGCGATAGTAATCTCTGGGCTCTGTGGTAGGTCGTATGTATACAGTGTGTACAGGACGGGTCCGAGGACTGAGCCCTGTGGCACACCTGCGCAAATTTCGTAAAAACCGGATGTGCTGGCACCTTCTTTAACTTGGAATAGTCTGTTAGACAGGTACGATTGTAGAATCCTATAGAATGTGTGTGGCAATAAGGATTTTATTTTAAACAAAAGACCCTTATGCCACACTTTGTCAAAGGCTTGTTGTACGTCTAGAAATGCAGATGAGCAGTATTCTCTCCTCTCGAGGGAGTTTCTTATTTTTCTACATACTCTGTGGACTTGTTCTGTTGTTGCATGTTCTTGCCTAAAGCCAAACTGATGGTCTGGTATGATATGCTTTTCTTTTATTATGTCCAGCATTCTGTGTAGTAGCGATTTTTCAAATAATTTGGACATTATAGGCAGCAGACTAATGGGTCTATATGAAGTTATTTCGTGAATCGGTTTTCCAGGTTTGTGGATCATAGTGACTTGTGATACCTTCCATAAGTCTGGGTAGTACCCAGCTCTTAGGATTGCATTAAACAGCATTGTAAGGTACACTATCACTTTGCGTGGTGATTCTTCGAGGACCTTTTTGTCTATTAAGTCATAGCCCGGCGCTTTATTATTGTCCATAGATTTGATATTGCGATTAATTTCCCGTGGTCTCACTAGTTTTAATGGTAGATCAAGTTGCAGGTCTTGGTCAATTATTAGTTCGATATCCGATTCATCTACATTAGGCCTGGGGTCATTCGGTTTGAATACATGACTGAGATGATTGGCAAAAACTTCAGCTTTTTCTCGTTCCGTTCTAATCCACTGCCCGTTCTGCGTTCGTAGTGGTGGCTTTTGGTGTAGTGGTCGAGCTAGGTTTTTGCAGGCTCTCCAGAGCGAGTAATCGGTTGTTTTTGTTGATGTCAATCCTTCCAGGTGTTTACTCAAGGCTGCTTCGTTAGCTTCGGATATTAGGGATTTTAAATCACGTATCGCTTTATTAAGCGCCGTTTTGTCATATGTCAGTCTACTAGTGTGCCATATTCGACGTAGCCTTCGTTTTTCTAATATTTTTTGTCGTATGGTGTCCGAGTAGGTCTTACTCTGTGGCAGACGAGCAGTGATTTCGGGCGTGGACATCCAGCAGCTTTCTTGGATCACTTCGGTTAGTAAGCGAGTTGCGTGATCAATGTCTGCTTCACTTTTTAAGGCAATTTTTAGGTCTAGTCTGTCATGGACCAGTTCTCGATATGAGTTCCAATCAGTTCGTTTATTGTACAATTTAAGGCTGTGTTCTTTGCTCAAGGCAGTTATTCCAATAGTCAATATAACTGGAACATGGTTTGTACTCGAGTCTAAACAAGTTTGTATTTGGTAAGAAAGTCTAGACAGGCCTTTCATGACGAAAAAGTCTATGACGTCCGGAAGCCTGTTTGAGTCAGTCGGCCAGTTGGTCGGGTCCGTCGTTGAAATCACTGTCAGATTGTTGTTATCTATACTTTTCTTAAGCTCTCTGCCTCTTGTTGTCGTTAGCCTAGAGGCCCAATGAACATGCTTGGCATTCCAATCACCTCCTGCTATGAATCGCTGCCCCAGTGATATAAAAAGCTCTTCAAAATGTTCTTCTTTTATAGTGTGCTTGGGGGGGCAATAGATGGCGGATACATTAAACGTACCGTTTCTATCTATAACTGCAACCGTTGTAGCTTGTATGTAGGGTTTCTGAAACTGTGGTTGTTCATAATGTTTGATGTTTGATCTTATAATTATAGCTGCTCCTGCATGTGCAGTTCCGTCGGGATGGTTTGTAGCATAAATATTAAAATTACGTAATGTGACTCTGTTATTTTCTGTAAGGTGAGATTCAGACACTAATAATATGTCTATGTTGTGTGTGTGTAGTAGTACTTCTACTTCTTCTAGATTAGGCAATAGCCCATCTGGGTTCCAGATAGCTATCTTTAGGGAAGTCATTTGGACATTTTCGTGACTAATGTTGTAATTAAATTGATTAAAGTGCTCATTTGTTGTAAGATATGATCAAACTTTTCAGCTTGTTTGACTAACATTTCTTCAATTGTAGGTTTTGGTGTATTATAAGTATTCTGGTTAGATCCTATCACATCGGCGTAGCTTGATCGATAATTTCCGTGGTTAGGTATTTCTTTGTTCCTAGATAAGTGTTGTGGTTGTGATAGTGACTGGGAGTTTTTGTCACCAATAGGTTTATTATTTTCTAACTGTGGTAGTGTGTTCATCTCAGGTGCCATCTGTTTAGAGCTGCGTTGTCGTTCCGGATTATTATTATTTATCCTTGATGCGCGGGTATACTGCCTTTTAGATTTTCTCGATAGGATTTCTACATATACTTCACAGCCTTTAAAGTTCGCTGGATGGGCACCGAGGCACAAGGCGCATTTTGCTGGAGTACTTCGATCAGGCTTTGGACAGTCTGCTGTTCTATGTGCTTGCGCGCATTTCACGCAGCGATAGGGCCTCATACAGTAATTTTTAGAGTGACCATATTGCTGACATCTTTGGCATTGGACTATGGAGTTCCTTTTACGTGGTTCCTCTATAACGACCGATTGGTGGTTTATGTACTTTATACCTTTTATCTCTTTGTTGCTCGGACTTTGTTCTAGGGTTGCAAAAAATGTAGATGTAGGTTTCTTTTCAGGTCCATACTTTGCATTTATTATTTCTCCTATCACTACGTTTCCCGTGTCTTCCAGTGCTTCTTTTATTTTAAGGATAGGAGTTGAATAATGTAGGTTTTTGATAACCACTCTATACGGTTTTTTGTCTTTCCTGTTAAATGTATGTCCGATCAGTCTTTTTTCACGGATAAGGTCTATTATGTTTTTGTAAACCTCCACGTTGGCGCAATTTATGCGCAGCTGGTTTTGGTTTATTATTTTGTAGACGAAGTCGGTTTTGTTTACGGCACACTCCAGGAGTTCGGTAAGTTTGGCTAGGTCTTCAATACCATATAGGATTATAGGCGGAGGTTTAGATATCTTTTTAGTTTGTTCTACATCATTATTTGCTTCCTGATCTACTGGAAGGGCGCTGAATTGATTGGAAACTGGTATCCTATCTGGAGATGGTGAGGAAACTTTTTTCCTTTTGGCGTTCCTTAGTGTCGGTGCTCTCTGCCAGTTAGGAGGATTCTGTTTGTCTATGTAAATGTCTTTAGAATTTGTCTGCACTCTATTCAATAGAGCTGTCGGGCTTTGGATGTTAACATCTGCTACTGAACTTAGAGATGAGCTTCTTGGTCGAGCCAGAAATAGGCTAGGATGAAAGGCTTGCTGAACTAGCTTTTTATCCTTCACATTAGGACCAGTAGCATTAACTGGTAAGGGGGCCTGGGTTCCCACCCTCTTACAGGTTTCTTCTGCGAGTGTATCTTTGTTTAGCAAAACTTTGTCCCCCCCAGAATACGTGGGACAGCCTGAGCAAGGCTCAGAGAGGGATTCTCCGGCTACACCGGTACCCTCCTGGGGTATACTGTTTTTAGGTTTTGCTTCCATTTTTTTTTTGTGATTTTCTGTCAGGGTTGTCTTCCCTTAGTCAGTTGGTTCGGTTAAGGCGCCGAAGACTCGCCTTCGTTCTTCATACTTTGCTACTGCGATCTCGAGGTATTTGCGAATGGAGCTCGTAGCAGATCACAGCATTGCCCGGAGGAGACGGCCCACAAGGCAGAACTAGTGTGGGCCCATCTATGTACCACTGCGATAGTACAGAGATGGCGTGGACGTGTATGAAGAACTTTCAGTGCGCGCCTGATAGCCTAGCTCCATTGCCTAGGCGTGCGCTTCGGTATGCTTAGCTTTTTATAGGAGCATATTCCCTGACATAGATTATGCCCCACTAAGACCAACACCGACCCCCCCCAAACAAATATAACATGAAATTTGTATATGGTTTTTGTAAATCCTAATCTTTTACAGATCATTGCGGCCGGTCATAGTTGAAAACTTGGAAGAACCTGATGAGTTTGATGGTTTTCCAGAAAAGAATATTTCTAAAAAACATCCAGAATATTTAAAAGCCAGAGAGGTACATTTTTCCTTAATTTTCATAACATAAAATTTATTATTTTATAAAAAAAGAAATTTTAACTATTTTTGTTATATTCTATTGTATTTATAAAATAATGGAGTTTTATATTCACTACTACTATATTATAGAACATAGTTTTCTCTATACATACTTAGATTGCATATTATGTTATGTTAAAGAGAAATTTTTTGTGTATTGTGAAGTTGTATAAATTGTATTAGTTTTAAGACCTATTTTCTTGTGTAAGGTCGGTCCAAGATTTGCTGAAGCTGGAAGCTTTGAACATGAGTATGGAACAAGATGGAAGCAGTTACATGAGCTCCATCGCCAGAAAGAGGAAGCCCTCAAGAAAGAGCTCGCTGCTGAAGAGGAGAAACTGGAGGCACAGATGGAATTTGCCAAGTAAGTTATTTTAGCTGTTTGTTATCACGTCCCATTATAGAAAATTTTAATGTTTTAATATTTCTGTGCACTTCTCCATCTCATGATAACTCGAATGTGTGGAAATTCAATTGTCTTTAGCATTCTACTGTCTTTTTGTGTTTTAATAACTTTCTAACTAAACTTTCTCAAATTTAGAAGTTTATATTTTTTTATGTTCCCTTTAGCCTATATTACATACATACATAACAAGTATAGTAAAATATTTTTTTCTATAATACTGGCGCGTTTTAATGTTCCTTCTCAATCGGGATTCTCATGATAATATGCGAATACAATATGTAGATACGAGCACGAGACGGAACTTCTCCGTGAGCAGCTCCGTCAGCGTGAGCAAGACAGGGAGCGGCAGAAGCGCAGCTGGGAGATGGCGGAGAGGGCGGCGGACGAGCGCCGAGAGACAGAGAGGATGCAGCTCATGAGGCACGAGGAGGAGCTCTCGCAGCGCATGCGCCTGCAAGACGACGAGCTGCGGCGCAGACAACAGGAGAACACTCTATTTGTGCAGGTTGGATTTTCTTGCGGTTTCTACACATTTTTAATTAGGGAGCGTTCAAGTATTACGTAACGTATTTTGGGAGGGGGGGGGGTCCATTTGTAAAACGTTACGATGCGGGGCGGGGATTGAATTACGCGTTATTGTTAATATTTTTTCGACTTACACCACATAATAGTAACTAAAGAGTCACTAGGTGGTCACGAAACGTTTTACTGTACTTGGGGACTGAATAACGTTACGGCGAGTTACAATTGGGGGGGGGGGGGGGGGGGGGGTCAATAATCTTGAAAAATTGCGTTACGTAATACTTCGCTCTACTAGAACGCTCCCTTACTCAAAACTTAATTATAGACCCTAGAAATTATGGGAAAACTCGTAATCTAGAAAATAAGTAAATTATCTATTTATTTACATTGACACGCTTTTAATAACCCAGTTTCACACTAGGAAACTCATACTGCAGAAACACACTAACTATACTACACTTCACAATAGACTACACCCCTATAGACAAATACCAAAAAGTAAACAAGTTTTAGAAAATCAATGAAACAGACATCACAAATCTTTACCGCTGGGGTAAAGCTTGTAAAAAGCCCGTAGAACTGAAAGCTCACCTAATTAATCACAGAATTAATATTGCTTTGATAGGAGACATTTTTAAAACATTTTCAGGTCTAATATATACAAACTTGTTACAGGCTCAAAGACTGAACTCAATGCTTGATCGTCAAGAACAGGGCATGTTTGACAATCAGCAACCAATGGTAAGTACCTAGTTATTTAAAATTCCAAACTGATTTCATAATTTAATGTTCTCTATACATAAAGGATTATTTAGTAAATTTGACAGAACGGCCTGAATACGTGACATTACCTAGGCAATTTTACTGAAATTTAGCTTTATTAATAATAGCTAAATTGAACTTCTTGTTTTTTATTTAGTTATGACATATAAGCAATATAGAATAAGTAGAGACTACTACCTTTAAAATAAAGCTAATCGATATCTTATAAAACTTACAACATTTATATTGAATCTGTTCACAAAAATATCCTATAAATAAAAAATAATATACCTAACATACATTTTATACGTAAACGATGTTTTAAAGAACACTAGTAGATTGTGGAAGGCTTAAATCTGTACTTATTTAATACTGAACTTTCTGATATCACGTTTCTTACTATATTTTTCTCTACATGAGATATAATAATAATTGGTTATATGATGACGGATAGTACATACACTAGTACACAACTACTAATACTTTCTGCACGTATCTTCAACACGTATTATAAAGAAAGAATTTTTAACAAATAACGGTAAAACTATAAAAATGTGAAATAAAAAAGTGTCTCGTCGGAAACTCTAAAAGATATTATATATCTCATATAATATATTCCATCTCTACTGACTATCGACGTTAACGATTCACGTCGTAGTGAATTATTCAACCATTATCGCGGTACGTTTATTTAGCAAACTATAATATCCTTTTTTCATTCGATTTGGTTCTTAACTTAATTGAACAAGATGTTACCTTGTCTTGTTTATAACATTTACCTGATTTTGATATAATCTTTAACACAGTAAATGACTAAGTTTGATTATTGTCAATATTATTTTATTCAAGTTCCGCAGTGCGAAGCAATATTTTGAAGAAACAGTCCTCAAAGGTCTTGTGTTGCTGAGTTGCCATTGTTATTTACTCACTTGGCTCTGGTCTATCTATACAATATCGTGTTACGGATAAATACTGAAAACCTCTAATGAACGGTGATTGACACCATTTTTATAAATTTACTTTATTAAGGAGATCTTTTATAAAAAAATCGAATGCACCTGAAATTGCGCTTCTGATAGATAAAGACAAAAAATGTTTAATGAGATACTAGTCATCATATAGTTCTGCTTATTTTTAGTTATCTGCGCAAAGGCCATGGCTTGAATTCTGTATTATACTACATGTATAGTGTTTCACCGAAATACTTTTTGCACGTGCTGTACCTGTACAGCATATCAAATTTATCTACCAAAAATACTATCAATTTCGTGATATACTTATTTTCTTAAGGACTGATTACGAAAGTATGTTAATTACACCTTAATGTTGATCTTATTAACTCTAGAAATCGATGTAAAAATTATCTTTCTACCATTCAGATTCAGTCTCCTTGATTCGATATAATAAATAATAATATTAAACAATAGTGAATCATCTTAAGATTAGATATGCAAATATGTTTATTCTGGTATACCAATATGTGAATTTAACACTGAAATTTAAGCCTTCTTATTTATCGAAATAGTGATCTTTTAAAAATGTTGTTTATCGTATAAAATACTACTTTTAAAAATGGGCCGAAACCATGACTTGTTATTTTTTGCGTCAAATTTTCGCGTCCAATAATATAAATGATGATGTTATACTAATCTATTAAGTGTTTATCTGTATAACAATCAGATTTTAATAGACAAACAGTATTTTAATAGAATTACATAAGGAATTTTCAATATGATCCGGTGGGTGTTAACAGATACCGACCTCTTTCGGGATTTCTTATGAATAATTATTTTTTTAAATTTTCTCATGGGGTAATGAATTGTAGTTTACATACATAGGGCACGTCGCTTACTGATATATGTATTCTAAATCGAGAAATAAAAAATTAACTCGACCTCGAAACGACAGAAAAGATATGCCAAAACTACTAATTTGCTTTAGATTTTGTTAAAAATCGAGGCGAAAATAGTCGACGATAATGATAAAGCAAGCAATTGTAACAAATAATCTAGACAGGTGGAGTTGTTAATGCCGTGTATTAGTTTTGTAAATTTTATTTTTAAACTTGAATTTTGATCTTAGACACTTAGAATTTCCACTTTTGTGATTGCTCACTTTAGGACGGAGGCTTCAGAGACCAGTTCGACATGCCACGTGGAGGTTTTGACGACATGCCGCAGAACCGAGTTTGGGAAGGACGCCCAATGGACGATTACCCAAACAAACGTCGTCGTTTCTAAATATTCTAATGACGTCGCGAACTTCGTGATGCGCGTATTTAGAGGAAGTTTTGGTTAGGGACTAACTTCAAAGGGCTCTGCTATTAATACGAATTTATCCGTATTCAGCAATGTTACTTAATGCGTTCCCGTATTTTTCACTAACCGAATACTTCATTGGAATAATTCGAAATGTGCGTTGCGATCAATTAGACGTAATCATGACTATTTTCATATTATACACTAAATCTTAAATATTAGTTAAAATAAGTGATGTTTAGAAAAAAAATGGTTTATGTTTACCCGACATAAACACCTAATGAGTACGATTGTACTTTCCATAGATATTTATAAGTATAGGTCACTTTTAACTTACAGTAACTTATAGTAACAGGCGATTTTATTCTCAATGTGTTATACTTAAAATTTTAATTTATATTTAAAGTTAATTTATATATAATAACTAGTTTCTCTTCGTCTCCGACTATAACATATAAATAAATTTGTAATGTTTAAACGCAATTGAATAGGTACATAATTACTTTTGCACTAATATAGTAGTTATTTAGGTTCAATTTAGGTGTATAATAGACATAAGAAAATTTTAAATTTCTATTATTAAATTATGCTCGAGCATGAATTGCTTTAAAAAAAGCCGTGAAAGAATATAATTGTAAAAATAAAAGTTACAATGATACTTTGCGTATATATTTACAGTGCGTAGTGCAATTAGAATGTCATTTTCTCTTGAAAATTTCTAAAATAAAATAGCTTTTTGTAATACACATGTTCCTTCTTTGATTTTTTCCTGAACTAGTTCTTTTCTATAATATTTTTTTCAATTCTTTGAATAGTCAATAAATTCATTTGTAATATATCAATAAATTTGTATTAGATAAAATTATTATTATATTTTATTAATTTATACTATTCCCGAAATTTTTTAGCGAATTTTTACACATTAAGTGTAATGTTATGCAAATAAATGATACTAGTTCTTTTAGACATCCTAGATGTCAAAAATAATTTGCCGTATTTAAAATGTCCAAAAAAGGCTATAGCAACTTGTGGACCCGTTAAAAATCGTTAGTTCACATATTCATTTATTTAGATTTAATTCACAAGATAACATAAACAATAATATACCAGACAGAAATTAACTTTTATTATAAATATCAGAAATGTCTCGAACGAAGCCCATTTACCACGTTCTCACACCATCGCAATTGCTATTGATTGATATATAGGTATTATTTATGCTGTGATGATTGACGTGATAACATTGTTGTGGTACCTATCAAAGTATCACACTGAACTAATTATATCCATGTTTACAACGCTACGTACAAAAATTGCTGGGTGCTAATACCATGATCAGTGGAAAAAAAATGTACATACAGTTGTCAACAATGTACATACAATGTCACGTCCCTCGATTTAACGGCAACCGCCCTAAAGCGTCGAAATCACTCGGCTTTGCTTGGTTTAGCTTGTCTTCATACAATGATACACTCTACATAGGAGTACGTTCTTTTGTCGCTTTATTGTGTTGTTAGTCCGTAATAAACTCGACTGTTGGTATTATACGTAGGAAACTTTTTAAGAAATCTGTTCTTTGGTTTACAAATTGGGATTGTGCTTGCACGTGCACGTCACGAAGATGCCTCAATGGTAGGGGAGCCCACGATGCTAAATGGGGATTTACTCGAGCGTCGTAGAGACCTATTGGGATGCAAAGCTTAGATAATAAGAAGAAAAAAATGTTATATGATATATACCTTTTCATCGGTGGGGGAAGCGGATATAGATTGTTAAATATGTAAAAAAAAACTGTTGCATGGACATCCTCGAGCGCGTCAGATATTGATAGCATCAATGCCCTACGTATTTTTAATAATGTACGTATGTTAATCTGATCGTTTGCATGATGCGGGTGGTTGTATTTAAGGGTTGAAAATGAAAAAAAAATAAAAATTATCGAGCGCGTCAGATTTTCTAAGGGAGTGTTAAGTGAACCAAAAAAAAAGCTCTCATTCACTAATCTGACGATTTCGATGGGACGCAAACCCACGGCCATTTTCATAATTTGCAAAAAAAAAAAATCGCAATTTTGAAATACTCAAGCGCGTCAGATTAAGATATATGTGGTTCATCTTTATGTTCTAAACGTACTGTCTCATAATCTGACGATTATCTAGAGGGATTCGCCTGATCTGACAAAAATTTTTTTAAAAAACGGTTCACCTAAACGGCCATCACTGCAACTTCCCGCTAATTCCATTCCTGGGCGCTTAAAATTGATATTTTGAGCTCGCTGAGTTCAAAGAAATCACATTTCTATGCATTTGAGCTCTCCCAGCTCGAAAGTCTGATAGAAGTTTCATAGAACACTATTTTTGGAATTTTCAAACCGCAATAACTTTTGAATGGATCAAGCAATTTTCACGCGGTTGGCGGCATTCGACGCAGTTTTATCATCCTCATAAGTAATTTTAATTGATCGAACCACAAATTTCGGAGTAATCCCGAAAAAATTTCGGGTTTCTTTCGTTCACGATATCTCTCGAACGAATCAACCGCTTTTGACCAGCTTGGTGGCGATCGACGTGGTTTTTCAAGCTCAAAGGCGGATTAGTTTTTGAAGTTGATCGATAAAGAAACCACTTTAAAAAAAAATATTTCTTATTTTTTTAAGATTTTTCAAAATTTCTCAAAATCTATCGGTCCGAATCGGTTCAAATTCACAGGAAATGTAATTTTGAGGGAAATATTTAGAACGCCGTTTAGTAGATTCCGATCGGTTTAAGGAAATGTAGGCATCACGCAGCTGCACGCATTTAAGTTTATCGACGAATTTTTGTTATTTCGGCTTGCGGAAATCGTCAGATTATATATTTTTCATTATTCTTGAATTATTTCCTTCAAAATAAAAAAAAAATTAGCTACGCTCGAGAATGTCGAGATGACGTTTTTTTTTTACAACTTTGTTGCCCTTCCCTTTTTTCCGTCACTCTCAAATTGTCAGATTAGTGGAATATACACTTTTTAGGATGTAATTAACTCACCCTACCTTAATCTGACGCGCTCGGGAATTTCTGATGGTCAATTTTTTTTTACTAATCTGATCCTGTCTCCTTCACGGGCGGCCTTATATATGGGCCTCATATTTTGTGGAGGTACTTAACCGGGTACAAGGTATCCCCCTATATATTAATCTGCCGCGCTTTAGTAAATCCCGAAATCCCCTCTTGGGCTCCCCTACCACAATATCGTAAGATATTAATTAAATAAGTAAAAATACAACAAAATTACTGGTGCAGCAAAAGACGTCTGACGTCAGACTATACGCAATAGCGTTCAAATAAGAATGGTTTTTATGTTATTACTTACTAACACTAGTTTGAAATAAACTTTTTATTTACAGATTTTACTTCTTTCAACTTAACGACAACTCTTTATAACGTCAAATTATGCACAGTCCCTTGAGTTTCGTTATATAGAGTTTACACTGTTATATATTTTAGAGAATAGCACGGTAGCAGCACATTACTACCTACAATTTTATCATTATTACTTGCTAAATACATCGGCATTACCAAACTAGAAGTGCATGTTTTAATATAAGGAATCCTTTTAAACATAATGTTATAAAAATATATATATATGTAGTTAACACATAACTAGTACTCTACTAAATTATTTAATATGTTACATCAATTAATACACAGTATAATTTTAAAGGAACTTACACGACGCCGCAGTGTAAGAAGACTAAGAGAAACATAAATGGTTTCCTTTACACTGAAATTTTGGTCCTTCTAAGGGCATTCATAATATTCGTGAAATGCTTAATGTTGTAACCAACATTTTATATTACAGTATTATATACTGTAATATAAAATATAAATAAGAGCAGAGTTGGCTTAGTGGCTAGGCTCGCGTTGGAAATTCCAATATAACGTAATTCCAACTTGGAATTACGATTGTACACCAATGGATTTTTATTATACGGCACTGCTCAGTACGGTAAAGGAAAACGTGGTATGCCTTGGACCAAAATTTTACTGCGTGTGTCAAGTATATAGAAGAATTCTATCTATTTGTCAGGATGTTTTATAAAGATAAAGATGAATACTCTCCAAGTCAAACAGTTATCATCATTAGTCATCTTGAATTTTTTTTATCTTTAATTCATCATTTCGATCGCGAGGGATAAATAATTATCCCTCGCGATCGAAATGAAGAATTAATAATAATATTAACAATCAAGTAAGTCATTTGGTGTGAGTCAACATTGCTAGAAGAATGTAATTAAAAAAATGATACCTAGATTATTATTTATAGAAAAGTGTTTTTACTCTGATGTTGAGGGAATCCGTTGATTGAAATCTAAATAGCGCGATGTACATCAGCGTCTCAGCGTGGTATAACTTTTAAAACATTTCATGTCATTAAAAAATGTTTGTATTAGAATTCTGTTGTGGTCTTTTACAGAAGAATATTTTTTATTTATTTTACACTAGGTACTCTCCAAATGGGTAAGTATGTTCGAATTATGATAACATATGTTTGAATTATTTAATAATTTTCAATATATTTTATAACTAACTTTCTGTAGTTACAAGTACCAATAATAACTATAGTATATATAGACTAAACAAATGTGTGAAAGCAAACTGACTGGATCAATGACAATTTTGGAAATATGGTTTCTATACAGAGTATTTAGATCAGTCTTATTTAATTTTGTTTCGAATTTTAGTATCATGTGCGTAATATTATATCAATTTAATTGTCTTCAACATTTGAACTGTTTAATATTAAATGCCTAAATTTCTAGCATCAAACATTAGAATTAGTCAGAATGGCGAGCATATTATAAGTGCGAATACTCCATAATCAATCAGCTTTTATAAATATCTCAAAATACCTATTAATTATAGATCAGTTGCTATTTATTATTTATCGTTGAAAGCATTGTACTTAATGCTATTTTAATATTTAACTAACCATGCTTATAACATAACTTACCTAGAATAAGACCGTAGTTTATTCGTTATCACGCAAGGCGAAGAAGAACGAAATAACAGGTGTAAATCGTCTGAAGTTACCGACATTAAAAAAAAAAGCATTTTTGTCGTTAAAACCCTTGGAGGATTTTTAACGTACTCCCAAAAACTTGAAAGTAGCGACGTGTATTTTGATTAATTACCTGACCACATTTACTTGTTGCAGATTTTATAACGTCGGCTTTGTATCTATCGGCCAAAAAATTATTCAGTTATGATTTGTATATATTTTTTTACTATATGAAAATTAATCTTGGTTAAAGTTTGGAAACATAACAATCATTACATCATTCATCATCATTACATTATCGCAAGGTTATTTTATTATACGTAATCTTTTATGGTTGTCACTTAAAAATTACGTTTAAGCTATATGTTATGAGAAGAACAGACCAAGAATATCCAGAAATTAACTTATTCCGTTGTTTATGCTTTCTCTTTCTACATACTTCCTTACTACATTTTATTAAAAAAACGTTTCTGTGAATTACTTGGTTTATGAAGCTTTGACTTTGAATTTAGTTCACTAATTTTGTCCTTGTTACAACTATCACAATTAACCATGACAAGGCAACATTATGTAATTCTTTAAATTTATTTTGGACACATTCCTGGGAGCCAGCTCGCTTCTACAGTACATATCGAAATAATTCCAGATGCATTGTACTTAAGAATGCTATAATTGATAAGTTTTGTTGTATCTGTATAAGATGATATTATTTTCTGCGTCAGCAAATCATCCATTCTATGTGGGCACTGTAGAGTTTACAATTGTAATTTATGTTAATTTTATCATTATATTTATTTTTATTTATCATAAGATTATTGGTAATTAACCAATGAACTACACTCGAGATGGCATTATTTTATTGTGAAGCTCTCTCACAGGAACTGGAAGATCATTTATATGAATAAAGAATAATAATAGCCCGAGTATGGGGTCTTGAGGAACGACGATACTACAGACTATTCCTGTCTGGTACAACTTTAAGGTTTACCAGACAGGAATCGTCAATTTACATTTACTTTTTTAAATTATACCGTCCAGATGTGAGTCAATTCGTTTAAATAAATGGTTTATTGTCATTGTTACAATGCTAAAGATTTTACAAGGATTTGGAGGTGAACACAGTCCCTATCAATGGTGGAGCGACATGGAGTAAAACCATACTGCTAAATGTGAATTAGCTTATAAAACTAGCAAAAGATTTTTTAAAAGTTTTATTTAACACTGGCTGCACAGAGGTGTTGACCGTATAACAGGTTTTTGTACACATTGTTGGACTTGCCACTTCTGAGATGGGATGCGTTAAGGTAACGACACTTTGCATCACTTTACTGTGTTTAGGGACTGTCCATTAATCACGTGAGGTTCGAAAGGGGTTCGGCAAAAATCACGAAATATCACAAGGTGGAGGGGGGTATAGTAAGATAACACGCGTACTTATTTTTCCGTCAAACGCGTGACTTCTAAACCGAAAAGCGGTTTAGAAAAACGATCGATCAGTAGATCGAGAGAGATTCTCTGCGTAGTGCGCGTGATGACGCCGAGTGGCTTGATGAAACCGACGTTGATCTTCAACAAAGTACAGTGCCAATAACTGACTTGCAAGATGCTTATCCAGTTGTTAGTATTGAAGAAAGTCTTGTTAATCCTCGGCAATGTACATTAAATATGTTCATGTACAATATATTATGTTTTTCGCATGATTACACCATTCATTTAATATTATTTTTATTACAGTCAAAAACAAGCTGCAACCTTTGTCCTTAATTTTCTAGAATAGGATTAGATTATATTTTATACCAGTACTTAAAAATAATATTATAAAAAAAATTAAGATTCTTTGTAGGTACTAAAAAATACACGTGATTTTTGGTGGGGGGTAGTCTCAAACCTCACCACATATCACCATGGGGGAGGGAGGGGTTAAAAAATAAAAAAACAATAAAAACCGTGATTAATGGACAGCCCCTTAGGCAATTTATTTAAAACGCAGCGACTTGGTTTGTACGCAACACAACATGGCAAATGAGTACATATAAGATGTTTCCATACATTCAAGTAGCCATGTGAAAAGCTGAATTTTGATAATATCATTTATATTAAGTATACGTACTACGTACCTCAGAACTTTAAAAAAGACGTCGATTGATGAACATGATCATACGACAGGCGACAGACAAAACTTAGATGAATTCTTTTTTGCCGGGGTTTTCTTTATAATTATTGAGAAATAAATAACATTAATATTGATATTATTACTATAAAACCACATAAGGCTATTAAAAGCATTCAGTTTTTTCTAAAAGAATACACTGGAATAGTAAATTGAAATGAACTTTGCAGCCGCAACTAGAAATCAGTATGGCAGTAGGCTACAATATCTTTTCAATCAACGTAGACTTAACTTGTTCCTTATAAACTACCAGTCGCAGATTTCTTTGTATTCTTCCTTCACTGTAAACGAACTCGTCATATGTTTGGGAGACCTTTGGCGATTAACATGTGAAACTCCAGGGAATTCAAACCTGTTGGCTATAGCGCAATGAACTAATAACTATTTCCACAGAAACATTTTTGAACGGTTTTCCCATAAATTATCTAGGATAGTTATAATATTGCACATTCTGGTATTATTCTCATTCCCAAATAGTTTTATCTCTAGTGTATTCTGGTTATTAATTTCTATATAAAAAACCATGAATTCAATACACTAAATAAAAATTAATTACTAGCTAAAACTGATTATTTGTTCCTGCTTAACGAACCAGAAACAAAATCCAAATAGTTCCTCCTCCTTGACTTCTATAAAACAAAGTAAACGTAAGTGTTCGATCATGTTAGGTGATGTTTATTGATCTTTCCATATAATCATATATTAAGTTTGAATGCTTCAATCAAATTCAAGATAAAATACTACCCCTCGAATGTTTTCGGCCTTTCTAGCTATTATTTTTACCATCTACATTATCTAGAGGAGATCAGGAAGAAAGTTTAACTGGAAGAGACTTGACCTGCAGCTAAACAGTTATGCCGTTCCCGTTTCTTATATCTACACAGACGCATATTATATTAATTATAAGCGGTAAGTTAATTAAGCGACGCTCATTGCCATAATGTGATATAATTTTTTGACCTCAACAACAACAATAAATTACATACGAAATGTTATTAACCAACTCTTTATGCAATGGTATTGGACTACAATTTTTTTTTCTACGTTGGAATGTTATATATCACAAAACGCTACGTTTCTTTGAAGGCTCATCAAGTTCAATTCAACCAGATCTTTTATTATAATATACTGCTTAAATTAATGCTACATCTGCAAATATTAATCTTTATGACACTAATATATCTATTACAGTCAAAAGGATTGTCTGGAAAGTCTTCAAATTAGTACACCTTAGTATTAATGTAAACAAAACCATTTGGTTTAAAAAAACCTTGGAATATTTTTGCATATTATGGCAACTATTTTAAGTAATGGATTAATACCTGAGAAATTTTTTCCTTACTACGTGAATTTAAGTTGTTACTGATAACCTGATTGACATTTATTTTTATTATCGTAAATGAAAACTAAAATAATTTCTGAAACTATTTGGATGCCAGATGGAGCATGGCAGTCTTGACACGGGATTTCCTTAATTTCCAATAAATTTAAACCTAGATCCGATTGAATACATCATTGGGTTTTATTTTTTGTGCGTACAGCTGAGTTATCGATTTATAGAATCGATTACTTAAGTTGGAAAACTATTAAATAGTCAAATTATCTTTCTTGGATCTCTCACTTATATATCTACATTGATAACTTATAATTTATACAAAATATTGTTATTTTTAAATTAAAAGTTTTTTTCATTTAACAATAAAAGTATATTCTAGGTTTTATAATAATTTTGTTTGTTTTTCAGGTGTCCGTATTTAGCTAGAGAAAAAGTTGGGACTGTTTTAAAGGTAAATTTAAATTAAGAGGTTATATTGCCGCTTTAAACTAACTGAAAACATTAAAATCGTAACAATGAATTTGTGTTCATTTCTAAATTAGCTAGCACCGTTAAAAACTAAAACGGTAAATCATTGTACGAATGCTTTTATAATAATGACGTCTAATTTAAATTATAAAGTTATTTTTAATATTGTCTTGACGTTGGCCTGGAAATAAAAATTTCGTGTATTATATAAAGAATGTCGTAATATAAGGGATTTTTTGACAAAGCCACTCAAATAATTGTCTTTTTTTAGAAGGCGTAAATCGCAGCTCGTCGTGCTATTTCGGTTACATCTTTGTATCTACATTGACAAAAGTAAGTATAACGCAAATTATATTATATAAGAATTTGTGTACACTTTTATGATGAATACTTTTTCATTTTGTCTTCTTTTCCCGTCGGAAATATAATGACGTACAAACCAATATTCTGAATACGAAACAGCTATATTGCATATATCAAGGTAATATGAAGTTTAGTTTTCTATATTTATATGTATTATACATATGTTAAAGAATTGTATTTATGAAGCACTTACATAGGTAGTTAATGGAACGTCCATTAATAACCTCTCGTTTTTTGAGTTCTTGTTAAGTATCTTCAATAAAAGTTGTTCAAAGGTCGGATTACAAGCAATTTATAAAGCTGTTTATTATTTTAAAAGAAATCCTTGTAGGAACGATTCACAATTTTTAAGGATAATTTATCTTTTACAGGTGCGTCTGGATTTCGTTGGAGGAAAACAAATTGCGCTTGTGCTGCCGAGTTACTGAAAAATACATTTCTTATTTAAAACAATGTGCTCCATATAACGTGTAGATGTATCCTCAAATCATAAAATATAAATAAGACTTAATAATCGTTTTTACGTAAAAATTTTCAAGATTTTCCACATTAATAGTGCAATTCCTTCGATTAGTTTTCTAAGAACGCTAAGAAACAGTATATTGTTACCAAACAATAATGTTTGTAGTATCTAAGCACTTTGTCGATTTATTGCTATAGCTTTTTCTTTAATATTAAACAATCACAAACTCAATGAGTAGAAACCTTACGCAGACGCTAGCCAACATTGTCTACATTCAAATAAGTATTTTATGGTAAGTAAAATAAAGTATTTTTTTATGTATCTTGCCTGAAGAATTGAGGATTGAAATCAGGGACCAAAAATTAACATTTAGAATTCTTAAATTATTTTACTTTACGTTGTTAGGACCGAGTAACTTTTCTTATTGTTTCTTAAAGAATATTTTGAAAATATATATGGATTTAACTAACGGCTACCTGGCCGTCTTAACATGATGATTCTTACTTTTTTTGTCTTCTTTTCCCGACTGAAATATAATGACGTCATTGAATTATATCTGACATTGATACAAAGGCACCGTCGTAATTTGGCTTTAATATGAAATATTAATGCTCTTTTTTGGTTTCAGGTAAACAGCGCAGAAAATATTAAAAAGCAACTGTCTAGTCTAGGCTTTTATAATTAATTTTTTCAATTTGTTAATCATTTTTCACATTGGAATTTACTGTTTAAATACCAGATCTTTCGTTAATTAGTTCCTACGTATCGAATATTTGTATAGTAAGTTTATATAAGTATAATAAAGTTTTATTAAATTATTTGCCTTTATTTATTTGACTTTTATCTATAAGATTAAAAAGCGACGTAGCATTGCATCAAAAATTTATTTATGTTACAGTACACACATATAGCAATACAAAGAAAATTAAACTTGTATGATAATAGACATCTGGGCCCACAGCTCTCAAAACAAGACTCAAAGTGATTACTTAAAATTCTGATGATAGAAATAGCGTCTTTTTTAACTAAAAATGTATCTATAATATTTAGATATTTATAGATAAACATTTTGTATTAGCTTCGCTGACATTCAAATTAAACATTAGCATATTTTGAATGGTTGCTTGTATTCAAGTAGTATTTGCCTCTAGCAGTACTTGATGCAGGCAAACCCATGCTAACTGCATTGTCCTTGCATTTGTCGATTTGAAAGTCGTCCCAATTATCACATGGGTAGGATAAAAAGCCTGTATTCGGTGTGTATATAATGGATTCTCCGAAATAAACGCATGCTCTTCCGTGACTGCAAGCCGTTTCTGGAGAAGAGATAATTTATATTGTAATATTATATTCAGAGCCTATCCGGTGATAAGTGGGTGATAAAGCTGGTCTAGAATCTTATGTTAAGATGCGAATATCAAATAGTAAACTCGCCTTTTTCACATCCTGGCTGTATTTGAGTTCCTCTATTGGGGTAAAAGTCGGCATGCCCATAATTTCCTCTGTACCCATAGGTACCTGCCGCCGTATGTATAATATCAACAAAGGATGCGTCACTTTTGTCTAGCGCATAATCGTTAGGCATTTTGGGTAGTTCAAACAGAGGTCGTGCAGGATCTAAGCCTTTAAAAATACGTTTGAGTTTATATTGATTAAAATCATGTTTCCGAGCGTTTCGTTCCCATAACAATATTTTAACAACATTTACTGTGGAAACAACGTAAAATATATTAGTAAAAGACTAGGTGCGAAAAATATAATCTCATGAAAGCCGTTCATGCAGACTGCAGCAGTTAATCTTTCTATGCCTTTGGTTCAGCCACTTTTATTTTTTACGTACCAATTGTTTAAGCATGAAAACAAAGGGCACACACATCGCAAGTAGTTAATACTCTGAAAAGGGATGGTAAAATGCCTACCCATTCTCCTATTATAAAATTGTTAATGTGGTACATACCTATTTGAAAAATTATAGCATCTGGTAAAAATTGTGGAATAAAATATACTGATTATTAGGTACCTGTAATCCGTGGAATTGAACCATTTGAAAACATTCCAGCGTAACCCATAACCTGTGCACCTAGACTGTGTCCAATTAAATGAACACTTTCGTAACCGATTTCGTAAGATTCCGTTATAACATTTAATAATTTGGCAACCCGTTTACCAACGTATCGAGTGCTTAAAGCTGCCCATGGATAGAACTTATTTTTCGCCAGTTCACCCCAGTTAACGGTAATAACATTCAAATCATATTCTTTAAGGAATGTAAACTTCATTTCTTGCAACCAATTAACTTCGTCGGATGAAAGCCATCCGTGTGTTAAAACTTTAACATCTTTAGTTTTATCAAAGAAATTACTAGTTATAATCGATCTATTATTATTCTTCTCAATAATAAGCCTTTCTGCTGTTTCGTTATTATTTCTGAAAAAAATTGTAGCTTTAATAAAGTGTAGTAAAGAAAATTATGCTCAATTTTTTTCTAAAAAGTAATTAACACAATATGAACAAGCTTAGACAATTCAAAAACCGCATATTTAAACTAATATTATCAAAATTTTGTTTTACTGTAATCACTACCAGTTTGTCGATGCAACTACCTTAACTGGCTACAACACGACTGACTAACGTGTCTTATAGCTTTTTTGTTATTTTAACTTCTCGCACAAACCTTGTGTATAGATTAAAGTAGGCGTCACCAAATCGCATGCCTCCAGTAGTTTGAGGAATCAGAGAAAAGTTCATTATGAATCTAGTATCGTTTTCATCAAAGTAGTACAACCATTCGTCACCATATCCAGGACCGTTATCTTCACAACTGCCGTAGAGCCATACTGCAACACGTGTTAAAATTATATGGTTATTAAGAAAACTTGTTATGTCATCTGTTAAAGTAGGTACTAATTCAAATTTATTGTTTTTACTAATATTGTGACGAAAATTAATAGGTAGTAGGCTACCATAGTTAGGTTAGCCATAAGCGATTCGGCGACGTATTTCATTTATTTTATTAATTAAATATAGGATTTATTTTTAATAAGTTACAAACCAAAAACCAATATTGCACTAATAAGAAACATTTTTTCACGTCGTATAGACATTTTTGTTAATTGAAGACTTAGCAATACTGTTCTTACACAGGTTTTATATTCATTGAGTACCTACTGAAGGATTTCTTATAGCAAGCTTCCGGCATGAGAAAAAAATTGGCTAAGACCGTGTTGGTGTTGGCAGTAGCATATTTTGCTTGTTTTTGTAAAATAATCGTTACTAATTGAACTGAACAGAGTTTAAACTTCGTATTTTTCTTAATATTTAATAAATTATTATTACTACCTTGTTTAATTAGAACTATCAAGGTTCTATTTGACCTTAAAAACTTGCATTCAACGTGTACGAAATTCTACTTTTATTATTATTCGTCAATTTAAGTTAAATATTATAATAAATTTATCTAGCTATATTGGCGATAGTAAAACTATTTTATTTGTATCAAGATAACTTTAATTCCGTAACCTAAAGATGAATTAACAAATTTATTCGTAATTTTTCATGGCAAAAAAACTTAAATTTTAAAGATCCAGGTTTGGTGTTTAAAAACTGTTACCAATTATTGAGCTATGATAGTAGTAGGAATTCCGTGGTCTCAAGACAAAATCAGGACTTTCAAAAAAAAGAAGAAAAATTTCGTATAGGAGACAGTTACTAATTTAAAAAATATATTTATTCAATTTAACTGGGATCTCTAAAACCTTTGGTTATCTCCTTGCAAGTTTCATGATATTAATAGGTCTTTTATCGGAAGGCTATGTTCCTTTATCTTTGGCCTCAAATGAATGGTTAAGGTCACTCGTAGTTAAAAAGCCTAGACTTTTTTTTTATTTACTTCCTGGGCTAGATAAATGATTATTAACTTTATATGAATCTGTCATGATGCCCTCCCCACATCTAAATGTGTTGCGCGTAGTTTTCATCTATCGTGTCTTTCTTTATCGTCATGTTAGGTAAGGGTGGATCTTCCAGTGTCAGCTTAGGCAGGGTTCTCGCCTCACATTATCACAAATCCTGTTAAAACGCTGTGTACTTAAAACACTTGACCGTGTGTCCCCAGTTGTTAACAAGGTCGGATCTAGGTTGGTGTCTGTTATTCGGTAAGTAATGGAATAAATAAAACCACATTTTATATCATAGCAACGTTATTGTATTTTTAATTGTTTGAATTGAATCCTTTGTGTGCTTACACAGTAAACACTGATCTCAACACTTATAACTAAAAATATTCTAAAAAGAAACAAAATCAAAGGCTGTTTAGATTTATAAAATCGTGTCTTGTGCATAATCTTATTTAAAATAAGGCGAACACAGGCAACGTGGGTACTGGAGATACGTATTAAAATGTGCTGGGTATGATACTTCGAAGTTTGGAATACATTACTGTGCTGACATAATGTGCATTTGCCTTAAGATTTTAATATTGGGTGCTTGCCTTGTATCACCATTACGTTTGCCAATGTGCACATAATCATTCACTTATTACTTTTAAAGAAACTGGTATATAATATGTTTTAATTACATTACTCTAATATATTGCTATCTTTTCACTTTAGTCTAAAGAAGTCGTCCAACGCGTTTAGAGATTTTATTGAGTCCCTCTAAATAAATCAGTTACATACTAGACATACAGAAGCATACAACTGATTGCTAGAAATTCGGGGTTGAGACGTCACGAAATTTGTTTTATTACGACAAAGACTAGATATCACATGGATTGAGCCGTGTAATCTTACTACATATTGGTGGAGTTTTTCTACATACAAATATGTTTCATATCGATTACAGACATTATTCTTCAAATGTTAAGTTTATAGATGTAACAGAAAAACTGTGATTGCATAATTTCAGTTTTATCTTATCAATTTAAATCTAGCATTCTAGGCACGTGGTTACTCGAACTGTTAATTTAAACATTTATTTTTATTTTTTGCATATATATTGGCTGTCTATTTATACATTTATTCACTGATTTTTGACGTCAATGGACCCAATGAACTTTACTCCTATTTCACAAAATGAATAAGGGAATTGGTGTTTTAGTTTACGTCAGATCTATTACTGACTATTGTCGAAATAAATGCAAGATAGTGAACGTCTTGTTTGCGCGAATAATATAAATAATTACTTATATTGATATAAGTTATTTCTCTATGTAATAAAATTTTCTAACAAAGAAATCAAGCATACGAAATATTAAAATAAATAATAATTTATGTCACTACCTTGCTATAAATTTTTCTAAATGTTAAAGATTTGCAAAAGATTTTAATTACAGTTGGTCAGTCGAAAAAATTGAGCATACATTATATTTAAAATATTACATTTAATTGTACCGAACGGAGAAGTTATTGCACATTCTGACACTAACAATCTAAAATGGCGGCGGGCTTCACCCACTAACGTAACCAAACAAACTACTGTGTCGATATACCTCAGCTTAATCTAGTTGCCGGCAGTGACCTGAGTGATGATGCATCCGTGTCTTAGACATATATGAAGGACGCCAAACAGTCTACATTTTCATAAAAGGGTTAGTTGTTTTTTCGCTAAACATTAAGATATTCAACGCATTGTAGGTCGCTATCAGCGGTCCAATTTGACGTTCTTGGTTCAGATCACTTAACAACAAAACAACACGACTGTATGTTGCGGCTATATTAAAAGGCTATAATTCATAGTAAGTTTCTTGATTATTGTTCGCTCCTTTAAATCATTGGCAAAAGGCCAACCCTTTGATTGTCATCAAGTTACCAGATGTTCTTTGAGAACAATTCCTGGAGCTCTCATTATTGGCCCAAGCTCTCATCAGCCTGTATGTAAAAAACCCGTAAGTTGTTATGAAAACGTAGACCGTTGCGTTTGTTACCTCTGTGCTAACCACACGCTCACGCAACGTACCAACTACTTACCACAGCTACCTAACTATTTTACGAGTAATTTATGTATCAATTTCTTTAAAGCGTACATTTTATACTTATTTCATAGGATTTCCTTAAATATATTAATCGTTCTGAATATTATCCCGATACAAAAATTCGCCTAAAATCATTGTGTACACAAAACATCACTTATTAACATATAACGTTTTACATTGTACGAACTAAATAAACAGTCTTTTAGTTGACTGACAAAACTAAATAACATTATATTAATAACAGGTGGGATGGTTACAGGAACCTGGCGGTTGGGGAAACAAATTTAATGTATTTTTAAAAAGTAAAAATAATAATTTATAATGTGTATTTGTAGCACCTCTTTATTTGCTGAGTTCTAATTGAATAAGGTACTCGCTTTAAAGGTGGTTTAATAATTTACGAACAATAAACGCTAGTGCCGTACTCGTAATGGCAAAATTCATCTGAACCTCATACATAAATATAACACAACACCTAAATAAATACGTGTATAATCTAAGGTGTCTATACATATGTACAGTTCAAAAATTATATAAAAAATAACTAGATACGCAACAGATAAAAATTATAATTTGTACTTGGAAATAAATAACTTTATATAAAAATTAAACATCCGTTAACTTCTCAACTTACAAGTCTACCTAATTTTATTTGTGTTGTACATTACTTCCGTGTGTTCGACGCTGCCTGTACCTAAACCGTTTCATTGACTCACGATAACAGACTGTACCAACAGCTCTACCACTAGTTTGACAAAGTTTTTAACGATATAAAATACGTCAGTGACACTTATTTGTAATACACGAAACGAGAGCCACTGTAAGATTATTCACACATATTTGACGTCGATATTTTACGTTAACGTTTTATACTTTGTCAAACTAATCACAGATCACAGTGAAATAAATAACAGTCTATCTCAATGTGACAAGTTTGATCACGTAAATCACAAATATCAAAATTCTTCGAAACGGTTGATAAAACGCGATATTTATTATTATAACAGTATTGCACGTTTATGTCGTTATTATAATCGTTGAATAGAATTATAAAGTAAAATGTCACTGTGATCTTGGAATCATAATAATCAATAACCTTATCATCTGTCCGCTTTTGCTTAATTTGTCAAATAATTTATACTATTGCATACTTGCCTTTACACTACAGAGTAGTGTCGAACACGCAGTGCTATAGTATCGTATAATTAATGTTAATAGTTACAATAATAACTACCATATTATAATGTGGGTATGAGCGGTATCGTGGATGCCTTCCCGCTCATACCTAAAGCGTTTAGGTGAACGTAGCTTCGCACTGCCTGTCCGCCAACTTCGGCCTATAATTTAACATAACTGTGGCGACTTATTATGACTTATTTAATGTGTCTTTTACCACTCCCATTTTATAATTCTTCGCACAATACGAGTAACGAGGTACACTATAATGACACATTTAAATAGTTATAAATAAGTATAAATCATTAATTGACATTTAAATCGCTTAGGAAAACAGACAGTGCGAGCAGAAACGCCACTGCATCCACATAGTTTATATGAATGTACATTTACATACACATGCCACTTCGTCGTCCCGTCTCAATTTCTTACCGTAAATAGTCTCCAGCGATGTTAAGTCTACTTTCGACCAAGGTGGGCTCACTTAATGCTAATTCGACGTCGTTACCTAACTAAATCAATTCAGTTCAGAAGTCAAGTTGTCACTAGCTACATTTTGGGAAATACCGCTTTCCATACTTTTCTTAGTTACCGCCAACTTGTCTCAAAAGCTTTTACACAGTTCATCATGTCGCTCTACAGACGGCTTCGAAAGTCAACTCCGTCACGTAAAAATCGTACGTCGGATAATATTAATGTGCCGTTTTCCGCTACAACGATTACTACATACGAATGAAGAGCGACATTCTAAACGTGTCGAAATAAATAGTTATCGGTGGGGAAGTAACGCTAGCCGCGAGACTCAGCAAACGGTCTCCGCGGGTGCAGACGGAGGAGCGATCGGAGCGAGCGGAGACAGTGGAGAGAGCGCAGACACCGCTGAGAGCGGCGGCGGCGGGCCCAGCGGTTCCGGGGAACGACGGCGCAGAGCCTGCCGCTTACGAAACTCTAAGAATTCCTCCTTCATCGCCCTGACCCGCGCTTCCACGTCATCTCGGGCCTGGCGGGCCCGAGGTCGTTCCGGGGTGGAAGGCGTAGGCGTGCGGGTGGCGCGGTCCCACTCGTAGTGCACGTCTACGGAGCCTGCGTCCAACGCCTCGCCCGACTCGGGTCGCGGTAGCGGCGCCGGAGGGGGCGCACGGTACGGCGGGGGTCGCCATTCCGCCAGACTGCCCGTCCGGCTGCTGCGGTTGTGCTGCGACGACGATGCGTTCTTGCTGCCGAAGCCGCTTGACGACGAACGGCTCTCCGGGGAGGCCTCGTGTGGCGGCGGAGGATCTGCCCCCGGACGAGAGCGCGCGTGTCGCGGGACAGGTCGCCACCGCGTCCGCTGCGGGACGGCACACAGCGCTCGCTCGCTAGCCTGGCGGGACTGCCGCAGAAGGAACGATGGCGGGGTCGGGAAGGAGCCGTCCGCTGAGCTCGGAAAGGGGACCGAGCTGAGATCTGATATATGCAGAGGCGACCACGGAGTCCAAGCGGGGACCCAGGTCGGCCACGGGGTCCAAGCCGTCCAAGGGGAGAAGGCGGGGGACGAGGCACGAAAGAGCGGGGGCGCCGCGGCGGGCTGCAAAGGAGCGCGCAGGCGAGGAAGGAAGCCGCCGTCGTCAGAGGAGGAGGGGGCCAGCGAGGGAGAAGGCGAGGGCGGCGGGGCGGGGGACATACGTCGAACGAGTCCCCAGTAAGGTGGCTCTTCGCCGCACCGTGTCACCGGCCAGATCCAGTTCGCCGTAAACCGCAAACATTGGACTACACTCGATATTCCGCTTTCTCTAAATCTGAAACACAATACAATTGTTATATTGACTCATATTGAAACCCTCTGTTCTTCACTTACATTAACACACAACTAAAGTCACAGCTGACACAAAAATCTACAAACACATAATAATATGACTGACCTGATTTCCTGTGGAAGAGCAGCAGAACATATGAGAACATTTGAGATCATTTCTTTTATGAATTATAACAAATTACTAATTGATTGATAAAAATTGATTAATTCTTTAAAGCTTCGAGGACCATATACTCATCTCCGGAGAAACAAAAACAGAATACTGCCATAACTAGAATGTGATACTACATACTAAACTATATTAAGGGATCCCTGCAAGTTAGTGTTATATTTTATAAGATTTTTTTATGTGATATAAATTGAGCTTGGAATAAATTGAGGTTATATACGTACAGAGTGTAGTAGTAACTTACTTCTTAAAAGGCACTTGAGTGCTGTCAGCGGCGCGCAGGTCCGTCAGCCGCGCGGCTACCATGTTGTATGCTGCAATCGAATTATTTCTGAACATTAACGCGTGCAGATACTGAGCACCTCGAAACACTCGGCCGCCACCCGCAACCGACACCAAATAAACCTCATGTTATCCGAACACCATATTGTCAACTTAAAAGCGATTGCTGAAGACATCGGAAGATAAATATGCTTATCAAAACCAATATTACCTACATTCTATTTCTTGAATGATGTGATAATTTTTGTTTTTAAGATCTACTGATATTTTTTTTCCGATGAATTAGATAAACGACACGAAAAATGTTGTCTTTTAAATTGCAAGCACGTTTGACATGAATTGTTAGTAAATGTTATTCAGCTAATCCCAGCACATAATCACCTAAAGCGTAACTCCACACAAACCACAGAAGCCATAGCATGCAAACCAAAATGAAAGGATTGTTTGTAGCTTTATCACCGACAATATGGCAATTTGTTTAAAGGAAATTGTTTGAAGGGTCTAAGAGAACTAGCTATAGAGCGTCGGGAGCGAGCTAGCGGCCGCGTCCCATTAGGACTCACCTTTCTCCTGCTTGCGTCGCTTGCGTTTATTGCAAATCTTCACAGCACAAACGGACAGTATAATGGCGACTATAAAAAACAATATCCCGCCAACTACGCCCGCTGTTATAGCTTTGTGCTTAACCCGCGCTGGGACCGCAAACCTTACTTCTTCAGAACTTTCGTAACTCGTCGCTGAGTTGGCCAATATGCGGAAATAGTATGTGCGGCCTCCGACTAGGTTTTTTACTGGAAATAGAAAACGAAATTGAAGGTTCAATATTAAATTTGTCCATTAAAATTATTACCTACTACAAACAAATTTGCAAAAATGCGGAATAAACGAAATTAACATCTAATTCTTTTTTAACTATATACATTATACATACTCAAACTCAAACTCAAAATATCTTTATTCAAGTAGGTAACCAAGTACACTTTTGAATAGTCAAGTTAAATTAATCGTAAATTTACATTTACAACCAGTTCGCAAGTCAAGGGCGTAGAGCGGGTAAGAAGAACTGGCAAGAAACTTTCCGCCACTCTTTTTAATCGCCAAGTATTGTCATACAAATTGTTTGAACTGGAGCAATTCAATCCCAAGGATTAGGATCATTTAAGTAGTCCTCAAATTTATAAAAAGCTTTGTTGATTAATTTTCGTTTAACGAGGACTTTGAATTTATTTAGTGATAATTCTCTAATTGCGCTTGGGAGTTTGTTGTAAAAACGAATACAATTTCCATATAAGGAGTGGTTTATCTTTTGGAGCCTGGTTGGTCGTACACTCAAATTAGTTCTATTTCGCGTATTATACTGGTGAAAGTCACCATTTGTTTTAAAATCGTTTATATTTTTTTGGACATACAACAAGGCTTCAAGAATATATTGACCAGATAGTGTCATAATATTTAATTCCTTAAACTTATTCCGTACCGACTCCCTCGGAGAAACACAACAAATACTCGTATATATAAAGACAAAGACTAAATTCTGCATGAATTATTACAATAATATATAATAGTAGTAATAACAGCAAAAATATATAATAATAGTAAGTATTTGAATCCTACGTACCAAGATAACTAGTTTCTTCGGGGCGAATCTGACCACGATTGAGGGTCTTCCATTGTGCATCCGTTCTGTATTTGATCGTATAGTATTGAACTAAATGAGCACGGTCTAGTGGCGTTTGCCATGAGATCGAAAATCCATTGTTGACTTCTGTCACTGTTAAGTTTCGAGGCTGTCCTGGTTTCGGACCTATTAAAATATATAAAAAAAATTAAAATGTGGCAAGCCGAAATGACGGCTTTACATACTCATCGAGAGCCTCTCAGGATGTCAGCTGGAGCAACTTGCGACAGGTGTAACTCAAATTGAAGTGAATTGGTCAATCGGAATGGAGATGGTCACGTTACCGTGAACAAATCTGACTGTCATACAATTTTCTCTTTTCTCAAATAGTGTAAGGAGAATGAGTCAAGCCTATCGCAAAAGTCCACATTTTGTGTAACAGGTTATCTGCGGCGAGATCCATGTCCAAAAACGGACAAGAGCGGGCAGAGCACCATATACACTCGCTCTCGGGCGGTCTATTCATGTCTCGGCGAGTATGTTTAGCCGTCAAAATATATTATCAGCACGGTTAAATCCATTAAAATAAGAATTGGAGACCGAAAGTGAAAAATAAGACTCATAAAATTGGTTTCAGAAAATAAAAATAAGATAAATATGACAGAAATTTTAAAGCGGGTATATATTAGTATGTTAGTCAAATGTGCTTTAAAACATAAAATTAAAAATACTAGAACCAACGGTAAAAAAAATAGGTCAATGCTATTGAAAATTTGAGATCTAATTAAAAATTTAAATTAAATGTAAAGCAAGAAGTATCGCAATAAATATATAGTTCTAAAAGTACCGGATCCCTCGGGTGCATTCTGAAAGATTTTTTCGTCTATCGGCCCCGCGGCTGTGGGTGTAGTCTTTGGTTTTGCGCCTACATCTACAAAAAGCAAAGTTACGTGGTAAGTTTTTATACCGAAGTATCCCTTCCAGATTCAAAAAGGTTAATTTGTATGTTATTTGACGATATTTAAGTATTGTTAGTTATATTCAAACGGTAATAAGCATTAGTAGCGAGCAAAATGTTTATACAAGAAAGCATATTTTATCGGATTTCAACAGGTTTCAAGAATTTTTTAACGATTTCGCGTGTTTATATGAGCATGGGATCATTGTAGTAAGATAATCAACATATGTCTCTGTCACTGGTTTTTATATTGCCTCTTTTTACAAAATAAATTAACACACATTCAGTTTACAGCAATTAAAACGAGTAAAATTTTGATAATTTTAGAATTACAATAAATCCCGTAAGCCGATTTCACAGAGGCCAATAAATTAGTAGTTGTTCAGTACTACATATTATTATGTATTTTGTTCTAATTTCGTATATTTCGTACATAGATATATCAAATTAAGGTAAATACATATTTTACGTATAATTACGTCATTTAAAGTAATCACTTATTTTGGTGTGACCAAAAGATTTTGATGTACAGGGTTTTCAATAAAATTTAACTTTTGCAGTGTGCCTTGGCTTTCATTCCAAGAAGCTACACTGTGTCTAAAATCATTGTCTTAATTTTTTAGTGTACTATCAAATTCTAATAGGACATTGTCATCAATGGAAGAATTTCCAAGAAAACCCTGCAGTATCGCGGGTTTTTCTTCCAACACGCCGTCACCCCCGATGTATTTCTAAAACCTGCTTTCTTGAAACAATTGTTAATGGTTCCTGTCTTAATTGCTAGCCGCTGCCACAAGGAATAATAGGTGTTGTTATTAGGCGTTTTAAACGGGATGACGAATCGTATTATGCTTTAAAAAATTATGAACTTCAAGTTACAGGAACTGATAAAGTGGTGTATTCTGTGAGAAATCGTATTGAGTATGATTGCATTAAGCGGGCTCTACTGTATTAGTGTGAAGTAAGAATTATTCAACTGAAATAGGCAAAACGTCGGAAGATATATGTGTAAGTATATTTTTTTACTTCAGTAAATGTAAATTGAAGTTTATTAATTATATTATTTGTAATCTGGTTAAAAACGTAGTTTCTTGTAAAAGTTCTGTAATGTGTATTATAAATATAATTGTTTATTCTACACAACGCACACTTATAATAACTCTGAGCCACATTCTCAAATACATATACAAATATATACAACTCTTACATATTACACGAACGCAAATCCATTCACATACTCATACACAAACGCATACTTAAAGTCATATTTTTTTTAATGAATAACTTATAATCCTTTTACTTTAAATATGCACCATATACCACGGAAGAGTTGTAATCTAGTAACCCACAACACAAGTGTGTGGGAGTGTGGAAACTACCGTTAGATCAATTTTGTCACAATCATATTTTGTTATGAATAAAGTTTATTCTTATTATTATTTATCATAAAAATACGATTTCCTTTGATTTCAACATTACTTTTTCCCAAATTAAAACAAAATTGTTGGTCAATAAGAATTTATAAAGGGAAATAGTTTTAAAACTCCACTTTCAAAGCATTACTTAACTTTGATAACCATTACTTTCAAGGTCGAATTAAAGATAAAATTAGGACATAATAATTAATAATAGTGCACAAAACATACCAAGTGTTCGTATTGTAATAGCTTTGCTCATCATTCCCTCTCCGATGGTATTCTTACTATTAACTTGAAATTCATATGTGGTCCCTGGCTGAAGCCTATTTATTGTGACCTGAAAAGTTAAAGAATTGTTTTCAAATTTTTGCAGTGTGCATTTGAATAAGTATACATCGAATGGATAATAAAACAAAATATACACGTTTCTTCTTGATAATTTCTTCGCAACCTACAGACAAATGTACGTCTCGTAGCAATCACAAGGATCCAATAATTACAGGTAGACGAAAAAAGCTTATAAAAGAAAAATTAAGTTCATTTATTTCTATATATTTTTTACGTGATCGTCAGTTATCGATACTTACCAAGTTTACAGACATGTTGAAGATTGACATTTTTTTAATGCGAACAAAACAACACTTACAAACGTAGCTCCGGATGGCGTAACAGGCACTTTGGTCCATTCAGAGAAACCCGCTTCCCGATACCAAATTGTGTAGTCCTGTTTATAGTCTGGTCCGCCAGCGTAACCTGGTTGCCATCGTAACGTGACCTGAAACTCTGTCGCTGTTCCCGAAACATTGTATGGTGCATGTGGCTGAGTACCTTCTATCACCAGCTGGGTATCAGCCACTATTGTTGCTACCTGGAGGAATAATGAACTAACATGATACAAGGATAGCGTAGCTACATATGTATAGCCATAACATAATCTTTGTAGGGCTTGATATTGATACAACATATAACAGAGACAAAACACATGCATGACAGTCTGTCGGCCACAGAAGAAGATGCCCTTTGGCTTTAGCCTTTATCTAAGAACCGCCTTTGCCACCATTTTGAGGTCTAACACAAGACTAATTGTGGCGGTATTGGCCAAAAATAACGCATGACTTTATTTAATATTTTAACTACATATTCAGTCGTTGCTGATGTCCTAAATAATAATGACAATTGATAGTTCACATTTTATTAACGATATAGCTACCGACAAACTAAATGATGCACGAAATAATTAGATCTGATAATTATTGTAAAAAACACATTACCTCATTAGAGGCCACACATTGGTAGATCCCAAAGTCCTGACGTCGTAATGTGTCGATGGTGATATTCCCTCCTAGCGCCCTCACTCTATTCTTCTGAAGAGGAAGACCATCTCTTCGTCTCCAGACAACGCTGGGTCGTTGAGTGCCTTCAGCCTCTTGAGCTTCGCAATGCATCTCCACAGATTCCCCAACCTGTATACGTTTTATTTAAAAACTATTTTGTCCCAATATAGATAGAAATTTGTTCGATATACGCCAATAATGTTTCACTAGTAATATGTATTTTATTTATTTCAATGTACATAGATTTTTTTATATTTTGCCCAAGAAAAATAATCCTTAAATCTCATTACGAGTAAATAGATTTTTATACGAAATTATTTTACTGTACCTTTCTTTGGTACAACGGTTCAGGCTCTACTGTGAAAACTGGTGGCTTTCTGACCAATACTTCCATTGGACCTGCAACAACAATTCAATATATCTATCATCAGAAATAGGTTACGAAAAATGTAAATATTCAGTTATTCAAGAAGATACGAGTATTGAGCTCCTTATTTTGTTTAAACAAAGTTTAAAAACATTTTTTAGTGTCTATTGCCATTCAGGGTAGGCACAAAAAAACTAATAAAAAAAATACTGTTCATTAACTGATAGGCCTCCGGTGTAAACCCGCAAATGTAAATCATTTTTAACCGGAGATTCTAAGAGAGTTTACGAAAACTGCGTACGAAATTGTCTCAATGCTATTTAATAATAATTACCCGAAGATCCTTGAGTCCCTTGTGCATTATACGGTGTGCAGGTATACCTTCCCTGGTGATTCTGATTAACTCTCGTAAATAGCAGGGAACCATTGTTCATAATAACAATGTCTTTCGTCTGATACGGCTCTAGAAGTCTCTTGTCCTTCGTCCACGTGACGTATTGTAGAGGAGGATTAGCTTTTATGTAGCACTGAACTACGCCAGCCAGACGAAAAGGTAGATATTGGACTGTTGGAGTGAAAGTCACTTTGGCTGGATCTGTGAGAGATATTTTGCTTTATTTTTAACGTATCGTAAACTAAATATTGCTACTAGTCTTTTTAACGTTTTTTTAAGTGTGATAATTTAAGAACTTCCTATTAGTTGGGAGAGCTCTGGATCCTTTAAATTGATAATGACACGCAAGAACATTTATGCAATCATAATCAATATTACCTATAGCATATCAAGAAATCAGTCGTCAACCTGAACTATGGTTATTGATTAAATAACTGAGAATGAATCTTTAAAATGTATAAACAGTTATTATTAACTGGCGCAATAAAAAAAACAATTAGTGTTGACAGCGGCGCTATTTGGTGTCACAAAAATGTGAGGAAAATTTTTCAAACATTATTGCGTGTTCCTTTCTAAACACAGGTCAAATTAAGGTCAAAAAGTTTTATATAAAGAAAAGGTTATTTTTTATTATTTAAAATTTAACGTTTATTTAGTTTGAATAAATGTAAACTTACACTCCACGTTCAAATATGCGGAAGCACTCTGTGGATCTCCGATACCGTTTGAGACCTCGCATAAGTACTGACCGGAGTCGTCAGCAGCTACAGGGTTAATTACTAAGGCTCCATCACGTCTGATTGTGACCCTTGTCTCCAACGCCGCTACCTCAGCCACGGGAGCACCCTCGCGAAACCATTTAACAGTCACATTGCCTGGTAAAGCTTTAGCCTCACAGGAAAACTGGACTTTCTCCCCTTCAAGCTTTGTTTGGTTTGTTGGCGGCATCTAAAATTGGCAAAATATATTTGTCTCATGGGTGTGACAATCTATCACTTAAATTATTATTATTATTATCATTTAAATATTTTTTTATACGACGAAGGGCTTACTAAACTATGAATATTTTAATTATATTGCCTTTTGCTGCCTTTTTAAGTTTTAAGATTGATAATTCAATTTTACACTAATTTAGCTTACATTTTAAAAACGTTTTAAAATGAAGGAAATTGTCTTCACTTTATAACTAGTCAATTTGAGAAACTGCATACATTAATGAGGTAATTATAAATTCAGCTTGCAAAGTTTCCACTGCTTAATCGAAAAATTATTCCAGTTCATTGCATACCAAAGTATAAGAATTATACATTTTTCATTTTACGATTTCATTAAATGCCATTTTACGAGTATGCACCTTCAACGCGAATATATTTAGTGATATTATTTTGAATACTTTATTGAATAATTGCTATTTATATCATTTTTGGCTAATTAATACTAATATAGTGTCTCGAATGAACATTTTGTTGCTGTATTAAAAATATACGACCCATTTTGCCACCTTACTCTTTTCATAACAGCTTACAACAATCACAATATATTTAATTGAGGAGACGAAATGTATCTACACCATAATATAAAGAACAAGGACTTAGCAAGTAAGTGTAAGAGGGATGCATAAAAAACTAAAATTAAGTAAATAAATCTTACCGTGATAACAGCGCCACCAGCGATAATGACTCTGGCCGTATGAGAGACTTGGCCCTCCCCATTTCGTGCAATACACGTATAGTCTCCGATATCTTCATGTCTGATGTTACTGATGCGGAGTTCGGTGCCATCGTTGAAGATACCAACTGTTCCAGATGGTTCCACAGGGTTAGCGTCTTTGTACCATAGAATTTCTGGGGTTGGTGTGCCTTCTGCTTGGCAGTTGAGTATTATGGCATCACCTATTTAACAATAAGTACTTAATGAACTAACTAATGGGAATCAAGAAATAAGATTAGGTAAGACACGACAGAAGCGAAGAACACAGGATTCTTTTTACTTATTATACTCGAATAAAATTACGATTTTCGCTATCATTAAAGTTTCTATTGCTATTAATATTAGATTCACTATTGCTTTCTGAGAGTTATTGGAATATTATTGACATAGTTTCTTGTTCCGTGAAAATAAGAGAACTATTTTTAATAAACAAAATAGATGATGTTTTGATTTAAGTATTTCTTTTGTCTCACCTAGGTTAACGTATATAATCTCCTCCGGCGTGATAGAGAATCTCGGTGGGGCGTGCACGTCCAAATGGAACCACGTGCCGTTTTTGTGCTGGTTTGGAGACCGGTTAAGGAATACCACCTTACATTCGTACCATCCCTGTAAGAAAGTACATTGATATACATCATAAAGACGAGTTCTTGGTAAATAACAAATACCTTGCCATATAAGATGCAGTCCATGTACCTTACATATATCTTCGATGTGCATAAAGTATATATGATGTACTTGCCGTTAGTTTATCATCTTGTAGAACAATTGTTTATATTTTTAAGTATTACAATGATTTGAATTAAGAAGCAGTTCAAAAAATGTAATGAGTTATAATTATTATGATGATGTCGTTAGATTGTTAGGTGAACCCATACAAAAATTTAACGATGGAAGGTAAAAATGTGGAAAAGTAGTAAGGAAAATTTGATTTTACCTGGTCCGATTCTCGTATATTAGTGAGGTTGAGACTGGCAGCGCCATAAGGCGAATCGGGTGCCACGCGCGACACTCTGCCCTCATAGCCCTCTCCACTGTGAGTCGGGTAGCTCTCGTACCAGATGTATATCGGTATGTCCTGACCCTATACACACCGTCAAATGTTAACATCTCATAATCATCGGCGCGGTACACCTTCCGTTACCTAACTACGAACAATATCGACCACAACGCGTTCACTACATATATGTACAACAATGTCTTGTAGGAAGATGTCAAACTAAATACCAACAAAAACTAACTACAAGCATGCCAGTGTTACATAAGAATTTTGTAAGTAAAATTCGTATCTTCACGTGTAAAACATAAGCTTGTGTCATGCTAAATGTTGTTATTACAAGAAACATGCGATTCGGCTTAAATACGTAATATACACCATGTCAAAAAGGCAGATGTACTTTGTGTCTTTACGCAAGCTGATAGAATAACATGCGTTAAGACCAATGTTCCGCCTAAGTGAAATGCGTAGATTTCTAAATTAGCAGATACAGCGTGGGTACAGCCCACAGCCACAGGAAGAGAGACAGTCAGAACCACCGCCAGTGCGCGAGGGAGTGCGCGTGCGACGTGTCAGCCTTTATAAGCTTTCGCCAAACATACTGCAAAGTCGAGGTCTAAGGGGTAAATTAATTTTCACAATTTTTAAAGATTTTTGTACTGTTTATATTTTAATTAATTTGAATGTAGTGTATTTTTAAGCTATGTTTGGCTTTATTTATTTTGCATTGAAGGGACACCAGAAGAAAAAAAAGACTGTTTTTTGTGAAATAAAATAAAATTAGCGTTTAATATTACAGTTTGGCTGGCGATCGCATAAGCAACGTGCTCCCATTTTATCGAAGAGAAATCGGTGCGCCCAAAACAATTGAATAAAAAAAATCAAAGATATATGTGAGTGTAGTGTGTTTTATTGTACGGGGGTCTGCTGCTCTCTCGGACACGTTTCTAAGGTCTTTGTCACTGTGGTGTTTTGTCCTATTAGTGGGCGACGCGACAATCAATACGTTGAAGAGGCATCACATTGCTGCATACAAACTTTACCAGGATATTTATTTGTTGTTTAAATTCAATCATAATTAATAATTGCAAATTAATTTAAATAATGCTATTAAATAAGATGGTCGTATGATTACTTTATGTTATTGAATTATGGTAGGTATGTTTAGAACTGGTCAAGTTTGCATGCACCATAAGGCATGCGCGGGTCGACGGGATAATGGACAAACCCGGCCCGCGTTACTAGCACGGTACAATACGTGTCCCTTGGACAAGCATAAGATATACTTTACAGGCTGCGGAGCGCCACGACGCCACGACCTTTACTGAACAGAAATACACACACGAAAGATGAGCAGCTTTGTAATGTAAGAGTGGAGTGTGACCGTCATACCGTTTCGCCTACCTTCTTCTCCCACTGCAACACGTACGGCACGGGGACATCTTCGGGGAAATCCACCTGGCAGTTGAACACCACACTCTCACCGAGGATAGCCGTAATGTGTACGGCATCTTGGTGGTCTTGATGGCAAGTTACTATAATATACAAAATGAGATTGATATGAAACGGCAAACGTTTAAAATATCCTCGTGACTCGGCCATAGAAAAATAATAGTTCATTGGCTGATATTCGGTATCGCCATAAGTACCTAGTGACTTACGTTGTGTTAACAACACACATTAAAGTTATATACACATACATATTTTTATTTATGTAACCAGAGTAAAGAACATTGTATCCACACCACAGGGGTTCACGATTATAACTTACTATTAAAAGAACCTAATAAAGATTATTAGGAATACGTATTCAATAATTCTCCAATATTGGATGTTTTTCACAAAACTGTCAAAGTTATATAATTTATTTTTATTTCTGTATTCCCTTTTTATCCTAGTGGAGATTTGACAATGATGAATCAGGGAAAATAATTGATTTGTGAAAAGTTAAATACAAAAAAAATATTGTTACTGTATAAATTTTTCTTCCTTCTTTTACAGAAACTTCACGAATTTCAAATAGCGTTTACATTAGACTAAACAGACATTACCTGTATCTTTTACTTGCCGATAATTGTAAATTTAACATAATCACATCTTACTTAAAATCACGAGGCCCTTAAGCTAAGAAAGTACTTCGTAAATAACTTCGTACTTCTATCTACGGACGAAGTAGCTAATAATGCAGTCCAAATAGACCTATTGTTCGTCTAACAAGCAATAGACTTATATATATGTAGACAGATTAGACACCCACAGATTGACCTAACCAGAATTACCTCAGTCTATTGAAATCAACCCGTGTGCGAGTGGATAGTGCATATTGTTTAGGATTCAGCACAAACCTATATCTACGTGTAAACGTAATAGGCTCCATGAACGTGTCCTTCCGCATTAAAATTGTTATGTAAATAATAATAAAAACATTAGTAGATTTTTATCAGAATAAAAGTATTTTAATTTTTAGTTATACTACAAATATAAAGTATCATAATTGTTTTCACATTTTTGATATTATATCAGTGTTCCAACGGATGTCGGACATGTACGGATGTAATAAACGCGATACGCGATAATATAATTTAAATATATCAGCACAACATATATATATTAAACTCACGCCGACTGTAGGTTATAATTACAGTGATTAATTGTTTTTCTTCGACGGCTACTATCACCTCAGAGTAACCTAAAGAAAAACAAAAGCAAGCTAGTCACCCAGTTACTGAGTAAAAAGATATTTCCTTACCCGGCAAATATACAATCAGTAGAAGCAGCAGGCCGGCGGCGATGTGCGGCGTTAGCTCGGCGCGCCAGCCCATGCCTGCGCTCCCATGTCACGGCCGCGCGCGGCGACTCATCCTCTTTGCATCACCTTCAAACAATTATATATGCTTAAACAATTTTATTTAAAATAATTTGCGTAATAGGAATTTATTCATTTTTAGCCATCAAAATAGCGTAAAAAACGCGTATCCCAAGCTTGTAGGGCTGTGTGAGCCGGGATTTTTGGAGATATATTCACATAGATTTCCTTTATAAAAACTTTTGCTGTACTCGCTGAAGTTTTTAACGCCAGAAATGAATTGGATTCAATGTATTGAAACAAAATTATAATTGTACATTATTATAAACATTACACACCTAAAAGGTATCTTACTTTTATTACTACCCTAAAAACATGTTATAAGTAGTTTATGTATTATCATGTAAAACCTTCTGTAGCAGACTAAGAATGTATACTTTCCCATTTATAAATTTATAATGTAATAAAAATAGGGGACTAAAAAGAAGGTAGCATAAGCTGACAAGACTGTAAAAAACAAATTGAAGTACACTTAAAACCGACATACTAGAAACGCGATAGCCATCAGGGGGAACAAATGACACAGGTCAGTCACTTCGATAACGCTGACGTTTCGATTTTTCCATAACAGCAACGAATACGGATTCTTGTAAAAAAAAATTGTAAATGTTTTCCAGTTTTGCCCAAATCGGGTCTCATAGCCATACCTAAATGTGTATTCCTGTAGGTACGTGAAATCATAAAAACTAGTTATTTGTCAGCAATAGCATAGTGTAGAAACTATAAATAAAAATGCAAGCCTCATTACCTACCCAAAAACAAATAATTCCGACCGATATATTTGGAGACCCATAATTCCATAGTAAAATTCACAAAAAGTTTATCCAAAACCGATAGGTCGTCGCCAAAAAAATTATAATATAGGAACTCTTTTATCGTATTAAAAGGTTTTATGCGTTATCGTAGTCCTTAATTATAATAAAATTCCTTATCGTAACTTAAAAATCACGAGTACATACTTCTACAGACGTTTAGTATTATTAATGGTGTTGGGGGTACAATACAATTGAATTTGTACGTGGCGTTTGGCCTTTATAATACGCCCTTGGGCTATTTTTTACCATTGGAATAATTGCACTGCATCACGATATATTTTCGACTCGCGACCGATCCCTTATTCTGTACACGTTAACATTAAGTGCCATTACGTTCTCTATTTTCATATAAAGTATATTTAAGCTAATCAATTTAAAAAGTGGTTAATATTGATATATACATTACATATCTAGAAAAGCTATTCTCAAAAATAACTAAATAGGTTGCAGTAGGGAAGGGCTGAATATCTCGAAATAAAAATTCTCTTCTTAGTAATGCTGGTCAATTAAGGAATTTTAGATGGAATGCTATTAGCTCCTCGAGAGTATTTAGGTACAGCACTATGCTAGTGCATCAATACCTTGAGAACCGCAGTCCCTAGTCGGGTTATTGTAGCGGTCAGCGAAGACTAGGGCAATATTGATTTTCATACCTTGTCACAGCGTATGTTCGCGTTATGGCCGGCACGCAGAGAGCGAGAGGGCTGGGTTGGGGACGAGAACGGCAATGTGTAATGGTGCGGGGCTCCGTCATCTGTGGAGGGCGGTCATGGGCTCGCGGTTGGCGCGTGCGAGAGGTCGGGCGGCTGTCTGGGCACTGCCCGCCGTTTGCCGTATCGATCGATGCGCGCGCAGCCGCCGCCCCGTGTGAATGGTCCCCGGCTCACGTGCTGAGCTCAAACCATGCTCAATGCTGCTTTAAGGACTAGCTAAGCTAGTAAAGGCGATCTGAGCCTTACTCTCGCCTGAAGCTGTACGATGAAAATTTGACCTACCTATTTCAATTACGTCAAATGTATATATGTGTACCGAACGGCTATTTGATAATACATATTGGTTGTATGTAAATTGTAATGAAATAAGAATTTTGTCAGAAATTGTTATAAACTCAGAACCAGACATAATATTTTTTGTTTAGTAGGAAAGGACCATTTTTGACTATTCTGTTTAAAAGATGGCTAAAAACGAAATCGTTAACCGTCGAAGTCGTTTTCGTTCTTTAGAAAATATTTGTTCTTTCCATCAGTTGGCGACAACGAGCCAACAAAGATCCCGGAAATTCTATGTTGTTTTACCACATAAATTGGTTAAACTTAATACCGATAAGGAAGTAGGACTTTAATTTATATTGAAGTCATAGTTTTATTACATGAGTACTAATACAATTCATTTACAATTAGAAAGTGCAAAAATTGCATATGCAGTAATAAGTTTGTATAAGTTCATTTTATTAAAAAACTAAAATTAATCCCGTCTGAAATGTCATTTTACTTTATACCAGCATTGTGCACTAACTTTTAGGCGCCCAACGAAAGCGCTTAAAAGCTTCTTAGCAATATATATACTTGTTGCTACTTAATTTGTATAAAACCACAAACATAAATCGTTAATATCGATCAATACTAATAAGTTGGATAAAAAAATGGATGCATTTTAAGATTAAACACTATATTAAGCTATCTCGACCGGCTTCGTAAAGGCGAAAAATTGGAAACGTTTAAAATTCTGTATAAGATTCAAACTTTGTTCTGTAAGCGAGTTCAATATGGATCGCATTACTCTTTAGACGCGGTGTGCAAGTTTAAAGTAGGAAATCCAGAAGAGCTATCGATAAAGTTGTGGCTGTCGCGGAAACAGGATTACTTGTAGGACTTCCGCACTTCATAAAGAACCCTGTATCAAAGCTAACTTGATTATATTTGGATGCCATCAGCTATTTCTACGATTTTTAGCTTTTTAAATTCACCTGCATTTATTCTTACTATCTTCAAAATATTAGATAATTTCGGTTGGATAAGTGCGGTTCAAAGCTACTTGTTATATAAATATTAAAGTTTTTTATTATTTCTTTAGCTTGGGTTTTTATAGGGAAATATAAAAATTATGTCAAATCTTTTTTTAATTATTCTTTCCATCGTTAGAGATCATACAATAATTATAATTCTTAAAATATTTATGATATTTAAGAGCAATTTAAATAATTTTCTCATATTGTGAAGCTGCGTCGGTATTTGAGACAAACCTTCCTTTATTGGATTCTGGATAAAGCCCCTTTGATCAAGTGTCTGGCATTCTTCAAGAAATTAAAAACACCTTTACAGTGCATCTACTACGTACTTTATTGAAACCTGATATTACTTATATATATTTATTGGGAAAATATAACGCACAAAAATATATTATAGTTGTATAATTTCTATTTGATTTTCGGTAATAATGAAATTAACATTCTGACTGGTTCGTTAAATCTTTAAAGTAATTCGAAAGCAGAGCAAATACGTGCTGACCAGTGATAAATCGACGGTTAAGTAAGTGTATTACGCTCAGACCTGATTCGTCGCAACAAGCTTATGGGCATTTTTCTGATGCGTTAAGTAAAAATAAATAGTAAAAAAAGAATATATTTTCTTTATGGCAAAAAGACAATGTCCTATACATAAGGAAGGAATCGATTTTGTGTATTGTGAGAAAAGAACAGAGGCAGCTGTCTAGTAACGCTAGGTTAGAAAAAGACAGTGCCAAAAAAGTTTAATTATTTTAAGGTAAACAATTAATACAGATAATAAAACTTTTTCTACAGCTGTGATACTTTTTGACATTCAACACCTTTTGTCTTCAGTCACCGTGACCACGCACGCTGTAAAGCACGCGAAACGTCGCGTCGGTTAAATTTAATAGTATGAAAAATAATTGTAAATACATAACTTCAATCCGGTAAAAAATTGTTTTATTATCAAATGTGTGAAAGTTATGTCAATAAAAGACAATACTATTTTAAGGTTTCTTAGATTATATTGTATTCACCCGAGTTACTTGTGTTGAAGTTTAATAAGAGATTTTTAACCGTTTTAAACCATGTTTGGTTGTCATAATATTAAATACGATTTAATATTAAGAATCATGCGATGTGGGTTGGTAGTCAGTCTGTGAAACTCTGAAAACCTATACGTTTGTACGTATAGGTTTTCAGATTTCATATTGTTATGATAAGAAGTATCAATAGTTTTTTATTGCATTACAGCTTACTTATATCAAATTCCAGCCCGGATACACTTATTTAGCAAACGTCGCTTGTAGCATTCCTTAAACACCCGATTATAAACCTATCTCCACTGGTTCGCTTCAGACAATTTATTTGATTGAGTGTACACGAAGAATCTCCAGGGATATGTACGCTTAGAAATTTTTACGGTACAATTTCTCGCCCTCTATGTTATTTATCGTTTTAAAACTCTAGAAGGAACATAAAACAGTTTTGTTATTGCTAGAACCGACATAAACTGTTCGCTAAAAAGTAATTTACGTGCTTCATATATATATTCCATACGATCTTACAAATTCTTCGATTTTTGGTCTGTATGTATACCCAGTGTGATTTGACTCTAAAGGTTGGTTGACATGCTTTCTTAGGACATCTTGTAGGTATGTCTTATTCATAGTGCACCATAGTTCATACTGACCCACTAAATAGGTCACCGCATAACTCTGTAAATTCTCTTTGTAGATGTATTTATGTTCTACTGATGAAGTTGGGTTCTATTAGTAATGTTTGTTGGTACTTAGATCATTAATATCTTATATATTTTGGTAATACCATTAAAGCATTCACAAAGTTATTTTAGAAACCTGGTTTTGTTAATTATTTGCTTATTTTAATACAAGCCTTCGCAGTGGTGAATAAAGAATTATTTCCAGAATTACTTCTATCTACTTATCCTAGACATATAGGAGTTATTTCGGAAAAATCCCTATCAGGCTGGTCCCTGGTTGGCACCAGCGTGCACAATTATATATATATATATAATATTATTTATTATATGATATATTTTAATTATATAATATTACAAGCAAACTATTAAAAGCTACCTTGCGGGAGTGAGGGGGACCACACTCATATCGATTCATCTCTTTTTTTATGAGTGACTCTAACCTGTATATCACGCAGAAACACGTGAAGGACTTTTAGCTGCTCTCATAGTCTCTTCTAATTCCTATAAAGGAGTCGTGTTGATTTTTATAGCAGCAGCATGTAAATTCAAAGGTGGAAGCATTTAAAAGGGTATCTGACGATACAATCGTTTGATTTTACATATTTTTAAATCCTTTCCGTTTGCTAGGTAAATGTATAATTTTGTCGCCTTAAAACTGTTCCAAGTTATCATTATAATTACAAGGATTTTCAAATATATGAACGCTGCGGGCGCATATATTCGACGGTCAGAGATACGCTTGTTAATCGAAGAGATTAACTTTTCTGATAATACTGCCATTTCTATAACCAATCTCGTCATATTACGTTTCGGGATGGATCTCGAAAAATGGCACGAGATCTAGCGGGATTGGGATCTGGCGAGATCGGGATTGCATTCCATAGCTGCGATATTGCGCGCTACTCAATTGTGAGGTTGCATGGATCTGGTTCTCATGTTATTTTCACACATGTATATCCTTTCTATAACATATTCTTATGTATCTGATTCTCCTCCTTGTAACATGTGTGATGTTTGAGAGCAAAATTAAATAAAATAAATAAAAAATAAAATAAATCGAAACGTCGATCTTACTATTCGAAAATTGAAATTTCAATTTAACTTTTAGATTTCTAAATAGTGTCGTAAATATAAAATGTTGTTCAGTTAGGAATTCGTTTTGGAAAAAGGTTTGTGGCTGGTATGTAGATAGTCAGGAGAATCGCAACGTAAATCATCCTTGAGTTAATATCAGTAACAGACCGTCACAACAATATGCGTTTGGATAAGATATGACAGGGCGGTTCACGTCCACCGCACGCTCGCATTAAATAGCTGTACTGATGCCTCTTATCAAGAGTCTAGTCCATATCTATACTTGATAATAATAAGGCAAACTCTTGCATCTAAAATATGTTTGAAACAGACTTCAAAATATTTTCTTTAAAATAAGCGACCTTAGGTATTATTCAGTGTCTCAACACAGATCATAGTTTTTTACAAGGGGTACAACTTGTATCAGACCCAGAAAAGGTTTCATATCTGCGATAATGCGCGAGGCTTGTTTATCCCATACCTACATAGCTTAGTTATCTTAACCCGTTTCTTAATGCACATATAGAGAAAGAGGGAGAAAGAAGATTGCACGAGTTATGTGTAATTTATTTAAAGAATGCATTCATATAACCACTGTTCTTTATAAGTTTGACTATTTTAGAAAACTATTTCGTATAAGGCAACTATTGTCTGTCAACTTTGGATGTGGCACTGTCTCTGACCACGATTGTTCATAAGACTCAAAACGTCGAGTTTTGAAATTATGTAATATATTTGCATGATTCTATCCATTAAAGTTGTAATATTTCAATGTAATTAATACACGTGTATACTTACGACATAGAGCTAAATATTGTTTTACCAAAGACAATAAATGCGTCTTGGGCCTAACGGTATCCATAACAGATAGTGCATAGAATAAATTTTAGATATTAACCTTAAACTACTTTATACCTAAAATAGGTTGGGTATTTCAATGAAACGCCACAGAAGCCTGCAATATCCGGCAGCGTTCAATGCTCTGCGAACGTGATATATCCAGTATTAATTTGCGATTTCGATGTTCCTCCAGGTGAAATTAGATTTAAAACGAAGCAATAGCTTCAAGAACTGTATCTCCGGTGGTATATCGCTATCAACTTTATATTTCAAGACTACTTGATCTGCGGAAGTTTTTGTTTAAGAGCTCAACTGCGCGACGTTGAAACAAAGATATTGCTAAAATTTTTGACATGAGAGGTAAGCAGTGAATTTTTCAATAATAAGTTTTTATTTTGTATATTTTTTACTATCGGGATATATACTTGATGTTACTTAAAACTTACATGAGTCAAAAATTCGATGGAACGTTTGTTAGAAAGAATATTAAATTAGAACATTGCTACCTAATATCTGCAATACGCATTTTTACACGTTTTTATAATATGGTGTTCGAACTTAACTTCGATCGATATGGTTGAATGCTCTCAACGAGTTAAAAATACAAGCCCGTAATCAATTTAGCAGGTTTTCATTATCGGAGTCCCTGGTTTTGGCATACACGTGAAATGGCAAAAATGTTAATGTACAAAATTGATAGTAGGTACCTATAACATTGTTCGTATATACCTAAGCAATGCTTTTATTCTAATAAATAATTAAAAGTAAAAAATGTACTACAAATTTCTTAATGGGTTCAACGTATACGGGTGGTAGGATATGATGACATAATATAGAGCAATTCCTGTACTTCTAGCACACAGAGAAACCTTCGGTAACAACTAAACAAATATTTTAATTTATTAAGAAAAATATAATCAAGGTTGGTAAATTTTTGGCATTTAAGCTGCAAGAAGGTATTCCTTATAGACGATTCTCTATTACTGATAAATAGATAATCTTAAAAGCATGAAATTCACTTAAGCTTATAAATATTCCCTTTTAATACTAGGGAGTTAGCGCTTTTTTACCTGGGATTCGTTATGAAAGTTGAATGATGTCTGAAAGTTTTAATTAGTTTTGTAGGACGGAGGCACGATACAAAAATTTACTTACTCGTTTTTAGCATTTTATACCCGTGCATTAAGGTAAAAAAAGTATTGAAAAATACGGTCGATCTGTTATTTTAATATTAAAGTCGGAACTTCTTATATATACGTAAATAAAAATATGTGTGTAGGTATATTTTAATACAAATAATTTCTATACTTATTGTGTGATTGTTGTTGGGAGAAATAATATTTAAGTTCTCTCAAGGCGGCTCATACTTTTCCCTTATTTAATAAAAATAAAACACTGTTTTTAAGCACGATAATTTTACGTTTTCATTATAAATATGGTAAAGAAAGTACTAAGGAACATTATATATCAAATCCACTGAGAATAAAAGACCGTAATAAGGGGACCAGTAAAATTTGTTTATTTAAAGCAATACTCCTTATCTTGAACATTCGAAGCAAAATATAGGCCAAATTTCAGGTTTATCAGTGCAACAAACGGGAAGGAAAAGTGGGCGAGAGCGGCTGCAGGACGGATGTAGATATTCGTTTTGGCATGAAAACTAGACCAGGGTCTACCTTACCGTTGACAGGAAATAGTTTTATAGACTGTTTTATGTAAACATAACCTTATTATTATTATACGTATATATTACTAACTAGCTGACCCGACACACGTTTTGCCATGTATAGTATTTCTAAGGAACATTGTTTAAGTTCAATAAGAATAACTATCTGCTATAATAAAAAATATGGGTTGATCGTAGATGGGTGAAAATTATGGGTTGTATGTACTTTTGTATGCTGTGTCATAAAATATTTTTTTGGGGTGGACACCCCTTATCAATTAGGGATTTGAAAGATAGATAGTAGCCGATTCTCTGACCTACTAAATATGCATAAAACATTTCATATGCATCGGTCAAGCCGTTTCGGAGGAGTATGGGATCGAACATTGTGACACGTGAATTTGTTGTGAAGCAGGTGATTACTTTATTTTAACTTTTTCAATGTCGCCTTCAGTTACATATAAAAGTAATTTTGTGTTGTGTAAAAATTCCTGAATAACCTACATGAATTGTAAGATAATAAAAATATTTTAATCTATATTTATATCTTATTTATTCAATATAAGAAAAAAAATGTTTTCTTATCGGTCACCACGCTGAAAAAGTGTTACTTGAATTAATATCAAAGAAAATATGCTGCATTAATAAAAAATAAACAAATAATTATAATTGCATAAGTTGAAAAAAAATGCTATTCAATAGCTTAACCGCGGCAGTCTCCGAGTGCCACACGTTTTTTTTAGAAGAAGGAACCAATTCTGTCAACACATTGCACGTAATGCGTGTTGGTATTTAGACATCCGATCCAACACTAAAATAGTTTTAATTCAAACCAGTACATTCTAAGATAAGCTCCAAGCAAATAAACTAAGTGAAACCTCTTCAACTTCATATTATAAAAAGTATAGATTCTACATCAGTCAGGAATTTGTTTTGTACAAACCGAAGTCTTCTGAACCTGAATAAAAATACAAAGTTATTCGGAAATATAATTTTATATTCGCCCCGAGAGAACCTATTCGATTTTCTGTATCCATCAATAAATCCTTGATTGGAGATGCTTTTGAACAACCATAAAATAGATAATTTAAAAATATGTTTTGTCTGTGATTTGAGTCGCAATGCGTGCTATGAGGAATCAATAAAGTTTTGCGCACATAAATGAGTTTCACTCGTCGTCGTGCTTTTAAGTTTTAAAGATTGAGATAATACATTATCAATGTATTTTAATAAATAGTAGTATATTCTTTTGTTAAATTATCTATTAAAACAGCGATGCAAAGTATCGTTCTTAGTAGCTCGTATTCAAGTAGAGCGAAACTAAAAATAAAAAGTATTCAATTCATTTTACAACTCAAATTCTGAAGCAATTTTAATCTCGAGTTTTGCTAGTACCTCCCTCGATAGCACTTACAACCGGTGCCGAGATAGAGTTAAATTAATCAACGTGCAAATTTTACAAGATAGACTTCCGGAAACTTACTGAAGTTAAGATTCATTTCAGAATTGTAATAATGATTTTGCATAAGAGTCATCAAATGCTATTAAGGAGTACGAAGCAAACATATTTCGCGATTGATCGATTTTAATCTCGATTTTGAATCTCATTATTGTTTTTTTTTTAATTCAAGATGTATTAAAAAACCAAGGCGAAATTGTCACATTCGTTTTCGCTAACACGAGAGCTTGCGAGTAAATGAAAATTATCTTAAAATTAACAAAGCTCTAAATTAAGACGGAAATATAAATAAGAATATAAAGAAATGACAGAAGTATTATGAAAGTAACTATTAATTACTATAAATAAACTCATTTTATTAATAAATAAATAACTAACCTTAACATATAATAACTAAAATATATTATTAAAAGGAGTCCCTTTAGGCAAGGTTCCGAAGATACTGGCAGCGTTCCCCATTTGAAAGAAAAATTATGAAAGAATGCTCCACAGATTATTCAATAAGCGACATTGCTAATACCAATACATTGATACGATCTCAACCACAAGTTCAGTTTGGTAATTAATTATTTCCAAAAGAACCGATTACAAGTATACCTATAAAGTAGTAACGATTAAAAACTTGTGGCGATCGATTTCTATCGAAGGAAGGAAAGAAACCATATAGTTTATAAATACGTCTTGCTTGACGAGATTGTTTGGATCACGTTTCAGTATTATTGCACCTGACCGCAACTCGCCTTCACCTGTGCAATCCGCCTAAGACCCGTCTTCCTATCGACCAACAACAAAAAGCACAAAGGATGTGGGTTTTAACACAAATATAATCTTATTTCAAAACTTACATTTGCACACGTTTTTTTCTTGAAAAAATCGACAATATTTTAGCGAAACAATAAATCAATTACAATTATTACCCTAAACTGCACTGCACTGCACTTTACATACTAAGGATTTTTGTAATAAATAGATGAAATTACCTATTCCATTTATAAAGGCATATAGAAATTTCACCTGTCTCTGTATATAAACGCATTTGAAGGTTGATTGCCAACAGATGGCGCTGAATGTATTTAAAAGTCGGTATTAAAGTCATTCACGTTTTCTATGAATTTTAAGCTCAATGGTCATCACATTGCTTCCGGCCGGCTCGGTCGCCTAGGATTTACGAATGCTAGGGGGTCGAGGTATCTAACCTAACCATCTTATTGGGCCTCTTTAGCGGGGTGACGGGTCGACTCACGAGTCAAGAAAAATTGAAACCCCGCAACTTATATACATATAAATTATAAATATTATGTGCGAAGTAGAAATTTAATTAAATTGCAGATTTTTGAAGGCGAGGTTAATATAAAATACTGCGATCAGTAATATTTAGAAAATATCATATTTGCCGCATAATATTAAATAATTTATGTAAATTCTTTTTCTGTTCTAATAATACCCGCAATAACTGTTTTGTCATTACATTTTTTGTATACTACCACTATTGATTCAGGAACATCAAACGTTTTCGCAATCAATGGTTGCAAATAGAAATTACTATCATACCAATGTCAAACAACAGTCGGTTATTGATTTTAGCACATTCAGTTGTTTTCAGGGGGCGAGGGGAAGTGGGCGCCGGGAGGCAGTAAAACGCCAACCATAGCTCCACATGTGAATATTTGATGGTTGAATCTGACTGTGGCCACGACCAAATACGTGTCACACGGCTATCGAGATCCATTTAACGAGATCTTTGGATCTCTCTTTATAATATTGAGCTAGACTATGCTTTGTAGCTGGGTCGATTGATAACTTAGCAAGATCACAAGACTTTTGATTTTAAGAAAGTTCTTTTTGATTCTACTTTCACGTGCATTCGATCCATATATATGTCGCAGTAAAGTAGTTAAATCAAAGAGTTAATTAAATCTCTAGACATTTAAATAAATATCGATATTCAATCAACTCGCCAAAGTCCCGTATGACAAGTGACTGAACGAAATGTTTAACGAGTTTCCTAAGCTCCATCAAGCTGGAACCCGCTTTAGAAAAAACTTGATTTTTCTAAATTTACTTTTATCTACAAACGATGCTAGTGAATGTAGTAAACTTTATTTTTTTGTAGTATCATTAATTGCGCCGAAAAAATAATTAATACCGCGCAAAGCAGGAAATATTACAAATAATTCAATAAAAAACATTGAAACGGGTGCTAAATTGTTTGTAGTTTATTGTAGTGACAAAAAAAAAAATTTGTTACCCCACTTTATTAAAAACTACGGAATAAATGCTAAAATAACGGAACTATGCAAAAAAAAGACACCGACTCAAAAACTATAAACGATGCTAGTGAATGTAGTAAACTTTATTTTTTTGTAGTATCATTAATTGCGCCGAAAAAATAATTAATACCGCGCAAAGCAGGAAATATTACAAATAATTCAATAAAAAACTTTGAAACGGGTGCTAAATTGTTTGTAGTTTATTGTAGTGACAAAAAAAAATTTTTTTTACCCCACTTTATTAAAAACTACGGAATAAATGCTAAAATAACGGAACTATGCAAAAAAAAAGACACCGACTCAAAAACTATAAACGATGCTCATCAATGTAGTATACTTTATTTTTTTGTAGTATCATTAATTGCGCCGAAAAAATAATTAATACCGCGCAAAGCAGGAAATATTACAAATAATTCAATAAAAAACTTTGAAACGGGTGCTAAATTGTTTGTAGTTTATTGTAGTGACAAAAAAAAATTTTTTTTACCAAACTTTATTAAAAACTACGGAATAAATGCTAAAATAACGGAACTATGCAAAAAATACACCAACTCAGAAACTATAAACGATGCTCATAAATGTAGTATACTTTATTTTTTTGTAGTATCATTAATTGCGCCAAAAAAATAATTAATACCGCGCAAAGCAGGAAATATTACAAATAATTCAATAAAAAACTTTGAAACGGGTGCTAAATTGTTTGTAGTTTATTGTAGTGACAAAAAAAAAAAATTTACCCCACTTTATTAAAAAATACGGAATAAATGCTAATATAACGGAACTATGCAAAAAAAAAGACACCGACTCAAAAACTATAAACGATGCTCATAAATGTAGTATACTTTATTTTTTTGTAGTATCATTAATTGCGCCGAAAAAATAATTAATACCGCGCAAAGCAGGAAATATTACAAATAATTCGATAAAAAACTTTGAAACGGGTGCTAAATTGTTTGTAGTTTATTGTAGTGACAAAAAAAAAATTTGTTACCCCACTTTATTAAAAACTACGGAATAAATGCTAAAATAACGGAACTATGCAAAAAAAGGACACCGACTCAAAAACTATAAACGATGCTCATAAATGTAGTATACTTTATTTTTTTTGTAGTATCATTAATTGCGCCGAAAAAATAATTAATACCGCGCAAAGCAGGAAATATTACAAATAATTCGATAAAAAACTTTGAAACGGGTGCTAAATTTTTTGTAGTTTATTGTAGTGACAAAAAAAAAAATTTGTTACCCCACTTTATTAAAAACTACGGAATAAATGCTAAAATAACGGAACTATGCAAAAAAAAGACACCGACTCAAAAACTATAAACGATGCTCATAAATGTAGTATACTTTATTTTTTTTGTAGTATCATTAATTGCGCCGAAAAAATAATTAATACCGCGCAAAGCAGGAAATATTACAAATAATTCGATAAAAAACTTTGAAACGGGTGCTAAATTGTTTGTAGTTTATTGTAGTGACAAAAAAAAAAATTTGTTACCCCACTTTATTAAAAACTACGGAATAAATGCTAAAATAACGGAACTATGCAAAAAAAAAAGACACCGACTCAAAAACTATAAACGATGCTCATAAATGTAGTATACTTTATTTTTTTTGTAGTATCATTAATTGCGTCGAAAAAATAATTAATACCGCGCAAAGCAGGAAATATTACAAATAATTCAATAAAAAACTTTGAAACTTTGAAAAAACTTTGAAACGGGTGCTAAATACCGCGCAAAGCAGGAAATATTACAAATAATTCAATAAAAAACTTTGAAACGGGTGCTAAATTGTTTGTAGTTTATTGTAGTGACAAAAAAAATTTTTTTTACCCGGTGGTGTCTTTTTTTTTGCATAGTTCCGTTATTTTAGCATTTATTCCGTAGTTTTTAATAAAGTGGGGTAAAAAAATTTTTTTTTGTCACTACAATAAACTACAAACAATTTAGCACCCGTTTCAAAGTTTTTTATTGAATTATTTGTAATATTTCCTGCTTTGCGCGGTATTAATTATTTTTTCGGCGCAATTAATGATACTACAGAAAAATAAAATATACTACATTTATGAGCATCGTTTATAGTTTTTGAGTCGGTGTCTTTTTTTTGCATAGTTCCGTTATTTTAGCATTTATTCCGTAGTTTTTAATAAAGTGGGGTAAAAATTTTTTTTTTGTCACTACAATAAACTACAAACAATTTAGCACCCGTTTCAAAGTTTTTTATCGAATTATTTGTAATATTTCCTGCTTTGCGCGGTATTAATTATTTTTTCGGCGCAATTAATGATACTACAAAAAAATAAAGTAGGTATACTACATTTATGAGCATCGTTTATAGTTTTTGAGTCGGTGTCTTTTTTTTTGCATAGTTCCGTTATTTTAGCATTTATTCCGTAGTTTTTAATAAAGTGGGGTAAAAAAATTTTTTTTTTGTCACTACAATAAACTACAAACAATTTAGCACCCGTTTCAAAGTTTTTTATTGAATTATTTGTAATATTTCCTGCTTTGCGCGGTATTAATTATTTTTTCGGTGCAATTAATGATACTACAAAAAAATAAAGTTTACTACATTCACTAGCATCGTTTGTAGATAAAAGTAAATTTAGAAAAATCAAGTTTTTTCTAAAGCGGGTTCCAGCTTGATGGAGCTAGTTTCCTACACGTTCCTAGACAACAAGACGCATTTCAACTTTGGTTGGAAAAAAATATATATTTTCCTATATTGTCAAAAAAATATATATTCCTATTGTCGTTTAATATTTTATTATTTAGGAAAATAAATAGCCAATAAATATATTTTACAATAATAATACATTTGTTTAGTTCGTTTATTAATTACCTTTATTAATGGCATGTTAAGTATTATTGCTCAACCTAAGTATAAACTAGATACTAGCTAGAACCTATTCCACAAAAATTGTATGGGCGAGACAAGGCATACAAAAAGAAAGTATAAAATATCTTCAACAACAAAATTTAAATCAACGATACAAATGAAAAATATGCTTACTAACACAATGAAAATTATTATCAACCTACCTTAACCTAACCATACAATAAAACAAAACACAGAATTTGAAAGCTCTCACGATCACATACACACGTCTTTGGTGAAATTGTAACAAGACCACAATTTGAAACAAAAAACCACTGTCAAAAACCAACGTTTGCCAAAAGAAAGACTCTAAAAGTTATCAGCTGTTTTCTTGACCGCCACCTTGTTTAACATTATTAATCAACACACTGGCTTTCGGTCAGACAGATTGTTAAACGTTTTCGACGCTGCTTTATTTCAATCAAAACGCTAGCGAGTTGTCTAGAGATTCAATTAACTCTCTGATTTAATACTTTACTGCGACATGTATATAAATATATATAAATATATATATATACTTTATAAAATATGTAAAAATATTAATTTTAAAACGTATATAATTAGTCCAGTCTACTGACAAATTATATCTAATAAGTTTTTAAATAAAGCATCGTGAAGATTTTTATAATAAGGCCGGTCATTGCGGTTTTTCTATCCAATCCCCAATGCCACAAGTCAACTGCATTTCTTAATTGCCCTTGTTTTTCTATCTCCTCGGACACTGCATTGTACTCGTATTTCTGAGATAAACCATGTGTGCACTTATAATTAACAATTACTTTGATACAGTGTACCGCTTACGAAGATCTTTAGCTTTAATAAAAGCTAAATTTAATTCATACTTATTTGTTGATATAATTCTACTACTACATCTACTTACGACATTCGAACCTAGGTTCATAATATATTCTAAAATCTAAAGTTTACATACTTTCCATGGTCCCTTATATTTAGTTTTTTAATTTCCTACAACTACAGACAGGGCACATTCCTAAAAGTTTTGTATTATTAGAAATAAGTGTTGAAAATAGATAAAGTTCTATGAATGCCACATAAAGACGATATAAGTTAGAAATTAAATCAACTGTAAACTGATTCAACATACATTTTGCAGTCAGAAGCAGTTATGTTTGTAGAAGCGACGTGTGCATACTCTAAATGCTGATGTAATATTCATGATTATGTCCCTGGTCCCGAATTCAAACTTTATACGCCAAGTGCTCGTTATATCTTGTCTTTAAATAATTGATTTCCCCTCGAGATGTAAGATTCACGATGTTTATGTGTACGCTGTATGTCTCTTTGATTATTCATATCGGAAATCTTTTCGGATAACTGACAAAATATAGTATTTTTTTAATCAAAATCTAAAAACAGAGATTACATTTGTTATAAGCCTTATTAATTATGAGCAATGTTAGCCTAGTGGCTTCAGCGTGCGACTCATCCCTGATTCGAAGCCCGGTTTCACCAATGCAATTTCTGTCCATGTGCTCATTAAACACTCACTCGGTGAAAGAAAACATAGTGCGGAAACCGGCACGACATAGACCCAAAAAGTACTTGAATAAGAAAAAACATAGGATCCCACACACTGTTTTATTGTGTTTTTTTTATTTTTTTTATTCCTCTATTTTATTCTCTAAATATGTGAGGAACTTGTACATACTAACTTTTTTTACTATAGTAGTTTTATTCTAGGAGTACATTGTCTTCACATATAATTATTTAACTAATGTATACAAAATATTGTAAACCTATTTGAAAAGAGTAAGTGTGGATTTTCTTGCCCATTCTTCTCCACACGAAACTACCTTTTGGAAGGGGCAACTAGAATCATTTTTATATTTTATTTGACGTTCAAAAGTGCTATTTTAGGTGGTCTAACTGAAATAAATGATTTGACTTGACTTGACTTGAATTGATTTTATATAATGTGACCTAAAAAGGTTGTAGCGCCACTGGGATTTTCTATATTATATACTATAATGCCCCGAAAATACCCAAACGAACCGACACATTTCTGCATTCTGTGCATTGGTGTCTTTCGGCCTAAAGGTAAGACACGTGCACGTCTAATCGCGCGCTATCATTACCGAAACAGTTATTATGATATAATTTCCACGGATAGTTAAGTTTCAATATTAGATATATAATAAAATAGCGTATATATACCTATATTAAAGAATAACAAAACGTTATTTCAACTTTAAAATGTCAGTTGAGAAAGTCCATTCAACAACGGCGCATTAGATAAAAAGTTATACTCAGCCGGATAATGATCCAACATCAAATGAAACTGACGGAGAGCAGACGGAGCTTGCGTGATATTTCCTCTGTTGTAATTATACGGGAAAACTACATTGAAAGTGTTTTAAATTATACAAAACAAAGATATTCACTGCATGTACGTATTTTAAAATTGTAATGTATAATTGTATTGACAGTTCTATCAAACCTTTTTATAAGTTTTGACTTTAAAGTTAGTCAACATGCTTTGGCCAATTTTAGTGTTAGTATTATTTATGTATCGACAAACTGCGCATTTAAAAAAAACCGTTCAGTTTTTTTAATTTAATTTATAATTCTAAACATGTCTATAAAGCAAGCAAGATTATCAAACTCATATTTTTTATACAATATACAAAATTGTGTAAGTATACAACCGAATTTGCGAAGCAATACCTTCTTGCATGGTTTAACAATGAGTCTTGCGTGACTTTATTTAATGATCCACAAAATAAGGTTACTAAAACAGGTTAGATACATAAGTTATATAGTATATACTCTTTGACTATCTTTTAGAACTTATCCCCTGAAATTGTTCGCATTTTCATGCATTTATCACAGCCGTTGACAGTAAGCTAAAGATTTTTGGTGAGTGGGTAAGGTCCTATAACTAAAACTTATTATGATGATCCCAAAAAGTGAATACAAGCGTAAAGACAATCATATGTTTTGATTATGTATAGACTGAATTGGTAATATGAAAAAGGGGAAAATATCACTGACGTCGAAGATAATAATCAATAAATACCTATATAAGAAGATATATTATAAGTAACTATGCCATTATTACACCATATTATCAACTAATAACTATGTTTACCTTGACCCAGTTTGTTTTTCACATATGTATTATGTAATTTATGTTAATATCGACCTACACGTTACTGAAGATGAATGAAATTTACTAGTAGATACTACGATCTTTTTTAATATGCAAATATTTTTTTTATTTTAATGAGTCTATATACTTGAGGACCAATGCATATTGTTTTGTTTGTAAAGCACTTTTTGCCGCCACCACGACTATGTGGTACCAGCTGTCCGTCGAGGTTTTTCCGGACCAATTCGACTTACACTCCTTTAGGAAAAGAGCGTACTAATTCTTAAAAGTGTCCATGAGCAGCGGAACTACTTAATAAGGTGATCCTCCTGCCCATCGTTACATTAAAAAAATAGAATTGTTTTATTAAAACGCAATATTATTTTCATTGAATTCATATATAACCCGTCAGTTCCGCATAAATAAACGAAATCAGTTCATTTTGGCTTCTTATTCATAGGGTTATTAGTTATTTCATAATGAAAAATATACTTTGATTTGGAATCCGTATAGGAGATGTGATGATTTAACTCTGGCATTGTTTACCTTCACATTAGCATCTATGTCAAGCTCGGTTGAATGAAATTACAAAAGCGACGGGCGTGGAGGTTAAGGCGCCTACGCAATGTTCGCTCGACTAAAACAAGAGATTCTTTAGCTATTTTAATATCGTTTTTGTCTATTTCAGAAAATTACGAAGATTTTATTTATACAAAGCTTTGAGCTTTCATTTATACAATTTTTCCTAAGCAATTTAGTATCAAATTCAAATGTGATAAAAATTCTATAAATCTTATTTTAGAGTTAGCACGCTTATAAATAAGACCGAATAAGGTAGTGAGGAAAGGTTTTTTTTTATCTTAAAAAAGCCCAATGTTAAAATATTTGGTGCAAAATGTTAAATAACGGTTCAACTATACTAAACTAAATACGAAACTTCTGATATAAAATGTAACTTTAAAATAGACACTACCCAGATATACATTTTTACCGTACATTAATGATTTCACTAGTTGTTAGTTACATTGTAAATAAAGAAATCAAAAGTCCGAGAGCGGTCAAACTTTAATTAATATTTATAATATAGCGCTTAAATATTATTTTGAATGTTAAGTTTTTATTTTTTTTTTTTTACTTTGGTAACTTTATAGATAAAATAATTAGACGCAAAGCTTAATTAATAGCTCAACGTTAGAATGGAATAGGCGCCCATCACGTCTCAGACCGGTCCCAGGTCAACGAACCTAGAGCCTAGCTCGCCATGCTGTCTTTGGTTTCGTTTAATTTCAAGTTTCAGCTGATACAGTTATGAATAATATTCACATCCTAGAAAAAACTATGCTTAAATAAGCAGTGCTTTCTGTCAACGTCTGTATTCTATAAACACTTAATCAATTGAAACGTGGACGGACTATCATTTCGTAAACGTAAACGTACTTACTTTTTTATACTTTACTTATTTTATATGTATATATTATATTACTTATTATATATGCAATGTGAATTATATATTTTTATATGTATTCATAATCATCACCTCAATATCACCACAAGACTATTAAAAATACTATGATTTATTATTATTACTTAGCTACTTTGGCCATATTGCCAGAAAATAACCGGATAGTCACGACAAAACTGGTAATGGTAGGGAGTGATATGATGGCAGAAGTCGGGGTCGATCGCATACCCGTTGGTCTGACCAAATTAAGACAATTATGAGTCTCAATGCCCTGAGACAAGCGGAGGGTAGAGCAGTGTGGAGGCAGCAAGTCGATGTACTGGTTAGGGCTTTCCAAGACAGGCACGACCGTCAGTATTGAAGACTAAGAAGAAGAAGGAATTGTTTTAATATATTTATCACATCCAGCAGTTCATTATTTATATTTTTAACACGAAGGCTTCGAGTATTCAGTGACTTAGTTTAAAATGTATAATTTAGTTTGTATATGTAACTGTAACATTGAATAAAAACTAAAGAGCATTTATTTTTGTAAAATTTTAATGTTCAACGAACATTGTAAATAAACAAAAAGTAACCAGCTGCGGAAAGCACTGACGCTTGTCAATGCAGACATTTAACTGCACCTGTTACAACTGGGTATTTTAACAAGCAATACAGTTATGTCTAACCGAGTTATTTAACAAAAATCTATTTTTTAGATGAGAGCGTGTATGTAATAGCAATTTTATTGCAATAGAAACAAAATAATTAAATGAATTATGATTACAAATCAAATTTTTCTATTTTTTTAAATACCAATTTTACATGTTACATACATTATAAAAGAAACTGAATATAAGTAATTGGCGAATAAACAAACCCGGGCTGGGCTTTCCGCGCCGGCATTTCAGAGTTGGTAAGTAAAGAAAAATGATGGCCTATAAATACAATCAAAACCGTAAACCTTCAAATGTTTCAGTGTCCCATTGCTGGTTCCCTTTATACACCACAGTGTATGGTAGCCAAAAAATAACCGCATAATTCTCCGTCCGTAGTAAATTTAACTTAAGCTGAATCCTCTTTCGAGTCAATGTAAACACCGTTTTATTCTGATACTATGGTTAGTCGTGGAAAGGAATTTAACTACTTTAAAATAAGGAAATAAAATATATTTTTTATTCAAACTTTACTACTTCGTTCCATTTACTAAAGAAATATTTTTATTAACTATAAATACATAATTACTGCTTTACAAACTCTGTCTGAAATAGTTAAGTATTATAACAAGTACGGTACTATTTTATTGCTGTTAAACTGTTTAAAAATAGGCTATGGTAGATTCTTCTACGAATAAAAAGCTAAGGTAATCCTTGCAAAGAGAAACGACATCGCAGCGAAAACATCAGAAGCTTAAACCGTCAAACAATTTATCTGATTGGCTTTCTCGACAAAACTAGTAACGGAATAAACAAAAGCAAATTCTTTGCAAGAGCCCTTACTGTGAGTTGACAACGAATAAATTATCGCAGTCTTCGAAACCTGGAAACTCGTAATAAATAAATAAAATTGAATGTTATAAAATAATGTTATTTATGTTATAGTTTAGTTAAATTGTTAGTTCGTTATATAATTAAAAGGCATAGTAATTTCGTCTTGCTCAATAAATAGTTAATAAGGTTTATTTGTTTAATTATTACACAAAATACTTAAAAAAAATTCTAGTAACGTGACAGTTTATTCAAAGTTCATAGTATTGTCTTTTATTGACATAACTTTTACACATTTACAGGAAATTTTATAAATAAAATCTCAAGATCCGCGAAAATAGAGGACACCGTGAGCCATTTCTGCCAAAACCCACAAAAAGATGGAATCTTTTAGTCGATACCAACTCCGGGGAAATAAAATCAGATAATACAACTTTTTCTACATCTGTGATACTTTTTGACATTCAACACCTTTTGTCTTCAGTCACCGTGACCATGCACGCCGCGCTGTAAAGCACGCGAACGTCGGTTAAATTAAAAATTAACATAATTGTAAATTTATAATACATAAATACATAACTTCAATCCGTTAAAAATTGTCTCCTTTATTCAAAGTTCACTTATACTGGCGTACACATTATTTTTCTCCAAGACCATAAAGCTAGTTTTGGAATGTAGTCGAAGCAAAAAATTAATCTAGATGCAGGATGCCACCATCATAAAGGCATCTGTCGTTTTTGCACGACAGTGCATCCTGATAAGCCGTGAGATTTTCTATGCAGTTTTTAATTTTAATAAATGAAACATTTGTTGTTGTTAAAACACTGTTAGTATATATATATATATAATATGTACATAATAAGATAATTGTTATTTCCCATCCGTATAAAGGTACTAAAATCATCGGCTATTTATCATCGCGTATAAAAAAAGACTGACACTTCGCTGAATAAATTCTGTGATACGTGAAGACTAAATTGCCAACATAACATCAACGATAAATCACTCAGCCAAAGAACCAATCTATTTTACGGTTTAATCAGAGCTTGCCCTATCTAAACAGTTTTTACAATGGCACGACTGCAAAGAGATATTATCGTCATTCAAATACCGCCGTGTATGGCGCTTCGCTGATTAAAAAATTAAAACGATCCGGGATTATATGCAAAACAGTTTTATTCCTACATTATTCCGCTGTTTAATCGTACTGCGAAGTTATCATTGTGCTATGCGTTTAACATGTTTTACGGTGTATTTGCATCATCGATTATGAAATCGTGCCCATTATTGTGTTAGTATAAGAAACAATGTGTTGTTAAGAATATTTTTTACCATACCATGCTGTAAATACTATAATTAAGTTACGAAGTATAAAAACTTGGGGGAAATGAAAAATTTCTTTTAGATAAATAGAAATTGCTTACTATATGTTGTTGAAATGATTGTTAAGTCTTACGTCTGTAGAACTAGTGGAGCTACAACCTTATAGGTGATCATTATTTTTCTTAACGTACAAGTAGATGATCAGTCGTCTGTGCCTGACTAACGCCGTCTTCCTTTACCGTATGAGAGAGAGTAAAATGCGCACATAGATAGCTCATTGGTGAACAGCCGTGGATCGAACCGACGACCTCAGTGAGAGTCGCAAGTTGAAGTTATTCAAATTTATTTGAAGAGAGGCCATACCGATGCCGAGTAAAAGCAAAATCTCTAAGCTATTGGTGAATGTCGTAGGATTTTAGCTTAACTCTTCGTTTAGATACGAATCTGGATTCTACAGAATTTAATTTAAAAATTAATATAGCGTCAAAGGTGAGCCTAGCATAGAAGAAGGCTTACGGGTTAAAATTACATTCCATTTAAAGTGCAGGCGGCCATATAAGCCACGACAGAAAATGTTCCTACAATATACTTAATTTGCACGACGGCAGATGTTTAGTCTTCCATACGCCGAATTCTAATACATTTATTTAGGAAAATGAACTCTCAAGCCTGCGCGAAATTAATTTAGCCATAACTGTATGACTAAATTAATTGATAGGCTGATTGGCTGATTAGTACTTGCCTAAAAAGACAAATAAGATTTGTTCTAATTTCCCATTACCATTATTTAAAAGCAGAACAACTGTTCTTAACTAATAGGTGTTAACATTGCCATAACTGTATCAACCTGTTTTCGAGGAGTCAAAATACCCATAAGAGGCTGTTTTAATCAACAATTTTTAAAATTAAATAATAAACATTAAGTCGAATATTATGTAAATGGATGATTAATAAGTTTTATTGATATGTACCTAATTACAAAATATGAAATGTCAAAATAATGATAGCTTAGCTGGGTGATGTAACTGTTCCGTGCAATAATAAGAAAAAAATTAGCTTTCTAACCTCGTCCGCTTTTCTTGCAGAGTCTAATGATCGGATTAGAGCCGGCGACCTACTTGATTATATTAACTATACGTTATACAACATAAGTGGCTTGCTATGTAGAGAGAGATTTTATTAGTATCTATAACAATCGTGTAGTAATGAAAAACATTAATATTGAATTAATGTTATAATAATGAATTGTCTGATGCGATCCTTCTATATTTAAACATTGAACTTCCCGCGTTCAATGTTTAAATATATAAGGAAAAAGGAAAGGAAAAGCATAATGATTTATTTCTTACTAGCTGACCTGGCTAACTTCGTTCCGCCCTACAACCTTATAATATCGTGGTTACTTTAATTTAACTTATTTTAGGATTTCATTAATGTTAAGTATTACATTAATACAACTCTTTTGCAAATACAGAAATGTTTTATTGCTTGCCATTGCGAAAGAAGAATGGCAGTTACATTAGGCATCTTCTCTCTAGCGTCAATATGGCGATACTGCATGTTAAGCACTTTCTGATATCCAACATCTTTTGATCAGGATCAAAGCATGGTTATGCATCTCCTCATTCACCTCAAGATCGGAATTTCTTGAACTGACACGAATTCGACGTAAAATGATGCGTAGTTTTGTCAACAGATGGCACCATATGGTTTTTGCATTCGTAAAATTAATTAATTAATGTATTGCTATTCGATAACTTATCCGATATTTTATTGCTTATTCTGCTATTCGGGACGGAAGCAAATCCAACAAATCAAAAACAATGGCAATCGGTCCAGCCGTTCTCGAGTTATAAGTGTTGTAACAAACACGACTTTCTTTTATATATATAGATATAATCTATATAGTTCAAACGTCATATAATTTGAACGCACAACTTACTGGCAACTGCCTTATTTAAAAAATATTTTACAGTTAAAATGGATAATGGAAACAATATGAAGTGAATACTGTAAACTATTGTATAGCTTCCCTTTGTTAAAATGCAATTGCTCTTTTATGATCGAACTATAAAACCTATCAAAGTTGAAGTTATGTTAGTTCCATTACGCCATATTCTGAACCTGTCGAACTTTGCCCGTACATTCCGTTGCTCATGCAAAAGCTCTCTAGCAAATGGAGTGAGCAATATTAAGACCTGTACTTATGGAAAACTAAAATGAGAGAGTGGGTTGAATTTGAATAACATTCGAGAGAACTAAGTCCAAATTCCAAAGAATAATTATAATGATAATTCACTAAAGTATACAAACTTTTAGTAGATATAAGGCTCAACCCCAATGGCCTTAGTATTTATCGAAGTACAACATATATATAACGTCGAATTGATTCAAAATCGATCAATAATCTGGCTTAAAATATATTATTTCTATTTTTCCCCAAAGTTTTACTGCCGCTGATAGTTCTGCTTACATATAAATGCTACTAAAAAAACCTTGCTAGTCTAGAAATTGGCAATTAAAGTTTGCTTTGCTGAACTGAAAGGCAACTCAAAAGAAACTTATTACTATAACCTTGTATAAACTACTTGCAGGAAAATTGAGTTACAGTTAGACTGGGTGTAATAATGCTCGCGCATCGGTAAGTTCGGAACGGCGAAGTAAGCAGTTAATTAACCAAACTTGACGTGTACTTCAAACATAAAGATATGAGAAAACTTTTGACTCTGCATAACAGACTGCGTAACGAATCGAAATAGCTTTTTCTCCGATATGGAAAAAAATATTATATTTACAGAGAATGCCAAAAGGACGTCGAATTTCAACGTCACGCACTCCATCAAGTAGAAATGTGAAATTGAAGCGCAGGTATTTTGAAAGAATTATTATTACATTCGTGATTCTTCCATATACCATACTTTTATGTATCAAATAAACGCAAATTGTATTCATTTTATATAAAATGTATAAAATCCAAACACTTGGATTGTACCGCATCGACATGTTATTAGTAGTTAAACACAATTTTACACTTAGAAAAGTTATAACGGTTAGTAAAAGATAGTGAGCAGACTTAGTTATTTTGGATAAAACAATAGTTCTTCGTGCTGGAAGGTAAATATCAATTGTTAATAACAAAAATGTCAAAAAAAAAAACAAATAAATGTTTTAATCGTTGATATCAGAACCGCACAATCAGAGTAATAACCGTAAATGTACTGCAAAAAATACTTTCAGCATGCTTTGCCTTATTACCATTGTCGACAAAGATTTAGAAATACGTCATCAGGAGAAACAAAGTTCATTAGGAGCACAATTCCGCGAAAATAGTCTGAGAAATTTTTCGAAGAAATGTTTTCTTATTGAAAATTTTACACTTTCTTACTTATAAAGATATAATCAGAAATGTTTATTATATTATTGGGCTTACAGCTTTTTTTGGATCTTTTTATTTATTTTAATTATCTTTAGATAACGCGAGTATACATTTAAATAAAAGAGCGACATTTACATTTTTAATTCTCTCAGCGAGAGCTGTAAAGCCCCCAAACGAAATAATGTAATAAATTTCTGTGTATATCCGTTAAACAAGTTTTATTTTGACTTCATTCCGTAGAACTTAACCATATATTATGCATTCTACGAGTATAGCATGTATTGTAAATGGTGATTGTCCGTAAAAGAATCCGTAGAGAGACCGCTTTAATTATTTGATTCTAGTATTAATTAACTTTTCGAGAATAATTAAAAGCGTAACATGTTCCCCTAGGAATAAAGAACGAAGGTTATTAATATTTATATGATCCAAGACCTAATTAAGACACACATTTTTGTAATGGAAAACGCCATTGCGTTGGTTAATAGTCCTATTTAAAAATATAAATAATAAAATCCACTGAAACATTTATTTACATTACCATAATTATTTATACTAATAAAACTTGGTATGGACATAAATCAATAACGTGCCCATCTGGTGTTAATGTAATTACTATTTAATTAATCAAACGATATTAATAATTCTTGCTTGTGTTCGCGGTGTTTGTTTTCATACTAAATTATCTACATTTAAGCGACTGTCCTTAAGAGATGGACAATTTGAAGAAAAAAACCTTTTAGACGACGACGTTGCAGCAATTATCTAGTGTTCTTATAATTACATTCTTACATCATGATAAAGTATAGTTGCAGCATGAGAACAGAAATGCATTGTGTAGGTTTTGCTCATTATTTTTCGTGAGATCTGTTCGACCTCTATCTGGACTACTTTGTGTAGTAGACTTATCAAATATTAAAACATCATAAAACGCCTCTTAATAAACGATAAACAGGATCAAGATTTGATGCCACTCGTAAAAATTGGTTGGCGCCAAAAATTGGTGGCGGTTGTATATGACAGCTCTATGTAAAACCTGCTTTATAAGTTTTTAATTTGACGCCTTTTTGACACATAAAATGTACGCCACAATACATAATTTTTAATGGCTGCTTATTTTAAAGGTTTTATAGAGGTTTGAATGTTGTGATAGTTAAATAATATTGAATTTTGCAAAGGCTTAAAATTCGAAATACGTCTAGAGGAGTGTCGTCTTACGGCTATTTGCGATGGCTTATTGACAGCAAACAACGTTGTTAGCAAATACGTTCTCGCCGCCGGGCTCCAATGCAATGTCTTTATTCGACTAAACTCCGACAACCACATTGGTAAACATCAATATCGCGAAATTCTTCCATTTTATCTTCTAAGATAAAACTTTGTATTTATTTAAGTTAGAGATCTTTTCACTAAAGATTGAAATCTGTGGTTGAGGCGAAGTATTTTTGTGCTAAAGTAAAACTGGTATTCTATGATTGACAGACCGTTATTTAGACAAAAAATAAATTTCGTTTCGTTAAGTTTAATAGAAATACCATACCTATCTAGGTGTGGTATAATTATATATTTTAACCTTTTTAAAATTATTAAATTACGCGCGTCAAATTCAATTCAAATAAATAATTATGTTAAGAGGATGTCATATAATGTAACATGATGTTCATGAATGAGCAACGTGAACGAACACCGACAATGCTATAGAATTTATATTCACTATTATTATACAATAATAACATTCTGTTAAAATTTATCCTTGAAAACGATGTACATCATTTTATCACGAAATTACGCGAAGACAAGTGCTCAGACCGGGCATCGAACCGGCTTCGCAGCAGGTTTTGACCGCCTTGACCACTTCACATCCGTCAATTGAAATTATGTAACGTACACTTGAATCAACCGTGAAAATATTCTTAATAATAGCTGATAGTTGTTCATAATCAAAGACATCTGAAAGCATATTATTCTATGGTATTATTACTACAGAAAAAGACATCGATTTACAAGATTACGACTGCCATGGCTGATAGATTATATGGTGTACAATAGTACGAATCTACGGACAGTGAATTTGAAATGTACATGAGAAAAAACGTGTGGAAAGTATTAGTTCCCATCACACGTTATGTATTTGATAATGAGAAGGGGAAAAACAAATTTCAAGGCAGATGAAGCTCGATCTATAGTGACGGTTTCGTACCTACAAACTCGTGGGGAAAAAGAAGTAGCTAGATACGTGATGAAAATAATATAATACACTAATATAGTACAACAGACTATAAACAGAACCTTTAATTTTTACTCTGTGGTCGTGTTTCACTTGTTTTGTCATTATATACCCGATGTAGTTATAAAAGATTTAATTTAAACAAAAAATTAAAACTTGGCAAATGTTATTAAAATGAATAGCAAGTAAATACTTCATTAATTAATCTTAGCCAGCCTTAATTATCTCGCGCCTTCGCGATATACATTCGTTAACAATTTTAATTTTCCATAATTAATTCACCCGTTACCACGTTAAATATCGGTCAACATGACGCTGGTAATTAAACAGTATTTTCACTTATAATACTTATATAATAAATATAATAGTATTCGGGGGATTATTTTTCCGACCCAAATGTCGGCCAATAGAATTGCACCATGAGACGAAATGTACAGTTAACAAATAAGAATTTCATAATGAATAAAACAACTACTTAATACTTTTCTTGAAGCAACGACCAGAGAAAATTTTCACAAAAAATTATCAGTATAATACCATGTAGGTTGTACCACGTGACGTCGAATGGTGCAATTCTATTGGCCGATATTTGGGTCGGAAAAATAATCATAGTAATATTTGGGAATATTTCATAACTAACAGTTGAATTTCGACTGTGACCTATGTTCATTTTTTTTTGTTGTTTTGTTAGATGCGGTATGAAAGAACACGAAGACTCTTCAGAAGACATGTCAACGCGAACATTGTACTGGTATAATAATAAAGATCGGCGTTATGTCAGAATTTCGTCACTATTATTTATTAAATACATATCTTAAATGTTACCATATCGCGTTTCAGAGCGGCCGTGGGAAGTTACAAAGAATGAAGGCATTTTTGTTTTCGCCGCATTTTTCCTAGGTTATAGATATGGTTAATCTTTCTTTGACCTCGTGTCATTATTTCGTTTCCTGTATTTCGTATCATTGAACACACCAGCGGGGAAAAATAAATACAAATGGGTAAACAAGTATGTGTTGTTGCTATCATAAAAAATGAACTGTTCTAAAATAAATTACTTTTACTATAAAAATTTATAGTTACCATAGAACAGTACATCTTAAGGGCAGTTACACTCTTAATTATTAAAATCTTTACAATTAAAGCAGGAAATATTAAAGTATTATTGTAGTGTAATAGGTAAGACATTTATTTATATCTATACAATTGTTTTTAACAAACATATGATCATAACCCATATTGTAACTAGTCTGGCCATAAATATACTGTTAAATACAACTTTTCTTTTTTTCAACTTTTTAATTATTTTGAATTTGGAACACGTATATTATTTTAAAAACTTTTTTCGATTTTGCGCCATTTCACATATTTTTTCATGTTCATTATCAGATTACAATATGGAATGGGGTGTTAAATAGGATCGCAGTGATCGCCTTGAACAAAGTGGGTATGGAGCCGTCGGTCATATTCCAGACACTTCAAAAGCTTGGTATCAGCCGTATGTTCGTATATTGTACTATCATAAGATACAACAACACTTTGTCTGTCGAAGACCAGCAAAGATCGGGGTGGTGAATATAATCAACCAAATCTAACGAACACAACAGGATATCTACCATCTGCTGTGAATAATGACATGTTTCATAAAAACATAGATTTTTGTCGTAACATTTGGTTGGATCTGACCTTTGCATTTAACAAGCTTAAGAAACGAGATCAAATAAAGACGGCATGGTCTTCAAAAGTTAGCGGCAGACGTCAAAAGTAGAGAACTTTCGTGTGAAAGAACTTCTCTATAATAGAATATATTTTACTAACAAAACGTAGAATAAACAATAAAATCATAACTAATAATCCAGTTTCGATCAGGGGCTATCTTTTATGGCAGAAATAAATGCCAAGTTTATACTTAATCTACACAAGCGTATCCGTGTAAAATGTATTCGCCGAGGCAGGCCACACACATGTTACTATAGCACGGTGAGAATTTTTATCTGGAGCGGAGGCGACCCCTCGTAAGTGGTACAAAGTAACGCTTCGTTGACTTCGGCCATACCAAGGATGAGAAAGCGCATACCTTTTAGCGACAAAGGGTCTTTTGACGTGTCATCACCATCCGGTTCGCGTGATATATTTTTAGACCCATGTCCACCCATGTGACCCATTCGATTAGAGTTAAAATGGTATTCTAATTTACTGAGACAAATTAAGTGGCGACAAAAGTACAAGATATCGTCATGAAATTGATTTAACCGGAATAACTATACGTATATTTGCTATTCGGTTTAACAATCTGTTATTTGTGTTTCTGTTAAATCCCTTAACAATGGGATATAAGGCAGACTTATTTCTTTCAATGCTTTTAAAGTAGGAATGCGTAAAGTTTGAGAATTTTTCTTAGGTGAGTTAGGAAAAAACACCATCGAGTTTCTTATGTTATCATACTTTTTATTATAAGGAGCACGTACAATGCAATATTCAGATCAATTTTAAGCAACTATAGTGTACCCTAATTCCAAGTAAAGCCATTTGATTTAGCGTCAATCGTTGTAAAATATTGATTTACGTCGAAATTACTCGACTTGATGAAACAATGAAATATTTTTTTCCATATAATGAAAGAAAATGCGTAGCCCCTTTAGCGTCGGTATATAGAGTTTTCATTCTATTTGCTATATAATCTCTAACAGGAATGTAACAATCTTTTTTTATCTATAGAAGTGAGACATTAGCAACTTGTTTCGAGAAAATTCCAAACCTTCGTACAAAACCATGTGTAGGTGTCACAAGCAAATAGGCACTAATCGGTTCCCTCGGGAAGTTCTACTTAGACAGCTTTTTAACGTTCATTCTGTAATATCCGTGTCAATAAAATTCCGACTCCAATCACCGTTTATTTTAAAAACTCTGTGTAAATTGAAAATGTAAACAATTTTGTTGAAATCTGTTACAACTTTATATTTACATTAAGTTCTATTAAACGACCGGACTATTTTTAAACCGGGTTAAATGGATTTATTATTTAAGTGTGAAAACGCACCGAACGCACCAACTCACATTGCCCAAAGGCTCGCAAGTGTGTAGATATTGTTACTTTAATTCCATTTAAAGAAAAGAGCAATATAAAAAAAATGTCCTGCCTCTTGCGCGTATGACTAGATTTTAATTAGAGAAGTATTTTAATTGGAATAGTTAGTAATAATCGTTAGTTTCTAGTTTTACCTAATAATTACAAAGATTATGAAAATATAAAATAAATCCGAAACATATGCTTAGAATAGGAATATAATTAAAAACCTATTGAAATCTTTACTTAAGTGTATTTGTTAAAATGTAAACAGAAAATTTATAATTTTCTGTTTACATTTTAACAACAAGGAAGCTGCACTACGCGTGAACGCTGATAATAATCAATTAAAACCAAAAATCATTTTTATTCTAAAAACACATACAACTTTTAGTAAACTTTTAGAACTTACTTCTCTATATATTAACCCACTGATAAGTAGATTCGAAATAGAAGATAACCAGTACCTTCGCTGACAATTTACTTACTCAAAATCGGGTTCAATACCTATCCTTCTATTTTAAACAGAAAGGATTTCCGAAATAACTACAATTATTTTGCACACATATTGCATATTATTGTTATGAAAAAGGGGTATTTAGATTTACTGACTGTTTTTTAATTCCGAAGTCATGCTCTCACACATTACCTCGGAAATACAATAGGTACCTACGTATAATTTATACATTACGTATGACTATGAAAGATCGGTCCCGTTTTAAAGACGGATTTTATGTTATTCAATTGAAGTTACTTGGACATTGAAACACTATAGTAACATACGAATAAAAAAAGTAGGCTTTCATAAAATAATCTGCACTCACATTTGGCCGTTCACAGATAACAGCGACAACAGCTAAAATGAAAGTAATACATCTTCCTTAATCTGTGCTACACATTCACTTATTTTACATTCAATTTGTGTGATATTGTTTTTTATTTAATGTCTTACCCTCTATACGAAATACTTTTTAATAAAATTATATTGAATCATATCATCGTAGAGATAATTACCACATACAGTGATATATAATTTAGTAATGATTAAATATCAGAAGAATAAACTGTAATGTGCAGAAAAAAGGGTAATTGGAGAAAATATATATATGTAATATGTATGTTATATCATTAACAAAAATTTTGCTAAAATAAGGATATTACAATTATATATTTAGTATTAGTTATGGTTTACGTAAAACATTAAAAAAACTGCATTCTATTACTCCAAATTAGCATTGTTGTGGAAACAGTTCTGCCCCAGTTTCAATGGGCGTTATAACTTGGCGTAAGTGATGTGGTACAGTTAAATGTCTCGGGTATTGTGTAACTATTAGCGGAGATTATAAGAATAATTCAACTTTTTCCTATTGCGTTACGCTTTAATGGTTGAATCATAAGGTTTCACTTTTCTGCAACCCATCGCATAATAAGCTTTATAAAAACACCGTGGGAACGATATCGTAACTTTATTCTTATTGCTATACGAAATAATAAATTACATGCATTCATATTACTCCGATATTGTAGTTTTTTAAGTTATGATTGTAGTGATTAGAAAAGTAGCTACTAATTTACCTACATAATATGGTACTGACTACCTGCAGACCGTCTAAATATACGAGTAAAATGGCAATATCTTATCTAACTTATTGAGCGAAATTATTTTTATAACTCTTCTATAATTTTCCACAATATATTAAAGAATACGAATATAACGAGTTTAAATATTTAGGTTCACATTGTATAAAATAAACAAAATTAATGTCTCATTTAAATAACACGACACGCTTTAACGGTTACGTGAAATCTTTATCTAATTAATATTGTTTTATATTATAATTATAGATTTTATTTTTGTTTCACAGGAAATACAATGTTGGACGGCACATACAGAAATACGTTGCCATTATAAAGAAGGAACACCAAAATGGTTTCAATATTAGCTATATCAGGCATAACATTTGCACTTTGTAAATATTTGGAGATCAGCATAATAAATTATCCCGACACTTAGGTTGAGGTACTAATTATTAGTTTATATTCCTCACCGATAACGAAAAGGCATGCTGTATATTCTATGAATAGATCTCACCTTTTTCCAAGAAACAGCCGGACAATCCCAATTCGGATATGGGTCCCGAGGTCCGCAGTAGTTAAAATTGCCGCATTCCACTACAGGGCGCGAGGCAGACGCAGCCTCCCTATCTGGACCGGTTGTTTACTACCGCGCTGGTCATCCAAACTGACGTTTAGACTGAAATCATCACATAAACACCTATTGAATCACTATAATTGTCTTGTCGGTGTGGCAAATCATGGCTGCGCGATGTATTTTAAAAAGATCGTGAACGATCAATGTCGCGGGTTTCCGAATAACAAATAACAGGTAGATCTCGTGTGACGATGCGCACAAAACTGCCGCGGTTGGCTGCGGCGATGCCAGCGCCCTCCGGGCTCACCGCGCAAGCGCCACGCACCTCGCGGCTCGCCTGCCCCTCTCAAAAGTCAACTAGGTACATAAAGCCTCACATAATAATATATCCGTACTAGAAACATTTTTTGTATGAAGTCTAGGCTCTTGACGTAACGAGCCCTCTAACGGGAATGGGATAAGCACCCTCGCGTAGGAGTATCTCTACTGACTTCTGCATCTAAACTATAATGAATAAAGTAATACTTCATGTTTCAAATCAGAATTCTGAATTTAAAATAGGACTCGAGGGGTTCAATTCTATTCGACAAGAATTTACGTGAGTTCTTACATAATGCTGGATGTTCGTGCAAAATAACTGCGGGGGCATGTCCATCTACATATTTAATAAAAGTTGCTACAGGTTTGACCTACTTTATAGACCACACAAATATTTAACCAAGTGTGGGTGTGGCATTTCACCCTTGCAAAATTTGGCATGATTTCTATGCATTCCGGCTACTCTAAAATGAAATGTACCTACCTATATGCTAGCTTTATTGTGTAATGTATATCTCGATATCATCTTTTAGCTTGTCATTATAACAAATAATTTTAATTTCAATTTTAGGACAACTACGCTTTACAAAATACTGGGAATTCGTTATTTGAATTACCTAAAATGAAACCACTAGATCAATCGTATCTACCCTCAAGTTGTAGTGCAGTGTCAGTTGTGTCAGAAAATATTTTAACCCCAAAAAATTATAAGGTAAAAAGGTTTTTACTGAACATTTCGCTATCGTGACGTTAACCAAATGTTAAATAACACTGATACCACAAGATACTTACCCTTACCACGTAAAGTGATTTTGTTTCCAGCCCCTGGGGTCTAGCCAAGATGGCTTAACAGTAGTGTATGTAGAAAGTCGAAAACTAAATTTGTATGAAAATGACAGCTCGTGTCGACAGTCGGTAGCCTAGGCCCTAAAGGCGTGAGTCGGGATACAATAAGCGACGCCATGACAGTGCTACGAAAAGACACACATTAACGCTTACGCTATTCGGTAGCCAACGGCCAATTAATGTTTCGGCAGTGTAGAAAAAACGGCGTTTCTCCGCCATGTTTTAGCGTGATCTCAAAAGCTGCTGTTTGCAATAATTCAGTACAACTATTGCCATCTTTAATGACTACCGTTTTAAAAACATCTCATATTTTGGACGTTTTAACGAAATGGTTTTAATTTGTTATCTGTCTTTTTTTAACGATCTCGTGTAATTATAATAATTTTAAGAGTTTTAGTTTTTCTATGAATCAATGCGAGGATAACATAATAGACAGATAAATATGAAAATATCAAGAAAATCAGCAAATTAGTAGAGGTAAATCCTGGATCCTTGGATATCTGTTATTGATATTTATATTGCATGTAAGTTTGAAAATTGTTCTTTAGTTCAAAAATACATAGTATACCATTTAATATTGCTTATATAATGTAATCACAAAGTAAAATGATTGTACATTTTATTTATATTTCAGATGAGAAAGCAGTCACTAATGAACATAATTAGAAGTTCTAAATATATTTTCTTGTAATTATAATACAAGCTAATGATATAATATTGATTTAAATTAATCAAATAAAGTGGATTTATACTTCTTGAACTTTGGAAATATAAAATCTAGTGAGCAATACTAAGTAATGGTAAGCAGATATTTTCTTTAATTATTTACAAATGTTAATATACTAGAGAAGTTATTATAATATTGTTAATGAATGAGAAGTTTGAATTCAAGTCCTTTGGGAGTTACTGACATTGTTTGGTTATTAAAAACTTTAATTGACAATAAGCAGCAAAGTGACAAATTAAGTATATTTTTAAGTTTAGAATTAAGTAAAGAGTTTTAATATTAAAGTTACCTATTGAACAAACCTTGGACCGATCTTACAGTTTAGTTTGTCAGTTTTCTATTTGATCAAAGTACTAACTAAAATATTTTATTTTCAGAAAAAGAGAAGCTAATAAGACAACTAAAAATATAAAAAAAACCACAAATGGACAAGTTTGATTAAAGTCTTATCTTTTAATTAATTTAAGTGTTATATTATGTACCTGAAAATTAATTTGATAATGGGGAATGAAGCATTTTATGAATAATGTAAAAAATAAGACAAGTAGAGTATGAAATAATGCAGACTGCATTATGTTAAGGAAGATATTTGTGCCTTATTTTAATAAAAAATAACCATAACTGAAACATTTTTATTTTGCTACCTGTTTGTTTAATATTCCTAACTATTAGTAGGTACGGGTCATTCATATATGCATTATCTGTCTATTCTTGTAAAATAAACTAATATTGTGAACCACTTTCATGGCTTTTCCTACTAAAGAAGACAGGTAAATTACCAAAAATAAAACTGACAAATACATAACATACAATGTTTATTCATTTCTTACTTAAACAGATTTTGCATTTACATATTCACTAGTAGCAAATCACTGATATAACCAAAAGTTAATTGACATAAATATTAACTTAAAATCAGCATCAAACTTAAATTTATATCTAAGATCTTGGAACATCAATATGGAATCAAAGGTTCATTAAGGGTTTTAATGTCATACCAGACTAAGTTTCTATTTTATAATTTTTATTAATCCCTCTTTTCATTTCATTGAGTACTTGCTGCTTTTCAATTCTCACTTTCTAAAAGTATAAATTTATTGTAAACAATCAACCTTTATGGCTCTAACTTAAACTGAAATTGTTTGTTGGACATAAACAGAGATAATTCCAACTAGTAGCAAATCACTAATAAAATCTACACTTATATATAAATCTGCTTTCAAATTGACATTAAAAATGTTCAAGCACAAACACCAAACCTAATGAAAGCTTAAATCAAACTCTAATTTCAGTGTTCACACTAGTCTACGTTTTTTTTCTATTGTTTTTTAATTCCTTGGACTTTATCAACTTCTAGTCAACCTTATTTTCACTCTTTATTTATCAATCCACAGTAGGTACTATTTCTATTGTTTCTTCTAAGCGGTAACAAAATATGTTGCTTCTTCATTTTGCAGATTAGTTGTGAGGTCAAATCCTAAAAATATCAAAGTATGAGTACTACTAATTATTATATATCGCGAATTTCAACATATTGTATTTATTTGAAGCCTTAAATTTCTGAGAAAACCTGAAACAAACTATAATTAATTTAAACATGTAATTAAAATTCATATATTCACTTTGCACCTTCCGTAAATTCCACTTAAATCGAAAATTGTTCCGACCTTGCTGACATTCTAATGTCCCTTTAGCAGCTTCCAATTGCAAATTTACAATAATATTGTAAAGTTTTAACTTTTATTTGTTTATAAAAGTGACATTAGGAATACATTTAATCCAGAGACAATATAACGGAATAAGGTGCTACGAACAGCAGCTCGCATCTACGGTGTCGACTTTGCGGTAATGTATCGACATGCCTCTTGGCTACGAACGAAGCGTTTTCGACAGTACAATTACGCAAAAGCGGTAGTGTATGTAGAATACTTTTCGACACCAATATGGCTAGACCCCCCTGATACATGGTTAAGATGACACTGACAATTGACATGTATACATTTATTTTAGTAATTCATTATTCAATAACACAAAGTACAAAGTAGTACAAAGTTCCAAACACAGTGGACAGTGGTGGGCTACTGGCTTGGTGCTTGTGCAACATTACACATACAGATATTAGATAATGTTTTTAAAACAATGATAAACAATAAATGAAATAGTATAGTGCAACAAATTAAAACAAAAATATTGATTTACTATATTTTATAACTTTGTCAGCAAATAATTATGTCGAAAACAAATGTCGTTTTTCATCCAATTATCAGTTCTATTCAACGTATTGCCTTATATGAGACAAAAGCAGTAAGTAAAACTCACATTCAAAATTTCAGTTGTGAGAGCATCTATAGCAACAGTTTTAATAATCTAAAGTTAATATTTAATTACAGAGATTTTATCTCATAGGTTCTAATAATACCCAGACAAGATTCCGGGTTTTGAAAATAGATAGAACTGATCCAAGAAAATTAGATCTAGTTGACGATAAAGTAGAGTACAACAAGCAGGAAATTCATCAACTGCTAAGCATGATAGGCTTTGGCAATAGAGGCAGTCGCTCTGTTGGATTCAACAAATTAGTGTCAGCATTTGGTATTGTAGGTAAGTCTATTACAAAGCTCATTAAAATAATTCTTAACCAGTTATTAAACAACAATTATATAATATAATTAACAGAGTTTTCATAGCTGACTTAAACTTCTTTCAGGATTCATCAGATTTCTTGAAGGATACTACATAATTTTAGTAACGAAACGGAGAAAGATTGCTGTAATAGGTCCACATTCAATATATAAAATCGAAGACACAGCTATGATTTACATACCTAATGATACAAGTAAACCCCAACATGCAGATGAACAAAGATATGTGAAAATGTTTTTAGCTATTGATTTATCAACAAATTTTTACTACAGTTACAGCTATGATGTTACTCATACATTGCAAATGAATATAGCACCACCAAGAAAATTAGCTCCAGCCTTGTTTCCCGAACCAGTAACAGCTGCTGTATACCAGTCAAATATCAGGTCTAAATCAAACAAAGAATGTAAATGTAATGTCAAAGAAGATGATGAAGATATTTTTGAGACTTGGAAAGATCAGTTACAACAAAGAGAAGCAAAAATAGGGTAAATAATCACATAAAACTAAATTTTCCATAAAGTAGATCAACTAAGATTCATTCTTTTATACACAACATAATTGTTCTTATTATAATCAAAGTGAATACATACAAACAGCATAGTTTTTCGAAAAGCACCTAGGAATGGCAATGAGTATATACAAGTAAAGAAAATCCTTAAAAAGTCTAGTACTATTAGTTACATTCTTTAATATAATTTACCTTTCCTTACATTATTTTTTTTAATTGCAGCCAGACATCCTCAAAGCTAGAATTTGGTGTTCGCACTGTACCTGAATGGAGATTTGTATGGAACAGCCACTTGCTATCTGTGGTTCATTCACAATTACATCCAGATTGGATACTATATATCATTCATGGTTTCATAGAACAGAGTAACTTGAATATTTTTGGTCGGCCAATATATTTAACCCTTATAGCTCGACGGAGTAATAGATATGCAGGCACTAGGTTTCTGAAGAGAGGTGCTAACATGCATGGAGACGTAGCTAATGAAGTAGAAACAGAACAAATTGTCCATGATTCAATGATCTCATCATTCTCTAAAGGCAGGTTGGTATATATTCTTTCAAAATAGTAGAATTAAATACCACCACTAACTTTCTCGACTACTTAGTTTTAGTAAGGAGTTTTTAATCTCTACTAACTACTTTCTAATTGCATACTCAATCCTTTTGTTTTAGATTTAGTTCATTTGTGCAAATGAGAGGTTCAATACCCTGTTTCTGGTCCCAAGATGTCTCCAAAATGGTGCCCAAACCAGCCATATCCATCGACAGGAGTGACCCCTATGCGCAAATACCTGCAAAACATTTCAACAACTTGATGCAAAGATATGGATCACCAATAATGATATTGAATTTAGTGAAGAAACATGAAAAAAGAAAGCATGAATCACTACTCACACAAGTTATAAGTAGTGCTGTGAAATACCTTAATCAATTTTTGCCTCCAGAGCATGCAATTCAATACTTTCATTTAGATATGGCCCGAATCAATAAGGGGGCGGATGCTAAAGTTCTTGATAAGTAAGTTTCACATTTTATTTTATTTACTTCCAATATAACAATAATTATTGTCATCTATTCTCTCTGATTACCATACAAATATTTAAAAGAAAATAATATTGGATTATAATGTTTCACAAATTTATAATTATTTATTGACTAGCCTTGTTTTGATTATACTTGCGGTAAAGGGCGTGAAACCTTGGAACAGATTAAATTCACAATAATGCTTTGTTTTATAGAGACATTCGTAATTTTGACTGTATCAGACATTAACTGGTTCATTTAAAAACATTATCTTTAATAGATTTTTTTGCGAATTTAGATTTTTTTTTTATATAACTCGACGTTCCGAGTGCAGTACAGCTTACTACAGCAGCAGTAGAGCTTTGCTTTATACATATAGTAGAAGCCTAAACCAAAGGCAATTTTACGAAACAAGTAATTGGTGTTTAACTATTTTAAAATGTATGTCGAGTATGAAGTAATGCATACCTCGAGATGATAGCATTGCTCGATTGAGAATTGTTAAGCCCTATGACGCCAAGACAACGTATATCGAGTACTAAAGTTTGATAATTAAGGTTTTAATATTAAGGCACCATCCTCATTTATCAAGTACATATATTATAAAACTATTACAGACTTTCAGCAATAGCCCGTACAGTAGTTCGGCGGACGGGAATATTTCTAAGCCGTAGTGGATATAGCGAAGAATTGGGGGTAGAGGGTCACCAAGGGGGTAGACTCCAAACGGGACTTGTGCGCGTCAATTGCGTGGATTGTCTTGATAGGACGAACACAGCTCAATTCGCTATTGGAAAGTGCGTTTTGGCTCAACAGGTAAGGTCTAGTAGAAACATGAGTTTGACTAAGGAATAAAGATTCAAATATTTGTGGGTAAGGTATTTTCATACAAATATTTGACGCGAATGACTACTGCCTCCGTGGCGAGGTATCCCGGGCTTCGAGTCCTCGTGAATAATATTTTGTTTGTCTAATAAAAATATTATTTAGAGTTCGGCGCAGGCCGCTGAAAATTTACTTGACCACAAAAATATCATTGAAGGGACAGAAATATGTTTAACATTTTATTATGTTCGGTGGACGTAGATTAATTTAATAACCTACTTAAGAATTATTTATTTCCACACAGCTTCACGCGCTCGGCCTTATCGCCGAGCCAGTGATAGAGTTCGACTCTGATTGCGCCCGATTACTCGAAGGCTTGTACGAAGACCACGGGGACACATTGGCTTTACAGTATGGTGGATCTCAATTAGTTCATAGGTAATTTTTTTTCATCAGTTTTATGTGTTTTTCAAGCCTCGGAGGCAGTTTACGCACTCATAGCATTCTAAAATGAGTACGTTCAAGATCTATTTTATGCTTAAAGTCCATGAATTTTTTAAATATTGTCTAAAAATTTAATTGTAGGCTAGTGACTTAACCGTTGGGAAATGGGATTAAATGTTATATTCAGTAAAAATGGATTCAGATTATAATTTACAACGGCTTCGTATATTTGAATTAGGTTTTATAGAAATTACATTTGAAAACCGAGAGAGTATGGTGAAATCTGTTTGACTCTTTCCTGTAAAAAAATATACGACTTGTTTCTGCTACTAGACGAACTTTAAATAAAAACCCCGGTTGTAACATTTTACTTTGTAATATTTATTTAATTTTTACATCAGACATAAAAACATTAAGTACACTTTGATCCATATATTTCATTTGAATGCTTTGATTTTCAGGATTAAAACATATCGTAAAACTGCGCCGTGGTCATCACACGGGAATGATATAATGCAGACACTGAGCCGGTACTATTCGAACACATTTTCTGATGCTGAGAAACAAAATACGATGAATTTGTTCCTCGGTCTTTTCTTGCCGGACCCGAATAGGGCCGCCATATGGGAATATCCCACAGATTATTATCTACATCATCCAGAGACAATGGTCTATATTCCTAATAACAGGTAAGAGATACCCTCGTGTCCCTTATCTAACCCGTCATCAAATTCTAGTCTGTGAAACAACTTTTCTCTATGACAGAGTCTGCGGAAAGAGAACCGTCGTGCGACAATAAGGTCGCAGTAGTGCTAAAGTACCTTTTTTGCAATGTTAATAACACTGTCATTATAGTTCAACAGTAATCTTCTTTTTACATAACATGAATAAATTAAAGTACATAATTTTTGTGAATAAATGAAGTTACGTGTAACAAATAAAATTATAATAGTTCGCATAACTGGCACGCCGCTCCGCTCTTTTAGCAATGACTATAAGTTGAGTTATGTGTACAGATACCGGCAAACTTCTTGAGCATTAAACAAGGGAGCGGGGGAAAGTTTGCGTATCTGGGACAAAAACGTTAACTGCCCTGCGATTCTGTAACTCACTTTTCGAACTCACACAGCGGTTTTCGCATTGGCGGTCGCTCTTAAATCAGTTGTAAAGCAGTCATTTTATGATTTGGCATTCTTAAAAGGTGGGAGCTTGTAGTTTATTGTTTATCATTGTAAGTTGTAGTTACAGAATCGCAAGGCTGATTTACTAATCACGCGATCGACACGTCACTCTCCCGCCGCGATACCTGTCTCTCAGTGATACCTAAAAATCGCTTCTGCGCAGGCAAGGACATTTGTTCAAGATGTTTGCTGGTGTCTGTAGTATGACGTTCTATAATACTTTTAGGTCATTAACAAAATGGTGGGACGATGACGTCATCCGTTATTTACCCCGACCTAGTAATGAGATGCGTAAATTATGTTGTGAGATAATTGGAATGCAGGGTGACACTGCATTGGAGATAGTAGACCCCTACCAAGAGTATAATAGACCCTTTGAGTATACCGTCTTTATGGAGTGCTTTGAGTTTAAGGTGAGCAATATTCTCAATTCCAATTTTTACTTGTCAAAATCAAAATATTATTCATGTAGGTAACTAAACGTACACTTATAAACGTCAGTAAGAAAAAAATGTTTTCAATGCGAGGGCATAGAACGGACTAGAACTACCAATAAACTCTCCGTCACTTGTTTATACCGCCAAGATTAATTTTTTTACAAAATCTTTGTAAGCACCTGCAACCATTACGACATGCTCATAAACAATAATTATAGAAAATAGGCAAATTTACGTATGTGTGCAATGTATGAAATATTGAAAAAATATAAGGACTTAAATAACTTTTATTTCTGTCCGTATATCATCGGTCGGTTAACGCATCAAACAGTGAAACAGATATTTAACATAAATATTTTTGTAGAAAGACAATCTATGCTTTCAACTAGTTTTTTTAAACATATAGGGATCTGTAGATGAATATACTTTCACGATTGACACTTAAAAATACTCCCTAAATAATTGGTTTCAGATGTTGCATACTCTACGTGACTTAACGCCATCGTTTACTGATAACATAAGCCCGTTCGTGGTACGGGGGCGCGCGCCTGGTCACGTAGTGAAGGGACCGTCATCGAAAAACCCAGTTATTAGTGGAAGATCCAGTACAGCATCGAATAATTCCAGCGAGTGAGTATTTTTCATCAGTATTCATCGTTTATTTCATAAAACTTATGTAAGTTCGTTTTGTGCCATGTACTCATAATATTTAATAGTATAATTTCTAGTAGACCACAAGCCCATGAACAAAAAATACCTTTGAAATGACCCAACGTGAATTACGCTTAGAAGGCTGTTACTATATCTGAAAATAGCTCTGAGCACTATGCCGTTATTTCTGAGCGGTACATGTGAGTACGTGAGTGAATGGACTTTCTCAGGTACAATTGGGGAATTTCGACTAATTATTAATGTACGGCTTTGTTATAAGTGTATAGATGATTAAAAATAAATGTCGAAAAACCTAGTGCCGTACTAAAGTGATGGTGCCGGAAGCCGGTGCAAATTTTTAATTCAACGACAGTTGCAGAAGCAATATAGGTCATTTATTACTGTACGGCATTTGTGTGATTCCTTTTGGACACATATACAGATACTTTACCCGTAAACGCCGTACACGAAATTGATTAGGAAAAACAAAATAAAAAACCAAAAAATCAACTAACTACTGTAGGCACTAACAAATCATGTCATGAAGTAATATGTGCTTATAGGAAAAAACGATCAGTTTTTTTTTAAACTTTGACGTATTTAAGTCTATTTTCATACTTTTTCATACTCACATCATTTTCATACTTCAATGGGCACATAAAACATTTCCGGTTTTTACCTTATTGTCCAGTTCCAACGGGGATTCATCATCAGACGACGACCTAACGAGTTCAACAATGAGCGCCAGGATTCCACCATCTTCGGTTCCGCCTGTCAAGTTTGAAGAATTATATGAGCCACACTTCACCTTTGTTAAGAAAACCACCAAACCATTTGTAAATGAGCCAACCAAGCGAGATATGTTGATGTAAGTATTAATGGTCCTGCGTTTCGTCTTTCAATTAACAATGTGAGAATATTGAATACTTTTTTGACCTAGCCACCCTATCCCCTCTCAGTAAGTCCTCGTTCTTGGCTACAAATATAGGTCGGTTATCGAAAGCTGGCGGGTTCACAGTACTCACACTAATGCAATTTCACATACAGTATGTTTCAAAATATGATTTTTTTGCCATGCTCATTTTAGTCCACTCATACACGACGGACAGTCTATTCATGATGTATTTCAGTTTGACATAACGTCTTGCGCTTTTTCACAGACACTACACAAGCACAAAGTGTAAATGTGTTGAAGCCGCCAGCTTTAGTTAACATACCTATACTGGCTAATTAAAAATTGAAACACAGCTGTACCTACTTATCTATAACAGCTTCTCTTTTTTTATGATTTGCTCAGACTTACTCTAGGGTAAGTCCTTAGTCTGTTAAAATCCTAAATCAGCGCTTAGTCTAGTTATATGTGACTATCGGACGAAAGGAATTGGTTTGATGTATCTAATTTTACAATTATTTGTGTAACATTTATTTAATTATACGAATATGATTTTTTTTAATTATACGAATATAAAATGATTCCTTTAATTAGGAATAATTAAACACAATATTTTTGATGTCCTTATATCTACTTCTAGGTACAAGCGTTACGTAAACTTCGAGAAGCGATCAAATCCGCGTTTTAAGCCCGACATTCCTATCGTCTTAACCTGCAGCAGTGCGTTTACAATCGACAGTTCTGTTGACATGATCCCGCCAACTATTACTAAAACTTCTAAAGAAATTTACCAGGAATATGTAAACCGCGGTACTGGAAAACTCACCGTACCTCATGAATCTATACAGATGTACAAAAATTATGTAAATTTTAGTCTATGAAAATTGTTATATAATAGGTCTTATGTAAAAAACAATTTGTTTTTATTATTGTTTTATTTAATTAAAACCCCATTTTAATTTAACGTTATTTAATTTATTTTAGATATAATAAGCACATTAACGATTTGGGTCTTGTTTTCTTAGCATATACTTTGAGGCAATAACAATCATTTCAAAATTACTGTAATAGACCAGTGCCGATAATTTTTGAAACCAAAAAAAATTACAGTAGGATGAAACCCATTAGAAAAGCAGGCACATAAATTTTGAGGTTATGTGAAAAATGTGTGAATACAAAAGTTGTAGATCTTTTTATGACCTAAGTACAACTTTGCCATTTAGTTTTCTTCGATAGGACTTTTAGTATTGCCGGAAATCGAGATAAACCGTTTTTTACCCTTAAACCTCCCCCACCTACCCCTTCCCGACCTCAGATCGACCGTAATTTATTTTTCCTTTCATTTTGATCATATTCCCCTGCTTTTCTAATGGGTTTCATCCTACTGTAATTTTTTTCACTTTTTATTATTTTTAAAGGCTATCTGCACTGGTCTATACCGAAAATAAAAAAAATGTGATAAGCCTTCATATCTCGCTATTATTCAATTGATGACCACTGTAAATTAACTGTAATTAAATTTTAAGCTCAGTCTACATTACTCATATCTATTTTCTATACTGTACTAAGTACTTTGGTATGGTCTTTGAAAATGTCAGTATGACATTATGTATTATTAGACATTGATTAGATTTCCATTTTGGTAAAAAATAAGAACGGTGGAAGTGAAAAAATAAGCATCGATATTTAATATTTATTAAAAAATCAATACCGACGTCTATATCTCAACGGAAGATATTAATATATTGGACAAATTAAAAATTATTCAAATCATAATGTATTTAGTTCAGTCTACAGCAAAATCATATCATTTATGATAAAATTTTCGATGTAGAATGTTATCTTTAGACTCTAAATTGAACCAAAATATACCGAATTAAAACATTGATATATCGATAATTTTCGACAGGCTTATCAAAAAATTAAAATTAGTTGAGTGAATTTGTCGACCAGTGATCGTTGTATTTGATTTTTGCAAAGTTTATTGAAAATCAATCAAGGGGGCGGATGGCTTTTTATCCATGAAGATAGAAACATAGTTTTATACATTATGGCTATGTCAAAAGGTTTTAAAGTGCTGGAGAAATCGGCACCACCGAATCCTTACAGTATTATTTTACAACATAGAAATAAAGATACAGCCTTATTATTTGAGTCTCAGGCTGTTGTTTCTTTATCGTCACAAGAAACTGATACTCTTCGTAAACAATATCATAAAATAGCTGATGCATATGGATGTCTAGGAGTGCTGCAATTAAATTCTGGAGAGACATGTATGCTCTACCTTGTTCTTGTGACAGGCTGTAGTTCTGTTGGTAAAGTGGGTGATACTGAGGTTTTTAAGATAACCCAATCTCAATTTCTGCCTTTATTTCACCAAACTCAAGGAGATGATAAGGTGGGAGAAGTTAGAAAACTCTTAAACTCTGGAACATTTTATTTCTCTTGGAATTCAGGAAAAAACAATGATAACCTCTTTGACCTGACTGTGTGTGCTCAGAGGAAGGGTAAAGGAGCAACTTCTGATAACAGATTCTTTTGGAATAGAACCTTATTTATTCATTTAATCAGGTACGGCATAGATTGTGATGACTGGCTTACCCGTGCAATGTGTGGTTCAGTGGAAATACGTACTATTTACGTTGGTCATCGCTTAGCCAGGGCTGTATTGATATCTCGACTAAGCTGTGAAAGAGCAGGGACAAGGTTTAATGTAAGAGGATGCAATGATGATGGTAATGTTGCCAATTTTGTAGAAACAGAACAAGCTATTTATGTAGATGACTCCGTTTCATCTTACATTCAAACAAGAGGATCTGTTCCTTTATTCTGGGAACAGCCAGGTATTCAAGTTGGATCACATAAAGTTAAAATGTCACGTGGATATGATGCTTCTACAAGTGCTTGTGAAAGGCATTTTTCTCAACTAAAACGAAATTATGGATCTATTTATGTTGTCAACTTACTAGGTTCTAGTATGATAGGTGGCTCAGAAGGTGAAGCAACTCTCAGCAATGCATTTCAACGGCACCTTAATGAATCTGCACATTGTGATATTGTACAGATAATATTTGACTACCATCAAGAGGTAAGAGCATCATCAATAGATTCAGCTTTAACTAAATTTAAAAAAATTGTGGAAATGCACTATGACAACATCAGCATATTTAGTGCCAGGAATGTTGATATTTACAATGTTCAAAAAGGTGTAATAAGAACTAATTGTCTAGATTGCTTGGACAGAACAAATTCTATCCAGACATTCATTGGTCTAGAAATGCTTGCAATACAACTGATGTTGTTACAATGTATTGATAAAAAGCAAAATGTTAACAGATTTGAAGAAGTGTTTAAACAAATGTGGATTAATAATGGAAATGAGATATCAAAAATCTATGCAGGAACGGGAGCTATTCAAGGAGGGTCAAAATTGATTGATGGGGCAAGATCAGCTGCTCGAACTATTCAAAACAATTTGCTTGATAATTCAAAACAAGAAGCAATTGATATTTTGTTGCTAGGTTCTACATTAAATTCAGAACTGTCTGATCGTACCCGAATTTTATTACCATCAAATATTTTGCATACATCTACTCCAGTATTACGAGAAATGTGTCGTAGAGCAAATGAGTTTACCCAGCCTACAAATATTCGTATCACTATAGGTACATATAATGTCAATGGTGGTAAACATTTTAGAAGCCTAGCTTACAAAGATGTCTCCCTGGCTGATTGGTTGTTAGACAGCCCAAATTCATCTTTGGTAAATACTGTCAATTTGAAAGATCATCCTTCTGATATCTTTGCAATAGGATTTGAAGAAATAGTTGACTTAAATGCTAGCAATATAATGGCTGCTAGTTCAGATAATGCTAAAGCATGGAGTGAAGAATTGGAAAAAGTATTGTGTAGAGATGCATCATACACCTTGCTTTCTAGTCATCAGTTGGTAGGTGTCTGCCTATTTGTTTTTGTCAGGAAAGATTTAGTTCCTCATATCAGAGATGTTGCATTAGATTCAGTGAAAACTGGATTAGGTGGAGCTACTGGGAATAAAGGTGCAGTAGCTATACGTCTAGTTATATATGGGACATCAATTTGCTTTGTTTGTGCTCATTTTGCAGCTGGTCAATCCCAAGTGAGTGAACGCAATGCAGATTACACAGAAATTACAAGAAAAGTAGCATTCCCAATGGGACGATCATTGTATTCACATGACTTTGTCTTTTGGTGTGGTGATTTTAATTACCGAATTGACCTAGATAAAGAAGAAACACGATTACTAGCCTCACAAAATAATATCCAAAGGTTATTAGAACAAGATCAACTTCTACGCCAGAAATCACAAGGATTGGTTTTTAAAAACTGTTTTGAAGGTGACATCACATTCCTTCCAACTTATAAATATGATTTGTTTAGTGATGACTTTGACACCAGTGAAAAATGTCGAGCACCTGCCTGGACTGATCGAGTTTTGTGGAGGAGTAAAAAATACACTGTTGATCCAGAAACAACATCTGAAGCAGCTGCAGGAAAATTACTACATTATGGCAGAGCTGAACTAAAACAAAGTGACCATAGACCTGTCATTGCTATTTTAGAAATAGAAGTTTTACAGGTTAGTAACACTAAGTGTATGGAAGTTTTTTATGAAGTTGTCAAAGATCTGGGTCCTCCTGATGCTTGTATCATTGTTCAACCAGTTGATGAAATTGAAGATTCTGAAGATTCTGTTTTTGATGATAATTTAATGTCAATAATATTGCAAGAATTAGCAACATATGGTGAAGTGACATTAGTTCGTTTTGTAGATGAGCACACTTTGAGCATTACATTTAGAGATGGCCAGAATGCTCTAGCGGCTGCTCAGAAAGGAACTATTTCCTCTTCAACAATACCTTTACATGTATCACTCAAATCTCCAAATTGGGTAGATATAGTAAAGTCTGAAGTGAGTCTCTGTACTAATAACACAATACCGTTATTTGGTGACATACCAGCTGAGCGACCACTTAGGTCTGCGCCACCGACACCACGACGTCAACAGCCAAGCCGGCCTCCTGCTCCATCGCCTACTCCGTTGGTGCCTTCTCGAGCGCCAGCACCAAGTCCAGCAAGACCACCCCGCCCAGCCCCAATTACGCCTGAATCAGTTGTGTCTCAGGCGTCTGTAAGCTCTCCACCAGCAGAGATGATGCCGCCTCCATCATGTGCGCCGCCACCTCCACCACCGAGCAACACCCCTCCGCTTCCAGGCCCCCCACCGCCTGTGCCCGCGAGACAGGGAGCTCCTCCCCCTCTCCCGGCTCGTCCACGACCGGTTACATAGAAATCATTATGGTAAGGAATCTCGACCTCATCAAATTTGCTTGTTTATTACATTATGTTGCCCTCAGAGAAAATTGGCTGTGATTATTTCAATGCATTTAAATATTATTACTAAACAACATCGAAAACATTTTAGTGTTGCTTTTTAATTTCTTAGTAAAATTAGGATGCTATATCTAATTACTATTAATAGCTATATTTACTCACAGCTACTAAAAGTTGTTTAAAAATGAACCAAATAGCAGTATTGATGTTAAAAACAATAATTAATTACACATTGCTTAAAGGCTATAATTGTTTGGTCTTAGTAATATTTATTAGTAGGTCAATATTATGTTAATGACTATAGTTGGGTGTATGTAATAATAAATTGTTAGTATTTATTAATAGACATTTAGTATAGATATTTGTGTTATCTAGATGCCTCTGCACCATTGTTTCGTAATAAAATAATGAAAAAAAATAAATAATGGTACCTTTAGTTTAGAAATTTTCCTGATTATTTTTAATATTTCAGATATACTGTTAAATCTATTATTTGATCTCTTTTTTATATTTGTTTTATACATAGGTACATATGTTTTATACATATACACCTTTATCATTTTTATTGAATTCAATATCTATGGCTCTCCAATTCATAAAATTGTACTTAACTATTAAAGTACTAGTAGTCCGGTCAATCTAGACATTAGAAGGTGCATAATATCCCAACAACCTGAAAAAAAGTATGAATACACTTTTTATAGATAATTTTATGATCTACAATTTTTGCCTGGGTACTTTTATGATAAAACTACGTTGTTTAAATCGCGAAAAACTCATTTTTTTACCTTTGACCTTGAGTAAAAAAAATTCCATACACTGATGGGGAACTTCACTATTTTATTTATAATTATGTTTTGGACAGTTTTACTGATTTTCAGCTTGTTGGGATTTTATGTACCTTCACTCTCATTTTTGGTCTAGATTGACCGGGCTACGGGTACTATCTTCAACATTAAGTTATATTTGATAATAATTAATTTTATTTTTAAATAATATATTTGTGATAATTTACATGATGAACAAGTAATTTTAGTTTAACCTTTTTTAATTAGTTTTTTTTATTTTTAAATAAATAAGTCTTGAGATTAGTGTGTTAAGTTTAATGTATAAAAATATATATTCAAGTATTTGAAATGTTAAAATATTTCCTTCAACTAAATTATTATTTAATGATGCTGCCTAGTACATCATTCAGATTATAAATCGTTAATTATCTATAAAAAATATGGGAAAGCTATTTATGGATATTGGTAAATTATATTTATATTTTGTAAGGCAACCATAGTCTCTTTCGTATAAGAAGGTCTTAAGAGTCATGCTATTCTTTTATTAACCCTACTCTTTATATAAATAAATCATAGTTCGTGACGCCTTCTAAAAGGCTGGACCGATTGTAACGATAACTTTCACTATTTTAAAATATATGAAACTACAAGCGGACCCCACGTTGTCCTGTACACGCGTCTTAAATGACATAAAAAAAACATCTAATTGTAAATCTACTTAAACACACACAAGAAATTACGTTATATTATATTCCTCTGATATATGTTTGGACCTTCTCTAATGAAAGGCTGTATATAAAAAAAACATTGTAATGTGAATAATCACCTATGAATTGCCGTACAATCAAGGCCAGTAGTAAAGTTCACTCGCAAATTGTTTAAAAAATGTAGATGTATCTTGCTAATTATTATTATGCATACTGTAATAAAATAGATGTTAATTGATGTGCAATCTGTAGGTTGTTTTTAAGCGCTCGCTGGAGTTTACTCTTCTAAAGGCCGATTTACATTATCTTAGTGTTTAGGAGAGTGCTTTAGTACAACTTGAAAGGCAAGTTCTTTAGCGTAGCGTTTACTAAAGCAAGTAGCGTTTACATGTTTCAACTAAAGTACTATCCTAAAGCACTCTCCTAAACACTAAGATAATGTAAATCGGCCTTAACGCGTTGATATCCTTTAATAACTAATAGTGCCCAAAATTCAAATCCGTACACTGTTTGCGTACTTTGTAATACATACACTATTACAAATTATCGAATTCAATAGATTAATTTCAGGCTACTACTAGGCCTACTATTTGAATTATTTCGTTATTTTTAAGAAACGTTTTATTAATTTGATATACATACATACGTTTTAACTAATTTAATTTGTTTTTGCATTATTATTCGGACACGATTAGATAAAAAAGGATATTAGCATTATATTTTTATTATTAAAGTAAACGCAATTTGAAGTTTACCATGTTTGTATGACATCTAGAACAGCGTAAGACTTCGATTTCACCTATGTAGCCAATAATATTATAAGCAATCAAATTACAAAATATACATATGTTACAGTCAGTGTGTTTAATAAATTGATTCTTATTGGAACAAATATTTTTATTTAACCTTTCGGTTCAATTTACAAGTATTTTAATTTCACATTTCACCGGGCAGGGATTCGTTGATTACCCTTGTATATCACGCGTAGTCTCGTTTCTCAATATCACTCTAAGGCCAAATTGCAGCTGGATGAAGCGAGGTTCAGTCAAAATTGTAAGATATGTCAAGAACGTAAACATTTACCGTTTTTTTTATTTAGGATGTATTGTTCTTACTAGACTATAGGCCCGACTCAAAAAACCGACAGAGAGCGTTCCAGTTGTAATATAGGGCAGAAAAAAATTAATCAGTGACGCTACAACGTTTTTAGGTCTAGGCCTCAGATTTCTGTATCTGTTTCATGGTCATTTGTTAATCTAATAGGCAAGCAGGTGATCAGTCTCCTGTGCCTGACACACGCCGTCGACTTTTTGGGTCTAAGATAAGCCGGTGCCCATATAGGTTATAACATTTGATATTAACAACTTGGGTATTGTCCTAAAATTTTAATTGACATAAATATGTCCTTTTAATGCCTTTATCAGTAGATATATTCATTACTTAATCTCACTGATGTCACTACCTACTTAATTTTATTTATAGTAGTAGTAGTAGTTGCATCATCAGTTGGATCACTGACAATCCTATTTTTATTTTGTCAAATTCATGGTAGCGCTGCTTACTGCTGCGAACAATGGATTTAAAAAAAATTTAGCATGTCAACAAGGTTCCATTAAAATCATCATCATCAACAAGGTTCCGCGTTTAGCTTGGTCATGGCTAACGTGACCAGCATCGTGTCCCTTTTTAGAATTACGATTCCGGTGTCCCTGAAATGAACTATGGGACGCAAAATTGTCCCGTTTTCAGAAACCGCGCGAAATTTTAGCAGACGTTCAATGTTAGCTTACAAGCAAAATATTCGTTTATCAAGCAACTAAATAGTCCATCAGATGTAAAGTGTAGAATTTTGTGTTTTTTTATTTTTATGTTTCCCATAGTTGTGGCGGTGATATTGAACAGCATTAAAAGTCTGACAAACGTAAACAAGCCGATCGCGCCCCGCCCCTTCGATGTTAAACTTTTTGAGTACATATTGAAAAATTCCTTCCTCCTTACCCTCAGATTCAGTCGAGATTTGACTTTGCGCCAATAATATATTGAAATACGGAAGTCTGTTGCCCCAAGTCTCGTCTCTGATTCTTACCCTCATATTATGATATACATATATATATTACTTGCATAGATAAGTTGTCTCTTGTCAGTATTAGAGTAGTGGTCATCTCCTTATTTTACTTGTTGCATTTATTGTTTCACTAATGTAAGAACCATAAAAATTAAATTAAAATCAATAATTGTTTAAATTTTTTATTGGATACTGATCCACATCACATAAATTATATAGATTAAACTACTTTCATTGTGTATTTAAATTATTCACTTTTTGGGTACAGCATGGATGTAGATAGTGTGAGCAATACCAACAAGACCAGCGGCACAGAGTAGTAATGTGAGTCTGTAGATAATTCCATCCATTGGACCACCCTTTAAGAAAACTGGGATGTCATCCTCTTTCTGTAATAAAAATTTTAGCACATTATACTTTAAACAGAAAATCTAAAATATTATATTCTAGGTAAGGGTGGCTCCAGTGCACCATAACAGGGGTTTCCTTTTAATTAATGTTTATTTTATTACTGTTTAGTTTTTTCATTGACTTTTTTTGTAATCATGCTTTTTATATAAATAGCATATTTACAAGAAAAGTCAATGAAAATTATTGAGATCTTACATTATGGCTAAAGGCAAAGTTCTACGACTTTGATTGTATAAACCCCACTGCCACTGCTTGTTCTGCTATTGCTATATAGAGGCCTAAAGCCATACTAATAAAAAAGGATAAGCCAGTAAAAATTTAAAAAAAAAACAGTAAAATAATGCTAACAAAGAAATAATATTAACTTTTTCTGATAGCTGATAGATAGAAAAGTAAATTAATTTGTTGTACTAATATTATAAAACTAAAGAGTTTGTTTATAAAATAATTATATTTTTTTATGAATAGCTTGTTATGAATATGACAATTTTAAGATAAGCAATATAATGTCAAAAAAGTCTATTTCAGAGATTTAGTACTAGCTACATCTTAAGTATATCAAATTCCAATATTTATTTACTATACGGGTCATACTTGGTGCTTAGTATTGACCCGGAGTCTTATGTAAACAGAGCAAATCAATGTTAATGCTTAATTATTTTATTAGTAATATAATGCATTTAAATTGACAGCCACACTATTATAGATGGGCTTTAAAAAAGGATTTATAATAATGTTAGTTGTCAACCAAATTCTATGTACTATCTATATAAATAAAGTGCAGATAAATGTTTTACTTGGAATAGTTTGTTTTGGGTTAATGACCACTCCTAGAATTTTAGTAAAATTATAAATTGGACTATAATATAACTCTTGTTTTTTGATTCTGCCATTTATTATATTACCTGGAAACGTTCTTGACGTTCACGGATTTTAGGAGACAATGGTGAGTAGGGCACGTTGGTACCAGGTACGAGACGTCTTGGCTGAGTGGAGCAAGACTCAGACACAGTCGACATATGGGCGGTATTGTATTGGATAGCCGGTGGGTCCACCCTTTGTAAAGCAATAGGAACCTTTAAACAAAATAGGAATTCACATTAGCAACTTTGATTTTCCTGGTTATGTAGCAAATTAAAATAAAATATAATTACCACTGGGAAAAGTGGACTCTGCAAGTTGGTGGCAGCAATAAGCCGACCGGACACTTTGTTAAGTTGATGATACATGTTTTTAGCACCACAAATTAACTTTGAATTCTAAAATTTTCTAGTAGACCTGTTACGAAACAAGTAGTAAAGTAGGCACTTTATCGAATATCGATAACGTTCAGAAATATTTCTATAATCTGTATGTAAAAAATAATACTGAATTTTTCGATTAGGGTTCATACTTTACACATATATTTTAATATCGTTTCATTTGAATATCTATTGTGATATTAAATGAGTATTTGTAATTTAAAAACTAAAAGAAAAGTTTAAGTTTTTGAACGAAAGCTCAGCACTTGAGCAGAGTGGGAAGTGGTAAGTGGTAACATTGGTTTTGTGATACCAACTTACTACTTTTTTTTTTTCTTTTTTTTATGGCTCTGGCACGATTTGTGCATTAGCCAGCGTCAAGTACAGGATTTTTAATAATTCGTACTTGTCTTTAGAAATTCGACCGTGTCCTCCATTTTACGGTTTAGGCACTCGCCCGGTACCGCACAACCCTCCCAAAGGCCGAGAACAAATTTAAATTAAATTAAAACTTGCCCTCGAACCGGGAATCGAACCCGGTACCCCTCACCTAGCTGCCACTTAATAAGACCGCTAGCCGCTAGGCTATGAGGCCCCTGAAAAACTTATTACTTAGCCATTACAAGACTACCTTTTATCGATACATTGGCCAAGTATCGGTTTATACTTGCATTTTATTACCACTAGAACCAAATATTTTAAAACAGCATCTTTGTGAATATCTCAATACTTCATTTTTTATGACAGCGGCTAATAAATATGAATATAAAGGTATAGTATCACCCAAAGTTTATGCTATAAAAGCATATGCAATGGAAATCAAATATTAAAAACTGGTCACCCAACCACCATGCTCAAAGTTTCTTTTATGCCAGTTTGACAGTTCATCGAGCACATTTTGAGGAGGTTAGTTACAAAATAAATGTAATTTATTTTAATTCAGTGATGAAATATTAAAGACAATATAATATTTTTGTAATAGATATAGTCATTAGCTAGATTCTTAATGTTTAAAAGTATTTAAGGCGCGTTCGAAATTCAAAACTGCGTGGCGTGTCACCGTCAAAGTTTTCATTTGTTTTTTGTTTCAAATAATTCATATTCATCATTGCGGGATAAAATTTTGCGTGAATTTCTATTTCTCCTATTTTTACAGCTGAAACATGCAGATCTTTGTGAAAACCCTAACGGGTAAGACCATCACCCTAGAGGTGGAGGCCTCCGACACTATCGAAAATGTGAAGGCCAAAATCCAGGATAAGGAGGGAATCCCACCTGACCAACAGCGTTTGATTTTCGCTGGTAAACAGCTCGAAGATGGTCGTACTCTTTCCGACTATAACATCCAGAAGGAATCTACACTGCACTTGGTGTTAAGGCTACGTGGAGGTTAGTTTTGACTTTTAAAATCATCTTCAACGCTTATTCTACTACAGTATCAAATTCCTCCTTAATATTTACTTCTGTGAATAACATGTGAATTTCTTGTTTTCATTTTAGGTACCATTGAGCCATCTCTCAGGATTTTGGCTATGAAGTACAATTGCGACAAAATGATTTGCCGCAAGTGTTACGCTAGACTCCACCCTCGTGCCACTAACTGCCGTAAGAAGAAGTGTGGTCACACTAACAACCTCCGCCCAAAGAAGAAGATCAAGGATTAATTTATTTTTCCCCTTATTACAAGTCTGGCTTACTCTGTAAATTAAATAATTAAAATGTCAATATAGTTGTTTTATTTAAACATCAAGTTACTTTAAGCTGTTCAGTATCTTCCCAAAAATGTGTATAAATAGTCTCTTATATCTAATCACTGCATTAAAACCTAGGGCTCTTAGGTTCCTCACTCAATAAATTTGGCTTACTTAACTATTATAACTTTAAATTGGATTTGAAGTGTGGTAAATAGATAAATTCTTTTCTATGTTGGGACACAAGAAATTCAAAGAGTGGTAATGATAGAATGTGGATTAAATGTAATGTTAATCTTAAGGGGACATAATTGTGCATGTACTGTTAATACTTTCATTCATGGTCTAAGATCCCGCTATACAACGACCTTCACCGAGATGCTTATTTATTGAAACTTATTTAATATGTCAATAAATATAATCCATATGGGTTGCCTAGCAAATTTCAGTCCAGAGTATTTTTAATTAATTTAAAAAAAATATATTTTTTTAAACATTTCACCGGTATGATTATTAGATAAATTCTATACCAATCGAAAGTATGAAGCCCATAGAATATGCAAAAGTTAGGTTGTTTTTAATCAATTAATTATTTATGTGTATATTTTTTTTGTGACACTAAAGTATATATACATCTTTAGTATAAAAGAAGGTTTTAGTGATACATATATAATACTACCCTGATTAAAAATATTGATTGAAAAAAGTTCAAAAAATTTACTACATGCAAATTATAAAAAAAAAAATTTTTTTAAATATTAATTAAACATACTCTGGACTGAAATTTGCTAGGCAACCCATATGGATTATATTTATTGACATATTAAATTAAATATAAAATAAGTTTCATTAAATAAGCATCTCGGTGAAGGTCGTTGTATAGCGGGATCTTATACTATCAGAAATAAGGTAAGGTCACTTGTGCCTACATATACAATTGTTGACAAATTCTGAATTTGGACAGCTCCATAGATGGTTGCATGAGATAAATTAGGACTTAAGCTTAGGGTTATTATCAATGTGTCCCTTTTTTTTTGGTTTTCTTCAGAAGAAGTAGGTCAAATTGAAATCAAGACTTCTTATAATTTATTATTAGGAAAATGTATTCATTACAAAGTTTTTACGTATATGAGAATAAAACAACAGAAAATTAATGTATTCGATTTATTAAAAAAATAAAGATCCATTTTATTTGGAAGCACTGAAAAATCTATAAATTATTACAAAATTATCAAAAAATGTAAACTATACAATGTATATAAATCATATTTAATAAAAGTTAATTAAATGTCTAATGAATAAGTCTTCTATCGTTTTTAAATAAAACGCTGTTGATTGAAATATCTAGTACCTTGTATCACAACCATGAAAATGTATTTTCAATATTACGCTTATATAAATAACTACAATAAGTTACGGACGGAAATATTTTATCAGTGCTAAGCCGCCTTTAGCTACCTTAAACCATACCAAAGTTATACACCTTGATTTTTGGTGGAATGGGCGGTTTTCCTCCATCTGAAAAAATATATGTAAATAAAACTTCAAAGTTTACTTGCATGTGATTTAAAAAATGCAAAATTGCATAGAAAACGTCATTGGCCACAAATTACCAAGACCGAAATACAAGGTGTACATGCAAAGTCAGTGTCGTTTACCCTAGGAATCATATTTTTATAAAATTTAATGTAAAGACAGATATTAAATGTATTAAAAAAATATACATTATTAACTATTATTGAAAATCCTTTCCTTAACCTAAGGGTTAACAAGGAAATTCGGAGACAAGTTTAAGCGCAAATTATGACAACTCTCAAATGATGGTAGAATTCTAAGACATTTAGTTTGCGCTTAGACAAATCTCAGAATCGGATCTTGCAATTTTTGTGTCAGCGCGTGTAGAAATAGCCCTAAAAACGATTCTAGTGTCACTATTTCGAATTGAGCCAACTAATTTTCAAGGAAGTGCCATCATTGCTATATCATTCCGTGCATACATAAAACGTGCAACCGTACTCACAAACAAATTAGTATCATGCATCATGCAATTAACATTCACACTTCGACGTAATCGAGTGTAGTACCGATCGGCGATCTGCGTTCGTTCGCGAACGATGTGTTCGGCGCGAATGCAGCGAGGTATTTATTTGGAGGACACAATGGTAGGCTATCTGCGAGTTCCCGCGCTACTTCCGATTGAGGTGGTTCCTAAAACGTTTTAACGAATTTTAGCCAATTTAATCTTTTAGAATATGTAAGGAAACAGAACCTTCGTAGAATTTGAGGTCGAGCAAAGCAAAATACAATAAAAGTACATAATTTTCTGCGAACTACGCGAAGCAAATAAGTACTACATTGTTCAGACTGCAGACACTATTTCACTTAACTGCCAAATTTCAACAACAACTTTTGGTTCTGTTTCAGCACAGATTCTATCAGATCTTAATATTTTTTATTAATCTATATACTATACTAGGATACGATTCCTTCTGTCGGAATAATAGACTACAAATTTAACTTTTTCAAGATCTTAATATTTAATGGCCACTTTTAAATTAAGAACTTTTTTGTTACTGCGTTTGGTATTTTTCTAATTAGGTTTCTATGGCCTTAGTTTTTTTAAACGCCGAGATCCGTGGAACTACTGGATGGGTAAATTTGGGTTTTGTTTTAAATACTGAGCTCTTATTAATTTTATTAACTTAATAAACTGATAACTTCATATAATTTAATTATTTAGGGATTAGTAACATAAAGGACTAACCGGCATAACAGCTATGGTAACTGTATCCGAGAATTTAACTTTATTCCTCTCCGGAGGTCGACTTGGATAAGTGGGTTTATCCGGTCTATATCTCTCATTAAAGTTCGCATTCCCGTGATATCTATATGCATTTGCATGACTAAAATGTGTCCTTTGAACCATATCAGTCGGTTTAATTATCCCTTCGCTTATTTTATTCAGAACGTTATCTACACTGTTCCATCGTATGTTTGGTTTACGATTTGATACGAATGTGTCATCTTTGACGTTTGTCGTCCATATAGTGTTGTCTCTTTCTAGGTATTGGTGTAAATTGGGACGTATACTGTTGGTTGAAGGTGGTTCGTTTGGTGCGATAGGGATGGGTATAGTTGGGAGGGACACGCGAGGTAATGGTGGAGGGTTTTTTCTCACTCCGGGAGAACTTTCTTCTGAATCCGAGCATGAATGAGAGCATTGAGAGCATGAATCTGAACATTCCGAATCTAAAAAAAAATATTTCTAATATGAATTTTTAAAGAAGAAAACAATGGAACAAATACTAGGTTGGTCAAACATAGCCATTGTACAGAAAAAATTAATAAGAAATAAAATGATATTAAAAAATAATTAACTGTTTTTTTTTGTTTTCCTTTGGTACTTTAAATTGATGAAAATACTAGCACATTAGCTATAACTTACCGAAACTATCTATTTTTTAAATTACCAATGAAAACAACCAAAAATAGATCGAAAGTTTTAAAAACATACAATTTAATTAAAAATCTACTTTATTTGAAGTCAATTTGAATACCTGTATTAGTGAGCGGGGCGTAGTGTGTGACACAAGCAGCAGCCTCTTGTGCTAAATGATGCTGTCTCACTCGCGTAGCAGCCCACTGCGCATCCGCGAACAGATCCCACGCTTCCAACTCTACGCCTAAACTCATCGCTTTTTCGATACGGCCACGCCTATTTAATATTTATATAAATTAAATATTTATCTTAAAAGCAGCATGACTTTGACCCAAAAAGTCGACCGCGGCGCTAGGCACAGACGGCTGATCACCTACTTGCCCATTACAAAAAAAACAAATGATCACGAGACATAAAAAAAAAAATCAGACCTAAAACGTATTAGCGCCTTATTTGTTTGTTTTTTGCATAAAATCTTTTAAAAATCAAACAAAATCTAGAAAAAAAAAATACAAAAACTTATCACGAAGACGGAGAAAAGTAAAAGTTAACACCATATCAATAACACTTAATCTTAATAAGAAAAAAATATTTTTTCTTAATACTAAAATTGAACTATTGACGGAAAACTTGACATACCGCAATAAGTGATGAAAGAATTTCCTAGCCAAATCGTGTACAGGAGGTGCATATCGACTAGCCGAGGCTGGCAAAGGCGAGGCTGGTGCCAAATACACACCCAGAGCACCCTGTATGGCGTTCTCAACATTAAGGTCAAAGGTATTTCTTCTAAGACAATTGACAACAATTTCACTGATGCCATTTAAACATTCGTCGCCTTCTTTTTCCCAGTCAAACGTTCTAAGTAGTTCTATTGCATTAGACGGACGGCCCATACGAAGCCATGCCTGGAAATAAATAAAATTTTAACGAAGGAAGTTTAAAGCAAGTATAGTTAAACATACACAAAATATTTTTTTAATGTATGTGTGTAAAAAATACAGAGAAATTAGTAAAAATATCATATGTACCACAAGGTACAATGTTAGGACTAGAAACTAAGGGCGAGATATAGGGCTAACTCTGCGTCTCCCTTACGTCAGAAATGTACTGGATTTTGGCAGATGGGTTTCTTAATATCACTCTAATAGTTATACTAAATCGTATATAAAGTTAATTAAAATATACTTAAACTTTGTGTATAGAAATAGAAAATAATAGTTAATTACAAGAATGGTAGAAAATAATGTTTAATATAATAATGTTACGTAGGCTTTATAATCGATAATAACTGTTTTTCTCTAATAAGAGAGAATCGACATACTTTAATCACGCAGAAAATAACTATCGAATAGATTGGGATTTCAGGTCGCTGCACTGCTGAATTACCTTTATTATTATGTTGACAACAGTTAATTAAAAAAATATATTGATATTAATAAAAGTATTAATTTTTGTGGATAAATGAAATCACATTTCTCACGCCGGTTCTCTGTCCAAACTCTACGCTCATACGCACTTACCGATAACAATCGTGGATGACATATCCGAAGCAGGGCAAGTGGACCACCGGAAAATGTAGTCAATATGATTGGTCCACTTCTAAATTTACGCGAACCGAGAATTTGAATCCGTCGCGTATCCCTGTAATATTACGAACTTTTATTCGATATATATCGAACTAGCCGTTTCGCGCCCGCTTTGCTGGACGAATTAAAATAAATTTTATGTTTCATTATTTTATTTTATTTCATATTTTTATTATTCTTCTTTTTAACTTCCCGCTAAGAAAATTGAAATATTTCGAAAATCGAGTTTTTAACAGATGTTGACGTTTAGAGGTTCTAGGAAGCCTCCCCGAATGTTTCGCATCGAATGGTGGTAGTTTCATGTCAATACGATCAGTGGTTTAGGCGTGATTGAGCCTCAAACGAAGACCATTTTCATTATATTATTGCACATAAATAACGGCAATTTACATCTAAGAATTAGTTAAATAATATTTGGGAGTGAGTACTAAACAAGTGACAGTTACAAAAATAAAATTTAGCTCGCTAAGCGCCTGAAGGGGGAATAGATTCAAAATGGAGCTTGGCTAAGTAAGATTTCGTCATAGGCGAATGCTACACGCTCGATATTTATCGTGATATTTATCTTGTATTTTTTTAGTATACTACACACTCGATACGAATCGCGTCAGTACGACGGTAAATTTCATTGAGTACACTCGTACGTTTCGTGTTACAATATGAGTCACAATATTAAGAAAGCTTGCGTTGCCATTATTATTATTATTATTGTCAGTATATGCTGATATATATCAATATCCAAGACTTTGAATTGTAAACATTTTCCGCTGCAGCACCAGATCGTTTCAAATCTGTTATTTTTAAATTATTTTCTGTAGGTGTCCCATATGGCCGATTTACACGTATTAAGTTGACTAAAAATTTACGAAATATTAACTTAATTTTAAGTAACTTAACCCGTGTAAACAGTGAATTTAGTAAGAAGTTGCACGTTAAAATTTAGTTGCAACTAAACAAGGTAGAATAGAATTTTGTCTATTTTTCGGTTAAGTTGGTGGGCGTGGCTAATCACTTGACACGTTTGGACAGGCAAAATTTAGTTAAATTTAAGTGAAAAGCATAAGCTGGCGGAGTCATTGCAAAGCTATGCTTTTGCTTTCGGCGCTGGAAGCTCAAAAACATATCCAAAACTATTTGTCCGATATGCGTATACAACAATTAATGAACAGTAGTAGAACCCCTTCCCCAATGAATAATAGTAGCCGTTTTACTCCTTCGCCTTCTTCAAATACGTATTACGTTGAGTCCCCAGAACCTTCACAATCATGTATTGGAGCATACAATACAGTAAATCCCCAATCAGGAAAAGAAAATCCTATAATATTTTGTTCTGTGGTCTTCCATCTTGAGCGAATAAATGAGTTTAACTAATTATTTAGTATTTTTACGTGTAAACGGTTACTTAAAATTAAGTCACTTGAAATTTAGTTAAGACTTGGCAACTTAATACGTGTAAATCAGCCTATACTTATAGGTAATGTTTCTAATACAAGTATGAATTCTCTATATTATTCCGCCTCCATATATGCGCGTCCTCTTCCATCGCTGGCAGAATAAATACTGACGCGATAAATATCGACCAGACACTAGACGCTCGATATTTATCGACGATAATCGATACGGATCGTGGATTTTTAGATTTCTAGAAATCCAGCGATCCGTATCACGATACGTGATACGCCTGTACTACACATCGTGACAGTGCTTCCAGATCCCAAAAGTAAAATTACAGTGTTGTCAGCTAAAAAATATCGTAGTTTCTTAAAACAATACAGCAGATTTCAAATTCGATTACAGTAAAATTACAGTAAAAGTTTGTTTAAAAATTAAAAGAAAAATAAGCTGCTGTATTAATTTATTTGTAAATACATATCATTGTAAGTTATTCTAAAATAATTTCCTCATGATTTTGATAAATTTTTGCATTCATCTTCAAAATCATTTCAATAGTGGGATTAAATTTGACGCAGTTTTCAGAATTTCGACGAATGGCTTGCTGAGCTAACATATTTTCTTTAATAGTATTTGTGATCAGACAGTTCCTCTGCTTGGTTTTTATATTATTAATTTCACTAAACTTGCGTTCGCACTCAGCATTTGAGTGAGGCAAAGATAATACTAGACGGTTAGTTTTTGCTAAGCGTTAGTTCTGATTCATTGGGGAATTCCCAGCACGTAAACTAATATGTAGGTAACAATCCTACTCTACATTGTCTATAGATAGAGGTCAGTGGTTCTGGGTTCTAGATTAGGTTGCAAATTTATATTTCGTATTTTGTAATACGTAAAACGTATTAAATTTGATTAATTTGATAATTTATATGAACGGAAATTAAATACAGTATTTTCATACACTGTATTTTATCATTACAGTATACAGTAGAAAAGTCTAAAATACAGTAAATCTACTGTAATTACAGTGAATCTGGAAGCGCTGCATCGTGATTCTGGATCACGATCCAAATATCACGATAAATATCGAGCGTGTAGCATTCGCCATATGGGAGTCAATAAATACTTCTTATGTCAAGTCACAGTCTCGTCTTGAGCGCTGTCATACATGTCATACTTACAGAGAAAATCGTTTCTACTGAAACTAGATTTATATATGATTGACGTTGCGATACGGACCTCAATTTTGAAAGTATAAATATATACTATGAGTAGGACAATAACATACTGTATTTAATTAATATTGTTTGCACAAAGGCGAGGAATCGATTTTACAATTGTGAAAAAAATTGTCAAGATAAAAAGTTTTTAAACATAGTAATAACATTGAAATAAAACTAAATAAAAGCGACGGGGTTTCTCACCTAAATATCTTTATAATCTATGAATTTTAGCATATGTAATGTTTTTCTGTATTTAACTAGACCCTTTATATTTTTCATACATATCCGAAAGGGTGTCTTCGACCAGTCTAACTATGGCGAATGCTACACGCTCGATATTTATCGTGATATTTGGATCGTGATCCAGAATCACGATGTGTAGTACAGGCGTATCACGTATCGTGATACGGATCGCTGGATTTCTAGAAATCTAAAAATCCACGATCCGTATCAGTTATCGTCGATAAATATCGAGCGTCTAGTCTCTGGTCGATATTTATCGCGTCACAATTAATTCTGTCAGCGATGGAAGAGGACGCGCATATTGAGTCGGCGCCCAGCGCACTTCAAACAAACGACCAAAAACACTTTTAATGAAAGAATTTATACTTGTATTAGAAACACTACCTGAGATATGGGACAGCTCAAATGCAAACATAATTAATAAAGTGAAAAGGGCGAATGCGTATGAGCAGCTGCTTCAAATTTTTAAGAAAATTAAACCAGGCGCGACAGCTAAAGACGTGATTGCCAAGATCAATTCATTAAAATCGAACTATAGAAAAGAATTAAAAAAAATAACAGATTCGAAGCGATCGGGTGCTGCAGCTGAAAATGTATACAATCCAAAGTCTTGGGTATTTCATATGCTGAAATTTTTGAATAAAAATGAAAAGCCGATTGATAGGGTAATTTGATTTAATAAATTCAGATGTGTATATTTTTCTCTATCTTGAAACCAATGTTTCGCCTATTTCTTTCGATTTATACGTTTTTTCAATGCTATCGCTAATATAATAGCAACGCAAGCTTTCTTAATATTGTTACTCATTATTATAACACGAAACGTACGAGTGTACTCAATGAAATTTACCGTCGTACTGACGCGATTCGTATCGAGTGTGTAGTATACTAAAAAAATACAAGATAAATATCACGATAAATATCGGCGGTAGCATTCGCCTATTGATTGGCCCAAAAAACCCAGTATCATAGTGAATGTAGCTGTCAAATTAAGGTGTCGCTACACATTTATGAATTACAATACTTACCGGAAATAAGAAGTCAGATCGAGGCATTTAGTATGATGGTGTAAAGCTGTTAAAGCTCTATCAAAACACTGCAATCGGCCATTTTCTTCACTCGCTATCACTAATTCGCCAGACCATCGTACATCTGTTGCAATCTGAAATTAATTATGTGAAAATATTATAAATAATGTTATAAAACATATAATAAACACATAAACATATTAAGTAAGTCTAAGAATCGGCTACTATCTTTCTTTCAAACCCCTAAGTGATAAGGGATGTCCACCCCAAAAAGTATTTTTTTATTAAAGGAAAAAAAATTGTTTTTATTTTTTATGATACAGCATTTGTATGTGTAAAATACATACAACCCTTAATTTTTACCCTTCTAAGATCAACCGATATTTTTTATTTGTTAATTAAAATCTTCCGTATTGAATTCACGTTTATATAGAGAAAAATTCACAGTAAAACCTAAAAAGTTTTCATAAAACCTCCTTGTTAATTTTTCAAATCGGTTGTAGTTTTGGAGCGGACAAACACACAATAAAATCTTTCCTCTTTATAATAGTGTAGATTTGAACAAAGAAACTTACAAATCCAGCTCTTATAGAATGTGTGAGTCCCGAAACATGATGAATAATGTGTAAAGAGCCGTCGATACTTGCGACTAAAAGTCGCAAATCGCATGGCGATCGTCGCGCGACTCGAACATGAGACGAAAGGGACACTTGAGTAACGTCTTGTAAATTTAGTTGGGACATTCTATCAGTCTTTGGTACATCATACCTTAGCCATAGGAGATTCACGCCACTCTAGAACAATTGCAATTATACGTTTATGTTACGTTTTTTATGTAAATTAATAAATATTTTAAATGTAAAAAAAATAAATGAAAACAAATTGTTCTCCAAATATGTATTAGATACAACCTAGATTTATGTTGTACATCAATTAACTATATATGATCCATATACAAAGTAAAGAGTACTAAAGTTTTTTCTAAATAACATCACTAAATGACTTTTTAATATTTCATAAAATTTGAATTTCTTTACTGATGGCCATTCAGTACTTGTTATTATTTACCGCTCTACAGAAGTTCATTGATACTAATGTGTGTCTCAGCTCTTAGATATATATTTGTAGCGAACATCTGGAACATCTAGATTTGGTAACCTAACTTTACTCTACCAATCAGATAAATTATAAGGATACAATCTCTAAAAGTATGAGTTTCTTAAATTATTTAGATATAATGGTTCAATTAAGGTTTAAAACTTCAATAAGACAATTGTTTCAGATTTTTTATCCAAAACAAATTCAACACTTTTTAATAATACCTGTTTAATCATACTGTTATAAAAATATACCTTTGGACAAGCAGATTGTTCAACAATATGTACAAAATGATGTTTCTGAGACAACTCAGCAATCAACACCTCACTCTCAACTTGGTGAAATGCAATCAGGGACACTTTCTGCCTGTAATGAGACAAATAATCATAATATTTCCAGTAGTTGCTGGAGTAAGTAGAATTATGAAAATGTACTCATAATAAATCAGATGCTAATTAAAGATTTAAGTTAGTGCCTGGTAGACAGTACCCGTGAGCCGTAACCCCAGTACTCTATCATAGGGATAGAAATTTTATAATTTATTTCTTTTAAAAGAATTTGGTAACAATACATTTCTAAGGTTTTTCAGATAATCTTTCAAATTAAAGAAGTAGTTTTATTTTGCTAATTCTTAATAATTGTAGGAGTCTATAATAGAACACTTCTAAGAGATTATCACTTTAAAGCAGTTTTATATTTAATTTACAGCCCATATATAAATGTACTTCCAAAAACATGAAGTCAGTTAAATATCTTAATATTAACACATATTCTTAAATTCAAAATACTAAGATGAAAAAACATTTTTCACATACATCATCAAAAAGAAAAACGATATTTATTTTACACAGTAGTATTAAAAAAAAAATAAGTGCAACTTAGTTAACAGCATGGCCTGCTGTCATCCTCTTTGCACATATTGCAGGTAAAGATGATGATGCATTAATAATATCAACTCTTACCCTTCAATGTAGTAAAGATGTAAGTTAGCATGATCTTCTAGTAATGGACTCCATGGAGCCGGATCAGCTACATTGTTACTCCATACCAGTACCCTTATACCAGTATTATATGTACACCAAGATACATTCCTCTCTATTTTACGATTTATTCCACCCAGCTCTAGACTCTGTAAATTACAATAAACATTTTAATGAATTGAAAAATATACAGTACTTACTTTTACTTAATGATGGAATAAGATAGAAATATTATTGACAATTTGGATACACTTAATAAAATAAAAAATAATAGCAAAATAACATTAAAAATAACAAGTTATACAAAAATATTTTAAAATTATGCCAAAAGCAGTAGGTATTACCAAAATTTTCTATAAAATTAGTTATATTAAAAATTATGTCTTACTTGAAGATATGGATCTCTATCAGATATACGACATGGCACATTATTATCATTTTTCTTTCCTAATACAATTAATGTTGCTATTTTCTCTGGGTGAATAAATAAGATGTGCGAAGGAGAAATAACAGCTGAAAATCATAAAAGTTTAATTTAGTTTAATGTAGATTGTAGTGTTTTTATTTAAGTAACATTACTTACCACTAGTAACATTGTTTCCCATCAGTTTTCCAATACAATATCTATCAAAGAGTACTTGAATTACATCAAGTGTGTCAGGTTTAATGGTAAGGTAGGCTAAGACTCCAGATGAAAACACTAACGTAATAATATAGTCACTATTCCACTCACAAGTTACGACTACATGATCTCGTACTTTGGATTCCAATTGTTTTATATGGTTTAATCTTGGTGGACGATGGTATGCACCACGGCCCTCGCAATATAACCGTTTAGCACAATCATAAACTGATTCTTCAAGTTTCTTTTTCGATTCATATCTGTAATAAAAAAATATAAATCAAGTTTATTTTATATTATTCCCAATCATCACCACTGAAAATTATAGAAATATTTTATGCTTACTTAAAACTTTTAAAGTCATTATTTTTTACTGTTACTGTGTCATCACACGTAAGAAACTTAAGATCGTAACTAAACATTTTAGAGACATAAATAGATTTAATTTTAATTACATTTTTAATACTTTGAACAATTTAAGTTTGTTTTCATAATAATTATTATTTTTAGAGCTTAAACAAATCACAAGTGTTGCCAACGATCAACTATGAAAGTGCCTAGCTTAAAAATAAGAGAAATCAGAATTTCAGAAATGCTACATTCCACTGATTTTCCTTGTAAAACTTCAAGATCCATATTTTATGTGTCGAGATTTGTATGATCTTTACCTAGCTAGATGGTAGAGTAAAGTTTTCCAAAAGTAACTCAAGTTAAAATAAAACATACTTAATATTTATTTTCAAAGTTTTAGTACTCAGAGGATTTTAAATCAACCAGTTAGGGATTAGGATAGTTTTAAAATGCTGATTGCTGAATGTCCCTAAATACAAATATCACTAAGGTAAAAGGTAAGTTTCTACATGGAAGGATGGCCACCCTGGGGAGATAATTAATTTTGACCGCTGACATATCAAATATTCCACTAGATCCGGCACAAGCGCTAAGTTGGCATTACTGCAAATAACAGAATAGTGAAACTTAAGAGCCGATCGGGTTATGGGTATATGGTATATATCCGATCCCGAAACGATTCGTCGACAATTTCGTGATCGGTTCATCTTTATACGATGGGAATGGTTGATAGACATTAGACACATAATAACATCAAATATGTATAATGGTTCGAACATAATTTTATACATGTTATAATACGTATCTTATTAGTAACGTTCAATTAAATTATTAAAAAATAAATAATAATAAATAAAAACCTTATTTATGACAAAAGGGTATATAACATTAGTTTGTATATTTTACAAATGTTGACAAAATATAGCTTTTTGGCAAATTACATCCTTATCATTCAATATGATTACGATTATGCTACTTCAAAGGCCTAAAATTCATGCTTAAAATATAAGAATATCATATACTGCACTGCCTGAAATTATAGAAAGTGAAATAGTATTAGCTAATGTTATTAGCTAATAGTATTAGAAAGTTACGGTTTGTATCTTTATTTTATCATCAACTCCTTTAACGTAATTATTAATACCTACTTACATACTTTGTGGAACCAGCTGCCCACTGAAGTATTTCCGAACCAATTCGACTTAGGGTCCTTCAAGAAAAGAGCGTACCAATTCTTGAAAGGCCGGCAACGCACTCGCGAGCCCTCTGGCATTGAGAGTGTCCATGGGCGGCGGTATCACTTAACATCAGGTGAGCCTCCTGCCAGTTTGCCCAATGTTCTATAAAAAAAAGTAAAAGTTAATTATTGATGGCTATAAAAGAGTAATAGAACAAGGGTTGCCATATTATTTTTCAGCATATAAGGGGCAAATGCTTAAATAGGCAAAAAAATACGGGAATTTATTTTTTTACACGGGAAAATTAAAAAGCAAAGTTATATCAATACAATTATGATCATAATTAAAAACGGTCATTAACTCGCTTTTTATTAAATTAGGGGTAGATTTATTTCTCACATTAGATCACTAATTGGGAACGTGGAAAGAAACAGTTTGAGTTAGGAAAACCCTTTGTTGACTTTTTTCTATCTTAAAATATTCCGCATCTTCTTGAAAATTGTTGTAGTTCATTTCAGATTTAGTTTAAAAAGAGTACATTAGAGAGAATATTATATTTATATAGGGATATATTATTTTCTAAAAATACAGACAGCCTGTAAAATTATTGTAGAACTGTAAAAAAAACGTTTTTTTTTAGTAATTCGTTTGCGTCAGCAGTTACCTAATCCACGCATTAAGTATTTATTTTTAATGATTTCATAATTTTATTATTATCGTCATCCCCGCCGGGAAATTTTAAACTAAGCCTAAAATTCAGGATGACCCGGGAAATACGGGACGTCTGGCAACGCTAAATAGAACACAATAGCTCTATGAATATTATAGAAACGGAAATTCCTTAATGGCAAATAATACCGCTAAGAGCAATTTCAATGTGTTCAATGCGTGCAACTGGGATGTCAACTGGGAATTAAGAAAAAACCATCACACATCTATAAAATTATTAGTGGACAGTAACAAGAACTGTCTAGGTACATTCGAATTAAAAGGAATTTGGTTGAGGCCATACAACAAGTGATATTTATATATGTATATGTCACCGTAAAATTGTAAACACCGTTAGATTGTAATATATCTCGCGAGATTGTAAACTGTCGAAAGATTGTGAACCTCACGTTTTTGTTAACATATGTCACGTTAACATATACACGGCGCCGGAATATTGACAACATTTTGTAGTCTTGAGTTGACCCACACTTATTTGAGTTGTTTTAGTAATGTAGTTACAAACATCTATGTTAAGAATCTTCTTTGAATCCTTAAAGGATTTTCATTAATACGTTCTTAAAGAACTTTAAGGTAGGTTTATTTCTAATTAGGGAGAGATGTCAAAATTAACAATAAATGGTGTTCATTAAATATTAGAGCTCAATAATGATAGCCATCTGGCAGAAGGAATGGTCGCATTAAGCCAGTCTCGTATAATTACAGTTTCGTAACATTGCAACATTTACTTTTCACAAAAATTTTAATTACTTACCCAAAAATGTCAAAATTCATTTGTTTTTTTAATGATTAGGATTTCAGACTAGACTTCTCTTTTATTGTAAGGCATCAAGATGGTTTTGCACTCTTTATTAAATACTAGCGGCCTATCCCGGCCGTCATTTTTTTAAAAATTAGTATTATGGAAAATAAGATATGTTACTCTGTCTGAACGAAATATTATATCTGAAAAAATATAGTGATTTTAATAAACATACGCGGATTCTGGTTAGGATTACACGAAGGCTAATCAGATACTTGCTTAAAAATATTTCAAAAAACAGAATTTGCCTCATGACAGGGAGTTTCTAGATTAAAACATCATTTCTAAAATACTGATTAAAGGTCAATTTCATAACAATTAATACAGTAGGTACCTCTTTTTTAATCCTACTATTTTATAAGGAGATTGAAGGCAATGTGTTTTTAAAGAAATTTTTTAATGTAGACTAATATCAAGAGCAAATAACTGATAAAATCCTGCCTTTATAAAATCTAAATGCTTCGATTTTGCAAACGATTCCCGAGTTAGTAAAATTGCCATCCTCCTGGAACCAATTAACGACAAGCTTTGTAACAGAATAACGTAAAAGCTTCACCTAGCAATTAACGTTAAAAATTGTTGGGAAAATTCAAAACTATTTGCTGAAACAATATATTGCATGAGTGAAAAATATTTTACGCTAGCGTCCAACACGTGACGGTTAGTATAGAGAAAAAAACTAAAATGTTAGCAATCTTTCTAGATTAGATTTTGCTCTACAGTTACATAATGTTGTCTATTTTGTTGTACCTGACCTGTATTTAATTGTTCAACTATCCCAATTCTGTTAACCAATTAAAAAATATATAATCATTCGATCTTATCAGTGCTTCATGAATTAATTTGACTGGGTATTAAACGTATGAAAATTACAATACAAATATTTAAAGTTGATTTATTAATTTACAGCATACAAGCTAAACAATAATTATAATAAGTATTTAGCTTAACTTAATTAGAATATATAGCTTATCTTACACTAATAACATTCATCTACTAAAGAAATAAAAACAACTTACATTCTTTGTCTTCCCAAACCTGTCACAAATATATCCAGTTTGGTGCAGAACTGAGGAAACGGTTAAGCATTGATCATAAGCGGAATTACTTAGACAGAGTTCACTTAATTAAAATTATCGTAGCTACTGATCTCTAGATCAACGCAAATATACTGTATATAGTTTATTTCTTGTATTTCATACGCATATTGTTAGAATTTTTATACTTGTTTGTTAAGTTGCGGATTTCATTCTAAGTACCTTTCACGCAAGCTAGTTTCAATGGTTTTGTATGTTTTTATTCTGCTCTTTACTGTAATGACCGTTGGCGGGCCTTTTTTTAATAATCAAACAAAAAGAAACGGATAACGAACATATTTACTGAAATGTATGAGACCTTTACTACCTTCTAGTTAATGTTATGTCCCTAAAGTAATAATTGTCTTCTATGGCGAGATTAATATATAATAGAGAACAATAGACAAATATCCTTTGCTTACTGTTGCATATCACACGTTTGAATGTATGATAAATGGTACGCATCTCAATACATCATATTGTTTAGATACAAGTTGGTGATGTATTAGGTTTAAAATTTATTTATTTATGTATTTAGAAAAAACCTTACAGCTTACTAATACAAATTTTTTTTTAAATCTAAACGCTAATTAAAAGGTTAACGCACTTAACTTCTCAATAATATGAGAGAATGCGTGTATTTGTGTGCGTGAGTGTATCTGTAGTGTGTGTGTCAATTTAATGTTAATTCAGAAAATCATTCAGTGAAATAAACAGTTTAGGTGTACGCGAGTACAACGCACATAGAACACGCCTTATTTTAAAATGATTCCTTTTTGATTAAAAATACTGAATTTTTTAACTACGAGGCAGGAGATTAAACGCATGTGATATCAATAACAAACTGAACTGTCGATTAAGGCTTTTAGAGAACCTATTGATAGATACGTACTAGTGTTTTAAGATACAGGTTTTATTTAGGATTCTTCATTCTTCAAAGGATTTGTTCTGTAAATCATAAAAGCCATAGCAATTACAATTCAAATTGATTGAAGATTTTGAGTTCATGTTGAGATGTGCGACGCGTCCCAAGCTAGCGCCAGCGCTACGATATGGAGAGACCTACAACGAAATTGCAAAAAACTCCGGAATCGCTATTGTAAGTTGCAGAGTACCAATGCTGTTCCCAACCATATTTAGCATGTCTATAGTTGTATTCATACAGGTATCTATGTTTGTATGAAAGCCTGGAAGGTGTACAAGAAGTGTAATACATAACACAATCCCTTAGGCCATAGAAGCCCCTTCCCCTGGATCTTTGCGCTAAGTCGCAGAAGTCGTAATAAATAATAAAACCGTTCAGGTTAATCCTAGTCCTAAAGATATGTTAAAAAGTTAAGAATATCGTTCATTAAAATCTCTATATTGATATACATCGGGTTATCATTGTCTTTTTAATGCTATCCTTGTTTTAATTCTTTAATTTTTTACTATAACTACTTGTTTCATGATACGAGTTAATTTATAATAATAGCTAAGCAAGCTCTGTTAACTAGTATAAATACATCTTAATTAAGCAGCAAAATATTGAAGAGAAGAAACACATAATTATCGAAGCATTTAATTTAAATTTTTAAAATAACCATAAAGGTAATCTTAACATTTTTTTCTATTCCAGTTTAATATATTTACAATACTGTGGGTAAAATTATAACCATCACATAGTAGATAATAGTAATATAGTTAATTATTTACCGTAAAAGGCGTAATCTGTTAAGGAATAATACTTTTTTACGTGATTTGTGGTGAGAAGTGAGAGATTTTTTATTGAATATACATAAATCCGATACTTATTGATGTACATACATTTAAAGATATTACAAAATAATATTTTTTAATGTTAAGAGAATAAAACACTTTGAAACAAAACAGGCAGGCCTAGTCAGGCCATTTACAATCAGTAAAGTGACGACCCCCTTAAATTTTTCGAAAATAAAATGTTCTCTTTGGCCTTCTTCATCATCATCGTCAGAGTAGTGTTTTTGTTACCATGTTTACTATCCACATCCACACTCATAGTTTTATAATGAGGCCGATAAGGATTGGTTTTAGGAAGTAAGAAGTCCAATCTTAACGGTTCAGCGCACTCAACAAGTACTTAATCACGAAGAGTACCGCTACAGGTAAAGTATAAAAATTATTTTGTAACAATCGAGCTAGAACTCATACAATAAAGCTCTCATCAGGGGGCCTACCATGAACTCTAATTGCGAGCCTATTGATAACCTACAACTGAGATGCATCGCTAATTCGTACCATGACATCGAAAAAACGAGACAGTTTAGGTTCCCACGTGACCTTAGCGATTATCAGATTTCGTTCGTTCAATTTGTATGAAAATCCGTACCATGACCGCTCGGCTGAACCGAAATTTGACAGTTTCGCCTTCCAACTATGACAGAATAAGCGATTCTAAAAAAGTTACTTTTTGTTCAACTTTTTTGTATCGAAATGTCCAAATAATAGTTTAGAACTTATAAAATTCAATATTTGTATTAAAACTTGTTATATGGCTAATATATGAAAAAAAAATATAATTTTTATATTTTGGGGTATTTTGAGTTTAGAGAGTGATAATAAATAAATTATTAAAATATCGACGGAGATGAAAAACAAGACGGCAATGCCCTTCTACCGACTTCGTAGATATTGAGTTTTAATTTATTATAGATTAACTACTTTGACTCATTGAAGATTTCAGTGTACCTACAAATAATTGCACATGGTTCAATAATATTCAATTAATTATTTAGGCATGTCTAACAAAAACATAATTTCCCAATATATCATATTTACAATAAATAATAATGCCATATCACTAGTAGATATTTATTATAATTAAATTTTTCCTCATTATGTTCATGAATTGTATTATTCTCCTCTGCTTTTTCTTTAAAAAAACAGAGGTGTTTCTCAAATTTATAATGTGTAAATAATAAGCCATTTGAAAGTATTATAATAACAGTATTTATTTAGTTAGGATGACTCCATCAAGATAGAAAAAGATTTCTTGTCTTGTCTTGTCTTGAATCAGGAAATGTTCAATTGGATATAAACATATATTCATTTATATATGTATTTCATTCTCTCAATTTAGCGAGTTTGTCAGGTTTAAGCTGTAAAGAAAATATAATTATTTATATTAGGTATATGAATTTGTTAACGTATAAACTGAATTTGTACAATTTTAAGGAATCAATTTTTATCATTATTTACTTATAATTTTCGAGTAATAGGTTGATTGTAATATCTTATGCAAAGAGTTTAATATCAGGAATTCACTTCGATATAGATATTTATTTTTAATAAACCAATTTTTGAACAATACTTACCCCATCATATTATTTTATAAGTTAAACAATTTGTAAAACTATATTTATTAAACCGAAATTTTGTAAACACCAAATATATTGAAAGCTCCTATCAAAATTTGAAGGAAACGTTTAAAAATAATAAGTGTCAACTGCACAGCACCAGAAAACTTTACATTTAAAATATATCAAAAGAATAGTTTTATATTAAATAAATATATTTATTAAGACATAATAGCTTATTGTAATTGATGAATTATTTAAAATAATTTTATATTTTATTTATTTTTATAGAAACATCAGTCGAAGTAAGTTTGACAGTTAAATTTCTAAACTTACATAGAAACCACAAACAAAATTATCGTTCTTTCATTCGGTCTTGCGATGCAAATGCGTTTCAGCTTATAGGCGGTCATGGTACGAAAAAATGCTATTCACTTTAGGTACCTAAACTCAACTGCATCTCAACTGGATCGTTTTAAGAAAGTTCATGGTAGGCCCCCTGCAGTGCATTCGATGCAAACTTGCGTCTTTGTTACCGTTCTATGATCAAACTTATGTTTACCTGTATACCAATTTAAACTTTTCTACTTTGTGTATATTGAATTGACGAAGAATTCTACTTTGATTAAAAATAAAGGAAACTTATTATCATTTGCTGCATTAACTGAATGTACTTTGACATTTCTACAAATCGAATATGATCTACGCGAAATTACAAATACCTAAACATTTCTTTAATATTTTTATTTCTGTCTGTTTTATGCTTATTTTTGTAGTCAATAATGGGACCTGCGGAAATGTATAAATAAATGTTAGCGTCTCGAAAAACTCAGGGTACATAGTAGTGTGTTTGGTTAACGTGTTCTAGATATACCCAAATCCTACGGGACTACCGGCGGCATTGCCTGAGCAATAAAGATCGAGCGTTTTGTTATATATGATATATTTATCTAAGTTTGGTCGGTTCGGATAAGCGCAAGTTTTAGTAAAAGAGATTGGTGTAAATTTTATATGATGATTCATTATCAACGAAAGATCTTTTTTCCGAAACTCTTTAATCTTTGGGGTAATAAAATATATTATATAATATGGCTTATATAAAATATCGGTTAAAAGGCGTAATGATTTTACATGAATCTCAGAATATTTATTATTTTTCCCTTAGTTTCATCATTCACTTTGAGTACATTGGCATTTTTTAAGGAATCAATGTTTAATGTTAATTAAACGATAAAGAATAACGACAAGTGGCAAAATGTTTTCTACACGATATAAAATCGATAGATCCCAATATATTACTTAATTCCCATTAAAGTTAACTCTGATAAAGTGTTAATAACATTATTATAAGCTAATTTTACTTAAAAGGATTGCGTGAAAGTAGGTTTTAATATTTAGCACACACACACATAATTAGCACGTAACATTTATCTCTTTGATCGATTTATCTCAGTTATTAAATGTCTATAATAGTTTAAGCATTAAGTGTTGTTTTTGATAATGACCTTTAGGAATGTTCCGCCTGTTCTCAAATTCTCACGTTAGGCAACCATAGACCACTTCAGTTGTGTGCGTCGCGTGCCAGCTTACAGTAGCGCTGCGCGTTTTTAAACCATAGAGTTTATTTCGAAATATAAATTGGTATTAAGTGATTGTGTTTATAATCAAACTTGAATTTGGAACTTTACTACTCTATAGAGGTTTGATTGTTTTATTTATGATTTTTGTTTGGTTTGAAACCAAAAACCAAAGCAATAATATTATTAGTAAAGGAGGCGTTCAACAACAATAATATATATATGCATATATATATGCATATGTATATATATATTTATAAAATATATTATAGATTCATGTAAAAATTTTAACATTAAAGTGTGTTAAATGATATTTTTTTAAAATTAATATTTAACCTTCAATACATGTAATCACCGCTTTGTATTTAGCTAATTTAAATTATATTTACTAAATTTCCATATAACGAATTCATACATATAAATTACGTTGGAACAAAAAAACTTTAGTTAATTAGATAGTATGTAATAACTACTTGATACAATTTAAAATATTTACTTATTATTGTCTTTTATTAACATAACTTTCACACATTTGATAATAAAACAACTTGTGTTGCAACAAATTATTCGCCTTATAAACAACAACGAAATTTATGCTTAACTAAAGCCGAAATCTTAATTTTATTTTATTAAAATAATAATTAATATCAACACAATAAGTAATGCATTTTGTTTTGTACCTGATTACTGATATTATTAAACTCGAAGTCATCTTTATTAATTTTATTATATTTCTAGAACAAGTACTCATGTTAAGTTTCATAACTCAGAAAAAGACATATTCTAGATATTTCTATGTCTGTTTCATTGTATCTTTTTGAAGTCAACGCTAAATAATATAAACACTTTTTTTTACTTAACAATGCAAAACAGTTTTGTTTCGCTGGGAATCAAGCCTGGGTCTTCCAGATAAACGCAATGCTATCTACAAAGTTAGGGTAAGGTCTTGTAACACATTTTCCTATTCATTCGAATTAATTATTTCCATTCGGTCTACGAAGGCTACGGATTGTAGACATGATGGTTATTGTCGTAGCCCGTAGGCCTGAAAGTGGTCTCTGTTGGGCTATTTAGTTTAATAATTGTATGAATGGCATAATCAACCTTTAGTTACGGCACTACATTATATAATATTGTCTTTGGGTTCCTTAACTCCCCTTGGAGAACTACGTTAATCGTCACGAATGCTTGACAAAGACTCGTTCTTTTGAAAGAACAGGAGGCTAAACTTGCTTGCTAAGGGCCCGTGAGTGTTTGTTGAACTTTTAAGGATTGGTACGCTTTTTAAAATTTACTCTGGGATAACTAATCGAAATGAATTAAAGTCATATGTTATTGTGTCAAATCAAAGTTTATTTAATCACATTGGTAACAATTTACATTTATGAACATCAATATTTAAAAAAAAAGTATGATAAAGGTGTTCTAATAAAAAAGAATAAGTAATAACGAAATATTTCGATTGCGTTTGCAAAAGCTGTGTTTTTCAAAAAAGGTCTAAATGTAAGTATTAAACTCGTATTCTATTAAATATTTGGAATTGTAGAAAATATGCGAATTTTACGGAACTATTTGCTACTGAGATAGTGATGTCAGATAAAAATTTATTCCACAAACTTTTGCCTAGTTTTATTTAATTTTTACAGTATCTTTAAAAGGAATACAACTGCTGTGTATTTCAGACTTATCTTAAATATTCCATCTTTAACGCACATATTTTAGTTTTAGTTAAAGCTGAATTATTATTATAATACATTAATGATATTAGCATTCATATCCTATCCTGTAGTAATATTTATGGCAATAATGCCATAAAGCCGAGAGGAATTATTATAAAACGTGGACTAATAAATAAATATATGTTACCATGGTAACATGAATCAACATCGTAACCTACAAGCAACACATTATAATAAGGCCTTAAAGGTCTGTGTTAACTTCAAATGGCAATTGAAAGTATTGCCATTTTCACTCTTATGTCGCTTTTTAAATAAACAACAAAAACATTCTTTAATTAATAGTTGCAGTTGTTAAGGCCGTTGGTGTTTAAGAAGTGTCATTGATATAAAATTAAAATAATATAAATTATAAAGTTTTGTAAAGGTCTACTCGTATAACAAATATTTAGGGAAAGGATAATTCAAGGCAACCCATGAAAAGTAATCAGGTTATTATAATTAACTTTAATTAATTGATTCAGCGTGTATTTGGATTTTATTTAGTTCTTTATGGATTTGTTATTGCGTAATTGTTAATTAATACGCTGTTATCAGCGTATTAAATAATAATTAAGTCATAACCCTACATTGACTTGAATGCTATTAAACAAGGCAAAGTAATTTAATTTAAGTATTTTGTGTACAAATTAATTATTAATTAGACTTTAAATTATTCATAATAGGACTTTTAACTTGGTTTTCTTGCGGAATAAAAATGCTATGACACTGCAGTACACTGAATTATAGATTAAGACAAATATTGTTACTTGAAATAAAACGTAAAAGTAGCGTTACAAACACCTTTATTGCCAACAAGTAGCTGATTTTATCTAAATAATTTATTTCAATGTAAGTTTAAAAGTATTCTATTTTTAAATTTAAAGGTGATCAGCCACTCGAAATAATTATCACGTATTTGCTTCTCAGCGAAGCCATTCCTGGTAATTCTATGACTTGGTAATCACGGAGGAGGTTACAAAATACATGTTTTACTTGTACCTGCATAACCACGCTGGAGTATGAAAAAGAAGAAAACGTTTAACTTAATCTAACCGCCGGCCAATTAAAGCAGATACATGCTATAGCATATTGTACCATGAACCGATTGAAAACAGACCAACGTAATGATCAAGCCGGCGGTTATATAACATTGCATAGCTATATTGGTCGAGACAATATGGTACAAATTTCAAATCTGATATGTTTTGACTATATGTTTAAAGTGCCCCGAACTTGACAAGGTCAAGCAAGCGTTAAATGTTATTTTAATTTCAACTTAAACTTACATTTGTGATAATTAAACACAAGATGGTATTTGTAATTTGAGATATGATATAGGGAAACATAATCACGGAATAAACAAAAGATTTTGCGGGTATAAACAAGAATAATGCTTTATTTTTAATAGAACTACTTTCACATGATCGTGTATGTAAATAATTTATTTATATTCGGTAAAAACAACTGCAGAGATCAAAACTAGTTTATCTCATAATAAATATTTTAACAAGTATCAATTAAAACTACAGCAATAAATACGCTACTTTTAAAGAAATATGATATTAAGTTTTGTGTTATTGTATGTTAACAGTAGTAAATTAACAGCTCTTAGTAAAAATACTTACGTTTGTTAATAGTATATCGGGATACGCTTTTTGATATCAATAATTGCTTTATATCTATTTAGTTTTGAATTAGCTCAAATAATTGTTTTTAGGAAGTTATCAGATATAAATTTAGGAGGTAAAAACGCAAGAAACGCCTTCTGCCTCTAATAATTCTTGCCAACTTATTTATCATCAATTTGAATTAGTGTACAAAAATGACCTCTGTGTCCCTTGTTCTAAAATTCTCATTCTAAAAATGAAAAATACTTTATATTCTATGAATAAAATTGATACGTAATGTAGGATAATGACATATTATGTTTCACTTACGCAATTATAACGTATTTTATAAATTTTTGTTATATTTCACATATAGTTAATTTGACTAGATACATACAACATTGAAAAAATAAATAGGCTCTAAGTGATATCATTATTCAATCCATATGAGCGTTAATTTTGTAAAGTGTGCCCACGTCTTTGCGTAACATAACTCGACACTTTGGCAATCATAGTGGGTGGCTGAAACTTACACTTATATTACAGAATGTTTTATTTTGCTCTCATTACTGTGCAAATAATCCATGAAAGCGCGTTCGTAAGTAGAAACACTAAAACTTACTAAATAACACACTATACAAATAGAACATTGAAAGATAATGACTAGACAATTAGTACAATTCTCTGAATAGCCTCATACCAATTGTAAATATTGTATATAGTTTTGGTAGTATTCGGTCTTCAGTTAGTAGCTCACACGGCCGTGGTTCGATTTGGCACAACAATAGTAATTGTCGCGAGTACTGGTAAAACTTCTTTAACGGATTATTTTAATACCTATACTTTAACTGTCTTTCGCTGACCATGATTTGGGATTCAATGTCTTTAAGTAAAAACTGAGTATTACCATCGACCTCAGTACATTTCTGGCAAAAATTTCTACGACTTGGTGTTACGAATGTCCAACTAGTAAAGATGACATGTAGATTAAAAATCCTCTAATTGGATTGAATAATGATTAACCACAGGTTATCATATAGTATCGTTTTAAAGTTAGTCAACACCAAAAGACGCCAAACTTAACAATATATTTCCAGAAATTTTACAATATATTTCCTGTTCAATGCCCTATATACTTTTACATTGTTATATTTATATCAATTCACTAGCGCCCGCGACTTCTTCCGCGATAAATTCTGGTTTATTAGTCATGGTTGACAATAATTCATTGTTTTATATTCAGAATTAAAACTGTCTTAGATGTCTTTATAACATTTCAATCATTCAAAGTGCAAATGCTGCTAAGCTAACATTGATCTATTTGTGCAAATCATAAAAATTGTTTAATTTTTTTTTAATAATTAGAAAACATTATCGATATATAGATTTTTTAACTCATATATGAGTTTTCACTTTCTATTAATATATGTGTAATGACAACAAATGTATTGAGGAAGATACATTTCTTCATTTGATTTTAACATAATATTACTGTTAGTTCTATTTAATCGTTCAATTATAATATATATTATATTGATATACAACAATAATATATTGTATATTATATTGATGCTGAATTCCTGTAAATCTAGGTAAATATAGCGATTGCAATCACCTACACAGTGTATCAGTGCTCACATTGTACACTGATTCGTATTATATCATAGCTTTATCGTTTTCGAACTCATTTAAAGAACATAAACTAAAATCAAACAGACATTAGTTTCATATGTAAAATGTAGTTTAGCAGTCGTAAAGTATAAAAGGTGCTCAAACAGCTATTATTATTATTATGTAGACACACTAGCTGATGCCCGCGTATTTGAGGAATTGGAGAAATTATCCAACCTATTTTTAAACGAGTTCAAAGATGGTGCACTAATTACACTTTCCGGAAGCCTATTCCAGTCAGCCACTACTCGGTTTGGGAGCAAGTTCTGTAAGAATTTTTTATTATATTGAGTGTCTTCAGTTTTAAAGAACTACTACTCAAATGTGTGTTCTCACTTAAAATAAAGAGCCTCTCAATTCCTGGAACATTGTAGTGGCCAGTAAGGATTTTATAGGATTCAATGAGATTACCTCTTAATCGCCTACTTCCTAAATCAGTAAGATCAAGTGCTTTCAGACGCTTATTATAAGATTTGTTCCTAAGTGCTCAGACCATTTTCTGGGCTTTTCTTTAATCCTTTAAAGCATGTTAATATCCTTTATGAAATAAGGATCCCAAATGCTGTAGGCATAATCGAATAGTAGAAGTATTAATTTGTGTAATAACATGATGTTAAGTCAAATTAAATAAGAATCTACAATATTTAACTAATTATTAAATAAAGTTTAAAATCCGTTGTGAAGGAAGGTCTGCTCAGTAAGGTTTCTTTTACCTAAACGGAGGATCTTCGACTATTATAACCAATGACTTGCCGACTCGAAGGCCCGACCCCCGAAGTTTTATAACCAACTTGCAATCTTCTGAGACTATGTCACCAGAATATAATAAACAAATGAACAAAAAGTCTCTTTGTAGTAAAGAAAGTTAACTAAATCATAATATTCTATTTAGCTTGTTGTTTACACACATTTTATTTTATTAGCCCAAAATAAGAACTTATTACTACCTACTAACAGTCGGAGTGACATAAAAAGCAGAATGTCTATGGTTCTGTGAAGTGTAAATTGATCTATTGGTGATCTGCCAAAAGATATTTATGATCCTATTTTAAATTTTTACTAGTAAGCCAGTCAATATTTGTTTCACATTTTTTAATAAAAGGTGAAGAACTCAAAGTCATTGTTAAAAAACTTGGATGGTATCAAAAATGATATAATATTACTTTGTAGGTTTTGGGATTGAAGATTTAACCAACGAAAATGTTATTATGTTAAATCCTTGATATTTATGTCGTCTTTGAGTATGGATTATAAAGTTCTGTTTAATGGAGTGGATTTTACTTTTAAACCCATTACAGAATTAACATTGGACCAATAAACTTAAGCTTTCTTTCGTGAGGCAATTTAAATATTTCTCTCTGGTTCCAGTTTGACAAAGTAATTTTTTTGCCTTATACTTCGTAAAATATTGCGATATGCTTTGCTGTTATACTTTGTATAGTACTAGTTATTATTATTTACAACGAATATATATTAAACTGAATTTAGAATGTATTAATTAAATAAAGTTAATTATTTGGTTAAGTGCTTAGTGTAGGGTTGCAACCCGATCTTGGGTATATAGGCCTCGTCCAACTTTTGCCATTCATCTTTTATTTGTTTAACTGACAGTATATCATTCACTTGTATAACAGATATGGGATAGGGTTTGAATTTCAATTGTAGGAGAGTAACGCGCTCCGAGAATGCTTTATGTATTTTGTTATTTTGAAATTTCTCCGTTTTAATAGAATATATATTCTTCCTACCTTGCCATTCTGTAACTCACTTTTCGACTCACGACTGATTTGAGAGCGATCGCCGATGCGAAAACCGCTGTGTGAGTTCGAAAAGCTATACTTCTATGATACATCCTTTTGTAGGCCTCAGTTGTATATCAATATAATTATACTCATCTTACCATACATTCGACTCTTTCTGTCAGATTGTGTTTTCATTGTGGTAAAAACAGACCGATTTAGTTTTTATGAATTCGTCATTAACTTTTATATACATACGTATATATATATAAATATGTTATAGGTTGCTTGGAGCATAGTCCATTTATCACAAATAGTAAGAGGAAAAAAATAAGTTCATAAACAGGAAAACATTCCTCTCGACATGTCAATGCAGGAAGAGTTTTATAATCCGGAAAAGCAGATATTTTTCTATAGGTGAAACAATTTGTGATACAATTTTGTTTTTTATTCCTACTCTCAAATTGTATTTCCTGTGTGAGATTTCAAAACAAGTTGAATAGGTTCGCTAAGCACAAGCGTAAGACTCTATTTAGCAAATTTCCTTTCTTGATAGTTATTGCACTAATTAGACAAATCATATTTCTTTACCTTCAACGGATGTTGTTTCTCTGAAAATCGAACTGGGTCGCTTTAGTTGCTACACCGAAAAATGTTGGTGAGAAAATGACAAAATACAATATGCTGAAAACTACCGAAAAATCGTTTAAGCCCCGAAATTAAAGTTTTAATGTAGTTGGTAATTGGCAATTACCTACTATAAGTATAATAATGGCAGTTTTTTCACTCGTACATTATTATCAACGTTGTATCTTTTCATTTAAATGTTAATGAATTATTCCGCTTAACTTTTTGTTGTTTGAATAAATGTATGATTAATGTTTAAATTATAATTCCTTACAGCATTATGATAATACGGTCCAAAGCATATCTCTCAATTTTAAATTTAATATAAACTATTCATATAATTTATAAATCTCTGATTTTAACAACTTTATAAACGGATGGAAAGATCGGTCACTCATTCTGAGAGATAGGTAAATGTTTCATAGATAATATTGAATTATAAGTTTTTGTCTTTCAATATCATTGAGTGTTACGCCTGCCATTTTCAAATATTTTCTTTGATTTTGTAATTGCTTGAAATTCTATTTCGAATAATGTACGTATATACAGATTACAAATATAATATTATGAAAATTCAAAAGGAAACAAATACCATAGACGATTTGAGTATGATGATAGAAAAACACAGCCACACTCCATTTTTGACATCAAAGACGGTTTTGTTTAGGCACATTTATAAAAATCGTTAGTATCAATATTTACAATAATAGCGGCCGACTTGAGATTGAGGTGGTATTCATACCTATTTTTATAGATAAATCTGTATAAAATTACATTAAATCGCATGTACTTTTAAAAGTCCCATCGGTCTTCAAACAACTTTCAGTTTTTCAGTTTGTGTTCCTAACTTTGTTAAATTAGATTTTTATCTTACTTTCTCTAAATTTCTACTCGTTTTCTTTTGTTTGCATTAAATAGAGATAATCGTAGTGAATGATGAGAGTAAAGTGTTTAAAATGAGACTAACGCCCTATATTCGTACTGCAGCTTCAGATCACGTTTTTTTTTTCAGATGAAAAAAGTCACCAAATGTCATAAAAATAACTTCAGGGATTTAAGCATAGTTACTAGAAGGCCATAGGCGATTAAATTTATTTATAATTACTTTGGCCCTACACAAATGATTAGTGGAATCGGTAAACCTCGACTATAATTTGCTAAATATTATTTGCATAATCTACAGAAATCTTGCAAATATTTACTACTTGCATACCAATGATGGGGACATAAAATAAAATATGACAAAAATAGACAAGATGCTTAGCCAAAAATCGTACATTGAACCTTTAAAAGTTTAATTAAATATAAATTGCGCAACTATGATTGAACTATCTAATGATTCATGAGACCATCGCATTTTTGGGTTATATTATATACCACAATAACTGACGCAGGTAGCAAATTTTTGTGTCTGAGACATGCCCGAACACGAGGACACTCAAGCAATGAAGGCCATTCCTTAAATATCTGTTTCTTAATAGTAAGAAGAGCCATCCTTGTCACTGTCTCGAGTCGACGCTGACAGATTATATTTCCTTTATTCCAAACTTAGACTCTAAATTTGTTTAATTGCTTGTTGATTGTTACTGGCAACTCATACGTAATGCTTCGCTTAAATCATATAAATGTGTGGCTTTTAGATAAACCAGTTCTATTTTTTTTTTCAATACATGATACACAGGTAGCGTTTTTGTAGTATCTTCATCGATTTAAACAATTGAAATAGCCATGAAGGTTAAACCTTAAGTTTTTGTGTGCCTTTAATTTTTTTGGTATTTTTTTAAACTAAGTAAAAACAGGAAAAAAGGTTTACTGTAGTACAGCTTTACTTACAACTTGACTCGATCCTGTAAGGAAAGGGTGTAGCGTGGTTACCATGGATACGATAAGGTTTTTGTGTTGCGACTTTATAAATAATAACCGTGGCATAGCCGTGAGTTTGTGGCCACAATTAACAGATTGCGATGTGGTCACAATACTGCACCTGCACACCTCGCTAAACAGTATATTATAAATAAAGATTACAATGTTTGCACTTTCTGTAATATCAAGGTCGCAGATATGAAGCATATCGTTTTTAAATGACAAAACCATATGTTCATTTTTCATAGACTACTATTGGCAAATGAAATAATGAAAGTTAGTGATCCTTCCCGCCGCCTACGTTAATATATCGTGAAGGTGATTTAAGAAAACAAGTGAAACGTGAGAATAACATGTGGAATTATGTATATGCAAAAAAATAAGTGAAGAAAATTAGTGACCAAAAATAAAGGCCATAAAATTAAATAAAAAAAAACCGTGGCATGGTAGTATTAGTTCACGCTTTATAAGCCGGAAAATTACAAAGTCTAATAAATTTAATTTAATCGAAATAATTTTACATATCATGTAATGTTTTTAGGAATTTAGTTTGAATGATAAAAATCTACTATATAAAAATAAGTCGGGTTTTCCTTCCTGACGCGATAACTCCAGAACGCACCAACCGATTTCCACGGTTTTGCATTCGTTGGAAAGGTCTCGGGCTCCGTGAGGTTTATAGCAAAATTTCAACAGAAAAGCGGGATCACCAAACGAAATGTTACATAAAACGAAGCCATCTGGTGGCGAAACGGAGTTCGCCGAGTTTGCTAGTTTATCTATATATTAGAGTTATGTATGACCTCAGCGTTATCTTAGTTACTAGAAAATTTCCAGTCGAATTCGTCGAAGTTTATTACTTGAATTTAAATAAAGAGAAAAAAAATCGTTAATTATCTATTGATAATTTTATTTAAATATAAACGTCATAAATTAATAAAATTATTTAAATTCAAATAGATTTTTTATTATTATTATTGTAGTTTAAACTTAAAACTAGGCATTTTAAAACACATACAAAGTATAGGATTTTATAGTAGAAATCGCGTCTATTTATATCTTAATATATATAAATTATGTGTCACGTAGTTTGTCCGCTATGGACTCCTAAACTACCGAACCGATATCAATCAAATTTGCACACCGTGTGTTGTTTGATCCAACTTAAAAGGATAGCTTACATCTCAATTTATACCCGCAATATTATTTTATTGCAAAATATTTATTTATTATTTGATAGTCACAATTCTAACAGATGGCGCTGTGTTGAAAGTACCAACGTTTCACATAAGCTACAATTTACATAGCCACCAAAAAGGCGTGGTGGTTCCCATGACTGGTGTTCTCCTACCGTTTCCCTTGAATAGTTTTCTACTATGTAATATAACAAAAACCTTAGCCACAGCAACGCTTGGCCGGTCTGCTAGTTGTAATATATAAATTGTCTATTGAAATATTATTATCTGCTCCTTCAGGCTTCAGAATAACAATTGACACTATAAATAACTGTCATAAATCGACAGTGCCCTATTGTCGCGCTTTCTCATAAAAATTGGAACAAACTTGCATGATGTTATTGTCTGAATGTCGTAAATCTTATTTTTATAGTTCATAAATGAATATTGTCACTAAACGTTTAACGATAATTCAATGAATTATTGATATTTATCGCATGCAGCTGTGTTGGCCGTAGTGGCTTCAACGTGCGACTCGATCGTAGGTTCGATCCCCGGCTGTGCACCAATGGACTTTCTTTCTATGTGCGCATTTAACATTTGCTCGAACGGTGAAGGAAAAGAGAATTCTTCTTCAGAAATCTGAGGCCAAGACCTAAAGACGTTGTAGCGCCACTGATAATAATTATAATTGATATTTATATTCGCTACTGGTATTTTTTGATTAGTTAATATTACAGCAAACCAAAATTTTTATAAAATAAAAAGCACACATGGATTTTTCTGAATATCGGCCTTTTCTTATCTGTCATTCTGCATCGATTTTTGAGTCTCAGGCCGTTTGCCGGGACGGCACTGAGAACGAGATTATTTCGGGCCGAGTTCAAGATGACGTGAAGGCGATCGTGTATCCACCGCGCCGATATATTAGTGGCTCAGTTCTAGAGCTTTGTCGTGCGTGGTGGCGATTTTTTTTCAATTTCATGATAGACAAAACAAAAATCGGGTGAATGGCGCTGAGCGACGGTAGTGTGTGGACAAGAACAAACGTGTTTTGTATTGCCGGCATATCGGCCCGTCATAAAACCGTGGCGAGTTCTAGCGGTCACGCCGAACTACTCGAAACAACGGCGGCCGGGATGACGGCGCTCGGGTGACGGCCGTGCGGTGGACACAATTATTAAATGCTATATTATGATATCGCTAGATCAGCGCCGTCATCTCGTTCTCGGTGACGTCCCGGTGGTGGACACCGGCCTCACCCTCAGGTCAGTGTCGAAACTCAGCGTAAATCAAAACCAACCGGTTATCAAATAATAATAATTTACGATAGACTTAAAATCTTATCCTACGACTTGTGTCTTAAAGATGTGCCCCTTCAAGGTACAAGTAGTTTAAAAAAAAAAACAGTTGTCCTCAGGCGGGGCTTGACCTCAGTGTTGATTAATATTTCTCTCCAATAGGTAAATTGATATACATTTTAAATAAATCACATTGCCTAAAATTACAAAAAAACTAAGCTAATACACGAATACCAATTCTATTTTTCGATAATACAATTTATAAACTTTATTTTGCAGTTAATCTTTTTGTATAGATTTGTTACAAAGACGGGTTGACTGAAATATTTTTAGATTTTTGTACAAGTTAGAGAGGTTTTCAGCAAGTTGAAATGTAATTTATGACCGTTTCAAGAGAGGCTCTATCACATGTTGGAATTTACCTGAAGTATTAATCGTTTTCAGAAGTTTACAACCCGTTTTAATGACTCATTATACCCCTTTTATTTGATGTCATTCTAGAGTGAACTTTCTAGGTGTAAGAGAAGGACGGAGCGATATGCGAAAGAGATACAGACTACATACGTTCAACTATGTACTCTGACTACTCGGTGGGCTGAAAAGCCTGACATATAGATGACGCTACTAGTATTAAATTAGTATGATTTTGTATAAATGTACTTGTGTATAATCGTGTAAAATCTTTTGTGAGATTCATTATTTTTAGTAAAAGAACTTTTGTTTGATGAAGAGGAAATCGCCGAAACCGAAGCCTATTTTGAGACTATAGACAACTCGTACTATAAAAATAAAAGCATTTGTAATGTAAGCATGTAAAATTAAAAGCATTTCATATATATTTTTTTGCCGTTCATAAGTGTACATTGTGTTACCTATATGAATAAATGATTTTGATTTTTTTTTAAATTCTGTAGAAAAAACAGATTTTTTTCTATGAACTTTTCAGCCTACCTGTTACCATTGTGCGATACGGATAGAACTAGCACAATTCAGTACCATTCCATCCTAGAAAGTTCTCGAATATTGTTCCCAAGGATATCTAAGCGGGCCGAAATGCGACCAGTTATTTCAGTTGCCAACGTCCATACCACGTTAAATACACCGTTTCTTGTCCGATCAGCAAAGTTAAGCAACCTTGGTCGTGGTCTGTACTTGGATGGGTGACGAGTTAATTCAGTTTCGTGTCCAAGAGAATAATGCATAGTGATGACATGTGATAAAGTATTGTGTGAAGTGCGCGTAATTAAAGTAATTAGTGGCTTTATTAAATAAAAATTATTTTATTAATTTTTACTTTTTTAATTACTTTATTAATGAAAAAAAATTCTCGTTCATTATTTAAAAATGAAACATTGAAGAGTTTTACGGGGTTATCTGAGCACTAGCTTGTAACAGACTGATATTTAAGCGATTTTCCAATTAATATACGAACCATACAAAACACTTTTTAAGCACGCTGCAGGTTTATTAATAACTGCATAAAATTTAAAATGAACAATTCATATTATCTAAGCTTAACGGTCAATAATTTAAAACGAATTTGTACAGCATTTTTAACAACAAAATTCTGCGCTGACACCTCTCAGACATCGAATTAATCTTAGTTTTTTTGTGACGAAAATTATACGTTTCTCATTAAGTAATACTAATAATTTTAAATACTTCAAGAGGTATAAGTCCACCTGTATCACCTTCGTCGTTCCACAATTGACGGTATCTATTGCACTTTATCGTGTACCACCCTGATGTGGGACCAGGCCCTGAAAGTAATTCGACTTACGTTCCTTTAAGAGAAGTGTACCAATTCTTAAAAGGCAAATTGTAACAATTAGTGAATATTAGTTTTATTATTTTAACTTTAAATTTTAAATAATAAAACCAATGCACATGTTGTTCATGCGATTATAGAACAGGTTTAAAATGTACAATTAATAATGAGAGAAAAAATGTTCGATTGCGTTTAATTAAGGTCTTATATTCTATAATAGTGTATTTGTTTTTAAATCATATTTATTTACATGATTTAAAAAGACCAGTATTAATTATATAATTATGCATTATGGTAAATAATGCTACATAACAGTTTCAATTACCTTATTTATTTATTTACACTTCGTTACCTTATACAAAATTGAACATAAAAAAGCAGGTTACAGGTTAAGGCTTAGTTAGGTTAAGTTATTAGGCAACGGGCGGCCTTATCGGTAACAAGCGATTTCTTCCAGGCAACCCTAATATGGAATAATAAAAAAAGAAACCTTACCTTAATGATTTCCTTCACAAGTTTTTATGACCTATTCTGCATCATATACATCTTTAGTCCATACGTGGAGGTGTAATACTTCAGTAGAATGAAACGTACAAACTCTGTCTTCTGTTCTGCATGCTCACTCATCTAGATGATTTTATATCTTGAATATTAAATTATTCAATGTGTACTTTGTGAGCGAGTTAAACACTCACGTTTCTTCAATTTTAGCTCGAGAGCCCTTGGGGCTTATGCAAAACAAAAGACAAACGCCCATCACGTGTTTAGTCCGATTGTTATTGGCCAACGACGTATTTTGGTACCAATTTAAAACGGTGTTTTTCTTTTGACGAATCACAAGTAAGCGATATGGTCACTATATTTTATAAGACTGTTAGCAACGGATAGTTAAAGAGAACCTCTGAATTCATGTACTATAATGCTGGATTCATCGTACTATAACTTTGTTTCCCAAAGCGAACAGATTCAGATTACGAAATGGCAAAATTGACGTGTAAGTGAACAGTTACAACTTTCTATTTATTTCGAGTGAACACGTTGATTGAATAAAAGTGATTTTAATTGCCAAATTTTCCGGCGAAAATGATAAATTTTGTATCCAATCCCAATATCCAATATTGGACAGATAATTAAAATTCTGTGTATTCGGATCGGGACTCGTGTATCAAATTCAAATTTAAATAATTATTTAATAATTTCCAATGGAAAAGTCATAAAATCTTCATTCGATAATAGCAGTCTTTACCTTATATTAAAATTTTCCTTAATTTGCTTTAGTTTTCTAATTTGAAAGTTATCCATTTTTACAGTTGTTTACTTTGAATTGCAATTTTACTGTCGTTTGAGAGCCTAAAAACATGATCAAGCTTTCTCTTGTTCTTTTATTTGTAAGTTTTCTCTTGGAACAATTAAAAGCCTTATAATCGACTTTACCTTCCTGTTCTTCTGTTTCCGGCACGTAATAAGTGGCTATTTATTTTGTAATCATAACAAATTTGTTTATTGTAATTGAAATTGTGTTACATTCTAGTTAGAACATAAATGGGTAGTTACAAAAAATATATAGCCGTTGTTTATAAAACAATGTTAGTATTTGCGTGATTGAGATGGTAATTTTTTACTTAAATTAAGTATTAATTCATACTATATAAACTATCAAAGATAAGTCTAGGAATTTAAAAACCAACAATTTATGTTGCTGAGTGTGGCAGAGGTATATTATTTTACAGTATATATTTTATTATATTACAGTAACCTAAAAAAAGTCTACAAATATTGTATACGCAGAGGCTGAATAGTTCTGCTGGCTTTTCATAGTTTTAAAGCACCCCAGGCGTAATTCAAACCCAAGGGACTTCATTATTCTGTGTTCTTAAAAATCTCTTGACGAGGGCTGAAAGTTTTCTAATAAAGATCAGCGTCAGGCTAAACGTGCGGTTCTGAGGGAAAGAGACAGAGATTATACCTACCTAAGTGACTTTTGTAAGTAAAATCCAATATTTACTTGCGAATACTCTAAATCTCACCCTGAAATCTTTCAAACCTCGACTCACGGCTATTAACGAATTTTAAGATATACTACTTTGCACGATTCAGTAAAGATGGTGGAGAAACCGGCATGCATTAAACCTAAAAGCGGTCTTAGTCAGGCGTAGAAAAGTACTCATTACTAGGCACCATATGTAGTACTTTGCTGCTTATCTGAATGAAATTATTAATCAGACAAAGACCCATGACAGGTTTCCATATCCATATAGCGTTATTACATTATTATTTAGAAACATAAAAAATATGGTTATGGGATGCTCTAACTCATTATAAATCACAAACCATTTTATACAGGCACGCGTAGAATCGCGGATGATCATCACAGTCTACGCACAGCCAGAGGTTACAAAGGTCGGTTCCTTCAAACGGTCCGGCGCGAAGAAAACATATATCCTCTCTGACGTAAACGCAAACTTCCGCCCGCGGCACAAATGACGGTTCCAATTTGGTCCCCGGGTAGGAGAGGTAGGAAATATCAACCGGGGAGGATATCTGAGTCTCGATAAGAAAGAGCAAGGCTGGCTTTGCAGTCTCCAAATGTAAGTGGACAGCGTCGATGTTATAGTTAAGCCCCCAAATGTTTGTGAAGTCCACAGCAAGTGTGGAAAGCGATTTGTATGCGAGATCGAATTGAGTTAGAACAACAGAATACGTAGGTAAGATTGTGCGTCCACCACCCAGTATTGAGCGGTGGAGGACGCTCAGAGGGAGATTCTCCAGCGCAAGCGCGAGTGGTACGCCCCTGAGGCAGCTTATATTTCTTCTGCACCTTCATATTTTTGGGCAGAGGATGGTATCCGGGACTCTCTTTCAGGGCACGGAACGCGATTACAATATCGCCTTATTGTAATCGCGTTTCGTGCCCTGCCTTTATTCACGCCGGTATGAGAGACAGTGGTACTACCCTTGTAAAAGGGGTGCCCCTGTGGTGCAAAAGGGTTGAATGATTGCGCTGGTTAAATAATCTCTGCAACAGGTTATATCACCAGTGGGCGATGGGGTTGTCACGTCCCGTCGCCGGCAAAAATATTTTTTTAATGACTTTAAGAGAGTGTTTATATACGCTCATTAGTTAATCAACTAATATTGCATAAATTTAGAAATACATCTATTGAATTTTAATAAAAAAGTATCTAATAAATTAAAAGTTTACTAAAGTAAAGAATATTCAAATTTTATATGACCTCCAAATCAAGTTTTTTGAACTTTGGATTCTTAATGTTAAAGTCATATTTAAATATATACACTAAAATACTATGACAAAATAGTTCAGTAAACTATGACTTAATTAAAAGTTTAATTTCATCTTAAAAGTTTATAATTTTAATTTACAATGCGGCTGCTGAAGTGTTAAATCTGGTCATTACATTGTTCATGTTACATAGGCATTTATTTTTATAAAGTGAAAGTCAAAGATTACTGCACCCTACTATGACCCTACTACACCGATATCCAATACTTTGCTACTATTTATCGCTTTGTGAAACAATCTGGCAATTAATTATTGCCAAACCATCTTAAAGTGATTTTGATAAGGTGGGAGCTTGTAGTTTATTGTGTATCAGCCCTGCGATTCTGTAACTCACTTCACGAACTCACACAGCGGTTTTATTGAAAAGGTGGGAGCTAGTAGTTTATTGTTTATCAGAATGCCAAATCATAAAATGACTGCTTCACGACTGATTTGAGAGCGACCGCCGATGCAAAAACCGCTGTGTGAGTTCGTGAAGTGAGTTACAGAATCGCAGGGCTGAATGTCAAATCGTAAAATGACTGCTTTACGACTGATTTGAGCGCGTCCGCCGCAGTGAAAACCGCTGTGAGAGTTCGAAAAGTGGTTACAGAATAGCAAGGCTGGGATTTTATATTCGTAATGGAAATGGCCTTCACCCGTTAAGAGTGCCATGTGGTACTAATCTCAGTCAGGAGTATTCAGTGTGAAATACTTACTAAAACGACTTCGAGTGCCTACCACACTTAGGGTGAGATTCAGAAACGATATTAAACTTAGAAAATAATTTTTACAGACACACGCTGTGTACACGCGTTCTCCAATAATTATTTAAATTATTTACATACCACCAAATCCAACGTAGTAGTATTATCTAAACTATTTTCAACGTCTAAGTTATGCATATGTCCTTGTCTATTTTAATTCCATTTGTATATAAACATATACGAGTGTTCTTCAAGATGATTTTTGACAATCATCACATACTTAAAACAAAAAAAAGCCTTAAATGTTACTGTTAACGTAAAATTGTAAACACCGTTAGATTGTAATCTATCTCGCGAGATTATAAACTGTCGAAAGATTGTAAACCTCAGCTTACTGCTTACAATTTAACGTATTATTATTCGGTAGATTGTACTACACTAACTTAGTTATCATTCAAACTTCTTTGGTCAATTACAGATTAATTTTACTTCCCAACAATTTCATATAACTACCGAATAATAATACGTTAATTTGTAAGCAGTTCGTTGAGGTTCACAATCTTTCGACAGTTTACAATCTCGCGAGATACAATCTAACGGTTTTTACAATTTTACGGTGACATTACTAATATAAAGTAAATGTAAAGAAATATAATAATAATATTTTATAGTTACGAAGTATTAATTACACAACAACAAAACTTGTCATACTAGCTCGACGCGTTAATGTATAAGTTGCTTTGTTTAAATAATAGAACTACGGATGAGTTAACCTTTTCAATTATTATTATGGTTTAAAACGTATTTGCTGATAAAGCTTAAAACGCGACTACTGAAGTTGCCCTGAAAGTATATATTAAGAATAAGGCAGTTGGTTAAAAAAGAACAATGAAAATAGACAAATATTTATGAAAATACTTACACAATTGATTAATTAATTTAGTTTTGAGGAATTGAAATGGTATACATTAATTACTAGTACGACAAACTTGTATCACAATAAAATATCCAATTACATATTATAAAGGTACTGTAATTGTTTTTGGCCGAAACACTGCGAAAAGTAATTTTCCTTGTTTATTTTGATACAAAAGTAAATTAAATAAGGCAGAAAATTCGGAGTATTTTGTCGTCGTTCAAAGAGAACATTACGGCTTTAAAATATCCAACATTATTAAAGAAAAAGGCAATCTGTGCCATATTGAGTATTATACACACCATTGATTATACATACAATTAATTTGTATAACATTGTTAATTAACTTTAAACAAATTAACTTTAAAGTCGAGACAGATCATTATTATAATAAATAAATAATCTATTCTTGTTTCAGAATAAGTCATGGGATAACATCGAAGATGGAAGTAGAAGATAGTGTATGGAACGCCACGAACGTGACCACGTATGAGGTTGTGGATTCGAACCAGGAATCCTGGGACATCATAGTACCGCTGACTGTCATCTACTCGATCATCTTTATTGCTGGTATACTAGGAAACATCAGTACTTGCGTGGTCATCGCAAGAAATCGTTCAATGCACACAGCTACAAACTTCTACTTATTTAGCCTCGCCTTATCAGACCTTCTTCTATTAATCTGTGGACTTCCCATAGAGTTGTACCGCCTGTGGGATCCCAACACTTACCCTCTTGGTGAGCCACTTTGCTTATCAATGGGCCTGATCTCTGAGACCTCTGCCAATGCAACAGTGCTCACAATAACAGCGTTTACTGTGGAACGGTATATTGCAATATGCAGGCCGTTTATGTCACATACTATGTCGAAGTCTTCGAGGGCTGTACGCTATATTTTCGTAATATGGGTGTTTGCTCTCTGCACAGCTGTCCCGCAAGCGATACAGTTTGGAATAGTGACTTTTAACGAGAATGGACGAGATATAAGTGTGTGTACTGTAAAAGGACACGGTGTTCATGAGGTATTTGTTATATCTAGTTTTGTGTTCTTCGTAGCACCGATGTCATTGATAACTGTGTTGTACGCTTTGATTGCCGTTAAGTTAAATACCTCAAGTGTTTTGCATCCAGTTAAGAAAACATCAGTCGAGAGTCATGAGAAGAATGGTTCGTCGCGTTACAGAAATGGAGCGTCTCAGCGAAGAGTTATTAGAATGTTAGGTAAGGGGTTTTTTGGTATTTACTTACTGCGTTCGTGCCACAATGATCTAACGCTTGATCTAAAGCTGGATCACGGTAAAATAAAAATAGACTTAATTTGAAAGGCTAATATTATATGATAAGTGAGATACCAATATACCTTTACTATAAAGAAAAAAAAGGATAAGAGCCTTGAAACTAATATGTACGCGTGTATCTTAATCTTGAAATTTTAGGCACAGAAATATTATATACGTATATATAAAATGAAGCAATATATATTTCATACATCTTCGTTCGTATTTTAATCCGTCTGTAATAATAATCAATCGTTTATTGAAACGCAATATCTTCATAAATCGAAATACTTATTCATGTGAGATGAATAAGTATTTTGATTAATATATAAGAAATAAATTCAGAAAATACATTAAAATTATGCCAGTCGATTTGGTAAAAACTTAGGCTGACAGCGCAACACGTTTATAACATAATTCACGCACACACACGTTCATTTGTTATTTTTTTTAACTAGTCACACCACAGGGGCCCCATAGTACCGTGATTAACGTTAGATAAGTTTTGGCACAACCATACTTTGTTATGAAGAAAGTTTATTACTTCTTCGTCTCACTCCACTGATCTGGAATTATTCATTAAAATTAATACATTATCATTAAAAAAATTACATTTAAGTATGTAGTACTTGCGTGAATCAAAGAGTTACTATAATATATTACAATACCATTCTTGCTTTATTTACTCAAATTTACTTTGCACGCTCATGGGTTATAATTAACCTGTCCTGGTTCAACGCACTGGATTAGTTAGCTAAAGAAGTTTGTTGTAATTTATTCAATTTTCAATGAGACAGATAAGAAATGGTGATAACGTTATGGTATGGAAAGTAATCATATGTTAATTTTATTTAACAACGCCCTCAATAGCTAAGTAGAATTTTGAGAAAATTACTAAACAATATTATTTATTTTATGAATATTATTGTCGTATATTTTTGATGTAAATAAATGTGTAATTACTATTAGAAACAGGTGCAGAAATTAGTTTCTACTGTGCCCGATCGCTTACGGAAGTGCAAACGTATAATAAAACGAACACATTTTCCGGAGATAAAAAAACTATTATTATGCGATATATTCGTGGGTCCTCATATCTCTAAAGATAAGACAAGACTTGGCAATAAACCAAGGTAATACTTAGATATAAACTAATATTAATACAAGATTAAATAAATTAAGTTTTCTATGGTTAGACTTTATTTAAGTGCTTTAAAACTAGCCACAAGGTGAGACAATGCTTAATATAGACACCATATCTCTAATTCATTACTTCCTTCTGACTACTAATTATGACATCTTCTTGCCAACTTCAGATGAATGCTCAGCTTAAATGACTTTCAGAAGGCTAAGAAACGGACGCAAAAAGTTTCACGAATTATCCTTTGTTTAAAGCCACTCAAATCCATTACTTCATTATGGTCGATTAATTTAAGCACTTTGATTATTCTTATTTAAAAGAAGGAATACCCTAACTTGAACTTTAAATTTTTGTTGTTAGTATGCTAATTATCATTATAGCATAGCAACAACATTTTTGTATTATGGTGTAAATATAAGGAAGAAGGTACAGAGATCTTGATTTTGATCAATATTTGTTGACCGAAATAAAATATTGTAAGATAAGAATAAGAATTATAAACCTGATTTGCAGAATTTCAATATAATTTCAATAATTACTTTAATGAGTACAAGTATGCATAAAAGCAGATTTATTTGGTTTCCAAAACCACGAAATAGAAAGCCAACAGATATAGAAACTACACCAGCGAGAGAGGTTTACTATTTTTAAGGGTTAAAATTATGATAAAAAACTATTGATGAAGGATGAAAGACATAGTATTCACTTACATATAAACTTAACCAGGGCTCATAGATTTTTTTTTAAAACCTAAAATGTCTAATTCATAATAAACCAAATAGGGTTGAACAGTTAAAACACTTGAATTCTCGTAGAAAATAAAAAAACATTTCCGTACATATTTTATATCTTCACAAACACGTCGATCACATTAAACGATAACGTACATATAAATCCTTTGAAGAAAATCTCACAAAGAAAGCTTTACATAGTCACAATATACGTAAAAGTTATTTTTAGATTTGTATTTCATTGATACATGTATATTGTATATATACCATTATTATTTACAAAACTAATACTGAATACTCAAGGTATTGGGTGAGAAGTTTAGAACTACTAAATTTTAGATTGATTAACGCGCTAATATTAAGTTTCACGACGCGCTGCCGCTGAAATGATATTGAAGTACGTGACCATATTTGTTGGTACAAAGTGGACATTATGTTCTGTAAAATCATATGTAATATTACATAATGGTTGAATTTATAAAGTGAAGACAATCAATGTTTAAGGTTAAGAAGACACGGTCCGTCTAGTAGACCACAAGCCCATGAACAAAAAATACCTGTGAAATGACCCAACCTGAATTACGCTTAGAAGGCTGTTACTATATCTGAAAATAGCTCTGAGCACTATGCCGTCATTTCTGAGCGGTACATGTGAGTACGTGAGTGAATGGACTTTCTCAGGTACAATGGGGGAATTTCGACTAATTATTAATGTACGGCTTTGTTATAAGTGTATAGATGATTAAAAATAAATGTCGAAAAACCTAGTGCCGTACAAAAGTGATGGTGCCGGAAGTCGGTGCAAATTTTTAATTTGACGACAGTTGCAGAAGCAATATAGGTCATTTATTACTGTACGGCATTTGTGTGATTCCTTTTGGACACATATACAGATACTTTACCCGTAAACGCCGTACATATTCCCAGCGGAGCGGTCGAAAGCCAAGGGTCGCAACATATGTCTGATTAGCATATAGGTGATGATGATATGAAACAACATAAAATTAAATGATCTTGAGAGTACTTCACAAATAGATAACATTTTCCAGCATGCCGTACATTTTTTGTGGAACACATAGGTGTATGGGGTAAATTACTTTCCTCAGAAAAGAGTCATTTTCCGGTGACTTTTATCTGTACGGCAATAACACAGGTTATTAATACTTTAGACAATCTTCAATAAAAGATAAATGCCGTACACTTTCGCTAGTCCGCTACCACCGCCTACCAATACAGGGCGTCCCATAGTTATGGGAAATGAAGGGAAAGTACCTTAAATATCGTAGATAGGGTATTTTACTAAAAGAAGACTTTATGTTATTTTTAAAAGTTATTAATTCTGCATTCAAAGATTTTTTAAAAATTACTTGCTTCGTCTGGGAATCGAACCGACTTAAATGTAAAAAAAAACACCCCTACTTTTATGATGCCAATCGAAAGAATGGCCAAAAACTAATAACTCTTCTTAAGTAACATAGTATTTCAAAAGAAAGGAACAGCGTGAATATATCTTTTTAATCAAATTAAAAACATTATCTATCGTATTCGGCCTAAAAAAATCCCCTACGAGTCTGTTCCGTTAGAAAAGTTAGTAGGTTTTGGCCATTCTTTCGATTGGCATCATAAAAGTAGGGGTGTTTTTTTTTTTTAATTCAAGCCAGTTCGATTTCCAGACGAGGCAAGTAGTTTTTAAAAAATCTTTGAATGCAGAATTACTAACTTTTAAAAATAACATAAAGTCTTCTTTTAGTAAAATACCCTATCTGCGATATTTAAGGTACTTTCCCTTCATGTCTCATAACTTTGGGACGCCCTGTATTATATTTTTATTTTTGTTAAAAATATTTTTCCTTTACCTCTCTCTGCTGGTACGATAAGGCTGTAAATATACTTTAAAGCCTTATGGTAGTATACTCAGATATGTACAGTTATTAATGACCTTAAGGGACACCTCAAACGTCGTCGAAGTTTTTATCAGCTGTAAAGAATAATCTGGAGTAAAATGTACGGCATCTGGTTTTTTTTGTTTATTTATATTTGTTACATATAAAATAACAATAATCTTTGAAAATATTACTCCCCATATTACTCTAGGAGCATTTGAAAAGTCATCTAAATTTCGTAAATTTCATATATTTTTTATCATAATATTTTTATTTGTTACCATTTATAATGAACGGCTATAATGTACAACGGTAATATTTAGTAACATTATGTAAAAAAACAAGTTGCCGTACATTATTCTCTGATCTTACAGCAGTAAGAACTTGGTAAATCCTGAAATTTCGATAAATATTTAATTACACAAATATTAACTATAATATTTGGACGGCATAATTATAAAACATTATTGTCCGTGTTAAATAATATTTTGAACATGTTGCCGTACATTTTACAATGACCTTAGGGTATACTGGTGTAGGGGTAGGGTTCCGACCCTTGGCTTTCGACCGCTCCGCTGGAAATATGTACGGCGTTTACGGGTAAAGTATCTGTATATGTGTCCAAAAGGAATCACACAAATGCCGTACAGTAATAAATGACCTATATTGCTTCTGCAACTGTCGTCGAATTAAAAATTTGCACCGACTTCCGGCACCATCACTTTTGTACGGCACTAGGTCTTTCGACATTTATTTTTAATCATCTATACACTTATAACAAAGCCGTACATTAATAATTAGTCGAAATTCCCCCATTGTACCTGAGAAAGTCCATTCACTCACGTACTCACATGTACCGCTCAGAAATGACGGCATAGTGCTCAGAGCTATTTTCAGATATAGTAACAGCCTTCTAAGCGTAATTCAGGTTGGGTCATTTCACAGGTATTTTTTGTTCATGGGCTTGTGGTCTATAGGTCCGTCTTTACTTTATTGTCTAATTAGACTAAAAGTAACTATTGTAATAGTTACAATTAGGATGGACTATTGTATAAGATTACAAAGAAACTCTATCAGTCTATTTTTGCGTCCTCTCTTCTTGACTTGTATTGTAAATTTAAGGAACACTCCGAGGTATTTGGAATTAAACAAAAGTTATTACAATATAATCGTGAATATCGCTTCTTTTACTTAAACTGTCGTTAGTTTTTTCTGTAAACAGTTTCACTAACGTATCACATCAGCACGGCTTCGTCAAGTTTATTAGGGAATAAAATCGAACGTTATTAATAACACGGGTTATAATTTCAATGTGACAGCTTGGTCATAACAACCTAACGTGACTCGGGTAACATGCAATATGAACAGCTGTTGTTAGAGTCAACATCATTAATTGTTCGAATTGTGCTTCCTTTACCAGCGAGGAAAATTTATGTTACGCCATATAACTTGTACCATGTGAATATTACTGCGATAACGACACTCAGAGGTGTACGTTAAATCATCTGTAAGGGATGAATAATAAAATTTAATCTATAGTCTATACGAATATTTATTTTATTTTATTTATTTATTAGTAATCTTACAGCTGACATACCTGTTATAAAACAAAACACTTAAACAATATACAAAGCCAAAACAGATTACATAGATAAACAATATACGTATATATGAAACAAACGACACTTAATACTTAATATTTCAAAGAAAAACTAAATTGTTACTGCTAAAAGTCAAAGTCTTCCTGCCTCTAAAAATACCAAAATCCTCATAATTAGTGTCGTAGTTAGATAAAACATTGGCGAATTATGCAGGTAATTCGTGTTCGTACGAGTCACATGGAACAATTGTGACTATCTAGTCGCATACGGTAGAGGAATTCATAGAGAAATTAACGACAGCGAATAGGGGCCCATTAAGAATATCGTGCAAAAATAATTATCTTGATGACTCCGTCAACATTCTGAGTCTAAATTAGAATATTTGCAAGAATAACTATTGAAACATTGATACTATTGATTTTGTTTATTTTCGACAGCTTTTTTATATTTCATAGACCAGATGAAACTGGCATACTCCAGCATGCTTCTGACATAAGCAAAAAAAGGCATTTTATACAATCTATGTTTTTAAATGACTTTAAATATAATAAAAAGGTAAAGTTTCTTTAGGTTCTCCGCCGAGTTTGTCTGTTCGGTATAAACTAAGAAGTTACTGCACGGAAAGGCTTAGGTTGCCTTGATTTGATGAATAATAAATTAGACTAATTACATCGTTTAAGCTAAAGTGTTCATCTGAAAAAACTATATATAAATTCGTCGAGCGTAGACGACTAAAATTCAGTCTGGCCTATAAAGATAAACTGTAACAGACAGAAGTGAAGATATATGGCTATGCACTACACTAGCGGGCTATTTGATATGGCTACGATAACAAGCTAGCGGCGTTTTGAATTCAATCTTTAAGTTACATAATATCATATAACGTTTTCCTCTTTATCTATTTCTTTGAAATGAATACATTAATGCGGCTTTCATTAATAGTAACAGGTTCTAGAGCAAGTATAATAATATTTACGTACATAAAGTTTTTTTCCTGCCACTATAATTAGATCAATTGAACTATCTATTTTCATACAACAAGTTAAATGTTGCTAGTAATATTCTTTACATGGGTAATAGAGTCATAGCCGATTGCTTCTCAGAGTATTTTTTTCTAATTTATTGACTAAGGTCTATAAAAATAAAAAATGCCAATGTATTAAATCGAAAAACTTTATAAATCAGTGAAGGAGAAATTTTTAAATCGAATTACGTTCTTTGGAAGTTGCAGGAAAACATTAAAATTCTTTAGTGAGTTTCTATCCAGCGAAGCAGAAACCATCTCTCAGCCTCTCTTAACCTATACATTTTATATATCATATATATATATATATATATATATATGTATATCATATATTTTGTGACATTAGATAAGTAATGTCCTTTATTTTACCGTAGTTTTGAAATGGTGGAACTTCTGCGAGATTTTTCGTAGAGTTAGAGTATGTTTATGAGAATATAAATGACATTTGGACAATAGTCTGTAGAGAGTGATCTCTAATCGTCAGATTATTTCGTTTTTTTTTTATAGGAAAAAAATAACAATTATTATAAGTTTAGTGCATAATCGCTGTTATTATAGCGTTACCTAGCTGAATTTGTAAAATGTGGAAGTTTTTAGTTTAGTCATTACAAAGATATGAAAAAGGAAATTTTTCCCTTTTAAGTTATATAATTCAGCTTCATATAATCTAACAACAAATGTCGACTGCCTATTAAAGGCGTTAAATCTGTCTCCGTGATCACAATTTCTGTCATATCCAATTTCCCTAGATTCAGAATACAAACCAAACAATTGAAGATCGCGTTTGAACGGCACGTGTCAACTGTTATTTGTTTTATCTCTACAGTACACTATTATACAATCTAAAATGTAATTTATTTGATATCGATTGATTAATAAAAACACAATTTAATAAAGGATGGATAATCGTATCCATATTTGTATAGTATAGTTATGAAATTAAAATGTAGATTGCTACAAAATTTAATTTTGATAGGTCACATATTGGCAAAATGGCTATACGGCACGGCATTTATTAACAATCGTATCCTAGTAATTTGAATTTATTATGAGACCTTAGCGATAATATTTACGTCCTGTGGGGGGGGGGGCTATCATGAGCTCTTAATGCGAGCTTATTGACAACCTACAACTGAGATGCACCTCTTCTTCATACCATGACGTCGAAAAAATCAGCCCGTTTATGTTTATGTTTGATAAACAGATTTCGTCATTCAATTTGTATGAAAATTCGCACCATGACCTCGCGACTGAACCAAAATTTGACTGATTCGCCTTCAAACTATGACAGAATAAGTTCATAAAGTAAAAATAATAGGACGTACTATGTCTAATGTAGTTAAAACTTTATCATTTTTATATTTCGAATATTAAAGAGATTTATTTAGGGTTAATTTTGATTTTGAAGACAATTCCCGTGCTACCGACTTTGAAGATGTCGAGTTTATAATTTACTATAGATCAACGAATTTGATTCGTTGAAGATTTTAGTGTACCCACACACAATTGCACAATTATGTTATCATGTTAATAATATTCAATAAATTAAGCTACGTAAATAGTATAACAAAAACAATTAAACATTATTCCTTAAAAAATCATGTTATTTTAAACCAGCTTCCGCCCGTATTTTTTTCGTGTATTTTTCCGTGTATAAGTCTCGTGCGACTTCTTCAACAATAATTCCGAGTATTAAAATATAGCATAATGAATTTGTTTAAACAATTATAGTTATATGTTCAACAAATAGATGTCGCCTGTGGTTCCTTGAATCGCGGTATGTTTAAATTATTATAGTTTTATGTTGAACCAATAGATGTCGCCTGTGGTTCCTTGAATCGCGGTATCGTTATGATTCAAAAATAGTATAAGTATCTCAATTGTTTTTGTATTAAATTGTCTCAGCCTTGGGATTGGTTTTATTTTGTACATGGTCATTCGTAGCCGGATACAGCAGTGAGTGGAAACCCTAGTGTATAAAAAGTGTAAAATAAGTGATTGTGGTGTGTGTAAGTGTAAAGGTGACTAAAACTGTAAGTACTTTAAAACTTTGCCTAACAAATTGGAAGTCTAATAACGCAAGTAAAATAACTTAGAAAAATTAAGGCAAAAGTGGTTAACCACGGGGAATCCATGCCCGATTTTGCCTAAGTCGAAATTATTAGGTACACCAAACACTTAGAAAAATTTGCGATTTGGAACTTGGAAATTTTACAAGTGTAACTTAGAAAAATCACAATGGAATCGCTTGTAAGAGTACAGAAAGATATTAACAAAACATTAAAAAGGGCTTATACAAATTTTAAGAAAACACCAAAAGATAGAATTACAGGAAGTTATTTGGAAACCAGATTGGAACAATTAGAAAAACAATGGTCAACATTTGAAGAGACACACAATAAATTAATATGTAACTATGGTGAGGAAGATTATGATGAATCGGAGTACAGCTTGAAAGATGTATATGGAGAGACGGAAGATTTATATAGTGAATACAAAATTGATATAAAGGAAAAACTTACTAAATTTAAAAATAGCCCTATAGTTACGAGTGATGTAGTAAGCAACATTAACAGTGAAGTAAAATTACCTAGAATAACAATACCTACTTTTTCTGGCCACTATTCACAATGGACCACGTTTCGTGACCTGTTTAAGTCATTGATACACAGCAACAAATCGTTGCAAGCAGTGCAAAAGTTGCATTACCTAAAAAGTTACCTGACCGGTGAAGCCGAGCAGTTACTACGACATTTGCCGGTTACAAGTGAAAATTATGAACTATGTTGGAGTATGTTAGAACAACGTTTTAATAATAAGAAATTTATTACAAATAGTATTTTAAAAAGATTTTTTTCTCAAAAGAATATTGTTTCCGAATCTTCAAATGCTGTTAAAGAATTACTAGACACCACAAATGAATGTTTAAATGCATTGAAAAATATAGGAATAGTAACTGACAATTGGGATGTCATTGTTTTATATATTTTAAGTTCAAAATTAGATACTAAGTCTAGAGAGTTATGGGAAACTAAAATTTGTAATTTAACAGATGAATTGCCAACATTAAATCAGTTTTTTGAATTTTTAGAGCAAAGGTTTAGGTCACTTGAATTTTTAATAAACAAACCAGTCAAAAGCACTCAATCTCATCATGTAACTTTTAAGGAAAAATCAAATTGTGTCTTTTGTTCAGATAGTACGCATAAAATAGGAAATTGTAAGAAATTTGCTAAGGGTAACCTTAAAACACGTCGTGAGTTTGTTCAAAGTTCCGCCTTATGCTTCAACTGTTTAGGCGCTAATCATTCGGTTGAGGCGTGTCGTTTGCCCACCAGGTGTAAGATTTGCAAACGAAAACACCATTCACTTTTGCATTACAACGCTAGTGTATCAACAGATAATGTATCAGCTAACAACCAATCACCAGAAGATATCAATGTTGTTGCAACGGCAACAACATCGAGACCAGACGAGACCAACATTGAAAATATTACCACTTGTTTTACTAATACCAGAAAACAAGTTCTATTGGCAACAGCCCTCGTAAGGGCCAACAATAATTCTGGATCAAGTATGACACTGCGAGCCTTATTAGATCAGGGCTCACAGGCTTCATTTATTACGGAGTCTGCAGTCCAGTTGCTGGGGCTAAAGAAAATCAAAAGCAACAGTGTCATATCTGGAGTTGGAGGTGACGGCAATGCCCCACTTGATTCCAAATATGTAGTGCAGATTAATCTGCAATCAATTCAAGATGAATCATTTACTATTTGTGTAACAGCTCATGTTCTTAAAAAACTAACTTCATTCCTCCCTGTAAAGGAATTCGTTGTCCATCTGTGGCCAAATCTACCAAGGATGAAGTTAGCAGATCCAAATTTCAACAAACCAAGTCATATTGATATGTTGCTTGGTGCTGATGTCTATTGTCAAATCATAGCTGAGGGTCTAATGAGAGGACCACCAGGAACACCAATAGCTCAGAACACTAGGCTAGGTTGGATCTTATCTGGAAAAATTGAGAACGATCATCACGACCAACATGGTTTGGGTTGCGAAAACATATTAACAATGCACACTCAAATTAACAATGATGATTTTAACCTTAAACAATTTTGGGAACTTGAGTCTGATAACTTTAACCTTAAAAGAACTCACCTCACTCATGAAGAACAAAGATGTGAAGACATCTATAAAGAAACCACGAAGCGAGATCCATCAGGAAGTTATATCGTTAAACTCCCATTCAGAGATGTCGATCCGAGCTGCAAATATGGTAATTCACGTGAGATAGCAATTAAACGATTCTTAATGTTAGAAAAGCGTTTATTGAAATCACCAGATTTAAAGAAATCATATACAGATGTAATATCAGAGTATTTGAAGTTGGGACATATGGAGTTAGTACCTATAGAAGAAATTGACAAAAAAGAAACGGTTTACTTACCTCATCACGCGGTCGTTAGAGCTGATAAATCGACGACTAAACTCAGAGTTGTTTTCGATGCATCCTGTCGAGACCAGAACGGTGTATCACTGAATAGTGATTTGATGGTCGGACCGGCGCTACAGCCTGACTTACGTCACATTGTTTTAAGATGGAGGCTACATCCTATTTGTCTGGTTGCCGACATAATCAAAATGTACCGTCAAGTGAGGGTAACAAGAGAAGATGTAGACTATCAACGTTTAGTGTGGCGCACAGACACTACAGAAGATTTACAGCATCTTCGCCTTTTACGTGTCACTTTTGGTACTGCGTCTGCTCCTTACCTTGCAGTTCGAACTCTGCAGCAGATAGCACACGATGAAGGAGGAGAGTATCCCGTCGCATCTGAAAAAATCTTAAAGGATTTTTACATGGATGATTTGCTTACTGGGTGTGAATCAGTTTCAGAAGGAAAGCAATTATTTAACGATATTACCAACCTACTAAAGACAGGCGGTTTCGAACTCCAAAAGTGGTCAAGCAATGATGAAAATCTGCTAAAGGAAATAAATAAAGAAGGTTTAGACTTAGATATTAATGTAGAACTGAAATCAAATGAAATAGTTAAAATTTTAGGACTTACCTGGAACCGACGAAACGACGACTTCGAATACTCCGTGCAACTACCTCCAATCAGCATACCTGTAACAAAAAGAAAGGTTATATCGGATATTGCAAGGCTATACGACCCAATGGGATGGATAGCTCCAGCAATTGTGAAAGCAAAAATATTAATACAAAAATTGTGGCTTTCAGGCATCGGATGGGATCAAGAATTACCAAATAATTTACTTGATTATTGGATTACTTACCGTGAGGAACTCCTGGAACTTACCAAATTTCGACTCCCACGCTGGATAAGTACTAAAGCAGATGTCACACTGGAGCTCCATGGGTTTAGCGATGCTTCAAATGAAGCTTATGCTGCTGTAATTTATGTTCGGGTAGTTGATGGCTCTGGAAATGTTCATGTCCATCTGATAACGTCTAAAACAAGGGTAGCACCAATCAAACAAGTTAGTATTCCAAGGCTCGAACTGTGTGGAGCTGTTTTACTGGCCAAGTTGTTACAAGAAGTTGCAGAAGTTCTGCACGTACCAAAGGATAAACTTCACGCTTGGACTGATTCCACGGTTGTGCTAGCTTGGTTAAGTAGCCATCCCAGTCGATGGAAAACTTTCATTGCTAATCGTGTTTCGGAGATTTTAGACATTTTAGACGCAACTCAGTGGTCACATGTTTCATCTACCGACAATCCAGCAGATTGTGCCTCTCGGGGAGTGACACCATCAGCTTTAGTAAACATGGAAATGTGGAGAACTGGTTCCCCCTGGCTACAAAATAAAGTTATCAATTACGAAAGGAAACCCATACCAGACACTAATTTAGAAGAAAAAGGTGTGAAGGCATGCCATGTGGTGGATAGTAGTCAAAACATTTTTTGGACAAATTTTTCGACTTTAAGGAAATCATTGAGAGTATTTGCTTACTGTAGAAGGTTTATAAACAAATTAAAGCGACCTGAAGAGAGTTTTCCTATATGGTTAACTAATAAAGAACTAAATCAAGCATTACATATTATTATAAAAGCATGTCAGAATGAGTACTTTTTTCTGGAAATCAATGATTTAAGAAATAATAAACCAATTTATAAGAAAAGTAAACTTACCGTATTGACTCCTTTTCTGGATCGTGAAAGTATCATGCGAGTTGGTGGTCGTCTTGAAAGAGCTGATTTCAACATAGACAAAAAACATCCAGTGATTTTGCCGTCAAAATCACATCTTACCGACTTGATCATAGCGGACGCCCATGAAAAAACTTTGCATGGCGGGCCGCAATTAATGATAAACTATATTCGGTCCAAATACTGGATTTTAGATATTAAAACTCGTACAAAGTTATTCGTTCGAAATTGTGTTCGATGTGTACGATACGCTGCACAGGCAAGAGACCAACTTATGGGACAGTTACCTCCTTCACGTGTAACTCCAATTCGTCCTTTTCATCGAAGCGGCCTGGATTATGCGGGTCCTATTTTAATAAGAACATCCAAAGGTAGAGGCCATCGAGCATACAAAGGATATGTATGTTTGTTTGTGTGTATGGCAACTAGAGCAGTACATTTGGAGGTTGCAAGCGACCTTACAGCGCAAGGATTTTTGGCCGCATTCAAGCGTTTCGTGGCCAGACGTGGGCATTGTGCTGACCTATACAGTGATAATGGTACAAATTTTGTAGGTGCCGCACGTGAACTCAAAACATTGTGGTCCCAAGAAAAGTCATCATTGGCAATAGAAATTGCTGAGAGTTTGGCAACAAATGGAACAACATGGCATTTTATTCCACCTCATGCTCCACATTTCGGTGGATTATGGGAGGCTGGAATAAAATCCACCAAACACCACCTAAAACGAGTGATAGGTACTCAGACATTGACCTTTGAAGAGATGAGCACTCTTCTGTACCAAATAGAAGCCTGTCTCAATTCCAGACCATTGTCACAATTAAGTGTGAACTCACAAGATCCTACACCTCTTACCCCAGGACATTTTCTTGTCGGCGAGCCATTGGTTTTGGTGCCGGACAGCAATTATGAAACCTCATCGGTTTCATCACTAAAGCGCTGGCAGCTAACGCAACAGTTGCTGCAGCATTTTTGGCGTAGGTGGTCAAATGAATATCTCACGCAGTTCATGCAACGTTACAAATGGGCACATCAAAAACCAGAACCGAATGTTGGTGATATTGTTTTAGTTCGAGAGGATAATCTTCCTCCAGCAAAATGGTTATTAGGTATTATAACGGATAAACATGCAGGTTCGGACAATATTACGAGGGTTGTTAGCCTTAAATGTAAGGATGTTATCGTTAAGCGTCCTATAACCAAATTATGTGTATTGCCTGTGACGAAGTAAGATATTTGGGTAAATCTGATGTTATCGTTTTTTATTTTATTTTGTTGTTGTATAATATAATAGGTATGTTGTCACTTCTAGCTACTGTGAAAGACTTGTACGAACTTTTTAAACTCTATTACAGTCCACTACGATTACTTGTTTACAGTTTATTCACGGTGGGCGGAGGTGATGTACATTCTGTCCATGGTGGGCGGTATGTTTAAACAATTATAGTTATATGTTCAACAAATAGATGTCGCCTGTGGTTCCTTGAATCGCGGTATGTTTAAATTATTATAGTTTTATGTTGAACCAATAGATGTCGCCTGTGGTTCCTTGAATCGCGGTATCGTTATGATTCAAAAATAGTATAAGTATCTCAATTGTTTTTGTATTAAATTGTCTCAGCCTTGGGATTGGTTTTATTTTGTACAGAATTACACACCTAAACCTTCTGTAGTAATCTGTATTATAGGTAAAAACTAAAAAAATAGCCGCCACCTGCTTTTTCATTTTAATAAGAATGCTATATCACTAATATAAATTATAATTAAACTTTTCCCTAACATGTTCATGATTTGTATTATTCTCTTGTGCTTTTTTTCTTTAATTTAAGCTGTAAAGAAAATGTAATTATTTATATTATATGTATTAGTTAAAGTATAAACTAAATTTGTATAATTAAAAGGAATTAATTTTTATATTAAAGTAACTTATAAAGGATATATCTTTTGCGACAGATTTTATACCACGAATTCACTTCGATATAGGTATTTATTTTTGGAAAACATATTTGTGAACAAAACTTACCCCATCATAATTATAAGTTAAACAATTTGTAAAACTATAATTATAAAACTGAAGTTTTGTAAACCCCAAGATTTTGATAGCTTATTAAAATTTGACGGAGAGTTTAAAAATGTAATTCAACTATCATAGCATCAGAAAACTTTACGTTTAAAATATAAATAAAAAGAATAAGAATAGTTTTTAATTTAATAATTGTAAATAATAGACAAATAATAGCTTATTGATTAATTAATTAAATTTTTTTTTAGATTTTATATAATATTATTAGAATTATCTGTCGAAGCAAGCTTGACATTTAATTTTTCAAAAAATACATAGAAACTGCAAACAAAATTATTGTTCTTTCGTTCGGTCTTGTGATTCCAATACGTTTCAGTTTATCGGAATGGTACGAAAAAATGCTATAAAATTTAGGAACCTTCACTCTTCAGTATCTCAAGTATCTCAGCTCATGGTAGGCCTCGAGGTAGCTGTAGAATGTAGGTATTCTTTTATTCCTACCGAACCAGCACGTCAATGCGCGGCGTTGCGTTTCTGACCGTCGTCCAGTACGAGTATAAGAATTAATAATTAATAAATAATAATAATTTGCAAAGGTGTTAAATTTATCGTCAAAGTTTACCTCAATTAGTTTATATGGGATAAGAAGGTATTTTGTTTTTATATTCCTTGTGCTTTTAAGAAATTACATATAGCCTTGCATTATAAAAAAAACTTCGTATTTATACAACGTACGTTATTTAGGTTAGTAGTTAGGTTCACAATATGCTAGACATTTATAGCATTCTAAAGACATTTAAATATGTGATTAAAACGAAAGTGTATTTATACATATGGTATATGATCGAGTGTTGGCTATAAAAATTAGTTTCACTTGAAGTGTCCTTCGAATGTGTTTTGAAGTTTTACAATTGTGAAGTCTTATTTCAGTGGCTGTGGCACTGTCGTTTTTCCTGTGCTGGGCTCCGTTTCACGTTCAACGAATCCTAGCCATTTATGGTAAAAACTTGGAACACCCCAGCGCTACATTTTATATGGTAAGTTACAGAACTGTGCTTAGAAGCTTGCTTTCGTCTAATACTATAAATTAAACCAAACCAATGGGACACTACAGTCCTTTTGGGTCAGATGGGACGATCTCGACTATGATTTATGAATGGAGCGAAACCTTAACTTTGGTATTCTGCTACAGACTTATTAGAGAAATTTACGTCAATTAATATAGCTTTGCTATTCTATACTACCAAGTTTCCAAGATTTTTTGCCTTTGCGAATTTTATTAAATGATTTCGATATCCGTGAAGCGCATATCAAGTTCAGAAAAGGCTGTTTTAGCCGACATGTACCTTTAGGTTTAGTATAGTAATCATAGTTTAATCGTTCCCAACTCCTTTAATACAATAGAAATATTTTCATGAAAGTAAAAACCCCGTTTCAGTCAGTTTTGTTATAGTGAGCTTTTGACATTATATTTGACGCAGTACATTCTGAAAAAATGAAATTTGGACTTTATATGAAATTGGCCTATATAACTTTGTCTTTTTCAGGTGTACATAGTGCTCACGTACCTGTCAGGAGTCTTGTACTTCCTGTCAACTGCTATTAATCCTATACTCTACAATATTATGTCAAACAAGTTCCGAAATGCTTTCAAGGTAAGAATCGTTAACTTGGGATTATAATTATTATATTACATAATGTAAAGGCGAAAGAAGTTTATATTGACACTCTTTGAACTGGACCGATTTTATTTAATTGTAACACTACTAAGTACATATACAGTCTACATATATTGTATCACAACCAGCACTAAAAAGACGGAAATAACATTACCTCATTGTTGCCGCAGATTTCTTGTTGTTTTTCCTACTCATTATTTTCTTACTAGTCATCGAGGTCATCAACTGTTGGTACTTTCTAACTATACTATACCTTTAAAGAAAAAACTTTTTAACCGGATTAAAGTTATTTATTATTTTAAATTTACAATTTTTTAAATTTGTTTTATTTTTTAAATTTACAATCGTGAGTATTTCTGCCAAAACCCTCCATCTTTTAGTCGATACCAACTCCGGTGAAATAAATACAGATTATGCAACTTTTTCTACAGCTGTGATACTTTTTTTTTGACATCCAACACCTTTTGTCTTCAGTCACCGTGACCACGCACGCTGTAAAGCACGCGAAACGTCGGTTAAATTTAAAATTATGTTACATAATTGTAACTTTAATCCGGTTAAAAAGTTTTTTCTTTACATGTGTAAAGGTTATGTCAATAAAAGACAATACTATATACCTTTTCCTTCTTTTGGCTTAATAGACTAAAGACAAAGTAAGCATAATGTAACTTATTTCAAATAAAAAGGTACATCTTTGTGGATCTTTCTAGAAGCCTTCATTAAGTGCAGATCACGTTGTTGAGATTTGTATTAGCTTTACGCTGTGATGTTCTTTCTACGTTTCTTTTAAAGCTAATTTAAGTAACTTTACTTTCTTAAGCTTAGATTATAAAATGAGGAAATGTATAAATTATTTGAAGTTAAAAGATTTTTCCACAAGATATTTTGACTTTATATGAAGTAAATCATTAAAGTTAAATTATAATTCGCTTTCGTCAAAACGATTTATTTAATAACAACCAATCAATTGTGTTACAACTTTATTGAATGTTAATTAAAGGGCAATAAAATTAATGTTATACTTTTAATGTGGTTCATTATTTGCACACAATTTGTGTTTGGCATATACTTACATAACTTAACGTAATGTTAAATGGTTAATAAAATAACTTACTTTTGGCAAAAGTAGCACAGCATGCGGTAATTATTTACGAATAATATAATTGATGTATTGGGTACAATTTTATCCCCTTGATAATACGATTTTACTAAAATCCTCTTGAGATAATGCGACATTGATTGATACCTATTAATTGCGTGAATCACTGGCACATATTGAGTATTTGTGAATCTTGTAGATTATTAGAAATTTTAAAAGGTTCGTTAACTTCCTTTCTTAAATCTTGATTGTCAATATATTACCTTTTAACGTTACTTATAATGATGTAAATTTAGTTTAAACATTATTTACACGTATTTATATTCTTTATTTATATAATTGAAATGAAGTGATTTATTCAACAAGCAGCATATAAAACACAATGACAAATTCGTTACCTATGTTATATTCGATAAACTCTACATTAATAATTCCTAATTTAGGCTGAAAATGGTAATGAACAAAAAATACTCGTATTATTGTGAAAAAGCGTGGGGCGCTCTGTGCCATATTTTTCGTCTATCGAAATTCCTAAATTAGGAATTATTTTTCACATCAAACTAAAAAAGTTTGATGTGCTTTAAAAGCGTGTTTTTTAGTTTTTTTTAACTATTATTTATTTTTTAGTTAATTTTTTTTTTATGTTTTTTCATTTTTTTTTCGGATTATTGCATTGTCATCGTATGTCCGTTAAAAGTGGGTGAAAATCGAGTCCGAAGGAGTCAGTTACATACATACATACATACGTACATTCATACATACATACAGGTGAAGCTAATACAAAGCGTGTAAAAACAGAATAAATTACTATGTGTCGAGTTTGAGCTAAGTGGTTACCGTTTACGGAAGTGAATGTATTTACGAATTTAGTACGAAGTATTTGGAGACTATGTGTTCTATAATACTACCTTTATAACGTACAAAAACCTGATAATTGAATTCACATTAATTTTAAATGAAACAAGATATATTTGTAAGCATAAGAATAATAAGAGCGTACTTAATTATATTCTTATAAAAAAATTAAAAGGTTAAGTTAAATTTTTACAATATACTGGCGGATGTTTAATCGAAAATTTAAACCTTTCTTGAATCCACTTGAACACACACAAGAGAAATCCAGATTGGATGTTTAGGAGAAGTTTAATATATAAAAATTTTTCAAGAAATTCCGTTACAGTGCCCATGCTTGGACAAAAATTTCCAATATTAAAATTCCAGTGTCTTCATCAAAAAATGAACATTAATGTTAGTTTGCCAATTAATGGCTTTTTCTTAAAAATCTTTATACTATTTAACATAAGTTGTCCAGTGAATTTCTTCTTCAAGTCAGGAAAGTGGAATTGTTGCCTATGATGATGAGACTATGTAGTTGATGTGCAATTACACGGTAGTAATGTATAACTTCTAGGTAGGTGATTAAATAGTTTGATAGCCATGGTAACATTTTTTTAAATACATCGTGGTGCGATATGTACACAAAGCCGTGTTGGGTCCTTAGTTAGATATAGGCAAATAAATTGATTTAAATATTTTGAATGATTTTGGTTACTGTTTTGAACGCCGAACTTGTCTTCGCATAGTTTTTACACTTAAATTGAAAGATATCTCGATAACATTAAAGATTATGAGAGATTGTTCTATCAGCTAGTCAAAAGAGTTCAAAATTATAACCATTATCTGTGGGGTAATTAATTACAATTAGTGGCTTACTAATCAAGGGGCAGTAGCGTTGCGATTAAGAGCTATTATGTTTTAATACTAACGTTGTAATAAAATATTAGAACCGCGAAAACTAAACCAACCTAATTAAAATTTAACAAAATGACCAACCAATAAAAAACTGATGTACACATTCCACCGTAGCACTTCTACAGCGGTCAGAGGTCGCTCGTAATTCCGCAGTATATTCCACATAAACGCACCTCTCACCTTGAATAGACCATAAAGCTTTCTGAAATACCACGTCCCAGAAATATAAAGCGACAGATTACCTATCCAAATCTTAAATTGGATTAAAGTGCCGTTCTTCTTATGTTTCTCGGGTTTAATATGGGTATTACTATTAATATTGTCAATATTTTTAAAACTATAAAGTTTACTAGAATATGTAAGTTTATTATATTCTTAGATAAGGCAAAATTTCAAAGCTGATCCCCAAGTCCCTTATTTAAATAAATCAATAAAAGTTAAGTAGTCCTCCGGGTTAAGCTTTGACCTTAACTTTGAATAATGGTTCCAGGTTTACTTTGCCTAAACTTTAAATTACGCTTTCGCTTTTGGCAATTAGGAATAAAAAATCGCGTACATTACGATTTGATATTTCTAAAAATATCTTCAGTAAATTTCCATTAACAATATATGTCAAAATTAATACTGTGCTAAATTTAATAGTTTCAACAAATATATAGGATTATCTTTAGTTTTATACTTCTATACAGCTAGCACATCTCACAGATTAATATTTACAATACAAAAAAATGAAAACCCTTTCGTTTTATTATTAAAACAAAAAGGTTCGAATAATCATTAATATATTCATTAGAGGGCCCTTTATAATTGGTTACCAGAAGCAATTATTAAAATTGTACAGTATTTGATACCTGATATTTTGATATGATGATGTCTAAATTTGATATTTCAAATACCGTATATTCTTTACATGTTCCTGCTACTGGAACCCTTCGAATTTACTTTGAGTTGTCTGAGTTCACTGAAGTAAAAATAGTATTGTGCAATTATTTTTATTTATTTAAACCTATAAGTCATTTTCGGTTAGTATTTCTTCTGTGATAAAATATTATTGAGCGTGCTAATAAATGGCTTTATCTTTCTTGCATATTTGGTTTAGCATAAAGTATTACATAAAAAATTACATCTCTAAAATAAGTTTAAAGTGAGTTAAGCCCAAGCTCACATATTATTTTATATTTTGCTAAATTATTCGTGGTTTTTTAAGCAAACAATTTATTTTGAAGCGTTTATCGGAATCCAAACACGCTGTGGTGTAATTTATCGGGACATTCCGCCACCGGACAACCGAGATACGGTATAAGAGAGTTATAGAGAGATTATGTAATATTTTTTTCGTAAGTTATAGCTTACATACATACGTACCTAAGCTATTGCTTATGTTCGCTTACATAATAAAATATTACAATTTTTACTTATTTTACGAATTTTTCTATCCGTCTAAAATAATTACAAATTTATGTTAATATTAATTAATGATTGTTGGATGTATTGAGGGAATTGTCAATTGTGGCTTTGCGGATTCAAAAGGCACGGTGAACGGTCTGAAGTTTGGATTTGTTTGGATGGATTGGATCATTTGATGAATTGAAAATATTAATTAGAAAATACATTGAAAAAAATTATCCACCTAGATTATATATAAACCCAGCCAGGATACAAATAAATAGGTCTACTAGTAAAATATGACAATGTCCAAGATATTTAGACTGTCCTAGCAAGTTTATTTAAATTTTAATGCAATGAAACGAATGTAAAAACAGAGAATAATTAATAAGTATGTAAAGTCGATTTAAGCCATTTATAAAGTTTATTTAATTTATTATTTCCCTTCGAAATATGCAAATGAATAGTGGGCCTGATAAAATACTTGTAATATATAACTATCGGATCATTAAGGTTTAATTTAATTTTTAATAATGAGAAAATATATCATTAATATCCAAGGCCAATGTAAATTAACCCCCAAATATAAATTATAAACAAAGATTTTATCTATTCAATTAATAATGTAAGGAATAAAAAAAGTGTGAACTTCAATGTTCTAAGAACAATGAATAACTAAATAATGTATACCTTAAAATTTATAAAGTGCTATTTAAGGTAATTATTGTCCTTACATGCGTAAAGGACAATTTTTTTTTCAAACAGACAAAATTTCAATTGGACATATTTATTTCTATATTATGCAAAACCTAGACGGCTGCGCTGCATTTATAACAGTGCAATGGAGCTTAAATGATTAACCTATTGACAGCCCAGCACAAATCATCACGGATGCATTTCTTGTACATTTATCATCTCTAATAATAAAAACAAATAAATCAGTGGCGCTACAACCTCTTTAGGTCTTGGCCTCAGATTTCTGAATCTGTTTCATGATCATTTTTTAATCTAATAGGCAAGTAGGTGATCAGCCTCCAGTGCCTGATACACGCCGTCGACATTTTGGGTCTAAGACATGTCGGTTTCCTCACGATGTTTTCCGTCACCGTTCGAGCAAATGTTAAATGCGCACATAGAAAGAAACTCCACTGGTGCACAGCCGGGGATCGAACCTACGACCTCAGTGCACAGCCGGGGTTCGAACCTACAACCTCAGAATAATATTAATATAAATTATTTTCCATTCTCCCCAGTTGACCCTGGCGGTATGGTGTAGTCGAAGTGACGTCCCACGCTTAGGCCGAACGTATAGCGCGCTGTTGGCATCGCGGCAGCGTGCTGCAGCCACCCAGAGGTTAAAATCACATCCAAAACTGTTACGCCGCCTCTCCACAGCAACTACACATATCTGTGAACCGGCCTCAAGAACACAGGTGAGGTTAGACCAAAACTTTTATAATAAAGGGGACGGTGACTTATTATCTATCTAATGCATGTTAATTGGTGTTGTTTTTGATTAATTATTTTCTATATGTTCTTTTCAGCTCAACTTCGGTGTAAGCATGGCTTTTTTTACTTCTTGTAATATGTATGTATGTTTATAGCAGATGTTTTCACTTTGCGGTGTATAATTTCAATACCATTGCTATAGTTGCAACTTGTTTTAATAACCTTTATAAGCCAGTAAAGTTGGTATTTTGGATGTAACGTATATTTTAATGAACTAAACCGTATTCAACATTTTAAATCCTATTTAAACGTTTTACTAGTAGTATTTAAAGTTTTACTTAAATATTTCTTATATTAAAACATCGACAAACCAATGGAAAATATATGTAAGATTTTCATAATTGAGTATTGTATTCAGTATTTATTGCAAGTTTATTTTTATGTTATTCTAATAATGCAGTAAGTACCAATTGTTTCTGTGTTTATTAGTAAAAAATAAACACCGTATATTGAATGCGTCGTATATTTTAAATGTAGTTTTGTTATTGACTATGTTTTACTATCCGCACATATAATGAGGCAAACGGCCAAGTTTCTGTATAAGTAGGCCACACACGGTTATTTATTTCGTTTTAAATCTTTCTTTCAACTTAAAACAAAAATTAGTTTTCCATCAAAACTACTTGGTTTTACACTTAGAAGGGCTTTACACTCAAGTTATAAAGACACCACATAAATCTGAAGTCCTACATGTATAAAACAATACACTTGACATACGTGCGTGCTTAGTATGTTTTTATTTGCAGGATATTGGAGAAACTGATTTCATTTGTTTCAAATGATACGATCAACTTTTCACGAGTTTTGCGTTATCCCTAACTGCGTAAAGTAAGGAATATAAATCATTGCCTTGGAATGAGGTTTTCGTTATCGGCAATAAAGTCACATGGTAGGATCTTGGTTGAATTTATGTTTGTCACATACTTTTTTCCGCAATTTGTCCAAAATCAATGTACAATATGGGTACAAAGACTACAGAGGAAAGCTAGAAAATATAACGTTTACAAATTTAGGTTGCATTCAAGAAAGTTTATTTATTCTGTCTTTTATAAAAATAATATTTTTTAGTTATTATCAAAACAAGCTATAAATTCGAACTGCTAAATTTGTAAATATAGTTAGTAACAATCACCCTTGGTTATTTAGGCTACTAATATATTCGAGTAATGATATACTCGTACGGAGTATGCTATTCGTGTTAAGGGAATAGAATCCCTAATATTGCTATAATTTTTAATCTTTAAATAATCTTTAACAACTTTGTACCATCACTGTCACACATCCGTCTTATGTTTCGTCGCTACGCGCAATTAGATTTTCCTTTCCAAAAATGTATATTTTATTCTTCATTCGGAAAAATATTTTGCCTAACAAGTCACACGTAGCGTTTATTTAAAGATACATTATTCATTTAGATAAGTACCGTACATCGAATTGCAACCTAAAATGCGGACTAATATTGTTTGGTTTATATGGGTTATTTCTTAAATACCTCTTTAACAGATGTAAACGTTTATAATTAATAATAATTAATTATGTTGATGACGTGCAACTTTAAAAGACAAAATAGTGATCTATAAACTTGCTGAAGCGGCTTTCGCAAACCATGATTGCTGCAAACTACCGAGTAGTTTTTTAAATAATGTAATAAATGGCGTTTAATTCGTCAAATAAGTTTTTAATCGAGTTATGTTTTCAAACTGAGCTGCATATATCTTTATTAGATTAAAGTATTTGAATAATAACTTGCACGAAATTCCTACGCTGAAATAAAACTGCATTGACTAGAAAATTTTCTAGACCGATATGCCGAGTATCTTAGCAATAAAACCTAGAAATAGCAGTAGTAATAAGCGAGGGCCATAACGATACGGTACATTGCACAGTATAGGTTTACCGGGAACTTTTAATTAAACCGCTTTATTGGTAAGACAACTACGGAATACAATCACAAATTTACATAAGTAGGTATTCAAAGACACTTCTTATTAATACCCATTCCTGTTATGTAAGAATTTTTAACATAAACTTACGAAGTGAAAACATTTGTCGAGGTGATGAGTTTAATGCCTGGATTTGTACTAGACATAGTTTATAACAAAAAAAAAGAAACAATTTTAAGACATTCCAATCCAGTGGCGCTAAAACCCTTTAGGGGCCGGGCCATCCATAAAGTACGTCACACGAATATTAGGACTTTTGAACCCCTCCCCCGTCCTTGTCACAGGTTGTCACATTTTATAACCCCCCCTCCTGATGTGACGTCACACATTTTTTAAATTTATGTATGTATTTAAAAATAATCGAGAGAAAACAGCTATTTTCTATAAATTAATCCTTTTTATATTTGTAATTTAAATTTTCTCATTGACAAGTCATCAACCTTCTCTGCCTGATACGATAGATTTTTGGGTTTAAGACATGCTTTGTACTGTGATGCATTTTAATTCCCTTTATGTTAGTCAAGTTTACTGAATTAATATCGTCGAACGTCAAAAATTCTAACGTCTCATCTAAAAATAGTCTGAAATTTTCCCATTCTGATAAGATAAGGCCTAATAAAGCTTTTTATTGCAGCGAAGAAATCTCTCCATCGTGAACGAATCGCCAAATGGGACTTGGGTGTGGCCACAACCGCGTAACGAGGTATCCGATTCCTACACGTCACCTCGAAGTATATCCAACTCAAGCCTTCATGAATTCGACCAAGAGCTAAGCGGGGAAGAACTAGCCACTTACATGTATCAAGTTAATTGTAATATTGGGGGATTAACCTGAGACACGTTCGTTTAGACTCGCGTCTAAACTTCCCAATTGGACATGATTTATAGGATTTTGACCCTAACTGGTATATCTGTGATATGTATATACGAGTGAATGTGAATGTTTAAACTGAAAAGGTATTGAAATTCGTTCTTCTTTAGATAAAAACCTGTGTTTCATGTTTGGTGAGAATCATGGAGGCTAGGATTTAGAGACAAGTCTGTCAAGTCTAAGCGCGAACATACTCTGATCTCTCAAAATTTCTGTAATTGCTATTTATTTTACCTGTTTATAGTTCACACTAATACTCCGTATTGGTACTCTAATTTATTTATGATATATGTTTATAACATACTTTTAATACAATTTTTTAAAATATATTTTGTGTATCTCTCTCATGTAGGGGATTTTTATTTTATTGGTTTTTGTACTGTAAATAAAACAATTTATTCAAAGATAGAGTTTTCAAGATTGAAAGCAGTGTCGGCTTAGAGATTTGCAACCCTTGTCATAGGTTCGAACCAATAAACTTTCTGTCTAGATGTGCTTTTAACACTTGCTCGTTCTCTCAAGCCTTAGACCCAAAAAGTCGACGGCATTTGTCGAGAACACGGCTGTTCAACTTGCCTATAAGAAAAAACAGATTATCACTAAACAGATCTGTATCTGTAACCTGATGTGATGAAGATTATAGCGCCATTGTTTATTTATGTATGATTTTTTGTTAATGTATCTACTCATGTTACTTTCTTTGAAAAGGCAGGAAGGTCCTACCTTTTCAAGTTCAAGTTTATGAGTTATCTCTGATTTTTAGCTTAAGTATATATTAATTTACTATTATACATTAGTATTGTAAATATTATTAAAATCACAATTTAATAAACCTAATTTGAATAAAAATATGATTTAGAAACGGCGGATTTTAAGTTAAAGAAATGGAAAAATATATTTAAAAACGTTTGTTTGAATTTTAATGAGAAAATTGTTATGTTAATTTATATGTTAATGAGGAAGGATTAGTATGGTATAACTAAAGTTTATTATGCTTAAATAAATGAGAAAGGCGACCTTGTACTGTGTACATCGTATATGTTATATTAATAAAAAAAGTATCAAATTGTTATACCTAATGTGACTTATCGTTGGATAATGTAAATAAAATAGGTTAATTATTGTATTGTTTCTTATGAGAGTTTTTAAAAAGCATAAATGTAATAAAAATCTAGATACAAAATATATATTGAGTAAGTAAGTGTCGTTAAATAAGTGCGCTTGTAAAAGGCATCTAGTGAAAATTAAATTATTTTGATTGTTTCTATGTTAAGTAAAAAGTAACGGTTGATGAAATTTTTTATATATTGTGTACAGTTAAAAAAGTTATGACAAAAAAGTTTTATCGTTAAATAAATGTTATTAAAGGAACACTTTTAATTGCTTTTTCTTTTTATAATATGTTTTTACAACACAACTCATTATTAGTCGTATTCTTAATGCTAAATACCATGGAAAAGTACTTGTAGGTCTAATGTACTTACGATGTTACAATTTCTTGTCAAAAACGTCAATTTAATTTCTACATAATTTTATTCAAACGACTTTGGTCGTGATGGAATATGTCTCCGACACCTATTGGTGTTTGTTTTTTATATAACCCTTTAGTATTATGATCAATATTCTGTTCTAATCTGAAACGTATAGACGTACGGATTCGTTAGAATTTAAATCCAGGACATTGGAGAACTAGATATAAACACAACTTAATTCCTGACTATTAGTAGTACCTGAACGTTAATTTAAATTGAAATAAAATATTAGTATGTATGGCAAAGAAGGTCAAATGACAAGAATTAAAAGGTTATCGTGCTTTGTGCGACTGCTGGAATCAGACATGAGTTGACTCTAAAGGCCGATTTACATTATCATTAGTGTTTAGGAGAGTGCTTTAGTATAACTTGAAAGGCAAGTTCTTTAGCGTAGCGTTTACTAAAGCAAGTAGCGTTTACATGTTTCAACTAAAGTACTATCCTAAAGCACTCTCCTAAACACTAAGATAATGTAAATCGGCCATTAGGAACGTAATAGTAACTTAAATATTTACACTTATACACAAAAGCCACTAGATCCAACCACTAAAATATCACAAAAAGTGCAAGAAGAACATTAGGCAATTGAAATACTAAAATACGAGAGTTAGGCAGTCGATACTCAATACGTGCTATGATCATAATGATATATAGAGAAAGAAATCGGGATCATATTTCACAGATTAATGGGGTGAGTTCTGAAATATCTGTCGAAACACTTGTGTCATTGAAAATAATCAATCTTGATAATTCATAATACCATAGGATATCGTATGATAATTATCCTACTATTAATTTGCGACGCATATAAAATATAATTAATTTAAATATGGTATTAACTCATTTCCGCCTCAACCGAGACATTAACATTCTGTGTGAAAATTTTTAAGGTAATAATAATTTTAGAATAAACTTTATATTAAATAATGTATTGTATTTACCAAGTACTTTGATAAATATATATCATATAATTATATTTTATTTTTAAAAGGTCATTAATCTGGACTCGAATGTAGCGTACGTACTTCGTATTTTAATTAGACATTTTTGAAAATAATATCCATATTTTTAGGATATTTTATATTTTTTGTTCATTAATCACACTATTTAGAATGAATAGAGTCGACATGAAAATGGCCTAAGTTTTGTCTCATCTAAATGACGATAGTGAAAATATTATTTCATGTAAAATCTACCGGGTTCGAAATCGAACCGTATGTTATCGAACTAAAATTCAATAACTGTACTCATAAATCTTTCACAATAATATGCTGAATTTCAATAAAATGCAAGAAGTTTCATCTAAAAGCGTTGCCGCAATGCAACTGCCTTTTACTTTGTGAGTTGGAATATAATAAGGTTTCCTTCGTTTAGTATTTTACTTTTATATAAAATTCGAAGACGAACATGTTTCATAATACCATGGATTGAAGAAGGCCTTTTATTTTAGCCTTAACTGACTGCTTAAGCGAGTTAGCATTTTCGAGTAGACGTAAAAGTTAATATCTTAAGAAAGTCACGTACCTACTACGCTCTAAATCGAAAACATACAAGTTTAACTAAAGCCCATTAGGCATTTATTGATTATTATATGAATAGTGACAGAGAAAGTGCATGATTATCATAACAGAATAGATAAGTAAGGAAAATGGAGGCGTAATTAAGCTATGATTCCCGCCATTTCACTCATGCATCAAAGTGACTGATACAAAATTCGTAATGTAACCTAATTTGTCTATAATATATTATGTAGTCTCTAATCTCATATAGATACATAATGTATAACCTCCAAATCCCCTGCAGCTTTAAGATGATAATAATTAACTATGTACACTGTGAACAGCATCCCCAAGATATAACGGCTTAATGTCAGATTATTCGCTTCCGTAACAAAATGTTATGACGGTTAGGAATTATGACCACATAAGTTATTACCCAAAAGGTATATAACTAATGATTTCTTTCAGGGTACAAGTAGACTTTTTAAATAATTTATTTACTACATAGGATTTTTGTAGGAAGAACGGTGTACTTGACCTGCATCCTGAAGGGAGAATCTTCTACCAGTATAACTGACAGGCCGGCTCGAAGCCCCCAGTATTTGTACAATCCTTAGCTGTCGGATTAACTTTGTTAGCGCTGTTCAGGGTCATTCATCGCAGCCATTGTAGTCGCCGTTTACAGTCGCTACAGAATGCTAAATTAAGAGCAATGTAAATTCCTTTGAAATACTAAAGTGAGTGCCGGCGACAATCTCGATAAGTTTTATAAGTGTCATTGTGTATTTATATAAGTTCATTCGATATATGCCTTTTACTTTTAAATCATATATGTAAACCTCTTAGACTCAAAGGTGGTAAATATGATATACGAAATACATACGATAAATAGCTAAATTAACGCCAAGACTAAAGTATCCCTTAAGATTTATTATAGAAGGCTTTTTTAGGAAATCCGACACATTTATGGCGCCCCATGTTCTGAGCCATTACATTTTATTGCCATTATTCAAAACAAATATTATTAAGAAAATAATAAACAGATAATTTCCTAGATTTAACTCTAAACTTAGGTGAATTTAATATGCAATTTGTCAGTGCCATGTGGGGGACGACCCATGTCCCGAAATGAAGGCAGCATGACCGACGAAATGACATGTAAAACGATCTCACTGCTAACATAAGCTTATATGCTTGTTAATATGTAATTTAAGCTATATAGATACAGATTTACTAGTACAAATCCTTTTCTCAAATCCTTTCGTTTAGTCTTTTTTTATTAACTGATCATTGCTCTTTATAAACCTTCTTTGACTTTCAAACTAAAATAATTATATCACCATACATTTTATTTTAAAGCTCGGATAAAGGCTATTTATTTTAGGTACAGATTTAATATTTGTATCTAGAAATAAGATCGTGACATTTCCAACGCCCAGTATTTGCTAACCCAAAACCTAAATCAAACTTCTTGAGTATTTTTGACTCGTTACTAGAAAGATAGATTTATGATGTGAATAAAATGTTGCTAAAAGTTAAATTGTTGTACGCAAACCGAAAAAATAAATCAGTGGCGCTACAACCTTGTTAGGTCTGGGCCTCAGATTTCTGTATCTGTTTCATGATCATTTGTTAATCTAATAGGCAAGTTGGTGAGTAACAAAAGGGTACCTAATAATCTTTAACCATTGCATAAATCATCAGATAAGGTCTCTTAGTATTTAGTTAAAAATACTCAAGATGTTTTATTGATTGAGGTGTCGGGTTAGAAGGCACTGATCGATGATTGACATCCCTACAGAAATAGATCGAGGGAGAGTAAAAGTCGCGCACATTTGCGATTAATTAATTTGAAACACTAGTAATACTTGTAATACAGTTTTATGGTAATCGATTATTCGGTTCTATGTAGAGGTATATGACATACCATAGATCTACTTTATTCGTTACGCTGTATATGAAGCATGTTTTGGATTTAATGAATTTTACCATTACTTGTTTAATTGAAGTAAAACTGTAGCTACAATAGGAGTACACAATAAAACATAGTGCTTAGTTCACTATAGAGCTGCAGAACTTTGATCGTTACAAAGGATAGGAAAATATAAGTGGCGATCGTTCGTGAACAAGTTCTCATTATCGATGTAATATGATCAGATTCTCCAGGCTATTGGACAGTCTCCGACTGATTGCGAAACTTCTTAGTAATGACAATGTTTGTTTGTTGGATAATGTGTATAGTGCTGAACCTATATAAAGAATCAATAATATTTTATGTCAAAACAAGCAAAAGCCTCACTTTTTTGTGCATGGTGTGCTGGAGTGCCACAACCACCGGGATGGTTTTCGAGGCTGGACACCAACAGCCATCGAGAGTCCCCAGGCTTTCCGCTAAAAAGCCCTTGATATGTATATAAGAAGTAGCTATGTAATTGTGATTTTAATTGTTACTCGTGTCATATTCACGCTAGCATTAAGTACACAAAATAAAGCTTGACAAATGAGTTTGACGAAGGTATAACTTGTTAACGAATATTTAATATTGGTCTAAGATCCCGATATACAACGACATTCACCGAGATGCTTATTTAATGAAACGTATTTTATATTTAATTTAATATGTCAATAAATATAATTAAAATACTCTGGACTGAAATTTGCTAGGCAACCCATATGGATTATATTTATTGACATATTAAATTAAATATAAAATACGTTTCATTAAATAAGCATCTCGGTGAAGGTCGTTGTATATCGGGATCTTATACTATATAAGAAGATAAGATTCTCACACGGTGGCGCTTAAAACAGTGGTAAAGTAATGGTGGAAAACAGATGTCACATGTCACCTATTCTAGCAATGCACACAATCTTTAACAATGTAAATATCAGTTTTTAGTCAAACAGCGCCACATTGGCGTGATTGCCACCGAAATTATTCCAAAATCGAAGATCCAAATATTGTATCAAACATAACTTGTACAATTACGTAAACGACTCTAGGTAATGGCAATAGAAAATTTTTAAACTATACCAATCTCTATATTAACTATATAAATTAGAGAGGCACATAATTCGAATATATATCTTGAAAGCCATAATTTCAACACATTTCTACTAAACATAAGCCCAACGGAAAACCACGGTAAATGGCCAACCTAATAATGTTTTCAATAGAAATAATACAAAACAATAACCATAATTTTCCATACAGATATTAATCCTATTTTCTTCGTATTCACAATCATAATTACGTGGGAGATTTGAATAATGTATTCTGTTATTATTTCTGCCTATTTGTGTAAACCAGAATTAGAATGTAATTACATTTTTAAATGCGAAATTATCTTCGTCAATACAAGATATAAATGACTTCTTTAACATGCTTTTTAATGACAATTTGAACAAATGTTAATTGCTTTAGTTTCTAATTATTAGAATTTCAAAAATTTAAGAATATTTTTTATTATAATTTTAACTTTTTTATACAAAAATAGTATTTGTACGTTTTATGGCGCTTTTCATATCAGCCCTATAAAATCTCAACTCTGTAAAATTAATGATTCAATTCATTAATTTTACACCCATTCACACTCACTCATTCTTAATTTGTAACACTATATTTCTTATTATTTTTTATTATTATCTTTTTTTTAACTGTTTTAAATATGTACAACGTAATAATTGTTTTCTAGTTACCCACAACACAGGGCCTCCCTAGTGTGGGGACTGGCGATATATGAATTCTGTCACAACTCTTTTGTCATAAATAAAGTTTTTATTATTAATAATTATAACATTATTCATTATCTGGTAATACGTCAACTTAAGACGTAACAATGTCACAACAGTATTAGCTCAGCGACCTATCCCGGCTGTGGACCACTGGACATTTCGATCTATGTGCATATTTAACACTCGTTCGTACGGTGACGGAAAACATCGCGAGGAATCCGTCTTAGATCCGTCTTTATAAATGTCTTAGACCTAATAGTTCGTCAGCGTGTGTCAGGCACAACAGTACATCTACTTGTCTATTCAGAAAGAAATACATCTACAAGAAATACAAATACAGAACTACAAAGAAATACATGTATCATACAACGGATACAGAAATCTTAGACCAAGGTGCAACACTGGTTTTTTTAAAAGATGCAATTTATTTTCAATATCATCCTCTCGGGTTACGTGAGGTGAAAACTCAATATAGAAATCTGAGAAGAAAGGAGGAGGAGGAGGAAGGACAAAAATACTCTTAGAAGTGCCTTAAAGGGCGCATTCTCTGATAAATTATTTATTTTGTATATTGTAAATAATTAGGATTATGAAATTACCTGATCAACCTGTTGTGTATATATCAATTCCCAGACCAGAAGTTGAAGCGTTGGTTGCCGTCCTTATCATTGATGCGATCGTTTTAGTGTTTGATTTTTACATATTCTGAGTCACACATATATGTATACATTACCCCAAAAGACAAACTAAGACAAATACGGTGAATTTATATCTCTATTTGTGATCCTAAGTTGGCCGCAAATAATTTATACATGGCATTATTTTAGTAGAAACAGATGTCTTAACGTTAAGAGAACGCAAAATAATTGCAAATTTGGATTTTATCTCTTCAAACATTATTCTTATTCAGCCCTGCGATTCTGTAACTCACTGTTAATCCGTGAGTCCACTACGCAGTAACAGCGCTCCCTTCGTCACTGACGTAATTTTTGGAATCTCATGGTATTCTGTTAAGAAATTTTACATTACGTCTTGATAAGTGGAGGCAGGTAACCTAGTAAGTTGTTGTCTATTAATATCGTGACAATTGACTCATTTTATTTTATAAAAAGAGTAAATTGTCAAAATTTTCATCATACATAAACAAAATATTTTTAATAAAACAAAATAGAGAACAAAATGGTCGACGTTTGAAATAAAATTAATAATATTAAAAAAAAGATAAACTGCCCTGCCATTCTGTAACTCGCTTCACACACTCTCAGCGCTGAGTTTTGCTGTCAAATCGTTCGTTTCGGTGTCATGTTACAATTTGGTATTCTGTTAAACAATAACCGCGACAAAAGCGCCGCCCAAATAAGATTGTTCACATTTGGAACTAAAATTTGGCACTGCTACACTTACGCTCCAAAATTGTTGGTATTTGGTATTCTGATACATACCATTTGACATCTCATCTCATTTAAATGTACATTTTGTACGTCAAATTAAAAGTTGCTCTTCCCTCGCTGAAATCGTCATTTACCAGTGAGTTAGCCATTTTTAGCGAAGTTAAAACTTGTTTTTATGTGAAAATATTCTAACATAGGACAATCTATATGTATCTTGGGGTAAGTTTATAAAATAATATTTATCAATACAGCATTATTTTACGAAAAAAATTATATATATAAACATTAAGCTTCGTGAAATTGAACTTTGTTATTGTTACAGAAGGCCCGTTTCCACTTTTAAAGTTTAAACCTCTATTTCAAGAAATAAATGATGTAATCCATTAAAAAATACTTAATATAATATCTATAGATGGCGAAGAAAATGTAGGCACGAAACGACCAATTGGTTTCTCGGCGTTGATTATTATCGCTTTTTTCCAATACTCAAGAAATTATATGGTATTGACGAAACCTAGAACATATGCTGCTGAGATGAACGAAGAGTCTAGTAAATACTAAATAGATGATCTAAGGTAAACATTTTGATTACTTTAGCATTCAAAATATAATTTTTATCCAAGAACCAATTTTTCGATGCAGTCTTGATCATGTCTTGTCTCCAGCAGAGATAAGTCGAACAAAAAACGATAAATAAGATAGGTAAATATTGTAATATATTTGTATTTTTCTACTATACTAAAATTATAAATCTAATAATTTCAGAGATCCCCAAATGTTCAAAATTCCTGATAGAAAAATACATTCTGCCTTTGAAGAAGAAGAATATTACATGTGTATCATACAACAAGGCCCCTGGATATAAAAAGACACAATAGTGCAGACATTTTCAAATTATTGAATTTCGACTATCCTTCGATTTATAATAAATGATAACACAGTACAATTTCGGTTCCTATATTTTTATAAAATATATTGATATAACATTAAGGTTTTGGATAAAAACATTATTCTGCTTTACACAAGTATGAAATACCATCATTACATACATGATGGTTTAAGTACTTATTAAGCTTTTTTAAATTTATCGTTCATAACTATTACTTTTTACAAACTAATTAGAAAATATATTAAAATAAATATATTTATCTACAAAATAAAGTAGATGTTATTGATTAGCTCTATGTGAGGCTGTGTTTTAATTAGTTTTTATTATACTTAAGTTTGTTTTACTGAAAGTTATTTTGTAGTGTGTTAAAAGTTTACTATAATCATTAAATTAAATGTTTAAAGTTATTATATTGTTCTTTTATTCACCTATAAAGTAACATGGCTTATATATTTTTCATTTCAGCTTAGCTATGTATTTAACTCGGTTACTACGTTTTCTATAGGCAGTCATTAAATAAGTGGTAGATTTAATTAATCATTTTATTAATATAATATTATTAGATACAAAAAAATTATTATGAAGTACACAATTATCTTAAACACGGTAATACAATTTTTCATATAAAAATCATAGTTGTCCAAACTGCATTCAAAATAGATTAGTGGTCTCGGTTTAATATCTCTTCTTAACATTTCAATAATTGGTCATTTTCTTCCTCATTCTTGACAACTACCACTGATGGCTGTAATACAATGATTATCTGTTAAAATTGTAAATAGGGAAATGTGGTAGGTCACTGTACTGACACAATAATATTGCATAGCAATTTAATTATTGTAAAGTTAAGGTAAATAATAAAAAAACTTGCATAAAACACACAAAAACTTATATATGGGATATCTTTGTATTTCTAAGTAAAGTATCTTAAAAACATGTTTGATAATATTATAACTAAGCCAAATATTATTAAAAGTTTTATGGTAACAAGGCTTAGCAATTTCGCACAGTATTTGATTCAGTACTATGAATAAAAAAAATCTTGAGCAAACCTATATTTAGACTCAAAAATCCAAATCCAAGTATGTACTTTAAAAACAATTATTTATTAATGAAACAAATCCAAGACCCATAAAGGGTATGTTTAGTTTTAAAGTGTAGTCAGCAGCAATAACTATCTTTTGATTGCTTCATTAAATAAGTTATGGCAATGTTGTTTCCAACATTTAAAATTAACGTTGATCACTTGAAATGGTATGAATTTGAGCAATTGAAAGCTTATATTATATTTGATCCAACATACCTAACATGATTATTTATACTTGTATTCTGAAATCTGAACAATTAAATTAAATTCAACTTGATCAGTTAAAATTAATACTTCTTATATTTCATGAATGGAATTTGAAGTTAGGAAACCTAAAAATATTTTTTTATTTGACATTTTTAACCAACAATTTCATTATTCTTTACAATGTCGCTTCGATTTAACCTATTACATTTGACTTCAAATTTGCCATCAAACAAACAAACTTTGTTAACTGTTTTACTAGTCACTACTTATTCCTATTTATTTACTATGATAGTTATTATATTTCTAAAATAGTTTTAATAGAATTCAGTTTTTATGAGTGTTAGTAAAAACATAGGTAATATTGTTGTTGTGTGTTTGACCTCTGAATCACTTAAAAAGGTTGCAATAGTAGTTTCATGGCATCTAAAAAGTACCAACACTTGCACTTACACAAATGAATAAATATATAAACACTAATTTTTCTTCTTTATAGATAGGTACCCTTTTATTTTATAATTACTCAACAAAATATTATATGAAAACATTGGTATTAACCTTGGTTACCTTTAGTAACATTTTGAAAATTTAAAACACCTATCCATCCTGTTTACTTTGAATCCGTAGCCCATTTGCTGAGAGAATCACTTTTAGCGTGACATCATCTTTTATCTTTTTGTTAAGATAATATTCTTAAATTTTTTACAATATATCCAGATGTTAGGTATCCCTTGTTTCGTGCTGAAACATAATTAATATTTTTAAGTTTCTGTCGCTCATATACACCACGGCTGGTCAGTTGTCGGGTAAATACGAAATATAAACTCTTAATTGGAAGTTATAAACAAAATACGTAACTTACGATTGACTAATAAATAAACTCACTACTTACCTTTAAGCGGCCCCATTGCCAGATGGGTTTTAATAATTTTCCTCGCTATTCTATTATTTTCCATCAGATAAATCATTTTTGAGATATTTTCACGGTTTATCTTTTTTTTTAATATTTTTTTTAATTCAAACGTCGACCTTTTTGTTTTATTAAAAATATTTTGTTTATGTATGATGAAAATTTTGACAATTAACTCTTTTTATAAAATAAAATGAGTCAATTGTCACGATATTAATAGACAACAACTCACTAGGTTACCTCCCTCCACTTATTAAGACGTAATGTAAAATTTATTAACAGAATACCATGAGATTCCAAAAATTACGTCAGTGACGAAGGGAGCGCTGTTACTGCGTAGTGGACTCACGGAATAACTATTATTTTATAAAAAGAGTTAATTGTCAAAATTTTCATCATACATAAACAAAATATTTTTAATAAAACAAAATGGTCGACGTTTGAATTAAAAAAAAAGATAAACCGACAGAAACTTAAAAATATTAATTATGTTTCAGCACGAAACAAGGGATACCTAACATCTGGATATATTGTAAAAAATTTAAGAATATTATCTTAACAAAAAGATAAAAGATGATGTCACGCTAAAAGTGATTCTCTCAGCAAATGGGCTACGGATTCAAAGTAAACAGGATGGATAGGTGTTATAAATTTTCAAAATGTTACTAAAGGTAACCAAGGTTAATACCAATGTTTTCATATAATATTTTGTTGAGTAATTATAAAATAAAAGGGTACCTATCTATAAAGAAGAAAAATTAGTGTTTATATATTTATTCATTTGTGTAAGTGCAAGTGTTGGTACTTTTTAGATGCCATGAAACTACTATTGCAACCTTTTTAAGTGATTCAGAGGTCAAACACACAACAACAATATTACCTATGTTTTTACTAACACTCATAAAAACTGAATTCTATTAAAACTATTTTAGAAATATAATAACTATCATAGTAAATAAATAGGAATAAGTAGTGACTAGTAAAACAGTTAACAAAGTTTGTTTGTTTGATGGCAAATTTGAAGTCAAATGTAATAGGTTAAATCGAAGCGACATTGTAAAGAATAATGAAATTGTTGGTTAAAAATGTCAAATAAAAAAATATTTTTAGGTTTCCTAACTTCAAATTCCATTCATGAAATATAAGAAGTATTAATTTTAACTGATCAAGTTGAATTTAATTTAATTGTTCAGATTTCAGAATACAAGTATAAATAATCATGTTAGGTATGTTGGATCAAATATATAAGCTTTCAATTGCTCAAATTCATACCATTTCAAGTGATCAACGTTAATTTTAAATGTTGGAAACAACATTGCCATAACTTATTTAATGAAGCAATCAAAAGATAGTTATTGCTGCTGACTACACTTTAAAACTAAACATACCCTTTATGGGTCTTGGATTTGTTTCATTAATAAATAATTGTTTTTAAAGTACATACTTGGATTTGGATTTTTGAGTCTAAATATAGGTTTGCTCAAGATTTTTTTTATTCATAGTACTGAATCAAATACTGTGCGAAATTACTAAGCCTTGTTACCATAAAACTTTTAATAATATTTGGCTTAGTTATAATATTATCAAACATGTTTTTAAGATACTTTACTTAGAAATACAAAGATATCCCATATATAAGTTTTTGTGTGTTTTATGCAAGTTTTTTTATTATTTACCTTAACTTTACAATAATTAAATTGCTATGCAATATTATTGTGTCAGTACTGTGACCTACCACATTTCCCTATTTACAATTTTAACAGATAATCATTGTATTACAGCCATCAGTGGTAGTTGTCAAGAATGAGGAAGAAAATGACCAATTATTGAAATGTTAAGAAGAGATATTAAACCGAGACCACTAATTTATTTTGAATGCAGTTTGGACAACTATGATTTTTATATGAAAAATTGTATTACCGTGTTTAAGATAATTGTGTACTTCATAATAATTTTTTTGTATCTAATAATATTATATTAATAAAATGATTAATTAAATCTACCACTTATTTAATGACTGCCTATAGAAAACGTAGTAACCGAGTTAAATACATAGCTAAGCCGAAATGAAAAATATATAAGCCATGTTACTTTATAGGTGAATAAAATAACAATATAATAACTTTAAACATTTAATTTAATGATTATAGTAAACTTTTAACACACTACAAAATAACTTTCAGTAAAACAAACTTAAGTATAATAAAAACTAATTAAAACACAGCCTCACAGAGCTAATCAATAACATCTACTTTATTTTGTAGATAAATATATTTATTTTAATATATTTTCTAATTAGTTTGTAAAAAGTAATAGTTATGAACGATAAATTTAAAAACGCTTTATAAGTACTTAAACCATCATGTATGTAATGATGGTATTTCATACTTGTGTAAAGCAGAATAATGTTTTTATCCAAAACCTTAATGTTATATCAATATATTTTATAAAAATATAGGAACCGAAATTGTACTGTGTTATCATTTATTATAAATTGAAGGATAGTCGAAATTCAATAATTTGAAAATGTCTGCACTATTGTGTCTTTTTATATCCAGGGGCCTTGTTGTATGATACACATGTAATATTCTTCTTCTTCAAAGGCAGAATGTATTTTTCTATCAGGAATTTTGAACATTTGGGAATCTCTGAAATTATTAGATTTATAATTTTAGTATAGTAGAAAAATACAAATATATTACAATATTTACCTATCTTATTTATCGTTTTTTGTTCGACTTATCTCTGCTGGAGACAAGACATGATCAAGACTGCATCGAAAAATTGGTTCTTGGATAAAAATTATATTTTTAATGCTAAAGTAATCAAAATGTTTACCTTAGATCATCTATTTAGTATTTACTAGACTCTTTGTTCATCTCAGCAGCATATGTTCTAGGTTTCGTCAATACCATATAATTTCTTGAGTATTGGAAAAAAGCGATAATAACCAACGCCGAGAAACCAATTGGTCGTTTCGTGCCTACATTTTCTTCGCCATCTATAGATATTATATTAAGTATTTTTTAATGGATTACATCATTTATTTCTTGAAATAGAGGTTTAAACTTTAAAAGTGGAAATTTCAGGACAATTTCACGAAGCTTAATGTTTATATATATAATTTTTTTCGTAAAATAATGCTGTATTGATAAATATTATTTTATAAACTTACCCCAAGATACATATAGATTGTCCTATGTTAGAATATTTTCACATAAAACAAGTTTTAACTTCGCTAAAAATGGCTAACTCACTGGTAAATGACGATTTCAGCGAGGGAAGAGCAACTTTTAATTTGTCAATTGTCGTACAAAATGTACATTTAAGTGAGATGAGATGTCAAATGGTATGTATCAGAATACCAAATACCAACAATTTTGGAGCGTAAGTGTAGCAGTGCCAAATTTTAGTTCCAAATGTTAACAATCTCATTTGAGCGGCGCTTTTGTCGCGGTTATTGTTTAACAGAATACCAAATTGTAACATGACACCGAAACGAACGATTTGACAGCAAAAATCAGCGCTGAGGGTGTGTGAAGTGAGTTACAGAATCGCAGGGCAGTTCTTCTTTTGTTTGAAAAACGAACATTTTGAGTAATTAAATCGTTATTGGGAGTTACAAGTGCTGAACTAATAACCCGGTTAAAAGGCAGTATTATTTTAAACTATTGGAATCTTCACAGTGTGCACTTGAGCAAAAACTTAGAACTTAGAGACCTTATTAAAATATTGTAAGTAAGATATTTACGTGTCACAATAAAGTAAGCCAAAACTGTAACCTAAATCGTCCTTTATACAGACCGAAATATTTGCAATTTTTCTCAACACACATAGTTTATCTTATGAAGAAGATATTAATTAATATTTTGCTGTTGCGGACACAGGAGCCAATTTACCTACCTACATAATGTTAAGGGACCAATAGTTTTATATTATAAAGTACACAAATAACACGAAATCTTCTGCTACGATATTTTCATATTATTTTTCATAATGGCACTAGCTAGATTGGCGTATTTGTCAGAAGAAAAACCAAAATATCGCCGAAAAGATAAAGATTCTGATTATGAAATAATATGAATAGTAAATATTCTATCTTCCTTTAAATTCTCTTCTGTACCTGTCAACATCGTATCCCAACTTTCGTACAAACTGATGTGAAACTGATTTAAAATTATTGTGATTCATGTATCCTTTTTTAATATTGTCCTGATCACTGTTGACATATGTTTTAATTGCTTTGTTTTGCTCCATTAATTTTGTCTAGATAATTAAATGGCTTAAGTATTTTTGCCCTTCTTGCTTACCTTATCTAATTTAAAAAAAAATCTCACAGTGGCCGCCGGTTGCCCTTTTCATTAAATTCTGTCAATTGTATTACAAGTCTGTAGATGCAACGAAATGTTAATAAATAAATAAATAATAGAACTGATACATACGGCTATGAGCGGGACCAGTTCATATGTTGTGAACACCTTAATAACATAGTGTTTGGTTTTTTATAGATTTTGATAAGTCTACGATGATAAAACTTTAATACTTATACCTTTATCATAAATGAAGCCCAGAAATATGTTATGATAGACAATGTATGTGGATTTACATACTGCCATTCTCACGATTAATAATTACAAGCTTATCCCGATTCCATTACAAAACATACGCAGCTTATAATTATGTGATATGTATTAATATGATATGTATTAATGTGGTATGTATTAATATGATATGTATTAATATGATATGTATTAATGTGATATGTATTAATGTGATATGTAATTTGTAAACCAATTTTCGAGCACGGTAGTTTTAGGGTGAGATTCAGAAACGAGACTATGGCTCATGTATGTAATTTTAATACATTTTTATTAGCGTAGTTTCGTTTCTAATTCCTAGTAACGAAACCTACTAGGCTTTCTTTGATTATCAAAGTAATCCTTGCGAGTACTTTGATAGAGATGACAAAAACTACCTATTATCATTAACTGAAAACATATAATCGATTCATATAAAAAGTACCTAAAAAGCAGTTTACCTTGAGAATGATTATTCAATTTTATAATGGCTTTTTTCTGTCTTGTACTTTACTGTTTCTGTACGAAATTTCAAGTATTGGTTTGTAACAAAACAAAATTTAACTGCAAAATTTGTTTATATTATATCCTGAATTTCCATTATTCAATTGTTTTAATGTTTTGTTCGTAAGTTTATGACCTTTAAAATCCAGATAGCATTAATTAGAATAAACGAATATGAAGAATTAAATACTATTTGTGTCGTTGAATTAAATTAGATCGAATATTTTGATTTCATTCATCTCTTTGGAATATAACTTGAATTTGGATATCAAATGAATCTGTGTTAGAATTACCTTGCAGTGCGGTTATACTGTCAGACGAAATACAATTTATAAAGTTAGCTATAATAAGAAAGCGCACCTCTTTTCATTTTTGTATTACATTCTGTATGTGTTGTCCTCAATATGATTGTATAAATGTTTATATTCGATAAACATGTCGAAAAGCAAAATCTTTCAACGAGAGCAATAAAAAGTAGATTAAGTCTACAGATATGCTAAATTTTAGTTTAATCGAGAACGTTAAATTAATATTCCGTGCTCGTAATACTATTACGGTTAAATAAAAATTGTTAAGGTGGGAACTGACCAAAGTTACGATGTGTAATGTAGCATTCGCATCGAGCTTGTAACGCATCGAGCATGTTACGCTGTGTATTAAAATCGGCGTAACATGCTCGTCAAACGTCTGTGCTCCGCTTTCGCCGCCAGTGTTCACGAGATGGCCGACAGCGAGGACGCGTTGGTATCTTTGATTCTACTTAATTATTGTTTCATCCAAATTAAGAAGAAGAAAAAACGTTACTGGAGATCAAACTTATTTAAAAACAGAGGCGTATGTGGTGGTTTGTCATTCATAGCAACTTTGAAAAACCAAATGATTACTGGACAGTATAAAAACTTTGTACGCATGTCTCCGATCGATTTTGAAGAACTGTTGAATTTATTTGCTCTGGATGAGCTGGGTTCCACAACACTTCCTCTTTTCTTCCATTTTATAGAAAAATACAGAGATTTTTCTTTGTTCCACTCCATGTTTGATTGATTGATTGATTGACGTGTGATTACTCGCGACGCGCGTGCGCTCGGGATGACTTTTGACAAAGAGCGTACTGACCGAACCGCGTAACACTCAAAGGATTCGCCACAAAACCGACAGCCGGGTGGAGCACTCAAAGCGAGCAACGAGCGGCTCGTTGCTCGCTGGTTTCCCCGTAACACGACGTACTGACTGCACGAATGCTCGCTGTGTAACATTACATTACATGTTACATTACACCTCGTAACGTTGGTCAGTTCCCACCTTTATTTCAGTCACAATGGGTTTTTAAACCTACCGTTGTCTTAATTAGTCGATGTCAGTATTTTTCAAAAAGCGTATTATCGTATTCAAAGTGTCGTAAGTCGATCTACAAGTACAAATCTCTTAACATTATTAGTAGATTGTAATTCAGTTATATTTCTTTAGATTATTTTCATATAGTTTCGTATGAGTGAGTATATTAAAATAGAAGTAATTTTCGTTATGTTTTCTATTAAATATAGTGCTTTATGCTATTTTATAACAAGTGATGCGTTGGAAAGGAACTCTTTGAAGTTAATTGCTTTTTACTACAAAATTAAACGAAACATTAAATAGTTAAACGATCACCAAATAACAGTATCTTATATATAAAGAATACCTAAGTGGCGCTTAAATGACTCGTGAACTGATAACCCACATCAAACTTCCTTATTGCCATTTCATCTGGCAACACTGAATATTAGTTTAATCTCGGTATTCTTATCGAGCGATTTATTAAACGCATGAATTTCTAAGTATTCATTTTAAAGTACTAAGTTTGTTTTCTTTTATTGTACCTCGTTAGAGTCTGGACAACACAGGAATGCCCCAGTGTGAGCCGATCCTCAACTCAAATAATGCAACAATATATTAATAAAGTTTCATTTATATTATTTATCCCAATTTTAGAATGTTATATTTTTATATAATAAATGAGTCATGCTGTAGAGAAATCGCGTAAATAATATCAATCTGATTGAATTTCCTTTTTTATTGATTATTGTTGATCGTCATCAATTAGATTTTGTATCCGTACGTATGTACGCTCCTAGTACATTGTTTTGACAAGTTATTTGTATAGTATGTTGAATATCTGTTATTAATTTTAAAGGTTGGTCGTATAATCTACAAATTAATACCAATTTCCATACACAAATTCTCAATATTTAATGTATAATGAATATTGACATGAGAACCGGATGTATTCTATTCGTTACGAATACATTACAGTACAACACTTAAAATAATAGTAAAATATGATTTAGTTCGCATATTCTGCCAGGCACAATCGTCCTTTGTCTTGGATAATTCGGTAAAATATTCAATTACGTATTAACAACATTATTATATCATGAAATTAATATAAATCACAATGTTTCATTCGAGTCTTCTTTACCAAGGAGGTCTAGGATATATGTATCTTTAAATGTTTTTGGAAAATGGTTGTCTTTCCTTCCTTTATATCCTTATCGTTAGTAGTTTATTGCTAGTTCTTCTCTTCCGTTCTACCCTTGATTAGAGAACTGGCACTGAATGTTAAGTTAGTAGCATTTCACATACATTTCTTTTTTTGACGTTCATAAGTGTACATTGTGTTACCCATATGATTAAATTATTTTTTACTTTTACTTTACTTTTTACTATCCTTTATATTCGTCTTTATACACAAAATGTGTGTTTTTCAAATAACTTAAGATTTTTAGTTCAACCAATTTCTCCTTCCCTGCCTTCTTCGATCTCTCTCAATGGGAATGTACAACATTCCCATTGATTTAAAAATATGTATAAAGGCATATATATTTAAACACAACACAAGACAGGTTGCTCCACAAATTGCTCTAATACTTTTTGAGCCTATTTACTTCGACGGCTTTTCCCTAAATTATAATTCCATATCTATGTATAGATGAAATATATGCATGTATATATATATAAATATATCTTTTTACTTCCATATTCCGTATATCTTATATTTTTAAAAGTATTTCACATACAAGGTCAATAAGCCTTTTTCATAAGCGTAGTGTATATTTCTCTTGCTCTTTTATCTAACAGTGCTTAACTGGTCTGGCTGTAGTAAATCTCGAGTAAAAAATAATATTTCAAATTAATTTATTTATAAAAGCATAAAAGAAAAATAAAGTAAAATTTGTAATGTGTCAAATAAAATAATTTATAGGCAAACATAGCATATAAGAAATAATATAAAAAAATTAAGCAACAACAATAATACAATTAATATAAAAATTAATCGAAAATCGATCTTAAAGTGTGAGGGGAGCAACTATGGATATCCAGACCCAGCTCGTTTAATAGAATGCTCAATGTGGACATCGGTGAATTTTGGGAAAAACGCTTTAACGCGAAAAATACTTTCAGTACATTTAGTAAAAGTACGTATTAACTTTAGTTCTTAAATAAAATGTTTATACGTTTCGAGTTTATACGGAATTGCTCTATTTCAGTAGCAGGCGCTCGCTAAACGCTAGTTGGCGTCGGTCCAAAGACCTTTTTAGACTTAAGTAAAAGTTTTCCTTTATTACAAGTTTTTGAAACAATGTAATATTACAAGCTTCAAGGGTGAATCATAAAGCTGTTTAGAAAGACCGCATTGGTTTAAAATAAGATAAGTCCGTTTCCGGCCTCTTTGCACATGGGTGTTCTGAAATTACCCCACAACAGCTGGCAGGCGACTACTGAAAAGGGTAAAAAGCATTTCACAAAGTAGGTCGCATAGCCAAAAAATCAAAAAGAGAGATAAATAAATTTAATCCAAAAACTACTAAATTATACGAACACTATTGCTTGACTTTTTTAGTGCTTTGGTGAATGTATGAAATAATTACATTTTAACGAAAGTGTCACCTATAGTTGTTATTAAAGTAAAATACCAATTCATAAAAGGCTAAAATTTCTCATATTTAGAAGTTTTAACGTAATATATACAGATTGTAAGGAAACGTTTATAAAGTCCTTAACACAGATTAATTATAAAGTTATTATGATTTAGAATAGTAAAAATTAGTATGTTTTGTACACTTATTGTAAGCAATAAGCATTGTTCAGCATGATGAAATTTATCAATGTGCAAACACTAGGTACAATTGCTGACTTTTACCTTACGGACCCAAAAACTCCTTTGAAGCTTTTGAAGGTTGTGTTGTATTACTTTATAAAGTAATACAATTTTATTATAAGGTTTACGTTGTGGAGACAGTCCGCAATGGAGATATTCACGCGGCGTCGAAATATTTCAGTACAAAGTCTCTTTGTTCTTGCCAAGCCACCAACACAATTTACCAACATCGTTAATTACAATTGTATTCGGTACATCAGTAAATTTTGGCATTAAGGCAAACAAATGATTGGCAGTAAAATGCCACCCGATTTAGCACACTACGAGATAAACGTAGTGATTTTATGTAAAAACATTCAAAATGTGTCAAAGCTCAAAGTTTTAAATAATTCTTAAATCTTAGACGATTTGTACCACCATAAGGAACTTTTAAAATATTAAACTAAAAAATTATTTACTCTTAATTGTTCGTAGCTTGGTGGAAATTGGTTTATTTAAAATAAAAATAAAATATGTTTATTATGGAATATAAGATACAGGTATCACTTATTCCACGTCATTAAATTTCTATAGGTAGGCATCCCTACTCATCGGCAAAGAAGACAGAGGGTGTAGGCCGAGACAAAAAGCCGGAGTAAAAAACTCTCGGTACTCTTTTAAGATAGCAAATCATCAAACAACGCTTATTTTAAAACAGATATCGCAAATTAATTAGAAGTAGCCTGTCTAGCACTAGTCCCTCCCAGGCCCTTAAGAAATGGTCATAGATAAACAAAACAATAGATAAACACGAAATAAAATGTCACATTATATAATAGTATTTTATACAAACGTAATACCACATTAAAATATTTTAGAAAGTCATCATGCATTTCTAAATCTTTCTCTTTTAAACCTCTTCGGAATATTTTTTTTTTCATATAATTAATCAATTATTAAATAGAAAAATGAATTGCGATGTAAAATTGTAGTATTTCTAAAAGGCCATTTGAAAAGCATTAATAAATCATTATTAGAATAGAAATATTGAGGGAACTACATGGGCTAGTAGGGTGCCATAAATTTCCTACCAAAACCCTTTTACACGTGCTTATTATTCTAGGCAAGTATTATAGGATAATATGTTGTAATAGAGTAGGTACTCGTTGAACCAAAGGGTTCTCTATTTAAAGTAGAAAGCGAAGCTTGTTCCGTACGAAAATACAAAGAGAATTTACAGCATTCTGTACAGTCTGAACGTTGCCGACTGCGAATCGAATTTTCATGATTTTACAATGTTGTGAACATTAATACTGAAGCAAAGCAGGCTTTATCGTTAATGAATGAAATTCGTTGATAATGAATGTGTTAATTTATTAACATCTATATTGTAACATTGACTTTTATTGTTTAGTAAAAAAGATGGTGAAAACGGTATGATTAGTTTTTTTACAAAACATACTGTATGAGTGATGTTGCAGTTTTGTTTATAATTCTGTTTTTATTAGTCATGCCACTGTGTACTATGTTTTTGTACTTTTAAATCTTCGTTAGTAGATTATAAACAAATTTTGTTTTCTATTAATGCAAGACTTATATTAGACACTTATATAACACGAAGCTGGTACATATAATATAAAAATAACACATTTTGATACCTGCAACATATGTATTTAAGTCACAAGTCAGGACAGAGGAAAGTCCGTCAAACGGAATTATTATTATTAACTAACAGTAATCCCTGGACATCCTGAACGTATTTCAGGCACGTTATAACCTTTTCTGTGGAAACCTTAGAATTTATTCATACTATATTATTTAATCTTTATTACTTTTGTATATTATAAAACGTATCTAATAAATTATGAATGTGAATTGGTGGTACGCCTTTACACATAAGATTTCAGTATTAACGAATTTACAGTTTTGCATTGCGTTATTGCTCAGAAATTATTTTATTATAGGCTTGTTTAATCGAAATAAGTTATTGATGTTTATATTACAGTGCCTTTGAAATACATAAAACCCCAAAGTTTTATCTCGTCGGGTTGTCTCTCTCCCTACAATATGGCGAGTGGTTGGCAATGCGTCGTACTCGTGAACGGGTGCTTCTTGTAGTGACTGGTCAGACTTGGATCGGTGTATCAACGGCTAGCAAAACTAGCTGCTGTGGCGCTTTGTCTGCTCCTCAGTATACTGCTGAGCCAGGGCCAATTACAACCACAGCACACACGCATTACACACTTGAAACGAACCGAAAGGGATTTTTTTTATCTCTCATTATATTTTATATCTTTCTTTGATTATTGTTATTATGTGTGTTTTTTTGTTAGTAATAAATGTTATGTCTATGGCTATGAATTAATTATTTTCTACCTTTATTTACTTTTATACTAGCTACATGTTTGCGTGTTTTTTCCACAGTTATGTATACTCCTATTTCACCGGGACTTGCTGATAGAGGTGAAATATTTGGTATTCTTATTTATTTGTTCATTGATTTAAGGTGGTGGATGCTGGAGCTTACAAACATTTTGTAAAAAGCCCTTGGCGATTTAAAAGTGACAGAATTATTACCAGTTCTACTCGCCCGTTCTACGCCCTTGATTTGAGAACTGACAGTAAATGTAAATTTAAGCTTTAATATTTTTTACTAACGTTTATTGTGCAATAAGTTACCTATATGAAAAATATAATTTGGATTTTAATTTGACTTCGAAAATAATTAACGTTGATAAATAACGTAGAAAATAATTAACATAACAGGATGTAATTAAGACGTGTCTTTGATAATTAACAATTTACTCCAAAATAGGAGATATATATGAAATTACATGCTTAAAATGTCAATTGTGTCAAACAGTAAAACGAATAAGGAAGCATTTTTTAATAACGAGTGTTAAATCCGTAAGAAATTAATGTTATTATAAATCCTATCGGTATCAAGTTTTTAGGATTTTATAAGAATAGAACTCTACTATCAAATTGTGCAACGAAATGTTATTACCACATACATTTATTTTTGTCGCTGATAAGGCGTCAGCTGTTTTTTAAAATACGACGAGCCGACCGCACGTGAAATTATTGTTTTCGAATAAGATATCCACGTGAAATTTATATACATATAATATTAATAAAAACCAATAATAGATTACGTTTGGAGACACGCGACAAAACATTGGTGCCAATTAAAATAAATATAAGAATATTTTAACATTGAATCGGAAAAGAAGCAAGACGATCTCTTTTTTAGTCTCCGAACTCATTTCTAGGAAGAGATTGTTGGTTGATAAGTCTCTTTCATCTAGAAATTTGTATGTTTATAAATTTGTACGAGCAAATAAATAAGTAATCCAAAGAATATATACCTAAGACTTTAACTTGTTTTAATGATATTTATCTGAATGGCATCAATTTAAATTTTTACACTTAATCGTTTATCGTGAAGATAAGATAAATAATTAAAAAAATCAATCATATAGTATGATGGATGTATACAATTGATGTTCTGCGTAGAGGAAATCACAGGCACGAACTAGTCTGGTATAATTTGTAATCAACACATATTATCAATTTCTACGGGTCAAATAATTTTACGTAATTACCAATAACATTATACAATCGGTAGGAAAATTCCGCTGTTGATAATAATATCCAGAGATTATCTCTAATAAGTATAAATGAAACAATTTAACGTGATATAGAATAAATGGACATTTTAATTACCTCATTGCTTTTCCACAATTTTTTTTGCTACTAACCTTAGTCTTTATCCGTAGATATTTTTATCTGTTTCTTGATTACTTTTTTACACTCACGCCAATGAATTTTGGTCTAAGGCAGAGTTCCCCAAACTTTTTTGTGTTGTAGACCCCTTGCCATGTTTTTCCGTGTTGGGTAGACCCCCTACTTACCTGATATTGATTTCCTGTAAATTTCTAACTGTAGTGAAGTTCAGTGTTAAAAACTTACTAAGTACTATCAGTGTTGAGATTCACTATCGTGGACCCCCATTTTCATTTCATGGACCCCCAAATTTTTTTTCGCTGACGTAGACCCCTTGCAGGTCGTCATAGACCCCTAGGGGTCGATATAGACCACTTTGGGAATCAATGGTCTAAGGCATGCCGGTTGCCTCAAGATGTTTTCCTCATCCGTACGAACGTACGAGAAAAATTAATTTTATTTTAAACTTCACATCTAGCTACTAGGCTAATTTCCTCTTTGATTGCTTAGATATTACCATTTCACCGGGACATACCGAATCGGCTAATTGGATTTCGGGTTTTGGTCAAAGCCACAGGTAGCAGGTAGACCATATCTACCTAAAGCATGTTCCGTCTTTTGACTTCACGAGTTAAGGTTTTTTATATCATCGTCAGATAAAACAATTAGGTGCGTAGGCGAATTTTATACCAATAATTAGACTTAGGGTCCTTCAAGAAAAGAGCGTACCAATTCTTAAAAGGCCGGCAACCCACTCGCGAGCGCTCTGGCATTGAGCGTAATAATAAATAGGTAACACAATGTACACTTATGATCGTCAAAAAAAATAATTTTTATATGAAATGCTTCTAACTTTACATTTAGTGCCAGTTCTCAAATCAAGGGCGTAGAACAGAAGAGAAGAACTGGCAATAAACTCTCCGCCACTTTTTTTAATCGCCATGTTTTTTTTACACAACGTTGGGCGGCAATCACTTAACATCAGGTGACCCTCCTGCCCGTTTGCCCCTCGTTCTTTAAAAAAATATAACAAAAAAAAACGCAGTATAACCTAGTTTGAAAATAAAATCCTTAATTAAGTTTCCACAAGCGTAAAACTCGTTCATTCGAGAAAATTTGACCTTTCGATATTGAAAATGTGCGATGCATATTGAACATTGTCGTTATTTATGTCTAGTGCAATGAGTGCAATTCGCGACAATGCTAATTGGTTTAGTTATTTTACCAAAGAATAGACAAAGACTAGCGGCTTACCGTTAACTTATACAAAAAAACTCTCGGTACTGCTTTAAAATAGCAAATCATCAAACAACGCTTATTTTAAAACAAATATCGCAAATTAATTAGAAGTAGCCTGTCTAGCACTAGTCCCAGGCCCTTTTATCAACTAGATAATCGTTAACTTTATAGTAAGGCTTTTTACACAGCTTTCTTTAATACATTTCATAAATTTCTTAGGTAGAGAAAAAAGAGCCTCTGGGATTTTATTAAAGAAAAGTATCCCTTTTTCCAAAAAAGAATTACTTACTTTAGATAGTCTAGTACGGGGAAATTGCAGCCTGCGTTTGTTCTGTATTAACATTTTGCGTATGTTCTATTCCAGTAAACTAATCACTATTTTTGTATACATACATAATATTTTCATAAATATATTGCGAGGGAAAGGTAAGTATATTAATTTCCTTGAATTTATCTCTCAGAGATTCCCTACATTTTAAATTATATATATATTATATACCTACATGTGATGGTGCTAGAGATTCTGTTTTCCAAGAACAATTCAACGAAACATAATTATCGTTTCGTTTTTGGTTTACCTTCTAATCCTACTACTATAACAAATATTTTGCTGTTAGTACTTTGAACGAACGTAACAGCGACTTATTGTAATATGTAAAAGTGCACATTGTAGCGCCCAAAAAAAAATGCATCAGTGTGTAAAGGATGAAAAAGGGTTTTTAGCTTTACAGACAGTAACTATTTCTTTGTACTACATCTTATTTTTTTTAATTTAATTGTGGATTAAAACTAAAAAAATCAGAGAAAATGTTTTTTTTATTATAATTAACTGCAAATAAAATTGTTTATAAAAATTACTTGGAGTTTTTAATGTTAATGAAATAAAAATATTAGTATGAAGACAAAGACAAAATATATTCATAAATTACACAGATTCATTTGCATTCGTTTATCTACAAGTTTTGGCAGGGGGCGTTATTATCTATATAATTATATATTTTATTGTAAAAAATAGCTAAATTACTATCTATTTATTTTTATTAATTACTCTCATTTTCTTTACAATATAAATCATACCTACATTAAAATAGTTGCCTTCGATTAGAAATTTTACAATACCAGCCAGTAATTCTATCCAATTGTTTAATCGCTCTAAGAGACATCGTAACATCCTATCTTTAAATCCATCCATCCATCTATGAATTTATAACATATTTTCGTAATCCAATATTACTTAATCATATCGTACGAGGTATCATAACTTTGAAGAATCGTAAACTGAAGTCGCTTCGGAAATTCGATATTATGAGAGGCCGTCCAATATCTAATAGTATTTTTTTTAAATATTGAAATCGATGTTAATTATATATAATGAGGTTTTGATACAGGTTGTAGTTGCAAATTGTTGCATCCTTGCTGATTGCGATGGTTACGGTTATGCGTTCTCGACCTTAACAAATCCTGGAAAAAAAACCAGTTTATCAAATTATGTTATGATGGTAAAAGTTCAAACAGGCATTTTTACAGAATGATTTTAAGTTCAAACACGTAAATGACCACTCAAATCATCGATTAGTCTTCGACTCAAAAAAGGGCAACAAGTAAAAGTATGCCTTTTTATACATGGGTTTATAACCAAGTTAAGGCATTATAACATTATTAGAAATTAAAAAATACACTGTCACTTATTGTTACTAACATTATTATGCTGATTATACAAAATACTAAAACACACACATACAAAGTACCTGTAGTTATACAAAATATTACGAATGTATTAAAGTAAACGGATTTATTTGCTGTGTTTATTTCAGAAGATAGATAATTAAATATAACCTATCACTTAATTCGTCTCTAAATACAAATATGAGCGTAGGTAATGGAATTGACATACGGGATAGAGATAGAATTAAAAGTGGAGACTTTGGGCTGTTTTCCTTCTTTTAAATTACGCGCTTTGAAAGAGTTACACGTATTACATAGGATACTGCACATTACAGTTGTATGATATCAATCTTACTTTGAAAGCATGTCGAAACTTCCGCGACATTAGGCTGTAGAGTATGGGATTGATGGCTGTCGACAGGTAGCTGTTTACCGTGCTTAAGTAGAGGAAAATGCGCTCCAGCTGTAAATTTATAAATAAAGTGCTGTGTGAAACATTTAAAGCTTCGGAAGGATGATCCTCTGGTGTAAATTATAATATATTCATGTATAACTATATAACTACAATAACATGTAATTGGCTTTTAAATTCTCATGGTCGTATCAAATGGACCTCGTTCCTTCTAAAATCAATAATCGCGCCCGTATGCTTTTGTGCGTTTCAACAAGAAAATTAAGTTACGAGAATCAAATTCTGAACATTACGTCGACAGGAATTTTTAAAATTACACTATACTTTATTGCGATGATATTGTTTAGTATTAAATTGTAATTACTAATACTAAATTGTTGTCTTATACAGTTATTGGACTATGTTAACTCTATTCAATTATTACTATTTGTAGGACTTATAGTTGTTCCTTGACCACCTGAAGTCCTGCAAGATTAAGGCAGATGATAAATATTCAGAGTAGGTAGGGTAGGCATTAGCCTAATTAAATCGATATCGATAATGTGTATTAAATTAAATGTCATTTTGGTTTGAAGAGATAACAAAATTGTATTTTTAAATTAAAAAAACAATAGAATCTTTACCTAAGTTGTACAATAAGTACATAGTAATAAATTGAAAACAAAAGTTATATACAATAAGTTTGGTCCCTGTGGCAGTGTATTGATGATCTTATATATCTTTATTATAATAACATATATTAATTTGTCACGTATAATCATGCGAAGCTCACGTTTACTACACGTTATTCATTGTCACACCGGTTATCTCAACGGAAATTGTATATATGAGTTATCTTTCAGCATTTATTTCATACAATATATCATCTTTTACCAATATTATTATTATATATTTTTTATTTAGACTGGGTATGCTGCCGGGGTATGGTGTAATTTATCAGACTTAGATTCCTCGAGAGCAGTCGCACCCAGAGTCCTTCTACATGCAAATCATAGATTACTCATGATAGATTTATTTAGTTACTATATCCAATGGCAATCCTTTTTATTAAATCCTTAAACAGTCGTTAACTATTCTGTAGTTATATGGTCATAATATTTTGTAGTTATATTGCACCAATAAACATAATATCGCTTAGATATATAATGATATTTAATTAATCTACTGTGTGAGATAATATAAAAAATATATTATATATCTTTTTTTACTTTTTGGGATATTTCGATACATACCTGAAAGTAATCGTTGTACTTTTGTCGTGGTATCAGGATTATGAGACGGAGAACAGTGTAAGGTGACCAACAAATAAAGAACGAAGCCGCCACAGCCGCTGGAACACGTGTAAGTTGACCTTATTTATATTCTCTCGCCCTTATCCTTAGGAGCAGTGACGACATACCTCCTTATATATTCTGTAGTTAAATTCAAACGTTCTTTAAGGAAGCTTCCTCCGTTTAAAACTGATTAGAAATATATTTCCTTTATTTTTTAAAACAACATAGAGGTGTGAAATGCGAAACCTTAGACCGTATTGACAGTAAATAGTAATTAGATATTTGATTACTTACCTAACATTTTGACAGCTTTATTTTTGTTTTGTTTACCAAGCGCGGGATGCGGTGTTTGCGGCCTTTTGGATTTTAAATTCAATGCTATCAACACATAGAGAACAAATATGACAGTCATTGGGACAACGAAAAATACTATGAGTTCGACGGCTATCAAGTATATTTTATCATTATCCTTTACTGTAAGACAACAGTAAATATTTTCTTTTTTCTCTACCAAATATGCGTAAATGCCATTAGGTATCGAAAAAATGCATGCAATTATCCACACTGCAGCGATTATTTTAAACACACGAGAATTTAACGCTAATCTTTGTCTTAAGAATGGCTTGGATATAACGAGGTAACGTTCTACGGTGAAAGCTAAAATTGTTAATACACTGCAGTTACTTAGGACATCCCAAATAAGAAAATGCATTCTGCAACCTTCATCGCCCAATGGATAATAATCTTGAACCCAAAGCATGTATATTTCAATAGGAATAAACAGAGCAGTCATCAAATCTGTAATAGCTAGATTCAGAAGGTAATAATTCGTTGGGATTCTCATTGATCTCTCTCGGCAAATGACAGCACATGTACAACAATTGCCGATCAAACTTAACGTCATCGACGCACTGAGTACGACGCTCAAAATAATCTTGACCAAATTAGACTCTTCAAATGAGGTGTTTTCGTCGTGAAAAGACATTCCGATTCCATAAGATGTATATGTGTCGTTTGTTAAATTGGCCATATTTTTGGCTTGGTATATTTGTTTGAATAAGATATCACTCTGGTCACACGTCTAGTATCTTGATGAGCGCGGAAAAAAACTAAAAGTTCAAAGAGAGTTTGCAATTACGCAAATTGGATATAGAGGCTGTATAAAAATAAGACTAGTATTCTATTATAAATCGTTATAACTGGCAGTAAATAGAAATAAGTATATGAGGAAATGGTTTTTACTAGTCAGCAGTTTAACACAAATTAAGGTATCATTATAATAAAGGTTATATTAACCTACATTATAAAGATGATCGGCATGGATTCACAATCGAAATTTCACATGTAGCCAATTTATTTGAATAACAATCGCCTAATAGTCCATTGAAATGTTAAATTTTGTAGGCCATACCTTGCGTTTTTTAGAGGACGCAATTTTATTATTTTGATGTGTAGGGGGGGGGTCAGTGTAAAGCTAAAAACAAGTTTGTGGGGTCGCCACCCTTGTCCCACGGCCGCCATCTTGGAAAAAGGGGTCGAAAAACCACGTTTATATTAAACTATTTTATTTATAACTTTTTGAATTTTGGATTTATGATAAAAAGTTGCATAGACATAATCGTAGACACAGCGGTTTGCTACAAAATGTGTCTATACAAGTTTTATGTACAATGGATAGTTTAGGAGATATAGCCAAAAACGTATTTTTTGGACCCCTTTATCCAAGATGGCGGCCGGGGGACAAGCACGCCAACCCCACAAACTTGGAGTTAAGCTTGTATTGACCCCCCCCCTACATGTTCCGTAAATAAAATTGCGTCCTCTAAAAAACGCAACCCCAAATGTAACTTTTCAATGGACTACAAGCGAATTGCGACACAGACACATTACATTTTCTTTGAAAATATGATATAATCCTCTATATTAAATTTAATAAGAGCTTTGGGACCTCTCAATATAGACTAGTTTTATTTCATTTTATTATTAAAGTGAACACCATTAGCGTTAAGCAATTGTGTGTAGGCAAACAGGGACTCAAATTGACAGCAACCTTATAGTGAATCGGCATCCCTAATTGAAATTACAACATTCATAAGGGCGTGTCAGATGTTAACGAACAAGTATTTTTAGTGTGATTGACTGACTATTCTAGTACAAAGAAATTTAATTAAATTTGCCTACGGTTACACGTGTTCCCCATAGGTGTTCAAAAGAGAGCACCAAATATGTATCTACGCCTTTGGATTATAGTATCTGCAGCATGGTCGTACTTAAAAAAAGGCGGGGCTGATTTGGCCTAAAGGACACAATTATTCAAAATATTTTTTTTTTAGCTATTATACATAGAGTTAAGATTGGGGCTTCTCTAGTAAGTCTATTACCTGTGACAGTGAAGCTTCGCTCTATAATTAACATGTTTTAACAAAATAAATAACACAATTGGTTTTAAAACTATGGTTGTGAAGAATAATATTTATATATCTGATGACTGTGTGTGTGAATGACGAACTAAGTGAATGTGTGCATGAGAAGGATTGATGAAGGAATAAATTATAATAGAGGTTTAAGTAATGCATCTCTTTGTTATATTTGATGGTACCGAGCCAATTGTTTAAAATCGTTTTACATTTGTGGTAGGTAAGATTATGCAAGCTTTGGGTTTTATTCAAGCTATTGCTGAGCGATTAATGTATTTATTACGTACAAAGATAGTTTTGCAAATTACGTAGCTAATTATATTACGTCGAGGCCTTTTTTGGGGTGAATCGGGACGATTTGGAGAGACCGACGTTGGGTTCTACTGAGGACACAACGGAGAATAAAATGCTGGTGTATAGTTAGTAATTTGTATGACTTGTACATGACTTCTTCAGTGGGAAATCTTGATTTTTTAAATAGCATTATTTTTATAATAGCTCTCTGAGCTCTTTATAGTGCTAGAAAATTTGTTTTCGGACAGGGTAGTTTTAGGACATTATGTATGATTTCTATACATTGATAAAAATATTAAATTTTAAAAGCGTCTATGTAGATTGTAGAGCTCATATATTTATTGATGAATAGAACAAACATTATGTCTCAAATTCAACTTATTTTCGAATATTTGGTTAGATATGGAAATTTTTAAATCTTTTTAATAGTTTGTAGCAGTTTTATTTTCATTACTAAATGCATTTCATTTGTACGTGTTGTTCGCCATGCTTTTAACATCTAAATGTTAATTGGTGTTGTAAAAGTTATATATATTTACTAGCCTATCCTGGTTTTGCACGGACCTGTGGACCCTGACCTTACTATAAGGATTGGTGAACATCGTATGGAAATACCTTCAGCACACGAACCAAGATACTGATACACCATAGGACAATGTTTTATAACATATAGTGTTAGGCTCTTTATATAAATACACCAACTCGATGAATTTGTATAGAAGAAATTTTACAAGTGACTTGGCTTGATTTACTAATTTCGAATATCCTTATTATTCATTTTGATCCATTGGAAAATGGGCCGGGCTTTAGTATGGGATGCTACTTGTGTGGACATGTTAGCCCCGTCTCACCTCCATCGGACAAGCAAAGAAGATGGGGCGGCGCAGAGCAAGCAGAAAATAATAAACGACACAATTATAAGTCTTTCCTCCAACTTCGATTTTGTTCCCTTTGGAATGCACAGGTGCTTATTAAAGATTTAAGTTGGAGCCTGGTAGATAGTACCGGTGACCCCAGAGCTGGTGCTCTCCTGGCTCAACGAATAAGTATCGCAATGCAGCGAGGAAATGCTGCCAGCGTAAAAGGTAAAAAGGCCAAATTTTTTAAATTTGTTTTAATTGTCTAATTTTAGTAGGTTAAGAAAATTGTAAATACAAATTATACGTATATTGTAATAAATAAAATAATATTTCGATTATTTCCATAAACATAAAGAGTCTATGCCCCATAACATTGATTATATTATAGTATTGTTGGATAAAAATAAAATTTACGAATGTACTGTACATTGTTTATTTTACGAATCTAAAAGTCTTTTCACATTACAAAAATATCAATAATCTTACGCAAACAATTAATATATCTAAAATAAATAGCTATATCACAAATCCTCACGGACTATATTAAATATAGATTAGAAAGAGGAACAAAAGATCTAAAAAACTAGTTAGAATAATTCGTTATTTTTGGTTTTATACCTTTAATTATGGAATTTTCTTGTCTCGAAACCTTATACCACCTATATCCTATTTTGGAAAGTAGAAAGGCTTAGACGAATTTTCTAATCCTGACAAACTTTTTCTTGCACGCCATGAATGTCTTCATAGCCCCATTCTTCGTGTGACCCGTCTCCAGTCCTCTTAACTCTTTTTTCAATAACTTCAGTGGATACCGTTTTGAGGTCATAAGCCCATCCGATCATCGCCATAGTATCGATGAAAAGCTTTGTAATATTCAAGGAATAGTTTCCAAGTTCAGCTGTCTTATAATCCCAAGGGAAGACGTGGTGATAATTGTGGAATCCTTCACCCAACACGACCAAAGAGACAGGTTTAGTTTCTACGGGGTTGATATTTTTATCGTAAGGCTTGCTGCCCCATTTATGAGCAGCAGAATTTACCAGCCAGGTCACGTTCAGTACATATACGTAGCGGAAAATGGAGCAGACGAAGTAAGCGTTCCATAGTGTTTCGCCCCACAGTGTAGGAACGTAGGTTGGCATTAAGAAACAGGCTATTGGCATCAGGATCATGTAGTGTCTGCAAAAACGTCACACATTAGTATTCATAAGTACTTTTGGAATTATTATGAAACAAAGGTCTAAGAAGAGAAGACCGTTTTTGTTGTCATGGTAATTGATATATGATTACTTCCTTTACTTTATAGGATAATTTAATCAACTAAGTATACTTAGTGGAGGATGTTTATTATATTATATTTAAACAACGTAGAAATGTAATGACAGTAGCTGTGCGTAATAGATAAAACATTTTTATATAAAATTATAACAAATGCTTTATATAACACTTTCTTACTAATTGTTAAAACGGATGTACTCAAATTCTAAACAATCTTTATTCCTAAACTAGAATGTATCAAAATTATTAAATTTATTTATTAAACAGTTTAGATACAACTGAAATTAAATATCAATACAATAAATACTATTTATATATTCTTCATCATTTCACTTTGCTTCTTCAGTACCTATCTTCGTATATACCTAATATCAATATTGCGTAATGTGTAATGGTCCGACGTTTAATATGTTGCGGTCAGATCCAACGTAATATAGAATATTAATTATTAACAATTGATCATATCTGACAGCGTTCAAATTAAGATACAAATATGATTTGTGTTTACAGTTTCCTAACCTCAAATGGCCATTTAATGTTGTTATAAAACGTAGGTCTACCAGTAGCGGTACTTTTTCGGCTGAATCGCCTCAAGCACAATCAAAGTACTTAAACCTAAGTTCAAAAATCAAATATATGATAGTGATAGAGACAAATTTTCAAAACAATGTTTTATCGTTAATCCTTAATTTCCTTGAAACATTAACCTAATTTTTATATCATAATCATAATTCGTTCTGTTTACGACAGATAAACAACTTTAATTAGACACGTCAAGCTGCGCAATTTCATATGGTAAAATTGTATCTAGTTTGTTGGCCGTGACTTCTTCCTCGAGAAAATTGTTTTTTACACTGCCAAGGAATAATATTTAATTACATATTATAATTTTGAAATTTTACTACATCATAGATATGTCACCGTAAAATTGTAAACACCGTTAGATTGTAATCTATCTCGCGAGATTATAAACTGTCGAAAGATTGTGAACCTCAACGAACTGCTTACAATTTAACGTATTATTATTCGGTAGTTATATGAAATTGTTGGGAAGTAAAATTAATCTGTAATTGACCAAAGAAGTTTGAATGATAACTAAGTTAGTGTAGTACAATCTACCGAATAATAATACGTTAAATTGTAAGCAGTAAGCTGAGGTTCACAATCTTTCGACAGTTTATAATCTCGCGAGATAGATTACAATTTAACGGTTTTTACAATTTTACGTTAACATATACAAGAGATCGTGGAGACAATATGTTTAACGTTGTTTTGCCGGTCAGCTATTACGCTTCTAGTGGATACCTATGCAATTTTTAACTAAAATTATCTTTAAATTTCAATAATACAATGTATACGTATATCTTAAATAAGATTTTTTCTCGTCTCACATTTGAATGAAACAAAATTATTTTAACGAATAAACCCCGATTATTAGTTACATGTAGAAAGTAAACGAGTATACAGACACGCTATACGCAAAACTAAATTACTGTTGTAAAACGATTAAATCCTTAATTTTATTTACGTTTTTTAACCAAACCAAAGTATTTAATTCCATACATAAATTAGTATGAAAACAGATCACTCACTTTTTCTGGAATCGCAGTATCGGATCAGCCTTCAGATCGCTCATGTCAATCGTGTGTCCCTTGGCTTTGATCGCTGGATGCTTCCTAACCAGCAGCCATCCTACGTGTGAGAAGAAGAAGCCTCGGGTAGCGTTATGTGGATCTGCATCTGTCTCTGAATATTTATGGTGCATTCTATGGTCCCGCGCCCAGTCTAGTGCAGAATCCTTATGAAAAAAATCAACAGCTTGAGTAACCTTACAAAGTTCCTACACCATGGAATTAAAAGGAAATTAAATCGTTACTAGCGGCTGTACCTTTACACGGATTTCTTTTTAATATATTTTGGAAATAAATATAGCCTATGTTACTCTAACGATAGATATAAGGTAGCATACGAGTATACTAATGAACAAAATTTTAGAAATCGATCCAGTAATTTTTGTGTTAATTTATTGCAAATATCAAAAATACAAATCTTTCTTCTTTATAATATTAGATAAATAGTTAGGCCAAAAAACCCAAAAACCTTAAAAACCTGAGGTCGTGTTAAATGCCGGCAGTGAATCAATGGATTTTAATAGATTTGCATACTTTTTCGAATAGTAAAGAAAAATATCGTAAGGGAAAAAATAACCCATAGGTAATGGGTTATCCAAAATGTCGACGATATGTGTAACGACTACTAGACTAGTAAGTCTAGAATAAAGATTTGAAACACTATATACCTACATTCAAATTCTAGGTGGAAGTTCATACAAATTCAGGATTTGGTATAGAAAAACATCCCCTTCATAACTTATATATATATCACGCGGTGTGACGTGATTGCTGACGAAAATATATCGCCTATAATAAAGTTTTTATTGATAGAAGGAGGGAAATAAATAATAAAATATCACGTTTCAATCTTTGTTTCACCTCAAATATACGTTATTGTTATTTCATATTGATACTTATCAGTGTTTGCTTTCTCTATTACTAAATATTATACGTTCATTTTTTTTTTAATGGTTCTTAACCAGTGGCGCTACATCCTTGTATGTCTGGGACTCAGATTTTATAATCTGTTTCATGATCATTTGTTTTTTTTAATAGACAAAGTGATCAGCGTTCTCGACTTATTGAGTCTAAAGCAGGTTTCCTCACGATGTTTCCCTTCACCGTAGGAGCGCGTGTTAAATACGCACAGTAAGTCCATTGGTTCACAGTTGGAGATCGAACCTATGACCTCAATTCGCACGCTCAAAAATTGCAATCGCTGCCGATTATCAGGATACTTTAAAATCGCAAAAACAAGAAAGCAATTATGTATTTTTTGTTAGAGGAAACACTTAATTATATGTGGACAATAATCTACAGATAAACCGGTAGCCATTTCTCCTTTGCCTTGTCAGCAAATTAATGGATCTCCCTGATTACAATCAGTAAATGTAACTATCGCATCGATAGGATATTGGAATTCAGGCAGTTTTCTTATACCCAAGCTCAATCGATCCTAACATAAAATGCTTGTTGTTTGGATGTTTTATTAAGACTGAACTCTATGTGACATCGAAACTTTGTCCTAGTTTTATATAGTAGTATATAGAACCTAAGGATTTTTTTTTCGTAAATCTGTCCGTACTTCGTATCTTAACGCTAGATGTGCCCCGCACTTTCACTTTCGTGGATTCGGTTCCAGCGTGTGAAGTTTTCTATATAATTTTTTATCTTGGAAAGTTTCCTCAAAAAATACATTGGAATTTAATAGACAAAATAATGACAGTAGTGCGATCTGCCTATCTATGGCATATTTGCCTGGTAACGAGGACATTACCTAAAAAATAAAGGTCAAATTTGAAGTTCGATGTTAACAACAATCAATAAGATGTCGACAAGCAAAATTTGCTTATGTTAAACCACCTTGATAAATAATTCATTACATTCAAATTAACGTGATATTTATATTATATTGAATTTTAATTTTTCTAACAACGACTTACTTACTTAACTTATTAATAGCACTGTGTTGATAAATATCGCGCGACTCTCATCCCTGATGACGTAGGTTTAACCCCGGCTGTGTACCAACGGATTTAATGTTTATGTGCGTAATTAACATCGCTCGAACGGTGAAGGAAATCATCGAGAGAAAACCGGACTGCCTTGGTCTACCCAACTAGTCGACGGCGTGTGTCAGGCACAGAAGGCTATACACCTACTTGCCGATTAGAAATTAAACAGAACAGATACAGACATCTGAGGCCCAGACCTAAAAGGTTACAGCGCCATTGGTATGTAATATTGAAATGTATACAAAATGGGTAATTCTACATATATTATATGTATTAAATATAATATAGAATTATGATATTGATAAATCTGCAACATCTACTCTTATTCCTGAAGTTCGTCATAAGAACGAGATAAATTTACTCAAGTTAATCAAGTTAAGAGCTTTCACTCACCTGAAAGGCGATTGTGTTGAAAACTGTGAGCAAAATGCGGAGCGGCAAGCGAGCTTTGTAGGATTTGTGTGCCCAAAGCCTGTGAGCGCCTGCGGTGATCCCCAGACCAGAACAAATGTATAGAAACACCGCTGCAATATTGTAGAAAAGACAAAAATAAATAACTAGTCTTACAATGAGATTTCGTTCTTGAATTACATTTCGCAACTTCTTATGTGTTTTTTTTTATGTCAATGGAATGGCATTGAATAAAATGACTTTATAGTAACAAAGCCAGAAGTATCATACTGAATAATACAATAGTGAACTATGACAGGGAACCTCTAAACATTTTCTAAAGATAAAAATCGCTTTCTATACAATTATATACTCGTATATATTTTACGAATTATAATTTATATTTTACGAATAGTGGAGAGTTTTATGCCATTTCTTCTCGCCCGCTCTATGCTCTTGATTTGGGAACTGATTGTTAATGAAAATTTAGAACCCTCCAATGTTTTAACATTAATGATCAAAAGTGATTTTGACAAGTGTGTTTTATCAGTTGTGTACCATCTTGAGAAATATTGGAACCTATTAATAATTTGATATATCAAGGTATGGATCGCTATGTTAACTATATTTTTGAAGTTATAAAGAAATTTAGCAATGCTTTTTCACAAAAATCTATTGTTACTTAGTTAAAAGGTTATGAAACATACCTAGTTATTAAATTGAATGAATAATATAATAAATAATAATAATTATTATTATTGATATTAATTAATAATTGAATAATATACTAAATATTATTAAATTATTTACGTTAAATATTTATTATTAATTATTTAATATTTAAAAAAATAAAGAAAGCCAAAGAAGTATAACTTCTTACGCGCGTACATAAGTACACGCACCCTTTTTTTAAATATACTACTAGTTGAATTCTTATAAATTAGTTCTTTATTTAGACTGATATATGAATATTTTAATTGATTGCTTATGGATAATTCTTTGGCTTTTGTTATGTCGTGTAGAATTACTAAGGTTATCTAGATTTAGACAATCGCGATAGGTAATAGACAATACGTGAAACATATTTATTTTGGTGGAAGACATTAGAAAAGTAATTATAGTTCTTTATGGCACAATTTCCATTTATTTTTCTTTATAATAAAGACAAGAATAAACCAATCAACTAAGACTTCATTCCCTTTTATGGACGATAAAACTTTTAATGAAAACAATCCCGGCGATTGTGTACGAGTGTGTAAAGATGTTGTTATTGTAATTTATTAATATAACAAACCAATTAATTTGGATTATAATCTATAAAATATACTTTTCATAATAATTTAAACAAGCGACAATTATAATATATATAAGCTACACGATAATTTTATACAGTTACTTGGCTGTTTAAAAACAAAAATTCACTTTACTTTAATAAGTAAAATTAATTTTTTAAGTAATAGTAATAATTAATTAATAAGTAAATTTAGATTAATTAATACGAGCTCCTTCAACTAATCATACAAGGCAAAGTGGCAGGTAGAACGAGACCTGGCCGCAGACGCACGTTTTGGTTGAAAAACCTTTGGCAATGGCTTGGTCATAGTTTTAAAACCCAAAATCAAAGCCTTGTTGATCGCCAATCTTCGAAAGGAGATAGCACTATAATAAGAGATTTCACTTTTGTTGAAAAATTTTAATAATAAAATATATTTTTTACAGTTAAACATATTTAAACAATATCGCGTACTTTCTTTTAAGTTTATATTTGTGGGTATAACTCGTAACGAACATAACAGACTGCTCTGAAAGTGTGGCGCAAGTACAATTACCATCGAATAAACGAGTTCTGAAAGAGATTTTTCCGACATTTATATAAATCTACTTGAAGATACAAATAAGCAAAGTAACCTAATCCTACACATTTGCTTATTGATTGTTTTGCCGTGCAAATAATAAAATAAATAAAAATGTTAATAAAATAAATAAATTATGTGTATAATCGGATCATTTTAAAATATTACTAAAAATCAATCGCATTCCTGTTTCTTGTACGAGCGAAACGTACAGCCTGTACATGCATTTATATTGGTCCACTGCCAAGGACAGTTTACAATCAACTTATTTTCAGCAAAAGAAAAAACTATTTAATTTCCTTTCTTCGAGTAATTTTCCGTTCATTTCCCTTCCATAGGTTAACAGCCTTGAAAAATATAATTGCAAAAAGTACGAGTGATAATATTAACATTTAAATTACGTTGTTTGATAAAAATTATTAAATAACCCTTGTTATTAAATACAGTGCAGTTGTCTTGTCGCTAGGCGCGCGACTCACCACTCTGAGGCTGTGTGTTTGAGCCCCGGCCATCCACATTGATTTTCTACCAATATGCGCAATTATTACTAGCTGATACGTCGAAGGAAACATCGTGATGAAACCGGTAAGTCACAGAACAAAAAGTAGATCCCGTGTGTCGGACATAGAAGGCTTATTACCTACTTGCTTATACAGAAGAGAAGAATCTAGTTCCAAGATCAAGGTTACACCACAACGACTTTTTTAAATCGATAAGTTCGAATTCTTACAAAATTCTTACCAAACGTTCGTGTAGCCCACATTGCTTTAAAAAGAAATAGGTAAGCGCCATATACGCCACCTATATGTAACAACGCGAACAAAATCACGTTTCTCCAGACGACCTGCCATTTCCGTTGTTCTGCAGAGGGCGGCACAACCGGAGTTTCTTTACTTGCATCCGACTCGTATAGCACCCAAGATGATGTCTGTTGATGAGGTGGCATGGTCCTGCAATAAAATATCATTATTATGTTGCTGTTGCTTGTCAATCGATCAATTATTATTTATTTAAAATAATTATTTTTAATACTGTGCTCACGTTACCAATCTGCCGTTGACGATGTTAAATATTGACTGATAAGTTCAGCATAGATATATGTATATATTATATATGTTGTATTTATAGCGTCTGAAGGTTACTTTAGCCCGACTATTTGAAATTCGTATGAGTGAAATTTCCAATTTAAACTTGAAATGCTTGCCTTTCTAGCGTTGTATCATATGGTTTGCTAATAATTAATAATATAAGGGCATTTAGTACTAGAAGAATTCTTAATTTGCTTCTTAAATTGTTGTGGAATGGAAGCCTAGTTATCCATATCACAGGTTCTTACCTAGTTTGGAAACCAGTCTCACAAGTTGTTGCAAATGTTATATGCGAGAAATAAATAAATTATTTTTATTAATTACTTTTATTTTGGTTTTTTAAATTCATTCGCATACGTTAAACTATTTCTGACTTGTGACTTTTCTTTGTAATTTGGTGATTTTGAACTAAAGACCTAGATTTTATTGTTCTATTGCATATTTTACAGTAAAGATCTATGGAAACCAGATGATCCACTATACTATAAATTTTACTATACAATATTTTTAGAGTATGATTATTATGTGTATTCGAAGTACGAATGCAGATTAAATGCAATCCTGTAATTTATTTTATTACGATAAAATTGCATACCGTTTAGGATTACTTAGATAAAAGTGATATTTTATATTAATAGTATTATTATTATAAATTATTATGGATAATGGCTTTATCTGTAAGATGATAAATACTTAGTGTACTTTTATATGTATATAATTAGGAATTTGAAAACTTAGTTAAAGTTTATCGTAAGTTCAAAGCATTTAATTATTTATAAATATCCCTCTCAAAAGCAACAGAGAGGTATTCAATTTTCTTTTATCTTTAAATCTTTAAATTATAATATTAAACACATAACGATTCATATTGGTAAATAACATCACCCGCTCATATGTTATTTATAGAAGCAGACAGAAGCAAATAAACGATGTATGTCTGTGGCCAGTGGACCCTTCGTCAGAGCATCAAATTGCTAAATAAGTATTCAGGTGATAAGGCCGATGTCCGATCTCGATAGTAGTTAATAAACGGAGAAGTTACCTAAAATACATAAAAATACATGTGAAATTGTTAGACCACCGTTTTTTATAGTACAGAAGGCAAACGGGTACGAGGCTCGAATTTTGGTTAGTTCTATAAAATATGTCTTTCCTGGTTGGTAAGTTATGAATAAAGATTGATGAAATTTCTTTCCTTTTTTTCCTTAAAGTATACAAAGTGGCTTCATTTGTTACCATTAGCAACACCTGCTACAGGAATAAAAGCTTTCTTTTATTTAAAATATCTGAGAAATACGATTTCGATTATATAGACATACTAGCCGTTTCGCGCCCGCTTTGCTGGACGAATTAAAATAAATTTTATGTTTCATTATTTTATTTTTTTTCATATTTTTATTATTCTTCTTTTTAACTTCCCGCTAAGAAAATTGAAATATTTCGAAAATCGAGTTTTTAACAGATGTTGACGTTTTGCGGTTCTAGGAAGCCTCTTTTGTTTTTATTAGCGGGAAAAATTTTCATAAAAGTAAAACAGAAATAAAAAAATGAAGGAACGTTGGAATTAAATAAATAGCCATAAACCATCTAGGAAAAATTTCGCATCGAATGGTGGTAGTTTCATGTCGATACGATCAGTGGTTTAAGCGTGAAAGAGCCTCAAACGAACACCATTTTCTTTTTATATATATAAAGATATTAAATGTTTAATTAGTGTATATATACACAACGGATAAATTCCTAAAAAAAAGGAGCACTTTTAATGGGAAATATACAATTTAAACATATTTTAAATATAAATTGTATTATCAGTCAGGGACAGGGTAAGGTTCCCGTCGTACAAATAAAAGTTGATCGACCCATATATACTTTATGTTACTGAGGAATAATGTAGGATTTTAATGTTTAAATCATTTATAGTCAGACTTTTGACTTTATTCATAACAAACATACATATATTTCCTCCTTATGATGTCAGTAGAGATATTATTGTGTAATACGCACACGAAAAGTTTACAAACTGATTTTACTCTATTTTTCCTTGACAAATGGACTTTAATAAACTAAAATAATCAATTCAAACATTAATTTCCTGATCCTTCAACCAAATAACTCTTCAGCTTTACAATATGATTTAAATGTATTGATTATTAACACAGGCAACAATAAAAAATACGGATGCAGAATTTTTCTGTCCCGTGTCACCCTTTAAACAACCTCCTATAACTATAACTATAACCTCCTATATATAAATAACCGAACAAAAACAGGAACAATATCGGCCCCACTAAGCATATCAGGTGCACTTAAATGTGTTTTTTATTAACTATAATTTTTTTCAGAAAGTAGATTTTCTTATAGTCCTATCCCAAAAAGGATAACTACGCAATATTAAAGCTAAATTATATTTATGTAACAATAATAAGCTAATAATAAAAAAAGTAAAAATCACAAATACAAATTACCCAATTAATTAATTTGTTATACCAGAAAATAACCGTCACTTTGTAACAGTCAAATTTAATGGGAACGAAGGAACTTTGTTCACTGAATGCCTCCCAAATGTGCAATTAGACACAACTAACGACACTATTACACAATTTACTTGTATTTTCATACTATTAGTACTTCATTAACTCGGTAACAAATTACACAAAACACACTATAATATATTACATACGATTTAAGAAAATATACTCGAAGTTTGGCGCGCATAACCTACATGTGACGTTTTTTTATTGTGACTCTGTTAAATATATAAGTTTCTTTACTTTACTTTACAGGTAAGAGTTAGTTAGTGAGACAAGTTACTAGCAGGCCCTACAACCGTGTTGTTCCCACGAGAATGTAAGTGCGTGCTCCTATTTCACCATGCCTCCTGCTGATAGAGGACAAATTTTAATTTTTAATTTATGTTATTATTATTAATTACTTAAAATGTCACATGGGATATGGTGTAATGGTTGAAGCTCTTTGCAAATATTTTGTAAAACAAAAAAAATGGCGATTAAAAAGAGTGGCGGAGAGTTTATTGCCAGTTCTTCTCTCCCGTTCTACGCCCTTGATTTGAGAACTGGCAGTAAATGTACAATTAGACGCATTAATATGCATTTCTTTACTGACAAGTCATAAGTGTACATTATGTTACTATGTGATTAAATGGTTTTTATTTTTTTTAACCTTTTAGGTCAGGAACTCATTTCTCTGTAAAAGTGTTGTGATCATTTCCTGTTTAGGGCAATTCGACGTAGAAGTCAGCGTTTTGGGTATAAAACATGCAGATTTCCTCACTATGTTTTCCTTCAACATACGAGCGAGTGTTAAATGCGCACAAAGATTGTCCTTTGGTGCACACAATCGAACCTACGATATTCGGGATTAGAGTCACACGCTGAGGCTACTAGGCCAATACTGCTCATAAATAATGTATAAAATATGTTATTTCCGTTATAACACAAAAAAGGCAGGAAATGAGCGTTGTAGTGACATTGAACTCATGTCAGACTGACGTTAGCGGTTAGATATTGACAGTGGACCCGACCGCTGACATATTATTAAACGTTGATTCACTCACAATATTATGGCCAGTATTATGATTGTTGATTTTGAAATATCAATTCTACCACGACTCACAATATATGAATAAGAATAATAGTCAGTAATACTACGGATAGTAGACATACATTTAATTGTCGGAAAAAACGCCACAGTTAAGTCAGACAATGCTACAATAATGTATTACAGATTAAATTGATTATTTTATGTGACCAAATCGTCAAACGTATTCCATTCCATAAACAGATATTTATGTATATTTGAAATGTACGTCAAATCTTAATATATATAAATTACGTGTCACGTTGTTTGTCCGCTATGGACTCCTAAACTACCGAACCGATATCAATCAAATTTGTACACCGTGTGTAGTTTGATCCAACTTAAAAGATAGGATAGCTTACATCTCCATTTATACCCGCAATATTATTTTATTGCAAAATATTCGTTTATTATTTGATACAATTCTAACAGATGGCGCTGTGTTAAAAGTACCAACGTTTCACATAAGTTCTCCTACCGTTTTCCTTGAATATAATAATAATAATAAAAACCTTAGCCACAGCAACGCTTGGCCGAGTCTACTAGTAGAATATATAAATACCATTCACAATTGAAAATCTACATTATTACAGAAGAAAAGTAAAAGATGGCGTTAACTTTTTGTTAAACTTGTAGACTCATTAAACCGAATTATAATAAGAATGAGACGCTCAATAATGTTTTATTGATTAATAATGAATATCATAACATTGTGGGTAAGCGAGTGATAATGTTATTATTATTGCAATATACGCGTGTAAAAATATTATTGATTCTTTGAATATTCTAGTTTATTCGATGAAAGTTATGCTGCACGTTTAAGAAACGTTTTTAAATAACAAAAAGCAAATTTTATCTTTCAAAAAACGTAGCCGTTTGAATTTGACTACATTTCTCAAATAGCTCAGTTTCGAATATAAAAAAGGAGATAAATTTGTTGTAATATTAACCAAGGTTAATACTGACTTTAACATTATTTTTAATTATAAAAGACAATAGTATTTTTGAAAATAGAAACAATCAAATTGTTGTCTAAGTACGCGTAGTAATTAATTTATGGCGTCATGTGTCAAATGATAATGAAAGAGTCGAGATGATTCTCTTTTTAATAATCGGGATAAATGAATTCATTTAAAACATGCACAAGCTCACGTGTATGTTTTACGTTTTTTTAACCAATACGGATACGGATATAAACAAAATATTAAATTTAATGCTAATATCCGAAGTAAAGTTAGCTTAACCAGGCTTTGTTTTATCAAAATCAGATTACGAAAAAAAATATATTTGGTGGTGAAAACAACAACATTGATAAGATAAAAATTGGAGATATATTATTAGTCTACCTATAATATTATGTACAAATAATATTACCAATAATGTGGATTTCCTTACAAAATCACAATTGCTAATCAAAATTATTCGAAGATGACGAAAGCAAAGGCCAGAACGGAACGAAAACAATTTATCAGAAAGGAATTTCAAAACAAATACAACATCCAGTTACTAAGTGCGAAGATGAGATAATATTCACTAAAAAGAAAACAAGTTGCACCGCGACCACAAACATTTACTTTGTGGTCCAGTTCCAAGGAATTGAACTTGGAAAATTTTTTGGATCGTAGCTATTTAAGAACAGACTGCGTCTGATAGAGGACAAGACAAGGTTCCCAAAAATTATTACTGAAGAGAACAATGACTTTATTGACTTGATTATTATTCGTAACTAGTCGACGCAAAAATTGCTGGTAAAAGTTACAATATTACAAGTTCTCATGTCTTCTATGCCCATGGCTAGTTTTAGTCAACGCTCTTTCCCCAATAATGTATAGAATATTTACTGAAGCATAAATTAACAATAACCTGTATATAGCTTCATACAAATATATCACGATATGCAATAAACATATATCTACTAATGCATTACACTAAATTAAATTTACTGCTCGAGTTCTGCTGCTGCTCTCTCAGGAAGAATCAAGTATATTACCTACAATTAATTAATTAAATAGGTACAAATATTAAAAGATACGTTGTGTTTGATGATTGTTCCAAACGGATTAGTAAAGTACTCGAAAATGCTGTCAAAATTGAGTTCCATTAAAGTAAATGACGGGAAATTGAAGTAATACTAAAGTGACTCACTTTAACCACATGATTTATCATTAAAACTATTTACTTGATGGGTAGGATAATGATTATTTACATGCAACTACGTCTTAATACGAATTATGATATTTTCACTGCCTAGATGACCTCTATTACTTAGAGATCACGTAGCATATAATTCATATGTCGCCGAATTGATTTCCAAACTACCTAGTAGAAGAAAAGGGCTGTCTTTATATATGAATATATCTGACTACCTCGTACAGTAACAGTTGAATTATCATAGAATGAAGACTAATATAGACAAAATTCTTTTAGAGTGTTCTATTGTTATATCTATTTAAAAATTATACATGATCATAATAATTATTGTCTTCTGTATTTTAATTTACTTAAAACTAACTATATAAAAATCTGCACTGTACAAAATTACGAACATATTTAAATACCATACCCAAAACACTCCGATGAAATACTGAGATAGATGACTGAAGCGAATTGTTTCACAGGCCATAGGCCATGGGCAAGTGCTATTGTCCGAGTCGTCACATGCGCGCGAGTGGCGTGATCAGATGATGACAATCAACAAAGATCGATAGTGAAAAGGTCAGCCTGTGCGCAAATATTCAATATTGAGGAAATCTACTGCGAGCGAGACATGCTATTTATTGACAAATATGAAAAATTTATAATGAAATATAAAGTTAATTCAATGTGTATAGTTTATGTATCGGCAATGATATTTTATTACCCTTTAATTGACTATAAAATAATGGATAATCGTCACGAATGTACCTTGTGTCAATTTAATGTATGTTCAGTGTATGAAATGTTATAAAAGAAACCGTTTCAAAATACAATTAATATCAATATATTATAAGTGGCAACTGGTCAACGGGGAATTGAACGTGGTGTACTTAAAACTAATAGACAAGATAAGAAATACAGATATAAGAATGATAACAAAAATTATTGATGCACTATCCCAATGAAAAAACTTAAGAGGAAATGAATGATAGATGGACAATCAGGGTTACAATGTGAAAAACAGAAAAAGAAAGAGAAGTCGCTCTCTTGCACGGCGGAGCAAGTAAGCTGCTGAAACTGAAAGAAGTTGGTGGGAAAGATTGACAGAAGGAATAAAAAAAATGCAAGATATATACTTACTATAAGTATATAGGCCTACACTTTTTAAGAGGCCTATGAAAAATATAGTTATTTTTGTAAAAATTTCGATATTTTGCAAATATGTAGGAATGTTTCAAGGAATAAATGAAACTTAATTATTATGATTATATTATAAGTAAAGTTCGTTAGGCTTCAAAACAAATATTATAACCAACGCTCTTTATTTTCTAGTAATGATTTTATTATCGATCAACATATCGTTGGATCATCATATTTAACTAGAATTTTTTTCGTATTTTCATTAAATACTTTAAAAATAATATTAGGAGTGTGGTTAAAAATTATTTTACTACTAACTAAAGATAGGTTCGTGTTAAGCAATGCGGGGAATCTTCCACAGATTAACGATTTAATAACAACGAAAACAGAACGCATTCTTAGCACTTACCGATTTATTCGATTTATACTATCTCCGTTGTCATGAACCAACATAATACACGGTATCACTATAATCCTTGCGAACCAGAGATAATTGAATTAAAAAATATAGACGACCTCTTTCTAATGGTAATGTCACCCGCGAACTGGCTACTCGTGGTATGTAACAATACACAGTTTTACGCGATGACTACATTTCGACTTTGATTACGTCATAATAAAAATGCTCATACTATTGTACAGTATTGTTATTTTTATATACTAGCAGATAGCAGATGCGCGGCCATGTTTACGTAGAAACAGGAACAAATAGGTGTCACAAACAAATATACCAATTAGGAGTACCTAATGCCTTCGATCGTAGAAAGAATTTTCAAATTGGGCTTAGTAGTTCCAGGTATACCTTCACAATAATGTTACATTATTTCCTTTACAGCAACAAAATTAAAGTAATATTTACGTAGAGGCTTGAATTCGCGAAATTCACTTTAAAAAGAACACATTTTATGCAAATGGAAAGTAGATAAATACTGATAAAGAGTACATATAATATCTTTTTATCTCGAGATTTTATGATTTTCATCAATTTCGTTTTTTTAATTTTACTACATTCGAGAAAAAGATAAGTTACGGTAAACCACATCACGGGAAAAATGCAAGCATCTAGTTTATACGTTGATAGTTTTAGTAAGTAATTGTAAATATTGAGTGAGCCATTCGTGACGTCAAAAAAAGTAAATTAAAGCGTTATTATGTTAATTAATTTTACCGAAATTAGGTAGCACAAATATATTATATGAGTGTTTTAAAAAATGTAATCTTAATGGAAAACGTTTAGAAACAGTATTTTAAGTGTTCGATTTTCAAAATTGTTGTAGCCGCCATTAACTACAATTAAGAGAATTGAGTTAAACATTAAATATTTTTTGAATTGATTGACTAAATAAACAAGGCAAATGGAATCTGAACGATAGTAGGAAATTTAAAATAAAATATTAATTAGCTTATTATTTATTAAGCAGCTAATGTCCTTAATAATATTTACATAATTTATTATAATTATTCTGGCATAGTTTAAATGTGTAGAAGAATCCACGTACATGTACTACAAATAAAAACTAAAAAATTCAATCATATAATTGTTATATTAATTAACTGATTAATTTAAATAATTTAAGTGATTTGTATAAATTTTGAAAAATCTATAACATTATCGCGGGAATAGATTTGCAAAATTCAATCATGAAAATTTATAAATGGATTCTAAATGTTGTTTTATAAAAAAATTAAACGTAACGTTTGCCAACATAATATGTTTAAAAAATACATTGAATAATTGCGATATGAAAAATAGAAATTTACAATAAAATCATAACCTATACTTACCTATACTATATAATTTTATAAATATGTATATATGCTTATAATAAAATTATATTTATAATAATATTTTCCTTAATTTCCTTATATATTAAAGACATTACAACTAAATTCCATAATAATAATCTACTTAAGAATTAAAGTTTTATAGCAAAATAAATTATTAAAAATTACAATTTGAGATACCTATATAATTATTTCCATTTCCATATCTATACCAGCAAGGTTTTGTTACGTTGCAATTTTCAAAAAATTCAACCCGAGAGCATTTAATGCCAAAAAATCATTTCATCTATGCCTTCAGTTGCTTATTTATTATTACTAATAAATAAATAAGTACCAGAACATAATCTTACAGCTAACATCCACGTTATAAAATAAAACACTTAGTCGATATACAAAGCCAAAACAAATACGTAAAAACATTTAAAAGATAAATACGAATATATTTTTTAAACAAACATTAAATTGACAAACCTTAAAGTATATTTTTCCACCAAACTGGTATTTCAAAGCTTTCAAACCACACTGAAGTCAGAAAGATCACGCTCAAGACTGCACATAGAAAATTGTTTTCAGATATTTATATATTGTCAATAGGTTAAACACAATCACGTCATGTACTTAGAAGATAATTTTAAACGATTTTACAGTCTTCTGTACTGTACACATTTATGTATAATGACGATTTAAAAAATTGCCCGCGATCGAACGTGTTTAATAAGATAATTATTATATTTTTCAAAAGGTTTAACCGAACATTGGTTAATTTCTAGGAAGCTATAAGTAACATTGTGTGTACCTCTATATTGTAGGGGAAAATAATTATTTAAAAAGGCGATCCGAGTAATTTAATGAATTAAGATGCGCTAAAATACCTGTAGTAAATTTCATCATAATAGGGTTACTAGTGGATACTTATAGAGTAGAGATATATATTTCACATCTATAAACATTTAGAATTCCAAAACATGTACCTATTGAACGAGCATTGTTTTTCATTCATTCCTAAAATTTTGTTCAGGAATTGTCATTCACATTGATCAATTTCTTATTACATGTTTTTATTAATCTTATTTTGTAATGGCTAGCGATTTATCAGATTGTTTGTTGAATTATTGCTTATAATATCACGTTCATGCGTAATATCCATCATCTAAGTTTACAAATTGAAAAACCATTATTACTGTTCTTTTTAGGACATAATGCTTAAGTTTATGTAAACTTAATATTTGATATTATTACTTTTAAAATTGCCGTATTCTTTCTTTGATGGCGAAAGTAAATTGAGATATACAAGCATAGCTTACAACAATAAAATTACATTATTGACATTGTCGTTCGTGCGATATTGTGTGCAAATTGCATAATAGCTGATATCCGTGCTCTTAGACCAACTGATATACGAGTCGTTACACACACGCAAAATTTCAAATGTTTGTTTGTCTAAGACAGGCAGCAACTTGGATAAGACTAAGTGGAGGTATTAAGGTATTAAGGTGTCGAAGAAAGGGTAATACCAAGCATCGTAAAATGAAATCGTGAGTTAAAGTGCATTTGGTTCTAGAAACAATAATCACCTTTAACCAAAATTTAAACAACTTATCTTATTAGAACCTTGTGTATCTAATTTGCGCGTATGATCGTTGACACATTTTTTAACATTTTATCGGCTATTCTAAGGTTCAGGTTATTGTAATATCATTGATATTTTTCATCACTATATAATATCATTGAATTTTTTATAGGCAAATGGGTGATCAGCCTTCTATGCCATACGTCGTCGACTTTACTGCATAAGTCAAAGGCACCATCAGTTTTTATTAGTCTAATATTATAAAAAATAATAGTCTATACTGATTATAATATTAATTAACTATATACAATATATGTAGTTCAACTTACTCGCAGTCGTAGACATATTAAGATAATGTAGTTATAATTTACATTCAAAAAAGGAAACAAAATATGAATACTGCACGTGGATATCACTCAGACTTATCTTGCAAATTAATTACTTTGCAACAGAGAGCAAAGGTCATATTAATTTTAAATAATTTAGAAGGAAATTTAAAATGGTGTCTGTAGTTACACGTTCTCGTATAAATTAGGTATATAATTAATTTTATGTTAGAAAAATTAATTCCTAAATATGTTAGTTAATAAGCATTTTTTAAACGATAACCGTGACTGTAATATTTTTAACTTTAGTCTTTCGTATATTGTATTTAGTGACATTAAATAAATAGCGAAAAAAAACGTATAATAAAGATTTTCTCTGTAATATCATTAATTGAAATTGGCTTCCACGTAATGTTCTCCCGAATCGGACTAACTAAATCAAACTTTTAAACACAGTAATAATTATTTATTTTACAAAAATAATATTTAATTAAAACATAACCTGCGGGGATTTTTAGGACATCAATAACTGTTTACATTTATTAGATCAAGCCTATCGTGCTACAATTGTGTACAAATTATTCTTTATGTTCCGTAAATCATAAAACTGGGCAATAGATTCAAGTTTGTTTCAGATTTTCAGTTGTCATCTATTGTATCTGCGCCGGGCCATCTGCTACTTAGATAATGCGAATGATGGCGTGTTTTCTTCAAGGGAGGTGATAATTGCATCTAAGTATGGTATTACTAAAGACCACTTCCAGTATTCTGAAGGGCTTTCTGCTGGATGATTGCTTCTATGACGTTGTTTCCCCGGCATTGATGTTATGTCCTCCTCCAGTCCGACATTCTCTGCAACAGCAGTAGCTTCCTTTATAATTTCGACTGTCACTTTTTCCGGATTTTCACGCTGGTTTTTAATTAAAAGTAAAATCCTTTTAACGTGTTCCGAGACTTTGACCACGTCCAAAGTCTAGTCTAGTCTACAGAATGGAGTACGTTGACAACGGGTTCCATCAAAGCCGAGTATTTGGCCACCAACATAATCCCGAGAATGAAAGACATTTTGAAAGTAGCCGCATGCCGCAATTGTGTAACGGCAACCGGTGAAATGAATTATGAAACCCCTATCATGCAGTGGCATATACCTAGTCAAAAACTACTTTCCTAAGTCCTTAAACTCCTGAAGAGAATCGAATCTTCTATGCTGTTTTTCTCAATGACTCACCTTAAAAAGTGACTTGCTCGCAGTGGATCGTCTTTATATATTCCACCCAATCAATTATATCGTAGAAAGAAATGCAATACACACACACACACCATACCTACCTCCTACCTACATATTTTTACCTAGGTAACAATGAAAATACTTAGAAAATGAAAAACGCCAATAATTTTATTGTTTTTCGAAGTAATCTGCGTTGCTCTCTACACATCGTTCGACGATTCAAGTAACGGAAATTACATTCGATGGAACCACTGAGAAAAGCAGTGGGCTCATTCTTCCTCCAAAACCTTCCTTCCAAATAACTTCGTATCTTAACTTTTAACAATATAATAATAATAACTTATTTATTTCAGATTATATCCATAAGTAGTTCAAGTAAGCGTTAGTAACAATTCGGTCTTAGTATGACCATTAAAGTTCTTAGTGTTTTTAAATGTTAATATTTTTCTATAATTATGTACAAATATATAATTTAGTTGCTAATACGAATTGCTACTATGATTTCTAAAGGCGAGTTTTAAAGTATTTATGTAGATATATATATTTATATTTGACCCGATAACGTGACAAAATTTTGCCTTAGAAATTTGGACAGGTTAACATTTTACATAAGGAAACGAAATTTAATATGTACGAGTCATTTAAGCGCCTTAAATGTTATTTAATAAACGAAATATGCGCAGTAGATACATAATTGATTAGATACAATTTTCACAACGTCGTAATAAAAATTTCATAATGTACATATTAATAAATATTTCTTAAATAATAATTCTTTTTATCGTTGTGTGTTACATTCCCACATTTACACATTTAATGTTCTTGGGGTCACTTATGCATTACTATGTTAGAACTCAAGATGGAAAATCGTATATGCGTGGTATTTGTGAACTATCGAAGTATGGACTGCTCTATGCTTTCTAAAATCAGTCTTTAATTTCATAATATTTCATGCTACTTAATTAAGTAATACATAATTATGCACCAACTCAAATCGTTGGTACTCTGTATTTATTCCGTATGTATTACATAAAATCATACATTAAGTTCAGCTAATTTGTAACCCGACATTCATTGACTTTTAGGCGGTATGAAGTTCGCCGTATCAGCCAGATTGTAATATAAATGTAGTATAGTTATTTATAAGGGCAAAATACAAACTTCAAACACATTTAAATCTACTGTTAGAGACAATTTAGATAATTAGCGACATACTGCTGTGTAATGTACTATATTTATTATGTAAAACGGTTTTCTTTAATAAACACCCGCACCTCGTAACAAGGAAAAGGTGGGACTCTGAAAAACTTGTGCAAAACAAATGCATTTTATGAAAACAGTGCTACTGTTATATAAATCAGGCCGGATAATATTTAAAATACCAAATGTAGATGCTATCGTAGATTTTCGTAGAAAGCATGTCTGTTTCATTATTTGGATAGTCACTCGTAAATTTCTGTGAAAATCGTAAATACCAATGACGATAATAGACGGTGTCAAAACTGTTTAAATAATGTGGTTATTATTTAAATTTAAACAACATATTTAGGATAATAAATAATACAGAAAAAATACAACGTAAACGAGTATGGAGGTTACTTAAAAAAATACTTGAAATTAGTTTAAAAGTTATTTAATTACAATTAAAAGTAACTTTGTAATTGATACCTTATTATGACCTAATTATGAAGTTCTAAAGCAAGATTTTTATAGTGACACATTATTTACGACTAACGTTTAGTTGTTTTATTTATTTATTAACACTTTTTGCAATAATTAGTACGATAACAATCAGATAACATACATTATTAATGAGGCACGGGTGTCTAACTAAATTTTATATATTATTAATAAAAAAAAATTACAAATAACATAGTAGACTTAATCGATGACAAAAGCTAATCATAAGTATCATGAATCACAATTAATGCTAAGTTCCGCCTGTTATTTATAAGTTAAGATGTTGCATAAATACTCAAGATGTTTTCTTTTGCTGTAGAAGTAAGTGCTGATTGCGCACACTGAAAAATACCACACGGGTGCGATTCGAACACAAACTCGGAGATTCGAGCGTTTCATCGCCATCGTCATAAAAATATTGTAATTTTGTTATACAGACGTTTTTAACAAAGACTAATAATAAAACTACAACACGTAATTTCACGTAATTATCAACAAAGTTTTAATTATTATTTGAACCCTCACGTCAGTCTTATTTCAGAGGTATCAACGATGATTCCAAACGTTAAAGAAAACTCAAAGGTTAGTGATATATTACAGTAAATAAATAAATTTAAACGCAGTTAAAACATTGACGCTTCTCATTTTGTATCCTTAATAAATCAATATCGTATAGAAACTGTTGTTTACTAAAAGATTCCTCAACATTTTATAAAACGTTAAATCTGACCTTTGTTAGTTACACTGTCTTAATGCAGAACAGGCCTAATCTCTTAAGTGTGCGACTTTTATTCTTGGCACTCGAATCACGACAATCCACACTTGCTCGTACGTTGAAGACATGGTGAGGAAACTATCTTAAACTTAGGGTACGTATCTTAAACGTAAGGTACAGGAGGTTGATCCCCTTGGCCCTTCATATCTATAAAAATAAAATGAGGAAGCAATCTGATTTCAAGACCCATAGCAGGGCTGTATATTATAGTTTTGGGTATCGCGACTGACTTAACATCGCGACGATTAATTAATTGTAAACATTCTTATAACGTTTTCTATTAATTGAGTAAAAATTAATTGATCCCGTCACTATTAGAGTTCGTCAACAACGTATTGGATTTAACATACAGAAATTACACTTAGTGCTAAGTCTCGAATCTTACTCTTAGATCGAGACAATGTGATCATCACATATGAGGCTCATTACCTAAGAAATAAAAAAAGTGGTCACCGGCATATCGTGTGTGACACACCAATTACTAAAGAATTAACAATAATAGCATTATTGTATCTAATTCATGGGGGAGTTACGAACCTTCAAAGCAGCAACGTAGTCTTTATATACTACTAATTCATTTTTAAAATTCGGCAGCGCATTATTGGTCAGCCATTTTGAAGTAAAACATCAAACAAATGCTTATAAACCAATAATTATGTCAGGTTCGTTTGAAAAATAATTCATAATTTGCCGTGTTTTTTTTTTGTACACCAGGAAGCAATCGGGCAAAACGCTTACCTGCCCTGCGATTCTGTAACTCACACAGCGGTTTTCGCATCGGCGGTGGCTTCTGAAAAGGTGGGAGCTTGTAGTTTATTGTTTATTAGAATGCCAAATCATAAAATGACTGCTTCACGACTGATTTCAGGGCGACCGCCGATGCGAAAACCGCTGTGTGAGTTCGAAAAGTGAGTTACAGAATCTCAGGGCTGATGTTAAGTAATCACGCCGCCTATGGACACTCTCAATGCTAAAGGGCTTGCGAGTGCGTGGCCGGTTTTTTAAGTCTGTTTAGAGTTTCGGCATTTCTATGCCGTCCATTTCGCCAATAATATAATTACTCATCTGAAGCATCAACTGTTTGTTGTAGAAAGGAAATCATGAGCTATCTGAAGACTATATAAGATATTTGACGCAAAACCGACGTACAACTATGGAGGTAACAATCAAACATTTGGTCAAAAAGATGGGATTATGGTTTGGTCCGCTGCGAGATAGCACGAACTTGTTCGCAAAGATTTGTATTATTTGCTTCTTTATAACGAATGTGGCCCAATTTGTTTCTTTGATTAGAAGCAGAAATGATCCAGAACATCTGTTTGCATGCTTCAGCGTTCTCTCATTTTGTGGAATGGGTTTTATTAAGCTGACATCGCTACAGTTAAGAAGGAAATCTTGGCGATTTCTCTACAAGAATACTTACAATATTGAAAACGAGCAATTGAACAATGATGATAAAACTGTAAATTACGAATCTGAGGATGAAGAAAACAGAACATTTTCTCCGCATATTTTATTATATACGAAACAGTTTGCTACTACAAGCAGTTGGTTGACAAAAATGTATAGTTTCACCGCTGTTGTGTATATTTTGTCTCCATTTATTGGATACGCGATGTACAATGCAAACGGAAACGTAGACGACTTTAGGGTACATATATTACCAATTTGGTCACCATTAGACAAACTCAGTATTATTGGTTACGTGTTCACATTAATCGTCGAATTAATAGCATCGATATACTGTGTGGCCATTCATATAACCTTTGATACAATTGCTACGGGAACAATGATAATTATTTGTGGTCAGTTTTCTTCGCTACACGAATATAGCCAACAAATTTGTGGAAGTGGGAAGCGATCTGACTTGAATGTGAAAAGAGATGCTAGAGCGCATTACCGAATAAAAAAATGTAATTTCATTCATGTTACATTGTTAAGGTAAGTATCGTAGCTGATAAATAAAACTTTACATGAGTCAAGCACTTCGTTTAAAATACTCCACGGATTGTGGGTGACAAAAGAATCATTGTTTCGACTTGGAAGGCACAGTAAGACACCAATATCTTATGGACTACCTATTTTTTATTTATATATTCTGGACTACCTCCCTACAGGCCAATGTTATCGAACACAAATACATATTATATTTATTGTTTACCTACGCTATAAGTTTTTTGAGGTAGACTATATCAAACCAAAATTTAAAATCAATTGAGAGAAAGCTGTATTTTGAAAATATCGGCACTACTTTTATATTGGAATATTATTTTGTAGCATGGTCAACAAATTGAATGAGTTAATAAGGAATATCATCGGTATATATTTTTTCTTAGCCACCTTGACTTTATGTTCAGTGGCGGTACAACTACAATCTGTAAGTACCTACGCAATTAATACTACTTTACGAATCAAACGCAAATTTACCATTTTAATGAGAAGCATTTTATTTTATATTTATTTAGAGGCACTTAATGATAAACTTATCTCACGAAAGCCATGCCACGCGTACAATGGCAAATACGGTTAAAATAGGGATTCCAGAAAAGCACTGAGCTTTCCAAACGGAATCTTTATTACGATTACTATAAGATTGCGATATCATTATTACGATTTTGACATTTATTCATACAATATGTATAACTTAACACGCATACTATTCCACATGGAACGCCCTTCCGATGAAATCAAGACTGCGTATGCAAATACACTTACTGCTGCTTATAATATATTAAAAATTACTTTAACAATTATTTTACTTGTTTTTCGTGCTGTTGGAACCTCGCGCTATTCGCTTTGCTTTTAGTGAGCGTATAAACGTGTTGTACTATTTTGTATCACGGTTGAAATAACTTGAATTTCCTTGTAGACGAAGCTAAGCGCCACTCAGCTAATCTCTCTGCTACAGTACATGTGCGCGACTCTTATACAGCTTTTACTTTACTGTCATTATGGACATGCAGTACAAACCAAGGTAATTAAGAACATTTCTGAGTTATAACAGTTGTTTCTTTTATACAAAATTTTCTTTGAATTTTATATTTTGGTCTTAAATATTATCTAAGTATATAATTAAGATAATTTTATGATTCATATGCATTATGTAAAAGTGAATAATTTTTAGCATTTTAGTGAGAAAGGTATCAATTTAAATCTAATTTTTACTTCTGATTTACAAAACGATTACACACAACACGATAAACAGTAAAACAACAATTTTATTATCGTTTACCTTCTGGTTATGGATATAATAGGAATTTTAAAAATACTAAATAGGCTTATTTTCCTTGTAATAAAGTGTAATTACCTTTTCAGAGTGCTGTATTTATTGGGGATGGCCCATTTACGTCATCCTGGTGGAGTGTTAGTGGCAAAGTGCGACGTGAAATTGCGATTTTATGCACAGGCATGTCTCACAGTTGTAGACTCTTTGCCGGCCCATTTAATGTTTTGAATCTTCACTCATTTATTCAGGTTTGTGTGTCGTTCGTTTTTATCACATATATAAAAAATATTATCATTATTTGTTGGCACTTTAGCGGTATAGTCTTCCTTTATTCGGCTAGCCAAAAATATAAACACAAAAACTTCAATTGTTAGGGCAACGTCCAGCACTGACGAATTTCATAATTTAGTTGTCATGAAAATTAAAACAATTAACTTTATGAATATCCTAGGTATAATATACATATTTAGGAGTGAGCGATGGGTTAGGTTTGGTGTCGAATATAGGATATTTTATGAGTTATTAAAACTTTTTTTACAGATTATTAAAACTGCATACAGTTACTACACAGTGCTTCGCCGTACGTCTGAACTAGAGAAATAAATTTAGATAACTGTTAAAAACATTTATATGTATCATTATTTAATACTTTTCAATTACTCTAAATGTAACAAGCTTTTTAAAACCTAGCATATTCACCATAACTTACTACTTAAATATTTTTAATGGAATGGACCAATTAACGTGTCGTGTGAGTGGATTAGAGGTACCACATATTAACCAATCATAATCAAACGAAAAACGGTATCATTAAATCTTTCTTACTCCGGCCTTACCTTAACCGAATTTTATCACCATAAGTATCAGAGAGTTGCCCATCTGGTAAGGAATCGCGGTTTTTCACAACATTTTGAGTTCGTAAAAAGGTTTTAAGTTCATTTAAAATTACTATCTTACGATATGCTTAAATGAGTTCTCAAATATACTCAATATACTCAAAATGATTGGCTTCTTATTTATTAAATTATCTATATTTAGGTAATAAAATTTAGAATAAGTGTAATAGAATACTACGCGAAATAAGGAACAACTTGTTGATTTATTTTTTATTAAGTAACTTTTACATACATCATTTGTAATTTTTTAAATTTTAAAACTTAATAAGGCATTTCAACAACTATATTTTCCATTATATAGATTTAATTGCCTTAACATAGTTTTCAAGCCACGAAGCAACGGTCGATTGATGGGAAGAAGTCCATTTGATATTATTACGGACATTCTCAAGCGCTCTTTGACGTGCGCTTGCGCCTGCGCCGGCCTCTGAATTCTCTTCGAAAAATGATATCATCTGAAATACAATTATTTCATTTCAATACTGATAACACTGTTTTTTGAATTGTCTATTTGGTTTTTAAAAAGATGTTCTTATCTTGCTTCAATTATATGAAATTTATGTGTTGTTTAAGATTCTGTTAAATTAGTTGTAAGTTAGTGATAGAATAAAAGGAAATAAATAAGAAAATATTAAAAAAAAAGATGACGATATATATTATTTTGTATTGTCCAAATAATACATTTGATATACACTGCGTTCACAGATACCCTCAATATAATTTTATTTTAAATTGTTGACGTAACAATATAATTTTCTAGAAATAGTGTGACAAAAGTATTTGAGTAGTGAGTAGTAAAAAAGCAAGTTGAATAAAATCAATGCGCGGAACAGTAAGTTGAACCTAAGTTTGTGAGATAACGCAATATTATGACGCACAAAATTAGGACATCAGAATAATGTTTATAAATCGTGTCCATTTGACAAAAAAAAGGGTGCGTGTACTTATGTACGCGCGTAAGAAGTTATACTTCTTTGGCATTATTAAAAATAGTTTTTGATTGCATGCAAATAATTAATTACAATTAAATAATCAAAGACTGGAAAAGGAGTCATTATAGTCAATAAAGTTCAGTATACATTTGAAAAATTAAATAAATAAATATTTATTATTATTCTCTTACATTAAGTGTAACATAAATTCTATTATTATTCGAATGTTGTTTTAAAATTATGTCCAATGCCGTAGCATCTTCCGTGGGCAACTTCATTCTGATAATTTTGTGTCACGGTGCGCGCGCATCGTAAAATTTCACTCTCAATTTTTCATGACGCGCCTAAAGAAGTATAACTTCAAAAACTTATTTCAGTAAAACTTTTAATAATTGTAATCTTTATCATTTACTGAGAGCATTAAGTTAAAAAATTGGTAAATTTTGAGCTCCCAAACAAATAAATCGTTTAAAAATAAATGGAAATATAGATTCCGATTATGTATGGACTATATAACAGACGAAAAATGTAAAGTATTTGAATGTTTGAACTGTATTATTACTTTTTTACCAAAAACCATATTTACCTCCTGTAATTGTTTCTCTGTATTAAAACCGCTGGTTATAGCAGGTATAAGGTTGCCAAGGTATCTACTGTTGAGTGTAAAACGGTCAACAAGTGTATTCCACCGATTTCGAACCTCGTCCCATACCAGTCCATTTCCAGAAGGATTAGTACTTATCAGCTGAAGAACGTTTAGGTAATCCTGGCTACGAATATTTTTCTCATCCCAAGCTAAATTAAGATATCTGAAAGGAATTTAATACTTTTAATAAAATTTAGATAGGGAAAGGAATTTAATTTGTCTGTTTAGAGATACAGCCATAATTATTATAATTCGAACGTTAATTTTGGTTTTAAATTCTCAAGTATCGAGTTTTCACACAAATTATACGTTTAAACAAATTTTATTCCATGCTGTTCGTTTTATTCAAGAAACAATTTATTTATATGAAACGTAAGTATAAAGAAACAATCTTACGTCCATATTAAGCAGTCTTCAGTGCTGTCATATAATATGTCAAACTTCATATAGAAAAAACTTGATTTAAGTTTGAAGTTTTAGAATAGATAGGCCTTGTTTTTTTTCATTGTCAAATTCAGAATATAAATAATTTTCAAATTCAGCATAAAAATAATTTTCAAAGACACCTAGATGTACAATGTATAGATCTTTTTTTATATATGACAAACGAGCCTACGGACCGTACAAAGCAGCTGCTGCTGCTCATGGGCACCCATATCAGTGGGTGCGAGACCTGTCTTTAAGAGAGAAGTATGCCCCTTCTTTTAAAAGGTTTTTTGAGTTCGTATATCCCAGGAAAGACCTCCTCTGGACTGGACCCGATCCAGATTGAAGATTAATACGAACAGGTATCGCACGAAATTACTAAAATGTTATATGCAAAAATGTCTCGTATTATTTTTATTTTACGATTGCTATTCCATTTAGATATTGATTGGGTTAGGTTTCAGAAATTAATTGACTCTAAAACTAACTCTCATAATTTTTTACCTTTTGAGAATAGCGACATCTTCCGGCGCTGAGAGTGCGGACCTCAGTTTAGTCTGTTCCTGTACATCTTCTTCCTGCAGATAGAGGGCCCACAATTTCTCCCAATCTTCTGCTGATGCATGCTTCATACCTTTGATAATAAATGTAGATTAGTACGTATCCAAGAAATTGTAAATGCACATACATTAGTTCTTCTCTCCCTATAACGAAATCTCTCTATAACGAATATAAATGCGCGGTCCCTTGAAATTCGTTATAAAGAGTTATAGTTATACGTTATAATACACTGTATATTAAATCTATCTCGCGATATTTATGTCGAAATTTATATAGTTTTATTAATACGCATTATTTTACTTTACTATAAATCCATAGTTTAACTTTAAACGAACTATGAAAGACCTCCTCAAATGATTTATTTCTGTGTGCTATATATATATATATATTGTTTTGTGGTCGTTATTAAAATTATTATTTAAAAACAGAGGCTTAATAGATGATCTATAATAAGATGTGACTTTAGGTAAAAGAAATAGCGGTCACTAGATTATTTTGAAGTAAATGCATCTTACCATAATAATAAATTAAGCTTCGTAAATCAGGTTCTATGATAGTATTAGTTCCGTGAGAGTTCAACCAGTTCAGAAACATATTTCTCACTCTGCGCTCAGCGTCAGGCAAACCGCTCGAAGCAGCTAATGTCAAAACTCTCGTTCGTAGCAAACTGCAAAAAATCTATCAATTATAAACTAATGTATACTCAATACTCATATATCATATCAAATATAATACATATACATTTTATATTTACAATTTATAAGATATGTATTTTATATGTCTTTTATAAAAACGAGAATATTATTTACATAATTTGACATTTTGAGTGACAGAGCGCTTTTAAGAAACTTCTCGCCGCGCACGATCACTTGACGGAAGCTGCCATTCCAGGTATTTATAAATCGACTTAGGGGCCATACCTACTACCTTAAAGGCCGGCAACGCACTTGCAAGTGTAGGCGTTAAGCTGTCTAAATAATCCGCCTGCTAGTTTGGCTCTTTCCCATCAAAATAAGAGGTCTGAGAAACTGTCAGATAGTCTCATCAATATGATATTATGTGTAGAACGCATTCAAATGTAATGTAAATTATAATATAAAAAATATATTCATCAAAGTTATGTTACACAAAAAGATATTTATGCATGCGAATATTACCCTTGAATCACATCCAAATTCGTCTTCTCCCAACTTTGTTCCGTATATAGACCAGAAATGAGGTGCTGAACATATTTCTGAAAATTAAATAAAATCTTTATAACACAATCCCTAGCTTCTATGTCAGAGTTGAACGATCGTAGATTAGTGGTTGAATAAGATGATCCAATTAAATCGGAAACCAACCATAAAACTAAAGTAAAAAGCTTGTATTTTAAGTACAGTTCGGTTCAAATTACCTTTACTTAGCTTTTTTCTCAAGTCCACAGTACGTAAAATTTCACTCTATATGAGTTTATTGTCATTATTAAACATTATTGTAGATATTTCTATCAAAATCAGTCTCTATTAAACTACATGAGAGTATGGATATATACAATAATATTTACGAACACACTACATCTTTGTTGATTCGACTAGTCACCGTTGTGTGTCAGGTGAGGTATAAAAAACAATATTTATACAAGTCATTTTACTCCACAATGATTTTTAAAGGCATGTTTTGGACATATTTCTGTATATTTTTCATAAAGTCAAAGAGCCTATAGTACAACAATCCATATTTTTTTTTAATACATAAGTATCCTTAAATAATGGATAACATGTGGGTACCCACTAAAGCGCAGCATACAGCAGCGATGGAGCGATGTATGATAGGAAAGAAAAGAATAGTCAACACAAAGAAGAGAATGTTACATTAAAAATAAATAAACAAAAGTGGAAATGGGCGGGGCACATGGCAAGAGGAACAGGAAAGTGGAGCAAAAAACTACTAAACTGGTGCCAACGAAAGAGAAAGAAGACAACTTAGAAGGTGGATAGACCACATTAAAGAAACCGCAGGTCTCTTCAGGAATTCGCAGAGGAATAGCGGGATTTGGAGGAGGTTTTTGCCAAAAAAGAGCACACAGATACCTAAAAGATTGAAATAGAAACGTATTTAAATGAAAAAGTATCTGAATTAAAAGGCTATTATTTTTTTTTACTATCCTTAAATAAGCGATAAGACACAAATTTTCTATTATTTTTACAGTGTAAAATAAGTTCCTAATAGTTCAGAGCAGTGTTCGCCTAGAATTATATCAGATATATATATATATCATTATCTTTATTTGATATTTTAAAAGAGTACCGAGAGTTTTTTACTCCGGCTTTTTCTCTCGGCCTACACCCTCTGTTTTCTTTGCCGATGAGTAGGGAAGTCTACAAATTCAAATTTAATGACGTGGAATAAGTGATACATGTATCTTATGTTCCATAATAAACATATTTTATTTTATTTTTTATTTTACAGACACTCTCTAGATTGTGCGTTCCAACCCCTACTTTAAAAAAATATACGGAAATCTGAGAACAAGACCAAGCTTTGCGCTTTGAAAGACGTCGTCCAAAAATAGGCACAGCCTGTAATTTTTTTAAAACTTACCTTCAAATTTTCATACGCAGGGGTATTAATGAGTTTCTTTGACAGATGACTGAATTTCGCTGAAGCTGTTTCCCACGGGACAAAATCTTTCTCCACGGGAAGGTATTGTGTGAGTGACAGTGCTATGTCATATGGTAAAATACCAGCATCTGATAAAGCAAACGCATCATCCAGTAAATGGGCCCTATCTGATATTGTTAGCTGAAAATTATTTTAAGTACAAAATTCAATTGAAATGAAAAAAAATCTTAAATACAAAAGTTATGTATAATATATCGTTTAGTGGCTTGTTTCAGCGTGCTACTCTCACCCCTGAGGTCGTAGGTTCGATCCCCGGCCGGGAACCAATCGACTTTCTATCTAACACGAGCTCGTAAGGTGAAGGAAAACATCGTGAGGAAATTGGTATGTTTCTAATCTAAAAATCAACGACATGTGTCAGACAGAAGGCTGATCATCTATTTGTCTATGAAATAATAATTATCTAAGAAATGGATGCAATCACATATAGGGTTGCAGCGCTACTAGATTATTGATTTTCTGATTTTACGCAGATGACGCTATTTATTTAGTTTAAAAAGACAAATCTAAAGACTCACCCCAGAAACAAATTTAAAACAACACAGGACGTGAAAATATTAAACGAAAGATAAAAACAATGACACATTACGTTTAATTGTGTCAAACGGAATCGAAAATATGAATGCTTTTGACTTCTGCGGCTACTAAGCGAAAATAAATATTATTTCCCCGGGAAACGTATCTTACACGCATATGTACCAAACGACCGCGACGGTTATTGGTTACTAAAGCATCTTACCATATTAGATTTAACTTTAAGTTGCTCGATAATCTGACTCCACATATCCAACGGATAGTTAACTCTGTAATAGCCCATTTGATTGTTATTGATTTTTAACAATTTTTCATCGTCGCTGAGAGATATTTCCACTGAAATTATATATTTTTTAAATTTAATTTTTATGCATATATATATTAAAATATAGTTTACGCGCTAAATTTCAATTGTATAAAAAATATTTTTTGAGTAGGTACTTATGTATGGAGAAGTTACAAAGTAGTAAAAGGTAGTCCTTTTGATAGAAAGAAGATAATTGAATTATTTGAAAACTATCGGATGGCAACACAGAATGTCATTGAATTTCTTAGGTTAGTATGATTTATTCTCTTGATACTTCATGCAATTACTGATTTTTATTTCTATTATATATTTTTTCCGAATAGTTAACAGGTATAATAGCCTAAACTTTGTTTTATTTGATAGAATATTTCGTTTCGCAGGATTTGATTATTCCGAAAAAAGTTGTGTTTTATAATAAATATAGTTTTAGTTTTCCATGCAATGCCATGTCAATAGTCATTTTAAGTATCAATAGTAAAAGTCTAAACACGTATATTATTTAATTTCATAGAAATACAGTTACAATCAATGTAAAAAATAATAAAATAAAATCAAGAATCAAGTAAGTTTAATCCACAAAATAAATCAAACTTTTAGGGATACCATACATTTTTTTTAATTTGCCGCGTTTTCGTTATCTTCTTTCATTAGCCAGACTCTATAACCGTATTATGAAATAGTTTATTGTGTACAGTTCTGTACTCTATAGTAGTCTGTAGCGAACCCACATTCTACGGCTACAATCACCTCGATGACGTCAAACTCTGAAACGCGCCAACGGAGTTTTACCGAACGCTATATTTAACTTTTCGACCTTAGGGGCCACTTAGGGACCAGTCAGTGGTTAGAGTTGTCGAGGATCCTCCATTCAGGTCGGAGAAACATCATCCTTCCTCCACAGCACTGATTGATTAAGTATAAATCCCTATATTAAAGTAATTCTTACCGCTATCCGACGTATCAGCAAACCATAGTATATCGTCACGCTTCTCTTTACTCGTTGAATACGTTATAGGTACATACCAACGATAACTGAAGAACATAGAAAAAACTTGATAACTGTCGTTTATGATAAATAATGCAACTTATAATTTAGACAAACGTTATAGGAGAAAAAGATTTAAATTTTTATAATAAGTGTGTTATGTTTGTGATTAAATGTGTATTCTTATGGGATTGTATGTATTGTATAATTGTAGATATTATTATTATGACTGAGATACTGGAAAACAAATAAATAAAATTCTGGAAAAAGTGTAATTTTTCTGTTCAATATCAATTACATGTGAAAGGAACGTCGAAACGACGCGACGGTGCGTTCTATTGTGATTGGTGAACAACATCACTAGTCCGAGACGCGGTGACACGTCATTCGTTCGTTAACCAAATCACAAAACGTTTCTGGCGTCTGTCGTTTTCCATTCTCCCTTAAATCCCCCACAAATTATTTAATAAAAAATTGGTTGGTTTTTAAATTCAACTATTTTAAGGTTCCAATTTGACAAGACTGGTATCTAATATATTAATTTCAATTTCAAATAGTAAACATTCTTAGCACCTCAATTCCCTTAATAAAACATTTGACAACAATCTTGTTAATTTTAACGTGAAGTTTCCGGATAACTGTAGTAAAGTTAATAAAGTAACTGGGCACTTTGAAAATATCTAAATTATCTATAACAGTATAGTATACTTACTGAAATTCCGAGTCATCATCATAAGTCGCAGCCGGGTCTAAGAGAAACCTTGATTGTGTCAATATATAAATATTGTTAGCCGCAGGCCTCACTGTTATAAGGGGATATCCCATTTGTCTCGTCCATGTATCCATTATGTATCTGTGAAAATGTTATTTTAAGGAAAAACCTTCAACATGGCATTGTTAAAATTAAGAATATGGCTATTGATCATAAAATCGACAATATCATAGATCAGTTTTAATTATAGTTAAAACCAGTTATTTGTGAGACAGTTAAGACAGTAGTTAAGGCAGCCCCTTTATACATTTACAAAAATGGAAATACAATATAGAATTTACAAAGTTTCAAATGTTGTAAGGATATTATGCGGCCATAAAGAACGACGCAACAATGCGTCTGTGGTCTAGTGTATATTACTTCGCTGGAGTCATTTATACAATTATCCGAAGAAAGAAATAATCGAAACAGATAATTATCGCATCATAACCAAAGCTCAGAAAAGAAAAAGAAAAAATCCATTGTACAATATTATTGAATTGAATCATATTTTATTTAATCGATCGATTGACGAAATTTATTTATTGACCTCAACGTAGTTACAATATTTAAATATTTTTATTTATTTTATCCGGAATCGCAGAATTATCGGACTAGAATTTATTCATAGCAACTTCAAATAATGTTTCATTTAAATGACATTATTAAATGCAATTTATCTAACACTTACTTGAGGCTTAGATGTGGATAAAGAGTTTTAAAGTATGGCTCCAGTGAAGATAGTAACTCTTGAGTGACGGTGTTGCCATATTTGTACTTCTTTAAATAATCTGAAACTCCTTTACGGAAGTTTTCCTCGCCGATAAAGCCCTCTAACATTCTTAAAATTGATGCACCCTACAATATTATTTAATTTACTTAAAAAAGAACTAGACATAATCGTTTTCTATGAATGTTTTATTAGCAAATTGCAAAAATGTTTACCAAAGATGTGAAATAAAATAACATATGCTAACATATTAAAATTACATTTACAATTTTGTTTTACAGAGTCTTTTAGACTCTGCCATATGTTCATTAACTGCCTAAAAATAATCAGCAAGGTTCAGAATTAGAAGAGTATTTTTTTAAAGCTACTACGACTCTAGTCGAACTACATACGCACAATATTCTATTCTGACTCTGTTCTGTCAAATTATAGAATTGGTTCGACAGATCTTTATTAAAGTTACTAATAAAATACGACCCTGAATTATAAATTTAAACAAATAAAAATTACCTTATTGTACGATATAGAATCAAAGATGGCGGTGATTTGATCTGGTGTCTCCACTTTTTGAACTATAGGGTGACTTGACAACTTCGCATCTGTCACTAAAACTGAATGCAGAGTTTTCGTTAGGAATTGGTCCAGCTAAAACAAAACAAGCTCTCTTATTTATAAACATTAAATTTTTATTAATCTTACTAAGTTGTTTTACTTTAGGTAGGGTAAAAAATTCAGAGTCGAGATTGCGCAAAGTATAACTCCCGTATCAAATCTAATACGTTTTTGACTTTGACAGTTACTCTCGCAACATATTCAATGATAGTTGATAATCATTTAAGTATTTCACTGTATAGAATTCTTGTTCTTTCTAAAGCTTAACATGGCTGAAATTATTGTATAAATAAAACATATATAGAACTACGTTTAAGTATAATAAATTAAAAAAAGAATGATTTAGTATTATTATTAGTAGTCAGTAGAACCTGTTCGACTGTAGTAGGTACTATTATCATAAATGTAGTCATTCGCAGACATATTACTGGGTTAATTTCTTGTTGTTTAATTTTTCATATATTCTAGGAGATTAGTGCTTACGCAACCACACACAAGCTTACGCAACACACGCAGACAATTATAATCTCTACGTCTACCGACTCCAAGAGCGACCTCAAAGCTATTGCTACTCTCTAACATAGAACCCTAATGACGTCACTGACGATTCTAACTTGGAATTACGTGAAAACTCAATATCGAAATCGCTTACTTTATAAATCATTCATATTAGTGTTATGGATAATAAAATAACAATCATGAAGACGGTCATAACCATTAGTTAGATAATTAAAATTACCATAGTCCAGGAAGGTTCAATAGCATTCAATGATTTCACTTGCATATACGACGCAAAACCTTCGTTGAGCCAAACTTCATCCCACCACTTCATTGTCACTGAAATGAGAAAAAATTAAGTTTTAATAGCATTTCTGTAATAGAGATCCTCAAAGCTATTACGTTATTACGCTAAAAAGTTTACGCTATTTTTAATCGATTTAAAAAAAAAACTAATAACGGTCAATTCGACATATGATTTTTTTTGTATTTACTTTATGCAATTCCAATAGTAGTCCAAAATATTACTTAATACAAATGCAACATAAATCAGCACTTAAGTATAACCAATTATAAACTAATTGGTCAAATTTGAAAGATTTTTCAGATTAACATATGAACATTATATAATAATAATAATTTTATTAATCAGACAAATACAGTCCATTGATTGATTAGTGAGTTAGTAACAATAGTTTCTTAAGATCTATGTTAGAGAATTAGAAAAAATAAGGAAAAAGTAGTTAAATAAAAACTATCAGGTACAAAGCCCTGCGGAGATGTCGGAGCAGTGTCGTAAATAGGGGCACTCCATTCTTTCGACTATCATCCGTAAGATTATAGTCAACAGTATAAGTATTTATGTTGGCATTAAGATTCTTTAATAGATTTTTGAGCTATCTTGTCTAATTGGTACTTTATTCAGTCAGTTAATATTAAGGAAAAGGTATTTAAATGGTATATGGAATTATAAAATGAAGTTTTGTATGAATTACTCAAAATCCCAGACTTACTATATCTTATATTGGGTAAGCGAAATCAAAAATTTACTACTGTATTGTTAATACAAATATTTTCACTTTACCTAAATTGCCAAACCACATGTGTGCCAACTCATGTGCAATTGTATTGGCCACACTGATTTTATTCTGCGATGATGTTGTGGCCTCATCGACCAGAAAGGATGTTTCCCTATATGTAATCAAACCCCAGTGTTCAGTAGCACCTGATACATAATCTGGAATCGCGATCATATCTGAAAAAGTTTTTTTTTTTGTTATAATAAAGACTTGTGTAAAAAAAATCCAAGACATTTTGCAAACAAAATGCATTCCTGTGACAGATTGTAAAATATAATATAGTATTCAACGTTACATACCAAGTTTAGGAAGAGGGTATGGCACCTCATAATACTTAATATAGAATTCTGTAGCTCGTTTTCCAATATCTTGAGCAAAATCAATTTTATGCGTTTGTTGCTTCTGAGCAAATGATCGTAAAGTGAAGTCTTTACCAATACCACTTGTATTTATGAGTGTTTCTTTGTAATCAAAGTTGCATACAACAAAACAGGCTAGATATGTGGACATAGGAACACTTGTAGCAAAAGTTACAGTTTCTGTTTTTGTAGATTTATCCACAGATTTTGATATTTCCTATAAGCAAAATTGAATTATCAGTCTTAAAATTAAATGAAGAGATAAAAATATGATTGATATTTGACTATCTTTAAACAAGTATGCAAGTTAAATTCATTAAACTTGTTCTATATTGCCTATTTTTGAATATTTAAAATTGTGAGAGTAAAAAGTAAAGTTTTAGTTTTTGTAAGAAATCAAAAAATGTAATAGAAATACAGATATCGCTAATTTCAAATGATTACATATTTTCTTACATTAACAACCTAATAGGCAATAGGCCTTGAAGCCTTGAAATATACTGGAGTTTTAAATTATAAAGATAGAGAATCATAACCTCTGGTTCGTATAAATATTGCATACCATAGTAATATTATTAGTTTACCTTATAAAAATAATCTTACATTCATATTTGAGAGTGCAACATAATCAATAGGCTTGACTAAGGTTATGTCATATGTTGCTTTAAAATCAGGTTCATCAAAACATGGGAATGCCTGGCGAGCATATGTCGGCTGAAATTTACTTGCCACCATAGAACTGAAACAAAGAAGTTCAGTAAAATAAATAAAGATCTTCAATTACACTGCAAGATAAATCTGCCAATGTTCTACTGTCAAGTAGTCAATCTCTATCTATTTGTTGGTTACATACTGGTTTTCTTTCCATTAATTATAAATGTCTGAAGATCTTAAGAAAAGCAAATATCAATAAATATAATTGCTAAATATATATCAATTAAACTTCTTCAGAAATAAGTTATGGTGAACCAGCAGAGACATTCCTATTTCCCTAACATTTTACAATTACAGAAGTTCAACGGTCTTATTTATTAAAACTGATATTTACCCTCCTGCTTTAAGCCTAGAGAGATAGAAACCTACAATGTTCCTAGTCAAATCTCCACTAAATTCAATATTTATATCATAACTTCCAACATGAATTTTCTTATCAAATTGAATATATAATTGTTCTAATGATTTAATCTCAAAATATTTCTGTACTGTTATTTCATTGTGGCCACTAGTCACTTTTACATCTTTGATATGTAAGAATTTTGTATGCAAAGAAAAATTATCTCGTTCACCATCGACGATAACATTTATGCTCACTTCTCCTAGAAATTTCCCTGACTCAAGATCAGGATTTAATTTTAACTTGTAATTCACAGGGTGGATTAACTGGGACAATCTTTCAGATAACTTTATCTTGGATGTTTCCATTATTTTTTCGCAATCACTACTGCTGAGTGACCGGCTATATAGAAAACCTTGTTTACAACTAATATTCTGTCGGTATATTTTCTTAAAGGCAAAAACAAAAGTTTTTTTCAACATAGAGTCAAACCCAGTAGTTATACAGCGTTAATAACATCTAGCAGCAAAGTTAAATTTTCCAACCCTTTTTTAATTTCTTCTTATCTAAAATAGTAAATTATAAATATAAACATTCTCAAAACTTTCCCGGATTTTCGAAGTTTTATGAATACATCTTTGATCTCATATGAAAGGTGTCATTACTGTAAGTGAACTGTCAACCATCAAAGCAAGTCTGTGCCCTGTGGTTATTGGCATGTTGAATGTTGATGCCACCGACTAGTCAACCGATGTCCGACACTACCGTATAGTTTATTAAATAAGCAAACTGCGTACAATAATAGAAAAAACAATTTAATTTCTTTTAAAAAGCATAAAAGTCTGACTATAATGACAAATATCTGCAAATGCCTAGTCCTTTAGTGTTATTTCTATGTAGTTATTCGATGATAATGAGTTATACGATTTTTTTAAACGTATAGGTATCACGATAAAGGAAAACAAATTATTTTATGCTCCTTGTTAGTTAATAATTATAAACTAAACAGTTTATAAAAAGTGGACATAAAACAAATAAACCTTTCTGAGGATTAAACCATCAATAAATAGGTTTGTATTCAAATCTGCTACTTCAGGTTCTAAACCACAATCTAAACGTGAGCAAATAAGAATATAATATTTTAATTTTATGTAGGTAACGTCCTATGTAGGTTCTTGTGTGAAACATGACTACAGAATTATAGAAAATAGATCGTTTATTATAATAATATTGCTCGTATATTTTGAGTAATAAAGGACATTTGCGTATTCTATTTGAGTATTTTATATTTTATGTAAAATAATTTATTGAAATCTCAAATGACGAATTGTAAATTAAAATGCCACGTGTTTTTATTATCGAAAAATTATATTATCGAAATATTAAAAAAATTATGATTTGTATTAATTTTGGAAACTTTTAATATTTTAATGATAATTAAATTCATAAAATTCCTTACATATCTCCTTTTTCCCTCCCTCTAAGTCTCGGAAATTTAAAGTTTAAGATTTGTATAAATATGAACAAGACTTAAAAATTAGTTTGCCAAAGAAGTTTCACTTCTGACACGTGTACTTTGTACGCACACACTTTTTTAATTTTATGGCCTGGTAACGAGACCTTTAAGCCAATTTAAAACTACTTAATATGAAATAACGCCAACTTACAGGCCACCTCGCAGTTTACTTTGATAAAAGCCGACAATTCCTGTGTCAAGTTTCCCAGTAAAATTTAAAGTTAATTTGTACACCCCTTCACTGATTTCATTATGTCCAAACTGCACCTCATAAACCTCCCTTTTTGGTATTAAATTTGTTGTATTTATTTGCACAAATCTGTTTGCATCGTCGTTGAAATCAACATAGTTGATCGATAGATTTTTAACATGAACCTCAATATTGGTTGTTGGTCGTAAGACGCGCATTCTTATTGTTACTTGCCCTTTAAAACACCTTCTTTCTAAGTCAGGCCATAATATTAGGGTGTAATTTAACGGCCTCACATCTCTTGAAAGTCGGTAGTTTATAACCTGTAACGTAAACGCGTTTATATATTATAGTATAAAAATGAAAACGCACCCCGTTTGGTTAAGATGTACCCCTTTATTCGTGAAATCAAAATCACGCAATGACCCTGTTTTCTTTTCATCATACCCAAAAATTCAGTTCGATAGAAAGAGACGAGTAAGCAATAAAAACCGTGTATTTAGACTGATTCAGATTTCGTGAATAAGAAAGGGGTGAAGACTAATTTTTATAAACTTGTCAAACACCAATTGGTTATTTAACAGGATTAAAAGAAAACATTTTTAGATTACTTCTGGAACCTAAAAAAACCTGTTATTCTGCGTTTTGTGTGAAATTTTAATGGTGATTTCTGTGTACATTCAAATGGCAGGCTGTGACAAAATTTTCAAATACGATAATAAGAAACCCCGTGATATAAGTATGTGCCAAAGATGTCAAAATGCTTCGAAAGGAGATGCAACATCTTCCTTCAATTACCAATTATTGTAAATAAATATAACAGTATAAAAATCGCAATTATTTATGAAAACTTCCGAACAGCATTGCGTCAATTTCATCCAAATTTCATATACTGGATATTTTGTTAAAAAATAATCTGTAACGAAATGAATCCCAAAAGAGGATTAGACAGACGTATATAATATACGTTAACAAGCATGCCGGCCTGGTCAATTCCACTGATCCTGATTCCTGACCGGTTTGTGTCACGTGACTTATGTACATAAAAATACATATTTTTAATTACGGATTTTTTGATAAATTAGTGATTATTTTTAATATTTACAAGTTATTTACTCCACAATGCTTTTTAAAATGACGTTCACCTATATAACTATAGATATGTACTTACATGATCTTCTTTTGTCTTAGTTTTTTTTGAAATGTCAGTACTTAAAATATTTCCTTCTACTCTATGTGTTGTGCTTTTGACTGACAATGCTATCGTGGATACAAACAATGAAAATGATAGTAAACTCAACATCACGATAACTTTATGAGGACATGCCCAAGACATCATATCGGACTTCATCTGAAAGAAAATATTCAATGTCGAAGTATGTTAAAAATTAATTGTTAGAATTATCAGTAAGAAAGGTTTTCTCGATTCTAATCAATCCTAAATGTCGTAGTTAGATAAAAATGGCCAATCTAGGTTGCGTTTGGAATTAACTTAAAATCTTGTACATACAGTAATTATTTAAAAGCATCGACATCAGTATTGTCTTGGTATTTGCTAGTAGTAACTCATTTAAATAAAATTTCTTTTCTTACAAAGGTAATTATAAAAAGTAGCACGTTTTTAATTCTGGGTAAAACAACATATTAATTGATGTATTTTTTTAGTCTGTTCTGTATGACATGTATTGTATTTTTGCTACTAAACTTGTATCATAATATCAATATAGCAGGTTCATTATTTTACTATTTTAATTTGGTGTCTACGATATTTCAGTTTACAACGATGTTTATACGTGGGTAACACTGAAAATGTTTAGAACTGGTCAGTTAGAAACATTGCTTATGAAAACTTCTTTTGAATTTTAGAACTCTTTGGTAACCTAATGTAGTATATTGCATTCATTGGTCATTTATTTTTGTGAATTGGCGGCAACTTAAATTTCCTATGTCGATAGTACGGGTGCCTATGAGAAAATCCTCTACTAATGAATGCTAGGTGTCGAATAAACGATCTTCTAATTAGTTGGCGATAGTACTTTTGGTCTCATCCCTATTATTATCGAATCAGACTTCTATGGAGCCACAGTCTACTAGTGTCCAACGACTAGAATATTATTTTTTTATTTTAATTTAGGGAAATTTTCACAAATAAAAAACAAGCTAAATTTATTGCAAAAACAAATAAAAAATTGTGCCTTTAAGGAAAATAACAAACTTCTTCGAGATATTTATTCTTAAATAAGGTAAACTTCATAGTAGTATTTTTAGTATTATGATTTCATTATTGTAGTTTTAGTAATATTCAGGTATATATATTTAGTTTATGTTTGAACGCGTTAAACTTTGATCAAGCATTCCTTTTTATAACCATGAAGCAACAGACGAAATATAAAAAAAGGTTTAACACAACAGAACGTACAGAACAATCTTAATAAGTATAATTTATGCAGTTTTGTTTATTAATATGTACCTACGATCCTTATATCATTACACTACCAAGTAATAAGTGTAAAGATTATTTCAATGTCCCTAATTAGGTATTCGCGGAGAAATTAAAATTTAATTTAATTTTCCTTAAAGGCTACTGGAAAGAGATAATAAATAACTGTTAAAGGTTTCCTTGAAATTGCAGTTTAAAGTAAATATTACTTACATTTATATTGAACGTTTAACCACTTTCGCATTTAGGGTCTTAATACACCAAAAGTACATACTTACCTACCCTATTTCGTAGTATTCACAAACACTTCACGAAAAATTAACTCTATTGACAAATCCATTGAGCCATGAATAGAAATCGATCGATGTTATATTTCGACACAACGATAAATTTCAATTGCGAACTAGGTAAATGTACCTAACCGTTGTGGTTGTTTTGAAGTTGTAGACGAAGTGACGACTAAACGTTTATACTTACATAACCACCACCTTTACAACCTTAGAATGTTTCTCCGATTAGAATATTGTTGAATTTTCTAAAACAGGTATAACAACCGTAGAACTTCAAACCTGATCGCAAAAATAGATATCAATATGTAAGAATGTAGTCAGTATAAATGATTTCTTTTGAGATAAAAATATCAGTTGTAATCTTTCTATATTTGATCGAAGATAACCCTATTCGGTAATGGTTTTTAGGTCCAGGTCGAACTTCAAAAAAATAATTCAGCAATAAAATAAATTATAGTTTTAACCAATAGGTTGCCAGCCCTTGTATGAAATTGGTATTAAATATTTTGTTCATCAATGAAATAAGTCTGAAATCATGTCGTTATTGATTTTATAATGTCCAGATATCGAGTTATTCAGAAATGTTGCATATTCCATTCATACTAGGATCAGTGTACTTATATTATACTTTTCTTCTTCTCCTAAACCTTATAATTATAACTCGCCTGTTGTATATAGTAAAGTGTATGGCGCCTGTATTAAAACTAAACATTTAAGTTGGCGCCTGGTTGATAATGCCGGTGACCCTCAGGGCACCAGTTCTTTTCGCTCAACGAATGAATATCGCAATACAGTGAGTCAATGCTGCCAGCATTAAAGGTACACTGCCACAGATACTTTTTAATTCATTGTAGTTTTCTATTTATTTATTTTTATGTATTGTTATTATTACTATATTCAGAAAAAAAAAAACTTTATATTTGTGTGTTAATAAATAAATTAGTTGGTATTACACATTTTTTATAACTTCAGATAAGGCGTAGGTGTAGGTGAGGAAGAAAAAAGGAAACTTTTATATTTTAATTATTTTTTGGTAAAAGAACGCACAATTGACGTAGGTATAAGCTATTACTAAAATAAATTAAGATCATAAAGAATAGACTAAACTATCCACTTTTAGTGGATTCACACTAATACAAACAACATTTATTAACAGATTATTAAAGTCATAATGTTAAATATTTTTTAAGCTTTTAGGTATTCTGCACATGTTATATATACCTCTTATGAGGTACGCGTAACGTATTCTTACTGCCCTGCGATTCTGTAACTCACTTTTCGAACTCACACAGCGGTTATCGGCTATCGGCATCTAATAAACAATAAACTACAAGCACCCACCTTTTCAGAATGCCAAATCATAAAATGACTGCTTCACGACTGATTTGAGAGAGACCGCCGATGCGAAAACCGCTGTGTGAGTTCGAAAAGTGAGTTACAGAATCGCAGGGCTGTTTCTGGCAATTAAAATTAAGTATGAACGCCATGTTTCTGTTGGTACAGTTTCAACACATTCCCGTTATATTATATGCATTGCGTTATGTGATACTGCTATTATACAGGATATTTGTTTAAATTTAGGGAACTGAATAAATTAGACATTTAATAAATATTTACCAAAACTCTAAGGTATGTACGCCCTATTGCGAGTAGAGGGAATATGCTGAAGTCAACAGGCTGACAAATCCAAATTAAAAAAAAAGGAATTCAATGACCTCATGCTTCTTTTGTTTTATTTTTTAGATATTATTAATGGATAATGATTTTACATAATTTCCAGCAGCCGGAAGTGAAATTACTGAATTTACAATACTAAAGATAAATTACGAAGATTAATTATAACTTAAATGTAATATTAAAAGTAGCTTTTCTCCGACTTTATAAACCAACTCTCAGTTTATTCAGTGACAATAAAAAACAATGATTTTCGAAATGAAGGAATTTCAGTTCCATGTCCGATACAAACTTTAGTGTTTTTAACAATTTAAAATTGTTGAGACTTTCTTTCTTTTTTTTCCTAAAATAAATAAAAATACCCGATGGGATAATGTAGTTCTTCCTATCTACTATGTAGTACAATGGACGATGTAACTCATTAGTGATACTATTACAGACTCTTACTCTTATTCTTTTAAGTTTGGGTCTAATGTGCTTCTAATATTTACATTTATTGCAAGATGCATAACTTAAAGACAACAATCAAAATTTCTGAGTACATATTGAAGCGAGAGTGAAGATGTATGAATTGACAGATTCAATATTCCAATTATAATTCATAAATGCTGTGAGGCTTACATTTTTCTAAAGCAAGTAATTGGTTGTCATTTTTTCTATAGAAACGCTACGTAGCATTTTCGAAATGTGTCGAGTGGCATCAATCTTATAGCAACAAAACTAATGTTCAATTAAAAATATACTTTCTAACCTAAACTGTCTCTATTTACATTAATATAAGCACCTTCATATTCGTTTTCATGACCACTGAATCCGTAATTTATCGCTGCTAAATCTGCATCACGTCCCTTCACGCTATTACTGTTTCTAAACGCATTAATTATAATCAATACTAAAGCTAGTTTACCGATTAAAAGCGACTTAAATAGCATAAACTTAATCATTCCGAGGAAAATTGGCACGACCATGGATTGTATTATAAACGGCAATGCCATCATTGGTAAAAGTCTCTCCAATAATTTCTTCTGCTTTCCACGTCCTGAAATTGAAAATATTTTTCAATAATTATTATAACACTAAATCATCTTTTATATTTGGACTACATCTGATAGATTTGTGATACGCATTCATGGATTAGCTAATCCAGGAATGCGGTTTCCCTCGTTTTATGAGGTACAAGTACATAATTTGTTGAAAACTTAAACGCTATTATCCGGTTACTATTACACAGTTATTTTTTTATTTGTTATTTTTATATGTTTATTATTATACAGTTTTATAATCAGACTGAAGCTGCTGTGCCGTCAACAGAATCGAGGACGCCATACGTGGTACTTTCCTCACAGATACTCCGAGACATTGCTTTGACATTGCATCGCTATACAGCGAGTAACTACCGAATTTGTTATATTTTATAGTCATTAATATTAAGTGTATTGTGCTATATTTATCCTGACAGCTACATAATAAAATGTGTGTACGTTTTCTTTGAGATATACGTATTCAAAATATAAGACCTTCTCGTATAATGATGTTGTAAATTTAAAATTTATCAAGACACAATAAAAAAAATCTGTGTGTAACAACAATAACATTAAGTAATTTTCTTTCGTAGAATTTCAATTTGGTTTATAAATTGAGGTTTGAATAATGTTTGTTTAATACAAATTTGCCGACGAAATCATTTATATTCTATTCGTGCAAGGTACAGTAACGGAAAGTAGTTTAGAGCTCCTGTCAGTTAAGCAAAACGATGATCGCATTTAAAATAAGTAACTTAATGAGAAACCCTTAATTCAAAAAATACTAAGGAAAGTATAATAAACAACACCTCGTGGTATATAAACTCTTTTGCAAAAAAAAAAGGGGTACTTTAGGAAATGTATGTTTTAAGGTCAATTTCAGTTAATTGAATGGAATTTCATTCTCTAACGTAGTCTGTATACTTATAATCGTATAAATTAATACGAATTCTAGATTTTTTAAATTGTTTTTTGATGATTTTTTGACAGATTTTTGACAACGTTCACGGCCAAACTATAAGTACTGATAAGGAGGGAGCTTGTAGTTTATTGTTTATCACAATGCCAAATCGTATAATGACTGCTTCACGACTGATTTGAGCGCGACCACCGCGCGTTGCGAAAACCGCTGTGCCACTGTGACATTTGAACGTAAATTTTCATAGGTGCCCGTTTTTTGCAAATGAGTTTAGAAACAGGACGAATGATTGTTGTTATTATTCGAAGGAATAGAATTTATAAACTGAATAAATCCGTTCAAGAATAGAAAGAACTTTCTCTTATTACATGTTTGTACATTACATTTATTTTTTTATATTAAGATTAACTGTAGCTTCACGTTTTATATTAATTTACTTATCCATTAGTGCATGAACAGTAAAATATTTCATAAAACTATTTCTTTTAGTAATTTCTCTTAATGTTTAATACACGTGAATTGAAAGGCTAAAAGAACGACTAATATCCTCATGTTTTAATAACTTCTCGATTTTCTTTTACACTATTTACTTTCGGTATTATTTAATTTTCTTGACGCACAATGATTTTTTGTACTGGCAATTATCTTTATATATAAAAATGAAACCCGTTTTCCGTTGTCACATCACATGAAAACGGCTCGACCGATTTGTCTGATTTTTTTTGTTGTGTTTGTAATTGTCAGGAGAAGGTTCTTATAAAAGAAAAAAAAGAAAAAATTTGCGCGGAAAATTAGAAAATTCAAGAATACTTAACCACCATACAATTCGAACTTTTTGGTGTAACCTTATGGCGTTTGACATAACACAACATTGACAGAATGCGTGTTGCAAATATCGTCAGAGGATGTATGAAAAATTTATTTCGTTCAAAATAAATGCTTCGATCGGAGTTATTATATTGATAATATAATAATATGCGAGCCAGAAAAACAAACAAAGAATGTTGTATAACATAAAGCATTAGAATAATAAACACTTTGTTTCTGAAATATTTTTTAATTCATTATACCAATTTGAAATCAATATTCATAGTTAAGAGAGGACAACGTCTGTCGGGTCCGCTAGTTGTAAATAAAAGAAAATGGATTTATGGATGACGTCAATCAAATTGTTTAGAGACAGGCAATACAGATTGACATCGTTGAAGAGATTTATGAACAATTATTATTTATTAACGTATGATTTCTAAGTTATTCATCCTTTAATTTCTATATGTAGGGTGTAAGTAATACACTTACCACTTTCCACATCCTTGCCAAGGTCTACCTCAAAGGAAATTGGGCTATCCGTGTTTTTATCATCTGGAATCTTTGCGTATACACCATCATATATCTCCAGTCTTTGTATATGCTGTGTATCATTGCAGGAGACTTGACACAATGCTATTGTGAGTATAATGAGCAAACGCAGCGCGCCATGTCCGTTCATTGTCACGGCCACGATACCAATGTTTTTACCGTGCCCCTCCTTACCACCCTTGCAGTCAACGACATTAGAAAAGCTAAGTTCTGCTACAATAGCCACGAGCATTCCGCCAAAATAAATAACTATAATAATCAATATCAGAAACTGTTGTTCTCCTTACATAAATTTGTTTCTTTTTTTCGTTGAAAACCAATTACTGATACGAAAATAGATTTGCTAGAAATGTGTGGATGGAGCTATCCAATAATGGAGCTTTCGAGCAGAGATTACATTAATAAGGAAACATTTTATGTAATCTAAGTTTGTGTGATAGCTTTCTCTTTTTATTTTATTGGTAAATTTAAGACAAAAGGTTCTAATTTCCATTGTTGACATAAATAAGCAGACCGTAATAGAAATATTTTCGTATTTCTCGATTGTTCTTAGTATGGTTTTGTATCGCTAACAACTTTTTCAATGAAGTGAAATTTCTCCTGTCTCTAGATATACATCGATGCAGGGAAGTTTTACCTATTTAGAATGGAACCTGTATTAAACTGGTTAGAAATTGAAACCATACCCGCTGACTTACAATCGATTAATATTACTCGTTGCTCATTGAATCGCTAGCCGTTCAGATCTTTTTAAAGGAGACGTAGATTTGCTATAAAAAATAATTTAAGTTTGGAAATGTTTGGTTCATGGTTTTGAAATTTTAAATAAATATGAAATTTACATTTATATATATTATAGTGATCAATTTTGTGTTCATGATATTGTGAAGATGAATCAGAGCGTTACGGATACATACGCAGCAACTGTGTCTTCAAATACCATTTAATGTCTAATAATTGTATAGAATTCCTTACGCTTGATTTTCTAAGAATAAATCCCACATTTTTAACTTTCTTTTTCTGTATAGTTTCATTGGTCTGAGTTTTCTTTGTAACTCCATCATATATTATTGTCAGATACAATGTCTAAAGCTAAACAAGAGACAGTAAGTTCCAGACAATTGAGATATTTTATACGAAAAAGTCAAAGCCATTATTAATAACAACACAAAAAGTAATTACAATAATTTATTAAATAAATAAATAATCTTATTCTAGTCATCGTCGTCTGTCTTCCACGACTATCATGGGATACAGACAAAGGATAATGCATTTAATGTATATCATACACAATGCTTTAGTTAAATGCAAAATATATGTCCAAAAGCTGATAACAGTCAAAAGGTTTCCATTTACAATTTTAAAATATAAATACAGCAATACCTTGAACAGCAGAGAAATTAAATATCGAAAATTATTCTCTTTAACCACACTTATAAATTGCGTTGCCGAAAATTCCCAATGAATTGAGCGCGCATCGCGTTTAAGGTTCTATTTGCTTGATTTAATTTTTATCAGCATATCTCTGTCCCTCAAATCTGTCAAGACTGTTATTATGGCAGTATAGGGATAACTAGGTGCAAATGGAACCTTAATCAGACATTGGGATTCGAGTTTATTCGATGATAGCTTCGTTGTCGGATCTACCCCAGGGTGATAGCAAAGGACCATTTACGGGCCAAGGAGCTGGTAGAGCTGGTGGGATGACCTCAGCGCGTGGGTGGAATACCAAGGGTGCTGCAGGTGGTGCTGCTGAGAATAGTCGGGAAACAGCCTGTAAAAATTTAGAAATTTTAGGTGGTGAAGTAATCAATAATAAAAAAATAATTGTCATACATAATACATATACTAAATAGAAACTGTTAGGAAATAGGAAAATAACATTTTTCAATAGTTCCTTATGATTGTACCTATCTTAAAACGAAGCTTAATTACCTGACTGACTGTTACAATTAAAAGCATGACACCAATAGCAAGATTTTTGACTGATATAACCGCCAGCGCCATTAACAGAGTAGAGATGACTCCTAGAGTGAACATCACCGGTAAGAAGATGAAGGACAGTCGTTTCAGAGCATTGTGGCCAAACGTTCTGCCCACGCTGTTATCTGAAAGAAAAAAGAAGATAATTAACTAATGGAGATATAAAAAAAATATATAAAATAAAATTGTAAATGCTGTATACTTGATTGTAAATATGAAATATGTTTAATAACACTTTTAATATTTTGTATTTCTCTTTTGTTAATTCTTTTCAATTCAATTGTTAGAGATAATTCACAAATAATGTATCACTTCTTTACTTGAATAAAAAGCATATATTCGGTGCTACTTATCACGCTGTTATATAAATATATTTACTTTACGAATCGATTAGGGAGGTACATTAATACTACTTTTTACAGATGAACGCGGTTTAAACAATCATTTATCATGAAATTTTCGTTTGAATAATTACACAGAAACACGCAATAAATTGCTGAAATATTTAGTAATGTATATGAAGTTATACATTATAGACGATTATATTACGACGATTTCTAACTATTCAGCAGCACTCCATTGTTACCTTTACTTAGATAATCCAAAAATCCCTTCTCAGACACATCCTCACAATTCACCATCGCGAACGCGAAAACTGCGACGTAAGCCAAGCTTAGAACTCCGAAAAATTTACACATCTTGAAGGGCTAACAAAAATGATGATGATCACTCGGCTGTTTGAATTTGACTGCTGGTTATATGATCGATTGGAAGGATATAAAGTGTCCTACGGAAGACAATGGGCAAAGTAAATCGAAAAGAAAGCGATTGACAACGTGATCGTGCCGTAGAAATTTCGACCCCAATAACTGCATACTTTTAAGGACTAATGTCAAATCATTAACGGTGTACCTTGAACATCCTCTGATTGTTATCTATGCACGTATTCGCGAAAGTGACAGTTATAGAGCAAGATCCCAGGGCCGCCAGACATCACGTATTTTCTGACGGATGAAATGTGGACGATTGGGTAGTGTTAGTATGTACTATGATCGTATGCCTACCTGCTAGCTTGGTCAAACGGCCAATTTCCAGGTATCAGGTAATTAAGGTACACAAAAACATTACTTACTTCACGTAAATTCTCATGGCTGATTTTTATATATGTTTTCGAGTGTATAGTTAAAAATAAATTGTCAATACTCCCAGACACTTTCCGTCGGCCATATTGCTTAACAGACGCTTTAAGGGTCTCAAAATAATTAGTCAACTTCACGTAAATTCTGACGCTCCATTTTTATATATGTTCATCCGACAACTATTTTAAAAGCTTTGACAAGAAGACAGACCGATCCAAGGGGCCAATCATCCCCTAAACTAAATTTTAATATCTCTATGAGTGAGAGAGCATTACCTACGCGCATGAGACTGAGTGAGACCGACTGCGCTGTTAAAGCCATGAAAATTACTTGAACACATATTTTATAATTTTTAGAACTTTTGTTGACCAGTAAATTGTAGCAACAAAAATAAGAAAAAAATTGACACATAATAAATAATACTAAAGTTAGCCGACATTTTTTTTTTTCAATTTATTAATTAGAACTAAAAAATATTTTTTAAAAATACCACTTATATTTAAATAGCAGCAATTTTTTAAATTAATTATTTATTGGAAATTTGGAAACAAAGTGGAAAAATATTAATTCTTCAATATTTCTTAACAGTGGCTTTTAATCTTCATTATCATCATCATCAAATATCAATCTTGAAATTGAATATCTAAATCGTGATCGTCATCATCAGCATTATCCTTATTTTCTTCCTCTGTAAAAAACAAGTTAAACAATGAAGGTCTGAAAAAACTAAAAAGATACAAATAATATGAGAAACGAAAATAATTTACCTGATTGTTCTTCCAGCGACTCACTGACAAAACCCGGTAATTGATCTCCATTGAACCAATGAAAATCATATTTACCATCTTGTAGTGTCCAGCCATTGTTTTCGGGGTTGAAAATATTTATTATCTTCATACTTGCATTGTTCCAAAGCTAGCCCGTCGAAACTGTTGCCAAAGCTCACTTTTACAAGGTGGTAAGTTACAGGCATCGAAGTTTCTTAAATTCTTTCGATTGAATTCTTCATTTATATCAGATATCATGTATGTAAATGATAAACAACTGTAGTCTGGCAGCATCTACATCAATTATTCCAGGAAAATTGTAAACATCACAGATAAATTTTTGTATTATGTTGAATACACGTTCTTCTTCATCTACATCACCAACAAAATCCAACGTACCAAAACGGTGAAATGCTTTGTTGGTACTCTTCATTTTTCTTCAAAATATTAAACGGCTTTTGCTTGCCCTTTTTGAATAATAATAATTTTTCAAGTAATTTTCATGGCTTTAACAGCGCAGTCGGTCTCACTCAGTCTCATGCGCGTAGATAATGCTCTCTCACTCATAGAGATATTAAAATTTAGTTTAGGGGATGATTGGCCCCTTGGATCGGTCTGTCTTCTTGTCAAAGCTTTTAAAATAGTTGTCGGATGAACATATATAAAAATGGAGCGTCAGAATTTACGTGAAGTTGACTAATTATTTTGAGACCCTTAAAGCGTCTGTTAAGCAATATGGCCGACGGAAAGTGTCTGGGAGTATTGACAATTTATTTTTAACTATACACTCGAAAACATATATAAAAATCAGCCATGAGAATTTACGTGAAGTAAGTAATGTTTTTGTGTACCTTAATTACCTGATACCTGGAAATTGGCCGTTTGACCAAGCTAGCAGGTAGGCATACGATCATAGTACATACTTACACTACCCAATCGTCCACATTTCATCCATCAGAAAATACGTGATGTCTGGCGGCCCTGGGATCTTGGACCATTAATAGAACATATTTAGTATGGTTTAATTACCAGAGGCAACTTTGGAACAAGGAAGCAGAGTGTGTACTACCGTAACTTAAGTAACCCACAAAATATTTGAGAATTGAACATATTTTTGTCAACAAAAGGATCTATATTTGACTGCTATCGGCTAAATAGCGTTGTTTCACCTAGAACTGAATCCACGGTCTCAAAATTTTTCGTTACGAGCAACACAACAGAAAAGGCACCGAGTTCGCACGGCAACCGAAGTGGCATGCTTAGGAATTGCTTATTTTAGTTAATAATGCGGTCAGTTACTTGAGGGGACTTGTGGGGCTGGAACCAAAAATCCTCTGTGGAACTACTAAAAATGCCCTACACAATAATTAGCCCTCTGGGTCCGCAATGGCATTCACCTGGCTTAGGTACGGAATATGTCCTTTGATTATCTCAACCCTATAGCTCGAAGTTTTGTGACTTGATTACACAAAGATTATTCTTCATAACCATATTAAAACCATTACGTGAACCTAAATGTAGGATATAAAACCCAAGGAAACTTTCATTAACATTAATTTATTTTATGTTAGTTTCGTACCGAAATTCAATTAACTGAAATGTAATTAGATTAGCTAGCGTATACCATCAGCTAAAGCCAAGTTTGCATATACATAAGATTTGCTCGTAAATACTTAAAGATTCAACCGATTTCTTTAGACATGATAGTGTGATAATTTATGCATTTGTTACTTCTTTTCGCCAGAGCTACGCTTGCCAAAAGAGCCCCAGCTGAACTATCAAGGCCCTTCAGGCCAACAGCGTTTGTATTAAGTTCTTAAAAACCATAATCTACCTGCTTATTTCATACGTGGGTTTCACAGGCGAATCATACGATTATGATTGTATGAACTAATAAACCATGTCTATCGATATTTTGTCTTGGCTGTATTTGGCAAGATATCCGAAAAATTATTTTTTAAAATATGTTACCATCTAGACAAGGGTAAGAGTTTAGAAAATTTGCAATAAAGTATTTTCTAAAAGATTTATTAAACTATCGCTAATTTGAATAAATGAAGGGCAGCGTTTACTTACGAATAACAATATTAAACGTTTTAGTAAAAGTAAGAAACTTTAAATGGTAAAACATTGTAATAGCATCGAATTTTGTATTTTTTTTTATATAATAACATGATGTACCTACGTGTAAGTTTTTAGTATTACCCAAAAAGGCTAGAACTGGGATCTTTTACAACCAAACATTTTGTCTGGGTGCTTGTTCTGTTGCGGTGTTCATGATATAGAAAATATTTAAAGTGACACGAAAGACAATTAATGTGCTTGAATAATTACGCAAATTACGAGATGCGTGCGAGACACATTTTTCATACTAAATCGCGTCACGTAGAGAAACCTAGTTCGTCGACCAAGCGCCCACTGCGACACCTCGTCCGTGACCGTGTGTATGCTAATTACCGCTGCATTTAAGATATAGGCCATTTCCTGCTAACAAAGAATGCGAAACTTTCCCTCAAAACGTTTTTTCAGATGTGTGTTCGGCGTATCAAAGCATTGTGGCGATTTTGGAGAAATTCACGATCGTCCTTTTGCATTCTGCACTTGTTTCTCACAATTCGAACGAATCGATCTGGAAATATACTCGTATAACAAAACATGGAAAGTGTGTTTAAATTAAAGTTTCTTATTGCGTAAAGACCAAATATGTTATTCGATTATAGTTATGAAATTGCATCGCTTTTCATTACAAAGTGCAATAAACTAAATAAATAATGTATAATATGTATCATTTCCTTTAGCTTTCGATTTCTTTAACCGTAATAGTCAATTGTTTAGAACAACTTTATTTAAAGAGAGGGGGCGCCGCGCATTAGCAAAGCCAGTTCGCGCAGTTAGCTTACAACTATGCGAGCAATCGTCGCGATTTTCTTCCTCGCCACATGTACTAATGGCTTACGCGAAACAAAAAATACAAAACTACTTCGCGATGTTACAAATTGTGTTAAACATAATGGTTTGTCAAAATGTGTTGTCGCTTTCGGTGTATGGAAGGCGGAAAGGGCTATCGAACCGGATCTAAATGAGTTTATTTGGATTGATTATGTTAACCATACTGATGAGGAACTATATTCACGATTGTGTGATGGTACAGAGAGGCTGTTACGCTATCGTCCATTAACTATGGATCTTGGAGATCGCTACACGCTGAAGATGAAGTCTACGGGAAATAACTCGCTTAATTTCGACGTCATAGAAAGTAATTATTTTTTAATAATAATCCTATTCGCAAATTCTATATATTACTTCTACATAATATCGCACTTGCGAGCCTTCTGGCAGTGTGAGTGTTCATGGGCGGCGGGGCGGTATCACTTAACATCAGGTGAGCCTCCTGCCCGTTTGACTCCTATTACAAAAAAAAACTAAAATTATAATTTATTTCATATCTTAATCGATTTTGAATAATTTCGGGGAAACAGAAAAATATAAGACTGTTTAAAGGCGTGGCAAACTTTAACGCAAAAAGTGAAGTAATCGTGAAGTAACAAACGCTCTTAGTTTGTAGACTGAACGCAAACTGAGCGTTTTTAAAGGCAGTTTAAGTTATTGCCCCGTGCCACCACTATGTGGAACCAGCTTCCCACTGAAGTATTTCCATTTCGACTTAGGGTCCTTCAAGAAAATAGCGTACCAATTCTTAAAAAGGCCGGCAAATGCAGACATGGTATTGAGAGTTTTCATTGGCATCAGATATGATGAATGAAAGTGAAAACTTAACATCAAACGTGCCTTTTGCACATTCACCCCCTGTTCTGTTCGTAGAATGATTACTCGCTTTCAACACAAGGCCATTAAATATTTGCTGTTGTTTATTTTAGGGGTGCTCCAAACAAATTATGTTCTGAAGTCATAATTAAATATTTTAAAAGCGGAAGGAAAGCAGGAATTTCATGTAACAAGATACTTCCTTACATGTGTAGCGATGCGAGATAAATAAATCAAACGTTAATAGAATACAAAATTTATGAAGGTATATATAAAAAGATACATGCAATATATGTTGCGTGCATATAATCCTTGTGTAATACGGTAGTAAGACAACAGCGCTTCTCATATATGTTCTTTATTTGTCGACATTTTTATTTCTTATTTATATAAGGAAATATAAATTGTGCGCATATAAATTTTATGTCAACTAACTTTAAAAAATCATTAAAAGTTTAAAGTTAATTAAACTAAATGAGCACATCTTTAAATTGGCTCCAATAAATCGAAACTAAAACCTTTTCAAAGTGTTTATTTAAATTTCAGATAAAAACGCAAACACCGGACGTACAAGCACAAAAAAGATGACAAAGACGTTCTACCAAGCTTTGCCTTTCTTAATTCTACCCGGAATAGTAATGTCTGCAATTCTACCATTTTTCTTGCCTACGCTTACAATGGCTACCGTGGCTACAGTAATGCTTAATAATATGGCGTTAGTCGGAGCTGTGCTCATGCTTTTAAGAAATAATGCCTTTAACGACCGTAATTATCCGAAAAAGGTAATTTATCTAAATGCTGGATATGGATTCGGCTACGATAGACCCAAATATGATCCTTTGGCGAACGCACCATCGGAAAATTTAGATGAGGTCGTTTCACCCAATCACGTAACTGAATACAGCACAGAGGTCACCCACGACACAAAGGACTACCACCTTGTCGGAGTGGATCCGAGCACCGGTATCTCATATCCATTCAATGCAGACTGGTTGAAAAACACACAAAATAGCCCCTCAAAGGTAAAGAACGTGCAGATAATTGGTGAAGTACCGAGTGTAACTGATTGGCTGAAGCCCAACTACAAATGGCCACCTGCAAGCAACAGATGAAATTGCCAAGTTGTTTTACATTCCACTGATTGCTATTTATTTTAAGTAGGCGTCTAAAATTTTCTCTAACTTTGAAAGTTTTTTCTTTAATTGGACTTGGGCTACTACTTCGTCTACATGGATATAGGAAATTATTCTTTCGAGAAGAAACTAACAAAACCCCCCTAAAATCTTATTTGAGTGATTTCGTTAGAATAAGCCTGTACTTTTCCTCTTTAATGTGTAAATTAGTTCTTGCCTTGTATATGTCGGAACAAAAAAGCTGTACCAGGGCCATTGCTTCGATATATATTATAGTTTCAGGGTGTAATAATATTATTTATAAAGGTAGGAATAAGAAGTAGTTCGTAGAAAGAAGGAACGCAGAGACATTATTGTAAGCTCTAGGATTTTTTTCTATAATTATATTCTCCAATTTCCTCGTAGTAAATTGTTTCTAGGGTAAATAATTTAATGATTTTACTAAAGATATGAAAATAATTATTGTGTAAAACGATAGAAAGATTGGAATTGTATGAGAATAAAGCAACGTAATTATTTATGAAATTTTTATTGTATCCCTTCTGGTCCTATAACAAAACATGTCTAGTATAATACAAAATATTGTTACATTTTCTTTAACCTTAAATAAAAACCAATCGACTTATAATCAATCTATATCACAAAATATAAACATGAACCTTATTTTATGTAGTCAACACAACCAAAATAAATATACCATAATCCCATAATTTAAGGAACATTATCCTAATGCTAATTATAAGGTACAGAAAGAAAAATTCCACGCAATACTCATATTGGTAGGTGGAACGTACATAAATATAAAATTGTATTAAAACTACAAGTTATTATTTAATACATTTAGAGTTACCAACAATGAGGAATTCGCGATTTTTCTTTTTATTTCTAACCGTTTTCACATATATTTACACTTTACAATATAAATAACTTCTTATTTAATCATTTTTTGTTAATTTCTTTAGTCCTCTTTGTTAGTAATTTCCGCTAACTTTCGCTCTTCTTCCGGCATATCCGTGTCATCCCATCCCCAAATGGGATTCTCAGGATGATGGTGGTCGTCTTCTTCGTTCTTCATTCCTAATGGATGAGTTCCATCTCCAGTTCTTGTAACTCGTTTCCGTAACATCTCCATGGAAACTGTCTTTAAATCGTATGCTAGACCTACGTAATATAAAACGTTAATATGTTGATAAATTTAAAAATGAGTTCGTATAATGTTAATGGAGATAGCGACTTTATTGCTTAAAGTGATTTTCAAAATACACGTACTTTTGAGTCATGGAAAAGATATGACTAGTTTGAAGTTAAGATATTAAAACAGAGCGAAACCAAATACTACACCAGCTTTAAATTAAGTGATGTAGATTTCCTATAATAGTGACTAGTGTAGTCCATAAACCTTGCTTTCAAATTTATCGCAGGCAAATAAAAACCCTGCTATAGCAAGAAGGGATTAGTTTGGACACATGAAACTATAGTGAAATTATTACGTACCCCACTTCGCAGCTAAATCTATAAGCGCTGTTGAGAGGTTAGTCCTATAATCTCCCAGCTCAGCTGCTTTATAATCCCACGGGAACACGTGGTGGTAATTGTGCCAGCCCTCTCCAAAGGCTAACATCGCGACAACTTTATGATCTGTGGCGCCTATGTATCTGTAAGTAGCAAACGTTGCCATGTACATTATGCTGTGACGATTTATATAAATAATTTATCTTTGATTATCCAAAGAAGTCTGGTATTTTTATGCATTGTATAATATAATGCGAAAATTTATAAAATATTAATAAATAGTATTAAAGCCATTGTAATTTATACAAAGTCAAATTTTTCTAATATTAGCAAGCATGTGTTACTCGCGCCGGATTTCACCAATCTATTATGATGACTATGCTAGGTATACATTTTCATAAATATTCCGTTCCATCTCTAGACTCGTTTGAGTAATAACCGGAAGTAAATCTTTGTATTTATTAAAAAAAGTTTTTTCTCCATATTATCAGCTAGCTATGCTGGCAAATTATAATTATAGTCTACGAGATCTAACTCTTCGCTGCGTATTGGGCGCTTGTCAATCGAAAGTAGTTTATAGTAGTCGGTATATATATTTTTGTGCCTAGTTCACATATTCTACGTTTTCTATGTAAAAATTGCACTTTTTTACTTAACTTCCTTCAGAATAAATATGCATTTGATCGAATCCGCCTTTAATAACCTTATACCTATGCAGTACAATCGTTTTATAACGTTAGGGCAAATTTTAAAGCCTGAATCAAATAATCAGAGTTGTTTATTAAGTACTAACGGCTAGGTGTCATAAAGATTAAATTAGATTACCTTATTAAATCAGAAACTTAAAGGTCTTTCAGTGCCCTATTATTTTATTTTAATTACATTCTCCTCTGATCTAGGTCTGTTGTATTTTATATAAAATAATTGGACCCGATATTTAGTATATTTAATTTAACTATGACCACTGATGTATTATATTAGTATAAGCCACAGTGAATGTTTAACCGAAATAAATATAATTTTATTTACATATTGCATTCGAATCCCAAAAACTGGGTCAGTGTGAGTAAACATTTTCTTGTGCTTACTCGCCCCATTCAATCGTTTTTACGATATAATCTCAATCTCTAAATTCAAAAACCAATGTATTATTACTGTTACAGACTTTGTGTTCGAATCGTGCTCTTATTTTTAACCGATTTAAAAATAACCAAAGGAGGAGCTTATCAATTCGACGTGTGATTTTTTGTTTATATTTTTCATCTAGGTTCGAGGACGAGAGAAGTACATCGAACTTGCATACCAAAATGTTGGGATCGGTATAGCTGTCGATACTGGAAATTACAAAATGAGGGTTTTGATATCGCTTTATAAGGTAGGATAGAAAAGTTGTCAAAGTAACAAACAGAATTGTTTTTAGGTTTCACTCCTGATTGGACTGTTAAGCAAGATACTAACTGACTTGGCCATAACAAGTGACGATCAGGGGTTTAAAACATAACATAACCAGTTCACTAAATCACAGATGGGAAACGTTTATGCTCATAACTTTCTCCGTAGTTAAAAGCGAAAGTAATACTTACTTATCGTATGGCCGATTGCCCCAGATATGGGCTGCTGAGTTGACCAACCATGTAAAGTGGAGTGATATTGTGTAGCGGAACATGGATGCCACATACCAGGATGCCCATGCGCTCTCGTTCCATAGAGCGACTGGAATCCATGCCGGCATGACGAAACATAGTAGTGGCATCACTACTAGATAAGTCCTGAAAGTTTATATTACATTAATATATTTCATAATATGACAAAAGAAACGAAGTAATACTTCATATCTCAAAACATAAAGATCATAAGAAAAATTGTGTAACTGTTTCTAAATCAATATATCAAGCCGCGACTGGAGAAAAGTTATTTCATCAATAACAAATTAAGTGTATGCGAATACATCAGTATTCTCATATTTTATATATGTAAGGTAAACTCTTACAATTCGATCCTTTTAGTATGAAAAGATATATGAATAATGAAATGAACACAATTCTTTTAGGTATTCTCTCCTTTCAACTGGAAGAAATAATAGTAATTACGCTTAGTTTCGTTACGTTTTTACCCAAAACTTGAAACCGAGATATCTCTCAGAAGCCGAATGAAAATGAAAGAAGTATGTAGTCGAATTGAAATGTCTCATTTTAAAAGTTCGTCCGTATCTTTACAATTGGTAGTCGATAATCTTAATTGTAAGAGTCGGTATAGACTTGTGCCTTACTTACATATCTTTGCATCTGTTTCTAAAATTAACATGATTTTTTGGGACGGAAATATATTTCACTATCTTCCGAGCAAGTGCACATAGATACATTGGTGTAAGGATGTAAACGCACGACTTGTTTGAGAATAGCACGTGCACTAGGCCAAGACTGCTCAAATCTTTCGTATATAAACTAAACATCATGAAGGAGTGGACTTATGAATTTTTTGTTATGAATACGCCCGCGAAGGTTTTTGGTAGATGGACTTTTATGAAGTAACAGCGTACTACAGCGGCATGATATATTTTTACTTTTTATGTTTTTCTCTTGTGTGACATGTAACTTATTTAAGCCTAAATCGCATCATTCACAAAAGCTTTTGTTTGACATACAAATATAAATAATGCAGATGTACTTGCTTTTTCTGAAACATGACGATCGGATCCCTTTCAATGTCTGACATATCCACCGCAGCACCTTTTTCTAAGACATCTTTGTGCTTCCGTAACATCAGCCATCCAATGTGAGAGAAAAAGAATCCTCTTTTGGCGTTGTGAGGGTCCGCATCTGTCTCTGTGTATTTGTGGTGAACTCTGAAAAAATAAAGCCTTTTTAAGCCTTAAAAATTCTGGGTATGAAGTCAAATTAAGATATAGATAACTATGTCTATGTTATGGTATATAAATTAGGATGTATATGTAAATGTTTTGCATATATATAATATGCCTAACTTTAAATTTTCTTATGTTTTTATTAATAATTGTTAAGATACACAGCTGTCGCATTAGTGGTAATAACTGTGTTTAATAAACAAATAAGAATATTAAAATTAATTGTCTACTCTATAACAGTCACGTACTAATTAAACTATATGCATTTATTTTTAAAAGATATATTATTTTTTTCACATATATCAAGTAAAACATCGTAAAGTACTACCCATATTATTATCATGCTAACACGCAGTTTTAGTTATGTTGATAACCCTTATCAAGCTTAGATCTTCCTCTAACAAAAAGAGATTAATTTATGCTTTATGTGTAATCAAGGGCGTATCCAGGGTCTCTTTATATTATTTTATTGATAGTATTGAAAAACAGCTTTTTTAAGTTATATATTGGATATAAACACACAAACCCAGTACAGTAATAGTCTCAATCATATTTTTTTAACTTCGACTGTGTGACCCTTCTAAGGTGATTGAGAGATCCAACCCTGCTTATAATGTACGAATTTACCTGTGATCTCGGACCCATTCGTAAATATGGTTTTGAAATGCTATAGTTTGTAATATAGCCAGGAATAGTCTCAGTGGCCACCGAGCTTTGTAAGCTCTATGCGCCCACAACCGATGAGCGCCCGCTGTAACGCCCATAGCTGCTGTAGAAGCGAAAACCATGGCTGAAACATAAGAATATTATTTTATTTATTTATTTACACTTAATTGCCATAATACACATAAATATACATATAGAAAAAAAACAAAAAGTAGGTTACATAAGTTATTAGGCAACGGGCGGCCTTATCGCTAACAAGCGATTTCTTCCAGGCAACCCTAAAATGGATCAATAGAAAAAAAAAGAAACACCTACAGAGGGTAAAGTACAAGAGATGCATAATTAATTAACAAAAAGATACTATTTTTATTTATATCCCCAAAAATGTTTTACATAACAAAATTTCTACAAAAAAAATTTGCTCGTAATATGTATCTTCCTAAATGCCAAAAATAATAATAAAACTAGCCACTCTTGTGAATTCAGCCATAGTTTAAACAAATTAGTCTACACCTATAAAATTACAAACTTATTACTAGCTTACTATTCCTCAGATTCTTGTTAGTATTCCCAAGAAATACTTAAGAATAATAATTAAACTAGCGAATAGCTCTCGAGAAAGTCACCAATTTACAACTTCAATATAATTATATTTTTTTAATTATGTAGTATCTTTTTTTACGCGCCTCACAACAAAGGATAAAATTACTTTATAAAATAAATATAACATCAAAGATTAAACTAGCGAATAGCTCTCGAGAAAGCCACCAATTTACCACTTCAATATAATTATCTTTTTTTAATTAGTATCTTTTTTTACGCACCTCACAACAAAGGATAAAATTACTTTATAAAATAAATATAACATCAAAGATTTTAATATTTATACTGTGAAATGTCGCTTTTAATTAAGTAAGAGTAGCTTGATCTGATCACTTCTTAAAACTTTTGTACACAATTTAACAGTTTCAATAATAAATGTTTCAATCTATATTACAAATTAATAGAGCAGTATTTTATAATAAACCTACCAAGATTATGAATACATTAGTGATAACATATTATGTTGGCGAGCAGCTTTCTCTAAAAGCTGATTGAAACAGTCTAAAAAACGAACTAAACAAGATTATACTAGAATCATGGCCAAAGTATATTTTCGTTGTAGTACGTACATTTAACACAAATACGTAGAATTTTTGCAATTTAAAAGAAACTTGCAAGAGTTTCAAAACTTTAAGAAAAACGACAATGAATAAAACGAATAACAAAGGATTATAGAAAAACATGAAGACGCTTTATTTTTTTATATACTCGTATAATGGGGTACTGAACAGATTTTAATAAATTTTGACGTCGAAAAATGGCATGCTTTATAGATAAAAAACTTCTAATGTTAATGTCTAATTTTTTTTTATTATTGACGATTATAGGTGTAAATTTATGTCAAAAATAAAATTTCATTTTATACTTACCAAATAAAAACGTCACCAGCTTAGCTTTTCCAGTAAAGATAAGATATATTCCATACAGACTAGCTGCATGTAAGTAGATAAACGCTAAAACGTTTCTCCATACTATTTGCCATCTGAATAAAATTGTAAAAAATATATTAAAATATAACTTATAAAATCAACACTTTTATCTTTATAATAAACGTCAAGTAGGCTTTATATATAAAACGTTCATTCATTTATCGATAACATACAGTTAATTCTAATAATTGAAAATAATTATTGACGAGCATTTATTATCTCGAAATTATGCTAATTTATCATTCCCTCAGGTAATTTTAAATTAAATTATGTGTAATTATAAATAAAACTATGATTTGTAAGCTATAAGAATGTAATGAGACAATAAGGTTAGATAAATATTTAATGCATCTTTGTAATTTAGTGTTTTTTTATTTAAACTAAACTTTTAACTAAAAATTTATTAAAGAATTGTGTGACTTCCTTAATTATACTTACTCATAATCTCTTCTTTTGTTACGTAACGCAACGTTGTTAGAAAAGCCATCGTCAACATTTTTGGCGTAGCCATTAGTCTCAACAGCCATTGTCTCTAGTCTGCCTTATTTATAATCTGAAAAATAAAACGTATACATATTATTCATATATTGGTGAAATCATGATTGCAACTCTGTATATTTTAGAGAGGGTGATCTAAAATACATATTTTAACACGGCCGATCGTCACATGTTTGCATTGACTGCTTTGTTTCACTCGGATTGTGTAGGATGCGTTTTTTTAATACATATTAAGATTTTTCCAATTATATTAATTGTTAGTAGTTACGTCCTCAATTAATAATTTTGTAGTGTTTTGTGATTATTGTAAGGCAAGGTATCAGTAGGTTGGACTTATTATTTTAGTATAATGTTGTGTATCGTCTGGCCGGTTCGGTGGCCTTTTTGTAGTACAGTGTTATTTTAAAATATCCATAAAACATAAATTTGCTAGAGTAATAAAAAAATAAAATATCGACTTATTTAGAATTATTCTTATTTTTAACTTTAATTTTAATTTTATTTATTATAGGTACACCGTTACACACGATTTACTCACACTTCTAACTTTAATATTATTATTATTATTTTTCTACTTGGTATTATTATTATTTATTTTATTTTATTAGAGGCGCAAACTAGCTGCTGTGGTCTCTGGCAGAATGACCAGCGCTGCGGAACTTTTTGCTCCTCAGCATAATGCTGAGCCGGGGCCAATTACAACCACACTACACACACATTGCACACTGGAAGCGAACTGAATAGCAAAAGGGAATTTTTAATTTTAAATTTTTATTGTTTTTGATGTATTATTTTTTTTTTCTTTAAGTATTGTTATTTTGTGTGTTTATGTGTGTGTGTTTTCGTTTGTAATAAATGTTATGTCTATGTCTAATATTAATTAAAAGACAACACATAGGACTTGAACTTGAAATAGCAAAATATGTGTCGGTTATTTAAACTTTGTGTTATATTAGGTCCTTACATATGAAATTGGCGTTTTGTTTTGAGGAACAAAAAGTCGAATATTTTTAAATATAATATATTTAATTAATCAAAGTATGAACCATTGTTTTCTATGCCCTTTTGCCATCTCATAGGTAGTTCATTGATCCCTTTACTAAAAAAACCAGTCGGACGGGAATCAATAAAATCTGTGAAGGCGATTTGGACTGCCCCATCAGAGTTAAATTTTTTCCCTTGCAAGAAGTTGTCCAAATTTCGAAAAAAAATGGTAATCTGTTGGAGAAAGGTCCGGGGAGTACGGAGGATGTCTTAGACATTCCAATTGAAGCTCTTCTAATTTGGTAGCCGTCTGTTGTGCAGTGTGTGGTCTAGCGTTGTCGTGAAGTAGCAGTGGCGTGGAGCGATTGACCAGCCTAGGTTGTTTAGCCGCTAGCTTTTCCATCATGGTTTGCAATTGCTGACAATAGACATCAGCCGTAATAGTCTGGCCAGATTTGAGAAAACTGCAATGAACAATACCGGCACTAGTCCACCAAACGCTTACAAGTAACTTTTTTGGGGTTAATTTTCGCTTGGGGCAGGATTTGGCTGGCTGGCCAGGATCCAACCATTGTGCTGAGCGCTTCCAATTATCGTAAAGAATCCATTTTTCATCACAGGTAATGATTCGGTTTAAAATACCTTCATTATTGTGCCGGTTCAGTAATGTAACGCAGCAGTCGACGCGCTTTTGCCGGTTTGCTTCAGTCAATTCGTGAGGTACCCATCTTTCAAGCTTTTTAATCTTCCCAATTTGCTTCAAGTGAATTAAAACAGTTTTATCACTAACACAGCAGCCTGCAGCTAAATCGGACGTGGTTTGCGATGGATCCGCTTCCACAATAGCCTTCAATACTTCATTATCAACTTGGGTCTCAGGCCGTCCACGGGGCTTGTTCTGCAGGTCGAAATTTCCAGAACGAAAATGTTGGAACCAAAAACGAACTGTGTTTTCTTTTGCAACATGACCGCCATACACATCATTCACCCTTCGAGTCGTTTCCGCAGCACTAGTGCCACGGCGGAACTCGTATTCGTAAATAATGCGATACTTTAAGTTTTCCATTTTGTAAAATGAGTGACGTAAACAGAAAAAAACAGAAGGAAAAAAACAAATGAATGACGGTCATCGAAGCACAAATACATGAGTAAATAGCTGTGCAAATTTTGATTTGGAATTCTTAACCAAAGAGGAGATATTTGAGGTCAAAGTAGACAAAACGTAAAACGCCAATTTCATATGTAAGGACCTAATATAATTAAAAATAACCATAATACATTTATATTATAAATTAATTCGTTATACATAATAAGTTTAAATTTGAAACGAGCTAAGAAGTCAACAGTAATAAATGACACATTACGAGTATATCCGTTTCGGTAAAAGAGAATTCGAAGCCTAAATTTGACCTCAATCGTCTGAATTGGCCGATAAACTCTTCATCTAATCTATCTACCCGCGAAACTGGATATACACAAAAAATAAACTTCAACGGTAAATCGTACAACAGATGATGTACGATTTACCGATGATGATGTTCATTTATTTAAAAAAAAATGAATATAGGTAGGTATGTGGCAGTGAGACGGATGTTAACTTTTTGCAGTACATATTTATTACATTTATAGCCCCAAAATAAGTCCCACGTCTGATCATTGTATTAATTCACATATATTTTCACACGTTTTACATTCCTAAGTACATATTATAATTCTATTGAATTATATGTAAATGTCATTAACAAAAGGATTTTATAATAATATCTAATCATAAATTTAACTGCACAGTAATTTAAATTAATAATATGCTTCCCATAGTTAATTTATTTATTTATTTATTTATTTATTTAATAACAGCACAATGGCCAAACTTAGACTAAAAAACACAATAAACAATACAATAAAATACAATTAAGATTTTCAACGCATTACCCCCTTATCCCCTCCAGGTACACTCTGAAAGCACAGTATACCACCCCCATAAGCTTCCCAAACAGGTCGCTCTCCGGTGAAGAGTCGAGAAACCCATTAAGCAGTGAGAGTAGCCGGGGAATGGGCGCTTGTTGTCGCTGGACAGTGCGAGCCGAACGCACAGCGAAAAGGTTATGTTTCCGGCAGCGGTAATATTTGTCCGGGACGTATAGCCTCATGATCTCTTCCAGCAAGTATGCGCTTTCCGTTTCATTCTTAATTACACTCAAACCAAACCTGACCACCGAGAAATCCCTACGAAGCTCTAATGAATTATACCCTAACACCCCCATCAAGAACTTTGTAGGGTAGAGGTAAGGAAAGAAATTGTATCTTCTTTTATACAGATTTCTCAGGAACTTCTTTTGAACTCGTTCAATCATATCCCCATAATACCTTTCATAAGGGGACCATATGACGCAGCTGGTTTCGAGAATTGGCCTTACTAATGATGAATATAGCACCCTAGTGGCAGTGTCCGTCAGACCAACCGAATTTCGCAGGACAAACCCTAATCTCCTAAAAGCAGCATCCGTAATCGTCCGAATATGCTCCGCAAATGAAAGATCGGGCACGAAAAGGACACCCAAGTCGCGGACTCTGTCTACGCGCCTAATAACTTTCGATCCTATGCTATAGTCGCAGAGTATTTTATTCGGAGAGGCACTAAAGGTCATCACTTCACATTTGTCATAGTTGAATTGGAGTTTATGTAATTCACTCCAATGCAGCAGTTCATCCAAATCAAGTTGCATACACAGACGATCATTGTCAGTCTCAATTATTTTAAAGACCTTAACGTCGTCAGCAAATAATAGTATTTTGGAATATTTGATAACGCTTGGAAGGTCGTTAATCATTATTAAAAATAGCAACGGTCCCAGGTTTGAACCCTGGCTAATACCAGAAATTGTTGGATAAGGCTGCGAAATATATTGTCCATATTTAACATATTGGTTACGATTTGATAGGTAACTAGAAAAAAACTTAAGCAGAACAGGTCCACACCCAATTGCGGCCAGCTTTTGGAGAAGAATGTCGTTGTCTACTCGATCAAACGCTTTGTGGAAATCCAAATACACTACATCCACCTGACACCGCCTATCAATTTCACGCGATACCATGTCAGCCAAAGTCAATAGATTAGTATTAACTGATCTGCGTGGAAGAAAGGCGTGCTGGCAAGGAGTGATGTGGGGAATGCATTTAGGCAACATTAATGAGTGTAAGGACATTTCAAACACCTTCGCCAGCGTACACAGAATCGCGATAGGCCTGTAGTTTTCAGCTCTGCTTCTACAATCAGCTTTAGGAATAGTTAAGCAGTTGTAATCGATTTTTTTCTGAATGGAAAAACAAACTATAAAAATGATATTATATTTCCGGATACGTATTTTAAGTAGACATGTTCCTTCCTTCGATTCGATTCGCTATCGGACCTTTGCCATATTATATATTTTTGTAGGTGTCGTCTTTTATATTACTCTGAGAGGCAATTAACAATTCAACAGTCGCTTTTATAACACTAAAACACAAAGCATTGAATAATTTGCCGCTACTTTTATGACACTTAAATGTCTTGGTATGTAGCAAAAACGAAAACTTACGCATAATATTATTAAAATTCGAAAGTGACTGTTTTCCTTTTCTCGTACCGACGATGCAATTCGCACAGAATATTATTCCATAGACATCATTCTTTAGAGGCAATCAATTATTTGAATCTATATTTTCAATTAATTATTTTATCGCGCGACAAATATATTTTAGAAAACCCGGTAAAATGATGCTACCATCAGATGTGAAAATAGGAAACAAACGATAACGATACGAAAACGATAGTTGCAATAGCGAAAATATTTAAGAAGGTTAAGGCACAAGCTGAGGTAATGAATTTAAGAAAAATAAAGATGTTGCTTTGAACTAAAATATCTTCAACCGTAGCCGATTTATAAGGCTTACTGTTAAAATCTATAAACGCTTATAATTCTCGAATATCCGGCTTGAGAGAATTCTTAATTTAAAAATATACACTTTTCACCTGTATTACGCATGCCAAACAAATAAGCTCGGTCAGAAAGCACACGTAACTTTTACTTCCTCGAAAGAAATGTAAGTGTGAAGAACCCGTTTTACACTTGACCTCGACTGTGAGTAACGTCAGTGAATTTGCTATCCAATGCCACTTTCACCACATCGTCACTGTGCAATGATTACTTCGTGCGCTCGTACTTCACCATAATGTGGTGTCATTGATAAGCGTTAGCAGCTTATGTAATTCGAAAACCTGAATATTGAAATCGTATCGAATTGCTCTAACAATGTAATCGAGGATTGACAGGTTTTACTATACATACAAAATAACAATATTGTGTACGTGCTGATTACGTTTTTAAAGAATATATACGAGTCTTTAAAGTTTAGCAGGCTTTTGAATAGATAAAATATTTTTATATGATAATATACAAAAATAAGTATTTATAACTCAATAATAGTTTATTTACTAAATCTAATATGTCAATGAATTATAAATAATTTTATTTCATTACTTGTATTATAGCATATTACTCTTAGAAATTTAAGTTAGTAAAACACTTTTCTATGTCTCACGGAACTGCGTATTTCTCCAGCTTAAGACTTACACACCTTAGTTAAGAAACTAAATAATATATATATACAAAAACTTTCTCATAAGCGCATAACTTACGACGGTTTTCTCATTGAAGATGTCGTGGGCACTATTTGTGCTAATAACAATCGCTCTTTGCAACTAATTTGCCTGCAAATATTATTATACACAGTTTGTCAAATGAGACTAGATTTCATCTTAAGTTATTACGTAGCAGCAGTGACATTATGTTTTCTAGTTACACGCTAATGTATCTACAATGTACGTACTTTAACATATAACATGACCATTCCAGGCAAATAACAATATGAAGGGCTACTTTAAAAACGAGAAAGTACCTATAGCTAATTTTTTTAGACGTTTCATGTAGAAATGTATCGCATGCTGATGTTATCAATTTACCGCCGAGGAAAACCTTCAAAAATTTATTGTCAATTATTTATTAAAATTAATTAAAATACTTGTTGACATGAATGGAAGAAGAATAAATAAATAGAGAAATTAAGACTCGCCAAATGAAGAGGATTGATGAGTGTTACCATAGTTAGAGTCTGGCTAATGAAAGAAGATAGTTGAATTATTTGAAAACTTTCGGATGGCAACACAGAACTTACTTCATGCAATTACTCATTTTTATTTCTATTATATATTTTTCCGAATAGTTAACAGTTATAATAGCCTTAACTTTTATTTGATAGAATATTTCGTTTCTTTCGCAGGAAATCTGGAGGATGTAGAAGGAGTCGATGCAATAGTGAAAACTATTGGTATGCTCACTGGTATAGAGCTAAATCCCCTACGACACAGAATCGCCAACATGAGATAAGAGAATAGTTTACTTTTGGTTTAATTTCTTAGAAATACAGTTACTTTCAATGTAAAAAATAATAAAATAAAACCAAGTATCAAGTAAGTTTAATCCACAAAATATATCAAACTTTTAGGGATACCATACCATTTTTTTATTATTTGTCTACCAATTTTTACATGCCAAGACATAGTACACAAACAGTTACGGAACTATTTCAAATGCACGTTTAATAGACAGATGAGGACAAATATATTGTAAATATACCTAGGGCTATTTGTTGTCAAAACCAGAGGGTAACATAGAACATTTCTGGAAGTATTTGAATTTTTGTATTAATTTTTTATGAGTATAAAAAAAATTATTTAAAATTTTTGTCACTCGGAAGTGACACAAACACGAAAAGAAATAACCATCTCATGAATATATTAAAATTCTTATGCGAATAAATAAAAACCGCAATATATTACAACCGCTTGCATCCATCGAAATTTGAATAATTTTAGCAACTTTATTACCACCATGAATGAATCGTTTAGTATTGAAAATAACCCAAACAAAAGTTTGAATGTTTTATAGTTTCGTCCTAGAATCTCGTCGTAAAATTTATTCTCTCAACACAAAGATGACGAATTATTTAGCAACATTTACTTATCTATAAGTACTGAGAAAGGCCTAGAAATTATTGTTTACTTGCCTAGCGTTTGTCTACGTGGTTTGAGGACCCGTAGGCTACTTTTTTTCATTTATAAAAATATTTAAACGGGTTCTAATTTTGATGCCTGGATAACTATGAGAAAGTTCTCAAAATGATACAAATTTTAGAACCCCGGCCGCGTCATATTCTTAGTATAATTTAAAATATTGATTCTTCTTGATTCATTAAATTGACTAAAATATAACTATTATTTCTAGTAGCAAACAAATCTTTCCAAAATATATATAATTAATCTACTCATACTCAAAACTATTCTTAGTTAGCTAAATGTATCTGACATTTACGCAATAATACTATATTTAATACGTAAACACACCATTTAATTTTAAATTAAACCATGGTCTTGAGATGAATTAATAAAAAAACCCAATACAGCTTGGCACTGTGCATTCTCCTCTTATTCAGTTTGTTTAGTTTCTATTCAATCTGCGCAAATGACATTTTACGTTTCAGAGAAAATGCAAATAATTGCTATTTAATGGGCATTAACTATCAGTGTATTAGCTTAGTATAATGATTTAACTCCTGAGTTAAACTGCTTAGAGTAAAACGTAGTCAAGTGTTTTTTGTAACTATATATTAAACATCAACATATATTTATTGATAGTTAAATTATCAAATGTTAAATTAAACATTTTCACACAGAAACCCTTTGTTTGGTTGGTTATACCTTCCTCAATCCTTATACAAGCATATTCTTAATTGGACCCAGTTCTTCCTGAGTTAAAGCGTTTAAACTCTTCATCTTTATAACATTCTATGTATAAACAGAACAGTTCAAAGCTGTAGGTTCTCATATTCTAGATGCCTGTTTAAAATAATCGAAATGCGAAACCTCAAGCCCGACCCTGTAACAGTTTTAAAGCTATGGTACTAGATCGTTGTATTTCACGACCGTTAGGTAAGCCACGACCCGAATATTGTACATCACATTTTATTTATTTATTTTCTTAACATGCCCCAAGCTAAATTAGGAACAAACCTTCACATTATTAATTGATTAACTCAGGAACAACTGGGTCGAATTAAGAATATGATAGTGTAGAAGGATCGAGGAAGGTATAACCAACCAAACAAAGGGTTTCTCTGTAAATGTTTAATTTAACATTTGATAATTAACCGATAAGATAAAAAAAGAGAAATTAAAGTATTACCGAATCAATAAATATATGTTGATGTTTAATATATAGTTACAAAAATCACTTGACTACGTTTTACTCTAAGCAGTCGTAGTCAGGAGTTAAATCATTATTCTAAGCTAATACACTGATAGTTAATGCCCATTAAATAGCATTTTTATGTATTTTCTCTGAAACGTAAATTGTCATAGATAAAGCTTTATAATAGTAGTAAAAATACAACATATGCATTAAAAATTATACTGAATTAATCTTTAATTGTAATTACTTTTATTTAATGATTATGTGTAAGCTCACCTGATAAAGGTAACCACATCCCAGACACGCAGCATCCTAAATTCCATCCATGGATCCGTAGTAAATGTCTCGACCTTTTTAAGTTTATTTTATAATTTTAAATTTAAAACTAGTACCTACTACATATACTATAGATTTAATTATGATATCTGGTGTAGAATTCATGTTAATTTTATATAAAATAAACCATGCGTGTGCAAATCATTATATTCACTTATCGCTTATCAGATTTAAATAGCATTTCCAACTCGAAACTTATCGCAGTATTGGCGCTTCGGTAAAAAATCTATTAAAATACATGTAAATCAAATGATACAAAAAGCCTTAAAATCGGTAAACGTATACAATTTTGATGTCTGGCTTTGTACAGGTTTCATGATGATACCACTGTCATTGGAACTCCAACATTATTCATTAAGATCTAATAGTTACGTATTTATTTACTTGTAAATGAGGTTTATTATTTTATTATAAATCATTAAAGTTATTTACGGAACAAATGCTTTATTTAGATTAATTATCATACAAAATAATTAAACAAAAAGTCATCCTCACGAAGAGGGAACGGAATAATCGAAACGTTATAAGCTAGTGTTGTTAACAACGCCAGTACGGGTTGTACTCATATATTCGAATTTCAGTTACAGTGTTGTTATTACCAACATTAATTCACACATATAAGTATTAATTACTGAATTGATTCGAATTATTTACATTAGTAGGTATGATCAAACTCAGTTTATTAGCAATTTAAAATAAATTACAAACGTGTACCACAGATGTAGTCGTGAAAATATTGATTTTGGTCATGTATTCTAGACTCGCCATATATGTAGCAGCCAATAAAATACTTCACATCACATCATTTTTTTCGCATGGAATACTATTGCTGCCATGTACAGCTATGTCAGACAAAAGTCTCTAAGTGCTTGACAGTAATACATATAAAAGTAGGACAACCTTTCTATCAATATATTCTACTAAAAGTATGAAACTTTCCCTACATCGAGAAATCTTGACAAGGTGAACGAAGATAAATAATTAATTTCATCTACCTATGGTTATACAATTAATTATGATACATAAATTCAGTTTTGTAAAACTATTTGAATATTATATTTGACGAGATGAATAATATAGATATAAGTAATGTATCGTTGCTGACAAAAAAAGTATTTTAATGAGTTCAAAGTTTTGAGGGCTGAGTCGCTTTTCCATTGAATGTAGCCAAATATTTTTAAAGAAAAAAATACGTTTATAAATAAAAAAATTAAAATGCACAGGCAAGATACGTTTAATAGTTCAAGTGTCTAAATACTAATATAAAGCAGATGTTGTTGATTGTCATACGTTGTTGTTAATTCTATATATACGTACATAATATATTTTAGTAAAACTTCAAAATATTCGCATTTATGTCAGTAATCTGTACACTAAATTATAGTACGAGATCCCGCTGCAGGATTGGTGCGCTCATCGACTATTTGTTTAAAACCAAATTTTTATGTTTATTTATAATTAAGAGAATATATATTTACTAGGGTGCCTATCAAAATTTGGCCGCCATTATTTTTAATTAAATTATTTTTAATTGATTTTTGGTAAAAAATTTCGTTCATGTACCTATTATTTAAATAAAATAACGTCTACATCACGGTAATTCATATGATGATTCTAAAAAAACACGGGTGCCGTTGCGCACCTGGCCGCACCTCTTTGCAGCCAAGTGTAAACAGGTATGATTTCGATAAATTTATACGTTTATAACCTATTTTTATTAATTATATGTCAAATTGAAGCTAATTTTTTTCTATTAATTATCATATAAAGTTGCTTAATTAAATCTGGCCGCAAATAAGGGCTACTGGCTGTTAAAGATAATAAATATTTAAGGTAGAGTGAAAGAGAGTTAGCGCGTAACATCATTTGTCAGACGAGGACAGCGATTGTCGGCTAAGCGACGCTTTTAAGCCATTGCGCATGCGTCGGTTTTGATGAGGTTTAGTACAATAATTTATGTGTCTCGTTTATATATAATGGTGGCTGTACACACTCGGCGAGAGCCTCTCGCCGAGAGTCTCGACCGAGAGGACCGAGAGAAGAGCGCAGCCTGTACACACTCGTTACGTTATTTGTATTTAAAACACCGTTAATAATGGACGTGGAAACCGCTGCTGCTGTTTGTCTTTGTGCAATAAGTTTTTTTTTTTTTTTAATTCTTCATTCATCTGCAATCAGCCTCTTGGCTTTTATCAGGTTTTATGGAAAATGTAGTTTATGGCAATTAGGGAACGCAAATCCAAAAATTTTTACTCCCTCCGTAATTTTTAAAATGTCAGATTGCGGCAAGTTTCGCCCTTTTTAGCCGATAGACACTGTCCGTCGTTTCCAAGAGGCCCGAAGCTAGGGGGTTCACGTGTTGCTGAAGTCGAGGTTGATCTTTTAATGTCTTCCTCGACAGTGGCAATTCCCAAATATTTATGGACTTCAGTATTTCGTGTTAACCACAGCGCTCATATTTCGCAGTGTTTTGTTTTGTAGCCGCTGCAGAATTTCGATATTGGAGCGGCTTGCTGACCCCCAGAGCTGTATCCCATAGAACCATATTGGTTTAATTACAGATTTGTAGATGAGAAGTTTATTGTCCAAACTGAGTGCCGCATTTCTACCTAATAGCCAGTTCATGCTACGAAGCCTACCAATAGCATGCTCCTTCTTGGCTTTTATATGGTCTTGCCAAGTCAGGCGTTTGTCCAGGTACATGCCCAAATATTTCGCTGTAGTCCGTTTTGGCAAAACAGCTCCCTCCAGAGTCACCGGTGAGCACTCTTCTCTTCTTAGTGTGAACGTAACATGAACTGATTTCGCTGGGCTTGCCCGTATCCTCCACTTCTTTAACCATAATCCTATTTTGTCCAGGCATTTTTGTAGTTTTGCGGATGCTTCGTTAGGATTTTTACTGCAGGAAAGGATTGCAGTGTCGTCTGCATAGGTTGCAATGACAACATCGTCCGTAACTGGTATGTCGGCTGTAAAGATTGTATAAAGGAATGGACCCAGCACTGAGCCCTGAGGCACTCCTGCTTCTATTTGGCAGATTGATGATAGATAATCCTCACATTTGACCCGGAACATACGGTTTTGCAAATAAGACTTCAGGAGAAGGTAGGCAGTATTTGGTAGGTTCAACTTTAGCTTACACAGGAGGCCCTTATGCCATACGCGATCAAAAGCCTCCTGTATATCGAGAAATACTACTGCTCATTTCTTTCTAGGGCTTGCCGTATTGTATGACTGCAATAAGTTATTATAATTTTCTTCACGTTTACCATAAAAAAAATTACGAAGCCATGGCGAAGAAGAAGATGGTGGATGGTTACTATGCACCGCAACAGAAATAGGTAATTAGGTTCATAAAGTTTTAATATTATCCAAAATTGTAAATTGCTACTTGTATGTATGTTTTACCTTTTGTATGTCATTCATTTATTTTGTACTTTAACTCTAACTCTAATTCGCGTTCGTTAGACCACATTGTGCGATACGTCCTGTCACAACCACAGTCATCGAGCAAGTGATTGAACGAGTGTGTACAGGTCGCTCTCGTTTTACTCGCGAGACCCTTTGACTCGTGCGCAAAAAACCGACAGGCGACCGAGAGAGGCGAGACCGACTGCGAGGAAGCGAGGCGAGACGAGAGCTCTACTGTACACTCTCGCCCTCGGCCTGTCTCGGGGTGTCTCGCCGAGTGTGTACAGCTACCATAATACTAACTTATTTCTATATTTCGAAATTATTATTAATAAAATAAAAATATCACTACAGTTTTGCCAAAACGTCTTAATATGAAGACGAAATTTGCATCTTTTTATAAGCCAACAAAGAGTACTTAATTTGTACCATTTACAAAAAATAAATACATAATATTCTTTAGGTGACTTAAAATTTATACAATTAAGTACCTACTCAAAAGTTGTTTTACGCTAATATATTTTCGCCATGTTTCGTAAATCAATTGCAATAATTAAATTTTACAGAAAAATAAGAACAATATTACCAGTTAGGGGCGTTTACCTTGACAATGGAATAAAAATTATGACTGGGATCATTTTTTTTTTCTAATAGGTAAGTAGGTGATCAGCCTGTCACACGCCGTCGACTTTTTGGGTCTAAGGCATGCATTTCTTCACGACGATTTTCTTAACTGTAACGTGTGTGTGTAACCATGCAGCAGGGTCTAGGACCGTCAGGGATGAGATTCGTAAGCTCAAATCGGCAATAGACCAGTGCCGATAATTTTTGAAACCTAAAAATAATAGTAGGATGAAACCTATTGGAAAAGGAGGAGAATATTATAAAAATTAAAGGAAAAATAATTTACGGGCGATCTGATGTCGGGAAGGGGAAGGGGGGGGGGGGAGTTTTAAGGGTAAAAACGGTTTATCTCGATTTCCGGCAAAACTAAAAGTCCTATCGAAGAAAGTTAAATGGCAAAGTTGTAGGTAATAAAAAGATCTAAAACTTTTGCATTCACACATTTTTCACATAACCTCAAAATTTATGTGAAAAATTCAAAAAACCAAATTTTTGGTTTTTAATTTTTATCTTTTACAAATTTCTTTATTTATTTTAAAGGCTATCTGCACTGGTCTACAAGGCTAACACATAAATATAAAATAGGCAGAAATCAATTTTAATAACCGGTTTTTCTAAGATGTACTACTTTTGGTACCAAATATAAACTGCATTGTGTTCATTGAAGAGGTCTGTCTTAAAATGTAGTTTGTAAATTCGATTATTTTTTCTTTTAAGTTATAATATTTTATTTATATATGTATTATAGTTGCTTATAGATATCAATAGACAATTCCATATAAAACATTCTGTCTAGAATAGGTTCCAAATGTTTAGTTATGGTCTTAGGTATAGGTTTCAGACTCCAATCATCAAAAATAAGAGTTAAACCCCATTAAAACACCTCCTACTGGAATTGCTTACTAAGTGTAAACAAAAACTTACATCAAATAATATTGTGTATTCGTAACAATATGTAGGATGTAGGTTGTTTTAAAATATGATTAACGAATATCATCTTGGTAACTTTCACATTGTTTTGCATTTACTCAGTAAATATGCTCTTCAACTTTACATGCTTAGAAAGCTTATGCAAATAACTTGTAAGTGTAAGTGTCAATGATTTGACTATTGTATTCAAAGAATGACAAAAAAACCGACCCAATTTCACGACATGACATATAGTAATGTCATGTATGTTCTAACGGGATATAAACAAGATGATTTATATAAAAGGCTATTTCTTATCACGAAAAATAGCAAGCACGAATAGTTCTTCTTATTTAAAAGATTTGAGCCTACCTTGAACCCTTTTAAACATCAAACGGATGAAAACACACAAGGCAATTGTGCTCTTTTTTCATGAAACGAATTTTTGTATCCATAACGGTCAGTTCCAATTTTATAATTGTTTTAACATTCCATAACCCAAACAAAAATAAACAATTTGTATTAAAACTTCTGTATATTTACGTACAATTGAAATTAATATTTTATTCGGTTACCTCTTTTGGCATGAACGTTAAACAATTGACTTTTGTGTGAATATGATATTACAATTTAAATGGTGAATAATAATCATTTTCTAATTAAAATAAATATATACGAACTGTTTTCTTGTTTAAAAGAAACATTAGATTGCAGTTTTATTTAATCTGGTAATTTTACGAGTTATTTATATGATAAGTGCAGTGTTAGCCTAGTGGCTACTGCGTGCGGCTGTTAACCTTGACGTAGTAGGTTCGATCCCCAGCTGTGTAGCAATGGACTCTGTGTGTATTCGTTCGTACGGTGAAAGAAAACATCGTCAGGAAACCTTAATGCCTTAGACCCAAAAGTCGACGGTGTGTGTCAATCACAGAAGTTGGATCACCGACTTGCCGACAGATACATTAATCTTAGGCCCACACCTCAATATATTAACATATTTCAATTATAATTTTATTTGAAATTTCAATGGATTTAGAAAAAACATTTTTTGATTTTGCGACGTGCGTTGCATTTAGTAATAGGATTATAGGATAGGCCAGTTTTTGATCAAATTTGTCACAATTATATTTTGTTTAAAGTTTGTTATTATTATTAGTTTAGACTACGTCATTATATTAGTTATTATACTAACCACATTATATTAATCACATATTACTAATAATTGTTATTTTAATGGTTTATTATTAAAATTAATTGACACTCGTTTATAGGAAAAACGTATTTTTAATCCGAACCAAATCCCTATTTTATGCAAATTATATCTCAACCTTCGGGTATTTAAGCTATTTTCTAAAGAGTTTTACATTTATATTATGATTCGGATGAGGATGAGGAGAAACGAAGATGGGTTTCATTTAATTGTGATTAATTGACAAATGGAAAGACCGAAGTCACGTCACTTTAAATTTCATTTATACGTTAGATGAGGTCGTAATTTTCTTGCCTTAATTTAAAAGCTTTTATTAACAAAGCTATATTTAATTTGTCTGTTTCTTATGCCTTATTTAAGTATAAAATATTAAATAACTGTAACGTACAATAATTAAACCCTTATCTTAAAACTATAACAAAAGGCAAAGAAGAGGTCTATATACGAGTATACGATGTGGATTCCAATTTGAACATACATAAAATGTAATAATAATTAAATGTAACAAATCTTTCTACTATTACGAAAAAGAAGAAAACATACATATCTTTTAAAGAATTTATTGAATGTTTTTTGCGAAAGATTAAATTTGAAGATATTGAGGACATAAAAAATAGTGAAAGTAATTAATGTTTAACGGTCAGTTATTAATCATTCTCTATATTTGGTCCAAATAATTATATGTATTATGTATTTTTGCACTTCTTGCTTACCTTATCTAATTTAAAAAAAAAACTCACAGTGGTCCTTTTCATTTCATTATGTCAATTGTATTATATTTCAGTATGCAACGAAGTGTTAATAAATAAAAAAATATTTTACATGTTTATTGTATTTGAAACAGATATTCAAACTTGCTTCCATCACTCGAACGATATGTCTTAAAATATATTTGTAATGTACAAGACTCATTTGACCAACAAAACCTCAAATATATTTCAAGCTTTTTGTCACAGTAATAAACTTGACCTTAAGGCATCCAAGGGATTTCATTGGCATACTCAAGAAAAAAATATAAATATATTTGTACATTTTTATAAACTTAAAAACTCTGTATTAAACAATGTCCATGTAATTAATGATCTTGGAGTTTTACACGATAGAAAACTTCTATTTGATACTCATATTGATAGAATTTTCGCAAAGATTATAAAATATTAGGATTTGTCATAAGGACATCAACAAACTTCAGCCAAGTCAAGATAGTAAAGATTTTGTACTGTGCCTATGTTAGGTCTAACGTAGAGAATGCCTTGCAAGTGTGGAACCCGCAATATTTAGTTTATAGCAATCGTATAGAACTCATACAAAATTAATTTATCAGACATCGCCAGTATAAAGTTAAGACCTTCCTACCAAACTACTTCTACAAGATGCAAGCATTTCCACATTCTTCATCATTCAGATAAAACATATTTAATGAATTTAACTACACGTAAACGTTACTGAACCTATTGTAAACACCAATTACAGAGGGAACAGCTTTATGGTTAGGTCGGGTAGATTTAATTGTTGATATTGACCTGTTCGCCTAATAAGTGTGGTGTCGGCAAGGAGATTCTGACATCTGAGTTCATTACTGAAATAATTAGTGTATCATAAGTGTTCCTCAAAAAAATTCAGTTAGTTTATTGTTTTCTTTGATAGTTTATTGAAATGATTTCATTTTTACCAATCCATCCATATTAATTTCTCAATTATATGTATAGAATTATTATTTCGCGGAAAAAGACATTTATATATATTTGACGACTCATTGGTCTAGTGGTTAGTACCCGTGACTGCGAATCCATGGGTCCCGGGTTCGATCCCCGGCTGAGACGAACATCGATGTGATGAGCATTTGGTGTTGTGCTTAGGTCTTGGGTGTTTAAATATGTATTTATATATCTATCTATAATATGTATGTATATCCATTGCCTAGTGCCCATAACACAAGCTTCACCAGCTTAGCGTGGGATTCGGTCAATTGGTGTGAATTGTCTTTAAAAAAAATAAATAAAAAAAATCTAGTACGTAATTTAGTTATAAGCAGTAAATGTTTCTTTATAAAAAAAGTGTTTCACTTAAAGAAGTAATCATTCTGATAATTAAGAAAATTTAAGGTTTAAACCTCTCATAAAAATGATTTCTGTTACTAAATTTTTTTATTAAAATAAAAGCAAAAGTAAATTTAACTATAAAGTTATATAGTTATATCTAAGTATAGATGGATGTTTATTACTCTTTCACGTTAAAACTACTGAATGGATTTTAATGAAACTTTACAATAATATAGCTTATACGTATACATTAGAATAACACATAGGCTACAATTTATTAAGATATTGTGTGAATTGTCACCAGCTAGTTAGTAGTTACAAAATATTTTTTAAATGTTGTTGAAATCTCATGTACTTGATTTTATGTCCTTATTTTGAATTAACACCGATAAATCAGACTTTTATTTATTTAGATATCGAAATACATCTTGCCTTTCTCCGGTTATTTCCTATAATATAAATAATTAATAATACAGTTTGTATATAAATAAGAACCTACAATAAACATAACTGTACTAAAATTAAGTATACCGCGTCCTCAATTACACAAAAGGTCAATCATAAGTAAAAGTTACTTACATTACAAATGAATGAAGTACTCGGCACTTTCTTTACGATATCAATCGTCCATTCACTATGCACTTGTAAACAATTCAACTGTACATCCGACGCAGGCTCCGACTCCACAAAGGCTGTATCTCTAAGCGCCCGCGCGGTCTCGCGTCTTTCTTATAGCTTCGGCTAACCGTGTAATACTTTCCCCACCAGTTCATCTCGTAGTAATTTCACTTTTTGAAAAATCAAATTGATGATGCTCTTTTAATACTTAATAATAACAAAAAGAAAGTTTTCTTTCGTGTTTGTACAATTTTGGTTATTTAGCGGCGCCTAAACTTTATTTTGTTAGATGATATACCAGCATTTGAATGTATAACAATGCAATACTTTCTTTCGCGATTTTTTCAAAAGTATCTACATCGTTCGTTGCGCTCACAGCAAACAAGTATATATTTCGACTTTATATTAATGAAAACATCTACTATATAAAAATAAGTCGGGTTTTCCTTCCTGACGCTATAACTCCAGAACGGACGAACCGATTTCCACGGTATTGCATTCGTTGGAAAGGTCTCGGGCTCCGTGAGGTTTATAGCAGAAAATTCAGGAAAAATTTCAACAGAAAAGCGGGATCACCAAACGAAATGTTACATAAAATGAAGCCATCTGGTGGCGAAACGGAGTTCGCCGAGTTTGCTAGTTAGATAATAAAATATTCAATTTAAGTATGTATAACCTACGTACAACCTGCAAAAATAAAAATCTTTATGTTTACCTAGGTTGCGTTTTGCCCTACTGAAAGAAACAACAGAAAAAGATGATTGTCAGAGAAATTAAGCTAATAGGTAAGACTATAAGCTTTCTGTTATTTCGTAAGTACAACCCTTTATAATTTCAACGACAACGTTAATGCGGCACGTTATTATTTATTTGATTGTTTTTCTGTCTGTAGTACGAACTACTACGTACTTCGAACATGAGACACCGTAAGTAGTAAAATTTTAACTTGTCTGACCAATACTAAATTCGACAAAGTGAAATAATATTTATTTGTTTCGTAATCCTACAGCTAGCATGAATTATATATAACAAAAAACAATTGTAATAAAAATATAGCCAATGATGAAATACATAATAAATACAAAAAGATAACATTTAAAAAAGAAAAAAAAATCAATAAAAAATAATCAAATCATTTAACTAAGTAACACCAAATCCGGCTATCTTGTTTGATGGTGTGAAAGTGTGGGTATGCACGTGAGGTACCCTCACATTGCACAATTGACTAAATTTTAATTTATTCACAATCAAGTGTGTATACTAATTAAATAAAACATAGATTATTTATATACATTAACTGTTACCATGCACCAGGTTAAACATGCATACCTTACCTTCAAATTGAATTTTCAATTTCATTAATTCCAAAAAAATATTAATGAAATTAAAAGCGATTCAGGTCGTGTTGCATTATATTTCTTGCATAAATTTTGATCATAATTGTTTAAGAAAAATAATAATTTTTAATTATATTGAAAACAATGCTTTGAGGAAATATAAATTCCTCAAAATTACCCAATTAACAAAATATATCGAAACAGATAATAAAATAATTAAGTATGACGTGATGTTCTTTTACATAATATATGTATTTACGCACATAATCATGTTAATAATTGATTAGGATCTCCATTCATAATATTTTCTCACTGAAAAAATGTTAAGGCCTTGAGAGTTCGAGGGAAATTAGCGAGGAACAAATAGTTATTGTTTGAGTTGACCCTAAGTGGAAGAAACACTCCATGTGAAGATAATCCTTGAAGCTGACCGCATCCGTTACTTAGTCAAATACTATTGAGTTTTATTTTAGTTTTATTGCAACCCCGCGTTCTAATCCCAGCTCAGATCTTATATCGGCTCGGAAAACATAATTTATTCCTCAGGGACTTATTCATTAACTCTAACATCTAGCTCATAACCCAGAGGTCCTAAACTCGATTCCTGGCAAAAAATCAAGTACACAAAAAATCTAGTCTGTGACCTCTGTAGTCTAGTAGTGTCTGTGGCCCCTTAAATATTCATTATTATTACTATGTTAAAACATTTAAGAACAATTTTAATGACGTACATCAATCATGACGTAAAAACGTTTACTAAGAGTTTAAGGCGGAAACATACTACCAAAACGCGACGCTACACCACGCCATCCGACGCATGTCAGTACTTATCAATAGCATATATTTAATATGGTCAGATGCACATAGACAACACGCCATGTGATCACACGCGGTAACATCCAATCGATTTGGATCGGCGTGTTGTGGATGTTGTGATGATTACGTCATGCGTCAGTCTTTCGAGTTTTTGACACGAATGTCAATTTATATACTTAGATATTTTTGGATTTAATTGGCGAAATGAACGACGAACAATTAATTGAGTTGGTGAAACAATATTCTGTTTTATATGACATGAGATTACCTCAATACAAGGACAAAAACAGGGAGTTAGGATGTTGTTAGTTTAATACAAATAACCTGCTAATCAATTCAGTTTATTAGAAAAATACAGGGTGGGCCAGAAAGATTTGCGAATTTGAACAAAAATATAATAAAAAAACTAAATACAATACACATACAATTTTTTATTTCAATTAAAATCTGGGAAATTTATTTCTTAAAAATAAAATCATCCAGATGAACCTCAAATTGGTAAAAACTTGCTGGCACATTGCGCGGGGAATAAATCAGCTAAATGACTTCTGAATTTGCAAGCGTGTCGTGGTGTCGCGTGTTGGTAATGTGCACGATGGACATCGGGTGTCGACACGACACGTCGCGTCGCGTTTTAGTAGTATGTTTCCGCCTTAAGTTTTTGCACACATATTATCTGTTTTTTTTAATGAATCCGCTTTTTATTGACTACAGTCAAAAGGAAGAAGCTGGTACTGGGGAGCTACCGCCAAGATGCGAACAGTACTCCACGTGGGGCCGAATTTGAGCTTTATTCAGTTTCAAGAAATGGACCGGAGTGAAGTACCATCTCGCCTTGCTGAGCACACCAAGCTTTTTGAAGGCTAATTTAGCCTCTCCTTCCAAAAGACTGCGCAACTAAACGTCGTTTCATATGTCAACGCCCAGTATTCGAATACTGCTGTGAATTTGTCTGATAACGCGCAAACTTGTGTCTAAATAAATTTTGGATAAATTTTGACTTTGATTTAGTCTACCCATTTTGAGACTCCACGCAGCAGAGTTTCGATTTCATACACCTGTTTCTTCCAGTACTGCCCGAGAAATACCTTCACGGCCAATACGTTCCGTGCCTTTACAGTTGTATTACTCTTTAGTATTTATTATAGTACCTACACTGCCAGTGTCAACCGCATAGCAATGAACGGATGCTAAGTTGCAACATAGCATTTATATGCAGAAGAAAGAAAGCCGAGGATAGAACACAGTCTTCTGGGCATGTTCCAATTTCAAACTCGCGAACGCCCCAGCGTTGAAATTGGAACATGCTCCATCAAAGACGATCTCGGTGCACCTTTCGGCCATGTTGCTCCACCAAGAGATCCAGTTGCATAATTTCTCGGGGAACCCATAGGCTCGCATTCAAAGAAGCGGTTTATACTTATCCGGAGGCATTCGCTTTATCCAATTCAACTGCTAGCTCCACGCTAAAGCCGTATTAACAATGTATGCTATGTATACAAGATGGTGGAGCTGGCCGTTGAAGCAGAAGGAGGTTGTAGCTATTGGACGATAGTTGGACGGATCAGAATCATCTCTCTCTCGAGATCGGGTGTATTGAAGCGGTCTTCCAGCACAACGGGAAATGGTCGGTAATTCACTACCTAAGTCAGTTCAGTCATCGTTGAATTGGACGCGAAGACACAGCCCAAAAGGTCGGCTATAAATATACTAACTATAAGTACTTTCTTATTGTTACAGAACATTTTGTTAACAATTATCACTCGAGTGCCATCTAGTGGCACTTTGTCAATGTAAAACCACACTCTGATCGCGCGGTATTTTTGAATGTAATATAAGACAGATAGCAGTAGGCTTAAGCAGTAAGGCTTAGTGAAGAAGATGACAGCTTCATTAAAATCAGAAGAAAGAATTAGACAGTAATTACATGCAACATTGCCACAGACTTGAGTGAAAATCAGTCTTTCATCTGAGACATTTCAGATACATGATATTATTACTCTGGAAGTGTACCATAGCAAATTATATTTAATGAAGATTTGCTTAATACAAGCAATCAGGCGTGTTTTTTTAACAAACAACAAATATTATGTATGTAAGAAAGAATCTACATCATTTTAGTTAAATAAATGAAAGACATAATTTTAGTACTAGAAATAAAGATAAAATAGCTCAACCATCTTTCAGATTAGCCAAAGTTCAAAATTCATTTATGAGGTGTGTGATGTGGGATGTGTGAAATGTTACAATAAAATACCTTGTGACATTTTAAAACTAAATGAACGAAAATTTAAATGTTTTATTAAAAGTACACTTTGTAAACAAGCATATTACAAATTAGAGGATTATATTCAAGATAAGAATGCTTGGAAACATGCTGGTCCTGCTCCATAGGACAATCATAGAGCCTGGACAAAATCAAATTGGTTGCTGATTTTTTGCTTTGACATATTTTTGTTATTTTTTTTTTTAATTTATAATGCTACAAATGTAATTATTTTATTGTATCTCACACACTGTTTTGTTGTGTTTTTTTAATATTTTTATTACTCTTTAATGTTAATATTCTACGGTTTCGATATTTGTAAATATGTGAGGAACATGTATACTAACTTTTTTAGTATAGTAGTTTATTCTAAGAGTACATTGTCTTCACATATAATTATTTAACAAATGTAACAAAATATTGTAAACCTATTTTAAAAGAGTAAGTATGGAGTTTCTTGCCCATTCTTCTCCACACGAAACTACCTTTTGGAAGGGGCAACTAGAATCTTCTTTGTATTTTTTTTTGACTTTCAAAAGTGCCATTTTAGATGGTCTAATTGAAATAAATTATTTGACTTTGACTTTGAATCAGTAAAATCTTTGAAGGCGGTTTCGACTGCCCCATCAGAGTTGAATTTTTTACTTTGCAAGTCCAATCCAAATAGCAGCTAGCTTTCCCTTCATGGTTTGCAGTTGCTGACAATAGACATCTGCCTTGATCGGCTGGCCAGATTTAGGATAGTTATAGTGAACGACCCCGGCACTAGTCCACCAAACACTAGTAACTTTTTCGAAGTAAATTATTGCTTTGAAAAACGCACTGTGTTTTCTTTTGCGACACCGCCCCATACACCTCATTAATACTTCGAACACACTTCTGCAGCACCGGTGCAGCGGTGGTACTCGTACTCGTAAATAACGCGATGAAATGAATCATGGTTTTCGAAAAAAGAATGCACGAGTAAATAGCTGTAAAAATTGAACTTGGAATTCCTAACCAAAGGGGAGATATTTAAGGTCAAAGTAGCCTGTACGACAAATCGCCAATTTCATATGTAAGGACATAACATTTCCCTACGCTCGACTCATTCGTTGTCGTTCAGTAATTAATAAATTCATTTTTACCAATCATTAAATAACCTTTGTTAAAACAAACGTTCATATTCCCAAGTTCACGTGATACAATTACTTAAAATGTATTGATTTCAGAGACTCATAATTATATTTATTTAAGACATATGTAATTTGTCAGTTATTAAAACAACTTACTCGTATATTTTCCTATACAAGGTAATACAAGGATTTTATTAGAGAAAAATAGAGCCATCCGATAATGAATTCCCGTGAATGAAATTCCTTTCAGCGAATTCATGACTTAAACCGTGGGCTAACAAGCCTCGCCTCTTTGCCGCCGAATGACGCATCGGTGGCGACACGTCTACAACACTATAATTTCGTTTGCATCACTACAATATCTTGAGACAATGAAAATAACAGCTTTGTAATTTAAAATGAACTCATATGTAGTTTTGGGGACGATTAGGTTATGACGATTTACCTTACAAATGATAAACAATCTTCTAATACAGAAGGAAATAAAACGTATTCCTTTCGATTTAAGATATTTAGTATGGAATTTAAGTTTTAGAGACTAGATTTTCCAATACAATATCGCTTATCTTTATAATATAAGCATATTATAAAATTCTATATATATTTTAATTGCGTCTCGAAAGATAATAAGAACAAGTCACAAGAGCCAATACAAAGTATGATGGGAAAATATTAGAGTAATAAATATTTACTTCATTTCTTTATTATTTCTGCTCTATTAATAGCATTTAATTCATGGTACTCTGGTAAATGGAAATGGCTAATGTTAGCAAAATTAGTCATTGAAAGATAATCAATGACTAATTTTGCCAACATTTGGTTTAAAAACAATTTTAAAGGATATTTCCATATATCGTAAAGAAATTTGTTAGATTAGACATAATAAGCATAATTTCTTAAGGTAAAATGTCTACCTTTCCCATTTAAAACCATTATTTTAAAAATAAAAATATTATTGAACTCCCTAATTGGCCCAGGAACAGAAAAATTATGTCATTATTCTGTTTCGTATAGCAGTGATAAGTGTTGTTTGGATCAGACCCAGGACTCTTTTCTATCTGCTGATATCAGGATATATTGTAAGTACTAAAAAGTATCTAATATTATGGTGCAACAGTTGAATGAAATGAGATCGTCTAATCGTATTATGAGCCGTGCCATTGAACTTGTTAATCCACTAAGTCATAATATAATAATTTAATTACTAAAATTTATAAAACCTTTTCAGGTTACGAACAACAGTCTTGTTGGTCCGCGGCAAAACAAAGGGAGGTTTCGTAATGGTGCGTAATGCTAACACCATAGATAAGTCTATAGAAATGTTTGGCCTCGACACCGTCCCATGAATTGGACTGTACAGACGCTTCTAGGCCATCAGTTCACCATCGCCCGTCGCGCGCGCGGTTGGTATCGATAGGAAAAATTGTCGCCGGCATTCTGACGCCATGCCTAATTCAGTCCATAATTTTTCCACAAACTTCGCGCGCACATAGTAAGGTTAGTTCGTCATACATTAAAAAAAATACTGTTCTGTGCCGTTTCACGAGTGGTTCTTGTTACTAAGGCGGATACGTTTGTTCGAATTTTAAAATGTATTAAATTTGAAAAAGTTTGAGTTGTAAGTAAAAGATGGCGCATTTTTTTCATAATTTACATTACCTCGATCCTAATTGAATTACTTTTGAATGACTTTATCACGGGTATCTATTCTAAATTATTAACTTTTGAAATTGTAAATCTCTATGTATAGATCTTCGTATTGCCTTTGATGCCTTTGAAAGGAATTGATCGACAAATTGCTTTAATCGGATGAAAATAATTTTGTTGAGTAATTTTAATCTTATTTAACCTCTTAAATTGTCTGTGCTCATCAAAACTTGTCAACTAAATTAAAAATATTTTTCTTATATTGAAGCTGTGTACTATGTAACTTTAATAGAATACTTAGTAATCTAATTATTTAGTGTATTTTCGTGTAATAATCATCAAAAATTTATGTATTGAAAAACATGTTAAATTAAAATTAATAAGCATCCTAAAATATATGGTGGTGTCAAGATCCCGAAGACCTTAGTTCTTACTCTTAGATTAATTCAATGGTATTTTTGTCAGTGTTATTTACAGCATAGATGCCAAACAGTAATTATGATATATAGACTAACTTACATACTTCCTTAAAATACTAACAAATTGTATTTCTATTTAAGAAAACCGGCCACGCACTTGCGAGCCTTCTGATAGTGTAAGTGCCAGGCGGCGGTGTCACTTTACATCCTCCTCCCCGTTTGCTCCCTGCTTCATAAAAAAAAAGTTACAAATATACATCATTTTACAATACCCTAACTAAACGTATGTATTTAACAGTTAATTGATACCCCACACCTATTTTTTCAAAAGATAATATTTACATATTTTAAATTTAAAAATATAGCCAATGCGGCTTACATCATATACACGAAGATATTATGTACTAACGAAGACAATGTACTAATAATTTACTTGGTGAGGTGTGTGCGTTTTGTTTGTATTGTGTATACTTGTACTCTTACATGAGTTGAGGATAATGAAAAATATGACGACTAAGCGCGATGAACCTGTAAAAATATTCATTTATTTACATAAATACATACAATATCCTTATAGACTATGCTAATACGATAATGTCGAGAAAAAATTAAATGAAATATAATATCAAACACATAATATACACAATATCGGTACTGTGATATCACTCTGCAAACATAATATGGAATACTTATGTTCTGGTAACATTTAATAAAGCAGAATGCAACCTTGTGTGAATGACACATTATAAGAAATGATATCATCCGAATAGACATGCTTGTATTTAGGTTTGAAACGACCTTATAGCCGAGGTATATTTAATAGAGCGCTTTCTCTTATTCGGCGCTTGTCTGTAAAAGATCATTAGGAAAAACTGGGCGTTAAAAAACATAAAGAAATTTGGGCTGAGGTTATAACGAGTCAAGGTTGTTTGTTAACATCAATATTAACGCGGCCCTATCGGATATAGTAAGTAATAAACGCTGTTAAAATCATCGTATTTGAACAACATTTAATTGGTTTTTATCATAACATCATTTAGTCGAGTATCTAGGAGCATTGGAGCATTTTCAACGAATATAGAAATATATCTGGTTTTTATCAACATTATTTTTGTTAGGTTTCATTAGAGAAGCACAAATTAAAGTCTATTCAACTCAGGAAAATGTCACTTCAATAGCGAAAATTTAATAAATATCAGATCATTTACATTTTTTATAGAACAGGGGCAAACGGGCAGGAGGCTCACCTGTTGTTAAGTGATACCGCCGCCCATGGAAACTCTCAAATCCAGAGGGCTCGCAAGTGCGTTGCCGGTCTTTTAAGAATTGGTACGCTCTTTTCTTGATGGACCCTAAGTTTGCATTGTATATTTGTAAGTAATAGTAACTCTACATAGTCAACATCACTTTTTATTCGTATATAGATATTCTTCTTATAAAGAATAATAATTATAAAACTGGTTGTATGACTTTTGAAATCCTGTAATCCTGAAATGAAGGATCAGGGAGTCACATAGCCTTAGGTATATCGAACGTTTTTTTATAAGTACAGCCTCAAATGGCTGACTTCCATGAGGATGAAGAGTATTCCTTCCGTCAAAAAATTATTGGATATGACATACACTATATCCTCCAGCATATGATAAAGTATTAATTGCGGCCATTGAAAAATCCATTGCTGCACAGCCGGGGTTCAAACACACGACCTCATGCATAGATGCTGCTCGGTTATTATTATTTGACGTAATAATTAATATGTTTTATATTGAAAATGATTAAAGTCCCTCTTCACAATAGTTTGTCTTTTTTCCTTACAACGTAATGTTTGTCAAAAAGCGACTTACGACTGATTAAGTTGATAAATAAGGAAATAAATCTTTATCTATGTGTGTCGAAGGCTCAAGAAATATTTATATTAATCCATCAGTGTTTTTAACGAATTAATCTAATTAAAACATACAATGCTGTCAATTAGTTGAGTACTGTGGATTTATAACCAGTGTACGGCTTCCACGGTGTCGTTAACCTAATTGTGCCAATAATGGAGTATAGTATTACCGGGCTTTGCATAAGCGCAATTTACTAGAGCGAATATAGTTATCTGTCATACAACTATTTGGACTAAGTACCTGTACTGAATCAACGTTAAACCAAACAATACATGAAAGTATATTCTTAACATTTCACTTGCGTACGATTGCTAAATACAATACAGTGAAAACTCCATGTAACGTCTCTCCATTTAACGACGAACTCCCTAAACCGTCGAAATCACTCGGCTTTGGTTGGTTTAACTTGTAACATACAACATACACTCTACATAGCATTACATCTACTCTCGATAACAACAATTCAATATTAAAATGTACTTTTTAAGTTGCCGAAATTAGTTAAAACTGCGGAACTGTGTACGTTCTTTTGTCGCTTTATTGTCCTAGCCCGTAATAAATTCGTCTGTTGGCATCATACGTACCGAACTTTCTAAGAAATCCATTATTTTGATTACAAATTGGGATTGCTTGAGCGTGATTTATCACGAAGATGCCTCAATATCGCAAGATAACAGACTATATCCAATAGCGTTCAAATAGGAATTGTTTGTTATGTAATTACTAACACTAGTCTGATATAAACTTTTTCTTTTTCTAGATTTTTCTAATTTCTATTTAACGCCTACTCTCTGTAACGTCAAAATATGCACAGTCCCTTGAGTGTCGTTATATAGAGTTTACACAATTTGTATTTGTAATTAAAAACGGCAGGAAGTGAAACATGCAAAAGTGACCAATATATTCACAATTACGGTTTAATTGATGACAATTATTGTAGAATAATAATCTTTATCTACAGTTTCAAACTTACTACACAAGCTAAACTGCAAACCCAATTTTGTTGGGCAAAAATGCAAAAAAGCCTTTAGAAACTTTTAAAGTAATTACTCGTTTAAGTAAGTTATACACAGTTTTTATATGCTTCCGTTGAATAATAATCGTGAAAGTAGGAGTGTGGTCTGGCAGTAGAAAATAGTTTTGGTGTCGTAGAGTCAGTTTTTTATACAGCACTGATGGATCGTCTTTTCTGCTTCAGCAAATTGGATTCAGTTTAGTGAGTTTTTTAAGTTTTTGATATTAAAAGCTGATCCACTAGTTACTTTGCTCCGTCAACAAACGATTTCGGCTTCGCAATACTATTTCGAAATCACCATTAAATGTCAAATTTGATGAAGGACAAATGAAGAAATTAAAGTTATTGCGTCTTTATGTGTGGCATCATATGTGAGCAGGTACAATTAAATTATACTTATTATTTTAGCTTTCTTCACTGTCTTCACTAGAAATCCATTTTCAGTGATGTAGCTAACGCATGGTTTGATAAAGATGTTTTCACGTTTTAAATTGACTTTGGTAAAGTTTATAGAAGTAACGAATGCTGCTCAACCCACTTTATTAAATAATAGATAGACAATTTTGAAGCTCCAAATGAAAATTATTTCACTTTTATTTATATAGGGTTTTTATCTTGTTATTTCATAATTCAACTATATCCAGCGGTCAATAAATAAAACCTAATCTTAAGCCTATGTTAGTTAAACAGGTGTTTGATAATAAACACAGGCTATTTCTTATCAGTAATCTCGTTATCAGCGTTTCTGAGGTTTGCATTTATACGTTTCTTTCATGCGTTATTATCGATATTAGATTATTAAATAATGAACACCTAAAATGCATGAGTTAGCACGACCAAATCGCAATGTTTAGCATTGTTCTAGTAAATGATGTATTAGATTCTATACTGCTTTTTACGCAAGCTTTAGTTATAATTTTCTTTTTCTAAAACAATATGTATTTGATATAATTATAAATAGAGATATTTATATATTATTGAATAACTTGCATAAGGTTTTCATAGAACTAGTATAAATATATTTATTTAAATATTTTATACTCTAATAAATTAACGCTTTACTGCTAGCAGTAAGTTTTTTTCTAACTACAATTACTAACGACATAATTTTATATTTTTGATAAAAATGTTTTACTCGAAAAAGTGTTGTCAACATTCGATATGCAACAAGGCTATGCGGGAATTTGTTCAAATATTAAATGTTTTCTGTTTGATTATGTATATTTGTGTATATTGATAACACACTGTATACCAAATAACGCAGGTCCTGGGTGGGAATTCCAGCGAAATAACTCTTCATCAGATCAGAAAATTAAGATTTCACCGAATGAGGTCTGATTTCAAATCGAATAATTTCTCTTTTCATCAATCAAAGCTATTGCAAATACTATGGTTCTAGAAACACCATGCTTTATGTGTGGTTTTCTGTCGGAAATAAGTTCCGAAATTGATTACATGGCCTAACTCTGGCTATGCTGCTAACATCCGAACACTAATATCGCTCGTGCAGCTCCGTATCAATAGGAAACTGTTTAGAGAACCAGTAAAATAATTAAAAAACAAAAATTAGTATTAGTATTGAAAATGTAATCATTGTTTCATAGATGATGCATATTTCATTCATTATGATGTGTAATTTTTCCATGAGTTTCATGCCTTGATCATTAGCATAGACAATTTTCGTTCGTTCGTTCAAAATATTTAGTTTTATTTTATAGTTTTTACTTAATCTCGTGAAACGTGTTCATAGAACTTATTCCATTTTGTATCAGTCGTACATCCAGAATCAATCATGTTTATAAAGTTTTATCGATTCGTCATGTATATAAGAAATGTGATGCTCTAATATATTTAATCAACAGGATGCCGCCGGCGCAGAATGTTGGTTTGCTTTCTCGTCATGTCACGCTTCTAGAAGAATGTGACATCAAAAGTAACAGCAGAGTGAACAGTTTGACACAAAGTGATATAAGTGACAAAAGTGATGACTTTGACATAAGCTTTTATGAAAGCATTGAATTCAAACCACAGATAAGATGGCCAGATTTATTAGTTCAAATATCTTTACATTTAGTTGCAATTTATGGCTTGTGCCTGATATTAACGAATCAAGTTAAATTTTATACTCTATTATTTGGTAAGTCTACGTACTTTTTTTCTAACCTATAATGTAAATATTACAGCTGATATTAAATTTTTTACCTACAGAACTATTAGAAGAATAATTTTGACTTTAGATTATGCTCCTTACATCGACAACACAGATTTAAAAACTAAAAGACTGGTAATTTAACGCGTCGTATGAAGTTTTTTCATCAAAAATAATGATAAAACTTTTTTTATTCTAACACCAAAATTTAATTATTTAGCTTGTAATAAATGTTTCTAAACAACATTTCAATCAGAATGTAAAACTTGTTAGTCAAATATGATGAAGGGTCTCGCTTCTCGTTATCCTTTGTATTACTGCGGCATTCTTGTTTATAATCTAAGTTCTTCAGACATATGTATTAATTATAATATTTCAATGACACATATACTCTGTGGGTTTTCCTTCTATGAGGAAACCACTGAACTCTTTTATTTTCCTATAGTTATCCTTATGTTTATCTAATGTTATGTTATATTAATGTAAAATACCATTATCAAAACCTGTAACTGAGATATCAAGGCCACTGTTACCAGGCACCATACAAGATACAATTATGAGAAACGAACACCAGATCATCTGTCCCAAATAACTTCAGTTTTTTTAAGGGTGTCCTCTCTTTTCATTTCCTTAAAACATGTTTAATTGAGTGTCTCAAGTGAAGTATTTGTAGAATTAATAGGTTTATTGTTAATAATAGTAGTAGTAATGAACTATTTAATCGTTATTTCAGTTTTTTTTAAGATTTCAAGTTTTTGAAATTGGTATAAATGCAATTTCTGTATCTGTTTCGTGATCATTTGTTTTTCTTAATAGACAAGTAGGTGATGAGTCTTCTGTGCCTGACACACGCCGTTGACTTTTAGGATCTACGGCATGCCTGGTTTCCTCTCAATGTTTTTGTTCACAGTACGAGCGAGTGCTACATGCGCAAATAGACAAAAAGTCACATGTTAAAACTACTAAGCTGCTTTAACGCATTATTTCTAAACTTCCAGTCCTTGCCACAATATATACTTCGGGCTTCGGAATTACTGCCGGAGTTCATCGACTGTGGTCACATAGAGCATATAAAGCGAAATTACCATTGCGATGCTTGCTCGCTCTACTTTTCACCATTACAGGTCAAGTAAGTGCTTCATACTGTATCATATCTATATCCTTATTCCAACATAATATTCGACAGTTTCGGGTTACCGGACAAATAAGATAGTAGTCATTATTTATTTACCCGGCCCCAAAACTTTCACAATTTTGATTAGTTTACGGAGTTACACATGGGAATAGTATATATATTTACATAATAAGAATACAATTAATTTTAAAATTAAAAGTGATAATTATGTAGTGAAGTCAGTTTCACTAAAATAGGCATTTGTTTTGAATCTATATATGAATTATTACTTTCTGTAATAATTGACAATTACAGACAATTAGGTTGCCCAATAGAAATACGTCATTACAATGTAAAAAGTCAATTGGTTGACCCATCTTTATTAATGCGAAACAATGTTTTATTACAATACGTTTCAAGGATTGTTTGTACGACAGCCATTTCTGCTAATGAATTTTCATTACATGTAATTTACCCAAAATATCTCTTTATCTTGTCGAATTTGTTTTAAAAAACAAATGAACCAAATTTTCCTTTATAATAATAATCCAGTGGGCATTTAACCCTTTATGGGTCTTGCCTTCAGATTACCTCCATTTCTTTGATAATTTTTATTTCATAGACAATTTGATCAGCCTTCCGCCTCACACATGTCGTTGATTTTTGGATTTGAGACATACCGGTTTCCTTATGATGTTTTACGAGCATGTCTAGTGTGTTTTAAATCCTATATACTTTGAATAAAAAAGGAACTTTTATTCATTAATTAAACATTTAAAAAATTATATTTTTCATACTGAAATTAAAAGTAATTTGCTTTTATTTTTGGCATCCCGTTCCCCTATTTCCCCTTATACATAAAACGTTCCCAGATTTACTAACGTGAATTCGTAAAAAGGAGGCACATAAACCTCAATTACATACATATTGAATCATCTTATATTTCTTGTGCTACTTTGCAAATAAAAAATGCGATCCAACGCAATATGTGACTTATTCCTTAAGGAAATAGTTTTTAAAAACCGTAAACCGTAACCGTTTAATTAAACGTATGTTGATCGTAAAATATATATCTCATGACAAATTATTAAAAGCGATGTTGATATTATAAACTCAAAGTTACTCGATACTAAGAAATGTTAAATTAAATAATATGAAAATGTATATAAAGTTTCAACGATCGTCTGTATAATGTTTAACCACCGAGACTTAAAATAGATAAGAACTTGTATGAGGAATATACAGCCTTTGTTTATACAAATAGATAACAGAATTTACATACATTGAAAATTATCAAGGTATCATTAAATTACGGTCTATTTAAAAAGAACACGTTAAGGTTATTATGTCATAATTAAAAAGCGTGTAGCATATTGTGTTCAAAGTAAAAAAAAAAAAAAACACAACGTGATGAAATTACAACCTACGTGGAAAATATGTTAAATTCTAATTTCAGGTGCTAATTTACATTGAAGGAGAATTCGATTGACGTATGTACCTATGCGATGTAAACCACTTAACTTGTGGTCTCGTTAGTGCTCGACAGTTCGAATTCCATGAAAGTTGACTTTAACATAAATAAACCAAAACATTATTTTCAAATATACATTATTCGCTGCTATTATCCTATATTGGTTAATTTTCCATTATTTCGTATATTTATAAAGTTTTAATATGTAATGAAGGAAAAAATTAATTATATGTAATTAGCAAATATTAATCCTTTTTATAAATTGCAGAGGGATATCTATACTTGGGCACTCGATCATCGAGTGCACCACAAGTATACGGAGACAGTAGCTGATCCCCACGATGTCCGTCGTGGGTTTTGGTTCGCCCACGTTGGCTGGCTTGTACTAACCCCCCACCCAGCTGTCGAGAACCGACGAAATGCTCTGAACAAAACATCACAAGATCTAATAGACGATCCAGTTGTTAGATTCCAAAAATTGTAAGTAATAATTATACTTTATTCCATACCTATACCAGCTGCTTTGCCTGAAAACTTGCCAAAAACAAATTATATGTGCAGACTTTTTTATATATACTTTAACACTTGATGTGAGAACTGGCATTTCACATAAGGTTACAATATTTTTTTTAATCATAAGTTTTTTGTTACCTTTATTATAAAATTATAATTTATTATGTCACTGTTAATAGTTGGAGAAACTATTATATGTAAAACAGAAACATAAGGGCAGCGTAAGGTCAATTGAAATACCAAAATGTTTACTATGATATTACCAAATTATATTATTAAAATTTTATAAACTGAATCACTTCACTATATATACATATTTCATCGATGAGTTAACCAAAAACTGTTGTAGCAACAAATAAGAACGAATTTCATAGAAAAGCTGCTATCATGTCATATCAATGTTTTATCTATTTCCCAACAACAATAAATAATCTGATTACGTTTTTGGTAATCACAAATTCTTCGTTATCGTTTAAAGGAATTCCTTTTCCTCCTTTATGCCGTTTTACTGTAATTATTCTTTAGTCGCTACAGACTTCCAGACCTTGTAATCAGCGTTAGAACACTAATTTCATAGAACTAAAATTATAATATATTTTATTAGTACATAGTTAAGTGAAAAAAAATTATTCCACCCGTACCAACTCGACGTCCGTCGTTCCACAACTGAGCGTTTTTTTATGGCAGTTTTTGCCGCGCACCACTACTATTTTCCTACTACTGAAGTTCCGAACCAATTCGACTTGGGGTCCTTTCAGAAAAGCGCGTACCAATTCTTAAAAGGCCGGCAACGCACTCGCGGCTCGCTAGGCTTAACATCAGGTGAACGTCCTTCCCGTTTGCCCTACAAATAGTATAGTAAATTAGATAATTAGAATGTAATCTAGTTATTTAACAAATATTTTTACTTTAGTAAATTATCAACGGACTCAAATTAGAGTCCAACATGAGTATATAGTAATTCCTCATAGGTATCCAGGTAGGTATTTTTTGATAGTAGACTACGATAAACTTTAAACTATTTAACACAACTTTAAACAGTTTAAAAAATGTCCATTCCGTTCATGAATTATTAAAGTAATAGAAGACTTATAGATTAAATAACCATGTCCAATGAAGTCAAACTTAAAGAAAACACTTTTTAACGGATTGAAGCTATGTATTATTATAAACATGTAATTATTTTACATAATTTTAAGTTTATATTACATACGCTGAAAGACAAAAATAATGATGACTAAACTATGGTAAGTGTGCTATATCAAGGACAAAGTAATTGTTTTTGGTTACACATTGTAAAACTCATATAATATGTAAACTCGTAGGTAATAAAAGTAGCTCATATAAATAAGGTAATATGATTAACTTGACAATTGATAAATAAAACGGACAAAATATTCATTTCAGAAATTCTTTTGATTTTGCGTTGAAGCCTTGTTATGGAATGGTTGGTCACATCATTCGATTAATTCGTTGAAAGGACCAGATCATATTATATACTTTATATACGTTATTATATTACGGGGTTTAATGAAAAAGCGACTATAAATCTTTGTAGGCATTCACCTCTAAGCGTACGTGTAGTGTCAAACGAATAATCAATGTATTTATTTTCCCATATAAATATTATTTTTTTACAGTTAATAAATAGATGTTTAGATTTGATTTCATTGATATATGATTTATATAAAGAAGTAGGTGATAACGCTTTTATCGCGCACCTGCAATGATTTCTATTCTATTATTCTATTCATAGTGCACGTGCATAATAACGTAATGGATCGAACTTTCGGCCAAGCAAGATAGCCTATTCAAAAAAATAACGATTACTCCAGTCAAATTACGAAATAAATAAACATGAGCGAACACAGTTTGGGGATTTTGAGGATCGATAGGGGGGTGTATTCTGAGCATAAATTCCAATTTGAGGGGTTGTACTGAGGTCAGCTCAAGGTCATTTCGATGGAAACGCGTTTAACTCGATATCTCGAGAATGGTTAGTGTTAGGCGAAAAATTGTAGAGACCTTTTCTATTCTAAACAAAATTTACTAACTTTTTTATCTGAAACTTTTTTTTCTAACATTAATATTTTTCAAGATATTAATCCCGCAAGGCAAAAATTTTACTTTTTTTTCAATTTTTCGTCGTTTTCTCCCCAACCATTCAATTGTATTAAATTTTACCGATCATCGAAGTGTAGAACTTTTAATTATGAACAATTTTGTACTCAAACTTTTTTCCGTAATGCCAATACCTTCGGAGTTATAGATTACTTTACCGAGCGAAATCCGCGCCACTGTCGCAATATAAAAAGGTAAATCGATTAAACTATTTAAAATTAGGTATTTAATTTGGGTTAATTTGGGTAAGAAATAAATTAACAATTAAAACTGTTTCACACATTGTGCCAAAAGAGCCTTTCTCCGGCCTTTCTCCGGCCTTTCTGCATCTGCACGCTTTGCCGCATTTGGTTTTGCATTTGCGCGCAATCGATCTCAGTAAATTATCCGGAGCTGGTTTCAATGACATCGCTATCGGCTGCAATCAACGGGGTGTGCGACGCCAGCCCCATTCCTCGGGTTTCAGATAATTTTCCAGCCAGTATTGAACTTGGTAGAAACACCTCAACGAGTGGAAAAATGCCGCATCAGAGGTAGGAGGAAGGGATTCTAATTTAACCCTCCCACTGCCTGCCATTTTTTATATCCCTTATATCGGAGCTCGTTGAAATTGGTACAATTCGTGTCATCTGCCTTGCGATACAAATTCAAAATAAATTGTTCGCCGTATGAAGCGATAGTTGTTTTATCTGCATTGTCTTGCAGAAAAACTTCATTTAACAAAAGCAAATCCGGAGATTTTTCAACGCGGTCATTGTTTTCATCTTGCCTAGGTTGAATGGTGCCGACGTTGTGTCGCAACCACTAATCGCGTGCAAAAATAAAAGGTTTTTGCGGCATTCGGCCCATATATCGGTTTGAGGCAGTATGGGCTATGTGTGCCGTCCTTCGATTTGCCTCGGCCAGGTTTTCTCAAGTAAATGTTGTTGCACGCGCCGGCTGTTGCAAAACCAGCAAATCCACATCCTCACCAATAACACCACCACTATACTCCTGCGAAATTCTCTTAGCCGTACTGATAATTAGACCATCCGCATCCTCTACGGCTTGCTCCACCTCTATGTCTGATTTGATGAGAACCGTTTTCAGTAGTGAGATGAATCTGGTCTTATTGCTCTCGTTGCCTAAAAACTTATCTGTGGATACACGTTGCGACAATGGCGCGGATTTCGCTCGGTAAAGTAATCTATAACTCCGAAGGTATTGGCATTACGGAAAAAAGTTTGAGTACAAAATTGTTCATAATTAAAAGTTCTACACTTCGATGATCGGTAAAATTTAATACAATTGAATGGTTGGGGAGAAAACGACGAAAAATGGAAAAAAAAGTAAAATTTTTGCCTTGCGGGATTAATATCTTGAAAAATATTAATGTTAGAAAAAAAAGTTTCAGATAAAAAAGTTAGTAAATTTCGTTTAGAATAGAAAAGGTCTCTACAATTTTTCGCCTAACACTAACCATTCTCGAGATATCGAGTTAAACGCGTTTCCATCGAAATGACCTTGAGCTGACCTCAGTACAACCCCTCAAATTGGAATTTATGCTCAGAATACACCCCCCTATCGATCCTCAAAATCCCCAAACTGTGTTCGCTCATGTTTATTTAACCCGTTTTTAGCCATAATTTGACTGGACTAGATGTCTTTCCAATGTTACTTTAAACTTGTGTGAAAAGATTTATGTTTAACTAGTTAATTATATCAGGTAGCTAGAAAATTGGTCGTGGCCTACCTAGATCTATGTTTTATTGTCTAGATTTCCTCAATAAATGGATTATCCACATATACCTACGTCGAATTTATCTCACACTCTCCTGACTCACATACTTTTAATATCGAAACTTATGTAATACTTATATCAGCGATTCTTTTTTTATAGTTCTATATTCATTTCAGGTTCTTCATTCCACTATTCTTAATACTTAACATTATATTACCGCTGGGTATTCCCATATACTACTGGGACGAGGACTGGATGACGAGTTTTTCAGTCAGCTTCGTACTAAGATTTACCATCACACTTAACATTGCGTACTGTGTGAACAGCTTTGCACATTTATGGGGAAATAAACCTTATGACAAGTACGTATTTTTTATCTGTTTACAAATACATTACATATTTATTTTTATGTATTAGCTGATGACTCGCTCTTGATATTCATTTCTGGTATAATTGGTATGAAGACAAGACATCTCTTTTAAATGGGATGATGTGTTACAAGCTTATGCGGCGACATAGAATTAATCAAATTAAAAAATGTACCGCTGTATGCAAGATTGCTAAGTATTACTCAAAAGGCGTTTTAGTTACAAAATTTTTAACTTTCTACCATAAGAAACTTTTAATTTTTTTTTAAATGTATGACATCTCAAAAGAGTAACATGCCTGCAGTTGCGATATCGTGTAGTATTTACATTAACATGATGCGAGGACGGATTTTAAAACATAGAATTGAAATTACAGATAGAATTATATTATCTAAATTAAATTTTTAGATATATTAAATCTGTGGAGAACCAGATCGTGAGTCTCGCGGCCCTGGGTGAGGGTTGGCATAACTATCACCACGTCTTCCCTTGGGACTACAGGACGTCGGAACTCGGCAAAATTAATATATCTACAGCTTTCATTGACTTCTTCGCTAGAATTGGATGGGCGTATGACTGTAAGACATTCCAAATCGTATATAATAAAGGAATTGAATAATGGCCGCTTCTGAGGTCGAAATTAGGATATAGGATTTATTACTTACTTTCTGAACGGATACATTCCCTGCACATCCTTTGTTCTATGACCACGTTCAAAACTGACGCCAGTAATTCATTTGCGTTTCTTTTTTTGCCGGTTACCAAACTTATGGTTCATTTAAAATCCCAGTCAAGCTACGGTGAGACATATTTTTGTGATATTTAAATATGCCTTTTTTCAGTAAAAGCAGCAACAATGTCAATGATAAGAAACAGAGCTGAGCGAAGCGGTGATGGCACATTTCACCACCAAGAAGAACCTTACCCGCAAACATAACTTTCATTCCTACTAGATCAAAGTATACTTTATATTAAATGTATTTTATATTATTTATACAAATAAAAATTATTTAATGTTGTAATTTATTTATCATCTAAGAAATTCCCTAACGCTAACTTGGCCTGAGGCTTGAGAGTTGAGACTTGAGTCAATTTGCGACAAGCATTACTAACGAATTTTTATGGAAATGGTCACTTGTGAATGTCATTCTCATACAAATTCGCATGGCGGTAGTGGGTCACACCTGTTGTAAAGTGATTTTATATCAAGCCCCAGGGTAGGTGGTTCAACAAGGTTCAACTCTGGAGGAAAAAATATTGTTTAGGGTAGAAAATGCTTCACTGATGATTTTTAAGGCGTTGTCGCCACGAGCGCTATCTACTTAACCACTGAGATTTCATATGTTATGTTTGTTGTGAATGAACTGAAATAAATGAAAATCTATTTACGTACATAACATGTACCGTGTTACGTACACGTTCTGTGGTGGCACCGTCAAGATGCCATGCCTTGTCAAGTTATACAACGGTCTGATAAGTAAAATAAAATATTGACCCTAGCATGGACATAACGCTAACTAGTGGGTAGATTCCTTAATATATATAAATAAGTGAATATAAGTCTTAAACGCGAAAGATCTCCTTTAATTAGACTAAATCAAACAAAACATAAAACTTTTATTTGTTTGATGTATCGAATGTTTGATACTGAATACATATTTGCCTTCCAACCCAATTATGGTTTCGTCGATATTACAATTTGGAAAATTTTACATTCGGTGTAACTTATACACTGAAACAACAAACCTATTTGAAAATGTTGGAAAATTAATTGTGAATTTCATACTTCAGATAATTTAGTCGATTTTATCTAACGTTTAGGACTTAGGTTATACCTAAACAAGCTGCACTTGACTGCCTAGAATAAACAAAAGGATAGCGGCCAACCTGCGTAAACTGCAGCAAGGCAGGACTGAAAAGCGCTCAACATAACGCATTTGACGTCGAATGCCTAATTAGACGCCCTCGCAAGAACTAGCATTGCTTATTTTTAACAACCCGAGGCAATGGTGCAAAGCAGATACTACAGACTATTATATGGCAAGTTAACACTTAAAGAAGCTGTTGACCACAACAGAGCTCAATTATTTATTTATGGTTTAAATAAAAAAGAAGATTAGAACGCTGTAGTGGAAACACAAATTGCCTTGCGATTCTATAACTCACTGTTCGAACCCACACAGCGGTTTTCTCATCGGCAGTCGCTCTCAAATCAGTCGTGAAGCAGTCATTTTATGATTTGGCATTCTGATTAGGTGGGAGAACCGCTGCGTGAGTTCGAAAAGTGAGTTACAGAATCGCAAGGCTGGACACAGTTTTTCTGACGTTGAACAAATTTAAATAATTAATTTATATACTAAGACCAATAACATACATAACATTATAGCCATTATGTTGCGCGTAAAACGTCACTAACCAATTGAAACATCGACACTCCATAGGTAGCCGATGCAAGAAACTTGTTTTAGACGAGAAATCTTATTTGATACCTGTCTGATTATTATAATTTATTGTTATGTATAATTTATAATTGATTTGTTTATGTAATCATTTTTAATTTAAATTTAATATTGTTATTGTTACATCATTAAGATATAGTGTACCTAGGTGGTAGCAAGTTTATAAATTTCTATGGTTCTTTTTCCCAAACAGTTTTTTCCCTAAAAAATTGTTTTATTTAATTTTCTAAGTGTTGCATCACTATGCAAAATAAAACTCACTTGTTTTACTTACTTAAAGGGTTCCCAAATCTTACACATTGTAATGCATATAAATTGTTTTAATTTATAGTATAATTTTGAGAAATGCAAATATTTTTCTGTTGTTCTATTAATATTGTAATTTTAATTTCTTAGGAGCAATTACTTTTAAAATACGTATTTTTATTGCAAATATTTGATCTAAATAAGTTTTGCATGTTCTTCCACAGCTTGAAAGTCCATATTATATTATAATGAATTCGGCCAGTGCTACTACGGCCTACTTTGATTTTATTGCATAGCATTTTATATCAAGAGCTCGTATTCTATCTGCGCCTGGTGATTTTCAGTCATTTAATGATTTAATAATCTTAATGCAACAGATTTAGGGTCTGCTGACTGAAATGTACATTGTACATACCTACTAGTATTTTCTGTACGCTGGTAAGAGTTGCAATATTACTAATACTATTGTGGTAGTTGCAAAATTATTTGCAATGTCTTTACATGTAATATTTTGATTTCCAAATGAGTTTTGTATTGCTACGTCCATAGATGTTTTAATTTTTCCTGTTAATTGGTTTAGACCCATCGATTTTTAGATTGTTTTTACTAGCTCTAATTGTTTTATTTTGAGTTTTATTTATATTATTTCTGGTTTTATTAAATTTGAGTTTTTATTATATTGAGGTTTGAGTATTAAGTTGTTTGGATCGTTTATATATTGAGTAAAAAGTTCATCTCCGTACTGACATTCTTTAATAATTCTATCCAATGATTACTATTTCGCAGATTGTTAGATTTAAGTTTAACTGTATATTCTGAGTTTTCGTATGCTCGAGTTATGTTATTTTGTATGAAATTGTATATACCAATAGGACACTTCATTTTTTATCGTTAATTTATATTTATTAATAACTGTTTTGTATTCTGGAACATCCTGTAGCTGTGCTTTAGTGCAATAATAAAGCGTGATCACACGATGGTCCACTAGTTTTGTGCCAACCGCTGCAGCCAAGTGGCTTCAGCGTCCGACTCTCATCCCTGAGGTCGTAGGTTCGATCCCCGGCTGTGCACCAATGGACTTTCTTTCTATGTGCGCATTTAACATTCGCTCGAACGGTGAAGGAAAACATCGTGAGGAAACCGGCTTGCCTTAGACCCAAAAAGTCGACAGCGTCTGGCACAGAAAGCTGATCACCTACTTGCCTATTAGTTGGCAAGTAGGTGATCAGCCTCTTGTCAATATCTAAGATTTTTAAAATAATGTGTGACATAAATCTATCTAAAATTGTCTCCATAAAACTCGTTATTACAACGTTACCCAATCAAAATTCGTTACCCGCTCTATAACGTTTTCCGCTCAAATTGCTGCTGTAGAGCTCCTATGATATGATTCCAAACGGTAATTGGTTTAATTATCGAAAACAAACGATGAGAGAAACACGTCAAACGCATTAGATAGTATTAGATGTTGCCTTTCTTAAAAGTCATTAGGATTCATAACATATGTATGTATATGAACCACAACATAATTAAGATATATATAAAGTTATTGTTTTCTCTGTGAATCTAGCGTAATCGAATCTTCGTCTAATAACAGTCGATTAATGTGATTTATTCATAAAAGCAATAAAGTGCACGTTTATTTTGATTCGTTTGTTTGATGGCAAAAACAAGGTGCGCAGGTTTAGCCAGTTAACGAATGGTTTCGAGTTGAGTTGCACGTAGTCTGCGCGAATGTAACTTTTCCAAGTGTCACGTAATATTATATTTGGATTTTCGTGTATTGTATGGATTAATATATTGTAAGTCCCATTTCTTTTTATTAGATTATGCTAACTTCTGGAATATTATTGATAAATATAATAAAAATATTCATTGATACCTTGTAAATATTTAAATATATATTATTTCAAATATTTATAGAAATCTATAAACGGACATTTAAACAGATTCATTATTAACCTATACGAAGACTAAAATGACAAAATCAATAACATTAATTACAGCGAATCTACTTAGTACGTATGAAACGTACGAATATTTTGTTAATAAACTAAAATAAATCGTTTTGTAAATAAACGGCCAGTAACGAATTCATCAGGCGTTCGAAACAGCGTTAAACTGATAATAAACATATTAAAATGTTAGAATTAAATTAAAAACTAAAGACTTCAGCAATTACAACAATCAATTTACTTTTTCTTATTCGTAATTACAAAACTGAGCTGGATAATCATTCAATATAAAATCAACCAATTTGAATCATTCAGTTATTCATGTTTTTCTTTTATAATTACGATCCAACAATAAGCTACCTTCGGCTACCAATCATTATGAACAACAACGTATTATATGAATAAAAAATATTTGACGAATTTACTTGACGTTTCGAGTACGTACTTTTCATCAATCGTGGCGCGGTCTACCTAGCTCTTCGTTAAAGATGTTTTATTTAAATGTGTTGCAGTCGCCTAAAACAAATAAATATAATCTTTTTAGTAGCAATAACTATTTATTATTATTAAATCAATTCTTATCGCGTGACAGACACTTTAGCAAATCGTGGTGTAATTAAACCATCATTTAATACATATACATTTACAATAAGACATTCTTAGTTAACATAATTTGGTCAAACTAACTATTCTTTAATGTTGCTATTTTATTTAAAACTTTCTAGTTCCTATACCAGGGGGTGAGAAGGTAATTCTCGTCCCGTTGACCATTTAACGAAATATGCAATAATTCTATCTTTATTTTCATTACCATCCTCCTGGTTCTGACTACCCGACTACCTCTTGTTTATGTAGTGGCTGAATACAATTCTAAGTAAATAATCGTCTTAAATTAATCATTACTATACTCGTAATTTAAAAACTTTATTATTATATGAATCAACCAATAACCACCTAATAACTGCACTTAATAATTTCAATCTTAACCAGTTTTGAACTTTCGTTTCATTATGACATTCCATGAACAAAGTTCGGAAATTATTATTATTATTATTACCAAGCTTTTATTGCTGACATATATAAGCATTTGTTTTAGTTACATAACCTAACTTAATCTAATACATCAGATGTGCCAGTTTTGGTGATCAGCGTGTCCTATGACACATAGGCCTCTTCCAGCTATTCATTATTCATTCCATTATTTTTTTAATCGGCAATACGAAGGTTTAATACTATTTTCAATTAACTCTGCATACTTTATTCGAATTTTCTTATATTTTGTTAGCTGCAATGTATTTCTCCAATATTTTTTTTTGCATTCGCTATACTACTTTGTCTGCTCCCTTATATGAAATTTAAATTCTTAAAAGTTTATAAGATGAACTAAAAAACAACCCTAAAGTGAAACTAGTCTGAAACATTTATGCCAAAATTATTAAACTCAAATTATTAGCATTATGGCTTGTTTTATTTTATTTTTAGTAGGTATATTATAGTCTTAAATAATCACTGCCAATGCATGTAATACGCTACAAGCCGACACATTCTACCTACGATTATGAGTGCTTTGTATGTATGATATAATTCGTTTATGATTTTTATTCAGATAGAAAATTGTAACTGACAGATGTCTGAAAGATTACAATAACATTTTTTTTTTAATTTTAACATAAAAGCACTCGAAAACAAAGCAATGAAAATAGCACATTTTCGTACATTTTTATTCTTATAGAGGAAATTTATTATGTTAGACATAAAATGGTATCAATAGAAATAAAAGTGTTCTTGTACTTTTTGAATAGGTAATACAAATGAAAACCAATAATATAAATAGCTATGCTTAGTCATAAAACAGTTAAATTTGCATAACAGCTTTATTGGAAATAAAATAGCAAGCTGAGTGAAAAATTACACTTCTTTTTCTATTAACAAGTTAATTTGATTGAAGTGTGACACTAGAAATAAGGTTATTGAATAATAACGCAGCAGCAGGTTATATTAATACTTTAGTAAAAATTTATAGATAATATGTAAAAAAATATATATATATATTTACCTTTATTTAGCCAATTCTATAAACGTTTTTATTGGGGACCATTGTTGCAAAAACTATTGATGACTCAATTTTTTATGCAATTTTGACAATGGGTAAGCTGGTATGAAGTTCAATTAACGGGTTTCACCTTTTAAATATAAATAGTTTTCAAATAAAACACGGCATGTTGCAGATGAAAAAACTGAAGTTTATTTTTATTCAGTAGAAAAATTTAAACCATATTGGCAAGGACAAGGGGTTTATGGCGTATGAAGCTCCCTTTAATCTATATACAGATTTAAAACTATGTATTAAGTTCTACAAGACAACAAACAATCCAAAAAGTCCAATAAACAATCACGTCGCATCGATAACCTGCTCTTTCGGTATTTTTAAGTAGGTTAGGTTAGTTTAGGGGGGGGGGTTCTCAAATACGAGTCTTTTAAAGCCTTAAATATTACGTTTTCCTATCACATATTATACAATTTTATCTCATTAATCATAGATTATTCAATGCCGAAAAGGATATTTAATTTTCCCCATATTATCAAGTCATAATAATAAATCAAAAATTTACTTTACGTAGAGTACCAATCATTTCAGAAAAAAGGTTTTTCCAACTAATTTCAGATAGGTATATGAATCGCGCTAAAACCAAGAACATCACGGCGCTTCCGTAATAGCGGGCTCTGCCATAGGTAACTATATTGGCAGAGAGATAATACGCACTCATTCCAAAGAAAGCATAAATAAGTATTTTATTAGAACCTGTATAGTGCTTGGTGACATTAAAAAATCCTTACATTAATTCAATCCATACATAAAGATTACTTATGGATTATTATTATTATTATTATTATGGATAGGTTTTGAAAATTCTTTGAGAGTAGATTAAAACTACAGATTTATAAAATATTTAATTATACATGAACGAAATAATCGGTGGACTTTAACCTTCGTAGGCTGACACATAGATGGCGCTAGTACTAAACTAGTTACTAGTATGAAATAATGTTTATTAATAAAATTTCCAGCCCTAACCTTCAATAGACACGTGAATAAATTTTACAACTCTCGTACTATTAGTTTGTGAGAAATGGTATTTTCAGTGAAGGAACTTTCGTTTGTTTAAAAAAATGGATAGAAACAAATTACGTGTGTTAATAAAGCATTGCTTTTGGGCGAAAAAAATACTATAAAGCGAAGGCTTGGATTGATGACATAATTCGGACTTGCACCAGGAAAATTAATCTTCTATGTTAGCCTACGAACTTTTCAGCCCATCTAACATCATGACTTACTGATATCATGTTCTACCATATTATGTTATTGACAGAATTTTTTTTGTGAATAATATGTAAGATTTTCGCCTATAAGTAAAAAAAAAAAACAATTAGACGCATATGTGTGTCCACCATTTAAATCTTATATTTACATTCTGAAATTGAGCAATATGATGTTAAGCATAAAGTTCAATAGATTGTAGATTATGTTATGTTGAATCAAAAATCACAGGACGCAGAAGGACAGGTGAGTTTATATTATAGGTTATAAATACAGACCTGTATGATTCCATTACATGATACAGATAAAATAGTAGGGGCGCCCACGATGCTAAATGGGGATTTACTCGAGCGTCATAGAGACCTATTGGGTTGCGAAGCTTAGATAATTATAAGAAAAAAATGTTTTATAAAAAAAACCTTTTCATCGGTGGGGGGGATCGGCTATAGACTTTCAAAAATGTAAAAAAAACTGTGCCATGGACATGCTGAAGTGCGTCAGATATTGATAGCATCCATGTCCTACGTATTTTTAATAATGTACTATATGTTAATCTGATTGTTTGCGTGGTGGGGGTGGTCGTACGTAGGGGTTGAATATGTAAAAAAAAAATTTTATCAGGCGCGTCAGATTTTCTAAGGGGGTGTTAATTGAACCTAAACAAAGCTCCCATCTAATAATCTGACGATTTGGATGTGACGCAAACTCGCGGTCGTTATTAGAATGTTCAAAAAAAAATCGCCATTTTGACATACTCAAGCGCGTCAGATTAAGATATATTATCTGGAGGGATTCGCTAATCTGATAATTTAAGAAAAAAATTTAATCATTGAACTTAATTGATTGATAAGCTCTGAAAATAGCAAAAAGTGTATGTTGTTCAAGTAGAACTTGTATTTATTATATAATAATTTAAAAAATATGCTTAAAAAGAATAAAAATTAACCGGAAGAACCGGTTTACTTCGATGATATTCTAAAATATTTATACATTTTTCTAATGTTTATAATGTAAATTTTATTGATTTTTGCAAAGTAGTTTCATCACAAAATACACACTTTATGTTAATATTACTCATAGTTAATATTTTTAAACGAATATAGGCATCACACAGCCGCACGTATTAAACTTTATCGACGAATTTTTCTGATTTCGGCTTGTGGAAATCGTCAGATTATATATTTTTCGTCATCCTTGAATTATTTCCTTCAAAATAAAAAAATCAGCCACGCTCGAGAATGTGGAGATGACGTTTTTTTACAACTTTGCAGCCCTCCCCTTTCTTAACGTTACTTGCAAATTGTCTGATTAGTGAAATATACACTTCTTAGCATGTAACTAACTTAGCCTACCTTAATCTGATGCGCTCGAGAAAATCTGATCATTAACTTTTCTTTACTAATCTGATCCTTTATCCTTGACGGGCGGCCATATATTATATGGAGCTCATATTTGGAAGAGATACTTAACCGGGTACAAGGTATCTCTCCCTGTATATTAATCTGCCACGCTGGAGTAAATCCCGAAACCCCCTTTTGGGCTCCCCAACTAAAAGAACAACACACAAATTTTCAGATTAATATTGACTGCATTTTTTTGTAATTTAAAATATTATAAATATAATTGAAAAATATCATTGATAGTCTTATACATTATTATTATAGGGCTCACTCTTCCGAACTTTAGACAGACTCATATAACACTCTCTCTTTTATAGCATAGAAAGAAAAAACCATAGAGTATAGAAAATATAATGTAAACCACAGAACAAATAAATCATAAAGCTAGGTTTCTTTGAAGTCTACATAGTAATAAGGCCGATGTGATGTAATTAATTAAAATACTCATTGCGTAAAATAATTATAATAATACTGTGAATTTAAATAACACTGGTATTTTAATAATTCCTGACTTGTTAGCTTTAGATTATAAATTCAAATTTTGTTTTTTTATGTAGTTTTTAATGATATTGAATATCAATAACGTTCTCCGGTTTAACTAGTAGCTGCTTAAATAAGAATTCACCTTAATTATTCCCTACATTTATTCCTCAACTACCATAGTACCTTCATACTTTTAATTTTCTCTGCGTTATATTTCTCTATAATACTTTTTTTTTTTAAATTTCGTCCATCACCAGGTCATTCAAAAACCATCCAAGCGGGTGTAGCACTTCGGTTTGTATATAGCAATTGCTGTTAATGATTAACAAAGTTTGTTCCGTAAAATGCATGCTTTTGGCCTAAAATATGATATTGTCATAAGGAACGTCTCCCTGTGAAAAGTACAAAACTATTTACAGAGGCATATTACCAAGAACATTTCACTACTTTCTTACTAATATGTATACTCTAAATATCGATCGTCCAAATAATCATTTAATTTTAGGCACGGAAACTATAAATATTCATTGATAAATAATAATTTCAATTAATCGTTAGCTTCATTTATTTAGCTTTGAAGTAAAACCGCGTCAACTGCCAACTCCATAAAGTTTTCCCTTTGACTGTGATCTTATTAATATAGTTTTAAATTTGTATTGACATTTGATTCGTTTCAACTTGATATGCTTAGAAAGTATTTAGAAAGTTTTTCGTATTTAAATAAATAGTAAAAAAATAGGAAATGGTGTGACAATTTAAAGAAGATAATATTATACCTGGGGCAGCTTGTAGTACTAATAAACACGATGCAAATGGAGGTATATAGAAGAATAACTAATAGATGGAAAAGGATTTGGTATCTTAGTGAGGAGGAGAGACAATGACATGCCCATGAAACTTAAAAGAATGGTTTACAACTCGTGTATTCTACCATGTCTAACTATTATTTCATATACTGCCAAACATGGGCCAACCAAACCAAATGCATACTTACAAAATAAAATAAGTGTATGCTAAAAAAACTTAGAAAGAAGCATTGTAGGAGTTAAAAGAAATTATACGTAAAATATAAACACCATAAAAATTAAAACTAGATTTAAGGATGCAAAATTGACAAGTGAAAACTGAATGGCATAAAACTGGGTGGGACACATGATAAGAGAAGAAAGAGAAAAATTGACAAAGAAGGTAACAGAGGGTACAGTATAGAATAGTATTATAAAATAAAAATGCATCTCAAAATATTCAAAATATTTTTATGAAGAGAAAATATGAAAAAAATAATTTTATTTAGTAATAAGGTTTTTCCGGGAAATCAAACAGTCTCTATAGGTGTTAACATAGCAAAATGTTGCATATTTTGGTATGTAGCCAAACCAAAACAATTATATTAAGGCGAAAATAAAAGTTTGCGAAAACAAATATATAATATTGTATACGTTACTCTATATACCTAATATAATCTCTTCGTCAGGAGCTTATGAACATAAAGTGTCTATAAATCGTTTAATAAAGCATATTATTAACATGATATTTGTTCATCATTTTGCGTAATTTATTTATTAGTCACTGTTGTCAATTTAAGTGTAATTAGGAGTTAAAGATCAAATTTGATTACAAATTATGGTGACAATTACAATTCTGCTTCTTGCCATTATTTGTTTTTACGTCATCTGAATCTTAAAACTTTCGTTGATTCTTCACTAGTTCAATATCATGATACGATAAATTGTTTATGTTAATAAATTTTGTTTAAATAAATGCTGTTCAAAGCTTCTTTACAAGTTTATTTCTATTGGAATAGCCTAAATTAAACCTTGTCTTTGTTGGACTTTGAATAAAGTCTTCTAAATAGCGTGTATTTATTTTATTTCGAACAAATCTTTTAAAGCTTTAGTTTATAAAAATCCATCGGACAGACTATTTCATTTATTATTTCATATTTTGTATGATAGTAATGTAACATACATATAGAGTAAATAGTAGACTTGCTAGAATGAATTAACGTGAGACCTATTGATGGCAGAGTATTAAGTGGTCTTTCCCAGTGGGAGTGCCATTCTCCGGTCCTAACGCGCCTTTTCCGGTACCTGTACTAGCACTGTCCAAAAATCCTGGAAGACGGCTTCAATAAATCTGATCCCTAAAAAAGACGATCGTCCAACTATCGCCCAATAGCTTCAAAGACACTCTGCTTAAAGCCACCACCAACATCGAAATACTTGGCGTTGACATATCGAATGACGTTCAGTTTCGCGGCCATTTGGAGGGAAAGGCTTAATAAGCCTCCAAGAAGCTTGGTGTGCTCAGCAAGGCAAGACGGTACTTCAGTTCGGACCATCGCTGCCAACTGTACAAAGCGCAAATTCGGCCCCACATGGAGTACTGTTCTCATCTCTGGGCGGGATCTTCCAGTACCAGTTCCTTCTGCATGACCGTATTCAACAAAGAGCGGTTCGAATCGTCGACGACCTATCCCTTTCTGAGCGGCTTCATCCTTTGGCGATGCGTAGAGATGTTGGGACACTCTTCATCTTCTACCACATTTACCATGGAGAGTGTTCAGAAGGGTTGTTCGGATTAATACCTGCAGCTGAGTTTCATCATCGGACGTCGAGGCAGAATACTAAACTCCACCCGTATCACCTCGACGACCACCGTTCCACAACTGAGCGTTTTTGTCGCGCACCACCACTGGTATTCGACTTTCGGGTCCTTCAAGAAAAGAGCATACCAATTCTTAAAACTCTGGCATTTAGAGTGTCCATGGGCGGCGGTATCATTTTACATCATAACACAAATTTTGCCTATCTGAATATTTTGAAGTGTCAGTAAAAGAAATCAGCAGAACATTAAAACAATAGTTAAATTGAACAAAAAATCTATTTAGAATGGCACAACCTAACAATTATATTGGTCATTAAATTAATCTGCTTCAGGTGACCTGCATTAACAATTGTGCAATATTACTGTAATAATTTGTAAAACAATTAAATGCTGATTATAATGCGCATAGTCCGTGTCTATGCCTAAACAGTTTAAAAATATCGCATATTTAGTCATTTGCCGTGTGTACGGTAATAATAAATTCTAATTAACTTGCCAACCAGCCCGGTTCGCGCGTATTGCGATATAATACATGATCTTCAAATTTAATTTATATAGTTATTCGTTATTATTGTAAGCTGCCAGAGGTACAATGATATGTATGTTCAGATAATATTGGTCTAAAAGATTTTTACTGTGACGAGTCCTCAACCATAATATGTGCTTGAAACAGAACAAATCTAAGCGTAAGACCAAACAGGCTCCAGAATATAAACCACATTTTATATGGAAATTGTATTCGTTTTTACAACAAACTCCCAAGCGAAATTAGAAAATGATAACTGAATAAATTAAAAACTCTCGTTAAACGTAAATTAATCAATAAAGCATTTTATAAATTTGACGATAATTAAAATAATCATAATCCTTGTGATTTACTCCAGTTCAAATATTTATGGCAGCTCTGCCTTACAAACATTTTGTATGACTCAAAACTTGGCGAATTAAATGAGTGGCGGAGAGTTTATTGCCAGTTCTTCTTGCCCGCTCTACGTCCTTGAATTGCGAACTGGTAGTAAATGTAAATTTGGAATCAATTTAAACATCAATTATCATCTTTTCTGTTGACGTTCATAAGTGTACTTGGTAACCTATATGAAAAAAAAATTAATGACTTAAATAGCCTCTTCTATAAAATTTACCTCGATTTAAAATCCATTTAGTTTTCTAAATATAGATTATAAATGTTTTTATTGAGCAAACGGACAGGAGGCTCATCTGATGTTGAGTGATACTGCCGGCCAATGAAAACAATCGTTTCCAAAATACCAGATATGCATTTATTCTTTTAACATCCTTATTAAATAGCGATATTTGAAACCACTTAACCGAAGTGTTCCACTGTTTGTACTAGATACATTCGTCATTGAATATATCTATTAAATATTTAATTAGATAAATCACAAACTCTGCTATTTTTAAATAATACAATATTTACAATTCACTTCCATTGAGATCCAGATATAGCCACTTCTTGTTTTTCTGACAAAGATGGTTGCTATTCTGTTATGTTTAAAGAGTTGTTTGCGCTAGACTGCATTTTAGTACTATAAAACAGTTTCTAAAACTTATGCTACTTGTATGTTTCAATTAGTGTTACTCAAGATAAGTGGTCTAGTACGCATACTAATACTATGGAATCATCTCCACGTCTCCATCTCCATGATATTGATTGAAATATTTAACAAACACTTAACGCACATGGAACAGAAAAGTGGAGAAAAAAACTACTAAACTAGTGCCCAAGGTACGAAAAAGAGGGAGACAACTTAGAAGGTGGATAGAGCACATTAAAGAAACAGCAGGTGGTACAACGCAGAGAGTGGTACAGTGCAGAGAGGAATGACGGGATTTGGAGGGAAAAAGGGCACACAGATACACTAGAAGAGGATTAAAATGGAAATGTGTTTAAATGTAGATGTATCTGAATAAAGGCTATTATTATTGATAAACTATAAAAAGTATCACAAAGTTTATTAACCGTGTTTTTTGCTAAACGTACATTTTATCTTTATTTGCTTATAACTTGTAAGTAATATTGTGTCGTACTTAAGAAAATTATTGAAAAAAGGACCACCTTTGAACTTGTTTTAAAGTTGGTCGTGACACTACTTAATTTAAATACAATACACGGTGACTCGTAATTTATCGGTTAAACCCACATTTTGTTAAGGATTTTACTCTAAGATGTGGAATCTTAGATCGTACTACTAGATTGTTATAATAAATGCAAAATTATCAAAGCAGTAATAATCGTGGTTGACAAACAAGTTTCTTGATTGTGGTCATTCCATACCTCGTCAACGAGTTGTCGCTACGATTGTTACTTTATGAGTTAACAACACTTTGTCCTAAGTGTTGGGTAGTTTGCTTTGCTAGTATGCTTGAGGGAATCCAATTATAAAGAAAGGATGTTTCCAAGTGTTGTGCTGTTACTGAATTTATTTGACTTTTGATGTAATTCAGACAGCGAATGAAGCTTTGTAAATTACATATTATTACAGGGCAAAATTGGATGGTTCTATTCCGAGACGCTAAGTGTAAATTAATTAGTCAAATCCGAAGTTAAAGACGGGAAACTAAGTTCGCACGTTTCTCACTCACTTCTCTTTATTCACGAGTGAAATCACATAATACTAATAATAGTGTATTATTAATTATATGAAAGTTAATGAAAATATTCACTTCAAATGATATAAACTAAATCTCGTTACCCTGTATCTCAAACAAAATTAGAATTCATGATAAAACGAACATTACATATTTGATTGTTTATATAATATAAGTTGCTTAAAAGGTATTTAAATTATTACTAAGTCCACTCTTAGTTTGCTACTTGATAGCTCCTTCAACGTGCAAGGAAAGTGGGAGGTAGCAGTAATCGCAAACTTGGTTTAGAAGTTCTCAGCAAGGGTTTGGTAGAAGAAGTAGAAGGGTAGTAGAAGCACAAAGTTATTTGGAGAAAATTTACCGTATATAGAAAAATATTAACTGCGAAATTTGATTTCCACATAACAAACAATTCAAAGTCTAAATTTACTAGAAAGCACTACAGCAAGCAGCAAAAATTTCACACATTAATAATAAATTTCCAGAAATTTGGCTATTTTTACTGTAGGTATTTAATTTTATATATATAATTTTTAATTATAAAGCGTGTAGTAGGTCTAAAGTGATATGAAAATATCGTTCGGTATATAATTGAAATGTTTCCTAATGTTGTGAATAAACGATATTAAACCAAAGGAACTAAGCAATGAAAAAAGTTGAAATTAAATCACTGATTAAAAAGATTATTGAAATTCACCACGCATTGTACAACGCGTTGTCGCCTAGGTCCCATGAATTTTGTGACGTTAGTTGACCTTATACGTGTCATCCATTAAAAAAAGTAAAATATTCGTTTGTACATACATTCTTGATTTGTATGTCATTACTTCCAATACCTTATCACTTTCTTACCAAACTTAATTTTGGGTGAAACATGCGCAAAAATCTGTTCGTCCGCTAGGGTTTTTTATTATTAAAAGTAGCTCAGATAACATTTTATCTGATACATTTCCTAAATTTTGTATCACAAAGTTTTTAAAGGCATGTCTATGAAACCGTCGGCGTTGCTAGGATACTATCCTAATCATGACTATTCACATTCGTGACAATGTGACCAACGGCTATGAATGTGTCGTGATATGTGATAACAAGTATTTAACATCGCCGATGATTATTAACTGTATTATTGTTAACCCAAAATACCCAAACGTATTTTTAACACGCATAATAATGTGATATTATTACTTAAAATGGCATAAACAAATAAACTGCGAACCTATATAAAAAGTTTAAGATTACATGACTATTGTAAATTAACGACTTCGAGGCCATGTGCAGGAAATAGGTAATGATTTAATAAGGTTTGCACATATATTTATATCGCATATTGCTTCCTATAATTATGCCAGGTTTCTAAGCTAACTTGCCGCTATTGTCACGACAAATCATATTTTTATAGGCTGTTAAATACGCAACCATATTATATGTATAATTGTAACTGTCATATTTGCTTATAATGATTACCAATTAGTGAAACAATGACATTCTTAGCTATAAGTCACCAAAATACACAAAAAAGGAATTGTTAAATAAATTTTAACGAAATTTTCCGAGACTTAACATAATTGTAGGCCTAGTATAGACTTATTTATCTTATATACAAATGAAGTGGTAGTACATATTTATTTCTTGTAAAGCCATTACATGTTTTTACGCATTAGGTATTTATGATCAAATATTTGAATACCTGTTTGCTTACAAATCTTTTTCCATTACCTCGTTTTGCGCGGAAATATTATTTTTTCAATTATTTTGATTATAAAATGAATGCGTTTCAAATTACGGTTAACAAAAATTTGTTTCTAATATTCACATTTGTTGGGTTTTTGATAATATAATAATAATTTTACAATTTAACACAATTTCGATTCCGACCACGTGTGAGTTTTGTGACCTTAAAGGACTTTCGACATGAAGAATTTATTGTGGTTATTTGAGAAACATTTTCCAATAATCATGATAAATACGTATGCCAATTCGGACCTAGTAAATATATTAGACTATTGACATCTCTAAATGTATAAACAGTATATTGACAGAGAAAAATATTAAATGTAAAAGAACATTGAGATACGGTATTAGTAAATCTAATTGAGTCTCAAGAAATCTGCGTTTGATCCTATTAAATTAATATTTTATTTATTAATATTATCTTAAATTCATTAATTTGTTTGGTATCACGTATTCTGTAGCTGTCGCATGACTTGATTTTATCCGTTAAATATTTCTTCCTTAAAAACCTTGTTACGTAAATATTAATCGATATCTACAACGCGTCAATAAAATGTATTGAATGTGGTATGGCGTATATTATAATTGTCGGCAATTCTGATTATCATATAAGTAAATACGTGGTATCACATAACACTAGGCTTAACTGATGAAGATTAAAATGGTGGTTATTTGATATGTTTGAACGGATTTAGAAAAATTGTGTCGTTTTAATTTGTAACTAGATAAATGTAACTATTCACGCTAACTAGAGATACATTATACCTTATTATATATCCCTTAGTCGTGGGAACAAGCTTCAGTGTCTCATCTCACATCACATTTGTAGATGATGCAGTCGCCGGTACACACGATCGTTTAAGAGATCAAGAAGATTCTTATTTAAAGTCTATTAACCTAAATGGTAACAACGTACTACGAAAAAATAAAATAAAATTTAATAAAAGTAATTGGGCCTTACTCATTATTATTTCTTATGCCGCATTTACATTCAGCCGTGTCTTGCTATGTGCGAATATATACCGTGTCTTAACTTGTTCGTAAAAATATTATATCCTTTCTTGTACCTAAGTATATATGTACTAAGTATCACGTTTACAATAAATAGGAAATGTATTTAATAACTCTCCGTATATCAAGCGATTCATACCCCAATATGGAACAATAATTTAATCTAAATTATGGTACAAGAAAGGATATAATTTTTTTTTTGTAGTAAAAAAGTCCTGGTTGGACTTTTTACGGTCCTATGAACGCTGCTTAAACAATGAGAGATATATGATTCAGTTCTAGAGCTTGTTAATGCCTACAAAATAGTCAGCGACAGTCCTCCGCCGCGTCTATCTGTCCGTGTGTTCGCGATAAACCGTGCAGTGGGCACGGAATTTATCGCCGTGTTGCCCAATGTCTAGAATGATTTATGGAGAAGGTTTGGGTAAAATTTTCGATACATTAGATATTATACACATCATCGTGTAGTGATTATATTAAGAAGCCGTCTATGAGCATCTCAAATTGTAATGTAATTTTAATAATGGAAAGAAAACGCGATAGCCATTTCTATCAAAACTATCTCATACATTTTCATCGCTTGTTATTCCATCGGTATAAGTATATCGTAGGTAACTGACACTATTACCATACATTGCCATAGTAATCCATTTGTTTACAATAACTACTCTATTTAGTGTATTATATTTTTTATTACGAAAAAATGTAATTCTTTTTTTACATTTATTTTTAATTTTTGAACGAAATGTGAAACTAGTTGTAATAAAGTTATAACAACTTCACTACTAAGTAGTAGTGAAATTCATATCTGTATTGATTACAAAAAGTGAAAAATTATCAGGGAAGTTGAAATATAATATATTTCCTTTGTTTCAGAATAAATATTTATGATGACAATTATAATTGGAGCACAAGATAAATTGTAAATACAATGAGTTTCATCAACAATGAATCGAACGCCACTCTTAATATATCGGAGACTGTAGACCCCACGCACATTTTTGGACCGCAACGAGACTCCTTACTCATAGTTATTCCGATAACAATAATATACGCCCTTACTTTCGTCACAGGGTTGTTTGGAAATATATGTACATGTATAGTTATAACGCGTAACAAAAATATGCACACAGCAACAAACTATTATTTATTTAGTTTAGCAATATCAGATTTGCTTTATTTAGTTAGTGGCATGCCCCAAGAAATGTATTCAATATGGTACAAATGGCCCTACGTGTTTGGGCAAACCTTCTGTCTGCTCAGAGGTTTAGCTGCCGAAACGTCAACGAATGCTAGTATTTTAACAATAACTCTCTTCACAATCGAAAGATATTTAGCGATATGCCACCCATTCGTTTCACACAAAATGTCGAAACTCTCACGAGCAATAAAGCATGTTATCTTGTTGTGGATCATATCGTTTGCGCTGGCGTTACCCCAGGCGCTTCAATTTGGCATAAAAAATCATAAAGGCGTTACTATGTGCCTACAAACAAGGGTGATTATTAGACACTCCTTCGAACTGTCTACGATATTTTTATTTATTGCACCAATGCTTGTTATAACAGTCCTTTACTCGCTAATTGGACTTCGATTGAATAAATCTAATTTTTCAAAAGGAGAAACGGAGAAGGAAATGCAAAAAAACAAACGAGTTATTCAGAAAATCCACAGGAAAAATAGTACACAGTCGACTAGGCGAGTTGTAAAGATGTTGGGTAAGTTTATAGAGTACGAATATGTTTACGTATTTCTCTTTACACACAAATAATTGTATAGCATGTGTAGAAATAACACTTTTTTCTTTTTTTTTTCATAGACGTGAAAAGAAATAATCTATTCTACAGAATAAATTAAATCATATATTAAGCATACCCTTTTAAATATTAGTTATGAAATGTAAGACAAAATATTAGGGATGTGCTTTTGAATGTCCTTGTGTATGGAATGGATTTATATTAATTTAAAATATTAAAGGATTTGCTATTGAGTGTCGACAAGTAATTTTTCCTTTTGTACACGAAAGTATTTATGACATTTCAATAAACAAGAACTGTTATAATTATTTATCTTATGAGTTCGATACTTATACCGAATCTATTTTATTCTCTAAAGATTTAATTTCCTTTCTAGTTGCCGTAGTGATAGGTTTCTTTATCTGTTGGGCGCCGTTCCACGCACAAAGGCTCGTCGCAATCTACGGGACAGCCGAGAATCACTTAGCAAAATCGTCTCTGCTGCTGTCAGCGTATCACTTCTTAACATACACTTCTGGAGTCTTTTACTACGTGTCAACCTGCATTAATCCGATATTTTACCACATAATGAGCTACAAATTCAGAGAAGCGTTTAAGGTAAGTACAATTTAAAATGGCATAGGTAAATAAAGATTTGAAGATATCCTCTTAAACTATTTAACGATGCATGAACAAGTAATTATGTAATTATCTTAATTTAACTTTAAAACTAATTTTCGTAGTCTTCATAACAAAAGTGGTACCTATCTTAAAAAGCCCTAACCAATACGTTTGTGTGTGTCACCCATGTCTTTAAGGATTTAAAGACATGGGTGACACACACAAAAAACTAAAACTAATAAGGGCAAACAAATATTTGTAGAAGAGAGAAACAAACATAATACGTATAGGAAATCAGCTCTCATATTGTTGGCTTGGAAACTGCTTCCCAAAATAATCCGTTAACACGTTTCAGGTAACTATAGCCCAGTGTTGTTGTCGGGAGACATCGAGATCAATAACAAAGCGTTGTTCATATACAGCTGTACCATTCTCACGACAACCTACATCAAACGGAACGATGAACTCTGGTATCATATTTTTCGTACACACACATATATTTTTTACACCATAAAAATCGGAATATTATCTTAATATTATGTGCCATTGAAGCAGCTTTTTAAAAAAGAATTAACTTTTAATTTAAATTAGTGATTTTATTAAAACGTGGACTTGGTGGTTTCCTCGCGATGTTTTAAATATATGAGCAAGCAATAATTTTGTCACTATAAATAAATTGGTGCCTAATGCGTGGAATTCAAAGGCAAGACCTCAGGGTTACAGCACGTGCCTGGATCAACACCACCCTAATATATAATATAATATGCATTTCAGGTTCCTTAAAGCAGCAGCTGAGTATAAAAGGACTGCAACCAGAATATACCTGTACCAAAGAAAACATTCCAACCTCCCGAGTTTTCAAAGTTTGTGAGAAATGTAAACGTACATTCACTGTTCCCTCTCAGCTGGAGCTTAAAAGTTGTAGTCATAAAGCCCATATTGATACACAATTCGCTGATAGTACTTAATAAATATTAAATAATATAGGACTTCATTAAAATAATGAGTGAACTCGAGATTAGTTCGAATTGCAGCTTTTTTATGTGATTTTAATGCATAGAAAATGGAACACAAGTAGAAATAGTAGTCGCCGTTTTAGGCCACTAAGAGATCCAGATCTCGTTAGCAGTTATCTACTACTGGATTGTTAAGCCTTCAACTATATTATTAGGTCTGCCATAAATAATAAAAAAAGTAATTCAGTTTTGGAAGGGTCGGTACTGATTTTGTAATTCGTGCAATATTTCAAAGTTTAAGCAATGCATTATTCTACAGATCTTCCAAAAGTTACATAATAAACGTTAACGACTACAAAACACATTTTAATGAATTAATTTTTCTATTTATTAACTTTTTTTTTAAATCAAAGATTCCAATACTGAGATAGATTTATAATTTGATTATAAAGATATTTTGCTTTTACAGTATTTAATATGTTTAAGAGTATAATTTCATCAATTATTAAACTCCAATTTTTTTGAATCTCGCACATAAAATAAATATCATAAAACACATCGATTATAAGCAATAGATTAAACATCCCTATTTAAAGTTTAACTGCGGCTTTGTTGATCATTATGCACATGGCATTGAGATAATTTTTAATGTATTTAATTGAAATTTGATTAAAATGTCCCTTTGTGAACCTTTCTGGATAGTTGCAGAGTTTTAGGTTCATATTTTATAGCGAATTATTAGAACTGTTTTAATTTCTATCGACATTTTACATTTTAAATGTTATATGACTCGACTTTGTTCCATTTACGGGTCCACTTAGTTATCGTTAGATTAAACCAAATATATTATAGTTAATTATTATTATTATAATAAATAATGTTAAATAAGTATATTGGGAAAACTGAAATTTAATGACTGTCATTAAAATAATTTTAAATTAATTTAATATTCTATGGAAGTAGTGCAAACGTCCCTTTATCTGATAAGCACGTACCTAAGTCATTTAATTTTGATTTCTTAATAAATTTATTACACACAATTGTGTTATTAAAAGCTGTTTTAATCATATATGTACTTTAGTGTAATTTAATTAAGAGTCTCAACTGTAATATGAATAAATTAGACGTTTATGAAGTTTTTTTTTAATGTAATAAATGGACAAAACAACTTCTGAATCTTAACTATTATATATTGAACTTTTTGGAAATCAATGGTAAAAAGAGACTATATCATTTAAAAATGTTTATTTCATACGCAGACTACGCTTATGTAATTGTACGTAAAATATAAATGTTTTATATAAGATGAACGAGTTTTTGTTTTTTTATGGGGAACTGAATTACGCCGTCCCGATTAACCCTCAAACGGCACGACTGCCGTGTGGTTAACGTGGGACTTGCTACTGTGCATACCCACTAAAACCCCACCAGCAATCGCCCGATGCAGAACACGGTAACACATCAACCGGATTTGAAGAGCTGGGGGAGGTTTGGACGCATGAACCCCTGTTCCCCCGCTGAAGCGGTCTGCGTGCCCAGGATTGTGCAACGGCGACGCTGTGGTCTCCTACGGCGACGCGGATTTGCTGCGTGATCGACCTCGCTGGCCCTCTCAGCCTATTCTTTATGTTGCATGTCGGACTCACAGAATCTCTGGAATCCTCCAGATGCCGGCACTGTCCGTATTTATAACTGCTACTCTCACAATGTTATCGAGAATAGCGTCCTCCGTCCGAGAGGAGAGACCTCCTTCCCGCCACGACCTCTCATGCTAAACAATCCTTAAGAGTGTAAAGCGCGTCATCGACAACGCGACGCCAGCCTCTGAATTATTTTACCATGTATTAAAAATAAGAAAATTACATAAAGAAGTGAAAAAATTGCCAGCTCTCAGTCAGCGTTAGGGTTGCCAATAGGTGACGATATTATCGTTAATTATTTACAGTTAACTTTTTTTAATTTTCATACAAAATTATAGTTTTACATTTCGTGTTTACGATAATCCATGGTTTCCAGTAAAATAACAGCTGGTTTCCATACATTCAATAAACGATTCCCACTCCAGCCAAGTGTGAGCGCAAGAGAAAAGATGGTCTCTAAATTTTTCCATGGTTGTAGTCTTTTGGTTGGATTTTTCGGACTATTTGCATCTTATAAGGAGACCTCCTTATAAGATTCTCTAATCTTAAGTCTAAGGCCAAAATTCGTTGCAGACTAGAACGGTGGAGGCTCAAAGTGGCAGTATGTTTTCTAACTGATCGTCGTGGATGCTCCGCGACCACAGCGGCGACGCGGTCGATCGCACAAGTCTATTTCGCGGGCGAATTAGACCTGATTCAGTAAAGATTCTGTCGCTCTGAACTTTTCTTCCCATGACTCAATCACTAGGGGCGTCACTTAAAGGGCAGATTTCGATGCGTTGTGCTTCACTCGACGAAAACTCATTGCAAAAGTACCTACACCTGTACTGCGTACGCGCGATGCGTGCCAGACCACTGCGACATAGAGATTAGAAAATCCGCACTCGTCAGTTTTCACCTACCGAACGCCGTCCCGCTAGCCCCGAAACAACATGTGATCCACATGTTAAGATCCTGCAAAAACTCGGTTATAGACCCAATATGTTGCCGGCGCAAAAGAAAAACGTGGCGTTCCGCGGTTTAGTAGCGTTGCGGTTCTAATCGATGAATCTTCAGGAAATTGCGGTGCACAAAGATCATACAAGCATATATGTTTCTACCCCGACGACACTAACCAGCACTTTTAATTCTTCGTTTATTTTGTTCAATTTAATATATTATTTAACGCGCCGAATATATGCAGGCCATTACTTTGAACTCATTTTGAAAGTTAAATTGTTAAAGTTTTCCAAACGACATTATGCACTTATTAATAGTTAAATAAACCTCGTTATCACATGTTATTTCAATAAAAGGCGAGCTCGAAAGACAGATGCTTGCTAGACATGCTTTCTAAATGCTTGTTGTAGGTAGGCGCGAGATGATAAAAGAAATATTATAATTAATATTATAATATTTCTTTTATCATCTCGCGCCGTTGTGTTTCTCCGAGGGAGTCGGTACGGAAAAAGTTTAAGGAATTAAATATTATGACACTATCTGGTCAATATATTCTTGAAGCCTTGTTGTATGTCCAAAAAAATATAAACGATTTTAAAACAAATGGTGACTTTCACCAGTATAATACGCGAAATAGAACTAATTTGAGTGTACGACCAACCAGGCTCCAAAAGATAAACCACTCCTTATAATATGGAAATTGTATTCGTTTTTACAACAAGCTCCCAAGCGAAATTAGAGAATTATCACTAAATAAATTCAAAGCCCTCGTTAAACGAAAATTAATCAACAAAGCTTTTTATAAATTTGAGGACTACTTAAATGATCCTAATCCTTGGGATTGAATTGCTCCAGTTCAAACAATTTGTATGACAATACTTGGCGATTAAAAAGAGTGGCGGAGAGTTTCTTGCCAGTTCTTCTTACCCGCTCTACGCCCTTGACTTGCGAACTGGTAGTAAATGTAAATTTACGATTAATTTAACTTGACGATTCAAAAGTGTACTTGGTTACCCATTTGAATAAAGATATTTTGAGTTTGAGTTTTGACATTAATATAAACGGCTGATACATAGAAGGCGGTTCCACAAAGGCATCAGATGAGCCCTCTGTGAAAAAACCTACAAGGTATAGTAGTTTCTTATACTTCTTCCTTCCTTAGATTTTACAGTACAATTGTAATACATAATTAAGTAACCTTGTTTGGAACACACCTATCATTTGCACAGATAGTTTTGTCAATTTCCTTAGAAAAATTATATTATGTAGTATGTAGTTAATAAAATATGTTTATTTTATTAATAATCTACTATTATCACTAAGCTTGATACTTTATATTGTGTAAAAATAATGTGAATCATGCCATAACAAGAACAAATTAATTTGTATTTAAAAAAAAGTAAGTATTATTTTTCGTTTTGTAATTTTTTTATAGTAATTGTTTACGCGGTACTCCTATGCATTTTCCTTCTTAGAAATTAGATCTTGTTAATAAACTGACGGGATACTATGAAATAAAAACTTTACAATTTAAAATCCATTATGTAAATTATAGCAAAATAGTCTTCAACGAGTTAAGTTCGGTGTGGGTTGTTGGAGGGATGTTCAAATGTATGTTAAATTAAACTCTTCGTTTAAAGCTGGGTATGAACTGGCATTGATCGTTTAAAACATGAGCTTATAACTAACATAAAACTAGGGGTAGTGGGGTTGCGACGCTGGATTAACAAACAACTGACGTCAAGTCAGTTTTTTAAGGATATTTAAGGGTTCTTCTATATGACACTTCTTTTACCTATAAAGAATATAAGTGTAATCAACCTATTAAACATTATCGGAAACGAGAAAGTAAGGTATACTACAATTTATGAGTTTGGGAAAAACCAAAGGGCTCATTTCGGCTTCAAGTGTGCGATGATTGCTAACATTTGGTTTAGGTTTAACTAATTAAAACTATTTAGGTAACACAACTAACGTAAAAATATTAAAATATGTAAAGTCATGGACGTCAAGTTGTATAGTGTTAACTGACTCACAACTGTGAAGGTCGTATATTCAAACCGCAACTGTGTGCATCTGTTTTTTACGCCGCAAAATACTTGCAAGTCTTACGGTACAGGAAAACATGGCGTGAAAGCCTTGTAGATTTGTAAATGTCATACAAATACCAACGACGTGTGTTCGGCACAAAAAGCTGATCGCGTACAATTTTATAAATAAATTAAATACAACGGATTGAATAATATACCGTCAAAATCTTCAATAACAATAATATAAGTTAAAAGAACAGCATTTTCAGCAAAATATTAAATTATAACATCAAATGCACGCAGTTATAGATGATTTATTTCGCACCAAAGCTGTAGTTTAGTCTGCGCTAGAACTAAATATGGCTTAACTTCACAGTCACTCACTAGCTCGTTAGTTTATTTTTTTAAAGACTATACACACACTTCCTAAGTTTACTGAAATGGACTATTTATTCCACTGAACTTGGCCTTCCGCAAATAAATGTTATATTATAATAATTAACATTCACTTAAAAACAACATCGTATTACGTAAGTTTTATTCATGCACAGCTGACGTGTAGATTTTGTGTTATCCTTAATATTTTTTGCCTTTTAAATAATATTTTTATCTAACAATAAAAATTTTATGCATTATAATTCTTTATGAAGTTTTAATATATGTGCGATTAAATTTTGTCTGCGCATTCGTCTTTGTGGATTAAAGCATAGGTACACATTCTCATTGTGCTATCCAGGTAAGTTATTTAGTAAATACTTTTATTGATTTATCTCAAACTTTAATATTTCTAACTCATACAAATTAGGTTAAAAGCAGCTTGCACTTAATTGCACACTAAATTAATATTAAAAATCGCCAATTATAATTCTTAATAACTTGTGTTATTGAACCCTAAATGGTATCATGAATATGTAAAATGAAAATGTTTCAAATTGCCAGTCATCGAATTGCTTTTACAACAGAAGGTAATCGCTTCAACACACAGCGACATTGTGAGTATTAAATACACCTATTTCGTAATATTATGTTTCATATTTAGAATATAAGGCGTCTTAAACAAAATGCTTTTATTAATTTGCGCTGTGACTCGTTGACGCTTGAGAAAATATTAAAGTGAGGCATTACTTTGGACTATCTTAGCTATATTTTATAAATCTCATTAACTAATTTTTTTTACAAGTTAAAGTAAAATTTTACGATATAAGTTCTTAGCTTCTTGTCTATTACATAGAAAATTACTATGTTTGCTAAAATGTAACGTCTTTTTGAGCATCATTGCGGCAGTTGTTTCAAATTGTTATCATTTGTTCTACCATTTATTTTATATGTATTTTTTAAAGGTCACTCTGAATATTTATTTGAAATATAATTTCCGGTAGTGGTAAATAAAATTGCTGGTATATCATTTGTTATATTATAATATTCATGCAGTAAAGTTAATTATTAATTAAGCATACGTATTTTCTAATAAATTATAAAATTATGTTTTATTAATCGTAAAACAAAGATACAACTCTCTAATTGTTCAAAATGGTAACAAATAAAAACCAAAATTTTAATGCATTACTGCTTATTTCAATCCAATTGAAATGTAATTAAAATAAACAAATGTTTCATAAACATATTACGTTACAGTATTACAAAAACCCATTAAACCGCTGATCTAAATGAAATTTGACCCCCCATATGCTCATTGAATTGCACATTTAACCAACCTATTCAATATATTAGTTTAATTGTTATAGGTGGCCCGATATATCGACGTAGGAAAGCATATTTGCTGTAAGTAGACATATTGCAATTGTTCACCAGAGCCAAAAAACTTAATTAATTTCGGAAAAAAATTAATAGTGTCGAACCTATCCATGATATTGCTACCATTTTTGAAACATATATTTATTTAACTGCCAGTCACCATTTGCAATGTAAACTTTTTATCCAAAGTTACTATAAGTACGTGTTTGGCTAGTTACAGCAAACAGTTTTTTAAATCACAAACCTTTAAAACGCTGTAACTAAGGAAGAAAAATATACGCGCGGAAATATTATCAATTTACAGGCGGTAAATATGCTGTATGCAGTAAATTTACGTATTTGGGTACTTTCAATTGCAATTCAAGATGTAAGATTAGTTTATAATTATGATTAGATCTAGAAATGCAGTGGATCATTTGGTAATGTAATGTTTGGTTGAAATAAAATGTCGTAAATGGTAAAAAAAAAACTGCTGTAAGTAAACAAATGTAAAAATCACACGCCGCAGAAATGCTGTAAGTAGCGTTAAGTTTTTAAATGGGAAGAAGTAAGTATTTGTAAAGAAAAAAATGCAGTTTTTCTTTTGCTGTAAGTACAAATTGTCTAAAATGACTAGATTTTGGTCTACATACAGCATTTAATCTTGCTAAAAAAAATATAAGTACGGGCGTTTTCAACGGCGTATGTAATTTTTTTTTCATCGTAGAAACACAGGACCCGGGACATTCGATGCGGGTTTTTTTTCTGATTCTAATGGCAGTAAAAAGTCACTTTAGGTATTTTGTCTACTTACAGCAAATATGCTTTCCTACGTCGATATATTAATCGTGTCTTCTTGTTTCTTTAACGTATAAGTCAAGCATTTTTTTGTTTTTGTTTAAGTCGTCCTTCCAATAATACAGGAGATATTATAACGAAAAAATTGAGACTTAACGCATTTTAGCTTTATATAATAATTAAATGTGGGTCATTTTCTGACACCGATCGGTATTCTTTAGGAAAACATACATACAACAAGGAATACTCAGAGCGTAGCCTATTTGCTATATAGATCGGTAGAATAATTTCTGTTTCAAGAATAATAAATTGATTTGTAACTGACGGAAAAATTGTTGGAAAAATTCTCTCATATTCTGAATTGAATATGAGAGAATTTTTCCAACAGAGAATTAGCGAAAAACTCGTCGAAAAATACCTTTCTGAAAATGTTTCACGTTTCTCGTGCATTTGCCAAACTGTACCTATTTCTCATTTTACGAAATTCGTACTAACAATTCATTAGGTTTTACATGTGTAAGCACGACATCTTGTCAACAAAATAGAAGCCACGACTCACGACCACGTATTGATTTTGATATATACGTAGATTTTCCCTTATCTTTCAGAGTTTGAAAAGTTTATAATCGTTGTAGTAGTCCAAAGGATCCCTTCTTCTTCACCTCACACCTCTATATATATACATATATTTTATCGATTAAAAAGAGTGGCGGAGAGTTTTTTGTCAGTTCTTCACTTCCGTCCTACGCCCTTGATTTGAGAACTGGCAGTAATGTGAAATTGAAGAATTTGAATATATTTCTTTTTTGACGTTCAGAAGTGTACATTGTGTTACCTATATGAATAAATGATTTTTGACTTTTGACCATTTGAGAGTGTTGGCCAAGTGGCTTCAGTAGAATCTCATCCTTGAGGTCGTAGGTTCTATCCCTGGCTGTGCATCAACTGACTTTCTTTCTATGTGCGCATTTGACATTCGCTCCTTTAAAACCGGTATGCCTTAGACCGAAAACGTCGACGGCGTGTCAGGCACAGGAAGCTGATCACCTACTTGCCTATTAGATTGACAAATGATCATGACACAGATACAGAAATCTGATGCCCAGACCTAGAAAGGTAGTAGCGCTACTGATATATATATATATTTATAGTATACTTAAAACCACCAATACCCATTTGCAAGTACCTATACAGTACTGTAAAGATAATTACTACTTTTCAAAATAGTTATGTAGGAACTAACAATGTCATGCAGTCATTGAATATAATTCTGGACTACGGATTATCAAAGAACAGTAATTTCATTAGCAATTAACATACAATACTTTATTATTCATTGACCTTTGAATTATCATAATTTTAAAATCCCTCTTATTAGTTTAGTATAACCTTCATTTACAAATAAAACTATATACATATATGGCTAATTTCGAAGTGTTTTTAATTATCGAGATACAAACTACTGGAAATGATAAAATGCTTGCTACCGGAACTCGATTAGTAGTGGTGGTTTTAGGCGATACAGTCTATGACAAAGGGTGCCATTTTCACATGCTTATTCACGCAAACTCAAATTTATCAAAATTGTAGATTTTATTTGTTTTTTTTACTAGATATAATAAGATTTTTTTCTGACTGAGCTGTTCCCCCACAACACATGAATGTCCTAGTGTTGGTACCACCGTCTATAAAATAATAAACAATAGAATAAGGTTTAATTAATAAAGCTTTTAGCTTGTCTTTTAATTTAAGTTTCATAGGTATTGCGTAACCTGTAGTGTTTTTTTCCTGGCAAACAAAAATTTTAAAATTATTATTCTTTATTATATAATTATTTAAAGTTTGTCGACATTTTATACATTTTTTACATTCTTAAAAACATTAGTTTATTCCAATGATGTAGTCAAACTAAATTTTTTAAGACAATCGCAAAGGCGAGTTAAATTATGAATTATATTACTTAATTAACTTTTTGCCTGTGGATCTAAATCTGATAGTCACAAAGTAGCATTAATATATAGATTTAATATTCTCCAGCAGTATTTTGTACACAAATACAATCTCACTCGGTAGTCCATCTTAATTCCAAGCAATTGCCTGCCAGTCAGGGTAACCAACTAGTCATACATCTCACAGTTCACACGTACCTATTTCCTTTCCCGATATTAAATTCAATTAAACTCAGTTAGCATATTTTATAATGTAAAAACCGTATTGAATTGAATGATACTTAGAATTACGTATTACTGGTATACTCGTTTATACCTGGGTTGGAAATAGTATAAATATCGACACCGAATAAAATTACTAACCTTAGAAAGGAATTTGTTATTAGATCTATCAATTATAGTAAAATAGAGACTTATTGCAGATGGAATGAAATTGCTATCGTATATTTCTTGAAATAAAAAAATGTGAAAGTATCCTTCTGCCTAATTTATCTCGATCCGTGCGGTTTCTTATTAAAATAATTGTACTGATAATTGTATTAAATCACCTTGGAATTTCAATGAAGATGTGTAAATTGAGAGCAATGTTAGAGCAGCATTGTTTACTATACCGATCACTTTAACTCGACTGTAATTATTTCTCGATATCGAACGAAACACCCCCAAGGTTGCATTATACTAACCGATTGCTAAATATTACAACTAGTGAAATACTTTTCTTTGAATAAGATTGGTAAATGAATACTACAATATTCAATATCGAGGCTTCAACCCTTGTCAGGCAATCAATGTTACAATCTGTCCGCTCAAATTACAATGTGCCTAAGGGCAAAACATTTATTACTACTATTTACTACATATCTCTAAATTAATAATAATCATTATTATTATTTAATTATAATCATTGTTTGTAAAGCGTCGATATAGATATTAATTTAAATGTGATATGTTTTTTACTTTACAGCACTCGCTCGTCGTAGTCAACGAGAGTTTATTGTTAGTTCGGTAAATGTGCTAAATTTCCTTTAAATAGTTTGAATAAAATTTATAGTACGCACGTAAAATACTAAATATACAATATTGATAATCCTCATATTAAACTTATAATTTGCAATTTTATTTTGCTTATTATTAATATAAATCATATAATTTACCTATTGGTTATTTATTCAATTGGATAAAGCGACTCTCAATATAGCTTATATTTAGTAAGGTAACCATAATAAATCAGCACAGCATGGTATTAATTACAACTAATGCAGGTTTTTGTTGACTATAAAATTCAACCTTTTTTCCCCGTAAGGAAAATTGCATTTACGCAATGATTGAGGGTATGTGTATACCACATAAAAATACTTGGATATAAGATAAATTTGGCCTGAAGGCTTCTTGTGAGGAAGTGACATTCAAACTCATTTAAACGCTTTATGGTAATCATATCCTTGAGAAGAAATCGTGTCGTATTTAAATTAAACTATTTCTAATAAAATAAAGCATGCAAGTAGCTAGACCGAAAATAAACCTAGGGTAACTCTGATTGAAAATATAAATTTAATACTGAGATTATAAATATTTTTTAATTGACATTGATTCTATATTATATATAGATTGTAATAACTCTTGAAATGTGGATACTGTCCCGCGGGTATATATTTTAAATATGATGTTTCAACGTATATTGTAAATTCTTGTGTTCAAATTACGATTTATATAAACCCCTTTGACACATTTCATGAATACACTTTGACAGGATTAAATCAAGTTATTGAATGTAAAGCACGTAACGTCGTGACAGTTTCACTCATTAATTAAGTGTAGTTGCTTTTGAATCGATATAAGTAGATTCAGAATGGCCTTATTACTCTGAGAATACAAGTGCAATATCATTGTTCAGTTGGAACAAAATCTAGAGTAAATGTAGACGTACGATGTCGTGAGTTGTGACTTAAGTGATTCTTGTTACTTGAATGATAATATTGACACTTTCAGATGACTGTTAATTTAGTAAGTACTTAATAGATATTTTGACCCTTGAAAAATTCGTATTAAAGTGTTACCCTTGAAACACTTTAATACGAATATTTTTTTTCTAAAATGACATATTTAATATAGAATTTAAAGTTTTACTATTCGGAGGAAAATGTAGGTTCACTTAATTACTTCATATTTGAATTACATGAATTCAGAGAAATATTTTTCAATTTTAAACATTATTTTTGAATTATCGAATGCATCTTAATATAAAGTTTGGAAAATCCAAAAGTGCACGCCTCATAGCGGCGGTCATTCACATTTAAAAAAAAATCATTCGTTTACATTTATTTATTTTTTATTTTTACTACTTACTACTAACTTAATATAATAAAAAAATATATAGTGGCGCCATAACTCTAAGATGAGGAAAAAATATACTAAAATAAATGTATATATAGATATACAAATACACAATCGTATTTAAGTTTTTTACAAATTATAATTAAACGACAGTACTTAGAACGCTAATATTAAGTAGGAATCAGCCCAGGGTATAACTTTATATAATAAGAAAAAAAGTATTCTGCTACGATATTTTTCGACCAATTTCTCTGCCACATACATGGATCCATAAACACAGACTGACGGACGTCCAAGAATGATTGATTTTAATGTTATTAAATATAGTTTCGAAAGACTGGGTTTTTTGACATGTCGAGAGTAGAGCACTGCCTCCGCTCCGCTAATGAGGCGTGCAATTAGTTTTCGTTTAAAAATTGTAGAAAGATGTCTGTAGAGGTTGCTTAGTCATCCTAGACTTCATGTTAATTACCCAATGTGTTAGAAACACCGTTATAGTTTATATTATTAACATAGTAATAGATTTATTATCATAACATAGTTAATTAAGTTTCATACGTAATCCGCTAGAATTAACAATATTTTTCTTACATTACGGTTATAAACATAGAATTTTAAATAATTTTAAACAATTTTTTTACAGCTATGGCGGCAACCATGACGGAAACGAAGCAACACACAGATTTTAGCAAATTGAGTAAAACTCGGGAGTCTGACTGGCCTGCAGTACTTTTCTTCATACATATTCACTTTCTGTCAATATACGCCGTATGGCTCGTTTTCACAGAAGCCAAATTACTTACTATATTATTCCGTAAGTACAAGTACAAGTTTTAAGGTAAAATGCAGAGTCAACACTTAGCGCGAACCATGACTCCCGTAAGTGATCCGTAACGTTTTTAACATACAGAAGTTGATCGCGCTAAGTCTGGACTTCGAATTTTATATTTAGGTTATAGTAAGCTAACATATAAAATATAATTCAGTGTTGCCACAACCCTTTATGGATCCTACTCTCAGATTTGTGCGGTCTTTTGGCTTTTTTATCTCTGCCTAAATGTTAGTTCTCTATCTACTAATTATATTTTGCTATATGGATTGTGTTACCTTATAGTGTTCGTTTAATCTATTTTCCTAACATTCTAAGCCCACTGTCGTTCGCTTCATTACCAGAGAAATCTTATCAATAGGCAATTAAATTAATCTTCCCACGAATATTCTGATCGACATCGCAATTCTTAATGATGAATGAATCAAATATTCAGTACGAATCACGAATAATTATGTGGTACAACCTTGAAAACATACATAATACAAAATTTCCCTAAAACAGGAAACATAGCATAACATTTGTTATATACAGTGTAAACTCTTTTTAACGAATGTCTAGGGACAACGCAATTTTCGTTATAGAGAGTGAATAGAAAAACAAAGTCAAATTTAACCAATTACAATAATTACTAATGTTATTACTATTAATATATTATTCTAAACACATAACGCTTTTCTTTTACTGGCCATCTTGACAGTTTCAAAGTATGTTTACGACTGATAATACACGATAGGTGACGGTGGTGCGTTAGGTAACTGAGACCAACATTTCCTACAGGCAATGTTATCTAAGAATAATGGCACACGTGTCAATGCAATTAACAATAACAAAGACGAGACGGCTGTTTATGACATCAGGTGTATTTCTTAAAAATATCGGCACCTCTAAAGTTTAGTTTTGTAAGCTGATTATAAAAACAATTACACAAGTATGTTGTTGATGGTTTAATATGAAAATATTTTTTTATTATATTATAAAGTTATAGTGAATGTCTGTTGCGTTATAAAGAGTAAATTAACGTATGGGTTTTGTGTTAAACCGAACAAATGTCTGTATTTTTACGTTATCGAGAGATTTTCGTTATAACGAATGACGTTATAAAAACTTTACACTGTATATGTTTTATGCCTATAAGTGCTTGTCAGTGGGTAGAGCGTTCGCAAGCTTTTGAAAGTTAAAAAATAAACCCTAATTATTTCTGAGACCTTCCCAGTATGATGGCAAATACTGATAACTTCCACACACAGTTTTCTTTTTATATCAGGCTCAGTAAGTGGATCACGCCTAAAACGAAGAGTTGGAAGGTAAACAAAGAGATAAAATCAAAGTCATTTAAGATGGATTAGACTACTTTTAGAATTATTGTTTTCCTTTGTTTGATTAACTTAGATAAATACAGCTAATAAAATTTCTTTCAGTTCTCGTCCTTACATTATTTGCCACACTAGGAGCCACTGTTGGAGCACATAGACTATGGGCACACAACACATATAAAGCAAGCTCTGAACTCAGAATATTCCTTATGCTGTGTCAAACTTTAGTTGGACAGGTAATTCCGCAGTGCATGTTTTTCCTACCTCCAAAACGAAGGTCTAGTTTTAAAATATGCAGATTTATGAAGAACTGTTGCTCGACTTTTGGCTAAGATCGACCTTAGCAATACCAGTCGAGATTGAACGCGAGTAAATTATTAGAAACAGAAAAATTGTATTAGTGTAAAATCGAGATAAAAGTGGCGGGAACTTTCCAAACTTTGAAAATTTTAATTCAATTATTACTTAATTAAACCTTATATCACGAATTCAGGATATTGTTAAATGTCAAATACGACAATAACAATACGACAAATAATTGCGTATTAGTCCTTTGGGTACTTCAGCTTAAATTTTGATATTACACTGGAACATTTCCAACATCAAATATTCTAAGAATTTTCCGAAATTAATTAATAATCTAATCGATTTACGTGCGATAGTATCAATGTTACGTCGCAGGAAACTAGAAACAGGAATACTTAATTATCAGCATCTAATTCAAATGGAACACTAAACAACGAAGGTTATAGACAAAATAGTATATTTAATTTTGATCATATAAACTATAAGTAAAATAAATAAGATTCCTTTTACTATGTACATGTGCCATGTCCACAATTATGCCCATTTAGATTTTAATTGTATATTGCTTAATTTGGCGATCAGAATAACTTACGAAATATCACGGTGAAAAAAAATTAAGGTCAAAATGTCTAACAAAGTGGTTTACCTTAACGCCTTCCGCATTAGTAATGAGGATGTTAGTTTTGGATTTTATAAAAGATTTTTAGCTTATTTAATTATTTATATTATTTGTATGTTATATTGTTTCATACAAACGATGATTCGATTGATATTTATAAAGGTTGAAAACTTTCATCATAATTCAGAATTCCAAGAACGAAATCCATATATGTATGTATATGAAATAATTTGTGGAAAGGGGTAAAAATTTCCGTGTTTATTTAATTCTTAAATGTCACATGTTCATGACGTTTATACCCCATGTCCTTTATTAAAAATATACGTTTATTGCAATAAAACCTTCGCCTACTATACCTCAGACTTAATTAAACTGTGAATGAAATAATTTAAATGTTGTAAGCAGTAGAATCCTACCAGACCACAATTACGAAAGATTCTTTCTTTTCTATGTAGGGTTCAATATACAACTGGGTCCAGTATCACAGGTTACATCACGCTCAATTCAAAACTGATGGAGATCCCTACAATGCAAAACATGGATTTATTTACGCACATTTCCTTACAAGGCTGCGTAAACTAAGCGACTATCAACTAGCTCTCAAGGACACTGTAGATATGTCAGACCTAGAGAAGGACTCGATTGTCATGTTTCAAAAAAGGTATTTTATCATACTTTCTGTCGTTTTCATTTGTCTGTTTAAATGTTTATTGAAGTAATTATCCAAGCCGTTTATAGGGTTTGTTAACGTCATGCGAGAGTATTGTTTTAAAAATTAGAAGTGTAAAATAAATAAAATACGATTTAATCCTTTTGAAATCTACCAACATTAGGCATTTGACACCATTAACATTATCTGCTAAACGTTATAACATCACCAATTATGTTTTTAATTGTATAATACTTTTATGAAGTTGCTAATTGAAAATTCAGCTCTCGAATAACTAATAACCAACATTACACGTAATTATAGTTATTACATATAATAATATATACCTTTAGCCATAAAATAAATCCATAGCCAGGCATTTAAAGTACAGAGTTCATAAGAATCAAAATACTTCTCTAACATTTTAAGGTACTTGGATGGAATAACATTCTATGTTTTATACACTCCTAAATCCTGCTTCAAAATATTTTAATCAACAACAATATAGATGGGTAGTCTAAGAATCGTAGTAATGTTAGTGAAATTTAATCTGAGCAACTTGTAAAATTAGTTCCGCTTCCCGTTTCTCGTGTATCAATTTCCTCTATTGTTTACGATTTGGCCAAAAAACGTACAAATTTACTCTATACCCTTAATTATGACGTGAAATAACATTTTTTTTCTAGGTTTTACTGGATACTATACGGTTTATTATTTATGCTCCTTCCATTAAACGCCCCTCTCGAATATTGGAATGACAGTGTATTAAGCGCGATATTTCTCATTGGCTTTTTGCGGTACTGCCTCGTGTTACATGCATCTTGGCTCATCGAGAGCGGAGTAGTACTATGGGGATTGAAAGAAGGCGAAAAGTAAGTAAAAAATGCACACATTAGAATGCATGTAGTATATTTTAACCCACACTAATACTTATTCGCATTACTCAACAATGGAGGGCAGCATCGATGTTTCATTGTTAACGTTTATACATTCATATCAGACTTATATTAGCAGTATATTATTCAATGTTATTAAATTCGTGTACATAAAAATAATTAATATAAAAGATTTTGCATTTGAAATATCCTATATCGCCTACCATTATATTATATGGAATAGAAGTTTATATTTTTTTATTTTTAGGTTCCCCCCAGACAGCAATCTTGTGTTTGTCTTAAATAGAACATTTTGGCCACACTACCACTACATCTACCCAAACGACTATAAATCTGGAGAATATGGCACATACGGTGAGAAAGATTTTATTAATATTCATTAAACATTCTACATTATTCAACATTATTCTGTTTACCCGGAGTAATGATTACCTTTTGACAGCTGCCAAATCGTTGATGTCCAAACCGTTTTCTTTTGTCAGAGAATGTTTTAAGTTTATTTAAAATAGATACACTTTATTTTTCATAGTTAATATAGGTGGTATTTTAGCACACAGAAGACAGAACTGAAGTTTAAAAACGAAAATTCAGTAAGGAACATCTATTTTATAAAACTTGATTTTCCATGTTAACCCTACTTTTACTACAGGAACATGGCTTACAAATGAGTAAATATGTTTTTGTAAGAAAATCGAAGTCTCTAAGCAACAAAGACATTTTGGGTAACTCGTTTTGTATTACAGATTCGGGCTGCTCAACTGCGTTTATAAAAGTATTCGCAGCACTTGGCCTTGCAACGAAATTAACAACACTCGAACCTCGCACTCTGCAAATCGCTATGGCGGAGAGCACCAAAACCAACAAGCCTATTAGCGACTGCATAGAGGAAGCTTTAAAAAACCAAATACTAAGCGATGAACACTTTTTAATACAGTAATGTAATCTATTTTAAAAGTTCAGTACAACATGTTTTTATAATACATATTTATTAACTATAATAGTTTTATTACTTTGTAATTAAATGTAGTTATTTTAATGTTGCTTTTATTTGAAGTCGATATTTAAGGCACACAACGGAAACTGCCTTCAGGTTCCTTTTTAAATATCTACCTACATTGTTTCATGGCTATATCTGCTTAGAACTGTAACAATTCTTTATAAGCAGGCAAAGCACTTTTCTATTATTATAAGTGTCTATGGGCAGCGATATCATCATAACATGATCCGATTTGCCACCTGCCCCTTTGTCAACTATTTTATAGAACAAACTAACTTATGACAGTGGTTTTTATCCTTTTTTAATAAAACACTGTCGGTGTTTAAAAGGAATGTCTTTTACTATTGCACACCTTCCTAAGATGTACATAATTGTCGAATAAAACCAAAGAACATAATATGAGTATTTATTAAACGTAATTCACTCTAACGTGAATATATTATTCTATAGCAGTATTTTTTTAAAGCCATCCCGTTTTCTTTACGATTCTTCCAACAATACTCACCAACTCCTGAAAAAATATATGACAATGTTAAACAAATCCCCTTCCGAAATTTTCTTATTTACTTTCTTGACACATGAAGTATATATATATATATATTATGTATAAATATATTTTTAAAGGGTATAAATAACTCTGGTATACTATTATTTAACTACGTCCTGCTACTTGGACTGCAATTAATATCAACACCATTTGTTTGTTTACATATTTAATGTTTTTATTTCAAACATCACATACGTACCTAGATCAAATCAAATCTACGATGAGTGATTTTGGTTATAGCCCTCTCTTAATGTATGAAAAATCTATTACTTATTATCGATTTAATTAGATGTCTACGAAAAGTTCTTCTACTACGGGTTCTTTCACTTATATTAATGTTAGCAATGAAAATATTTCAATGATTATTTATAATGGAAAGTACTTACCTATCTTATAATAACTCTATACCTTATGGTAGGGGAGCCCAAGAGGGGATTTCGGGATTTACTAAAGCGCGGCAGATTAATATATAGGGGGATACCTTGTACCCGGTTAAGTACCTCCACAAAATATGAGGCCCATATATAAGGCCGCACGTGAAGGAGACAGGATCAGTTTAGTAAAAAAAAATTGACCATCAGAAATTCCCGAGCGCGTCAGATTAAGGTAGGGTGAGTTAATTACATCCTAAAAAGTGTATATTCCACTAATCTGACAATTTGAGAGTGACGGAAAAAAAAGGGAGGGCAACAAAGTTGTAAAAAAAAAACGTCATCTCGACATTCTCGAGCGTAGCTAATTTTTTTTTATTTTGAAGGAAATAATTCAAGAATAATGAAAAATATATAATCTGACGATTTCCGCAAGCCGAAATAACAAAAATTCGTCGATAAAGTTAAATGCGTGCAGCTGCGTGATGCCTACATTTCCTTTAACCGATCGGAATCTACTAAACGGCGTTCTAAATATTTCCCTCAAAATTACATTTCCTGTGAATTTGAACCGATTCGGACCGATAGATTTTGAGAAATTTTGAAAAATCTTAAAAAAATAAGAAATATTTTTTTTTAAAGTGGTTTCTTTATTGATCAACTTCAAAAACTAATCCGCCTTTGAGCTTGAAAAACCACGTTGATCGCCACCAAGCTCGTCAAAAGCGGTTGATTAGTTCGAGAGATATCGTGAACGAAAGAAACCCGAAAAAGTGTTTTTTCGGGATTACTCCGAAATTTGTGGTTCGATCAATTAAAATTGCAAAATTACTTATGATGATGATAAAACTGCGTCGAATGCCGCCAACCGCGTGAAAATTTTTTGATCCATTCAAAAGTTATTGCGGTTTGAAAATTCCAAAAATAGTGTTCTATGAAACTTCTATCAGACTTTCGAGCTGGGAGAGCTCAAATGCATAGAAATGTTATTTCTTTGAACTCAGCGAGCTCAAAATATCAATTTTAAGCGCCCAGGAATGGAATTAGCGGGAAGTTGCAGGGATGGCCCTTTAGGTGAACCGTTTTTCTATTTTTTTTTGTCAGATCAGGCGAATCCCTCTAGATAATCGTCAGATTATGAGACAGTACGTTAAGAACATAAAGATGAACCACATATATCTTAATCTGACGCGCTTGAGTATTTCAAAATTGCGATTTTTTTTTGCAAATTAAGAAAATGGCTGTGGGTTTGCGTCCCATCGAAATCGTCAGATTAGTGAATGAGAGCTTTTTTTTGGTGCACTTAACACTCCCTTAGAAAATCTGACGCGCTCGATAATTTTTTTTTTTTTTTAATTTTCAACCCTTAAATACAACCACCCGCATCATGCAAACGATCAGATTAACATACGTACATTATTAAAAATACGTAGGGCATAGATGCTATCAATATCTGACGCGCTCGAGGATGTCCATGCAACAGTTTTTTTTTACATATTTAACTATCTATAGCCGCTTCCCCCACCGATGAAAAGGAATTTATCATATAACATTTTTTTCTTCTTTTTATCTAAGCTTTGCATCCCAATAGGTCTCTACGACGCTCGAGTAAATCCCCATTTAGCATCGTGGGCTCCCCAACCATTACTAATATCTCACATTATCACATCTCAGTTTAGATGTTAAAAAACTTATTATTAACTATTAAAATTCTACTCATTTACCTAACATAACTTGGATTCGATTTATGATAACTTTCTGTATACGTCGAAAGAGGTGCGATTAAACATGTTAAAATGTCACTGTTCTCAACGAATTGTAGGTATTAATGCTGTGGGACAAAAACGCGCATAAATAAATCCACTTTACACACATATTAACCTTTATTAAGATTCTAGGTATTCCATTTGTAATTCCTCCCATACACCTCTGTATTCTTTAATATTCGCAGTATCTCTTTTTTATTTAACTATGAACTGCCTCGACTTAGCCCGGAACTGAATATATGACGTGTTAAATGATTCGGATTAAAAGGCACATAAGGTCTAAATCTACTTACTTATAAGAAAATGCGAAAAACTTTCTACGGCGTTTGCAGGGCGAACTCCGTGTTATAAGCGTTTTATTACCTTAAAGTTATTGACATTCACGTATGTTGTTCTCGCTCTTTTATAACTCAGGTGGCTGTTTATACACAAATCTACTAACCAATAGAAAGTGATGCGATTAAACCAGTGATAATGACAAGAAAGGCTGTCTGCACATCATGAGCTCTTGCTGAGGCGAATCCTGTGGGTGAGGCACACTCGGGCATAGCTGGCACCAAACTTGTTGTTAATCGCGATAAAGTACCGCCACTTCGAAGCCGGAGCAAACTATGGATTTTTACCTTAATTATTAACATTTCTTACATTCATAAAATCTTACATCTGTAGTATAGAGGCCATAATTTCAAGTCATGTTATATCGTCACTATAAGGGGATGACAGGTCTGGGCGTTACTGCATACGATTTTTTGCGTTTTCTGAGAAGATTTACTATGGTAATATATATATTTTTTTTTACCATAGGAAAGTAGAGATTTCAACGAACTGAAAGCACACCAACCTTTTGAAAAAAGCTGAAATTTTGACGTCAGAATTTTCGATTGAAAATTAGGGTGTTTTTTCGATATTAATTCAAAATAAGGTGAACAAATAAATATTTTTAATCAAATAAATTACAGTGTATTTGGGACATAGAAAGGTAAGTTTTCACCAAATTTCGTTAAAAAAAAAATATTTTTGTAAAAGATAAAAATTAAAAACCAAAAACTTGGTTTTTTGAATTTTTCACATAAATTTTGAGGTTATGTGAAAAATGTGTGAATACAAAAGTTTTAGATCTTTTTATTACCTACAACTTTGCCATTTAACTTTCTTCGATAGGACTTTTAGTTTTGCCGGAAATCGTGATAAACCGTTTTTTACCCCTAAAACCCCCCCCCCCCCCTACCCCTTCCCGACCTCAGATCGACCGTAATTTATTTTTCCTTTCATTTTGATCATATTCCCCTGCTTTTCTAATGGGTTTCATCCTACTGTAATTTTTTTAGGTTTCAAAAATTATCGGCACTGGTCTAGTAGGAAAAATACAATGGATAAATCCCATTGACTATTTTTACAAGAGAAAAGTAAGAAAATATCTATCTATCCCCTGCCCTGCCTTGCCCTACTTACCTTTTGACCTCTTAATCGATTGCTTATGTAATTTGTCCACGCGCAAGTGCCTATCCCTTAAGCTCGCGTATTAATCTAAGTTTTACGAATAAAGAAATTGTGATTTGTAAAAACCCAATATGAATATAACCTAACACTAATGTGAGTTGCGAAGGGTAGTTGAGATACTGAAGTCTGAATATGCTTTTAAGATTTTCGTTGATAATATATTATACCATACTATAATTATACGTCTCTTCATGAGAGGTGTAATTGGTAGGTACGATCGGTGAATTATCGGCAACAATATATTGAACAACAACTAGAGGTGACTTTCTCAGACCCATTGAGTTCACAAGTTCAAGTCACACGTTCCATAAACTATGCAAACTATAACTTATTTATAATAACTGTAAAGTTCGTAGGCTAACATAGAAAAAATCTTTTTTGATAAAATTCGATTCGATTATTTTTCTTCTAGAGCGATACAATGATTTTAGCGGTTGTACCATCCCATCCCAATATTTTGGGATGGGATAAATATGGTAATACCACCTGAATTTTGTGTCTTTCCACGTTTTGGTTCATCACGTGCAGTCCACTCCGCTGATTGTCGATTGGACTTCGGTGTGAATTGATGGAGCCATGTTTCATCCATTGTCACATAGCGATGGAAAAATTCGGATTTATTACGATTGAACAGCTTCAAACATTGCTCAGAATCATCAATTCGTTGTCGTTTTTGGTCGATTGTGAGCTTGCGCGGCACCCACTTTGAACACAGCTTATGCATTTCCAAATATTCATCTAGGATATGTCCAACACGTTCATTTGATCTTTAAATCTATCTTATCTATCTTAATCAACCCCCTTTTCGGTTATCCAAAACGATTTTGTGGACTTTTTCGTATTTGGGGCATTTACTGCGTGCAGAGTCCTCGGTGCTCATATCACTTCGTTTAAACTTAGCAAACCACTTCTCAACTGTTGATTTTCCTAGTCCAGAGGTTCCGAATAGCATATCTGGGCAAGCATTGGCGTCAATAGTATTTTTTTCGCCAAAAAGCAATGCTTTATTGCTAAAAACCTTTTTTCAACAAACAAAAGTTCCTTCATTAAATATTTTTAGTGAGATATACCTAGTATTCTATATCTCACAAACTAATAGTAGGTACGACAGTTATCAAATTTATACACGTGTCTTTTAAAGGTTCGGGCTAACTAAAATCATATTAACTTAATACTAGTAGCATCATCTAGGTATGGGTCAGCCCAACTTTTCAGCCCACGTATAATATATATACGCAACTTACCTAACTTTCGTGCGTCCGAAATTAAATCCAGGATCTCAAATCACTAAGCCACATTAATTAATAATTGTTTATTGCACGTAAATGTTTCGCATTCTGTTCTTACCTAAAAGAGTGGTTTTCGCCGGGTTCGAATCGAGAATGTTTAAAGGCAAATATCTTAAAGTGATATTATTAATGTCTAATGGAACGTGTCCACCCACTGGGGAAAAGTCTTTATATTACTCTTACGTTGAATATATAACGTGCCACAGGCTTATATGTATTTATTGTATCATCTTTATATATTTTTTTTTTTTTTTGACGTTCAAAAGTGCCATTTTAGATGGTCTAATTGAAATAAACGATTTGACTTTGACTTTGACTTTAATATTTTCTGAATTCTAGTACTCTAAAAGGAACGAACATTAATTTCTAAATATGTATTGAAAATTGGTTAACTTGATAATACCCGCCAATATAAGTGTATTTTTGTACTTGCGCGATTAGACTTGACGGAAAATATGAAATATTTCAATGATTTAATTATAAATTTAAAAACAAGCGCCATTTTCGACGAGTGTTGCCATCTCAAAACTATTATTTCTTAGAGCCTTCATTATTTCGTCAATATTGTATTTATATAATAAGAGTCACCTTATAAGAATTACCCTCGAATAGGGCGATCGCCGCGGCAGAGGAAACGAAAGTTGAGAGCGAGTTGAGTGGACAGGCAACTCGCGTAGGTCGCAGCGTCCTCGTGCTTGGCTCATAGATCTGTATAAAAAGTCTTATCTTTTCATAGAAGGTAATTTTTAACAAAATAGTGCATAACTAAATATAGGTTTTTGTTTCCCTTTAATTGTTCTTTATTTAAAAAAAAAATTCAGATGCTCATAAAACCAAGATTTTGGGAATAAAACAATTAAAACATGTGCATTTTAAAAGTATGACTATTTTTACCGATATTCACTATTTCGATACAATTTAAAGTCGTTATTTACTCAGGCAACTGTAATTACCTTACTTCCACATAAACCACTTCCTTTATTTACATACGTACTTAAGTGTTGAACGAGCTGCCCGTTGTCCGGCAAAAAAAGCATAGTCTTGACTGGCTGCGCGAGCGAGGCCTTCTTCGGGCGATGAAACGAGATTTTCAGCCTCTGAATAGCCACGAATATAGAACGCATTCAGCTGTATATCTTTTGTCGACTGTCAAACAATAATAATAGTTATTTAGATCATTAATGGGCAAGTCTGTCGTAAATGTGAATTTCTCTTAAGAATTCTACACAATATATCTGTATTCCTAGACATTCTTTTAACGTTTTCTATGAAATGTAAATCTGTACGTATATTTATACTATATTTTTATCAACCCATTTTTATTATCCTCTTCCTCTTCCTATCCGTTGCACTCTTGACAGAGCGGTCGTGATCGCTAGGAAGTAGTAGGGGCAGATGTGATGCGCTTCACGATGTTTTGCTATCGTTGCCTATTAGTGGTCATCCTGCTGCATTGATTGAGAGAGTCTCCTACGGCAGACTTAATTTGGTCAGTCCAACGCGTAGGTGACCTTCCGCGCGGTCTAGTGCCTTCCACCTTCCCCTGGACGACAAGGCGTTCTATGGACTGATCACCACGCCGAGATACGTGACCGAAGAATGTAAGGATGCGAGATTGTACTGTTGACCTTATATTTATTATCCTCACCATTAGGTATATTTGATCGGCTCCATTTTTTATGTACCCAATCTTCATATTCGGAGATTGTAACACATCAGATACAGATCCAACGTTCGCAACACGAACAGATAGGACAGATGTAATAAAGGCCGCATATGCATTATACGTTACCAGTCCAAAAAATAGGCATACTATGACCAAAATGCTAGCCGCAGGGTTTGAAGGAGTGCAGGTACCACCTGAAGGTAAAACATTTAGTCAGTCCTAATAATTAAAAATTTTCAATAACGGTTTTGTAAATGTACTCTGAAAATTATAATGCATGCCCCTATTTCGCCGTTATGTTTAAAATTTAAGCCTTAGGCAAGTAATATATTACAAGAGTCGCAAACAGAAGGGTGTATAGATTCATACCATTATTATATAATAAAAATTAAACTTAAGTAGATCAATATATCTTCCAGCCTTAAGAACTGGTCTCGCGAGGAATTGCGACCCGGCTCGCCCATGAATATTGTAAATAAACATATTACCGATGTAGCCGGGGCGTATTTCGCGAGACGTGTGACGTGAAGTATAGAGATAGAAAAAGTCCCTGGACACAATGGCAGGGGAGTAGAATAGGTATTATTTATAATAAAATAAAAATATATCTCCCAAAAAGATTACGTATTTTTTTAATTTTTCAGAACTATACTATTGATGTAATAAATTGGAAATATAATATTTAATTTAATTCACTTTAATTATACATTATAAAACCGCGTTATAAATACCTTGTTGGCATAATATTCCCGTCGACCATATTAATGCCTCACTACAACCTATTTGTCGAGATTTATTTTTTAAAAATCTCCTTGATATGTTAGAAATTAAAACAATAGTGATCGCAGACACAACCAATACTATTGCTACGCATATTAGAAGTCGAGTACTGAATGGAGCCAGAAATATATCCCGCACCGATGATGTCTCTTTGTTACGTATGTAGATGTTGTACCTAAAATGTTTCGTGTCGTTTAAACGCTTGTTGGTGGCAAAAAAACCTCAATTACTATCAGCGGCATCCGAACATTATTAATGCAACTGTGAAATCTCTCGGTATCCGTCATATAAGTGATACACAACCCACCCGAGAGGAAGTAACATTATAATCGAATTATCCGACCGGGAATCTTTAAAACTCCATAAAATATTCTCAAATTATTTATTTTAGTTAAGATTAAAGTGTAAAGATCAGTTACTCAGGCACTACCAATAAATAGGTTCGGCCTGTGGTACGATTCTGGCAACTTGAGGATGAAGTTAATATTGAAATTTCCTCTTGTATTTGGAAGTTTTTATAAAATATTACTTACATAGTCTCTGCGATCGGAAAAATAAAGTCCATTTCTTGCTGACCTGACACTTGCTCAGTCACTGGTTCGAGGGCAATATCTACTGTATGGTCTAAAAGTGCCCCGAGCAAACCTGACCACGCTCCTTCATATGTACGAAATCCCAATTTACTGTAATATCGAGTCAATGACCTGTTTGTAATAAATACGTTTAAAACTCTAATAACATTAGTCAGGCGCTACCTGACTAAAAACTTATATATGTTATAAACTTAAGATATTTTTCATACTATATTTATATAGTTAACACTATTTTATTATTAATTTGTTTTAGCTTCGCCATATTTAAGGTCAACGATAACTTTCATCAATGAAATGTTTATAAAAATAATACAACACATGAAAATACAAAATTATCCCTAAGATTGATATCTAAAATATGTTGCAATATAAGTACCACACACTAGTCACTAACCCAAAAATGCAATTTACTCCTAAGCTTTTAGTGCGGCTATAAAGAAATAACAATGTCAGATTTTTTAAACTTTAAACCGAGAAACTTGGATAAGAAACGGGTAGAAGTCCGTAATTTTGACGCAAAAGTTAGACGTAGAACTTCGCGGTATCGAAATTAGTTTCTTTAAGATATTTTAATATATATACTTACGTTCCATTCATTCTCACAATAAGAAAGTGCAGCAAATCATCCAAAAGCCCAGGTGCTGAAGGACCATCTTGCTCAGGAACAGGCTTCTCGTCAGTGTAATTGCATCTTCCGACGATTAATTTCTCGCCCATGAAATTGCTACTGGATACGGTATTTTCATACTTGCCATTGATTGCTCTAGACTCCAGTACCCTTCAATTATAATTTCAAATAAATTCCAAAATGAGTCGTACCAATATATCTAGACATAATATTACGAGGAATAAACAATATTATGCCCAAAATATTTAAACCTCATAAGTAAACAAAGTAATAAATACCTAAGTGTGATGCGTACAATGTAGAATTCACTCGAACTTTAAAGTACTGTACAACATGTATCGTTTCATTTTTCGTGTATAACTTAGGTTCGAATATAAGCTCACTCGCATTTCTCATATGAAATCTACCAGTATAATAATTATATATTGTTCCACTTCCATGGAGCGGCACTAGATGGCCATTTCGGAAAACATTTTTATTCCTCGCCAAATTCCTAAATCTGTTTGAGCTCGGATAATATCTTGATGCATTTTCAGGTTGACAAGAATTCCGGGAATGAAAATGTTGTTGAGAGCAATTCGCAATGTTTCTATGGTATTTCAAAGAATTATCAAAGTTGTTTGCGCAAAGTATATTATTGCCTTTATTCAGATTATGAGGTAAAGTGACTACTATATTCTGGTCGTAACGGAGTTCAGATGTATTTAATACCTTGTATATATATTTTCTATCATTTATAGATTTCAAAGCTATTATCCATTCAGACGAAGCCGTATTCAATTCCCAGGCGTTGAGCTATAATTTATATTTTAATTATCATAAATTATATGAAAAGGTTAAATTGTTGTAGAACCACTAAAGAGGAAAGAAGAAAAATTCGTGTCATGCATCCCAGTCACGAGTTTTTGAAGTGAAACTTCTTTATCGGGGTTGGAAAAAAAATTAGGGTAACATTTTATTCTTTATCGACGTATGGGAGAAATTTTGTAGCAGGTTACGCGCCATGTTGCTTTTTGAAGTCAAACTTCTTTATCGGCGTTGGAAAAAAATTTACACACATTTGTCACATTTTTCGGTTACGCGCCATCTTTTTCTTGTCCCTACCACGGTTGATCCAAAGAGATTCGAAGCCATTAGTAACAAAAATATATAATAACGATAACAATGATAGTAATACTAATAATTCTATTACAATTAATGAAATTCTGTAATAATCTTAGTAGGTACTACATAGTAGTACAGTAATAAGTTAAAATGAAATAATTGTATTTGTATTCATGTCTATGATAATAAAAGCCTTTTGTTAAACTTTATCTAATTTAACTTTATTTAACCAATTTCTGTAAAGTTGCATATAGTAGATCATTTTTCGAAAAATAAGGTCATAAAGAAGTTTCACTACTTACGTGTGTACACCTAGTACACGCACACATTTTTTTTTTATATTTTCTACAAAGAAGAGGTTGTATGGTCTAGACATGCCATAGATCGAGAATTCTTAAAAGATACAGTGACAGTTACAATAACAATTGAATAGTGCAGTTAATTTACTCCAGGAAATTATTTTAAAAGTATGGTTCATTATATACAGACTGCATTACCTCTAGTATTACCTACTAGATATACTTAATACTAGAGCTAGTAACAGATAAATATTATACCTGTTTGATATGTTGAGCCAGCACTGATGTGTTTCGAGCTAAATTTGTCGATAAAGTAACCACTCCAATTTTTATATTAAAACGAGGCTTATTGTTCACATTGAGGGCGACTGCAACGCCATTGACTACCAGACATTTCATAAAACGCAATATCATCCAACTGCAATCTTTAAAAAAAGTATGATTCTAAATATACCTACCTAATGAATAATATCCATCCAATAAAAATAATTTTACATAAAAAATAACCTTTCATACATCAGAAAATCGTCAGAAAAATTACGAAACAATATAGTTTAAATACATTTTGAAAAAAGAAACATAAAATACCAATGATTATTAAGTACTTATTATTCTGAATTTCTGACAAGTGAATCGTTAAACTTAAAGAGTTCATCTAAAAAAACTATTTTAGGATATTATGAATGGCGTGACTGGGATTTCCTGGTGGAAATACAACATAATCACAGCGTTACCCAAAAATATAATAAAAACTAAACATTTAATACAATGAAATCACAAACCTAAGTAAAGCCGTTTTTATGCAAATCTATTACAAAATGTACATCCTCGGGTTTAACCAGTATTATAGACAAATAGGTATCTATAGTAAAAAAATTTACATTGTTTGTCTAAATAAAACTCATCCGAAAATCTTATTCTATCCACCAAACTCATCAAGTTATGTATTTTAAACGTCTACACAGTTAATGTAGATTAATTTGCAAACATGTTTTATATGTTCATTTATAAAATTAAACATTGAAAATATAATTATTATATTATCAAATTCTTACCTGTTTTAAGGTCTTTGGTAAATATTAATGCTTGATTCCAGTTGCGCCAAACTGCATGTTCAACTATGTACGTGAGAGTCGAGGAAATTTCGGAAGGGCATCTTTGCTCTAAGCAAAACGTGAGATTAACAAAAGTCATACACAAAAGCACTTTAAGATTCAACATAGCCTCCAATCTAATATGTAATATTCTTTATATATTTAATATCAAGTGTGTGGGCCAGTGACAGTGCCTAGTTCTACGACTACACACTTAATAGTGTTAGGTTCTATGCTTACTGTCCGTCAAAAGGAACAGTAGAATATTGTGTTGCTTCGAGGACAACATTTTCCATTGGGTTAAGAGTCATAATCAATCAAAGAGTCATAATTCTACCTTTACAATTGAATAGAATAGATATTTTCATGAATTGAATCACCATTTCACTGAAATGTATCATGATATATGAACATTTGAATAAATAATTAATATTTAAGAGTAATCAATCATAAACGTAATCATTAAATACGCGGTTTCGTCTTACATTCTTTCAACCGGCGCTTATTTATAAATAATAATAAATACTAAAAACTATTTCAAGATACATTTTAAGAAAATCCATCAACGCGACGTTAACTGCCTGGCGTCTGTAACCTATATTTTTTTTCGTTCCATTACAGTACTGGGAAACATCAAAAATTACATTAGGTAAAAAAAAAAATTATTACAAGTCCGTCTTTTGTACAAGACTCCTTACCTACCAATAGAAAAACAGTGTATGTTGCCAAAATATAGCATTCTTATGAACAAATTAGTGGTGCTTTCGTTACCGTCAAAGCATGACAGTTTCAATTTAAACACACAGCAATTAAAACGCTGTTACAATTTACCGAAGATCAAAATAACAATTATGTAAATTTGTTCAAGACCTCTAATAGTTGTCGTGCCTATAGGAATGTATATATATATAAGCTTTGAACATAATTCTTCATTCCAGTTAAGTTGAAGAAAGATTTTGAAGCGGCAGTTCTGTGTAGCAACCACAGTAAGATTGAAGTAAGGTGATTATAATTGCGTGCATTGTCGGATACTCACTTGTTAGATATATAAGTAAACAGATGTCTATTTTAGTATACCTAAAACAAAGTACTATAGTACTTCCCCAATAATCCGAAAAAAGAACATTGCGATCTTTGTTAAGGTATATTTTAATTAAATTGAATGGATGCAGGATATTTCAACCCTAAGAGTTTAGTTCATGGAATGGTTCACGAAAATATAGTCAAATTAAATTAAATCATTAACATGATAATTAAAAACATTTTCATTTATTTCTAAAAGCACACAATCACTTGTGGTATAATTACATATTATTAATAAATATATTATGACTAGTAAAATTCTTGAAAAATCTTCATCAAGTATTAATATTTTTTAACTATCTGACAAGTCATATTTTGAATGAGCTTCAACATTGAATTTGTGAAATCAGGTAACCTATGGATATAAAAAATTAACAAAATTTTATAGTCCTCAATGGTTACAACATTTTATCAAAATGAAATATATAGCTTTAAGTGGGGCCTTTTTTTAACTACTGAAACCATTACATAACAATTACTGTTTATAAAATGTTATAATTTGTATGTATATTAAACAAAAAACTATGCTACATATTAAAAAATTATGCATATGTATTACAATCCTCAATAATAATACACTCCTTTGCTCTCTGATTTTCAGAGTCATTTTTATTATTTGTAACTATTTTTGCTTCCTTTGTGGTTTTTGAAATGTCATCCTTGCCAGATTTTCTCTTTAATCCAAGTCCTTTATTTGTATTTATATCACTGTGATCACTATTTGATACCTTCCTCTTTTTAGACTTGGTTATAACAAAATCTACATCAGAGGAATCATCATCAAACCCTGCATACACTGGAACAGATCGGCCACTTCGTGTTGACCTTTGTGGTTGAATTCTGGTTGTTTCTTCAAGAATTTGTAGTGGAGGGGGCCACGCTGCAAGGTTTACTGACTGTCTAGCTTGTCTATAGTTATTTAAGGACATAATTTTAAAATATACAACAAGAAGTCGGGCTCGTTCAGCTGCAGATGTTGAATTTGGAAAAAGACTCCAAGGTAAACGCCTGTCTCTGACATTTAAATATTGCCTTCTCATTTTTACTTTTGGTGATGCATTGCAAACAATATCTTCCTTCTGTAAACACAAGGATAGAAGAAAAGTTTGAAAGAATAAATTTAGTTTTAGTCTATAAAAACTCCCGTTTACAGATTTATATTTTACCTTCTGCCGGTCTTCATCTTGAGCAGCGGATTTTGAAAATTTTAAAACTTTAAGCAAATCGGTCATCTCTTCTTTACTCAAGTTATCTTCATTTAAACCATATTCTAAAACAGCAAGTATAAATACATTGCACGAAATTTGGTATTGACTAGAGTTAATAAGTATAATATAAACACTTTAAATTATAGTTACCGGTCAATTGTGTTCGCAAACTCTTGATATCAGTATCGGAACTTTCTTCGGAAGACAGAACATACTCCATTTTTACTGTTATTAAAATATTTTCAATGCTTCTTGCGCTGGAACATAGGCCATAGGTAAATCAATCCTTACGTCTACGATTGTGCAATTATTTTCATATAGCTACAAATATATTAATTCATATTAAAAAAGAACGGAACGTATATTTTGCTGATAGTTTGTTTGTAAATTATTTAATATTTTCCACAGATTAGCAATTCTTGACAAGAATTTCTTGTTCTTTCATATTTGACACAGACTTTGTTATGCGACTTTTTTTACCTTCGGCCTTCTTATGAAACTACCTTAAGAATATGAATCTTATCATAGGGATCAATCATAGGGCTGTTTTCTTTTTTCATTTATGATTTGATTGATTGATTTATTTTAAGATTCTATGACCTGAGTCTCTTTTCTAAATCTTAGCTTTCTAAGTCTATTCGGAAAGGAAACCAGCGTAATGGGTGGACTTAAATTAGCATTTAGAGAAATATTTTTGCTCAGCGAGAGTGTGGAATGTTTGCTTTGGAAAAAATAATATTATTATGCAAGAAAAGGCACTATGGTCAAAAGACTTTAGCCTGACCGGAAAGCGATACATAATAAAAAAATCTTTGCCGATTGTCAACATAAATAGTCAAATGTCAGCACAATGGTCAATGAGCTATGTTTTGATTTTTCATATGTTGTAGCTATTATTTAAATAATCTCTTGAGCATTTTCTACTCTAACCGAAATAGGTCAAACTGAATCAAAACTAATGTGATAGCTTATTTCATTATTATCTTTGATAAATACAAATTAAAACATTAGGTAACGTAATGTAGACAAACAAAATTTACTTTTCCATATTACTTTCGAAAACTACAAGATGGAAGAAGAATTGAGATGTTACGTGTGTAAAGAGTTCTACAGAGAGCCTGTTTTGTTACCTTGCGGACACGCACTATGTCGGCTTTGTGCAGTTAATTTACAAACTCATGTTCCTGAGGCAGATAATGCATCGGCGTCAGCATCTGACTATCAAGAAGCAGACAAAGCCTCTGTCTCTAGCGAAACTGATAGTGGAGTAGTTTGTGGTTCTAGGCCCAACAGCTATGCTGGGACACCAGCTGCACCAATTTACCCATCCACAGCATTTAGCCTATCTTGCCCCATATGTAACAAGCAAATTTATATGGATGACAATGGTGCTGAAGGTTTGCCACCTTTCCGTGTTATGCGGACTATTGTTGAACGATTTGGTGGTGTAAACATTGCACCACCTGCTGAAGAAGCATGTCAGATGTGTGAAGGAGAAAAACGTGCTGCTGTAGTGCGATGTGAGCAATGTTCTGTGAGGTACTGTGCTAATTGTAGAGATGCTTGGCATCCAATTCGAGGACCACTTGCCCAACATGAGTTACGAGCATTGGGAACAACTTGTGGTGATCATGGAGCTACTCCTGTACTATATTGTAATACATGTCTTATACCAATTTGCCAAAGGTGCCTTGCTGAAAAACATTCTCAACATGAAACACAGCCTCTATCAAATGCAGCTAGAGCTCACAAGGTAATTGCTCTAAATTTATTTATAATCTAATTCCCCAAAACTGTAAGTATGTACATATTATGTCTAATAAGTTATTGCGTTTCAGATTAATTAAAAGTATATCATTTTTTACAGACTGATCTATCCCAATCTTTGACACAACTGTCTGAAGAAGCAAAGGCTGTTACGGAGTATATTCAGTTAGTTAAGGGATCTGGGGACAAAGTAAATGTAAGTTTTATGAAATAAAAATCTTCTATCTTAGAGAATGTTTTTTAAATGTGTTGGTTCGAAAGAAGTAATGATTTACTTGCAGGATTTAATATATTTTCCTGAATAATGAACAATATCTAGATTAGCTGTGGATCTAATAAATCATACTTTTCATAATACATTTTTAGCCATAAAAATAAATGCGACATATAAAATAATTATATACAGCACAATTAGCCTACTGAATAACATGATGACCTAATGGGAATTGGTTCACTTATTAAAAGTAATGTAAACTTGTTTACTTTAATGACTAGGAATCCTGTGAAGAATTAGAAAGGCAAATTGATCAAGCATGTGCAGAAATAACTCGTGCTGTTGAAAGACGACGAGATGAATTAGTACGGGCAGCAAGAAATACAAGATCACAGGCGGCAACAAACATGCGTACCCTGACAGCTCATGCTGCACAAAAATTGAGAGAAGCAACTGCTCTGCTACACTTCTCAATTGAAGCACTAAAGGAAACTGATCATGCTGCCTTTCTTCAGGTATAATTTTTTTTTACAATAATTCCTATGTCAACTGTTATTAATAAACATAATGTTTAATATATTCCATATGCATAAAGTATTTGCTTTCCAAAAAATGTAATTGCCAGACTTCGTAATACTAGATAAGATTAGAAAAATACTATTGTTTATGTATCTTATCTGTGACAACGTTAGTTATCTATAATATAATGAAATAATGTTTTGTTTCATTAAATTTATACATAAATATTACACATAACTTTTTATTTTTATTTATTGTATATAACTAACTTGTATTTGTTTAGTATCATACTTTAGAAGAGATTGAGTTTTCCTGGTTGGTAGTTGATGGTTCATGAAAGTGGTCTGGTTATGCCCATTAACACAAAGTTTATTTGTTTCGTTTGATTTAATAGGTCAATAAATTTACAAATGTTGTTTTGTAACGCCTCAGAAATGACTTTAATAAAGAAATTACGTTGTCTTTCATTGATATAAAAACTCTTGCTGCTTACCTCTTGTTGTAATAGATTACATATTATATTATCATCAAAATAATTATAACTGTTTAACTGATTTACGCAATTTATTTAAAAGCCCTTTCACCTATATAAATTTATTTTCAAGTAATATCAATTTTATTTTCCAAATAAACAGCGTGTGACCTAAGTATTATGTAACGAATTTTTGATTCCTCTTGTGAAACGTTTCGATGCAGGGCGGGGATTAAATTACGCGTTATTATTATTTTCGAAATTCCGGTACTTGAACGCTTCCTTAGTACTTAAGTTATCTTACTAAGCTCATGAAAGTGTCTTACTTTTTTTATTAATATTTAATAGTTTTTAACTTATGTTATTATTATTAATTACTTAAGATGTCATGTGGAACATGGTGTAATGGTTGCAGCTCCTTACAAACGTTGTGTAAAAAAAAAAACATGGCGATTAAAAAGAGTGGCGGAGAGTTTATTGCCAGTTCTTCTCTTCCGTTCTACGCCCTTGATTTGAGAACTGGCAGTAAATGTTAAATTAGAAGCATTAATATGTATTTCTTTAATGACGAATCACAAGTGTACATTGTGTTACCTACGTGAATAAATGATTTTTGAATTTTGAATAATTTTCAAAATTACATAGTCACACAAAAACGCGGTTAACTGCTTCGAAAAAATGTACCTGCTTTATTGTTCATATAAAATACTTATTTAAACTATTCAATCACAAATAGACGGGGCCAATGCGATGCATAAACAAGATTACTTCAGATTATATCATTAATGACGTAATTACTATTTTAATGTAATAAGTAAATAATTACAGGTTGGTAACATCTTAGCCGCACGTGCACAAGATACAGCGAGTGGCCTCCGTGAGTCTCTTGAGACACCGCCCTCACCAACCGCTCTTACACTCGACATTGAGCCTGTATTACGTACAGTCAAGACTATGAACTTTATCGAATGCATATGTGAGTTTATTGTGTTTATTTGTTTTGTTGTATATACATGAAGTAAAATATATTAATATTTACCTCTCATTGGATATGCAGCCCCGGAAAAGGAAATGAAGTCTTCAGGTATTTTAAGATTCATACATCACATACTTTTTACTGTCTAAGATTTATAAAATCTATAAGAAAGTACATATTAAATACGCATTCAATTATCACAATTTCAGTAGATATTTCATCCTACAATTACTACTATATGCTATCCTGCTATCTGACCAAAACCGCTAAAAGTTATAAATTAAAGACAATAATAAACAAACAGCGTGTTGAACTCTTAGAAATTAGTACCATCAATTGCTTATAAGTTTAAAGTGTTAGGTGATAGCCATATAGTAGTATAAGTATTTTGTTTAGCGCCAGGAGCCCCTGAAATGGCCGTTGAAGCGTGCGCGGCGCGTGGTTGTTCGTGCACGTTAGCGTGGCGGCCGCCCGTCGCACCGCACGCCGTTCGGGGATATATATTGGAACTGGACGATGGCTTAGGAGGACTATTTCGAGTTAGTATTTAAGTTCTTAGTAAAATCTAAAATGTTACAAGCAAAATACCTTGTTTGTTTTTAACATTTAAGATATGCGTTACTTTTATAATATACAAATTAAACCTTTGATGGATTCAATTTTATTGACATTGACAATGATATTTCTTTCAATTCCTATCTAAGTGATATCAATTCCTATCAATCGTCATTGAAGTCTTGACTGGGTACAAGATATATTTAAATCCGACGACATAATGTTGCTTGTATATCAAAATGAAAGTTACATCATTGAATTGAAAATTACAGGAAGTGTACTGTGGCCGTGAAACAGTGTGTACAATTGATGGTCTCCATTATGCGTCATTATATAGTGCCAGAGTAAAAGCATTTAACGGGGCTGGTGAAGGGCCGTATAGCGAAGTTATCGGACTACAAACGTCACCAGGTAAGTTTTTCTAAGAAGAATCCACTTTTCCCTACTGTTTTAAATATGTATTTAAAAATTTCTTAGTTTTCATCAAGTGAACTAATAATTGCTTTCAATGTGTTTAGTTTAATAAAGTAAATTAAAAGATCGCGTTTATGACTTCAATTTCGATCACAATATTGCGTCTGCACCATAATTAATATCAATGTCACTTCTTTACAATTAAATTTGATGTTTCGAGTGATTATAAGCATTAAAGATTCTTTAAAAAAAAACAATTGTTTAGTGGCGTGGTTCTCATGGGACGCGCGATGCGCTAGCGGCGAAGGGGTGTCTGTGTGCGCCGAAGGCCTAAGCGCTCGGGCCGCTGGCTGGCAGCCCCGAGTCGTGTTGGCCGATCAGCCGTTAGCTCGCGGCGTGCATTACTGGCGCCTTCGAATCGACCACTACGATGGGGACGCTGACCCCGCCTTCGGGATCGCGAGAGCTGATGTTGCTAAAGATAAAATGCTAGGTATGAAAAAAGTTGAAGTTCAAAAGAAATTAAATTTATAATTGGGTAGCTGTGAGGATCGAATGATCATATGACTTTTGTGGTTATATTTCAAAGTATGTCAGAAACCAAAGATGGTAATTTCGTCTCACACCTCACCCACTTAACCAAAATCGTTAACGTTTATATATTAGAAATACCATGTTGTCATTAGGACCAAATTTTGTATTGAAAATTCAACATTTGGTTTGTAATTCTTGTGAATTTTTATACAAGGATCTAGATCTCATTTTATGTTTTACACACACCTATATTAGACCTTCAACTAAATTCTAATTCAAGAAAGTTCTCAAGAAATAAAAACTTCGATATACATTTCTATGACAACTGTCTGCGACTTTTTATTTATTTAAAGAAAAACCCACAGGAGCTGCTAGGCAATTACTAACGAGTATAAAAAAGTCTTAACATTACTAAACTCATATAATATGCGTATTAATAAGAATAAACAAAAGACGGCGAGGGCAGCCTTCATATCAACCAACATCTAATGCACTTTCAGGTAGCGACGCTCTGGGCTGGGCTATGTACATAGACGGTTCTCGGTCTTGGTTCGTGCACGGCGGGGCTCACGGCGGTCGAGCGCCTGGGGGCATCGCCCCTGGATCCACCGTGGGCATTTTACTAGACCTCACGAGGGGCACACTACGATTCACCGTCGATGACCAGCCACAGGTACTATTCACACTGTATTTCTTTTTTTAAGTCTTTCGTCATATTTTGACTTAATAATAATTCAACATTAAATTTAAAAACGTTATGACATCATTACATCACCAAGTTTGTAACGCCGAGAAGTTTCCATAATGATTTTTTTTTAAACTCTTAAACGCGTTTCAATTTAGTAGTTTCTTTTTTTTTTAATTTACAGGGCGACATAGCATTTACAGGCCTTCGTGGTGCGTTTTACCCAGCTGTGTCACTAAATCGTGGCGTAGCTGTCACATTACAACCAGGTCTGCCACCACCGCCTGATCTACTTATCTCCACTCTTGCCATAGAATAGATTAATACATAAATTAATATAATTGTACAAATGACTGAAAATATGTAGGATTATTAAAAAATAAAGCAAAATATTGGTATAAACAACCACTAAATCATCGCTGTTTGTGGAGGTTAGGTTTGGTTATGTTTTTATAGCGAAATATGGCTTCCGTATGTCAAATATAATAAGTTTTTTACATATGGGAATCACACTTAACGCTGTGCCTGAATCTTAGCCTAAGCGGGAACTAACGCTGTCAGCTGTCAAAACTTTATGACCATTTGACAGATGGGAGTGTTGCTTGTCTCTGAATTTTACTCTTCAAGTTGTGAAATCGTTGGTAATTAATACTAAAGAAAATCGATTATGACCATTTCCCATATAGTTGACAAAGTGGTATGCTCTACTGGTAAAAACTTAAAATAGCTCCAGAGACATTATAAAGCGTTGGTTTATGTGCAACGAGCTAATTGCTTTACTTTATAATAAATCTACACAAATTTTGAATTGTTTAATCTTAATGTTATTTATAACAATTTGAAATTATTGTTAAAAAAAATTCAACGAATAATTGCTTGGATTTCAATGCGTTTATAGGTCGGTTATCGAAAGCTGGTGGGTTCACAGTACTCACACTAATGCAATTTCACATACAGTATGTTTAAAAATATAACTTTTTTGCCAAGCTATATATTTTAGTCTACTCTGGTTTTAGTAAGGTTGGGTGGGTTGTAAATAAATAAAAATGTGTCAAATACATATAAATATTATGTGCATACGAGGGTGGGTCCAAAAGTTGTAAGCCCGACCAAGAACGTATAAGAGTAGTTTGTGTAAATAATTTTTCATTTTTCGACATAAGCTCCATCTAGATCAACACACTTCACTTTTACTTCACTAACTATTCTTTCAATACTCCTCTTAGAAACCCCAATCGCATCTGAAGTCAAATTAAATATAAATTTTTTTTCATTAAACTGTTTTTATTAAGATGCTTAAAATAATTAAAAACATTGTGCACCATTTCACGAGATTGCCCTGGTAATGTTTGAAAAAAGATCAACATGTATAAAATAATAATAATATAAAACAGTAAAGATCAACATAAACAGTAGCAAAAGAAAAACAATAACTGTCTCTTTTATACTCTGATGAGTATCGCGATAGACCGAGCGCGAGAGAGACGGACAGTCTTTTCGTGATGTATTTGTGATTGTATTTCAGTTTGACATGACGTCTCGCGCTTATTCACAGACACTACACAAGCACAAAGTGTAAATGTGTTGAAGCCGCCAGCTTTAGATAACATACCTATACTTACGAATATAAAAGTGTATTACTATTTAACCTTTAAATTGATACACTGATATCAACATTAAGTTGTGAACATCTTGATTGCACTAATTTTTTTTTTTCTCATATTTTAAATATTGCCAACCTAACTGGAACTGTCGCGAATTTCCTTGATTCAGTAGTTTTTAACAAACTTTAAAGGAGGTAACAAGTCGACGTGCGGTTTTTTTAACGTCGGCTCATAAAAGGTATAAATCTTTAAACAAATAATATCAGTACTTAATATTTAGTAAGAATTTTGTATTTTATTATATTGTTATCATAGGGACATTCGTCTATAGTTTAATATATCATGTAGTTTTAGAAAACATATCTTAATTACTCTATAAAAATTTAATTTTTTCGCAATAGAGCAAGTCCAGACAATAAGCTAATCGAATTTATTGTATCCATCTCAATGTCTGATGAAAATATTATTAATTTATTATTTTATTATTCTGCTTATAAGAATTTTACTGGGACCTGATATGAAACAAAATATTCCGAAACCCACCTGCGATGCTAAAAACTTTTGTATACAAAACGAAAAATGGCCTTTATATGAAGTATCTATAACTAACGAAAAACTGTTTTGACGATCACTAAACAGTTTCCTTGTTATGCTTGTGTTTGTGTGTGGTTTTTCTACTGCCATTTATTTTAAATTTTAGTATAATTATTATTATTTATTAATATATAAGGCGTTTATATAATAAACAAAATTTCCAAAAAAAAATAACACATATTGTTCATTTAAAATCAGGGAGTTCAAAATTCTAGTCATGTATGAAATTTTTCTTAATAACGTGAACTTTGTTTATTATTGTCCTTTTAATCATGCATTTTTGATAAGCCTACGTTCTCTTATAATTAATATATGAAGTGTTTGTAATTAAAAAGTACCAAACAACAAAAGACTAAAAGAAATCGCTATAGTTTCCCTAAAATGTACCCGCCCTTGTTTATGTAAGTGTAGAGACATTATTTAAAACAATAAATATAATATTTAAGTATTGTGTCCAATTTTAGAAAAAAAAAGAACATTTTAAATGTACTTTCACTGAGTTACAAATGACTGAGAAAATGCTGTAACAGTGAGTGCTAATGAGGTGCAAGAATGTTCTGCCATGTTCGTCGGTATTTTTAACTTTCAAGTTTTATATAGCACCTATTGGACTAACAAGCACATGGAAAAATTAACATGTGAAATGAACCAACGTGAATAACGCTTAGAAGGCTGTTACTATATCTTCTTTATTATCTTTTTCTGAGCGGTACAGGTGTGTACGTAAGTGAATGCAATATTTCCATCGCAGGGGTCGAAAGCCAAGAGTCGCAACCCTATCCCCACACCCATATGATATAAGGTCAATGTACAATGTACGGCATCATGTTCAAAATATTATTTAACACGGATAATAATGTTTAATAATTTATTTATATGAGATGCTTGTATACTAGTTTTTTTTTTTAAAGAGATCTTATAAAAATAATATTCCGTTCGGGGTTCGATTAATAAATAAGGAATAATTTTATTCAGAATCTTCATCTGTTAATTCCGCATCAGAAGTAAGTCCTCCCTCACCGTCTGAAATACAAATATGTGTTTGTAATTTAACTATTGTAAAGCCCCATCCACATGCTTGACAAACAATGGCAAACAGCCAACAGCAAACAGCAGACACGGACATGTGGATGGGTGCTTGTCGTTGTTTGCCTGTTTGTGTTTGTGTTGGGCAGTGTTCGGCATCGGTGTCGGTTTATCTTGCCAGATCAAAGGATGTTTGGCAAACAGTTTGCTACGTATCCACACGTTTGGCAGCGATCAAAATGCGCGCGAGCTTGCGGGAGGCGGACGTATTTACTTGCTACACTTTTTCAATTAAAGCCCAAATAATAGGTCTAAAGCAGTACCTTGTACGATTTCTATGTATTTTAATCATCCACCATCGTCTTTGCTTTCTTCTCTTTTTCCTTTTTTCTTTCTCTTGCTTTAATTTATAATAAAAATATGTCAACCCGAAAGTAATAGCTGCCACAAGCTCGTCGTCCACCATGTTTGCCGATTCGGTATGTTATGAACGTTCGCCAAGCATGTGGATGGCTGTTTGTGGTTGGTGTTTGGGACTTCGTTTGCTGTTTGCGGTGTTTGTGACAAACAGCCAGCGTGTGGATGCCCCATAAGAATATTACAAGTGCAAGGAAAAATGTATTCTTTACCTGTACTTGTAATTGTTTGGAGTTGAAGTAGACGGATTCTGTACATTCGCGTTACACCAAATTTGTGCAATATATGTAGCTCGCGGCATGATGAAGGAAAAGCTGTAGCTTCCAATTTGCTCGTTTTCTTATTAAATGCTTCGTTTTCATTTTTTGGTGTGTATATTCTGTTGAAAATTATACATCTCGCTTTATTAACAGTTGAAAATGCCTTGACATTATACATCAAACAAAATATTGAATAACGTCAAATGTAGTATTCATAACATCTGGATCAGTTACAATTGTGTACTCTCCCATTGTAATGAATTCTTCTTGGAATTTCGGCGATTTCAGTAAGAGCTGCAATGGTGTAGTTTTTGATTTCCTGTAAAACGACGGGTTAAAATCGCACCTCGTGAATGCCTGAAATGCAGCCATAGAAGTGCAAAGCTTTTCGCCCTACAGATAAAAGTTACCGGAAAGTCACTCTTTTCGGAGAGAAGTAATTTACCCCATACACCTGTGTTCCACAAAAAATTTACGGCATGCTGGAAAATGTTATCTCTTTGTGAAGTACTCTCAAGATCATTTAATTTTGTTGTTCGATATCATCATCACCTATATGCTAATCAGAGATATGTTGCTACCCTTGGCTTTTGACCCCTGCGCTGGAAATATGTACGGCGTTTATGGGTAAAGTATGTTTATATGTGTACAAAAGGATTACACAAATGCCGTACATGCAAAATAGGTCATTTATTATTATAAATTACCTATATTAAATAATAATTATAGGCGAATTAAAAATTTGTACTGACTTCCGGCACAACTACTACATCTATTCACTATAACAAAGCCGTACATTAATAATTAGTCGTAATTAATTTGTACCTGAGAAATTCCATCCACTCACGTACTCACCTGTACTGCTCAGAAATGACGGCATAGTGTGATAGTGCTCATAGTTCTGATATAGTAACAGCCTTCTAAGCATCATTCGCGTTGGTTCATTTTATATGTTAATTTTGTCCATGGGCTTTTGTAGTCTACAATATTTATTTACAATTAAAGAAAACTGACATTATTTCAACGACCTGGTAGGTAAACGTTTTCGCTTCGATGCTTAAATACATCTGTTTTCAGTGCTGTACCAAGTTATAATATTATAAATACACTTATCATTTAATAATAAGTTTTGTTATGTAACGATTTATTATTTTTGTTTACATCCATGTAAAAGTAATTATGAGCTAATGTACTTACCTAAAATAATGGCTATCTTTGTTACTTTAACGACAGGCACATTTTAAATATACATAGATATTAAAATTACGAAAGACTTAGACCTACAACGCACTAGCGGCTGGCCGCAATGCGGTGTGCCGCTGCGGCGGGCCGCACATCGATTATTATATGAAACCGCACGATAACAACGCACTGACTTGCGGTCAACCGTCAACCGCTCCGGTTGATCTGGAGCTGCGGCGAGCCGCACCGGTTGAATGATGCGGCGCGCCGCGTCCCCTCCACGCACTCGGCGCGGTTAGCCGTCCTACCTACGTCATCACATATAATTATTTAACAAATGTAAAAAAAAAATTGTAAACCTATTTTAAAAGAGTAAAAAATAAAAAAATAAAATATGTTTATTATGGAACATAAGATACATGTATCACTTATTCCACGTCATGAAATTTGAATTTGTAATATTTCAAGAAGCACTGACGAGTGACGATTGCGGCAGACCGCAATAGGGACGGTTAGCCGGAATACGGCATGCCGCTACGGCAGACCGTATATACTGCGGCCTGCCGCAGCGGCACACCGCATCACGGCCAGCCGCTAGTGCGTTGTAGGCCTTATAATTATACTATTTTGGTTAACATTAATTTAGAATCTTAATTTAGTAAACTTTGTCGTCATGTTAAGAATGCCTAATTATTGTTTTGATTGTGTATTACAATAATTGTATGACTACATAACAGATAATTCTGCACACGTGGTTGAAACCTATAATTTCACATCAAAAGGCATATTTATATTGGCGCATAGTAAGGAATAATTGTAGAAACTAAATCTAGCATTTTTTAAATTAATAATTAATCTTCGTTTTGTTTTTTTTTTTCATTTCAGAAAACACTGCATAAATTAACCGATAATACTAATCGATTTCGTTTTGGAGAAATTGCGGCTAAATATTTGCCATGACTAGCTAAGCAAAGTTAATTCAACACAAAGATAGGTTGACTAGAGAATAGAAAACATTGGTAATCTTTAAGATTACTTACAACTACTTTAATAAATAAGAACAAAAGATTGCCAATGGTAGGGGAGCCCACGATGCTAAATGGGGATTTACTCGAGCGTCGTAGAGACCTATTGGGATGCAAAGCTTAGATAAAAAGAAGAAAAAAATGTTATATGATAAATTCCTTTTCATCGGTGGGGGAAGCGGCTATAGATAGTTAAATATGTAAAAAAAAACTGTTGCATGGACATCCTCGAGCGCGTCAGATATTGATAGCATCTATGCCCTACGTATTTTTAATAATGTACGTATGTTAATCTGATCGTTTGCATGATGCGGGTGGTTGTATTTAAGGGTTGAAAATTAAAAAAAAAAAATTTTTATCGAGCGCGTCAGATTTTCTAAGGGAGTGTTAAGTGCACCAAAAAAAAGCTCTCATTCACTAATCTGACGATTTCGATGGGACGCAAACCCACAGCCATTTTCTTAATTTGCAAAAAAAAATCGCAATTTTGAAATACTCAAGCGCGTCAGATTAAGATATATGTGGTTCATCTTTATGTTCTAAACGTACTGTCCCATAATCTGACGATTATCTAGAGGGATTCGCCTGATCTGACAAAAAAAAAATAGAAAAACGGTTCACCTAAAGGGCCATGCCTGCAACTTCCCGCTAATTCCATTCCTGGGCGCTTAAAATTGATATTTTGAGCTCGCTGAGTTCAAAGAAATAACATTTCTATGCATTTGAGCTCTCCCAGCTCGAAAGTCTGATAGAAGTTTCATAGAACACTATTTTTGGAATTTTCAAACCGCAATAACTTTTGAATGGATCAAGCAATTTTCACGCGGTTGGCGGCATTCGACGCAGTTTTATCATTCTCATAAATAATTTTGCAATTTTTATTGATCGAAGCACAAATTTCGGAGTAATCCCGAAAAAACACTTTTTCGGGTTTCTTTCGTGTACGATATCTCTCGAACGAATCAACCGCTTTTGACCAGCTTGGTGGCGATCGACGTGGTTTTTCAAGCTCAAAGGCGGATTAGTTTTTGAAATTGATCGATAAAGAAACCACTTTAAAAAAAAATATTTCTTATTTTTTTAAGATTTTTCGAAATTTCTCAAAATCTATCGGTCCGAATCGGTTCAAATTCACAGGAAATGTAATTTTGAGGGAAATATTTAGAACGCCGTTTAGTAGATTCCGATCGGTTTAAGGAAATGTAGGCATCACGCAGCTGCACGCATTTAACTTTATCGACGAATTTTTGTTATTTCGGCTTGCGGAAATCGTCAGATTATATATTTTTCATTATTCTTGAATTATTTCCTTCAAAATAAAAAAAAAATTAGCTACGCTCGAGAATGTCGAGATGACGTTTTTTTTTTACAACTTTGTTGCCCTCCCCTTTTTTTCCGTCACTCTCAAATTGTCAGATTAGTGGAATATACACTTTTTAGGATGTAATTAACTCACCCTACCTTAATCTGACGCGCTCGGGAATTTCTGATGGTCAATTTTTTTTTACTAAACTGATCCTGTCTCCTTCACGTGCGGCCTTATATATGGGCCTCATATTTTGTGGAGGTACTTAACCGGGTACAAGGTATCCCCCTATATATTAATCTGCCGCGCTTTAGTAAATCCCGAAATCCCCTCTTGGGCTCCCCTACCACAACCCCGCCAATCCTTCTACGTCAGTGTGTAGGATTTTTTTAACGATACCTCGCGGCGATTTTTAAGGATTTTGTATTATTAGACAATAATTTCTTATTATGATACGGCTAGTGACATCTAACGTCAAAATTAGTAATTATGTACCGTGAATGTTCAATAGTTTGCCTATTTACTTCGTCTTTGCCGATTGGTTTTAATGTTATCAACCGCTTGCTATTAAAGATTACAATATGAAATTTACAAAATCTTATTTAAACTAAATTGTTTTTGTAGTATAGATATTACATTAGTTTTAGCAATACTTGCATTATTTTGCTTTTGCTTTTTTGAAACACTGGTCTTTGGCACGACTATTTATTTATACTCGTTCATATTAATTTTACTCCTTACTATCAGGAGATATAAAATTCATAATTATTATTTGAAATCAGTCCAGTAAAAGCACTCCTTTAGAAATTGACAATAATACACAGCTTTTAATGTGAAGAGTTTATTTTTTGGCCCACTCTCAACAACAATATATTTTTCTTTAAACTAGTAAATTAACATAAATAATGAGAACAATATAAGAATCACAAGTATTTCGTCACTAGGTACCGTACAGGCTCATCGAATTAAAACAATTTTTCACGAAAATAAATACTATTCAACTTGAAGTTTACCTTGCTAGGAATATCCAATTTAAGAAGCGAATTAATACGATGAAACACTGAGGGCACCTATCTCTGATTAAGTCGAATGAGATGTAAATTTTTATCAGAGCATGATTTAACCGTAACCTATAGAAAAATATCTTTGATATGCTAATTCCGTCAGTGCCTGGATCACAAATGAGTATAAATAACACAATTTATTTTGTATCTTACTTTGTACCTCATTTAATGTATCACCACATCTAGACCCTACACGTTTAAATTAATCAGACCTGTCGGAAGACGAAATATCGAAGTTATATCCCAATAGCTCACCAGGCTTACTTTCACACACTGAAATGTATCACAGATAAAGATTGTAATTTTGACAATGTTTTAAATACTTCAAAAAACAAGATTTTCATATTTAACTACTTATAGATTTGAAATTTTTTGTCTACTATGTAGTTAACAATGAATCGACAAAATATTGAAATAATCCCAACAATACTGACAAGGCAGTCTCTATTTTGGTATAAATAAATGACATTAAATAGAGTTGAAGATATGCTGACCAAATAGCACAACTCTTCACGCGAAATCCACAAATTTTTAGAACCCCAGAGAGCATTTTCACAATATGAACACAAATGCTCCCATTATCCCTCAGACAGAGCAATGAGCAATTTGCAAGCCGTTACAAATTGTAACCATTCCTCTGCCTTGTTACAGTCACAGAATTTAATTCTTCATAAGCTGAATTTGAAGCTTTAGAAGCCCAATGATAACCTTGATATTCAAGTTGCAAAGGGCCATTTTTATTTTAATATTCTGTGACTTTACCGCTTCAATAATTAATGACATAAAGGAAGCACACAAGTGAAACCAGGTTATATCCATAAATGTAGTTAAATTTTCACAACATCTCAATTTGTTAAGAGTTACATTTACTCCTCTCTCTCTCCAACTCTAGATGTTTAACCTGGCTTAGTAATAACAACGGCTTGACATACAATGCATTGTTTCAAGCGGAGGGAAACAATGCTTTAAACACTGACAGCAAGAATCTGTTTTAATTTTTTTAACGTTGCATATTTGAGCTAGACTTATAACCTACCCATACAACAGAAATTTTGAAGTGATATTAATTTGAATGTTATTACAACATGAAATAAAACTGGCGCTAGCTCAAATCATAACAATATGGATAGGACTTAATTTTAAAGCTGAAAGTCTACCACAATTTATTTTAAATCCACATACAAATCTAGATAGACTCACACAATAGGTGTTCTGATAAATATTTTTACTTTTTAACAATCATAGGAAACCACGCACAGAATCCAATATGGACAAAGAGCGTCCGGGGTACCTTTCACGAGACCCGATGTTTGTTTATATACACTTTAAAAAAGTAACCTTCTCAAAGGTCAGTGTCTTATATCACGATAAACTATATACACTCACATTTTGTTATAATAAATTCATTACACTTTTTACAAATTGTTTTTGTAGTCATCGAAAGGCGGCGGCGTTACTTGTCCGCGCCGTCATCTTCTTCACAGACGCGCGCCACATACAGGGCGGGGTCGATTACCTTCGGGATCGGCTTTATCTCCGTGCCGAGTTCCTGCTCGATACGGTGGAGAGCAAACCGATCCTCGTACGTGATGAGATTGATGGCGATACCGAGATGGCCGAAGCGGCCCGACCGCCCGATGCGGTGCAGATACGTCTCGGCCATGCGCGGGAAGTCGAAGTTGATGACGACGTTCACGGCTTGCACGTCGATACCGCGCGTGAACAGATCTGAGCATACGAGATTGCGGCACAAACCCGCGCGGAAGTCGTGGAACACGCGGTTCCTGTGCGCTTGCGCCATCCGCGCATGGATGTAGTAGCAGCAGTAGCCCAACTCTGTTATCTTCTTGGCGAGCAACTCCACGCGCTGAGTCGAATTGCAAAATATTATTGATTGGTTAATTTGTAACTGTAACAAAGAAGATAAAATTACGTTTAAATCATAAACTCTCATACTTAATATTCAAGGATAAAATCAATTCACTGACTTGTACCTTTGAAAAGAGTGTATTTAAACAGTGCACTTTTTGTCTTTCTTGTACAAATGCATAATATTGTGTGACTCCTTTCAGTGTTAGTTCCTCCATCAGGTTAATCTCATATGGTTCCCGGAGATGTTTTTCCATGAACTGTTTTACACTTAATGGGAAAGTGGCTGAGAATAGCAAGATTTGGCGTTCTTTTGGTAATCTGAAATTTTATTTATATAACTATACAATGTGGGGTTAGAATAAGCCATTAAGCAAAAACTAATGAACATGCTGCTATTCAAAAACCATATTCACTGAACTTTGTTTAGTAATTTTAATATAAACACATATAGTCATATTATGCTTGTAATATCAATATTTAACAAAAAAAAAAGGTACATACCTTGAGATAACCAAGTCTAGCATGCCTTTGAAGTCTTGAGAGAGAAGTTTGTCAGCTTCATCAAGTACCAACATTCTACACTGGTCCATTTTAGCTACTTGCTTGTCCATGAGATCAATAATACGGCCAGGTGTGGCAATTATCACTTGAACTGAAGTAAAGAATTTTATTTAGCAAAATTCAAATATTTAAAAATTAAATTACTACTAATTTGTAATACAAAAACCACACCAACTCTACAACTGCTACTTTACTGAATGTGATAATCATCCCAAAGGATAATTCAATGTTTTTTTGTAATATTATCATAAGATAATTAAAGAAAATATTATATATAATATAATATATATATAATATAGGGCGGATATAAAGCATAATAAAAATAACGAACCATTTTGGTATATACGCATGATGTCATCTCTGAGGTTTGTGCCTCCTGTTGTCACCATCACACGTATATCAGTGTGTTTTGCCAACTCAATGCAGATTTGTGAAGTTTGTAATGCTAATTCTCTTGTTGGTACCACAATTAAAGCTTGGATACAATCTTTTTTAGGATCCACCTTTAAAAAAATTGAAGGTCAGTACTGCATAACAAAAAACACAAGTATAACATGATAAAGTATTATCAGCATTGGTGTTATCACTTATAGAAAGTGAAGGGGAATCCAAACAATATCATCACAAGATTATTTTTCTCAAATACAGACATACAGACAACACACACACGCAATATCTACCTGTTCTATTACTGGAATACAATATGCACCCGTTTTTCCAGTCCCATTCTTGGCCCTAGCAAGTACATCTTTACCACTGAGAGCAATGGGTATTGAAGCCTCTTGAATAGGTGATGGCTTTTCCCATCCTTTTTCAAAAATACCCATAAGGATTTCTCTCTTGAGGCAAAATTCTTCAAACTCATTTCCTCTTGTGTCTGTTACATCCTAAAATTTTAATACTAATAAGTAAAAGAACTAAAACAACACAATTCTTTGGAATGCATAAATCATTAACAGAAATAGTTAAGTTTTTTGTTACACATTAAATTTTATAGTAAAAATTGTTCTTAATGAAGGATGAAGATGATAAAAACTCATTGCATAAAAAGATAAAAATAATATTTACAATAATTGTTTGATAAATCAGGCCTAATATTGAAGTCATATTTTCATCTCAAATTATAATAATTAATATTTATACTAATATAATGTTTGTTAGGTACTAAAATTAACAATGTTATCCTATCAACCTCTGCAAATGTTAAAATTAATTTAGTTAAGATCTAAGTATAAATTACTATAAGTAAATGCTCACACTGGTTTTTATTCTTCCATCTTTAGGCGGCAGTTTTAATTTTGATTTCCATCCCATGTCATCAACAGTTTTATCAACATCTCTATAATTAAATAAAAGTCGTTAGAGTGAAAAATGAGAATGAAGAACAATGCAGGTAGTTACACTACCAAGAAAACTTACCCTTTCTGATTATTTATACTGTTTCCGACGTGATTTATTGCACTAATTCTGTTTTCGGTCATCATTAATACACTTTTCTTAGTAGGATGACTAAAATTAGAAACTTATCTCAAATCTAGTTCAGTCCACAACAAAACAAATTTCACGATAAGCCACTTTTTCGACACATATATTTAGGAAGTAAATCACGTAAGTAAGTGGATTCTCTGGATATCTGCAACAGTAAAAAACAAAGATAATAAGTTATTCGCAACACATAAATAGCAAATAAGAAAAAATAGACGCGTCAACAACAGTAAGATCTTCCAATACTTATACAATTTATTTATCGACGCAGTTTCTCCGTTACAATTGTTTGTAATAACATAGATAGAAGGGAAACAAATAAATGAGAAACATTTAACTAAACTAGGATTATTACTGAATATAAACAATTGATTATTAAGATACAGAAAGATTAAATTGACCTTTGAGAAAACGATATTAAATTTTAATATGGCCGCCGCAAAAACAAACTACCATGGAAAGTGTTAGTAAAATCAATAATTATAATAATTTAAACGTGAAAAAATAACGAATAAGTAGAAAAAACTTAATTGAGTGCATATGACTTAATTTACATCTAATATTACCTTAATAAAACTTTATAAAAGACGACGACACTTGATTCTCGACGACGACATCACAAAGTAACCAATTGAAACGACAGACCGGTGTGTTGCAATATATAAAACCGCAATTTGCGTTTTATCTATTTTCATTTGGTGTGACCTACGATTTACCAACGTTGTTATTTACACTGGCAATTACAATCAAAACATGTCAAAATATTTTTTTTGGCAGAAATTAAATGAAACATAATTTAAAGTTATAAAAACTAAAATACAATTTTTTATACTAACGTTAGCTTAGCTTTTTGCACTTTCCTCTCTTAACATAAACTGGATATTATCTTTTATTTCATGATGTAATTCATTATATACCATTACCCAGAAATAAAGTTATATTATATTAGAAATTAATAAAAAAAGTATAACCAATCATCCTAACGGCACAAGAAATAGTTATTTGTGAGTGTTGTTTTTAAAGACTGAACACTACAAATTATGGAAGCCTTTTGTAATTAACGTTTTGTTACGCACCACCACACTCTAACACCAGATTTATAAATAGGCTATCTACTCTTTGAGTTAATATTTAATTTCAAATCCAAAAATTAGCACTATTTTTAGAAATCCATAGAGGCCATTTAGCACCCATTCGTGAAATTTTGAGCGCGAGTTGGTATAATAATATTAGTATTGTGCGTTTTCCAATTACAGAGCATAATGCGACTCAGTGCCGCACAATGCCGCATAATGCTGAAGCTTAATTGAAACGTGAATTAATTTTCAAATGCATCAGCAGAGAGCGCTAAGTCAGTGTTGAAAAAATAATGTGGTTAACAATAATAATTAGTTGAAAACTTTTTACGCTTATTTTAATAATCAAATTATTTCATTAACATTTTTTTACTGAAATAAGAGAAAACCTTTAAAGAATATAAGGTTTTAACAAGCTAAATTAACAGTAAAATATATAGTTTCATGTAAGAAGTTTACATCATTTACGTTTTGAGTAATTTTTTTTAAATCATTTCTAAAAAAATTATATACTTTTTCAAAACCATTGCAATGTTTACAAAAGTATAATCCTGTAAAATAAATTTGTTTACAGATCCGAATTTTAAAATAAAATTGTATTCATATTTTAAATGTGGAATATAAAAAAAGTAACTATTTATACCTTCATCCATACTTATATTTATTTTTTTTAGCAGTTTGAAATAACTTTAATTATTTTCAAAATCTACGACGAAACGAAAGCCTTTCAATATTTACTAACGAAAATTTCGATAAATGCCAACTTAATGAAAAACACTGGTAAATTTTCTGTCACTGTGTTGGTATTTTTTCCGAGAAGCACGCTAGAGCATTAGTTTTGAGAGTACTCAATTGTGCGAAGCGTTGTTGTAGTTGGAACATTCAACGTTGAGCATTATGCCGCATAATGCGCTCTAGTGCTGTAATTGGAAAACGCACATTAAAACCCAACCCATTCATCACAGAGTAGTTAATAATATGTTTGTTTTAGCATAGCATGGTCTGTGGTCTTTTTCACCAACTTTTAATGTATAGTGCTTTTCATGAAAGAAGTCCCGCGGATATTTTTGGAACTAAATTTGACAGGTCGGCAATGTTGTCATTCGTCGATGTTATCAAGTTCGTTTGTTGTGGTAGATTTTTGTGATTTTTTAACTAGCTTAGTGCATTTTAAATATTGATTACAATGCCAAAAGTTGTAAAAAGTTCGGCTCGAGAAATGATATTAAAGGTGAAAGAGTTCTGTGAAGCGGAACATAAGAATCAAGGTGTTTTAATACAAGTAAACAATGTTCGGAAGAGAATTGCCGCCATAACAGGTACTTTTTAGAGTTGCCATTTAATATTTTTTTGCTGTATTTATGGGACTTTTATGATATAAATTCGTTTTTGCGACAAAATTGAACAAATACATAACGTGATGAAACTAGGTAACTGAAATTAAAACATATATTACATAAGCATTATAAACTTAAAGTTATTATTATTTGTAATTGTTCATAATTTAATTGCAGGTGTGTCAGAGAAAACTGTAACAAGAATTACAAACGAAGGTATTGTAACAACAGCGGCATGTACTTCGAAAAAAATTGTAACCCGACAATAATGCAATAAAACTCTGAATAAAAAATTGTATTGCTTTTCTTTACCCTATTTTCTCATCTTTTCCCTGTAAGTAGGTAGAACACCGCTAATATAAGTAAATAAAAATATACTTTTTACATAACAGGAATATTGTTTTGAAGTATGCAGAAAATAATATTATTTGATAAATTACATCTGCTAAATGTAAATAAAATAGGTAAATTTTTTACTCATAAATGGCAACATTACGTCATGCGATTGCAGCGCCGCGTCTGGGGGACTTCTTTCATGAAAAGGACTATAAAAAACATTGCTGATTGCTCTATAATTATTAAATTTAAATAAATAAAATACTACTAAATATTAGTTAATTCAGACTTCAGAGTGACAATCTAATAATTCATATTTAATATTACTAATTTAATAATTCATATTTATTATTATTAATTTTTATATTTATTATAGATAGCAATTAGCAAGGAACTAATCATGTAAGGTTGATTTACTTATTATTTTGTTAGTTTCTGATAATTAACTTTTCTTACAAATTATAATCGCTTAATGCATTATTTTACTTTCTTATATTTCTGTAGTTGTTAGGAACTCTATGTACATACAGTTAACTAATGCAGTGTACAAAATAATGTATACTATTATATATACTATTATATATATACTATTATATATATACTATTATATATATACTATACTACCTACTTGTTTTAATCATATTCGTTAATCGTTTGTTTAATTAGGTTTGTTATTATTGTTATTTTCAGGACAGAATATTGGCAATCACAGGCTCGAAAATATTGCGAGTTTTGCAAATGTTGGTTTGCAGATAATAAAGTTGTATGTCTTTATAACCAGATGAATACATAACTTCTATACTATATTGCATTTTACTTAAATTTAGTCCTTTTTTTCAGTCTATATCTTTTCATGAAAATGGCAAAAAACATAAAGAAAGTGTCAAAAAGCATATATCCCAGCTTAGTAAACGAAGTGCGAAGGAATTTAAAGCTAAAGAAAAGCTTGATAATGAGTTACAAAAAATGGAAAAGGCTGCAATGAGTGCCTATTTGAAAGATGTCCAAAATAATGCAGATTTAACTTCGAAGGTAATATTGTACACTGTAGACGCAAGAGTGTAAAGTTAAACTATTTTTTCAAGAATAGACTAATTTTGACATTAAGATGTTGATTATCTGCTCAACCATTTTTTATTAGATTTAAATATTGACTATTTATGTAAGTTAAGTTAATTATATACAGGGTGGCCAAAAAGTCGTGGATCAAACGCAAAAAGGGGATAGATGAGGTCATCAGCGGCAAAAAATTGTTCTACGGGAGGTCTCTAAGGTCAACCCCTGCAGAGTTATGATTTATTTTGGTTTTTATATGAAAATTGACTTTTCTTTACTAATTCTTCTTAAAATTCGAAAATATCTACATCCTGTATCTTTCTCATAATATCCACTAGATAGGTACTGATGAGTTCTTGCGTTAGACATACTATTTATAGTTGTTTATTGAGTGTTTTCAAGATAATATAAAGGGATATGATATATCATTTTTTCAGATCATAAATTTTTCTTTACTTTGGACCCCGCTGTGAAAAAAAATTACTCCACCGAAAAGTGATCCTGTACTACAAGTTTTGGCGCATTTAATAGGGATTCTGAAAAGGTATTACATGTGGCCATGAGTCGCTCTAATATCTTTCTATCTTTCATGTGTAATACCTTTCAGAATCCATATTAAATGCGCGAAAACTTGTAATACAGGGTCACTTTTCGGTGGAGTAATTTTTTTTCACAGTGGGGTCCAAAGTAAAGAAAAATGTATGATCTGAAAAAATGATGTATTGTATCACTTTATATTATCTTGAATACACTCAATAAACAACTATAAATAGTATGTCTAACGCAAGAACTCATCAGTACCAATCTAGTGGATATTATAAGAAAGATACAGGTGTAAATTTTTGCGAATTTTAATAATAATTAGTAAAAAAAGTCAATTTTCATATAAAAACCAAAATAAATCATAACTCTGCAGGGGTTGACCTTAGAGACCTCCCGTAGTACAATTTTTTGCCGCTGATGACCTCATCTATCCCCTATTTGCGTTTGATCCACGACTTTTTGGCCACCCTGTATATATAATTTTTAAATGTGTACCTATTGTAATTTTTTGTCAGAATATCAATGAAATGCTAGAGCAAGATGGTTGCAACAGTGGTATTATTGCACCAAGTGTAATTACCAACAAAGAACCACTCTGGCAAGAAGTAAAGAGTGATGATGCCAAGCCATATTTCTGGAACAAAGAAACAAATGGTAGGCTTGTTCTTAGTTGTTTGAATAATTTGATTTGGATTATTATATTATAAAGCTTTTATTAAGATATAAGGTTTGATTTTGGTATATACATCAGTGTGTATATTTAAAATACACACTGAAACTACTTTACTGATTTTATACACAAAAACATTAGAAACAAAATATTATTATCTATAGTAACAAAAGAATTCTATAAACCTTTTAATAATTTACCACCAAGTAATTAGTTTATGTAACATCAATAGTGTATAAGAAATAATTTAAAATACAAAGTTATAATTTTTGTTGGTTGTTTGCAGAAACAACATGGGATGAACCAGATAATTATATCTCTATAGCTCAGCAAGAAGAAAAGAAACTGAGAAACGACAAAAAACAGAAAAAGATATTGTAAGTACTTATTAGTTGTATATTGTATTTATAACAATACTCATATATTAATGATTGAAGCTTCACTGGACCGTTTGATTGTCCATAATTACTTCACACTGTACCAGGTATCCACAAGCCCTTCTTATTATGTAACAAACAAAATAGACTCAACTCAATTTCAATCCATTCTACAGGACATGTTTTACAACCAAATGCCAGTCTATATACAGAGTGTAAACCTTTGCAAGTACCTTGCTGTATCTGTTACCAATACACAATGTATGTATAACATCTCCCTGCAAAAACTATAAAAATTTCACTAGCTGAATGTTTGGTCAAACAGCGCACGGAGCGCGAAAGCGATGCGGCGTGGAGGTCACACTGCGGTGATGATCAATTCGGCACATCTTTAAATGAATGTCTAAAATCTCTTTAAAAATATTGAAAATGGGCTCCAGAAACTACCTCCATCAACACAAGTTACCATTACATCCAAATTACCAATACCTTTATATTATTTTCTTCGTTGTATAAATGTTCTCAATCAGCCCTTTTTTAACAAAAATGACACGTCAGAATATCCCCTCCATTCGCTACCCACAACAATAATAAAACCTTAAATTATTAGAAGTTTGTAGGGCGTTGATGTCTATAAATTTTTTAGACACACCTGTATTAATCTGACATCTATAAAAATATTAATATATATTAATCTAGCTGGTGCCCGCGAAATCTCTACATCTGCGCAGGATTAAATTAATATTTGTCCAAATGATGTAACGTGAAATGTCTTTAATTTAATTTCATATTTTATCTATTTTCATTTAGGAATCAATTTAATACTATCAAATGTGCATTTGAAATAAATTATCAAAATTATTTTAGTAACGGTTCACTATTTTGGTTATATTGAAAGTAAAGTAAAGTTTTACTAAAATCCATTCAGTAGTTTCTACGTGAAAGAGTAACAAACATCCATACTTAAAAACTTTCCCGTTTATAATATTTGTAGGAATTACCTTAATATGCTATAACAGAAATTCCATGCAAATCTCAACATTTTATTTAGTATGTCATATTTTTTTATTTTTTTTATTCTACCTGTGAAACATTATTAATTAGAAACCCTATTTAATTAAGTACTTTAAAAATATTTTAGGAAAGAAAAGCAAAAAGAAGCGATGATAGAGGTTAAAGCACATTTAGTGAGAGAACGTATGAAAGAATTAGCTGCAAAGCCGGAAAAACCTGCTCCAACAATATTTTCTTATGGACCTGAACCACGAAGCAGCAAGCCCTATGGAAAATGGGAAACTGTTGTGCAAGAGTAAGTATATTACAAGTATGTAGTAGTAAATTAAAAATTTCTAAGCTATGAAATTTCCATATATTTGTCAAGTTTGGCAAAATGTATAAAGGGGGGAAGGTCTATTGGCTTATATTATGTTTAACTAATATTTGAAAAGTTTATTATGTACATACATAATGCATTGCATTGTCTAATATTAAATTCTCTGTATTATTTTTACTATAGAATCGTTTTAATTTAGTGAATTTTTTCAGGCCTGTAGAGAAAATTGATTTGCAGTTGCCAAAGAAAGAAGTTCATCTACCACCAGTAGTTGTAGAACCGGAAGTTGTAAAGTTTAAGGAAAAGCGAGTGGACTCACTTGGTGATGGACCTGTAGAATTCAAGAAAAGAAAAATTAATAATGCTAAAAGAAATATACGACAAAAATTGGATGACGAATAAAATAGTTGTCTCTGTTTGTTTTTTTAATACTTGACAACATGCTGTCAATTAACCCGATATTTAATTTTTTTTGCGTCCCGATAGTCGTCTTTGACGTGCAATACTTGTTTTAGCCCGCCAAAACAGTCACGACATTATAAAACGTACACTAAGTACGGTTACTGTACATCTTTTTTTATTATTTATAATAATAATTTGATTCCTGGTTTACATGGCATACATCGTAACCATAGTAGGAACGATGGTACATGTTTTATTATAAGGCGGTATTAGTCATTCAATACTGTATTTGGTTGGTTTCCTCTAGGAATTTATACATTTCACCTTTAGACATCTAGTCTATTTCCTACTTACGCGTTCAAATTGCGAGACTAGATATGAATGGAAGTTGACAGGTATATTGCTAGCCAGAATGCTAGCAATAGTTATAGACCAGTGCAGATAGCCTTTAAAATAAATAAAAAGTGAAAAAAATTACAGTAGGATGAAACCCATTAGAAAAGGAGGGGAATATGATCAAAATGAAAGGAAAAATAAATTACGGTCGATCTGAGGTCGGGAAGGGATAGGGGGGGGAGTTTTAAGGGTAAAAAAACGGTTTATCTCGATTTCCGGCAAAACTAAAAGTCCTATCGAAACAAATTAAATGGCAAAGTTGTAGGCAATAAAAAGATCTACAACTTTTGTATTTGCAGATTTTTCACATAACCTCAAAATTTAGGTGAAAAATTCAAAAAACCAACTTTTTGGTTTTTTATTTCTATCTTTTACAAAAATTTATTTTTTTAAACGAAATTTGGTGAAAACTTACCTTATTATGTCCCAAATATACTGTAATTTATTTGATTAAAAATATTTATTTTTTCACCTTATTTTGAATTAATATCGAAAAAACACCCTAATTTTCAATCGAAAATTCTGACGTCAAAATTTCAGCTTTTTTTCAAAAAGTTGACGTGCTTTCATTGCGTTGAAATCTCTACTTTCCTATGGTAAAAAAATATATATATATTACCATAGTAAATCTTCTCAGAAAATGCAAAAAATCGTATGCAGTAACGCCCAGACCCGTCATCCCCTAACCAGGACGTATCCTATCTAGGATACGTCCTGTTTCTTGTTCGCGTTCACCTGGGAGCTTTTATAAAATAGATTGAGGGTCGAAAGGGTAAAATCCCGTAGTTCTGAAGAAGCTCTGCAAAATTTTCATCATACTGGGAGCCAATGCATCCATCAGTCTCTTCAGTAACATGGGAAATTGTAGCTTTGCAATGATGCCCCGTATTCTCGATTCCTTTCTCCAAGTATCCAGAATCATTCTTTATTGTTTTAAATAACTATATATACCCACCTCTAGGGTTGCATTATGTGCGTCGAGTTTGGTGTTAAAGTCGTAAAATGAATGTTATTTTGTACTGCTGCCTGAACGACGTCAAACCAACCGCTATGACTATTTCTGTAAATTGTTCCATGTGGGCCTCCCATTGTCCATTTCTCGTACAGATGCTTTGATTTGTAGACAACCATAGTAGTAATAATTTATCCGTCTGCTGTGTCACTGAACATGATGCTGACCGATGATTTGGAATGCTCCTGGACTCGTTATGGCGCTCTGTCGAAGTAGCCCCAAAATCTGTCAAAGTAACCCTGGAAGTCAAAGTAGCCCCGTTTTGCGGTAAATCTTTAAAAACGGGAGGAGGCCTTTACCCGTGAAGGGATTCCGATCGACGGTACTGAAGGTATATTATAACTTGTTTTTGTCATGATTGGAAATAAAACGGGCTTTATTATTATAAGTCAATCTTTGCAGACCGAAGGGATTGGAAATAGATACCTAATAAAAGGTATTATGATTAATAGCAAGACCTGTCTTTAACGTATTTCTTTTGCCTTTATATATATTTTTTTAAAACCAAACAAATCAGTTAAATTATTCCACGGTAAAACTTATTTAGCTAACAAAATTTATTTCATGAAATGAAGTAGCATCAATTTAGTTTGTATTAGAGAATTTACTTATTCAACATACCCAAGGAAACCAAAAGGAGACCAAATTTGGTCTAGTGAAAATAATTAATTACTTCTATTGAATTCTTAAAATCTATTATGAAAAAATGTTATGCTACTAAATTTCACATTACGCTACCGACGAAAAACATGAAATGTTTTAAAAAACTCTGTAAGCTTAAATCTCCTTAAATAAGGCCCAAGTACGAACCAAAGAGCCACTGACAAAAAGAAACCCCTCACCGCAATTACTTGACCCGTTATTTTCCAACTAGGTACTTTATTAATTTGAAATCCCACAAGCTCCGAGATATAACATGGAAGGGTATTTAATTTTACAAAAGAAATTGAATCCACAAATGTGTATGTTCTGTTTAGATTCTGATTCACTTAATAAAAGTGAACATGACTATAGCCCCGTAGCCCTTCAATGGAGCAGACTTTTATGCCTGTTGTTTTGGTAATTTTAATAAAAATAATTTTTAATTACCGATTTTCAAAAAAGCTTTTGAAGAATATTTTTAACTCAAGAATCAAAATTTAAAGAGCACTGTTCATTTAAAAAATTATGTATTTTTATTCCCAAATTAACTTATGTACTTCGCTGTAGCCCCTATGTAGGAATCTATTTAAAATTTTCGTTTTGAAACAACTTCTTCAAATCAAGCATCGCGTCCTAGTCCATTTGATGGATTAGGAGTACGCAAGATAATGGCCGATTTACATTATCTTAGTGTTTAGGAGAGTGCTTTAGTACAACTTGAAAGGCAAGTTCTTTAGCGTAGCGTTTACTAAAGCAAGTAGCGTTTACATGTTTCAACTAAAGTACTATCCTAAAGCACTCTCCTAAACACTAAGATAATGTAAATCGGCCTTAACAAGTGTAGCTCTTCCAGCGTTTCTCTCATCTGCTCACAAATCTAGTGGTCTGGTAGGTCCTTAGATCTTATTCTACAAACTACGAGATTGCGGATTTAACAGATGCGAAAAACGCGTGGACCCAACCAAATCCAACCAACCCAAACAAATCTTATTAGGTGAAAATAGAATGCTACAGTGATTATATAAAAAACTTTTTTATTAATTTCACGCAAAAGTTGTGTTCAGAAACTACTATTAAAATAAGTTTTTACAGAATGTTATGCCAACCGGTTGTCTTATTTCTTTTATTGTTATTGCATCTTTTGACATAAAAAAATTGAAATAAAATACAAAGTAATTTGACCTATCATATTAATTTTACCATAATTTTGATTATTTGCCGCATGTTTTGCGTGCTTTAAAACAAGAAAAGTGTTAAGAATTGCTTTTAATTAACAATCCTACAAAGATTTTCTTTTAAGAGTAAAATATCTCTAAAAGTGAATTCTTTATTTGTGTAAAAACGTCTTACCTACTACTACTAGGTCCTAACAATGATAAGCACTCCATTATTCTGAATACCTTTCCATGAAAACGTACATAGTCACAATGGTAACCCCGAAAAAAACATCCTTAATAAAAATAATTATGGGAACATTAAAGTAATAACTTGCTATTCAACGACCCATTATTCATTGTTACTTTTTGATCCAGTTCTTATATGGAAATGAGTTGGTAGTGATGTGACATTTGTCCGGTATCATTGAACATTTATATTGCCTACGATATTCTGATCACGACGAGCTGTCAGTCTCCAGGTGTATATAAGTTATCGAGAAGTGTTTGAAAAGCAATTCAGTCGTAGCAGTCGGCAGCAATCCTGTCTAGTCGATAATCTAGATTGAGCTTTGTTGTCTAAAATCTTTCAACATGTACAAGCAGGTAAGTTTATTATACATTAATCGTTATGGATGTAATTATAATTATTCTGTGTCTTTAACATTGTTTAAAATCTTGTGTATCTGTGTCTACAAGTTGGGTGTTCAAGAAAAAAATATTAGGTCTCTAAAAAGAGCTTGCGCATAGTATTTATCTTAATATATATCTTTCATATTCATTTCTAGTTCTTTTTTGAATAAAAAGAGTTACCAAATTAATCTAAGAATTAAGCAATAAGACGGAAAAGCTCTTCTAGTATTTCTGTTGAACATTTAACAAGAAATTGTACAAATCATCAGCATCTAATTTAATTACATATGTAATAGGAAGTGGTGGAATGCAACGGGCGGCCTTAAGCCGCGTATTAATAATTAATAACTTAATACGCGTATTGTAGGCAAAGAAAGTGTTACTAACAAATTTTAAATATATTATAAATATTATTATTACATGCCCAAATTATATATGCTAAATAATACACACTATTCCGACGCATCGCTATATCTTAACTTAATCTTAACCATGATGTCACTATACGTAATTCGTATTTGTCAAGTTAATTTCTATTTATGACAATATTATATTTAGTATATCTTCGGCATGCTAAAGTAAGACATCTTAGTACCTAGTAAATAAAAAAATCATTGGCGCTGACCTTTGAAGGTCAGATTTCTGTATATGTTTAGGTATATAATTTATTTATTTCGTACAGGCAAGTCATCAGTCTTTTGTGTTTGACACACGCCGATGACTTCTAAGGGTCTAAGGCTTTCCGGTGCTCTTCTTACGAGCGAGTGTTCAATATTCATAGATTGTTCATGGGTTACACAGCTAGGGTTCGAATCTACGACTTCAGGGATGAGAGTCGCACTCTAAAGCCAACATAGCTCTCCTAGTACCTATTAAATGGTTGTAGAAACTACCTGTTCACTATATTTTTACTTGCAGTGCCTCTTCGTTATTGCTCTGATGTTGGTTGCATCAGCGGTTGCCAAGCCCCAAGTATTAGTGGACACATATGGCTACTACGCCGCTGCCGCTCCAGCCTACGTTGCTTCCTACAGTACCCCACTGGCATATTCCTATCCCTATGCATATACTTATTCGTATCCTCTCGCATATTATTAAAAACGATTAGGTATATTGAGTAGGAAAAGTACTCGTAATACTGGTTACCTTTAAACTGCGAATATGATACAAACATAAACTTATTGGTTAGATGTGAATGTAAAGCAATTTAAATGAACTGGATTTTAAAATATACTGTTTATCCTTGATAGTTTTGGTATTATTTCATCGCAACTTTTATTTCCCCTATACCACATATAACCCTATGCATTAGTCGTATATGTAACAGTATCTTTTTATAGGTAATCATCGTTTGTAACTTAAAGTTGTCTTGTCTCAAATGTAGGTGAAGAGTAAAATCATTATTACCTAAAAAACCTAGATACGAAAAGCTTGCTTAGGAGTTACTCAACTTACAAGTATGCAAAGTTTTTAACTGAAAGTAGGTAGTTACGCAAATAACGCACAAAAAATAATCAATGATCTCTGTGAATGATTTTATTTTAATAAAAAAGATTACGACACCTAGTATATCCATAATCCAAGGTTATGGTGACCACGATTCCTCTATCATTAGTATGCGCATGATGCGAGGCTATATTGCATTTATAACTTATGGTGTCTAATCAGCCTTCGTAATATCGAATATGTAGAACCTAGTACTGAGATTACTTAATATTTAGGTCGGTTATAAGCAGTTATTAAAAAATGTTAGCATGTGTATGTAGAAACCTTAATATTGAATCTTAACCAAGTAGGTTGATTTTAAGCTATAATGGGGTTTGATAAAAAATCAATTAATACAAAGAAGAATGAGTAAGCGACTTTATTCTTTAATTGCTTGTTATATATACTATGGTACACAACGTAGGTACATGAATATTCTATTATTGCAACTTTACAAAAAGCTACTAAAAGTTAAAGATTTTAGCTAGTAATATAGTAATAGTAGTAATACTGTGAAGTTAAACAAGTAGGTTTACTATTTGTTCTGAGCTCAGGCTGGTGTGTATGCGTAATTTAATATTTATAGTGTAGAACCTCAATTTGCAGGAGAAATTCAGATACATTTCAAGTATTATCCATAGATCAACAGTCCAGATCAGTTATTGGCTCTTCATAATGTAAAAAATATACCTACTATTTAACTCCATTGCACTATTGCTTATTATTATATGAGTCAATCTTATACCAGATTTATATGATTACTAGAATTCTGAACAAAATTATATTAAAATATTTATTAGATATCTAGTAATATAACTGCGTTCCTAATCTGTTATATTTAATGACTAAACATTGCGAATCTACAAAACTCCCCTCGTTTTGATTGTTGCGATCAAACATATTATTGTTAATAAATAACAACATTTATGTAACGAGTTAAATTTAGATACATAGTAGAAATGTAGAACTGTCACAATGAACTCTACTGAAACTTGAAAGTTTTATTGAAATGTTTTGAGACCATAAAAATAGTGCATACAGATTTCTGGGTTACGACTAAAATACAGAAATGGTATAATTTAGTACCTATGCTTACATGTCCTTACATAAATAAAAATAATTATTTTTACTGCTTAATGATGTATATATCTACTTCTTACCTACGTTTAGTAAATAAAAGTTACAAATTCTCTACAGCAACTTAAATTACAAAAAATATGCACAATATTCGACGAACCGCAACTTTCGGAACACAAGTTTTTGAAATCACTAAGCACTACACTTTTTATTCATGTCCACTGCATTTTTTTAAAATTCCTTATCCATGTATAGGGTAAAGGCAAAAACTGTCCATTCCCTAGGGATTAATTTCCTGAAAACGATAATATCCACGAATCAGAAAAACACTTGCTTTTAGCGACCGAACCTCAAACCAAAATAAATAGATTTTTAATATACAGTTGGTGCATGTGCGTTAAAAATTTGTTCCCATTTTTAAATTACTGATATAATACCGAATGGTATCAATGTGAAAATAGGAGCTATTGTTTGTTAGACTTGCTTTCGTGTTAAGGTAGTTTAATTTTGTTAAATTATAAAAATATGCCATGACCTTGAAAAAAACTATTTGTTTCGTTCTGAGTTTCACGGCGTAAAATGCAAGGATTGTATTTGACACATATGGGGTAGATTGTGCTGTATTTTTATCACTTCACTTTAGGCGACCTCCAGGTCAGAGTCCTCAGATTCATCGGTATAAGATCTAGGCGTAGGTGGCGCGGGCGGCGGCCGTAGCGGCGACGAGATGTGTGCCCTTTGCTGAGCCAATGCACGGCCGCACTCCCGCTCTTCTTGTAACTTACGAAGTCTTTCTTGTTCTTCTCGCTTTTGTTTTCGCCATTTAGCACGACGGTTTTTAAACCATACCTGAAACAATTATATTAGTTAGTAAAAATAAAATTATATAAGTTTACTTTAGAAAATTTACTTATGCTCTCGTGTCTATGCAAAACACATTAACTTAGTTAAGTGTGATTTATATTAAAAATATTAACTCAAACTCAAAATATCTTTATTCAAGTGGGTAACCAAGCACACTTTTGAATTGACAAGTTAAATTAATTGTAAATTTACATTTACTACCAGATCGCAAGTCAAGGGCGTAGAGAACTGGCAAGAAACTTTCTGCCACTCTTTTTAATCGCCAAGTATTGTCATACAAATAGTTTGAACTGGAGCAAATCAATCCCAAGGATTAGGATAATTTAAGTATTCCTCAAATTTATAAAACGCTTTATTGATTAATTTCCGTTTAACGAGTGCTTTGAATTTATTTAGTGATAATTCTCTAATTTCGCTTGGGAGTTTGTTGTAAAAACGAATACAATTTCCATATAAGGAGTGGTTTATCTTTTGGAGCCTGGTTGGTCGTACACTCAAATTAGTTCTATTTCGCGTATTATACTGGTGAAAGTCACCATTTGTTTTAAAATCGTTTATATTTTTTTGGACATACAACAAGGCTTCAAGAATATATTGACCCGATAGTGTCATAATATTTAATTCCTTAAACTTATTCCGTACCGACTCCCTCGGAGAAACACAACAAATACCCCGAACAGCTCGCTTCTGCAGCACAAATATGGATTGAACCTCTATAGCAGCACCCCACAGTAGAATACCGTACGACATAACGCTGTAAAAGTAGCTATGATACACAATTTTAGCCGTGTCCTTATCAGTAAACTGTCGGATTTTCTTTACTGCATATGCTGCAGAGCTCAGCCTATTTGAAAGAGTCTCTATGTGTGGGCCCCACTGGAGTTATGGATTACTAGGTACCTCTACTTGTAAACCCTGAAGATTTCGATAATTTTACATGAAAAAAAAATAGAAACAGCAAAAATTTTGTATTATATAGGTTTTATATTATGATCCTTGTTTTTATAGAATACCTACCTATTTCTATAAAATATAATTTCTTAATTTAAAATGTCTTGTTAGACCGGTTTCTATCAGCTCTTTAGATCTATTGGGCTTTCATTACTCAGGTGTTCCAACATAAATTTGTTCGAGTGTAAAATTGTATGCATATTTCAAAAGATATCGCCTAATATCTGTGTCGAGAAGACTCAATACTATTTTATTGTGCACAACAGTCAATCAATACATTTTATTTATCGTTATCCGCAATGAATGGACCGAATTTTGTAAGTATTTGACAAGCTACTGAACTGGTAATATGTATCGTGAATAGACTCTCTTTTGTTGTATTCATCAATGAGGTTTCCTGGGATGCGTGTTGCTACTTCCACTCGACTTAGCGTGTACAAGTGTAGAAAACTGCGTGTGGTCCGCGTTTACATTTCAATCTGCCATCACAACATTATGGATGGGATATTTTTATGCAATAAAAAAAAGATATAAATACGTTTTCATTACCGAGTTAACATGTAATATTATTTAATGTCTATTAGGAAATAAGTCATAAATTTAAACATACTTCTTACTACTCTAGTTTAAAATAATATCACACAACTAAAAAATGTAGTAGTTTAAAATCAGTGTGCATAGTAATGATTTAAATTAGTTAATGCAAGAATATAGGACTGCCAGTTTCTTTAATTTCTATAAAGCTTTCAGCTCAAATATAGAAAAGTTTTATTCTCAATTGTCAAACAACTATATTACTTTATTCATCTTTATACAATGGAGATTATAGTCTTCTGCGAGGCGTCGAAAACGCACAATTCATCAACGATGCCTCCATTGTTCAAGTTAATTGCATTACAAGTGTCGGCCGGTAGCTCTACAAAAGCCCTATTAACTTTCGGTAACGAGTGACGGGCTTTTCGCACATCGAATGCCGCATTGTTGGCCATTCGAGCGGCAAATATGGCCGCTGCCACCGGCAGACCTAAGGGCGTCTACGATCATATCTCCATTTCCACTCTGCATTGTCCTCTCCCGCAATAAGATTAGTTTTACGCCTTTGTTTGCTCGCTTTTGTGTACATAACTCTTTTATTGTGTGATTTTATCTTCCAATTGCATTCAATTACGTGAGCCCATTCACGGTAACTATTTTTGCACATGAGTATTCTTCGATATTTCTGCAACGTGTTTTGTATAGTTATAGTTTTTTAGGTAATGAAAAATTAGATCCAACTATTCCTCAATGTTAAAATCAATATCGCACAGAAATGCTTTAATATGAACGCAAAATTACCAAATTCTATTGTAGTCGGTGCACTGCAAAGCCAGCATGTTACATAATTTCAAAGCTCCCGGGATACGGTATACGAAAGTCAAACAAGCTTTATTGTAAAAGTTCAATAGTGGATTATTAGTTTAGCTACGTTAGCCGTTATCAACTTTGGGATATCATAAATTAATTTCGACGATACCTTAACTACTTGACATAATTTAGTTCTATTAAGTAGGTAAGTTACTAAGTAGTGAACTCCGAGGAATTCCATTATGTACCTATTATGATTTTGTATAAATAGTACTTAAAGTTTTAAAATGTTAGCAAATCGTCAGAATAAAATTACAAGCAGATAGATCTGAGAAACAAAGCTAATATCTAATTGTAAAATATTGTATTTGTTATTTCCAAATTCAATTAAATTAGAAAAAGTCTAGTTAGGTTTAGGCACCCTCTCCCTAATGTTACAGCAATTATAATGGACTAATAGCGTGAAGAGTGTGTTTTGGGAAGACGAGCAGATGACATGGGCGGAGCGCCTGTGGCTATACGAGCCACGCCTCGACGCCTGCACCACGTCAATATCAAGACTCGGGAAGTAAATTTATCAAAAGATTAGTGACAACGCAGAGCGACATAATATATATAATTCAGTGCCCGTGTGCTACTGAAAGACGAGTAAAGAAATCATGTATCTAATAATAGACTTAATTTCTATAGTAAGTCATAAGGTTAAAATTGTAGTAATTTTTAGCTATATACTTTTTGAGCAGAAAAACATCATTGATCTGTTACGGTCATATAAGGCTTATTACCAAATTGCCTATTAGAAAAAGCAAATTACCACGTAACATACAGAAATCTGACGGCAAGGGCCACTGTTATTTTTATTCGTTTTCAAGTAAGTAATTTATGACATAAAAAAAATAAACCGTATCTATATCACGAGTGTCCTTATTTAAAGTAAGTATACTTATTGGTAGAGTAAGAGCGTGTGAATTGCACAGGATGTGCACAGAGTGGCGGCGGCGAACCGAGCCCAAACTTATTGTAATAATGTTGTTAGAACAAACAGCTCCCCCTTCGCCTTGTTTGAGATTACAATTACGGTTTTAGCGAACTGATTTATTAATGGACCGCCTGATCCGCCTTTGATACTTTAATGTCGATTTAATTTACATTTACTATTCGCTGCCAAGATACTTGTTTAGTTAATTAGCGCTACTAAAGTTGTGACACAAAATACAACTTATGCCGTAATTTGGATGTACAATATACAATTTGATTTATTCATATAGGTACGTGTACGTTGGCTACCTCCATTCATAATTGCCCTTAGTAAAATACCCTGTTAATAATTTAAAATAAAATGCTTAGAATTGGATAAGAAACCATCCTTTGCGTTTATAATATTGTCCTACTGTAAATAATTATTAAGAGTATATATTATAATATATAATTTAAAATAGGTATTCAGAGCTATCTCTGTATCAAAAACGTAACGTATTAAATCGAAATTACGAGAATTGCAAATTAGCTCACATTTTTATAAGCCGTGTCAAAGCTCTCACACCTGTCGTATTGCTACTCCCCATTAGCAGTGAAATGCATTAGTCAATATTAAAGATGCCGTCCGCGAGTATAATTCCACAAAGGGCACTTCAAATCACACCCATCTCTTTTCGCTAATGTCAAAACATCATTCCTCTCCACAGCCGGAGGCAGAAAAAGAATCCCCTAGTGTCTGTCACTTCGTATCAATTACCACACGCAAACACCCATGACCGCCCCTGTGTATTGCCATAAAGTCCTATCTACGCACAATGCGGCAGCCGAATCGAAATTCAATTGTCAAAAGATTGCTTTTATAGAGCCCCGAACACGGCTTAAATCGAAAAAGTATTTTATCAAGAAAGTTCTTTTGCAAAATATGACTTAATATATTGGTGGCAAGAGTGAAATTCGTTAAGCTGTGAATTCGCGTAAGGCTCCCGGGGGTCGCTTTCCAAACATCGCTCTCCCCTAAACGTTATACTTTGAAAACAATAATTTATATTGCGTAGCGAACGCGTCCATAAATAATAAAGTGATACTTTAGCCAGCGGCTTCACCACGTTTCCAATATAGTCGTATTTTGAATTTGCGAGCTAAGAGGATTGTTAATTTATTAATTACTCTATTATAATATAAGGACCTGAATAACGTTACACATGTATACGATAATTAATACGTATCTAATATCTGTGACGGAAATGAGTAAATAACTTACAGCTAGAAGTTAAGAGTAGAGTTTGTGTAGCATGGTAAGTTTGATCAAATAATTGCAAATTGATAAAACAATGTACACCTAATGGACGTATCTAACATATTATACAAAAGAAAGATAATAAATACTGCTATTACGCTGTAATATATTTGTGTGATTTAGAATGAAACAATGCTTAAAAATAATTGAAATATTTGTCATAGGTCGTTTGACGTAACAATGTGGACTAACAAGCGGAAAACGAAGCAGGGTAGAACTCTTTGATCACTTCATCCCGGATCGCTGCTCAGTTATAAAAGCGTTATTGCTTTATTGCGGAAGTGAAAGACAAAATGGCGCCTCTTTATTACTTAGTAACACATTGCGAGTATCACTTTTATAGGTAGCTATTACGAGATAAGTCCTGGGGGCCCGGGGGAGGCTGTGCAGCGTGATGAGGAAGCTCCCGACGCTGGGCGGAGCGACACGCCTACTTTTTCATGTCTGCTGGATATCTAGTTTGTCATTCCGTTGTAGCTAATATGTTTTCGCTATACTTGATAATATAGGTATTTTTTTTTTTTACTAGGTATTAAGAAGTTTCTTCACTAACAAATGCACATGCTTTTCAGTTATCTATTAGGGGTAGGGTATCTATTCTGGTTTTTTACCAGTGGCGCTACAACCTTTTTATGGTCTGGGCCTCAGATTTTTCGTAATCGAGCGAGCGAGTGTACATATATATAAATACACACATATGGAAAGTCCATTGAAGATCGAATCTACGAGCAAAGGGATGAGAGTCGCAATTAGAAGCGGAAGTGCGACTTGTATGTTGCGCTTTAATTATTTTTAAAATTGTAAAGGTTTTTAAAAACAATTTCATGTAAGTATACGAAAATGTAGTTTTCTCTGTAATTAATTAGATTATAATTTAGCTTCTACAAGCGCACCACCGCTTTGTTATGATTTAATTAAGAGTGTCAAATGAAAACACTGAACGAAATGAATAAGCTCCAGAGATTTAATCAGACAGAGCTTGGAATAAAGATCAACATTGACATGGAGCAGAGAGCCCCGCGGGCTCAGCGCGAGCCGCGAGACAAGTCGAGATTACATGTCTCTTTAATTATTAATTAGACAAAGAGTTGAAATGTCTACCACATAACAATGATAACTGTCTCTTACCGTTTACATTATTCAAGACTTAATATTGACGTTGTAAAATTGTCTTTACCGAATCTTAGAAAATGCAATAAGTATTTAAAATTTATAGCTTGTCGAGAAATCATATTATGTTTCAATATTGTTGCTAACAAATTAAAAATGTATTTAATGTTTTATTGCATGATGTATGGATTTTAGAATCATAATTATTGTAAAAACGCGGTTGTTTTTAGGAGACTAAATATAAAATATGTTAATGAAAGTTTCGTATTTTTTAGTTATTATAATTAACTATAAATTTAATTTAAAAAAAAAACCTAAGTAACCGCCACCAAAGATAAAACAATTGACTTCTTTATTAAAAAAAGTACCAGTGAGCTTAACCATCGGTGTTAGTCTTAGATGTCTGTATTTGTTTGCTTGGTCCTTTGTCCTTTTTTTCATGTAGGTGATCAGCTTTCTATGCCTATTAAGATCAGGCCCAAAGCTAGCAAAATTTATGATTCCTCCCGCGCGTCTCCGCTTTAGTGACAAACGCAATCACCGTCGCGCATCTAAACGTATAGTACAAACTCGAGGGCATTTTGAACGGTGCGTAGTAGTATATGCAATACAATTGAATAAAATATAAATCTGTGATGAACCACGAGAAAAGAGTAGCCCCATACCAAATGGAGCACCGTGTATGCAAACCTACTCACATGGGCCTAAGTGTATTTATTTGTAATTGTAAGAGCCGAACAATATTACATAATTAATAAATATGTATTATAAAAACTTAAAGCTAATATTTTTTTAATTTGTATGAAAGAGTAATTTTTATAACTACTAAACCGATTCAAAAAATGATTTCTATAATGATAACACTGTCTGTGTGTTATTTTATATAAAATATATATGCTAGCAAAAATTATAAGAACGAGTTTTTTCGTCTATTATATTTAACCATTTTTAATATTAGTTGGTTTCTTTTATCTATTTATTGACAGCTAACAGCGGCAAAAAAAAAAATATATTCAATAAAATCATAAAGTAGCATCTTTTTAGTTTACATTACTATACATTATACGCGGTTTGATATGAAATTTTATGGAATCTTTTTTTTTTAATTTGACTAATTACGTACTTTATACTAATATTATAAATGTGATATCTCGTTTCAATGGAGCGAGGGCGACTGACTAGTGAAACAAACGAGGACTCAAAGTTCGAGTTGGATGAGACGGACGATACAGTGTTTCGCGGAATAAAAATGAAGAAAACGCCAAATGATTTTTATCAAAATAACTCGTAATATATACGATATTTCATAAAATCGCTAGTAACAGCTCTCGGCTAAATAATGTGCTATAATTCAATTAGTTTTTGACTCCATAACACTCGCCATGATTGAATAAATTCGAAATTAGACAAATGTTAGAGGTGACTTTGTGATTTTATAGGAATTTATATTGTATTGTATTTTTAATTAGAGCCAACCATTGAAATTATAGTGTAGGATCAATACATATCTTTGTTTTTAATTAAAACATCACATACTTAGATTAAATCAAATCTACGATGAGTGTTTTGCTTTTAAGCTTACTTTATTTTGAAAGAAGAATATACCAATAATGATAAAGTAAAATAACGGGCAATTTTAATTGTTTTTTTTTTTACATTGTGCATGATCGAGCAAGCTCATAATTTTCCTAGCAGCTATTACTATAGTTTTAATTAATTCCTTGTGTCTATACGTCAAATTCTCTATGCTTTTCCGTGTTAAAACGGTAAATTAAACTGATTTTGTTTTTTTTAATGCTTTTTTTTTCACATTGTTAAATAGTTCTTAAGAAAACAGGAATAAATGTGTTTCTACTAAAAATTCACGTTAATATCTACATTAACAAAATATTATAATTCTAAGATAAATCCGTAACCTAGCATCGACGGGTTTCTGCACTCTCTGGATAACTTTGAATTTGGTGAATTACCATGATATAATTAAATTTACGGATATTCCTGAATAATGCTTAAAATCAATAATTTGACTTTTCTTGAATAATTGGACGAAACTTTGTAGACAATAAAAAATCTGTTTTCTTACTGTACCTACCTAATAAAAGAAAACTGAAATAAATAATATGTGTATCTTTTATGTAATTGTTTTAAATAAATAAGAATATAAGAGATTCCTATTGATTATTTTAATGTCTAAATCAACAAAGTAGTAGGTACAGAAGTTGTAGAATTTTCATAGCAAGTAACAATTATGAATTCTGAAAGATTCCTGGAGGTCTAACGAATTTAATGACAAAGACAAAAGTAAAAGTCAAGCCAGATACCATTAAAATGCGGTTTTCAACACGACTACACTATCAGTAGATTCTTCTCTATCCCCAAAGAATAATCACTAGATATTTAGATAATAATCATAATTAGAAACGTTGACCGTCTTCTTATGACGTCTACTACGAGTAAAGCCTTATAATTATTTAGATAATAAGCTTTGCCACCATTTCAAGAATAAAATTTTATCAGAGGACACTTATTCGGCAACAAACCTATATGCAATGGAAAGGAGCATGGTCGAAAAAAGATAGATGGAGAAATCAGGATCTTAGCCACTATGCAAGAATGTATGCCTCTTGCATTGGAACGACTATTAAGAAACTGAAGTGGAAGGGACAAGGCAAGTTAATAAATGTGGTAAGAAGAAATGGTCCATTTATTTGTACATACCTGCAGGATGGATATTACTTGACTTAGCTGTCACTACAAGGGGTAGGGTAGAAGGGTAGGTATATATAAAAATCTTCCTAAAACAAGGCAGTGTTACGAGAGAGTAATACGTAGGAAGCGTCTCTTGTTTTCAGTTTAAAAAGTTTAATTACTTCTATATTTTATTTATATAATATATGTTGGGCCAAACAAAACAGTTAAACGAACGAAAACTCGATTTAGAACAAGTGTTTTGATGCCTAAACAAAAGCGATTTAATAATGCAGTTTCCAATTGCCGCTGCGTAAATAACAGGGGAACAACGAAACCGCCAATTTACTTTAACAACACATTTTTAGTCGCTATTTTCGTATGTTTTTTTTATTAAATTACAATAATTATTGTTACAGGACACTACATATGTGAAACATAATACTCGAATATTGGTATGTATTATTCAACATACTTTTAAATTCATACTTACATACTTTTAGATTCATACTTTTAAAAATATAAAAAGGTAACGATGTGTGTTTTGTTTTGTATTTCCAAGATAAACCAGCTGGTTTTAATATATTAATTAAACGTAAGTACCTGCATTATAAACAAAATATAAAAACTTGAAATTAAAAAATTGTGTTATCAGCGTAACAAGGAAATTTCTTGAAAAGAAAACAATGTTGCAAGTTGCGTAAGTCGGGAAAAATCCGTTATCCAAGAAAAAGCCCTATAAGTGACCCTCATTAGCGGCATTGTTGTGCTTTTAACGTTTTCGCAGCCTTCGGCTCAGGCTAGCATAAATAAATCAAATTTAATTAACTCAGATTAATTTTCGCGGCGCCGCCGTCTCACCCGCCTCTTATAGAGGGTCCCTTTTTATTTTGCCGGAGGTAAAATTCTCCATTCTAAACTGTATTGCTCGGTTTTATATGGATTCTTTAATAAAAAGTTTACACTTAGAACGTGTCGTCCGCTCCCTACTCCTGCGAAGCCATAGTGAAAATGTAGTCAATTAAATTAATCATTCTAACTTTATCTCGGAAATTAAAATAAGTACAAATTAACTGAACTTTGTTACTGTTACCTGCTGTGAACTCTGTTATATCATGAACGGTTTTGTACAAACATTTGGTGGTTTTAATGGAAAGATTCCCGGGAGTTTGAAATATTTGTAATTTTAATAAATTCTTATTACCTTCTTATATTTGCATGCTGTCATATTCGGAAAATAGCCTGCATTTTAAACAATATAAAGTTGAAGTAAATGACAGTACTCGTACTAAAGTGAGTTTTCATATGAATCAATATGAATAAATGATTTGTTCTAAGATAGTTATTATAATAATTATTCTGAATTCTTGCAGTAAAGTTCGAGAAGTCCACGCATTCAATCTAATTCAAGGTGAAGTTACAGGACACCATTTCGAAAGCCCCGAATGAGTACGTTAACCAATTTGCACAAGGTGTAAAAGAAATGCGGGCAGTCAAATAAAGAATCGGTCTGGGTGGCTGACTGGAGAGCGCTGGAGTGGTCAGCACACACTTAACGGAACACCGGTAGCTCGCAAACATCCCTAACACACGTCTTAGCCACAGAAAAATGAAAAAAAAATAGCTTAACTTTCAAATTCTCATAACCACAAAAATATGTCAAATTTAGGAATAGACTTTAACAGACAATTTGTATTACATTAAATAAAAAACTATATGGCTTATAAAATAAATAAGATTAAAAAAAAAACTATACACATTCAAAACTGAGAAATCTATTGTATACGTGTAAATTATATTAATACGTGTTTAATTGTTATGTCAGTAGCCGAAATACGCAATTTTCTTGTTTATCACCGTTTAAGTCGTGACTCAATATTATTTATATAGCTATATAGAATACCTTTAGTTTTCTGAACTCTACGTGCACCTAATATTATATTTTCGTTATATTTTTGTGCAAAAGTGCAATAAACAATATTTTTTTTACAGTTTATTCGTATCTTTTTGGCGTTAACTAATAGTAAATATCTATAATTTACTTATATTTTAATTTTTATTTGTATTATTAATTAAATATTTTAAGACAAAATCATTTCACTGAGGATTTTAAAATTAGGATAAAAAAATAGAAAGCTATTAGTAGATTATGCTATTGAACGAGATACTTCAACATAATACAGTTTTTTGGTAAGGCCACCCACATTTTGTTGGCGTGTAGAAATGTCACGTCATTTGTGTTTACTTATTTACTTTTACTGTTTATTAACCTTTCTGTACCGTAGTTTATTTTTAAACTACTTCGAAACATACAAAAGTCTTCAGTAATTATTAGTAGATTTGTAAAATATATCTGAACGAGTTAATATAAGCATTTTTAACATTTAATCTGCAAATTTAAATTTTTATACGTACCTATGTGCTTGCACAAAACAGTTTTAATTAGGACTGAGCTGCATTTCCTACTTGCGCACCAATTATATTTAATGCTGATTACCTGTCGCTTTACACTTAAATATTGGAAAAGCTTTTATTAATTTTTTCTCAGTTTTCAGAATTTGTATAATCATTGTACGTACCTCAACTCTTTCTTCTTTCAAGTCCACCCTCAGCGCCAGTTGCTCTCTTAACACGACATCAGGATAATGAGTCTTGTCAAAAGTACTCTCCAGTTGTTCTAGTTGCTCCTCGGTAAAGATGGTCCTATGTCTACGTTTACGTTTTGGAGGTGGACCCGACAAACCCGCCAGCGCTGCCGCCGCGTAGCCACCATATAGATTTGCATAATTGTTTGCATTCGTAACTGCGTTACTGACACCTGCAAATAAGCATGAAAAAACCGTGAAACCTCACGATTTAATTTGACGTCACAAAATTTGATTCGACATATTTTTCAATATGATTTTATTATCGTTAAGGAGCTAATTATGTTGGTTGCCGTCGGAAGTCTCAAATACCAAGTTCTATAATTTAATTTAGCTCGATGCTGCGCACGTTTGGTTTCATACATGTCTAGATTATGTCTAAATTCTACGTCGAATATGCACAATTTGACACCATAAACCACTGGTACTTAGTATAACTAGGGCAACACATAACAAGCTAATCTTTTGAAGATTTTAGTGTTTAGATATTTGTGATCGTCAAGTTTGACAACTATATCATATTTTATTTATTTTTCTTTGTAAAAATTGAGTGAGAAAAGTCTAAAAACGCACATTTCAAATATGACAATATTTTTCTATTTTCGAGGTTCCCTTATCACTCACTATAAAATCTTAAAAAAGCGAGGTGAGACGTACGTCAGACTGTATTAGAATTAGCATGCGGGAAGGCGAGTGGAGCGTGAATATCCCGGCTTAATGCCCTCCTGGAGCCATGAGCCCCGGCGGACCTCGCCAAGCGTTTAAAATACCGCTGTAAATAAGAATTGAATATTTTTGCATATTTCCTTTAATATTGGTATTACGTTGTATTATTTCGAATAGAAATATGAAAGCTTTCAACGCCGGCGGCACTAAGCGCTATCGATGTTATACTTTCCGTACCTACATGTTTACGTGTTTATTGACATAATATAGGTTTATCTTCTCCATTTCAATTACTTAAACTAAAACCTACCCATGTATACTACTATGTTTTTTGACAGTCGTAATTGCCGACCGTCATCACAGAGTAGATACCTCCATTTACTGAGTGCCTTTGACTCATTATCCGACTACAGTTCTTGGAGAAGTAGAGCATAAATAATCTTAATCTTTTGAGCTAGAAAAATGCGCCTTTTACATACCTATTTAATAGTACATGTAAGTAAGATCCATTAGTCAGACGTGTTCAAAAATGGTTCCAAACAAACATATTTGTCAAAATTAATGAATTTGGAAGCCATAGGTATACTTCAAAGATGATGTCTATAGATACATGGCTTCTCAATTCCCTTTATTTTGCAAGAATAAAATGTTTCTCTTACTTCCCCGCTGCGAACATCCAAAGCCCTGGAGATGTTTTGAAGTTTAAAAGTGTTTTTCTTGAAGAAAATACTTTAATTGAGATAAACCCTGTCTCCCCCTAACGTAGCGCGAGGGTTCGCCCGGGGCTCAGTATTTCTACTTCGTATTTAAGCAAAGTGAGTAGACAAATCGTGACATTTAATAGTTCGTAATATTAACCGAAAAATAAATATAAATGGGCATTTCAAACATGATAAGATGTTGTCCCCGTCGCAAAAAAACGTTGTCGATCAAGTAAGGTTACTTCCAAAGTATGCTTAATTGAGAAAATAGATAAAAATTTATATAAAAGTTATATTATATATCATAACTTTTTTATGTAGGTTACCCTTTTTACCTCAATAAGAAAGATATATTTTTTTTTAACTTTATAAAGGTAATACCTACAAGCTAAAACTAAAGCACGAATACATTTTGTGTAAACTCTAACGCAGTTAACCAATAACAACCCTTTCTCTGTCTCGTAGTAGTATTTATAATAGTATAACCGGTTTCAATAAAATAGATCTATTAGCGGATTGTAAAAATAAATCATTTTAAGGTGAAATTCTTCAATGATCTTTATAAAATATTATGTAGCAATCGATTAAAAGCGTTATAATAGTAGACTTTACGCGTGTAAGCTGTAGATTAAGGGGTTCAATGTAGTTGATTTTTCAATTAGATAAGACTGAATATAAATCAACATTATGAAATATTTTTTAAGTACTTTTGTTCCAATCAAAATCATACAATTTACACACATTGAAATAATGAGGAAACTGCCTACGAAGCTTTTCCTTACACTGTTTCCAAACAGTTCAATCTTTCCTTATCCTGACGAAATTGTATAATTTATTAATATCTATTTTAATATATTAATAACAGTTGGCGACATAGTTAAATAAAGTTTCTGGGGAGACATGGATGGAGAAATCCATACTGCAGAACCAGGGCCTGATTAACCCTTAGGCTAAATAGGCTGTAGCCTAGGGCGCGACGATCTAAGGGGGCGCGGGCGCTGAAATCGTGTCTTCGCTAGCATCATCCTCTGCATATTTCAACTAGACCAGACAAAACACTAAATGAACTGTGAACTCGATCTACAAGCAGATGGATAATTTGAGTATCTTAACTAGATAAAAAATCAGTTAAAAACTCGAAAAAAAATAAAAACCAAAATAGAAGTATGTAACAGCAATTTTAGAAAAATAAAAACTAAAAATTGCAATAATGTTATGCCTTTTGAACTCTGTGCTCGTAAAGTTTCAAATCGTTATAACACAGCTACAAGCAAGTTCTGTTGATTTAAAATCTAAAAGCCGCAGTTTTTAAAATCACCTAGCGAGGGCGCATCCTGATAATTAGCCTAGAGCGGTCAGAACTCTTGATCAGTCTCTGTGCTGCCCTGCGATTCTGTAACTCACTTCACGAACTCGCACAGCGGTTTTCGCATCGGCGGTCGCTCTCAAATCAGTCGTGAAGCAGTCATTTTATGATTTGGCATTCTGAAAAGGTGGGAGTTTGTACTTTATTGTTTATCAGAATGCCAAATCATAAAATGACTGCTTCACGACTGATTTGAGAGAGACCGCCGATGCGAAAACCGCTGTGTGAGTTCGTGAAGTGAGTTACAGAATCGCAGGGCAGAACACAAAAAAACGGAAATAACAACCCGTTTGATATGTAATTTTTAAGAATATCAAATTAATGCGGCTTCGTTCTTATTATTATAACAGAGGAGGTAGAAAGTAAAGCATAGAAATTTTACATTAAATTCATATAACCAAAAGAACTGGGGATTTCCACTTTATCACTTTTCGGTCTAGCTAACAATTTTCTGTCTAAAAAAGAATTAAGATGAGAACTTGTTTGAGACATTGGTATGTATGAAATTTGGTATAAGTAATTATATTTACATACTTTGGCGTAGCAGTTCGAATTAAAAAATCTATATCTATACTAATACATATTATAAAGAGGAAAGGTTTGATTTTTTGTTTGTTTGAAATGAATAGGCTCCGAAACTACTGGACCGATTTCAAAAATTCTTTCACCGTCGGCAAGCTACACTATTCCCGAGTGACATAGACTATGTTTCAATTTCAAAAAAAATAAAAGTAGGGATGCTTACTAAATCTTGAATAATCTAACCCAAGGTGTAAAAAAATAAACAAAAAACTTCCTTCAATCGTGTGCGCTGCGAAAACTATTAATGCTGTATTACAACTTTTTAGGACACATCACTATCTATAAAAAATGTCGCGACAGCATGTCTCTATCTTTTATAGTTACGTCACAATAAGCGTCCTTTTATTATTATTTTTTTATTAAAATAGTACCTATTAATTGATCCTTATCAAAATAATTACCAACGTTTCACATAAGTTAAAATTTAATGGCATAACCACCAAAAAAGCATGGTGGATTGGTGTTCTCCTGCCTTTTCTCTTGAATAGTTTACTACTATGTAATATAACAAAAATCTTAGCCAAAGCAACGCTTGGCCGAGTCTACTCGTATTATATATTTATTTATAAATTAAATATCATTAATTTCCAACACACACATAATATATACTGTTCAGATTTCATTTAAACATTGCAGACCAACTGCTGATATGGCTCACGTGTTCCAAATCTTAACAGCTGAAGATGCGCAATACACCAACAGCTCACTAGAATAATATTATGTATGTGTAAATAGTATACCTATATCATGTATGTAATTCATATTTAAGATAATGTCGTTAGATAATAAATCAGATTTGAATATTGCTCTGTCTTATTCATTTCTCGCTTCCTCTCAAAGTGGCGAAGACTACTTCAAGCCCTTAATTATCGTGGTGAGCCTGCCCAGTAGCTTTGAGATAATCCCACCACCTCGAACCTTTGATCCTATTCGTAGGGCTCCGTCTGTTACCTTAGGTCTCTTGGTGCAGATATCCCGTACTTATTTATATATTCACTATTTATATGTTAGGTTACGACTGTAGGGCTCAGGGATGCATAGGGTTGTTAGGTTCTTACGTCTCACCCTCTCATATATTTAGTAATCTAGTGCAGTTTGCTCATACATACATTACATATACTATTCAGATACTCCTGACATTCAATACATATAGACATAACTTTAAGACCAAGACTTTTTGTGATAACAAATTACTTGTACCTATCACTATTGTACCCACTACTAAAAACTTACGACTTCACTACCAAAGAAAGACGTAAAATACAGACATATAAAATAGACTACACGACAAAACTTAGGTGGTTTATATAAAAAATATTCACCATTTCTACAAATATATTACAAAAAAATACAAATACATTTAAAAGGCAAAGACGACGACTTGGGCGACAGCCGCCAGACAACTACAACAAGACATATCCAAATGGATAAACGAAAAGTAAAGACAATAACATACAAACAAACAGACAGTATCCGGATGGGGCATAGACAATTTTGTCACCATTCATAAACACAGACATGGGCGATTCGTGCATTGCTTAATAGCTGCTGGATGATAAATAAAGAAGAAAATGCAATTTACAAAAAGAAGAAGAAGAAATTCAAGTTCATATAATATACTAAAAAAGACATAATTAAAAAATATATAACTACATATATGTATATACTGACGGACTCATAAACTGCATCAAACTTCAGGATTACTTTGAAATGATTTTTTTAATAAGTATGCAAACTTTTTAGATTAAATAAATATGCAGAGACTGGCCTTTAATCTTAAAAAAAGCAATATTTAAAAATAGAACTGCAGTAAAACAAATGAATATAGCCGAGAAAAGAAAATTTACTGGTAGTATCAGATCTGCGTGTTTTTTAAAATTGATTCTTATTGATTTTTTATTCTTTTGACAAGTGAATTATTGTTACCAGCAGAATTGTTGGGTTAGCTTTTTAACTCATCGAGAGTTTCTGAACCATAATATGGATACTTCGCCCGAACAAGCTGCTCAAATTGTAGCATTGGTGCGGGAGGGCTTGGATCAACGAACGATTGGTAGAAATTTAAATTTAAACCAGTCTACGGTTTCTAGAATATACAGAAGGTTTGTGGAGACATGTTCTTACAAAAAGAGACGTGGTACAGGCAGAACTCGACCAACCACCGGTCGTTATGACCGATTAATTGTTACAACTTCCCTGCGAAATCGTTTCATCACGTCATTTAATATCAAAACAGAGCTAAATGAAGTGCGTGGAGTAAACGTTAGTGCACGAACAATAAGAAGAAGGTTAAAGGAAGGGGATATCACCCCTTTTAGACCAGCAAATGGTCCAAAATTGTCTGTAGCTCACAGACAAGCTCGCTTAAGATTTGCGCGTGATCACCAAAATTGGACAGATGAGCAATGGGCCTCCGTATTGTTCACAGACGAGTGTAGGACATGTTTATATGGTGCAGATTGTCGCAGAAGAATCTCGATCTATCTCGACAGTCGAAAGTCTATCGTCGACGTGAGGAGCGATATGCTCAAAGTTGCATTGAGGAGCGTGTTGCTTTTGAAGGCGGTTCGTGCATGGTCTGGGGTGGCATATAAATGAACGGGCGAACAGAACTTATGTTCATAGACATTAAATTGTATAATTTTAACACAAAACGCCTTCGCCTTGCATGTACCGTAGCAAAGCTATAATTCAACAACTAACATTAGGTACACGTTTAAGTAAACTAAAAAAAAATGTTTTGTGTCGCGCGGGGAAAAACATACAGTTAATTAATAAATAACTGCATTGTTCAGCACATTTTGAAATACATGAACTATTTTAAAATGTTTTTTTTTTAATTTTATTATTTTGTAATTTTAGTTTTTATTTTTCTTTCAACGTTAGTAAAATTAATTAATTTCATTATAACGAATAACATGAAGATGGTTGAAGATGCGTTGCCAACACTACAGATAGGTCTACGGTCACCGAACGCGAGTGAAGATTCCACCTAAGGTAACAACCTGCTTCTACAACGTGCGTGCACGAGACGCTGCAGTATATCTACAGTATTTACTTATTATATTTTACCTAAGCATATATAGGTACCAAAAACAATACCTAGATCATTGTATTATTTCATATTAAAAATAAACTTACTATAAATATAATTATTTTATCTATTAATGCCATTACAAACCATTTTATTTATTAAAGAAAAGACCGCTTATGATGTTTAGGACGGAATTTTTTTTATTTACTTACATAAAATGTTTTCTAATGTATATTTAGTTTTAAATGATGATTTAAGATAATATGATGTACCTGTATAATATGTGTCATTTATTAACTTTTAATTCTGATTATCACAGTAGTATATTTTTCTGTACTGACTAAATTTCACAGCAGCTTTTCTAAAAAAATTCTAACGACTTAGCTGGTACTTTACATCTGTAATTGAGATATTTCGTTAACAAAAACTATTAATTATGAGGTAACTGAAATATTAAACCAAGTAACTTACAAAGTAAGCAATTTGGAAGGGTAGCTAGCAAAAAGTTGGATACTGACCGCAAAGGATAAAATAGGGTGGTAAAAGTTGGAAGAGGCCTTCTCCCGGAAGGGGACCGCATCTTAGAATAACAAAATTGTAAATAATATACTTAAATCTCTTTTTCTATACTGTTATTTAGCTATCGTTAAAAATACAGTTCAATTAAAGTCACCTCGTGTTCAGACGTTTCCTATCATGATTAATAGAGGAAAGTGACCAAATATGGGATAGTATCCCTAATATGGAATACCCCTATTTCTCCCAAATGCAAACTCACATACTCATTAAACAATGATTTTCTGTCTCCTCTTACTCCCGTTTACGCGTACAAGTTGTCGCATGTCAGTTGAGCAAGAGCTTTCGTCATTGTGACAGTTTTTTGTTTTGTCGCTACCGCATAACTTTCTAAGGTATGTTAAAAATACGTATTTTTCGTAAAGAAAGTGCACACAGTATTGATTTTATAGCTTTAAGAGACCGTTTAGACGTTCTTTTGTATGTTTTAGCGGTATTAGATGATATTACTTTCTTAAATATAAAAATCTGAATGTCATTTTGAAATCGTTGGAAAATCCAAATATGGACAGATCACAGTATCCAATTATGGACTATTCCATAATTGGTTCTCTGAAGTATCAGCTGACATGATGAAATTGTTAATTATATTTTTTTTAAATGTTTTACCAAAATGGCGGGCGTCAACTCAAAAACAAAGCGAAAAGAATGGATTCAGAGCATATGGCGGAAGTAATAAAATTAGTAAGAGAGAAACAAATGGGTTATTTAAAAGCTGGAAAATACTTTGATGTGTCAAGATCTACTTTGTTTTGATTATGTCAGAAAAACGAATTTTCTCCAGAACAAGCCGCAGCTACTACACTGGGAAAGAAAACTGTCGTGTTGGCAAAAAAAAGAAGTAAGAATGAGAAAATATCAAAAGGAAAAAACCAAAAGAGATGACTAAGCCTAAATCAGATAATGAGGAGGTGATGCTATTTGATACTGACAGTGAACCCGATGCCTTGATAGGATATACAGCTCCAGAATCTGAAGATTCGGAGTGTATTTTCTGTGGTGTGCTGTTTTCGAATGATACTCATGGGGAAACATGGATCAAGTATCTTATGTGTGGACTCTGGGCATGTAATGATTGCGCTGTGCCAGAGTTTGATACCTGGATTTGTGACTTTTGTAAAAAAATTGTGTACCTTTCTATATTTTTACCAAGTTTCCAAAGAGTCTCGTGTATTTTAAGGTTAATTTTTGATAGTGTTTATAGTATTCCATATTTGGGGTACCTATTCCATATTTAGATACCTAAATCTTTATTTAGTTTCTTAAATTTTTTCTTACCTTAAACTAATCAATAAAACCTAAACTTATTACAAACTAAAGTGCAAATATATGATTGTTAATAATTACCACAAAAAGTTTTTTATTTATAACACTTGTGGAAATTATGCCTAAAAATCAAAATGGTATTCCATATTTGGTCACTCTCCTCTAATAGTAGACTGCATAGGTAATGATATTTTAAGATGTTTGTTGTTGTTGAATGCGAGTGCGATGTGCACAAGCACAATACAAGGGTAAAAAACATGTGAATTAATATAATAAGAATAACAAATCATACTTACACGTACCGAAAAGCTCGTGTGCTCTGTGGAAGGGTGTATGAGCAAGGTGATGAAGCTGCAGCGGCGGTATTTGCGGCGGCGGTCGCGGCGCCAGGATGCTGTCGATGGTGAAGAGCGGCGGTGGAGGGCGGTCAGCCAGGGAACCTGCGCCCGCGCCTCCCAGCAGCAGCGCCGTGCTCAGTAGCGCGGGCGCGTCGCGGCCCCATGCGCCCGCCCCGCCCATCTCACGCTCCGCCACGCTGCACGCCACTCTCACCGCTCCCACGATATGCCTTCCTTACACTGCATTATACACTCATACTACACTTAACACAATGCACTTTAAATCCTTATGATTCTAAATATCTAATCGTTCTTTTTTCGGTGACTCACGGGTTGATATTAAATAGTGATATCGATAAGCGATTAATATAATTATTGGATAATAAGATGTGATGCGATTGCGAGTAAATCGTGTAAGTGAATCGCGGAGCAGCGGCCCGGTGTCGCGGCCGAGGACGTGTGGGGAGCTGTGACGCAGGGCGGGCGGTGGGCGTATACCGCGGGACTCCGCCCCTCGCGGAGCTTAATGGAAGTGACAATACGACGCTCCCAAACATTTACAACCGGTAACCCCTCCTCGTAATACGAAATACTCAAGTATTAAATACATTCAGGAAATATCATACATACGACTCTGATAACTTTAGAGATCGAGTTATATAATATAGTCATAGAAAATATTTGATATCTATTTTTAGTATATTCCGCATTGCACGTGTATAACATTAAGGAATTTTATATACAACATCAAATTGAGTTTGATTTTATTATTATAAATATAACGTTTTATTAGCAATATTGGCTAAAATTTTACGTAAATAAGATTTGCGTAAAAAATCTTAGGTAGGTACGTGTATACTTAAAATTTACGACAATTAGTATCTATAGGTATGGACAGACTTCTTTAAACTAACAATTTAAAACCACTAGGTACCCATAGATTTGTCTACCAATATAATATTACTTCACGAGAATTTAGAACTTACATTAAGAATCTATTAATTAGATATAGCTTTGTCAGACCTAATTCTAATATGACCTTAGTGTATCTCTAGATTTTAAGTAGGTATGTTTAGGTGAAATAAGAAAGCTAGGGCTTAAAGACACTCATCAACGTATACAAAAGTGATACAAGGTTATTTCTTTCACATGGCTGGTGGTGCACATAAACAGACAAATAGTAATACCCTTGAATAAAGCTACAATACGATCTTTACGTGACAATTGTGAACGGATTAGTTTGATATCTAACGAATTGAGTCGCGTTTGTGGAAACTTGCGCCTGAGGCTTGTGTGACGTGTTCGCCTTTTTGCAGCTTACCACGCTAACAATATAATTCTGATCCACCCACTATAGGCTCAACGTTTTACAACGACGCTAAAGAACCAAGAAAAAAGAACAGTCTCTAATCACAAAAAGCATATCCTACAAAGGTTTTGGGTAAGGATTGTTCATTGGATGCCACGCGATATAAGATAATAATCTTCCTGCTACATTTTCATGGATAGACATTGATAAAATATAGGTTCTTGAGACAATATTTAACTGAGTGAATGAGTTTCCTAACTAATAGCTGTTACTATGATATTTATTTTCTACTATTACCTTCTAGTTATTTTTTTATTTGTCTTCTAACAATTTTAAAATAATTAGGATAACGACAAGTTAATTTTTTCTCATATGTGTATACATACATGAACACGAACGTAAACAAATTCAGCTATTATATACTCTGTTTGTTTCAGATCCTAAACTAAATACATTATTTACCTACTACGTATATCTAGTTACCTCTTTAGCCACAATAAACTGTGATTATGTAACCATAAAAACAAATAAACAATTGTACAATAAATAGATCCCAGTTAAGTATGAAAAGTAATGCATTGAGCGTAGCATGGCCCCCAGTAGGCCGTAGAGTCACGCAAATATTGACAAAGGTGGGAACTAGAAACCCGAGCGCTCGTCTGTTTGCCTGTAATTGATGTAATTAGTCGTGTCGACCATCTGCCAACGATAAAACTTGGAATCCAATGTTTAAATAGTTAATACGATACTTTCATGGACCGGAAACGTCTCTACGGTGTCCTGTTCGAGCAAATATTGGCACACTCCATGATGCGTGACAACGACGCCATCAGCGTATGGTTTACCTTATTTTTATTATTATATTATATAATTTGACCATACACGTAATTGGTTTGAATTTTATTTAATATGAAATTTAGCGTAGGTTTATTTAGGTTTATTTCTTTTCATTTGTGATCAAAATATGTAATTAGAAAGATGTTGGTAAGTTTATCGATTTTCGGTTCAATTGTTAAGTTTCACTTTTAAATAAGTGCAAGAAGCTTCATCCATAAACAAGTTATCTTTTATTTGATAACATCTTTATATAGGCCTAATGTAAATTAATTTCTAACCCGTATTCAATAAAAGCATTCCTAAGAAATATTCAAAGTTAATGATATACACGTAAAGTATGTCACCAATTTGTATGTAAACAGGCAGCTGGTATCCCTACCCCTACTGGCAATGGAAAATTAACTCTCTATAATACGGCGATTATCCGCGTATGACTTAATACGAACGGTCACATAAAGGGCATAAGCATTAAAATATCTAACAATAGAAGGGATTATCCCGGGATAACCTCCGGAGCGACAACAATATGTTCTTTAACCGCGTTCTCTATAAATAACGAGCTAAATAGGTACTGATACCCATACCATCTGATATTGATATTATTGTTATAAAATTACCTTCAAAAGCCTAGGTAGATTCATGGCATCTTAATTGGAGGTACGATTTACTTAGTTCAAACTGAAAGGGTAGCTGGTGCCTATTTTTTTTTCACCTTATGCATACTAAAGATATTTCACATGTAATTCACACACAATATAAAGTTACATGATATAGCTTTATAGTTTTCGTTTCAATTGGCCACCATCAGGCATACAAACAGCTACGTTGCACCATTTTTACTAAATAATAAGGTCTCAGATGTTTTTAGATTATATCAGCTTTTATTTTACTAGTTAGTAATTAAGCATTGCCCTTGCCTATACGAGTTTTCTACTAAGAAATATTTGAAAAGTAACTACGAGTATGTATAAGATTAGTATTTTTGCAAATATTAGAACCTATAGATTCATACAGCAATGGTTTCGACTCTCATCCGCCAGGGCGTACATTTGATCCACGGCCGTGCACCTATAACTTTATGTCTATGTGCGCATTTAACACCCGCTCATACGGTGAAGAAAAACATCGTGAGGAAACGGGCATACTTTAAATCTAAAATGTTGACGACATTGAAACTATCAAGAAATAGGAACATAAATGTGAGTATCATAACTAAAAGGCGCGTCGTGGCGCTACAACCAATGGTTTTTTTTTACTGTTCTGTTCTGATGATTTATACAAAATGGTGTCTTTTTTAAATATAAAGTACTGGATCATTTTTGGGATATTTCACATGGTTTGTGTAGATACGTTATAACCCTAGACCTTCAGCAAAAAGTATATAAACCTACTACTAACATATTTTAAAATATAACAACCTATAACAAAGACCTATAAATTATCATGCCAACGTTAAGCCATTGAGTCCATATTATTTACTTACCCTAAATATACACAAACCTATTTAAATATGCCGTATGAGCCAAGAAAAGGTAATATTACAGAGGTAATAGCATTAGCAGTCTTCGGTATGGCCTAACAAGATTTTCGTGTTGTAGTAAGCTAGGCTCCTTAGCAAATAATTCTTATAAGTATGACGCCCTGGTTGCCGTAAGAGCATTAGTAACTGGATAATGTTTTTAACTAGGTCTTTGTAACATTTCTAAGTGCATATTATATCTAGGTAATGGGTTTAAAGCAGCTAAATACGTTTCTGATATATCGATCGGTCTTGCGATGTTATGAAGTGAATTCCAATGAAAAGTACAGTTCAATACTTTCAGACAGGACCATGGTAGCAACACACTTTTGCTTCTATTGATTATCTAGATATTAGGCGGGTCCACACGAGGCATTTGCCGCGCGAAGTAGCTCGGTTAGTGTGGACGCGCCTCGGCCGAGGCAAGCGCCGGACCCGCCTATTAAATGTTTTTAGAACTTTGATCATCATGACTACATAAAAGGCATTATAATTATTAGGCCTACAGAGTTACTCCATGTACCTACGCTAGAATACACTACTAACATGCTACTTGCATGTTGGCACATGATACACGTCGTTTCTATATCTATAAGTACCCAGATAAACTCACAAAGCTGAGTTTCACTTTCAGAGCAAGTACATAATAATATATGGGGATTTAAATTAAAAAACCCCACCCTTGTGACATGATATTTCCCACATTACCAATAGGTTAAAACTGTTCTAAAGACCTGTGTTGTCCAAGTGCCTTGAGAGAGCGCCTCTCGGTCCTAGGGTGACTGAACAAATCACAGTTGTGCACCATCGGACTGTGAAGAAAAACATCATGAGGAAACCGACTTGCCTTAGGCCCAATAATCGACGGCGTGTGTCTGGCTGATCACCTACTTAGATTTTTTTTATCACGAAACAGATACAGAAATCTGAGGCCAAGAACTAGAGGTTGAAGCGCGACTGGTCTTTCTTTAAACTTTCTTTAACCTATAGGTCAAGTTACTATATCTAATTTTTCTATTAGACGTTTTGGTTTAACATTAAAATATAAAATAACTTAAAACGATAAACGATAAACTCAATATCGCCTTGAAATGTATTCTCTTTCGAAAGCGAACCTTTAGAAAAGATCTACCAGACCGTAACGATCGTGAACTTATTTTCTGCGACACTTGTGCAATACAAACGCGGCAACTAACAGTTGACAATATGGAATACCTACTTACATAAAATCAATATTAAACACATATTCGTATGCTATAAAAATCTAGGACTTTCTAAAGGAATACCTTTAAGTAAAATTATTAGGATAATTCAATGTTTCGTCACCGAATTGTATTCACTATCTGTATTCTTTTGATAGCGTTGCGTTCATTACTCATTGTATCTACTACTATGCGAGTGATATGATTAAGCGTTTGATGTAGGTTTTTGATGCACAAGTACTCTTGTAGACTAGAAAACGAAAGTAGTTGGATATCTGTCTACCTGTAAGCAACACAATATCTAAAGAGAAAAAGGTATCGTGTGTATCAATGTTTGCTGGTTAAATGAATTTATTCGGATTGAGAACTGGCAATCATAAAAATATGTGTAAAAAATACACTTACTATACATTCTATAGAAAAACAAGCCGTTTGTCGGTAACAAGGGTGTGCTATTAACAAGACTCATTCACTTGGAAGAATTGTTTAACACTAACCAAATAAAGCCGATACAAATATCGAAAGATTCACTAAGCAGATAATTTCGATTAATTCGGGGTAAAGTGCCTGGCCACTTAACTTAAAAGAATTATATGACAATGAAGATATTTTGGTGTATATTTTTCTTTTAGATATTTAGTATTTACTATTTACTATTTACCCATATAATTCAGTTAGTTTTACTATTAATCTACCTTAGAAGACATAATATTTAAATGACGCTCTAAACGTCACTTACCTTTACAAGGTACAACAATCTCATAATTTTTGACGGTCCCTAAGGTACCATACCTTAGGGACTGTTACCCACCTAACCGTTACACATCTAAACAAACCATATTATACTGCTTTAATTGACCTTGGGTCAATAAATGTTGAATATTTCCTAACAACTTTTGACGCCTCAGATTTTTCTTAGTATAAAACCGACTTGCCACGTTCAGAGGTCAGTTGCAACCGGACTTCCGATAACACACCACTGGCATTGAAAATACCTTCAACATGAGGGCTATTTTGGCACTAGGAGTTCTGTGCCTTGTGGTGGCATGTACCGCCTACAAAATCGACGACCAGGCAGTCGCTGCAAGTCACCACGAACATGGCGGTGGTCACGAACACCATGCGCATCACCACCATGAACATGGCGATAAAGGAGACAAGGGACATAAAGGTCATCACCATCATCACAAAGGTGATGAGGGACATTATGGAAAACATCACCATGAAGGGCATCACCACGAAGCTGGAGGCGGGCACAAGAAACACTGGGATGAACACGACCATCACGGAAAACATCACGAACATGGCCACCATCACAAAGGTGAAAAGCATGGACATCATGAACACCACGATAAAGGAGAAAAAACCGACGGCTACCACAAGAAGTATCACAAGGACCACTTCCACAAGGATCACCACTTCCACGATGGCCACCATGATGAGGGCAAGCATCACAAACACGGGCACCATCACGGACATCATGAAAAACACGAAGGTCACCACAAGAAGGGAGGACATCACCACTCCGGTCATCATGAGGGGCACCACGGCAAACACGGCCATCACGATCACGGTCACTACGATGAGGGCCATCATGGCCACAAGGGCCACCACGGCCATGAAGAACATGACCATCACCACCATGAACATGGCAAGAAAGGTGGGCATGAAGACCACAAAAAATGGGGATTCCATCATGGAAAACATTAAATCTTTTCTAGACCCTACAAGTTACAGTGTACATATTCTGATATAGCTGTTGTTAATGCTCTATTTTAATTGTTATTGTTTTTATGTTTTATACTTTAATTAAAGCTCGAATCAGTCATTTTGTTTTTGTAACTTTCTACTTATGATAACATCGCCCCTTGTTTGGTTCGAATTAGCATTCAAAGGATAAAAATCCCTGAAAGTAATATACAGGTATCATAGAAAAATCCATATAGGTAATGCTTAATTGCCATACTAGGCATGCCTTTTAAGTTCTGTCGTTTCCATATTTCCTGGCAATTTCGAATTTGGAACTGTTCTTTATTCGAATGTGTTTAAATTTTGAATCTCAAAACAGTTGAAAGTATTAGGATTAATGCTATTGTTTAGTCACAGCGTCGATTGGAATCTGTCAGGTTACGTACGAAAATGAATCTTTCTAAGGAAAATGACAGGCTTCAGGCAATTCTCGAAGATCGTCATGTGACGAATCGAGAGATACAGGCTCTATTAGGCATCTCAGGGACAACCATTCAGAAGATCTTGCATGAAGCGCTTAGTGTGAGAAAGCTAGATTGCCATTGGATACACAATGACAAGGCGGCCCGCCTGGTGAAGATGGTGTAAGAAAACTCTGCAAAGGTTCAACCGAGGAGAGTCAAATCACGTCTACGACATCATCAGTGGTAACGAATCTTGGATCTATGCCTACGATCCTGATTCCAAACAACAATCTACAATCTGGGTCCACAATTACACGGCAAAATTTCTCGATATTGATATGGCACCTAGGTAATGATATAATTAGATTTTTAACATGAAAGAATTCACTTATCTAAGGATATGTGAATACTTCCCTAATCTAAATAAACATTGCAATAATTTCTATATAAATATTAAAAACTTAATTTAATGTGGTTTAATACAATTTCAATTTAATATGAAGTTGTACTCGAACATACTGATTAAGGGTATGCTTATAAAACAAACATAATTATCAAACATTTACATTATGTAGATGACACGCACTCGGATCGAATTGAAACGCCTGATTAAAAAGCTGATGCTGATCTACTTACCGAGGTGAATAATTATAATTCGATAGCAAGGATTATCATAATTATTAATCGACTTATAATTGGTGGAAATAGTATATATACGAGTATTGTCTTTATTTAGTTTACGCGAGTAGTACCTACAGATATTGTATTTCAATGTACAACACATTACACACACAAGATGCCTAAACGCCTGTTACATCAATAATGTAATAAGTTTCGCGTTTGGATAATATATGCTAAACGTAAAATTTATTTATTTAAGTAGTATTAATTATTTATAAGTTTATTTCTTGGTAGTGTTGGCGATTGATTATCTAGTAAAGTTTTTAACTTGAGAATTGTAGTTTTGTAGTAATGAAGTCTCTCATATTGTATTATCGACTACGTGTTAACAAGAGTAAGTAGTATTTTTAAATTTTCTACTGTACTGAATATCAGATGTTTTTAAAATCTTACTATTTCTGCCGCTACGGTGCTACCAAAATTCTAAAATATCAAGGTCAAATATCAGGTATGAGCAGCGCTTCCAGATACACTGTAATTACAGTAGATTTACTGTATTTTAGACTTTTCTACTGTATACTGTAATGATAAAATACAGTGTATGAAAATACTGTATTTAATTTCCGTTCATATAAATTATCAAATTTAATACGTTTTACGTATTACAAAATACGAAATATAAATTTGCAACCTAATCTAGAACCCAGAACCACTGACCTCTATCTATAGACAATGTAGAGTAGGATTGTTACCTACATATTAGTTTACGTGCGGGGAATTCCCCAATGAATCAGAACTAACGCTTAGCAAAAACTAACCGTCTAGTATTATCTTTGCCTCACTCAAACGCTGAGTGCGAACGCAAGTTTAGTGAAATTAATAGTATAAAAACCAAGCAGAGGAACTGTCTGATCACAAATACTATTAAAGAAAATATGTTAGCTCAGCAAGCCATTCGTCGAAATTCTGAAAACTGCGTCAAATTTAATCCCACTAATGAAATGATTTTGAAGATGAATGCAAAAATTTATTAAAATCATGAGGAAATTATTTTAGAATAACTTACAATGATATGAATTTACAAATAAATTAATACAGCATCTTATTTTTCTTTTAATATTTAAACAAACTTTTACTGTAATTTTACTGTATTCGAATTTGGAATCTGCTGTATTGTTTTAAGAAACTACTATATTTTTTAGCTGACAACACTGTAATTTTACTTTTGGGATCTGGAAGCACTGGGTATGAGTATCAATGGTGCCAAAAGCGAACCTTACTAAAGTGAGCATTCCTAGAGCTAGATTTGAGCAGGTTAGGTTACTTTTTTGTTTGTTTGGAGAAGTTGTAAGGTTTTTAAGAATGTTTTAAATTAAAAAAACAATTTTGCACTTATAAGAACGATTCATTAGAATAAGTTGTATGTTTTTGTGGAAGTTGTCAATAATTTGTATGTTTTGTAAATTCTATCGAGCATCGACCTGTGCGTTCCTAGAGCTAATTTACGTTATCGCCAAATATTTTTGCTAAGGGTTCTAGAACTAATTTGGACTATAACAGCATCACCTCTAGAATATGTTGAGAGAACAACAGACTATTCGTCGTCTCATGGGCAGACTACACTGTGCATGGCCTGGGTGGCCTATAGACGCATCCTGGCCGTAGTTGTTGAAGGGAGTCAGGAGACTCGCTTACTTAAGGTTCGGATGCAGAGATTCCTAATGTGGCTTATTAAGTGAAAGCTGTCAGCCTGTTATTATAAGGTGACCAACTATTTTTTGTTCAAAAAGAGTAAACTTTGCAAGTATTTCAGTATAATTATTTCATTTAGGTGAAAAAACGATTAAAACTTAATTTTCTTTAAAAAACATATTTTTATTCGGAGTGAATTATTTTGCTAAATGAGGATGTTCGTCTAATAATGTAGCCACATCTGAACAACTATCATTTTGCATATTAAATTTGACTGTTAAGACGGCAGATAATGTTTCTACAGAATGTTGCGACTTCTCACTGCGCCAGTAATCATTCCCTAGTGAAAATACCCTTACAACAAAATTCATTTAAAACTAAATTATACAAATGAGTACTTACAGAGTGCAGGATTTAAAAAGAGTACGGTTTGCGAAAAGAGTACAAAACTTAGTAAATGAGTATAGTTGGTCACCTTAGTTATTAGGTCTACACCTATATAGTGCAAAGTATTTTTTTATGTAACTGGAGGCAAATGGGCTGGAGGCTCGCCTGATGGTATGTGATACCGCCGCCCATGGACACTCACATTGCCCGATATAAATCTTAAATGCCTAATCGATATAAAGTATAATGTTCGACAATTTTAAAACTAACGCGTTACCATTACCTTTTATGCCTTCAATAACTTAGGTAAGAAAGACGTTTTACTTGTAAACATTGATTTATTACTAATAGTTTTAGTCTATTTTGAAAATACAAAATTTAAGTTTTATAATAGCAAGGATTGGGCAGTATTTATCTATCTTACCCCTCTATTTAGTATTCCAGACACTGTTGTATCGATTACAAGTTTTGCTATTATTGAATATTTTGCTTAACTAATTTATATACTTACGTATATGTAGTTAAGCCTTCTGTCCTTATTGTGAATGTTACTCTTAATAACATATCTACATTTAAGCAAGAGGCGTAACTAATCCTTAAAACATTAATCATTTCTTCTAACAAATAGATCTGTAGGTGCCTTAATCTTTTCTTCTAATAGAATTCTAAATTCTCTTTTAGACTAATAGAATTTATAACTGTTAAAATCTAAGTCCGTGATGCAATAAACAATTTCTATAGGCATAGGCGCAATTGTAGTTGTAGTGTCCTTGCCTACAATTTCACCAGTGGCATTGGAGTAGGTATAAATTGCTTTATATAAATACCTTTTCATGTTGTGGTCAAATCAGTTCAGTTCAGCGTTTTAACATTAGCAATCAAGAAGGGAAAACGTTATAATGAGGACGCTAGTCGCCCTTATCCTTACAGGATATGTTCTAGTTTTATGTTCTGGTCGTGAAGTAGGCGAAACAGATTTAGTTGCAGCCGCTTCACACCACAAAGGTCATCATCACGAAGAGGGCGGTGGAAAAGAGCATCACGCACACCACCATCACGAACACGGTGAAAAGGGCCACAAAGGCCATAAAGGGCATCATCACCACCACAAAGGTGAACACGGCGATCATCATAAGCACCATCATGCAGGACATCATCATGAGCACGGAGGCGGTCATAAAAAGCACTGGGATGAACATGATCACCATGGAAAACATCACGAACACGGCCATCATCACAAAGGTGGTAAACATCATCACAAAAAACATTTTGACAAAGGTGAAGAGACCGATGGTTACCATAAAAAATATCATAAGGATGAATATCACAAGGACCATCACTTTTATGATGATCACCATAAAGAAGGCAAACACCATAAGCATGAAAAGCATCATGGTCACCATGACAAACACGGGGGACATCATAAGAAAGGAGGTCATCATCACTCCGGACATCATGAGGACCATTATGGCAAAAAGGGTCACCACGATAAACATCACTATGACGAAGATCACAAAGGCCACAAAGGACATGGGGGCCATGAAGAACATCATCACGATCATCACGAACACGGTAAAAAGGGAGGTCATGAAGATCACAAACATTGGGGATTCCATCACGGAAAGCACTGATAATTTTGTATACAAGATGTTAAACTTGATTTTTTTGTTAAATTGTTATTTGGTAAATAAAACCATTTTTGATAAATAGTTACTGTAATTTCATTCTCAACTAGGTATTATCGTAAAAAATAAAAGTACGTTTCGTCACCACCACGAACAGAATCACTCGGCTAGAAATCTGCAGCAATGATTGCTACAGATCACTGTAATCGTCAACTAAAGCACCGTTATCTATAAATTCGAAACGCGGAATCGATTAGAACACAATAAAGTTTGATCGGCGAGGTAAACCGCGTACTGGTAAGATTTAAATATAATACGTACTTACTTTATAATACATAATTGATTTCATAAACTTTTAAATGAATAATAAAATAATTTTCTTTACAGAAGTATGACGCGAATACTGTTACTAATTATTGCGTCGTATGCTATAGTAGTGTCGAAGGCCCGAAATGTCGATAATATACCAACGCCGTTTAGCGCTAAAGGAGAGCTTGTTTCTGGAGGAAGTGAACGGCTTGATCAAATAGTCGCAGGCACTGGTAAACATGAAGCCAAAGAAAGCCACCAGGAATCAGGAGGTGGTCACGAACATCACGCTCACCATCATAAAGAGAATGAAGAAAAGGGTGACAAAGGCTACAAATCTCATCACCACCACGATAAAGGGGATCACGGTAAACATGAAAAACATCATCATGAAGGTCATCACGATGAACATGGTGGACATAAAAAAAAGCACCATGACGAACACGACAAACATGGAGAGCATCACGAAGCTGCTCACGGACATAAAGGAGGGAAGTTTGGACACAAGAAAGGTCATAAAAAGGGTTCTAAAACTACAGGCTTTCATCATAAGTCACACAAAGATGAATACCATAAGGAACATAAGTTTTACGACGATTTCCATAAAGGCGGAAATCACCATAAACATGGAGACTTTCATGGGCATCATGACAGTAAGGAAGGGCAACACAAAAAAGGTGGGCACCATGAAAAAGGCCATCACGAAAAACACCACGGTAAAAAAGGCAAACATGACAAGGGTCATTACGATGAAGATCATAAAGGACACAAAGGTCATCATGGACATGAGGAACATCATGCTCACCATCATGATCATGGCAAAAAGGGAGGCCATGCTGGTGGCAAAGAATATGGGTTCAGCCATGGAAAAAAGGCATAGGTCAGACAGACTTGTAGATCTTCTGTTACCATTACTTTATTTTTATGTAGCTTTTAATTCTTGTGTTGAAATTTTAAGTTGAAGTTTTATATGTGTTATGTTACTATGCATACCTTATTGTGCAGTATGTTGAACAGCCTTAGATATAGGTATGACTTATACCCACAATTGTATTAAAATATAAAAAAAGATCTTGAAAGTTCATAAAAAAGCATTATTAGGGAAACAATTTTGATGGTTTCTCCAATTAACAAATGGTTTGATGCCCCAAATAGCATATTAAGTAAAATGACTATGTGATAGTTTTCTAGTCTACATTTTAGTTAACAATTTTCATTTTCTATAACTTTAACATGACAATAAATTAAATTTACTGATTTATTAAACACATTTTTATAATAAATTACCTATTATTTTGATACATTATATTTGTATAATGTAAGGCTTTCCAATTAATTCAATTCTTTTTGATATAATTTGATTAAATAAAGACTAAAACAATATTATTGTTTACTTTCTGCACTAATTGCCAAAACTTCTAGAGGATTATTATAAATCATTTAATATTAATAGAAACCAAAAAGTACATTGATAACTATTTTGCATTCTATGAAAAAAATTAGTTAAATATAAATAAAAAACCCTTGACCAGGAATATTCTTTATAGTTACAAAATTGTCATCAATGGAGCAAGATGATCAAACTCAATCTTTTCTGTTATGTTCTTGGTCTTGATATTATCATCTTGGTTTGCAATGAAAATTAAATTGCCATCATCTCTCCAGCCATATTTTTTGACCCAGTGTTTTAAAGTTACATCTGTAATAAAATTATATAATTTAAAAAAAAACCTGTGGCACTACAGTTCGGTCTGAGATTATTGTCCTCTTTCCTTGATAATTTTCGATTTTTTTTTTTTTAAGACAATTCACACCAATTGACCTAGTCCCATGCTAAGCTGGTGAAGCTTGTGTTATGGGTAGTGGGTACTAGGCAACAGATATACATACATATTATAGATAGATAGACATATAAATACATATTTAAACACCCAAGACCCAAGCACAACACCAAATGCTCATCACATCGATGTTCATCTCAGCCGGGGATCAAACCCGGGACCCATGGCTTCGCAGTCATGGGTACTAACCACTAGACCAATGAGTCGTCTCTGTAGGCAGCCTTCTGTTTTGAAACATACCATTTGTTTTTGAGTCTATTTTGTGCTAGTTTCTTTGGTAGATAAATCTCTAAGTGTACAGCGGGACTTAAATGCGCAACCCCAAGGTTGGGAGTAGTGCACCTAACCAACAAGCTTATATTGCTAATAAATTTTACAAATTTATTAGACCGGATAGACATTTCAAATGTCATTTAGCCATCTGTAAAATATAATTGATCCAAACAATGTGGTATGTATTTATTACAAATATTTGATAAGTAAATGTATTTATGATGTGCATGCCAAGGAAGCTCTCAATATGATTAACTACTCACCATCAATTCCACCTAAAAGATTGGCCAAATTATTTTTATCAATAGTCTGGAAGGTGATGCCAACTACATGACATACAAATTTACGGATTGAATCATGAAAGCTACTTATGCGATTACATAGTTCAGGCATTTGATGTACCCTGTTCCAGAACTGGGCGAAATCACATTGCTCCAATATATCAGCCAAATATTTTATTTGAGAAATTGTTTCATTCTCAACCTAAAAATAAAAACATTTTATTTAGAAAAATATTATCACACTCTATAATAGCAACTTAAACAACAATTTAACTTATTTATAATATATTAAACTGAAATAAAAACTTACGACTGACTCCAGCAAAAGGCATTTGCACAAAGTGAAGTCTGTATGAGGGAAGTTAGTTAACGCCTTCAAAAGAATTTGACACGTAATATCTGGATTGAATTTTTCCGGATTGAATTGATACAGCTTCAAAACTGCTAAGTTTGCTTCCAAGTCATACGTATTTTCTCTTGACTGCATTTCAACATATCTCTCCAAAGTTTGCAGATTTGCTGGGTTGTATCTTTCGATACTTTTTAGAATAGTAGCAATGGTTTGCCTCATTGTTTCAGCCATTTTTGTAAACTGTATAGATTAAAATAAGTATTATAAATGAGAAACGAGAATCAATGCCAAGAATAAACCCGTGTTAAAACCAATAAGTAAACTAACCTAACAATTTTTTTTTTTTTTTTTTTTTTTTTTTAAATAGCCTCACGCAGAGCGTATTGCCACAGACAAAGGTAAGGAAAACGGAATAGTAAAGAAAAACAATTTTACATCGAATGAACATTACATCGATAAAGGATAGGATCAGCAGGATATAAAACTATCTCTAATACAAAATACTACATTATGGAATGGAACAGTAATTAATAAAATATATATCATGTAGAATACGATTTGTATACATATATATTTATAATTTTATATTATTTACAGTAAGAAATAAACATAACTTTTTATATATATTATGATTTAAAGATGAAAGCAGAACAGGAACAGATGTAGGTAACGGGATACTAGAAGAAGGATAAGAATGATCGAATAACATGGAGTGGTTATACCGGGGACAGGACAGAATGATATGGTTTAAATCACCAATATTTAGCCCACACTCACACATTTCACTATCAATAATATGAAATCTGGAAAGGTGAGCTGGGGTACACACATGGCCCAATCTCATACGAATGAGAGACGATGTTTCCTTTTTATCAAATTTCATTTTAAAAAACCATGGTTTTAGTGGTATTGTGGGCTGTATAGATGAAAAATATTTACCCTTAATTAAACTGCTCTGAATCCAAAGGTCAGTCCAAGATTGTCGAAGAAAAGAAGCAGGAAGTGAGGCCAAATCATGATAATAATTTTTATACGAGTTAGCATCGCCATCCTTAACAGCTTCATTTGCTAGTTGGTCTGCTATGTCGTTACCAAAAATACCAGAATGTCCAGGTATCCAACCAAATGACACAGACAACCCCAATTGCTCACATTCATACAACAAACTCCTAATCTCAATAATGATAGGAAAAATTAATTTGTTTTTTAATGGATATTTTTGGAGAGCTTGAAGAGCACTAAGTGAATCTGTGAATATGATTGATTTCTTAAGTTTCTTACTTAAAACTAATTTTAAAGCTTTAAAGATACCGTAACATTCCCCTGTGAAGATTGAGGACTCTGGAGGAAACTTTATTTTTATTGTAGTTTTACTTTGTAAGTGAAATACCCCTATGCCTACATTACCAGACGAACCGTGTTTAGAGGCATCTGTAAATATATAATTGTACTCATGGCAGTGTTGTTCACAGAAATAATTAAAAGTAATCCTTGCGTGGGAATCGCCCTTGTTTATACCAATATTGAATCTAATGTCTGGAGAAATATTTAGAGATTCAAAGTTGGTTCCAAATAAAGGGTAAGTTGGTAAGGTATGAGTTGGAGCTTGAATATTGATAAATTTATTGAAGCTGACGATGAGACAAGGTGAAGATTTATTTGACCAGTACTTGGAAGATGTCAACAATTGAGATAGTTCTTGAAGCTTAGAACGAAGAGGATGGTTGGCATATTGAAGGGAGCGAAATACGAATTTATCAGATAAATATTGTCGTCTAAGATGTAATGGGGCGTCAACACATTCTACTTGTAAAGCATTAATTGGACTAGTTTTCATAGCTCCTGTGATTAATCTTAATGCCTTAGACTGTATATTATCTAATTTTTTTAAACGGGTTGCATTTCCAGGAGATAATAAAAAGGTACCATAGTCTAAAATACTTCGGATTAAAGCATTGTACATGAGTTTCATACAAAATGGATGGGCACCCCACCATACACCGGATAAACATCTAAGAATGTTCAGGTTTCGCTCACACCTATTAAAAATGTAGTCACAATGATTTGCACCAGAGAGCTTAGAATCTAAAAACACACCAAGGAACTTCACAGAGTTTTTAACAGGGATAATATTATTATCAAAATACACGTTGATTGGAGGAGGGAGACGCATTCTAGAAAAAAGCATGGCAACACTTTTAGTGGGGGATATTTCAAGGCCATTAGTATCAAGCCAAGTTTTTAATAGATTAAGAGAATGAGACAGTAATGAGCAAGCAATGGCCGGTGATTGATGAATGGAATAAATTAAAAGGTCATCAGCATACTGGAGAATACAAATCCGATTATCCAAAGAAGCTTTCAAATCATGGGTATAAATATTATATAAGATGGGACTTAAGACTGATCCTTGAGGAAGACCTCTCCATAAGGTTCTGGTTACAACAGTAGAGTCTTGTGAAATTAGCGTGATGTGTCTTTCGTATAAAGTATTTATGATAAAATTTGATAACATTACAGGTACATTCAAATATTGTAGCTTTTTATGAAGAACTGACAACACTACATTGTCATAAGCGGATTGTACATCTAAAAATGTGGCAACAACAGAATCATTCCTTGAAAATGCTAAATAAATGTCAGTGATAAAGATGGCAAAACTGTCCATCGTACTCTTCCCTCGACGGAAACCAAATTGACTGTCACAAAGTAATTTATTGCTTTCTACAAACCATTCAAGGCGAGTTTTCACTAAATGTTCACAGAGTTTTATCAAGACCGAGGATAATGCAATAGGACGATATGAATTTGCGTTAGAGAGATTTTTATTAGGTTTCAGAATTGGTATAATGATCTGGTTTTTCCAGCGTGGAGGGATAGAACCGGTTAACATGAGTGAATTTATCAATTTCAGGAAATATTCAAGAGTTTGGTCTCCTAAATGAGAGATGAAGGAATATGGGATTCCATCGTCACCAGGAGCAGAGTCTATAACTGAAGATAATATTCCTTTAATTTCATACATAGAAAATGGACTATTGAGACCAGAGGGGTTCAATGGCATTAGAGGCATAATTATTTTTTCAGGGACTGTAGTAGGAGCAAGTCTGTCGAGGAATTGATTTGTTAATGAATCGGGGAGAGAACCAGAAGTTTCAGTAAATGCACACCTGAATCTTCTAATATTACGCCATACCATAGAAGGACGGACATTAGGGGAGATAGAGAGACAAAAAGATTTCCAGCTATCTGCTTTTTTCTTTTTGAATAATATACTGGTGGCCTTGAAAGCATCTGTAACCAGATCAAAATTTTCAGATGTACAATTCTCACAATATTGGAGCTCAACTTGTTTTCTTTTTTTAATTGCATCTGAACAATCTTGATCCCACCAAGGTGGAGATGGAATAAAGCCCAGAGCACCATTTTTAAGCGGAAAAGTTTTGTCGGCTACTTCTATAAATAATTTAGTTAATGCATCAGCACAAATTGATTCTGAACCATGTGAGATATTAGGGAGGGAAGTCATCTTTTGTTCTATACGGGATTTAAAGGTATCCCAATCAGCATTATTAAGTCGATGTTTTAATCTAGGAGAATGTCTAAATGTAAAATTAATATGAAAAGGAAATCTAAGAAGTAAAGGGAAGTGATCACTACCATATGAAGAAGAAAGTGTAGACCATGAAATAGTGGAAGCTAAACTAGGAGTACAAATGCTTAAATCAGGGACACTTGAGCCTTCATTGGGAGAGGTCCGCCGGGTCACAGAACCATTGTTAAGAAAGCAAAGATTATGAGAGTTTAACAGTTCCATCAATGAAACTCCGTATGTATTGGTTGTTGAACTGCCCCAAGAACTATGTTGACTGTTAAAGTCGCCTAATAAGATATAAGGCTTAGGAAGAGTAGAAATGATAGAGTCAATTTCAACAAAGATAGAAGAACTAGGATGAGGAATATATATTGAAACATAACAGATATTATTAACAATAGCAGCAATAATTGAAAAATCATTACTATGAGAAGGAATAGGGAAGTGAGAAAAAGGAAGATGATGTTTGACTAGTAAGGCAACTCCGCCATACCCGTCAATACGATCCTCACGGAGACAGGCATAACCTGAGTACCTACAAGGAGCACCTGGTTTTAACCAGGTTTCCTGTAGAGCGAAGATAAAAGGTTTATATTTATTTATAAGATAAATAATATCAGTTTTTTTAGACGAAGCACTTCTACAGTTCCACTGTAGAGCTTTGGCTTGCTTGTCCATTATTAATATAATTTGGTATGTTAGCGATAGTGTCAATTAAAGGAGCAGCGTTGGACGGTGAAAGAATATTAGACTGTGATAAAGTGTTAATGAGAATTTTTATTAGTTCTGCAATTGATTGTAATGTCAAATCATTATTGTTGTTTGTGTTTAATCCACAACCATTTCTGGGTGAGGGCATATCATAATCTTTAATTAATTGTTGTTGTGTATTTCTGTCATAACCTTTGGATAGTTTAGGAATAGATTTTGGTTTAAGAAAAAAAGTCTTTTTGTATGAGTTACTCAAAGACTGTTTATGAGACTGTTCAATTTGAGGAGTAGAAATTGTAGAAGCACCTACATTGGAAGAAGAAAGTAAAGCATCAGCATAAGATATTTTTGAGATAGGTGCATGAATTTTAGATGCTTCAGCGTACGAAATACAGCTCTTGGCCATAGATTCTTTGATGGCTTTTTGGCGATCAAATTCTAAACATCTTTTACTTGTGGCAAAATGGGAACCTTGACATAAACAACAGTATGCATCTTCCTCTAGGATAGAGCACTGATCAGCCGAATGGTCTTGGCCACACTTGAAACACTTTGGTTTTGATCTACATAATGATTTAACATGACCAAATCTGCAACAATTGTAACACTGTATTGTTGGGAAAATGTAAAGATCAACTGGGAGAGCAGTGTAGCAAATAAAAATTCGCTTAGGTAGTATTTGTCCATCAAATGTAAGGACCACAGTTTCAGTAGGCTTAAACTCACTGCCATTACTAGTAATGATACGTCGTCTCATTCTTCTTATTTTTAAAATTGGCCCGCATCCAACAGGTAAATTAATATTTTCCGTAACTTCTTCATCTGACCACTCAGCAGGTATGCCTCTTACAACACCCATACGGGTAACAGTAAATGTTGGGATAAAAACCTTATACTCGACTGATTGTAAAGCAGAGTTATTTAGGAAAGAATTTGCGTCCTGGTAATTATTAAAGGACAGAGACAGTCTATTACGACCAATTCGTTTTAAGCTTCCGTTAACAATATTGTGTATAGAATTTCTTTTTAAGAAACGACCAAAAGCAATTGGGTGAACTGAAACACTATCATTTGGAGTTTCCTGTACTCTTTGTATGTGAACAACATATGGTGCTGCATCACTCGGTTGGTATCTTAAACGTGCTACTGATTCTGGCTTTTTATATTGATTAGAAGAATTTTGACTAAGTTGTAACTCATTGGACAAGGGAGCAGTGTTAATTTGGGTATTGGTTAAAGGAATGCAATGACATTCGTTTTGTTTGATTTCCTTGCCCTCATGTTTCCGACTACGTCTCTTTTTATTACAGTGGGTGCAATGTTTATGCATAGTGGCTCTCCGTTTTCGAGCACCACTGCTAGACTTTATAGATCCATCTGTTTCCATTCCAGACTCATCATTTGAAATTGTTACTATACAGCCCACCCCAGGGACTTCTCCGCCCCCAGGGTCATCAGGCGGCTCCATAAGGAGCAAAAGTATATTAAAATAACTTACCAATAAATCTTCTCTTTAATAAACTATTTAATAAAACTAAGAAATAACAAATATATATACATAAACTACACTAGACTACTGATCCAAACCCTAAAAATAAAATAAAATTTAATTAAATCGAAAAACGCGTCAGTCTACGATCGTATTTCCCGCGCTTCTCTAACCTAACAATTGAATGCAGATTACAGGTATTTCATTACTGAGAAGTTGGCAGCGTAGCGGCGTAGCCACAGAGTCGTTGACACAGACTAGAAAGTAGCATTCTGATCTTACAGCAGTAATAACTCGGTAAATTCTGAAATTTCGATAAATATTTATTTACACAAATATTAACAAAAAATTTTGGACAGCATAATTATAAAACATTATGGTAGGGGAGCCCACCATGCTAAATGGGGATTTACTCGAGCGTCGTAGAGACCTATTGGGATGCAAAGCTTAGATAATAAGAAGAAAAAAATGTTAAATGATATATACCTTTTCATCGGTGGGGGAAGCGGCTATAGATTGTTAAATATGTAAAAAAAACTGTTGCATGGACATCCTCGAGCGCGTCAGATTAAGATAGCATCAATGCCCTACGTATTTTTAATAATGTACGTATGTTAATCTGATCGTTTGCATGATGCGGGTGGTTGTATTTAAGGGTTGAAAATGAAAAAAAAAAATTATCGAGCGCGTCAGATTTTCTAAGGGAGTGTTAAGTGCACCAAAAAAAAGCTCTCATTCACTAATCTGACGATTTCGATGGGACGCAAACCCACGGCTATTATCATAATTTGCAAAAAAAAATCGCCATTTTGAAATACTCAAGCGCGTCAGATTAAGATATATGTGGTTCATCTTTATGTTCTAAACGTACCGTCTCATAATCTGACGATTATCTAGAGGGATTCGCCTGATCTGACAAAAAAAATTTAGAAAAACGGTCCACCTAAAGGGCCATCCCTGCAACTTCCCGCTAATTCCATTCCTGGTCGCTTAAAATTGATATTTTGAGCTCGCTGAGTTCAAAGAAATAACATTTCTATGCATTTGAGCTCCCCCAGCTCGAAAGTCTGATAGAAGTTTCATAGAACACTATTTTTGGAATTTTCAAACCGCAATAACTTTTGAATGGATCAAGCAATTTTCACGCGGTTGGCGGCATTCGACGCAGTTTTATCATCCTCATAAGTAATTTTGCTTAATTTTAATTGATCGAACCACAAATTTCGGAGTAATCCCGAAAAAACACTTTTTCGGGTTTCTTTCGTTTACGATATCTCTCGAACGAATCAACCACTTTTGACCAGCTTGGTGGCGATCGACGTGGTTTTTTAAGCTCAAAGGCGGATTAGTTTTTGAAGTTGATCGATAAAGAAACTACTTTAAAAAAAAAATCTTATTTTTTTAAGATTTTTCAAAATTTCTCAAAATCTATCGGTCCGAATCGGTTCAAATTCACAGGAAATGTAATTTTGAGGGAAATATTTATAACGCCGTTTAGTTGATTCCGATCGGTTTAAGGAAATGTAGGCATCACGCAGCTGCACGCATTTAACTTTATCGACGAATTTTTGTTATTTCGGCTTGCGGAAAGCGTCAGAATATATTTTTTTCATTATTCTTGAATTATTTCCTTCAAAATAAAAAAAAAATTAGCTACGCTCGAGAATGTCGACATGACGTTTTTTTTTTACAACTTCGTTGCCCTCCCCTTTTTTTCCGTCACTCTCAAATTGTCAGATTAGTGGAATATACACTTTTTAGGATGTAATTAACTCACCCTACCTTAATCTGACGCGCTCGGGAATTTCTGATGGTCAATTTTTTTTTACTAATCTGATCCTGTCTCCTTCACGGGCGGCCTTATATATGGGCCTCATATTTTGTGGAGGTACTTAACCGGGTACAAGGTATCCCCCTATATATTAATCTGCCGCGCTTTAGTAAATCCCGAAATCCCCTCTTGGGCTCCCCTACCATTATTGTCCGTGTTAAATACTATTTTGAACAAGTTGCCGTACATTTAACAATGACCTTAGGGTATATGGGTGTAGGGGTAGGGTTGGCTTTCGACCGCTCCGCTGGAAATAAGTACGGCGTTTACGGTTAAAGTATCTGTATATGTGTTCAAAAGGAATTACACAAATGCCGTACAGTAATAAATGACCTATATTGCTCCTGCAATTGTCGTCGAATAAAAAATTTGCACCGACTTCCGGCACCATCACTTTAGTACGGCACTAGGTTTTTCGACATTTACTTTAATCATCTATACATTATAACAAAGCCGTATATTAATAATTAGTTGAAATTCCTCATTTGTACCTGATAAATTCCATTCACTCACGTACTCACATGTGCCGCTCAGAAATGAAGGCATAGTGTTCAGAGTTATTTTCAGATATAGTAACAGCCTTCTTCTTCTAAGGGTTATTCACGTTGGTTCATTTCACAGGTTTTTTTTTTCATGGGCTTGTAGTCTATAGGAAAACTCTCTTTTTGAAATTTCAAACTTGTTGTTTTTTTTAAAATGTCGTAAAAGCCACATCGATCTCAAGCTTGAAATATTGTTTTTAATGTTTATCGTAAAATAAAGGAAGAAGAAGAGAAGATTAAAGCGCGTGGTAGAGTTGGCCGGTAATTTGGACTGAGTGGTTTTGATACTTTTAGATTATTTTATATTTTTCTTCGGTACTTAATTATGACTTCTTTATAGGGCTTTCCAGTACTATACAGCGAATCGTAGCTGAGGGCCCATTGAATGATGTTGTGTTTGCCACTCTTGGTAAAAGAGCCCCTTTCTTTTTGTAGAAGAAAATCAACATGGACAGTTTCGATTTTCCTATTTGCCATGAGATTCCGGTAGAACTATAATTAGAATCTCATAATATATCTTAGTAAGAGTAAAATCATATGCATGCACTACAAGCGACATGGTCGACACTTTGGATTAGAGTTGTTATTTAGGCAATCAACAATCATGATTTTTGTTTTGCCAAAATTGAACCTAACACCAAACTTGCAACTTTTTCATTTTGGTTAAAAGTTTTTCCATTTTTTTTATGCTTGGAGCAAATAAGTTTGTGTTATCTGCATACCTAGTTGTTTATGACGCACTCCACACCTTAAAGGACTGCCTAGCATGGGAGGTGGGAAGGAGGCTTCTACTGGGCGTGCTAAAGGGCGAGGACGCTTCTCTCGATAACATTGTGAGAGTAGCAGTTACAGGCTCGGACAGTGACGGCATGTGGGAAACCCTCCGTTGCACCATGCAGCCCCGTGTGTAATCCTGTGCACGCAGTCGCTCCAGCGGGGGAACAGGCGTTCATGCGTACAAAAGAAGGCCGGCTTCCCCCAGCTTTATAAAACAGGGTGAATTGGCCAATGTGAAAGGCCCTTGCTGTGCCAAGGTCCATTCCACATCATTCGTGGCCGTAGAGGACCGTGAGTTTAACGGCTGATCGCGTGGCTGGATGCGGACAAGGCTACGCTGTTACCGTGTCCAACACCGCGCGATTGTTGGTGGCGCCGTGGGGTTTTAGTGGGTACGCACAACAGCAAGTCCCACATAACCCTTCTTCACCAGGTCAACCGAGCCGCGGGAGGGAATGCGTTACGCATTTCCCCACAAATAAAAAATCTGCATACCTAAGAATAATTAATTAATTAATATTATAGTGCCGAATATAACTTTTTATCTTTTGACAGCTACAATATTGCATTTAATGAAAGTGGCAAACACATTTAATTGATGCCAATAAATAGTAAAAAATCATAATGACGGAGGCTGCTCTTTAGTAAAATAAATTAAAACACTATTTAATAAAAACATTTTTTTATTATTTCAAACAAAAGTAACACTTTTTTTTGCTTGAAAACTAAGACTAACTAAGACTACTGTTTTTTGAAACTTTTCAGTATAGGATAGATGTTATCAAATGCCTCATAAATTTCTTGTCTTACTTTTGCTCCTGTTAATACAACTTTACCAGATACAAAAATAAGAAGAACAATCCTTGGTTTTACCATTCTATATATAAGTCCCGGAAATAATTCTGGTTCATAAGAACTGAACTGACCATGGGTAAGCACTAAACCTTCTAGACGAATAGGAAACTTGACATCACAGCTTCCCACCATATTTTGAATTTTAAAATCTAAAAATTTTGCCTGCAACAATTTTTTTTAATGTTATATCAACTAACCAATAATCTGTTACAAAAATATAAGTATGTTACTTACAGAAAAGCCTAGTTTCTGTATAATCCTAGCATATTTTCTAGCAGCAAGTCTTGAGTCCTCTTCACTTTTTGCTCCTGTACACACCATCTTGCCAGACGAGAATATTAATGCAGTTGTCCTTGGTTCTCTTATCCTCATTATAACAGCAGCAAATCGTTTAGGATTATATTCAGCATTCCTAGCGTGCAATGCTATTTTCTTTAAATCTAATTTACAAAATAAGTTGACAGTAGATACAATATTTCTGCAAACAATGTGATTTATTACAATAAGTTGTAAAGTATTTCAATCATAGTTATAGTTTAAAAGTTAAACTTACTGAAGTTGTGGTAGTATGCCTGGATCTGCTGAATGTGGAGTCATAGGAGTCATTGGAGAAGGGCAAGTCTGATTAAGCATTTGTTGGCCAGCAATACTTCCACCAGATATCATGGGAGACATCATATTTTGCTGAAAACACATTTGTATGTATATAAAGGGTATATTATATTATCACTAGTTTAATTTAATTATGTTTTAAATTGTAAAAGTTTAAATAGTAATTATATTAACTTATTTCAAAATATACTATCATAAGGAATATATACCGGTGTCTGAGGCTGCATCATTTGCTGTGGAGTTGCATAACTTGCAGTTGGTGCATAAGTATGCATAGAACGTTGAGGGGTTCCCATAAGAGAAGCTCCAAAGCCAACTAGTGGAGAGGAGCCCAATGAGGCCAAAGAATGTTGTTGTTGTTGATGCTGTTGGTTTTGATGCTGCTGCTGTTGTTGCATAGCATTTGGAAGGATTTGCTGATCTTCTTCGGGCTGATGCACAGGCGTACCTATACCCGGTATATTGAACGGACTAGGTAACATTTGATCCATGTTTGTGTATCTTTTACACTGCTGTAGATATTAAGAGCTAGGTCACTTTCAAGTAATACTGTTTAAAATATATAATATCTCACTCTTGGCGTAAACAAAATAAATAACTACATAAATTTCATTTATTATCAAGTCTCGTTTATTTAAATAATGTTCATTTACTAAAACCTAAGTACACCACCAGAAACTTGTTATTTGACAGTTGACACTTCCTTCTCAATAATGTCAATTGTCATTACCCTATATCCCCACCCGTTGACACATGACATTATATATTTAGTTTATGGTAGTTTACATTCATAGATTGACATAACTTCATAATGTATATATCTATATGCCACTAATATTGCCATGAGAAAAGTTTTCCCTATTTTGTGGGGTATTTCTTATAGTAAAAAATTTTCAGGGGGTGCTCACTAACTCCACACGCATATTAATCAGTTGCGTTAAATTAAACCACACCCGAACACTCTATACAACCGCTGCGTAGTAACTGTTTACTGTTCGTGTTCTAACTTCTACCTAATACACCACAGACCTTCACTATAGGAAGTGTGTGTAATACACAGTCGAAGCACAGCTGTGTTCGTGAAGTCTAGGGCTACCGACTACACTGTGTACAGTGTACAGTCTATATTGGTTAGGTTAGATTTGAATATTTTTTTTTTTTTTTTTTTTTTTAATATTATGGCAACAGCTTCAACTTTATGCCAGTTTCAAGTAAAAGGTTGGGAAACTACACGCGAAAAAAAAAATAAACAAAGACATCAAAAGGAAATAAAGGGATAAGCTGGTTAAAAATAAAATATGTACATAAACATATTACATCTTAATATTATTATAGATTATGAAAGAAGATAATACATTATAATACAATAAAGGATAAAGCAAAAGGCAGGAGATTTTAGTCGGAAACGGAACATGAAGTGATTGTAAAGAATTCAGAAAGGCGGTACGGTCATATTGGGAACAAGAAAAGAAAATATGGTCAAGGTCACCAATATCTTCTCCACACTCACAAATATTACTATCAATAATACGAAGCCTTGCTAAATGATGAGGTGTACAAACATGTCCTAAACGCATTCTGGAAATGATAGAAGTGACAGTTTTAGAACTTTTAACCTCAAAGAACCATGGTCTACTGGGGATCCTGGGTTGAATTTCAGCATAATGTTTGCCTTTGAACTTGCTGCTTCTCAACCAAACATCATTCCATGACTCCCAAAGATGGGTTTTCGGAAGAGCAGCTAAATCATGACAATAATTAATGTATGGGACTATGTCTCCATCCTTAATAGCTTCTTTAGCAAGCTCATCGGCTTTCTCGTTTCCTTTAATTCCACTGTGACTTGGAATCCATGCAAAGATAACGGTGTAATTTCTTTGAGAACATATTAAAAGCTTATCACGTATTTCGCAAATAATAGGATAACAAAGTTTCATTTGGAAAGGAAATTTTTCAAGAGATTGTAGTGCACTTTTTGAGTCTGAAAATATGATTGTACTTTTAGATTTTAATAAAATAACTAGTTCTAAAGCTTTTAAAAGAGCAAAACACTCTCCAGTAAAAACCGAGGATTCAGGAGGAAGTTTAATCTTTTGAATTATTTTATGTTGCCAATGAATTAGACCAACTCCAACACAATCATCAACAGAGATTTTAGAGGCATCTGTAAAAATATAATCCCAACCTTCCCAATTTTGTTCCTCAACGCTACTCATGAAAAGAATATTTGTTTCCAGTATATCTTGCTTACGGACGCCTATATTATATCTTATATCCGGATCAAGAATTAAAGAATTGAATTGTGTCATAAATATGGGTAATGATGGAGATCGATGAATGCGGCTGTGTAATGTTAAAAATTTACGAAAGCTTATTATTAGACATGGTAATGATTTGTGACGCCAGTAACGGGATGTATAAATAATATTGTTCAATTCATGCAGCCTTCCATGTAGAGGGTGGTTAGAAAACTGCATAGATTTGAACAAGAATCGATCACTTAAAAATTGCCTTCTTAATTTTAAAGGAGGATCGCAGCATTCTACTTGTAAAGCATTGGATGGGCTTGATTTCATTACTCCTGTCACAATTTTCAAAGCTTTTGACTGAATGACATCAAGTTTTTGACTTCCCAAGACACTTCCTCCATCTAAGAGAAATGTGCCATAATCTAAAACAGATCTTATAAGAGCGTTATACACAAGTTTCATAGAAAACGGATGAGCACCCCACCATACACCTGAAAGGCATTTCATGATGTTAAGCAGCTGTGCACATTTCATAACAACATGTTCATAATGGGCAAGTCCAGACAATTTTGAATCCAATATAACTCCTAAAAATTTAATTTTTGTTTGGAGTGGCAAAGATTGACCATTGAAGGTCACATTTATTATAGGAGTTGTGCGTTTTTTGGAAAATACGACTATAGAACTTTTGGAAACTGAAAGATCTAGGTCATTTTTAACTAACCAGATATTAAGACAATTAAGTGAACTAGACATGGAATTGCAAGCCTTAACCACAGATTTATCAACGGAATAAAAAAGAAGATCATCTGCATATTGTAGCACATTTATATGGGAATTTATAGATAATTCTAAATCATACGTGTAAATATTATATAAAAGTGGGCTTAGTACCGAACCTTGGGGAAGGCCTTTAAAAACTGTACGCTTTAACTCGGTAATATTACCATCTTTCTGAACGATTATTGATATGTATCTGCATGATAGTAAATTGATGATAAAACGTATTAATAACGTAGGAACCTGTAGCTCCAATAATTTGCGTTGTAGAATAGAAATGTTCACATTATCATAGGCGGCAGAGATGTCCAAAAAGGCAGCAACAATATCTTCATCACGCGAAAAAGCTATGCGAATATCTGTGGTCAATATAGCTAAATTGTCTATTGTAGATTTTGACTTCCGAAAACCGTATTGACTATTGGCTAATAAATTATTGTTTTCTATAAACCATTCCAAACGATTCTTCACAAGATGTTCAGCAATTTTAGTTAAAACGGAGGACAACGCAATAGGCCTATATGAGGCAACATCATTGGTAGGTTTGTTAGGTTTTTTAATCGCTATAACTTCTTGAGACTTCCATGTTTCAGGAATATTACCTGTGACCATGACGGAGTTTATTAAATTTAAAAAATACATTAAGGCAGTATCACCAAGATGAGATAAAAATGAGTACATAATACCATCTTGACCAGGAGATGAATCTTTAACATGTGAAAGCACACCTTTCAATTCATGTAATGAAAAAGGAGAGTTTAAAGAGGAAGTGTCATCTATCAAAGACGATTCCAAAGGAAAGTAGATCGATTCAGCAGCTGATGGAGGAGCTAATCTGTCTAAAAAGGCATTTGTTAAAAAAGGGGGAAGTGAAGACGATGATAAAGATTCTTTGAAAGCAGATCGAAAACGTTTAATACTTGTCCAAACTTCTGAAGGGCACGTAGAAGGAGATAAAGAAGTACAAAAATTTTTCCAGCCTGCCTGCTTTTTATCTCTGAGGAATTTACGTGTGGTACTAATAACTTCATTGAGAATATCTAAATTTTCATTGGACATGTCCTTAGCATAGACTCTCTCAGCTTCCTTTCTTCTGCTTACAGCAACCATACATTCTCTATCCCACCATGGAGGAAAAGGAATCTTATTAGACGGATTTCGTTTGACAGAAAAAATCTGATCGGCAGATTCTATTAAACATGTAGCCAAAGCTTTAGAGGAATTGGTCTCACCACCGCTAACTAATTCAGGCAAATCATTTATTTTAGATTCAACAAGGATTTTAAATGCAAGCCAATCAGCATTATTTAATTTATATTTCACACGAGGTTGTCGTTTTTGATAAGGAGAGCGTCTAATAGGTGAGGATATGATAATCGGGAAATGATCACTGCCAAAAGTAGATGATGAAGTGTACCAAGAACGAGAAGAAGCAAGATCTGGAGTACAAATTGATAAGTCAACCGCGCTAAGCTTTTCATTAGGCTTTGTACGTCTGGTTGGTGAGCCAGTATTAAGTAAACACAAATTATGTAAATCTAATATTTCAACTAAACGTACACCATTGGAGTCAGTAGTGCCACAACCAAACATTTGGTGATGAGAGTTAAAGTCACCCAATAGAAGGAATGGACGACTAAGTAAAGAAAGTAAATTATTAACGCTATTGAGAATAACAAAAGAGGAACGAGCTAGGTAAATGGAAACTATAGAAATATTATCAATTTTTATGCCGACAATATTAATGGCATCATTAGAGATTAATGAAGAAAACGCTATTTCAGAAAAATTAATTGAGTTCCTGACAAGTAACGCTACGCCACCATGGCCATCAAATCTATCATCACGCAAGCAGGTATATCCTGGGATCCTTAATAGGTACCCTGGCTTCAACCACGTTTCAGATAACGCAACAACAACGGGAGAATGTTTATTTATCAAATATATCAAATCATGTTTCTTTGGAACAACACTCCTGCAATTCCATTGAATTATCTTGGAATCCATTATTTTTAATAACATTAACTGATTTAATTTTTTCATTAATAGAGGCAACGTGGGACGGTTTCAATAAGTTTGAGTTTATTAAACTAGTTAATAATGCTAGTATCATTTCTAATACATCAGATTTTTCTTCTTCTTTATTTTTGTGTCCAACCAGAGCACTGCCATTTTTAGGCTCTGGAACTTGGAAATCTTTTGAAACATTATAATGAGCAACGCGATCATAACCATGTTGTGGTTTACGAGGAGAGCGAGGTTTTAAGAATATTGTCTTTTTATTTGAGGCATTAGTAGAATTATTACGAGATACAGACTTCGCTGCGGAAGAATATACGGGTTTTGGTACTTCCGGAATTGTTGAACTTAATGCATCTGCGTATGAAGGCTTAATAGAAGAAAAATATTTACTGGCTTCGGCATAAGACATGCAGCTCTGAGCCATTTTAACTTTGATTTCTGTCTGTCTCACAAATTCTGGACATGACTTATCTATTGCTGAATGGGACCCTTCGACTTCACACATTACACAGTACAGAGGATCTTTATCTGACCTGTCACATGATACACCTGCATGTTGACCTCCACAGTTATAACATATTGGAGTCTTAGAACGACATTGAACTTTGGTATGACCATAACGGCAGCAATTATAGCATTGTATGGTAGGATAAATATATATTTCTACTGGAAGAGCATTATAGCACATGAAAATCCTTTTTGGTAAAACTTGCCCATCAAATGTTAATACAACTGATTCAGAGGGTTTCCAAGAAACCGAGTCATTAATTTTTACCTTGCGATTCAAACGTCTTATTTTAAGTATTTTGCCGCAGCCTATAGGTACGGATACATTTTGTTGAACTTCCTCTACACTCCAATCTACAGGGACCCCGCGAACTAGACCCATTCTTGTTACGCTGAAAGTGGGAATGAAGGCTTTTAACTTTTTCGTTTCCAAAAGATTGCAGTTAAGAAAATTATTGGCGTCTTTATAATCGGAAAAGCCAACTACGCACCTGTTTCTTCCTATACGCTTTACACTTCCGGGAATAATATTATTAAATTTGTTCTGCTTTAAAAAATTGCCAAATGTTATTGGATGGAGAATGGTCCCGTCGTCAGGTGAACTTTGAATACGTTGAACATGTATAAAATAAGGGGAAACATCGGTAGAAACATATTCAGTACGGCCAATCGAACGGGGGTCCGTATTGGTTACTGAAGTTGTGGTGTTGTTTAAATTTCCCGCGTTAGAGTCTTGAGAGATATTTGAATTTTCCGTGTAAGATGTTGATGGTAGAGAGGATGTGCTATGTGAATTATTATTATTTTGCAAGTGTGGAGATGACGTGGATTGAGATATAGGTTTTGAAGTAACCTTTTTAATTAAAATTGACTCATCTTCTACATTGCATAAGCTTTCGCACTGACAGTAATCACCGCTAGAACCACTACCTTTCTTTTTCTTAATTTTCGTACATTGCCGACAAAGGCGCAAATAACGTGTTCGTTTACGACTTCCTTCACCTGTTTGAGATGATACCGAACAATCGGTATCCATTTTGTCAAATTCATCTTGTGAACCAACAGATACATTTGATCCCACAGGGAGATTCAAGCCAACAAGGCCATCATCCCCCCGACCTAAATCGGGGGGCTTGTTCATACAATATTTACAGAAATTACAAAAACTTACCGACTACACGATGACACTATACACAAATATGATATAAAGATTACATATAATACAAAAATTAAAACTACCAGCTTATCCTCTGCGTTTTAACTAGTAAAATTAAATTAAATATTCAACACCGTGAAAAATACGTCTACCATGAACGAAGTTTCCCGCGCTTTTTCTTTGAATATTAATGCCTTTATAAAGTACTAGCGCCGGTAGCCGTCTCGGTTGCCGCCAAATAACTGAAAGAAGTTCCCTTTTAGCTGTTAGTGATGAAAAATATGCAATAGTGGCTGACCTAGGAATCAATTGTGTTATGATATGTTATTTTAAAGAAGGAATTGTAAATAAAAGTACAATTACTTTGTACTCAGTGGGTTTTATTGTTTCAAAGTAATTTTTATAAATATATCTATTAAGTAGGGCCTTTTTAAAATATACCACATAAAATTTTTCCAATACTTTTAACATATGATTGATAAAAATTTTCATCCCTTTCCTCATAATTTTTTTCAATGAATATTGAAAAATATTGTTGGATATTTTCCTCTTAAGATTTACTAAATCGTATCTAAGATTTACGTAAGAAATGCTGAAAACTGACAGTGTATTGTTACGGGTCAAGCGATAATAGCGATATCTGCAATTAGCTTTGCGTTTTCTCCTCCATTGAGCACTCTCAAAAGTCAAAAGTAATGTTCTCGCGTGATAGTTGATACTCGCAATCAATATCAAGTCAGTGACAGAAAAGTGACATGTGTTTTTCTTTTTGCAGTTCGCATTGATCGAAATTTTGTTTATAATATAATATTATCGTTAGTAATATTATTTATTGTAGAAAAAATTGTAAGGCTTTCGTTTCGTCGTTTCTCATCCAAGTTTTCATGGCAAAGAACATATTTATCAAGATGAAGAACACGACACAATCTTATTTGTTTATAATTACGAGAATACAAATAAAGAAAATTACTCAAAACGTAAAAAAATGTCAGTTAAATAATCAAAATCCAAATTACTTAAAATAAGTGTAAATAGTTTTCAACCAATTATTATTGTTTACTATATTATTTAAACATTAATGAGGTTGCTAACTCTATGAAAAAAATTTTTCAACACTGAACTTAGCGCACTCTGCTGATGCATTTGAAAACTAATTCACGGTCTAATTAAGCTTCAGCATAATTCGTCATTGTGCGCCACTGAGCCGCATTATGCTCTGTAGCATTGGAAAACTACCACTGTGCGTTGAAAAAAAAATGTTCTGAATAGAGTTAGCAACCTCATGAATGTATAAATAATGTGGTTAACAATAATAATTGGTTGAAAACTTTTTACGCTTATTTTAATAATCAAATAATTTAAAACTTAAGAGAAAACCTTTAAAGAATATAAGGTTTTAACAAGCTAAATTAACAGAAAATATTTAGTTTCATGTAAGAAGTTTACATCATTTACGTTTTGAGAAATTTTTTTAAAATGATTTCTAAAAAAATTATATACTTTTTCAAAACCATTGTAATGTTTACAAAAGTATAATCCTGTAAAATAAATTTGTTTACAGATCCGAATTTTAAAATAACATTGTATTCATATTTTAAATGTGGAATATAAAAAAAGTAACTATTTATACCTTCATCCATACTTATATTTTTTTTTAGCAGTTTTTAACCTTCACTTTAACTTTAATTATTTTAAAAATCTACGACGAAACAAATTTTTCAACAATATATAATATTTACTAACGAAAATTTCGATAAATGCCAACTTAAAGAAAAACACTGGTCAATTTTCTGTCACTGTGTTGGTATTTATTGCGAGAAGCACGCGAGAGCATTCGTTTTAAGAGTCAAGAGTGCTCAATTGTGCGAAGCGTTGCTGTAGTTGGAACATTCAACGTTAAGCATTATGCCGCATAATGCGCTCTAGTGCTGTAATTGGAAAACGCACACTGTGTGCAAAACTGTTGCGGGTGGTCTGTGAATTATTTATTTAGACTGTGGTTTAGTATTGTCAAAGGGAGTAAATTATTATGTAAATACTAATTTGGTTTTAGGGAAAAAACCTTAGAGAAATTTAAATACGTGACCTAGAAAATTAATAATATAATTCGCGTTTGAATGATTTGTTTCTGTTTACTTTATACTCAGTAAACATTGTAAAATGTTAAAAATCAAATGTATTATTTAATTTAATTTTAATTAATTACCGTCTTAGTCAAGTCATTAAGTCCACATAATGGAAATGGAAAAAGAAGCAGGAACTGTAATCCTAAGAAGTTATGGGCAATTCTTTAAACAACAATATCAAGATTATATATCAGTTATTCAAAATGATAATTCAGAACAAAATAAATCATATCTTCCCATACGAATTAGTTTGTTTCCACAAGAACTTATTCCAATAACAGAATTGGTTGTATCTGATAATCCAGTTATGACAAAAATATTAAGTATTTTCACATCTCTGTGTGTTGAAATAATAGAATTAAAAAGAGAAGCATTTGAAAGGTGAGTTGTCACTTAGAAGAGTAGAACTTAAAATTTATCAGTATAATAAATATTATTATAATTTAACTTTTACAGGCATTTTCAGTTTCTGGCCCTATATGATGAATATCCTAATAGTGACATATCCCATCAAATGGAATCAATTTGTAATCTTAATGCATTTGTAAATCGTTGTAATGACACCCTAAGTAATATATTTGGTCAAGTTTTTGCTACATTCAGGGAAAATATTATACACATAAGTAAGTGTTTAATTTATTTATTATATTTTGATACTATGTAATATTTGTATTAAATACCATGTTACTATATATGATGTTCATTGTGTTAGACTTATATAATTTATATATGTATAATTTTAATTTTATATTAACATTCAAGTAAAAGTTCTTGTTTTTTATAGATGGCATACAGTGGCATTTTATAATAAATCATATTGGGGAATTATTTACATTATTGGTTTTAACAGAACTTCTCATATCAAGATGCTCATTGCCCAGACAGTGGAATAAATTTTTGAATGATATAAAATTGCATTCTAATATTGTAAATGGAATAAATGGACACAGATCCTTGGCAGTTAATAATGCACTGGAAAGTATTACAAGTAAGCTGATGTGTGATGACATAGTCCAAACAACATTACAAAATTTACTTGCAATTAAAAAGCGAGATTTATCTGGAATTCAGAGTGGACAAGTAATGGTGGAAATTACGAGCTACATAAGACATGCTTTGCTTAATCTTGAAAAGCTTACACAAGAAAAACCTAACTCAGACAATATGTATAAATGCATTAAAATAAATGCATTATTTATATTAAATAGCCACTTGTTCAGTAACAATGATAAAAAACTTTTAAAACATTTAAATGAAATTAATTCAAAGGTTTGTACAACATTGTAAATTTTTTACTTCAAATATTCTTAAGAGTGACATTGTTTTGCTTCTCAAACAGAGCAAACTGAAATGTAAAGTATATAATCAAGTTGAAAAATGTTATATATTATGTGTAACGATTTTACTGTTAATATTATTTTCAGGCCCATAGTATCTACATAATTGGAAATGCAATTTGGTTTCCAGAGCAGTTTCTACACAGATATGCTCCATCATTAGGATGTAGTACCAGCAAAATGTCTCAGAATATGTTAAAAGCTCGTCAAGCTTACATAACATCTAAAAAAGCAACTATACCAAAAGATATTATGACCCTACAAAATATTTGCACACAATGGGTATTAACAGTAGAAGAACTTTTTTCAAACAAAAATAAACTTAGTGCATGTGAGATGACACTTCATGCTAAAACATTAATAGATGGATTAGAAATTTCCTCCAATTTGTCTCATTCTGTACTTTCCTTTATAACTTTACACTTGTCTCTTGGAATTCCACTAACAAAAACGCTATTGCTGCATTTATTTGAACTGATAGATATATTGAAGATGTTAAAAAATGCTGTACTTCGAAATCATTGTCAAATACTGAATTCTATCACGATGATAATTCAACATTTAACATTCCAAGATTCATCTGCTATTCTTGAAGTAAAAAAGTCAATCATAGATGATAAGAGGTATGCTAATAAAAGGTTGGATGAACTGACATGTATTGTCATAGCAGAACAAGCAATACAAGGAGCTCCCACTATAGAAAGGAATATAGCAACTAATATAGCCTTAAGTTTTATTCCAGAAGCGAGATATGTTGATGAAAGCTATGTTAAACTTGGAGTACTCCTTGAAAAAGAACAGACTCTTTTGAAATTCATGAAATCCTTAGATAGATTTTGCAATTGCTCATGGATTTTATGGCATCAACAAATTATTCCACTTTATTTTCTACAAAATTTTAGTATGGACATACAAGCTTTGAAATTACAATATTTCTTAACGGTGATGAGTGAATGTGTTGATTTGCTTCAAAAAACAGATAAATATTTCGGCTTCAATAAATCAAATGACTTTATGGCATTTATAATAACAATAATCGAAGAAAATGTTATAAATAATCTAAGTCAAAATATAGAAACCAACTTGCGTCTTCATATTCATTCTCACTTGCAACTCGACGTTGTCAATCCATTGACTACTGATATGTTAAAAAAGATTCTTCTTCTTGTTGACAACTTGAGACTTAAAACATTATATATGAGAGTTGTTCCTTCTGTTGAACACTACCTATCAAAGACATATTACAATTTAACCACTGTTGTATTGTCTGATTGGAAAACTTACGGTGAAATGCGTCAAATGGCTAAATTTAAATTCAATTTACGTCCAATTCAAGACGATCTACCCACTCAAACTTTGGAGCAAGGTCTGGATGTCCTGGAAATAATGAGAAACATCCATGTATTTGTTTCTAGATATCATTACAATTTGAACAACCAAATATTCATTGAAAAGAGCAGCAACAATAAACATTTGAATTCAATAAACATTAAACATATCGCAAACTCCATTCGTACACATGGAACAGGGATCATGAACACAACGGTCAACTTCACGTATCAGTTTCTTAAAAATAAATTCTATACATTTTCCCAATTCATGTATGACGAACAGATAAAATCTCGGCTGATTAAGGACTTGAGACATTTCAAAGAAGCTTGTGGAGAACACGGAAACATGTATCCATACAAAAATGCAGATAGATTTAACAAAGGCATCAAAGTCCTAGGGTTAGCGGAAGATGGACAGAGTTATTTAGATTTATTTAGAGATCTAATCACTCAAATTGGAAATGCAATGGGATATGTAAGAATGATCAGATCTGGCGGGAGGCACTGTTGTGCTGACGCCACGGCATTTTTGCACACCTTTGATCCTAATAAGTTTAAAGAGCGGTCAGTTGAAAACAATTTCTCAAATAGAACAATCGAAACTGCTGAATATTTAGATGAAAGCATTGATGGGCTAATATCTAATTTCATTCAGGGCACTGAATACTTCAAATTGCTAGTTGAGGTGTTTGCCCCAGTTTTTAGAAATCCAAAAAATGTACATCTCAAAAACTTCTACATCATAGTTCCGCCTCTTATTTTAAATTTTGTCGAACATATGATTTTATCGAAAGACAAAATGACAAAAAATAACAAAGCTGGGGCGGCTTTCACTGACGACGGATTTGCTATGGGCGTTGCATATGTCTTAAAACTGCTCGATCAGGTAATTTTCTTTTGTTTTCTTAATGTATACTTCTCCCGGCCCATTGGGCCATGGGGCTAGTCTATTGATACTGCCCAATACCGCATCGCATTGAACTTTTAAAGGACTACATAATAAAATCAACAAAATCAGCTTCGCGAAGCAGTTCTGAACATGTATCAAATTTGGGTAAGTTCCAAAGCCGAGAGTCATAGGTCGCGCTAAGCCTGGATTCTGACCATTTCTCTATGGCATACGGCAAAATAAATAACGGCTGTTGCAAAAAAATAAACGGTACAAGAAAGGCAGTTGAATGGTTATGTACGTACATCATGCTTATAAGTGCGTATGATGGTATTTTATTTTGTTTCAGGACTCAAATTTTGAAGCCCTGCACTGGTTTGATTCTATTTGGAACCACATTAGGAGTGAAAGGGAATTAATTGAGTTGCAAAAGAATAAAGGGTCTATTCAATTACAACAGGCGCTGGCCCTCTCTGAGAAGAAGCTTAAGACTCTTGAAGAGGAATATAAACTTCTATACTACAGTTTAACTAGTGCTAGAATATTTTTTAGATAACTAGTTAGTAATAAGATAATATTTACTTTACACGTTCATTTAAACATTTATTACATTAATTGTTTATATTACATATTTATGATGGTTGGCTTTTTGCTGTTAATTGTTAAAAATAAAACCAGAATTCTATACATATTGTTTTTATTGCATACTGTTTTATATTATACACTAAGATAATTATATAGTATATACAGTGTAAACTCTATAACGACACTCAAGGGACTGTGCATATTTTGACGTAAAGAGTCGTCGTTTAAAGGAAAGAAGAAAATTTTGTGTTAGAAAAAGAAAACGTTTATTTCAGACTAGTGTTAGTAATTACATAAAAAAAACAACTCTTATTTGAACGTTATAGCGTATAGTCTATTATTTTCGTCTGACGTCTTTTGATGCACCAGTAATTCTGTTGTATTTTTTTACTTATTTTATTCATAGCGATATTGAGGCATCTTCGTGATAAAGCACGTGCAAACACAATCCCAATTTTTAAATAAAAAACAAATTTCTTAGAAAGTTCGGTACGTATGATGTCGACAGTCGAGTTTATCACGGGCTAGGATAAAAAGCGACAAAAAAAACGTACAGCTATTTGGAGTGTATCATTGTATGGAAGACAAGCTAAACCAACCAAAGCCGAGTGATTTCAACTCTTTAGGGAGTTTGTCGTAAAATGGAGTTTACACTGTATATTGAACATAGGGAATGGACGTACATTCTCACCAACCGTATGTAACCTGCATTAAAGTATTTTGGCAACACTACGACGGTAAATGTCAAAATTGTAATATACATTAATTTACCTTAATGTAAAAGTAAAAAATGTTTAGTATCAGGTAATAGTAATTATAACATCAATCTATCTCGCACTTAACAACATCAATGTGTATTTAATAAAACATGCGTTGAAACATCTAAAACGTCAAACATTCACTTAACGCTAGAATATTTCTTACCTTACTGTAACACTAAAATTTCGAATCGGAAGTATCGGATTCGGAATGAGTTTTTGGCGTGATTTCAATAAAAGCGTCGCATTGTTTAGTATCGAGCGCGTCAGGCGAGCGTGTGGGGTCGGGTTGAGTTTGTGGCGTCACTGTCGGAGCGACTACGGGTGGGTGTGTCGGTAGTTGGGTGAGGTTTGTGACGGTGTGAGGCCGAGCTCGGCGCGGATAGTCGTTGAAGATGTGAATGTGTGGGACGCGAGGTCAGTCAGTCTCCTGCTCGTGGAGCTGGGCGAGCAGCGCCGCGCGCCGCGTCTCTAACTCCGCGTCGCTCCACACCGCGCCGCCCGACCTTCGCATTCACACACACACATTATTAACTCCGTAGCCCCCCTTAGCCCTCTACAACTAACACGCTCTTAGCGCAATCTGAAAATTAATTATTTACATTTTGGCGACTCGGTAGTCCTCGGTTCAGAGTTAAACAATAAAAAGTACAATCGGTTTATGCTATTTTATTTTTTTTACATTCGACCGCAATCAGTCCAGTTAGCTGAATCGATCGAAGATTCATTCAACTTAGAAAACTATTAAAGACCAGTAAAATAGCTGCAAAGTGAGAAATCGAAAAGTTGCTTCACTATGAAATAAAAGGCAAGCCAAATAATGAGCCATTAAAATAAACTGATAAACAAAAAAAGTGTTTGATTTTTAGCAAAAACAATCGAGGAAAGACCCTAAATCAATAAGCAAGGTAAATGAAAACTACCTTTCTTTTTTGTCTTTTTTATCTTTCTTCTTTTTTGGTTTATGCGTGACGTCCTCTTCGGGACTGGAGGGTGCTGAGCGCTTACTTTTTTTCTTGGGACGGACCTCTTCCTCTGAAATGCCACCTTCTTCCGGTGTCGGGGACTTCTGATTTGCATAGTCGGATGTTAAAAGTATAATTCTCACAATTCGTTAGGTTTAGTAAGAAGTAAATATTGTCTAAAGATACTGAAAAACTTCTTAAAAAAATATCTGTCGACTTTTTGCTTACGAATTTCTTCATATTGTACCCATATCTGTAGTATATAAATATTCACTATACATATTAAAACCATGAATAGCTAAACTTTTGTAGATTTTGAGTGTAGTTTAGTTCACGCTGAGTTTCTTTCCAAAAAACCTTCCTTAATGTGTATGTTCTGCTGTTAATTAGTTTCTAAAATAATATTTGTTTTATGTAATCTATACACAATACAAAGATACCAAAAGAACAGAGTAAAAAGTTTAATGAATAAGTTAGGTTAAATATAAGAAAGTTAAACTAACCGGTGGTGGCGAATGTTTCTTATGTTTCTTCTTGGACTTCTTGTGCTTCTTGTCTTCGTCGTCTGGCGGCGAGGGGGGCGGGGAGGGGGAGCGGGCAACTTCGCCCTTCTCTAGCGAACTCTCGCGCTCCCGCTCTCGGGACTCCACGGGGGACACCGATCGTGATCCCGACTGTAATTTGCATATTAATTCTACTCTCTCTCTCTTATTTTATTTCTTTGTTAACCTACAAATACATTTACCAAAATGTGGATGAAGTTTAAATTAAGGAGAGAAGGCGGTACCAGACAAGAAGTCGTAGTAATTATAACATAATTAAACCTACATTTCTAAACTTGAAGATTTTTTTAAGCATATTAGACAAGTTACCAAGGAATGAGAACGTGAACGTTTCTTTTTCTTTGACCTCTTCGCTTTCTTGGGTTTGGGATGATGATAGTGCATACAGCTGTCTTCTTGTTCATGTTGGAAATCCTACAAAACATAAAAATAATGGAAAATAAGTACGGAAAACCATGACATGATACTTTTCTACACTAAAATGCCTCGGAAATTAAATAAGAATCATATGATCCTTTTACTTACACTAAAGGCCGATTTACATTATCTTAGTGTTTAGGAGAGTGCTTTAGGATAGTACTTTAGTTGAAACATGTAAACGCTACTTGCTTTAGTAAACGCTACGCTAAAGAACTTGCCTTTCAAGTTGTACTAAAGCACTCTCCTAAACACTAAGATAATGTAAATCGGCCTTTACATCGCTAATGGTACAGTGGCTTTTCATGCATATCATACTAGAATCGTTATATTTACAATAACGAACAATTTAACACTTTTTTAATATTACGTAGATAACTACTTCAATAATAGTTTTGACGCACCCCATATCTGGCTAGTGATTTTTTAATTTTCAACATGGAAACATAACAAAATGTATTTGTGATACAAGATATAATTATAGAAGTGTCCTTGGATTGTTTCAGAGATAGAATTTTTTTATTAAAGTAAGTGTAAACAGAAAAATAATAAACGAAAATATAAACATAGCAATTTAGAGTACATACATAAAAGATAAAACAATTACAACAATGATTTTCATTTTGACATAACAATCTACATTTAGTTTAATAGAATTTCCATAATTTTATGTATGCTTATAGGTATTGCATCAGCGAAGAGATCTGGCTGGAACATGAAAATTTATTTGGGAAATGAGTTCGGAGCAAAGCAGATTTTAGTGTGAAATCACTTCGAAATAACGAAAACCCTTCTTACCTTAATCTATTATTATTTATTACAGTTTTGAATATCTAGATTGATACAAGAAGTTACATAATTTTTCGATTTACGGTTTACAATTTGACGTGAATTCAAAACTATTGATGTGATGACGAACTAGGATATTATTAATTATAGTTTGTTCCATTTGGGCTTATACAGATTATAATATGAAAAAAAATCTAGTTCTTGGAGTCTAATTTGACATGGTCGGAGCGGCTAGTATAGTATAGTATAGTTATAAATTAACTAAATTGTAGCTCGTCCGGAAAAATTAAATTAAAATATCAAAATTATATATAGAAACATAAAAATTACCTTATATATTCGTTGGCGGTCTTCTTCGTCTGGCACTGCCGTAAACTCAGCTGCGTTCAAATCGAGCTTCTCACGAACTTCACTCCACGACTGAGTGTGATCGACTTCGGCTTCACTTAACGCCCATTTAAATGAACTCTCTATCTTCTTCTGCGCTTTAGACTCTTCTTTTATCTTTTCTTTGTTCTTTGTTTCCGCCTGACAACAGCAGGGTTCCATTAATATATAGAATAGCTAAATTTACACTAAAATTTTCATAAATATAGAGAACGAATTCTTTGCAGGCTAGAGATTTATTGTATTTAAATTTATATGAGTTTCGGTATTCTGTATAGTATATGTAGTGTATGAATTAGCAAGTTGCACTAGATATATAAGTAAGATACATAACTAAATATATGAGAGGACGAGACCTAATGGCCGCCTTCCACTGCGAGCGGAATGGACGAATATGAGGTTAGTGAGTTGACCGAGTTTCGCACGGAAATGAAAATGAAAATGTATGAAAATCATCGTTACGAGTATAGCGGAGTCCGTAATGGGTCCGTTCCGCTCACAGTGGAAGGCGGGCATAAGAACCTAACAACTACGTAAAAGACGGAGCTACGGGCAGGATCAGAGGTTCAAGGTGGTTTCTCAAAGCTATCAGGCAGGCTTACCACGGTAATTAAGGCCTCGAAGGAGGATTCGCCACTTTGAGAGGGAGCGAGAAATGAATAGATTGAATGAGAATTCAAAGTCAAACTGAAACAATCTCACTTCATAGTCATAATGGGCCAAGATTAACGAGACAATAACGCACTAGAAATAACCACAGTTCAATAACAAACCTTTTCCAACAATGAGTTATAAGTTAGTTTAACATTTCCAGCATCCAACGACGCCGACTTACTATCTTCACAGACAATAGTCGCGAATTCCTCAAATGTCGTATCGGCCTTAACTTCGAACTGCTTTTCTTTAAGAATCTCCTTGATAACCTTCTTCTCGTCGTGGAATCGCGCTTTTAGATTCTCGACGTAAAATTTGAATAAGTCTAATGGTGTCGAACCGCTTTGACCTGCAATGGAATTACTATATAATGAAACAGTTTGAAAGTTAAAAAGTAACGTTAAATAAATATCGTTTAAAATACGGCGCAGCGATGGTAAACACTGGTAATATTCCAAATCTTCGCACAATTAATTGAGCACTCTCAAAAGTAATGCTCTCGCGTGATACTCGCCATCAATACCAATACAGTGACAGAAAGTTGACAAGTGTTTTTTCTTTAAGTTTAGGTATTATTTAGGTTTAGGTATATATTATCGTTAGTAATATTATTTATTGTTGAAAAATTTGTAAGGCTTTCGGTTCGTCGTTTCTCATCCATGTTTTCTAATAAAGAACATATTTATCAAGATGAAGAAGACGACACAATCTTATTTGTTTATAATTACGAGAATAAATTTAAATAAAATTACTCAAAACGTAAAAAAATGTTAATGAAATAATCAAAATCCAAATTACTTAAAATAAGCGTAAATTATTATTATTTATACATTAATGAGGTTTCCTAACTCTATGAATTGTTTTTTTCAACACTGAACTTAGCGCACTCTGCTGATGCATTTGAAAATTAATTCACGTTCCAATTAAGCTTCAGCATAATTCGGCGCAGGCTGACAGACTACAGACTCTTAGAATACGGTCCTAGGTTAAAACCAGAGAAATAATATTGCCATGGCTTAAAATGTATTTTAGATTTCGGCTTTTTAAAGAAATTTAAGATTAGTGAAGTATAGTTTACTTTTAAGCCATTTAATTTGCATACATACAAAATAGTATCAAAATTCGAAGACATTTTTTTTAACATGGGTATTTACCAAGCATGGCTGAAAATCTCATATCAGCAGAAATAACTGGATATAATTCCACCCACAGAGACATCGACGTCAACTTTCCCTCTTCGTGGAGACCATCGAGAAGTGCCTGTATAAAAAAAGAAGTATTGAATAAAGTAAAAATATGTTCGAACGTAAAAAAATTTGAGCCTTGGCTTTAGATTTCTGTATATTTTAAATAATTTAATGATGATATAATTTGCAAAAAAATTAAACTTACGTAACTATACTGAAATTTAATACAAAAGTTTAGATAAATTCAAATTCGAAAAAAGTTATTCACCGTTAGTCTATGGAAAAAAGAACCGTCGTGGGATTTGAGGGCGCTGCGTGCTAAATTAACTCTTTTGTGATGATGTATCACGTCATTATAGTTCGACAGCAAATTGATACCTAATGTGAAAATATTTTTTTTTCTTTTTCAAAAAACAAAATGACGTAATAATCATTATATTGCTTTGTAACACCACGCTGGTTCTCTTTCCAAACAAAGTCTAGAAAAGTTCATGAGGATCAGAGCCTTAGTCTGTAACTTCCAATAGAGATACAAAAATTCTTCTCCCAAGGTGACACCAGCGCTATGGATATTGAGAGAACTACATCAATCTTGCATACATAAACGTCGCGCTGGAGGTTACAGAGTAAGGGAGCCGTATCTATATACTGTAAGGCCAAAGCCCAAAGGCAATGTAAATTGTAATGTTACTAGACCCATTTCAAACTATCCTTGCTTCTTTAACAAGAAAAATAAATACTCTTGAAAGTTCAAAACATATTCAAATTTCAATTGGAAATAGGAGTATGTAAGACGCATTACCTTGTGACTGAAAACTTACTACATATCTTATAATTGTCATACAAAGTAACAAATTCAATAAAAACTGTAACAAAACATTTCTCACCAAAAAATTGTCTCTGTTCTTTCTCTGCTGGCGTTTATTTCTCTTTTTGATCTGCTCCTTTTCTTGCACAAACTCTGCTTCCAGATTTCGTATATGTTGTTCAAAAACTATATAGAGAAAATAAAATATATTGTTACGAAGTTATACACAATTAGAGACATTTTCAGCAAACTGAAATGTTATTTATGACCGTTTCAGGAGAAGCTCTAATCACATGTCAGTAAATTATAATTTTCATAAAGTTACTCTTGTTTTCAGGCGTTTTGAGGACTTTTACTACTATACCCTTTTTGATGAATCATTCCTGCCAGAGAAATGTGAATTGAAGTAATTAGTGACAGTACTTTGTAAATTTATTAGCGTGTTTCTTTTGAGTAAGTTGTGTCTTTTGTTATTATTATATTTGTTAAATTAGTTTTTTTATTCTGCAGGACTTGAAAAAGAAAATACCTATAAGAGCATCTTCTTTATCCATTCCAAGTAAGCTCACGTCGTTCTTAAAGGCAGAATTTTCTAGAAGCAACACTTGTGCTTCGCTCCACGTACTACTGTATGTTATTTCATTCATATTTTCTAGTACCTGTTAAATAAAATTTATTAAATTCTCAGTAGAAGATCCAGACACATTCTTATAAATGTTTCACCACCTTTCTCTTGTGACTTTAGAACACAAGTAATGGCAATTGATTATAATATAAAATCTTGTCATTTTCTATTTATACGCGTATTAATATAAATATGGTGTTATTTAACTACTTTTTCGGTAAAATTAACATAGAATTGCAATTAAGATTACAATACTATATATATATATATATTATATATGTAATAAATATTGTATGATATTGAAATGAGTTTCATTACCTGTGCTAACATTTTCATATTCCGTTTTTTAAGAGCTTTAGCTTCTTCCTTTTCACGTTTGGTGATTGTGAAAATACAATCTTCGTAGATATCACGACGGTCCGATTCGGGAACACAGCGCCAAATCTTTAAAAAATATTTAACGTATTAAAGGAAAGTCGCAGAGCGCTTGCGCGCAAATTGCTTAATGTATGGCAATGTCAGACACAGTTACTTGCCCATTAGAAGTGCATAAATACATTAATCTGAGGCCCAGACCGTAAAGGTTATAGCGCCGTTAGTATGTCTATATTATATATGTATATATCTATAATGTAACTATTTACTTAACATAGTTAACGATAGTATAATGTGTGGTACAGATGTTTAACGATAATATTAAATGAGCTTTTGCTTCTATCCACTTTTGTCAATAATTAATCGATCGCTATGAGGACATTTTGATACATCATTTATGTATAACCACAAAATTTGATTAGAACTTGTTAGAATAGACCATTTATTTGAAATAAATGAATATGACAATCTATTAATTGCAGCAGTCTTGAATGGTTTATAATAAAATAAACTGGAGAGAGTATAATTTTGAGACCATTTTATATAGAATATATAGTATATACACTGCTTTTAGTAACTGAAATGTATCATCGTTAACAGTAATTAGTTATTTGTAGGCACAGCAGGCCGATTACGTGCTAAGGGGCTTAAAGAATAATCAAAAACGTAGAAAAAGATTTTTCACATTACGACCCGTAATTCTGTTAATCCGATCAGCGGTTCAAAGCCGAGGCGTATATAGTTCGAGAGACTTTACGTTTCTATGAAAAGGTGAAGGAAATGAAAATTAAAAAAAAATTACCTATTAATTTTTATTGTTTTTATTAATGTTCAGGATCTTACCAGTATTAAAATGCCTTTGTTTTTTTATACGTTTTGTACCCAGTTTAGGACAATCAGTGGCGATTAGGAGAGATCTAAATAAGAAGAGAAGAGAATATATTTCATCGCCTGTTTTATTGTAAAGGCGTGAAGAAATAGAACTTACCTCAAGATTTCCAAACATATCTTCACACTTGTAATACTTGGTGAGGGAAGTAACACGATCACAGGTTAGTAAAAACTCTTCTAAGTTTTCTCTGTTCTTCTTTGTTTTCAATCTGAGTAAGATACGATTACAAGAAGACATTATTGAAGACGGATAATATCTCTATTATTATTGTTATTTAATTAAAGTAAAAATTTAGCTACACGTAACATCAAATCTAACCGAGAGTACCGAGAGTTTTTTACGCCGTCTTTTTCTCTCGACCTACACCCTCTGTCTTCTTTCCCGATGAGTAGGGATGCCTACAAATTCAAATTTAATGACGTGGAATATGTGATACGTGTATCTTGTGTTCCATAATAAACATATTTTATTTTTTTATTTTAACACAAGAATTTACATATGACTTTCTCAGTCCGTACTAACATATTGTATAAACATATGGGGAGCGGCCAATAAAACAAGTTTAATGGAATTAGAACGAGGATATAGGGCTCTTTTAAAGGTAATGCTATTCCGACCATCGAAAGTCGTTCAAGTATCATCTCAGTCAATTATTTTCCTTTAGGAAGCTGTATGTCCTAAGTGTAATTATTTAATATAAATTTTTCTGACCAAGTATTACTATAGCACGCAGTAATCGCAATTATATTTCGGATAATTAAATATAAATATTTTCATTTACCTCTGTTCCTCTCTTTCATCTTTTAGTTTTTGGGTTTTATAAGCATTAAATGCCTGTTTCTTTTCGTTTAATTTCTTAAATGACTGGTAGCGCGGGTCCTTAGAGATTATCTTCACACATTGCTCCCAAGTAGCATTTGATGCCACATTCTAGAAGCAAAAATATCTGTCAGTGTAGTCTAGTCAATAAAACTAACGTCTAGTTTCAATCTATGTCAAATCATTTCTGAACGAAGTCAACTATTTTTAACAGAGCTAAAGACAAGATTGTGACTTGAGATACGAATTAGAATATGGACCATATTTACTGTTTGTAAAGAAAATGCAGGCCTGTAAATACTATTTGCGTATTTGCACTACACTATAAACATTAAATTACACTGACCATTTGTATAAGAAGAACGACTAAATTAAATAGTATCTAATTAAAATTAAGATAAGTGAGACATACCCTCTCCCGTAATAATTCCTTGAAAGCCTCAATGGCCTCTTTCTTATCCTTGTACTGCAACTCGAGCGGTTGCTCTGTTGGTTCTCCATTAACCTGAGTAGGGGGAGCTGCTATTTCTTCTGGTTTTACTGTGTAGTATACTTATTAATTTTCAATTAAAACATCCTGATTATTAATATTAAGATGATTGAGAAAAAATAATCAACAATATTAACATGTTAATAAAGTTTCTCAATAGAAAATGGAGAAGACACACGCCGTCGAGTTTTAGCTCTAGGAGATGCCGATGTAAAATATTTTCTTAAACACTAGGGTGCACCTAGTGCTAGGTGCTAGTGGAATAGATTATGATTTCAGATATTATTTATGCGAGTTTAGACAGCTTAACGACTTTAATATTTTAATTACTATACGAACTGAGTTACATTATATCATGTATATTTTTATGCAATAATAACATTATTAGAATTAGCTTACTTTCATCTGGTATTGGGATAGCATTTGTCAATGAGGGGTCAATGGAGGCCAGAGTTTTGGCCATGGCTTCATCCAAAGCTGAACTTCCTGTTTGAGCGACTAGTGCAGGAGAAGATGGCAGAGGCACTTCTCCAGCTGTCATATCAGCATGTAGTCCTGCCCTGTAAATTGTCATAGGAAAATCAATAAATTCTATATTTTTAATAGCAAACATCATCAAAAATTTGTGTTATCTAAAAATACATACAGGAATCTAATAAAACAACAAAGAAATATTTTACCTAGAGGAAATTTAAAAATATGTTGATAATCTTTAATAAGTGTTGTGGTATTAATCTATTTAGAAGCCAAAAAAGGGCATGGCTATTAGAGACGATAGAGCGGGAACCCTTGTAGGCGCCCGTACCAGATAGTTACAAATAAACTGCGCTCCACCTCTTACAGTTACTATTGAGCCAGACCTGCTAACCAAGGTCAAAACATTTCCCCGAGCGGAGTACCCCAGATCTGCACCAAGGGAAGAGCATCGAACACGACGAAGCCATGCCTGAGGAATCGTCTTCGGAATTACAGACAGCAATAGAGCGGGTGTCCACAAAGAAAACCGCGCCTGACAGCGTGCACGGGCGAATTCTAGTCCCTACCCTCGACGCTTGTCTTGGCGTGCGATTTCGATGTCTCCTCACAGAATGCTTGCGAAAAGGCCACTTCCCTTTGGCATGGAAGACTGGACGACTGGTGCTATTAAGAAAGGGTGGAAAGCCCCCGAGTCACCCTCAGCGTATCGCCCAATAGCCCTGCTGGTGAAGCTGTCAAGCTGTTCGAGCGGATTTATTGCTGATGCTTGATGCTTGTAAATACATTGCCGGTCGTATTTACAAGCATCTAGAGTCTGTGGGCCCTAACACACACGAAGCGCAATTCGGGTTTAGAATTTTATTATTTATATACACTAATCCTCCTCCTAAGCCTCCTTATCATTTAATTATGTAACATTTTTATTATGTTAACACAATGAAGTGTTCATAAATAAATAAATAATAAATAAAGTAAATTTGTTATGATTGCTTATTACATAACAAATTTTCTAATTTTTGGATTGGGAGGGTAGTGTTTACATCATATAATAACTTCTTTTTTTACAGGACAAAATATTACTATAATAATTATATTCCTTGCTTCTTCATGTAAAACTTACATGTACATATCATCATTTTCATATAAAGCTTTTAAGCCGTGATATTATCTATGATTTATGACTTTCCATTTTTCAGCATTACAATTTCAAAAGGGGTTCTATTTCTACAGCCATTGTTGTACAACAGTTGTTGACTAAACATGTATAAACAGCTTTTATGAAAGACTGAAATATCTTCAATCTAATTTGCAAATTGATCTTCTCATAAAACTAACTACATAGTCTAATTTTTCAAACTAATATTATAATTATTATAACAGTACATACTGTGCAGCTTCCTCTGCCTCAATTTTTTCTTTAATTTCTTGCAATTCTTTTGGAATTACCCAACTTGACTCTTTTGTCTCTATATTGTGATAATAAACACGACCAGCATCTGTAGTATATTCCTTCCAAACGCAAGAAGACAATAATTTCTATAAACAAAAATGTATTTAAAATTAATCTCTCCTATTTTACACAATTTATTTCTTCATAGCAAAATAAATAAACAAGTATGTGGAGTACAGTGAGAATATTTCTTAAGAAACTAATACTTGCCTCTGCAGGAGTTTTCAAATCATCTGGCTTTTCCCAGAGGCTCTGTTTAGTAATTGAATTATAATAATATGTGCGTCCATCAGGAGCTTTGTGCTCTGACCATGGACTAGTCTGGTTGGCCATTGGTGATATTTCAGGTGCTGGTGCATTCAAGTCCTGTGTTCATATAATTATAATTTGAAAACTTTTATGTAAACAGCTTGACTTGGGTGTATTGGAGTGAATCAATAGATACTTACAGGTTTAAATGGTGGAAATCCAGGCGGAGGCATAGTAAATGAAGCCATCATTGGAGGATAGGCCATTGGTGGTGGAATAGCACCCATATTTGGTGCCATTCCTGGAACAGGTGGCATGGCTACGGCTGGCGGCATAGGTGGTGGTATGCCACCTATCATAGGCGGAGGCATCAATGGGGCTGAAGCCATCATTCCAGGAGAGCTGGTTTGTGATGCGTCCTATAAATATATAAAATAATTAATACCAATACTTATTTATGTAACTAAACATACAATATTTCAATTACGAAGGACTGAATTTAAAGCTGTTGCTACATATAACTCACCATAATAAATTAATCCTCGCAGGTTATAATCTTATACTATAAATCTGGAAAACTCCAAGATTAAAAAAATTATCGGTTCTGACAAATTTCCACATTAATTTTATGATAATATTTAAAAATCGTCAAGCTTTGCTGGCTACCACCAGAAAACATTGCCGGATTATTGATATTTGATTGTAATTTGTATTAAATATTAATAGCATGTATATACAGATGTCTTTTGTAAAGTTTGTATAGATCCACAGATTAAGTAAAATTACTACTTTACTAGCACAGAGTACTTACAGCACAGTTACTTTTACATTAGAATAAAATTAAAAGACGGAGCATTTATTCACTTCAATTTAAAAAAATTACATTTGATTAATACACCAAAACGCATATTTTGTATTTAGTGTTTTTGTGTTACTTCAATACGCTTAAGCAAGAATGGGTAGTGAAAATGAGGAAGAGTGACCTGCGCCAGGTACTCCAAAAAGGAAATAAGCCAAAAGAGGAGAGCTTTCTGGAACAGAGAGGAACAAACACAGAGTACAGAAGTATCGTCCCAAGAAGTAGGGCCCGGTAAAAACCAATTTAAAGCCAGGTGCAGGGGCCTCATAGCCTAGCGGTCTTATTAAGTGGCAGCTAGGTGAGGGGTACCGGGTTCGATTCCCGGTTCGAGGGCAAGTTTTAACTGAATTTAAATTTGTTCTCGGCCTTTGGGAGTGCTTAAACCGTACATGGAGGACACGGTCGAATTTCTAAAGACAAGCATGAATTTTAAAAAAATCCTTTACTTGACGCTGGCTAATGCACAAATCGTGCCAAAGCTATTTAAAAAAAAGCCAGGTGCACTGTTTGTGACGTCGAAATTGTTTCAGAATACGGAGTTTTAAAGTTACACTCTTTAAGACAAAGGTAGCCATTTTAAATGAAAAGTTTCCACTTTTATGTTATACTATCTTTTAATTTCAAAATTTCCTTTTAATACGATTGTTTTGTACTCGGTGTACGATTATGTTTTTTTTTTCATCTGGCAGCCCTGCCACTGACGTTGATTCAATTGTAGTTTACCAATGTGAAATGTCATATAACTTCTTATGACGCTTGTTTAATAGATCTTAGTTTTGTATAGTTTACCGCGCAACGTTAATAATAGTTAAATAATTAATTATTCCTGATTACTAAATTAACCACTGGTTTATAAAACGATCCTAATATGTCGAGCACATCGCAAAAACATAGAAATTTTGTTGCTGAACCCATGGGTGAAAAACCTGTCACAGATTTAGCTGGAGTGGGAGAAGTTTTAGGAAAGCGGTTAGAAACAGCAGGGTTCGATAAGGTTAGTATTTTTAGCTTTTGATTATAGTTTGAAATTCATGACAGTCTTCTAATAATAGTTGTTTTTATCATTCCTGTGTAAATTTCACTTTACAATAATTATTAATACTATCTAATCAGTATCTCTGATCTGACAAATGTAAACTGTTATTGTTTCCTATTTATTTTCTAACTGAATTTACTATGTATTGTTTCAGGCCTTTGTAGTATTGGGTCAATTTTTGGTTCTTAAAAAAGATCGTGAACTATTTCAAGAATGGATGAAAGATACTTGTAATGCAAATTCAAAGCAATCCACAGATTGCTACCAGTGCCTAAAAGACTGGTGTGATGAATTCTTGTAATATCTTACACATCTTTATATAGTAATGACAGTGAAACAAATCTCAACATTCAACTTATCTGACATCTTTTAATGACTAACTCATCAATTTTGGGCATTATTGTTAATGATTCAATTGCTGTGACATCTTTCATGACCTCTATGAAAGTTCTCTAGATTACCTTCTTGTATTGTTATATAAATTAAACCAGTTGTACTATGTGTCCAAAGCAGTGTTTTATAAGTAAATAGTGGTATTGAAGTTATTGCTATGATTTCTTTAAAGGCAGATACTAAAAAAAGTGTAAAATATATACTATATAATAGAATATTTTTAATAAATAATGTAAATGACTAAAGTTCTTGTAACAAATTAAACTGTTTGTGTTGTAACTAAAGTTATATAATTATGCTAGCTAATATTATTATAATTTTTATAAGGAAAAAATAAGCGTACTCCTTTGAAAGGCAGACATTATTGATTTGTAAGAATACAGAGTTATGAAGATAATGACATACATAAGCATGCAGGTTAACCTCCCTTATTCCTAAAATTTGTATGATTAGCCTAATTAGCTTGAGTACTCTATTTTAAAGAAAAGAGACAGATAAGTACTTTAGTTAAATTGGTGCTATTAGACTAATTTATTTGTTATGAATTAGGGAGTAATATTATTGTATTAACCCTGTATTACCACATAATGTCTTTGTTAATTGAAATAAAGCTTAATAAAAAAATATTTATTGTGGTTTCGTAAAAAAACCTTTGCAATAATTTGCCTTACATGTTTTATACAAAGAGAATATTCTTAACAAAAACCATTTTTTTTTTAATTTGCAGAAACCATATTTAAAATATCTGCCTTTAACTTTACAAAAAAAAATTGTAAGCTTAACTTTTATATTTTCATAACTAAGTGATCATTTAAATAACAATATTTTTTATTTAACTGATTTTAAATGTAAAAGATAGTATTAAATAATATCAAAGAAATGGGGCTTTTGGATAATTTACATATAAAAGTAAATTTTTATATAATACTGTTGTGGTAGTTAATTACTATATGTATCTACTAATTTAAAATTATTACCTTGATATACAAAGACCTATATATCTATATAGAAATTGTGCATGTGTGACAAAATAACCAAACACGAATAATTGCCTAAACTACTCAACCAATTCTTGAAAACCAATAGATTAAACTTAGATTGGCGCAACATTCAAGCTTTAATTAAAACAACGATCCAGAAAATGTTATCAACATTACAAATTAATGTACCTAATTAATAAATATCTTGAAAGCTTTATTCTTCATTCTTTGTTAACAAACTCCAAGCATCGATTAGTCAGGCCGCACACCAGGCATACATTTGTTAATTACGTCGCCACAATCGTTGCGCTACAAATGTATTGAAAATGCGCACATCGGAATTCGGAAGCACAGTTGTAGCGTGGCACCGCTTTGAGAATGTCGACATCATCGTCTGATGACGAAGATTTCTTGATGTGGCGATTAATGAGAAAAAAAAGACGTTATTGGGTTCATCCGTTTAATCAAGATTGCACAAAGTACGGGAATTTCAAAATTTCATTAAATTTTTCGCCAATCTTAGTCCAAATTATTTATGTAATCCGGCTGTTACTATAATCATAGAGCGTGTGAATGTATAATACAGGTTTTTTTTCAACCTCTGCAATAAACTCTACGTAAAATTCAATGTTGTCTTTCATATTTGCAAACCACTGCGACACAAAAAACGAACGTGTTCGATCTTGCATTTGTGTGGCGCGGACACCGTCTCGCTACAAAGTGCGCTCGCCACAAATGTTTTCTCGGTGTGCGTGCTCACGTACAAATGTATGATGAGGGCTTTAAATGTGGCGCTACAATTATCGAGTTACAAATGTATGCTTGGTGTGCGGCCTGACTACGTCTTTATTTCATTACCATGCAATTGTGAGACGAAATACTATAGGCTACGATTGACTTAGAATTATGAAAAACAGATGGCGCCATAAAATCTTAAATGTATCGAATCGTGAGTTTCTAAAATGTATTTAAATAGATTATAGAACTCGATGAGAATGTTTGAATTCAACTATTAAGGCGTTTGAATTCAACTTAATTACATACACTTCCGCTTTTTCGTAATTTTATTGTCGAAAACGCTTCGTTGACACTCACTTCGTTCGCAGCCAAGGGACATGGTGCGGGTCAGACAGTTTCAGTAACGTTTCGTTTCACTCTTGAAAGTTGCCGCGATTTAAAAATTATGACGTAATATTTCAGCTGTACCACATTCGTAATATATCAAATATTTGGCCTAGCCGTCCACTGGTTCATGCCAGATGGCTGATTTATTTAAGCAATATCATCCAGCTACCAGAGTGATAATAGATAGTACAGAAATACTCATATCAAAGCCAAATACCTAACAGCACAACAAACAACATTTGGTAGCTACAAACACCACAACACTTTAAAATTCTTGGTGGGCGCTACACCTGTTGGCCTGATATCGTTATTTTAAGATGAACATGCATGATTTACCAGTGACCGCCAAATAACTGAAAGAAGTTCCTTTAAGCTGTTAGTGATGAAAAATATGCAATAATGGCTGACCTTGGATTCAATTGTGTTATGGTATGTTATTTTAAAGAAGGAATTGAAAAATAAACGTACAAAATAATCAGTGGGTTTTATTGTTTCAAAGTAATTCTTATAAATATACCACATAAAATTTGTCCAATAAATTCTTTTCAATGAATATTAAAAAATATCCAATGTGATAACCTCGTGACAAGATCTGCCTTTCTTCCTGTTAATGAACCGCCCCGAGTCTTCAATTTTGCTTTTAATTAAGCAACAGTTCATGTCGAATACATTATTCAGAAGTTTTCATTTGTAAACACCTTTTTAGATTTACTAAATCGTATCTAAGATTTACGTAAAAGATTCTGAAAACTGACAGCGTATTGTTATGGGTCAAGCGATGATAGCGACATCTGCAATTAGCTTTGCGTTTTCTTCTCCATTGGCCGTTGACCACCGAACAGCGTGAGCAGTGCTACGAAAAGACACACTAACGTCTTTTCGTAGCACTGTCATGGTGTCGCTTATTCTCTAGGCGACACGAACTGTCATTTTCATACAAATTTAGTTTTCTTCTTTCTACATACTGACTACTGTTAAGGCATCTTGAGTAAGCCCCCTATTTTAGAAAACTCTGGATTATAAAGATTTTTATTTTATAATTTATATAATTCTGCCTGATGATCATACTTTAGCCTGAATTTTCAATATATTTATTATTGAGAAAAATTGCTAGTCTATTATAAAATACAATTGTCTTGCTAAATATGTAACGGTAACAATGTCTATTACTATTTACTATTGTCTTTAGACTCTGTGGTTAGAATCAAACAATCTTCGTAAAAATAACATTCAAATGTGATTCAAATTACAAAACAATTAAAAAATAGATAGATACCAAAGTTTTAGTAAAGGAAAATGATAATTCTTCTTACGCAGGCTTTTAATTTCCTGGCTACAGTTCTACAGCAAGTGTTATATTTAGCATCTTTCGTTGGACAATTAATTGTGATAACACTATTGACTCTAATAAATTTTATATTTCGAAGTTTAAAAAGTGCTTTAGTGTTTTTTCAAATCGTATACGAAGACAATGTTTTTATATTAACAGAAGAATTACCAAACTATTTATCATTATACTTTGAGACTGTACATGTACAATACTTGCATATTAAGAGTGGCTTGTGGCTACTGTCCAGTGAAATAATATTTAAAATTACCTGTTTCCTTACATCAATCAGTAATTTAATCGATACATTACTGTTAATATTTTTTGAAATATTTATAATTTTAAAAAAGACTTTGTTGTTATTGGGAGATGCACTATGGATATTAATAACATTTATACCATTTCATTTACCATATTTGCTTAGAGTACTAGTAAATTATATCAAAGAATTTATTATTACTTTAATTATTGATCTGTACAAAAGTGTATTAAAGTTTACAAATTTTTTATCAGATGTGCCTTTTGAGTCATTCATTGGCATTATGACTGCTATAGCCTTAATACGCTTTTATATAACTTTTCAAATTGAAATACATTTGGAGATATGGAATATATATTTTGCTATTGTAAGGAAGTTGTGGTATTTATACTATTCAGTTTATAACTACTTTATGGATACAAATGTTGCTATAATAGCTAGAATTGCTAATGGAGAACAAATTATGACAAGAGATATCCCACCAGAGGATGTGGAGGAAATAAATCCTGCTGATGCATTATGTGTTATATGCCAAGAAAGACAAAAGTGTGTATTAATATTACCATGCAAACATGTGTGTCTTTGTAGGGAGTGTTGTCTTCGCCTTTACGGGTATCAGCGTACTTGCCCTATTTGCAGAACATTTATTTATCACTCAGTAACAATTTATTTGTGATATTGTATTGTAATACAGATCTGGTTCTCTATAATTGGAATAATATGTAGGGGAAATAAAATTTAATATTTTATAGAATATTATTTATCTTGTGTACCTTCTTCTTGTCTTCTTAATTTTCCCTTTGTAAAAATTCTAGCATCTTGTGTCAATAAATAAAAAATATTATAGGTTATTATATTATATTTACTTGCTTTAAAGTATACCATCCAGTTTGTTTTACATATATCAATACACACTATAATATATAGCCATAATTATGCTATAAAAATTATTGATAACATTTAAGTAATATTATTTTTATATCGTATATTGTGGGAAGCTTTATATAAATTCAATGTAAAAACTGCAGAAATTAGTATAATAAAACCAATGGCACAACCGATAATATCACCAATCTGCATGTAAATCCACTCATCAAATAAAATGCCAGATGCAACTATTACTAAAGTTGTAAACATGACATAATAAACAGGTGTAACAATGTTACTATTAAATATGTCTAATGATTTATTTAAATAATTAATCTGAATAATTATGCCTGCAATAGCTACTATAAATATTAACCAAAATATAAACATATCAGATTCATGACTGTTTATTCCATCTCTAATACCAAGAGATATAGCCTTACAAAACACTACAGACAGGCTTCCTATGGCAGAACAAATTATAAGATATACTGTTATGTTAGTTTTTCCATATTTTGGAACTAACGAGTACTTTACAACCATAAATAATATGATTATAGAAAATACATATGACAAAAACAAAGTATCACCCAATCTCACTACTAACTCTGAAAATGTTTTAATATTATCACTTTTAGGAGAATGTACAATTAAGATAATAGAACCGATAACACAGAGCACACAACCAACCTGAAAAAGTAGAATTTATTGTTACTGACATCATGCATCTTCCCTAAAACGCAGAAAATCAAGAATAAAATTATAAAGTTTTTTTAAAGCAAATATGATCAACTACACATTTGACAGGAAATTAATTAAAAGAGAATAGTTATATTAAAAGTACCTTTCCAACAAAATGAAGTGTTTCCCCAAGAAATTTAGATGATAATACTGCAGTAACAAGTATGCTCAGTGCTCCAAGAGGTGTGACCAATGCTGCTGGTACAAAAGCATATGCTAGGAGATTTGCTCCCTCTCCAATTCCCACTGTACAAAGAATTTTCCATGTATTATCAGCAATATTGAAAATAACATAGTAGTAATTGATGTTTATTTACTTGTTAATAGTCCCAGCCACCACAGCCGTTCTTTTAAATATGAATAACCCCCAGATGAAGCTCTCAAATTACCTTCTAATACTACTCTTTTTAAGGCTTTCTTTTTGACAATAAAACTTATGCCAATAAAGACACTAGATGAAATCGCTAAACTTAATCCAATTATGTAGGATATATATTCAGAGTTTTGTTTAGCCATATAGTTATTTGCCATAATTACTGTGTCTTGTACCACTTAATTAATTCTCTTGTACACCTTACAATATGGTACAATTATATTAATGAATTAAGAAATATTTTTTTAATACATCTGTTATAATTAGGATAGATAATTAGGTATATTTCCGAGTCAACCCTAGAATGATAATATTAATTCAAAGGATTTTCTTCAAAGAGGATCTATAAAACGTCACTTAATATGATATTTCATGCACAAGCTTTAGCCTTTAAGGACTATCGTAAATACACGCAATGATCTTACGCCGACTTTATACCCTTTTGATCGACTGTTATTGACCCGTGACCGCAAAGACATCTAAAATCGGTACTAGTACTAGCATTAGTCTACGACAGTCGACAACACAGGATTCAGGAATATTATTTTATTGATTTTACCTTTTTTTTTTAATGAAGTACTAGAGTATGGCTACAAGATTTTGACATTTATTATGGACAAGTAAAAATGTGATAATCAATCGAAATTATTGAGATAAGATCACAGGATTCGATTCATATTAATACAACAAGGTATGTATTGGAAATCAATCCAAAAGTTGTGGTTTGGACACTGAATTGCTTTGTTTGTTACTTAAAGGTAAACATTTCGAAACTTTTTTATAAATATTGGTGTTTCCTATTAAAACTATACTAATATGAAACGCCTGAGAATTAGAGTTTAGCAACTTTAAAATAATATAGATATTACATATATGCTATAATATTTAGTTTATGTTAATAGATTAAATTTTTTAAATTGGTTTTATTATTTAAATTAATATAAGAATAATTTAATTTCTGTTACGTTTTTAAATGTTAAATCTTTTCTATTCAACTCTTTTTATATTTTATTAATTTCGATTATTATTATATTTAAATGTTGTTATTTCATTTAAAAAAATAGATTGTTTTTTGTTCTAAAATGGGATCTAGTGCATCACTTAAGGATACACAAAACAGAGCGGAGAAGCCGGTGATTTAAAAATTTTAGCACTATATATTAGTATTGCCAGCTTTACTGTTTCTGACTTCTGTTTCTTCTTGTACTGAGTACTCATGATTTTCCCGCCAATTTTATATGTCAAAGTCCCATAAACGAGTTAAATCGAAATCGCGGTTTATTATATTTTATATTACTTTGTAACTTTCGTGTACATCTTATTCTTAAAGTACTTATTCCCATCTGGCATGCCTGTGCTAATTGTTAACTTGAAATAGTTAACAATTTTCTAAAGTTTATTCCTAAAAAGTTGTATATCACGTTTAGACTGACGTTTGTTGTTAATTGAGAAAGTACGTAAGTGTGTACTGATTTCTTGATATTCCATTACATTTACACATTTCAAATGAGTTAAGCCGAAATATATTTTTTCTACATTCTATACCTATTACCTACCATTCGTGTTGTTCAAACTTTAAAAATATTGTAATTTCAGCATTCCAGGAAAATACAACAATTGGAATTCTATTTCACCAACTAGGCACATTTTTCTATCAAAAAAATTCTATAATACATCAGCAAATTACAAAGTATTAAAGTTCACAATGGTTGGAAAAATGAATAAGTTATACGTCCTCAAACGTGGTAAGTAATAAACGTGGTTTTAAGCCATTTAAGGTACACTTGAAAAGTTATTTAAGCTACTTTTGCTGTCTTTAGTTATTATATGTAATATTATATTTAAGACTTTTAAATTTTAAATTAGATGGAAGGATGGAAGAAGTACACATTGATAAGATAACATCAAGAATAAAAAAGCTTTGCTATGGGCTTAACATGGACTTTGTAGATCCAGTAAGTATACAAGTTTACTTCAAGAATTATCTGTAACATGCAAATTTTACATTATATTATTCAATATTCAACTTATGTTATGTATAGACTATGAATCTTCATTCTTAAAATACTTATTATCAAAGTATGACACTGTTATTATTGGGTATATTAATTATATCAAGATCCTGTGATTTTATTTATGTATAGGTAAGCATAACACTGAAAGTTATAAGTGGCATCTATTCTGGAGTGACAACAGTTGAACTAGATAATTTAGCTGCAGAGATTGCGGCTACAATGACAACAGATCATCCAGATTATGCTGTTCTTGCAGCTAGGCTTGCTATATCCAATTTACATAAGGAAACAAAAAAACATTTTTCAGGTAACTGGTGATCATTGCTATTTAAGAATAAATATTAAATATTAATTTTCATGGGTAAATAATCTTGTCTATATTTTATTTACAGATGTTATGTCTGATTTATATAACATTATCAACCCACATACCAACAAAAAGGCACCCATGATATCTGATTTTCATTATAATGTTATTGTAACAAATAAAGACAGATTAGATTCAGCAATTGTATATGACAGGGACTTTAAATACAACTATTTTGGTTTTAAAACTTTGGAAAGATCATATCTTCTAAAGATTAACAATAAGGTGAGTTTTTTGCATTACACCCACTCTCAATAATGACAACAATTGACTAATAATGTGCATTTTAAGTTGCTAAAATTAGTAAAAACTGGGCAGCTGTGTACATTATTTTGTCGCTTTATTATCCTAGCCCACAATAAACTCAACTGTCAGCATCATGCATACGAGGTTTCTAAGAAATTAATTCTTTTGTTTACTAATTGGGATTTCTTGCATGTGTAGACTGTTGTTGACCATGTATGACTTATAAGTAGGTGTCATGGATAATCTATATGTTTTCATATTCTTAGTTGCTCACCAACTTTCAACCTGCAAACATGGCTAGTAAAAGAAAATCACTGTGTAAATTATCAGAATTTTCTTCTCTCCAGTTAACAACAACTCTGTATAATGCTATAAAATTCACAGCCCCTTCAGTGTCGTTATATTGAGTTAACATTGTATGTTTATTGGTTTACCCTATTGTTAAGGTTTAGGCTATTTAAAAATGTAATTTTTTGCAGGTTGCGGAGAGGCCACAACATATGTTAATGAGAGTTGCAATTGGTATACATGGAGATGACATAGATGCTGCCATTAAGACATACAATTTGTTATCTGAAAAATACTTTACTCATGCCAGTCCAACTCTTTTCTCAGCAGCAACACCTAGACCTCAGCTGTCTTCTTGTTTTTTAATTGCTATGAGAGATGATAGTATTGAGGGTATATATGATACCCTAAAGCAATCTGCTTTAATATCAAAGTCTGCGGGTGGAATTGGTCTTCATGTTCATTGTATAAGAGCTAAGGGAACATATATAGCCGGAACAAATGGGGTTTCAAATGGCTTAGTGCCTATGTTAAGGGTGTACAACAACACTGCAAGATATGTAGATCAAGGCGGTAATAAAAGACCAGGTGCATTTGCTATTTATTTAGAACCATGGCATGCTGATATTTTTGAATTTTTAGACCTCAAAAAGAATACAGGGAAAGAAGAGGTGCGCGCAAGAGAGCTTTTCTATGCTCTTTGGATTCCTGATTTATTCATGAAGAGAGTAGAAAAGAACGAAAATTGGAGTCTCATGTGTCCTCACAATTCTCCTGGCCTTGCTGATTGCTGGGGAGAAGAATTTGAGAAGTTGTATGAACAATATGAAGAAGAGAAAAAGTATGTTAAACAAGTTCGGGCACAAGTTTTATGGAAAGCAATAATTGAAGCACAAGTAGAGACTGGAACACCATTTATGCTGTATAAAGATTCATGTAACAGAAAAAGCAATCAACAAAACCTTGGCACAATTAAATGTAGCAATCTTTGCACAGAAATTGTAGAATACACCTCGGAAGATGAAGTGGCTGTCTGTAATTTAGCATCAATAGCTCTCAACATGTTTGTCAATGAAAACAAAACCTACAATTTTGAAAAGTTAAAGGAAGTCACTAAAACAATAACCCAAAATTTAAATAAAATTATTGATGTGAATTACTATCCAGTTCCAGAAGCTAAAAATTCAAATATGAGACACCGACCAATTGGGATTGGTGTTCAAGGTTTGGCCGATACATTTGTTTTAATGCGTTATCCATATGAAAGTGAAAATGCAATGAAATTAAATCAACAAATATTTGAGACCATTTATTATGGGGCCTTAGAAGCAAGCTGTGAATTGGCAGAAAAAGAAGGTGTATACAGCACTTTTGAAAATAGCCCTGTCAGTAAAGGCATTTTGCAATATGATATGTGGAATAAAATACCTACGGACCTTTGGGATTGGGTTGCTCTAAAAGAGAAAATTTCTAAATACGGTCTTCGTAACTCTTTACTTCTAGCGCCTATGCCGACCGCATCCACAGCACAAATTCTTGGAAATAATGAGTCATTTGAACCATTTACATCCAACATATATCAGAGAAGGGTTCTGTCAGGAGAATTTCAAGTAGTGAACCACCATCTTTTGAAAGATTTAACACAAGCAGATCTTTGGGATGAAGACATGAAAAACCTTATCATTCATAATAATGGTTCAATTCAAAATATCGAAAGAATTCCAAAAGAAATTCGTGACTTATACAAAACAGTCTGGGAAATTTCAGTTAAAACGACGATCCAAATGGCAGCCGATAGGGGCGCATTTATCGATCAAAGCCAGTCTTTTAATATTCATGTTGCTGAACCAAATTATGGAAAGTTGACTTCTATTCATTTTCATGCATGGAAAATGGGGCTTAAAACTGGAATGTATTATTTGCGCACAAAACCAGCTGCCAATGCCATTCAATTTACGGTTGACAAATCAAAAGTCAAAGTTGAAAATGGTAAAGTTGATAAAGATGAAGCTGATATGTCAATGATTGCATGCTCATTACTTAACAAAGACCAATGTCTAAGTTGTGGTTCTTAGTTTTATTACAAATAATTTTTAAGAACTAAAATTGGTTTATGTTTTTGCTTTTATAATAAATGCTTTTATAATCATATTATGGTTTTACTTTTCCCCACATAACTAGGTATTATATATCCATTTATTATATTTTTTTCATAAAAAAATCAGTAGTAACGAAACGATATTGAACAAAAACATACATGGTCTATTCAATACATAGAAAATATTCGGTATACCATATTATGTCGGTTACCCATCTCGTTTACTTGCGCTCCAAATGCAACTGTAAAAATAATATTTTAAAAGTATCATCAGCAGCCAGTTGTATTTAAAACCCGCAGAGCAATAGCAGCATATTTTATAAATTGTATAAGCCCGATTAGAAAATACTATAAATTTCATATACCTACTAGATATCCATGAAAAGTTTTGAATTATTATTATTATACCTAGGGATGTGACATTCTGCATAAAAAAATCGATTTTTTATTAATCGATTATTTTTTTATTTCGTTTTTTATTTTTTATTTCGATTATCTCGTTTTGATAGATTTTAGGTGAAATTTGATAAATGCTGAGTGTATGCCTTTTCAGTAGCATATTGCAGTATTTTTGTTGTCTTTTTAATTGTATGTAGTCTTGTGCTGCTGAAAAAATTTATTTCACTTTTAAATTATAGTGTTCCATTCAAACTTGAGTTTTTGTAAAATTAATTGGTTTTATCATCCTTTCGATGTTTTACAAAAAAACATCAATGCATCGCGTATATCAATACATCTTCGAAGAATCGGATTCAATGTATCGCATTGTAAACATCGTTGTATATCGAATATCCCTAATACTAATAGTTCGAGGTCCGGGTTATAAAAGACCACACATAATGTCGGGAGGTAGCAGATAAAAAATCGACTATGATTGATTTTCAATTATAGAAATAATCGATTATTTTAAATATAAAAATCGCGTAAAAAAATCGATTATTTTTTCACATCCCTAATTATACCTATAACTAGCGACCTTCATGGATCATTCTATATATAAAAAAAACTATAATAAAATACGACAGACGCAGCGGTAGGCTTGTTATAAATATAAAAGACAAACATTCTGTCATTGAATTTTTTGTCGGTACAGTGGAATGTGGAATCTATAAAACTCGAATGTCAAGAGAAATGTGAAAAAATCGTGTTAATGAGTTTTCGACTTAACAAAAACCTCGAGATACATACAGAGGCGCAATTTCTAGGTGTATTTTTCGATTTGAATAACTATTCAACCTAAGTTTTGTAGTATATATTTTATAGATATTCAATTTAAATAGGTACCTACCTATTAATAAAGTAAACTGTACACTTTAAAAATCCGTTATCTTTTGATTTAAACAATTTGAGCTTAAAAAGTTTTATGAATGTATTCATTCATTGGACGTGAAAAAAAAAAACAATATACATTTTAAAACATGTCAATCGTAGTATTTTATATTTAATTAATTTTTCCTATAACTTCTAAGGATAGGATAAATAATATCTAATGATTCATTGATCTCAGACCGACACTTGCCACCTGAAACAATAAACGCTTTTAAATCTACTTATGTTTGTGTTCATAATTTGTTTCGGACCAGGGTTGTTTTCTTGGTTGGTCTTTGTTTGTAACCACAAAATTGCTATTGAACATATAATACATTGGTTTTAATGAAGAATTGAATTGTGGTTAAAGAAAGAGTGGGTTTTGCAATAGCGTAATAAGTAAAACATTCATTTACAAGGATTATTTTATGGTAAAAATGAAAATCTTTAATTTATACTACTGTGGACAAAACTATATTTTTTAAGACTTACCTGTTATAACCATTTTTCCATTAACAAATATTAACAGAACGACCCTTGGCCGCACCATTCTATATACCAGGCCAGGAAAAAGTTCTGGTTCATAAGATGCAAACTGGCCATGTGCTTGTTGGAGTGCTTCTAATCTAATGGGAAATCTTAAATCTGCAGTTGCAATAAAATTTTGAACTTTGTAGTTTAAAAACTTTACCTAAAATAAATATATATATACACCTTTATTTTATTATATATATATAATAAAAATGTTTTATTAAATGACACAAACAGAAGAAGCAACAGAAGAAATCTAATGTACACACCGGAAATCCTAACTTCTGCACAATTCTAGCAAATTTTCTTGTTGAAATGTAAGCATCATGTTCGTTTTTTGCTCCTGTGCACACAATTTTTCCAGATCTGTCAAATAAAGTACAGTAAATTTTTTGGGATCAGCGAATTTTAGTCTAAAATACTAGGAAACAGGTTCCATTTTAAATTACTTAAAACTGCTGACAGACTGGCTGTAGAGATAAATAAATTTATATCATACCTGAAAACCAAAGCTGTTGCCCGGGGCTCTAAAATTTTCATAACCACTCCATGAAATCTTGCTGGATTGTATTCAGAATACCTAGTGCGACGATAAATTTCTAACAAGTTAAGTTCACATCCTAAACTAACAGTTGCTACACAATTTCTGAAATAAAACATTGTCACCAAATCATTAGTTTGAAGATTAATAACACAGTCACAGCACACAATTATAACAACTCTCAGCTACACTATCAAATACATACACACCTATTCGCACACTCACACATTCACGCATAATTAATGTTTTATGAGACTTAGTTGTAACACTAAAATTACTATTAAAAACAAACTGTTTTAAACATGTATCATGTACCACGTAATAATTGTTATCTAGTTACCCGCAACACAGGGACTCTCTATGGGGATTAGCGATAGATCACTTTTGTCACAAATAAAGTTTTTTATTTGTTAAGATTATTATTACTTTAAAAAAAAAATTACATTGTTTTAAAAGGTGTCAAGTGCCAGAAGAATCTATCCATGAACCTTAATATGCAAATATATAGTGCACTGAGTTATAACTGTTTCAAATCTTTATATATATGAAAATTATTTTTTATAAATATAACAATGTTATTGTAATGAGTATTAAAATAATGTAACACTATTGAAATTATCAATTTGAAAAAAACTGTAATTCTATTTTACATAGCTCTACCAGACATAACTTACTGCAATTTAATACTGCTTTTAACTTGACTGGCAGCACTAGCCATTGGGGTAATTGGTACCATTGAGGAATGTGGATTGAGAATTTGTGGGGTAAACGACCGATTTGTAGGAGTCAGAGATACTTCACCCACAATTCTTGTTTGTGATGAAACTTGGGTTTCCGTAGGGTTATTTTGACTTGGTGTTGACATTGTAATAGATTTTACTCTTTTTGTTGCATCCAATTCATCATCCCTACATTTTCCTGATATTTCATCACACATGTCCTTAAACAATATTATAAACATCTTTAAAATGAATGTTAATATTGAAAGAAATCAGAATAAAAGTATAATATAATAAAGGATGAGGTAAAAAGTAGTAAGTAAACTAAGTCACTCACACCTTTCTCACAAGTAAAATTAACTGGAGGTTAGAGGTATTATTATCAACATGTTAGAATTATACTTACATTACAGGTGAGTTCTGTAGATTCCATTATTATGGTTTGAAAATTTGCTTTTATCAATCTCAGAAACGTAAAAGGACTTTCGTAAAGAGTATGACCATTTAGTTGTAGGTTTGTCTTTCTATAAATACAAAACTACTAATGTGATATGTCCTACAGCCTACTCCAAGTTTTACAATTATATAAAATACATCAGAACACTATTAATATTTCAAGTTTGTTATTAATTTCTGGATAGTGGATAGTTTTTTTTAAATTAATTATTAGATGAGCATGGATGCAAGTCTTTTGGATTAATAGAGTAGAAATTTGACTAATGACTTAAGTAATAAACTAAAATCAATAGGTATATACACTATTGTTAAGACATCTTGACTAAGCCCCCAGGGGGTCTAGCCTTATTACTACCGAAAAGTTTTCTACATACACTACCGTTGTTTGTACGTTGAGTTGACAATCTTTTGACAGTTTACAATCTCGCGAGATAGATTACTATCTAACGGTGTTTACAATTTTACGGTGACATATATATGTATATACATCGATAGCGTAGCTCCGAGCCCCGTCATATTTTCTCTGGATTAAATATATGTCTAATGTCACTTTTATAAACCTAATAATAGTCAAAACTTCACAATATAATTTTTAATTTGCTATAGCAAGCTGAAAAATTTAACATAAAAATTTGAGCTAGGTCGGGAGAATTTTCGATTATCGTGGAATTTATGGAAAGGTACAATATGGCATAATATATTAATTTAATTGGTTTGGTAAATAATAAGGTTTCTTGAATGTGAAACCTGTTTAAATGTATTGTTTAGCAGGAAAAGCCATTGAAGTGGTTCACATTATCCAATATCCTCTTACCTGTAGCAATATTCTGGTGAAATAAACGAATATTGTATATCTAATTCATATATAAATGACTTGTACCTTACTAATAGTTAGGAATTGGTTTATATTAAACATACAGGTTGGAAAATAAAAAAGGTTTCTGTCATAGTTATTATTTGGCCCCCTTGTAGCGATTGCATTGTATAAATTGTTTATTTCTTCGAAGTTAGAACTGCCAAATTTCTTAACTTTTATCAAATCTGATGCTATTGCCATTATTTCATATTTTTTATACTAAGGCAATAGAAGGTAATTTTACGATTTGCATACACGAATAAACTATTTCTTTCTAAAGGGTAAATTGAGTCATTACAAGTTGCGACATCGGACTCACGTGAGAAGCTACAACTGACAGATGTCAAATATAACTATTAAATTGGCCTTAGTCGGTAGTCCTAGTAATCTGTGGTTGCTGGCACTGAGTACTGAGTAGTAAAGAAATAAAAATAAGGTTTATTTCGATATTGAATTTCAATTATTTTTAATCCGATATTATCATTGTGATCTTACATTTGAATTGATAAATTTGTAAAAACATAAGATGGCACCAAAAGCTGGTGGTGACTCCGCTAATGTAAATAATCCATCGGTGTACAAGGATAAAAGCAAACCTAACGATATACGCCTTAGTAATATAAATGCCGCTAAAGGTAAATAAACCCTATTTTTTAAATAAATTTTGTGTATATTTATAAAATTACACATTTAATCGATTTGACCAATTATAAAATACTTTTACTCGTTTTTGAAGACAGTGTAGTAATATTTTAACCAAATTAAGATAGGTGATCAGCCAAGAACACCTGGTGTTTAATTTATTTCTTTTAAATTTAATACTGGCCTTTTCAGTGTTTTGAGTTTAATATTAATTAATCAAAGGCTAAATAAATTATATGAAAATAAATTGTTACTGAATAAAAAATTATTTGGATTATTACGCTATTAATAGGAAATTTATACTACTTCAAAATATAGGTAGCAATATTATGTAATGATTAAATGTTAACTACTGAATTCACAATTTCAATTATTAATATAATTTACAATGAAAATTACGATCATTGACATAATTTTACAGCTGTATCTGACGCCATAAGAACTAGCTTAGGACCCCGAGGAATGGATAAAATGGTATGTACTCCAAATAATTAGCCCTTATGTTATGCTTGTTGGAAAGCAAAAGTAAAATATGTTACATACATATCATAATAAAACTTTAAATTAAAAACAAAGCTTTGATTCTTGTATGTCAAAAACATATTGAATTTGTAGCATAGTATATTTACTGGGTTTGAAGCCAAGTAGCACTTTTATTACTCTGCTTCTGACAGAAAACATATTGCTATCACAAGTACATATATTTAGACTCTTAGCTTTGTTAAGAACACTTAGAAAAAATTAGAGGACAGAGTGGAAGAGCTTTTTATATACCATATCAAGCTATGTTTGTTTGGTCATGCTAATATAGGAACTACTCATTTTATTTGGAAATTATACTTTAAGTTTGCCTTAGTAACCTAAGGCTTAGTAAAGGCTTTATAATGCTAAACAAATTTGTTCTAAAATAATTCATTTATTGTTAAGATATAAGTTAATTTTTATCAATATAAATACTCTACTCATTCATAATAATCCTTGAACTTAATTGTTTTTGATATCATTTGATTTTACTAAATTACATCAAAAAGTATAACCCTTACATGCATAATATGCAATAAAAGTCTCAAATCAATGTGGTTTAAACAGTGGAGCTATACTATGTAATATTTGTGTAGTTTTTTTTGATGTCAGTTTAAATAAAATAACAAAAATTGTTTTAGATCCAAGCTGCCAATGGTGAAGTAACTATAACTAACGATGGGGCCACAATTCTAAAACAAATCAATGTAATCCACCCAGCTGCCAAAATGGTAAGTATTTAATGAATATGCTAAGGTTAGTAAGCATCCTTTTTGCCATGCCATGAACAAACTCACACCAAAACCCTTCTCATAGAGCCTGGTTATATATACCACTTACCCACCTCAAGTGCATACCACACTTACCACATTCTAATGTGGTCTAAGTGTGAGATTCAGAAAGCAGACTAAGCATTCCTGTATGTTAAAATCAAATATCTTTTTGACAGACAGAAGTCAGACTTAGTGGAAACTATTATTATCTAATGTTAAAATTCCACATTTTGACATCCAGTTATGTGCACTCTACAATCTTACACTAAGGGAACTAATGGCTACAGGTTGATGCTGTATATGTTTCAATTAGCCTCCCCTTCTAGCTCATACTAGATTTATAGATGGATGATGCATTTTTAATTGCCATATTATTCCATTAATTACTATATCACTTATAGAGCACTACACTAAGTTTTTGCTGGGAAATATACCCTGCTACCATGTTTACTTGATTCAGCCTGTAGCAAGCTTTTGCCCAAGTTATTTGTTTCTAGTTTAGGCAACATGAGAAAAAAAATTCAGAATACAAGCATCTTTTCAACTTTTTAAAATATTAGTAAAACATTATCATTTTATATTTATAAATATTACTTCATATTAAACTAAAAGCATACCTACTATTATACCTATCAGCTAGTGGAGTTATCTCGTGCACAAGATATTGAAGCAGGCGATGGTACCACGTCAGTGGTTGTTATTGCTGGGGCGCTCCTCGATGCTGCTGAAAAACTGTTGCAGAAAGGAATACATCCAACGGTTATATCAGATGGCTTTCAGAAGGCTTTACAAATGGCTCTACAGGTATTATTACGTTGCATTTTGTATAATAATTGTAGCAATAAAATTCTAAGAATCATACACATGCTATTACCTAACAAATAGGGAAATTGTAACAGTTTCTTAAATATCTCTTTCAGGTGGTTGAAAACATGTCTACACCAGTAGATTTGTCTAATGAAGATGCTCTTCTCAAAGCTGCTGCTACATCACTAAACTCAAAAGTTGTATCTCAGCACTCAACTATTCTAGCTCCTATTGCAGTACAAGCAATTTGTGCAGGTAAATTATTTTTAATTTCGAAACAGCTTTCTTATGTAGTAATATTTTTGTGATTAGTAAACAAATACTTTGAGAGAGCAGATTAAGTTGGTTTATAAAGTACTTTTTCAATACTTTACTCATATAGAAAAACTTGTAATTTTGAAACACCGTTTTTAAATTAATAAGAAAACTTATAGTATTAAATTTTATAGAAAATTTGTAAAATAAATGCATCTACATTTAAACATTATTTAAATTAACTAGTAATGGAGCCAATTCCCGGTGGAGTGGGTGCTCGAGTAGATTTACGTGACGTTAAGGTTATCGAACGCATCGGAGGGACCGTTGAAGATACTCAGCTGGTGCAAGGATTAGTTATCGCCCATCGGGCAGCTAATGTTAATGGACCTCATCGCATTGAAAAGGCTAAAGTTGGTCTCATACAGTTCTGCATCTCACCACCCAAAACAGATGTTAGTATTTTTATACCATTTTAAACCTATTGTATGAGCATGTTAGCCTGTATAAACAAATAATATGTGTTTTATAATGCATCAACTATAACAGATATTCAATAATCTTTAGATCCAGGCATATATGATATATTTAATTAATTTTTTTTGTCTTGACCATAAATTCATTTCTTTAAAGTCACCTTTTCACTTCTTTAATAGTTTCTGTTTCTTGTGTTGTTTTTGATTCTTATGGCAGTGGGTATCCAATACTTTTAACAGTTTTATCTTGTGTTCGTTTTTCTGTCATCGTCATCATTCATTTTTTTGCTATATCTATTATCTAATAATATTATATAGGAAGAAGCCCTGGGTATGTGTTAAATGATAGGTGTCTGAACTTCACATCACAACTGATGTAATTAAAATTTAAAGTATGAATGGTAATATCAAAATTACAGATGGATCACAATGTGATTGTGTCAGATTATGCTGCCATGGACCGTGTACTAAAAGAAGAGCGTCAGTACATATTGAACATTGTTAAGCAAATCAAAAAAGCTGGCTGCAATGTTCTGCTGGTACAGAAATCAATCTTGAGGTAATGCCATTTAACATTTTTTGTTCACTCCAAAACTCAGCACAAATTGTTGTACCCATTTAGTGTTGTTTATCAAATTATATTTTAAACTTTTACCTGTAAAATAACAACCTATATTTAAAATTGATTCATCTTTTAAATTTCAATAGGCTCACTATTTCTTGGAGTATCAATATATGATTTTTAATTTCTAACCAATTGAAATGAAGAAATGAATTAATATTGAAGGCTAGTTTTGAAATTACAAAATAATTACAGAGATGCCCTGAGTGATTTGGCCATTCATTTCTTGGATAAAATAAAGACAATGGTCATCAAAGACATTGAACGCGAAGACATTGAGTTTGTTTGCAAAACCCTAGGATGTAGGCCAATTGCATCCCTGGACCATTTCACTCCTGAAAATCTTGTCAATGTAGATTTAGTGGAAGAAGTTAATGAGTCTGGTGGGAAATACATTAAGGTTTGATACTTTTTCTCTAAGACTTATTTATAATGAACATTATTATTTTACATCTATTATGTATAGTATTGTCTTTATTGACATAACCTTTCCACATTTAAAGAACTTTTTAACCGGATTAAAGTTATGTATTATTAAAAATTTACAACTATTTAACATAATTTTAAATTTATCCAACGTTTCGCGTGCTTTACAGCGTGCGTGGTCACGGTAAAGCTTACATACATACGCTTTGACCAACCGAAAGTACTTGCGAAAGAAAAAAGATTCTTCCCAAGATTGGTTCTCAAGAATCTCTTCCCAAGAACTGTTTTGTCATTTTAATGTAATGTACAGTTAAATAATAGATGACGGGGTGCAGCCAAGGCGGTCGTACGGTGTGCGTGGTAACTCGCGGGTCAAGCAGCGCTGTAGTGGCTGAGGCGGCGCGCTCCCTTCACGACGCCTTATGCGTGGTACGCTGCGTCGCACGACGGCCTGCCTTACTACCCGGTAAGTGGTTTTCACAGTAATTGGCTTCACTGCTAATGCTACTAGCAAATTAGTCTTCTAGCCCGCCTTTTCTTTTCAAAGAGCCATAATGTGTGGAAAAGTAAGATTCTACACGATACTTCATATTATCCGCGCTGGTTAGATTCGAGCGGGAGGGCCGTATTGTACTATTGTATTGTTCATCAAATTTAGTATTGTGTACCATGGTTACCATTATTTATGTATGAAAATGTCATCGTAACCCCCATGATAACAAATACGATATGTACTCTCATCCACGTTTTATAGGACGATCTTCTCGCGCTTCCCTAATTTCATCTTAGGTACTGTCACTGATCTCAGGCTGGCACGACTATTTGCTACTACATACAATATGTTGGCGATAGACGGGGTCACGCCAGTGTTTGTCTATGGCCCCTAAATACCTATCAAAACATTGTTCATTTTATCAAAGTAGTTGTTTTGTGTTTTTATGGTATGAATTCTACCAGAAGAGCAATGTGTCTTCAATCGTATTATCGGGAGATGAGCATTCCGTTTAAAAAGCCGAAAATGTAAATTCTTATAAAACGTTAATAATATTTGTTAAAAAGGTGGAGGGGCTCCGGAAGCTGCAGCCGCCGCGGCGCTGTCCCATGCCGCTCTTGTCGCGCCTGGTGCCGACCACTACTGCCTGAGGGCCTACGCTGACGCCCTGGAAGTCATTCCTTCGACTCTAGCTGAAAATGCTGGTAAGATAATAGAGCAAACACAAACGTATATTATGAGTTTTGCCAAACGATACAGAAGTTACTATATACTTAACTTCTGGGATCTAACTACATTTAGGTCCTTTGCTACTCTTTTGTTACTACAAAAAAAATATCAAATTAGCCCTTGCCACATCAAAATCGAGGGCTGACTATACTGTGGGTTACAAGTTTAATTGAATATGTGCAATAATGCAAGATTTTGAGAAATGGGGATTGATAGTGTTTTTGATTCAAGATTTAATCCATAGTTAGGTCAACTATGGAGTAATAATAATTTCAAGACATTTTCAGGCTTAAATCCAATCGAGACAGTGACGGAATTACGTGCGGCACACGCCAGTGGTTCGGCTGGAGGCGCCGGCGTTAACGTACGTCGTGGCCGAGTTACGGACATGAGACATGAACACGTGTTGCAGCCGCTGCACGTCACTGCTTCTGCGCTCGCACTAGCCACCGAGACTGTGCGCTCTATACTCAAGATAGACGATATTGTAAGTATAAATTCCATATGCGCTAAAAAGGCGCACCAAACCATTGCCGTGACTGCACGCGCGCAGCTCGAAAACGGCTCGCGAGCCGCACATTCGCGGCATATTCGCCAGATGTGGACGTATCCTAAGACTTAGCTGCATAATTTAATCTTTTAAGTATGTAGTAATTTGCATTTGCTACAAGTTAATTTTAAGGATTATTTTTCCGACCCAAATATCGGCCAATAGAATTGCACCATTCGACGTCACGTGGTACAACCTACATGGTATTATACTGATAATTTTTTGTGAAAATTTTCTCTGGTCGTTGCTTCAAGAAAAGTATTAAGTAGTTGTTTTATTCATTATGAAATTCTTATTTGTTAACTGTACATTTCGTCTCATGGTGCAATTCTATTGGCCGACATTTGGGTCGGAAAAATAATCCCCCGAATACCACACGAGCTTCAAAATTATCGGGCATTTCCCTCAAGGTTCCCTGCAAACAAATATAGTCGTCATGACGACTATATTAATTGTTTGCAACGAACCTATCGGGAAATACCCGATAATTTTGAAGCTCTTGTGGTATTATAAGTGATAAAATGTTGACTATCTAGACACTAAAACAATCAAATATTTATATATTTACTATGAATGAAAACCAAACTTTAACTTTACTATTGTTATGGTATCTTTTTGTTACAGGTCAACACAATAAACTGAGAAGAGGATTATTATTTTATTCTTTATAGTATTAACATATTAATTTATGACACAAAAACATGTTAATTTAATTTAGTAATGATGAAGACCATCTACTGTTTGCTTTGTACGATGAACACTCGAAATATAAAGAAACCAATATTTACAAGTGTATGCTTTATTTGGCTTAATTCGAATAAATAACAATATTAAAATATCTGGTTTTATTGGCAAAAAAATTAATTTTACAAATTAAAATTTACTGCTTTACTTTTGAGAAATACTAAGGATTCTGACAAAAGAAAAAAATCATATACAAATATCTCTTGTATTTTTATATAATTAACTTCAACATTACTTTTTCTGGTGCAACTATAGTTGGATACTGTCCATATTGGTTTCAGGACTTGTTTATAAATAAAATAAAAATGTGTTCATTCATTTTAAGTAGATATGCATTAATTACAATGTGCAATATTTGGGAACCCTTGTAAGTAAAAAATACTTGTGCCAGCTCTTCCATAACAAAGTAATTATACCTTGTCCAGCCATAAGTTATATTACAAATGAAAAAGTTTTTTTTTAAATAAAATAATGAAAAAAAAATTATTAAAATTTATACGTACATTATTTTAACCTCTCAGCAGAAATTAAAAAAATATTCTATTAGAAATGGCCACTTTTGGCTTTTATACAGGCCATTTCTGTTTGGCCATGAATCTATGGATTTATGCACTGTTTCCTAGGGAAATTACACCACTGCTTGCTCCTAAGATTTTTTAAGAGACTCAAATGTTGCCATGTCATTTAGAACAGGCCATGTCTTGTCTTTTTGTTTAAAAGGGTTTTATGTTGTGGAGCTCTGGTTTACTGGTTCTGTCTCTTTTCATTTTTTCACCAAAACAACTGACCTTTTTACACATTTATTAAACTGTTTAGCAAAGTTCATATTTGGTACTTTATACATTTAGAACAAATATACAAAGGGTTCCAGTTTAACGTTGATATGGGTGTATTTGATTAGCTGCTTTAATATTTGTCTTAATAGCTGATGGTGCTTTGGGCATAATAGGAGCTGCAGGTCCCATTTGTGGTGTAGGTCCTCGTGATGGTCCCATTCCTGGGGCAACCACTCCTGGTGGGACACAAGCTGGCATGCCAGGTCGGAGACCTTTGCCAGTACCCACAGCAGTCACTAAAGCATGTGTATCAGCAATGCTATGTGTAGGCTGCATACCTTTTATAAAAAAAATAATAGATTCAATTAGAAAATACAGAACATAAATACAGTCAAAACCGGTTATAACGACATTGAAGGGACCGTATAGTTGCCGACGTTATATCCGATAGTCGTTATAAGCAATGTCATATACACAAGTACAGTACATATGTACATTGTACATAGTTATATTATCATTGTTATCGATCTAGAATAGGTAGGTATGGGTTATAATATGGTATGTTAATATTATAATATGTAAACGAGTCAAAAAAGAAACAAAAATATTTATTACGAAATAATTAGGTACAAAAGTAATCAGTCATTTTGGTCTGTTTTTTTTTAGACCAGTCTCAATATTTTTTGCATTTTACGTTTCATACTCCTCAAGGTATGAGTATCACCAGTATCAAACTGTTCGTTAAAGGCAACAAATTTTTTTAAGAGCCTCGGAAATCGTTGTTGGCTGAAACTGTTCGTTGGGAGAAAGTGCGTAGGTAATAATATTATGCCTAAATATTCATTCAATGCTTATAAATAAGATTTAAAATCGTTTGTATTGTTTTGTTTTGCTGAGATAAGAAGCGGTTGGTCTTTATAGCCGATGAATATTCGATAAAATTTCGTCGTTGTAAGCGATATGTCGCTGTATCCGATGTTGTTATAAGCGGTTTGTTTACTGAATAGTTTAATAGGGATTCGGACGGGACCATACAATCTGGTCGTAATAGCCGATAGGTCGTTGTAAACGATGTCGTTATAAACGGTTTTGACTGTACATACATTTTTATGTTAATTAAAGAAGATTAAATAAATCCTCCTTTCTGAATGAATTCTAAGATTATTAAAAGGGAATCGTGAAAACAAACCTGCAGATCTCATTGATTCTCCTTCCCAATCTTCACGTCCTTTTGATATAATTTCCCAAACATGACTAATAACTTTAGTGAATTGTGCTACTTGTTTCTGAAAAAAAAAATACAAGTTTACCATGTATTTCTTATGTTAGAAGTATATTAGAAAACATGTTAAATAAAGTACTTGAGCTGTATCATAGTTTAATGTACTGGCTTTATGAATAAGTTGCTGTAGTCTTTGTTCAGCCTGCGGTTCTGGCTTTGTACGCAAGAGATCCGGTACTAAATCATGAGTACAGGCAGGAACTCTTCCTTCAGTCAACCGAGATAATTCTTCATCCCTTTCACAGCCCAATTGAAGAGGTAACACTACAACTGATCGCAGTGAAGGTGCTAATTCAGCTTGCAATATTTTACTTAGGCCAGTTAACTGCAATTATAACAATATATGAAGTGTTTATTTGAATAAGGCGTAGTTAATTAATAATAGTAGAGTAAATTTTTGAAGAAATGACATTATAAATAAAAACTATCACTAGTTGAAGGTGATTACAGAAAACAACTAATAATTAACTCCTTTTCCTCTACATATTAAATACTAGACTTTTATCATTATTTGCTTAAAAAGATGGTCAAAGAATTGAGTGTGTACTTACATGCCCAGATAAAATTGCATAGTTGTCAAGAAATGAAGGCCAATGAATGGTTTCATACTCAGTTTCTAATTTTGAAATCAAAGCTTGAATTGCTGATTTTAAATCGTTTACTCTATTTAAAATAGCATGTAATGTAGCTTCCAACTGCTTCTCTTCTCTTTGCATTGTGATTGAAAAATTGAGTTACAGCACTTTTAAATTAAATATATAAAACGTAAATGTATTTATTTTCAAACAAAATTGGTTCATTTAAGAATTATAAAATAAATTTTGTTTAATTGCTGTTAAGAGATATTATCACTTAATACAATACACATTATAATTTATAACAGTACATATTTAATCATTTATCATCATAATCACACTTCACAGTTGAATTAGAAATTAGAAAAAGAGACTATTGAGTTAATGAGTTTGAGTGTGAGCCTGTGACGCCTAGCTCAATGTCACGCCTGTCGCCTTCTTAAGTTCAACTTCAGCTACTGAACTAAATTGACAACTGACATTATATAATCTTTTAGTCACACATTATAGCATCCACCAATCAAAAAATCCTTTTTCTTCAGGTCAGAATGACATCTCTATTCCCTACAAATTACAATCTTAAACCTTGCGCCAACTTAAAGTAAAATAAGCGTTGCTAGAATGTTACTTTGGTAACATTTCTAGTTACTTTTGATCCTCTCCATCATCCATGTTACATGGCTCAAAATGTTACTTTTCGGACTTAAAATAATATTTTCTGCAAACAAAAAATAATCGTGAAACGAAACGAACTTTTCAGTATTACAGAAGTAATTGAACCAAGCAAATCTTTAAATTAAATAAGATCTATCATATAATCTGTCGTTCAGATTTCTAAAAAAATATGTAGACGTCGTGCAAAACAAACAAAAGGATTAGTAACGCATGTTGTTCTTGGCCACAAAGACTTGAGAATTTATCCCCGAATGTTTGGGAGTGGGCTCCCAAATTTTTTAAAAAAGTTTTTTAACTTTTACTAATTCTTCCAATTTCTAATGTGTCATTAATTTAAAAAAAAAACAATTACTGAAATAGCCTACACACTGACACCATTTAAGCTTTGATGGCTTCATTATCATTTAGCTTAATTACAGCTTCAAAGCTTAAACTTATTTCGCCATACATTTTAAGCATAGATCACATTGCCAAACTGACATTTTAAGGTCTTCTAAATATGTCACTTAATTTTAACTAACTTTCATGATTTAGTTGACAATATTAACACGTTTTCAGGTTCGACATCGCATTAGCTACTCCGTCGATTGATATATTACTTTCAAATGAAATATTATGTCTATATTTACAGGTACATGATTAATAATTCAAATAAATAAAAGATTATTACAAAAGAAAACTTTAAATTGTTTGTGTAACAAAATGCCATATTACACTAAGCGTAGTTTTCTACAAGATATAATAATGTTAATTTTCTCGTGAAAATGTTACATTTTGATATGTTTTGTGTTACTTTTGACTATCGGCCTAGCAACACTGCTAAAATATTTTATTCTGTGGACTTTTTGGCGGGAAGTCAAACTAAGCGGGTGTTTTAAATTTTGCGTTTTTTCAATAATTAATTTTTTTTGTATATAATTGTTCTTTTTTTTTCTGTAAATAGAAAATTTATAACATTTTGTGAATAGTAGATAATAATGAGTGAAAACAGCGCCGGGGGGCGGGCCCCCGGTGCCAAGAAAAGAAAATTAGAGGTGACTAATGAAAACTATAAAGTGTTCACTAAACCAAATTATAAAAGACAATTTCCAGACAACCACAGCACGGATTGTGTGGTTTATGTGGAATCCCAAGAAGATGAAAAGTTAGGGAACAAAAATCCCATCACGTTAACTAAATTATTCACGGACAATGTTAAAGGAATAGTGGGCGTACACCGAGTGAATGCTCACAAAATCGGCATCACTTTTAAAAAACCAGCTCCGGCCAATAATTTCCTAAAACTGGACAGTTTTTTAGGAAGACACAAACTTAAAGCTTTTGTTCCATCTCACCTGACTGAAGCGACGGGCGTCATACGATATGTGCCCAAGGAGCTAACAAATGCGGAAATATATAAGAACATAATGTGCGACACGGAAGTGATTTCCGTTAAAAGATTCATGAAAAAAGTTGACGGAAAACTGGTCCCGCTCGGCACGATTTCAGTGACTTTTGCTGCCACAACGCTGCCCCAATATGCATATATACAGATGTTCAGATACCCGATCCACATGTACATTCCACCACTGCTGCAATGCTTCAGATGTTTCAAATTCAATCACTCAGCTCGAGTTTGTCGCGGAGAGCAAATGTGCTCGTCATGTTCCGGCCGGCACTCCTACAAGGAGTGTGATGTAGATGAAATTATATGTATTAACTGTAATGGCAATCATTTGGCAATCTCCAGGGATTGCCCCATTAAAAAGAAGAAAATGGAGGAAAAAAAGAATAAATATCTTAATCTCAACAGAAGTTATGCCACTGTGGTGAGTACAGCTCCCATAGCCCCTCAGATGTTAGACCCTAAAGAGTTTCCGGCTATTACTAAGCCAAACAATAAAAATGTGACTACAGGCCCGTTCAATGCACAACAAATTCTCAATAACGACATTATCATTAATGCCATAGTAAAATCACTTATTACTCTGGGTAATGATAAAAACGACACACCCATTACAAATAAAAAAATTAAAGAAATACTTTTAGCTAATTTATTAAACTAAATAATGGATACATTTTTAAACATAGCACAGTTTAATATACAAAGCTTATGCGGCGTTCCCACGAGGCGTTAATCACGACAGTCAACCACGCTTTCGTGAAATACACTTCTGTGTGAACGCATAGGCGTTAAACTTGCTTTCGTGAGGAACGGCGCACGACACAAGCGTGGATAGATCAAACGTGTTTGATTTTCAGTCGTGATATACCGTTCGTGAAGCCAAGATGTCGTCACAACAACGTGGAATTAAGTTTAACGACAGTGAAACTACGCGTTTTTTGGAGTTATATTCTATGGAAAAGGTATTATATGATCCAAGTTTGGAGGAATACCGTGATAGAGATTTATATATCGATGTTTCGATAATGACTAAGTCGAAACACGAAGCGTGAACGGCACGAAATCCCCCAACCATGTGAACGTTTCATCAATTCACACTTTCGTGAGTGTCACGAACGACAGTTGACTAGCGTAGTTGACTGTCGTGATTAACGCTCCGTGGGAACGCCCCATTACAGAGTAAGAAAGCCTTATTGAATAATTTTTTATCGAAACATAATATTGATATCTGTTTATTAAATGAAACTTGGCTTAAAAGCACTAGTATAATTCCAAACTTTGCACCATATAATTTTATATATAAAAATTCAGTTAATACCCATAATGGTGTGGGTATACTAATCAAACAAAATTTACAGTATGATATAGTTAACACTACTTTTCATGAATCCGTTCAAAATATCTGTGTAGCTGTAGAAACATCTATGGGCAAATTGCACATTCTTTGTGTATATTGCCCTCACAATAGTGATGTTAACAGGTTTAATATTCGCACAATGAAAAAGGTTTTACTTGAAGTACCTAAGCCATGTATAATAATGGGAGATCTAAATGCACACCATATCGTTTTTGGATGTCAATCAAATAATAGTAGAGGCAATAGTTTATACAATCTCATTGATGAACTAGACTTGTGTATTTTGAATGATGGGAGTGCTACAACTGTTCAAATTCCAAACAGAAATGCATCTGCTATTGATGTTACTTTGGTTAACCCAGCAATAGCTCCTCTTTGTGAATGGCGAATTCATGATGATTCAATGGGCAGCTACCACTATCCAACTCAGGTTGTTGTCAATGTAAAACCATCCACATATGAAGTCCGGCCTGTGGAAGAAAAATACATATATTGTAAGGCTGATTGGACTGAATATTATAATTTATCTGAAACATCTTTTCGTCAGTTAGACACTGAAAATACAGAACCAATTGCTTTATACAATAATTTTATAAATATTTTGTGTGACATCAGATCAATTACTATACCTAAACAAAAGTCTAGACAAACTGTGAAAGTCATGAGGAAACCTGTTCCCTGGTGGAACCAAACATGTGATGATGCAGTTCGAAAGTCCAAAAAAGCCCTGATACAGTATAGAGCTTCACCTAGCATTTCTAATTTTATAGAGTACAAAAAAGCAGATGCTCAAAAGAAAAGAATACTTAAAGAAGAAAGTATTAATTCGTGGCACAACTTATGTAGTAGTTTCAATAGAATGACACCTGTTTCTAGAATATGGGGTTACATGAAAAGGTTCAAGAGAATAGGTTCATGTCATGATAGATTTTTCAATGATGAATGGGTGCCTTCATTCCTAGATAACATCTCTGATTCAAATCAAATAAATTTAAACAATGTAAGTGGTATTTTAAATGATTCATCTGATAATAACAGTAATTCCTTTCTGAATAAACCATTTACATTAAATGAATTGTACATATCCCTCAAAAGCAGAAAAGATACAACACCAGGGTTGGATAATATACCATACATTTTAATTAAAAAACTACATCCTAATGCTATAGAAATCTTATTAAATATTTATAATATACTATGGGAAAACTTGTTAATACCAGATTCATGGAAAACTCAGTGCATCATTCCCATCTTAAAGCCAAATAAAACTGCAAATAATCCATCATCATACAGACCCATTTCATTATCATCGTGTTTAGGTAAACTCTTTGAGAACATGCTGAAGATAAGATTAGATTATTTTGCTGAATCGGAAGGAAAGTTACCAGATATTCAGTTTGGATTCAGGAAAGGTAGAAGTTGCTCTGAAAGCTTTGTATCTTTCATTGCTGATCTCAAAAAAGCTAAGATTAGTCACTCTAATGTTGTTTGTGTCTTCTTAGATGTTAAGGGGGCATTTGATAATGTTGATATTGAGAGCCTAATCAAAATTTTACATAAATTGAGTATACCAGGAAAAACTCTAAATTGGATTTTCAATTTCCTGCACAACAGGACTATATATGTTAAATTTAATAATAAGTTACATGGACCTAAACAGGCCAATAAAGGAACAATGCAAGGTGCAACTTTGTCACCATTGTTGTATAACTTGTATACATCACAAATACTGGATTATGTAAATATACCCCAGGTTAAAATATTGCAATTTGCAGATGACTTACTTTTGTACAGTGAAAATCAAAGTTTAAACATAGCGGTTAATAGCATAAACACTGCATTAAATAAACTTCAGACTTATTACAGAATTTTTTTGAAATTAGAAATAAGTTCAGAGAAAAGCTCAGTTTTAGTATTCAGTAAAGATCCATTTGCACACACTGTAAATATTTCCTATAACAATGATAAAATCCCTATAGTTAATCACCATAAATTTCTTGGTGTTGTAGTGGATGACAAATTAAAATTTGATAAACACATTCAGTACATATGCCAAAATGCCATGAAAAGCATTAATGTAATGAGAAGTTTGGCAGGTACTTTTTGGGGTTCAGATCCAAAAACTTTGAACATGCTGTACAAAAGCATAGTCAGAAGTCATTTTGACTACAGTTCGTTAGCTTATATGAATGCAAATAGTACATTACTAAGAAAACTGGATGTAATACAAAATAGTGGACTGAGAGTAATAAGTGGAGCTATGCGCACCACTCCTATAAACAGTATGGAAGTAGAAAACTGTATACCTCCACTGTGCTTGCGACGCTTACAGTTGGCTGAGCGATTTTGTTTGAAGGAGCTGGCAAATGAGAATAGTGTTATCCTTGGTAGAGTCTCTTATCCTGTAGAAATAACTCAGTCAATTGAAGCAAGCAGCATCTCAATAAATACACTGATTTCAGGCTTGTTACCTGAAATTCCAACCATAATGTCATATATTAAAAACTTGACAAATAATATGCTCACAAGTAATAAATGGCCAATTTACAATAGCCCTTATAACTCTTTACTGAACTACTTAAATATTCAATGTAATTTAGACTCTGTTAAAAATAAGTTTGACTTTTTACAATTTCTAAGTGATAAATCAGAGTTTTATATTATATATACTGATGGTTCCAAATGTGAGACTGTTAAGGCAGCATTCTATGACCCACAAATGAAATTAACTAAATGCTTGAGATTACCTATAACTTGTAGTATATTCACTGCTGAGGCTTGGGCAATATTAGCTGCTTTAACATATGTAAATAGTAATGTAAATAATGTAAATATTTTGGTTGTAAGTGATTCTAAGAGTGTTTTAACAGCATTGGGTAATTGTAGCTTAGGATATAAACAGAATTATATTGTATATAAAATTAAGGATTTACTGTACAATTTAGAAAAGCATGTAGAATTTGTATGGGTACCCTCCCACAGTGGTATAACTGGCAATGAGGTTGTGGACGAGGCGACTCGTCGGGACCATGACGATGATTTAACAGACTCTTTCAAAGTGCCTTTCACAGACTATTATACGCAGATAAAGATTCATCTCAAGAGAAGATGGAAAGAATATTGGAACTACAATACAGAGGTATTAAATAAAGGACAATGGTACTCAGAAATACAGAGAGATTTACCAATGATCCCGTGGTATAACAGCTTCAAATACATTAATAGGAAGTTCATAACGTGCATTAATCGCTTACGTGTAGGACACTGCTGTGTTCCAGCACATCTCAAGAGGAAGAAAATCATTCTTGGTGATAATTGTACATATTGTTCAAAGGAAAATGCCGATATAAAGCATGTCTTGTTTGAATGCGAAACGTTTAACATCCAACGTTTATTACTTGCAAGTGTCATTAGTGATGTCGCAGAAGAAAATTCATTAAGTGTTCCCCGCCGCCCTCAAGATTTACTATCTTATCGTGCTTTTTTCTTACCTGTGTTTAAATTTATTTCAAACACAGTTGAACAAATTTAATTACATAGAGTTAGTTGAAATATTTCCAATTGTATAGAATAGTTTTGTGTTAAGTTATTTAGTTTTAATATATTATACTTAATTTGGATATAATTACAATTTGTATTAACGTAATTGCTTAAGAATGTTTATGCTAATATTATATTTATTATTTATGTTATAAATGTAACATTTGCACGTTACCATTACATACTTTTAAGGACCTTATGTAATTCTATGATTCCGACTGAAGGACTCTGTATCCATGGTTATGAAATAAATTATTAAAAAAAAAAAAAAATTTATTCTGTTATCAATTGTGTCAATTGTCATTTATATTCCGATTTCCGATTTCGTCAGTAACAATAACAATGAAAAAAGTAGAAACTCTAATTTGTAGATATGGTCGAATTTATACATTATTAAATTTTTGTTGAACTGCAAATAAAGCAATCATAAAATGTGTAATGTAGAACAAATAGCAGATTGTGGTGACATATTAAGTGTGGGAAGAGCATTGTTTATTCCTGAAAAAGAAGGTATTTTTTTTATTATTATATGAATCATAATTATTATCAGAAGTAAACCGTTTGTGTTGAGTTTTGATTTTATGTTGATGGATAAAATTGGCCTACTAAAATATGCTTACATGTTGAACCAATTTAATTTTTTCAATAACTTAATTTTTGTAAAATATATATCAATATATTTTTTTTATTTCTGACATTACAAAACAAATATGATGTCTGAAACGATTTTTTATTGTTATTGTTAGTCAAATATTGTTTCAGATTCAGCTTGGTTATCACAGTGTATAGTATCCCTGTCTTCTTGTGGTAACTTTTTAGCTGTTGGATATAAAAATCGTGTTTGTTTTTTAACAACTCAATGGATAAGCTCTATAGAGAGCAACAGTTACCTTATATCATGGAGTGGTACCCTCTCATCTGAAATCACTTCAATTTTAGCAGTGACTCTTTGTTCAACACAACAGTCCTCTCAGGTGAAGTTTCAACCACTAATAAAAGACAACATCATAATGTCTTTTTGTAAAAATTTGTTATGTATTATATTATATCATCTGTTATAGAATGGTCCCGATTGGTTCTGTGTTATAATTGGATTTAATAATGGAAGTGTTGGATTCTATACAAATACTGGCCATCTCCTCTTACTGGAAAAGTTAGATGAAAAAGCTGTGTTGAAACTTTCTTGTCATACTGGTACCTATGGTACTTTGCCAGATGACATTCATGTTTTATTTCAAAATTGTGTTTATGTTATCACTGGTTCAAGTTTATTTCCAACACTCAGAAGTGCAAAGGCTCAGCTGGCTAAAGGTTAATATTTTTAACATGAGTTAATTTTGAAGCTTTGTTGGGTTATAAAGGGCTTAATTATACATCCAACGGTTATGTGTCTACAGAAAATTCATTCTGTAGTTGTAGTTTCTATACTAAACAATTATATTATAAATTTAGTTTTATATATGAAGCTTTTCACAAAAGTTAAGGCAAGTTTGTTACTTTTACTATATGTCCGAAGAAAGGTAATCAAATATAATTTATAAAATTAACTTATCTATAAAAGTGTTGTCATTATTTTCTCTATCTTTTAAACATTCTGTATTTGTATATTTCGAATCTCAATAGTTCACGCAGGTGTCCAAGACAATTACATGGTAGACAGTAAAAATATAAATATAAGAAAATTGATGTTTTCTGAACAAGAAGTCATTTCGGATGCTGCAGTAGTGGGACTGGAGCTTAAAAATACTTATGACCATTTATTAGCTGCTTCAACATATGGAGGATATGATATATGGTGAGATAGTTTCTTATTTTGAAATATGTATGTATGATAGTTAAAATAAAAGTTAAATTGATTAATAATGTTATAATATTTCTTCTGCTTCTGTACTGCTTTTATTGTAAAGAACTATTTTAATTATTTGTTATTTTTTAAACTATTTTAACTATTTTAATTATTTGAACTACTAGAACTATTTTAAATGTAACAAATAATAATAATCAACTTCCAAACCTTATTATCAGATGACATGTTGTTTGTTTTAACAGGTATCGTTCTGTACCTCCTGTTAATACTTTAGTTACTGCTGCTGGGCAGAGCCCATACCTAGGATTTCATTATGCTATTGAAGGAGGTATCACACCACCCTTACAAGATGTTGCCAGAGCTGTGGCTCATAAAATTAAATCAGCACTACCGTAAGTACTTGCTAACAATTTGATTATTTAAATTGCATTAAACTTAGAGTTAGTAAAGTACCCTCCATTTCTATTAAATATTAATCTGTTACATTAAATGCCAAACTTAGTTATTAAGGTGGCGACTGACATTGAATTTTCGCTCGATGTAAGCACGTTAGTACGTAGCAGCAGTACAGCGAGCCGTGCACCTCGATACGACCGCCGAGCGCGCTACACGCGACTGTCGGCGAATCCCTTAGAATGTTACATTACAATTTACAAGTCGTGAGCACCGCACGCGGCACTCGTTGTCTTGCTGAGTTCATTGTTTCCTTGCTTTTCCATGATTTTCTCCAAGCAGTATCTTTTTTGCACACTAAAGGTCCAACTAGATTTATTAGTCGTTGAAATTCAGTCGAAGACATTCTCATTCATTAAGTTTTTATGTTAAAACCCGATTTCTTATTTTTTTTTAAATATTTAATATGTTCAATCCGTCACTTTCATGTCTCATTCTGAATAAATTTGTTGTCCAAACACGCGTTTCTTTCTTCTTTAAATAACAGTAAGGGATTTAAAGAAACGCAGCACTCACCACCTCTACGTCCGCCATTTTGACTGCAACTGTGGATATTCAGATGTTGTGAGCATGCTCACAACGAAAAAATATTCACATCGAGCAAAAATTCAATGTCAGTTGCCACCTTTGAAATACAAAAACCACAATTAATCTTGATTATTCCATGTACAAGTGTTGTGGCCAGACCAAGGAACAGGTCATTTCATTTCATGAAAGTGGCCAATTATGAATTAGAACCATTTCTTAAAATGGCTTGGTATGCCCTCTATCTATGTTGGTTATTTCGACTATGTGTTTGCGTGTTGTTCCCACGAGAATGTAAGTGCGTGCTCCTATTTCACCATGCCTCCTGCTAATAGAGGACAAATCTTTGTTTTTAATTTATGTTATTATTATTAATTACTTAAAATGTCACATGGGACATGGTGTAATGGTTGTAGCTCCTTAGAAACATTTTGTAAAACAAAAAAAATGGCGATTAAAAAGAGTGGCGGAGAGTTTATTGCTAGTTCTTCTCTCCCGTTCTACGTCCTTGATTTGAGAACTGGCAGTAAATGTAAAATTATAAGCATTAATATGTACCTACTGACGAGTCATAAGTGTAAATTATGTTACCTATATGATTAAATGATTTTTTACTTTACTTTATCGTTATCCATAGAAAGTTCTTAAAATGTATAGATATATGATATATTTACATGTCTTGTTGTTTCTATATTTTTTTACCAATAATATTAATATCTTTCATTACATATAAAGACTAAATATTTCTATTCTACAAAACTTGACACATAAAATGCCATAACGTACCCTATATGGGCGTCCCAAGACTATTAGTATTAAGTATGCGACTATACATCACACATTTTAAATGCCACATCTTTACTAACATCTTTAGAGGTTGGCTTGGCGGTTCCACTGAAACTGCAATTCCCAACAATGAGCCTCTCATCCGAGCTGAATCACTGGCAATGCGGAATGGATTATACGACCCTCAAAGATATGGTACCTCCGTAGTGGTGTCACCTGACAAAAGGCTAGCAGCAATCACAGACAATATTGGAAGAGTTTCAATACTAGATATTAATAAGGGATATTTGATAAGGTTATTCAAAGGTTATAGGGACGCGCAATGCGCTTTTATTCAGGTAAATATGTTGTGTTGTGGTGTTTTTATGATCTATCCAATTTTTAGGCTCCCGTAGTCCTCCTAATAGTCTCTATAGTTTTTTTTTTTGTACAGTCTTGTCCGTCCAATCTGGGCCTACGGTGCTAGGGCTCACACACTTTATTCAATAAAAGACCTACAAATTTTAACGGTAATAAAAACTAAAAAGGAAACCTATAGATGTCCTCGGCTCATTTAGAAGCTTTAAATTAATTTTAGATGTAATATCTATTTAAAAAAAAGTATGTATATTTTTGTTTCATTTCAGCTGTTTGATTCAGACACTAAAAAGCCTCAACTCTCAATGGTGAAGGATATAAAAAGAACAATGTTTTTGATAATTTACAATCCCAAAAAGGGTCTCATAGACATTAGATTGATGCAAAGAGGAAGCAGAGTAGCAGTCTTCACTGCAACCAAAAACGGAAAACTTTTGTACAATACATGCGGATTGGTAGGAGCCGATAAAACGTTTGCCCATAAGAAGCTTAATCTCCCCCAATTCCAATGTGTTCTAATTGATCCCGATGGTAAGCTTAAGAAATTTAACATTCCATTTTATTATTCTCTGGAAGGGGAACATTTGGAAAGGTCCAAGGATTTACACACCTTTCGTGCGCTACGAGATGTGATAAAGAAAGGTAATAATCTAGATGAAGACACAATAAATGAATTACTAAAAAATGCATCGAGCCTAAAGACGTTTGAATGTAAAAAACTCTGGATTGATATTTTAATAAAGAATTATGAAACATGTAAGGAGTTGTTGCCGCACTGTTTGAATTTTTTTTGGGATAGTTTTGGTGATCAACAAAGTGCTATAGACGAGAAAATTAAAAAATATTTTAGTAACATAATACTAGTCACTTTATTTTACAACCATATCCACGACTATAATACTGATGATATACAAAATGTTGCGTTTAAAATATATCAATCATGCAATATTGATATAACTAGTTATAATCATGAAGCTGATTTTTCCATCAGAAAAGAAATGCAAGGATTTCATCTTTTAGAAGACGACAATTGTGTTCTAGAACGCTTGCTTATTCTGGCACAGGAAAAAGAGTATAAAGATTATCAACACGCTAAAGTTACTTTTGCTGAGACGCAATTTAATTATTATAAAGAATTTATTACAAACTTTTATTTTGATGAAAAAACTAACACTATATCTTTAAAACACGATATAAGTGAGGAGAAACTTAGTCTTCTGGCGTCAGATTTTACAAAATCGATATTTAAACTAAAAAATCTTGACAATTTAACCAAATTTATCAAATATAGTGCTATTGATCCAAAGGATGTTGTCAAACTTGTAATAACACATTTGATGTATATGCCTTTGAAAGACTTTAATATAGAATTAATTGAGAAATTAATTCAAATTATATGCTATACCTGCTGTGCTTCCGAAGAGGCTACAAATATAGTTTACAATGAGATATCGGAGTGGTGGGAAAGCATTCGAACCATGTTGATAAATATGACGTGCCCTTTGCGCAGTATGATTATAGCAATGGCTTGTAAAGCGGTGGTCAAAATATTCGAAGCAGAGAATGATAAGGATGATGCCTGGGAGTCTGTCACTGCTGAAAACGCTAAGTGGGGTATCCTCATTGGTAAATTAGAAGATATATCTATTCTTAGTATTATTTTAATATTTAAAGATTCGTACATAGGAAATGCAATGACGAAACTGCAGCTTGGTGATATCAATGTCAACTTCAAATATATCTATACTCGAGGAAAGGGATCAGTTACCGAACTCATTGCAAAATGGCTCTGTAGTATGGGAGTACCGCCAGAGGCAGTAGTCGTTAATGAATTAATGGAATCATATGGTGCTACAAGTTTCGAAGATGTGGATAAAGACCAAGCGTCTTACATTTTTATGGTAAATAACAGACAGTGTGTAGATGATAATCCTAAAATATTTAAATGGCTTTCGCTTTTACGACGACAATTTCCGTTAAGTACGAAATCCGATTATATTATTGCAAACATGTGTTGGGAATATGCTGTTGAGTGGCAAAAAGACATGAAAAAATACGATGAATTGGCTGCTGTAATACATTGTTTAAGTCACATAACTAATTCTCATCTTCGTCTAGGCCTTTTCTCAATCACATGGTGCACCTACATAAAACAAGTTTTCGACTTGAGTTGCCGTTTAGTGAACAAAGTGGGAAAGTTACCCAAGGACCAACTGTGTTTGCAGGACTTGAACTTCGACAGCGAAAGCTTAAAAAGAATTTTGGAAATTATTACAAAATTTTTGAACGACTTTTATCAGTGTTCTGTAGCGTTACCCGATCGCGAAAAGGATACAATTCAGTTTGAGAGAATATGGGATGAGAGTCTGCCCTGTCTGGTTGAGGTGGCACAGGATACAACGAACATAAACTCTGATATATTGGAATTAATTTATCAGATGTCTTGTACGATTTACTATCAGTGTTATTTTAATGTGAAATTTTCAAAGCCTTTAGATACCTTATTTGATATCGATTATCAGATTGTATTAGAGGCGCTTGCTGGACATACGCAAAGAGAATTTAATTTTAAACCATCGGAGAAGTTGTTGAACCCAAGAATGAAATACTTGACAAAACTTATTCGTGTAGCAATTGAGACGATTAGCTGCGTGGATAATAGCGAACAAAGCAAAGTTTATAATGATGGTGATTGTTTGAAGTGGATAGAAAATATTACAAATCTCGCCGATTTATGGGATATAAATAGTGACTTTGTGCAACGTCAATACGTAAGTAATTTAAAGTAATAAAACTTACTATACATAGAAAAGAAAACGGACAGTCTTGTACGAAAGAAGAATTTCGTTTAAAATAATGTTATAATCTTTAGGAAAGATTGAACGGGGAAAAGAGTTCCACGCCTTCGCTCTTCACTTTCTTACTTTTATAATAGATCAAGAGCCCAGGACTGCCAGACCTTCGTCATTTTATAAAAGCTGAAAGTTCTTCTGTGCGTGTCCCCTATACAGGTAAGAACGACCAGAGACTATAGAGTTTGGGTAGTGGTTACTTTGGCAGATAACAGGTAGTAAAGACTAAACGCTCGCGCTCGGACCTACAGCGGACTTTCAATGTGTCTGGCAGGGTGTAAAAACCATTGAAACCTTCCGGCTATTGAGGTATCATATTTTCATAGGTCCCCAAGTAACATATATAAAATTTAGCTTTTATACTCTAACGAAAGTTTAATTATAATTTATTAATGTTTAGGGGTGTCTGGCAGGGGGAAGCAACTGTCATAAGTGTCCGGCAATGACGATATTTATAAAGTTATCCCTAATAAAATATAAAAAAATTGAGCTTTATACTTTAAGGGATTTAAGGTACTATTTTATAAACCTTTACTACCTGTTATCTGCCAAAGTAACCACTACCCAAACTCTATAGTCTCTGGTCGTTCTTACCTGTATAGGGGACACGCACAGAAGAACTTTCAGCTTTTATAAAATGACGAAGGTCTGGCCTAAGCAAAGAGCCCTGGGCTCTTAGGATATAAAGTAACCTTTGGATGAAGTAAAGTAAAATTTTAATGTTGTTTCAACTTTAATACAAATATAATATTTCGTAGTATTGTCTATGAACATCTTGGTAATACAGGCCCCAATAGAAAGTAACAAGCGAGCGCATATATTTGTCGGCCTGTTAAAAAGTGGTTCCGATATAACAGATAGCTTTTTATGGTATACGATTATACTTTTGAATTCCCCCCGGCTCCGGAATTGTAGGTGTCCATGGGCGGTTGTCGACACTTCATTCTATGTTGACCTTTCAGTTTGCTCGTTTGAAGTAAAAAAGTATCATGTATTATTATTACTCGTAGAAATTTTAATATCCAACCTTTAACAAGGTCACGTAAAATATAGGATCAACTGAATACAATTTCTATTTTATTTTAATTGTTACAGGTTATTGGTTTGTACCATATGGGCTATGATAGCTTAGCTGAAAATATGTTAGTTTTACTCAATGAACCGAGGTCGCTGTTACCTCCGCTTCTTGCTATAACCATACAAAGACTAAAAAAAAGCTTAGAGAATTCGAAAAATCAGCCAGAATGGATAGTCTCAATTCCTCCACAAGTATATAAAAGGATTCAAAACACGGTTTGTATTTTCGAGTAAATTACACATTTTAAACATTTGTTGCGGTTCTCATCTGTTGTTGAAATAGCACGAATCAAAACTTATAAAGTAAAGAAGCCTAAATCTAATAATATAATCTTTTAGTAGCAGGCTTTTAGTAACAACTGAAGAATACTTGCTATTTATAGAAATCAGCGTTGTTCATCAAACATCGTTAATTAAAATGCTCAAAATCGCAGTAGTTTAGAATATGCAAAAATATGTCTGTCAATTTGGGTAGTCGACTAAATAACTATGTTTTGTATGTATATTTCAGCTACCCGATTCTTCGATTCCGCCGTGTCCATCTTTGTCATCAACTGTTTTGCTTCTTCAAAAGTTATTGATACAAATTGATAAAAAGGCTTCAGAAACACTTGATGAGAGTGATTTTAAAACGGCGAAGCTCTTAATTGAAAGTTGTGAAGTTTTGTTACGAAGAAATCTTTAAAAAATATATATACTTAACTTATTTGTATTTAATTAAACTATGAATAATTATATTAAGTAGCCTTAGCCTAGTACAAATATTTCGTTCGAACATAACATATTTTTTTACTTTATTTAGTTCAATACGTTATAACGATGATGTCATCTGCAGAAACTTGACATATTGACCATTTGGAATATTTCTTGGAGTTTTATTAGAACGTACTATGTTCGTGCTTCCCTTAAAGCCTCGTATCCACTTGAGCATGCTCGGGCGAATGAGCCGCTCTTTCGCCCGAGCATGCTCAAGTGGATACGAGGCTTTAGTGGCAAATCTAGTTACAGAGGCACTGCTCAGGCTCTATTCCATTACGTCGTACCAAATACAAAATTAAAGTACCTAATAAACCAGTACTATTGATATTGAAACAAATACATGAGAATTCTAACTCTACTGGGAAATCAGAAGTCCTTGATTAAGCCAATATTTCCTATTACAATTATAGTACTTATTATATTTCTATGAAACGTAATATTCATCAGTTTATACATTGAAATTACATTATAGAATATACAGTGGTGGTAATATAATAAGAAACACTTATGAATAAAGAAGTTATAACTCAACGTACAAATGTTCGTAAAAAATATACACATTCAATAATTAATAAGCATGCAATAATATAACCATTCAAATAAAAACACTCATTAAATGCATAAAATATGAAATTCTTAAAATAAACAACAGCTCTAAAAAGGCTACTTGGAAAATTATAAACGAGGAGACTGGAAGAACCGCCAGAAAGGATAGTGAATATAAGGTGAACATAAACGGCAAAGTAATTAGTTCCGACCTCGAAGTAGCCTACGAAACTTCTAATAAATCTATACGAGGAAAATGAGTGCCTTTATAATATCTTAATTCCGAGTACAAGAATCGGGACAAACGTTTATCTAAAATGACTAACATTGCTAACCATATTAGCAATACAAAAGGACGGGTTAGGCATTTGCCTTGTTGCAGATGTCTGAAATAAAATAAACAGTCTCAGATCCCAGTATCACGCAGGGAAACTTAAGGTCCTCTTTAACTCCTCTTTCTGATCGCCTTGCAATTCATGGTCTAACCCAAATACGTCGTTTGTTCATTTTTTATTCTTGCATTTTTTCTCAACCTCAGGGCAATTACTAAAATTGCGCTCGCAAGGTCCCATGGACTTTGTTGGCTAAGGAAGAACACAGGCCACTTGGCCGATCCAAGTAGCGCTGGATCAACAGAATGCAGGTGCATCTTCTTCAGCTGAATGCCAGCAGGCAGCAACTGAAAGTTTCTTTAGAGGCACACTTAAAATATTAAAGTAACTATATATATATATAGATCACGCTATATCTTGTGCCAATTTTCATACAAATTCGTTAAGCGTTAGTGCCTAGTGGGTACTGGGTTACTCCTGTCGAAAAGTAATTTTGTCACAAGCCCAAGTACCAAGTACGTTCTCTGAGGTGTATAGACATAATATATAATTCTACGGAAATATCTGCGAACCTCGCTGGAATGCGCTTCCCCTGGCGCTTCCCCGCACCCCGCCCCGTTTTCGCCTATCCAGTACCGTTGCCAACGCAATCGCCGTTTAATAATTTATTTTCAATTTATTTCATTAGGAGGAGAAGACAGTGACAGCGAAACCGAAGACAACATTTTGAGTGATAATATAGAAGATGACGAAAACGACAGCGCTACCATGTCTGGTGTCGAGGCTTTTCTAGAATAGTTTCGCCACTTTCTCTTCCTCTCTACTTTTTCTTTGTATTATTTGTAAATTTGTAAATAATTTGAATTTTAAATAATGTAAATAATAAGTATTTGTAAATTTCAAGTAGGTACGAGTATCAATAAAAATAAGTACACAAATAAAATATTTTTTATTTTTACATCTTCAATTTTTTTGCTATCTCTCCAGTTTGTATGACGTCATTAAGCCAGGTTCGCAGATATTTCCGACGACTGGTATTAGGTATATACCTACTAATACTAAATCTGTACTGACGTCTGACAGATGAGTTTTCTACAGTCTCGTCTGTCTCTAGTCTCTACTCTCTACTAATCTAGTAACCTGTGGTTTAAGAAAATAAAATCATTAAATGTTATTATGTGATTATTGAAATATAAACCCAAACAATTTACATAATAATTATTAAAGTGATAACTGTGTTTATTATTTGTTGAAAATGATAATGTAACGTATAGAAAGAAGACGTTAAGTCCAGCTGTTTCGTAGAGGTCGATGAATAATGTTTTGAATGATTTAGGTACAAGATTCGAATTTGATTAATTTTATTGTTATTACTGTTATCGCGATGGGATGTTTTTATAGCAAAAAGGAAATTTCTGATTTGCATCCAAACATATTTCGGGTTGTTAATATTGATGAAGATGGCACAGACCTGTGTTCCGGTCAGTTAGAAATAACAGATTCAGATATCATTCTTTATAGAGAAGGCAGAGACTCAACAGTATGGCCACTACATTCTTTACGAAGATATGGCTTTGAAGGAGATTTATTTAGTTTTGAGTCAGGTAAGTGTGATAAACTTAAACAAATATATTTCATAACAATCTAAGTTACCATGCATAATAGGGTTTTATTGTGATTTGTTGACAATTAATTACAGGACGGAGGTGTGAAACAGGTGAAGGAATATATGCATTTAGATGTCGAAGAGCATCTGTGCTCTTTAGAACACTGCAACAACAAATCCAATTACTGAATGTTGTCCATGATTCAGTGTCATATCCAGTATCAAGAATCAATCCAACTCCTCAAAGCAGACAAACACTTCAAGCTAGTGTGGTACACAGATCTTCAGTGGATAATGGGCAACCAGATACAGTTTTGAACAATAATCCTATTTTGCCTGCATTGCCACGTAATCCAACGCCCAGGTCTCCATCTAGTGCTGATATATTAGAGGTAATTCAACCATTGAATGGACGTACCCAAACAAGTACTCATGCTACTAATATTTACCAAGTAAGAAATTTTAAAAGGGAACACAATAACAATCAGTCTGAACTTAGAGATGGGCGACATATGTATTCTAATGAACTTAATAGGGACTTGGCAATGCTTAGAAAAACCTTACGACGTGAAATGGCTTTAATTGCCATCAGAGACATTGAGGATGAGACACAGTTTCTTAAAGGTTACCTACCTATGGAAAATGAAGGAGGGCCATCAAATGAAATGACAAATGATACAGCCCAAAAGTCACTAGAAGGTGATAAATTGCATGCTGATCCTGCCATAAAGACAACCATAAATTCTGAGCTGAATGTTGATCAAAAAGATTCTGTCAGAGATCCTACCAGGCTATATGTTAATATAACAGCAAATGAACATCTTGCCATAGAACCTGTTAAAAATGACATACCTATCACACCAGTTTCATCCAAACCAGTAGAGTATTGCAATCTAACTATTGGTTCTAACCCAGAGGTCAACACATATGCTAATCTTATGATAGGTGAAATGGCTGACAATATCAAAAAACATGATCATAATCACAAATTTTCTGAATCTGATAATTTTATGTCTATGTCACCAGTAGAGGAATTAGAAGTTAACTATGCTGTTTTAGATATTGATACAAATAAAGAGACTTTACGAACAGGTATGCAAGCAGCAAGCCCTGAGAGTCAATCAAATAATAGTTCTAAGAATAATAGTTTTGCATCTTATTCGTCACATGCAAGGAGCCGAATAGTATCACAAAATAGTTTAGATAAAGGTTCAAGTACAAATGCTGTACCATCGTTAGCCACGGCTAACATAGGCTATACTACTATAGATTTTGACAAAACAGTGGCATTAACTTCAGTTGCGGCAGCAGCTGATGCAAATCTTGATGGTCGTAAAAGCAGACATAACTCATGTGTTATTATTTCAAATGCTTGTGAAAGGAAGTAAAGAAAATTATATTCTAGTTGAGTATAATATCATAATTATTTATTATACAACTGAGGAGTTACTGAGTATAATACAATATACTATATAAGAGTATAAGAATAATTTGTTTTACCATGACTTGCACAAATGCCAAAAATAATTTTGACCAAGAATTTAAGTTACAAAGTATTTTTATAAAATGAGAAATCCGTAAAAAAGGAGATCATAAGTTCTAAGTTAGCAAAATACTCATGCAACTTAATTATATCACTATGTCCAAAGCGTATTCATGACCAAAGCTAACCATTTTGTTGTAATGTTGTCTAATGTAGATATATAATTCAGATATAAATTACTTTAAACTGTCTGTGTAGCGATGTTATCAAGCTGGCTGTTTAGCATGATATCAATTTAGGTACTATGAAAGTAAGATTAAACTAAGTAATACAGCGATTTGTGACAGGCCTAAATTGAGGAAATGTGTGAAGTTTTTTTACATGATATTGTAGAGGTTTAAATATATGTAGTCTTCTTAGAAGGCACAATTATTAGGTAAGTAAATAATTTTCCTAAAATTAAGGTTACTGTTTACATAAGTTGTTTAAAAATGCCAAAGAAATGTATGTATTCAATGTATATATAAGTACAATTGATATAGTTAGCTTTTCTCACTGTATTTAAGCAAGTAAGACCACCAAAATGAAAACAAATCTTTATAATCATAATGTTGCTATAAGTACTTCAAAGAAACATCATTATAGACGGCTATTATTATTGTTGTGTCAAGTTAAGACCATTGCCTCAGGAGTTGAATGAAATATTTTTTTGTTTTCATTTGTACTATAGAAAACTTGATAAAAAAAAGTATGTTTCATAAACCTAGATATTAATTTAATTTTTCTAGAATTTGTACAAAAATAGCTTGATTTTAAAAAGGCTATTATTTAGTATATTTACTATCAAAGCATTTAGCCTATAGGCTCCCAGTAATCTTGCAAACGTTGAATCAATCTCCAGTTTTATGGTCAAGCGAATCATTGAATTTGTCACTGATGTTATATGTTCGTTTACCTTTTAATACTGGAGATTAGGCAATAACTTCTCTGACACTGTGTTGTTTCAATATTGTCATCCACCATCAGTAACCTTACACAGTATATCGAATTGGATTTGTTTAGCCTCATCCACCATCTTGAAAGACTCCCCTTGTAACTATAAATACAAAGACGCCATCGACAGTATCGAAACAAAATATCGAGTAGCGTCTAGTTTCCAGTTTTCCATTTGGAAAGTAGCATTTTGTGTGCTCAGTTGACGGCGATAACCCGAGTCTGAGTTCACTTTCTTTTAATTTCAAATACTTAAAGACCAAGGAAAGTGCCCCTCCCCGCGTCCATGGATACTTATTCCGAAGAGCCTACTCACAGCACAAAAAGTTAAGTCAAAAAATTTACTAAGGTATATCAAGTAGTCCTTTTTTAAAATTTGCCACATCCTAGTTCCTTTAATCTTAATATATGAGGTTTTTTATTTCTAAAATGAGCCACAATGTTATAGGTACTGTTTACTGATTCTTGTTTGACTGATATTTAAATTAAGTGCCAAAAATGAAAGTTAAATATAGTGTAATTTATTTATTGATAAATGGTCCAAGATCCCAGGGCCGCCAGACGTCACGTATTTTCTGACGGATGAAATGTGGACGATTGGGTAGTGTTAGTATGTACTATGATCGTATGCCTACCTGCTAGCTTGGTCAAACGGCCAATTTCCAGGTATCAGGTAATCAAGGTACACAAAAACATTACTTACTTCACGTAAATTCTCATGGCTGATTTTTATATATGTTTTCGAGTGTATAGTTAAAAATAAATTGTCAATACTCCCAGACACTTTCCGTCGGCCATATTGCTTAACAGACGCTTTAAGGGTCTCAAAATAATTAGTCAACTTCACGTAAATTCTGACGCTCCATTTTTATATATGTTCATCCCACAACTATTTTAAAAGCTTTGACAAGAAGACAGACCGATCCAAGGGGCCAATCATCCCCTAAACTAAATTTTAATATCTCTATGAGTGGGAGAGCATTATCTACGCGCATGAGACTGAGTGAGACCGACTGCGCTGTTAAAGCCATGAAAATTACTTGAACAGATATTTTATAATTTTTAGAACTTTTGTTGACAAGTAAATTATAGCAACAAAAATAAGAAAAAAATTGATACATAATAAATAATACTAAAGTTCGCCGACATTTTTTTTTTTTCAATTTATTAATTAGAACTAAAAAATATTTTTTAAAAATACCACTTATATTTAAATAGCAGCAATTTTTTTAACTAATTATTTATTGGAAATTTGGAAACAAAGTGGAAAAATATTAATTCTTCAATATTTCTTAACAGTGGCTTTTAATCTTCATTATCATCATCATCAAATATCAATCTTGAAATTGAATATCTAAATCGTGATCGTCATCATCAGCATTATCCTTATTTTCTTCCTCTGTAAAAAACAAGTTTAACAATGAAGGTCTGAAAAAACTAAAAAGATACAAATAATATGAGAAACGAAAATAATTTACCTGATTGTTCTTCCAGCGACTCACTGACAAAACCCGGTAATTGATCTCCATCGAACCAATGAAAATCATATTTACCATCTTGTAATGTCCAGCCATTGTTTTCGGGGTTGAAAATATTTATCATCATCATACTTGCATTGTTCCAAAGCTAGCCCGTCGAAACTGTTGCCAAAGCTCACTTTTACAAGGTGGTAAGTTACTGGCATCGAAGTTTCTTAAATTCTTTCGATTGAATTCTTCATTTATATCAGATACCATGTATGTAAATGATAAACAACTGTAGTCTGGCAGCATCTACATCAATTATTCCAGGAACGTTGTAAACATCACAGATAAATTTTTGTATTATGTTGAATAAACGTTCTTCTTCATCTACATCACCAACAAAATCCAATGTACCAAAACGGTGAAATGCTTGTTGGTACTCTTCATTTTTCTTCAAAATATTAAACGGCTTTTGCTTGCCCTTTTTGAATAATAATAAATTTTCAAGTAATTTTCATAGCTTTAACAGCGCAGTCGGTCTCACTCAGTCTCATGCGCGTAGATAATGCTCTCCCACTCATAGAGATATTAAAATTTAGTTTAGGGGATGATTGGCCCCTTGGATCGGTCTGTCTTCTTGTCAAAGCTTTTAAAATAGTTGTGGGATGAACATATATAAAAATGGAGCGTCAGAATTTACGTGAAGTTGACTAATTATTTTGAGACCCTTAAAGCGTCTGTTAAGCAATATGGCCGACGGAAAGTGTCTGGGAGTATTGACAATTTATTTTTAACTATACACTCGAAAACATATATAAAAATCAGCCATGAGAATTTACGTGAAGTAAGTAATGTTTTTGTGTACCTTTATTACCTGATACCTGGAAATTGGCCGTTTGACCAAGCTAGCAGGTAGGCATACGATCATAGTACATACTAACACTACCCAATCGTCCACATTTCATCCGTCAGAAAATACGTGACGTCTGGCGGCCCTGGGATCTTGCTCTAAAACGTTAGTTTGCAAATACTCTATTAGAAGGTTTAATGTTATATTCAGTTTAACACATTCAGAAAAACGTTTTTTTGATTGATTTAAATGTAAATGATTTTATAATGACATCCACATGTTGGTGGAAATGAAAACCGCGAAAACTTTAAATTGTTTAATTATTGGTAGTAAACAATTATAGTAAAATATTTCTCGTTAATTTTTTTTTTAATGTATGAAATGTATTGGAAATGTAAATAAAATTTACATATTTACTTTGTGTTGTTCAATTTTAGGCAACTAAAGAAAAATCACCTTAACTTATGTTTAATTATGTAGACATTATATAAAGTACATGAAGTAACTAGAAATAAGCGGCAGGACGACGAGTACCCAAGAGCAGCAGATGTCACCTTTCGCTGAAAAATATAGTTTAACTTAATGCAACATTAGCTATACTTAATAATTTATAGGGGACAAGGAAGAACATTGCCGGCCCCTGGGGGGGTTATTTGATATAATGGAGAATGAGAATTATATTATAAATTACAGATTAGAGATTAGAATTACTGGCGACCGGAGACCTATCTATATAGAGAGATATATATATATAGTGGCTATGTTCTTATATATGAGATGATGACAGGTGTTTATAGAATGGAGCCGGGTGGGCCGTGCATATAATTAATTGAATAATAATGTAGTAATTTATACCTATAAAATGAATTGTTATTATTCAATTGTTTATAATTTTATAAGATAAGCATATAGTTTAAATTTTAGTGATTTGTTTAATTAGTAATTATTGCTTAAGCTATTTGGATTAGTGGGCAGAATACTAGGCGACTTTACCAAACTCAATTCTACGTATCACTCATGCAAAAGATCATTACCTAAATAAATATAAAGCATAACATTATTACATCAAAAAGAGAGGCCAAAATCAAGGGTTGTAGCGTCACATGTTTTTTTTAAATATTGATTATAATTTAATAATAACTGAGGTACATGTAAAATAACTAATAGCTATATTATTGTTTATATTTTCTTGTTGAAAGACAGTAAATAGCATGTTTTAGTATGCAGGTATATTTCATCAGAAAAGACGGATAGAGGGATCAGTGAGTGTGGTATAACACTTACAGTTGTTTTCAACGTTTTCAGGGGCCTCGGTAGAAGCCATCTCAGTGGGACTCTCCGTTGTGAATCCTGTCGTTTTTACAACCAAAGCGTTAGTGCGCGTAACTAACAAGCTATTAAATTAAACCATATCACATACACATGACATAATTAATACGGAGTGAGAGAAATCAAATTGACTGCATACAATATTACCACTTATGATGGAGACATTTAATATAACAACATTAAATACAGTTACATAGTTTAATAGTTTAGAAATCTTTCCAAAATCAAACTATCAACCATGTATGTTGGCAAAATCTTCTCATGTTTCTGGTTTAGTGGGTATCCAGTAACGTGTTTGTATATTTTCTACATATTACCTATATGTTTTTATTGTTCCCTTTGTATTGAAATATTTCCCAGTAACAGTTGGATTACAGTACATTTTTGTATTTATATAATATTGTAAATTGGGAAGAGTATGTACTCATATTCGATGTTTGTTTGTTTTCTGTGAAATTGTATGCAGTCGTAACCCGTAAAGAATGTCCAATTGACATAGCATGCGCGTGTTATGCATTTGAAGAGGCACCTATCGATTAGTATTAACGAAAAATATATAAAATAACAAATAGCTACGAAACGATATTGATGCTATTTTTCCTTAATTTTTCAGTCATGAGAGATTTTCATCAAACAATTTTGATATCCCACAGGGTAACAAAATGGTATGAAACTCAGCTGCAGGTATTAATCCGAACAACTCCTCTGAACACTCTCCATGGTAAATGCGCTAGAAGATGCAGTGACCCCACATCTCTACGCAACGCCAAAGGATCAAGCCGCTCGGAGAGGGATTGGACGTTGACTATTGGAACCGCTCTTCGGTGAATACGGTCAAGTGGAAGAAGCTGGTACTGGGAAGCCCCCGACCAAAGGTGAGAACAGTACTCCATGTGGGGCCGAATTTGCGCTTTATACTGCAAGCAGTGGCCCGGAGTGACGTACCGTCTTGCATTGCAGAGCACACCAAGCGTTTTGGAGGCTAATTTAGCCTTTCCTCCAAAAGATCGCGAAACTGAACATCGTCCGACATGTTAACGCTAAGTATTAGCATGCTGGCTGTGGCTTTTAAGAAGAGTGTCTTCGAAAAGAGGAGTAGCGACAAAGGGTGTTTTTTTAGCGGAAAACGCGCAAACTTGTGTGTTCTTAGGGTTAAATGGGACTACGTTTAGTCTACCCCAATCTGAGACTCCACGTAGTTGAGTTTCGACTTAAGACACAAGTTTGTTCCAGTACACATCGACTACTGCCCGATACCTGCGCGGCCAGTGTAAAGAGTATCCCCAGTGCTCTCGTCCGCATAGCAATGAATGTTGCTAAGTTGCAGCATATCATTGATATGCAGTAGAAACATGGTCGGGTATAGAACACAGCCTTGTGGGACCGCAGCGTTCACGGGTTTAAGGTCGGAACATGCTCCGTCGATGACGACCTTAATGCTCCGATCGGACAGAAAGCTGGAGACCCAGTCGCATAATTTCTCGGGAAGTCCGTAGGCTTGAAGCTTCGAGAGCAGTGCTCTGTGCCACACCCGATCGAAGGCTTTTGCTATGGCCAAACTAACCGCTAGCGCCTCCCCCTTGGACTCAATTGCCTCTGCCCATCTATGTGTAAGATACACAAGAAGCTCACCAGCTGAACGATCACGACGAAAGCCGTACTGATAATCGCTAATCAGCTGGTGGCCCCCTAGATACCTTAAGAGCAGGCAATTAATAATGGATTCCATTATTTTGGAGAGCAAGGAGGTTATAGCTATTGGGCGATAGTTGGATCAGAGCGATCGTCTTTTATAGAGATCGGATGTATCGAAGCGGTCTTCCAGCACTTCAGGACAGGAGGGAGTACCGGTACCTACCGGAAAAGGCGCATTAGGACCGGAGCCAACTCAGGAGCACAATTATTTAGTTATTAATGTCGAATATTTAAAAAAAAAACATGCAATCTATAAGCACCATAAACATTACAAAAATTTGTAGATGTTTTAAATATTTACTTTATTTTTGTCGTATATTAGTCGTCTTAAACAAAATTAAATGTTAATAATTAATGTATAATACTGCATCTGAGACGGAAATCACATTTCCTTTTTGTTTCTAAACTTATAAATCAACTCCATATAAAATGTTCACTCAGCATTTGTATGGAGATAAAAACACACCTGCTTCATTGTATACTTGAGTAACGAGGAACGCCACGTCAGAAACATTGAGAGTTGAGAATGTCAGGAGGCAAGAAATTTCATGACCTGATGCCAAATCGCTACTTAATGTCACGTTGCTGTAAATATCGTACGAATCTTCCGATGCAATCACTAGATCAGTGGCGTTCACTGCCTCCCTGAAATGAAAATAAGCTAAGATGTTAATACAGTACAATCTCGTGGTATTTCTTGCTTGAAACTCTGGCTTGAAGCTTCGAGAGCAGTGCTTTGTGCCACACCCGTTCAAAGGCTTTCGCTATGTCCAAACTAACCGCTATTGGACTCAATTGCCTCTGCCCATCTATGTGTAAGGTATACAAATAAGCCACCAGCCAAACGGCCACGAGGGAAGCCGTAATTGTAATCCCTAATCAGCTAGTGGCCCTCTAGATACCTCAGAAGCTGGCCATTAATAATGGATTCCATAATTTTGGAGAACAAGGAGGTTATAGCTATTCGGCGATAGTTGGACTTCGGGACAGTGCAGAGCAGTACAGGTACTGGAAAAGGTGCGTTGGGACCGGAGTCGATTCAGGAATAGGTACTAACGTTGTGCACAAAATATTTAGAATAGTAAAATTAAGACTTCATCGTGTTTTTTTTATAATAAAATGTTTTGCAAAAACTAATTTTCTGTCCTTTAATTCCAATAATTTCCCACAGAAGTTAAATATGAGAAAACAATAAAAAAGTCGTATTAGTGCTTTACGACTTTGTTCCCCGGGGCAAGCGATATGTAAAATTTATCGGTATCGGTAGTTATCTCACTTATCGGTTATCTTTTTAACATACCTAGTATAAAAAAAACAGTTCAGTCCAGTTAAAATGTTAACTAAAGTACTCATTCGTCTCTTTCGCCATTCTTTACTCTGTCATGATAATAGATAATTTTTATGAATAATTGCGGTTACTAGCTAAGTTATACGTACCCATCAACAGTGAAAGTCAGATCTGGATAAGGTGCCACACCCAGTGCCTCACACGTAACAAACACGTCTTCATCGTCATCAGTATCAGGGCCATCCTCAACAGTACTGAATTCCAATTGAACACCGGTTCCTTCACCTGAAATAATGTTTAGGTTATGTCAGTAATAAAACTCATAACGTTTAGGGTTTTTTTTTCATTATAGTTTTACAATATTCACTTTGTCTAGGCACTTAGGCTCGTCTTTTAGCACCTTAATCCAGTTGCACGAGCTGTCGAACCTTATATTACAGTCACTATTTATTAGAAACCACCCAACTGAAATTTTAAATTTTTTGAAAAAAAAAAGGTTGCGTGTACTTATGTACGCGCGTAAGAAATTATACTTCTTTGGCATTATTAAAAATAGTTTTTGATTGCATGCAAACAATTAATTACAATTAAATAATCAAAGACTGGAAAAGGAGTCATTATAGTCAATAAAGTTCAGTTTACAAATTAAATAAATAAATATTTATTATTATTTTCTAATATTAATTAGTATTGATATAAATATTCAATTTAAATCACTTCTGATTATAATTCAAACGCACATATAAAATTCGCACTTGTATAATGAAAACAAAATGAAAACACGTGTTTTAAATGTAGAAACTCAAAGCATGTGGATAAATATTATAAATATAAATACACAGTGAACAAAGGCGGCGTGCGTGCCAACATGCGCCACTAACTTCATACTGATAATTTTGTGTAACGGTGCGCACGCATCGTAAAATTTCACTCTCATCAATTTTTCAAACAATAAAAATGGATTCTTAATTTTAGAAAGCTATCAGCAATCTTTATTACAAAATTTTTAATTTGTTTAAACAATTGAAACCTCACTACACCAATTACTATTAATGTGACTCGGGGATACTTTATCCTAGCGGTTTCCTTGTATATCCTACCTGTTAACCGTTCTACATGGCTATAGGTGGTTTAGCATTCCCTTTCGTAACTTTGACATTACGTCCTCTTTTAACCCAACTGCTATGACGGTAATCCCAAATTATTTGAATATATCTCATAGGATTGATTAATTTTCAATCAAACGAAGAGGCAACTTTATTATGTACATTACAATACATATTTTACTATGTAAATTATCGAAATCTTTACCACCTCGAATGCTACGATTTTACACATTAAAACAGCAAACGTGAAAACTCGTTTGCTGTGACCGCAGTGCAATGATAGTGTTGCAATAAAAGTGAATTAAAGAAACAGTGTATTTTGTATATTTTTGTCTCTTAGTGGTAGAACGTGCCAAAAATTTCTATATATAGTTTTTTGCTCACTCTGTAAACTTTCATTAGAGAACCATTTGAAATTATTTAAGTATAAATATTGCATATTTTTTTGATAATATCGTATTACTAGGTCCGTTACAACTAACAACAACAGTAAGAACTAAACTGGTGCAACTAATATTTTTGTTAGCACTTACTAAAAACTATTAACGGTTCAAATTGCCGTACTTCGTCAACTATATTTGAAACTTCGCATTCGTATACTCCGGAGTCCTTCACCGTCACGTTCCGCAATAAAATGTCGTCATCTTGTACTATTTCTGAAACACAAGATCAATAATTACTCAATGATTTCATCGTTAAATAGAGCTAGAAACTCCTAGAAATCGTGATAAGTAACTAAACATTACCTGGTAGTTAAATTTATTACTTTTCAGCCAGGATAAACCATCTACTGTTTTATGCAAACACGTGTGTAACACTTGTAGAGTTATTTCGCATCAAGAGTTAAGAATACGATTAGATTTTTATTAGTGTATTAATTGTCCTAAAGTATCAGTCGTCTGTATTTCCGTTATAAAGCAAACTTTATACACAAAATCTTACCAATATTATGACGTAATGCATCCGGAGGATGCCCAACTATCCTTTGGTAAATGAGGCTCCTTTCTTCGCTGGAGCCATTCATTGGGCTCCACCACCATTTTACAAATAAACCTTTATCAGATTCGTTTGATTTTAGTTCATATCCACATTTTAGTGGCACGTCACCGCCCGCTTTTATATAATCTGGTACCTCAAACTCTGATAATGAGAATTGCTTGCTGGCTGAAAATAAAATAATAGAAAACACAATATTTATTAAATTTAGCCTTTAGGTATGTTTTTAGCTTGTTTTAGGTTCGCACCTCCCTAAATAAAAAACACATTACAGTGCAAAGTAATAATAAAGAAATCTGGAATGCGTTAAAACCATTCAGATCACACCAAAATATTTTGTCTATTTAGTTAATCTGTAAACATATAATTACAATGCACCTTGAGCAAAAAATTATAAACACAAACTTCTCAAAATACAACACTATGTTTCTCGCCAATAGATCATCGTTATTATATTGTTACGAGCTAGGGGATCGGATAGAAACGCCGTAGATTTCTTCAAGGGTTTATTTTCTAATTAAATTAACGAGGAATTTGTTAACACTAAAAACTGGAAATTACGCACAAAAATTCACTAAATACACACACAAAATACTGTCACTAATTACTTTAATACACGCACTTCACACAGTACTTATATTCACTTGTCTTCACGATATTCGCACTTTGTCACTCCGGTGTTTATCGCTTGGTATCGCATTTAAAACTGAACTGACCGGCAGCGCAACTGAGTAGCGATCGCACAATTCTAGAACGTGCGTACTAGCAGCTATCTCTTTCTCACAATGCTCCGTCCTTGTCGTACGGCGTTCTAGAGTGCTTGGTCTAGCTTCGAGAAGGTTCCGATCTTCCCTCTCTCTCACGTATCATTCCGTCCTTGTCCCACACCTAGAAAATTCGTTCTAGAACATTCCTTCATCAAAGGGGTATAACCAGGCCTGAAAACGCCTGAAAACGCCTGAAAACGGGTTTCCTGAAAAGTTTACCAATCGACTACACGTGTTCTGAAACGGCCTGAAAAAATGTTTCAGCCTCCTGAAAACTAGGGTAACATTATGTAAATTACGATTTTCTAATATGTGATTGACCCTCTCCTGAAACGGTCAGAAATCACATTTCAGCCTGCTGAAAACTTCTCTAACTAGTGGAAAAATCTAAAAACATTTCAGTCGACCCGTCTTCGTAACACTACCCCCTCCTTAGACATGCTCGTCCCGAGCATCATCACTTTCTTTCACCGTTATCCTTTCCCATGGAGACCGAGTCTGCGAATCCTTAATAGCTGCACAAGTTTTACATTTCTTGATCCAGTCTTCAACATCTTCACGATAGTGTATCCAATAAAATATTTCTTTAATCTTCATAAGAGTCCTCTTTACTCCTAAATGTCCACTAGACAAGTCAGTATGAAACATTTCCAATATGTCGCGAACCTTGGATCTTGGCACAACTAACTGCAAATGATCGCCTTGAGCATTTTTCAGTTTGCGACATAACACTCCATTATGAAGATATAAGCTATCCCATTGAGCCCAATAACTCTTGGTCGTGGTGCTAGTAGATGCAACATCATTCCACCGCGGCTTGATAGCTGAAGATTTCATCCAACCCAAAATTGGTTTAATGTCACAATCTTCTTGCTGTGCTATCTGCATAAATTTTCCACCCCAATCTGAACGAATGGTGTCTGTTCTAAAAGTTCTCACATGGCCAATCTCCCTTCTGTCCTGTTTGTTGACCTTTTCACATAGTCGTTGAGACACATCTGCACTTCTTGTAACCTCTCTTTCATGGGCAGATAACATGTCCGAAAATTTCTTAAATAGTTCCTCTGCCTTTGATAAGTGTCTTGACAAGGCTTTCTCATAGGTCTCAGTAACTTTAAGAACTGCGTTCCACTCTTGTTGATTACTGTCCTGTCCGTCCACATTGATAACCCTACAGACGTCAAAACCACTATTTGTAGAGTGTCCTTTTAAGCAAACTTCCTGTTCTCCACACTTAAAGATTCCTTTTTCCAGATCTATTTTACAATTGTACAGCTTCATAAAGTCTAACCCGATTATGCAGTCATCTACTATGTCGGCAAGAACAACCTTGTGTCTGTAAAATCTTCCACCAATCTTGAAGGTTGCGATACCTTCTCCCCGATCGGTTATACGCTGACCTGTAGCGGTAACAAGCTGTACAATTCCTCGAGAAGGGCTTCCATAAAATGACTTCAGAAGATGGTATTTAATTACGGTTCGTGAAGCTCCAGTATCTAGTGTTAGGTCACACTTAGTTCCATTGACTTCACCGTCGATGACTAATGTATTCCCACGTTTAACCTTCACATCACCTCGGAAGTCTTTCTTAGGGCACGAAAACCTCATGTGCCCTACTTCCCCACAGATGTAACAGGTTGGCCCACGTTGAACATTAGCTTTTTCCGTGATAGCCCTAATGCGGTAAGGTCGAGGATATTTCTGAATCGCCTCCACCTCCAACGCATGAGCTAGAGCATCCTTCAGGTTCTTGTGGTGACCAAGGTTTACACTCAACCTGACTTCACGATCTCTTATTCCATCAATGAAGGTTTGCACTAATATCTTGTCTGCTACGTCTGGTAAGGATGCGTAGGCTTTCCTTACCAGCTTCTCTATTTCCAGACCCCATTCTTGCAAGCTCTCACTCGGTCGCTGCGCTCTCTCCCGTAATTGAGCCCTATAGACTGGCTCCAAATGTGAGTCCCCATAACGTGACTCCAGAGCATCCAGCAGGCGCGTCAGTGTCACTTTACCTGTCATGACTTCTAACACGTCCAGGGCTTCGCCTCGCAGTCCCAACATAAGGGCAGCCACAGCCTGATCATTTTTCCAACCGTTTATCTTGCACAGAGCCTCAAACTGTACCTTGTAGGCGCCCCAAGAAGAAGAACCATCAAAGGTAGGTGCCTCCACCGCTCCAGATGATTCCACAAATCCAGACATCTTAAGGCGTTGAATCTCGTTTTCTAACTCAAGCAAGCGTTTCTCCTGTTTAGATAACCTACTTGCCAGGTTTTCAAACTCAGATGTTAATGTCTCAGTCTTCTTTGTCTGCATCCCCGCGTCTGCTGCAGACTCTGCCACAAACTCCTCACAATTGTCCCTTGGAGTAATTGGCATTTTTCTATCCCACTTCTGACACCAAAATGTTACGAGCTAGGGGATCGGATAGAAACGCCGTAGATTTCTTCAAGGGTTTATTTTCTAATTAAATTAACGAGGAATTTGTTAACACTAAAAACTGGAAATTACGCACAAAAATTCACTAAATACACACACAAAATACTGTCACTAATTACTTTAATACACGCACTTCACACAGTACTTATATTCACTTGTCTTCACGATATTCGCACTTTGTCACTCCGGTGTTTATCGCTTGGTATCGCATTTAAAACTGAACTGACCGGCAGCGCAACTGAGTAGCGATCGCACAATTCTAGAACGTGCGTACTAGCAGCTATCTCTTTCTCACAATGCTCCGTCCTTGTCGTACGGCGTTCTAGAGTGCTTGGTCTAGCTTCGAGAAGGTTCCGATCTTCCCTCTCTCTCACGTATCATTCCGTCCTTGTCCCACACCTAGAAAATTCGTTCTAGAACATTCCTTCATCAAAGGGGTATAACCAGGCCTGAAAACGCCTGAAAACGCCTGAAAACGGGTTTCCTGAAAAGTTTACCAATCGACTACACGTGTTCTGAAACGGCCTGAAAAAATGTTTCAGCCTCCTGAAAACTAGGGTAACATTATGTAAATTACGATTTTCTAATATGTGATTGACCCTCTCCTGAAACGGTCAGAAATCACATTTCAGCCTGCTGAAAACTTCTCTAACTAGTGGAAAAATCTAAAAACATTTCAGTCGACCCGTCTTCGTAACAATATGAACGTTATTGTTTTAAACATCCATTCATCTTTATGATTTACAACATCTCTGTCCGCCTACATTAATTTTTTAAAATTATCTTCAGGGAAGTACACAATATAGGGGGTCTTCCGATTACACCATCTATATTAATAGGAATATAACGTTTACATAATGTTTCAGCATTTACGTATATGTCGTTAGCATTTCACCTCTGCTGTCAATTTGGTATTTGTATTAATATAATTTTCGGATCACACAAAATTAGGTCATATTATATACAAATGAATAAGCGGCTATCTTGGCCAACCTTGAGTTGGTCCGGGAATGTTAAAAATACCACCGCGGTCGGCAGCGACCTCAGTGTTGATCGCACGCGCCGTTTATTCGAATTATTTGATAGAGTTAGCATTATTATCCAATCTTGTATAAAAGGATGCGCAATGCGCGGTCTTCGATACCTCATTTCACTATGAAGTGTATCTTGCATCTGGGTATGATTACTATAGCCGTCAATTATGGCAACTTAATAATATTTAGGTTCAAAAATATTATAAGTAATAGTTAAAACAAAAAATGCTATAGCACCACAAAATATGAAAGCGATATTTTATCATAATTAATATTTCAATTCAATTTTATAGTTTTCAATCAATAATTCATTTGAAAATTAATACGACATAAAAGAAAACTCTTTCTTTACTCGTTAAACTTTAATAAATAGTTTTTTTTTAATTTTGCCGGCAAATTGAATGAAAATATGTTTAATATGAAAACAACTCACCTGTGACAAGGAGAAGGATCAATCCGAATCGCCACATTTTCCCTGACTTACGGCTGCGTGAGACCGCCCGCCCTACTCGTTAAGCAACCTTCAGTGAGGTCAAGAAAACCAGTTAAATCTATCACTAAATACACTATATTCCTCTAGCACACTTTGGCTCTAGTCGTGGCTTTGTATTTCTTATTCTCGAAATAATTTGCGCGACCGCTGCCGCCTTGGACGCGATATAGGTACATAATGGCGAAATAAACTGTTATTGCGTAGGAGAGAATTTTCTTTTAGTATAGTATGCTGTTGGTCCTCGAGAACATGTAAATATTGCTACTACAAGACATACACATATATATGTTATGGGGATCAAATGAAAAAGGTTTTAGTAAATAAATATTTATTTTTCTTAATATGTCATTAATCTTAATAACACTAACATGCTATATTACATTTGACATTTTATGCGGTATTTTATTCATATATTAACTTTTAAAGAAAAACGCTTTTTACCGGATTAAAGTTATGTATTATTATTATAAATTTACAACTATTTGACATAATTTTAAATAATACATAACTTTAATCCGGTAAAAAGCGTTTTTCTTTAAATGTGTAAAGGTTATGTAAATCAAAGACAATACTACATATATTAACTTTTTGCTAAATATATCTAAGCTGAGTAAAATGTATCCTTTTCATTATAAAATAATTAAATATTAAGATTATCAAATTATTATGTTATGTTTTTTGGTTCAAAAAAGTAAATTAAAGTTATCACTTTTATATACATAGTAATTTTAAGACATATATATATATACATTGATATATTTATACCTGGATTACTGAGTTTCCGAGATGAAGGCTGCATAGATTTTACTACAAAGACAACATAGCAAGTTCTATACAAGAGCAAAATTACGATTCGTAGAACATAATTACAACTAATATTTAGAATATAGAAATCGTGTGCCCTTCGGAGCCTTCAGAAACTTATAAACTCAATTTATACATTTAAAATTGCTATACTACAGCGTAAAGTGTGAAAGAAGCCTATCATTGAAGGTTATATTTTTAAAAAGTGGTGGGTTAGTGGAAGGGCGCGTGGGTCTCTTAGTAGCACACACATGAGCTACTGTGTCCCTAATGTGGGCACGCGGAACATCCCCTCGGAGGGACACAAGTCGGGCCAATTGTTCTTCAGTAACTTCTGGACATTTGTCAACTACACCGTGTAAGTCTAGCGACAGCATTTCGATGTCTTGACACCGTAGTACCTAAAATATGGGATGTCATAACTTTTCAAGTAAAGAATTGTGTATGAGGCGAAACACAACTATATAATACTAGCTGACCCGGCAAACGTCGATTTGCCATGTATATTACTTCTAGGAAACATTTTTTTAGTTCAATAAAAATAACTACATATCTACTAAAAATAGGGCTTGGTCGTAGAGAGGTGACAATTAAGGGTTGTATGTATTTTTGTATGCGGTATCATAAAAAATAAAATTTTTGTCTAAAAAAAAACACTTAGGGGTGGGACCACCGTTAACATTTAGGGGGATGAAAAATACATGTTGTCCAATTCTCAGACTTACTGAATATGCATAAAAAATTTCATATTAATCGGTCGAGCCGTTTCGGATGAGTATGGGAACGAACATTGTGACACGAGAATTTTATATATTAGATTAAAGTTAAGAGCCTTTAACGCGTTCTAATCATATAAAAGTGTATTTTGACAAATTACATAAGATAGGATAAGAGATTTTTTTATGTTATTTCAGCAAGTAAAACTAGGTAGTATTTTGATGCCATATTAATTATATTAAATCACGTTATTCACCAGGGTCACAATGAATAAACTTATTGAATAAAAACAATAATATCACCAAATTTAAAAAAATCGTCCCTGCCCATAAAAAACACTTATAATAATGTAAAAGTAAGTTAGAATAATGTGAAGAAATTCGCTTCAATTTGTAAGTAGATCTATAAATTTTAAAGTTAAAAAAGCCTTACCTCAGCCAATGTGGAGATAACCTCAAAGGGCCAGTCCACATTGATCCCTTCCGCCGCGATGGCCTGAGCTTTGATCTTCTTAAAGAACGCGCGTATTTGGTTCGCCTCTTTCACAATTTTCGTCGCAGCCTGTTGAGCCTCTTCCACGCCCTTAAAAGTCACCTTCTTAGACAACATGGCCGTTATATACTTTCGATAAACCAAGTTCTGAGCTTCATTTATTACGTAATCAAAGTTTTTCTCCCTCAAATGGTTGTAATCTAGAAAATAATCTTGCAATGTTACGCAAATAGTGTCTACGGGAATTGTTGTAGATAGCCACTTAGCGGTAAAGAGGTCATTAAAGTGTTCTTCTAAATCTAAAAACGCTTCTTCGAGCAAGAATTTTGCTGCTTCATCCCGCAAATTCTGCAACAAATGTAATCTTTACATAGTTCACTATTTAGATAATGTAGTAATTGTATGTTATGTGATCTTAAGTTTATAATAAAAAACCAATATACAACAAAGAGATACTTAGAGTGACCGAATTTATTACTTATTACATAATAATAATCAATAGAAATATGTTTATTCCTTTTAAGTACATATACAATGAGTAAGATTTGGGAACCCTTTTAGTAAGAAATACCTGTTTCAGGGTTCCCAGCTCTTCCATAACGAACTTAAGTATAATATAAGATAGATTTAAGTGTTTTTATTTTTTTGGTTATAATTTATTTTCATATTTTTATCATGTGACTTCTAAAATCATAAGATAATGGCACTCGACTCGGTATAAACTTACATAACGTTTACGTAAAAGATTTAATTTTTATCCCACGTCAAAATATGCTTCATTATATACCATTAAACAAAAATGCTACTGTACACAAGATTAAAATCCATCAGGGACTCGGTTAATGAGTGAAATGTTCGATTGTTACCTGAAAGGTGGCCAGCATCTTATTAAACTTATCTTCCGCGGCGGGATCATGTCTTCCGGGTGGCCAATGGCGGGCTTGCGTCTGTTGGGCGAGTCGAACCATTTGCTCGCTATTGTTGACGATAGTTATCATGTGATGCGTGAAGTACACAACGCGGGAACGATCCGCGAAATGGGTATTCTGTAATAAGTTATAAATTTAACCCACACTGTTTACTTTTAACTGTATTTTACTACTATAACTCAAACATCTGTTTAAAACTTTTCTATTTTCTAATTCTTATGTTATTATTTTTAAATACCGGTTGAAAAGAAACATATCAAATCGAAGAACCTTGATTATATTTAACTGTTTAATCTATGAAAAATACATTAAGAAAAATAATCAGGCTATATCAATCATGTTTATTTATTATAGCCTGTAAGGATACGTTTATTTGATCACCATACGCAACGCTTTAGCCATGAAATGATTTAATATTTTTTTCTTCATGATAAACAAAACCAGTGACGCTACAATCCTTGGGGTTAGGATTTCTGTTGCGTGATTCTTTGCTTATATAAAAATATATATACATCCCATATACACCCCACACTCGCCGTCGATGACGGTTTCCTCGCGATGTTTTCCTTCACCGTACGAGCGAGTATTAAACTGTTACATAGACAGAAAAGTCAATTCGTGCACGGCCAAGGACCTCAGGAATAAAAATCGCACACTCAAGCCGCTAAGCCAACACTGCTTTCTTCATATGATTATGGAATGTTGATACATTCCATAGCAAATTTAAAGTCAACGCCGATCAATATTTAAAGCTAGAAATTTTATAAACTTACATAGAAATTAACTGATTTGTATTCATTATTCTAATGCAGGTAAATAAACAAGACAAATATTTAACTAATTAAAGCATTTTTTTATAATACCTTTTTTTTTTCATCTCACCTTAAATTGTATAACACCTTCCCTGTACATGTTACCGAAGCGAGTCACTTGATCAATACTCAGTAGGAGAGCCTTGAAAGTTATCTCTTTAGTGATTGTCTCTGTAACCTAAAAAAAACTCAAAAAATTACATCCAAATCGCCCAACAAGAGATATATTTACTAATAATACTGTATATTCTTTATTTATTGACGCTCGCCATTGTGACTGGCAGAATGCGAAGAACAATATTCTAACATACATAGACATAAACACACAAAATAACAATTCTGAAAGAAAAAAATAAAATAAGACATCAAAAACAATAAAAATAAAAAATCCCTTTTGCCATTCGGTTCGCTTCCAGTGTGCAATGTGTGTGTACTGTGGTTGTAATTGGCCCTGGCTCAGCATTATACTGAGGAGCAAAAAGCATAACAAGCAAATAAATTATTTATAGAAATGAAACTTAAATTTAATATTAATTAGTAGATATTCGTACATGCAAATGATTGACGCATAGAAATACTGGTTACTTTTCCGGATTTTAAGCGGTTCTCTTCCATTTAAAAATAATTTTCGTTTGGGTATTCCATCCCATGCTCGCTTACAAAACTAGCTTTATCCTATTTGCAATTTGAATGTATTTTACTTAAACCGTCGCGTCCGTCTTAATGGCTAAATATGCTTATGAGCAATTATTTCTTTGTGTTTACGATTTGTGATATATTCGTAAGTGTACTTTGCCTTCGCAAATATTTTTATTTTGAATTTCGTATACGGGATCTCCGACCTAGAGGAAAAAAAAAAACAATGACGCCAAAAGCCTTTACGACTTGTATTTGTTTCGTGATATTTTTATCTCTATAGGTAAGTAGACGCCTTCTGCGCCTGAGAACCAAATTTAATATGAAAATGGGGGAACTCGGCTGTACCTGCAAGTTTTGATCAATCATTTGGAATATGATGACCGGCGCGTGTGTATGGAAGGCAGATGTATGGGGTTCCACTTCCGGGGATCGCTCGCCGCCCCACTCCGCGCGTTCTGCTTCAAAAGTCTTGTCCATCCACTCTCGGTAGTTCAACTCCATTCTCTATTTATTAGATTAAAAAAACCGTTTCAATAAAAAATGTAGACAGTAGTATTCTAAATCGTATCAAACTTATCTGTCAAAATAAAATCTGAGGGACCTTTGACATTTTGGACAACCAACAATACGACATTGTTACGTGTGTCTTGAATAAATGTATACTTAGTAATCTTATTTTTCTCTTAATCTTATTATCTCTAGATCGACTATGATTTTTGCGATTTCGTGTAGATTTTAGTTGATTTTTATCAATGTGTTATGCTATTTTCATCCATCCAATAATAATATATATAAACAACCTTTTAACATTCCTTTGATAGTATTAAGACAAGTAAAGGACAATCGCTATAAAAATATAAGCTTATAATAAAATTTAATATTTAAAAAACATTAAAATACCTGAAGATAATCATCTTCTAATTTCTGCATTATCTCCTTCGACAGTAATGGCTTTAATGTTAATACATCAATATTTAACTCAGTACTTCCCATTAACTCTGAGCCTGGGTATGTGTTTAAAATCCACGACAAAAGTGTGACATTTTCATTACCTTCCAAACCATTCTGTACAACATCTTGCATCTACAAACAAATATTAAGTCTTTTATTTTAGACAATTATAAATAATATTGTTAGCTCATCTAATCAAGACCTTTCCCATTGTTATTGTAAATGCCTACAGACACTAATAATTGTGTCGGGGCAACTTGAATTTCAATTGGTAAGGCAATAAAGTTAGAAAGCACAGATGCCTGACAACCTTACATATAAAATTAATGTTATTGATACAGATATCTTTGTCAATACACACATATAAATTGGCAAATAAAATAAAGAATCTACATACACTCGACGACAGACAATTATGATACATATCAACATATTTGTTAACTATATCATAGTGTGGAGGGAAGCAAGGCACACATAGAGTTTTGACGACCCGTAAATCTTCTAATATCAATTGCCGGGTCAGTTCTAAGTACCGAATAAGCCATAATTTATTATCTTCTCTTTCGTCCACACGTGTGCCTTCAATACGCTCAGTAACCGCAGATTCTAATACTTTAAAAGCCATACTTCGCCAGTTTTTTGGTCGGCCTGGTGGCATGAACCCGGATTGATCTTGCTGCTGGAAAAGGTTTTATATGATTAAAAAGAAAAAGTTTTATTAGTAGTTAGTAATTAAGGATAAAGGTGATGAAAATCGGTCCTAAGGATTCTGTCAATATTGAAAATAATTTAAATTAATAAGTAGAAGAGTGGTCATATAATTTCACCAACAAACAACATAGGTAAAGAGATTTCGAGAAGAATATCTAACGGATGGAAATCTTATTAACAAAGGAAGTTATGAAACACAAAATTATAATAATACTGGAGTGTCAACATGCCCTGTAGGCAATAACGCGGACCAACAGGGTTACCCTACAGTAGATAAAAGGACAAAGTGGATCTCACGGCAATGAAGCTGCCGACGAGCTTGCAAAGGGAGGATCCGGAAAAAAGCCGGCTAGCTCTTACCCGCTCCTTTCCTTGCCCTTCTCGCAATGCGAATAGGGATTCTCGATCTGAATTCACCAAAAATCCACAGAATTCAACTTAAACCTTAAATTCAAATAAAACCAAACGGGGTAAACCCTTAACCCGCTAGCGACAAAGCGACTTCTAGGTCTCAACAGAATTAATCTCAAAATAGTGATAGGGCAATCACGGGCCACTGCCTCCTTAATAAACATATTTTTGTCCTTGGCGCGATTCAGTCAGTCCAGACTCCAGAGGCTATCACGCAGTCCTGGAATGGGTGATTATGGTTTCCCAACTAACAAAAAATCTTGGGAGCAGTGAGGGCGCTCCGTGAAGGCTGCGAAGTGCGTAGGAAACTTCTGAGTTTCTGGAAGGACCAAGGCTGGCTTAATTAGCCGGGACTTTACGCACAACGGACCAAATGGGCGTCTAAGTGCGGAAACTGAGTCCACACTATATACATACAACTCAAAATAAGCATTTCAATAAAAACCACATTATTCAAAGTCATGTGTGATGTCAAATGTGGGCACTAACAGTATCCAAGATCAACAAACTTATAACATGCCAATATGCAATGGAACAGAGCATGGTCGATATAAGAAAAGTTGATAGATGGAGAGGTTTCTTTTTCTTCTTGTCCTAACCAGGACTGTACAAGAGAAAGGGATGAGAATGACTATTAAGAGGATGAAGTCAAAGTGGACTGGGCAATTCATAAGAAATAGGATGTGGTCCAGTAAGCTGACAGAACGGAAACATGTTATGGAAAGTGGTAGAGGGCAACCACATAAGCAATGGGATGAGATATCCACAAACATGATAGGAAATTTATGGCGGCGCGGTACATCACGCTCAATGAAAGCAAATGGAAAAGAGTGAGGAGACCTTTTCGACTTGGCAAGCGCATGACCAGCTTATGCTATGAAATTATAATTAAAAATCTGTGAAACTAAAATTGGCAAAAAAATATATGAAACTAAAATTGATTAACAATTTTTTAATTTATGTAAATCTGCTATAGACCCCACTTTTAATGCCATTATTTGTATTTTTACAGTGTTAGCTATATTTATTTAATGCTATTGTTTAAAATATTTCTCCTTTAATTCATATAGACCCAAAAGTAAAAAAACTTAAAATGCCATAGCACCAACCTGTAATGCCATTTGGTCCCTTTTTTCTTCTCTTTCAATAATTCTTAAAGCAGTAACAATAACCGTTGGTTCTTTTCTAACAGTATTTAATGTCCTAGCTAATATAAGTTTAATTTGTTTTTCCAGTAATTCTGACACTGCCTGTACATCATCAAAATATGCTTTCAACATAATTTTGTCATGAGAGGACTGGTTTGGTAAACGATGTAATTCATACAGTAAATCATCTCTAGAATTTTCCAAATCACTAAGGCACTGGAAATAATAAGCAATAGTATAAATCTTACTATAAATCTTGATAAATTAAAATTAGGCTAGTTGTACTTAACAACTCTTGTATTTTAACCAAAAATAAACAATCATTTACCTGATGCGCATGAAGTAATTTTCCTTCTCCAATCCATTGTTTAGCTTTTGCAACACTTTCAGGGACAGTGAAAATATGTTTTAAGCTGTCCATTGCAGTCACATACTGAGAGTGGCGACAGTCTTCTTCTCGTACTGCTTGTAGTGATGCTACTAATGGTGGTACGCCTTTCAACAGTTCTTCCAATTCATCCATTCTACAATAATATATATTCAGATTGATTTATTACATATTTATATATTAGTCATTAAGTTTCTATACAACTCATTACTTTGAACTAATCTGTTGCACATCATCCAGACATTCTTGCAGCTGTCGTAAACCAACACTTACTCCATCTAATTTGCCTTGAACTGCTGATTTTAGTTGAGCTTCAATTGAAGCTTTTTTGTGTGTGATTCTTCTTTTATATTGCTCCACCTTAAACATAGGTGATCTTATATCTTTACATAAAAATAATATTAACAGTGGATTAATCAGTATTTTGTGTCACACACGAAAATGTTCATATTTTCTTTTACTTTGACGTACTTTCTCTAACTGTCCCGGTCGTTGCATCATATTCGTCACCATTTTCTCTGCTGCTGCTTTAGCTTCTTCTTCAATTTCTTCCATTGTGCTCATAATTAAACGTTCCTAAAATCAATGAGGTACTTTTAAACAACTAGAACTTAATTATATTTGAAGTGTAAATAGTAAAATGTAAATAGTAAATAGTACAAAGCGCGGCGCGGCGACTAGTGCCATCACCGATCATTAAGTTTTTAAAGTGTCAGGGGTTTTTACTTTGTCACAACACTATTTTTATTTCATTAAAAACTGACAACACCGTAAACGTCAGTTGATATCGTCTAATTAAAAATTCGACTATAGAACTTAGTTCTTATGTCACCACAGACTAGCTAACCACTTTGTGGTTATTAGCATTACGAGAAAACAGTTAATATATATTTTAAATAAAGACAAATTATAATAATTAATACGTAGACCATAATTATGTACGCGCGTAAGAAGTTATACTTCTTTGGCATTATTAAAAATAGTTTTTGATTGCATGCAAATAATTTTTTACAATTAAATAATCAAAGACTGGAAAAGGAGTCAGAGTCAAAAAAGTTCAGTTTACATTTGAAGTACGACCAGTCACCACAAGTAGCACCCGTTCACGAGTATGACGCATGGCCAGCCATCGGCCCCCTCGCCATATTTTAGGGAGAGAGACAACCCGACGCATGGACGCCGCCACAAGCAATGACATTTAAGCGAGCAGCATACAAAATAATAATAATACTACTTATACTGAAATAATTTGACACATGGATCACGGTTTGTTCTCACTTTACAGTTCTCACTTTACATAACAGTCGAGGATGTTGACGATCGCCCCAGAGTCTGGAAATGCAGCCGAGAGATTCAGTCGCGTTACCTAGTGCGTTTTCCAATTACAGAGCATAATGCGACTCAGTGCCGCACAATGCCGCGTAATGCTGAAGCTTAATTGGAACGTGAATTAGTTTTCAAATGCATCAGCAGAGTGCGCTAAGTCAGTGTTGGAAAAAAAATGTTCTGAATGGAGTTAGCAACCTCATTAATGTATAAATAATGTGGTTAACAATAATAATTGGTTGAAAACTTTTTACGCTTATTTTAATAATCAAATTATTTCATTAACATTTTTTTACTCAAATAATAGAAAACCTTTAAAGAATATAAGGTTTTAACAAGGTAAATTAACAGTAAAATATATAGTTTCATGTAAGAAGTTTACATCATTTACGTTTTGAGTAATTTTTTTTAAATGATTTCTAAAAAATTATATACTTTTTTAAAACCATTGCAATGTTTACAAGAGTATAATCCTGTAAAATAAATTTGTTTACAGATCCGAATTTTAAAATAAAATTGTATTCATATTTTAAATGTGGAATATAAAAAAAGTAACTATTTATACGAAAATTTACGAAAATTTCGATAAATGCCAACTTAAAGAAAAACACTGGTCTATTTTCCGTCACTATGTTGGTATTGATTGCGAGAAGCACGCGAGAGCATTAGTTTTGAGAATGCTCAATTGTGCGAAGCGTTGCTGTAGTTGGAACATTCAACGTTGAGCATTATGCCGCATAATGCGCTCTAGTGCTGTAATTGGAAAACGCACCTATTCATACTGGAGCCATTCATACACAGTTCAAACACAAATTAAACAATAAACAATGCATTTAATTCATACACAGTTGTACACACATGTATAATCGATTCTCAAGCGATTTCAAGTTGAATTTTAAAATTTTCATATATGAGGTAATTTACACACCTCGTAAAATGTAAAAGTAACTGATAATAAGTGTTTTAATAAAAATTTCCTCTTTTACTTTTTTATTTTTATAATAATTATTCAGCATGTGTTTTGGTATTAATTAGGATTGGCACCTTGTAGTTTTAGTAGATCACCATTTCGTAAAACGGTCACACTGCCCAGTAACTGCAGTAGCCAGTGTTCTGTACTTAATTTTGGTTATTGTTTATTTGTCTATGGTTATTGTTTACTTAAATTGATTAATATTTTGGTTTAAAGGTCTCGTTACCAGACATAAAATAATAAAAAAACATAATAATATTATGTACATTTGTGTATGGCGTAATGTGTATAAATGTAAACTGTACATTCTTGATAAATATTAAATTAACCAAATACATAATATACAAAATAGAATAATTAGTTGTATTTGCACAGGATTAGCTGTTCATGCTATTGTTTAAACTAATTCCCCTCTAAGTAAATACATACTGTTTTAAGCTGGTCAAAAGTATAATTTGTAGTCAGAATACCTATGTCATGGAAACGTCTTTAGAAGACAAATTGCTTCAAGACATAATAAAAAGTGATAATAATGCTATTTTACAACATATTTCTAGGGGGGCAAATCCAAATAAAATAACTAGCCATGGAAAAACGTGTTTGGGAGAAGCATCTAAATTGGGTAACATGGTCATTGTACAAATGTTACTTAATTCAAATAGTGAAAATGAAGCGTCAAACCAAGGAATCATTTATAAGAAGTGTAATAGGTCACATAAGAGGAAATTGAAAAGTGTTGGACCTCATGATGGAAGTGTTAGTAAATGTAAAAATAGAAGTGAAGAAATTTATCAAAGTCATAAGCAAGATATTAATGGCAAGGAAATTAAAAATAATGAAAAAAAAAATCAGGATATCTTGGTATCTTTGAATAGTGATGGTTCTAGTAGTGATGACAGTAAAGCAGGTAACACAAAACCTCAGGCAACCTGTGTTGCTACATCTCTTCATGTTGATCTGGAATGGGATGAGGATATAGGTACAGCTGCACCTATAACACATGAAGATGAAACTTGGTCATCAATTTACAGGTGGTATGCTGCTATATTAGAAAAAACAGGTGCTGCATTAGCTTCAGCATCAAAGGTTACTAATGGAATCAATCAACAAGATGCGTATATGAGAACAGCCTTGCATTATGCAACAGAGCAAGGACATACTGAAATAGTAAAATTATTACTAGATTCTGGTAGTAAATTAGATGTGACCGCGGGAGATGGTCTTACTGCATTGCATATAGCTGTTATAAGAAACAATGTTGAAATCGTTAATATGCTGTTGTCAGCTGGAAGTCACATAAACTATAAAACACATGAAAAAATGACCGCATTGCATTTTGCAGCTTCTAGGGGATTTTTAGAATTAGTAAAAATTTTAGTCTCTAATGGAGCAAATTTAGAAGCTAGAGATACCAATGAAAGAACTGCTTTATACTTGGCAACTGGAAGAGGCCACATTGATGTGATAAAATATTTAATATCTTCTGGTGCCAATGTTAATGGTGAAGAAATCCATGGGTATACTCCACTATGTGAAGCTGTATGGCAAAAGTATGCTCAAGTTGTAGAAGTTTTGTTAAGTTCTGGTGCTCGAGTTACTCATTCTCATAAACTTTTACACAATGCTGTAATGCAAGGTCAAAAAGATATAGTCAGAATGCTTATTAATCAAACAGGAGGTATAAATTTGTGTGATGATGCAGGGGACACTGCTTTATTATTAGCTGTTAGATTATCACACATTGAAATACTCAAAGAACTATTAAATAAGAAAGCCAATATAAATATTTGTAATAATATAACAGGTTCTAATGCTTTACATATAGCAGTTGAAAGTTTTAAAGACCTAAACCAGTTTGAACAATTACTTTTACTATTACTGGAGAGAAAAATAGACATGAATGCAACAGCTTTAACTGGCGACACAGCTCTAAATAGAGCACTCTTATTACAAAAGGATCATGCAGCAATATTACTTATCCGCCATGGAGCAGATGTTAATACAATTGATTTTCAATCATGTGGGTTAGACAACCTAACAATGGTTAAACAAAGAGCAACAAATCATTTAGCAAGACTATTACTTAAAGCAGGTCATTACAGGCCGGAACTTGATCAGTGTTGTGTTTTACCAAAAAAAGATACAACTGCATATTGGTTGCATCAGATATGTAAAGAACCTTTTAGTCTATTAGATATTTGTAGGATTCAAATTAGATTACTTTGTAGACAAAAACCACTACATCAATGTATACCTTCATTACCAATACCGATAAGCCTACAAAGATTCTTAATGTTTGAAGATGAAATTTAATGAATCATTTTACTTTTGTAATTTATAATAGGCTAGGCTTATTGTAACAAAACCACCAGTAATCTTATCTGTCCAGTATTTATGATGTTATACTTTTAAATATTTAAAGCATTATTACCTAGTATAAATATATTACAAATCCAAATATAATTTGTTGTTGTATAATAATTATTGACATAGACAGTATATTAGGCTTTATTTTTTGAGGTAAAGAATGTGTTATTATGTTTATTTATATTTATTTTTATGACAGGAATGGCATGGACAACACAATTACTAGTTGGGGCCTATAGTACATTTATTAATAAGTTTTTATGAATGCATTGAATAAACTATACAAGAATACATTGCAAAAAATCATGGTGCGCGATATAAGTACCTAAATAAATACAATATACCTTGATCAAAATCGCTTTTTATTATAACTGGCATTTTTGTACTCTAAGCTGATATTAAAAAAGAATTGTTTTTTTTGAAGTTATACTTCTTTAGGCGCGTTATGAAAATTTGATGAGAGTGAAATTTTACGATGCGCGCGCACCTATGACACAAAATTCGGAGTGTGATTATAGCGTGCGCAATCTACAAAAGAAATAGAATATAAGCTAACTTCACGCATATTCTATTTCTTAGCTTAGCAGCTTTTTTTTTTTTTTTTTTTTTTTTTAATGGCTTTTATATGTGCCAACTGGGCACAAGGTACTTCGCCAGTGTCGTGTAGATGGAGAAGGCACGATGGAGATTGATCGGTGAAAATAATAATTAAGTTAATTTTGAATATGCACCTAAACAAAAACAAAATAGTTGCAATTCGATTGTTAGTTTTAAGACTGCACAGACAACACAAATATGAGTGAGTAATAATACCATTATTAAATACTGTTTCCTCTTTATAATAATTTTTATATATATATTACACTTTAATTTTATTGCTTTCTATATATTTACATAAAAATCTACAATATGGACTAAACACAAACATTAACAAACATTTAACACTTAAAGGACGGGGGACTTTACGGGGAAGAACGTCATAGAGAGGATAGGTTAGTTTGGGACAATTAAATAGAATGTGAGATACAGTGCCTTCATCCAAGCCACACTCACAGATAGAGTGATCCCTTATCCGGAGCTTGGCTAGATGAACAGGGGTGCAAGCATGACCAAGACGAAGACGTGAGATTGTGGATGTAATCCAGCGATTTGCATTCCGATAATGACAAAACCAGGGTTGTCTTGGTATGTTTGGTTGGATGGAAGCATAAAACTTACCCTTAACCGATTTGGAGTCATTCCAAAATGTCTTCCAGGTTCTGTCCAGATATGTCTTTGCAAGAGTACAAAGATCCTGTGCTGAATTTTCAAAATGATCTAGAGAACCTGACTCAACAGCTGATTTGGCACATGAATCAGCAGTCTCGTTTCCAGGGATACCTGAGTGGCTAGGAATCCAAACTAGTATGATAGACAATCCTTTTTGATTACAAGAGAGCAGAGTCTCCCTGATTTTTAGAATAATGGGAAAACGTGATTTGCTGCGAAATGGGTTTTCTTTAATGGACATTAAACAACTAAAAGAATCTGTCAAAATAGCTGTCTGTTGTATGTTATGGGAGTGTGCAAACAGGATTGCCTCCAATAGAGCAGTAGCCTCTCCTGTGAACACTGAAGATTCGGGAGGACATTTAAATTTCAGGATAATTCTATACCGAGGAACCCAACAGGCAGCACCAACACAGCCGTCTGGAGACAGCTTTGATGCGTCAGTGTAAATAAGAAGATGATTTGGCCAATTTTGATTAATATAGCTTTGTAATTTGATGTTGGTATCTGGGGCTCCTTTGATCAGACCAAGGTCTGTGATGATGGGAGGTTTGTATACCAGGGCTTTATAAGAAGTAGAATACAGGGGATTTATTGGAAAAGATATCAGGGGGTTAGGGAGGCTGGTGAACTTTAGATAACTATCTAGCAGATAGGAAGAGGAGTTGCGGGTACAAGGAGAATGTGATAGTTGGGATAATCGATGCCAAAGAGGGTGGGATGATAGCTGTAACATCTTGCTAACAAAGCGGTCACATAAATACTGCCGGCGGATGTGTAGAGGAGGATCAACACACTCAACCTGCAAAGCATTAGTGGGGGAGGATTTCATTGCACCTAGAATGATTCTAAGGCACCTATATTGAATTTTGTTTAGTTTCTCAGCAGCTGATTTGTTAAAGGGATCCAGAACAAACATACAGTAATCCATATGACTACGTACTAAGGCATTATACAATAACTTTAAAGAATAGGGGTGAGCGCCCCACCAAACTCCCGCTACTGCTCTTAGTACGTTAATACCTTTTTCGCATTTTTTGATAATGTGATCAGAATGGGCAATTCCGTTCAGCCGGTTGTCTAAATAAATACCTAAAAATTTTGCTTTATCTGTCAGGTTGATTGCTTGATTTTCAAATGAAATGAGTAGAGTGGGAATGTATCTCTTCCTTGTAAACACCACTGCCTGAGATTTGCCCACTGACAGGGACAAGCCGTGGTCAGACAACCACTGGCCTAGATAATACAAAGCAGAATTGATACGACAGGATACTTCCCCTATACTGCCTGAGCTGTGATAGAGGACAATATCATCAGCATATTGTAAAATATTGCAAAAACTGGTAACAGACAGTTCGAGGTCATGGGTATAAATGCTATAGAGCAGAGGGCTGAGAACTGAGCCTTGAGGGAGACCTTTCCAGACTAGTCTAGGGGGAAGAGAGGTATTCTGATGCTTTATCAAAATAGATCTGCTAAATAGCAGATTACATATGAGATGTACCATCCTCGAAGAAACACTCAGCTTAAGCAGTTTCTGCCTGAGCGCTGGAAGTAGGACACTGTCATATGCAGAAGCAATATCAAGAAACACACCCACAAGGTACTCTCCTTTTGTAAAGGCTAGGCGAATGTCTGTTGTCAGTATACTGAGGCTGTCTGTGGTACTCATACCCTTCCGGAACCCAAATTGGGATGAGGGGAGAATATTTCTACTTTCCATTAACCATTCCAGTCGGTTTTTAAGAAGGTGTTCCGTTACTTTAGCTAAAGTAGATGACAAGGCTATGGGACGATAAGAATTTGAATCTGAAGGGTTTTTTCCAGGTTTGAGAATGGGAATGACTATTTGAGATGTCCAAGATGTCGGTATAATACCAGTTTCAAAACTTTTGTTGATTATTTTTAGATAGTAAAGTTTAGCTTTGTCATTTAGTCTAGTCAGGAAGGAATATGGAACGCCATCTTCCCCTGGAGTTGAATCTTTGAGACCATTAAGAGCGATTTGAAGCTCAGAGAAAGAAAAGGGAGCATCCATTTCATTGTTAGCCGGAGCTGGCGTAGAACTTAGAAATGAGTCCACATAGGGAGCGAAAGGTGGAGCCAGTTTATCTGCAAAGTTGTTAAGCCAGTCAGAAGGGTTATTTGAAGAAGGATTAACATGGTTCAGGGAACGACGGAATCTCCTCACATTAGACCACACAATAGAGGATGGAGAACGAGGGCTAAGGGATTCGCAAAATTGTATCCAACTACATCTTTTCTTCCTGGATACCAACCTTTTAATTTTAGCATCAAGCTTCTGGTAATTAATAAAGTTCTCCTGTGTCATACTGGCTGAGTAGGATTTCTCTGCAGCCATTCTCTTATCAAACAAATCGCTGCATTCATCATCCCACCAGGGAGAGGAAAGCAGCTGATTTTTAGGAGAGTGCTTTTTGGGGATCTGGGAATCGGCCGAAGATATGAGAGAATTTAAAAAAAGATCATAGCAAGACAAGACATTTTCTTCGCATTCCAAATCAGGCAGAGTGTCTACCATGCAATCAACGGATTGAGCATAATCTTTCCAGTTTGCTTTTTTGAGTTTATATTTTAAAAGGGGGTTGTGGTAAGAGGGGGGTAAGGATTTGTTATTTAATGAAATAATTACAGGAAAATGATCACTGCCATAGGTGAACTCAAGGGCGTTCCAAGTTAGTTGCGAGGCTAGGTTAGGGGAACAGAGGGTGAGATCCACTGCAGATTTGGGATTCTGATTAGGGTATACCCTGCGAGTTGGAGAGCCATCATTGAGGATGCAGAGATTGACATCGTCGAGTAAGTCAATCAGCAGTGGAGCAAACCTATCACTAGCATGGCACCCCCACATAGTGTGATGGGTGTTAAAGTCACCCATGGCTATGATAGGGCTGGGAAGGGATGATAAAATTGATTGTATCTCAGGAAGAAGAGAAGGAGAAGGGTGAGGAATATACAAAGATACAAAAGAAATGTCTAAGGTACGAACAGCAACAGCATTAATCTGATCGCTGTGGGTAGGGAGAGGAATTTGGGAGAATGGGAGGGAATGCCGTACAAAGACAGCACTGCCCGCATACCCATCATTCCTGTCATCCCGCAGACAGGAAAAGCCAGGCACCCGAAATCGGGAACCAGGTCTCAGCCATGTCTCCGAGATGGCAACAATCGTGGGTTTATGGAGGTTTATGAGGGAAATTAATTCATGTTTTTTTGAACGTAAGCTTTTACTATTCCATTGAATTAGGGTTATTGGGTCCGTTTTGTAGTAATTTAAAAAGTTGGGATAGGTTTTTGGCAACGTTGGGCGGTAGGGGGATTTCGCTACATGGAGCGACAATACTTAGAAGAAATTCAGAAATAAATTCTAACATTTTTCCCTGAGAGGGAAGGGTGTCAACATTATTGTTGAGAGCACAACCATTTGGGAGGGATGAGGAGCACTCACCAACAATAGTCTGGTGAGCTGTTCTATCGTACCCCTTTGCTAGAGGAGCTTGGGGACGAGGGGAGCGATAAAATGTTTGGCGATAGGAGGCATTGGTAGGAGTTTGGGCTTTTTGAGTAGATTTTAGAGAATAGGCAGGAGGGGTAAACATTTCTTTTGTCATCTCAGCATATGAACGTCGGACAGGAGGAAACTTAATTGCTGCTTCAACGTATGAGATGTTGTCCTGGGACATCACCATTTTTATGGATTGCTGTCGAGTAAATTCTGGACAGCCCTTGTCAGAAGCAAAATGTTTGCCTGAGCAATGTAAACATGTGGATTTTTCTAAAGTGACTTCACACGTATCACCTGTATGGGGCTGAGCACACCTGTAACATCTTGGCTTAGATCGGCAAATCGATTTGATATGTCCAAAACGGCAGCAGTTCAGGCACTGTATGGTTGGGAGTTGGTAGGTTTCGACAGGGAGGGAAGTGTGGTAGGAGTAAACCTTGGCAGGGAGCATTTGCCCCCTGAAGGTAAGGACGACAGATTGGGTAGGCACCCAGGTGGTGACACCCTCAGTGACTGTTTTTCGGTTCAGTCGCCTTGATTTTAATACTTCACCACATCCAGGAGGAAGCTCTAATGAAATCACGAGTTCGTCCATTGACCAGTCCACCGGTACACCTCTGACCAACCCCATTCTGGTAATGTTGTAAGTGGGGATAATAGCTTTAAACTTGCACATACTAAGAACCGGGTTGACCAGAAAGTTGTTGGCAGCTTCAGCAGAAGAGAACTCAACGGTGATTTTATTACGGCCTATATTTTTTACACCATCGTGTATGATAGAATTAATTTTGTGCTTATGCATAAACTGGCCGAATGTTATGGCACGTAAAGAGGCTCCAGAAGATGGGTCTTCTACTTCACGGGAGACTTGGACAATGAACGGACCTTTATCTTCATTAGAGTAAGACCTAGGTCCATCGGAGAAGGAGGGGTGGACATAAAGGTGTTGTATAGACGGGTTCGCCTGAGCGGGATCCGTAATAGTTTTTTTAAAGGATGGTTCATTTCTCTCCTCTCCTTGTCGTTTGCGAGACGTAGAAGAGGTTCCCGGGTCAGGAGGCTCGGGGTCAGGATCTAGATCCATATTACTAAAACTGCAGCAACTATATTAATTTAAATTTTATACTTTACCAGCACCAATAGGGTTAGTTTTATCTAAATAGCACAATAACAACTATTTCAGCTTAGGAAAATCACAGAAACTCCGAGAAAAACACGGAAATCTCACTAACACGTGCGTCAACCAAAGCTAACGCGAGCCGACCGCTTAGCAGCTTAACAAGAATTTTGAATATCCATGACAATTGACATCTGACATTGACATTTACCTTTTAAACAAATATAGGAGTTTGAATTATTGTTTAAAATAAAATAAAAGATTATCTATGTATCTAGTTATTTTCATTATACAAGTGCGAATTTTATATGTGCGTCTGAATTATAATCAGAAGTGATTTAAATTTAATATCTAAATCAAAACTAATTAATATGATAAAATATTTGTGAAAAAACTGTGCCAACCTTCCTGAGTGCTTCAATACAATTGAGGTTAACTATCCGTAGGTATTATCGAGTATTATTGTTGATTAAAACTGAAACATGAACCATTATTCATTGCTTATGTTTATTGCGTTTGTTACAGCAACGTTTTAGAAATATTCTATATATCAATAATTGAGAACAAAGATTTAAGCACGAATACTAATAAGGAGAAAATGAAGGCTTGGAGCGATATAACAGAGAAGTAAACATTTTAATAAGTACCTGCATCTCAAAAAAATGACCACATTATTTAATCAAAACATGTAATTTTTCAGATTTAATCTAGCAAATATAAAGACAAGAGACAAAAAACAATTGATGAATCAGTGGAAGTGCACTAAATTGAATACAAAAAAAGAGTTGTCATCTTATCGCCGTGAAACATCTAAAACTGGAGGTGGAACAAAGCCACCATCACCTTCTCGAGACACAATGGATATGGCAGAGATGATACCGCAACGGTTTGAAGTAGATTTCAATGAATTTGATTGTGATGGTGTCGAGGTAGGAATGTTAATTATAAATATGATGTATGGTGATGTTCAAGGTTCAACCTTTCAAGCATAGGCATATGCTCACAACAGTACTTTATTCCCCTACAGGTAGTTAGAGATATTGTAATACCTCAAAACATCCATGTTGCACTTGTAGTACCGAAACTCTGTCCAGCCAGAAGTGAGCCCATTCCCACTTATAATGGACAGTGGGTATAATACACCTTAATACCTGAGTGCGAACCACTCACCATGATACTTAAATTAATAGATGTTATTTATATATTTCAGGATATTACAAATAAAATCATTTTGGAAACAATTGATATCCCAAAAGCCAACAATGACAAGGTAATAAATCAGTTTTGACATAACTTGAATACTAAAAAAGCCAAACAAAGTTGTGCACAACAGTGACAACATAACTTAACAATTTCATTATTTTGTAGGATTAAAGAAAGGTTAAAGAAAATCATGTCGAACTGAACAACAAGAATCCCCAAACAACTCCAAAGAAACCTACAAGGAAGACACCGGTATTATATTTAAATTATCTCTATCTCTAAATAGAATAAAAGAAAGTTGCTATCCAGGTCTGTAGCATGTGCTACAAATTATATTATTAACACATTTATATAATTATATTAATATAAATGTGTTAAAAAATTTATAATATGAATTATAAAAAAATTTAAGTTTTGCATGGACAGAGCTTAAATTAATATTCTCTTATTTGTTGCAGAAAGCAAGTATGTAGTAGTTTTAGTTTTGGAGAAGCCTCGTAGATGCACAACCAAGTAATGATTAATTTAAAATTACAAACCGAAATTCTGATGAAGACAGTCACTTAAAAATAAATAGTATAATGAAATAAAAATGTTTTAAAGATAAATAGTGTTTTATTTGTTTAATGTAAGAGAATAATAATAAATATTTATTTAATTAATTTTTCAAATGTAAACTGAACTTTATTGACTTTAATGACTCCTTTTCCAGTCTTTGATTATTTAATTGTAATTAATTATTTGCATGCAATCAAAAACTATTTTTAATAATGCCAAAGAAGTATAACTTCTTACGCGCGTACATAAGTACACGCACCCTTTTTTTTTTGTAATCAATATAAAACATGTTAAATACGAGAGTTCTGTTTGAGGCTTGGTTGAACGCGCTATGTATTAAAATGTCAGGAATTACGTGTTTGTATAAAGAAATTATTTTTGTCCCATCCATGCATGTTTATAACTTAACCCACGCTACGATCAAACAACTCACAGGTAGTAGTAGTACTATATTATCATAAAATAAATGACTTCAGCATCATCTCGACCTTTTGGGTCTCTAACGTGATCGGTGATTTAATCTGTTAGTACTTGACTTTAGTATTAGAAATCATTATAAATGGGCAAAATAATTGACTCTTTAGGTTGTAGCTATAGATCACTATATGAACGTATTTTGTAAGGCAAAAATCACATATCTTCTTTTTTGAATAGTTGAATACGGAGTTATTGAGATTTGAGTCCAACCTAAAGTAAGCGTACTAAGACGCTACTCAACTCAAGTATGACTTCAGTATGTCAAAATTCAATTCATTTTTGACGTACGGGAGTCAAACCTAAAATCTTAAGTTGTCATCAACTATTTATATAATATATATTGTTGTTTTAGTTAAGGGGCTCAACTCAAGAGGGTGTAACTTTAAATTTTAGTCGAGAGTGGCTTCCATTCTTTCTATTATACTTTAATTAATATACACATATACGGTATGGTTGAAAGACTATAAGCCTGTGCCATAGGCGAAAAGAAAAAAAATAATACACATTACACTGTGCGTTTTCCAATTACAGAGCATAATGCAACTCAGTGCCGCATAATGCCGCATAAAGCTGAAGCTTAATTGGAACGTGAATTAGTTTTCAAATGCATCAGCAGAGTGCGCTAAGTCATAATGCTCAACGTTGAATGTTCCAACTACAGCAACGCTTCGCACAATTGAGCACTCTCAAAACTAATGCTCTCGCGTGCTTCTCGCAATAAATACCAACACAGTGAAAGAAAATTGACCAGTGTATTTCTTTAAGTTGGCATTTATCGATTTTTTCGTTAGTAAATATTATTTATTGTTGAAAAATTTGTTTCGTCGTAGATTTTGAAAATAATTAAAGTTATTTCAAACTGCTAAAAAAAAATATAAGTATGGATGAAGGTATAAATAGTTACTTTTTTTATATTCCACATTTAAAATATGAATACAATTTTATTTTAAAATTCAGATCTGTAAACAAATTTATTTTACAGGATTATACTCTTGTAAACATTGCAATGGTTTTGAAAAAGTATATAATTTTTTAGAAATCATTTAAAAAAAATTACTCAAAACGTAAATGATGTAAACTTCTTACATGAAACTATATATTTTACTGTTAATTTAGCTTGTTAAAACCTTATATTCTTTAAAGGTTTTCTCTTATTTCAGTAAAAAAATGTTAATGAAATAATTTGATTATTAAAATAAGCGTAAAAAGTTTTCAACCAATTATTATTGTTAACCACATTATTTATACATTAATGAGGTTGCTAACTCCATTCAGAAAATTTTTTTCAACACTGACTTAGCGCACTCTGCTGATGCATTTGAAAACTAATTCACGTTCCAATTAAGCTTCAGCATTATGCGGCACTGAGTCGCATTATGCTCTGTAATTTGAAAACGCACACTAGTAACTACTAAATACGATACTACTAGATACGATAGGCCTCATAGCTTAGCGGTCTTATTAAGTGGCAGCTAGGTGAGGGGTACCGGGTTCGATTCCCGGTTCGAGGGCAAGTTTTAAATTAATTTAAATTTGTTCTCGGCCTTTGGGAGGGTTGTGCGGTACCGGACGAGTGCCTAAACCGTACATGGAGGACACGGTCGAATTACTAAAGACAAGCATGAATTATAAAAAAAATCCTATACTTGACGCTGGCTAATGTACAAATCGTGCCAGAGCCATAAAAAAAAAAATACGATAGTGTTGACTGATGCCTATCGTGTCAAATTTTAAGCCGGCTTGTTTATTCACATTTCAATTTTCACATAGTATTACAAATCTGGATTACAAACTAAGTAAACATTTGCACACCTCATCTTAGATGCTAGTTAAATTGTTAAAAAAAGCATTAAATAATGTAAAAATCTAACAATGAGCTTGCTTTTAGAATACAAACATTTATTTCCTATTGATAGCATTCAAAAGGTGTGTGAACTATTTGAAGAACAACTGCGTTCGGAGAAAGAACCAGATTTGTCCTTTTTCTCAATTATTGTTGGAGCAGTAGAAAATAATCTTACTAATATCAAAGCAAGCGATAAAGATGTAAATCTAGGTAGCAATAAATTCAAAATGAAGTTTCCCTCATTAACCTGGGATGAAGTAAAGTCTCTATACGAACGATTCACTTCTTTGATGAAATGTGGCGTGGATGCTAAATTGCTCGGCGGCGAATATTCAACACGAGAATTAGTAAAACGAGTTGCAGATGTCGTTTGGAACTCGTTAACACGTAGTTACTATAAAGATAGAGCACACCTTCAGTCAATATATAGTTTTTTGACAGGAAATAAGTTGGATTGTTTTGGTGTTGCATTTGCAGTTACAGCTGCTTGTCAAGTATTGGGTAAAAATGATGTACATCTTGCTCTCTCTGAAGATCATGCATGGGTGGTCTTTGGAAAAGGTGGAAAAGAAACAGCTGAGGTATAAATAATGGTACAATCTTTCTAGATCCTTTTATATTTATATAAAATAAATTTATGTTTGTGAATTAACTAGCTGTAGTGCCAAAAAAAATAATGTTAAAATATTATTGGAAAAAATATGGAAATGTGATATAAAGTTTTAAGTTAAATGTTCAGGCAATAAAGTATTATATTTATATAATATACTATTATTTGTTTATAGGTAACTTGGCACGGTAAAGGTAATGAAGATAAAAGAGGAAGATCTGTAGGAGATGGTGTTCTTGCACATTCTTGGCTATATGTGGCTGGAAAACCAGTAATATGTACTAGAGTTATGGAACTTGCAGCTTTAGTCTCATCTGTCAACCCCACTTTAACTCCGACAATTGATGTCCATGAAGTTTCTCTAATGCAGTATAAACTTCTATGGCTACTGTATGACAAAGGTAAATTATTATTAGGCTATGAAAAAATGAATGATAGAAAAGCTTTACTGAATATTACTATGTCATGTTATGGTAGAGTGAAATTCACTCTAGGACCTAGATGTAACTAAATGTTACCTAAATATTGGCAGCTGGCCCCAAAGATATTAATGGTTTTCTAAAAATTTCAGGTCATCTGGACACATACCCTATGGCCTTGGGGAATCTTGCCGACTTGGAGGAGCATATGTTATCAAATTATCCTGATGAATCTAAGCAATGCTTATTCAAAGAAACTATAGACACAAAACCAAATACTCCAAAACCAGACTCCACAGCACTCTATCTACAAGCAATCCGTTCATCTAGAAGTCACTATGATGATCGCCATGTTTATCCATATACATTTCAAGGTGGTTACTACCACCGCCATAAGATGTACAAGGAAGCTTTTCATGCTTGGGCCTGTGCAGGAGATGTTATCAGACAGTTTGTATTATTATTTGTTGCTTTTTATTATTCCATCCCACTTAAAATTGTAGTAATTTATATAAGTTTCAACTAGCTCAATATTATACTTTAAAATTATTCCTTCCTAGTATGTGTTGGCATATAATCAAGTAAGGAAATTAAATAATCAGAATGAAATTTATCTTTCAGTTACAATTATTCCCGGGATGATGAAGAAATTTATAAAGAATTTGCAGAAATAGCGAATGAGTTAATACCACAGTTAATGAAGGCTGAAAGTTCCGGGCATTCTGCAAGGTCAATCTTGAAGGATCCGGAGTGTTTTGCATCTTTATTGAGGTAAAGTTAAATACTGCTCAACTATGTTCTTGAATAAAGTTATTTTACAACCCTGTTTGTTTTATCGATTAGTAATTAACAACAGAATTTTATAACTTTTACTATAGTTAAAGTTTCTCTAACGTGAAATTCATTATATATTTAAATATATTTTTTACTGTAATGTTTTTTTTTAAATGTTTTCTAGATAATCCCCTGACTATGTAGTCGTCGGAGGTATTAAATAGCTTACGTAAATGGTATTGGTAACCCGAATAATTAAACAGTACTACCTATTTCTTTTGACAACTTTTTGACCTTATAGCAAATCCTGAAAAGATGCCTCTTAACCTAATATTGAACATTATTTCCTTTAAATTTGTCTCTGTAACTTCTTTACTGTAAGGTTGTAATAGATTTTAATAAACACACAGATTTTATGATGGCATCTGTAAATGGGAGGAAGGCAGCCAGACACCAATTCTTCATATTGGTTGGGCTAAACCTCTCGTAAGCACCATATCAAAATTTGATTCTGAGGTGAGGGCTCAAGTCAACATTGTCTGCAATACTGATAACAACCATATTGGTGAGGATGTACCAACACAAAGTGAAAATAATTCAACAGGAAGCAATGATAGCTGGAATGATGCTTCAAACGTAGAAATGACGGTTCGAGAACAATTAACGGCAGCAGTTAACAGCAGGCCTCGGGTTACACTTTACAGTCATAAAATGGCTGCTCTAAAGCCCTTGTTGCTTGCAGAACGATTAAACACTCACGCCTTGCAATTGCAATTGACTGCTCAAAGCCAACTTCAACGGCCCCAAACACAACGGCGTGATGATGACGAACAGAATAGTGGTTCAGCGGGACGCGCTAAACGAGCTCGCCGGGAGCGTTAAATTATTCGTTTGATGGCCTAGGGAGCGGCAATAAAATTTCTTTATGTCGTGTCCTGATCCTAGAATTGATCAATTCATTAAATGTTTGATTATTCATAGATCTGGCTATGGGAGCGTTCAAGTATTACGTAACGAATTTGGGGAAGGGGGGAGGGTCCTTTTGTAAAACGTTACGATGGGGGTGGGGATTGAATTACGCGTTATTGTTAATATTATTTTCGACTTTCCAGTACTTTACACCACATAATGGTAACTTTTATGTATATAAAGAGACACTGGGTGGTCACGAAACGTTTTATTATTGGGTACAGAAAAACGTTACGGCGCGTAACATGGGGGAGGGGGGAGGGTTTTGTGTCAATAATCTCCATAAATTGCGTGACCTAATACTTGAACGCTCCCTATACCATTCCATACGGCTGGCTATATTTCATGTAAAGATCAATTCTATGATCAACCTGTGACATGCATAATACAAACAATAAATACATACATAAGTATGTCTTGTAATTAAATAAAATAAAATCGTATTCTTGTTTAGATTTACCTACAACTAGCAGTTTAGTGAAACTATTTGTTTGAAAAGTAAAATAAGTTTTTGGTTCCCCCTATGCGAAGGTTTGCAAATATAAAATTCATGAATCAATTGTATTTTTAAAGAGATGTATTTTTATTTTTTATTAGATACTATGTAATTATAAGCTACAATACTAAGTACAAAATAGCCTGCATTTAACTAAAATTTAAGTGTAGTGAGGGTTTTGTTAAATTGTAGATGTTATTTAGGTTTCTGGTATAGAGTCAAACTCTTATCAATTTAAATTTCCTTATTAGACTATTACTTATTTAAATTGATGTGCAAATTTAACTCTACGTAGTGGATGTCTGTTTACATAATATTTAAAGAAGTCTTTTAAGAAGCTTTGAGTAATTTCTTATGTTGGAATTGTAAATTTAACGAAGTTTAAAAAAGAGGCTTAAGAGAAATTGTTCTTATATTTTAATTGTTGTAAATATAACGTTATTTATATGAAACCATGTTTATTTTTGTTCAATGTTGACGATAAAATTTGATGTGATTTACGTCAAATTATTAGGAGTTTGATAATGATTTTCTGCTTACCCAGCGACTTTTTTCATGTCACTAATGGCGAAATATTAGTATTTAATTATGGCACTTCTACTCCAGGTTTTGTTTTGAGGGGCTTAAAGGCTGGCCCATTATACTCTAAAACAAGTGCTTCCTAGATTACTTAATAAATAATCTCTGTTTTAAGTTGTTACCTAGCTCCGTCCCTATTTCGTTACGACCTCAAATAACTATGAAAAGTTGATAACTATATTCGATACTTATGATTTTTAATGCGTAACTTATACAAGTAAAAATGTCGTGAAATATATAAACGTGCTCGTTAATATGCACGCTCATAGTATTCACTCATTTTGATTTGCATTAACATTACTTAGAAAGTTACTCTGCGTTATATTGACACAAAGATTAGAATCAACGCTTTGTAATTTTTTAATAAGTACACATGCTGTTGCACTTGAATATGTTATTTTGTGGTTGTCTTGTTGATTTAAAACATTTTTATGTATGAGACTATTCTCGAATTATTCAGTTTCAGGCTTTTTGATTTTATTAGTCCAAACCTTGATAAGTTATTGCATCATTGTTTTCATATTTTATCAAATTTTTATAGTTTACAGATATTTGTTACTACAGTGTAGGAAATAGTACCTAGGTGATAGCTCCAGTTGTATAATATTACCAGTTGATCAATATAGATAAAACAAAACCTCTAAAATTAAAGAGATTTAGTAAACACTTTCGGCCTTATTATTAAATATGGATTAAAGTTAGTACGGTGTTTGAAAACATATTTATATTTATGTAAATAACATTGCAACCATGGTAACTAACATGATACTGATGTCTCACGTATATAATGCCGTTTATTTTTAATCCCAAAAGTTTCATACATAAACCATCAACACTGATTATATCAGGAAAAATATGGAAGTAAGGTCAAATAATAACAACTTTGTAAATTAATAGAGTGTATAGCAATTCGAAGTAATAAAAGTGTAATAAAATAATAATGTTTGTTTTATTCTCGCCTATATTAACGGTCTGAATTAATGAAATGATTGAAATTATCGATCGATTAGGTACTATCGTTGATCTACAAAAACGATTATATCGTCGCTGTAGAATGATAACATACAAGGGTCCAGAGAACCAAACATTAAAGGAAACGATAAAAATGTTTCATTTCGTCAATGTTTGTTAAAATGTTATTGTGTTTTTGTCCATAGTTTTGGATGGTAAAACGGCCTTATTTATTAATAAGATAAATAAGTCCTATAATAATAATAATGAAGACGATATTTTATTTAAATAACAATGAACGAAATGTTTTCTCAAAAATCAATTCAATATAATTTATTTCATTAAACATACTAGCGGCCATACTACATACATAAAAATGTTTTTTTTTATGTATGTAGTATTTTTGGTTTTTGGCAAATAACCGATGTGTGCACTAATCCTGCAGCCGGATCTTAGACCATGAGTTAAGTTCGGTGGCGGTTGTTGTTGTTCAAATAAATTAAACACTGTTCGAAGTGTCAACTGTCTTGTTTAAAACTTGAGCTTACAACTAAGGTAAAATTAGGGGTAGTGGCCAGTGGGGTTGCGACCGTAACCGTTGTTAATGGTTTCTAAACTAAGTGACACATATGTATGCTATAATGAATATAAATGTCGACCTATTGTACATTCTCGGAAACGATAATGATAGATATATTATAATTTATAATGCAAGAAAAACTAAAGGGCTCATTTATTACTACCAAAACGATTACTTTATTAGTATGCACTTTTTATAAATAGCCTAATTCGAGTAGGGAATTAAATATAAAAAGAACTAACAAAAGAATTGTATGATATGTACCCATTAATTGGACAAGTCAGATAATAGTGACTATTTACTGATTTCGTTGCTTGGTAACCGTTCAAACAACCATTTAGTTGAACAATAATTGTGCTACTAAATATAACAACAAGGTACGATTATTGTATTAAGCAATTATAAATTATGTCAATTCCAGAAATTGCTTCAAAATTAGTGAAAAATTCATTTACTGAATTGAAGAAAAATAGTTCCTCTAGTACTATTATAATAGTTGGAAGTAAAAATGTGGTAAGTACCTATTTTTAAGTGTAGGTATTACGTACGTTGGTGAAGTTACTTGCTCCTACTACTTATTCGCTTTTTGCAGGGAAAATCGTCTTTAATAAATAATTTTCTTGAAAAAAATGAAGCCCCACGAGAGACGTTGGTACTGGAATATTCTTTTGGAAGAAAGTCAATTCAAAAACATGGAATCGACAAAACTATATGTCATGTATGGGAGTACGGAGGTAAATTAGAAATGATGAAAGAAGCGCTTACTGCCGTTCCGGTAGAGCATAATTTCTATTTTTGTATTATGGTTGACTTAAATAAAAGCAGGAGTTTATGGAACGTCTTAGAAATTAGCTTGGAAACCATTGCAAACAATTACAAGAATCCAGATACGTCACCGGAAATAGTAATTATAGGAGGAAACTATGATCTTTTTAAAAACATAGGTACGTACAAGTTAAAATATTAACAAGTTAACCTTTTTTCAAGCAATACAATAAAAAAGAGAGGTAGGTCTGACGATCTGAGACGGTGCTTCGTAATACATAAGTAGTAGATAAGTAATACCAAACAATTTTTTTTCAGAATCTGAACTGAAAAAACTCATTTGCACTACCTTAAGAAGTGTTGCATTTTTATATAAGGCACATCTTATATTTTATTCCCAAAATGAGGCACCTTTAGTGAAGAAAGCAAAGGATATGTTTTATGGAATGGGGTTTGGTAAAGGTATATCTCTGAAGGATAAAAATACAAATTATTTAAAGCCTCTTATAATACCCAAGGGTACTGACAGCTGGGAAAATATTGGTGTGTCCCCGGCAAATCTGGATCAGGTATTTTATTATATAAAATTTACTTATAATTTTTGTAATAGAGTATATATATATATATATATATATATACTATATCATCCGTTCCGTCTGTCGAGAGGGGAAAATTTACTAGATTTTCCTTTGACGCCGGTTGTAAAAGGTATGCCGTATATTTATATTACTGAAACCAGTTTCTTTAAAGCGACTTCGACTGTAACGCGCTTTATCGACTTTTATGGAACCTAATAAAAAATAGGGTAGTGGGTTAGTGATGCCGAATTGGCAAATAACAGAAACATCAGAGCTTTATCGAGTCTTAAAACTAGTAACGGAGAATTTACAGTACAAAATCTAAACGACAAATATGATATGTAGAATTAATAGGAATAATCTGATACTATTTCTTAAACTATGAAAAATAACATCCATATAAGTATATAACATTGGAGTACATGTATTATTTATCCTTTCATTGATATTTAGGAGGGACCGCTTTATTATATCTTTTCATATTAAAACTTAGACTTAGCAATAATGTCCATAAGCGGTGGTATCACTTAACATCAGAGAACCCTCCAGTCCGCTTAGCCCCTGTTATATAAAAAAATGTATACTCTCTTAAAACAAGCTATAATAGAGAAAACCGTTATGTTCTTGTAATTATGTGTATATTTTTACCATCATATCACAAATCTGCATACATCCCATACCATCGAACAAACAAAAATTCGGCGCTGCAGCGCCCGGGTAACGCAGACACAGCGCCGACGCGATGCGAAAACAATTCGAGCTGTGTTTTGTTACTGCTTTCCAAAGTCACTGTTAATAGGTACGGAATAAAAGTCTTAGCAATCATTTCTTTATTTATTAGTTAGTATTTTTTTTACAGATAAAAGCGCGTTATATTTCAAAAATATCGTTGGAACCAACAATAACAATCAAAAGTAATTACTCAGAGGTACAGCGTACCCATCCTGAACCCATATTGGATTCGTTGGCAGCTTTAAAGTGTGAAGAATTACTTAATTTACAATATTTCGATTCTTCTATTAAAGAGCATTTATCTTGTTTGACATAAAATATGTTTTTTTAAAGACCCTCCTTGTTTTGTGCTTTCACCCTAGAATTCAGCGATAGGAGAGCTTTCTGCGCGAGGGGATGCTCAGTGATCGCTAAACTGTTTTGTAAACAGCGACGAGCTAGAATTAAATCACCAGAGGCCTGTTGAAATAAAAAATTGTTTTTTTTTTATGTACTGTACTGTAGACAGGCGTTTGGCCTAGCTATATCTACAGGCAATGCGGTCTAATGGTGAGAATGTCTGAGTGTGCTCCCGCTTACTAAAGACCTATATTAAACCTGGACAAGTTACGGGTGAGAACTTCCACTCCTTTGCTGTTTTAGTATAAGAAAAATTATATTTAATAGTGAGAAGCTTTTAGTGACAATTATAAGTTCTCCAGTTGGAATTTGTGGAACCGAAATCATCAGTATTCTGTGTCTTACAAACCGAAAGAACTAACATTACTTCAATAACAGCAACTGAACTAGGACATCTTAACATTAAATATTATACCATAGACTGGTGCTAAGAGTCGGTGAACCTTTTCCACCATAATATAAGTCCCATGTTTGGTTTAAACGTTCTTGCAAACAAACTTGTGTCTGAAGTCGAAACAATGCTACGTGGTGTCTCGGAATCTAGACACAAGTTTGCGTGTTTTCCGCAAAAAAATCCTCTTTGTCACTACTGCTTTCTTCGAAGACACTCTCCTTAAAGCCTCAGCTATCATCGGTTTACTAGGCATTGACATGTCGAATGACGTTCAGTTTCGCGGTCAAATGGAAGGGAAGGCTTAATTGGCCTCTCCAGAAGCTTGATGTGCTCAGCAAGGTGAGATGGTAGGTTCACTCCGGGCCACCGCTTGCAACGCTATAAAACGCAAATTCGGCCATACATAGAGTATTGTTATCGTCCCGTCCGGGAGCTCCAGTACCAGCTCCTTCCACTTGATCCACCATAAGAATATGGTGTACCAATCCTTAAAAAGCCGGCAACGCACTTGCGAGCCTTCTGGCAATGTGAGTGTCCATGGGCAATTTGAGTGTCCATAGACGGTATAACCTATTATATAAAAAAAAAACTAATAAAAATGTTAGAATCAACTTACAAAAGAAACATGCGCAAGATTGAACCAAATATTTGATCGCGCTTCTAAACTTGTTGAAAAATAGAGGGCTTGTCTAAAACATGGAATAATAAGGTCCCATTGATTGCAGTACAAACAACACAACCCCAAATTGTTGTAAATTTCTGGTCCGGGAATGTGAGTAGCCAAGATTCGTCTGAAACCAAATTTCTGTGATATAGTGTAGCCCTAACCCAAGTGACATTAATACGTCTGATTCGTTGGAAAATAGGTGATTAGCCTTTTGTGCCTTCAGCTATTAATGTTTCGCCGCGAATCAAACCTAGGCAGTCTGCTGAAACCGTGTCGAATAATATTATATGTGAAAATATCATCAACAGTTTTAATGGGTAGACTGGGTACGGTTGAAACAGAGCGAATATCTCAAGAACCGTGCGTGATGCGTTGATGGGTGCAAGGGGAGAACCAAGCAGCCGGCAAGTTGGCACACTAATTGTAGTGTTGCTTTTGTTGTTTGTGTTGTTGATTTAGTTTCTTGATCATGGAGAACAAGAAGTTATGTTTTCGCCGGAAGCAGTACGATCTCTACCAAAAGCTCCTCCAAGGAAATTAACAAAAAGCGAAAACGGAAGCGAAGCGAAGCGGAAGGGCGAAAAAGGAGAAAACCTAGAAAATCTACAATCTACACAGGTACACCTGAAAATATAAGGAAAGAACATGAAATTATATTGAAACAAATCAAAGCTAAACAAGTAAATAAAAGGTTATATGGAGGGGAGATTAAAGCAATTGCTGGGATCAGGAAAAAAGAGAACACGCAAAATGCATCGTTATCATCAAAATAGGAGTGCTACTGTCTTGTATGTATCATGTATGTCACCACATTCGGAAAACAGACCTAGGGAAAAATGGATACAATGCACAGAACGTAAAATGTGGGCGCATGAAGAGTGTAAAGAAGGTATTCTTAATTCTGTTTGCCACAATTGTGATTGCGAGTGATATTTTATTAATTTAAGTATTTTTACTAAACATCCATATAAAAATATTGTTTTTATATAGAAATAATAAGTTTAGTTTTACTTATTAAGTTATAGCTGAATTGCATTAATATTTTTGAATTTCACGACCGTGAAAATTAAATTAATTTAATAAATTTTGTTTTATTTGCATGCGTATCAATTTACACCAGGCAATGTTTCAACCGACCCGTGTAGGGACGGTTGAAACAAATTTTTTTTTTTTATCAGGCTTCACACAAAATACAATATACTGATCTCAAATAACGTTGCCCATTGGTAGACAGATAAATGATCTTTAATTTAATACATTTCTGTTATTGCTTGTACAAAGTTCCGATGCAACAGACGTTATTAGCAAAATTGTTTCAACCGTACCCAGTCTACCCTACCTACTTATAATTTACGAAAACGATATCTTATTTACTTACCTGTAATATCTTAGAGCAATTTCTGGTTGATCATTATAGAAATTATACATAGCTATATTAGCTACGGCTTCCATGTTCGATGGATTTTGAAGTGCAACCACTCTATAATATTTAACTGCTACCGCTGAGTTACCCATCATTTCATGAATTCTTGCCTGCTCCAGTAAAAGCGGAGTATATTCGTGGAAAACGGACAATCCTTGTTTACAAACATCTAGTGCTGAAAGAGGCTGGTTAAGATTAACGTACATAGCTACCAAACGTAAATAAACCGAAATGTGTTTCTGTTGCTTTAATGATCGTCTTAAACAGTCTTCAGTATTTCTATGCATTCCAAGAGCGTAATAACATCGCGCTAATGAGTAACTCCACCACCAATCGTGTTTTTCGTCGAGTTTTTTGACTTGAAATATTACTTCTATTGCCTGAAAAAATTGATAATGTATTAAACTCTTAAGTGGCTTAGACTTTGACATGGACATTCTTGTGTTTCATGTTAAACCAGAAACATGACTATGAATCTCAAAGACATTCAGTGACCTGGGAATTATCATTTTTCCACACACGATGTCATATGTTTGGATCATACTTTTTTCTTACTATCGATACCCTCTTTATGTAAATAAATCTATAGGTGTTGGTTAAACGCCAGTTCCTAGTCAATATTGAGAGGTCGTTTATGATGTTCAATCTTACCTTGCGAACATTACTTTCACAATAAAATATATATTCAAACAAAGTTTTCGCTGCAGGCAAGAAATATTTATCATCTTCAGAAATAAATCTCAGTATTACAGGGGCGTCGGAATAGGTTGAACCTGCCGCTGCAGCAGTTGCAGCTCTAGAGAAACGAGAAGCTGTCAGCAGAGCGGAATGGGCAGTTCGAGCTCGAACAGCTGTTCCTGTCCTAGACCCAAGTGTAGTTGTTGCTAATCTTCGCTCTTGCTGAAACAATGACAAGTCACTTTTTGGGAGATTGATTTGAGAACTGGCAGTAAATGTAAAATTAGAAGCATTAAACATTTAATATATACGTATTTCTTTATTGACGTTCATAACCTACATTGTGTTACCTAAATGAATAAATGATTTTGAATTTTAATTTCAACATCTTAAACATACAGTGTAATCGCAGAGAAGCAACTTTTGAGTTCACTGATATTCTTATTACTGATTATTATTTTGATTTATATGTAAAAGGTAGGATAAAAAAGGTGCTACACATAGAGCAGATTACAATCAATGTTTTAAGCTCCACGATCGATCACTTATACTTATAGATATAGGATACACCCCTAAATTTTTGGTAAATCCTACAAATATGTAGAAATTATACATACGTTATTAGCAGTTTTTATTTCTCTTTGAAATGATGTCCCTGGTCTCGAAGTTTTAGCTATACCCGTATTTATCAAATCATCGTTATGTGCATAGAATTCAACCTCCTCGTATCCATTTCCTGCTATTTTAGCCTGCACTGTCATAGCTCGCATTCGAATAAATTCCACAAATTTATTATTAACGTTTTTGGTCACATCTTGTGAAAGTTTAATACACTTGTGGTATTGTTTTGTTTTATAAAGATTTAGAATTCTGTATTCAATATCCATGGTGTTTCAAATTGGAATACTTATTAGTATGTTTGAATGCGTTGCCATGGTAATTAGTAGACAATATACTTAATCATAATCAAGGCATTTCTTTTTAAGTATAGATTTGATTCTTACTTAAGATACATATACTATAGGTATTTATTGGTAATTCGACGTATTCCCGTTAGTAAGTGGGTGACTATTTGTGATAGTTTTAATGGATTATGTAAAAGTGAATCATTTAAGAGTTAATATGTTTTTTAGCTTTTTTCAAAATAAGTCAAAACGGCAAAATCAAAAATTGATGTAAGAGAAGAAAAAATGATTAAGCACTTTTTATTTATCAATATTAAAACAATAATTACTAGTTCAAATTTTAAAATGCGAGACGAAAAACGATATTTCAATTTTTTTTCAATAAAATGCTTAAAACACGAAAAAACATTATGAAACTTGGCTTGCAGATTATTTTAATAATATAAGCGTAACCATATATTTTTAGCTCTCCAACAATGTGTAACAACTTATTTCGAAGAAACTCTTCAGAAATAAGTCAATAATAATAACTACCAATAATCCTGTATATTTTATAGTATCTATCTATTGTTAAATACTATATGCGTCAAAGGTTTTTTTAAAAACAACTCATTATCTTTCCCATCTTCCGCTACATTTACCCGACATTTAGTTACACAAATTTATGAGTTGAAAAATAATTACTGTCTCAGCCAGAGATGATCAACTTTGGTAAAAATAAAAATATTTAAACCATAAGATTAAATCATATTTTTAAATAATTTAAGATTTATAAGGTACATTCATAAGAATTCTTATAATAGGAATAATTATAATATTTTATATTCACTAGTTCCATACTGAATAAATTTGTAGGTAAGTACCTACGTCTACTCACTTCTAAATCTCTTTTTATAGTTTTTGTCAACTAATATTAAAGTATGTACCTATGCATCGAAAACGGTGAGCTACACTATAATAAAATACCCATCGTTGACAACACCTGCTCTTATATTGAGAAGTTTGATATAAAAGACAGATTGTTAAGTGTTGAATACTGTTAACGCAGAAGCAACAGCAAAATGCTCTTACAAAGTTGTTTATTTACATTTCTGTTTAGTAACTTGCTTGCTACTGAATCATGGAAAAAACCAGGCTGCCATCGAATCGGTAAACTATGACGTATATACCGGACGGAAACCGTACAGAATTATGTCTGTACGGTTTCCGTGTTCACTGAACACTTCCTAAGCTACTTGGAAGATTTTGGTGAACTTTGTGCAACCTGTGTGTATGTATTTTCATACAAGTTGAACCCTAAACTGTGCTTAAAATAAAATTAACAACAGTTTAGGGTTCCAACACGAGATCAGATTTCATTCAAGACTATTTTATAGGCCATACAAGAACAATCAGTATTCCGGATTGCTTAGAGTTTAAAATCACAACGAATGCATGCCGTGGATTTTGTGAGTCGTGGTCTTTGCCAAGTATCATGCTGGGATTCAAACGACACCCTGTCACTTCACTGGGACAATGCTGTAATATAATGGAGGCCGAGGATGTAAGTTTACATCTTTAACAGCTTTTAAATGTCATCTTCTTATATATAAAATTCTCGTGTCACAATGTTAGTTACCATACTCCTCCGAAACGGCTCGACCGAATTGTATCAAATTTTATATGCATATTCAATAGATCTGAGAATTAGCTACTATCTATTTTTCATACCCCTAAGTGATTTGATTTGTACAATTTTTTTTTTTTAATAATGTCCCAGTAAAAAATACATACAACCCTAAATTTTCACCCCTCTACAATTAACACCTATTTTTCATTATAATAGATAGTTATTTTTATTGAACTAAAAAGTGTTTCCTAGAAATAATATAGGTACATGGCAAAACAGACTTTGCCGGGTCAGCTAGTAGATTTATAAACTTATGAAAGCAGTGGTGATAGTGATTGTTTGAAATACACTTAAGTGCCTCTTAAAAATTGTCTACAATCTAATACGCTTTAACAACTCTTAACGCTGATGTAGGAATTCGTAACGTTGTAGAAAAAGCTGAAAAGCAGCCACCGGTTATCTGTTCGATAACCGGTGGCTGCTATTAAGTTTTAATTACAATCTTTTCTATCTCCAGTTAAAAAATCTTCGGTAAATAATTGTTTAAATAATTTAACAACCAATATTACCTACCTTTTTCATGTTTCTGTATTTGAAGTAATTGATCTAACATTGGGACTTGGTTACAGATACCGGCGAAGGTGCTTTGTTTGGACGGAGAAAGGAATTTAATTTTTAAATCTGCTCTTTCGTGTGCTTGCTATCATTGTCAAAAGGAATAGTCGCGTCGATTACCTTATACAGTTTGCACTTTCAAAGCGAGACCAAATAGGAACACTACTATCTACAATATATGTAGTTTAAAATAACGTTTAATTTATTAAGTTAAAGTGTAACTTTCCACCAGTACTTAAACAATATTTCATAAGTATAATATACCTAGTGTAATGTTTAAACGTAGTTAGGTACGCAAGCTGAAACTTATTCGCTTACATCTTTTCTGTATTAATATTGGATGATGATTGTATGCATAATGGATTAATGATTACGCCCTTTAAATAAATACATATCGGAGCATTTGGCATAAATTGAGAGGAATAAATGTTTAATAAAATTTATTGCTTTTATAATTTAACAGGTACACTACCATAATCATTTATCGTGCATTTATGAAATAAACTTTGGCAGAAGATTTAGATCAGTGAACGTTCGACCTAATTATAACTTATAATAGCAAAAATAGTCACCTCCAAAGTCATAGTCTCTTTTAGCAATTTATGGTGCTATATTATCATTACAATAATACAAATTAAGACATATTTCGTAATAAAGTTTTATTGATTATAGAAAAAAATCATACACAGAAAATGCATAGCTCATATCGTCAAAATGAGAACCAGACGCTGGTCAAAGAAATAGAAAAAACGGGATACTCGTGTCAAGATAGAGATAGAGCCGGATATTTAAAATAAAATCGAATGTCTAGTATTAATTTTAACTATTATTAGAATTAATCTGGGAGAAAGTTGAAAAAATAAAAAAACTTAAATATTTATTTACTTATTTCCCACATAATTATTCAATCTTTATAGCTATAACTAATTCGATAGAACTACACAATACGAGTAATACTAAATACAATAAAAATACAACTAGTAAAAAATATTAATCTACATTTTATAACTAATACCTAATATAACAAGCAGATTATGTGAACTTAGCCAAAGTACGTTTATTCGATAGAAATCTTATTAATTAGGCGTATCGCTCGAGTGACCTCGCTAACCAAGTTGGAGTGTAGGCGCATAATTTCCGAGTACATAAGCGGATACATACATCCATGCAGTCTCTTCTAGAGGTAACGGGTGAATTTATTTTATTTTTATACACACTATTGCGTTGCTTTCAAGTGACTTCTGATCAACCATTGTCTAAGGGCCGCTTTACATTATTTTAGTGTTTAGAAGAGTATTGTAGTACAAGTATTTTATAAAGCAATTCGCAGTATGAACCCCAGGTTTCAGTGACCTATTTTGCATATCTTATTTATATTGTTACGATCTAGGGGATCGGATAGAAAACGCCATAGATCTCTTCAGGGTTTATTTTTAAATAAATCACTTAATATATAATAATCATTACGCGCAGAAATACACTTATTACCACACATAAAATACGGTCACTTGTTAATTCAATTACGCGCACATCACACAGTTCTTTATCACTTGTCTTCACTATTCGCACTTAATATCTTCGATGTTAATCTCTCGGAATCGCACTCGAAACTGAATTGATGGGTCCACAATTAAATATACTCCGAGATCTTTTACGTCTAAAACTCTTCCCAACGTTACACCATTAATGGTATAATTATTACGAGTCAGCAAACCTGCTAGCGAGAAAGACATAAGTTTGCATTTTGAAAAATTAAACTCCAATCTATTTCTCATTTTCCAATTAACCACTTGATCAATGTTTTGCTGCAGCCGTACACTATCATCTGTAATATAGAGCAAGCACTTTGTGTTCTTGACGACTTCGCGACCCACCGGTCATTCAGCATAATTTAAGTAAGTAAATTGCAAGAAATTACAACGGTGCCAAATAACTGTGAGTCACGCCTGATCTCCTTAAAATAAGCCTCTGACCTCTTTCATCGGCCACATTTCCAAGCTCATGGAAATCTGCCCACGTTCACCCCAATCCCAAAAAAGCGACCGCTCGGACGCCATCCAGCTATAGATTTATCGCAATCGCTGCTTTATTATTCAAGGTCTCGATAACAAACTTATTTCTAAAATTTAAACGCACTATCGAGAAGAGAGTTTCTGTGTGGGGTAGAAGCAACCTTGTTAAGTTTAACCCTACAAAGTCTTGTTGCTTTCAGCCAAGAAAGATCCTTTTGACGTGTCTCCTCAATTTGAAGACGCTCTCCTTAGTACTTCACTCAGCTTCAGTAGGTATACTTGGAGTTGGATATTTTAAGAAGTTCAATTCCGTAGTGATCTATATATATATCTTTTCGAATTGTGAACCTCCAATATTCTGATCGGCTTGATTCTCTCTCGCCACGCAGAGACATTGCGTCTCTATTCGTTTTGTACAAAGGTCAAAGTGTACTAAGGAGAGTGTTCTGAAGACTTGTTTGGGATGATGATGCTCTCGTTTCATCACCGGACGAGCCGTATTATTTTCATATTTCATCCGCATCGCCCCTAAATAATAGCAATAAAATCTAAAGTGAATGTTCGAGTTCGGAGCGGGGCGGGTTTTTGATTTGCACGTGCAATGAATGAATACGAGGGCTGCACTAAAAGTATCGGGAATGGAATAATACCACTGTTCCGGTCATATTTAAATATTTTTAATTGACAACTCCTTGGTTTTAAAAATCGAATACCATTTATTTCTTTTAAAAAAGAATCTCGGTCTTGTCACAAAGTTTTGTCAAACTTGTTGTCGTTGAGAAAATGGAATTGACTCGAGAAAATTCAAGAGCGATGATGACTTTCGAAGTGGTTTATCACAAAAACAGTGTGTTGACCGGATGATTTCTGCATTTGGTGATGAAGCCCCATCCAAAACCTCAATTAATCGCTGGTTTGCTGAATTTCAACGTGGACGTGTCAAGCTCAGTGATGATCCCCGTCAAGGTCGTCCAAAAACTGCAGTCACCAAAGAAAACGTTGATGCTGTGCGTAAGCTGATTGAGGAAGATCGACATGTGACATACCGCGAAATTCAGGCAACTTGAAACATTGGCATGAGTCAAATACAAATAATCTTGCAAGAACAATTAGGTGTAAAAAAGTTGTTTTCCCGATGGATACCCCATTCGCTCTGTGAACAGCAAAAAGCGGCTCGCGTTACTTGGTGCGTCAGAACTCTCGAAAGATTCCACGCAGGATCCTCAAATGCTGTATACAACATCGTATCAGGAGACGAATCCTGGATATACGCGTACGAACCCGAAACAAAAACCAATTAAGAGTTTTGGTTATCGAAAATGAGTTAAAGCCAACGAAAATTGTTCGTTCACGGAGTGTTGCAAAAAAAATGGTGGCCACGTTTGTCTCCAAAACCGGCCATGGTACGACTATTCCTCTTGAGGGACAAAGAACGGTTAATGAAGAATGGTATGCTAGCATTTGTTTGCCAAAGGTCGTTTCAGAACTCCGTAAAGAGAACTGCAACCGCCGCATCATCCTCCATCACGACAATGCGAGTTCTCACACCGCGCACAGAACAAAAGAATTTTTAGAGAAAGAAAACAAAGAATTATTAGACCATCCGCCGTACAGCCCGACCTAAGCCCTAATGATTTCTATACTTTCCCTAAAATAAAGAATAAATTGCGTGGTCAGTGAAATAAGACAAAACCTAAAGAATATAAGGTTATAATAAGCTAAATTAACAGTAAAATATTTTGGTTACATTTTGATACATTGACAAAAGTTAGTGTCTAAACAGATTGACAATGTCATCAGTTTATAATAGTATCATGTAAGAAGTTTACAACAAAGAAGTTTACATCATTTTCCCGCACTATTTTAAAATATAATCTTTTAATAATTCTGGTATTTTACGGATGCGGCCAGATCGACGAAGTGTTGGCTCCGGCGGTGATGATGATGGTAACTCAGTGCAAGATCTACGAAGTGTTGACTCCGGCGTTGGTGATGATGGTAGATCAGTCTTTACCTCTCTGCTATTATCAATTACCACAGGTCCCGTCTCATTAGATGAAGGAATTTCCAAGTTTTGGTCTTCTGTTTCCGTATGTGGTTCTGTGACTTTATGATAGTCATTATTTATTCGCAGATCTACCCCTTCTGAACCCAATGGTGCTAAATGACGATTTGACACCGTTGTTTCTCGGCCATCTGGGAACCGAATGTATGAATAATCAGGATTGCTGTGTATCAATTCAACCTCTTCTACTAATGGCTGATATTTATTTGTACGATTAAATTTCTTCATCAAGACTTGTCCAGAATTTGTAAGCCACGATGGAACAGAAGTGCCGTTAGTAGATCGTCTTGGGTGTCTAAAAATTCTTTCATGTGGAGTGCAATTTATGGCTGTACAAAGTAAAGATCGAATTGAATGTAAGGCTTGTGTTAATACTTGCTCCCAATTTTCTACCGAAAGATTCTTCGTCTTCAGCGCCAAAAGAATCGTTCTCCAAAGAGTAGAATTCAATTTTTCTTTCTATTTGACCATTACCTTGAGGGTTATAAGCTGTAGTTCTACTAGTGGCAATACCTCGAACATGTAAAAATCCCTGTACTTCGGCAGAGAGAAATGCTGTTCCGCGATCTGAATGAACGTAAGAAGGCATGCCGAATATCATAAACAAGTTGTTGAGGTGTTTAATCACTGTTTTCGAGCTCATATCCGAGCATGGGAAAGCAAACGGGAAACGTGAAAATTCGTCAATCACGGTAAGTATGAATTTGTTATTATTGTTTGTTGGAACTGGTCCTTTAAAATCTAAGCTAAGGCGTTCAAAAGCAGCAGGGGATGGGGGAGGGGGTTGAATAAAATCTCACGACATCTCACCAGGGGGGAGGGAGATATAGAAAATTTTAAAAAACACCTCACGTAATTTATGGACGCCCCCTAATCAGTGGCTTGAGTCGCTCACTGTCAGGTTTAATTATGTGCTTTTGAATATTATAGCCTAGAATATTAATTGACTCTTGAGAAAATTAGCATTTTAGCATACTTAGTGTTAAACCGTATTTCTTTGCGGCATTCATAAAACTTTCTAAGTTATGATCGTGTTCTTGAAGAGTACGGCCACAAATCGTTATATCATCAAGATACGCATATGTGTTTTGAAGCTTTTCTTTCCTTATAATCCAATCGATTGTTCGTTGGAAACTCGAAACACCATTTGTTACTCCAAAAGGAATACGCCTGAACTGGTACAAATTTCCAAGTGTTTCAAAAGCGGTAAATTTTCTTTCTTCGGGTAGTATAGGTACTTGATGGTACGCGCTTTTCAAGTCTATTAGGCTGAAAAATATATTCTTTGCCACTTTCGAAACTAAGTCCTCAATGTTTGGTAAAGGGTACGCGTCGAGTTCTGTGTAACGATTAATTGTCTGAGAGTAATCAATCACAAGACGTTTTCTATGAGTTTCGGTTTTTGTTATTAGTACTTGGGCCCTCCACGGTGATTTACTTTCTTCAATCACGCCTTCTTCTGTAAGGTTTCTGATTTCCTCTTTAATAAATTCACTATCCTCTTTGCTGTGCCTTCGAGACTTAATAGCAATAGGTTTGCAGTTGGAAGATACATTTGCAAAAAGCGGTACAGCTGGTACTGATGCTTCGGCTACGTTACATACTTGAAGTGGATGTTTTGGCCCACCGAAAGAGAACTCTAGCGATGAATGTTCTTTGAGGACGTCATGGCCGATAATTATATAAGCACAAAGATTTTTCACGATAAGAAGATTCACATTATCATATTTATGATTTCCAATTTTCAGGCTTTGCAAAGTTTGACCTTCTACTTGTGAAGTATGATTAAGAGAGGCCATAGAAATAATCTGATTGCAGGATTTTCTTTTTAACCCGCATAGTCTTGCAAAACTGTCATTTATGAAACTGATGGAGCTGCCGGTGACGAGAAGTGCCTCTGCTCTTATTTCTCGAATATACGCGGGTACAGTTGCTTTGTGTAATGAATAAGGTGACGCAGCTGTGATACAAGAAAGATTTTCAGTACCTACTACCATACAATTTATAGGTTTAGAAGAGCTTCTGCAAACAGTGGCAAAGTGCCCCTTCTTGTTGCAGAGCTGACAAGACTTTTCAAATGCAGGGCAGTTCTTACGAGGATGTATTTGTCGCCCCACAAAAGAAACATTTACGTCGTCGAGGATTATTAACAGAAGAGCAGGTCTCGTCGTGCACAGTTTGTAATTTGGGACAGACTAATTTAGGTTCTTCTTCAACGGCATTTAAAGACACAGTACGGAAGCTTTGAGAGTTGATCTCTGCAGTTTCTAGAGAGAGTGCTTGGTTGTAAGCTTGATCAAGTGTCAGATTTATGTTTTCTAAAAGCCTTTGTCTGATTTTATGCGATGATATACTGGATATGAAAGCATCACGCACGCTATCGTTTTTGTTTGATTCTGCATCAACAGCCGCAAAGTCACAATCTTTAGAAAGTAGTTTCAAAGCTTGTAAATATATGTCGATACTTTCTTCTGGTCGTTGTTTCCTTGTTGCTAACATGTGTCTAGCAAAAATCAGATTTTTTTGGTTTTACGTACAGTTTTTGCAGTATTGTGATCGCTTCTTCGTAGTTCGTGGCTTCGCTTATATATGTGTAGATATTTGGTGATATATGATTTATCAAAAGCTGAAACTTTATGCTGTCCCATTTTTCTGGCGGAGGAACCGACTGTCCATCTGTTTCTGGAGCGGTCGGTTTCTGCACGAAAATGAAGCTTTTGAAAGTCTTATGCCAGTGTATCCAAGCTTTCGTACCAGAGCTATTTGACGGGTCGATATCAAATCTTTCAGGGCGAAGATATTTATCCATGTTGCTTTTTATTTAGCTTATTAAATTGAAATAAGACAAAACCTAAAGAATGGTTAAGAAGGTTATAATACGCTAAATTAACAATAAATATTTTGGTTACATTTTAATACATTGACAAAAGTTAGTGTCTAAACAGATTGAAAATGTCATCAGTTTATAATAATATCATGTAAGAAGTTTACAACAAAGAAGTTTACATCAGTCAGAGATTTTCATCACCTGAAGAAGCTGTGGACGCCTAAAAAACGGCCATTTTTAGAGCACCCAACTACCGAATGGAATGGTTGCTTCAATGATTGGTTCCATCGTATGGAAAAATGTGTCAAATTTCGCGGAGAATATTTCGAAAAGCATTAAATAAATTTTTTAAAAGTAATGTTATGTCAATTCCTTGATTCCCGAAATTTTCAGTGCCGCCCTCGTACATTCATACTATTTCTTAGAGTACAGTTTAATCAAGAAATACGTAAGTAATTCGTTTTAATATCTAAAAATATATACTACAAAACTTAAGTCGTAAGTCGTAAGAAATCGTGCCTCTGTAAGTCAAAATTTCAACAATTAATTAATCATATGTGTCTCGAAGTTCTTTTTAAGTCGAAAACTCGTTAAGTCGATTTTTTTGCATTTCCTTTGACATTCGAGTTGAGAGTCCATTCAAGCTTCTGTTTGATTCTGCGGACGAGATCACAGACACGAGATTAATAAAACCATTGTTATTTGTCACCATGGAGCCTCAAAACACGATGTGTCGATTGCCATCAATCAAATTTTTTCTCATTTGCGTAATGAAAACGATAAATTTTAATTTTCGGGTTACTCTGATCGCAATAATTGATTGTTTCTATGGGGACTCTAATGTCTAGTATATAGGTGTCTGTGGTCTGCGATTTAAACTTCAACTGTGACTACTGACGTCTGACACTCGACAGTCATATTATATGAAAATGTTATTTGACATTATCTTAAAGTAATAAGTTAAAAAATTATGGCCTTGGGGCCTTCGTCATGTTTTGTAAAAATTTGTGTCTTATTAAGCTGGTGTAACAATTAATATTATTTTTAAATCATGAATAGTTAATTCAACTTTCAATGACTCAAACAAGATAACCGAGTTAAACGTCTTTTGGTGAAGATAATCATGTTATGGAGAATAATTCGAATGCCTGTTCTAAAACGCCAATATGGCAAAATTGTGTCCATTGCCCAAAATTACTCTTCACTACGACCTCGGAATTCGAAAAGTTGGTATCTTTACATTTATAATATTATAAAGCTGAAAACTGTATTTGTTTGTTTGACAGAGCTGACGTCAAGCATTACTTAAAAAATCTTTTCGTGGTGGTTAGTCCATTTATCTGGTGGAAGGCTATTTATTATCAGGCTACCACGGAAGAAACCGCTATGCACAGCCAGTCATTAATGTAATGGAGCTCTATAATCATTTTGTTATAGTTTAAAATTAATTTTTGAGTTTAGGTCATACCAATACCAAGTTTAAATTAATAATATTAATATTTTTTCAGACATATTCAAGAAAAGCACAGTATTAAAGATGGATCTATGATACTATGCCAATATGGGCCAAATGGAATTTGTTCTGCATTGCAGTTTGGTGATCTGAGAAAAGCAGGTTTTAAATACCATATTAGGCAACATCATTTACACAACAGAAATGATTCTGAAAATTGGAACTTTTACTCATCTTCATTAAATTTGCCAGCAGTCTTAAATGATCCTAATAGAGGTAAACAAAGTAACTTTTTTACTAAAACATGGGGGGACAGTTTTATAGATAAAGTAGAAATATACCCTAGTCCATATTTGCCAGAAATTACCTTATTGCACTTTGAGACTTACTGTAAAAGGATATCAAAAAGATTTAGAAGACATTGTCAGTTGAAGGAGAACATACCTATAAAGTCCAAGGCCCCAATTATTGAACATGAGTGTGAAGTACCTAGTATATTTTATGAACAACCATTAGCACTTAATGATCCAAAAAATTTTGGGCAAATATTTCCTGGACTTTCCCATTCACAAGATATAAATTCAGCTATAAGAATACTTCAAGAAACATTAAGTACATACCTTGATGTGGTTGAAGTGAAAATATCAAAGCAAGTTGCCCAAAAATCAGATGCTTTCTTTCATGCTATGCTATCTCATGATACTATAATGGAACAAATGGCTCGAGCTATAAAAACAGTTCAATGTACCAGAAAAGAAATAATTGATGTTAAACATAATTTAACTTCCAGTCCTCTTGAATTAATAAGCCTTACAAAGATAAAATACAACTTAAATAATGTACATGAATTACTTAAATTAATGAGTACAGTTCAACAAACTCAACCCATGATACAACTTCTATTAAGTACTTCAGACTATGTAGCTGCCCTAGATCTAATTAGTTCTACTCAAAAAGTATTGTCAACAAGACTTTCAGGTTTACAGGCTTTTCGTTATCTTTCCTCTCAGTTAACAGAGATGAAGAGGTTAATACAAAAAATGCTTAATGATGAATTTTCAAGGTATATAATTGCTGACTTAAATTGTTCAGATAAAGATTATAATAACATTCCAGACAAAGATAAAATAGTCTCTATAGTATCCGGCATACTGAGATTAAAGGAATTTGAGTTTTTAGATACTTTTAAAATGGAAGCAATGACTTCAATCCAAACAACAATTAAACAATGTGTCGTAGAAATCATTTCAGAGAGAGATGGACATTCTGAAATTGTTTTGAGAGGATCTAGTACAGATATGTGGCTTTTATGTAATGAGGGAATCATATTCCTGCAGAAGGTTACTCCAAAAATAATAAAATTATTTATAAAGATTCTATCACTTTGTAATGTGATTCAAGATGTTAGTCAAATGAGTGATGTTACTGGAAACGATTTTGATGATAGTTGGAACCCAGAAGAACAGAGTGCTCTGGAAGAACGAGTTAGTAAATTGATTGCATCCCTTTCAGACTATTGCAATGAAAGGTGTGCCAATCTTATTGTAGCTAGGACTGATAAAGATTATGTTTTTACTGATCTGTCTCAGTTATCCAAATTGTCTGAGTTGATAGATAATTTTTCATTGAAGTGTGAGGAAATAACAGGTCATTCCAGCAATGCATTAAAACTAGCACTTAGAAGCTTTGCAATGAAATTTATTCAAAATTTACATTTAGAAAGAAGATCTCAACTAACTACTGCACTTAATAATGAAAAATGGAAAATAGCTGAAGTTCCTTATGAATTGCAAAGTGTTATTAACACCATGTGTGAAATGGGTGAAATACCATCTGTTTTACACTATGAAAATGGAAAACCAGATGGAAAATATTTAATAATTAACAAGGAAAATTATGCTGTACCTGCAATAGTCCAATTATTGATTAAAATTTTACTTGAATACTGTGATGCAACAAAACAGTCACCAGATATAGTTCAATATCTAATTCACTGTATGTTAGAATTAATTAGACTTTTTAATTCACGGTGCTGTCAGTTGGTATTAGGTGCGGGAGCAATACAAAGTGCAGGATTAAAAACCATTTCAACTTCAAATTTAGCACTTGTATCCAGATCTTTGCAAGTAATACTATGGCTTTTGCCCATGATAGTAAATTTGCTTGAAAAATTACATTCAAAAGACCTGGCTCTTAATGGATTCAGTAGTATAGAGCATGACATTGAAGGGCATAAAAAAGAAATAGAAAATAAAATATCACTTATAGTGAGCAATATGTTATGCTCACAGCTTGTTGGTTGGGATGCAAAACCTCCAGTACCATCACAAACATTTCGAAATATATCAAAACATTTAGTTAAGCTACATGAAGCTTTAATAGATATTTTGCCTTTAAATCAGATTCAGAAAATATATATGACTGTCCATGAAAACTTTAAGGATAAACTACGAGAGCATTTAGCAAAATTGAACATTGTTGCAAATGGAAGTCCTCAACATGGTATTGTAACTTCAGAGTTGACATTTTATCTACAAACACTTAAAACACTGAGAGTAATAAATGAAAATGATTCAGAAGATAATATATTGTATGAAATTTGGTTAAGCTATGGAAAAGAAATGTAAAGCTGTAATATTAAATTATAATAATCCTTTACAAAATACTTGCATTTTTTTTAAAGTGGTGTTTAATAAAATGTTCTAAAGTAATAAGATGCATATTCATCATATTTTTACACAATTTCTTTTTAAATCTTATTCTTCCAAAATATTTTTGGGAAAAGATTAAGAAAAAAGGAGAGACTAATGGAGATATTATTGACAATTTATGTTATTAAGCCATACTCATTTATCTTGGTTATCTGGTTTGTATCCTGATATACCGCTTTTATAAAGTGGAGGTAACAGTAATTGCATAGCTATATATCCAGGAAATAGAAAACTAATCACAGGTTCTTTTAAATACTTTTAGTTTTTAAAACAAACTTTATTTCATGATTTTAAATAAGACATTGGTTTACAAAGTTTTATATTTCTTAATAGTAAAATGGCTATAGATCATAAAAATATGAAGCTATTGGATATCTTATTAAAAATGCTAAACATGAACATAAACTCTGAAATAATAAAAGACACATTGTAAGTTTTGCTTCTGACATTGGTCCAAGTTTAATCAAAAATAAATTAATTAAAGTTAAATTGTTGGTGTATATACATTGCTTATCCTCTACCTTATTAACTAGATGTAATAATGACAAAATTCTTAATATAACTCCACTTATGGCATTAATGTCATCTTTTTTTATGACTGTTCGACTCGCTTCAACGACATCAGTCTCTGCACAATATTTGGGAAGACGATGTCTTGGACATGGAATGATATGAAATAACTGCGGTGTAGAATAAATAAAATTAAATATTTGTGGAATGAAAAAAAGTAGAACAGTTTTACTAAAATGACCTAAAATAGCAACCACAGCAAATGTCATCCCAGACACATAACAAAATGTATCACCAATAAATACTTTAGATGGATACCTGAAAATAAGATGAATATGTATAAAATACAGATTCTAAATATAATAAATCATTCAAACTCGAAAATAAGCTTCACAGTCAAAACCAAATAGCACCCTCTATACTTTAATCTTATTTTTTAATCTATACTTAAATATTTATATAATCTATTGTAGATTTTTATTATACTAGACTGGTTTAAAACATTATTTCACGATTATAATGCTAAATTAACGCTGACTAACTCATATTTCTGTAATTAATAATATTTAAAAAAGAGCCCTGAAAACTTGGCACAAACATCTACTATATATTAATCTCATACTATTGCAGAAGATAATTAGCCTTTCATAAAATATAGTTAATAGCTTAAATAACACTATATTTATGTATTACACTTAAATATTAAAGTCATATAAATAGAAAAATAAAATTACCAATTGTGTTTTAATAATGCTAGCGTCGTTGCAAGATATGGAATCATTATATACAAAGAAAAAGTATGTGCTTTGTGCTGCTCTCCACCAAGTTCCAAAATGTCAAATATTATTATTGACATGGCAATTATTACAGATTGTCCTACTTCAAGACCATTTATACCAGCTAAAATATTTATAGCATTGGTACAGAAAACTGCCAACATTCCCATATATACATAGTAGAGAAATCCTGAAAATTTGTTTAGCAAATTAGTGTAAATTTATTTTATGGAGAGATAATACCATATTAAAAAATTGTATCATTTACACTATTATGACAAAAATTGTTATTAGTCAGTAATATTAGGTAGGAAATATAATAATTCTCAAAACATTAACATCAATTGTACAGAATGATAATAAAAAATATCACTAAACATAAATTATTAATTACCTACCAATATTTACAGAACTTCCTAAAAACTGTCTTAATGGTACTGGTACAATTATTGTTGTTGAATTAAAGTTCACATAGTAAACTACCAGCAATGGAAGTGACGCTACTGTTGGCAGGAGAAGTTTATATCTCCACCGTAGGTCGAGTACATCATCAGCAAACCCCAAGAGCAACATACAACAAATTGACAACAAACCTGCCAATAACTCTGCAAACTTACCATTAAAAATAGGTATAATATTATCTTTTAAATATAATTATTCTGATTAATTTTGCTGTGGCAAACTTTTAATATACATGTATACATATACTATATTTCAATTGACATACCTCATTGTGGGGGAAAAGTCTCGTATCGATAAGGTTATTTCCAAAAACTATAGGTATGAATAGAAAACTTGTCACTAAAAATACACATCCTGAGACAACTCCTATTGCTTCTGGACTGAAAACATTGTATATTTAAATATAGAAGTAGTAAAATTCAGTAAGTTTATTATATATATATTACATTCTCACACTTACATTTTCTCTTTTGAGATCTTACACAAATCTACACCGTAGAGGCCGGCATTTATAAATAAATCCTTTAATTTAGGTATTAAATTATCAGTTATAAAATAGGCTATAACGGAAAATATTAGTATAACGATTATGGTCCACATTCTAATCTTAACATTTATCTTGCTTGCTTTAATTTTAATAATTTAATCTGTTATGCACTGTATTGTAATTAATTGATAAAGTGTTCTAATTTGTATCCCAATTCCCGACTGTCGAGTGTCGACACGAACTGTCATTTTCATACAAATTTAGTTTTCGACTTTCTACAGATTCCGTCGTTGCGGGTATAAGTGTGCGTTTTCCAATTACAGCACTAGAGCGCATTTTGCGGCATAATGCTCTACGTTGAATGTTCCAACTACAGCAACGCTTCGCACAATTGAGCACTCCCAAAACGAATGCTCTCGCGTGCTTCTCGTAATAAATACCAACACAGTGACAGAAAATTGACCACTGTTTTTCTTTAAGTTGGAATTTATCGAAATTTTCGTTAGTAAATAATATTATTTATTGTTGAAAAATTTGTTTCGTCGTAAATTTTGAAATTAATTAAAGTTATTTCATCCTACTGTTAAAATATAAATATAAGTATGGATGAAGGTATAAATAGTTACTTTTTTTATATGTCACATTTAAAATATGATTACAATTTATTTTAATATTCGGATCTGTAAACAAATTTATTTTACAGGATTATACTCTTGTAAACATTGCAATGGTTTTGAAAAAGTATATAATTTTTTTAGAAATCATTTTAAAAAAAATTCTCAAAACGTAAATGATGTAAACTTCTTACATGGAACTATATACTTTACTGTTAATTTAGCTTGTCAAAACCTTATATTCTATAAAGGTTTTCTCTTATTTCAGTAAAAAAAATGTTAATGAAATAATTTGATTATTAAAATAAGCGTAAAAAGTTTTCAACCAATTATTATTGTTTACCATTTATTTAACGTTAACATTATTTATACATTAATGAGGTTGCTAACTCTATTCAGAACATTTTTTTTTAACACTGACTTAGCGCACTCTGCTGATGCATTTGAAAACTAATTCACGTTCCAATTAAGCTTCAGCATTATGCGGCACTGAGTCGCATTATGCTCTGTAATTGGAAAACGCACATAAGTATGAGTGACGATTACGTAATGCCGGCCATACATACTACGGTCTACGGTAGACCGGAATGTGTGTGGAAATAGACCTGTGCAGGTTTTTGAACCTGCGCAGTTCAAACCTGCGTGTTTGTGACGTCGAAATTGTTTCAGAATATGGAGTTCTAAAGTTACACTCTTCAAGGCAAACGCAGCCAGTAATTTTAAAGAAAACTTTCCACTGATATGTGGTACGATCTTTTCATTTCAAAATTTCTTGGAATACGATTTTTTTGTAGTTGGTGTACGATCATGCGCTTTTTTCATCTGGCAGCCCTGCATCAACCCAAGCTTGAGTTTACCTTCTAGCGTCAACTTTTAAAGGAGCTGGGATGATCCTCTTTGTAAACCTGAATTCCAAAATTTATTAGGTCAATATACATATCAATAACAGACCGCGCAATGTTGGTAGGTGTGGGGTATAGGGAAGCAACATCATACACCGTTCTTTTGCCTCCGTCAATGTTCCAGCAATTTTGGTGCCAACAGGCATCGCTAGAGAGGGCAAGCGGTAGGATGAGATGTCGTTGATCCCTTGGACGATGGGACGGGCTTTGATATGGGATGCTACTTGTGTGGACACATTTATCCCGTCTCACCTCCCTTGGATAAGCAAAAAAGTTGGGGCGGCCGCAGAGCAGGCGGAAAATAATGAACAATTAATATAATATGAATTATTCAACTTATAGTTATTATGAATATGAAAGGCTACAAATATAAGAGTCATTTCTCCAACTTTGATTTTGTTTCCTTTGGATACTCTTGGGCCGTGAGGTTCAAATGCTCAGACGCTAATTAAAAATTTAAGTTGGAGCCTGGTAGATAGTACCGGTTACCCAAGAGCTGGTGTTTATTTCGCTTAACGAATAAGTATCGCAATACATCGAGGAAATACTGCCAGCGTTAAAAGTACTACACTGCCACAGCGACCAAACTTTTTAAATTTGTTTTTATTTACTTTTTATTAATTTTTAAATTAGGTAATTTTATTGGAAATATCTATTGTATATTTGATTGTTTTGTTTAGGTTTTATATAAATAAGTAAAATATTTTTGAAGTGAAAACTTCTTTAGCAGCGTTGTACACTTTTTTTTGGAATGGGTAAAAAATGTTTAACTCGCGTCAGGACACGTGACCTGATCTAAAATTCGTAAGACTGATGGAGAGTAGACAGCTGGCACGGCGTATTTAATGTAATATAAATTGTCATGTTTGTATACTATAGCGCAATAAATTAATATTGTATTCTACCACATAAATGATAGTACTTTTATACTGATAATTAAAGCAATTTGTACAAAATTATTCCCTAACCATTCCAAAATATCAAAAATTCACAACGTTAATATTCAAGTTTTCACTTCTGCCGGCACTCCCGGAGTGCAACCCGTCGTTTTTTTTTGTATTATGCCATGAAATTCCGGTAGACCTATAGAAGGAAATAAAACAACGTTTGTCGTTAGTATCGTCTTTTTATCATTAAATAAATAAATAAATATAGACTTTATTGACAATCTTGTAAGTTACATTTTATCTACTAAAGTTATTAACGAATTTTAGTTAAAGTAAATGTAATAATGTAATATTATTTTCTATTAGACACCGGTTTCTTGATCGACTTGCTTTTCAACATAAGCCTCACCAAGTGTTCTCCACAAAGATCTATCTCTTGTCTTCCTCATCCATGTCGCTCCTGCCACCTTTTTAATAACATCTTCCCATCTACGATATTGTCTACCTTTCTTTACTTCTCGTTTTATGTCTAGGGCACCATTCCATAACTTCTTTGGTCCATTTTTCAGTATTACTTCTTATCAAATGCCCAACCCATTTCCATTTTAGTTGTTTGATTCGGTATTTTATGTCTATAATTTTAGTTTGTTTTCTTATTGTTGTTAATCGAACTTTGTCTTATAGTTTTATGTTAAGCATACTTCTTTCCATCCGGTGTTGACAAGTTTCTAGTGATTCAATATTTTGCAAGTGCTGCATTTCTTTCTAACGATATAAGTAAGTACTGAATTTCTTTCTATTACCTTACACATTAGCAAGTATCGCGTTTCTTACTAGCATAATATGCTCAATACTACACTTATCATAAGTAAGAGTAGAATTTTCATGCTATTACTGCGTTTTTCGATGTCAAAAAAAGGACTTCTCGTTTGAATTTTGGGTTGAATTTAGAATTACGTCGCCCGAATTTGATGATACTGATTATGAGCGCGGCCACACGATGCGTTAACGGTGCGGTGCGGCGCCCCATCGTGTGGCTGCGCTCTATGTAGGTGTCTTGGGGGACCTTGATTGAAACACCTCCAAGTGATTTTTGCTGCCGGAGTTGCGTCTCCGGTTTAAGTATAAAAAAAATTATTTAATATTTTGTGTAATGTAATGAAATTTGTAAACAAACCGTACATTTTCTACTTTTCTATTGGTTATTAGAGATGTGACATTTTGCATAAAAAAATCGTTTTTTTAATTAATCGATTGTTTTTTAGCATGAAAAATCTATGAATATTATAGATTGCGCTGGCTTATTATAGATTGTCTAACTATAGTATTACAGCGCTAGATCGCATTAAGATTTAAGAATAAGTTTTCCTCGAGACCAAACCTTCAACGAAATGTCGTTAGCGCGAAAAAAACTTCGCAATCATTGAATTTTTCTTTAGATTAAATGATATTATGCATTTCTAATTTCTATTCTATACATTATATTTTTACATAGTATTAAAATTGCGATATATTATTTAAGGATTATAATTTAAAAATAAAATGTAATTATAAGAAATAAAAAGCATATAATATTTATTTGTTTATTTCAAACACAAAACTGAAAGACTCCACATTTATTCAGGCCCAAATAAAGTTGGAAACCAACAGAGATGAAGATTCCCAAACCATTGAGAAGTTAGTTCTGACAGGCAACAACATTAAACAAAACAAACTTACTTACAGCAATTTATTTCGAAGTTTCCCTAGAATCTACTCATAATACTTAGATTCCGAACGCACATAAAATATCTAACGGTTGACTCCTGATCACAGAGATTTCATAATAATTAAATTGAATAAAGAAAACAGCATTTTACCTCAATTTCTATCGTGCCATCTATAGGCATTGTCATTTACATAAAAGCTTAGAAGAAAAAAAATATTAAGGAAAATTATGGAAAGGCCAAAATAACAGAGTGCCCTTTAAGATTATCATTAAAAAATTCTGTAATATAATAATCAGGCCCATTAGTGGATAAAGTATGTCTATTGCAATTATTTATTGGCTAGCAATGTAAAGTTGCATGGTTTCATTCTTACACTTAAAAAAGGCCATACTCTAATTATGTCTTGTGCTTGCAAAATACACCTTATCTGGATAGGTTTGCATAATATTTAACCTTTACACTTGCATACATCATCTAACATTTTACCAGGCGACCCTTTGTACAAACTAACAAAACAAGGTTATTAAACTAAGCACAAGTGTTACAGTAAAAAACGATAACAGTTCACTATTATAAAATTAAACTCATATGTTACCTTAATATCATAATGGATCGCAACATTTTGATAATGGCTTATATACAAAGACCATAAGACCGACGAGAACTCTAACTGGAGTTGACCGTGAACTGTTATCATCTATCACAATACTACTGATTGTATTGATTAATCCTGCATCTCCTCGGGCAGCTCGTGCGGGTTTATTATGCCTGGCACAGAAAGCTGAACTCTTCGCTTTTCCTCTTGGGCCTGGCGGAGTGCAAACATTCGTTCCTCCAAATAGAGATCACTGTCATCTTCACCGGTGACTTCCTATCAATACAAAAAATATTATATTACAATATAATATATTACCCGACCTTTAAAATAGGAAATTCATAATAATTGACATTGAAAGTCATTGTTACAGAAATAAAGGAATAATATGCATAAAAGCTCAAACGTATGCTCTTGAATACTTGAACAAAACGACAAGTGGCTACTCGCTATTCGTTATTAGTCACCACAACATGTATCTCAAAACTGCGTAATTTAGCAATGTTAACCTACTTAAGCTAGAGAAGGGAAAAGTACTCATAACCGACGAGAATACATCGTGAATGTCACAAAAGTGCATGAGACGAGTGAGGAAGAAGAGTTATGTAAAAAATCTATCCATAAAAATCAATCTTACTTTTAACAGATAAAAAAAGTTTATCAAAAATATCATCACATAATAATTATTAAAGCACTTACTCTTATTTGAACTAAAAAGTCTCTTAGATGGTCCTTAAAGGCAGGTATATCTTGATCTAGGTTAAATAGTCCCTGTACTGTTATTTTCACTTGATTTCCAGTCAAATGGGGGAATGCTACGTTCAAAAGGTTTGCCACATATTCCTGAAACAATTAACTTATTTTTTTTAAAGTTGTACCTCAATAAAAAACTTCACTAGGACTACATAGAATGAGTCAGAATGAATGATATCAAAAGATCATCTTTATATAAATTAACAGTTACACATAGAACACTTAGAAAATGGATTAAGTTATTTTCATTATCATGTTTAAATACTTAAACAGTGTAATAATTATATTGGTGTTTCCTAAATGAAATAATAGTTTGCAGTCCCTAAAAAATAAATTGAAAAATAAACCATACCTGAATATAAGTTACATTATTATCTGCATTTCCAAGAGCAGTTGTGACACGTCCCGTTTCTACTAGTGAAAATATGTGGGCTAATATAGTGGCATGCATGGTAAGTCCCGCTCCATGAGACGAATCAGTAACAACACTGAAAACATGCTCTAAAATGTCACACAAATAGGTCTGGTAGAAACTCTGTGCTGCCTGGGGATGCTGCTCAACATTTTGTAATAATCGGTACATAATCTGCAGACCTGTATCTGCTACATTCCTCATAGTATGTTTAAATGCCCAGATTATGGAATCCAACACCAATTTGAACTGTGCTGGTGGTATACTAAGGAATGCTTTAAAACAGTAAGTGTTAACAGCCTGCAATAACAGGAAAAATTCAGTTCTGTGCTCAGGATATTCTTCAAAGTCTTTATTTATCATGTCGAGAGTGCATTCAAAAACTGCATCAAAAATTTTGGGTACTTCAGATGTTATATGACCACCAAGCTTGTTCACTATAGCCGCCATGCAGGACAACACTTCAGTCTCTCGAGCATCAGGGACTGCTGTTCTTTGATAATCAAGCAAGACAGCGTCTAAGAGTGGAGGTATGAAGTTTTCCAAAACCATACTGTTATCAGTTGATCGTGTCACCCAACTTGATATCAGCTTCAAAGTTTCTTTTTTGATTATCCTCATGTTCTTGATTAATGGTTGTTTGGTGACAGCAACACTATTGAGAGCAATAGCCTGGCTGATATTTTCAGACATGACTTTATACACATTCAACATGTCCAGATATATTCTTCCAAGTTGCACCACATAGGGGTGTCCTAATGCACGACAGGCACTTACATTCGTTTTTAGAATGCTCACAAGCTGTTTCACAGCTTCAGGATCCTTAAGAATGTCCACATTATGGGAAGCCTGTGATATAATGTCATCCCACACCTGATTTGGCAGCAACATGTACTTTTCAATCAGTTGTTCTTGGGCAACTTGGTCTACTTGTGCACTTATCATATAGCCAACAGCTTCATAAAATGTGTGAACTTGAAGTGTTTGCAAATCACAAATAATTGAACTGATTGTACTTAATATTTCTTCAATAAACGGACATGCCTCACCTACCTGAATGGTAACAAAATGGCGTCGACATTTTAATGCTATTTTAATAAAAGTATCACATGCCATATCTTGGACACCATCATGAGTTTCATGCATGAACTCAAACAATTTATTGACAACGGTTTTCAAAAATTTCCAGTGGGCTCGTAGGAAGCGAGGGTACTGTCCCACAACATACATAATGTTGCTTGCAATAATTGCTTTGTTGTCCTTGCCTTTTTTTTGTTCACACAATCCCAATAAATCTTTAATCACAATAACAAGAAATCTTTTCTCATCTTCTTCCATCATAGCTCCAGATATAGAGCCTATAGCCCAACACAATGTGTTTAAATTTTTCCAGGACCACTCAGTTCCATTGACTTGATTTTGCAGCTTATCTGTCATTATACGTTCTGTATCTGCATAGTCCAAGTGTGTTAAATATACTAAAGTTTCTCTCATATTTTTATATAGACTAATTGAATCAGTATCTTTCATAAACTCTCTCACAACTTCTCCATTTTCATTTTCCACCACTAGTACCTCTTCAGGTTTTGCCATTCTAGAAATCATAATGTAACGTACATTGCTTAGTACATCTGCATACAATACTTTTCTTCCCAAACTCTTGCCTTGAATGTAGCTAAGGCCAGCAGAGTGAGAACAAGGAGCAATTTTATATAAATCAGCAGCCAAGGCATTCCAAAATTCTAAACAGATCTTAAATATTTCAACTTCTTCAACTTCTGATATCAAAACTAAATAACGCAATGCATTCATTAAGGTATTGGTTAGACCACGTCTCTCAATTAACTGGCCATGTTCTTTTAAATAAGTACAAAGAAATAAAGCCAGATTCTGAATGAACACTTGTTCCTGATCTCGACCTGCAGCATAGGCTTCTCTTATATTTGTAGTAAGAGGGAGCATAATCTCTAACTGCTCCATAGTTTGCACAAGCAATGCAACAAATTGTTCTTCATAATTACTTACAGTAACTCCAGCAATTTCAGTTAAACAACTTAATGTTACATTACGGAACATAGGGACATTTAAAAATTTAAAAATGAGTGTACTAATAAGTTTCATTTCAAAAATGTATCCCAATGGAATCCAGTTCAAAAATCTTAAAAGTGTGTGTAATGTTGCATCAACCAATGGAGCATTTTGTGAGTTCTCAAGAACAAACTGGCATAACTGAAAAATTTGACTGAATTCGGAACACATGGTATCCTTTAAATGTTTAGCTTTAGTTTGTGTCAGTTGCCCGGTACTAAAAACAAACACTTCTTCACTTAGCAATTTTAGAATGACCATGTTGTTTTGACAGAGACTCTCATTGGTTTTTGATGCTCCAACTATGTCACTAATAAAAGTTTCCCAGTTGTGTGGCCACTCTCTTTTTAATACTTGAATTAAAATCATATTTAGTTTTTTTAAGTATACTTTATTATTTTCCATAATGGCTGGATCAGATGAATTCTTTATAATAAGGCCCACAATATACTTTTTAATACCTTCACATTGGTTTCTGGGTAATATCTTCCATTTTGTTTGTATAACTTTTTCCAATATTTGTAAGGCATAGTATTTAGTTTCCTGATTTTGAGAGAACTCTAATATGGTGTCTACACGAGTCCAAGCATCAGGATGTTCTTTTAATGCTGTCAAAATATCTTGAGCAACACGCTGCTGATCACCGACTGTAGAATATAAGCATCCGACTATGTTATCAAGTAGGTTTATATCTAACTTTTGATTAAAATCCAAGAGCTTGGAAGCTTGTTGTTCTAAAGTAGCCATTCTGCCAATATATATGTAACTCAAAATTATAAACTTTTTGGCGCTTTAATTAATTAGGCATAAATGTTTCGTTCACATTCATTCCCCACTGAAAGAAATAAATGAACAATTAGAAAGCTTGAACATATCATAACCTATATTGCCCATGTAAATAACAAATAGAACTTCATTGCATTTTGGATGCTTTTTGTAAAACACACATTCTACATAAAGGTTACAGAGTTATTTTACGCAAGACATCGTTTCATTTTGTGAGGATAGAATTTTACAGAACACACCCGTAACCCGTAGTATCAAAATGACATTTCTCATAAAATTACAATAGGTATCCACTCTTCATACATAAACTATACGGAAACATTTTGTAAAACTTTAACTTGGTTAATCAGAAAAATAGACAACTTAAATTCAAAGCATGCCTATTAACTTTAATCTTAGCTTACCAAGGATTTTATTAAATGCGGCGCAATCGGTCAAAAGCACTTCCATACACAAGCCCGTTGTTTTCGTCGTTTTCGGCGACGACGAAGCCTACAGACTGTTTTTTTTTCATGAAATCGATCAAAAGTTTTTCTTTAATCTGTAGCTCAGTTGCTAGACACATTATCTAAAATTACCACAGAACACTATTAGTTATTACTTCTAGCGAAAATTACAGATTAAATACTTGGTTATAAAGTGCGTTTTCCAATTACAGCACTAGAGCGCATTTTGCGGCATAATGCTCAACGTCGAGTGTCCAACTTCCAACTACAGCAACGCTTCGCACAATTGAGCACTCTCAAAACGAATGCTCTCGCAAACAATACCAACACAGTGACAGAAAATTGACCAGTATTTTTCTTTAAGTTGGCATTTATCGAAATTTTCGTTAGTAAATATTATTTATTGTTGAAAAATTTGTAAGGCTTTCGTTTCGTCGTAGATTTTGAAAATAATTAAAGTTATTTCAAACTGCTAAAAAAATAAATACTTATTAGTATGGATGAAGGTATAAATAGTTACTTTTTTTATATTCCACATTCAAAATATGAAAATAATTTTATTTTAAAATTCGGATCTGTAAACAAATTTACTTTACAGGATTATACTTTATAAAAAATTGCAATGGTTTTGAAAAAGTATATAATTTTTTTAGAAATCATTAAAAAATATTACTCAAAACGTAAATGATGTAAACTTCTTACATGAAACTTAATATTTTACTGTTAATTTAGCTTGTTAAAACCTTATATTCTTTAAAGGTTTTCTCTTATTTCAGTAAAAAAATTTTAATGAAATAATTTGATTATTAAATTAAGCGTAAAAAGTTTTCAACCAATTATTATTGTTTACCACAATATTTATACATTAAAAATGGTCTGAATAGAGTTAGCAACCTCATTAATGTATTAATAATGTTGTTAACAATAATAATTGGTTGAAAAAATTTTACGCTTATTTTAATAATCAAATTATTTCATTAACATTTTTTTAACTGAAATAAGAGAAAACCTTTAAAGAATATAAGGTAAGCTAAATTAACAGTAAAATATTTAGATTCATGTAAGAAGTTTACATCATTTACGTTTTGAGTATTTTTTTTTAAATAATTTCAAAAAAAATTATATACTTTTTCAAAACCATTGCAATGTTTACAAAAGTATAATCCTGTAAATTAAATTTGTTTACAGATCCGAATTTTAAAATAAAATTGTATTCATATTTTAAATGTGGAATATAAAAAAGTAACTATTTATACCTTCATCCATACTTACTTATATTTATTTTTTAGCAGTTTGAAATAACTTTAATTATTTTCAAAATCTACGAGGAAACGAAAGCCTTACAAATTTTTCAACAATAAATAATATTTACTAACGAAAATTTCGATAAATGCCAACTTAAAGAAAAACACTGGTAAATTTTCTGTCACTGTGTTGGTATTAATTGCGAGAAGCACGCGAGAGCATAAGTTTTGAGAAATGAGAGTGCTCAATTGTGCGAAGCGTTGCTGTAGTTGGAACATTCAACGTTGAGCATTATGCCGCATAATGCGCTCTAGTGCTGTAATTGGAAAACGCACATATATTTTGATGTTTGGTGTGTAAATTGTAATAAATCATATATTTTTTCCATATAACTTATCACCGAAAACCTTGATTAAGATAAATAATACATAATAAATATATTTTAGCAAAATGAGTGAATTAAGTTTAGAAAAGCTTCCTCCAGAAATATTGTTAAATATTGTGAAACGCCTTAACCTATCGGACATAGGAAATTTAATATTAACTTCAAAATACATAAAAGCATTTATAATTAATGAATCTTATTTATGGAAATTAATAAGCCAAGATAGACTCATAATAAGTAGAAACATGTAAGTGTTATATAAACGCTTTAATATCATTCTAAGTACATTCTATTTTATTTATAAGTACATTCACATTCATTGTAGAACTTACTTATAATTTTTGCATCTATTGCATTTTTCCCTTATGAAAGTAATTACTTCTGCATGCTTCAGCTTGATCAGAAAAAAATAGCATACTTCGCATAAAATATCTTATCAATAATTGTAAAAAGAGGATTCAATTGAAACCAGTTGGTTGGTTGGTTATTGAAATTTTGTTTTCAAAAATTACTAAATTTGCATGTTAGTTTTAAAGAAGTGTGTGCATTTAAATAGCCATATTATGATTTCAATTCCATGATACCCTTACAACTTATGAAATTCTTTTTCCAGACCCACCTTAAGCTGGTACCATAGCTGTAGAATATCATATAATTGGTGCAAAGGAATATTCAAGAGTAAAGTAAATGTTTTTCATCCTATAGAATAAACTTATTGTTTTTATAATTGAAACTCCATTTTAGTGGTAAAAAAAATATTTTCCTTTTCTTTTTAGTAAAATTAAATTCACCTTAAAGTAACTATTTTTTTTTTTTACATATGATCCAAACTTCAAAATATGGCTAGAAGTTAAAATAACTAAATTATTTTAGGTTATTATTCAACATAAAATTAATTATATGCCTTGGATGCAACTGTTATCTCCAAATATTCTTTTGGTATCTTTTGGTTCTGATCTTGTATGCTTTTTACTTGAGCACAGTGGTTTCAACAGAAAATTATTATGGAAATTAACTGTACCAACTATGGAAAGGTTTGATGTTCGTACAAATGATATTTCAAGGTTCATAGTGAAGGACAATATGATTGTATGTGGAAATAGGTATGATATTTATAGCATAAATATACTACTGTAACTTACACTATTACTCAATTGTTTAATTAAGGTTTCAAAATGATGAAAATTATTAATAGAGAGCAAAACTCTTAAAAGTCAGGTTAGTGTAAACTTAATAATTAATATTGACACATTTTGTGTTTGAATAAAAATGCTTATTTTGTTGCTATAGTATTGCAGTGTGTAAATAAAAGTTACTCAATTTATATCAGTTTATTAATAACTGTATTTAAGTTCAAAATTGGCTCCTACTTTATTAATGGAAAAGAAACCTAAAATTTGAGAAGAATGTTTACAATTTGACATACATATGTATATTTTGTCAACAACAGATTTTTATATTTCCAGAGATGGCAGTTGTGCTATGTATGAATTCCATGATATAAAAATAAAACCTGTTTTACTAAATTACATACAAAATTGTCATAACTTTGGGCTAGAAGAGGTAACAGCAGTTGAAAAATGGAAAAACTGCATTGTCACAGCTTCATATATCAGTCCTGATTTACATTTCTGGAGGATGAGTAACATTGGTTGTAGTGACACCTCTCCAAATGAAAGTAAGAACTTGATTTATTCATTGATGTAAGGGATAAATCCTATATATATATATATATAAGAAAAATGGTCTTCGTTTGATAGGCTCCTTCACGCCACGGCTTACTGCCATTCGATGCGAAATTTTTCCTAGGTTTATTTTTTAAATTCCAATGTTCCTTCATTTTTTTATTGCTGTTTTACTTTTATGAAAATATATACATACTGACATCACCGCGGAAACATTCGGGGAGACTTCCTAGAACTTCAAAACGTCAACATCTGTTAAAAACTCGATTTTCGATAATTTTCAATTTTAGCGGGAAGTTAAAAACCGATAAACCGAAAAAATAATATTAAAAATATGAAAAAAATAATAATAATAAAACATAAAATTTTATTTCTTTCCTATTTAAATTCGCCCAGCGAAGCGGGCGGGAAACGGCTAGTCTTAATATGTATAAATTACGCGTCACGTTGTTTATCCGCTATGGACTCCTAAACTACTAAACCAATTTCAATCAAATTTGCACACTGTTTGCAGTTTGATCTAACTTAAAAGATAGGATAGCTTACATATATATATTATTCCACTGTAAGTATGTATGTCACTGAACTCTCTTTAAACGTTGCGTTATTGTGGAGCCCTGGATGGTTTAGATTCACAAATACGCGCGGCAGATAGCTCTGAAGTCGGTACTGGCATACTTTGTTTAATATCCTAATTACTTGATATATCATGCAGGACAACGTCTGTCGGGACCGCTAGTATAATTAAATAATATTCAGGTAAATAAATTAGTAAAAAGATTTTGCAAACTATGACCACATATTAATTACTAATCTATATATGTATATAAAAAGAAAATGGTGTTCGTTTGAGGCTCTTTCACGCTTAAACCACTGATCGTATCGACATGAAACTACCACCATTCGATGCGAAATTTTTCCTAGATGGTTTATGGCTATTTATTTTAATTCCAACGTTCCTTCATTTTTTTATTTCTGTTTTACTTTTATGAAAATTTTTCCCGCTAATAAAAACAAAAGAGGCTTCCTAGAACCGCAAAACGTCAACATCTGTTAAAAACTCGATTTTCGACATATTTCAATTTTCTTAGCGGGAAGTTAAAAAGAAGAATAATAAAAATATGAAAAAAAATAAAATAATTAAACATAAAATTTATTTTAATTCGTCCAGCAAAGCGGGCGCGAAACGGCTAGTATGGTATATAATTAATGAATTTAAAACATTCAGTATGTGCAAATATAGGTATTCTCAGCAGGGGTTCACATGAATGTTTTTGTTTCAAGTTCTAAAAAACAAAAGACATGTTTTGATTAGCTTTTCTTGCCAATAAGTGTAACCAACACATTTGCTATAAAGGATTCTCTTTCTGAGGGTGATCATTTTTTCAGTACAACTTTTTCTGTGTGTTTTTGAGACTTAAAGGTAGAGTGGTACATTAAGAATGACTTTTGTAATTTATCACAAAAATTTCATAAAATTGTTAAACCACTGTGCATAACAGTAAATGTTGTTTACTCAACAATTAATAAAAGGTGTTTCTACTATTAATATAATTCAGAAAACATAGAGGTATAATTCTAAACTATCATATTTTTCAGATGTGATTTTTAAAAAGCTTAAGATTCCTGAATGTATTGGATGTCGATCATTAACAACCGATTCAACAGAAACAAAAATGGCCGTTGGTCTGAATGGAAATATTATGCCTGTATTCATAGATCTCAATACGTAGGTAACTAAAAAGCTTTGCATTAATCCCTTCATATAAATAGCCTTTTTTTGTTTATTAAACATGATTTCAAATATAGTAATTTATTTATATATAAATATTTTTAGTGGTCAGTATTTAATAGCCCCAAAGTCAGGAACAAGGACTTTGAATCATGTTGTCAGAGACATAAAGTGGCATAATGAATCTGGTGTTGTATATGTGACACATTCTGGAAAGTTGCAATACATTGACGTAAGGACAGGGGGCTTGGTAAGAATAATATGTATTTACTTTTGAGTGGTAAAAGATAATATATTTCTTTGCTCGTTATTTTTTTATTACTAATAATTTTAATTGGATAAGATTGTATAGGGTTATTTATAATGTGTCCAAAATACTTTAGGTACCTTCTGATATTCAAATGATAAAATTTAAATGCTTAACACATATACGTATATGTGTGAGAAGTGCCTCATGCCAAACTCTATCAAAAGCTAGTTCGGTCAACAGACGATCTCAGCGTAAGCCATACTGACCTTCACTAATTAGCTGGATTCCTCTCCAGACATAGCAGAAGCTGAATATTTATGATAGATTCCATCAGCCTAGAAAATAAAGAAGTGATTGCGATAGGTCTATGGCTGGAGACGGTCGTCTTTTTTGGAACTATTGTCGAGGAAAACGATAGTCGATAGGCCGCGTAAGCACCGGAGTCAACTCATAAGCACATGTATTGTGGGTATCAAGGAAAACCTTCCGCACACCATTTTGCTTTTGCTAATGACCAATAGACCTTTAGAAGGCATATTCGCGAGATTCTCACTAATTCTGACGATATGTTCCGATTTTGTTCTCACAATTTCTCGCTTTAAGGTTTCGGGACGCCGCGTAAAGTTTTATTTTATGAAGACCTATATCGGGATCTTATATAGCCGTTACGTGAGCTCAGGTCTTATATAGCTCTTGCATAAAACGGGAAGCATCTTTGCAAGAATGACCAAGGAACCACATAGTATGAGATAAAGAGTTCCATTGCAGCACCGCATCACCGATAGACTTAGCATAGGCTAAGATTACTGTCCTTGAAGCATACTTGTGACCATGGGTATGCTGCAAAGAAATTATGCAAGTCATCCCAATTAGCCGATTTGTATTGGCAGACTCGACGGCATGCCAGACCAGGCAATGGTTGAAGTACGCAAGTGGAGCATGCGCAGTGAACTCGTAGAAGTCTGGGTGAGAAGTCAACATGAGATCTAATAGCGAAGGTTACGCTAAGATGGATCTGGTATTCGTGTAGACGTTGTGACGAATCCCGACCACTCACTTCCCTACGCCTTAATAGTCTTAGTCGCCTTTCACGACATCCACGGCTAGAGATGGGGAGGCTCTATTCTAAAAGCCGGCAACACACGGCTTTTATTATTTTTTCATATATTTATCTATCGTTCTGCTTCTTATAAAAAAATACTTATATATTTTACATGTATATTGATTTCAGACTTATGAAACTAGAGATCCATTTGATTCATCTCTTTATTGCCTAAAATCAGACGGTGATAAAGCTGTTGTCACCGGCTCTTCAGAATATTCCCGTTGTGTGCTTTATGATATGCGTTCAACTCATCATGTACAGGTATTGTTGTTATTAATGATCATATGATATAGACCAAAGAATGAGAGTGAATGTGCATAAAATCACAACAAGCAAAAAATCAGTAAAATTATTAATTAATGAATTAATAATTGAGGCATGAAAAGATAGGATTAACATACGCTACTATTTACGCACAACGGACCAACCACGAGTCTAATTGCGGAGAAAGGAGTCCTTCTACCCTACGCTACTAGGCTGAAGATTCCAAGGTATATGCATTAATAACAAGTGCATATGATACAACACAATATAAATCTCATATTCTCTCAAAAAAAATATACAGTTGCATGTTAAGTTCGGTGGCGGTTGTTATAGGGATGTTCAAATACATGTTAAATGAAACTCTTTGTTTGAAGCTGAGTGTCACCTGCCTTTAAAACATGAGCTGATAACTAACATAAGATTAGGGGTTGCGAATCTGGATCAACAAAAAACTAACTTCACTTATTTAAGGGTTTAGTTAAGGCTTCAAGTGAGCGATGATTGCAAACAAACATTTTGTTTGCGCTTCTAATTATTAACTTATATATATATATATATATATAAATATAAATATATAATTATATTTATATTTCTAGCTGCCCCCGCGAACTTCGTTTCTCTTTTATGTGATTTTACTTAGCCTACCTTTTTAGTACATACCAAGTCTCTGGAATGGAAACTTTAGGTTTTCTGTGATTTTGCTCTATATAAACCTTAAGGGTTGTATGTATTTTTCTAAGCTGTATCATAAAAAATGTTGGCTAAAAAATAAAAATAAAATTTTGTGCTGGATGCCCCTTATCACTTAGGAGTTTAAAAGATAGATAGTAGCCGACACTCAGTCTTACTGAATATGCATAAAAAAGCATAAGAATCGGTCGAGTCGTTTCGGAGGAGTATAGGAACGAACATTGTGACACGAGAATTTTATATATTAGATGAGAGTTTTATATATATAGACATGTAAATTAAGTAATGTTAGGGTACGTAACTCACTTAAAAATATTTGTATTCGCGTTTTTTATATAATATACAAATACAAAATATATTAAGTAATAGAACACTAAACAAAATTATTGATATTATGATGAGCATGTGAATGGAATGATCACTCATCAAGCTTATATTTAACAGAGCTTAAGCTTATGATTAACAGTTTCTTTTTGTTTCAGATGTATTTCACACAAAAGAGGTCCACACCAATTTACAGTTTAGAGTTTGATGCAAAAAAATTAATAGCTGCGGGAGATCAACGAGTAGCAGTCATCAATTTTAATGTTAATTCAAGTACTACCAAAGCGAAAAATTATTCTTACATTTTTCAATTTGTATCTTCACGTAGGTAATTAAAATACTTTAAAGCTAATGTTGTTATATTTTTTAGTGAAAATTTTTATTTTTTTATTATACAACATACAAAAATACATACCACCCTTAATTTCACACCTCTATTTTTTATTTGTTAATTAAAATCTTATGAATTGAACTCTGAGGTTTGTATAGAGAAAAATTCACAGAAAAACCTAAAAGTTTTTATTTCAGAAAACTAAACAGTCTCTGGGGTAGCAAAGCAAAATGATCCATGTTGGTATGTACTAAAATGGTAGGCTAAGTACAATCACATTAAGGAGAAACGAACGTTCGCGGGGGCAGCTAGTCTAATATATAAAATTCTCGTATCTCAATGTTCGTTCCCATACTCCTCCGAAACGGCCTGACTGATTTTTATAAAAAAATTTATGCATATTCAGTAAGTCTGAGAATCGGACAACGTGTATTTTTCATCCCCCTAAATGTTGAGGGTGGTCCCACCTCTACGAGTCTACGATCAACCCCTATTTTATATAAATGGCAAAACAACATTTGCCGGGTCAGCTCGTTACTTTATAATATAAATATTAGGTCCTAAAGGTGCTTCCACATCTGGCGAATGTGCAGCGCGCCGCTCCTACGCCGCTCGCGCACAGTTCGCACGCAACCTAAGCGCCGTACGCGATCAGCACGCGGGCGGCGCGCGAGAATTGAGTGATATGAAATTGACGTTTTGTCGTACTGGCCACCTTGACCTTAAATATCTCCTCCTTGGTTAGGAATTCCACATCCAATTTTTTTTACAGCTACATATTTACTCGTATATTTGTTTTTTGAAAACCATTAATTTACTGACTGTCTACCGTTGTGATGTCTATCAAAAATGGATACCGAGGTGATCGCGGCTTCGGAATTATTTTAACTCAGCTCATATGATCATTTATTTAAAGTGCGCAAAAAAAAATCGTGAAAACTAGCTGGAGGAAGAGAAGAGCTCTCAGTACGTTAATACCTTTTTCACATTTTTTGATAATGTGTTCAGAATGGGCAATTCCGTTCAGCCGGTTGTCTAAATAAATACCTAAAAATTTTACTTTTAATCTATCAGGTTTGTTTGATTTTCAAATGAAATGACTGGAATGTGGGAGTGGGAATGTATCTCTTCCTTGTAAACACCACTGCCTGAGATTTGCCCACTGACAGGGACAAGCCGTGTTCAGACATCCACTGGCCTAAATAATACAAAGCAGAATTGATACGACAGGATATTTCCCCTATACTGCCCGAGCATATTGTAATATGTTACAAAAACTGGTAACAGACAGTTCGAGGTCAGGGGTATAAATGGTATAGAGCAGAGGGCTGAGAACTGAACCTTGAGGTAGACCTTTCCAGACTAGTCTGGGGGAAGTGAGGTATTCTGATGCTTTATCAGAATAGATCTGCAAAGTAGCAGATAACATATGAGATGTACCATCCTCGAAGGTACATTCAGCTTACGCAGTTTCTGCCTGCGCCGGAAGTAAGACATTATTGTATGCAGAAGCAATATTAAGATACACACCCACAAGGTACTCTCCTTTTGTAAAGGCTAGGCGAATGTCTGTTGTTAGTATACTGAGGCTGTCTGTGGTCCTCATACCCTTCCGGAACACAAATTGGGAGGAGGGGAGAATATTTTACTTCTCATTAACCATTCCAGTCGGTTTTTAAGAAGGTGTTCTGTTACTTTAGCTAAAGTAGATGACAATGCTATGGGTCGATTATCGATATGAATTTGAATCTGAAGGGTTTTTTCCAGGTTTGAGAATGGGAATGACTATTTGAGATGTCCAACATGTCAGTATAATACCAGTTTCAAAACATTTGTTGATTATTTTTAGGTAGTAAAGTTTAGCTTTGTCATTTTGTTTAGCCAGAAAGGAATATGGAACGCCATCGTCCCCTGGATAAAACTAAAACTTTTCCTTAACATTGACAGCTGTATGTCAATTGTCATATGTCAATGCATTATAATCATGTAATGTTAAATGTGTGATTTTGGACTTGGAGTTGTTCTTGTAAATGATTTTAATAATTTAATTACATGATTCATACTTCGTAGTCTAAAGTTATTGTTTATCGAAAAAGACCACAACTTTTTGTTGAGTGTTAATATATTTTTTCTGATTCATAACGGTTTATTTTCCATTTGTGCCACAAATAAAATAACGTACTATATTTACAAAACCATTATAATATGTACAAGTAATTAATTAAACATGAACAGGAAACGAAATGTTAATTTTATTAAACCCGAAGATCCACCTTTCTTAAAAGTATTAAAAAAACAAGCTGGTTATGACGACACTAACCATAAGTTTGATCAACTTGAAAGAAATGAAGAGGACTTTGTAAGTGATGAGGATAGTGAATTACCCCAAGTTGTTGTTTTGAAACAAGGAGACCTGACAGCTGAAGAAGCAGAGTTGGAAAAAGAAAAGTTACAAAAAATTGAAAGTGAAACAAAAGCTGATTTAAATGAAAGGGTTATATTTAAAACTAAAAAAAAGAAAGACGAAAAAATGAAAAAAAAGTCATTAGAAATAAAAAAGCACAAAAGTAAAATACAATTATTATCATTTGCTAATGAAGAGGATGATGACTAAATAAAAAAAGCTTGTGATGTGTGTTTTTACTGGTTTAATTAAATTAGAATATAGAATCTTATTGTATTATAGCTTGACATTATAGCAGCACTTACTGATATGGTGTTCAAAATTTCCACACAATTATACAGCATTTTGACTGTACCAAGTTTATATAATATATCCTAGAAGCAGTAATGACTGTAAAAAAGTAACTGAAGTTATTCAAAACATTTAAAGAAACTTGCCTGTATGTGCAGAGGGATCCATGGCTGTGGGTGCTTGCATGTTGCAACACAATGTATTTTAAAATTGCTATGCTATGTCTATCAAACAGTTAAATCACCTTCCCAGAAGTTACAGATCTGCCGTGTAATGCTTTCAATAGGAAGGTGATTAAATTTTTAAGGCAAGGTGCCTTTATATTATGGGTTATGACTTTGTTTCGGCCATGTAAAAAAAATGTTTTAAAAATATTACTGTTGATTTTTATTATTACCAAAGGTCATGAATTTTGTACTTATGTATGTTTTAAATTCAACGGACTTACCATCGCTATAGTTTAATGGTTGTTGGAACCAAGGGGATGTTGTACAAAAATGGTACAACATGTATAAGACTATAACAACCTCGGATGTAATGTTTGAGTATACTGTTTTTAATTTATAACAAATTCCCATAAGTCTTATGCAGATATTGCAACTGGCAACAAAGACAGAATTCTTTCTTATCTTATCTGTTGTATACAAACACATAATGGTCAACAAATCTGGAGGCCTTTATCTTTTGTTTATAAATGTTGGCTAAATAGGTAAGGTAGGGTATATTTAAATTTATGGTTCGGTTACTAAGTGTTATTCTGAGTAGCAAGTATGTTTCTACTAATACTAATATTTAATATCACACCTCAAAATTTCCCTGGACATGGTCTATATTAGTTAAGAAGATAGTATTAACTATTTTTAAATTTAAAATAAATTTTCTATAAATAAAACTAAGGCATATTTGTCTCTAAAATTCATGCTTTATTGACAACTAATTTGATCAAATAATTTATGTTTTTCCAGAGTCTTCCTGACTTTTTCTCTTTTTAGGTTTTGTTTTAGCTCCATTAGAAATTGATGTGACATCAGTTCTATAATATACCTGTGCACTATCAGTGTCATTTTCATGTTCAAGCAATTTGCATAATAAGAATTTTCTTTCATCTTTAACTATTTGAATATTTTCTTGTACTCTAGCAACTTCATCACATAATGCTGCATTTTCCTAGATAAACAGTAAAACATCTAGTTAGACCTGTTGCAATCAGGAAACAATTCAAATTAATTGTTAGATTACTATTGCAGTAGTCATAAGTATGTACATGTGAATTAGGTCATATATAATTCAATTAAAGACGTAAAAATAGGGATTACATATTGTGCTATAATTAATACTTACAATGATTAAGCTTTTAACTTTCATTTTCATGTGTTTATACTTTTTCCTATAACGTGTGTTATTATTTCCTGTTTTTATTATACTCATGGTCATCTATGTAACGTAGGTTTAAACCACTTATAACATAATATTCAAATTTCCAAGGAATATCTAGGTAAACTTTTTTATTATGTATTAAAACTGTTTTGGACTAAATATTTGTTTTGCGGCCAGGTTAAACTCAACTTTATTTTACTCTTTATCTTATAAATTATTACTCGTTTTTTCGGCTGAAAAATATTATAGCAAAATGATAATAATTACGAACGAGCAACTAGACCCCTCTTAGTATTGCCAACAGGACTAATACAAAATTAGCTAATTTGCTATGAAAATTTTGCCAAATATCGCAATAAATCGCATTTCAATCTATAATATTTTATATGAATCATACAAAATACAAATGTATTAATGTAGCTTAAAACTTGTATGGAATTGACAATTTGTAAATTAGTTGACAGAAGACAACCATGATACATAACAATATTATAGGGGGCTAATAGGCAAGACGTTAGACGACTTAACAGTAGAGTATACAGTAGAAAGTTGAAAACTAAATTTATATGAAAATGATGGGGGCCTCATAGTATAGCGGTCTTATTTAGTGGCAGCTAGATGAGGGGTACCGGGTTCGAGGGCAAGTTTTAATTTAAATCCGTACATGGAGGACACGGTCGAATTTCTAAAGACAAGCACGAATTATAAAAAAATCCTATACTTGACGCTGGCTAAAGGTGGAAACATACTACCATAACGCGACGCTACACCACGCCATCCGACGCATGTCAGTATTTATCAATCCCATATATTTAATATGGTCAGATGCACATAGACAACACGCCATGTGATCACACGCGGTAACATCCAATCGATTTGGATCGGCGTGTTGTGGATGTTGTGATGATGACGCCATGCGTCATTCTTTCGAGTTTTTGACACGAATGTCAATTTATATACTTAGATATTTTTGGATTTATTTGGCAAATGAACGACAAATAAATAATTGAGTTGGTGAAACAATATTCTGTTTTATATGACATGAGATTACCTCAATACAAGAACCATACTCTTATATTAATAATACTCATAATATTCATCTGACTCGTTATTCATAAAATCTATAGGACAGTAAGCTAATTTGACCTTCACTATTGTCAGCTAAATGACTTCTGAATTAGCAAGCGTGTCGCGTTTTAGTAGTATGTTTCCGCCTTTATGCACAAATCGTGCCAGAGCCATATTAAAAAAATAATAATAATGAAAATGACAGCTCGTGTCTACAGTCGGTGGCCTAAGGCCTAAGCCCAAAAGGCGTGAGTCGGGATACAATAAGCGACACCAAGACAGTATTACGAAAAGACACACATTAACGCTTACGCTTTTCGGTAGTCAACGGCCAATTAATGTTTCCGCAGTGTAGAAAAAACGGCGTTTATCCGCCATGTTTTTGCGTGATCTCAAATGGCTGGTGTTTGCAAATAATTCAGTACACACTATCGCCATCTTTAATGGCTACCCTTTTAAAAACATGTCATATTTTGGACCTTTTTATTTTTAAGTTTAGAATAAAGTAAAGAGTTTTAATATTAAATTTACCTACTAAATAAACCTTGGAGCGTTATTACATCAGTTTTCTATTAGATAAAAGAACTAACATAATAAATATTTTCTTTTCAGATAAAGAAGATAATAAGACAACCTAAAGTATTAATAAGTCTTAGCTTTTAATTAATTTAAGTGTTATATTATGTACCTGAAAATGAATTTGATAATGATAATGAGAATGATACGCTACCGCTTCTGCGTAATCGAATTGTCGAAAACGCTTGGTTCGCAGCCAAGAGACATGTTACTCGAGACACGACCGTAAAATCGAGCTGCTGTTCGTAGCCTTATTCCGTCATATTGTCTCTGGATTAAATGTCTACCTAATGTTACATTTACAAACCTTATATAGGTATTACGGCTAGACCCCCAGTATCTTTTTCTAGTAGTTAGTACTTGTGACTTGTAGCATACAACAAGTATGTCTTTTAGATGCCTGATTTTATGTCAAATCTAGCTTTCAATATACTGTATATCGCGACTGGACTTTCCTTTAGGGTGAAATTCAGAAACTAGACCCGTTTTCCCAATGCATTTTCCGACTTAGCGCTAAGTTTCGTTTCTAAATCTTACCCTAAGTTATCATCTAAATATAGCATATTTTAATATTTTTCGTTTACTATTTAATTACATGACCATAGGGTCATCACCATAGAGTGCATTATATATTGATATAGGGAATGACTCATGGAGAGAGATTCCAAAGACTAATATAATATGCTTTTTCGTACTACATACTTAGTAGAGAAGGACTCAAGTCAAGTGATATCTGTAATCTGAGATCCGAGTCTCGTCAGTAGAGGACCATTTTAACATTTGATATTTTCCAATCAATAATAATAAATTTGTCTTGTGAAACCATGGCAAATTTAACAGAAGATGATTCTTCTGGTGAAACTGATAAGTTAGTGCCAAGTGAATCCAATGAAGAAACTTCTGTTGTAGAAAACCAAAATGTGGATGTAAGTAATATAATGCATAAGTACCATAATTTGTAGACCTATTTCATTCTAATCTTCATGTAGACGAAATGTGTGTGTGATATACTTTCGTATACCTTAATATATTTTTCCAGTACACATTCTCATTATATGCAAATCTACAACCTTAACCTAAATTTTCAGATCAATGCTCAAATTGATGAACAACGTCAAAGGATGCAGCCGTCTAAAATGGAATCATTTTTTGCTATAACGAAATCACTTATCATAAGAGCGTTAGTAGTTTATTTTATTACATCAATGTTTCGGCAACCTTCTGCACCAAAAACTGACGTTAATAGCTCATCTGGTGTACCTCGAGTACCAGCCGTTAACATGTTTCAAAATGGAACAGTTGTGGATATGTTTGCATATATATCAGAGCATGAATTTCTAGATAATCTTGAACATGGTCAATTGATCTGGAAAGAAACAAATCTTGTATATGGTGACTGGTTTGGTGGACCCAATAATGATGGAACTTATACCCATTCCACTAGTATTGTGCCTTCAGAGTCTTTAAAGAATAATGGTTCCATTTATATTCATGTTTATGTAGTCCCAAATGGAAAGTCACCAAATCCTAAAGATAAAAATAATTATGCAGGACCATATGTTACATATGGTAAAAAAATGGTTAATAAATACAAAAAGTTAAAATATCTAAAAACACATAACCTTTTGACCGGACAAAGTGAAAAGTCTGAGGAGGAATTAAAAAAAGCTGAAACAATGAAAGAAGAGATAGTGTCACATTGGCATCCTAATTTGACTATTAATTTAGTAACAGATCAAACAAATTGGATGCAAGGCAGTGTTCCGCCACCACTTGATGAATTTATATATTTTTTGCCTGATGGTAAGGAGTATAAACCTGCTGTGTTCTTAAATGATTACTGGAATATGATGCGTGACTATGTACCTCTCAACAATAGTGTTACTAGCCTTGATCTACAACTAACATTTCAACCATTGAGTCTTTTCAAATGGCAGTTATACACAGCACAAGTTATGAGAGACAAACTGAGCATGTTTTCAGCTCTTGGTGCAGAAGAGCAAGATGAAGAACAGGATACTGTGAAAGAATTGCTTTTGGAAACATCTCCTTATTTATTGGGTTTAACTATATCTGTCTCTATCCTCCATTCAATTTTTGAACTTTTAGCATTTAAGAATGACATTCAGTTTTGGAACAACAGACAGTCCTTGGAAGGACTCTCTGTGCGATCAGTTTTCTTCAATGTTTTTCAGTCAACAGTTGTATTGCTCTATGTACTAGATAATGAAACTAATGTTATGGTTAGAATTTCTTGCTTTATTGGCTTAATGATTGAAATCTGGAAAATTAATAAAGTTATGGATGTGAAATTGAATAGGGAAGATAGGATATTTGGATTCCCCAAAATATCTTTCACAGATAAGGGTTCTTATGTAGAATCAAGCACAAAACAATATGATATGTTAGCCTTCAGATATTTAAGCTGGGCTTGTTTTCCTCTGCTGATTGGATATGGTATTTACTCACTTTTATATCTGGAGCATAAAGGATGGTACTCATTCATTCTAAACATGATGTATGGATATCTGTTGACTTTTGGTTTTATTATGATGACTCCTCAGTTGTTTATCAATTACAAGCTAAATTCTGTAGCTCATTTACCATGGCGCATGATGACATACAAATTTCTCAATACTTTTATTGATGATATATTTGCATTTGTGATTAAAATGCCAACAATGTACCGTCTGGGATGTTTTAGAGATGGTATGTATAAACTAATCTTGATTCCTCTCAATGTCATAGAAGATAAGATAAAATAATTTGTTGTATATCTTTTCAGATATTGTTTTCTTCATTTTCCTGTACCAGCGCTGGATCTACAAGGTTGATCATAAGCGAGTTAATGAATTTGGTTTTTCTGGCGAAATGGAGCAGCAACAAAACCAAAATCTATCCCTAACACAACCTGAAGTTACTGATAAGAAGAATGATTAATTCTCTAAGATGGGTGTAAATACATAAATAGAGGTGGTACATTAGATAAATTTATTTATAGCCTGTTTCTCAAAAATCTTCTATGATCAGTAACTCCTCATAATTGATAAGTGATACAATGACATTTACACCCCTTAATGTCAAAATTGTCTTCTGCTTAGGTTTTTTAACAACCTTATCATGCATTATTTAATGATAGCTAATGTTGCTAGGATAATTATCTGAATTATGTTTTTAACTACAATTATGGACAACATTTCATGAGTTTCTTAAAATGTAGTAAATAATGATTATGGTCTTTAACTAAAACCCTTTTTAACTATAGCATACAATATTTATATTATTTTATACATTATTAGTTTCAATTTTTTTTACAAAAAAAATATTTACTTGATACTTCTGTCATAACTAAATAATTGCTCTTATTTAAATAGAATATTTCAAGCATACTCTATGTCAAAAATTAACTTTACATAGTTGACTGATAGTTTAAATTTCAGCATTTATTTACCTAAATTTTTGAAAAGGATTAACTTAATTTAAATTATAGCTCAAAATAAATATATAATCGTCTTTGTGATGGCTGTATGTAGTAATATAAACAATGTTGTTCATGTTAGATTGTTCATCGTTAAAGCAGTGTTCCTCATTATGAGATAAGTTTTTCAAGGATATAAATGTATCTTATAAATATATGATATTTTTTTTGTTATATCCATTGCTATTTCCTATTGCATTGCATGAATACAATAATATTACAATAATATACAATAATATGATGGATACAATAATATTAATGTATGTACTGCACTTGTAATGCCTGTGGGAATGCTCTATGTCACAATGTAATTGAAATAAATAGCCAAAACCGACAATAGCTTGCTATATGACCTTACCATTACTTGGTCTTGGTACCTTTGGAACAATGTATGCAGTATGACTTGAGTATTGTCCAGTAGAAATGTTTTAATGATTTAGTAAAATTGTTGTTATAGGAATTGTAATGGTTTTTGTAATTAATATTGTAAGCTGTGTTTAGATTAATTATTTAAATAAATTGATTTGTAGGTACTTTATATAAGCACTTCCATTAAATTCTGAAATAATAATTGTGATTTAAATTAGTACAACTGTAAACTAATAACTATTATTGTTGTGATAAAATGACATGAGAATAAGTTTTTAAAGAAATATTTATGCCACCCACAAGTAAATATTATGCATTTCGAATTTATGGATATATTTTAAATTATAACATAGTTTAATTCACTTATGCCTCCAATCTTAAATTAAAAGTATTAAATGTACTCTTTTGTTTTTGTTAATGATACTCTTAATGACTTAGTTATAGCAGCTAAGGAATTTAGGACTATAAGTTTGTATGCCAATCAAAGAATGCTCATATAACTGTTCTAATGTTTTATAGTCATCTGACTTGGTTGGTTTAAAAAAAGGTTTAACAACTGTTTTTTTTTTTTATACTTGGTTAAAACTTATTTTAAAGATTTATATTTACCAGACAATCTAATATATATAAACAACTACTGAAATTTAGTACTATCTCTATAAATAATACTTATATCCTATGATATAGGTTCACAAATGATACTTTTATATGCAAATTACTATTTTATTCTGCACTGGGATGTCTTTGTAAGAGAAAAAGGTTGCAACAAATATTTAAAGGAACAGAAGTTTTGTTAAGGCCCTCATATATAAGGTACTAATGGTATAACTTATAAGGGTTATGATTTAATACATACATTTATATTCTTGATTGATGATTTATTTTAATGGTTAAGATTTTTTATTAGACATCAGTTTTTACGTTACAAAATCGTTTCTATAGAATTATGTCGTTGCGGCGGAATCTATTGCACCTTAAGCATCCAGATCCAGGAGCTTTCTAAACATACAAAATCACGCCGAATTGTAAATCACCTCAGGCTTTTTTTAATCAGAACTTAGTTTAATAAAGGTTACTCACCACAGTAATACAAACACATATTAAAACTAAACAATTTTAATACAATTTTACATAAAGATGAACTTTAAATTAAGATAATGCGATATCAAAACAATATGACGAGTATGTATTTTATACATTTACATAATTTGTACCTGACAAAATGAACAGCCGGGCGTAAAAGCGTCGCCGACAGTGGTTTTAGTCTAAATCTCTAATGAAGTCCCCGGTGTATCTATATAATCGCGATAAGGCAAAAACTGCTCATTTTGTAAGGTTAAATAGATAGTATCCTAGTTATTTATTTCGTGTAAGGAACTTATTGGTGTAATGCTTTATAACTCTATACATTTCAAGACCGAGGGTATTGGTAAACATTAATTTATATATTATAGTAATACTTAAATGTAATGTAGAGCATTGTAGATTAAGATTGAAAAAGCGGCGATATCAGTCTGATATACGTTCTTGGCTCTACCTTCCCCGGTATATTGTAACATCGATCTTGACTTTCAATTTTACCTTGCTAGGCCGTAAAGGAAAGTTTATAGCTTAATCTGCAAGATAAAATCTTTCAGATTTTAAAATTGAATATTAGAGCCGGTCGGGACATCCAGGTGCCCAGTGACCCGTGGCGCCGCATCGGTAGCACCGTCCGTAGCCGCCATAGTATGAGCCCGGGGTGCCCGGGACGTGTTGCCTTCGTCTTCCACAACTATTACTTCCTGCGGTAACTGCGATAACATACAAGCTGTTGTTAACGTGGTAATATAATTTTAAGGTCATTACGGTTATTAAATAAATACGGTTTTTATGAAATATGTTATACACAATTTTTCATATGTAGACGACGCATTGGTTTTATCTTCTCTCACGAGGTAAACGCGCTAGTTAAATAATAATCAGTGGCGCTACAATCTTTTTAAGTCTGGGCCTCACATTTATGTATCTGTTTCATGATCATTTGTTAATCAAATCGGCAAGTAGGTGATCAGCCTCCTGTGCCTGACACAACGCCGTCGACTTTTTGGGTCTAGGGCAAGAGTTGTCGATGAGATAATGATTTTACAGAATGTAAAATGTCGACACCCTGGAATGATTTGCACATCAAATCACAGCTAAGTTTCACTAAGTAAACCGCATAGGAATTAGCTGTTAAATTAATTATAAGAATTAACTGTGATTATACAAAATTTAGGCTTATTAAATTTTAAGCACCGGAATTTAAGAAAAATAAATTATCAAAATGATTCAGTTCAGTTTAGAGCCAATATCTCAGACTTCAACGCGCACTCGTCACAATACTTTGATTAAGTTAAGAGTAAGGTAAGATTTAAGACTAATAATAGATAGATAGATCAATTTTAGTATCTTTTATAATTAAAATGTAATTTATTTTAAATCGTTATAGCTAGTATATATGTTTAGTGACTTTTGAGTAGTATAATCTTTTAAAGGAATTTGAACAAAGCTTACCATCATCATCGGTGTCGGGATCGGAATTGAAGTCAGATCCACCGTCGGAATCGCTTGCGGATGAGTAATACTGATCGAGTATGGAAGACCCGAAGACACTAAAAAAAAAGTTAATTTTTTAAATTAATTATTTCTTTCATCTTCTTCATCGCAAATCATTAACACTTACCAGTAATCCTCGAAGACATCCGTCGCGTCCCCCTCGCTACTCGAGATTTGCCCTTCGCTTTCGTCCCATTGCGATTCACTTTCGCTTTCGGACGTTCCTCCTCTGAAGATGAACATCGTAATTATGTATCGCCAAATAAAAAACACGGACTAACGAGTAACAGTGAATTACCGTAAAAAGACATTACCTGCGACGAGGGTTTTCAAAGATACGTAGTAACATGGCAAGTAAATAACATAACTATGGGCAGTTGAGTAGGTGATGGAACTACCGATCAACCGACTGAGCGAATTTATAAGCGTGGGCAGTCGGACAGCAAACAGCGAACGACTTTAGAAGTTAATGGGGAAAAATACAGACCCACCAACTTATCTGTGAAATGGAGAAAATGGGAACTACGGCCGCCATGTTGAATTTCGGCAGCTACAGGTTAGTGTTGTCTACTTTCTTTTTGTAAATTACCCGATATTTTTTTCATTGATTACTTTTTAACTAACTTAAAAAATATAAAGCTGAGTGATTCAACTACCTATAGTTCTTGTCACATTTTATTATTATAAAACAATGTTAGGTATTGTTTAAAATAATAAAATTATTTGTTTGTTTATTTGTTTATTTGCTTAATGGTATTCCTACAGCTACTTACAAGTACTATACAATATTCAAAAAATTACACTATACACAATTATGTTTATATGTTTACCTAGTTTCTTATCTGACATACCCAATCATGGGTAACTTTTATTAATTTGCAACACTAAAGCGACGGTGGCGCTACCACTCACACAGATAAGTTGGTGGGACTATAACAATAACTTCTCTAGGATATAATTACTTACACATATATTATTATGACCTTAAATGGCCAGAGAGTGTAAAGAAATGCAAAAGCCATGAATATTCATCCGAAGTTAAATTAATTTCAAACTTTCCACTCAAAAAAAGGTTGCTAAGAGAATAGGGGAAATGCGTACCGGATATTTTGCCCACCGGCTCCCGGCGAACGTAAAGTCTCCTCTTCTGTGAATAAGACAGCTTCATAACTATCGTTTATCGGAAATACACATAATATTTTAAAGTGGTTTCTAGCAAAATGAGTTACTGTTACTTAGAAGTAGAACAAATATCTAACAACGTTGTTTATGTATGAAAGTGATATGAGATATTTAAATGTAAGTAAAGCTATCTTTTGCGAATACCACTGATTAAATATATAAATTTAAAACAGCTCTTATAATCATGAGGATAAAAGGCCGTATGAAGCCGTCTTTTCCACAAAAGAATGAATGAGTGAAAAGAACTATGAAAACTATATAAACTATACAAATGGATATTGTCTTACCTTCTCTGATTTTTAATGATTCTTCGCGTTTCTTTTTCATTTCTTGAGAAAGATTAGGAAGAATTTTTTCTAGAAATGAGTCCACTACGATAGATCTAGATTCATATTTTATTGGTGTCCTGAAAATATGTCACGTTGGTATAAAATTTACATACAGCTACGCTAATCAACGGCGACACATCTTAATTGAAACTTGATTACACAGAGATTTTATAGTGGACAGTATATGTGCGTGCAGGTCAAGAAAACCAAACGAAAATCTAACAAGTTGGCTGCTCGAAATATTTTTTTGTATATATATGTATTAAATACCTGCAGATTGGACAGTCTTTCTTATTTTTCTTCCATAAGTTAATACAATATTTGCAAAATGTATGGCCGCAGCTAAGCATCATGGGACAAATAAATATTTCGGCACAGATACTGCACTGCAGCTCGGTTTCCATCATTTTTCCGATTTGCGCTAAAGGCTTTGACGATTCATGCGATGGACCAGCCATAGGTTGGTTTTCGACACTCACTCTATTCTTCTGAAATTATAACGTTAACGTGTAACGAAATTCTAAAACGTTTTTATATCTTGCCATTACAACATACATTCAATATTACAAATCTATTTGTCTGTCAAATCAGATAAAGATCAGAGAAGATTCTTAATTTGTGTCTTTAATACATTTTATCCTGTTGATTATATATTTGTGTAATTAATCAAGAAAGTAGTTGTTAGTTCTGTTAAAACTTACAGATCGTACGTATACTACATAATGTGATAAAATTTAAAGTAATTCATAATTATCTCATGATTTACTAAATGTGAAAATAAAATTGAAATTCATCACTATTAGCAGTTGTTGGAATATTTAATGAAATTAGAATGAGTTTATTGGTTGAATAGACGTTTGTTTGTAATATAAAATAATATCTATTAAGGTAAAAACATTATACAGCCTGGCTAATGAAAGAAGATAACGAAAAAGCGCGGCAAATTCAATTGTTTTTAGTATGGTATCCCTAATAGTTGATATATTTTGTGCATTAAACTTGCTTGATACTTGATTTTATTATTTTTTAAATTAATAGTAACTGTATTTCTATGAAATTGAATAACATACGTATTTAGTCTTTTACTATTGATACTTAAAATGACTAGCATTGCATGGACAACTAAAACTATTTTTATTATAAAACACAACTTTATTCGGAATAATCAAATCCTGCGAAAGAAACGAAATATTCTATCAAATAAATCAAAGTTATTATTTTACCTGTTAACTATTCGGAAAAAATATATAATAGAAATAAAAATGAATAATTGCATGAAGTATCAAGACAAGATATCATACTAACCTAAGAAATTCAATGAATTTTCAAATAATTCATTTATCTTTCAGAAATAAGAGAATTCTCAATGTCATAAATGACAATGATAATATTATTGCTCTAATAGATACCGATTTTCTGTGACACACAGAATTTCTTTTTTTATAAGAATTATGATTAATAATGATAAAACACACATACAGAAACATAAATATATATAACAGCATAGTACATACCATTTCTTGATGTTCTATTTCCATTCCAACAACTTTCATTTGTGCTGATGGGGCCTGAGACACATTCTGTAATTTACATTATTAGTTTTCTATAGACAATAACATTTTGAAATGCTTAATAAGAAAATCTAAAATTAACTTTGATACACTTCTAAGTACTAAATGTATCTATTTGTATTATAAGCATGAAAGTATGTGTGTGCATTTGCATTTAATATGCATGCAATATAAAAGTATAAAATTTTTGAAATCATTACCTCTTCATTATGTAACAATTGTATTTCTGCTTTTTTTGATTTCTTTTTCATATCACTTATTTCCTTTTCAAGACTCTGCTTGATCTTGTTATGCTCTTCTAGTAACTCCAATTCTCTTTGTTTGTTTAGTTCTACCAATGCAAGCATTTCCTTTAAAGGCAACCCAATTGTAACATTTAATAAATAGTTAACTTTTTATTATCTAAACAAAACAGGCAATTTAAAAAAAAGATATTGTAAAAAATGTGTGCTCTATGCTATGCTTAATACAAATATATTTATGATTTTGGTGAAACAGTTTTATAAAAAAAACTGAAGCACATGTTTAAATATATAAATAGAAGGAATCGAAGCACTCTGACACTGAGCCAAGCTTATTGGACATTAGCAAAATCCATTTTTAATAAAATAAACATTTAAGAAGAAATCTTACTTGGTCCTTGGCGAATCTTAATTTCTCTGTTTCAATTTTAAACTCCTTCTCTAATTCCCGTTTCTCCTTTAGACGCTGTTCTTCTTGCTCCTTTATTTTTTGATGTAGTCTATCAAGTAGTTCGTGCTTAGAAGTATTTTCTTTATTAAGTTCTGCCAGGAATTCTTCTCTTTCTTTTAGTAATTTTGTTTTAAGAGAATTATTTTCAATAGCAAGCTCTGTCTCTGTTTTATTGTGCTTCTTAATTTGATCCTAATAATAAATCAGTAAATTTTTTAAAATGTTAAATAATACTTAAATTAAGAAAAATCTTATTGAAAAATAAGCTAAGATTATTTACAAACGTTTTCAGTAATGTTCATGTTTTGTTTATATTAGAATATAGATTGATAGATGAATCAAAAATTAAAAGTTTTGGCACAAAGCTTGAATATTCCACAAATAATAATTGAATACCTAAGTATTTGAATAAAATGATTCAAAGATAATACAAATTGAATTTTTAAATAGATAACTTTTATTTGGGTAACCAAAAGGTATTAAAAAACAAATTTTTTTTTCATATTTGAACAACATTTTGGCTAGGGATTTCAGCATACAACTCTGATCCCCGGCTATGCACTAACGGACAGGGGAATCAGTCACCCACATACTCCTGGAATGCGTGGCTGTGGCTAACCAACATACAGAAATCCTTCGAGAAGTGAGGTCCCTTTGTGAAGCCTGTGAAGTGTCCAGGAGACTTCTGGGCTTCTAGAAGGAGCTAGACTGGCTCAGTTACCCAGGACTTTACACACAACTGACCGAATACGAGTCTAACTGCGGAAACTGAGTCCATCAATCATAAAACATTACATACTTAGCATTTAGATCAAATTATAAACACTCACCATTAATTCATTAATCTTAGTATCCATTTCTTTTTTTAGAGATGATATCTGAGCATCTCGTTCTTTAGTCAACAATATTTTCTGCATCTCTACTTCCTTTTTCTCACCTTTTAAATTTTCTATTTGCAACCCAAAGCTTCTTTCAAGTTCTTCAACCTTTATATTCCTTTTTGCATATAGTTGATCTTGTAACAATTTGTTTGCAACTTGTAGTTGTTTTTGCTTTTGTATTTTATCTTCTATATGCTGCATTTCAATGTTTTGAGATTCTTCAAATTTTATTTTAACATCATCAAGAATACTTGAATTTTCATCTATCTCCAATTTGATCCGCTTTAATGCAATGTGGTTTTGAGGCCAGATAAATTTATACACAAACTCCTGAAGTGCATCCAACCTAATAATATCATCATTTAAAAGGTTTTTAGAATTTCCTTTTCCCACTTTAACACCATTCACTTCAATTCCACAGGCACTGTTATCTTCTATTAACCAACCACAATTTTCTTTTCTGAATTTACAATGACTTCTAGATATAACTAAAGAAGGTATAACTAGTGTATTGTGTAAGCCTCTACCAAGTGTAAACTGAAAACAAAACTGAGTTATTCTTAAGAGAAAAAAAATGGTTTACTTTACTATGAGGTGGTGACATGTGGTGTAGAATTTTAAAATATGTATAATTATTCATAAGTGAGCTAGGAAAAGAAAAGTTCTTTGCTTCCCCACAAACTTGTCGACCACATGTCTCATGATATTGCCAATTAAATTATATATACAGTTTGTTGACCATTTATTATTCAAATTCTTAAAAACTAAATCTCTCACAGAGATCAAGACAGAAAATCTTAACCACAGTTAAGGGAGTAAGAAAGCTCTGGTTTAATTTTTCCTTGTCTCAATCTTGACCGGTAGAATTGTTAGTAGGCGATCTATATAAGAGTACTTTCCACAGTAAGCATATAAGAACATGAAAGTATTTCTCTCAAACAGTAAAACATTTTGTTATCCAATAAAGTTTGAAATTATTATAAGGTACTTACACTGTCATCACAAGTAATATGTATTTTTTTAAATCGGTTCAATTCTGTTCTAAGAGGTTTACAGGAAACCAATACTGGACGATTCTTTTGCATTTTTCTTTAATTGGTGACGTATAAAAGTATAAATATCGAAAACAGTAATCTGATATAAATTTTAATGAAATCGTTGGCTTTCTAAGATTCAAGAATTTGAAAATGACAAATCAGTATTTTTTTAAATTTATTACACGACTATGGATGCAAGCCTTTCAGTCGGAATAATAGACTACAAATTCAACTTAAGATAACAAACTAGAATCATTAAATAAAACGTTTTAATAATAATCGTGACACTAATAGTTACATATTATCTCTTAATAACTATTAACATAATTTCTAAATTAAATTTTTGAAGATGAATTTATGTATGAAGACTGTCATCACTTTATCTATACTTAATTTTACTGCGTTTCTGGGTCTTGCCTATTGAGATAAAAACAATCTGAATGTATTTTGACAGCACTCAAGACAAGATTGAGAATTGAGATACAGATTAGAATATGGACCTAAGTGATGGATTTTGACATACGTCCTACAGCAGCTATTAGTCGCGCAAAATTTCGTTCTCGTGAATCTCACCCTTACTGAACAAGTGCCGTCTCTGAAATAATTTTAGAGACAATAACCATCTGCACGTACTCATCAATTGAAGAATGCCTGATGCCTATAAAGTCGTACTATGGTCTACCGTCTATGACACCAGTCTTTTTATTTACCTAAAAGATAAGACACCAGTCGGTGACAATGACTTTTTCGTCATATTTTATTTATTAGTTAAAATAAAAACGTACACAAATAGTAGTATTGTTGTTTATCTACGTGACTATCATAAGTTCAAAAGAAAATACAAAAATGTTAGAAATATTTACCACCTTTTCCACCATCCATACCTAGACCAATGGGCGGGGCATATAGCAAGTTACACCGATAATAGGTGGACCTTAAAGACAACTGTATGGAAAGGGCCAAGAGGAAGAAGAAGAGGTCGCCCAAAAAAAAAGTTGGATAGAAGAAATAGAAGCGATAGCAGGAAACGAATGGAGAAAGAGAGCCATAGACAGAGTCAGTTGGAAAAAGCTGGAGGAGGCCTTTATCCGTGAAGGGGTTCCGATCGATGGTACTGAAGGAAGCTAGAATATAGAATAACAAGCAAAAGAAAAAAATATGTATAAAAAATTAAAATAATCTAAGCTGTGTATTATAATTTGTTTTTGTCATGATTGGAAATAAAACGGGCTTTATTATTATTATACCTAGACCACCCATTCTATTCTACAAAACACTAATTCCGTTTGTCTAGCGGTGTGTAAGCATATTGTAGTAAGATTGTTGCTGCAAAAGTCACAGCCATTGTGCCGAATAGACATACTATTAGAGATATTTTTACTATTTCCTGTCCTTACCTTACCTTAATCTTACAAATTTTATTTCTTGTTCAAAAATAGAAGCAACTTTCATTCATCTGTCAATCTTCCTAATCCAAAAAATATATCTTGCTCCATTGCAGAACTAAGGAAACGGTTTTAAGTAGCGGAACCATAAGCGGAATTGATGACCGCTAGTGGAGGACAGAGGAGGAGGAGGGTATCCTCCTCCTCCTCTGTCTCCCGAATTCGTAATAATTTTCGAGCACATAGTCTTTATTTTTTACAGAACCGGACAGACGTTTCGCCACAATTCCACCTGATGTTAAGTGAGATGTGGCCATGCCTATTTAACCGCCGCTTAAATTAACCCATATTAAACTGTCTAGAGAACAAGAATGGAGTTCCATTCCTTTTTTACAAGAAACGCCGATCCAAATCGTGCGGTGCCACCTCTGGGGATATCAACAACGAAAAGGTAAAACTCTAGCGTGCTTCTAGATGAGCGTTGTTTGAAAGGGGATGACGGAATCAGATTGTGTAGTTCGATGGAGCGTTCTCCGAAGTGCAATCTCTAGAAGACAGAAAGGCAGGCAACTGATCTAAAGCGTCGTCTATAATTCGCTTAGCCCCCCTCTTTTTGCAATTTTTGCTCTAAAGTGGGTTTTGGATTGGGGCAAAATTTTTTTAATTAGAATTTAAACTTTCAACCGGGGCCTCCTTTTGAGATTGATTAACACTTCATGACGTGCTAGCTTCGGCCAAAATCATTCAACGATAGTTCCGTCATCGGTATAGCCGAAAATGTTTGATTTTAGCGTTCATATGTATCAGTAAGAACAGACCTTGTGGTACTACGGCGTCGTCATCGACAACTACCTTAAGGGAGTGCTCCTTCAAGTAATCCCCTAACCATTTTCAGAGATTATCGGGTAACCCAAATGACGAGAGCTTGCCTAAGAAGCTTGCGTGCCAAACTTTATCGAAGATATTAGAAGTGTCAAGCGATACTTCCAGTATCTTTACCATGGCTCCCCCCATTAGGTAAGATGCGTGTATTAGAAGGTCACCTGTAGAACGAGTACGACGAAATTCATTTTGGCGATCGCTCAACAGATCACATTCTTCCAAATATGCAAGAAGGCAACTATTCAACAAACGCTCCATAATCTTACAGAGAACAGAGGTCTCTGAAATTGGTCGATAGTTAGAAGGGTCAGCAGGGTCAGCAGGGTTCTCGGGCACAGGCTGCACGTTAGCAAGGGCACCATTACAGTACTTAAGGATAAGTGATACAAGTGTGTCAGTATAGGAGACAGTTCAGATGCACATCATTTAAGTACTAAAGCCAGTATTCCATCAGGTCCACTAGCTTTGTTCACGTCCAAATTGCGTATTAAGTTTGTCAGATTTTTACTTCTGACATGTATGCGCATGTCAGAAATAAAAATCAGACGACACACAGGAACACACAATGTTAAAATATGGATGGTAATAGTTCAGTTGGCTCCATACTTGATCGGCAGAAGTTCGATTCGATCGCTTTGGCAAGCAAGTTTGTCCCCGACACGCTTGATTTGATCAAGTCGGGCTGCCCTGATGATTTTCTTGCACGACGTAGCTGCTTCATTATAAAGTCTCTTTTCGACTAGCCTAAAGGCTTACGTATCCACACACACAACTAAAAAAGGAAAATAATTTTCCATTCCTTGATAAATCAAATCAGTGATATTGTCCGTGCAGGCTGACGGGTCAGTGGTACAGAATCACACCTGCTGCCAAGGATAAGACGCTAAGAAATTTCGTATCTCATCCCAGTCCGCCCACTTGTATCTCCACACTTTCCTCCGACCCTTAGGTGTTAGATGTTCAGGGGGAGAATATGAAGACACAAATTTCACCAGACAGTGATCATATGTTCCAAGTGGGGAAGAAACAGACACCACGTACTGGACCGAATCCGAAGTCAGCAAACGGTCAAGGCAATTGCCAGTATGGTCTTCGATATCTGGCAATCAAGTAGCTTCATTGACCAATTGGGAGATATAAAAAGAAGTCACAAGTCGCTTGCTTTGCTATGGCTCGCCGAATGGTGTGCATTTAAATCCCCCATAGGAACAAACTGAGCGGTTGGATATCGCCGCATCACTAAGATAAGCAAAAAGTCTAGTCTCACGTTCAACTGTGTGCGATCGCCGCGCCGCGGCCGGTCAGTATACACATTCATAGATAAGTTTGTCAATTCCCGTGTCAATAGCTGTCCAGAGTACAGATAAAACTATATATACCTCGGATATTTGTAAGGTGCACTTCTGGAGAGAGGGCGATAATTTGCGATGTTGAATCACACAATGGTTTTCTTTCCACATAAAATACTAAATTCGAGGCTTTATTTTAGTAATTTCTTCGCAGACAGCCTTTAACAATTTTAAAGAGAAACTTCTTTAGGCGCATGAGGGACCAATTTTTACGCATGAAACGCAATAATAATTATATTAGCGTCACGAAGATGTGCAGCGTTTTTGTCGAAGAAAAGGGAGAGAGCGATTGAGACCGATTGAGAGAGAGAGTGAGAAGGGCGAATTACCTTATAGAAATTCTATTTAAAAGATTAAAATTTCGTAAAGAGAATTTATGAAATATTAGTATTTTATATTTTATGCAAAATAATTTATTAACATCACAAATGACGAATTGTAAATTAAAATGCAACGTGTTTTATTATCGAAGAAATAAATATATTTTTTTATTTGTATTAATTTCCAACACTGAATATTTTAATGACAATTCAAATCATTAAATTCCTAACATATCTTCCTTTTTCCTTCCCTCTCGGAAATTTAAAGTTTTAGATTTGTATAAATATGTAGGGGAAGGTGGGGACCCTTCGTACGGTTTTCACATTTTATTTTTTTAATTTTTTCTTTTTCCATGAATCAATCACCTGATAGCTTAAATTTATAGTCTAACTATCTGAGATTCAAATAAAAAAATTACAAATGATTTCATCCGATGTTTCAACCATAATTTTGATTTAAACTAAATCTGGAATACGTACGAATCTGCCCCATCAACGGGGCACCTTCGTACAGTGTTGGGGGTACCTTCTTACGCTGTGGGGTAGTTCAAAATTCATTTATTAGCAATGAAATTAAACACAAAAATAAAGATTTAACTTCTATGAAATAAAAATAAAATACTTTTCTTATGTAAAACAAAATTTAATTAGTTAGGTATCTTAAATTTAGAATCACATTTTTTACTCTTTGGTGTGGATTAGCAGTTATTATTTTCGGGTTTGGCAGTATAAATTCGTGGTTTTCCTGGCCGTCATCGTCATTTTGTTTGTTTTATTACTTCTTACAAAATGCGGATAGGGTCGAAATGCCTCTGGTGTCAAAACTGACTTCGAAGGAACTACTATTTGATGGATTGGTAAATTATTCACAGCATCTGGTTCACAAACATCAAAATCAACCTTAGTCAAGATGCCTTAACAGTAGTGTAATATGTAAAAAAAACTTAATTTGTATGAAAAAGACAGTTCGCGTCGACAAATTTTTATACAAATTCTAAAATTCGTTCAAATGTGCCCCATCTAGTGCTGTCCGAATGTACCCCACTAACTGAATAACAACAAAATATAACTTATTTTAATATTAATAGGAAAATGTCATAAATTAAGTATTGGAGACGTATCTTAAGTATATTTTGCTAGTTACTGATAGAATACTCTACACGAAAACTTAGTTTATCTACGGTAACAAGAGATAAAAACATAGATCAAAAAATTACTTACCGAGCGCGAAAACACGTCCATGCCTGTAACTTCACTCTCATCGGTGCGAATTACACGAAACTTCGTTGATGTATAGTTGGTACCTCAACTCATGCACACATACAAAAGCAAGACTGTACTTTGTTTCGTTCAAGTTTTATTTTGACTGTATGAATGTGCCCCGCGTACGAAGGGTAACGATCTTACCCTATGTACCAGACTTAAACATTAGTTTGCCAAAGAAGTATCACTTCTAACATATTGTGTACTTTGTACGTACGCACTTTTTCCTGATAAATTTATAAACGAATTTTTTTTTAAATTAAACTATATAAAGCTCAATAGAGATTTACTATGTTTGATTAATTCATCGCCTTTTATTCCGAGATGAAGGAGATAAGGGGATGTTTTTAACAGCCTCTATTTTAAATGTAATTTTTATTTGGTAAATATAATCGCGATTACAAAAAAAATATTTATATTTATTGGATGTTTCAGATACATATATCTCTTATAACATCAACAGCAACAATAATTTAAAATGTTATGTTCTGAATTTTTTCCCACATATATAAATACGAAAACACATTTTAATTTTAATTATATCAGTTTTACAATCAATATATTTTTGACTTAACAATTATACAGTAATTACAATTATTTTCTTAACCTACACAGTAATAATTAATTGATATTATATTATTTTAAATCTGCATTAGTGAATTACTAATGTATCGTGAATAAATAACATATAAATAATCATAATTTGAAAGTTAAAACATAGCCAAGACAAGACATTAAAAATATTGCCATTATTTTTTTGGGTATTTTTATAGATACTATTATTTGTAATTACATTTTTTAAAGTTATTACTACGAAAAATACTAAATCTGACTAGTTACCAGCGAAATAGAAATTAACATACATACAGATGAAACTTATTTGTCACTTATCTCGTGTTCGAATATTTACGTGATTAAGCGTAGACATGTTATATATAAAGTTTCACCTTTATGTTCTTTAGTTTAAGAGGAACGCTTTAAAAAGCTGGCGAGAGTGAAAGCACTGGAACTGCAAGTACTTCTTGTCGGATAAAACGAATAGATAGAGGTCTTTAATATAAACGAAGCAGACTTTAGTACTCTCGAAAAATGCAAGCATGGCGGTTGGTTACACGCTGAATTTTTAAACGGCAAGGTTTGCGGCTTTCCGGCGTGTGTAGTTTTAAACTTTGTAGTTATTTGTTACTTTATGCTATTTCTCTTTGCCGTTACCCTTTGACTAGTTTCCTAAAGTATTTAGAATACTGTATTACTGACGATGAAAGTCTATTTAGACTAATAATATAAACATATATTGTTATTAACTAAGTTAAACGTTTTTGTCCCTTAAACATTTTGCAACATATTTATCCAAGCCTAACTGAATTTATAGAGTAGTGTTGACCTAGTGGCTTTAGCATGAAACTGAGTTGTAGGTTTCATCCCAGGCTGGGATTTTTTGTTACTTAATGTACCTACGCATTTGACTCTGTCTCGTACGGTGAAGGAAAACATTGTGAAGAACCCGGGATGTCTTTGACCCAAAAAGTCAGTGTGAGTCAGGCACAGAACCTACTGATCACCTACTTGACTATTAGAAATGAGAAATTATCACGAAACATATACTGAAATCTCAGGCCCAGACCTTAAAACTTGTAGCACCACTGGTTTTTTTTAATTGAATATATATATATATGCCGTTGTAAGACTTTCTTTGGGTATACCTTTTTTTACTAGCATTACGAGTCATATACTTACTTGCCGTCTACGAATGTCAAGTTTGCGTCATGACCTTCACTTTAACGTATTTGCTCACGACATGTCTATGACTCTTGTACAGGTTTTGTAGTAACTGATAAATTATATCCTTGCACATAAACAGCTGCAGTTGCCTGAATATCTACGTATCCTAACTAGGTACAGTCAGCAGGTCCCTAAGAATAACTTAATGTAAGTTTTTGAAAGTTATACATTTAGTACGAAAAAAGGGAGGAGAGTTGTACCTATTGGCGCTTTCCGGCAAGCGCAGTGCGTAACACCTTCACTTTGGCCCTCAATATATCAACGTAGACAGGACGAAAATTGGACTGGACCCTTGTTAATGTCCCGCACTTAGGCCCCACCCTTGTTTGTGATTATTTATTTAAGGCCTATTGATACGTATCTATTTGAAAAGGTGCGAACAAATGATTTTTTATATAGATAAATGTTTAAATATATTTTATTAAAATAGTGTTTGTTTACAAAACATTTAAAATGTGAAATTTTACGACATTAGTATTATATTATATACGTATAGACTCTTGTAATTTTACTGTCTTCGTTTGATATTATAATCAACAAATTTGTAAAAAGTAATCGGCTAGTTATACTAGATAAATATTAGAAAATAAATTCAACTATACTCTTTGTAGCTCTTGAAATGGCGAGTTAGTGAAATAATTAAAAAAAATAATGAGGTTTTACAAAGTAAAACGTAAAAATAAATTTTATAATCTAATTATCTTAAAGTAAGTTATGTATATGATTATGATAAAATAGTCGATGGAAAGCACGAGCTTTTGTCTTTGCTCGCAATCTAGGCTGAGTGACTTCTTGTGCACGGAAGTGCATAATTTATTTTCTTATGCGTGACATCGCATTTCTTTAAAGCTATTTCGTAAGAAATTTAAATAAAAAGGATGTCACAGATCGCTCTATATTTTAAATCAAGAGATTTGAAGTTCCTAGGAGGTTATTTATTATTGTTATTTGTTATTTATTTATTTGAGTTTATTTCTAGGCACAAATCTAATGATGAAATACTAACGTGGAGTCAGTAGACCCATCGCTGAATGTATTTGAAATCTGTTTATACCTTTAAAAAGTATGAAATATGTATTTTATATCAGCCTTTTTACATAAAGTACGTGAATTTACCGTACCTAACATATTAAACATCATAAAGAATATTATACATTGTGGTTTAATTTATAGGATATTACATATAAAATTTTAAAGTTGCCCTAATTATTATCTAATGATTGTTATAGAGTCAATGCATGGCGTGCTTAATAATAAAAAAGTATTCACAAACTTGGTAATTCTAATCAAAAATATATTCGGTTTTCCGAAATCGTTGAAATATTATGTTTGACGGCGGGGAATAATTTAATAAAGCCGGGCAGCGGTAACGAATTGTGGAAGAGAATAGCATAAGTTAATTACACTAATGAACAAGCGAAGAAGGTGCGTTCAAAAAAATCCACCCCAAGATCACTTCAAAGTCTTTACTGCGATGTTCATCGCGCGCTTCATTAGCGCCCGAAACACGGGAAGGCTTACATGTTGCTCTTAAGAAATCATATTTTGTAGTTGCTACAACTCATATTTAGGAACAGGAATAGTAATCATATTACGTAACCTAGATTGGATAAATGAGGTCGTAGTAGAAGTTTATGAAAAATAAAAATTATTAATGAAAAATCCTCTTCCTATTTTAAATTTCGGAATCGGATGTAAAAACTATAATGTAGATCTGGGGGCACATCAGTGACCTCACCAAGTCAAGCAAAAAAGCGGTACGGCCGTACCATCCGTTTTCTCGATACAGTTCAGGCCATTTTCGGACCCCCTATAACTTCGTTGTCGATAGAAAAAGCCGTATAACCAAGCAGGCGTTATATAAACATTTCATTAAATTTGAGTCAGTAGTTTAATAATTATAACAAATTAAAATTTATTAATTTTGTTATTTACTGGCAAACATAGCTTTTAATTTAGAATTAGTTTTAGGCTTCATTTAGTTGAAGGAAAAACTAAAGTATTTTGCAATTTCGGTTCAGTTTTATAGATACACCAACTAACTTTGTTATCCCGTGTAAATATATAAGATTAAATAAATAAAAAAAATCGTTTATATTCAAATAAAGTGGTACCTACCTCAGATTGATTAATTATAAAAAAATGCAGTTACGTTTGCAGTGAAAGAAACAGTGCACCTGTTATTTATACGGTATCAGAAAGGAAAAAAACACAAGCGATTTTTTTAAAATAATGATATGGTGTATAAGTTGTTGGGTAATTTAAGACAGAAGGTCGCTTAAGTTGGAACTGAAAAATAAAACCGACATGGTATTATATGGATTTTACAAACTTTTTACGGTAAAAGAACTTAGTTGCGAGACATCTTTTTTTTACAAGTTATGTTTTTGATGGCCTAGAATTTGTGCTTCGACATTTAAATATATGACATTATATTTGAAATACAGATACAATACGACAATATCATTTATTGATAAATAAGAGTGTTGGAGTATTGGATAAGAGCAAAAGGATAATATTTTTAGTAAACTAAACTTTTGTTATGTTTATCCACATCTTTTATAGAAATCAAAAGTCACATCGAAACGTCCTTTTTTTACTTCAATACGAAATATTCCAACTTAACATAGATATCAGGCCAAGTTAAATTTTTCTTAGTTGATTAAAAGTAGATTTAATTTTCTTAAATTACTTTTAAAACTTAAAATATCTGTCAAATGGCGACGTCTTATAGCTAAGTCAGTTCTCATATAAAAAATAATATTGATGTTCATGAGAATAAAGGTCTTTACATTAATAGACGTTAGCTTTGCGACATATAAGCCAAGTGTTAAAATCGAGTAGCCCGTTCATTAGAAGCAACGTAAAGCTGTAGTCTTAACTATAGAACATTTTTGGTTCAGTAACAAAGTCAATGGTTTTACGTAAACTTTTATTGTAACTGTAGTTAACTGTAGGTGATCAGACGCCGATACTACAGTTTCATAGCCATCTTTGTCACTTGTTACAAATAGTTGAATATCATGGTCTAAATCAGCTTGAATTTGATGAACTTCAAAGATAATTGGAACCATTAGTATAGTATTTATGAAATAAATTTGTGTGAATATTTTTTTTTTATTATAATAAAAAAAACCGTTTTGTTGTACCTACACACAGGTAGCGTTGTAATTATTTTTAGTAGTATAATAAATATAAAAAAGTTTACATCGAATTTTGAGAAAGACACAAACAAACTATGTATTATGAAAATTAAAAAAATGTGCTTTTAACATGCCGAGAGATAGCATTCTAAGGTCGTAGGTTTGATAACCGGTCAATGACGACCAATGGACTTTTTGTCTATAACAAACACTCGTTTGTTATGTGAGGAAACTTAGACCCAAATAGTCGACGGTGTGTGTCACAAAACACTGATCACTTACTAGCCTATAAAAAAACACAAATGATCACGAAACAGATATAGAAATCCAGGTCCAGACCTAAAAGGTTGTAGTACCACTCCTTTTACCACTATTGTGCCACTAAGTTGGCAAGGATGTGGTATGTGTGTGTGCATAGCTAAGTGAAGCTGCTCTTAGATTGTGCTTTAAATATTCTTTGGTTACAATTAGGTTTTAATGCAATTTATATATGTTAAAATTGCATTAAGATCGTATTGCTCATGCTGAGATTAATGTATTTGCGATTGAAAAGGCCGGAGCGCGGATCGGATAATCCGTCCATCACGCCATGTAAATTGAATCACGTCTCTCATCTGTTCACATGAGGGCTGCTTCTAGAAAGCGTATCTTCGCTCGAACGTGTCATAATGAACTGTTTTTCAGAATTTCAGTAGGACTTGTTTTGTTTTGGTCGTCGGCGTTGCTTAATAAACAAATGTAAGGATATTTATTTAGTATAAAACGAGAACATACGGATTTTCTAAAGTCAAATATATGTTGTACTTTCATCCACTATGGGGATTTGATGGCGGTTTTTTGATAGAATCTCATACTTTATGATAGTATATAATTTAGATGATGGAGTTTTAATAATGCTTTAAAAAAATGTTGAAGAGAATAACAAAAAGTTTAGCTTGAACGCTTTATAGATAATTGCATTTGTTAGAAAGTTCTTCGCGATAAAAAGTCTAAACAAAGCATAATTGAAGTTTCTTCATGAAGAGGATACATAAGTGCGAACAACTTTCCCGTAATCTTTCGAAGAGGAAAATATTCTTCTGAATAATAAATAATATATAAAGAAATGAATGATTCGTCATCGCATTAGAATCCATTAGCAAACATTTATTACATTTTGATTAATAATAATTGTCATGATGATAGTCATGATGATTTCGGTGTTGTTTTAAAACATTTCTTTATATACTAACAGACATTGTTGTCTGCAATAAGCTTGATTAATATTTTCTGCTTCAATTGGGTGGTAAGACAAAACCGCTGGCCAGGCGCCCACTGCGGCGGCGACAGTCTCAACACATTACAACGATTTATTAAACCGGAAACCAACAACGACTCGACCCCGATGTACCATTTATTTAACACTGACTTATTTAAATAACTGAAACTTTACAGTATCTATCGTAAATTATTGTTTACATATTATTTAGCATAAATTGTAACGAAGAATAAACTCAAAATTAAACATACTACATAATTTTTTTTTTTTTAAAGACAATTCACACCAATTGACCTAGTCCCATGCTAAGCTGGTGAAGCTTGTGTTATGGGTACTAGGCAACGGATATACATACATATTATAAATAGATATACATATAAATACATATTTAAACACCCAAGACCTAAGAACAACACCAAATGCTCATCACATCGATGTTCGCCTCAGCCGGGGATCGAACCCGGGACCCATGGATTCGCAGTCAGGGGTACTAACCACTAGACCAATGAGTCGTCAATTAGTCGTATTATTAGTAGCTTGATTTTATTGTCGCAATCGCAGGCTCTCTTGATATATTAATTATACTTAATTTTTATAAATAAATTCTTTGAAAAATGTGTATCTAGAATGGACTTATATAGATCATTATGAAAATATAGAGTTAAAAAAATCAAAATTTTTCGAAATAGACTTTCTAGCAATAGGTACTTGAACCTAGAAAATCGTTGGAGAAATGCAAATTTATAAGCGAGGCCGAAGCAAAATAGGACAAATTGGCTGGTTGCCAGTGCGAGAAAACGCATTTGTAACAAAAGTGAATATGAGTCCACTTATTGTGAACATAGTGCTAATTCGAGTAATTAACGAAATAAGTTCAACAATATTAGTTGTGACAATGTAAGACTTAAAACAGTATATTTTAAAACATTATACATTGCTGGATTCAGCGTAACTTTACACTAACGGCGACCAGCGCATAATTCATTGTACTCGGCGAGATATAATGCGGATGTTCTCATAATATACGACGCGCAACTTAATCCCGGCGACTTTTTCCACCACAGATATGTATTTATACAAATGGCCGGCAATAAAAGTAATAAAAGCACTCTGTAAACTAAGCGTATGAGGTACTTTGGACCACTTTAGCATATGAGCACATTTGTTGAGTTTCTTGTGACAAGTAGCATAAATTATATTTTAGATTTATCCTTTGTTACGCTAAACAAAAAAAAATGCAGATCGCCCTACTACTTACTTTTTTTTCTCTATTGTCGCTTCTTAAAGAAACACTTGCACCCTTCGTCTTTTTTCCTTGTATATATCTGTGAAGACAAGACAAATATTATTCTGTTTTTATTCTTCTCAAAAATATCATGAATTGTAGTTTCGCGATTTGCTACGCAAAGCGTAAAGAAGCTAATGAGACTTATGCAAAACGTACTTTTTTCACTTCTAAATAAGTTCCTTCCTCTAAATATCGTATTTTGGCAAAGTGGTACTTGTTACATCGAGTAATCTTTATGATAAAATTGTGCGAAAGCGAGGCATAGGAGATATGAGGCGAGGCATAGAGGAGAGTTAGTAATTAATAACGCTTGAAAGGGGCATACAACGCTCTGGTCAAAGTAAAAGCTAAGGGCATTCCGGATAAAATAGTCCGAATGCAACACTTGCGTATTTCACACGAGTTCCGGCGCATAAAGGGTGTGTCACTTCAGGGTTTCAGTAGCCGGACGATACATGTTCACACTCGCCATAAACCATACTCCATTTATATATTCGAAATGTGTGTTTACATAGAAAAAGTTATTATTCTATATAAGCGGATTGCCTTACCAGTAAACGAAAAACTTTAAATCGTTCATAAACCAAAAAGTATGACGTCACACTTTTTGCAGGTCCTGGTTCGTCATAGTCGTTATATACAAGCTTGTACATATTCTGTTTTATTATTTTAAAAAACAGTTTTGAGGCTGTTGCAGTAAGAAATTATATAGATGAGAGGCAACATTTAGTTCCACAGACTGTTTCATTTACAACACTATTTTTTGAGGCACATCTATCTTCGGATGTACGGTATTTATTTGTTTGGGCTACAACGAAATCAGAGTGCGCCAAGAATTCGCGCTTGCGATGTACCTACTTAATAAAATTGTAAGATGGCAAGGACAGCAATTCGGCAGTTTTATGATGTTTTCTGATCGGTACGTCAGGTGACATCGTCCGCCGTTACAACATGTGCCCACAATTAGAACTAACCTAAAAAGGGCATATACTATTCGCTGTATTACATTAGTCAACGAAAATAGGTTAACGGACCTTTTTATAGTCCGTTGAGTGAACTGACAATAGTTCTACTATTTGTTGTAATAATTTTTTATTTATTCTGTAAATATTCTTAACCTTGTTTTTTCCTAATTAATTTGTTATATTATTTTTATTTCATGCGTGAATTTTTATTTTATTATTATGCACTCTCGTTGATTTAGGGTCACCTGTCGGGATAAGATTATGAGTTTTGTAAATAAATATACGATGTATGGAAATTCTAAGCATAATTATCCAGAGATTTCATTTATATTATAGATATTGTAAAAATACTACACATCCATCTAAAAAAGCGTCATCGCAATTTAATAAGAAAAATAATTTTTCAAAGCGGTGTCGTAATTTTATCCCAAGTAGGCGTTGAACTTTTTAAATAATACGCCAACTTTGGAAAATAAATACTCCAGATGAGTTTCAGATTTACGTTGTTGTTGTGTAATGATCTCTCAAAGTTACATCATTATAAGCATGGATAATATTATACTGGTCATAGTTCTGAATTATCAATTATCAAAGTATTATTAGTTATAAAATATTACTATTATTACTAGATGACCTGGTGATCTTCGTATCACCTACATTTATTTGTATGAAAAATTAAATAATTTTTTTAAACAGATCAAAGAGCTCGAACCTCTTACTACAGCTATTAAACAACTAAAGATATATGACAACCAAGTGACAATTTGTTATTTTTAAAAAGACTCAAGACTTCTTTTCTAACTAAAAATAAATATTTCTTAGCTAGAAGCAGTTTTTATTGGAAAATTCTATTGTCCTTTACGGTGCTAAGTATCCTGCTTTGGAACTCCTGAGCTCTTGAAATCAGATGAAACAGTTTTTAAATTCATTTAAAAATCTTCTTGAGCATTTCTCTTCTACCTTGTGATTAGCTACTTACATACATATATTAAGTATGATTCATTAAACCTAAGATTAGCTTTTACTTTTTATATTTTTTTAGATATTTGTATTCTACTGTCACAATTTTTGTGAATTTATCTACGCACTTCTTATACCTTCAGTAGGTATTTTCTTTTTAATTATTTTTTCCATACTAGGGTTGCCTAGGAGAAATCGCTTGTTTCCTAATAATTTATGAAAATTGTTTTTATATGTATGTTTACGATAACGAAGTGTAAATTAATAAAACGAACGAACGAATTAGCGCGTCTATGCTATTTACCCTTTTAATCATTTATATGCTCGCTACACCTAATACTATATTATAATCTCGTGCATAGTATACTTTTTATACAAAACAGTTTTTGAATACCTTTGTGGAACTAGGAAATAATTGAGTATAAATTAATAGAAAAATCCAATCATAACCGTTGGCAGGTTATTACCCTTTTTCTTCCAGCATTTCAATCTCCTTACCGGATGTTGAGAATTACATGTTATTCTTCAGCGATAACTTAAACATAATATTATACACGCCGGAAATCGAAATCACGTCTCATCCGTTGTAACCAAGTAAGATTACCCCGGTAATAGCTGGGAGTTCTGTCATTAGGAATGTATACATAATACAGTATATCGCGTTTTTATAAATAATAAAGTCATATATCTGCTGCTACATCAATTTTTGGAGGCCATCAATCTGTGACCTAATACTTACTAGTAAAATATCGATTAAATGTGCATTTTGAAACCGTCGTGAGCAGTGGGTAAATAATAAGTAAAAAAATTAATTACTGAAAAAGTTTTGCTTGTGCGCCATTAAGTATGTATGTTAGCAGTAAGTAAGCATTCATTATTCTCGATATAACTTCTGGTTTTATACTAAGTTAAGTTAACATATAAATATAAATCTTGTATACATTTTGTGTAATATATACGGTAACTTTTATAGATAAAAAAACATAGAAACATTTTTTTATAAGCTTGTTTTACATTTCCGTGGGTTTCTTTATAAAGGATTTTAAAAAGGCATATCTGACATTTATACAGGTACTTTTCTTGTAAGTTTTAAAATATAATAATAATAAAAAAGACCGTTTAATTTCCAATCATTACAAAAAAATAAAATACAGCTTAGATGTGATATATACATTTTATATATTTTTTTCTTGTTATTCCTATATCCTAGGTACTAATAGTACCGTCGCGTCGTTCGGAACCCCTTCACGGGTAAAGGCCTCCTCCAGCTTTTTGACTCTGTCCATGGCTTCCTTTCTACATTCGCATCCTGCTACCGCTTCTATTTCATCTATCCACCTTTTTTTGGGGCACCCTCTAAGAAGGAAGAAAGTGCAAAATATCAAATCATTTGCTATTCCCAACTATTTCAAACTCGCAACGCGAGTCTGAGCTCTTTATCTGCTCTTATTAAAAGCGGCGAGAAGCCTCTATTCCGATCACGTAGACAATTATTCGAGTAAAGTGTGCGGGCTTGAATCACTAACCTCAGTGAACGGCCAACTTTTACAATAAATCCATCTTGAGCTCGACAGTTAATCAGTCCCGCGATAAAAGCTTCAATCGGGAGCGAGTACCTGAGAGGGCGCTACTCATTTTGTCCTCATTATTCTCTTTCACGAAGTCTCCTTTCAGCAAATACATAATCGATTTACCACATGAAACTGTAGGTCTTTTTTAACGGTTATTCTGGTTTATCACATCGAAATGATAAAACATACATTTCTCTGTAAGAAGCGCATATGATCGCCGTTCTGTTCTACGTAAGTATATAGTATAGCGTTGTGAAAATTTTATTAGAGTTAACGGTACACCATTAAAAATAAAATAAATACTGTGTGTGGATTAATTTTAAGTTGTATGCTAACCTAATAATACTAATATAATATTTAAGACAATATTGTAAGTAACACAATAATAACCATATTGACTTATGAATGTCTGCTAAAATAAATAAATGTTAATTTGTTTAAAACAATACATATATGCATTGCTTTAAAACTAGATAACAGCTAAAAGGACTAAAAAAAGGCAAGCTTATATTTTATTCCTGCGGGAGAGTTTGTTTTATGTAATCTTGTTTTAAATTAAAATCTTGTTAATTATTTACTGCGTGACGGCTTACTGAAACTGTACCCTTGAGAACGTTTTAATTTGTGGACACTTGTTTAAAAAGGGATTTTCTTGTTCGAAGAATGGATTATTCACACTGAAGTATAACTTTAAAAATTAATTTGAATATTAGTAAAGGCTTAGTGTAATCGAGGAGCGCAAAGAACACGTGCCGGTCTCTGAAATTTCCTTTTTGTCCGTCCTGACTACACTTTATCTCAAGTTTAATTAAGAACTTATTTAAAATTACGTAAATTAACCTTAATTTTCGTTAAATGAAAACCTTTATATTTCTGGGCGATTTTTAATAATTAATTAAGCTTCATTAATATTATATTTTTTTGCTAAGTTTGCGTTTCAATATTTAATATTAGATATATAGCTTCTTTATTGTTATTTAAACTCCAAATCTTGTAGAAATAGATTGCAAGGGTGCGTTTCTGCCCGAGTACTAATTCATTGTAAAATTACGGGTTTGGAACGTGTCCGATGTTTGCAATAAGATAAGGAAAGGATAGGAAGGAAGTATTGTGTTGATTCCACTTACAAAGGGCAAAATCACAGAATATTCGTGTAATTTGAGACGAATTTTTGAAGCCGTCCTTTCGGGTACCTATTCAGTGTGACCTACTGCGGATTATGGCGTATGAGGGGTTATTTAGCGCTGTCGGCGGCAAAATTTAATGAGGATCGTACGAGCTGTTTTCAGTCTTTTCAAAGTTTCCTTTGAATTTTCCGCGAACATAAAATCTGCGATTCATGTTTACCCTTGGCTTAATGTCCTATTTTAAGCATCATTATCTATATTAAGCAAACGCTTCGTTCACCTTTACATTAACTTATGACGGGTTTAAAATTGATTAATTAATGAAAAGAAGCATCATTGTAATACATAATGTAATATAATAATAAGCTTTTATATAACATAAAGCTTAAACATATTAAAGGATTAATAACGTTTGGCACATAATGGGCACATAGCCATTTCATGTACTGCTATGATTATATTAAATACCTCAGTTAGCTATTTATTGTTTTCACGTTTCATTTCCAGAACCCTATTAGATATTAAGGTAATTCTGTGAATAAGTTAGTAACGAGGTTAGCAAAATGTAGGTTCTCTTTGAACGGGTGCTGTAAATAAGAGGATTTAATGGTTATGGAGCTGTTGGAGTTCCTAAGTGAAAATGAAAGTGATACCCAAGAGTATCTTAACGCTTTGTGATTATAAGAGAAATCCTTTAAAGCTTATTTCGTAGGTTATAAGGAAATTTAATTAGTAGTTTTTTTATATAACGCGAGTATGCAATTGCTTTTATCAAGATTGGTAATCTGAGTTTAATGTGTATTAGAAGCAAGTACATTCGTAAGCTTTTCTAAAAGTTTATTTTTGTCAATGTAGTATATATAAATTGGGTTCTTAATTCTCAGCAATCTTTCAATTACAACTACAGAAAACGTGGCGATCGTTACAAACTAAAAATGTATTCCTATGTATTGAGTAGATTTATCGTTATATTAATGTTCATAATTTTATACGTATTTTTCCGCGATACTGCCTTAAATCGTGTTTGAAGATGCTGCAAATAAGTCCCTTGAGGACTTGCGTGTAGGCTAGATTCCTTTCAAATGTTCTCTTTGAAATGTCAGCTAGATGTAATGTCCTTATACATAGTTATTGGGAGGTGAGATTTTTGTATCATCTATGATGTTATTACTACACTATGAAATAAATAAAAACAGTTGACGTGTCTGTGAAAATGTTTGACAGTATATAATACAAAGTTTCTGGACGGATAATAAAACTTTTACTAATTAATTTAAATTCTTTAAAAATATGAAATTATCCACACGCGGATAGATTCTGCATCATGAAATTAAATAAAAATTCATAGAGAAGCTAATTTTTTTAGTGGGAACTCGTTGTAATTGACAGATAAATTACAGAATTTAAGTAAACATTTTGAAAATTCATAATGAATAGGGAATAGGTTGTCCTCAGTCCAAGAAAGAACGTTCAATGCTAATTATGTAATGGTATAATGTAGGATTAATTGCGGAGTATTCCTAAATATTTACATATTATATTTATTTTTTTATTTATATTTACCTTGGGGTAATATTTAATAAAAACGTGTGGCACTCGGGGACTGCCGCGGTAAAGCTATTGCATAGCATTTTTATCAGCTTATGCAGTTATAATTATTTATATATGCAGTATTTGTTTTTCTTTGATATTATTTTAATCTACCACTCTACCAGACTCAGACTAAAACGCCTATAAAGTCTGCCTCACTCTAACGCGAACCGGCTGCACCGGCCGCGCTCACGCTACGTCACCGATCTCGCCAGAGAGATGGGAATGCGCAGTATGCGTTCTGTCCTACTGTTATTACGTCATCGTGTGTTAGGTTATATTTCGTTACGGAATTTCTTGATTCGGTCGCCGCGCTCAAAGCCCGCGATAAAATCTATGCAATAGCTTAAAAGCTTTAATGAAAAGACATCTGCAATGCGAGATGGCTTTTAAGTGCGTTGCCACGGTTTCAGTGCAATGTACTTCTATTGGTATCAATTTGAAAATATCACGGATGCCAGCTGCTTTTACAAAGAGGTTGTGTGAGCTACAAAGTACCAAAGAAATTGCAGTTGGACTTATAATGGTCTCAAAAGAAGTTAATCTTGATTTAAGTGCAACTTATGAAGTCGTTTGCAAACTTGGTTCGCCAGAAGTCGTAAAGGATTATAAGAACAACCTAAAACGTAGATTATTATGATTGTTGCAGATTTTATTTCCGTACGCCTTATTCATATTAACGCTCAAAATAGATTCAATGTTTAACATTATTCCTAATTAAAGTGATTTAAAATTTTACTTGATGTTATCTATAAAATATTCTAAAACGTGGGTTTCAGATATTATCTGCGTTTGCTGCCATAGTGGCTTTATCTGTTAAGGTAAGTATGATAACAAATAAGTTATAAATCACATTTACACAGGATTCTAAAGTCTTACAACTGACTGGCCGACCAGAAGCTCCTAAGGTAGGCGATAGATGCTACATCTCTGCCAAACAAACCACGAAATACCTCCTTGACCTCTATACTAGGATACAAGTTTGTTAGCGGGTTTTATCGTATGAACGTTAGGATTGTACCCGTATATTGTAGATGTTCAATACTACACACTTGACTTATGGTGGTAAAAAAGTAATAAATTTTGACAGAAAATGTCAATTGTCAATATTTCGTGATCTTGGACGCGTAGCTCAGTATTATGTTCAATAGATAACTTTTTTACAACATAAAAATTATAATAGTTTCAAGGGAGCATTGCCAAAAAATAATTATAATTCGGAACGCATGCATTGGAGGTAACGCGACAAGTTCGCCAAGTAATTGACAGCCTATAATAACAACGTTGAATGAATCTAGTTTTAAGAAAAAAACTTCGTCAATCACATACACAGCTGCAGTAGTACTCTAACAGTGAGACTATATACATGAATGGCTCATGATATATGCTAGGTTCATTCTGCCCGATAATAGAGCAAGCTCAGTTGAATTTGTCAGTGTAAATTCAAATGTAATCATAGCCAGTGACACTATGCAATCATATACTATACCACAGACTATAACGTTAACTGGAATGTATTGTCATTGATTTCTATGCGGTTCACCCTAACGCATATATGATCATTGCGTTGCGATCATATGCTATGTTTATGCAATGTGTATGAGATTGTAATTATTAATCGTAATTAAATATAAAAACCATTTTCTATTATTATTAACTTGTTTGTTAAAATATAAACTATTTTATGGGGTTTAAAACTCGTTTCCAAGATAATATGAAGTATTTCTCATTGGCATTTCATATTTTTATATAGGTAAAATAATAAGTATTTTAATGTTTTGACTGATTAAGTATGAATTTTTGTTAAAGCGATAAATAAAAAGTCTTAATTAGGAAGTCACACATTTTTTAAGAATACCTAATAGTTTAATTTTTATCACTTAAATATTTACTTATTTATTAATAACTTCAAATACGGTAATATGACAGTTTTGTGAAAAGAATCCCAAAAGAAATTAATTTCGGCTTCATAAAGCGTAGGTAATATGTTTGACGACAAACAATATCCTGTAGCGGAGATGTTGACGGGTTTTAAGGCACGAAGTTGCTGCTGAATTCCAATTTAGTTCCACAGAATATTCTGACAAGGTTTATTCTGATAAACATATATATTACACGCATCTAATATATATGTTTATGTTATGTTGTAAATAAAACCATAAGGCCATGACACGACCGATCCGTGTCATTAAACATATTTTAATTGTATATTTTTTACTATGAATACATCTTTAAAAATGTATGTCATTAATAAATAATATATTTAACTAAAAAAATAATTGCCAATGCGGAAAGAGAACCGGCGTGGCGGTTATGCGAACTAGCGTCGTGACAGTATTATTATTTTTTGCTACGCATGACGCGTAATCATTTGAAAAAAATTAAGTTGTCAATATAATTAAATTGTATATCGAGTGAAGCTGTCGTTCCATATTAGTATGTAGTAGTGCGACCTCAAGTCTCACGATGGTTTCCGCACAGAATCCATTAATAAATTAAAATAAAATAAAAAATTATAGGTTTGACAATTAATTCAAATCTGTCGGGGGTAATTGTTGTACATGTCTATAGACGTTTTGTAATCTTTGCCTCGATAACGCAGTACTCTGTAGTCTGGGGGAGTCGCTCACTACGCGTCATCCTCATTCCTCTGCCTCCCCTCCGTCACCCTTCCCTTTCCCTGAACCGTCTTCGGTTCATTATGCAACCGCTCCAGCCATGCGCCATTCACATACCTCCACTATATTGCTCACTTAGAGATTTCTATTATTTTTATCGATGCTGAATAAGAGGCTCTTTTAAATTCTTTGCAAAACATATAGAAAGCATATGACTACTGAATATGCAAGTTGTTTTTTTCTTTTAACAACCGTTTAAAATACTGTTTGCTAGCCTAAACAAGTCAGTAAAAAGTTATATTATAATATGTATATATATAGTCATACTACATTATAATATATTAAATATATAGTCTTGACTCTAGACTCACTCTAGAGTCACTAGTTTCATTAAAATAACAATATAATAATACTTTTTACTATGTGGTGCAAGAATATACTAGAGGAGCTCCAAAAGCCCTATTGGAGCCCTACTCTTTTCTATGTCAGAGGTGTGTACAAAGTGAAAGCACGATATAAAGAAAACATCCTGAGTTAGTATATTTTACATCTTTACGAGATTTTCTTTAGATAATGTTAAACCTGTATTACAATTCCAGATATTTAAGTGGCGACAGAATAGTAATTTATAAGCAAAAGAAAATGTTAACCCAATTATATATTTTCGTTCAGTCCATTTACGAGTGAAGATGAATAAAATATTTCCAGATCATTAGTAACAGTTTGTCGAGCAGCGATACGTACGGAATGTGCGTGGGCGCGTCCTTCGCAGTATTACCTGTTTCAGAACGAATAATCCGTGTGCATGAATGGCACTACCTACTTACTCGAGTGTCCAAATCCAAATAGAAATACAGTTGGAATGCTTATTTCTCGAAAGTGAATACGAAACGTTGGGTAGCTGTAAGTTAATTAAGAGTACGTGCAACTTACTGGCATGTTGTCATCGCTATAAATCTTTTCGTTTACGAAACAATTATCTTTCATTCATCGCAATTAGCGTTACACAGGAGTTCAGTCGAACTGTTTCCAGACGTATTATTATTGTTAATATGCAGATAAACACACTAACAGCTTAAGAAGCTGATGCGCGCGTATTTGTGGATTTGGGGTAGGTAATTATACAACCTATTTTTAAAAGAGTTTAAATATTAATTACACCTTCCGGAAGCCTATTCCAGTCAGCCACTACTCGGTTTGGGAGAAAGTTCTTTAGGGAATTTGTATTATATTTATATTATTTATTTTTTTATATTTTTATATTGTGTGTCTTCAGTTTTAAACAACTACCCCTAAAATGTGTGTTCTCACTTAAAATATAGAGCCGCTCAATTCCTGGAACATTAAAGTGCTCTGACCATTTTCATGGCTTTTCTCTGATACCTTTCAAGATAACGCACAAAAGCTCAACGATATTAAATGATTTTAAAAATTTGAATTAAATCTGTTAAGCCGTTCTGAATAATAATGTTTTTCATTTTTACAAAAAAAAACATATTGTATGTAGTAAAAATTAATTGGTAGGGGGGGGGGGGGAGTTCGCAGTCCTACCCTACCACATCCTTCTGATGGGTAGGGAGGCATGGTCGGAAAAATGGGTTTCTTAATTATTAACGTTTTCCTTACTTTTTCGTTAATATGCATATTGGCACTGCTATCCTTAAAATAGAAACGTGATTACGTTTAAAACACGTTGTACAATGTACATATCTTTAAGAATGCTCATGATGTGAGGCAATATTTAAACTATCTAAAACATATGGGATATATTGTGTATACTTGAGAGGACAGGAAAGACTTAAGACATAGAAATATATCTTATCTAAGATCAAGATATAACTATTACTTTGAGAGTAACCGTCTCACAGGCATTCGATACACAAGGAAGGTTGTAGCGTGACCGATACGTTGTTTCCGTTTCTTTGATGTTACGTAGGACCTGCTTTTAAGTTCTTTTGTTTAAGTTTTTTATCAAACTACGGACTTCAGACTTCGGTTTCTATTGACGAACACCCATTCACAAAACTTTAGCATAAAGGTTTTCAAATATACGCCATTAATTAATTTAATGATTGCAGAAAATTCAATGATGGCAGCTAAGGTTAACTACTCATCTAATCAAAAGTTTAATTATGTATTACAATTTAATATTGATTGATATTAAAGTTATAAACGAAAATGTACGTATTTATTATAAAATCATATAATAAAGCTGGAATGTCTATATACAACAAGTACAAAAGTCTCAAATAGTCAGCTAGGTACTTCTTCCCACGTCTACAACGAAAGGCTGGTTTTGTAGTTAGGAAGCACCGGTTTCCTGCGAGCCAACGCCGAAGCTTTGAAAAGGACTTGACATTCCAACACAACTTCCCTTTTAACTTTATTTCAATGGTCTTACTTCATGAATAGATAATATATACGTATAGTCCCAAGAGTTTTTATAAAGAATTTTAATTTAAAGTTTTCGTCCTGCTAGAGCTTGACACTTGATATAATTTAAACTGTTCAGTACCTAAAATAACGTAAGATAGAGAATAATAGATGTAATGCTTATTTTTAAGAATTTTATCTGTAATTCTCTGAATTCAAGTGAGGTTGATATATTACTCTATGTATTACTGTTAATTTTAAATGGTAAGATTCTCCTTGGATTCAAACTTTGTTTTATTTCCAACCATAAGAAACCTATATCATTCACAAATAGGTTTTTAAGAAGTTATTGGAACCAATTAAATATATTAATACCAGGTAACATAAGGAAAAAACCGCATGATGAAAACTAACGAACACCTATGTAAGTACGAGACATCCTGTCGCAAACTTCAAATAAATGTAAGATATCGTGATTCGTGAGTCAACATGTAGTCAATAATACATTATTATCAAGACACGTTGAGACTTGTGTCGACCTGTCGATTCAAGCTTTCTGGTTTATCGCTAGTATGTGGGCTTTTGATAATAAAAATAAAGTTGACTCATCAACAAAGGCGCTATATAAACAAAACTTGTTTTGCGTATAATATACGATTTTATACTACGTCTAGCAATAATAATAATATTGTTAGTCATCACAGATTTTTGCATATATTTATTTAAAAATACCGCTTATACTTATTTCATAGATTACCCAAGACTAATTATTCTTAAACGAACGAAGGAATAGTTAATTTATTAACTTTTTAATTGATTGCAAAATAAATATTTACTTTTATATTGATAACATTTCGTCCAGAACAACTGTTTGGGACTTTCACATCTAACTAGATATGAATAAAAAAAGATATTCTCTGTATTTTTATTTTGTACCAATTTTCATGTTCGCATGAGTATCATGTGTCTCTAGGGAGCACCAATCTACACCACGATTTCGGCACTTCATACAAAATTTAACTGTTCCACTAAAGTAATACATATTATGTTTTTCTTCCACGAACTACCTATTTTTATTTAGGTCTTCGTCGTCTTCAAAAGTAAATAATGTAACAATAAAGACCATACAACGCATACACATGCAACCGCGGGTCACTTCTAGTCTGACACTTAGTCACGTGATGACAATACAAATTTGATTGGTGTTGTGATGTCACAGCTGCTGCTAAGGTTTTTTGAGTTAATTCTATGATTTGTTGTGCTTTAAAAAAATTTGTGATCGAATTCTGAGCCGTCCGGACTTGGACCTGGAAGGACATCAAGATCAAATCAGTCAAAGTAATAGCAATATTGATTTTTTTATTCTTTGTGTACATTAAATATAAATACAAAACAATAAAGATGCTTTTACCATTTAGTAAAAACTACTAGCCAACGAGGAATAAAATGGATGATCAATAATAAATAATTTTCCACGTAGCACCGAGATCTAATAACAACAAGTAATCCGCATTGGGACTTTATTTACATTTCAATTTGCACAAACAGCCGATGTAAAGCCTGAGCTTCGAACCTGCAGAATCCGTCGAATTATAAATTCATTTTCATTGGCTTTCTAGGATTAGCAACTTTTGGGAAGTAGATCATCAGAAATAGGATTATAATAAAGGTTAAATCTATGACGGTTACATATTGTTGGCTGAAATTACGCGTGGGAATGGAACGTGGCGTGATTTGCATGAAACACGGTGCTAACATTTTCTCTGTTAGCATGGCTTAAAGTTTACAGGCGGTTAGGGAGAAATGCGAATTCACGAAATGGGCTCTAGTGACGTTTGTTCACCAAAAATGCGACTCATTTTCCGCTTAATGTGCAAGCTGAGAACTAGCACACGTTTTATCGCTGTGTCTAGGTAATTTTATAAACTGTTTATGTAAAACAGGATTAACCTATATAGTATTTTTGCTTTGGTATGATGCAAATAATAGAGCCGACCGTACAGTGGATTGCTTAATTTCTTTTATTAACTGCCGCAACCGAAACGTACAAAAAGCAGGAAGCGGGTTGGGGATTATAAATACGTGACGTGGGACGAAGGATGTTGATTTTGTTGTACCTTGTATACCTTTTGTACAAGGAATTGCAAACATTTCTCTCCCCACCCTCTACCTAAGATATTGCCTTTTGCCAAATTTCGTTTCAATGTCTGTGGTAGGTACTACGTGCTTTATTAGCTTTATGTTTTCTTAAGTGACGCTAAAACGATATATTTCATAGCATATAGCCGTAACTCACTTCATCGTGTAATAGCTTTTTTCAATACGTTTTGAGATTTTGCGTTTAATATATAAAGAAACAATTTCTAAATATTTTATGACAACCAAAACTGATCGTTAACATAGACATAAGAAAGAATACGTTTTACTGTTTTTTTAATATTATCGCTTAGATACATTACAATATGCTTTTGGGATATGACTATGGCGTTATGAAAATGAAGTTATTATAAGGAATATAATCCTAAGAGACACCAATGTCTACTTACTTACTTTAATATTTAATCAGTATCGTATTGTAACGACTTTTTAATAAAAAAAATTAATACACATCTCATTTACGGATAATCTAAGAGCATCTCATCAGATAGCGTCATTCAGTCCTAATAGATGACATCCGGTTTACTCAATAATATTTTTACAAAACGTTACTCATCCATTAACGCAATTAATGGGTGCTATTCGAATTCGAAAATTTAGACAATTGAACTGAATTGTACCGAAAGGAACTTATCCTCGTGTGAATGAGGAAGTCCGAAGTAGTAAATTAAGAAGTACTTATTTAATACAATCAATAGGAATAAACTAAGCACAACTCTTTATTTAAGCTTTATTAAAATATTACGTAAAGATTTTTTTTGTAAGTTTTTAAACTGTAAACAACTATAAAATGATTATAAATGTATCGAAGTCTCATCGTAATTCGTAGTTGTATTTGATGGATTGCACAGAATACCCAAAATACTGGCCGAGCCACGTAGCCGTTGTTTCAATAATAAAACGTAAAAATAATACATACGTTACTAATACCGGCGCTTTTGTTTACGCAGGCTACAATAGCAATGGATGATAGAAACAGTTGACGTAAGAAAAAGAAAGTGTAAATATTATTTATAGGAATTCATATATATGGAATAGAAAATAATAAACCAAAACATTAAATTCATTGATTTAAAGGCTGCACTTAGCCTTATATATTCTTAACGTCAGGCTTTTTCGATGGCTAATGGTCTAAGATCCCGCTGCAGGATTGGTGCGCTCATCGACTATTTGTTTAAAACCAAATTTTTATGTTTATTTATAATTAAGAGAATACATATGTACTAGGGTGCCTATCAAAATTTGGCCGCAATTATTTTTAATTAAATTATTTTTAATTGATTTTTGGTAAAAAATTTCGTTCATTTATTATTTAAATAAAATAACGTCTACATCACGGTAATTAATATGAAGATTCTAAAAAATCACGGGTGCCGTTGCGCATCTGGCCGCACCTCTTTGCAGCCAGGTGTAAACAGGTATGATTTCGATAAATTTATACGTTTATAACCTATTTTTATGAATTATATGTCAAATTGAAGCTAATTTTTTTCTATTAATTATCATATAAAGTTGCTTAATTAAATCTGGCCGCAAATAAGGGCTACTGGCTGTTAAAGATAATAAATATTTAAGGTAGAGTGAAAGAGAGTTAGCGCGTAACATCATTTGTCAGACGAGGACAGCGATTGTCGGCTAAGCGACGCTTTTAAGCCATTGCGCATGCGTCGAACGTTATGGTCTAAGATCCCGCTGCAGGATTGGTGCGCTCATCGACTATTTGTTTAAAACCAAATTTTTATGTTTATTTATAATTAAGAGAATACATATGTACTAGGGTGCCTATCAAAATTTGGCCGCAATTATTTTTAATTAAATTATTTTTAATTGATTTTTGGTAAAAAATTTCGTTCATTTATTATTTAAATAAAATAACGTCTACATCACGGTAATTAATATGAAGATTCTAAAAAATCACGGGTGCCGTTGCGCATCTGGCCGCACCTCTTTGCAGCCAGGTGTAAACAGGTATGATTTCGATAAATTTATACGTTTATAACCTATTTTTATGAATTATATGTCAAATTGAAGCTAATTTTTTTCTATTAATTATCATATAAAGTTGCTTAATTAAATCTGGCCGCAAATAAGGGCTACTGGCTGTTAAAGATAATAAATATTTAAGGTAGAGTGAAAGAGAGTTAGCGCGTAACATCATTTGTCAGACGAGGACAGCGATTGTCGGCTAAGCGACGCTTTTAAGCCATTGCGCATGCGTCGAACGTTATGGTCTAAGATCCCGCTGCAGGATTGGTGCGCTCATCGACTATTTGTTTAAAACCAAATTTTTATGTTTATTTATAATTAAGAGAATACATATGTACTAGGGTGCCTATCAAAATTTGGCCGCAATTATTTTTAATTAAATTATTTTTAATTGATTTTTGGTAAAAAATTTCGTTCATTTATTATTTAAATAAAATAACGTCTACATCACGGTAATTAATATGAAGATTCTAAAAAATCACGGGTGCCGTTGCGCATCTGGCCGCACCTCTTTGCAGCCAGGTGTAAACAGGTATGATTTCGATAAATTTATACGTTTATAACCTATTTTTATGAATTATATGTCAAATTGAAGCTAATTTTTTTCTATTAATTATCATATAAAGTTGCTTAATTAAATCTGGCCGCAAATAAGGGCTACTGGCTGTTAAAGATAATAAATATTTAAGGTAGAGTGAAAGAGAGTTAGCGCGTAACATCATTTGTCAGACGAGGACAGCGATTGTCGGCTAAGCGACGCTTTTAAGCCATTGCGCATGCGTCGAACGTTAGTGTTCTCAACCACCGGGGAGTAATAGAGACGACTTATAAAAAATATGTAATTTTTTTCAAAATGACAAATTTAAAAATTGCAACAAAAAATTAATATTGATTTGATATAATATCGACGGTCTAGTTAGCAATTTGTTGAACATTTTGATGAAGCAATAATCCAATTACAAATTATTTGAATGATTCAAACTTAAATATTATATCTCTATTAGATATTAATGATATTAAATGGTTTTTTAAAATGATAATAAATTTTGAAGTTTATATTTTTTTTACGACGAAACAATAACATTAGCGAGCACTTTTGGAATGATACATTATTAAAGTCGAGTACATTGCTTTTTTCGTTACACAAAAAACACGACTTCATCTTTATCAATTTTATTTTACATTAATTAATATAATAATTTTTAGATGCACAAATAAAATAACAATGTAAATATAAAACGTTGTTTATTACGAACTCCAAAACAGCGTGGTTTTTTATGTTAGAATAAAAATGTGGCATCTATCATCAGTAGAACCTCTATAAGTCGAACATCAAGGGAGACGCCAAAAAATATGTACCAAAATGGCTTGTAGGGACTCTGTGATTATTTCGATTAACAGAGGGTCAAGATTTCAAGTAATGGAGGTTTTGGTGTTTTAAGGGAAGGGAACAAAACATTTTTTCGAGATTTGGGGGTTTTTGACTTATCGAGGTTCGACTTAACGAGCTTCTACTGTATTCAGTTTGAGAACACTGACATTCGACGCATGCGCAATGGCTTAAAAGCGCGTCGCTTAGCCGACAATCGCTGTCCTCATCTGACAAATGATGTTACGCGCTAACTCTCTTTCACTCTACCTTAAATATTTATTATCTTTAACAGCCAGTAGCCCTTATTTGCGGCCAGATTTAATTAAGCAACTTTATATGATAATTAATAGAAAAAAATTAGCTTCAATTTGACATATAATTCATAAAAATAGGTTATAAACGTATAAATTTATCGAAATCATACCTGTTTACACCTGGCTGCAAAGAGGTGCGGCCAGATGCGCAACGGCACCCGTGATTTTTTAGAATCTTCATATTAATTACCGTGATGTAGACGTTATTTTATTTAAATAATAAATGAACGAAATTTTTTACCAAAAATCAATTAAAAATAATTTAATTAAAAATAATTGCGGCCAAATTTTGATAGGCACCCTAGTACATATGTATTCTCTTAATTATAAATAAACATAAAAATTTGGTTTTAAACAAATAGTCGATGAGCGCACCAATCCTGCAGCGGGATCTCGTACTATAACGTAATACACGTTTTAAGTCTTAGGGTAGATTGAAGCCGCTATCAATCACGATATTTTAAATATTCAGCAAAAAGCATGATGGATCAGTTCCGTTTCATAGGAAATTTCATTTTAAAAAAGAAAATGTACTAGCAAAGGTGATATACTTAAATAAAACAGAGCCACTGCGATTTAGGATAATAAACTATTGCTCAAATAAAAAATACATATTTGTTAATTGTATGTAGGTATGCACCCAAAACATAAAATCCTAATGCGTATTAAAATTTTAGTGGAATCTGACTTTAATAACATTTCAAATCTACTATTTATTTTTTTCTCAAAACTAAGTACGTAGTTTCAATTTAGTAATATTTTATTTATTTCAAAAAATCAGGAATTTAAGTGTTTAAATAATATTATGACACTTAAAAAAACTAATATAATTTAAATAAAAAGGGAGCAAAAATAGAAAATTTAAACAAGGCATGATAATTGGTTTACAATCTTAGTGTAAGGTGCAAATACTATAGATTCGAGAATATTAGAAAAAGCTTTAAAATATGTGTTTTTTTTTGTGAAAGAATTAGGACATGCCAACAGTACTTCAATCTATTGATACCTTTACTCAACATAGGGTCAAGACGTCTGACGATCTCACTCACTTGACCGGTTTATTTCCGTCACTTGGAGGCGCCGTGAGTGATCTTATCAAATTGTCGCCTTCGAAATACTTCTTGGTATCTAAGCTTAAATGACCCTATTCAGATTATACATAGCACGTTTCTCTTTGGGTAAACCTTTGGGCGGAATAAACTAATGGGGCTTCAATTTCGTCCATCGAGAATCGAGATCGGTATCGGTCGGCCATTGTTAAAAACAAAGAAATTAATTTGGGCCGGGATTAAACTTAATTTATGGCCACCGATAACATTCAATTTTCGTTCTTCAGCGTCGATTTCGACTCGTATTCCAATCACGTATGTTAATTTATATAACTTGTGAACTTGTTTGATTTAGAAATCATTCTAAGTTAATTGACTGGAGGGGTGGCAATAAAAGGGTTTGTTAAACGATTTTTAAATCTTTCGTTTGTGATAATATTTTGAACATTATATGTTATACATAGAAATTGTGATACATTTTATATATATTGTCGATCGATATTAATTAAACAGACAATATGGACATACCTAAAGGGACGATATTTTTTATTTCATTGTGTGTGCCATTTTAACTTCTAATGTAGCCAAATAAAAACCCTTTTGTTTTTATTTATTACGCGTAGTACTCACCCAATTATAAATTCTTTAAATTAATTAGGTTTCTCGGATAATGGCCATTGTCCGTAGTGGTGACCGCCGGAACTAGCTCATAAGCATTAAATTGGGACGCCTGCGTCTCTCTGTTAATTATATTGTTGACTCTACCCGTTTAAGTCTAAGACAATACAGATGGTAGATTTTAGTAATTATAACACATTTAAGTACTATAGCAAGGTCTCGGTCACCTTTAAAGTTTTTTTATACAGGTATGAGGTGGAGTCTGGAGAACCTCATGACGTAAATTATAAATATAAATTTTCCAATTTTAAATTTAATACGTGTACAATATTATCTCAATTGTTTGAGAATTATGCACCATACTGAATGACTCAGTTTATTATTTTTCCGTTTCTTCAATGGTTGTTGTTATAACGGTAATCTAAACAGTTATGAGATTGAACAACTGTATGAAGTTTGTTTTTATACATAAAATCTATTAGGCTGCTGCCTCGAATTTCGCGGGCAGCGGGGCGGCAGCGGCTGCGGCGCGGGAGCGAGGCGGCCAACGCATACCTGTTCTCCAAACCAGCGGGCAGATCGCGCGGCACTATAGCGGTGTAGTGTTGTGTTCGTGGTTGTGTAGTCGAGATATTTGTTTTTATTCGCGAACGAAATGTCTAAAAAACGGCGACAACATCTTTTTGATTCAAATTTATTCCTAACGCTCGATTTATTGTGGGCAAAAATATGTTATATGCAAAAATATAGTTCCATATGGGTCTCCTTTCAAAGATTGCTGAAATAATTTGCTCTTGCACGTCCGAGGTCATTTTGATACGTCACAAAAAATATGTACAGCACTATACTACAATGCATACGCGTAACGCGGGCGGTCACCGCTTGACTGGATTGCACCGCTCGTTACCCGCCACCGCGCCGCTGCCACGCCGCTGTTTTCGAGAACCGGTCCATTTGATTTTACGCATAATATCCTGCCGCTCCCGCGCCGCGGCCGCCGCCGCCCCGCTGCCCGCGAAATTCGAGGCAGCAGCCTTATTTGTTGCAGCCGCCGCGCTATAGATATATATTAATGATAATGTGTAATTATGTTTATTTGTGAAATAAAAATAAATATTTAGGGTTTTATTTATTGTTTTCATTATTAATATTAATTTATAACATCTTAAAAATAAGTTTTAATTTTTCTTTACACAAATCTCAGTACAATTACTATTTTAGGTTCGGTGTATGATGAATAAATTGTTAATGTAATTTTATCCTTCGCATGCACCAAAGCGTAGAGGAAGGACATAAAGAACTTAATTAAATTTGATGTATTTTGGTTCAGATGTGGTCAGTTTGACAACAATACAATGTGAAAATACTTGCATAGGTCTTTGTTCAGATTCGAAATCTATTAAGATTTTCTTATGTGCATTTTAAGTAATGGTGAGGAAGCCGTCTAACTGAAGAAGCATCTGCGGAATGGCAGTTCGCCACGAGTTTATTCCAGGTGCGTAGACAGCTGACAGTCAATATAAGGACATATGGCGGAGCGTGCCAGCCGCGTGCCATATCAAGAGGCACTGTGTTTTTTCTAACACAGTCGCTAATATACCATTATTACTCATAATATAAATAGGAGCAGATGTTCTAATTGCCTGTCATAGATAAAGACGTAGTTTTTATATAAGCGCCGTGATATTTATAATAGTTCTTTCGTGGTTGAAATGTCATTTCGTTGTTAAATAATTACTAAAATTATTATTATACAAATAGGCAACATATGAAATGTCGAGTATGACGCTTTTCCACATTCGAAAAGGAATTCCAAAAAGTCGAATCAATTATTTACTCGGAAATCTAAACATGTCCTTGTTAAAGGTAACGAAATAAATTTCTTGCAAGTAAATTGTGAATGAAACGGCTTTAACGTGACCATTGTGTCACATCCTGCCGTTTGTCGTTACCTGCTGTCCCTTATCCATTATTAATAATTACTTTTGTACCTGAACATCTACCTCAACGTGATCTTAACAAAAAATGTGTGCAGCATAACAATCGGTTTGTGTCTGAACGGGGCTAGCGTGGTATTGGAACATTCTCGCTCTTTATTGAAACTATCGCTCCCACCGCCGAACACACAAGCTCAGGTATTTATGAATGAACGTGACGGTCTGGCGAGCGGGATTGTCGGCCGCGGTAACAGCCAGGTAGAAAATTACACTTTAAGGGCCTGATCGACGGACGAGTAAGACCGCGGTTTTAAATACCGACGAACCTGGCTCGCGGCTCGTTGGTGCTGATCGATTAGCAAGCAAAACAGTCGCAAACATGTCTTGTTCCGAGTCTGAAGCCTTGTGTTATCTCGTCATAGGATAAATAAATTTTATGTTTTTATTTTTATTTTTATTATTTTAATTTTTAATGAATTTTTTTCTTAATATCGGTTATATCCGAGTTTGTTTCATATTTTTTTGCAATATCCACGAGTTTATTATATGCTGCAAGCCTATTTGCTTTGTTTTTATACTCGCTTGATTTAGTTTGCCATAAACAGGGACAGTCTCGAAAGGCATTTATAAATCTAATATATAAAATTCTCGTGTCACAGTTTTCGTTGCCATACTCCTCCGAAACGGCTTGACCGATTTTGATGAAATTTTTTGTGCTTATCCGGTATCTATGAGAATCGGCCAACATTTATTTTCCATCCCCCTAAATGTTAGGGGTAGTCCACCCCTAAAATTTTTTTTTTAGTTTTTAGACAAAATTTTAAATTTCTATTTTTTTATGATACAACATTAAAAAATACATACAACCCCTAATTTTCACCCCTCTATGATCAACCCCTATTGTTTATTATAAATGATATACACAGCTCTTCTGGCGCACATCCGTCCTCTAGCGCTGTCGCCGAAAAGTGACGGCTCGGCTCGCTGGCCGTGATCGACACGCGGTTTTGCATGGCGAGCCGAGTAAAAAATATAACACGACGACGAGCCGCGAGCCAGGCTCGGCGGTATTTAAAACCGTGGTTTTGCAATGATACACCGGCGAGCTTTACCGACGAGCCATAAAACCGCGGTCTTACTCGTCCGTCGATCAGGCCCTTTAGGAATTCTTTCAACATGCTGAGTATGGCTACTTAACTCGGTGGCCGTGGATAAGCCGCAGAGCGGGGCGTGGGGTGCTTTAGGCGCGCATGCGTAGAGCGGTTTTCACTTCGACGATACCTCCCTCTCAGTTGATTCACAACCTCCGTGGCTGCGCGGCGTGCCGACATGCAGCGCTCACCAACTTTCTCGAGTAGTGATGTGATACGGTTTTATTCGATATCGGTACATTAGTTATTTTTATTCGGATACTTTGGATTTCAAATAAAAGCGTATAAAGTGAAGTGAATATAGACGGATAATGACCTATAGTGAGATTTGTTTAAATTCAAAATGAAGTGGCTAATTGTGGCTATTCTTGTGATTACATGCGAAGCAATTTCGGCCGCATTTGCGCCTCCTGGGTCGTGTCCGGCCGTATGTGTGTGTAAATGGAAGGGTGGTAAACAGACGGTGGAGTGTGTGGATCGGGCTTTAATCACGGTGCCCGAGCCTGTGGACCCCGCGACTCAAGTGTTGGACCTTTCAGGAAACAATTTACAAATACTGCCACAGGAGGCTTTCGCCAGGACGGGACTCGTTAATTTACAAAGAGTGTATTTAAGAAGTTGCAATATCGGGCAAATTAACGACCGTGCGTTTAAAGGTCTCACGAATTTAGTGGAGTTAGATCTTTCGAACAACTTGCTTACGCAAATACCATCGTATAGCTTTAAGGATGCTCCATTTCTTAGAGACCTTGCTTTGGCACATAATCCTATTTTAAAAATACATTCTGATGCCCTTAACAACCTTGGTAGCTTAGTGAAACTTGACCTATCGCGGTGTGAGATAAGAGATATAGCTGCTGACGTATTTAGGAATCTACATTCCTTGGAATCTTTAAAACTTAATGGTAACAATCTCCGAGAGTTACCATTGAGTTCATTAGAAAAGCTCGAGAAATTAAGAGTAATTGACCTATCAGAAAACCCTTGGATATGTGACTGTCGTTTAAGAGATCTTAAGATGTGGCTCGCGAATCATAAACTATTTTCTAGTCCTTCTTGCTCAGCACCACCTAGATTGGTGGATAAAGCTTTCTCCGAACTATCTCTTGACGAATTTGCATGCAAGCCGGAAATCTTGCCTGTGAGTAGACATGTTGAAGCTTCAGTTGGAGAAAATACCACTGTAATATGTAAAACGGAAGCTGTACCAAGCGCTAACATACATTGGTATTGGAATGGCCGGCTTTTACAAAACGGCAGTAATTTTAATTCACATCAAAGTATATACATTTTCGAAGCAGGCGAAGCAAAAAAGAGATCTTCGTTAGTTTTAACGAATACACAGGAGACAGATTCTACGGAGTTTTACTGTGTCGCAGACAATAAGGGTGGAAATGCAGAAGCAAACTTTACAGTTCACGTCACACAAATGCCAATGGCATCTTTAGGCAGCGCTCAAATAGCTAGTTTGGGAGCGGCATTATTCTTAGTTATTATTGTAATTTCTTTGGGACTTCTTATTACATTTGTACGATTTCGTCCTGTGACCGCATCGGAAAGCAAAACACCGAATACTTTAGACAGAGTGGTCTCTGGGAATGAAGTGCATCCAACTGTTAATGATAGACCACATGTTGCAGTTTTAGCTAATCGACAAGAATCTACGAATTATGATGAGAGAAAATGCAATTCTATAACAAAACCTCCACGAACGAATGATATTCCATATACAACAAACCATTATGAAGGTCGTGGCAGTATAGTTACCACCGGAGGGACCGTGGCAGTCTCTCCTACTATGTCGGGGGGAATCGATCCAGATCTTATAAACGACACCCGGCCAGATAGCGTAACTAGACCTGAGAGTGGCGAATATGCCCGTGAGACATCTGACTCCTTATATCCATCGGGCCTCTGGGATCAGATTAAAATGAACCAAGCTAATAACTTGGCACGCGCTGTTAGTTCGGCGATCCCAGCATATTACAATGATCGGACTCCCATAATAGAAAATAGTAGCGTAAATGGTTCTCAAGAAGAATTAGGCTATACAAGTAGAACGTTTCCACGTTCGCATGCCTTAACAACTGTCCCTACAGCACCGGGCGATGGTCCTTATCCGCCTGACTATGGCTTGCCAGTTGGATCAGCGCGAACATTACGTGTTTGGCAACGTGCCCCGCCTGTACTTCCACCCGTATCGGCCTTAAAGAGAGTGTTAACTATAACTAGGCCTTCAGAGGATAGTTGTCACGATGGCTGTGCCACAGATGTTTAGAAAAAATACCATTACATAACATATATTAGGTACTTATATTTGTAACTATGAGTCAAATTGTAAATACTTGTAAATGTTATTATAAACATAGATTTTGTATTATATAATAATTTATTTAGTATTTAGGTAGTGGAAAGTTAACTTGGATCCGGATGTGTTGGGTCCACGACTGATTAGATGAAGGATGTAAGTGTATATTATTATGTGATACGGGAAGGTATTTAATATTATGATCGCCAAATAACTAATATACATAATGAGTATTATAAATGTAACCTGAATGTTGATATTAAAATAGATGTTGCATAAATGCGTAATTAATGTTGTGGTAAGGTGTTCACAAAACAAAAGTATCCAAAGATTCCCTCTAATATAACAAAAAGGTAAAAAGATACGAATAATCTATAAATGTACGCACGATGAATGTTTATCGATGTAATTAATCTATGTGAATATTTTTATGTTATAAAAAATATAGGTTATGAGAAATAATAAAAAGGCGATTGTAAAATTTTAACTGCTGTGGTATATTTTCATTTCCTATTCATAGCAATTCCTTTCCATAGGAATTACTTGAATATAAAACCTGTAGATTTAACTTAAAAAATAGGTTCTATTTCTTGTTCCATGGAGAATCGAGGCATAGCTTAAAAGACATTGACACCGGAAGCGCTTTAGATAAGACGTCCGGTGTATGTACATTGTACACATAGAAACTGGTTGTCAATGTTTTAATCTTAAATTAACAGTCAAGTAATATCGTTTATTTGTTCAGGAAGTCAATGAAGATCGTGAGAACCTTTCCTTTCTAAGTTGTTATGTAGTATGTTTTAAGCAATTTAAACTTAATTTAAAACATACTCAAATGATTCTGTCTAGTGTCTGTTTTTCATATTTGAGGTACAAGAAGTAAGGTTTATATTTTTATTTGGACGCCTTAGTTGATCAGAAACAAAATTATTATTAAAATATGTTTATAAGACAGATAACAAAAAGGTTTCAATAATATAGGTAAGAAAAGAACTCTGATGACTCAATGTTAAATTCAAGGCTTTAGTTAACTGATTAAAACTACAACTCAAATTAGAAATAAAGGAAAAAAAAAATGATTCAAAACATTTAGTAATAATATATAAGCAACATTTATTGAATGGGAAAGAAGTGGGAGGACAGCTATTGTGTGCAGTACCAGCCCGGCATTCCTGCACTATGACAATCAAACGGTAAGTATCGAAAATGTAAGATAAGTATATAAAATTGGACTTTATTGCTCTTAATTTAGGATATAAAGCACTGTACTCTAAATATAAATTTATTTTACCTTTTGTTGGCTACCTTTTTCTTTTACAAAAAGTAGGGTCACGGTGCCGGAGAAAAACCGGTTAGCGTTATTTCATTTCCGCTCAATTTAGTTTTTTATTAGAACCGAACCCTAAACGGGTTCATTGGCGTCGGCTTTGAAGCTTGAAGTTAGTGGTCAAATAACGAGGAATCTGAATAAAAATCAGTCTTTTTTTTTTTGAGTGGCTGAGTTTTACTGTTAAAAGTATCGTAAGGACACCAGTAATAATAATTAACGCTAAGTTAATAAATTAAATTAAAATAATATTAGGAACGCAAAAATGTTTTTGACAGAGCTTGAGAAAAAGGCTTTAGGCTAAACTTTTGTAGTTGAAAGTATCTTAGTATTTTTCTTTGAGATTGAAGTAGTGAATTAATTTATTCATTTTACACAGTTGAATTTGCGGCCACTTTATTAGATTTAATATTTTACAGTGTTATTGTTGTTGCAGAGTAAATTTACTTTACACCGTTATTGTCCAGTAGCTTTCCGCTTTCTTATTGTATTCTGCAACTTTCGCCAGAAATGTTTTGACATACACAATGGGCTCTCACAACATTACAATTTATTTAGTTATGTATAAAGAGGTTATTTATGTCATATATTAAGGGCATAAGTGTAGCTTTATTGACATCTATACAGTAAACGTAACTAAAATAGATAATCACTACGGCTGCAATAGTAGTTTAAGGTTAATAACTTATTGTTCATTAATCTAGTACTTTTCAAGATATATATACCAATGGCGCTGCAACCTTTTATATCTGGGCCTCAGGTCTGTTCCGGGATCATTTCTAATAGGCAAGTAAGTGATCAACCTTCTGTGCCTGACACACACCGATGGCTATTTGGGTCTAAGGCGTGCCGATTTCCTCACGTTACCGTATGAGCGAGTGTTAAGTGCGCACATAAATAGAAAGTCCATTGGTGCACAGACGGGGATCGTACCTACGACCCCAGTTATGATAGTCGCACGTTCAAATCAAAATAATAATAAAGGCTTCTTTATTTCCATATCCTTAAGTTCCATTTCAAAAGTTGTTAGTATTTTCTTGATCTAAAGGCAAATGGCAGAGTGTCTGGGACATTGTGTCTAGGGACTTTTTCCATCTCTTATATTTTTACTAAAAAGATAATAAATTAAAATCATACTCATTCGCGTTACGCTTTTCGCGAGATACGACCCGGCTGCATCGGTAATATTATATGATATCATGGGCGAGCCGGGGCGCAATTGCTTGCGAGACCCGTTCTTTCATTTTGTTTGCCTCCTCCATTTAATATTTTTTTCGCAGAACCGTTCCAGGCACGGTCTGTGCTTTGTTAACATGTCCTGGTGGCCGTTACGGTCTACTGTCATCTGTGTTTGTTAGTCCAGGTCGTGCCTGGACGGTGCTAATATAGGGAAATGTATAAGCACATGTTTCTGTCGAACATGTGCTTATACATTGCCCATTATTGCAGGTACACATGTTGGGCTTGTCTTAATTTTAAACCTATGCAAGTTTACAAAGGCTCCGTGCCCTGTAAGCCCTTCTCTTTTATTAACTTATATGTAGCTCTAGCATCTCCGATGAACATTTTTCTAGTTCCAGTTGTTTCACCAGTATACTTATTGCTATGTGTGGATATGAACCCCGCTTGGGTGAAGACCTCCTCCAACCCTTTCCACATATCTCTATCTTTGCCAATAGTATGCCGGTCATTTTCTGCTATTTCTATCAAGTCATCTTGTTCTTTCAAGGTATGCCAGGCCATCATTTTCATGAAAGTACATTACATCTACGATCAAACATGAATGATGATATTTAAAAAGTATAGATCTTATTCGTTACACAATTACGTGAAATCTTACGCAATATAATAGTGGTATTATAATAATATAATAGAAATGTATATTTTTTATTATTACCTACATTAGTAATTTAGTAATATCATTGCCTACAAAAATGTATGTACGGATTATATAAAGAAACAATCTCTTTAAGGGTCAGCAAAGATTAATTCTCTATGATAGCAACTTCGACTCTTGTCTTGAAAGTAACATTTCATAAAGTATTTATGAACCAGACTTAGGTTTGTGATTGCGTGCAAATGAAACTCCGATAGCTATGTAAATCTTCGATCCTCTATTTTAATTAGGATTATCAAGAATATAACATAGAAACAGAAAAACAATGGCAATGGTTGTTGAGTTACTAAAAGTAATAACCAAACCTTTAAACAAAACTTTTCAATTTATATTTCCGTAAATCAAAAAAGGGAAACCAGCTACTAAAAATCACCCACCATTGCGCGGGAGCAAACGCTCGTCGTTATATAGTTAATAAATAAAACAAGTATGAAATGTACTTAGCAATACTTATAATATTTATTATGCTTTACAAATATAATTTTAGCTCAGTTTTTGGTCGGCTTTTGTGTATTTCGACAATAACTTTGTTTGGTTTTGCGGTTTTGGTCCCAACATTCTATAGGTAAGCATCAAGACATTTCCGCGCTAGACCGCATTAATTAATCAGTGAAGCCAGTGGTATCCAATCTATTTTGATAAATCTTCCTCAACATGGGCTCAAATTACCAATTTGATTTTGAGCTTTTGTATACAAACTATTGTTGACAGTCGAATTGGTTTTGTGACGTCGTTCCACAACTGAGCGTTTTTATGGAATATTTTGCCACACACCTCTGCTATGTGGAATCAGCTAGCCGTCGAGGTATTTCCGAACCAATATGACTTAGGGTTCTTGAAGGAAAGAGCGTATCTATTCTTAAAGGATCGGCAACGCACTCACGAGCCTCACGAGCCCTCTCGCTTTGTGATCCATGAGCGGCGCTTTCACTAAACTTAATCAAATGAGTCTGCTGCCCGTTAACTCCCTTCGTTCTAAAACAAAAGCGTTGAAGTTTCTTTATGTATCAAAACTTCTTTTTATAATAATATTACATTGAGGAAAAGTTTGTTATTTTTAAAACTACACGATGGATTTAAAAGCATCTTACACATTACACTTTACATAAACTACATTAAACGTCCGATTCACCCACCGGCCACCACGCAAAATCTGACCAAGTTACGTGTCTAGACTAATACCTCCTTCGCACAACGCCGATACTGAGTCCACCAACCATACCTCCTTATCAGAGTAAACTAATGATATAGAATGTAAATTAAAAATTTGATAAAATCTTCCAATTTACATGTAGGCAAAATAGAGTCAATAGATTAAAAGCTGCTACGGGTTGTGGTTCACATTGTTCTCGTAATCAGAATTCTCAATTATTAACTTCAATACTTGTTTGCGTGCGTAGTTATTTCTAAGCATTCAAATTGAGTAATATAGTGCGATTATAATTTAAGAATTACCGCAGTGCACTATTAGGACAATGGTTAAGGAATATGAATGAACGTATTTAATTCATTAAATTATTACCCGTCAAGAGCTTGGTTTCGTGCCAATCGACCACTTGGGCATACCTATTTAACATAATAAAGGCCCAAAGTGAAAACGTTAAAAATCATTGATTTTCCATGACCTCTTCGAGGTCTAAACAAAAAATTTTACATAAGAACAATTTCTAAAAGGTATTGTTTTAGACACTTATACGTTATATGTTATTTAGTATCACATAAACCTGGGTTTAATATGACAGTAATTAATAAACAATAATTACTATGAAAATAAACTAAATAGGTATCTCACTTCACGTTTTGCGCATAAGCTGTTTATTTACTTTTACACAATAAAAATACAATGGTATACTAAAAGTTTAAGCGTATATGTACAATATATTTTACGCTTTCGTTGTTTCTAGCTTTCTATCGATTAAATTCATAGAAAGTTAATAGTATTCAGCTTGAGGTTTTACCTGGTTGAAAGCAAAGCGTTGGCACGGTCGCTTTATAATTAAAATATATTTTATATATTGTTTAATTCGCATTTATTTTTTGACTTCATAAATTTTGTTATTGATAAACCCTGTCCTCGCAGGGTCATTAGTGACAGTCAAGACAGTGCACTTAATACTTTTGTAGTGCTTGAATACTTTTAGCTTCAGTCTGAGAAATAATGAGGAATTAAATATAATTACGTAATGTAACCGAGGTGATGAGAAATATTTATTGAATCAATAATTTGGTTATTGACGATTTCGGTATGAATACAATTCCTATTATCATAAAAAAACATACTTTTTACTTAATCCGAGCGATGTCTAAAAATCTATAGATCAACGATTTCCCCGACTGTAACTAATGCTATCAGCCACACTAAGTGTCGGTACTCAATTAGACACGCCGCGTATAATCAAGACTCGTCTCTTAGTTAAAAAGAACTAAACGACCGATTAAGTTGATAGTTGGCAACACAGGTTCACATTCATTAAAACATCGCTCACATCATTAAAGTGTTGCCTCGTTTTTGCCTTTGTCTTCGTTAATTACAAGTTGGCTCAATTATATAGAACATTGACAGTTATTCCAATTTTAAAGCGTTCACTTTAATTGTACCTTTGGAATAGTTGGCACAATAGACACAATTTTGTGCCAAGTAAATTAAAAAGTTTATTCGACGCTTTCTAAGTATTTAAGTAAATTATTCTTATTCCTTGCATGCCTACTTAACAGCAATTAAGTATGCAAAATTATAACCGGTTCCATTATCCAATTGTAGAATCAGCAGGTATCCTCTTAATTGCCGGACTTAAGAATAAATATACATATTTTAGAACCTTTATGCTTAATCTTATTAGATTGGTCATTGATAGGGTAATACAAACTTGGCATCGCACCTTAATATTGTTAACTATACTGATAATATTTCAATAGTAGCTTCTTTTCTTTATTTTTCCAAAAAAAAAAAAAAAATATTAATGTTTTTATTATGTAATAATAATTTGTCTGATCCAAGTAGAGTGTATTTGACATCCGCTCTCGTCTATAGATATGTTTACAACATGTAGCGATTCTGAACTTGAACGTAAGACAGCTATAAAATTGGGATGACTCTATAAAGATATTATTTTTACTATATAATCAAGTAAAGCATTCATAGTAAATAAAAAAATATTACATATCGTGTAAAAATGTGTAAATATAAAAACGCGAAGCCATTTTTGCGATGACAGCTGTCCGTGATGCCTTGGTTATGGCCAACACATGAGCCATCTGTCATTTTTTATTCTCTTATTAAGTAGGCAGCCCTCTAAATACCAGGCAAAATTGTTTTATTTTAATATTATTTCAGGCCAATTTACTAGTTTAATCACACAGGTGTGTAGAAGCCATTGTCTCGATAATATTTCATTACACGCGTATAGGTAAACATTATGTTCTCAAATACTTTTACTGCCCTTATTACTCGTGACTGCGAGCAATTTTATCATGGTGAAAAAGCGTGCGACTCACAATTCTGACATCATACGTTCCATCCCGCCTATGCACTAAGAGATTTTATTTCTATGTGCGCACTTTTTTGTTTGGAGAAACGTCGCTTGGAAACCAGCATGTTTAGGACACATATTGGGCCAAAAGGCTAATCTGAGGTGAGATAGGCAATAAGAGAAGTTGAAGGCCAAGTTGTAGCGCTAGCGGATTATTATTATGTCGCCAAGGCTGTATAACGCATTTAAACACTGCAGTAATGTTACCATTTAAAAAATAACAAATTAAATTATAAAACACTAATTAGCCTCATTAAATTGGAAAATAATCATGGCAATACACGGTAGTAATACGAAATAATGGTACGTAATTCATTACAGTTACACCCAACATACATAAATAAACCAGTCAATTTTTGTTTTAATTGTATTGACACAGTGTGTCGCACGATTTAACACGGAATTGGAGCCATGTTCTCACGAATGAATTCATATACGTTGATTGCAATAAATTGTAATCGAGTTATATCGCATGTTTTAACGTGAATTGCCATAAAGGAAATGTATCGAGGTGTAAAAGATATTTATGTTACTAAGTTTGTTGCAAAAGTTTCCGCAAAGAAGCTTTAGGTTACGTATTTCTCGTTTAGTTAGACTTATGTAACTTTTGGCTAAGTAACTGATTTATTACCATCAAAATATGTGCCTTACGATTGAGGCGAATTTTGTGTGTAATGTATTTTTTATTTACCTTTATAATCAGCATATCAATATAGGCATTAAGATTCAAGTGGCTTATTGATAATTGTCTGGATCGAAATGCCTCACAGTAATTGCCAAATACGATCAAATCAGGGCGTATGTTCGGTTTGGGTTCGGTCTGTATTGTATTTTTAACAATTCGGGAGCAATCTGTATTCAAACTGGTTTTTAATTTCCTTTGTAATTCGATTAATTCAATATTCGTTTGTCAAGGATATTAAGTTTGATGAATAGTTGATTAATCGCCGAGTTTTTTTGGTTATATATTTTAAAAGTTAGTTTTGATTTGGTTTAATTTTTTAGCTCTTAAACTTACACCTTATACTTATTTAAGGTTAACAGCTTACATTTTATAGTTAACGAATTACTTATTTCCTATTTTTACAGTAACTTAATACTAATACAATAGAAAACTAACGTAAATAATATAACCATAACAAGTAAAAACTTAAAAACCTAAACCATTTTATAACTAATTATAAATAATGAATTACATTTATTTGAATTAAACATAAATAATATTATTTGAAATATTTTGTAAAAGTACTTGAAAGTAATATAATTGGTTGGTTTGGTTCAAAACTAAAAGATAATATAGCGTAAATCATGATCAAAATCTTGGCATTCACTTACAGGGAATAAAGTTAAGACTACATAAAATCTGGTTTGGGTAGATAACGTTCTCTTTTACTTCGCTTAGCCGATAAGTCGGGTAAATTCTTCCTTGGGTAGTGTTTTGTGAGCCTCTAAGCCTTAGCACCTTGGGGCTAATACCAGGGATATCTGTATCCAGCTTCCGGTGCGGTCAGTTGCCTTAACATCAATTAGCACCATGTATGGTATACAATTCCATTAACTCTTTATGGCTGCTAAAAGTTGAACATCGAGACATTCGAACATGTAGATTTGTTTTTGTTTGGAATATCAGCATTGTAAATATTAAAAAAAATTTTTAAACATATGCAAGAGAAATAATGGGTAGTGCAAGAGTTATTAAATCACCCAATTTTTTATGTATTACTTTCTATAAATAATTATTATTAATTATGCGTTTACAACAATCGTTTTGCTAACGGTCCTTCATGTTTCATGTCGACATTGATATGTATAACTGACGAATATTAACCAAAAATAAATAAAATAAGGGTAAAATATACGATGAAGGTTATGTTAAATTAGGCAACCCCGTCACTTTATCTACTGTTGTTTGGACGTTTACGAGACCGTAATAAAACAAAACGATTGCAAGAACTATAACGTTGAATCTTTATATTTAAAGAATTACACGGCACTTCGCTGTGTATAAATAATATAATTAGTTTTTCCGAGTGTATGACTTACTTGACTTAAAGTAAAATCCCCCACGTGGGGAAGAGGAGAGTCAGCGTCACTTGTCTGATCGGTCTTGGGCATCTATTTTGACTATACTACAGGTCATTACAGCTTCTTTCGCCTCTGCAATGATGCGTCGTTCGGATTTCAGTCGAGAGCTTGCTTTGTAAAGTGGCTTGGATCCCATCGTGTGGTCCACCCACTTCCATTTTCGGCATTTTATAGTTCTGTCAATTGTCATCACATTACATAATTCCCATAGCTGAACCATCCTCGGAATATGAATTGACGAAGGCAGGTACAGTGATAATAATTTGCATTTATCATATAGGGCGCAGATAATTTCTGAAATAGTTTGAAGGATCATGCAAAAATAAGAATTAGACGTTAGTGTAATTCGCTATTTTTGTTTGTATATAAAACGTATATAAATGTATATAAATGGTGACAAAGTGATAGAAATGGTAGTTATCACATGAATGCTATATAGCAAATGAATAGAGGAGAGGCGTGTCTGATGAAGTGCTAACCGCCACTCAAAGGGCTCTTGAACATCTGCAACGCTACATGATAATTACTCGTTTGCCAGTTGCCAGCCTCCTTATAGGAGGCTAAGTATATAATTTTAAATAAGTATAACAATTGCAACAATTTTTATTTTTATTGAATTTGGGTTTTTTTTAAATTATATAATAAATTTAATTAAGTACAATACAAAGAGTAATAAAAGAAACATTTATAGTTAATTATTTTATTAATATAGTTTATCTGTTAGAATGGTAACAAATAACAATAGTAACACGCATGTTTATAGACTTACGTTGTTATTCATAAAAAATCATTCTAACTGCATCGTTTAATTAAATACATCTATCACCTTTTGTTTCAGCGTAAATACTATTTGACGGAAAGGGACCAAAGACTATTGTAGTTAATATAGTGCACTGAGACTGACAGAGTGATAATTTCAACTATTTTGTTTAGTTGTGGCGCTTCAAGCTAAGCAAAACTTGCATGAAGAAATGTATAGTCTTGGCTGTTACAGTATATCAATAATTGTTGAATAAAATTATTTCCTCACTTGGAATTTTAGGTACCCAACGATTTATTAATATCTAGTGGCGCTACATGGGTCTTAGCCCCGGATTGCATTGGTTTCTATGTTCATTATTTATATCATCGACAAGTAGGTGAGCAGCTATGTTTGACAACGGTTTAGTCATGATGATTTCCTTCACCGTACGAGAAAGTTTTAAATGCGCACATACACAGAAACTTCATCTGTCAGCCGGGATTCGAACCTACGACCTACGCTGAAGCCAGTTGGCCAACACCGCTGTATTCAACTATTTATTATGGACTCCATTTATAACTACATAAATACTCGTACTTGCCGTGTCAGAAACATATAAAGCAAACATTTTGATTAAGTATTTATTATAATATTTTCTTTACGAGTTCAAAGATTCATAGAATCATTCATTAAGATATTATACTTATTAAATTTTGATGAATTATGCATAGGAGATTTAATTACAAATTTAAATTGTGAAATATGAAGACCATATTTATAGATGACTGGCAGAGCGAGATTAATGAGGACTCGTTGTGTACCTGCCAAATTCCCCTTTTATTGATTGCTAACACCCCTGTTATCTCTCGGGCGTTAACTCTTATATGAATAAGGAATAATGTTACAGATTTATGTTACATGCCAGTAACATGCGAAGTATGGACCTTAAAAACATTCGTCTTTACTTTAGACTTCGATAATTTTAATTTGATATGAAAATTTTGAACCATACGTAGCCGTCTAGGGTGAAAAAAGCAATGTCATATTTACTAGCGAAGAGAGAGCTAAAAAAGAAAATCATCAATACAGATATAGGCAGAGTTATAGACTATATAATATATCCTTTGTATTCTTATTACACCAAAACAAAATTAACTGAAATACTTACAAAAGCGATATATGTGCTATTTTTGCTCCCTTTTCATTATTTTGGCTTTCACCTTGGCTTTCTTTTTGTTCCCTCAGAATCTTCCACGGTTAAATTATTAATATCTCTAGCGGAATTTTTAAAAGAAAATACTTATTGCATATTCATTAAGTTACTTGGTTATTATAAGCTACGTCTATATAAAGCACTCTGCTTTACTGTAGACGTACAGTAACAAAACTTTGCGGTGCTTAATCGACAAAGTTAATCAGAATAATGCCTAGGAGCTGTTAACTCGGTTACGAAAGGGAAGTTTCCAACCTAAGCTTCAGTATAAATTGAAAAGAAAATTGGGAAATCACTTTGAAGTTTTAATAGGCTTTAGCACGTTCCATTGGGGTGTTTCAAAACACAACTACTAACGGACGATAAGGATTTTACCAATTTCGTTTGCCACGAATTGATATTATAAAATGACATTGTTTTTTCCAAGCCAATCTATACCAATCAATATTTAAAACCCATAGAACGGGTTATAAAAAGCGTGGGAAGCAAACTACTTTTGCATTTTTGATAGTGATTGATTCTTCCCAGCTTTTTATTTGTAGCTATTATATGTTTGTGTAGGTATAGGAGGTATAGAAGCAGAACAACTGTATTCAAGTTTTCGTTTGCGACAAACAGGCAAATTATAAATTTTAAAGTCCCATTTTAAAATTTTAATAAAGTCTCTATATAATCGGCCTATATTATATGGTTGCGCCTCTTTCAAAATCACTGTGCACTATTACAATGACTCTGCCAAATATCATCTCCCATTTTTTGTAGAATCCTCAAAGGTATAGGGTGTTTTTTGTTTTGTTATCTAACGATCGCAATATTTACAATTTAAAACTGAAATTAAAGGTTTTCAAAGTTTGTTAGAATAGTTGTATCAAGTTATAGATTTTATATAATCGAGGTGATTTAAATAATTAATAAGGGATTTATGTATTAATTATTATATTAATAATGAAGTTTTTAACAGGTAACAATGGTCTTACTTAATTGTAAAATAGTGTTGTACAAATAAATAGGTCTGATTCTCGGACAAACAAAACATAATTTTATTTCGATTCCCTTATGATTATTAACTAGTCTGGCCATAAATACTGTTACATAAAAACTTTTTCATTTTCAACTTTTAAATTATTTTGTATTTGGAACACGTATATTATTTAAAAAAAAATTCAATTGTGCGCCACTGCACATATTTTTTCGTATTTATTATCAAATTACGATATAGAATGGGGTGTTAAAGAAAATAGGATTGCAGTGATCGCCTTGCACAAAGTGCGTATGGAGCCGACGGTCATATTACAGACTTTTCAAAAGCTTGGTAATTGGTATCAGCCGTATGTTCGTATATCGTACTATCAACAGATACAACAACACTTCGTCTGTCGAAGACCAGAAAAGATCTGGGCGGCCGCGTGCTGTTGGAACTACAAAGGCTGTTAATGCTGTTAAAGCCAGAATTCGTCGAAACCCCATTAGGAAGCAAAAAATCTTAATGTCAAAGTCAAAATAACTTTATTCGTATAGGTAAACAAGTACACTTATGAACGTCAGCAAAGAACTTAAATTAATTCTAAATTGACATTTACTACCAGTTCGCATGTCAAGGGTGTAAAGCGGGCATTAAGAACTGGTAAGAAACTTTCCGCCCCTCTTTTTAATCGCTAAGTTTTGAGTCATACAAATTGTTTGAACTGGGGCAAATCAATCCCAAGGACTAGGATCATTTAAATATTTGTCAAATTCATAAAAAGCTTTATTGATTAATTCACGTTTAACGAGAGCCTTGAATTTATTTAGTGATAATTCTCTAATTTCGCTTGGGAATATGTTGTAAAAACGAATACAATTTCCATATAAGGAGTGGTTTATCTTCTGGAGCCTGGTTGGTCGTACGCTTAAATTAGTTCTGTTTCGAGTGAATTACTGGTGAAAGTCAACATTTGTTTTAAAATCGTTTATATTTTTTTGTGTGTGTGTCATAATACTTAATTCCTTAAACTTATTCCATACCGACTCCCTTGGAGAAACACAACAAATACCCCGAACAGCCCGCTTCTGCAGCACAAATATGGATTGAACTTCTGCAGCAGCACCCCACAGTAGAATACCTAGTATAGAGTAGTAGTTTAAGTTTGAGTTTGACCTACTCCAAACGACACGGCGATATTGAGTCTCTTAAAAATCTATGGAGCAAGCAGTGGCGAAATTTCCCTTGGCAACAGTGCGTAAATCCATAGATTCGTGGCCAAACAAATTAAAGCCCCGTAAAAGCCAAAGGTGGCCATTTCGAATATAATTTTTTTTTGAATTTTTTTGCTTAGACTTTAATAAATATGTAGGTGTTAATTTTAATAATATTACATTACTTCATTAAAGAAAATGCATTTTCATTTGTAACATAACTTATGGCTGAACTAGGTATATACATAAAAAGTGTTTGTTTCGAATTAGTTTTAGAGTAGAATCAACTAAAATTGGTTTTTATTCTAGGGAATAATAGTACTTAAATAAACTAAAAATTAAGTGTTTCCCATTTGTGACAGTCGGTGAATATTTTAATTTAATTCTCACTATAAAACATGAACACAAACGACGGGGTATCAAGTTTCCACGAAGCCACTGAAAATTTCATTCACTGAGAAGCTCTTAAATGGCGATAAAGTGCAGGTAATAATACATTTATAACTAACAATCATTATATAACTTTTATTCTTTAAGGTGATAATTTTGAATCTATCGTGTAGCCTTATATTTATATTATTAACAATGAACTCTGTGTGTCTGTAAATAACTAATTACTATTACAATAATTATTATTATACGTAATTTTAGCTTAAAGAGGGGCAATATAGTTATGTTTAATATGAATTATTATGTAAAATAAAAAAAAAATTGTGTTATTAAAATACAAGTATATTAGGTAACCCAAGACAACATTTCAACATCATAAACTTTAAATTTACATTTATAAATGGAATTATTATTATTACATTATGAGATATAAATACCTTATAGCATAATTTTATTTATAAAACAAGCGTTGTCGCTGGCCGTAGCTTATGGAATTACAAATATCGTCAGCTTGGTCCTTTCGAAGTGGGAATTACTGAAGCCGGTTATGCTGCAGCGCATAGCAATGTTACATCGCAATGTTAGATATTCGGAAGTGCCCTAACTGTCATTCTCCTAGAAACCGCTTAAGTAGCAATATCTATCATTATTTTGGTAAATGGTTTGTTCATTTATTGTCTCTTAATTCTGTTACAAGATCCGACGCGACTGAGAATTCCAAGATATCATATGACACCTGAAACACAACAGAAATATAAATTAAATAAACAGAAGTGCTAGTTCAATCTTATACATTTCTTTATAAGAAATGTAATAAATCTTGACTTATTCTGGCTAATATAAATCTAATTGTTTATTTATAACTCTGGTTTACTGTGCATATTATAACAATTAATTGGCGTTACACCGCTGTCTGGAATTTGCAGGAAAATTAAATTACAATATATTCGCAACGATTATATGTTGAACGTTTTTCTTTATAGACTATGGCGACCCTTTAGAAGGAAAAATCTGTTATTGTAAAGCCAGATTTCGACCGCACTGTCTCAGTCTTTTGAATCGCACGTTTGTCTTAACTACTACGCTTAAACTGCTCTAACAACAAAGAAAGTAATTAAAATTATATTTCAAAAATATTTGTATTCTAAGTTTATTGAAAGTAGATATCGTGAAACCGTTTTACTTAAACAATATGAAATAATTAGTTACCAGTTACTCAAGCGAGATATTAAAGCAATCCTGCCGTTTATATGGAAGACAAACTCGTTGTATTGACTCAAAGACGCATTCTTCATTGCCCACGCTGTTTCAGAACCGTAGAGAAAAATCCAGACAATGATCGAGACTATAGCTATTTCTATCTTGTACCGTTTTACTTTCAGTTCTTTGCTTTGCTTTTCTTTTGATGCTTAGGTAGCATTTCGAACGAAGAAAACATAAATCCGTACTTTAATAATAATTGTTTCATTATTATACGATTTTTCATTATTGTTTTGACAACCTCGTCGTGTATAATACAAATCAAGTTATAACAGCTTGATTTTGATAATTGTATTTGCAATGTGGAGGCATTTCACTTCGGTTTCAGGACCGTTTCGGTTCGATTTTCGAAGCGTAAACTATAATTAAAATTGTAATTAGCCATCTGATTCTAATTTTGAGGACCCAACGTGAAACCGATAGTGAATTTCACTTTATTTTGTGTTGATCAAGTTTAGTAATTAAAAAAAACCCTGTGGACACATTCAATGCAATTAATTTTCTTTATATAAATGCTACATACATTTTAATAGATAGCCTAGTAAGTTATATCACTGCAAATACTTAAAGGCATAGTTGGCTAATTTTGAAATTATCATACTCCGGATATAAATATTGGATTAACAGTGCATACAAATAGGTAAAATTAACACATTATTTATTTTATTTATTTATTTATTATATACATGATCTTAAATAGAAAGAAGTTGGTGTGGTGGAAACACAAACTGGACACAGTTTTTCTGTCCACCAGGTCGTCGAACATATTTAAATAATTAACTTATTACATACTTAGGCCAGTGACATACTATACAATATAACATTTTTACCATTAAACCATCAAAATTGCACGAACAACGTAATAAACCAATTGAAATACTAGGCTACTGTTTAGGTATGACTAACAACAAAGTATTAATAAGTAAAATTTTCATGTTTGCAGGGCAAAGATGTAAATCTCTTTATGAGAAATCTAAGGAATAAGCTATGTTTAAAATAAGCTTAATAAATAACGGAAGAATGGTAGCATTCATTATTTAGTCTTGTAACAATTAAGTATGTAATGTTGAGAAAGAATATCAGGAGTAACTCTTTATAATTACGAATCATTTATTAATTCGATATTAAATAACAGGTTGGGGCCTGCGCAGATACAGTGTCTGCGCATTTACTTATAGTTTTAAGAAAAATATGGAAGGGTAACACAATCTTGAGAATCATCTAAAGAATATTGTCGTAAAAATTAACAATTAAATCAGAAATGATCTATCACACATTTTACACGTATGGTGTTTAGTTGAGTTACACGATTATTTTATTCAAATTGATTTTATGAAACAAATGTTAACTCATGTTAAACAACACATGCAATAGTTGTTTTTATATTAATACTGACCCTTTGAAACAGGTCAACTTAAAGGGTTAAAGCCTTAAGCCATCAAGTTTTGTACACGCGTGACATAGTTCACACTCGTCAATTTGACAGTTCTCGGTTCTGATTCTTACCCTAGGTATTAATATCCTCTTTATTTATAAACGAAATATAAGCCTTAAATAAAGTCTTGATCTTTCGTTGCAGTATGCCTATAGGCTAGGTACGATCCAAAGCGACGTTTAAGAACGCATACGCATAAAAAATTTATCAAAACATATTTTTTGATAAATTTTATAAGATATATATTATTATCACATTTCTGTAAATATTACTTTAAACTTTTAGTTGTTCAATGTACTAAAAGCTTTTGTTAGAACAATTTATAATTTTTCTTCGATTTGAGATTTAGAAAAACGCAGGAAATAGTATCATTTTACATGTTGGAACTGGTGCATGGCCTTATTGAGTAGCTTGTTTATGATATGATTTAATATTATTTATTAAACGCTTGGAGTTCGCAATTTTAATTTTGTTGTTCGTATTTTGTTAAACAATACAGGAGGCATTGTATGAAATTCTTTGAAAGGAATTATTGTTATAAAGCTTTGTTCTATCATATCGATATATGGATGCAGTCAAATATGTTTACAAAGAAACTAAAATAAACACGAATTAATTAATATAGGATAAAATCTTGTATTGAATTAAGTAAAAATTTTGTGATTTAATTCATAGACAACTTAACCGTTATTAGCAAAGTAAAGGGTCTATAAATGTCTTCTTATTTCATACTGAAAAGCTAAATGTCACAGAGATTGCAAAACTAGATAGTTGTATTTCTGAAGAGCCTTCAACATTTTCTGTACAAAGTCTTCGTACGACCTCTCGAAACTATCTAGTCTAGTATGGACAAATATTTCTATCAAGTGTCCTATGTATTTATTTCGAAATTCAACTATTGGTAAACGTTCAAGTTATCTTAAATAATATAATGTTTTATTAGTAAGATCTTTCAGATTGAGCATTCAAAACTCAACTGGTAACAAGTAGAATTTTTTATAGGAGGGCAACTTGATTTCTTGGAAGCGTTTGTTTTGATAAGACATAATTGTCAGTAATAATTATATAAAATACGAAGGATCGCTACAAAAATATTACATTTTCATTCACGAACGAACACGAAAAATTCATTCCCAACATTATAAGCCAAACGCTTAGGTATTAAACATTTTTAATTAGGTTACAAAGTAATTAATACAATTGTTGTTTTTGAAGATAGTAAAAATAGAAGCATCGTAATTGAGCGCAACTTTTAAAGCATACATATTACATATATTTACAGTACAATCAACTTATTTTATTGGTGTTTCCGGTGCAAAACGAAATGCTTGTTGAACTGTGAATCTAACTAATAACTAAATATTACTTGATACTGTTAATTACTCAAAAGTCCCGAAAAAGGGAGAGGGGCTTTTTCCTTAAATTTTCCCCTTTACATTTTTTTAAAATTATATGTATGACCAAATGAGTGAATTCAAACACTTTACATCTGTTTAAAAATGGAACTTAAATAATCCATTTATTTTTCAATGTCTTCTAAATTTGAATTTTCAATCAAAAAATTTTGTTGCGGACAAAAATCGTCGAAAGCAAGTTTCCAGTTTGTTGCTCACCCTTAACAGGATTCGTAGGTATTAGGGAAAGTTTGAGAGTTGAGCCCACGATTCATTGGCGATCGATGTCTGGTCGTCGAAGAGCTCCTGCAGATTACTGAACCATTTACATATGAAACGTTTTACTGAACGCCTTCAGCCTTGTACTTTTATCCAACATAACATACTTATTCTAGTAAATCCTTCTTATGTAAAACAAATCCTCGTATATTCATATGTAATGGATGCTTCGAAAATGTGAAATTTTCTTTTGTTTCAAACCTTTGTGTTTGAATCGGGATCGTGCACAATCAGTGCGCTTGGGATTTTTTGTTTTAAAGACTACATGCACTAGTATTTGTATACATAAAATGGAAGACGAAAAGTGCTCTCTTGAATATACTGTACAGTGTACATACAATCTAATCTTTAAAGCAAAATCTTCTTTAATTTAACCTGTGACTATGTAGGGAAAATGCATTATTAAAGTTGTACTTTAAAGAAGATCTTGTCCTTACATAACAGTATTTGTCCTTCAATCAACCGTTAGATAACGCTACTTCTGTCACGTTTTGAAATAACTATATTTTGACTTGCACAATTCTCTCTAAAGCTTGGCACTAAATATCTCCAGCTTGCAATAAATTCAGCGAGGTATTCAAATTGTCTCATTGCTTCAAATGTGAACGCTTGAATTGGTTTGAACTTTATCGAATCAAGCATCAGATGCGAATGGCGAATAGTTATGAGGGAGTGACATCGAAACTGGGTACTTCAAAAATCTGTCGATCTTACAATTTATCTCATAAGTGTAGGTTTTACTTCAGATTTTATGGGAAAGGGTCGTAGAATATAAAATGTAGATTATTTAGACGACTCTAAGAGAAGCATATTATGATTGTTGACGTTTTTTTATGTCCAACTATGCTATTGTAATTCTAATCTCTTTTGGATATTGTAGGTTTATATGTAACTGAAGTAGTAAATATCCTTCGATATTATAGTAGAGTTATGGCAAATAATGCCCACTTTTACATATAAAATTCTATATAACATTTGGGCAAAGTAAAGGTTATAAAAAATATCCTTAATTAATGCTTAATACATAGGTAAAGTATTGAAAGTGATGACGACTAATCTTTTAATTGTCACGGAACAGAGATTTAAAGTTACGCAAAATGTAATTTTCAGAACGATCTCTGTAAGTTTGTCTATTAAAACTTCTACATTATTTAAACTTTCCTTAAGCTTTGCATCCTACGTTCTTATTTGTTTCATGAACATGAGCCGCTTGGCGTAAAATCCAATGTGATATATTTTATGTAGATTAGGCAATTTAACTACAGCAGCGGTACATGTTTCAATTACGTAGCTTTATACTGACAACACACATTCAATTCTTCTTAAACAACGTTCAGCTTTGTGTCTCTGCCATTACGAGCTACATTTCGGGACATATTTATTGTATGAGAGAACATACGCTAGATTTAACTTTGGGAATGATTTCTGGAGTTCCGGTTGTTTTTCAATGTATGAAAAGGAGAATGGGTCCATATTTTACCCGTCACTACTCCATTAGTGACGTAGCAACCCCAACCGATGTGGCGGGGTGAATCTGCAGTGACAGGGGCGTTCACCCGGGGTGCAACCCTCGTTTTTGTTTCAAAATCGATATATTTCGAGCTTTCTATTTGTTATACCATTGAAAATACCAAACACACTCGTTAGCTACTACTTATTTATTTTGACTTTTAATTAAATTATTTTACTATATAAGTTGAAATATATAGTAAATTCATTTGACATTTGACATACCATTCATACACAATATAATTGTACCGTATATTGCAAAATCAATAATGAATATATCTATTCATTTATTATTTTAAATACTTACTTATAGAAAGGAAACTAGAAAAGATAAGATACTTCCACGTTCTTATATTATATTTACATACCGTAGCATGGAGATAAACCAAATTGCAATTTAGTATTGAAAGTTTGGAAAATAATTTTGTTAATCCGATAATATCGCTCTACAGCTGCTACGCTGCATTTCTTCTGTAGCATAAATAAAATTCAATTGAAAATTGAATTTGCTCTGATAAACAATCTTTCATAAACAGTTCGTTTTAATAAAAAGTATATATAATATTGCAATGATAAACTGCAATTTTCACTGTTTGTTTGCCTTTATTGGAATTGAGCCAAGCAAATATATATTACATACTTTTTAATTAACCACAAATATCATTTATACAAAATACACAAACATGAAAGAATAAATGTTTTGATTATACGAGTATATTGATTATGGAACGATGCCATTGGGTTTTTATTTGCTTATTAGAGACGAAATAGGTACAATAAAACATAGTATTTTAACTATGCATACTGTATTAAGCTGTGATTATTGTATACTGTATACTAAAAAGCCTCATTATTTCATAGTTAATAAAATGTGTAGTTAGGTTAGGTTTTTTATCCTGTACCTTATTTTATACAATAAATGAAAAAAAATAACAGACGAACCAGTAGAGTACATTTTAGGTATACTAAGAACTAATTAATCATTTAAATCGAATAATTAATATATTTCTATGTATTAATTACGACATCGTATGAATAGAATTGGTGTATCGTAATTTAAAAATTGTTTTTAAAATCGATACTAATTCGCAATCGAGTACGAAAACGCAGGCATACGTCTGTTTAAAAGGTTGCACAGCTGACTAACTACGATTCCCAGGCAACGCAACTAAACTAAGATAAGGGCGGAAGTGAGGCCAATGTTCCGCTCGCTGATAAAACAACACCTGCTCACAATGAAAATAATAAGATACTAAACTATGTATCTTTTAATTAATTATGAAAATAGGATTTTTCTCGTAAATCTCGAAAACAAGTTCACTGACATTATGGATAGCTTAATCAGGCATTATCGTATTAGAATGTCGCTTTTAATGATATTCGCTGAGACACAAGAAATAATACTGGCTAAACACAGGCATGTTTATTCTATTCTCTGCCGGCTCGTGTAACGTATATCAAGTGCTACATCTAATAGTAATTTCATCCGAGGTAAGATAATGTACAACTTGCTTGGGTGTGTCAGTTAATCGGGATCAGTGATTTTCTTGTTAATTACACTACTTAACAGGTTTAGTGTTTGAACAATGTTTATATGTTAATGTTAATTAGAATGGTAAACGTAACAATGAGCAGTGCCGGCGTAGTGGCATCAGCGTGTGATTCTCATCCCTTAAGTCGTAGATTTCCAGCTTTGCAAAAATCATGACTTAATGGCATTTAACACTCGCTCACGGTGCAGGAAAATATCGTGAAGAAACCGGCATGCCATTGTAAAAAGTTACCGGCGTGTGTATGAAACAGAAGGCTGATTACCTACTTGTCTATTAGGAAGTAACAAATGATCATGAACAGAAATCTAGAGACCCAGACCTAAAAGATTCTGACGCTACTGGTTTTAAAGTAAAAATTCAATAAGTATGTATAAGCATTAAGAGAAAATTATATACACTCGGCGTCAAAAAAATCGCACCTTTCTTAAAATTCGTATAGAGCGATTATAACTTCTAAGATCCTTCCTGTACCCTATCATTATTAGTATCATTTTAAATTGGTAAAAATATTTCACCATTAGAACCCTACGTCATGAACATGAGCTATAGAATATTTTAAAAAACGTTAGGGTTCTGTATGAAATTACGATACAGTAACCCAGAAAAATACCAAGTGGGAAGCTGGTTCCACATAGTGTATTTTAGTTTCTTAACCTACCTTGTAATATTGATACATAATAAAATTTAAAAATAAAAAATAAAAAAGTAAAACAAATTGAAAAAGTTTGGTCCCTGTGGCCTGTACCTTTAACGCCGGCAGCATTTCCTCGCTGTATTGCAATATTTATTCTTTGAGCGAGGACCAGCTCTGGGGTTACAGGCGCCGACTTAAATCTTTAATTAGCGCCTGTGCACTTAAACCCCACAACAAAATCAAGGTTGGAGGACAGACTCTTATATTTGAGCCGTTTATTATTTTCCGCCTGCACTGCGGCTGCGCCTGCTTTTTTGCTTTGCTAATGTATCCACATAAGTATGGCTAGCTATGCAAGCTTTCCATATGACCCGTCCCATTCAAGGGATCAACGTCATCCCATCCGGCTGCTACCCACCATCGTCTCTAGCGATGCCTGTTGGATCTAAAATGGCTGGAACGTTGACGGTGGCAAAAGAGCGGCAAATGATGTCATCGAGCGCGGCATGGTGAGAAAACTGACCTGCACTCAGTCCTTTGGGCAATGGTCACCAACCTTGCGCGGTCTGTAATTGAAGTGTGACCTAATAAGTTTTGGAATTCAAATTTACAAAGCCGATCATTCCAGCTCCTTTGAAAGTTGAGGCAAACTAAAGAATGGGTCGGATGCTAACCACGCATTTCTGGCGTCTGTTAAATCCACAATCTCGTAGTTTGTAGAATAAGATCTAAGGATTTTACCTACCAGCCCTGCGATTCTGTAACTCACTTTTCGAACTCACACAGCGGTTTTCGCATCGGCGGTCGCTCTCAAATCAGTCGTGAAGCAGTCATTTTATGATTTGGCATTCTGATAAACAATAAACTACTAGCTCCCACCTTTTCAGAATGCAAAATATAGCGTATATTTGTGTGTTGGAATTCAAAATATTTTCGTTTATTACTTCAAGTAGGTACCGAATCATAAGTATATCAAATGTAAGAGACTAGCTGTAAACGACACGGAATCCTAGTGTGGGGGCTAGTGCACTTTCTCATTTTACTGTACATCATTTTTATTATGTAAAATTTTTCATTCCTTCATTTACTTGCTAGAATTTTTAGATTTAAAATATGCCAGCAATAATCAGATAACAAAATTATTATATTTTAGAATATATTCGAAAATATAATAATGTTTAAACTTAGTTGCTCTAACTTCACACCTTTGCTTGTTAAATTGCAAATAAAAATTAATCAAAATTATTTTACATTTTAAAAATAACTGATTTGAAAAGAACTGCATCTATTTAAAAATATCATATGGCCAGAAAATCTTGTAATAATGTAGTCCTGTTAGTAAAAAACAAAATCCCCGAGGTCCGAATTTAATCAAAATCGGTTTTAAGGTTTTAGGGTAAAAAGTTAAGCTTTTTTAGCCTGGTTTGGTGTTTTTTCCGTTTATTATAAAGGTTTATATAATATGTTTGATATTTACATCCTGATTTGCCTGTATACGAGTAGTAGTACTTTTTCATGTTCTGCCGGTTAATTTAGAACCGGCCTACTAATAACATTTTCTATGCATTGTTTTCAAACGATCGATAGTTAATATATTAAAAAAAATATGACATTATATTCCTATGAAACATTGCCAAAATATTACTGGCGATAAAGATAAAACACTATAATTTTACATAACCCTTATATTATCATTTTAAGTTACATTTATTGATAGTAGGCACAGGCACTGGGTTTCTAGTGATAATATATGATGAAAAGCATGGCCATAAATCTAATTTATATGTTATTAAACTTTGTGCAGTTTTTTTTCTAAATTACTTTATGTAATCGTGCACATTCGATCCGGCACAGGCTACTTTTGAGTATCAAAACGCACTACGACATAACAAATAACGAATAGAAGCAAAGTAAAGCAAAATGTGTATATTAAAAATATATCAGAGGCACCAGTAAAAATTCTAACAAGAAGATTTTATGTTGCGTCGTAAAGTGACTGCTTTTTGGTTAACGATGTTTTGATGAGCATGGCTGTAACGTCGCGTGGATATATTTTGTCCGCAATTACTTTAATTGTGATTAGATTTTCTGTTTGCGCTTGCATTTAAACAAGATTTTTTTTCTTATCAAGTGAAAATGTGAACGATGAAAAATTAAAACGTTGTGGAAATAACGTTCTCTCTGCCTTTCCACTGCTGATAAATCTATTATATTTTATAAAAAGTGTATTTGACCTGCCTGTAGTTCTTGAAATAAGTTGAGTTTTGCGAGGCATCAACAAATACATAGAAAATACATTTCTTTTTAATATTACAAAGGCTCGTGTCGATTACCTTATACTAATTAGATAATTTGACACAGATTAAAAATTTATACAGATGATTCAGTGATGGTAGCAATTTGCATCCTTCCAAACCTACGCAATATGACGAACGCAACGTTGACTCAACATGAGTCATTACTTTCTTCGGGTCCTCACAAACCGCATTTGACGCAATCTTCAATGATATTGAACTGCATAGTTAATATGAGTCACACTTAAAACATTCAACACTTCGGGGTTGGCATTTTGTACATATTTCCTTAACCTTTATAATGATTTAATTTTATTTCAATCTCCATGTCACTCAACGAATAGAAAGAAAAAAAAACAAAAACGACGGGTTGCACTCTGGGAGTGCCGGCAGAAGTGAAAACTTGAATTTTAACGTTTTAACGTTTTTGATATTTTGGAATGGTTAGGGTTAATAGTTTTGCACGAATTGCTTTAATTATCAGTATAAAATTACTATAATTTATGTGGTAGAATACAATATTTATTTATTGCGCTATCGTACACAAACATGACAATTTATATTACATTAAATACGCCGCGCCAGCTGTCTACTCTCCATCCGTCTAACGAAACCTAAACAAAATAATTAAAATTAGTATTAAATAATTCAATTAGGAAAATTCACTATTTTTAAGTTGTAATTTTTTATTCGCGTCAGTCTGACCAAATCGTTAATAATAAAGCTTTAGACGTTTCGCAAAATTATACCTTGATATATTGACTTAAGGTCCAATTCCACATTCATCAATGTATCTGAGAGAAGAGACAAATGAATTAAAACCGTATATATTTAGCACGTAGGTTCATAATCCTTTAAAAAACATCCGTCTTACGAATTTGTCCTGACGCGAGTTTAACATTTTTACCCATTCCAAAAAAGTGTACAACGCCACTAAAGAAGTTTTCACTTCAAAGCATTGGCTAATTTTCTGAATACAATTTTAACATTAAGGTGGGAACTGACCAACGTTACGAGGTGTAATGTAACATGTAATGTAATGTTACACAGCGAGCATTCGTGCAGTCAGTACGTCGTGTTACGTCGTGTTTCTCCGCAACACGACGTACTGACTGCACGAATGCTCGCTGTGTAACATTACATTACATGTTACATTACACCTCGTAACGTTGGTCAGTTCCCACCTTTATGTTATTTGTTGCACCTGATATTTTAGACACGTATCAAATGATGCGTTTATATGATTTATAGCGATTAATTATTTACCTGTAAAGTATTATGTGCCATCCTAGATTGTTTTACATATGAGTGGCGCCATTTTCCCACAAAATGACGGAGACATGACAATTTTATACATACAGCTCCGGTAATGGTCGCGCAGACGAGTCAGGCGTAAACCGATTTCCAATAAATAGCCCATTTATACAATTCGGTATCCGTTTACTTAAATGTCTGGACGCCGACTTTGCATGAGTTTCTCTGGGGTCTTTGTGGCTGTATCGATTTTACTTTACATTTAGAAGCTTAAACGTTATGATGATATTGCTTTGGAATTATAATTTTCTACTAAGAACGAGCTGAAATGTATGCATAATGATTGAGTATTCCAAGTACATATTTCTATATTAGGTAGATTTAAAAAATGTGCCGTAATTTTATAAGATTAATAATTTATACTATCCAAGACGAAAGATGTTTTCTTTTTCTGTTATCTATTTTCTTGGTGGAATAGTTATATGACTTACATTTCATTGTGGAAATGGGTAAATTGTCGACGTTTTATTATATGTGAAAAATGCCAAGCACAAATGCCCGCCTTCCACTGCGAGCGTAGCGGACCCATTACGGACTCCGCTATACTCGTAACAAAGATTTTCATACATGTGCTTCCACCAAAGCGGAGACGAGCGCAGCGGAGAGAGCGAGTTGAAACAGTCACATATGAGGTTAGCGAGTTGACCGAGTTTCCCACGGAAATGAAAAATAAAATGTATGAAAATCATCGTTACGAGTATAGCGGAGTCCGTAAAGGTGGGAACTGACCAAAGTTACGAGGTGTAATGTAGCATTCGCATCGAGCGTGTTACGCATCGAGCATGTTACGCTGTGTTCTAAAATCGGCGTAACATGCTCGTCAAAACTCTGTGCTCCACTTTCGCCGCCAGTGTTCACGAGATGTGATAGTGATAATGTTGATATCTTTCATTCTATTTAATTATTGTTTCATACAAATTAAGAAGTAAAAATGTTACTGGATATAAAATTTATTTAAAAACACAGGCGTATGAGGTGGTTTGTTATTGATTGCAATATTAAAAACCAAATGATTACTGGACAGTATAAAAACTTTGTACGCAGGTCTCGATTTTGAAGAACTGTTGAATTTTATTGGACCAAAAGTACTTAAAAAAGACACAATTTATAGAAAATCATAATCATGATAACTCGCGACGTGCGACGCGTAATTACTGAACCGCGTAACAGTCAAAGGATTCGCCAAAAAACCGACAGCCAGGTGGAGCACTCAAAGCGAGCAACGAGCGGCTCGTTGCTCGCTGGTTTCCCCGTAACACGACGTACTGACTGCACGAATGCTCGCTGTGGAACATTACATTACATGTTACATTACACCTCGTAACGTTGGTCAGTTCCCACCTTAATGGGTCCGTTCCGCTCGCAGTGGAACGCGGGTATAATATTCGATCCTGACTCAACTCCGCATACGGACTCGCCTGTCTAGCATATGCCTACAGTGAACAGTGTCATAAAGGTGGGAACTGACCAAAGTTACGAGGTGTAATGTAGCATTCGCATCGAGCGTGTTACGCATAGAGCATGTTACGCTGTGTTCTAAAATCGGCGTAACATGCCCGTCAAAACTCTGTGCTCCACTTTCGCCGCCAGTGTTCACGAGATGTGATAGTGATAATGTTGATATCTTTCATTCTATTTAATTATTACTTCATCCAAATTAAGAAGAAGAAAAAATGTTACTGGACATAAAACTTATTTAAAAACACAGGCGTATGAGGTGGTTTGTTATTGATTGCAATATTAAAAACCAAATGATTACTGGACAGTATAAAAACTTTGTACGCAGGTCTCGATTTTGAAGAACTGTTGAATTTAATTGGACCAAAAGTACTTAAAAAGACACAATTTATAGAAAATCATAATCATGATCACTCGCGACGTGCGACGCGTAATTACTGAACCGCGTAACAGTCAAAGGATTCGCCAAAAAACCGACAGCCGGGTGGAGCAATCAAAGCGAGCAACGAGCGGCTCGTTGCTCGCTGGTTTCCCCGTAACACGACGTACTGACTGCACGAATGCTCGCTGTGTAACATTACATTACATGTTACATTACACCTCGTAACGTTGGTCAGTTCCCACCTTAAGAGACGCGCTGGACCGAAACCGGTGGAAACAGATAGTCCGCTCCAGACGCTGTCTTGCTGACAACGATGCTCAGAGATGAGCTGCCGATTAAAGAGTGATTGTGTGATAAACATTAACAATTTTGTTTTACTCTAGTAACAAAGATAATAATGTTAAGGTGGGAACTGACCAAAGTTACGAGGTGTAATGTAGCATTCGCATCGAGCGTATTACGCATCGAGCATGTTACGCTGTGTTCTAAAATCGGCGTAACATGCTTGTCAAAACTCTGTGCTCCACTTTCGCCGCCAGTGTTCACGAGATGTGATATTGATAATGTTGATATTTTTCATACTATTTAATTATTGTTTCATCCAAATTAAGAAGAAGAAAAAATTTTACTGGACATAAAACTTATTTAAAAACACAGAAATATGAGGTGGTTTGTTATTGATTGCAATGTTAAAAACCAAATGATTACTGAACAGTATAAAAACTTTGTACGCAGGTCTCGATTTTAAAGAACTGTTGAATTTAATTGGACCAAAAGTACTTAAAAAAGACACAATTTATAGAAAATCATAATCATGATCACTCGCGACGTGCGTCGCGTAATTACTGAACCGCGTAACAGTCAAAGGATTCGCCAAAAAACCGACAGCCGGGTGGAGCACTCAAAGCGAGCAACGAGCGGCTCGTTACTCGCTGGTTTCCCCGTAACACGACGTACTGACTGCACGAATGCTCGCTGTGTAACATTACATTACATGTTACATTACACCTCGTAACGTTGGTCAGTTCCCACCTTTATATTATACATATCTTAACTCAAAGTGAATACGCTCTACGTGACCATTATTGTGAGTTTGTAAGCGAGATAATATTAACCTACACCTCGACACTTGCTGCATTTTATAGTGTGCGATAAATTGAAAATTTCGTATTCAACTTCCAGGAAAGTTGTACAAGTACCAAAATTATATGCACTGGTGCTCTTTTTCCGTTTCAGTTATCACAAATTTCAACTATGTTTTGAAACGGGCTAGTAATGAAAATAAGTTTCTTTCATCATTACGAAATGCATACTTTTTATGAGACACTTTACTCTGAGTAGGTTCTTCTACGTATAAAACGTATTTTGAACAATGATGTAAAAATGTAAATAAATTTTATAGTTAAATTGATTTTTATTATTATTTTTACGTACAGCTTAAAATCATAAAATATGTATGCATTCTAAAATATAAGGATATGTTAGTTACACACAACACTCGGGGATGATACACAAGCTTACAGCCCATTTCTTTATAGAATTACAATAATTATGACCAATTAATCCTGTATAATTTAATTTTTACATTATAATATTGTTAAGAGGTAATCATCCTTCTGTGTCTGAGTTATGCCACTGACTTTGTATAAATAAGACTTGTTGGTCACGATTGGCAAGTGCATATAAAAAAAGAAAATAATACTGTTTTCCAATTATCAAAATCATAACTATTAATTAGTAAATACTAAAACACTCAACAACGCTAAAGAAAGTTTCCAACAGAAATCCTAGAACTGCAAATGCACTTCCTATTTTAGAATATGTTCAATATTATTATTTGTAAATTAAAAAGACATATTATTTTTGTTCTGTCAGTACCACTTCATAATTCATATTACTTCCAAAGTTTTCCATTGTGTATTATTTTAAGGATTTAATTATCGAGTTGATTAGTATAGGCTTGCGTGCTACTACCCAAGTTGCGAGTTCTATACCCGCTTGTGACCTAATGCATTTTTCTATATACGCAATTAATACTGGTACGAAGAAGCAGCACCAAGGTTTCCATTGAGAAAAAACCGGTATATCTTATATATGAAAACCGATAACTTGTGCCCACGCCCAGGCTATTCATATATTTATATATAAAATGAATTGATCAAATGTGAGAGTAATACCCATTTACGATTGAAGCTTCACTGGATTGTTACTATTACAATTGTAATACCGAATACAGTTTGATTCTAAGCTAGTACAGGATTAACATTCTCATATATTTTAAGGTTGAAAGGTAACGTAGGTAATAACGGAAAAACATATGTGCCGCACTTATAAGCGTGCCGCGTGATTGAAAAATCATTCAGTTGGCATGTGTGAAATGTGCTGTCAAAGGAATAGAAGTTTTAGTATATCCGGCTTTTATAACTCTATTTACTCAGAAGCCTCAGGGTCGATTCGACCAAACAAGAGTAAATCTTGATCTTAGAATAAATCGTCAGTTAATCGAGAGTAAATCAATTTTACGTTTTACCAACTACAAATTCTAAGAATAGTGGGCTTATTCGGGAATTGCTACTATACCACCGTTTCGCACGGAATACCAGCTATTCCTAGAATAATTTAATGGCGTCAGTCAGTCCAATCAGCTGATTTCTGTCATTTCACAAATATGTATTCTGTGTTTTAATTTCAAGTCAACGCAACGCACTAAATTAATAGTCTAGCATTGTATAATGAAACGTTTAAACAATTTATTATTTATTTATTTGTTTTTAGATTTTTTATTTTCTATAATATTAGAATGAAATTCAACTGGGCTCAACAGAAGTTCCTTTTTAGACGAAAACCTCAAACAAACAAGAAATAAAAACTTTTTGTTGTCGTTTGACACCTGTTAAAAGCTACTTTTACACACTATAATACGGCAAAATCAAGTTGACATGAATTATGCTCTTACACTGTCCTGTTGTAGAACAACATTTATTTGCCGAGTTTTATTTTCGTTCACCATTCTCTTGCTATTCGCGTATTGTTATTCCTAGCACAATTATACTATCGATTACGTGGACAAACGACTATGGATTTACTCGAGATTAAAATCATGGAATAGATTATTCTTGGTATAGTTACTCGTGTATAAATTGAAGTTTGGTCGAATCGACCCTAAATAGTATAATAACCGTTTGTATATCTACATTAATAATCACATAACATTTTTCAAAGAAAATAAAAGCCCTCGAAATCCTTAAATGAATTGATGTTTCATTGTTTTATCGTCTCCAGTAAATAAGTTTTTCAGTGCCTCGTTCCCGTCGCAGTAATAAGAAAAGTTGTTGAGACTGCATTAATAGGCGAATTTTTTACAGTTATTTAAGTACCGCTTTTGTAAATAGCTTTTATATTATGCAATTCCTATAATGAACGCTACAAGAGAAGGAATCACAGGAAAAAACTGTGAAAAAAAAACAAAACAATTATTTTTCTTGTATATTACGAGTGGCGTTTTAGGTCTGGGCCTGAGATTTGTGTATCTGTTTCGTGATTATTTGTTTTATTTAATGGGCAACTCTAATTTTTCTAACTAACACACGCCGTCGAGTTTGTTTTTTTTTTGTAAGGAATCTCGTTGTTGGCCTTAAGGGCCTTTACAGCTCAGCTCGGGCTGTTTTGGCGGCTTGGGATCCACTCTTTAATTGTAACGATTGATTTGTACGACTATACGACTGTCGACGATAAGCACCGAGCTTCAGGTCTCGTTTTATAATACACGACAGAGTCCTAGCGGGAATCTTCATTTCTCACGAAAAGAGTTTTTGCTTCCTAATGGGGGTTCGACGAATTCTGGCTTTAACAGCATTAACAGCCTTTGTAGTTCTAACAGCACACGGCAGCCCCGATCTTTTCTGGTCTTCGACAGACGAAGTGTTGTTGTATCTGTTGATAGTACGATATACGAATGTAAGGCTGATACCAAGCTTTTGAAATGTCTGGAATATGACCGACGGCTCCATACACACTTTGTGCAAGGCGATCACTGCAATCCTATTTTATTTACCACCCAATATTGTAATTTGACAATGCACACGATAAAATATGTGAAATGGCCAAAACCGATAGATTTTTTTTTTAAATGGCTCTGGCACGATTGAAAGAAGTTCTAAGATATTATATACGTGTTCCAAATTCAAAATACATATGCAATTAAAAAGTTGAAAAAAAAGAAAAGTTTTTATGTAATAATATTTATGGCCAGACTAGTTTGTGTCTATAGCGGACATGATGTTGGGACTTAAAAACCTAAAAATATATTAAATAGTCCCGTCAAGTCTATTAATATAATTTATTAATAAATAAATTAATTAAACGTACGTTTTTAAATTATAATTTCGTGACAATATTTTTACCAACAGTTTCACGTGTAATTCAATATTTTCACCATGCAAATGAGTTTCGTGCCCTGCGCGATTTTTTGGTGAAATAAGTTTCACACAATTAATTTCATGATAGAGACGCGACGTGAAACTAGTGTCGTGAAAGTGCTAATACCTGAATTTCTATGATAAAGACTTAAAATTATTTCCACTTGCTAAAAAACGCAGCATTTTAAGTTTATAGAGTAGCATCTTTAGCTACATTGAATATAGAAAAATAGCTTTGATGCTAATGGGGTCATGGTTTCACGAAACTAATATTTTTACAAGTTATATATATATCGAAACTAGTTTCGTGAAACTGATTTCCCATGCATGCCACTAATTTCGTAATGTAATTCCGGCTTAAAGGTTTCAGTGCCAGCATCCCCCAGCAATGGTTGGAAAAAAGTGTTTCTACGCAAATACTAGCAAAACGAGAAAAGTTAGTAAAAAGTATAAATCAAAATATTAGGAATTAAAATTTTTAATGAGATTTTTTTTCTCTGGTCACAACTAGCCCAGTCAGCGAAGTTTCAGGGATGAACCTAAAATTCCATATAAGTAAACAAGTAAGCAATATACCTCTATTTTTCACTTGGGACCTAATTCCACGGCGTAGGTCTTGAAATACATTTTATACCTTTATAAATAAGAGACAGAAGGGTCTTGGGAAAGTGTCAGAGAAATATTGGGAGTGTCTAAAGGAGAATGAAAGGATTGTTATGTTTGGGGACGTTATATTTGTATCTAATCATCAATTAAGTTATGAAACAGTATTTAAGGTAACACAATTTGTGAAAACAGGTTTGTTCATTATGGTGGCTAGTCTCTGGGCCAGAACTAATAAAGAAAATTATTTTAATGAATTAACGAAGCGAACCATTTCACTTTTTATCTACAAAGATTATTGTAGAATTGATACGATTTTTACACGCTTTATATTAGCTTCACCTGTATGTATGTATGTATGTATGTATGTAACCGACTCCTTCGGACTCGATTTTGACCCACTTTAAACGGACAGATTTTATTCAAATTGTCAAAATTCAAATTTTGCGCACCTGTCAAAGATCGATGATAATGCAATAATCCGAAAAAAAAAAAATTTAACTAAAAAATAAATAATAGTTTTAAAAAACTAAAAAACACGCTTTTAAAGCACATCAAACTAAAAAGTGAAAAATAATTCCTTATTTAGGCTGAAAATGGTAATGAACAAAAAATACTGGTATTATTGTAAAAAAGCGTGGGGCGCTCTGTGCCATTTTTTAGTTTGATGTGCTTTAAAAGGGTGTTTTTTAGTTTTTTTAAACTATTATTTATTTTGTTTAATATGGGAAATAAAGTTACGTTGTGAAAACAAGACATCTCCCAGAATTTGAACAAAAGAAAACTTCTCCGCTGCCCCTCAAGTATTTCTAATTTATCGAGCAACAAAAGCAATTTTGCAACATTTGTAACGCGTGCGATGAGCACCCGTTATATTCGTATCTAATCTTCAATAAAGTTATGAAACTGTATTTAACCTACTTTTACGGCATTAGACCATTTATATTTTGGTTCTTCTTGTTAATTCATGTATATGATATCTCTTCATTCATTCATTCATTCATTATTCATTCATTAGAGCTTGGTAGTGATTTTTCTGTGGTCAGGTTTGGTTTAAGCGTAATTAAAAACGAAACGGCAAGCGTATACTTGCTGGGAGAAACCATGAGACTGTACGTTCCGGACAACTATTACCGCTGCCGGAATCATAACCTTTTTGTTGTGCGTTTTGCTAGCATTGTCCAGCGACAACAAGCGCCCATTCCTCGGTTACTCTCGCTGCTTAATGGGTTTCTCGACTCTTCCAGAGAGCGACCTATTTGGGAAGCGTATGGGGGTAGTATACTGTGATTTGAGAGTATACTTAGAGGGGATAAGAGGATAGCATTTACTGTCAATTTTGTAAATAACTTAATTGTATTTTATTGTAGTTGTATGTTATTTTTAGTCTAAGTTTGGCCATGCATGGGCTGTAAGTAAATAAATCTCTATCTCTCTATGTTCTTCATTGATACATTGCCGTTTGGTTGCCCTGTGTCCGTCGTAGGTTTTGGATCACATATGTCAATTTCCTCAAAAAGTTTTCCTTTATCGTGCGAGTAGGTGTTATTTCCCCAAATCAATTGAAAGATTTTTCTTTAATATACTATTAATTTAATTAAATACAAGGAAACCCGTATTATGCAATGTAGTGTCATTTGAAAAAACTTGAGTTGGTTTTTCTCTCTCTCTCTCTTTTTCTTATTCTAGCTTAATATAACCGTCAATTAAATGATTGTTTAGGTACTTTAGAAGCAATACAAAAACTATATAGAGTTCTTATATTTCCAACATCGTTTGCAGATGGGATATTCTTAAGATTGTTAAAGAAACCGGGACATCGGGAACTTCTTCAAAGAACGTATTGAAAAACAAGGTTATTTATATTTATGTTTATTAAATAAAAATAACGTTGTTTTGTAATAAACGAAGGTGTTGTGTAATAAGTAGTTAAACATAGTGAAATATAACAAACTATTCGTAAGTGGAAAACACTTATTTGATTTGTATTATCTAATTACAAAATCAGGGTATTCGCAATAAAATCAACAAGTACACATTACCATCTATATTGAATCTAAACAGCGCAATCGTGGAATCGTAAAGAAAACGTAGTCAAATCGACACCGTTACAGATGTATAGCTGGCTGGGATTCTTACGATTTATGAGGCAATATGTTTAACGTCTACTACGGAAACCCTCTTCGGTATAACGGCTGTTACGTAAACAGATTGCTCACGAGCCAAAGTTCCAGATATCGACAAGACCGTGCACTTATGCTTTCGTGTATATGACGTTACTAGTACATTTAGATCGCTAGTTGTAGGAAGCACTTTTGAATTTAGAACATGAAAGCAGCTTTAAATGTTACTTTTATATTGCTTTTATGCTTAGTTATATTACAATTTTATAGGCAATTCTATTATTGTATATTAGAATTGCAATACCGACTCGTTTTCCGTCCTTTCGAGTCCATTGGTACACAGCCCTGGTTTGAACCTACGATCTTTGGGATGAGAGTCGGAAGTATTAAGTATATTCCATACTACAAGATTGGTTAAGATTTATTTGTTATGTTAAGCAAAAGCCCTACGTACAATAATGGGTAAACTAAACTAAAATTTATTGCGTTTGTAATAATGTGTATTATATATTTATTTATTAACACTTTGCTTAATAGTACGAATAGAAGCTGGTAACATAAATTATTAAGGAAGCAACGGTCGGCTTTAAGGCTGATTCACGCTACACCGTGTCGCGACCGGGCCGGGCCTCGGCCGGGACACGGCCACCGTGCGCCGTCCTGGACATTGATTCATGTTACACCGGGCTGTTTGGGTGTACGCACGTACGTGCTTGCACCACTATATCTGTTTTTGTCAGCTAGTGATTTCATCTGTCGATAGACTTGACGCTTAAGTAATTATGCAATTTTCACAATTTGAATTGGCAGCTATTGCAATTGCCATCAATGACGAAGTATTAGAAAAACGAAGCGAAAGTACTAAAAGAAGATCGGGTGTACAGCCAACCTGGAGAAAGCGAGAAGCAGAAGGGGAATTTTCTTTACTTTACAAAGAATTAATATACGACGAGAGCAAGTTTTATGGTTATTTTAGAATATCTAAAGAATGCTTTACTCATTTACTTGAAAAATTAAAACCAGATCTAACCAAAAAAATTACAAGATTTCAAAAGCCATATTTATCGTACATAGAAAAAATTCAACCTCACTAAGATTTGACGTTGACTGCTCTGCGGGTGCCCGGGCGCCTACGTTCATGTTACGACGTGCCGGGGCCGGACCGTGCCGGAGCCGGGAAACAATACCCACCGACATTACAACGCCGTGCCCCGGCCGTGCCCCGGCCGAGCCACGGTCAGGCATGAATTACTTCATACAAAAGTATATCAATAATGTTAGACCGTGCCCCGGCCGGGGCACGGCCCGGTCGAGACACGGTGTAGCGTGAATCAGGCTTAATCGCTAACAAGCTATCATCTCTTTCAGGCAACCCTAGTAACGAGAAAGAAAAAAAGAAATGCTAAGGGTAAAGTGCAAAAAGTGCTTCACTAAAGTAACGAAAATAAAATTACAAGTATAAAAGCTAATCTTAAGAATCATGAATCACAATTAATCCTAGCTTATATTACCATCGGTAGATATATTAATTAGCCGGAAACGCCATCGCATCAGCTGGATGTTCTGTAATTTCCTTTATAATATGTTATACTTATTATGTGTTACTTTATTGCTTTGGATTTTGAGTCTCTGAATCAAGATTCGTATTAAATTTATTGAGACGTATTGCTTTCATTTCACGCATGTGACCTGGTATTTTATTTTATTTAATAAGATACGAATGCGGTTCTTTGAAAAACGGGGGCATACGTCTACTTTACTTTTATTAAAAAAGGTACAGGATTTTTTATTTTACGGTTCGGAAAATAACTAAAATCTTCTTGTATACGAAATAAGATATGTGATATACGTTATACTACAGTAGGGTACTTTTCATTGACTGTCCCGTTGAAGATGTACGTACATCACACACAGAATCGTCAGAGAAAATCAAACCTAATCTAATAAACACATACCTAACGTATATTGATGTTCCTTTGTTTGTTTTTCATATTAAGATTGACGCATCAATGATTATGTATCCTAATCCTAACATTCACATAATTATATGAAACTTAAGGAATCCAAAAAATTCTGCGTCCCAAATTTCAGCATTGCGTGTCAGTTGTTACGTCTGATTAGATCTTAATATTGCGTGGTTACTGCTTATACACCTAATGGATAGGCTCTGCTCAAATAACTACAAAATATACCCTACTTGGATGGTAGTGCCAGGCATTATCAGGTTTCCTAACGCAGGCAAATGATTGGAGATTCACATTAATTGAAGCATCAGAATATTTTATATTATATGGGTTTTTCTAATATTTCGAGCGGGCAATTAAATACAAGTTCTATTTTATTTGTATGTAGGAATATATACAACCATTGCTCAATTGGTCATACACAACTTCTAGGAATTCTCAAGAATCACAATTATAATCCGGCTATTACAGGGTCAGCTAAAGGGACAGCGTATAGATGCTTAGTTAAGAGACCTCATAGAGCTAGTTGAATAGAAATAGGACGCGTATTCCACTTTATAGAGATTCTAAAAGGTTTTCCGAAATAGTTGAGTTGTGGGAAGGAATTTCTATAGAGAGACGTAATCTGTATAAAGGAAACGAATTTATTGGTTACAAATGATAGATTGAATGATGATTAAATTAAAAAGATCTGTAACACGAAAACAAAACGATTCAAGCGAGTAAAACGTTGAACACGACAGTATTAAAATGACAATACCTTATCATCATTCTCTTATCAGTGTGACTTGTTTTACTTGACGTTATCTATTCTTGTTATTAACCGGGAGAAAACCGCTGAATCACTATTTAAACATATGAGTCTTCAAAACGTTCTTCAGTAGTTTGCATCTCGTACGTGACACAAGATTGGTACGATGAGATTTTTATTGCTTCTAAGTTTTGTTCTATTAGTGACTTTATCGTCATGTTTTGCCGGTGATTTGATACTCGGAACAAGCTACAATGGAAGGCTGGTGTGGCAACAGAAAGCTGAATATATGGCTATACCGTTTAAGAAGAGGGTAAAAGAAATCTTCTATTCCGATCCGGGACAACAAATAATAAAAGTGAGTTCTAGATTTAATAATTTTAAAGCAAAAATTTACTAATACAATATTTTAATAAGCATGAAGGTCAGAAAATCCGTTTTTTAATAGATAAAATGAAACTAGAAATTAGTTTTTTTTAATTAAATTCAGTTATTATTTAAATGTACATATTAGATTAAAACGAAAGATCCTCACTGTTATTGTAGAACCCTACTTAAATTTATTTGAAAATTACATAAACATGAAGCTATTCTTGCTTTTAATATTGAATTTTTAATATGATAGGCCTTTAAATATTTATTATAATTTTTCATAATAACTGTGAACTTGTTTTATATCAGTGTGTATTATCACTAGCTGTAGGAATATTACTATTATAAATAGCTGTAGGAATATTTACTAAATCAAGCAATGTTTATTGTTAGGGAATAATAGCAAGAGACCTGGACCACTCCGAAGCTTTGGCCACCGTTACGGCGGGAGGAATAGGATCTTCATTTGCTAACATCCGACTCAAGAGCGCCCGCGGTAGCAGCTTAAATTATCAACTTGAATTTTATGTTTAATATAAAACATTCTGTAATAACGTAAATATATAATATAATAATTTTAAGTTGTTTTATGTATTAGTTTTTATACTAACAAATCATATTCAGAAATACAGTCGATTCAAGCAGCGCTATATTTTTTTCTACGTATTGACGAATGAAATATAATGTAGTATATAGAGTATTTACAATGTTTTTAAACTACATAGTATAAATAAAAATTGATAAATAGAAAACTAAAACAAATTTGATTTGTTATATTACGAGTATATCTAAAAAAGAAAAAAAACCCAGTTTCAAAGTGATTTTAATCAAAGAGTATTCTACTTTTTTATTCAATTCTAAACGCCAATTATTGTGCTATAAAACCAGCAAAGATTTGTATTACATTGCTTGTAAGATACATTTGAATACTATTTACTTTCATTAGAAACCAAAATCAATAAAGTATGGTAAATGTGTCGGGCAATGCCATTACGACAATTAAGTTTTCATTGAAAAATATAGTGAAAATTTAAATTTTTTGGAGAGCTATTAAAATCACATTTGTGTGTATTGGTTTTGTGGTTAATGTACAATTTGTATTTAATGGTTCAGTTATTTTTGCTACATTACGGGCTCGTGTAAATACATGACTACATTTTTAACTACTTTAATGTCATTAATCTTTCATCCAAACCAAACCATCATGACAATTAATTACGTTTTTAATTGATTCAAGATTGTTTTATTGTCTTTAATAATTCCTTATATTAAATACAATCTGTAAACTAAATTAAGCGATCTATTTGCTCAGAGTGTGCAATCAATTTAAGAGCCGTAGAGAGATCGATTGGACGATTAGGTCCAGCTGATGGATGACGTTGTCCTAAAACAAGGACAATCAATCAGACTACCCCAATTGCCTTCAGAAATTAACAGTAATTTATTATTACTTTTTAGAATGCTATACCAGCGAGGCGTCTTGAAAAAAAGATAAATTCTAGACAAAACAATTATATTCCTTATTTGCTACCCTTCTCCTAAATCATTATTACACACTTTCTATCCTATTATTTCGCATATACGCAAAACAAATAACTACGAACAAAGAGATTTTTGTACAACAAATTAACGTCTGAATTTAAAACGTGCTTTTGAAATTGATCTCATAAATGTTTATACAATCTATTCACGCACTCGTTTAGTCCAATACAGTAAGTATATTTTATAAATACAAGATTTAACATCGCCTTACTACTTATTGAATATTTAATTAAATAGCTGCATAAATTAGATAATAAGAAAAAGACTACGTTGTAATTTTCACAGAGACAATTTCCCTTGAGTTTCCACTAAGAAATACCTTCGACATAGCATTCGAATTTAAAAATGTAAGTTTTATTATGTTTTTAATAAAATCGATGCACAATATTTTACTTTGCATAATAGTTTCCGCGTGGGCTTTTATCGTTTTTATACTTTTGATAAATACGATTTAAATCTGTACTATAGTTGTTTTACTTAGAAAAGATTAACTGTAAAGTTTTATCGAAATTTGGCCAAAAATTATTACGTACTAAGCAACATCCGCCCGCAAAATATGTGTCGGTAAAGATACGAGTACATAAGCCATAGTTCGTTAACATTTATTGATAACGCAAATTATTTAATGCGTATTATTCAGAATAGAGCAGTGTTGGCTTCAGCGTGCGACTCTCATACCTGAGGTCGTAGGTTCGATCCCCGGCTGTGCACCAATGGAATTTCTGTCTATGTGCGCATTTAACATATGCTCGAACGGTGAAGGAAAACATCGTGAGGAAACCGACATGTCTTAGACCCAAAAAGTTGACGGCGTGTATCAGGGTAGCTGATCACCTACTTGCCTATTAGATTTAAAAATGATCATGAAACAGATTCAGAAATCTGAGGCCAAGACCTAAAGAGGTTGTAGAGCCACTGATTTATTTATTTTTATTATTCAGAATATTAATAATCATAATCAATATTAAAGTATTTTTAATAGACATTATATAGAACCGTATAGCTCTGTGCTATAAAACGTGCACTCAATTTTTTCAGTTGAATGATCTCAGGCGTCGTCGCCGTGCATTAACGACAGTAGAACAGAGCTACAGTGTATATAAGACAGTTCTTACAAAAAAGCATGAAAGTATAGATGCAGAAACAACAATTATAAGACAGCTACTGCTGGATTTTGGAGTTGATTACATATTTATTGGAGACAAACGAGCAGGCGGTTCACTTAGTGTTTACCGGTCTGTTGGTTTGCAAGTACGTTGTCCTTGAGATCGTTTTACGTTGATATGTGGGTCAGATTAATGTCAATCATATATTGTATGCGTTCATATATATAAGCGAGTAACCAATACTCTATCTTCAAAAGGATATCTTAACATCGTTCTAAAAACTGAAAACTGTCAAGCATAACAACGGATTTTGAGTTAATACTTTGTTATGTTAATAACGCAGCTCTATATTTTTATGATTTTTATGAATAAAATATAAGTCAAATATTTCAGCATTAATCTAACGTTATGCGTTATACCGGTAAACAATACCGCTTTCCAGTGATTAAGTTAATCATCGACCCTCGCCAACGAAATTCCGATTTCAATAATTATGTCGTTCTCTAAATATTATACTCAATTGTGATACAATCGTAAATGCTATTTAATCTGCGAGGCATATCCGTGTTTCAATATCCAAAAGACCAGTAGCTGCTAAGGGTAAGAAAAAATTAAGAACAGTTGTCGAATAGAGAGGTCTTTAGATAAATCTACGATTCGTTACAAAAACTACTTGTTTTTTGGATATTGAGACCGGTCGTTAGTCTGTAGTAGATAGGTTCGAGCAACTATATTTTGTATTCTGTGGTATTGTGAGTTCAATTCCGGTGTATTGATGCTCATTATCGGGATCGGTTACGGCTGCAGTGAGTCGTGATGCCATTACAATCCACTCCATGACGATTCGTGATTCACGGCCGACACCCATGGTGATTTATATTACCAGTTTCGTTTGTGACTTAGTCACTGCCTTCGTTGAAAATACATACAAATTTAAGAATCAGCCAGCCGATGCCTTAGCGTATATTGTTTGTACATGAAAACAAAAAAAACATGGTAGTATTAATGGTATTCGAATAAATTTTCATATGAGTTACGTAGAAAGAAAATTAAGTTGTTGTAATTGTTAATAATAATAATAATAAGTCATTTAATCATTTAGGTACAATTTGTACTCTTATGCATGTCAACTCCCCATCTAGTCCAGTCAGTCAAGACAATTAATTCATTATAATTCCAAAAGTTTTCAAATCTTGATGTAAGGTCGGGAGTGGTATTAAAACAAACTATAAAATTTTGCAACCTGCTCTGCGGTCCGGAACATTGTTAAAAATGCAATAAATGATAATTTGCTCAGTTCTTGAGACCAAAATTCCAAAAGTTCTGCAAAGTTGGAGTGGTGTTAAATATATTATTTTACATCACGTGTCAAATTTGCAACCAATTTAAGTGTACGGAACATTTTTTGTTATTAAAAATTAATGTTTTTCTTTATTAAACTGAAGGAAAACGTTCCAAAAGTTCTGCAAATTTGACAGATATATCGAAAATAAAATAAATAACAAAAAAAATTCCGTACACTTAGGTTGGTTGCAAATTTTATACGTGATATGAAATATTATATCGAAAACTTCCCCAAGTTTGCAGAACTTTTGGAATTTTTTTCACGACCATACAGCAAAAATTAATTTAATTGCAATTTTAACAATGTTCCGGACTGCGGACAAGGTTGCAAAATGAGATTTATTGTCGTCCCAATGTACCATTCACTTGACCGAAGTTTGAAAACTTTTGGAATTATTATCAAATTTTCGATTTCGAATGTCTATAATGACTGGTCTAATCTTACAGCGGCACTAGTGCCCACACATTGTCATCGTCTATAAATTCCCGAACAGTGTAATATCCTCCCTTTGTTAGGGTTTTCTTGATGCAAAGCTTAAACTCATGTATCGGAAGTTTGGTTACACGGTCCGGAATCTTGTTAAATATCTGTATACATTTCCCCATAAATGAGTGAGCAGTTTTATGAAGTCTGAAAGCTGGAAAATCAAGTCTATTCCTACTTCTTGTGTTTAAATTGTGACAGTCACTGCGCTTTATAAATTTATTAATGTTTTTATAAACGTACCTAATATTTTCATACACATATTGGGAGGCAACTGTTAAAATACCAATCTCTTTAAATAATTCTCTTAGCGAGTCACGCGGTTTTAATTTGTATATAGCGCGTATTGCTCTTTTTTGTAAAACAAAAATATCTTGAATATCGGCCGCTGAGCCCCACAACAATATACCATATGTCATAACACTATGGAAGTAACGGAAGTATACAAGCCTCGCCGTTTCGACATCAGACATCCATCTAATCTTTCTTATCGCAAAAGCAGCCGAACTAAGTCTTGCCGATAGATTTGTAATATGGGGCTTCCATTGCAAACGAGAATCTAGAGTGATCCCTAAAAATACAGTTGAATCAACACATTGAATTATTTCCTCATTAATATTAATGTTTGTACTGACCTGTTTTACGTTAGGCAAAGAAAATCTAATACATTTTGTTTTATTAGAATTTAGTAACAAGTTATTATAAGCAAACCAACACATAACTCGGGAAAGGGCATCATTTACCTCGTCAAAATTTATTGCGTTCCTACTGATTTTAAAAATAAGAGATGTATCATCTGCAAATAATACCGTTTCACATAAGTTATTTATATAAAATGGCAGGTCATTTATGTAGATAAGAAAGAGCAACGGCCCCAATATCGACCCCTGAGGCACACCCATGAGAATAGGAGCTCCTAAAGACTCTGCTTTATTTATAACCACTTTTTGTAATCGGTCACTCAAGTATGAATTTATTATTTTTATTGAGTTTGCTGAGACGCCATAATACTGTAATTTCCCCAATAATGTTTTATGCTCTACACAGTCAAAAGCCTTGGACAGGTCACAGAAGACAGCTAAAGCATCCTGTTTATTTTCCCAGGCATCGAATATTTGCTTCATGATATCAAATCTCAAATCAAATATCAAATCAAACTTTGCTAGTTCCTATATAATCGTGTTTTAGAACTGAAACGTTAATAAAATCTAGTCTGGCATCTAGTACGTGGGTAACACTGAAAATGTTTAGAACTGGCCAGTTAGAAACATAGCTAATGAAAACTTTTTTGAATATCAATTTTAGAACTCTTTGGTAACCTAATGAAGTATATTGCATTCATTTGTCATTTGTTTTTGTGAATTGGCGGCAAATTTAAAACTCTTGTTACATGTAAAAATGAACCTAATGCGCGAAAATTTTCGGTCAATGATTTATTATGACTTCCGTTGTGGCCTTACTCAACAACAAAGCTATGACAGTTTATGACAGTTTAAGCGTGGACGTAGCAATCTCAATGATGATCCGCTTGTGGGACGTCCTATAACAGCGACTACTGAAGATAACATCAGTGCTGTGCGACGCCAAACTACGCTACGAACCCAAAACTAAAGATGAAATTGGAGGTATTCGCTTTACGAGCCTTGAAGATGCGGTGAAAGCGTACGAAAATGCCATACAAGAGAGGAAGAATGGGCCCACTGCTTTTCTCAGTGGTTTCATCGAATGCGACGATGTGTAGAGAGGAACGGAGATTACTTCGAAAAAAAAATAAAAGTATTGCAAGTTTCTACATTAAGCCGTTTTTCATTTTCTAAAAATTGTCAGTGTTACCTAGGTATGTGTTATTTTTCACGTCGCAGAGATGATTGATTAGACACAGACAAATAAAACAGTTTTAGTATAACATCCTAAAACTTTTAAATTTTCCGCGAATTAACTAGGTAATATTTCGTTTACAATTCTAGCCAGTCGTATTGAATATAATTATTTGTAAGCTGTAATTGCGCATTTAAGTTTAAAGTCACAGTGCTAGGAAACAGAGCAGAACTTTGCGAAGAGCTCTTATTAAAGGCGCTCCTCTCTATGCTTCGTCGAGTCATAATCGGGCTGTGTTACGGAAAGTTTACCAGCTGTGCAGTTTAGATTTTTCAAATAAGGAACTTATTACCTTACATATGAGCTTACTAAACGTACTTATGCATTATATAATATGCATAGGAAACAAAATGCATAGATGACAATCAATTCTGATTGACATCATTAAGTTAGGAATTTCGAAGTTCCAAGATAATTGTTGAAAATTTAATCAATAAGAATTGTTAAAAATACTCATTCGAATTTATAGTAGTAAACTTCAGTTGAGTAAACAAGTATTTTACTCAACTGAAGTTTAGATGATGATTGACGCTATCCACTGTAAGCTGGTTCAACTGGCATAAAAAAATCACTTTGTTACATATATTTTACTGTCAATCAACCATGAAAACATTATTAAACTAACTAGTCCTTTCCTTTTCCACAGTATCACTTTTAATACTGAAATAATGAATGAACGAATTTCTCCCATAACTTAAAAGGTATAGAGTTTAAAGGATATGGCACAGTCTACTCCAACATAAATCACTTAATAGAAGTTAATAGGCCACTCGAGGTGGCTTTCTAATGATAAATAAACGTTACCTGATGCATAATTAAAAGTAAGTAATAAAGGTCGTTGAGATTATTCTTAAGGAATATTTTTCAACACTTTTAAACCTAAGCTTTATACTTTTAGATATGTATAATGTACATTCGTGACCCGCTCGTAGTTGCGGCGTACAGAGCGATCAAAGAGCAACATTGCAAAAGAAAAGCGGTTTGTTTTTTTAACATCTCTATTTCAACCACAAAGAACATCTGTTCTCATAGTACGTGTTTTATAATTACAAAAAGTATAACATATTCGTACATGTTTATATTATTTCCAATGTTGAAGCGCTGAAATTTCGTGTTACAATTTAGGAATATTAATAGTAAATATTTTGCTGACTCGTAGTATAATAATTTAATTATTTCTATGCCAGTCAAAAATGTCTATGACTTGGTGCAAAATAGTAATACCATGTGTAAGTAGATATTAGTAGGCATCTTACAAATATTTGCTATGCAATTTTTAATAGGCGTTCGGACCCGTACAAATTATGTTGATAACTTTCTGCACCACGCATTTAAAGTTAGAAAGTATATGCTTAATTTTTTAAGGATTGGTGTGAGTCTTTTCATTTAAAACCAATTGTGTTATTTCATTACTTCTTCGTAATTTTTTTTAAATGTTTTTAATTTATCCAAAGGTAAAGAAAAGCGTTGACTAATGGTATAAACAAATAATCAGAACTACGCTACAGAGGCTACTGTCATATTTATTGTTGTTTCATATCATTGCCGTCAATGAACGAATCGTGCCCATCAGTGAGTAAAAAAGTCGTGGAGCTGGCGTTTGGAGACGCATTTCGAGGGCAGTGCTCCGGCGTCATTGTCGGTGGTCAGCGGTGTGTGTCGGCCATCCAACCACGAAATCGCTCCCAACAGCGCACTACTACTTGCATTTCAGATTTATTTTGAGAGCAATATGCTAACGCTGGTATGGTTATAATATGCTGATACCAAAAACAATTAAAGTTATATCTAGAGTCTCGAATAAGTTCCAAAACATACATATTATCCAATATTGTCTTTGGCCTACACATGTACTAATCATTTGAAGTAATCTTCTGTAATTAATGAAAACGTGAAGCTGTTACAAGCGATTGAAATCTAGATGATAACAATGAAATTTTGGTAATCGAAAAGATTTTGTTCCTGTTCAAATCAACAATAAAACAGGTTATTTTGTAAAATAGCCTAATATCTTCGTTTGAGATCGCCACATACATTTACAAATAGCTACGTAAACTTTCAGGACACCGCTTTGGTCTGACCAGATGCACAGCCTCAGGGGATATTTTAAATCTCATTACTTGGATTTTAAAAATACCGTTATATAAAATAGGACTTTGGCGAGTTGCTTTAGTTTTTTATAATTTGTTGTTTAATTGAGTCAATTTTATTTTAATAAGATTTGGTAACAAAATATGATAAGTGGCTATCAATCGATTTTTTAATTATTATGTTTAATGTTAGTTTGTTTAGTTGTTTTAAATGTTATTTTAAGTCTACGGATTACCATAGTCCATAAACACTAACTGCAAACGCAGTAGTATATTTGCTAGTTTTTGAATCACTCTCCGACATACATACGTACTAGCCTTTTGATAAGATATGTGTAGCTCCATCCTCCAACTCTGTTATTTTAGAATTTATCCCGTAGTCCTTAAATAAAGTGGGGTAAAAAAAATTTTTTTTGTCACTACAATAAACTACAATCAATTTAGCACCTGTTTCGAAGTTTTTTATCGAATTATTTGTAATATTTCCTGCTTTGCGCGGTATTAATTATTTTTTCGGCGCAATTAATGATACTACAAAAAAATAAAGTATACTACATTTATGAGCATAGTTTATAGTTTTTGAGTCGGTGTCTTTTTTTTTGCATAGTTCCGTTATTTTAGCATTTATTCCGTAGTTTTTAATAAAGTGGGGTAAAAAAAATTTTTTTTGTCACTACAATAAACTACAAACAATTTAGCACCCGTTTCAAAGTTTTTTATTGAATTATTAGTAATATTTCGTGCTTTGCGCGGTATTAATTATTTTTTCGGCGCAATTAATGATACTACAAAAAAATAAAGTTTACTACATTTACTAGCATCGTTTGTAGATAAAAGTCAATTTAGAAAAATCAAGTTATTTCTAAAGCGGGTTCCGGCTTGATGGAGCTTATGTGTGCCATAAAATCAAAACAACAGATAAAATAAAGAAAGATTAGGATTAATGCAATTAGTAATAAGTTGCGAGTAAAAGATACGCTCGAGGGAGATTGAGAAAAGTGAAATAGAACACTAATGAATATTCATGAGATTATTAAATGTATGAATTTGTATTCCATAAGAGTAATAAAGGCAGGGAAAAGGGCGGCCAACATGCGCCGATATTATTTTATCTTCTCGTCTATATGAACTATTCTAAGAATTATTTCAACTCCTTTTGCTGGTTTTTATACTTTGATAATATCATTAATAGATAGTCGTTATTTTGAGTGTTGCAGCTTTTTATGAATAAAACAGATAATGTGTTTAACAATATGATTGAAACCTGTTTCATTGATTAACTCGAAACAGTAAGTCAAATTTTAGGAAGGAGAGAATTTAATTCGATATATAGTATAATTACATCATCGAGAATGTTGAAACAAGTCGCCTTTTTGATCAATTAAAACTAGTTAGGAGAAAAACAAATTAATACAAATACTAAGACATTACCGATTTTTCAATTATTTTTTTAAACCTGTAAATTCTGCATAGGATCAAATCAATTGAAACTTTGATTTAATTTGTTCTTAGTCAACGTAAAAATTAAAAACCATAAGATTAAGATACGTATGCTTGTTCACGTTTACCACTGTTATTATGAAAATTGGCATACAAGCAAACAAAAGGGTTTGTTGTGTTTGTAAAAACTAAAATATATTATTAAAAGGAGTCCCTTTAGACAAGGTTCCGAAGATACTGGCACCGTTCCCCCTTTGAATAGCTAGACTAATTCTTTGTCCGAGGTTGCCAGCTCTTCGGTCTCCTGTAATGTCGATATTTATCATCTTGTGCTGTAATCTGTCATAACTAGTTATAGTCTAATATATCACATAATATCACGCTTCTGACGATACTATGTCACGTCTGTCGCAAAAAACCTTTTTTATTATTACATATACTTATGGAAGGACCTGCTCTGAAATGTTTTCACTTACACAACATTATATTCTCATAAAGAACTACATTCCTTAACTATGGGAAAAGATAATTTATTAAAAGATTTTTCTCGAAAAAGATCATTAACCGACCAAAAACAACGCAACTAACCGGTAATCAGATCGGAACACAGTTTTTGTCTCCAATGAAAAATGATCCAGCATGTTTTCAACAATATCGATTTCCATCAAATAATACCTACCTATTACAAAACTTAAACAGAATGTACTTGAAACTGTATAGTGCAACTAATTCGGTATCTTGAAATGCGGTCACAATCAACATTTTTTAAAAATGACCCAATACGTTTAACATTTCTAGACACTATACACTTTTAGACTGGATGAGTATTAGTGCTGTCAAACTCTAGGGGACTTTCTATTGTTAAATATAAGTTTTTAGTTGTTAGGATTATATGTAAATTTTTTAGTTTGTTTTTATTATTGCTGTTGGCATAAGATGATTTTAATCTGATCTTAAATTCAATCCGGAACATGAGTATAAAATACCGAAAACATAAATTTGATTTAGGATAGGCCCTACATGAATTGTGGTAATATATACAGACAGTGTTCATGCTTAGATTCCAAAAACATATTAATGACATGCAATTAAGTCAACCGACTACTTTTCTTCTGATTACTATTAAATGACGATATTTAAAATATTCCTTCATTCTTTACATACAACAATGAATATATATTTAATATCAATTCATACGTAAGTCACGTTCATTGTCCATCTCTAAAACAGATAAATATCTTTCTCTGTTATTACAAATACTTTATACTTAACTCGGAGCAATATTTAGGGAAAATGTTACCGGCAATTCAATATAATTAACGTTTAAAAAGTGTGGTAAACATTATTAGAAGGCTCAGAGATTTGGCAAATCTAAATTGTATAAAGTATTTCCCGTAAAAGAAGTCACGGGCACGTTGTTAACAACAAATCGTAGATATCCTAAGCTCCAGCTTGACATGCTTATGAAAAACAATGCCGACTTAACGTATACTCCATAATAAATTTAAATGATTCGTGGTGCTAACTTAACCTAATGTCAAAGTTGAGATACATTTATTTATCTAGGTGACTTGTTTTGCACTTATAAATGTCAAAAAATCATTAAATCTAGTGACTCATTCTTTAGAATTTACATAAATGTAATCTGCTCTAACTGCCAGTTCTCAAAGCGAGATCGAGACGAGATCTGGCTAGAAATTCGCAGGCACTGTTTTAGATTTCTTTTAATTAAATAATATAAAAACGCCCCTATCCATATTACAGTGAGAACAAAACGATATAAGACAATAGCATTTCTGCATCTATAGAATTGGTAATATCTGTGTCACTGGTTTTTCCGCACACGACCCGTACGTCGCCATTTTTTGGTCCAAGAAATACCGGTTACGTAGGTAGGTTTTTCCTTCACCGTATAAGCAAGTGTTATTGGTTCACAGCCAGGGTTCAACAAAATGGCTCTCATTAACAACTGCACACGTCGCAAGACATATTCAAACTTTAAAGAGATCAAATTATTGTAAAGGTATAATAAAGGTTTTAATATCCCACAAAACATCCATAAGGCTATTTTACTTAAATAAATAGTAATTGTTTGGGATCAAATAAGACGCGTAAAGTCGTGTCTATAAAGGTCCGTTGCGCCCCAATTGAACAAGGGCAGGCTCATTTTAACGCGAGACAATAACTCCACCATGGTAACCATCCTTAGAGTCGATTCGACCAAACAAGAGTAAATCTTAATCTTAGAATAAATCGTCAGTTAATCGAGAGTAAATCAATTTTACGTTTTACCAACTACAAATTCTAAGAATAGTGGGCTTATTCGTGAATTGCTACTATACCGCCGTTTCGCACGGAATAACAGCTATTCCTAGAATAATTTAATGGCGTCAGTCAGTCCAATCAGCTGATTTCTGTCATTTCACAAATATGTATTCTGTATTTTAATTTCAAGTCAACGCAACGCACTAAATTAATAGTCTAGCATTTTATAATGAAACGTTTAAACAATTTATTATTTATTTATTTGTTTTTAGATTTTTTATTTTCTATAATATTAGAATGAAATTCAACTGGGCTCAACAGAAGTTCCTTTTTAGACGAAAGCCTCAAACAAACAAGAAATAAAAACTTTTTGTTGTCGTTTGACACCTGTTAAAAGCTACTTTTTCACACTATAATACGGCAAAATCGAGTTGACATGATGTATGCTCTTACTTACACTGTCCCGTTGTAGAACAACATTTATTTGCCGAGTTTTATTTTCGTTCACCATTCTCTTGCTATTCGCGTATTGTTATTCCTAGCACAATTATACTATCGATTACGTGGACAAACGACTATGGATTTACTCGAGATTAAAATCATGGAATAGATTATTCTTGGTATAGTTACTCGTGTATAAATTGAAGTTTGGTCGAATCGACCCTTATTCACGGAAAGCCATCGTAACCATTGTAACAAACACGCTATTAGCTTTAGTTCACGTTCCATAAGTCCATTATTATTTTGGCTTCAATCGTAGCTTAAGATTATGAGTTATGTCGTGTATGTTACAAAGTTTGACGTAAAATTCGTAACGGTTTCCTGAAGACGTGAGTCTGCAATAACTCATTAGCTGTAAGAAAGTATTATTCAATTTGTCCAAAGCTGAGCTAAGCTAAATCGCAAAGCCGGTAGATAGTACAAAAACACTCTTAAACAATGTACTATAACACTATTAAAATATAATAATTAATGTATGACGATCAGAAATTTATGTCACTATAAAATTACTAAAACATTAGATCTGAAAATGATATGAAATAACATTCTTCATAATTATACTTTTTATGCCAGTACTAAATTCAGTCTGTTATCATAACATAGTTTACCACAGTGATTCGGCTCGCCGCAGATATACCTGCTTTGGTTTGAAAATGAGATTTCAGTTCTACTTTGATATAGTTGCTCGAACTTATTTTGAATGGGAACGTAGCAAGTTGTAAGTAGTGTTGGATAGAGGAACTTCGAGTACATTTTCTGGATGTTAAAGGAAACTTTGCATATTTACTAAATATAAAAATTGTGTACGAAATCGTTAAATAAAACTCTTAATTTCATGACGTTAAAATCTTATGATACAGTTCACCCTAGATATTAGTCTATCTAAAATATGTAAAATTTTGAGGATTGGCAGGTGGCTCAGCATGGCACTTCTTACATTCTCTGCTGTCACGAATGCTGTCACTTTTGCCTTGAGCCCATATCGTTGCTATAACATAGCTTAGCTGCCGTCTTTGGAGCATTTGCTATAGTTAATTCAATTTTATTTTATGTTAACTTTATAACATATTAAAATTAATTTACCTCATAATTGGGTAAAGTAAATCATATTGCCTTATATTAAATTTTTCAAGAGGTAATTACATATTTTCCCTTCCCCTAATTTAATAAAATACTTAGCTTTATTAAATTATAATGCTTAAAATGTAAATCATACGAAGAGACCTTCTCGTTCTTCAATACCTTTCCATGGGCAATAAACTCTAAACTACTCCTATTTTTATTTATATGACTATATGCACTTATTATTTACATTCAGTCATCCACAATTTTGTGCTCGTTCTGAAACTACGTCAGATATTGATTAAACTACATTAAAATACGGCCCAATAATATTAGCATGGAAAACATATGATGAAAACAGTATTACATGTGTAATATTGGCGATAGACCGAGGATTATACGTATTATGTAAGTATATCCTCACCTCAACCACAGCTATATGTAAGCAAAAACAAAGAAATTTCATAGCTTATATAACCTTATTCTTGTCTTCATTTAGCTAGTAATCAATTTTCGAGGAAACAATATTTGTTTATACAGAGAGCTGATCAATTACAGGCATAAATTGGACGGCAGATATTTCTTTCTTAACATTTATTTTGTATATTATTGACAACTTATACTATAATATAGTTTTAAATATTTTGACTTTTATCTAACCTTTGCTTTGTAGCGTAGATACAAACATTGAGGAATTTTCCCAATTAATCTAAAGCTATAAATCAAATTTCAAATCTATAACTAGAAATTACATCGTGTGCTTTTTTGGATAAAACACTATTTAACGTTTGGAATTTTTGTTATGTAGATAAAAATTACATTTATCTCGATGCTACGGTACGGCTTAAATATTTATGCTATTCTTAATTCATTTATGATGAAAGTACACATTGAGTATCATCGTTAGAACTAATACTTTGTTATTTCGCCCGAATGATGTTGAATTTCAATCCATAACTGTTTAGTGTGTTCTGTTTTATTTACGTACACCTAGTGGATTTCATATGAATCGATTTCCTGGAATATAATTTGAAACAAAACCATGTTTTCCTAAAAAATCACTTAAATTTGACTAATTAATAATTAAGTTTTTATTGACACATGTATTTTTTAGGCCCTGACATTTTCGCGGGTAAAAATAAAAATTATTCAGAAATTACCAAGGCACGTATAAGTAAGTTTTATACAATGTGCAATTTTTTTCGATTGTAGTGCCTTATTTTGTTAAATTAATAGTCGAAATTCTGTATAATTGAAGTCATTATCGTAAAATAAGTCAGCTGAGAGCTATTAAATGTGAAATGTCGTCGGTAGTTATTAAACTGAAAATAGGGCGGTTAAGTTTACTTGTGTGCCATTTTCCAAGCTAATCTCGACTTCGTAAACTCGACAAATTCACTTTGTTATAACTTTGTCCTTGAGAAATACTTTGATTCGATAATTATTTCAATATATTTACAAATGGTAGGTACTACTGTCAAACACAATGTTTCTCTTTAAATTAAACATTATACATTTAATACTATTTTTAAATACTCTTAGACTAAAGTTACGATATTTTCTTTTTAAAAATTTGTGGTGGTAATAAGTTTTCAAAACTATAAAGTTTAGAATCTACTATGTGAACGGCAACACAAGTTGGATAAAAAAATAAAATTGTTTACATTAACCAAAGTCAAATTGGGAATTAAGCACCAAATGCTGCAGAATTGGAAAAAAATTGAAAAGGGTCGACTTATTGAAGGCATTCATCCGTGGATTATCCTATTATTACTCTGAAAACTCTCGGCAAAAGAAAAAAGGGATCATAACAGAATTTATTCAATACATAAAGAGTATATTTTATCGTTGGCGCCTACGGGTTCGAGAAAGTTTGAAGTGGACTAGGAAAATTATTTTCAAAAGTGACCATCGTACAGGCTTCGTACAAAAACTTCTGACACATAAAAAAGTTTTATGGCTCGATAAAGACCGTTTGAAGGGTCTGCCTGGCTCTTGGAGCTCGCTTTTCAATGTACGAGTCACACGAACGATTAGTTACCCGACGATTTTCTCTAGATACCTTCTTGTGGAAACTTCCAAAATTGAATACTATTTTAAAGAAGAACTCCATAATACTTTATATCTGGCTTTCAAATTCAATTTTGTATTACAAATAATTTGGTTTTATAATATGATTGTTATATGTAATTTTATTTATGCGAATACCACAATAACACAGAAACAAAACGACTCGGTCAACCCATGATCATGTTAGTATAACTATGTGTGTATGTATAGTGTAACTATGAAAAAAAATATTCTATTAAAATATATTTCTAACTATTGAAACTTGTGCGAGAGCTTGTGCTGTTTACCCGTAATTACAAATTATATTATTAGTTAACTAGTGGCTCACAATACAACGGTTGTATTACATTAACACAATTAGACAGTAATTTATTGAACAAACAAACCAATTAAATGGTTTATTACTAGGGTGTTTACCAGATTTTAATTTAAGTATTGTTAGTCGTTATTGGGTTTTCAAGTGAAACGCTGTCGTGAAAAGGCAATATCGTTACCGTGTAAAAGGTGATTAATGACCCAGGCGCAAAATATTGTATGGCTTTTATTTGATACTGAATCTTCGCCACAATCCATTTCTTTGATGCGAATATCACTTAAGCTATATATATGTATATGGCATATAGAATAATAGCAGGATTTAAGGAAGGCATCATAGGGTAGAAATGATTGGTGGCTCAATCTAGCTGAAAGGAAGTTTACGAAAGGTCTATGGACTCATTTAAATACGTGTTGTATTGATGTCACAATTAATTTAGTGATAGTATAATATCCTACTAATTCTTGAAGGCGTCTTACTTTTGTATAAAGAAATCAGTTATGACTCTGTTTGGATAATAAGATCTCTTTTATTTCTTACCGTGTATAAATTTTTTTTTCAGATTTGAAATATTTGTTTTTTTTTACTTTTACGATACGACAAGTTTTATTATAGTATTTATCCTCTTATATATATGCAACTAAATGTGTTAAACACGCCGTATTTTACACTGATGTTTCATTTTTCTACGAGAAGACGATTAATAACTAAAAGTTAACACAGAGTTGGAAGTTAGTTTTATGTTTTTTTAGTTTGTACGTAGTTATCGTTCAGTTAACATTTTGTTAAATAAAGTGTTGTTTATTAAAGTCCAGTTTTATGATCTAATAGTAAAAATTACTATATTATTGAATTCAATATACTAAGTCGTGATAATCCGCAAATATATTTTTACTTTTATACCAATCGTTACACACACTCGATAAATGAAATATTTACAATTAAAAAAATCAGTAAACCGAACAGCCAATATTACCGTCAGTAGTAACCGTCATCCAGAACCTACTCACTGCTTTGACAGCGACCACCTTTACAACATTAACTTTAAATAAATAATAAATTTAAAATAAAGTTAACAAGATTATTTTGTATACCCCAGTGACTAGTCCTGAATAACAATTAACCTTAATACGTGGCTGCACTCCTGAGACCTGGATATTAGGTAATATCTGTATATACTTCATCCAGCCAGCTTCTAATTGTATAAATCAATTAGCAAAATTTAGTTACTCGGCTTACGTTCAAGCATTAGACATTGTATAAAATTACTGATTATCTATATTAACAATAGCTTTTCCTATTCCAATTAATATTATGATAACCACATTGAACTAAGAAAAAAAAAATTCTAGCTATTTAAATATACAATAAATCAATAATTACAATCTATTGTACTCGTAATGTTGAGTATTGCAATTTCGTAACTGAACTTAATATGTATTTTGTAATAATTATATAACTTTAATAAAATCATAAATTACAAAGTTCAACTAATCTGTAACCCGACGTTCATTGACTGTTAGGTGGTATGAAGTTCGCCAGATCATCTAGTTTTAATATAACCATTAACCATTTAGCTTTCTAAAACATCGTGACATTTACGTTAAGTATAACCTGTCAAAAATGATATTGCTGTTATGGTTTACCATGTAGTATTCATAATCAGTTGGTAAACATTTATATTACAATTAAGAGATTGTTCGGTTTTTATGCATCAATTATTATCAAATCGATTTTCTATGAAATTTGTATTTTGAACCTAGGATAAAACTGTGTGCTTATTCATATTTTTGCCTAACGTGTAAACATTTAAAGCCTCGAAGAAGAAAATTCGAAGTAATTAATATTCAAAATGAGTCCAGCCCTTCATATTAAAGCAAAAATATTTATGGAGCACTTGTTGCTGTAAATTAATAAGGAAACAAGTTAACAAAAAGTGCAATAAACTTCGCTTAGAAAGCTTAATTTCCGCTAGGACTCGAAGAGCTGACATTAATCAAGTAAATTCGTTCCCGACTGCTGCGAATTTCATTACAGATTTCGTACAGTCGGGGATTAACATTATAATGAATTTTTTTCCTTGGCTTCATCACGTATTCTAGGCGCATTATAAAAGACTTCTAAAGAAAAAGCGCTCAAGACAAGAGTGGGATGCGAAGATGCTCATTAATTCAAGTCTTACGTTTATATGAGCTAGTTACCTACAATTCTGTGAGTCAATAAAGTGAAGTTAAAGTATTTAGGCACGTCGTTACTGAAAAGTTAAGTTAAAATAATAATAACTTTATACATTATTTATTCAGCATTGAGTAAACTGACTGCCCAAAAATGAAAAGTGCTTTTTATTGAAACTTAATAATGCTATTTACGAAGAATAATCGTTGTTTTAAGAACTGTTTCAACACAATAACAATAAGCTCTCGCAAGAAACGCTTTGAAGAATTTTGGGACAAAGAATAATGAAATTGCTTTTGCTTTATTTTCCATTTGTTGACAGTAATTTATTGTTATGCTTCTCTCGGCTCAAGACGTATGCAATTTGATTTAAGTTGTAAAACGGATACGGAATAATATATTTAAAAATACTAATTTGTACATTAAAGATATTAGGTACTGATATAATTCTATGAAGACTCCAAATTTTAAAGATTAATCACATTTCATTAAATATGAAAAGTACGAGTCAAAAGTTGTTACATACAAAGTTTTTACTACCATTGATATTTTGCATAGAAATTGCTTCATGAACGCTTGCTGTTTGCACCTCTCGCGTCTGTTTACTTCGAAAAGTAAACCAACTTCTGACTTTGAAGTATCGATCAAAGACAACGAATCGAGTCAAAGCCGTTTGCGACCCCAAAGTTTCCCCATTTGCATTACTTTGGGCGTGGAAAGGCTTTAAGTGACGCCGTGATTAGAGAACCACTCGAGGTAACGAAAATTGTCTTGTCCACCAAGCATCGCCACCCTATATAGTCTAGTCGACAAGTTGAAAATGGAACAAAATAGTGATACTACTCTTAAAATTATGTGCGATAGCTCATTGGATCCGGAATGACGTCTAGAAAAATGTGCTAAAAGCGTATATTAAGATATATTTAAGAAATTTCAAATAAAGATTCTGAAAGTGGAGGAAATTTCCAATAAAAACAATTAAAACAAAATTGTTTATTAACTTACCAATTTGTTATAAACAAATATTCAACTTTTTTTTATTTTTTTTCTAAAACTTCTAAAATTAACAAAAACAACCATATATAACAAAGTATAGAAAACATTTTTTTGTAAAATTTTTGATTATCATGAATATTACTTTTATTTAAAATTATTTTTTTTTTCTAAATATTAATAGTTTATTAAATATTGGCAAAAAACTAAATGCCATTTTTTTTTCATCTTTAATTGTCTATAACTTTTGCAATTTGTTATGTGCTAATACACGCTTTTAGCACATTTTTCTAGACGTCATTCCGGATCCAATGAGCTATCGCACATAATTTTAAGAGCAGTATCACTATTTTGTTCCATTTTCAACTTGTCGACTAGACTAATATATCTCTGTCACAAAACGTTTATTACTAATTATTTTACGCAAGGTTTTTTATCACAGTGTATATGATTAATTTGTATTTCATGATGTGAATTTATAATTCACACATTGGTTTATTTTTTCTAAACGAAAACTTGCTGTTTCCGCAGAATAGTAATGTAGCGAACAGGACAGCTGCAATGAAGCGTTCCTTTTTGTGATAATTTTTTGAAGCGTGTCTTTCTGGGGTATTTTCCCGGAATCTATCCTAACGGTAAGACCTAACTGTAGTTTGGCCATGCCCATGAATTAAGCCTTATACATTTAATTATTTATTTCGTAATCCTACAGCTAACATAAATTATATATAATAATAAACAGTTACACTGAAAATATAGCCAGAGATGGAATACATAATACATTTTACTACAAAAAGGTTCAAAAATGTACAAAATCAAACAAACAAAAAACAAAATTATTCAATACATTCAACTAAATATTACCTAATTTGGCTGTGTTGTGTGATGGTGTGAAAGTGAGGGTAAGTACGTGAAGGTGTGTATGTGGGGTATGCTCATGATGCAGGTGATTTTGCGCTATGGATATTCTTAATACTCCTTTTAATCATATTCCGCGACAGCTTAAACAAGTCAAGGCTTAAATATTGGTCGTTGTATGTCCGGGCTGCGCGATACAAAATGAGTTTTTTGCATAGTTAGTGTTAATGTGAGGAACATGAAACAAAGCACGATTACGAGTCTGGTAGGCAGAAACAAGGAAGGGCAATTTTTCTAGAAGGGAGCTGCAATTAATTTTATTTGAGATGATGTCATGTAGTAGCAATAAATCATATTGTTTTCGTCGAGAGTCTAAAGTATTAATTTTAAAATGTTCACACACGTCATTATATGTATTAAACTTATTGTAGGTCTTATAGGAGATAAATTTTATGAAGTCTTTTTGGATCTTTTCAATTTTTTCTTTGTGTACAGTGTAACTAGGTGACCAAACCGAGCAACCATATTCGAGAATACTTCTTACGTATGTATAGTAAAGCACTTTCATACAGTCGACATCATGAAAATGTTCACGTCTTACAAAACCAAGCTGCTTATAGGCCTTGTCAACTATTGTGTCAATATGGTTATTATACGTCATTTTATAGTCTAACCATATACCTAAGTCTCGAACACAATCTACTTCTTTTACGGATTTGTTATTAATATGATAGCTAAAGTTAATTTTGTTTTTTTTCTGGTGAATGTTATTTTGACACATTTAGAAGTATTAACCGATATTCGATTTTGTCTATAATAATTGGAAAGGTTATTTAAGTCGGCCTGAATTTTGTGACAGTCTCCTTCTTTGTTTATTTTTAAATATATCTTTTTATCATCAGCGAACATAAGGTAATTTGAATCTTTAATGCTACTATTTATGTCATAAAGATATGCATTGTATAACAGGGGACCCAATATAGATCCTTGAGGAACTCCAGAACTTATACGAACAAAGTCACTTCTAGCACTGCCAACCGCAAGCGCCTGTCTACGATTTGTTATATATAAACAAAACCAGCGATGAAGATCACCACGTATCCCTAGAAGTTGGAGCTTATGTAATAGGATGGTGTGATCCACTCTGTCGAAAGCCTTCTCAAAGTCTGTGTAAATTACATCAACCTGTGCACCACCATCCATACTTTGCAGTACATAGTTCGTAAACACGGTTAAGTTGGTTATCGTAGAACGTTTATTGATAAAACCATGCTGTTCATCGGGAAGTGAATTACTTATTATATTGTGGATGGCTTTATAAATTATCTTTTCAAAGACTTTACTGAAAGTATTAAGTATCGATATTGGGCGGTAATTTTCAATACTCAACCGCGAGCCACTCTTATGAATCGGTATTATTTTAGCTATCTTCCATACATCAGGATAAATGCCAAATGTGTTCACGGATAAGTTCAGTATTATGTACAGTGGTTCTGTAATAGTTTGAGCACACTTTTTGATAATTATTGGGATCAAATTCTACAAAAAAACCAAATGATGAACATGTATAGCAAATAATATTTTTTTTAATTAAAAAAAATAGGACAGGATAATATAAAACAATGTATATAAATTCTCATAAATTAATAGTCAAATTTATGAAAGTCCAAACATTTTAATGTAGAAAACAAAAGAATATTCAACACGGAATGTTAGAATGCAAAGCAGACAATTAACTTCATACAACAAACAATTTGAACTTAGGTGTCATGGGAATAGACTACAGATCTCTAAATTAGCGACGTTAGACCCTAATTAAGATAGCGACTATACAAAACATTAGTGTAGTACACTTTAGGTTTGGTAAAGTCTTTATATATTTCTAGCTGTACCTCGTGGTATCACCTGCGTTATTTCCGTTATAGCCTATAGACTATCTATATAACAAAAAAAAAAAAAAGAAGCGTGCAACCAAATAAACTCTTGTTTATAATATTTGGATAGATATTATGAAGAATGAAATATTTAATAAAATGCAACACCGAGCTTGTTTATTAATCGTTTATAATAATGTTACGCACTATGCAGAATATATACTGATACAGTTACGAAGAAAATATTTAACAAATAATTTATTTTATTAAGTTAATCACGGATAAAAAAGTATACAAGTGGATAATTTACATTTTGAATGAATTTTTTATATACGATTCGAGAACCTTACAAGGTTTTGTTCTTCTCTTCTCGTAACAGGACTCTTTTTTATTAAGACGTTAGACTAATTGGTATTATGTAACTTACCTAGAATGTATGTCGGCTCCTATTCACTTCAGTTAATCCTGCGATTGGTCGTAGATGCGTTATCGACCAATTGCTACGCTAGATGAAGAGACTTCAACTATTTACATTTATAGAATTTGAGACAAAATCTTGTAATCTATATTTTTCCTTACATGTTACGAGGATAAATAATGTTTGATATTTGTGTTCAGGTGTAGGTATTTATGATGTTTGCCAAAAAAGTAATTTCCTTTGACAAAAAGTAAAGTATAATTTTACTTTTATAAATATTGAAATATCTTGTTCTAATAGCTACTTCATCACGATGTGTAGTAACTGTTTAGCTACATTTATTTATATTATTCATTTATTCTTGCTAGTACAAAATGTTATTATAACCATACAATATATTAATATAACTATATATTAATATAACTCGGCGATACGAGTACTTATCAGAAATCGTTCTCAGCGAGAGGCATTTGGGTAGTAACATGTATCTTCTATCATCTCTCGCGCACTAGTAAAATGTTATTTAACTATGCATCTAGTGTAGCGGGTTCCGGCTTGATGGAGCTAACAGCCTGTGTGTGCATTGCAATGTCGACAATCACAAGTGGAGTTAATGGGATGGCGTTATAGAAACTGCCTTGCTATCCATCACTCGTAAGTGAGCCCGGATGGACCACTTAGCTTCTGTCCGCCATCCAACGCTTTACCTACATCCGTTTACGAAACATCTTACTGATTTAGGTAAGTATTTAAGTAGTATATTCTTGTTGTACAGCTTTAGATTTCTAAACCTCTTTCTTTACCAAAATATCATGTTGTTTGTGCATATTGATGATTCTATTAAAGATATGAGGCTTTTAGATGGTAAACATTAATATTACAAAGTTTTAAAACCGATAGACACGTTAAGATAAAACTGAAAATTTAAATATATATCAATATTCAAATATACAGAATCTTCTCTATCGTTACAATAGAAATCAGAAAACGTCGTATTTAATAAATACAGAATGCCGAATATATGTATATTAAACCGTATCCTTGTTTACTCAATAAAATTATTTTATACTGGCCACATGTTTTACCATTATACGGATATTATTTCAGATTTGACAACTGTTACAGACTACTATTGAAGAAATTAGCTTTATCTGTAAAAATCGGGTGGTTTTGTTTCTATAATTATTACATTATTTAGATCGCCGTTCTGATTACAGCCACGTGAATTTGATTGAAGAGCTACGAGTATGTCCTGAAGGTTATAACAATTATTTAAGGATGCCTCCAGAGCTATATGAAGAATTACAATAAACAATACCAGACTGACGCTCGTCTCGCGCCACACGCAGTCACGTACACTCGTTCGAGTCAAGATTGACGGCTCGCTTCGAGTAGGGTAGAAGGAAATTACTTTCAATTAATTCCATCGAGCTGGCTCGGTGCGAGCCTTCGAGCTGTGAGTTTTGCGGTCCAGACGTTGTTTTTTGCTCGACTTCGAGTAAAACTACCGTGTGAAAGTACTGACCTTTAGTGATTGATGATTTGTGTCATTAACATTTCTAATGATTCGTTTTATTTGGTCAGAATGACCGAGTCTGAGAATTGATGACCTGTGGATTTTCTTTTCGAGAGCACACGAGGATGTGTGATGCGGCAGGGTGACCGTGACGGCGAGGTTACGTTTATGCAATCATAGATGTCGTTATTAGCTGTCTCTTTAAGAGATGGCGTTTGAGTCAGGTCTGCGTACGGTTCGAGAGTGGGTGGAGAGGTGGTGGCCGACCACCGCAAACTGTATCTTTTCTCTACTGGCATGGAAGCCACTTTTAAGAAAATTGCAGATAGTTTAAATTCTCAACTGTGGATTCATCAATACCTATCAAGTTGGTGCCATTTGACCCGGATGAAACCGATTCAAACATAACCAATTGGTGCACTTTAAATGACATAATTATTGACAAGAAGAATTTAGAAGACGTTGATTTGATTATTGCTGGTATTCACTGTTGTAAAGGTCGCGCCGCGACATGCCTCACAATTATACAGCCTAATCAAATGACCTGGCAGAGCATTCGGGAAATATTAATTTCGAACTTTGCAAAATCAATGACTGAAGTAGAACGGAAAAAGTTCCGTCCTTTTAGAGGCGCTTGTTATGTTTATGGAAAAAAAAAGTTACCAGTCCAACATTGTTGAAGGGCTTAGGCCAGTCCAATGATGTTGCAGGGCACATGTTAAAAATAGGTTGCTAGTCCAGCATTGTTGAAGGGCTTCTTATTAAGGCCGGTCCAATAATGTTGCAGGGCACAAGTAAAAAAAAAAAGAAAAGAAGAGGTTGCCAGCCCAACGTTATTGAAGGGCTTAAGGCCGGTCCAATAGTGTTGCAGGGCACATGATAAAAAAAAAGGGGTTGCCAGTCCAATATTATTGAAGGGCTAATGCCGGTCCAATAATGTTGCAGGGCACATGTTAAAAAAAAAAATACGGATTGTTTTAATTTTGCAGGGCTTTGAGCTAGACCAAAATTATGCAGTGGCTATGGCTACAGGGAATGTAAATTCCGGACTAGCAGAAATGACTAATTGTTTTATTTTTGCAGAGCTTTGAGCTAGACCAAAATTATGCAATGGCTATGGCTACAGGGAATGTAAATTCCGGACTAGCAGAAATGACTAACTGTTATGGTTTTGCAGGGCTTTGAACCAGACCAAAATTATGCGCCTTAATTTATGTAACTGATGTAACAGAGATATGGGATGAGGCGCGTGCGAGGACGCACGCATGTCAGTATGGCCGTGTCGGCGCCTGTACCGCCGTACGCGCCTATAGCAAACAACACCTGCATCGCGCACGTCACAGCCGGTTCTTCAAGTCTCCCCACTCTCCCCACTACTGAGTCTGTCGTTATAAATGGCGGAGCGGGCCTTACGCAGGCAGGCTCGGCTCTGGCGTGGCTCGGTGCACTAGTTGTATCTTGCGAGCTTATCCCTGACTCATATTACTCTAATTACTCTATGTAAATTAGGAGTGATTAAAATAGAATTACTATTTGAAAATTAAGTGGCATTTAATTTATTAAAATGTCCTACCCAAATCTTACATATATATACATATTTATATCATACATGTTTCAAAATGGAAAGGGATATATAGAGACATTAGATGAGTTCAGAGCAGTTTAAAAAAACTTACTGTTCCATATATGTTCAGCTAAATATTTGAGGTAAGGTATGTATTAAATAACTGTTACATACAATTTATATTTATCACTGAAGATACATTTAAATAAATATTAATTATTAAATATGTATTATAATAGGCTAACTGAATTCCCCCTTTGTAGGCGGGCCTACAATATAAATTTTAATATTTTCTCCGTCGTAACTCTTCAAAGAACTTGAGGTTAGGTGTACGATTGGAGAGCGAAAATTGTAATTTTACTGCCTTCAATTAGGTTTTTATTCCTAATTTTATGGAATCCTCTCACTTATACAGTTACAGTAATTTTATAAGTTGTTGTAAATACTTAATTTTTTTGAATAATAAAGTTTTAATTTCAACGTATTATTAATTTTTTTATAGTCCAGGCTCAGAATTATGGAAAAAAAAACAATTATATTGGTATTTTTCTTTCTTCGTACAACAGCGCGTTCTTCGATATATCTCCAAACAGACCAATGTTTTAAGCGACAATTTTAATAAAAACGGTAATTCAACGTAAAATGAATGAATTTATTATTTAACGTTGTGTTTACATTATTAAGAAGTGGCGTGAAAAGTGGTCCATATTTAAATTTTTATCCCTAGAAGCATGCGTTTTAACAAAAATTTATAACATCGTAGCGCCGTAACGGAACAATTTTACATAATTACTTATTTTGACACTGTGGAAAAACAAATTTGGTGTTTCCGAAATACTTTGTATGTGTTTTTAAATACTGACCAAATACAGTCATGAAATATTAAAATGTAGTTTTCCTAATTGTTGTGATAATATAATTTAATTACATACTTATATGGGAAGTACCTACTGCTTTAGACCTAAAAGTTAAAATTTTTGAGCGTTGACAGTTTGCCTTCAGTACATAGTCGGGGGTATTTTTGTCTGTGGGTAAAAGTAAAATACAGATTGTACTGCCGCCGCGTAATTGATTGATATCCTGTGGCGTGGCTCTCTCGAATCTATCGTCGTGTTAACCACAGGAGTTTTTATCAATAGAGTTCAAAGGTTTTATAAGCTCGACATTCTAGTCAAATACCATACCATTCTAGTCAAATACCATTTCTACTAAAAAGCATTTATTTATGTATGTATTACTTAGGCATCTACGAATTTTGTAATAGAAATAACTTTTATGGAAGTCACACTAAACCTCAACAAAATTCAGTATAAAGTATTTATTTTAATAAATTATATATATTTATTTGACTTTTGTACAATTTCACAAGGTGTCACGAAGCATGTAACCAGATTGCTACAAACTATAATAAGATTTATAGGTGAAATGGATCTAAACAAATCGAGGTTGGAGGTTAAATATATCAAATCAAAAAGTCAATCGGAACATGTTTATTTATTTCAGGACGTGTTAATTTGAACGCGAAGCACGTCGCCTTGTTGACTTGCGAAAGGGCCATTAGGAAGGGAGAACCGAAACTCCCTACACCCACGACTTAGGTACCTGAATTATAAATAGAACAATTGATACAAAAAATTTCAGAATTAGAGACTAATATATAACTTTGTACAGTATGTAGAATTATACTTATAGGTAGTAATAAATTTAATGAGTTTGTTTTTATTAAACATTTATTAATATTGTATTTCAGCTATATTTATATAAGATATATTATTGAGTATTTTAAAAATAAACCACAAATTCGTTCTCTGTAACATACAAAGACACTCTTATCGCCTCCTCAATTATCTCCTTTTATCTATCTCTCTCCAAGTTTTTTTATCACCATCAAAAATCCCAAAATCATCTGCACGTCATCCGCAATTCCATCGCGCGTCACTCCGATGCGTCGCCTACCAACCTACACAGTACACACAACTTATAAAAGCGCAACGCGATGTGATTTCATGACATTTAATTTATAATCGTATCAATTCTTATTATTTAGAAGAATTGCGTAAGTATCGCCATCTAGTTATAGTGTTGGTAGTTAAAAAATCCTTACTTCATTATGTCCATTTTGTCAATGGTCACCTTTATAGCTATCGCTTATAACATAGGGCGTGATTTATCTGAATAAAATCTAATATAGCAATTTGCCTCTTTTCTTTTAATACTATTTCAACAATTAATGTCGTTGCCACATCGTTCTTTACATTTTTTCTTTAATATTTACACATCATGTACACTTTCAAACGACGCTATCAATACCATGACATCTTCACTAGAAGTTTCTAGATAGTTATGCCTTTTCAGAAGATTCCAAAGCTTTGTGTAGATCGACGTTAGGTATACGTGTACCAACCTTCGGCATCGTTCGTCGTTCAGTCAATTTTATATGTAATTATAAAGTATAAAAGCGTGACTTTAACGAGTAATTCAGCAGTTGGACATTAATAATAGCGTATGTAATGGAATAGAATATTTCTTGCGGGTGACAGACGTTATCCTTTCCACGCGACCAAAATACAAAAAAGACATCTAAATTGTATATCTAAACCTAAAAATTCTCGAATCTACTTGAACACAAAGAAATTCATCGATTTCGTTTGGGAGGAGTTCAATTACAAACACACGCACAGAAGATAACATATTTATGAATAGGCCACTATCATTATGTTTACCATTGAATGTACCGCAGACAAAGGTCACCATAAAATCTTTTTCGAACTAAGGTTTTTTATTTTCTCTTCTTGTCCTTATTTTCAATATAATCAATATTGATAATGTGATTCGCAACTTTTACGGAAGATAGGAGCCCTAGAGATCTTGAGTCTGTTCTTTAATATTTTATAAGCTTATTCGGTATTATTAAATCTTTACTTGAGCTTGGCTTTGATTAATTACATACAAATCTTAATGTTATGATATTGTAAGGATATGGAACTAACGTAAGATTAAGTGATACCTTTATAGTGAAACTTTACAGGGAAATACGTTACATTTTTTACTTGATATTTTGTATTCCAAAGTTAAACAGTTAAATATTTAAAGATAGAACATGAATTTTCAAAATGTTAAACATTTATAAATAACTTTACATATTGATTACTTACTCCACCCAAATTAAGTTTTGGTCTTAACGAAACACCATTGTCTTACATACTTACACTTCCATCTGCCACCCAGGGAAGCACTCAAGCGCCGCTGATTCTCAAATCAGCGCAGTGCAGCAGATAAGACTGATAATTTAATTGATTATATATGCGACGTTTAATACAGCAATATTTACTATCTAAAATGTTTATTTTAATATTGGAACCGCTAATAATTGATACCCTATTTTTTAAACAAAAAGCGTAAAAAATACACATTTCCGTATGGCCTCATTTGCAGTGGGAACAATTTTCGTTATTTTGTAAACACACGATACTAGTCGACGATTAAGAATTGCTGTAGGAAAAGAACGAATATGTATATATTTAATTGTTGAAAAGTTATTAATTTATATTGTTCTATAACAGCAAAGTTTCTTATTCACTTACTTAATTTTTTATTGTTGAGAAATCAATATACTGACCCCCGCGTCGAGTCAATGATTTAAAAGTGACGCAGGGAGTGTGAAAGTCAGTCCGTATGGTGCAATGGACACCTACCCACTAAAACCCAACAGCCCCATCTGTTCACTATGGATGGAAGGTGCGGTAACAGTTTCCCTTAATCCTTGCCTCCGTCATGAGCCTCTGCTGTGTGAGCCTAACTTCTGAGTTGCCCAATTCGGTGAGAAGGTCACAGTGGAGTACGAGCGTAATCACGTCGTCTTCTTACAGGCCTTTTTTTGCGTTGAGCGTCGGCGTCTGGGTTACACTCCCGAACCCTCTCAGCATTCTCTTTAAGTGTAACGACCATCCATCCATTTCTGAAGGATGGTCACTTGGGCTTCCCGTCTCCAACTGTTTATGTGCTCAGGAAGGGGGTCAAAACCCCTACTTCTACTATCTGACCTATGCCAATAGATCCTGGCTAGGGCAGCCGCTTCGAGGTGCCAGGGGGGGAGTTCCTGCAACACGCTGCCTCGCAAGAGACGGTGCGGTATGCCCTTGCCACCTTTATAGCCATTACCCGTTGCGACTGTCTCCGAGTCGCCTTGTTTTGAGGGAATAGACCAAATAGGGCATCCGTAGAGGACCTTCGCCCGGACCACACCTGCAAATAACCGGTGACACCCCGCACTTGGCCCACCAAGATTTAACCGGCAGAGTGTCATAGCCGTGGTAGCGAGCTTCGGGGTAAGTGCCGTGAAGTGATCCTTAAATGTCCATCGAGAATCGAGGACAAGCCCGAGATACTTTAAAGTGGGGTTTCCTCAATGGGCACACCACATACGACCTGGCTCGGACCCCGCAAGCTGGACATCTGCGGTGGGGAGGGTCATATAGTGAATATGACTACTACTACTAGACTACTACTAGCTCAACCTAACCGTAGTTAAAAATTTAGTAGTTTCAAACTAAATTGAATTTGTTAGCACAATACCCTTGTTTACTTTACGTTTCGCTTCGGCGTATACTTATGCCACATTTATTTGTAGGGAAACAAATACAAGTTTTGCTTTGAGTTTGTTCGAAATAGAACGAAAATGAATGCGTTATGTTTACCTTAAGTACACATTTAATATGTTACGTTGTATTAAGTAACGCGCCGGTTCATTTTAATGAAAATCGTTTGCAGAAGTCGCAATGCAATTTTGCCGCCCTTATATTGCTTTAGGTTATTTACACACACTAAACTCAATTAAACGAAACGTTACCGTATTTTTACTCACACATAACGGCCAAATGGATGGTTTATTGATCTGTATATAGATAATGTAGATTGGTTTTAATACCTATAAATAGTACCATAGTTGAAGGAGCTTACAGGTGAATATTAAGACCTTAGTATTAATACGATATTAAATATCACATGATGATAAAGTTATTCTTTGCTTAAATAAATTACGTCCCGATTTACATAGATTAGCAGTAAAGCATCGAGTACAAATAATGCACATACAAAGCTTATCTTAACATATTCTTCATATCGATTTATAGAAATAAGTATCATCCATAAAAATATTAAATAGTTGGCATTTCGCCTCCGACCAAAATTAAATATTAAACTTAATGAGAATTGGATGTGAAGGTCATAGGTGAATTTATAAAACGTCTAATCTTTATAGCTTGAAGGGCAAAAGTAAATGATCCCAAAATTAATAAATATATGTTATATACACTTAGTAAACTATTTCTTATATATTATATTCTTACAGTAAATACATAATATTAATTGGTATTTTTTTGTTTTAGGTTCAACAAAAGACTAATAATCTAAATCCGACTTCATATAAGATACTTATAGTTATTTTTTAGTTTTTATTAATAACTTTTATCAAACTATCCATATATGCAATCAACCTTTATATTCATGTACTTTAATTGTTATCTGGTGTCTATCTTGCAGCTGAAAAGTTCGGTTTGTTGTTCAGTATATGCAATGTACTGAGCCCGAGCATAGAAGTGTATTGGCTTCGAGCTAATTGCGATCGATAGGGGCTTCCTTCACCGTCAATTCAATTACAGCACAAATTAATTTACCTTAATGCTTTGATTTCTGAAATACTATTTGTATTCTAAGGCAGTATTTCATATGAGGCCCAAATAAGAGCTATTTTTATTTTCATCTATAACAATTATTGGTACATATCATAGAATTTATATAATAGAAACCTTAATATCCCTCGATTATGAATCGAGCGTTTTAATGCACTTGTGCGCGAACCTTTGATTATATGGCTGCGAGGTGTTTCCAAACTCCAAGGTGCTATTTTACCAATTCGACTTAGCGTTCACAACAAAACAGTGTACATATTTAAGGCTGGCAGTGCACTCGAGAGCCGGCAGTGTAAGTGTCCATGGGCGGTGATATCACTTAACAACAGCACCCTTAACTATTGACACGCGTTTAATCAAAAATCATCATCCACGTATAATAATATTTCATTGGAATGGTTTAATATCCAACGTTGTTTAAGTTACGGTAACCCGATAGTTAAATTAATATTATCTAGTTGTAAAAGTTAGGACGCAATACGCAAATGCCGTTTGATATAGTTACTTGCTACCAACATTCTTGAAGCGAAAATAAAAAGATTGATAAATCAAATCAAATCCCTTCCCTCGGTAAAATAGTTAATATGCGCTGGTTCAGCTGTTGCGTGTCAGTATAATAAAAAAAGGAATCCAATAATCGATCAGACTAAGACTATCAATTACCATCAACTGTGGTGTGTCCCACTCCAAGCACTGGATACTTAAAATGATGAATAAAAGTAAATGTGGTACGGTTTGCGGTCTATATTAAGTGCGCACCCGACGGCGGTTAAAATTTATAAGTATATCCTGGCGCCATTATGCCGGAACGCCACCTACCATCTCCGGTTCGTGTGTCAAAGTCAAAATCGACAATTGTCATCCTTCTTTGACTGATACAGCTTAGGTTTCCTAGAAAAGCGGTGCCGTTATCTAACGGCCGTAATGTAGCGTTGGGTGACGTCACCCATATTATGTTGTCTATAAATAACATTGGAGTAGGTTTCCTACAGAACGTTGAGTGCCACCGTAACGTCAAATAGTGGTGCTGTCATTTGCATGACGGCCGTCATAGGCACCGCTTTTCTAGGAAACCTAAGCATTTCAAACGTAAAATGACGGCCGTTAGTTAACGGCACCGCTTTTCTAGGAAACCTAAGCTTACGGATTTAGCGCAAACAGTCTCTTTACCAACCATTGGATTTATAATTGAAGTAAGTTTGCTTAAGCATAAAGCGTCAAAAACAAGTAGATCCGTCGGGAAATACCCTCGGGTTAAGCTCTACGTGAGCAGCATAGCAAACAGTTTAGTCTTGACTTAAAGATACAGGCAGAATCGTAATTAGTAAAACTAAACTCGTAACGACCTAATAACATAATTTTTGCACGGCTCTGAAACTCGGTCTTTCGGGAGTAATCGGTCTTGTCCAATTAAAAAATACTTTACTATAAGAACTCAGAGGGTGTCAAAGAACAACGGTCTTTTATAAAAATATAGGCCCTGATGGTTGTACAAAACGTTGTTAAAAATCGTGAATTAAAAATGCTTACCTGTATACATATTTTGAGAGAATATAAAAAGACCAGTGTTTGTCTTAGAACGACTAAAAATAAATAGGAAGCCGTGAATACATTAAACTGAATAAACAGCTCTCGATAGACAACATTTAATAAATCGTATCATTGCGAAACATATCTATTTTAAATAAAGACCTCTTAAAATCTGTATTAAAAAATAAACTCAACAATTTTATCTGTGTACGAGTAAAAAAAAATGTTTTCTATATTACTCTATGATATCCGGTTTGTAACGTACGTAAATACAAGCAAAATTATTTGTATCATTCTATAATATTGTATTTAAAACATAATAATGTATGTTGATAGTAAGTAAATTGGCATACGCTTGTAATATTAAAAATATCATGTAGCATAGTTTCTAGCGTAACCGCTTATTTAAATTACCGGATTAACAAACAATCTATAGCGTAATAATATATGTCCGGGGTATGTAATCCCTGTAATCTGGACTAAGCTATTTTGAGTAGAGGTGAACTAGGGCTCGTAATGCCGGCATGATGGATGCACTGAGGGATTATCAGTGCCGCGTGCTGTCGGACAACCGCTCTCTGTAATAACTCTGCATAGCAACCTAACATGATATTATTTGCAATATTGCCAATATTATTCATATCACAGAGGTATTCTCCATAGATTCGATCGGTAGGTATACTGAAGAGTATAGCGTAGAGCAGTGTTTGCCTAGTGGCTTGAGATCGTAGGTTCGATCCCCGGCTGTGCAGCAATGGAGTTTCTTTCTATGTGCGCATTTAACATTCGCTCGAACGATGAAGGAAAACATCGTGAGGAAACCGGCTTGCGTTGGTCAGCGTGTGTCAGGCACAGGAGGCTGATCACCTACTTGCCTATTAGATTGACACATGATCATGACACAGATATAGAAATCTGAGGCCCAGACGTAAAAGGGTTGTAGCGCCACTAATTTATTTTTAATTTAAATACGTGTGGCGTGGCCCAATTGTAGAATGAATCATTCCATAAAATGTTTCAATCATCAACGATACACGATATATCAATCAGCGTTTCGCTTCGTTAATATGGAACCTGATATGCGTTTGATATTTAGTCATTTTGAAATAACCAGATATTTTTGTCAAAATTCATTAGTTGAGGATTCGATTTTGTAATATTAATAGTAATAACTCCTAAGCCTTTACTGGTCAGTGTAATCTGTGCCACCAAAGTGAGTCAATAAAATATAGCTGACATTATTGCTACTTTACAGTTTAATTACTATTGATTCGTGGATTGGTTTTCAGATTCCATGTTAATTGAAATATCGTTAATCATGTGAACGATAATGTCAAGCATTTCATGTAATGACATATATTATAAAAGGTTTATATTATTTCGCATTAAATATTATTCTTATAAAACTATGCTTTATTTGGGGATTGGGTAATCCCCAAATAAAGCATAGTTTTTTCATAAAAGAGAAATATCGAAAATTTTCAATCTAAAATAAAAGGACCGGCCTAGATTGAGCGGACTGTCTGTTTTCATCGGTTTCTATCCAGCACCTCTCTTATTAAAGTGTCCAAGTTTTGAGGACGATTTCACTTAATCGGTCCATCTGGATGATGAACGGCCACGTGATCTTTTGCTTTCTGTGTTACCAACCAATATCAGTTTCTCTAAGTTTTCAGATGAAAACAGAGGCGATCCTCTGCGCATTGTATGGCCGAAATATGAGATAATTCGTTGTCGGCATATGGTAGGCAGGCCGTATGCGGAGTTGGGTCTAGATTAATAATATTCGTCCACGGTTTTCTTAAAATTTGCCTCCAGCACCCCATCTTAAAGGCATCAATCCTATACCTTTCTCGAGCTATAATCCTCCACGATTCTACTCCATACTAGAGCCCGTATCAATCTGATTTTGGTTTTAATACCAATTCCACTTTTCTTTCGCCTCTTTATCTGGGGGATGGTGCTGGAGAGAGACGTCGTTAATGTCAAATGATACATGAAAGGATGTCGTAGACCAATGGGTCCATTCATCATGTATAAGATGTATACTTGGTAGATCTTCCAAATATTATAATTTTTCTTAGGTCCAAGACACACCGAAACGCAAAAGTGCCTTAAAAAAATTAAACAAACGTTGTAAAACATAATCTAATGAACATTATAAACGTATTTCTAATCAGTATTATTTCAATATGAACTTGGTAATAATAAACAGTAAATTAATGATAGTTTTATTGTGATTGTAAACTATAAATAAAAACATAATAATGCAGAGTGCATTATTATGTTTATTTGCTATTAAATACTTTATAGTTGAATTATAATTTATTAAAAAACACATGAAAAGGATAAATGTGGTTTAATGCCAAGGAAGACGTGAATCATTTACTAAACTACACATTATAGACCAGTGCAGATAGCCTTTAAAATAAATAAAAAGTGAAAAAAATCACAGTAGGATGAAACCCATTAGAAAAGGAGGGGAATATGATCAAAATGAAAGGAAAAATAAATTACGGTCGATCTGAGGTCGGGAAGGGGTAGGGGGGGAGTTTTAAGGGTAAAAAACGGTTTATCTCGATTTCCGGCAAAACTAAAAGTCCTATCGAAGAAAGTTAAATGGCAAAGTTGGAGGTAATAAAAAGATCTAAAACTTTTGTATTCACACATTTTTCACATAACCTCAAAATTTATGTGAAAAATTCAAAAAACCGAGTTTTTGGTTTTTTATTTTTATCTTTAACAAAAATATTTTTTTTTTAACAAAATTTGGTGAAAACTTACCTTTCTATGTCCCAAATACACTGTAATTTATTTGATTAAAAATACTTATTTGTTCACCTTATTTTGAATTAATATCGAAAAAACATCCTAATTTTCAATCGAAAATTCTGACGTTAAAATTTCAGCTTTTTTCAAAAAGTTGGTGTGCTTTCAGTTCGTTGAAATCTCTACTTTCCTATGGTAAAAAAATATATATATATTACCATAGTAAATCTTCTCATAAAACGCAAAAAATCGTATGCAGTAACGCCCAGAGCCGTCATCCCCTTCCCTACTTCTCTATGAATCTTCTTTAAATTATAATCAGATGCCTATTTATTACTATTTTAAGATAACTTATATATACCTGAGTGACCTAAAAAAAAAATTTAACCTTTAGATGTGCTAAAATTTTCGTATTTCATAGAGAAGTAAGGAAGGGGATGACAGGTCTGGGCGTTACTGCATACGATTTTTTGCGTTTTCTGAGAAGATTTACTATGGTAATATATATATTTTTTTTTACCATAGGAAAGTAGAGATTTCAACGAACTGAAAGCACACCAACTTTTTGAAAAAAGCTGAAATTTTGACGTCAGAATTTTCGATTGAAAATTAGGATGTTTTTTCGATATTAATTCAAAATAAGGTGAACAATTAAATATTTTTAATCAAATAAATTACAGTGTATTTGGGACATAGAAAGGTAAGTGTTTACCAAATTTCGTTAAAAAAAAAATATTTTTGTTAAAGATAAAAATAAAAAACCAAAAACTTGGTTTTTTGAATTTTTCACATAAATTTTGAGGTTATGTGAAAAACTGGTGAATACAAAAGTTCTAGATCTTTTTATTACCTCAAACTTTGCCATTTAACTTTCTTCGATAGGACTTTTAGTTTTGCCGGAAATCGAGATAAACCGTTCTTTACCCTTAAAACTCCCCCCCCCACCCCTTCCCGAGCTCAGATCGACCGTAATTTATTTTTCCTTTCATTTTGATCATATTCCCCTCCTTTCCTAATGGGTTTCATCCTACTGTAATTTTATTTGGTTTCAAAAATTATCGGCACTGGTCTATTACACAAGTTTCCCTTTGATATAAAATATATGAAAATTTAATGTATAAAATAAAATTCAGTTTGTTGGGTAAAAGTGTTAAATATATACGTAAGTGTGCATTCTATCGCAATTTTTAAACGCTTTGTCATCGTTGATACCTATTTGATTTTTTCATTCCTTTTAAATTCAAATTCCAGATTTTTCTTGCAAATATAATTTTCTTCAGGTAATATAGAAATATCGTAAAACACAAGTTGAGCTAGCAAATTTAGCAAGGGAATTATCAAGGCTGTAATCGCAGTAACTGGGACATGATGTTACTAATGGTTCTGGATAACCGGGGGACGATCATAATTTTGGCGAACAAAGGGGCTTCGTGAACGACGTGAGTCGAGTTCCTTAGAACAATAAGATAATGATTCGTCCGCTCGTGAAGTTTCCCCGAGTTCTATATTATTAAAGATATTCATGTTCATCGGTGTTTTGTATTTCAAGAACCAACATTTAATAGTTCTTTCTACGTCGTCTTTCAAATTATAAAGAGAAGTAAAATCTTCACCTTATATAATTTGTTTACTACTGTTATGAATTGAAAAATCCGCGTCGTCTAGTGGTTTTGTGTAGGCGTTTTCTCGGACAAAGAAAGAAATAACAATACAACCCAACATATCAGACTCTGTATATACGATAATTCTTTCTATTGTAAATATATCTCTTCTATTCCAAAATATAATTTCAAGATTGACTATTAGTTATAATTCCTGAGAAATTAATTTAAAAAGGTTCATTCGTAGGGTTTCCATGTGGGCGTGGATGAATACGATGAAAGGAAAATTATTCGAGTTTATTGATGCGTGATATACTGTTGGTATACTGGGAGATATTGATTTCTGTACAATGCTCTCTTTCGTCGCAAATATAAGTATGTATCTGAATGATTTACTCCGATCCCGTTGGCTACACCATAACCAAATAATAATAAATGTTTATTAATCAAATATCATTTATATCTATATATGTATATGTAGAGAATCACCTTGAAAATACTGTTGTTGGTGATTTTTAATTAAATAGCATAATTCCTGCAGCACCAAAGACCCCATCTCGTCATATAAAGACCGCCTTTACTTCAACAGAGTTCGCATATATATTCTTTTTTATACAACAGGGGGCTTAACTGATGGTAAGTGATGCCGCTGCCCATGAACACTCTCAATGCCAGAGAGCTCGCGAGTGGGTTGCCGGCTTTTTAAAAATTGGTAGGCTCTCTTGATGGACGAAAGACGTAAGCCGTGTTCGGAAATACCTCGACGGGCAGCTGGTTTCACATAGCGGCGGTGCGCGGCAAAGAATTCCTTTAAAAAACCTCACCTTCCTTAATAAAACGCTCAGTTATGGAACGACGGAAGTCGAGGTGATATGGGTGGAATTTCATATTCAGCCTCGACGTCCCATAATGAAACTCAGCTGGAGGTCGAACAACTCCTCTGAACACTCTCCGTGGTAAATACGGTAGAAAATGCAGAGATCTCTACTACATATCTTCATGTATATTTTTTAAAAACGAATTCGCAGACGATGCAAGTGAAGGAAGAAATGAAACCTATTCTCATATTTCTTATTAAAAGAGATGCTGATCAACGGCCTAATACAACATTCGAACTAAAATAAAATAATTTTATAAGACAAGACTAAGTAGAGTATAATCTAAATATTATTCAAATACGCAGAAAGCAAACTTGAAAGCCTGATCTAGTGTACGGATAAACTCAGCACATCAATGGCTTCTTCTACTGATAATCTTGTTTAAGAAAATACTTCTAGTATTTATTACGAGAAGTCTTATACTAAACTTATATATTCAACAACTAGTTTCTATCATTTTAACTAAGAAATATTCAAGACAATCTTGTCTGAAGGCTTCGTGTCAAATTCTTCAATATGCCTGCAGCAAGACATCAGCTGCACCTGTTACGGTGCCAGGTGACTGGTGACTAATGACGCTGACTTTGAACAGCGATTTACATTCCTTCCTCGAGATATTGTCATTAGCTTGTAGGTACCTCATACATTAACAAAACCGTTCAAAAATAAATTATAATCTTGCCGCTTTTAGCAGCTTCATTATAAAACAACCTACATACTCATTTTGAATTATTGGATTAATTATAAAGGGTTATCTAGAGTTTGAGTCTAACAGCTGTACTCTAATGCTAATTAACTTATTAGTATAGCTTCGATTTAGGCTATGTTCACATGTAACGCGCGTTAACGCGCGTCAACGCGCGATCAAATTTGAAGAGCGTTCAGATGATGAGCGCTAACGCGCGTTGCGAGAGTACTCATCAGTCTAGTTCGGTAGAACGTAGAAAATGGACGTGGAAGAGGCTATTATTTTGTGGTTATATTATAAAGAAAAATATAGAAAAAGAAAACGTACACATTGGGTTCATCCAATTTTGAAAAAAAATACAAATTATATTATATTTTTTATACAAATTTGCTATATTCCAACTTGCTGGCCTTTTTTCTACTTCATCGATTAGTAAGTCGATGTATCTTCAATTTCACTCATTTTAAATGCGAGAACAAAATATAATTACGAAAATTAACAAAATTACATGCGATCGCAATGAAAGCGCGCGCTCATCTGAACAGCAAACGGACATTACATTAATATCAAAGCGCGCGTCAACGCGCGATCACCTGCGTCTAGAGACTTTTTCTCTGAGCGCCGCGTTGACGCGCGTTAACGCGCGCTCATGTGAACAGTTGTATGAAAATACCACAATGTCTAGTCGCGCGATTTGGAAACGCGCGTCAAGTTTTTGCCATCTGAACATAGCCTTAATGCCATATAAGTTGAACGTTTTGAGAATAGGTGAAAGACGTCACGTCAATATTTAATGGCTAATGTAATCGTTAACTCATAAATTATCAATTACGAGTATGGCTCTTAGTCAAGCACAATGTTCAGTAGAGAATTTTTTGTATACATGGAGTATACAAAAACTTATCTCTTAGTAAATTATATTTATAAAATAATACAGCAAGCTTCAGAGTCCAGTCTGGAAATGTTTTTGTTAAATATTTATAAGTGGACGTGTGCATTAATGATAAATATATTAACTGAAAACGCTTAAATTATTTCACCATATCTGAAGTCTAGACAGATATTTGTGGTTAAAATTAAATTTAAAAACGACGTAGGTACTGTCATAACAAGAAATTATGGTAAGAATAAATTCGTGAATATCAAGCAAAGCTCTTGTTAAAAGTAGAAAGGTGGCAGCTGGACAAATAGATTGCCAGTCCCCCTTCCCTCGCATCTTTTCGTTGCCTTGACAAACGAGCGAGGATACGACGAGGAATTTGTTATTTGCCAAAACTGTTTTCCCGCTGTATATTATATACTTATACCTTGATGTAACACTTGTCTTTAGTGTTTTATGATTTTCCTCTTCATTTGACCATTTTAGGCTGCGTATAAATAAATAATAGACTTAAGTACTGCTGTGATCTAGATATTTTCATCAAGTGAACAGCAGGATGGTATTAGTCCCAAATTACCAATTTACTCCTATAAATGTTCAGCTAATTATTATGCTTAATAATTTTTTCTTATAGTAAAAACAGTTGTAGTAAAATAATCCTAATTTAGAAGTAATAAAATCCTATAAGTAGTAGTAGTTAGTACCTATATAATTTTAAAAATAACTAGAAAATCTATCGTTCGCTTATGTTGGGAAATTCAAAATCATTCTTACAAAAACGTTGTATCCGATTATGTCTCAATAGAGAGCGGTCGGAATAAAAATTACGGAAGCGAAGAGAATATTTCAGAATAACGGATGTTAACTGTGGGTGTAACTTTTGTCTTGACAGAGAGACTGAAAGTAATCAAGCTGGTACCGTAGCCGCTGTTCAAACGAGGTCGACAATATCGGTCAGAATATTGCTCGTTATGGTCTAGTCAACAGTCACAGCGAGCCAAGGCGCTTTGCTCTATCACATTAATAAACTCCTTGGGATATCTTGAGTTTTCTTTGGATAATTTTCTTATGAAAATGTAGATATTTTGTTATATAAATCACAAGTATGACACTCAATTAAATATTTAAATTATTTATTTAGATTGAAACATAACTTATATAAATATTTTAATAATATTACTTAATAGATATTTTTAGTAAAGCGCGTTTCTGTCAATGTGTGAGTTATACGCTATCCTAGCTATATATTATAGCGCTAAATTTAACTAATGAGGTAGATTTATGACATTAGACTGCCTCTTAATTATAAATATAATATAATTAAGTGAAAAACTGTTATCCATATTGTACAAAATCCAGAGATTATTTTTGTTTCGCTAATAATTTTCGTTTTTAGGCAAGTTGCTGTTGGTGTTCATCAATTTGTTTCCTGTGTTTTTAAATCCACCTAAGTCAAACAGTCGCCAGAAAAAAAAAATTGAAAAAAAAGGCAAACAACCAAAAAGCACGATTTCATATAAATTTTATTGTAGCAAATGTATTTACACATTTCACAATTTTGCCTTTGAAGTAATGAAACCAGTATATCTTACGAAATTTGTTTGTACTTGTATGAAACATTGAACCAAATTTGATGCGATTGATGTTAAATTGTGGTTTTAATTAGGCGTGTATCAGGCACTACCTTCTTGCCTATCATTAGATTGAATATTGATCATGAAACAGTTTGAGAAATCTGAGGCCAAGACCTCTTTAGGTTGTAGCGCCACTGATATTTTTTTAATAAAACAGTACACAAGTTCTTAACCACCTGGCAGTGCAGACAGTGGCGGATTTATAGATTGGCCGCCCGTAGGCTATTCAATTTTTGCCGCCTCTAAATTTTCATATCTTAGTCCACAATCATATCAATTCTCTATCAATAAAATTCCAACTTTATAATTTGTGCTCCATCATCCTATTGATATTACATCATCATTATTGAGAACTATGGTACCGTGTTAGATCCTTGATTATTTTTACAGCAAAGAATTATCAAAAAACATTATTTTAAGAAAAAATTTCTCAATCGTATACCACTTTTAAAGTAAGGTAAGGTATGTCTTAAAACTATACAATACTTACAAAATATGAATTAAGCTTACGTAAAAAACATACATTTGGCGAACGTTGATTAACATTTATTATTACTCTCGCAGTTTAAAAACAATACAATAAATATATCTTTTCTTTATTATTTGTTAGCATTATGATTTAAGTTAAATTATAAATGCATTACAATACTTTTTTGCGAGACTTTGAATTCGCAAAATCATTTATTATAATATCGTCGTACGAAATCTTGTTCATTAGCTCTGACTCTATGCACAAGAGAGCTAAAGCGTTTAGCTTTTCTTGACTTAGTCGATCGTAGGTAGTTCTTTACTCTCTTCAAGCAAGAGAAGCTTCTTTCACCTGAACAATTTGCCGCTGGTGTACAAAGAGCCATACGAAGTGCTATATCCAAGTTTGGATAAATGTTTCCTAGATTATGTACTTGCAGGAATGAAGACAGACTTATTAATGATCCAGAAATTGGTTTTATTGAAATTCTTTCAGACGAAAGGTAGCTTTGAAAGTGTAGTAATTCCTGAACTAAGTCTGTTTCTAAATCATTAGGATTCAGTTTTTTATTTAATAAAAATTAGTCAATTTTGGTCAGTATTTTTATTAGACCATCGATATTATATCGATTGAATTGATTAAGCAGATCTCATAATGATTAGGTACACGGAGAAAAAATTATAGCAGTTATCAGTGAAGAATATATGTAAAAATTACTAAATTTCGATTATAATATCGAATCGCGATATTCTAAAAGTTCATAATCATTAATGTATAATTAGTAAAGCGTTTAGGAATTGTTCATGCAGAGATGTTGAAATATTTATTAATTAGCACTGTATATGAGAATATTTCGATTTTTGTTAAATATTTTAATTTCTCTCCAATTTTCGAAATTCGTATTATGTGTGTGTATAATATATTTTTTTTTAATTTGTAAACCGAAATAAAAAAATTATGAACTAAATTTGCCGCCCCTTAAAATCTGCCGCCCTAGGCTCCAGCCTACTCATCCTGCTGGTAAATCCGCCACTGAGTGCAGAGACTTTTAGCAATGTCTACGGTCGGCGGCATTTGTAAAAAAACAACATAAGATAATTTTGTAGAATATTGACACTAACAAATAAATTACGAATATTATACATAACTATATAATAATCAAAATAAATCAAAACTTGGAGATAAAAATGAGTGGCGGAGTGTTTATTGCCAGTTCTTCTCTTCCGTTCTACGCCCTTGATTTGAGAACTGGTAATGTAAAATCAGAAGCATTTAATATAAGTATATTTCTTTTTTGACGTTCATAACTGTACTTTGTGTTACCTATATGAATAAATGATTTTGAATTGAACTACATTCAATAATGACCAAATCAAACATACATTCCTGAAAATAAAATCAGTAAACTTCGGAATTTTGTAAGTAATTGGTTAACCCGTGCCATTTTACTTTCACGCTACCCGTCAGAAGTATGTGGGGTCACGGAGGGTCCACTCAATGAAATGTGGTTTAAGGTAAGCTCTTAATTAAGTTAAAATAGAACATATTAAAACACAAATACACACTGCATGTATAGAGTTCAATTAAGTAATATAATGGTAGATGGTCTGAGGCAAAATAATGAATTTTTAATAAGCTTTTGTAGCTGGGTTTTAAAGGAATTTACTTTCAACTCATTTCACAAGTTTAGTGTATTAAAGATATTTACAACGTCATATGTTAAATTATGAAACAAAAACAATAGGCAACTAATTCACTTAATTTATGGTAAAGTGACATTTATTTTGTATAGTATAGTAAATGTTATGATTTTTTGTCCTTCGTCTAGTTTTTCCAAAAAAAAAACTATTTCAATACCAATTAATACAGATTGAGGAGACTAAATTTAGATGATATCGGAAATTAGACATTTTGCGTCAGAAACCTAAAAAATAGTATCTTGTACAAAATTTGCCTAGGTTTTTTTACTTTTATATTATCATGATTCAAAAGGGACATCGTTTTCTTAGTTTATCGTCATGAAAACCAGAGATTTTTAATCGAACTCGCTTTCAGAAAATTTGCGTGAGACGAGATTTCTAAACATCCGCTCATAGAAGTTCATGTACACTAGAAGATAAATGATGTTTACGTTGCTACAAACGTTACAAATTAGTAATATAGCCCCTCTTAAACATGATGTAATCAAAGAAATATGCAATTCATGTATTTTATACGCTTTATATTAGCTTCACCTGTATGTATGTATGCATGTATGTATGTATGTATATAACCGACTCCTTCGGACTCGATTTTGACCCACTTTAAACGGACAGATTTTATTCAAATTTTGCGCACCTGTCAAAGATCGATGACAATGCAATAATACGAAAAAAAATATAAAAAAAATTTAACTAAAAAATAAATAATAGTTTAAAAAAACTAAATGACACGCTTTTAAAGCACATCAAACTAAAAAGTGAAAAATAATTCCCAATTTAGGCGGAAAATGGTAATAAACAAAAAATACTGGTATTATTGTGAAAAAGCGTGGGGCGCTCTGTGCCATATTTTTCGTGTATAGAGTACTATCTTTACTACTATAGTAATATTACAAATAATATATATGACGGAGAAGTACAATAGATTAGAGACGAGGACATAGCAGCACCTGAATAATGGCGCAGGAAGGTCAAGGATTACACTGGAGAAAGGAAGGTAGAAAGTCAAATGTGAATAACTAACGAATAACAATATGAATATTGTCGTCTAAGGACAGGAAGGTAGAGACCGGAACTGATTGTTGACAAAGCAGCAAACGAGACCCGGAATAATGACTAGAAAGTACGACCTGAATTTTAACAAAAGCAGAACGAGCGGATAAATTATAATTGAAAGTAGCAAAAATATTTTTCTATTGTTTCACACAATCTACTCGTATTACACAAATAAATCGATTACGGCGGAATGGCTTCATTCTAGAACGAGCTAAACTAAAATTACAGCCGACAGAAACCAGTGGATTGTCTTAGACTTTACTCAGTTCCTGTACGAAAGACATTTACTGAATCCACTACACTGAGCTCTCTGACATTCAATTTAACTTACTGTTAAACTTGCTGAGATTTGGAATAGAACGTGGAACGAATTTCGTCAAACAATATTTGGTTGAATCAACATTACATAATTGTTATAGATCTCGTCTAGTCTATTTTGCTTGCGCTCGGTTTGTTTGCTCTGTAATGTAGATTGATATTAAATGGATCAAGCGAATTTAATCGATTAAAAACCAATGAGTTATTTATGGAAATCTATAGCAATTTTATATTTTATACGTTCAGTATTAGTTTGAAAATACTAGAAGAAACATTTAAAAGTTCCGAGGTAAGAGCTTTTGATCCAACTGCTAAACCCTGAAATATATAGGTCATTATTACGACCCCGTAATAAAAGAGATGTACAATAGTATTATAGTATTTGAAGACACGTTTCGCATACATCGAACTCATTACTACGAGTACAATAATAAAAGAAAAAGGGAAATCTTTAATAACTAAACAGATTTAGTAACAATACGAGGGAATTCCGCCAGATTAAATTATCTTAATTTTCTTTTGTCTCACACAAATCCTAACTTTGAAGATGTTTCGTCGAATTTGCGGTATACGGAATGACGGTTGAGCACGTTTGTGGCGGCTTTTCGTAGGGCCGTTACGGGCCATAAATTTTATTTTATGTACACTCTAGCGATCGAAAAGCTTGAAAATTGTGGGCTTGGTACGCGATCAAATTTATAAATTGTTTGACGAAGTGTAACTTTTAAGATTTATTCGATGGACGTTAAGTATGTATGTCGGACATATTACATTTTAACTTACGTACAAAAATTAATGCCGCACGTACTGGTGGATGAGTCTTTGGAATACCTAACTTAGTAGACAGATTCGTCAATTAAATGATCGCTAATGGTATATAATAATTCTGATTGTGTTAACATCTAAATAATGTAACACCACAGCTACGAAATTTATTGCTCGATTAGTCTGGGGTTTTGAACATATAATAGCATTCAATCTAAAGAGTGGTTATGTATGGCTTAATCGCACTTTAGTACTAACATCTATATTATACCTTTATTCAAACGTACTTGCTGGTTAAATTTTCTTGAAAGTATACCTGAAAAGACGCGTCTAACAAGTGGGAACATTAATAAATTACGAAAACCCATCATTTCAGGCACTTACATTTGAAAAATTACCCCCATTTTTCCAAATTTTCTGAAACTGGCGACAGCAGGTGTGAACGTCAGATTATTTTAAAAGAATCATTTTTCTCTAACAAGTTCCAATCATATATTACGTCTTTGATGTTTTTATACTTACGAAACTTAAAGCGTATGAGACCCCAGCTGACTTATCCGATAATGCGATGCAATATATAGTTCATTGTGTGCATACTAAAAGATGGAATCGTATTATACTAATACGTATATTCTACTCTCAATAGGAAGGTGGTATAAAATTACGTTGTGCCGTTGTGCCGTGTGTTCGCTCTTCAAGATGTGTGTCATAAGCGGTGTTATATCACGGCACGTTCTTCAAATTTATTAATTACCGAAATAATTATTCTTACATTTCTTACCCGGCAAAAGATGACCAAAGACAAAATATACACCAAATTTAATCGTATTATCAACACGTTTTGCAAAATATGTTAGAGAGCATATATTATGAATTCAGGTGATACCTCTGACAAAGTAGGGCACTTGTTCAACAGGTTTTAGTATACGATGACGGGGCTAATATTACCACGATATAAAATCCCCTAGCGGCTTGATTTATTGTCTGAATATCCTTGATATACTTTGGAAGTTTTGCTGAAGCCATCGCTAATGCCAAAAATCTTATAAGCTTAAAAGCTTTAGTTAAAATTCAACGTTTATAGTCAATATGATTATTAAAAAAATAATGGAAATATATTTAATAATAAGGTCATAATTCCATAAAGCCTTAATGGGGCATGGTGGGTTTTGTATCTGTGTCTGCTCTACTGGTCCTTTTACCTTATAATCAGCCTCTTGTACCTTCTAATCTGAATGACGTATATTCTTGTTTTAAAGGACCCAGGACCTCGAGCATATTAAATATACCAAATATAAAGAAATAAAAAAAATTGGGTGTAAAACTCCAATGATCAATAAAGATTAATTAACGCCCTTACAAGTAATATATTCGTACAAATAAACTTATAGCGTTCTCAAAATAATCACAAACAAGTGCATAAGCTTTGATATCCGGAAGAAGGCGAGAAATACGAAAGCGAAAGGATTACTGTATCTTATCTCAGCGCCAGTTGACTCACTTTGAGAACCCCACTGGGAAACACTTGGAGAGCTCAAGACAAATGGAATCCTCTTCGCGATATTCGCAAGTGGTAATTGTAAAATAACACTCATTTGTTTTCAACGACGCCTGTAAACTTTCAAATCCACTTTCAATTACCTAACTCCACGAGATATGAGAGCTCACTATATCTATATAATCCAAATGAATTGTAATTATTATAGATACAGTGATATATCAATAATAATTACAATTCATTCATTACATTCAAATTCTCTTTACAATATTAATTAACATCGCTAAAGGCAGTCTAGCTAGTTAGTTAATTAGTATTCAAATTACACTATTTAAACAAAGCTTATCGACTTTTTGTTTGTGTTTCATATATTGATAAATGTTGATATTGAAATCTATATGTAGATAAGATGTAACTTTTGTTCTTTGTTAAACAAATTTAACACTTTTTACTATTAATAGTAATTCTGATTTCACGACTTGTTACCAAATTTTACATATAAACTCTTTGATTTAAAGGTGCTTCTCGCATAAAGGTACTATCATATAAACAGCAAACAATATCGAGTCTGTTAAAATTGTTGAATGTACCGAAAATAACCAACTTGACAACATTTATTTGATAACGTGTCCTTTCAATAAAATATAAATTAAAATAGGAATCGGATTGCTTTGTTATACCCGAGCGTTCAATGAATAAAAGCTGTTGTAAACGGAGGCCGCATGTCAGGATTTAATTGAAACCGACGCAATCCGAGTTGGGTCGACATGATGTGTCATACGCGACGCAGTAATTACCACAATAGCGTACACCACTGTACTGACGTCGAGTGGTCATCGTGGATACGAGCCCTAGAGCCTCGTGCAATTAACCCGCTATCGAATTTGATAAGCATCAACTTTGGTCATTCAGTTTTAATGGATTGTGCGAGTTATACACACATGTATGTGCTAGAAATTTTTGTTTTCATTATAATGGATCTTGAGTTTTCTTGAACGTTCAATACGTTTATAAGATAATGCTATACGATTTATTAAAGTTCATCAGAAAGTTCTCGATACATCAGAGACATTGTAAAACTTTAGCCGACGGTCGAGTAAGCTCAGCACGAAATTGCCAATCCTCTTTCACAATGGACCGTAAAATGGTTTTCCGTTTTTGTCCGACCGAGCGAAGCGGTCGTTGATTCACCGGACACGTAGCGCGGCGGGCTATCACTAGTTGGGTAAATTTGTGAAAATAACTCTTTTATAGCCTCGCACCTGGGTGCCATTTTGTTTTTAATGGGATCCATCAAAATCATATCAAGCATGTTCTGCTTACAATACCATTATTTGGTTTTTAAAAGGTAGTTTTAATGTCCGTATAAAGACGCGTGACGCCTGCATAATTTTTTTTCATATACTCCTAGTAAATTTATGAAAAAGTAACCAGTTTGTACATAAATTATAAACACAATAATGGCATTACGATGAAAATAGCTAAGACAAAGACTTATATAATAAACTAGCTGGCCTGGCGAACATCGTACCGCCTAACAGTCGATTCTTTTTTTTTAAATTCTTATTCTGCTATTCGGGACACTGGTCTAACTAGTAAGATAAAAAAAGGGGTTTCATTTTTTTATATATAGATAACCAAAAATAATAGTGCACAAATAATTATTGTTAGACTACAAATACTTACGTCCATTTATTTGTATGACACGTTGTCTTTTTAAGTCGTTCAAAGAGAGGCTCTTAAAATCAATAATAAAAATAATTTAAGTAAGTAATCATCTGATTATGTCATGGTCGTAAGAATAAGTACAGCATAGTAAATTGGAATAACAATATTCCTCAGATGCGATATACCTGATACTAGCAGTATTCTTCGCTTGTCCGTGGCATAAGAAAACCACAATACAAAGATAAGGTATTGTTAGTACTTGAGCGAGATAAAACAGGTTACATAAGCGAGTTGAAACCTCTGTCGTTGACAGCTACATGCAATATCTCGGTTCCGCCCGACCAATATCTCTGTTGGCCTTTAAAAATAACGCAACCAGCGAAAAATACAGTAATGGGACCACTACTTTTATTATTCACTTGTGTCATTCGACGGAGACTTTATTGTGAATATTTTTTATTAAACTTTCTCCAAGCCCGCATTTTATTACTATATTTTATGCTGCTATGAAACGTCTTTTATAATAAGCGAGATGAAACTACCATGATGCATTTTGTAATTTCATTTTTCGTACTTAAATACTAATTTTAAAGTTACGGCGACATATTTTTGGTGTTGTATTTTGTTCAATAATTTACGTTTAAATAACTTACTTAGCAAATATACAAAAAAACTTTTCATTGTGAATTGATTACACGATTGCAGGTTAGGTAAGTTAGTGTTTTAATTAAAATATTCTAATTCAAAATTACTTAATGTAAAGGTGCGTATTGCGTATTTGCGAGGTAAGGATCATCACCGCTACCTTTTGTCGGAGTCATTGTAATTACGGCATAAGAGAAATGCATATTGACGTCAATACAAAGAATACGAAATGTGTAATGGCTATTAATTTATTTTAGCATAGAAGTATTAGAGTGTTTTCAAAACAGAAGCGACCGCTTTCGACCCATTACATTTTCAGTGAAAGGGTGGTCAATATTGACGTCACGCGCCGCACGACTCCGGTGACTGGCAATAAAGACCCCAGTTTGTAGATTGTTGCTTTTATATATTGCATTTTTCTGCTCTTTAAAACCCGAAAGTTATGACTTGACGCTCCAGATTTAATAGCCTAAACCATTCAAATAATAATGGCCAAACAGATTTTATGTATCAACATTAGGCATTTCACCCTGTAGTAAATAAATTGTATTAATGTTGTAATTAACAACATTGCACACATATTGTATCAATATTGAATAATAAAAAGAATGTACTGGACCGTGATCACATAAACACGAAAAACATATCGCAATATGCAAAATATTAGACGGTTAACACCAAGGCATAAAACAAACTATGCGACATCTTATAAAATTAACACAAATATTGTTTAAAAATCTTCAATATAAATTTTTCTTATCCACGCGCTATACTCGTAAATTTACTTTTAACTTATTAACTATTTCTTTATTTACCTCGTACAGACACCGATGAAAACAAACAAGTAATATTAAAAATGTATATTCTAATTGAACTTGAACTTGAAATTGACTTTCAAATTCAGCTACGCTTTTGTCATCGTTCGCTAATTTACAATTCCCTTGTAACAAAGAATTAAGGTATTGCAAAGTTAAATACTACCTTTGAAATTATTTTGTTGTTCTGCTTAGATATTTATTATTCAGTCTTGTACTTAAATGTATTTACTTAAATGTAGGTTATTCAAAAGAAAATAATATACGAAGAATGAAGATACTTATTTTTTTATATTCTTAATCACATTTAAAGTAAGTAAACAAGCTCTTCATAATACCAGATTTTGCGGCCATCCCATATCACTCAAGTAATCATGACTGGTTTCGTGTTCTGTGCCATGAAGTGTATTTACCCTCAAGTAAGAAAATATGAAAAATAGCACAATAATGTATGATATTTCTCTAATACTGTAGTAGAGAAATATCAACCTGGTACGGTACATTTGCTACCTCTTATTAGGTTTGGAATTATGGGTATTCCTAATAATACTCTAAAATATATACGACTTAACTATTTTCAGCTTAGGGCTACTGCGTATTAACTAATCAGGCCGTAGGACGTTCTAGATCATTATCGTTCAGAATTACGATAAGTTCAAATTCTTAAATCAAACTATAAACGATAAAGGTACCCTTATCCGAATCCTAAGTATATGGAAAGGATAATAAAGGTGATCGTATAGCTATTTACTTGCGCAGATCTGATTCGGTTAGGAAAAGATCGCGGAACGGAAACATTTTGAAGTATCCACGAACATTGGGTTGTGGATATTCGGGTCACGTGCGGGTAACAACGGAACGACGCTAAAGCCCCGGGGTTTGTTGTGATATCGACACTGTTTTTTCAATACCTGACCTCAGTCGTTGTTTTAGACTCCAGGCGTTTTTTAGCGATCAAAACTATAGCTGGAGTATATGCAGTGAAACATAAAACTCACCTACAATACCAACACAATTGCACAAAAAGTTATATCCTGTATTTAGACAGCCTCCCAATATACTGGCAGATATGATACACAAAAAAGTACAATCAAATGCCGTAAAAATACTGGTAGCTACCCAATAGATCATGAAGCAGTGACATATTTTATGCCTCTATTTCATTAATTTTGTTTAGGGCAAGTAGGTGATCAGCCTATATGTGTTGCTCGCGATGTTTTCCTTTACCGTACGAGGACGTTTTCATTTTATTAATTGTTGATAAATCTATTCGAACAATCGGAATTCAAACGGTTGAGGATCACAGATGGAAACACTTTGTTAACATTACTCTTACATAACTTAAAAGGCTAAATAATGACTAATCACAATTTTGTAGAAAAAACTAGTAGGTATGTAGTGCTGCTGCTATAACAACACTGAACAAGCATCGCTGCACATGCTGCTGCAATGTCCAAGTACGAACTATAGCAGGAAACAACCGTCAGACAAAAGCTGCATTTCTCCAGTTAATGACACACCCCGAACACAGAATGTACCTGAAGAATCTATGCGAACGGATAGTTCAGAAACCTCAAGTTAGAAATAAAAATGAAATAGTTTTGCAGCCTGCGACACCAAGTGGTTCAGTATCCCATGAAATATATTCCCAGCATATTAAAGTACATACATGTCTATAACAAGGTCTCTTCCGTGTTAGGGAAGAGGTATAAGTAAATTAATAATAAAAAATAAAAAGGAGTTATTCAGTTTAGTATAAGAAGGGATTTGTTTAATGTGTATGTTCTTAATGAACACACTATATTAAAAAAAAAACATATGGGGTGGTTATTGCTTTAAATAAAATAAGAATAAACCAAGGTAAGAACTAAATGTAGCATTCACACATCACTTACAGACAGTTGGAGGACTGAAACCCCCGATGGGACCACAAACAATGTAACTTTAGTAGGCATTTCCCTTTGCTCTACCCAAATAAAATCTTATTGTTCTTCCGTACCTTCAATATAGACAATTTAAACTTAGACTACAAAGTATTGATTAACATAAATCCCAAGCGATCCTCAGCGAAACAATAATTAATTTAGGTGTGTGGACAAAGCTGCGTTCGTGGAAAGTAATCGTAAAGTGTATCATAAAAAGGAATTAGCCAAATGGACTTATTACAAAAATTACACTCCCGCAGTCATTTTCGAAACTCTCGTTAGATAACAGTATCATTTAAAACCAATGTTTGTCTGTACAATTATAAATGACCTATATTGCTTCGACTTCCGGCACCATCACTTTAATACGGCACTAGGTTTTTCGACATTTATTTTAAATCATCTATACACTATAACAAAGCCGTACATTAATAATTAGTCGTAATTTCTCATTTGTATCTGAGATTCCTTTCACTTACGTACCCACCTGAACCGTTCAGAAATAACGGCATAGTGTTTAACGTTATTTTCTGATATAGTAACAGCCTTCTAAGCGTTATTCACGTTGGTTCATTTCACAGGTGTTTATTTTCCATGGGCTTGTAATTATTATTATTTATAATAAATTTTAAATTACAACTTAATAAATTATACTTGCATATGATTCACATATATCTTCCATCCTTAAAGTAATTCATATGAAATGATTATGTTAAAATTCAGTAATTTTACTTATCATTTAATCTTAAACAGTTAAACCACAATTATTAAATATAATACACACACAGAGTAGACACGTTTGCCATAATAGAAAAATATAGTTTTACGTGATCTGCTTCGATATTGCTACATTCTATGTTCAAGGCTTTGTATAAGTTATACATATACTTTTAACGCGTTTCTCTTATTAATAAAATTCCTCATAGATTAAAAGAAATATAAAATAACTTTAAGTATTAAAATGAGAATGACAAACGTTGATATTAATTATCAACATTCTCTGTTGTAAATATGAAATAGTATTTATTTTCCTTGGTTTGAATTTCTATATGTAGTTATGAATGACTATTAATCTTTAAAATCAACAAAATGTAAAAAATAATGTTGCCTTTTTTATATCCTCTAAAATAATATCTATTATACCAAAAGTTAAAATGCAAATGTCCAATAATATCGTTATAAGTATAAATTATTTAAAGGTAATTTTTCATATTTGAATCCATTTGGCATTCAATTAGATAAATGAACATCCGAGTCCAATCTCCAAGAAAAGCTAAATTTTCTTTTAAAGTGCTGATTTCGGATGCGATGAAATGCAAATCCGAAACGCTTGTTAGTCTGTGAAACTTTTGTTTGGATCTCGCTGTGGTTGTTATCAAACATTCTACACTGAATAAAAATATACCGCTTCGGGGCAAAAAAACTTCACAGTTTGTAAGCAATGTTTGTGTTGCTACCTTTATTGTTACTTATTTATTTTATCCTTTGTTTTAAAACTTATAATGTAGCCAATGCAACGGGGTGTTTGATGGTTTGACAATGTAACGTTTATCTTTAAATATATCAAATTTATATATATCATGCAATCAAGATTTAATCAAATTAAATGTTATTGGTACTAATAATTAAAAAGTTAATTGTGGTAAACTATTAAAAGCCGCTTTATATATTTTTTAAATAAATAAAGTAATAAGGTAAATCAAAACACTAAAAATATATACCGTAACTGGTTCACCTCAATCAATGCACAACACATGGAACAAATTATCTAAAGTATGATTTATAATATAATATTCATATTCAAAATGTTGCTACGATATTGTTACTACGACACAAGTGCTACGTCGTAGCATATCCTTGTACTTTGAAGTTTGTCGAACAATTGTCATACTTTGGACGGCCAGTTTCAGATCTCATATCTGAAAATAAGTTGGATTAACTTGAAAATGGTTCGTGTATTTTAGTTAGTAATAGTTTAACGTAGAGTTATAACAACAGGTTTATATATAGATAAACACGCAGATTATCTTACTTCGATTGAGTGGTCGAACCAAGCATAAGCTTTTAGCCAATGTAGACTCTTATATCAAAATTAAGCGGCTGATGCCAATAAACTAATTTATGACGTAAGCAATACCGACGTCATCATCTTAAATAATTATCGTAATGATACTCTAATACGTCTTTGTCTATGGCGTCTGAATAATTATTATATATTTAATAGGTTTTGAAAAAACGGAGCTTTCATAAGAATATTTGAAACTAACAAAGTTGCGAAAGTCAGGTTTGTACTAGAAAATCAATTGCAATCTCGATGTAGCAGAAAGAGAATTTCCGAAATTCAAAGTGCTCAATAAGTGTCGTTAAATGAATACGGACGGACGAGGTAAAAAATTCTCGAAAAAATACTTTCTCGGACCGCATGTAACGTTCACGCCGAACGCAGGTGTTACTAATGTGTCTGACCTGTTTCATGGTGACGAAGGTGCTAATAAACGGTACTGAAATTTCCGTGTTGATCGGATATAGATTTTACCCGAAGTAATCGTTTTTTTACTAGAAGGAAAAAAAGTTAACATTGTATAGTAATAAAAAATCCGGTGGCACTACAACCCTATATGGGTCTTGGACTCAGACTGCATCCGTTTATTATACATAGACAAGTGACAAGGTGATCAGCTTTCTTCTGGCACATGTCGTCGTTTCTTAAAATGTTTTTTCGCCGTACGAGTACGAGTGTTAGATGAGCACATAGACAGGAAGTTTATTAGTGCACAGCCGGGGATCGAACCTACGGCCACAGGAATGAGAATGGGACGCAGAAGTCATGGGGCCAATACTACTTTTATAAAATATGTAAAAACTTTTTAGCTGCCTCAAGGCTAAAGGACTGTTCTGTTCTCATTCTTCTCATCATCACGATACAGGAATTGCTACTTGCTATTACAATTTTTTCTGACAAAATGTTTTTAACCTAATAGAGAAATATCACAAATACGAAACACAAATCAATATATATATCTAACTCACGCTATATATTTTTAAGTCTTTACGAAGTTACATTCACCAAGCGAGTAAATCTTAATTGCGTACATAGGAAGTGAACATTAGGTAACAGAAATTTCTCTATGAAAGAAATGTAATTATTTATACTAAAACACTATACAATATACTCAAACAAAGACTGCATATGCCGAACTTAGAAAATAACAATTGTAACAAGGAATGAAAACATTTAAATATCCATTACTAACGGCTTAGATTGGCTACTATGAGAATAAAAAGAAATGTCAAATGTGGTGCTCAGCCGAGTAGCATTATTGCAAGACATCTCAATTTAAACTTTCGGCCGCTGCCATTCTACCGTATACCCGTAACTGCAGAATTAATTTAAATGAAATCATCACAGTTTATTCTAGTGAGATGGTGGGTCGGGCGTTCAAGCGACAAGAAAGAGCCCGACTCATTTACAATTCCAATTAAGGACAATTCTCATTTACTTTGTCTTGCAGCAGTAACAAATCAGTGTAGCCCTTTCAACTCAAATTATTTGAAACGAATATTTGCAATATTTCAAGGTTTGATTTATAATTGAGATGGGATGCATTAATTTTAATTATATTATTTTTATTCAAAATTCCGGGAAGCAGAATATATTTAGAGTGGAATAAGGAATTCGAATTCAGAATTATGAATGCTGCCGAAATTGTAATAGTATTTCACTATTACTAAGTAAAAATTTCTTAACGCAAAACTCGAAGACGGCCACTTTTTTTTAAATTTAATCCTTGAACTTTTTGAGGAAGGTTTTTATGGAGAGAAAACTTGGAAATATAGAAAAAAAATTGAAAAATTAGTTTTATTTAGTACTTAGGTTTTTATTCCGGAAAAGTCTCTATGGGTAGCATAGCAAATTTTTCCATATGTTGGTATGTTACTACTAAAAAGGTAGGCTAAGTAATAAAAACATATAAGAGCGAAACGAAGTTCGCGTGGGCAGCTTACTAATAAAATACTACGTTATGACGTCGTCGAATAAAAATTTATTAAAAATAAATATTTATCCTTTTTAATTACTTTTACTGAAACATATTTCAAAGAATAAGCGAGACTGCGAAGTATCAATAATGTTGTGGGCATAATAACATTTAAGTTGTTTAATTAAGTAAATAGGTTGACGGGATAGTTCAAAACAAAATTCTTTGAAATATTTCAGTTAAGATGACATAAAATAAATTAAAGAGCATTATTGGACCGTAACTATGAGCTATGTTATATCGCTTCGCCGCACTTAAGGGTTGGTTCACTTTGAATACTATCTGCTCACTTTGAATGATCCTTTTCCTCAATAAAATCCCAACTTAAGTACCGTACTGTAATAATGATGTTTACGAACGGACATCATAGATTCAATAAAGACTCCAGTTTCAGACTGTATAAAAACCCATTTTTTTTTTTTTTCGGCGAGAACTTTAATTTACACATTACACGCAAGAATCTAAATTGTCATGTTGATATTTTTCACAATAGTTTTTATAAATTTAAAAATATTATTCGCTTCAAAAATGTCATTAAATTTAATATATGTAATATGTATACTGTATGTAATAGTTAATATTTAGTAAACCAGAACTGAAGATGCCACTGAAATGGTAGTACAGGTGTTATTATACTTCAGGTTTACAAATGTTGTTTAGTTTGTAGTAACTTTATGTATTCAATCAATATGTTAAGTATATTTCTGTACAGAAACATATAAAACATACATATGAACAAACATATAAATAAAAATAACAAGACTAAATAAAAATAAAATAAACGCAAACATATTTTAAATTTTTATCAGATATATCACTTAAACCATCCAATATTTAAAGTAAAATCCATTTTTATTATTCTTTCAGTGATTTCCACTCCGAACTATTTGCTTGTTTGCAAATAAATTTTAGTAAAAATCCCTTTTATGCTAGTTTCACTTTAAGAGCCGTGTCAAAACTTGTTCTCATAGCATTCCATGTTGATTTATGACTTTTGATATGTCAATTCTCTGTCATCTCATATGATTTATAAGGTCATTTAGATATCCTATACTCGATTCCGTAAAATCTTATAAGTCGTAAAACAATATCTTGTTATTTTGTTTTAGGTTGTGTCCATATCTTAGTCCTCCTGATTATTCTTTGGAAAATTATAAAAGTTAGAAATTTGGCTAAGTTAGATAAAAAAAAGGTTGCGTGTACTTATGTACGCGCGTAAGAAGTTATACTTCTTTTGCATTATTAAATATAGTTTTTGATTGCATGCAAATAATTACTTACAATTAAATAATCAAAGACTGGAAAAGGAGTCATTATAGTCAATAAAGTTCAGTTTACAATTGAAAAAATAAATAAATATTTATTATTATTCTCTTACATTAAGTGTAACATAAATTCTATTATTATTCGGAGGCTAGAGCTGTAGCTTTCCACAGAAAGCTAGTTATAAATTACAATGTATAGTTATAATGATGCCACCATCTCTACGTCACTACTTTGTTATTAAAATTTGGAAGTTATAAATGGGATTCGATTAAATTGCCCTATAATTGAATAACTGCTTATTGTTTCTATATTAGGATACTTGTTATTCAAACAAGGTTTCTGACCTAACTATCTCCACGCGGCGTTAACTAAGAAGGGTTAAAAAAACGGGCAGGCATGCTAGGAAAATATTATTTGGAAAAAATATAAATTTGTATAAATAATCACAATAACGTTACCAATAAAATTTATGTTATGTTAACTCGTGAAAGATAATTTCAGCAAGCTTTGCGTATTTTTTAGATTTAACACGCGGTGTTCAAAAACATTACTTAGCAATATATGATACTGTTGAGTACCTACTGTTAACATTAAGGAAAAATATGAGCCTGAAGCTAAACAGTATGTTCCATTAGTGTCATAAAAGGCAGAATATCGGAATAACCGCGAGCCCGGCCCATATCCACGTGTGAAAATGCGCAGTAACATTTTATACGGGATCTAAATGTGAGCAGATGGCACAATGCGAATCGCTGGTAGTACGGCGTGGCCACAATCCGCCATTACATTTTATGCAAACACGAATGATTTCAGTACAATATCCGAAGCCAGCCTTTTACAATGTTTATGGAATAGTCAAATAGGCAAGAATTAGTAAAGAAATAAAAGAAAACATTAGGAAAGACAGGAGACAACATCGTATGGAAACAATAGAGAGACATATTAGACAGACAGGAGGAATAAAGAAGGCGTACAAAGAATTAACTAACAAGAAAGACTGGATTGTTAAGATGGAAGATAGAAGAGGAGCGAAGAAAATTGGTAGACAAGAAATACTCAAAATCGCTACTGACTACTACACCGAACTATACAAAAATAACACAAATAAAAGAGAAATAGACTTACCAGAGTACGAAACGGTACCTTACATCATGCAGGAAGAAACTGAAAAAGCTATTGACACACAGAAAAATTATAAAACTCCAGGGCCAGATGGCATTACTAATGAAATACTAAAGCAAACGAAGGTAGCAGTGGCACCGATACTTACAGAAATTTTCAACTACGTGATAAACACAGAAATCATCCCAAAACAGTGGACTGAATCCATCATAATCCTTATATTCAAGAAAGGGAATCACTGCGATATTGGAAACTATAGACCCATCAGTCTAATGTCTAACATTTACAAGATTTTTGCAAAGATTATTTTGGAAAGAATAGGAAGGAAATTAGATGAGCAACAACCCATTGAACAGGCAGGATTCCGTAAAGATTTCTCGGTGCTAGACCACATCCACACTGTAAGACAAATTATAGAAAAATACAATGAGTACCAGCTTGTATACTACATAGCTTTTATTGATTACAGTAAGGCTTTCGATTCTTTGATACACTCAAAAATCTGGGAAGCCTTAAAGGAACTGGGTATAGAGCACAAATATATAAGAATTATAAAAAACATTTATAAACACAGTTCGGCTTGTATCCGCCTAGAAAAAGAAGGAAATAAATTTCAAATACAAAAAGGCGTGAGACAGGGTGACCCCCTTTCACCAACACTCTTTGTGGCCGTAATAGAAATGATCTTCAGGAATCTGGAATGGAGGGACATGGGTATAACTATTAATGGCCGCGCGCTAACGCACCTACGATTCGCTGATGATATCGTATTATTTGCAAAAACACCAGCTGATCTAAACAAGATGATAAATGATCTAGCATCGGAAAGTGCAAAGGCCGGATTGAAGCTAAACCCGGAAAAAACAAAAATCATGACCAATGGCAACAAAGACCCTGTAATAGTGGAGCAGAACCAAATCTCCTACGTGGAAGAATATTTATACCTCGGTCAACTGATGTATCCAGACGATAACGGAAACAAAGAAGTCGAAAGAAGAGTTGCAAACAGCTGGAAAAAATATTGGAGCCTAAAAGAAGTGATGAAAGACAAGACCCTACACAATTCAACGAAAAGCAAATTATTTAACACATGCATCCTGCCAGTGCTGGCTTACGGGAGCGAAACATGGGCTTTAACAAAAAACGTAACAAATAAACTCTCCGTATGTCAACATGCCATGGAAAGGAGCATGACTGGGATCAAAAGAAAAGACAAAGTAAGGAGTAGCAACATCAGAGGAAAGACTAAGGTACAGGACATAACTTTGAAAATAAGAAGACAAAAGTGGAAATGGGCAGGCCACATGATCAGGGGAAAGGACAAATGGAGTAAAATAATCACACAATGGTACCCAAGAGATGGAAAGAGAAAGAGAGGTAGACCACAAAAAAGGTGGGACGACGACATTATACAAGTCGCGGGAACAACATGGGGTAGAGTGGCCATAGAAAGGCCAGAATGGAGAAGGTTGGAGGAGGCCTTTGCCATCTGGCAAACGGACAAGCAAAAGTGGAAGAAAAGTACAATATACGAAAAATAAAGAAAAATACTGGCATGTCCGAATAGAGGCTATAATAATAAATGGAATAGTCGGGCATGAGCGACGCTGATTCAACCGTGAAACCGTGTTGTTACCGAGACCAAACCTAATTACCTGTGTCATAATGCACAATAATATTATGCAAACATTTTACGATAAAATGTTTTATGGTCTCCTTTGTGGTGTTCTACATTATTAATGTCGTATGTCCGGTTTGTAAAATGAGTTAAACAATATACGGGCGTAGGAATTAGAAGTACTTTTAGTAAGAGGACTACTGATTTTAATACTTATTATATTAACGAAAATCGTATTTCACATCTTCTAGTGTAACCTATAAGAATGGCAACGTAAGTGCTACATAGGCGTAGCTGGTTGTCAAAGCTATTTTTAAGCTTAATTTTTTCTAAAATATTCCTTACGTCTTAATATAATATAATAATATTATGCCTAACGCCTAAATGTTCACGTAATATTTTTTGAACTTGACTCATACCAATGCCTAGGCTTGCTGTGCGTCGCACAGCACTGATGTTATCTTCAGTAGTCGCTGTTAAAGGACGTCCCTCACGCGGATCATCATGGTGATTGCTACGTCCACGCTTAAACTCGTTAAACCAATTGTAATAGTGGCACGAGATGGGGCTTCATAAAGAAATGCTAATCGCAGCCTATCATAGCTTTGTTGTTGAGTAAGCCCACAACGAAAGTTATAATAAATCAATAAAAAAAGTTAATGTTATAAAATATAAATAATATTATTCGTTTTGAATACAATCTTGTAGGTGGTTTGTGTGTCACTGAACCACGAAAGTAGGCGTCGGGATTTCTAATTTGCATAATTTTACCTAACCACCAAATAACATACCCTTAAAAAAATATATATTCTTATAAAACAATCTCCACAGAGCAAGTCGGACCGAGTGAGGGGTAACAGAGTGGAGTGGAACTGGGAACACCGGAAATGTGGCGATTGGCGCGCGGACGTGACAGACGCGGGAGTTTTTTGTTATTTATGGTGGCGTTGTGTAAAAGATTGTCTTCTGGTTGCGTATAATTTTCATTGTGGTATTTTAGTTAATTAAAAATTGTTTTGTAAGGAATAAAACTTCCTAGGTTGAGTGTTTTGTTACTTTTAATATTTATAGTTTGTGATTTCCAAGATCAGAAGTGGGATAACCACGCGTTTAGACCGTTTGTTTTCTAAATTTAGTACTTATTAGTGTTCAGTATTGGAGGAACCTTATCTCGGCCGTAAGTTTTATTTCTTATAAAAGCAAAATGTCTGGTCTTTCGTCTCGACTCGAGGGACAAAGGCATAGTCGCGAAAAACGGCGTTCTAGTTGTCGCGAAGCACGTCGCGATAGTGTAGATTCCCGATATACGCCGCCTGGTAGAAGTCTCTATAGTAGTTCATCAAACCGCCGGAATCGGACTTCCAGGCGTCGTGATGTATCGCACGACCCTCATAGCTCTCGTAAACGCCGCGATAGTTCACGCTATGTAGCTTTTGATAGGATTCTTAGTAGATTAGAAGTGATCGAAGCTAGACTACCTGTATCCGTAGATAGCGTGAGTCCGTCGCGTCCTGTGAACGGGAGTCATTTAGTTTCTACTCCATTGGCTGTACAGAGTTCTGCTAGTAAGCCAGGCTCAGGCATGGCTGAAGAGGTTATTGAGGGTAGTATTCCACACACACTGGATATGAAAACCAGTGAAGCAAAGGAGGAGGGGAGCGGTATTGTTGAAGCATTGACTGCATTGTTCAAAGCAAAGTCTCACAACTTTTATATATCGCCTTTTGATCCAAATGTACACGACTTTGATGTTTGGTGCAACGAGGTTGACCGTGCCCGGCTTCTAAATAATTGGGATGATCACGAATGTTTAGGACGGATAGGTAGTTGTTTGAAAGGAGATGCGAAGTTGTGGTTAAACGATTGGGTGACAAATGATCGATCGTGGAGTAATTTTAAACTAGAATTTAGATCGTTATGTCCACGTAACGTTGACATGGCTTCTGTATTATTTGAGGTAATGAGTACAAACTCTAATAAGTTTTCTACTTATGCGGAATACGCGCGTAAATCTTTGCTACGTCTTAATATCGTTAAAGGTTTATCCGATGAGCTGAAAACCGCTATTGTTGTTCGAGGCATTAGCGATCCCCAAATAAAAGCCGCGGCCACAAATGCTAAATTACACTCAAAAGGTTTGATTGAATTTTTATCTGTTTATATAAAACCTAAATACGATTACCGCCAATCTAACAATACCGTTCGTTCTTTTAGTAGTTCAGGTCCGTCTTTCACGCGAAAACGCGAGGCGTCTAGGTTTGATAATAATAAAATTACTTGCCACACCTGTGGAAAATTAGGTCATAAGAAATGGCATTGTCCTAAACAACTTAGAGCTGATCCTACGACTTCTACTCAGAGTGACAGTTTCACAAAACCATCTCCAATTGCATTAAGCGACAATCAGAATAGGTCAGTTAAATATTGCACATTTTGTAAGCGTAAGGGACATTTGATAGATTCATGTTTTCAAAAACAGCGTTCTAACAGTGGTGATAAAAAAATCAATGAAGTAAATTTTTGCTTAGACTTGACCCCAAACAAAGTAACGTAATATCAGCAGTACTTCAAAAAGTACCAGTCGATGTTTTGATCGATAGTGGGTCGGATATTTCTTTGATTTCAGAGTCAGTACTGAGATATTTTAATTTGAATAGAGTGCCAACTTATCGCTTGATGCGTGGAATTGGAAGTCAAGAAATTGAGTCGACTTCTCTAATTACGACAGTAATAGAATTTCCTGAAGTGTCATTAGAAATAGATTTATTTGTTGTTCCTTCTCAGTGCATAAATGCACCCATTTTGATTGGTACCGACGTACTGAACCGAAAGGGTTTGACATACATTCGAAGTAATGGAGAACAGCGGCTTGTAAGGTCTGGTATTGTACCGATTGTGCAGCATGTGGTCGCGGTGGACGATGGGAGTGTCAGGACCCCATTAATTGGTGCAGATAGGGATAGATTACTAACGATAATTCACGAATTTTCGGATTTATTTATCTCTGGCACTGCGGCCTCCACCGTGAACACAGGCAGCATGGAAATTCGATTAACTTCGACTACCCCGATAAGTCATCGTCCTTATAAACTTTCGATAGATGAAAAGAATAGAGTTCGTGACATTGTCAGCGATTTGCTCAGTAAGGGTATAATTCGGGAGTCTCAGTCTGACTACGCTAGTCCTATTATTTTGGTCAAAAAGAAAGACGGCAGTGATAGAATGTGTGTCGATTATCGGGCTCTCAATTCTATCACTGTCAAGGAGAGATTTCCCTTGCCGCTAATCGATGACCATGTTGACAAGCTTGGCAGCTATAAAATCTTCACCAGTCTTGATATGGCTACTGGATTTCACCAGGTGCCAATAAGGGACGATGACTCAATCAGCAAGACTGCCTTCGTGACACCTGAAGGACATTATGAATATTTGAAAATGCCCTATGGGTTGGCCAATGCACCAATTGTTTATCAGAGAATCATTTCCAAAACTTTAAAAACATTAATAGATGCTGGCAAAGCCCTTACGTATATAGACGACGTTTTATTACTGTCAAATTCAGTAGAGGAAGGCCTGGACACGTTGAAAGAAGTTTTACATACATTAAAAACAGCGGGATTTTCTATTAATTTAAAAAAATGTAGCTTTTTAGACTCAGAAATTGAATACTTGGGGCGATTGATCGGTCATGGTCAGGTCAGACCGAGTCTGGGGAAGGTCGATGCACTTATTAGATCTCCAAAACCCACAAATGTCAAGGAGGTTCGCCAGTTTCTAGGCTTAGCGGGATATTTCCGTCGCTACATATCGGGTTACGCTTCTAAGACCGCATGTATAGCAAAGTTGTTAAGAAAAGGGTTACCATTTTTGTGGGGTGCTGAGCAGGATACTGCTCGCGATTATATAATTCACTGTTTGACAAATGAACCGGTTTTAGCGATATTCAATCCCCGGCTGCCTACGGAACTTCACACCGATGCAAGTGCTATTGGTCTTGGTGCTATTTTGTTACAGGAACATGCCGGTAGGGGAAAGAGGGTTGTCGGTTATTTTAGTAAGTCCACCCAGGGCGCAGAGTCACGGTACCACAGCTATGAGCTGGAGACCTTGGCTGTCGTACGTGCGCTCCAGCACTTCCGCCACTATTTGATTGGTATAGCCTTTAAAATAGTGACTGATTGCAATTCATTAAAATTGACGGAGCGTAAAAAAGATCTGTTGCCTCGAGTTGCGCGCTGGTGGGTGTATTTACAAGATTTTAATTTTACTTTAGATTATCGAAAAGGGGCTTTAATGCAACATGCAGATTTTCTGAGCCGTAATCCTCCTCTTTCCACTGCCAATGTGTCTCATATTCGGAATCCAAGCAGCTGGGCGAAGATCGCTCAAACCGCTGATGTGGAGACACAAGAGTTAATTTCTAGATTAAGAGACGGGCAGCTTGACGATACTAGGTATGTGATAAAAAATGATTTGTTGTACTACAAATTTACACCAACTGGGGAAGACCCGCGACTCTTGTGTTACATCCCTAAGGGTCACAGACTCAGTTTGTTGAGGGTGTTCCACGATGAACATGATCATATTGGGACTGACAGAACAACTGACTTAATATTAAGACACTTTTGGTTTCCTAGTTTGCGACAGTTTGTAAAAAAGTACATAAGTTATTGTCTAGTATGTTTAGCACATAAAAAAGTTCCCAGGGCTCCGTCACAACCGATTCAATCCTGGACAAAGCCAGATATCCCTTTTTCTATTATACATACCGATGTCCTAGGGCCGCTCCAAGAGTGATTATAGTGGATGCATTTTCCAAGTATTGTTTGCTCTACTCTCTGTACAGACAAAACACTGACGAGCTAAAACGAGTTTTTTCAAATGCGGTGTCATTATTTGGTACGCCGTCTACAATAGTATGTGATCGCGCTAGAATGTTCGAAAGCGCTACATTCCAAAATTGGGTCAGTGATTTGGGATGCTCGATACATTTTATCACGCCTGGTATGCACCGTGAAAATGGGCAAGCGGAGCGGTACTGCAGGACAGTTCTCAACATGCTACGTGTTGAAGTAGGCAACAAAGGTTCCCAATGGTCCGATGTGCTGTGGAGGATGCAGCTCACTTTGAATATCTCCAAGCAAAGTACCACGCAGACGTCACCACTACAGTTACTGGTCGGTATTGACGCAGTTACTCCAGTCATCAGATCGTTAGTGCGAGATGTGGCACTTACTAACTCTAATCCCAATCGGGAGGCTCTTTTAACTCTTCGCAGACAACGAGCTTCGGAACTCCTTGCAACCAATCAACAGCGCCAGGATGCCTACGTTAACGAGGGTCGACGGCAGCCACTCACTTTTGCTGTCGGAGACTTTGTGTTTGTGAGCAAGACGGCACAAATCACCGGCAAACTGGACTCCGGCATGCGCGGGCCTTACAAGGTTATTCGCGCGTTACCGTGCCACCGTTACGAGTTAGAGCTACTAGCTGGTTCCTATGGGAAAAAGACCCAAGCTGCAGCTGAAAATATGATGTTGAGGCAAGGCGAGTGGACGCCGGATGCGTGCTCAGTTTTTTTTGAGACTGGTGAGTGATGTCAGTGGTGCTAATGTGTTTAGACCACATAGAGAACATGCAAAGGTATGGGTCTCTGTTTCAAATTTTTGTGGTGCTAATGTGTTTAGGCCACATAGAGAACATGCAAAGGTATGGGTCTCTGTTACAAATTTTTGTGGTGCTAATGTGTTTAGGCCACATAGAGAACATACAAAGGTATGGGTCTCTGTTACAAATTTTTCTGGTGCTAATGTGTTTAGGCCACTTAGAGAACATGCAAAATGTATGGGTCTCTGTTTTAACAAATTGTCGCTTATGAGAGCACTAGAAGCCGCTGTGGTTACAACAGTGTATGGCAAGATACTGAGTTTTATTTTTATTTGTGTTAAGTCTGAAGCTATCTAATTCTGTAATATTTGCTTTTTGATAGACCTTATCTGTGTGCGCTTGAGTGCACGCTTGCGCACATAGTACTGGTAATTGAGAAATAGAGATAAATGTCATTTTTCATCCCTCTAATCCAGGATATATGCTTCAGGCTATAACACTAAACTAAGTAAATTACTTACAAGTTCCTTCTATGTTTCAGAGACTGCATTAGACAATAATGAGCAGGTTGCAAGGGATGAAACAAATGAAGAGAGAAATGGCTCTGATGCTAGTGGTGCAAGTAATGCTGCGGTCGAGGACGCCGCACTGTCAGGAACGGCCGTCTTATAAAACAATCTCCACAGAGCAAGTCGGACCGAGTGAGGGGTAACAGAGTGGAGTGGAACTGGGAACACCGGAAATGTGGCGATTGGCGCGCGGACGTGACAGACGCGGGAGTTTTTTGTTATTTATGGTGGCGTTGTGTAAAAGATTGTCTTCTGGTTGCGTATAATTTTCATTGTGGTATTTTAGTTAATTAAAAATTGTTTTGTAAGGAATAAAACTTCCTAGGTTGAGTGTTTTGTTACTTTTAATATTTATAGTTTGTGATTTCCAAGAATATAGTATTGTCTTTTATTGACATAACTTATACACATTTAATTTATCGTATTGGCATAGTCTGTAAGGATAATGTATGTATTTCTGTAATAAATAAATAAATAAAACACTTTTTTACCGGATTTAATTTATGTATTATTATAAATTTACAATTATTTTACATAATTTTAAATTTTTCCGATGTTTCGCGTGCTTTACAGCGTGCGTGGTCACGGTGACTGAAGACAAAAGGTGTTGAATGTCAAAAAGTATCAGAGCTGTAGAAAAAGTTGTATTATCTGTATTTATTTCCTCTTTCTTCTTTTAGTCGATATGAACTCCGGGGAAATATATTTATATATTTTTTTTTAATTGTAAATAATATATATTTGATTGTTATGATTAGTAATAAATCCTTTAATTCTTAACATACCTATAAATAAATAAAAAATCTACAGAAGGCTTTATTTTTTTTTTATATTTGCTTTTTTTTAATTTTAACTGCACTAGAATATGTCACGTACATATTATCATTACTTGATCGTTAATAAGTAAAACTTTGCAATGCAGAGAATGATTGAACGTCAGTGACTGCTTTAAAAAGCTTGTCGCTGCAACTTTGTTTCCATAACGCGAGTAAGTTGCAACGTCACAAATAGTCTGAATTTAGACATATTTTTCCTTGGGCACTGTAATCGAATGTCATATGCGGTCACAACACGACAGAACTATTCACGGACTGCCAGCTGCCGCACTCCGCGACCTGATTTATGTGCCAACTTTCTGCACCTTGTTTCTGTAGCACTTGTACATGACATCTTAAATATACGAACACAGATAGGGGCACTAGTATTATGTTTGAGTTCCTAAACTTCAAAAGATACTTCTATTATCTCCTATTATTTATCAACTGAGTTAATCCTTATCTATTATTTTAAAAGGTAAGGTTTTTTTAAATAAGTCCGAGTATTTGCATAAGACATAACATACCTAATACACAAGCATAGCAGACGCGCACAAAGTTAAATGTTTCACATTAAGAGTTAAATCATTCATCATAAGTCATTTTGTATAAATTTTTAGTTCATGGCTGCGATCAGAAGCCTAAAAAGCGTTTTCTTCACTTATAATCAGTCGTTAAATAATCTAGTATTGTTACATAATCATAAAAATCACCAAATTAAAATGTTCTAATAGTTTTAGTGTAAATCACAAACCCAACTGGCATTTGCACGTGAGATTGAATGCGCTTAAGTGCAGCTTAAGCCGGTAATAAAGTCACGGCTAGAAATTCAAGTAAGCGCTCAATTGAATATCGGAAAAGCAGTAATTTGTAAGACGTCAGAGCAACTTTGTCACATAGAACCGAGGTTACCAAGCGCAAGCGCTCATAAACTCATTAAAAGTAAGTTTCACGTGCGAATAGGATTAGACTTATCCATATAGAGGACAGTTTTAATCGAGAGCGCTTTACGAACCATTAAATTCCACGACTAGGTATAGCCGGCGTGGGACTGTTAAATGAAATTTTAGATACAGGGTTAAGCGTGGTAATCCCCAATATAAACTAATTGGTCCGAGTGATAAATATGTTAATTAACTTTATATTTGTTTTGTATACGCATGAAGATTACTAACGCTAATTTGTTTTAAGGGTTTAAAGTTGTTTGTCAGACCTCATTAGTTATGCACGTGAGCACGTTGAGTTTGGAGGTCCTGACTTCGATTTTTGAGCAAACAATATTGGTATTTTATTAATTAATTTACGAACAACCGGTATAGAAGGAGAAAATGTTTACCCATCTAAATAGAAAAGACACTGTTACACTTCGGATCACCATAAAAAATCAATATTTATTATGATTTTGTAAATTGTGCTTTCTTTATGAACTATAAAGGTTTGGTACTTATTTTTGTAAATGCTAATTAAATTCATATAGGCTTAATATGATATAAACGGAAAGCTTTGAGTTCGTAACATCCACTTTGACGGTCCTCAGGGGCAATTAATTGTTAATTACTGAACACTTCCCGTGTCCAGTATTAGCATAAGTACTTGCTTTGATCACACATAATTCCATTCAAGTTCCTTCGAAATTGGACGGTACTGAGGCGAAGGAATAAAATGGAATTTTCTTTGCGTGTGTATTCGTAAATAATATTTTGTTAACCTTTGTTTGTTGTAACTATAGTACACGGTCTTTTCATATGACTTAATTAAAGGTTTTCAATTTAAATAGCATTGATCTAATGATTAGTTCATTTATAAAGTCCTTTTTGACTAAATCAAATTTTTGTCACACAGTTTTGTGTTAACGAAATGATTATTTTTTATTTACTTAAACTTTACTCAGCTACGTAGCAATTAGTAGACAACATAAAAAGTTATACCAACACATGGAATTCTTGTAAATAGTGGTAGGTACGAAAATTGTTTGAAACCATCACGTCATGCCAGCGGCCTGCAAACTTCCCTAACCAGATGCCGCATAGCGTGGCGGTAAAACTATGTTAAATTAAACGCGACTAATGTCAGCAGTATCAAACCACGCTAGTGTAGAACTCTACGTGCTCACTACTTCTGAACAACTTCCTGTACAAGTTTCATATATATACATTCATATAAAACTCATTTCGGTTTATCTCACATCAGCCAATCACAATAGAACTGAAACGTTGAATACTCAACGAATGAATCAATGGACAAACTACAATTTATCAACGGAAGAGTAAACGTATGTAACGAGCTCATTTTAAAAGAGCTGATAAAGCGATAAGAGCATCACAAAGTTGTCATTGAAAGCTAAATCACGGATGAAAGGTGCGCAGATGACTAAGCTCCATTTCGCTAACTTTTTGACGCTTCATTTTGCCACAAACGATTTATCTAAGAGTAAAAAATCATTCAGAATGAGAGGGATTGTTAAGTAGTCAGTGAACATCGGCTTAAATGGGACTGTATAAAACTCATCACCTTCTGCACCCAGCACCGCCTCTTTCATGTAGGGGGATTTCGTTCGTTCATTCACCTTAAATTGTCGTCATTGCGAAATGCCAAATAGAGCACACATGATAAAGAGTTTCCGATAAAGAGGAGCCATAAAAATTTTCAATATCCATTAGTAGGGTAAGAACGAATTATACGCAAACCGAGTTGCTTTAATCCGGGTTAAGGATATTGATGATACACGCGCACAAAAAACATCAGACGATCTGTACAATTTGTATTTATTATATACAATAATCATATAGACTAAATTGTGACCACGTTCATTAATAATTTTAAGAACGGAACTTTAAATTGTTATTATGACCACCTATGTATATTTAAGATAGTTTTATCTATCTATCTACTCAAAGTCATGCGGGGTTCTCCAAAAATTGTGTATCTTATGTATTTAGTATTTTTACGTTTAGCTCTGTGGGTATTTGTGTGGTGTGTGTATTTTTTTGTAAATAAAAATACGTGTGGCACTCGGGGACTGCCGCGGTAAAGCTATTGCATTGCATTGCATTATTTATTTATGCAGTATTTTTTTTCTTTGATATTAATTCAAGTGTTTTCTTTGATAAATTAATTTAATCTACCACTCTACCAGACTCAGACTAACTCGTCTATATAGTTTATAACGCGCACCGGTTGCACCTATCTCGTCAGAGAGATGTGAATACGCAGTATGCGTTCTGTCCCGCTCTAACGCGTATTGGCCGCACCTATATTACGTCATCGTGTGTTAGGTTTATTTTCGTTACGGAATTTCTTGATTCGGTCGCCGCGCTCAAAGCCCGCGGTAAAATCTATGCAATAGCTAAATAAAGAAATCTCTATGAAAGTATTACTTTTTGAAGGACAATTAAAAAATTTTTTTTTAATGCACAGTCATAATGATCTTCCTCTTTAATAATTTACAGTTATAAATAATTACAAAGTATTAGGAAATGTACGACGCACGCTCTGTTACTTTACAACAATTTGCATATGTCCACACATCAAATATAAAATTGTGAACGAAAAGTTTTCCCCCGAAACGATCCTGACAGTCCAAAATACAAACTTCAATCCTTCGGGAAAACAGTCAACTCAACTGACTTATCATCCGAAAGCGAGTGCTTTCACAGCCGGCAACCCATGGGACGTATTCCCTTCCACTTGTTAACAAGCGAAATTGGTACAATTTAGGGTTACAAATAGAGATTTAGATTAATAAAACACTTTTACGGCAAATAATATCTTATATTCTTAAAACAAATATTTATATAATAGCGATAGACAACATTTGGACATGTTCCATTATATATTAGAATGTAACATGTATGTAATGTACCTGGAACAGACTTAGAGAGTGAACAAGCAATTTCAGCGGCAAATGATCTTCAGATATGTAATTCATATCAACCATAAAGCTGAGAATATGAAGAATGAAGGAGAGGAGTTTATAGTAAAGTGGAAAATAGGTGAACAGACTTCCAAACCGAAATGTAAATTTAATCGGAAATCCCGGTCCCCAGGTAAGTCGAATAACAATACTATAATAAATTTATTCTTTAATCGAAGATCTAATATCATAGTATTGTCTTTTATTGACATACTCGTAACTTTCACACATTTGATAATAAAACAATTTTTTTACCGGATTGAAGTTATGTATTTACAAAGATTTTTCATAATTTTAAATTTAACCGACGTTTCGCGTGCTTTACAGCGTGCATGGTCAGGGACCAATTAAATAATTGTAAATACATAACTTCAATCCGGTAAAAATTTGTTTTATTATCAAATCTAATATCATGTTAAAAGGCTTTAATTCAGACTTAAATGCTGGCATTAGTTTGGAACAAAAGAGCGAAGTATGGAGTGTATGTACAATGACTTGTAATTTTAGAGCCTTACTCATTCCGAATACCGCAATAATTACGTGTTTTATTACATTTATTTATGACATGAAGATCCACTCAGGACTTATTCGCTTGTAGTAAAGGAAAGTATCCCTGGAATATGCTTCCATGATTAAAATATTAAAACTAAAAAATATGTAAAGCAAATAAGTCTATACATTTATACTTACTTTGATCTATGACCAAACGGAAAATCTGCTAGATGTATTAAAATAATTTGCACATATCATGGTCTCAAGCGTGTGCCTGATTCCAACCCACACACATCCTCCTAAATACTGACTCACATACACACACTCACTCACACACAAACACACATACACTCATACAACTCTATTTAGGAATCTAGTTGACTGTTTGAATTTGTTTATTTTTTTTCATTTTTTAGAAACTTATATTTGGTTGCCAACTCATATATGTACTTTTTTTGGAATGGAAGCCTGGTTATCAATATCACGTGTCACTGTTCTTGCCTAGCTTGGAAACCAGTCTCCCAATACCTTCTTAATTGTAATCGTACTGTTTGTTTTAAATGTTATATGGAAGAAAATAAATAATAATAATTATTATTAAAATCGTTAAGATTCGACCATTTGTAGCTGATTTACACCGCTCTTTATATTATACATTAACGGACACAGGGTATAAGCAATTGTTTTTTAATTATAATTTTTCAAACAGACTAGCCACGATTGCGCGTTTTCGGTTAATCTCATGGCGCCATAGAGACTCGAAGGATGCAATTACGTCGCGCACCCACAAAGGTAAATACGTATTTTACTCATATGGGAATACCTGTAGACCTGGACCTGGAGAAAATCACGGGTGGGGATTTTACGTAGTAACTTCTACGCCTTATTAGTTCTTTTTCAGAATTAGTATTTATATATAATTTAATTGCATTAATGAGACGCCCACTATCAGGAAACGGCATTTTACAAATTCTACAGGTTTTTTGATAGACTCTGAAAGCGAAGAAATACGACATTCTCGAAAAGGTAGGTGATAATGGTGACTATAAAACAATACATACCGAACATAATTCGATAGCGATGACTCTTTCGCTACTGGATCCATAAGCCACAGCTTTTACAGTAGAACCCGGTTCAAATGTGACAAAACTCCACGAAAACAAAAATGGATGTGCCATTTTGTACTCGACAGCACATCATTGAAGAGCTCGCTGGTTCAAAAAGGTCTGCTTAAGAACGAAATTTCACCGGTAGAGACTTGGGAAATTTGACTTACCGACAAAATTGTAAAGAAGAGATAAGAGCAATAATGAAGGTACTATTTTTGTCCTAGATCCAAAAATAAAAAGAGTTTGTAAATCTTACAAGAAAACTGTTTGTAAGCCTCATTCAGTAGCAATCACTTATTGTTTGCATTCTGATCCAAGAATATTTTCTAACTTTAGTGCATAATAGTTAGATTGAGGCGTTGTAATCTTTTCGTTATTTTTCTTATAATTTACATGTTCAATTTTAGTATGTAGTAAATATTAGTACCAATAAATTCTTAGGACGAGATGTTATTTCGTTAAAAGTTAATAAATGGTAACCTAAAAAATTTTATATATGTATAATGTTATATATATTTTATATAATATATATTATATTTAATTTATTTTATAGAAGAACGCGTGGTTATTATTATTTTTCAATTATTATAATTACAATTAGTTCGATATCATTATTTTAGGAACGCCACATTTACAAAGCCAGCGGACAGGCGTTTTATTTCACCGTTTAATGCCATGCAGTGACATATAATAGTTGTCAACGAGTTCAACAATATTGTTGCATAATGAAATATGTTAAAATTCAAAATATTACCTTAGCAAAACATATTTTAAAAACATTTCTGTATTCATGTGACATAAGTCTAGAGGCCTTAAGAACTTTATGAGTAGTAAAACCACTTTATTATTGTCGATTTACGTAGCCTTGACATGCTAGGTCAGAAACTTATATCCACACAAAGATTTTGAGCATAAAAGGCTATGAGTTGAAAAATAAATACTTAGGACAGAATCATTTTGTAGACAAAACAAGCCATTTGTTGGCTTTAATTGACTACAAAATGAGTATTTGAAAGTATATTGGTTGAGGTAGAAGATACATGAGTGATTCACGATTTTATGATTTCTTAAATAAATTGGTTATTTGATATCACTATAAATAAGCATAGAGAAAATAGAAGTCAATAGATCAGTTATTATTGCAATGATGCATCATTTATAGGTTTCATAGTGCTAGCGTATAATACATATTTTATCGGGAAATGTATATTTATCATTGTAAAATCTTCTTATATTTTGAAATAAAGCCTATAGGTATGTTAATCGCATCAGTCATGTGGTATTTTTTTAATCTTACAATCCTTTTTATCTATACTACGAATACAATATTTTAATACAGTTTTTTTAATAAATTTCATTTATTTTCATTCTAATTAAAAAAAACTAAAGAAATAGTTATTCAAGAACTATAATGATGAAAAACAAAAGATTAGAAAATTATAATTGTCCAATAATAATTCTCCGGCTACTAAAACTGATATGAATTATCCATATCTAAAAATATCTATTTAAAAAAATCTTATACACGTTATTATTTTAAAGCTTCATATAAAAATAAAACTGTATATCTGCCACGTTACTGATAAATGAAATAAACAAAGAAATATAGAGGCTCAAAAAATATACTTGAAAGCAAATGAATAGATAAAGTAAAAATTTAATTCACTATAACCATGTTTCTAACCTGTATTAGCATTTGAGGCGAAAGGTATATCTTTATATTTGTTTTACTTTACTTTTGTCTGCATTAATTACTAATTGCTCTTTTAATAATTTCAGTTATCGATATGGTAATAGCCGATAGATATAGAAACTTGAAATGGCAATTTCATTTTGTTTTATGTTGTTTAACATGTAACGATTAAAATATATAAAACACGTGAAGACGTTAACAATATATACAATTATAACAGATCTTCCGACGAAGGGATGACAACAACGTCAAGCGGGAGTTCGCGTATTTCTAGTAATCTACCGCTGAAACGGAATTGACGAAAGCTGCCTGAATAATTAATTACTGTAGACACCGTTGAGGAATATTTACAGGCAATCTCGCACTGAAAAACTTGTTATATTAAAGCTAGATTTATAATTTTAGATTATTATGGTGTTTACAAAGTGATTTTTCATTCAATGTATTGTTTTCAAACATGTTATATTAATAACATGTTTGTTATTATTTTATTGTCATCTATATTATATAATATTATAAAGAGGAAAGATTTGATTTTTTGTTTGTTTGAAATGAATAGGCTCCAAAACTACTGGACCGATTTCAAAAATTCTTTCACCGTTGGCAAGCTACACTATTTCCGAGTGTCATAGGTGTTTCATTTTAAAACTTGAATAATCTAACCCAAGGTGTAAAAAAATAAACAAAAAACTTCCTTCAATCGCGTGCGCTGCGAAAACTATTAATGATAGAACAAAATTATGTATTTCAATTTTTCAGGACACATCACTATCTATACTAAATGTCGCGACAGCATGTCTCTATCTTTTATAGTTACGTCACAATAAGCGTCCTTTTATTATTTTTTTTTATTAAAATACCACCGCTAGAAAAGGCTCTTTATTCGTATCTAGGTATTGATCCTACAATTTATACAATTTAATGGCATAAGCACCAAAAAAGCATGGTGGATTGGTATTCTCCTGCCGTTTCTCTTGAATAGTTTACTACTATGTAATAAAACAAATAAGCCACGGCAACGCTTGGCCGAGTCAACTAGTAAATAATAAGGGTGGTAAGTGTTTTTCTGTTTAATGCTTATTTTTCCAGTCTTTAATTTCTATTACATATATATTTTTAGGGAAACAAAACCTTAAATTTGTTACATATAATTAAATAGACCGTAAAATATATCATTTACCTATCCAAACAATACAGGTGTATCATGAAACTGAATATGTTTGAACTAAATTACAACGCTTCGCTTGACACATAAAACATAAAACGCTCTATGTCCACGCGTAATTCGCAATTTCATTTCCATCATTCGATTACAATTTGATATAATAAAACAAATGCTTCTAAAAATAAACAAGAGGTCCTATACTTTAAATGTTATGTCCAGGGATTATTGTAATCGACTGGGATATATATATAATATAACAATAATACAAATACAATTTAAATATAAAATTACAAGTAGCACTAAGGTGATGATCCTCATTAGTGTAAAAAAAACTGTGTAACGGTAGGTAGGCCCGTAGGCGCACCCAACGAACCACCAAAGATATTGTTTTAACAAATACAAACAAACAAACAACTGAAAGGAAATTAAGACATAAATGGCTCCGTATGTAACTCTAGACCCCCTAAAAGTGATTTAATAGCTTGCTACACAAAAATTTACACTTGGAATCGACAAGACAGTTTTCTCTCAATCGGTAATATGTTTAAAGGTATGATAAACCTTCTACCAAATCACTTAAAACTATAAGGATACCGTCCACAAAGGTTATAATTTTTGTACTAGGTATTGCGAATAATATTACGATTTTGAAAAGGGTTGGAACGGAACGGAACGGAATTTTTAAACTTGACATCTTTCTGTCAGATAACTGGTTAACAAATTGAGTGCTTCAAACACCAATTAATGATAATTTTGCCCAATGATACCCTTATAGAGACGGTATCGAACGCTCGCGAGGTCAAGAAACATTGCGGTTGCGTACATAACTCAACTGCTTTAAATATCGTGGTTACATAAACTACTATACTACATACTACTACCACGGCGTTAAAATATACAAAATTGAGTACTTCAGTAGCACAGATAAGATAAAATAAAAAGTTAGTAAAACAGGAATTCGTAAATAAAATATTTTTCTTAGAGGCACTGCCCTAGAGTACAGTTTTCATTTGTTTCACAAAAGCGGTTAATGTAAATGGTTGCTCTTTAACATTTAGCTCGATTGCGTCTCACGACTAGCATTGTTCTTGCTTAACAGAACTCGTAGGAATAATGAGTATAATTTTTCAGGAGTTGTTATTTTTTAATTCGTGTGTTTTAACAAGTGTATGACCATTTATTCTAGGTATATCAACCAACCGTTCTTGATAAAAATAATAAGAGCTTATCGAAGTGTTATCTTAGTTTAAAAGTGTCAGTTGTCTCGTAGAGTTGGTCACATTCTGATTTTACTTAAGGTAAATAAAAAAAAACTTTACCATTTGATTAAATAATCAGAAGAATATTGATAAGGCAATGTTTTAATAATATTAGGTATATAAGAAATAGTAAGGGTTAAATGTAGGTGTGTAGTAAAATGACAAGTTATTTTGATCTCGTCTGCCTTATTTCTTATGTAATGTAGCTTAGGTAATCAAACAAAGCTAGAACACAGGTAGTTCGTGGCAGAATTATAGCTAATCTCTCAGACAAGCACTTCGTGTAATTGTGATGACTACTATTAGATGAATTACCCGTTTAATTATTCATTAGGTATATTTCGCACTTCAAGTCTGAATTAATTAGAGGTGCATTGGAGCGTTTAGAAGGATTACCGATTAATTATGACAATTTAATTAGATTAGTTTATGGGACTAGATTATAGTTTATGAATATAAATTTATGTTATTTACACCAATTAATCAACAAACAAACAAAACATACGTATCGAATCTAGAACTGTGTCCCTTTATAAGCCTTTTAAAGGAATATTTTGGTAGTACCCGTAAATTGCGAAGCGAAAAGTAAAATACAATGTAACTAAACCCCTTAATAATAATAACGAAATCAGTAATTGCGCCATTTTACCAATAGTGGTTATTTGTCTCTTTCTCGCAAATTGTGTATACGTGGCGATGAAAAAAGATATAATAGTGTCTTAGTTATATGTGTGATAAGAGTGATTTAGTTGTTATGAATAAGGGAGAAAGAATACAGATTGTCTCTTTTGTGACAATTCAGTGAAACAAACGTTTAGTAATAGAATGAAATTTATTATTTGGAAACTAAACTGTTATTTATTAAAATTAAAATTTTTATCATGACATAATAACAAATAATTGTAATTAATTTTTCGAAACATGAAATAAAAGGCTTTTTTTTTATTTATTCATCCCAAGCAATAAATGGCTATATTTTCAGTGTAACTGTTTGTTATTATATATCATTCATGTTAGCTGTAGGATTACGAAATAAAGAAATAAATAAGATTCAGACGATGCTGATCATTAATTTAAAATGTTCGTTTCTATATATAAAAGAAACACTTTGTAATATTAACGTATACGTTTGTATGAGTGCCTCCGTATGGTAATGGGTTTATCATGTAGTCTTAGCATCAGTGAATGAAAGTCAATTAAACTGTTTTCCTATTACGAACGAAAAGCTTTTCTGAACAAATTAAAAGTGGACCAACGTGTAAACTCTTGCCTGAAGCCAGTCAGCCATCACATGACTACCACAAACTCGTCCTGTCTGCTATTTCTACACAATAATTAAGTAACACCGACATTGATTGACGTCGATTTTGTAGGCCAGAAATATCGTACCTGGTGATGTCCAAAAATTTCAAATATAAATCGGTTTACATTCAGCCTCACAAAGATTCAGAACTAATATATGTATCACGGTTTGGCGACAAAGCAATCAATATCTTCAAGCGGCCAAGCAGGGTTTAATACCTTACTTTTTGTAAAAGTTCTTACGTTTAATCATTACATAGAGGTTAAAATAAACCATTATTAGTTCAAACATCAATATATATTATTTATATTATTATATTTTATTATTTACCTTATAATATAAAATACAAATGTTTTATTATGAACAATTGTAATATTTATTAGCCATTCTTTTTCTAAGCACCTTAGATTGAGTTTACTGTGACTGTCCCACAAGTTGGTTATTATTATCTATGTCAACGTAAAATTGTAAAAACCGTTAGATTGTAATCTGTCTCGCGAGATTGTAAACTGTCGAAAAATTGTGAACTCAACGTACTGCTTACTATTTAACGTATTATTATTCGGTAGATTTTAATCTATCGAAGTGAAATCGTCAAATTGTGAAACGGTACGCACCTTGCGCGCTGATTTATAATAATACATAACTTCAATCCGGTTAAACAGTTTTTTCTTTAATACGTTAAATTGTAAGCAGTACCTTGAGTTCACAATCTTTGTTTATAATCTCGCGAGATAGATTACAATCTAACGGTATTTACAATTTTACGTTAACATCTATATTACATGTTGTGTGCTTGAATAAAAATCATGTTTATGATATTGCTCAGGCAGGCAATAAAAATAATTAAAGATTCCTTAAGGAAGGCGCCAGCGGTTTATTATTATTACCAAAGATATCAGAAAATAATTACTTTTTCATAATAAGTCTCATAAATACAGTCCCATTTACGATAGAATTATAACAGAACAGTTTCTAAATGCACATTCAGTTAAGTACATATTCAGTTCGTTGAATTGAATTTAAAAAGACATAAATAAAATGACCGTAGAACGTTAATTAAGGTCAACATTTACGTGAAGTAGTTCTTAAAATAGATTTCGATGCTGTAAATTTTTTTGTTTTAATTGTAGTTGGTTTTAGTACCTGAATAAAATTGGCTTGGCTAATAGCTACTTATTAACTATACATACCAATTTAATATGGTACCAAAATAGACTACTATTTTAAATACCAATGAATCAAATTGTGTTGCTATGAATTTTAGGTAGAACGAATATATAATTACGCATACAATTTTTGTTTAGGGTCTTATAAAAACATAATCGAATAAAGAGTATTAATATGCCTGAAACTATATCTTTGCAGCAACGCCATATTATAAAATCCATTCATTGTTACGTAATGATTTTCAGATAAATTGGTTTCGCGATAATATCGTATCGAAATATTTAAGGAGGAATTGGGGTCACGTCTTTTGGATTACGGCTTATTTCCAGCGTCTCTTTTTCTTCGTTTGACGCTAATCCTTCGGCCTTTCGGAGATCATCCTTTCGCCTTTGTTTCGTCGTCACCTTGCCATGTAACTATGTTTACTAATTAGAGAATAGTAAAGCGGATAAACTTGTAGATAGAAGGCGTAGAAAGGATACCGTATGCCGTCCTCAACTTTTCAAAACAGCTCTTTCCCATAGTTCGTATTGCTTTCTAGGTACTCATTTATACAATAAACTTAACAAAGACCTTCAAATCTATCATCTCACAAGATACAATTGTAAAAAAGTAGTAACTGAATATCTCAAACCACAGAAAATCTATTACGACCCCTAATTTAATTTAATAAATGGAACGTTGTTCTCGCCCACACTAGAACAATTTAGCTCACTCACACACGCACACGCACTCACACTGACCCGTACACTCACACACACATGCACTCACTAATGCACGTACGCACACACATATAAACTAGACTTTTGTTTTTGTTAACTTTTTTATATCTTATATATACCTATATATATATTTTTTTTTATTTATTTTTTTTATTATAAATTATTTATTGTTCGTTTTTAAAAGTTGTATTAGCAATACTTTTTGCCACTATGTCTCTACTCACTATGTTTTCCCAACCTTTTTCAAGCACCAGTCTCTCACAATAATAAATAGCATTAAGTTTATTGTCAAAAAAGAAAGATGGTGAAATACCTGTATCATAAACTCGTACAATGAAATATTAGATGCAAATAAACTTTATTATTATTATTATATCCATCTACTCCGTAACAGTAACTATTTTAATCAAGAACTTTTTGAAAAAGGAATGTTACATTTCGGATATTCCCTTTTAAATTTTCGTTTAAAAGTTGGTATCGTTTTATATTGTATTAGATTAAATTGCCTGTAGGAAATTTTGGTCTCGTTACTAAACGCACCACCGTCACCTATCGTGTATTATCAGTCGTAAACAAACTTTGAAACTGTCAAGATGGGCAGTAAAAGAAAAGCGTTATGTATTATATGTGTTTAGAATAATTTACCTATTGATAGTAATAAAATTAGAAATTATTGTAATTGGTTAAATTTGTTTTTTTTCTCTTCCTTTCCTATAACGAAAACTTTCTATAACGAGAAAATCGTCCCTTGAAATTCGTTATAAAGAGTTTACACTCCGTATATATCCGACTTTGAATTGATTTCATGTTGCCAGCATGGAATGACCTGCTGGAAGTACAAAATGTTTTATGTACCTAATTTCCTATTTGAAAATCACATCAAAATGTTAGAAAACAAATAATATTATTTTCCTTAGTTCCTTAAGTAGGACAACGGTAGATAAACGATCCTGAATGATAATTGTGATAACATTGTCTTTAGAATTTTAAGCAAATTGTTCAGTCGTTCAAATATCACGAGCTGATTACATAATATAGTTTAATTCTTAAGAGAATATTACTTTAAATAAAAGGGATTTTACATTGCGAAATACAAATTCAGTAAAGTCTGAAAATGTCGTTTATCATCAGCCGACTCCAGCTAAGCCACAAAAAGGGCTTTATTTGCATAAGACAATAGAAAATTTAAATACAACTTATCTTTCGTCTATTATATTTTGTAATCAGATTTTTAATTAATGATAATTAAACATTTACATACAAAGCCAGAATTAAAAAATAATTATTGAAATTAAATGAAATGAAATAGAAATGAAATGAAATGAAATAGTTTATTCTTGCAAGTAGGACTATATAAATCACTTTTACAATGTCTTCCTAAACTAGATGAAGTCGACATTTCTTAACTGACTGCCCTGAGAAGAAATGTCGAAACAAACTCGGGGGTCTTAGTCTCTTTTATAGTCCAGATAATACAATAATAAATTAATAAATTGGTGTAAAAAAATGCAGAGTATTTACTGGACTGGTCTTTGGAAGAAAGAACCAGATCGATCTGAGCAAGCCTGTGCCAGCAGACGGCAAGCATGCCTCGAATAGCTCATGCAGCTCAACCATTTTTGAGGGAGCTGCACAACCCGGTACACAACAATACCGCCAGTGGCACCATAAAAATATGTGGGGCAACAACTCACTCAGATCGCCAGCCCAAAATAACTATAGACTAAAATGTATCAAATTATAAATCAAGCAAAAGAGTTTATGTTATACCCGCATAATGTTTACACTTACAATGGATACAAAATGTATTTTTAAGGTGTACCTTAAAGCAAGGAAAAAATAATGAAATTGAAAAATATAATCGTAATATATACATTATTCACTTGGCATGTCAAAGTGTAAAATATTGTATGCAAAAGCACAAAACATGTCAGTATTGTAGAGAAAGAAAAAATGAATATGCACTAAGCACAAAACATGTCAGTAATGTAGAGAAAAATAAATGTAAAAAAAATGAATATGCACTAAGCACAAACATGTCAATAGAATAAAATAAAATGCATATGCAAAAGCACAAGACGTGTCAGATTGTAAATATGTACAACATGCAAAAAAAAAAAAAGTGAAAGATAGCTTAAAAAAAACACAAGCACTAGCTGTATAAGCGAGCAGCTCAATCCCAGGCGTTTCTATCATTTAAATAATCGGATATCCTGTAATATCCTTTAGTTACTAATTTTGATTTAATAAAAAATTTAAATTTCTTAAGGGGAAGTTTACGAACATCCATAGGAAGTTTATTGTAAAAGCGTATACATTGACCCATGAACGAGTTGCTTATTCTATGAAGGCGAGTAGCATTAACTGTTAAATTATTTTTGTTCCTAGTATTTCGGGAGTGAAGATCAGACAATTTGACAAAATCCGGTTCGTTTTTGTGAACATAAAGTAAATTTTCAAAAATATATTGTGAAGTTACAGTCAGAATGTTTATCTGTTTGAATTTCTCTCGGAGAGAAACTCTAGGACTTAGGTTATATATAGCGCGGACAGCTCTTTTTTGTAATAAGAAGATTGTATTAATATCCGCACAGTTTCCCCAAAGGAGAATGCCGTACGTCAAGCTATGAAAATAACTGAAATAAACACTTCTGGCTGTATCCACATCAGTAATTTGTCTAATTTTCCTTACAGCATAAGCAGCTGAACTGAGCCTTCCAGACAATTTGTTAATGTGTGGGCCCCACTGTAGTTTGGCGTCAACAGTAATGCCAAGAAAAACAGTTGACTCAACAGGGTCCAACTCTACTCCATTCAGTTGTACATTGGTGCTTAACTGCCTCACATTAGGCGTAGAAATTTTTATTAATTTAGTTTTACTTGAGTTCAAAAGCAGATTATTAATATTAAACCAATGGACAACCTTAGATAGTGCCAAATTAACTTGGTCAAAATTTTCAAGTTGGCGCTTAACTTTAAAAACAAGCGAAGTGTCATCCGCAAAAAATAGGATTTTGTGATCATCCCTTACACAAAAAGGTAAATCATTGATATAGATAAGGAATAAGAAAGGACCTAGAATTGAACCCTGCGGAACACCCATAGTTACCACAGATCCTTTTGATTTTTTGCCATTAATATCTACACTTTGTATTCTATTGTCTAAATATGAACTGAGAAGTCTAAGAGCCTTATTTCTAATGCCATAGTGGTGTAGTTTCTTGATAAGTGTGTCATGGCAAACACAGTCAAAAGCTTTGGACAAGTCACAGAATATGCCTAAAGCATCCTGTGAATTCTCCCAAGCCACGAATACATTTTTGAGTAGTTCCACACCTGCATCAGCAGTAGACCGACCCTTAGTAAATCCAAATTGTTTGGAGTGAAAAAGATTCTGTCTGTTAAAATGCTTTAGCATTTGCTTTAAAATTATTTTCTCAAAAATTTTGCTCAGTGTAGGCAAAATTGAGATAGGGCGAAAATTCGTAGGATCGATTGTACTACCAGATTTGAAGAGTGGAATCACCTTGCTTAACTTCATTAAGTCCGAAAACACACCAGATGCGACACAAGAGTTGAACACAATTGCCAGAAATGGGGAAATACATTCAATTATTGAGGATATTATTTGAACTGACAACCCCCAAAGATCGGTGGACTTTTTTACTTCCAAATCTTTAAATGCATCTAGAATGTCCTTAGCACTAACAACTGTAAATTCAAAACTTGTCCCACATTCTGCGACACAGTCTTTAAGTATGTTGTATGCAATACAGGAATATTAGTGAAAAAAGATTCAAACTCGGTTGCCACATCCAAATCCGCCCTAACATCTATATCATTAAAAATCATTTAATCATGTAGGTAACATAATGTACACTTATGACTTGTCAGTAAAGAAATACATATTAATGCTTCTAATTTTACATTTACTGCCAGTTCTCAAATCAAGGGCGTAGAACGGAAGAGAAGAACTGGCAACAAACTCTCCGCCACTCTTTTTAATCGCAATTTTTTACACAACGTTTATTATCGAATTATATCGCAATGCCAACCTAACAATAATATATCCTACTTTGTTTTACTGTTGAGAAACTTAAAGAAGTAATTACCTTAAACGAGCTCACAGTCGTAACATCACCAAAGATTAAGACGCCTAGGCGAGGTAATTAATAATGGTATGGAACGCGAGTTAAGTTCGGTGGCGGTTGTTGTAGGGATGTTCAAATATATGTTAATGAAATTATTTGTTTGAAACTCGGTGTCAACTGGCTTTAATCGTTTAAAACATGAGCTTATAACTAACGTAAACTTAAGGGCTAGTGGGGTTGCAACGCTAGAGTAACAAAAAACTAGACTTATTGAAGGATTTTTAAATCTAAGTGACACTTATGTTACCTATAAAGAATATAAGTGTACTCGATCTATTAGACATTATCGGAAACGAGATCGTTATATTATTACTATTTATGAGTGTGGGAAACTAAAGGGCTCATTTTGGCTTCAAGTGTAAGATGAGATGATTGTTAACATGATTATTGTTGCGCTCTAGTTACATAACTCGCGGCACTTAGGATTTATAAAATTATGTAAAAGCAAGAAAGACCTAAACAATGACGCAATTACAATTGCTTATGACGTAAATGCAATTGCGTAATTAAAATACTTACGTACATACGCTGGTCAATATTAACTTTCATAAATTGGAAATTTCACTAAACGTTGTACAATTATAATTTTAACATTGAATCTCTGCTTGACATAGGACATAACTTTCCCTAAAAGACCTAATTTATGATTAATAAACCTAATGAATACAAACTTTATTTTATATGGCATATTCGACGTGTATAACAGTAGCGATGAATACGTACCCATTATTTTGTAACTTACAATAACTAACATCTGTTTCGAGCGGTTTCTATTCTATGGGTACGACATAGTAGGTACAAGAATTTTCTCGTCAACGTTAAGTCAATTTTCTCGAAATTCCAATAAAATGTCTAATTTATTGAAATTTTTTAACAATAATAAGCACCTATATGTGTAAATCCATTAATTAATTATTGCTCTCTGATTCATCTAAAATTGAACTTTGTTTCTGCATTTAATGCTAAAATTCATGTTTGAATTTTATATTAAGCTTGATATGTCGCCTTTCTTGTGATAAATATGAACGTCTTAGGATGCGTCCACATCTGGCGAATATGCCGCATTTTTGCTCGTGCGCCGCTCCTGCGCCAGCACGCTCTCGGCTCGCGTCTTCCTTCCGCGCACGCCAGTAAACGGAACTGTAAGCGCGAGAATTGAATGTGCGCATATACGAGCCTTGTATGAGTCGCGCTAAAGAGGCGCACATAACCATTGCCGTAACTGCACGCGCGCAGCTCGCAAACGGCTCGCGAGCTCCAGAAATCCGGCAGTGTCATAGCTGATAACAGTAGTAGTAGTGTGTTGTGACAGCTAATTTCCTTGACATCGACAAACTTATTTCTCTTTGTTTATATACGTGCATACACATAAATACATACAAAATATATCTTTAACGCATTGAAGTTAAAAGTCACGCTACAACAAACTACTGCACAGACCTTTCTGCGGTTTTCACAAATAAAGTGATTCATGAGGAAGGTGGATAATATTATATCAGAAAAAAATTTAACTTTAGAAATAATTAGCCTTTATATTTAAACCACAGATTCATATTACGTCAAATGGGTTAGTAACGATTCAAGTTAGTGCAATAATAGTATTAATTAACAAATGTGGCTATGGTGCATGGAAGGGTCTGAACGCCTTAAGATGTGTTTCTTTTTGTAAGAAAATTGAAACTCAATAAAGCCCGTAATCGTAAAATATATTTTGGTATATGGTTAACCACAGACCAACGCTACCATAGTGTGTCGTATATTAGAAAATAATGGCAATCCAATGCCCGTTTTAGAGAAATCTATGATACAAAGCAAATGCAACTCTTTGATCTAGTTAGTAATAGCGTTACTAGATCTTGAATGGTTGTACTCCACAGAGTATATTACATAATATTAAACGAACTTAGACTCTTCGTAATCGAATCATTCATACATAAAACACATCTACTCTCTACTGATGAAAATAATTTATACATATTTCACAAATGACCAACAGAGAGAGAGAAAATGATGTGTTTGAGAGTAAAATTCGTAGCCCAGACGCCTCTCAACCAAAATGCAATTAAAGCTCCACCAACGTGCTGCGAGGTTATGTGACAAGATAAGCTTTATGCAAATTTCAGTTAACACAGTTACAGATTTCCACATGGCCAAAATAGATTAATAAATTTATAGTGAATTTTACATGCATCGTGGAAACTAAATGTTTATGCTGCTTATAAAATGTTACCAGCTGATATACTTACACGCTGAAAGACACGAAGGGCGTGTAAGTCATAAGAAAATATTCTGATAACTCGCGGCTATTTGATATAACCACTTCAGATATTATTAATTAGTGAATATGGAACGTATACAATTATATCTTTTTAAATTCTGTTGCGTATTAGCTTTAGGTTTTTACATGTCAATTATCATTATTAAATTACCCAAATACACATATTATCAAAAACAGTCTATGACGGAATTAAATCCTCATACTACATGAGGATTAGACAGGCGAAGACATGTTATTTACTGGTACGATACGACAGCGCGGACGACGACGCTTCATGACTGCGTAGAGATGTGGGGTCACTCTGCATCTTCTACCGTATTTACCATGGAGAGTGTTCAGAGGAGTTGTTCGGATTTCATCAGCTCAGCATCAGCAGATTTCAGCTGAGTTTCATCATCGGACGTCGAGGCAGAATACGAAATTCCACCCGTATCAGCTCTATGTCCGCCGTTCCACAACAAAGCGTGTTTCAAGGCATTTTTTGCCGCGCACCACTACTTTGTGGAACCAGCTGCCCACTGAAGTATTTCCGAACCAATTCGACTTAGGGTCCTTTAAGAAAAGAGCGTACCAATTCTTAAAAGGCCGGCAACGCACTCGCGAGCCCTCTGGCATTGAGAGTGTCTATGGGCGGCGGTATCACTTAACATCAGGTGAGCCTCCTGCCCGTTTACCCCCTTTTCTATAAAAAAAAACTCATCTGTGACGGTTTGTTTTTCACGTTACTGACGTATACAAATTAATAATTTAAATTTATCGAATTTTAAAGTAGTAAGTAAAATATCCATAACACTTTTTAAAGCCATGTTTTATACGGATTACTCACAATAACATTTTATTATTCATACCGTCAAATAGCCCATTACAAAACGGGTGTGTCATCACTTAAAGGTGGGAACTGACCAACGTTACGAGGTGTAATGTAACATGTAATGTAATGTTACACAGCGAGCATTCGTGCAGTCAGTACGTCGTGTTGCGGGGAAACACGACGTAACACGACGTACTGACTGCACGAATGCTCGCTGTGTAACTTTACATTGCATGTTACATTACACCTCGTAACGTTGGTCAGTTCCCACCTTAAGACAATTGAAAAATCTCCGATCAGCCACCTCAAATGGTTTATAAGGTACTTTTTGAAGCTGATTTATATTATGTGTGGAACTTTTTATGCTAATAGTTCGGTGCGTGGATATTGAGTCTGTACATAACATATTTATTTGCAATCACAGACTATAAGTAATATAATACATTCGAATAATTCGTAATATATAATAGAATGAATTAAACGCTTAAAGCGATTTCTGCAAATGAAATTCCCAGCGTTAGTGTTACAATCATTAATTACGATTTCTCTTAGCTGTGTATCAGTTCAGTAAACGGATTGCTTTGCATTTTCAAATTGCGCACTATGTAACTAGTCTGGCCATAAATACTTTGACATAAAACATATCATGCATTGTATTTTATACAATATAAGATTATATAATGGTATATATGTTATATGTATATCTTTACAATCCATTTGATAACGATAAGTTGTAATAAGACAATAATAAACTATTGTTACATTCCTACTTTTTCTATAAGAAATTTAAGACATGTTATAATAATCATAATAATGATATAATAATCAGCGTGCTGCTTTGTATTTTTTACAGGATTCTGTCGTAGTAGGGCAAATTCTATTTAGGTATAGTACCTAAATAAGAAGGAATATAGCTTTATTGATTTTAGGTATTCCATTATAATTTTCGAAATTCCAATTTAACTACAGATTATGTGAATAAATCTACAAACACAAACTACGGGAGGGTTTAATTTTAATTCGAAGTATATTTTAGGACATACTAAAAATCAGATAACTTAAAAACTAGATCACTTGATTACTAAATCCATAGTATATTAATTATAAGTTCTAAAACAATATGCATGCTTAAAAAATACAAGTAAATATGACATACCAAATTTTACCCACATACACATCAATTGATAATTGATAGGGATATCATTATTTTTAGATTGAATCTGTTGAGGCTTAGAGGTCGCTTTATCACTCGCGGGTTTACTACTGGCAGTGCCATTTTGGACTGCCTGCAGTCAGCGGTTCGCGACTGACGGTGACGTAGGAGTTCTGTGGATCTTTGGCGAATCCAGGATCGCCCTTGAGAGAAGGGCACGGGAAGGAGCAGGTACGGGCCAGTCGGCATCATCCTGGATCCTCTCTTTGCAAACTCATCGGCAGCATCATTGCCGAGAGATTCACTGTGTCCTTTTATCCACTGTAGGGTAACCCTGTATTTCAGGGTTATTGCCTCCAGTGCGTGGTGCTTCATAAGGAAGGCAGCTTTTTGGTCCTATATGTATCCTTGGTTTTTATAGCCTCTTAATCTATTGTTGAACATTATTACTTTTACGTTCGTCTCTGTTACTTTTATTCCCATAGCTTGTTCAGTGTTAACCTGTCGTACACTGGACAGTCGGTCAGGATGTTTCTTCAGCTGTATTGCTACAAGGACAGGCAGCACTTTGTCAACCGTGAACCTGTAAAGATACGACAAGAATCTACCATGACCTGTCAACATCTTGGTAATCGATCCCGTTGGTTTCATTTAATTATCGAAATTCTTAATTATCGAAAAGGCCGATTAACATAGTTATTGCAGCTGTTTCGCCATTGCCAAATCTGTTGCTGGGTTGTCGTTACAAACAAATCTCTCCTCTTTACAATATAGTAATATATTTCTGCAACAACTTCCTATCCACAGCTACTATTAAAAAGTTAACTTTATGTTATTCTTAGCACAATGACGTCATTTAAAACAGGTCTGCGCCCGGGATTTGATCCAGAACCCTCGCGTTCTGCAATGAAAGAATGTTATCAAGGTATTTAATTAAAAATGTGGGCCTCAATATCTATAGAGTATCCTTATATTTCGTGGAGAATGAAGTTTCGTCAATTAATTTTGATGTTACGCTAACAGAATTTGCTCAATATTAGTTACGATTTAATCAAGTTAATAATAAAGATTCTGTATCACTGTATACGTGATTATTTGAGTTATATTCGCATGGTTGAACTGCCTATCGACAATATGTATAATAAGGTTTCTTAAGAGAGAATTGTAAAGTAAGGAGGTGAAATAAAGAATTTTACTATCATTATATACGGTATTAGAATTTTTATGCAAAACCCGTTTCTCAAAAGACTAGAAATAAATACTATATATGGCTGGGAGTGGGTGGCTTTATCACTTGACATAAGCCAGCTGACTCTATAAATGCAAGTCTATTTCAAGAATTCACTCATTAGTATTGTAGTAAGTACTTGATTGAGGCACACCCTAACAAGCCTAACAATAAACTTGAAGCAAAGTACACATTATAACAAATTCTGAGCTAGACTAGTCCAATTTGCTTTAACTCTTACAATAGGCGTTTATGAAGTCTTTAGAGATGCTTTATGATTACGAATCGATCAATCACGATTCAATTTACTCTTATTGACTTAGTAACAAAGTTCCTTCATTAATTACTTATTACAAAGGTAAGAACTTAGTGCTCTTGATAAAAATGATTGATTATCAAAAATAATACACTAATAAAATTAAAGGAAAACGTTAATGATTACTAAAAAATGTTGAACACAATAATAATCATAAAGCCACTTTAATTCCATACTATAGAAATTATAAATCACATCGGTGTTAATTTTGTTATTATACAGTTGTTGTGGTTATTCCTATTACTTCGTGTTCTGCATTATGGACTCCTTTTCAGTAAAGGCCCATTTGTTTAATTGGCGGTGAAATTTTCATTTTTTATAGTCAACCTTCAAACATATCAAGTGAACACGTTAAATACAGCTTGAGGAGTATTTAAATTATGATATGAAGTCGGGCTCATTTAAAAATGGAACAAGCTAATTGATGTAAATGTAGAATGAGCTTTGATTACAACTAAACGGGGAACAAAGAAAATTCCTTTATCGCGTCGCAGGTTAAAAGGCTGGTTATTTAAAAATCGAACGACCTAAATGTGGCCGTCTTACTGCGGAACACAAAAAGTGAATAAATAGCTTCAACATTATATGCGCCCCGCAAACTGTTCGCTGCCTCTTCCTAAGCGATTTTTCATGAGCTATACCGCGTTAATGTGTACAAACGCGCTTGGCTTCGACGGCATACTTTACTCTTTTACAGGAAATAAATTATGCTCAGGGATCCTGGGAGGAAAAGGCGCGTTGCAAAGAATTTCGCCACAGATACGTTAATATTCACATTAAGTTCATCCTCGAGTCGGCAAATGTGATTAATTTTGGATCTCGCCGCTATATTTGGAAGAAAATGGAATTATTCTAGTATCGTTGCCGTACTTTGAATATTTTATTAGTTTAAATGAATTCAGATTTTATACCACATCTGTATAAAAGCCAGAAATGTAAGTCCCTGACTGTGTATTTTTACTATTGCAATTATTATCAATGTTCGTAATATAATTCTGTGTAAATAATGATACTTATTAGAAATCAAAATGGACGTGAATTACAATTAACGGTGCTATGTAAAGGCAATTACCGATTCAAACAACCGTATTATTAAAAATTAATAAAACCCCAGATTGACACGCATAACGCAAAAGCTATCTATTATTATAAACACGATATCGTTTTATAGGTCATTTTTAATGACATAAATCATCAAGATAAAAAACTGAGTATATATACATTTTATCGGGGGTTTAGTTGTTACTTCTTATTGATTTGTGTAATTCTTGTGTTTCCTTTTCTTTTGCATTGCATCACTATTCGCTGTTCATGAATCTATAAGATTAGCTTTTAACTTTTTAGTTTGCTATTAATATATTTTTTTTGTATTACTTTAGATTAAGGTTCTATATTTTTTTAATATAACATTTGGTTCTGCACTTCTCGCACTCATCATGTTTCTTTTTTTAGTTTTTCTCTTTAACTAGGGTTGCCTGGAAGAGATCGCTTATTAGCGATAAGGCCGCCCGTTGCATCCCTTATAATTATGATGTATTGTGTTATTTGTGTTTCTTTTATTTTTATTGCAACGAAGTGTAAATAAATAAATAAATATTGTAACTTGTACATATGTAGATTTTTCCTCATTCCGTCCTTTGTTATTAGAATAAAACATGATTCATATCTTGTATTACCAATATTTAACACGAGATAATGAGTATTAGCTGCATACTTGCAATATAAAGCAAAAAAACAGTTTAACTAATTCTAAACAACATCGACGCGTTTAATCAACTTGATAAGTTTTTCCGGTTACTCCATACACAAAGGTAAACAAGTAGTGACCACAAGACCAGTCCCAGTCAGTTATATTGCATACGTGATTCAGCTCGGACATACGTTACGTTAATAAAATGAGGGCCATTACGATATTGTTCATTGTACTTGTATCATGTATTTCTGCAAGTTACTGTAAGGACCTTATAGTGGGAACAAGCTTCAACGCAAGACTTCTTTGGCAAGAGAAGGCTGAATACAATTCCATACCTCTCAAAAAGAGGGTCAAGGAGGTGTTCTTCTCGGATCCAGGGCAACAGATTATTAAGGTTATTTTTTATATTAATATATATGATGTCATGATTCACATGTTTCGTTATATATTACGACGGCGTACTATTGTTTATTAAGCAAAATTGGTTTAGTAAAACACATGAATAGGTGCAGTATTACGACTTAACAGTTCAATAGTAATAGTTACTGGTTAATTAGACGACGAATATAAAGTTTTATAGCATTTTGTAACACAGCATCAAGGAAATATTGGTTTCTTCCAACTGCAATGATATTTAATAAATAGTTACTACCTGTCGCATACCTATCGGGAGTTATGGATCTCCTTATATTACCGTTTCACATTCATTATATTACTTGCAATATATCTTGAAGCATACTTATCATAATATAAAACACTCTTCATCTATTAAAGAGAGGAAAAGACGTTCTTAATTTGAATTTTACCTATTGTCAATAAAATCTAAAGCGCGAAAACATGTTTACAAATTTAAGTAAATTAATATTTCGTCTTCAGTTGTCGATATAAAGTTTCTTAAGTCTTTGCTAGGTATATACCGAAAATCTTTCCGTGGACAGTTTTCAAGCACAATAGGCTGCTAGAGTTCAGCCTGTACTTTTGCTAGCCATAATTAAAATCATCAAGTACTTGATGACATATATTTGATTACTCGTTTTGAAGTTAATTTAATTATAAAGCAACATAGGCTAAAGCAAACCTTTTTGTAAATTTCCATAATATTGGCGTAATTCGATTCAAAGAAGGTCCTTACTTTGTTTAGCAACCAAGGCCACATATACATATTACGATAGCGGTCAGTATAACCTCGGAAATCTACTTTAAATTAATCATAACTAAAGTCAGTAAAAATAAAATAAAATATGTAAAAGGTTATCATTGTGTGTGTATGTGTTTGTGTGTGTGTTGTTATCCGTTTGTGTTTCTTAGATAGGTATTTGCTATCGTTATTTCCAAAATATGTATTTTAATATTTTAAATAAATTGAATGCAAATTTTATGACCACAAGCTCAATTGTCCTCATATATTTCTTTGAATATATACTTCATACTATGTATTCATTTAAATTCACTTTGAATCATACACAAATCTCAGTTGATAATATCTATATAATCTCCTTATTCTTAATTGATTTAAAGTGCTTGTCTGCCATAGCGTGAAGGAAAATCACGATTTTATGACTAACTACTATTTTATGATCTAGGAATGTGGATGCAATATTTAATTATAGATTTTTTTAATAACAAAAACTTTAAAGTTTTAAGTAATTTGAATACTAAATCGTCACACAAAAACCATGCAAAAATACAGATTCACAATAAAATGCCATTTTAACGTTTCAATATTCTGTTATCGTTGAATCGTCGTAAGGATGTATGATCAAAGAGCTATAGAGTGGGGAATGATTTGTGATATGTGAAAGTTAACAAAATATAATTCATAATATTATTGTGTAGTAATTGGATTCGTACTTCCTTATCATAAGGTATATTTTTAGATACAGTATCCGAAATACTCGTGCAAATTTTAAAATGGAATATGTTTTGGTAATTTTAAGTATATTTTATTCCTTACATAACATTAATTAACCATTTAAGTATACCAAATTATTTATTTACCAAAATTAATATACCAAAAGCCTAAATTATATTTTAAAATTGGAACTTCTCAAGATCTTTACAACTCACCTTTCATTCATAGATTTATTATGACATTTAACTTCCATATCTTCATTCCATATGAATGAGCATGATAAATATCACACAGCAGTAGTTTATAGGAATCATTAATGTAAAATGTCATGTTCAAATTGTTTTGTGGTTCTCAAATGTTTGTCGTCTGCCTCAACAAACACCACGAATAATTAATGTTAGTGGAATTATATTAAGGCATGTTTTAAACACGTCAGTGCAATCATCCCGAATATCAAATTCACTAAAGCGTCGACAAACGGAAGTTATTAATTAGGTCTGCCTTGCGATTCTGTAACTCGCTTTTTTAGGAGGAGGGAGCTTGTAGTTTATTGTTTATCAGAATGCCAAATCGTAAAATGACTGCTTCACGACTGATTTGAGCGCGACCGCCGCTGCGAAAACCGTTGTGAGTTCGAAAAACGAGTTACAGAATCGCAATTTGGATCTTTGTCTGATCACTTACTTGCATGTTAAGAATTGAAACATATAGAAATGAGCCCATGTCCCCTTGAAGGGCTTAATTTGGTTATGCCTACTCCTAACAAAGGCTCAAGTGATTGTTGTAAATGAAGTGTATAGGTGAAGCTGTTCAAGGAGTTAAGACTGACCTCACAACAACATTGAACTGTGGGACACGTAATCTCTGTTTAGTTACATGACGTAATCTACGGATGAATCATTTCACACACCTATCCATCTAGAGCCCCAACATAGGGTCCTAACGAGTTTGTCTGCTTGTTATTATACTTTACGTGATAGTAATAATATAAATAATGGCTGCCTTAGGACGTCAAACTTAGCAATTGTAAAACATTTTCAAAATAGGAATATATCTACTTATACCAAGCAAAGGTTTTAGACAGAACAACATACTATCCTACTTTTTTAGTTTTCGCTAAGTTTAAAAGGCCGTGTATGAATCACACTTTATTTTCAATACAAATTTTAAGTTAAAACTTAGTAGTATTCACATTAATTTTAAATTAAATGTTGCTTTCAGGGCATCATAGCACGGGATTTGGATCATACCGACGCCAGTGCGACGGTCACTGCGGGAGGAGTGGGCCTATCGTACGCCAACATAAGATTGAAGAGTGAACGAGGCTCGGGTCTAAATTACCAAATTGAAATTTACGTCTAAATTTATACTTATAAGCTGTCTTCAAATTAAGATCATAAAACCAAAGTTATAGACATAGACATGAATTTCGAATACAATTGAGATTGACGCTTTGCAGACTTTTTATTTTATGGACTTTCGTCCCCTTAATCATTCAGTCCCCTTATATTAAACGTTGAAACGATTATAGGAGATTACGAACATGCTCTAGGATGTGCCTGCATACAAAAGAATCTAGGAATTGTTAAGGGTTTAGAGTTCCATTTCACTGTTATAAGATGAAACAATCCATATAGTGCGGCACTTTAGTATGACTACATAGTGTATATATTATGTGAGTAACTGATTCTAGAAATACTGAGTCAAATGAAGATGACAGAATCAGGTTATGTATTTCGTAGAAAGATTCACATATAGTAGGAAAGTTACAAAGTACATTTCATAATACACCGAGAATCGAGTAATGCATGGTTTAACTTAATAAAGTTTTATACTGTGAGGTCAGCGTTGTTGGGCCAGCTGCAACAATAGACGTAGTGATATTTTAGGTTTTGACAACAAAACAAAACAAAGTCAAGAACCACAAAAGTCTGATGCAATTTTTACAATTATCTTGCAATTAAACGCCTCTTTTATTGTATTGTATAGAAACTAAACTTAACTAAGGTAAATAAAAATTCCCAAGCCGTTACAACATCTAAACAGAAAGTCCTTTCGTGCATATTCGGGTATGGAACATATGACATTAGGGATGAGAGTTGTTCGCTGAAACCAAAAGTCCCATACTGCTATTTAAAAATAAAGATATAAATAATGAAATTTAGGTATGTAAAATGAACTTCAGCAAAACACGTTTGGAAAGAATAAATTAGAGTATTAGTAAAATATGATATCATAATCGTAAGTCTTAATTTCAAAACTACCAATTGTCATGATGTGAACAATAAGGCTATGTCCTGTAATCTTTCTCTTTATGGACAAGTAGGTGCATCCAACCCGAAATTATTACGGATTTGGCGGGAAGAAACGGGAAAAATGATTTCAAGCTGTCGAATTAACACAGTCCATCGTGAACTAACTTTGAAAACTGACAAATTTAATTTGCCTCTTTCTAACATTCAAAGAACTCTTACATTTTCATTTAATTTGGCATTTTTTCTTTCTTAAAGATTGATTCCAATTTAAAGGTTATCACAAACGAAAGTTTCTCACAAAAAGTACATACTTATGATTAAGAAAATATGGGGTTAAAGTTGACTTAAAACCATTCTTTTCATTTGATGCGAATTGATCAGTGTAATAATTAAGATGAGAGAGTATATATATGATTGACTCGGCACTTCTCAAACAGTTGTAACATACACAAATTCTACCATTTGCGGTATATTCATAATGCAAACAACACTGGGAAGTTCCCTGAGACTATTAGCATTACAAAGTGAACACCTAGGCTGAATCCAACGATCAAGTTTACCTTGCACTAGTAAACGTTTCTACAAACAAGTGCTAACCTCAAAAGAGCTATTTATTTCACTAACATAGTATTTACTTTGTCCGTGACATTTTATAAGTGTACAAAATTTATAAGTTTTTAGTGTTTTTTATTTGACCATCCTCTAATTGTGATTTCTTTATGTATATCTAAGGAACAGTAAATCATTGCATCAACCGCCTTGTATTCTTCTTGAACTAATTAAACTGCCAGTAGAACAAAGGTATAACACTTTGGGGCATTCGTGGAAGGTGTTCCATATGCTTAAAGGCTGACGACATACTCACAAGCTTCCCGGCGCTGCAGGTGCAACGCTAAGCTAAGCTAAAGATTGTGCTTCACACAGAAAATGCGGTAATTAAAATATAATTTAATATTTTTTGAACCACATAAGACATAGTGACACGGAAGAATTTTAAAGAAACTTCAACATGTCTAATAATAAATATCGATCAAGGGATCATTCATAGGCACGTTGGTGATCTGATATAGATTTAAGACATGAAGGTTTTCTCACGTTTCTTAGTTGCAACATAACGTAATGCAACATAAGTAAAATTTCTGAATCAAAGATCAGAATTGAGAGTGGTGCGCCTTAAATATAATTAAACAACTGTCAACGAGGAAGTTTGTTGTTATCGTTAAAAATAAGAAGAGATTTTAATAATGTCCAATGGCACCCTCAATTTAAATGCAAATCTACACCCACAAAACGACCTCGTCATGTATAAAACTTGGCTTGAAAGACAATTACGGGGACCCAACTTCCTGTTAGGGACAACAGGAAAATGTGTGAATAATGACAATGACAAGATCAACCTGATTCGAATAGATTGTATTATGTACTTGTAATGATAAATTTAACTATATATATACATTAAAATAATTGAATTAACAAAAGCGGATAAATGTTCCGATTTATGTACTACAGTTATTGGTAGAATTCATAATGGGTGGCCTTAAAACTATTTATGACACTATCGATTAATCTGAATTAAGTGATCTTAATATTAAATAACATAAGTTAAAGTTATGTTTCCAAAGAAGCTGTTGTTCATAATAAATTCAACCGAATGTTTTGACTTTCTTGTTATTCTTACCCGAAGGATGTCTACCTATGTTATCATTAATAAACTTGAGGCAAACAAACCCACCTACTACAATAATAATTATTATAGAACAAAATTGATTCAGTGTAATAACATGTTACATGAATTTTTTTATTACTTTTTCTGAAAAACATATTTCAGCAATTAAGATAAGGCTAGATTATAGTTTGAGAATTACTAGGAAATGGAAACACCGGAAACTAAAACAAGTGAAGACTTTGAGGTGCACGTAATGTTTTGATAGGCAAATAAATGATCTTAATTGGATTAGGTTGAACGCAAAGCAATCTCTGAGAATCGAACCCAGGACCTCGAAAACCTTACAATATTAGAGGTACGTTACGGATGAAATATTTGGTTTTATTAACCAAACTAGGGAGGAAGGTCAATTTACCACTCTAATTTGTTCTTTGCGCAGGTCTATGTATGCTAAGCACTTGTAAAGATCTTTGTATGTATTGAATTTACTGGTTTGTGAGTTTCTTATTCAAATATATGTAGAGCACCTGCGTACTAAGTAAACATATTACGCTCTAGTGAGTTTAGCTAGCTAGTCAGAGTTACACAAAAAAATAGTTATCATTCTATTGCAAACAAAATGACATTTATACAATTTTGTACCATATTAGTAGTTCTATTCAGACCTGATATGTACATCCTTTTATATTTTTACATATATCGTAAGTATAACAGAATAACATTCCATTCACACGTATATAAGTTGACAAATAAAAAATAGCACTATAGTTCATTATAGTCAGGATCGCTATAGAAAGTTATATAGTACGTAGTAGTAGAATCAAATCTTAATTACAATTATTTTGTTACTATATAATATTCAGACCAACAAATTATATTTATAAAGAGTTTTATAGAACTTAAATCCCAAAACCAATACAATAATAAATTACCTATCATTTAATGGTAGTAAATATAATGAACTACCGGCCTAGTTGCAGGACATTTGTTTTTAAAAAATATTTTGGAATTAAATATAGTCTATGTTCAGGGATTATGTAGCATTCTAAGGGTGAAAGATATACCAAATATATATAATATGTCAATGCATGATGCAATAAAGTAATTGTATGATTTCTTCTAACAATAGCATTAGCAATAACTCTTCTATATACTAATATATATATAAAACTAAAGAGCCTTTGTCCCTCGTCTGTGACAGAAAGCCTCTTCGATTGATGACTACTATTTGCACGGATCTTGAACTCTTCGAATGACTTTCAAGTTTACCCTTAGTGACAGTGATTTGGATGTAATTTAGAAGTTTTATCTGGTACTTTATTATTTAAAATGTTTCTCTTTAGTATTGTAACGAACGCGATTTTCGTATTCCGTGAAATAGAATCGTGCTCATATTGAAGGAAATATTTACGAAAATCCTAGCTTCATGTAATGCTTAAAAGCTTCATTTACATTATTTATTAAGATAATGTTTACTTTGGGAAACATTTATCTTTAGTTAAAAGTATTTTTAGTGAAATCAATTAAAACTTTTTTTGCTATTACTTACTTAATAATATTATTATAATTTTTTTCTCATGTAAGTGACATGTATGTTATAATGAGAATAAACTTCTTTAAACCTCAATGGAGTTACGCTATGCTGTACATAATAGTAAATAAAACATTAAAATAAATTTAAAGAGTTCATAAAGCGTTCGCTAAATGTCGATAGCCATTCTTATTTTATTATATTAATACAAAAAGGTTAGGGTAACAGCTGGTTAAAGTATAAACTGCAAAAACGAACGCCATCTTTACTTATTATTACTTTCTACAAAAAATTATCACGTTAGTATTTTAAATATCAGATATTTCTAATTATTTAGATAATACACAGTTTTCTTTAACAATTCTATCAAATAGTAATGAATGAAAATATAATATTTATATTAAATTCCATGAATGCAATATGCATTCTTTCATTAATAACATTAAATCTAATTATGGAGAGGGTGTATAGATAAACCAAGAACTGAAATGTATTATTACCCTTTAATGGGTGAATAATATATTGTACTTATTGTATTCAATGCAACCACATCAAAGAGGCCCAAAGACCCCAAACAGTGGTTACGCCACTATTCATTTTAGTGCGTACTAATAAGTTTACAAACGCGGCATAATTAGTATTTGCGGTTTTCGACCGAAAATTATACTGAAATACAATAGAAGCATGTGATAATTTTTATTTTAATTTTTGCCTCGCACGTCATTTCAAATTCCATACGCATCAATTCAATTATTAATAATTTTAGTAGGATATGAATGTGATTATCACAGATTTCTGCATGTTTTTTAATCAATAGACAAGTAGTTTTCTCAGCCTTCTAGGCCTGAGACTCGTCTCGAGTTTCTGCAGATTTCTGCCTTGCGATTCTGTTACTCACTTTTCGAAATCGCACAGCGGTTTTCGCCGCAGCGGTCGCGCTCAATTCAGTCGTGAAGCAGTTTTTTTATGATTTGGCATTCTGATAAACAATAAATTTCAAGGAGGGACCTTATCAGAACTAGAGTTACAGAATCGCAAGGCAGAAGCGCTTGCTAAACTACTAAAACTGCTTTGTAGAAGATATACAAACAACATTTATTACTTTTACAGTGTGTTAGTTTAATACATAAATATAAAATAATTTAAAACATAAAAAGCTTATTTGAAGCTGTCTCCATTGGCTGCCATACAATCCTTTAAACGTTGAGGCCACTTATAGACCAGTGCAGATAGCCTTTAAAAATAATAAAAAGTGAAAAAAATTACAGTAGGATGAAACCCATTAGAAAAGCAGGGGAATATCATCAAAATGAAAGGAAAAATAAATTACGGTCGATCTGAGGTCGGGAAGGTGTAGGGGGGGTAGGTTTAAGGGTAAAAAACGGTTTATCTCGATTTCCGGCAAAACTAAAAGTCCTATCGAAGAAAACTAAATGGCAAAGTTGTAGGTCATAAAAAGATCTACAACTTTTGTATTCACACATTTTTCACATAACCTCAAAATTTATGTGAAAAATTCAAAAAACCAACTTTTTGGTTTTTTATTTCTATCTTTTACAAAAATTTATTTTTTTAAACGAAATTTGGTGAAAACTTACATTATTATGTCCCAAATATACTGTAATTTATTTGATTAAAAATATTTATTTTTTCACCTTATTTTGAATTAATATCGAAAAAACACCCTAATTTTCAATCGAAAATTCTGACGTCAAAATTTCAGCTTTTTTCAAAAGGTTGATGTGCTTTAAGTTCGTTGAAATCTCTACTTTCCTATGGTAAAAAAATATAAATACAATACCATAGTAAATCTTCTCAGAAAATGCAAAAAATCGTATGCAGTAACGCCCAGACCCGTCATCCCCTTCCTTACTTCTTTGCCGGAAATCGAGATAAACCGTTTTTTACCCTTAAACCTACCCCCCCTACCCCTTCCCGACCTCAGATCGACCGTAATTTATTTTTCCTTTCATTTTGATCATATTCCCCTGCTTTTCTTATGGGTTTCATCCTACTGTAATTTTTTTTGGTTTCAAAAATTATCGGCACTGGTCTATTATCAATAAAAGCACGCACTCTTTCCATGGGAAAATTCTTCACTGCCAATCGTACGGATTGTTTTAATGACTCCAAATTATCATGGCGTTTATAGCAAGCCGTACTTTCTAAAACTGATCATAAATCATAATCCAGCTGATAAAGATCGGGACTAGACGACGGCCAGTCTTCAGCTCTGATGAAGTCCGAATCGTTAATTTCCAACCAAGACTGCGTTGACCGAGCTTTATGAACCGGCGCCGACTCTTGCTGGAAGGACTAGTCAAGAATGGTATCTTGATACACTTGTGCCGCTTGTTTTGATACCTTTTTCACAAAAGTATGGCTCAGTCACTCCTTCATAGCTTCATAGACGCCCCACCAAACCATACCTGAAGTCGGATAGTGCCCACGTTGCATTCCGTCGACTAATTGGGAAGCTTCCTTAGAGCTTTGAGCATAAATACGATCATTTTGTTTGTTAAAATGTTGGTCAATTGTAAAAAAAGTCTCATCCGAAAACAAAATTTTTCTGTGACCACACTTTCCGTACCGCTTCAGTAGTTGCTTCGGTTTTACCACCCTATTCTTTTTTAAATTATCAGTTAAGAAATGACCAGTACGTCTCTTATAGACTACGAGTCCTAAGTCAACTTTTAAAATACGCGACATGGTTCTAGGTGCTATCTTCATCTCTCGAGATAAAATCTTTTGCTTTAGGACAGGATTTCTTCGAGATTTTCTCTTAATGCTTTGACCGTCTTTTTCGTACGAACACTACGTGGACGGCCAGATCTTTTTCTGTCACAAACAGAGGAGGTCTCATTGTATCTATTTATAGCCCGGTACACAAAAATTTTACAAATACCAAGCGTATGGGGAGTTTTAAAAATTGCATTAGGTCCATACCTACTTTGTGTTATTCAATCTCTTTATCACCCTACTCCATTTTAATATCGCAAAATATTGAACAATGTATTGGCGCCATAATGAGAAAACTCAATGAACAATCATAAAATAATGACAGATTCCAAATTCAAATGTAATATTTTGTTTATTTTTAATTGTAACAATATTTATGGCCAGACTAAGTATAGGAAGAAACTATAAAAAGATTATAAAGTATAAAGTATTATAACGAAAAAAGTTAACTATAATCTTAGTGGAATTATAAAGTAATCAATATTTCATTAAAATTAACTGAAGGGAAACTGTAAAATAGCATTTGAATTTAAGCCGCATTAAAAGAGTTCGTAGCACAATGGGGTGCTGGAAAAATTCTAATTACTTTAGCGAGTTGGGCTGGAATTTAAAAAAGTTTCATTCGTTTGGCGACTCAGCCGGTCTTAACTCCAATAATAAATTTTGCATCAAGCTGATATCAGTAACAGCGTTCAAACCCTTCTTCAATACATTTGATTAATTTGCAAAGTTTTAAATTTTTTCCCTTAATCCCTAATACTTTTCGGAACAATGATTAAGTATATCTTTCATTCATGATTCAGTTACATTTCAGTTAACAATTCTTAATGGTTTTTCGAAGAGTCTTGTAAGAAATTGTAAATTACTGCATGGAAAAATTGAAATAAATCAATGTTGCTTAATGCAATACTAAATATACCTTTTTGAGTGCCTCATAGCCAGACATATTTCTTCATTTCTATTTACAACCTGTGAAACAGATTATATTTAAATTCATTCTACACTATTAATTATTACTATTTTAAAAGAACTGGTGCAACACATTCTATTTTCTATAAAGAGTGCCTTATTGAAGAATCCTTGAATGAGTATTGACTCATTCAAAATTAAAGTATTCAGACTTGATGCTATTGAACCCAACTTTGCACGTTTAAGTATCCTATTACTTTGATGTCATCATAAAAAAATTGTTATTAATGTTAGCAAAAATTTATAAAAGCAAAGATTGCTTATCATGTTCTAATTCTAGATGGTCAATGTATAGATATTATTAAAGTATAGATAGATGTATTACTACAAATAATGAAGTTGAAGTTCAGCAAGTGCCCCGGGCAGCCGTGAAGTGTTGGCAATTTGATACAGCCGGCACCGCTTGTTGCCGTCGTTTTTCTCAACGCTTTGTTCGAAAAATGTACGCCTCGAGTGCCTTTCATAGTGTTATTATATTCCGTCAATTTTCTCTGTATTATCGCTTTATAAACGATACTATGAAATTGGACTTGTTAGGTTTCGATTAAATTAGGCGATTAGCTTACGAAGGGAAATGACGTGATAAATAACGTTGTTTTATATAGCCGGAAGTAACTAAAATGAAATTTTCTGTTCAAAGTTAAATTGAAAATATAATTTATAAGGGAAATAAAATAAAGTTTCTATATTTAAATTAAAATAAGGAAAATATTATGTTACTCCCCGGGCGATATCATTAAATTACTTCTAAGAAGGTAAAAAGTAAAATTCCTGTTATTAGCGTATTTGATTAGTTTTTTATACGCAAAGTTAAAAATGCGGCATGCGATGTAACGAATGTAAACATAACTAAAATACCCGATGTTCTTATGCAAATGGCATTCTAGACTAAAATCACACACATTTGCAACTCTATTCTTGTTTGTCTGAATACAAGAGTCTAAAGTACTGAACAAAGCACCAAATAGCTTGTTTTAGAGGTGAATTGATGCTCTGTGAAGTGTTAGGGTAAAGTCCCAGCAGGCTGGAAAAACAGCGTACGTGATGAATGCGGATGTGTGGTGTACGTGAATTAAAATCTCAACAATACGTGAGGGGTGAAGCAGGTGGACCGTGTTTATAACCATAACACGAGTACATCGTACTTTTAAACCGTTTTCATCTTGCTCACGCGGGTCGGCGTAATTTATTACCTATTGTGCGAATATTTCATTTATCACGGTGAATTCAATTTACAGGACAATTAATCATTCCTCAGTACCCACTGGTCAACGGTATTGGGCATGCTTAGTGCGAACATGTATATATTAGATGCATACCCTAAGCTGCTAATTTGGTAATTAATTTTATTCATTATGGTCATATTTACAAATAAATTTACAGACCAATTCTTTAGGGTTAGACGAAAATATTTATTAATAACTAGCTGGCCTGGCGAACATCGTACCGCCTAACAGTCGATTCTTTATTTATTTTTAATACTTATTCTGCTATTCGGGACACCGGTCTAGCTAGTAAGATAAAAAAAAGAAAGTTGATAATACAACAAATACATTATGTCAAAAAATAAAAATTTACCTTCCCGGAACCCCTCCACTAACACTTGAACTTTATGATATGGTATTAAAGTTCAAATTGCCTTTAAATATTATTACGAATATTTTGTATGGGTATATAGAAAAGTGTTGTTTTTAGACTTTTTCACTCCATTTTTTTAATTTTTCTCTGCGTAAGAACCATCCTCTTACTTCAAGGAATATTATAAAAAAAGAATCAGACAAATCGGTCAAGCCGTTTTCATGTTATGTCGTGACAACGGAAAACGGGTTTCATTTTTATATATATATAGATAAAATAGACAAGTATAGGAGATAATAATAACAACTCCTCATAGACAAACTAACGATTTATACCTCATTTGATTTAAGTACCTTTTGAATTTTAACAAAACGTGGTTATCGTGAATATAATAACAATCCTATCATTAAAGGTAATTCTTATGTCTTTGTGGCTAATAATTTACGTAAATCTAATGTTAAAAGGGATATCACGTTTAGGGCTCTGTGAGTAAAAAATTATAAAAGATTTCGTACAAGTCTACGAATTCATGTGAAAACAATGTAATGAAAAACATCTATGATTTATGCAGGATTTCTCATTGGACGGATTAAAGGATAAAACTTCAATGTAATAATGTTAAATTAGGGTATATTTGCACTCGTTAGTAATTTAGTATGCGAAAACTGCTATAATTTACATTTAAATTGCATGATATATAGGCCAATTGTAATATGAACGAAATAATTAACGTAACTAACGTTTAACTTGTTAGGGAATAAAACTGTATTGACCTATTTAATAACCGCATTGAAACAAAATAAACCAGTGGCGAGTTTAACCTAACATAAGTAAGATTACATAGATTATAAATATTTTAGTTAATAATTAGAAGCGCAAACCAAATGTTACCAATCATCGCACACCTGAAGAATAAATGCGCCCTTTAGTTTTCCCACACTTATAATAAAACATTCTCGTTTCCGATAATGTCCAATAGTGTCACTTAGATTTAAGAACCCTTAATTAAGACAAGTTAGTTATTTGTTAGCGTCGCAACTCCACAAATCAAGTTGACACACATTATCAAACAAATAGTTTTATTTAACATATACTTGAACATCCCTACAATAACAGCCACTGAACTTAACTGGCTCTACAACCTTTTAATTCTTGAAAGGCCGGCAACGCATTCGCGAGCCCTCTGGCATTGAGAGTGTCCATGGGCACTTAACATCAGGTGAGCCTCCTGCCCGTTTGCCCCCTGTTCTATAAAAAAAAACAACCTTTTTTAGCTCTGGGGCTCAGATCTGTTTCGTGATCATTTGTCAATCTAATAGGCAATTAGGTCATCAGCCTTCTGCGCTGACACGCGCCGTCGACGTTTGAGCGAATGTAAATAAGCAAATAGAGAGAAAGTCCATTGGTGCACAGCATCTAACCTACGACCGCACATTTGAGAGTCGCACGCTGAAGCCAATAGGCTAACTCTGCAATTATAACCAAATTATTTGACCCAATTTTACAACTTTAAATGGTTGTGTTATACTTATAAGATAGATAAAATATGTCTTTTTGTAAAGACGACGACTATTTTTTATTCGGCGAATTATGGTCTAAATATTGTGAATTTTAATACTAAATTACTGATTTGCGGGAAAATTTAAACATATCTATATACCTTTATAAAAATGAAACCCGTTTTCCATTGTCACGACATAACATGAAAATGGCTTGACCGATTTGTCTCATTCTTTTTTTATAATATGTATTCCTTGCAGTACGAGGATGGTTCTTACGGAGAGAAAAATTGAGAGAAAAAGTCTAAAAACAACACTTTTCTATATTCCCATACAAAATATTCGTAATAATATTTAAAGGCAATTTGAACTTTAATACTATATCATAAAGTTCAAGGGTTAGTGGAGGGGTTCCGGGAAGGTAAATTTTTATTTTTCGACATAATGTATTTGTTGTATTATCAACTTTCTTTTTTTATCTTACTAGACCGGTGTCCCGAATAGCAGAATAAGTATTTAAAAAAAATAAAGAATCGACTGTTAGGCGGTACGATGTTCGCCAGGCCAGCTAGTATTTAATAAAAGTTTATAATGGATGAATTTTTGATGCTATACATAAGCAAACGATTACTCTTTTCCATATTAATTGAATCTGATTCTAAAAGTAGTCTCTTACTATGTACAGGCGAAGTGCTAAATTTGGATATATTTTTTCGACTGATAAGGGTCAATTGAAGGAGTTTATAAATATCAATTGTATTGACATAGTTCAGTATTCGGCCGAAATTCACTTTCGTGATTTTTACAGAATATGCCTTGTGAAATATAAAAAAGGAACGATCACGATTATTTCCTAAATCTAATCAAACAGTTATTTTTTATAAAGGGCAACCTCCAAGTCGGTAAATTTTTTCGATTATCGATATTAAATTTTAATATGTATAAAACTTTGCTTATGTTACCTGATCTTTCTAACGCTGAGTGTAAAGTGTGTTCATAAGTATTTGATTTTATAAATTACAATTAAACAAAAAGTTATGCATATATAATAAAAAGTCTTTGGTAGACTTTACAATAGATAACGTTTACAATTAAAGGCATTGAAACTGTTATTATTCAAACGTTATTCCATTTGAATAATAAAATTGTTGTTAGCATCTAAAATCACATGGGATTTGCGAAAAGCGGTCCTTTAGTAGTTAATAAACCAACAATTTGTCTTCACGTTGGATACTCTCCAACCAGATTTTGCCAACTTCGTCATCTATTATTTTTTGTTTACTGCTTATTGTGAGAATAACAAATTCCAATTATAAATAATATTCAAAAACCGATGCGACAGTGGTGCCATATAAGTTATCAAGTTATTGTTTAATCTACACAATAAACATTTTAAAATACATTTAAATCAAAAATTATTTAAGAGATAGATATTAGAGAGAAAACTAAACTTGTTGAAGATGTAGACGTACTATACATCTCTCACTTTATTTATACGTTCTTGTTCTGCTAATAATTCTACATTCCTTGAAATACCCAAATATTACGAACGAAATAGTTATTAAGCTTAAGGCTACATTAATTTTTGGTGAACGTTTAAGATTTTTTAAGAGACAAGATGAACGTATTTTGTAAGTAATATTAATAAGCCTTGACTCATTTTGTAATTATAAAAATAAGTATAATATATAATAATATAAACGTTTCGATAAGGAAATTCATAACAGGCAAAATCAACAAATTTGGTGTAAAATATTTTTACAATTTCAAGGCCTTGAATCTTTGTACTTTTTTGAGACTTTAAAAATAACATCCATAATCAACATTCACTTCATTCACACATATGTATTTACAAAAATAACTTTCGCAATTTTACTTTGCCAAGTAAGATTTTCTCTCACGCATTCAGAATTATTAAAGGCACGTTACGAAGTTTATGTACATGACCTCTTAGACTATTTTTTTTTCAAGAATAAATATTTTTCAATTGTTTATAATTGCAATACATATAATTATTTAAGCCGACGGGATACTGTTTAAAAAACATATCACCGACATCAAAATTTACAAAAAATTGTACAAATAACAATGTCGAGACCTTACATCGCATAATATTGTGAAAACTATCTACCGGATTACAAAACCTTTTGGCAGCTTTGGCAGCTTAACTGAATCATTTGACACCACAATCATCCAGAAGTTCTACAGATAAATGAGTTAATATTAAGTGATATACAATACAACGAAAAAGGATTACATTTTATGTTGTTAAACCTTTTTAGTTGTATTCTTACTTGCGGGTTTTGAACTTGGTTATAAACCTCTCACCGATCATGTTCAGCAAGTACACGACAACACAATTTATTCAAAATTATAAATATTTATTACTCAATCCTTTGAGCTACATTCTTAGGGTTTGTTATATCGAACAATAGTACGATTCCCGGAACCTTCCTGGCATTAGAAATATTACCTATAGGAGGAGCAAAGGTGCGACAGTATATATAGCTAAACATATAGAGTTGTAATTAGAGAAGTTTGGTGTGTGAGTTTCCAACCTATCAAATAACAAAGTTCTACAATCACCGGTAAGGTTGGGTACTGATTTTCCTTCATTATCTACGCTCGATTCTCTTCAAACAATTTTTGCCGGAACGTCATTAAAAATACTGTAAGATAATTTTACAAAAGTTTTGATTAAAAGGATGGAGATTCAAATTTTTTCTCGTAATAATGAAAAAATATTTTTAATACCTTCTACACTCTAAGTGAAAGATAATTTTGCAAGAACTAGGGTGAATACCTAAATCCTATTAGCTCAGATTTACAAGATCCACTTAAGGCCATGTATAACGGTTTTTAATTAAATTCGTTCATAATTACTAAGCGCAAGAAGACCTTGTAGTACATGTTTTCTTAATAAAAAGTATGTAGCATGTAGATTTAAAAATACCGACTTCGAAATAAAAACAAATTCTTGTACACAATAAAAATATTATTGTCTTTTAGAAATTCCAAGTTTTTATTGGACCACTGTAGAACATTAAATTATTTTAGCTCGGTATAATATTGGACAGGTCAATTTATTACAACTATTCATCACAGGTTAAAGCCGCTGTCATATGTAGAACAAAACGTGTCATAATTAAGGTTCCGTTCAAAGTTGACATTAGTTTAGCGACATATTTGAACTTCATTATAACTTTCAGCGTGATGAGAAAATTATATCGACATTTGTACACAATATGTACTTTAATATATATTTTCGATAGTTTAGGTAAAATTTAAAGCGAGATGATTTAATTTATACGTATAACAGCAGAATCACAAGATTAAACTAGGCTAAGCGTTCAAGCACTGTCAAAAGTGGAAGTAAAGATGTTTCTAGATATGTAGTTAGTTGTTTGTATTAGGTAATATAATTACAAAAATATTAACATAATATTGTTACATACAATAATGTTGTACAAGATACGAAGTCCTAATTAAACAAAGCTGAGTAAGGATATTTATTTTACATAACACTTTACAAAAGGTTCTGGCCGTGTTACGCAACACTTACAACCGCGTAAGCAAAAGTTATATTTGTCAGATCCTACGCGTATGGAACATGATATATAGATTTTAAGATTCTTTATAAAGCACGTAGTTTCTAAAAATACTAACAAATAATAAATTAAACTACACAATGTAAAGGTAAAATATGTATTCTCAGTGGCGTAACAATAGGGTCGCAGGGCTGGCAAAATGCCACGGGCCCCTGACCCAAGGGGGCAGCAAGGGGACCCAAGGGGGCAGCAAGGGGGCCCAAGGGGGCACCCAACGTGACGATTTTTACTGTTAGGGCCCATCAAAAGAATTTGCCACGGGCTCTTAGATGGTATAGTTACGCCACTGTGTATTCTCAAACTGGCCACAAAGTTTTTTAAAGTATCATACCACCACATGAGTATGACAAAAGCATCAACTTTAACCAGAATTGAACTTACCAGTACGTAGTACATATTGTTAAAAGAATGCAGCTTATTTAATTCATTCATTTAACTGATAACAATTTACCGCATAATGTGTTCTTTCCGTTGCTACATAACTCCATCATAAATAAAACAAAATATACCTATCGTTATAACCACGACGCAAAAAGTTGAATTCGTCTGTCAATCTTTTATATAAACTATTATTAGACCACGAATAATTTAAGCATTTTTAGTCAAAGTTGTACTCTAGTACCAAAAGCGTAGAATTTAAGTTGTATTTCTTAATTTGTACTTTTGTTGTCATATATTAAATAAATAAACTTGTGTGATGGCCCACTATTCTCCTTCGAAACAGTAATATAATACTTGTTATGTTTTGTTACTTTTCAACATTAATCCAAATAAATAACGTATCTACTGTTTCCACTTAATATTATACGTTAATAAGAGAGACATTATTCTTTTCAATTACAATAATTATATTTTAGTATAAATACACAAATACCTACTGGTATGTTCTGAGATGGTATTTTCTTATATAACAATAAGTTATAAAGCAAGGATATCACTTTATATATACACTCACAGTTTCAAGGACAGAATGAGTCGCCAGTAAAAAATCGAATAGGTTTAATTATTTTTTCTCATCGACTAAAATATACTGGAAATTCAGTTCAGTTCGATATGCGGAAAGTTGCCTACTGGCGGGCTCCACCGGACGCCTTGATTATAACATAATTGAGTGCTTCCTCTGATATAAGGAGCCTCCATTAAGTCCGTGCAAGATAATACAAACTGAAATAGAACCTCACCCTAATAATCCACTGAAATTTATGGCCTTATAAACGTAAAGAGAAATAATTTTCTTTCGATTAAGGAAAAAGTAATCCTTGCCCTAAGTTATTTAATTTATTAAGGCTTTTAATTTAGATTCTCTTATATTAGATATTTTTGTTAAAAACCTTTAAAAAAACTTTCGGAAATAATAATAACTAAGCGTCATTTATTTCTTGAAACTTTTACAAAATATACCTACACACACTTAAATAAATTATATTTTTTTTCAAGCACATGTATAGAGTATAGGCGTCCTTCAACGGGTCTTTTTCTCTGTGTCTTGAGCATTCTTCTCCACCAACTTCCTTTAGCTCGTCAGCCCACCGTGCAAGACGGCGAACTTACGATATATTATAATAAAATCCCAATGGCGCTACACACTTTTAAGTCTGGGCCTCAAATTTCGGTATCGGTTTCGTGTTCATTTATTTCTCTCACAGATAGATATGCCTTATATGCCTCATGCCTGTTTTCCCACGATGTTTTCATTATTAACCGTACGCACATAGACAGAAAGTTGGTTGCATTTGTGCACAGCTGGAGATCGATCCTACGACTGATTAGAATCCCACGCTGAAACCACTAGACCACCACTGCTCATACCTGTATATAATACGCAGCGGAAATGGCGTATTTAAATGTACAAAACTACGTTATTATAATATCATACAATGCAATAACCTACATTATACAAAGTTCATTCTTTAAAAAATTCATTTTTAAAATATTAATTTTCTTTTCCAGATGACAGTTTGTAAAGAACGATCCTCTTCCTCATTTAAATGCCCTCAAAAACCAACAATTTCCTTAGTTTCATGAACCAACACAATGCGCGTTTAATATTACTGTTTAACTTGAAAGGCATTAGTTAATCTAGTTTAGCAAACATTTTAACTAGTTGATAAGAATAAGAATGATGTCTATCAACAATGTCAACATAATAATTTTGACTCAGGTTCTTCTTGAACTAATTACTGGTTGGTTCCTAAGAGTCAACATTCCTTATAACTTTTTAAGGTACAATAAATAAACTCTTAAAGAAATTAGAACTTTTCAAAAGCTCTATTCCGGAGAGTCGTATATTTAGGAAATGTGGCATTTAATCTTTTATGTTCAGGATTTGCACATTAGTCACTCGCGTTGCCTACTCTTTGAACGCAGTTCTCTTAAATACTTCTACGATTTACAACGCAAAGAACTCATGGGAACTTCATAGAAATAAAATAAGAGTCTGTAAAAAAATATTTAAATCATTCTTCGAACAATACGCCTAGTATATTATGTTAAAAATTATGTAAGCAGTATGAATAGTGAAATATTTGTTCAGGATAATACTTTATGTAGTATTTGTATATCTTAATATATGTATATTTCACTTGTAAAGTTATTCATACTTTTGGGGTTTGGTAGAACCTAAGGTATATTAAACATGATGCGGAAGCATAGATAGAGTCTTATTATCTAGATAGTACTTTTATACATTTAGAGTAAAACGCGTCGATACGGACGTTAATTAAATCTAATATATGTATAAACTTCTCGAGTTCGTTCCCTTACTCCTCTGAAACGGATCGACCGTTTCTTATGAATTTCTTTATGCATATTCAGTAAGTCTGAGAATCGGCTACTATGTATCTTTCAAACCCCTAAGTGATAAGGGGTGTCCACACCAAAAAACATTTTTTTTGTTTTTAATTTTATGACACAACATACAAAAATACATACAACCCCTATTTTTTATTATTGTAGATAGTTATTTTTATTGAACTAAAAAACATGTTTCCGAGAAATAATATACATGGCAAAACAACGTTTGCCGGGTCAGCTAGTATTATTATGTAAGTTAAATTGAATTCAATAAAATATGAAATTGCTCCGTAGATGTAAGGAATTAAACAAAATAAAATATTTCTAATTTGGAATGCGAAAGCATTGTTTTGTATCCAAGAAAGCATTATTTTATTAACTCAATTAGCCAGTATATTATTCGAAACAAATGCTCATTATACGATAGACTAAAAAGCTCAGCTAAGCATACTTGTGTAGAACAATTCAGAAAGGATATTCTTTTTTTACTCTTTCAACAAAGTAAGAATTTTGTAGCAAAGTACTGGCATTCAAACAAACTTAATCCAGAAGCGAGTGTCGAATCGAGGCTACGTTAAACTGGGACAATAATAAGCACTGGATTCAATAAAACTACTGCGACCCTCACAGTTCCGGAAAATGGACAACTTCTTACTTCTTTTATTTCCTTTCGATTTCGCCGTTTGAACCAAAATTATTTCCTACAGGTTTTTAATAACGTGTTTCATTAACGCGTACCATAAAGATACGTCAACAATAATGTATTGAGACCTATTTTTAAGATTCTGTAAATTACAATGTTAAATATATAAATAAAATTTATTTAGATAATATATCAATTTCTCAATGTGTTGTTTCAATCTACAGTTGTGTTTTATATAAAATTTTATACAAAATATTGATGCAGATGAAACAAAAACGTTCACAATAGTTTGTTAACTTTTATGAATGCCATGTTTCGTTTTACTATCGATATGAATATACCGGTTAGTTTTTTATTTCCAACCTTCACAATTTTGTTTGTTATAAATCCGTAGTACATCGTAGGCGAATGGTTGACACATCAATGTCATTGATATAATTGCGCATGTTAGGATTATTTAATATAATGGATGATACTGTGGAAAAAGTTTCAATACATTATTATAAATCTTTTCTTTATTCTAGCAACATCGTATAATTTCAGTAGGTTTGGTTTAAGGCTGAAGTATAATTATTTATATATATATATATAAAAACAGTTCGCATATCACATTTAAATAAATATTTTACATTGCCTGGAAATTATTAAAAAACGATATTGTTTCCTCAAAATTGTGTCATAATAAAAAATAATCCTTAATATGCAAATAAATTACTAGTTTCACGTGGTTTGTGTTTTCTTTATACGAGTGATTGACCTTCTGTAACCCTAAGCAAATATTAAATATACAATATTTTGATAAGCTGTCTGACTCCGCCACTTGGCCTTGCGTATCTTTTCGAACTATTGAGAACTTTACTAGTGGATATACATTGTACCTCTGTATGCATTCTATTTTTGCATACTCGGGTACGGGTACTACTTGTGGTGACTGGTCGGACTTGAATTCGTGTATGCGGTGATGTTAGTTATTTTGACTATGTGTTTGCGTGTTGTTCCCACGAGAATGTAAGTGCGTGCTCCTATTTCACCATGCCTCCTGCTGATAGAGGACAAGTCTTTGTTTTTGATTTATTTTATTATTATTAATAACTTAAGATGTCATGTGGAACATGGTGTAATGGTTGCAGCTCCTTACAAATATTGTGTAAAATAATAAACTTGGCGATTAAAAGAGTGGCGGAGAGGTTATTGCCAGTTCTTCTCTTCCGTTCTACGCCCTTGATTTGAGAACTGGCAGTAAATGTAAAATTAGAAGCATTTAAGTGTACATTTTGTTACCTATATGTATAAATGATTTTGAATATTGAATATTGATTGACTTTATAAAAGAACAACTTCAAATCGCAGAAGAGTTTTCAGTTTATACAAGTATGATCTTTGACAGTCCCACGCCAGTAAAAGCTTTTATGAAATTTTCATCCTACATAAAAATTTACTTTATAACGGTTTTTATTTTATGCGTAATTAAGATCTTCTGTGTCGTTAAAAGAACAGTTAAGTATTTAATGTTTAGGTTAAAAGTATATAATAAATTATGGAGATTATATTCTGTTTTATATAAGTACTACTCGCACCTGTATAGATTTCGTATACAGGGGCCATTAGTCAAATTTCTCGAGTTTATTCTCAATAGATAAAACTATAAGAGTTACTTGGAGCGCTGTTCCTTAAATTTCACTTTTAATAATGATGATTCTTTCGGCGTTACTATTGAATAGTTACATGAAAAAATAGTTATTGTGAGATTACGGTAATAGTAAAATATATGGTGTCTTTTATAAAACTGTAGGACATCACTTTGCTCTATTGTCAATAATTACCCCAACGTATAGGGATTTTCATTGGTATTTTTTTACACCTTGGGTTACATAATCGAAGTTTTCATACGCATCCCTAACATTTTTGAAAAATATATTCTATAGCCTTTAATCATCGGGTATAATGTAGGATTCTTGTGGAGAGATATTTTCTAATTGATCCAGTGGATTTTGGATTAGAATATAAAAAAATATTTTATAATTAAATAATGATTTTCTTAGTAAGGGGTTCTGTTTCATTTATAATTTTAAACCAAGTAGGATCAGGTAAAAAAATCTGTGGCGCTACAACCTCTTTAGGTCTTGGCCTCAGATTTCTGAATCTGTTTCATGATCATTTTTAAATCTAATAGGCAAGTAGGTGATCAGCCTCCAGTGCCCGACACACGCCGTCGACGTTTTGGATCTGAGACATGTCGATTGTCGGTTTCCTCACGATTTTTTCCTTCACCGTTCGAGCGAATGTTAAATGCGCACATAGAAAGAAAGTCCATTGGTGCACAGCCGTTGATCGAACCTACGACCTCAGGGATGAGAGTCGCACGCTGAAGCCACTACTGCTCTCTCAGAGCAGTGATCTTTAAGAAAACATTCTTAATTAAAACACATTATTTCGTCGAAAATCGAACGGAACATTTAACAAGGACCTTTAATTAATCCTGTAATTTTATTAATCTCAAATTATCTTCTACAATTTCTCTTTATATTTGTTTTAATACTATTTCTTGTGAAACAACGCATTTTATTACTTTACTGAAGTAAACCATGTTAAAATATGCGCAATAATTAACATAAATGACATAAGCAATTACGATCACTAGTTAGAGTATCGAAGTTAGAATTAATATGCATAGCAAACTTAAACTTAAAACTTTGTTAGGAGTTGAGTAAGTTTTAATAAGGGTCTCTTTGGGTCATTATGGGCTCGTAGCGGTAATCGTTAGAGACGGTACGACCCAGCACTTAACGACACTTCTGGTTGACGGAACCTCTCTTGATGGCGTTTGTGCTTCGAGAGCCGTCTATACTCGGGTATAAATTAAAATATTGTGATTTATAATAAAACTATTCGACAACACAACACACTAATACCGCGTGGACTGCAGCCCTGCGATTCTGTAACTCACTTTTCGAACTCACACAGCGATTTTCGCATCGGCGGTCGCTCTAAAATCAGTCGTGAAGCAGTCATTTTATGATTTGGCATTATGATAAACAATAAACTACAAGCTCCCACCTTTTCAGAATGCCAAATCATAAAATGACTGCTTCACGACTGATTTTAGAGCGACTGCCGATGCGAAAACCGCTGTGTGAGTTCGAAAAGTGAGTTACAGAATCGCAGGGCAGGACCTTATTTCCGTTATAGGAAAACAAAAGGCACACGTGTTACTAACTTTTATCTTGTTACTGATAATCGTGAAGTTTCCTGGAATTCTTCTAAATATACCCGCCAATCGTAATACCAAAATATGAAAAACAAAGTCACACGTGCAAATAGCATTAGTATTCGTGGAAATAGCAAGCAATTAAAATGGTTTTATTAATTCACCGGGTAGATTCCAAGATTTTTTGTTAAAATTGTGTTAAATGTTAAAATGTTAAAAATGTTAAAATTTTCAACTGTAAATAATTTAATTTTAATTAAATTTCATATAATGTATAATCTCATGTTACCAGTACAGATTATCTATCGAGTTTTTTTAAATGGGTTTGAAGGTATGGTATTTAGGCTTGGCAATGGCAATTCTAACGTATCTATAAACGTAACGTACGTAAATATTAAAACAAATGAAAGAATACCAACAGGCGCTATAAGTTTTAAACTTGCTAGTCCTACTATCACAATTTAAAAACGCTCAGGTGCAGTCTATCTAGGTAGACATTTATGGTAAAAGTGATAAACACATGAAATCTTTTCACGTTCCGGCTGTACTTTAGGCTCGACTTTTCTCTGTTGATTGGTTAGTATCTCGGATTCAAGAATTACAAATGACTTTTCTCAGCCTGGCATCACAGACACAGGGAAATTTATAAACGACAGTTGCTTGTTGAGACAGCAGAAGGTAGTCAGATTAATTAACCGTTTATTTTTTTATAATGATATACAAATTATTTTATTATATCATTAATTTCACATTATAGATATCTCATAACGCCTTGTTCCTTTACATTTCAATTACATATTACATAAGGAGCAAGCAAGTGGGCAGGTGAGATTTACAATAATTACTGCAATTATAAACTGGTAGCTTTTTGTAGTAAACTTAATAAAGCAACATCCCGGGCATTATTTTACTTAAAAGTTGTAGTTGATATCGCTATCGCATATTGTATAGTTTACCTAGGAGGTTCTGGCCTAGATTCTAAAAACTATAAAAAGGACATGACCTCAGGAGAATGACAAGTGAACGATAATGTATGAAAACAGTTGATTGGTGTAGGCTATAGAATCCTTCTCCTCCCGAGCGTCGCGTTACTTTCAACAAAGAAAACAAAGCTGCTTTCACGTCTGATGGTCTATGTATATATGTTACAGTTAAAACCGGTTTTTAGATAGAACGCGTTATTCCTAGTTAGAACGCGTTTTTACTAAACGCCTTTGTTAAAACTAGAATTAACTAATGCTCACAATTGAATATCAGTTAAAACTAGTTATTACTAGACAAAACGCGTTTTTTCGAAGTTAGTCAGTTAAAACTGTTCCGACCAAGGCTACTTTATTCTGATTGGTCGCGAGACATCACCTGATTCGGCAAACGCGGGGGAATCCCTTCCCAAGCACCGTCGTCGGCGCGCTGTGCTTTCGTTCGCTTCATTCATTTATGCTTTGTTTTTATTCTGTTAAGCACGTATAGATTGATTCGAGCGCAAATAGTCATAGTGAACTTAAATGAAGGAACGCTGTGGAAAGAGGAGTTTTTAAATAGATTATTAGCGATTCGTGAACATGAAAAAAAAGAGGACCACTTTTATATTATGCCAAAAGAAACCTATGACCGTTTAGTGGACGAAATTGAAGAAGCACAGTTAGCTGTTCAGAAATCTCCAAAACAGTACAAGAGACTGAAGCGATTTAAGGTAATTAATATTTGTGGAATACGTAAATTAGTGACTAGACAGGAGCCCATGAAATACTACTTGCTTAATAAACATAACTTTAGAAATGATAAATATTTGTCTCTCTATGTGCGAAACCTGTCAGCATAAAAAAAGTATGAAGAAAAAAGGACTCGTTTCAAAACCCATATTACATTTGTTAGCTTCATGGATGCAAGATAACGATACTACAAATTGGTCAAATGGTATTCGGTTTGTACAGTTTATGAAAAATCGGGCGCTTCATTCTGGTATTAAACTAAATGGTGATTACCATACAAAGCAATGTTTGGTATAGAACCGCGAGTAGGGCTTATGACTTCGACTTTGCCACGAGATGTTATTGAGGATATAAGAGATGAAGATGATCTAGAAAATGCGTTAAATAATAGTACAGATAATGCAGAAACTGAGCCAGTAGCTAGTTGCAGTGGAGAGCATCAGATTATAACTGGAGCCAAACAAAAAGATGCAGAAAGTTCATCCAAAACAAGTGGAGAATCGCCAATCGAACTAGAAGCCAGTCAATATGATATTGAAGCTGGAGCATCTACGGCTGTAGAGCCTCTAATAATACCACCAAATGACAAAGACCTCGAAGTTGTAACAAATGTGAATCAACACATAACGGCATCCAGAGAAACTGCACATCAAAACTTAAAAAAAACAGGCCAAGAGAATGACATTAGCTTCAGATGCAATACACGTTCCTGTAGAAATCGGTGATAATGTAATTATACAAATCCCAGATGTCGACAGAGCAAAAGCAGATCTACGTAATATAGTCGGAGTGGTTCTTCAAAAGGATGATCAGGGTTTTCACAAGATTGGAACGAAATATGGAATGCTCGACAAATTATATTGCAGGTATGTACCTACATATGTGTTGCTTAATTGTTTTATCATATAATTATATTGCCTTTAGGTAAAAGCTAACTATTTAAATATTGCTTTTCAGGTCAGAATTCGACAAGTGCAAAGAAAAATTTTTGCATGAAGAAGACGTTCCGAATACAAATTTACCTTTGAGAACTGTTGCTAAGGAAGCATCCATAGGAACAGTCCAGGGATTTATGCGCTGCGTATGTAAGAAAGGATGTATGTCAAAAAGGTGTCTCTGCAAGAAAAATGGCTACCTTTGTTATTCAAAATGCCACGATAGTTTCTCTTGCAATAACAAGTAGATCGTCATCTTTTTTAATTTTAAGGTTGTTTGATTATTTTTTTATTGTATGTTTACCAATATCCCTTAAAAATATTATTATAATGTTCCTTTTTTAAATTTTATGGTTGCATTCTGTTGATTTGTTTGATTATTTTATTTACTTTTAATTAATGTTGTCACCTTGGCAACTACTTTATGCTGATGTTTCCTAAAATGTTCCTTTAGTGTAAGTTTTTTTTACTAGGTACGGTACTATGTTTCTATACCCTAGATCTTTTTAATAAATATTTTTAAAACTTTATCTTGTTTTCAATCCCAAAATTCAAATTAGTTTCTCTTGTGCTAGTTGTAACTAAAGCTCGGAGTGACAACTAGTTTTATCAGAAAATGAATTATATCAGTGGTAAATTCTAGTTTTCACTTGTTATTTCTAGTTTTGACAAAGGCATTTAGTAAAAACTATTTTTAACTAGGGAAAACGAGTTTTAACTAAAAACTAGTGTTAAATGTAACATATATACGAAACTACCTTTTGGAAGGGGCAACTAGAACCTTCTTTTATATATTTTATTTGACGTTCAAAGGTGCCATTTTAGGTGGTCTAATTGAAATAAATGATTTGACTTGACTTGACTAGCCTTTAAGTTTAAAATAATAGAGTTTTGTTAGCTGATTTTGATCTTGGTATATTAAGTAGCGTTACTGCCCGTGCCGAAAACGAGAAAGCTTTACGTCATATTTATAAAAATAATTTCCGTAAGCTAAACGCTCGTACCTAAATAAACAGATGAAACAAATATTTAAAAAATACTTTTCAATTTAATATAAAAAGGCACCATTTTGTGTTTTAACAACGAAATGTAAACAGTACTTGGAAGCGGCGTTTTTACATTGCGCTTGCTTAGGACTCGGCACATAAGATAAGTGAATAATTAATTGATTTACGCTAATTTTATGTACATGTACATCATGTAAAAAGTCTTCGGACAACGCGGATAGTTCGTTGACTAAGACTGTTGTAACTTGTGAGGCATTTGAAACCTAAAATTAAATAACTCATAAAAAAATAGGTGACTTATAAGAGGTGAATAGCAATTTAATATTTGAATCGACATATATGTAGGTAATAAGCATAAGCATAATCATAATAAAACGAAAATATATAATAAATTTGAAACGAATGTGGTCATCACCGAATCTAGTGCTTTAGTACTAAACTATAAAAAATACGTAATAAATTTACTTTTATTTTAACCTTTTCTGACAATTACGGTAGAAGTAGGAATTTATTATAATTTTATCAGGCGCTTGCTAATTTTGAAAAGGTTAAATGTAATGATTTTACGTCTAAGCTTAGTAAAATGAATGCCGCCTTGATTAGAGAAATAAATTGACGTCATTAAATAGACACTCTGGTGGATGATCCTAAATGTTGAACAAGTTTGCGAAGTTTAAGTCGCTTAAGCTGATTTATATTTCTTTAAAGACATACCTATTAAAACTTTTTTCAGATTGCAACTCCTTTAACACTTTCAATTTCAACTGCAATAAATCAGGTCTAACCGCGGCAGCTTTCACGTTATGACTTCCTCGTAAAATTTACATTTAAAAGTTAATTTTCTCATTCCCGGCTCAGGGCAATTGTTAATCGTGGATTCGCGCAAATTTAATGTAGATGAACCCTTGATGGAGCTTACAAAAACGTTTCTGTTATGTGTTATCTATGTAGATAATAATGCATGTGCATTAGGAAGAAATTTATTTATGAAAATGCATGCAAGATGCCAGTTAGTTGTCTTTACATTAATTGTTTCTTTGAAACAATAAGTGCTATTTTAATTAAGACTATAATTAAATTGAAAAACTTTGATTATCAACTATTTACAATTAAGTCAATAATTAATATGTAATAAACTATATCATATTAATAAATGGTGAATTCAATCAAAATATGTAAGTAGTAAACGTCTTAGATTTCTAAAAGGTTGAGTTTCGCCAAAATAATATCAAATTTTAATCACCTACATATTTATTAATATTAACATACTATTAATCTATGTACAAAATAGAAATAATATGTTATGTTGGCATTTACGGAATACCATAGACATGAAAATACATAAGAATATCCGTATAATCAAGTGATTTTCTTACATGGAAATAGAAAATCGTAGTGCTACTTGAGCACTTATATCTGCGAAAAATATTATGTGAACTGCATAAATATACGCTGGTGTCTGGGTCGTTAACCGAGAAATCCACAAAAGAGTTGGTCTTGCGGAGACTATTTCGTAGTCCACAAACGAATTGCAAATTCGGGCGCAGCGTTTGCTCACCCGGCACCCGCTAGCACTCGCCAAACACGGCCATCTCTCGCTAAGCATTCTGATAGAGCTGTTACTTTCTAAGCATTTCTCACTAGATTTCAAATATGAGATAACTAAATTTCCAAATAATGTTTTATCAAACATGAATTTGGTACATATTTGAAATGAATTAAACATTTATTAATACACAAACACTCAATAAGACAAACAATAAATGCAATGTGCCAAAAAATTTATTTAAGTACGTTTAGAGATTTTGAGAAATTCTTCTGCTAAGATGTATTTATTCTGTATATTTTTTCTGTAAAAAAATTGTTGTTATTGGAACAATTGATATTATGTAAAAATCTGCTTCGTGTCACAATGGCGCTACAGCCCTTTATTTAACACATATTTTCTGATACATGATTTGGGCTTAATTTGATCGTATATTGTACTAACCATACAAGAAAATCTTAAGGTGCAGAAAAAAAATCATTGGTGTTTATCGAATAGTCACGCAGTTAACCACTATCAAAACTGCACTTTGATATTTATTTAACTTTCGAAAAGATTTCTAAATTTTTAAGCCACATAGGTGTACACGCAAAATTCGTCTGGCGTGATGCTGTTATTCTACCAAATTAACATGACATGTAGCCCGTAAGAGTGTTATTGAATTAACCGCTTTAAAACAGCTATACTTGAAAAAAACACAGTAAATATCCTCAAATGCGCTCACTAAAACTAGATTAACTCAATTGGACTGAATTCAATCGGGGTCCAGGTTTAAGTTTACAACGTATAAGCTAAGAGTTTCTGATGAAATTAGCGCACTTCAAAATAGCCTTCTTTTAGTCCAATGAATTTTATTCCTCAAATATTGTTCTTAATGCACTTGTTTGCAGCTGCTGAGTTTCATCATCGGACGTCAAGGCAGAATACAAAACACCACCCGTATCACCTCGACACCCGTCGTTTTTGCCGCCCATCACCACAATGTGGAACCAGATGCTCACTGAAGTATGTTCAAACAAATTGGACTTAGGGTCCTTCAAGCGTACCAATTCTTAAAAGTTGCGAGCCTTCTGGTAATGTGAGTGGCCATGGGCGTCGGAATCACTTAACATCATGTTTGCCTCCTGTTATATATAAAAAAATGACGTGCGCAATGAAAAAGCCATGCGTTTTATATGTAATATGTATTATAATGGTGTAAACAGTGTCTAAGTATAACGGTGATTTAAATTTGCTTGATATTTTAACTTAATAAAAACACTTTCTACACTATTTAACCAATCACATAAATATTAAAAGTTCGATGAAACGTAATCTAACTAACTACTTACACAAAACGGGCACTAACAGATAATTTTTCATAATGGAATCTACTTGGTGAATTTCATAGTCGATCTTTGACATATAATATAATTGTGGCTAACAAATGATATTAAATAACCAAATTCATAATATTGTTTATAAAAATGGTTTTCTGTTCGTATATTATTCGTTACAATAATAAATGGTGAAGGAAATCAAAATATGTAAATAGTAAACGTCTTAAACCTCTAAAAGATTGAGTTTCGCCAATTATTCGCCTATTTTTATAAAGCTTTGCGTATTTCTATACAAGAAAACCTGCACCCCTCCGACGCAACACTATTATAAAAGTAAGCGGTCAAAATACAATAAATACCTCACATCGGACCGGTCAATTCTCTAGTATATAATATAGATTATTGATCGTGCACCTAATATCGGGGCGATTCAATTTTCATATATAGTTAAGTCTTAATTGTACTAGTAATTAATTAAAGTAATTTGAATATATATTGTTTTTTTTTTTTATTTTGTAAATAAACATTGTGTCTCATAATTTGAAAACAAAAACCGATACCCATGTTGTATAATACGTGTTTATTTTGAGAATGACTTGAATTCTTCAATTAGAGCGTGAGCGTCGTGCGGCAGCGGCTGTCACCAAAACTGAGCCCAGTAAACCGTCTTTCTGAGAGTAATTACACAGAACTTCATTTAACTTGCGCGTCTCAGAATGAATTTGTGTACCGCTAAGCACTCCATCCCTGCTTAGTCTGTTACGAAATGATACAACTTTAAAGGGGATTGTAACTTTTTTATCTATTGCATTTATTATAATTACTCACAATTACCTACAGAAAATAACGTTCTTATAAGCCTTAAGTAACCATTAAGAGAGTTCATATAAGTTTAGTCAGTTAATTGTCGTAAGATTGGATCATTTGAGGTTACAATGTTTTTTTTTTAAACTAAAAAGTTTCTAAAGACTTTCCTTTTATAATAAAAACCTTAGTTCTTTTAAACAGATTAATATTAACAATAGTAATGGATTGTACGGTTCGAGTTTATTATTAAAGCCAAGCCTAAGCGAAACTATAGAGTAGGTACAAAATATAAAATATAGCGGCGTTCTAAGAGGTCTGATGAATTGCCTCATAAATTGTGCCTTGCTTGGGTCTCCGTCTGTGAGGAGCAAGTGACGTGCTCATGTTTTAGTGCTTCTTAAGATGTCTCATTTTTCTAAGCAAATAGTTGTAATAGCGAGGGATATGGCGGGCTTAAACATTTCGTAAGTAATTGATTCTCAGAGTTTGCGCGCTATATTTCTAATTCGAAATATTTATTTGAATTCAAACTGATAACTAACTATTTAATTATATATGTAGTGAACGTTTATGAGTAAATAAATGTTTATATACCTAATCCCGATCGATCCAACTTCGTGATATTCAGGCACTTAATTTGAAATGGGTATGTTTATTTGAAAAACCTGAATATTTGCAAATGTGTCATTTGACGTCGAGACGTCACGATTTCATTAACGTGAGTAATTTCCAGGCCAGGAAATTAAACTCTCTGCGTAGTGCTCAGTCACAAGATAAACAGATTTAACTGCTATATATATCTAATAGGCTAGGAAAACGTATTTATATCTGTAAAATTATCCTATACCCTAAATAAACCTATCAATTCAAACCATCATTAATGCCAGTATTTTCTAAGTTGGATATTACGCTGGAGTTGGAGTTCACTAGTTTCTGTGCTGCTACTGGTATACTCTATATTCCATACAGTTATGGAACAGGTAGAATAATTGAAAAGCTATATTTTAACTTATAAGTAATTGTTTAAAAAAAATTTTGATTGAGATTCTTTATTCAAATAAGCACTTTATAATTACAAGACCTCGCCCTTATAATTACATTAACTGCCTACCTACAAGTAAAATGTTCCTGTTTATGTTCGAATTTTAAGCAAATTCAACCTTGGATGTAAATTGTGGACAGAATGTATATACCAATCAAGTACATATATGTAATTAAATAATTAACTGTCTATTAATTTGTGATTAGTTATAATAGTGTAATCGTATTTAAGCAAGAGACTGACAGGATTAAAAAAAAACAAAAAAAAGTTATAATTTAATTTTTGTACTCGCATAAACAAAAAACAATATATAGAACATTATTTGTAAACTTATTATTAGAAAGCTTTACGCCAACAGTTGCGTCAGATGTATTTATCGTGACTTTTCACTTGATTTTGCTATAAATATTTTAGGGACTGAATTCAGCCAATATAATCAATGGCGCATTTAATAACAAATTGAACAAAAGAAACGTTTAAAAATAGTCTTCATCAATGAATCCATATTTCTTTTATGTAAATGAAAATTAATATTTACTTTTGTCAGGCACTTTAAGTACAGATTCATCTACTTTAAAATTTATACATTCCTAATAGCTTATTACAGTTTGTTCCTGGAATACATTTATGAACATACACCAAGTGACACTTTATTAGGTTGTCGTCAGTTTTCTACATTTGTTTCGTTGTGCCATAACATCACCAACCTTCTGTAGCTGACACAGACAGTATTTTTTTCGGTTAAAACATGCTAGCTTCCTCGCGTTATTTTATTATATCATAAAACCAAATATGACACAGTTGTAGAGTACGCAGGATATACCTGCGTTTGAGCAGAAATGAATCGTTAACATAATCGCGAGGCTAACATTACTACAGAAAACTAAATAAAATCAATGCAGTAATTGCAATTCTCAGTCGTTATATAATGTGTAATCGGGTCTACGTTCAATCTACGGCTACGAGTCCTCATCGATCGTGCCGTGTTGCACTCGCCACTTACTGCTACATATTGCTTATTTTAGTTCTAACGTTTCATGCACGAACGCTTTTCACTAGAGACATCATAATTTTTATTGTGCCATTTTGTGAAAAGCTTTCGAGAATGTAGCTAATACTTTTAAAACAATTGTAAAGTTTGTGACATAGAAGTTGCATAAAGCTTCCACCGTAATGGAAAGGGTATTTATAAACGTCACGCCTGAAACCTTCCCTGGAAGTTGGGTAATATTTTTTGTTTGACAAATGGTTACGGAAACGAGACTTCGCTAAAGTTTCACCCCTATTAAAGTCGAGTACCTCTAGTACCCGGCGTTTTTTACAACATTAAATCTTTTACGTTGAGTACTAACCAAATTAGCGTTACGAACATTTTCTTTTATTAACGGATCTTTTTCGTTATCCTGATTAATCACAGCTAAATTAAACAAATGAAAAATTGAACGTGCTCGACACGTTTACTGCTGAATGCAGTAACTAGAAATTGAAGAATTTTGCGGAATAGCTAGATGAACTCTTTTGCAAAAAAACGGGCATCTAGCACGGGACTCCGTCAGACAATTAAATAACACATAACTAAAATCGACATTAGAATGTAAATTTCCTAAGGTGCCCCTTTTTTGCAAAAGAGTTTAGTAGATTTGATGATGTTATATTATTCTATATATAGAAGCAAGTAGTAGCGAGAATCTTTTAATGAACATAGATATTATTTAATACTACGGACAGCGGACTTTCATTATTTATATAAAAACAAATAGTTGCAATACAATATTTCTAGTTTAAATCAATCTTTTAATTGAGCTCTCTCTGCTAACAATTCATTAAATGTGAAAATTATACAGCAAAATATTTTTTTAAACTTGATACGAAACGGGTATTATTTTTTTACATAGTACAGATAGAACGCAAATTCTATTTAAAAAGTGCACGAGGAATTTGTATATTATATAACTATAAATATAATTGAAAGCTACTTAAATTTATAACTACAATAATAGAAATCAATAAAGTATTAAATAACATTTGGACCTCTTTTTGTATTAAGAAGTAATGTATTTTTAAAGCAAAATTTAATATTTTAAGATCACAACCGTTTAGTGATTTAAATTTTATGATTACCATAAAAGAAATGAAGCAGAAGTTTCAATATAAGTGGCCGAGAAACAAAGGAAATCTTATAAAATCAAATTCAAAAAACGCGACTGGAAAATGGCTGAGATAATTTAGCCCTCATCGACGGCGGGAATAAGATGATAACAAGATGTTTAGTATTCAAGACACGAAAGGTCGATCCACCTGCTTTTCATATCACGACTATTGTCATCCCGGTTCAAGAGAGATTCTCCATGGGAATGACAATTCTCTTTATGAAAATCAATTGAAGAGCACGTCGTACGGCAGTGCAATTTTATTAATAGTTTCCGGTTGAGCCGGGCGATCCTATTGCTCGAACGCCGGAATTCCTTTGGCCTTTCTCTTGTCCAGTTGATATCAATTATTACGGTCGTAGTAATTTGATTTTTTTAAACTGAGCTTAAACACTGAGTATATTTTTGAAGTGAAACTTCTTTAGGCGCTAGAGGGTAATTTTTTTTCGGATGAAACGCAATGATAATAATATTAGCGTCACGAAGATGTGCTGCTGATTTCGTTAATTTTAGTATTTTATTTTTTATGCAGAATAATTTATTGAAATCTCAAATGACGAATTGTAAATTAAAATGCCACGTGTTTTTATTATCGAAGAAATAAATTTATAATTTGTATTAATTTTCGACACTTTTAATATTTTAATGACAATTAAATTCATTAAATTTCTAACATATCTTCCTTTTTCTCTCCCTCTAAGTCTCGGAAATATAAAGTTTTAGATTTGTATAAATATGAACAAGACTTAAAAATTAGTTTGCCAAAGAAGTTTCACTTCTGACATGTGTACTTTGTACGCTCGTACTTTTTTAAAAATGATTGACTTTGAAACTACATAGTTAATAGTTTTATTGAGTTATTTTAAAGTGATTTTAAATTATAGTAGATTTTATCGCTTTTTATTGTTACTTTTGTTTTATTTTTATGTGACTAAAAAATATTTTATGTGATCTGAATATAAAAAAATGGAATTAAACAAAACATTATGTTTATTTTAATTAATAGAGGAAGCCTAGTTTAATAGATTTCTGAGAATTTCGATTTTAATTTCGTTAAGTCACATTATTCTTTTGATTGTTCAACATGTTGAATTTTTATTTTAAATTTTGTTAATGGACCAATAAAGCCTTGTTACCGTTCATTAAATTCAGTTAATTGTATGTAATTTTCTCCAAAGTAACTGAAAACTGATAAATGTTAAAGCCTATCCTTTCTGATCAGTAGCTTATATTAAAATGTAATGAGGGCATTATTATTTACACAAGAAAAATGGAGCAATTATTTTAACGAATAGTCGCCCAGTTGTCGAATTTTAATTATGTATTTATCATTTGTATTTATTTAAGGTTCACATGCCATTCCGTACATAATAAGCGCAATAGCTCCGTTTACTACTCCTTTTATATTATAAAATTAATTTAAAATCGAAATAAAGGAAACAAAATTTGTAGTATATACAATTATACATTTATGTATAATGTATATATGAAATATAATTTGTACTTCTCTAATTATTAAGCATATATATTCATTAATCAACGACATATATAAAATACTTTAATTTTTAAACAAAATAGAATCACCATTATAGAAAAGTATTGTCATCGTCTGGGCATATTTTCAGTAACCATATCACCCATCTAATATATTGCCAATAAATTACGCAATTAAGCGACATAAATCGATATTAATATGAAAACAAGTAGCACGGATCATTACGTGGCTATTACAATCAATAATGGATGCATTGTTAACGGATACGTATACAGCACTATCGACAAGCGACCGACGCCAAGTTAATTGACCCATTTATTAGGGATTCGCAAACTCTAAAGACAATTTATTTGTGAGTGTATTTCTCACAATAACCAGGCTATTGTGATAAAGAATAGAGGATAAAGAAAAGCTCCGCTATTCTTTATCAACACAGCTGCCTCATTGGTTAGAAAATTCAACTGCAGAGCATGAAGACTCAGGTTCGTGGAGCCAATGAAATGGATACACCTTTTTCAAGCAAAAACTTAAAATGCCATCTAAGTAGGTAAGCTTGGATGGTATCAATTCTATACCTATTATCCTAATGCTTTCTAGTGTCGGAAGTCTGTCATCAGAGCTTTGGAATATAGCACATTTGTGCACTCTCCTACTTAAATGGCCGGTATCAATAGAAATTGCCGCCGTGTCCGAATCTGCCTGGAAAACATTATCAATCAAAGTATATTATAGCCTTATTTATATGTTGAATAGTGAGAAAGCTATAAATGATTTAAAAGTAATTAAATACAACACATCCAACCAACCTCCAAGCTTTTGTTTAATTTATAAAACTTACGATGTACTCATATTTCTCCAAAATTAATTTTCCATTCGCGGTCTGAGTTTTTCTTTACGAATTCATTGGAGTAATAACAACTATACAATTGCCATTTAAATATGAAATGTTCGTTGTAAATGAATCGAGGCATGCGGTTTCGTTGGTAATTGTAAGCGTATTGAGAAGCAGACTGTGTGCACCAGTGCGGAAACGGTGACGCAAAGATCGATGAAATTAAAAAGAAATATAAAACGTATAAAAACAGTGAACAGCTATTTCATAATATCACCTTGACACGTACAACCTTGACTTTAGTGAAAACGAGAACATCACCCCTAAAAAATCATTTATCATCAAATGAATAGCTGCGTAATTCTTCGATGTTAGATAATGAAGCAATTTATATAATGGGAGTATGCTAAAACCAAGATAATTTTTACATTATGTTGGCTCTGTAACCCATTATAGGAACATGATCATTATACAAAGTCATATTTATAAGATCGGAGGAACTCGCTATCCGAAGGATCTAACTGGCGCAGTACAGATTTCAAAAGGTTTTGTTTAAAACATACTCAATATGAATAAATACCTACCTTCTGTGTTGTACCTTTTGGAAAATGAGCTTGAATTGAGGGTTTTACTGAAACTCCGCAGTCCTATGCAAAAGAATCGAGAGTTTTAGGGATGGGATAAGACGCTCCCAGAATATAATTGAAAAGGTGGTTTATTTGAATGTGTGGAACGGATAAGACATGGGTAAACAGGTTAGATGTCACACACTTGTACTATGACAAAGATTACGAAAGTGTGACTTTATTATTTTAATTTTTACAATGTGTATGGGTTTATTATGCTTGAAATAATGGATATTATAACACAAGACACTCGTATAAGTTTGGATTTCTTCAACGTTAATATTGAACTTCAAGTTGTAAGTTTCATTGTTATAAGATAAAATCCAGGTCATTTGCGATTGATTATAACGTTCAATTTTTGTTACCCTGACACTAAACACTGACACTGAAACTCAATAATATCAATACCTCTGTACGGTTTAGCAATACTATATAAGCCCTCCAAAATTTGCAACAGGCATCATTTGGCAATCGTCAATCTGTAAGTACATCTTATTAAGATAACATGAAGACTTTGGGGCTCTTCTGTTTATTTGCAGTTACGACTACAGTATATTCAAGAAATGTTAGACAGAAACGCGAAGCAGATCTTGAAGAAGCAGCATCCGGACATTGGTTAAAGGGTGATGGCGGGGAACATCATGGAGAATATTATGGAGTAGATGGAGGACACAGTGATAAGGGCTACAAAGGTTACCACGATCATGGTTATGGAAAGAAGGGTCACTCTGATCACGAAGCCTCTAAGGGACATATTGATGAAAGTGGTGGCGACAAAAAACATCACCATCATGACGAAGGTTATTATGACGGCCATGCTCATGGTGAGAAGGGAGAGAAAGGACATAGTTTTGAAGAAAAAGGACACTTTCATAAAGGTCATTCCACAAAAGGTCACCATGGAATACATAAATTAGACGAGTTTAAAAAAGACAAACATTTCCATGACAAACACGGTGAATCAGGATTTGAAGAAGGATATGGTGGTCACCACGATGAAGGTGGTTACACTGAAGGGAGCGACTTCCATAAAGGTCACAGTGGCGGTGGATTCTATGAGCACGAAGGTGGCAACAAAGGATACTTTGAGAAAGGTGGGCACCATGCAGACCATGAAGGGCATCATGATAAGGGAGCCAACGACGAATATTGGGGAAATCACGAAGATCACGGCAGTAAAGGGGGTCACGCTGATCATGAAGCTTGGGGCTCGGATAAAGGGCACTATTGAGTTTTGCTGTAAAGAATTGTAATACTAACAATCATAATTTTGTTACTGTTGATTATTTTGTGATATGAATTAAAAGAAGAAAAATATTTATTGACTTTACTTTTTACGTCCCCAATTAGACGACTCACACTTTTAATAATTAAAAATATTTTTTTTATATAGTTTTGTATTCGCCGGTATTCAGCGTTGTTGACTTAATTTATCTAAGCGTTTCCCTACATCCCACTTGAGCGAACCGTAACGACGTATTCCCGAACAACAGACGCAGGGACCAGGATATACGAAACTAAACGGGTTGCCAACGGGTTTGGCTGATTTCAATTAAGTTAAAATCAGCTAATTTTACAAATGAAAAAATTCTGTCGTATATGTCAAAAAGGCAAACGAAAACACTGCCTACGCGAGTTAAGTTCGGTGGCGGTTGTTGTAGGGATGTTCAAACATATGTTAAACAAAACTCTTTGTTTGAAGCTGGGTATTAACTGGCTTTAATTGTTTAAAATATGAGCTTATAACTAACATTTTGGCTTCAAGTGTGCGATGATTGCTAACATTTGGTTTGCGCTTCTAATTTTTAACTAATATATATATATTAGTTAATAAGAATTATATATATAAAGTTAATAGACAACTTAACCAATGTCAGGTTACATAACACGCGCTTAGATAAAAGAACATTTGGGAGACCCTCTATTATTAAAAGGTTTAGTCATATGTCCAGCAGCTTATTACCAAGACTTTTAGGGAATTTACGTCATTGTTAATATAACTCTAACCCCCCTTGACCCTTACATGTTTAAAATTTGTCTTAATGTAATACACTACATTTTCTTTATTACAATAAATATACAATTGAGCGGCAAATATCCGGCAAGGAAACCAAATCTAGAAGTAAGAACCGGTAACTCGACCTTGAGTCTGTACCTGGTTGAATCTAACAATATTCAAGTAACAATACACCAATATGAGGATTTACGTGCTTGTGGCTTTCGGGCTGGTGGCACTGGTTGTCACTGCATCTACGAAAGTCACCAGGGAGAAGAGATCAGCAGATTTAGAAACTGCAGCTTCTGGCCATAAATGGGATAACGGTGGTGGTCATGAGCACCATGAACATGATCACCACGGCCATGGAGGTCATTAGGGACACAAAGGCCATCATTATGACCACCATGGTCACCAAGGCCATCATCAACATGAAGGACACAAAGGACATCACGTCGAACACGGCGGGCATAAAAAACATCAACATCACGATGACGGTTATCATCATCACCATGATCATGGTGAAAAAGGTGAACATGGCCACGGCCACGAGGAACACGGTCATTGGCATAAGGGCCATGATACGAAAGGGCACCATGGTATTGAGAAACACGTTGAATTCAAGAAAGACAAACATTTTCACCACCATCATGGCGTCAAGGGCCATCATGAACATTACGGGGGCCATCACTACGAAGGGGGTCACAAGAAGGGAGGACACTTCCACAAAGGGTATAAGCATGGAGGACTTCACGAACACAAACATGGTGATAAAGGTCACCATAAAAAAGGGGTCATGAAGACCATAAGCACTGGGGCCACAAATCTGTACACTAAAATTTTAACTTGACTACTTGTATTAAAAAGTAACACGTTTTTTACTTGTTTTTAATAAAATTGAATACATACACATTTACTTGTTTGACAAAAATGATCCCATTATTTTAGAGAAAAAAATATCTACAAATTTCCAAACAATCTTAAATAAATTGTTTTAGATATATAATACAAACATTCTATTCGCTAGCTAGCGGCTAGGTAATTGATTCACATATTAACTCAAGGTACTTCAGTAATTAATTTTAAACTATATGACAATATTTTAAAAACCATTTCAGATTACAAAATGTTATTTATATAATATAGTCAAGTTTTTTAACGTCTCAATTATCATGCTCAATTTACACAAATAGGTACACATATATTCGTTATATTTTGGTCACAGACCACCCTCGAGGATATAAAACTTCAAAATATTATTAGAATTAAACAGGCTATTTAAGACAAATTAAGTATTTACAATCATGCTAAACTTTCGTCGTCTAATCTGTGACCGTTTTTTGTTACGTGATTGACGTATCACAAAAATCAATATTTTAGATTACGAAATTCTTGATAAATTATTGATTCTTTGTAAATTTTACTCAATAACGCTTTTAAAGCTATGTTTTATACAGTTTTTTAATAACACTTAATTTGTCATCCTGTCATATTCCAAACGTAGCGTTCCATATAGTATTAAAGTAATAATAAATTTAAAAAAAAACATTATATATTGTACTTATTTTAATTCCAAAAAGTACTGCTTATTCGTAAAAGTTCGTTTCTGTCGTTGCTTGATGTGACTAATAATTTTATGAAAATATTGACAACTAAAGTCATATAGTGGCATGGATATTGGATAATCGGTGTGACGGTACCTACAGTGAATAATTAACAAAAATCAACGTTTCACGATTTAGACAACTAAAGGCACGGCAGCTTCATGATATGGTCAAATAATAGTATAATAATCAAACTATGAGCCTGTAATAATATTATTCACAATTAGAGGCGCCAATAAATATATAGTTTTGGTGGCAGAAAATATTCAAAAAAACTTATTCTATTTAATTCCATGTTCGTGATACTAATTTTGTTAAGTTCAGGAAATAAATATATTTCTATTGAAGGCTTGTCAAACTACCTTTAATTGCATTAAATATCTATTCTACATCACTTGATGATATGTATTTGTAATGTTTATGAATTCTCGTATATAGTCGAACGGAATCGCACGTGCTGGATGTGAATTAAGACCTAACCACTTGCTTGTTTTGTTTTGTACATGTGACCTATACTACTATGTGTACCTTAAAATTTCTTCGGAATTAAATCACTTACTTTTAAACTAGCATTAAACTGAGAATTAATATGTGTGTACGCACGGAATGTGACGTAGCTCAATAACTTATAATTTGACTATGACTCAATTAATTCATTATTAACTATAAGAATAAGTAAAGGGGGTAAATTATAACATTAACGAATCATAAGGTGTGCCACAATATTTTCAGACTGAGTTAATACACCAGCGAAGTGAAGTGAATAATCGCCGCGCGGCCCAGTCTTAACTATCTAATGAAAATATTTGTGTTGCAGGTTTAAACATCTTTTAACTTATTTTTATCTAAACTATTTCATAGCGAAACTTACCCTCAGGTCCGAGCTATTAAAAAAGTCAGCAAGTCAAACTGTACATTTTCTTTAATTAAAATACATTGCATTTATTCATATCGAGCCAACCTTGGCAAGAAATGAAAATAATAGAGTGAGCTTGCCACAATTGCTTAATCAAGGTGCAAAGAAAATTCTCGGCGAGTTGTCTATAAAACCATGTCGCAAATCGGCGTATTCATTAAGAAACAAGTTCTAGCAATAATAACATTGACAATGAAGGCAGTGCTTGTAGCGAGCTGTTTGCTCGTTATTCTTGGCATATCTATAGCACGAGACCTCAGAGAGGATCGTTTTGATGACCTACAGATTGCAGCTTCCGACCACCATGAGAAAGGTGGCGGTAAAGAACATCATAAAAGTCACCACCAAGAGCATGGTGGAAAGGGCCATAAAGGATACAAGGGCCATCACCACCACGAACATGGGAAAAAAGGTCACCACAATAAGGAAGGACACAAAGGACATCATGGTGAACATGGGGGCCACAAAAAGCAGCATCACCACGACGATGGCCACTACCTAAAGCACCATCATGGTGAAAAAGGAGAAAAGGGGCATGCTTTCGAAGAAAAAGGCCATTTTCATAAAGGTCACTCAACAAAGGGCCATCATGGCATACACAAATTAGATGAGTTTAAGAAAAATAAAAAGTTCCATGAAAAATTCGGAGAGTCAGGATTTGAAGAGGGTTACGGCGGCCACCATGATGAGCACGGGCACAAAAAGGGGGGCCACTTTGCTAAGGGGCATAAGCACGGAGGCCACCATGAACATCATCATGGAAAGAAAGGCTCCCATGAGAAGGGAGGACACCACCATGAACACAAGGGACATCATGATGAAGGCGGCCATGATGAGCATCATAGTCATCACCACGATCATGGGAAGAAAGGAGAACACGAAGACCACAAACATTGGGGCTTTAAAAAAGGTCATTAATTTGTACAAGTAGTTAGTACTCTTGTTAAAACTGTGTAATATATTTTTTTAATGATTGTTTTAAAATGCATTTAATTTAATAGTTTTGTTACATCTATTTAATAAATATTATTATTAATTAATGTATTTTACTAGATTAGACAAACAATTAGGTAGATTTTGCCCTAATATTATTATAACCACCATCAATATCAGCAAGACAGCAATCACACATTAGCGCAAATGATTCGTTAATGTAAGTAATTAGCGAATGTCACTCAATAAATGTCGCATTAAGTAACAGTTGCTCACAGCGTGAAGGATTTAAAGTATGTCGCATAGAGCAATAAATCTAGTGTGAGGTGTGACACCAGTAAGCCCCACATTTGGCCGTTAATTAGTGTAGAAGCGTTATCAGTAGATTACACCCTCAAACAAATTGAACATTCTTCTAGTTTGCAATTAAAGAAAGAGATACTCATATTACTATGAAAGAAACGAAGAAATTGTTCACCTAGTAGTGTAAAAAACTTTGAATGGCCTCTGTAAAAATTTGCAAGATGCGTTTATTACCTACGGGTCATCGAGTATAAGGACCTTAATTTTTGGTAATATAGGTATATGCGTGATTATAATTTTAAGTTTCCTACATATTACAAAATAAATAATAGGTAAGTATGTCTAAAAATTACGTCTTTTAGTTATACGTCATAATAAAACAAAAACGAATTATATTTTTTTTATATTCAAAAAGTATACATTTTTAAATAAAATAACATTTAAATAACTACCTATTAAATAAATAGTTGACCAGATATTAATATCGAGAGCAGCAAGCCTTGTAAAATCGGTAATTGTTTCGCTTTGATTTAGCGGTTTAGTGACCTTTCTTATATCCCCATTTCTTATGATGTTCATGGCTACCTTTCTTAGCGTGATCACCATGGTGATGATGATGTTCATCATGTCCTCCGGATTCCTTATGGCCTTTATGCACGTGGTGACTCCCGCCCTTTTCGTGATGGCCCTTTTCCCCATGTTCATGCTCGTGGTGGTCGCCGTGATGATGGCCCTTATGGTATTTTCCACCCTTCTTGTGACCATGTTCCTCGTGGAATCCTCCGTGTTTTTCCTCGTGTCCGGAATCTCCATCTTCATCAAAGAAGTGCTTATCTTTTTTGAATTCATCTAGTTTATGGATCTCGTGGTGGCCTTTTGTTGAATGTCCTTTATTATAATGTCCTTTCTCTGCATATTTATGTCCTTTTTCGCCCTTTTCGCCCTTGTGGTGTTCATCATAATGTCCATCTTCATGATGATGTTTTTTTTCTTTTTCTCCATGATCATCGTATTCTCCCTTATGTTCTTCTTTGTCATGATGTCCTTTTTTACTCTCTTCATGGTGGTGATGTCCCTTATAACCTTTATGACCCTTTTCACCATGATCATCGTGATGTTCAGCGTGGTGATCCTTTCCGCCACCTTTTTTGAATTCATGATCCTGGGGTTTTTCAGCTTTTTTATGTTCTGAAGCAGCATCTATCTGATCGTTGTCTTTGTCGTAAATCACATCTTTTCTTAATGACTTTAAGCGTCTCGCATCAATGTAAGCGACGTAAAATAACATTAGTCCTAATAATATTAATGACCTCATGATCGGCCAGAATTACTAGTCTGGATTCAGTGTACTTATTTCTTAAATTGACGAGATAACTAATTTCGCAGCCGTTTTATATAAATCGTTGTGTAACATTATAAAATGACGAATCGTAGTAATCTATTGCAGCAAGTATTGTGTTGTGTCTATGTTTCGAATCCGTTAGTAGCATTTAGTTCATGTATATCGATCTGGAATCAAATATTTTTTTGCCGGCTTTCATTAGATAATTAAGATATTAAATAAATTATTTTCGCATTTTCTTACTTTTCCATATTATTGTCTTACTGTTCCATATTGAATTATTATGTAATAGTTACCAGTCAGTCGCATTAAATAAACGTAAGTTGCTACAAGTTAAAACATGAAACATTGTGTCAAAGTATTCTTTTAAAAACATCATTTCGTAATAATCATCTTTTGGTAATAAGCTTATACTAATTATAATATTCATATTACTAAAAGCGTTAAAGGTAATGAAGGAAGATAAAAGCTTTTTAAGTGAAATTATTCCCCGTCGCTTAATTATTCCTTCCTCGTGTACTTATCATACGTCTTGGAATTTCGGCTATGTATGTGTTAATAACTAGTTTTTAATAAAATTTCTTTATTAAAAACTAGTTATTTATACATATTACTTTAATTACAAGCATGTTGTATAACATAAAAACGATCTGAAACACAAATGATGTGCAGTTCATTTTTATATACAATACATAATACGTTTTTAACGCGAAGTTGGTTAAATATTAACAATTTTAAATATCTTTCGTGTTCTCAAAGCCTTGCTAAATAAGAATTTATTTCTATTGGATAGACAGAGTTATGTTCAGGACGATGAATATAGCTAAAATAAGAGTTATTGCCAGTGCCGTAGTGAAAAAATTTAACAGACTTCAACGCAGCTTGTACGATTGTGATGTAATTTTTGCTATGTCAGTTTCTCATATAAAAACTACAATTGCGAGCAAAAAGATACTTAAATTTTACAATGTGTTACAATAGCCATAAAAGGGCTACGTAATAATTTTACGGTCGACCAATTATTACAGGCCGCGCTAGCCGTTATAATAAATATTTAATTATTTACATACTTCTATTGAACAAATATCCAATAACAATCACAAGGGAAATTATGAATTAGGTATATATATGTATAATTATATATATACTCTCTCTCTAAAATTAGCTAGCTAGGTTAACGAGTTGGAGATATATATATAAATAAATAACCATAGAGACGTATATTTTTAAAAATCCAATACAAATTATTATTTTTAAAGACCTATAATAAACACAACAATCAAGGGCGACACGTCGTAGATATCTTTATTAGACTATTTTTAAGTAAATTGCCGACCAAGGAAATTAAAAGAAAACGCTTAATTAAAGAAAATTTAATATTTTAATTTATCAACAGTAATAGGTACAGTACAATGTTTAAAAAGAATACCTTTAAAGACATCATTCACATCCTTAGCGAGGGTATAGGTAAAGCTATAAAAATACAATCAGGCTACAAGTACTTACGCTACATACCTATATAAGGCGCAAGGGATGAAGGTGCACTCCCAAGAGAATATCGAATTAAAACTTTCATTTAATACTATTTTAACAGAAACTTAATCTTGTTAAATTATAGAGTTATAATTAAACACAATATTTTTTAAACTTATTATTGTGTGTGCTGTCTGGCTGCTGGGAGCAGTCTAAAAGGATACAATATTATTTTAATATATTTCAAATAAAGAACACAAATAGTTATTAGATAGTAACTATCCTTTAGATAGTTACTTTTGATTTTGCTAACTATCAAGTCTATATTATAGATTATCGCCTATTTGAGACTCGTTTAAATAAGTCTACATAGCTACATTAAACATTAAATGTCGAAATGGAATAGGCTTATCCCACTAATAATGTTGCCAATCTCGATAGCAACATTTATATAACTTCTGTCGAAACAAAAATTGCTTTGCGACTATCTTGTTTACCAGCTGTATAAGAAAGTACTAGCTGAGTCTTTTCAGGAAAGCTTTCATATTTGATATACAAATATAAATATTAAAAATAAAAAATAACTCAATAGTGAAAAATTATGTAGCGTACTTATGGAGTCGACTTATACAGTCAATTTGCATGTCTCGCATCATGTATCCTTTATTATTATATATCATCATTTTTTACCCTTAACTTGTAACTGTTGGTCCTAGGTACGTAGAAGATCACCGATATAATGTTATTTACATTTACTGTATGGCATTTGATGCATGTAACACATTTCACGCACTTTTCCAGTCTGTATATATGTGTTGGTTTACACGAGGATATATATGTGTGTTTAAAAGAAATATATATTTTTAAAATTTATTATCAAACAGCAACAGTAAAAAAATAACAGTAACAGAAAAAATATTATAAGTAAACCTATCTGTAGGGCAGTTAGCGTCGGTGGGATTTTGGCCTTTATTTGTGTCCCTTTTTGAAGCCCCAGTGCTTATGGTCTTCATGACCACCCTTCTTTCCATGATCATGATGATGATGATGATGCTCATGATGACCTTCTTCACCGTGATGGCCCTTGTGGTCATGATGGTGTCCACCCTTCTCATGATGACCTTTCTTACCATGCTCGTGATGGTGATGCCCGCCATGCTTGTGTCCTTTATGGAATTCACCGCCTTTCTTATGGCCGTGCTCTTCGTGATGTCCACCGTGGTGTTCATGGTGACCACCGTCATGGTGATGATCATGGAAGTGCTTTTCCTTTTTGAATTCATCGTGTTTATGTACACCGTGATGTCCTTTAGTGGAGTGTCCTTTGTGATAGTGTCCCTCTTCGTGGTGACCATGTCCTTTGTGTCCCTTTTCACCGTGATGATGCTCATGGTGATGGCCGTCATCATGATGATGGTGTTTCTTATGCCCACCGTGTTCGTCATGATGTCCTTTGTGTCCTTCGTGGTGGTGGTGTCCTTTTTTACCATGCTCGTGATGATGGTGGCCCTTATAACCCTTATGACCCTTATCTCCGTGGTCATGGTGATGATGAGCGTGATGTTCGTGGCCACCACCTTTGTCCCATTTGCCACCATGACCTGTAGCAGCAGTTTCAAGATCGGCATCCCGCTTCTCCCGAGTCACTTCCCGGCAACTGACATAGGCCAGCGCCCCTACCAATATACAACACCATAGTATTGTTCTCATGTTGCCACTGTATCCGTAAGGCTGTGCTGAAGAACTGATAATTTGTGTCGATGACAATTCATTTTTATAGTTACTAATTCTTTAAGTTAGTACTTGTGTAATTTAAAACACCAAGGTTGTAACTGTGTCGTAGAGGCGAGATACGACTGCATTGCGCAGTGGGACCCGTTGTCCGAACAAAACATTCATAAAAAACGTGCTTGTTACTGGCGTCGGTTGCAATGTGAACAACGCAATATTTCCCTCTAGTGGTTTCTACTTGCATTTCCTCTATTTTTTTCAATACAAACGTAGGTTTATTATGTACATTTAAAAATCGTTTTAAATATTTTTAGCGCCAGATTAATACTCTTGAGCCGAGTGAAAAGGAGAAAATGTAGTTTAAAATAATGTAATACATGTGTAATTAATCAATGATGACCAACAGTTTATTATTATGAATTTCTGTACTGGAAAAACTTAGATATTTCTTTAAACGTGTTGTCACATCCAGAGCAGTCCATTATTATTAAGAAAGGAATATGGTTTTATGTGTGGGCGGTTAGCTGTGTTTTGTTCTTTTAACTTTTATTTTTGTTAATTAGTTAATAAAACGTATTTATTTTAATATTAATTTAATAATATTATTATAGCAGCCCAGAATAAGCCGCTAAGCCGAAACTCTTACACGTAGAGATCAACAACAAATATAAACTGTTTTAAGTCTATATCTCAGTATCGGGCCGGGCGGTAACTCCTGATATTGGCAGCCAAAAGCCTCCTCCAGACCGTCCACAAGCCAACTTCTACTCCGCTTAACGAAGATTCGATTTTGATGGATAACAATGCTCACCCGCACCCGGGGAATTGAAAGCGTACATGCAAGAAGTTGGGATCCGTCTTTTAGATAGGCTAGCTTGAAGTCCTGGCCTCAACACAATTGAGCGTGTCTGGGATGTTCTAAAGAGACGAGTAAGATCAGTGCAACCTGCTCCACAAAACATCAGGCAGCTAAAAAGAGTCATTGAAGAAGAGTGAGAACGTATTCCTCAAAACGTTATTAATCACATCGTGGAACTGCCTACAAGGACGCCTGGAAGGATGGAAGGACTAGAAGGATTCAATCTGTGATTTTGGCAAGAGGAGGTTACACTCGTTATTATGTTTTAACATATTTTGAATCATTTAAGTGAAAAGTACAAAAATCTTCGTCCTTATTGCCGACCACTTCTTGTTTGGCCGTGTACATCGGTTTTAAAGAATTTATCGAAATTCGAAAAAATTGCCTAAATTCACTTCACACTTAATAATTTACACATATACAGACTACGTCAGAAAATTGAATTTAATTTAATTAGCTGAAATCGAACGAAAATTTCCTTACGTTCTATTCCGTCCGTTTATTTTCGTTAAGTATCATCATCTATACTAATATGGAATAGAGGCAAAGTTGTAGGCTTTTTACCAATAGAAAGCCACGTTATTTGTGAGTTTCAAATATTACTGAAATGTGAAAAGATTTTGTCGTGGTAGTCCGATTTGAAAACCAGTCCACTGATATATGATTTAGTTCTAAAGAAAAGTTACAGAGCTTGAGGATGCCTATAAAAAAATCTGCGATAGCAATTGATAACTTAGTATTGCGTAAGCAGATTAACTGCAATTTATCCCACCCCCTCCCTCCCTCCTCTTGTCAGCAAAAGTAAGCAAAGCTCTCAAAAATTACATATTATCTATGTATATAATATATTAGTACATAAACGTATAAATTTTGTGTTTGAATCCTCGAAAATGCATTTTTTTAAAGCATAGACAATGTGTGGGTAAGATGTGTAGAAAGTTAAAGTTAATAATTATTACTCTTGACGTAATCACCAAATAAGAAAATTTAGGACCAAGCTTGGTCGTCATCGCCAAACTTGTGTGCGACTCTCCATTTCGATGTATATTATCCTCTCTATTCATTTATTATATTTGAAATGTATAACACTCTGTATATAAATACACTAATTAACTCGAAACAGACATAAATAAAAACAATCCTCTTTTTTACTTAATTTATTCAACAACAAATAGCAGAGTTCATTCTACAAAATCCTAAGTTCTCATTAATACCGTAAACTTAACGTAAATTTAAAACTAAATATATTTTTTTTTATAATATTTATAATCACAAGAACAACTTTCAGTTGAAAAAATCGATTAACTTAAAGATTACACTGTGTTAAACACTTTTGAAATTGCAATTTTAAGCCAGTGCTTGTCAGTCCTCATATTGAAGCAGAAATTTCGATGAAAATACCGCCTCAGCCCGCTAGAAATCATACAATGCATTTAATTAAATGTCTTAGAATCTGAAACTTATAGGAACCCGAGCAGATCCTCAAACAGATCTTTGCCGAATGACAAAAGAATTTTGGACTTGTTTAATATATTTGCTCCAGTGCGTGAATCAAAAAATACATAAGATGTTTTATAAAGATTTTAGTTAGAAATGTAGAATTCATCTCCGATAAAAATGCTTAAATCTATGTTATGAATGCAAATCGTTAAACAGAGACTTGTATAGCCTCGAGACACAATTATTTAGAAAAATACACACTTAAGGCAACAACAATATTCTTACTGAAGTTGAAATCTTTTATATTATTATACAAGCGAAACGCAAGCATTTTTATTACTATGACTATTTTAACTACGTTGCACTCTATTAAGGAAACAATAGCATTTTACATTTTACATAATTTTGTACGTTATGTTGACTGTAAAATTTGAATACAGTTTGCCAGAACTTTAATTAGTGAATTCCATAAAAATTACCCATACAAGAGATTTTGCTTGCATTTAACCTGCAACGTAATAAAATAATTATACTATAGTGATATAATTATTGTTATGTTACATTACAAATGTTTTTTTACAACTGAAAAAGATTTATTGGTAATATTCAACAAATGACAATATTCTAGTAATTCTGGAAGTCAAAAATCAAGTGGTTGCATAATACGTCAATGAACGTACGTATTACAATGAAATTGCGTGACGTAATAAGGTGTTTAAATATTTTTTTTATTTTAGATCGATTACTACGCTTGTTACCAAGGTTACCGTTTTTATACGGAACATCGTAACCATGGTAACAAACATAGTACCATCTGTAATGCACAGAATAATTAAAGAAATGCTTTGCGTTTTTAAGTAACTTATTAAGGCCGACCATGTGGTCACGCGACCACGGGGTCACGGCCTTCGTTAGAGGTAAACGTATATGTCGTATCGCAGGACCTGGCTTCGACTCCCGGCGCGAGAAACTTGTTCCAGAGTTACTGGCCACAAAAGACCTTACAAAAACGATCAATAGGTGCCAACTTAAAACCACAAACACTACGTTGTTATTCGTTTATATGCCATTAAGTACGGAATCTAAGCAAACTCAATTAAATGAAATTAATATCCGAAGTATTATTGGGCTAAGATCATCCAAATGTCTGATATGACATTAATTCAGGTAGAATCCTCGTTCATTGGTTGCTGCGAGTAATCTCTCGCGAAGAACCTCTTTGCAGGAATATTCTGGCAGTTTCAGATAATGTACGCAAGTATTAACCGACGGGTAAGAACCATCGCCAGCATCCACCTGAAAGGGAAATATTTATTTTATTTAAAATGGTCTGCCAATGGGCATTACAATAATATTTTACTTCTAGAAAAAAAAAAGTTAATAACTATTACTGAGTGAATTCTACAAACTATAAATATGTGATTTAAAAAGCTAGAAATATTAAAATTAAAATTATTTTGGAAATGAAATTTAAAAAATCAGCTCTGTGAAACTGTAAGTAAGAGAGAGATTAGCACAGATCGTATACGGATCGTCCGCCTTTGGCTTAAATAGGCTTAGAGTACTTTGAGATTAAAAAATTTGATAATAAACTTTTTTTTAATAAAAAGAAAAAACTTATACAGTATTCTTTCGTTTACTATATATTACTTTTTACAAATGCTTGGTCATATACAACTCACATAAGCATGCAATAGCGTGAATGACGCCGAACAAATCATAGTAAATTATTGGCTACTCAAATATACTATAAACATTCCTACTTGAGAGGTATAACCATATATTATGGAATAATATTTTGTTTTAATTCTTGATATTTCTTTCAGATAAAAATGTATAATATTACATTTTTTTAATTGTTGTATTGTAATATAAAAAATCCTTAGACAATATTATTAGCTGTATTACTAGTATGTTGTTATTTTTTTAATTACCTTGCGAACAACTGTAAGTCTAGGATGAAGATTAGCCAATCCACCGGGCGGCAAACTGCTGCAACCAGTTGCGAACTGAAGGAAGGCCTTGCGCTCGCGTTGAGACATCTCTACCAGCACTTCTACTAGCCGTAGGAAACCCGGACTGTAAAAAACAATTTAAAAAATATGTTATGCTGTATTCGTCTGAATTTATTTAATTATAAGAATGTTTACCTTTTAGAGTATTTAAGCTTTGCTTAGAATTTATTTTATACTTGTAAAAACAATAAAACTAACCTAAACAGCAGGGGCGCTAAAACCTTTGGGTCAAACGCATTATCAATTAAATTCAAAAATCATTTAATCATATAGGTAACACATTGTACACTTATGATCGTCAAAAAAAGAAATGTATATGAAATGCTTCTAACTTTACATTTAGTGTCAGTTTTCAAATCAAGGGCGTAGAACGAAAAAGAATAACTGGCAATAAACTCTCCGCCACTCTTTTTATTCGCCATTTTTTTTTACACAACGTTTGTAAGGAGCCGCCACCATTACACCATGTTCCACATGACATCTTAAGTAATTAATAATAATAACATAAATTAAAAACAAAGACTGGTCCTCTATCAGCAGGAGGCATGGTGAAATAGGAGCACGCACTTACATTCTCGTGAGAACAACACGCAAACACATAGTCGAAATAACCAACATCACCGCATACACGAATTCAAGTACGACCAGTCACCACAAGTAGCACCCGTTCACGAGTATGACGCATGGCCAGCCATCGGCCCTCTATCCTTCCTCACAACGTTTTCCTTCACCGTACGAGCAAGAGTTAAATGCGCATATAGACATAAAGGTTGGCGCACAGTGTTCATACCTACGTGCTCAGAAGAAAGTCGCACGCTAAAGCCACTAGGCCACTGCTAATTAAAACTAATTAGGGCAAATGTTTATAATATTTGAGAAAAGTTTGAAATAACTGACCTATCACGCGTGTATCCCAGCTTAGGCTCCGTGTACTGAAGGAGATGGTCCCTGGTCCAAACGGGCCCGCGTTCGCCACAGACCAGTAAACGCAATTCGGGTGGTGAGAATGCGCGTAGACGTCTCGGCGGAAAAACAGCGCCAAAACCACGTCGGAACTCAGATATTTGACGCTGTACGCCTTCGTTGACCATCCAACGGGCGCTTAACGTTGCGTATTCGCGGGCGTTGTGGGCACCCACCTATGTAAGAATCGTCTTTATAACCGTGCACATAATTGTATGATACAATATTTATACTATGGGGCCGTTCAAGTATTACGTAAGCAGATATACTGCAATTTGTCCCCCCCCCCCCCATTTTTCAACAAAAGTAAGCAAAGCTCTCAATAATAATAGTACATAAACGTATTAATTTTTTGTAGGAATCCTCGAAAATGTATTTCGTTTTCAAGCATAGACAATGTGTGGGTAATATGTGTAAAAAAGTAAATAATTACTGTTGACGTAATCACCAAATAAGAAAATCAAAGATTCGAAAAATCCAAGTTTGATAGGCTTATTATCAGCAGATAGTTAACCTTTTTTAATAAACACAATTTCTAATCGTTTTTTAATAGTTAAATTTCCTACCTCGATATGTTCTCCGCCATCGCATAGCGGCTGAATTGAAACGGATGGATCGCTGTTGGAAGCCACGTGTGTCATGGTAAGTGCGAGCTCCTCGAACGTGGCGCCCTCTACCAACAACGCCTTTGATTTCATATCCTTTTCAGCCTCGTTTATTGAAACATCTTGCTTTATCGCGTCGTATTCGCAAGCAGTTTCTATTACGCTAGTTAGGAACCTGAAAATACATTTGTGTATTTAATTATAATAAACGATAAAAAATCTATGAACACATGGTAATGAATTGGACGGTTCTTAAATCAAGATTTATGATTTATAAGGTAAATAAAATAATGCATGTAAAAATCATGATAAAGAGGTTTAACACTCGTTTAGACATGACCAGATTTTCATTGAATTTAGTGATTGCTAAAAATTCACGGTAGAGCCACTGTAACTATTGAAACAGCATTAGAAATCATATCGCACCGCATTACGCGGAAACCTAATTTTATAATAAAAAAAATGTGTGGCACTCGGGGATTGCCGCGGTAATGCTATTGCATAATATATATGTACATATATATATAGCATTCTTTATCAACTTATGCTGTTATAATTATTTATTTATTTTTTATTTATGCAGTATTTGTTTTTCTTTGATATTATTTCAATCTACTACTCTACCAGACTCAAGACTAAAACGCCTATATAGTCTGTCTCACTCTAACGCGTACCGGCTGCACCGGCCGCGCTCACGCTACGTCACCGATCTCAGATCTCGTCAGAGAGATGGGAATGCGCAGTATACATTCTGTCCCAATCTACGCGTATTTGCCGCACCTATATTAAGGCATCGTGTGTAAGGTTTTTTTCGTAATGGAATTTCTTGATTCGGTCGCCGCGCTCAAAGCCCGCGATAAAATCTATGCAATAACTTAAAAATTGTAAAGTGTGTATATACAAACCTATGTCTAATGGGATCAACTTCCTCTAAATGTTCAGCAGTGAGTTCTTCTCCGCACATTATTCGCAAGAAAGACTCTGATAAGGGTAAATCGACTAGACGCCCATCTTGTAAAACCTGTAAATAAAAAGAACGATAAAAAGATGGGAGGACGATCTACTGAAGAAGGTCTGCCAAGGATAGAGAGACGTGGAAACAATTGGGGGAGGCCTATGTCGACAGACAACCTGACCAAAGCGGTTGCTAATAAATTATTATTTTCGCTATGTAAATTAGATTTAAGAATACGACTGCGAATAAAGGGCTTTTATTATTATTATTAAATATAAAGAACAACTATATGGATAAAATTATATTTTCAGCTGCATTATAAGCTGGTTTCATTTTCAAAAGAAATTCAAAGAGTTCTGCAACCACTTGGTGTTATTCAGTTTGTTGCATTCAATCAATTATGAAAAAATCCGGAGAAAATCTGCAAATATCAACTTCGCGACAATAGAGGGCGTTAATACAAAATTTAATCTATATAATATATGTCAACTTGATGTGTCTCACTCTGACGAACGATTATGGAATCACGAAAAAAATCTTACCTTAGCTAAAAATACTCCTAGGAACCAGAAATATTTGCAAACTATATCACAGATTGTTGATTGTTGCGGCAACGGCGCTGGGAAGAGGCCGCCGGCGCGAGACACGTAGTAACCGATCGGTTTTTCAACTGAAATTTGATGGTCATTTTGATTATTTCCTATGTATATTTAGTATGCAGGAGACCCTTATTTCGATGAATAATTATGTATAAATGTTAAGTAAATTTTAGACTTCTAACAAAAAAGATTCTAAGCTTGTACAAATAATTTGAATAGGGCATTGAAATTATTTAAAAAATAATTTTCTAAAGTAAAACTGTTTTTTTTTTAAATTCATATAACAAGCATTTTGGATATTCCACTATCGTTTTATAATCTGAATAGTTATAACGTATCAGTCTAATTATATATCAAATATTAATTACTGTTTATGTTTTTCTATCATGTTATAAAAAATAATTACCCTCAGGCACAGTGATATGGGGCGCGTTGTTTTCGAGCGTATGCGCATCATTGAGCCACATATTGAGATCAGTGCGTTGCAGTTCAGCTGCTACGAGTGCGTAGAACTCGAGGGTAGGTCCCAAACCGGTGCCTTCTTCGCCCTCGAATTCCACTTCTAGGACCGATTTCCGCCCTGCGTGGACGCGCATCACCTGAAAATATTATTAGATTACTTATTAAAACAACGAAAATCATTATAGTGAATAGATATATCAATTTCAATTATTCTTTGAATGGGGAAGGGAATTCTGAGGCCACCGCGTATTGCATTGTAATAATGTAAATGTAAAAAAGCAAGTCTTAAATTAAAATTACCAGAGATTTTAGATACAGTTATCTAAATAAATTACAAATCTTGAAATTAGGTTAAAATATTTTACCTGCATAGCAGATCGCAGCAAATGAGTATTCCGTGGTATTCTTACTCGCTCATGTCTTAATCGACCCATTCGGAACTCTGACGCTTCTAGATCCGCACGACGGGGCGACACAGTGTTACCGGTCCTGTAAATATTGTATTTAGCTTTAATGAGATTAAATAATTTAACTATTTAGTTACTCGAGGAATATGTAATCGAAGTCCAATATATCCGAGTTATAATCTATTATTTTTTTGTACATAGAAAAGCTTGAAGTTTAAAATTTTATATACAAATAAGATGTTGGAAAATAAATATGGAAAATATTCCGTGATCGCCCAACGCCCGCATTTTTGATATTTTGGAATGGTTAGGGAATAATTTTGCACGAATTGCTTTAATTATCAGTATAAAAGTACTATCATTTATGTGGTATAATACAATATTTATTTATTGCGCTATCGTACACAAACATGACAATTTATATTACATTAAATACGCCGCGCCAGCTGTCTACTCTCCATCCGTCTTACGAATTTTCGATCAGGTCACGTGTCCTGACGTGAGTTTAACATTTTTTACCCATTCCAAAAAAAATGTACGACGCTGCTAAAGAAGTTTTCATTTAAAAAAAAAATAAAACAAATGGTTTCATAATAGAACTAAATATACCTCTGCCTATCCAAAGCCCGATCGCGCTGTGCCTGTAGCCAGACTATCGTTCTTGATGTACCAAACGCTGTACAAGCGAAGAACATCTGCCTAGTCTCCAGTGGGAACAGGAAAGGACACCAGTCGTTCAATTGTTGGCACCTAGAAGAAAATTTCGAAATTATTTGAGGTATTATTGGACAGTTTTATAACATAGCAAAATAGTGTAGGTCAGACGCTGACTGTCAGTGTTAGGTCAAGGGTTTTCGTTCATTTTCGGTAACGAACGCATCTACCATGATTGACTATGTAAGTAAATGTGTTTGCGTTAGTAAGTACGTGTATCGCGTATGTGTGCGTGAACTTTTTTGTTTATTTATACGTAAACCTACCATCTAGGTGCAGCTGCAGCAGCAAGAGTAAGAGGCTCTTGCAACTGATGGTGCAATTTTGTGGTCAACTTGGCTGAGAGCAATGCATGTGGCGGTAAGGAAGGCACGACTGCTTGAAGGCGCCGAAGCACGCGCACACAACACGAGACCATGGCGCCACGTTCTGCTTCCCCACAACAACCGATCACACCGCACTCAACTATTCATAAAAATAAATAAAACATTATAATAAAACACCTGTAACTTATGAAATGACAAGTATTAAGGTTATGATTGTCAAGACCAGTCTCCTAATATGGCTGAAAAGCACTCTAAACATCGAGTTATGTAATAAATTTGCGTTTATATCAGTTAATAAACTTTTCTTTCTATATTTGTCGTAATTTCAACAACAATCTTCTTTGCCATACCATCGTCACGTCGACGATAGAGAATTCAGATTCATCTTAAACTTTGTGGATAATAAATACTCTTTAATTTTTTCATTCATTCAAGTTTAAGTGGTATGTTCCGTTGCGATCAAATGTATCACTATGTTCTTTACGTCACTAAATTTGGATAAACACGTCCCTAACCACACATTTAATAACATTAGGATAATGTCTTATGCGGTGCCTGTACTGTACTGTATAAGAACAGGACAGCTATAAGAAAGCAAGGCAAACCGTAGCCGGATTGTTTATCATTGTGTGCTGCCGAACCATACTATTAAATAGTCTTTTACGTGTTATATTTGTACCATAATAAAATACTTCAACAAAAATGTACTATATAAATTAAAATACATGGACTTACCTGGATCGGCTGGTTCGTCTTCCTCAGTATCGCTCGAAGGCGTCAACGTGTCCGCACTATCCACCTCCTTGTACGTTAAGCTGTAATAAATACATTATTAAAATCTGCAAAAAACTTTTACTACACCATATTAACCTACCTCCTAAATTAAAAAATCCCGGATGCATACATTACAGCACTAGACAGTATATTAGTCATAAGCTATATAATATATAGTTACATATGCCTAAATACTATTTATGCATCATAATATAGGCTGAACATCGTTTCGCAACCATTTTTATGTCGTGAATAAAAGGAAAAAAGTTAAGTAAAGCAAGTTATTTCTTACATATTAATTAGTTTTATAACAGTACACTATCATTATTCATTCCTTTAGTAAACGAATATTTGGTACCTACATGCAGATTTTATTTATCTTTTTTCAACAGACTGCGACCCTCCGCTTGAGAAACGATGCTGTAGTAAGTTGGCAGACTTTTATTGACTTGAATTATTATAAAAGAGCTAAAATTGCTGCTTTATAATAGATTATAAAAACTATTGCCAACTCTGTTTATACAAGGAAAAGCTAACTATTATTTGAAAAGCAGAAAAATATTTAAACTTACGTATACGTTGTATCTCTATGCGTATCGTGTGCGGGTAATTTAGCGTTAAGTGCTAAAACTGCCCGATAGAGTGTCCAAGACGGGTTATCTAAAGGCAGCGACACACCGCCAGACGTCAGTGTTAATTTAAGGGATGGCAGACGCGTTGCAGGATTATTCAAATTTTCCGTAATTGTTGCGTCACTTCTGTTTGCTGAAGGCTCCGTCGGCTCTTCCGCATCAGAGTCTTCATTTAGGGGTATGTCGAGGTCTATGGATAGAGATAACACTTTATAGTGTCCAGTTATTCTCAAACAATCAAAGAATGGTAATTTAAAGTTATTATATGTCAAAAATACTAAAACAAGCTTACTATGTGATAAGTTAGTATTTAATAGGTTACGAGTTTACAAATCGGCTTAGGGGCCGTTCATAAAATCCGTCACACTAAAATCAGCCTTTTTTGACCCCATCCCCCCCTATTGTCACGCTGTGTCACACTTTCTGTGACCCTCTCTAGAAATATTTCGTCACAAAAACTAAGACTCTCTCAAGTATTGGAAAAACAAAGAAACTAGTTGTGACGGAACGCCGCTAGAGTCGCGCCACAGATAGCGCTCATGTCAAAAAATAATAAACGGCGAACGTCACGTTGCCGTATACCCCCCTTCCCCCATTGTCACACTAAGCCAGACTCCTCCCCACCCTTTGTATGCGAACGTATTTTATGAACGGCCCCTTATGCAGAAATAGCAAAATTTTCAAGGCAACTAACCGACAGTCTGGTTAAGGTTTGTCCTTCCAGGTCTCGGATCAAAAGCGGGTATGAGCGCTGAGAACTGTCGCTTAAGCACGAAGTCATCGTCCCAGGGCTTGCGTGCGCGCCACACAGGATTCGAACCACGTTGTACAGCTTCTAGGGCTTCCTCTTCCATCAGAGATAAAAGATTACGGGACACCTGCAACTATTGTTACTTTGATAAACACTAAACTTGTATTTTGAACATAAAATAATACGACACAAATAATAAGAATCCAGGAAATAATAGTAAGGAAGCCTAAAGAACTTAATCCTGCTTTGATATAATAAAAAAAATATTATTAGAAAAAAAAATTCGAAAACAAAAGGAAAATAAATTTCTACGCATGCACTGTTCGCTATTATTTAAAATTATTTTTTGTTTTACTTTAGAGTGAAAGTACTAAAAAAAATTTTTTTTGACGTTTTGAAATATTCTCCAAAAATACTTACGCAAGTAACTCTAGGTAAGTCTTGGTAAGTGGTTTCGTTTTCTTTGTCGCTATCGAGAGCATCATCCCCATCATCATCGTCTTCCAATTCTGTCAGAAGGGCAGGCGCGCGACAGGACTCCAAGAAATCCTCTAGAGACACCTGAAATACCACCAATCTCTCGTGACTCGTAAAATATAAACAAAAAAAAGTATGGCTCCAAAATCACCCACGGCTTATACTGTCTACCACAAGTATATTTTTATTTACACACTTTTAATAATATTGATAATACGTGTTATTTCTAGGAAAAAAAGTAAAAACGACTTCTGGGCATTGACTCTTATTTATCGGGAATTATACCGAAGTGTTTGTTTATAACGTTTATAGTAACTCAATAATAACAACGCTATATCCATAAAACAAATAAAATAAATAAATCAGTGGCGTTACAACCATTTTTAGGTCTGGGCCTCAGATATCTGTAATTGTTTCGTGATCATTTGCCAATCTTATAGGCAAGTAGGTGATCAGCCTCCTGTGCCTGACACTTTTTGGATCTAAGGCAAGCCGGTTTCCTCACGATGTTTTCCTTCACCGTTCGAGCGAATGTTAAATGCGTACATTGAAAAACGTCCATTAGTGCACAGCCGGGATCGAACCTACGACCTCATGGATGATAAAACAAATTTAAAATTAAAAAAAAAACCACTTTAATTACTTTTTAAAAAAATACTCAATAGTTGTACCTGTTCACTCTCGCTGGATGTTGAAGTAAGTGATAAGGTAAGCGCATTCTGTGCGTTCGGCGCAAGGGATGGATAGCTTTGTGCGGCCGAAAGTAGGCCGCCGGGGAAATTACTGGACAGCGCTAGACGTACCAAACTACAAAATAAAAATGTCTATAAAATCTATAAAATTTCAAATATTCTAATAAAACCACCCTTGAACTGTATGTTTTGATAAAGATGTTTTTTGTTAAGAACCACTTACCTAGGGAATAAGCTACTGGGATTGTTGCGGTTCGATCTCTGTTGGTTGGAATTATTTCTGGACGCACTTGACATTCGTCCAACACCCAAGGATTCCAACAAACGAGCGGCACCCTGCAATTCACACATAATTTTTATTACATATATTAACACAAAAAAACTATTTCTATTTTTTTTTCATTCTGGTGATTTGATAGTGAAACAATTATGATAAAATACAATGCATATTTGCAGTTAAAATTGATTTTTAAGCCAATTAAGTAATAGATATATATAGAAGTAATTAAAATTTTAGTTTTTGATCCAATTTAATAAAGTACATAACTGCACTGACTTCGGGCTAGATATCAACTAAATACAGTGATACGATGAACATCGAGGATTAGGAAACTACTTATATAGTATATAAGAGTTTTGTTTTAAGGGAGCTTTATAATTGCTTTATATTACCTGTTGTGTCAAATCTGGTTCACTAGCACTCATTGTGCCGCTTCCTTGACCATCATTTTTGTGCTCCACATATTGGCTATCGCTATTCTCGTTTTCTTCGCACTAAAATAAAAAAAAATACGCATATAGCCTAATATATAATACAATAAATGTGGCTCATGAGAATAACGTATAATACACAACCTACAAAAAATCAACACAATTTATAAAAATAATCGTATATATGCTACAAACACAAATACAAGATAAATTCATCAACAATAATAACACTAACTACAAAATCAATGACTGTATCTACTGAAAAATATCCTCCCTCATATTCTGAGACATCATATTTATGCGCTTTAATCGTTATGTCATTACGTATACGCATGTATACGCGAACGTAAAACGCCATCATAAATTGGTTCATCCACCTTCACGGGTACTTCTCTAAAGCTTATTTATTACGGCATTTAGTTTCAATATTTATAATTGTTTTTTTTATAACTCCATAACGTTATTGCGGTCGCTTAAAGACAAAGCTATATAGCAGATTTGTCTTGTCTTTTAGTGGATTTTAAACAATGGACTCTTCATAATCTATTTTTGAATTTTTATTTAATAATAGGAATATACCATTGATACGCCAATACAAAGGCGCCCATTTAAACCCATCATCAATGTTTATTTTATTTTCTTAACCGTTAAGCTCACGCAAAACACAGTTTGGTTATGTCGAACTGATCGTAAAATTTTATAAAATAAACTAGCTGACCTGACAAACGTCGTTTTGCCATGTACATATATCATTTATAATAAAAAATAGGGGTTGATCGTAGAGGGGTGAAAATTAGGGGTTGTATGTATTTTTTAATGCTGTATCATAAAAAAATAATAAAAACTAAATTAAAATGTTAACTAAAAATTTAGGGGGATGAAAAATAGATGTTGTCCGATTCTCAGACATACCCAATATGCACACAAAATTTCATGAGAATCGGTCAAGCCGTTTCGGAGGAGTTTAACTACAAACACCGCGACACGAGAATTTTATATATTAGATATGAAATATTCAAATATTACTTTTAGTATGTATGAACGCGAACGTGTCTCAGAACAAGCGGGCAAATATACCTGTATGTGCAGTCTGTTAGCATTATTACGCAGCGTGTGCAACAGGGTGGCGGGTAAGGCCATCAACTCGCTCGAAAGCAAGGCGTTGGCGCTGTTCCGCTGAGCCTCACCGGAACTGCGTCTGCGACGCTCCTCCTTCGTAACACACTGCTCTACACTATTTATAGGGCCCGCGGTCGAACCACTACTAGTATTTACAAGCCTTATCCGGTTTAGGACTTCGAGCTTACCGCTTGTTATTCGATTAGCAAACGTGTGTTTAGTAACGGTGTTAAGAAAGTTCTTTGTCGAACTGTTCGTCAATAATAAATGTGTGAAAATTTTAAGTTTACTTAAACACTAATCATCCCATATAAAATTAGTTATCGAGGCACCTGTTAAAATTTCTATTCTTTTTCTATTCTTACGAGCACGTTAGACAGTTTAGTACTAGCAACATTTAACAACGAACAATATAGCAAACTCACCTCCTGACTGTTAGATTCCGGTACCGGTTCTTTGGCTGGGTATGGTTTGGTTATATCAGTAATACTAGTAGGCCCCATTTCCATATTCGTTAAAGAAGTGTTCGCTAAATCTGCCATACAATTGTTACCTTCCGCACCCAAAGTTAGCGATTCCACGATTGTGGCGAGATCTGTCAAAGTTCAGAAGCTTTAAAATGTGTGCGACAATTTATCATAGATAGGCCTAGTAATTCACACCAATTGACCTAGTCCCATGCTAAGCTGGTGAAGCTTGTATTACTGTGGGTACGGATATACATACATATTATAGATAGATAGACATATAAATACATATATTTAAACACCCAAGACCTAAGCACAACACCAAATGCTCATCACATCGATGTTCGTCTCAGCCGGGGATCGTACCCGGGACCCATGGATTCGCAGTCAGGGGTACTAACCACTGGACCAATGAGTCGTCATTTCTCTTGTTAACTAGTTAAAGGGACAGTTTCGGGGTAGGATTAAGATTGTATGCTAAGCATTACTCCAGTATGTCAAAGGGTTGTCAAAATTAGCGCAAACATTCTGAATCTTTCTTTATTAATATTTGAAAGTATTAATAATTAATTACCAGTATTAATATGGTGCGTGGAGTTATTGATAGCTGAGAGATCCGTAGCGTGCATACGCGGTCGCGTCATATTACTTGCCATCTCCTCTCCTGATATGTTATCAGCTGACGATGCTTGCTCCGTAGACGCAACAGAAACCTGAAATATTTGTATAATATTTTAATAAATTTTCTGTTTGTCATCCAAATATAAAACAATACAATAATCAATGAAAAGGTCATAAAAAGGTCTCAACACATATATGGAGACGAGCTAAAGTTTTGATCAAAATGCCCGTCTTTTAAAAATTAGTACGCCTTTTTCATGAAGAATATTCGTTCGGAAATACTTTAGTGAAAATATAATAAATAATAATAACACTTGACTTAATAGCCTTCCTCGATAATATTAGTACAGAAAAGTCATACCTGGTTATCATTATTAGTAGCATCCGGTAAACTTGGTGTTGAGTGACTCTTTCGCGAACGTGCGTTTGTATTATGTTCGTAGCCTCCTACTAACTTCAAGTCGAACTTTCCGTCCGCACCCATACGATACGAGTTACGGCCACCATGATCCCACCTTTGAAGGGAAAAATAACAAAAAATTAACAATTTATGTATATTTAAATATACAATAGTAGTAGTAATTGTTGGACAATGTTCAACAAAGAACATTTGATTAGTGGAGGCAAGCGGGCAGAAGGTTCATCTGATGTTAATTAACAACGCCGCCCATTGACACTCACACTACCACAAGGTTCGCAAGTGCGTTACCGGCCTTTTATACTTTTAAATCTGTATTTTGAAGTGTGTCTTAAATATGTAAATTTTAATATTGATTGCATCATTACTAAGTTTTTAAATTCCTACCTAACATCAACCCATCCGTTGTGAAGGTCAGATGTGACAGTGCCCATTGCTGGTTGGGCGCCATCTTGATCCCTCCACTTCCAGTCGGGCCCCCTAGCGACTCTTGCGCCTACGCACACGCCACGTGCATTTCGTGACATTCGACGCGTACGACTTCCGCTCCCCGTGCTAGCTGACGTCACAGCTGCCACGCTCGTGGGACCGCCTACTTGACGAGGTACTGAGTCGATAACGCTTATTACCTAAAGAGAAAATTATCATTTGTTACTATAATAAGATTAGGTTAAATATTTTATATAACATTTAAATAGTTACGTAGAGGTTTCGAGTACTACAAAAACTGATTTTTCAAACATTTTAAATCCAGGTTCATCAGGTTCATATCTTAAAAATTATCAGTGAAAAGTTTTTTACGGTCATTAAACCACTAATAAAATCATGAAATGGGCCCTAATGATAATTTTGATATTTTTATAATATGGCTTTTGATTTTTATTAAAATTAATAATATATCATTGTAACAGCAATAGCTTAAGGGGCCGTCTCCACAAGCGAGAGAATCGCGACGATACAATCGTCCTACCATTTCTATACAATCTCATAGAACGTGTCTCCACACGGCGGTCTTAACGCGGCGATGCGACGGGTGGTTGAGTGCGCGCGAAAAGTCATAACATCGCTGCGAGCCTGTCGCTACTGGTGGCGCGCACGTTGCGCACTCGCCACGGAACGTGGCGCTCTCGCAGAGAGCTCGCGACGTGCGTGACCATACATCAATAAAAACAATACATCCATAGTATAGTATATTTCATTACAAGTGCGGAAAGCCTGTCATTGCAAAGAGTTTCGACAAATGTCTACCCGAGCCGAGGCGCAGCCGAAGGTGAGGGTTGACAGTCGGAACAAGTTGCAATGACGGTTCCGCACGTGTACTGAACGACTATTTTTAATACAGTTGCGAAAAAATTATGCAATTTAATAAAATAATAAAAAAACAATAAACTCAACTCACTAATCATTTATTTCTTATACAAATTATTGTACACATATACATTGGTACAGTTTTTTTATACTAACTGGAGAAGTTTTAAGGTTGCATATTTATTTACTGTTTGAGACAAACTATTATTTATTTCGTATGATTTTTCATGTATATTTAATATATAATATAACAAACAACAAAACGCGCAAAAATTTTTTTTTGGAAAATGGCGCCAACCGTAAAAGAATATAAGCAGATTTTTTTTTTCTTCACCCATTCTGGGTAGGCAAAGGGAACTATGCCCATACAGCCAAGTCTTCAGTACAATTTTTTATTGATATGAAATGAAATTTAAGGAGATGAAATGAAATCTAACCTAACTCATTGAATAAAATCATTAAATCTTATATTGAAACAAAGCAGTAGCTTCTTTTTAGAAATATTTGCATGAATCATAAAAATTTCTATGATTTTTTTTTAGTAAAAACTTCGTGGTTGGTTTTTTCTTTTTTTTTTTTTTTTTTTTTAATATTATGGCAATAGCTTCAACATTTTTTCTTTTTAATAGACATTATTTTGACAGTTGGGAAAGAAAACGCACTAGTTCGGAAATGGTAAAAAAAAAAGCACGAGTGTGTAATAGCCCACATCCCGAACGCTATACGTCCCTGCAATACGCCACTTTTTGAGCAACTGTATTAAAAAATAATTATTTTATTGACTGATTTAGACACTACTTATTTCGGTCTCGTCTGGCACCACTGAACTCTAAATGAACACTGAACACAATAAGAGCACAACGTGTTGTCAAAGAAACGCGGCGATTCCGTTACGAGTCGTTGCGGATACGCTGTGATTCCGTTACGAATCGCGACGATACGCTGGCGGAATAATCGTTCGTTCGTGGAGATTACCCGACGATAAAAACGCGGACTCGTCGCGATTCTCTCGCTTGTGGAGACGGCCCCTAAGAGAGGATAAAAACGCTGGCGGAATAATCGTTCGTTCGTGGAGATTACCCGACGATAAAAACGCGGACTCGTCGCGATTCTCTCGCTTGTGGAGACGGCCCCTAAGAGAGGATAAAAACGCTGGCGGAATAATCGTTCGTTCGTGGAGATTACCCGACGATAAAAACGCGGACTCGTCGCGATTCTCTCGCTTGTGGAGACGGCCCCTAAGAGAGGATAAAAATAAGTCTTATTACATACCTTTCCGTAGACCTCGAGTCCGGACAGCGATAGATAGTGACTTTGTCCTGAAGAATTCTTCCCATTCTGTTGTATGCGAAGATATCTGTATGGTATATCACAACGCACGCGCCAAGTTGCCGTACTTCCGGGCTCTTGCAACGCCTGTTCGTCCGTGTGGGTCACTAAAGTAGTCCACGTCACACCATCCGCTGACATCTGACACAGATTACAACATGATTACTACGAAAGATCTACTTAAAATAAGGATCAAAATATATAGATTTATGAAATTTTATATATTGATATCTAAGTATAAAATATGTTTTAAAAACATAAGCAAAGGAGATAGGTAAATAAAACTGGACGTCAAGAAAACAGTTACTGTAAGTTCCTAAAGGTGTGGAATGGAAGAGTACTGGCAACAAAATCACTCTATGGAAAATAAAGTACAAAAGTGACACCGCTATATATCTTGCCAGAAAAATAATTTTCTACTATCGCATTTTCGGCTTCATCAAAATGCTCTGCAAAAACGTTCAACAATTGAATTCAATTGTCCTATTATAGAAGATTTTATCCTAAAACTAGCTGATCCGGCAAACATTATTTTGCCATGTATATCATTTATAATAAAAAATAGGGGTTGATCGTAGTGGGGTGAAAATTAGGGGTTGTATGTATTTTTAATTGATAAATTAAAAATTAAAAAAGAAAAATTTGGGGTGGACTACCCTTAACATTTAGGGGGATGAAAAATAGATGTTGTCCGATTCTCAGACCTACCCAATATGCACACAAAATTTCATGAGAATCGAGAAGAAAATTGAGCCGTTTCGGAGGAGTTTAAAAACAAACACCACGACCCGAGAATGTTATATATTAGATAGACTTCCACAAACCTGGAACAACCAGTTCCTTAGTGCTGATCGCCCGTACCCGCGTGCGTGTCTCAACGTATACGCAGTGGGGATAACATTGAGGCCGAGGTCTAGAGCTATGAAAGCACGTCTATCATCATTTGTGTGAACATTCAACGGTTCTGGTGATCTCGAGAGGACATCTTCAGCTCTCCCATAAGGTAATTGTCGGCCATCCGATGACCAAACGCTGACGAGCGCGTGTGCGCCTGGATTTACCCATTCGCAAGTACCACCGTTGCTTCCGATGAAGTAAATTATGCCGTTATCATCGAAATCGTGCTGTGGATACAAAAATGTGTTAATATATTGTACCGAGGCAAAACAATGATTTTTTACAAAATTTATTTAACTATCATAAAAGACAAAGATGAAATTGTAAACTTAATTATTGTTTTAATCGTGTTATTTAACATACTTAATACAACATTATTGTAAATTATTTAAATGTTCACATAAAATAGGCTTTAATGGGTAATATGAATAAAATAATAATAATTAAAATTGTTATTAACTAAGTGAATACATTAGCCGTGGTTTCCTACTATTGTTTTATTTTTATTTTTTTATATTATTTCCTATACTTACGTCATACGTGAAGTTAATTGGGGCTTCCGACTTTATTCTCTGAACAAAATTGTATGTAGATCGCTCCATATCGTACCACTGACGCGCGACAGATTTAGCGAGGAAACGCTCCAATTGTCTAATAGTCGTTAAAGCCTCGACTCTAAGATTGCGGTTGCCGTTATTTGACGTCGTGTCTTCGCTAGTATCGTCATTTGCACGTTCCACGCGAAGCCTGAAATTTCATTTGATAATTAAGGCTCTAGTAGACTAGAAATCCTGGCTTTAAAAGTACAGCGAAGAATAATGTATTTATTTTGTAAAAGCTGCAACTGGGTATTATTATAGTTCTACTAGCTGACCCGGCAATCGTTGTTTTGCCATGTACCTACATTATATCTAGAAAACATTTTTTAGTTCAATATAAATAACTATCTACTATAATAAAAAATAGGGGTTCGTCGTAGAGGGGTGAAAATTTAGGGTTGTATGTATTTTTTAAAAATTAAAATTTCGTCCGAAAAATAAAATGTTAGGGGTGGGACTACCATTATCACTTAGGGGTATGAAAAATAGATAGTAGCCAATTCTCAGACCTACTGAATATGCATACAAAATTTGATAAAAATCGGTTGAGCCGTTTCGGAGGAGTATGGTAGCTAACATTGTGACACGAGAATTTTATATATAAGATTAAACATTTTGTAATAACACTTTTATGCATAATTATTTGAACGTACCTATCAATGCATATATATATTATTTGGACCACAAAATTAGGACAAACACATGATTAACCAAACAAATAGACAAACATAAAAATATTCAAACAATGCCGTCCCTAAATATGTGAACACGGCCAGCGATTTCAACGTACCTAATACGCTTAGTAAGATGATGTAAAGCAGAAGGGTGTGTTGTTGGTGCATCCAGTACAGGCGCAAGCACGGGAAGTCGTTCCACACTCTCTAGCACCGCGACAAGCCGCGACGCGACCGTGGCGCCAGTTTCTCCTTCCTTTAACCACTCGCGAATAATGCGCTCGCGCTCAGATAGCTGATTTGGTCCATCTGAAGCAGAAAAAAAGAAAGAGCATGTGATCACTTATTTAAATTAAAAAATACTTTAAAAATCAAAGATTGACATAACAAGATGATAAAGTAATTTTAATGTATATAATATATCGGTTCTGACTTGAAATTTGTAAGGATATATTATATATTTCAGAGGGTAATTTTTTACCCAAACACAACAAATACAATATGATAGTAACTGTCTAAGGGTAAGATTGAGAACCGAGACTCGGCGCTAATTCTCTGTCACAAACGTAAAAAAAATTGATTTTAAAAAACAGGAGTCATAAGTATAATTTCTGAATCACTAGCATAAAACTAAATAATATACAAAGGTATAGTTTCGTCTTAAGCTTCAAGCTGAGGCCGCTAAATTCGCCGAATATTACACATAGATGTACAACCTCCTATCCGGTTAATATTTTATTAGGGAAAATGTTGATTGAGTTAAAGTATCTTAATTCCACTCACCACTGGGTTGTGGAGAAAGAACCTGCAAAAGTGCAGGAGCCAAGCCTGAAGATTCCAATTCGTAAGCGGACAGCAGCTCTTCGCCAGATAACAACTCTGTCAGATGGTTCAGTGTTTCTTTCAACTCCTTCTTCCAATCACCTAAAGTAGTAAAACATGAATTTAAACTATCCATAGTCATGACAAGAACAAATTTCAGTCCCTTCTTCATTGATATTTTTAAAGTCATTTCATTCAAAATCAAACAGAAGGACCTCTTGGTTATTCACTTAAAGCCACGGCGGCGTTTTATTCTTTAAATTTATTAATTCATCCTTTTTGTAACAAAAATAATAGCAACACTAATAACTTAAAAAAACTTAGTACCAGCAGCATCCGTGGAGATTTTATAAAGCATTGCCAGTAAGGCTCGTAGTCTAGCAACAGGCGCACGTGGTTGTCTGCACGCGGCGCTCGCTAAGTGACGGGAGTACAACGCACGTGCTCGCTCGCCAACCTAATAATAAATATATTAAATAATACATTTTTCACAAAGATTAATATTATTATTTATTTTTTTCTTTCGAATACACAAGTAGGCTTTCTGTAGTGACCACTTTGATGTCAACAGTGAGTTTGGAAGGATAACAATGTAAAGTACATTAAAGGTTTTAGATTGATCAAGGCAGAACATAAAATTAAGTAAAAATATACTAAAGAGTTGTGTGTATTTGAAAAGAATAAATTTATAAACCTAATAAAAACATCGATACGATAATGCTATATGTATATACTCTTTTTACTCTATATGGGCTCTTGGATTATGTAGATTTCATGTTTCTTGACCACTAATCATAAAGGTTATTTTGAGTTAGTATTTTTTTCTTGTTTGATGTTATAACATACCTGAGCCTTCTGTGCCTCAGTTTTAGCGGAGAGTCGGCTACGCCCTTGAGCCGCATTACCGTTACTTGTCACAGCCGGCCGACGATCAGCCCACCCACTTGCTAGGTCGGGACCTAAAATAATTTACAATAAAAAAATGTTTTGCGTAATTCGTAATGTAATAATCTTAAACGATGTCGAAATAGAGAGAGATTTTAGTTTTATTTATTTGTATTTAAAAAGATAACAATAGGCACTGAATTATAGCAGCCTTGCGATTCTGTAACTCACTTTTCCAACTTCACAGCGAATTACGCTCTAAAATCACTCGTGAAGGAGTCATTTTACGATTTGGCATTCGTTTGATAAATAATGAGGTACTTATTAAGCCTTTTATTTTAGCTTTCATAACTATTACTTTTTATAATGTAATTAAATATCCTACAAATCAAAAAGTAGATGTTATTAATTAGATCTATGTGAGGTGGGTTTGAATTGGTTTTTATTATATTTTAGTTGTACTACTTTTTAAGGTTTTATAAGCCTACGATGGCAACAAAATTCTTCATAAGTAGTGTTATATACGGCTACAAAATTATTAGACAAAAAAGACCTAGCCCACAAATAATGCAGATCTTAACAGGACATGGGGCGTTTGCTGAATACCTGCACAGATTTGGCTTGAAGTCAGTCGTGTACGTGCGACTCACAAACAAGTCAGACAGTGACACATCTCATTATAGAATGTCCTGTATTTGGAGCCTCCAGGTGCGATCTCGAGCAACAAATCGATATAAAGGTAACAACCGAGCATTTACCGGATATATGTATTAAGAAACTTCAGATCGCAACTGGAAGATTTTTGCAGTAAGGTAGTGAGATGTGTTACACACTGCAACAAGAGCGTAGCAGAGGTGAGACAGGCCACTAGCCCAGTATTATATATTATTATAGTAGTAATATATGTATTTGTATGTATGGATATATATATTAGGAAATTTCTTAATGTATGTATATATGTTTGTACAAAATATATGTATAAAATAAGGTCCCGCACCACAAGAGTCGGGGATATTGGGAAATTTATATATAAAAAAAATATTTAAAAAAATTAAAAAATTAAATAAAAAAAAGCGTACGATGGCTCGATCTGAACCACCGACGCTACTCTCGAAATGAAACTCGAAGTGGAGTTGTAAATGTTCCGTTTATTGGTCGAACGATAGTGATGGTCAAACACAATTATAAAGCGAAGCAAGCTTATAACTAACGTCCGTCCGGCACGGCTGCGTAAATCTATCTAAAGGTATACAAATAATATCTTAAAACTAAGCCCAATAGGGCACTAGCGGCCTGACGCGGCCATGACGTGCGACCCGGCCGCAAGGGTAGCGGCCAAGCAACGCTGCCAAAACCGAAAGGGATTACAAAGGTATTATTTCATACATATTTCAACGACCTTAAGCAATACGATGACAAGTTCTTTAATTATTTGTGGATGAGCAAGTCTTCGTTTGAAGAACTGTTAAGAAAATACGTCACGGCAGCCACGGCTAGTGCGCGCAAACTGATGTTTATCTACAGGAAAATTAGATCTCAGTGGCCGCAGCGGCCAGCGACCAACCACGGGCCGCAGTTCAATCTCGCTGGCCGCTAGTGCGCTATTGCCCTAAAGCCTAAAAACGTTGGTAAACGGGACCGACCGTTTCCTAGAACAACATTTGGCTGGCAGATTTCTAAATAATATTGTTCGTTGTCCGTAACAGTTTAATATTTCTGTTTGAGTTATTTAAAACAATTCATACAAAGTTAAATTTTATCATAAAATGAAATGTGACATTTATTATTTTGTCCTTTTATTAAACTGTATGAAATAAGAAAGGTTATATCCTAAATGTTAATTAATCACCAATGTAATTTACATGGTTACTCCATAAATTGATAGTATGACGGGCTGGTCAGTTTATTATAGATAAATGTCCAATTCACATTTTATTATTAATACAATAATAATACGATTAATACAATTATTTTTAGATACATACTTTAATTAATTAAACATATTCTATTTAAAAAACATCTACTTTTTGTTCCTTCCATACAAAACGCTAATTTTATATGTAAGTACCTACCTAATAAAATGGGTTAATTGTCACGATATATTTGGTAATTCACCTACCAAGACGTAAAATGAAATTGTTTGAAAAAAAAAAAGTTCGTTAGTAGTTTTTTTTATTCACAATCAAAATATTTTTAGTGGAAATTTTAATATTCCCGTATTTATAAATTGTAGTTGTTAGTAGTGAATAGATTTTACATTACATACCAAGAAATGTTTCGGCAGTGAACGAGTGCTTTGTCCCTCTGTTTGACTCAAAAATAAAACCAGGTAAATCTTCTCGCAATATAGTTGTCTGCTGCTGCCCATCAGTATTATGTATGTGAAGTTCTTTCTCCCTGAAAACAACCACGAGACAAGTTAATTTCATTAATGATTTAGCAGGGTCAAGAGCCACTCTAACGGCAGAACCCTGCTGGCGCACTATGTGCGCGAAAACTGTGGGATTTTTATGCCCTAATTGATGACGTGTGGCAGACACCACAGGCTGATCAGCTACTTGCCAACAAAGATAAATTACTAATGAAACAGATGCCAATAGCCACAGCCCATGCTTGTAACAACACTGGATTATTATTGTTCATTAAAAACTAGGTCATACAATATAACATACATTTCTTATCTTGGTTCAAATAGTTTAATTCTTTTATAGTTTTTAATTTATAATTTTATGGTTGTCTGTATTAACACTGTTTATTGTATTTCCTTGATTTCGCTGATGTGGATACGCCACATGTTTTAGGGATGGTACCGCTTTTTATATTTTTGTATATATGCCAATTTATACCATGTTTTGTCCAAATTTAAAAAAATAAAACATATATGTTTAGGTGAGATTACGGGTTCTTCCTTCTACGAGTTATGATGATACGTTAGATGATAAGACCTGTTTATTACTATTTAGTACTGTTTATATTTTTTATTTTACTGTGTTTCAGTGTAACTGTACTAAAACATCAATATTTTTAAATATATTAACTTACTTTTTACAAGACAGTACCCAGTTTCCAAGGATAAGCTTTGTATTGCTTGGCTTAGATAGAATTGGTTGGGGCACCGAAGTTTTCACTGATGCACGCGCCCTTTGTAGTTTGTCTATAAATTCACCACGATTTTCTGAAAATAAATTACTCATAAAACTTACATAATTTTTTAAACCTGGCACAGAATTAGCTAATACAATTTCAATTTGTACAAAATATATCTTTAATTAGCTTTAATTGATTGGATTTTAACCTTTACAGTTTTAAATCGTCTTTAAGAATGCTTTCATTAATTTATAATTCGTATCCATCCGGCTCGAAGGACCAATGTTCGGGTTTGGGATAAATTATTAAGATATTTAAAGGATAATTATTTATTTAATGAGCGATGGATTAAACAAATGCGGTGAGATCAGATTGGGATAAGAGTCGCGCCCAGTACCAGGTCTGAATGCGAACTAACTTAAGTGAATATAATGAAATATAATAAGATATAATGAAAATGAACACACAAGCAAATCATATTGCATGGTGTCATTGCAAATACCTAATATATGCTTATTATCAGAATAAGAACGTACCAGTATTATCAGTCTGATGTTCGGGACTGCCGCTAGAGTACATGGTAGCCAATTTCCCATCTAACAGGAAACGAAACCAGCCGTTAGAGCCCGTACTCAGCTCGAGGGCGGCCGCGTCGCTCCACACGTAGAGGGCGTCCCGTCCTCGGCACAACGACCATTCGCCCCAAGAGTATGCTGTACCATTTGCCAGGCTGCATGCGTCTTCTCCGGGTTGTTCGCTTGATGGCCCTGTAACGATAAAAAACATATGTATAGTTTTTGGAGCGTTCAAGTATTACGTAACGAATTTTGGGGAGGAGGGGGTCCTTTTGTAAAACGTTACGGTGCGGGGCGGGGATAGAATTACGCGGTATTGTTAATATTATTTCGTAACTTTTAGGTATAAACGGGTGGTGTAGGTGGTCACGAAACGTTTTACTATTGGGTACAGAAAAACGTTACGGCGCGTTATGGGGGGGGGGTCAAGAATCTCCAAAAATTGCGTGACGTAATACTTGAACGCTCCCTTTGTAATCTAAGAACCTAGGTTTCTGCGTCTGTGGTACTGATTTTTCTTAATTGGCGTACAAGGCCTTCCATAAAGATACTTTAATTACGTCTGGAACGAAACCATATATAATCAATTCCTCCATTTATTTTTATGTTTATGACTGTATACAACCATGTTTCAATGTTTCGCTTTTAATTATGATATGTATCAAAATGTATGTGTTATTTCAATAGTTTTCATATAGTTACTTTGTGTATTATTTATTAAGAACAAACCTGCAGCTATCACAGTAGCATTGTTGTCTGTGGCAGGTAGTGGATAGGCAGAAGCCAACGCGTCCACTTTGCTGAAAACGCCTAATCTTGCGAATTGCTCCAAGTAAATATCGGCCGCTTTGATCATTAGTTCTTCTGCTATACCAAGCACGGTTAAATGTCCGTCATCATCATCCTAGGAAAACGAAATATATTTAAAACCATAAACAGTGGCGCAAAATAAGAGTCGAAAGAAATTCAATTACTATTTCATACTACTATTTCAGTAGTATAGTGTTTGATAACAACGTCATAATGCGTAGAGGAACATGCGAGGAAAGAATACTAATATTAAGAATTGTGTATTTCCTATTATCTAAAATGAATTTCAATGATAAGGGCACATTCACTGAATGCGGGTAAAATTCGATGGTGTGTTGCTTTATACATCGACTTTTTAGTTATGATTCATGAATGACAAAAATATGTTAATGGTAGCTAGCGTATTTATTTACAACAAATTAACACGAATTTATTGTTTCAAGTAAATATTTGGAGTTAACCCGTGCGAGGGATATTAAAACAATAAGAGGAAGGAGCGTTCACACCATCGTAACTTTACCACGGGCGGGCGGATATAGCGACTGCGCAGATACCGCGACTGTGCTCGACGTCCGGTATCGAGATCCTCCTAGTTGTATAGAAATTACTGATGGCTATACATGCTATGAACTATACAATCTTATCATATTCTAAATGAATTTATCTTTAATAAGTTCTATATTTAACCTGTATATGAGTTCATGTTATTTTCTTAACAGACTTTACCGATTAGACCACTGATTTTCTAATTTCAATTGACTTTTTCAGGAACTTTTGTTATAAAAGTGCATTTATAATTCGTAAATAAGTTTGATTAAAAAAAATCTATTTTACCTGTGTATCGAGGACTCTTGCTATAAGCCTCGTCAGAAGCGACGCAGTTCGGGGCGTGGACAGCGTACGCAGACGTTGTGAGGGTGCGTAGTGCACCATTTTGCGTACGAGCGATAAACACGCACGTTTTACGCCTACACCGCCCGCTGCTATGTACCGCGAACAGAACACTGGTACTAGACGACTGAAAATAAATTTACAATAACTTTGATTATTCTATAAAATAAATAAGTGGCACTCTTAACCCTGGGCCTCAGATTTATGAATCTGTTTCATGATCATTTTTAATCTACTAGGCAAGTAGGTGATTAGCCTCCTGTGCCTGACACAGGCCGTCGACTTTTTGGGTCTAAGGCATGTCGGTTTCCTCACCATGTTTTCCTTCACCGCTCGAGCAAATGTTAAATGCGCACATAGAAAGTCCATTGGTGCACAGCCGGGGATCGAACCTACGACCTCAGGGATGTGAGTCACACGCTGAAGCCACTTGGCCAACACTGCTCTTGATTATTCTATATCTAATCTTCTATGTTATATCTTCGCTTGGACCAAGTTTCTAAGGTTTTAAAGATCAAGAATCAAAAGACGGTAGCACACGCACGATATGCAATTGATTTATCAATATACGTCATAAATACTAAATCGTCGTGTAAAGCGCTGGGTTGTAAGATAAGCAATAAAACTTACTCTAAATAAATTGCAGCCATTTCCCTATCACCGGTGTCAGGGAAATCATCATCGTTGGATGAAGCCGGCGAATCTTGATTGCTAACAACAAGCCATTCTCCGGGGCATTGCAAAATGGCTGCCACTTCACGATGACCTGTGTAAAATAGTGGAGATTTTTTAAATGTTACAAAATTTCAGCTATGAAAGCAAAAAGTAAAGAACCTTACCATTCATAATAGGTGTAAAGTAATGTATGGTGTCTGCATTGTTATTTAAAAGAATATTTACTAGCGCCTGTGACTTTTTATTAAAAATAATAACATCCTCTTTAAGTCTCAGATTCCATCTCATTCTTTCATTATCGCTCATTGATGGGCAAGTAGGAGATCAGAGGTTTCCTCGCATTTTGACCTCACCGTACGAACAAGTGTTACATATATATAAATACATAATTAGCACATAGAAGGAAGATGTCCATTGTGGTACAACCGGTATTAAATTTACGACCACAGACCGCACAAAAACAAGTATATATGCAATTTGGACTTACATTAACATATTATTGAACTCAGATAAATGATATAGGGCAAGGTGAGTTCGTGGTACGATTTTATAGGGTTAGAGGATAAGTGATAATGAAAATGCAAAACTGACCGGTCCGTTTACCTTGATCGTGCCTTTCCCTCGCTTTGTCGAGCGGCGTTTTTCCATCTTCATCTCTAAGGTCGGCGTTGGCTCCATAACGAAGGAGGACTTTGGCAATAGCAGGTCGACCAAAGCATGCTGCGTAGTGGAGAGAAGAGCTTCGTTGGCCGCGGTTTACGTCCGCCCCTGAAGAAAATACAGAGTTAGATTTTTAGACATTGCACGTGATATGAAAGAGTGGCGGAGAGTTTATTGCCTGTTCTTCTTTTCCGTTCTACGCCCTTGATTTGAAAACTAATTAAAATATGTTTTGTCATATGTTTTGACGTTCATAAGTGTAAATTTTGTTACCTATATGAATAAATAATTTTTGAATTTGAATTTGATGCTTTTCTCACTTTAAGAGAAATAAGTATTAATGGCGCGCTTAATAGATATGTACATCGATTGACAATACAGGTAGCAAGTCGCGCTGATTGCAATTAGGCTAACACTGTCAAAAAATATAACTGTTTATTGGAAAACTGTGCCCTGTATAAACTCTAGTTAATTAGGTCAATCTAATCTAATTTTCGTTAAACAGAGTCTAACTGAAATCTCATAATACAATAAATTTTTAAATCGAAATAGTAGTTAAGCTATTCAGACGTAAGTACTTCCAATGTAATACGTGCAAATTTAATATTTACATTATTTAATCAAATGCGGTTTAAGGTGAAACCACAACCAAATTACATCTTTGACAATTAAGCTGGATCCACACAATGATGGCAATCACAGTTTGATGGCGGTCTGATCTTGGTATGGTAAAATATTATTAAATACAAAACAATGGGTGTTCAACTCATTTTACACGCCTGTCTCACGTTTGTACTCATCGTTTAATGGTCCAGTTAACAGAATGTCGGCTTTACAATAAAACTGTGATGAAAAATGACTCATTTTCAGCAACTCCAGAGAGACCAGAGACTCCAGAGATCTTCCGGCGATTTGTTTTAGCAACCTTGTATTGTTAAATATTTACTATTATTATTGTTTTCTGTTGCTTAGTCATATTCCTACCCATTTGCTATTAATGTATTTATTTACATTGTATATTCGCGGATGCTTGGCGGACCCATGCGACTTATCCGATACAAAGAGGGGGCTCGGGAGTTGTGTGCTGCTATATTGCGGGCTAGTCGATTGTGAGGAAGTTGCATGGTTAGCGATGCACCTTCTTAAGTTCTGTGTCTTAGGGAGCGATCAAGTATTACGTCACGCAATTTTTGGAGATTATTGACCCCTCCCCCCGTGTAACGCGTCGTAGCGTTTTTCTGTACCCAATAGTAAAACGTTTCGTGACCATCCGTGACTATAGCTAAAAGTTACCATTATGTGGTGTAAAGTACTGGAAAGTCGAAAATAATATTAACAATAACGCGTAATTCAATCGCCGCCCCGCATCGTAACGTTTTACGAAGGAAAAAAATTCGTTACGTAATACTTCCCTTATGTCACCTTTTAGTTGACTTTATAGTTAACAGTTTTCGGAGATATATTTCTCAAAATAAGATTTGTTAGGGTAATCGAAAGCTTTACAATTTTCAAAGCCAAATACCTTTTTCACATAGAAACTCCACCATCTCCCTCGTCCCGAACGCTGCCGCCCAGTTAAGAAGAGTCTGTCCCACGTCATCGGTAAAATTGACATCCACCGCGCCAGTATTGACAGCTGACATGAGCGCATCGGTGTCCTTTCCCCTTATACAATCGATCAGCTGCCGGTGGGACTTGTCCCTCACCCCCTCACCACTTGCAGACACATTTGAGGACCCCACTACCGAGGAGCTACTGCTTGCGGCAGTTGAACTGTTACGGTTTAACCCACTGTAATTGTCAAGTTAAATTTAATTTAAAAAGAATATCATATTGAATTGTAATCCTGCTATGTGCCAAAAAATTAATTTTGCCAACTTTGTATATATATATGTTAACGTAAAATTGTAAACACCGTTAGATTGTAATCTATCGGTTATCGGTTATCGGTATTCGGTAGATTGTACTACACTAACTTAGTTATCATTCAAACTTCTTTGGTAAATTACAGATTAATTTTACTTTCCAACAATTTCATATAACTACCGAATAATAATACGCTAATTTGTAAGCAGTTCGTTGAGGTTCACAATCTTTCGACAGTTTACAATCTCGCGAGATAGATTACAATCTAACGGTTTTTACAATTTTACGGTGACATATACATGGCTGAGAGGTTAATACGCGACAAAATTATTGGAAGCTGTGGGCAACAAGAAAGACTGATCATTTATTTTTGCTTTAAATATGTATTAACAAACAGTTATAATTATGTTAGTTACAATATGTAAGTGCGTGCTCCTATTTCACCATACCTCCTGCTGATAGAGGACAAGTCTTTGTTTTGAATTTATTGTATTATTATTAATTACTTAAGATGTCATGTGGAACATGGTGTAATGGTTGCAGCTCATCACAAACGTCGTGTAAAAAAAACATGGCGATAAAAAAGAGTGGCGGAGAGTTTATTGCCAGTTCTTCCCTTCCGTTCTACGCCTTTGATTTGAGAACTGGCAGTTAATGTAAAATTAGAAGCATTTCATATATATTTCTTTTTTTTACATTCATAAGTGTACATTGTGTTACCTATATGATTAAATGATTTTGACTTTTGAATATTGTCCTAAATTTACATTAGTAGCATTAATATTAAGCCTAAACCATATTGGTGCACTTTTTTGAATCAAAGTTTGAAAGTATGTAGTTATATACACAATTGGATACAAGTGTACTATTAATTCAATTTTGTATGTAAAAAACATACCATTCAGTATATTTATTCGACTTACGTTTGTATAGCTTGACGCCCTTCGCAGAGCAGTACGAGTAATAAATCAACCAAACGCATACACTCCAAACTCCAGCGTTCATCTGACTGAACAGCTGCTTCTATAGCCGAACATAGGTCTTGACGTACTAAATCCTAAAACGAAAAAAACATATTGATATTTGTATGAAATACCCTTAATGATTCTGATGAAAAAGTCATACATACATGTGTGATTTGTTCAGAGCCGCGGCACAGCGTGGTTAGAAGACTGACAGTCGTAGATACAGATGGCACTGTACATTTATCATCGCTATTCTCGGTGCTACCCAGACGATGTACCAACTCTTCAATCAAGCCTGAATATAAAAAATTAACACATACAATAAGGCTAAGTTTTGAAACCTAACGAAGACGTAGGTGGTCATCTCTCTGTGTCCACCAAGAAGAGACAATTATTTTTCTGTAGAAATCTGACCCAGGTCCTTCGGCTTCAAGACCATATTTAAACACTAACGGCATAACTTTACTAATACAACGCTTGTAGCAATTAGTATTAGTAATATATTTTTGTATTTTATGAATCATCAATAGCTAATAAACTTCAATAAAAAGGTAGAAATTTCTTCAGGTCACCTAATACTATGTTATAAATCGAAAGATTATTAAGGGCGCATTCTAAAAAATATGTATTCGATAACATCTTATCCATTTAATCGTTTAACAATGACCTAAAAACCTCAATACAAATGTTCTAATTAATTGCTAATAAACTATTATTTATATGCGTGATGTGTTCGTATGAAAATAACCCCGTACCATGTTCGGCTAGCGGTGCAGGGTCGGCGTGAGCTCTCGCAAATCGGTCCGCAAGTGACGCAAAGCACCGTAAGGCCGCATCGGCGACACGTGTATCGCTGTGACGTAGTAGGGAGGACAGGGAACTCACTGCATCGCCCACACGGGCATCACCGGGTTCCATCTTACCGCAGACTCTGAATACAATAGTTTAATCTATATATATATAATGAAAATGGTCTTCGTTTGAGGCTCAATCACGCCTAAACCACTGATCGTATCGACATGAAACTACCACCATTCGATGCGAAATTTTTCCTAGATGGTTTATGGCTATATTTTATTACTGTTTTACTTTTATGAAAATTTATCCATACGGACTTCACCGCGGAAACATTCGGGGAGGCTTCCTAGAACCTCTAAACGTCAACATCTGTTAAAAACTCGATTTTCGAAATATTTCAATTTTCTTAGCGGGAAGTTAAAAAGAAGAATAATAAAAATATGAAAAAAAATAAAATAATGAAACATAAAATTTATTTTAATTCGTCCAGGAAAGCGGGCGCGAAACGGCTAGTATTTTATAAAATATAATTCACCAGGTGTCATATTATAGGTAAAATAATAACTACATGTTGTTTTAGCCTAACCATTGTGAATGACCTTATTAAATATTACCTTGAAACAACAGCCATAGCTGAATGCAATGTGTCTTTGTGCACAGAAGTTCCGTGATGAGTAATAAAATGTAGAACAGCTGGTAAACCACCACCTTCCCAGACTGCACCTGGTTCTCGGGTACATACTAACTCCAAAACCTGCAAACGTCATATAACTCAAAAAAAACTGTGTTATCAAGAAACTTTGCCTTCATATAAAGAAATGGGCTGAAAAGAGGGCCCCATCCTTGCTTTCATATAATTTTGAAAAGTAAAAACTTATTGTAAAGTAAAACTTTGTAGTCTACATTTTCCTATTGCATTTATGGATTAATATTATGTCAACAGGAAACAGCATATAATTAATAGGTAAATGACAGCTTTCAGTTGCACTTGCATAAAAAAGACTTCACTAACCTTGATGCATTGTTCAGCAAGGTCTTTGCTAGTCCTATTGTTAGTATCCACAGTCAAAAGTCTGCTGCAAATAGCTTTTACTGCTCCTTCAATAGCTACAATTCTTCTGGTACATTCAGCTAAAAAATATAAATTCTTAGGTATAATTTCCATTAGTGCATAATGTAAAATATTGATTAAGTATCATATCAGTTGCAAATGGACAATAATTAAGAAACCCTTTGGTTCTTAATAGATCGTACATCCACCAGTCATTAAATACATACTTATTGAAAATTGATAACACAAAATTAATATAACATAAACATCTCATATCAACAATGAATAAACCGATTAACTATAGGTAACTGACCTGATACATCCAAATAGTAGGTGATTGCTCTAGCTGTCACTTCTAATACATTATCTGGTGCATATTCATCAAGAAATATTTTACACAAAGCCGGTAAGAAGGTTCGTGGAGGGCAGCTGTAATCCAGATATAATATAGTAATAGTGTTACAGTCTTTATGATCATGGAGGCAAAATAACTTCCCAGAGATTCAATACAAAACTCTATATAAAAACAATGTCATTCAAAATCAACAATGGCATTTTTACATAACTGTGACAACATGCCAACATACCATTATCAGATTTGCATAGCTAAACAAACCTTGAGTACTGACAAAAATGGCATAATCAATAAGAAAATATATATAAATGTCATAATTTATTGATTGTTAAGGAAAAATATTTGTATTTTTGCTAACACTAGTGTTAAGTACACAGTAACACATCAATACAGCATATATTTAGTATTGTATATTAAGATCATTTAAAAAAAATTGTTGTTTATTTATTATAATAAGTATAAAATTACCTTTCAAAGCACCGGTCAACATTATCTGACATAAGCAAGAGCATACAAAGCTGCTCCAAAGCAATAAGCTGCATATCGCGCTCATCACCCTGGCCTGTCAAAAGCCACTCCAGCAAGGTCTCAGGATCCACCTCGGCCATCTTAATAGAACCAACAAGAAATTTTATTATTAATCAATACAACTAGTTTAAATATGACATAAAAATATATGAAATAATACCTTGGGTGGAGTTTATTCCTTGCTGCTAAAATAAAACAAATTATATTTATAATTCAATTCTAGTTATTGATATTTAGAATAACACAAGTGACAAATTCTGTAACTAAGGCTTAGATTCAAAGTAAAGATATTGCACTATGTAAGCCTGACATACACAAATCCAGTACATTTTTGAAATATGAGTCATACTAAGCAATAAGTCTTAACTTTGACTTTCCCTAAAATTCATAAGTATAAAAAAAAATTGAGTCAATAAAGTTATTTAACATATATCTATATATAACTACAACATATGATTAAAAGATCTAGAATATGGGCTTATAAATTTTTATGTTCACTTCATTAGTTACAGTAAATAGTGTCAAATATACGGAATAATTATATGGACTATTTCTATGTTTTATTTATATTATATAAAACTAAAACTTATTGGAAATAAAAACTACATTTTCACTTTAGGATCATAATTTCTTGCAGAAATGTAATTCTATGTAGGTACTAAAAAATCACGATTTTTTATTAAAGGTAATAAAAATAAAAGGTTTCATGTATGATTCAGAGCAATTATTGCATATTAAGTGGGTTAATTTCGAATAGAATGACCCTTTCTCTTTCACAAATGCATCAGATAAGTAAGACTAATGATTGTCGATTTTACAACCACGGAAGTATGAAACAGCGATGTAATGCACATGTTATGTTTTTATATACAAAATAAATATCCAATATTCCATAATAATTAAAACGTGACAAAGTAGAACAATGAAAATGATCAATGTCAATACACTTACCTTTATTAGATCATTACTGATAAATCAATTCAAAATAAGATTTTAATAGGAATATTTTTCTTGCGTTTAATGCGACTTTCACTTCAACACAATTCAATAATTACATGAGAAACATCTTTTTCTACGATTTTCACAACATCATCTGTCATACATCAACCTCCTCAGTGCTCGCCATCATTGTAGGTAGTGATGTCCCGTGATAGTTGATACAATACCTCGAACCGGTAAGTAATTCATAATCGTTTTTACAATCGAATAATGCGTAAAACAAAAATATATTATTTAGATTTAGAATTTAAGGACAAATTTTTACTTTTAAAAACAATTATTTCATGTACTTTTGTTGTAATTTTAGTATGACAAAAACTGCACCTATTATTGATTTGAAAATAAAGTTAAATTTGACGAATAAAGTTTCTCGATATCAAAAAATATGCGTAGAAATAATATTTCCAATTTTGGAAAATCGTGGAATCGTATTACACTACAATATTTTTTTGAAGTTATACTTCTTTAGGAGCGTTATGAAAAATTGATGAGAGTGAAATTATACGATGCGCGCGCACCGTGACACAAAATTAACAGAATGAAGTTGCCCACGGAAGATGCAACGGCATTGGACATAATTTAAAAACAACTTTCGAATAATAATAGAATTTATGTTACACTTAATGTAAGAGATTAATAATAATTAATTATTTAATTTTTCAAATGTAAACTGAACTTTATTGACTATAATTACTCCTTTTCCAGTCTTTGATTATTTAATTGTAATTAATTATTTGCATGCAATCAAAAACTATTTTTAATAATGCCAAAGAAGTATAACTTCTTATGCGCGTACATAAGTACACGCACCCTTTTTTATTTTTAAATATGATTTATCGTCGGGGCGTTTATTTAGTTATTCTTATTATTCCTTGAACTAAGTTCGAGCATGTAATGTAGAAGCCCGAATGTTACTCTGCTGATAGTAGGTCACATCTGCCGTTAAATATTCTACAAAAATATGTAGTTAAATATTATTTATTTTTTACCTGTATATTAAATTAATCTGTTTTAATTTGATACTGGTTACTTTTTTTACATTTTTCTCATGTGATGCTTAAGCCATGAAAATTTTAAATAAACAAAATTTTATCGATCTCGAATCGATGCTGCGATAGACCACACTATTAAACCATAGAGTTGTCACCGGTCTAGTCAATAGTCGTCCTCTGTCAAACTTGATTAAGACGAATGAATTTGTTTTGGGTGTGTGTATTTTTCGCCTATTTTTTCATTTTATGCAAGATGAACAAATTAGCAACCACATACACTACTTCCGAAAACGTATACCCTATATCTACAGGATCTGTTAAATGGTGTTTAGGTCCTAATTCAAATAAAATACGGTATATTTTTTTTAATTTATCTTGGAATTGAGTAATCTGTAATCTGTAATCTGATTTTTAATTCCGTAGAATTCTGTCAGCTATAATTTTTTAACATGTCAGAGATTACAAACCTTTTTTGCCGGGCACATTTTTTAATTTAAAATAAGATTCTATACATAAGTAAGTAAATATTTAGATTTACTTTTTTGTAGGTAAAAAATAAGTAGCATTTAATTTTTATGCCCTCAAATGGGTCAAATTTGTCCCTTTTTCGGTGGAGAACTTTTTTAGTAGCAACACTTATGAAATGTCAGAATTCTACGGAATGTAAATCAGAGACCAGAGTTTAGTTATATAAAATATTCTTAAAAGACTGACTATGCACTTGTGAGCCTACTGGCAGTGTAAGTGTCCATGGGCGGCTGTAGCACTTAACATCAGATGAGAGTTTCCCCGTTAATATATTAAAAACAAATATACGCCTCCTAATATTGCTAACTTCAGGATATATCTTAATAGTAGTAGTAGAATTTATAAATCAGTGAATGTTTAACAAAATAAAATGGAATTTTTTGAACATTGAATAACTGTTACAGTTCTTTACGTTCAGCTATAATTCTTTATACGCGTTTTTTCGCTTGTAGTGTTATATTTTCCAAAAAAAAAAAAACATTTCTATTCAGAATTTTTCAATTTGAATCGGTTGTTTTACAGATTAGCGCATTCAAATCAAACAAACACTTTTGTTAGTGTTATGATAGTTTAAATAAGGGTAATATTATTTTAAATTTGTTTTATCTAAAATATCTACTCATTGATGATTTGTTATTATTCACAATATATGTTTAACACAAGAAATTTAGATTATCTTTAGGCATATTTTAAGTTATTTTTACGCATAAATACTCGTATGTAGTGTAAGTAATTTAATGCTCGTTCATCGGCCCAATTTTAAGTCATGATGTAGTAGAAATACCAGCAATAAATGCCAAACATATTAATACATATTTATATTCGTAGTATATGTCCATATAAGGCTTTGTAATAGCGGTAAATTGAATTATATCGTTTTGTCCTCGTTTATAGTATAGCATCTTTTTATAAAGCGTAGTTAATTTCTTCAAATATGCCGTATCGCGGCACCAGCGATTTTGAGGCTGATTTTATTTTTTGGACTTTGTCATGAGTTCTCAGCACTATAACTAGTGTTGTTATGATGGCGCATGACCTTTTTTGCCAATAAAAAAAAATTCAAAAAGTAGCCAAAACCGAATCAGAGCACCCCATTATCCACGTCGTCTTGTCTGCCTTACCCCTAGAGTGTATATAAAAAATCGGAGGTGCGGGGGAAGAGCAGCCCCCACCCGCTGTAACAAAGCACAGGCATTATGCTTGAATAAAATGCCTGTGCTTTGGTACGCAAGGGCGGAGGGGCCGCAATTCCCGCAGCGCCGGAGCTGTCCAAAAAACCTATTATTAATATTGTTCGGTTAACTAACTAACCTAACCTAGGTTAATATATCAATATTTTTTTAAAATAAATTGATTTTTTTTCATGCGCCATCATAACAATACTAGTTATGATGTTTACAGATCATGTGACTGTAAAAAAGAATCTGACTGAAAATCGCTGGTGCCACGATACGGAATATTTACCGCCATAGTATATAGTGAGTAGGTCGTAGTCCTACTTGCGATTTTGTACTGAAACATATTAAATTAAAAAGTATAGTACATACCTATATGTAACGAAAATCTGCGCAGGCTGAAAATCGATTTTAATGTTTACAAATTTCCTTTCATAGCAACGCGACGGTACAAAAATTGGTTGTGTATACGTTATATATTAGCTTAAAGAATCCTTTAATCATGGAGGAAGAAAAAAGTAAAGAAGAACAAGAAGACTGGAAAGTTTATGAAGCGCTGAGGTGTACGGAGGTAAGCTATAAATCTTTATTTTAGAAGTTCTAAAACATAGTACTACACAGGTACCCACTTTTTGCTAATATGTAACACGTCAAGGTACACAAAAATATTAAAACATTTAGGCAATGGGTAAATAAAAGAAAATAATTTATTAGCAACTATTGCTAGCTGATAGCTTGTCAGTGTTGCGGACGTTATAAATGTCTGTGTATATGGAAAATTCTACTTTTATTCTACGTACGAGATTAATATATTATATAATTTAGACATAGACATATCATTTATTACAAAACAAAAACACACACACATAAACACACAAAATAACAATAATCAAAGAGAAAAAATTAAATAAAAGATATAATGAGAGATATATAAAAATATATTTTTTTTTCCTTTTCCCATTCGGTTCGTCTCAAGTATGTAATGCGTGTGTGGAGTGGCTGTAATTGGCCCTGGCTCAGCATTATGCTGAGGAGCAGAATGTTCCACAGCACAATTTATTACTATCACTAACACGCATTTAATTTAACTCTGTATATATATTTTATAGCATAGGTATTGAATACGACACATTTACCTTGATATATTCATTCATTCTCCAATTATCTTATATTTATTTATTTCGTAATACTACAGCTAACAAAAATTATATATAATAACAAACCATAACACTAAAATATAGCCAGAGATGGAATACATAATATTTAACAACAAAAAGGTTCAAAAATTTAAAAAAGGAAACAAACAATAAAAATTATTCAATACATTTAACTAAGTGGTACCTAATTTGGCTGTGTTGTGTGATGGTGTAAAAATGAGGCTCATGATGCCACCTGCATTTTGCGCTATGGATATTCTTAATCCTCCTTTTAACCATATTCCACGATAACTTAAATAAATCAAGGCTTAAATATTGGTCGTTGAATTATTATAAAAATATAAGAAAAAAGAGGTTCCTGATTCCTTAAAATATCTAAAGAGCATGCGCTTATCCGTACCAAGCACGGGTATTACCTATTTTCGTTTATGATTGCTAATTATGGTAATGATCCTTGACGTAATCATGCGATTGCAGCTAAGGCACTTCTTCAGGAGGAATCTAAACGATGCTTTATACTAAATAGCTTCGATTTGTTACTGGAAAAGTAAAATCTCAATTTATTGTAATCCCTCAAACCATTATTTTGCTTAACAAACATGTCGTAAATAACTTCCTAATATAATTTTAGTGAACTTGGAAGTGGATATAGTTTAAACTATGATTACTGTGTGTTGTACACACAAATATCATAAAAATATAGCATTGAACAAATATGTGTAAATATTGTTTATTTTTAAATAAACTATATTAAATAAAAAATAAAAATAATAATAATAAATATTTTTTTCTTATAACACATTAGGTTATTTTATTTACAATCAAGTATACAGTATTTAAAATTGTCTTAACCTACAAAGTAATAATAAATATTATTAAAAAGAAAATCAAAACAAATTTAAAAAGTTTGGTCCCTGTGGCAGTGTACCTTTAACGCTGGCAGCATTTCCTCGCTGTATTGCGACTATACTTACTTATTCGTTGAGTCAGGAAAGTGCGAGCTCTGGGGTTACTGGTACTATCTACTAGGCGCCAACTTAAATAACTTAACTTATTATGTAAATTATAAATGAAACCTCTCTTCTTCTATCTTAGTTAACCCTTATACTTAAATGTCCTATAAAAATACTATACTACGCCATCATGACCTATCCAGGAGCCTCTTGCGTTCAATTTCAAACTCCTAAGCTTTTCTGATTCCTGGCAGCACTGTCTTCCACGCCAGACTAGACAATTGGAAGTTTAACAAGGCGACTCTTTGACTTTTTAGAAAAAATAACAGTTATTAAGTACGTACAGTTAAATATCCTGTTACGTAAGTTGCCTTAACAACGGATATTGTATATGTAATATAACTCATAAATATCGTGCTGGCTTGCGAGGTTGAAATAGCATTTCTTATCACGCTATAGTAAAAATACTTTGATTCCCGATACCTAGTCGTCTTTTGCACGCCAACAACAACTGACTCCAATAATCATATTATATTTTAACATGGAATTGTGTAAGTTCATAATATTTTTTGTAAGACGAGGTAGTTTTGTGTATAGTTACAGATTATTACTTTATAAGTATAGTATATTCTAGAACAATGAAACAAAGGATAAGAATATTTTAGTATATTTTACTCGGCCCAAACTTACTAGATTAGACTTATGCTTAAATGTAGAACTATTTCATTTAACGGTTTAATTTTCAGATGGATCCAGAGATAGGCAATGATATAGTTACTGCTCTTAGAAGTGATTTAGCGGGATTACAGTATAAGCGCAATAAATTAATTTCAGAGGTATTTTTATGTGCTATTGCTGTACGTTAGTAATTATTCAAAAAATAACGACACCATTTTTAATTTTTTTAGAACAGTGATTTAAAAAACCAAATGTTGTCACGAGACCAGCGTATATTGGAACAACAAGTAGAAATAGATCATCTTCGCGAGCAAAATGCTCGTCAGAATGCTATCATATCATCACTCAAAAAGAAAATTCAAGATTTGGAAGAGTTCAATCGTAATTTGCAATCGTCGCAAGGTAGAAGCGATTTGACCGTTCAAACCCTACAGAGAGATAACCGATATTGCGAGGAAAAGATAAAAGATTTAGAGAAGAAGCTAAGGTCTCTCGAGTTGGATTGTCATAATGAGGAACAACAAAAGGAAAATGCTCGGTGTCAGTTTCATGACCTCATCAGAAGGTTGTCTGTGGCTTTGGACGTGGAGTTTTGCGACACAGCTCACACGCATTCGCCTGAAAGTTTAATTATAAAAGCGGCAGAACTGGTTCAAGATATAACAAGATTAAAAAGCAAATGCATGAATACAACGGAGAACTTATCAACCATCGAACAGGATTTACGCAGTTGTCGTGATAGTTTGGAAAGGGCCAACTCTGATAAAGACATTCTCCAAAGACAACTCTCTTCGCATCTTCTTGACATTGAGCGATTAAAACAAGAAAAGGAGTCTCTGGCGGTATCCAATAGAGTTTTAGAGAGAGAACTCCATGAGGCGCGAGAAAAATTTTCTCACTGTTCGAAAAATTTAAACGTCGTAACGGATAACGTGAATCAAAATGAATCAATGATTATTCAGTTAAAAGGTTTGTAGGGTTTTAGAAAACAAAATAGTTCGTAATGGTGACTAAACAGTTTCATTATTGCTTATTTTTAGAGGACTTACGACATCGAGATGAAAAATATCAAAGATTACAAACAGAGTTTCGTAATACTATGGAATCTATTGCAATCCTGCTAAGCCTGCCAACTCGCTTCGTTGAAGCTCATGAGAGTACTATTAAGGACCGAATTAGAGAAATACTTAGCGATAATAAAGATAAATCAGTGGTATGGATATCTAGATAAAACATTTTCACTATTTTAGAAAGTTTTATTTCCTATTAGTCAAAATTAATTATATTGTTTATTTGTTCTCTTTTGTTTAGTTATTTGTATGTGAAATTTGTGTATTTTTTTTTGGTTTCTGCGATTCTGATAATTAATTAATAAATCTTTACTCATAACATCTTACTAGCAACTTGAAGCTTTCCGAGACAAATTGAACCTGGAAAGCCAGCAGCTAGGCAGGACGGCACACTTGCACGACCAAGCTTCCACTCGCGTGAGAATTTTAGAGGATGAAAGAAACATGCTTGAAGGCAAAGTGCATAAGCTGGAATCAGAACTTAATGCTTTGGAACTGTCTAAGGATAACTTGCGAAAAGATAAAGCAAATGTAAGTTGGTATAAGATAGATTTTTTATCTCGTGATTTTAAAATAGATATATTACTTTTTGAAAAGTTGCTAAACTTGAATAATTAAGGAAAATACCTACACAAGTATTTACGACAATTCAATTGTATTATTAATGATGTAAGTTAGTAAAAATAAGAAAGCTAAATATGTTTTAAAATATAAATAAATTTAATGACGTAAATTCATTTCCCGACCTAATTTGTACATTGATTTTGTGTCATGGTTTATCTTCCATCCTAATACTATTAATTTATATACACATTAACTTATTGTAACGTCCCGCGAAAAATACTATTATTGTTTTAGTTCGTTGCATTCCTTGAGCGACTAAGCCGAACTCTCAATATGGATGAGTTAACACAAGACATCGGTATTGAACTCCACACTGAGTCCATTATACATAGGGCCGAGCAACTGGCGAGACTCGAGAGCGATAAAATTGTAGACAAGGTCAGTTCCAGTAACTTAGTGAAAGGAAAAACATTATTCTTTTTTATTCCAGTCACATTCAAGTATGGCAACATTACTCGACTTTTAAATAACTTGTAATATATCCAGGATAGGCCACGAGGTCCTTCGTTATGAGACAAAGAGCATTTACAGTACTGGGTACCTTTTTTTACTTACTGCCTCTGTTTAATTTACTAAATATATTTTTTATGTTTATCAATTTAACTATGTCGTAATTATCATGATATAATTTTAATTTTTAATATCTTGGCTTTTTCTTTTTTTAATACTGACTATATGATCTATATTTTAAGAAATTACTTTAAAATATCACAAATAGTATTAAACGTGTATTGTACATAGCTGCTATATTATGGATACTATGGCACACTGCCGAGGCTGCGAAGAGAAAGATCTTTTCATGACTTACCCTATTTAAAAGAAGTAAGACTGGCATGGCATTAATGGATTCACGTATTTAGGAATATAAAATAAAGATGCTTAAACATCATCAGTAAAATTTATAGTTCTAATAAAACACAAGTTACGCACGCACATTAATTACATTAATTAAAAACTCTAGTTAAAGTAATTAAATGATCACGTATCTAAGGTCTTGATTAAAATAACTCGTAGATAGCGTCATCTAGTAACATAATTTCAATATCGATTCATTATTTTAGATTAGTTAGTACATACAAATTGCATGTAATTTATGATAATGTGTCGGTAAATCATAGTTGAAATTATTTTACACTAAATATAAGATTTAGTCCTACTCCATAACTTATAAATAATGTAAACTCCTGAACTTATTTTTAAACATTCCTTCGAATGAAGAGAGACTAAAGAACAGTTTATTTTAATTCGACGATTCTTCTGTCATTGAATACAAACTGTGAAATAAATATATACTACTGAGCATTATGTTCAGTTTTTTTTAAATAATTCAAAGGGCCATAAAAGGGCCTTTTAGCTTTCACCTTAGTTAAAAGTACCTAGGTTCTTGTAAAAATTAAAACCTTAAATATTTCAGACCGCAGTCGTTTATCAACTGCAACGTCGAATACGTATTTTAAGAGAACAACTTCAGAGGAAAGACTTACATTTAGACTTACTGCGTCGGAAGCTTAGTGTTCAAGTAGGTTTAGTAATCTTAGATGACTTTTCAATTAAATTATATTAGTAGCCACTATCATATAGTCATGATCATAGAACAATGTCGGATTAGAAAAAAATCCAAAATCCACTTTTTATCATATTTGGATACTACATTGACTAAATATTAGGATACATTAAAAAAACATCCATATGTTTTAAATTTCAAATTAATCAGTCGGTAAAGTGACGGATTTGATAGTATCATGTGATTTTTCTAGAAAACTGTGTAATTTAATGTTATTATTTTTATTTTGTTTCAAAACAAACCCTTTTGTTTGCTTGTATGCTATTTTTCATAATAACAGAATATGTATTAAAATAGTTATGACAAAAACTAACATGATTATATTATTTTGAAATGGCTGCCCTATAAAGTTTACTATTTGTCAGAGCCGTCACTATTCCACGATATGACGATTTATAATATTAAAAACAAAGTAAAAAAAATCCTATGGAAAAGTTCATTTCAGTGCTTTAATTTTCGTAATAAATATTTATATTTTTTATTAAATTCGATGTGTAGGTAATTATTTCGCTTTACAAGTACAATACAAACCCCATTCATAAAAACTAAATCACTTTAATTGCACTCTTGGATATTCGTCTCTTTCTATCAATTTATGTTTATGCTGTGATAAAAAGAGAAGGGTGTGTAACAATGATACTGGGATAAATTATTAGGACGAGAGTTCTCGAGTTCGAGCCGTGCTTCAAGCTGAAAGGGATGAAGCAATGAGCCGTAGCAAGAAGCTAGCTCGCCAGTGTGACAAGCTAAATGTCCAACTGAGTGATGCTCGTTCCCAACTTCGCGATCTTAATGCACAACTGGCTGATGCTGCAGAATACAAGGTAATATATTAATATTAATAAAAATAATAATTAATATAATATAAGAGATGTATACACAATTAGCAACGTGCCCCGTATCTCTTATATGGGGTGTGGAGCAAACCTATGTCTATTCATTAATAATGTTTCAAGGAAAGTACGTCAACCAACTAAGTTGACATAATGTTGTTCTTGTCGGTCTTGTATATATAGTTGCGCGAAGTTTGTATGAAAAATTGGATGCTTCCTTGGGTACAGCTGCCAATTGCCATCGTGGTCGATAAGTAACAAACTGGAGCGTATCATTACGGCTCTCGGTGTAGTACTTGACAGATTGATTGAGTTATTACATGCGCACGTGTCGTTTAAACCATGCGCAAACATTCCTTCACCAGCCCAAGATTAAATGCCCAAAAATTAAAACAAAAACAGGTTTGTCAAAGAAAACTTAGATCCTGGCAGTGATTTTTAAACAGTTGACAAGTAAATAACTTACATTGTATTCTATAAAAACTGTAATTAAAGTAATCATCAGCATACATATTTATCGATAATGCGGAAGTATGATAACTAGTTGATTAGACAGAGCAACGTATATATAAGGTAAAAGTACATTTGGTTTACGTAATTTATAGAAGATAAAAAAGACAAAAAAAACTATTAAAGGAAGTATTTATGCGATAATCAGTCACGATTCCGCGAATATGTAGCTGCAATAGATTGCACCTATGAATTATTTGTATCTATAAATACAGGAACAAACCTTTATGGCCTCTGATTTTTTATAGACAAGTAGATGATCAGCCTTCAGTACGTTGGTCACACTGAAAATGTTTAGAACTGGTCAGTTAGAAACATTGCTAATGAAATCTTTTTTTGAATTTCAATTTTAGAACTCTTTGGTAACCTAATGTAGTATATTGCATTCATTTTTCATTTGTTTTTGTGAATTGGTGGAAATAAAAACTCTTGTGTTTACTTGAAACTGGCATAAAGTTAAAACTATTACCATAATATTTAAAAAAAAACTCTTGTTACACGTGAAAAGGAAACTAACGCGAGAAAATGTTCGATCAATGATTTATTATAATTTTCGTTGTGTGCTTACTCAACAACAAAGCTATGATAGGCTGCGATTAGCATTTCTTAATGAAGCCCCATCTTGTGCCACTATTTACAATTGGTTTAACGAGTTTAAGCGTAGATGTTACGTGCTGTGCGAAGCATGATAGAGGAAGATAAGAGTGTGACCTATCAGCAGATACGGGCAAGCCTATATGCATAATTAATTCGGGTCTAACAAAGCCAGTGTTTATTGTGTGCAAAAAATAATTGGTGCATAGACCGGGTTCCTATGACCTCAATCTCTAGACTAACATTGCTCAAATACGAAGGTAATTATTATACTAAATTTCCTTTGAATTTTACGAATACCTATGGGATTTATATTCAAAATTAAAAAATCAATACCGTAACAATCTTGGTCTCAGATTTCTTTATAAGTGTTGTGTCACACTAGATATGTTAGTCGGAACTCCCACTAGTTCTTTTCTATAAAAAGTGCATTTTTGAGCTGCATTTTTCAAAAAAAAAACGTACTGATATGCTCGTATTCTGATCGATATTTTAAATATAGAACCCGGATGTTAAGTACACGTCGTTAACCCTTAAACATCAAGATATCGGCTAGTCTCGCTTAACTCTGATCAATTTGCGTTATAGACACTTTACGTAGTTAATAACAGCATATAAACTACTCGAAGTGGATTTACTGGAATATTCTCTAGAAGGTTAAAGTAATTACTTTGTGTAAATCTTATTGTAGCGAACCGTTTACCTGCGCGATTATTTATCTGATTCTCTACCATAAATTTGCTAAAGTCTACTCGATAGCCTTTAAGTATAATATTATATTATTGAATATTCTGACGTACTATTATTACGGTAACGTTAATTAAAATAGTTTTGGCTTTTATGATTAAGGTTTTAGCATTTTTTTTACCATATGAGTAGTAAAAAATAATTCTGAAGTATTTTGCCATATGAGTGGTATTGCATTGTGTAATAATACAATATTTACGAAAGACAGCAAAATAACTAACATAATGCGATTACCGTGCAAAATAAGTAAAGTTGAATTATAAAGTTTTAGGTTTTCACTGGGTTTATTGCACCTAACAGATTACATCGCTTGAACGAGCCAGGAAGATCGAAGAGCTGCAAAAGAAGATAGATGAAGCTGAACTATTAAGAGCTCGGTATAATCGCAAGGTCAGCGTTCTGAAAGACCAAGTACGAGCTACTGGGGAGACCTTCGAACAAGAGAGAACCAGTACGGAGCACCAATTAAGTATTCTAAGAGATGACCTAGCCAGGACCAAAGAGGCACTCGTGGAATGTCAGAGGCGGGAGGCACAATTGCAAAGCTTTAGGTATGAGTAGAAATATAATAAAATATGAAACTTATAATAATAACCGCCCGTTTTATTTTCAATCATGACAAAAAAGTAATGATATACAGCTTAGATTTTTACATTTTATACTTTATTTTTATCTTGTTCTCCTATATATCTTATATCCTAGCTACCTTCAGTACGAGTCGATCGGAACCCCTTCACGGGTAAAGGCCTCTTCCAGCTTTTTTCAACCGACTTCGTCCATGGCTTTCTTTCTCCATTCGCTTCCTGCTACCGCTTCTATTTCTTCTATCCACCTTTATTCTTTGGGGGCGCCCTCTTCTCCTTCTTCCTCTTGGTCCTTTCCATATAGTTGTATTAAGTACTGAGTGTGCGCTTATGCGAATGAGTTGGGTCAATCATATTCATTAAGCGTGATATTCGGTAGTGGGCAGACCTATTTAAAAAAAGGCGTTGTTAAGCGCCTATCGGGTACCTCCGCATTGTTAGGCGAATTATTATTTCTTTAAAAAAGAAAAACTAGTAAAACTAAACTAAACTTTGTAGTTGGAAGTGTAATTAATGTATTTTTTAGGTTTTTGTTTAATTTATGTTCACCGTAATAATTAATTATTGTCGTGTATTTTAGTATAAATAATATATATAACTATACTATAGAAAATGCATTATAATATATGATGTGATTTACTTTAATAAATTAATTGTTTAAACCTTAATTACTATATAACATGTGTAATATAGCAGATATACAAAATAGACAAGACATTATATTTAACTTAGCATTTAATTTCAGGCACTCCATAGCAAAGCTACTAGGTATACTCGTTCCATCTTCTGTGTCAGACTTTGAGATGGTATCTCGACTGCAGAAGTTAATAGATGCTCATCACGACTTCACAACAGTGTCTCGACGGTACGACGACCCTGCCTTATTGAGGGCTTCCTCAAGGTCACCTCCACCTTCTAGGTGTAGGACAAGGACACCTGATAGGTATTTATATCTAATAATATTTCTAAGCACTTGTTCCCCCGATTGAACCGCGTTTATTTATATTTTTACACGTCTTTATCTAATGTTTGGCGTGCGTAATCCGTATAAACCGCGGAACATTCCAGAAAAGCTGTCGTCTCAAATATTAACACGTAGTTTATAACGTAAATTCTAGCTGTAATTCATATTACCTTTTATTATTTTAATCCCTTGAAAAAGTATCAACTTTTTTAAAATCTGTGCATTGATGTGTTTTTTATAGTACTAATGAATATGTGTAATTAATTATATAATTTTTTACACGTTCTTTAAGATTTGTCATACTTAAACATTAGAGTTTACTTTATCGAACTTCAGTTAAAGATAATGTTGTATAGGTCCCTCCGCTACGACGACTCTGGTTACGCGGATCCCGCGTTCGACCTCGAGGACGAACTATACAAGAGTCGAGCCCCTTTGTGACAGTCGCGACGTCGCGCCCGCTTCTAGTCTTGAAGATGCTGAGGCGCACATCAAATACATCATTTTTACTTAAACAACATGAGACGCTATGATTCGTTACTTATTCATTAAAATAATAATATATATAATTGTTTCATGTTTGATAACGTCTCTGATTTCATTTTAGACTAACATAGTTAAGGATAGTATCAATAATATCAGTAATCGTTTATCAAGGTAGTTCTTTAAAAATATCGTGTTTTAATGTTTTTAACAATATCTATAGGAAGTTAATCAAAAGATCTCATGTTTTATTTTGTTAATATCTTTATTTCAATTTTATCTTCTAAAAAATATTTTTTGTCACTTATCGAGAATGACGGGCGTTTTTAGTTTACTTGGTGGAAGGTAAGATACAAGCTAAGGTAACTTACGATTGCCTAAAAAAATCCCATTTGCTCCTCTTTATATTTTGCCCTTTAAGTATCCCTTAAAATAATATAATACTTGAACTTCCAATATCTTTGTTTGAAGGTTTGAAAGTAAATATGAAAAATATTTCAGCACTAAAATTAAAGTAATATTTATTAAAATAATTACCTGTTAGACACTGATAGTATTTTAAACAAGTACAAAGTTGGGTTTATCAAGGATGTAATTAAAACGCGGAAGGAAATGTCACCAAACATTGACATGACAACAGAATGTAATCATAGCAAAATATATACATATTTATTAAAATAGCAATATCCTTTTGTATAAATTCAAAAGGTAAAATGATGTCTCAATTTTAAATAAACGTGTTTATTTATCAAATTTATCTTGGACCCTAAAAATCATCAAAAAACACAGAAAACTTTTGTAAACATATACATATTTACTACCTGCTAGATTCATGAAAGGAATACTTTTTTGGCATTTTTGACTATAGTAATTTTATCTAGTTAATATAAACCTCACCTTCATTATTTATAAGAATAACTTAACTAGCATTGAATTGTGTTATGGTAAAAATTGGTTTAGTAACCTATCACTTTCAAATATAAAAACACAAACTAGTTTTAATTTTGTAATACATAATAAATACTGTTAATAATTTTTATAACGCACGTTTATAAAATACAAAGTATTAGAATTTATTGAGTTCTCGTTCCCGTTGTATTTTTAATAAATTATTATGTTTAAAAATCAATCTTAAAATTGGTTTTAAATAATACCGTTACGCTGAATTTATTTATCTGTACTATAAATGTTTATTGTTCGTTTTACATTCAATTAAAATTAAAAAATGATAACAATTAATCAAATGTTAATAATGCAAATTTCTTTGAGTTTCTATTGTTGTTAGCTATGTTTATTTAGTCATTATAAGTACACATCTAATTTAATGATAGAATAAATGACGTATCGATACTTTTATGTAGTAATTTTACACGTTTGGTAGTTTAGTTGTAAGTCTAAAGCCCCACTGAAATAAGGTACAGTAGTAAGTATTTTTATTGTTATATTCTATTTAAAAAATATTAACTAAGTCGTTTCTAATAGTATCAAAACCATTGTATTCAATATATGTAAAACACTTTCCAAGATTTGTACTTTTATCTCACCATTTGACAATGAAGCGTTATCCTGGCTATATTTACTTATACAATATTCTATGAAATAAATTTCCAGCCGTGCGAAGCTTGACCTGTAGTACATTATATAAATAATCATTCCACGAAAAATTCCACAAAGATGTTAGATGATGTAGAAAATTAATATGTAAATGTGTGTTCAATATACTTATTAATTAAAAATAGTTTATATATTAGAAAATAATCTATATCTACAATAAACTAACATTTATGCTACTTTCAAAACATATAATAATTTCGGAACAAATCGGCCATCAACAATTGTTATTTGTGGCAACACATTGTGAGGTAGAAGCATTTTATTAAATAAATTTTGAGGGTAATTTTTTTCTGGTCAAAATTACAAATTGTGAATTGTATTCGATTGCCTCAGTTCAATTTCAGCTATGTTCTTGTATACAACTATCCTGATTTTAATTCTAAATCCCGGTAAGGAAAATACTTTATTTTTTGTTTAATCTACAAAAGTCGAATATGTAAAATAGTGTTCATTGCAATTTGTATTCCAGCAATACAGATAAAATAAAAGATTTCTTCGTTATCTCTGTCGCCATATTGTCTGATTTACCTAACCTTTAAGTGTAACATGTGTTTAACAAAGTGGAGTACAATTATGTTTACCTTAAAAGGAGCTAAGCATTTCAAATATGTATACATTTGTAGTAATGAGAATCGTATCATAAGATGCATAATTAATTTAACGTTCAGTTTGCTACTTATCAATGTTGAAAGATAATTTATTAAGTGCCAAGAAAATATATAACAATAATCATAATTTCAAAGACTATTAAAGAAATTAAGTATTTTGACCACCATTGAATACTGAATATACAATCAACACCTTAGCTGCTTTGGAGCCCCCGACTTTTTTAAAACTAAAATATAAACAAGTGAAACTATAGAATAACGTTAATCAAATTTATAATACATTTTATGATTTAGATATGTCGAAGTCACGTTACGTTGGATTGAATGAAGATGAAGAGCAATTATATAGAACTGCATATGATACACCCTCATACCAAGATGATTGCGATGATGAAGACTTACATATTGGGAATCTGGACTTGGTTAAAGACGGCCTGTGGGCTTTGAAAGCAAAAGTCAAAGAATTAAAGGCATTCAACAAAGCCTTAGTGGCGAATTTGCTTACCACGAAACTTAAACTGAAGGAACTGTTGATGAATAAAGTACTTGAAAAGAAAGAAAAGATTGAAGCGTTTAAAAAGGACAAACATATAAAATATCAGGTACTTTTTATAAATAATTGACTCAAGATTGTGTGCCTAATATACCATTAAACGGTTAATTACTAACGAATATCAGAGAACAAAAAGGAAAAAGATTTTTTAAGATTAAACTAACAAAGATTTTCTTTGAATATATATGTTTACGTTAGTTAATTACGAATTCTACAATCGTATAAGTATCACATTGTCACATAAATTGAAAATATTACTTATTGAAGGTCTAGGTTAAATTTTAACCTTAATATGGATCAACGTTTAAGTGAAAGCCGAGGCGTATACATTGAACGACCTTTAAAATTCCTTTAAATGCCAAAACAATACGACACAAAGAAATTTTAATTTATCTATATATCTTTTTTCTTTATTTCAGTTGCAAGATCCGCCATATTCACAGTACCCTGCAATTCCTCATGGTTACGACCCCTACATTGGAATGTAAAGTTAAATTGTCAAGTATTTTGCGCAGGACGCTTTTATAAAGAATAGTAAAGTTTTTTTAGCAAAACTTTACGTAATTTATGTAATTTTTAAAATGTATTTAAATATTTTTAAAGTATTAAATTTGTAACTTTAAAATGAAATAAATTTAACAAAATGGCTCATAAATTATATCCTTTTATTCAAAATATATATTTACCTAATCAATATTATGCAATATTACTGTATGGAATTTAAAAAAAAAATTACCCAATTGATGATTTGCTACGCAGTTCGTAGCTCGCAGTAAACGACATCAACGCAGCAACCTAGCACGTGCTAGTTTAATCATGTCATCTCCTGTTTCCCGTCACGCATACAAGCTAAGACGTCATCAGTTCTTAAGAAAGTGCATTACATAAATTAAATTCTTAATTGTAAGGTCATAAGTAATCGTTACTGTTGAACAGAGTAGTTAAACGCGGCGCGCGCGCTGGGCACACGTGTACTAGAAGTGGTCGCTCTTACAGATTCGTTGATCGAATACAAAATAAGAGACCTCGCTTAGTTTTACACTGCGCTAAAAGTGCCTTCTCAAGTGAATAATGACATACAAGTGATACCTAAAGGATATCTTTCGAAATGTTTTATGTAATTATTCCTTTCCAAGTGGATATGTCGCTATCTATTCAGTAATACCATCTATTGACACAGTGGGGCATATCGTCCCGTCACGAGATGAGGATCAAACTTGTATGGATATTATTTTTGGTAGGTATTTATTATCTACGTCATATATATAACATAATATTTGTATCATATGACTAATACAACAAATGATTGTTTATCTATTGGCTTTAAAATATTTTGCACGCCACTAATAGAATATCTTTGGAATGGCGTAAGAAATTGTATAAATGCTATTTATTTCACAGCAAGGTAAATACGTAGACGTATAAACGCCAACAGCCCACATCACTCACTTTATACATTTAACCTTCAATAACGGAACAAATAGAAAATAGTTGAAAATAATATTTCATGGCTAATTCAAGGGGCGAAAACAATGGTATGGTTTTGAAACCATAAAAGGGTGATAATCATTCTCATAGAACAGCTAAATATTGCCACGAAAATGTACGTTTCCATGGAGTAATGGAAGGTTTTGTCTTTATCTTGAATAAAAATGGTAAAAAAATCTGCCAACCGCTGGAATGTTATGTTTTATCCATATAGTTAGTGGCTAACATTTGTTGATCAACTATATCAGTATGACTTGATAGTATTATTTTTAATGTATATTATATACAACTAAGAGTATATATTTATAAAATTGACTTAAAAACTTAAAGGTAACTCTAATAGCATATTATATTTGTTTGCACGTACATCCCTGTAATAAAAGTCCTATCTAACTTGAGCTTTACATCGTGAGTCGTGACTATGTAAATATGTTAATCGCACTAAATATATACGTAACTGAAGTATTTGTCCATATGATATCCGCTAACTTATAACCGAAACAAATTCCATAAACTAGTTAGCGATAAGGCCGCCCGTTGCCTTATAACTTATGTATTGCTTTTTTTATTTTTTTATATGTATGTTTTTGTATAAGGTAATAAAGTGTAAATAAATAACACTATGATTTTTTTGCAGTTGAATGGAATAATACTCTATAAAAATATGAATATAAAAGTACCTCTAGGGACCTACGAAACAAAAAGAAAGTTAGTTAAATTTATAGTTATGCCGTTTTCATGTTTTATGCAAATGCAATAAAATCCTCGGTTGAGTTTATTTCAAAATTACAGTATTGAGTAATCAACAAAATTATATTATTTAAAATTGTAGTTTCAGATATGAATAAGTAATTATAAGATAATTAAGGAATGTAGAATTCAGACATTTAACAAAAAAAAATGACGCGTATATCGTAAGTAAAAACATGATACAATAATAAATGTCACTGTGATCTTTAATAAACTTGATCTGTACATACAAATTTCAATCCAGTTTAGGACGAAACGAGTCTAGGTATTACTTCCTTAAAATACCTATTTAACAAGTAGGTACCTGTTATTATAGCATGACCTCAAATTATGTTGAATGTCGATACGAAACAACTGGGTACCATGGGATTATGTCTGTATGATTAGGAAAATATTTTAATATTTTGACTTACAAAGCGAGTTCATATATCAAAAATTTACGTAGTATATTATACCTAGTTACTATTAGGTATGGCTTCAATTGAAATAACGAACGATCAGAAATCTGCATATTTAGAGATTTTTCTGATTAAAATACGAAGTATTCTACGAGTGCATATACATACTTAATCTTATTTCATATCATATAGCTTCATTTAAATAAAATTCCTCACGATCTGGTAAATCTGAACTGGTTATCTTGCCTTGTCATGCACTCAATAAGAACCTTCTAAAGGTAATAAAGACAATGGAAACGCATTTTTATATTCGATATGCACAATGATTTATAAAACCATAAATTTGAACTTTTAAATTACCTTTTATGAAATCTTAATATGCGACAATTTATTGGATAGTTATTATTTTAGTTTGTATCTACACAATGAAAAAACTTGAATCAATTCATTAATCATAACTTCATATTTTCATATGATTCAAACCGTTTTTCTATGATTTTTAGTGCTACTTAGATTAGTATAACACAGGCAAATACTGTAAATATATATGCATTAAATAATAAGTAATAATACCCTTCAAATACACTTATTTGTAGTAACTAGAAAACTCATACATAGACCGAACATACTTCTAACGAAACATAATTACGTGGTGTCGAAATGTACTAAAATCAGCAAATCTTCTAGCAAGGCTACATACAACACGAGTTATTAAATAGACTATTCATATTACCATTTTTTTCTTTAGAAAAGATACTCTAAGAAGCTAAAAAAGGTAGTAACATATAATCAGTTGCTACTTCCTTTAATTTCAATTATAAAGGCGTTTAAATAGATAAAAGGTTTCCGAAGGCCGACTTGTGTGCGTTTACAATCATATCTAAGCTAATTGTAATTATATTAATTGGAATAAATCATTTTTAAATAAAACTTGGTGCATTTTTAGTTAAATTGGCCGAAGCTAAAGTATTGTATGACTAATTGACTATGTTTTATCGTATAGATAAATAGAAGTGATGTATATAATTTTTTTTCCTGTAATGATTTTCTTTGTTTTGCTACTAGTAAGTCACTAATGTTCTAGCTCTAGGTTCTATATAGATTTGTAAGTGTAAATAGTAAGTAAGTTAAGCAAACAAGTCTGATCTAAGACATGAGCCAAAGCCTTAACAATTTTCATGGTGACGGCGCGCGTATTAATTATTAACTCTTGATGTTAGCACTAATATATCGTCTATACAAAGTCATATGCGTACATAAATACTATTTTCAAATTGTGTTAATTATAAATAATAAATAATTTATAACACATAAAATTCTTTGGATGTAACTACTTAGTTTGGTTCAGGGCATATGTATGCGAATTTCCATCTGAGTACTTAACTAACATATTATAAAAGTTTTGTTCGATTTCTTTTACTCACAGCGCAAACACAATTTGAATAAAAGAGACGATCGATTTCAATCTTTCAATTAAATATATAGCCAATAAGAAGTTAAATCAGTGTACTATTTCTTATGGGTACTAAGATTTAAATTGTGTTATTTAATAGAAACTTATTAAGGATAACGAAACTTGATACCAGCTTGTCCCCATTTTTTATCACTGGCGTCTGTTCGGCGATTGACCAGTACAGGTTTCAAGTAATATAATATATTTCTCGTGTCTTTAGAGCTCCATAATCGATTATATTTAAAATGAATCATTTGAAATCATGACAATTATATATAAGTCATATAACTGTATTTCTAATAAACCAGTATAAATGGGGATTTAAGTCGTTGTTTCTTAAGTTTTTTAAATGTGACTATTTTCGCAACCTTAAAATCCTTTCTAATATATTTTTTGTAATTTAAAAATTTGAATCTTGAATTAAAAGAATCTTACAACCTGGCCGGTTAGTTATTCTTTTTTTAAAAGAAAAATTTATATAGGTTCATTTCTGTAGTCTAGATATCAACACCTGAATACAAGGCCATTGTGCGGTCACTGACAGCCACTCGTCGTTGCTAGGCCATTCAATTAATGATTTCCGCCCTCGTTTGAGTACTTGAACTACATAACCACAAAAACTTATAATGTATTCTTCACGACAATAATGTATAAACCACTACAAACATAAAAATATCTTATTTCATCCTTACTTTCTGTTTTAATAGTATTTACAATGTAAAAGAAATTTATATATACATAAATCCCCAAACAAATTGTTATATTGTCGTAACTTCGACTTGACATTCCTAAAGATACTTAAGGGACAATAAAGCCTTAACATTTATGGTAATAATACAATATTTATTATAATGCTTAATTTCGTATTCAATGACAGTGATAAGTATTAATGGAATGAAATATAGAACACACACAAGCCCAGAAAAAAGGAATCCTGAATTATTGACGCTCGACTACCTCTTCCACATTTTTATAGGTTGAAGTGGCATTTAAACATTTTATTTTACATAGAGGTGGCAAAATTTACTTTTAATTGTTGAACATATGTTGTCATTTATTTACGCGAGTATCACAAATTTCAAAGGAGTTTAATTATAACAGTTTTACAATTAAATTATTCATGTTTATTTTAAAATTAAAGACTGTCTCGAGATGTGTGTGTTTTGTTTTTACAACAATAATGGTCATAATTCTAAAAAGTCATAATTTTCACGAAAAAATTCTAAAGCGAGTAACATAACCTAACGAAAACTGAATAGCATATCATTTTAATACATTTTAAGACAAATCTTATATTAGGTATGTTCTAAATATTATTTTGTTATTTGCAGATTTTGCCGTTTATATTGGTAAGGACGCAACCAATACAGACTCAAATTCCACCGCAAACTTACAGAAATGACGACCAAAAAATAAATTCTGCTCAATTATTACCAAAGCAAGAACATAAATCAGATGAAGACGGCCAGATAATATCTGTTAGGATAACGTCTTCCGTGGCTGTTGGAAGAGGATCATTTGATGGAAAACCAGGTCTTGGAACTCACGACATTGAGCGGACTACGATTGAACCTATCACAACATCCACTGCTGATTTTACAGGATCTTTTGACACAGATACCAATTATGAATCAATGACTACTACTTTTCAGACAACAGAAGCTTTGACAGATTATCCACCCCATCTTGCTGGTGCTAATATTGAGTTTATAAAACAACTTCAAGCTAAAAAAGAATCACGAGCTTTACTTATATCTGAACCAGCATATCAAATACCAACGAGTTATGAAATGTCAAATAACACAGAACAAGATCCATTATTACAGGAAACGATTATTGGTAATGTAAATGAAAATGATAAAGTAATGGAAGATATTCCGCTAGCTAGATCAATTCCCCTATCTTATTCATCTAAAAGTTTTATTCACAGACAAGGAGATAATAATCAAAAACTAACAACTGTCAGTTTTAACATAGTGCATGAGACACCAAAGCTATTAAATTACAATAAACAAAATTCAGCTAGTAGCGATACAAATCTCTCTGGAGAGAAGTTTTACAATGAACCTGCAAGAGTTTACAGCGAACCTGCTAAAATTTATAGTGAACCTGCGAAATATTATAGCGAACCTGCTAAAATTTATAGTGAACCTGCGAAGTTTTACAGTGAACCAGCAAAAGTATATAGTGTACCTGCTAAAATTTATAGCAAACCAGCAAAATATTACAGCGAGCCAGCGTCATTACATTTATCTCAAAAATCAATTCCACCTAATCGCAACGAATGGCTTCCCCAAACTGGTACTACTAATTTCTCTAGTACTTATAGTACTACGCCCTCTAATCACCCTTACATAAAAAACGTAGACAAAATAATTGAACATCAACCTGAGAAGAACTACGAAATTGAGGAAAAAGTAAGCGTTCAGACTGATGGTCGCAGTCACGGTGAACAAGCTAACAATCCTGAAAATTGCAAACAAGAAAACTGTAAAGTAGGATATGTTGTGGAAGGAAGACAATTTAGAAAATACCGCGTAGAAGAAAGGACATCAGACGGCTTCATAGTCGGAGAATATGGAGTAGTGAGAAACGAAGACGGGGCGTTGAGAGGAGTCCGGTACACGGCAGACAGTGAAGCTAGTCCTCGTCTCATTCACGATGCACTTATGAAGTTCCTACAGCTCAAGTAGAATAAATTTATTTACATTAAACTTTTGCTCAGTTTCCATGTTGCCATTTTGAAACGATAAACCGTTTTGACTGCTTATTTTTAGTTCACTAAGTTGTTTAAATAAAAGTGTATTGAGACTGATTTAAGTTTTAACTCCATAAGTCTAGGTATTAAGCTCCACAATTATTAGTTGCAACTGATTTTTGTCTGCCCAAAAAACTCTTCGTATTTTCATAGAAATCAGTCTGCTTTCACCGGTTTTCACAGAGGCACGCAACCCATACCACTTATTAAATAAAGTCAACGGAGTAAATAAAAGTTATTGCATTTGGAGAACAAAATTCCTTTAATTCGTTATTTAACACACCTTAAGCCTTAAAGTCGAACATCTCGAATCCCTTATAAATATTATTAACCATTATATTAAAATTTTATTGTGTAGTATATAAACCTAACATTTTCATGGGAATATACCATTTATGAAAATATTGTAATTTGTTAACATTACATTGAATTTCGGATCAAGGTAACAATATGTAGATAAATTGCTAAATAGATATGTTATTTCTCAACAAATGGAATATTAGGAAGAGATTGAACAGTTTTTTTTGTAGAATCCAAATATTTGAACAATAATAACATAAAGTGAGATTATTATTAAATATCCTTTTAACACTTATTAAAGTACTAGGCATATTCTTATAAGATATTGGTGCCATTTAATACAAGTGATTAATCTTCGATTATCTAGCCGCTACACGAAACGCCCATTGAAAAATTTATATTTCATTTCTTTCACTCCTTTGTAACGTGTTGTTACATCTTCAACACTACGATTAATCGATGGCAAGCGATCTTTATTTGTTTTCCGATAACTATCGTTTTACTTACTATATAATATTACTATAAACGTGTCGAGATTCTATAAAAGATATCAACACCGTAAGCATCGACAACAGTTTGTGCATGAACAATTAACAATAAAATACAATATTCCGTGGAAGCACATTTAAAGTTAAAACATTTTAAAACACACCGACCTCAGTCGATACTAAACTATGATAAGTTATTGTTCCTTCGTTCTACAGTAATAAACCTATTATAAAATTAAATAGAGTGCTGAGTCAAAAATCTTAGGAGTAGCTTTTCAACAGAAATCTTAACACTTAGGAACTTACTTAGGCAAACTACTAATCATACATTTTTATCCTTACATTTTGAAAAACGTCTCAGACATACATTAACAATAGCCATTGCATTAGATATAAAACACAAAAATCATGAAAAAATGTCAATTTTTCAAGTATTTGTTGAACCGCATTTTAATAAGATATTAATTTTACGTAGACTTATACTTTCAATCACAATACAAGGTCAACGCTGGATGCATTTTTAAATAATTAGTTCTTTACTCAACATTATTAAACGAAACAATATTTTATTTAAACTTGTCTATACGCTACCGCAAACTCTTCTATCCATTTTAAGTACTTTAAAAACACTAACAAAGTTTTTATCTAAACATTTTTTAAATTCTGCAAAATAGTAATCATTTTTCGTATTAGAAATGGATTATTTATAAAGTTAGTAGAAGGTGTAAAAAATAAGTAAAATATTATAAAGTTCCAGCTTTAAAATTCATAGAAAATAATGAAAACTAGGTTAAGTATACATTTTAGAAATACAGATATGTATTGGCACTTAACTAAATAATTGTCCTCAAAATGTAAAACACATTGGGTTACAACCGTGTATGGTATAAAAAAGGATGCAAACAAATTATTCATTGCATCAAAATCTATTATTTTTATCCTCTGATATCGAACTGTAAAATAAACTATACCAATAATTATACTTAATGCTAACAGTGATATAATTATTGACATGGCAACATACGCGTCAACGAGAAATATTTAAATATTTGTGGCAGTAATTATTGTGTGAATTCAATTTTGATGGTTTTGTACGATTTACTTTTGAATTAAATTGACTAATTTTACACATGATTACGTTTAGCTATTTGAGTTTTTTTTAGGACCAATGCAAACAATTATTCAGTAATTTGATAAAATGTATCATTCGAACTACGCAATACTTTCAACGGAAATCTCTCTGAAAATCCACATTCGTCACGCAATTATGATATTTTAGTCGTAGGTTTCAGACTCTTGCTGGACCAGCTTGAATCTACGTGGACTCTTTACAGCGATAGAACCATGTCCGTCTAAGGACAGACGTCCTTTCATCTGTAGGTATCTGTAAAACAAAAATATGTCAGAAACCAATTATTTCACGTCAACAATTTTATGAATATACTCACCTTTTAATGTGGCGAGAAACAAGTTTTGTCGGACGTTGCTGCCACTCATCCAAGACTTCCTTTGGAGCTAGAACCTAAAAATAAAGTAATTTAGTTTTTTCACTCTTTGGTAAGCGACAAGCTTGTTCTTAGTAAACTATACGTGTTTATAAGTGTAGGTACATCTAGCTACAATGCAAGATTTACATAGCGACAATGAATTTTTGTGTTTAGCCTTTAAGGATATTAAAAATTACATTTGTCTTCTAAATGAAACATTCCAAAACTTTATCTCTATAAAACTTGCAGAACAGATTATATCCGCCATTTTTACAAACAAACGTAAATTCGCTTAATAACTATTCTTTTATAACCGAGTTAGCCACCAAGACTGCCGTTTTGTGATCTCCCCGGATAATATGCAATATACCTGATCTCCTTTCAATCTGTCCAATAGGGTGACGCAGATGACAGCCGCCTTAATACCAGCATGATGAGTAAGTGCTGCGAAAGCCAACGACTCCATTTCTATATTCACCACACCCGATTTATGAATACTCTCCAAATATTCCATTTTATCATTTTCTGTGAAGTCGCAGAATGCACCGTCTAGACGACCTTGACCTGAGTAGATATATATAATGAGTATCTATGTAATTTATTATTGACAAAGGAGGCTAGTAAAATTAAAAATGTGCTTAAGACAAAAAAGACTAGTAAACCACTAGAAGCCAATTGACTTAAACTCTTAGTTGCGTAGATCATTCTTATCAATTCCGAAAAAATAATATGCAGATAATATATAAACTCTTTGAAAATGATCCAATTATTCCGTTGACGCAGACAAAAACCATTTGACCACTTAGAAAAGGCAGGTCAAGGAAATTTTTTAAATTGAAAAGCGTGCGGGCATTTAAAGTAAACAGGTTAAAAGGTTCATCGTACGTTATAGTACTTATTGTTAAAGAACAAACGGGCAGGCCTTAGCTGATTTTAAGTGATAGGTACCGCCACCCTAGCCGATCACAATGTCAAAAGGGTCGAGAGTGCGTTGTTACCACATTTTCCTTTGAAATAATATATATGCACATCATTAAAACTATCCAACGAACTAAGTATTCGATATTATACATTTACGTATGTTTTGTTTTTTACCAGATCTATCCTCTGTGTCTAGTAAAATATGCTCTCGTTATTTAACCATATTAAGCTGATATAATGCATATATGTTATTAAGGAAGGAAAAAGCTGATAAAATTTAGACGTTTTAATTAATTACCTTCATAAAAATCGTAAGTGCACATAGTTTTGCCTGTCACTGTGTCATAAGGATCCTCCGGATCTCCCATAGCCTTGAGTTCTCGTGCAAGCCTTCTATCCAATTTTGCTGGTCTTTGAAGCGTCTTTCCAAGAACTGTCTGTAATTATTTAAAAATGAATATTTTATTCACTCACTTCTGCTAGTGAAGTATATTTAAAAAAAACTACATGATTCACGTCATTATTAAAACTGTTTCGTGACATTTACATAAAATAATTAATTGAGTTCTTGAAACAACTGATGCTTTATTATCGACTTATATTAATTAATAATATGTAAGTGAATAATAAATGTTATAGTTTATCTGAAATATAACTTTTAGTGTTCATACCACGGTAAAGATGTCTCGGTTACTTTGTGAACAATGTCAATAAGGATAAAAGTAAAAGTGCTGTTACTTAAGATATTAAGTATTTAATCTAACAATAAAACAAGTTCAGTTATAAAGACCTTTAAAGAATTGCGTAGGATATATACAATCACTTTGCGAAATGTCGGAATGTTATCGTTGGCCCTGGCACTGAACTGTACAGTATGTAATGACGAATGTAGACCCGTAAAAGTAAAAATGTCTTTATTTAGTGTAACACGATATAATGCTTTTATCGCAATCTATACGGGAATTGATTTTCTTATCTCGATAACATAAAAGCTTGTATACAACTGATTACGTGTAATGGGTTTTGATTATCATATTATGTACCTATATAGAACATATATAAATCACCGTTTATATATTTAATCGTATTATTATTTATTTCATGCTAGAAGATAATACTTTTGTACAAAATAATTTGTGCTATTTTAAAAGTTATATTTGTAGTTAATATTATTATTATATTTTTAATTTCTTATTAATTAATTAGGACAATTAAACTATAATTTTAACCTGGATTTTACTACAGAAACAATTTAGTTTATTGGTAATTACTGTTTAAAAATAAAGTTTATTTTTTATTTTTCATCATTTTAAAACAATAACAATATTTAGAACTTACTATAATAAATAAATTATTCTGTTAGACCATCCCATCACTTTATTAGTAAATTTACTATAAACCAGAATTAGCTATTGAATATTCTTTTGTGTCACTTTCAAAATAAATAAATGTGATATTTGACAAACCGTCTTTTAACTAATTAGGGCTTTTAATACATTTATGAATAAGACAGTTTTCTAATACGATAGTCTAAATAGTTATATTTTATAACCTTACCAATTCATTAATATCTTACCAATTCAAGGACATTACGAAGTGCTCCATCGACGACTTCCTCTGAAATGATCACTGTACCACCCTCATGACCGATACCGCCACAAGTCCCTATCCTGAAGAACACGGGGTCCCGAACTTTAGCGTGGTACATAAGCTTTATGACTTCGTGGAGTAGAATGCCCACTGATGGAATTCCCATACCATGCTGCAGGCAAGAATTTTTATTTTAAAAGATTTAACACAATATGTTGGTACAATAAATTAATTTCAAAATTAAATAATTTATCAGAAATCGTTTTCCGTCTTACAATCGTAAGGATTGTGTCACCGTTTGTCTAAACTGGTTTTACGATTTTATTTATTTTAAGCCTTAATTTAATTCCTGATACACTTATTATCTAATTACCCTATGTGTTAGTAAATATTTTTTTTAGTTAACATGTATCAGGAACCGTCTCTAGTAAAGACCTCCTCCATTGCTTGCCATGTTTCTTTGTCCCGAGCTATTGAGTGCCACCCGCGACTTTTTGATGTCATCAGCCCATCAAACGTGCCTCTTTAACGTAGCATTTGCCTGGTGGGCCTCTCCATGTAGTTACTGTTTTTGTCCACCTGTGATCTGAGGCACGCTGCATGACCCGTCCATTCCACTAGAGCATCAATTGCTTTCATCTCTGATCTTATTGTTATTTTTATGTGTCTTATCTTGTGTAGCTTTTTAATGTTTAGCTCCTTGCCATGCGTCTTTGACATGTATAAATATTGTTTTTTGTTTTATTTGTAAATATCCATGTTATTTAATTGCTTGTTTTGAGTGGTATAACGATGATATCCTTGTAGGGCTTTGATCTTTCGCGATGACCAGCTGTCTTGAAAGATGTGTTTCTTGTATTTTGGTAGGTTCTTTTCCTATTTTTGAGATTTTTTTGAGAGGGGGTAGTGTTCGTTGCTGTGCCTTCCTGGTGTTGTCTTGTTGTTATTGTTTTTATTTTATTTTTATTTTTAACTTTATTAAGAAGTTTAAGGTGTTGTTTTTACGATTAGTAAGCAGTATTTTTAATACAAAGCAAATTTAAACAATCATTTACCAATGTTATATGTGTTTGTAATGTTTAAGTTTATACATCGTTTATGTAACCATTTCTTTGACGTGGACAATGCTAATGAATGAATGCATCCCACAACACACAATATAAATTGTTGACTCGTCTCAATTACATAAAACATAAGACAATCAAGTCAAGACAATGAAGCAGCTCATGTATCCCAATTGAAAATATCAGCGCGATCAAATATTAAATCAGTCATACTTAGATTAATAAATAAAGAACATTAAGAAATATGTATGTACCTAAATGGAATTTTTTCAACTATCGCAAAACTAATTATGTATTTTGATACATATTAATACAAAAATCTATATTATCAACAATATAATATTATTATATTAACAAATATAAATTTTATACTAAAATATTGTATTGTCAGCAGAGTGAACTGCGGCTCTCATTCCTGAGTAACCTCTAATGGGAAATCATTCGTCTGAGATACCAAAATAGTCCAGATTTGTCAAGGACAAAATGCTAACCAGATACACGTCAGCTGACCTACTTGCAATATATAAAAGAAAAATGATCAAAGAAACATATACAATGAAAGGGTAAGATCGATAGAAAGGTTATAGTTATACTTCTTATTTATAATGTTTGTTGGTACTTCGCTAAGTTGGGGTAATTTTCGGTAGTCTTTATGTGGAGTAAACGAAATTGAACAATGGTAGCTTCACTTCTAATTGGATTTACGAGTGACTGAAATATAAATTAACTTGATTCTTACACTTATAGACAGCACAGGTCCAACTTTATACATAGAGTAGCGGTAGGAAAAATGACTGATGTCCTGCAGCGTAGTCCCGCATGGCAATTTGTGGCCAATTTCTGCCATTATGTTGTAGGCAAACTGCTCCATTCGTTTGGGAGTTCCGCCCATGCAGACAAACTAAAACAAAAAATAATTGGACCAATGGATTTTATTTAAATTTCTTGATTTTTTATATAGTAACTGAGAGATATATGAAAATATTAAATATTAATATGGAAGGATTTTGAATTTTGTAGACAATGCAATCGATCACAAATAGACCGTGGTTTATCCATAGCATATAAAAAAGGAATCCGTTTGCCAGATGTCTACCATATATCATCCAAAAAGAACAACGAAAACTAATTCATTATTTTTGCATATCTATATAAGTCTATTAGTGTAAAACATATAAATTTCTAAGTCTTTATGTCTGCTGTTTCTTGGTTCTTGTTTTTGTGTTACACAAACTTGTTTCATTCTCAGTTAGTAAAGTACCTAGTAAATGTTAACCATCATGAATAATAATACCTTAACATCCCCAAACATCTCGACCAAGTCATGGGAGCCACTTCCCAACGCCAGGTGGTACAATATGTCTTGATCCATGAGTTCAATATTCGGATTCCGGAGACGCACCGAGCCATCCGGATACCTATATAAATAATATATTATAAAACAAGATGAATCGATTCCATATCAAAACAGTGGCGAATAATTATTATTTTCACGATAGCGTGGGTTTTATTAGCTCAATAATAATATATAAACAATAATATTATTTTAGATAACAGTTTTATATTAATACAAATAATACAAAACAATTTATGTATTTTATAATATTTTTAGCTGTAATTTTATTTATAACCTAACACCATCCAAATTGTCGACCTCCGGGTAATTTTGGGTAAATTCCTCTTCGTAAGTCGTTCGATGTGGCTGATGATTTGAACTGTCCTGGTAGATTCCATTTTTCTCACCATTGTGCTTCACGCCATTTTCCACGGCCACTCCATTTAAAGACATATTTAAATAGTGAAGCTGTAAACATGCAATAAATAGATAGATTATTTTCATTTATTATAAATTTAATTAATTAAAGTTATTTTAAAACAGGAAAATAAATATCTACTTGTGCTCTCTAAGATACAATAAGTATATTATTTCGATACCTCTTTTTATTAAACGATTTAATAAATATTTATATAATGATTGCATAAAAATATATTTAGGTATTGTACTTTTTATGCAATCATTATATAAATATTTATTAAATCGTTTAATAAATATAGGTATCTAAATAACCGAGAAGCATAAAGTAGGTATTTGTGCCTGTATTACTTAACTATGTAACAGCTCACTTAAATCAAAATTTATTGATAAAAATATATAGAACGTCTTTAACGTTTTAGTTTTAATTAATTAATAATTCTATTTAAGTTGTATATTTTCAAATATTATCTCAAAGGACGTTATAAAAAATGTGTTGAAGCAGACTTCAAAATAAATGCGACATGAAAATAAAAATAATTTCTAAATACTTACCCACTTATTTTTCTTTGATTGTTATCAGCGCAATCGACGTGTTGTTACGGAGAGCACAATATGTAATGTGGTTAAACAGCTAGTCACTTGTGATTACGTTATTGTGGTACTGTGGTAACCATTCACACTTACAATGTGCTGTTCAATAACACAAAAACAATTTATGAAGCTTTGAAAATTACGAGAAATGCGAACATGTTTTAAATGCCTCCTTTGTTTTATTCGAATTTATTAACGAATTTGGTCAATATGAATGTAAAATGTTATGACCCAAACAATTAATTAGTTCTTTATATTTCCCGTAATAAAGAGGATAAATTATATTCTCTATAATGTCAATTTTTGTCGTACAACGTAATATTGTATCTAAATATCGAAATCGTAATGATGGGATTATCCCTATGTCATGTTTTATTCAAGAGCTTTTTGGGTATAATTGTACATAAAAGATGACACAGTAACATACACAGGGTAACAAATCAAGCTGTGCTTTCAGGTCATCAGTTGATTAATTACCAATTCCAATCAATACTGGTTAATAAGATTAGAAGTATGACACAGTTACGTAGGTACCTGAATGTACCTTTGGCACAAGTAATCAATGAATCTAACGTTTTTAAAACATATATGACATTAAGAGGTCGTCATTTGCGTGATAATCGATGACGTGTTTAAATCCGAACTGCGTATCACGGAATTTTTAGATAAGTGCCTAAATTTAAGTTTTAAAATACGATATTCTTGAAACACGTTCGATTACGTATTTTTATAAAACGTTATCAGAAGATACAATAAATATTTGACGCAATACGTTTATACTTTTTTTACTTACATATAAACATATACTCGTAAAACCCTCAATAAAGCCATATTTGTAATAATTTACCGCTTATGTGTTTCATAGATATACCAACTATACTATTCCTACTTGAATTAAACTAGGTTAGAAGGAAAATGGGGTCAAGTCAAGTTCACCCTAGATTCTAGTATTATAACTAGTCTAGATATCTTATTGTTTACTTAATCGAAAATGTAGTACTATAGTTACGGGATTAAAGCATAACTTAAAGTTGACTTAATACATAGTAGGATATTATATGCTTGCACCATTTATAGTCGTAGTATAATGTGTTGTAAAAGTATGAATAGTTGAAAGCTTAATACTTTTCAATTATTCATACGAATATTTGTGCTTGGAAATTTGAAGGTCGTTATCATTTTCTTTTACAGCTTTTAATATTGCTTCCGATAACTTGTTCTATTAAAGTGATTCTGATAAAACTGAATTACTCACTCGTCACGAAGCTCATCAGTATCGAAGGACATCGTTGTATGCAATCACTACACTAGATTGTAAGATAATTATCTAACTGATGGTGGATCGATGAGTACAGAGAGCAAACTGGTGCGCGGTTTACGGGGAGTCGCCCTGTCGGCTGGGTGCGGACAATGCGTGAGACTTGCGCAGAGCGCGATAAGCTTTCCACGTTCATATATAACAGAAAACTGAACGCTAAAGCAGTACATTTTATATCAAGAAATTTTTCATAGGGAGTTGAAATGGCTAGTTATTTATTAAAACAGATTGTACGGCAATGGCATATAAAATGTTCTTGTAGGATATCAGAGTTTCTTGGCACGTTCATCTTAGACTAAGACGCGTTCTTGTTCCGGTTCTGTATAACTGTAAACGATCATATCAATGAAATTACTTATATATTATAATTTATCGTTGCTCAAGTACAAAGCAATCGAGTAACTTAAAATGATTCATAATTAGAAATGCAACACGCAGCCGTGTCGCTAACAAGTGATTTGTTCCAGACGAGGCTATTAGGTAAAAATAATAATCATTCGTATGTGAGGTACTATTTATTGTTTAGATAATTATATATTAGGTGGAATTTTAAATAATACAAAAATGTCAATGCGCAACATTTTATTAAGTTTAATCCACATATACACAGGAGATTGAAGTAGTTGTAAAGCTACACTACCATTGTTCCTCAGAAAATACAATTATCTAGCTAACAAAATGACTAATCTTATAACCTAAAGAACTCAATTGAGATTTTAAAGCTACAGCAAAAATTAATCTAAATTAAAACTATAGAAAATTGAACTTATTAATCGGTAATTTCCTTTATTTCACATTCACATTTTCACATTACGTAGAACAAAAACTAAAATTCGATATTTCATAATGAATAACCTATATGAGAATATTTGATTTGCTGATTTATTCAAAAAAATCACTGGCACGACTAGTATTATTATTTATAAAACTTAGGGCTGGAACCTAAATTCATATATAAACAGTGGTTTACTCGGTTAGATGTAGACAGTAAACTCGTATACCTGGGGTTATAGGTAATCAATATATCTAAATTATCATAGCAGCCAATTTTTATCAAAAACAATACGAAAACCATCATTAAATAAAAAACCTTTCTGGAAACTCTGACACCCGATTAGTATGAGATGCACTATTATCAGCCTGGTTGAAGAGATACAAATATCGGGATTAACCATACATGAGGGACACACGTTTAAGCATTTTCGAAAAAACAAAAAAGGTGGCAAAAATATACAAAAGTGGCAAGGATGACAAAGTTTGACATTTTGACATTTGAATAAGGTGCATACACAAATGCCACTAAATGAGACACCAATTATTGATATACATTAAAACATAATTGGCAAGAAAAATTAATTCATACAATTAAAATATTGCAGGAATAACGTATAATACATATTCAAGAAAATCTGCATTTTAGCCTAAAAGCCATAATTCGACATATTTTTTTTTTATAACATAAATATACAATACAGATTAACACTTCTTAGAAAAATTCAGACTGTTGATAGCCTCTAATATGTAATGTGTTAAATGGCTTAAACTTGTTTCTCGAACACAAACCTAAATATGTTTAGGAAGAGCTAAGAAACATAGTCTTGAAACGCCTAAATTTAAATAAACTAGACATATTTAGTCATAATTCATAAAATTATGCTTAAATTCTTGAGCATTACCTAGGTAACACTGAAAATGTTTAGAAAATGAAAAACGGCTTAATGTAGAAAGTTGCCAATACTTTTATTGTTTTTCGAAGTAATCTCCGTTCCTCTCTACACATCGTCGCATTCGATGGAACCATTGAGAAAAGCAGTGGGCCCATTTTTCCTTAGGGGTCTCTTCTATGGCATTTACGCTTTCACCGCATCTTCAGGGCTCGTAAAGCGAACATATCGAATTTATCTTAAGTGCTTGGGAATAAATAAAAGTCGCAGGGTGCCAGGTCAGGACTGTATGGCGGATGACTCATTGTCTCGACACCTGCGATAGTCAAATATTCAACAGTCCGTTTTGCAGAGTGCGCTGAAGCATTGTCGTGGTTAAAGGAGAATCCTGCTTCGAGGGCGCTGCTGTCGAATTTTTTCCAAGACAACAGGCAAAGAGCGATTGACATACCAGTCTGCAGTAACTGTCCTTCCATCTTCTAGCACAACTGTCGCGAAATGACCTTTTGGTTTCGGGTTCGTAGCAATATATCCTGGTTTCATCGCATTCGACGATTTCAAATACAGCATTCGAGTCACCGCCGTGTTTCTGGTCGTAGGTTAAAGTATGGGGAATCCATCTGGTACAAAGCTTCCTGACGCCTAAATATTTGTGTAATATTTTTTGAACTTGACTCCAATGCCTAGGCTTGCCCGTATTTGCTTATAGGTTATCCTTAGTAGTCGCTGTCAAAGGACGTGCCTCACGCGGATCATCATTGAGATTGCTACGTCCACGCTTAAACTCGTTAAACCAATTGTAAATAGTGGCACGAGATGGGGCTTCATTAAGAAATGCTAATCGCAGCTTTTCATAGCTTTTTTGTTGAGTAAGCCCAAAACGAAAGTTATAATAAATCATTGACCAAAAATTCCCTCGCGTTCGGTTAATTATCACGTGTAACAAGAGTCAATGACAAATGAATGCAATATACCAAGAATTCTAAAATTTAAATTCAAAAAAAGTTTCATTAGCAATGTTTCTAACTGGCCAGTTCTAAACATTTTCAGTGTTACGTACGTACTAAGCTGACTTACCTACGTTAATTAAATAATTTGATGCCTCATGAGTCGAAAAAAACATTTTATCACGGAGTGTTGATTAATGGATTATAAACTAATTACCCCATTCATAAAACTAAAATCTTGCACTCTTTCGTCTCTTTCCCCTTAAATTGTGTTTACATTGTGATGTAACGAGACAAACGACTAGTTTGAGTGCATTTAGACTTAAGTTTATTTGAGGATTGAATATCAGACCTAACTCTTTTTGAGGCTTATAGTACGTTTATAATTTTTTTTTAACATTACACGTAGGTAAAATTTAAAACACGTACGTTAAAAATACATATTATCGTTGAAATTTGTTAAAGAATTAATTATAGTTGAGTTTTTCTAGATTTTTTTTTATATCGATTTCTATGAAGTTTCACTGGTAATGCTGTTAAAGTAATTGTTAAAATTTAATGAAAGTGTCCGAAATATATAGCAGCAGCAGCATATTTACATAATTATAGTAACATATGTCAAGTTATATGTTATTGTTCTTTTAAGTAAATACTAAGACTAAATCGGTCTTAAGTCCCATTGAAGGGTGAAATTTATAAAGGTACTTATAAAATGATGAAAGAATATACCTGAGTAAATTCTTAGCCCAAGACGATTAATTCAAATCCTGATACAACACTGTACTTATCTTAGTTTAGCGTAACCAATGTTTGTGGGTAAGATACAGAGTCGAGACTTGCCAAAACCTTATTGGATTTGAGACTGTTCACTACCTGATGCCAGGCTATCATACCAGGCCCGTAAAATTATCGTATGTGCCTACATGATTAATATAAATGTATCGATCTTTTTAATATAGATCAGTATTGTACCAACACTCATATTTAATAGTCGTGTCCTGAAGCCTCGTTTTATTACAATACACTGAGTATTATGGCCATACGAATACCAAATAAGGTACACGTATATTGGTTATTAATGATCGAAGTCATCGTATGTACACAAAAAAAAATCATATCATATATAACACAATAACGATTATTATCACACGGTTAGGATCCTGTGCTAAGTCTAGACTCTGAATCTTACCCTACGAGCGCTCTATAAATTTCAGCCTAAGAGAAAGACAACGGTGGTCCTAATTTAGTTTTTACAAATAAGTAGGTAAATAATTTCGTAAGCAGAGTATTGTGATAAGTTACTATACTAACACTGATATGCTAAAAATCAATATAAGTAGTTTTGTCTAGGGAATACAGCATGTGGCTCTTTGTAGTTTGGGTCCGGTTGGTTGCGATAACGTCGGGCGATCCATACAGCGAACAGCTAAAACATAGGGATACATATAAGAATTGTTTCTATTTCTACTTTTTATAAACTGCTCTAGCGGCTATGAAGTTAGCGGCATCGTGTTTCTACTCAAAAGCGGTTTTTTTATAAAGACGTATTTACGTAATTTTACTTTCTTATGACGCAGTTAGTTAGATGCCCCTAATCAAAAGTTTGCCTTTTTGTCTAAAAAGTTCAATTCATATTTAAAAATACCCGGTAAAAGAAAATGTAGATTGTTGATTCATGTCAATATCACTATATTTTTAATACCACATTAAGAAATCCTTATCTCAATATTATTAACTCGGAAACGCGAAAATGACGACATCGTCAATATTGACGATATTATCAGTTATTTACTTAAAAGTTAAATTAATTGAGCACATCTTTGTGTTCAAGAAAAATTGAATACGCAAATAGAGACATAGAAGTAAGACTTGTTAATTACTTGTGCCCTTTTATTTTTTTTCTTTGCGTCACTCTATTTATAAAATGGAAAACATGAAATATCGCGTTATTTACGAGTACGTCCGAATGTGTTTTTTAGTAAAAGGATCAATGAACTACTTATAATATGGCAAAAGTGCATAGATAACTATAGTACATACTTTGATTAATTAAATTATTAAAAAAATATACTTTTCGTTCCTCCCATACAAAACGCCAATTTCATATATAAGGACCTAGTATAAAGAATGTCTTCACGGTCAATTATAGAATGCTTCACGAAAATGAAGTGTAGTCATTATTTGAGTGAGCTTGCAGTTACAGTTAAGCGTGTTTATTAAGTGCTAATAGCTTAAGCCTTTGTAAAGGGGCCCATTTATCCACCAAAATATAAGTTTATCTTAGGGCCCATTCACGCACCAAAATATAAGTTTATCTTAGGGCCCATTTATGCACCAAAATATAAGTTTATCTTAGGGCCCATTTATCCACCAAAATATAAGTTTATCTTAGGGCCCATTTATGCACCAAAATATAAGTTTGTCTTAGGGCCCATTTATCCACCAAAATATAAGTTTATCTTAGGGCCCATTTATGCACCAAAATATAAGTTTATCTTAGGGCCCATTTATCCACCAAAATATAAGTTTATCTTAGGGCCCATTCACGCACCAAAATATAAGTTTATCTTAGGGCCCATTTATGCACCAAAATATAAGTTTATCTTAGGGCCCATTTATCCACCAAAATATAAGTTTATCTTAGGGCCCATTTATGAACCAAAATATAAGTTTGTCTTAGGGCCCATTTATGCACCAAAATATAAATAATCTTCATATTGTACCATGTATCTGAAAATACTTTGTTACTAAGGCGAATTATACACTACGGATTTCTAGCGCAATACAATAAGCCACATGCGAATGTTAGTAAAAGGTGCATGCACAAGTTATGTTACACGAAACCATTCCACCTTTGATTAGTCCACAAAGCATTCAAAGAAACGCGCTAGGGTTAGCACGTGGATCCTTCTGATTGCGATACCTTACAGTCAACCACACACCCAGAAACTGCAAAATCCATTACAATATTAGTAAAAATGGTTGTTAAACACAAAGATCTTGTTAGCTATGTAAATTTATTTACATTTATAATATATTCCAGATATTTATTTCGTTTCTTCGTTAAGAAATGGTATAGTTCATCGAAGGAAGTAATCATATATTTTCGATTATTAAGTTTGAGTCAAGTCATAATTATTTTTTATTTATTAATGATATTAATAAATAAAATTAATATCATTTAAAGAAAGTTGCCAGCATCATTTTGTTGAAAAACCACTTGTGTTCTCTATCTCAAAAACAATGAAATTAAAAATGTGTCTTTCTGTCAGTTGGTTAGAAATGGATATTATATGATTATGTCTTCCTGCACAGAAGCGATATTTTGTCACTTTTAATCTACAAGCCCATTTCCGAATACTTGTAAAGACTTTTCTCTTGTGGTCATAGATTTTAAACAGAACAATTCTGTTTGTGGGCACTTAAGATTCATGACTACCACAGTGTGCCTGACTTGTGTATAAATAACATGCCTTTCACAATTAAAAATACACAGAGAAATAATTATGTAGATTCATTGTATCGCTTGCTGCTACAAAGAAGATACTTTGTAAACTTCTATAAATAAAGTGACAGGATTGTTAAATATTTGAGATAAAATCTGTGTAAATAACAAAGATACTCTTATCATAATATATCATACTATTGACACAATTTAACAGAATAAATTAAACTTAAATTTCCAGAATCAAGAAATGCTTATCTAAAATTACTACCTGCCTACCATACAACTACTACTTAGGTAATTTGGTTAAGGCAAAATGAGGGATTCCTCAACAATATCACCTGTATATATTATATTATGGTTTACCAGTATTCTGCATCAACAGGTAACTAATTCAAAACAGGCTCTTATAGCCTAGTAGTTAAAGCCAAATAATTTTATTTCCTCAAATTACACAGTGAGGCCAAGAAGTGGGACTATGCAAAATAAATTAAATATGTTACCTCGGTAAAGCTGAAGAACAGTCCAATTCCACCACACAGTTTAAATGCATAATCTATGGTTTCCTTCAGCTTCTCCATACATGGCTCACATTTACATTTATCTGTGATTGTCATGTGGTTACAGCAATTTCCCTGAAATAAACATACAACTAAATATACAACATAGATAAATACAACAAATATTTAAAAAAATTGATATAATGTATGCTGTGTACCAAGGGATTTTTCTTTTTAAGGTACACAATTGACTTTTGTTTATTCAGTTAAGGAACAATAATATAAACTACAGCAAAAGGTCCACAGGCATCAAATCTTCATACACAATAACAGCAACAGCTGTTTTAATAATGGATTCTAACTTAAAGAGTATGTTTTTTTTGTCAAAACATATTGTATTTTAACACATTATTTGTCAAGTCTTGACTCCGAATTTTTCCCTATGATACATAGAAAGCAATTAATATTAAATAATATATTCTAACTATCCAACATATTCAATAACAATGTTTAAATTGTCTTACATCAACAACAGCACATGAAGGGTAATCCAAGGTGGCATTTGGTGCAATTGCTCTGCTTTTAAAGCTGCAACATTGGAATCTCTCCTGCACTTGCTCCTTCATATCCAGATCAACTGAATTCCATCCCTGAACATAAAATTTTACAAATGTGTAGTAATGTAAAAACAAATGAGGTTGTGCTCAGGTAAAAGAATAATACCTGTTGTGCCAGCATCTCTTGCTGGTCAGAATTAACTCCAAGACAAGCACAAGCAATTGAAAACTGCACCAGAAACAAAAGAAATAAAATCACCATGTACTGTTATATTATATTAAGAAAATGTATTGATATTATTATAAGACGGATGTAATTAGTGTTTTAAATTATTACATTTATCTATTAGTATATTAATCACAAACCTAAATGCCAATCTCTAATTATACAATATTGAAATGTTACAACAAATATTTTAAAGGTATAAAAGGAATAAAAATTTGATTCATTCCTATGTGTTTTGATAGGCATGATTTATTATTACCAAATATATTGCACAAAAAAACCTATCTCACATGAATAAAAAGGTTCTGTGGCAACTGAAACATTAGTGTAGATCTCAGAAGGTGTATTATGGCTTGGTTCATAAAAAGGATACAAAGAATAACATGACTTGATGATGCTTCACAGCACCAGCTAAACCCAGTAGTGATATTAGAATTAGTAAAATTCCACAAGCCATTATCCCTCCAACTATAGGTAAGGTTGTTAAAGCTGAAGCCTGGCCATAGACAGCTACTGATATAAGAATTGAGGCCACAACCTGTTAAATAATTTTATTAAGAACATTAAAAATAACAACATAAATATATAAGTAGGACAAAATTAATCGCTCCTTACCACATAGAGAATGTTTAATGCTATAAGAGCATTTTTAGAGCACGTAAAACCTCCACACATATTGAACTTGACTTTCACTTAATCGCTTATTATATATATTTATTTTATTATATTAGCTGTTACTTGTATGAATTGAATACAACACAACAACAATTATTTAAAAATAAAACTGTCTTAGCTTAGGACTAACTGTTAACTGATCTATAAGTTTTATTTATTTTACGGAAAATAATTTTGAAAAGCTTAACATGAAAAATAATTATTCAATATACTTATGTCTTATACTGTTATGGAAATCAGAGTAAACAAAATTTCTTGGCGAATAAAAAGCACAGACTACATATTATTAGTATGTAGTATGTACATCAGACACTAAACCGCAGGCAAAAACAAACTTTATAAAGTTTTCAAAGATAATAATTCAATGCACAGAACTACACAACTGACTACGAATGAATGAAGCCAAAATGTATATGTCACCGTAAAATTGTAAACACCGTTAGATTGTAATCTATCTCGCGAGATTATAAACTGTCGAAAGATTGTGAACCTCAACGAACTGCTTACAATTTAACGTATTATTATTCGTATGATTAGTATCGACACAGTAATAAAACCTCACTTTACCAAAATTTGAGTTAAGCCCTTGTGTTACTAAGGGAGCAATATTATTTTTCATTATACACTCACTGACTCATATAATATAATTTCACTGCACGAGGAATATTTTTCATTTAAATCCAGTTAGATGTTATTGTCCAAAAATCAAAGAACCGTTGTGAATTTGACTAGCCAGTTATGTGCTCATGAGAAAACGCTGAAGAACGTCCATGGAAACCTAGAAAATGAAATTGGACATGTTTGGCAGTTATGGATAGTCGAATGAAGAGTCAAAGGAAAGCGGGACTTAAGACTACAAGTTACAAATTCTACTTTTGTAATGAAGTTGGACTCTTTAGGCGGCGGTCTCGCCTAAAGAGTCAAAAGTATTAGAAAAAAAATGAAAGAGGTCACTTGAAATAAATAGTACGAAATGTTACACATCTGATCAGTGTTGCCAACTGCACCGTAATTACGGTAAAACACCGTAATCAGCAAAGATCTACCACCTACCGTACGACTATAATAACGGTAGCAAAATACACCGTAATACCCATTGAAGGTCGTATTTTTTTTTAATATTGTAGATATACATGATTATTGTCTTTTGACTAAAATAATTTTAGCGAGTTTAAGTGTTTATTTTCATCAAGTTAGGGTATTTTCGTTATATTCTACTGACAACACTGTTTTATGCGTCGGGGAATCCCCCAATAGCGTGATTCCAGCTGGAAGATATTACGCCAACGAATTTGGTGGACGTGTATGTATTGAATTTTGATAAATACTTAGAACTTTTTAATTTACTTAGGTTATTTGTTTCCTACCTACGAACTACTATATCTACTATACGTATATTGTACGTCTTAGGTATATTTTGTGTTGTGATCTGAGTTTTTTATTAACTTTTAAAGTATGGCCATAGGCCATACAGCAACACGAAACAACTGTATTAATTTGAATCCAACTCCCTCTATGATTAAAAAACATAATATTATAAAAATATTGAAACAGTTTACAATTTTACTTGAAACTGGCATAAAGTTAAAACTATTGCCATAAAATTAAAAAAAAGGGTGCGTGTACTTATGTACGCGCGTAAGAAGTTATACTTCTTTGGCATTATTAAAAATAGTTTTTGATTGCATGCAAATAATTAATTACAATTAAATAATCAAAGACTGGAAAAGGAGTCATTATAGTCAATAAAGTACAGTTTACATTTTAAATAAATAAATATTTATTATTATTCTCTTACATTAAGTGTAATATAAATTCTATTATTATTCGAATGTTGTTTTTAAATTATATCCAATGCCGTAGCATCTTCCGTGGGCAACTTCATTCTGTTAATTTTGTGTCACGGTGCGCGCGCATCGTAAAATTTCACTCTCATAAATTTTTTATAACGCGCCTAAAGAAGTATAACTTCAAAAAAACAATTTACAAACAACATTAAAAATATGTCTCATTTTTCAACTTTAACTCTAAACATAATATTACAAAATTAATAAGGTAATTATAGCGTATTTCAAATATAAATTACAACATAATTTCGGAAAATCTACTGTGTTTTTAGAAGCATTCTACCAGCCGCTAGGTTTCAGAGTTGACAGCTCTGCATCTGATCGCCGATCGGGATCTTTGGCTTTTTAGACAACAAACTCATATAACGATGCGGAGAGATTTATTAAAAAATTATAAGATTTTTACTGAACCTCATACAATTACTACTGCTTAATAATATATCCCGATGTCGATAATTATATGGATCATTTTAACAAAGCAGTCTGCAGTCCCCCTGGGCCTGGACATAGAAGAAACAAGTTCCAAATTATCTTTATAATATGTAGTATCGTATCACAAATACTTGTAAGTATATTGATTTTTTAGTTTAAATAAAAAAATACTACATTTTAAAGAAAGTTTTGTTAAATTTGGTTAATAGAAGAAACAAGAGACATGATGTATATTATTAGAATTAAATATCTATTTTTCGAGTTGTTTAACGTCAAAAACTTTTTAAACGAACTTGCACACTTTAACGATCTCTTATCTAATATGCAATGGGCATATACCTACCTACATAGACCAGTGCAGATAGCCTTTAAAAAAAATAATCGATTATGGAAATAATGGATTAAAATCAATTTTTGTTCGCGATTTTAATGTTATAAAATAATCGATTCTTTTTATAATTGAAACTGAATCATTGTCGATTTTTCATCTGCCACCTCCAGACATTATGTCTGATCTTTTATAACCCGGACCCCGAACTATTAGGGATATTCGATATACATCGATGTTTACAATACATTGAATAGATCCGATGCTTTGAAGATATATTAATATACTCGATGCATTGATGTGTTTTTATAAAACATCGAAAGGATGATAAAACCAGTTAATTTTATAAAAACTTAAATTTGAATTGAACACTATAATTTAAAAGTAAAATGTTACATACAATAAAAAAGACAACAAAAGTATAAAGGCATAAACTCATCTATCAAATTTCACCAAAATCTATCAAAACGAGATTAGGTTAATTTCGATTTTGATTAATCTCAAACTTTACTTTGTGTCAATTTCTATTGTTTATTTTTAATGAATAAGACCATGATAAATAAAATATGTAACGTGTTTATTTTGAAATGAATTCAAAACTTAGGAAACATCGATTATTTTTTAATCGATTTTTCAGGCTAAGAAAACAATCTATTAATAAAAAAAAGGGTGCGTGTACTTATGTACGCGCGTAAGAAGTTATACTTCTTTGGCATTATTAAAAATAGTTTTTGATTGCATGCAAATAATTAATTACAATTAAATAATCAAAGACTGGAAAAGGAGTCATTAAAGTCAATAAAGTTCAGTTTACATTTGAAAAATAAATTAAATAAATATTTATTATTATTCTCTTACATTAAACAAATAAAACACTATTTATCTTTAAAACATTTTTATTTCATTATACTATTTATTTTTAAGTGACTCTAATGTCTTCATCAGAATTTTGGTTTGTAATTTTAAATTAATCATTACTTGGTTGTGCATCTACGAGGCTTCTCCAAAACTAAAACTACTACTTGCTTCTGCAACAAATAAGAGAATATTAATTTAAGCTCTGTCCATGCAAAACTTAAATTTTTTTATAATTCATATTATAAAATTTTTAACACATTTATATTAATATAATTATATAAATGTGTTAATAATATAATTTGTAGCACATGCTACAGACCTGGATAGCAACTTTCTTTTATTCTATTTAGAGATAGAGATAATTTAAATATAATACCGGTGTCTTCCTTGTAGGTTTCTTTGGAGTTGTTTGGGGATTCTTGTTGTTCAATTCGACATGATTTTCTTTAACCTTTCTTTAATCCTACAAAATAATGAAATTGTTAAGTTATGTTGTCACTGTTGTGCACACCTTTGTTTGGCTTTTTTAGTATTCAAGTTATGTCAAAACTGATTTATTACCTTGTCATTGTTGGCTTTATTTGCTTTTGGGATATCAATTGTTTCCAAAATGATTTTATTTGTAATATCCTGAAATATATAAATAACATCTATTAATTTAAGTATCATGGTGAGTGGTTCGCACTCAGGTATTAAGGTGTATTATACCCACTGTCCATTATAAGTGGGAATGGGCTCACTTCTGGCTGGACAGAGTTTCGGTACTACAAGTGCAACATGGATGTTTTGAGGTACAGTAGAACCTCGGTAAGTCGAACATCAAGGGAGACGCCAAAAAATTCGAGTTATAGAGTTTTCAACTTATGGAGGATTTCGACTTAGGCGGATTTTGATTCGACATAAAGAGTTTGAGGTTTATTCTTATAAATTAAGCTAAATTTCAAAGGGAATCAAAATTGAACACCTGACACAAAGCAAGCAAACACGTGTTTCAATGAGTCATAAATTTATTATTGTATACTCCTAAAATGTTTTCTAAGAAACAATAGTGTACTCACATTGTCGGCAAGTTCTTAAAGTCGGTAACTTATTTTTGTTCGAACAATAGAGATAATAAATTCCAAATGATCAAGTTGTAAAGGTTGTAAAATAAAACGTTCCTATGTTCGAGATACAGAGGTCAAATTTAATTTTTCGAGTTATAGAGAGAAAATATGTACCAAAATGACTTGGAGGGACTCGGTGATTATTTCGATTAACAGAGGGTCAAGATTTCAAGTAATGGAGGTTTTGGTGTTTTAAGGGAAGGGAACAAAACATTTTTTCGAGATTTGGAGGTTTTTGACTTATCGAGGTTCGACTTAACGAGGTTCTACAATATCTCTAACTACCCTGTAGGGGAATAAAGTACTGTTGTGAGCATATACCTATGCTTGAAAGGTTGAACCTTGAACATCACCATACATCATATTTATAATTAACATTCCTACCTCGACACCATCACAATCAAACTCATTGAAATCTACTTCAAACCGTTGCGGTATCATCTCTGCCATATCCATTGTGTCTCGAGAAGGTGATGGTGGCTTTGTTCCACCTCCAGTTTTTGTATTCAATTTAGTGCACTTCCACTGATTCATCAATTGTTTTTTGTATCTTGTCCTTATATTTGCTAGATTAAATCTGAAAAATTACATGTTTTGATTAAATAATGTGGTCATTTTTTTGAGATGCAGGTACTTATTAAAATGTTTACTTCTCTGTTATTTCGCTCCAAGCCTTCATTTTCTCCTTATTAGTATTCGTGCTTAAATCTTTGTTCTCAATTATTGATATATAGGGTCGTAGAATATTTCTAAAAAGTTGCTGTAACAAACGCAATAAACAAAAGCAATGAATAATGGTTCATGTTTCAGTTTTAATCAACAATAATACTCGATAATACATACGGATAGTTAACCTCAATTGTATTGAAGCACTCAGGAAGGTTGGCACAGTTTTTTCACAAATATTTTATCATATTAATTAGTATTGATTTAGATATTCAATTTAAATCATTTATTTTAAACAATAATTAAAACTCCTATATTTGTTTAAAAGGTAAATGTCATTATCAGATGTCATGGTCATTCAAAATTCTTGTTAAGCTGCTAAGCTAAGAAATAGAATATGCGTGATGTTAGCTTCACGCATATTCTATTTCTTTTTACTTGTAGATTGTCTTATTCCCATCTCGCTCGCGCACGCTATATCACACTGCCAATTTTGTGTCACAGGTGCGCGCGCATCGTAAAATTTCACTCTCATAAATTTTTCATAACGCGCCTAAAGAAGTACAACTTCAATAATAAAAAGTGAAAAAAATTACAGTAGGATGACACCCATTATAAAAGCAGGGGAATATGATCAAAATGAAAGGAAAAATAAATTACGGTCGATCTGAGGTCGGGAAGGGGTAGGGGGGGGGAGGTTTAAGGGTAAAAAACGGTTTATCTCGATTTCCGGCAAAACTAAAAGTCCTATCGAAGAAAACTAAATGGCAAAGTTGTAGGTCATAAAAATATCTACAACTTTTGTATTCACACATTTTTCACATATTAAAATTTTTATAATATATTTATATTATATTTATTTTTTCACCTTATTTTGAATTATTATCGAAAAAACACCCTAATTTTTCAAATAATTTAAAGAAGATTCATAGAGAAGTAGGGAAGGGGATGACGGGTCTGGGCGTTACTGCATACGATTTTTTGCATTTTCTGAGAAGATTTACTATGGTAATATATATATATATTTTTTTACCATAGGAAAGTAGAGATTTCAACGAACTGAAAGCACACCAACTTTTTGAAAAAAGCTGAAATTTTGACGTCAGAATTTTCGATTGAAAATTAGGGTGTTTTTTCGATATTAATTCAAAATAAGGTGAAAAAATAAATATTTTTAATCAAATAATTTACAGTATATTTGGGACATAATAAGGTAAGTTTTCACCAAATTTAACAAAAATAAATTTTTGTAAAAGATAGAAATAAAAAAAAAAAAAGATGGTTTTTTGAATTTTTCATTGTTTTTAGTTTTCTTCGATAGGACTTTTAGTTTTACCGGAAATCGAGATAAACCGTTTTTTATCCTTAAAACTCCCCCCTCTACCACTTCCCGACCTCAGATCGACCGTAATTTATTTTTCCTTTCATTTTGATCATATTCCCCTGCTTTTCTAATGGGTTTCATCCTACTGTAATTTTTTTTGGTTTCAAAAATTATCGGCATTGGTCTAACATGTAAATTTTCTACAACAGTGGTCAGCACCATCTACATAAATATTTTTTATATAAGTACTTAATACAAAATTAAAAAAGAAACCTGCCAGAATCTATTTATTAGTAATAAGTATATTTTATTTAAATTAAGTTCTTACACCTGAAGAATTATTTTTCTATAGGTACCTATGTAATGTAAATTTAAAATTGAATGTTATGTAAATTTGAATCGTGTGCGCCTGACGGATTTAGGCTAAGTTCAGATGACCGCGCGTAGCCGCGCGTCGCCATGCGGTTGGAGCATTCACATGACGGTATATGTAGTATGTACGCGCGCCAGTGTGGCTTCAAAGTTCAACATTGATTGACGATTGACAATGGACGTGGAGGAGGCAATTTGCTTATGGATTTTATATAGAAGACTGAGACGTTACTGGGTGCATCCAATTCTATCCAAAACATCCAAAACAGACTATCTTCCAGCCTGTTTGTTACTTTGTATCCCGACTTTAGGTTACACGAAGATAAATTTTTTAACCTTTTTATTATTTTATTTGAATAATCTTTAGAATTGAGATTCCCAATTGCATCTCATTTCTCGATTTCGTCGCAAGGAAATCGATAGGCACAATTTCATCTTCGGTACTTATTTTGCATCGATCTACATAATATGTCTTTCCGTCTCAAGCTGCGCGGATCAACTGAATAGGTCGTTGCAGGTTTGCAAAACACGGCCGCGCGCGGTTCAAGATCTTGCGCGCGGGTCGGAGCGCGCCGCGCGTTGGCGCCCGGTAATGTAGACGATAACTACAGTTTATATTGATCTCTATCGGAACTACGAACCGACCGCGCGGCCATATGAACTAAGCCTTAAGGTAGACTCCTTTGAGATTTTGGTGTAATTAGATGATAAGAATGAATTAGAGGGATTATCATCGTTCGACAGCTGTAATACTATAATTGCTACTGTACTTATAAATTACTGCGCGCATGCAAGTCATTGTATTAATATTATTTTCAATTCGAATATTTGAAACAATAACACGTCTGTTGCGTTAGTTTTTAATTCAATACTTTGTCGATGTTAACTTAAATATTGATTAAGCCACCAATGTAAGGAATTCTTGCGAGGACTGAATTAGGGTTGGGATATATATAAGATATAGGAAGTTGTGAATTCCTTAGTTGCTATAATAATAATATATTTTTAAACTTAACATACATATACCTAGTTATACAAATAATCATGTCTCTAGTAGCCCTTCTGGATCATCAGCCATTAACATTTTTTCAAAGAATTGCTTTCTATGCACTAATGCAACATGTGGCTGTCGTAGTGTATAATTGACATTTCCTTTTACAGTGTACTTCCTCTCCCCTTCTGGTCCCATTAATTCTCGCAAAGCTTGATTTCTTGCCAGAAGTTTTTCATAAAAAACTACACCACTTTCAACATATTCTTTTCCAAGTTGAACAAGAGCTTTATCAGTACTAGTCTCATAATGAACTTCTGTTGCATCCTTTAACAGGAAATAAGTCCCTAATCCAAACAATCCAGTAATGGAATATAGCATAGCTCTCATTGCAACTGGAGCTGCATATAAATTAAGACGTTTATTTAAGTACATTGACAAATTATATACAAGAAAAACTGATATAAAAGGATATGAAGACTCAAACATAACTTTATTATTTTGAGTCATCAATATTTCTCTGCAAATTGCAAATTCCTGTACTTTCTCAGGAAGGATTAATGCTTCGCCAAGTTTTTTTCCAACTTCAGATGAAAGGTCAACGGGTTTCTGATTAACCTGATGAATAAATTAAGATTAAACTTGTGAACAGGAGAACACAATATTTGAGAAGAAACATTTTGTTGTGATGAACCTTAAATCTTAATATAGCAAAAATTTACTTGCATTTCAACTCACAATTCACATAAATTAAAAATCAATCTTGCTTTAACTAATAATATATTTTGAGAATGATTAAATTCTTTTTTATTATGTACATGTTACTTTAAATAGAAACAAGCTAAATTCACAAGATGGTCTGACAAGACACCTGGGAACTCACCTGAACATTATCTTTAGCTACATCATCTAAATTATTATAATTGAAATTGACTGGTATACCAATTAAAACACCGAACCTGGAACCTGTACTACCTAAAATAATAAATTATTTGAGTCTCTATTTCAAATTTAGTAAAATCAAGAAATAAAATTTATAATATACACACATAGACACAACATAATTTTTTTTATATATTACTAAATATACAGTTTATTTATTATTCTAAAAAAATTATTAAAAAAACAGAGGACATACCAGCATGAAACAAATCAAATCCAAATACAGTAAAAGGTTTTAATAATTTTCTTTGTACTTCAGGTACTTTGAGGATATCTAAACATCTCTGATACCTATCGCGAAGAGTTTTTGTTAAATCTACTGGTTTCCCTGCACTGTAAAAAATAAAAACAGGTACATGAAAACAAGGTTATATAACCAATTATGTTCATTCGTTTGATTATTTAAAAAAAAAAGGCAAAACAATTATTTCAATTACCTGTAGTAATGAACAAACTCCCTGTATTTATCAATTAAAAATGTGTGAGGAGTAAATCTTACTGCTGTTAGAGCTATGCCGGTTCCAGTCACAACCACAAAAGAGAATTTTCTTCCCTGGTCTGTTAAAAACCAGGATATTGGTCTTCGGGTAGTCATTGTCTTCAGAATCACAAAATAAAATAGTAAACTAAAATATCATTCATAAAACTAGATATTATATATTTTTATTAGGTTATTACAAATTAAAATAATACAGGCATATGAATCTTCAATGAAATAAACAATTTAAATTTTAAACCAGATTAGAGTACACACGACACTATGAAGTATGAGAATTGAGAGCCCTCACAGATGACAGCTGACGAAAGGATTAAATTTTTTTTTTAAATATTATGGAAATAGTTTATGATTATTTTTCTGTCTGAATCTTTTTTTTATGGCTCTGGTACGGATTATGCATTAGCCAGCGTCAAGTATAAGATTTTTAAAATTCGTGCTTTTTGCCTTAGAAATTCGACCATGTCCTCCATGTACGGTTTAGGCACCCACTCGGTACCGCACAACCCTCCCAAAGGCCGAGAACAAATTTAAATTAAATTAAAACTTGCCCTCGAACCGGGAATCGAACCCGGTACCCCTCATCTAGGTGCCACTTAATAAGACCGCTAGGCTATGAGGCCCCTTCTCTAAATCTTAAAATGATATTAAAATTAGAAACCGGTAACCGGTTACCGGTCAGAATGTCAGGCGATCTAGTAAGTAGTAAGTATGTATAATGTATATAGTAAGTAGTAACTCGTAAGTTGTTACTTGTTACTAGTAACACTGGAAAGACCGCCAAAATAACCAAATGCTAACCTAAAACAGGAAAAATACAAAATGTTTATTGTTTTTGCTTTGTGTACATAAAAATGTTATTTGCTAAGTACAAAACATAATAAATAATGCGGACAAGTTAAATGATGATATATAGTATTTTAATTATGCTATTAAATTTTTCTTAATATAATTTAATATAGACCAACATTAAAGTTCAAGAATACCACAAAATTGCTCGCAAATGGTAAAGAAACAGAGGAATTAGCGAGAAATGAAAGGTTTATTCTATACGTAAAGAACATTGATGTAAATATGCAACTTTTGGAAGAACTAAGTAATTTGCAGCTGCAGTTCCTGGACTATGATTGGGTTCAATCTATATATGATTCTGAGTTCTTTGAATTTGGCGATTTGCCTTCTGAATTTCAAAATGCTATTGACTCTTCAGATGTAAACTTAACTTTACAAAATGTAATCCATGCAATTGATGATTGGTTATCTTGTAAAGATAATTCTGATGATGATTCTTCATGGGTGACACTCTCTAATCAAGTCAATCATAAGAATTTATTAGCCCTATTAGGCTATTATATTGACTGTGGAAATAAAAATATATTTCCTACTGAGGCTAGAAATAATGCAATGTGGGCATCTCGGCTCTATTTTAAGCTCTTATCTATACCTGGATATAAAGCCTACCATATTTATCACTCTCAACTATTTGCACACACTCTCACCTGTTTAAGTTACCCAAAAACTGTATGTGAAAATGAAGATAACTTTTTTAATCCTACACAATTGATAAGAGTAGTAAACTCTATTATTAAAGAACTAAATGAGTTTGTCCATGAGTTGAAAACTGTCATTGTGAAACTACAACTAAGTCCAGGAGACATAAACTTTGAGGATATTCTATCTAATCTGATTGATATCACTGGTGGATCTATTGTCACAAAATTGAATATAGGTATGTGGTAAATCAATAACTTGACAACAACCTAGCCTTTTTACTAAATTGTGCTATTTAAACTACAGCCTCAAAGCTTAGCAGCCTTAGATTTAGCTGTAGCTTTAAATTCAACATTATTTTTAAGGTAATCTTATGGGTTTGAATTACACTATGATTGTGTGAGTGTGTGGATGATGTTGACATAATGTTGAACTACACGTTAAAGATTTGACCTTTTAGCTGGTTAGTTGAATGGTATCATTAGTATTAAAAGGATCTTAAATATTTGGCTAATAAAGGTTTAAAATATTAATATATTTGTCTTGTTATTATGTTTCAGATAAGATAGAGCTAGCAAATTTATCCAAGGTTGTATATGAAGTTATTGACTTCATAATCTGCACTGCAGATGGCGAACCAAATGCTTTAGCAATTAAGTTATTGTTCAAGGCTATGCTTCCAAAATTTATTGCAGCATCATTAGACCATAAACAAGCTAATGTATGTAAATGTTAGCATTTGAAAGTAAATTAATCCTAGTTTTTATATGAATATAAGATACTTAATTTTTTAGTGACATAAACTCAAGAAATATAAAACATTTTCATTATAAATACCTAGTGTTTTATATTTTAATTCTATTTTTCAGAATATTGTAAGAGCGTCATATGTGGCATACTCTGGACTCATCTTAAGTAAATATGGTAAAACTGCACTTTCTAGTTATGTAGTGCTCTTGCAACATTTAACTTATTCCTTGGACGGATTGGTAAGCAATTTATTATAGATGTAATGATCATACAATTCACAGGAGCAATGTCTGTTACTCTATTGCACTTGAAACAAATGTTTGGAATAGAGATTCTAGAATTCTGAACTAACAATATAATCTATATACTGAAAGACTATAGCTACTTCCTACAAGGACACGCTAGAGAGACAATCTTTCTATTTGGGTAGGCCTAAAATCCCTACACAGACCATGTTTCTGTTTCATTATCTGATACTTTTATTAATGTTTTGTACAAAGTTTTGTTACAACAAGACAGGCTGACACATTTTTGAATTTGTTACATTCATACTTTTAAAATTAGCCTGCCAATTGAAACAATAATTATTGTTCCCTTCAAACCCAGCTATCAACAGCAAATTTTTCGTTTTCGAACCTCATTGTTAGGATCTTAGAGCAGTGTTGGCTTTGAGGCTTCAGCGTGCCACTCTCATTCCTGAGGTCGTAGGTTCGAGGTTGTGCACCAATGCATTTTTGTCTGCGCATTTAACATTAACATTGAAGGAAAACATCGTGAGGCTGGATATGGCATAGGAGGCTGACCATGCCTATTAGATTGACAAATGATCACGAAACAAATAATGAAATCTGAGGCTCAGACCTAAGAAGGTTGTAGCGCCACTGCTTTTTTGTTGTCGGGATTAAACATAGCATTATCATTTCATAGGAAAAGGCTGAAGTTCGACAGACACGGATTTCACTGGTAGTTGGTCTAATGAGTCTCTTGCCACAGAGATCATATTCCACCACAGTCAAATGGCTTCTCAAGTTAACAACTACTGCAAAAGTACCTCATCGACAGGTGGCAATGGTATAAAATTGACATGATTTGTATATTTATTTATAAGTTCTAAAAAAACACGCATGCCTAAATATATACAAATTTCACACACACAGACATCAATTATATTTGCACAGCACAAGCAAAGTTTTGCTGTGTTTAGTTGTTAGAACATGGAAATTAAAATTTATAAACGGCTCAAATGTTCTCCCTTTGGAGTAGTTGGAAACATTTGGGCCGTGGGGTACAAGTGCGCAGGCGCTAATTAAAGATTTAATTTGGCGCCTGATAGATAGTACTGGTGACCCTAGAGCTCACAATACACTATACAGTGGTAGAATACAATATTTATTTATTGCGCTATCGTACACAAACATGACAATTTATATTACATTAAATACGACAAAACGCGTTTTTCAAGATGGCGGCTGAAGCGCACCTTAAGTCATGACGCCAACTTGGATTTACATTCAGGGGACACCCCTGAACATATTTCAAAAAAAATCCGTTCTCTAGAACGTTGCATTACGAACCTACTGTTTTGGTTGGGGCGCTTCGACTATTTGACATACATAGATAGTGATAAGCATCGACTTTAAATCTTATTCTTATATTTTATTAGATTATCTCTATATAGTCTAGTCTATCTCGCTCTATCTCTATTTAGTCCTTAACTAAATCACTTACTTAAAACTGTTTTCCATTTTAGTAGTATAATAGGTAAATATGATTTATGGTTTCAGGAAATATTAGCTCAGCTCTTACCAAATGACGCAGAGAAACGGAATTCGGATTCTGGAATCGAAAGCCGAAAGACATCTATTGAAGATAATTTAGAAGGTATTATATTTTTTAATAAAGTAGGTATTTTTATAGAAACTGTTACAAGTGAAAACTTAAGGTTTTCACATTCAATTATTATGCATTAATAAAGCCTCATACCAAAAAAGGTAACAATAATATTTAAAGTTTCCTTTCAAAAAGGTTATCAGAACAATACTGATACATTATTACTGCTCAATAAAATAAACTTAAACACTTACAACTAGTTGCCAAGGGCCATGGTATGAGCTGCTCGCTGGTATATACAGGGGCTCGAGACAAAATCACTTTGCAACGGGCGTGACCCACTAACGACAAACGAATTTGTATGGAAATGGTCACGTGACAAAGCGTGAGCTAATTACATTCTCATACAAATTCGTTTAGTGGATCACGTTTGTCGTAAGGTGATTTTGTCTCAAGCCCCTGGAACAACATATTCATATTATGGTTCATAATAAGTATTTCGATTAATTTTTAACTGATTCTTTCCAGTACATGATAATAATAAGGAAGCAGTAGTAGATACTGAAAAGGACCAAGGGAATACAATGGAAGAGGACAGTCAATCACAGTCATCAATATCAGAGGTAACGGTGTAAATGGTCACAATAATTGTACAGTCTCTCAGAACAATATCTCTCCCAATAGTCTCGGGTGAATCTGGTCACCAACACAGGAATGTCCTAGTGCGAGGACCAGCGACTGTAAAATATTTAGTTTTAAAAAATTCTCGCGAAGATTATTTTGTAGAAGATTTTTCCTCTTTGTGGAAGCCAGTAGAAGTATTTTCGAATCAATACGACTTAGAGCCCTTCAAGAAAACAGCGTACAATTCCCTGAAAGGTCGGCAACACACCCGCTAGCCGTCGGCGACAAGTGTCCATGGACGACGCTTATCATTTTATTCAAAGTGACCCACCCGCCTGATCGTTTGGCTTCTCCTGTCCTGTCTCATCAAAAAAAGCAGTTTAACATTTTATTTTTATCCAAAAAAAAAAATTCAAATTGCCAATGGCTAAAGTCATTAATTTTTGTTACTAAGATGTGTTCTCTTTAAATTATATAATTGATGCGATTTCTATTTCTATTCTTAGACATAAAACTTCTTTACGCGACTTCGTTCACTTATACATAATATGACGTTTCGATTTATATCCACCAATTGTACTAGGAAATAGTAGTAGGCGCTACCATTGGCGTTGCCCTCAAATTTCTGTATCTAATTCAAAATTATAAAGTTATTTATTTATCAATAGGCAAGTAGGTGATCAGCCTTCTGTCTGCCACATGCCATTTTTCTGCATCCTCGAGCGAGTCTTAAATGCGCACATAGCTAGTCAAATATTTGTAACATTTTTGTTCCAGTTTGATATAGACCCATCAGAAGATTTATCTGGTCTAATAAACCAGCGCCGGCATTGCGTCCCTCATGGAGAAATAGTACGTGCGATATACGAACGCATAAGTGACGTATCGGGCACGCTGCGTGCACGGGCGATCGCCATACTCACAGATTTACTTGGATCTGACCATGATCCGATTATTGAAGCTATGAGGGTGCGTAAAAAGTGATTTATATAAATACTTTATTAATAAATAGACTGATTTAAGTGATAAGATGTAAGTGAATACGTAACAGCCTGGCCACGGGACATTCGCCGACGCGAATATTCGCGCGGTGCGAACAGCGATGCGTCTAGCGACTGAAATAAACTCATAGCAATGTACTAATCAAGCCACGCGCAACGGCGACCAGCGATGCGACCAACGAAATGTACCGAGCGAATCGCGCGGGCGACTGACGTCGCGACGGGCGAGCGAAACAAATGCATGAATCAGTACGGTGCAAGCCACGGAGTCGAGCGGCAGTCGCGGCGAATAGAGAAGGGAATAAATAAGTTTAGTCGTGGTCGCGGCGAAAAATGAATACAGAGTTTTTTGTTACTGAAATACTGGCAAGACCAGCTATTTGGAAGTCTGGCCATCCACAGCATTAATTTAATATACCTTAATCTCAAAAACAATTTTTCAGCGGCACTTAAAATTCTATTTGCATTAACTTTTTTCTCCAATTCTGGTTGAATATTCATAAGAATATAATTGAAGGTTTCAATACTCATTCTGGTATACTCAAAAAAATAATTCTGGATATATTCTGAATTTCTCATACTTCTTGTGGAATTCTCCACAATTTCTCCAAATATTAGGTCTTGCACCAAAAGCTATTACTTTCCAAGCAATATCGAGATGATTTCGATAAAGACATTTCGCTGTCGAACTTCCTTACTGGTCGCGGCGGCAAACGTGACTGGTCCGTGGCCTGCAAACGGCCCCGCGCGAATGGTCGCCTCGCCTCCCGCATCGCCGTTCGCACCGCCGTTCCCCGTGGCCAGGCCGTAAGAGTATTTTTGTGTAAGCTCTTCGTAAGGTTACTTTTTTTTAATTTTAATGTTTAATTTATAAACCTTACCTACAGAAACGTAAAAAGTTATCTCAATGTTGCCCTTGCTTTTAGACACGTTTCATTAATTTTAATAGATTAAATTTCATATTAATTGCGTATTATCTATTAAATTTTTAAAGTCTTAAATACTGAAAATTGTTTGATTTATTACAGATAGTTATTTTTTTTATAACATTACATTGAAGTTATGGGTCATTAGATGTTACTCTTTCACTAAGCATTTCCGAGCCATAGTTTAAAATCAAAATTTAGTTTCTACTATGAATCTGAGACCGGCTATTTATACATATAGTTTCTAAAACAAACACAAAGTATTTGGTTTTAAAATGTAGTTTAAATGCTAGGATCTAAGCGGCGACGGAACACAGTGTCAACTTGCGAAAGCGGCCACCCGTTGTTCGTCTGACGAGCGCGCAGCCGTACGCAAGGCGGCCGTGTCGCTCATACATCGGCTGCTCGTGAGAAACCCTCATCCTACACATTACTCGGTAAGTCTGTGAACCTGTCTCTACTGTGTGATATTTTGTATATGTTATACGAGTGTAAATTTATGTCTTTGTGTGTGTTTACGTGAATTAATTAAATTATTAGAAGCACGTTAAAGGCAAATTATATAAGCTTTAGTCAATTTTATATTATACAGAGTCCTGTAAATAATAAAACATTAATGGCCACACACACTAACGCGCATGCGCTAAAGCACGTACATGTCATCGACAAAAAATGTGAGACATTTAGTTTAATAGAGTTTATAATTTCTATTTAGTTTAAATTTAATTTATTTTGGCTGTTTTGCCTATATTTTTGTTCTTTCCTTTTGTGTTTTTTTTACCTTGCTTGTTTGTAATTTCTATGTTTTAATTTAATAATGGATGTGTAGTTGTGTAAATTTTTTAACACTTTATTGTATTTTTTAAATGCATGTAGTTTCAGAACTTTTAATTAAATGCAATAAAATAACAAATTAAACTCCACTTACTGTCACTCAATTTATACTTTCTAAAACGTCGAACTTACTCGACTTTGGTTTGCTTCGGAGTACATACATTGGAACATTTCTTTCGATATAACGATGGCAATACGACTATGAAAATGCGCAGTCCCTAAGCGTCTCTATAAAGAAAGTATACTGTATTGAGGAAAGAAATACAGTCAAAACCGTTTATAACGACATCGTTTACAACGACCTATCGGTTATTACGACCAGATTGTATGGTCCCGTCCGAATCCCTAGTAAACTATTCAGTAAACAAACCGCTTATAACAACATCGGATACAGCGACATATCGCTTACAACGACGAAATTTTATCGATATTCATCGGCTATAACGACCAACCGCTTCTTGTCTCAGCAAAACAAAACAATACAAGCGATTTTAAATCTTATTTATAAGCATTGAATGAATATTAGGCATATTATTACCTACGCACTTTCTCCCGCCTCATCCGAACCTCTTCCCGGCCATGTGATCTTGTATACTTTACACATGTTTAGTTCGCTAATTGACTGCGTGACAGTTTGATTTAAAAGTGTTTGTATTGTTTAGACTGTGCAATTGTGCATTTATGTAACACACAATGTCATGTCGCAAAAAAAGCGAAAAGTGTTTTCTATTGAATAAAAATCTCATGTCATATGGACATATGAGACTGGGCTAAAAATAAACAGACCAAAATGACTGATTACTTTTGTCGTAATAAATATTTTTGTTTCTTTTTTGACTCCTTTACTTAATATTAACATAACATATTATAAAACATACCTACCTATTCTAGATAGATAACTATGATAATATAACTATGTACATACATATGTACTGTACTTGTGTATATGACATTGCTTATAACGACTATCGGATATAACGTCGGCAACTATACGGTCCCTTCAATGTCGTTATAAACGGTTTTGACTGTAGTATTATTAAGTAACTCCCCAGTCTTCAGTATTAAGTAAAGTTCTGATTCAAATCCTTAAAACTGTTTACACTATCTAAATGAGTAGGCTAGAATAATTTCGTTTTTATTCGGTCGAAGTTTAATATTACGAAATAAAATAAATTTGCAGACTTTAGTATCTCTTTGCCGCGACGCCAGTATCCTGGTACGTGGCGCAGCCGTCAATGCTTTGGCAGATGTAGCGCTGAACAATCCAACTAAACTCTCACTCAACGCCTTCCTAACTGGGCCAATGCACCAACTGTCTGACCCGGAAGCTAAGGTAATATTATGATTTATTCTGTCATAAGAGCAGTGTTAATTTACTAGCTTCAGCGTTCGACTCTCATCCCTGAGGTCGTAGGTTCGATCCCCGGCTGTGCACCAATGGACTTTCTTTCTATGTGCGCATTTAATATTCGAACGAAAAGTAAGACATCCTGACAAAACCGGCTTGCCATAGACCCAAAAAGTCTACGGCGTGTGTCAGGCTCAGGAGGCCGATCACCTACTAGCCTATTAGATTGACTAATTATCATGAAACAGATACATAAATATGAGGCCCAGACCTAAAAAGGTTTTAGCGCTACTGATTTATTTTTATTTATTACTATCCTGTCAAAAGACATAATCTTAATGATTCGATAGGAACACTACTATAAACTAAGTAATGAAAATTTTTTATCAGAAAAAGTATGAAACGTTCATATATATATATATATATTTTCTTTAAAACATGTTTAATAAAAAAACCTTCCATTAATAATTGAAGTTTCAAATAAAATAAAAAAATTGTTTATTTTAGGTTAGAAAAGTTCTATTTGCATGTTACTTTAATTAAGGACGTAAAAATGTTGAAATGAAGAAATTTAATAGTAAGTAAATTCAACTAGCGTCGGTACTCTATAATTTCCAATAGCGACCCGGGTTTTGTAACTAATTTCGATATAATTCTTTCAATATATGGGATTTAAAAATGTATAGTATTAATTACCAGAATTAACAAGTTTTATAAGCGGAAATTATAATTTAAAAAGTTATAAAAACATTGATTTTTGTTTATATTTATTGAAAACAGATACAAGAACAAGTAATAAACCTTGCCCAAGCCATCATAGTGGCGCCCTTGCAAAAGTTCGATCCGGCAAATACCGACGAATGCCTCCCTTGGAGTTTCTTGGCGGGCATCGTGAGACTTAATATGAGGAAACATCTTCAGAAAGCTTGCATGCTTCTTGTGAAATCTTCAAACAGTATTAAGTGAGTAGTAATGATTCGTTAAAATTTAATAGCGTTTTAGGGAACGTTCAAGTATTACGTCACGCAATTTTTGGAGATTCTTGACCCCCCCCCATATAACGTGCCGTAACGTTTTTCTGTACCCAATAGTAAAACTTCGTGACCACCTAGTTAATTTTTATACATTAAAGTTACGATTATCTGGTGTAAAGTACTGGAAAGTCGAAAATAATATTAACAATACCGCGTAATTAAACGCGGGATTGAATCCCCACCCCGCATCGTAACGTTTCACAAAATGACCCCCCCCCCAAATTTGTTACGTAATACTTTAACGCTCCCTTATCATAAATAGTATTAGAAATTTTGTCCAAACTTGCGACTTGCCAATATTGTATTGAATCACAATAATTTAGCCACAAAATTTTTCTAAGATAAATTTTATTTTATTCTCACGTTTTAACAAAGTTAAACTAAATTAAATCTAACCGTATTAAACCATTGATTTTTGAAGTTATACTTCTTTAGGCGCGTTATGAAAAATTGATGAGAGTGAAATTTTACGATGCGCGCGCACCGTTACACAAAATTAATAGAATGAAGTTGCCTACGGAAGATGCTACGGCATTGGACATAATTAAAAAAAAAACATTCGAATAATAATAGAATTTATGTAAGAGAATAATAATAAATATTTATTTATTTAATTTTTCAAATGTAAACTGAACTTTATTGACTATAATGACACCTTTTCCAGTCTTTGATTATTTAATTATAATAAATTATTTGCATGCAATCAAAAACTATTTTTAATAATGCCAAAGAAGTATAACTTCTTACGCGCGTACATAAGTACACGCACCCTTTTTTTTAGTAGTAAATAGTACACATAGCGCCATCTAGTGAGTTATGTAAGCCACATGTATTAGTTAAATGACTTTCAATAAATCAGTTCAGTTCGTTCCAAGTCAAACAACAGACGCACATTATGGGCCCAGCACGGTTCCACTGCGTGTTGTTTCATGAGCCATAAATGGCATAAAAATTTATATTTAATTTTTCAGTCATCGGTTAGTTGACCTAGTGAGCACGCATCTTGGCGTGCTGTCAGACGCGCGTGACCTACAAAGCCTCGTGTTATTAACAAGCGTAGCGAGACACGTCGAATACAACGATGTAGCTTTTCTACTCGACTATTATTACAAACTGGCAGGTACTGGTCAGGTAAGAAAAACTTTTAAGTTCATCAAATGCTTCTAGGCGTTCGTCAAAATAAAACGCATACAACATCAAACTTACGCATTAACTTAAAGGAATTAGAACGAATTTTTTAGGAGAATTCAAAGGAATATTTATTTATTTATACTTCATTGCCATAATACACATAATTATACATATAAAAAAACAAAAAGTAAGTAGGTTACATAAATTATTAGGCAACGGGCGGCCTTATCCCTAACAAGCGATTTCTTCCAGGCAACCCTAATAAGGAACACAAAAAAAAACACCTACAGAGGGTAAAGTATAAGAAATGCATAATTAATTAACAAAAGATACTAAAAATAACATGCAACTGAAACTAAAATTAAATAAAATAAAATCTAAAGAAAAAATATAAATAATAGCATGTTGACTCACAATTAATATAAAAAAGTAGTAGCTAATCACGAGGCAGAAAGAAAATGATCAAAAAGGAGAATAATGAAATAATCTAGCTAATAATACTTATAAGTTATCTGTTACTAAACTATTGCTCTGGTTTGTCAAAATTATAACCGTGTGCGCATATTTTTTAATCCCACAAACATATCTATAGTAGATATAACATCGTTACCATGGTAACAAATACAGTACCCACTTTAATTCACGTTTTATAATACGAATGAATTGCAGGAGCGTGAACGCGATTGTCGCCTTATGCCGTTGGTAGTAGAGCTGATATCTCTATGGTCCCGCTTCGTAGAGGATGGGGCAAGAAAAACATTACGCGACCATCTCATACAAAGAATTCAAATTGATGCAGGTACTAGATCAATATTTTAATATTAAACAATCATTTAATAATAATTTGCGTAGAACATTCGAGTTATTGCAATAGTTACCTAAAATAAACATACGATTCGATATCACTTATTATTTAATATCTACGATATTTTTACCGTTACTATACAATAAAAAAAATGTGTATGTGTACAAAGTACACATGTCAGAAGTGAAACTTCTGTGGCAAACTAATCTTGTAAGTGTTGTTCATATTTATACAAATCTAAAAGTTTAGATTTCCGATACTTAGAGGGACGGAAAAAGGAAGATATGTTAGGAATTTCATGAATTTAATTGTCATTAAAATATTAAGTTTCGAATAATAAAAAATGTGGCGGTAAATTTTTTTCCAACGCCGATAAAGAAGTTTGACTCCAAAAAGCAACATGGCGCGTAACCGAAAAACGTGACGATTTGCTACAAAATTTCTCCCATACGTCGATAAACAAGTTTCACTTCAATAAAACTTCTGACGTTTCGCATACATTCCACTTACTCGGTAGACTTTTTATTAAATGTCACCTATGATCGTCTAGTTGCTAGTTCTACCTAATTTCCCATAGGTACCTGGAATAATAATGGGGCAATTAAATGCGTCTTAGTTACGGGCAAACGGGCAGGAGGCTCATCGGATGGTAAGTGTTACCGCCGCCCATGGATATTCTCAATGCCAGAGGGCTCGCGAGTGCGTTAACGGTCTTTTAAGAATTGATACGCTCTTTTCTTGAAGGACCCTAAGTCGAATTTATTCGGAAATATGTACTTCAGTAGCAGCTGGTTCCACATAGTGGTTCCAAACGCTCAGTTGGGAACGGCGGTCGTCGTGGTGATACGGGTGGAATTTCGTATAAGTCTGATAGGTCCAAATCGAGCGAGCAGTTTGTGCCCATGGGCGGACTTTTCACTTAAAATTAGGAGATCGTTCCCTCCTACTTATAAAAAATATAGATCTATATATCTGTTGTCAACACATATGATATAGCTATAAAAATATTTTCTTATTTAATTATATAAAATAAATATTTTAGCAACGTCTAAATGCAAGATGAAGTTTGTAAATAGTATGGCATAAATGTTGGTAATTGTTTCATTAATTAGTTAATTTTTAGTAACACTTTTACAAATTTCAGATTGTCGGCCGGCATGTGTGTCGCTCGCTGCGAATTTAGATCCTACAGATATGCATTGGGCTACGGACTTAATGAAAGCGTGTAAGTAGCTTTTTAATTACTTTTTACCTGTTTTTTCTATATATTAGGTATTTTAATTATTATAATTTGTATTTACAATTTTCTAAAGGGAGCGTTCAAGTATCAGAAGGACAGTACTGTAACCAAGTATAGTAAAACGTTTCTTGACCACCTATTGACTCTTTATACCTAAAACATACCATTATGTGGAGTAAAGTCGAAAATAATATTAAAAATAACGCGTAATTCAATCCCCGCCCCGAATCGTAACGTTTTACAAAAGGACCCCCCCTCCCCTCTAAAATTCGTTACGTAATACTTGAACGCTTCCTAACCTACAAAGTAATAATAAAAATAATTAAAAATAAAATTAAATCAAATTTAAAATAGTTAATTATTACCACCAGATGACAATTCAGTGCATCCATTTCTCTGGAACTGACCCAAACTTTTCTTTCATACATTATGTAATTTCAACAATAACACATACATACAGTCAAACTAATAGCCATCTTTGGTTAAAGCCAGTTAAAAATCTATATTATTGTTCTATTTGAAATGGGTATTCTATTTGGTTTATCAGCTGAGCGCCGAGCGTTAAGTGGAGGACCGATTGATGATTGGATTTGTGCGGCTGACCTTTCTTTGGTAGCGCCTGAACCGCCTTCCTTCGCTCTCATTAACCTCTATGTTGCTGCCTTACAGGCACCACCGCCTGGTAAATATTAATTTTTAATACTTTTTTAGATTATATATTGTTTAATTATTAAAGCTTATGTTTTGTTTTGGATAAAAAATTATAATTTTCCCGATGTGATGTTTTACAGTATGTATAATGCTAGATTTTTATTTCATAATAGATTCCTTTTTTCTTTATTAAATCAGTATGTTGTGTGCACCAATAGGTTTTATGTCTGTTAGCAATTTAACAAAACAAGCCATTATTACAGAATTTAAACTACACCTAAATGTATGTCACAGCCATCTAGCTTAATTAGCCGTTCAATTAACAGCCTAGCCTTTTGACCAAACGGCGCCGTTTAACTAACGGCTTGAAAGATGTTCAGCCAGTTGATCAAAAAGCTAGGTAAATGACTTGGATCGATGACGTTTCATTATTGTACCACCAACTTATCTGTGAACTGAGTGGTAGCGCCACCGTCGCTTTAGTGTTGCAAATTAATAAAAGTTACCCATGATTGGGTATGTCATAACAATTTTTTTTCGAAAATCTATTTAAAATAAAATAAATGTTGTTTTGCCCGGGGGAAACGGGTGCCAACCCCACAAACATGGGTTTAAGCTTGTATTGACCCCCCCTTCATGTTTCGTAAATAAAATTGCGTCTAACAAATGTTCCGCAAATCTGACATTTCAATGCTAGTCCATTGAAATGTCAGATTTATGGACATTGAAATGAAATGAAATGGACATTCAATTCTAGGTAACTGCCTGCTCTCGTGCCCATTCTAACCCTGTTCAATAAAAAAACATTAATATAAATGAATTTAATTTAGAGTGGAGCGAGGCAGAACGCGGCGCATGCGTAGCGGGCATCGGACGTATCTGCGTACGTTCGCGCGACGCGTCCGTAGTAGCGGCCCCACAGCTCGCCATTTTACTACAAGACCCCGCTGCCCCGCTTTGCGCCCGACTTAACTCTTTACTGGCGCTTACTGATGTTTGTACAAGGTAAATAAAATATAAGTATTAGAAATACTTCTCGAAATATAAACACGAGTTTATTATATTACTCGATATTATGGCCTTCTGCCACGGCCACTCACTTGCACCCGAAATGTTGAGTAGTACGTAAACCAAAAATTTTAGTTATTTAATGGATAAATAATGTTGATTTGAATTTCGTGGAAAAGGGCACTTAGACGTGGCACGCTTATAGTGTCTATATTTCCCCTTCATTATGTATCTATTCTGTAGTCTAGATATTATACGATCTATGTTTTTTTTAATCTCGATTTTGTATAGATCCAAGAAATAAACACTGGTATTAATCAGGACTCCATTTTGTCAATTTTCTACTCACCATAGATGTAAAAAACAGCTATATCTTTTTTCTAAGATATATTTCTTAAATGTGTTTAAAAAAGTTATTACCTTAAACATGTATTGCATTGTAAATACTCTTTAAAATTATTGATAACGTTTAATTAGTTTTAAAATATCCTAAATTATGATTATTTTGTATAGGTATACGTGTATAGTGGAGCCGCTGTTGAAATCAATGTGCGGATGTCTTAGCTGCGACGCGCCCGCAGAGTTGCGTCGCGCTGCCGCCCGAGTGCTCACACGACTGCTCTTAGGAGGTTACTTGAGGTTACGGACGCCTCTTTATTACCGGTAAACATTTATTTATAATCTTTACATTGAACCACCAATACGATCTTGATAAATTATTACTATTTATGGCATAAACTAAAAATCTATAATTACAATTAACTCGACATTTATTGAACAATATCTCTATGAATCCATATTGTTAGTAGGGGTCATGATGTGTTCAGAACATGCTTTTATACTATGTGCGGATGACAGTTGCTTAATTTTTTTTTAAATTTTTTGTAGACTAGAACATTCTGGCTAGATTAAATTTAAGTTACTACAGTTATTAATGATTTAATTTATTACGAATATGGTACAGCTGAAATACTAAGTCATAATTTGTAAATCGCGGCAACTTTCTAGAGTGAAACGAAACGTTACTGAAACTGTGACCCGCACTATTCTACAGCGCCACATACTATAGATGTCTTTTGTTTTAACATAAGTTTTATTCTAATTTGTTTTTTTATTTATTGCCATGTGTTAAACACTTTTATATATTCTTACTGCTCTATTGAGTGATTTTCCCTTTCTCAAATTAGATTTTCGCTCCGTATGTGTATTGCTTTAATGATTGGAGTATTATATATATTTAATAATTTACATTAAACAATAGACTATTTGACAATATGAAAAATGTGTAATAGTTGTAGTAATCCGTGTAAAACATATATTTAAAAGGCTTTGTAAAGTAAAATATCTTGTAAATAATCACAGTTTTATAAAATATTTAATGCTCGTGACAAAAAACGGCCACATGTTAGTCAAATCGACAATACCAGTAAATAATATGTCCTCTGTCTAATCCTATTACTACCTTGGAGTATATTTTATGGGAGACTGTTTTTGTTTGTAAGATAATAAATATATTTGTGTAATTTATGAATGGTAATTAACACGCAAAAGCCCTAACGTGAACAAACATGTCTACTGGTATGGTGCGACGCCATCTTGTCTATACTCTGATTTTTTATTCCGTAGAATTCTGACATTTCATAAGTGTTGCTACTAAATATGTTTTCCACCGTAAAGGGGACAAATTTGACCTATTTGAGGGCAATAAAACAAAATGCTACGTATTTTTTATGTTTTACCTACAAAAAGGTAAATCTAAATATTTACTTACTCAAGTGACCCAATCCAAACTATTATAACAAATATTTCAATATCACGAACAATATATGGAATTAACTTTAATTACTTTATTTTATTCTTTAGCTGGCATCACTGCCTATTAATTCCAGGTCTAGTGAACCTTTTGAAAAATAAAATGTTATCTTTACTTGTGCGTTTTTTACTGTTTGTGATGAAAAGGGACGTAATTATGACTCGCCGTTAAACTACATTTAATGTGGAGCATCGCACTTAATAAAATGGATACATTAACTAACAATAAAATGTATACAGTACCTATAGACTCAGATGTTCAGACTCGTATTGAAATTAAGGTTTGCCATCTCTGTCATGTGAAAAACTGATAGCTGTCAGAATTCTACGGAATTAAAATCAGAGTATAAAGTAGCGTCAGCTTCTTGAAATTATACAAATTAATTTTTAAAGCCAATATTTAACAGAATTAGATATAATTTGTATAGGTTTGCCTAACTAATAAATAATCAGTAATTATTTTTAAAACCTTTTCAAATATTTGGTAATATATTGAGATGGAAAAGGAAATTCAGCGCATGATTGTTTCAGCTTTTGTGCGCTGTTGGCGGACGAAGATCTGGAAGTCCGTGAGCCGGCAGAGTACTATGTGACGAGTTGTCTCACTGTTGACGTCATTTATCATCACTTTGTCGACTGCGTACTGCATTATAATAACGAAAACGAAGGTATAAATAATTATAGAGTTAGGTATATTTATTGTTCTTTAGATTTCTACTCTATTGGTCTTTGTATTAATTAGAAAATGAAACATAGCAGACACATACCATATACAACATATATGTAGCATACACACATTATTTATTAATTCCACGTTATATTTATTATCTAAAAATTCTCATTTATATTTCAAATTTATTTTTATTGAAAGTTTATCGACACTCGATCCAACCACAAAAACTGGTCTTGCTTGTTCCGCGCGTATGTGTGCGTGCACACACCTGGAAGTAGTGCGCTTTGTTACTTCTTGTTAGTTGCCCATGTGCTTAACTTTTTATATATATTTTTTATCGTTAAACCATTAAAAAAAATTATTAATTTAAAAATGGTGGTTATTTCATCTACCCCATTTATAAAAAGACATAAAAGTTATTATTAGAGAAGTGCCCTTAAAATTGCTTCACAGAGCTTGCTTCATAAGAAAAAAGTTATTAAAATAAGAGTAATACAATTAAAATAAACAGAAAGATACACATATTTTAAGTTAAATAAAAGTCCGAGAGATATTCGACATTTTCGAAAATTCAAAATATTTAGTTCCTTTATTCGAGTCTTTTCGGCATCAAGACTCGAATTAAAGGAACTATTTTCATCAGTTTTTTTGGATAGTATTACCTTTACTTTTATTTCAAGTCGCAGTAATTGATGTCCTTATAAAATATTGCATTTCACTTCCAGACAGGATGTCCTTCGATTCCCGTCAACTTATATACGACGTAATGCTCCAACGTATGTCAGTGGTACAACGATTGAATATTCAATGTCGATTAGCGAGAGAGATTCTGACGCATGCAGCTGATGAAATAGAAGAGATACGTGATGATGAAGAGCTTCCGGCGCCACTTAATGCTGCCCTGTTGGATACGATAACGTTACTCTGTGGACCTCGGATGAAACTGCCCAGTGAGTACTCTTTACACTTGCTTGCATTTGAAAATAGTTGATTCTGTATTTGGACAATGCGATTCCTTAGAAAAAAAAATTAAGAAAAAAAGACTGCCTTTTAGTTACTTTAAGTCCTTCAATTTAAGTTAAAATGTTTATAAATAATTCTGACATGTTTGTAGGTTTAAAATATACTAGTAAAGTGCGAATATCCACAGATTGCATTAAACGTTTGTAATAAAACGAGACCCAGTGTAAAACCTCATGGACAAGTCATGCGGCCTTCAGCCACCTCACAGGCTGAGGGACATAGACCAAAAACTATAGAGCATAAAGATAATTTATGTATATCTATATTAAATTTATTACAGAAAAACCGGAAAAGTCTGGTGAAGCTGATATTGAAGATCTTCAGGAGAGAGTAACCACTAACATTGTGTCTCATGTAAGGATTATTTATTAATTTACAGCACGGAACTTGTTAAATTTTTGAAGGGATTTAAGGGTAATCAATAGTCTAGGCAGTTTATATTGTAATTTTTTAAATGTTATACTATTTTTGGAAACGTGTAAATGTAACTAGGAAATTACACACTTGCAATACAGTTCTAACTACATTCGAGAACACTGAAATTTGTAGCATTTGTAACTATTTTGTCTATTTTGTAATAATCTTATGGCTTTACTCTAAATTCGGAGCCATGCCATCACTGTCAGCTGTCATTGTCATTAAATATCACAGAGGTCATAATCAAATCAGTTCAAAACCGTATTAGTCGTTTATTTGATTTGACATTAGATCATTTTGCTAGATTCATAAATAAACGACTATTCAATAGTTAATAGGAATAGTGATTCCATAGTCACTATTAGTAAAATTATTTTTTCATTATGACAAAACAATTAATGACAATGACAGCTGACTCTATTGCTCTGATATATTTAGAGTCTGGCTAATGAAAGAAGATAACGAAAAAGCGCGGCAAATTCAAAAAAATTGAGTATGGTATCCCTAAAAGTTTGATATATTTTTGGAATGAACTTACTTGATACTTGGTTTTATTTTATTTTTTACATTGGTAGTAACGTATTTAGTCTTTTACTATTGATACTAAAGGTGACTAGCATTGCATGGAAAACTAAAACTATATTTATTATAAAACACAACTTTATTAGCAATAAAGAAAAATTAGAATAGAGAAAAGAAAGAAAAAAAGAAAAAAACCAATATGCATAGATTCTTCAGAGTCATTGCTGTTATCACTGTCTCTCACATTGATTATGAATCTTTCTAAATGTTTAGGCTATTATACCTGTTAACTATTCGGAAAAAATATATAATAGAAATAAAAATGAGTAATTGCATGAAGTATCAAGACAATAAATCATACTAACCTAAGAAATTCAATGACATTCTGTGTTGCCATCCGAAAGTTTTTAAATAATTCAATTATCTTCTTTCATTAGCCAGACTCTATATATATTTATTGTTGTGCTTAATAAATAACAAAAATAACTAAATATTTACAGAAAATGAAGCGTACAGTGGCAGAGGTGCTAGTACCAGCAGTACTACGATTGTACGCTCGTCTACGAACCCGCGGTGGACAATTAGCTACGTATATAGTTAAGATTGCCACAGACCTACATAACGATTACCGCCAAGAGGTAAATTATATTATAAACTTTATTTTTTAATAAATAGTCCTTCACTGAGATAATCATTGAAAGTTATGAGCTCTGTCTGTGTCCAATAACTTCTTACAGTCTCTATTAAGAGGCAGATACTGTGTTTAATTATATATATTTATTCATACTATTATTATTTTTTTAGATTTTAGTTTAGTTTTTTTGTGAGTATACTTCTTTCTTGTCATGTAATTTTATGATTTTTTTTAAATTATCTTTTTGCCTCTCTCGGGCCGTGGTGGCAAAAAGATAATTTAAAAAAATCCATTACAATAATTGAAATCCCAAACGGATAGTTTGTGAAAAAGACATAGATTTTATTCTTTAAGACATACTATCATTAAGTACAAGCAATATATCTAATACAGCCTTCAGTTTCTTCAATAATCATATGAGTTCTAGGAATTAGGAAGATTTTTTTTTCACAGAACGATAACAATATATTATATTATATATATAGGCTCTACATACGGCTGTTATTTAAATGTCTATAGTGTAGTCCGTAGTGTAGATAACTACAATCCACGCATGCGCTGTCCTCATACGTATATACACTTTATGGTAATCGCTCCATTAAAAGCAATCTTACCATCAAGTTATATAATATCTTAAATAATTAAATTCACTTTCAGATTGAAGAGCTGATAGAAGACGACGAAGAATTAGTAGAACGCGTGCGTCACTTCCAAGACGCGATCGGATTGGAGTCGTCATCGGGCAACACTCGTAACCTCGTGACGTCGTCCGCCCCACCCGATCCCGAAACGCCCCGTACCCAAAAGAAGAGACCACGCCCTTACTCCCATACGCCCCGGAAACGGAAACTTAAGATATAATTATCTTTATCAGAGGTCGGTAATGCGTATTGGATATAAAAATCCGCTTTCTAATGGTACGAGATGAGAGTGAAGTACTCTAAGGTACATATTTTAATTCGTATCTCAAGTCACAATCCCATCTTGAGCGCTGTCTTTATACAGAACAAATGGTTCGCTCTTGAAACTAGATTTAAGCTTTATTGACGTTTTAGAATTTAATCTTATTGTTAATTAAAACGAAATGCTATTGCAAGCGGTTTAAGTAATTAAATTACCAACTGTTTGAATAGAATATTAATAAAAAGAAAATAGATAAGTATAGAAGTTTATACCAGTATTTTAATGGAATTTTCGGTAGCGTTACAACTCATTAATTAAAACAAAACTATTAGAAATAATAGGTTTTTAGAAATGTATATTTTTTTATTTTGCTTTTCTATTTTGTAAAAGACAAAATCAACGGTGTGCGTAATTTTTTTCTATATATATTATGTCTTTTGATTTTTTATGCATTATTGTTCAATAATTAAGGCTAGAATTTTTAATTAGCTATTTAACTATTTTGAAAACCAAATGTATAAGTTCTATTGCTTATATTGACGTGCTATATGTATGTTTAACAGAAATTATGTGTGTAATATTAAATCCACCTCCTACTGCTCCATAGAGTACGGAAATTATGGAAATATTTTAAATGTAAGTAATATAATTAAAATAAAAAGTTTAAAAATAGTAGTGAGAGTTTAATTTTTGATTAGAACAAGGCTTTAAGTAAAAATGGATGCAGCATATAAACTTACAGCGTACAGATGAAGTAAATGCTCTATCTGTACGCTTTATTTAGTCTTTGGCTCACCCTGTGGCATAATTTATGCTTATAGAATGGGTAATAGGAAAGTAAGTAAAGTCATAAAATATAAATAAATAGTTTTTCAAAATCCTTTGGGTCGATAAAGGCAAAATTTAAAACTTAGCACCTTATATTTCTATAACCCTAATTATTATAACTGCGAAGCAAATTTCAGCACGTTCCTGAATCATTTTATAACTATTGAAGATCTTAATTTCTTTTTAGAGTGGCGGTGTCCGGTTTCTTGATCCACATCGTTGTATCGTCCCGGAACCGCTGCCCCTATCACTAGAGATATTCATTTTTGTCTATGCTCCGGATCTCGACAGCGCTGTTGTAGAGTGGATCCAGTTGTTGCTCTAATTCAATCGATCCAACGAGTTGGAGATTGGCCGCGCGTTCGCATCGACATTTTGAATCCTACAATATCCGTATCTGTACAAGGTACATATAGATACCGCTGCCCTCCGTCGAGATTCAGGAACAACGCCCCTGGATCTCTCCTTCTGGTTTGACCGTACCGACAGCTGTCGTCTCCACGATTTATGTTATACCCCATAGAGCTGGTTTCCTATTCGAACCTATCGCCTACTCCGGTCTATGGAAGAAGCGATGTCCCGCGACGAGGATGCGCCTAACAGGAATTACCCCAGTGAAATATAGAGGTGGCTGTTTTCCTTGGTCCGGTTTAGCGGTCTCGTACGTGCAGCGTAGCGCGAGACCGGGGCAATTGCTATTGAAGACTTCCTAATAGTTCACCAGTTTTGTAAATCCTGGTAAGGGACCAATTCTCAGCAAAGGCGAATCGTTTAGCGCAATAAGTATCACGATCGATTCATAGATGGAAGCGTAGAGGACCTTTTATCAATCGCCTTTACTGAATATGATTTCACCTTCGATTCCGCTCTTATCTTAATATATATAAATTACGTGTCACGTTGTTTGTTCGCTATGGACTCCTAAACTACCGAACCGATATCAATCAAATTTACACACCGTGTGCAGTTTGATCTAACTTAAAAGATAGGATAGCTTACATCTCAATTTATACCCTATACTTTACCATATAATTTATATTTTGCAATAAAATTATTTTATTGCAAAATATTTGTTAATTATTTAATAATCACAATTCTATCAGATGGCGCTGTGTTGAAAGTACCAACGTTTCACATAAGCTACAATTTAATGGCATAACCACCAATAAAGCATGGTGGTCCCCATGACTGGTGTTCTCCTACCGTTTCCCTTGAATAGTTTGCTACTATGTAATATAATAAAAATCTTAGCCACAGCAACGTTTGACCGGTCTGCTAGTAGTTTATATATTTGTGAGAGGCTTAGGTTAGGTGAGACATGCAAGCTTACACCGCCAACGCAGCAAGCCTTTTTGGTACCATTTGTAAATGTTTAATAAAACTAAAACGAAAACAAATTTAGGAGCTTATCTAGTTTTTAATAAAAAAGTAAGAGCACCGGTTTCATATTAAATATATTTATTTAATTAGATATTGCAACATTGAAATTGGTTAACACATCAAATTGTTGATATTTTACAATAACGATCTTAATTTACGCAGAAGTAAGAAACAATCAATAAGCTATAAGGAACTACAAAAATAAATGAAAACACTTCTAAACGTTTTTTATTAAAAAGGCATACAAGAATAGTTATGTATAAATTAACTTAAAAAACGAATTTATAACAAATACAACAACAAAATTATTAAAGTTCTTTGCTTAGATTTAACTTAGTATTTAAATCCGTTTCTGTTTGTATTGTGATGTTCTTGCTAAACGTCTTCTTCAGTAACATACTAATAGCGGCTTCCTCTGAAAAAATACCAGAATTTGTAAATTGTAAAGTCATTAAGTCATAAGCCTGATCTGCTACAATAGTTTAACTCATATTTGTATAGAAGAAGATTCCTTTGTATTTCTATTTTATCACAAACCTGGACAAACTATTGTTTAGAAAATCATTTATATATTTTTTATTAACAATGGAAAAATAAATTATTTATTTTTTAATATGTACAAACCTGTGACTTGAATTGCAAGAAGTTGGTGAACTATATGTCTCGCTGTAATTTTAAATAACTCTCTATTACTTATTTTATTTTTCTTATAGTAAGGCATCAATAATTTAACAACTAATCCAGCTACGTCTACTTTTTCAGTTTTCTTTTCTTTTTTCCGCTTTGTGTGATGCTTTGTTACAGCTTTTTCTCTTTCATTTGTTCTCGATTTATGGCGGTCCTCGGGTTTTTTTATTGAAATTTCAATATTTTTTTGAGATTTACTGCTCTTTTGGGGAGATTTACTTTTATTAGATGTTATCTCAAACGAAGATTTGGTCTCACTGGTAGCAAGTTTCTCTTCCTTGATCTCAGGCAACGCTGGTTCTGGCTTCAATTCAGCAAATTGTTGAAGTTCTTTTAAAACTTTATCTGCTTCAACACTTAATTTATGTGCTTCAGTAAGTGATTTATCATCGAACTTTGTCACAATTCCACTTGTAGAACATTCCTTGTTAGAAACAGTTTCTTCATTATGATCAGTGTTTTTTTCTTCCTCTATAACTTCAGTGATGTCGTCTCGCTGTCTACTTGAGGAAGCTGTTTGGTTTTCTTGTTCTTTATCGAGTACCAATGTTTCATCTGCAGCGTTAGGATTGGCTTCTGTACATTTCGATTCGTTTATGACAAGTTCCTTTTCCGAGTTAACACTGCTTACTGAATCATTTCTGGGCTTCTTTACTGTTTCACTTCTTTTGCGATGGTGATGTCGTTTCGATTTCTCGGGTGACTTTGTTGCAAGATGACTTGATTGATTCGATTCTTGACTTGAATTTTTACTCTCGTCGATTACAAGCTCTTTTTCCGAACTTATACTTCTTGTTGAGTGTTTCCTGTTTTTTTTCTCAATTTCACTTGCACTCTGCTGTCGAGATAGTTTTATCTTTTCTTCCTTCTGTTTGTCTCGATGTTTATCTTTATCTTTATGCTTTTCCTTGACGTCTTTATGTTTACTTTTGTGCTTATCTTTATGCTTTACTTCATCTTTTTGTTGTTCGGAATCACGGTGCATTTCTTTCGAAACTTTTAATTTTTTATGGGACTTTGAATCTAATTCGCCCTCGTCGGATGATTCACCAAATAAGGCTTTAATTTTTCTTTTTGCTGGGCCATGCTTTTTATTAGGGGACCCTTTTATAGTTTCATCAACCGGGTGCGTATCCTCCTGTTCATGTTCTACTTTTTCTTCGTTTGCGCGTTTACTCGGAACACCCTGCAGAGTAATATTTATAACAAATGTTTTCGAATTAGAGTCATTTTTAGAATTTGAACTTATTTCCTCAATTTTTAAGGTTTTGTCGATATCATCTTCATCTGTACTATCTTCGATCTCGTCCAATTTTAGAGTTGATTCACAAGGGTCTGGTTTAGAGTGTTCATCAATAATAAGTCCACCTTCATCGTCACTAGCGCTTGAGGAGATTTCTGAAGATTCTTGCGTCGTCTTCGGGGTAAAGAAGCTTTTCAGCTTGGTTTGTGTAAGAGAATCTTTTTTGAAGGAATTAGCCTTCCGTTTTGTTTCTCTGTCGGCTTTCGAAAGTTCTCGAGCTCCATTTTTCTCCTCTATTCGTCCTGCAAATCAAATATTTGTTATAGCTCTCTCGTTACATTATGCATTCATTATTAGAGATATAATTTGATCACCTTCTAACTGGGAAGCAGTAATAAATCCGTGCGATTTATGAGATTCCCCTTGTTTGTTCTTTTCAAAGTCCTTTACAAGTTCGCCGAGAGTTTCCCGCTTTTTAGGTTCAAATGTTTTAAGACGAGAGTAAAGACTATCCTTAGATGCTTTTACTGATGCAATCTGAAAAATAAATGTGCAATGAGCAATCTTATTATACCTTATAGTAACTATTTTTTATAAGGATTTTAGTAACTGATAACGTTATTTATAATTATTTAGTAATCAATGATCCAAGTTTAACATAATTTTTACGTATTGGTGTTGTTCATTTAGTAGGGTAAGGTACAGCAAAACTTAGTTCTTGTATTATTATTCACATATTATAAAGAAAAGGTTAATTTATTAACTAGTCTGACACTTACGTACTCCTTGAAATGCCTATTATCTTGGAAAAGCCGCCATCTATATAGAATGCACTTACCAGTTTAGTCATCGCTCGTCTATACAGGCTTATGACCGTACTGCTTGAAAAGGCCTCATATTCCAACTCGATAGCGCATTGTTCTACGTTATTCTTTGATAGTGGCTTTATGGGTTCATCTACGTCTTTTAACGACGCTAAATTCTCATTAAGAGCATTTTTTAGGAGAGATAAGTAACTTTCTCTGCTTGCTACTGTCAGTCCATTTACCTATAATATTAAATATGAATTTAAAAATAAATAATAAAACCTTTAATTATCCCAATTTACACAAATGGTACATCCTAATTAATAATTATGATAAGTAAACTGCTTTAATATGGTAAGTTTTATATTCAATGTAATTCTAGACAAATATTTTAAAATTATTATCTAAAAAAGTTTTAGCTTAGAATTGCAAATCGATAGTATTACAGAGTAGCCCTGCTGTACATAGTAACTCAATTCCAAGTGTTATTTATTTATGAATAACTTACTTTTGTGCTTGTACTATCAGCGGCTTTGCATTTTGAGTATTTAGCAGATTCAGAATCATTTGACTTTTTGTCCTTTTCGATAGACTTCTTTCTTTGAGCAAACTCGTGCATAATAAGGGAACGTGTCTCTTCGGCAACTTGACGTCTACTGCTTTCACCGTCGGAGTCATCACCACCATCACCGTAATATGATTCTATTTCCCTATATTAACCAGTTTGTGGTATAAGTGAATTGTTTTGATGAATTTTGATTAGTTGGGAACAACGGCTCTTTTTTATTCTAATTCTACGAGACACTTTTATTGTATTATCTTTCTTGTGTGTTCTCTTTAGGACCCTAGAGAGAACAGACAGTCTTGGGACATACTAATTATTGATATATTTAATACCACTAGATAATTACGCTTTAATTGCGTACCAAAGCCAATAATTATAATTCCGTCGAAAATGGATGGAACGCCAAGTAAGTAGCCACCAAGAGACGAAGCTTAAGATTAAATACATTATAAAAGCGATGTAATATTTAATTTTACATTTAAATAACGCTTCGAATGCTTTAAAGCGATGTAATTTCGGGTTTAAAAAGTAGTACGTTTGTTTTGGGTACCATAAACCCCATTTATTGTAACACATCTTTCATTATCAACATAATAATCACCTCTTCTGTCCGTCTCTCCCCTGTCCATAGAGGTCGGATGAGTCATCGTGAGAGACAAAGCCCGCACGATGCAGCGTGGCGCTCATGGCTCTTCGCATGTGTTGTTCGAGGGCACGTCGTACGGCGCGTGCGTCCGTGCAAGCGTCGCATCGCGTACCGCACCGAGGTGGTTCTTCGCCGAAATAATCCGCGAATGTTTTGTGGCGGCATCTATTTGTATATATATTTAGCGTAATATAATAGCACTAAATTGAGAAGTCTAAACTTATTATTTTATTTTTGCTCTCAAACTGACACACAAATATGTTAAAAATAGGGCAATTAGATACTTATGAAAATATGTTATAGAATGTGTGAAAATGACATGAGAATTGAATATGGCGCATATCCAGGTCCATGCAAGTCATGAGGAGACGTATTGAAGAAGTCGCAAGGGTTCGCCAAGAATTCGCTTATATACAATGTAAATACATACATAATTATGTAGGAAAAAAGTAAATAATTATGATTATGATAACACTATTCTGAACGCGATATCACGAAGAAAGTTAAGTACAAAGTAACAATCAGTTTAAAAAAACCTTTAATAAATTTTAGAAACTATTTTACTAAGATTAGTTTTTCTTAGCACCAAAGTATTTTGAAACAAACACCAAAAAGTGACTCACCCAACATCTTCGCAGTATTTGACCATGATCTCGAAACTCTTATACGCATTTTTACATCGTTGTTTTTGTTCAGGAGTCTTTGAGCGCGCGATGTCAGATTTGAGCAAAAAATCGACGGCATTGCGTTCACTTCGGCAGTAGTAGATCCGACAAAACGCCGGTTTGCCGTCTCTGCCAGCCCTTCCTGACTCCTATAATGTAATGATTGACACTAAATTTAAAACGATTTCATAAGGTCACAAATAAAAAAAAATAATAAAAAAGTGAACACTTTTGATTATGATGAATGTTGGAACATATAAAAGAAGATATTTTAAACATATTCTTGAAGAATCTCAATCAAAGAAAAACTCACAAACAATGTTTACATTAGATCACTTAATGATGCAATAATTTTTATTGCATAAATATTTATTGCAACAAAATTATTATATTTTTAATAATCACGTAGCCATAACCTACTTGATAATAGGCTGCAACATTTTGTGGTAGACCCCAATGAACCACAGCGCGTACTGATGCCTTGTCAACACCCATACCAAATGAAACAGTTGCACATACACAAGGAAATTCACCATTGAACCATTGTTCTTGCACTGACACCCTTTCAGAACCCTTTAAACCTGCAAAATTATACAGATTTAATACTATTTTATGTAATTCTAATATTTTAAAGCTGAAGTGTACATATTTGTTTGGCTCATGGGCTAATCTCAGGAACCAGTGGATAGATTCGTATAAAAAAATTGTTTTATGGTCCAGTTATTGAGGAAGACCCATTTGCTGTGTTTGGATTAAGGCGGGTCACATCACAGGTTAGAGCTATCAGAAGTTTGCCAATGATAAAGTTTTTTCAATTCTTTTTAACATAAAAAGTTAATAAGTTATATTTTTTATACAATAATTTGCTATCCAGTTTGATAGGATAAACTAAAAACATTACCTACCACCATGATAAGCTAATGATTTAACTCCTTTATTACACAGCATCCTAGCAATGTCCTCTGTTTGTTCTCGAGTCCGACAGTATACAATAACTGAATTTTTATCTCTCTAAAATAGAAAAAGGATATTATATTTGTTTGGGAAAAATTCAATAATAAATAAGTCAGAATACTTACCGCCTTTACATTGTCATCATCCTTTAAACATTTCTTCAGAAATTCGGCTAAATCACCAACTTCGTCTTCAATGCAATTTTGGTACACTACATCATAGAACAGGTTACGTCTAAAGCTAGGAGTCTTAAACTGTGCCACTGGATGTAGCAACTTAAGGTTCTCTAAAATGTCCTTAGTGACTTCGGTACTTGCAGTTGCAGTAAGAGCTACCCAAGGTATACTTTTAAATTTTTCACGTAGATATCCAAGTTTTAAATAATCAGGCCGAAAATCATGCCCCCATTCACTCACACAGTGAGCTTCATCAACAATTATGTATGAGACCTTCTTGTACTTTACGAGATGTTCCAAAAGTGCTTTGAATGTTACAGTAGCAGCCTGTTCTGGAGTTATATACAAAAAACGTGTATTTGGTTTCATACTTTGTAAATCATTCAAAACTCTTTCTCTGTCTTTACTCGTCATTTTTGAATTTATTGATTCAGCTTGTATTTTTAACCTAGTCAAATGGTCTATCTGATCTTTTATCAATGCAAGTAAGGGTGAAAATACTATAGCAACTTTATTGTCCTGCAACATAGCAGGTAATTGGAAGCAAAGTGATTTTCCAGAACCAGTAGGCATAGAAACATAAACATCATGGACACCTATAACAAAACAATTTTAAAACTTATATTAATATGAATACATATGAAAGGTACTTTTGAATTTGGCGCGCTTTTTTTCTAAGTGTTGGCAATACTGCATCGCAATAACATTCAGAATCTTCAAATGACAAAACAAATTTCACCTTAGAAAACTATTTCCAATTTACGAAATGTTATTAAGAATTGTAAAGAAATTGTAATTACCTCGCGCAATTGCTCTGACAGCCCTTTCTTGAAGCTCACTTTTAAATTTTTTGTGACCAAAACATTGCAAAAGTTTTTCTGTTACGTTATCCATCACGGTGTCTTTGTTGGCACTTAACTATAAAAGGTACGGCACTTTCATATAGTAACTTACACACAACACCTTTTTGATTGACTTAATCATTTTCCACAAGTTTAAAAATATAATATTTGGATAATATTATTTTACAACCTCGAATTAACATTTTGATTCTTATTTCTTTGAGTACTGATATTTGACAAGCTGTCTAAACGCCTGCTATTGGCCAAGGCCAAAATGACGTTGATTGGACAATCACCAATCATGTTTTTTTATATTCTGTTTAAGCCTACAAAATCAAAGCGAGGTAATTTTAATTTTTAAGTTTATATAATACGAGTTTATCTTAATTCTGACCTAAGCACTAAATTTACATTAAGCTAAAATTTAGACAACTTTAATGAAATGGATATTTCCTTATTCTTTAGATTTAGTGGGAGACATGAGTAAACGGAAAAATCCATCTAACAGCAACAATTTAAATGCAGACTTCTGTGAATTCCTATCAGAGTTAGCAGAATACGAAAAGAATGTCAGCCGTAACATTCATAAGTACAATGCTTATAGAAAAGCGGCTAGTGTATTAGCTTCTCATAGTAAAAGAATTAAATCTGGAGAAGAAGCTAAGAAATTAAATGGCATTGGTGATAAGATATCTTTGAAAATAGACGAGTTCTTACAAACTGGAAAATTGGGGAAATTGGAAAATATACATAACGATAACAAAACACAAGCAATAACTTTATTAGCACGCGTCTCAGGTATTGGACCAGTAAAGGCGGCGGAATTAGTTAACAGTGGAATAAAGACGATAGAAGAATTAAAACAAAATAAAAATAAATTAACACATCATCAACTGATTGGATTGAAGTAAGTCCTTACTAATAATTCCTAATTTACATACGTAAATAAAAATAAAATAATGTGCCTAACAAATAACATGTCTCGTGTCTTTGATTTTCTTATTTGTTGATTACGTCAACAGTAATTATTTACTTTTTTACACATATTACCCACACATTGTCTATGCTTACAAACAAAATGCATTTTCGAGGATTCCTACAAAACATTAATACGTTGATGTACTATTATTTTTTAGAGTTTTGCTTACTTTTGCTGAAAAGAGGAAGGGGGGGGGGTAAAATATGTATATAAATTGCAGTAAATCTGCTTACGTAATACTTGAACGGCCACACTATATCAATATCCAAATTTGACTTAATAGATCAGGGTAGAAGCCTTTAAAAAATAATAAAAAGGGAAAAAAATAATAGTTAGATGAAAAGTGAAAACCATTGGAAAATAAGGAGAATATTATAAAAATGAAAGGAAAGGACTTTTAGCTTTGCCGGAAATCGAGATAAACAGTTTCTTACCCTTAAAAACTCACTTCCTCCCCCTTCCTGACCTCAGATCGTCCGTAAATTATTTTTCCTTTATTTTTTATAATATTCTCCTGCTTTTCCAATGGTTTTCATCCTACTATTTTTTTTTTTTTGGGTTCAAAAATTATCCCTGGTCTATTACGAATAACTAGTGTTTCATTGGAAACCGATGTTGTATTTAGCATCTTATGAGAAGTAAGGCAGTTTAATTTTTTTAGGTATTTTGAAGACTTTGAAAAGAAGATACCTAGGTCAGAGATCCAAGAAGTAGAAACTATAATGAAGAGAGTTATCTCTGATCTAGATCCGGAGTTTATGGTAACAATATGTGGTAGTTATAGGTTGGTATGGTAACTTATATCTTATTGCGACTTAACGTTATTTTAATTTAAAATGGATACAAATATATTTTGTATTATAAAAACAGTAACACTCACTATTTTCTTAATATTGACACCTCTAATGGATGTAACAATCATTTTCGAGCCTGGGACTTCATTAATTAACCCTTAAGCATTGTCCGCACTGGCAGGCCTTTTGATCAGCGACCAGGCTATGGTCACAACATCTGTTTACCTAGGCACAAATCTAGCGATATACCAGTTTGGACGTAGCTTTATATTAACGGAATTATCAGGAAACGCTTAAATAAATATATTTCCCTAGGCGTGGTAAATCAGAAAGTGGCGATATTGACGCATTAGTAACTCATACCTCACTAAGGGCATCAAAGGATCACAAGAAACAAGGCGAATTACTTCTTAACAAAATCATTGACGCTTTAGAAGTACTAATCACTGAAACTATATCGAAAGGAAATACGAAATTTATGGTAAAGTCAAATTAAAGCTGCTATATATATTTATTTTATTATTTTACTTTTACCCCTTCTTGTTCTTATTCAAACTATGGAGTGGGCAGAGTTTTGATTGCAAAAACAGACTATATGGCCTATGGGCCTGCTTCCAGCATTGCTTAGGCTGTAAGTATCTGAGACGTATTTGAGATCCCGGATGCATGTCATATGATTTCGTATATTTGCGACATGTTTGGTAAGATTGTGAGACGAATGTAAGATGTTTTAATTTTTTAATTGTAATTAAATTTGTTAGTATTTTTTTACAATTGCTATACTATATGTAGGTTGTCCTCGTTTTTTTAAATATCTAGAGCACTCAACATAATATCCCCCTTATTTATAAATACTAAATCAGTATTGAACTTCTTAACTTCTTCTGTCAAATTGTGATTTCGCTGTGATGAAAATAAATACACAACTGAACCCAAAAGTTCGTTTGGTACGTTTGATCTGATTATTTTTTCATAAATAAGGGGGTTAAGCTATTACTAATTTTTATATTATTTTAGGGTGTATGTAGACTATCCCCCGAGCATTCATCCAGACGTCTGGATATAAGGCTCATTGCACACGAGCAGTATTATTGTGCAGTGCTTTATTTTACTGGGAGCGATGTGTTTAATAAGGAAATGCGTGCGCATGCATTGGAAAAGGGATTTACACTTAATGAATATTCGCTAAGACCTATTGGAGAGACTGGTGAGGATTTAAGATATTTTATTTCGAAATTTACAGTCTTATTACTTTTATGCGAAACCTTTTTTGATATTTTACATAATTTTTTGTTGTTAAATGATTTATTTATATATATTTTTGGTAAATTTTTACATGTCAGTAATAAGCGATTTCAATGCATCTAACTTTTATCTTCATCAAATTGGTATCTTAAGTTGGAATATAACAATTCAATATTCGTTAAATTTTTTAATACCTGGTATTATGTACTATGTTTTAGGGTACGTGACTTTTTTATGATATAAACTGGTTATATTTTAATTAAACTTCTTGTGTTGAAATCTATATATATAAAAATGAAACCCGTTTTCCGTTGTCACGACGTAACATGAAAACGGCTAGACCGATTTGTCTGATTTTTTTTTATAATAAACCTTGAAGTACGAGGATGGTTCTTACGGAGAGAAAAAATAAAAAAAAATGAGTGAAAAAGTCTAAAAACAACTTTTCTATATTCCCATACAAACTATTCGTAATAATACTTAAAAGTCAATTTGAACTTTAATACCATATAATAGAGTTCAAGTGTTAGTGGAGGGGTTCCGGGAAGGTAAATTTTTATTTTTTGACATAATGTATTTGTTGCCTTATCAACTTTCTTTTTTTATCTTACTAGCTAGACCGGTGTCCCGAATAGCAGAATAAGTATTTAAAAAAAATAAAGAATAGACTGTTAGGCGTTACGATGTTCGCCAGGCCAGCTAGTTCATAATAAACGTCTTTTCAGGTGTTCCAGGTGAGCCAATCGATCTCACATCAGAGGAAGACATATTCGACTACATCGATTACCCATATAAAAAGCCCGAAGAAAGGAATTTGTAAAACAAATTAAACACTAATAAAGATTTATCTTATTTATTTTAAAAAATATATCTCAGTCGTATCACAAAATTCTATTAACATAACTAACAAGAAATAGAGTTTTAATACATAATTGATTTATTTAGTTTATATTTCAATTTCCTAATAAGAGTCGCGAGAGCAAAAATTTTGGAAAAGCAATTGTATATGTACCTGTGTAACTTATGTTATTTTTGGCTTTTGACGATGCGACATCAATATTTCCTCCAAAATTTTTGCGTTTGACGTGTCTATTGATTGCATTTATTTTTAATTGTTAATTGACATTGTAACTCATATATTTCATAGAAACTTTGTTATTTTAGAATAATAATTATTGACAAAAAATACACTGTGAAATACAAAATCCATATAAAATTTTTCAATACATATATCCATAACATTAAAAGAAAACTTAAAGTCCATTTATTAGCATGTGTGTAGCCTACTCTCGTGCTACAAACATCTTGCATATAAAATAAAACTAATTACGACTTATAATACTTTGGTTTTATGTATTAATCAGTCGATATAATCCCTGCTATATAATAATCACGTGCCCTTGATAAAACACACATTCGACTGACTTGGTAAAAAAAATACACTTCGAATTGATAAGCTCCTCCTTCGGTTTTTAAGTTGGTTAAACATGAACATGACGGTAACGAGTAAGAAATAATATATCGGTTTTTTAATAATTTTCTTACCCTTATCGATTTTAATGATTGACTCAAGAATAATTTAATAATTGCGTGGAACAGATGACAACAGAACGAACGACAATTATCTAAATACCCGAAGCTATTGGAGTTTACATAGTAGACTTAGTGTAATTTAATAATACTTCAATATGCCCGTATTGCTTGAACCTTTAAAAAGCAGTTAACCTTTAGCAGTTAATACAAATAAATTCGAAGCTAATCTTCTATGGAATTTTTAAAACAATTTTTATAATCAGACAAAGTAATATAAAGCGAATGGTGTTCTGAAACGCTGAAATAATAAAACCTAACTATAGATAATTTTATTATTTTTGGTCAATTGTGACCACAGAATCAGTCTCACTATTCTTAAACATTAGCAGATTCAACTTTCGTCAGGATGAACCAGCTTGTAGAGATGTGAAGTAGGGTCTGATAATGCATCATCAGGGTCCCTAAGCTCCACGACTTGTCCAGCAGATAGGACGAGTACGCGTGAGCATTCGAGTACGCCTGTCAATCGATGCGCAACGAACACGACCGTACTTCCAACGAACGAACAACGTATCGTGTCTAATATCGTACGCTCTGTTTCTTGATCTAGGTTAGCTGTGGCTTCGTCTACAAGGAGAATCTGTAATAGTATTTTAATTTATTATTAAAATATATTTTACTACCTAATATATTTTTAATTAAAATGTTTGATGTTAAGTGTGCTGTTTACCGTAAATGATGTAAATTGTGATAAAGAAACGCATTTTATTTCGTCATCTATCTTAATTTACATTTGAAGGTTTCTTAAATACTCAATCTGTATATAGCTTAGCCTATGGTAGACTAATGATTATATTTAGAATAATTAGTATTTAAATTAATATAAACATTAGCTATATACCTACTTATTTTGTTAAATAAATAGACCTCATTATGATATTAGTATAATGTCCTTTGCATGTACATAAGTAAAAACTTATGATACAACATAAATGTTTGAAAATATCTATATATATATAGGCATGTATTAAATACTATAAACGGCCATAAACTAAAATTCAAATTCAAACATAATTTAGTCAATACCTTAGCCCGTTGAAGCAAGGCTCGCGTCAAGCAAAGCAACTGCTTATGTCCCCTAGAGAGATTATCTGCCGGCGAAGTCAAACCACCTCGGTTCATAACGAAATTGCTGATTCCACAGGCCTCCAGTGCTCGCCAAATATTATGTTCGAAATACTGATCCAACGGGTCCACGTTATCCAAAATACTACCCGAGAATATGAACGGCTCTTGCGGTATAATACCTATACGAGACCTGAAACAATCCTATCGTCAAGTACTTAAAACACGCCTGTAGAAAAGTGATTTTGTCTCAAGCCCCAGTTAGCTGTTTTATTCTCTATGAAGGTTCGATATGTAAAGCTAAATAAATTAATTTGAAAGTATTTAATTGAATAATAAAAATGACATAACTTATGTAATACTTTGTTGACCGTTGTACATGATTTTATGAAAAGAGTTACTATGTAACAATCACGATTAACTAGTTACACTTAAATCAAAAACTATCAATATAGCAATCAAAACTTACATGTTATTATGTATATAACGTTATCATTCATACTATTTCTGTACAAAATTGAATTATTCATTAACACTTTTGCTTATTTTTCTAATATTTACCGAAGCGCATGTAAATGAAGCGATGCGACATCAATGGAGTCGATAAGTACTCGGCCGCTCCCACACGGGGCCAATCGTAGAATAGCGCGTAGCAAGGAACTCTGAAATATACAAGCTCTTTAGAAACATTTTTGACGTTCCAGTCAAAATATAATGAAAAAATATGTTATGAGTTGACTACGAACTATAGTGACGTACATACTTGAGATACTTATAATTACTAATTAGGTAAAACATTCATTTGATTAGTCCTTTTCACTCTTGCATTGCATATGTGACAAAACATTTTTGAAGTGAAACTTTTTTAGGCGCATGAGGGTAAAATTGTTACGGATGAATAATAATAATAGCGTCACGAAGATGTGCAGCGTTTTGTCGAAGAAAAGGGAGAGAGCAATTGAAACCGATTGAGAAAGGGCGAGCGTAGCATATAGCAAATAGCCATGGAGCGAGAGAAAGGTGCAAGCAAGTGAGAAAGATCGAGAGAGTGAGATAGAGCGACCGTCGCATCGCGCACAGTGCCAAGAGGTGGGAGAGAGCTATAGTGAGAAAGAATTTACGCTATTGGTTGATGTATTCGTTTATTAGTTACATATTTTACTTTAGATGGCAATTCTGTCACATAACGTCTTGTCTTTGTTTTTATTTATTTATAGTATTATTAGCACGTATAGTGTGTAAACAGTGTGAATAGATAGAATAGATATACAATATACATATACATGGAATGATCATTTATTGGGGCTTTTACCTTACTAATAATTAATTTATAAAGAAGTTTTACTTCTGATACGTGTACTTCGTACGCACGCACTTTTTTAACTGACGGAGACTTATAGTATATTTATAAATAAGGAAAATGGTTAATTTTTTTCAGTAAAACGAGGCTTATAGTGAGATATGTCCTATTTAATTTGGGCATGACATCGTGTTTGTAAGATAAATCTGTGATCAGCCTTCTGTACCGACCAATCCAATTTTTCGCTTCCTCAAAAATTGAACCCATATAGAGGTGATTAGTCATAATCAATATTACCTTGCCGGCTCCAGTGCGGCCAACGACACCGAGTCTTTCCCCTGGATGACTGCTAAAAGAGACTCCGCACAACGCGCCGTTTTGTGTACTCCTCTCACTACAACAAATTAAAAATATTCACCCATTTTGAACACACATCAACGCAACAAAAGGTAGGAAAATTTTTCAAAATTGTGTAGTTTTAGGTCTTCCTTAAATAATTTTATTTTAATTGAACTACTTGTATGAAATATAATAAAACTAGTTCAGCGAGTTTCGGACGGAGGCCGTGGGAAACTCGCTCAACTCGCTCACTCCGCTCCGCTCGTCTCCGCTTTGGTGGAAGCAAATTTATGAAAATCATCGTTACGAGTATAGCGGAGTCTGAAATGGGTCCGTTCCGCTCGCAGTGGAAGGCGGGCATTAGGCCGGCTCAGTTTCTCGCTTCGCAGGCTAAGACACTTTTTAGGTCACAGAGCCAGCGGACTGAGTTCGTGAATCTAAATCGTAGAATATTATAATCAAAGTATAAAGCCTACCTATAATTAAGAGATACATCTTCGAAGCTTATGACTCCGTGTGATGGCCAGCCGTAAGGTGGAGGATCACCATCGATTTTCTCCATTTCCACCTGACAAAATATAAAAAATCGTTAATATATTTATTTATTATATGATTTAATAATAATGTAAAATGATTTTTATATGTTAGTAAAATTAAATAGAAACTGGCTCCATTACGTACTGGTTTTGTACTATGCTTGTCAACACGTAAAGAAATGTCAAGTTTTTTACGTGATACATTGTCAATCACCAAAAATAAAATAACGAAATTCAACTCCAAGACATTATTAGAATTAGGCAAAGACAATACTTGCATGCTATTATCATCTACTAGTCTGTGACCGTTTTGTGTCACGTGACTGATGAATAAAAATCAATATTTTTAATTACGAATTTTTGGTATATGAACGATTATTTTATTAATTATATATAATATTAAGTTATTATACTCCATAAAACTACAGTCAGTAATAGGATTTTTTTTATTTTCATGCATAATATTACATCTGCCTTAAATTATAGGAAGTTAGGTAGGAATATACTACGGCCCACGAATATATATGGAATACATTTTTCGGAACATCAATAATACTTTAAACTAGTTACATGAGTTATGAAATCATTTGTGAACTTTAACATAGCTATAGGATAGGCATATGATGTTTCTTAGAGCTTCAAAAAACCTATAAAACAAAATAAGACCATTTTTGTCGAAGCTTCCAGATATAATTGACACTCACCTGCCGTATGTACTCCCCAACTCGTTCAACAGCGATCATCTCTCGTTCAGTTTCAGTGAAAGAGCTCAAAACAGAGCTTAGCATTGACGTCATCGACAACGCGTACGAGATGGCTAGACCCACCAGACCTACAAAATATTTAACTTTATTATCAAAAGGGCTCAAAATGGTAAAAAAAGTTCTTCTTTAGTTGGTTTAATAGCCTGTCCTGACTTATTGTCGCTTTTACTATTTCACACCCCTTCTTCATACAATACAAGGCAAACCCAACTACTTCAAATTCCTCGGTCTAATACAAATTATTTACGTAACTCAGTCATGTATCGTATACCCTCAGATTATAACACAAGTTACCAGAAATTAGATATATTTAATGTCACTAAAAAATAATATACAAATCTCTGGTATCTTTTATTAATTATGGCTTTTTTATTAAATATATGTAATATAGATAGAAATTGTTAACTTTATGTTTATATTTAAACTAGCGACCCGCCCCGGCTTTGCACGGATGCAATGCTGATATTAAATTCAAAGTGCTATAGAGTATAGAGAGAACCGTGGCCTCCGACGCGCTTTTTATAGGCACGCTCTCGCCGCCCCGGCCGGCCGGTACGCTACGTCTCGCAATTTTTAAATCTGTAATATCTTCGAAAATATTCATTTAAATCATATGATGTAAAGGGCCATATAGATTTATATTAAATCAACAATATATTTAAAGTATTTAATTGGATAAGGATCAATGCTGTATTGGTTAAAATCGCTTCGAAAATTAGCCATTATTTGTCGTAAAAAGTAAATGATAAAAAAATGTATTGTATATCCATGAGAGATAGACATATACCATCGCAGAGTTTTCTGTAGACCTTTTCAATGTGTACAATACTTAGTACATTAATTTAATAAATCTCGTAGGGTTCGCAATGTAAGCGGAAAAAATATAATTATTTACAATTTACGACATCACATTAGAAACCTCAAAAATAACAGTATTTCTCCATCCATATTTAATGGATGTTATTATACATATGAACCTTCCTCTTCAATCACTCTATCTATTTAAAAAACCCGCATCAATCCGTTGCGTAATTTTAAAGATTTAAGCATACATACTACATAGGGACAGAGAAAGCGACTTTGTTTTATACTATGTAGTGATGTGTATTACTTTTTTGGCTTTTGTGTTTAATGTAATTGTTTGGATATTGTTTAATGAGTAGCTGTAGGAATACTAATGAGCAAATAAATAAATAACCAATGATCTATATTACCGGGATCAGCAGCATGTGTAGCCCGCTGCAAAACAGCAAGTAAAGCAGCGGCAGCAAGAGCAGCGGCAGCAGCCGCCTGCAACCGCAAGCCGAGCCATTGGGCAGCAGCGGAACCGCATAATGCTGCTCGTTGCCAACGCTCTACTAACTCTTCCCCACGAATGCACCATGCTTCTGTTGCACCCAGACCACGGATTGATGTCAGACCTGCAATTAGTATGTAGGGTATAATTTATCTGGACTGCACACGAAACCGCTTAAAGAAATTGTTTTAAAATATAATAAATACAAACTTATAATATAATTTGTGAAAACTACTGTATTACAAGTTAAAATATATATCTTTCCTATTTTTGTAAGGTTTTTCGTTATTTCGAATTTCTAGATTAGACACACACCATTATTTTAATATAACAGGGGGCAAACGTGCAGGTTGATGTTAATCTCGCCTGATACCGCTGCCCATGGAGAATCTCAATGCTAGAGGACTCGCAACTGCGTTACCGGCCTTTAAACTATATATAATATAACGAAATTACACTCTAAGACAATATTTACAAGCATGCTAAGTTATCATCTACTAATCTGTGACCGTTTTGTGTCATGTGACTGATGAATAAAAAATCTATATATTTAATTACGATTTTTTTGATATATGAACGATTGTTTACAAGCAATTATCTTCCATGTTTTATGTAATAGGAGGCGAACTGGCAGGAGTCTCACCTGCAGTTAAGTGATACCACCGCTCATGGACACTCACATTGCCAAAAGGCTCGCAAGTGCGTTGCCGACCTTTCGAGAATTGGTACGTTTGAAGGAACCTAAGTCGAATTGGTTCGGAAATACTTCAGTGGACTTGTAATATAACATGCTTGTGTCCGATAATGTTCATTAACGTCGACTACACTTGTACGTATTGAAGTGTCAATGACATTTAAATACTAAGAACCGTTAAATAAGTAATTTTTTTGTTAGCCTCGCAATAAACCCTAATTTTATGTTAGTTATGAGCTCAAATTTTAAACGATTAAAACCAGTTAACACCCAGCTTCAAACAAAGAGTTTCATTAAACATATTATCTATAGCAACCGCCACCGAAGCTTTACGCAAGAAGTATCGGGAATCAGCTTATCATAAAATGTAACTTAGTATAAATATATTATTAATTACCTTCATAATTTATATTATTAATTACCTTCTAGCGTATCATTAAAGTGCACGTAAACTGGCGACATAGCTACACTCTGCAATCGTTTTAATTGACGTGAGGTCACACGATAACGCTTCTGTAATCTGAAAAAAAAGTTTTACTTTTATATTGAGTACCAATTTTTTTTCAGTTTGTTTCTAAATATATGGGATAAATGAAATAAATAAAAATCTTTACCTGTAATAGATTAATGTCATAGGCAATATTCCAACGAAAAGCCAAGGAAGTCCATATATCGTTACTGCTATGGCACCTAGAATTTATTTACTATTTAAAAAATCAACCTCATTCATAAAATACACCTAAAATAATCTAATAGGCAAGTCGGTGATCAGCCTCCTGTGCCTGACGCACGCCGTTGACTATTTGGGTCTAAGGCATGCGGTTTCCTAACGATGTTTTCCATCACCATCCGAGCGAATGTTAAATGCGCACATAGAAAGAAAGTCAATTGGTGCACAGCCGGTGAATGAACCTACGACCTCAAGGATGAGAGTCGCACCCTGAAGCCACTAGAACTAGTCTGTGAATCGCCGCCTTATCTATAGGCATGCATGTGTCATTTATTAAAAATTCATGAAAGACCGATTTATGCACACACAGCGATCTATGAATTGCTGTCTGTCGGTTTTGCCAATACAATAATTGATACAAATATTTATGCACAGAAACAAATAAAGCGAAGCCAAGTTTTTCTCATTATTAATTATACTGTCTTAATAGACCAACTTTGCGTATAAAAATTGAAAATAGCCTATCCAGACACGCTCTCTCAATGTAATTTCAATTTCGTCTTGAATCAGAGGAGTAAATACTGAAAAATGTTCAAAAGTACAGGCCAAACGTAATCAAAGGTAAGTTTTACTTGTAAATTAAAAATACATACCAATAAGTCCAAACAATTGTGCTAATAATATATTTAGAATGAACGGTAAACTGTCATCGACTGTGTATGTGTCTGAAGAAAATCTATTTATTATTCGTCCCGTCGGAGTAACGTCAAAGAACTTAACGTTGGCCTGCAAAAAGATGGTTGGGTATTATCACAAAAATACGAAAAGTCAAATAATTATAACACAGAGAAATAGCATAACACTCAAATTATTTGGAAGAAGCACATATAATATGTATTTATTTATAGGTAAACTATTGTAGAAGATGTCCTATGATTGTCCATTAACGCTTTCCTGTACAGATATTTGTCTTATATCCACCATTATTTAATATTTTTGAAAAACTAAACGCAACCAAACAGCAACCAACGAAGTTCTTCTACCGTAAAAAGTTGTGAGATTTATCTCATATCAAGTCCTCAATTTATTCAGTCTACCTAAGGGATCTGTCTTAAGTTATAATGTAATTAGCTAACCTAACATATACTGACCATATCAATATTAAAAAACTTTTGTTTTAAATAAATACATTGACTTGGCCATCACATGAAAACATAATGTATCTCACTTTCTCTCATATTGTTTAGTGCGATTGAAACGAACTGAATTCAAGTTTCTAATTTTATCCACAACGTCGGTCAAAAATGGCCTGAACTGTTCCGAGAAAAGAATGGAACGGCCGCTTTTTGCTCGTCTTGGCCTTGCCCAAGGGGCCGTACAAGTATTACGTAAGAACTATAGGGGGGTAATTACGTCAACAGTAATTATTAAGTTTTTTTAAATAATACCCACACAAAAATAATACGTTTATGTACTCGTATTTTTGAGAGCTTGCTTACTTTTGCTGACAATTTCTGGGGGGATAAATTGCAGTAAATCTGCTTACGTAATATTTGAACGGGCCCCAAGACATATGTTAGGTAATTATATTTCATCGAAAGAAGCAAACTTTCAATATTGATTGTGCTATCTCTGTTCAGATAATAAGCATGATAAATTATCTACGCTAAACATTGCGAACTATTTGTAAAAGTAAAGGAAAGTAATATTACCTTGACTACAACTTTCAGTAATGATTTATGAATTCTCTCCGCAGCTTTAACACCGCCATATGCAAAAAAGAACGCTCGCATTATCGTGAACACAAGATTAGTTCCCGCCAAAGCAAAATACATTATCAAATAATAATTATCCGAGTATATAAGGAAACCGGGCTCTTCCAGTAATCTTGAATATTTGGCTTGAATCGGTACCATAGCTGCGTCTGTTCCGTGGTTATCCAAGTTATGTATTGCAGACAAAGATAAATTCATCAATGTATGTACAAATTGATCGGCGGCATTAAAGCCGTGATCTAGCGCGGTTGTCATTTCATGTTCATCCATTTCTAAAGTTGTTGAATTTGTTCTGCTTTTGATCCAGAATGTAAGCCAGAGGAATGTGAAATTCTGTGATAGTTGCATCAGTATTAGGGATATAACGATGCAAAGAGTTAGAAAAGATCCCACTGACCGTAGATACATCCAAATAACTCCCCAACCCACTGTACCTACAGACATAGCTTCCTGTAAAGAGGAAATATAATAAAAATTAGTAGTTATTAACTAGTTTTTGTTTAGTTTTTTGTAATTTGAATTTTTTTCTTTGATTAGTAATTGTTTTTTTTTTTTTTGGAATTTTTGTTTTGTTTAATAAAAGGTTATGAACTTAATATGTATGTCATGTTTGCCTTTAAGTGCTTGTCATATTAAAAATTGTATTTTGTGTTTGTTTTTACCAATGTGTCAGTGTACCGAGCGTTGGCAAGCTTTTACTCAATAAAAAACTAGTTAGTAATCAAATACTTTTCCTTTCGGCCTTATGTTGTTGCATTTTTTACGAACAATACTTACATCATTATCAAGGCTGTTTCTACTAACGGCGTCGTCATTTAAACTGGTCACAATCGCCTGATCGTTTTCAGATCGCACTGGTTCTTCGCCAATAGATTCTGTTTCACTGGGCAAAAATTCTTCTATCTCATTTAGAACTGTTTCTGGTGGACCTAAGAGATTTGAAAACATATTAGTACAATTAATAAACAAACATTTTTAATTACAAAAGTTTTATTAATAAGATAAGTTAACAAATAAAACGTCGCAAGACTGCAAATTAGTAGAATACTCAAACATTAATCAGATTTTTCAATCAAACTTCTTAAAAAAAAATGTTTTTATCATACCAAATGCGTGCACGTGTCCATCTTGCAATAACAGTACGCGATTCATACGTGCGAGGTGACGCGGCGAATGAGTAACTAAGATTCGTGTGGAATGCTTCAAGAGTCCCAAAATACACTTTTGCATTATATGCTGCGCCACTGTCGCATCGAGACCGGATAGCACGTCATCCAAAAGGTAGACTGTAATTGTAAATAGCCTTTAAAATGTAAAAACTAATACATTACTTTCCCAACGAACTAAATAAATCAACGTAACAAAATGTATAAGAATGGTGCCTATATTGAATTATGTCACAGATTAGGCATATACTATAAAAATGGCGCGCCCCTTAGCAAAAAATAATACATGTTAGACCCCCTAACTACTGCTATCATGATTGGAAGTTGTACGGGTGCTGTTCCGTAATGAACGTTATGATATTGTTTCCTGATAAATTATCTTATTTTCTTTAGTCTTAGAATTAATTACAAATATTTAAATAAAATAAAGATGTTTATATAAATTCACTTCATAAATTGACAAATATAAAAAATGAAGATATGTTTGTTATATATGCATGCTGACCTAAAAAAAATATTTGTTAATTTAAAAGTAACAGCTATACATATCCATTTCCTAAAAGAAAAAATCTAAAAAATCTATTGATATTTTTTTCCAATAGCCAACCTAAATAGATGGTATAACCCGTAAATAATGTGATGTAAACAATGTTCCACAAGATACATTTTATCACTTTACTTTTGTTTTTTATCAGAACGAAATACAGTTGTAATAAGATTATTAAATAAATGTTAGATACCTTTTTTGTCCTGATAAACAGCACGTGCTAATGCGATTCGAGCACGTTGTCCGCCACTCAACGTACACCCCCCTTCTCCTACGTACGCGTTCCATCCCAGTATATTTAGGTCCTCTGAAATTATATTAAGAGTTTAGTAAAAGCAAAATTTATTACAAGATTCAATGACACTTTTGTCACGATTTGAATTTTTGATTGTGGCTGTGCACGCGCAAGAACCTTTAGCATTTCGACAAACGTAAGTAATAATTTTTCAAGGATTTAATTAATACACATTGTTAAAAATCTACTTATATTAAAGGATTTTTCCTTTAATATAAGTAGATTTTTAACTATAGATTGATACCTGTTAATGCGCAAGCGTCGACGACCGATCGGAATTTGCTTTCATCGTAGGGTTTTCCGAATAGAATGTTGTCTCGAATAGTTCCTCTAACTAACCAAGGCTGTTGAGCCACATAACCAAAACCTAAAAATAAGATTTTTTTAGAATGAAAGAATCAAAAATACCTGAAAATGTAAAATAAATACATTATTTTTGCAGAAGTGTACACTTCTGATGGTTATCAATTGTAAAAATTTAATTCATGAAATGATCGAGATTCTCAATTATTGCTCATATGTTATCGTGTGTTAAGCTGAAATTTCTATTTTTCAAGAAGTGCCTAGTCCAAAGTCATCTATGTTCCTATTAGAATCGTATTCCAATATCCGCGGAGCTTGTCGCAAACTTGAAATGACGTAGTACGAGGCTCATATCGAAATCGCTATTGAAGCTACCTAGATAAGACTACCGTTTATTTCACAGTGACACTTTCAAAATAATTAAAAAATAGGATTTATGATAGTCTGCTGAAATAAATAATTGTTGTAATTATTAACATATTAAAGGTGAGTTTGTCACTATATAATTTTTTCTTCATTTGTCACATTTAAATTAGATTACAATCAATATGTATTAAGAATTTACATACTATTAAGATTTTCGGCTACTTGTATCTCCCCTTTCGTTTTCATCATGGCACCCATTATGGCGAGTAAGAGAGAAGTCTTCCCACTTCCGACAGGTCCTGCCACACCGATAAGTTCATCTCTTACAATTTCCAGAGAAATGTTTTCCAAATAGAAATATTGACTGTTATCTGAAATCTCTTCGGCTGACGTAATCGGAACCCTCGAAGGTTGTGAAACCTTCCGTTTCGATTTTCCCTTATTTTTCTTAGGTTTCTTCACTTTTTTAGCATTGGTCCACAGAAAAGATACATCTTTCAATATAATTATCTTGTCTTCATCGCGATTTTTGTTTATCTCCTCATAGTATCGGTCGGGATTCATGTCATCAGTCTAGAAATGGCAATACTTATTTTATTTTTTTTATATAAAAGGGGGGCAAACGAGCTTGCGGGACGACCAAAAAGGGCAGTCTACGCAGCCCATAGACACCCAATTTTAGTGGGTGCGTTGCCGGCCTTTGAGGGAGCAGTAGACTCGCTTTTTAAACATTTGGAGGTCGTATATTTTATTTTTATTTAGGGAAGACCCCCCCCCCCCCGGGAGTCGATTCCACAGTTCGCTAGTAATAATACGATTAATGATTCCTTTATCCTAATCTATTTCATTTCTTCTTACCTCCACATAATACTCACATTTAAAAGCTTTTGAATACGTTTCATAGACACCCAGGCCTCGGTAAGTCCGTTAAGGACCCACGGGAATGCATTTAATGGCGCAATGAGCATGTTGATTAATGCTACGGTCGTGAATACCTATTAATAAAACTAATATTTAAATAAATTCGTACATAGTTGCTTACTTTTATATAGAAAAACCGGCTTAATATGTCACGAAATGTAGTTCCATTTTTAAATAATATAACAATAGTAAGAAAATGTTAGCTAAGCATACTAATCACCGGGAAAAGAAAGAGCTGTTTATATATAATACGAGATTATGACTTATTTGTCTCAAGTAACTGTATATTTTAAGCCGATTATTCTAGATTTACTCAATGTTTGTAAAGGTAATATTATTTTACTAAGAATTATGTCTTGAAATAATGGAAAATTGTGGGTATGTTATGTTTTTTAATAGAATGTAGCAATGATTATACATCTGACATAATTAATATGTTTTTTTGTTTGAAACAATGAAAACGTAATCTAGATTTCGTCGAGATCCAACTATCATATTATTATTTCTATAAAGGCCTTAATTCTTTAAAATCTGTAGACTCCTAGCAAACTTTCCAGATCGAAACCATTTAAATATTATGTTTCTATTATTCTATTAGAACAGCGCAGAGGGTATTAACCTGAGTCGGAATATCAGGAAATCAATGTATGACGAACTAATAATAGCCGCATTGATAAAATTATGACGCACTAACGGTTCTTCCCTGCAGACTCATAATATCAATTTACATGTTTTAATGATAACAACATTTATTTAGACCCTCTTTTGCGGTTGTAGTATGGAAATAAAACGCTGATCACGAAACCATGGAATACGTTTATAGAATTGTAGATTTAGACTTATTCATAGATAAACGAATACAAAACTGTTCAAGCAAAGCAATTTAAATTAGTTTTCAGGCAAATATGTTTTCCATTTGATATAAGTGTAACCTTATTTGATACTAAACGACAACCGCTGATGGTTGTATACCACGCCAGGTGATTAGCAGGTCGTTGCCTGCTATTTCTATGTGTTTCTTGTGTTTATACTTACTGTAGGCGCATCTAGTGTCTGTCCTCGAAGGGCATGAGTACCTAATGTCATAGCAGCTACGAGAACTGGAGTGGTCGCCCATAATACAACACATATTGCGTCCAGATATTTCCTACCCCGGAGATACTTTAGTTCTTCAGTCCGGGCTCCTATATGGGAACAAATATTATAACAGGTTTTAATTTATTACTAAAAAAGGACCAACAACATACCAATATTGGAATTAATTAAGGGTAGTTGATTTATGTACCTCAGAAAAATATCGAGTCTAAAAACATATAAATATTATATCTAAAGAAGTAAACCTCCCACTAAGTAGACAGAGGACCTGTTGAGGGTGGAGGGCGGGGAACCGGTCGTACTGGAAATTTAAGGAAGAGGCCTATGTCCAGCAGTGGACGTCAACAGGCTAAAACGAGGAAACTTTTTTTTTTTTTAAAGACAATTCACACCAATTGACCTAGTCCCATGCTAAGCTGGTGAAGCTTGTGTTATGGGTACTAGGCAACGGATATACATACATATTATAGATAGATACACATATAAATACATATTTAAACACCCAAGACCTAAGAACAACACCAAATGCTCATCACATCGATGTTCGCCTCAGCCGGGGATCGAACCCGGCACCCATGGATTCGCAGTCAGGGGTACTAACCACTAGACCAATGAGTCGTCAAACTATATAGAGATGAAATTATCTTAAAGTGACGGAAGTTTTCCTCTCATCTGGTGACGATTGGAAAAAGCAAAATAAGAAAGGCGTTGAGCTTTATCGCTAAGTATGGCTATCATATATTGAAACCTAAAATAAAAAAACTGCATGCAAATCCATTTATTAAAAAAATCAGTCATTCTTCAATAATTATACTAATACGTATAGCGTACAAATTAACTTTGGGAACACCATTTACACGCGTCTTGCGCACCCTCAATCAGTCTTGCATGTAAGACTGATCTATTTAAATTTTAATTGTACAATAAATGAATTTTCAATGATCGCATTAACATGTAAAAGATTTAGGTTTTGTGTTTTCTAGATAAAGAATCTGTGAAATTATGTTCATAGTTTAAATTTTGTACCACTAAGTCTCTATTGCATAAGTATTTAGTTACTGTATGAATAGCAAATAAATAAATATATTTTTTTCAGTGTATATTTACCTGTTACTTTAGTGATAAAATAATCCTCCCAAACATGTGCTTTCACAGTTCTCACACCTCTTATAAGATCACACATTAGATTCACCCGCTCGTCTTTATGTTTCATCATTTCCGTACTCAATTTACCAATTTTATTTGCAATCACTTTGTTAATGGGTATCAGTATAATAGAGAATGCCACTCCAGCCAAAAATGATATACCGACTTGGTCATATAGAAGAAATAGGGTTATTGTTAACTAAAATAAATATATTGTAGATTAAACCTTATGTTACAAATAACATCTGCTATGATATAAAGGTTTCAATTCATGTTATTCTTTTTATTATTTAATAACAAGGTACCTTGTAAATAAGTAATTTGTATATATTGTGTTTATTTTTATAGAACAGGGTGCTAAGTGCTAGATGTGACGTCTGATGTTAAGTGATACCAAACTCTCAATCAGAGTGCTCGCGATTGCGTTGCTTGCCTTTTTAGAAGTGGTATACTCTTTCGTCATCCTCAGTATAAAATGAGCTATTTCTCTAAGTTGTCATATATCAATACTCTATAGTACAACTTAGTGAAATAGATCTCTACAAAAATGTATCAATTCAATTTAGATATTTCGTACAACAGAACATGCTTATAACGAACAACTTTCGTTCACTTGCAACCATATTACCTGTAAAGGAATGCTCCACAGAGCATGAAAGCTCGGACAAGAATTAACAATCCTATCGGTATCAGTTGACATGAAATTTGTTATTTCTCCAAACGAAAACTCGCTCATTAATTCAGTTTGAGTTACACTGAGAGTCTTTCTAAGTATTGTGGAAACTATGGCACCTCTCATCTTAATCCCAATAAGCGACATCAGCCAATTAAAATGACAATTGCAAAATGCACCAATAAGTGCAGATGCTAGTAGTAATGAAGCATACACATATCTAAAAGGAATAGGAAATAAAAAATCTTTTAATAAAAATTTTGAATGAAAATGGTTTATGTAATGTATTTTTGAGTAACGCAATTAAAAATTTTATATACATAAATAATTATACAAACATAAGCAGCAGAAGAGTTTTTTTTTTATTTTATAAAATGAGTCTTAGGATTTATTAAGTCGAATTTGTGCTCATAAACAAGACTGCTATTGTTACATTACTGCAAACCACAGTTTTACATACAACATACCATGATTCAGATCATATTATTATGTAAAAAAAATTGCTTTATCAAGGCACAGCTTGTAATAAACTTAAATTTGGTATGGTAATTTGAAGGAGGCTTTTTTTTAAAGATATTTTATATATCCTGAATCAATCAAAAATAAAATTGAGAAACATTTTTTAAAAAGCATGTAAAATAGTTCATACCCATAATGTTGATCTATAGTTTCATCCTCAACAAACTTGACCAATTTATTCAAAAGAATAGGCCCAGCAAAGCCAGCCATGTCAAAGATTAACTTAAACACGCCAATTCCATAAAACTGTAGGCCAAAACATTTGTGGAGAGCTCTCAATAGTGATACATTATGTCTTCGAGGTGGGCCAAGTAATACTCTGGATACAGGAGTAACAGGTGTTGAGGCTTGTGGTTGAGTTTCACCAACAGCACCATAACCTTAAATGTATGAGTTATAAATATTTTTCGTGTATTGATGGTACAGTTCCTTACTTATTTATTGGTGGGTATGGTTATTTCCAGAAGTGTACTGATTCAAAAGACACAGAATAAGAGATATTTAAAAAAACAAGTGAAATTGGTACAACAAAAATAGCCAACCAAAGCACCAATATGGAGTTAGTATAGGACAGTGTTGTATAGTGTTCACCTCTAATAGACAAATAATCCATAAAAATAATATTAAAATATAAACAATGAAAAGTCTAAAAATAATGTCTATGGATATGAAAGTTGATTAAAATACCTCCAGAGCCAATAAAAGGTTCATGAGGCACTTCAGCAAATAATTGGTAGAGATCCACATTTCCAACAAGAGCTCTGTCAATCTTTGCCCCAACATAGGAACATCTATATGTAGCAGGAATATCATACAGCTCCTCTAAATCATTTAATTTATTTTCTAAACCTAAAAGAAAATTAATATTGCAAATATAAACTGAATTAATTAAATAAAGTGAGTATTCAATATAAGTATATACTTCATTTTATAACTATTAGTGCAAAGGTAGAAGACAATGAACACAAGGACAAACTACATGCAATATAGGTTTTGTGAAGTAACATGTATTAACATTTTTGTATTATCATTAGATTCATTTTATTACAAATTAATGACTGCTGTTTTTACAAATTAACTATCATCATGTCCATCCTATGTAGCCAAAAAATTGATTTTACCTTTTTTGAAAAGGGGATTCACCCAAGAAAATGTTAGTTTAGAGATCCAATGAACTCCTTGCATAGCAGTTCCTAAAATTTCTTCATCATAATGTGGCAGTAGTGGTGTATATTCACTCTAAAAATAACAATTAGTTAAGCTAAAGTCTATAACTGCATGAAGACAGATTTAAAATTGGATTACTTACATGGGATCTTTGAGACCCAACAAGCCAAGGAGAGTAGAATGTCGGCCTGGAGTCACTTGCAGGTAAAAGAGTTAGAAAGTAGAGAGTATGACAACACAAGGTACCAATACAATAAGCTGGGGGATTACTATTTAAAATGGTACTTCTTAATTCCATTAAATTTAAAATAACAGCACCACTCCACAATAGAAGTATGCTTAAGGGCCCCCGAGAACTTGGTCCCAGACGATGTTTTAATGCTAGTATAAATCCAAAATGCACAAGCCATGCTATACATGATGTTCCTGCAGTAAAATAATCAATAGGATACAATTCAGTGTTAGGAGTAGTAAGAAAAATATACAGTTGAATAATCGGTGATATGGCTAGGGCAAGAATAATAAAACTTCGTAGCATTATGACCCTTTCCAATGCTTTTTCTCGTATTACCCAATCTTTTCTATAGCCCACATAATAGCCAGATATAATGGCCAACAAAAAGTATAAAGGGATCTGTAGAAATAACTCTTGAAAACATAATCCAAAATCCTTTGATGTATCATTCCATATATAAAGCCCTGAAGGGCCGCAAATATCTTCCCATTTTACTGAAATATTTAAGAATGCAACCATTATGTTCACTGTTAATCAATTGTTATTTTATAACTCTTTCACACAAGATTAACAGTTTTTCAATATTTTTACTGCACACCAGCTTAGCGAGGCACTTTATTCTTAAAATGGGATTTAATTCATTATTTGATAGATATATGTTTTCCATTTATTACACATTACACACAGTCTATAAGCAAGTATAATATCATCCCTTTAGGTAGATAAAACTTTATATCCCCCTTTTTTATTACACACAATTCTAATCTCAGATTAATGTTAAAATCAAAAATATACATTCGCAATTATTTACAAAGCTGTAATGATATATATCTTTTTTGTTGAAAGATAAGAAAAATCTACGAAAATGTAATACTTCAAGAGTAAGTAGATAACTGTTTTGCTGACGGACGACGGCTGCGCGCTGACAGTTGACACAAAGCTTATAAAATATATAGTCAATAATTTCTTGACTATTGTTGATTATCCACAGACCAAGGTGAGATGCAACAAAGTTGTCAACCACAATAATTATTTTGATCAAAACTTAAAATAAGAATATTCATGGAGTCTGCGTAAGTGAGACTTGAAACGGTAATTGGTTGAAATAATACTATATAATATATATAAGATGATACAATATTACGTTTTTGTGTAAATTTAATTGAATGATTTGGAGTCGCCAGTTTTAGGTCTTCTTTGAAAAGAAATTAAACTGCGGATTATGGTAGGAAGATAATTAATGTGAATTTTAAACAGTGTTGGGAACAATCGCGAGCCCTGTGAGACCCCTATTCAATAAACATAAGAATTGAAACCACTTTTCACACCATAAGAGTTATGATTTGACAAGTAAGAATCAAACTACTCCAAGAGTGGGTATCCATAGTTCTTTTATTTTTAAGTAAACAAATAATAAGAACTTAATTTGTTTTTTGTAATTAATTGCTTCTACTACTAAGTATTCAGAGATATCCTTATACTTTAGTAGCAGTCATGAACCCCTAAAGTTTTTGTTGTTTTGAGTTTGAGAGGTAATATGAATTAAAAATACATACATTCAAGTACATAGTATAAAATAGCTGTTGTATTTATGCGTGTGTACTGTACACATTTACAAACACTAATTATTATAGACCTAATAATATTAATGATGGTAAAAAATAAAATAAACTAATATCATTTTATATTTCTCAACTTCTATTTCTATAAATTTAATTCTTCATCACTTTAAAAAAAGAAGAAAAAATCTACATATCGTATGCTATGTATTATGTAATCACGCTTATCGTTGAGCTATTCTTCGATCTTGAAGTAATACCTATAATAGCTTTTTGATGTTTCAGTATTTATATTTGGTTTAGTTTGTTTGTGGGGTTCGAGATTTAATATAAATTGTATAGAAGAGTGTGTTTTTTTAAATCTCGTATAAAGTTATCTACAAAAAATGTCCTTAAAAGAACATACCTCCTAAGACACCCGCTTGGATATCTTGATGTCCCCTTAAATGTGGCGGGGGGGGAACCCCAAGTTGGAGTCACCGCTGAAGCGTGCTCTAATATTATACTTCTCTAAAACAACTTCAATTTAAATCTATTAATCACGTAAATATTGACAGTCGCAATTGATTGTTTTAATTCCTTTATACATCGTCGAATATCTACTAATTTTTCATGGCATGTTTTGTTGTTAGTTGTGTCTGTGTTTACACATATCTAATTATACTTTACCTATATAGTTTACCTCTACTTAGTCTATTGTATACACGCACTGTGGTCTGTGTAGTTTCACACTTTTATGTTTACCTCTGGTAAATCTGAGCTGTCAGCTTTGTACTTCATAATGCATATTATATGTTAAATGTTTGCGTAATGCGTATTAATAATACGGTATCACAAAGGCAGGCATTATTATTTTTTATGTTCATAGAATATCAGATGGATAATCAAGCATCAACATCTAATTCTGAGGAGGAATATAAAGGAGATGCCTTTGACCCAATATATGACATTATTGATTACCTTGTAAGATGTGCAAAAGTATCATTTAAAAATTCTCACGTTAATGAAAAGGATATCCGAAGTGCCGAAAAAACAAATTATGCTTATACTGTCTTTATAAAATCTCCCACAGATTTCCTCGTTCAATATGGCAAATTTTTATGTCCAAACCATATAAAATATTTTGAAGATATGGATATTTATGAGACAGATGAAGCCTTTAAACAATGTGTTTCCCACCTCAAATTTTACCACTCAGAAGAAAGTAGAAACAAAAGGGTGAGAAACAGAAGATATAAAGCACTTCAAAGTTTACAAGACACTACTGATTATTTTAGTGAAAAACAAATGATGTTTAGAAATCCTTTACTCTATGAGCAACTTATAGGCCAGTTTTTAACTGATGAAGAAATACAAATCAGAGATTCAGCAGACAATGAAAACTTGACTCTACTTAGTTTGATTCTCGATACAGTAGACAGAAATCAAATGAGAGAAACTAAGAATGTGCAAATGCTTCTGGAAGATGATGAGACAAGCTTAAGTACAACTACACAAAAAACATCAAACCAGAGTTTCTCTCAGAATAAAAAGTGGGGAGATTTTGATATACCTGACACAAGAGCTGAAATTAGTCGAGAAGTTAGAAAGCAGACAATGATAGATGTAAATGAAAGAAATTTAATGAGAGAAGAATTTCTTCAGGAAATGTACAGTAGTTTTATAGAAGGCAGAGATATTGATTTTGATTACAATAGTGTTGACAGCAATGATGCTTATGATGATCTAGAGCAAATATCTCAGGATGCAGAGGATCAATATTTTGATTCTGAGATGAATGACAGTGAAACTTTGGAAGAGCACATGTCTTTGGTCCATGAGTACAGCTCAAAGAAGTATTCCAATGACCAAGATGATCCATTAGATGTATTTATGAAACATATTACAAATAAACTAAATACCGTTACCTAAATAGCATTTTTTCTATATAGTTGTTTTAAGCTTGTATGTGACTGAAGTGTTATCAGTTCAGATCATAATTATTTTTAAGTAAATAACATAAAATCCATTTCAAAGATGTAAATGTAGTCATCCGTCTAAATCCAACTAGATAACCACCCCAGCTTCAGTATGGTGCTAAAACATGCATGATTAATGAGGATGATGAATTTATTATGAGCAGCACTAAAAGTTCTCACAGTCAGAAGCATAGATTTTCTATAAATTTGGTTCACATATAATATTCAAACAACATACTTTTGTTTCAATCAAAATATTCAAATGGAGTGCGACCCAAGTCTTCCATATAAAGATTTATTGCTCCTATTCTATTACATAAACCATTTCATAATAACTCATGTAACTTAATGTTATCCACCATGTGGAAAAGGATGGGTTGTAACAGAGGAGGCTCAGAGAGAGATCATTAATGAATTTTTGTTATCAGAGATTGCATGATTGAAAAATAAAAAAGTAGCATTATTATCAAATGCGAACTTAAGGTGACGTTTTTATTACAATCGTTAATTAAACTTTTATTTTCGAGCTTATTATATCCTAATAAGGTTGTTTATCGATCTGTCTACCTAAATAAAGTTAGTTTAAAACATTTACTTATTATTTATGAACTCTCAAATCTCAAGAATATACGGTAATAGCTTTAGATTTAAAACTAAATATGAAAATTAGAACTATGTCATGGTGTCAGTGAAATTTTCCGGATGTTTCTTGTCGCCTCTAATAGCCCCTTTGTACTTAAGTAATTAACTTACCTTAAAGGCTGAAATACTGCATGTGTGAGTACGCGACTTTTAAACTCTGAGGTTGATTGAAACCAATGATTCATAGATCTATGTGCGTCATTATCATTTGCTCAAACGATGCAGGAAGACGTAAGGGAGCCAGCATCCGAAAACGTGGGCTTGGACTGATCCAAAATGGACAAAAGGCTGACATATTTTCTTGTCTGTAAAGAAAAACTAAAAAAAAAACAGATTCAAGGTCATAAACCAAAGCCGCCATAAGGTTCAATTAGAAATATAACTGACCTACCTACATATAAAAAAAGGTTTGGCAGTTATGTAAGATGCAAGATAGTCAATCAAAGAATAGAAAGTAATACTGATTACAAAACATCAATAACACGGTCCTAATATAGATCCTGATGAGTTATAACATCCTTTACACCGACCGATTACAAATATCTACTCAATAATATTATAATGATTATGTTGGGTAAATGAAACAACTAAAATCTACATAATTATGATTCATTAAACTTTAATTTAAAGACAATTTTAAAAACGTGATATTTATTTACGGGATTATTCTCATTTAATTTCTAGCATTTTATAGTAGGCGCGTATTTTTACCTCAAATAGATCAAGGTTTTTAGCTTCAGCGTGAACCTTCTAAGTTACAAACAAATAGTACTACATATTTACATAGAGATATCGCTTAGGTTCTGCGGTCAGTTCGAGTAGGTCATATTCTAGTGTCAAACAACTCGCAAGGGAAATGATGATTTATTTGTTATTTAGTAAACATAATTTACATACAATGCTTTACGAATTAACGGTATATATACTTGTTAAATGCAAACGGAATATATTTATTTCATTTCAGATATTCGAATATAACCTCTTATAGGATAAAGATGCTACTCTATACCTATATTTAGTAGTGCTGTTGTAGATCTATCGTGTAGAAACATATCAATAAGGATTTAAATATAAATATTGTGTATAATAAAAAGTGCTCATTATATCGACTTTATAATTAGAATGGTAGTAAATACTAGTTCCCTTGGATGGACTGCGCTTTATTTGGAAACCGACGCGATTATTTCCTTAAAAACCTAATTACTCATCGTAGTATACCTACTATATATTCACGCGTAAAGAGTATGTAAGTATCTTATAACCTATACATATAACTGTATTAAATTTAAGTCTTTAAGCAAATTAAAATAAGATTCCAGGAATTTTATTTTAGCATACTGTTTATAAGAAATAACTCTAAAACGGATGTTATATTTTTTACCAAGCGCTCTCGTGAATCGCATATGACTGATAGCCTGAATCAATTAAACCAATCACCCATAAAGCTAAGCCTTCTTACCACTTGTAAGACAATTGTTTCGAAAATCGTCATCGAGTCCTACCTATACTTTATGACAGTCGGACTCAGACTGCCCGCAGACATCGCACGGGAAACGCGCACAGCATTGTGTAGGCTTTGTGAAGTGTAGTGATTTGATCAAGAAAATACAATATGTTTGTAAGTAACCCTTTTTATCTGATCAGATTATAAACTTAAAAAATAATAAAATACTCCTTTTTGTATATAATGCTGAATAAATAATTAATAAATTTTCCGGCAAAAAGTAATTGTTCACGAAGGCAGCAAATATTTCCCTATTTTGTTAATTGTAAATTTAAATTATTAGGTGTAAAGTACCTAATGTAACTTTTAACGCGAAAAAGGTAAGCTTTTATATCCTATGAAAGTGCTTCAAATATTAGTTCAGTATGTCGTATTTTTAATGCGTTTTTAGAATGTACAACAGGCATTAACGTTTATAACACGATTTTCTATATATTTTTAGATTTCGGTCGCGATTACTTATAAGTTATATCTAATTAGCTTTGCTTTTTAAAAATCGTATGCAGGAAGAAGTTCCGTTAAAAAAAATACGCCCGCCCGGCCACCCCTCTGCAGTCGCCTATAGTGCCGACATGGATAGTGGATACCCCAAACACAGATGTTATCAATTAAAACATAAAATTTACAATGCAGAAAAATCATTATTTATTTTAAAATATCGTTAAATTTTATACTTGCTTGTTACACTTTGGATACGTCAAGTAAATAACAATGTTTTATATGAAATTCGATATAAGTAAATTACACTTAAAATACTTCAAATCTTATTTAAAAATCTAGTTATATAGATGCTAATAATGCATACGGTACAAGAAGGTGAGAGATCGGAGGTGATCGTGGTTGTCAAATTGCCCGTGGCGCCACTCGGTCTCCGCGTTTAGTTCCCACGCCTACTCGATAGCCCGTCGCAGCCGCCTTGTGTCGTCTATCAATGCGAGAATTAAATAAATGCCTTAAAAACTTTCACTGCCGAATAAACAGATAGCTACAAGTTTTATAGGTGTGTTTGTTGTAGGTAATTATTTAAAATCACAAGAACAAGTTTTGTCTTTCAGACAATGGTTATATAGAAAATCTCTCTCTTCGTCCCATATATGAATATATAATAATATCTTCATTTGTCTCTTAATTAAAATGTCTCAAAATAAATAAATGCACCACCTTACAATTGCATGCATAAAAAACCTATACTAGTTTGTTGTCCGCGCGACATCTCGGTTCTTTCGCGTGTAAACAGTAAAACACAAATATCAATCACAATCAAATATGTCATTATAGCCTATGTCACTCAGAAATAATAGCTTTCCATTGTCCATGTAATTTTAAATCAGTTCAGCAGTTCCACAGATTACATCCCACTAATAATACTAGTGTAGTTTCACACTTGGATGTTTTCTTTTCCATGTTATTGAATTCTTTAAAACTTGCAAGTCTTAGCATAGGTGTTCCTTTACTAGATTATTAAGTAACGCTTAGTGCTATATGTAACTATCATTACATATAGCATTAAGCTATGTCTGTATACCTATAAAAAACAAAATAACTAAAGGAAATCCCAAGTGGTATATACTAAATACCTTTATTTGAGCAGTCCGTAATATTATTCTTGTTTGTTAATCAATTATAATGCACTTTTTAAAGGGCTCTACAATTATTATTCTGGATTAGTCTAATTCTGTTCGCATAAGATACATTGTTTCAAACTTTATTGCCCATATTTTTTTAATCCTAGACCACAACAAGTGAATCCGCAGGTAGAAGTTTAATCTTACTATAACAATGCTTTCTAGACCTTGACATAGTGTAACTGAATATTAATAAGACACCACTGTTTTCACTCTTGTCCACAATAACGTCCGATATTGGTATTAATTTCAATCCGGTGGAGGATCGAGTACGTTAGAAATGGAAAGTTGTCTCTACAAATGTTTGTTTTACTTAAGTATATCTTACATTTTTTATTCATTTATTGGTGGTTTGGTTCCTACACTTTTGCCGTGTAGATATTTCTAATTTTTATTTACAACATTAAGTGTAACGATCGCCCAGAAATTTTTAAGTTTTTATACATATTTTATGGCCTTAGATGGATAGATATTTCAAATCTATCTGAGCTTCAGTCTATTACTACCCTTAGGGTGAGATCTATAGTGCGCACTTGGACTTTGCTCAGACTTTACTTACGAAAAACACTAAGGTTAAACTATGATTTAGTATATTTATAGACGTTTTAACGGTGAGATTAAGCTAAGCTCAAGCTAAGACAGAAATTGATGTTTCATTTCATGCAATACCTTCTTTATTATCCTTTAAAAAAGTAAGGAATGGTTATAGTTAAGTCTGAGCAAAGTCTAAGTGCGCACTATAGATCTCACCCTAAGAGAACAGTAGTACTCGTCACTAGATAGTGAAAGGACAATAATGGAAAGATTAATTAGATGCAAAATGCTTTAGCCTGATTCCTGTCATGTAACATAATATTTGTGATTCGTCGCACGTGTTGCTTTCACTGCGGCGCATTGCGTTTCCATAATGTCCTGGTAATCGACGTCCTAGTCGTTTACTAATGGTGAAATTAGGAGAAATACTTTTCCGAAGACAGAGGATAGTGAAGGAAATTCTGAGACTTCCACTAACACGACAGTCAGAATTGAAGGGCGCGACTGAAGAAGGAGAAATTCTTTGGATACAATTAACAAAGTCATTAGCTAGTTAAGTATCTAAACTTCAGTATGTACTCCACAAACTGAAATGTAGGTAGGTTATGTAAAGAAGAGTAAGGTATTCCATGTGATAGTTAATTAAAAACAAATAGTAGTGCCTATTGTAAATTTTAAATCTGGATTCAACTTAAAATCTAAGAATGTACCTGTATCGTTATTATGAATAAGCTACGTCGTAAAGTTCGTAATAACGTGAGTAATTGATCATTGTCCTTTTGATTTTAGGAACGATTTAAAAGTACAGAGGAGCCGCTCGTTAACATGACATACTCAGTCATTAACTATCTACATTTTTCTGTAATCGAGGTCAAGAATTTCGCATACATGAAGGAGGATGGTTATAATATTAAATTAGCTCGTCTTTCTTCCTGCCTTGCCGCTCGGTATTTTAACGAGGTGCATGTCCAAAAAACTGTTACTAACCAACACCACGACCGCTCTAATTACATGAAATACGAGTATTGCATTCAGTGTCGTGTAATTATTATGACAACAGTTTTTATATTTATCCATATTCAATGTAAATTACATACATGACAACATAAATATTACTTAACCAATGCTATCTCATCGATTGTCCATTGGTTTAGTGTGAATAAGCTTCTACTTAATGCATTAAATTTTGTGCAAAAAATGCTAGGGTTATGGATACTAGACCAATTATAAATGATGAGGAATTGAATCTGGATGATACAACTTTATTTCTTGGAATCACCATGGATTCAAAACTTCAGTGGTCCCCTTATATTAACGGATTGGCGAAGAGACTTAGTTCTGCAGCTTACGCGGTTAAAAAAATTCGCTCACTAACTGATGTCGATACAGCTACACTTGTTTATTTTAGTTACTTTCACAGCTTAATGACTTATGACTTATTATTAAGGGGTCATCCTGCAGAAGAGGGCTATTCGTGCAATCTATAATTTAAAATGAGAATTTATCTCTGAGAGAGAATTTATCTCTGAGAGATAAATTCAAGGAAATTAATATACTTACTCACCTTTCCCTCGCAATATATTTAAGAAAATATTATGTATGTATACAAAAATAGTGATAAGTTTACTAGAATAAAAATACGCACAATGTTAATACTCAGAACAAACGCAGGCTGTATTTTCCCCGTACTAGACTATCTAATGTTAGTAATTGTTTTTTGGAAAAAGGGATACCTACTCTTAAATCATAAAATCCTAGACGCTCTTTTATCTCTGCTTTTTGATAAATATAAGAAATATATTAAATAAAAGCTGTGTAAAAAGGCTTTTACTATGTAAACGATTATCTAGTTGATAAAAGGGCCTGAGACTAGTGCTAAACAGGCTACTACTAATTGATTTGCGATATTTGTTTTAAAATAAGTGTTGTTGATGATTTGCTATTTTAAAAGAGTACCGAGATTTTTTTACGCCGGCTTTTCTCTCGGCCTACACCGTCTTTTTTGCCGATGAGTAGGGATGTCTACCTATTCAAATTTAATGACATGGAATAAGTGATACATGTGTCTTATATTCCACAATAAACATATTTTTTTTATTAAGTAAGGATATATAAATGAAAAAATGAATCTAAAACGTATTTTCTCTTGCAGATAAGAAACCATTTAATCGTAATGGTCATATTATTACTACGAGGTGGCGCAGCTGAACCCAGTCCACACCAGTATAAACACACACCAGGACCTAGTATATCCGGTAACAATATTAATAATTAATAAAAACTATTTACACTCTTTATAGTTATTTAGTATGTATTAGATTTAAAACTAGCTCCCGTTTTTACAGATCCACTGGAACGCCTGAGCAGTATTGCTTCGATTTTCTCCCCTCGCATGGATTTCGATCAATGGAAACCCCTTACAGGTCGCGGAGATCCATTGCATAATGATCCCACATATGACTACGAGCCACCTATGCTAGAGAGAGTTCATTACTGGGCTGATGACAGCAGACTCGAGAGGGAACATTACCCAGAAAAGAAATCCGAAGTCTTAATGTTGGGAGTGTCATCGCGTAAACCAAGTGTATCTTCCCGGCCACCAATGCCTCCAAAAAGAAGCAACTTACCGCCTCCTAAATATGAAGATTATTCTTATAAACTCACCGAGTACTATCCAATGACAATTTTAGTGCCACCACCGCCACCTCCTGCAGGCTACAAACCATCTTTATTTATTCCACCAGAAAGTAAAATAGTACGACCGACCCCACCTACACACGTAGAGCCTACTTTCCCTCCAAGGTATACAATTTCCACGCCGGAATTGATAACGTCGTTTGCTCTTCAGGAAGCTAACCTTATCTATGAAGCAACTGATAGTAACCAGACGTGGTTTTCGGAATTGAACAAGACTCACACCGACCCCAGCAATACAGTTAGCAGTGACTACGCCGGGTGGGGCCCGACCACACCATTTAACGAAAGAAACACCCACAACGATTTGAGTAATTTAATTCCACACAGAGAATTTATTGGCGACCTCCTAACACATTCATTCTATAGTACTTCACCCGCAACCATACAAGACGTTACAGAGCAAACAATTGCAGAAACCACAACAGTAACACCAACGTTCCTACCCACTGTTTTACCACCTGCAATATCAACCACTAGCAATTATAAAGAAACTTGGCCATATTACGAACAATCTTCCGGTGAAGCTACTACTGAATCATCTTTCGACTTTGCAGAAACCGCCACAGACACTGAAACTACTACAGTAAGATCACAAGCAGGTGCTGTAGATATGTTAGGCGCTATGATGTCAATGCCTATGGTTACAGATCCAGAAAGGCCAGAAGATAATCTTTATGCTCATGCATCAGAAAATATACAAGTTTTTAAAGATCACGTCACAGAAGCAATTAAATTGGAAGCAATGCAAACTATGCATCCCCCACCACCTGTTGCATTTCAGACTAGTACAGCACCAACTTACAAGCACCAAATTAATCCGCATCATCTAAATGGCTTATTACACGAGGATCAACCATCACAAACTCACGACCCATATTTACACATGCGGTTTACAACACCATTGACAACCACTATAGAACCAATACATGACAAGTCTACTACGGAGATTTCACCAATGTATCTTATTATACAGGGACACTCTAAGGTAAAAACTTACGGCTCGCAACCAAATCCTGCGTCGAATTCTATTACTGACTTTGATATTACTAAACAACAAGAAACACAAGAAGTTAAACATTTACATCCATTAAAAGACAAATATTTAAAGAAAACTGAAATTAAAGAAAATAACAGAAAAAGCAGATCACAAAATCTTACTTCTTTAATAGAAGCTGGTGTTGGTTCAATAGAAATCCAAGAAGCAGATGTGGGAATTAAATATGATGTCAGCGACGGAAGTAAGGTACCCGTAGAGATTTACAGAAAAGGTATAGTAGAGAATGATGATAGTAACTATTCTTTTTCAAAGACAAATCATATTAAGCGTGATAGGCGACAAATAGATATAAATGATCTCATACCGATCGACGAAGATACTATTGAAGAGTTGGTATATAATTTTTTTGAGACGCGAAAAAATAACACCGGATTAACGGGATTTATTGCTAAAGCAATTACGGGTGATGTGAGTACGGCCGTTCAATATGCTCTTAAAGAAGATAATGAAGATCACAGTGAAGCCAAAAGATAAGACAGACTCAATATAATTGGTATTTAGATAAAATATGAGAGTTTTAATATAACATCGGTATTTTTTTATACATAACACAACATAAACTACACGCGCATCAGCTTATTAAAAGCTGCCAGTGTGTAAAGAAACATAATGATAATAACAATTGTAATAGAAGCTATGCGAATGTTATAAATTAATTATAACCTAAAAAAACTTAAGTCCCACCGTTTTTTAGAAGGAACTTATAACTATCAGAGTTTATTTATTTTATATTGACTAGTAATGACAGGACTTTTATTTTAAGTAACAACTTAGAATAATATTTATTTTATTTTCTTATAGACATCTCAATAAAGATATATTTTTTTATAAAATAGTGATTTTTATTAAATCTTATACGTCGGAAGCAATATAATAATTATTGTTAGCGTGTTAGAATTAAATTTCTTTTAATTACAACTATGTAGGCTCACATTGACACTAACTTGCCTACAAAAAAGATGTATGCGGTGCAGCGGACGCGGCCCACTAACACACACACTTCTTACCATCCTTTTCGTAGAAATATACGCAGGCAACTTAGATAAAGTGAAAGCTGCTTATAAGACGATAAAGTTAACGTTTATTGCAGTTTATATTAACGTGACCGGAAGATTATAAAAATATAATTTCAATAGATTATAAGTACAAAAGAAAATGAAAATAACAGATCCAAAAGTATTGGAAAACTTATAAATCGAAGTTCCAAAGTTGCACCAATCAGCTTGACAAAAACACACTTTGTAATCTGCCTCTGGAAATCTGTGAAACATAAGGACTCACACTTAATATCTACTTACATTTTGAAATATAAAAATGATAAAACAATACTTAAGTGAACCTAATAAGGTCGAAAAACTAAATAAGGTGTTCCAAGGGTTCGATGATTTTATTTCACTGCAATACAAGTTCGAATTCTGTAACAGATTTCTTTAAAATTACCTTTCATATTTACAAGACATCGATCGCATTGGTATATTCATCGTCCGTGGCAGGAGATCACCTTTTTGAATTTGATAGCAGCCTCTTTGAACAATCCAAGCATGTCTAGAGCGAGCAGTCCATGATCGCACAAAACACATTGTTTCATCTTAAAAAAATGCTAATGTTAAGAAAATAACTCCACCTTTCGCCGCCTATGCAATAGATTTCATCGAGTCTTTTTCCTGGTATCAATCAATAGGTGTAAAATGAGAAACTTTCAGATTTCTTATGCAGATACAAGTGCCATAGTACCTACTTCCGATTATAGTATGTGCGACGGACCTAAATTCCAATACATTACGGATTGATAATGTTATATGGTAAAGCAAATAAATAGTTGGAATATCGCACCACCAGTACAGTTAGTAATTATGTTCCGAGTCGAATTGAATTCAAAAGATGGTTTTGTAAAGTCTCCAGCGCATCCAGGTGCGTCGCGATGCATCGAAGTACAATTAAAGCATAATAGACTTGAGCATTGTTTACAGAAATAAGATAACAAGAAAATATATACAAAAACCATATTACACATTTACATAGTTAACAATGCTCCACAAATTTAAAAATCCCTTAAAAATATTGATTTTTGTTCAGTCTCTTCAGGGCATTTTAGCGAAAACTGAATTATTCTAATAACCCTAAAACCTGTCTTGATGTCTGCATTGAGTTATTTTTTCATACTGTTCTAATGACAGTTAACGTGACGACAAAAATAAGTATTGTTACAAAACTTACCTCCTTTCTAACACGGTTAATGCAATCAACTAAGTACTTGTAAGTGGTTTTGGTACATAAATTACTGGTAGATATTAATTATATATGTGGTAGGTGCTTATTATCCTTGGGTACTAGAATCAAAGTCTTAAAATCACAAATATATCATGGAGTTATGCAAACTTTAAATTATTGGTAGTCCAATAACATATCGCTAATCAGCGAGCTTTTCCAGGCAACAGCGTAGAATAAAGTTAGTTACTTGAATTATACATCATTTTAAACCACCCATAAGTACCAACATATACCCACTTACTTTAGGTATTCTTCTTAAATTCATGTAGGTATACAAGTAACATTTGATATCTTACCTCTACACTTAATCGTTGAAGCACAACGTCTTCGTGAAAAAACTTTTCTATAAGAAAATAACGTTTTTCGTTGCAAAGGATCCTCGCCATATACATTATATCTAAAAGTTCCATTATAACAAAATAAGCAATCCGTTCCTTTAATAATACAAAAAAGAAAACAGAAAAAACCAACGTGCATTACAATTCACGCACCATGACCTCCGAGTTTACGCCTCGAGAAAAATTCAAAGCAATTGTGTCAGATACAAATCTTTTGGTTATGAAAACAACTTGTGAGTAGTGGTTGGTTGGCTTGGTTATGAAAATTACTATAAATACAAATTTTGTTTTCGTTAACACTCCTATTTAATATAAAAACTTCTCGTGTGACAATGTTCGTTCCCATACTCCTCCGAAACGACTCGACCGATTCGTATGAAATGTTTTATGAATATTCAGTAAATCTGGGAATCGGCTACTATCTTTCAAACCTACCAAGTGTTAAGGGGGTCCACCCCAAAAATTTATTTTTTATGATACAAAAATACATACAACCCCTAATTTTCACCCCTCTTCGATCAACTCCTATTTTTTATTATAGTGGATAGTTATTTTTATTGAACAAAAAAAACGTTTTCTTGAAAAAATATACATGGCAAAACCACGTTTGCCGGGTCTAGACCAGTGCCGATAAATTTTGAAACCTAAAAAAATAATAGTAGGATGAAACCTATTGGAAAAGGAGGAGAATATTATAAACATTAAAGGAAAAATAATTTACGGGCGATCTGAGGCCGGGAAGGGTAGGGGGGGGGGAGTTTTAAGGGTAAAAAACGGTTTATCTCGATTTCCGGCAAAACTAAAAGTCCTATCGAAGAAAGTTAAATGGCAAAGTTGTAGGTAATAAAAAGATCTAAAACTTTTGTATTCACACATTTTTCACATAACCTCAAAATTTATGTGAAAAATTCAAAAAACCAAGTTTTTGGTTTTTAATTTTTATCTTTCACAAAATTTTTTTTTTTTACTTTTAGGAAACTGATGTATATTTTTCGTTATGAATATACGAATGTTTATAAAAACAGGACCTAGTCTACTGAGTTTTTTATACTCTAGAAATAATATAGATAGTATATCATAAAATTGGAATTGAAACTAATATAAAAAGGTCAATGTGATAATCGGATGTCAGTGTTTTTCCTTCTGGTCCAAAATAATAATCGAATCTCCTTGATTAATCAAACTGCGTGAACCTAACCTTTGACTAATGAACATTATTTTAGCAATATTTATTAATAATGTTTTTTTTAATATTCTGTCTATTTTTTATAGAATCGTTTTGACGTTCGTCATTAAAAATAACGTAATTTTTTGCGCTTGCATTCACTTTTAAATTGTTATATCTTTATAACTCGGAGTTGTATTTTTCGAATATATATCAATTTGCATGGGAACATTCACCTTTTAAGGGAATTAATTTTCCTTCGTAAGAAGTGATAAATACCGTCAAAGATAAACAATCTTTTTTATTTAATTTAGATAACAAAAGCGGAAACACTGGTTGATAATTGATTGATATTGATCATATTACAAACTGTATTATAATGCAAGAACATGTAACTAAATGCACTATAAATTTTTGGGTAATATCTAATTGAAATATTTTAATGAATATTCGTATTATAAAACAAAACATTATTTTTGTAAGGACTAATAACTTTTAGAACTATTTAAATTATTAATAACTGCGGTTGAATTGAATCAAACTACGTGCTCTGGTGTATGCAGCCAGAAATATTTGGTAAAATAAGAAAAAAAAGCCAAACATATTTTTATGTATTTATTTGAAGTTTTCATAAATTGATAACTATTTACTATCGGTGAGGTAACAACTCTTGTAGAACCATATTAGCTTTCTAACTCTATAACCATGTCAAATTACTGCATTGAAAGTGCATCCAGCGCGTGTCGATTGAAATGGAATTTTCAGCAATAAATTTTTAAATTAAATATTTTCAACTATTTGTTCCTTATGTCTGGAATTTGGATGCACATTATGTATACCGCCGTAACTTTTCTATGCTCATAAATGATTTTCTTCTTACAGTTTGACTACCATAGTCAAAAGTTATTGAATTCCGACTGCTAAGACGCTATTTTATAAATACACAAGTAATTGAAATGCACTAAATCACCACATCACACATAAAAACCTGACTAAAACTTATACATATAAATTATCTTTTGAGTACCAAGATAGATTTGAAGTTTATTTTTTACTGATGACGTGGTACAATATTTTTTGTATGTTTTTGGTTATTTTTATGGCCGTCCCTAAAATACTTACAGAAGTATTGAATGTCAAATTTAAAATAAATAAAATAAATTTTGCGAGTTTGATAACTTAACCCAACAATAATATACATACTTTGATAATTTTACAGTACTTGTTTCAAATGGAATGATTTTAATTGTAGTACATATTTACTATGTTTCAACATTTCTATTATTTTTCTAACTAGAATAAACAACAAGATTTCAAAAACAAACTTCAATATGAAGTACATGTTTACTTAATAAAATCATTCAATAACATTCATATAAGCAAATATTACATATTGTAATGAATTTTTGTTTCAAAAATGTAATTATAAATTAAACCAATATAAAGTAACTATGCCAATGTCAAATATATTATATAGTATTTAGATAATATTGGATCTAATGTGATATCAAAAATAGATATATATCAATAAATGTATAATATGTAATTTATATCAACAAAGGTTGGTGCAGTCATCGGCGGTAACATAAATACAGTGTTTTTGGATCTGAGTAATTAATAGTAGGGTCAAATTATATACTTTAAGCAATGCACATTATCACTGTAACAAGGAATTTGCTTTAAATGCTATTTGAGCTGAGGAAAGAATTTGTTGTACACATGTAGCAAACAATATATTTAAACCAGCATGTCAAATGAATTAAATTACCCACCCTACTTTGACATTCACAACAAATTTATAAGACAATATTAATATTCTCGTTGTCCCTTTTAACTGCCTAGCTCACAGTCCAATCGAGACCCCAACGTTGTGATACCTTCAATTGTGCAGCAGCAGCATCTTTGAGACTGAATAGATGTGTCATTTCCAATTCTGTTTTAGCCAAAGCAATTGCTTTTTCAAACAGTTCCAACGACCTGCGTAAGTTTCCTCTGTAATCATACAATATATTTTTAATAGGTTTAAACTTATGTAGTAGATTGTTATAACTATTAAACAGCCTGGTAAGATAGGAAAAAAAGGATGTTTGTCTCTTTGACTGAATGATTATTATACATATATATAAATTTTAAATGTGTAGTACTTGCATAAGCCAACTACAAAATTACAAATCTCAATCTACTTCAAAAACAAATGAAATATTAAAATTCTAATTCAATTGTTTTTTTTTTAGAAAATCAAATAATATTATATAAATAGATTAAATTTTATATTGGCCATAAGGTAATGTGTGACACAATATTTTTGTGATACACTCGTTATCTTGGTATATTGCACAAATTATAAATTAGTTCATCATGAAAATAATTTATTCTTATCGCCCTGAACTAGTCATAGCCATTAATATTAAATTGTTTTAAAAACTGCCAGTGATTTAACAACCCTTTAGTACTGACCTTGAATATCTATATCAGTTTTTTTAATCATTTTGATTTCCTAATAGACAGGTAGGTATATAAAATAGATAACTAATTATAAACCCCATTGAAAAATAAAGATATTACAAACCTTTGCACTTCTATAGTTCCCAAAGTTTCATATGCAAAGTCACATTTATCATCCATCTCTATAGCTTTGTTAATTAATTTGACAGCTTTGTCAAAATCTGTATTTTTCTGCAGCTGAACTAGACCCTTGTGAACATAAAGGGTAGCATTGTTTGGATCTACAGCTAATGCAGAATCAAACAAAGCTTCAGCCCTTCCCCATTCCTGCTGATCAGATAATACTTGAGCATACAAGATGTATGCCTCAGCACACCTAGGAAATCTTTCCAATGCATGTTCAAAATCAGCTCGTACTTGTGTTAAAGCCCCAATGTTCTTATGAAATTGAGCATGTCTATAATCAGCATAGCATTTTTGAATATATGCAATAGAGAAATCAGAATTAAGTTCTACTGCCTTTGCAAATTCTGAAGTAGCTTCATCCATTCGCTCTAATAATAAATATACTTGTCCTCTGTGATGATATATGTCAGAATTGCCTGCATCCAATTGTGCTGCATTGGCAAAATCTTCAAGGCACTTCTCAGTATTCTCCAATTGTGTGTAAAGAGAGGCACGTTTGATAAGCGCATTCACTTTCACTTTTGTAGAAGCATCACTTTCAATTACCTTACCCAAATCAACTTGGGCTTCCTCATGCCTACCAAGGAGTAGATAAAATGTAGCTCTCAATAATAGAGCTTCATACTTGTAGCGACCTTCTGAAGCTAGCTCTTCAGAGCAGGCATCAACAATGGCTTCATAGTCTTGAGTGTCAAGTGCCCGCTTGGCTTTTGCAAACCCACCAGTTTCTTTTTCATCAATGTTTATTTTTGTAATAGGGTCCTCTAAAAAGGCTGAGAAGTATGTTTTGATGAAATGCTTAGAGGGCATAACAGGTTGTCGTTTGGAAAGAGCTTCTCTGGCGTGTTGTCTTCCTAGAGCTTTTAAGATACGATCAGCGTTCACTAATGAGCTCTGAACTTGAAAACGTTCTAATATGCAAGCTGAAGTTACGTCCTCTAATGCAAGAACCAAGTCACCACTTTTTTCAGCTGCACGGGATCTGCGCAGATAGGCTTTTACATACTTTTCATTAAGTTTCAATGCAAATGTACAATCTTCCTTCACTTGATCCCACATTTCTCTCTTTTCATAGCAGGCAGAACGGTTCTGGTAAAATGTAGCCAAGTCCTCGGTACGGTCAGGAGGACAAGCCTCGATTGCTTCATTATATAAGGTGATTGCTTTATCGTATTCTGCTCCATGAAAAGCGCGATTTCCGGCACCCTTTAATATCATTGCACGGTCAATAGCACTTTCAGAAACTTTCGCGTTTTCTTCATTGTCTAACGAAATAGTTGTCTTTGCTTTTAGTTCAGCTTCCTTCTTTTTCTCTGGATCTTCATACCTGTTTCTCAAATAAAGATAACCTAAGCCGATAGCCAGAGGGGCACCGAGAAGAATGGCCAGTTGCCATTTAGGAAACGGTGTACTTGATGCCATCCTCTCTATATGGTGCCTAATCTTATTGCTTCAGCATTTGTAATTACAACAATAAAAATAATCTGAACTCTAAATTTTACAACTTTTACGCAAGTATATCCTAAAATAACCTTTTCAGATACTTTGACAATCTGATAATAGGAAATATCTATAAAAATTACATTTTGTTCACAGATAACACGTGACTTAAGTCAGAGTCATAGACAAAAAATGGCTTTTGTTACCGTTGGGCGTTGACATTAGTTTTAATTGTCGTGAGACATTGTTGATTGTGTAGTCTAGATTGATCTCTAGATACATATTATATTATCAAGCCTCATGGATTATAAGAGTTACTGTACATAAAATATATATTTTTAAACATTCATAAGTATTTGGCAAGATAATAATGAGTCATGTATATTGTATTATGACGTGAGTTGTAATATTATATATACTATCATAGATGGCTCTGGTAACTTTTTAATTTAATAAAAAAAGGGTGCGTGTACTTATGTACGCGCGTAAGGAGTTATACTTCTTTGGCTTTCTTTATTTTTTTTAAATATTAAATAATTAATAATAAATATTTAACGTTAATAATTTAATAATATTTAATATTTAGTTTATTATTCAATTATTAATTAACATTAATAATAATAATTATTATTATTTATTATTTTATTATATTATTCATTCAATTTAATAATTATATATGTTTCATAACCTTTTAACTAAGTAACAATAGGTCTTTGTGAAAAAGCATTGCTAAATTTCTTTGAAAAAATAATTAGAACTCCTTTATTTGTTTAAAAGGTAATACAAAGGTCATTATGGTCATTCAAAATTCTTGGCATAGCTGCTAACTTCAACTCTAGCCAGGAGCCCAATAATAATAATTAATAGTCATTTCACTATTTGCATTTGCTTCTACGGTGAAGGCAAACATCGTGTGGAAACCAGCATATCGAAATATCGACTACATGTTGCAGACACAGAAGGCGAATGTAATCTGATGAACTAAAAATAGCTGCGTTTCTAATGAAGACTCTACCCGAAACTGGATATTTGATATTTCCTAAATCCTTAGGGTTAGAAGAAAAGTCGTATATTACTAATGAAATTGGTCAAGTGACAAAGTGTGAGCTAATGTCATTTCCATACAAATTTGTTTAGCGTTAGTGGGTTACGCCTAGTTTCTTTACGCCATCGCTTTCCGTCCTTTTCTTTTACTGAGTTCACCGAGGAAGATGTAGTTCACGTCATGTATTCCGATGTTATCTAAATTTAATTAGAAGAAGGCATCTATAAGTTAATTCATTTCCATAGGTTACTAAATGAGCCACCTACACAGTATCCTGCACACTTCTAGATTTCAAAAGATTAATGCTAATTCTTTAGACACAAGACCTCAGCTCAAATTTGTGATAATTATTTAGCAAGGTATTTTAAGAAATTGATCAGTCGTAAATTAAAGAATCACCTTATTTTTCAATGTAATATATTTTTTATACTTAAGATTTATGTAGTTTAGTTTTTTTTATTTGCATCCATCCAGTCTTATTGTAGGAAATGTAATAATGTCTTCAAGTTCTTGCATTATTGGAAGAAAAATTTGTCTGGCCCATTTAGTAAATGAGCTACTTATTGAATCACTTTTAAACTGCAACAATTAAAAATAACATTACAAGGAGACATTAACAACATACAAATATCAAGCTATAAATTTTCTGTATTAAATTGTTTAGCTTGTATGAGGAGTTACCTTGTGTTGTTGGCGTAGCGCTTAAAAATTTCTAATACCGATTATGTTTGTAAAAATTATTTGAGATCGTCCTATATTTAATATAATGTAACGGAAACATCAAACCAACATTTGTTTTTGTTTTTTTCCGTCACATTTCTGCGTTTGTTTCAATATTTTAAGTATGTGATCAGTCTGCTGTACTTGACAGACGCCAGGTTATTTTTGGTTTATAGCGACGTTTTAACGATAAAAGCAATATTAACTTACGTTCCTTCCTATAACTTGACTGACATTCGTGTAAGGCAGAAAGTTCATCCTCACAACATGCGCTACATTTCCCGCCCTTGATGAGGTGTATGTTGTCTCGTTTGTGTTCAAAATTCGGACTATCTACAAAGAAACACATGTAATGGATACAGATACCGTTATTACAAAACACGACGATCGGTATCCGTGTTTTACGCGTATTACGTGTTTTTGCCGAGGATCGTGTGATACAAAATTTAATATTGAAGCCGGGATCGCAACCTTTATATATGTCGCTATCGGATAGTAGCTAAGTTATATAGATAGAATAAAATTTTAAAAACTTAAGTATGTTATACCAAACAGCGAGTGTGCTGTGGGTGATTATTTTATATTTACTCTCAGAAGTGTAGGTATAAAGTATTTAATTTTTATGGTACGATGTACTGAATAAATTCAAAACACTCGTTAAACTAAAATTAATGAATATAGCTTTTTATAAATTTGACGAATATTTAAATGATTCTTATCCTTGGGATTGATTTGCTCCAGTTCAAATAATTTGTAACTGTGACTCAACACTTACGACGATTTTAACGATTAAAAAGAGTAGCGGAGAGTTTCTTGCCAGTTCTTCTTGCACGCTCTACGCCCTTGACTTGCGAACTGGTAGTAAATTTAAATTCAGAATCAATTTAACATCTTTTCTGTTGACGTTCATAAGTGTACTTGTTTACCTATATGAATATAGTTGAAAAATTTTGAGTTTGACAGTCCAAACTTACCGATATAGGAAAAGATATCGAGTTATACAAATAATCCAACGTATATCGTTGTTCTGGTTGATTGTCCAGTTTCACCAAAGCATTAAATCCTATTTTTACCTGTTTGAAAACTAAGGTAAATAGAACACCAGCTTGGTATTCTGGCACATTATTCACCAATCTCCTAGTGACCAATGAAGAAATTTTCTCCAAGTGTACGCTCTGTATGGAAATCAGGAAATTATCTGTATATTGAACTGAGCCTGATACGTGCCACGAGTACATGTGATTGCTGGAAACATTCATATTTTTTTTGTATTATTTATTAAAATAAGTAAACTAAAGGCATATGTTATGCTTTAAGCATGTATAAATACTTTAAAATTATATAACTTAAGAGTGATATTTAGTGAAATTTATCAAGTAATTTCTAAATCACTTCATTTACTTGCTTCAAACTTTAAAATACATAATTCTTCTTACTTTATGGTTTGATTAAAGTCATCGACTTTCAAATTGCAAAACTTGACATCTTTTTCGATTTTATACATTGTTTCCTGAGCAAGTCTCTCAGCATACCCTACATCATCTTCTAAACAGGCTTTGTTGTCTGAAAAAGATGTTACAAGAAATTATTATTAAGTTATTTAGTTTAGTAGTTTAGGAAATTATTAACGGACCTTTCTACTCGAATTATCAAGGCCAAATCAAATAGTAAATTAGTCTGTGCAATAATTACGTCACGGTTAGTAGGTACATGGTTGATGTTTTTATTGTCTTCTAAAGTATAATCAAGGCGTTTACTCGACTCGTCATCGGTCGTAGTAAAATTAAACCCGGCGAAGCAATTGTTCCGGGGAAAAGTAGTTTTATTTATCTCAGCCTGAAAATGGGGTTCAAGGTCTGATAACTTTACCCTGCTATAATAATCAGAAATGTCGATTTATGTAATACATTTTCGTTTATTAAAGAAGTCGGGCCTTTCTTATTTCTGATTTACATAAACGACCTCCCATTCATTGTCAACGGAGTACATGAGATCCTATTGTTTGCTGACGACACTTCACTTCTATTTAAAGTGAATAGGAAAAACGTATTATTGGACGATGGAAACAATTCTTACTCTCGTATAGTTAACTTGTTTAATGTAAATAATATACTACTTAATGAGAATATAACAACATGTATTTACATCTACTAGCGTAAAGCGAGATGAAAGTTAAGGACAGTGAACTAAACTTTGTTGACAAAACTGTATTCCTAGGCATAACAATAGATAGTAAACTCCATTTCCACACATAGAGACTTTTTCGAATACACTGAGCTCTGCAGCATATGTTGTAAAGAAAATCTGACAGTTAACGAATCAGGACACGACTAAAATATCATAGCTACACAGTGTAATGTCCTACGGTGTTCTACTGTGGGGTGCTGCTGCAGAGGTTCAATCCATATTTGTGCTGCAGAAGCGGGCTGTTCGGGGTATTTGTTGTGTTTACTCAAGGAACTCAGTATGGAATAAGTTTAAGGAATTAAATATGACACTATGTGGTCAATATATTCTTGGAGCCTTGTTATATGTACCTACTTAAAATATAAACGAATTTTAAACAAATGGTGACTTTCACCAATAAAATTCTCGAAACAGAACCAATTTGTATGACTCCAAACGTTTCTTGCCAGTTCTTCTTACCAGCCAGACCCGCTCTACGCCCTTGACTTGCGAACTGGTAGTAAATGTAAATTTAGAATCAATTTAACATCTTTTCTGTTGACGTTCGTAAGTGTACTTGGTTACCTCTATGAATAAAGTTATTTTGAGTTTGAGTATGAAGTAAAATCACTTATATCTTGTTATCTTTTTAAGAATTTGTATAAAAATGTTCCAAAATAAGTAACTATTTATAATTCATAAAATAGTTTATATGTAATAGCTACTAGAAGGTCATTTTGTTTAAAAAATAACAGTTAGTTATATAAAATTAATACTTCTTAAAATGTTATAACTTACGCCATGCTTGAGAGAGAATTCCTACAGGAAAACTTAAGAAAATTGTACACAAAACCTTCAACATTGCTAGGAGAATACAATACGTTTCGAACAAATTCAAGAAGTTTTCAAAGCAACTTTTTATCAATATTTGATAATTTAATATTTGATTCACCGATAATAAATTATAAGCTGATTACATTTGAGAATGATCTTGATATACCTAATATATAATACTTAACCTTCATCGTCGTGGAGTGGAAAAAATGGGCAGTTTTTCCCATTTAGCCTCAAGATAAACTGCGCTCACCAACCCGTTTGCCAAGCGTGGCGAGTACTAGCAACTTAGCCCCCTAACACGAACTATCTTCAGATACTAACAGATGCGATCTGCCTATCTTCTCTTCCACAGATCAGCCTGATCACTTGCTTGGTAAGCTACTATATAGAGATCCTAAAAAAACATGCACAATAGAACAAAGGATGCAGAGCGCGGGGAACCAGTCGTACTAGAAATTTTGGAGAGAAGCCTCCAGTCGACATCGACAGGCTGAAACGACGACTTCTAATCTATTGTTATTCTTAAAAATATTGTATGATTGAATATAATATTTTGTTTGTTACAGAAAATTAATACACAACGAGTACAATTAATCGAAGTTAATAGTAGTTTATACATCGATTCAGTCAAATTTAATTTAGTATAGTACTATTGAACAGTTTCCAATATAAATCGAAGATAAAGAGAAGAAAAAATTCTATATAGAAATATATAGAATTTTTTTATAGAAAAGAAAATTGTATATTAATGAATTCTCGTAAATATGAATTGAAAGGTGTTATCTAAATTATACGTAATACCAAAGTTCTTAAACGTTTTTGTATGCAATTTCGATGTAGTTGTCCCAATATCCGTAGCACTGATGTAACGGAACAAAAACTCATTATTGGGATCGGGATTCCTATCGGTATCACTATTGGATGTTACAGAGTAATAAGCCAGTAGTATGGATTCCCGGGCACTGCCTCACCCACTGCTTCGGTAAAAAAAGCTGTTTCGGAGGCAGCGCCCGCCTAAAAAAAAAAAAAAAAAAAAAAAAAGTAATGAAGGTAAATAAAAACCATGTCATATTCGATTACATTATATTTTATTATTCTTAATATCATAATAATTACATAAGTGATTGCTTAACTACTATAATCCACACATACATTTCTGTTCTTATCTATTTCTATAATATTTGAAAACTCTGCGTAAACTACACAGTTAATTGTTTCAGTCAATGCGCTCTCGAATCTTACTTCCATTCTTACACTACCATGGCGTACAAGATTCCAATGCACATTAGAGTTAGCCGACAAGTCAGGTGTTAAATCAAAAGCTAGTAAACAGTATCCATTTGAATATTGTTCCCTCGATATTCCATTACCTTCGTTAAGAAAATGTATACCGGTGCCTGAGTACAGGGTGTGGTATGCGCTAGTAAATACATCGTTTGGAAATGATGGTTGTAACGATTTTGAAGGTATCTGTTGACCATCTATATATAGGCTAAATGAGCAAATACCAAAATTTTCAAAGTTGAAAGGATTTTTAACATAACTACCGTTGAATGCTGTATTATTCACAAAACCTATAATACATCTCTTAGGAACCTGTCCTAAAATATACTTCAAAAGTAATGAAGGTTAATAAAAACCTGATAAGGTTATTCGTTTATATTTTCATATTCGTAAATATATTTTATTGTTCTTAATATTATAATAATTATACGTATATATGGTTGCTAAACTACTAGATACACACATTTCTGTTATTATCTATTTCAAAAATATTTTAAAAATGCAATGACTATTAAGATTGCAAAGGGTATTTAGAGTGCCCTTTGTATTTCTTATCCACATTTTACTGATAGGTATGGATACTTGTTCAAACATGCAGTCGAGTTGAATATCGTAACTAGATAATGATATCCATTACCAGTCTATATAACCCGATACTTGTAGAAAGATTTAGTATTGTGCTCTAAGTTCGGCAAAAGTGAAGTGGTTGAAAGTTTGAAATAATAAACAACAATGGAGGTAAGTTATTTAAATTTTATAAATTTGGTTTCAGTAAATTCTTTAATAATTCCTATTTATTTTTTGAAACGCATTTTGATTTGTTTATGTTAGTCTTCATACAACCTGAAAGATGTGGATAAATGTTTCAGACCATATAATTATTATAATTTATCTGATGATGAAGAAGAGGTTTTAAACATAACAGAAAATAAAAATAAGAAGACCAATCGTTTAGATGACTTTTTTCTTCAAGAACCTGACCGGAAGAAGAAAAAAACTAAACTTTCTTCAAGTGTTGGCCGTGCAGGGAAGGAGGGAAGCATTTCATATATATCGACTGATAAAGATGATGGAATGGACGCTGACATACTTGTGAAAATGGAATTATATAGTTTAAAAAAGTTGAAAGAAATCCCAGTGGCACAACATTGGAAAAATGCAGATATTCGTGTTAAATATTATATGAAAAACGATTCCAACATTGATGTTCAGATAAAGGATATTGTATACAACATAACAAAGGGGATATCCGAGGAAGATAGTGTAAAACGTTACAGTTTTAAAAATTAGTTTCATTTAGTTTCTTCATGCTTCAGATTTTAATACCATATGTTTATATAATTAAGTAATGTTTCAGTTTTCCACTAGTATAAATACTATGTTGCATTGTACAAAGTCAATCATTGTGCTTTTTGTTGAAGACCTTTGCGCATTAAGGTTAAAAGTGTGAGACAAAAAACAGTTGTGAAACGAATACATATATACAATGTCTCAAGAATGTGTTAGTGTTTTTTTTGATGAAATGGATCATGAATTTGAAAGCTTATCCATTGATACAATTGAACTTTTCAACGTTTGTGAGGAAATAGAAAGAAATGATTTAAATCACCCATTTTATGATCAAAGAATGATGGTGCTATGTGATGAATTCGATGGGAAACTGTGAGTATATTTAATTATCATATTTTCTATATATATTTAATTTTTTTATTTTTATTTCTCTATTCGCATTTCTAACAGTTAAATATAATAAAATTTTATTCGACAGGGTTGATCAAATGGGTCGTGGAACTAAAAGGAAAGCAGCTGTTGATATTAACTCTGCTGACATCAAAAGAATAAAATCTGGATCGAACATGGATCTTTCACGGTCTTCACAAGAGCAATCAACATCGAATGAAGGTAATAATTTTAACATGAAATTTTGCTGTATTTGTAATAGAAATGTTTCCAAAAAATATTTCGCTAATCATCTAAGGAGCAATGCACATAAAAATAATGTAAATAAAAAACAACATTCAATAAAACCCAATGTTAAGATAATTGAGACTGCGTTCGGTAATAGAATAATAACCTATAGAGTAACTTCAGAAAATCAAAATGATTTACAGTTTGAGACACCAGAGTTATTTCTTGCATCTGTCAAAGATACAATATTTACAATAATAAATAAATCTATAGAAGATCATACAATTTTAAAAATAAATTTCATTTTATATGGTGACTTTGTTCAGGAGACAAAAAACATTAACAACACTTTTGATTTCCAATCAATGAATTTTATTGTTTGTATTGGTGATGATTTAAATATATTTTATACAACTCTCACAAAATCTCTAATAAACTATATAAATTCATTCGAGAGAAAGGATAGTGGGTGGAGTCTGAAAAAAATTTTACATTTGGATATGAATTTAAATCAATTTAACCCTTTAAGAGGAAAATCCTTTATTGAGTTACCACATGATATAAAAATAAAAAAAGCTGTGATAAATGTTAAAAACACTGATGACGCCTGTTTTAAGTGGGCACTGTTATCTGCTTTATTTCCAATTCATAAAAATTCGGATAGAGTATCATCATACACCAAATACAGTCATAAATTAAAGTTCGGTAATATTAAATTTCCAGTCAAATTAAAGGATATACACAAAATTGAAAGTCTTAATAATGTAAGCATTAATGTTTTTGGGTTAGAATATAATGAACAAAGAAAAAAGCATTGTATTGTTGGGCCATTGTATTTTACAAAGAATAAAATGCAGACTCATATAAATTTACTATATTTGACACAGGGTAAAATCGGTCATTATTGTTATATAAAAAATATGTCACGATTAATAAGTAGTCAAGTTTCGAAATCCAAGGAAGCTATATATCTATGTGACTTTTGTTTACAATATTTTTCAACATCTGAACGTTTAAATAACCATCAAAAAAATGATTGCAGACATATTTGTACACAAATACCAAGCGTAGATAAAAATAAAAAAAATTGGTGGGGCGATATTGTATCTGAAAATAAATTAAGTTTTGATAAATTTCAACGTAAATTGATGTTACCTTTTGTTATATATGCGGATTTTGAGGCTTTTTTAAGTCCCTTAGCATCATGTTCAAACGATCCTTCAAAATCACATACAATAAATGTACAAAAACATAATGTGTATAGTTTTGGGTACTACATTAAATGCTCATACGATGATAAATTGTCTAAATATGTAACATATACTGGTGAAAACTGTGCTTTAAAATTTATGGAAACCCTGAAAGATAATTTGACAACAATTGTTAAAAAAATTGGTTTCCAAAAAGTTGCTAATAAAATATCACCAATTCAGCAAGATATAGTTAGCAAATCTATTCATTGTTATATTTGTAATAAAATTTTGTGTGGGAATTCAATGATTTACCACGATTGGTTTACTGGGGAATTTGTTGGGGTCATACATAAAGTTTGTTCAGAAAAATTTAGAGTCCCTTACACTATACCAGTCTTCCTGCACAATTTAAGCCATTATGATGCACATTTTATCGTACATGCCTTAAACTTTGATGAAGGTCAGGTAGAAGTTCTCCCACAAAACAAAGAAAAATACATATCATTTTCAAAGGTTCTTAAAATCAATAACAGTAATGTAACTTTACGTTTTGTGGATTCCCTAAAATTTTTACCCAGTAGCTTAGATACTTTAGCAAAAAATTTAACAAAAAATAATTTTAATGAATTATCAAAATGCTTTCCCAATTCAGAAGACTTTAAACGGCTGACTAAAAAAGGTGTATTTCCATATGAATTTATTAAAGATTTTGATACATTAAACTACAATCAACTTCCAGATCTTCCACACTTTTACAGTAGTCTCACAGATTCCATTATTTCTAATGAAGATTACAACCATGCTAAAGATGTTTGGAATCATTTCAATTGTAAAAATATGTTGGATTATTCAAATCTTTATTTAAAAACTGATGTTTTATTGTTAGCAGATATTTTTGAAAATTTTAGGCGTGTTTGCATTAAAACGTACGATTTAGACCCGGCTCATTACTATACAGCACCTGGATTAAGTTGGGATGCTATGTTAAAACATACTAAAACAGAGATTGAATTACTTTCTGATATAGATATGATTGCTTTTATTAAATCAGGAATTCGTGGTGGTGTTTCGCAATGTAGCACTCGCTATGCAAAAGCAAATAATGTTTACATGTCTGACTATAATGCGAAAGATAAAGAGTCATTCTTAATGTATTTCGATGCCAATAATCTATATGGTTGGGCAATGTCACAATATCTACCTACAGGTGGTTTTGAGTGGGTTAGTGCTGATACGGATTTTAATGTTAGTTGTTCATCAGATATAGGTTTTATCTTAGAGGTAGATCTGGAGTATCCGGTGGATTTACATGATAAACATTCAGATTTACCTCTTTGTCCAGAAAATATACCAGTTGGGGACGCTAAGGAAATTAGATTGATTCCAAACTTAAAAAATAAATCCAAATATATTATTCATTATCGAAATTTAATTCAATGTTTGAAAATGGGTTTAAAATTATTAAAAGTTTATAGAATATTAAAATTTAAGCAGAGTCCATGGTTAAAGAACTATATAGACCTTAATACACAATTAAGAACTCGAGCTAATTCTGATTTTGAGAAAGATTTCTATAAACTCATGAACAACGCAGTTTTTGGTAAGACTATGGAAAATATTGAGAAACGAGTTAACGTTAAACTGTTAACCCACTGGGAAAATAGGGGCAAAGTATTGGGGGCTGGGGATCTAATTGCTCAACCACATTTTCACAGTGTTTCAATATTTTCTGATAGTCTTGTTGCAATTCAATTAAACAAAATGAAATTAATTTATAATAAACCTATTTATCTCGGATTTTGTATATTAGATATATCTAAAACGCTGATGTATGATTTCCACTATAATTACATGAAAGAGAAATTTACTTCAAATCTGAAACTACTGTATACAGATACTGACAGTCTCATTTATCAAATATTTACTAGTAACTTTTATAATGATATAAAGCCAGACATTTGTACACATTTCGATACATCAGATTATAATCCAAACAATGTTTTTAATTTTCCTCAAGTAAATAAGAAAAAATTAGGTTATTTCAAAGATGAAAATTGTGGTAAAATCTTTACAGAATTTGTGGGTTTGCGATCAAAAATGTATGCATTACAGGTAGATGATAAAATTATTACTAAGGCGAAGGGTGTTAACAAATGTGTCACTAAAAAATTAACGTTGGATAATTATAAGTCATGTTTGTTTAATAAAAACGTACAGCATTGTAAAATGTATCGGTTTAGATCATTAAAACATACAATTTTTACACAGGAAATAAATAAGGTGTGTTTATCTTTTAATGACACAAAGCGGTACATTTTACCAAACAAAATCGATACGTTACCTATAGGTCATTACCAAATCAATAGTATGTAATTAAGTATTGTAAATATAACAAATTGTAAATTTTTATGTAAAATAAATTTGTTTTGTACATGTATAATGTATAAACGTGTACTGTACATTAATATTGTGATATAACACTTACATTTTTTGTATATTTCATATAAATAAATTGTTTTTAAAATATCAACTTAGTTTTATTCCTTTCCCTGAAGAAGACAGAAGTCAAAAAATAATGATTCATTTTATTCATCCCTTTGCTGCCATCGTAGCAGGACCTAGTGGATGTGGAAAATCTAACTTTGTTGCAAATTTCATTAAGCATAAAAGTAGTATATGTAATGAGATTTTTTTAGAAATAACATGGTGTTATGATGAAATGCAGCCGCTATATAATATACCTGGAGTAAATTACCACCAAGGACTACCGGAATTGCATATGTTTGATGGTAAAAATCCACATTTGATTATAATAGATGACTTAATGAGGGAATCTGATGGTCGAGTTGTTGATATATTTACAAAAGGTAGTCACCATAGAAATTTGAGTGTTTTTTACATAACCCAAAACTTATTTCATCAAGGAAGAGGACAGCGCGACATTTCACTTAATTCAAGTTATATTATTTATTTTAAAAATCCCCGTGACAAAACTCAAATACGATTTCTAGCTAGACAAGTTTCACCGGAAGACACGAAGTTTATTGAAGATTCATATACCGATGCTACTAAAGAAGCTCATGGTTATTTAATGATTGATTTGAAACAAAACACTGATGATGCTCGCCGCATAAAATCTAAAATATTTGAATCTAGTAATTTTTGTACAATATATGTTCCTATGAAAAGGTATAAGTATCTTTGTAATCAGCCACTCTAAGTCAGTAATGAACCATGTATCAACGAATAACAACGCATAAGGAATTGTTATCAGCTTTACATAAATTAAAACCCAAACATCGTAGGATATTACTGAAGTCTTGTAATAATCAAGAAATTAACTGTATATGTGAATGTATTCACAATGTTTTACAAGGAAAAGTACCTTTAAAAGAGAATACAAAAACAAAATTAAAAAAAATTAAAAATCTCTTACGTAATCTGATCAGTAAAGGAAAAAGTTTTGAATACAGGAAAAATATATTAATACAAAAAGGAGGGTCCTTTCTTCCCATAATTTTGGGTACAATTCTAAGTACCCTTGTAAGTTGTTTTAATAAATCACAATGAACACAAAAAAAATGCTTCTTGTTGAGCAAGACTTTATTGATAAACTTAAACATCAGAATGAAAATAAAGCAACACCGCAAAGTAGATTGGATTTAGAAATGGAAAAAATTATATCAAGTAAATTGGATGATCGCGAAAAATGGGCGCTTTATCTACAAATTTTACAAAGATACTTACATTACTCCATGGAAGAACGTCAACCTCAAGAAATAACAATAACTGAAAAGGTAATAAATGATAATACTAATGAAAACCGGAACATCAATAATATAACTACTAGTGAAAATGAAAAAATGCTAAATGTTAAACAACTCCCAACGGGTGAAGACATCGCATATGGGTTACAACCAAAAGAAATATTAAAATTAATTCCTAAAACTTATATGAGGAGGGGTGAATTATTGATGGATACAATAGTAAATAAAACAGATCAATTGCAATGGAATAAAAATGGAACAGTTTTCATTAGTGGACAAGAAATACCAGGGAGTAATATTATAGATTTAGTGAATGACATCTTACGACCCTCGAAGAGATCTGATCCAATCGGTTGGGAAATATTCGCCAAGTTTTTAAATGATATAAATACACCGCTAACATACATTGGTAATCTGAAAAGAATCAAATATATATCTGACCTTAATAGTAAAGATAAAACATTGATTCAAGAATCACAAACTGAGGTTTCCCCAACTCCAACACAATCTAAACACATCAATAAATTGAGAAACAAAAGTGATTGGGAGAAATGGACCCCGTATTAGAGTTACATCGCATCTATTATGATATTTCACATCCAGCTGGTTACAGCAGTGTCAATAAGTTAACAAAGGCAATGAATGGAAAAATCTCAAAAAGTGACGTTTCAAAATGGTTGCAGTCTCAAGAAACATATACATTACATAAACCGGTTATAAAAAAGTTCCCACGTAATAAATATATTTTATCAAATATTAATGAACTGTGGCAAGCTGATTTAAGTGATTTAAGAACTTACATAGAATATAATAATGGATATAAATATATTTTGTGTGTTATTGACGCCTTTAGTAAGTATGCTTATGTTAGAGCAATGAAAAAGAAGGATTCATGCACAATAAAAACGTGTTTTACTAGCATCTTTGATGAAGCTAAAACTGTTCCTAGACATATTCAATCAGATAAGGGTACGGAATTTGTATCTAAGGATGTCCAAACTTATTTAAAACGTAAAAATATAAATTATTACACTACAAATAATCCAGATATAAAGGCAAGTATAGTAGAACGATTTCAGAGAACATTGAAAATGAAAATGTGGCGTTATTTTACACATAAGAATACTTATCGCTATATAGATATTTTACAAGATTTGGTTAGTTCTTATAATCACAGTGTGCACTCTAGTATCAAGATGAGACCATGTGATGTTAAAATGGAAAACATTATGGAAGTTTGGCGGAATTTATATTATGATGAAAAGACTTATATTTCAAGTTTAAACAAAGTACCTAAGTTTAACGTTGGTGACTATGTAAGAATTACAAAATACAAACATGTTTTTCAAAAAGGTTATGAAAGTAATTGGAGTAATGAAATTTTTATCATTACTTCGATTATAGATCGTTCCCCGTGGGTTGTATACACTTTAAACGACTTAGAAAATGAATCAATAACAGGAACTTTTTATGAAAAAGAATTACAAAAAATAACTTTTTCCCCCACTTCCGAATATAAAATTGATAAAATCATCAGATCACGTAAAAGCGGTATTAGAAAGGAAGTATTAGTTAAATGGAAAGGATATCCTAACAAATTTAATTCTTGGGTCTTACTGTCGAATATTAAAAATCTACAATGAAGGAAAGTTTCTATTTAACTTTACTCAGCAATAGTTCCACACAATATTTCCCGGGAAATATGACATCAAATTTTTCTACAAAAGTACCTAAAGCCATTACATTAGAAGGAGAATGGATGGTAGGTATAGTTGAGTTTCAATATCCCTCTACTATGTTCTCCGTGCAAGAACATGAAAATATCATATACATAAGTAAAAAAACTACCATCAATAATGAAGAGACCACACTAATGTATAAGAACCATATACCAGCCACCAACTATGATAATATACAAAATATTCTTATTGCTTTAAATTCGAAAGAGAAAGTTAGTTTTCGTCAGGACACCGTGTCAAAGTTTGTCTCTGTTGCAGTAAAGGATCCATCAATAATTTCACTATCTCTATCACCTAATTTGAGCTTTCAACTTGGATTTGAGCCAGATACCAATTTAGTAAATCATAATATCGGTAAACGCCCTGCTAATCTACATTTGGGGTTACCATCACAATTATTTGTGTATTGCGATATTATAGAACCACAAATTGTTGGTGATGTCATGACACCCCTATTGAGAATTATACCCTTAGATCCTGCTAAATACATATATGGTTCAAATAAAATGCATATATTTTCACCACCACATTATTTACCGGTAATGAGAAGAGAATTTGATGTTATTGAGATAGATATAAGAACAACCACGGGAAATGCGGTACCATTTCAATACGGTACATCGTGTGTGAAACTTCATTTTAAAAAAATATAATCTATATTTCCTTTTTAAAATGTATACACCTCAAGAAACTTTTATATGTCCTTATGAACATTATTATTCGCAACAAGCTGGGTCTGGTATAAATGTAATCTACAAAGGAGCCTTACATCAACGTGGTCATGGTATCGGAAGTTTTCTTGGGGGGTTATTTCGAAGTGTGCTACCTTTACTCACTAGTGGTGCTAAGGTGATTGGAAAAGAAGCACTTAACAGCGGTATTGGGCTTTTGTCAGATGTTGTAGCTAGTCGTCCTATTAAAGAATCCATTAAAAATCGATTGAAAGAGGCTAGTTCTAACCTTAAACGCAAAGTTGATACCAAAATTGATAAACTTATGACTGGATCGGGTGTTAATAAGAGACGAAAATATTGTAATGAGCTCATTCGAGTTTCACCCCTCAAAGTGAAAGGCGCTTCAAAGAAAACAAGGAACAAAAATATTAATATTTCCAAGGATATATTTTCAAACTAATCATAATGTCATTTATTCATAATCATTCATGTGAGTGCGTTAAATCTGAATTGGATCTGTTTGCTCTTCCTTCCACACAAACAAGTATCGAATATGGACACTGGATACATTACAAACCAATTTCTTCATTAAGTGATGATGGACCTATCGAATTCCAAGTACCTGGTACAGGAGATGACTACATAGACCTTTCGCATACACTACTCCATCTCAAGGCTCAAATTAAAAATCAAGACGGTTCTGCAGTTAATGCAGCTAATGTAGTGGCACCAGTCAATAATTGGTTACATTCTTTATTTAACCAATTGGATGTTTACCTAAACCAAAAACTTGTGTCACCCCCAAATAATACTTATGCATATCGCGCTTTCATAGAAACTCTATTAAATTATTCATCATCCGCCAAACAATCACATTTGACATGTGGTTTGTGGTACGAGGATACAGCTGGTAAAATGAATGAAACTAATGAGGCAAACAAGGGCTTTTACAAAAGACAACAACTTTCAAAGGATGGAAAGGATGTTGAAATGATTGGGCATTTACATGGGGATATATTCAATCAAGATAAATTCCTCATGAACGGGGTCGAATTATCTATAAAATTAGTTAGATCGAGAGAAACATTTAACCTCATGTCACAGAATGCAGATAATAAGTACAAAGTCTGTATAACAGATGCAACTTTAATAATACGCAGAGCAAAAATTAATCCATCAATACTAATAGCTCATCAAAAGGTTCTTGCCACTACTACGGCTAAATATCCTATTACAAGAGGTGAAGTGAAAGTCCTGACCATACCAGCTGGTGTGCAGGGTAAAACACTGGACAATATATTTTTAGGACAGGTTCCTAAGAGATGTATTATAGGTTTTGTGAATAATACAGCATTCAACGGTAGTTATGTTAAAAATCCTTTCAACTTTGAAAATTTTGGTATTTGCTCATTTAGCCTATATATAGATGGTCAACAGATACCTTCAAAATCGTTACAACCATCATTTCCAAACGATGTATTTACTAGCGCATACCACACCCTGTACTCAGGCACCGGTATACATTTTCTTAACGAAGGTAATGGAATATCGAGGGAACAATATTCAAATGGATACTGTTTACTAGCTTTTGATTTAACACCTGACTTGTCGGCTAACTCTAATGTGCATTGGAATCTTGTACGCCATGGTAGTGTAAGAATGGAAGTAAGATTCGAGAGCGCATTGACTGAAACAATTAACTGTGTAGTTTACGCAGAGTTTTCAAATATTATAGAAATAGATAAGAACAGAAATGTATGTGTGGATTATAGTAGTTAAGCAATCACTTATGTAATTATTATGATATTAAGAATAATAAAATATAATGTAATCGAATATGACATGGTTTTTATTTACCTTCATTACTTTTTTTACAAAGAGACTCATTACTTATGTTGAGATCATATTATGTGTGTTTAAATACATTGGTATAAATATGAATTGATAGTAATAAATGTAGTCAGTAAAAGAGTGAAAGAGTAGGGGAGTAAACGCGTATTAAAGTATGAACACACTAGAAGTGCAAATGAGTCTTCGTAGAATACATCCCAGCCTCCAGAGCAACGTATATCCTTCAAATCGATTGCCGATGTATGCTCAGGTGCCAGCACTTATCATATGCAATCTTGACCCTGATTCACAGCCGGGGTCTCATTGGGTGGCTATTCATATAAACGTCGAAAGAGTTGGGGAATACTTTGATTCGTTTGGACGTAAACCTATTGAAGCAATAGAAGGATTTTTAAGGAGGAATTGTTGCATGTGGAGATACAATAGCCTTACGGTTCAGGATTACCTATCGGCGGTGTGCGGAGAGTACTGTTTGGTATACATATATTACAAGTTCAGGGGGATGAGATTAGAAGACTTCCTTAGAAATTTTACGTGTGACTCAGAGAACAATGATACGGTGCTAGTAAATTTGTATAGAAATATAATGGACATATAAATAAAAGAATAATACCTGGAATAAAAATGTTTTATTTAAATATGTAACCCTTACATCTAATTTTATTATAGATAATGGTGTTAATGTAGGTATATTTATTGTTGTTTGCTTAGACCCGTAGGTTAGGTTAGGTTAGATATAGTTTATTATATTATATTATTCTATTTTTCTTTTAGAGCCATAGATCGGGTTAGTGAATGTAGGAAAGTAGATAACGATGCATTCGTACTGAGTCATTAAGTAATTAGATAATGAGTGGGGATTTCGTGCAGGAAATAGTAACTGATAAGGTGGTGATTAGTAAGTAATTAGCAAGGTTTTGGGAAAGCTATCTCTGGAACGGTTAGAGCTATCAGTTCAGGAGTGAGTGCATTCGACTCCGCACGTCCTGTTTAGTGGGGTTAGAGTACAAACTTTTTTTTTTTTTTTTTTTTTTTTTTTTTTTTAGGCGGGCGCTGCCTCCGAAACAGCTTTTTTTACCGAAGCAGTGGGTGAGGCAGTGCCCGGGAATCCATACTACTTAAGCCCTGATTTGAGCTTCTTAAAACGTCAAAACAAGAGTTAAAAATAGGAGGTTTTTTATTTAAATAAAACGCAAAATACTATTAACAGTTGATAATGATATTAATACATTCTGTTTTTCTGTGTTCAAGGTAAAATTTATCTGGCAGGACAATCGTAACAGAATCCCGGTATCGGATGCTCCGTTTCGGCTACATCAAGTATTATAGGCGCAAATACCTCACTGGCCCACGTCTGAAGACTTGGAAAGGTACTGTTCCAGTCATACTGCAAAACAATTCAATGTTAATCATAATATTATAAGTATATTGACAAAAACCTAACATGTTCCTTAATCAACTTTAGCTTACATTCTTTAGAGTTTCAATCCTAGTAAACGTTGATTTTTATATTCAAATTTTAGGTTATTCTATCGGTTATTCTACAACACGTAACGTCCAATTACAACACCGATTCCAATATTAAAGTTTCGTGCCAAGACTTTAACAGGGGTTTTTATAAGGAAGTGCTAGTTAATTGCTACGAATTTTAGAGTATTATTGTCATCCCTGTTGATGTAACGTAGAACTTGCTGATCTAAATACAATACACTATGTATAAGTAAGTTTACATTTTACTCTTGTAACGACTCAGCTTACCAAATGGACTAAAACTTGTGAAAATGTATCCGAAGGTATGAATTGCAATTGATTTGTTGTTCTCTGCAAAATAGGCTCAGCTCTTGAAGATAGTTCATCGGTAAATAAGTTTCTTACTAGCTGAAAATAAATACAATCAAAATTAGTTCCTACAATTTCGCTGATTCAATAATATACATAAAATACGAAATGAATAATCCGAATATATATTTGGATATGGTATGACATTCCAACACTCATAATGTTGTTTAAGTAATAACATGTATTTAAAAATATGCCGGGAACTCGGTGCTTAGATGGTCCTAAACGCACGCTGTTAAAATGGAGTTCCGAAGTTGATATTAATTTAGCCTGTCCTTATTAGGACGAAACAAAACTTTTAAGGTTTAAGGATTAAGAATAACTTTATTTCTCATAAGAATTGCATACAAAATTCACTTACTGAGAAACACATATTTAAAACTAAGATTAAAAATTAGAAATTAGAGCGCACAGATGTAGGTACATATATAAAATAACAAAACAGAACAGCACCAAAAATGTGGGTAGACATAATAAACTTGATCAGTCAACCAAGCAAAACACGGATGTACGAATTTGAGTTTTTACTAGATGTGGCATTGATGGCATAGTCTGATATAACAAGTTTACATTGATTATTTTAATTTTTTTCATAACACTACTTTATTTTTAGTTTATTCCTAAATTTATATATTTAGGGCATGTACAAGGTTTATAAAACATTTTTACAGACTAAAATCACTTTTAGGCAGATTTTGGTCAATATCAAATACAATTCTTTAACACCGTGAGGAGTGTTAGTTTAAAGTTCTTTAGACATTAAACATTTCAAGTGTTATCGCATTCCTGTCAATATATATATATACATATTATATTTTAATCACTTATTTGTATTTAATTAATGTGTAAGTTTTTAGAAGCTTTTTAAATCGGGCATAATTTTGTTCTGCTTTTATAACTGATGGTAACTTATTATAAATTGTACCACCCTCATACTCCAAACTTCTTTTGCCATAGTTAGTTCTAGGAGGGCGGGTCACCAAGTAACTAGCACGTCTTAAGTTAATATTTCGTGTTTGTTGTTTGGTTAAAAATTTGATATTAGAATTAATTTCCCTATTTAATATTTTGCGTACTAGAATACAAGTGTAGTATGTGTACGTTTGTTTAATATTCATTAATTTTGTTTCCTCGTGTATCCTTTCAGTAGGCGTCCGAAGTTTATAGTTAAATAAGTTTTTAATCAATCTATTCAGAGTTCTCTGGATAGGATCCAAATTACTCTTTGCTGCAGTACCCCAGACCTCAATGAGGTAGTCGACATGAGGCTTAACCAGAGAATTATAGATCAGATACCGCACTTTTTGTGGGAGACAATTTGTTATGTTTCGCAGTGCCCCTGTGAGTGGAGTTAGTTTAAGTTTAATTTTTTCTAGATGTGGCTTCCAAGTTAGGTTACTATCCAAAATAAGTCCGAGATATTTTTCTTTAGGTTTTCGTTCAAGTATTTTTCCGTCTATTTTAAGTTCGAAATTATTATTTATTTTTTTATTTTTTGCTGCAAAAATAACATAATTTGTTTTTGTAATATTAATAGTTAAAAGATTTGATTGAAACCACTCATTTAACAGATTAAGATCATTTTGAGCGTCGGCTATTAGAGCTTCGATCGAGTTTCCAAAGTAAAAGAGACTTGTGTCGTCTGCATAAAGGGAGATGTCACCTTTGAGACCCAAATCACTGATACTGTTAATATAAATGAGGAACATGAGGGGGCCTAATATTGATCCCTGGGGAACGCCAAAATTCAGGATACAGGAATTGCTTTCATATTCACCTATTTTTACTATTTGTTTTCGGTTCTCCATATATGATTTAAAAATTTCAAGTGCTTTGCCTGTAACACCGGTAAGTTTTAGTTTTTGTAATAATTTTTCATGACTAATGGTGTCAAAGGCTTTTTTTAGATCGATAAATATACCTAAGGCAACTTGTTTTTGATCAATTTTATTTTTAATTTTGGTTACGAGGTCAATTGTGGCAGCGAGAGTATTTGATTGAGCTCTAAAGCCATATTGTTTTCGGTAAAAGAAACCTTTTGAATTAAGGAATGACTCTAATTGGTTATAAAGAATCTTCTCAAAGACCTTAGAAAGCACTGGGAGAACTGATATAGGGCGATAATTGCACGGGTCAAGCTTACTTCCGGCTTTATGAATTGGTACAACTTTTGCAACCTTTAACTCGTTGGGAAAAATACCTCGTGCCAAATGATAGTTAATGCAGACTGTTAGTTCCGTGGCAATAATGTCTTTTACGCATTTAATTGATTTTGTACTAATACCATCAATGCCAGATGCAGTGTTACAGTCCAAATTTTTAATTATGGTAATAACTTCTTTCGTGGTTACTGGTTTCAGAAATAGCAATTCTGTTCTATCAGTTAGACTACACTGTTCTAAAATTTGAGGTACTTTTGATTTTTTAGAAATCATATTTGCTAGGGTTGAGCCAATGGTCGAAAAATATGAGTTAAAACTTTCACATATTTCTTTTTTGTCCGTAATAGTACCAGCTGCCGTTTCAAGTTTGTCTGGTCCAGGTCTGTCATGCACTTTGTTTTTAGCTAAGTCATTTATAAGTCTCCACATTTTTCGTGGTTTACTAGAATTTTCTTCAAACCTCTTCAGATAATATTCACTTTTCGCTTTTCTTATATTGTGTGATACTCTTGCTTTAATATGTTCGTACTCTGCTTTTAATTTCGTGTCCATCGCATTTGTTTTATATTTTTGCCATAATATGTTCTTGCTATTTATCTCTTCTAATAGTTCTTTTTTAATCCAGTCTTGCCGCGGAGGATTCAATGTTTTAAATTTTGTGATTCTGCACTTATTTAAACAGGATTTCAGTTTCCCTGCCAATTCATCATACTCTACGTCTTCATGATTTTTAGGATATTCATCCAGGCATCGATAAAGTTTGCTGAAGTCAACTGCGTTGTATTGCTGTTTTATGATAGTTGGTGGTTGGTATTGCTTTATCTCTAAAAGTATTTGTTTGTGGTCAGACAATGAAGATTCCGTAGTGATAAAATGAAAATTATTTTCACTTAAATTACAAGATACATGGTCTAACATTGTCCTGGTTGAGGTTGTTTCGCGGGTACAGTGTTTTGGGCTTATTTTGTTCAGGATTTTGTAGTTGTTCTCTTTTAAGGTGTTCTTATATTTGCGTGTCGCTGAGTCCGGGTTGAGTAAGTCCAGGTTGTAATCGCCAAAGACTATTGTTCGTTTCAATTTGTGTAATTGTTGTGAATATATCTCGAGAAAGTTATCCATTTTTATTTTATTAGGCTTATAAATGGCACCGATATTTAGAGAGAATTTTTTCACGTATACCCAGAGATAATGAGTATCATCGACGCATTTTTCTTCAACAAGGTGATGTTTGAGATTGTTGTACACAAATATTGACACTCCACCGCCCCTTTTATTTTCTCTATAATTAAAGTAATGGGTATAGGAGGGTATCTGGAGCATTTTTGCCTCATCTTCACTCTTAATCCAAGTTTCCGTTAGTATAATGATATGTATGGTTACTTGTAAAGAAGCGATAATACATCTAAGCTCATCGAATTTTCCAGGTTTGACAATACTGCGAGAGTTGGCATAGAAAAATTTCAGAGATTTTTTTGTAAAAATAATATCTGTGTAATTGTTGGTTATTTGGTAAGTTATTTTCTCTTTGGACGTCATCAGTTTTTTGGAGTTTCCTTTATTGTTGTTTCTTGCGTTTATAAGTTCGGTTATATGAGGTAAAGCTAGTTTTTTGTACTTGTTGTAATTTTTGGTATGTTGCTTACATATTTTATAGTGAGATCTTTTTCACCCTTTTCGATCCTTAGGGCAAGTTCGTCTCGCAGACCTTTTAGCTGATCTCTTTGGTACGGGGTCATATCTGAATAAACTCTAACGGGTTTACCAATTTTACTCTTGTTTTTTAAAATATCGGTAGCGGCGCGTTTATTCTCGAAGACGACTTTTATCGGACGTGGCTTTGAGGGGTTAACGACTGCCGGTTTACCTAAGCGAAACACATGCACTATCTTGGGGTCAGGGATTGGTATTGGATTGAAGGCGTCAGCTATCTTAGCTTTGTCGTAATCCTTTCTTTCCTCTGAAGAAGATGATTTTAATTCCGGTATACCAAACACAATAACATTGCAACTGCGCTTCTTTCTCTCCTCTATTTCATTTATAACAGTATCCAAGTTGACAATGGACGGTTGAGTGGTCTTCAGAACCTCGACCTCTTGTTGGAGCTCAGTAACCAATCTACGCAACTCTGGAACTTGTCTTAAACCGGTCTCACAGTCATTACAAAGATACGATAGTTTGTGCGTCTGAAGTCCAAAGACACGCAGTTCGGTCGCAGAAAGACCGTTGCATTTGTTACAAATGAGTCGGCAACACCCTTTGCAAGTTACTTTGACATTTTTCTCGTCCATTTTAGCAAGACACTTAAAACATTGAGACATGATGGGACTCTTTAATGTCAATATATTTATTTTATTTTTTTCTTTGGTTTTTGAGGGTAGGTCTTTTATAGCACTTTTAAATTACTAATTTTTAGAGTGTTACACAACAATAGCTATGTTTCCAATAGTTCTAGCACAAGTTAAAAGTTTTCTCCAAATCACATACACTTTTCACTACAATCGCGCGTATACAACCATATAATTAAAATAAAAAACACAGGAGCTGCGTAATACGATGTTGACAGGTTGACGACGCGCGCGGAACTTTTGATTTATATAACCGTAATTTATGAGACAGGTTACATAAGAAGTATGTATAGCAAATGGCGATAAAATCTTTTAGATTAGGGTCTTAAATAAATAATTAGAATATAGCTACAACTGATTAATTTCTGAAAACTTTTTTTATATATTTATACTAGCGGACCCCACAGACGTTGTTGCATGATATTTCAAGAGATTAGTATATTAAACAAAGCATGAAAGTACTGACTGCAACGCCATCTTCCGGGCTGATGTGTGAATCTAAACCATCCAGGACGTGGAGCTGGAATGTAATACTATTTGATGTGCAAATTTGATTGAAATCGGTTAAGTAGTTTAGGAGTCCATAGCGGATAAACAACGTGACGCGTAATTTATATATATTGAGATGGGCGCATGACTCGTTCTTTATTATTGTTGGTTTAAGTCAAGTTTTTAAATTAATATTTTTTAGAGTTACCACTAATCTAAATTGCATTGATGGGTATAATATTGTGGCTGTGTTATGGTATTTTACGCCGTCTATCGTTCCATCTACGTCAAAGCCAATGGCGACGTTCGTCATTTGCATAGTACTTCGTAGTTCCAGACTCGTGGTATTTGTAGCTCTCGTATACAACCAGACTTGTTGGATCGTTGACGAAACAAGGGTTAAATGCTGCATCGATACTATAAACCCATTACTCAGAAAGACTGTACCCTGGATGGTTTTATTTAGGACTTCTTCGCTGAAAATGGACGAATACTAATTAGAGATGTGAAAATACCCTTCTATATTGATGCTAAGTTATCCAAAAGAAACAAACGAAAAATTGTAACAATACATATTTATAAACGTTGAAATATAATATTTATTTATTTCTCACAAAAACTTAGGACTATGCAAGTGACAGTTATATACTATTATAAATAAATAATTGTCTTACTTCTGTTTAGGGAAAAAGCTAGTTTGTGTGAGACTGATGCCTGCTAAAGGTAAGAGTACCTGTGTTACAGGTCATCAGGCCTCCACCACTTCGGATCGACAGAAGGTCTTATACAATACAATATATAGTAGAGAAAAGTCTAGTGAGAATAAACAATCATTATTGCATATATAAGTGGACTTACTCAATCTCAATGCTAACATCATGAACTTTGAGGCCGTTCCAATTATTTTTCTGAACCCGATCGACAGTTTTCTGTACAAGTTCTACAATATAGCTTGTATGATCGACGAGCCGGACATTTGAAACTTTAAGGAGTACATGAAAAAGATTATGAATACCAATATTGTTTGTATTTCATTTCATAGAAACGTATAATAAAGCTTAATTGTTACTTACCTGTTTGACTAAACACAAAAGCTAATAAGCTAAACAACAAACACAAAAGAAAACGCATTTCTGTGTTTGAATCCACTTTATTTACTAATCGAAGTGGCAACGAATCACATTTATCACAAAATATATTTTAGACGTAAGAATAAATTTTCATTTAATCAGTAAAATGTAATCATTCAAATCAAAATCATTGTGATCGATAATGACCAATTTTGATAAGAGTTATTAATTGAATATAAAATTTCGAAGTTGATAAAAGATTAAATAATAATTAACAATGATAGGTATCTTTTTAACTAATTAAAAAGGAGTATATCTAAGTCAAGCTTTTCTTGCAATTCTAACAAAATGTATCAAACAAACATATTATGTATATTAACATTTACCAATATTATTACTGGCAAATAAATTGATAAAACTTTTTTAATTAGTTAAAAAGATAGCTTTCGTTATTAATCGTTCTTAATTATTTAAGTAGTTTTTTAATTGAACAGGGGGAAAATGGGCAGGAGGCTCACTTGATGTTAAGTAATATGGACACTCTCAATGCCAGAGGGCTTGCGAGTGCGTTGCAGGCCTTTTAAAAATAGGTACGCTCTTTTCTTGAATGAATCTAAGTCGAATTGGTTCGGAAATACTTTAGTGGGCAGCTGGTTCCAAATAGTTGGTGCGCCGAAAAAACTGCATTGAAAAATGCTCAGTTGTGGAACGGCGGACCTCGAGCTGATACGGGTGGAATTTCGTATTCTGCCTCGACGTTGAAACTCAGCTGCAGGTATTAATCCGAACAACTCCTCTGAACACTCTCCAAAAAAATGCGGTACAAGATGCAGAGTGACCCAAGTAGTAAGTAATCTTAAAAAAATACCTTAATTTATACATTAAATAATAATAACGTTTTCTATACGTTGCTGTACCGAGAACAATTATAGATACAATTTATAAATCATACGCGAGTGAAGCCACCAAAGTTAATTTCAATAGAAACCATGATCTTATTCTTGGGAACTCCGATACCTTCCAGAAAGATAAACAACTCAGGATATTGACATCCTTGACAACGGAGAATGAGGTGATAACCCATAAAGAATAATGGGCATTGTTACAGTGACACCACCAGCTACCTCCGGCACGGCCATGCGCGCTTACCCCGCAGATGTTTATATAATCACAAGACTACTTGACTTACTTACTTATCACTACATAGTATAAAACAAAGTCGCTTCCTCTGTCGCTACGTATCTTTAAAACTACGCAATGGATTTTGATGCGGATTTTTTTAATAGATAGAGTGATTAAAGAGGAAGGTTAATATGTATTTTTGGGGTTTCTAATGTGATGTCGTAAATATGTAATTACATTTTTTTCGCTTACATTGCAAACGCAGGCTGAACCCTACGAGATTAATCAAAATATCCAAATTTAACACGTGCGGACCACGGGCAGTAATGAACAAATCAAAACTACTGGATCGATTTTAATCATTTTTTCAGTGCGTGACATAGGCTATATATTTAATACCCGTGCGAAACCGGATATTAAAAAAAACTGATAATATATAAATAATGGTATTAAAAATATTATACATTTTCTAACCATAGTATTACAACATACAGCGCTACATCGTATTAAGGATTCATTTTTCTCGGGACATTCTCGGGTACTTCGGCATTTTCCCAGTCGAATATTTTGTCCCATGTCGTTTCCATAGAAACCACATGAAATAGTTGTTACAATTTTTGTAAGTTGATTGAGACGCTATCACATTTGTATATGAACATCAAATCGGAACGCTTTCATTTCTACTCCATATGTCAAACAAAAAAAAGGACGGTTAAAAAGTATATTGTACATAGATAATGATGCTCTTAGACATTATGTAATATCAAATATACCTACTACTATAGCATCGCTCATCTAGCTTACACATAAATTAACAATTTAGATTTTATAAAACACAAAGTTATTTCACAATTTTCCACTTTCTATCATTTCTTTTAGTATAAACTTCTGTATTTTTCCGGAGGCTGTCTTCGGAAACTCATTTGTTGTTTTCAGAAGCCTTGGTATTTTGAATTTAGAAATTTTTCCTGCGCAAAACGAAGACATTTCTTTAACATCGAACACAGCGCCATCTCTTAGCCGAATAACCGCACAAAGCTCTTCACCTAATCTATCGTCTGATACTCCAATAATCTGTTAAATAAAAAAATATACTAAAAACCCACTACATAGATAGTATGTATTACTATTATTATTTATTAATACAAGTAGTGTTATATGTTACAATATGTAGAGTTAATTGGTAGTAATAGTAAAGTTTTCATAGTTTAAATTTGGAATGTTTAATTTATCAAGATTCTTTTAAGTCGGGGAACGGACAACGGTGGTCGAAAGATAGGATATAGGTATAAGATGATAATATCAGTTATTGACAAGCGTTATACTAAAATTGGGCGTAACTTGTATCTTTAAAATGGTGTTGAGTTTAAAATATGTCATTAATATTTAACTTGCCAGAGGAAAAAATATAGTCCTACTATATTTGTTAATATTTTTTTGTTAAATGTTGATGACACTTGATTCTCAGGAAACTATTAATAGTAATATTTCACATTCGTAGATGGATACAAATAGAAGAAAACCGCTCGCAACTCGGGTATCGCTATATATTAGAAACAAAATTTACTATATGTGTCAAGCACAGAAGGATCACCTACTTGGCTATAAAAGAAAAATGATCAAAGAGACGTGTGATCTGACGCTAAGTCCACACATGAAGGGTCACTGGATTATTATTACATACAGAAGCCTATTGTATTGTCATACGTAGAACACAAGATCTCGCTTACCTGACTCTCAATAACATCAGGGTGGGTGTTTAACAAATCTTCTATTTCTTTCGGTGCTATGTTTTCTCCCCCTCTCACAATTATTTCTTTTATGCGACCAACTATACGCCCGTATCCATTCGGGGATATTATGAATTTGTCCCTTAAATAAAATGGTTAGGTATTTTTTATGCATCAGTGCCAGCTTTTGCTCTCGACTTTGAGTCGTTCGTGTGGTCTTAATAAATCAATTCGTATTATGATTAACAGAGAACAATATGCATTTTTTAACAGTTTGTAGTAATTGTAGTAATACATTTAATATATACGTATAATCAAAATATATACGTATTTAAAAATGACAAGTAAATAATTTACTCATATGTTTTATGCAATATAATATGAATAGTTTTAATTAAGTCTCATAATCAGTCTGAACAGGGGTCTAGTGGCTAATGCGTGTGAGTGCGATTCCTTGAGGTCGTGCGTTCGAATCACGGCTGTGCACGTAAGGTAAGCCTCACGAGGAATGCCATATACCCAAAAATCTAGTGCGTGTCACAGAAAGCTGATCAACTTGCCGATTAAGATAAAAAAAAGATTAATGTAATGTGTTTTATAAATACCGCTTACCCAGTATGCAACCATCCGTCATCGGTTAGAGTTTCCTTTGTTTTTTCTGGATCATTAAAATATGAAATCATGTTCAAATAACCACGGACCATCAGCTCACCCGCCTCGCCGAATGGAACCCTAACTCCATTACTATCTACCACCTGTATAACAGTTTTTTAGTGTATTTTGCGATGATTTACAAAAAATTAAGATACATTTTTTTGTAAAATCATAGCATTTTATTATCTAGGACTTGTATAAAATTAACACAAGTATGTATGTACCTTTTCATGAAATTAGGTCACGACTCACATAACTTAATCAAATTGCGTACATGTAAAAGTATTAATTTGCATTTTATTCTTATCTGTACTAAAAACGATATAATTGGAACTACATTAAATTTAAAAGAAAAGAAAACGTTTGAATTGTTTCGAAAGCATTGTAATATGTTTCTCGTTCAATCGTTTTAATTATACATATAATTAGAGTAAAAACTTCCTAATCTAATCAAACCATAAATTAATAATTTGGATAGTCCATGTCTAAATATGTTTCTAACGAATTTATGTGCCAAGTTATTCATCAGCATGAAAACCCTTGCCTCTGTGTCGCGGAATATTTCAGATTTTTTGAAAAGAAATGATTTTCATTGCTAACGCGACGGTAGCTCTAAATAAAATAATTATTTCGAACATTTTCCCGCTTTAGTACCATTTTTAATTGATTGGTCGTCACGTGATGTAGCCTTTTTCCATAAATGGATAATTTACTTAAAAGAGCAGTTTCAAGCAAACTCTTCAGATTTATAATATTAAGTATAGGATAAATACGTCATCTGATACCTGAACTTCTACGTGATCCATAATGTAGCCGACCGTTTCAGCAACAACATCAACATTATCACCAGGTAGTGATTGGAAAACACTCGCCGTAGTTTCTGTCATACCATAAAGAGCCTGTAATGTAATTAGTTTGCTGTGGGAATGAGCGAGAATGTTTTATTTAAAAAATTGGTAATTTTAGGTATTCTTTTCATTAGACTCTCTTTTTTGATTCATATCGATCGTTTCTGCGACTCTATAATCGATTCTCGCGTTTCTTGAGAACTTTATTAAACATTCGTAGAATTAAAGAAATGTTCAAATAATATTAAAAAATATCGCAGTATAAACCTGTAAACATATGATATACTATACTATATATATAGATACTTATATGAATCTAAGCCACGAAGGCTGTAAAAATACCTTGACTGATTGAACATTTAGGTATTTCTTCATTTGATGTATGAGTTCAGGACTGCAAGGTGCACCGGCTGCAAGAGCCATCCGTAGCTTAATAGGTAAATCACCTTTACTCTTTACTTTAGAGAGAATATCCACATACATTGTTGGAGTTCCCGTTATTGCTGTACATCTGAAAAATGTCAGAGAAATCACAAATGCCAGTGTATATAATAGGATAAGTGGTAAGATTCTAGTGGTACATTTGTTGCAAATATCCATACATACTTTTCAGCAAGTAATGCGTTTACGGTAGCGGTAACGCTGTAGGATGGCGCCGCCAGTACAAGGGAAGCGCCATGTGTGAACCCGCCCAGTAATGTGATCACAGATCCTAGGGCATGGAAGAGTGGAGCCTGACAAAAACAATTGTAAATGGTTAATGCATCGTATGGTATGTTAAGTATCGGCACCAAGCACAGGCCTAGATATTCTAACTACCCGCACTGGCTTGAAAAATCATATATCTAAACCTTCTCCTTGAATCAATCTAGATACTCGTATTGGTGAAAACCGCAATTAATTCTGTGCTACTTCACAGTTATTTTTTGAGTTTATCGTGAACAGACAGACGCGGCGGAGGACTTACGTTTATAATCCCTGACTTTTTTGTACTGCTACTTTTCTGTAGAACCCAATCATATATCTCCCACCCTTCGTAATGTAGGTCATACACACTACGGTAATCTGTGCAGGTATGCCTGCGCAGGTCAACTCTGAAAGAATCGATTTTCGATCTTGCGCCGGTCGCCTGTGCAGGTTTTTGAACCTGCACAGTCTATTCCCACACACATTCCGGTCTACCTGCGCAGGCATACCTGCACAGGTGGACCTCTCCGGTAGACCGTAGTGTGTATGGCCTACATAAGAAACTATAATTGTTGTAGTCTATAGACTACAACAATTATAGTTTCTATTGGAAAGGGTCAAAATCGGTTCAGTATATCTAGAGTATCGTTTTTCAACCATTTATGTCGCGACCCACGAAAAGGCCAAGAAGTTAAGGAAAGCAAGTTATTTATTACATCTTAATATTTGGTTTTATAACAGTACACTATAATTATTCATTCCTTTAACGAACAAATATTTTGTACCTATATGAAGTTTGTATTTATTATTTTTCAAGAAACTCGAAAGCTTCAGAAACAATGATCTAGAAATTACACCGACAACCTCACCAACTTAATCTCATAACAATATTAGTGTTGGTATCTTTATCGGTTGTAACAATTATTATCAACAGAAATATGCTTTTCCATGCCACATCAGTGAATGTTGGGTGAATGAATCACAAATATCCATCCAAAACTCGAATTTATAACATGACTAGGATGTCACAAAATGCTTTGTTGGTCGTTCGCTTGATTAATTCATTAATCCCTTTGAGTACGATAGGCATAGAAAAACATAGATAACTTATAAAGAAGTTTTATTGACAAAATAGTGATAAACAATCAACAAAAAACAGGATACATTTTAATCTATTTATTTTAATTCGTCTGAACTGATAAACAATAATGTTTACTAAATTACGACAAGTTAAAAATACGCTATTATCTTTTTATGGTTTTTATGGTAATTACGTTTGAAAAGTTAAATAAAAATATTTAAAGCAACAGCGTCTTTACTTTATAGTTGATAGTAGTACTTCAAAACCAACATATTCGTTATAAACAAAATCAAAATCTAACTTATTTGACTGCTTTAATAAAAAGTCTGATCTGTTTCTTCATCATAGCTTCAACACCTATGTATATTAGTTGCATTATTAGTAAACATTAAAAGATTAAAATTATAAACTCACTTGTACGCAAATAATTTCATGTGCTTCGTTGAAGCCATTCCTTACTCCCGAGAAGTACGTATTATTAACTATTCCTCGGTTTGAATCTAATCCACATTTGGGATATCCTGAAATAATAAAATGAACTAAGTATGAATTATTATTATTATTATTAATTAATGGAACTACAAATTTTTTGATCTGGGCCTCAGATTTCTGTACCTGTTTCATGATCATTTGTTAATCTAATAGGCAAGTAGGTGATCAGCCTCCTGTGCCTGACGCACGCCGTCGACTTTCTGGATTTAAGGCAAGCTGGTTTCCTCACGATGTTTTTCTTCACCGTTCGAACGAATGTTAAAATGCGCACATAGAAAGTCCATTGGTCCACAGCCGGGGATCGAACCTTAGATCTGAAGGATGAGAGCCGCACGTTGAAGCCACTTGGCCAACACTGTTCATGTATAATAAAGTATTACTTAATTTATTTATTGCTCGATTTCTCTACTTTTCTGCGTGGATATTTTTACACAATAATAAAACATTGAATAAAAACTAATTCTCAGCACATACCAAATTATACATATTAAGCTTATTACATTATACTAGTTAGCTTATTAGATATTATGATAGTGTGTCTATTTAAGAAACATCTGATTTGAACCCACTACCAACTGGACCAAAAGTTGCGTTGAATCAGAAGATACGGGTGATATATTTTAATTTACTTATAAGTCCTAAAACAACATGCATGCTTAAAAAATACAAGAAAATATGACGTCACAAATTTTACACACATACACATAACAATTTTAGAACATAAATATGTATTACAAACTAGCAAGGAAAAAACACAAGCAACACAGGGTACAGGGAATTCGCTTTTAATATAGACTTTTTGTCCAGCGCTAGGATCTAGCTACCTTAATTGTAAATCAATTATTATGTTCATACTTAAAAACATTTAAACATATATATGGGTTCGTGCATAAAAAGAAAATTATACACACCCACCAGTAGTGCCTGATGTGAAATGAATTAAACAGCCATCCTCCGATTTAACTTCTTTCACGTACTGAGAAACATCTTTATTCTTGTATTCGTTTATTAATGAATCCAATGTAAAGGCACCTCTGAAATTGAAAATTTCATAAAAATAGTTTTAATTTCATGATCATCGCGTTATATCAAGATACCAATACTTATTAAAATATTTTTTAAATGAGAAATAAATTACATCAACATTGAAAACTATCGCGCAATTTTAAAAGCTTTTAAATAATTTTTATTTACTCAGATTGACAAACGGTAGCGCGATGGGCGAAGGTAGCGTTCTCCAGTTTCGGATACCAAGGCTCACTTTGGGTCGCTGCCTCAGCAGATTAAGTAAGTAAATAATATCTGCATTATAAATACAATGAAATGCACGAAATTTAAATAAAATTTTGTGTAATAATTCTCTTACTCACTTCACAAAAAACCGATACCCTGAAGTTTAGCTATAGTCAAAATTTTAGTTTATTCTATTGTTATTGTCGTTTTTTCTACAAACGTAGAAAACATTTTTTATCTTGTTACGCCAAAGAAGTATAACTTCTAACGCGTGTACATAAGTACGCACACGTTTTTTATCTTAATCCTACAGCTAACAAAAATTATATATATGTAATAACAAAAATTTACACTAAAAATATAGCTAAAGATGGAATACCTACATAATATTTACCGACAAAAAGTTTTAAAATATATAATATACATAATATTTACAGACAAAAACAATACAAAAATTTCAATACATTTAACTAAGTGATACCTAATTCGGCAGTATTGTTAGATGGTGTAAAAGTAAGGGTATGTAAGTGTAAACGCATTCGTCTTTATGAACTAAAATATAGATTAGATGAGCTATTTCAGCTAGAATTTATCAACGTCTGCATAAGTAATTACTATTTTCACTCACTTCAAATTCATCTTTCCAGTCGTAAGGAGTGTTGTCAAACTGGGAAATTTACTCGACTTGAGGTTCCCCGGCTTTGCTGACGCCAATTCTGGTATCATGTGTTGCAACACTTTGTAATAGTTTTTACTTGGTAATTCATCCCCCACTAAAAGACCCCTTAAACCCGTTTTGTTTATACAGTAACTTAATTCTGGAGCTTCGTAATGGGGGTTAATTAGCACCTGAAATTGAAATTAATTTTAGAGGTATTTAGAGGAGGGGTCATTTATTTAGGGGGTTGTATTTTCACTAAATTCATTGTTTCACGAAATTTGATGAATTCCTGTAAAATTGAAAAGATAATAAGATTGCTACGCATATGTAATTTATTACAGAAAATGTATTAGCTTTAAGATTTTGATTGCTTATATAATATAAATTCTCAAATAACATACAGATATTAGGCCAGCCCGGAACGCGGCTATAGATGCTATAATCCACCCCGCACAGTTGTGAGACCAAATACCAAATCGGTCACCTTTCTCGAAACCATTGTTTCTAAGTCCATACGCCAGGGAATCCGCCTGAAATAAGATGTGCAATATTTTCAGACGGAAAATTTTCATTTACTTCGTTTAAAAAACGCTTAATAGAGGTCGGCCTTGCGATTCTATAACTCACTTTTCGAACTCGCACAGCGGTTTTCGCAGCGGCGGTCGCGCTCAAATCAGTCGTGAAGCAGTCATTTTACGATTTGGCATTTCTGATAAACGGGCATTCCGCTGCGAAAACCGCTGTGCGAGGTCGAAAAGTGAGTTACAGAATCGCAAGGCTGTTCGTACAAACTGATTTTTTTTGCACTAAAGTAGCTTTTACCAATTATCTCTCTTTTCTCTATTTGGCTTGATATTAATGAACGTGCCAAATTGCATGATTCTCGTTAGGTATAGGCTGTATATGTTAGTTAAATAAATTCTTGTATACAATTTTTTAATTTTCTATTCTAATATCACATTTCGTACGGTATTTATGAAAATTTTAGAAGACAAAATATTATCGATATTTTCTCTATATGTCATACCTGTTCTAATAATTCCGCATAAGTGATACTCTGGTTTTCATGAATAGATTTGATGGCGATTCTATTGGGATATTTGTTAACCGTTCTTTCGAAGACCTCCCCGAAATTAGCAGGATTGAGAGGTTCATTACCTGGGTGATACAAATAACTCCCTTTATCCAGCTGCAGTTGATGAAGAAGTCTGTAAACGGAAAACAATGGTGTGAAAATCTGATTTCACCTATTGCTTTCTGTTTTGTGAAGCAATCCATTAGTACTTTTCACATTGCAAAAAGCCATGAACCACAATTATATTAATTAAACAAACTACTTTGTAAAACCTTATACTAAAACGCTAACGGGAATAGTTGTAGCGACGATTTAGCGGAATAAAAAATTTGAGTTGTCTATGGTTCCTGCAATGACAATTTAATTGCTATAATCAGCTGTACTGTCTTATGCATTATGCAGGTACGGTTAACAAAGTTAAACAATAGAATCGTGACGGACATCTATTATTAATGCTACTATAAAAATAATTTATACTATATTAGATAATTTTTTATTAGGTATTACAAGGTTTATAATAGCAATTACATGCGACAAATAAAATTAGAATAATTTAGTCCCCTTATGTAACTGGAAATTTCAGTGCCCATAGCACACTTAAACACACACACACAATTATATTAGGTCTTGGGTCAATTATATTTATTTTTCTTACACACGTGTATCATTATACGAATACTAGTAAGACTGAGTGCAATAGCAAGCCTTATCGCTAATAAACTATATCTTAAAGGGAACCAGCACTAAGAGAGAGCTAAGAGTAACAGAGGTAAAAATAAGAAAGAAAAGTGATGATGGGATTTCGTTCATTCCTAGGTTTATACAAAAATCTTTGTATACATATTTGGAAGTTCAACAAACCAAACATTACTTCTACACCAACTTTGTTCCCTCTTATTGTTTCACTAACAACCTGTTTTCATTTACAATCAAACATTATAATATTATTTTACAAACAAACAAAATTTATCTTTGACATACCTGATTTGTTTATAATTTATATTTTTCAATAACATGCTACGTTTAAACATGATTACTTAATACAGCAAACGTTCGTTAAAGACTAAATTATATTACAACAAGCAGCATGGACTTATCAATTGTTATCATCGTTTACAGTCAGAGAAAAACAATAGTAAATTTGTCTCGTTTACAATAATAATAATAATATTTATATGCAAATATGACCTTTGTGATGATATGAATGATACTCAGACACATTTGACCAATCAGATGTCTGAGTATACTTATCTCTCTATTCATTTTTAAATACTCGTATGATATTATGTATCTTTAAATGAAAGCGAAAGGAATTGACAGTTCAATTTTATGTATGGTTTGGAATTAGAAAATTGAAGTGCATTTTTGCGAGAATTACGATCTGTTGAATTATTTTAGTTAAAATCGTATATCTTTAACATTTTATGATTTTTCTGCTAGCTTTAGTAATGTTGTGCAAAAGAAAGAAAGCAAAAGGAAACCACGTTGAGAGTTGAACTTAGGTATAGTTTTGAAGTAAATACTAAAAATTAAATTTTAATAAAGTTATGGGTACAAAATTTTAGGCGTACAAAAAATTGTTTGGAACTACAAAATACGATATCAATGTTGTGATAACTATTGAACCAACAAAGATAATAAATTATTTTATGATTTGTGTTGTAATTTATTGCTAATCTTTTGTAGTTTCTGGCTCTGAACACTTTACACTACTTTGCACTTTTATACATAGGTGTGATGTGATACAAATAACTTTTAAAGCACCATCTAGGTAAAATATTTGTAACTTCATCAAGTTACAAATTGGTAAGACTATTATAATTCAAGGGTTTAAAAAACAAAAACATCGCTCGTATATCCTTAAATACACGCATAAGATATATAATATCAAGTAGTAACGGTACACACTACACGTATATCAGATAAACGTAATACTCTTTTATAACGTTTTTCTTCTAAAAATAATCAGATCACCATGAAAAGTTTTATAAACGTATATTTTGATATGATCTTAACTATAATTACTATTATTTTCGTAATTAAATAATAAATAGAAAACTACAACAAATTTAAATAATTTGTTTTAGTAGACATTATTAATTATATTAAGCGAATATACTATTCTAACAATGAAACAAAGTTGGGTATTTAGTTTTTAAAGCCAAAACATCACTGACCCTTCGAAAAACGACATCTTTTTTAATACATTTAACGTCGCAATACCAAAATCTCTTCGGTTTTAGTGATTGTTAATAATTACTTAGGTCAGTCACTAAGACGTATGGTTTGTCTCACTAAGGTCTACATATCGCTGGTTTCTTTCGCTATCTGATCCTAACATAAGAATCGAGGCCATGGGGTCCCCTCCGGAAGCGAGCTCCGCACGCGACGCTGGCTTGTGACGAAACATGCAAATTTTTCTTTATTCCCTTTTATTCTTGCTGCCTTACTATGAACGCTTTAAGTGTTATATTTGTATCAAGTAAGAGTTGAAAGTATCAATCGAATTTTAACCGTAACTATTTTTTTTAGTATGTGTCAGATGTGAGTCACAACTGTTTTATAGTATATCTATTGGAATACATTTTATTTTTTGCGATTTCTGTAATGCTATGTGTGTTCCTTTATAGTATATTTTTAAAATATTAATGCTAAATATTGTTATGTTTCCCCCACAGGTGAACTAACGTTGAGCTTTGCTTTATACCAGAATATGTGCCTCAGAAGGATATATCGTGTATTATCACCCCTCCAGCTACCAAATTTAAAAATGGGTCACTGCACGAGACATTCTAAGACATCGACTTCGTAAGTTTGTTTGTAAAGCCAGTTCGCGTTGCCGCCGCCTTTATTTACTTGAATCATGCAAGAAGTCGACCATGCTACGCAACTGCCGCAGTTATAATCCGCCCGCCCAGCGATTCGCCCGCCCTAGTCATGTATCGCGAAGTGTTTTGTGAATATTAGGTTATGTGACTATGTCGCAAGCCCCAGGAGGGAAGAAAGGCGGGAAGGGTCCCCCTAAGAAACCAGTAGATGAAGATAAAACAGCTAAGCCTGAAGAGAAAGATGAAACGTCTTCAAATAATGGAGATAAGAAGGAGGCTAAGGACATCAGCGTTCCGGATGTCCCTAAGCCTCCCAGTGCCGGAGTTAACATGCGGGAGGCTGCTGCAAAGATCTTGGTGTTGGCACAAAAAGGAGAGTGGTCGGCGGTGGAACAAACCCTCAAGGTATTGGAGAAGCTGGTAGCTGCAGGAGGAGAGGATATAGTATCAGTTCCTATGGCTGGGATCATTGATCCGGTATGTTAAGTTATAAAATCGTTGCTTGCTTGTTTGTAATTTCTATGTTGTGATATAATTGATGTGTGTATATGTAAAATTTGCAATGTCATATTTTCTTGTATTTTTTAAGCATACATGTTGTTTTAGAACTTATAAATAAAAACTGAGATAATAATATAAATGTTAATGATCTTGATATCTCATTTAATAATAAATAAACTATTAATTTTTTACCAGCAACTACTATTAACTGATGCTGGTCTTAAGGGAAATTAAAAACATTTTTTATGATTAAAATCTGGAACGTTAGAAAATCAAATAATCTTTTTGCATTAAAACGAAACATTAGGTTTTTTAAATTTTTGGTAGCCTCTATATACGCGACTATCTTTACTACAGAGCCTTCAATCACTCCATCATTTAGACATAAACGACAATGAAGCTACATTTGTCAAGTTCTTCCTGTTGTCATTATACATAAGTCGGATTTTTTTAAATGTAAGCAATATTTTCTAATTTTAATGCTAAGCATGAAACAAAAAGCCAAGAACATATTGACCATTATTCTAAATCTATATAAAACTACTTACTTGTTTCGGATGATTCATGAACGCAGAATCTTCGGCCCTTTTAGAAGCGAACAGAAGGGTTCTTGTAGTTTTACGCGTGTTGCAATAAATTTATAAATTAAAGCCATTTTCAGGATTTTTGGACTGCACTGCAGTATAGAGTATTTTAAGATGACGATGATTAGTGGGTGTATGGAATCTTATTATTAATAAGCATCTACTCACGCTTAAGCGAAGCCGTAGTTAATGGCTGGTATTTTTTGTTTAACAGACTTGTAATCACAGAATTTTACATTATAATGCTAGGTTATTGTCACCCCGAAAAACTAATAATAACTACGGAAACAATTGATAAGTATGTGATATTGGAACCCGACGTTAAACAAATATACATATTGATAACATTGAAACGGGAACATTGCTATCTCGACAATGATATGAACTTTTACGAGAACCAATTTAGTTAAGTGCCTAAGTTGTAATTATCATGATATGGTTATCCTATTTGTGTTCACTTTAAGTAAGAAATACCATCCATATATTTCTTATAACTATGACCGACTAATCAGTCATCTATGAACTTTTTGATGATTTTTCCAACCTTCAGAAACTTAGCTGGCTTAGCTTATCCCAGGAATACGTTTTAGCGTTATGCATCAAACGCGATTCCTGGGTTTAATTCTCTGCAAAACAATGATTATTTCGGGAAGGTACCTTAAATTATAAATGAAATGTGTCCATTGAGCAATAAATAAAACATAATTAAATACCTAGTCAAGCTACAAGTTCTGTTACAAATGAAAATGCATCTTTTTTTAATGAAGTAACATTATTTAAATTTATACCTACATATTTATTAAAGTCGCAAAAAAAAAATATTATAATATATCGAAATGGCCACCTTTGGCTTACTACGTATATACAGGCCTTTGATCTGTTTGGCCTCGAATCTATGGATTTACAAACTGTTTCCAAAGAAAATTTCGCCACTGCTTGCTCCAAAGATTTTATAAAAAGGGTTGATGTCTGGGCTAGATGAGGGCCAGTCTTCAGCTGAAATAAAGTCCGGAACGTTGGTTTCTAGCCAGGCTTGGGTAGTTCGTGCTTTGTGACCAGGTGCAGAAAAAAAATTGATTTAGGGCATGTGCTGTATATCGAGGATAAGCACCGAGCTTCAGGTCTTGTTTTATAGGTAATACTCAACAGAGTCCTAGCGGGAATCTTCATTTCTCGCGATAAGATTTTTTGTTTCCTAATGGGGTTTCGACGAATTCTGGCTTTAACAGCATTAACAGCCTTTGTAGCTCTAATAACACGCGGCTAACCCGATCTTTTCTGATCTTCGACAGACGAAGTGTTGTTGTATCTATTGATAGTAGGTACGATATACGAACATACGACTGATACCAAGCTTTTGAACTGTCTGAAATATGACCGACGGCTCCATACCCACTTTCTGCAAGGCGATGACTGCAATCCTATTTTCTTTAACACATAGGGTGTTAAAGAAAATAGGTAATATTCCATATTGTAATTTCATAATGAACACGAAGAAATATGTGAAATGGCGCCAAATCGAAAGAAGTTTTTAAAATAATACACATGTTCCAAATTCAAAAAAAATAAAAAGTTGAAAAACAAAATAGTTTTTATGTAACAGTATTTATGGCCAGACTAGTTAGATATGAAAATGCTTATTCAACATCCGTTCACCAAAATACTCATGAAACAAAACAAAAGCTTAAATTTTCCCGTCCCGATACAATCATATTCTATAAATAAATATTGAACGAGTATAAGTTAGAGCAGTGATTAGAAATATCAATTGAAAGCATGAAATGAAATAAACCTGCGTTTTTTGGATTTCTCTAACGTACCAGAACATTTAGTATTTAAGTGACAATCACAATCGATTATTTTAAAAATCATACCGAAATAAATTATTTTTTATTATTTTACAGCATACTTAGGTTAAACTAAAATTCAGTGAAGTCCCGAAAACCGTTAAAATCTGTTTAGCCAAATGAAACATGGTTTTAGTTCGCTTAAGAAGAAGGATTCAAAATTAATACATAACGATAATTTATTCGCGGCTTAAATATTTTTATTTACATAACAGAGAGTTGCACATGCAAATAAGCACAACATATACTTTCACTTGCTAAATGCCAAGGGGTGAGTACTCTGGCTTACAGCAGCTTTTAATATATTTCAGGTTACATTCATAGTGATCTGGCCTAATGAAGCTAATAGATCTACGTATACACTCAGACAGTGTTCTAATGTAGACTTTATTCGAAAAGTGCACAAGAGCAGATGAACATGGGTTGAACTAAATTTTTTATAAAAAAACTAATTATATTATTCAGTACATAATACAGATTTGTATTTATATATTTTCTGAATACCATAATTTCATTTTTATAGTAGTAGTTTTAAATTTGCCTAGTAAAAAAACCAATATATGTTGTATATTATATTAGCTTGGATAAAATCTGGAGTTCTAAAGAAAACCCACTTTACTTCTTATAATAATTAACAAAAAAAAACTATTATTATTTGAGGGAAACATTATAATTAATATTAATTTGATAGTGTAATCGTAAAAATCTACGTTTTTAATTATGTAAGACAAAATTTGCACGCGAACATGTGTGACAGAATTCGCAAAATTTAGATTGTGTTACCATAATATTTTTGTACCATATTCTTGCAAATAAATTATTATTATTATTTTTATTAAAGGTACATATTGTAACATAGTAGTTACATTTATATTATATAACGTGTTTACAAAAACCTAACAGATAGTGAGCAATGACTCTTAAAAAATATCAACTAGATGCATGATAACCTGCATGTGTGCATAATTACAAATCATTTTTCAAAGAGACACTATTTATAAATATTAAAAAACCTAGACAAGCATATCAAACGGAATACCAGACTTAGTAATTTGCTTTTGCCTAACAGCCATTGTAAGCTTTAGTTTTCCTGAGGATAATATTTTTCGTAAGATCCAGCCAAGTGTTCTTTATCATACATTTGAAATAAGGTGAACAAATCTCCTTTTATTTATTAAAATACATAATATATTAGGAAAGGTTCTTCTTCTCCTTTCGATTCTTTTTCATGTCTTTTAGTAAATAATTTACTGTACGTATCTTTTGGCAGAATATTTCCCTTCTTTCTTTTCAAGAGCGTTTTTTTTATTTATTTATTTATTATATATTTAGATATTTACCGTTATCCAGATTTGACCTGAATGCATCGAAATAAGCAATTTCTGCAACAGACTTTGCGTAGCGCCACAATATGTAGTTGCTTTTTAAGGTTCATTTATAATATTATAGCATTACTTATGTTACCGTCTGACCTCAACGGCGCCAATCTAAGACCAGCCCTATAATTACAAAAGTTCAGTCGTAATCAACGTGAAGGCCACACTAACCCATTGGCTAGTTTTTTTCCGCTCAATTCATTCCTGTGAATGTTACACCCACGTAAATTTCACGTCATTCTTAAAAAGAGATTATTTCAACCTCAATTATAAATTACTGAAACGACAAATCATATTACAGTTTGATTAATAAAACTACATTCTCACATTGGAACAAATTTTTATGTAATTTAAGTCAATATTTTGTTTATTATTATTTTAAAAACAATGTGTCTTAAAAATTATCTTAAATTTACATCATAATCAAAGGTGGAAAAGCATTGTAAAAATAGAATTAAAGTTTATAATTAGTACAAAATCTTACTTAGTTTTCTTGACAATCTCCTATACAAGTTGAAGAATCGAATGTAAATGTATTACAAATGTTTATATTATTTTACGATGAACTGCGTTGTTTGGAAAATAACTCGTAGAAAAACAAATGCTACAAACCATTTTTATCGATTTCGAAATATGTCCCTAGCAGTAAAAAATCGAAAAGATGTCTCGTAGGCACACGCGATCCGTTGCCAAGATATCGAACACACAAAAATATGAATTGTGTACTAACAAGTATTTATTCAAAATGGTCAAAAATATTATTTAAGAATTATAGTAGCATTTATGAGTGTCTTTAATAAAAATGTTTGAGATACTTACATTCTTATTTTACTGTAAATCTTTTTTATTTGTTATACATATATATTTATTTTCTAGTATAAGTATTTTTAAACAATGTAAAATTTATGTAGTTTTAGTATATATGTATTATATTGTTACCGTTTAGTGATATAAATTGAAGCAGAATAAAATATGACTACCACTGTTTTTAAATAAAGTTATACATAGCTACTATTTAATTTCGCTGTCTTAGACATAATATTAGACAGACATAGACATAACATTTATTGCTAACGAAACACACACACAGAAATACACAAAATAATAACAATCAAAAAAATATAAAGAAAAATAACAATTCATTTAAAGAATTAGGTACATTTTAAGTGTGTAATGTGTGTGTTGTGGTTGTAAGTGGCCCTGGCTCAGCATTATGCTGAGGAGCAGACGTGTTCCACTGCATGTTTGACTAAACGAAATGACAGTTTGCCAGCCAGTGGACTGTGAAATATGTGCTTATTTATATGTATTAAATGTCAGGAATATAGTACGCGTGTAGTGTTTGTATTAGCAAGCTGCCCTAGATAACTAAATATATGAGAGAGTGAGATGTAAGAACCTAACAACCCCATGGATCCCTAAACCCTACAGCCTTGCGATTCTGTAATTCACTTTTCGAACTCTCACAGCGGTTTTCGCAGCGGCGGTCGCGCTCAAAAAAGTCGTGAAGCACTCATTTTAAGATTTGGCATTCTGATAAGGAATTATTATTCTTGTAGTTTATTGTGTACCCCAACACATTAATAGTGAATATATAAATAAGTACCGGGATGTGTGCACCGAGAGACCTAAGGTAGCAGACGGAGCCCGACGGTAGGATCAAACGGTTAAAGGTGGTGGCTTCTCAAAGCTATCGGGCAGACTCACCACGATAATTAAGGTCAGCCAGGTCAGTTAGGAAGCCGTGTTAACAGTTGGTCAGTGTTTAAATGAAATCTGAACACAAAACATAAAAAATAAATGTAATGAATTACTAAATAACACTGTTACAGTAATATATAAATGAACACCTAGATTTAGTTTTCATTTTAGTAGAAGCAATTGTCCTTTTAAAAAGCATATAGTGGAATCAAGTTCGATAACGGGTTTCTTAAACAATGAATGATAGAATGATCAATAAATTAAAAAATCTATTTCCATATTAATGCACAAAATCGTTTTTTGTATGATCGCATTCAATAACATAATTTATTATCAATTTCGGTCATGCAATAACTTAAGGGTTCAATGACCTTCATATATCCCGTGTAACAATTAAGGAAAGTATTTATATGCACCGTTTTCGCATGCTTCACATTACATGCTATATGCAATGGTGAATATGCCAACAAATAACTTAAATACATTTGATTACTTTGACTGCTTTGAATAAATATTTTATTATATATACATGAATTAAGTTTGGTGGCAGTTTTTTATTGAAAAAATCTTTCTTATTGAAGAGTTCGTAAATCTATGTGTCACTTGTGTTATTGAACATTACCGGAAACAAGAATGTTAAATTACAATTTATGAGTGTGATAAAAACTAAAGGGCTCATATTGGCATCATGTTTACTTTTTTTTAACGCTTTTAATTATTAACTAAAATATATATATCTGTAAAATAACTAATGTTAGGTTCCATAACTCAGGGCACCATTTTAATTATAATTATATCTAATTATCATTAAATATACATAGGTAGGTACAAGAAAAGAAAATGATTTGTTTATATAAATTGGCGGATAAGTTTAGGTTAACAGTGATTATATAAAATGAATCGCAGAGGATTCATAAGATAGTTACATATTGTACGACAGCGTAACACAACAACGTAGGTAACGTTATTACAGCGTTTAAAGGTTTATGAGAAGGCGCCCTACGTACGATTTATATGCTCTTCCGTCGTGCACTTCCGGTGTTTTCTTTTATAAAGGTCGTCTATAAATAGAACGGACTGCATAATTGCAACGTGTTACGCATAAAGTCGAATTTGAAAAATGTTCTATTACAGTTCTAGACGACTTATCATCGACTATCAATCCTGTTTAAAAAACCTACCAACTTTAAATCTAATAGGCCTGACGAACTTTATTTTTCTTTAAGAAGTTTAAACACATTATAGTGACTAATGTAATTAAAAAATCTATTTATTAGTAGTAGGAAACGGGTTATATTGTGGAGCAACAAAATATTGTGTTACGGGAGTGTAATATGCGGGAATCGAACTTCGACTGTTAATATCACCCTTAGTAGCAACGGTTGAACATATCTCGACTAAATACATTATAACCTCTGACTTCGAATTCTTAAACACGAAGAACGACGACACTTATATCGAAAAACGTATACTAGATAATAGAATAAATGTATTGATGTTAAACTTACTTTCTACCTTAACAGCTTAACACTTATTCGATAGAGAAATAAAATAAATTTATATAAGTGGTATATTTCCCCATTTTTTGTCAGATGATATCGATATCAATAGATCTTCAACAAGATGGCAGATGCAATCAAATAAGTTATTATAAGTTAGCGCCAGGACAAATATAATGGCGCCAAAACGCAACTCCCCACCGCGCATGAGCCGAAATGCGCGCGACCGTAGATTATAATTATATTTGCGACCACAGATAGTCAAGATTATCTGCCATATACAAAGATTTTTTTTCTTTATAATATAATTAACACATTGTTAAAGATAGCGTACAAATATTTCTAAATTTCTGTGTTTTTTTTGTATATATAGTACCGTCGATAAATTCGTCAAAAGTTAGTAATAAGAATTACTATATATTTCCTAAGTATGAATATGTCTCTAAATGTTTTTGTTTTTTAATACCGTAATCGATAAGCCGTGTCCTTTTAACATCGATGTCAAGTAAGTAATATAAGCTATATTTGTATAAATTTTATGAAGTTGATGTAGGTTCGCAGCTTATAATATAAAATAAGAGAATAGGCTTTATTTCCATCATAATTTTCAAGGCCGCACCCGAGGTCCATAAAAACAAGAGCATCGTCCGAATTGAACGAGCTTACTTTACGAAAACATTAATTCTTGGCCTACATAATTTTGGTTAATAAAGTCCAGTTGTGTGTCAAGGGCATAGGGCCAAAAGATTTGCGTGCAAGCTACTTAGCCCACAGCTGAAATCGATAGGAGATTTCCGACCTTCGGTAGGAACCAGTCCTTGGCATTTTTACTTGTCTAAGCATTAGAGAAACCTTTAAACACGTATTTATTTTGGAGTTATATTTATAAGTATATTAAATTACAGTATTCGATTATATAAAACTACGTATACTATATACATTAGTTACAAACAGATTTTTTTATTAAGTCGGCATATAAGTGTGTATGTGTGTATTTGACAGTTGTATATATCAAAATATTACCAAAAATATGAGTACCTTAATTCATATAACTAATGACGTCATAAACCTACCAGTTCCTGTCGTAAACCGCGTCCAATTTCCTGACACCTCCTTATATTCGGGTTTACCGCATCGCTATTCAACAATTGCAATATCCGGCAAGCTTTTAACAAAATTAAAACTGACCTACAAACTGCTGTATCAGCGTACCTTTTAGGTTATGAACTATAACCCTTACTCGAGGAAACCGTTTGTAACTTAGTTTTCAATGTTCTTCTGCATTATGAGTCATACTTACATAAAGTTAGACGATATTGTAAGAATGATAGTCATTTATTTACGAGAGTAATAATAAACAAGTGGCTCTACAATCCTATATGGGTCTTTGTCTTATTTCACATACAAGTAGGTGATCAGCCTTGCCAGATATCAGACACATGTTGATTTTTGGATTTGGGAGCGTAGTAGCGTACGAGCGTATGTTAGATGCACAGCCGGCGATCAAACCTACGACCTCATGGATGAGAGACGCACCCTGAAGCCAATAGGCCTTAAAATAAAAAAAAAAACGCTTTATTGATATAAATCACGTTTCACTGTGCCAATTTTATGTGGCACAATTAAACGCGATTAATCAACTCGTGGCTATAGCTACTGCAAAGCACGCTAAATTTCAAGACAGTTAAACATATTCTTATATATGTAATAACTAAACCGATGAAGTATGTCCTTTAATGGTACGATCACTTATATATTAGTTATAAAAGTTATTTTTATAAGTTACCGTCGTTATCTGTATTTCCAAGTACAGCTGCAACACGACTGACCTATTTTTATCCGAATTAGAGTTTCTTTTTCATTTTCTATTGTAATTTATATTAATTTATCATAAAAAATGCATGTTTAACAACATGAATATCAGGTAATGACAACATTTATTTTTTTATCGCGAATAGGTGTGACTTGACATGCAATAACCGTAAAATCTTTAACACCTCGTAAATTTAACGTAAACTTCCTATAATTTCAAGAAAACTGAAAATGTATTATAATATTTGTCAATATATATTTTAATGCGTTTATACATCACATAATCTTTGCGCCTGAAGTATAAAAGTAGTTTAAAAGGGATGGTACCTTACAATAATTTTAATATTTTTAGGATTATTAAATTACATAGCATGGGAAAATCCTAATATTAAACGAGGTCCAGATGCGCTATAACCTTCGGATAAATATGGATTTTTTTATATATCATTCTCTATATACGAGTAAAAGTTATAATCATTGGATAATTGCCGTATATAAATGTAATTATTACAAAATATGACGTCGTGGCATAAACGAATTTTCGGTACTGAGCTAAAAATAGTAATAGAAGTCATAAACATGTTTCACTGACCCAAATCACCTTATCGTTACAGATTTTTGGTGCGCTGAATTTTACTGACCAATGTAATGGTGTCTTTAAGTACCTTAGTTATAGTAATACTATTTATTATCCTAAGAAGCCATCTGTATCCCTCCTGATTTGATTTACTTTAAGTTATTACGCGGCGCTACTTTTAAATTAGGCGATGTTAGTAAAATAACATATAAAAATTATAATTTTTTCTAATAAAATTAAAAATATGACCAAAAAGTTTTCTTTTAGGTTCAGATTCTCCCACTATTTTACGAGAAGGTTTTTATATTGTCTATGGTAACTCCTAGAACCTCTCTATAATGTATAATATTGTACCTCTGTTTAATTTGAAAAGGCGGGAAAGTAGTAACAGAAAAAGACAAAACAGGTAAGTATTTTTTTCGTTTCGTTTCAATGCGTAATTTACGATTTACAAAAAGAAAACTTAATGTTTTTATATAGTTGTTATAATAATGGATATATGTATTTCTAATAAATTTGTAGGTATTTAGCACAAACATTTTGTACATACACAGGCTTATTAAATATACTACGTTTTATTTATGATAACGTTCTAATATTATTTTTTAACTTCCGTATTAACTATTCTTTCACAAAAGAACAATTTTACATATTTTCCACATTTGCACACAAATTGTTTTCCAAGAAACATAGTGATTATGGCAGTAGGTTAGTGAATTAGGCGTGGAACATAATTAACTTTGCGACTACTTATTTTGTTTTAATGGAAGATATTATGTAATATTTTTACTGCCCTGGGGTTGAGGTCAGAATGGTAATATATTGCTGTTAATTTCTAATGCATAACTGTATATTATATAATTTATATGAAGTTATGCCATAAATTCAATTATGTAAGTTTGTAATTAATTTAATATATGTAACGATAATTATTTTGACGATATTTTTGTTTCTTTTTAAGTTTCACTGTCCGGATCTTGGATAAGTTAACAAAAATATAAACATAATCAAAACATCAGAATATCTGGCCAACGACGCATAATAATTTCTATTATACCTGTAATTCACACAAAATCTGAATGTAGACGAGACGTTCGTTTGGTCTTTTGTTCATATAGGATCCAGATGCTTGCCAGAATGCGCGGGAAATATTTTCCTGTCAATTCAAATTGACTATGTGTTCACTATATGATATCTATAAAGAATATCCAAACAATGAATGGTTTTCGCCCACACAAAAGGGATAATCTCTTTTTTCATTGTAGCTTTGTACGTTTCGTTTCGTTTTGCAGCATGCAAGAGAAATTGCTTACATAACGCGATTGATCGTTTTGTCGATGATGATTCTTTGACTATGGCAGCCAATCTCTATTGACTAGACTTCAACAGTCTCAGCGCACGTAGACACAAGTCCACTATTCTAGACTAACTGTAACCTTTAAGATACTTATTGGAATAAGAGCCTTAGTATTTTATAAAAAATACACGTCATTCTTTGGATGTTTTTTAATCTTTTAAATAAAGGCCAATTACATTACTTTTATCTATTTCCTTCAAAGTTTTAAACTGTGACAAACAAAATACTGGCTGGTAAGAACCACGACGTCTGTTTGAAAAAAGAAAACAAAAGAATTTTATCGGCTCGGGACAGAATGTATGAATATTTAATCAATTAATGTACATTATCTTTTGTTTTAGACAACGGGAATGACTCCACTAATGTTTGCAGTAAAGGACAATCGAACATCGTTTGTGGAGCGGCTTATAGAATTAGGATCTGATGTTGGTGCTAGGAACAATGTAAGTATCGATTTAACCCTTTGCGGAGAAAAGATTTCATTATGATCATTGTATAATTAAAGAGTCCATTTGAAATTAATGGTTCGTTAATTATTTGCCTAAAAGAATAACTTATGAATACGCAAAGATTTTTTTTTATGTAACAAACGGTGTCAAATAAATTAAAAATTGTGCTGGACATTTAAAGGGATCGTTAAAAAAGCGTCTTACGTCTAATATAAGACGTAAATTTTCCATTCTAAGGAAAGGTAATGAAAGTAATAAATAAGTCTTTAAAAATCTATTTGGTTTTACAAAAACTTTTTTCATTTATCACTACCGCTAATGATTAAATTTGAGTCATAAAGACCGTGAAATCACGAAAATTCGAGCGTCATCTAATTTACTAGTCATAAAGCACGCAAAGTGAGAATTACGTTGAGAATTGCAATAGTAATATGCGAACTGGTCATTTCGACTAACCTACTTGCATAAACCTATAAATTTGAACCAAGACTTATATTTGTATCAAATACTAGCTGGCCTGGCGAACATCGTACCGCCTAACAGTCGATTCTTTATTTGTTTAAAATACTTATTCTGCTATTCGGGACACCGGTCTAGCTAGTAAGATAAAAAAAAGAAAATTGATAAGACAACAAATACATTATGTCAAAAAATAAAAATTTACCTTCCCGGAACCCCTCCACTAATACTTGAACTTTATGCTATGGTATTAAAGTTCAATTTGACTTTTAAGTATTATTACGAATATTTTGTATGGGAATATAGAAAAGTGTTGTTTTTAGACTTTTTTACTCAATTTTTTCAAATTTTTATCCGTAAGAACCATCCTCGTACTTCAAGGTATATTATAAAAAAAAATTAGACAAATCGGTCAAGCCGTTTTCATGTTACCTATGTCGTGACAACGGAAAACGGGTTTCATTTTTATATATATAGATAAAGATAACTTAAGCTTTGGGCATAGGTATGACACTTCGGGTAATTATAATTTATAACATTAAATTATTAATTACACCTAGTAAATTTTTAATAGGTGATTTTATTTGAATCTGTACATGGCAGTTAAATGTTCCGTACAATAACGTTAAAAACGTGAATGTTAAAAATCGGTTAAAGAGTTTTGTTCGAAGTCGTCGTTAAATGAAAAATCTCAATTTTAAATTGTTAAATGAAGAAATGTTATATGATGTTTAGTATATTTAGTGTTTAGCATATTATAGTTTATAGTTTTTAGCATATTCTTGGCTAAAAATATATCGAAGGTCTTTATGTAGTCAATATAAATTGCAATTAAGCGTGCAACACAGACAGATCACGCAATGTCTTAATGCGTGGATAATTGCTTGGGTTCTCGTTCTAAACGCTTTTTATTATTTAATGATAATGCGATGGTAAATCAGCAAAAATAATTTAGTTATCAAAAAAACACAGTTACGGAGATACATAAATAGTTTTTTTTCATTATTAGATTCATTTGGTTCCGATATATATATATTAATTTGCATCAGCTACCTATATGATCGTTTTAGTGCGTATTATTTAATTTTATTGTATATAATATTATTATTACATCAGTGAAATTACATTAGAAAACAAATATCAGTTTATATTTCCACCACCAAGTTTAATTAAAAAATATGTAGAATATGTCCCCACAGACGGTGGGGTGTTACTGAACATTTGATTTATATTAATGTCGTAGATTATTTTTGTGATAGACTGAAACATTATCAGTCCCTTATCCTATCAATTCCAATGCATAGAAAAAACCATGATGCGTTATCAATGTGGTTGTTGTTTAAAAACTATTTTCATGTTCTCTATCTAGCAGTCATGGAATATAAAAAAGGGTGGAAGGGTGACACAGTAAACGTGTCGCAAATCATTCCATTAATATATGTAAACTGAAATTATGGAGTAACGACTCCAACTACACTCATTTAAGAATTCGACAAAAGAAGACCCTAATTTTCTCTTCCATGGCTGCAGGAGCATATAGAAGTCGTAGCAATATGACGTAGGTCTGTGCCCTACTCGTAGAGTACATACTTCTACTCAACATATATAAACAACAAAAGTCAGTATACTTTGCTGGAACGCTAACCGCCGAAAAATTCCGTTAAATTTACTCAATACATAATTTGAAAATTTTTAAAAGTTTTCATGAAACTGATTGAGTTTCTATTTCCTTTTATGCTTTAATAAGATTATTTTAAAAAACTTTTATCTCTTCAGGATAACTACAATGTTCTTCACATATCGGCAATGTACTCGAGGGAAGACATCGTCAAATTACTGTTGTCTAAAAGAGGCGTGGATCCATTTGCTACGGGAGGTGTAAGTACTACTTATAAATATTAAATAACGTTAGTCATTGTTTGTGAGTTTGGTTGAAGAAAGTACAGTACGGATTTTTTTTTATTCAACGTCTATATTATTTTTGGGTGACTTACAATTATTATCAATATTTCTATTCCCATTCAAATAAAATAACTGTAACTTAAAATTAGATTATAGCCGAAAACAACGTACCAAATTAGATTAGATTAGACCTAGATTAATGCGAAAATTAATTTTAAGAGCCGGCAACAAACAGCAGTTCACTTGGTGTCAAGCAGACAGACAGGCACGGCAACATCTATTCTTCGAGCTTTACTTACAGCAGCCGGAAAGGATATTCGACTGAGACCTGATGGAGTAAGTATCATAATTATCTATTACTAAATTAAGATCTGCCGTGGCATTTTTGTTTGCTACACACTGAGCTGAAGTTTAGGTTTTAAAATATCGTTCTAATATTCCGCGATTGGGGAAAGAATAATGGATATGCTCACAATAAGAAGTATTTTAATTATCTTCAAACCTTCGATAATTTGAAAAAAAAAATTATAACATTTATATGATAATCAAATGCAATTTTGCTTTACTCAGACATATCGATGTAACAGTAAGGTCGTAGAAACCAATAAATTATCAACTTTATTATGATATTCAGAGGGTATGGATTGTTTGTATCATGTCAAATGGCTGATGCAGTATTGGTCACGATTATCGCGTGCAGGCTTCACTCGTCTTTCGCCTGGCACCGACATCCCCAATCAGGAACTGCCTCCACGCTTGTAAACAAACCCTACCATTTTACCTGTTTAAAGACAAAAGAAATTCCATTCTATTTTATGCTAAACTATCAATCAAGCTAGCCACATTCCTTCTACACGCATGCAATTTGAATGTAAGAATTTAAACGCGAAATAGGCGTGTATAAGACATTCCGCTACAACCCTGCAACCCCCCCACGAATAGTAACTAGCTAATTAACCTAAGCTTTGCCGAGTTAAACGTCACCACGCAAAATTTACAATGCAAATCACTCGCGGAATATTAGTTATAACGTCAGCGGTGAAATTCAAAATTAGTTATTTTAATACAATAGGTCTCAGTCCGCCCTACGACACGAATAGAGAAAGCCACATTTACCATGTCCCGGTAGAACTTTGTTTAGTGATGATGGATGAACAAGTACGTATAAAGGAACTGACTGGTTCCACTAGTCTAACCGCATGCGAGGAGCAATTTCAAAATCGATTTTGTGTTCTGCCAAATCGAATGCACATAAGTAACATTTTTCGAGTGTGATTTAGAACTTGCAGTGATACCGCACTGCCGTGAGTCCGCGAATAGACATTGCACCGAATGGAGTTCTTGAGTGTAAATTTGCGATGTCTGAAAATGATAAAAATATACCGAGAAGCGCGAATCTGCGCTCAGGAAGCCCTCCCATGAACTTGTCAAAAGACTTGCAGAAGCTCGAGTTGAGTTATATCGAGCTGAACAAAGAACGAGCTCGTTTAAAAGAATGGAAAAAGCTAATTCGCGAAATGGTATTCCAGAGAGGTAAAATCCCGCTGCTCTTGTCTGTGGAGGCCGGCAACCAGAGCATGGTGCGGGAACTCCTAAGTGCGCAGACGGCTGAACAGTTGAAGGTAATCATTTTAGTAACATGAAGTTTATAATACGCCAAGTTATAAGGAAGAGGTCGACGGTACATAATTGTTTACATTTAACGAACCAACAAGAGTAATGTGTATAAGTATTGTTAATTACAAAATTTTAATCACTTTTTGTACATATTCTACGCCCTACTTACTCCTAACCTTGAGACTATTATAAAAGTTAGTCAATTTATTTATGTTTTGACATAAACTTATGGTAAAGCTTTCATACAATATACTTAGTTTTGTGAACGTTGATCTTTTAGGTTCCAGTACCGTTCTGCATCACAAGTAGGTGATCGCTCTATTGTGCCTAACACATGTTAATTAGGAGGCCAAGATACGCAGGTTTCCTCGCGATTTTTCGATCAAGTCTTGATTGAAACTCTGATTGAAGCTAAGGGGGTTAAACGCATAACCTACAGGGGCTAAGTTTACATTTTCAATCTTAGTCTTGAGTATACCAAGATTTTATATGAAAGATTGGCCAAAACAACAGGCAGAACACAACAAGATATCACAAGACAGACCCAACAATATTTACTCAATTTGTAAAAAAATATTCTACGATAAATATTTCCAGCAAGCACATTTTTAACGAGGAACTATAAAAATTTAATTACGTCCAAACATGTTCTTGTAGTCATCAACACCAGCTGGTGACACAGCCCTGCATTTGGCCGCAAGACGGCGTGATGTTGATATGGCTCGTATTTTGGTGGACTATGGGGCCCTAGTCGATGCAGTCAATGGTGCCGGTCAGACATCGTTGCATATAGCTGCTGCTGAAGGAGATGATGCTCTAGTCAAATACTTCTATGGCGTTCGGGCGAATGCTGCTATTGCGGATAACGAAGGTTTGTACACCGAAGTATATTTACCTGTGCGTTGTATAGTATTTTTAATTCGCTTATATATTTCATTACTGTTATTTTATTAATAACTAGCTGGCCTGGCGAACATCGTACCGCCTAACAGTCGGTTCTTTATTTTTTTTAATACTTATTCTGCTATTCAGGACACCGGACTAGCTAGTAAGATAAAAAAAAGTTGATAATACAACAAATACATTATGTCAAAAACATTGAACTTTATGATATGGTATTAAAGTTCAAATTGCCTTTAAATATTATTACGAATATTTTGTATGGGAATATAGAAAAGTGTTGTTTTTAGACTTTTTCACTCAATATTTTAATTTTTCTCTCCGTAAAAACCATCCTCGTACTTCAAGGAATATTATAAAAAAAGAATCAGACAAATCGGTCAAGCCGTTTTCATATTATGTCGTGACAACGGAAAACGGGTTTCATTTTTATATATAGCTAGATAAGCATGGTTTATTTTATTAGCAGGCTATTATATAAAAGATTAAAAGAAAACAAATAGTACACAGATCCCTATTGTTTTCGTAGTAATATTGTGATATTTAAATTAATTTAACAATTAGATCGGACACCGATGCATCTAGCTGCGGAAAATGGTCACGCGGCTATCATAGAACTTTTAGCGGATAAATTCAAAGCCTCGATATTCGAGAGAACGAAAGATGGAAGTACTTTGATGCACATCGCGTCTCTCAACGGACACGCCGACTGTGCAATGATGCTTTTCAAAAAAGGAGTTTATCTACATATGCCAAATAAGGTATGTATCCCTATTAGCTTAAGGAATTAAACCCGATATGATTGTTGTTTCCCTGGGAGTCAAACACAGGACTGGTACCATCTGAATTACAAAAATAAATAGATTTTGGCTAATGAATTTATTAGCCTTAATATATACGAATATATATACATATATACTACCTTATATTAAAGGTAGTGAAGCTGAGTACGCTACGTCACAGGTAACTGATAGCCTTAAAAGATAATATTATTATGTTAAAGAAGAAGTAAGTAAAACATGCCAATGTGATTTTAATAACAATGTTATTAGTACACTTCTTGTCGCGTAATTTTATTATTGAAAATATCACTAACGAAATACAAAAAACAAAATTCTACGGCCTAAAAAACATTCAATTAATAGTAAATAATTAAAATAAAATATAACTAACAATTCTATCAGAATTTTATAAAGTTTTTTTCTAAAGACCTGTGTGATGTGTCAATTACAAGCGTGTGTGAATTACAAGCGTACTCTCAAAATTTACGTTCTAAATTTATTCGACAGATTCTTATCTTAAGTCTGTCGGGGGCCATGTTCGTAGGTGATTTGCACTGTTAAAAATGCTTTAGTATACCTTTAGAGAAAATTTAATCAGATTCTGGTTAGTATAATCAGTTAGGCAAAAAGTTGGGCAAATTGTTTAGATGAAGATAAGTGGATTTTTAGGTATTCCCTAAAGATAAAGAAAGTAAATATATATACCTGAGTTTTCCACATTACTATCAGATACGTGATTACGCTAGGTTTAGTTTTAGCATTGAAGTCTTCGTCCTTGACTAGCCTAGAAATTACGGCATTAAAACGTTCTGAAAGAGTTAATACGCAGTAAAGTTTGCATTATTTTTAAAGCAAACCCGACCTCGTAAGCATTAGTTAGCAATTTATTTACATAAATATTATGTGCAAATATTACTGCGAATGGTAAATTTCAATAACAAGATAAATCTGTCCTTTATTGAACGACAGCATTGCTACTACAAAATATTGGTATTTAAGATAAACGTATTTTATTATTATTGCTGATGCGCGCGTATTTTTTGAAAGTTCTTTAGGGAATTTGTGTTATGTTGAGTGGTCTTCAGTTTTAAAAAACTACCCCTCAAATGTGTATTTTCACTTAAAATAAAGAGCTTTTCAATTCCTGGAACATTATAGTGTCCAGTGAGGATTTTACAGGTTTCAATGAGATTTCCTCTTAATCGCCTACTTCCTAAATCAGTAAGGTCAAGTGCTTTCCGACGCTCATTATAAGATTTGTTCCTGAGTGACCTAATCATTTTCCTTGCTTTTCTTTGAAGGGTTCAAGCATACCATTTCTGGTAATTAATTATTAAAATGCTTAATAAGCGAAGAAAGAGTCAGAGGTACTTCAAAAGTTCAGATGAGACTTATAAAATATTAGATTTTTATGATAAGATTCATGTTAGTCTTTGAGTTAGGCGTGCGGACGTCAACCCTGAGGTCGTAAGTTCGAACTCCGTTCTACAAGTAACACAGCTAATATTTGCGTAATAAAGAAAACCATCGTGAGGGAAGAATTACGGCATGTCAGTGCTTTTCTATTAAAAAAAGATATCAAGGTAACAGATAGAGAAATCTGAGTCAAGAATTGTGTTTATGTGTAAGGGTCAATAAAAAAAAGAAGTTAAAAATTAATGAAACTGATTAGGTTAGGACTCTTACTTCAACAATTAAAAGTACGTGTTGTAATTTATTTTCAATTGAATTGTATTCCACCCATTGGTGAAATGTGTGATGGCCTAATTCTTTATACTGAGCTAACACTTAGTTTGCATAATATGTTTCAGGATGGAGCTAGGAGCATTCACACCGCAGCAAGATACGGACACGTTGGCATTATCAACACGTTACTACAAAAAGGGGAGAGTGTGGACGTCACTACTAACGTAAGCCAATCTTTTTTTTACTTCCTTTAAATAATATTGACTTGAATTGAAATAATATATGGGTCACCGTTATACCTAAAAGATAAGTAAACAGAAATCAAATTATCGCATATAAACCGTGATACTATTTACTTTAGATCATCATTTTATTCACTAACGTCACACTCAACTATAACGGAGATTTTTTTATTATATTTATTAAACTAGTATCCAATGTGAAAAACATAGATGGTATCGCGATTAATAATATTTTTCAGGATAACTACACCGCACTTCATATAGCAGTAGAGTCATGTAAGCCGGCGGTCGTTGAGACGCTGTTGGGATTTGGTGCTGATGTCCACATTCGTGGTGGAAAACAAAGAGAGACTCCTCTTCACATCGCTGCTAGGATACCTGATGGTTTGTATCATGGCTTTCTTATCATAAAAACTTCACTGAGTCCCTTATATAATTAAACAAAAAAAAATTTATTTGGTTTAAAAACCTCTTCAAGAAAAAACAGAAATTCTTCAGAGATACACACTACTTTAAATTCTTTACTCACACACTTAAAGATATCAATAAATGTTTCAGGTGACAAATGTGCACTGATGCTGCTAAAGTCTGGAGCAGGACCAAATAAAGCGACAGAAGATGGTATGACACCGGTACACGTAGCAGCGCGGCACGGCAACCTCACTACGCTTGTGCTTTTATTGGAAGATGGGGGTGACCCTTTAAGAAAAACAAAGGTATACTTTGATGTAGCCAGGTTTAACGTGGCATAACTTAATAAAATCTAAAATAATTAAAAATGTTTACCTATAATATATATTTTTTATTAACAGAGCGGCGAGACACCTCTTCACATGGCGTGTAGAAGTTGCAAACCAGATATCGTTCGGCATTTAATAGGATTCGTAAAAGAACATAAAGGAGAAAAAATTGCCACTATGTACATTGACTCAGTTGATGAAGATGGTGCGAGTGCCTTACATTTCGCGGGACAAATAACTAAAGAGGAAGTAAAAGTTCCTTCAGCTGACCGAGAGGTCGTCAAATGCTTGATGGAAAATGGAGCTGATGTTTCCTTACAAACAAGACATAACCAAGAAACAGCATTTCATTTCTGTGCAATCGCGGGAAACAATGATGTACTTACTGAAATGATAACTGATATGTCAACGGCCGATGTCAGTAGAGCCCTAAATAAACAAAATTCAATCGGGTGGACGCCATTATTAATTGCTTGCAATAGGGGACACATGGAACTAGTCAATACATTACTAACAAATCATGCAAGAGTAGATGTATTTGATGTTGAAGGCAGATCAGCCTTGCATTTAGCTGCTGAACATGGATATCTACAAGTTTGTGATGCGTTACTTACTAATAAGGCATTTATTAACTCAAAGGCGAGAAATGGGCGAACAGCCTTGCATTTAGCGGCAATGAATGGCTTCGCCCATTTAGTGAAGTTTTTGATCAGGGATCACAACGCTGTAATAGATGTATTGACTTTAAAGAAACAAACACCTTTGCACTTAGCGGCCGCAAGTGGTCAAATTGAAGTCTGCAAGCTTTTACTTGAACTCGGTGCCAATATTGACGCAACAGACGAATTGGGTCAGAAGCCTATACATGCAGCGGCTCAAAATAATTATTCAGAAGTGGTTCAACTATTCCTCCAACAACATCCAAATCTAGTGATGGCAACGACAAGAGATGGTAATACTTGTGCTCACATAGCGGCGATTCAGGGTTCAGTGAAAGTGATTGAAGAATTGATGAAATTTGATAGAACTGGGGTCATATCAGCGCGGAATAAACTAAATGATTCCACACCGTTGCAATTGGCCGCGGAAGGTGGTCACGCAGATGTTGTTAGGGTTTTAGTAAGGGCTGGGGCCTCTTGTACCGATGAGAATAGAGCTGGCTTAACAGCTGTGCACTTAGCGGCTGAACATGGTCATACCAACGTATTAGACGTCATGAGATCAACTAATACTTTAAGGATATCAAGTAAAAAGTTAGGTTTAACACCTCTTCACATAGCCGCCTATTATGGACAGGCAGGTAATAACTACCTTATATGTATTTACATAATATAACTATCATTTTTTACCTACCAGTATTGATATCATTAAAATTTTCAGAAACGGTGCGAGAACTGTTATCTCATGTACCCGGGACTGTAAAGTCAGATGCTCCTACAGGAGTATCGTTAGTCCCAATTTTGGGGGCAGAATCTGGTTTGACCCCTTTACACTTGGCTGCATATAATGGGAATGAAAACGTTGTGAGATTGCTACTCAACTCTGCAGGTGTGCAAGTAGATGCCGCTACTAATGAAAATGTAAGTAATTGAAAAACTTGCTTTAACTAAATTTAAATAACTCGACGTTTTGGGTTGAAGGGGACATTAGGTTGCCTATAAAATATCAGAAAAACATGAATGCTGATTTGCGTAATCTTGTACATTCTTCAACCCTAGCTTATGGGATCTATTACTGTTTCAGGGCTATAATCCCTTGCATCTAGCGTGTTTTGGTGGACACATGTCAATTGTCGGGCTTTTGCTCAGTAGATCGGCAGAATTACTTCAGAGTACAGACAGACATGGGAAGACTGGATTACATATAGCATCAACACATGGTCATTACCAAATGGTTGAAGTTCTACTCGGTCAAGGGGCTGAAATTAATGCGACTGATAAAAATGGCTGGACCCCCTTACATTGCGCAGCAAAAGCGGGATATTTGAATGTAGTCAAGCTTTTGTGTGAGTCTGGAGCGTCACCAAAGAGTGAAACGAATCTTAACTGTGCCCCTATATGGTTTGCGGCTTCGGAGAATCATAATGACGTACTAGAATACTTGCTTCACAAAGAACATGACACGCAGTCTTTGATGGATGATAAGAAATTTATTTACAATCTAATGGTCTGCTCCAAAAACCACAATAATATACCGATTGAAGAGTTTGTTTTAGTATCGCCAGCACCTGTTGATACTGCAGCAAAGTTATCTAATCTTTATATTAATTTGTCTACCAAGGTAAAACACTTTTTTCATACTTTATTTTTCTATTGAAATGAATAAAACAAAGAAAATATTAAATTTTTAATAGGAGAAAGAGCGTGCCAAAGACCTAATCGCTGCTGGAAAGCAATGCGAGGCAATGGCGACTGAATTGTTGGCCTTAGCGGCCGGTGCTGATTCTGCGGGACATATTCTAACAGCCACTGATAATAGGAATATTGAATTCCTAGACGTTCTAATTGAGAACGAGCAAAAGGAAGTCATAGCGCACACGGTCGTCCAGAGATATCTCCAGGTAAAAAATAGGTAACTTCACCTATTACGATTACAGTATTCTTCTTTATTTTTTTTAATTTTCTGTATTAAACCTTTCTATTGAAAACGCTGTAAAAATGTCAATCTTGTTACAGGAACTCTGGAGAGGGAGTCTTAAATGGACGGGCATCAAAATAATGTTCCTTTTCTTTATTTTTATAGTTTGTCCGCCAGTGTGGCTAATCTTTTCCCTTCCATTAGGTCATAAATATAATAAGATACCTATAATTAAATTTATGTCGTATTTAACGTCTCATATCTATCTTATGATATTGTTAGCTTTAGTCGCCATAACGCCAATTTATAATTCAATATTTAGGGAAAGTTTAGTTCCAAGATGGTATGAGTGGATTCTACTTATCTGGCTAAGTGGTCTTCTATTATTCGAACTTACGAACCCCAGTGATAAATCAGGTTTAGGTTGGATAAAAATTGCAGTATTATTATTAGGGATGGTGGGTGTTGCGACCCATGTGGTCGGCTGGATATTCGTTTTACCCAAGTATTGGCCGACACTCATGTACTGTAGAAATCAATTTTTCGCTCTGTCATTTCTTTTAGCTTGTGTACAAATTTTAGACTTTTTATCCTTCCATCACTTGTTCGGTCCGTGGGCCATCATCATAGGTGACCTTATGAAAGATTTAGGTAGATTCCTCGCAGTATTAGCCATATTCGTATTCGGATTTTCAATGCACATAGTCGCATTGAACCAGCCTTTCAGAAATATTAATAAGCCTGAAGATAATAAATACGCTAGAACAGCAAGGAGAAAACTATTTTCCGACGGTAAGGGCTTTTTTTATAAATTTTCATGTCATCATTGTACTTTTAGATTCGGAAATAAGAAATGCTCTTTATAATTTCAAATTCAATGTTTACGTATAAAAATAGTTTGGACTATTTACAATAGATAGTCTCCGAACGAAAAGACAGGCATGGACAGCCTCAGGGGAATCATATCGACGAAAACAAGGTCCAGTGGGACGTAAGTCCTAGAAGCAAAAATACATTGTGACAGTTTTTAGATGACACTTTTTTGCAGTTTCATTCATACTGACTCTACCACAATGTGCTTCTACACGTATTTGTGTGCCATCTGCTTACAGGCTTTAATATGTGTCGTCATCGGGAATGATTTCATTTTCAATGTGAATAAAAAGTCTCAAAACCATAACCATCACACAGTGGAATGTATTGAGTCTGTGTACCATTTAAACACCAATTTTATGCTATTATCATAATTTATGACATACTGGTATACGCATATCGTAAATTATGATTAGAAATGTTAGCTATAGTTAAATGTTAATTGATGTAGGCGTATAATATACGTTCTGCCATAGTCTCGGCGTCGACGTTTAGTTCACCAAAATAAAATTGGCAAATTCCAGATTCAGCTATCAGAATGTACGTTATACGTCGAAATCTAGTTTTAGTGGAATGAGTGGCCGACTTCACCGCATTTGATGGAGCATATGATTTGCGCATGCCCCGGTTGGCTTATCCTACGTTTGTCACCGGTGTCTTGAGGTACCACTTTGTGTTCCGATATGTTTGGCTAATGTCTTCGTTGTGGCGTTGTTATGCGCCCACGCTAATTTTGTCGCTACACTGGTAGATGGGACTGGGGTAAATTGATGCAGACATGTCAGTATCGCTATGTATTAGTTTATTTTACAATTGTAACTATAAAACGACACACAACACATTCAAGTTTTACAATATTTTTACAAAATATCAATCTACCCCAAGCTTACACATTAGAGAACTACAGTCACAATCGTATTGTACCATACAGTTACCACCTTTTCAAACATTAAAAACGTAAATTTTTGTTAGACTAAGTTTTGGGGTAATTTGATGCAACAATGTGAGCATGTCTGCTTCAACGTACCCCAGCGATGTTAACGAGAACAAGGTCCATTCGCGTATTGGTTTCTAGCGACATTGTCACCCATCGAGGCGGTGGAGAAATTGTTCTTTGCCCTATTTGGGCAGACCACTCTGTCTGACTTGAACTACATAACGAGTGTGCGACCTCTCTGGACCCAAAACCTGTTCAAGTTTGTCTTCGGTGGCTACTTGTTGATGTCGGTGGTGGTGCTCATAACGCTCCTCATTGCGATGATGTCGGACACTTATCAGCGGATACAGGTAAATGTGCTGTCAACTGTCAATAATTGTTCACAGTGACTATGAACCCAGTGTTTTCGTTCGAGCTTCTTTTCTTCGCGGTGTTTGGGCAAACGACCACAGAGCAGACGAGGGTGCATCGTAATGATAGCAACACCCAACCGCAATGGACAAATTATTTATTCAAAATAGTATTCGGGATATATATGCTGGTGTCAGTTGTAGTGCTAATCAACTTGCTGATTGCTATGATGTCAGATACATACCAACGAATACAGGTGAAATTATTCAAAGAAATATCAATAATGTAATAATGAAAATATCAATAAACGCTTAGTTATATTTGCATAGCATTTAAATAATTATTTAAAATGCAAATTACTAAACTGCAGATAATTGGTACCTTTTTATATAATACTTAATTAAAAACACAAGTATTTCAATATAAAAGTCGTCAGTAACGTACTTGAACTAAATAAATATATATGCAATTGTTGTATTTTATAATAAAATAATAATTTATATTAATTCCCTCTGAACTAATAAAAAGTATATTTATACTTTAGATAGATACTAAAGATATTTATCTTAACTTATACTTCCCATCACAGTCAAAATGGGGAAAGTTATGAATGTTTTTCAAGGTTAATAATAATAGTAATAAGCAATCACACTACTATTATAAACTTTGCAGGCGCAATCAGATATCGAGTGGAAGTATGGATTGTCTAAACTAATCCGAAACATGCATCGGACGAATACGGCTCCATCACCGCTCAATCTGGTCACGACGTGGCTTATGTGGCTGATACATCGATGTCGGGTAAGCTCTTAATGTACAAAAGGTTTATCAACCATACAACATTATTTAACAACACACGGTATATACGTAGAGTAAATAAAGATTATTCACTTACGGTGGCGTAACAATAGGGTGGCAGGGCTGGCAAAATGCCACGGGCCCCCGACCCAAGAGGGTCCCTGCCCAAGAGATATTACGTTCTCTGGATGAATGTGAAATCTCCAATACGCATTGGGCTAGCGTGGGGACTACAGACCATTCCCTCTCGCCTAAGAGAGGAGGCCTATGGCCATATGTGGGACATATACAACGTGTACGCTGAAAATCTCGAAGTTTATTAAAATTAAACTGAGAAGGGACGATTTTTACTAATAGGGCCCCATCAAAAGAATTGCCACGAAAGAAGATTTGCCACCGGCCCCAGATGGTATAGTTACGCCCCTGATATTATACACATTCATAAATATAATTTATAAATTCCAAAATCTTCTAAGAGGGCTTGGAGCAGACACGTGCCTGCATTTGCGTCATTGATCAGAATCAGATCTATTTATACATTTTATCTTTCTTCTTGAAATGGTCTTTTAGGTCAGAAACGTGCCAATTTTGTTTCCATAAATACTAATTGTCCTATTTTCAGGAACGTTTATCGAAAAAGAAACGACCGAGTCTAGTGCACATGGTAGGACTGCAGAGACAAGACCAGATGAGCGCGAGGTCAAAGGCCGGTGCCAAATGGCTCTCGAAAGTTAAGCGTGGCCAAGTTGTTCCAAAAGGTATACCTTAGAATAATATTTATTATTCTCTTTACAAATATATAATCTATTAGTTAGGTCACGTCGTAGGATTAAACCATTTATAAATGAAACAAATTTAACGATGCCTTGTAACTTGATTAAGTAAACTGAATGTTATAAGTATGAATGTAGTAATTATGATTACTTAATTTATTACTAAATTTTATGAAACTAACTAACCTTAAAATACAATAACTAAAATATATTATTAAAAGGAGGCAAGGTTCCGAACATACTGGCAGCGTTTCCCCTTTGAATTGACTAGACTAAAGAGTAGTCCGCTACCTCGGCTAAGATTTAGTCTAGCTGCCAGGTCTTCGGTCTCCTGTGATGTCGACAAAGCTTTTGGCTATTTCCTTAAAAAGTCTTATAGCGCTAGGACCCCACGGGTCCCCACCAAGGGTCTCGACACCGAATGGGACAAAATCATAATATCTAAGTTACTGTTTGTGTGTAGTAATTTTTTGATTTGTCTGTGAGCAAAGACAAAGCGTTGTAGTGTCGCTACAACCCCAAACAGTTAACCATTTTACAGTAGAATTATGTTACAATAATATCAAAAACAAAATTATTTCAGATTCAACTCGACTTTCCGTCGTCCATCTTAGTCCACTCGGCTCTCAGCTAAGCTTCAATAACATGACAAGGATAGAGAATGTAGTAGACTGGGAGATAATAGCGAAGAAGTACAGGGCGTTGACAAGGGATGAGCCGGAGGAACCACTTGCTAAGGACAGTGATACAGATACAGCCGAGAGCGAGTCGGAAATCGTACCGAATAATATAGCGGCCGTTCCTCCTTGATCTGTCTTATTATTTTTATTGAAAAATGTACAACCTATTAAATATATACAATATAAAATTAAATTAAACATTTCGCAAGGCGGTCCTTCTATGAAATGGAAAATGTATAAGACTAGATTGTATCTTTAAAATCTGTATTTATCTGTTGAAATGTGTATTTATAAATTCTGAATCAGTATTATTGTTACCTAAACCAATGATTTTTCTCCTTTCAACATCGTAAAAAGAATGAGCGGTTAAGTGTAATAAGTCTGATTTGGTTTCAATAAATATTTAAATCATTATTTCCTCTGTATAAAAATAGCCATATGAACACATCAGCTAGCAGAATTGCTTCGAAATCCAAGCCTTAAGATATTGAGACTTTAAGTAAAATACGTTATGTAAATATTAGTCTTATATTAGTTCAATAAGCTTTTGTAGTTTATAATTAATAGTAGTTGTAAGAATTAACGTAACTGTTTTTGTAAAAACGAATGAAATATTTACATAAAGTATTTATATACCTAATAATAATTTCAATTAAAATATAATTTTAAAAGATATTTCTTGATTTTTATTATTACTATCCATCCAGCTCACAGAAAGCTGCATCATTTCAATTTACCAGTAGATCATAATATTCACGAGTGGTTTACAGTTTTTATTTAAATGATTTTCACGCGACTTGCGTGAGTACCTTAACGAATTTTACCAAAAGCTTTTATTGGGAAAATAATATTAAAATAAACCACTGTCTTATATAGATAGATGTAATAGGGAGATGCCACAGGACCAAAATTGTAAAAGGGTTATTTTTAATTATATCAGAAATATTAACATCTATTTAAATACAATGACTAAATTAAATTACAAGAATCGAACTTTTTCTTTATTCAAATCACCTTTATTCAAATTAGTGTACAGGGTAGTTTTATTGTTATTTGATAATATTATGATAACCATTTTTAGTGATATAAATTTAAAATTTTTATTGAAGTTTATTATTTTTTATACTTACATGAACCTCCACTAGACCCTTAATAATAATTAATAATATATTATGATTCTCCTAAAACTACACAAATCTAACATCGTCATTTATTTATATTGTTCGTGAACACGTAATCTTATTTAGGCGTTCCTGATCACATTATTTTTTTTGCCTATACAATCTTTTGATTGAGTTGCATATATATATATTTAATATATTTAATAAACATAATGACATAACTTTTTTTCACAATTTAGTAGTTCAGTCTTGAAAATGCGAGAAACAGAGGTTTTATAGTAGGTAAATGTTTTTAGTCTAATTTATTGGACTGTGAGTGCTAAGCGCACTACTATAGAAACAAACATTTCTATAGAAAAATTACGAAAAACAATTTCCACTGGCTTTAGAACCCGGTTTATTTAACCTATATGTCATCTTTGAAACAAAATACCCTTTAGCTGTAATTGAAAAAGCATACTGTACAATCTGTGTAATCTAATTAAACAAATTCATTTCGTTTTATGAGGTGCGATACAGGATAATTATCTTTTCTATCGTTTATAAAGAGCGCAATAGGCTAGATTTTATCATTAATACATTTTCTATTAGAGTTGCAGTTAAATAATAACAATAATGTTAAATCGGATTTTATTAATATGTTTCTGTAAGTAAACTGCATATAAGATTGTATGCAGACGGCATACACGATATCTTTATATCGTATGTGATTTTAAGAAGGGGCCTTTAGGATTTCTTTCTTTGATTGTAAAAGTATCTACACAATGGGTAATCTTTTTTCAGGTCTGTATTATGCTGATGCTGCGAGCCTGTGGCTTTTTGAAAGGTATTTTAATTTTATTTACATTTCTATTAATCCTATAAGTAAATTATTTCATTACATTGCTATCTTACGATTAATAATTATCTTTATGACATGGCATGGTACGTAATGCATTAATTGTTTTTCTATTCGTTAAGGAGTTTTATTTCTTTACTTCCACTGTCATTTATACGGAAATACCTGTTTTAGCCCAACAAATATAAGAATGGTGCCGCTTACTGCCCCTGAAAGCCTACTAGATCCACCGTTCAATGTAAAACTTTCTACCGTCATTTACGCCTTTGGTTACAATGGATCCATCAATGATAATACTACCCTACCTGTTATAAATGCGTATCTAGAATACAAACAAAGATATGATCTAAACGTAGTGTTGATGAATTGGGAAAGAGAGGCAAGAATTGTGGTCCCTCTAAACCTTATTGGCGCAGCTATACAGTATCCAACTACGGCTATTCTTAATACTAGGACGGTGAGTCAAACGGAAATATTTGCATCAGTTAAACCCTAGATTTAATATGTAAATTTAGACACGCTATACACGTGCTTCACAAACTCTTTATCGCAGCCAAATTATTCATAAACGTGAAGTGTTTGTTCTTATTATACTATATTGATTTCATAAAACTTGTTTTTCTTCTAATTAACACAGGATCAGAAGCCAAATAAAAAGACGCTACTACATAAGACATATTGGAAATATGTCGCATGTCGATATTTGCTTCCTTGCTAAATCTGGGACGTAGCTTGTATGTTAACATTTTTATAGGTGGGAGGTGAGTTAGGAGCCGCCCTTGTAAGATTGTCAGAGCTCGGACTTGATTTGGACAAAGTGCATTTAAGTGGACATTCTCTGGGTGCTCACCTTATGGGTTACGCTGGTAAAGTGACAAGAAGTAGTGGAAAAATAATACCCAGGTAAAAGCATATACAAAGAGCATTCATAATATAAGTATTTCTTTATTCTGTGTGTCTGCGTAGTTATACAAGATATGACATCAAAAAATTGTTCATACATACATCAGTTTTATTAGAACAAGCTAGCAAGGGAAAAAATGAAACAAGCAACCACAGAATAAAAAAAGTAATTACCAAAAAAGCAATAAAAAAAACAAAAAAAATAAAAAATACAGGATTACTGGCTTGGACCCAGCAGGACCTCTATTTGAAGGACCTGTATCATTGGTAGGATTACAACCTGGAGATGCTAGGTTTGTGGACGTCATTCATACAAATCCTATCTTTCTCGGAGATCCAGACAGGCTTGGAGACGTTGATATACGCTTTAATTGTGACATGTTACATCAGCCTGGATGCCCAAGAAATTATATAGGTAATAATAAATTTTAGATAGCACCAACAAAGCCTTTATTATTAAAACATCTTTTATATATAAGATTCTCCCGTCACAATGTGCGTTCCTATACACCTCCGAAACGGCTCGACCGATTATTATGATATTTTTTACGCATATTCATTAAGTCTGAGATTTGGACAACATCCATTTTTCATCCCCCTAAATGTTATGGGTGGTCCCACCCTTAAATTTGTATTTTTTAGATATTTTTTTTGTTTTTATTTTTTTATGATATAACATACAAAAATACATACAACCCTTAATTTTGTTACCCCCTACAATCATCCCTATTTTTTATTTGTTAATTAAAATCTTATGACTTGAACTCTGAGGTTTATATAGAGAAAAATTCACAGAAAAGCCTAAAAAGTTTCATCCCAGAAAACCAAACAGTCTCTGGGGTAGCATAGCAAAATATTTCATGTTGGTATGTATTAAAATGGTAGGGTACAATCACATTAAAGAGAAACGAACGTTCGCGGGGGCAGCTAGTTCTTGTATACAATTCTTCTAATTCTGTATATTATTTCACTGCCCATCAATATATTATATAAAAGCCTTTAAGCGTTTTATTTATTATTTCTTTTTACTACAAATAAAAACATATTTTTTCAGAAAGTTGCAGTCACTTTCGTGCCCCGCTTTATTTCGCTGAATCTATCAACTCTCCTAGAGGGTTTGCGACTGTCCAGGCAAGAACCTGTCTTGATTGGAGGTCCAGGCGAAATAATCGAAATGGAAGGATTCTATACTGGGGAGAAAATATTGATACACAGTAAGATTTATAGGTCGGTTATCGAAAGCTGGCGGGTTCACAGTACTCACACTAATGCAATTTCACATACAGTATGTTTCAAAATATGATTTTTTTGCCATGCTATACATTTTAGTCCACTCATACACGACGGACAGTCTATTCATGATGTATTTATGATTGTATTTCAGTTTGACATCACGTCTCGCGCTTCTTCACAGACACTACACAAGCACAAAGTGTAAATGTGTTGAAGCCGCCAGCTTTAGTTAACATACCTATACCTAGTGTTGTATTCATGATATTATCTGCGTGACATTTAATATTGTGGTTTAACCGTTAATAAACTCGCAAACGATGTTAAGCATTTCAGAGAACGATTTATTTGAACTTAAAGCAAGCATTCAGAAAGGTTAATAACTTCATTAAAATGCTATTATTTTTCAATACGTTTCTATAAGTGTAGAAGCAATTGAACAATTATTTGAATAGTGAGTAAATAATATGTGCATATAAGACATACATACAGCTTAAATATTTAATTGAAAATTCTGATTGTAATTATATTTACTTTAATGTTTGTATAAATGACTTCAAATGATATGAGATCCTAATTTATAAAGCAAAGCAAGTTTGATTATTTGCAAGGGAGACACGCCTAAAATAGTGTCTATGGTGGCTTATACAGAATATGAGATAACAATGCATTATCTCACGTAACAATTATGTCAAAGTGTCGGCTTATTGTTATTTATTCCTAAGTTACAGTAAAATATTATTAAGATAGTACAAATACATATATTTAATTGATGTCTCCATTTTTCAGGGCAAAAGGAACCTACTATATAAGGACTAATCGATCACCGCCGTTTGAAAGAGGACTTAATGGAATACGACCATAAACTAATTAATATTTAATTGTATCAGAAACTTATTTATTCCAATTATTATTCAAAAAATAAATAAAAAAGTTGTTGTATTTATATTTGATTTTTTTCATACCATAACTTTACGTTTACGTACGTTTGACGACATTGTTTTTAGTTCACAGTTTATCGTTTACAATATTATAATCTATATAAGTAGTCGAATCCAATAATATTTTAATTTGTAAATTTTGAATGTAGTAGTTTTCGAAAGAATGAAATTTTCACAATATCGGACTCGCTGATGTCGAAATTGCATTAAACGAAAACTAGGATAATGTTCCTAAATCCTATCTTACACCAATTTTACAAAAAACATTACCAAGAATAGATTAAAGGCATTATAAATATTAATATTTAACTAGTCCCATTAATTAAAATAATTAATATTTTTACAATGATATGTAATAGTAACTCCTTATGAAACCAAAAATATACTTGGCATGGCAATAAATCTAAAAATATCTAGACACATGCAAACCTAGTAAATCTGCGTTGAGTAACATATTTGCATTTTGTGTCGTAATCACCAACAGACAAAAGCCACAGAAATATTGATAATGATACTTTTTATAAATTTTATGTATTCGTGTATTGAAAGAATATAAAAAGAGTGTATTACGAATGCGCGAGATTGCGTAAGACAATAAATAAAACAATAATATTATTCTAACTGCTCGCCCAGTTTTTACAGTATTTAATCATATTTAGGAGTGAAGTTCTATATATTGGCATTACGTTTCGTTGTGTTTTAAGGATAACCTTTCCTCATATCGAAAAGGTGATCACTGATCAGCCTTCTGTCATTTTAACCTTGAAGTATAGGACAGGGTTGTACGCATCAGTCGTTACTAAGTCAAATAGCCGACTAGAAGAAATGTCAATAAAACGCATAATTAAGATTAGCCGAGCCGAAAGATAACGGACAATTAGTTACATATGACTGCTTATAACATAGTTGTTTTGTTAAGTCAAAGCGTTTATATTTATGAACAATTAATTATGAAGACTCGATAATAATCTTTAATAAGAAGTAAATTGTAACCAAAAAATTTAAATAATAATATTATTAATACACAAATATAATATAATACTGAAATTTTACAACAAATATCTACTGTTAACGAATTTTCAAATGTAAGAAATTCAAATGGGTTGCGGTGGAAGTTTTTAGATATAAAACTATAAAGTGCAACATCGGGAAATAAAGAAACCCGGCTGAGTTTCTTAGTTTGATCCTTTCAGACTGCGCACATACCTTATTTAAAGTCAAATCAATCAAAATTACTAATAACGTAAAATATAAAACCTAATTAACATAAGCAATTATTTCGCCTGAGTGGTTTCGTATGAGAGAGTTATGTATTATGTAAATGACAATGACGTAAGTGATTTTGCGTGTAATTAATTTTATTTATCTTATAATTCACATCGTATAGTATCGAGTTTTTATGATTTTGATAGGATTACTGGGCCTTGGTCCACCAGGTAGGCTGGACCTCTATTTGAAGGATAATCCGACTAATGAGAGTACAACCAGGAGACCCTAGGTTTGTGGACGTATTTCATACAAATCCGATCTTACTCGGAACTCCAGACAGACCTTGGAGACGTTGATATATGCTTTAATCCGTTTTAGGTATATGTAGATACATTTTAGAAAGCACCAGCAAAACCTTTATTATAAGTAAAAACTTCTATTTAAAAATTCTAACTCTTCTGATTTCACAGTCGCAATATAATTTATAAAAGTCTTTAAGCGACTTATTAAAATCAGTAGATTATATATTTCTTTATATAAGATTTATATAAGTATTTTTATATAAATCATATAAGTATTTCTCTACTCTTTTTTGTTAGTCTAGAGACAATTAAACAATTATTTGAATATTACATTAAACAGTATATTATACGTATACTACATACATACAGCTGATTTTGAATAAATATTCTGATCGTAAACATTTACTTCCATGTTTATATAAACAACCTCAAATGATATTAGATCCTAATTTAATAAAGGTGAAAGTAAGTTTGATTGCTTGCAAGGGAGACACGCCTTATCCAGAGGTTGCATGCTTTACCTCAAACGTTATATAGTAAGAAATGTTTTGAATAAAACATTTTCTTATAGTTTTTGTCTTTTAATTTATTCCTAACCAACCTTTTTTATTGCAATTATTGTTGAAAGCTGAAATTTTTTATTTATTTTAATTACAAATATTCATGCCTTAACTTGATTGATGATACGAAGATTTAATTATATAAAGCAGTATCTGAGGCATTAAAAAAATAAAAATATAAAAGTAGTCGTTTCCATTTATATTTAGTTAGTTTTTAAATATTTAGTTTTCTTAAATTTGTTTTGTTTAAATGCAAAAAGTTTTGCGTTTTACAGTCGTAATCCTGCCTTCTAATATATTTTTTGCAACAAATAATTAAAATACATTCTAATTACTGTAAGTTTTGTTTAATTACTCTTGTAATTAATTTTACTACTACTACTACTAACAGCCTACATCACCGCTTGCGAAATATCATAAAATTATATTTATTTATAATATTTTTTTAAGCACTCGATTGAAAGAAAACTATATATTTATGTATTGTTTATAGATAAAAATTTTTTTTATATATTTTAACATTATAGAATGAACTTGATATCTCATTTTAGGATTAATTTACCCAAGAAAGCCATTTGATTTGCTTGACGTGCGTACACTCGGCTCATAAGAAACACAAATTTTTATTCTTTCTTAAGTTATATATCTGTAAAGCCATCCAATTGTTATTATTATGTGTACGTATGACATATATTACACGTTGCTGTTCTTAATTATTTTTGATAAGAAAACTATTGTTCGTTCAAAAGCGACATTTTCTATTCTCTCCCAATTTTGATACTTCTGCCAACATGATTTATCGCCTGTTTGTGATATTTATCTGTAAGTCTTCTTAGATATAGATTTAAATATGTTAATAATTTTTAAGTATATTGTTTATATATTTAACTTATAAAATAAAAATTGTTTTTTTCAGACTTCAATTATGCACAGTCAGCAAGTTTGTGGGTTTACAAAAGGTAGTTTTTTAAATATTGCTAGTTTATTAATTTATAGTTCTTGTGGAAAGTAATTTATATAATATTAATTCGATAAATAATGTTAAAGGGCTGTTAAAATATCGTTTCAATCTAATAATTAATCAGTTTGTCAAATATGGTGACTATCGTTAATGATGTTTATAGTAAAGACAATTACATAATATCATTCATCTTACTTACATAACCTCTAGAGTTACTTAATCCATGTGTTTGTTAATGTTTTCCATTCAGTTCATCGAGGTTTTTTGAGCCTAGTTCACCGTACTAACTGTATCTTTTACCAACCCCATACTTAATTCAACAAGAATAATGATTGGAATTAATTCCTTTCTAACGAAATAAATGTTTTTAGAATTATGTAATTAAACGAACTTAAATACAGTTAATTCAAAACTCGTATTATTTTGTAAAGAAATTGTAGCGATACCTACAATCCACGGCTACAATCACTGCGATGATGTCATACCCTGACTCGTACTATTGAAATTATTCCGACCGCTAAAGATATATACAGCTTTTCGACTTTAGCCACTGTGGCCTTCAGGCTGGCCGGTCAGATTTTTTTAGACTTTAGATTAAAAAAAAAGCCGCACCGCACCGTCTTTCTCCACAAAATCTATATTTTCTATCAATTTCAGCAAAGACACTTACATGTCAATACCCCTTACATCGCCGCTAGGCCTACTGAATACATCGTTTAATGTGTCGTTTGATTCTGTATTTTACGCATTTGGATTTAATGGTTCACCTGATGGAGACACAACTAAATCTTTTACACATGCATATATGGAACTCAAAGAGAACATTGATGTGAATTATGTACTTCTTAATTGGGAAAAGGAAGCGAGTAGTAAAGACGCAGGGCCCATAATTCAGTATCCAACAATAGCCATCAAAAATGTTAAGATAGTAAGTAAATATATAAATTTATTGGTTGGCTTTTGATAAAACAAACAGCTCTAATAAGACTTGGAGTCTATATTTCCGCGTTATAAGCCGTCCAGGCAGGAACAAGAAATAGACATCTTCATAATGATAATTTTTAAGATTTAAGCGAATAAACCAATTAATATATTATTAATAATTATAATGTCATTATATTCGTTTTAGAAATTATTTAACAAATGTAATTTGTTTCAAGGTTACATTCGTACTGGTGTTTTATGAAAAGAGTGTATGACTATTGACTACGTAAGACAATATCAATAAATCAATAATTCACCCAGTTTTTATATTAGACTAATAATCACCAGTGAAGTTCTATACGTGAGGAAATAGGTGATCAACCTTCTGTGCTTTTTAACCCTGAAGTATCGTGGGTTATCCGACAGGGTTGTACGCATCATCTGTTACTAAGTCAATTAGCCGACTAGAAGAATTGTCAGTTTATTGGAAGGAATTAATTAATTTAATACCTTCTTTCAAGATTGGAGAACAATTAGGAGACGCCCTTTTAGAATTATCGAAACATGGACTTGATTTAGATAAAGTGCATTTGATAGGGCATTCTCTTGGAGCTCATCTAATAGGCGCCACTGGTAAACAACTAAAAAAGAAAAAGAAAATCGTTGGAAGGTATGACAGTTAATTTTTTTTAAATTAATTTATCCAATCTTGTTCAACATTTTACTCCCTTACAGAATTACAGGATTAGATCCCGCTGGACCTCTGTACAATAAGCCTACTTTACTAAAAGGATTAAATAAGAACGATGCCGTGTTTGTAGTAGCCATACATACAAACCCCCAACTGTATGGTACTTCAAACAATGTCGGGCATATTGATATATGGCCTAACTGTGACCTGAAACTTCAACCTGGATGTCCGAATAAGTTTTTAGGTATCGTATTAAAGTATTATGCTTAAGGGGTTTGTTATTATGTAAATTATTATGGGTAACATCTTGAATTGTTAAAAAAATATTGGAGGAATATTTAGAAAGCTCCGCTTTTTAGACCTTTGCAGTCACAACCGTGCCCCGAATTTTTACTGTGAAGCCATCAACTCCCCGAAAGCATTTCCATCTGTTCAGGCCGATAGTTGTAGCGATTGGAAAACCAAAAAAGGATCCAATAACACACATCCGATTATATACATGGGAGAGAATATAGACAGGAAGTGAGTTGCAATTGTTTGTTTTTATATTATTAACATTTTACTCTTAGGACGATTTTACGTCATACCTGAGTTTTTCCTACTTGTCAGCTACACAAAATATTAAACAAATAAACGAACATATGCACACAACACAAATCCAAAGGACATCTTATATCTACTTACTGTAATGTTTTCTTTTAGATCAAGAGGATACTTTTACATGAGAACAAACAAGTTGTCTCCGTTTGGCAAAGGACTTGAAGGGATTGAAGCTTAGTCCGTATTTCTTTTAATAAAATTTATTTAATAAACTTTTTTTAGTTTTTATTTTGTTCCGCGGCGATTACCATTATTTGTCTTAGGAATGGTGCGGTACAATAAATTAGAAACATTGCCGTTACTACACTTACACTACAGTACTATCTACTTAAAGTCTTGCGGGGGGTGGTAAGCAACCCGAGTGTTCTTCAAGAACCGGGTTTCTTTAAGCAACCCGAGTGTTCTTCAAGAACCGGGTTTCTTTAAGCAACCCGAGTGTTCTTCAAGAACCGGGTTTCTTTAAGCAACCCGAGTGTTCTTCAAGAACCGGGTTTCTTTAAGCAACCCGAGTGTTCTTCAAGAACCGGGTTTCTTTACGCCTAGGGGATCTGTGTGACGGCGAAGGCCAACATGGTTTGCGATACCCAGTCGCCAGAACCAGTCTGTTTCCCAGGGCGCCTACGTGATATGAGCTCTTATTGCGAGCCTATTCACAACCTACAACTGAGATGCATCGCTTACTCATACCATGTCGTCGAAAAAATCAGCACGTGGATAACGTAACCGTAGTGGTAATCAGATTTCGTTTATTTGATTTTTAAGAAAATTGGTACCATGACCACGCGACTGAACCAAAATTTGACTGTTTCGCATTCGAACTATGACAGAATAAGCTATTTTAAAAAATTTACCTTTAGTTCAACTTTTTTGTATCCAAATGTATAAATAATATTTTAAAACATATAAAATTCAATATTTTAATTAAAGAAAAATGAATTGATTAGGTATGTACCGAAAGCTTCTTTAGGAATCTGTATTATAGGTAAAAACCACAAAAATAGCTTCCTCCTGAATAAGAAGAAAGAAGAGAAATAAGAATGCTATATCATTCTTTACTGCTTTTTGTATTTATATATTTTATTTATTCATTGGTATTTTTGTTATTTATAATATGTAAATAATAAGCAACTTCAAAATATTCTAATAGCACTATTTATTAAGTTAGCACGTTCACTACGTAACAGGCCGATATCAGCCTGCCGCGGTATTTCCGCTGGTGCGGACGAAGAAATCTATGTCCCTCTCGCTGGTGCGTAACGATTATCTCAGGTGTTTGTAAAAATTCGACAGGGACAAATATATATTTCATCTTGCAGTCAAAATTGTAGGTTTTCCCCATCAAAACATAACGGCAGGCTTTTATCGACCTACCACGCACTGACGCTGCTTTGCATCCGCTGAGTGCGGCAGTGGGCCTATTTCAGCCCGCCCTCCCAACAGGCAGCTGGCGACCCGATACCGCACAGAGCGCGCGCCCGGCCAATTAGTGTTGTGCTATCTAACTGATCTAACATAGCGTTCGATATTATCAACGATGGCAAGCAATGCAAGAAAAAATACAAATTTTGGAAAATAGAGTAATTCGCTTTGCAGTTATTGACAGTGATAGTGACAGCAGTGAAGAAATATTTTCCACTAAGATAAATAAAAAGTATTTCTGTTTCCAAGACAGGCATACATAAGTAAATAAATACATTTTTCAGTTCCTTTTCGATAATTCTGTTTTATTTTCGATATTTCTCTGTCCCATCACTACTAAAAATATATTCTAGTGCGGTTCAGGTCGATATCGGCCTGGCGCTTTTCCTGCTTTATTTCTCATTTCCTGTTTGCCAGATCCCGGGGCGAATCAAACCTAAGGAAGTTGGGTTCAAGGTCATTCTAACAATATAAAAAAAAATGTATACATTATGTTTCCACAAAGTTATAGCAATTTAATCTATCCTAGTGCTGTTGGGTCTAGAAAGACCTGCCGCGCACCGGCGGAAATATCATTGGGGGCGCATTTTGGCCCGCCGCCGCACCTGATGAAAAATTATTATTTTACTTGCCGCAGTGAACGTGTTAGGATGACGCCATCAAAATAGAAAAATATGTCTTCAGGCAATGTTCAATTGGGTATATTCATATATGTCATTCTCTTTTTTGCCAACATGTCTCTCAATTCAGCGAGTTTTTTTAAGTTTAACACATTCAATGCGATGGCGCTACTCGTAGAACAAGTTATACTGCCAGGTTTGTACGAGTCATGTGCTACCCGTATCAATGATACCAGCTATGCGTTACGACCTCTATTTTCCCGTATCCCGATTTTGACCTCCACGATCCTTAAAGACATGAAAACTCATCGCATTTACACAATTTTCTAATCAAAATTTAGGATGGAAGGATGTTAACTATCGATAAGTAAATCAAAATTTACTAATCGATAGTTAACATCCTTGTGTCTTTTTAGGTACAGTCGCCCGGGTTTCTATTTAATATTTCAGAAGTAATGAACATTTTTCAAAATTGCTGATTTTACGGGAAAATACTTCTCGTACCGCATAGAACTGATGTTATAGTGATTGGGTATACTCTTATTAATACTTGTATCTAACAAGTTAATAAGTTTCGAAAAATATTTAAAAAAATCATGCAAAATCAACAAAAACTAACTAAAAAAGATACTAGATCTTTTCCTTTAACAAAAATAATATTATAAATTAAATATTCTCTCCTTACTTATTTTACAAAAATCCTTAAAACAATAGGAACTTTCTTTTCGAAAAATTATAAGTTTCACCTTCTGTCTTTTTTGGTTTTCTCGAATTCAGCTTTTTTCGTGATCGCTACATTATTTTTCATGTTTTGCGTGCCGTCAAAAAATAGCGAGACTGTGCCCAGCACTAGGAGACTATAACTAGCGGCACGAAACTCTAGCGCTGACCGTTATTGCGCAGAAGTAAAAAATAAGGTACCTGAGGGGGGCTAGCGGAATGAAGAGCGTCGATTGGCTCTCCAGTCGCATTTTGTCCCCCGCGCGACAGTACACATGCGCAGCAATCCCCTCCACGTATCGGCCAGCGCTAGACTTACGTGCCGCTGGTTATACAAGCCGTACAAAGTACACATGTCAGAGGTGAAACTTCTTAGGCAAACTAATTTTTAAATCTTGTTCTTATTTATACAAATCTAAAACTTTAGATTTCCGAGACTTAGAGGGAGGGAAAACGGAAAATATGTTAGGAATTTAATTTTCATTAAAATATTAAAAGTGTCGAAAATTAATACAAATAATTAATTTAATTTTTTTAATTTCTTTCTTTGATAATAAAAACACATGGCATTTTAATTAACAATTCGTCATTTGAAATTTCAATAAATTATTTTGCATAAAATTTAAAATACTAGTATTTCATAAATTCTCTTTACGAAATTTTATTTTAAAAATATAATTTCTATAAGGTAATTCGCCCTTCTCACTCTATCTGAATCGCATCTTCACATCTTCGTGACGTTTTCGTAAAAACAAACCCTCATGCGCCTAAAGAAGTTTCACTTCAAAAACGTAGAAGCGTCTGTGTGCCCAGGATAACACAAAACAGCCGTGTCCGGACAGTATCTGCACAAGTCGGTAGCTGAGGAGGCCCCAACGCCTCCTCGCCCGTTTCTCAAGCTGTGGTCTGAACGCGATCAAAATCTGCGTTGCGTAAAACTTTTGCGTTTTGCAGTAGTAATACTGTCTTCTAATATGCTCGACTCAACATTTTGACGTGACAACGTCTTATAAATCGATGGAGCCTGCTGCACGCACGAAAAAACATGACTCATGCGTTACCTCGCTCTGAGGCGTTATCTCGCTCTGAGGCGTTCCATTTAAGGCTTGAAGTGCAAGCGAGAGCGCGAAGCGACAGAGAGGCACAATCGGACTCCGCGCTCTTCAGCGTTCGACATCTGTCTCTCTCCTACTTGACTGAGCGATTCGTGACGTTGTCACGTTCAACTATCGTCAGTAAACCGACTTTACAGACAACCGATATTTTTGCACAATTAAAATATATTCTAATTACTTTAGTTTTTGTTTAATTACTTTTGTAATTAATTTTACTACTACTACTACTAACAGCCTTCACCGCTTGCGCAATGTTATAAAATTAAAGTATACTTATATTTTATAATACATATTTTTAAGCACTCAATTGAAAGAAAACAATGTATTTATGTATTTTTTGTACATAAAAAGTTTCTATCTTTTATATTTTAACATTATATAATGAACTTGGTATCCCATTTTAGGATTAATTTACCTAACAAAGCCATTTGATTTTATTGACGTGCATACGCTCCGCTCCTAAGAAACACAAATCATTATTCTTTCTTAAGTTTTATATCTGTACAGTCATCCAATTTTAATTATTATGTGTATGTATGACGTATATTACACGTTGCTGTCGTTAATAATTTTTGATAAGAAAACTAATTTTGGTTCAAAGCGACATTTTCTGCCCCATCTTTGATACTTCTGCCAATATGATTTATCGCCTGTTTGTGATATTTATCTGTAAGTCTTCTTAGATTTTTATTTAAATATATTAAAAATACTTATATAATTACCATATAAAATAAAAATTTGTTTTTTTCAGACTTCAACTATGCACACTCAGCAAGTTTGTGGGTTTACAAAAGGTATTTTTTTAAATATTGCTAGTTTGTTAATTTATAGTTTTGTGGGAAGTTATTTAACGGTATAATGTTTAAAATAAATAAAATAAAATAAAATAGCCTTTATTGCTGAACTTATTTTTACAGTAATTTTTCTTACAAATACGTTTATAACTTTTAACAGTTTCTTTTCTTTTCATAAATCCGGTATCGGTAAACGGTCGTTTCTACATTTCAGCTTGTCTTTCGACATAGGCCTCCTCTAAAGATTTCCACTCTGTTCTATTTTTCGCTATGCGCGTCCATATTGGGCCCGCCACTTTTTTGATGTCGTCCTCCCATCTTCTAGTCTGTCTGCCTCTGTTTCTTTTACTATCTCGTGGTTGCCATTCTGTTATTATTCTCGTCCATTTCTCCTTCTTCTCTCTTATCATATGTCCAGCCCACCTCCACTTTAAGCACCTGTATGTTGTGTATGCATTCTTAAATTTTGTTTTGTTTTTGATACATTTTAGTTTAACTCGGTCTTTTCTTTTAATTCCTATTGTGCTTCTCTCCATTCCATTCTGACAAACTTTTATTTTCCTTGCTTGTTCCTCTGTCAATGCCCATGTTTGGCACCCATATAGTAAGCATGGTAAGATACACATATTGTATATTCTCCTCTTGTTCCTCATAGACATATCCTGGTTCTTCATGACTTCACTGAGTGACCAATATCTCTTCCAAGTATTAGTTATTCTTCTTTCTATTTCTTTTTGCATACATTCCTCAGTAGATATTAACTGTCCCAAATACACATACTCCTTTACATACTCTATTTCTTCATCATTTACTGTTATGGACTCTGTTTGTGAGGAGTTAGACATTACTTTTGTTTTCGTTAAGTTCATTGACAGGCCTGCCTTCTTACTTTCTTCCGCTAACTGTTGCAACATTTCCTTTAGGGTTTTCGGGTTTTCCGAAAATAAGATTAGGTCGTCTGCAAAGCGTAGGTGACTCAGATTTTCGCCATTTATATTTAGTCCTTTATTCGTCCAATCCAGATTTCTGAATATCATTTCCAGAACTGCTGCAAATATTTTTGGTGAAATTGGGTCTCCCTGGCGTACACCTCTCTCAACCGGAAATTCTTCGCCTATAGATTCTAGTTTTACTTGTGCGGTGCTTTTTGTGTATACGTTTTTCAGTATCCGTATGTATTTTGCATGTACGCCTTGATCTTTTAATGCGTCCCAGATAAATCTATGTTCAAGTGTGTCGAATGCTTTGTTGAAATCCACGAACCCTATGTAGTAAATTTTGTTATATTCTTTAAATTTCTGGAGTATTTGTCTAAGGGCGTGTATGTGGTCTATTGTTGAAAAATGTCTACGGAATCCAGCTTGTTCTTTGGGTTGATTTTCTTCAAGTGTGTTTGTGATTCTAGATAATATTATTTTTGAAAACACTTTGTAAATATTGGACATTAAACTGATTGGTCTGTAATTTGCTATATCTCCTTTGTCACCTTTTTTATGTAGTAGTATAATTGTAGATTTTGTCCAATCCTCTGGAATGTTTTCCGTTTTGATAATTTCATTAAATATATCTGTAAGTCTTGGAGCGATTACTGGTAACGTTGCTTTTAGAAGTTCGTTTGTAACAAGATCAGATCCAGGGGCTTTATCGAGTTTTTGTGTATTTATTGCTTTTATGGTTTCTTCCTTCATTATTTCCGGTATATATTCTTCATTAGTTATTTCGTCGTTTTCTTTTATAGTGTCTTTCTCTTTTTGACTTCGGTATAAGTTTCGGTAGAATTCTGTAGCGATTTTTAATATTTCGAGTCTTTTACCTGTATTATTGCCATCTTTCTTTCTCATACTTGGTATCCAGTCCTTTTTGTAGTTTAACTCCTTCAATGCCTTTTTTATTCCTCCTGTCTTTTCTATGTAACTTTTCATTGTATTAGATCTTTTAGTTTTTCTTTCTTTCCTAAGTTGTTCACTGATCTTTTTGCTTACTTCTGTTACTCTTTGGCGGTTTCCTTTAATTTCCTTTTGTCGTAAAAGTTCTTTTCGTTCTTGTAATAATTGTTTGATTGTAAGTGAGACTTCTTTCTTGATACTTTTGTTTGTTTTTCTGGTTACTGTTTTTAGTTGATTTAGTAATAGGTTGTATTTTTCTTGTATCGATGGATATTCTTTCTTCTCTAATTCCGCGGCATCTAGAGATGTTTGAAGATTATTAAGTAATAGTTTAGGGTCACCTGAGTATTGTACCGCTAATTGTTTATTTTGAAATCGTCTTGTTTTCTTGAACATTCCTGACATCGCAACTCGAACCATCCTATGGTCTGTGTGGAAGTTTAAATTGTTTATGATCGAAATGTTCTTGAAGGCTTTTCTATTATTAGACATAATAAAATCGATTTCATTCCTATATTGTCCATTGGGTGAGATCCATGTCCATTTTTTTGATGGTTTCCTTTTATAAAAACTGTTTAGAATACTTAATCTGTTTTCCAGTGCAAAGTTTACTAGTCTTGTTCCGTTTTTGCTTCTATTTCCATACCCATAGTTTCCTATGGTATTTTCTTCCCCACTATTTTGAATCCCAATTTGTCCATTAAAGTCTCCCATCACGATGACGTTTTTGTGTGCGTTATCAATAGCGTTTTGGAGATTTTCATAGAATTCCTCAATTGTTTTTACGTCCTCTTTTTTATCAGATTCAGTTGGTGAATATGCCTGTATAATAGACCATCTCTCTTCTTTATCTCCGTTCACGGGCAGTTTTATATTAAGGATTGCAATACGTTCCGAGAATCCACTAAGTTCTTCTATGTTGTTGACTAGATTTGCTTTCACCATGAATCCAACTCCATACAGCCCGGGCGTCTCCCCTTTATAATGTAGTACGTATTTGCCATGGTTTTCTATACCTTCTCCAAATCTGCGCATTTCGCTAATACCTATAATATCCCACTTTAACTCTTCTATTGCCAGCTCTAGTTCTTGGAGTTTTTCAGGTGTTCTAAGAGATCGACAGTTAATAGTTGCTATGTGGATGTCATTTACTTTGTTTTTCATGTTAGTGTTATTTTTCATGTTAGTGTTATTTTTTTCCTTTAGAGGGTCGTGGTCATTTTTCCCCACGATGACCAGTCGGCTTGGGGAAGTATTTTGTTTTGTTATTTTATGTTGGTTCATGTTGAGCTGTTTATTTTTCCGTTTACCGACAGTTAATTGTTATTCTTTGTTAGTTGTTGTCTTAGCGGGAAAAGACGAAAGAGAATTAGCTCTAATCCTCATTACGTCGAAAGCATTTGGTCTATTGTTAATCGGCGGCATTAGAGTTTGTTGTTTCCTTGGTTGAGCATTGTTTTGTGGGGATGATGACGTTTCTCTTTTGCGCTTTTCCTTATTTATGTTAGTATTTTTTTCTTTTACTACTAGTTTGTCAAATTTCAGGTACGCGATATTTCCCTTTTCTCTCTCCTCTTTTAGCTGCGCCTGCAACGTTTTCCTTTTCTCTATTACTTCCTTTGTGTAGTCTTCTGTAACATATACATTTTTGAAGTTTTTCTTCTTTCCCATAACTTCATTCTTCTTCCATTCGCTCGTAAAGGAAATCAGAATTGGTCTTGGTTTTCCAGAAGACTTTCCCTTTCCTAGACGATATATTTTGTTTATCTCATGTTCTTGTAATTGTATGTCAAGGTCAGTTTTGAAAATATGTATTGTATTTTGTATTAATTCTTGTGTAGACCTTTCGCCTTCATTTACTCCAAACATTATCAAATTGTTTTGCTTCTTTCCTCTTTTTAAACTTTCTACTTCCTTTTCGAGATTTTCTACTTTTATTTTTAAGTTTCTATTTTCTGTTATAATAGGTTGAAGTTTTTCGTCTAATCTCTCCATTATATTATTTGTTATCGAATCTTTCAATTCTATTGTTTGGTTCAAGATTTCATTCTTCATTTTATCAAACAATAGTTGAAACTGATCTTCCATTCTTGTAAACTAAATCTGCGTGTTATGGAACGTAATTAGTGGTAGTTTTTATTTACTTGCTCTGGCAACACTAGTTAGCTGTTGCTGTGACAAGTGTCAATGTCATTGATCTTTTGTCTATGCTCAATATGATTGGTGAATTTCTAACCTCTAATTATCACTTTTTGGAGATACTTTTGTTGAAATTCAAGAACTTACGTGATATTGTGTGAAATCGGTAGTTCCACTACACGGACGACACTTCGATTTGTGTTTTGTGACGTCGCAGTCTCAAGAACAGTGTACGAAATTATTTTTTAGCACTCAATATTACGGAGCTACACAATTACGATGCTTACAGTATGACAGCCGGAAACGGACGTATAATGTTTAAGGGCTGTTAAAATATCGTTTCAATCTAATATTTAATCAGTTTGTCAAATATGTTGACTACCGTTAATGATGTTTATAGTAAAGGCAATTACATAATATAATTCTTCTTACCTACATGACCTCTAGAGTTACTTAATCCATGTGTTTGTTAATGTTTTCCATTTAGTCCATCGACTTTTTAATAAGCCTAGTTCGCCGTCAACTGTATCTTTCACCAACCCCATACTGAATTGAAAAATAATAATGATTGGAATTAATTCCTTCGTAACCAAATAGATGCTGTTGGAATTATTTAATAAATAAAATACTTTAATCATACAGTTAATTGAAAACTCGTTAATCTTTAGTATGTCTAGGCAATTTAAATTATTTTATAAATACATTGTAGTGATACCAACAATCTACATCTGCAATCACTGCGCACGTTCTTTCTCCACAAAATCAAGATTTTCTATTATTTCAGCAAAGACAATTACATATCAATACCGCTTACGTCGCCTCTGGGCCTACTGAATACATCTTTTAATGTGACGTTTGATTCTGTATTTTATGCATTTGGATTTAATAGTTCGCCTAGTAGTCTCCCAACTATAGCTATTACACGTGCATATATGGAACTCAAAGATAACACTGATGTGAATTATGTACTTCTGAATTGGGAAAAAGAAGCTACTAGTAAAGTCGCAGGGCCCATAATTCAGTATCCAACAACGGGCATCAAAAATGCTAAGAAAGTAAGTAAATATATAATTATATGGTTGGTATTAGATAAAACAAACCATCGAAAAAAATCTAAAGAAACTTGGAGCCTTATATTTCCGCGTTATTAGCCGTCCAGGAGCAAGCCATAGAAATCTTTATAATAATAATTTTTAATATTCGAATAAACCAATTTATGTAGATACTATACTATTCATAATTCTAAAGTCGTTTTATTCGTTAACGAAATTATTTAACGATTGTATCTTATTTCAATATTACATTCGTACTCGTGTACTATGAAAAGGTTGCATAGACGTAAGACAATATCAATAAATCAATAATTCGCCCAGTTTTTTATATAAGACTAAAGCGGGCCATAGTCAGGCTTGACTGCAACATGCGGTCGCCGCACGGCGATCTGCAGTTTCCATACTAAATTCATATTCGCAATACACGGACCGCTCGAGCAGTTCCTGAGCAAACCACATGTTGCAGTCTGTCTTGACTGCAACATGCGGTCGGTCTATGGCCCGCTTAACAGTCATTAGTGAAGTTTTATACGTAAGTAGTAGGTGATCAGTCTTCTGCGCTTTTTAACCCTGAAGTATAGGACAGGGTTGTACGCATCATCCATTAGAAGAATTGTCAGTTTAAGGAATATCTTATATTTAATAACTTTTTTCAAGATTGGAGAACAATTAGGAGTCGTCCTTTTGGAATTATCGAAACATGGACTTGATTTAGATAAAGTGCATTTGATAGGGCATTCTCTTGGATCTCATCTATTAAGCGCCACTGGTAAAAAACTACAGAAGAAAAAGAAAATCGTGGGAAGGTATGACAATTAGTTTTTTTCTTAATAAATATATCAAATTTTTTTCAACATTTCACTACCTGCTTTAACAGAATTAATAAATAATAAAAAAGGAAATAAGAATTACAGGATTAGATCCCGCTGGACCTCTGTACAATAAGCCTACTTTACTAAAAGGATTAAATAAAGACGATGCCGTGTTTGTAGTAGCCATACATACAAACCCCCAACTTTATGGTACATCAAACAATGTCGGGCATATTGATATATGGCCCAACTGTGACCTGAAACTTCAACCTGGATGTCCTCATAAGTTTTTAGGTATATGGTTTATCTTCACAGCTTATTTCTGTTAACAACTTTTTGTATTTTATTTACAGTAAAGTAAGCAAAAGTTTAAAGGTGCGTAAACTTTTTTTTTGTCAAGCTGGCGTTCAGTGACACGATTCGGTAAGCTCTACAAAGCTTCAGCTTAGTGGCTGCAGGTACAACTGCTGCCGTATATAGGATTATGGGCGCGATGACTGCTGTATAAATAATATGAATTACGTCTCGATGTAGACCCCAATCTTTCCTGCCTTCGCTAATTATTTATAAATATTTGTTGCTGCATATAGTGGAGATATGTTGGTAAATCTCAATTTAGGATCTAGAGTAAAACTAGGTGTTTTTCATTTCATTAGATAGGTGGTCGCTTTTGTGGTGCAAATCTGAGTCTATTTTTTATATATCTATTATATAGGCAAGAGCAGCTTTTGCATGTCGTTCTATTTCAAGTGCCGATTCTATTTTAGTTTAAGTATTATGCTTAAATGAAAGGTTTGCTTTATTGTAATTTTTATTCGTAAAACTTATAAATCAATAAAATAAAAATGTGTTTATTCATTTGACAACAAAGAATTATAATGTGTAAGACCCTCCGATCTTCAAGAATGTTCACTCCTTATAGACGGTTGCAGTCACGGCCGGGCCCCGCTTTATTACTCTGAGGCTATCAACTCCCCGAAAGCATTTCCATCTGTTCAGGCCGATAGTTGCGACAATTGGAAAACCAAAAAAGGATCCAACGACACACATCCGATTATATACTTGGGCGAGAATATAGACAGGAAGTGAGTTGCAATTGTGTCTTTTTATATTATTAACATTTTACAATACTCTTAGGACGATTTTACGTTATACCTGAGTGTGTCTACGCTTACTTGTCAGCTAATATTGTTTAATACCAAAATATTAAACAAATAAACGAACATACATACAAAACACCAATGCAAAGAACATCTTATATTTACTATAATGTTTTCCTTTAGATCAAGAGGATACTTCTACATGAGAACAAACACGATGTCTCCGTTTGGCAAAGGACTTGATGGGATTGAAGCTTAGTCCGTATTTCCATCAATAAAATCCCATTAACAATATTTTTTATTTCTTACTTCAACCCTGTTGACTTGTTCGGGTGAAATGGCAGTTTTTATTTGTAATACCTGTCGCAATATAATCCCATTTAAAAATATGAACATTGTAGTTTAAACCGTTTCACTATGAAATCCCTCATAGCATTTGCAAACATATCTTACGTGTTCACTTTCCTTTTAGACCAGGGTCGATAATTTTTGAAACCAAAAATATTACAGTAGGATGAAACCCATTAGAAAAGCAGGGGAATATGATCAAAATGAAATACGAAAATTTCTCTATGAAATACGAAAATTTTAGCCCATCTAAAGGCTAAAAATTTTTTTTAGGTCACTCATAAGTTATCTTAAAATAGTAATAAATAGGCATCTAATTATAATTTAAAGAAGATTCATAGAGAAGTAGGGAAGGGGATGACGGGTCTGGGCATTACTGCATACGATTTTTTGCATTTTCTGAGAAGATTTACTATGGTTTTATATATATATTTTTATCATAGGAAAGTAGAGATTTCGACGAACTGAAAGCACACCAATTTTTTGAAAAAAGCTGAAATTTTGACGTCAGAATTTTCGATTGTAAATTAGGGTGTTTTTTCGATATTAATTCAAAATAAGGTGAAAAAATAAATATTTTTAATCAAATAAATTACAGTATATTTGGGATATAATAAGGTAAGTTTTCACCAAATTTCGTTTAAAAAAATAAATTTTTGTAAAAGATAAAAATAAAAAACCAATAACTTGATGTTTTGAATTTTTCACATAAATTTTGAGGTTATGTGAAAAATATGTGAATACAAAAGTTTTAGATCTTTTTATTACCTACAACTTTGCCATTTAACTTTCTTCGATAGGACTTTTAGTTTAGCCGGAAATCGAGATAAACCGTTTTTTACCCTTAAAACTCCCCTCCCTTCCCCTTCCCGACCTCAGATCACCCGTAAATTATTTTTCCTTTATTTTTTATAATATTATCCACCCTTTCCAATAGGTTTCATTCGACTATAATTTTTATCACTTTTTATTTTTTTAAAGGCTATCTGCACTGGTCTATTTCCTCTATAAAATATGTTAGTTTGACTTCGACCTTGGAATGAAATAAATTTGGCAATTGATGACTTGTTTGCACAATTGTTTTGAGAATTAAATAGTATTAGAATATAATGGATAACATGTATGAGACTAATTAAAAAAAAAAAAAATTATACGTATTACAAACTATATTGAGAGATTATCTATATTACGAGTGTTCATTTATTCAAATTACTTAAATCTTTATTTTTGAAACCTTGGATTTCTTTACGTCAAAAAAATAATAAATTTGTATTAATGTTACAATATTGTTACGCCGTAGATCTCTTCAAGGGTTTAGTTTAAAATACATTAAATAAGCGAGGATTTTAATTGTTCCAAAAACACGCAGTATTACAATAATTACCATAGACAAAATACTGTCACTTATTACATACTTCAATTACGCGCACTTCACACAGTACTTTATCACTTGTCTTCACTATACGCACTTTATCGCTTGTTAATCTCTTCGAATTGTACGCGAAACTGCATTAAATGGTCGCGTTTCGGCACGCTTATATATCCCTGTACATAATCTTGAACGATGCTCGAGAACTTTCTAGGCAGGAGAAGTAACGAGTAGCTGGTGTCCTACCCTTATTGCCCAATTCTAAAACGTACGTACTCTTTAACTCTTTGGCTCCGTCCTAGTCGTAAGGCGTTCTTGAATGTTCAGTCTGGCTTCGAGAAAGTTCCAATCTTCCCTCTCTTTCGCGTGTCATTCCGTCATTATATCACACCTAGAAGGTTCACTCTAGAGTCTAGAATATTCCTCCATATAGGTATAACCAGTCCTAATAACGCCTCAGAACGGGTTTTCTAAAAAACTGTACCACTTAACTACACTTGCTCTGGACCAGCCTGATAAAATGTTTCAGCCTCCTGAAAACAAGGGTTACTTTAAGTAATTTAAATTTTTATAATATATGATAAAACCTATCTTGAAAACGACATAGCAATTTTTTTTGAACCATTTCAGACAACCCGTCTTCGTAACAATATGAAAAGTTTAAAATTACAAGCCCAACATGTGCCTCCAGTAATGAAGAACCAACAGTAGAACATGTGCTTCTACATTGCCCTATATTCGCTCATCCAGGCACGACCTCAAGCATCAAATGCAGATGACCGTAACGGCCTACAGGACACGTTAACAAAGCACAGACCGTGCCTGGATTCTGGAACGGTTCTGCGAAAAAATTATTAAATATAATAAGGCGGCAAACAAAACTGAAAGAGCGGGTCTCGCGAGGAATTGCGCCCCGGCTCGCCCATGAATATTGTAAATAATAATATTACCGATGTAGCCGGGGCGTATTTTGCGAGACGCTTAACACACCATTCGTGAATATGAATTCCAATACTAGTGTATTGGAATTCATACAATGTTTCTTGTTTTTCGGAAAAATTATAAAAAGTCACTGGACACAATGGCAGTCGAGTTGTTAGTTTAAAAAAAACCATATGAAATGTTTATCCTCTGTGAAGGTCCCATATGACATATTTCTATAATCCCTATTTAAACATTCAATTAAGAAGACCAAATTAAATCACTTCTTATACCTACGCGCAACGGTTCATATTGAACAGGATTATTTGAACGAACTTGAAAATGAGTTGCGTCTGAAATCACATTAAAAATATAATTTGTAACCAACTAATTAATGTGAAAAACTTGAAAGATTTTTAACACAATATGAGAATGCGATCACTAAACGTTTCTTTTAATAAGGAAAGAGTAAAAACTCGCACTCACAAATATTATTTTCATTAAAAAAAAATTGCATTTTCGGTAGTTCGATGAATATGTCAGTGAAGTGAAGCCAGGTAACATTCATTGGTAAGCGTAAAGTAACTTTATATTTAAAAAACTACATAAACCGCAGTATATATATATGAGTTTTCACATTTTTTGTCAGACCTTTGTCAGCCGTTGTATTACAATGTTTATTCAACTTTTTGTAATATTTCTCAGTGAGTAAACCTTTTACTAATTAGAAATTTAAGAGAAAAAAATTAAATAGTAAAAAAACTTTAAATATTGTTGATGCTTGGTTGTTAAAATGAATTGTATTTTTTATTAAATCTTTACATTTTAATTGCATATACACTACATATATGCAAATGAATATTTATGAAAAAACAATTAAGTGACATTTAGAATATTTATTAAATAAAGAGAAAGAAAGATATTATTTCCCTTAATTTTTTTTTTTTTACTAATAAAATAATTATAGGTTTTATTTCTATAATTTTAATTTATTGCCATCGCTTTTAGGCATTTGTGTAAAAAGTACGAAAACAGTTTTAGAAAATTGCCAAATATATGAAAAATAAGTAAAATACGGAAATTTAGTAATACATAATAAGTTTTTTTTTTCAGGCTTATACCATGTTAAGTCCGCGGACTTATGGGTTTTCGACAGGTGATTATTTTTTTATCATTATTTGTCTTTTTTTTTTTTGTTCACCAATAAAGGCCTTATTGTAAAAAATCTGGCTATGATGAAATGACATCAGTAGTTTTACCTATTTTGTCTTTGGCTCCTCAGTATCGATGTTCTTAACAGTAAAAGGATAATTTAAATATATATGTTAACGTTAAATTGTAAACACCGTTAGATTGTAATCTATCTCGCGAGATTATAAACTGTCGAAAGATTGTGAACCTCAGCTTACTGCTTACAATTTAACGTATTATTATTCGGTAGATTGTACTACACTAACTTAGTTATCATTCAAACTTCTTTGGTCAATTACAGATTAATTTTACTTTCCAACAATTTCATATAACTACCGAATAATAATACGTTAAATTGTAAGCAGTTCGTTGAGGTTCACAATCTTTCGACAGTTTATAATCTCGCGAGATAGATTACAATCTAACGGTGTTTACAATTTTACGGTGACATATATAAGTATAATTATAGACAGGCAACTCAATTACATAAGTAACATTAAGAGCTCTCGTAAAGTCGTTCCTGATTTTTAGTTCTATTAATACGCCTAAATACTGGGAGACAGAAGTTTTTATATTAAAAATGGCCATATTGAAGATAGACTTAATGTTAAATAAGTCATATTTCATCATTTCAATAATATTTTACATATATTAAAAACGTCTTTGTAATTATAATGAACATAATTAACATGTGTTATTATAGTAAATAAAAGGTATTAACTCATATCGTTGCCGCACTTTCAGATAACTGGTTGAAGGAACGCCCTTCATTTATATATATAAAAGAAAGTCGTGTTTGTTACAACACTTATAACTCGAGAACGGCTGGACCGATTGCCATGGTTTTTGATTTGTTGGATTTGTTTCCGTCCCGAATAGCAGAATAAGCAATAAAATATCGGATAAGTTAACGAATAACAATAAATTAATTAATTAATTTTACGAATGCAAAAACCATATGGTTCAAAAGCCATCTGTTGACAAAACTACGCATCATTTTACGTCGAATTCGTGTCAGTTCAAGAAATTCCGATCTTGAGGTGAATGAGGAGATGCATAACCATGCTTTGATCCTGATCAAAAGATGTTGGATATCAGAAAGTGCTTAACATGCAGTATCGCCATATTGACGCTAGAGAGAAGATGCCTAATGTGTAAAACTACCATTCTTCTTTCGCAATGGCAAGCAATAAAACATTTCTGTATTTGCAAAAAAAGTTGTATTAATGTAATAACTTAACATTAATAAAATCCTAAAATAAGTTAAATTAAAGTAACAACGATATTATAAGGTTGTAGGGCGGAACGAAGTTAGCCAGGTCAGCTAGTTTTCTTATAATTAACAATTTTTTATCAATTTCAGTAATGACAGTTATACGTCAACGCCGCTGAAATCGCCTCTAGGCCTATTAAATTCATCGTTTAATGTGACGTTAGAAACGGTGTTTTTTGCGTTTGGATTTAATAATACGCCTAGTACAGTCACAGTTATAGCTATAACAAAGGCATACATGGAACTCAAACAGAACACTGATATGAACTATGTACTTCTAAATTGGGAAAAGGAAGCGACTACTGAGATCTTGGGGCCCATTATTCATTATCCAACTACAGGCATTTATAACGCCAAAAGAGTAAGTAAAGAAATACTCATACTAATATTCAAGTTGGTATATCAACACATATATTATAAAGAGGTATAGTTGAATTGACGACTCATTGGTCTAGTGGTTAGTACCCCTGACTGCGAATCCTTGGGTCCCGGGTTCGATCCCCGGCTGAGGCGAACATCGATGTGATGAGCATTTGGTGTTGTTCTTAGGTCTTGGGTGTTTAAATATGTATTTATATGTCTATCTATCTATAATATGTATGTATATCCGTTGCCTAGTACCCATAACACAAGCTTCACCAGCTTAGCATGGGACTAGGTCAATTGGTGTGAATTGTCTTTAAAAAAAAAAAAAATTCTAATGAGCTTTTTTGATATTTTATTTCTTTCACGTAGAAACCAATATTATGTTAGTGTTAGATACATGTTATTTTATGTTCCTTTTTTTTAATTATTTATGTACTTCTTGTACTTTTCCCTCTGTATGTAGGTGATTCTTTTTTATGGTTCCATACTAGGGTTGCCTGGAAGAAATCGCTTGTTAGCGATAAGGCCGTCCGTTGCCTAATTAATATGTGACCTGCATTTTTATATACGAAGTAACGAACTGTAAATAAATAAATAAATAATGTTGCGAGCATTAATTTATTTAAGACGAGATATATAGATAATATTTTTTATGTTTTGTTTTTATCAATATCTGTTAAAGAAAACAACAGACATACTGAATCCTAAAGATGTAAGCGAAATACTACTATTACCTTGATGTGTATCAAGACTATTTTTTAAATATTATTCAAACAATTCGACATACATATTTTAGCATAATTACTACGTAAAGAACCTTTTGTGTGTCCATAATACTACCTAATCGCCATATCATTTGGATTACCGTGTAGAAAGCTGGCGTAAAACGTAATTTAGCCTTATGGCCGATTTACATTATCTTAGTGTTTAGGAGAGTGTTTTAGTACAACTTGAAAGGCAAGTTCTTTAGCGTAGCGTTTACTAAAGCAAGTAGCGTTTACATGTTTCAACTAAAGTACTATCCTAAAGCACTCTCCTAAACACTAAGATAATGTAAATCGGCCTTTAGACCTAAATGATCGGAACTACACCTACATTTAAATAATGTCGGGAAATTTAGAACTGGTTTTACTTCCTCGGGGATAGCGTTTTTGTGTATATTTGTAGATTGGAGAGGCCTTGGGTGATGCACTTCTAGAATTGTCAAACCATGGACTGGATTTGACGCGCGTTCATTTAATAGGACACTCACTTGGATCTCATCTAATGGGTCACGCTGGTAAGCAAACGACAAAACAACAAAAACCCGTTGGAAGGTACTTATTGTTTTAACTATCATCGAATCCTCGTTGCTTAGTTTCACCTGCCATTTTGTATGTTCCTAACAATGGATACAATTAATTCGATTTTAAATACGAGTATATATTAATTAATTAATTAAAGCTTTATTAATCCATACAATCGGTTAGTTTGCATTCCTTAATATTAGTATTAGTTGTGTTAGTATAAATTTATGTTAGACTAGCCGTTTCGCGCCCGCTTTGCTGGACGAATTAAAATAAACTTTATGTTTCATTATTTTATTTTTTTTTTCATATTTTTATTATTCTTCTTTTTAACTTCCCGCTAAGAAAATTGAAATATTTCGAAAATCGAGTTTTTAACAGATGTTGACGTTTAGAGGTTCTAGGAAGCCTCCCCGAATGTTTCCGCGGTGAAGTCCGTATGGATAAATTTTCATAAAAGTAAAACAGCAATAAAAAATGAAGGAAGAATTGGAATTTAATAAATAAATAGCCATAAACCATCTAGGAAAAATTTCGCATCGAATGGTGGTAGTTTCATGTCGATACCATCAGTGGTTTAGGCGTGATTGAGCCTCAAACGAAGACCATTTTCATTATATATATATAGATTTATTTTTTAGTGTTCTAGTTCTTGTATGGCCCCTTTTAGGGTAAAAGCCTCCTCCATATTTTTCCATTTCTCTTTGTCTTGAGCAACATTCATCCAGTTTTTCCCGCTAATTCTATAATGTCATCTGTCCACGAGTATATATAATGTGTTTTAAAGAAAATTATTCGGCATCTGTTTCCTAAATCGCTTTTTTAATGAAAGTAAGCCAACCAACCATTATTTAGACTTTATAATTTTATGACAAGATATCTTTCAGAATCACCGGTTTAGACCCAGCAGGGCCCCTATATGATAGTCCTACATTACTACATCCGTTACGAGAGACTGATGCTATTTTTGTAGTAGGTATCCATAGTGACCCTGTCGTATATGGTACATCAGAAAATGTCGGGCATGTTGACGTTTGGCTTAATTGTGGCATGAGACATCAACCAGGCTGTCGTGAGAACTCTTTAGGTACGTCTCTTAACATACAAACTTTTCTGAGAATTTAAATCAAGATTGCAGACTTGGAATCGAATCGATAATTTCCTGAAACGGGTGGCCTCGTCCGTGAAGTGACCATCAATTTTATGATCTACGACATATCTCGTAGCATGAAACAATTTACCTAGAATAGTGATTTATTAATTAATTCGTTTTTTTAGAGCTATGCAGTCACGCCCGTGCGGCTTATTGCTACGCAGAGTCAATAAACTCCATACAAGCTTTTCCAGCTGCTAAGTCTACGAGCTGCGGTGACTGGAAAGCTAAGAAAAATATCAACGATGAAGATGAGATTATATATATGGGAGAGAATATTGATAGAAAGTTAGATGCGTAATATGTATTATTATATTGCTTACCCCTGCACAGTAATTATAACATTGATTTTTTTTGCAGCGCAACAGGGATCTTTTATTTGAGAACAAACTCAGCTCGTCCTTTTGGAAAAGGCCTCGATGGAATTCAATATTCTTAAGCTATAATTTACGTAAAACTTAAAAAAAAACAAATAGAAGCAAGAGCAATATTGGTCTCATTCAAAACTTTTTATTACTTGGCCTACCTTTTTTAGTAGCTATGTCGCAGCCAACTAGCTTAATATGCCGTTCAATTAACAGCTTAGCCTTAACTAGCCTAGCCTAGCCTAGCCTGAAACATATTCAGACGGAGCGTTTGTTACAACATTCAATAAACTGGCTGGCTAATGCTTGGGCCACTCATACGATAGAGTGATCATGTGGCAGAAATAAAAAAGATGACGACAGCTACATACCAACATATGGTAGATTTTGCTATGTTACCCCATAAAGACTGTTCGCTTTTCCTAAACTCAAATACAATAAATAAAACTAAATATTTCAATATGTTTATTTATTTATAAAACCTTTCTCAGAGTTCAAGGAATAAAATAAAAAAAATACTCGAATCGCTGCACTGTAACCGGCATGTCTTCATATTATATTTCAGGAATCACATTCTCAGATACTTAGGGTATCTCATGAACAATATTTGTTATTTAGGATCCGGTAATACAATTGAACTTGTGAGATGAACAGAAAACTAGTGATTATGATGAAATAGAAATATCTTATTTGGCAACGAAAAAACACAGAGATTATGTAAATATATATATACATGTCTGATTCGCCTAAGTGTCAACGATAACTAACACAATATGTAAGCTGATAAAATCAAATATATAATTTTGTGTATATACTTTATTGTTACTTATTCTGATTTCATAAAAAATATCGGTATTTTTCTCAAACAAAACGGCGGCGATCTCTGCCTGGCGACATCTGCCTCCTGTAACATTAAAAAAAAATATTGGGCGGAAGTTGTGCCACACAACCTTTTTTATTTTTGGTTGTTTTCTTTGTATCTGTATATTTGTATTTGATCATTGCTCGAATATCCTAGTGGGAGTGCCATGCTGTTGCTTTAGGGCTTCAGCCAAATGGGCAGGCACGGCCGGGGCAGTACCACTGTCTCACAGAAAACCGGCGTGAAGTGATGCAATAAGTTCATCTTATTGTACTCGCGTTTCGTGCGGTGAGTGAGACTCCCGGAGCCCATCAATCCACCCCCCATAAGTATGAAGATGCAGTTCAAACAGAGATTACCCCAGGGGGGTACCACACGTTTCCGCTGTGGAGAATCCCCCTCTGGGCGTCCATCATCGGAACAATTGGTATTCGATGGTGGATGCACAGGCTGCCCTTCGTATTCTGGGGGGGGCAAAAACTGCGCTAAAAACTTATGCATTAATAGGTTTCGATCTCGGGGCAAACGGAAGCATTTACCTAAGGCAACCCCTTCCACGCTTACGGTGGACTTTACAAATGTTAGGGGGCTGAAAACTAATCTAAACGCGGTTCACTTTTACTTAGAAACTGCGAAGCCGGCCTTGTTCTTCCTTACTGAGACTCAGATATCCTCCCCGGCTGATACTTCTTACCTCTCCTACCCGGGGTACAAATTGGAACATTCATTTGTGCCGCGGGCGGGAGTTTGCGTGTACGTCAGGGAGGATATCTGTTCTCGTCGCCTCGGGACGCTTGAAGGAAGGGACCTATCTAACCTCTGGCTGCGCGTAGACTGCGATGACCATCCGCGATTCTATGCGTGCCTGTATAGGTCCCATAGCGGAAATGACGAAACTAACCGACTCATCGAGCACATTCAGACGGCTACAGATTCCCTGCTCGAAAGGGTTCCTACCGCTGAAATCGTGATACTTGGCGATTTTAACGCCCACCATGCCGATTGGCTTGGCTCTGATACCACCGATCACGCGGGAAGATCCTTTCACGACTTTGCTTTAGCCTACGACCTGACACAAATGGTCCCTGCTATTACGCGAATACCAGATGTGGATGGTCATAAACCCTCTTTGTTGGATCTTCTGCTGACTTCACATCCGGAGAACTATCAAGTCTCAGTTGACCCGCCATTGGGTTCATCAGATCATTGTGTGGTCCGGAGTACTGTGCCTTCTACGCGCCCTTCACGCCCCCGCTTTTTGGGTTGTCGCCGTATTTGGCACTACAAGTCAGCAGATTGGGACGGGATGTGGTCTTTCTTTGCGTCCTACCCTTGGGGGCCTATGTGCTTTTCGTCGGAAGCTCCAGATTCCGTCGCTGCCTCTGTCGCCGAAGTGGTTCTGCAGGGCATGGAACTCTTTATTCCATTTTCTGCGGTGCCGATCGGTGGCAAGTCTCAGCCCTGGTTTAAACGTTCTTGCAAGGCGGCCTCGTGCCGAAAGCGAGAATGCTTTAAGGCATGGGCGGTAGCGGCGAAATCTCGTGATGCCAATACCAGCGAACTTAAAAAAGCATATAACTCAGCCTCCAGGTCCTTCAAACGGGAAATCACTAAAGCAAAGTCAGAGCACATTGCCAGATTTGGCGAGAGATTGGCCCAACTCCCTTCATGGACTAGAGCCTTCTGGTCTCTTGCCAAAGCTGTCCAAGGGAATTTCTGTCAGCCCGCCATTCCACCACTGCACAGGGAGGGTGACTCGCTGGCCCACACTGCGAAGGAGAAGGCCGACCTTTTGGGCTGTCTCTTCACGTCCAACTCGACTTTGGATGACCGAGGAAGATCACCACCGACTATTTCGCGGTGTGATTCTGCGATGCCGGAAATCACTTTCCGGCAACGTGCTGTCCGCAAGGCACTATCTTCCTTGGACATTCATAAGTCGAGCGGGCCGGATGGTATCCCCCCAATTGTGCTGCGTACTTGTGCTCCTGAGTTGGCTCCGGTCTTAACGCGCCTTTTCCGGTACCTGTACTCGCTCGGCACTGTCCCGATCCCTAAAAAAGGCGATCGCTCTGATCCGTCCAACTATCGCCCAATAGCCATAACCTCCTTGTTCTCCAAAATAATGGAATCCATTGTTAATTGCCAGCTCTTGAGGTATCTAGAGGGCCACCAGCTGATTAGCGATTATCAGTACGGCTTTCGCCGTGGTCGTTCGGCTGGTGACCTTCTTGTATACCTTACACATAGATGGGCAAATGCAATTGAGTCCAAGGGGGAGGCGCTAGCGGTTAGTTTGGACATAGCGAAAGCCTTCGATCGGGTATGGCACAGAGCACTGCTCTCGAAGCTCCCAGCCTATGGGCTACCCGAGAAATTATGCGATTGGATCTCCAGCTTTCTGGCCGATCGGAGCATCAAAGTCGTCATCGACGGAGCGTGTTCCGACCTTAAACCCGTGAACGCGGGGGTCCCACAAGGCTGTGTTCTATCCCCGACCCTGTTTCTTCTGCATATCAATGATATGTTGCAACTTAGCAACATGCACTGCTATGCGGATGACAGCACTGGGGATACTCTTTACACTGGCCGGGCAGGTATTTCTCGGGCAGTTGTCGATGAGTACCGGAACAAACTTGTGTCTGAAGTCGAAACTCTACTACGTGGAGTCTCAGACTGGGGCAGACTAAACCTAGTCCATTTTAACCCCAAGAAGACACAAGTTTGCGCGTTTTCCGCTAAAAAAACACCCTTTGTCGCTACTCCTCTTTTCGAAAACACTCTTCTTAAAGCCACAGCCAGCATTGGAATACTTGGCGTTGACATATTGAACGACGTTCAGTTTCGCGGTCACTTGGAGGGAAAGGCTAAATTAGCCTCCAAAAAGCTTGGTGTGCTCAGCAAGGCGAGACGGTACTTCACTCCGGGCAACCGCATGCAACTATATAAAGCGCAAATTCGGCCCCACATGGAGTACTGCTCTCACCTCTGGGCGGGGGCTCCCCAGTACCAGCTCCTTCCACTTGACCGTATTCAACGCAGAGCGGTTGGAATCGTCGACGACCAATCTCTCTCTGAGCGGCTTGATCCTTTGGCGTTGCGTAGAGATGTGGGGTCACTCTGCATCTTCTACCGCATTTACCATGGAGAGTGTTCAGAGGAGTTGTTCGGATTAATACCTGCAGCTGAGTTTCGTCATCGGACGTCGAGGCAGAGTACGAAATTCCACCCGTATCACCTCGACGTCCGCCGTTCCACGACTGAGCGTTTTTCAAGGCAGTTTTTGCCGCGCACCACCACTTTGTGGAACCAGCTGCCCACTGAAGTATTTCCGAACCAATTCGACTTAGGGTCCTTCAAGATAAGAGCGTACCACTTCTTGAAAGGCCGGCAACGCACTCGCGAGCCCTCTGGCATTGAGAGTGTCCATGGGCGGCGGTATCACTTAACATCAGGTGAGCCTCCTGCCCGTTTGCCCCCTATTCTATAAAAAAAAATATATATATATATAAAGTTTAATTAAAATATAAATTATTTCGTATAACTTTTTTAGTATCTGTTGTTCTCTGCATGTAAAAAATTTTGCTGCATAAGTAATTGTAATTATTTTAAACGGCTTAGCCGCTATTGATATTTTTTCTCTATGGTTTATACTCTAATCTTATGCTTATAATTTGCCATCCATTTCTGTGAAATACCACTAATTAAAACGCCTGGTAAAATGTTGTTAGCCATTAGTTGTTATGAAATGATGTCTCTATTTTTAGTGTTGGTTCGCGTGAGTGATTTATCAGATGCTTACCTACGACCATTGCGTGAAACTATAGTGCCCCAACTTTCGGGAAAAATCAACAATTTGAATGTTGTTCATCTGAATGCTCACAGCATTCCAGCACATTACATGGAATTTCTAGCCACCTTCAATTCCATTTTTGTATTTGAGACTTGTTTAAAACCTTGTCTCTCTTCGACCTCCTGCCTTCCTGGTTTTTAGCTCATAAGAAACGACCGAATGAATAAAGTTGGTGGTGGTGTTACCATATACCTTAGATCAAATCTTTCTATGACAGGGCTCTCTTCCTCGCCCAGGCTCCCTGCAGATGATAAGGTGAAGCATCTTCTACTTGAGGTTTCCCTCGGTCATATTAAGGTGCTGCTAGGGGTGTTCTACGTCTTAGTCTATGGCTTTTCTTCTTTCAATAAAATTCTTGACAAATACACTATGTGGAACCAGCTGCCCACAGAAGTATTTCCGAACCAATTCGACTTAGGGTCCTTCAAGAAAAGAGCGTACCAATTCCTGAAAGGCCGGCAACGCACTTGCGAGCCTTCTGGCATTGTGAGTGTCCATGGGCGGCGGTATCACTTAACATCAGGTGAGCCTCCTGCCCGTTTGCCTCCTATTACATAAAAAAAAAAAAAAAAAATACATCCCATGTTTTGACCACGTTATCTTGATGTGAGATACGTGTTTGCTATAAGGAGACCACCGATCGATTAAGCTCTTAAGCATTGTTGATTCATACCGCCTTCTCCTACTGACGCTAAATACCACTCACCACTATCCTAATTCAACGCCTTCACTTCTTGATCTTATGCTTGTTTCCTCTGTGAAGTTGGTGGATTTTCAGGGTTTTCATACCATGACTGTATTTTTCTAACCCATAAAATACGTACACAAACCACATAAGTTATTTTGCAACGTAATTTTACAAATTTTAAAATTTGTTCGCTGGTACACTTGATTAGCCGTCTGTAGCTGTGGCTCACACTCATACCTCTCAGGCTCAGTCAAGAATCTGGGCATACATCTTGATCAGACTATATCCTGGACAGTGCAAATAAGAGAGTTACATAAAGAGAGGAACGGAGATTACTTCGAACAATAAAAGTATTGGCAACTTTCTACATTTTCAAGCCGTTTTTCATTTTCTGAAAATTTTCAGTGTTATCTAGGTATTAATAAAATAAAAGGTTTTTGGTAGGCCTTGTCCATATTGCGCAAACAGTTTATTGATTATACAGATGTTGCGAAATATTACGTATGAATCAACAAATGTTTTGGATATTAGCAAGTATAATTAAACCATATACTACATGTTGTCTTAATTCATCTCAATAAATAAGAATTATGAATTTCTTCTTTAATATATACATTTATTAAGTAGAGTAAAAATTTCTTTAAATTGTAGAAACACCCTGTTTAGACACTTTACAGATACAGTGCTCCAGCTCTCCACTGCGCCACCCCGAGACGCTGACACAGCAATTCGTACTGGGATAGGGCCTTAACCCTACCTTGTAAAATATCTATCCTTTAATCGCTATCCCTAGGCGATACAGGCTAAACACAATTTTATACAAATATACAAATAAGTACGTAAAAACCAAGGCAAACAGAATGAATGAAATTTAAATAGTATATATATGTATATAATAAATCCGATAACTAGTATATTATGTTAAATTTGCAGCTTTTGGCTTCAGCGTGCGACTCTCATCCCTAAGGTCGTAGGTTCGGTCCCCGGCAGTGCATCAATGGATTTTCTTTCTACGTGCTTAATTAATATTCGTTTTAACGGTGAAGGAAAACATCGTGAGGATTCCGCGGGATTGCGTGTGTCAGGCGCAGGAGGCTGAAATCATGAAACAGATGCAATGTGCGAAAGATATTTGACCTAAAAAGTTTGTAGCGCCACTGATTTTTTTTTTTTAATTTATTATGTAATTTTGTTTTAAAAATAAGAACAAAATACAACGATAAATTTATTATATATATTATTTTTAATTTTATACAGAACTGCCCTGCGATTCTTGGCATTTGATTGATTTGGCATTTATTGTTTATCAGAATGCCAAATCATAGGGCAGCCCTGCGATTCTGTAACTCACTTCACGAACTCACACAGCGGTTTTCGCATCGGCGGTCGCTCTCAAAGCAGTCGTGAAGCAGTCATTTTATGATTTGGCATTCTGAAAAGGTGGGAGCTTGTAGTTTATTGTTTATCAGAATGCCAAATCATAAAATGACTGCTTCACGACTGATTTGAGAGCGACCGCCGATGCGAAAACCGCTGTGTGAGTTCGTGAAGTGAGTTACAGAATCGCAAGGCAGGACAGACATTTGGCCACAATTCCACCTGATGTAAAGTGAGATGCGGCCTATGGGAGGGAACGCCAAGACAAAACATTATGTGTCTACTTTCGCAACATATAAATTTAAGAGAATAACTTATTCTTATTTTTTCTTTTTATTCCCAAATTAACTTATGTACTTCGCTGTAGCCGAATCATTCAGTTTTATTAAGTGATTTGGATAGATAATCTTTAAAAACTTATTTGGAATCTATTTTTAATGTTCGTTTTGAAACACCTTGGATCACTTCCTATTCGCTTTAGCGGAGTAGGAGTACACAAGATAACAAGTGTAGCTCTTCTAGCTTTTCTCTCATTGCGGAGTTAACAAATGCGAGAAACACGTGGTTAACATCTAACCCAGGCTTGAGTCTGCCTTCTAACTTCAAGTTTCAAAGGAGCTGGGATGATCCTCTTTGCAAATCTCAATTCCAAAAGTTATTAGGCTACATTTCAATAACAGACCGCGCAAGGTTGGTGGCTGTGGGGTCTAGGGAAACCGGTCATTGGCTTAATGCTTATCTGTCGCCAAACACTGGCACCCGTTTGGACCCTGAATCGCATTGCCATCAGCCTCCGCTTAGGAGTGCCCATATGTAGTCCCCGCAAGTGTCCCTGTGGCCTTGAAGTAGCCTCGCTTGCTAGATGTCTGCGAGTACGATAGTCCTCCGGGTCGTCTGCTCGTGGATCTTCAGTAGCTTTTCTTGACCGGTGCCCCGCGTCGTTAAGTTAAGGCCTACAACGCACTAGCGGCTGGTAAGGCCTACAACGCACTAGCGGCTGGCCGCGATGCGGTGTGCCGCTACGGTAGCGGCATGCCGTATTCCGGCTAACCGTCCCTATTGCGGTCCTATTGCGGTCTGCCGCAATCGTCACTCGTCAAGTGCTTGTCTTGAAAAATTGCACAGGATGGACGTTGAAGAAGTTGCGGCAGTTATTTATTTATATCATCGTAGAAAATATCGTCAAAAACCTCTGCGTAGTGTCTAGCGCAAGGAACAACTGATGACTGAGGCGGGTAGGACGTGATATTTGCCGATAACCACGCCGCGTGCGTGGAGGGGACGCGGCGCGCCGCATCATTCAACCGGTGCGGCACGTCGCAGCCTCAGAACAACCGGAGCGGTTGACGGTTGTCCGCAAATCAGTGCGTCGTTAACGTGCGGTTTCATGTAATAATCGATGTGCGGCCTACCGCATCGCGGCCAGCCGCTAGTGCGTTGTAGGGCTTAGCTAAGTGAACATAAGGGTAGCGTTGGCCCGCGTCCTCCCTATGGTTCAATGCTATGTTATTCATATTGTATGTACCTTCTGTAATGTAATCAATATTGTATCAAGAAGAACAATAAATTACTTTCTTAAGAATTCTCAACGCACCCTTACAATCTTAATATTCTCCTTATTCTTGTATCATTTATGGGAAACTCTATCTTGTTATATATCACAACCCATTGTTACCTTTGTTAATTGGTTTATTCAACACAAACACGAGCAATTAATTTATATTCTCATAGAAACGCTCAAACGCTATTATTTATGTATGTGTGTAAGTTAAGAATATTGTAATACCAATGGAACGGAACAAAAAAGGGTTGTGGTTGGTATTGTTAGGAACAAATCATAATCCTTATGAGAAAAGTAGATGTTAATTTAAATAATATATTAATAAATAAGCCAAATTTTTTAACACCCTGTTTCATTAACTATGACATAATACTCAATGTTATATAAGAAATACAAAACATGAAACACGATTACCTACTTCGAATTTTCTTAAATTAAGTAATTCAACAACAATACAACATTTAATTTATTATTAAATTTAAAATGAAATTCAGTGTTTTTGGAATCTTTCTTAGTAAGTTGGTAAAAATATTAATAAAATATATTATTAATTAATTAGCTAATTAGTTTTTAAGATATTTTTATTTTTCAGTGTTGTATCAAGTAGAAGCCGCTTCGTTGTGGTGTTATGGAAGGTTGTTTTAATTTTTTTAGTAAAGTATTTAATTAATTTAATTTTAAACAATTATTACTACTTCTTCTTTTTTAAATTTAAACTATTATCTTTTTGTCTCTGAAAAGGGTAAAAAGGCCGAATATTTTATAAACGCTTCACTAACAATGACTTAAATAGTTTTTAATTATTACAGCGAAGACTATCACACAATTACACCGCTAACATCACCTTTAGGTTTGCTCGATTCTCCATTCAATGTAAACCTAAGAACCGTTATATTTACATTTGGGTTTAATGGCAAAGTAAATGAGAAGGAAACATTAGCAATTGTGGACGCTTACATGAAGTACAAAAAGGATAATCCAATTAACTTTATTCTACTCGAGTGGGAGAAAGAAGCAGCCAGTGATACTGTCGGATATATAATTCAATATTCAACAACGGGAATACATAACGCCAAGAAGGTGACATTTTCAAAATTTCATCTGCGATATAGTAACTATATATCATAATGATATTAATCTTTATAACAACGTTTTTCATATCGTAGATTGGATGTCTATTAGGAGATGCACTTATGGAATTGTCAGAACATGGTCTTGATTTGGATAAAGTGCATTTGATAGGACATTCCCTAGGGGCTCATCTCGTGGGACATGCTGGAAAACGAACACAACAAAAGGGAACGCAGCTACCAAGGTAGTATATACTTCCTACTACGTAGTAACTAGTTTAATAATACCAATTGTCTTTTTACACGCTTTATATTAGCTTCACCTGTATGTATGTATGTATGTATGTAACCGACTCCTTCGGACTCGATTTTGACCCACTTTAAACGGACAGATTTTATTAAAATTTTGCGCACCTGTCAAAGATCGATGACAATGCAATAATCCGAAAAAAATAAAAAATAAATGAATAATAGTTTAAAAAAACTAAAAAACACGCTTTTAAAGCACATCAAACTAAAAAGTGAAAAATAATTCCTAATTTAGGCTGAAAATGGTAATGAACAAACAATACTGATGATCGGTTTTAGAGAAAGCATTTGCAAGTGCCTTTCTCAAACCTAATTTCGCTGTTTTGATGATGATTTTTCTTTTTTTTCTGCTCTAAGTGCCAACAAATTTCTGTAATTTTTATTTTATTTTATTGTGTGCTTTTACTATCGTATATGTTTTAATTGTAATTTTAATTTCTATTTAATTTTTTTTGTGTGAAACTTATGCTTACATTAATTGTCACACATTTTAGATGCGAGATTTTTTGTAAAATAATTAGTAATTTTAGTACTGTGTGTGATGTTATAAGCTTAAACTAAATAAATAAATAAATAAATAAATACTGGTATTATTGTGAAAAAGCATGGGTTGCTCTATAGACGAAAAATGTGGCACAGAGCGCCCCACGCTTTTTCACAATAATACCAGTATTTTTTGTTCATTACCATTTTCAGACACTTATGTCGTGTTTTCTTTTAGCCAACTCATTATTAATTAGAATATTTTTTTTCTTTAAATCGTAGAATCACGGGCTTGGACCCAGCAGGACCACTGTTCACAGATCCCATTAATTTAGTTGTCGGACTAGAAAGCACTGACGCCTTTTTTGTAGATGTATTACACACAAATCCACAACGATTGGGAACGTCGGATAGTATCGGAGATGTTGATATATGGGCTAATTGTGATTTGGAATATCAACCTGGCTGTTCAGAATCAAAAGGTATAATACAATTAATGCATAAATTAGTTTACTATTTTTGCACACAGAAAAACATCTATTATATATAGCCTAATTTTATATATATATACATATATGTTCTTGTTACATTTGTAATTAAAAATATTTGTAATTTATAACATAAAATTGGATTCCAGACTCTTGCAGCCATGTACAGGCAGCCATATATTTTGCCGAATCTGTGAATTATCCTTCATCATTACCAGCAGTGTCGGCGGAGAGTTGCCATGATTGGAGCAACGGAGATTATAATAAGAGCGATATTTTATACCTCGGGATAACTTACAATAGCAAGTTAGTTAAACGTTTTTGTTTGCTTAAGCTAAAAACAAAATTCTATAGAAAACTGAGACTATACATAAAAACTATATTTACAGGCCTTATACTTTATTCAGTTAATTATTTATGACAGCATAATACAAAGCTCAGCTCTGACACTCATTGACACAACTCCAACCTCAGCAGTGACCTAACAACTCCAACCAACACTGCTACATTTTATTGCATATATTATTACAATATTTTTACACATATTTTTTTTTCAGAGCAAAAGGGGATTTCTTTTTACGAACTAATTTGAAGTCACCATTTGGAAAAGGAATCGATGGTATTCGTCCCTGAAATTATATATGAAATATTGTATAATATTTTTTAATAAACTTTACGTTTGTTAAGTGAATTTATTCATAAAAATATATTATTTGAGTGACATACTTAGACGTTAGTAATGAATTTGGCTTTTTTAAAGTATCACCAATGAATTAAAAGGAATACAAAAAAAGTCACCAGTATATAATTATTTTAAAATAATTTATTCAATTTACATAAAAATGTAGCAGTTAATTAAAAAGTATTTATTAATTCTACTTAAATAATTATTTCTTCTAATAATTTCGCGTCACTGTGAATTATATTAAACGTATACTTTTGCGCAACGCATTTTTGCCATAAGTGCGTAGACTTATGTGTTAGATGGTCGATCTAATAACTCTGCTTAATATTTGCTGGAAATTACAGAAAAAAATTGATCTGACATAAAACAAAATTGTGTGAATTGATTTAAATGAGTACTTTCTTTAATAATATTAATGAAGACTTACCTACATAGGAGTAAATATTGTTATTTATCAAAACTTATTGCAAGTCCAATTACACAATTTATAGTCCGGCCAAATTAGACATAAAAATAGTGGTCAAATAACAAAAATTCCCGGAAGCCAAAAATTGGAGGAGAGCTAGGGTTTACCATTAGAAGGTTTAAAAATCCCCATCGATCAAATGTGTGCTAGAAAAGTTATTCGAGGTCAAAGGTCAAAATTAGAGGTTTGTTAATTTTTCTCGAAAACGGTAAGTTTTATCAAAAAACGTTTTAAGCCAAAGTTGTAGATCTTAAAATCCTCAACAAAAATGAAACTCACAATTTTTTTCTTAAGAGTCCATTCCTGAGACACCGCGCTTCTAAGAGTCACATAATACATTATATGCACACATTTCCACGCCACCTATGAGGAATCGCAGCGGCGCGTTTTTTTGCGTAGTTTTCCCTGTACTCCACTGTCATGACAAGTTTAGGATAATTTAAGGGAACAATACCCGCCGTTCGTCAAGTTCTAGATATTACCTTATTATTGTTATTGTTATTAATTATTGGGTTAAGTATTGTTTTGATTTCTTTAAATATTTTAATCAGATTTTAATTTTAGAAATTAATACTCTTGGAATTCTACTTCAACAGTCAAATAAGATATCTTCTTCTTCCTCTTCCTCTTGCTGGATGTACATAAATGAATCAAATGTTGCCGAGTTATTGGTCTCTTAATTAAAACCATAGGAAACTTTCTCTATTGTACTCAACTAGACATTTGAGCAGGACTGACCTTGGCAATTGGTACATGCTGGAGAACACAATAACCCTGTGGCACATTTGCAATTGCAAAAAATAGTGTTGAGGAGTTTATTCTGGAGCTGGTGGGAGTAAAGTTTAAATCGGCTTCAGAGTATTATCTATTCATTTCCAACCCCAGTCTTCTGAGTTCAGTTGATTGCCTAGCCATGTTTGACTTGATAGTATACTCAATATAAGTGTCGAATATCAGACATCGATGTTGGAGGAAGACATGATAGATATAATTACTTGTTTCTTGTTTCGCGTATTTAATAAAAGTAGTATCGGTATTTATCACTGAAAGTAATTTTTTTTGTAGCTAAATAATTCACAAGAAGAAAGCGAATTTCTTCCATAATTATTGTTTAAGGTGTGGAATCATTTTCTGTAAATACTTTAGCGCAGTCAATCAAATCTTTTCTTTTTGTTATTTTAAATATTATATCTAACCTAACCTCTAACTTCCAAAAGCGAATCCGACGTTTTTATATGGAAGCAATATATCTCTAATGGATGTTACAGCACAATTTGACGGAAATATACGAATGAGTTCATTAGCTAAAACAGCAAAAACAATGGCATTATTGTGTTGTGTGATGTTGCTTTTGTCAAAGGCAAAACTTAACATCAAACGCCTTGGAAAAAGTCATAGCGACGACACGTGACATATTTTTTTTCTAAAATTAATGCGCCACGCAGAATAACTATCAAATCGATAAAGTAAAGTGCACTGGTGTGGGGTCACTAAGATTCCCTGTGTTGTGGGCCAGTCTCTTCCTTTTGACACGTTAACTGTATTTTTTTTTATTTCGGATATTGAAGGGTTTTATTTGTATGTTATTTGAATTTTAGACCGTGTGATTACAAAGAAATAATTAAAAATTCGACGGAGATGAAAAACAAGACGACAATCCCCTTCTACCGACTTCGAAGATGTCGAGTTTATAATTTGCTATACATCAACGACTTTGATTCGATGAAGATTTCAGTTTCACACACAATTGCACAAACTATTTTTAATAATATTCAATTAATTGATTAGGTATGTACCGAAAGCTTCTTTAGGAACCTGTATTATCGGTAAAAACCACAAAAATAGCTGCCGTCGGATTAAGAAGAAAGAAGAGAAATAAGAATGCTATATCATTCTTTACTGCTTTTTGTATTTATATATTTTATTTATTCATTGGTATTTTTTTATTTATAATATGTAAATAATAGCACTATTTATTAAGTTAGGATGACGCCATCAAAATAGAAAAATATGTCTTCAGGCAATGTTCAATTGGGTATATTCATATACATAATACGTCATTAGGGCTCTTTTTTGCCAACATGTCTCTCAATTCAGCGATTTTTTCAAGTTTAACACATTCAATGCGATGGCGCTACTCGTAGAACAAATTTACTGCCAGTGTTGTACGAGTCATGTGCTACCCGTATCAATGAAACCAGCTATGCGTTACGACCTCTATTTTCCCGTATCAGATCCTGACTTCCACGATCCTTAAAGACATGAAAACTCATCGCATTTACACAATTTTTTACTAATCGATAGTTAACATCCTTGTATCTATTTAGCTACAGTCGCCCGGGTTTCTATTTAATATTCCAGAAGTAATGGACATTTTTCAAAATTGCTGATTTTACGGGAAAATACTTTTCGTACCGCATAGAACTGATGTTATGCTAGTGATTGGGTATACTCTTATTAATACTTGTATCTAACAAGTTTATAAGTTTCGAAAAATATTTTAAAAAATCAAGCAAAATCAACAAAAACTAACTAAAAAAAAGATACTATATGCTTTTCCTTCAACAAAAATAATATTATAAATTAAATATTCTCTCTTTACTTATTTTACAAAAATCCTTATAATTTTCACCTTCTGTCTTTTTTGGTTTTCTCGAATTCAGCTTTTTTCGTGATCGCTTCATTATTTTTCATGTTTTGCGTGCCGTCAAACAATAGCGAGACTGTGCCCAGCACTAGGAGACTACAAGCCGTACAAAGTACACATGTCAGAGGTGAAACTTCTTAGGCAAACTAATTTTTAAATCTTGTTCATATTCATATAATAAATCTAAAACTTTAGATTTCCGAGACTTCGAGGGAGGGAAAAATGAAGATATGTTAGGAATTTAATTGTCACTAAAATATTAAAAGTGTCGAAAATTAATACAAATAATTAATTTAATTTTTTTAATTTCTTTCTTCGATAATAAAAACACATGGCATTTTAATTTACAATTCGTCATTTGAAATTTCAATAAATTATATTGCCCTTGCCCTCTGTGTGCCCAGGATAACACAAAACAGCCGTGTCCGGACAGTATCTGCACAAGTCGGTAGCTGAGGAGGCCCCAACGCCTCCTCGCCCGTTTCTCAAGCTGTGGTCTGAACGCGATCAAAATCTGCGTTGCGTAAAACTTTTGCGTTTTGCAGTCGTAATACTGCCTTCTAATATGCTCGACTCGACATTTTTTGCAACAAATAATTAAAATATATTCTAATTACTTTAGTTTTTGTTTAATTACTTTTGTAATTAATTTTACTACTACTACTACTAACAGCCTTCACCGCTTGCGCAGTGTTATAAAATTAAAGTATTCTACTTATATTTTATAATATTTTTAAGCATTCAATTGAAAGAAAACAATGTATTTATGTATTTTTTTGTACATAAAAAGTTTCTATCTTCTATATTTTAACATTATATAATGAACTTGGTATCCCATTTTAGGATTAATTTACCTAACAAAGCCATTTGATTTGATTGACGTGCATACACTCCGCTCCTAAGAAACACAAATCATTATTCTTTCTTAAGTTTTATATCTGTACAGTCATCCAATTTTAATTATTATGTGTATGTATGACGTATATTACACGTTGCTGTCGTTAATAATTTTTGATAAGAAAACTAATTTTGGTTCAAAGCGACATTTTCTGCCCCATCTTTGATACTTCTGCCAATATGATTTATCGCCTGTTTGTGATATTTATCTGTAAGTCTTCTAAGATTTTTATTTAAATATATTAAAAATACTAATATAATTAACATTTAAAATAAAAATTTGTTTTTTTCAGACTTCAACTATGCACACTCTGCAAGTTTGTGGGTTTACAAAAGGTATTGTTTTATTTATTTCTAGTTTGTTAATTTATAGTTTTTGTGGGAAGTTATTTATATAACGGTATAATGTTTAAGGGCTGTTAAAATATCGTTTCAATCTAATATTTAATCAGTTTGTCAAATATGGTGACTACCGTTAATGATATCATTCTTCTTACTTACATGACCTCTAGAGTTACTTAATCCATGTGTTTGTTAATGTTTTCCATTCAGTCCATCGACTTTTTTATAAGCCTATTTCGCCGTCAACTGTATCTTTCACCAACCCCATACTGAATTGAAAAATAATAATGATTGGAATTAATTCCTTCGTAACCAAATGGAATTATTTAATTTAAAAAAAAAATACTTTAATCATACAGTTAACTGAAAACTCGTTAATCTCTAGTATGTCTAGCTAAGGCAATTTAAATTATTTTGTAAATATATTGTAGCGATACCTACAATCTACATCTACAATCACTGCGCACATTCTTTCTCCACAAAATCAATATTTTCTATTATTTCAGCAAAGACAATTACATATCAATACCGCTTACGTCGCCTCTAGGCCTACTAAATACATCTTTTAATGTGACGTTTGATTCTGTATTTTATGCATTTGGATTTAATAGTTCGCCTAGTAGTCTCCCAACTATAGCTATTACAAATGCATACATGGAACTCAAAGATAACACTGATGTAAATTATGTACTTCTTAATTGGGAAAAGGAAGCGACTAGTAAAGACGCAGGGCCCATAATTCAGTATCCAACAACGGGCATCAAAAATGCTAAGAAAGTAAGTAAATATATAATTTTATGGTTGGCTTTAGATAAAACAAACCATCAAAAAAAATCTAAAAAAACTTGTAGTCTTATATTTCCGCGTAATAAGCCGTCCAGGAGCAAGCCATAGAAATCTTAATAATAAAAAAGTGTGTGTGTGTCAGCTACGACGCACGATTGGAGTTTACTCCTTACGAACGATAATTATGATATATATCGAATAGAAAAAAAGGGTAAATGAACGCATCTGCTAAAATGATAAGAGAAACAAACATATATCTGTAATTATTCGGATTATTTATATTACTTCAATAAAGCGTATTACATAAAGTATTTTATTTAAAATAAATCTTGATTTCTATACAAAACGGCACGAACGACTTCCATACTTTATATAGGCCAGTCATTATAGACATTCGAAATCGAAAATTTGATAATAATTCCAAAAGTTTTCAAACTTCGGTCAAGTGAATGGTACATTGGGACGACAATAAATCTCATTTTGCAACCTTGTCCGCAGTCCGGAACATTGTTAAAATTGCAATTAAATTAATTTTTGCTGTATTATCGTGAAAAAAATTCCAAAAGTTCTGCAAACTTGGGGAAGTTTTCGATATAATATTTCATATCACGTATAAAATTTGCAACCAACCTAAGTGTACGGAACATTTTTTGTTATTTATTTTATTTTCGATATATCTGTCAAATTTGCAGAACTTTTGGAACGTTTTCCTTCAGTTTAATAAAGAAAAACATTAATTTTTAATAACAAAAAATGTTCCGTACACTTAGGTTGGTTGCAAATTTTATACGTGATAATAATAATAATAATAATAATAGCCTTTATTTCCAAAACTTAACTATAATAGATTAGAACTTTCATTGATTTTGAATTGAAAAAATTAACTTTTAACATTACGTAAAATACACTTTAACATTTGGGAATAATCATTTGCTTGTCAGGTTTTGGTTTGTCCACCGTTGGATATAGGCCTCCTCCATCCGTTTCCACTCGTGTCTGTCGTGGGCCAGGCGCGGCCAGGTGACCCCGGCGACGGCGGTGATGTCATCCGCCCAGCGCGGGCGCGGGCGCCCCTGTGGCCGGCGCGCATCGCGCGGGTACCAGTGCAGCATTCTCTCGCTCCATCGGTTGTCGCACTTTCTTGCTGTGTGCCCCGCCCAACGCCATTTCAGGCGGCACACCATTTTAGCTGCATCTATAATTTTTGTTTTCTTTCGTACTGTTGTACATTGAATTCTGTCCCTAAGATTCAAGCCTAACATGCTCCTTTCGGCTGATCGTTGAAATGTTTGGATTTTCTTTATTATTTCAGCTGTAATAGGCCACGATTGGCAGCCGTACAGTAGTGTAGGTGTCACAACAGAGTCCATCACTTTTTTCTTCAGTGATAAACTCATTTGAGACTTGAAAATGTGCTTGTGTGACCAATATGAACTCCAGGCTTTTTTAATTCTTCTCTCTACCTCCTCTATATAATGGCTTTTGAATGATATATTTTGACCAAGGTAGACATACTGGTCAACATATTCTATATTTCTACTGTTGACGGTTATACTGTATTTATGCCATTTGTCATTATGCATGTTTTTTCAGGGTTCATTTCCAGTCCACACTCTCTACTTGTGTCTTCTAGGGATTGAAGCATGTATTGTAAGTCTTCATGCTTTTCAGTTATTAAAACAATGTCATCTGCGAACCGAAGATGGCTTAAATTTTCGCCATTGATATTTACTCCCAACCGTGACCAATCCAGCTTTCTGAAGATACATTCTAGAAGTGCGGTGAATAAATTGGGCGACACGGGGTCGCCCTGCCGAACACCCCTTTTCAGTTGAAACATGTTGCCTTTCTTCTCCAACTTGACTGTGGCTTTACTTCTTTGGTATATCTTTTCTAGTAAGTTAACATATTTATTTTGTATTCCTTGTTCCCGTAGAGCTAGCCAGAGTTTGTTATGTAAGATTGTGTCAAAGGCTTTGGAGTAGTCTACATAGGCTATATACACTATCTTTTTATACTCCATGTATTTTTCAATGACTTGTCTAAGTGTGAATATATGATCTAGCGTTGAATATTTACTTCTAAAACCAGCTTGTTCTCTTGGTTGTTGGAACTCCAGCTCCTTCTTCATTCTAATAAGGATGATATTTGTAAAAAGTTTGTAAGTAGATTGCAATAAACTTATAGGTCGATAATTATTGATGTTCATTGGGTCTCCCTTTTTATATAGTAATGTTATTACAGATGTTTCCCACTGCTTAGGTATTTTTTCGTGTTTTATAATTTCATTGAACAGTTCAGTGAGAGGTGATGTTAGAGGTTCTACTATTGCTTTAATTATATCATTAGTTATGTTGTCATCTCCTGGGCTTTTTGCAGATTTAAGTTTCATTATGGCATGCCTGATTTCACTTTCCAGTAGCAAAGGGATCTCTTCATTTTTATAACATTGTAATATGTCATTATTACCAACATCTAGTGGCTTATTTTGCAAACTATACAGTTCTTTGTAGAAATTAGTCGCTATATTCAATATATTATCTCTGTTTGTTATTGTTGCATTTGTGTGACTTTTTAGTGTTTGTACCCATTGTTTTGTATTATTTATCCGTTTGTTTCCTCGTTTAACTGATCGCCTTTTATCTATTTCTTCTTCTAATATTTTGAGTTGATAATATTCTTTATTTCTTTTTATATTTTTTCTAATTTTTCCATATAGATGCTTAAGACGCTTTTTTTCAATTTCTGACTTATTTGGTTTATTTTTTAGTTCAGTTCTTTCATTTATCATATCTCTTATTCTTCCAGTTATTATGTAGTCATTTCTTTTTATCCCTGGTACTGTTGGTAACTTTTCGACACTGGTTTTAATTCGATGTATTATATTATTATATTGTTCTTGGATATTCTTAGATTTTTCAGTGTGTTGAACCGAAAAAATATTCTTGAGTGTTTCTTGTTCTTGTGGGTTCAGTCCTGATTGTCTGCCTTTAAATTGTTTTCTACTTCTAACTTTTGCTGTAATTGTCACTGTTGCACGAACCATACGGTGATCTGTTGGGTGGGTGGTATTAATTATATCTATATTTTCGACGGTATGATGATAGGGTCTTTTAATAATAAAAAAGTCTATTTCATTAGCGGTTCGAGTATCTGGTGACAACCATGTCCATTTATTTTTTGTGTTTTTCTTGAATTGAGAGTTCACAATAAACAATTGTTTTTCTAAACAAAAGTCAATAAGACGTTTGCCTCGCTCGCTTCTTTTACCGTGTCCCCATAAACCCAAAACCAACTTTTCATCTGGAGTGGCTCGTCCTATTTGTGCGTTAAAATCTCCCAACACAATTGTATATGGCAGAGTGTTTACTAGTGCATTATTTAAGCTATCATAAAAAATATCTATGTCTTCTTGGCTTGATTTCGCTGTGGGGGCATAAACTTGAATTATGTTAATCTTATAATTATTAAAGGCCATTTCAAGTTTTGCTACTCGGTCTGATAGAACCTCGAAGTCTAAAATATTTGATTTCAACTTCTTTTTAACCATAAATCCTACACCATTTCTTCCACTTTTCTTTCCGGTGTATAAAAAGATGTAGTCTTCGTATTCAACAATGTGTGTTCCCTCTTTTCTAATATCAGAGAGGCCAAGAATATCCCACTTTATGTTCTGCAGGGCATGTTCCAATTCCTCTTGACGGCCGTTGCCAACGAGTGACCTTACATTCATTGTACAAATATGTGTGCGTTGAATATGGCGAGAGTGTTTTTCTATTTTTTGGGTGGAGGGTGGTGGTCTACTGCCCCCACGGGGACCAGCCGTATTGGGGGAGATTGTTTTTACTATATTATTTGTTTTCTGGTTAAATTTGTTTCTCTGCTTAACATATAATTGCTATGGTCTTTTATCAGAGGAAGTAGAAAGGGAGCTCGATCTGGCCCTCATCATATCAAAAGCATTTGTTCGATTAGTTTTAGAGGATAGTAGTGCCTGTTGCTTTTTTGGTTGACCCGTTTGTTCAGTTTGTGGAGAAGCCGATAATTCTCTCTTCCTTTTGTCTGTGTTAGAACAGTTTTCCTTTACTATAAGTTGATCATTTTTTAAATATGCAATCTTGCCTTTCTTTAGTTCTTCTATTAATTTTGGTTTCAATAATTTCCTTTTTTCTAACACTTCTTTGGAAAAGTCTTCAGAAATATGCAATTTCTTGAATTTTCTCTTATTTTTAAGAATTTCGTGCTTCTTCCAACTATTAACGAAGGATATTAAAATCGGCCTTGGTTTTCCTTCCTGTTTTCTGGGTTTTCCGATACGGTATATTTTATTTACCTCTGTGTTTTCGAGTGTTATATTTAAATCCGCCAGGCATTGCCTTTGGAAATTCTGGAGTAACTCGGTAATAGAACATTCCTCCTCTTTCAAGTCAAAAATGATTAAATTGTTTTCCTTATTAGATCTTCTTAAATGTTCGATTTCTTTTTCCAAGGATCCAACTTTTAATTTTAGGTTTTCATTTTCTGCTAAGATAGGTTTTAACTTCTCATCCATTCTATTTATTATCTTGTCTGTTAATGATTCTTCCAATCTTGTATTCTGTTCCTTCATTTCAATTCTCATTTTCTCAAACAACATCTGAAATTGGTCTTCCATTGTTGTTTACAGGTAAAAATAAAAAAATAAAAAAAGTATTCGTTTCGTAGGTATGTGCGCGACAGGATTTGATCCACAATCGACAGTGTGTATGATGTTCCTAACAACTTGTTACGAGTGCTAATCAATTCATTACTTGACTTGCGAATAAATCGTATATAACACAATTACGATTTGTCCAAAACAGTGTTTAGGTTTTATTTTAAAGTACTTGATTAGCACAAGACACTTTTAAAAGTCACTTCACTATTTTATGTCAGTTTTTTGCAACAATTATTCTGATGTTTAACCACAAACAAACGAGAAATGTCCATCGCAGTATGGCGGATAACAAATTTGTTCGATCACGACTAACGAATCACTGTTTAATACACTGTATTGATTGTTCACAATTTATTACGTGAAACTGTTGCTTAAAATGTCCTAGTTCCCGTGTTTTAACCTCTTTTACACACTAGTTCTATTTTTAATTTAAATAAATTTACGGAGGTAATGTTTACTGTGACGCGGTACCCGCAGAGAGAATTTATACGTGATATGAAATATTATATCGAAAACTTCCCCAAGTTTGCAGAACTTTTGGAATTTTTTTCACGACCAAAACTTATTTTTAACAATGTTCCGGACCGCAGAGCAGGTTGCAAAATTTTATAGTTTGTTTTAATACCACTCCCGACCTTACATCAAAATTTGAAAACTTTTGGAATTATTATGAATTAATTGTCTTGACTGACTGGTCTAATAAGCTGCGGTGTTTCCCAGGCTTATAGTTTCGGCTTGTGTCAAATGCACTGCAGAACAAAGATGGCGATAATGTTCTGTGGCTGTCGACCATATTTTCATACTAAAGCTGGTAAGAATATTATAATTATGTTTTTTATAATATAAATGTTTGTAGTAGTAATAAAACGTACCTACATCATCTATGCCCAAATAGGATTTTCTTTCTATGACCAAAGTTACCTTTATAGTAAGAGAAGAATAAGAATGAACAATCTTTTTAGTTTTAATTTCACTGACCATTACTATTGACAAAACTCTATGGCACGCTAGACAATCTACTTTTATTTTTTACACCTGTCAACACTGACAATGTTGTAACGTGGCTGTCAAAACGTGAATTCAAAATAGAAAAGTCTGTGTAATGTATTCCATCTCATTCTTTTACACGTTCAATCCTACAGATATATATGTTTGTCTCTTTCTACATAACGCCTCAACTTTTCGTGTTACACTTGATTTTACTCCTCATAAAATTTCCGTACCGGGCCTTATAACTCAAATCGTTTCTTAAGGAGTAAACTCCAATAATTTCTAATATTCGAATAAACCAATTTATGTAAATACTATTCATAATTCTAAAGTCGTTATATTCGTTAACGAAATAATTTAACGAGTGTATCTTATTTCAATCTTACATTCGTACTCGTGTATTATGAAAAGATTGCATAGACGTAAGACAATAGCAATAAATCAATAATTCGCCCAGTTTTTATATAAGGCTAATAGTCAACAGTGAAGATCTATACGTGAGGAGTCAGTGATCAGTCTTCTGCGCTTTTTAACCCTGAAGTATAGGACAGGGTGGTACGCATGTTCCGTTACTAAGACAAATAGCCGACTAGAACAATTGACAGTTTAAGGAATAATTTGTATTTAATACCTTTCAAGATTGGAGAACAATTAGGAGTCGCCCTTTTGGAATTATCGAAACTTGGACTTGATTTAGATAAAGTGCATTTGATAGGGCATTCTCTTGGATCTCATCTATTAAGCGCCACTGGTAAAAAACTACAAAAGAAAAAGAAAATCGTTGGAAGGTATGACAATTAGTTTTTTTCTTAATAAATATATCAATTTTTTTTCAACATTTCACTACCTGCTTTAACAGAATTAACAAATAATAAAAAAGGAAATAAGAATTACAGGATTAGATCCAGCTGGACCTCTGTACAATAAGCCTACTTTACTAAAAGGATTAAATAAGGACGATGCCGTGTTTGTAGTAGCCATACATACAAACCCCCAACTTTATGGTACATCAAACAATGTCGGGCATATTGATATATGGCCCAACTGTGACCTGAAACTTCAACCTGGATGTCCGAATAAGTTTTTAGGTATGGTATTTTATCTTCACAGCTTATTTCTGTTAACAACTTTTTGTATTTTATTTACAGTAAAGTAAGCAAAAGTTTAAAGGTGCGTAAACTTTTGTTTTGTCAAGCTGGCGTTCAGTGATACGATTCGGTAAGCTCTACAAAGCTTCAGCTTAGTGGCTGCAGGTACAACTGCTGCCGTATATAGGATTATGGGCGCGATGACTGCTGTATAAATAATATGAATTACGTCTCGATGTAGACCCCAATCTTTCATGCCTTCGCTAATTATTTATAAATATTTGTTGCTGCATATAGTGGAGATATGTTTGTTAAATCTCAATTTAGGATCTAGAGTAAAACTAGGTGTTTTTCATTTCATTAGATAGGTGGTCGCTTTTGTGGTGCAAATCTGAGTCTATTTTTTTTATATCTATTATATAGGCAAGAGCAGCTTTTGCATGTTGTTCTATTTCAAGTGCCGATTCTATTTTTTTTATTATTAATCGTATTAAAGTATTATGCTTAAATGAAAGGTTTGCTTTATTGTAATTTTTATTCGTAAAAGATTATAAATCAATAAAATAAAAATGTGTTTATTCATTTGACAACAAATCATTATAATGTGTAAGACCCTCCGATCTTCAAGAATGTTCACTCCTTATAGACGGTTGCAGTCACGGCCGGGCCCCGCTTTATTACTCTGAGGCTATCAACTCCCCGAAAGCATTTCCATCTCTTCAGGCCGATAGTTGCGACAATTGGAAAACCAAAAAAGGATCCAACGACACACATCCGATTATATACTTGGGCGAGAATATAGACAGGAAGTGAGTTGCAATTGTTTCTTTTTATATTATTAACATTTTACAATACTCTTAGGACGATTTTACGTTATACCTGAGTGTGTCTACGCTTACTTGTCAGCTAATATTGTTTAATACCAAAATATTAAACAAATAAACGAACATATTATATACAAAACACCAATGCAAAGAACATATTATACTAACTATAATGTTTTCTTTTAGATCAAGAGGATACTTTTACATGAGAACAAACACGATGTCTCCGTTTGGCAAAGGACTTGAAGGGATTGAAGCTTAGTCCATATTTCTATCAATAAAATCCCATTAACAATATTTTTTATTTCTTACTTCAACCCTGTTGACTTGTTCGGATGAAATGGCAGTTCTTATTTTTATTACCTGTCGCAATATAATGCCATTTAAAAATATGAACATAGCAGTTAAAACCGTTTCAGTATGAAATCCCTCATAGCATTTGCAAACACATCTTACGTGTTCACTTTCCTTATCTTTAAAATATGTTAGTTCGACTTCGACCTTGGAATGAAATGAATTCGACAATTTATGACTTGTTTGCACAATTGTTTTGAGAATTAAATAGTATTAGAATATAATGGATAATATGTATGAGACTAATAAAAAAAATATATTTATATGTATTACAAAATATATTGAGAGATTAAATATATATCCAATGTTCATTTCATTTTACCAAAAACCAACTTTATTTGTTTTTCTCCAAGTCAGAGATCTAAACCTGGTGCGGATATTGGGATTGGGATACATGAGTGTGCGGGACCGCTTTACACAAAAGTGCAACTGTCAAATTATTCAAAAAGTTGTTTCTACAAGATACTTGGGCATAATTATTGATGAATGTCTATCATGGCACTCGTACATTGCTGCTATTATGTCACGTGTAAGGATATTGATTTGGATTTTCAAGACACTACGCCATGTGATGTCTCCTGTGATACTCAGTAATGTTTATGTTGCATTAGCTCAATCAGTGATTACATACTGCATACCAGTCTGGGGCGGTGCCATAAAAACTAAATTTCTTGAGCTGGAAAGAGCCCAGCGGTCTCTAATAAAAGTGATGTACTTTAAACCATATAGATACCCCACAGTTAACTTATACAGAACAAGTGGATTGTTATCGGTAAGACAATTATACCTGCTAAATGTGACCTTATATCTACATAAATCTATTCCATGTAATTCTGCCAGTCGGGATAGAAGACGGAGTGATATTGTGGCCTGCTCCGCAACGGTTCGTTCGAATTTTGCAAGCCGTCAGTACGTGACTCAGTCTGCATATATTTACAACAAAATAAACGCTAAACTTCAATTTCATCCTAGAGTTTTGTATGAATGTAAGGAAGTTATAACAGATTGGCTAAAAACTTTAACTTATGAGGAAACTGAGCACATTTTAGTACGAGTTCGCTAGTTTGACACACACGTACATAATTATATACTTAACAACAAGTATACACTCACTCACACACACACACACACACATGTGCACATACACACACAACTACGCATGCATAAAATAAGTTCATAGAATTGTCAGAGAAACTATGAGAATTACATTTCATTTTATTTATTTAATTTTTTACCGGCTTTGCTTCTTAGCTGGGTTTTGTTTTGTTTTGTATTATTTTCTAACAACTGTCTCAATATTGTATAAAATATAATGGAAGTAGCGAGCCAACCCCAACACAAGTGTCTCTGACTACTTACGGGGGCTGTCTCAACTCATGCATTAATTGTAAAATTGAGATACAAATAAACATTTTTCATTTATTCAAATTACTTAAATCTTAATTTTTTGAAATCTTTCATTTCTTTACGTCAAAAAAATATTAAATTTGTACTAATGTTACAATATTGTTACGCCGTAGATCTCTTCAAGGGTGTAGTTTAAAATACATAAAATAAACGAGGATTTTAATTGTACCAAAAACACGCAGTAATACAATAATTACCATAGACAAAATACTGTCACTAATTACATACTTCAATTACGCGCACTTTCAACAGTACTTTGTCTTCACTATTCGCACTTTATCGCTTCGGTGTTAATCTCTTGTAATTGCACGCGAAACTGCATTAAAGGGTCGCGTTTCGGCCCGCTTATATATCCCTGTGCATAATCTTGAACGATGCTCGAGAACTTTCTAGGCAGAATTAGTAACGAGTAGCTAGCCTACCCTTATCCTACCCTTATTGCACAATTCTAGAACGTACGGATTCTTTATCTCTTTGGCTCCGACCTTGTCGTACGGCGTTCTAGAATGTTCATTCTGGCTTCGAGAAGGTTCCAATCTTCCCTCTCTTTCGCCATCTTTGTCATTCCGTCATTATTTGACACCTAGAAGGTTCACTCTAGAATATTCCTCCATATAGGTATAACCAGTCCTAATAACGCCTCAGAACGGGTTTTCTAAAAAACTGTACCCCTTAACTACACTTGCTCAGGACCAGCCTGATAAAATGTTTAAAGGTAACTTTAAGTAATTTAAATTTTTCTATATATTTCTATATAATATGATAAAACCTATCTAGAAAACGACATAACAATTTTTTGAAGCATTTCAGACAACCGTCTTCGTAACAATATGAAAGGTTTAAAATTAGGACAAGCAAAACGTGTACCTGCAGTAATGAAGAACAAACAGTAGCACATGTGCTTTTACATTGCCCTATATTCGCATCGTCCAGGCACGTCCTGGAGCATCAAATGCAGATGACTGTAGACCGTAACGGCCTACAGGACATGTTAACAAAGCACAGACCGTGCCTGGAACGGTTCTGCGTTCAATAAAATAAAATAATTATTAAATATAAAAAGGCGGCAAACAATACTGAAAGAGCTGGTCTCGCGAGGAATAGCGCCCCGACTCGCCTATGAATATTGTAAATAATAATATTACCGATGTAGCCGGGGCGTATTTCGCGAGACGTTTAACACACCATTCGTGAACAAGTGTATTGGAATTCATATAATGTATCTTGTTTTTCGGAAAAATTATAAAAAGTCACTGGACACAATGGCAGTCGAGTATTATTAATTTAAAAAAAACAATATGAAATGTTTATCCTCTGTGAAGGTCCCATGTGACATATTTCTATAATCCCTATTTAAACAATTAGGAAGACCAAATTAAATGACTTCTTATACCAACGCGCAACGGTTCATATTGCACAGGATTATTTGAACGAACTTGAAAATGAGTTGCTTCTGAAATCACTTTAAAAAATATCATTTGTTACTACCAACTAATTAATGTGAAAAACTTTAAAGATTTTTAACACAATATGAGAAGGCGATCACTAAACATTTCTTTTAATAAGGAAAGAGTAAAAACTCGCTCTCACAAATATTATTATTATTAAAAAAAAAATGCATTTTCGGCAGTTCGATGATTATTACAGTAAAGTGAAGCCAGTAACATTCATTGGTAAGCGTAAAGTAACTTTATATTTACAAAACTACATAAACCGGAGTATATATACTGAGATATATATATATGAGTTTTCACATTTTTTGTCAGACCTTTATCAGCCGTTGTATTACAATGTTTATTCAACTTTTTGTAATATTTCTCAGTGAGTAAACCTTTTACTAATTAGAAATTTAAGAGAAAGAAAATTAAATAGTTAAAAACTTTAAATATAAGTAGGTAGGTCTTATGTTAGAAATATAGTTGCTTGGATGTTAAAATAAATTGTATTTTTTTTTTAATCTTTACATTTTAATCGCATATACACTATATGCAAATGAATATTTATGAAAAAACAATTAAGTGAGATTTAGAATATTTATTAAATAAAGAGAAAGAAAGATTTTATTTCTCTTAATTTATATTTTTTTTACTAATATAATAATTATAGGTTGTACATATTTCTATAATTTTAGTGTATTGCCATCTCGTTTACGCAAATGTGTGAAAAGTACGAAAACAGTTTTAGAAAATTTAGTAATAATAAGTTTTTTTTTCAGGCCTATACCATGTTAAGTCCGCGGACTTATGGGTTTTCGACAGGTGATTATTTTTTTCTCATTATTTGTTATTTTTTTGTTCACCAATAAAGGCCTTATTGTAAAAAATCTGGCTATGATGAAATTACAACAGTAGTTTTACCTATTTTGTCTTTGGCTCCTCAGTTTCGATGTTCTTAACAGTAAAAGGATAATTTAAATATATAAGTATAATTATAGACAGGCAACTCAATTACATAATTAACATTAATAGCTCTCGTAAAGTAGTTCCTGATTTTTTATTCTATTAATGCGCCTAAATACTGGGAGACAGAAGTTTTTATATTAAAAATGCCCATATTGAAGATATAATTAATGTTAAAAAAGTCATATTTCATCAGTTCTATAATATTTTACATAAATAAAAAACATCTTTGTAATTATAATGTAAATAATTAACATGTGTTTTTATAGTAAATAAAAGGTATTAACTCATATCATTGCCGCACTTTCAGATAACTGATTGAAACTTGAGGAAAGCCCTTAACATCTAATTCATTTTCTTGTAATTAACAATTTTTTATCGATTTCAGTAATGGCAGTTATACGTCAACGCCGCTGAAATCGCCTTTAGGCCTATTAAATTCATCGTTCAATGTGACGTTAGACACGGTGTTTTTTGCGTTTGGATTTAATAATACGCCTAGTACAGTCACAGTTATAGCTATAACAAAGGCATACATAGAACTCAAACAGAACACTGATATGAACTATGTACTTCTAAATTGGGAAAAAGAAGCGTCTACTGAAATCGCGGGGCCCATTATTCATTACCCAACTACAGGCATTCTCAACGCTAAAAGAGTAAGTAAAGAAATACTAATACTAATATTCAAGTTGGTACATCAACACTAATATTATAAAGAGGTAAAGTTGAATTCTATTAAGCTTATTTTGATATTTCTTTCATACGTAGAAAAACCACTATTATAGTTAGTGTTACATGTTATTTTTTGTTCCTTTTTGTTAATTTATGCACTTCTTGTACTTCACCCTCAGTAGGTGTTTGTTTTTTTATGGTGCCATACTAGGGTTGCCTGGAAGAAATCGCTTGCCAGCGATAAGGCCGTCCGTTAATTAATATGTAACCTGCATTTTTATATACGTATGTTTTTGTATATAAGGTAACGAAGTGTAAATAAATAAATAAATAATGTTGCGAGCATTAATTTATTTAAGATGAGATATATAGATAATATGTATTTTGTATGTTTTGTTTTTATCAGTATATGTTAAAGGAAACAAAAGACATAATGAATACTAAAGATTTAAGCGAAATACTAGTATTACCTTGATGTATATCAAGACTATTTTTTTAATATTATTCAAACAATACGACGACATACATATTTTAGCATAATTACTTTGAAAGAACCTTTTGTGTGTCCATAATACTACCTAATCGCCATATCATTTGGATTACCGTGTAGAAAGCTGGCGTAAAACGTAATTTAGCCTTAGGCCGTTTCTCCACTGCTCCGGTCCGGCAAACGTTAATTACCGATCCGATTTCGAAACTCACAACAGTACTTACGTGCTTCTCCACTACTCCGGCATCCGGTTTTTATAGATCCGATAACTTGCTAGATCGGAACGCGGTGTTTTATCGGTCCAAGTATATCAAAGAGGTTATAAATTATTATTCACAGGTTTATTTATAGTTTCTTTAATTTGAAAGAATCTGGATAACCTGGACCAAACCAAATTATGTTGCTATTTATTTATATTTTTAGTATTAGTGAACTATTTATTAAGTAGATTATAATATTTCAAGATAGACAATATAAAAAAGTAATAAACTAGCCAGGGCAATAAAATATTCAGAATTTAGAACGTTTTATTAATAAAATGAAGTATATGGGTTTTAGTTAATATAAGTGTTGCATGATAAATACACAAGTATCGGATCTACTGTATATTGTCGGATCGGGTATAGTGGAGAAGCGCAATCCGGTCTTCCGATATTTTTCTCATGACTCATTCCGGTATCCGACGTCGGACCGGAGCAGTGAAGAAAGGGCCTAAGACCTACATGATCGGATCTACACCTACATTTAAATAATGTCGGGAAATTTAGAACTGGTTTTACTTCCTCGGGGATATCATTTTTGTGTAAATTTGTAGATTGGCGAGGCCTTGGGTGATGCACTTCTAGAATTGTCAAACCACGGACTGGATTTGAAGCGCGTACATTTAATGGGACACTCACTTGGATCTCATCTAGTGGGTCACGCTGGTAAGCAAACAACAAAACAACAAAAACCCGTTGGAAGGTACTTATTTTTTTTAACTATCATCGAATCCTCGTTGCTTAGTTTCACCTGCCATTTTTTTTGTTTATAATAATAGATACAATTAATTCGATATGAAACACGAGTATATATATTAATTAATTAATTAAAGCTTTATTAATCCATACAACAATCGGTTAGTTTGCATTCCTTTATATTAGTATTAGTTGTGTTAGTATAAATTTATGTTAGATTTATTTTTTTACTGGTCTAGTTCTTGTATGGCCCCTTTTAGGGTAAAAGCCTCCTCCATATTTTTCCATTTATCTTTGTCTTGAGCAACATTCATCCAGTTTTTCCCCGCTAATTCTATTATAATGTTATCTGTCCACGAGTACATACATATACTGTGCGTTAAAGAAAAATTTTCGGCGTCTGTTTCCTAAATCGCTTTTTTAATGGAACTAAGCCAACCAACCATTATTTAGACTTTATAATTTTATGACAAGATATCTTTCAGAATCACCGGTTTAGACCCAGCAGGGCCCCTATATGATAGTCCTACATTACTACATCCGTTACGAGAGACTGATGCCATTTTCGTAGTAGGTATCCATAGTGACCCTGTCGTATATGGTACATCAGAAAATGTCGGGCATGTTGACGTTTGGCTTAATTGTGGCATGAGACATCAACCAGGCTGTCGTGAGAACTCTTTAGGTACGTCTCTTAACATACAAACTTTTCTGAGACTTTTAAATCAAGATTGCAGACTTGGAATCGAATCGATAATTTCCTGAAACGGGTGGCCTCGTCCGTGAAGTGACCATCAATTTTATGATCTACGACATATCTCGTAGCATGAAACAATTTACCTACAATAGTGATTTATTAATTAATTCGTTTTTTAGAGTTATGCAGTCATGCCCGTGCGCCTTATTGCTACGCAGAGTCAATAAACTCCATACAAGCTTTTCCAGCTGCTAAATCTACGAGCTGCGATGACTGGAAAGCTAAGAAAAATATCAACGATGAAGATGAGATTATATATATGGGAGAGAATATTGATAGAAAGTTAGATGCGTAATATGTATTATTATATTGCTTACCCCTGCACAGTAATTATAACATTGATTTTTTTTGCAGCGCAACAGGGATCTTTTATTTGAGAACAAACTCAGCTCGTCCTTTTGGAAAAGGCCTCGATGGAATTCAATATTCTTAAGCGATAATTTACGTAAAACTTAAAAAAAAAACAAATAGAAGCAAGAGCAATATTGGTCTCATGCAAAACTTTTTATGACTTGGCCTACCTTTTTTAGTAGCTATGTCGCAGCCAACTAGCTTAATATGCCGTTCAATTAACAGCTTAGCCTTAACTAGCCTAGCCTAGCCTAGCCTGAAACATATTCAGACGGAGCGTTTGTTACAACATTCAATAAACTGGCTGGCTAATGCTTGGGCCACTCATACGATAGAGTGATCATGTGGCAGAAATAAAAAAGATGACGACAGCTACATACCAACATATGGTAGATTTTGCTATGTTACCCCATAAAGACTGTTCGCTTTTCCTAAACTCAAATACAATAAATAAAACTAAATATTTCAATATGTTTACTAATTTATAAAACCTTTCTCAGAGTTCAAGGAATAAAATTAAAAAAATACTCGAATCGCTGCACTGTAACCGGCATGTCTTCATATTATATTTCAGGAATCACTTTCTCAGATACTTAGGGTATCTCATGAACAATATTTGTTATTTAGGATCCGGTAATACAATTGAACTTGTCAGATGAACAGAAAACTAGTGATTATGATGAAATAGAAATATCTTATTTGGCAACGAAAAAACACAGAGATTATGTAAATATATATATACATGTCTGATTCGCCTAAGTGTCAACGATAACTAACACAATATGTAAGCTGATAAAATCAAATATATAATTTTGTGTATATACTTTATTGTTACTTATTCTGATTTCATAAAAAATATCGGTATTTTTCTCAAACAAAACGGCGGCGATCTCTGCCTGGCGACATCTGCCTCCTGTAACATTAAAAAAAAATATTGGGCGGAAGTTGTGCCACACTACCTTTTTTATTTTTGGTTGTTTTCTTTTTTTCAGTATATTTGTATTTGATCATTGCTCGAATATAAAGTTTATAGTTGAAATTATTCCGTATAACTTTTTTAGTATCTGTTGTTCTCTGCATGTAAAAAATTTTGCTGCATAAGTAATTGTAATAATTTTAAACGGCTCAGCCGCTATTGATATTTTTTCTCTATGGTTTATACTCTAATCGTATGCTTATAATTTGCCATCCATTTCTGTGAAATACCACTAATTAAAACGCCTGGTAGAATGTTGTTAGCAATTATTATAAAATGATGTCTCTATTTTTAGTGTTGGTTCGCGTGAGTGACTTATCAGATGCTTACCTACGACCATTGCGTGAAACTATAGTGCCCCAACTTTCGGGAAAAATCAACAATTTGAATGTTGTTCATCTGAATGCTCACAGCATTCCAGCACATTACATGGAATTTCTAGCCACCTTCAATTCCATTTTTGTATTTGAGACTTGTTTAAAACCTTGTCTCTCTTCGACCTCCTGCCTTCCTGGTTTTTAGCTCATAAGAAACGACTGAATGAATAAAGTTGGTGGTGGTGTTACCATATACCTTAGATCAAATCTTTCTATGACAGGGCTCTCTTCCTCGCCCAGGCTCCCTGCAGATGATAAGGTGAAGCATCTTCTACTTGAGGTTTCCCTCGGTCATATTAAGGTGCTGCTAGGGGTGTTCTACGTCTTAGTCTATGGCTTTTCTTCTTTCAATAAAATTCTTGACAAATACATCCCATGTTTTGACCGCGTTATCTTGATGTGAGATACGTGTTTGCTTTAAGGAGACCACCGATCGATTAAGCTCTTAAGCATTGTTGATTCATACCGCCTTCTCCTACTGACGCTAAATACCACTCACCACTATCCTAATTCGACGCCTTCACTTCTTGATCTTATGCTTGTTTCCTCTGTGAAGTTGGTGGACTTTCAGGGTTTTCATACCATGACTGTATTTTTCTAACCCATAAAATACGTACACACACCACATAAGTTATTTTGCAACGTAATTTTACAAAAATTTAAAATTTGTTAGCTGGTACACTTGATTAGCCGTCTGTAGCTGTGGCTCACACTCATACCTCTCAGGCTCAGTCAAGAATCTGGGCATACATCTTGATCAGACTATATCCTGGACAGTGCAAATAAGGGAGTTACATAAAGAGAGGAACGGAGATTACTTCGAACAATAAAAGTATTGGCAACTTTCTACATTTTCAAGCCGTTTTTCATTTTCTGAAAATTTTCAGTGTTATCTAGGTATTAATAAAATAAAAGGTTTTTGGTAGGCCTTGTCCATATTGCGCAAACAATTTATTGATTATACAGATGTTGCGAAATATTACGTATGAATCAACAAATGTTTTGGATATTAGCAAGTATAATTAAACCATATACTACATGTTGTCTTAATTCATCTCAATAAATAAGAATTATGAATTCCTTCTTTAATATATACATTTATTAAGTAGAGTAAAAATGTATTTAAATTGTAGAAACACCCTGCTTGGACACTTTACAGACACAGTGCTTCAGCTCTCCACTACGCCACCCGGAGACACTGACACAGCAAGAAATTATGTTAAATTTGCAGCTTTTGGCTTCAGCGTGCGACTCTCATCCCTAAGGTCGTATTTTCGATCACCGACTATGCACCAATGGATTTTCTTTCTACGTGCGTAATTAATATTCTTTCTAACGGTGAAGGAAAACATCGTGAGGATACCGCGGAAAGAGGCTTGCGTGTGTCAGACACGATTTCAGGAGGCTGAAATGATATCATGAAACAGATACAAATTACTTTCTTAAGAATTCTCAACGCGCCCTTACAATCTTAATATTCTCCTTATTCTTGTATCATTTATGGGAAACTCTATCTTGTTATATATCACAACCCATTGTTACCTTTGTTAATTAGTTTATTCAACACAAACACGAGCAATTAATTTATATTCTCATAGAAACGCTCAAACGCTATTATTTATGTATGTGTGTAAGTTAAGAATATTGTAATACCAATGGAACGGAATAAAAAAGGGTTGTGGTTGGTATTGTCAGGAACAAATCATAATCCTTATGGGAAAAGTAGATGATAATTTAAATAATACATTAATAAATAAGCCAAATTTTTTAACACCCTGTTTCATTAACTATGACATAATACTCAATGTTATATAAGAAATACAAAACATGAAACACGATTACCTACTTCGAATTTTCTTAAATTAAGTAATTCAACAACAATACAACATTTAATTTATTATTAAATTTAAAATGAAATTCAGTGTTTTTGGAATCTTTCTTAGTAAGTTGGTAAAAATATTAATAAAATATATTATTAATTAATTAGCTAATTAGTTTTTAAGAAAAATTTTTATTTTTCAGTGTTGTATCAAGTAGAAGCCGCTTCGTTATGGTGTTATGGAAGGTTGTTTTAATTTTTTTAGTTAAGTATTTAATTAATTTAATTTTAAACAATTATTACTACTTCTTCTTTTTCAAATTTAAACTATTATCTTTTTGTCTCTGAAAAGGGTAAAAAGGCCGAATATTTTATAAACGCTTCACTAACAATGACTTAAATAGTTTTTAATTATTACAGCGAAGACTATCACACAATTACACCGCTAACATCACCTTTAGGTTTGCTCGATTCTCCATTCAATGTAAACCTAAGAACCGTTATATTTACATTTGGGTTTAATGGCAAAGTAAATGGGAAGGAAACATTAGCAATAGTGAACGCTTACATGAAGTACAAAAAGGATAATCCAATTAACTTTATTCTACTCGAGTGGGAGAAAGAAGCAGCCAGTGATTCTGTCGGATATATAATTCAATATTCAACAACGGGAATACATAACGCCAAGAAGGTGACATTTTCAAAATTTCATCTGCGATATACTATAGGTCGGTTATCGAAAGCTGGCGCGTTCACCGTACTCACACTAATGCAATTTCACTATACAGTTGTTTAAAAATATGACTTTTTTGCCAAGCTATATATTTTAGTCTACTCTGGTTTTAGTAAGGTTAGGTGGGTTGAAATAAATAAAAATGTGTAAAATAATTAAAAACATTGTGCACAACTTCACGAGATTGTCCTATGTTTAGACGGAATATATTTCATAAGACATTTTTTTCAAAGTATTCTAACCTTTTTTTTTTTTTTTTTTTATACGAGGTGAAAATGCGCTTACGCAGGCCCGCATCAAGGATGTCGAGCTTGACGCGGGTACCGTGGGGCTGGGTCTACACTCAAAACCCTCTGCTATTCAGAGGGGTAGCGAGACCCCACCCACTAAAAACACCTCAGCCCTTCACATGCCCTTAATATGGGCCCTCAGGGTTCGCTAGGCATTCTACCCAAGGGACCAGGGCTTATATCCGACATAGAGGGCTCATTCAAGACCTGCGGTTCCGGGCCACTCGAGGTCGAGCCCCCAGCCTTGAACTACCGGTCAGTCTACGGTCATCCCCAGACCTCTCCCTCAATCGCTCAGCTGCCTCCTTCTGCAGCATTACATGCTCACAGAAGGTGACTATTGCACTCCAGGCCTCCTCACTTCCTAGCATAGCTAAAATAATACCCGGTAAAGAGAGGTCCGACCCTATGACCGATACCAGGTCATGACGCTCCCTTGTCCAGATGACACACTCAGCCACAGTATGCTCCGCCGTGTCATTTGAAGCGCCGCAATGGTGGCACAACGGATGCATCTCCCTTCTAGGCACCTTATGCAGATACCGCCCAAAGCATCCATGGCCAGACAGTACCTGCGAAAGCCGAAACGTCACAGCACCCCAACGCCTATTCACCCAGTCTTTTAAGACTGGGCGAATTGCCCCTATTGTCAATGCACCAGCGCGGGGCGCTGCTAGATCGTCAAACCACCTTTCGAAAAGAATTTCTCTGGCATGACGCCTCATATGCCCCGCAATTTCCCCCCACGTGACGTTTCCGTTAACTATTACCTCGGCCTTCGCACGGTATAAGGCAGCGATAAGTTCCACCTCCCGCTCCCAAGGAGGAGTACCAGCTAACACACAGGCCGCCTCGAACGATACGGTACGGTAGCAGCGAGCTGCCCGAACCGCAATCACTCGTTACGGCCTCCGTATAAGCATACGGTTCGTCCGCCTGATCAGCGCGTCGTCCCAAATGGGGGCCCCGTACAGGGCCATACTGCGAATGATTCCGCAGTACAGCCGGCGCACGCTCTGGCATGGGCCTCCAAGATTAGGCAAGAGCTTGCCAAGTGCTCCTGCCGCCCTCACAAGTCTCCCCTCGAGAGATTTAAAATGGGGCTCGAAATTCCAGCGACCATCTCTAGATGGTTCTAAGGGATGGTCTTGTTCTAACAAGACCAAGATACTTCATGGAGGAGGCCACTGAAATCCTAACGCCTTCGACCACCAATGCCGCCCCCGAAGGAGGACCCATCCTCGGGCCATGAAATAGCAGGGCTTCCGTTTTGTCAAGGGACACCCTGAGACCCAGGGCCTGGATCCGCCCAACAACCAGCCTAGTACCGGCCATCGCAAGCTGAGCCACCTCCCCAAATGACCCTCCGCTCGCCACGACTAGAGTGTCATCTGCATAGCAGAAGAGGCGCATCCCAGGAAGCAGTGCACCTCGGAGCACCCAATCATAGCTAATATTCCACAGAAACGGTCCCAGAACTGATCCCTGTGGAACCCCGCACAACACCGGATGGCGAACGATTTCACCCTGTCCGTTCACAATTGCCACCTGTCGTCCTTCCAAATAGCTCCCTACTATTCGGCGCAAGTACAGGGGAACCCCGAAAAATTCAAGGGCCTCCCTGATCACGCCAAATGGAAGGCTATTAAAGGCATTAGCAATGTCAAGAGACACTGCCAACACCCTCCCGCCCCGCTCGACTACTCTCTTGGTGTACTGTTTTAGGTCCATGAGAGCATCGATCGTAGAGCGTCCAGCCCGGAAGCCATATTGGGCCTCGTCCAGGTCCGGCCCCACGATCGAGAGGTGACGGCCCAAACGAGAGGCAATAATCCACTCCAACGCCTTACCAGCTTCGTCTAAGAGAATTATGGGCCGGTAAGCTCCAGGGCTGTTCGGCGCACGACCTTCTTTTCGGATGAGACACAATTGGCCTTCCTTCCATGCCGTCGGGAACCGTCCACTACGTAAACATAAGTCAAACAGACCCCGAATGGTTTCCCCCATGTGAGGAAAAGTTACCGCCAGGACCCTAGCATGCAAGCCATCTGGGCCTGGTGCCTTCTTTCTGCTCTTCAGGCGACAAAGTATGGACTCTATTTCGGAGTCAGTCACCTCAGGAGCTTGCTCTCTATCGACATCCCCATCCACCACCGAGGTCACCATTCTCGGAGGGACGATGTTCGGAGGCAGAGGGAAAAGCCCCGAAATCACCCTATCAAGCAAGGCGGGCTCAAGAGTCTCCGTTAGGGGAGCCCCTGCGCCCTTTAGCCTTTTCCGAGCTGCTTGGTAAGGGCGCCCCCATGGATCACTGTCTAACTCCTTTAAGAACTTTTTATGTGCCTCGTTCTTGGCGTCTAAGATAGCCACTTGAAGAACCTTCTTGTGTCTACAGTAGACCAACCGCAACCCCTCTCTAACCTGCGGATCATCACTTCTTCGTCGGCAGCTTCTAAGATAGGCCCTCCTTGCACCACTACATACCCTGCGAAACTCTTCGATTTCCCGCGTCCACCAGTAGATTGCCTTTCGCTGAGGTGGCGGTCTCCACTTAGGCATGGAGGCGTTGCACACCTCAGTCATGTTCCGTTGGAATCTGCGGACGCCCTCCTCCACACATTCAACCGGGGTCGAATCCGCACACCACGCTTTAACAATGGCAACCTCTTCCGCACGCTCCCGGTTGAGTCGACCAACGGTCCAGCGCGGAAAAGTCCGACGACTGGTCCGTGGCCTCAGAGGTGGCCCTACAGAAGCATTAACGACAAACCTAATGTAGCGGTGATCTGAAAACGTCTCCAAATCCCTGATTACCTCCCATCCAGACAACCTCCATGCGAAGTTTGAGGAGGCAAGCGTGACATCTACCCGAGACACTCCCTGTGGTCGTACACATGTAGGCTCCGTCCCCCAAAGTATTCTAACCTTACCTAACCTAACCCAACCAAATAAGTAAACAATCACAGACAAAATAATAATGAGAAAAAAAAGATCAACATGTACAGTAAAGACCAACATAAGCAGTAGCAAAAGCAAAACAATAACTGTTTCTTTTATACTCCGCTTCGCTTGACCGAGCGCGAGAGAGACGGACAGTCTTTTCATGATGCAGATGCATGATGATTTCAGTTTGACATAACGCCTCGCGCTTATTCACAGACACTACACAAGCACAAAGTGTAAATGTGTTGAAGCCGCCAGCTTTAGATAACATACCAATAACTATAAATCATAATGATATTAATCTTTATAACAACGTTTTTCATATTGTAGATTGGATGTCTATTAGGAGATGCACTTATGGAATTGTCAGAACATGGTCTTGATTTGGATAAAGTGCATTTGATAGGACATTCCCTAGGGGCTCATCTTGTGGGACATGCTGGAAAACGAACACAACAAAAGGGAACGCAGCTACCAAGGTAGTATATACTTCCTACTACGTAGTAACTAGTTTAATAATACCAATTGTCTTTTTACACGCTTTATATTAGCTTCACCTGTATGTATGTATGTAACCGATTCCTTCGTACTCGATTTTACCCACTTTAAACAGGCAGATTTTATTCAAATTTTGCGCACCTGTCAAAGATCGATGACAATGCAATAATCCGAAGAAAAAAAAAATGTAACTAAAAAATAAATAGTAGTTTAAAAAAACTAAAAAACACGCTTTTAAAGCACATCAAACTAAAAAGTGAAAAATAATTCCTAATTTAGGCTGAAAATGGTAATGAACAAAAAATACTGGTATTATTGTGAAAAAGCGTGGGTTGCTCTATAGACGAAAAATATGGCACAGAGCGCCTCACGCTTTTTCACAATAATACCAGTATTTTTTGTTCATTACCATTTTCAGACACTTATGTCGTGTTTTCTTTTAGCCAACTCATTATTAATTAGAATATTTTTTTTTCTTTAAATCGTAGAATCACGGGCTTGGACCCAGCAGGACCACTGTTCACAGATCCCATTAATTTAGCTCTCGGACTAGAAAGCACTGACGCCTTTTTTGTAGATGTATTACACACAAATCCACAACGATTGGGAACGTCGGATAGTATCGGAGATGTTGATATATGGGCTAATTGTGATTTGGAATATCAACCTGGCTGTTCAGAATCAAAAGGTATAATACAATTAATGCATAAATTAGTTTACTATTTTTGCACACAGAAAAACATCTATTATATATAGCCTAATTTTATATATATATACATATATGTTCTTGTTACATTTGTAATTAAAAATATTTGTAATTTATAACATAAAATTGGTTTCCAGACTCTTGCAGCCATGTACAAGCAGCCATATATTTTGCCGAATCTGTGAATTATCCTTCATCATTACCAGCAGTGTCGGCGGAGAGTTGCCATGATTGGAGCAACGGAGATTATAATAAGAGCGATATTTTATACCTCGGGATAACTTACAATAGCCAGTTAGTTAAACGATTTTCTTTGCTTAAGCTAAAAACAACATTCTATAGCTAACTGAGAATAGGTATAAAAACTATATTTACAGGCCTTATACTTTATTGAGTTAATTATTTATGACAGCATAATACAAAGCTCAGCTCTGACACTCATTGACAGCTCAGCAGTGACCTAACAACTCCAACCAACCACTGCTAGATTTTATAGCATATTTTATTAGAATATTTATACACATATTTTTTTTCAGAGCAAAAGGGGATTTCTTTTTAAGAACTAATTTGAAGTCACCATTTAGAAAAGGAATCGATGGTATTCGTCCCTGAAATGATATATAAAATATTGTATAATATTTTTTAATAAACTTTACGTTTTTTAAGTAAATTTATTCATAAAAATAAAAATTCCAATAAAAAAATTCATTATTTGAGTTACTTAGACGTTAGTAATGTATTTGGCTTTCTTTAAAGTATCACCAATTAATTAAAAGGAATACAGAAAAGTCAACAGTATATATAATTATGTTAAAATAATTTATTCATTTTACATTTTTATGGCATATACAAGTTAATTATAAAGTATTTATTAATTTTGCCATAAGTTCGTAGACTTCTGTGTAAGATGTTCGAACCAATAACTCTGCTTAACTTATTTGCTGGAAATTACAGAAAAAAAATGATCTGACATAAAACAAAATTGTGTGAATTGATTTAAATGAGTACTTCCTTTTTCTAATATTAATGAAGACTTACCTACCTAGGACTAAATATTGTTATTTATCAAAACTTATTGCAAGTCCAATTACACAATTTATAGTCCGGTCAAATTAGACTAAAAAATAGTGGTCAAATAACAAAAATTTCCGGAGAGCCAAAAATTGGAGGAGAGCTAGGGTTTACCATTACAAATAAAGTTTTAAAAAACAACCATCGATCATATGTGTGCTACTAAAGTTATTAGAGGTCAAAGGTCAAAATTTGAGGTTTTTTGAATTTTTCTCGAAAACGGTAAGATTTATCAAAAAACGTTTTTTTGCCAAAGTTGTAGATCTTAAAATCCTCTACAAAATTGAAAATCACCATTTTTTTCTTAAGAGTCACCATTCCTGAGACACCGCGCTTCTAAGAGTCACATACTACATTATATGCACACATTTCCACGCCACCTACGCGGCGCGTTTTTTTAGCGTAGTTTTCCCTGTACTCCACTGTCATGACAAGTTTAGGATAATTTAAGGGAACAATACCCGCCGTTCGTCAAGTTCTAGATATTACCTTATTATTGATATTGTTATTGATTATTGGGTTAAGTATTGTTTTGATTTCTTTAAATATTTTAATCAGATTTTAATTTTAGAAATTAATACTCTTGGAATTCTACTTCAACAGTCAAATAAGATATCTTCTTCTTCCTCTTCCTCTTGCTGGATGTACATAAATGAATCAAATATAGCCGAGTCATTGGTCTCTTAATTAAAACCACAGGAATCTTCCTCTATTGTACTCAACTAGTCATTTGAGCAGGACTGACCTTGGCAATTGGTACATGCTGGAGAACACAATAACCCTGTGGCATATTTGCAATTGCAAAAAATAGTGTTGAGGAGTTTATTCTGGAGCTGGTGGGAGTAAAGTTTGAATCGGCTTCAGAGTATTATCTATTCATTTCCAACCCCAGTTCTGAGTTCAGTTGAAGTGTCAGTGTTGAATATCAGATACTGATGTTGGAGGAAGACATTATAGTTATAAGTACTTGTTTCTTGTTACGCGAATAAAAAAAAATAAGTATCGGTATTTATCAATGCAAGCAATTTTTTATAGCTAAATAATTCACAAGAAGAAAGCGAATTTCTTCCATAATTATCGTTTGAGGTGTTTCCACACATGTATTTACAGAAAATGATTACTCATTTTCTGTAAATACTTTAGCGCAGTCATTCAAATCTTTTCTTTTTGTTATTTTAAATGTCTTACCTAACCTCTAACTTCCAAAAGCGAATCCGACGTTTTTATATGGAAGCAATATATCTCTAATCGATGTTACAGCACAATTGACGGAAATATACGAATTAGTTCATTTTTTAAAACGGCAAAATAATGGCATTATTCTAATTTATTTTTTATGATTTGTTGTGTTGTGTGATGTTGCTTTTGTCAAAGGCAAAATATAATATCAAACGCCTTTGAAAAAGTCATAGCGACGACACGTGACATATTTTTTTCTAAAATTGCGCCACGAAGAATAACTATCGCAAAAAATATTGAAGGAAGTACACAACCACTTAATTATTATTATATTATGATAATTTAAATTAATTAAAATATTCTTAAGCTACATAGAAATAATAATAATTTAAATAGATAAAAATAATATTAAAACAAATTTAAAAAGTTTGGTCCTTGAGTCTTTTAATGCTGGCCACATTTCCTCGCTGTGTTGCGATACTTATTTTTTTAGTGAGGATAGCACCAGCTTTGAGGTCATCGGTACTATTTACCAGTTGTTAAGTAAAATCTTTAATTAGCACCTAAGCACTTGAGCCCCAAGGCCCAAGAGTGAAAAGGGGAACAAAATCGATTAATCATTTATCATTTTCGTCTGGTATGATGCCGCGGCAGCTTTTGTGTTCGTCCGTGAGACGGGGAGTATCTCCCAAACCAAAACTTGTCCCATCAACCAAGGTATCAAAAACCTCCCATCCGTCCCCTTGTCATCGTCTGTAGCGATGCCTGTTGGCTCCAAAATGGCTGGAATATTGACGAAGGCAAGAGAACGGCGTATGATTTCTTTAAGCCCGACGTCGCGAGAAAAACATTGGACAGTAGGGGGACGCTGGCCAACGCTACCCTTATGTTCACCTAGCTAAGGCTTAACTTAACGCGGGGCAACGGTCAAGAATAGCTACTGAAGATCCACGAGCAGACGACACGGAGGGCTATCGTACTCGCAGACATCTATCGCAGCTAGTGAGGCATCTTACTTCAAAGCCACAGACAGGGTCACTTATTATAGGAGTACTTATACTCTTAAGCGAAGGCTGATGGCAATTCGAGGTGACTCAGGGAGCAAAAGAGTGCCAGTATTTGGTGAAGGATAAGTATAAAGCCAATGACCTGCGTCCCTAGACCTCACTGCCACCAACCCTGCGCGGTCGTGTTGAGGTGAATTGGTGGTACGTAATAAGGTTTGGAATTCAGATTTACAAAGAAGATCCCAGCTTTGAAAGATTACGGTAGGGCGGATATTCGAGCCTCTGTCGGATGCTTATCACGCGTTTCTTGCATCTTGTAAATTCGCAATATCGTTTATAGAATAAAATGTAAGGATTCTACCTACCAGACTGCTATATTTGTGAGCAGATGAGAGAAACGTATAAACGATTTATCTTTTGTATAAATCACTTACGACATCTCGCTCCGGCTCCAAGTCTTCGTCAACCGCTGTCTCCGCCGTATTCTGGGTATCTCCTAGTCCGAGAAGAACTCGAACGAGCCACTTTGGCGCTGCCGAAAAACCCTTATAAGCAGATCTAGCGACGCAAGTGTAACTCGATAGGCCTTTTACTCCGAAGATATTCTAATTACTACCCAAAGCAGGCGCTTGGCTTGATAGGAACCCAGAAGCCTGACCGTCCCAAGCAAACCTAGAGACGTTCTGTTGCAGATGAGGCAAAGAGAGCCAGAAAGACTTCAAAGTAAAATGCGAAGCTCAAGACCGAACGCGATAGAGACTCATAAGGCATCAATTCAAGTAAATCATAATCATAATATCAAACTAAAAATTAATAAGATAAGCAGATCTTTAAGAGCTGTTTTAGATTATAAATATGTATATTTTGGTTATCAAATACAGCACAGCTACCTTGGCAAATTATACTCATATGTAAATACGTGTAATTAAAGAAAACCCGCACAATTCTCCTTCACAAGAAATTGTAGTTACAGATGAACGGTTACAATACCCGTACCGACAACATGCCGTTCTAAATAACACCTATTTAATTCACGTTTGTTAAGGTTATTTACAGGCAATTTACACGAATCAACTACAAAAGATAATCTAAATTTAAAATATTAATAACATGTGTGTCTTCCTACTGAGCAATAGCAAGTTTAAATAGTTTAAATATTATGTATCGAATCTGATGAATTGGGGCTGAACCATTTCCACAAAAGGAAATAAACTATTATTAAAACTGACCATATCTTCATCATGCTTCTTCTGATAAAGATCTGGGCTGCCGGCATGCGCTAGATGGTCGCTCTTACAAACAATAATAACTTAAAAATAAGCAAAAAAAAATCTCCTTGTAACAGACATATTTCTCAGTCTTACTCCGCTATTTAAAAAAAGGGTGCGTGTACTTATGTACGCGCGTAAGAAGTTATACTTCTTTGGCATTATTAATAATAGTTTTTGATTGCAAGAAAATAATTAATTACAATTAAATAATCAAAGACTGGAAAAGGAGTCATTATAGTCAATAAAGTTCAGTTTACATTTGAAAAATTAAATAAATACACATTTATTATTATTCTTACATTAAGTGTAACATAAATTCCATTATTATTCGAATGTTGTTTTTAAATTATGTCCAATTCCGTAGCATCTTCCGTGGGCAACTTCATTCTGTTAATTTTGTGTAACGGTGCGCGCGCATCGTAAAATTTCACTCTCATCAATTTTTCATAACGCGCCTAAAGAAGTATAACTTCAAAAAATACAATATTAATTTACTTACCTATTACAAAAATAATATTATTATTAAATTCCGTTAAGGGTTCACTTTAGTTTGTTAATGGAGCAGGTCGGTTTTATATTATGTTATACATAATAATTTATTTAAATTAGATTACAGGATCCATTCTGGCTATTAAGTACTACTTAAAACTAATTTTCGGACGAATGCTTATAAAAGTAGATGTGGGACTAGCAAGACACAAAGCAAGATTTTCTGGGTGACCTCTGGAAATGAAACGCGGACCTCCGGGTTGTCATTGAATAATTGCCTTGACGAACTAAACCATAGAGGCTGCACATACTTCTACTTTTTTGAACTAAAATGTCTACTGGTATATTGGTCTTGTCAATCCATTTTTATTGTAATCAAAATGCTTTAAAAATAACACTTTTATGCGAACCCCACTCGTACTCAACTCGACTCGTAAGTCAAACGATTATACGCACTGTTTATCATTTTATAAAAACCTTATCGCTTTAATACTCTTTACATTGACAATTTTTTGGCATTACCTTGATCCACATTGTACATAGTTTAAACAGTTTTTGCTAACATATTTATTACTACCTTATCATTTATAATGCGGGAAAAGGATAGATTACTTAAAACATTAGACAGAATCCTAGATAAACGCTTAAGTATTTACTATTTATGATACAAGTTAAGACTGGCTCAAATATCAAATTGAATTAGCCCTAAAATTAAGTTAAAATTAGGATCCCCTTAATTCCGTGAAATGAGACTTGGAGACGAAGCTACTTAACAAGCATATATATTATTAAAAGTTGGTATATTAATAAAAGTTATTTGAACATAATGTTTATTAATATACCAACAACATATATAATAAAGCAAAGGAAAAAAACAGAAGAAGAAGCGGCTGAAAAAGCTAAAGCATGCAAATACAGGGGGCTCCCAATATGATTTTGTCCCATGCGGTGTCGAGACCCTTGGTCCGTGGGGTCCTAGCGCTATAAGGCTTTTTAAGGAAATATCAAGCTGCAGCTACCTCGGACAAAGATTTAGTCTAGCTTTTCAAAAGGGGAACGCTGCCAGTACCTTCGGGACCTTGCCTAAAGGGACTCCTTTTAATAATATATTTAAGTTATTATGTTTTAAGGTTAGTAATTGTGTTTCTAATATTATTAATAGTATACAGAAAAAATTAATAATATTATACGTTTAATATCATACTAAAGATATATTAAGAAATTTGTAAATACTATATATTTTTTTATATCAAATTAAATTAGGGGCATGCCTACCTTCCCGCTGGCTTTCCATGAAGAATAGAGTCTGTCAGTGTAAACTTAGTGAAAAAGTATGGCCGCGACGGAAGCCAGTCACGCATTGACATCGCTCGTACTGCGTAACAAATGCATTATAGTAACAGGGTCGTGTTAGTACTGTTCTAATTGTTTTTGTATGTAAATCAACGTTAGTTTACATACAGACATAGTAAGGTGTTTGAACCTTCGGCTAACTGCAAGGATACATCACGGTCAATGTGTATAATTTAAACAATTGTTTTACAACGGCCGCATATAATAAAAATAGTATTTTCTAAGGTGAATCAACTAATTACAACTTAGAAATACAGCCTAGGTGCATTTCTAATTCTTTTTTTTTGTCTGATTCATTTTGGGGATAAAATTTTTTTATATGCCCATGAACACTCACAGATCACCGGATAAATAAACAAAAGAACTCTAAAAGATGTGTACATAGCATCTCCCATTTACTCCCACTTTATGATCCCTCTAGTGAACTGCGAATCAAATTGAGTACAGGTATAAATAGATATCAGTCTTAAAAGTTCTAATTTTCATATTATGTAATTTCTGTTTTACTGACACAGTTCATAATTAGGCGCAATTCACTATTACATAATACACTTGTCATCTAATTTCTTTGTCTCTGTGTTAATCTTACAAAATAAAACAAGCATATTAGATTTTATAAGCAGAACCAATAATCATACAACTATGAAAATAGAAAACCTTTTTTCAATTTTTGTAACCGCATACTAAAATTCTTTTGCAAATATATTTTTTATACTGGAGCTGACGATGTAAGTAACTCTAGGAGCCATAAAGGAGCATGGGAAAGCCACGATTGGTCATTCATGAATGATTTTCTTAATAGGCGATCAGATTGCATTACTCAAGGAAAACAATTATTGTATCGACGGGATTCAAACGTATCTCTGAGCTAAGCCTTGATGTGTCGTTTTAGGTAAAAAATGATAAAACCGACAAATTTCCGCCTTATTCAAATAAAATGGAAGACTGAAGGATTCTCGTCCAAAAGGCTGCTGCAATTAAAATACGTATCACGTCTCGTGGTTTAAAAACTTTGCATTCAGCACCACTCGATATAGGCCGAGTTTATTACCATTCAGTACGTCTGGCTTGACACGCGTGTTTAGTGAAGAATGTGGAACGAAATATGGACACTCGTATTGGTTACTGGTCAGTATTTTTACAACTTTAATCTGTTACAAATGTGATGTACCAATGCTTTATTATATCAAAATATCCATAACTGATAATTTGATTTTTTTTTTTTTGCAAAAAAACAATTGAATCGTTTGTTTATTTAAATTAAACCACAATGTACTAACTATAAGCATCACATTTAGAAACATCGCCTTATAGTGGACTGAAAATACAAGTGAAATTCCTTAAGATAATGTTCTGAAAGTGACATATTTTTTTAACAAGGGTGGAATTTTTTGGGCCTTCCTACTATTACTCTAAAGGTGATATCAGACGGTTCACTCGAATGATTGTTCACTCGAGTGAATGCTTCATTTTTTTTCATTCTATGTTCACACGGCTTAAGACGAAATGATACAGAAATGAACATTCATTGTTCTTTCTTTTAAATATGGCATCGAATAAAGTCGTACGTCTTGGAATTAATTTAATTTGTGATCATTTAATCAAAGAGTTGACAAAAAAGAAGCAAAGAAAACGTCGACGGTGGTGGGTGCGACCATGGATTGAGAAAGAAGAAGAAATTTATTTAAAAAAAAAAGTAATGTATTTTGATCGTTCCACTTGAACACCATTTTGCCGCATGAAAACAATATAATAACACACAGAAAAAAAAAGTTATAACTTCGTCGACAACGTGATGTCCGTCGGCTACAGGACTCGAAACAAAATGGCCGAATCCGAATGAACGTTCTCTCAGTGTTCAGACCGTTCATTTCTCGTTCATTCGGAGTGGGAATGAAAGATACCGGATGCCAATATCCAACACTGTTGGATCGGTTCACTAATGAATTCATTCGGCACTCGTGTTTCATTTTTTGTTCAGACATTTCATTTCGAGTGAAATGTACCGAATGAAAGGTGAAAATGAACAAAAAATGAACCGTCTGATATCACCTTAAGAAACGAGACATCTTCATCATCAGCTTTGGAGATGCGAATTAGAGCTAGGGAGGTAATCAATTATTGAGCGCAGTTAAACTTGACCAAATTATATAATTATTGCAATCTAAAAGTTATTTTTTCGAAGGTCCCTAAGTTGTATCGAACCAAATTGCAGAATCGTTGTTGACCTCCTTGCCATTCCTGTAATTATAAAAATTGCAACAGACTAAAACATAATTTTAATTATAAACTTTTTTAGGTTTCATACCGTTAAGTGAAATGGCAATGCTACGGTGTTATCAAGGGTAAGAATACTTAGAATACTTATATTGAAGTTAATTAAGAAAAGTGCCTGCAAACGAATATTTCCATCCGACCTAATTAAGAAAAATAGGTTCTATAACGATATTTTTCCGTTAATTGTTAATTTTTATTCCCCTAAATCACCTTTGTTTTACACAGAATCGATATTGCGAGTTTCCTATAATAACATTAGCTAAAGAAAAAAATGTGAACAATAATAAGGTAAAAAAAACAATTATAACTAAAGAGAAGTGATTAACTCGTATGTTAATTAGCCCGAACATTATATAAACGTATTGTTTCCTCTATACACTCTCGTTCATTTAACTTTTGAATACAAAAGAGCCCTGTTTTAAAATCGGTTATACATGGTTTTATAAATGTTATGTTAAAAAGACAGCTTCATAAATAATAATCGTTATACAAAAGCAGTCGTATCGATGCCACAGACAAAGTTCTACTAAGTTTTTTATGCCAGGATCTGATAATGATTGAATTGATTTCCATAAAATTAGGCACACTGCAACATTTTTATTAAAAAAAAAACATTTTTGGCCTGATGCTGTTCTCTATAAAACAGTCTATAACGTTATAAAATATTCTTAACTTGATCTTGTAACAAATTAAATTCAAAGTCACTTATTATTATATAAATTGCGTGATTGGCCTACTTTTATTGAAATTTTGAGCATGCGATGAAACTCGCCTTTCACATGTCAATACGTTCAGCTTTTATACATGACAAATCCTCAAAATATAATATAATAACAAAAATTACACGCACAATTTACCTTTTATAGTATTGTTTATATAGTCCCGAGTAGCAAATTAATGCGGCTAGGTCTTCCTTAATCAGGACCTAAGCAAAGGTCTCATTTATAAACCTTTATACATAGATTTGGTTACATAATTTTACACGAAAAGTGACAAAAACAAATGATAAGGAACATTAAACAGCTATTTAAGGCTTACAATGAGTATATGAAAAATGAGGTTAATTTTCGTTTCGATAATGCAACAAATGTCTATGTAATCCGTAATAATGTCAAAGAATTATGTACAGGAAATCATTGTCGTATAGTATCGAATATATTTCCTGCAGGCGTAGATAAGAGCAGCAGCTATATACTCGTATATTGGTAGAAGAGTGGCATGCACTCTTATCCCTGAGGTCGTAGCTCGTAGCTACGAACCATGGCTGATCACCAATTTTCTGTCTATTGCGCATTTAACACTGCTTCTACGGAGGAGGAAAACATCGCGGACGGTCGTTTTACTTTGGAGGATATATTTCCGACTGCCAAATAAGGCGTTTAAGGCGGCAAACGAATAATAATAAGAACTCTAAAGATCACTAGCGCTATACAACACTTGGTAGATTCTGCTCTATGACATGCTGCTCTATAGGTGCAATTGATGTTGTCCTGGTTCTTCCAGAACAAAAATCCACAGCGCTGTCGAGACGCGAAAGCCCTCAGAGTTTAAAGTCGCACTAGAATAATAGGCTGTATTATAATTATAGCGTCTGTTTTACGTTTTATCATTTTCATCACTTAATTAATTTAATTTTTTAAACATAATAAACTCAACACACACTGAATGCGTAGTTCAGTAGAACTTACATTATGTTTTACGATCTTAGCAGCCCTTTTAAAATAAATTAAAAACCTTGGTTTACATAGACCACAATCCGCATTGGCGTTACGAAACTGCGATAATTTTTTGTCCTTTACCATACAATAAGTGAAACCTTGATGATTTAAATTTAAATATAGCATAACCTACATTATTAAAATTTATACATACAATATTCAGCGGTTATAAAATACACATCCTAATCATTATACACACACGTCCTCCCTCGGTTATGTCTGAAGTATTTTCTAATCCAAGTTTATTACTGTAAAACGTTAGTAAAAAAATATTATCACATATTTATGTATGAAAGCAAATACCTCACACCTCAGGGATGAGAGTCTGCAGCCATTAGGCCAACTAATATATATCTGCTGCTGTAATCTACGCTTGCAGTCGATACAATATATATAGATAGACAACTATTTCCTCCTACACAATCTACCTTATTACTAAGACGTTTTGGTGCATTATCGAAACGAAAATTAACATCCTTATTCATAAATTTGGTTTTATTTTGATAATTTATGTGCTAATTACTCCTCGAACTTTAGCATGGCCAACGGAAATCTTTGACATTATTCCTGAGTGTTGTTAAATGCATTTAAATGCAATTATTATTCTAAACAACTGAATATAAAAATACGCGTCGAATCGTAAACTACTGTAAGTATTTTCGAAGTGTATTATTTTCAAACATAATGGTAGTAGGCCAAAGACGGAGATGTTTTTGGATTAAATACGTAGACTATAAACTCAGGCTTAATTAATGAGGATAGATATTAATTTATTTTTAATAATTATTATTGTTATGTACACTGTACTATGTATAGAATATTTTATAGAGCAATATTGTAATTTCATTATTTTATAACATACAAAGGCAGTCAGGTCACATTGCCGTGTTACGAGGATTTTGATAAAATTAAAAGTCAATGTTTATGTAAAGATAGGTTTGTATACTCGTATTATCTAAAACATTGCAATGAATAATTTAGTCGCATTATACAATCAAAACAAATATTTAAATAAAATGGTTTTTTTTTATTATATTACTACAAAAACTTTACATAAAGACTTAAAATATAATCTACGCCTAAAAACCAGTGACGCATTCAACTCTTCAGTCCTGGACCTTAGTTTTTACGATATTTTTTTTTCTTAAAGGCAAGCAGGTAATCAGCGTTCTGTATGGACTTTTTCGGTCTATGTCGTGCCGGCATCCTTACTATGTTATTCTCCACCGTAGAAGCGACCTCAGGCATGAGAGTCTGCAGCCATTAGGCCAACTAATATATAGCTGCTGCTGTAATCTACGCTTGCAGTCGATACAACATATAGACATATATACAATATATATAGATAGACAACTATTTCCTCCTACACAATCTACCTTATTACTAAGACGTATTGGTGCATTATCAAAACGAAAATTAACCTCCTTATTCATGTAGGGAGTAAAGCCTCAAATAGCTGTTTAATGTTTCCTCCTTATCACTTTTTTGTCACTTTGCATATAAATTCACGAAACTTGTATGTGTATAAGATTATGCGTTTGTATGGAAGACCTAATAATTTGCTAGTCATTCCCATAAACAAAAGTGATAAGCCTTACTTAGGAATACTAGAATACAATTGCAAAACAATAGTGACATTACGTAATGAATTATTAGCAATAAAGTATGGTTGCTCTTGGTTTAGTATATGCTGCCAACAACTTCATATGTTGAGGCCAACGACCTGATTTTAAAAGGAAACAATACAATTTAAATAATTAATTTCATTTAATTGGGGACAGAAACGGTCTAAATTATGGGTCATTCATTATTATTTAATCTCGTTTCTTAAACATAGGCATACATCAGTTAGTTTTCCAGGAATCACAGTATATGTTACACTATGACTAGCACATGGAGGTTATTTATTTACGATTCAAAATAATTTTAAAAACAATAATATTAGATTATCGTCATGATTTTGTATAATAAAAACAACTGTCTTGGTAAGGAAAATAATTTAAAAAATGTTTTTATTTACTTCTTATTCGACCTCTACAGTTAAGATTAATTCTTTGCGTAACTTAACATTAATATTAAATATTATTTAAGATTATATTTAAGGCCGAGTAAGGAAGGCATGTCATATATCTATTAAATATTAATCTATATGTCGTTTTTGTATAAGAACAATAAGTTTAATAACCAACATTTCAAAAATCACATTACATAGATTTACTAAACATCTCAAACGATATCTTGTTCTATTCTGATACTGAAAATATTCTTATATTGCAAAAATAGTTTTAATATAAATGTGTAGAAATAATTAATATAATTTTTAAAATACTGTTTACGTGTCAAAAGGAAGAGACTGGCTGCCCACAACACAGGGAATCCTAGTGTGGGGGCCAGTGCACTTTACTTTATCTAAATATCTTGTATATTGTGTATAATAAAGTTTTTTCTTTCTTTCTTTAATTATAAAGAACTTTTGACGGCAAGCTCTTCAAACAAAACCATTGCAGCTAAGCTGTTTTAGACCCTTGATTCGCTTCGATGAACTAAACTAAGCCATAGGTTTATATTTGTGTCCGAATGAAAGAAATAGCTAACATACAGATACCGGCAAACTTCTTGAACATTAAACAAGGGAGTGGGGGAAAGTTTGCGCATCTGGGACACAAACGTCAACTGATTTACCAATCACGCGATCGACATGTGACCCTCCCGCCGCCCCTCCACACAGTGATACCTTAAAATCGCTTTTGCGCAGGAAAGGACATTTGTTCAAGCTGTTTGCCGGTATCTGTAACACTATTCTCGTCGTCCCCAACGAAGTAATTCTGAGGCGTTGTACAAAGATTAGAATGCGGCTCATTAATTCATATTCATATGAGATGTTTAAAGTACATTATGGATGTAAAACTGTATAAAGTGTGAGCTATTGAAATATTCGAGACCTTCAACAAAATTGCACCGCGACTAGTAGAACTAAAAACATCCTATTTCATGACTTCCTCTTTAATAAACAATCAAACATTACATGCTGTAATATGGAAGCATCGTCATATAAGTAATACTCGTATCAGTTTTCATTTTATACAAAGTAATAATAAGAAAAACATTAATAATAGTAATTTTATTTTACTATTTCTATTATTAGTATCTAATAAGTACAACTTAACTATTATATGTTACAAAACCAATGAAGTTATTTAATTTTTTTTATTGTTTTGTATTTCATTTAATAATGATTATGTATTTATAAATTATTTAAGGTCTATGGATAATTACACAACATTCTCACTGGATGACCCAACGTCTGTACTAAAATCCTCATGTTTCGATACATCTCTGCCTACCATTGTGTATACATTTGGATACAGAGGGAAATGCACAGGTCCGGCCACCTCAGCTATGCTAAACGGTTACATTGACACAAAGAAACGAAACGTCATCCTTCTAGACTGGGAAGAGGAAGCTAAAAGTAGAATTCTCGGCATATCTTTGGGTTACGCCGTGTTTGCATTGCCCAATAGTAAACGGGTCAGTATCGTTTCATTAGATAAGTATATTATTATCGATTGTTATATATTATAACAGTAGATAATACTATAACACCAGAATGGAGGAATTTTTCTATCCTTTTACTAAGAAACGATTGTAAATTTTGTAAACCGTTGATTTTACGACTTATGAACAGATAATTTTTATTAGTATTATACACAAGCGATAACTCAAGTATTAGCTAATATTTTACGGACACTTGAAAAATAAATGTATTTTTGGCATACACTGTTTGGCATTTGGCATTGTTTAAGTTGTAATAAATTATATCTTATGTACATAATATTTTTATACTGTGATTTCAGGTAGGTCAAGAGCTAGGCGCGGCAATATTAAAACTTTATAAAGATGGGCTTGCAATGGACACCCTACACCTCATTGGCCATTCACTTGGAGCTCACCTCATGGGCTACACTGGAAGATGGATTCGCGAACAAGGAATGGTCATACCAAGGTAAACTATCGGCGGAGCAGAAGTCCAAACACGAATTCTCTGGCCTGAGAATAGTACTATATACATAAATAAAGCTTCTCCAATTTATTACAATACCGGCTCCCGTCGCAGCTTTACCTTCGTGGTTTTGGTGTGTTATTGGCAAGATCTGTTCAACAATAATCGTTATATTTTTCAGTTGATTTCGCTAAAAATGAAATGAATTAAACACCTAAACCCACCTCACATAATCTATTGCTGACAAAAGTCGTGGTCATAAAGACGCTGGCTGACCACGACTGCCATAAAAGTTAAGATATATTAATACTTATACGTGGGTAACACTGAAAATGTTTAGAACTGGCCAGTTAGAAACAATGCTAATGTAAAGTTTTTTTTAATTTCAATTTTCGAACTGTTTAGTAACCTAATGTAGTATGTATATTGCATCCATTTGTCATTTGTTTTTATGAATTGGCGGCAAATCTAAAAAAAATCGGTCAGTGATTTATTATGAAATTCGTTGTGGGCTTACTCAACAACAACGCTATGATAGGCTACGATTAGCATTTCTTAATGAAGCCCCATCTCGTGCCACTATTTACAATTGGTTTAACGAGTTTAAGCGTGGACGTAGAAATCTAAATGATGATCCGCGTGAAGGACGTCCTTTAACAGCGACTACTGAAGATAACATCGCTGCTGTGCGACGCATGATAGAGGAAAATAAGAGAGTGTAATGTGTGTAAAGATGTGTCATACTATAAAGACGTGTCCTAAGACTAGAGGATATTATAAACGTGAGCGGTCATACGATACGAAAACGATAACTGTTAAGCACAATAGGATAAAAATCCCTTTACTTTTTAAGAATAATATTTAATTAAATAAGTATCTTGTTTATATTTTCAGAATAACAGGCTTGGACCCAGCGAGAGCTTTATTCGAAGGGATTTTTGCTACTCAAACCGGATTAGATCGAACCTGTGCAAAATTCGTGGACATTGTTCATACGAATCCTGGGAATTATGGTACCACCAAGTCTGTGGGTACAGTAGACATCTGGCCAAACTACTCATCAGATGGTATGCAACCTGGATGCCCCAGAGGATCATATCCTATGTTCAGTTGGGATGGTAAGAGAGGATATCAGATATTAATGTATCTACATTACAAAGTCATCGACTAATAGAGTGCTAGTAATAGGTAATGTTTAAGAAGTTAGCAGAAATTCGTTTTCAGAATTTATATATACGTAGATATACCGATATTATATTTTTTTTATGGCATTTACATCTTTATTTATATTTTAGGCCCTTGCTCGTCGATTTAATATGAATAGTTTATATGAAATGTCAAGTGAAATCCTAAAATACATAAGCTACCTATCATTCAGTAGCTCATTGCACTATGATTACAGACCTCTGCAGTCACAATAGAGCCGTTGAATATTTCGCGGAATCGTTGAAGAATGGAACTGATTTTCCTGCAGCTTCAGCTTCATCATATGACAGCTGGGTTATCTCTGACGAACCTTCGAACGACACCATTTATTTAGGCGAACTAGTCAACATTCGGTAAGTCTAAATAGAAATAAATTCTGTTTGAGAGGTGGAAATATATAGGTATTTTCAGGTAATCTATATACATAAAAATGAAATCCGTTTTCCGTTGTCGCGACATAACATGAAAACAGCTTGACCGATTTGTCTGATTTTTTTTTATAATAAATCTTGAAGTACGAAGATGGTTCTTACGGAGAAAAATAAAAAAAAATTGAGTGAAAAAGTCTAAAAACAACACTTTTCTATATTCCCATACAAAATATTCGTAATAATACTTTAAAAGTGAATTTGAACTTTAATACCATAGCATAAAGTTCAAGTGTTAGTGGAGGGGTTCCGGGAAGGTAAATTTTTATTTTTTGACATAATGAATTTCTGTATTATCAACTTTCTTTTTTTTATCTTACTAGCTAGACCGGTGTCTCGAATAGCACAATAAGTATTTTAAAAAAAATAAAGAATCGACTGTTAGGCGGTAATATGTTCGCCAGGCCAGCTACTGAATTATAAATAAAGTAAAAAAAATAAACTTTTATTAATCTCAATTATAAACTCTGTTGATGTAGCACCGTCAGTTATAATTTGGAAATCTCTGATAAACATATTATTTTGCGAGACTTCGTTCGTTCATTAACATCATGTAACAGGGCAACACAAATATAAGTTACAATTTAATGTCACTAAAAAGCAAAGCTTCACTTGGAAATAATATAGTATCTTTTCGGGTAAGAAAAATATTCAACTCGATACCTGGTTCCAGAGATTAATTCCAAAGCTTCATATAAAACTACCCAAGACCAGTATCTATACTCGTTTTAACAAGAATTGTACGTAACGTTGATAAATACGTAGACAAAGGATAGCCGTTGATTAAAAGGCATTTGAAATTAAAATTATAGTTACTTAGTCACTTCACGATCATGTCATTGTATACTGACGTGAATGATTTATTAATAAGGATTCACCGTACAGAAATGTTTCCAAATAGTAAACCCATGTGGCATCATTGTTGCTTAACCTATCGTCGGCGTAATAATAATATAGGCTTGGATTAGAACAATTAAGAAACTTCTAAAATTTTAAAGGACTTATGAAAGAAATATAAAGCATAAATATTTTTATCTTCAAAGCAGAATAATGATGAACACTACTAAGGTTTTATGGTTGTATGACTTAAGCTTGCTCTAAGGTCGAAATAATAAAAAAAAACAAAATTATAAGGTATTATTACTTAAAATTGTTGTAATTATTGTCTTTGTATTGACACCATTATAGCTGTTGTAAAGATTCTATAATTATGAAAAATATCAATCTAACCCTGGTATTCCTAAGTCCTAAGTCCCAAAGCATTATTTTCCAAATTGGTACACCTATTTAATCATTGAAATAAAAACTCAATATTATTTTGTATATTAGCTCCCGGGGGAATTACTACTTATCAACAAATGGTCAGTCTCCATACCATAAAGGTCTAGATGGAATTATCCCCCACGAACAGGAGAGAAAACGAAGACATGTGTCAGAAATGTATAGTTTAATGGGGTAAGATATTAAATATGTAACACTAATATTAAAATGTGAAAATATGTTTAATTGGCAAATTTAACCATACTAGAATACATCCCATACCTTTATTTCCCATAATTTTGTTCAATAACGATTTTATTCTATGTGACTTAAAACACACAAAAAATATCTAGTCTATTAGAAGACCTGACGACAACCTGAAGCCACTATCGTGCCACAAATTATCAAATAAAAAAAAAATTATCGTATACAGTAGGATAATTACTGTATACATAAAAAATCATATTAAATGTGACATCATTAACATCGTGCATCATTATCATTAACAAAAAATATTTTAAAAAATCAAATTAAATAGATCGACGTATACTTAACGTACGATATACGATAGTCATGTACGTTCGAACCTAGGCATGAAATTATGCCACTTGTACGATAATTATCCTACGAACCCTGCCTTAAGGTTTTTCAAGGAGACTAAAACACAAAACTTTTGATTGCATTATTTATTGTCTTAAAACAATATTCACAATAAATATAATATTAAAATGTACCATTCTCTTAACTTACTTAATATGGAAATGCGAAAACGCACAATAACGTTTTGGCCTACATCAAATAATATTTTACAACAATCACAGTAGTAGTAACATACAATTTTACACTAAAGAACATCAATGACCATAAAGTGGAATTAGTTTTTAGTTTTCTGTTTAATATACAAGTACTAAATTTCCGAGTTTCATGATCTTTCGAAAGATTTTTCTATCGCTTAGTTAACAGCTAAATTCTAAACTAATAATTGTAGTCTTAAGTTTAATATTTACAAACTTAAAATAAAAAGGAACGTAGAAAGACAATTAATAATACTATATTTCTCGATTTCAGAGTTCTGGAAGCATTGATGGGCTTTTGATAAGCGAATTGCCCTAATGCAGAACAATGTCAATTCGGAATATTGATATAGGTATGGTTTTCGATTATAATAAGATTATTTGTGTGTAAGCAACACGTATTGTGATTTAGTTTTTAAATAGAAAATTTTGGTTCTAAGAATCAAAACTTATAATTTTAGATTTTGTAATGTCATTACCAAAGGAATATTTTTGCCTTTCCGATATTTGTGCCATTAATTTATGTATTTTATATGTAAAAAAACTGTAACATATTTAATATTGAACCAAGAATTATATTCAAAGTTATTAATAGGCCTCTTATTCATAAGAATCCGTCTAATTGCACCGTTTTAAAGTAACTCGTTTGTCTCGTCTTCAAAGCGTAAACACAAGTTGCTAGAAAGAGACGCGATAGTATTTAAGTTAAGGGTGCAATTAAATTCAGTTAATATTTTTATTTATATATTATGTATAGATAAATAGAAAAAGACAAAACAAAGGCTCACTGTGAAACTAGTAGCGTCATTAAATTAATATCCAGTTATAACTAAATGGATATTTTGTATGTTAATTTATGATTAAACATCGTGTCAAATTAGGATATAATAAATAACTGATTTAAAAAAATTGTTTAATTTTTCGTGTTAATTTACCCAATTTTTTTAATTTTAAAAAACATTTTGGTATCTAGACAAAACATAATTACAAATATTAATTCCACATTTATTTCTATTGGCAACACGTCTGGGCATTTTCCCTGTTGTTTATAAGGTTTTTTTAAAGTTTTATATTAAGAACAATACTATCAATCTGGTTCACCAAAATATACAAGGCATGAAAAGTAAATTACTAGAAATTGAGTTGTTTTTGAGCAGTGAAAATGTTGACATACTGTGTATTACAGAACACTGGTTAAAGACATGTGAACTTATGTTCAATTTTTGTAATCATCAGATTGGTAGTTCGTTCTGCAGAGGAAATGCAATACACTGTGGCTCATTAATATTGCTTAGTAAAAAATAAAATTTTAAGAAAGGAAGGACATAGTGAGCCTCTCTGTGGAACACCTTATAGAAGTATCTTGTGTGCTGGAGCAATTTATCATCGTTAGTTTGTATAGCCCTCCTTTACAATAAATAAGAATGCTTTATCACTAATATTTATTATAATTAAACTTTTCCTTATTATGTTAATGATTGTAGGATAAACTTTCCAATATGGAAATTCCATCCATCCATTTAATATTTTTTTTTTATTTTTACTTTAATACAAATTGGTAAATAACACGCAATTACAAAAAAACGCATTGATTCCAGAAATGCAAAATTAGTTTCAATGTAATTGTGATTTTTGTGTATTTCCCTATATGTTTGAAGACAGGATAATCTTTTTCACGTTATATTTAATCAATATTGCAATGTTATATTTAGTTATAAATAGAAATTATGCTTTTAAATCATTATTATTTATGTCAAAAACCGTGTAGTGCGTTTTTGGTGAATGAAACTAGATGGCTCTCATTTCAAGATGTATCTGTTCTTTTTACTATAAACACTTTTCTTTGATTTTAATGTTTATAATGCAATTTTATGTGATGTTCTTAAATAATTATTTAATCTATTAATAAATTATGAAACATCTGGTTCCTCATTAACGACAATACAATACTTTTTATTCCGCACAGGCACATATACAAATTAAAATGAACGAAGGTTATTCAAATCACTAATAGACCACAAGCCCATGAACAAAAAATACCTGTGAAATGACCCAACGTGAATAACGCTTAGAAGGCTGTTACTATATCTGAAAATAACTCTGAGCACTATGCCGTCATTTCTGAGCGGTACATGTGAGTACGTGAGTGAATGGAATTTCTCAGGTACAAATGAGGAATTTCGACTAATTATTAATGTACGGCTTTGTTATAAGTGTATAGATGATTAAAAATAAATGTCGAAAAACCTAGTGCCGTACTAAAGTGATGGTACCGGAAGTCGGTGCAAATTTTTAATTCGACGATAGTTGCAGAAGCAATATAGGTCATTTATTACTGTACGGCATTTGTGTAATTCCTTTTGGACACATATACAGATACTTTACCCTTAAACACCGTACATATATCCAGCGGAGCGGTCGAAAGCCAAGGGTCGCAACCCTACCCATATACCCTAAGGTCATTGTAAAATGTACGGCAACATGTTCAAAATATTATTTAACACGGACAATAATGTTTTATAATTATGCCGTCCAAAAATTATAGTTAATATTTGTGTAAATAAATATTTATCCAAATTTCAGGATTTACCGAGTTATTACTGCTGTAAGATCAGAGAATAATGTACAGCAACTTGTTTTTTTACATAATGTTACTAAATATTACCGTTGTACCTTATAGGCGTTCATTATAAATGGTAACAAATAAAAATATTATGATAAAAAATATATGAAATTTCCGAAATTTAGACGATTTTTCAAATATTCCTAGAGTAATATGAGGAGTAATATTTTCAAAGATTATTGTTATTTTATATGTAACAAATATAAATAAACAAAAAAAACAGATGCCGTACATTTTACTCTAGATTATTTTTTACAGCTGATAAAAACTTCGACGACGTTTGAGGTGTCCCTTAAGGTCATTAATAACTGTACGTATCTGAGTATACTACCATAAGGTTGTAAAGTATATTTACAGCCTTATCGTACCAGCAGAGAGAGGAAAAATATTTTTAACAAAAACAAAAATATAATACAAGGCGTCCCAAAGTTATGGGACATGAAGGGAAAGTACCTTTAATATCGTAGATAGAGTATTTTACTGAAAGAAGACTTTATGTTATTTTTAAAAGTTAGTAATTCTGCATTCAAAGATTTTGTAAAAATTACTTGCCTCGTCTGGAAATCGAACCGGCTGAAATGTAAAAAAAAACACCCCTACTTTTATGATGCCAATCGAAAGAATGGCCAAAAACTAAAAACTTTTCTAATTTTTTTAACCGCATACTAAATTCTTTTGGAAATAACTCTAGAAGCCAAAAGGTGCATGGGAAAGACAAAGACAATCGTTGCCTTACTCAAGTAAAACAATTATTGTAACAACGGGATTCGAACGTTTCTCTGAGCAGTAACCGCTGTTAACTAAGCCTTGACGTGTCTTGATAAAACCGACCAATTTCCGCCTTATAAAATGGAAGATTGAGGTGTTCTCGTCCAAAAGGCTGCTGCAATTAAAATACGTATCACGGCTCGTGGTGTAAAAACATTGCATTCAGCAGCACTCGATATAGGCCGAGTTTATTATCATTCAGTACGTCTGGCTTGACACGCGTGTTTAGGGAAGAATGTGGAACGAAATATGGACACTTGTATTGGTTACTGGTCAGTATTTTTACAACTTTAAAATCTGTTACAAAAGTGATGTACCAATGCTTTATTATATCAAAAATACCGTAACTGATAATTTTATAAAAATTACTAAATAATAATTAGTTTATTTAAATTAAACCATAATGAAGGTACTAGCTATAACTTCCATCATCCACCAAATTGTAGAATCGTCCTCCTTGTCATTCCTGTTATTATAAAAATTGCAACAGAATAAAAAAAATTAATTATACATACTTTTTTTAGGTTTCATACCCTTAAGTGAAATGGCAATGCTACGGTGTTTTCAAGGGTAAGAATACTTATATCGAAGTTAATTAAGAAAAGTGTTTGCAATCTAATATTACAATCTGACCTAATTAAGAAAAATAGGTTCTATAACGATATTTTTCCGTTTGAATTACAACTTATTTAGATTTTAATGGTTCAGTTAATTTATCATATTTTACCTTTACTACTTACCTAATAATACATTATTAGGTTAATTCTCCTATATATACCTTTGTTTTACATAGATTCGATAATGCGATAAAGCTTTTAAGGCAAAGAAAAAAATGTGAACAACACCTAATTAGCCCGAACATTATATAAATGTCTTGTTTCTATGCTATACGCTCACGTTCATTTATCGTTTTAATACAAAAGAGAAACAGAGCCCTGTTTTGAAATCGGTTATACTTTAATGTTAAAAATACAGCTTTATTAATCATAATCGTTATAAAAAAAGTCGTATCGATGCCACAGACAAAGTTCTACAAGCCTTTCATGGCAGGATCTGATAATAATTGAATGTAACACATGTTCTCTATAAAACAGTCTATAAAGTTATAAAATAATCTTAACATGATCGTGTAACAATCAAATCATGTCAAATCTATATACGCATATATGTAAAATCAATTATATACATGTCAATTTTATTCAAGACAAATTAAAGCTCAAAATATAATAAAATAACAAAAGTTACACGCACATTTTACCTTTTCTTGAATTCTTTATATTGTCCCTAGTAGCTAATTATTGCGGCTTGGTCTTCCTTAGTCAGGACCTTAGGAACGGTCTTATTTATATACCTTTTACACACAGAATTGGTTACGTCATGTTAAACAAAATGTGACAAAAATAAATCATAAAGACAAAACATTAAACAGCTATTTAAGGCTTACAATAGGTATATGAAAAATGAGGTTAATTTTCGTTTCGATAATGCACCAAATGTATGTATGTAATCCGGTCAATTGTGTGTACAGGAAATCATTGTCATAGTATCGAATAAATTTCCTGCAGGCGTAGATTAGAGCAGCAGCTATATATATTGGTAGCAGTGTTGCCCTAGTGGCTTTAGCATTCCACTCTCATCCCTGAGGTCGTCTACATGCGTCGTAGCTACGAACCTAAAATAAAAGGCTTTATATAGCGTCTGTTTGACGTTTTTTTCATTTTCATCACTTAATAAATAAATTTTAAAACCATAATTTTTTTTTACTAATTCAACACACACTGGATGCATAGTTCAGTAGAATTTACAGTATGTTTTACGGTCTTAGCAGCCCTTTTAAAATATATTTAAAACATTGGCTCTCATAAAGACCTATAACTCATAAAAACTGTAGTTTACATAGATCACAATCCGCAATGGCATAACCTACATACATTATTAAAATTCACACACGTCCTCCCGCGGTTATGTCTGGTATACTTCCTAACCCAAGTTATTTACTGTAAAACGTTGGTAAAAAAATATTATCATACATTTATATAAGAAAGCAAACAGACGATACTGACGGTTTTATTTTGATCATTTATATGCTACTTATTAAGAAATGCAAATTCATGTATTTTTATTATTGTTATCTACAGCAATACAATATTTTTTAGCAATATTGTAATTTCATTATTTTATAAATAACGAAGTAAGTTCAGGTCACATTGCCGGGTCACGAGGATGCTGATAATTTTAAAAGTCAATATTTATGTAAAGATAGGATTGTATATTATCTTAAACATTGCAATGAGTAATTTAGTCGCAATTTTTTTTATCTTATACTTATGTAACTAATACTGATTGCAGATAACATTTAATAATAAAGTTGTTTTACTATTTCTATTATAAGAACCAAATAAATACAACTAGGTAGTAGGTAACGAATACAATATGTGACAAAATCAATGAAGTTATATAAATTTCTTTATTGATTTGTGTTTTATTTAATAATGATTATGTATTTATAAATTATTTTAGGTCTATGGATAATTACGCAACATTCTCACTGGATGACCCAACGTCTTTACTAAAATCCACATGTTTCGATAAATCTCTGCCTACCGTAGTGTATGCATTTGGATACACAGGGAAAATCACTACTCCGTCTACTATAGCTATAATAAACGGTTACATTGACACAAAGAAACGAAACGTCATCCTTCTAGACTGGGAATGGGAAGCTCAACGTGGAATTCTCGGCATAGCTTTGAGTTACGCCAACATTGCAATACCCAATAGTAAATGGGTCAGTATCGTTTCATTAGATAAATATATTATTATCGTTTGTTATATATTATAACAGTAGATAATATTATAAAAGCAGAATCCTCTATCCTATCCTTTTACTCAGAAATGCTTGTAAATTTAGACAATCATTAATTTTACGATTTATGAACAGATAATTTTGATTAGTATTATACACAAGCGATAACTTAAACATTACCTAATATTTTACAGACACTTGAAAAAGAAAATAATTTTTGGTATATACTAAATTGTTTAAATTGTAATAAATTATATCTAATGTACATAATAGTTTTATACTGTGCTTTTCAGGTAGGTCAAAAGCTAGGCGCGGCAATATTAAAACTTTATAATGATGGGCTTGCAATCGATACCCTACACCTCATTGGTCATTCACTTGGAGCGCACCTCATGGGCTACACTGGAAGATGGACTCGCGAGCGTGGAGTGGTCATACCAAGGTTAACTATCGGCGCAGCAGTGGTCTAAACACCAACCTCTGGCCTGAGAGTAGTCTACACTATCACTAGATAAAAAAGCTTCTCCAATTTATTACAACACCGGCTCCCATCGCAGCTTTGCCTTCGTGGTTTTGGCAAGATTTTTCTGCCTGCATCAAGTATCACACAATCTATTGCTGACAAAAGTCGCCGCTGATCACGACTGCCATAACAGTTTAGATATATTAATACTTATATGTATTAATCGCATGAAGCACAGACAATGTTATAGGCAAACATAGCCCATAAAATTGTTTATGAAATATAATTTGTAATGCGTTTCCATGCAATTTATTCCTTCTGAATAATGATAGATGTTTCATAATATAAATTTCTTTTTAAGAATAATGTTTAATTAAATAGTAATATATATTTTCAGAATAACAGGCTTGGACCCAGCTAGACCTTTCTTCGAAGGGATTTTAGCTACTCAAACCGGATTAGATCGAACCTGTGCAAGGTTCGTAGACATAATCCATACGAATCCTGGACATTATGGTACAACCCAGTCTGTGGGTACAGTAGACATCTGGCCAAACTACTCCTTAATTGGTTTGCAACCTGGATGTCCCATAGGATTACATCGTAAGCTCAGTTGGGATGGTAAGAGAGCATATCAGATATTAATGTATCTACACTGCAAAGTCATCGACTAATAGAGTGCTAGTGATAGGTAATGTTAAGAAGTTAGCAGAAATTCTTTTCCTGAATTTATATAGATATTCCGATATTATAATGGCATAGTTACTGTTAATAATTATTATATTGCTTCAGCAATTTTACATCTTTATTTATATTTTAGTCCCTTGCTCGTCGATTAAGTTTGAATTATTTCTAAGAAATGTCAAGCGAAATCCTAAAGTACATAAGCTACCAATAATTTCAGTGGTTCATTGCACTATCATTGCAGACCTCTGCAGTCACACTAGAGCCATCGAATATTTTGTGGAATCGTTGAAGAATGGAACTGATTTTCCTGCAGTTTCAGCTATATCATATTACAACTGGGTTACATTTTACAATCCTTCAAACGAGATCATTTATTTAGGCGAACTAGTCAACATTCGGTAAGCCCTAACTTAAAGTAAATTCTGTTTGAGAGGTGAAATATATAGGTATTTTCAGTTTCACTTATAAATATAGGAAAGGAAACTTTAATTAATTGAAATTATAACTTCTGTTGATGTAGCACCCTCAGAGTTATATTAAGGAATTGTCTAATAAACATATGCTTTTGCGAGACTTCGTTCGCATTGAAACAGGGCAAGACAAATATATATAACTGACAATTTAGGGTCTGTTTCACAATGTACGGATAAGTTCTACATAAGTTCCAAATTAGCTATTTATTACTTATTTGTAGGATAAACACTATTGTTGCGTTTCATGGCTGTCAGATAGCGCTATTCGTCACATAAAGTCCATCATAAGTTATGAGTCCGATGAAGTGTCAAATAGCACAATTTATCTTCCAAATAATTAATGTGTTGCATATTTGGTACTTTATCCATACATTGTGAAACAGACCCTTAATTTCACTAAAGGGACATTTCACGTGAAGCGGACAGGAAAAAAAAAGTGAGGTTCTGAAAATCGACCACATTTGGCCCATTTGTACTTCTAGTAGGTATGAATGTGTACGCAAAATATTTTTTTTGTATAGTGTATATTTACCAAGTTATAGGTTTCAAAAAATTGTCGTTGATTGGTACTACAATTTTTCGAAAGTAATTTTTCGAATATAACAAATCTACTATAAAATATTTTACATAGCGATACGTATTAAAAATATACTGTTCTTTTTGACAGTAAAAAAAAAATTAAAAATTAAAAAAAAATTAATGGCCAAAACCGGAAGTAAACTTTTCAAACCAGAATTACAGTCACTTCGACCAATTTTTTTTTATTTTTTTTTCTTTCAAAATATAGCTTAAATGGTAATGAAAGTACACTAGAAAATTTAAAATGGGATCTCTATTAGTTTAAGAGATACGTTGAATAATATACACCCGCGTCGCAAGGGGCGTCACATGTAGCACTAGCTTAGATCGGTTGGTGTGCGTCAAATAAAATGGATTGTATAAATTACTGTGATAAAATAGTTCAAACATAATAAAACAACATTGGTACAACACAAGAACTGTTTATTTTGTAATTTTAACAATTTTACAATGGGAATCTATGGCAGAACTGGTCCTCTTTACAAGAAGGCCTGTGGTTGTTGGAATGAAGCTGTGAAACTTTTTGGTTCCTGAAATGGTGACCGTAGACGCAAACCGGGGTTCCAAAAAAATTCTCTGACGCTCTATATCATCTTTAGAACAGAAATAAATGGCGGTTTGTTTTAAAGATGATTTTGCCCATTCATATAATCGCATTGGTGTTATAATTGCTTTACTTGGAGGTAACTGTAAACTTGCACGCACAGCTAAACGTTTCAGATTCCCCCCTAGACCATCGCATGGCCCCTTTCCGTGAGATGTTGCATGAAAATGCAACTCTGCATCTGCATTAAAATCTTCTTTGTAATAAAACAGATTCACAAAGTTAAATCTATTTTTAAAATGTTGGGAAGCCCCGTCAGTTATGTATATAATTTTTGATCCAACTATCGATTTTTCTAAAAGATGCTTGTGTAGTAGCTTTTGGAAAGCATAAAAAGTGGCTGTGTCATGCTTCAGGTCGTCAGAAATCATAACAATGCTTCCGTGTTTTACTTCATTACCGTCTCTGTAGTAAAAAACTGACGTTAGAAGCGTTGCCTGTGCATTATTCCAATGAAAGGATTGAGCAGCATCTTGGACAATAAAACTATAGTTTTCTGCAAAATCACATTGAACGAGAATTTGACCTTCATCGATAGTCTCCTTAAGAGTTTTAAAATAAACCGCCTGTTGCTCTGCAATGTAAGCATGAGGTTTCAAAAGGTCCAAAGCGTCACATAACTCATCTACAAAACTATCGGAAGATAAAAGTCGAGTAGATATCGTGTAGCGGTCTGTGCCATCCCATTTTTCAAACTGCACTTCTGTGACTTGATTGTTATCAAATTGTATTTTTAAATGCTCTCGAATTGCACTTAAGCCTGGACAAGAATTACAGCGTTCATTTGGCGGTGTCTTAGTAGTCATTAAATGACACGTCAGTGTTGGATTGGGACACATCATCTGGCGAAGGCAATCCTTATAAGATGAAAGTTGCATAGCAGACCCAGCTGTATAGTCCGGTCAATTTAGATATCCAAGGTTACAATAATTCGCACTTGGCTGAATATTGGTAGGATTGCTCAATACACTATTATAAAGGAAATGTGAAAAGTCCTCATCGATCCGGCACGTGCAAAAAAATTTACTCCGGTTCAAAGATCACAAAAATGGGTTTTTCGCGATTTTCAGCAAAATGGTAAGTTTTATCATAAAATTAGTTAAGACAAAAATTGTAGATCAGATAATTATCTATAAAAAATGTCGAAATACTTTTTTTCCTAAGAGCCACCGTTTTTGAGATATAACGATTCAAAAAGTTGAAAGAGTTGTAATCGTCATAATATGCACACGTTTCCACGCCACCTTTGAGGTAGTGTACTTAGCGCTTTTCTTTTAATGTGGTTTCCCCGGTAGGCCTATTCCACTGATCTTTTATGATTCTGTTTAATTTGAAACTATTGAATAACTGTAAATATTGACAAGGGTTGAAAATAATGAAAGGGGTGTAAATTACAAAAAATAAGAAAATTTATCCGTCTGAATCTAAATCATCATTAACTTCTGCTTTCTCTTGTTCTTGTTATTCTTCTCTTCCTTCTCCTTCTTCTTCTTTATCTTCTTCATATAATAACGTCCCAATATAATAATGACACACACAACAATCCAACTTTTTTGCAACCACATTTAGTACTACATCCCTTTTTACAGTTGCAAAAAATGGTGTTTAGTAGTTTTTCTGGTGCAGGTGGAAGTAAAGTTTCAACTGGCTCTAATGAATTGTCGACCAACTTCCAACCCCAGTCTTTTGGGTCTAACTGATTACCAAGCCACACTTGAACTTGGTAATATACCCGAAAAAGATGTTGATGAGCAGCCGCTGAGGTTGGAGGAAGACATGCTAACTGCACTTGTTTTTTATTTCGAGTATTTTTAACTAAACATGCATATCTGAATTTATCTAAGCACGTAATTTTTTTAGGAGCTCCATACATAGCGAGAAGAAAGCGAATTCCGTTGGTGATAACTTCTTGTGGAGTTGAATTACTCTTTTTAAAAACTCTAGCACACTGAACTAAATTTTGTTTTTCAAACATTTTAAAAACAGTTGTTTTACCTCTCCTGAAAAATGCAGATGTTGAATCACAACCAGTTATTGCATGTAAAAATAGTGCATGGTTTTGACACTTTGCAAAAGTCGATAAACTGTTTGATGAATATATTACAGATTGTTGTTAGAAGAACAAGAACAAGAGAAAGCATGATTGATGATTTAGATTCAGACGGATAAATTTTCATATTTTTTGTAATATACACCCCTTTCATCATTTTCAACCCTTGTCAATATCTACAGTTATTCAATAGTTTCAAATTAAACAGAATCATAAAAGATCAGTGGAATAGGCCTACCGGGGAAACCACATTAAAAAAAAGCGCTAAGTACACTACCTCAAAGGTGGCGTGGAAACGTGTGCATATTATGACGATTACAACTCGTTCAACTTTTTGAATCGTTATATCTCAAAAACGGTGGCTCTTAGGAAAAAAGTATTTAGACATTTTTTATAGATAATTATCTGATCTACAATTTTTGTCTAAACTAATTTTATGATAAAACTTACCATTTTGCTGAAAATCGCGAAAAACCCATTTTTGTGATCTTTGAACCGGAGTAAATTTTTTTGCACGTGCCGGATCGATGAGGACTTTTCACATTTCCTTTATAATAGTGTATTGAGCAATCCTACCAATATTCAGCCAAGTGCGAATTATTGTAACCTTACCCCTATTTTTTAGTCTAATTTGACCGGATTATGTAAGATTAGCAATGTCTCCTCCATTCAACATCAATTTCACGTTTTGATGGTAAGTACAAACACATACCATATGTGTTCCGGAGTCGCCTGCGAGGATACATTGTTTGGGTCTTAGTGTAAAAAACTTTGTTAAGCCTACCTTGATGTTAGGGTATTCATCTTTAAACCTCTGATAAAGTTCGTCAATGTTACAGAGAAGGAGCTGTTTCTGTATGTGCGTTCTTTTTCCATCGTCTAATTTAACAGATATAAAATCTTTTTTACCAGGCATTATGCGGCTAATGTCTTCTCGTAGATAAAATTTTTTTACCAAGTTTTCCGTCTCAGCTGGTAGTTTACGACCACCGCGTGGGTTTGGAGAGGATAAGATACCGAACTGATTGACAAGTTGTTTTGCTTTTCTTGCTTGTCGCCTGGACGTTCCAAATTCTTCTGCAAGTTTATTTTCACTCCATGACGTGGGTGCTATTGTTAATATCATAGTCTTCATAGAAGTAGAAGTAGAAGGATGATTGAATTTCTCTTTTAGCTGCTTTAAAATTTCTTCGTTTTCTATGGATGTGTCGGTTTGGGTGGAGATATGTTTAAACTTATCTTCGGGAATAAACGGTTCATCTTCAATGTTTTGCGAAGGTTCACTAGATGTTTGACTGCATTGCACAATGTCTTCATTAGCTACTGGAGGAGATTCAGTCAAAAGTCGTTTCCTGCAGGAGGCACATACGTAAAGATCTTGTGAAAAACTCCACTTTTGAGCTAAACATTTAGATATTTTCCTTAAATTTTTAAATTTTCGATGAAGTACCAAGTGAAATGGGTTAAAACATCGATCACCGTACGGCGCCATTAATAATAACAACTGTCACAAATTAAAACGTGCACAAGTCGCTGAGCGGTTAAAGCAACACTAAAGTTTAAATTACGAAACCGTTAGGCGTCATATTTCTATCTCTTTCTTGTAGATAGGTTTGACCGTTTGACGCTATCTGAGACAAAAAAGTACTACACGTTACTAACAGATGGCGCTATTCGCAAATAATAAAACTTTTCTACTGCTCCAAAAACGTTTTTTCTTTATAATATATTATTAACTTATATTTGTATTATGTAGTTATATTTATATTATATTATATTAATAAAACTTATTTCATATCATTAAATGAGGTTAAATATACGTTAAAACGATATAAAATATTAATAAAGTTGCAATATCGCGCAAACTGCTAAACCTTGCAAGCGCTACATATGACGCCCCTTGCGACGCGGGTGTATATTATTCAGCTTATCTCCTAAACTAATAGAGATCCCATTTTAAATTTTCTAGTGTACTTTCATTATCATTTAAGCTATATTTTGAAAGAAAAAAAAATTTAAAAAAATTGGTCGAAGTGACTGTAATTCTGGTTTGAAAAGTTTACTTCCGGTTTTGGCCATTAATTTTTTTTAAATTTTTAAATTTTTTTTTACTGTCAAAAAGAACAGTATATTTTTAATACGTATCGCTATGTAAAATATTTTATAGTAGATTTGTTATATTCGAAAAATTACTTTCGAAAAATTGTAGTACCGATCAACGACAATTTTTTGAAACCTATAACTTGGTAAATATACACTATACAAAAAAAATATTTTGCGTACACATTCATACCTACTAGAAGTACAAATGGGCCGAATGTGGTCAATTTTCAGAACCTCACTTTTTTTTTCCTGTCCGCTTCACGTGAAATGTCCCTAAAGCATCACTTATAGATAGTAATTTCGGGTAAAAAACGCCGACATTTTCACTGAGCCGATACCTAGCTCCAGAGATTAATCCTATTCAAATATTGAATAATAAAGCTAGCCAAGACTACTATCGACTCGAGCCAATACTCGTTTTAACAAGAATTGTATGTAACGTTGATAAACAGGTAGACAAATGATAGCCATTGCATAATTTAAAAGCCTTTGAAATTACAATTATAGTCACTTAGACACTTCACGATCATGTCATTATATATTGACGTGAATGATTTATTAATAAGGATTCCCTGTATAAAAATGTTTCCAAAAAGTAAACCCATGGCATCATTGTTGCTAAACCTATCGTCGGCTTAATTTATAGATTTTTAAATATAGATAGGCTTTTAAAATGATTAATATTTTTATCAGCAAAGCAGAAGACGTATCTACTATCGTCTATTCCACATTGTTACATTAAAGTTGGTTTATCAGAATTACACTGTAGCCATAGACAATGAACATTACTAAGGTTTTATGGTTGTATGACATTAGCCTACTCTAAGGATGAATTTAAAAAAACTAAATTATAAGGTATTATTACTTAAAATTGTCGTTAATTGTATTGACACCATTAAAGCTATTTTAAAGATTCTATAATAATTAACAACAATATCAATCTGAACCTGGTATGATACCCAAGTACCATAGCATTATTTTCCAATATGGTATACCTGTTTAAACATTGAAATATACTCTTAATTTTATTTTGTATATCAGCTCCCAGGGGAATTACTACTTATCAACATATGGACAGTCTCCATACCATAAGGGCCTAGGTGGAGTTATCCCCCAACTATACAAGTGAAAACGAAGACATGTGTCAGAAATGTTAAGTTTAATGGGGTAAGATAATAAATATGTAACACAAATATTAAAATGTGAATATATATTTAATTGACGAATTTAACCATAGAATACATCCCATACCTTTGTTGATTATTTTTTTAATTATATTATTTTATGTGACGTGACTTTAAACACAAAATAAATATTAATTTAATATTATCATAGACCTGACGTGACAACCTGAATTACCGTATTATTAATACAAATTATTATGATATCACAAATTATCGTATTATGGATCAAAATTATAGAATCCAGTAGGATAATGACTATTATATATAAAAAAACATATGTATAAATCTAGAAAACTTATGTCATTTAGATCAACAAAGAATATTAAAAAAATCTAATTTATAGGTTCGACGTATACTCAAAGTTCGATATACGATAGTATACCTTCGAACCTAGGTATGAAATTATGCCACTTGTACGATAATTATCGTACGAACCCTGCCTAAGGTTTTTCAAGGAGACTAAAACACAAAACTTTTAATTGCATTATTTATTATTTGTTGTCTTACACAATATTCACAATAAATATAGTATTAAAATATACCGTTCTCTTAATTTAACTTAATATGGAAATGCGAAAACGCACAATAACGTTTTGGCCTACATCAAATAATATTTTACAACAATCACAGTAGTAGTAACATACAATTTTACACTAAAGAACATCAATAACCATAAAGTGGAATTAGTTTTTAGTTTTCTGTTTAATATACAAGTACTAAATTTCCGAGTCATTTAACATTGTGCAATCGTGAGCATGATCTTTCGAAAGTTTTTTCTATCGCTTAATTAACAGCTAAATTCTAAACTAATTGTAGTTTTAAGTTTAATATTTACAAACTTAAAATAAAAAGGAACGTAAAGACAAATAATACTATATTTCTCGATTTCAGAGTTCTAGAAGCATTGATTGGCTTTTGATAAGCGAATTGCCCTAATGTAGAACAATGTGAATTCGGAATATTGATATAGGTATGGATTTCGATTATAATAAGATTATTTGTCTGTTAGCAACGCGTATTGTGATTTAATTTTTAAATAGAAAATTTTGGTTCTAAGGATCAAAACTTATAAATTTAGATTGTTTAATGTCATTACCAAAGGAATATTTTTGCCTTTCCGATATTTGTGCCATTAATTTATGTATTTTATATGTAAAAAAACTGTAACATATTTAATATTGAACCAAGAATTATATACAAAGTTATTAATATGCCCTTATTCATAAAAATCAGTGTAATTGCACCGTTTTAAAGTTACTCGTCTACCCCTTTTTCAAAGCGTAAACACAAGTTGCTAGAAAGAGACGCGATAGTATGTAAGTTAAGGGTGCAATTAAATTGATTAAGTTAATATTATTATTTATATATTAAGGGTATGTTTCACAATGTAAGGATAAGTTCTACATAAGTTCCAAATTAGCTGTTTATTACTTATTGGTAGGATAACCCCTATTGTTGCCTTTCACGAGTCCATCATAAGTTATGAGTCCGATGAATGTCAAATAGCACAATTTATCTTCCAAATAATTTATGTGTTGCATTTGGTACTTTATCCAAACATTGTGAAACAGACCCTAAGTATAGATAAATAGAAAACGACAAAACAAAGGCTCACAGTGAAACTAGTAGCCTCATTAATTTAATATCCAATTATAACTAAATGTATATTTTGTATGTTAATTTATAATTAAACATCGTGTCAAATTAGGAGATAATAAATATCTGATTAAAAATTGTTTAATGTTTCGTGTTAATTTACCTTTTTTTAGTTTTAACAAACTATTTGATTTCTAGACTAAACATAAATACAAACATTTATTCAACACTTATTTCTATTGGCAACACGTCTGGGCATTTTCCCTGTTGTGTAAGTTTTTAAAGTTTTATATACATAATTATTTGTACTAAAATCTAACTTAAAATGCTAATATAATGTAGTATCACGTGATTTAGTTAGTGCAGTATAGGTTTTAGATAAAGTAATAACTTTATCTATGATTACTGTAAAACGAGCACCTAGGTGTATGCTATGTGGGCGTTGTACTATAAAATCTTTTCATGGTCGTGTCAATGTCGACAATGGTAGTTCCGATATGATGCGCCGTAGAACCGATCGCTTCGAATGTGTTTGCGAGCCGTTCGATTGCTCGCGACTGAAAAAGCGACATTACGTTAACCTAAATAACTGAAATAAGGATGCTATTATCCCACCTAATGTTATTTATATCAGTTTTATTTAAAAGTATATAATTTTCGTTAATTAAGAGAAATGAATTTAATAATTATTTTAGGTATGCCGGTTTTCTTTACGCACTTCAATAGAGCATATTTGAAACTCCTTACACACGCCTTTCGTGGATGAGCAAATAATTATTGAATTCAAAGAAATAATGAAGCAACATTTACAGGCCAACGTAATGATCAAGAACAGAAATGATTTGATGAAGGTCAGCAAATATGTGATTATCAGAACCTCGACTAGCTTTCTTTTTCATATGGGGCTTGTTAAAAAATCTACAAAACGATAATATCATGCAGTGTACCCGTAGACTGAGATGTCGAGTTATCGAAATCACTTCATGTACTAATTTAAAATTTAATTATCCTATTCATAAAACTGGAAGATAGTACAATGATTTTTCCATTTTAAAAAAATGGTCACCATGACAACAACCACGGAACTATATGTAGTCCACGTTTTACAATCAGGCATCACAAGTTTCGATTGAGATTGAAATAGTACTACTTATAACTAGAGATAAACTACCAACATACAGAAAAATCATTCAATTTGAGGCAAAAAATTTTTTTGAAGTATTAGTATTCGAAATTCCAGCTCTTAAAATATTTTACTTAGGGCAATATAATGCAGAATCTACGAATATTATATACCTGTATTTGAGAAGCTTCAGCTAACCTCTCCATAGCTTGAGAGCTGACCTGCGAAGCATGTGCTAACTGAGACATAGCCGTGGCTTGTTCACTCATCACTTGGACCTGAAAAATAATAATAATACTTATTATAACCCCACCATTGGTTAAATTTAACAAAGAACATGTAGATTCTTCATATTGTACCAGTTCATGGACATTATTTAATATAATTATGTACATATTAAGAAACTTAGCCATATAGTTCTTGATAATATGTCTGGAGTTATTATGATTTTATGTGAATCTGTAGTACTACAACATTAAAACATGATCAATCTCTTTGGGCCCATCAACTGGGGTACAGCAACTATATCATTTATACTTTGATTATAATTAAAAATTATAAACTTTTTAATATAAACTACTTGTTCCTTTAAAATAAATAAACATAAACCAATGGATGTTTATGTCTATAATTTAAGAAAGTATATTACCAGTTTTTCCATAAGGATCATATTCCGTTCCTCCAATAACATAGTATCTGCTGCAGGCTCTATTGCTGGTTCATCAAAATTTAGTACTTCATCATTCATTTCATTATTTTCTTCAGTACTCTCTTCGTTTGAATAGTTGTTCTCTGGTATATAATGTGATTCTACTTTAACTGAACTTCGGGGTTCTGAAAATAATAAACTATTTATTAGTTCCTTAGTTACAGATGTACATTCAAGAAACCTTCTCTAATATTAAGGTTATTTAAAATGCTTATAGTATTAAAGTACTTGTATGCAATTTCTACTATGTGAAATTAATTATAATAAGTAAGACTTATGTCATAATTAGTTTAGAATTAGCAAAACGAATACAGAAATGTGTAATTGTTGTATTGCTTTTAAACACAAGTACAGTAATTGTTAAAGCACTTGATGTCCTAAGTTCAATCAACACTAACACTGTTTCAGCTTGGTTGAAAGATTGATAAAAAATTCAATTTTATTACATGCATACAGGCATTTAAAGGACTTCAAACATTATTTTAAGCATATCAGTGTATCAAATTAGTCTAGATTCATTTTAATCCGAAAATATAAACTTTATCAATACAACGAGTAACTTACTATATCCAGAATCATTATGTAGGAACTTGTCCCATATCCTTCTTTCAATACTAGAACCAAGAATACTTGGATCACCACCACTTGTTAAAACTTTTGCTCTTACAGTAGATTTTTTGTCTGCCCAAAACTGAAATTATACAATGTCCACTGCCATTATAAGTATTTATAGACAAACAATAGAAACTGTTATAGTGTATATATAGTCAAAATTTATACAAAAATAATGACATTGCCTCAATTGAGCTAAAAAATAAATATTGTTTAAACTTCACACTTTTAACAGTAACAAGTTATAGTATTAGCAAACTATATACAGTAGATATCTGTATGTTATACTAAACAAAGTATTTTTTCAGTTTATCTCCAGTCAGTTTGCCATTTATCAAAAATTAAGAAAATAGATTTACCTTTACCCATGATTTCATGGGCCGTGTGGGACCTTTCATATTATTAACAATACTGGTAAGTTTTAACCAAAGCTTTTTGCTCTCATTTCGTCCCTCCATACCTCTCATCTGACTGAGTCCCAATACTGGGTGTTGCTCCATGAATTCGATAATTGCCACCATTTGCTCTAGGTTTGGCCGACTCTAAGGGAAAATAAGATCCATCAAAATATATTTTGCTACTATAACTATATATTTTTTAATATTAAGCATGTATGTTTGCTTTGCCAAGTTTGACCAGTTAGATTTTTTGTCAACTGGCTAAATGATATTACATACATCAGCTACTTGTGAAGCATTATAATTAGTTTATTAAAATAGTCTTACCGCTACGACTCGTTCCGTCATTTTGGATTTTCAAGAAACCAAAAATGCCGATTAGATTCGAACATTAACTATAAATTTACGTTATGGGACCACAAATTATAAAATTCTTAACCCCTATATATATTTATTATTTCTCACTAACTTCTCATTTCGCACGAAAGTCGAAGTCGATACGTAATTTATATCGATATTCGAAAACCACTCGAAAACCTAAGTCGAAACTACAATACCCATTTCACAAATCGTAATACAGATAAAGTATAAAACAAAGCAATAGTAATATAGTAGGGGTTAGTAATGCCTCTCGACAAAAATTTAATTCTAAATTTTATGTTAAGCCCTATTTAAGTTTCACCCCTATAATATAAAATAATTTATATAGTTGATAACATACTCATATCTATATCTATACTAATATTATAAAGAGTTAAGAGTTGTATGTAAGTATGTTTGAAACGAATTGACTCAAAAAGTACGGGACTGATTTTAAAAATTCTTTCAACATTTGAGCATACATTACCCTTGATTATATAGGCTATTTTAATTGCAAAAAAATTAGGATCTTATTAAACTTAAAATAAAACTTTAATAATATTTCATCGCATGCGCTTCGAAAACTATTGATGATAGAACAAAAAATGTTATAGAAAACACACCACAATATTAAAAAACGTAAATCCGTATTTACAAAAATGTTTAAAAAATGTCCACCCGAACGAAGCTGGGACGGGCAGCTAGTTTGTTATAAAAAATGTATAGGTGTATATTTTGATCTGATATTGTAGCTTAACAAAAAATTAACATATTTTAAATAACACAATTAACCTTATTAATTAAAAAAATAATAGCTATAGTGTGGCTAATGAAAGAAGATAACGAACAATCGCGGCAAATTCAAAAAAATTTAGTATGGTATCCCTAAAAGTTTGATATATTTAGTGGATTAAACTTACTTGATACTTGATTTTATTTTATTATTTTTTACATTGATAGTAACTGTATTTCTATGAAATTAAATACTATACGTATTTAGTCTTTTACTATTGAAACTTAAAATGACTAGCATTGCATGGAAAACTAAAGGTATATTTATTATAAAACACAACTTTATTCGGAATAATCAAAATCAGAATCCAAAAAATAAAAATGCATAGATTCATCAGAGTCATTGCTGTTATCACTGTCTCTCGCATTGATTATGAAACTTTCTAAATGTTCCTCTATAGTCCTGTCCCTTTCTTTATATTTATTTTCCACATGTACAACATGATCAGTCATTTTCTTCCACTCTTCTGCTATTACATTTTCAAATAACTCTTTAATCACTTGTTCTAACTGCTCTGTAGTCAATTTAATATTTTTTTTGCTACTCTGCGTTTTACCAGTCTCCATACCAGCTCAATGGCATTTAGATCACAATGGTATGGAGGTAGTCTAATGACCATTGTGCTTTAAAATTTCATCGGCTTCATATATTGGCTCTGGTTTATACCGTTTTACTAGACATAGCAGTTCTGCTTTCGTATGGTACTCTTCAAATTGAATATTATTCAAAGTAAGTCATTCTCTTATCTCATGTTTGTCGTAGGTGCTTTATTTACTATAACGGAATGGTAACTGGCGTTGTCCATAACAATTACACTTGGCTCATTTAAATTGGGTAGGAGCTTTTCTTCTAACCATTTATTGAAGTTGGCAGCATTCATATCATGGTGATAATCAGCCATTTTTGATATAGTGCTAAATACTAATAATGAGAGGCACAGGACCTTTCTCCGACCCTGCTTGTACAATTATGTACCTTTTTCCAGACGAAATATTTTTAATAGCACCACTTGTAGAGGGACGTTGCGACGATTTTTTGGGCTTGTAGTATTTATGGACATAAGTTTCATCTAAATAATTATTGGCTTTCCTTCTGCACGTTTCAACGATATAATAATAATGTCTCCAGGCAGATATTATGTCATTACGGCCAATTAAAAAAGAACGTTCATTTTTGTTTTACTGAGTCGTGACAAAATAAGGTACTTACCGATGAAAGGTTATGTTTGGTTCTTTACGTTCACTATAGCTTTTACAGCGAATTATGCAACAATAATTCACCATGACTGACACTTTAAATACACCTCTAATAAGGTTTCATTTTAAGACTTTATAAATAAGGGTTTGACTTGGGTTTCACAGATTTATCAGTAAGCGGTGAAAACTTGTTTACCACCGAGCCCTTGGTGGTAAAATAAAACCCGATACTTAAATAGAGACAGAAAAACTGATACTCTGTTTCGCTCGCACTTAAGTATTTCACGTTGATGCCTTCTCTCTTTAGTTATTATTGTTATTTTAGAAGCTCATCTACTCTATCTACGTACTAACCTAAGAAATTTACACCACACGTAAACAATCTAGTTTTTGGTAGAATGAAGCTTCTTTTTTTTCTTGGAACTTGGTTATCATGCAGAACAATATCTCTCGAACTCCACTTTTAATAGCTTTACTCATATTTAAACACGTAAATGAATAAATAAGAACAAAATAAACCAAAACGAATGTTTGACAACAGCCATATTGAGAAATTGGCAATGACATTATGTTGCAATCCGAAAGTTTTCAAATAATTCAATTATCCTTTTTCATTAGCCAGAGACTCTACAATACTTATTGTGGTTTCAGTTCAGAAAACTGAACGTAAGAGGACTCCCTATTCACATTTCACAATTAAATTATTTTTCTTTTGGTGCCTTTGTGAACTGGGAAATTATATATTATAATTATATTAATTAAATTATAAGTTATATATTATATCGAGACTAGTATATTACTTATCTGTGATATTATATATATTTTGTCTTAAATCAAAGATTGTGTGCTTGAAACAAAATCAGTTTTCAGCTGGCATGACTACCTAACGCAAAGAAATTGTATGGGAATGACATTAGCAGCATTAGTTCACTCCTTGTCACGTGACCATTTCATAAATTTTGTTTGGCGTTAGAAATTGGCGAGTCACGCGGCACGCCTGTCGCGGGTCGCCTCACGCCTGTTGCTAACAGAATTTGTCTAAGCTATCAAGTGTATCGCGGTATTCCGAATAATTTTCTAATTTAATTTTTGTGGTTATTATTAATTTTAATTTGTAGATTATTTTAGTCAACACTGACCATGATAAATGATGTTATAAGTTAATACAACACTCAAAAGTACTGTAGGAAATCTGAGGTTTCGTTTATATTATTTCACTGCAGCAGCATACACCGGCTAGTACCATAAGAAAAGTTGCCAAAAATAATTGGACATATTGGCTTATCATTATTTAATATTTTACTGCTACTTCATAAGTACAAGGCGTATATTAAAGTATAATTATGTCGGAGTCCGAAAACAATGAAACGATGGAACAAGAAACTAAAAATGAATCAAATCCTAGAAAAAGAGTTCGCCATCGTAAAAAGAAGCTTTATGAAAATGTTTTGAAGCAAATGGAATTCTATTTTAGCGATGCAAATTTGAGTAAAGACAGATTTCTAGGAGACTTAGTTGCATCTGACCCATTTGTTCCATTAGAAGTATTTCTCAAGTTTAATAAGATTAAATCTATGACAGTGGATGTTACTGATATAGTCAAATCTATGAAAAATTCCACAGTTTTGGAATTATCAGAAGATAAACTTAAGGTTAGTTTCTATGTTGTAGTTATGGAAAAAAATGTTTTCCTTCTATATGGGTAAATTGCTATCCTTCTATATGAATTATTCATACTAAATTAGGTTTTGATTTAATTGGTTGTTGATTTTGATTTGATTACATTAAAGAATATTACAAAAGAAGTAATTATTCTCTGACACTTTACAGATATAGCGGCTAAGAAGCCACCATTGTTTTTAAATTAATTAAAAAATGATTATTGATGAGGTGATTTATTTAAGGTAAAAAGAAAAATTCCAATGGTGCCATATGATGCTGATCTAAGAACAGTGTATGTTGAATCAATACCAGTCACAGCTAGTAGAGACTGGTTGGAGCGAGTATTTTCTGACTATGGACAAGTTGCATACATTTCCTTGCCAAAATTCAAAAATTCACAAAAAATTAAAGTATGTGTATTATTATCTAACCTAAAGACTACAATTAGTTTGGGTTTGACTAACAATTATTATAGTCTTAACCATTTTGCATAAAATAACAAAGGAGCATCATAAATAAAAAATTCCTCTGCTATTTGGAAACTTGATGACTACATTGAGAATGTTTGTTAATATATTGAAAGTCAAATACATACATATATACTTGAATAAAAAAAATGTTTTACAAAAATTGTTAATGAATACATTATGAGAACTTTAATCTATATAAACCTATTTAATTTTAGGGTTTTGGTTTTATAGAATTTACCCGACCTCAAGATGCACAGAAATGTATAAATGCGTTTACTAAAATGGGTTGTAAATTACCCACCTGTATGCCTCCAGAAGAGTTGTCTTCTATAAAAATGTTTTCTGTTGATGATAAAGATAAAGAAGACAGAGAAGAAAAAGAAGAGAATGAGGAAAAAGAAGAACCACCTAAAAAGAAAGCAAAGAAACATAAAGACAAAAAGCAAAAAAATTTGGAATTAAAACTTGAAACAGAATCCAATACAGATAAAGGACAAGCCACACCAATGGTAACTTTTGAATAAAATTAATTGAATGAAAATAATTAGTTATTATTTAAGTATTGAATAAAATGCTTATATTCTATGAAATAATTATACAGACAATGTTTTTGTTATACACATCAAATTGTATATCTGTAGCAAGATTCATCAAATGATTTCATTAAAATAATGAATGTCTGATTTAATTTGGGCAGGCAGTCATATTATATTTTTCAGTTTGAATGCAAAATAAAACGTAAAAATTATTACAGGAAGAGAAAACAATTTTGAATCCTGTAACATCTGATGTTGAGACACACGAAGTCACGACCCCTACAGAGGTATAACTATAACCATCAAGATATTTTATACAATAATTTATTATTTAAGCTTTATTAATTAATCCATACTATAATCGTTTAGTTTACAAGTCTTAGTATAATTTCTAGTGTTTGTATTTGTATGACCTTATTCTTCTTCTTCAGTTTTATTTCGTAATGTATTATGTAATCATCCTATGCATCTCTTACCAGTAGATAACATCAATTTTGTTGTTTTAAATGTCCATCTTTTATCCCACATTCTACACATATGACCAGCTCATTTACATTTAAGCCTTATAGTGCATCTGTAAGTTGTGTTTTGTTACGAATATCAATTTTTTTTCTTTCATTTATTCTTCTCAACCTCAAGATGCTTTGGTTGATTGCATGCTGGGCAAGATAGCATGATTTTTCTTGCTCAAAACCCATGTTTGCCTTACGAATGTCAAATAAAGTAGAATATTTGAATCCATTATTAAGTATGCCCAGTAATTCTTCCATGTCGCATTTATTCTTCTATCTACTTCGTTTACATATTCGGTAATTGTCGACTCTGATTGAGTTGCACAGGCTATTGGATAAAATTCTTGTTTTTGTAGTGTTCATGTGTACTTTTTGACTTTCACTATCTAGTGTTTGAAGCATTTTTTCCAGTTTTGTGGCGGTTTAACAGTCGGCTGCGAAGGGGAGGTGAGTTAGAGGTTTGTTTCGTATGCAAAGGTCGTTATTTTTCCATTGTATACCTTGAAATTCATCTTCGAGGACTGGTATGAATAGTTTTTGGCGAAAGTGGGTCTTGTTTTTTCTAGCTTTATTCTACTAACACTATTACTGTATATGTTCAGTAATATATTTATATATTTGTCATTATCTTCATATTATTGAGCTCTTTCCATATGAGCTGATTCGCCTGTAGGTGTCAATCTCTAGTGGATTATTCTATTATCGTATTGTCAGATATGTGACCTGGATGCCCAACCTAGAGACCTTCGTTAGTTATGTTATATGGTCCTGAGCTTTTCCCTGACTTTTTATGTGATGCAATATTTCGCCTTTATTTATGGACACGATCGTCCTTTCAATATGTTCTTAATGGCTTTCTTGTCCAGTTCTGAAATTGTTGATTTTAATTCTAAGTTATAACAAAAGTGTATAGACGCCATCGAAGTGACATCATCACTGTTTAAAATAAAATATCTTACAGGAAAATAAGGATATAGTCAAAGACTCCAAAGAGGAATTAACAAGCCAAGACGAAGGCATTAATGAAGATGGATCGCCAAGAAAGAAAAAGACAAAAAAGAAAATATCAAAAGAAAAAGGAAAGAAAACTTCCGACAAAGTCGAAGCACCTAAAGGTGCATTATGGGGGCTTCAAGTCCTAGCCAAAACAGAATGGAAAGTGTTAAGAAATAAATATTTAAATCTACAAAGGAAATATATGAAAGAACTGAAGCAAAGCTTACAAGAGAAAAGGCATTATACTGGTATACCGGCGCCGGCAGCGCCATCTATTGAAGTCGACAATTGTAAGTAACAAACGATCTTGAATGATTATTTACTTTTAAATAACATAGGAAAAAAATTTTTATTTCCAAGACTATACTTGGAAAATATTCAAATTATGTTTCTTAATAACATTTTATAAACATTTTGCGCGGTCTTTTGTTTACGTCACCTGGCATATCGAGTGTTATTGTGTCATATTATAAGTAAGGAATATATTTAGGTATGTGAATTTAAAAAAGATCTGAATTGAAAGCAAAAACCAAGTATTCTTTTGATTGGAGGATTTATGATTGTCTGTATGTTAGCGTGAAATTGTTAATAGCGTCACATTATAATTGCGCTTCCAATTGAATATTTATTTAAATACATCGCGGCATTTTTTACAAACTTAATAAACATGGCATTTTTACGGTGACATACCTCCTATATAATTATATTTATACACCTATGTATATATGGTGTATGGAGTTTTTGGACCATGGAAAATTTGTATCATCTGACTTTAAATTAATTAAAACTCTTGTGCAAAACAGGATCCGATTGTATTATATTTTTATACTTTAGCAACCACCGGACAGCAAGTAGATCGAACAAAGACCCCTCTTGAAAAGATTCCTGGAGTTTTTGTAAAGGAAACGCTGGCGGAACCCTGTCTAGATGTCAAACTCACTAAAAGAACGGTAAATTCGATTTGTCTCTCACATTTAATGAAATTTAATTGCTAGTTGATTTAGTAGTAATATAAATCTTCAGATAAAATTTATTACTTGCGTGTTACTCCTGAAGTTATTTTGCTTTTAGTATTGTCTTTTATTGACATAACCTTTACACATTTAAAGAAAAAACTTTTTAATTATTATTATTATTTATTATAAATATACAATTATTTAACATAATTTTAAATTTAACCGACGTTTCGCGTGCTTTACAGCGTGCGTGGTCACGGTGACTGAAGACTAACTTTAATTTGGTTAAAAAGTTTTTTCCTTAAATATTTTGCTTTTGTTTTCGTCTCGATTACGCTCTACTCTTTAACCAAAAGTGATTTTGTGATTGAATAAGTCATTTGTTTTTTTTTTCAATTATAGTGCCAGTGAACTCTGTTAAATCTTAGTACATAAGACTTATTATAATTGTTTTATTAAAATCCTTTGTACATAGAAGAATCTTGATTAGGCAGCTGTTATTTATAATTAATAATTAAATATAATATTTATTGTATTATCTTTTTAGTATGGTATGTTAAATATGCGGAACGCTAATTTATTCATTATTTGCAATTCGCTTTTGCTTGTACGGTGAGAAAAAATACTTGCATAATAATGAAACGCATTAGAAGGCGACCCATAAATGGTTGCAGCATCACTAGATTATCATAATATATAGTATAAAACAAAGTATATTCGAATACGTATAACTTCGAGAACGGCTGGATCGATTTTCATAGTTTTTTATTTGTTGTATTTGTCTCAGTCTCGAATAGCAAAATAACTATTAAAACATTGGAAAATTTAAACGAAAGACAAAAAAAGCCAATTCAAAATGTTCATTTCGTAACTTTTAAACATTTAATCTTCATCCAGTCGATACAGTAAACTCTCGCCTATATTAAAGAACGTCTTTAAATAAATGTCGAATCGATAAGATATATTCCCAATATTCGGATAGTGGCGTATTTGAGATTAGAATATAGTATAATGTCAGTAATCAAAAAGGAATTACATATAATATATTCAGCTAGTCTTAATATATTACGTGTCACGTTGTTTGTCCGCTATGGACTCCTAAACTACCGAACCGATATCAATCAAATTTGCACACCGTGTGTAGTTTGATCCAACTTAAAAGATAAGGATAGCTTACATCTCAATTTATACCCGCAATAATATTTTATTGCAAAATATTTGTTTATTAGTTGATAGACACAATTCTAACAGATGGCGCTGTGTTGAAAGTACCAACGTTTCACATAAGCTACAATTTAATGGCATAATCACCAAAAAAGCATGGTGGATTGGTGTTCTGCCGTTTCTCTTGAATAGTTTACTACTCTAATATAACAAAAATCTTAGCCACAGCAACGCTTGGCCGAGTCTACTAGTATTATGTAAAACGTGGGTATTATATAAAAAGTAAAAGCTTTTAATATTTTTTAGATAAAAAGTAATATACACGCGTTGCACGTGGAGGTGAAGGAAGGTCAGACGGATGCAATAATAAGATTCGACTCTGCTAAAGCTGCTGATGAGGTGAGACGGGTTGTAAAACCTAACCTATTCTTCTATTATTAGACTTCACCGCAACTTAACTATTGTTCCGAGATGTGTACAGCTAGAAGTGTAGGCAGTATCTGCAGATATACAGACAGACAAACATATTTTGAATAAATCAAGTTCATGTTGTGTAGTTTTTATTCTTAACTACCTTTCTGTAACTTTTTGTTTTCTTTCACATGATTAACGTCGAACGTCAACGTGAATATTGATTAATATAGTTATTTGTTTACAGCATAGATATGCGAAATGTTAACTAAAAATATTACACATACATAGCATTTATGGTACATATATGACATCATCAATTATATTTTATATATCTTTGGTATTTTGCAGGGCTCTTATTTGGTTATTTACTGTTACTTCTTATATTATATCGTTATCATACTTAATTATAATTCGGCAGTACTGTGTAAATTCGGACAGTCGAGCGCACGTGCTCTGCGGTACTGAAGAAGACGAGCAATGGACGCGAGCTGAGAATGCTCGTACGAGCAAACGATCGCGTGGACGGGCAAAGTTACTTGCGCGTACGCAAGCTTTGTCAAGTGCACCCGATATGGCGCCCGCATCCCCACAACCTACGCACACACATATACGTTTTGATGAATAAATATGTTTTATTAATTAATGGTTTTATTAAATCTTTTTATCTTTATACTAACATACAAATCCTTTGTTCAAGAATACGTTAAGCGTATTGATTACAAGATTTATTACTTAGCACTTACAATGGTATACCGGTTACAACTCAAAGTTAACTATCAAATGTTTAAATATAACGCAATCCATTAACTTATCTCGATTGAAAATTTCCATAGACAATACTGTTTATTATTAAATGAAGCCTTAAGATCAGCGTTTAATATATACATAAAATGATGATATTTGTTGATAATAAATGTTTTTCAGTTTTACATAATAAACAGCTAAAACAGGTAATCGAATAATCTGTCATTGAACGTGTATTATTATTAAGACTTAAAAATGCAATTTCTTTACTTAAAACAATGTTTTTTAAAGTATTTAGTTAGTAACCTTCAGGTATGGCTTTGTTTAGCCAAGAACACCATTATAAACCAACCTACCAGCGAATTGCACCATATAAGTGTTAATTAATCAGTGTATTTAATTATTTCTTATTAATATAATATAATTATACATCTTTCAACGCGCAGTTAAATATTATTACTGATGCAGTAACATCGTATATAATTCTGGAATATAAATTATTCAAAAATGCTAGTTCCCGTAGTGTTATTTTTAATTATTTTAGCTTTGATTGACCTTTACTATAGATTTAATTATAAAGGAAGGCTGTTTGCAAAAATACCGGGTCCAACTCAATGGCCTATTATTGGAAGAAGTTGGTCTATAGTTTTACCACCTGGTAAGTTATTTTTATTACAAAAATCATGATCATCACTATGTTTTTATGTGTATGAAAGGTGTCTTATATTCTACATTTTGAGATCAATCTCTTAGATTCCATATATAGGCAAATAAAATAAATATAGCAAGAGACGACGACGGCCAGACCTTCGTCATTATATTAAAGCTGAAAGTTTCTCTGTGTAGTGTTTAGTAAAGTTTAGTAAAGATGTGTATAACGTTCATTTTTGAAGTTATTGAAGTTATACTTAGAAAAGAGTCAATAATTAATTTTTAATGATATTGCAAAATTTATAATTAAAAAAATTATAATAATAAAGTAAAAAAAAAACAATTTATTTATAGTTCTACGACAAAAAGTTACTGGACCAAAGTTGTAGAGAATTTAATTTGCAACAAAAAATGTTAACAAATTTTTTTTATCAAATAAATAGTTTAAGAGATATATCGTAAATACCATTTCAACCCCTATTTCCAAGATGGCGGCCGTGGGACAAGGGTGGCGACCCCACAAACTTGTTTTTAGCTTTACATTGACCCCCCCTACACATCAAAAAAATAAAATTGCGTCCTCTAAAAAACGCAACCCCAAATGTAACTTTTCAATGGACTATTAGTATAATAACGAAGGTCTGGCCGCCATGGGCTATATTATTTGCGCTTATTATTATTATGATTCTGATAATACAAAATCCTTATGTTACAAATTATAATATTAAAAAATCACAATATTTCCGTTAAAACTTTTAACAAGCGATGTATCTTAGGGAAATTGGAATCAATACACTAAATTGCCCAATAAATTATGGTATACCAAATACCTTGTTTATTAGCTTTGCATGTTAACTCCGCTATATAATACGTTGAAGGGAAATATAGTATGTATAAAACTTTAGGATCAAGATCCATCTTTAGATATCCGTTTTACTGTTTTATAACATATGTTATACTATATATTATATTGTCCAAGAAAGGCATTACACGTGTATGTTATTGCCATATTTGCAGTTTTAAAAGAAGACAAGCTGATTGACTTGATGTTGGATGCATGTAAATAGATCTAAAATACTGCGTTTTAAGTCGTTCTTATCAATGAATTCAATATTTTTTAGATCAACTATTTTCGTTCTCGAGATCTTTGTATAACAAATACGGACCTGTGGTTGGTTTAAATGCGCTTGATTATAGATATATAAACATTTATCATCCAGAAGACATAGAGGTAACTTTCAATATTTTATTTACTAATTTACAAATGATGGTAAAAATTAAACAAAACTTTGTTTTTGTGCATTATAAAACCAGCACTCCTAGACTAATATAGTCGGCCCTTATTAACATCAAATGCCTCTTGTCCATTTGTTGTAGAAAAAATATGCTTTAGCTTTAAAAATATATTTACTATGTAGATATATATCATTATTATTGTATCTATGTCCACGTGTATACATTTTTATATCACAGTTTCTATATTCCCAAATAGTGTATTATGTTTTACTTGAGTAACATGAATTGATTGGCTAAAGTTGATGAAATATTTTATATTATAACAAAAAGTGAATGATTTGTTATTATTTCTGTATTCCTCATCCAACGAACGTCGCCAGGACGGTCAGGAGAAGGAACCTGTATCTTTTCTGTTTCTTTATAAATGTACCTATTAACTTTAATTTAAGACTAAACATATTTGCAATTACCTTATGGTTACGAATATTCACCGTCCGCGACGCCAGGGACCGGACAAAAGTTGACTTTTTTCTGTCAATAATCGTCGCAGTACACAAACAAAGTTGTGCATAAGAATAGATGACAATCGTGCAAGTAGAAAAAGTGCTATATGTGGTAATGAACGAGAGCCTTAGGCAAGTGCATTAGATCTCTATCTATACAGAGATTCTGCTAATTGTATAAAGTGGGGCTGCGCGGCAAAATTGCCTCAAGAATATGGAAATTAGCATTATTTAAAATAAAAATAAAATATGTTTATTATGGAACATAAGATACAGGTATCACTTATTCCACGTCATTAAATTTGAATTTGTAGGCATCCCTACTCATCGGCAAAGAAGGCCGAGAGAAAAAGCTGGCGTAAAAAACTCTCGGTACTCTTTTAAAATAGCAAATCATAAAACAACACTTATTTTTAAAAAAATATCGCAAATTAATTAGAAGTAGCCTGTCTAGCACTAGTCCCAGGCCCTTTTATCAACTAGATAATCGTTAACTTTATAGTAAGCCTTTTTACACAGCTTTTCTTTAATACATTTCTTAAATTTATTAAAAGGCAGAGATAAAAAAGCGTCTGGGATTTTATTTAAGAAGAGTATCCCTTTTCCCAAAAAAGACTTAAGTACTAACTTTATTCAGCAAGTATTGTGATCAAGTACATTAGAAAATTAATTTGATATTTCAGATTATATTATCTAACACTAAATACAACGAGAAGGATGAACCTTACACGTATTTAAAGCCCTGGCTTCGTGAAGGATTATTAATTAGCAACGGTAAGCAAATAGCAATACTGTTATTTAAATATACCACAGTTATATATAATGCATTCGGTTAAGAAAAAAGAGAGATTCCATTTCGAAAGTCGCAAGGTTATGAAGACCGATTATATTATATAATCTGTAGACGTAGGCAATTGTGAATTGTGTGTGAAAAATTGAATTACCAGTAAAATCACATTGGTCAAATGGAACGATAGTTTCGAGTGTCTACGATTGGAAGCCGCCTGGATGGCACGTACAATCAGTGCGATGAAGTCATACCTTGAAACGAGATAACATTCCAAAAAAAGAGCCACTTTCACCTCCAAAAAAAGAGGGGCTTTCATGTTGGCCTGTGGTTGACTGCTAGAAAGACGTCCCTGAAGGTTGGAGAAAACTTCCGAATTCCACGAATAAAATATATATATAATTGTATGCCTATATTCTTATGTGAAGTAAGCGGCCCCAACAAATATGTAACTTTTTCGTTTTGTTTCTTTAATTTCTTGATTATTTGGTCATATTCCTGGACAGTGTGTTTGTTAGATATAGTCCAATAAAACATTTCAGGTTTGAAATGGCGCAAACGAAGAAAGATGTTAACCCAAGCGTTCCATTTTAACATATTAAGGAAATATGCTGTTACGTTCGTGGAACAAACCGATGCGTTCCTTAATAAGGTTCAAGCTGAGGCTGGAAAAGATATGAATTTAATTTCCCTCATCACTATGTCTACTCTCGAAATAATGTGTGGTAAGTCTATGACAAGACTTAAGATCTTTTTTAAAGACCTTTATCGGTCCAAGAATTCGAACCTATTTATGTTATTAGGTTATTATGCCTTCCAAACTGATACAATGTGTTTCTATAAATAATTATTAACATGAAGTTTTTTTTAAGAATTTAAGTCTCATAGGCTACAAATGCAGGTGAAAGTCAATTAATAAATATAGAATCTATAGAATACAAATCATATTATAGAACGATTGTTATCTTTTTTAGTTTACCTACCTGTTTATAACTTGTTATGTGTTTTCCTGCTCGTGGACTCATTACTTTCTTATTTTGGTTCGATGCCAGCTCCTAAAATCTTGTAATTTTCTATTTAGATAATTAAAGTTTTCATTTGGTACTTTGTTATACAAAAAGACAGTTACGTCAGTAGTTACAGTCACGTTATGACAGTCGTTTAGATCACTAATTCTATCTTAGATTAGGGTGAATATCACAAACAAGACAAAGAGTTAATTACTCCCATACCTATGACAAAAACCTATTAATATAAGAAAGTTATACCTGAGAATAGCGTAAGTCTCGAGTAGCTTAGGGTGAGATTCAGAAACGTGACTTAGCAGTAACTAAGGCTTCCTGTGTCGAAATCCAATACATTTTTAAAGCTACGAACGTAAGCGCCCGTTTTTGAATTCGTTTGTAGAAGTTGAGGTCCATAATAATACTGCTATTCAAATATTTTAGAAACAACAATGGGGACATCATTGAGCGTAGATATAGAAACAATGACAAGCAAATACTTCAAAGCTATACATGAAATTGGCGACATATTCTTCGACAGAACGTGCAAGGTGTGGCTCAGAATTGATTGGGTTTTCAATTTAACAAAAACTGGGAAATTGTTGAACAAAATAGTCAAAGATTTACATAAATTCACCATGAAAATTATACATGAGAGGAAAGCAAACTTTAAAAATAATTTAGATGATAGTAATACCAAAAAGGGGCGCTTGGCAATGTTGGATCTTCTGCTTCAGAATGAAAAAGACGGCAATATTGATGTTGATGGAATTCGGGAAGAGGTTGATACGTTTCTATTCGAGGTAGGTTGTTACGACTTAGTTTTAGGTATTCCTAAATACATATATTATTCATTATAGTTTAAAAAAAGCCTCGAGAAGTTATATATTATATATATATAACTTCTCAACCTTAGCAACTGGGGCCTTCGGACGATCAGTCAGTGGTTAGACTTCATACTTCCTCCACATGTTTATAAATTAAATTGACAATATGCTTGGCTAGAGATTTTGTTCAAAATGTTATAATTTTTTTTATTCCGAAACAATTGGAGAAGAACATAGTGAGGCAACCGGCATCCCAAAAAGTCCATAGCGTGTCAGGCAATGAAGGCTGATCACCAACTTGCCTACTAAGAAAAATAAATGATCGATAAACGAATTAATTTGATTCATTTTTTTATAAAGTACCTACCTATACTAACTGATTTGACTTTAAGCTTGCAGTGAGTTTATATTTTAACTGAACATATTATTTTCTTGTTATTTTCAGGGACACGACACCACTGCATCGGCTCTTTGTTTTTTGATACTAGAAATCGCTAATGACACTACAGTACAGGTAGGTGTCTATGATCCTAGTGGGCTCATCATCTGTTTCTGATTCTCCCAAGCTTTAATATTAAACCAGATAACCATTAAACGAATAAGGAAGGTATATAAAAAAATATAAAAATTAAATTATTATTTACAGAATAAAATATACGACGAATTAACGCATATATTTGGAGACTCGAATCGCGCACCTACGATGGACGATTTAGCAGAAATGAAATATTTAGAATGTTGTATCAAAGAATCGCTTCGACTTTATCCAAGCGTGCCTATGATAAGTCGATATATAAGGAAAGAAATGCAGTTTAGTAAGTATATAAACATGACTCTATTCTAAGACGTGTAAAAATTATCTGTAAAAAAAAATCCTCTAAGATATAAAGGAAATGCAAAAAGTTCATGGTTATGCATATTATCCAAATAATCTAATACGTTAACTTTTAAATAATTTATTTTATGTATAGTATAACAATGCTGAATGCTCAATATTTTATTATTTTTATAAATAATATACATACGTAATTTCATCGTAACATGATTGGTACCAGTTAAGTAATAGTAAAATATCTTAAAGCTGCTGGTGGTCGAAACATTCAATAAGCCTCACTATACATGGACCCGAAATACAAAAATTTGCTGCATAGTATCTTCGTGTCATTTAATACGTCCTTTGCGTTTAATTCTGGTGCTAAAATAACACTTATCAAAAAGTAACATTTAGTTTTGAGACATTACGACTAAAATTAAGCATGCTGTCATGCTTCCATAGAAACCATGTGAGATTGTGTCTATTATTACTTCTGAGATGCTGAACTAGAATAAAATTAACAGTCAATCTTAGGCAGATTCAGTCAAGCCAAGCCCCCATTAAATATTCCGGGTCACAAAAGTATACTAAGGATTTTAAAAATGTTCATCTTTCACGAGTGTTGAATTCCAGGTAACGGCTGCAGAATACCCGCGGAAACTGTCTGCATTATATGTGTATATGACGTACACAGATTACCCAATTTGTACCCTGAACCAGAAAAATTTATACCTGAACGCTTTCTTCCGGAGAACAGTGATCACCGCCATCCTTTCGCCTATATTCCGTTTAGTGCTGGACCTAGGAATTGTATTGGTTAGTTTTCCTTTATAAAATAGTTGTACTATATTAAAAGCTATGTATTGTTAATGAAGTGAAATAGAAGTAGCCTGGTGGTTAATCATGCGATTCTCAACCCTGCGTGCGTTTAAACCCAGTGGAATGGATTATTCTGTCTATGTAGGTACGCTATTACCAAGTTCGAGACATAAGCGTTGTATCATTAATATTTTTTCAGGTCAAAAATTCGCCATGTTGGAAATAAAAACATTGATATCGGGGCTAATTAGGCGGTTTCACGTGGATCCTGTTACTAAAACAACTGATATTCGTTATAAATGCGACTTGGTGCTGCGGACGACTCACCCTCTCTACGTAAAATTCAGGAATAGAGAACAAAAATAAACCTTTTAAAATTTATTGGAGTGTGTTTTATTATGAACCACTGCTGAGAATGCGTGCCTATCGCGGCTTTATCATTATTATACTCGTAGATTTATTCCCTTTTTGGGCTACAGTGCAATTTTTTATGGATGGATAGAACGACAAAATTATGAGTATTGGCCTTTTTTAATTTCCGTGGCACATCACCGAGCCTTAGCGGTGCTATAGCTTTAGAAATGTATGTACCAGTAAAATGTGCGACATCAAAATCCGTATTCAAAGCAGCAATTTGCCCACTTATATGTAAATCCGGTTAAAACGATGTTGTTCCATAATAATTGAGTCTACGGCGTCTAAAGTGTACGAGCAAGTATTGTCTTACGCCCGAAGCTAATAACCTATCTCAATCCATAATAAACATCTGAGATAGTAGGTAATCTTAATCCATATGTTGTAACAAGTGTGCCAATAACCAATCGACGGATTGTAATAGCCATCTGTCGATACAAGTTATCCATGGGAGGTCGTATCGGTGTCTGTGGATAGACCTTTGTATGAAAATGACAGTTGACGAAAGCTCGATTTCAACAGTTAATTATTTTAACAGATTTTAACTTACACCAGTTTTTTAAATAATAAAAAAAACTGTTTGTTATGTTTTAAACATAACATGTATATTTTAATGTTATTTGTAAGTGCGGTTTTATTTACTTTATTTGGTTCACATTGATTATTTATCAAATATGAGTGAAAACTCTGTAAAATAGAACGACAAAGAGCATTTTATCCGTCGCCAAAAATGGATTGTCTTCGTAGGGTTTGGCTATTGGGATGCAGATAGGAGATCGATCGACTGACACGGTCTTGATTGTGGATTGATTATTGGGTTCGAGCGTTAGGTGTAAATAATGTAGGTACACTGTTTACATAAAAAAAGATTGTTTTATAAAAAAAGTTTATTACAATGTAAATGCAACATCAAATTCAGTCTTAATATACACTTAGCTTATAATACAGGAGGCACTGGCACATTGATTTCGATTACAATATTACTTCAAACATTCACAATACAAAGGAAATTGTTTTAAAAGCGTTATAGTTACCAGTTAAAATTATACACGTATTTTGTTCAATCAGTACACATATTGTGAAATGTATGATTAAGGTGTTATGTATTTATAAAAGAATTTATAAAGTATATTATATAGTAATTAATATAAACATTAATTGCCGATTAACATAAATATTCCTTTTAAGTACAGCTGCAAAAGATACTTAATTTTACAATTTAAAGAATTATTGTTTGTTAGGATTATTTATTCCTGTAAGATGCGTTACTTATACATTTATGTATACTAATTTAATTTACAAATCTTATAATTAAGTACAAATTTATAAAAATAGTTATTAGCTGTCAAAATTGCACAATTAAAACTAATTCTAAATTGTAATACTCCTTATAAAAATCATTGAATTGGATATATCATTTATCTGCACATGAATCACATGAAAAAAAATACGAAAACGTTTATGGCATTCAAACATACATTATCATCTGCTAATTATTAGTTAAACTCAGTTGTTAAAATTGTCTATTGACGATAAATGTGTATAAAATTAAATCTATGTATTTCATTTATACAGCACCAAAATTAATTAATAGGATTTCATATAGGAAAACAATGTCAATGCTAGACCAGTTATAAAAAACTAAAACTTATGCTAATTGGCGAACATATTAATATTATCACAATGAAAATAAGCTTATTACAAAACTAACAAACCGTATATACAAACGAGGTAGATTTTAAATTTCTAAGAAGCTTCCATGTTTCGGTGGACGGTCACAGGGGCTATAACGCTATTTTTTCCACACGGTAATACAGTCATGGTTAAATCTGTTTGCATAAGCCGTGGTTTAACCCTAGCCGGAGGAGGAAAACTAACATCAGACTTTGTATCATCTGAAAGTACGGTTGGATCATTTACAGAAAAGCCAGTTGCTTCTGAATCCTCATGAGGTGTCATCGTAGAATAACCCTGATCTGAGCCCCCAGCTGTGTGAGGCCGTCTATATCCCGTTATCACACGGTAGGGAGATATTGGAGCTTCAATTTCCAAAGCTGGTAATAGCTTATCTTGTCCAGAAGCATCGTGCATATCATCAGATTGTAAATGACCCATCTGCACATCAGCATCATGCCATGTTTCAGCAGGACCGTCAACGTATAAATTGTGACAACTTGCAGTAGTGGTATTCTGTTTATAGCAGTATGTTGCTACAGCTATTATCAAACTGACTGTTACAATAAACCCTGCTATTGGACCTATGGCTGAATAACTAGCAAATGCATCTTTATTTATATGACCAAAGGTACCCTCTCCATATGGAGTCACAGCACCCAACACACCATTAAAGCATGTAGACTGTGACGTACAGAAAGGAGTTGTCAAAGGGGATCGTCCATCGGCATCAATTTGACACCATTCGCAGCCTAATACACCCAGACAAGCGGAATGCGTGAGATATGCCTCACACTGAAAATCAAAGCATGACTTAAGATTTTCAGCTACATTGTGGAAGTAGTGGGATTTATGATTATTACTTTCGGGAGTAATTCCGCACAGCGGTACATTCTGGATAAAATTTGAAGCGTTTGAATTGGGACACTCAAACTGTTCCGAGCTACACTCGCAAGGGCATTCGCATTCCGTTTGTTCCATACGATTACAATTTAAACATAGACGATCTACCATACTGCATGGGCAAAATGCGCCAACACTGCATGATGCATTAATGAGGCCAATGAAGGCGTTAGTACCAGGTATAGCAGTTATATAATAGTGTACACAATGATCTGTGGATACAACATTTGATAGAACAGAGGACAAGGATGTGTTGAAATCATAGTATCTTTGAATTGTTTTATCATAGAAATTGTTGCATAACCTTTTAGTAACAAACCCTTTGTGATTCAACATATCAATTGCAATCATTGATTCTTTATGTGTTATATGTTGTTGCTCAATTGGGCCTGAACCATTTGGATCCATTAGACCAGGATGGGACACTAAATAACCCCTATTATTCATGATAAAACATTTGTTATATGACATGGAACATAGAGGTGAACTATCTATCAGAATTTTGTATAAAAATCCCATAGTAACATCCATTGCTACTACCATGGCAGGATAACTAGGGCTTTTAATAGAAAACGAAATTGTAACAATATATCCTGCACCACCAACATCCAAATTAGGAGAAGTTAATATGATTTTTCCAGGATTTTCTATAGCATGTGTGTACCAGGGTCTTCTCACTGGTTCATAATCATATTCTAACACAGTCCCAGGAAACATTACAAGTACTCCACTATCTGTAACTGCATACCTCCTGACTACATATTTGGAAAGGCTGCCATGCAAGTGTTGTCTCTTATAGAAAGATAATATAGAATTTAAAAAGCCTACATCATGTTGTATTTCACTTTTCAGACCAGGATTTGATAACAAACCATGAGCAACACTCCTAAGATAAGCTAAGTAATTCTGCATATATGTTATAGCCTCTTGACCATCGCCCATATCATAGAGATAAGTAAATGGTGATTGAAAACTAGAAGGACTTAAGTACACAGTACCCTGTTCAATAGTTGATATCTGTTTAAAATGTCTACAAATCCTACCAGTCCTTGGAGGAAATAAATCTATTCTATGAAAAAGAATCTCTTTATTTGTTCTTGAAAGAAAGGTATTTGACATATTAAATATTGTAGAATTTGATTCCTCAAAAACAATACAAGCAATATAGAGTTGTCTTACCCATTTCCATGAATAAGTGATTTTACTTGTCGTATTATTATTAATAACAGTCATATTACCTGAACTGTTTACAAGCATTTCTTGCATGACATTTTCAATAAATGGAGAGGTTTCAATTTTATCCAAAGTTGTAAATTTAATTTTTTCCGAAATAGCTTCAGGTCTTGGAAAGTATGTATGCATAAGAATTTTACCTGAAAAATCCATGACAAATGCTCGCCTTTGAATGTTTCCTTTAAAATAAATAATATCTTCGGCAAGGTCAGACCAGTATAAATCCAAACCAAGGATGCCGCTTGATGTTGGAATAACCATAGAAACAATAAAATCCCTTTCTGTTGCTTCCCAAATAGGTAATTCCACTTTCAGTTTGTGTTCATACTTATTAGGCAGCAATGATAGAAATGCAGAGGCTACTTGGCCAATCACTCCACTGTCATTGATATGCATTTTCATAACAGAATGATTATTAGAATGATTGTGCCACTTGTCGAAGTGTAAGATACCCAAAGAACAATTTTTATCAATGTAGTTTTCATATAGTAAACCAATGGCAAACTTTACATTTTCATTTGTTGAATGTGGAAATATCTTTAGCCATATATCGTTTTCCATTACTTTTGTATCTGTCAGAAAAATTAATAATTTGTTTTCTGGTAAATGTGTTTCATTCAAGAGTGTTTTTAATTCTCTACCAATTGTTTGAGGGGGAAGACTTGTAGATGAAAAATCTATTGTTGACAAATATTCACGAAACAGTAATTTGTTACTCTCTGTAGCATTACCAATATTGGACACATCATTACTGCAGATATCTTCAAACTTGATAAAGCTTGTCATATTAGTAATCTTTAAAGCAATCATATCTATAGATTGCAAAGCATATACAGTTTCTTTTGCAATATTAATAGCATGTTGTAACGATTCCATTCTCATATTATTATCAATGATGAAAACAACCAATTTAGGGCTTCCATGAATAACTTTATGGTATAAATACCGTAAATTAGAATGAGGTATATTTGTACAATCTTTGTCTGTTGCATAATCAATGTGCGCCAAAAAGTATTGTCTTTTTATCTTCAAATCTTTAAAGCGTTCAAGCATATTTATCTGAGGATCTTTAGAAACATAACTTGGTTTGACGAAAACTGATTTTCTGATAGAATTAAAGGGGCATGGATGAGTAAAAGTAAGTGTATTATTCAGATCAAGAGATTCCTTCATATCCAAAAGTATATTCACTGCTGAAGAAAGTTTGTAATTAAGTTTTTCTACTATGTTGGAGAGCAATGCATCTGTTGTATCATAGTTCAATTTGTATGCAGTTCGTACTTCTAAATGCGATGTATATTCGCTTCCTAATTCTTTAACAGTATATTCTGTTAACTTGGTAGCTAGAGTATGAGACAACTGCTTTATACTTAACTTATAGTCACAGCGGCTGCTATTTGTAGTGCAATCTTCATTTTGCGAAAGCACTCTAGAAACGCCGATAATTACTATAAAACATTGTATATTCATGTTTATGGCTGATGTTAGTCTAACTTCTAATCACTTTCATATACAATCGCAGTTTAAAACTATATTGTAACTCCATATTAGAACACTTTTGAGTGAAATAAATTATTATTTTCACATCAATTTAAATAAATAATAAAAACAAACTATCTTGGTTACAAAATCGCGACATATTTTGATAACAATTTACAAGCACAGACCTCAAATGTATCATGTAGTAGAGAAGAAATTGTAGACTACAGACATCGTACAAAATGAACATATACCGCGTTCTTACTGGCCACAGATAACAAACGCAAGAAGACATTCTGGACAACACTAATAACCGACAAACGTAATTCAGATTTTAAATTAAGGTAATATGCCTAAATAGGCCGGGAGATAGTTACACAAAATAGTTAGTCATTTGTACCAGTATGGCGGGTCTACAGGGGTCTTATTTAGAAATTTAAAAAAAGAATCTTGATGGTCATAGCGCTGGTACCGGCGGCACAAGCGCGTGGGCGTTAGTCGAACTCGTCGGATTATTTACGACTTTTAAACGATTTGTTCCACAAAAAATTCTAGTATTTTCCGATAGTCCATAAAAAAAATAAGAGGCGGCAGTGTCATGCCATACTACTCCGGTGTGACTTACAGCCATACCGACGCGAATGCGATAAAAAAAAATCAACCATTTATACCAGGCTAATTTTTGCACAGTAAATAGTAATTCAATCAAGTGCGAACTTCCGTACCCTCGCATGTCAAAATGTTTAGTAAAATTTATTGCCATTTTTATGTAGCCATTCCAAAGGGATATTTTTTGTGTAAACAATGTCGTTTAATACACGTAACCAGGTTCCAATGATCCAAGTCCTTTATTATTTTGATTTTATTTATTGTTTATTCTTATTAGTATTTTAGATATTTCTTCTTCATCAGTTGTTGCAGTTGGTGTATTCTTAATTGACTTGTCCCATCATATGGCTTCTGTATAAATTTTGGTATTTTTTAGTTACTCAGACCATGTAGCCGTAGTTATATCATCTTTATTATTTATGTTGGGTATCAAGTCCTTTTTGGCATTATCTTCGTTTTAAGCGCCTTTCTTAGTCCAATTTTCCATGTTATTCACCGTTTAGTTTTTCTTTTCCTCCTTCTCTAATCAATTTGCAATTAGTAATCTGTTATACTTTTACGGCTTTCTTTACATTTACGTTGTATCAAAAGCTCCTTCCGCTCTTGCAGCAATTGTTTTACTTCTGGAAGAGTTGCTTATTCTTGTTTTTTTATGCATATTACGACAATATTGTTAAGAGTTATTATAAAAATAAAGTAGGTCATAATTCTTAATACAAAAAAAGGAAATTTTGTTATTCATATTTTGATATACTTTACTCAAGCGAAAAAAATTGCATTATACTCATACAAATTTAAAAAAATGTGCATCTCGGGACGCCCGACAGATGTGATAATCTAAGTAAAACTATTTTATTCTGTAATGTTCCGAGTATCATCTTCTGCTTCCTTGATCATACTTTTTTTTATAATCACTTTCAAAAACGGTGATAGGTTGAGGTTACATCCTCACTGTCAACAGTACAACCCGTGCGCGATAAGTTGGGACCTGAGCGCGGTGACGTCACAGTGGCGTGTTTGTACCGTCCGCAAAAAAGCGAACACAACGAGCAGCCGCCGCGGCTTCGTCTTTGTTTTTTTTTAACCTAATTTATTATGTTACTCAGGGATGATGCTGCTTTTTATCTTATCTTTATTTTTTTTACACTATTTGAATACAATAGAATACTATTTAATTATGTATCACAGAAAGTGAAGGAATTTTGTAATGAATAAAAATACAATTTTTAAGTTTATACATTTATTTTACTCGTATCTATTATTTACAACTGGTCAACAGGTACACAAAACTGTTTGTTCCGTTTTTCGTTTTCAAAAAACTCTAACACTTTTAGCACGAGGTTTCTTTCTCCGCTATGTAAAGGTTTACCCTTCATAATGATAATAAAAAAAAACTTAACAAGAACTATAACAACAAAAACTACAACAACAAAACAATAACACAAACGAAACTAAAAGGATTCCAGAGCGCGTCGTTACGTGACGTAAGCCAGAACGAGACTAAAAATCCTAGTAAAAAACTTGCGATGCGAACGGTACAATACGGGCGCCATCGGGGAAGTGCAGGGGAAGCGGGCGGGAATCCGCATTCCTAGAAGGTCCCAACTTATCGCGCACGTGTTATAGATGCCTAACGCACAATAAACACTGAGTAGAGAGACATACTTACCTGGGTGTTTAGTCATGATGCCTTAACAGTAGTTTATGTAAAAATTCGTATTAAGGCAATTTGATTAATGTATAAAATAATCGTTTAAAATTATTTTTTATCAAAAATCAGATAGGTGCAGAATGTAGCAGTGCGAGCATGTACTATAATATTTAAATAGTGAATGTAAATAGAATTTCAAATAAGATGCAATTATCACTAATTCAGTCTTTACTGGGTCGCTCGACGAATCACGCGAGATGTGGGATCTAGCTAAGAATAGTTAAAACATTTATTACTTACAATGGATAGTGAAAAAGGAAAAAGCGTGGTGTCCGATATTTTTGAAAAGTTCGGAAAATATCAAATAATACAGTACTTTCTCGCATGCTTGCCGATTGTTTTTGTTTCTATGAATAATGTTAACTATGTTTTTATTGCTGGTGATATTGAATATAGGTAAGAGATATAAATACTAAAATTATTATTTTTATCAAATAAAACAATTATTATTGTATAGGCTGCTAAACAGTAAGTATATGAACTAAATTGGCTATTAAATTAGGCATTGCAAATCTGGACTAAAGTACCGATTAATATTATTACACTATTATATCTATAATTAAAATAAATAATATTGCAATAAAAATATTATACTGTTGACCTCAGTCTTTCACATATATAAAAGTACAAACTTATGTGTCATAACAATTATTTAACTCATTGAATTAATTAAGTGTTTATTGAAACCACTTTTAATAAATAATTTATTATTCTAATGAGTTGTTTAGACCTTAGATATACTGCGCGTTTAGTCCGGTTTTTCGTCAACCTTATAAAGACTGGCACAGAATTTGATATTAGTGTGCAGTAACTAAGAATTATCTTAAGAAAATACGAAGTTTATAAAATTGTATAGCAGAAATATTGTAATAGATTTTTTTAATTTTCGATATATATGTAGTATTATTATTGCAGATGCTACATTCCCGAGTGTGAGAACTCAACAACAGAATTCTTAGTGCCATGGTGGCCCGATACGGTTCCGAACAAATGCCTGAAACCGATACTAAAAGACAGTTTCGCGGTGGGTGATATCTGTACAAACGAAACTTTTACTGATCAATACGAAGACTGTACGAGATGGGTATACGAAAGCAACGATACTGTTGTAGGTGAGGTATGTGTATATTTAGTTTTGTTGACACCTAAGTATGTTTATTGTTTATGGTTAGATTTATTTCGTAGGAGCAAATATGCTAGAAAATAGCATATGGATATTATTTGAGGATTCACGCAGTACATATTGGCTGTAGATACACTAAAGTTAACAAATCTGAAATTACGTTCCGTTACGTTGTTTTTAACTAACACTGCGGACTTTTTGTTTTTATGAAGAGACGGACTCCATTCAAACAATTAAAATAAAATAATCACAGCTAGGTCTATAGAATAGGATTCCATAGTTAAAATTAAAATCATAGCTTAAAGGTTTTCTACGACTTTCCTTGTGAATACAAACCTATAAAGTCCTTTGTGGCTTAGGTTGTTAGCCTGTACTTTGTAATCACAATAAATTCAATATTCGATGTCTAATGAAATACTAATTGCATATGTTAACACCAATAGTAAAGTTTATTGAAAAATATAAAGAAATGTATCTCCCCACGCCCACTGATTTATTTTTGATATATTAATTAGGAATACGGGCCTAACACATATATAAAAACAATAAAATGATTAATGTGTGGAAACGCTTTTCATACAGTTTTTCGTAGAAAGTATTACATAATAGCGTGACCTTAGTAGTGAGTGACAAAAGACCTCAAGTTATATTTTCCTTCAGAATTCAATTATATCCGGACTTGTAAATACGACGTACCCTTCCTTGACGTAAATTGGTTTGATTTCGTAATTAATCAAAGCTATAAGATGTATTTTTAATTTGAACGCTTTTATTGCCTTTATAGTCGATGTCATAGGCATCATAAATTACTATTATAACTTACTAAAGCATCGTTCTACTACTTGTAGTTAAAATGGCCTACTTTAAATAAATATCAATACTTTGCTATTTTATCTTCTTTTTACTACGTAAGTATTTGTAAGGTTCGCCACCTTATTAGAATGGTAACTCTTGGCATATACCTCGACGATCTAAAGTTCGATTGATAGCAACAATGATTGTTTCAGGTTGATAGGTAAAGAGTACAACTGACGAACTCGTTTATACGTACAATAAAACGCAGGCACTTGTCAGTCTTATATGCTGCTTATTGAAATCGAGTTATTTTTGAATAAATAGTTCTTATATCGGCGATGCTCAGTTGTGGACCCGCCTATTGGGTTAACGTGGTCTGAACTTAAATGTGTGGCTCAAAAAAGGAGGCGATTGCGAAGCATTGTTGATCCCCTTTGCCCCACTTAGAAGATATAGGAAAATTATGTTATTAATAACAATGATTTACTATATTTTAGTATAAGCATTACAAAAGTCAAAAACATTGTCTATGGCTGGTTGGAATAATGTTTTTGACTTCGAAAATTCCGAAAGAGGAGGTTTTCAATTCGACTTGTAATATTTATTTTTGTTGTGTAACAAGCATAGCTCCTTCGTCCATAATCTGATGAATTGATCATATAGTATATTTAAAAAAAAAGAAATAGATATTTATTAGGATATTAACTCAAATGTCTTCTGAAACATTTTAAATTTGTGCCGCCACGTGTCTAGTCTCTTTTAAATCGATGGCTTACTAACCTATATCAATGAGTTCGGCTTTTCTACAGCGTCAATTACATACGGACACTAACCTTTGACGTTCGACTTTATATAGTACTTACTACCCTAAGTACAAGAAACATCTTCCCATTATTGGTAATCCTTATAATTATTATTGATTAAAATATGGCATTGAGTTAGCCATCGACAGTAATTGATTCGATTATTACAAATCGTTTGACCCAATATGCAAAAGCACTAATTGCGATTCTTAATACGTTCAATTTTATTAATCGAAAAGGTAAATGCATGCAACATAAATCTATCAGTGCAGACAGTGTTGACGTAGTGGCTTCAGCGTGCGACTCTCGAGGAAATCGACATGTCTCACATCCAAATTTGACATGTGTCAGGTGTCAGACAGAAGGCTGAACACCCACTTGTTTATGAAACACACATGATCAAAGAAACGGATGCAATCAGAGAGAAAGGCCCTTAAAGGGTTGTAGTCGCACTGGATTATTATTATTATAAAAATATTAGGACAACTTTCTAAATTATCTAAAAAATAATTAATGTATCAACAAGATCAACATAAAATTGCGATCAAGAATGTAGGTAATTATTGAGAAATCAGTCAATTCAATAATATGTACTTAGTGTTAAGTATTTTACTACTATAGTACGCTAAGATTGTTAATTAATTTTAATTAATTACTTAATTTTCAGAAGACATTTGTTATATTTTTTTTACGTGAATTATTTTAACAACAGAATGCTACAATAAGATATAGGATTTATATTTGTTTTTCTAAACAAATCCCACGACTAGACATGATATATCGATAATAGAATGTTATAAAAGTATAATATAAGAAATCTCCTGGAACATGTCAGTTATATTTTAAATCCAACTTGATGGTGATGCGGGCTACAAGCCATAAACGACAATATTCTTTAATTATTCACGAGCCAGAGGCAGTAGGGCTCCCCGTCTCTCGTCTTCACCTGCCCTGCGATTCTGTAACTCACTTTTCGAACTCACACAGCGGTTTTCGCATCGGCGGTCGCTCTCAAATCAGTCGTGAAGCAGTAATTTTATGATTTGGCATTGTGATAAACAATAAACTACAAGCTCCCACATTTTCAGAATGCCAAATCATAAAATGACTGCTGCACGACTGATTTGAGAGCGACCGCCGATGCGAAAACCGCTGTGTGAGTTCGAAAAGTGAGTTACAGAATCGCAGGGCTGTTCTGTTAACATGTTTTACAAATTGTAAGATTTTACACCAAAAACTTCCAGGTGCGACCTAGCCGTCTTCGATACGTTAGCTAATTCGATCGCCTCGAAATTGCTAGCACATATTCACACAAACATTTGCACAGGTTTCTTACAAAAATTACGACTTTTAGCAATTACCATAATTCCAGTATAAACCAGCATAGCATAGCTATTTATGTTGAGTTAATTAAAAAGTGTCGTAATAATATATTATTTCAGTTGGATATGGCATGTGAGCCATGGAGAACGAATTTCATTGGAATGACTCGAAACATAGGAATGGCTGTCTCCATGGTTATAATTGGATGGCTTTGTGATAGGTAAGTGCTTTCTATTAAACATTAAATTTTTATAAACAGTGTAAGAATCGATTACCCCATTTAGGAAACCTTTGAATTGCGTAATTTTCACAGAAATTTTTCTGTAAATTAAAATAATTTAAAAACTATATAGCCTTACGCTAAACCGACGTTAATTTATTTATTATATATAGCATATAACACGAAAAAATGTGCGACACGACACCGGTCGTTAATAATTCAAGAGTTACCTACGGAGATTAATTAATTAAAAATCTTGTTAAGGCGCGATTATGTAACGGTTTTTTAACCACCTTCCTGTAAGATCTTATTGCAAGACAAGATCAACGTAAAATTGCGATCAAGAATGTTGGTAATTATTGAGAAATCAGTCAATTAAATAATATGTACTTAGTGTTAAGTATTTTACTACAATTATATACTTAGATTGTTTAAATATTAAAAACTAGCAATGCAGCTGTTTATTATGTTCAGCACGAGTTTAATAGCCTAAAGCTTTCGTCGATAAATCGACTCGAGTAATATTTTTTTAGTTAAACATGTGGTACCGCGGACTTTTTAGCAGATATTAATATCATCTATAAAACTGTAGTACATCACTTTGTTCTATTGTTTAGTTTTCGCAGCGTACGCGATTTAGGATTTTTATTTGTCGTTTTCACACCTTTGCATTGGTCACACTCCCGTAATTTCATACAGAACCTTTTTTTAAATATTCTATAGCTTATGTTCATCATCAGGTTGTAAAGGTGAATGGAAAGGTTAAATCAGTTATAAATATCACTAGTACACATTGATATCATAACATTTAATGTACTGTAAATTAAGTAAATACTGAGTTCGTTTGTATATGGGTTTTTCTTATCAATGCAACTTGTATTATTTACCGTAAGTAATTCTCCATTGTAGATATAAAGCTTTATGGTTATTACATCTATCTTATAAAGTTTATTGACTCGGAAATCACGTTAACAAGGGATTTCCGCCACATTGCATTTTATGTAGGTAGGTTCTTCATATAATCTTATTATTATATGATTATAAGCATATTATTTTTTTGCGTGTTGATCTAAACCGCACTTCTACAGGGCGACTTATTAAAAAAATTAAATTCTCAAATGATAATTTTTCGTTTCACCTTCCCGCCATAATGTAGGTATGTCACATATACCGCGCGGAAAATATTAGAACCGTAAACCAGTCAAATTTTCAGTGAACTATACACAGCTTGTAAGGCAGACAAGACTAATCATTTACTTGCCTAATATCGTGACCCATGTAATGCTCCGGGACATAACATTTACTTCTAAATCTTAGTATTATGTTATTAGAAAGCATATTTTTAATTATTAAAATTCTTCCAGGATTGGACGGAAACCAGCGCTCATTATTTGTTCGTTAGGCGTGTTTTTGGGAAACTTTAAAACCATGGCGAAGTCTTATAATTTGTATATATTTTTTGAGTTTATAGAATCGTCGATGACTGGTGGAGCCTATACTGCCGCTACAGTTCTAAGTAAGTATTTCTATTCTATCTCCACTAGAAAGAAAATTATATATAAGCCCATTTGAAAGAAAAACGATGACGCTACAATCTTTTAAGGCTGGGCGTCAGATATTTTTATAATATGTTTTTCCTATTAAGCAAGTACGTGATCAATCTTCTGATCACGTCGTTGAGTTTTTTGGTCTAAGTCCATTGGTGCTCAGCCGAGGTTTGAGTCTACGACCTCAGGGATGAAACCACTAGATTAGCTCTGCACTGATCTATGCTGCCAATAAATGTTGTTAAGTAGAATTGTAAACCTACTGCAGTTTTTATAATGCGCTTAAATATTATATAATGAGAGTTTCAGTAGGCGTAAAACTATTACTTATTTTAAATAATACATTTCAGTGATTGAAATCGGTGGAAAGAAGACGAGATTCTTAGCTGGCGTATTATTCGCGTATGCGATATATATGGGAGAAGCAATATTCGCATGCATTGCGATGTTTGTGCCATACTGGAAACATTTATTATACATAATGTGTTCACCATCTTTAATATTCTTATCCTATTTCGTATTATTAAAAGAGAGCCCGCGCTGGCAAATACTTAACCGGAGAACAGAAAACGCCAAGAAGACGCTGCGAAAAATTGCTGGAATGAATAAAATTAATGTCAATTTAGATTATTTAGATACGATAAATGAAGATATATTAAAACAATCTAATAAAGCCAAAACTAAAAGAGAAGGTTACGTCGCAGTGTTAAAATCAAAAGAGTTGATGAAGAGGTTGCTAGTGGCTGCATTTTGTAGATTCGCAGTTAGTTTTATATACTATGGACTTATTGTGAATTCTGTGTATCTGCCTGGAAATAAATATACAAACTTTTTATTAGCTGCTGTTATGTCTTTTCCCGGTGAAATAGTTTCTATGTATTTCATGAATAAGGTCGGACGGAAATTGCCTTTGTGCTTCGGGTATGTGATATGTGCTGCCGCGAATATAGCCAGTGCATATACTCCTGAAGGTAAATATGTTAAATTAATTCAATTTGTAAATTATTAGTAAGTTATTCGAATCAAACGGCAACTTTATGCATTGCATATGCAGTATGCATGAGTGATTTAGTCTAATATTTTAGGTCCTAAATTGGAACTCTTGCGCACGCTAGGTTTTCGCTTTTGTTCGATCACCACTTGTTTATGAAGGAAAACCTTTTATGATTGTTTAATATTATTATATTTCAAGGCAACCTTATCCGCCAACAACTTATAACAATTATTGTTTTATCGACAATTGAACCCAGAACTTCCGAACTGTATTTTAACGACTAAGACGTGGAGGCGGTGGAAATAAAATACTTGAATAGACATATATTTATAGAGGGAATTTTATTTTAGAATTTATTTGATTGCTAAACGAACGAGTTCGAAGTTCACGAGTAACGGAGTCCAAGACTTAGCGCAAACCCTAACTCTCGTACTTATATGAAAATCGAGTTTGAACCGTATTCTTAGAACACTAGTTGCGTATAAAAATATATCTTAATTAAAAGTAAAATTATCCATGGGTTATAAACAATTGTCGCTTGTTTTCGTTATTTTATTTTACACACAATAATTAAACTGTATATTTATTTATCATTAATATTTTTAGATTACATCGGTGTCAAGATAACGTTATTCCTCATCGGAAAGTTACTAGTGGCCGCCTGCTATACTGGCATCGCTACTTATACAATGGAGCTCTTTCCCACTAGCGTTAGAGGATCGCTACTAGGCTTTTGCACTTTGGCTTCTTGTGCTGGAAGCACCTTGGCGCCTTTGTCTTCCATGCTGGTAATAGTATTTAAAATGCTTTTATAATCTTTTTCATTAATTACATTGGCAATTTTGAAAAAGATTTGTTTCAAGTAGCCAATTAACAAAAAATAAGACTACATCTTTATACATATAATTCTTCTGTGAGTGTGTATGTCACTGAACTTCTCTCAAACGACTGGACCGATTTTGTTGAAATTTTTTGTGTGTGTTCAAGGGGATCTGGGAATGGTTTAGATTCACAAATCAGCCCACCAGATGGCGCTGCAGTCGGTACTTTCATACTTTGCTTTACTAATTGCTTGAGATATCATGCAGGACAACGTCTGTCGGGTCCACTAGTATACGTATATTATTGTAAAGCGGGCCAAAGACGGACCGCATGTTGCAGCCGATACCGACTGCTTTAAGCGGTCGCAGCACGGCGATCTGCACTTTCCATACTAAATTCATATACACGGACCGCTCGAGCAGTTCCTGAGCAAACCGCATATTGCAGTCGGTCTTCATTACAACATGCGGTCCGTCTATGGCCCGCTTTACTTGAATCTAATATGAAGAGTTATAACACTCGAACGAATTATACGAGACATGTAATTACATCGGACAATCTACAGAAGTGGTGAAGAACTTATACTATGTAATGATATATCAGTTTTACATTCCGACCCATTGGTGCCGACGATATAGTGAGGATATTTAGAACCATAGATATTAAGAACACTACCGATCTTTGGGGTATTTCTGTAAAAATAATTAGTAGCATAATTGATGTAATTGCTCCCCATCTAGCTATAATTTTCAACAATTGTATTAAAAGTGGCGAGTTTCCCGATCTAATGAAACATAGTAAAGTCATTCCATTATTTAAAGCAGGTAGTATGTCCGACCCCAGTAACTTTAGACCAATTTCCGTACTACCTACTTGTAGTAAAATATTTGAAAAAATTATATTAAATCAACTGGTAAGTCATTTTAACGTAAACAAATTATTACATAATAATCAGTTCGGTTTTACCAAGGGTCGCTCGACAGCCGATGCCGGTGTTGAGTTATATAGATATATAATTAAGGCTTGGGAGGAGTCGCATGACGCTTTAGGTGTTTTCTGCGACTTATCCAAAGCATTTGATTGTGTCCAACACGAGACCTTAATCGGGAAACTCCGCCATTATGGCATCAAGAATACCGCACTGAATCTTCTGACTTCCTATTTACACGGAAGAACTCAGAAGGTTGAAGTGAATGGTAAGAGGTCCTCTGGGTCGGCAGTAGATATGGGGGTACCACAGGGCTCAATTCTTGGCCCTTTCCTCTTTCTTGTTTATATAAATGATCTACCTTTCATGGTAGAGAGAAAACATCAGATAGTTTTGTTTGCTGATGACACGTCCTTGATTTTTAAAATCAAACGACAAATAACAAATTTTGACGATGTGAACAATGCTCTGTCTTCGATTGTCCATTGGTTTAGTATGAATAACCTTCTACTTAATGCAAAAAAGACAAAATGCATTAAATTTTGTGCAAAAAATTCAAGGATTATGGATACTAGACCAATTATAAACGGTGAGGAATTGAATCTGGATGATACAACTGTATTTCTCGGAATCACCATGGATTCAAAACTTCAGTGGTCCCCTCATATTAACGGATTGGCGAAGAGACTTAGTTCTGCAGCCTACGCGGTTAAAAAAATTCGCTCTCTAACTGATGTCGATACAGCTAGACTTGTTTATTTTAGTTACTTTCATAGCTTAATGACTTATGGCTTATTATTATGGGGTCATGCTGCTGATGTCGAAACTATTTTCATCCTGCAGAAGAGGGCTATTCGTGCAATCTATAATTTAAAATGTAGGGAATCTCTTAGAGATAAATTCAAGGAAATTAATATACTTACCTTTCCCTCGCAATATATTTATGAAAATATTATGTATGTATACAAAAATAGTGATAAGTTTACTAGAATAGAACATACGCACAATGTTAATACACGGAACAAACGCAGGCTGCAATTTCCCCGTACTAGACTATCTAAAGTTAGTAATTCTTTTTTGGGGAAAGGGATACTCTTCTTTAATAAAATCCCAGAAGCTCTTTTATCACTGCCTTTCAATAAATTTAAGAAATGTATTAAAGAAAAGCTGTGTAAAAAGGCTTACTATAAAGTCAACGATTATCTAATTGATAAAAGGGCCTGGGACTAGTGCTAGACAGGCTACTTCTAATTAATTTGCGATATTTGTTATAAATAAGTGTTGTTTGATGATTTGCTGTTTTAAAAGAGTACCGAGAGTTTTTTACGCCGGCTTTTTCTCTCGGCCTACACCCTCTGTCTTCTTTGCCGATGAGTAGGGATGCCTTCAAATTTAATGACGTGGAATAAGTGATACATGTATCTTACGTTCCATAATAAACATATTTTATTTATTTTTTTATAATGTTTTTATCATAAATTAAACTTTTAAAAATTTAATTAAATCTTATAGAATATATTTAAGTTCTTATTTCGCGACTGCTACAAGTAAATTAGAGTCCTATGCTGGTACATAAAATTGTTCGTAAGACAAATAGGTAGACAGTTCGGTTATATTACCCACAATGTAACATTAAAGTCTTGATTGAACATCTCAACAATCAATTGATATTAATTGAAATAATGATTGAAATAAATTGCTCATAAATCTATACGGAATTATTGATTTGACACACTAATAATAAACGTCAAGATCTGTTTAAAATGCATTAATGTATTTGACTTATGCCTTAATCGGTAGTAAGTTCCTTGAACACAAGCAAGCTTTATAACTAACTTCAAATACAGCCTTGCGATTCTATAACTCACTTTTCGAACTCACACAGCGGTTTTCACAGAGGCGGTCGCGCTCTAATCAGTAGTAAAGCAGTCATTTTACGATTTGGCATTCTAATAAGGTTGTAGTTTATTGTTTATTAGAATGCCAGCCAGACTGATTAGAGCGCGACCGCCGCTGTGAAAACCGCTGTGTGAGTTCGAAAAGTGAGTTACAGAATCGCAAGGCTGTTGCACCAATAAGTGCTATATTTTAATAATATATTTATAAAATTTAACTATTAATTTCCGTCTTTAGCGCTTATATAAATTTATCAAATATTTTACGTGCGATGATGTTTTCAGACCACAATTTCACCAATCCTGACTTCATTCTGTTTCGGATGTGTAGCAGTGATTTCAAGTCTTCTTCTCATACTCACCCCCGAAACCAAGGACCTACCACTGATGGACACTATTATACAAATATATGATCACGCCGCAGAAGTTAAGAAGAGAAAAGAGGAGAAGAAACAAAAATGTGCCGCCGACAATAATGCATTTGATTTAGATTATTCTACGCATTTATAACGCGTAGCTTTTATGTTACTAAAGTTATAAATACATTACTGATAGCGTAAAATAATAAGATCAAAATACTACATTATAAAAGTAAATATCTTAGAGAAGAGGAAATTATTACTTATTTGGAATTGAAAATTTCTAAAGAATGTGTCCGTAACCTCGTGGAAACTCTGGAAAAATGTAATGGAAAGATTTTTGTCTAGAAACATGTACTAAGATATCTTAATTGATAAAAATAAATATAATGATCTTTCACTGCAGACAATTTTTGTTTATCTCTTTAGTATGTGAATGAAAAAATATATTTTATGAACTCCAAAAACCTCTAAAATTAATTCTGTTTGTTGTACCATATTACAAGCTCAGTTTAGAACACAAGATGTACCTACCTAACGTATCTACGTAACAGATCTATAGCAAACACGTCTCTCAAGTACATATTATGATAAAGCAACTACTTAAGAACTATGCATTGATCGAATAAGAACTTCACATATAGTTTCACTAGGCAATTATTTTGTCGGTAAAAAACATAAGGTTGAAATATTTCTCTCAGTTAACTACGAAATATTGAAAAATACGAAACATGTGGCCCATCATATCGGCTCATCTGAGCAGAGCTTTTGCATAGGTACACCTGTATTCAGTTATGCTACCGAGGCGTAAGTATCATACTTTTGGTCTCAGAAATGTGCTTACTTAATAGTGACATTACACCGTACCAGTCAGTTGGTTCCTCAAACCAGAGGTGAAGAGTAATTTAAATACAAATTTCGTTATAATATACGTTCCTACCAGGAATCGAACCCAATACTAACTCAAGACATCAATTTTAATTATAAATTTTGCGTTAATAGCTTTAAAATTACGGTTTTCAATAAGGTAATCTTAATAATATACCACCCACGCACCGGTATCGATTTCTTATATGCGGGCTTACTAGTAAGGTGTTAAAATATGTGTATTAACTATTTCTATAGCACAGGCCTATAATGAAATTTTGTAAAAGTCTAAGATAGTATACAACCACCTGTGTTTATCCATCGATTGGTCAGAGTGTGGCTTACCGGCCGATCATTAACCCAGTTGGGATTCACGTCGCGAGCCGAGGGCACGCCAGCGGCGCTCGCCGGCAATTCACCATGCAACTGCCTGAAATACCCCCGCCTCCCCTCGCACCTCTGTGGGACCGAATATTGCGAGCCCGCGCTCTACCGCCGGATCTCGACGTCCAACTCCTTTACATCGCCATCAAGGATCGACTCACTCACCCGGAATGGGAAGTAAGGCTTCACGCATTAAGAGTGCTCGCTGATCTTCTACCTCTCTCAGGCAATGCACTTTCATTCCCTTTCGACCAAGTTATAGACAATCTGGGACATACGTCGCCGAACGTTAGAAAAGCTGCATTGGATGCGCTTAGGGTTTTTTGCACCCACTGCGAAGAACCAGAATGTGCGGCACGTGCAATACTAGATAAGTGTTCCTATAACAATATTCGACCTCAATCCGCAGATTTAAGTTTTAAAATAAACGTTGTGACTGGTTTAGTTTTATCTATTCCAACACTTTTTGGAATTTTAAAACGAAGACATAGAGACCTCGACATATTTCCGGTAATTGAAAATTTGGGTGAGAAATTGTTCGATTCTGTGCATAAGGACGCTGCTTTACGATCTTTAATGAAACTGCGTCGCGTGTGTGGACCACGTGACTACGCCCTGTGCTTTTCAAGGCTGGACCCAAGAGTTCAAGATAAATTTCGCTACTTGTGTGAAATGTACGACGAAGACTCAATGGACGTCTATTACGGACCAAGGCGGTCTCGTAACCAAAATGTGATACATATTAATAGAATTTTAAATAATCCAGCAACAATACCCATCCATTTCTCTACTGATTCTTCATCAGACGAATCATATAGAGTACCGTTGCACAATAATAATTACGCTAAAGTGATAATAGAGACAGAAATTAAATTCGATTCGGACACAGCAATTACAATGACAGTCTTAGAACAAAATGAAACCGAATCTGACAAAAATGCTGCAAGTGATGATGAATGTTCTAGTGAAGATCGTTTGTTCTTAAAGTACAGTGAGGAGGAATCTGAAGAAGATGCAGATGTTATAGTGAAAAAAGTGCGTTTCGGTGGAGAAAGTGTAAAAATACGGACGCCGGACAGTGATAATTTGTTAAATAGTGAGGATGATTCAAACCAAAATAATTCTCGAAGTATATTAGAAAAACTAAATGAGGAAGTAAGTTTACCAGATAGACCATCCATATTAGATAAGGCAAAGGAAATAAAACGAGCTGTTGAAAAAGAAACTCTTGCACCTCATAAAAAAAGTGGAATACCGCTACCAGTAATCCAAAAACAAAGAAAAAGTTTGGCTAATGTGAGCAGAAATGATAATAGAATAAAATCAAAGTCTTTGAGTGAGCTGTATGATTACTTTAACGGTAATAAAAAGAAAACATTAGAAACGAAATCGAAAGAAAGAACAGGTTTTGCCCTCACCCTTTCTGAAGTGAAATCTCCTGAGACGGTTTCCAGTCCTGTGGAATCACATCGAGAAGTTGAGGTATTACATAACTTACAACGGAGTCCCACCGTGTCCCCGAGAAGACCACAAACACGCGTCACCGTTGATACTGATAGGCGAGTATGATTCAAGCAAATAAAACAAAATAAGTTTGGTTGGCCTCTTGAAATATTTACTGAACCGCCTTACATAACTCAATTCAGCCACTCACTTATTTATTGATAGTAATAATAATATTAATTTCCTAAATGTAAGTAAATAAAACATTCCTTCGTGGGCCACTTACTTACTCGTTAGTCAATTATTGCAATGACCTTTGTTGATATTAAACTAAACATGCCTTATAGACTTGAAAAACACAAGAACCCTGAAAAGTATAGATTCCTGCGATATCAGTATATACTGGATGATACCTATTTTGCCGACTTTCTTTGTTATACATACGTATAAGTAATTTAAATGTCCAAACAGTAAACGTACTTTATCATTTGAACAGATTCGTACTGGATTTGATCGCATCTTCTCCTCCAGAATCACTGCTTATCTCTCCTCGGCCATCATCCCCCTTACAATTACACTATGATTGGGAGGCCTTAGGTGTAGTACCAAAATACATTTCAGAGCAGTTGCATAATACGGTAAATATGAATTGATATATATTTTTTTTAATTCAATTTAATACTTAAGCCCTAAGATTAGGTAAAATGACATTATGAAATCAGTTTTAATGTTTTCGAAAACTATTTTTGTGTGTAATAAATTAAACAAAAATTTGTAAAATAAGATTTCCCCGTAAAAGTAAGAAATTGTTCATTATATTTTAAAGAAACTCTTATTATAGATAAATAATAGATAAACCTAGGGGCTAATATTATCTTTGGATTATGCGTGTAAGTACTAACTAATGTCATAAATTCGCGTTTATATCCGATAAAGAATTGTTATTTTAACTCAGGGGCTGTTCCAATAGAGATTTGCCTTGACCTGTCTGGGCGAAAATGGTCCTTTGCATGCTAATTTTATTCCCTTAGACACAATAAAACTTTGAGTTCAGATATGCTTGGACGATAAATTTTGATTACGTGTTTAGTTACTTTTTGTTTTCTGTATTTTATGACGTGCGATGTAATGTCACACGAATAGGTTTCTTATATTTGGCCTCTGCTTTATTTTTAGACGATAGTCGTAATATTATAAATGGCAAAAGCAAATGTTTGCACAATATGTGTTTGTCAATGTCTTTTAAGATTATTTGTAAAATTCATTTTACAAAAAACGTAACGTGGTTTATCTTGCACATTTATTTATAACTACAATATGACATGACAATTTTAATCAAAGATTTATACTATACAACAACCAAATTACAGAATATAAAAGTAGTAACAAATAAAGGAAAATATTATTCATTTTATGTTTGAAGGAAATAGCAAATAGTCGACATCACAGGGGACCGAAGATCTGGCAGCTACCTCGGACAAAGAAGTAGGTAGTCTAGCTATTCAAAGGGAGAACGCTGCCAGTATCTTCGGATCCTTGCCTAAAGGGACTCCTTTTAATAATATATTTAAGTTAATATATTATATTTTTAAGGGTATTAAGTTTTATATAATTTAAGTTCACAATTATATCGTGGTTTAGCCGGAGCTTAAAATTAAAGTACCATAGGACTTTAGAAGGTTTACGGCCTAAATCCGTAACGATTGAGTAATATTAATTCCGTTAATAATAAAATGATATAAAACGATCAGAAGCTATATTTTTACTATATTGATATACTTGTATTTATTACATATTGAGCAGGAAAACTGGATATCAGCTGTAAAGGCAGCGGATCAGCTCCACGGCGCATTATTGGAATCAGATAACGTCGCTTTGCTGGAGACCGCTGCCCTATCTCTTGTGCAACACATGTGGGCCCTTAGTGATGCGGTATGTATTCAATTCATAAATTAGAAACGTGAAAGTTCGTGGGGTACGAGGACGTAATAAAGGACTCGCTGGTGTGATCTGATTGAACACACACCCAGTTACCCTAATTAAATATGTTGAAATTAAATGTGTCATGAATAACATAAGGACATTGGACAGACTAGAATAGGAATAATTAACGATGGCTATTGCGATTTTAAATATTTGAAATGATGCAAGTTTTGATAGAAATAGTATCTACATGTGAATGTAAAATAAATGTTAGTAAATAAGGGCTGTTGATTATATTTTAATTTTGCAGATACCAGCAACAAGAGCACCAGCAGAGGGAGTTGTGTGCTCAATGGTTCGTAATGCAAACGCAGATTGCATAAGGCAGCTGTTGCCAGACCTGTTGCGCAGACTTTCAAGGGAACCAGCACCCACTGCCTTACCCCATGCACTATTGCTGAGGATTGCATTACATCATTTGGTTGAATTAGTTTTCGACCAAAATATCATCACGGTAAGCTGCAACATCAACATATTGTAATGTCAAAATGATTAAAGTCGAACTTTTGTAAATTCAACAATTAGCTATTATAATATTCAAATAAAGTTTCTGAAAGAAAATCAGGAAGTTTCAAACCAATTAAAGAAAAATTATACTAAAACTTAAAATTCCAACAGGAGACAGATTTAAATAAGCTAGAAGCCGCCCGCCTTCAAGCCACCATGTGCCTGGCTAAGGCGGCGGGACCAGCTGCTGTTTTAGCTGCTGTTAGGCGTTGTTTAGGTGTCTCATCCGATGCTGACATGTTTTGTTACAAAGTAGGTATTTTACGAATTACATGACATCTTTACTTAAGAATAAAATAACTCTATTAAAACATAAGCCACACTAGTAATAACATTTCATGTTAAATGGCTTTTCATTTAAAAAAGTGTTCCTCCTAGTGTTCTATAAGATTAGTAGTCATTAAGAAATTACAAAAATGGATAACATACTACTCAAAGGACCATGCAAAATATTATATTTAATTTATAAATTTCTTTAACAGTTACGTGACAAAATCAACAAACCGCTGGAAAACATGCCAATCCATGTTTCGAGGTATGTTGATTGATGATCAGTAGGTTCATGTTTCAAAAAATAAATTGTAGGTACCTACAATCAATTTTTTTATATATACAAAACGTAGGTACTTTATAAAAGAATTTGCTCAGTTTCATATTGAGTACTACACTATTCTTGAATTATGTGATATTTACTATACTTAAATGTTTGTAGTATTACTGTGCTTTCAACATTTTTTTACTTGGGTATTTAAGTACCTATTAATTCCCAGGATCTTGATTCCTGTTTGTTATAAGTGTATATTACACCTTCAAACAACTAGACATTTGTAGGACGTCTCAGCTACCTGTACCGACCCGTCGTCGTCGAGCAATGTCTACTCCAGCCCCAGCTCCTAGGCCTAGAAGACTGAAACCCTTACCAGACTCTGCACCATCGCTGGGTAAGCATAAATCAAGGTTATATTTTTGGACCTGAACGGAAAAACAAGCTTGTTTATAGTACAAGTACAAGTCGTGTATATTTATTATATTACTTATAACATTAATTACATCTATTTTTCTATTATTATCTATCTCTTTAAGTATATATATATAGTTTTTCCATAGATGAACTTTTATTTAAAATATAAACTTAATTATATATTACCATCAAATATACAGTTTTTAAAATTTTCTTAACCTACATAAGTAGATTAATTTCTTCTAGTACAGCAGAATGTAGTCATGGTGCAACAGCTTTATTCAAAATATTAAACAGAATACAAGATTAACTATACTATAATAATAAAATCTGCTCATAACATATACGCTTTAAGCGGTTTTAATTTCCATTATTCAACAGTTTATCTACACAAAATAAATGTTGTATTTAATACATTTTGAATTTGTGAAAAAAATGCGTAGAATAAATATTTCATTTCTTACAGGTATCTCTTCTCCTGGAAGAAGATTAGAAGTTAGACCAATAAATACACAACAGTAAGTGTGCCTATAATACTATTGGAAATTATTATTTAAAGTATATTTTTAAAATAACATATTTCTATTACTTTGATCAACAAATTTCTGAAAAGATTTAAGTTGTAGATATGTATAAAAGTGGTTTTCTATATATGTATATATAGGCCGTGTAATTATTGTTTTCATTATTTCAACTCCCATAAACGGAAAGGTATCTACCTACCTAATATTTATTAGCCTCAGCCTTGATCTTAGGGAAAATTTTCAGCTGTCGAGTAAATTTTTCCTTTTATTCAATGAAGGCTAAATCATCAAACGATTGTTGGCTTACCTTCACGGATTCTATGAAGTATGCAAAAAAAATTCCGATTTGTGTACCACCTGAATGACATTTAGTTGTTAAAGAATGTGCATTATTGACGGTATAAAGGCTATGCCAAAACACTTCATATTAAGGTATTATATGCAGGCGTTTTTTATACGAATCTTTACCATACTTACTTATGTCAGGTCATACGTTGTAACTATTTCAATAACAGATTTGTGTTATTGTGTTTTAAAATTGTGTTTGCGATGAAAGACACAAAACCGTGTTTTATTGAATTTTAATAAAACTTTTAATTTTATACTCAGAAAGGGGTCAGTATTTAAATTACTTTAGTCCTTAGTGTAGCCTAACGAATGGCCTATTAAGTCCTTGATTACTTCAGCAAACCATGAGCTCGAATGTTCAAGTGTTATTAAATGAAATCGGAAACATTGAACTCCCTGACGCCCTTTTGTTTGCTTGCGTACGTTACTATAATTATACAGTCACGGCCCAGACACCTTGCCAGTAAATAATTACTTTATACACACTAGTCTTCTCCAAGTGTCGTACTAAAATTTACTTACCTTCTTTATAAGACCCCTTTTGGTAGGTTTGTGTATGAGCTTCCGATGTTTTATCAGTAAATCTGGATTAATTGCTTAAAATAACTAGTTAAAAATAATTTAAAATTAAATATCGAAAATTATAACGAAAATAAAGAATATAAAAAAGAATATTTACCAACAAAGTTTAAGCAAGAACCAATTCTAACTACATGTAGCCTTCCTTATTTATAAAATAGTAAGGGTCTGTTTCACAATGTACGGATAAGTTTTACATATGTTCCAAATTAGCTATTTATTACTTATTGGTAGGATAAACACTATTGTTGCGTTTCACGACTGTCAGATAGCGCTATTCGTCACATCATAAGTTATGAGTTCGATGAATGTCAAATAGCACAATTTATCTTCCAAATAATTTATGTGTTGCATAGCTATTTGGTACTTTATCCATACATTGTGAAACAGACCCTAAAGATGTTAGTCATATTTCGAAATTGCCTACACAAATGACTAGCATTATTTTAGAAAAATAGTTTGTACCCGTTCCTTAGCAACGAAAAGAACAACGGCTTCAAATATTAGCTGGGTCACACATCGCTCAAGAACCAGTGAGCTCAATTGGGTCACCGGGTCGACGTCGGGAAATTATAAAATACCAAATCATTCTAATCGCATCAATAGCGTTATTATCTATTCAACAGAAGAAAGTTCATTGAGATTAGTCACGAATAATTTGACCACCAAATTTTAGTACATCGCGTGTTTGTAATCTAAATAAAACAAAAAATTATTACCTACTCCACGCCCATTCAAGGCGCTCATAGACGACCTATTTCTGCTATCGTCAAATCGCTCTACTTCGAAACTGACCGGCTTTTGCTAATAACTCTTTAATAGGACCTAAATACATGCTTTAGGATGACGTAATAATGTGAAACCGAAATAACATTGAATTAAAATGTACCCTATCGAATTTGAAAAGAAAACAAACATCGAAACTTCCGGACTGTTTACCATTGTTTAGGGGATTTGATAGCTATGCGTTAAAATTGATTGGTCGTTAGTAGATATTAGCGCGGGTGAGTGTGGCTAGCGTCAGTTGCAGAGTCGGTTTAGTGCACGGTGGTGGTATGCGGCGGCTCTGCTGCTGCGGGGGCACGCCCGTACGCCCCACACCCATCTGCGCCCCTGACCTCGTAGCTGACTTACCCCTACATACGCGGTATCAAGACCGAACATTAATTTAAATTAACACATTCCGGACTTGACTGATTATTTAAACTTTTCTGTTACAGAGATACAAGCGCTAGTACAAATTCACCGGAAACGATAATAACACCAGTAAAAGAAAAGGACAAAACCGACGACACTTCGACTTTAGAGAAAATTGAAAATGAACCAGAAATAACATCACAAGCTCCCAGCACACCATCAATACATGTCGAGGATTTTTCTGAAAAGAGTCAGTCGTCGCTAACTCTAAACGCGTCAAATATATCTGAACAAAAAGAAAATGAGTTGCATCAGTCAGATGAAGCTATTTCGCAAAAATCTGAATCAATATCTAACAAATCAGAATCAGTGGACCAAATTGATTGTCGGCCCAAAAGTGAAAAGTCTATCTTCGAGCGCCGAAAAAGCGGCGTTTCCACATCATCGATACGAAGCATATCTCTCGAGGAGGTCCCGCAGAGACATGAACGGGATGTTCGCACTGCACTGGCCGAGACAATAATACCAGCTCGGCATGAAGATTGGGAAGCTATAGTTAGCGCACTAACTGAAATCGAAAGGCTCGCGAAGGATGAAACGGCTCGGGCCCCGGCAGCAAGCTGGAGATCTGTTGTCCGAACGGCTTCCACTCATGTAAGATCATTACGATCAAGAGTAGCTCGTGCTGCGTGTTCCACTTTAGGAACTTTGTTTGAGCTACGAGGAAAAATCTTAGAGTCAGATGTCGAAGAAGCCGCTGGGGCGTTATTAGAAAGATGTGCGGATGCCAATAGATTTTTACGTGCAGAAGCCGCAAATGCACTTGGACGAGTAGCGTGTAGCGTAGGCTGTGCAAGGGCTGGGGTGGCTTTAGCCAGAAAAGGAGCTACACATCGCGCGGGACCAGTAAGAGCCGCTGCAGCACAAGCTTTAACACGTTTAACAAGGCATACAGGACCATCGAAAATTCTAGAACTTCCATCTGAGCCACGTACCGTCATCCTGAGAGCTGCTGGTGATCTCCTTGGTGATGCTCACCCTGAAACCAGGCTTCACGCCCGACATCTATGTATTTTATTGTCAGAAGACCCGCGTTTCCATCAAATGCTCAAAGACTCGATGACACTTAGCCGGTATCGTGCAATTGAAAAATATGTGGAAAAATTACGATGTCGATAGACACACGAAATAAGGTAGTTTATACTAACCTACCAAATCCCACTGCCGTTCATTACTGTTGTTTAGAACTTAGATTTTTTTAACTCTATACAACTTTAATTTTTTGAATAAAATATTTTGAAAAGAAACTTAATGTACTTATAATAAATGTAAATAAAAATTCAATGTTTAGATAATAAACTTTACCTAAATAATATATGTAATTGACTATTTATTTTTATATCTTTATTATTCTATTTAATGACTAGATAGTAGATCGTATCCAGTAGGCACCGAAACGTTTGTGCTTCGAATTCAGGGTCAAATTTAGCTGGAAACCTAGAGCGCTGCACTAGGCACTTTTGTATTATGTACCTATAAATTTTACCAATCATTTACCAATCGTAAACCACTAGATTTTTAGTAAAGCAAACCACCCTAACTTTTGACAATGTAAAAAAGACAGTAAGTATGTCATTCGCATTTTAAAAAATTAAATTTTTAAATACCAGATTTTACCTTTTCTATTAAAATTTCTGAGATGTAATCATAACATTTAAAAAAAAACCTACAAATGGCTTATCGGCCAGAATTGTCGACAGCATCGCTTATAAAATTAACGTCTTTTTTATGCTGGAGTTGGTCCTATGTTTATTGCGCGGCAAAAGTACCAGGAAAGAGCCCCGAGTGGTACTCTAGGGCAGTGACCCTTCTGCATGGCAGCGTAGCAACTGCAGCAGGGCTCTGGCAATGCGGCGTATTTAGTCTAACCCGAAAACGGCTTACCAGTGAGTAGCCAACTAGATTTCACTTTTCAATTCTGTTCCCATGCTTTGTTTTTTTAATGTACTTTATGCTTAATCAATTATCATGTTGTCTTTTAACTTCATTTTAAATCTTCTTTGGTAGTTCAAATAAATTGATCATATAATCTATGTGAAAATATAATGTTCTTAAGTTATAAGTAGTAGTATTTAAGTTTGTAAGTTAATATTTTAATGAATCTTATGGAGTCTGATCAAGAGTCAAGACTCATAGTTCACGCTAAGTCTCGTTTCTGAATCTTGCTCTTAGAAAGATAAGTAAGGCTGACCATAACTTTGGACAGTACTTTCTATTATTATTAGCGAATACTTAAAAGACTATGTTTCCATATCTTTTTGTATAAATCTAACACATGCTAAAATTTTAGGTAAAATAACCACGGCGCGTTACGCTGTGATGGTTTGGTCATGGGGTTATTTTGCATTTGACCTGCTTTGGTGTATAATATATTGGACTGATAGTTATGTAATGCTGGTACACCATATTAGTGCTTTGATAGCTATAAATATATACATGGGCAAAGACAACACTGGCTGTACTTTTGCCTGTACATTGGCATTAATGGAAATTACAAATCCCCTGCTACAAAGTAGATGGTAATACTTTTTTGCCCAGATTAATTTTTACATTAAAAAAAATGTGGTTATTCCTTGACACATATTCTTATTAAGTTAATATTTCAGGTTCTTACGATCTGAAGGATATGAAGGAACTCTAATATATTATGCAGTGGAAATAGTATATTTAATTCTATTTATTGGCCTCCGTGGCATATTTGGGACATATTTGACATACAAAATATTGCATTCAGATATGTTTGACATGGATGAGAAATTAATTTCACTTGTCTTCTACATAGTATCCCTTATCTTCATTTCAGAAATTATAGGCTATGTTGCCTACAAATATAAGACAAAAATTGTAAGTAAATTTAACTTACAACATTTCATTAGAGGGTCAAAAATATTGGTATTAAAATATTTAAGTTTTATATTCAAATAAATGGTTAAGACAACAATAATGACTTTTATATAAATTTTTTTCTTAATTACTTTATACATAATTTTGTGTTGTTTATTTTATTCTATAAAGATTAACTATAATAAACTTTTTTTCATCTATACCAAAACATTAATGACAATTCTTTTAATAATAAGTTACTTTTACAGGAAGAATTCAAGGGATTTCTTAATGAAGTTGGCTATATTTTAAATGGACACTGGTGAAAATTCAAAATAGCTCTATTAAATGCATGTATATAATAGTTATTGATGTTGTCATTTTATTTATATCATATATACAATAATAGGTAGTTCAGTAAGTGAATAAATTGTAATTTTTTAAATAAAATTTACTATTTCTTCCACAAAGCAATATTTTAGTCCTCTTATGTTATTTATATTTAATCTCTTCTATAATTTCTTGACCTTTTCCTATCCTTCCAGTGGCTTGAGTGCTTTTTCTGACTTTCTTTATGTCTATTGTCGTCTCGCCCATGCTTTCTGTTATCATTAGTTTGATATGGGTGGTGCCTATGCAACCAATTTCCTTGTAAGCTAGCCATAACAAGCTCATTGTTCATTTCACTTCTTAATAATGGCATGGGTCTTTGGCTATCGTCCTTAATCTTTTCTGTCATGGCAGCAAATTGCTGGATGACATTTTGGTTATGAATTTCAAGGGGTACTTCATCACCATATGCACGAATAGAAGGTGGTAATGGAACCATACGCCCTCTACAATGCATTGATAATGCTTTATTAAAAAGGGCTGTACCTCGAAATAAATTCAGTGCATATGGTACAGACACTTCATGTCTGTATGTTATAAATGCAAAGTTCCTTTGTCTTCCATCTCGATCTTTAACAATTTTTACCTTTTCAAGAGGGCCTGCCTAGAAAAGAAAATCAGAAGGCATTAGGTTATATTAGTTAAGGCATACTATTTACTTACTAATAGAACAGTAACTAACATACCTGTAAAAACAGTTCATACAGAATTTCCTCAGTCACTTGTTCCGATATGTTACCGCACCATATCGTTTTATTATCCTCTTCATACATGATACGCAAAATTCAATATCATCAGTCACCTAGGCACCCAAAAACTTGAAAAACTTCTTATTTATGCAAGCAGGAGGAACAGAGTTGACGTTGTAATTATAAAGTGCACAAAACAATGTAACTGCAGTTTTCATTTATTGATTTTAAGGTAAAATGACATTACTTGAGTCAAATGTGTCTTGAAGTTTAGAAAATATGTACTCAAAATTATTAACGCTAAATATATATTTTTTATTATTAATAAAAATATTATCTTGTTTCAGTTCACGTCAGTTGTCAAAACAGGGCTGCCAGTTGCTTTTTTTTTTTTTTTTTTTTTTTATATAATAGGGGGGCAAACGAGCTTGCGGGACGACCAAAAAGGGTAGTCCACGCAGCCCATAGACACCCATTTTAGTGGGTGCGTTGCCGGCCTTTGAGGGAGGAGTAGGCTCGTTTTTTAAAAATTTGGAGGTCGTATCTCTGAGGGAAGACCCCCCCCGGGAGCCGATTCCACAGTTCGCTAGTTCGCAAAAGAAAATGCCTAGTGAAGCGGACCGTGGAAGACCTCCAACCATCAAGATGATGCTGGTGAAATTTAGAGGTCGTTCGGCTCGTACGGTGTTGAAAAGAGGCAGGAGGGATCAACCCAAACAATTCTTCAGAACACTCTCCGTAATAAATTTTGTAAAAAACGCAAAGAGACGCAATGTCTCTGCGTAGCGATAGAGAATCAAGCCGATCAGTAAGACATTGGAGATTGACAATTCGACAAGCCCTTCGCTGAATTTGGTCAAAAGGAAGAAGCTGGTATTTGGGAGCACCGGCCCAGAGATGCGAGCAGTATTCCATATGAGGTCGTACTTGAGCTTTGTAGAGCTGCATACGTTGCACCTCAGTGAAATACTGCTTAGCCCTACCCAAAACACCCAGCTTTTTGGAAGCCAGTTTGGCTTTTTCTTCCAGATGACTGCGAAATTGGACTTCTTTCGAAATGCCAACCCCAAGGATACTGAGGCTGTGTGACGAACTAAGGAGAGCGCCTTCAAATTGGGGAGATACGACAAAAGGATCTTTCTTGGCAGAAAACGAACAAACCTGAGTCTTTGTAGGATTAAACTTAACAAGGTTGTTACTACCCCACACAGAAACCTTCTCCAGAATCGACTCAATTTCGAGAACAAGTTTGTTGCGACTCTCATCGACTTCAGATCGAGACATGTTCGGATGGCCGGAATATAATGTGTCGATGGTGCTGTCGTCTGCATAGCAATGGATGTTGTCGATATTCAACAGGTCATTGATATGCAGAACGAACAGGGTCGGCGATAGGACACAACCTTGCGGAACGCCTGCATTGATGGGTCTAGGATTGGAACACGCTCCGTCAACTAGGACTTTAATGCTACGTCCTACAAGAAAATTTGCCAGCCATCGACATAAGCCATCGGGCAAACCGTATGACGGTAGTTTCGAAAGAAGCGCCCTATGCCAAACCCTATCAAAGGCCTTAGCTATATCCAAGCTAGCGGCCAATGCCTCTCCCTTACTTTCCACAACTTCGGCCCATCTATGAGTTAGATAGGCAAGAAGATCACCAGCCGAGCGGCCACGGCGAAAGCCATACTGACGATCACTAATTAGCTGGTGCTCCTCCAGATATCGCAAGAGCTGCCTATTGATGATAGACTCCATTACCTTTGAAAATAAAGAAGTGATTGCGATAGGTCTGTAGCTGGATGGTTCAGAGCGGTCACCTTTTTTGGGAATGGGATGAACATGCGCAGTCTTCCATGAGCTTGGAACTACGCCCGAGGAGTACGAGAGTCGAAAGAGCCGTGTAAGCACCGGAGTCAGCTCAGAAGCACAGGTCTTAAGAACGATCGAGGGAAGGCCGTCAGGACCACTTGACTTGTGGGTATCAAGGGAGATTAAGGCCCTCCGCACACCAATCTGTTCGAATCGAACTTCAGGCATAGAAAACCCGCAATGCGGAATAGTGGGCGGTAAGGTCCCTGAGTCATTGAGCGTGGAGTTAGAAGCAAAGAGAGAGCAAAGGAGCTCTGCTTTCTCTTTCGCCGAGTGAGCCATCGAGTCATCCTCCTTTCGCAAGGATGGTAAAGAGGGCTGACAAAAGTTTCCCTGAGTTGCCTTCGCCAATGACCAAAAGGCACGAGTTCCAGAGGGCAATTTCGCGAGCTTTTCACCAATTCTGCCAATATGTTCCGATTTTGCTTTAAAAATTTCTCGTTTAAGGGTTCGGGTAGCTGCGTTAAATTTCTTTTTATGGAGAGCTAGATGAAAAAAACGCACGACAAACTTTAAAACTTCATATTCTGAAACCATTTCCACGTCACAAACAGTGCGCCTGGCTTTAAAATTTAAATTGGTTTTTACCGGGTCCTAACCAGTCTTAAATAAATCGAATTTTATCCAATCGCGTCGATACTTCTGTGCTGTGTTTTTTATAGTCTGTGAAATATGCCATCTGCGGAGTGTGGTTAATAATAATAATTGTCTTTTGTCAAACTCATAAATCACAATCAAATCTGTGGACTGTGGTAGAAATTTATTTAACTAGAATAATCATATATTGCAGGTGGACAAGAAATCATAATAGAAACTAGATATATTAATTGAAAAAAGTTATTAATTACATTACTAACTTAAAAGTCAACTTAACGTAAATTAATTTTTAAATCATTTAATGCCATAACGTATACTTCTGTACGGACTACGGTTATCGTAGGTTGTTAAAAATTAGCCTAGAGCTGAGAGCCCCACATGATGGCATTCCCTGTATGTATTTGTGCTTAATTAAAATAGCCCTAATAAAATTGTACTCATAACTACGTAAAGTTTTTGGATTTCTTCTAGTTTAAAATCAATACATCACCATGGATGACTCTTGTAAATTTCAACAAATGCAGGATGAAATGTCCAGGTAAGATATTCTTCACATGTTCTCTAATAAAATAAATTTGAAACTAGAAAACACAAAATTTTCTTGAAGCTTTAATTCACTGGTATACACAGTAAACCTTTATCATCCACATTGAAAATTTAATAAATTTTTTCAGATTTGAAGCAGAGATATCTGGGTCGGGAGGACCACCTATGCGTCCCGTGATAGGAGCAGCTACATTTGGCGCCGTACAGCAACAACTTGAACGGTCATTGCCTCCACCACCGCCACCACCAGCTTTATTAGCATCATTTGACCATAGTGTTTTAGGTGCCAGGATGTTATTCCCTACTGGTGCCCCACCCCCACAGTCTATGATGGTACCTGCTTCTGTGAGTAGAAATTTAACTAGTCCACTCTCTGATTATAATCAAGCCTTTCTTGCTGAGCACTTTTCATTTCTGTGAACAATAATTTTTTTATTTATAGTGGATGGTGAATTAATTATGAAGATAAATTATTGATCTCAGAACTAGTAGAAAGTAATGTTGCAAATTGTTAGCACACATCGAACGCTATTATTTACCTACATATATCCCTAAAAATACTTAATACTGAAGTAATATTACATCAACACTTAATCTCATAGCATCTTGTTGAACTACTTTTTAAAGTATTTTTTTACTATTATCATTATTGATAGTAAATATGCACTTCAAACAAATTGTTACATTTTTCTTGAAATTTACTTTATAATCATAATAATTGTTATCTTTATTTGCTCATCCCTCCTAAATTTGGAGTATTATAATTATACATTTTATATAAATTTATGTTTGTTTTATATACATAAAAACAATCTTATGGGCTCCATTAAAGCCTAATTTATACAATTCCATTGTAAGGCTTTAATAAATTTATGGATTCAAATGGATTTTAGGTTCAAAGACTTCGTCCGCCAAGTGGCCCAGGAGACTATTCTGCACCTATACCTTTCCTAAGACCTGGACTTCCAGGACCACAACTGATTCCTCCACCTCCTGCACCACCAAAGCCACAACCAGTCATTTTATCAGCTGCACCCAAGTTATATAAACAGCCCAAAGATGATGATGATAAAAAAGAAAGCAAGAAAAAGGTATGTGCTTAAAATTATAAACAACTCCTCAAACAAGAGATTAAAAGGTAATAAGTTAACAACGTTTGGGTATTATAATAATATTCACTTTATTTTAAATTAATCTAAATTTTGATAGAAAATATACCTCATCACTCACTTGCCCACATCTAGCTTGGAGTTACTAGCAACACCATTAAAATCTAGTTTAGGTTTCAATGGTGTTGTTGGTTTTTATTTCCTCCTTACCTATGCTTATAACACTATACAGCTGAAGGTTTTTTTTGGTTAAACACAACAGCAGGGTCTCCGAGTTCAAACCAAAAAATATTTTTGTAGTTGTTAAAAACCAGTAGTTATTTTTCTCAACATAGGTGAAACAGTGTGAGACAGAAAGAACTTCTTTCTGTTGAACATAGAATTAGTAAAGCCTAAAAATTTCAGAAGCGGTCTCGTCCAATAACTCCACCTCCAGAAATTGAAAAGCCTCTAACTCCCCCTCCAGCTCCACAACCATTGCCTGTACCTGTCAGTGTGTCTGAGGCTTTGGTGCCTAAGGCAAAGAAAGAGAAAAAACATAGAAAGGTAAGGACAGTTTTACATTATATGAAGTCATGGAGACGGATGGGTAAATAGCATCAGTTCTTCTGGTGATTTGCCATTATATGCAAACAGAATGTTATTTAGAAAAATTTCTATAATACTAATAAATACATATTTATAAGGTTCTAACAATTACTGTCATTGATATAGGAAACAATAGATACAATGTTGACGACTCATTGATCTAGTGGTTAGTACCCCTGACTGCGAATCCATGGGTCCCGGGTTCGATCCCCGGCTGAGAGCATTTGGTGTTTCGCTTAGGTCTTGGGTGTTTAAATATGTATTTATATGTCTATCTATCTATAATATGTATGTATATCCGTTGCCTAGTACCCATAATACAAGCTTCACCAGCTTAGCATGGGACTAGGTCAATTGGTGTGAATTGTCTTTAAAAAAAATGTAATCTTAATTTGGTTTTATAACTGAGATGATTATATTGTATGTATTTATAATATATATTAATATGTATTTGAATTGCATCTAAATGAATATAAACATCATGACAATCGTATTCAGCAAAATAAATTGATTTTAATTATAAAAAATTAAATACGTTTATGTGGAAATATAATGTATTAAACTAATAAATTATATTTTCGAGGTCGTAAGGACAGCAGGTGGTCAGGTGTGGGAAGACGTGACGTTATTGGACTGGCCTGATGATGACTTTCGCATGTTCTGTGGGGATCTTGGAAATGACGTCACCGATGAATTACTGGTAAGTGATCTGTACATATTTAATAGTGAAGTATAATATTTTAAACCAAATTTGTTTTAAAAGTAAATTTCTCAAAAATTCCTTACAAAATGCTACAGAAGTAGCAATTTTAACTAAATCATTTTTGTTGTAACTTTACTGTGATAGTTGTTATTATATAAATAACACGGTAAAGTTATATTTATATATGTAATAACAATAAAACGTGTAATAAGAACATATTTTCCGCATGGAGAAAAGTTCCACTGCTTAGTATGACTCATGTATGTTAAAAATGTAGTCGATTTGACACATGAGATATGTTTTTTTAGATTATTGAACCTAATTCGAAATTTTTATTATGATAAAACATTATTATATTATTATTATAGTGGTGTATGGAAACTACTTAGGTTATAGATACTGTTTGTTCATTCTCGCATTCGTGATCGCTGAAAAGCACTCGAAACGTTGAATTATGTAATTAAATGAGCGTTTATATCCGCTTTTAATTTAAATGTTAACTTTTACATAACTGTTCGAAGCTATGGCTTTATAAATTTGAGATAAAATTAAAGTTGAAAATCTTAATTTAAACACAGAATCATACAAAATATTTTTGTTGAAAATTCCAGGCTAGAACATTTGGAAAGTACACTTCGTTTCAGCGAGCTAAAGTCATCAGAGACAAGAGAACTAACAAAAGCAAGGGTTTTGGCTTTGTCAGTTTCAAGGATCCCGGAGATTTCATTAAGGCTATGAAGGAAATGGATGGTGAGCATGTTATATAAAATATTCCCTAGTTTAGTGGCGCGACTGACCGTGGTTCGATTACTGGTAAATATTTTTTACCAGTAAATTGTTTCGCTTTGGAGGCTCACTTAATGTTCAATTTGTTTCCTGCTCTTTTATTAGATTTAAAATTCAAAAATCATTTATTCATATAGGTAACAAAATGTACACTTATGAATGTCAAAAAATAAAAAATATATATGAAATACTTCTAATTTTACATTTACAACCAGTTCTCAAATCAAGGGCGTAGAACGGAAGAGAAAAACTGGCAATAAACTCTCCGCCACTCTTTTTAATAGCCAAGTTTTTTGTTTTACGCAATGTTTGTAAGGAGTTGCCACCATTACACCATGTTCCACATGACATCTTAAGTAATTAATAATAATAAAATAAATAAAATACAAAGATCAGCAGGAGGCTTGGTGAAATAGGAGCACGCACTTACATCCCGTGGGAACAACACGCAAATACATAGTCGAAACAACTTACATCACCGCATACACGAATTCAAGTACGACCAGTCACCACAAGTAGCACCCGTTCACGAGTATGACGCATGGCCAGCCATCGGCCCCCTCGCCATATACTTACTTTACTTGGCACTCAAACTCTGTTAAAATTAATTGTTTACTTATAAGCTCATCTATTTTTTATATTTCTTCACAGGTCGATATGTAGGTAGTAGACCCATTAAATTGCGCAAGAGTACGTGGAAGAATCGCGCGCTTGACGTCGTCAGGAAGAAGGAGAAGGAGAAAGCGGCTCTACTCTCTCTACTCATGTCGGCGAATAAAAGTTGACATTATTGATATTAAAATATAGAAATATATATGAAATAAACAATTTTGTGTTGAATTTTTGCTCTATTTTGGAATCAGTAAACTTTGTTTCGACAGCCACTGTTAATTCTAACGTCTAAGAACTAGAACATTTTAGAAGAGACAACAATAGCTTACTACACATTATTATAACCTTACCACATCAGTTCCAAAAATAGTTATCTTTAAATTTTTGATCCTTCTTTATCTTACTGTACTAAGAAGGTTTTATTGTTGGTTCTGCAGTCATATTAGAAATAGTCTTCAAGTAATTGTTGTACGACATTCATATGTTTTACTTATTATGTTCAATCCTAATTTATACATAACAAAGTAGTGTACGCAAATGAAAAACAAATATTCTATATATCATTTATTTTGATTTCTTTGGCAACCCATAAATAATTAGACAATATTGTACTTTTATTGAATTTATCTACTAACGTCTTACAGGCTTTTTCATAAACACTTATTTATTTGCAAAGTCAGTAGTGTTTTGAAGCTTTGAACGTATAAGGGGATTAGCCTTAATTCTTACATTTAATTTAAATACTAAAACTAGTGGAGACGGCTGCCACCACCATCATATTGCATTTTTATTGTAATGTATATTTTTCTTACTGTAAAAATTGGGATCGCCAGATTAGCAACAAAAATGCCGGTCATTAATTAGCTCGGATCACTCATTCCGGTGATTATTATAATAGTCTGTCCCAAGTGTTCTTTTGCTAATGAAAGACGGTAACTTGAGTCTAAAATTAAAACTAACGATCCTTAGATGACAAGTTAAAGCCAAATTATCTTAAGATTACCCTTAAAATTATTTCTCTTTTCTTGTCTTTGGAAAAAGTGTAGTCAAAATAAACTTATATAAAAAACTCAAGCAACGCTCCGTGGGCCTTTTTGGAACTAAACAAGCAACGAAGTGTTCCAATAATATTCGCGAAGTTAAGTATATCAAATCTAAATTATGAAACGATTGTACTGTTCGACAATGACTTAATCGCATCGACGTTTACGAATAAATGACAAAATGATCAAGTGCTGTTATCAAGAATATTAGATTTTATATTAATAGAATTTATTTACAAATTCATGGGACATTGCCTTTAATTACCCAGCTTATTCCACCGTATTTCCTAGAATGATCTACGTAAATAGATTTGTCTTATTCTTGTTCATAATTTTCCCAAGTAGTATTGGTAGGTATGTTTTTAATCCGTCTAGAACGAAGTCTTACTATTGGCCTAGGGCGTGTTCTTGGGGGTTGAGTGGTTGTAGCCGCAGCCGCGTATTGTTTGTCGAGACAACAGCGATCGTCGCCATCCGATAAGCCTGTCGTAGCTGGACAGAATGGAGCTGTAAAATCTTCTACGCAATATGCGCCTGAGGCTCTGTGAAATAAGGAAAATCGGTACAATATATTACTAAAGGTTCCTACAATTATTTAAGAGGTCACAAATGTATTCCCCTTATTTTGGGGCGTGGTACTTTAATGCATGTGTTTCTGTGAGGTGATTTAGGATCAGACTGTGCCTACCAATTACTAATCGTTTATCCGAGTTTGAGAAAAGTTTTAAAGTTATTTAAATAAATAATATTAAAAATAAAAATAATAAGCATATCTAGTACAAAGTTATTTTCATGTCTGCTGTAACTTATGTTTGGAGTAAATATGTAATGACAATGTAATAACAATGTTGGCAAGAGCAGTAATTATTTAAAATGCTCTCGTAGAAGTTGACACTTAATTTAAAAAATCCTAGGAGCTCGCTCGTTATGAGCGATCTCTTCCCGTAAATCAATATTGAAAGAAATAATATAGAAATAACATTAAAATAAATATATTTTTGGTTTAAGCAGTAGGCTAATAAATGAGGTAGGCACTCGATTGCTCCTCAATTTAAAAAACAGGTTGTTTTTTACATATAAAATTAAATAAAAATCAATGCAATGTGTGTGTAAGTGTAAAACTGAATAGGATCTATATAATAAATAAGTAATGAATAGAATGTACGCTTATTTATTGTACTCACGTCATAGGCGCAGATTGTCCCAAAGGCACGGGCAGGGCGGAGGCTCTAGCTGGCGGAACTCTCACTGAGCAGCGTCGCCCGCAAGGGACAGCGGCACGAGGCCTGAACAGACTCTCTGCCTGATAGCATATCGACCATACGTGGCTGCATAGGGCTGCGTCTGCAAATATAACTTTTTTTTAAAACCAGATCTATTTGAAAGAAAACCTTTGAAACTAAACACAATTTTGAGGGTATTTTTTTATTTGAACCCACCTCATGTGATTGTGATCACGGTAAACGCGTCATTAAACCACTTTCTTCTTGGATACTGTTTACGAAACCAAATTAAACCCCCAATTTAAAGGTACTTGGGGAGACAAAGATAAAAGTTGCCTTGGCTTTTATTTCACGTTAAAAAAACAATGGTAGCTCTTATACTCACTTGGTGTATCCTCACAAAAGGGTTGACTTCTTCCTCCATTTAGACAGAAATCTGCATGACCAAGTCGTGCCGCTTCACCATACCGGCCTGCGTTTGTATGAAGAACGTGGACCGCCCGAGCATCTCCAGGGTCTAGACGTAATGCGGGAGCTGATCTGATCAAAGGTCTGGCTGGGTCCAACCCTGGAAAGTTTTCATACATACATTTCTCTAAAAATAGCCTAGCCATTTGTGAAAATGTCTAAATTGATACAACTTAACTAAAGATTAATTTTACACATACTTTATTTCGTTGCAAAAATCAGTACTATTAAATTATAATTAAATAATAAGGAGGTCTACGGGCGGCCTTATCGCTTCGAGCGATTCCTGGCAGCCTTTTAAGGAAAATACAATGAACTATTTATATATTTAATTAAGTAGTAGATATTGAAATTATATCATTTAATCATGCTACATACGTATCATTTGTATTTTCAATTTTCCTAACCTACAAAGTAATAATAAAAATAATTAAAACAAATTTAAAATGTTTTTCCCCTGTGGCAAAGGTACAATACCTTTAACGCTGGTAGCTTTTCTTCGCCGTATTGCGATACTTATTCATGAATAGTGCATAATACACCTTTTAATTTAGAGTTGTGTAAGAGTTGTAAATAAATTATGTTAGGAATAGTTTCAATATTTATTCTGGTATATATCTGGTAATTATTATGTAATATAAATTTATAGAATTCTCGTTTAGCTTTAGTTTAGAGACTTCTACGTCACAATCGATGCCAACGAATTATTCACTAAAAATATTATGAGCAATAAAATGATTTATATACATAGTTTTAAAGTTCACTCTTCCGTCTACCTATGTATGCAAGTTGGATAATTATTGATTAATTTATGTTAGATGGAACTGACTTATAATTATTTATTTTGGTTTATGCAATTGTAAATAATGACATATACAATTACTTTTTTAGTGCAAAAAGCAATTACGAGAAAGAAATGTAAGACAGTAGAGAGAGTATGTTACGAACCGGTCTATTTCGATAAATTACGTATTGGAGAAAGTTTGATTAAGGTAGACACATATTATGCACTTTTCGAATCGAAAAAATTGCGTCATATTTTTATTATAAATAAATCCCCGTGACTTCGTCCGCGTTATTTAAGAGAAAACTTACACTAATTAAATGCAAACTTTAGAACATTTTATTTGTATTAAACAAGCCTTCTTTATTACTGACCTAAATATTAGAAAATATCAAATAATTCTGACAGTCTCTCTAATTATACCAAATACATGAGAGTATGAACACAGGAAAGTACGGAGTTAAAGTGTAATCTAATCTGTTCTTACATCGGCAAATGGTTACCACACATCTCCTCATATACATTGCGTGTGATACATAAGATTTCATTTGAATGGATTTTGTAATAATAATAATCAGTGGCGCTACAACCTCTTTAGGTCTGGGCCTCAGATTTCTGAATCTGTTTCATGATCATTTTTCAATTTAATACGCAAGTAGGTGATCAGCCTCCAGTGCCGTCGACTTTTTGGGTGTAAGACATGTCGGTTTCCTCACCATGTTTTCCTTCACCGTTCGAGCGAATGTTAAAAGCGCACATAGAAAGAAAGTCCATTGGTGCACAGCCGGGGATCGAACCTACGACCTCAGGAATGAGAGTCGCACGCTGAAGCCACTAGGCCAACACTGCTCGGATTTTGTAATAAATTCGTCTAATAAGTAATATTGTTTGTTCACAGACAAAACATAAAAAAAATCAGTAGTAGTAACGTAGTAACGTAACAGTACGTTTATGATATCGATTCAAATTCATGAACGTGACATACCTATAATTCGATTCATTCTGAAGTTCAAGTAATTTGACATAATTCCACACAAGTGAGCTCCTAATGAGTGTCCGACACAAGTGAGGCGGTCAGGTCGCAGACCCGCACGACGCAAAGTCGCAAGCGCCTCTGCGACGCACCGTGCGACCGGGCGCAAGTTGTGAACAGCCGCGACATAGCACGGAGGCTGGCATAGCTGTCCCCAGTCTAGCATGAAAACGTTGTAACCGCCACGCCGGAGATATGCTAAAACATGAGAAACACATATGTAAAAGGAATTATAATTAAATTACGTTGTATTTCTAGCCGTTAATGACTAAAGGTTTTAAGCTAGTTTCCCAGGGAAACGCAAATATGAAAAAAACGGATTTGGATGGTAAAGAATGCAATGTTCCCTATACCTAATTGGGGTTTGATGATCTCTTAAGGATTTAAATTCATCTAGAGCATAAATTAATTCTAAAATATTTATTATTAAAAATACCTGACTTCATACAATCTGACCCGCATGTAACGACAATAAGTAGAAAGCGCAAGAGTTCGTTGATGTCAATTGTCGAGTATGCAATGTAAAATCGCAATACTTTCTCTGATTGAACTGACTGATAAGGAGCTTAATAAAATCTCTTTGCTAACTTTTTTCTTTCGTATGTATAATGAAACATAGTAAAATAGTTTACTAATAATAGATTAATTATGTTTATGTTATAGCTATGTATTGTTTTTTTTATTTGACATTACATAGTTATAACATAAACATAATTATAAAACATGATTATAATTAGATTACAAATTTTGTTACATTTATTTCTTGCTTTGCCAGCAAAGCACAATTACAAACACATAGATAGAACATAAGCATATATAGCTAAAATTTTAAAGTTTTTTTTTATTATACCAAGGTAACAAGGCACTAAATGCAAGAGGGGTGTGGAGCTTGACTCACTCCAGCACAACAACCTCGGTTAGTACCAACACGATTGGATCAAAGGATTTTGAAGTTTTGTTTTTTTTTAATTATTATAGAACAGGCTTTCCTGATGTTAAGTGATAGCCATGGCCACCCATGGACACTCTCAATGCCAGAGGGCGAGTGTGTTGCCAGCCTTTTAGGAGGAATGTGGGACGAAAGGCTGACACTAAGCTAGGCTTCGAATAGTCCAAACCGGTCTGCTACAAATTTCTCTATCTATATAATTATGAGAATAATTACCATCTCGAAGGACAATTATCGGCAGTGTATCATCCCCACCAGCATAGCCGTGAATAAGTAAAATTGTTTCGTGGGAGGGCTCCCAGCTACTCTGACGAAGCCAGTCTTCACTAAAGAGGTCCACCTGTATCACAAATGTTAATACAATTTAATATTTAGGTAAATGACAACTTATGTTATAAATACGAAAGTAATCTGGTTGTCCCTTAATGCGTAAAGGTAAACATCCGGACTTTTTTTTAATTCTAAAGTTTTACGTGTATTAAACTATACTTACTGACAAGAAGTTGAAATAATCTGTAGTTTGATATAATATGACGAATATTAAAAATAAACTATGATTGATTGCGACAAGAGATACCAAACTACCCCAATAGCCTATTTGAGAGTAATCTGAATGAAACATGATTTTAAACGGTTTGGGGAAAATAACGAACAAATAAAAAAAAATATACATCAGTCACGTGATACAAACGTTTACGTGCTTGTAAATAATATCGCTTGGAGTTTAATTTTGTCGGTAAAAAAGAAAAGCTTTACATTGTTTCAAAATGTCTTAGGTACCGTTAACTTTGTATACTTTTACAACTGTACATAAAATATTGATGTCCCCAAAGCAATTTCGTAATGAGATACGCGCACTCAATACTGCATTTGTACGGTTGTAAGATAAAAATATTTTCTTATTGGTACTTCCAAAATAAAATATCCAGAACGGGTCTGTCCCGTTATGTTAAACAAATACCGATGCAATGATTAAATAATAATGAGTAATTTTTGGCACTACTTGACAGAGAACCCCAATGCCGTCATACGAGTAACTACGAAACCCATTTTTGACGGAGGTATTCTAGAAAGAATTTTTGAGGTATACAAAAACTTCTGTAATCAGGATCACAAGTGAAGTTACACGGTAAGCTTGCTGATTACTGATTAAATATAGTATATATCAGAGCATATACATTAATAATACCTTGAGCTCAATATAGTGTTATGTTATTAACGGTATTAACATTTGATAAATCGCGGTTAAATCGCCGTGACCCATGTATTTAATTTGTATAAAAATGTCGATTACCATCGACATACTTACTTTGATATTTCAGTGAAGTAGAGTAAAAATGTGTCAAGCCCTTGCCTCATTTGAACTTCAAAGTTAGGAAAGGTAGAGAAACAATTTGTGTAGCAAACATTGTATTTGGATATCGTATCAATATTTTATAGTTATGATTGTGACCTCAATTAAATGTTGCCCTTCAAATATCTTTCAATTCCATTCATACATACAAATTCGCGTTTTAGCTCTGCACATTCATGTCTAACAAACGGTAAAACTACCCTTTTTGAAGTGAAAATTCTAATGCTAATTAGAAGAAAGTTTACGGTCTATTGTAGGTTTGACAATTAGTATTCTTGAGAGCCTTTCTAACGGGTGACCTGTGTTTTTGTCCTGTCGGTCATGACATCGTTCTACACCAAGAGAAACCTTAAGCCCTTATATTTGTTTGGATAAAATTGATGTTCAGGATTTTTTTCAAGCAAACCTCCGATGAGATATTAATTATGTATTTAGTTTCGTGTTTACTTTCTTAAACAACTGAATAAACATCGGAGTTCTAATAAAATATGTACCTACCAAATATTTTTGTATAAAATTACCAGTACAAAAAAGAAAATATGGCATACTTGCAATTGGGTTGAACAGAACTTGAATTTTAATTAAGTATTACCTTACCATAAAACAATGGCTTTATACTGGTAATGTTGGATGTTAATATGTTTCGTGAGAAAAAAATTCAATAGCAATACAATCATGTATTAACGTAAAAGTTTTAACTATTTTAAGCTACTTATAATATTTGCAAATGTAGGCCTCGGTTTGACCACGATTTATGTACCTATGTTGAATTGTATAGTTTTTTTATGTGTACCACTAGCGAGGTTTTTACATTTATGCTCGAGCCATTTATTTAGGTTTTATAAAAAAATCTGTTTAGTAAGGTAAAATAATAATTAACGTAATAAATTTGATTTAAATATTTGCGTATTTACGTGAATACATTTGATACTAATAAGACGGGAGCTTTTTACACGTAAATAATTTAAAAATTACTGAAGCAGCTTTTCATTCAAAGCTACAGGTACATATCGACACTAAAATTATAAAGAGGTAAGATTTGATAGTTTGCATTGAATAGGCTCCGAAACTAGTGGGCCACTACTATCTCTGATGCTATATTATGCTATATGATATTTTCAAAAAAGTAATTTTGATAATGTAACCCGAGGTGTATAAATAATACCAATAAAAAATTATTTCGCGTATGCTGCGGAACCTAAGTGATGTACTACAGTTTTATAAAGAACATATACGTACAAAAGTCCAATAATATATATCTAGCTATGACATATTTAACAAAAAAAATAACAAGCCGTGACCGGACTGAACGCTAGTAGTAAGAGAACTATAATCTGTTAAAACTGAAAGAATAAATAAACGCAGTACTCGTATAACATGTCTAAAATACGAAAAATTATTAAATCTCGATAAAACACTAATTCGTAAAAAGTACATCAGTGATACGTTGTATTTATATAACTTTTCTCTTTATAACAGATTAGAGCACTAATAAAAACGGTGTAAGTGAACTGATTTAATGTTAAAAAGCGTATAAAAAAAAATACAAAGTGATTGGAATACGAATCGGTATACCGTATATGAAACCAATTTTGAGTAATTACAAAATACTTACAGTTTTCTTTTCAGGTTCAGCTTCTGTGTACAAATTTATAGTAATATTTGGGTCAGGGCATGGCTCTCTTTCTCTCTTCCACACGCAATCTTCCAATGTAGAGTTACCGAAACTATCACTATTCAAAAATAGAGCCTCTTTTATCGGCTTTCGTTGACATGATATGCCTGTAAAATAATTTTAATATAAAATATAAACAAACCTTATAAATTACATAAAAACCCAATTACATGTGTTTGTTATTATTATTTATTTTATTAAACGAAAAATGCGTTAAAACTATTTAATTTTCAGATGCATATATAAGTATTTAGATATTTTTTATAATTACAAATTTATAATAGGCCGATCACAAATGTAACCCGCATTGCACAGTTTTACAAAATACAGGGACATAATTTTGAATAAATTAATTTACCTGAAAAAAACACGAGAGCGGCAGCAAAAACTTTTGTTCGAAGCAGCGGCATCCTTGCGCCCGCGCACGCTACGGTACACTGCGTTGCGCAGCAGGACTTGGCGGGGGCTATTGGCACTGTCACTTGTGTGCAATACTGTCACTGAAATATTGGAAAGTACATAGCTATACGTACATATATACGCCGCTAGATTAAGATGTATTAAGCCCCAAATCCTTCAACAATAGGTATATGGTGACATGTCTCCGGCTATTTCAATAATATAACAATTAATAATTTATTAGTATTATTCTACTTATTACTTGAAAGAATTGTGATTTTGTTCATGCTTATAAACAAACGTTTCTTTCTATGAATAATTTAAAAAAACATCGCATTCGCTAATTCTTTAGCAGTATTATTTTTTAATTAACCCTTGACCGTGCGGTGATCGAAAACTTCTTGTTAGCACGGGTTAGACCTAAAATCGGCGACCTGTGTAAGGCGAAGAAGGCTAACAATGTACTTGATTATTTGTAAAATAAAAATACATAAAAAAATATACTTATATATTGGCAGTATTTTCTTGTTGGTTTTCATATTTTTTTTACCCTTAAAAAAGTATTTCTGTACAATATTGGTTCCAGACCAATATTGTACAGTAAGACTTTTTTCAATATTAAACCATAAGATAAAATTATATTATATAATATCAATAATTTGTGCACGTTATGGAATTTATCAATATTTCAAAGTTTGAATTGGCTAGGTAATTTTAGAGTCGTCCTTTCATTCCTAATCTACCAAAACATTCATAAGCTCACGTTGACGAATTGTTTTTAAAATATAAAACAAACTTTTTAAAATATAAATAGTATTACTAGATTACATTATTAGATTTTATTTATCCAAAAACGGTTTTATATAGATATATATGTATTTTGAAAGGCTTACTACCTATTTAAATTCTAGGTACAGATAAGGAACTTTTGCGAACAAATATTTTTAAAACATTTACTGACTGTCTTTCTGAATACACTAAACTGCTGTAATTTAATTAATTAACTAATAGAGTATAAGAAAAAAGATATGTCGCTTCTATCGTTTAGGTATAAGCAGATCGATACATGCGTGCGCGCAGGCAAGATGAAACGCCGGTAGTAGAGCGAGACATAAAACCACAAAAGCCTTCACCATCTGCGCAGGTATAGTTTCATCGAGTCAGTCACAGACACGCGCCCCGCGCGCGCCCGCGTATTCTTGCCACACAACTATCAAACATAACCTTATCGTGATATCATTATAACTTAAAGGTGCAAACTTTAATTAAAATATTTACAAATAACACTAACATCTAATTAGAACAAGAAGAAACTTAATATTTAAACCTGTGTAGTGTGTGTCACGAGTCTATGTGCGAATGCCACGGTCCAAAGCCTACGCAGCCGGCGGCGGTCCCCTCCATTCATTCAAGGCCCATTCGTTGAACTTATGTTGCTTCAATTGTACGAACGCAATCTTGATTTGGAAATGTACTTAATGTGCACGAAGCATTTACGATTTGCTGATAGCTAAAGCGAATCGTCACCGACAATGTCAATAAGCCAGGACGTGGACCAGTTTAACAAACATAAACAACAACTAGGTAAACAGGGCTCGGAACCGGTCAACTTTCCACCGCGCTATCATCCGCCACCACCTGCCGCTGCGGGATCTAAGCAAGTCACTATCGATTCATCCACTAAAGACTTAAAACCTCCTTATTTCACCAAGACAATTGACCCCAACAAGTTGCAGTATCCCTTTGGCTACCCCGGACCAACTCCGGGGCCCTATCCAGGTGTTCCTTATCCACAATTAAAATATCCTTCAGGTTATCCCTTAGGCTATCCAATACCCCCTGCAGCATTACGTATGCAGAGACCTTCTGGAGAAATTATTACTAAAGCCATTGTGCACGAACCTGTAGAATCTACAGCCAGGGCTAGAAGCGCAGACGACACCCATCGCTTACAACGGAACTTAGAGGAGGAACAAATTCATAGAAGATCGGCTGACATGCTGAAATTTACAAAACGAGTTGAACCTGAGGGACCAAGACAATCTACAGACCAAAGAAGACAAATACAATCGCTTTTAGATGAAATAAAAACATTAAAGGAAGCCAATCGAAGATTGAGCGAAGATAATCAAGAATTGCGAGACTTATGTTGTTTTTTAGATGACGATCGTCAAAAAGGACGTAAATTAGCAAGGGAGTGGCAACGCTTTGGCAGATATACAGCGTCAGTAATGAGACAGGAAGTATCAGCATATCAAAGCAAGCTCCGCGAGTTAGATGATAAACAACAAGAATTAATCCACGATAATTTAGAACTAAAGGAATTGTGTCTTTATCTGGATGAAGAAAGAGAAAGAGGAGCGTGCGTTAATTGTGGAAGAACTACTGGAAGGGAAAGAGATGATGGCGATGGAAGTAGCAGTGGCACAAATGCGGAAGAAATCACACGACCCCCTGCTCCTATAACTACTATTAGTCACCCACAACTAGCTGAAAGAACTGTGCAATATGTTCGAGACTTAGAACAAAAAGTTCGAAGACTAGAGGCTGAAAAAGGTGTGGGTACAGGCCTTGGTGAGAGGCCAGAAGCTGTCGTCCGAGCATTACAAGTATTAGAAGTGAGGGAACGGGTTGAAAGGGAAAAAAGAAGACCAGCTCCAGACCTCGGTACAGGAGAACAAGCCTTAGTGAGGGAAATGTGTAATGTAGTTTGGGGTAAACTTGAAGAAACACCTCCACAGGCCCCTCCACGTTGATGACGAGTGTTATGGGATTTTGTGGAACTTTTTAAATCTGGTACAAGCCAAGAGTTTATGAAGGGAAATGAGTTAAACGTGTTTAGTATGCAGTATTTGATTGGAATTCGCTTCGATTGAGGTCGTTGAGACTGTTGTCGGCTCATATGACCTAAAAATGCTTTGTAAGTACAAAGTTGACCTTGTTTATGTGAATCAGTATATGACACGACTGTGGTAATATATTTAACAAAAAATAATTAGCTGCGATAGCATCTTGCCAGATTGTAGTGGTTCGTTCGGAATATTAAAGTACAAAACTAGGTTAATTATCTATAATATAGTACGACTATGAAGTTTTCTTATAATTGATCTGTACATTAAATGAGACTGTTCCACACCTATATACAAGTTGCTATACTATTCCTTGAAAATGTATAATTAATATGCATCAATAGATTTTGAGGCTATCGGTAAAATAAGCATGAAAAATAGTACTAACAAGCAGAAATATTGTACCTTACCTAGTGAACTGTTCTTTTGTTCTAAGGCTTAGTAGTATAATATAAATTATATTTTCGATTTGTGTTAATTATTTATTACTATAAATTATTGTGTAATGTAATGAACTAATAATGAAAGATTTTTGTGTTTTTTTCGTTTTATTATTAGCTAAGCAACTTCCCTTCCTTTCCTTATAATGAGAGAATATTATTTTCAATTGACAAAACTCTTTAATAGCCTACATCCTATATCTCTAAACCATTATTTAATACAATTCGTATTGCGCTTTTAGTTTGAAATATTTGAGTAAAACCTGCACGCTCTATTTTGTAAATTGCCAATAATAATGTAGGTTAATGTCAAAATGAAAATTAAAGTGATTTAATAATAATAAACTAGTTTCTTCTTCAGTGTAATTTAATAAACAGTTATGGCCGAAGAGAAAGGCGAAGGGCCGGAGGATGTTGATACCATTGGTGTATGTTTCTTAGTCTTCATTTAATTACGAACATACATACTTTGTAAGGGTAGAACACTACAACAACTGGCTTTATTCTATCTTATATTTGTAGTTTGTGACGAAACTTCGGAACACTAATTTTTCTTTATAGGACCATGCTCTCGATATATCGCTAAGAAGAAAAAAGTTCAACGCGCGTACCGCCCTTGTAGCCCCAGTTGTTTTCTTTTTATCAATTAAATGCTTTTATTAAATTTGAATGTCATTCATGTAACAAATTGGTACTATTATGTTCTAATTTTTTTGTTTCATACATGTAAAGGAATATGCATTTTAATACTCAATATTCGGAAAAGGCAAAAAATTTAAAAATATATTATATAATAAAAATAGAATTGAGGAAAATTTAATAATTAAAGAATTTTCCATTTTAAAACAGTCTGAAAAGTAATTTATTGAGTAAATTAAGTAAGCTCTGTTTGTCGCTCCACTCGCCAGCAGAGAACTTTGTTTTATAATATGTAGTGGTTGCCATTACTATTAATATATTAATTATAATCTCTACATATATAGTACATACATTTTATAGGGTTTTTCTGTAAGTAACTTGTTATTAATAATTAAAAATGAAGAAAATAAAATGACGCCTGTTGAAATTGTAAAGCAAAGTATGCAATGGCAGTTTTGTTTAGGTTTATGTAGGGGGTCGAAACATTGACGGAGAGCGGCATGGTGAAGGGTGGGCTGTTCTACCAAACGGAGACTTCTACCAAGGATGTTATTGTAGGGGGATGAGAAGTGGCAAGGGTCTCTATGTATTCAAAAATGGAGCGCGATACGAAGGTATACTAACGATGTTCATAGGAACACGAGTAATGTATAACAATTATATTTTTCAAATTGATTTCATTTTCTCGTTCATATAATTAATACTATTTTCTTACAATCTTAAAACACTAGTAAATGTATTTTAAGTCCCGTAACCTCTTAATAATGTGTGATACATACACAATACACATTTCTTTATTGAATACCTTTTAAGGCGTGTAGGTGAACAGCCTTCCGCGCCTACCACCCCTCAATTATCGTTTGCCGCGAATCGGACGCAGAATCTGCATTCTACACATGTTAAGTACTTGCCACGGAGGAGGTTATTATTAATGAACACACCAAAACTATGTATATATTCTTGAAGATTCATGCTTAGGTTTTTAAGAAACGAAGTAGTGAGCTTGTTCATTTGTATTTTTACATTGCATTGTATTAAAGTATATAAATATCTGTCTCATTTCATCATTAACATGATTTGACAGAAACGAAAGACTATTTTAGTTAAACTGGTGCATGTAGACTTATTTTCTTTTTACTGATAAGATTAGGATCTATTTTGACGTATAATGCGAAAAAGTGAACTATTATTGCTATCATAAGATAAAATTTATAGGAGAATGGCGTAAAGCAATGAAGTATGGTGTTGGTACAATGACTTATCCAGATGGATCTCGGTATGAAGGAGACTGGAGGCATGACCTAAAACAAGGTTTTGGAGCTTACTACTACCCTAATGGTGATATTTATGAAGGAGCATGGTTTAAGGGCAAACGTCACGGTTTAGGAACATACCTCTTTGCAGAATATCAGGTCTATAAGTAGACAGTGGTGAAGCTTTTGTTTATGTAGTTAAAAAAAACTAAATGTTTAAAAAAAAACAAACTACAAAATAAAATAGTAGCACCGTTTTACGCGATCTTGCTGCCTTATTGTAAAAAAACGTTAAAAAATGTTTTAGATCAAATTTATGGGCACGTGGGTTGAAGGTGTTATCGAAGGTCCAGGTCAAATTATATACCCTCGAGTGAGATATCACGGGTCCTGGTTGAGGGGAAAGCCAAAAGGACCTGGATGTTTTGTGTTTGATACCAACTGTATGCAACATGGTTTCTATTTGTTAATGAAAGACCCAACATTAGAAGAATTCGGCGAGGGTGAAGAAGAAAAAGAAGATAAGGAAGTAAAAGAAGAAAGGCAAGAAGAGGGAGGGGAAGAGGAAGTTGAAATAGACGAAACTATGGGTATGTAAAAATGCCTTTAAAGTTTCTGTTCTCTAAGAAACATAAATAAATTTATACTTTAACTAAAATAAGAAGGTTCATAATTTAATCATACAAAATATAAGGTTTAGGAAAAAATGCAAGTTTTGAAATTTTGTGCCGACTATAAAACTATAGTTGGAGGACATTTTAACACAATCATAACCTTTTGTCAGCTTTTCGAATAGGAAAATCACATACTCCATTTTTCTTAACCAAATAATAACTTGTATTCAGGTAAGATTTCCGTATGGCGTGCACGGAATGTGACAGCATATATGGCTGAATTTCTTCCACCTGAACCAGTGCCTCTACCAATACACGACTCGATACCTTCTCTCTCTGAAGAAAGTATTGTAACTGATATTATTCAGTTCGAGATACCTTCAGTAGCTGCCGAAGAAGAAGGTGTTGATGATAGTGATTCTTGGTTGATGCATAGACAACAATTCCTCGAGGAAACTGAACAGAAAGGTTAATACTACAAGCTGTGGAATTAATTAATAGTATTTTTCTGTGTTAGTATTTCTGCTAATAATAAAATATACAGATATAAAATAAGTTTTTTAGTTATTATTTTGAAGCCCTTTGACCAGGAAATCTCTGTTATTATAATTTAATGATATTGAAGTTTGTGGTTGCATTAATCCAATAGTGAAATTTACACAACCAACAAAATATTGGGCAATTATGATTTATAAGGAAACAATATAGTATTATTCTTATAATTATTTTCTATATTTCACCAGAAGACTGCTTCTTATCATCAGTTGTAAAACTGTATTATATTTTAGGCCATAAATAGAAAAAGTCAATGTTTTAATTATTTATATTAAAAAACTTAAAAGTACAAATTTACTAATTATTGTATTATTAATAGTTAATACTAACTAATCATTGGTTATGTTAACCAATAAGTAAAATAATATATTTAAATTCAGGAGCTTAGATTAGTACAATAGTTATATGGTTTATAAATTTTGAGTTATTTATAAGAAGTTCACTTAAAATTTTGAGATGACAAAGTCCATCCTAAGTATTGCTGCTACTTAGAATACAAATTTTACGTAGTTTTGTACTATGTTTGTGGATTCTGTGGAGTGTTATTATTAGAGTTTGCGCTATTATTTTCAAAAGTTGTTTTGTTTTTTAATAAATAAGCTGCTAAGTAATTGATAGGATCTGGTGGTCTTTCTTTGGCAAGAGCTGACAACCCTTGGAGCAATATTGGCACTACAGTTTGGTCCAGGTACTGGCGGGTCGGTAGCGCATTAAGATCGATTCGAGATTTTCGACTAGCATTTGTTTCGTTTTCTTTCTCCATTGATATGATGTTCTGAAAATAATAGTAGGATTTATGAGTAAAAATTTTGGATTACAATACCCAAGCTAATAGTAGCTGGATGGGGTTACGTATTTTAATTACTATTGATCATAAATACATTATATATAAAAAATATTTAACAAAATTACTAATAAGTTTATCTAACCTTAACAGATTCCGGTATTTTCGAAGGTGATTTCTCTTCTTTAGGAGCCTGTTGTGCGCGTATAGAGGTTTCTGACATCGGTTAGCGACAATTTATTAGTTCTAAAATTTCCCCGAAATGTCTTAATTTGTTTATATAAAACGTTGTTTATTTTGCGCTTACAAAATAACTTTAAGTTTAAAGTTTATATGCTCACAATTTTTTTTAATTTCATCCATCAGTGTGACAGACGACTTCGTCAACGACATTGTCAAGCTTCAGAAGTATATATATAACAATTGATATCTAATTTGACATTTTGCCATAGGCTAAAAATTATTTTATCACCACAGACTTAGCAGCTGTTTATCACTATAAATATACTTTAAGTATATTTAAACATTGTTTAAATTTGTTGATTAGTAATGTCCAAGTCAATTTTTTATAAAATTTAATCCCGTTTAATATAAATTATATACATCTTCTGCAGAAACATACTAAAACCAGATTATGGTACAGGAAATAAAACGAAATATTTTAACTGACACTTTTTCATTCAAACTAAAATAAGTCTAATTCGTTTAATAATTCACTTTCTTAACAAGCACACTCTTTTGTTCCTATATATGTATAATACAGGGAATCAAATTTTTTCACTTACTACTTATACTTTTTTTTTCATATTAGGGACTTATCGCTAAACTATTATTCATATCGCCAATATATGTATTTTTAAGTCGTTTAAATGTTTTCAGCGTTCTATAAAAATATTATTACATTTCGGCACTGTGGTTTATGGTTTGATACAGTTTCATTCGTTTACAAAAACCGGCTATATATACGTAAATAAATAGTCATGAAGGAATTTTTATTTCGTTTATGTAATAGGAGGCAAACGGGTAGGAGGCTCACTTGATGTTGAGTGATACCGCCGCCACCCATGGACACTCACATTGCCAGAAGACTCGCAAGTGCGTTGTCGAAAAAGCCATGAGAAAATGATTTTTTTATACAAAATTTCTTAAAAAGCAGGATAGTAGATTGGAATAAAAAAACAACCTTTATTTTCCAAATTTTATATCATTAAAAAATTCACTAGTCATGCACAATAACTTGGAAGCTGAGTCAGTATAAGTTAAGAGTGAATCAAATAGGTTCTTACATACTTAATATAAAACATATATATTTATTCAACCACAAAGTTATTGTGCATGGCGACACGACAACTAAATTACAATTACTATTTTTACAACACACTGTTTATTATATTAAATTTATTCTTAGTACTTAAATGTGTATGTCATAGATACTTAATTTTTTTATAATTGAAATTCATAATACAGGTTCTTTAAACCTGGGTCTTTGTAGGCGGATGTCATTAGAAGAGCGTTTACAAAGATTAAGTTATATACATAAGGCCCCCTAATTTATATACCAATGCTATTAATCTATCATTACAATTATACATTTCTTTAATCCAAGACGGATAATTTGGTTTACAATTAGCACAAATATTTTAAGCACCTATTATGAGTGCAACATAACCACATTCAAGACCCATAGATGGCACTCCATAAACGTGTCAATCATCGACCGTTATGATTAATTTAAATTTGGATTCAAATAGTGTCATGCATCATATTTTTCAGTGATTTTTTAGGTAGTTATAGTAAATATGTAAACAAATTCTGTAAGTAGCGAAAACATCTTTATCTGCAATAGGTTGTTTCGTAGTTTTAAAATACTTCTAGAGTAAAACTGATTTTTATTGTACTGAGATGTATTTGATATATTTAGGGGCAAAGGATTTTATGGGTACCGTAGTAAATATCCAAACTAATCAAAATGCAATCAGGTATATATTGTTTATTTAGGTTCTAAGGTAGTGGGGTGGTGGTGGTGGTGGCGGCGCGGGTCTAAGTCGCGTGCCTCGCTCCAACTGTCGGCGCCAAGATGCCATGGCCTCGCTAAGCGTCCAAAGCTCTGAGAGCAATGAGAGATCCAATTGACGAAGGCTAGCCTGGAAAGAAGATAATAGAAATGTAATATTATGCTTATAAATTTCCCGTAGATAATTTCAACCAGTTTTGTTATAAAATTCATATAATAAATTTTTTGGAAAGTGTGAGATACCAACTATCCGTTGGAAATCTCTATAAAATAACAAATATTACAAAAATAATTAATATTACCAAAAAGTTATACATTTTTTTATTGAATGGGAAAATATTCAAGTTTGTAATATTCTTCTGTATTAATGCATTTGGATTAATCGGGATGTGCGAGATATTTGAAAAAAAAAAGGGATAAACTTTTATACGAACATACTGCATAGTTGAAAGCAAACCCTGCATTCTGTCGGAGCTTGATGCTTTGTGGCATGAAAATACTTAAATTCAGAGATGAGAAAAATAGCTCTCGTGGCTAAGTGGAGTATGGAAACTGGCAGCAATAACAAGTTTTATCTTTAAATACTTTGCCTAAAGTTAGTCGGCTTGATAAGAAAAAACATGCATGGAACAATTTTTTGTATCGTAATTCGTGTATCGGTATTATGTACCTACATATATTGATAGACATTCGAAAGTTTATTAACTAGTTATAGGTACAGGCTGGATACAATATGTAAAACGACGGTAAAAGTTATGCAGATCTCATATGAATATTCATAACTTTTTTTCAAAGTCCTAAAATTGGAAAGCGTTCGAGTACGACTATTCGTGCGTACAGAATCATTCAAGTGAATTCTTTTGCAAATCAATAATCAATTACACATAACGAATTTCCATAAGTTGAGTTTGGTTTTACGCTGAAAATAAATAAAAGAAAGGTAAGTAATTGCAGAAGGTCGGTGTGATGCTTAACGGTTTTGTGTTATATAACTGCAAATTATTACAAAATCTTGCACTGCGTCATTAGATCCGACAAATCCTAATGACGTTAAGCAGAATATATTAATAGACAAATTCCTTAAGGCACTTTCGAAGACTAATTGTAGTAGGTAAAAATAGGAATTCAATTTGTAACCACTTATATAATTAAGAAAGGCTTGCGTGCACTTCGAATGACAACAACCAGCGAGTATAATTTGTAAATAATTTTACTATAATTACTTACTGAGGTCAAATTACTACAATATGACATTTCACAGGTCTAAAATAAATACAAGTCTACCTTCAATAATGGCGAACAAACCGTAGAACATGTGCTTATATATTGGCCTATATTCGCACCGTCCAGGCACGAACTGGAGCAACAAACACAGGTAACGTAACGTAACGGCCTACTGAACATGTAACGAAGCACAGACCGTGCCTGGAACGGTTCTGTGATAAAATTATTAAAGTTGTTAAGGTGGCAAACAAAAATGAAAGAACGCAAGCAATTGCGCCTCGGCTCGCCCATGCATATTGTAAATAATAATATACCGATGCAGCCGGGTCGTATCTCGCGAAAAGCGTAACACGAATGAGTATGATTTTATTGTCTTTTTAGAAAAAAAAAGAGTTTTAAAAAGTCCCTGGACACTAGGCAACAAAATTGACGTTTATTCAGCCTCTTCTTTTATCTCGCGTCGAGATTAGCGCCGAGAGCCTGCCGTGTGTCAAAAATGTATTGGATTTGACATGATGTGGGAGTCCGAGTCCTACTGAGCGCTTGATGTTAGCATGTTTAGTATGCGTGTTGAGCCAGTAGTGGCTTCAGCGTGCGACTCTCATATCTAAGGTTTTTGGTTCGATGTCTAGCTGTGCACCAATAAACTTTCTTTCTATGTGCGCATTTAACATTTGCTCGAACGGTGAAGGAAACCATCGTGAGGAAACCGGCTTGCATTAGACCAAAACACTACGGATGGCTTGTGTCAGGCATAGGAGGCTGATCACCTACTTGCCTATTCGATTGACAAATGATCATGAAACAGATACAGAAATCTGAGAGACCTAAAAAAAAGTAGCGCCACTGATTTTATTTTTTAATTGCGTACGTAATTGGTTAATCTATATATAATAAATTACATGCAACATTCAGTCAAATATATAGTATCTGATTCCAGCAATATTTGTAGATGAATTATTATGTCTAAAAGGTCTGCAAAAACATGAAAAACGGTGCAAATCACGGTTCCGTATGAATAATCGACCTTCCGTCAACGTTCTCTCCGATTGCGTTAGGCAGGAATGCGGTATAATCACGACTATCGCTATGTAGGACATTGAAATAAAACGTTTAAGCTCTAGGCGCCAATCATAAATTGTCATACGTAACACAATACATTTAAACATTCAATAAATTTTTATACCTCAAATTTATTTTATACTAGCTGACTCGGCCAAGCGTTGCTATGGCTAAGATTTTTGTTATATTAAATAGTAGTAAACTATTCAAGAGAAAAGGCAGGAGAACACCAATCTACCATGATTTTTTGGTGGTTATGCCATTAAATTGTAGCTTATGTGAAAAAGATTGGTAATTATTTTGATAAGGATCAATACCTAGATACGAATAAAGAGCCTTTTCTAGCGGTGGTATTTTAATAAAAAATAATAATAATAAAAGGACGCTTATTGTGACGTAACTATAAAAGATAGAGACATGCTGTCGTGACATTTTTTATAGATAGTGATGTGTCCTTAAAAATTGTAATACATCATTTTGTTCTATCATTAATAGTTTTCGCAGCGCACACGATTGAAGGAAGTTTTTTGTTTATTTTTTTACACCTTGTGTTAGATTATTCAAGTTTTAGTAAGCATCCCTAATTTTTCTGAAAATGAATATAGCCTATGTCACTCGGGAATAGTGTAGCTTGCCAACGGTGAAAGAATTTTTGAAATCGATCCAGTAGTTTCGGAGCCTATTCATTTCAAACAAACAAAAAATCAAACCTTTCCTCTTTATATAATATTAGTATAGATAACATGTATGTAATACGCTGTAGATTACATATAAACGCTAAAGTGAGATATCCTTAAAATTATCTTAAGATTAATAATTTGTTTAGTTGACTTTTCTAATAAATATTATCCTATGCACATAATTTCCACTGTAACATATTTTTATTACTTTCACGTCAATATTTAAGACGAGGCGGAAATAGGTTTTACAGTGTTCGGAAGGAACAGATGTTTTTAAATATTTATCTAACCTCATTTCTTACAAAGCTGTGTGTTTACAATAAAACACATATCTTCAAATAAAATTATTATGATTAGTTTGATGAATAACGGGAAACAATATTGATATTTAAAATAATAAATAATAAAGTAAAAAAATTAGTGCTTTTTTTAAAGATGCGTTTTAAGATTTTCGATAAAAATTGCTCTTAGTAAAAAAGCATAGTCATTGGCCTCTGTGCCATAATGTTATCTATAGATTTTTAATAGTTGTTTTCAATTGTTTCAGGTTTGTATAAATTGGCCGTGTTATAGATTTAACGATGAAATATGAAAGAATCGACTTTCACTTTTTTTACGAATAATGTTAATTTGAATTATGCGTTGTACTAAATTGTACTGACAGCTGATAGATCATGGTGACGTGAGCGATATTTGCACATTCCAAAAATGCGCAGGAAAGAGGGAAAGTGGAGAATCTTCACGCTCCGGCGCAGATGGAAATGCCTGACTTGATCTTGGCACGATTCACGCAGCGATCCGATATAGCTCATATTTTAGAACTTTCTTTAGAGTAGTTTCTTTTAATAGGCACTAAAGTTTGTCCTATGGCAAGAAAGCGCACAGTTTATAAATATTATCTGCACTTTAAGTGGTGAAAAATAATAACTGTATACTTATACATATATATATCATCTGTAAATTTAGCCTAGTTCTCAGACTCTGTCTAGTTAAAACTACTTATGTTTAACGGCTTTATAAATCTATCTCATTTAATTGTAATACATATTATTGGCCACTTTTGGTCTCAACACAATAATTATCTGATAAATATTATAAAAACGTAGATTTTAGTACTGCACGTAATAATATTAGAGTTAGAAAATACCTAAAATTCTAGGTCATATTCGTAAGGGCCGTATTACATCATAATTTACATATTATAATTAATATTCTTTTATGTAATACTTACGTTTAAAACAATATACAATATACTAGTTTTGTGATATAATTTTGGAATATATGGAATAATGTATATTTAGCCTTTTGTAGGGGGAAACCAGTTCACAACCTAAAGCTAGGCAGCTGTCATACCAGGGCCGTAGTATATTAGGAATCCACCAGGATAATCATCAGTTTTTTTATTCATACAATAAAAATTACCGGACAACCTGCTTACGATAGTAGTTAATCGTACATCGGTATCCTGGGAGACATGCGTATGTAAAAAGCAAACACCGTTTTTGTTACTATGTATTTATGTGTATGCTACTATTAAGAAAAATATATGTGAATGAAAAAAGTTGCTCTGAACTTCTTGAGCTCTTATCCTTCAGCTGCCAGGTACAGCATACGCATAGAACTTTCAACCTACCTATTCCAGAACCAATGATGGGTCCCGAGCCTCATAACAGAATGTTCTTTACTTGATGTTCTAGGATACAGACTCTAACTTTATTTCTTATTTTTGTTTCTATTAAAGTGATTTGGTGTTTATTTTTTCTTAATAAATAAACATTAAACTCCACTGTAGAGTTATTTGGTATATAAAAGTGAATACCAAGCATAGACATACATTTTAATAAAAGACCTTTAACCCAGGAATAATATGGCTTTCTTCAAATCAGTTGCAGTGATCATATAGCCTTGCTCACTTTATAAAGCGTAATTTACCAAAGCGTACATAAATTAAAAACAACCTATTGTGAGAATAACAATTGTGTTGTGAAACGTAAGAATTTCGCTTATATTTCCATGTGTAAATTGCGTTGATAAATAAACAATGCTTAAAGATACGCTTCAAGGAAGTATAACGAAATAAAATGCAAGTTTTATCCTTGAGTACCATCACTGATAAAAGAATTTTTTTTTTTTTATAGAACAGCGAGCGCGTGTGGTCCCCTCGGGTAGTCTAGGTTTATTCTGCTCCTTCATATTTCTCAAAGGGGGGAATCTCCGGGAATCTCACTCACCGCACTAAACAATAAGGTGAACCTATTGCATCACTTCACGCCGGTTTTCTGTGAGACAGTGGTACTGCCGTCTCTGACCGTTTGACTAAAGCCCGAAAGCAAAAGCATGGCACTTCCACTAAAATAACCTCAGTCGTAGCTTATTTCACCAGTGAACGATGGGGTCGTCACGTCTCGACGCCATAAAATATATATTACCACTGTTTAAGTTCTGTTACAACAAAAGCGTCCTTGAAAACGTATCACATTCTCTAAATGTTCTGTGCAACATAGCCGCTGCAACTTGCAAGTGACATCGTCAGAAAGTTAGATAGCGTACGAGATGGTTTCTGGGTATATTATAAAAATGTGACTGTATTTACATTTCATTTACAAATCAAAGCAAATTCTATTTATTCATATAACTAAAATTACGTGTATCTTTAAATAAAACTGCCAACAAAAAGTCGACGGCGTGTGTCACGCACACGACTGGTCCTACTCATGAAAAAACAAATAATCACGAAACAGAAACAGAAATCTGAGATGCAGACCTAAAAGGTTGTAGCGACAATGGTAGCGGAAGAAAACCTTTATAAGATTCTGAATGACGGCCTGTATGCTATGTTGAGTAACCATCAAGAAAATACGTCTCTGAGTACGATTTTACTGTAAAATTATTAAAGTTATTATTGCTTATATCAACATTTTCATTTGTTATTGCAACTAGTTCAAAGGAAACTCTTATTAACCGTTCACAACGTCCGCCCTATTGTGTACTAATCTATAGTTGGAACACGATTCAACAGAACAGTTAACAGTGCAACTAGAATAAATCGCCAAAACAGATAATAAACACGGATTATAACACTGTTTTAATGCACTTTTCGTCACAGCGCAAACACAATTTCACAGAAAGGGGAAAATGGTCTTTCAGACAACAGAGGAATTTATAAGAATTTTAGTCTTTAATAATCCGTGGATAATATAATAGTTACACTAAAAACTTATATAATTGTTAAAATCCTAGTAAAAATTTTGTGGTACAGGCTATTTAGGAACAAGGTACTATGAATGGCTACTCACGAACTGGTGATAGGTGAAGGGCATTGGCATGGAGAATGGTAAATAAAACTATAAAGGAACTATTGAAAACGTAGGTATAAAACGTAATGAGATTTCAAAGAAAGAAAATTGAATAAAATTATAACATTTTGAGAGAGATTACTACAAACTTTGATCAACATCTCTAAACAAACTTTATAGTGTAATAATTTATTCTTGTATTACCATTAGAAAATCCGTCTAACGATGCTGTTTGCAGGAAATGGGCCTTACTGTTTGTTTTATTACTGTGGCATTTCCTTTCAACACAATTCTGCTATGATAGATTACTTAAACTATGAATAGCTCATTTAGATGTTTAGATTACTTTTACTTCACGGTTTAATGATACCTATTTCTCCTGGATGAGCTTGATAAAGCCATTGTTTGTATATCTAAGTTTTATGGTAACAGAGCTGACTAGAGCATATATGTATTTCGAAATAAATATATAATACAAAATTTGCTTTAAGTTGCAGTGGCGCTACAACCTCTAAGATCTGGGTTTGGATTTCTGTATGATTTGCGATCATTTGCTTTTTCTAATAGGCTAGAAGGTAGCCTTTGAGAACGACACGCGGTCGACTGTTTGCGTGTCGAGGGAGGGAGGGAGTGTTAAAAACATAGCTCCATTGGTGCACCGTTTTTCAACCTACAACTTCAAGGATGAGAGTGGCATAAAAGCCACTATAGGCTCATACTTTATATATCGCCTTTTTTAAAACTCACGGAATCCCCACCAATATGTATGTGTTAATTAGACATTGGGCGTAGGACTTTGATAACATTTTTCGTAGTGTACGAGTTTATTATATGTAGACCTTATATTACCATAAAAACATCTGCAGTCAATTATTATGGCTTTTGATTAAGACGGCTTTAAAAGTTGCGTAGTTTTAAAGATTTAACAAAAGACGGCAACCGAAGTCATATTTATGTTCAAGAGTTTAATCATGTTAGAGACTTACACACACACATATATTTTTCTATATTTAGTTTTATTTGTTAATATTTTGTGTCAGGTCGTGTTAAAGTTAGAATTATAGCACATTATAAATTTGGGCCTAAAACAGGATTGTAACTCTAAAATAATGAATAAAAATAATATTTTATAATTGAGATAAAACGTTTTCCGGTACTGTGTTAAGTGTTTAAAACATAAGTGGGCGACTTACCAGAGACACCCGTAGGCACGTCCCCTCAATTGGTATTCCATAAGCCACATAAATGGAAGAAAAAATTCAATTCTAAACTTCCTTATTTAGCAGGAAACATAAAACATCGGATGTGGCTTACACGAAACTTTTTATGAAATATCCGCTTAAAATAGTCAAAATTGCCTTATTATTGAAAAAATAAACTATGTTTCTTTTTTTATTAAATTCGTTTAAGGATTTTACTTTAAAATACTAGGTAATTAACGAAGATAGAGCTCGAAACGAAAATTTATATACAAAATATTCTTACGAATAAACGCGCCTCAATCATATTAAAAGTGTAGTTTGATGTGTAGATAATAAATTAATTTAATTTTTTTAATTTTTAAAGACAATTCACACCAATTGACCTAGTCCCATGCTAAGCTGGTGAAGCTTGTGTTATGGGTACTAGGCAACGGATATACATACATATTATAGATAGATAGACATATAAATACATATTTTAACACCCAAGACCTAAGCACAACACCAAATGCTCATCACATCGATGGTCGTCTCAGCCGGGAATGGAACCCGGGACCCATGGATTCGCAGTCAGGGGTACTAACCACTAGACCAATGAGTCGTCAAAGATTTATTATTTATAGATTTATATATTATTTATTAAGATTTATTAGTTATTACCAAGCGAGCGTTTTATCAAACATTTGTAAAGTTAATTCGATTTTTTTTATAAACGTACAAAAGCGATGACCTATTAACTAAGTTGTCGTACTACGATCGGTAAGTAGTAACAAGTATTAGTTACAGTTAGATACGGAGGCGTAGAAAAACCAATTAATCCCGTGTGACCAGTCCACCCACGGGCCGTTCCAATATTTCAGCCATATTTGTAAACCCGGTTATCGATTAGGTTTTTATTCACCGAGAATTAGGTAATACGGTATCTGACTGCTGCTTTAGCTTAACATTTAAGTCCTTCTACGGTATACGTACAATATATGTGTACTCCAGAACGTACGTTTGTCTCGTTTGTTTTTATTCGATGTGACATAAGAGTAAGAAGGAAAACGCTATTTGATATAGTTATTATTTTGAAAATAGAATTTGTTAATAGACAAAAAAAATCCCGTATTAGAAATTATTATTTACAATTTGCATTTATCTTGAATACATTTGATTCATAGTTCAATCAGTATTAGTGAGTATAGTAGTATCCTTGGAAAAGAACTTGAAAAAGTTTAGCTAAAGAAACGCATTTGTAGAGCTATTTTCTCCAAAATAAGCTGGCATTCAATAAAACGGTGATATTTTATTACTAAACGTAATAGAACTGAGAAGTCAGTCTCCTGAAATACAGTCTTCGCTACAGTTTGTGGGCTATACATATGCATATATTCTCCACATGTCTTATAAGGACTAAATACTTAAATTTGAAAGCGAGCTTTTTATCGAGGGCGCACGTAAACACACAAAAACTGATACCAAGCTTGTTCCGGGTTAAAAATGTATTATTTATATGCTGATGTTTATAATGTTTTAGAAATGTCATATGTGTTTGTATCTGGCTAGTTTGAGATGTTTTTTTAATAACCCGTTTTTTATAAAACAGTTCGATAAACATTTCTTGCTTAGGTCTGTCTCCCTAGAAAATAATATTAAGATTATAAAGCATTGTGATCAAATTAAACTTAACTTCTTAATGGAATATATATAACATCTTCACTATTACCAAGCAAGTATTAAAAAATCGCACACATTTGTTACACAACATAGAACAAAATACCGAATCGAATGTGAATAATAACAGTTTATTTACAATGTCTATTGCCAGCAGAGTAATTCATACATATATAAATTTTAGGCAACTTTTTCTTGCGTCAGACAACAGTACATTGATGTTCTTGGAGTTAATTAAGCTTAGTAAGTAATTTTTGTTTACACTTCGATATATACATTTAAACAATAAACATGTATAATTTTCGTGGGCGAGCCATCTATTTTCATTTGTTTAAAGTTCATATCAATACAAAATTATGCCGATTTAAATCTACATTTATACTCGACGCCATTTTAAACTAAAATCTTTAGAAATGAGACAATATTATTCAAGGTTTGAACAGCTGATCCCTTTCAGGATGGCAGGTAGTCCACACGTGCCATAACACTATAAACTCGTGTGCAGCTGGTGCGTTGTTGTTCGTTCACATCTGCTTCAGTCACATTAAAATCGACTTAAATCCTCTCGGAAACATATAGGTATAATGCTTGAAAGTTTCTCGTAAGACTTGTTGTGTGACGTTATTACAACAAACTCCCAAGTAAAATTAGAGAAATATAACTAAATAAATTCTAAGCTCTCGTTAAAAAATTTATCAATAAAGCTTTTTATAAATTTGACGAATACTTAAATGATCCTAATCCTTGGGATTGATTTGCTCCAGTTCAACAATTTGTATGACTCAAAACTTAGCGATTAAGAGTGGCGGAGAGTTTCTTGCCAGTTCTTCCTGCCCGCTCTACGCCCTTGACTTGCGAACTGGTAGTAAATGTAAATTTAGAATTAATTTAACTTCTTTTCTGTCGTTCATAAGTGTAAGTACTTGTTTCTATGTGAATAAAGTTATTTTAAGTTTGAGTTTGACTTATTAGACTTGTGTTAATATAATCGAATAAAATTATATTAGTTAAAATAGCTCATGTATGTGGAGAAAATCACACACAATACAATAGATTTTTTATTTTTTTCCACAGATCTAGTAAAATTGCAAAGTCCTTTATCGTTTAATATACATCTAATAAATAAAATTCAAATGTAAATCATAAAAATAGACAAAGGTTATTTTCTAATAATCGTTTTGTAAAGAAGTCGTGAGGTCTCCTACTCGATTGACTAATTACGATATTATCATAACACCTACCATATTAGGCGCGTTAGATATTACAATGCTAATTAGTTAACATTCAATGCAAATAATCGATGAAAAACCTTGATAGCTAGAACATTGATCGCGTTCAATAAAAACAATATAATGTAATAATTGCTCCAAGAGTCGAAACGGTTTAATTAAAGCTTTGGTATTTAAGGCAGATCAGATCAAAAATAAAAACCATTAACGCTACAACCTTTTAAGATCTGGTCATCAGATTTCTGTTACTGTTGTGGTCACCTCACGAGGTTTTCCTTCACCGCACGTGCGATTAATTATTAAATGAGCATTGACAGCAAGTCATAGTGCATAGCCAGTCTTCGAAGCTACCACCTCAGTAATAGAGTCGACGCTGAAGTCACTATGTCAACACTGCTCAAAACCGACTATTTTTGACTAATTAGTTATAGATTAATAAAAATAATTTCTACAAACACGGTGATACTGCGTTAAGTACTGAAGGTCGAAATGACGTCACAATGAAATTAACTAATGAATTACATCACGTTATCGCCTTGTTTCGTTTGTGATGCATAAATGCCACACCTATGACGCCACGAACCCTGATTTTGATTAATGGCAGGTTAATGTCCTGCCTCGTGTTTTTCATCGATCGAGTTTCATTTGTATGAAAACTGAAGATTTTAAAAACGTGTACTTCTGAAATCTATGCTGGTAGTACTTAAAATATAGTGAATAATAAACACATGGAATACTTTTTTTAAATTGAGAATAATCATCACATGAACAACATCATCGAATTACCGCGGGTGCAACCGCCAATAGCTACTGATTTATATATTACTTACATCATATTTTAGATGTTGACGAAAAATATAAAACTAGTATTTAAATGGCATTTCGCCCTATGGGTGATATTCGAAACTAGACGCTAAGTGTGACTCTAGTATATCAATTACGTATTGGATTTCGACAGACGGAAGTCACACACTATATAGTCGTATTTTTAATTAGACGAAGCCAACTGACAGTAGCTAATGTCACTTTGTAAAATAATGTTGCCATATTTAAAGTAATAGTGATGCGTTCAGTTCTTGTTCAATCAGATGAATGAACAATGAGTGTGAATAGTCAATCATTTCAAACAATAAAAGAATATTATTTCTATTTCAAAATTGTATGAAAGTGCTCTGATATAAGTTAGATACTAGTACTATGTAACTACAATCAGTTTTTTGACGTCTTATTACAAAGCGCGGCGCGGCGACTAATGCCATCACCGATCATTAATTCACGGGTTTTTACTTTGTCACAACACTATTTTTATTTCATCAAAAACTGACAACACCGTAAACGTCAGTTGACTTCGTCTAATAAAAAATTCGACTATAGGTAAGATTCAGACTTAACGTTAAACCGTACTCTCGTACGTCAAAGATGTATTGGATTCATACCAAGTCTCGTTACTGAATCTTTATGATGCAATTGTAACAAATACGAAGCTGTAAAATAAATGACTATTACACACATTTACTTACTATTTAATAATAACACGGATTTGTAAATTTTATTTAAAAAAAAACAGTCGTTAGTCCGTAGTATTCCGTTGAATGTTGAATTTTCTTGTTGTTTCATGTGCAATGTGTGTAAGAATGTGCGTTTTAAGGTCGTTAAAATCCATTCGATTTGTTTTTGTTTAGAAAGTACGCGTTTGTAGATATAATGTCCAGACTCGTGTACTCCTTACTATACCTACTCATGTGATTTACAACACAAATCACAACATGAAACAGCTATGACAAATTTTAGTACATTTAAGTTTAATATTTTAAGCAATACGGGGCAGTCAATACGATTGTTCCATAAACCTGATAGAAACATCTGCTCTTACATCAACAGTGGTTCAACTTAAAATCATAATATATAATTTTAAATTAATAACATACATAATTGCAAAAAAACTATATTTTCTTTCAAATGTGTCATTGGTATAATTTCATTGGAACCGGTTCCAAATCTATTATAAATGAAAACGTAAAACCAAATAGACGTGATATTGGATATCTATAGGCATTTATAGCTTTTCGCTTGCATTAACCTTGAAAATGTAAAACGATTCAATTACGACGCAATAACAAAATATTTGCCTTCGTAAAGTCTTTGGATCTTTTTACCAATTTAAACATATATTCTTAAAGTATTATTGGAGAATAGTCTGTAGATTGTATCTAATGATACAATGCTTTGCAGATAGGGGAAGGTGGGGACCCTTCGTACGGTTTTCACATTTTATTTTTTTAATTTTTTCTTTTTCCATGAATCTATCACCTGATAGCTTAAATTTATAGTCTAACTATCTGAGATTCAAATAAAAAAATGACAAATGATTTCATCCGATGTTTCAACCATAATTATGATTCAAACTAAATCTGGAATACGTACGAATCTGCCCCATCAACGGGGCACCTTCGTACAGTGTCGGGGGTACCTTCTTACGCTGTGGGGTAGTTGAAAATTCATTTATTAGCAATGAAATTAAACACAAAAATAAAGATTTAACTTCTATTAAACAAAAATAAAATACGTTTCTTATGTAAAACAAAATTTAATTAGTTAGGTATCTTAAATTTAGAATTACATTTTTTACTCTTTGGTGTGGATTAGAACTTCTTATTTTCGGGTGTGGCAGTATAAATTCGTAGTTTTCCTGGCCGTCATCGTCATTTTGTTTGTTTTATTACTTCTTACAGAATACGAATAGGGTCGAAATGCCTCTGGTGTCAAAACTTCGAAGGAACTACTATTTGATGGATTGGTAAATTATTCACAGCATCTGGTTCACAAGCATCAAAATCAACCTTAGTCAAGATGCCTTAACAGTAGTGTAATATGTAGAAAGTCGAAAACTTAATTTGTATGAAAAAGACAGTTCGCGTCGACAAATTTTTATACAAATTTAGTTGTACAATTCGTTCAAATGTAATGCCCCATCTAGTGCTGTCCGAATGTACCCCACTAACTGAATAACAACAAAATATAACTTATTTTAATATTAATAGGAAAACGTCATAAATTAAGTATTGGAGACGTATTTTAAGTATATTTTGCTAGTTACTGATAGAATACTCTACACGAAAACTTATTTTATCTACGGTAACAAGAGATAAAAACATAGATCAAAAAATTACTTACCGAGCGCAAAAACACTTCCATGCCTGTAACTTCACTCTCATCGGTGCGAATTTCACGAAACTTCGTTGATGTATAGTTGGTACCTCGACTCATGCACACATACAAAAGCAAGACTGTACTTTGTTTCGTTCAAGTTTTATTTTGACTGTATGAATGTGCCCCGCGTACGAAGGGTAACGATCTTCCCCTATATATTTTCATGCTTTTTTTGAAGTTCGAAATATATAGACCAAATGCAATTTAAATGTGTATTAATGTTAGAAAATTCTCACTATATCTTAATTCTAAGTTTTGTATGTCGTTGTTTCGAAGGCTAAAGTAATATGTAACCTTAATAATTGTTAGTGCGTATAAAACCGACGTGACTCACTCCTGTTGGTAAACCGAGCATTAAATTATCTTTGGAAAAATCCATAAATAAATGTACCTACCGTACCTAGTAGTGTAGCCTTAATTATTTGAAGAATGTTTTGTCATCTTTTTGACTACGCGTAAAAGACATCTGCGCAATTTATGAATCTGGACATCGTATTAGCTTTACATTTAAAACCCAGCTTTAAGTTGTTCTAATCGAATTAATATGTTTTTTTATAAATAGTCTCTGCACAAAGACACAATTTAACATATAATTAAATCAAACCTAAAAACGATATTAAACATAAGAAAGTGTCCAATAACACTACTTACAGTCTCTATTAAGACACTGTGTTCTCTTGTAGGTACTATTTTACATGACGTAAATTAATATGCAAATCAAAAAAATCCTCAATAATTTGGGAGTTTTTTTTTAAATTAATGTAATGTTCGATAGCCATGAAAGTACTTAATGGCATACAAACAATGTAACATTTACAACTCTAGTCACGCTCCTTTCGTATTTGGTAGGTCATCCGGTACGACGTGACCTTAACTCCAATGGGAGGCGTGTCAATGATAGACTAACGGAAAACCACTCTTAAAATGCCAAGATTTACTGCCAAACCAAGCACATTACATAAGCCATAACAATTCCATAAAACTAGAGAGAGGCCAATGAAAACTGTTGCATGTTACACATTCTTAATAAAACCAATTCAAAAAAATCTCATATTAGGTATATAGAAATCCGATCCAGTGGTAGTGGAAAGTCTACTAAGTCGGACTATAGATATATTATTGTTATCATAAAACTTTTATTTTACTTAGTTTTTAATTGCTTCCTTTCAGATTATAGTCACTTATATTCATAATCTAATCAATATACAGATTTTGCTTTACAACGAATATAATTCTAATGCATTTTTAAATTCGCAACATAATTTACGTAGAATGTCCAACATTAGTAAATTTAAAAATACTCTAGAGGTATTGAGAAATACCTATTCAAGTAGGTAATGAAATAATTTTTTTTATCAGTCCAGTTGTTTGTGTGAAAGCATTACAAACAAAAACACAAATGTTTCCTCTTTATAATATACTTATAGATAACGTAATTGACCATCAGATTTTCCTTATCGATAAAAATTATTGCATAGAATAAGAGGCTCTCTACATTGTTAGTGTCGCCTCTTCTAAGCGTGCATTTATATCCTTGGATCTGGGTCGTTAGATATTACACTGATCCATAACTTAAACTATTATTCGATAAATAAACGTATCAAATATGCAACTTAACCTAAAACGGCATCGATTTGCGCTAACTTACCTTGACACGACTTGTGGCAATCATTCTCTCAAATACCGTGGCATTATAAGAGGACGCACATTACAACTGTGCAGAATTATAATCAATTAACCTAGTAAACATTGCAATCTAATAACCGATTAAATTAATAAATTAGACTAAACACCCAATTTTTTTATTATATTTATTATTTGGTGCCTACCCCAAATCTAGCTAAATTTTATATAACTGTCAAGTCATAGTCATCAAATAGCTAAAAGTATATAACCTCAGTTCCGTTAAAATCTGTAACGAAACGCAGATTTCTCCTGGGACAACAAGAGTAAAGCTCGCTTATGAATGAAACACCTATAAAAAGCTCACCAGTAACAAAAAGCTATTTCATGTTCTAAACAAAATCTTTTTGCTTTGTACTTTAAAAAGGAAGTGGTCAGCAAAGCTTATTTTAATAATTACGTCGGATAATCTACTAGCGGGTCGTTGGCAGCGCGAATTTAGACGCAGGAAAGGTCGACATTATGACTCATGATTTGTTCGTCTCTCATATCATACGCTATATTAAAATTGCCAGACGTGAAGTTCCATCAAATTTTATTTCTGGTATAAAATTTTCTACGTTTAAAATAATCGTACTAAGAATACAATTACATGAACACTAAGGACACCTTGAAGGTCAAAAATATGTTGACCTAAATGCGTATATTGTCGTCGAAGTACGTCGTTGAGTATCGGCAGGTTATTGATGAAAAATTATACAATTAGATTTCTGTCAATAGAATCATTTATATTTAACATTCTCATAAACAGTTCGGTGAATCATAGTAAAAAAAGCAATCACTCTAAATCTATACAGCGTAATGTACTTGTTAGTCAAGTCATAGTCATCAAATACCTTGGAAAACGTGGGTTTCAGCAAGTTTTTTATTCTTACTAAGAGTTAAAAGTACTGATTTTAAAAGTGACAGTTAATCATCAACCAAACAAACAAAAGTGGCATTGATCCGAAATCGAAGAATTGTTCTGAAGTCATATGAAAGATAGAAGTGTCGATTCAATATAATTGAACAAAAAGTTATACGAATAGAATTGGGTGTTTTAAAATAAAATGTATTGATTATACATACAGAAACTATACCAATATCCGTATAACCCTGACTTTGATATAAATGTAGTATTTGCAAAAAAAGTTATATTTCAACGATGTTCCTTGTATTTAGGCCCTGGTTTCGCTCTGCTAAATAAGAAGAATAGAAACAAAAGCTAATTGTGGTGTATTACAAATTCTTTAGTTCAAATTGCGATACGTTAACCAACCAACCAAACTAGAATTATTACAACATTTTTGAGCTAAAAGACATATAACTTTGCCGATACATGACAAGTGTAAAGAAAATAAAATTGAACTAGGAATGTAAAAGTGCCAGTGGAGTGATTTTAAAAGTCAATTGTAAAAAATTATACACAATACACAATGATAATTATAAAAGCTATCAATCGGCTTCAATAAAATTATCTCGTTAAACTGTTGACCTGTCACTTTCCCACAATAGTATACATCGATGTGTTTCAATGTGGTTAACACAGAGGTCAACCACAAGAAAGCAGGCAATCGACCTCGTTGATCAAACGCAGGATGTAATTCGATATGGTCTGGAATAAGGCTATTTGTAGCATGCTATCGCAAAGGTATAATGTACTACTAAAAACAGCTGATATACTACATCTTGTAAATCATTGGTGATGCACTCTATGTATGGTCTTAAGGAATTGGTATTCTGTATTCACAGCTTACAAAAAAAATTACATGTAAATTACCCTTTGACTACCCTTTAATAGATTTTTATTAAAGGGGGTTCATAAAAATCTATTAGAGGAAAAAGAAAACGCAAAATGGCCAAATTTGCAATTCCTTGACATGGCAATGTCATGGTCATGTCCAAACAACATAAATTAACACCAGTATTAACTTTATAAACACGGTATATAACTATTATAAAAGTCATATAGATATTTAAAACTAGAAAGTTAGGTATTTCAGCACGTAAAAGCATCTACATAAGGCCCCCTCCTATCGACGATGAAAACGTTATAATACTGAAAACGAATAGCAAAAATGCAGAGCGTAATTACTTCAATCATACAGTAGCACGATCTTCTGATATTTAGTAAAAAGGTGCTGGTGAATTCTGTGTAAGTGTTGTATTATGTAAGGGTAAACTTAATAGAAGAAATATCACAGACAGAACGGTTCCGGTTACAATAGTTTAAAATCATATTTGAATTATGATTGTAGAAATTTACTTTAGTATTAAAAATTTTAAGTTTTTTATATTATTCTTAGGTATGGTATCCCACGTTTTAGTAACAGCGAAAATCTTATTTTGATAGTTGTGAGTGAGTGACTCTAACTAGCGCGATACTATTGGTAGTCACGATTTAGTAAAATCCTACTTTATTATCGTACTAATAAATGCTAAAAATTTTAGTGTTTCTAAATATTATTATATAGTTTTTAAAAGTAGAAATAGTCGAGCAAGTATTTTATATGTCTTTTTGTACACACACAGTACAGACAGAAGAATTACGCAAAAAGAATCGGATCAAGAGAAACACAAAAAACATTGTGCGTCATCGGATTTAATGATGATCTAATATGCAAACGGACCAATATAGCGTAGTTTCAATCATACAAAAATAACTATGAAACCCAGTATAATATCAAAATAGGCAAATTAATGAATATTGATAGGTGACGTGTGAAAGTATTACAATCGCTGTGTCCGGCGACTGAGCAGCTGTGGCGCGAAACGGATACACTTGAACGCACGTTCATTTTATTTACATAATTATTAAAGCTGGAACGATTAATTACATCAATTAGTACTGATCCATACGATGATATTAAAAGAATGACCGGAGAGTTTATCGCCAGTTCTTGCAGTAAATGTATTTTCTTTACTGACGTTCATATGTACACTACATTGTGTTACCTTTATAAATGAATTATATTTTGATTTAATTTGATATGAATCATGGAAAGTTTATTTATATTGGGTTCTTAATAATAAATCCTCGTCATAAGGTTTGAATGCAATAATATAGATGCTTAAATAGACATCTTAAACATTTGTTATAGACTACTTCCAGCTAAATATAAAAATGAGTGTTACACGAGTTAAAATTTAGGCTTGTAGGTGCAAATCTTTGATATGTGTGAGACTTTATTTATTATTCAATGTGATTATTATATCCTTAAGAGTTAATTGAAGCAAAAGAATACCACCTGCAATGCAACACGTGTGAATCAGCCAGCGCAAGCGCATTAGCTAATGACACTAATGGTGCGAATAGTGACGTAATATCGGCACTCGACGGTATGATAAATGGCTGGTCACATTTTACAATAGGAGTGCGTGACACTTGAAATATTAATAATTGTATAACATAAAATGTGTATTTTGACTACTGCCCAGTATATTGTGTACAAGTTGCGTAAACTATACAATAACAGTAACACCGATTTTAAATCTTTTATAAATGGGGAATAAAGTATTGGCGAAAATAAGAATTTCTAAGAATTATACATTTTCAAATTAGTGTTGCCCAAATGCAAGACCAAGACGAGACTTAGGCCAGTCTTGGTATTGTCTTGCGTCAATACACCTGGTCTCGGTCTTGGTATTGGTATTGCGCTCTCAGTCTTGGTCTTGGTCTTGATCTTGCAGCAAGAGTCTCGCAAGTCTCGCAAGACTTGCAAATACCTATTTGCCTATTGCTATTTGTGGGGGCTTGCGGGCTATCCTGGAGCATTCACCAATGTACAATGTTCATCAACCAATAAAAGCAGGCAGGCTACAGGCATTGTGTTGAGATTAGCAGATTTCATTACAATGTGCGTAGGTACATTTTTTAGGCAATTTGTCGTACTCGTGACTGGCGCGCTTTGCTACGTAGGTACTGTCGTTAAAGTATGTGTAAGTAAGAAACTATGTAGGTACCTACTACAACAAAATTGTATTCCTTAGAAAAATAATCGTCGTACCTACACGACGATTATTTTTATTTATTTAGTAAATCATCGCTGAAGACAATAGTCGCTACTAGAGTAGGTACGATAGAAGTTGATAAACCGACACTGCAATTCTCGATGATTTTAGAACAAAATGCGTAAAGCAATATGACGTCGCTCATATTTGGAGCTTTTCCACGTTTCAAGTTTGTTAAAATCACCCACTTCCAATTTTGCAGTGCAATGTCCTTTAAAAAGGTATAATAGGTAATCTATATATATAAAAATGAAACCCGTTTTCCGTTGTCACGACATAACATGAAAACGGTTTGACCGATTTGTCTGATTTTTTTAAATAATATACCTTGAAGTACGAAGATGGTTCTTACGGAGAAAAATTAAAATAAAATTGAGTGAATCAGTCTAAAAACAACACTTTTCTATATTCCCATACAAAATATTCGTAATAATACTTAAAAGTGAATTTGAACTTTAATACCATAGCATAAAGTTCAAGTGTTAGTGGAGGGGTTCCGGGAAGGAAATTTTTATTTTTTGACATAATGTATTTGTTGTCTTATCAATTTTCTTTTTTTATCTTACTAGCTAGACCGGTGTCCCGAATAGCAGAATAAGTATTTTAAACAAATAAAGAATCGACTGTTAGGCGGTACGATGTTCGCCAGGCCAGCTAGTAATAATATAAACTAGGTATATTTTTATTACTTACAACAATTTTTATAAAATCTACCTATCCTTACGACTACATTCTTCCTTGCGAGGACAACATAATCTATTTGCGTCCGTTCTGAGCACCCGGAAACTTATTTTATTCTTTAGAACATGGGCAGTGGCGGCGACCTTTGACATGAAAGCGACGGCGGCAACACAAAGTCTAGAAGCGGACTAAATTTTTACCTATTTTGGTGGGGTTGTCAATGTTGGCATTAGCACAGAAAAATAAAATTAAGTAAACACAACGTTTATCCACTTTTTAATAACTAGGTATCCACGATAGAATATTTTTTCTACTAATTTCCTAAGGGTCGATTCGACCAAACTTCAATTTATTCACGAGTAACTATACCAAGAATAATCTATTCCATGATTTTAATCTCGAGTAAATCCATAGTCGTTTGTCCACGTAATCGATAGTATAATTGCGCTAGGAATAACAATACGCGAATAGCAAGAAAATGGTGAACGAAAATAAAACTCGGCAAATAAATGTTGTTCTACAACGGGACAGTGTAAGAGCATACATCATGTCAACTCGATTTTGCCGTATTATAGTGTGAAAAAGTAGCTTTTAACAGGTGTCAAACGACAACAAAAAGTTTTTATTTCTTGTTTGTTTGAGGCTTTCGTCTAAAAAGGAACTTCTGTTGAGCCTAGTTGAATTTCATTCTAATATTATAGAAAATAAAAAAATCTAAAAATAAATAAATAAATAATAAATTGTTTAAACGTTTCATTATACAATGCCAGACTATTAATTTAGTGCGTTGCGTTGACTTGAAATTAAAACACAGAATAAATATTTGTGAAATGACAGAAATCAGCTGATTGGACTGACTGACGCCATTAAATTATTCTAGGAATAGCTGTTATTCCGTGCGAAACGGCGGTATAGTTGAAATTCCCGAATAAGCCCACTATTCTTAGAATTTGTAGTTGGTAAAACGTAAAATTTATTTACTCTCGATTAACTGACGATTTATTCTAAGATTAAGATTTACTCTTGTTTGGTCGAATCGACCCTAAGTACTCAGTCTAAATATCTTTTTCATAATTTTTGTTTTTCAATAATATGTTGTGTGTAATTGAATGGTAAACTCTAAATCTTACTAGAGAGCTTTTTTAAAATAAACTTATTGAAAGCACTGACATGGCATATACACTTTTCAATCTTGCTGCTCACATTTTAGTACCTAGGTATCACTCACTATCTATCATTTACCGATATTAACAATGATTATTTCGAAATCAAAATATTCGCAATTCAATAGATGCAATACCTACTTAGTTATTAATTATCATCTCGCCCGACAGCTTTTAACGCTGTAGTGTTCGAATTCAAGCCAGTGTGAGAATGTATTTAAATAAAAAAAACTCAGAGCATTCAATTTATACCTACCTACTGCTGGGACATCTTCAAGGTCATTTAATTTTATACTCCTATACCAACCCTACCAAAGTAGGTAAAAATTTGTGTGCCTCTGTCCGTACTCTTTGTCGGCGAATGCGGCGCTCAGTGTCAAATGCTGTGTTACACTTGTTGCAAACCGCGTCTTTGTCGGTAAATTATCAAATAACTAACCTATTTAATACACCGACCGACCAACAGTTTATTCGCAGAACGTCACATTTCCCCAATCAACTTTGAACCTTAATTCTTTAGCGATAAACTTGAAAATCTGTTGATTGAAAATTTGATAGATTGTAGTAGCTTGATGTGCTGGCGTCTGTACCATAGTATTGGCTGCCGTAGAAACTGTTACTAGACCTACTCGACTCGCTGTTAGTTTTAAATTTTGCTAAATAGAAGAATAATATAAACTTTGAAACATAAGTTTCACACCTACATGATGTTTATATAATTTTGTTAACTATAATTTTAAGCACATACCAACCTACAAGTACTAACGTTAGATCTGCACATTAGACATAAACAAGCATAACATATTATTATAGGTAGATACCTACAAGGTATGAACTTTGCTAGAAAGTTATTAGGGAACAGATTTGTGAGCATTAACACGCTACCTACTTAATAAATTGTTGAAATATAATAAGTACTTACCTACCTAATCAATACAATACGTTTCAGGGTGCTTTCAGACGAGCGGCACGTTGCCAATTACAAATACAAATGCAGCCCTTAGTTTAGTGTTATGATTTGTGATACCTACGGTTTTGATACTGGGGAACGTTTCTCAAAATCGGGATTGAAACCAAATACCTACTTAATAACGCCCAAATCTCAGTTTGTCTTAACTGCAAGACGCAAGAGTCTTGCAGGTTTAGGTATTGTCTTGCTCAAGTCTTGCAGGGTTCAGTCTTGGTATTGGTCTTGCTATAATAAGGCGGTCTTGGTATTGGTCTTGGTCTTGCAAAAACACAAGAACAAGACCAAGACTGCAAGACCAAGACCGATTTTGGGCAACACTATTTCAAATGATATAGGGGTTTATATAATATTGAAAACTCTTACACTACTACTACTGAAAAGCACAGAAAACCGCCAATACATTATAAATAAGAGCATATATACAAATAAGATGTTAAATATATAGAAGTGTCAAATCAAAACAGTTCAATTAGGGTTATGTAAGGAAATGATGTCGTAAGCGATGCAGCACTTTATTGCACATTGCATTTCTAAGCCTTCTCATTGACTAGCGCGAATTGGGTCGTAACTGGAAATCCAATTATGCACTTAATAAAAATCTGATAGCTGGCTTCGCTATGTCAATGCCCCTTTTTATATTTTACTTTTACTAATCTCCGGAAGGTCTTTAGTCTCAATCACGGTATTCTACTAAAACCAACTCAACTGCAAAGCTTTCACAACAGCCGAAGGCCCTCAAGGTAACTTTCGCGAACTAGAGAAAATTTACGATTACTAAAAAATAAACGATTTTACAGTTCTTCACGCTCAAAATTGTGTTTCTAGTACAAGACGATCGTTCATTATATTAGTAGGCCAATTTATTTTGCAAACAGATGCCAAAATTGACGAATAGATGTCATGTTTATTTTGACAGGGTAAAACTTTGACGGCATGTATTATGTAAGAATCGGCTGGATACGACTTCTGAAAACTTCATAGCCCGAACTATGGTTATACGTTGGGCACTTGTAGATTTTATGTATTTTTGATAGGTTTATGTATTATTTATTATGTTGCGAGTATATGTTTAGACGAATAAAAAAAATGCTTTAGAAATTTGAAAAGATCTAGACGTAACTTTAAAATAAAATGATGTAATTACAAATTAAACTATTTTCCACGGACAACTGTAACTATAACAAATGATTCGGCGTCTCTTACATCATCAACATCATTTGTTTTCGACGACCGTTGCTTGTTTTATTTAAGTGAACGAAGGTGAATTATGAAATCCTACTGCAGTTTTCATGAGTGACCTACCGACTTTAAAGCTTTTATAATAGTACATTCTTGGGGTATTCAAATTTTACCCTATTTTGTCAAGATACAGTTTGTTAATCCTTTTAGAAATAATTTGCATTAATATTCTATTCAAAAATAACAGACGTAACACACAAAAACACTGAAAAATGACAGAAAGAGAAAATAACCCTTACTTGGAATGGCCCAGTGGGAAGAAAAGAGAGAAGACGCCCACCTGGGAGGATAAAATAAAAGAGATAACGGAGAAAGATTGAGAAAAAAAAGCGAAGATGAGAAACAAATGGAAGAATTTGGAGGAGGCCTTCACTCCGTCCGAGGTCGAGTATGTAAATATGAGTAACATAAACTTAATGTTAATGTGTATTATGGTACTTGAATATAAGCTTATTTTTATTCATTTATTCTTGAAGACAACGTCAGCGAAATAGATAGTTGTATGGTAACATAAATAGGGAAACTTTGCACTTTTATTTTTTTAAATAATTCTACATATGTGCGTCTATAAATGTTCCTTATCTTACTTAAGATAATGGTGTCTTGTGCAATTTAGAAAATAAAAATGTTTTCCTGTACGCAACGTCGTCTCAAGGTCTTATATATGTTGCTACAAATTGTTCGATAGTGCTGTTTCTTCATTTTTTACCATGAACAATGTGTTGCGCGACGGCTTGTGTCGCGGTTATGTTTGGATTTATAAAAATATACTCGTGTAAGAAATTTATCTTACTATTATTAGATGACTGTAAGAATACAATTATTACAAAGGACTGGCCTAACAACACACCTTACGAAGAGTTGGAGATGATACTGAGATCTATCATGTAGTTACATATTACCCTCACTCACATGCACCCACACACTCACTCATGTAATGATTTTTGTTAAAAATTAGGAGAAGTTGTTGTTTTGTTGAATTAACTATTCAGTTCGTTATGAAAGAGATGGGAACCCTGACAACATGATTTTTACTTAAAAGGGTTCTAAAATCTTACACATAGTAATGCATTATTATTATGAATATTATTTTAAAATTTTTGTGTTCAATTTTTAAACGAAACCTGTAAATATATGTAATAAAGATTAATGCAATGCATGAAAAAAATAATGTGCTAATTATACTTTAATTGGTCTAACCTCTAGCAAATGACAAATCTAACAACTGAAGCAAAAGTCACACTATATAAAGAAATACTACTAATAATAATATAGGAGTGAATAAACAACGCGTGGAATTAACTTTGTCTAAAATTAACAGTTCCAACAGATGTTCCATCTTAAATCTAATTTCATACTTCATTTTTGTTTGACCGTGGCGCTTTCTCCATTATTTGATCCGGTTAGAGGTGACGTAAGCCCCGGGTGTCGTCCTGGCTATAAATATGTAGCACGTGCAAGAATTAAGGGAAACTCTTTGTACATAGCATAGCGTTCGCGCCTTTAACTGACAATTAAAGAAGATTCATTAGAAGATGTTACAAGACCATTTTTTGAAGTTATACTTCTTCTGGCGCGTTAGGGAAAAATTATGAGAGTAAATTTTTAAGATGCGCGCGCACACCGTCACAAAAAACCGACACTCTGTAGTTAGTATAGTCAACATTTTAAAATAAAAAATGTCCATTCCTTTAATTATGTAGAAGATTACGAGACTTTATTTAACTAGATAAGGCGTTATAATAAAACTTTCAATGTAAAGGGTTTTTCAACAAGAACTTTGTTTTCTAAAACAAAATAAAACAAAGAATAGAGGAAAATGAATAAAAATTTTATTGTATTACAAAGAGAAAAGTTTGGCAATTATGAATGAAAAATGATATCTGGCAAATGTCCACCACGACCACGCTGACAGATGTTGATTCTTTCATCAAAATTTTTAATCACTTTTTGGCAAAATGGAGGGTCTATTTCGTTAATGACATCACGGATTTTGAGTTTTAAGGCTGCAATCGATTCGATTGGCTCCGTATAGACTCTGTCTTTAACATAGCCCCACAAAAAATAATCCAGTGGTGTTAAATCACACGATCTGGCTGGCCACTTAACAGCTGAATTTCGCGAAATTATGCGCTCGGGAAATTTGGTTTGCAATAAATTGATCGTTTCATTGGCTGTGTGACATGTGGCACCGTCCTGTTGAAACCACATTTCAGTGATATCCATGTCATCAATAATAGGCCAAAATTTAGTGGTTAACATCTCGCGATACCGTGATCCATTGACTGTTACCGCATTTCCAGCCTCATCTTCGAAAAAAAACGGCCCAATCACGCCTCCAGACCACATAGTGCACCACACAGTAACACGTTGAGTATGCAAAGCCTTCTCAATAATTGCTTTAGGATTTTCAGAAGCCCAAATGCGACAATTTTGCTTGTTGACGTACCCTGACAAATGAAAATGGGCTTCGTCTGAAAAAATGATTTTTTCAGAAAAACCAGCAGGTTGTTCCTGAATGAACTGAGCGAATCTGCGGCGATTTGAATGGTCGATCAGCTTTAATTCCTGCACCAGTTGAATCTTGTAAGGCTTCAAAGCCAAATCCTTTCGCAAAATTCGCCATGTTGTGCTTTTGGATAACCCCAATTGTTGAGAACGTCGTGAAATTGACAAATTTTGATCTTCTTCAACACTGTGGCTCACGGCGGCGATGTTTTCTGTTGAACGACCCGGTCGAACACGTGTTGGTGTTGGCACATTTTGTACCGAGCCTGTCGACTCAAATTTCGCGACCAAATTCTTAACAGCGGTCTCAGAAGGACGATTATGCTGGCCGAAAATATCACGAATTTTACGAAATGTAACTTTAACAGAACCACCATTTTTATAGTGGATTTGAATTATTTTAATGCGATTTTCGAGCGAAATTGAATTCATTGTAATAATTGCCAAAGCACCTGCTACGAATACCGCCAAAAACTAAATGTCAAAACTATCACGTTCTCGGTGTTGCCACAATTGAAAAACAAACTTCTTGTTGAAATACCCTTTATTAAATACCTTTTTTCTATTGTTAGTGTAGTTTTTTCTACAAACGTAGAATAAGTTGAAAGAAAAAAAATAAAAAGATTTTTATCTTGTTACGCCAAAAGAGTATAACTTCTAATGCGTGTACATAAGTATAAGTACACACATGTTTTTTTGTTATGACACCTAATCTCAACAGAGGTGAACCAATATTCGAAACAAAGAAAAAAATACACTGACTTCTCTAGGTCTTTTGCAACTGGCAAGCTGTGATATCGACTTCCAGTGGAGATCTTTCTTGATACCACCTCCAAACTTTCAATAAATAAGGGAATACTCCTATCTTAAAGACCAACGCAACCGCTAACATGGTCTGCGGCTACTCTGAAAGCTGGTTTGCCTCTTCGTATAATAAACTAAAAAAACCTTCAGTTTCTTTTGAAGTCGTTTAAAATGTGAGACAGTGCATACATTTAACATGAAACTACCTTTTGGAAGGGGCAACTAGAATCTTCATTGTATTTTTTTTTGATGTTCAAAAGTGCCATTTTAGATGGTCTAATTGAAATAAATGATTTGAGTTTAACTTTGACATCAATGGTCTAAGATCCCGCTATACAACGACCTTCACCGAGATGCTTATTTAATGAAACTTATTTTATATATAATTAAATATGTCAATAAATATAATCCATATGGGTTGCCTAGCAAATTTCAGTCCAGAGTATGTTTAATTAATTTAAAAAAAAAATATTTTTTTAAACATTTCACCGGTATGATTATTAGATAAATTCTATACCAATCGAAAGTATGAAGCCCAAAGAATATGCAAACGTTAGGTTGTTTTTAATCAATTAATTATTTATGGGTATATTTTTTATGTGGCAATAAAGTATATATACATCTTTAGTATAAAAGAAGGTTATAGTGATACATATATAAGACTACCCTGATTAAAAATATTGATTGAAAAAAGTTCAAAAAATTCACTACATGCAAATTATAAAAAAAAAATTTTTTTATTAATATTAATTAAACATACTCTGGACTTAAATTTGCTAGGCAACCCATATGGATTATATTTATTGACATATTAAATTAAATATAAAATAAGTTTCATTAAATAAGCATTTCGGTGAAGGTCGTTGTATAGCGGGATCTTATACTACAAGTAACATCTGCAAAATTACTTAACTAAAATTTGAATTAACTTCAACTTTTTTAAAGCTGCCATTTAACTGGTTAAAAATTTAACAGTCAATAGATATATTTTCAAGAAAAGTCAAAATTCTAATAATTTAATTACACAGGCCTCGTTTTATTTGACTGTGAAAGCAATAATTGTCATGTTGAAGAGGCAATTAATTTCACTTTTATCGAGTGGCCGCTTAATGAAGACATAGTACGTGTTAGAAATTTATCTTCAGGGTGATACATTCAATGCGTACAATTTAGGACTGCTATATACCAAAATAGCTTGAGCAATGAAAAGAGGCATACCAAAAATATAAGATAAAATATAAAAGTTATAGAGGTTTTCGACTATGACTTATATTAAAACAAAAGCGACAGTGGCCTGCACATATATAGTGCTATATATGATAGACGCACAGATAAGACATTAAAAATAACTTGGAAGGGGAAGAAGAAGACACGCCCTAGACAAGGTTGGATAGTCTTCTATAGATTAAGAATAGATAGCAAAGAAAACCATAGAGAAGTTTGGAAAAAGTTGGAGAAGGTTTTACCCAAGAAAGCGGTTGCGATCAATGGTACTGAAGGAAGTTACGACGAGTAATAAGAGAAAAGAAAATAAGATAAATGTAAATTTTATATTGAAAACAATTGATTGGAAATAAACAGACTTTATTATTATTTACAATAATAACGTTAATTCCAAACTATTTGAAACTTTTGTCTGCTAAGTATGAATATTAAAAACACGATGGAACCCCGAAACAAAAGCATTGCGAACAATTAATATAGCTACCCCAGAATCATGTCATGTGGGTGCCAAGTGGCAACACGGATGTGTCCCGGTGACATTAACAATGCGGGTTAATAGATTTAACTGTCCCACAGACATTACATGTAACCTTTGCGTTTATTTTTGTTAGAGTATCGAGGGCCGACCAAAATTGAGTTTTAAGAATATACTTGCATAAAAATTATTTATTATTTCGACTAACGAGTAAGTGCTGAGTTGTCCTAGTGGCTTCAGCGTGCGACTCTCATACCTGAGGTCGTAGATTCCATCCCCGGCTGTGCACCAATGGACTTTCTTTCTTTGTGCACATTTAACATTTGCTCGAACGGTGAAGGAAAACATCGTGAGGAAACCGATATCTCTTAGACCCAAAAAGTCGAAGGCGTGTGTCAGGCACTGGAGGCTGATCACCTACTTGCCTATTAGATTTAAAAAACGGCTCCGAAATGAAGTATCTAAATAAATAATTTTCTATGTACCATAAATAGTAAAACTGTCCCAATCCAATTAATAAGATTAGAAACATAGCTGTCTCAATCCATACATCGAATTAAGAGAAACGTTTACGATAGCTAAAAGTAATACGATAAAACATGTAACAATATGTAGTTTAGGTTAACAAAACATTATTAAGTTAGAATAATCGTTCGTTCGTTCTATTGACGATTTATATAAGTCTCCTGGTACCTATTTAACGAAACTAAAGGTTTTGTGGGCGTTACGTCAATTTATTCCTGCGTATTTTCATGCTTCGGTCAAACTCAACAACAACCAGTGGCGTTACAGACTTATATCTAGGCCTTTAGATTTCTGTATCTATTTCTTGATCATTTGTTTTTTCTAATAGACAAGTAGGTGATCAGCCTTCTGTGCATGCCACATTCAGTCAACATTTTGGTCTAAGGAGTCTTTCCTTACGATCTTTTTCTTCATTAATGAGCGAGTGTAAAATGCATACATAGACCTCATGAAGTGAGACTCTGAGGCCCACTAAACCTAAACTAGCGTGATTAAAATACTGTATTTGTCAACGATATTTTGTTGACCGCTTTCAAAACTCAATGTATGTACCATGTAGCTGAAATTAAGGAAACGTCAAACGAAAGCGAAATTTAAAGTGGTTGGTATTTGGAGCACCTCGATATCACAAGGAACTGATCAAAGGCTTTATTTACGCCGGCGATTGAGATTCTGTGACGATGCCAAAACGACAGTTCATAAATAGGTAGCCCGGATTCTCAGCCAAGTGATAGTAAATCTAATCGCGGTTCAATTTGTAAACCTTTCAAGTTATTCCAGTCTCGCATCTTGCTATTTGGGTCGACATTGAAACAAATTTCACTTTTGTTTTGAAGTTATCAGCGCGCGTATAGCGTTAAGCGTCGTGAGGTATGAAACTCAACAATACAATGTTGTCATTAGTAATACTTTTGGAAAATTCTGTACAATTTTTTATATGTATACTTGTATACAGAGACATGGTGAGATTTAAAAGCAACGACAAATCATGGTAGCCATAGTATCTTGCTACAACACAGAAGAATATAATACCTTATACTCAATGCTATGCTTTTTCCGAAAAACAAGTTATTTTTTTTTAAATTTCGATTGAGAAATAGGATGCGATGCACTGAATAAACTCGCCGTGAGTGAGTATTCAGTCACTCGGTTCACTTAAGCAGGGTAGACTTAGTCCTTTTCCAGTATTTCCGCATCGATTATCGACAATAACACATAGGCCCACAATTTCAGGTTGTGCTGACCTATGACTAGACAACATCCGCTCAACTAAAAAGGATTTGTACATATTGTATTTAAGCGTGTAGAACAAAGAAAGTCACAAAACACTTGTCCCTTTCACGTAATACCGTTAGACAATTGCGTGGGAAGAATTGAGGTACCATAGAGGCATAGAAAGCTGTCTTTTACCATTTTGGATTTGGACGTTATGTCCAATTTCGTAACTTACTCATTCTGCCACTAAGATCTCAATTTGATTAGGCCAACTTTGAGGTTATGTTCAGAAAATATAGGAATCCCAACCAATCACATATATTAAGGAATTTCTGTATTTCATACTTCTTTCTGCAGTTTTGTTTGTGAATATTCAGTTTTAAAGATTATCTTTAAATTAGAGTTATCTTTTTTGCCTGTGCGAAGCCGAGTCCAGTCGCTAGTCTAGTAATCGTCCAATCAGAGCATTGAAAGGACTTATCAAAACACCTGTTATTAAGGTAAGCTTAGAGAGTAGGATGCGAATAACTAGGTTTTCAAGGCTACTAAAACCTGTTTTGCTGTAACAATTATGCTAGATCTTAAATAACTGGCATTACCCAGTATTTGTTTATGAAAAACGTTTCGTTTCGTTTTTGACATGTAGATTAAAGGTAATAATAATGACATATTGTTGAAGTTGATGAATAAAAAAAAAACATTTTCGCACGCATTGCGTGCTCACAGGTAGTTCCGAGATAAATGTTGAGTTTTAATCGGTCATCATTTCAAGAGTAGCATTGTTTTTTAAGCAAGGTTATATAGTAATGTTCTGGATATTTATAAATAAGCAAAACTTTAGAATACACTCCCAATATTTTACTAGTTTCCTATAAAAGCTATTCTTACGGCCGTCTTGTCAGCGAATTAACTCATAAATCAGTTAATGGCTTCCAAAAAGATTCAAGCAACACCGGCGCGGCGTTACCCAATACAGCGATAAAGACGAAAGTATGGATAACATCTGCTTTTAAAACTGCACACTTGCATCTTGGATTATTTAAATTTGGAATGTTCCGCATTCTTTGTTCAAAATCTATGTTCACAATTTAAAAATAATAATTCGTTAGAGAATCTTTAAAATATTTTTAGAGCGAGTAACTTAGTTGTTAAATGTATTTAACACTAAAAAACATATTGCACGTTAATTTATATAATGTTTACGTTTTAAAAGCTTACCATTTCCTTCTTTAAATAAGTAAGTTGGCCGTCGAGATCGGATGGAGGGTGTTCATCATTGGTAGGCGATTCAGGGCTTGGCTCACCATCAGCAAACCCACTTAAACTCTTGGGTAGAGGCGGCAATCCTTGTAGGGACATGGTACTAATGGCTCGAAACTGCTTTCGTAGTCTGAAATTAATCATTTACCATTAAAACAAATGAAACCGATGGCTCGTGTCTTTATTCTACTACTTGTAATACTAAAACATGTACAAACAAGATTTTTCAGCAAGATAAATAAATCCCTACATTAGTACACCGAAGTCTTCGTTCCTGAACTTAATATTTTTTACCAAATGAATGATGTTGATAGTTAGTCCGGGTTAAAAACATTAGTGGAAAAGCGATAATGTTCCTAAAAAGTCGGTTTAAGTTTCTATGATTCGTTGTATGCATAAATATTAATTATTTTATATATATACTAGCGACCCGCCCCGGCTTCGCACGGGTGCAATGCTGATACTAAATACACTACAGAAAAACTGTGCGGCCGGCCGGTACCGCCGCAAACGCTACGTCCCGCAATTTTTAAATCTGTAATATCTTCGAATATATTCACGTAAATCATACGGTGTAAAGGGCCATATAGATCTATATTAAATGAACAATGTATTCAAGGTATTTAATTGGTTAAGGATTAATGCAGTATTGGTTAAAATCGCTTCGAAAATTAGCCATTATTTGTCGTAAAAAGTAAAACAAAAAAAAGTTATTGTGGGTTATCCATAAGAGATAGACATATACCATCATGGACTTTTCTGTAGACCTTTTCAATGTGTACAATACTTAGTACATTATTTTGATAAAACTCGTAGGGTTCAGCCTGCGTTTGCAATGTAAGCGGAAAAAATGTAATTATTTATGACATCACTTTAGAAACCTCAAAAATAACAGTACTTCTCCACTATTTAATGGATGTTATTATACATATAAACCTTCCTTAAAAAAAACCGCATCAAAATCTGTTGTGTAGTTTCAAAGATTTAAGCATACAAAGGGACATAGGGACAGAGAAAGCGACTTTGTTTTATACTATTTATATATATATATATATATATATATATATATAATTAATATTTAGGCAGGAGGCTCACCTGATGTTAAGTGATACCGCGGCCCATAGAATCACATTCCTAGAGGACAATTGATTAATACTAATTTATTTTTATTAAAATGGCTACAAGCTCATATTCGTTACATAGTATAAGAAGATAAATTAACGTGTAAATTAGACATAATAGGCGAAAGAGCTAGCAAGTTGCATGAATTTTTTCAACTAAAAATAAGTCTCATTAATTCTAGCAGTACTTCAACACAATTTTTGGTATAAGGTAAATACTAAATACCAAAATAGCCGCGATATTTATTCGTTAAAAACCTTTTACATGCTAATGATCACGAATCTTGACACCTTAACCAGCGTTACATAATTTATTCATCCAGCACTTCCAAAAATAGTTAAACCAGACTCATTTTCCGAGAATCAAAAGGACTTAAGTAAATAATTAATGGACTACATGAATTAATTAGATAAACTACCTCAAACCAGATTCTAATAAGTAGTACTTAATGTTTTAAGGCCGTACGAGTACTATAATATTTTTTGTTTATTTTTATTCATTCACACTTCGTTAAATTTATAAAAAAAACAAATAACATTATACATAAAATTTATAAGGGATGCAACGGACGGCCTTATCGCTAACAAGCGTTCTCTTTCAGGCAACCCACGTAATAAATCAAACTAAAAAGCTATTCTCACGTATTCATGAATGGCGATGCAATACAAAAGAAAAAATCGTTTTTTTTATAACGATAGATATAGAGATAGATAGTTTTATTTATAACTATAAAGGCTTTTAGTTTTCTTAACGATCTCCTTGACGGGTTAAAATAAGACAAGCTAATTGAATTACAGAATGACGTCGTTAAGTACTGGACTATGCTCGGAACCTTAGATAATAATAATAATAATAATAATAAAAACTTTATTAATTACAGAAAGGTTTGTTACAGAAATCAGAAATCGCTAGGATACATAGGTATTTAAGTATATAGCAATAGAATTTACATAAGAGATTCCGTACAAATGCGCATTTCCACATATTAATATTCTATATACATTTGTTTTGTTGCGTGCATTCAAATGTGAGTACATACGTTCAATGTGGCATAGACTAATCCCTGCCGGGTACCAGCGGAAGTATATAACTCTTCTACTATATAAAACGTAAAAAAACTATACTTTAAAGCTGACTTTCAAGAATAATGTCCTCATAATAACAAGCTACAGAAATTTTGAGTACTATATTAGAAGTGGTGATTAATAGTAAACAAAATATGGCTGCTTATAGTTTTCAAACTCAATATAAGTAAAATTTATGAGACATTTGCACACACCTACAATTTTCAATGCAGTATTTTTTATGGATCAAGACAGCTGCATTGCAGCATCTTATTTGAATAGGTTATTTAGGGTTAACATAAATAAAAATACACCTGCAAACCATTAAATGCAGGTGCTTTGTTAGAAAATAACGTACGCCGTGCATATCGAAAGTACTACACTTTAGTTGCAATATAGACATAAAAAGAGATAACCTTTTTACGCTCTACTTCTGTTAATTGAATAAAATTAGTTTCCTAAACGACTTTATACATTACTAGCTGACCCGGCAAACGTTTGTTTTGCCATGTATATTATTTCTAGGAAACATTATTTTACTTCAATTAAAATAACTATGTACAATAATAAAAAATAGGGGTTGATAGTAGAGGGGTAAAAATTAGTGGTTGTATGTATTTTTTTATGATGTACCATAAAAAAATAAAAACAAAAAGTTTTGTCTAAAAAATTAAAAATAAAATTTGGGGTGGACATCCCTTATCACTTAAGGGGATGAAAAATAGATGTTGTCCGATTCTCAGATTTACTGAATATGCATAAAAAAATTCATAAGAATCGGTCGAGCCATTTCGGAGGAGAATGGGAACGAACATAGTGACACGAGAATTTTATATATTAGATGTAATAGTTGACACGTCTTCCACCAACCCTTTTTTTATACTAAAAATAAGCTTACCTAGACTTTAGATCGTCGTCAACAATATAGGCGTAAGCTTGTTCATTTCCATCATCAGTATTTTCACTTGTAACAGAAGCCATGGCGTAATTTTGTTCAGAATCAGAGTCGCAATTTCCATTTCTGTCAATATCATTAACCAACTCAGGTACGTTTGATTGGGAGCGCATAGTTTGCAATTCGTAAATCAACATTTCGTGATTATTCATGTCCTTCATTTTTTCCACATCGGGCGAACTGTCTGTTAGTAAATCCACGGAATCCTTGCCCTTATCTATAACCGTATTCGGTTCGTTATTGTTATTTCTACTCGCGAGGATTTCGGAAATGAGCATCTCAGTTACTCGAGACGTCTTCCTTTCAAGGGAATTGTTATTTATATTTTCTGTTACTATAGGGTTGTTTGAGTTATTAATATTTTCATTGTTGTTTTGGTTATCGATTTTAGGGCAGTTTTGTATTCTATTATCGTTTTGGCTCACCTCGTCTACCGTAGCATAAGGCGCCTCCGGAACCGGACTTTGGGCAGCTTCGGCATCAATGGGCAACGAATACGGGCTTATTTCCGGTTCTACTTTTGATTTTTTTGCTTTAATATTTGTATTATGTACAGGTAATGGTCTCATTGGTTTTATCTTAGGTTTAGGAGATAATGGTGGGGGCGGGGCCTTACGTAGAGGAAACGTTTTTTCCGCGAAACTAGAAGATTTGGAAACTCTACACTTAGCATCCTGGTCTAGTTTATTTGAAGTTGAAAGTGATCGCACTAATATTTGTTTACAAGTTTTAACAGCTCTAGAGTTAAGAGATTCGTTCGACTTCTTAGTAGAAGAGGGCGAATTAACAGAGCTACTATCACTTGAGCTCCTTCTAGAATTCTGCCCACTTGACTTTCTCTCATCAGAAGAAGAGCCTCTATCACTTATGACGTCTTTGATAAAAGATTTAACGCGTGCGAGACCAGACTGCCGTGGCGATACTGATGGTTTATTTGATGAGCTGTATCTGTCTAAAGTTTTGGCTTTCGACGAAATTTGGTGGTTCTCATGTTTAGTAAATGTTCGGGTTTTGGTTACATTGGTTTTAGAATCGGCAACGGCTTTCCTCGTCTTCGCTAGAGCTTCAGCGACCATACTTTGACTGGGCCGCGGCGGTACAGGTGGCGGTCCCTTTATTTTTGTTGTTTTCATGGGTTGCGCGTTACTCTGTACCATCAGCATGCTTAAGCGAGACGACACTCGGACAATACTATAATAAACACACTATAGTATAATGAGCGCGATTACACTAGCATCACGTTAGTCACAACACACGCGCAATCGGAGCTGCGAGACGTCCGTCCACGTGCGAGCTCTGCACCGACTGCGATAAAAACAACTATTCAATATTCAGATACGTAGACGGTCACTTTGGCGCTTTCTGGCGTCATGATCGTGATACAACACTCAAGAGAATTTAGAATCTACTGTGACTACTTTTTATGCACTATTGGTATAAAATATAAATGAAATATGACTAACAATAAATTAATTGTATAATAATAACGCTAAGCACAATATTGTCTTTAACGAACGCGAGTGCAATACCAATTACCAACCGTCGGTTGAACACGACATATTGCATAGGTAGTGTGAGCTACTTTTGAGAGTATTTACTGGTTTATGGTTTAAAAGGCGTAAAGAGGTTACAACTTCTTTTTATGAATGGGTATCATCATACTTTATAATAAGTAGACAAACTGCAAAAAATGGTTTTTTCATGCAAAAGTAACATAATTTCTAGGTTAATCTACATGATGAAGATTGAACATAATGACAATAAGAACAAATTTCTGTTATTACTCAACAAGTTTTTTTTTAATGATTTGAAAATATTAAAAGAAGGTTTACAATTCCACATGACATATAATACAACTTGTAAAACTCAACTTCAAAAACCTGAAGAAGGTGTTTGCATGTAACCCGTTCTGTGATGTGATTTAATAAAATGCATAACTAAACAAATGAATAAACAGTTTTGCCAAATTAACTCAGTATTATAAGATGGTGAGAAATAAGCATTAATTACATATTAATAACATATTACAGGCACATCAATAATAATAGTATGCTTAAAATCTAGTTGGTTAACAACAGTTCAACCATTTAATACATTACTTTAATAAATGTGAAAATAAAGCACTTTCAATAAAAAATAATAGAATCAATCATGAGATACAAATGTTTTATGTAATAGTAAATTAAATAACTGGAAACCAACTATTTTAAATAAAACCGAAAATAATATATGGAATAATTTCAATTTCTAATTTTATTAAATAAGGCGCTTTTCCTTCTAGATGGTGTTAAACATTTCACAATTAATTAAACAACTAATATAAGGTATAAGAGTAAGAGATAAATAGAAGAGTTTTCTCAATTCAGTGTATCTGTGGCTTAGATAAGCCATCTTTGATAGCATGAACATAACAGTAACTGTTAAAATCACTGTATTGACCTACTTAATGTCTCCTAAGACCTTCAGTATAAATATATGGTATGGAATAAATTTGCTTACTTCTTTACTTATTGTTGAACTTCCAATCCTGCCGACACATAGGACACTGTTGTTGTGGCTGTGAATGCAACCACTTCACAATACAGTGTATGTGGAAACAATGGGAGCAGGCACCCCAGACTAGAGGACAATCGTCGCCAGGCAGCTTACAATCTGGGCAGCAACTGTCAAAGGGCATACGACATATACCACAATTATCGTCGTTTGCTATCCAACGCCAAGTCGCAACACCCGTCCAACCTGAAAACGAAGATTATTTCATTCATTCAATACTATCAAGGGGGATTGTATGTTATTTGATTCAGATATTTAAAAAGGCAACAATCACCTAATAGTTCTAGTTAACTAAATCAGCGTCAACTATTTGGAGACAGTAATAAATCAAAATTAAATCTTACTTTTAACAGTGACTTTCATGACGTTTTACAGACAATCCTATCGCCAATATATATTTCATTATCATTTAGTACATTTATTTAGAACACAACACTTTATTAGGTATAAACCTATAGGTTGAATAAAAAATGTTTTGAAATTGCTATAAGTTTAAACTTAATAGATTTTATATTTTACAAGTTGATATAACAAATTCGAATTTAAACCACACTCCACAGATTACTGAAGTGAACAGATTGCTCAGATTAGAAACACAGACTATAAGAACCAGTCAGTCGCCTTAACTTATAAATTATTATCGCCGAAAATTATATAAAATCCTAAGAACAAGAACTAAAACATGAAAACCATGCTAAAATAGTAATATTATGTTGGTCCTTTATTTTTAGTGTCAATGTTTTTTGACTTAAAACGTAGGTACAAATTCAAACATTGTATCTTTATTATTAGACTTATTCTACGTTTGTAGGAAAAACGACACTAACAATTGAAAAAAATTACTCTCATCATTTTTCCCTACTTTTTGAAGTTATATTTCTTTAGGCGCGTTATGAAAAATTGATGAGAGTGAAATTTTACGATGCGCGCGCACCCTTACACAAAATTAACAGAATGAAGTTGCCCACGGAAGATGCTACGGCATTGGACATAATTTATAAACAACATTTGAAAAATAATAGAATTTACGTTAGACTTAATGTAAGAGAATAATAATAAATATTTATTTATTTAATTTTTCAAATGTAAACTGAACTTTACTGACTATAATGACTCCTTTTCCAGTATTTGATTATTTAATTGTAATTAATTATTTGCTTGCAATGAAAAACTATTTTTAATAATGCCAAAGAAGTATAACTTCTTACGCGCGTACATAAGTAAGTACACGTTTATTTATTTTTTTATGGTCGAAAGACCTGCGCCATAGAGACAATGGATTCGTACATAAAGGGACTAACAAGTAACAGTACAGAACAGAATCCTCAAATGAAGTGGTACAATGTATTAACTCATTTTATAAAATGAGGTGGGACATGTGCGTTTTCCAATTACAAAGCATTATGCGACTCAGTGCCGCACAATGCCGCATAATGCTGAAGCTTAATTGGAACATGAATTAGTTTTCAAATGCATCAGCAGAGCGCGCCTAAGTCAGTGTTGAAAAAAAAATGTTCTGAATAGAGTTAGCAACCTCATTAATGGAAAAAAAGCGCGGGAAACTTCGTTCATGGTAGACGTATTTTTCACGGTGTTGAATATTTAATTTAATTTTACTAGTTAAAACGCAGAGGATAAGCTGGTAGTTTTAATTTTTGTATTATATGTAATCTTTATATCATATTTGTGTATAGTGTCATCGTGTAGTCGGTAAGTTTTTGTAATTTCTGTAAATATTGTATGAACAAGCCCCCCGATCTAGGTCGGGGGGATGATAGCCTTGTTGGCTTGAATCTCCCTGTGGGATCAAATGTATCTGTTGGTTCACAAGATGAATTTGACAAAATGGATACCGATTGTTCGGTATCATCTCAAACAGGTGAAGGAAGTCGTAAACGAACACGTTATTTGCGCCTTTGTCGGCAATGTACGAAAATTAAGAAAAAGAAAGGTAGTGGCTCTAGCGGTGATTACTGTCAGTGCGAAAGCTTATGCAATGTAGAAGATGAGTCAATTTTAATTAAAAAGGTTACTTCAAAACCTATATCTCAATCCACGTCATCTCCACACTTGCAAAATAATAATAATTCACATAGCACATCCTCTCGACCATCAACATCTTACACGGAAAATTCAAATATCTCTCAAGACTCTAACGCGGGAAATTTAAACAACACCACAACTTCAGTAACCAATACGGACCCCCGTTCGATTGGCCGTGCTGAATATGTTTCTACCGATGTTTCCCCTTATTTTATACATGTTCAACGTATTCAAAGTTCACCTGACGATGGGACTATTCTCCATCCAATAACATTTGGCAATATTTTAAAGCAGAACAAATTTAATAATATTATTCCCGGAAGTGTAAAGCGTATAGGAAGAAACAGGTGCGTAGTTGGCTTTTCCGATTATAAAGACGCCAATAATTTTCTTAACTGCAATCTTTTGGAAACGAAAAAGTTAAAAGCCTTCATTCCCACTTTCAGCGTAACAAGAATGGGTCTAGTTCGCGGGGTCCCTGTAGATTGGAGTGTAGAGGAAGTTCAACAAAATGTATCCGTACCTATAGGCTGCGGCAAAATACTTAAAATAAGACGTTTGAATCGCAAGGTAAAAATTAATGACTCGGTTTCTTGGAAACCCTCTGAATCAGTTGTATTAACATTTGATGGGCAAGTTTTACCAAAAAGGATTTTCATGTGTTATAATGCTCTTCCAGTAGAAATATATATTTATCCTACCATACAATGCTATAAATGCTGCCGTTATGGTCATACCAAAGTTCAATGTCGTTCTAAGACTCCAATTTGTTATAACTGTGGAGGTCAACATGCAGGTGTATCATGTGACAGGTCAGATAAAGATCCTCTGTACTGTGTAATGTGTGAAGTCGAAGGGTCCCATTCAGCGATAGATAAGTCATGTCCAGAATTTGTGAGACAGACAGAAATCAAAGTTAAAATGGCTCAGAGCTGCATGTCTTATGCCGAAGCCAGTAAATATTTTTCTTCTATTAAGCCTTCATACGCAGATGCATTAAGTTCAACAATTCCGGAAGTACCAAAACCCGTAAATCCTTCCGCAGCGAAGTCTGTATCTCGTGATAATTCTACTAATGCCTCAAATAAAAAGACAATATTCTTAAAACCTCGCTCTCCTCGTAAACCACAACATGGTTATGATCGTGTTGCTCATTATAATGTTTTAAAAGATTTCCAAGTTCCAGAGCCTAAAAATGGCTGTGCTCTGGTTGGACACAAAAATAAAGAAGAAGAAAAATCTGATGTATTAGAAATGATACTAGCATTATTAACTAGTTTAATAAACTCAAACTTATTGAAACCGTCCCACGTTGCCTCTATTAATGAAAAAATTAAATCAGTTAATGTTATTAAAAATAATGGATTCCAAGATAATTCAATGGAATTGCAGGAGTGTTGTTCCAAAGAAACATGATTTGATATATTTGATAAATAAACATTCTCCCGTTGTTGTTGCGTTATCTGAAACGTGGTTGAAGCCAGGGTACCTATTAAGGATCCCAGGATATACCTGCTTGCGTGATGATAGATTTGATGGCCATGGTGGCGTAGCGTTACTTGTCAGGAACTCAATTAATTTTTCTGAAATAGCGTTTTCTTCATTAATCTCTAATGATGCCATTAATATTGTCGGCATAAAAATTGATAATATTTCTATAGTTTCCATTTACCTAGCTCGTTCCTCTTTTGTTATTCTCAATAGCGTTAATAATTTACTTTCTTCACTTAGTCGTCCATTCCTTCTATTGGGTGACTTTAACTCTCATCACCAAATTTTTGGTTGTGGCACTACTGACTCCAATGGTGTACGTTTAGTTGAAATATTAGATTTACATAATTTGTGTTTACTTAATACTGGCTCACCAACCAGACGTACAAAGCCTAATGAAAAGCTTAGCGCGGTTGACTTATCAATTTGTACTCCAGATCTTGCTTCTTCTCGTTCTTGGTACACTTCATCATCTACTTTTGGCAGTGATCATTTCCCGATTATCATATCCTCACCTATTAGACGCTCTCCTTATCAAAAACGACAACCTCGTGTGAAATATAAATTAAATAATGCTGATTGGCTTGCATTTAAAATCCTTGTCGAATCTAAAATAAATGATTTGCCTGAATTAGTTAGCGGTGGTGAGACCAATTCCTCTAAAGCTTTGGCTACATGTTTAATAGAATCTGCCGATCAGATTTTTTCTGTCAAACGAAATCCGTCTAATAAGATTCCTTTTCCTCCATGGTGGGATAGAGAATGTATGGTTGCTGTAAGCAGAAGAAAGGAAGCTGAGAGAGTCTATGCTGAGGACATGTCCAATGAAAATTTAGATATTCTCAATGAAGTTATTAGTACCACACGTAAATTCCTCAGAGATAAAAAGCAGGCAGGCTGGAAAAATTTTTGTACTTCTTTATCTCCTTCTACGTGCCCTTCAGAAGTTTGGACAAGTATTAAACGTTTTCGATCTGCTTTCAAAGAATCTTTATCATCGTCTTCACTTCCCCCTTTTTTAACAAATGCCTTTTTAGACAGATTAGCTCCTCCATCAGCTGCTGAATCGATCTACTTTCCTTTGGAATCGTCTTTGATAGATGACACTTCCTCTTTAAACTCTCCTTTTTCATTACATGAATTGAAAGGTGTGCTTTCACATGTTAAAGATTCATCTCCTGGTCAGGATGGTATTATGTACTCATTTTTATCTCATCTTGGTGATACTGCCTTAATGTATTTTTTAAATTTAATAAACTCCGTCATGGTCACAGGTAATATTCCTGAAACATGGAAGTCTCAAGAAGTTATAGCGATTAAAAAACCTAACAAACCTACCAATGATGTTGCCTCATATAGACCTATTGCGTTGTCCTCCGTTTTAACTAAAATTGCTGAACATCTTGTGAAGAATCGTTTGGAATGGTTTATAGAAAACAATAATTTAATAGCCAATAGTCAATACGGTTTTCGGAAGTCAAAATCTACAATAGACAATTTAGCTATATTGACCACAGATATTCGCATAGCTTTTTCGCGTGATGAAGATATTGTTGCTGCCTTTTTGGACATCTCTGCCGCCTATGATAATGTGAACATTTCTATTCTACAACGCAAATTATTAGAGCTACAGGTTCCTACGTTATTAATACGTTTTATCATCAATTTACTATCATGCAGATACATATCATTAATCGTTCAGAAAGATGGTAATATTACCGAGTTAAAGCGTACAGTTTTTAAAGGCCTTCCCCAAGGTTCGGTACTAAGCCCACTTTTATATAATATTTACACGTATGATTTAGAATTATCTATAAATTCCCATATAAATGTGCTACAATATGCAGATGATCTTCTTTTTTATTCCGTTGATAAATCTGTGGTTAAGGCTTGCAATTCCATGTCTAGTTCACTTAATTGTCTTAATATCTGGTTAGTTAAAAATGGCCTAGATCTATCAGTTTCCAAAAGTTCTATAGTCGTATTTTCCAAAAAACGCACAACTCCTATAATAAATGTGACCTTCAATGGTCAATCTTTGCCACTCCAAACAAAAATTAAATTTTTAGGAGTTATATTGGATTCAAAATTGTCTGGACTTGCCCATTATGAACATGTTGTTATGAAATGTGCACAGCTGCTTAACATCATGAAATGCCTTTCAGGTGTATGGTGGGGTGCTCATCCGTTTTCTATGAAACTTGTGTATAACGCTCTTATAAGATCTGTTTTAGATTATGGCACATTTCTCTTAGATGGAGGAAGTGTCTTGGGAAGTAAAAAACTTGATGTCATTCAGTCAAAAGCTTTGAGAATTGTGACAGGAGTAATGAAATCAAGCCCATCCAATGCTTTACAAGTAGAATGCTGCGATCCTCCTTTAAAATTAAGAAGGCAATTTTTAAGTGATCGATTCTTGTTCAAATCTATGCAGTTTTCTAACCACCCTCTACATGGAAGGCTGCATGAATTGAACAATATTATTTATACATCCCGTTACTGGCGTCACAAATCATTACCATGTCTAATAATAAGCTTTCGTAAATTTTTAACATTACACAGCCGCATTCATCGATCTCCATCATTACCCATATTTATGACACAATTCAATTCTTTAATTCTTGATCCGGATATAAGATATAATATAGGCGTCCGTAAGCAAGATACTCTGGAAACAAATATTCGTTTCATGAGTAGCGTTGAGGAACAAAATTGGGAAGGTTGGGATTATATTTTTACAGATGCCTCTAAAATCTCTGTTGATGATTGTGTTGGAGTTGGTCTAATTCATTGGCAACATAAAATAATTCAAAAGATTAAACTTCCTCCTGAATCCTCGGTTTTTACTGGAGAGTGTTTTGCTCTTTTAAAAGCTTTAGAACTAGTTATTTTATTAAAATCTAAAAGTACAATCATATTTTCAGACTCAAAAAGTGCACTACAATCTCTTGAAAAATTTCCTTTCCAAATGAAACTTTGTTATCCTATTATTTGCGAAATACGTGATAAGCTTTTAATATGTTCTCAAAGAAATTACACCGTTATCTTTGCATGGATTCCAAGTCACAGTGGAATTAAAGGAAACGAGAAAGCCGATGAGCTTGCTAAAGAAGCTATAAAGGATGGAGACATAGTCCCATACATTAATTATTGTCATGATTTAGCTGCTCTTCCGAAAACCCATCTTTGGGAGTCATGGAATGATGTTTGGTTGAGAAGCAGCAAGTTCAAAGGCAAACATTATGCTGAAATTCAACCCAGGATCCCCAGTAGACCATGGTTCTTTGAGGTTAAAAGTTCTAAAACTGTCACTTCTATCATTTCCAGAATGCGTTTAGGACATGTTTGTACACCTCATCATTTAGCAAGGCTTCGTATTATTGATAGTAATATTTGTGAGTGTGGAGAAGATATTGGTGACCTTGACCATATTTTCTTTTCTTGTTCCCAATATGACCGTACCTCCTTTCTGAATTCTTTACAATCACTTCATGTTCCGTTTCCGACTAAAATCTCCTGCCTTTTGCTTTATCCTTTATTGTATTATAATGTATTATCTTCTTTCATAATCTATAATAATATTAAGATGTAATATGTTTATGTACATATTTAATTTTTAACCAGCTTATCCCTTTATTTCCTTCTGATGTCTTTGTTTATTTTTTTTTCGCGTGTAGTTTCCCAACCTTTTACTTGAAACTGGCATAAAGTTGAAGCTGTTGCCATAATATTAAAAAAAAAAAAAAAAAAAAAAACCTCATTAATGTATAAATAATGTGGTAAACAATAATAATTGATTGAAAACTATTTACGCTTATTTTAATAATCTAATTATTTCATTAACATTTTTTTACTGAAATAAGAGAAAACCTTTAAAGAATATAAGGTTTTAACAAGCTAAATTAACAGTAAAAGATTTAGTTTCAAGTAAGAAGTTTACATCATTTACGTTTTGAGTAATTTTTTTTAATGATTTCTAAAAAAATATATACTTTTTCAAAACCATTGCAATGTTTACAAAAGTATAATCCTGTAAAATAAATTTGTTTACAGATCTTAATTTTAAAATAAAATTGTATTCATATTTTAAATGTGGAATATAAAAAAAGTAACTATTTATACCTTCATCCATACTTATATTTATTTTTTTTAGCGGTTTGAAATAACTTTAATTATTTTCATAATCTACGACGAAAGCCTTACAAATTTTTCAACAATAAATAATATTTACTAACGAAAATTTCAATAAATGCCAACTTAAAGAAAAACACTGGTCAATTTTCTGTCACTGTGTTGGTATTTATTGCGAGAAGCACGCGAGAGCAATAGTTTTGAGAGTGCTCAATTGTGCGAAGCGTTGCTGTAGTTGGAACATTCAACGTTGAGCATTATGCCGCATAATGCGCTCTAGTGCTGTGATTGGAAAACGCACATAAACACTTCAATTTCGTTTGTCCTACCCATCTCTAGTGTGTAGCTATCTTTATTATTTTACTTCACGTTAGGGTAATAGCGCACTAGCGGCCAGACGCGCGGCCCGGCCGCAGGAGTTGCGATTTGCAACGCGGCCAAAACTGCGGCTACGATAGTCAGTTGCTTATACAGCGCGCTTGATGGACGTTGAGGAAATAGCAGTGCTTTTGTATCTTAGTAAGAAGCAGAAAAAGAAAAGGAAAAAATATTGGGTCCATCCCTTACTACGTGAAAGGCGAACAAAGGGATTATTTCATACTTATTTCACCGACTTTCAGCAATATGATGAAAAGTTCTTTAATTATTTGCGGATGAGCAAGTCTTCGTTTGAAGAACTGTTAAGAAAATTAAGTGTCGAAAGACATCGCAATGATTACAAAACACGCTGTAGTTCCACAATACGTGCGGCCGCCGCGGCTAGTGCGCGCACACTGCTTATTTAACTACAATGGAATTGATCCCAGTGCCCGCAGCGACCAGCGACCAGCGACCGAACACGGGCCGCAAATGCGTCGCTTCGATCTTGCTGGCCGCTGCGGCTCGGTGTGGCCGCTGGCCACGTGCGGCCAGGTGCGCGTGCTATATGGCGATTTCATACTATGGTTTCTATCTCGATGGCCGCCGCGACCTGGTCGCTGCGGCCTGGCCGCTAGTGCGATATTGCCCTTATATTGCATCTTGTTGTAAGGTTTATGACATTAGGCAAGGAAATTTAACACTGACAATTTGACAATTTGTAAACTAATCAATGAAGAATTATTACGAATTACTATCGTGGAAATGATTTTTTGAAAAGTGTCTGGGTTTTGATGTGTTGGATTATTAATAATATTGTAATATTGTATTCTTCACTACAAACATTAAAAAATAAGACTCAATGGCGACTTTTGATTCCAAATACGACGTAAGTATTTTTTTTACATTTGGTTTAATTATTTATTTTGAAACTTCTTAAAATATAATGTACTTTATTATCTACATACAATACTTACTCTTATACTTTATATAATTTGTGTTTTCGTAATTAATAGAGAAGGATGTAAAAGGTACATTTACACCAATGTAGCCCTTTTTTTCTTCGTGCATACCCACCAAAGTTATTTACATACATCTTAAAATTTTCAGATGTATCCTGCTGGTGATGTAGGAGTTATAGAAGGTGAAATGAACATTCCAGGTCAGGGTGTGCCTTCTGGTGATACAATGGAGTTTAATACTCTAGATGAACCAATTAAAGAAACATTTGTGAGTTTCCTTATGTGTATAGCTTATTGTTAGTTATTAAAAATCATATTATATTGTGTTTCCAATTATCTATACATTGGAAACAAGAAATATGGTTTTTGTACAAGAAAACACTGGAAAAACTTAGATTGAAAGTCTATGTGTGAGTAAAAAATAAATTATTTACATTAGATATCAATTTCACTAAATGATATATTCTACTTCCTTTTCCATTTTCAAAGTAGTTCTTTTTATATGTTTAATCTATACTTTATTTATAATAATGTATTAATCAGTTGCAACCAAATAATTACTTAATTATTACATTTTAAATTAGCTAAGTATTTATTTGTAGAATTTAGAAAAAATATATATATATATATATATATATATAAATATAAATATAAAAAAATATATATATATGTATTTAGAATTTATCAAAACTGTTATAAAGTTATGTTTCAAAGATCTATTATATGACTAAGATATGAATTTTGATGTTTATTTCAGCTAAGAGACTTAAGAGCCGTGGGTAATAAATTCTACCATGTACTAATACCAAGAGAGAAAACAAGTTTATTGAAAGAATGTAAGTGGAACTTTATGCTACGTACATATGATTAGATTTATTGGTGTAAATAAAAATGGATCTTTAAATAATAATTGCAAAATTAAGTTGTAATTTTGCAAGTATTCAATTATAATATTATGCTTTAATCCAATAATAATCTTGTTTTGTTAAAATTGCAGGGGATCTATGGGGCCCATTATTACTTTGTACATTCATGGCAACTATTCTGCAAGGCTCGTCAGAACCCACAAATAAAACAGGTGATGGAGGCCCTGAGTTTGCAGAGGTCTTTGTACTCGTGTGGATAGGTGCAGCTATTGTGACCTTTAATTCTAAGCTGCTTGGTGGAAATATGTAAGTTGTCAAACTTAAATATACATAAATACAATAGATTAAACACACTGCTTAGATCGTGTTTTGGTAAAAAGGAGAGTCTAATATAGAAATCTATGATTAGTTAAAAATCTTTATTTTGATATAATATTTTTTTGCATATTTCAGGTCATTTTTCCAATCAGTATGCGTGTTGGGATATTGTCTTTTCCCCATTGCATTAGCTCTAGTCATTTGCCGAGTGATATTGTTCAGTACACAAAATACATTTCTATTCTTCCTACGATTTGTCATATCAATGGTTGGATTCATATGGGCAACATTTGGTAAGTTTTCCATGTGTGGTGGTGATTAATACAAAATGCCTGCCACACTTGCCCATTCATAAACTCAATTTTTTTTTAATACAATGCTATTATAGCATATATTAGCTATTATATCTTTAAAAAGAAACTTTGTTATCTGTAAAAAGAGGACAAAAATAATAAGGGAGAACATTCTTTTTTCAGCTGCAACAAAATTCCTTGGTGATAGTCAGCCTGAAGGTAAAAAAGGCCTAGCAGTTTACCCCATTTGCTTGTTTTACTTCATACTATCGTGGCTAGTCGTTTCACACACCGCTTAGGAGCACAATTTGTGATAAAGACTTGTAGGATAATTTGTGAATATTTGATGTAATGTAAGTTATTAATATGTATATGAATTTATGATACATATACAGTGTAATGTTTTAATAAGTATTAAGGTTAAGCTGCGAAGGGACTAATTTTGAAATTTGCGTTTAGGTCTGTTTGGCGTATGTATACTATGAAGTTTAGTGAAAATACTGTATCTATGTTACTATTTTTAACCTAGTTAGAAATATCATAGTAAAACGACACAACTTCTTTAAATCAATATGTTATTTAATATGACTATTATATATTCATCCAAAGAGCAAAATAATTGTTCAAATTTCTTTGTATTTCATACCGAAAGTTGGTTCGATTTTTTTGTAGATGTCCCACCAGGTGGCGCTATAAAATCGTTTTGCCGCGATTTTTTTACTAATTTGAAAATCAATTGAAAATCCTCAAATCGGTAATCAAGCGTGGTGTTGGTTTAATTCCTGTGAATTGTTTGCTTACAGAGTTAAATATGGCAGAAACTAGATTAAGTTGTCTCGTGGCGTACTATTAACCTAGGACGATTAAATGACTAAGTTTGTCTTTTTATACTCACCAAATTCTTCAGCACATTCCATTACGGATTTACAGTATTTTTCTATATTTAATTTAATTATTTTTCATATTTAAAATGTCTTTGGAATTTTGAAATATCATGTTTTCAACAACATTTTTGTACATATTTATTAATAAAAAACATATTTTTATCCATAAAGATTTTTATTTCTAACATAGAAAACATACATTGTATCTAAAAATACATAAGTTATGAAAGGAATATTTAGAACTTCTAGTCTTCGTAATACGACTAGTTTATTCACTCCCACATACACACAAAAAACAGCCATTTTTGAGAGTATTGAATTACTTAAAATAATATTTAAAAATTGTGCTTATAACACAACTATATATATAGGGGTATACCCTAAATAACGAATTTCACGATAAATACTTACAATTGAAATACGTAATTTTTTTCAGATTTTTGTATAGGAACTTTTTGTTTTAATATTCGTAGGATATTGTATGCGAAAGAAAGTCGGCGCCATCTATATTCCGAGGAATTTTAAATGTAAATCTATCAAAATTGGCATTCACACCATACAAAGTTATCAAAAGTTAAAGGGGTTCGAAAACTTATAATTTGTACCAGAAAATTGGATGTTGTATAACGTAATAGTTAAATGTGCGAGTTTTACTTTCTATTTTGAATTTTTTATACATACTATGTTATCACAAATGTTTATCCAATCAACGTAAACTTATGAAATGTTGTCGTAGAAAATGTCACGCGACCATATAAAATTCACGGTTAAAATTAACTAATTATAAATAAATAAATTGAAAACTCACATAAAAGTATCCAAATATAAATAGCATGTGTAGCCAATTATAATCTTAAGATCTTTCTGAAGTTTAAAAAATATCAGATTCACATCAGGATTAATTTTAGTTAAAGAATTCATACATTAAAAATGACCAAAGATAATTTAATGCAGTAGAAAAGTTGTAATATTTGCCTTATTCATATTGGCAATTAGTAATTTAACTGGATTCAGATCCACTTGAATTAGATTTATCAGAGATCTTATCTGGGGTGCGTGGTGGAGTATGTCTTGGAGACCGAGCAGGAAGTTGGTACGAAACATGCATCTGAAGTGTATCGCGAGCTAATCTGGCACTTTTATATGTGAGAGAGTTTGCCCTGGGCTTACGTCTGGAGAAATGTCGTTCAACCCATTTGAGCATTGCCAGTACCGAGTCTGTGGATGACAAACGACGTTCTGCGGACGTCTTTATTATGTTCGACGATGCTATACGGAATGTTGCGGCCATACCTTTTAGTGCCTGGAAAATAATTAATATTAGAAATAATACTATTGAAATAATACCTATATTAAAAATAATGTAACTCACCAGCATTGCGTCTTCATCTGTGTCGTCATCACCGGCGTAAATAATACGAATCCTTTCACTCCAATCGAGACCAAATGCAGTTCTTAGGATGTAAATAGATGCACGACCTATAAAATTATTTATATTATTGGTGTCGTGTCTATTATATTTTAATATAAATAAAAAAAATATTTATATTAAAATATAATAGGGATACTTAAAGTAATAATATTTTATATTCAAACTAGCAGACTCGGCCAAGCGTTGCTGTGGCTAAGGTTTTTGTTACATACTAGTAATCTATTCAAGGGAAACGGTAGGAGAACACCAGTCATGGGGACCACCATGCTTTTTTGGTGGTTAGGCCATTAAATTGTAGCTTATGTAAAACGTTGGTACTTTCAACACAGCGCCTTCTGTTAGAAGTGTGACTATCAATTAATAATAAACAAATATTTTGCAATAAAATAATATTGCGGGTATAAATTGAGATGTAAGCTATCCTATCTTTTAAGTTGGATCAAACTACACACTGTGTGCAAATTTGATTGATATCGGTTCGGTAGTTTAGGAGTCCATAGCGGACAAACAACGTGCCACGTAATTTATATACCTATAAGAAGATTATAGAAAAAACTTAACAGTTGCAAGGGTCTATATTTCTCTATTATTACCTTTATTCCACTGTACAGGTGGCCTCGCCTCAATAGCGCAGTGCGCGGGAGCAGGTGTAAATCCAGCAGAGGTGATAAGTCTCCGCGCAGTTTCTGCGAGAGCGGCACGTTTAGCCACAGGCGTCTCTCGGAAATGGAAGGTTAGCAGAGCACCTTTGTTCTCCACCCAGGCACCATCTTTACATACCTATCATTAAATTTAAAATATGTAATTAAAATCCGGCTCGAAGGACCAATTATTTGGAGACTAGCTTGCTTGGCTACAGATGATTACTAAAGCGTTTTGAAATAAATAAAACTGTCTTAGACCTTTCTGAACTACCAAAGGAACCCAAGCCAGTAGGAATATCTCAAAATACCGTATCGAAAGCTATGGGGAGACCCTATTATATCTGGGGATTTAATCTCATAGTGCAGATAGGTTACAATTACGATTCTGGTTTATTTCTTTAAAATCAACAATAATAAACCGAGGTCTTTACCCTCAAGCGTAGTAGTCATAACATACCTGTTCTTGCAATGCTTTGAGTAGGTCGACGACCTTATCTTGTAACTCCATTGGCATTGGGTGCACGAACTTGCTGCCATCGGGGTGTAAAATCTCCAGACCATGGCTACCAGCATATGTTATACCTTCTATTCCAACCTTAAAAAAAATTTTGTTTATGTAATTTTAGTTTTAAATTTAATCGAAGTTCTTACTTATTATATCTCTGTTTTAAATATGGTGGGAGATTTTCAGTTCGAAAACTTATAGACGAACATTTACTTAGACGATCTTATACAAACTTAATACAACGCAATATCGAGCCGTGACCTCTTTCTAGCTGTATGAGAATAACCAATACTACTTAATTAATAATAATAATATTAGCCTGACCGTATTCGACAATATAAATATTTTAACTGCCTGATATGCAGGTCAAAGTTTCAAGATAACGTCTTGTTATTGCGAACCGAGGTCATATAAACTAAAACTGCGGATTTAATAAATGAAAGTAAATTTTTTACATAATGGGCGATAATGGTCATATCTGAGTTCCAAGAACATCGCTAGATATATACGAAAACATAACATGGTTCTATCAGTCTGTTATTTTTACTAACCTTTTCATACTATAGTCTATTACAAACTATTTTCGCCAGGAAATAGCGATTAAGACACTATAATATGAATAAATGTAATCAACTTATGTATGTTTTTTGTAGCCATATCTCCTAGGTATAATCAGATATCATAACAGGGTTAATGTTAAGAGGCAAAAGGGGGCAAAGAAGGTACAAAGTACAGACATGCTGGGTCACAAAAATGGTGATAAATTTTACGACTTTCCTTATCAACTGTTTTTGATTGTGTTGGCGTCATTGGAGACTTTACTCAAATATAACAACGCAGGGATGAATCAGAATTGCATCATTTTTTCTCCTCTAGTAAGTGCCTAATAAAACCTTGTAATGCTCATTTTGTGTAAAATAAATTTAAAAACTGTTGGTTGTGAATTTTAATTTAAGTCTTTGAATATATTATTATTGTCTATTTTCGGTTATAAACTTGTTACCGTTAACTCCAAATGACACCACCACAACGACCATAATGCGAAATAAATACTTCCGATATATATATAAATTTTTACTTAAGTTTTCCTCAGTCGGAGAGGAAAAATAAATTACTAATAATACCAATTTGATACACTCTTTAATTATGTCCTTTACATGTTATAATTCAGAAATGTGTCCTTTACATGAATAAAATTGTCAACATCCTAGGCGATTATTTATTTTTGAATTACTTAAAGACTTGTAAACCAGTAAGTTTACGAGCTAGTTGTGTTGAACATGTGAGTCTATTCTCGCCAACTCTTGGGAGTTGGCGTGCGACTAGACTAACATGGTGACTAACTTGCATGACCCCGGGGTCGTAGGTTCGATTCCTAACACTCGTTCGTACAGTAAAGCAAAACATGGTGAGGAAACCGGCATGCCTTAGACCTCAAAAGTCGACGGTGTTTGTCAAGCAGAGAAGGTTGATCACCTACTTGCTTTTTAGAAATGATCACGAAACGGATACAGGATAAATCTGAGGCCCAGACCTAAATGGTTGTAGCGCCCTTGTTACAGGCATGTTATACAAAGCATGTGGTGATTCTTAATTTGCATTTTCATTGTTATTAGAAGCAGTTCAGTTTTACTAAATTATGAAACTTCGTAGAAATTATTAAACTTGGATTTCGAAAATGCAGTGGTATGCTGTTTCATGCTATATTCAGATGGACCCATGTCTAGCCTATACTCACCATTTCTTTGACATTATTGACGTTTCTGCCTGATATAATGGCGATGTAGACATCCGACATATTTGACAGCCGTTGCAGGGTATGCTTAGTTTCCAATGGTAGAGTGGCCAGATCGGGATGGGGCGCTATAGGAGCCAACGTACCATCGTAGTCCAATAAGAGAGCTAACTTTTGGGTGTAACCAATGTATCTGAAAAAACATCGTTTTAATCAAACATTACGTATAAAAAAGGAACTAAAATTGTGACAATGATATGAGAAATTACGCACTTACATTCCAAATTCAAAAAATTTCTTATTTATTATTGACAACGTCAAAGTTAATCGTAGATTCGTTGATGCTAGTTACGAGATTGAAAAATGTTTTTATACTACTCTGGTCTATAGTTATGTAAGAATTGGGATATTCTGTACTTCTATCCCGTAGGGAAGATTTAAGAAAACAAGTGGAACGTTAGAATAAGAATAACATGTGAAATTAAATGAAGAAAAATCAGTGAAATTTAGTGACCGAAAATAAGTCTTGGCCTAAAGGTCTCGTTACAGGCCAAATTAAAAAAAAAATCTGTACTTCTAAAGCTGAAGAGTATGTCCCTGCTTGAACACAATAGCCTAAGGAACTAATTCGAATTAAAAATACTTTGTTTTGGTTAGTTCATTGGAAAAGGTTACGACTTTTACACACTTAGTAAATAAATCTCCTTACTTTGAGAGATACTCGTCGAAGTCATCAATAGTGACGGGTTGCATGGAGGTAGCTCCAATATCATCTGTCTCTTCCTCAAGCGAGTCCATAGCTTTGAGGAAACTCTTCATCCAACTATCCACGTCATTCATTTGTTCCCTTCGGCGCAGGTGGTTCATACGGACTGTTCTTTCGTCTTCGGGCATTATTAAGGCTCTGGAAATAAAAATTATTATTCAATCTCAAATTATATTACGAAATAATTATAAGAGCAAGGGTCAGTATTGTATTCAGGATGTTTGATGATTGAATCAATGAATTTTTGTTAATTTGAGGTTAGCCCCTTATAACCTACGCGACAGTTTTGAGAAATCTTTAAATCGAGTTAAATGCAATACTAAACGTGAAAAATACACTTAACCTTTGATTTTAAGTGTAATCTCTCACCTATGAATAACTTCTGCTGCATCATCCAACTCGTACGGGTTACATATGAGAGCTTCGTGCATCATTTCTCCTGCACCAGCAAAAGGAGACAGTATCAGAACACCAGGAGGTGTATTAATTTGACACGCCACGAACTCCTTCGCTACTAGGTTCATTCCATCTCGTAGTGGTGTGACTAAAGCGACAGCTGCATCGCGGTAGAAAGCAGCCAGCTCGTCTTGCCCCACACAGCCGTAGATATACCTACACATCATTTTGTGGCGTTATTCTATTGTTATTACCGCCTCCGTCAAAAAGTGCCTGTAGTAGTTTCATTCTCAATGCCAGATAGGCTGACTGATGGACTTTAAATCAATAAATTTTATTGTCTCATTTTAAGTCTTGAATATTTATATAATTTTGTAATAAGACATTTCTTGGTAACTGTGACTACGTTTACGTAGTTACGTAATTACACATAGCACGGTTTAAAATCAGCTAGGCGGGCCGTTGTTAGTATTCGTCATTAGTACAACTTTAAATATACAAAATATATTTGGTTATATAATAAATCGAACACGACATCTATGCAATTTGTTTTCAAATAAAAGTCCAAAATTTGTCTAAAGAATTTTGGTTTATCTTACCTAATTGGCGACCAGTTTGGCGTCGTGAACCTTCCGTTAATCCTGCCCACCAACTGATCCATCTCCTCCTTCAAATCCTGATAGTCCTTAACATCTGTTCTCGATGGCACCGCAATTTGAAGCAGCACAACTTTTTCTATATGTTCTGGATGTTTGAGCAGTAGCCTCTCAAACGCTTTAAGCCTATGAACCAAACCTTTGGTGTAGTCCAGTCTATCCACACCGAGAATGACTTTCTGGCTTGTTGACAGCACTGGTTTAGCATTCTGAGCTAGTGTGACAAACCTGTCGAATGGCACACCGATCGGGAGTGGTCTAACACAAATTGTCCGACCTCCCAATTCCACCAGCAGGTTCTTACGGTCAACACGACAACCCAGATTTCTTTGGCAACAATCGATGAAGTTCAGGCAATAGTCCGTAATGTGGAATCCGACCATGTCGCATCCTAAAATATGGGAATGTTAGTAATAATTTCAACATAAACATTTGATATATTTATAAGGAAACGGTAATTAAATATATAAATGTTCTTTTGTAAACATAATTACTACAAGTGTTATTTCATACATTTCTAGCATCTGCTTTGAAAGTGCCTATTGTAAAGTGCTTTAAAAGTAAAATAGTAAACGAAATGTTAAAAATATATGTTTGACTTAAGGGCTTGAACTCTGGAAGTAGTAACGATTCTTCTATGTTAGATTGCCCTTTAAAATTACACAACTTCACAATAAATATTTTTCTTACCAAGTATTCCTTGTAGCACTTCATCAGACCATGGGAACAGCCTGAAGATGTCCCACGGCGGGAATGGAATGTGAAGGAAGAATGCCAGTTTACATCTCAACTCGTCCTCTTCAGCGCGCTAAACATTAATATGTAGGCGTATTGTATTATATTGTAAATAAGTCAACGGATTGCTTGGATTGGATAGCTTGAATTATCCTGATATAAGAAACCCTACAATATTTTTCGTCTTCTATTAATCTAATTAGCCGTATTTCGGACTCAATCATATAATATATTTGTTCGATATTAAGAATCCTCTTTTTTAATATAAATAGAAACGACAGTATTATGCAGCTGATTTAAAGATAAGTTTATTGTTTCCATAGCAATTTCCTGTAGATTCAACGAGTAATTATAAGACAATTTTGTCTCATTAAATGGCTGGGAAGGCCATGAGATGACTGTGTAACATAAAAAAAAAGTGTGTGTGTACAAAGTACACATGTCAGAAGTGAAACTTCAGTGGCAAACTAATCTTGAAGTGTTGTTCATATTTATACAAATCTAAAAGTTTAGATTTACGATACTTAGGGTCTGTTTCACAATGTATGGATAAAGTACCAAATAGCTATGCAACACATAAATTATTTGGTAGATAAATTGTGCTATTTGACATTCATCGGACTCATATCTTATGATAGACTTTATGTGACGAATAGCGCTATCTGACAGTCGTGAAACGCAACAATAGTGTTTATCCCACCTATAAGTAATAAATAGCTAATTTGGAACTTATGTAGAACTTATCCATACATTGTGAAACAGACCCTTAGAGGGACGGAAAAAGGAAGATATGTTAGGAATTTAATGAATTTAATTGTCATTAAAATATTAAGTGTCGAATAATAAATAATAAATAGTAAATAATAGATAATAGATAATAAATAATAAATAATAAATAATAAATAATAAATAATAAATAATAAATAATAAATAATAAATAATAAATAATAAATAATAAATAATAAATAATAAATAATAAATAATAAATAATAAATAATAAATAATAAATAATAAATAATAAATAATAAATAATAAATAATAAATAATAAATAATAAATAATAAATAATAAATAATAAATAATAAATAATAAATAATAAATAATAAATAATAAATAATAAATAATAAATAATAAATAATAAATAATAAATAATAAATAATAAATAATAAATAATAAATAATAAATAATAAATAATAAATAATAAATAATAAATAATAAATAATAAATAATAAATAATAAATAATAAATAATAAATAATAAATAATAAATAATAAATAATAAATAATAAATAATAAATAATAAATAATAAATAATAAATAATAAATAATAAATAATAAATAATAAATAATAAATAATAAATAATAAATAATAAATAATAAATAATAAATAATAAATAATAAATAATAAATAATAAATAATAAATAATAAATAATAAATAATAAATAATAAATAATAAATAATAAATAATAAATAATAAATAATAAATAATAAACAATGTGACGGTAAATTTTTTTCCAACGCCGATAAAGAAGTTTGACTTCAAAAAGGAACATGGCGCGTAACCGAAAAACGTGACGCGTAACGAAAAAATGTTACACTAAATTTTTTTCCAACCCCGATAAATAAGTTTCACTTCAAATATAACTTAAATTCTCACCTGTCTAATCCAATTGGCAGCCAGCATAAGGTGGTAATCATGTACCCAGACGATGGGCGGTGAACCATTCTTCTGTTTGGTTTCCTTCAGTAGCTTTAAGGCGTGTACGGTTTTCTCCGCGAACTCCTCATTGATCTTGATATAGGCTCGCCAGTTGTCAGCTATGAAGGTGGCTCGGTCCGGCATAGAGTGGAACAGAGGCCAGAAAGTTCCATTGCAGCATCCATTGTAGTAGCGGTCGAAAAGCTTTGGTTCTGCATGTATGGCTACAATCTGGAACAACATTAATGATATAGATTTTGTCTTTTGATAACGTAAAATTTTAATTTATTTCTATTGTTTCTATAAAAATGGACACTTGCCTAGCAATGATTATTGTAAAGGTGAATAGGAATAGCCATTTCGCATACGTAAAAAGGCAGACAATCTGAACGGATACATACAATTTAGATACATCTTATACATGTCCTTCATTTTAATTGCACCGTCGGTACACTTGTTTACTGACGACGCAATAGGTATTTTCGTTTAGTATCATCTAACTAAGTACTTCACTGCTAATGAGTAATGACTAACGGCTAATACGACGTTATATTTGTTAAAATAAATAAGATCTTGATTGTAAAAAAAGTATATTAAAGTTGGTTACTAGTATATCTAATATTCTATTCAGGTTGTTAAATGCAATTGATGATTAATTATCTTTGCATTCATATCCATTTTATATAATATAGCTTATTTATCTAGGAAATATGTCGCGGCCGCATTCAAACAATCACTTATCAAGAAACAAAACAATACCGATGTTATGACTGCAATAAAATATAAAATAGGTAATTAAAATTTATACCTCCTTATGAATCTAACTTCAAGTAACAATATACCTAATACTAGCTTGAATATCGACTGCTTGAATATCGTGTATTATGGCAAATTTGATTGCAACCTTTCAAAAAGTCGGAAAACCACTAGAGTCACATAGCGCTGTTTCTTAACTTTCGATTTGGATAATTATTTCACTCATAATAACTTTTAATACTATGTCCGGGGTTATAGCTAGATATTGAATACGAATTGATTTGAAGTTCGAAGAGACGTTTATTTGGATAAATGTGGTAAAAAGTTTGTAGATATCTTCTATTAAACTGCAGTACGTCATGTTCTACTGTCAATAGTTTCCGCAGCGTACGTGATCTAGTGATTTTGTTAGTTTTTCGTTAGGTAACATTACGAAAATATTATATAGCATATATTCATCAGATATAATTGGTATTTCACAATTTATTCTAACGGTAATTTTTTTTTAATGTTTTCAAATCGTTCGAGTTGTTTTGGAGCCTATTCAATGCAAACAAACAATCAACTTTAAACTGAACTGAAATTAATAAATCTAAGTATAGAACATACAAAAACACGGTTTATGATAATAAGAGGATTCCAAGATGGACTCCTAACTACGTAAGACGGCCTTTAAAACTACCAAAATTCTCCAATTATTACCAAAAACAAGACCTGGCTGTATGGACTTAAGTCCTTTGCCTTTCCCATTAGGGATAAATTAATATCATAATGTTATAATAATAAAAACATAATTATAATGTGTTATAATTCTTATATAACTTTTATTTACGGTAATGCTTTTGTAAATAGAGGAGATAGCATTTGTATGGAAATTCACAGGTGTGTACGGTGTTTAATGAGCGTCATCAAATACCTTTATCAGATAAAGCAAATGAAGTAAGTAATTCCTATGTGTGTTCGACTTAGCTGGGGTCATAAATTTTATATGTTCCATGAAAAAAAATCCTCCCTTGATATGTTTAACACATTGATATACAAAAAACCATATCACAATAAATTCGTAACGTTCTATTTTAATAAAAGCACAAAATGGCTATATACGTATTATTTTGTGCTTGATATTAATGGGGTTGGGGGTGAAATATTCCTAATGTGTAGTATACGTAATTCGTCGATACGTAATTATTATTATTTGGACTTTATGATGTGAACTCAACATTAGATACGAGACTACAGGCGACTTGGGCTAGCGGTCAAGTTCAAGGATCCTGCCTGAACAGCATACACATGTAGTACTTACCTACTTAGTGAAGTAAATAATTAATGTTAAAACGCAGATTCTCAGTAGGGATAAATTTTCCTTCTTTACCAAAATTGTGCCAGTGTGTGTAGCCCAAAACCGGCCACCGGTTTTTCCGGCACAACAATAATTGACCCGGATACAGGTCAGATCTACTTGCGTATGTAATATAAAGATAATAAATTATTACTATTAAAATAAATATAACATGTTTAATTTCAAAACATACCTTATTAGATCGTAGACCAGCCGTGGGCGTCTTATCGTTCGGGTCAGATTCTGGAATGCTCTCACTTGGGTTATCCAAGTGAATGCCGGGCCATCCCACCCAAATACCATTGCCGCGTATAACCACCGGCGCGACCGCGGTCACCAGTCCACCAGCACTAGAAATAATGATCAAGACTGCATCAGACAATTAATATCATTAGTGACATTTCACTAGAATCAAGATCTGGAGGCTGAGATTGTAAAACAAAAGACTATTGTGCGTTTTGTTTCATTGTTTTTTTTGTCAAATGAAAATACATTTCGTCGTCGTATTATATTCACACCCTTTGCACTATTTATAAATAACGTGGTTACATTTGAAAACGCCAAGAACTTTCTGTTACATCAACAAAACAGTTGTAAGGTTTGTTTTATTGATAACCACACCCTGTAGTTTAGGACCTACCTACGTTGTTGTGGACGATGTCTGTTCATATATTTCGTAATAAAGTAAATACTTGATATAAATATTGTAGGGAGAATAGCAGAATGTTTACAGTAGAAATATTGTAAATAAGTAAATGTTTAAATATTACTCAAAGGTTAAAGTTAATAGTTTTCAGCTAACCTTTCTGATAGCCTGTTTAGTCCACAACACATTCACATATTTTCGTTGTTCAGTTGTAATATGCAAAAGAATAATTGTATTAAAAAGCAAAATTATTAGCTTACTTAGATTAGTACTTAAAAGCTGGGGAAAATTGTAAATCATCCATGTTGTTGTTAGCTATAAAATATTATCCGAGTACCAAATTCCAAATGGCTCAAAACAAAATCAAACGTCTGTTTAGTAATATTTTTGATTTCATAATCAGAAAAATTACTAGTGCGCTATTTCGTACCTACGCGGAATAATATATATAAGAGATTCTACAGACTTTGAAGAATATCAAAAAGGATTCCAATAAATTCTTGACTTACCTGGCTTTCCGCTCTAATACACCGGTTTTCTCATTCCTCTTCAAAACAAAAGGTAATCGGTTTGAAACAACAATCATGCTCCCTTTACTGTTGCACGCAGAGCGACTGACACTGTTTAATTCACTCATGTTGATTTTTGAACGTTCCGAAACGCGACCAATCACAGAGCGACTCTCCACGCATGCGACAAAATACCGGGAAATTTAAATTGTTTTACTCTTCTGTTTACACTTTACCGTTTAAGTGTGTCATTGCAAGTAGTCTAGTCAGTAAAATGGCCTTTTGTTTGCTTGTATGAGATAAACATCGTTGACTGAGATCGAAGACAAACTATTAAAGTTGTATGCGTCGATCACCTTTATAAGTTTGCGCGCGTCTCAGCCGTTTGATGTTCTTACTTGCGTCTGACGGTGTCGAAGGTCCATTGGAGCTTCGCAAAGAGGTTATCAATCCAGTGACCTGTCCGAGGCGAGGGCTGGCTCTTTCTGCGATTTTTCTATATTAATAATTTAAATTGTTTATGAGCGTAACAAGCCCCGATGTATCTCTGACGTTATTCCTGAGAATTAATAATATTATTTTGATAACAATAAGTTATTTGTTTCTGAGATGCCATGCCTACTTTAGTAAGTACAAAGTGTAATTCGTAAATCACTGTCATTTCATCAATCAAAATGTTTACTGTTAAATATATTTAAATGTGTTTATCTAGTAATGCCGTATAGTAGATGTTGATTTTCCAAATAAAACTCGCGGTTTTGGTGCCTTTCAACCCAATCTTTTAGTTTTCTGGTATTTAAAGTCAAATCAGCGTATTCCACTAAGCCTGACAGTTACCATTATTTTATAAGGGATTTACCTGAGGTTAAGTGGTATCATGGATACTCATATTGCCAGGAGGCTCGCGAGTGCATTGCCGGCCTTTTAAGATTTGGTATACTCCTTTTCTGAAGGACTATACACATGTCTATTATTATTTCTATTGAGTACCAAATTTAGGTTAAAATCACATTGATTCCACCTAAATGTTATATTGATGTATTCTGTATTATGTGTTGTGTAGGTAAACAATTAATTCTTTTTTATGGATCTTATATTCTTTTCCAAAATATTATTGCGTACATTTAACCGTAAAACTGGTTTTAACCAACCACATAATTTCGTCGTTTCTTATTTATGGCAATATTTATTTGCCGTTTCTTGTTGTCATCTTGATGATCTATATAGTCGATAGATGCAATTATGGATATTTGATAATAATTTTCACGTACCTTAGGGACACATGCATGCGTTTCGAGCGTGGATCGGCCATGGTGCGCATGCGACACTGTCGTGTTTATTGTCCTCGAGTAATAAACGTGTTTCATTCAACATCCTTCTGTACTTCGCGTCACGCGTCTAATATGATTCATATCGAAAAATGCTTACTGCTTTTGTGTGTACATATTTTGTAATCTAATAGTAGTAATTTGCACAGAATATTGAAAGAATTACGATTTTAACAATACTGACTTTTTAATCAATACTAGTTGTGCTCTGCGGTTCCAGCCGCATTAATTCGATCGTTGCACGATGTTCTATAGCCTACAGCTGTTTTCGGTTTTACTACAGTTTTTTGAAGCGAAACTTCTTTAGACGCATGAGGGTAAATTTTTACGAAAACGTCACGAAGATGTGCAGCGTTTTTTTCGAAGAAAAGGGAGAGAACGATTGAGAGAGAGTGAGAAGGGCGAATTACCTTATAGAAATTCTATTTTTAAAATTAAAATTTCGTAAATAAAATTTATGAAATATTAGTATTTTATCATTTTATGCAAAATAATTGATTGAAATCTCAAATGACGAATTGTAAATGAAAATGCAACGTGTTTTTACTATCGAAGAAATAAATTAATAAAATAAAATAAAAATTTGTTTTAATTTTCGATACTTTTAATATTTTAATGATAATTAAATTCTTTAAATTCCTAACTACTAGTTTGTACGCACGCACTTTTTTTTTGTTAGTCATATCGCGGACTTTTTTATAAATATTGATGTCTTCTATAAAACTGTAGTAGGTACATGAATTTGCTCTATTGTTAATAGTTTTCGTAGCGCACGCGATTTATAAATTTTTATAGGTAAGTACTTTTTGTATTGGAACCTTTTTAAAATATTCTATAGTTCACCAGGAACGTATGGTTATAATGGTGAAATAATTATTAAAACAGTTTTAGAGCCTATGAAAATGTATAGAATAATTCATTACACCAGAGATTTGTTCTAGGTAAAAAATAAGTAAGTATGTTTTATTATGCCCGTGATGAATATATCGTCATAGTCGTAGAATATTGACGGATCTGACAAAAAGTAAACTTTACAGGGCAGCCATTTAAAAATATCATCATAATCATGTTAGTTTAATTTCTATTCTGTTAACATAAAAATTGGCATACAAGAAAACAAAAGGGTTTGTTTTGAAACAAAATCAAAATAATAACATTAAATTACACAGTTTTCTAGAAAAATCACATGTTTCTATAAATCCGTCACTTTACCGACTGATTAATTGGAAATTTAAAACACATGCATTTTTTTTAATGTAGCCGTAATATTTAGTCAATGTAGTATCCAAATATGATAAAAAGTGGATTTTGGATTTTTTTCAAATCCGACATTGTTCTACGATAATGACGATATTTAAAGGTTTTGTAAGACACGAAGCTTTTGTTTTGTTCACCTTTTAGTTACTTACCTTTAAGTTCTAATCTGTATGAATATTTCATGCCGATGGTTTTGTTATTCGCACGTGGCTTGATGTTTGTGATCGGTTTGTTTACATGTTGTGCTGCAACCTTGTAACCTGTTATCAGCATAATAAGCAGCTCATACCTAATTAGATGTCGTTATATTACTACGTTTGACATCAATTATTTCATTTTGAGTCATTTTCTATAATTTTTATATTAGCTGTAATACAAATACCAATACACTTGAGACAAAGTCACTTTTCAACAGGCGTGACCCACTAACACCAAACGAATTTGTAGGAAATCGGTCACGTGATAAGCGTGAGATAATGTCAATTCCATACAAATTGTCCATAAACCATTGTCTATGGTAGGATGTTGTTAAGAACAGTAAAATACATTAAGGTACGTACGCAGGCAACGTTGTTGCGTTATGTATTTTCCAATAGCAATCCTAAGAAAGAAAAGAAGGAAACAAACTGTCCATACTAAGACGGTTACAGGTATAAAATCGTCTTTCAATATTTTTGTTGGCGTGGAGGGCACCAGACCTCAACGCCGATCCTCTACACACTGGACCGATCAAGCAAAGACTTTTACAGGTCTTACCAGAACCCAGGCCCAGAGGCTTGTCGAAGACAGGGGAGAGTAGAGGAAGTTGTGTGGTGCCACTAAGACGACCTTCAGAAATCCATTGTGTGACTGAACATTCAGTTCTCTGAACATGTCGAAAACTCGAGATAGCGAGAAAAAGAAACTCGTTGCTGTAGGCACTGTTTATTTTTATTTATGTAATTGGAAGCATTCCAATTTTCCTTAGCAACCGATACGAATTGTATGGAATTGTGTCAGATTTAGAGCAGACAAGTTCAACTATATCGCTTATCTTCTTCAATTATGATTTATTGTTTAAGGAAAATTGCTGCTAGCGCCTTGAGGAAGTGTTGACCTGTGTGTGTGATAAAGTTGCTGGGGCTAATCATTGATTTTTTTTATAGTCAATCAAACTTCTGTCTCTTACAAACGAGCAAGTGTCAATAGGCTACTTGAATAGATTTTAAAAACCATCAGTTTAGCGACTATAGAACCAATGCAAATAGTTATTTCTATTTCTAACAGAATTGGCTTAATAAATCAAATTAAACGTTAACGATTTCAAGAAACCGCCAAAACCCTTCTATAGACAAGATGGTGTCGCATCAGTCATATGACGTATCATGCCTAAATACGCCTAAATAGAGCAGGCGTAAACAAACGTCAAGTTTTTTTACATGTTACAAATAACGAGTGTTACTTGCGTATATGTCACCGTAAAATTGTAAACACCGTTAGATTGTAATCTACCTCGCGAGATTGTGAACTGTCGAAAGATTGTGAACCTCAACGCACTGCTTACTATTTCGACGTATTATTATTCGGCAGATAGTAATCTATCGAAGTGAAACCGCCAACGGTAACATATACAAGATAACCAATTTTAATATTTTTTTCTATGATTATAAGAGCAAATTATAACATTATATTTATTAGGCTATTATACGAAAGGTTTGTTTACGATTAGCCAAAAATAAGAACTTGAAGGTTTAAAATTATAAGATAGAAAACTAAATAAGTTATGTAAATTATCTTTTGACTATATGTTATAACAAAAGATATTACTAGAAACAATCGAAAGTCGCTTAGCGTTATGATTATGCAGTAGGTACAATAAATATAGGCCCGTGAGCCCCAACGTGACTGATATATCATACTCACATACAAAATACGGAGTAAATAATATGATTGCTACCAATCATATTACATAATTGCTTTAACATGATTTTTTACTTAACCTAAAGTAAAAAAACATATTAGGGCGAAACGAATTTCGCGCAGGCAGGTAGTAAGAATTAAAAAAAATCCTTTAATTTTTTTATAAAAATTTAATTAATGATTAACTAAAGATATTTAAGCGTGTTTTAAACACATATATTATAACTAGCTGACCCGGCAAACGTCGTTTTGCCATGTATATTATTTCTAGGAAAAAAAATTTTAGTTCGTGGTGGCGGTTGTTCGTAGAGGGCTTAAAATTAAGAGTTTTATGTATTTCTGTATGTTGTATTATAAAAAAATAAATACAAAAAAAATGTCTAACTATTAAAACATTTTTTTTTTGGGTTGACACCTCTTATCACTTAAGGCTTTGAAAGATAGATAGTAGCCGATTCTCAGACTTACTGAATATGCATTAAAAAATTCATAATAATCGGTCAAGCCGTTATGGAGGAGTATGGGAACGAACATGACACGAGAATTTTATATATATAAATATAAATTATAAGTCAGTTTTAACACATATAAACGCCGTCCAGGATAAGAAATATTCAATACTTTTTCTGCAGTAATAGTAGTCGTTACAACAAGTTAAATTTCATGACGATGTACTTACGTTATTACTGGCTGTTATTATTTTTTTTCGTCACTTTAGGTGGTCATATCACGTTCGTCATTCATGATAATAATGTGTGGCTGATAAACTATCGAAAATTGGAGAAACGCGTGCCTGGTCAAGGAGAGGGTAAGGATGGAGATAATAATCCGGTATTATGTACATATTTCGTTACTACAGCCCTGCGATTCTGTAACTCACTTTTCGAACTCTCTAATAAACAATAAACTTCAAGCTTCCACCTTTTCAGAATGCCAAATCATTAAATGACTGCTTCACGACTGATTTGAGAGCGACCGCCGATGCGAAAACCGCTGTGTGAGTTCGAAAAGTGAGTTACAGAATCGCAGGGCAGTTCCCGGTAATTAAATTGTGAAGAGTTCCAGATGCGTAAGTAAGTAGCTTTAATAGTAGGTACACAAATTCTTGCTTGCTTAAACTATAGCAATAAAATAAAAGAAACATTGCGCTTCTAAGTATGTTTATTAAATATTTTACTAGTTGAGTGATTCCCTGGATATGTATTGAAAATGTAGCTGATTAATAAAACTAATAAATCACGACGTTATCTATCTGCGTACCATTATTGCGGGACAATACGAGGGAAATTTAAAAATAAAACTTATGACAAATCAGTAATGTTATGAAACATTACCATACTTTTATTTTAAATCGAATGATCTTACAATATAGCGATTTGAATAAACACATATAAAACTACTCCAAAAAGACAGAAATATAGGCAGACATGATAACATCAGCTTTGCCTTCACGAGGTAACCTCGGAGAGGCTATCGTCCACTTGCGTAAGTAATTATTACATTTTAATATTATTTATTAATCTGTTTACAGTTTCCAATATCACTATTTGATTTCATTTGTATTCAAATGTTATATCGACAGAAAACAAAAGACAAAATAAATGAAGAATAAAGTTACCTTTAACGGGCCTTTAATATTAATCTGCCTATACCTAATTAGGAGAAACAAAAAAAGTTGATTTGACTATTAATGGGGTTTCCTAGGCAGATTCCAATTCCAGTTTTGGGTAAAAGTGTGTAGAAAATCATAAATAAATTATGTTAGGGACTAAATACAAACTCAAAAACTCAAAAGCGGGCAAGAAGAACTGCCTTGCGATTCTGTAACTCACTTTTCGAACTCTCACAGTGGTTTTCGCAGCGCGACCGCCGCTGTGAGTGTGAAAAGTGTGTGAGTTACAGAATCGCAAGGCTGGCTAGAAACTCTCCGCCACTCTTTTTAATCGCTAAGTTTTGAGTCATACAAATTGTTTGAACGGCAGCTAATCAATTCCAAGGATTAAGATCATTTAAATATTCGTCAAATTTTTTAAAAATGATTAATTTACGTTTAACGAGAGCTTTGAATTTATTTAGTGATAATTCTCCAATTTCGCTTGGGATTTTGTTGTAAAATCTAATACAATTTCCATATAAGGAGTGGAGGAGTGGAGTGGCTTCTGGAGCCTGGTTGGTCGTACGCTTAAATTAGTTCTGTTTCGAGTATTATACTGGTGGAAGACACCATTTGTTTCAAAATCGTTTATATTTTTTGTACTGTACAAAAAGGCTTCAAGAATATATTGACCAGATAGTGTCATAATATTTAATTCCTTAAACTTATTCCGTACCGACTCCCTTGGGGAAACACAACAAATACCCCGAACAGCCCACTTCTGCACAAATATGGATTAAACCTCTGCAGCAGCACCCCACAGTAGAATACTGACGACAAAACGCTGTGAAAGTAGCTATGATTAGCTAGGGTAGGTATTACGACTGAAGAAAGAAACTAATGCATATTTTCTTTAGTTTGAATACTATAACTTAACGAACCAAGTTACTAAAGTACTTGCTTTTTTAAAAAAAACAAAGACTTTTCAATATGTGATTTATTATCATTATACAGAGAATTCTCGCACGTTCAATGTGGAATGTCAATCTAATTTAATTCTAATGACCTATTAACAGTAATTATTGATTGATAAATATTGTTTTGAATTGCGGAGACCGATTGACGCAAAGAGGCACGAATACAAATTGTGGTTCGTTGCATGATCGGAGACTGTGAATCAGTTGCAATATCTTTTAATTAGGATTAAATAGTTCATGTTTGTACCACTTATTTTCCATTTATAGTTATTAGAACTTAATTATAAGTGTATACATATGTAGTATGTTACTATAAGTATGTTTTAGAAATAAACTCGAGTTAAGTTCGGTGGCGGTTGTTGTATTAATATGTTCAGATATATGTTAAATGAAACACTTTGTTTGAAGCTGGGTATCTAAATATTGAGCTTATAACTAAGATAACATTAGGGGTAGTGGGGTTTAACTGGATTAACAAAAAACTAACTTGACTTATTAAAGAGTTCGTAAATTTAAGTGACACTTATGTTATTGGATATTGTCGGAAACGAGAAAGTTAAATTACAACTTATAGGTGTAGTAAAAACTAAAGGGCTCATATTGGCTTTAAGCGATCATTGTTTACATTTCGTTTACGCTTTTAGTTATTAATTAAAATATATATAATTAACATAACTCTCGTTTGGAGTAAAAACCTAAATTATGTTTAAGGAGAGTAGAGTATTTTCTCGAGTATGTCGAGAGCACAAAAGAGTTTTCGTGGTTTCCGGGGTGGCCTATAGCGTCCAAGGCCTGGGTTCATACAGACGCACCCTGGCCGAGGCTGATAAAGTGAGTCAGTGACTTGCTCATTCAAGGTTCGGCTGCAGCGATTCGAAATTTCGTACCGGGTCCGGAAGGACTTAACGCGGAGGGACTTAACATGGCTTGTTAAGTGCAAGCTGTGTCTTATAACTTATTAAGGTGTAAATCTTTTGGCTGACCTATTGTTAATAAATAAGTATATAAAGGCGTTAAAGAAGTTTTTTAATAGTATCGTAAATACCAAAGATAATTATTATTATACTTATAGCCCGGTCATTTTAGACAATTGAAATAAAGAAAATTCCGACAAAGCCAAATCTTCGTAGAGACCTTAGGTTTACCACAAGGAATAAAGTGTCAAAAGTCCCCATCAGTCCCATGTGAGCTTAGAGACTTATTCGGGGTCCAAGGTCAAAATTTTAGGTTTTTTGGATTTTTCTCGAAAATGGTAAGTTTTATCGAAAAGTACATCAGAGCAAAGTTGTAGATCTTAAAATTCTCTATAAAAATGGTCTCTATGATTTTTTCTCTAAGACCCACTATTTCCCAGATATTGCGCTTGTAAGAATCACGTTCTACATAATATGCACACATTTCCTCACCACCTGTGAGGTAGTGTACTCGGCGCGTTTTTTTTTAACGTGGTATCCCCGGTAGGCCTATTCCACGAACCTTTCTGACGTTATTTTCAGGAACAATAATTATTTAATAGTATGAAGATTATTGATATGGGTTACTGAGTTTAACTGTCGTTCAAACTTTTTTTTATTACTTTAATCTGACTCATACTCTTCATATTATTCAACTTCAACAATCATGTTTTCTTCAATTTCTTTTTGTTCTTCTTCTTCTCCTTCCTGTTGATAAGCGCTTAGAAATTGTTCAAATGAAGATGAATCAGTTGTCTCTTCATCAAAATCACATGAATCTTCCTCTCTTTTATTTAATTGAACATTTGAGCAAGAGACACCTTGGCAATTGGTACACGCTGGAGAACACTGCAACCCTATTTTTTTACAGCCACATTTGGCACTACATTCTTTCTTGCAATTGCAAAAAATACTAGTGTTAAGAAGTTTTTCTGGAGCAGGGGGCAGTAAAGTTCGAATCGGTTCCAAAGTATTATTTATCAATTTCCAACCCCAGACTTCAGGGTTCAGTTCATTGCCTTGCCATGTCTGAACTTGATAGTATACTCGAAACAAATGTTGACTAGCAGATGCCGATGTTGGAGGAAAACAAGATAGCTGTACTTGCTTTTTGTTTCGTGTATTTTTTACAAATGTTAAATATCTGTACGTATCTATGCAATCAATTTTTTTTGGAGCTCCATAAACCGCAAGAAGAAACCGAATTCCTTTAGTAATTAGTATTTGAGGTGAAGAATTAATTTCTGTAAATACTTTTGCGCAGTCAATCAAATCATTTTTTTTTTTCAAATAATTTTAATACTGAATTTTTGCCCCTTCTAAACATTTCTGACGTAGTATCGCATCCGGTCATCGCATGTAAAAATAAAATAAAGTTTTGGCATTTTGGATAAGCTGATAAACTTTTAGAAGAATATATTTCTGTCCGTTGCTGCGCCTTCCCAGGTTATACTAATAATGTATACATAAAAGAGACACGAGTAGGCATTTTTGCTTGCTTGAGTACCTAAATATGTATATACGTGGCATGTGTGCATACTATGTAGAACATGATTCTTACAAGCGCAATATCTGGGAAATAGTGAGTCTTAGAGAAAAAATCATGGGAATCATTTTTATAGAGAATTTTTAAGATCTACAACTTTGCCCTGACGTACTTTTCGATAAAACTTACCGTTTTCGAGAAAAATCCAAAAAACCTAAAATTTTGACCTTTGACCCCGAATAAGTCCCTAAGCTCACATGGGACTGATGGGGACTTTTGACACTTTATTCCTTGTGGTAAACCTAAGGTCTCTACGAAAATTTGGCTTTGTCGGAATTTTCTTTATTTGATCACTATTTTTATGTCTAAAATGACCGGGCTATTATATGTGTTGTCAAGCTTGATGAATAACTTAATTGCATAAAAAACTAAGGTACCAGATAGGGTAGCATCTATATGAACTTATAATTAATAAAGTGAAGCAAATAATCAGCAAAAAGATTTTGTTCTTTTGAAGAGTAGCTAGATGCTATTGGGCCATGAAGGTCAAGTGCACACGCTAATTAAAGATGTCGCCTCGTAGATAGTACCAGTGAATCCAGAGCTGGTACTTGTCTCGTTGAACGAATAAATATCGCAATATAGCGAAGAAATGCTGCAAGCATTAAGGGTGCTACACGGACAAATTTTGAATTTATATTTGTTTTTTATTAACGCATTTTTATTATTATTTGTTTTTATTACGTAGCTTAGGATAATAAATAATTAATTAATTGTTATATTAAAAAAATTATAACAATTAATTTTATCCAGCTGACTTCTGAATATTTTAAGGACATTTTTAATGGCTAATATTAAAAATTACTATACTAGCACATAATACTTTTTATAAAGTACATGCTGTATCTAATTTAGCAATCTGCATAAAATGTTGGTCGCGTTTTACTCATACATCAATGTTTATTTTCAAAGGGCTTATGCGCCTGTATGAATTTAGGATTTATAACATTTTATGCGTTATAAAATTTAAATAAAATGGTTTAAATATTTATTAGATAACAATAAATCATATTTACTAAATAGAAAGATTACAATATGTATTTTAATTTAATTAGTGTCTACTAACGCAAAGTTTGCCATACAATTGTTAAAGGCGAATAAAATTACTCACATAATACCTTAAAGCTACTTAATTTACAAAATTCCTACAATCTAATCGAAAATTTTTACAACAAATTGATTTTGTAATTGGAATAAATAATGATACTCGTATCTACATCAAAGAAAATTGTAAAATAGAAACCAGTTTAATAATTTACGACAAAAAAATTACAGTTCTGTTGTAAATAAGTAAATATGTATGTTGATATATTCTTAAAACTAAATCGAATAAAGCTGTGTTTACAGGTGTTTAAGAAATTAAAGACGGATCAGTTAAGAAGATAAGCGCGTACCTATTTAGTTAATTTTTTGAAGGAACATAACAGGGGAGAAACGATAATATGTTTATGGCATGTTTCTATTGTTAACGCCCGCCCGTGGACAATGGCATAGCAAAATTTCTCACAAGTGCCTAGCAGGGTTTTTTGAGTGGCAACGCTCTTTTCTGTAAATCCTTTACTTAGTTTTACCCTACCCTTTAGTTTTTTATATATATATTTTTTTTATGTAATAGGAGGCAAACGGGTAGGAGGCTCACCTGATGTTAAGTGATACCGCCGCCCATGCACACTCACACTGCCAGAAGGCTCGCAAGTGCGTAGCCGGCCTTTCAAGAATTGGTACGCTCTTTTCTTGAAGGACCCTAAGTCGAATTGGTTCGGAAATACTTCAGTGGGCAGCTGGTTCCACATAGTGGTGGTGCGCGGCAAAAACTGCCTTAGAAAACGCTCAGTTGTGGAACGACGGACGTCAAGGTGATACAGATGGTATTTTGTATTTTGCCTTGACGTCCGAGAACCAAACTCAGCTGCAGGTATTAGACCGAACAACTCCTCTGAACACTCTCCATGGTAAATGCGGTAGAAGATGCAGAGAGACCCCACATCTCTACGCAACGCCAAGGGATCAAACCGCACGGAAAGTGACTGGTCGTCGACGATTCCAATCGCTCTTCGTTGGAAAGGTCAAGTGGAAGGAGCTGGTACTGGGGAGCTCCCGCCCAGAGGTGAGAACAGTATTCCATGATATAAGAAAGTTTATAAATTTAGTAATAACTTATTTTCAGTGTTGCCTAACTAGGAGTAATTTCATTTTCCATTTCATTAAACATGCAAGAAATCTATCTAAATAGAAACTCCTCTAAATTTGCATCGGCGCTTAGAACATTTGCTTCTAACGTGTAAGGTCCATCTGAAATGAAGAATTTGTTTAAAAACATTGTAATTTTTATCAACGGACGACCACTTCATCCGTTGATACTATTATCAATTATTTTGTATTATTCCAATGATTGGTTTTTTTATTCTTTGAAATTTATTTCGGATACTTTTGAAAACGATTTTTTTGCATTTGATAAAATGAATGAGTCTCGCTTCGATAGTGTTGTATTATTTTATATTTGTGTTGCTTAATAAAAGTTAATCATCATCTAATAAGTTTCTAGACTTACCAACTGAAAACCATTGATTCTTTGGAAAGCCGGATTCTTCTCTAGAATTGGCTACTGCCGCTTTTAAAGCAAACGCTACCGAAACTGCTAAACACGTCGCTGGTTCTGCAACCGCTGTTAAACCGGAATAAAATAGAAAAAAAAATTTAGCGATAAATTTTATGAATTTTACTATTCACTATATGAAAATCTAATATCATATCGAAGAATGAAACAGCTGTCGTACTAGAAATGTAATGTAATTCTTCTATAGAAAACTTAAGTAGCGCATCATGCATCGATGCAATAAAAAGTTTAATAAAACAGAGCATATAACAGAGAGCAATAAAGAAGCGATTTTGGTGAATTAAAATAATAACAAAACAATTCCTGTAAAAGCCGTAGCAAGTACCGGTATTAAAATAAACTTTCTAGTCACGATTTATTGTTAATGATAGTTGCTGATGAAAGATTCTGAAAACGAAGGTTATTAATAAAAATTCAAAGGTTTACCTCGCGCTCCCAGTGTTGCAACAGGATTATGATTCCTTCGAAGCTGTATTCTAAAGTCAATAGGAATATCTTTGGCTTGTGGTATGTGGTACGTCCACGTACGATCTGTTAGTATTTGCCCCGTTTCCTTATCATAGATAATGTGCTCTGATGTCCAATAGCCAAGACCCATTATGAAAGCACCTTCAATCTAGAATATTTTAAGTGTCAAAGCTTTCGGTACTGTAATGTTTTAAGAGGATCCATCAAAGCTTTGTAGCCAGTAGTGCCATAACGTAATTATTGACAAAGTGTAGTATAGTATAGTTTATAAGCCTATTTGAATATACATATGTTATATTTACCTGCCCAACATCAATCTCCGGATTAATACTAGTCCCTATATCTTCCACTAAATCAACACGAAGAACCAATGATTCTCCTGTTATAATATCTAATTCAACTTCGCTGAGACTAACCCCAGCTGATCTAATTGGATCCTGATCTGCAGTAGTAACATGATAATTTGCCTGTAGATTAACTCCTTGAGAATAAGCAGACTGTATTAATTCTTCCCAGGTAGGATTTTGCAAGGAAGTTTTAATGGGAGCCAGGCGGTCCAAAATTATCTGGCAACATTTTATAGCTCCGAAGCAAATAGATTGAGTTGTTCGACTGCCAGCAGCACAATAGGTATTCGGGGCTGATGCAACATCAACTGCTTTTGTTTTTATTTTGTCCATAGAAATTTTAAACACAAAAGCAATGGTTTGTATTACTTTTGTATTAATGCCTTGGCCGATTTCTACACCACCATGCTTTACTATAACACTGCCATCTCCATGATAAATTGATATGTAGATGTGATAATCTACTTGATCTGGAGCAGGCCAACTCATGATTGCGACACGGAGACCTCTTTTTTTCCATCTGTTTTCAGAATTGAATTTCTCAACTTCTTTCTTTCGTTCTGTGTATTCACTGTTTTTTAATAAAGTTTCCAGAATGTCTTTAACATCTATGAATTCCGGATTGAGGTTATTGAGGCGTACTTCTACCGGGTCGATATCTAATTCGTAGGATATTCTTTCTAACACATGCTCTGTCATACATATACCTTCAAGACTTCCTAAAATAGGATAAATTTGTAGAATGTAATGTAAATAAAGGCATCTTTTACCAACTTTTTAATTAATAACTTACCTGGACTTCTTGCATAAGTGTTGCTATGTGTGTCAGTTGTAACTCTATATACACTAAAATCCCATGTGAGGTGATTGTAGCAGCTCCGAATAGCGGGTGGTATTAGGGATGAAACAAGTTCAAATTGCCCATATCCTGTATCTGAGTACACGTCATAGTTTAAGTACTGAATTTTACCATATTTGTTTACGCCTACCTAAAGAAACATAAGAATTTGAACTTAAGCAATTTTGAGAGAATAATACACAATAATTGTTTCATTTTGGATAATCGATTCTAGACAAACTACTGATTATTTTGAGTACAAATTATGTTTAAAGTGGTCAATATTTGTGACCCAGCACGTAGGTTTTGTCAGAGATAATTAAGTATAGTGGTAGTAGTATCAGTAGGTGGGTAGGTATCCATATATTTTTATTACCTCGTACTGCAAATGGGCGGGTAATCTTTTTCCGACGATTCGTATATTTTCTTGAATATCCATAATAAACCTACATGGTCGGTTCAAAAGATAGGAAACGATTGAACTAGCAGTTGCCACAAGTCCAACTCTAGTTATTTTAGATCCATATGCACCGCCACATCTCGGTATTGTCACATTGATTCTAGAAAATCAGCTATTTATTTGAAAAGTATTTTGGTTGAAGTCTAAGCAAATATAAGCAAAATTAATTAAAGGATTTTAGGGCCGGACCATTTTGATAAGTGTAGTCAATAAGGCGAAAGTCATAAGTGTTGTGATGATTCTGCGATTAGCTCATCTAAACGTTAACTTACCTACTTTGTTCGATGCCTAAAGCCGCCGAAACGACCAAATGTGTCATATCAGGGAATTGAGAAGCAGCTAATACATCAAAGGAATCATCACTTGGCTTCGTCACACAGCTCTGTGTTTCCATTGTGTAGTGATATTGCCAAAATATGTTCTCTGTTTGTTTTATGATGCATTCGATTTCAGTACCAGGCTTTTTCAGCGGCGGAATATTTTCTACAAGTGTAATCCTGCTCGGATCCTCAACTAAAACATCGCGTATATCTAATAATGGTTTTCTGTTTTCTTTCCTGTATGTAACATTCACGAGCGTTGCTGCTCTTTTTGCTATAGTTTCTGTTTCTGCCACTAATATACCAATGGGTTGGTCAAAGAAATCGATTTTACCATCAGATAATATTTTTTCTGGTCTATAGCCCGTTACAGTTCCACTCACAAAGATGTTTGTTCCGGGTATATCTTTTGCTGTATAGAAAGCAACGACACCGGGAATTTTCTGGAAAATAATTATAAAGTAAAAGTAAAGTAAAAAAAAAATTTAATCATATAGGTAACATAATCTACACTTATGACTCGTCAGTAAAGAAATACATATTAATGCTTCTAATTTTACATTTACTGCCAGTTCCCAAATCAAGGGCGTAGAACGGAAGAGAAGAACTCGCAATAAACTCTCCGCCACTCTTTTTAATCGACATTTTTTTACACAACGTTTGTAAGGAGCTGCAACCAGTACACCATGTTCCACATGACATATCAAGTAATTAATAATAAAAACATAAATTAAAAAAATAGATATAGGTAGGTATGAACAAAGGCTTTGGAACCTTCCTTGAAATTCCCCAAAAAGAATTCTCAATTACACAAAAAATAAATTAACGTGGGTGAAACTGTGGGGGCACAGCCCGGGAGATATAATTTATTATGATAATCCTACGTAGTGACTAGGGCGATGAAGACATGTTTAAAGTTAGACTTGCTTAAAAACAAAGATACAATATAGCTTACAAGAGCAGGCGCAGGATCTATATGCTCGATATCTCCGCTAAAGATTTTGGCGGTTACAAACGCACAATACACTTCTTTCTGCATTGTTTCAACATCATTTACATAGATTGCTTCTCCAGAACACTGTATTAGAGCTTCGACTTTAGGCATAGGCTCATTTAAAGGCCACAATATTGGGTTAGTGTCATACACCTCTTTACCTTTAGAAAGAGGCCTATTTTTACGAAGGTCTAATGCCCCTGATAGATATCTTGGGTTTAATAATTCTGGTGGAATTATTGCCAATAAGCCCTGTAAGGATATATTTAAATGGATTAGGAAAACAATGAATAGAGCCTAAAACTCCAGCCAATGATGTATGTATAAATACATCGTGCTTCAACTGCCACATGGTAATCCTCGATTCCGCTTCTGGCATAGTAAAATATACATAATAGTGTCATAAAAACTATTGATAAACATTATTGTTAAATATAACTTTGTTTTAAATTCAATTACAATTTAATTAGAATAAAAAATCTCAAGATCTAGTTTCGTATATTTACGATACCTTATAAAATAGTCCTAATGCTGCTTTCTTACGAAATTCCGGTTTTTGCATTCCCTTTATTTCCTCAACCACAATTTCATCGTTAAGAATGGATAAAGCTGATTGTAACACATGATTTTCGAATAACTTTTGTCCCTTCAGATAATTTTCAGTACTGTATGCATGAGTGAAGGGTCCTGATAGACCGCCGAAAACGAGTCGGGCTGATATGACCGTTTGCTCATGTACTGGATCTAAGTCGTACAAAAATGCTGCATGTACTTGAGCTATGGCGTTTTGTGATCTTGGTATTATCTAAAAATAATTATAAATACACTAACTACTACAAATACTAGCAAAACAGTACTTTTACACGCATGTTACCCCATGATTAATTCCTGGGGCTTGTTATGTGTAGCACCAGTCAGTATAGCACTAGTTTTATAGTGTGAAATTGTGCATATTTAACGTTACAAAGATCGTTGTACTTGGTGATTACAATGAACTTACTTTAAAAGAAGCAAATTTATAATGTTGGGCAAGAGGTGGAACCTTTATTTCTGTAATAATTTTTCCTTTCATGTCAATAGACAAGAACTCTTGAGGAGATACGTCCATTAAACCATCTGCGCTGACTGAAAAATATGAAATATTTTGTTGAATGAATTTAATACTTGTAAAAGATAAAAATATAGAAAGTTACGGGGTTAATTAATTACAATAGCAGTTTTTACTGATCTTAATAACTATGAAATAATTGTTACCTATGGTCATAATAGCTCCAATTGCTTCAAATAATAAAAATACATCCGATTGAAACGTATGATCGCGTTTTTTCAACATTAGATTTCCTGCTATGGAACCTACCTATAAAACACGTACAATATTATTTTATAACCATCATAAAATCATTGCTTTGATGTTATTTATTTGAGACAAAGGCACATTGTTAAGATATAACTTCCATAATATGAGCCTAAAACCTCAACCTCTGAATTACGAAAAAAGAACTATAAAAACTTTACTTACATTTCTTACTGGTATATGCGCAACTAGATCCAAATGGTCATAAAGCTTTTGTAAATATGAAAACTCCTCATAGGTTTCAGCCATTTTCTTAAATATTCCCATTAAATCCGTCAAGGTAGTACCAGCCCCGATAACTAAATTCTGGTCTAAGTGATGCGTTCTTAGCTCTTCCACTGCACTTATGTCAATAAGTATGCGTGGAAACTCAAATATATAAATAGCACCTAAAATATATTTTTTAAATATCAAAACCAATTATGCATCTCAATAGAAGTTATTATAGTGTTTGCGTGTTGTTTTCACAGTAATTTATGATCCTATTTCACCGCGCCTTGCTGATACAATTCGGTTTTCTTATTTACCTATTTATTAATATTTTTTTAAATTACAATAATAATTGCTTTAACATATAATGAGAAGCATGACGTAATTAATGCGAATGCTTACAAACAATTTGAAAATGATGGCGATTTAAAAGAGTAATGGAGAGTTTATTGCCAGTTCTTCTAATCCGTTCTACGCCCTTGATTTGAGAACTGGCAGTATATTAAAATTATTTGTTTTATAAGTTTATAACGTATTTTTTTACTGGCAATCAAGTATACATTAAGTTACATATATGAATAAATTATATTTTGATTTTAATTTAATTAGAAATTAGTAGCTAACCTCTTCCAGTGTTCCCGTTCACAAGCATATACGATTCGACTCCTTCCTCCCGAAATACATCAAATATTTCACTTATCTCGTAAACTCTGTACCATATTTTATCATCCTTTAAATGTATCTTTTTAACTTTCGTATGTGGGGAAACGAAGCACCAATCTTTGCAAGGCGTTTCACAATTTGCTTTATTTTTACATACTACATTCAGGTCTTCGATGTCTGTAAGGTTAGGTTTTGGTGCGTCTTTGGCGAATGTTTTGAACGCATCTAAAATTGGTCTGTACCCAGTGCATCTGCAATTGTTACTACCAAACGAATTTTCGATTTCATACTGAGTTAGATTATAATTGTTTGCTTCAAGTAAACTGTAAAAATCAGGCCAATTAAAAACGATAACTCGGATGAAATAAGAACTAATTATTCTCTCTATTATTTGAATTATCATAACTTACCTGTACATATTCATTACCCATCCGGGCGTGCAATATCCGCATTGGCTGCCATTATGCTCTGCTAGGGTGCGCTGAATAGGATGATAGCCTTGTCTGTCACCTAATCCTTCGATGGTCGTTATTTCCCAATCTTGACATGATAGTATACTCGTTAGACACTGTAAAGTGTAAACATTTATATCGTTATGTTTTTGGTAAAAAAGACCTTTACATAATAAATATAGGTTAAAAAAACTATAAAACACGCTTTTAAAGCACATCAAACAAAAAGTGAAAAATAATTCCTAATTTAGGCTGAAAATGGTAATGGACAAAAAATACTGGCATTATTGTGAAAAAGCGTGGGGCGCTCTGTGCCATATTTTTCGTCTATCGAGCAACTATATATTTATTTTCCACTTTTTAGTCCTAGCAGCAATACGTGTTGTCTCAATTTAATCGTATTGCTTTGTGGGAAAAAAATTCATTGTTTTTTCGAGATAAACCTATGAAATTATTATATTGTCGCTGATTCTTTATAAGAGTACAAAGTTTGAATTAAATCTGTCCGTTTAAAGTGGGTCAAAATCGAGTCCGAAGGAGTCGGTTACATACATACATACATACAGGTGAAGCTAATATAAAGCGTGTAGAAATATTGGTACACGAATTGGGACATAAAAACCGTTTGAATTTATATCACTTAAATGTTATTACTCGTACTTACCTTATATTTATGGTTTCGAATATATAAACATAAACTAAAAAATTAAGTCCCGTAACCCCGTAAATGGGAATAGATGAAATATGTCTATACCACCTGGTGCACGTATAAATTTGAAGGAGTCATGTATTTTTAAATATACTTATTTAGAATTATTTTTGATTCTATAAAAAGCATTATGACATTTTTATAGCTAATTACTTTTCACCAGTCTTACAGAATTAACGGAAAATGTCCGTTTATGTCCATTTTGATCAGGAGCGGTGACAGCCACAATGCAGACACCGCAGCCACCCTCCTTGCACATATATTTAGTACCGCGAAGATTCTTCCTGATTCGTAGGAAATCATTCAGATTTTCATCTGAATCCACTTCAGATCCCGCTGAAATTGATTTAAATCGTCTATAAAGCCAAAACCTTTCTTTTCATTGTTATATACGCTACAATAACGCGTATTAAAACGCAATGACTTCTTATACCTATACAATTCAGATCATTCGAAGCTTGCTGTAAAGACCGTTAAACATCAGGAATATATATTGGTGAAGATAAGTTTAAAAAATACTTGTATATTACGAAGAAAAATGATTACGAAACATACAGAAATTGGAGGCCTGGGATTAGAGTTTGTTTTTTCAAAATCCTTTCTCTAATAATCTAATGTGAAGTAGTCAAATAACTTCCACTACATTATGAGTTTGTATTCGCCTATCGCCGAAATAATTTTAAGTAAATTGTGATTTCTAAAAACTTATTATTCGATATTATCTTACCTGAGCAAGCTTCACCATTTATGCTAAAAGTAATTCTATCCATGATGATATTATAATCATTACTGACAAGCTACGAGTATGAACTCTGATTTCACTATGTTAACTAAGTAATTAAATCAATAATTAGTTATAGACTTATGTAACGAAATCAGCTAGTATTGTTCCATTTATTTAGTATTTTATTATTGTTATAAAAACGCATTTACTGAAGAAAGTAATATTTTTTGAAACACTAATTATAGATTTGTAAAATATAACTTTCGAAAAAACTACCTTATTTCGTAGTGTAATCGTAGTTTCCTATAAATAAAATATTAGGAATTTCGATAAAATAATTTTTGGTTTCGGGACTTTCCTGTTTTTTCGTCTTTATCGCATTGAGTGTATGTTAGGCTATATTGAGTATGTTATATATGCTATGGGTAGTTTTGATACATTTATATACGTATTTATTAGTATAGAAACTAGTCGAAACAAAACGTACAAGTATTCAGTTTTACTACATCACTTTTTACACTTTATTGAAGGAAACAATAACACGTTCGGTGGATATGACTAATTATACAAATTACTACATTTTTACAACCACAACGATAAGTGGAGGAAGTTGGACTTGGGCTCATTGCATATTAGTGGTCATGGTGCCCGTTGAAGATGTGCTGGTGCTGGCTGACCGTAACTTGCTTCTGTAGGAGTGATAACGTCATGCTTCTGCTTGATGCAGAAGAAGAAGTGACCTACATCCAACCTGCAGGTTCCCCCCTTCTTCAACTAGTCTAACCTTTGACTAGCTGGCCTGAATGTCCTAGTAGCCCGGGTTGATGTCGCTACAGAGATATATATATATAGTAGAAGTTGTCGCTATCTTAATAAAATGGAAACGATAGATTTTGTATGGAAACCGTAAGTAGCACGAACATCGTCCTAATAGAATACGTGAAAACTATTTAAATTAAATGGATAATCGATGCAGTGTCAACAATTAACACACACGTTAATAATGGAAGAAACTTGTAGAAACTATTGTCCCCTTAGGTGAGTCTCCAATTGCCTGCCTATTCAGGTCCTGTTCTATAGAAAAAAATGTACTGCTCTCTAGGTGATCGGGGTAGGAATGTCTTATACAGTAAGTTGACTTTTTTGAATGTTGCATGAAATCTTATTTAAAAAAAAACAGTGGCACTACCTTTAAAGGTTTGGACCTCAGATTTTTGTATCACTTTCGTAACCATTTATTTTGTCTAATAGTCAAGTAAGTGCTTGATACACGCCGTCGACCTTGCATAGCCGGGGTTCGAATTTACGACCTCAAGGATGAGATCAGCCTCGTGTAACTCTGCTCCATATATATATTAATGTTAGTATAAGGAGCTCAAACGTCTTGATAATACGTAACGTCTTCCAACTCTAGTAATGTTTATTATCTCCATTCAACGCAATACTTTATTGGTAACATTAGTATAAGTGCTATACATAAATAGCAATATGATAGTTTTAATATGCTTTAATTCCTATTTTGGAAATACGGCGGTTTTTGCTCTATAAAGATATGGTAAGGTGTAATAATAATATTACATTAAAATATGAAAAACGTGTATGTACTTATGTTACGTGACTAAACGTGTTATACTTCTTTGGCGTGATAAATTTCTTCGATCACTTTAGAGGGACGTTTCCCTCTTCGAATTGCATTTTCCTTGTCCATTTTAATGGTCACTTCCAATCGAAACGATATAATATATACTAATTTTCTGATCCTTAATTATATCCTTATTATGATCCAAGTAATGAGTTCTAAGCTCTTCAATTGCACTTATATCAATAAGTACGCGTGGAAACTCAAATATGTAAATAGCACCTAGAAAAATATGGAATATTTATTTATGAATTAATAAATAATAGCAACATTTGCTCTCTTCACATACTTCATCTTGTGAGTGATATCATCTTCATCTTACAGAAATAAGCGAATAAATCAGCGTTAATAAATTCTCGTTTTCCTATTTTTAATGTCTTTTATTGTTTTAAATATTCATATAACATTATGCACGCGCTGATGTTTTATTAACGTAATGTATATATTATAAAATATCTTTTATTGGTGGTTTATTATTTTTGTAAAATTAAATTAAGAATTTTACCTCTGCCAGTATTCCCATTCACAAGCATATACGAATCGACTTCTTGCTTTCGAAACACATCAAAAATTTCACTTATCTCATGAAATTTGGTAGATGTGATTAAAGTTTTTATTACTCAGAAAAAAATGTATAAGGTCGATCATGGGCGTTGGACCTCTTATAAGCTGTATACCAATTAAATAAAAAACACACGAACTCGGTATTCTGACAGTACCAAGTTTGTATATCTTTGAAGCAGTTATGACTGTAAAGAAGCATAAAAAAAAAACTCTATACCATATTTTATCATCCTTTAAATGTATTATTTTTTTCTATCCTTCTTTGAATCAAAACACCAATCTCTGCATGGATTTTCACACTTTTCTTTGTCCCTGCATACAGTTAGCTCCTCAATGTCACTAAAGGCCGATTTACATTATCTTAGTGTTTAGGAGAGTGCTTTAGGATAGTACTTTAGTTGAAACATGTAAACGCTACTTGCTTTAGTAAACGCTACGCTAAAGAACTTGCCTTTCAAGTTGTACTCAAGCACTCTCCTAAACACTAAGATAATGTAAATCGGCCTTTAGGTTGGGTTTTGGCGCGTCTTTGGCGAATGTTTTGAACGCATCTAAATCTAAAATTGGTCTGTACCCAGTGCATCTGTAACTGTAAAAATCAACCCAATTCAATTCAAATTCAAACCTTAAATAACATAACTTTAGCTGTGTTAGTATTTAGTTTTCTTAATTTATTGTTAGTTGTTGAAATATTAAATAGTATATTAAATAAATAATTGTTTCTTTAGTTGAGTACACGGTTACAGCCTCCTCCATATTTTGCCAACCTCAACCCAATTACAAATCATAAATCTAGAAAAGGCTCCTTATTCGTAACTAGGTATTGATCCTTATCAAAATAATTACCAACGTTTCACATAAGTTACAATTTAATGGCATAACCACCAAAAAAGCGTGGTGGATTGGTGTTCTTCTGTCTTTTCTTTTGAATAGTTTACTACTATGTCTATAGTTTATACTATAATATAACAAAATTTTAGTCATAGCAACGCTTGGCTGAGTCTACTAGTTCATTATAAATACATATATTATAGTTTACAACGCAATAGACTGAAGTGCAAATACATTATAGAATATAAACACTCAGTTCATTAAGAGCTTACGTCTATTTAAGGTGTGTGTAAATATTTTACCCATAGATACAATCTGTATCTTAGAGCAAGATTCAAACACGACGATACATAACTCCGACAATATTTAATAAACTAGATGTATTAAAAAACATTCCCAAAGATAGCAGTACAAATAGGGTAAAGAAAAAACTGAAAGATATATTGTTTCTATAAGTAAACTTTTTAATAGATCTCATCTCTAAATTACTAAAGATTAAGTTCTTTAAATAAAATCTAAATTTACATTTTTGTAGTTCCTATAATTATTACCTTCTTACATATATATTATGTGATTTAGCAATAAGAACAACATATTATATATAATAAATAAATGTTTATAATAACAGATCATTAGAACGTATTACAGTGTATTACTAAGTTAGAAATATTTAAAAATTCAATAAATATATACAATAAATTAATAACATAAATAGAAGTACTAAGACATTAGTATAACTAACGTAAGTAATTGTAAAATGCACACGATTGTTTGAATAACAGAGCGCTATGATCGTTAACAAACTGAATATACAGTTTGTAGACCAGTGCAGATAGCCTTTAAAATAAATAAAAAGTGAAAAAAATTACAGTAGGATGAAACCCATTAGAAAAGGAGGGGAATATGATCAAAATGAAAGGAAAAATAAATTACGGTCGATCTGAGGTCGGGAAGGGGTAGGGGGGGGAGGTTTAAGGGTAAAAAACGGTTTATCTCGATTTCCGGCAAAACTAAAAGTCCTATCGAAGAAAGTTAAATGGCAAAGTTGTAGGTAATAAAAAGATCTAAAACTTTTGTATTCACACATTTTTCACATCACCTCAAAATTTATGTGAAAAATTCAAAAAACCAAGTTTTTGGTTTTTTATTTTTATCTTTAACAAAAATATTTTTTTTTTAACGAAATTTGGTGAAAACTTACCTTACTATGTCCCAAATACACTGTAATTTATTTGATTAAAAATATTTATTTGTTCACCTTATTTTGTATTAATATCGAAAAAACAGTCTAATTTTCAATCGAAAATTCTGACGTCAAAATTTAAGCTTTTTTCAAAAAGTTGGTGTGCTTTCAGTTCGTTGACATCTCTACTTTCCTATGGTAAAAAAATATATATATGTTACCATAGTAAATCTTCTCAGAAAACGCAAAAAATCGTATGCAGTAACGCCCAGACCTGTCATCCACTTCCTTACTTATCTATGAAATACGAAAATTTTAGCCCATCTAAAGGCTAATTTTTTTTTTAGGTCACTCAGGTATATATAAGTTATCTTAAAATAGTAATAAATAGGCATCTGATTATAATTTAAAGAAGATTCATAGAGAAGTAAGGAAGGGGATGACAAGTCTGGGCGTTACTGCATACGATTTTTTGCGTTTTCTGAGAAGATTTACTATGGTAATATATATATATTTTTTTACCATAGGAAAGTAGAGATTTCAACGAACTGAAAGCACATCAACTTTTTGAACAAAGCTTAAATTTTGACGTCAGAATTTTCGATTGAAAATTAGGGTATTTTTTCGATATTAATTCAAAATAAGGTGAAAAAATAAATATTTTTAATCAAATAAATTACAGCGTATTTGGGACATAGAAAGGTAAGTTTTCACCAAATTTCGTTAAAAAAAAAATATTTTTGTAAAAGATAAAAATTAAAAACCAAAAACTTGGTTTTTTGAATTTTTCACATAAATTTTGAGGTTATGTGAAAAATGTGTGAATACAAAAGTTTTAGATCTTTTTATTACCTCCAACTTTGCCATTTAACTTTCTTCGATAGGACTTTTAGTTTTGCCGGAAATCGAGATAAACCGTTTTTTACCCTTAAACCTCCCCCTCCTACCCCTTCCCGACCTCAGATCGACCGTAATTTATTTTTCCTTTCATTTTGATCATATTCCCCTCCTTTTCTAATGGGTTTCATCCTACTGTAATTTTTTTTGGTTTCAAAAATTATCGGCACTGGTCTATTGGCGTTCGACATTAGAAATAGTAATCGTCACACTCGAAATAATAAGAGCTAATTCTCGACTCTGAATCTTACCCTAAAACAGCCTTGCGAATCTGGAACTCACTCATTCTGATAAGGAGGGAGCTTGTAGTTTATTGTTTATCAGAATGCCAAATCGTAAAATGACTGCTTCACGACTGCCCTGCGATTCTGTAACTCACTTTTCGAACTCACACAGCGCTTTTCGCATCGGCGGACGGCGGTCGCTCTCAAATCAGTCGTGAAGCAGTCATTTTATGATATGGCATTCTAATAAACAATAAACTACAAGCTCCCACCTTGTCAGAGTGCCAATGATTTCAGAGCGACCGCCGATTCGTAAGCCGTTGTGTGAGTTCGAAAAGTGATTTACAGAATCGCAGGGCAGATTTAAGCGCGACCGCCGCTGCGAAAACCGCTGTGCGAGTTCGAAAAGTGAGTTACAGAATCGCAAGGCTGGTGTCTCACTGACCTATTCTTCTTCAGTCGTTAACTAAATGGACATTCAATTTCGTAGCTGATTACCATAGATTACTACTAATTAACATCATATAATTAACCCCATTTACCTGAACAAGCTTCACCATTTACGCGAAACCTTATCCTATCCATGTTAATGAATGGTTTCACTACATTAAATTATAATTATTAATTATTCTAATTACCATAACCGTTCATCGCAATCAGTGTATTTTACTAATGTATTGCATAAATACAATAATGAATAGGCTCATATATTGTTACTTGAAAATTATACAATATGCTATTCTATGATGTCCAAAACATAATTTAACAATATACTCCATACAATAGATACTTATTAAGTCTTATTGTAACATAAGTATTGTAATATTTAAAGCATCATGTTTCATTCACTTATTATTATTTTTCCGTTGAGGACAGACTAAACAATCATCTTACGATCATATTGTCTTTTCCAAGTATCTTTTTTGTAAATTTCACAATTTAATTAGACATGAATATCTAGCTATCTAACTGGTGATTCGGCACAACCCGCCTTTCCTTTTTTTTGCGCCAAAAACGTCAAAGGGCACCAGAGACAACGTAATTTCTGTCATTCTTATTTCAACATTTAAAATTTAACAAGACCTGGCTGTATGGACCAAAGTCCTTTGCCTTTCCCATTCGGGATAAAATAATATCATCATTATCATCATCAACATTTAAAAGTTTAACATGGTATAAAATTATCCGTACAACCGCCAAAGTATAAATTTTCAGATTGCTAAGTTTAATTACTACACCATGTAGAGCATTGTCTATGAAAATGGACGTGGTATTGCGGCTAATAGGTTTGTTAAAATATTCAAATTTGCCATTATGTATATAATAACGTAATATATTTTTTACACGCTTTATATTAGCTTCACCTGTATGTATGTATGTATGTAACCGACTCCTTCGGACTCGATTTTGACCCACTTTAAACGGACAGATTTAATTCAAACTTTGTACACTTATAAAGAATCAGCGACAATATAATAATTTCATAGGTTTATCTCGAAAAAACAATGAATTTTTTTTTAAGTCAACACGTATTGCTGCTAGGACTAAAAGGTGGAAAATAAATATAGTTTAAAAAAACTATAAAACACGCTTTTAAAGCACATCAAACTAAAAAGTGAAAAATAATTCCTAATTTAGGCTGAAAATGGTAATGAACAAAAAATACTGGTATTATTGTGAAAAAGCGTTTTCGTCTATAACGATAAATTTTCTAACTAAATTAACATTAAACATTTTTACCGGCATTCCGGCTTTGAACAAATTTTCCTTGAAACTAGCTTAGTCTATTAAATTTATTTTTCTATGATTCCCTAATTGGCGCTACTATTTCAATCATAATGTCACTGTCCTTGAAGCTATCGAGCGCGATAAGTTTTGCGATTAGACTTAAAGCGATATGATACGATCTTGTGGATCTCTGATGAGTATTAATTTCTAACACCCTGCCAGACACTTCACAGATCACTTTAATACCACCTCATGAAATCTTTGTCATTTTCCGTTACAGAGAGTTGACCTCCACTTCGACCAGCGCACTTCGCCCTTGATGACATCCCATTGATATGCATTATCGATCGTCAGTTTTGTATCTTAGGACCCGATGAATTCATTACACACATATTGTCAACGAAGGCAACACGTAATGATAGAGACGGCGAGAAGTAATAGTGTTTTATTGAGTGTGCGAATATGTCTCAACAGCGCAGCGTTCGTTCATCTCGTGGTCGTTGCATTAGTGCTTTTAAATGTGGATATGTCAACCGATAATGATCCCAATGTGAGAGTGTATACTATTGTTCGTTGGTTATTATTGACTATTTGGTTTAATGTAAGTAATGGTCGCACGCGAAAATAGTGCAAGTTATATTTAAGTTAGTATTTAAAAGGGTTCGCTAATCTAATTCATTGTAATGCATATCTACTTAGTGTATTATTTAATGTTTGTTTTGTTTATGTGAAACGTATTATGTGATAATGTATTTACGATAAATACTATATTTTATCGCAATATAAACATATTAAGATCGTCGAATATAATATATTTGGCATGGAAATATAAATAAATTGAGAAATATAAATAATGGGATGTAATTAATCATTGTAAGCCAGTCGAATATCAATCTTCGGTGTAACTTGAATCAATATTGTTTCTCTAGAATCGATTTAAAGTTTGTCTCGGTTAAATACATTAAAAATAATATTTAAAAAAAACATTCATCGTTACCTGGCGTACCTGACGTTAAAACTCTAGTATAATTGCCGTAAAATTTTAAGCCATATATTTGTTAAATAAATGTTGAATTTTTTGTAGACTCAAACTCTAATTTTTCAAAAACATTATCAGAAATTCATGGAAAGTATTTCTTAGTTTTTTCAATACGCCAGGTATTAAATCCAAAATATTTTTGGAACAGAGGAAATTGTATGTGAAGCGAGAATCTTTTGTTTGAGGACAGTTAAAAATTATAATTACATCCTTGAATACATCGTTCTAAGTATCCTATTTATTTGTTACACAACCGTACGCGACTCAATTTAATAAATGTTCGAAATCAAGGCCTTTGTGTGACCTAAGTAAAATAAAATATAATAAGACGCGCCGATACCGTATCGAAAACGCAAACACAATTATATAAATTAGTGTTCATTTTACGTGAGAATTCTGAATGTCTTTAATTGAAATCGGAAAAATAATTCAGTTCGTTTTGATTATTCATATTCCACAGAATAAACAGTTGTTTGAAATATAATCATAGCGCCAAACGTTTTATCACAACATGGGCTTTCTTAGTTTTAAATGAACGTTTTGTTTACTTGACGCCGTAAAACCATTTTAATTTGCAGCAGCATCATTAATTGCAATAAATGAGGATTAACTTTATATTAACTGCAATTGATCCACTTTATCTATATCTATGTCATTGGAATATACTAAAAATTATCAGTCATACTTGTATGTCATTGTAAATGTCCTTGTGTTTTGTGAAGTTCGGTAGATTTAATCAGCTATTAAAACTGGATTACATTTGATACTGTGTTTGTTAAAATAATTTCGATGTTATTTTCATATAAAATGATGACCGTGATATCGTGCATCTTTTTTTGTTTTCATAAATCTATTGGGTGACCAATTTTTCTACAAATTTAAGTGTATTAATGAAATTTTATTTTCAGTTTGTGTTCCTAACTTATTACCCTATATGCATTTATTGTGACTGGATGGAGAGAAATGGGAGGTGGGAAGACGAGAGAGCGCGTGTTTTGAGGAAAATTAGAGATGTCGTTATGACAAGTATCCTTCTGCCTACAACTTTGGTTAGTATAATTCTTTAGGTCAAAAGCGGATTATATTATTATTATTGAGCATTAAACTTTTTAAACATATTAAACTTTTCACCACCGGACGATCAGACACGGCTTGCATCCTTATCTAGTTGGTGTTCCGAGGTTTCACTTGTTTCTTGTTTCTACGGCTAAGGAATGGAACTCTCTTCCTGTGTCTGTTTTACTGGATAAATAAATACAACATGACGCTATTTAAGAGAAGAGCAAATGGGCAACATTTAAGCAGGTGGTACTGTGTACTAATTAGTAAAAATATCATCCTACGAGAAAGAGCCTACCAATTAAAAAAAAGGGTGCGTGTACTTATGTACGCGCGTAAGAAGTTATACTTCTTTGGCTTTCTTTATTTTTTTAAAATATTTAACGTTAATAATTTAATAATATTTAGTATATTATTCAATTTTATTAATTATTATTAATGATAATTATTATTATTTATATTATTTTATTATATTATTCATTCAATTTAATAACTTGATTTCATAACCTTTTAACTAAGTAACAATAGGTCTTTGTGAAAAAGCATTGCTAAATTTCTTTGAAAAAATAATTAAAACTCCTTTATTTGTTTAGGTCATTACGGTCATTCAAAATTCTTTCCATAGCTGCTAACTTCACGCATATTCTATTTCTTTTTACTTGTAGATTGTCTTATTCCCATCTCGCTCGCGCACGCTCGGCGCCCGGCTGGTTTAAAAAGAATTCGTTAGTGGGTAACTTCATACGGTGCGCGCACATCGTAAAATTTCACTCTCATCAATTTTTCATAACGCGCCTAAAGAAGTATAACTTCAAAAAACCGGCAATGCTGTTGCGAGCCTTCTGGCGTTATGAGTGTCAATGAGCAGCGGTATCACTTAAGATCGTGAGCCTCCTGCTCGTTCCTATTACAAAAGAATTCACTCAAGACTCTGTCTCTGTTTCAGTACTGTGACACTCTATTCTGGAGAACTTGGAATAATGACCGGGCACTAATAGCGCCTGTGGGGATCTTTGCCTACCTGCCACATTGGACACATCATTCTCTTCATACTATTTCAGGCGTATTGGTGATTTTAGATTTAATTATGGTGCCTCGAAAACGTCCTCCTAGTATTTTGCCTGGCGCAATCGTTACGACAATTTTTACCTCAGTTTATACTGCTACGTAAGTAGAATTTAATAAAGTATTCTAACAAAAATGTATCTTTTATAATGATTAAAACACGAGTGATATTTCATAGAATCGGACGAATTATAAATATTAAAAGTTTCTTAGACTTGAATCAACCTCATAGATTGGGATTGAATCTCCTAAATGATAGGATTGAATCACTTAATAACGTAAATACGTACGCATACAGATATAAATAACAGACGCATGCGTAATCAAATTATATATAGTATATTCATATACTTTTGAAATTATTAGTGACATTTAAATCGATTATATGTAAAAATATAGGTAGATAATAACATTGGGATCTTCAATTAATCAGCCGTAATCAACTTCGCATTAGGATTCGCAATGAACATGATAACATATTATATATATCCACTAGATTGGTACTGATGAGTCCTTGCGTTAGAGATGCTATTTATAGTTGTTTATTGAGTATATTGAAGATAATATTAATTGTTGTTGTGGATATTATGAAAAAAGATTCAGGACAGGATGTAGATTTTTTTGGATTTTAATACGAATTAGTAAAAAAAGTTAATTTTCTTATAAAAACGCAAAATAAATCATAACTCTGCAGAGGTTGAGCTTAGAGACCTCTCGTAGAACAATTTTTTGCGGCTGATGACCTCATCTATCCCCAAGATGCGTTTGATCCACGACTTTTTGGCCACCCTGTATATTTATCCTTTGACCAATATCGTTCTGTTACTTTTTAATATTCTGTGCATAATATTTGTATTTAAATTAGATATAAATATAGGTATATACATAAATAAAACGTTTATTGTCTTTTAATCATTTTAATGCCAAACGAGCGTAATTTTGTGAGACGTGAGTCGCAGAATTTCGTTGTGCCAGGCAGAATTCTGCAGTGAAATTTAAAAAAATTTCAGTTTTACTTGTAATTTTATTTTTGTTGATTTGGTTATGCACTTGCATTTTACCCTTAATATTTCTTTTTTTTTTAGTTTTTTCGTTACTAGGGATGCCTGAAAGAGATCGCTTGTTAGCGATAAGCCACCCATGCATACCTAATTATTTATGTTATTTATTTTTCTTTTAATGTAAGGAGTTTAAATAAAGAAATAAAAAGATCAGGTGCGCTTCCTGCCTTTTTGCCTTTGCCTTTCCCTGTCCTATAAAAAAAACATTACAAGAATAGACAACACAGATGCCATATACCCATGTCATAAACAAACTTTTGAACAGATAATACAAAACCATAATATACAGATATTATATCGTACTTAAAATGATCTATTGTTGCAGGGTCGCAGTGAGTTACGCAAATGGTATAGTAGTTTACGCAGTATTAAACATGTTCAGTAGGTTTCAAGTTTGGCTACTTATACTAATGTCATATCTGGAACTCTACTTCTTCTATACACTACAGTGGTGTTTAATTGACATCGTGTGGGGGAAGAAAACGGAGATGAAAAATGAGGCAAAGAAGTTTTGATGACTCTTTCGCAGTATTATGTGAATTTCGTTTAATAAGATTGTACTTTTTATTGATTTTATTTATGGCTACTTAAATCAAGGAAAATATATTACTATATCCAATGCTTGATGTATTAGTAAATAAACAAATTTATTTACGTTATGAATATCATATATTGTTATTTAATTATAAATAATTTTTATATTATAATTACATTTATTCTAATAACCTTTTTTATTATTATATTATCAATATATTCTATCAATAATCTACATCGTATTATGGCGCGTCTAAACGGGCCATGTTTTGCTGCAATTGATGGCTGCAACACTGTGGCCGGCAACATTGCAAACAATAGCAGCCACACTATGCAATATTGCAGTAATGTCCCGGCCATATAGCCAAACATGTTTTGTATAGCCACATATGGCCGATGTTGCCCCGATAGGTGGCCGGATGATCGCTAGGCTATCGAATTCAACTGCAATATTGCACGGCCAGTTCTCTTGTTGTTTCAGTCACTCTCTTTGTTATGGCATAGTGTATCCTTTAAGGCATAATTGTTGGGTTACAATTTTTTCAGTTCAGAGATTTAATCTCTGAATAAAAAAATGTATTGCTTTTCTTTACCCTATTTTCTCATCTTTTCCCTGTAAGTAGGTAGAACACCGCTAATATAAGTAAATAAAAATATACTTTTTACATAACATAAATATTGTTTCATCGAAGTATGCAGAAAATAGTATTATTTGATAAATTACATCTGCTAAATGTAAATAAAATAGGTAAATTTTTTACTCATAAATGGCAACATTACGTCATGCGATTGCAGCGCCGCGTCTGGGAGACGTCTTTCATTAAAAGGACTATACAATAGAATTAGTGTAGTAAACCATACAAATACAATGAAACGTCATTACGTTCGAGCTGTCAAAAAATACATTAATATGACGTATACGAATACTTGGCATAACTCGTAATTCTACTCTGGCAACTGATTCTTTATTTGTACCCGAAGACGGCTGGACCAATTCGAGTATTTTTAACTCTTTGAACTTTGAGGAAGGTTTTTTTATGGAACTTGTTAAAAAAAAACAAAATTTTAGTTTTAATACTTATTCCGAAAACTCAAGTCTATGAGGTAGCATAGCAAAATGTTCCGTATGCATATAGCTATAAAAAAAAAACATTTTTAACGACAAAACGAACGTGTCAGCTGATTATATAAACATAATTTCCCAGAATACGACAAATCTTTTAGTGAAAGTAAAGATTACATTGTAATAAAATAGATTTATGGGTTTGAGATACTTATACATTGAAATTTTAAAAAAGTATAGTATATAGTATAATTTAAATAGTATATAGTATAATTTTATTAACATAACTTTTACACATTTAAGGAAAACACTTTTTTAACGGATTGAAGCTATGTATAAACTTTTAAATACCCGTAAAACTAATTTTAAAATACGCGTATCCGTATCATCAGATTTAAAATCTAGTTTTAGATACGTTGGTCTATGGGATAGTGTTGGTCTGTGACCAGTTAATAATAAAAAAAGGTAAACAATTATATTTTTATTGAAAAATACATTTTTCGAGAGAACCTCGGACTTTATTGCTAAAACATAACTTATAGTTTAAAGCTAATTCACTAATCTAAAAGAATTTATTATCTATTATAAACAAAATGTTTGTGTACAAAAATCCTACTATATTGTAGGTACATCACCGTAATATAACTACATTAAATCGACATCAACAACTATACTCTTTATGAAGGGATACAGCTATAAAATACATCACATACTCAATTTATATGTTTGCTTCGACTTTTTTTTTACATTTAAAGCTTCGAATGCTTTTATTTTTTTCTTAAATGGTGAAATTTTTTGTCTTGTATTCTTTGTCCAAATTATAAGGTGCCATTTATTGTTATGTTTATGGTTTTATAACTATTTTAAGTTTAGTGAAAAATACAATTAAGATTAAATACACCTTTGTTTTTTAATGAATTTAACTTCAACAAATAGATTTTTAAACGCATTATCACAGTAGCATTACCACATTTTAAAGTTAAACTTATGATTAAATTAAATGGCAATATTTTAGCACTTTGGACCCCAAACCTTATATAATATAATATGGGCTAATACGAATTCACACACATTTCGTCTCACGAAAGAGGTACTAACAAAAAATAGACACAAAATATAAAATGACTTGTGCGCTCAGACCGACACTGAACAATTACTTGGATATTTAAAAAAGGCGCTTGGCAAAGGTATAATAATTTTATGATACAAATTTTGTTTGTAGGAACTACCAAAATCAATTTAAAAATAAATTGAGTGAATAAGGAAAGATTTATAAAACAACTCATTGAAATTCTTTCGTGAGTATAATTGAACTTGAGTTTGTGTCTTTAAGATTTTGAATCTAGACTTAGAGATGAGTATCGGGTATGTCAAATATTTGTTTGATTTTGAGATACGTGTCATAGTTCGCGCTAAGTCTCAATTCTGAATTAAACTACTTAATAGGCAACACAGACATCTGTGAAACAATTAACAACTAATTTTTGAATTCTATAACGAAATATCAGTCGTATTCTCTACGGTCCGTATATTTTATGAAAAGCGCATTTAATATAGAAAAAAACTGCCAATACAAGAGGCATTTCTAACTGTTAGCAAGATTACATCAATATTACTTTGAATAGAATTTTAATACCTTTAATATAAGATGATTAACTAATTTAAGTAACGTTGAAACAATGTTGCTTTCACAGTCTTGTTTAAAATTAAATAACTTAAATGAGCACCCTGGGGCTTAGGCATGTTTATTGTTCGGTTTTGTCTATAGGTGCGCAATCTGAAATGTATTATGCAGGTAATCGAACCTAGAACTTAAAATGTTTAAATTAAAAATATACTTATCGCACGGCGCTAAGTTTCCACCTAAGAAGAAGGAACGCCGCGGTACGTAATACTAGGAGTATGGTTGTAAGAGCGGCGGTGTCCCACCAAAACATATTTGGGTCCATTGCTACATCCTTGAGGAACACTTTGGGGTGTCTGGAAAAGAAAAAAACTCTTAAAACTAATAATGATAATGATAATATAATAATGATAATATTTAACAACGAGAGACCATGATACGGAACCTAGATTTACGTAAATAATATCTATTCGAGTTTATACCTGTTTGTTTTATTTAAATGTACTGGCATAAATTAAAGATTTGAATCTAGAATTATCAAATTTTTATAAGTGTGAGTGTTAATAACTCAGGATTATTCATCTCCCGACAAAATAATAGTCCGGTCAGAATGAACATGTCCAACAGAATACGAACTATAAAAATCTTATAAAAATACGTTCTAAATGTCAAAAAATTATTTATTATATAGACGTATATAATATCTATAAATATATATTATATATATCAACGAATCCCTATTTCCATTGGTCACGGCATCACGCGTGAACGGCTGGACCGATTTCGCTAATTCTTTTTTTGTTGTATTTGTTATTGTCAAGAATATCAGAAGAGATGATGAATTCTTATGAAAGGAAAAAATATTCAAAGAAGCTCAAGAAAGACATTCTACATATATGACAGTTATTAGGGATTTTCCAAGCCATTAAACATTTTCGATGGGAAGAAGGCTGGTTACTCACGATATATACAGATCATAACTCATAAGCCTATTCTACATTCACTTCAAGGTCGATTTACATCAAACGAGCGAATGCTCATTCTATCCCCACTACATCAAATTCTTCTAGTGTAAACAGGCGTAGAGCATTCTTTCGTTGTTCTTAGTGCGTTCGCAAAGATTCTATAGAATATTCTAAGAATGCTCGTTCGCTTGATGTAAACGGCGCAAGAGCGCGCGAACAGTTGCTTAGAGCGTTCTAGCGTGTTCGGACGTGCTCGCGCCACTGAGCGGTCTTTTCAAAGCGTTCTTGTGTTCTAGCGATTGTTTACGTATCTTATCGATTAAATTATGGATTGGTCTCAAGAAAAATGTTTATTAATGATAGAAGCCTACTGCAATTTCAGATACCCCACAGGCATCTGAAATCCGACGTATAAAAACTATAAAAATACAATTTACAAACAAGATGCTTGGCGGGAAATCGCAAAACAACTGGAATGTAATGTTGAAGAGTTAAAAAAAACGATGGACTCGCTTCTTGCATCTTAATTTGCGACAAAATAATCAATGCAGCACTTGCAACAATGATATCGCTGTCAGAGTCAGACATAACGAAGCACTACCAATACTAACCACAGAATTGACACGAATGAGCAAAGAACATTCGATCTAGCTTTTGTTTACACTAAAAGATTACGAAAGAATGCTCTTATTCTAGCTCTAGCTCTATGTTCGTTTGATGTAAATCGATACCTCTAGCTTTCGTTTACACTAAAAGATTACGAAAGAATGCTCTTGTTCTAGCTCTAGCTCTATGTTCGTTTGATGTAAATCGATACCTCTAGCTTTCGTTTACACTAAAAGATTACGAAAGAATGCTCTTGTTCTAGCTCTAGTTCTATGTTCGTTTGATGTAAATCGATACCTCTAGCTTTCGTTTACACTAAAAGATTACGAAAGAATGCTCTTGTTCTAGCTCTAGCTCTATGTTCGTTTGATGTAAATCGACCTTCAGAAAAATACTATTGGAAAATATGGTACGCCACGACGAATACAGCAGTTAGATTTTATCGGCAGTTATATTTTAGATTTTATTGTGTATCCACATCTTAAATTAAGTTCTTGAGTTGGTAATGAAGTGTAATAGAAATTATGCTACCTTGTTATTGTAACATTTGCTATGTAATATTTTTTTATTTTATTAAGAGGGATGTACTGTGTCTACATGATTAATGTAAATGCATCAATGTTTTAAGATAGATCAGTATTGTACCAACACTCATATTAAATAGTCGTGTCCTAAAGAACATCGTTTCATTACAATACTGAGTACCTTATAAGGACATACTAATACCAAATAAGGTTTACAACTAAAAGAATTGACAACAATATATACCAATAACACTTACTTATAATGACAGTATTCAGCCTCATCACAGGCTAGAGTCTGTCTGTTGAGGCCGTAAATGGCGCTAATGTAGCCCTCGAGGCCGTATCGTAAGTAGGACACGTAGGATCCCCAGTAAAGGTATGGCGGAAGGTCACGTAAAGTCACTCCAAAGCCAGCGAACATCATCATTGGTACAGAGAGAGTTGGTCCAAGGAAGGTTCCGTTCTGAAAATATATATTTAACTGTCATTGTGCGTAATTTAACTTTAAATGAGCATCGTCGATTTGATTGATTGTAACAGTGTCACGTGACGTGTGAAAAAACAATTATTATTATTTTTAACTATTATGATATTTATTTATTTATTAGTAATCTTACAGCTAACATACATATTATAAAACAATATACAAAGCCAAAACAGATTACATAGATAAACAATATATATGAAACAAAAAATTATTATTATACCATTTATAATTTTTGACATATTTTTAAACTAGATAGAGATTACTTTAAATAACAGTTTATTACTGTCAAGCCTGTGGATTGATAAAATTATGGTATTTCTATTTTGCAACAACATTATTTAAACACACCGTATTACTTTTTAAATATATATTTGTTTTTATCAGCTCAGATACAAGTCATACACAAATACTAATTTTGTAAAAACACAAATATTTAAACTCCTGGTTTAAAATTCTATTAATTATATATGTGTTGGGTACAATTGATAAATTATTTATTTCGTATAAAGAGCCAATTGACTTTATGATGTGCCTCGATACTAGTATCGATAAAATATATAGTAATAATAATTATTGCATAAATCTCTAAGGCGGCCCCTAGACGATCAATTATATTGCACAATATTGAAAATTGTGCTAAGGGTGAACCCCAATGGTTTGTTGGTGTTCTGTACCTATACATCACTGCATAGTATAAAACAAAGTCGCTTTCTCTGTCCCTATGTATGCTAAAATCATTAAAATTACGGAACGGATTTTGATGCGGTTTTTTTTTAATAAATAGAGTGATTGAAGAGGAAGGTTTATATGTATAATAGCATCCATTAAATAGTGGATAGTGGTTTCTAATGTGATGTCGTAAATAATTACATTTTTTTCCGCTTACATTGCAAACGCAGGCTGAACCCTACGAGGTTTATCAAAATAAAGTACTAAGTATTGTACACATTGAAAAGGTCTACAGAAAACTCCACGATGGTATAAGTCTATCTCTTTTGGATATCCCACGATAATTTTTCTTTTAAAACGTTCACAGTTTTTCTGTAGTGTATTTAGTATCAGCATTGCACCCGTGCGAAGCAGGGGCGTGTCGCTAGTTGTTTATAATGTATAGTAAATTTAAAAAACCTATCAACTGAAAAATAAATTACGATTTATTTACCTAAAACGCGTGGTTAACTCAAAACTATTAACCCAATATGCGATAAACTAAAATAATCCTTAGAATATTCCTGATAGACATTAAGCAACTATTGTGTATTATGAAATTTGTGAACAGACATAACAAAAAACAAACGTGGTAAATGGATCATCATAATCATAATTATCACGTCAACAGGTCCGACAAGAACCCTTTTAAAGCCGCTTAGCTAAAGTAATAATGACATTCTGATTAAAAACTAATAAACTTAGCAATACCTTAGGGAAAACAGAAACTTACTTCAAAAATGTATTGGATTTTGACATATGGGATCTAGGGGTGAAATTCAAGACTATTCGTATCTGAATTTCACCCCTAGATTGTGATAAAATAAGAAATAGTACTTACAACAACATTAAACACGGCGCCCACCATCAGACCGAAACTCTGTGCTACTAGAACTGTGAGTAGAGATATTGTGAAGAACATCGCGAATCGTGTTATTTCCAGTGGCTGGGACGACATAATGTACACGATCACGCTGAATATTGCGCATGAAAATATCTGGAAATATATGACGTGAAATTAATTTTCAATAAATTTATTTACTAAAATCTTGGCTAATAATCATAATAATACTTCTTGGCAGTTGAGCAAATTTGTCAATTAAATATATACTTCTATTTTGTTAAAATATTCATTTCACTGTTCGTTCTTTCAATATGAAAGAACCTTCCCCGTTTTCATACATTAAAACAGTGGCGCTACAAACTTTAAGGTCTGATTTTGTATCTGATTCGTGGTCACTTGTTTTTTCTAAAAAAATGATAAGCCTTCTGTGCCTGACTTATGCCGTCGACTTTTTGGGTCTGGCACTCCTCATGTTGTTTTCCTTCCCCGTACGAGCGATGTTAAATGCGCAAATAGACAAAATGTCCTATAGTGATGAAAAATATACTACTAGGGCAAAAGTCCTCCAAAAAAAGGAGAGAAGAATCCCAGCTAAAAAAATAGCAAAATCTACTTACCGATATTGGCAAATCCACGATGGTCACAGATACGTAATAGGACCCCAAAGAATACCATCTATTAAAATGCTCCTTGAGTAAGATAGACATCTCTGATGGGACTGGAAATGGCGGAAACACATATATTATTACGGTTTCCTAGGTAATTCATAAATAACCAAAACGTTATTTAGAATTTTTCTCTCTATTTAATTAAACTCTGCGCAGATAATTTTTATTTGTGGGAAATAACAATAATTGCTATAAGTTTGTTAAAGGCGCGAAATCTAGTTTATGTAAAAAGTACAAAATTAAAACAATAAATTGAAGTGAATGTACTGTTTTATTTTACATAAAATCCTTTATGCTTGTGGTAGTAATCGTTAAAAACAAAGCAAGAAACCAAAATGAATAGAAAAATAAAATAATAAAAAACTTTAGAGGTGTCAAGGGACACCCGGATGGAACGAAATTCCTTTCGATTAATTTATATGTTAATTGGTATCATAACAGTATGATAGATTAGAGAAAAAAAAAGCCAACATCACGAGGTGTTCTCAGGCGGTCACCCATCCAAGTACTGACCTCGCCCGACGTCGCTTAACTTCGGTGATCGGACGAGAACCGGTGTATTACAATAGCAAATAGCAAAAAAGTGTCGTGACAACTTTTCGTAAGAATTTTTTCCGTCTAGCCCCCTTTCACAACGCGCGATAAGGAACTTCGTTCCAAAAATATCTACAGCAACTTACACGTCAGTATCGTAAGCATCATTGGTGACATCATATGATGCATTAAAATAGCGAAGAGCAGATTGTAGTTATCCAGAACTCGAGAGCCCTCATTGCCAGCGTTGATGAAGAGCGTCCCCAACATGATACCCACCACTATGTTGACCATAATACGTAAGTGGGTCATAGTCTGTAAAACATTTTCCATCAATTAATTCAATTTCCGTAAGACCTATGCTGGCCATTATTTAAGAACAGTTTTGGGAAGGTGCAGATTAAAAAAGATAAATTACCAGTAAAGCGGACACGATAATGTGTCTCTCCTTAATTTCACAGTATTAACTGTAGAGAAAACCGTTTTGATTTTTCGTTCGTTCGATAGTGATAACTCAAAACATTTGTGTATTAAATTAAAAATTAGGACTTTGGTATATTAAATTATTTAGTAAAAAAGGTTTGCCAACGGGCTTTACATTGTAAGCTTACATACACACAAAAATAACAAACTATTTGTACACTTTTTAATAGACAAACACAGAATGCTTTACACATACTTAACTATTGCTAACATAATTCTTACAAACTATATGTGATTTAAAAAGCGAGAAATATTCGTATAAATGATAACATATCGCAAGATTTTGGGAGGTTTCATGTTCAGGGGAAAAATTATTAGTTGACGAATTGAAATTGAAAAATTAGTAGTAGTGGAAATCGAGGGATCCTAAGTTTATTTTTGTGAGCAAATCTGACTTTGAAGGAATGACGATGTAGCTTTTGATAACTTTATATGGTTTTACTTATGTTAACATGGTTAAGTTAATATGGTTTTAATAACTTACTTAAGTTTTGAAGATAAACTTCTATAAATCCTAGGTATATTCTGACAGTGTCATGATCAAAGATACATTTTAATATCAAACTCAAAAGAAACTAGTTTAAACCATACAAGAGATGTAAAACGCCTGTTACTTACAGCATCTCGCTTCGCCTTCAAGAACCCTCGCCGAATAAGTACAGATCTTTGATTCGCCTGTGACGTTTCTTCTGAACCTGAGCTTTCATCTATTTCCTTCATAGCGCTTAATGGATATAGTTTTCTTAGAGACTCCATTGTTGGTAGAGACTCATGATCATCAAACCAGTTATGGGCTTTGCCATTATCTATCTTTTTTGTGAGAAGTTCTAATTTATCCTCGCCGTACTCTCCGGATGCAATTTCAATTACTGTAATATAAAATAACGGTAGATTAGCTGATGGAAAGGTTCAATAAGAAATTTTTATTTTAAATGTGTCCCTTAGCAAAAATACTCGACAAGATGTTTTAGGCTAAAATAGGCAGTAGTGACTCAAGTCGCTACTGCTCAACGCATATTGTGCGATGACCCTGTTGTAGGTTCGAACACTGCCTGTGCACCAAAGGATTTTCTATGTGCGCATTTAACTCGCTCGTACGGCAAATAAACACACGCACATGCACACATGCATGCATAAAAGCACACGTGAGGAAACCGGTTTGCCTTAGACCCACAAAGTCGACGGCGTATGTCAGGCACAGAAAGCTCCTCCAAGAAATGCATTTAGCCAAAACTATTTAGGCTCATTTTTCACATAATTAATGGGTAATTCCATGTATTTGAGTCAATGATTTATTTATATGTGATCAACACACATTTCATGAAGCACTCAAAACTTTGACTTATGTAAATATTTCAATCAATTCGCGTGTATTCATTAAAGAAGTGTTATTTAAATACACGTAAATTTTAATACAATTGTGTAAATATATACCATAATCGGCTGGGTTGTGATAAATTGGGCAAGGTATTCCAGCTTCTTCGACATACGGTACAAGATTCTTAGTGGTACCCTGGTACAGACATTGACCCGATGCCAAGACATACACGGCATCAAAAACAGCGAACAGTGAAGCCGATGGTTGATGCACTGTGCATACTATGGTCCTGCCTTGGTGTGCAAGGCTTTGGCATAGTTGCACCACTTGCGTGCAGGATGAACTGTCTAGACCCCTGAAATATAGGTTTATTTTTATTCATAACAGTGCCTTGTGGTTTCCTAAGTCTTTGTAGCTACAACCTGCGTAAGACGTTATGAACTATGTACACAATAGGATGCAATAATTTTTAATTTCAAATCAGTACTTTCTAGAATTAGCGCTTTTAATTGAAATACTTTCTTTTTATAATACTAAGTTAACATGTTATAAAAAAATCTTCAATTAAATATTTTCGGTATTTTCGTCGACACGTATAAATCGTGCAGATTCTGATAGATTTGTGAGGTCTAAGGTTTTTTTTTTTTTTTTTTTTTATAGAACGGGGGGCAAACGGGCAGGAGGCTCACCTGATGGTTAAGTGATACCGCCGCCCATGGACACTCTCAATGCCAGAGGGCTCGCGAGTGCGTTGCCGGCCTTTTAAGAATAGGTACGCTCTTTTCTTGAAGGACCCTAAGTCGAATTGGTTCGGAAATACTTCAGTGGGCAGCTGGTTCCACATAGTGGTTGTGCGCGGCAAAAACTGCCTTGAAAAACGCTCAGTTGTGGAACGGCGGACGTCGAGGTGATACGGGTGGAATTTCGTATTCTGTCTCGACGTCCGATGATGAAATTCAGCTGCAGGTATTAATCCAAACAACTCCTCTGAATACTCTCCATGGTAAATGCGGTAGAAGATGCAGAGTGACCCCACATCTCTACGCAACGCCAAAGGATCAAGCCGCTCGGAGAGGGATTGGTCGTCGACGATTCGAACCGCTCTGCGTTGTATACGGTCAAGTGGAAGGAGCTGGTACTGGGGAGCCCCCGCCCAGAGGTGAGAGCAGTACTCCATGTGGGGCCGAATTTGCGCTTTATATAGTTGCATGCGGTGGCCCGGAGTGAAGTACCGCCTCGCCTTGCTGAGCACACCAAGCTTTTTGGAGGCTAATTTAGCCTTTCCCTCCAAGTGACCGCGAAACTGAACGTCGTTCGATATGTCAACGCCAAGTATTCCAATGCTGGCTGTGGCTTTAAGAAGAGTGTTTTCGAAAAGAGGAGTAGCGACAAAGGGTGTTTTTTTAGCGGAAAACGCGCAAACTTGTGTCTTCTTGGGGTTAAATTGGACTAGGTTTTGTCTGCCCCAGTCTGAGACTCCACGTAGTAGAGTTTCGACTTCAGACACAAGTTTGTTCCGGTACTCATCAACAACTGCCCGAGAAATACCTGCCCGGCCAGTGTAAAGAATATCCCCAGTGCTGTCATCCGCATAGCAGTGAATGTTGCTAAGTTGCAACATATCATTGATATGCAGAAGAAATAGGGTCGGGGATAGAACACAGCCTTGTGGGACCCCAGCGTTCACGGGTTTAAGGTCGGAACATGCTCCGTCGATGACGACCTTGATGCTCCGATCGGCCAGAAAGCTGGAGATCCAATCGCATAATTTCTCGGGAAGCCCATAGGCTGGAAGCTTCGAGAGCAGTGCTCTGTGCCACACCCGATCGAAGGCTTTCGCTATGTCCAAACTTACCGCCAGCGCCTCCCCCTTGGACTCAATTGCCTCTGCCCACCTATGGGTAAGGTATACAAGGAGGTCACCAGCTGAGCGACCACGACGAAAGCCGTACTGAGAATCGCTAATCAACTGGTGGCCTTCTAGATAACTCAAGAGCTGGCAATTAATAATGGTTTCCATTATTTTGGAGAACAAGGAGGTTATAGCTATTGGGCGATAGTTGGACGGATCAGAGCGATCGCCTTTTTTTGGGATCGGATGTATCGAAGCGGTCTTCCAGCACTTCGGGACAGTGCCGAGCGAGTACAGGTACCGGAAAAGGCGCGTTAAGACCGGAGCCAACTCAGGAGCACAAGTACGCAGCACAATTGGGGGGATACCATCCGGCCCGCTCGACCTATGAATGTCCAAGGAAGAAAGTGCTTTGCGGACAGCACGTTGCCGGAATGTGATTTCCGGCATCGAGGAATCTCACCGCGAAATGGTCGGTGGTGATCTCCCTCGGTCATCCAAAGTCGAGTTGGACGCGAAGAGACAGCCCAAAAGGTCGGCCTTCTCCTTCGCAGTGTGGGCCAGAGAGTCATCCTCCCTGTGCAGTGGCGGAATGGAGGGCTGACAAAAATTCCCCTGGACAGCTTTGGCGAGAGACCAGAAGGCTCGAGTCCCTGAAGGGAGTTGGGCCAATCTCTCGCCAAATCTGGCAATGTGCTCTGACTTTGCCTTAGTGATTTCCCGTTTGAAGGACCTGGAGGCTGAGTTATATGCTGTTTTAAGTTCGCTGGTATTGGCATCACGAGATTTCGCCGCTTCCGCCCATGCCTTAAAGCATTCTCGCTTTCGACGCGAGGCCGCCTTGCAAGAACGTTTAAACCAGGGCTGAGACTTGCCACCGATCGGCACCGCAGAAAATGGAATAAAGAGTTCCATGCCCTGCAGAACCACTTCGGCGACAGAGGCGGCGACGGAATCTGGAGCTTCCGGCGAAAAGCACATAGGCCCCCAAGGGTAGGACGCAAAGAAAGACCGCATCCCGTCCCAATCTGCTGACTTATAGTGCCAAATACGGCGACAACCCATAAAGCGGGGCCGTGAAGGGCGCGTAGATGGCACAGTACTCCGGACCACACAATGATCTGATGAACCCAATGGCGGGTCAACAGAGACTTGATAGTTCTCCGGATGTGAAGTCAGCAGAAGGTCCAACAAAGGGGTTTATGACCATCCACATCTGGTATTCGCGTAATCGCAGGGACCATTTGTGTCAGGTCGTAGGCTAAAGCAAAGTCGTGAAAGGATCTTCCCGCGTGATCGGTAGTTTCAGAGCCGAGCCAATCGGCATGGTCGGCGTTAAAATCGCCAAGTATCACGATTTCAGCGGTAGGAACCCTTTCGAGCAGGGAATCTGTAGCCATTTGGATGTGCTCAATGAGTCGGTCAGTTTCGGTATTTCCGCTATGGGACCTATACAGGCATGCGTAGAATCGCGGATGGTCATCGCAGTCTACGCGCAGCCAGAGGTTAGATAGGTCCCTTCCTTCAAGCGTCCCGAGGCGACGAGAACAGATATCCTCTCTGACGTACACGCAAACTCCCGCCCGCGGCACAAATGAATGTTCCAATTTGTACCCCGGGTAGGAGAGGTAGGAAGTATCAGCCGGGGAGGAAATCTGAGTCTCGGTAAGAAAGAGCAAGGCCGGCTTCGCAGTCTCTAAATGGTAGTGGACTGCGTTGATATTGGTATTGAGCCCCCTAACATTTGTGAAGTCCACGGCGAGTGTGGACGGGGGTGCCTTTCTAGGATTGCTCCGTTTGCCCCGAGAACGATTAATGTTATTTTTACCGAGCGCAGAATTGCCCCCCCCAGAATACGAAGGGCAGCCTGTGCGTCCACCACCGGGCGCAGAGTGTCCCGGTGTTGGACGCCCAGAGGGGGATTCTCCACCGCGAGCGCGTGTGGTACCCCCCTGGGGTAGATTCTGTTTTTTTTTCTGCACCTTCATATTTCTTGTAGAGGAAGGGGGGGGGAATGGGCTCCGGGAGTCTCTCACCGCACGAAACGCGAGTACAATAAGGCAAACTTATTGCATCACTTCACGCCGGTTTTCTGAGAGACAGTGGTACTGCCCCGGTCGTGCCTGCCCATTTGGCTGAAGCCCGAAGGCAACAGCATGGCACTCCCACTAGGAAGGGGTTGACTGATTGCGCTGATGAAATAACCTCTGTCACAGGTTATTTCACCAGTGGGCGATGGGGTCGTCACGTCCCGACGCCAAAATAAATAAAGGTCATATTAATGTCCGCCGAGAGGACAGAGATATCGTTCTCGTCATTTATGGGAAGTTTTTTTAATATATACATTATGCATACATTTACAAATACATATATCACAAAAACAAGTGCGTTTACTCTTCATGCCTGGTGGCATAATAAAATTAATATATAAAGTACAAAAACACGAAATACATTACTTTGCTTGATAAGTAATTCAAACAGGAAATCATAAAAAAACTACGAATAAAAGATACTATGTTAGTTCTTGAATTTTGGTGGTAAACAGATTATAAACTATAATATGTCGGCTATATATTACTATAATCGTGCAATTATCAACTCCGAGTAAGACATCCCCAGCTGTGTAAAGTATTCTTCTTTCTATATGTGCAATTAAAACATATTTTTTTATAATTCTAAGAAGATAGGTCTCAGATAATCAGAATTAAATGTTGAAATTTTAGACTATTATTATTAAGAATTAAAATTCCTATTAAGAATACTTACGTTGTAGGCTCATCGAGGAACATGACTAGAGGGTTGTTTATGAGTTCTAGGGCAATTGAAAGACGTTTTCTTTGACCGCCGGAAAGCTGGGCACCTCTGGTATGCATGTGTTCATACAGACCGAGATTTGTAAGAATATCTTCTATCTAAAAAAAAAACAATTTACAAACACGTAAAAGCGTTTTCCTTTTAGATGAGTTTAGAATTATTCACCTGTTAATATTCCTTACTTATAAAACATACTAAGAACTTGCAATTTTAAAATCGCAATTTTTTTAACAAATTTTCTAAAAATCGTTGTAAAATGTGCGTACTTATACGAAAATATATGTCGTTATAAGTTTATTACATATATAATATGGTATTAAAGTTAACTAAGCTTCAAAATGCACCGTTTTCTCCTTACTATTTCTGTTATCTATCTTCTATCTATATATATAAAAAGAAAATGGTGTTCGTTTGAGGCTCTTTCACGCTTAAACCACTGATCGTATCGACATGAAACTACCACCATTCGATGCGAAATTTTTCCTAGATGGTTTATGGCTATTTATTTATTAAATTCCAACGCCTTTCCTTCATGTTTTTATTGCTGTTTTACTTTTATGAAAATTTATCCATACGGACTTCACCGCGGAAACATTCGGGGAGGCTTCCTAGAACCTCTAAACGTCAACATCTGTTAAAAACTCGATTTTCGAAATATTTCAATTTTCTTAGCGGGAAGTTAAAAAGAAGAATAATAAAAATATGAAAAAAAATAAAATAATGAAAATTAAAATTTATTTTAATTCGTCCAGCAAAGCGGGCGCGAAACGGCTAGTATTTTCATATGACAATCATGACAACTTATTCAGGCTCACCTTAAACTTACCCCGGAACAAAACGTAATGTTTTTTATTATACTCTAAATGAGGTTTAAGTGTTCAAGGTTCTATTTAGGTTTTTATTTTTTGGTTTTGTTCTTGTGTTTTTTCCTTGCATGTTTGTAATTTTTAAGTTGTAATATAATTAATTTACATATGTGTAGAACTTTACGTCCTATTTTCTTGTATTTTTTAAGCAAGCTTCAAAGTTTTAAAACAACATGCAGTTGTTATAGAACTTACAAAAAAATAAATAAACTGATTTAACAAAAGTTTCTATACAAAAAAGGCCTCAGTAGTCGTAAGATAGTCTTTTTTGTCGCAGATGTGAGAGAAATTACGTATTTACCACTTCTCCTTTTTCATATTTGTCTAGTTTAGTGGGCAGTTTGAGATCAGCAGCTAACGTCATATTTTCGCTGACTGTAAGTAATCCTTGCAATCGGTCGTCTTGCTGAATATAACATGACATTTTCTTGAAGCGCTCTGAAATAATTTAAGAAATATTTTAGCCTCTTTGCTAATTACATTCGATACTTGGGTTGGAATTCAGTACGTTTTTGATGTATAAAATTCATACTGAGATTGCATACGTGCAAGTATTCATTGCACAGTGAACACATAGTAAATGTTTAAAGTGAACAACCAGAGTTGAAACCCATGACCCTCTTTAGTAATTATTATTTTCATGTACAGCTTAGTTACATTTTCTCATTATTTTCAAGTTTATGTGTAAAAAACCAAAAAAATAAATTCAAATTGAAATTCAAAAATCATTTATTCACGTAGGTAACACAATGTACACTTGTGATTCGTCATTAAAGAAATACATATTAATGCTTCTAATTTTACATTTACTGCCAGTTCACAAATCAAGGGCGTAGAACGGAAGAGAAGAACTGGCAATAAACTCTCCGCCACTCTTTTTAATCGCCATGTTTTTTTTTTACACAACGTTTGTAAGGAGCTGCAACCATTACACCATGTTCCACATGACACCTTAAGTAATTAATAATAATAACATAAATTAAAAACAAAGACTGGTCCCCTATCAGCAGGAGGCATGGTGAAATAGGAGCACGCACTTACATTCTCGTGGGAACAACACGCAAACACATAGTCGAAATAATTAACATCACCGCATGCACGAATTCAAGTACGACCAGTCACCACAAGTAGCACCCGTTCACGAGTATGACGCATGGCCAGCCATCGGCCCCATCGGCCCCCAATAGGTTTTATATGTGTTTCTTCATATATTTAAATGACGATATATATTTATCAAATAGAACGATAGTTAAAATTATTAAGCAATAAAGCTAATAACAGCTTATAATTAATTAATTTTATTTATTGCCATAAACAAGTTACATAAAAAACATGTATTCCAGGTTCCTGATGTAGTGAGAACTACATTTCAGGATCCTGTAACACCCCAGTTACATGTATTGTGTAGCAATTTAGCGAATTTATATATCGTCATTGTTAAATGCTGAAAATGCTAAGCATTTGAATATTCTTCTATACAAAAGTAGTGCTAGAAAGGTGTAATTGAAAATACTTGAAGAATATTAATATACATAATTCATTATAACTTACTCATATTTCTATCCCTTCCATTAATAAATATAGAGCCACCAACTCCAGATATTCTGTATCCAGAGAGGACATCTAGTAATGTGGATTTTCCCGCGCCTGATGGCCCCATAATAGCAATTAACTGTTTAGGCCTAAGTCTTCCATTCACGCTGTGTAAAATTTCTTTTGTGCCTGAAAAAAAACAAAAAATACTGACTTGATATTATGTATTAATAATAAATCACTGTTTATTATCATATTTATTGCAACACATGAATTTCAGAATGGCGTAATAATGTGTTGAGCGTGACTGTTGTAATGTTAAATGGTGATAATTTACACATAATTGTAAAATAACTTTAGTCATTAAATATTATTTATTATAATTCACAATTATTGAGAGATATCTACGTATATACGTAATTATTATTTGTTAATTTACGATTTTGATACATTATGAACTGTTCGTAACGTCAAATATGGTGAGGTTTTTTATAATTCTACCTTCATAAAACCTCAGTCCTCAGAGTGCAAAGGGTTCCCAAAGAATAATTTTTCTATTATATATGGGTATAGGAGAGAGCAATACTATTTCCTATTTAGAAGGATTCTAAGTGGAATACAAAAAAACTTAGTTATACTAACTTATTATGACCATTAGAACAGATTTTATGGTGACCATAACATACAAATCTACTAGCTTTAGAACAAGTAAATACCTACAAAAGTTAATATTATATTCGTAATACATAGAGATTTCTTTAAAATACGTAAAATAAGTTTATATTTATTATGATTACAGTTATCAACGAATACTTATGTTCTATAAAAACATGCAAATTGTATGGCACAAACGTGATCAAATTGTGATTAATAGATGACAAGGCGACGGAAAAATTTGGAAGCTTTGGAGTCTTTGGACTAAAATGAATCAAATATCGAGCTTTTTTCAAGTTCTAAGACAAATAAAATGTCACGATTGAGATGAAAAAATGTGTTTTAACATCCACAGAAAATGTATAAAAAAACTATATTTTGAATAGAAGAAAAAAGTCTATGTTTTGTTCTGAATATGAATAGGACCAATATTAGCTGAGAACAATATTCATTGGACACGAGCAAGACGTCATAACGACCTTCTAAGATTTATTCGCATAACTCTTTAATCAAACAGGCTATCTGGCGGCATATTTCTAAGTAGAATTAGCTAGCTAGAAAATAATTCTTATATCACTTAAAGTAAAAAAACAAATGACTTCAATTCTTGGTAATATAGTATACATAGTTATGCACCGAGGTAGGTATACTCCCATTATAAGTCAATTGTCAACTAATTAACTGTTTACATTATGTTCAAAGTACAATACGATATCTCATTTAAGTTCAAATTCCACCGTCGGATGACAAATACGTTTGACCAGAATGTGCTAACAATAGTGTGTCATTTTAGAAAACCTTCTCAATAAAATTAAGAAATTGTAAATGTTTAAACGATTGCATAGTAACAATAACTTATCTCATACAATTAGTTTTAAAATTATTTAAAGGTTAGCAAAGGCTATATGTTTTGTAACGACCTAATTTGAAATTATTAGAAATAGTAAATTGGTATAGTTTTTTAAGCAATTGGTCCATTTTGGTGTATCGACGACATGTGCCAGACAAAAGGCTGATCACTTACTCGTTTATGAAATAAAAATGATCAAAGAAACGGATACAATCTGAAATCACATATAGGGTTGTAGCGCTACTGGATTATTATTATTAATAAAAAATGGTGTTGCGAAGTCTGTTGGACCTTTTGATAACATTTAAGAATTGACAACTTAAAAATATTCTCGTAGATTAAGAGTAGATAGTACGTATACTTTGTATTAAAAGTAGATAGGGTTTTGTGGTCATATTGTTTATTTAAAAAGGTTCTGAAATATAAAACGAGAACTACTTAAACAGATAAAAAACATTAAAGATCCTCAATTGCTAGAATAATTGAAGACAAACACGCGAATGACACCTTCAAGATTTAATGGCGACTAGTACAATTGTTTTGAAATACAATATATATATCTGGCACTTATCTATAGATTCAGCTTGTGTCAGCTTGACACAGCGTTTTCCTTAGGGTTTTTATGTCGAGACTAGGTAAACATGACATACGTAAAAAATACTGTAACAATAAAAACTAGTCTAATTTTTTTAAGTCTATATACAAAATATATATAAAATTACTTGATGAATACTAGTCCCAGCTGTGGGCACATGTAGAAACTGACGGTGTCTCCGGACGTACCCATCACATTGAGATTAAGGCAGAGGGCCAACTGCCGAATTGCCATCCTTGCAATGCAACAATCTTATTAAGTACATACCTAGCAAGCGCGAATTTTCGGCATAATCTGAGGTCGCTGTACACTGAATCAAGAAGATATAATATGTGAATATCTATATTATATGAATAATTTATTTTTATTACAATGTATCTATTAGAACAAAGCGTCATTTACGCAATATTATAGTATCGTTATGAGCGTGGGAGTATGTGTGTCAGACGATTATGGCTGTGGTAGTTTGATATAATAATAATTTGAAACCTTTTCGGTGACAAAAATTATTATATTACTAGCTAGCCTGGCGAACATCGTACCGCCTAACAGTTGATTTTTTTAAATACTTATTCTGCTATTCGGGACACCGGTCTAGCTAAAAGATAAAAAAAGAGAAAGATAAAATAAGATAATACATTAAGTCAAAAAATAAAAATTTCCCCTCCACTAACACTTGAACTTTATGATATGGTATTAAAGTTCAAATTGCCTTTAAATATTATTACGAATATTTTGTATGGGAATATAGAAAAGTGTTGTTTTTAGACTTTTTCACTCAATTTTTTTTAATTTTTCTCTCCGAACCATCCTCGTACTTCAAGGAATATTATAAAAAAAGAATCAGACAAATCGGTCAAGCCGTTTTCATGTTATGTCGTGACAACGGAAAACGGGTTTCATTTTTATATATGTATATAGATTACCACACAAAAACAAATCCAGTACTTCACTTGAAAAAATAAGTTCGAAATATAAAACTCGGATGTTCTCTGATCTTTAATAAGTAAAATTCATAAAACATAAAACATTGCGTACATTTTACTTTAAGCTACGATAAAAAATGTAAGTTTATTTAATTTATAATAAAATGTTTAAGCTGAAATAATAAATACGTTTGTACATCTGTAATATCATAAATTTCATGTTAAACTTAAAATTATCATTTAATGTTAATGTTCAACATTAACATTACAAACAACATAATTACTTAATTGTTTTTAAAATTATTATACCGTCTCTACGGATGTTATTCCAATGATTGAATGGGTAAATCATTAAACAAACAAAAAGCCTTGGATGAGACGGAATGTCGGAACACATTCGGCAGTGGCATCTACTTCCTTATATTAGATTGCTTGTACGCTTATCTCTAAATAATAAACTTATAATGTAAAGGCTTATAATACAAATAGTGGCATATAGAGCTTAAAAGTCGTGAAAATATCTGATCGTAATTTTACATTACTACTACATCTGTATAATATAAAAACTTTAGAGGTGTCAAGGGACACCCGGATGGAACGAAATTCCTTTCGATTAATTTATATGTTAATTGGTATCATAACAGTATGATAGATTTTCTCGACACCAATCTTACGACGAAAAAAAAGCCAACATCACATCCAAGTACTGACCTCGCCCGACGTTGCTTAACTTCGGTGATCGGACGAGAACCGGTGTATTACAATAGCAAATAGCAAAAAGTGTCGTGACAACTTTTCGTAAGAAGTTTTTCCGTCTAGCCCCCTTTCACAACGCGCGATAAGGAACTTCGTTCCAATAGAAGGGACAGGTAAAAGTATCCATTATCGACAACCATGCCTGGTGAATGTCATGAAAATGGATGAAGTGAGAGAGGCATACCTCTCATGACGTATCATAGAGGTCCAGACATATCAGTACCGTGGGAATCCGTGTACTCTGCTTACCTCTTCGGGAACAAGGCGTTAGTGTGTGAACTATTATTATCACTCGCTTACAAAAGAATAGATTTATTCTGAATAATTATTGTTAATAAAAAAAGTGCGTGCGTACAAAGTACACATGTCAGAAGTGACTTCTTTTGCAAACAAATTTTTTGCCTTGTTCATATTTATACAAATCTATTCCGATTTCCGAGACTTAAAGGGAGGGAAAAAGGAAAATATGTTAGAAATTTAATGAATTTAATTGTCATTAAAATATTAAAAGTGTCGAAAATTAAGACAAATAATATTTCTTCGATAGTAAAATCACGTGGCATTTTAATTTACAAATCGTCATATTTTGAGATTTCAATAAATTATTTTACATGAAATATACAATACTAATTTTTCATAAATTCTCTTTACGAAATTTTAATTTATAAATATAATTTCTATAAGGTAATTCGCCCTTCTCACTCTCACTCAATCGGTCTCAATCGCTCATCCCTTTTCTTCAACAAAAACGCTGCACAACTTCGTGACGTTCCGTAAAAATGTTACCCTCATGCGCCTTTTTCACTTCAATAATCCATAAGAGAGTGCGTGGCTATACTGTTCCTAAGTTGCTTCCATACACAGTTCTCTATCCAATCAAAGAATAGATTAGGGCACAGAAGATGGATGTTGCGTGTCATCATTTTTCAGTAAAAAAACAGAGTAAAATTATATGTATTGACGTCATAGTTCATGGTAAATGACATAGGTGTAAAATTCATAAAACATTTTATATGTTAATTAGCCTTGAGGAGTTTTATGGAAGTGGTATAAGGAAAAATTATCTAACGAACACAATCAACAACAATCTATGAATATGTGGTTTTAACGTTGTGTGTAGGGCTTATGATTCAAATATGTATGAGTCCCTTTTAAATCTTTTAATAGGTTATCGTTAAGAAGGGATAATTAATTAGATAAATCAGACGTTTAAAAATTCTTTGTAAAAAGAGAAATAGTAATTTCCTAGAGTAGTGTTTCTATATCTGTAACGAAGGCGATGCTTAAATACTTTTTACTGTGTAAACTTTTTAAAGTAATATACCAGAAACAATAAATAATGAGTAATTAAAACTATGACATCAAGACTCTTTTACCTAAAGGCATATCTTTTACCTAAAGGCATAACCCTAGCTAGGAAGTTTATTTAGGCCTATTCCTCCTCTCAGTTCGTAATACAATGAAAGTTTCGCAACCCATATAATATGACTATCAGCTGTTGTGACGTCACGCGTTCACTGACACTGATAAAGTTCGCGCTATTCTTGAGCGGGCGACGTCACAGACACGTGCCCAATTCTTTGTTATGGATCTGCGAGACATTTATTGTTTGGTTAAGGTTCTCTTACCATAAATGTAAGTTTGAATTCTAATAAAACATAGTGTAACTATTGTATGAATTAGTTTTACAACGTATAATATTAAAATTTATTACCTACAATTTTATAGGTATGATCTTCGTAATATAAGTATGATTGAAGTTCAGGGATGGTTTAAACGATGGGAAACATAAATATAAGTAAAGACATTCTATTAAATCCCTATTGCAGAAAGAATTGCTGTGTCAGTGTCTCGGTGTGGACTGCGGGCGCAGTGGAGAGCTGGAGTACTGAGGCACGCCAGCCCGTCATAACAATTAGTATGTAAAACATTAAATTAATGTAATTTTATAAAAAAAAATTTCTGAATGGAAGCCAAGTAGGCTTGCGATAAAATATATCGTGTAAATTTCAAAAATATGTTCTATATACATTTTCGTCATAAAATGAATTCAAAGTGTCAAAAATTGGCTATGTTTGAATTTATATAAAGCTCCGAACTCTTTGGTCTGTTTAAAAAAAAATTTACGTTCGATTTAGGAACTTGGATAATCTATAATAATTAAATAACATAAATTGTGACGTTTTAAATAATGAACCAGTTCTGGTTTATTATTCAAGATATAAGTCGGTCAAGAAAAAATACAGATTCAAAATAAAATGCGAGTTTGACATTTCAATATTCTATTACCGTTGAAACATCGCAAGGATGGAATCAAAGAGTGGAGAATTATTTGTGATCTGTGAAGGTTCATAAAATATAATATCATAAGATATATTAGACATTATAACTATGTTTACTTTTTTTCATTACCATTTACCATATCGTTTGGTAAATCTTAAGTATATTTTATTGTTTGTAAAGGGTTTTTCAACAAGAACTTTGTTTTCTAAAACAAAATAAAACAAAGAATTTAGAGGAAAATGAATAAAATTTTTATTGTATTACAAAGAGAAAAGTTTGGCAATTATGAATGAAAAATGATATCTGGCAAATGTCCACCACGACCACGCTGACAGATGTTGATTCTTTCATCAAAATTTTTAATCACTTTTTGGCAAAATGGAGGGTCTATTTCGTTAATGACATCACGGATTTTGAGTTTTAAGGCTGCAATCGATTCGATTGGCTCCGTATAGACTCTGTCTTTAACATAGCCCCACAAAAAATAATCCAGTGGTGTTAAATCACACGATCTGGCTGGCCACTTAACAGCTGAATTTCGCGAAATTATGCGCTCGGGAAATTTGGTTTGCAATAAATTGATCGTTTCATTGGCTGTGTGACATGTGGCACCTTCCTGTTGAAACCACATTTCAGTGATATCCATGTCATCAATAATAGGCCAAAATTTAGTGGTTAACATCTCGCGATACCGTGATCCATTGACTGTTACCGCATTTCCAGCCTCATCTTCGAAAAAAAACGGTCCAATCACGCCTCCAGACCACATAGTGCACCACACAGTAACACGTTGAGTATGCAAAGCCTTCTCAATAATTGCTTTAGGATTTTCAGAAGCCCAAATGCGACAATTTTGCTTGTTGACGTACCCTGACAAATGAAAATGGGCTTCGTCTGAAAAAATGATTTTTTCAGAAAAACCAGCAGGTTGTTCCTGAATGAACTGAGCGAATCTGCGGCGATTTGAATGGTCGATCAGCTTTAATTCCTGCACCAGTTGAATCTTGTAAGGCTTCAAAGCCAAATCCTTTCGCAAAATTCGCCATGTTGTGCTTTTGGATAACCCCAATTGTTGAGAACGTCGTGAAATTGACAAATTTTGATCTTCTTCAACACTGTGGCTCACGGCGGCGATGTTTTCTGTTGAACGACCCGGTCGAACACGTGTTGGTGTTGGCACATTTTGTACCGAGCCTGTCGACTCAAATTTCGCGACCAAAATTCTTAACAGCGGTCTCAGAAGGACGATTATGCTGGCCGAAAATATCACGAATTTTACGAAATGTAACTTTAACAGAACCACCATTTTTATAGTGGATTTGAATTATTTTAATGCGATTTTCGAGCGAAATTGAATTCATTGTAATAATTGCCAAAGCACCTGCTACGAATACCGCCAAAAACTAAATGTCAAAACTATCACGTTCTCGGTGTTGCCACAATTGAAAAACAAACTTCTTGTTGAAATACCCTTTATAACATTAATCAACCATTTGTAAATTATAGTTTACTACATAACCTTCACAACTCATCATTTCATTCATTCTTAGATTTATGATTGCACATCACTTCCATATCTTCACATTGTCTCTGGTTTCTTCGTTCTTCTTGTTTAATCTTTGTTTTAAACATTTTAAATCAATGCAGAAGTAGTGACTGTAAGTTATTGTTTACTTTTATTGTGAACAAAAATGACATTTTCATAATGTAAAACTATTTAATTATTTGTTTTTAAGGTATGTATTAAATTATTATTGTGTAAAGACGAAAAAACAAAACCACATCGTATGTTTTTATTACTCTTACTAGTTGATGTAGGACTCGACTTTAAAATTAGAACTATAAAATAAACTAACAATACAATTATAACTATATGAATGTAATCTAACAGATGAAGAGAGTGCCTTCGTCTGGCAATACTATCGGGGCGTAACTCTCAAGATTTAGTTAATTGCTATGAAACGAATGAATGCAATGTAACACAACGTCGGGATAATTTTGAATTCTATTTAATAATTTTCTCGATATCATATTCGTGTTTAAGGGAATACAAGAATACAAATATTTAATATCTTGTAATGCAAGCGGCCCGGGGTTCGGCCTACTAGAGATTCTTAGCTTTATTGTAGTCTTTAAATATCAAAATAAATGTTAACAATGACTACATTATTTCAGAATGCAAGAAATTTCTTTTTTACGCTCTAAGATAAATTTGAATAAAAAATCCAGTAAAAGGACTATGTTTTTCTGCTTCCGTGCTCTGTTAATACTGAACTATGATTTTTAGTTAAGACTAGAAAACTTCTAAAATTACGTTATCTCAGCCGTATAGTTCTTCCAATATCATTCTATCATCATCAGTCATTTTACGATTTGATAAATTGACATTCTGATAAACAATAAACTACAAGCTCCCTCCTTATCAGAATGCCAAATAATAAAATGACTGCTTCACGACTGACTTGAGCGCGACCGCCGCGGCCGCTGCGAAAACCGCTGTGAGAGTTCGAAAAGTGAGTTACAGAATCGCAAGGCTGATGTCAAAAACTGGATGATGTGGTACGACAATTCAATATTAAAGTTGCAGCATTGTCTTCAAAAGTAAGTACTTTACTAAAATGCACCCAACTGATGAATAATGTATAAATATGATAAACAATTTATTTATCTTTAGAGTAGCGAATAAACGATGTGCTACAACCGATAAGATTTCTAGTTCAATAGATCAAATATCAATAATTGCGGAGATATGACGCAAAAGTAATTAATCGGGTCGCATCCGGGATCTTTGATGCAACTAAATAACAAAACACGTCATTTATCATACAAATTATACTTCGCTGGTTTTTTTGAAATGAATGATTATCGTATTTATCCGCGGATCATAGGTAAGCAAACAACTTCAATGGCGATTACGATTTCAATATATCGAAATAATTTACGATATCGACTCTCAGGATGTTGAAAAATCTATATTAAAATTATGTTTCGCCACTAGATGGCGTCATTAGAGTTTCTGGATAATTGAAGTGACAAAATTAATTAACCGAGATCAAGTCGTATCCACCGATATTCCGAGATTCAACACCGAAAAATCTTACAAGTTCCAATACCGTGACCAGTGATTAGTTAGACCATGACCATAAAGATTTTCCGTTTAATCTACGACTTATTTGTCATTTAAGGAACCTTCACATTGGCGTTAGCATCACTTCTAAAAACGTAATAATTGGTGGGAAACCCAGTTTTGTATTAAGACACCAAAAGTTTTAATTTCGTTCTCTTGTATAGATTTGTATGTATAAAATGATAAATATGTATATTAGTAGAATTAACAAATGCAGATGCAGTTACCAAAACACGTCCTTGATCTTCAACAATTATATGGGTATTGATTTAGAAATCCGTCGCCCGAATTTGATAATACTGATTATGTAGGTGTCTCGGTGAACCTTGATTGGAACACCTCCAAGGGATTTTTGCTGCCGGAGTTGCGTCTAATTTTTAAAAAATAATGATTTAAAATTTTGTGTAATGTATTGAAATTCGTAAACAAACCGTACATTTTCTACTTTTCTATTGGTTATTAGAGATGTGACATTCTGCATGAAAAATCGTTTTTTAATTTATCGATTGTTTTTTAGCATGAAAAATCGATGAATAAAAAATAATCGAAATAAAAATAAAATAAGTAATTCTAAATCCAACCTACCCTTTTTTTAAGAATAATAATTATGATGATAAACGTCAAACATTGTGGCAAATAGCCGAAGGTTTGCAGAATAAAACAGATAATGTAGTTACAAAGTCCACGATTTACAGTCGACATTGTTTTTAATACCTACTATGATTAATCCACGATATCGACATGTCATGTCCGATAAAATTTAAACTGATTTAGTTATTCCAGCATCAGATTTCCAGATTCTAGTACTTATAAAAAAATTCAGCTCTCCATTTCTGACAATTTGATTAACTCTTTCGTATTAAACTTAGTTTTGTGTTAAGTGATGAACTTTTACTTTTACTTTAAACTATTTTTCCATGATGACCACAAATTCGTTCATATACACTACTAAACAGGACGTAATTTCTAAAAAATAATTTTCCTCTTTCGTCTCAGCCTGACATACACTGCCGAACATAGGTCAACTCGTTTGAGTAATGAATACAATTATATTTAATACATATGCAAGGGTGATTAACGATGTTGCAATTAAAGTCTAGATAAGCATAACGATGTCGCTAGAAAGACACCTGTTTTCCGGGATATAGTGTTTATCGTTAATTAAAGCAAGACTTTACGCGAGCAAATTAATTACTTTCTTACTGGACAAATGGAAAAATTAACTAATATTTTACGTAATTTGACGATGCTTGCTACCGATTGATTAGGCGGGTCCACACAGAGCGGGCAGCCTAAATTTATATCGTACATGTGAGTAAAACATAATGTACTTTTCACCGCTCGGATGTTATTAGTAAAGTTTCGAAAAGCAAGATCAAAATATTGATATTTTAAAAAATACAGGCATAAACAAATCATATGATATAACCTCACCTTAAAAAATTGACTTTGAGGTGATTCGTTTTACCAATATGGAATAATTATTTAGCGATAATTAGTTAATTTTGTGTCGATTCGATTTGATTTTAAGTTTCGAACTTACATATTAAAGTTAAAGTAATTTCGAAAGTTGACTCTATTTTGAAATAAAATATACAAATTAAGTTACGTTATCATACGTCTTTCAAGATAAATTCAAATGTTACCTTTGCCTGAGTAGGGAATTTTGTAAAATTGTTGGATATGTTATTTTTTTAAACATTTATGATAAAAATGTTGTACTGCAACTCTGACCGCTTTCGCACGGAAGCCATAAGGAAACATATTTTATTATCTGCTCCTATAGGTTGTTATTTAGTCTGTCTCTTCGACAAAGTTTATAAAACAAAAAATCTCTTCAGTTCTATAATAGAAGTACTATCTTCAGTAGTATTATCTTCATTATTAAGTCAGTTATCTTTAACAAACATATCAATAGGGAACACAACAAAGAAAAGTTCAAAGAGATCAAACTCAATTATGCAGGATTTTTAATACCTAGGAACGTTCAAGTAGGCATTGGGATCTAAGTAATGTATCTTTTGATCAATAGGTATGATTAGAGTAAACGTGGTTAATGCAAAACTGTATATTATGTGAATTTTATTTGTTATTTATCTGCAGAACGGAATTATATATATATAATTCGATCCGCACATTGATACTTCTTACCGCGCAGCAGCACTCTCTAGAACCGGCTGACATTCCAGGTTTTTTCGAACAGTTACAACTTGGGAGCCTTCAAGACGGCTGACCACTTCCTTAATGGCCGGCATTCACTTGCAAGCCACCTGATGTTGCAGGTGACCATGGGCGGCGATTAGCACTTAATTCTTAGGTGACCCTGTTCGTTTATCTCCTGACTCATAAAAAATATAGCTGACTTTTATTAGAAAGCTGAAGAGCGGTCGGTGAAAATATCATATAGTTATGCAGATGTTTGTCTATATAAAAAACCTAAACATCGGAAATATAAGACAAGAAAATTTTCAGAAATAAGAAAATTCCGTTATGCGTCAAACGGCCACTAAGCTAGAATCTAACTCTTACAGACAACACGATTAAAAAGACTCTTTGCGTAGTCTTATTTAAAGACTAATTTTAATTTTATTTTGCTTTGGGTGGATTTTTGCATAAGTTTTATTCAGCGCTGCCCGTTAAGGCCGATCAAGGTCAAAATCGTTATACTGCGTCTTCTCATCAATATTGAAGAAACTCATTTTAATGGGTTCGTAACATGGCATAAACCTACCATGGATCTGTTTATAATTTCTTTTCAACTAGATGGGAAAGGAAACAGGAAGAGTTGCACCAATTTAGTTTGATTGACCCCTTGCTGGTACAGGCGTCGATTTGTGGTCGATTTTTATAGCCCGTGAGTACTTCTTGATATAATCAATAGTTAATTTTACAATTGAAGAGTTTTAAATTTAGCGCGTAATTTATTCAAATTAAAATATACTATTTTTGTGTAATACATATAATATATGTACGAACAAATTAGCAATAATATATTTAATTAGTATTTCAGCAAGGAAATACCAACGGAAAATTATCGTCGATATGCAGAAATATTCTATTAACAAATTAAACGAATATGTAAAAGTATATTCAAATTATTATTATATAGCTACATTTACCGAAAAATATGAGTTTTAGTAATAAAGTTGTTGAATAATTGTTTATACATAATAATTAATAATTGTTCATACTATTTTTGTGTTATACATATAATATATGTACGAACAAATTAGCAATAAAATATTTAATTAGTATTTCAGCAAGGAAATATTAACGGAAAATTATCGTCGATATGCAGAAATATTCTATTAACAAATTAAACGAATATCTAAAATTATATTCAAATTATTATTATTAAGCTACATTTACCGAAAATTATGAGTTTTAGTAATAAAATTGTTTAATAATTGTTTATACTATTATTGTGTAATACATATAATATATGTACGAACAAATTAGCAATAATATATTTAATTAGTATTTCAGCAAGGAAATATCAACGGAAAATTATCGTCGATATGCAGAAATATTCTATTAACAAATTAAACGAATATATAAAATTATATTCAAATTATTATTAGTAAGCAACATTTACCGAAAATTATGATTTTTAGTAATAAAATTGTTGAATAATTGTTTATTCAACAATTTTATCACCAACATTTTACCATTCAATAAAATCACCACAGCTTAGATTTTTAATGTTATCCTTTAAAAATATAAGATGTTACATACCTATTATGATTACATCATCTATTGACATTGAATTTTCGATAGGTTATCGTATAATAAGGATCGCTCAAATTAATTGCTCAACAAAAGTGTTGACATAGTACAAAGTAATACAATTACAGGTGTTATCAAATCTGTATCCGCTTATTATCAATCGTAATCAAAGTAATTTCGGATTATAGATTTCAATTCTGATTTCTTATTCAAATTTTGGTTGCCATGTCTTAAGTTTTAAAGTATCATGTAGACTTTAGTAATAAAAGCCATCTACGCAGGATGGTGCTTCATTAAACTCACTGTTATTATCAAAATCGGTCATCGGTGGTTGCTCGAGTTCTGCCTGTACCACGTCTCCTTTTGTAAGAACCTGTCTCCACAAACCTTCTGTATATTCTAGAAAGCGTAGACTGGTTTAAATTCAAGCCCTCCAGCACCAATGCTTCAATTTGAGCAGCTTGTTCGGACGAAGTATCCATATTATGGTTCAGAAACTCTCGATGAGTTAAAAAGCTAACCCAACAATTCTGCTGGGTAACAATAATTCAATTGACAAAAGAATAAAAAATAATAAGAATCAATTTAAAAAAAACACGCAAATCTGATGTTATGAGTAAATTTTCTTTTCCCGGCTATATTCATTTGTTTTACTGCAGTTCTATTTTTAAATATTGCTTTTTTTAAGATTAAGGGCCAGTCCCTCCATATTTATATAATTTAATCTAAAAAGTTTGCATACTTATTAAAAAAAATCATTTCAAAGTCATCCTGAAGTTTGATGCAGTTTATGAGTCCGTCAGTATACATATTATTGTAATGAAAAATTGTCACTAATTTATGTTCCACATAATTTTATGCTTTAATTTTTTTTTCTTTGTAAAATGTAGATAATTCCTTCTATACCTGCAACACAGAAGGTTTCTGAACGCAAATGTAGGTCATACGATTAGGTCATTAAACGTTGTATCTGTAATGTTGAACTAAAAATAATCGCTAATATTCCCTGAGAAACTTATCAATTATAATGGATAAATCTCTTTCAACTTTGGGTATGTTGCCATACGTAATCTCACCTAGGGTTGCCATAACATGAGGCTGCAGATGCAAAAAGGCGACTTAATAATAACAGCTGTCTGTGTTCATGGCACAATCAGCGGCAACCAGTTTGTCTGGTTATGGTAACTCAAGTTCAGGCCAACAGCGATTTGCTATTCGTCATTACTTTTCGTCTTGTAATTTTTGAAGTTATACTTCTTTAGGCGCGTTATGAAAAATTGATGAGAGTGAAATTTTATGATGCGCGCGCACCGTGACACAAAATTAACAGAATGAAGTTGCCCACGGAAGATGCTACGGCATTGCATATAATTTAAAAACAACATTCGAATAATAATAAAATTTATGTTACACTTAATGTAAGAGAATAATAAAAAATATTTATTCATTTCATTTTTCAAATGTAAACTGAACTTTATTGACTATAATGACGCCTTTTCCAGTCTTTGATTATTTAATTGTAATTAATTATTTGCAAGCAATCAAAAACTATTTTTCATAATGCCAAAGAAGTATAACTTCTTACGCGCGTACATAAGTACACGCACCCTTTTTTTTTATAATACCATCTTTAAAGATTCAACTTCTCGGTGATTTTTACAATATACCATTTATTAAGCTAGACTTGCATTAATAACGATAATAATTAATGATATTTATAAACATGCGAAAATCTCGTGTACGTCGTCACATTAATAATTTTGTTAAGACGAAAATATTTGATTGAATCTCAACTTTAAAGGCAATGTTTTAAGGCTGTGTTACATTAAGACACTGAAATAACAGCAAAACTGATCTTAAAAATCCTTTGAAATAACCATTCATTTTTATTAGTATACGTAATACGTATACTTTATATCTATATATATTATATATATAAATATGTTCACGCGAGTAGTAGTCTTATCAACCGGTATGGAGTTTTTGTGCACATAACGTAGTTCTCAAACTGTATGTTTAATCTTTGACACTTTGACCCACTCATACTATTGTTCATAATAAATAATATAAAGTATTATGTTAATTATTTCCTAGATATTATGACATTATGAGACATTTTAACTTGGAGAGACGTACATATTTTTTCTCAAAATTATCTTGACACACACAGGGCCGTCTTAAACTAGGCTGGGACTATTGGGCACACAAGAATTTGGGGCCCTTTTGGAAAGTGATCAAATTCAGTATGATATATTATGTCGAAATTATCGGTCCTTCGGGGCCCCGTGTGCCCTTGTGGTGAAGACGGTATTGGACAGTGGACACACACTAATATTATTTATTTCATTTAAATTATAACAACCATATAAATTAATTAAATAGAATAGCACAAGATCGCATCTTATCTCCATCATCGATAAATACGAATTTGAAAATATTTATAGGAGTAGAAAGGAGTGTGACGTCTGAACTTACTTTTCGTAGTGATTAGACGAAGAAATTACTAAACATAAGCTCAAACCTATAAAAAGGCATTAATCAGTCTACAATTAGCACAATTAATGTCTAGAAGATTCTTTAACATAATCTCGGGTTTAATCACTTAACGACACTGTATTATGAAAACAATGTCTTGCGAGGACGATAACATGCTATCGGAATCCTTTCACACTCTGGTCAGATCTATACTAGGTGATTTGAAAATAATATACAATTTAGTTTATATAATGAGTGGCGTATTATTAATTTAAAAATTCACGTTTATTTATTATCTAATATATAAAATTCTAGTGTCACAATGTTCGTTCCCATACTCCTCCGAAACGGCTCGAACGATTCTTATAAATATTTTTATACATATCAGTAAGTCTGCGGCTACTATTTATCTTTCAAACCCCTAAGTGATCTCCAACTCAAATTTTTTTAAATTATTTTTTTACACAATTTTTTTATGATACAGCATACAAAAATCCATACAACCCTTAATTTTCATGTACCCTCTACGATCAATAAAAAATATTTGTTAGTTAAGAACTTATAACTTGAACCCTCAGAGTTATATAGAGAAATATCTCAAAAAAACCTAAAAAGTTTTGATTCCGGAAAACCGAACAGTCTCTGGGGTAGCGTAGCAAAATTTTCAATGTTATGTACTAAAAAGGTAGGCTAAGTAAAATCACATTAAAGAGAAACGACGTTCGGGGGGGGGGCAGCTAGTATTATTATATATCCATACTATATTTTGATGGAACATAAGACAAACAAGCAGGGTAGGGTCACTTCGAATAAATACTAACAGCCTCCCATGGGCCCCTGCAACCGCTTACGGGTTTGTTACTATTACTATGTGTACAGAGTTAACTTATTTTCCTTCAATGATATAAATAGTCGATCTAATATTTGCGTGGGATTGGTGTACTCAATCGTAGTTACTTCACCCTTACTTAAAATAAATAGAAATTCATTTACTACATAATTAAGTTTTATATACATTTAGATGGAATCCATTTTCTAAGCCTTTAAATATTACCACGTTGGGTATTAGTGAGATCTTTGCGTAGTAGGAAACACCTAATGCTTGATTAACTCTTTTTCATCATAAATTTTGTCGTTCAACCTTCTCTATGAAAGAAGTCTGAGCAGAATATATTATTACTATTGTATCTAATAATTGACTAAATGAAACGTAGTTTTACCAAGGATTTTCTAAATAATTATTTGATACAATGTAGGTATTGAATTATTTGCGGTAAATTAGGTATCGCACTTAATTGAAAAGCGGCGTTATCATCGATTTTTCAAAACTTTCTATTCGAATAGCCAAAAACTTATGAAGTAGTATATAAAAATCTACATTACAAAATATATAGAGCAGTCTTTGACTAACCGCGCGACTCCCAGCTTCAGGAGTCGTGCTTTCCAATCACCGCTATAGGTAAATTTCTTTGTGTGCAACACTCCCTCATACGGAAAACATCAAGAGGCAATCCGGCATGTCTTTAAAAGCGTACTTAGCTCTGGCTTTATCCATCTCAGGATTAGTAAGGAACGTAATAGTTCTTCTGGATTCAGATCCCCTCACGCACCCCTATTAAAAATTAAAGTAAGCAGCTTAGGAAATCTAGGCCTACGCCTGGTATTTTAGAATATAAAAATATAACAAATTCATGTTTTTATATTGTTACTAGCTGCCCCCGCGAACTTCGTTTCTCCTTAATGCCTAGCCTACCTTTTTAGTACATACCAACATGGAACATTTTACTATGCTACCCCAGATACTGTTCGGTTTTCTGGAATGAAAACTTTTAGGTTTTTCTGTAATTTTTCTCTATATATCCCTCTGAATTCAAGTTATAAGTTCTTAATTAACTAATAAAAAAGGGTCGATTGTAGAGAATAGATGAAAATTAAGAGTTGTATGTATTTTTGTATGCTGTATCGTAAGGGGACACCCCTTATCACTTATGGGGTTGAAGGATAGATAGTAGCCGATTCTCAGGCATACTGAATATGCAAAAAAAATCATAAGAATCGGTCGAGCCGTTTCGGAGGAGTATGGGAACAAACACTGTGACACGAAAACTTTATATATTAGATATCTGATATGAAACCGTTGGCTGTACTGAGTGAATGTGCTGAAATATCAGTCGCTTTATTTGTCAACAATTTAACTAAATGCCTTATGACCATCGCACATATAGCTTAAAAGGAATGCTCTGTTAGCTGGTGGTTTTAGTGATGTATAGGAAACTGCTATTTGTACATGACCCCGAAACTTTAGTGATAAAGTGTTTTATCGCTTCCTAGTTGCCAACCTAACCAAATTTACATACTTAAGTTCGCTTGCTTGTAGAATAAAATCACTTAGAACTTATCGTTGTATTTTAATGCGACTTATTTGTATGATGGTAGTGATTCATACATTTTTGTCTCACTTGAATCTTGTCCGTGTATTTGTAAAAAATATTAAACAGTATTTTATTAATTTGTATTGCATTGATATGATTTTTTAAATGTCATAACTTTAAAATTACGTATCGAATTAAAACTAATCGCAGCTAGTATATAATATAAATTATATCATAAGAATTATGATATGAATGTCATTCAGCATATCCAGGTGATAAATCTCATGTAGGCATACACACAAAATGCCCTAAATTATCAATAATATCCAGAAATCATGACTCCAGATATCCGTATCCGGTATTCGACCTTGAACATTTCTCTTTATTGATACCAGCCTTCTATGTCCGGTAGACGTCCAATTTTGAGTCTTAGGCGGTGAGCTCACGATATTTTCTTGCGTATATTTATATTTTCAGGGTCTAAACGTTCAACTTTAGGGTCTCTGCAACTAGCCACTAGTCTAACACTGGTTTTAACAATATATTTGGTTAACAAATTCGATTATTGAGACTCTCGTATATCATTACTTATCCTTGTAGCGCCGGCGCCGTTTATTTATTTCTATTGCTACCGGAGTTTCCGTGTTACATAGTTATGGCTAAATACAATTGTATATAATACAGAGCAGTGTTGGCCCAGTGGTTTAAGCGTTCGACCCTCATACCATAGGTCGTGCATTCGAATCACGGCTGAATGGAATTTTCTTTTTATGTCCCCAATTAGCACATTCTCTCAGACTCTCAGGCCATTTAGGCTTGTCATTATTATTATTACCTATGAATGACAGAAAAACATCAAGTTCCAATTCCATCGAAGCATATCTTAAATAACTCGAAGCATTATATTTCCCCTTTTAAACCAATTAAAGGTGAAAAATGTTAAAGAAAATATTACATGGCATAAAAATATTTAAATTTATGATATTAGCATAACTGTCGTAAACAATTCATAAGTCCTTTATACACTAAAGAGTTTTATGTACGGGCCATAGTATTATTATTGTTGTTAGCTTATACATATATATATATATATATATATATATATACTTACTATTTTTGTCTACAACATTTTAAATTAAAAAAACAGTCAAGTCGTTGTGGTTACAAGATGGCATCCGAATATTAGGTAGGTTTACATTTCTTTTACTACCGTTATTATAAAATGGTGTTTTACTAATAAAACTTAGTTAATTTTTTTAGCATTATCTAGCACACACCCTTGACAAAACACCGACGCAGTTTAAGAAGGCCAAGTGAAATCGAAGATTGGAATTTTTCTAACGATCTCAGTCGATACGCTATAAATGTTTAGTGATTATAGTAGTACCTACTTCTAATCGTAAATCGCAATGTCATACCTATACCGTAAAATAAAGTCGATAGTAGCAATCATGAGATATTATTTTCGATAATTGAAATATATTTATTTAGATAATTCAGATTTAAATTATTAGTTTCGCAAGTGTTATTTTTATACGATTCTCTATAGGATTTCAATTTTTTCAATTTGCCTCATTATTTCGAAAACATTTACTTACCATATAACTTTATGAGTATATTTAGACAAGTTTTTTGTCATTGTGGACCTACAAATATTACATAAAATAAATTAACTTCAGACTAGGTAGATGCCCGTATAAGTGAACGACACAGAACATTTATCCCATCGAAGAGATTAAAGCGTCAGACAAATAATTTCTAAAAAAAATACACAATGAAAACTTTTTTTTTTAATAATACCTTTTCTACTCCCCTGCCATTGTGTCCAGGGACTTTTTCTATATCTAAGCTTCACATCACACATACACAATTAAAACTTTAAGTTAAATAAATATATTTTAAAAACTTCAAACATTAATTTTACTATTTTATCAAGCCGATGCTTGCGGTTTGCGCTTTGCGTGGTCTACCTTGACCGTGTGAGACACGCGAAAGGCAAATATAATTAAAACGAATATTTAAATTCGGAAATCGAAAAAAGACACGTTTTATGGTGGTCGTATATATAAAAATAAGTAAAATATCTTTGGGATATAGAGCGCAGTATTTTACGTAGGTTGATTCAATACCCAATGAATAGTCGAAAATTTTGTACAGTTATAATTTACTTAGAAGATTAATAGAAGACATAGACCCTATATTCTTAATATAATAAACAAATGTTGAAAGACGTGGAGGTCGTCTTCGTATTGTCATGACGAGCGAAGACATGACTTCCACTGCGCATGGCTAGTCTTAATAGATAAAATAGCTTTGCTCCTTGAACTTTTCACTCTCACTTATTCATACAAAATATCTAATATAATAACTATGTTTAGTCTCGCTATATACTTTGAGGCATCTTTGAGATACCTTTCCATTACTTAAAGCTGTTTTGTATTATGATTTGATAAAGATCATATAAGAAGATGCTCATTGCTCCCCAGTACTTGTAGCACCATACTGTAAAATGCTTGAATTAATTGATATATTAAAAGCCAGTAAATCGTATCAAGGAAAAAACAAAGGGCATATAAAAGTTGATTATGAGGCACGGACATCGTAGTATTTTAATTTGTAACTTCATACGGCAATAAAATTTATTTCTTCGTATGACGTTTGACACAGAGCTGCATTAATTGCTTATTTATTCGTGCCGTGTTTATTTCTCGAGTCGATCACGACTCGGCTAATTACCTAACGACTAGTAAGTACTTGTTATCTTAAATTATCGGCGTCAGTCTATGATATATTGTTTGTGCAGATACATTGACAATTGGAATTTTTAACACTTCTAACCTCAGTGATTGTCATATTTGTCTAGTTCGCTATTTGTTTAAATTATAATATATACAATATAACCAAACCAATGGTTATGTAAGCATAATAAAAATTTGATGAATAAACCAAATTTTTGTGTCAGAGACTTATTATGGTACCTATAACTAATTATTTCTAACTTGCCAAGTTAGACCGAAACCAAAGCGCAACAGGTATTTCAACGTACAATAGTTATTTTAATTATTATTAGTAAGAAGGCTTTTGTTTCAATAAAGTGAGGAATGCACTGAGGATGACAATGTTCACTTAAAATAACTAAAAGGATGTCAATGTAAATTTATAATAACATAAGTATCAAAACAGCTCACTTTACAACGAACCTAACTCATCCGATTTAGTTAACAACAAATCAAAATTCAAAAACCATGTCAAAATTTAATTCAAAATCGTTGACTTGTTTTAGGCTATAATAAAAACTGAACTGTCAATTCTCACTTATTGTGATCAACATTACTGGAGCGAAATATATTTAAATACATAAACTTCTGTGATTGAACAATAAATAATGATAATGTATGCAAATAAGACAAGAGATAAACTAAAATAGTGAATAATGTTGTTCCTATTTTGAAATATGATTCGATAAACGAAAAAGGCTTTGTTATTGTTGTAATGAAAGTTCGTTGCTCTTATTTTAAGGAAATATTGACCTACTCCCGATATATAATATGTATATTAGAGTCCAATCTGCAGTCGTTTGTAAGTAATAAGACTTAATGAAATTATACATGTGAATTTATTTTTATAGTTACAAAAAAATATGGATTTTAATCTAGTTTTGATATAGATGCTTAAATTTACAGGCTATTTGTTTTAATGTTAACAAATATTAATTGTGTGATAACCTCACGTAAAATGCGAATGTATTCTTTTGTATTATTTATTTGTAAGTTCATTGTCAATTCACCCCTCTGAACCCTGGTATTAAAGTTAAACATAAGTATTTTTAAATGACCTACTTATGATACTAGATAATGTAATAGTTTAACCCGAGTCATATAAAGATGAACAAATGATTTTAATAAAAATTTCATAGAATAAGTTATATAAAATTATAGTTCATATTAAAATATCACTTAAACAAAGAGACAATAATTGTTCTTTTAATTTCACCATAATCACTATTTTCAACATCGTAGACAAGTTTTACATCCTTACTATGTGTTAATAATTTAAGACTCATTGAGACGCTTATTGACTTAAAAAACTTACCCTTATTAATTCCGAGACTGACGGTACAAGTTATGTTGTTGAACTGAATATCCACCGGTTCCCGATTGGGAACGCGGGACAGTCCCCTAGGCTCCTGTGAAGGTGTCGGGCACTTTGAGGAATGTGAAGGAATTGATGGTGTACTTAACGAAGACCTTCCATCACCCTCCATATTTCCCGTCCCTTCAGACTTATACGACACACTTTGATTTTCCACAATTTGAACACCGGCTAGCATCATTATTACATAAATTGAACGCGCGTGTTACACTTATTACGTCGCGCGAACGAATGCGCTAGCGCCTCGACGATATCAGAAGCCTTTTGTCTGTTTGGTAAATTATAACGCGTTGTTTAAGCTGCACTTCTATTTTGTAAATAATTGGCATATTATGACAGATACGTACGTGGAACAATGGGCTTTATTGACGACTTGTAAACAATGTCTCTTTCAGACAAAGGAGATGCGACGACGCACTGAATGGGTGACATGCTTTCTCAGTAATTATTACCTACTTATTTACATGTATACGAATACTAATAATAGCACAGTACAATGTATTTGTGTCTAGATCATATAAGTACATATGTACGTAGTTTGGCTAATGAAATGGTTTTGTGAGTTACCAACAATTAAATAGATTTAAATCCATACAATATTACAAAATTAATGACTGAGTGCAATTAACAAGTTATTAATACATAAATAATTGTGTTTACCAAGGTTTAAAATATAAATAATATAATTAATTGTGTGAGAAGATTTTTAGAAAAGCGACATCTTGTGGACTACTATGATACTAAGACGATTATTGTTATTATTAAGTAAAGAATACTTAGATAGATAATATTTACTACATTCTGTGATATAACGATAGATGGCTTAATTACTTGAAATATAAAAATCTATTAGAAATTTAATTGTTACTGTATACAATACGTTGTTTTTTTTTCAATGTTTTGGAAGACAGGTATTTGCCTATACCTACTCGAAGGTAAGATTAAAACTTAAGTAGTAAGTCACACCTGCCTAACATATTGCCAATTGCTATTTTTTAAACAGTGCCACATGCATGACCAACGCAGGAAACAAATTAATTAAACATAATTTAAAACGCCTGCCCAAAAATTATCACAACTGAATTTTACGAACTGCTAACAATTTAATTATATTTCAAATATATTCTATATATTCACCATAATAAAATATCTAGCTCAGTTCATTTTCATAAACGGAAAATACCCCTACATTAGTTCTTGCGCCTCGGAAGTCTGGTCACCACAACACAGGAATATTACATGCGCCTGTAAACTAATGCAACAATGGAATAAGCTATTAAGTTTTATTTATTTGAACAATCTTTATTAGGAAACGCCAATATACGTCAGTGCACGAACTCTGCCTATATGTTCTACTATGAAATATATGTTCCTATAATCATGAAACCATTAGACTGGTGAGTCTTACCCCCCTTAAGGCCGATTTACATTATCTTAGTGTTTAGGAGAGTGCTTTAGTACAACTTGAAAGGCAAGTTCTTTAGCGTAGCGTTTACTAAAGCAAGTAGCGTTTACATGTTTCAACTAAAGTACTATCCTAAAGCACTCTCCTAAACACTAAGATAATGTAAATCGGCCTTTAGGGTTCATGGTAACATTTAGTAGGCTTAGACTTACAATGACTCCGTATGTAAAAAAGTACTGGATTTCGACATACGAAAGTCCGCGCTACATCTCGACTCTGACTTGACCCTCAGGCCGCAGGAAGCACCCGATCATGTCTACAAAACACAAATAATTTCGTTAAAGCTATTTACTTCATTAAGGCATAAGCTTTCATATTGAATCATTCGAGTCGGTAGGTAATTAAGGTATTTGAGAAGAGTCCTAGAATTAAAACAAACGTTTAGGTACGTGGTTGGTTAGAAAATAATTCATAGAATATAGGATATTTAATTAATTAAAGTTATAATAACTTTAATATGAAACTTCGATTTGATATGGATCGTTACTTTATTATCTTACCTGACTTACTCGCCTTTTGTATGATGGCGCAGTGTATTTCTGTATCTACCAAAAGGATAATCGTAAAAATTATTTATATTGACGATTGAAAAGTGCATGCTACAATTTTTATTGGAATTTTGGTATCCATAGATCCATTAAACCATAGAAAATTTTAGCAAAACGAACGCGTTAAAAATTGCCACTCTTCTGTTGCTTAAAGGGCATTTACATTCGCATTCTACCGGATTGACTATTTTTAGTTTCGTTGCAAAAACCAGTGTTGATCAGATATTTTTTTATTTGTTGTTGATTTTTTATTTTATTGAGATTATCTGAACTACTTAGTGTTAAGTCGTTCGATAACAAATAGGTGGGAACATAAATTTGCACGATTAATGATTTATTTACCTCCTTAAGTCTTTGTATCATAAAAATAATACTCAACACACCCGCCCGCGACCCCACATCTCTACGCAACACCAAGGGATCTACTCGGAAAGGGATTGGTCGTCGACGTTTCGAACCGCTTTGTTGAATACGGTCAACTTGAAAGAGGCTGCTACTACAAGTATTCCGATGCTGGATGTGGTTTTAGGAAGAGTGTCTTCGATAATAGGAGAAACGACAAAGGGTGTTTTTTTAGCGGAAAACGCGAAAACTTGGGGTTTTATTAAGTCGACTCCAGTCCGAGACTCGGTACCGGTTCAGTACCGGACAAACTTATGTCTGAAGTTTAAACTCTGCAACGTCCTATGAAATACCAGCACAGCCAGTGTATAGAGTATCCCCAGTTCTGTCATCCACATAGCAATTGCAACATATAATTAATATGCAGAAGGAACAAGGAACAGCCTTGTCGGACCCCAGTCATCAAAGGTTTAACGTTGTAATATGCTCCGACGATGACGACCTTGATGCTCCGATCAGCGAGAAAGCTGGAGATCTAGTCGCATAATTTCTCGAAGAGCCCATAGGCTTTTTTGTAGGACTATTTAAGATAAACATTTCCAAAATACATTACATACATATGTGTAATTTTTTGGTAGATTTTTTCCTACTAATACTTGATATTTTGGACAAATCACATCACTCATTCACACAACAATATCTTTATAAATTGTAGGCTACGTTGTTATTCTGATGTATAAGCTATATTATTAAAGTTTGATTATATTCCATTCAGTAGTTTTTACGTGAAAGAGTAACAAACATCCATCCATACTTTAAAACTTTCGCGTTTATAATATTAGTAGGCTAAAAAAAGGTTTAGGTTAATTACTTCTATTATTTATCGAATAAGTGTTTTGTTGCTGTAATGGTACAAAATAGGGTTAAAATAGAAAAATAATTAAAATTGATTTTGCTATTTAGTATAAGACGAGGAATAGACTAATGAATGATTTAGGTATGTTAATAAATCTTTATAATAAAAGCACATCAGATAAAATATAAATGTTTTTGTTCAGCACGATTATAAATTATGGACGCTATAATCCACGATTAATTATAAAAAATGATTCCGGTATCCAAGTAATTACAGAATTATTAAAATATTTGAATTACAAATAAGCTGCCTAAACTTAAGAAAAAGTAGCTTTATATTGCATATATATATATATATATATATATATTGATATATTATTAGTGTAATAATTTAAGATAATCTGAGGATTTTCTGAGTCTTAACCCAGATTCTTTGGAAAAGTTTATTTTCTTTTATATAATATATACTCGTAACCAAATAGAAATATCGATCACGACTACAAAGTTGGGTTTTTGTATAGCGCGATACCAAAGGCAAAGATCCCATCAGCGATACGGATATTCAGAGAACTTTCGTTGCAAGACATCGGTTTTAGAAATTTCAGTGAACCGGAAGTGGTTCACTGAAATTGAGAATAGGTAAATACCTAAAACAAGAGAAACGAAAAATCAAATATAGAGCAAGTGTATTATGAAATTTGTTCTTTTTTCGAAATTGCGATACTTTGAGATCACAAAAAAAATCTACTTATTTGAAATATGACGGTGGCACTGTTTGATGCTAAAGACATCCTGAGCCAATAGTGTTAGATTCTAATTATGATATACAACCATCTGAACTAGATTAAAAACATCTAATTTTGAAGTCAGTAAAATTCATTTCTATAATTTAATACTTGGTACAGTATACACATAGCGACTGGATTCCGAAGTGTTTTGTTACCAATTATTTATATTATTATATATTACGGTTAATTTGAAATGTATTTATTTTATCAACAAACAAGAATCAAATGTAAAACAAAAAAAATATAAATAAGTATATACATATATACCTATATTAAAACCTTTTTATGCAACAAAATGAATAAAGAACAACTAAACAGATCAGTATCTGGTGCAACATCGTTAGGAGTGCAAAATGCACCCATTAAAGGAGCGAAGAAGTCTCAAGTAAAGTTAGTAAATAAATAATAATTAAAGCAACTGAAACTAAAAGGTAAGCTGAAGATAATAGGTTCATAACAAAAAAAACAGCAGGTGAATAGCCCAAACCACAGTAAGGGCAAAAAGAAAACCTGACAGACCGAAAAACATAAGTCTGACGAATAAACAGAATATACAATACCAAATGTATCTCTTTTATTTTAAAGAAAAAATAAATTCATAATGAATGTTATTATATGTTCCGTGTTTCTTTATATTATGACGATAAGAACTTGAACGTCATTTTTTATTTCAATATTAAAATCCAAATAAAATGAAATGTTAACAGATAAGCACAACAATTATTATAATAAAACCTTAATTACTTCGAAATAAAATATACACGACGAGGTGTGTTGGAATTACAGGTTTTGTTTGTCATCAACAAAGCGCTATAGCCCATCCTTGGCCTTTCCTTCCAGTTCCAATTTGTAGTCAATATGTTTTGGTACCTATTTCAAACCTGGTATCTACAGGGCTTTTTGTTGCGCCACTGATTTATTTATTTATGTCAAAATTATTGATTACCTAGTCAAATCGCGACGGTTATCAAAGGTTTTTTTAAAAAGGAAAACTTTATTAAGTAAATTACACTTAATATTCTTAACTTATAGTCGATACGAGACTCTTATTCTAAGTTGGTCGATGTTAGACCCTATCACTATGGTGGTCGATATTAGACTACCTTTTATATAATCATAATCTTACAGCTAAAACCCCTTACATGATAACTTTGATTCGTGGTACACAATGGAATAATAAGACTAAGCATTGATTGCATTAATGCTTACGGTGCTATTTGGGTATCTGTGTGACATTGTAACTTTTCCCTCCTTAAGCTCGAAATCATCTGAAGAACAATTTTTCGGAGGATGGTTTCGGCCTTGAAATATTATACATGTTTTTATCTTTTTGTATGCCAGAAAGGATATAAGACTTAAAATTAAAATTACATATAGAATTATTGTCCCTAAACTGACACTATTGGTTTTCACTACACTATCACTTTGATTTTCACTGTTTTGTAGGGCGTATGATAATACTTTTAAATTGGTTAAATCAACCCCATTCAGCTTAACAGGATTAATGTTGCTCTGGATACTGATCTTCAAATTTTCAGGTAAATTTACTAGCGGCAGCTTTTGAGATATAAGCTTCTCACCGTTACTGCTATGTATTCTTAAATTGTGATTTGCAATGTTATATTGGCATTTATCTTCTATGGTTAAAAAGTAAGTATTTATGAGAGTGTAATGTAAAATTTCATTATCACAGGTTCTAACCAGATCAACAGGTGATTTAGAGTAGATTATCCATCGGTTAATCTGTAAAAGTTCTACTTTAATTTCTTCGAATTCTATTGGAATTTGTTTGCAAGAAACGTTGTGAGAATATTTCATCAGGTCCAGGATACAAGTGTCTTCAACAGGTACCATGGTCTGCAGCTCATCACAGAGGTATATTTCTTCTTCTATATTCTTACATGGTGTCGACAGCGATTTCGCTTTCAACCCCTTCGCAATAAGGTAAGGATACTTGGGTAATATTATTAAGGTAAGGTTTGTTTCAGGTTGGGTGATAGGTAAGGGTACAATTTTATAATAAAAATAAGTTTCTTTCTTAACTAAGGGTATTTCTAATACTAAAGTAATAACATTGTTCTTAAAATACGATTTCAATGTCATGGACTGTTCAATTCTTACAATATTTTCAGGAATTACTTTAAATATCAGCTTATCTGTTTTCTCTATGATTCTAAGTACATTAATGAGTTGATTAGTATTAATTATAGATTGATGTAATACGCCCATTCTACTGAATGCTAAAATGTTTTCAATCTCGGTCAATTTTGTGTAAATTATTTGAAAATTATGTAAGAAGGAATTATAGATATGTGTTATTTGGTTAACATGTGAAATAATTGAAATGTCTTTAATATTTTTATTAATTTTATTAATTGCATCACTTAACACGTTCACTGCGGCAAGTAAAATAATAATTTTTCTAAGGTGCGGCGGCGGGCCAAAATGCGCCCCCAATGATATTTCCGCCGGTGCGTGGCAGGTCTTTCTAGACCCAACAGCACTAGGATAGATTAAACTCCTATAACTTTGTGGAAACATAATGTATACATTTTTTTTTTATATTGTTAGAATGACCTTGAACCCAACTTCCTTAGGTTTGATTCGCCCCGGGATCTGGCAAACAGGAAATGAGAAATAAAGCAGGAAAAGCGGCAGGCCGATATCGACCTGAACCGCACTAGAATATATTTTTAGTAGTGATGGGACAGAGAAATATCGAAAATAAAACAGAATTATCGTAAACTCAACTCAAACTCAAACTCAAAATATCTTTATTCAAGTGGGTAACCAAGTACACTTTTGAATTGTCAAGTTAAATTAATCGTAAATTAACATTTACTACTAAAGGAACTGAAAAATTTATTTATTTACTTATGTATGCCTGTCTTGGAAACAAAAATACTTTTTATTTTTCTTAGTGGAAAATATTTCTTCACTGCTGTCACTATCACTGTCAATAACTGCAAGGCGAATTACTCTATTTTCCAAAAATTGTATTTTTCTTGTATTGCTTGCCATCGTTGATAATATCGAACGCTATGTTAGATCAGTTAGATAGCACAACACTAACTGGTCGGGCGCGCGCTCTGTGCGGTATCGGGTCGCCAGCTGCCTGTTGGGTGGGCGGGCTGAAATAGGCCCACTGCCGCACTCAGCGGATGCAAAGCAGCGTCAGTGCGTGGTAGGTCGATAAAAGCCTGCCGTTATGTTTTGATGGGGAAAACCTACAATTTTGACCGCAAGATGAAATATATATTTGTCCCTGTCGAATTTTTACAAACACCTGAGATAATCGTTACGCACCAGCGAGAGGGACATAGATTTCTTCGTCCGCACCAGCGGAAATACCGCGGCAGGCTGATATCGGCCTGTTACGCAGTGAACGTGTTAATTGTTCGAGATTGTTTGTAATATTTATAGTAGAGTTTGCAACAAGTCTTATCATTTCGGATATAACAGTAGTTTTCTTTTCCAGAGAATGTTCACGAGATTTTACATTTTTTATTAAGTTGTCATATTTAATAGCATCATCGTAATCCAAATTTCCTGTTATCATTTTAACTAGAGATCCCAAAGGATTAATGAGTCCTCTTTTCTGTCTGTTAATTAGTACAATTTCTGAATATTTGTTCAATGTGATATTTAACATATAATTAACTTGAAGCTTAACATCATTGAAGTATATTAACGAAGGGCTACTGGTATTTAACTGTAATTCTACTATTCTATTTAGTTCTATATACCTATGCATATTAAATTCTAATTCTTCCTTAATAAGTTTAATATCTAATGTCTTAATTACTATCCACTTATCATACGTAATCATAGCGGTTCCTTCTCTAAGAGGAAGAACGCCTGGATTCTTCTCAACCTTTTGAAGTTGAAGGGCCCGGATCGTTACTGCTTGGGTCACTAGCAGGACGAACCTGTGGGGGACGTTTTATGTCTTTTATTGGAACATTTTTATCTTTTGTGCTAGTTTCTACCAATACTACATTTCTTTTTATTTTACCCTTAACTTTTGCTTTTTCATACCTGGGCTTATCCTTGCTTCTACGTCGATTTATGCCTTTAATAAAAACATTATCACCTTCATTTAAATCAAAATTAGTTTCTCCTACTCTACTTTGTTGAACTTTTTCTTTCCTAGTTCCTATTTTATCGGTTAAGTATTTGTATAAGTAGTGAGTTCTTTTTGCATGATCCCTAACTAGTTGTTGAGTATATTCTTTATCAAAATTTAAATTGAATTAATTGTTATTTTCTGTGTGACCAAATACTACTTCAAACGGAGTGAGACCTGTTACTGAATGGATTGTTTGATTGTAAGCCATTATAGCATAAGTCATCACTGATGTAGCATCTGTGAATTTATGTTCATACTTCGCAAGTCTATATATTTCTAAAATTGTGGAATGGAATCGTTCTATTAATCCCATTGAGTTTGGATTGTTAGGGGTGCCTATGTGAATGTCTATTTTATATAATGTCATTAAATCTTTCATGAGTTTATTATTGAATTCAGAACCAGGGTCTGAACTGATTTTAGTAGGTACACCGTAGAATGAAAAATACTTTATAAGTGCCCTGACTACTTCAGGTGTTGATCTATCTGGGATTTCAAAAGCTTGTGCTAACTTACTAAATGCGTCTAATATGGTTAAGTAATATTTTCCTTCTATGGAGAATAAATCTATAAATAATTCTTGAAAAGGTCTTGATTGAGTTTGTGTAAGTTGTAATTGAGGTTTAAATGGTCTACGATCGTATTTCATACGTTTACAAGTGTCGCATGAATTTATTAAACTGGTTACGGTTTCTTCTAAATTTGTCCAAAAATAAACTCGTTTTAAATGAGAAATTGTTTCTTTAATACCTCGGTGACAGGTTTTGCCTACGTGATACTTCATTACTATTTCCTCTTGTTCTTTTTCGTCAGTGACATTAATTACTCTTTCAGTGCATTCATAAAGCTTTACGGTTTCTTTTCTAAATAATGAAATTAATACTTGTGTGAATAATTGTCGGTGTGCTTTATTTTCGTAATAGATAAAGTATTTAATTTTGGGTCTAATATATTCTTTAAGAAATTTTTTTATTAACTCGGAATTATCTAGGGGTAAGTGAACCTCTAAAATCTTTTGCTTGGGATGTGATCGAATTTTAACTGAAAGTTCATTTTTAAACCATGAGTGTATTAATATTTGGTTTGGTTTTGTATCTATAGCTTCGTAAAGTATGGGAATGCCATCTGTATCCATATCTTCAGCAGAATGTGCTGTATCTGTACTAGAGTTTATTGTTAATGTACGTGATGATGACCTGGAATTAACTCGAGATGGAATAGACTTAGATACTTCAGAAAAAGACATAGAGTTACTGTTATCATTTTCAGGTTCTTTACTTTGGTTGTTTTGTCCTAATCGTGTTATTGAATCAGTTAATTCTTGAATATAGTCTTCAAGATTTCTATCAGAGTTATCTACATTAACTACCATTGATTGATTATCTTTATCGTTTTTACCTAAAGCATTTAATTTAATACGTGAGAGAGCATCAGCATTGGTGTTTTGCTTTCCATTCTTATGAATGACCTTAAAGTTGTATTCAGCTAATCTGAGTTTATATCTAGTCAATTTACTATTTGGTTCTTTAAGAGAATCTAGCCAAGCTAATGGTCTATGGTCTGTATAAATTGTAAATTTTGTTCCATATAGGTACGGACGAAAGTGTTTAACTGCCCATACTATCGCTAATAACTCTTTTTCTATAGTACTGTAACGTTTTTCTGTGTCATTCAAAGTTCTACTAGCATATGCTATTGGTTTATCACTGCCTACTTGGCCCTGCGAGAGTACAGCTCCAAGTGCATAGTCAGATGCGTCAGTTGTCAAAATAAAAGGCTTTGTAAAGTCGGGATATTGGAGTAATGGTGCATTAACAAGAAGTTCTTTGCATTTTTCAAATGATTTTAAATAATTTTCATTAATTACAATTTTACTGTTCTTTTTTAGACATGCTGTCATGGGTTGTGTAATCTTTGAGAAGTCTTTTATAAATTTTCGATAATAACCAATAAGTCCGAGAAAGCTCTTAATTTCTGTCGTAGTTTTTGGTACTGGGTAATTAAGTATAGCGTCTATTTTGTCGGTATTTGGTTTTAGTCCGTCAGGTGTAATTGTATGTCCTAAGTAATTTGTTTCTTTGCAAAGGAATTCCGATTTATCGAGTTGGACTTTAAGGTTGGTCTTTCTAAGTCTGTCGAATACTAGTTTTAGTTTTATTAGGTGTTCGTCGAGGCTAGATGAAAAGATAATTATATCATCTAAGTAAATTAAGCAATGTATGCCCTGCAGTCCTCTAAGAATATTGTCCATTGCTCGTTGGAATGTCGCTGGTGCGGTCTTTAACCCAAACGGCATTCGAAGGAACTCATAGTGTCCAAATTGAGTTGAAAAGGCAGTTTTAGGTTGGTCTTCTTTTTCTATTTCCAGTTGGTGATAACCACTAGCCAAATCAAGTACTGAGAAGTAACAGCTTTTACCTAGTTTGTCAAAGAGGTCAGTTATATTAGGTAATGGATATTTATCGTCTATTGTAATGTCATTCAGTCTTCTATAGTCAACAACCATCCTAAACTTCTTTTCACCACTAGCGTCAATTTTTTTTGGTACGAGGTGTACAGGTGCACACCATGGAGAATTAGATTCTTGTATTACATTATCTTTTAAAAGTTTATCTATTTGATTTCTAATTTCAACAGCTTCGGCTGGAGATTGACGATAAGGCTTTACGTAAATTGGGTCTTCATTAGTTGTACGAATTTTATGCTTAACTTGATTAGAAAAACTTAATGGTATATGCTCGCTGTAAAAAATATCTCTATATTCAAAACACAAATTAAAAATTTTAGTTCTTTCTTCCTCATTCATATGTTCAAAACGTAATTTTGACAAATTTTGTTTCAGAATTTTATCAATGTTATAATCATGAATTGTTTGAGTATTATTTATATTAATTATTTCTTCATTGTAACTTGTAACTATTAGAGGTTTAGTGAATTTAATTTCATAGTTTTTATCAGATGAATTTTGTATTATAGTGGTAGCATAACCGTTTTCGCATTTTACAAGAGCAGATGGTGTTCTTATACCTTTACCAAAATTAATTGAATTTAATATTGCTTGTCCATTAGGAAGATTAACAGGAACCTTAACACGAGTTTCAGATCGTGCATCAACATGAATGCCAAAAGGTGGACTATAAATAATTGGTATTTCTGTGTCACGAGTTCTTAAAATTTGATTTTTCATGTCTATATTAGCGTCAAGTTGTTTTAATAAGTCTGATCCTATTAAACCGCCATAATCGCTATCCACATTATAGATATAAAATTTATGATAATCTGTACTACAAAAAGTTTTAAAGAGAGGTATATAAATTACTTCGTTATGGTGACTCTGTGCGTGTGTACTCACGACTTCGAATGGCTCATAATATTTAAATTCTGTCAAATACTTATTGACTATTTCAGGACTTATAAAGGATCGTGAACTACCTGTGTCTATCATAAACTTACTATTTACTTCGGGAATTTCAATATGTGGCAACTTTAAAGCACCGTGATGATTTAATTGTATTACTTCGGTTTGTCGGTTATTGAGGCTTGTGTATGAAAATTTTCAGGTTCTGAGGTGTCAACCGCTTCTTCTGAATTTTGTTCTAATTGACAATAATTATCTGGTGTAAAATCATTCGGATCTATATTATAATATTCATAGGGATAATTATCTTCGTGTGTATAAAATGTTTCATGATCGTAATCTGTGTAGTTATTCATATCGTCGTTCATGTAATTTGTATAAAATAAATTATTTGATGTTCTTGGTGTCATAAAATTTGGCTTAGCTTGAGGCGCCGTTCGCATCGATACATCGTTATCATATCTATGTACCGGTCTTGGTTGATGATTTTGTGGGATACCAAATTTAAATTGTTGTTGATTCGTTGTTTGGGGGAATTGCCTGTATCCAAATTGAGGTGGTCCACCACCAAACTTAAATTGTGAATTATTAGGATTATTAGGATTATATAACCCTTGCTTTTGGTTGGTACCGAATTGAAAGTTAGAGAAATTAGGTTTAAATCCTTGAGGTTGTTGTTGTGGTTGTATTCCAAATTTGAAATTCATTGGAGGCTTATTTTGGTGTTGGGGTAATTGATTAAACTTATTAAAATTATTTTGTGAAAAATTATTTCGTGATAAATTATTTTGTGGTAAATTATTTTGTGGAAAATTATTTTGTGTTAAATTATTTTTTTCATTAATATTTTGAGTATATTTTTGTCTATTAACACTACGTGATTTATATTGGTTAAGGAAATTTACTTCTTCCATTACTACACTGAGCGCGTCTTCTAGAGTTGTACATCTATGTAATCGGACAACGCGTATCATATCTTCGGGCAAATTGAAAAGGAAAACATTTAAACATGTATGGTTATATATATTCATCTTCGCGTTCTTAATATTCTCGTCCTCTATTAAATTAATTTTTGAAAATAATGTGCTACGGACGCTTTGGATTCGATTACAAAAGCTTAAATATGACTCGCCTTGATTAATTTTAATATTTTCTAATTCAATCGAAATACATTCTTCAGTTCTAGGATCTCCGAAATGTTGGATAAGAGTTGTTCTTAGCTCCTCCCAATTATTGATGTCTTGTCTCTCGCTTATTAAGTGGCTCGCCTTACCTCTAAGGCGGCTTGTTATAACATGAAATATGTATATATCTTGTGCTATATTCGGACGTTCTGGCCTAAAGGCTCTAATGACATACTCACTTTTTTTTAAAAATAAGTTTAATAGTTTTTGTTCCCCATCGAACTTAGGTATAATATTTAGAATATCAGTTGGAATTGTGCGTATTTCTTGCATTTTAAAAAAAAATATTTATTACAATAATTAAAAAGTTTAAATTTATATTCTTTACTTATTTACTAATTCAATATAATTTTCTTTTGTTTTCAATTAAAATCTTTATCAACTTAAAATTACTTAAATCTATTTTACACAATACACAGTCAAACGGAAATAAAATGGGACAGGTTGGAATGCGAAGAGGTTTACTCACATAAGTCTGCAACCCATTTCTTCTATTTATAACTGCTTCTGCTTCTTTCACTTTTTACCTTTTACCGTCGAATTACGCGATCAATAATGACTTATTTGTTTGGTCGTAAAATATCCGTTAAATGCGTAAAAACACACGCGCAAACCTACACTCAGACTGATTTTAAGTCTTCACAGGCACAGGATCACGACGGATATCCTACCGGCTGCGCCAGTCAAATCGCGACGGTTATCAAAGGTTTTTTTAAAAAGGAAAACTTTATTAAGTAAATTACACTTAATATTCTTAACTTATAGTCGATACGAGACTCTTATTCTAAGTTGGTCGATGTTAGACCCTATCACTATGGTGGTCGATATTAGACTACCTTTTATATAATCATAATCTTACAGCTAAAACCCCTTACATGATAACTTTGATTCGTGGTACACAATGGAATAATAAGACTAAGCATTGATTGCATTAATGCTTACGGTGCTATTTGGGTATCTGTGTGACATTGTAACTACCTACTAAGTAATGAATAAATACTTGATGTCACAATTCTTGAAGTGCATTCATTTTATTTCACTGATACCCGTGTTTCATTCCTAACTCTACGGACATAGAACGGTCTACTATAAAGCCGACCAATCAGGGACAGCCTACAGTTGACAATTTGACAAGTTTAAGATTGTAATTTGACGGTTTCACTTCGATAGATTACAATCTACCGAATAATATTACGTTAAATTGTAAGCAGTAGGTACGTTGAGGTTCACAATCTTTCGACAGTTCACAATCTCGCGAGATAGATTACAAATAATAAAAAAAAAGTTTCATTTATATAATATAATTTAAAAAAAAAATTGTTTCAGAAGATGTTATGTAGATTCTAGTTGTATTGAATCTGAAAAGACTTCAGTTTTGTCAGGTATTAATGAAGCTGTATTATTCCAGATATCTAGCAAGGTCTCATTATTATGTTTGTTATCTTTGATCTGTAAATATGTATATTTGATGTTTAATCATCATCATTAGATGTTTTCGGTTGTTGATGGATTTAAAGAAATAATTCTTTGGAAAATTTTAAAATTTTGAAGATCCTTATGTATTTTTGGTGCATTTTTGGTGCATTTTTGAGCCTGCTTTTTATATAATTCATTTTGTATTATTGGACATTGAAATCAGTTATTATTTCTGCACAGCACCCGTTGCTACATGTGTTTTTCATTTATTAATATGTATAATTGAATTTAAATGCGATAACTGCACACTGGCACCCTGTAAAAAAAGTAAACTAATTTGTAAATAAGCATTAATCTATAAAAATATAAGAATTAAGATTATAGGTTGGTTACGTGAGAAACAAAACGGTAATTAATATGTCTTCGCCTGTCTAATTCTATCTTGGAGTTTAATTGCCTTGGAGGCTGTTTTTGATCGAAATATAATATATATGTTAATTAAGTAAGGTTATAATTAAAGCGCAAAAAACATGATGTTTGTTTACGTGTTTATAGGCATATATTTACTTCATAGGGACTGGTGCGACGCCAGAAATGCGTTCTGGCAGGTTCTTGTTGATCAATATTTAATTTGAATTTCTAAGCTAATACTTAACAGATAAAAAAATAACTTAGTATTTAGGTTCTATAGTCACTAATAAATACTACCAACATATTCGCTAAATAATAGTGTTGAACCGAGTTTAGTTTTTACCGACATCTAATGCCCAAACGATTATGTATTTATTGTATTATGGAACTTAGAGAGTAGAATAATTTCATATTAACATTTTCATACCTGTATATAACTTTGCCTCATAATATACATATGAATATGTTATTCGGTTCTGACGTCACCCAAGTTATGAGCTGAAACACTTGTAAACTGGTAATATTTGTGAGCTGCTGCGCAGATTTATGTATTTTGCCTTTTGTTTTATGTTTGCGCATGCGTCTATTTTACTATTTACAGAGATGTATTGTTATTTTATTAAATTTATTGAACTATTCTGTACTTTCCATTCCCATGTACAATACATAATCCTACAAATATTAACAGCTATTCAGTATGATATAAATCTACTTGAGTTTTTATTATCATTCAGTTAATTGTGACACGTAGTATCACATTATTAAATCTGTTATTATTGCAGCGTGAGCGACTTTATTGGCTGTATAAATGGTAATGCCAAATTTATATACATTTTATCTTCTGCCTGCAAGATTTTCGCGCCCTCTTCAACAACAATGTTTATTTATGAGTATAGTTCTACATATAAAATAAAGTTTCCTCGGGAATCACACTATCTATTGGTTATATATCCCCTAACTACAGACAGGCCCGCTACCACACATAATTTAATAATATTTATTAGATTTTTATGAAATCACAATTTTTAAAGAGTCTTTTTTTTTATAAGTGAGTAAATAGATCGTAGAAGTAGATAGGATAGGAGGAGTAGTTGGTAGTAGAGAAAAAAGAACAAACATTTAATATATTTTATTACATTATAAAACAGATAATTAAATCGACTTATGAAACATTAGACTACATAAGCTGATGTTTGACCTTTAAGAAAATTCTCGGCCAATGACGGGTCAAAGTTATACAACTATTAATGCTACTTCAAACTAGCAATGACTATAAGTATGTAATATTAGATGAATGTCATAAGGGCCAGGTTTGTCCCAAAAGCTTTTAGGCTGCTTATTACCCAAAAGGGTCAACTATCTAAATTTTTTAATGAAAACAGTTTATCCGAATGAATATAACATCGAGAAAACAGTTAAATTACTGAAAGATAATACCAAGTAGCCATGAAGTGATATGACGTATGGTGGAAAATTTTTATCAGTATGTTTACCGGAAATTACGGTTTTTTACAGAGAAAGATAATACAAATTAAATTAATTTAATATATGTTCTTTATGTAATTATAATAAAATTAATTATACCTTTTTTAAGTAACATAATTAAATTATTTTAAGAAGGTACGACTAAAACAATGCTTAAGGAAATATAATGAGAATTTAGAATTATAATTGAGTTTAACAAAAAACAATAATAAACTTAAAATATAATAACTAAAATATATTATAAAAAGGAGTCCCTTTAGGTACACTTTTTTAATGAGTTTTTATGTTATATGGTATTATTTTTATAAGTTAAAATGTATATGTATGTAATTCTTACAATTTTAATTCTACTTTAATTGAATTCTAAATTAGAAGATTAAAAAACGATGGAATTTGTATGAGTATTCATTAGAGATATTGGAACGAAGTTCCTTATCGCGCGTTGTGAAAGGGGGCTAGACGGAAAAAATTCTTACGAAAAGTTGTCACGACACTTTTTTGCTATTTGCTATTGTAATACAATTCTCGTCCGATCACTGAAGTTAAGCAACGTCGGGCGAGGTCAGTACTTGGATGGGTGACCGCGTAAGAACACCTCGTGATGTTGGCTTTTTTTTTTCGTCGTAAGATTGGTGTCGAGAAAATCTATCATACTGTTATGATACCAATTAACATATAAATTAATCGAAAGGAATTTCGTTCCATCCGGGTGTCCCTTGACACCTCTAAAGTTTTATTTCTTATGTGACGTAATTTCTGACGCATAAAAAATTATTGCTTTTAAGTAGCTAAACTACTGAACTGTCAGTTATCAATGAGGAGGTCTAATAAAAGAGTCCACCTTTAATTAGGCTAAGTTCTTGACCGGCTCATTGAAAACAAACAGTTGTGTAAGGATTTAGGTAAATGTTATTGTGTTCTTAAAGATGTCAAATTTCACGACACCATACTATAGTGAGTCAACAAGCTTAAAGGTTTCTATTACCAAAACTCATAATACTTCTTTGTATGTTCTGTTTCTGTATATTACTTGTATTTAAAGGTAAAATATATAGTTTTGATGAGAATATGTCAGCAGTCATTATATGTATAAAATATCAAATACATTTGCAATGTAAGACGGAACTATTTGAATTTAAAAAAAAATACAAGTGTATAATACGCAATTATAATATAACACACGTATACATAATACATTTAAAATTATGATTAAATGTATTATTTCCTTTGAAAAGCGGTATTTTGTCTTATACGCCCGTTAAACTAGACCTCTGCGTTGTTTAAGCATTGTTCAAGTCTTCCAACAAACAAAACACTTGTTATAACAGCCGTATACATCAGACTTGCCTATTCAGGAATTATTAGTAACATTAACACCGGCTTATACGATGTGCATAAATCTTTATTAGTAAGACTGTAATGTATAAATTAGCATTTAAATTTATTGCGCTTTTTCTTATCATTTTCATTTAAATAAATGTTTATTACGTTTTTTATGGATACCTGCAAAATCTATTATATTTTATCTAATTAATATTTACCACGTGTAATAATTAAATGATAAAATTTTAAATAACTGTGATTATAAAAAAAAACAAACAAATTGTGCCTATCAGGTAAAATATTATCTGCCGCAACACAACTCCTGCGTAGTGTTCGATCGCCCGTTGTGAAATACGCGCGCGTGATACCGCGATAATTCTTCCGTAAAATAGTGAATTATTCAAAGAGTTCAAGCGATGCAATAAGTTGATTTTATATAAGCTATTGCAGTGGTATAATATTTTTTTGGACAAAATGGCGAGTGCGTTAGCAAAATTGCAAGGGTTAGGGCAAAAAATGAGGGGGAAAGAACACAACGAGTGCAGGACACTTAATGTAAACATACCCCCAGCTACAAACGTTGACATTGAATTTCGGAACCTCTCAATGAATGTGTCTATGGGAATCACTGGAAACAGTAAGTTTTAATTAGATAATAGTTTTAATTAGATTATTTAAATTTGTTTTCGAAGATAAATAATATCGAGTTATCAATTTATAACACATGTATTGATTATATTTTGTATTTTAATTATGAGGATTTGACATATTTTATGGATTCTCGCTACAATGCTGATAATCATTTTAATAAATTAAACATAATTGATCACTTACAATATGGCTTTGCACCGCCAATGGTTATTTTTATTAAACCAAATTCATACTGCATATACGCATAGTAATTTAGTAATACCTAATGATATAGTGAAAAATCCAATACCAAAGACTAAAAATATAACAATATTGCCTAAACTTTTGTTGCGTTAATTGAAGAATTTCTAAATACATGTATGTACAAGGTAGATAAACAAAAAACTTTACTTTGAACATAAATTGCTTTACCAGTAATGTTAGCTCGACATATAATATATATATGGTATAAATTTCTAATAATCCTATAGAAATAATGTAACATGCATCGTCAGTAAAATGTATGTTGAAAGCAAGTTAGTAAATCAATATAACCAAGAATGTTAAAAATTATGTCAAAACCTCTAACGGTAATTAAGATAATGGATAATTAAATATGTAATGATATTGATGATTAGTGAGAAATTCACAAAATGTAAATAATAATTTGTGATAACTTCACCGATTAATTTAAAACATCAGAATTCCCAAATTAAAAAAATATATTATTAGAATCATAAACACTCCAATTAAAACTTAATAAATAGATACGTTCACTGAACTATAATTGAACATCGGACGCTAAAACAAGTTATGCTTCAAGTTATTATTGTATTATACCACCTACCTCCTTGTGTATTATAAAATAATCATTAATTTTACTCAAAATAATAATTTAATGTGCAATGCAAAAACTTCAAATTTATGATAGTAATCATTTCGGCCTGTAACTTATAAATGTGAACATTAACATTTATTCCACAAGTTTTAATTTATTCATTTACAAACCAGTATAACTAATTTTAAATAAAATAGCGGCACGCTGCTATTACTGCTATTTTTGCAACAAAATTAATTCTCACATAAATACAGCGCGCATAAAAATGCAAGATGAAACCATAGAAAACAAATATCATGTATGTTTATGAAATTCTATATCAGCAAACTGCTTAAATAATAAAAATATCCGAGTAAATCCTTGAAACCACTAGTAAAGTAAGATATCGTTGGATCCAGAGTTCCCCACCGTAGGTATGTTAATTATAGTAAATGTGGGATAATTTCATAAGGATATACAATGAACTACTATCGTACGCAGGTTGAACGATAATTATTCATTGTATAAGTCATACAACTGGTGGATCCGACAATTTTGATCAATAATAATAAATCTATATCTATACTAATATTATAAAGAGGAAATATTTGATTTTTTGTTTGTTTGAAATGAATAGGCTCCGAAACTACTGGACCGATTTCAAAAATTCTTTCACCGTTGGCAAGCTACACTATTCCCGAGTGACATAGGCTATGTTTCATTTTCAAAAAAATTAGGGATGCTTACTAAAACTTGAATACATAATCTAACCCAAGGTGTAAACAATAAACAAAAAACTTCCTTCAATCGCGTGCGCTGCGAAAACTATTAATGATAGAACAAAATGATGTAAAACAATTTTTCAGGACACATCACTATTTATAAAAATATCGCGACAGCATGTCTCTATCTTTTATAGTTATGTCACAATAAGCGTCCTTTTATTATTTTTTTTAAATTATAATACCACCGCTAGAAAAGGCTCTTTATTTGTACCTAGGTATTGATCCTTATCAAAATAAACACCAACGTTTCACATAAGCTACAATTTAATGGCATAACCACCAGAAAAGCATGGTGGATTGGTGTTCTCCTGCCGTTTCTCTTGAATAGTTTACTATATACAATAATTTTGTGGCCCTGGATGAAAAAGCAGCCTGGCTTTAGATTGAGAACACTAGTACTAGTATAGGGTACTATCGATTGATAACCATAAAATGTTCGTTGTTGAAACCAGTATTATAATCAGTGTATTTTCAAAAAGCCACTTTGCGCTTTGATGTAGCGCCACCTTTTAAATAGCATGCAATTATTGTTTCATGAATAAGTATCATTTGAATTAAATTTGTCTTTGAATTTATTTTAATGTTTCACAAAAGGTTATGAAATGACTAGGTATATTGTCAATACATTACCGACATAGTACACAGTTAAATAAATGTAGTTAACACGAGTAACTAATTAAATTATCACATATGAATTGATTATTAACCTATGACGGTAACATTCCACACGCATTAAAATTATTATTATTCGAGCATTTAGTTTAATTAATTACCATATTTCTATAAAAAAAACTCTCATGGTCAACTACATTCATGGTAACTATTTATAATTAAGTATATCAAGTAAAATAAAACAATTCAACACTTCCTACTTCATAAGACTTTAACTTGTTATTTACACTGTCGCGATATGATATGGTCGGATACACTCAGCTCTGTTCTATTACTCGGTACCTATTTGAAATAGGGTAGGGTACATATGCAGATGTGTTAGAGAGGTTGGGGCTGCGAGTACCGATTAACCACACTAGGTATGGGAACCGGAAACTATTGCTGGCTGTGCCGCGAGTGCGCACTAACTTGATCAGACATTCACCACTTATGCGCACACTTAATAATGAAGAATAATTATATTTTGTATCTAAGTGACTGCATTCACAAGAGTGGTAGTGTCCAATATTATTGTTATAGGGAAGGTATAGGTTAACTTGATATTTTTTTCCTTTTCTCTCGAATGTTAAGCTGTTATGGTATCACATAAAAATAAGTTTAAAATAAATTACTTTTACTAAAACAAATCCAGATGAGGTGAACGTTGTTTATTTATTCTCGCAACAAATATTTGTCATTATACTCGGTATGTAGCAGATGTTGTTACGATGACTGGTCGAACTTGAATTCGTATATGCAGTGATGTTAGTTATTTCAACTATGTATTTGCGTGTTTTTCTCACGAGAATGTGCGTGCTCCTATTTCACCATGCCTACTCTATCAGCATAGAGGACTTTGTTTTTAATTTTATTGTAGTTGCAGAAAACATTGTGCAAAACAAAAACCTTGGCGATTAAAAAGAGTGGCGCAGAGTTTATTGCCAGTTCTTCTCTTCCGTTCTACGCCCGTGATTTGAGAACGGGCAGAAAATGTAAAATTAGACGCATTTAGCATTTAATATGTATCTCTTTTTGACGTTCATAAGTATACATTGTGTTACCTAAATGAGTAAATGATTTGATTTATTATTTACAGCTAAATATTCTCAAAAACATCAAATAAAAGTAAAGCTTCACGAATAAGTCGTCTAAAATGATCAAGTAAATCACTGGAGAGTTTTTTTTTCTGATCGCCGAAGTTCAGTGAACGCTACTTTATTGCAACCGCTAAACCTTCATGCTCAGTTGGATGTGTATTTTTGATAAAAATCTTAAAGTAAAATTAATACAATGCCTTATTACCTTCAGGCAGAAAATATTTTAATCACTTAAATAAATAAGTTCTGCCCTGCGATTCTGTAACTCACTTTTCGACGACGATGCGAAAACCGCTGTGTGAGTTCGAAAAGTGAGTTACAGAATCGCAGGGCTGGTTAAGCTTGGCTATAGCAATACAACTGTGTCTTTGGTTTGGTTCAAGACAAAAACGGTATTAACGATCTTAGACGCTTTGGTAAGATCGAATGCAAACATTATCTTTATAAATAATCGTAAATGTAATAAACAATTATAATATTAATTCAGGAAATAGTCACTTTAAAGTTTGTAACAATAAACAAAGGTTTTATCGTTAATTATCGACTTGTACAGTACATCACACCGGCACATTACACAGAATTACAAATAAATGCAAAAACTGTTAATGTGTTAATTGTTATTGTGATAAGGTCAAACAAGCCTGTATGAAGAATCTTCATTTAGTATTTGTATTAATTAATCGCAATGTGTGGGACTCGAATCTCACATAGACTCTCCGCAACTAAAAGAGCCACTCCACTAATCCTCAGGATTTATCAGCGCGTAATAGGACGCAAATACAAGAATTATGTATAGATGGAAAGCAATATTTACTGTTCTTAAATATTTATATATTTTTTATAGTTAGTATTGTATATTTTGGTACATCTGACATTACAGTCATAATACACGCAACAGCCACGCAACTTACAACTGCAACACAGGATGTTTACATTGCTGTCTCAATCTATCAATGCTTGACCGTATCCATATATCCGATCTTAACCAAGTTTAGAATTGATATTAAACGCCTAGTATTTTCAAATATATTAATTATAAAGTAGTTTTCATTTGGTCCTTAAATAATAAAAAAACTATTACATTTTAAAGCTAATTAGATTATTTATACTCTTAACTTAACACATAATAATAATTAAGAATAAATAATTGAACACTTTTTCTTTATTAACTTGAATTGATATTTATTTATTTATTTAATTATTAGTAATCTTACAGCTAACATACATAATATTACAAAACAAACACTTAGACAGTACAGAAAGCCAAAACAGATTACATAGATAAACAATATTATATACGAAAAATAAAACAAATAAGCGCATCAATAGACAAAACTATATACAGAAAACTGAAATTTAATATTTAAAACAACAAATAATACTAAATATTTCGAATCACTACCTAAACAAAATTAGAGTCTTCCCGCCTCTTCAAATATTTAAAATAGAAGAAGTTAGATATACCATATTTATTTTTTTAATTTTAAAACATTTTATTATGAAACAACCAAATTACAGAATATAAAAGTAATACTTAATAACCTTAAAAAATAATATTATTATTATATTAATATAATATTATTATTTTTTCGGATTTACAACTCAAATAATGAATTAAGCAATTTAAATGCGTTGTTCTCTCAAGGGCAGGTTCATAGTAATTCTATATTTTAAGATAATTATGTTTCCTGAAACGATGTATATGAAACGCAAAAGATAGTTAGCTACATTTTATCTTACCATAAAAACCGCTTTCAAATTAGTAATGGCCTTATAGCAATGCCTGTTTTGTCATGGACTAGATTCGCAAGTGCGAAGCGCGTTCGAAACAAGTTTAACCATATAACTGCTAACAACTATTTATGACGAATATTCAAGTTCCTTGTCCTACCAGTAAAACTACTGCGATAGCAATCTCTCAGTTAAAATAAATGTTTACGAATGTAACTTGAAACTTGTTGGAAACTAGATGATATTGCAGAATTGAATATTTGTTTTTTAAGTCCACATTAGTATTTACACATATACATACAAAATAATATCCAATGAAATTATGACGGAAACAAAATCTTTGCCCACTCTTCGATACTTCGGTACACTTCAGTACGAGAATTGCAGTTTCTAATACAAACGCATAAATTTTCAATAGTTTCCTATTGTTTACACAGATAATATTCGAACAATAGCCGCTTCTGTTCAGTTCCAAATATGATATTATTATTAATAATCTACGTAGAAATTACATAACTGAATCAGCAAAGAGAAAATTAATACTCTTAATTAGCCAGATTATGTGCGCCATTTAGTCTTTGAAGTTTTAAGTTAGAAGTGGTAAGGCGCTCGAGACTGTTGACTCTTTAATTGTCTTTAGTTGAATTTTATATTATACTAGACACGTTATTTAAAAATAAGGACCTTATCATGAATAATATCATATATTTCTTAACCTACTAGCACCAAAAACTTTGAAAGGATTAACTAAATACGTTATTTAATCGTACCATTAGATTAAAAAGTGTACCACGTTTAAATGTCTGTAAAAACTAAGTCTATATATCTAATTAATTGATGTGAAATTTTTACCCAATGTAATTATTGTAATTAAGTATTCTTTCACAATGAACTGACTCAAAACTTTCCTAAATTTTATTAAAATCTACTCATTAGTATTAGACAATAGATTGTTTAATTAAAGCACACTTTTACCTGACTAAATATTCTTCTTAAAAATTGGCCAACCTTAAAACACAGTTAATGAGAAAGGTCCCCAAAAAACATCATCATATATTGTAAAGAAAATGAATATATGACATGTTATTATGAAGACCTCAATACATATTTCAAACGACCTTCCGTATTTATTTCCGGTTATCTTAAGGAAAATTTATTATAAAGGTAATCATATTCTGAGCCAGATATTATAATTAGGTTGTAGTCAAGGACAAGATAATTTTGTTTCATCATCTGTCATTTCACAAAGTATGCTTTTTCCTTAGCTTACTTTCATAAGGAAAAATTAAAATAGAGTCAGATTTCTAGCGATTTCTCTAGCACTCGCCAGAGACGGGAACGATTAAAAGTCGGCAACATAAGAGATGGTTGCCGCGGATGAGGATGCCGAACATAGAGGATGATTGCCGACATTGAATGACATCCAATTCAATTTAATATAAATAAGTAATTCAATATAAAGTCAAAGGTTATTGCCAGCATAAAACGAACACGTTTAATTAAGTGCGAGAGCAGAGGATTCTTGGAGAAATTTTAAGAATTCTAAACTATAGTACCCACGTTTTAATTAGATTGCATATAATAATAATAGATGTGACAAATGACAATTATGGATAATTTTTAATGAATAATAAATAGTATTTAAGTACGACGCAAATAACGTACAACGTTTAGACTGATTCTAATTTAAATATTTTCCGATCATCGAGAATATTCTTTCGTAATCGTAAAGTATTGAATAATTGAATTGAGTACATTATGTTATTAAATATTTAAATATTGTTTACAAAATCCTAATCTGCGTTGCACAATACTGGTGTTATCACCGTATAAAACGTTCGTGTCACAAAATATTATGTAGCATATATTTCATATGTGGTTTAACCTTTAGTACTTATAATCTATATTATTGTGAAAGAGCTATTGTCCAGGACGTGCTATCACAATATTTACATAGTACTCTGAAACGTCCATTAACTTAGAATTATTTTAAGTACAATAAGCCAATATAAGAAGCATAAATATACACACTGATCGTATTCATAGACGTGCTAAAGGTACGCCTTAATTGGTTTCTCTTTTCACGTATTATTTTCAATATATTCAATAGAATTTAAGGAAATATAGTACGATAATGATTTAGGAAGAAGACAGGCCGGTCTCTGTTCTTTATTGAGGCCCATGCAGGATATAGTGCGCAAATAAGAGCACTCTCATACCTGGATATGGATCTTTACTAGCACATCAGAGGCGCGGTATTCAAAGTAGAAACATCATCTATTGCCTATTTATTAAGATAAAAAAACCTTGGTCTTGGCCTCAGATTTCGTTTATCTGTTTCGTAATTATTTAAATAGGTAAATAGGCCTCTGTGCGCACGACATCAGGGTTGAGGGTCGCACGCTTAAGGCACTAGACTACTTCTCTGTGTTTGCTATTTATTAAGAACATCGGTTTTTTTTAGAAATAATAGTCGAATGTGAAATAGACGGGATTGTTGGGTCATTTTCAGGAGAAGTGCTAAAGAGACGAGTAAAAAAACTCTGAATTGCCCTGAAACGCTTAAAGCCAATGAAGAAGTCCTGTATTCTCCCCTCCAATACAAAACTTTGAAAGTCGATGTTATTTCATTCTTTAATCTAAACCTCAAGCGAGCCTATTCGATATTGAACAACTAAGTGAGTTGTACGTCATTATTTTATGTCAACTAAAATGAAAGTAATTCACACTGTTACAGGGTATAATTTCATATCAATATCATGTCAATTTAGCCTTATAGTTCAAAAACAGTTACGAGAACTATATATATTTTCCAACTATTATTACAGTTGTAACAAAACTAGTTGTCAACTGAGATAAGCTATAACTCAAGTATTTTAAAGTATTCTTGAACTACTCTAAATGATCTACATTTTTGTTATATGTTTCAGGATGTTGTTATTTAATAATATAGTAGGTACATATCTAAAGGTTTATTGAAAGTCAAAAGATCAAAATGCAAATTGTATAACCATTTAAATACTTAATTAAATACAGGAAGCTCTTATATATTTATTAATGACTATATAGTGTTGTTATATATTAGTGAGATCTTGTTCGATATAATATTTATTATTCACTAGCTGCAAAATGGTAATGGTAATAAAAATAGTAAATTTTGCTATGCTATCCCATAGAAACTATTCAATAAAATTGGTCCAGCCATCTTCGAGCTTTGCGCTTAGCAGCATATTTTGGGATTCATTTTTATTTGTATAGATTTATATTGTCATAATAATTATGTCTCTAAACTCCTAAATAGAAATCTATGAAATCATGTCAAAATTCATATAATAAAAATTTCACCTTCTAAGATTATATTTTAAAATATTTAATTAGTCTATTTAAAAAAGAAGCAGGAAATACAAAAATCGGAAGTAACAAATGCATATTTGGCATAGCAAAGGTCAACTTGCAAAAATTCAAGCTTAATACAACTCGCAATTTTACTTGAGAAATTTCAATTACATTATATATTATCCCTGTTTGTCCCTGTAAACCTATTTGTTACGTAATTGTTAACCATCTAAATTAAGATAACGTCAGTGTTTTAAATATAAGAATAAGGGATTGTATCTAATTACTTCCTTACAATTACTAAACATTAGAAAAGATAATAATATTATGAAGAGGTAAAGTTGGCGTTGTATATATATAGGATAATCACTGGTTCTACTACTCGGATTTGTAAAGTGAGGCCGAGAAAATACGGTCGAACGAAAAAGATTCTTACAGATATAACACTACTACTTTTAATGGTCTAGTGAATAGGCTATCTCGCTCTTACAACTTGATTACTAACATTGATGAAAATATTTATATATTTTACTTTTTTAGTCTTCCAACTTACCATAACTTTGTTTATCATGCTCTTAATGAGGTTTATGTTGTCATTGAATATTAGGTTTTCTTTTAGTTTTTCCCTTGCTAGCTTGGTTATGTTCTAAAATAATTGATGTGTATGTGTGTGTGTGTGTGTAAAATTTCTGATGTCATATTTTCTTGTATAATTTTATGCATACACGTTGTTTTAGAACTAATAAATAAATAAGTTCTAGAGAAAATTTTTAGAGCTTGATAATTCCTGCAAAAAGGTCAGCGATAGATTGTCTAACTTTTATATAAGTAAGTCCTCCGCCACGTCTATCCGTCTTTATCTTTGTGACAAACTATAAAAATACTGCGCGGAATTCATTGCGGTTTTTACCAACATCTAGAATATTTCATGAGGAAGGTTTACGGCTCACCGTTGTCCGTGAAAAGCCAGGGCAGCCTAGCGATTCTGTAACTCACACAGCGGTTTTCACAGCGGCGGTCGCCGTGTGAGTTCGAAAAGTGAGTTACAGAATCGCGAGGCTGGTCGCTAGATTTTAATAACACCGTTTAGTTAAACAGACACGCAGTCGCTATTACTTACACAAATTAGAATACAATAAACGTTTTAATGTGTGCAATTATAATAATAATAATTGTCAATTCATTATCGTTTATTAAGTGTAATTAAGACTTGGGAAATATGATGGTGAAGAAAAACCGGCATTCTGAGAACAATTGACGACATGTCATCATGTCTTAAAGGCCTACATCCCATCAGAGTTTAATCAAATCAAGGCTGGTTAATAAGCATATAATTTGAGATGTTTTTCATTATCTACGTTATCATTATCTAATCTAAGCTATAATTAGTTAATTAAGTTATCTAATCTGAGTTTTTAAGAACAGGGGGCTCACCTGATGTTAAGTTATACCGCTGCCTATGGACACTCTCAATGCCAGAGGGCTCGTAGAGTGCGTTGCCGGCCTTTTAAGAATTGGTATGCTCATTTTTGGAGGACCCTTTTTCAAATGGTTGGGAAACACTTCAGTGGGAAGCTGGTTCCACATAGTGGTTGGAACGGGGCAAAAAATGCCTTAAAAGCGCTCAGTTAACTGGATAATAAATTAACAAGATTTGTAATTTCTTAATAATACTATGTATGTTAGCTGTAAGATTATATAATTAAATAAATAAATAAATAAACGAGAGTAAATAAAGACTGTCAAATCTTAATATTTACCAATCATTTATTGTGAAAGTCTATGCACTGCGTACCATCGCGGAGGGCAGCAGTATTTATTTTGAATTAATTTATAAACATCTCTTGCCGTTTATGCCATCTTCAAACCGAAACAGGCTTATCGCCTCATCCTGATAAGGAAGTTTTGGAGGATCCCTTTGGAGTAGAGACTCTTGGGCCGTGGAGTTCAAGGGCACAGGCACTTATTAAAGATTTAAGTTGGCGCCTAGTAGATGCTTGGTGCTTTCCTCGCTCAACTAATAAGTATTGCAATATAGCGAGGAAATGCTGCCAGCGTTAAAGGTACACTGCCACAGAAACCAAACTTTTTAAATTTATTGAAGTGAAACTTCTTTATCGGGGTTGGAAAAAAATTTAGTGTAACATTTTTTCGTTACGCGTCACATTTTTCCCTTACGCGCCATCTTTTTCTTGTCCCTACCACGGTTGATCCGAAGAGATTCGAAGCCATTAGTAATAAAAATATATAATAACGATAACAATGATAGTAATACTAATAATTCTATTACAATTAATGAAATTCTGTAATAATCTTAGTACTACATAGTAGTACAGTAATAAGTTAAAATGAAATAATTGTATTTGTATTCATGTCAATGATAATAAAATCCTTTTGTTAAACTTTATCTAATTTAACTTTATTTAACCAATTTCTGTAAAGTTGCATATATGTAGTAGATAATTTTTCGAAAAATAAGGTCATAAAGAAGTTTCACTTCTTACGTGTGTACACCTAGTACACGCACACATTTTTTAAATTATTTTATAATTTTTTTATTACTATGTAGCTTAAGAATATTGTTAATACTGTATATTTGTGTGTCGGTAATAAATAAATTAATATATCTAAGAAAGTTCAAGGTCACTATATGAATGTTATAAAATTATAAGCGATACTGTTATATTTCTTAATTGTTTCTGAGTTATCGAATTATTCTGAGCACTTTTAACAGTTTTGTTGTGTCTAACAAAATCTCATAATAAATTAATGAGGAATTTCAAAATAAGTTGATTAAAAAATCTAAATGGGTAAATGGTACATGTTATCAAACATGTCTGTCAACCGTTGAATTTTGTGTCAGACATCGATAAGAGACGCAAGCACCGATTTAAAATCCATTTGAACAGAATTTTATAAGGTTCCTGAAACTAGAAGATGCGAATCGAGTATACATTTGAACCAGTCAATATCGTAATCTTAATAAATAAATGAAACACCTTGGGTATTATTTTATTTTAAAAAAATCTTTGAAGATGTTTTTAATGACATTCTACGCCCTAAATAAATGTAATTTTAGACACAATTCATTAATTTTTAAGTAAATTATTTTTTTTTGACTATTTTTGATAAGTACAAGGTGTTACATATATAATAAATTATATTTTAATTTTATCTAAAATAAACGCGAATTAATTAATTTAATTATTTAACTGACGTACCTAAACCAAAATATTAAAATTTTCATCACTTACAATTAACGTACCTAAATAATAATTGTCTTATTGGTCCAGAAATAAGAAAATAAATAGGTTACTACACAACATATAAAAATATATATTCATGATCAACAATCAATTGGTGTGAATTGTCCAAATTAAATTAGCACCTGCTCCTTATATTACAGTTTAAGAAAAACTATTTATATGTCTTAAAAATATTAAAGATGAACGATATACATAATAAAGTCTACAAAATCGCAACGTAATTAAATAAAAAAATATTAAAATATAATTGTGATAAAAATAAAAACATTGCCGAAAAAAATTAAAAGCTTCCTATACAACAAAACAAAATTAAGTTATTCAATGTCAGTCAACTCGTAACCAACACTCGAATTGATAAATATTTGCTTAATTACTTCTTATTACGCACGACGCGACGTTTAGTTGACGTACAGTAAAAATATGAGTTCGCAAATATTCTCAAGTAGGTAGGCTACTTGAGAATACTTAACTAGGTAAACCAATAACAGATTACTTATGCGATTTACATCAAGAGTTTTTAATTTTTTCTTTAATTCTACTGATACAATTAATCAAAGAGCACCAGAAGTATCTTCCATATGGAAACGTTTTTACGCATAACAAAATTGGTAACCAGTCATCTATTATTTGAATTAAATTGATGGAGTTTTTTGAGTAAAAAAAAGTCCCCGGGTTTGTAAGAATCAGGGTTATGATTTTTTTGAAAGACGAAACAACGGAGCTTTGATATTGAACAATTAACAGCATCTCTAGAACTTTTAAAAACATTCCTTAAAACCAGTCAATTAATTACCTGCAAATACCACTTGTACCGATCATCTTGTTCTCAATAAAAATAAAAGTATTATAAAAACCCAGTAAAACTCGTTTAATTGTAGAGGGTAGATCTACGGGCTATTTTAAGTCTACGTATGTCTGCGTGTTTTAACAATCGAATGTTCCAGATTGCAGGATGTATAGATACAAAATTTACACTCGTTATACTGGTTTAGCCACATTAAAATGACATTAATTACGAGTAGTAAACATTATGTACCACAAAAAGCGGTGCCTTGGCCGTCGATACACATTTTTATACTAAAATAATAAGTCCTGAGTCCTCGTTTCGATATATCCTTTATAACAAAGAGAAAGGCACACAATTGTCAGTCGTAAGGATATATGGCGAAATTATTATTATGTTTTTTTTTATTTTTATTTATTTATTTATTCTATACATGATCCTAAATAGAAAGAAGTTGGCGTGGTGGAAACACAAACTGGACACAGTTAAAGTTTTTTTGGACAATTCACACCGATTGACCTAGTCCCATGCTAAGCTAGTGAAGCTTGTGTTATGGGTACTAGTCAACGGATATACATACATATTATGGATAGATACATATATAAATACATATTTAAACACCCAAGACCTAAGCACGACACCAAATGCTCATCACATCGATGTTTGTCTCAGCCGGGGATCGAACCCGGGACCCATGGATTCGCAGTCAGGGGTACTAACCACTAGACCAATGAGCCGTTTTCATATTAGTTTGGGAACAATAAGATGGGTTAAACTGATAATGTATGCCTTGTCTTTCAATAGTCACAAAACACTCAAAATTATAAAATTGAGGACGTAACTATAACAAATATAATTGGCAAAAAATAAAAAAAAACGCGTCCAACAATCCTTGTGAAACAAAGTAGTAAGTCAATCAAAAAATGTGAGAATTGGCCAAGTTGAAATAATTTCGATCACCCTCATCAAAATTTATGAAACTAAAATTATGTATTTCGAACAGCCTTGCTCGCGGTTCATGATAATCGTGTACTGACTCGGTATTAATGCAAACAATGTTTAGTTATGTATCCCTATGTTATGTTGGAATTAAAGATAATTGCTATTTTCTATTTAGGTAAAAATTTAAAATTTATTAAATTCTTCTACAATTCGTTTGCACCAATATCCACCATACCTAAAGATATTCTGCACATTTCAAGATTTTTTTTATTTATGAAGAAGAATGGTCTCACAATTTATATGCTTCTTTAAAAGATGAATGTACCCGTGCAATGTGCTATTGATTTGATCTATTTTGTACAAACAAAAAGGATAAAATAACAAGAAAGGAGTATACAATGCCAGCCCAGTTGATTTTTTTTTCGTATAGAAAGTTGGGTGAAGTTATTCGCAAACATATGTTTCTATCTTATATCTTATTAATAAATTACATTCATTTGTATTATTAACATTATAAATTACATTATCCATTTACAAAGTTGCAATCAATACGATGTATTAAAAAAAAGTTTCCCGTGTAATTGTATATTTTATGAATAAAAAATAAAGAAATAGTGAAATAGTGAGTTTAACGCGCATTGAAACTGCTACAGTTATCACAAAAGTTTGGATCCAACGTTATTGGAACATATTCAGACACATTTTGAGTATTTATGGCATTATAACGTGAGTCTATTTTTGTTTTTTTCATATATTTTGTTAGCGCGTAAAAATTCGAGGTAGTATACCAAAATTCGTGAACGTTTCATACGCATTTAACTCATGGTAGTTAAAGATACCAAAGCCACATTGTGTATACTGTCCACTAAGATTAAGTAGATTTATCTGAAGACGGGATAATTAGTGGTAAATATAAGATTGGTCGATAATTAATTAAGAGTCCGCGACATTTTACGATAATACGTAGTATACCTACCTACCTACCTACGTAGTACATATCACGGGGAAAACGTTTGGCAACAACTTGAGTTTTTATCCTTATTTTCGTAATTCAAAAATTTATATTAATAGCATAAGAGTACAAGGAAAATATAAATCTACATTGTTTTATATCTGTATGCTAGGTTTACTATTTTTTATTATATTTTAGGCGGAATGAAAAATTTTGATAAGTGGCAAAATAAGAATCGAATCAATATATCATAATGATCATCATATATTTTTATATTTTGGCTCGGATTTTTTTATTTTTTGTAGTTTTTCTATCGTCATATCAAATTCATGTACAAAAATTGGATGTAGTCGTCTTGGCTTAGAAAGGCTGATTTTTGTTTCTGTTCAAAAAGAGTGGCGAAGAGTTGATTGTCGGTTCTTCTCGTCCTTTCTATGCCCTTGATGTGAGAACTGGCAGTTAAACTAAATTCAGCACCATTTATTTTATTTATTGCCGTATGAAAATGTACATTAAATACTATAAGAATACAAATTGTTTTGATATGATATAAACGTAGACATTCTTAATTTATGCAGGTACATCGCGTTCACGATTTTTTACTCGTTAAGTGCTGTATTTTTTACAATATTTACCGACGTCTGATCGCTGTAATTGATAAGTTTTATTGATAACGTGACATATAAAATCATAATTACCTACATTTTTTATCTTTATTTGCAAACGTTAATTCTAAGTTTAGATTTAGTTAACTAGCTCATGCCCGCAACTGCGTTTGCACAGACAATTTTCAATAATAAGTCAGTAATTGCGATAAAATCGCTCGCTCAACGAATAAGTATCGCAATACAGCGAGGAATTGCTGCCAACGTTAAAGGGACACTGCCACAGAGACCAAACTTTTTAATCTTGTTTTAATTTTCTTTTCATTATTTTTATTATTATTACCAATGTAGGTTAAGAAAATTGGAAATACTGAATATTTGGTTGTTATATTTAGACAGAAATTCTCTTCTCCAGTAAATTTTTGAACGCAGAGCTCGTGTTCCCCAGGGAGGTGGGCCAATTTCTAGCCAAATCTGGTAATGTGCTCTGACTTTGCCTTAGCGATTACACGTTCGCCGATAGTTGCATCACAGGATGTCACCGCCTCTGAACGTTTAATGCATTTTCGCTTGCGACGCAGGGCCGCCTTACAAGAACGCTTAAACCAAGGCTGGGACTTACCACCGACCGGCACCGCAGAGAATGGAACAAAAACTTCCATACCCAGCAGGACCACTTCCATATCCGGCGACAGAGTCAACGACGGCATCTGGAGTAGGGGAGCGAGGGGCTAGTTGTAACAATTTTAACAAATAATTGAATATCATGAAGTGTATTGGCTAAATTACTACCAAATAAACGTTGATCGATACTCTAACTATTAATCTATGAAGTCGAATTGAAATATTATCAAATCTACAGGTAACTATCTCACAATTATGATTTTTTTGAAAAAAGGGAAGTGTTACAACTTACCCCGTGGTTGGGGCTAGTTGTAACATCTGTTGGGACAAGTAGTAACAACAAAAAAAACAAAAATGTGACACCTTCAATCTTTATTTTTCGCAGATTTTTAACTTTTTCTCTCCCCTTTCGCTTTTCTATATCATCTTTTTTTGCTTTTTCTTCATCTTTTCTTCATATTCCAGTCTCAAAGCTTCTTTTTCAGGCGTATCTGTCAGAATAGGAGACTTCCTTTTGCGTCTGCAAATTATATTTGTTTTTCGTGGTGGCGCCTTTGGTAATGGTCTAATCTTTCATTGGGAAAATTGATTTTGACCAGAGCAACTTGGAGTTGGTTTGTACGCAGTTTCAATGTGGCGTATATTTCTGTTGTGCTGATATCCACTTCAGGAGCAGAATCTAATAAATAGTTGCGGATGTTCAAGGTTCCACGATAAATTCTCACTTTCATTTAGAACATTTTCTGATTGTTCTGTAGGATCTGGACGATCAGTAACATAAGAGGGCGCAAAGTCACTATCTTGGAAAATATAAACATTCAAAGACCAAATACCAGAAGCTTTAAATCCACTGATAATATTTGCAGGGTTCAAGGCAAGTGATAATGACACCTTCACTACACTTCGGATGTCATAAATTGCCATCGTTTTTACTGAATTATTATCCATGCAGTCTGTGCTCTGTTCACGTGGTTTTTATAAGGGCCGTAGACTCCTACAACCATAGGTAGCAAATTGTGGGAGCAATGGGGGGGAAACGATAACATGATAACATTGTTTTCTTTGGCTTTTTCGCCAACTGCAATATTCATACGTGAGCCATGATTATCGAGCAGTAACAGAATTGGCTCTTTCTTGGTAGGTTTCGCGTGTTTGATAAAATGATCTATAAAAATCAAGAATTCTTTTTCAGTCATCCACCCTGAAGAATTGCCAGCTCCAATGCAATCTTGAGGTCCACCGCGAATGAACATTTCCGAGTATTTAAGCCGCGGAAAAATAAACATCGGTCGTCAGTAACTTACAGCAATCTGGGGGCAAATTGTAACATGTTACAACAAACCCCGAGGTTTTGTTACAACTAGCCCCTAGATATAGTTCTTAATATTTATCACGATAACTATTAAATCAACTTAGTAATCTCGAAAACTGTTACACATAATCATAAATAGTTATATTTGAGCATAAAATAAAATACATAAAACTTCAAAGCTACGAAAATAGTAAAACTAACCAAAAATTTACGTAAGTAAAATTATAGGTTACCTGTCAACAATAAAGCGTTTGCACACACCCACTCACAACGCCGTCTGGTGGGATCCTGGCTGTGGTAAAGTGGCGTGGCACTTTATAAGTTTAAGATTAGGTAAAAAAAAAACGTGAATAAAATTCAAATTCCTATTGAAAAAGGTCTGTTACTATTTACCCCTGTTACAACAAGCCCCGCGCTCCCCTACCCGACGAAAAGCAAATGGGCCTCCAAGGGTAGGACGCAAAAAAAGACCGCATTCTATCCCAATCTGCTGACTTGTAGTGCCACATGCGGCGACAGCCTGCATAGCGATGGGGCACAGGGCACGTGAATGGCACAATTCTCTGGACAACTAAATGATCCGATGTAGTTCACCGGATGCGAAGTCAGCAGAAGGTCCAACAAAGAGGATTTATGACTATCCACATCTGGTATTCGCGTAATCGCGACCATTTGTGTCAAGTCGTATTCTAAAGCAAAGTCGTGAAAGGATCTTCATGCGTCATCAGTGGTTTCAGAGCCGAGCCAATCAGGTGGGCGATGGGGTCGTCACGTTCCGCGGCGATAAAACAGCCGTTACAATACTAAAAGATTATAATTTTTTAATCCTAAATAACATATAATTCGCCGTCGTTATACAATTACTGTCATAATTAAACTATTCACCTTGAGATCTGACCCATGTTTTTTCGTCTAAAAATCGCAGTATAATTAGGCGCAGTTAAAATTCATACGAGTAAAAACAATTTCCGGAATCTAGCTGGGTATAATTAAATATTTATGAATTTACGTAATTCTACAATTAAAGTTTTTTCTCTAGACCTAATCTAGATATAAAAATAATTAATTAATTTATTTATTAACACTTCGTTGCATACAGAAATATAATAGAATTGACATAATTAAATGAAAAGGAGGGCAACTGGCGGCCTTATCGACTGTGAGAAAAAAAATTAGGTAAGGTAAGCAAGAAGTGCAAAAAACATAATACATACACACGCAGACATAAAGTGAATTCATTAATTTGATCCGTAATTGTGTAAATAAATACAATTATCGTGTTAGGGGGTGAAATTTTGTTGTTGTTCAGGCGTCGTCATTAGAAATCAGAGAGGAAATCTGTTCTCGTCGCCTTGGGACGCTTGAAAGAAACGGACATATCTAATCTCTGGCTACGCGTAGACTGTAACATCCGCGATTCTACGCGTGCGTGTATAGGTCCCATAGCGGAAATCCCGAAACTGACCGACTCATCGAGCACATCCTTGGCTACAGGTTTCCTGCTCGAAAAGGTCCCGTCCACCGAAATCGTGATACTGGGCAACTTTTATTTATTTATTTAGTTATCAAGCTTACGACATCACACACAGTCCTAAATTTACTAATTATTTTACAAAATCTTACATCTAAAATGTGTGACAATTAATGCAAGCATAAGTTTCTTAAAAAAAAAACAATTAGAAATTAAAAAAAAATATAACTAAAACACACACGACAATACAAGCACACATTAAAATAAAATAATTTTTTTAACATAAACATAAAATAAAAATTTTCAACAAAAGAAAAAAAAGAAAAATCATCAGAAAAACAGCGAAATTAGGTTCGAGAAAGGCACCCCACAATGCTTTCTCTAAAACCGATCAGCCCACTACCGAATATATTCAGCTCCGGATAAGCTGTGTTCAATTTGTTAAAATCGCGAAGAATTCGAACGAGAGGTGCCTGAACTCCTAGGTTGGTTTAACTTTAACTTCCACCATGCTGAGATGCATACCTCCTTCCACGTATTCAACGAAGAGCGGTTCGAATCGTCAACGATCAATCGCTCTTCGACCGACTGATCCCTTGGCGTCGGGTAGAGATGTGGGGTCCTCTGCATCTTCTACCGCATTTACCATGGAGAGTGTTCAGAGCAGTTGTTCGGATTAATACCTGCAGCCGAGTTTCATCATCGGACCTAAGCATATAAAACATTATTATTGAATAAAATTTTAACTAATTATCATATACTTACAAACAAGTTTTATCGACGTTATGATTAAGTATCTAATACTGATATTAAATTGATTTTTATCAATTAAATTAGGTATAAGTATTTTTTAATAATGGCTACGTTTGCTTTGCCGACATCATTTCGATGTATATTTCTGTAATAAACTATTTTTTTTTTATATGGATTATCCTTTGCACGACGGGATAAACGTGAAAATTGTTTAAAGCAAGATAATTCTTTATTACTACACGTATATTGAAGTGTTACTTAGATTTAAGAACCCTTAAATAAGTTAAGTTAGTTTTTTGTTAGCGTCGCAACCCCTTATTTTATGTTTATTATAAGCTCTTGGTTTAAACGGTTAAAGCCAATATAGGAAATAGCCGCCAATATAGCCAATATAGCTTCAAACAAAGAGTTTCATTTCTTTCAACATCTCTCTAACAACCGCCACCGAACTTAATTCGGGGCAAAGAGGTTTTTGTTCGGCTATAGGTCTTCGCTTCTCGGAGCCGCAGTCGCACTCTCCCCTTCGCCTTTGCATAGTTACGGCGCAGGAGTCGATAAAAGATTACCCCTAAAAATTTTTTGTTAGGGGTAATCTTTTATCGACAGCCTTTTGGCTGTAACCATTATTCATGAACTTAAAGTTAAGTTCGGTGAGACCTTTTTTAAAAAACATTAAGGTCCTCTAACTCAAGGAAAGACTTAATTGGTATGGCGAGAGTTAGTTCGTACGCTTGCATCGAGTTAAGCGCAATATACCGTTTTGCATCTTTGGTCGTACGTACACTGTTAAATATTCACTTTGCTACGAGAGGGTACCGATATTGTCTTATAATCAGTCTTGCCCTTGATGTTGCATTTCGTAATGGCTAACATAACGTATAATAACGACGTAATCTAGTTTGGCCTTACACCGACCATGATATTGTCATGTTGACTACTAATTTATTAAAAAGAATTGACATTTATTAAAGAGAATTGATAAATGTATACTGAGGGCTGCCATCTCGAAAATACTCGTATATTCAAACATTAGATATATCTGTGATTATTTATTTAACGTGGTTACGTCGTTGTAATTAATGACTTAACTAAAAAAACTTAACGGTCGAAAACTTGTCTTGAAACAGGAAAGCATTTTTATTTCTGTGTCTATGAGGTTGTCTAAAGGTTTTTAGAAAAAATTGCGAATAAGGCTTGTTATGCCTTAATATGAAAAATATAATCAATTCTCCTAAAGCATTGGAAATATGGCTGTAGATCCTAGCTAAGAGCAACACTAAGTGATGGCAAACCTTGAAGAAAATAACATAATCGCTGTATTATTATGTGCACGTTATGCTTCAATTAAAAAATATACGGCCTTTGATTCGAGACATAAACGGTTTGCCTCCCTACTCAATTTGCAAATTACTGGCACAAGATTGTTTTGTCATATAGTTTTTCTGTGTCATGCAATATTATTTAAAGATTGTTACAAGTTCCCGTGAATTAAAGGAGAATATAAATTCTTGAACGAAAGAAAAGACAAATTTTACTGGTTTTCGCGGTTTGCCGTTACTTAATAAAACCCTTTTTTATCCTCATTCTTTAAGTTTTGGTTGTACTGTGAAGGATTCACACTTAACAATTTTAATTAAATTATGTCTTTTAACATTGTAAAAACAAAAGCTACAACGCCGGTATTCGTTTCTCTTAAGGAAATTATTTCTATTAATTATATAATAAATACGATCTAGACTAGTTTGTGCGGTTTATTCCTTAATGACGATAGGTAATTACTTCGTACTAGCCTTGGCCTCAGTATATGTAAAAGAAATGCAGAACGATTAAAGATAATATATAAGCTTAAAGCTATATACAAGTATTCGTAATAATTGTTGTCAACTTTATCCAAATTGATTGAATTGCAATAATGTGTTTAAGTTTTCCTTATCCGAAATATCTCAATATATATATACTATATAATATATGTTATGTAGCAAACGCATCGGCTAAACACGTTTTTATTGCAACCAACTGTTACAGTTAGGCGCTACGTCACAGTTGTATGGTGCAACTCATATACCTACATATTATGTTATAACAATTATCGCTCGCTATTTTCTAAAATAGCTACGGTATACATATACTTTATGGATTATTTGTATTTCCATAAAATAAATGAATCGCAAATTGGCAACTATAATATATCATATCGATAATATTTGATCGTTGCTATATATTATATTTAAGGAAGATAGCGTACCAATTCTTGAAAGGCCGGCAACGCACTTGCGAGCCTTCTGGCATTGTGAGTGTCCATGGGCGGAGGTATCACTTAACATCAGGTGAGCCTCCTGCCCGTTTGCCTCCTATTACATAAAAAAAAAAAAAACATAAGCACATTATAATTTAAAATTTACCCAAAAATATACAATTGCTTTAATATAAATTGTATTTAAGACTTCTTCTATGGTAACTATTTATTAAGAATAGACCAAAGACCAAACAGTTCAGACGTCTATAGTTACAGACAATTCTGATTATATATATGTACTAGCTGACCTGGCTCACTTCGTTCCGCCCTACAACCTTATAATATCGTTGTTACTTTAATTTAACTTATTTTAGGATTTCATTAATGTTAAGTATTACATTAATACAACTCTTTTGCAAATACAGAAATGTTTTATTGCTTGCCATTGCGAAAGAAGAATGGCAGTTTTACACATTAGGCATCTTCTCTCTAGCGTCAATATGGCGATACTGCATGTTAAGCACTTTCTGATATCCAACATCTTTTGATCAGGATCAAAGCATGGTTATGCATCTCCTCATTCACCTCAAGATCGGAATTTCTTGAACTGACACGAATTCGACGTAAAATGATGCGTAGTTTTGTCAACAGATGGCACCATATGGTTTTTGCATTCGTAAAATTAATTAATTTATTTATTGTTATTCGATAACTTATCCGATATTTTATTGCTTATTCTGCTATTCGGGACGGAAACAAATCCAACAAATCAAAAACCATTGCAATCGGTCCAGCCGTTCTCGAGTTATAAGTGTTGTAACAAACACGACTTTCTTTTATATATATAGATTTACATTATTTGCTATATTCCTGTTATCGACTATTGTATATGTTGTCTTCTCTTTGGATCTCAAAAAATATATTAAACTTTTAATTTTTTATTTGCAATTTAGAAAAAATTCAAATAAAGATATAAAATTAACAATACCGTAGAAATCACGTAAATTAGACTTTTATGATAATTAAAATTAATGATAAGAAAAAATACGACGCACAAAAAGCGTTCATTGACGTAATAGGAATAATATATACAATTTATTACATCAATATTTAAATAAAAAAAATTCTTATGATCAATGTTTTTCCAAAAATATTTATAATGCTGTCTTTATTCTAACATTTATTAAAATCTTGTTTTGTTCGCATTAATATACTTAAATCTCTCTTGAAGGGTAGCGCCACTGGATTATATTGTTTTAAATTATATTATACTTCGTTTTTATATTTGATATATATTTTTTATTTATACTTAATACTACTGCTGATTTTCAAATAGAATAGTTTCAACTATGTTATATCATCGTGATTAGTTAATTGGGATAGTAAATTTCTAATAGCTTCTCATTAAACGGGAACGATGACCTGTTGCAGTTCTATAAAGGTTACTAATGTAGCCGATTTATATCACTACGATACAAGATAACGTTCATGTAAAAAATTTTTTTATAAACGTTAGAAAATTATTTTAGTAGCAACCAAACTGCTAAAAAGTTTTATCATTTATTCATGTAGGTAACTTAATGTACACTTATGAACGTCAGTACATAAATTGAATGCATTAATTGATGAATAAATGAATGCTTAATTTACAATTACTGCCAGTGCTCAAATCAAGGGTGTAGAACTCACCAGAATAACTGGTAATAAACTCTCCGTCGCTATTTTAAATCGCCAAGGTTTTTTAACTAAATATGTGTTTCTAAGCATTTACAACCAGCTCTTACCTCATGTACATGTTAAAGGTATTAAGGCAGAAAATAATTAACACATAGCCGAATATATACTGATCCAAGTTGGACCGGTCACCACCAGTAGCGCCTGTTCAAGAGTACGACGCATGGAGCCATCGGCCCCATCGCCATCACAATTCCGTTTAAATGATGATGACAGTCCTTGAACTGTGAAGTTGGTCAGATAATTTAAAAACAATAATAAAATAATTAAAATGTTCTTCCTCGGTGCAAAGTATCAATGGTAAAGTTACGTTTTAAGGTATATGTGTTAGATTGCAACATCTACAAATATAATATAAATCTATATCATTTTGCGGTGTTCTCAAACTGGTTCGTGCCCGAACGAAATATTAATGGATGCACTAAAATACGTTTTTCTCTATTATACAATTAATTTTTAAATGTCACTAATTAAAAAGTGGTATAGCAAGCAAAAATATAATGATATATCAAGGTTATAGTGTTGGTACGATAAATTTTAAAACAGTAATAATTTATAAGTAAATGTTAATGGAATGTAAATTTCTACAAATGCATTTTATCTTTTAAAATAATTATACACCGGGTGGATAAACGATTAGCATCATGTTAATAATGCTTTATAAAGTCTCTAAACAAATTTCCCTTTGTTTAGATACCCATGTAACTAACCCAGATGCCATGCGTGATGCAATAGGTTCATCGGTCCCGATCGGTGGCAAGTCACAGCCCTGGTTTAAATGTTCTTGCAAGGCGGCCGGGCCTTGCTAGAACGGAGAATGCTTCAAAGCGCGGGCGGAAGCGGCGACATCTTGTGATGCCAATACAAACGAACTTAAAAAAGCATATAACTCTGCCTCCAGGTCCTTCAAATAGGAGGGCCACGAGCTGATTATTATCAGCTCGTGGCCCTCTAGATACCTCGCATATAATGTTTCATGATAATGAAAATATATTCCTTTTAAGAATTGGTACACTGTTTTCTTGAATTTACAATGAAAGTCGTAACGATGGAGCCAAATATATGTATTAAGATCTCTAAATAATTATCTAGCGTAGCAGAAATACGACTTAAACACGGTAAGATATCAAATTCCAATGTCATATTTCCCGTATCATCAGCCGGTAATAATAATTATCGTAAGCATCACGTTATTATAATAATTAATGCCAGTGCCACAGACTAAAAACAACAGTTATAATAGTTGAACTTTGTTAAACGGAAATCTCTGTAAGTAGGGTTGGGCTACAGATGAATAAATTTTTACATAAAGAAATTAAATATCTAATGAATTAACTATAGATCCAATTAGCACCATAAAAGGTGTTTAACTCTTCAATGTAAGCTAAACGAGTATAAATATCGCAGCTAAACTTGGCCTCTATTTGAGAACGGCTTTATTAACCAAACATAATAATATTACCATTTAAATGGATACAATTAAGGACGTCGAAGAAAGAAAAATAGCTTGGCTAGTATAATTGATTATTAGCAAAAACTTGCAGTTTGTTAAACCCAGACGTTGAAAAAAAATGTGTGCGTGCTTCTTTATGACCTTATTTTTCGAAAAATGATCTACTATATGCAACTTTACAGAAATTGGTTAAATAAAGTTAAATTAGATAAAGTTTAACAAAAGGCTTTTATTATCATAGACATGAATACAAATACAATTATTTCATTTTAACTTATTACTGGACTACTATGTAGTACTAAGATTATTACAGAATTTCATTAATTGTAATAGAATTATTAGTATTACTATCATTGTTATCGTTATTATATATTTTTGTTACTAATGGCTTCGAATCTCTTCGGATCAACCGTGGTAGGGACAAGAAAAAGATGGCGCGTAACCGAAAAATGTGACAAATGTGTATAATTTTTTTTCCAACGCCGATAAAGAAGTTTGACTTCAAAAAGCAACATGGCGCGTAACCTGCTACAAAATTTCTCCCATACGTCGATAAAGAAGTTTCACTTCAAAAGATGGCGCGTAACGGAAGAATGTGTCGCGTAACGAAAAAATGTTACACTAAATTTTTTTCCAACCGCGATAAAGAAGTTTCACTTCAAAAACTTGATAGATAATGATATATTTCTATGATTATCATTAACTTATAATGTTTCTAGTTTCATATTTATCCCATAATTAATTTTGTATATATTTAATATACCTGATATTTTAATTATTATGCCAACTTGGAATAGGGCATTATTTTAATTTCATTCCACTTCATAGTTCATGTCCACTTGCGAATTAACGAAGCAAGTAAATACTTATTATCTTATAATAATATGCATTATCTTTATAATAGTTCTCGTTATAATGACATACGTACACATGTCACATCCTTGAGTTACGGTTGTGTGACTACGTAATATAGCTTGTTATTTTTGAAGTGAAACTTCTTTATCGGGGTTGGAAAAAAATTTAGTGTAACATTTTTCGGTTACGCGTCACATGTTTCGGTTACGCGTCACATTTGACTGTTACGCGCGTCTTTTTCTTGTCCCTACCACGGTTGATTCGAAGAGATTCTAAACCATTAATAACAAAAATTTATAATAACTATAACAATGATACTAAAAATTATATTACAATTTATGAAATTCTGTAATAATCTTAGTGGTAATAAGGTAAAATGAAATAATTGTATTATTTGTATTCAAGTCTGTGATATGAAAAGCCTTTTGTTAAACTTTATCTAATTTAACTTTATTTAACCAATTTCTGTAAAGTTAGTTGCATATAGATAATTTTTCGAAAAATAAGGTCATAAAGAAGTTTCACTTCTAACGTGTGTACACTAACTAGTACACGCACATTTTTAATTTATTTTATAAAGTTATATAAATTATGATATTAACCAGAATTTTAGGGACATAAAATAAGTATAAAAGAATAACGTGATACTTAACTTTTACTTAGAATATTTTTTGTTATGAATGTAATTTATAATGTTATAATCTCTACAAATATTCTCGTATCATAATGAACAAGATTTTTTAAAGTGGACGAAGTTCTTATACAATTATAATTTACGTGTATTGCCGGAAAATCTTCGCTTTTAACCTCAGTGTTTTAATATATTGTACCAAACACCATTTACTTGAATTGTCTTTGCTTGTACGAAGACATGTGTTACCGTCACCAAGGGATTTTGTTTGATATTAATAAAAAAAATACGATCTGTACCTAAACAAAATCTGGAAATAACTAATCGATTTAATGTTCATAATAAGAAACTAAGAGTCTTGGAATACGGGCTGTTGTAAGAAAATGGTAAAAATATCTTCTATTTGGCTTGGTAATGTAAAATACCAGAAAATTAACAAACACATTTAAACTTAACAAAAATAAGAAAGATACATAACAGTAGAAACCAGAAAACAACTGAAAAATCAATAATCTCCTATCAATCTATTCACGAGAATCTAATTGACGAACCTGTTCTTGAGCATAGATTTCGACTTAAATGACGTTTTGGAATAAGTCAGAGTTAAGATTAGGCGATCATCGATCAACGGAGAAGCAGTTGTTAAATCGAGTATTGAATTTCTTTTTAGAATACAAATTTTAACTCAAATCTCGTATTAAATCAACAATCAACGCTTAAAATGCAATTTAGAACACAGGCCTTAGTATAACACTATCTTATATATAAAATTCTCGTGTCACAATGTTCGTTCCCATACTCCCCCGAAACGGCTCGACCGATTCTCATGAAATTATGTGTGCTTATTGGGTATGTCTGAGAATCGGACAACATCTATTTTTCATCCCACTAAATGTTAAGGGTAGTCCACCCCTAAATATTATTTTTTATTTTTAGATATTTTTTTCTGTTTTTATTTTTTTATGATACAGCATTAAAAATACATACAACCCCTAACTTTCACCCCTCTATGATCAACCCCTATTTTTTTATTATAAATGATATACATGGCAAAGCGACGTTTGCCCGGTCAGCTATTCTTATATATAAAATTCTCGTGTCACAATGTTCGTTCAGATACTCCTCCGAAACGGCTCGACCGATTCTTATGAAATTTTTTATGCATATTCAGTAAGTCTGAGAATCGGACAACATATATTTTTCATCCCCCTAAACGTTGTTGGTGGGACCACCCCTAAATTGTTATTTTTAGACCAAACTTTTTGTTTTTATTTTTTTATGATACAAAAATACATACAACCCTTAATTGTCACCCCTCTACAATCAACCCCTATATTTTATTATTGTATATAGTTATTTTTATTGAAGTAAAAAAATGTTTCCTAGAAATAATATATGTAGATGGCAAAACGACGTTCGCCGGGTCAGCTAGTAACATATAATTTGTATTGTCATCGATCAAAAATGATATTAATAGCGGCAATAGCGGCAATTATACCATTCAATGAATATTCTGTACTCATTATAATTGTTATGATAACAAAACTTAGATAACGGTGTGACTCGAAGTTTTTTTTAAACTTTCCCTGAACCTTTAAATGCATTGGAGATAATTTTATGATAGCTATTTCATTATACTGTCAATGGTAGAACTTTAATAATCAAAGCTCTAGATTAAATAGAACTGGCGTCAAAAGGGCTATTTCTCTATACTCTATTTCAATTATTTTAATTCATGTTATAAACGATAAAAACCTAAATTAAACGATAAAAAAATCAAATTCGAACATCCGTGTTTTGCTTGGTTGACTGATCAAGTTTATTATGTCTACCCACATTTTTGGTGCTGTTCTGTTTTGTTATTTTATATAGGTACCTACATCTGTGCGCTCTAATTTCTAATTTTTAATCTTAGTTTTAAATATGTGTTTCTCAGTAAGTGAATTTTGTATGCAATTCTTATGAGAAATAAAGTTATTGTTAAACCCCTAAAAATAAATATAATATAAATTTTGCACGGCGTAGATATCAAGTAACTTTATTACCAGTGTCTTTTATTTTTTGTAAATATATATTCTTTGTTATCGTATTACATACCTCCTCACCTTGAAATACTGCATTCAAGTAAGGGCTTCGTAAACATTTGTCAGATTGCTAGTAACTGATATTAGACGGTTTAAATGCTTTTGTATTAAAATGTTCGTAATTTTTTTTTTTTTTAATTTCTTTATTTTACAAAAAAAATATAATACAATCATAACAAGTTACATTAGCAAACCGCTGTGGTTTATATTCATGTAACCATAACAATCTTGTTTAGGAGCGCGACAAATGCATATAAAAGTAGTTTTTTAGTTTGCTGTTTATATTGGTTGGCGTTAAGGTGGGAACTGACCAAAGTTACGATGTGTAATGTAGCATTCGCATCGAGCGTGTAACGCTGTGTTTTAAAATCGGCGTAACATGCTCGTCAAAACTCTGTGCTCCACTTTCGCCGCCAGTGTTCACGAGATGTGATAGTGATAATGTTGATATCTTTCATTCTATTTAATTATTGTTTCATCCAAATTAAGAAGAAGAAAAAATGTTACTGGACATAAAACTTATTTAAAAACACAGGCGTATGAGGTGGTTTGTTATTGATTGCAATATTAAAAACCAAATGATTACTGGACAGTATAAAAACTTTGTACGCAGGTCTCGATTTTGAAGAACTGTTGAATTTAATTGGACCAACAGTACTTAAAAAAGACACAAGTTATAGAAAATCATAATCATGGTCACTAGCGACGTGCGACGCGTAATTACTGAACCGCGTAACAGTCAAAGGATTCGCCAAAAAACCGACAGCCAGGTGGAGCACTCAAAGCGAGCAACGAGCGGCTCGTTGCTCGCTGGTTTCCCCGTAACACGACGTACTGACTGCACGAATGCTCGCTGTGTACCATTACATTACATGTTACATTACACCTCGTAACGTTGGTCAGTTCCCACCTTTAGGCAATCTAAAGGTGGGAACTGACCAACGTTACGAGGTGTAATGTAACATGTAATGTAATGTTACACAGCGAGCATTCGTGCAGTCAGTACGTCGTGTTACGTCGTGTTTCCCCGTAACACGACGTACTGACTGCACGAATGTTCGCTGTGTAACATCAAGGTGGGAACTGACCAACGTTACGAGGTGTAATGTAACATGTAATGTAATGTTACACCGCGAGCATTCGTGCAGTCAGTACGTCGTGTTACGGGGAAACCAGCGAGCAACTAGCCGCTCGTTGCTCGCTTTGAGTGCTCCACCCGGCTGTCGGCTTTTTGGCGAATCCTTTGAGTGGTACGCGGTTCGGTCAGTACGCTCTTTGTCACAAGTCGTCCCGAGCGCACGCGCGTCGCGAGTAATCACACGTCAATCAATCAAACATGGAGTGGAACAAAGAAAAATCTCTGTATTTCTCTATAAAATGGAAGAAAAGAGGAAGTGTTGTGGAACCCAGCTCATCCAGAGCAAATAAATTCAACAGTTCTTCAAAATCGATCGGAGACATGCGTACAAAGTTTTTATACTGTCCAGTAATCATTTGGTTTTTCAAAGTTGCTATCAATGACAAACCACCACATAAGCCTCTGTTTTTAAATAAGTTTGGTCTCCAGTAACGTTTTTTCTTCTTCTTAATTTGTATGAAACAATAATTAAGTAGAATCAAAGATACTAACGCGTCCTCGCTGTCGGCCATCTCGTGAACACTGGCGGCGAAAGCGGAGCACAGACGTTTGACGAGCATGTTACGCCGATTTTAAAACACAGCGTAACATGCTCGATGCGTTACACGCTCGATGCGAATGCTACATTACACATCGTAACTTTGGTCAGTTCCCACCTTTACATTACATGTTACATTACACCTCGTAACGTTGGTCAGTTCCCACCTTTATATGTGATTTGGTAGACCATTTATTAGCCGCGGTAGCAAATACCTCAACGTTCTCTCGCCGTATACGTTGTTTGCTCTTGATGTACGGAGCCGGACATGCGTTACCGCTCGGGTCTGTACGTCATGCTCTACTCTTTTTTTTAGTCATCTTGAAAAAAGTCTATGGCTCTATAACCCAAATATGTATTAGCCACCAAAACGAGAAACTGCTGCAGCTGAAAGATTAAAATTTAACTTTTATTTAAACAAATTTTTAATCTACATATAAATTGTGCAATTTCTATAATAATGATGTTTGGTAAAATATGGACGTGAGCTAGAATGCTGCAGAAACGAGCATAAAATTTAAAAAATTTAACTCCGAAAAATATTTAGTTTAATTCTTACCTTTACCTTGCTAAATCAATTAACAAACAATTCACTACCGTATTATAATATTATAAATACATTTTATTGCGAGGAAGTATTTTTCTGAATATACTCATGACTACAGTTAAGTTCGTTGACTGCAAAGATTGACAAGTTGGCAGGTGGATTGTGATTCAAAATAATAAACAATGTTTTTTAGGCAGTGTTTTTTTTGCTTTTTACAATATTGGCGTTACTGTAAACAATGGACAGCGGTACTATTTACGGAAACGAATTTGATATTAAATTAAATTTTATTATTTATTAGAATGTATTTAGCATTAAACATTCAGAGTATTTGATGTTAAGGCGTACCACTGATATAGATGGAACTCAACCAAGAGCTGGTTGGCCAGCATCGTAGTTGTGTTGTGTTCGGCCTATGACTATCTGGAAACTATCTGCGTCCATTTCTTCAGGTTTTTGATCGTAGGCAGGTCATTGGCCTCCCGTGCCTCCAACCACAAAAATAATTTATTATCCAAAAGTGAACCAAGTACCAGACTGGTGGGTTTCAGCCCGTATGTCCTGTATAAAAACCTTTCTATAATTTTGTAACCAACGAGCGATACTATGACAAAGTGTATTAAAAGTGAGAGATTTAGATACTATACTTTGGTAAACATAAAACAATATTCGAATAGGTACACGAATCACAATAGTTTATAAGCTTTTAGGTTGAGTGGTTTAGGAATGCTTAAAGAACAAAAAACCTTATTTTACTACATTAAATATTTTACAAAATTTCCAATTAGCCTAACTTTAACTCCGTACTCACATATAACTTATATATTAATAGGTTAAACTACCCAGTTTCACCGTGTTTTTTGTTAATAGTTTCGTTTATTGTGGCAGTTATTTTATCTAATTTACAAATAATACTGAAACTAATATTTTTTATTGTTTCCAGAAAAAAAAACAATCCTCAACAATGTCTCGGGACTGTTCAAATCAGGCCACCTCACTGCCATAATGGGGCCATCAGGTGCTGGAAAATCGTCGCTTTTGAACGCACTCACTGGATTCTGGTAAAATATAACGTATTAGCCTAAGATAACGAAATGAATTCCAAAATGAACAAACCATGAAGATATGAAAAAGTTTAATTATGTACGGATGCAACAATACTTAAGACCTTTAAAAAAAAAGAATAACGAGAATTCCAAGTTATAATGAAACAATCTTATAGTTCAGTTATCATTCATATGCTTACATTAACCAACGAACAATAAACTTGTAAAGTACCTTTAAGGTTTTTACCCTGTTACAAATATTTCATTACAAGGAGATGATTAACCTTGCAAACTTTTTACAGCGTATAATATTGTTAATTTATAAAACATCTGCTTTATAAATTATATGCACATAATATCCATTTTGAATTTCCGGTAAGTATTAAAACGGAGGTATAGTTAGCCAAAATTAAATTAATTTCAGTTTAAACGGTGTAGAAGGCACAGTCAGGGCTGGTGAAGCAGTATGTAAAATAAGAAAGGATATATCGAGCAGCGCGATACGAGCTTATAGAAAGAAATCCTGCTACATCCTTCAAGATGACCGCCTGGATCCGCTTTTTACAGTCAAAGAACTTATGACCTTCGCTGCGGATTGCAAACTGGGGAACATGATCACTCCGAAACTAAAAAAAACTATAGTGAGTAACGTGACCGATGTCAGTCAATGTCAGAGATTAGATTATTTGCCATTTGAATCTCTAAGGATTAAATACTTAAGTAGCAGTTTTTTCGATGTGTAACAGTTTTTTTTTTTAATTAATTTATTTATACTTTATTACCTTAAACAAAACGTACATATAAAAAAGCAGGTTACAAAAGTTATAAGGCAACAGGCAACCCTAATGCGGAACAATAACAAAGAAACACCTAGAGGGTAGAGTACAAGAAGTGCATGAATAATTAACAAAAAAAACTTAAAATAACACGTAACTATAACTAAAATAAAATAAAATCTAAAGAAAAAATAACAAACATTTAAAAGCGAATCAAAAGGTTAACTGAGTCACAATAATTAATTTATATAGGTAGAGCTAATTACGAGGCAAAAAGACAATCATCAAAAAGAAGCTTTTTAAATAAATTTAAAGACTGAGCTCGTCTAATATCAATTGGTAGGGAATTCCATGGATACTTTGCACAGTAAAGGAGGAGTGATAGTTTTGTGAATAGGAGTTTCAAGAATAATTATTACTTATTTAAGAGAAAAACAATTGCCCATAAGTACTCGGAAGTTTCCTATAAACCAGTCCAGTGAACAATTATGACTTATGGCACATTTTTTTCTTATATTAAAATAAAGTAAAATTGATACAATTTAACAACAACCATATTTTTATATTTTTTATCTCAATATACAACGTCATTGGGTCCGGTTTTGTATTTCTCAAAGATAACGGTTTGCGAATGCGAGCAAGGTACGATTTAATAATGCATACTGTCTTTTGCACACATATTGTCTTGCACTGCAGTTGCCAATGTTGTGTTAATTGAATAGATTTCAGACTCTGCTCTAACCATGAGATTTGCAGTCGCGACTTATTACTAAGTGTGACGAATTAAATACGTGTTTTATTATAGGGTATCAGACTTAGCTTTCATGTGGAACATGGTGTAATGGTTGCAGCTCCTTACAAACGTTGTGTAAAAAAAAACATGGCGATTAAAAAGAGTGGCGGAGAGTTTATTGCTCTTCTCTTCCGTTCTACGCCCTTGATTTGAGAACTGGCAGTAAATGTAAAATTAGAAGCATTAATATGTATTTCTTTAATGACGAATCACAAGTGTACATTGTGTTACCTACGTGAATAAATGATTTTTTGATTTGATTTAGCGCCTCGACTTTGAGACACCCCTTAATGGTCCACTGCGCAAATTTATCATGCGTATGGCATTCCATATATGCGTTTTAAATGCGGCGGATTGATATTTACTCACTAAGAGCAAAATAAGTTTAATGGGTCAAAAGTAGTCTTAAATAAAAAATAGCATTTATTTATAGCGTGACTTTTTTACAGATATCAGATATATTGGAGACACTCGGGTTAAAAGGCCACGAGAACACAAGGGCTGGCAATCTCTCTGGCGGTCAGAGAAAAAGGTTGTCTATCGCTGTGGAGCTAATTGACAACCCTCCAGTCTTATTTCTGGATGAACCAACTACGTAAGTAGATATATCTATTTCTTAACTAGGATAGCAAAGATGTAGTTAAATAGGCCGGTAGGTAGTTCTAGGAGGTGTAAAGTTTAAAAGCCTTAATGTCCTCCTGTCCTGAGCGTCATGGTGCTCCTGAAACCGTTGTGGTAAATTACTGCCCGGATATTTCCATCTCTGACGATACAGCTCGGTGAATGGCATGATATCTTTCAGGACATTCTCTAGGGAGACTAATTTTCCCTTGCCTTCTACGCTAGGCTGTTGAGAGGTTTTATAGTTCCTCAAAGCTCCTATATCCCCTGCTACCCTGGTATACCATTTGGGTTATCATATCCACTCAATATTCGGCGTTGTTGGCTAGTTTAGCACTACCCAGAGGACACGTGCAGGGTGTTTGAATGGGGACAGGGAACACGAAGCGATCGATCAATATCTAGAAATTGTTGTAATTAAATGGCAATATTTTAAACAAGAGTATTTTGTCTTTGTTCTAGTGGTCTTGACAGTCTTACAACAAATCAGTGTATCAGCATGCTGAAGGAACTCGCAAAGGGAGGACGCACAATTGTTTGCACTATACATCAACCTACAGCACTTATATACAAAATGTTTGATCAGGTATGAACGTTATAATTATAAGATAATGAGACTTAAAAGTATTCTATAATTCATGTTCCTACATATTTTTTTTAAATATTTTATTGAGTGTTGTACTTTTTGTATACATTTTAGATAAGTGTTTTTAGGGTGACGCGTCATTTGTTCATTAATATAAAAATTTTAAATAATCAAAAAGAATAAAAATTAAAAATGTTCTATCGAGAAAAGTGTATTAGATGCTTGTCTTAACAAAGCTGGCATAAGTATGTAGAGATATTTAAGTGAAATTTGAATGAATTTAAAAAAAGTAATGTTTTTATTTCCAATATATTTTTCCAATTTTGAAAAAATAGATTCTTAATTCCATTGAATTTCAACCCCAAAACTCTTGCATTAATGGATGAATTTTTGTGATTTTAAGTCGACATTAATTTTAATAATTACCTACAGGTGTACATACTTGCTGAAGGAATGTGCATTTACGATGGGAATAGTGAAAGCACTGTGTCATACTTATCATCTATGGGTTTTAATTGTCCCGTGTACCACAACCCTGCTGATTACAGTAAGTGCAACATGTAATAATAATATTTTGAGTTATCTTGCTTTAATGGTCTCAGAACTGCTTTCATTTGACGGCTCATTGGTCTAGAGGTTAGTACCCCTGAATGCGAATCCATGGGTCCCGGGTTCGATCCCCGGCTGAGACAAACATCGATGTGATGAGCATTTGGTGTTGTGCTTAGGTCTTGGGTGTTTAAATATGTATTTATATGTATATTCGTTGCCTATCCGTTGCCGTTGCCTAGTACCCATAACACAAGCTTCACCAATCACCAGCTTAGCATGGGACTAGGTCAGTTGGTGTGAATTGTCCAATCATAAAAAAAAATCTGTTTAACGGGGTATCATTTTATTGAAATATAAGTTTAGGTAAAAATACGTTATCATAGAAATAGAATAAATAATAAATCCTTTTTCCCCGTGTAAATCAATTATTTCCATCGACAAACGGCTCGAACTAGAGAACCTAAGATAATTCGTCAACCGATGTAATATGATTTATCTTATTTGGGTACTGAGTTTAATAATACTAAGTGGATTTGTAGATATATTTTTTCACGTGCTTAGTGTGAGATGTTAATTTTTATTACTACTTTGGTATTGTGTAATCTTATACCAACCTTGACGTGCAACTACGAATACCGCCGGTACTCTGTAATTCCCAAAAGTGATAATGATCCCTATATATTGAGATTTTGTATCCAATTTCAATGTGATATTAGGACATAGACGGGATTCCCTCACTTGACTTAATCTTATTTAGTCCTGATGAATCATGAGACTACGATTTAAATCTCTTATTATATTACTTAAATCGCACAATATATTACTATAACAAATTATTTATGTATTTAAATTGTATAACCAAAAAACAGTCCTATCTTATAACAAATAAAATCAAAAAGGTTTATTGGTGGTACTATAGAATTAAGAGCGGGCTATAATATATTTTTCGTATATAATATTGTTTATCTATGTAATCTGTTTTGGCTTTCTGTACTGTCTAAGTGTTTGTTTTATAATATTATGTATATTAGCTGTAAGATTACTTATAATTAAATAAATAAATAACCAAAACCACTCATCGTAGATTTGATTAGACTATGACTGACTAAAACGTAAGAGGAAAGAAAAGAGACGCAGTATATGTATCGCGCTAAATCTCGTTTCTGACCTCACCCCGAGTATACTTACAGCGGGATGGCGATGACGCCGCGTGCCAAGTCACCTATATCGTATATTTACAAGCAATATAATCGAAATAAAACGGAGTTAAAATTTGAGTCTGTCCTTTGTTAACTTGATAATAAACCTTTTTTTTCACTTCGGCTACTGCTACTATCTATTTCAAACCCCTAAGTGATAAGGGGTGTCCGCCCAAAAAAATATTTTTTATTTCTTACACAATTTTTTTTGTTTTTAATTTTTTATGATACAGCATACAAATACAACATACAACCCCTAATTCTCCCCTCTGCGATCAAAACCAATGTTTTTATTATAGTAGATAGTTATTTTTATTGAACTAAAAAAATTTTTCCTAGAAATAATATACATGGCAAAACAACGTTTGCCGGGTCAGCTAATAGTTTCTATACGTATATAAAATTTAAATAAAGAATATTAGATTACATGATGTGTACCTACTATGCTTAATCTAAATTGTTTTTATAGCAAATGTATTAGTATCTAAATACATATAATAAATTACAAAAATACAAAAATTTTATCGCTTACAAGATCACCATAATCGTATTATATAGATCACAATTCCAGATATACGGAAACCAATTTTAAAAAACAACAAATTTAACAATGTACAGGAAATACCTGTCTATAATTCATATAAATTATTCATATTTTTTTGCTTTACAATAATTATATGACGAGTCATTATAAAATATTTTCGCTGGACATATTATATATGTATATAAAAGACATTATAATACTGGTGGATCAGATGTTGTAAACATAATAACAAAAAACAAGTATCGGTTGATATGTTAACTAAAAAGAAAATAAACATTCGCAACAATTCTTTCTCCGTCTTTTTATTAAGATAAACATGGTTGCTTTCTGGACAATAAAGCGCTGCACAACCCAAAGTTAACGTGAAAAATTACATAAATAACTTTTCCACAGACTTATCTTGCCGGACTGACCAGTGTTGGCCTAGTGGCTTCAGCCTGCGACTCTCGTCCCTGAGGTCGTAGGTTCGATCCCCGGCTGTGCACCAATGGACTTTCTTTCTATGTGCGCATGTTACATTCGCTCAAACGGTGAAGGAAAACATCGTGAGGAAACCGACATGACTTATACCCAAAAAGTCGACGGCGTGTGTCAGACACTGGAGGCTGATCACCTACTTGCCTATTAGATTGAAAATTGATCATGAAACAGATTTAGAAATCTGAGGCCCAGACCTAAAGAGGTTGTAGCGCCACTGATGTATTTTTTATCTTGACTTAATAACTATTTATCTAAATTATCCATGAACTCATATAAATCGGTCCAGCGGTTCATAGACCAGTGGCAAACATGATGACAGTTTTATCTAAATAAAATATTAAAGGACTAAAGAAGTCGTTTTAATTGTGTTGTTCAATGTTTAAGGCGTGAATAGGTCCTTTACCGCTTTATTTACAGTTTTAGAAATCGCGAACGGAGAATATGGAAAGTTCAATGAACTGATGGCAGCGCGGTGTATCCGAGATCAAAAGATTGAGAAAGTCCTTCCGCATTTAGAGCAAGAAACTCCCTCACCTCTATCATACGGAAAGATGTCAATCATGGTCAGTCAGCCTCATGAGGCTTACAGGTTTGGAGTACTTTTCAAACGGTGTCTGAAACAACAGTATAGAGATTGGGTCAGTATATAAATATCAACTAATTCTTATACTATATCTAATTTAGGTTTTTTTAATTATAAAAAAACAATACATATTTTTTTCTAATTTTAATCTTCTCATTTTTCTTTTAAATTAACGAAACTTTAACTTTAACAGTAAGAATATTGCTACATATTATAAAAATCAAACAATCAATGACCACGCTAGAAAGCGATGGACAAAACCGGTACCAACAATGAATTTATTATTACAGACTGTGACGCATCTAAAAGTGATATTACATCTATGCCTGGGTATCATTCTTGGATTGGTATTTGATAATTCAGGCAACGATGGATCAAAAACATTTAGTAATCTTGGCTTCCTCATCATATCATCTACCTATCTCTGCTACACGTCTGTTATGCCAGCTGTTCTGAGATGTACGTATTTTTTTTATTATTTATAACTAGCAACCCAGGCCGGCTTCGCACGGTCAACCGTGAAAAATTATATACCTAAAGTTTCCTCTTGAATAATTCTAGATTGAAGTGAAAACCGCAATAAATTCCCTGCAGTAGTTTTTAAATTTATCGCGAACAGACAGACATACTTCTCATTTTGCTATCTTGTTCAGTTGGTTTTTGAATATATTACAATGGTATCTCTATAACTCGAATGTCAAGAGGAATGCAAAAAAAAATGAGTAACGAGTTTTCGACTTAACAAATACTTCGAGATACATATGTTTTAACTGCTGAAATTTCGGCTTACAGAGGCGTGATTTCTATGTGTATTTTTCGATTGTATGCAATGATTCATTCATTGCACGAGTACAAGACAAAAACAATAGATTAGAAGCCCCAAATCCGAACATTCATTTTGGATTTAATTGCTAATACTTTGGGGAATTCCAAGTAAGACGTCATTATATTTTACTAACTACGACTTATGAAGTCTCCTTTTATAAATTCGAGTTATAGAGTATAAATATGTATTATCAATATACAGTCTAATTAATTCGAGATACCGCTTATTTAAGAGTTCAGCGGTAGGGAATAGCATTTTTTTTTCGACTTACTGAGGATTTCTACTTAACGAGGTTCGAGTTATGGAGATTCCACTGTATTTGAGGAAACTTTTAAAATTAAATGTTCGATTAAATACAAAACTTGTGTGTCCTTAAGTATTTTGAAATTTAAATGGAAAATGCAGTAGTGTCTTTTCAGCAGAACACATTTGTTTTCGTTATTTATGCCTGCATAGTTCATTAACCTGGGCTTCCAGTAAGGTCGAGTGTTTATACCTGTCTGTGAAACAAAATTTAAAAGGTGTAACCCCTTAAAATTTGCTCTCAATACAAAATCACCAGACAAAACACGTACATACTTATTTCATTTAAAAAAATCACTTAATGTATAAATAACTACCTATGCGTCGGGTTTCCTAATGACGACCACGACAGGTTGATAAAAAAAATCACCTAAATAATATTTAATTGCATGTTTATTGAGTATGTGGAATTTATAAAAATGTATTGTGGTCCGTAGCATGGATAATTCCATGAAATTGATCATTGCACGGAATGATTCTATTTCATCCGATGGTCACCAAAAACTTTCAATATTATTGGATCGCGTTTATGATAAATTAACGATATTTCAACTGACTTTAACCGTATCGTTGATATAATATCTGACATGAGTTGGTTGGGTATAATGTCACTATTACTAGATTTTTCACGAATGATTGGCCATATCACGAAATGGCCATGCTGTTTGTATCTATGAACGCTGAATCCGGACTCTACGCTCTTGATTCGAGAGTCGGCAGTAAATGTATTTTTATTTATTGGTACGTTTGAAGTGAACGTAATGTTACATGTATGTTTTAAAAAGAATTACTGTATTCATAACTAAACTCTAGCAATCACTTAAACACGAAAAAAATACTTTAATAGAAATTATATATAATTAAGTTGTTTTCTGTTTCAGTTCCCGACGCTTTACCTGTATTAAAAAAAGAAAATTTTAATAATTGGTATGGTCTGAAAACATATTATGCAGCTACTTTGGTTACTACGATTCCAATACAAGTAAGATTTCAGCTTATGACTATCGCGGCTATATTATAAAAAGATGAGAATGAATAGACTAAGCACCGCAGTCATTGAAGTTGTAACTTCAAATTTGTAAATTTTATTACGTATATCATTCTTTCTTCTAAATTATTTACTTTTATTACCCGAAGAAAAACATCATGGTTCACACCCGGGCCTCGAAGGCACGACCCTGTGGTCCTCTTAAAGTTTAAAATACAATTATTTTATTATATTAATAAAACCCACCACCAGTTACTGTTTTTCAAGCGCAATATAAAATACGCATTAGTAACCAGTAGTAGTAAAAAACGTTTTTTACAAATTAAATCGATTTTTCAGATATGGTACAGTCTTGTGTACTCCTTGCCAGCATATACGATCACCGGACAACCGCTAGAGCTTTCTCGATTTGTCATGTTTGTCCTCATCCTTGCCAACGTGACTCTTTTGGCTGATGCGATAGGCAATGTCATCGGATCCTGTCTGAACCCTATTGTAAGTATCAAAAAACATTCAATCTTTACTATCCGAGTCCTCTACAGAAATATCAATTTAATTCACAAGCAAAGAAACCAGATGTAATATAAAATTGTTTTATTTCAGAATGGAACATTTTTTGGCGCAATTATAACGTGTATTATGCTCGGTTTTGCTGGTTTCCTGGTTCTGCTGCCTCATATGCACCCCATCATGCAGTTTATATCATATGGCTCTTTTTTGAGACACGCCTTCGAGGGTTTGGTCTTATCTATTTACTCATATGGAAGAACACCCATTTACTGCCCCGACAGTGTAGGTTACTGTCATATGAGGTGAGTTTGTATGTGGTATATATAATGTAAATTGTAAAAAAAAGATTTGGAGAATGCTTTAAAATTAGTTTGGTTACATGTGACTCTCCTTATTTCCTAAAAATTAACTTACTTGATGATAAAATGTTCTTTTTTTTCCACAGGTATCCTAAAGAACTAATGAAGGAGCTTAGTATAAAACCAGACAACTATTGGACGGACGTCGCCATACTCCTATCAGAGATTGTTGTTTTAAGAATAGTTGGTTACTTGACATTGAGACGTATGATCAAAAAAGCTAATTAATACTGTTTGTGTATATAAAATCACTTTATATTGTCATAACACGCACCATGACATGGTGACAACTATTTATTACAAATTTTGTATATTAAATTACAAAAGTTTTATAATAATGTTATGGTAACCAACCAATTATTTTCTTGGACTTAACTTTTATATTATTAAAGCCAGGTGCTAGAAGTGTTTATCATATAATAACTTTGCTCAAGTAAGAATAAACATACCAGTGGTAAGAAATTTAATTAGTACAATCTTAAGTGTTTTTTATACTGTGTTTTCTTAAAGGAGCCATATCCTTACCTACAACTTGATAGAACTTAGTAGTATTCTATTAAAAATTCATCCTATAAGTTCATATAATAGAAAGTTACCACAAGTCTTTAATTTTTATATTGGTGTAAACAATAAAATATGTTATAAATTAATGTGGATGGCCAACTATTTAAAGATAAGTAAATGTTTTGTATAGAATAAAGTGTGTACATAATTAGGTATTATTATTGATAGCTGATTCATTACTTTAATTATATAAGCAGGTGAATATATTAATAGTAACTTTGTGGCATAATGATTGGACACTAGGGATTTTAGAACTTATAATTTTTGATCAAAATAGTGTTTTACAAAGTAATAGTAGTTACTATATTTAAATACTGGAACAACTAATCTAGTTGTTGGGTGAAAATTAACTAGTGGCTCTCAAAATAAAACGAAAATAAGAATGATTTTGTTTTTCTTGTTCCATCATATTATATGCAACATTGTAGCAATCTGATTGCATACATGACATGTTTCCGTGTAAGTAAGTTTTAATAAATATTAATATTATATAAGTATGGATCTACTTTAAGTTTACACTGCACTTCTTTCAAACTGTGATTATTATGGCACTTACTTAAATATGTTATTAATTATTATTCTTTTACTAAAGATTTGTGTATTTATATTTACTAAGGGTATGTCTTAGTAAAACAAGTGTTTCAAGAAAATACCTGTGGTGAAAACACATTTGTAAATTTCACGATCGCGAATTTAGAAAAGTATAATTCTTCGTATTTATTATACATGATAGACAAAAACAGAGTCATATCATGTTCGATGATATATAATATATTTGCTACAACTTACTTTAAAAATATACCTATTGGATATTAAGTTGTAAAGTTAGTTAATAAAAATATGAAAGATACTATTGTTTTATTAATAAATTTTTATTATTAACAGGTTATATTACGGTTTAAGACCTACTTATCAGCAATCCATGCAATCAGCAATGTCAAATGTGCAATTAAATTTAAAAATTATACATCTTTAACAAGTTCCGACAACTACATTATTACCGAATACCGATTATTGAAAAGATATCGCCATTCGCCAATTAAATATATGACATTTGACATCTGTCAGTTTTAGCTAAGAAGTGAGATTAATGTGAATCATGTAGTGAGGCAGATTAGAACATCGATAAAGCATAATGAATCGTAATAATTTAGTTATTGACTCTAAGTGCGTTTTCCAATTACAGAGCATAATGCGAGTCAGTGCCGCACAATGCCGCATAATACTCCAGTCAAATTACGAAATAAATAAACATGAGCGAACACAGTTTGGGGATTTTGAGGATCGATAGGGGGGTGTATTCTGAGCATAAATTCCAATTTGAGGGGTTGTACTGAGGTCAGCTCAAGGTCATTTCGATGGAAACGCGTTTAATTCGATATCTCGAGAATGGTTAGTGTTAGGCGAAAAATTGTAGAGACCTTTTCTTTTTCTAACTAAATTTACTAACTTTTTTATTTGAAACTTTTTTTTATAACATTAATATTTTTCAAGTTATTACTCCCGCAAGGCAGAAATTTTACTTTTTTTTCAATTTTTCGTCGTTTTCTCCCCAACCATTCAATTTTATTAAATTATACCGATCATCAAAGTGTAGATCTTTTAATTATGAACAATTTTGTTCTTAAACTTTTTTCTGTAATGCCAATACCTTCGGAGTTATAGATTACTTTACCGAGCGAAATCCGCGCCACTGTCGCAATATAAAAAGGTCAATCGATTAAACTATTTAAAAATTTGGCATTTAATATTCATGGGTTAATTTGGGTAAGAAGTAAATTAAAAATTAAAACTGTTTCACACATTTATTGATAGAAAAATAGGTTATAAAATTCGGAATATTAAGCAGCCGAGGTCGATGGAAGTGATTCGTGAATATTCGTGGTCCTGACGGTATTGGGGCATACGTCGTCCTCGTCCATAGCGTCAAGATCATCGTTGTCGATAACGTTAGCGACATTCGAACAATAGTTCTCTTTGTAATTGGTGCAAATCACTGAGCAAAAGAGGCCGGCCTTTCTGCATCCGCACGCTTTGCCGCACGTAAATTATCCGGAGCTGGTTTCAATGACATCGCTATCGGCTAATAATTACTGATTAATTATCATTATTAATGATATATTATGATTAATAATTTACTGAGATCGATTGCGTGCAAATGCAAAACCAAATGCAGCAAAGCGTGCGGATGCAGAAAGGCCGGCCTCTTTTGCTCAGTGATTTGCACCAATTGCCAAGAGAACTATTGTTCGAATGATGATCTTGACGCAATGGACGAGGACGACGTATGCCCCAATACCGTCAGGACCACGAATATTCACGAATCACTTCCATCGACCTCGGCTGCTTAATATTCCGAATTTTATAACCTATTTTCTATCAATAAATGTGTGAAACAGTTTTAATTTTTAATTTACTTCTTACCCAAATTAACCCATGAATATTAAATGCCAAATTTTTAAATAGTTTAATCGATTGACCTTTTTATATTGCGACAGTGGCGCGGATTTCGCTCGGTAAAGTAATCTATAACTCCGAAGGTATTGGCATTACGGAAAAAAGTTTAAGAACAAAATTGTTCATAATTAAAAGATCTACACTTTGATGATCGGTAAAATTTAATAAAATTGAATGGTTGGGGAGAAAACGACGAAAAATTGAAAAAAAAGTAAATTTCTGCCTTGCGGGAGTAATAACTTGAAAAATATTAATGTTATAAAAAAAAGTTTCAAATAAAAAAGTTAGTAAATTTAGTTAGGAAAAGAAAAGGTCTCTACAATTTTTCGCCTAACACTAACCATTCTCGAGATATCGAATTAAACGCGTTTCCATCGAAATGACCTTGAGCTGACCTCAGTACAACCCCTCAAATTGGAATTTATGCTCAGAATACACCCCCCTATCGATCCTCAAAATCCCCAAACTGTGTTCGCTCATGTTTATTTAACCCGTTTTTAGCCATAATTTGACTGGACTATAATGCTGAAGCTTAATTGGAACGTGAATTAGTTTTCAAATGCATCAGCAGAGTGCGCTAAGTCAGTGTTGAAAAAAAAATGTTCTGAATAGAGTTAGCAACCTCATTAATGTATTAATAATGTTGTTAATAATAATAATTGGTCGAAAACTTTTTACGCTTATTTTAATAATAAATTATTTCATTAACATTTTTTTACTGAAATAAGAGAAAACCTTTAAAGAATATAAGGTTTTAACAAGCTAAATTAACAGTAAAATATTTAGTTTCATGTAAGAAGTTTACATCATTTATGTTTTGAGTATTTTTTTATAAAATGATTTCTAAAAAAATTATATACTTTTTCAAAACCATTGCAATGTTTACAAAAGTATAATCCTGTAAATTAAATTTGTTTACAGATCCGAATTTTAAAATAAAATTGTATTCATATTTTAAATGTGGAATATAAAAAAAGTAACTATTTATACCTTCATCCATACTTATATTTATTTTTTTTTAGCAGTTTGAAATAACTTTAATTATTTTCAAAATCTACGAGGAAACGAAAGCCTTACAAATTTTTCAACAATAAATAATATTTACTAACGAAAATTTTGATATATGCCAACTTAAAGAAAAACACTGGTAAATTTTCTGTCACTGTGTTGGTATTGATTGCGAGAAGCACGCGAGAGCATAAGTTTTGAGAGTGCTCAATTGTGCGAAGCGTTGCTGTAGTTGGAACATTCAACGTTGAGCATTATGCCGCATAATGCGCTCTAGTGCTGTAATTGGAAAACGCACTTAGTCTTTTTGGTATAAAGGCTAGGAAGAGTAACTGCACATCAAAATTGTATAAAAAAATGGTAAGTTACTTTTAGATACGGATTGTGCGGCTGACTTTGCGGCGTATTGTACTCAGTCTACAGTAGGAAGACCGCGGCTATATTATTGACTGCCGCTAAAATATTCGAATAAGCTCTGTACCTTCATTGTCAAACAAGTGAAACCGTATTTGTTAGATTGCCAGCGTGGCTTTCGACCCTTGTGTAGTACAAGCAGCAACTTACTATAGATAGAACTAACGGTAGATGTTTTGATACTTTGTATACAGGAAGGTGTTTGACGTTGTGGATGATGACATACTGTTATCGAAGTAGGCCAGACTCCAAAAGTAATATTTTTTCTAGAATTGCACAAACTACGTTTAATAATATCAATTAATTAATAGAGTATGTACCTATACAATTTTTAATAATAAAAATACTAAACACCAAGCGAGAGAAATTATATATTACAAAATATGTAGTCAATGTATCGTTTAGAAATTTCGACAAAGGACGTTACTTTATCGGAATTCGGAACTAGTCGTAACTATATAAACCAGACAACTATTGTTGTATCTCTTTTTTACGCATTAGAATAGCCTCCCAGAAAAAGGATGAAATATGATATTAATGTTCATGTTCTAGAGCTGTAGATATTGTGCGTTTTCCAATTACAGAGCATAATGCGACTCAGTGCCGCACAATGCCGCATAATGCTGAAGCTTAATTGGAACGTGAATTAGTTTTCAAATGCATCAGCAGAGTGCGCTAAGTCAGTGTTGAAAAAAAAAATGGGCTAGCTGATGGCGACGTGTATCTCGTTCGTATAATATACTTAATATTAAATTTCTCATGTAAATAAAAAATAATTTTTGTAATGAGAAATAAAGTTCTTTAAACATTAAAATGTTCTGAATAGAGTTAGCAACCTCATTAATGTATAAATAATGTGGTTAACAATAATAATTGGTTGAAAACTTTTTACGCTTATTTTAATAATCAAATTATTTCATTAACATTTTTTTACTGAAATAAGAGAAAATCTTTAAAGAATATAAGGTTTTAACAAGCTAAATTAACAGTAAAATATATAGTTTCATGTAAGAAGTTTCATTTACGTTTTGAGTAATTTTTTTTAAATGATTTCTAAAAAAATTATATACTTTTTCAAAACCATTGCAATGTTTACAAAAGTATAATCCTGTAAAATAAATTTGTTTACAGATCCGAATTTTAAAATAAAATTGTATTCATATTTTAAATGTGGAATATAAAAAAAGTAACTATTTATACCTTCATCCATACTTATATTTTTTTTTTAGCAGTTTGAAATAACTTTAATTATTTTCAAAATCTACGACGAAACGAAAGCCTTACAAATTTTTCAACAATAAATAATATTTACTAAAGAAAATTTCGATAAATGCCAACTTAAAGAAAAGCACTGGTAAATTTTCTGTCACTGTGTTGGTATTTATTGCGAGAAGCACGCGAGAGCATTAGTTTTGAGAGTGCTCAATTGTGCGAAGCGTTGCTGTAGTTGGAACATTCAACGTTGAGCATTATGCCGCATAATGCGCTCTAGTGCTGTAATTGGAAAACGCACATTATATATAATATGTATTACAGTTTATAACATAGAGTAGGTTTAATAATTTAATATGTATCTCAACTTGGTCTGTGCGTTCAAAGAACATTTTTATAGAAAAATATACACTAAAACAAATAACAATCAGTGCTGGCAACACTTGGGGGTTTTCCCCCCAAAATTAGGGGTAATCAAGATCTCCAGGGGTTTTTTAGCGGGTACATTTATTTAGGGGGTACGTTATTCAAGATTTTTTTTTCTACAAACACGATTCTATAAAATTTATGGTAAGCTTCGAACGCAATCAACAAACTAAACCAAATATAAACTCCAAGCCTGGCTACAGCTTAAATATCGAAAAACAATACTTTCATGTGTCAAATTTGTTCCTTCTGACCGTATGATCAAATCATTTAACCTCAATATGTAGGATTTTAAAAATATCAGCAACAGCAAAACACAACGCGAAAGCCAGACGAAGCCCTCGACGAAATATTAGAAGCATAAGCTTTCCAATGACATTTAATAATATTGTATTAGAAGTAAAAAAGCACATTGAAGCAATTCGTTTTTTTTATTTTAATTCTGTCTCGTTTAACTGTAACAGAACACATAAAAAAATATTGGTTGTTTGTAAAGTAGGTTTACGATCGAGATGTTTACGTGATAACGTCTTATAGGCCAGTCATTATAGACATTCGAAATCGAAAATTTGATAATAATTCCAAAAGTTTTCAAACTTCGGTCAAGTGAATGGTACATTGGGACGACAATAAATCTCATTTTGCAACCTTGTCCGCAGTCCGGAACATTGTTAAAATTGCAATTAAATTAATTTTTGCTGTATGGTCGTGAAAAAAATTCCAAAAGTTCTGCAAACTTGGGGAAGTTTTCGATATAATATTTCATATCACGTATAAAATTTGCAACCAACCTAAGTGTACGGAACATTTTTTGTTATTTATTTTATTTTCGATATATCTGTCAAATTTGCAGAACTTTTGGAACGTTTTCCTTCAGTTTAATAAAGAAAAACATTAATTTTTAATAACAAAAAATGTTCCGTACACTTAGGTTGGTTGCAAATTTTATACGTGATATGAAATATTATATCGAAAAGTACCCCAAGTTTGCAGAACTTTTGGAATTTTTTTCACGACCAAAACTTATTTTTAACAATGTTCCGGACCGCAGAGCAGGTTGCAAAATTTTATAGTTTGTTTTAATACCACTCCCGACCTTACATCAAAATTTGAAAACTTTTGGAATTATTATGAATTAATTGTCTTGACTGACTGGTCTATTATTGGTGATATAAGCTTTTGGGAAGTAAGGAATTAATGAAGATAACAATTTTTTCAAATTTTAAATTACATCTTTCGTTTTATTCACACTTTTGATGATAAATTTCGGGTGTAAAATGACAAGTTTACTTATTCGACTATGATATACATTTTTCTTCATACATTCACGGAATGACACAAGTTTCTGAACATGTCACCCGACTAAAACGATTTTAAAGACGTTATCACGTCAAAAAGAAAAAGTACAAAAATACAGAAAAAAATCTGCCAAGAAACGTTAAGAAAACCTGAATTTGAAGAAAGAAAAGTTAAGATATAAAAATCAGAATCGTTTCATCTCATTGTTATTACCATTAATATTATTCGGTCATTGATTAACATAATATATAAATATGTAAAATGTACTCTTATAAATAACAAGAAAAATTTTTTACTACTTCAAGGTATTTTTAATTCATATTTGAAATTACCTCTCAAACCAAGTGTACAACAAAAACTTAAGGGTTTTTGATCGACAAATACCCCTAGTATTTGAAGTTGGTCTTAGGGGGAACATTTTGTAGGAGTTGGCAACCCTGATATCAATAATATAAAATATTCTTGGCCTAAAGGTCTAGATACCAGGCCATAAACTCCAAAAAAAAAAATATAAAATATTCTTCGCGTTCGATAAATGATTATAGGTATTAGGTGGTGTCCTTAACAGGTGAAGAATGGCAACTTAATGTTTTTGTATATTGAAATAATATCCCGGCTACAATTAAAAACATGTATTAGTTTGAGCTATAGCTAAAGCACTTATGGTACAGGTATACAATACAATATGCTCTAAATAATCGCGCTAAGACTGGAAGGATCCTATATGATAACCAATTAAAAATACTCATTCCTAATCTTCATAATCAAGCAAAACATCAAAATGTGAGTATAAAAATTAAAATTCTGATATGAATTTAATGCTTAATGATTTTTATGCTCTTTTTTGTCTTCCTTGTTTTATACAATATAATAATTATTTTAGGTACAAAATAATAATTATTAGTTTAGTTATCATATTTACTTTAAATATCTGTCATGCTTCGTATTACAAAATATTGGGGGTATCCAAACAAGCATCATCGGCTGAGATAAGACAAGCCTTTAAAAAATTGGCCATTAAATTGCACCCTGATAAGAATCCTGTAAGTACATAATATACTCTTTTACATTACTTTGTTAAAACATAAACCATTTCCGTAATATTATTGAAACTGAAGTACATATTGCAAAATATTGTGTAGGTGGAAGTGTAGGTGGCACACATCTACTTCATTCTCATTTGACCTTATTAGCAGAGTTATCTAGAGTTCTATAGATCAAATCTTTTAAATTAAAAATTTAACTTTTTTATAATAGAATTGTCATATTCCTTAACAGATTTTGTTAAATATCAATCAAATATTCTTAAATATATTAGTTAATTCTTAATGATAATGTTAGGCTATTAATTTAATTGAATATAAAACATGATAGTAGTATATCATGTTTTAAAAGTAATACCAACTATATAGGCAACATATAATTTTACACCTACTACCTTCTTTTTAATAATAAAAAATCTTTAGTGGGAATAAATACACACATTACTTACAGACTAAAATAAATATTTTACTCTTTTAGGATGAAGAAGAACGAGAAACGTTTTTCAAAATTACTGAAGCATATGAAACACTCAAAGATCCTGAGAAACGCCGTCAATATGATATGTATGGCTCACACCTTGCATATACACGGAAACATGACTCTCAATCTCAATCTATGTATAATGACATGTTTATAAAAGGATTGTATCACCGAGATCCCAATGTGGAAAATATAACACCATCTACGTACAGTAAGTATTTTTTTAAAGGTTTTCATTAAACATTACATTTAATTATACAAACATTTGTTTTCAAAGCAAAAAAAGTCCAATTGTACTAGGAATGTTAGTCAAAGGAGTTTTCTATAATTTCAGCAGTTGGAAATTAATTTATACTACATTCGAATTATTTATCCTCCATTTCAGAAGCATTCCTAAATAGTGAGCTACATTTTATTAACTTCTATTCTCCATTCTGCCCGCCATGTCAGAACCTGGCAGATGATTGGAAAAAATTGGCAGAAGTGTATAAGGGAGTAGTAAGTTTTAAATTTAACATAATTTTCTACACTATAATATGTTAAAGAGTAAAGATTTGATTGTCTGTTTGCATAAAATAGGCTCCAAAACTACTAAACTGAATTGAAAAATTCTTTCACTATTACAATTTGACAATATCCCACAATATAGGCACAATATAGAATATTTTTAAAAAAGATTGAAATCATAAATTTTTTATAATGTAGCCCAAGATGTGAAAAAATTCTAATATAAATCTCTATATGTTTAGTAGTGTACGCTGCGGAGACTTGACAATAGAGCAAACATCAATATCTACAGAAAAGCGATATGTAACAATAACTTTTTATACCGCCACATTTACCCTACCTAGGTATTAATGTCAATATAAATCACTTCATATTCAAGATTATATCAGCATCTGTAGATTCATTTTTGTATTATCCATATCGAACATACATTTCAATGTGAGTAATATCAAAATTTAAATGTAAGAAACAGTAATCTAACTGGATTTATCTACAACAGAGAATGAGCACGAAAAATTTGGCTTATGCTTACCACATCTCAGGTTAATATTTAAAAAAGGTCAAGAGTTTTGTCTGTATGCTTTGTTAAACGTCAGAAAGTATATCGGCTTCGATATGAAACTTTTTTTTAATTTATTTTTTAATTTACGGAAGACCCACTTTAGTGTGTCATCGTCCTACGACCGAATAAAGAATACAACTTGAGTTGAACCTGAGATAGAATATAAAAGGGAATATCATTTTGACTGGTGTTACCATTCTTCCTCTGGGGTTTACTTATGAAATAATCAATAAAATAGACACAGATATAGACTCTTTCTCTTGATTCTGGTAGGGAACACAGACAAATCTGTATTCCCTACCAGAATCAAGATCCTTTTGAAAATCCTTTCCTTTTTAATCGGACTAAGGTACCCCAGAAAATGAACATTTACCGATGGAATGGTACATTCTTACTCTTACTCCCCTGATGAATGCAGTTTTTACCTTATTTTCCACAGAGGACTGTTACTGTACTGTGTGATACTTGCCTGATTTAGGAAAAATTATATAAGAAGCCCTGCTGCTACAAAATTGGCTAATAAGTACATATAAATATAAGTATTATAACAGGATTCCTGGAAAATACATCCACATAAAAATAAAAGCAACCTGTGTAACTGATGTTGATTACTGTGAATTATAAGAGTGTCTTACTCTTTTAAAATTATTATTAAAAATCAATTAAAGCCATTTTAGTTATCAAATTACGATCTAGCCTAACTTAAGACTATATTAATAAATTCGGAGGTAAATTTATGTTTGTATATTTTGGTGTTAAATTGTTAATAATAAATCATTTATATTGTAATTGATTTAGTAAAAATGTTTTTCATAGGTTAAATTTGGCGCTGTGAACTGTAAATATTACAACTCGTTTTGCTATCACTCAATGAGGATAGGTAATTATCCAACGTTGTTTTTTTATCCTAATGTAAGTATTCATATGAATCATAAATGTGAAGCTTTGTGTTTTCATAGACTTTTTAATGTAGCACGAAAAGCTTATCAAATTATGTTTTTGAAGTGAAACTTCTTTAGACGAATGAGGGTAAATTTTTACGGAGAAAAAGCAATAATAATAATGTCACGAATATGTGCAGCGTTTTTGTCGAAGAAAAGCGAGAGATGGATTGAGAGAGTGAGAAAGGGCGAACGTAGAATTAAGCAAATAGCCATGGAGCGAGAGGTGGGAGAGAACTATAGTGAGAAAGATTGAGAGAGAGTAAGGGAGATCCAGAAAATACACGCTATTGGTTGATGTATTCGTTTATTAGTTACATATTAGAACTTTAGATGGCAATTCTGTCGCATAAAGTCTTGCTCATTAAACGCAGATTTTTTATTTATTTATATTAGCACGTATACAGTCTGTGAACAGTGTGAATGGAAGATATACAAATACATGGAGTGATCATATACTGGTATATGATCATCTATTGGGGCTTTTACCTTAGTATTAATTAATTTACAAAGAAGTTTCACTTCTTACATGTGTACTTTGTACGCACGCACTTTTTTTTCGCATCATGCTACCCTGAACCTTTTATTTTTTTTTAATTAATAAGTTCAATTAATGTTTATTTTTAATTTCGTTAAAAACTGTTAAAGATAGATTATGTAGTGCTTAAAAGCAAGATTTCAATAGCTTAAGTGTATTAAGTAGCAGAGTTTGAATAAAGCTTTTGAGTATTGCTTTTTTTCGTAAATCAAGTTTGTTGCTTCCCAGGAATCAAATCGGCTATAGGTTTGATTCCTGGTCTATAAACATATTGAATAAAGAAAAAAAAAACAAATTATTGTACAGCAAATATTGTATTTACTTACAGGGAAACGAAGGCAGTTTCGTACAATATACTGGGCAGCATACTTATGAGGATTTGGAGAAATTTATAGTGCTTCATATAAAGGAAAAGGTCACAATACCATTTGTAAAGACTATTTTAGATATCAATCATTCAACGGCCTATGTCCTTGATACAGATATGAATGAGAATATGCTACTACGGCTTGCCTATAGATTGGTAAGTATAACATTAATTTATGTTTACAATTAAATTATAATTTATATATAAACCTCATCGTATACGGTATGTCACGGTAGTGTGTTCCAAAGATTTGATATAATAATCTATATATTATATAGAAGGTATTTTGAAATGTCATAAAAATCATCAATTATCATCATAAAAACTGACAGTAAAATAAAATAGTCAATAATTCTTATTAACCCGTCCTGTAGATTTTTGTGTCTTAAATATTGTTTATTGCTACTTATTTAACCAAGTTTATTACGCCTCAAACGTTAATGAATAGAAGTTCAGTGGGTTTTAGTTGTGTGGATAGTTTTTGTAAAAGAAATACATATTAGGGTAAGATTAAAGAGTCGAGACTTGCTAAGTGTGAGTTTCGTATGACAAAAAACGTATTAAATTTTGACATATTATGGAAATCGTAGTTCATACCAAAACTCGAATCTCGGCTTAATGAGCGGAAGGGACCCAATACGGGCTCCGCTATACTCGTAAAGATGATTTTCATACATTTTCCACCAAAGCGGAGACGATCGGAGCGGAGTGAGCGAGTTGGAAGAGTGTCACATACGAGGTTAGCGAGTTTCGTACGGAGTCCGTGGGAAACTCGCTGAACTAGTTTTATTATATTTCATACAATTACTTCCACTGCAAAAGAGTACAGCAGAGCGGAGCAAGCGAGTAAAGCGGAGTCCGCTGCGTATGCTCTTCAAAACTAGTTTTGAACGGAGTCGTCTTGCAAATCGTTGTACATTCGTAATAAATCTCCTTTTGTGGGCCTTCCTCGAATGTGATTATTGATCCAAAATCTTGATTTGCGCCGGATATGTTTCTTGCTTGCTTTTATTGTGATACAGTAGTAAGATTTTACTTCCCATATTAATATAATCATCTTCACTAGAAGAATCTGACATAGTGAAATTCACAAAAACGTCTTGATGCTACGAAAGGCTGCCCAATACTGGTGCTAAGCTCCCCGCTCGCAAAACGACGCACAACCTCACTGGATGGAGCGAGAACTAGGCAGAAAATGAACGGAATAGTCGTTCATTTCCCGCTTCCCGCTCCGCCTAGTCGAGCTCGTTGCCAGTGAAAGACGAAATAAATTATTATAAAAACTCTTTCTTAGTCAAACGTAAAAACTTTTATCATTTCTCGCTCAATACTTACGCAGTGGAAGGCGGGCATAAGGCGGCGTCCTAATTGGGAGCGATCGTACGATGGCGCGATGCGTTTTACATCTCACGATCAAAGTGGTCGTGCGATGACCTAACAGGTGTCCTAATAGATCGCGCGATGTTCATCGTGTGATGCCGTCGTTCACCCCTCGCGCGTCGACGCATCGCGTAGTAACCGATTAGGACACTCAAAAGAGATCTGTTGCTTTGATTGCATGATCGCACGATCAAACGCATCGTACGATCGTTATTAAAGCATTTCATGTGCTCGCACGTTTACTTGCGAGGTTCTAATAGGACACTCTGATGAAATCTGTATGTTCGAACTCATCGCACGACGAGAACGCATCGTGTCATCGTGCGATCTTCGCCACTTAGGTCAACTCGGTCGGATTAATGAAAAGTAATTTGTATGCTTTGTGTGTTTTTACCTTAATATTAATATTTTAGTACTGGCTTACAAGTATAGTTAAAATTGATGACGATTTAAAAAAGACACTCAAGCTAGATTTGGAATCTAAAATTCTACTACAGTACAAAAATAGAACGGTGTGGATAAACTCAACTGATGAAGAGACTATTATTAAGAATGTTGTGGGAATACTGCCGCCGATTGAACAAGTCGGATTAAAAAAGATACAAGTGAGTAAAAGAATTCATATAATAAAACTAGCTGATCCGGCCAACGTCGTTTTGCCATGTATATCATTTATAATAAAAAATAGGGGTTGATCGTAGAGGGGTGAAAATTAGGGGTTGTATGTATATTTTAATGCTGTATCATAAAAAAATAAAAATAAATGTATCTAAAAATTAAAAAAAAAAAAATTGGGGTGGACTTCCCTTAACATTAAGGAGGATGAAAAATAGATGTTGTCCGATTCTCAGACATACCCAATATGCACACAAAATTTCATGAGAATCGGTCAAGCGGTTTCGGAGGAGTTTAACTACCAACACCGCGAAACGAGAATTTTATATATTACTTGATAATACATACAAATATAGATTGAAATTACGTTTTTTGTTTCATAATACAGTTGTTTTAGATATTGCTTGATATATTTACTTAAATAATTTTTAAACATTATTCATCGTCTTAACCGTCATGTAATCCGTTGTTTCATAGATTTTAGTTTTTTAAAAACATTACCCTTACCCCCTATTTCATAAAGACACAGGCAGGCGCCATAATTGTCAACTGTCTGCGCCTTTAAAGGGGCTCCTAGACGGACCATTTACATGAGTAACACTGAAAATGTTTAAAACTGGCCAGTTAGAAACATTGCTTATGAAAACTTTTTTGAATTTCAATTTTAGAACTCTTAGGTAACCTCATGTAGTATATTGCATTCATTTGGCATTTGTTTTTGTGTTGGAAAAAATTCGACAGCAGCGCCCTCGAAGCAGGATCCTCTTTAACCCCGACAATGCTTAAGCGCACTCCGCAAAACGGACTGTCGAATATTTGACTATGGCAGCTTCCGAGATAATGAGTCATCCGCCATACAGTCCGGACCTGGCGCCCTGCGACATTCATTTATTCCCAAGAACTAAAGATAAAAATCGAGGTATTCGCTTTACGAGCCTTGAAGATGCGGTGAAAGCTTACGAAAATGCCATACAAGAGACCCCTAAGGAATAATGGGCCCACTGCTTTTCTCAGTGGTTCCATCGAATGCGTCGATGTGTAGAGAGGAACGAAGATTACTTCGAAGAACAATAAAAGTATTGGCCACTTTCTACATTAAGCCGTTTTTCATTTTCTAAACATTTTCAGTGTTACCTAGGTATTCACGAAAATGTATCTACAAGGGTGTGGCTGGTAAAAGAGGGATAAAGATTCTATAGCCATACTTACTGTCACTACTAAATGTTTGTAAAAAAATTGCAGAATATAAAGTAGTAGTAGTATAGTATAGTCATGTAACGACTTAGTTTAATAAAATTACCATAACATTGCAGGATATCAGAAATGAACTGCGTAATGAGAAAAAAGATCCATGGGTCCTATATTTCTCTACACAGGGTGATAATAAGCTGCTAGTCCACCATTTGAAAGTTAAAATGCGTAATATGATGTTTGGTGAGTTATTTTATATAGAACTAGCAAACTCGGCGAACTCCGTGTCGCCACCAGATGGCTTCGTTTTATGTAACATTTCGTTTGGTGATCCCGCTTTTCTGTTGAAATTTTTCCTGAATTTTCTTCGCTATAAACCTCACGGTGCCCGAGACCTTTCCAACGAATGCAAAACCGTGGAAATCGGTTCGTGCGTTCTGGAGTTATAGCGTCAGGAAGGAAAACCCGACTTATTTTTATATAGTAGATTTTAAAATGAGAATTTTTAAGAGAATTGTAAGATAATTTCTATTTTTTTCCGAATGCTTTAGCCATTTTTATGAATTTAGTGTTACCCTACCTAAAACGGTATTGGTTGTAAAATTGTCATAAGTCACCGTTTTAACATTGAAGATAATTAAGGCTCAATTTTTTTCCGTTATATGATATTGACATCCTGAATATTATGGCATGTGAGACAGATTATTTAGTTGATCACTGGATGAATTCACAAGAATTGCATTATTTATAAAAAGGTTTAAGTTTTATTGTTTGTTTATATTATATAAATTTAAATTTTTATATTAAAAAGTTTAATCTTTATATATATAATTCTTCTGTGAGTGTGTATGTCACTGAACTTCTCTCAAACGACTGGAGCGATTTTGATAAAATTTTTTGTGTGTGTTCAAGGGGATCTGGGAATGGTTTAGATTCACAAATCAGCCCGCCAGATGGCGCTGCAGTCGGTACTTTCATACTTTGCTTTACTAATTGCTTGAAATATCATGCAGGACAACGTCTGTCGGGTCCACTAGTAAATAAATAAAATGATATTCAATTTTGCTTCAACAGGTGAAATTAATTGTGACAAATTGGGTGAGCTATGTCACTCTTTACAAGTGAACAAAGCCCCAGCGTGGGGCATATTGAAGCCAGGGGGCGGCTACCAAAGGATATTTGGGGAACCGACGCGGGATGTTCTAGAGAAAGCTGCTCAAGCGTATAATATGCATACGCTCTCTATTTCGGATTTCAAGAAGATTCTCGAAGATGGTAGGTTATTCTGCATTTCGTTATAATAACAAATAGTCCATTGAAAAGTTACATTTGGGGTTGCGTTTTTTAGAGGACGCAATTTTATTTATGGAACATGTAGGGGGGGTCAATACAAGCTTAACTCCAAGTTTGTGGGGTTGGCGTGCTTGTCCCCCGGCCGCCATCTTGGATAAAGGGGTCCAAAAACCATGTTTTTGGCTATATCTCCTGAACTATCCATCGTACATAAAACTTGTAAAGACACATTTTGTAGCAAATCGCTGTGCCTACAATTATGTTTATGTAACTTTTTATCATAAATCCAAAATTTAAAAACGTGGTTTTTGGACCCCTTTTTCCAAGATGGCGGCCGTGGGACAAGGGTGGCGACCCCACAAACTTGGTTTTAGCTTTACACTGACCCCCCCCCTACACATCAAAAAAATAAAATTGCGTCCTCTAAAAAACGCAAGGTTAGGCCTAAAAAATGTAACATTTCAATGGACTAAAAATCTTTTAACGATTTAAGATGCGTGCACCACTGTAATTTAACAAGTTAGAAATTCAATCTGATTTTAATCATTTATTGGTAAGAAATTAAGGATTTCTAAAAAAAAAAATTATTAAACCTTAATAAAATAAATTTATTATGTACAGCTATTGAAATGATTATTTCCTCATCTTTAATCCATTCATAAAAATATATTCTAAGCCGTAATAGCAAGACATGCATCACTTAAGTGTAAGTTCAGTTAAAATAGGAGAATTCCTTTAAAAACTATAGTATTAACTTTTTAAATTTTCCTCAGCGAGCGTAGATTTGTCATTAAAAAAATGCACTTCTCAGTCATTCTAATAAATTTTTACGTACTTAGTACTAAGTTTTCTCTCAGGAAGAGCTTAAAAAGCCTGTTGGAGACAGCCTTTATATTTATAAAGTGTGTGTATGTGTGCAATAAAGTATACAGAGAAAAATATTCCAGATACAACCACGTGGGCGCTATTAATTGCTCCGTATAAAACATCGTGGCAGCATATGATCGAACCCTTCATGGAAGCTTCTTTTGAGTTTACCGAATTCGGGATAAGTGTAAGTGCTTATATACTTCGCGTATATAAAGAACTTGTGTGCTCTTAATGTAACGATAATATTATTTGTTATTATTATAAACATCTGTTAAAACCACAAGAATATATACATAGTAAATCCTCCAACCAGTTTTACATTATTGTCAAAGAAATGCCGATACAATAATTATACGTTTTTATTAATTATATGTTACGTATAATATGTTGCTTTTGTGGCACATACATAACAACTTCAACATCTCGTAGTAGTAGTTAGACTGATAAAGGATCTTTCCCTTACATGCTGTGAAATTTCATATGCTCTTCCTCCGGGAAGTTCCACAGTATGAAACACCAAAGTTGCCATTTCGTTGACAAACTTTTCTATTTTTTTTTTGTTCTTAACTCTTGTCACTAAAAGTATTCGATAATAATATAGGAACGATAGTTATTGATTCCCAGATAGCAAAAATCTCAAAAAGCCCTCTAAAGATTAAAAAAAAATGGTGCGTGTACTTATGTACGCGTGTAAGAAGTTATACTTCTTTGGCTTTCTAAATTTTTTTTAAATATAAATAATTAATATTTAACGTAAACAATTTAATAATATTTAGTATATTATTCAATTATTTATTAATATTAATAATTATATATTATATTATTAATTCAATTTAATAACTAGGTATGTTTCATAACCATTTAACTAAGTATCAATAGGTCTTTGTGAAAAAGCATTGCTAAATTTCTTTGAAAAAATAATTAAAACTCCTTTATTTGTTTAAAAGGTAACTACAAATGTCATTATGGTCATTCAAAATTCTTGGCATAGGTGCTAACGTCACGCATATTCTATTTCTTTTTACTTGTAGATTGTCTTATTCCCATCTCGCTTGCGCACGCTCGGCGCCCATACTGATAATTTTGTGTCACGGTGCGCGCGCATCGTAAAATTTCACTCTCATTATTATCTCATATTTTTAAAGAAGTATAAAAGAAGCGCCTAAAGAAGTATAACTTCAAAAATAATCCGTGAATCGGCCGCCGGTTTTATAATAGTGACATTGAAAGTATATGACATCAAATGCCAAACCATAAAGACGTAACAGTGTAAACATATTTTTTTTTATAAATGTACAATTGAGCTCAAATCCCTCGCTTCTCTTTTTGCACAGACTCCGAGAACTTATCTTAAACAAACCCTATTTATATTATCTTTCGCAGTTTGGTGTAATGTCGTGCAGCGCACATACGAATGACTACTGCCGATCTGTGTCTGAAAACAATGCATTGATCGCGGTACAGGAGAGGGGAAAATTGCACAAGTATATATTGCAACATTTATTTTAAAACACCCAATAATAAATAACATAATAAAATCATAATACAGTATATATTTTAACGTTTTTAGAAATTATTATAAGCATATTTATATAGCTTTGACCTTAAATATTTCAGATATCGTGGAGAAATCGATAAATCTAATATTGTGGAGTTTGTTGACTCAATTAAAGATATAGATGGTGAGTATTATTTTTTATGAATTTTTCGTATAAATAGGTGTTTTAAAATGCGAACTTGATTTGCTTCCAGAACTTTAGCTTTTTGAATTTGAGTTGAAATATATCCATATGTTTCTCGTTTAAGTTGTTGCTTTAAAGACACTTGCGCAATTAATTTTTAATTTTCGGCCTTTACAGTCTCCTGTCTTAGTACTTTATGTGTCGAAGCCACAAATATGTGTCCGCTTCTAATTACCACGATTCCCTATAATTTCATTTTGAATTTACATTATGTTTCGCGTTTAAGTTCTACAATGGTTGTAGCTTTCAAGAAACACACTCGCGCTATTAAGTCTGATAAATACAAGTAGAAGAATCCCTCAACTACAGAGGCATATTCTATGTTATTTAATAAGAAAAAATAGTATATGAACGAACTACATCACGTGTACTGAACGACTATTTTTAATACAGTTGCGAAAAAATTATGCAATTTAATAAAATAATAAAAAAACAATAAACTCAACTCACTAATCATTTATTTCTTATACAAATTATTGTTCACATATACATTGGTACAGTTTTTTATACTAACTGGAGAAGTTTTAGGTTGCATATTTATTTACTGTTTGAGACAAACTATTATTTATTTCGTATGATTTTTATGTATATTTAATATATAATATAACAAACAACTAAACGCGCAAAGAACATTTTTGGAAAATGGCGCCAACCGTAAAAGAATATAAGCAGATTTTTTTTTTTTTCACCCATTCTGGGTAGGCAAAGGGAACTATGCCCATACAGCCAAGTCTTCAGTACAATTTTTTATTGATATGAAATGAAATTTAAGGAGATGAAATGAAATCTAACCTAACTCATTGAATCAAATCATTAAATCTTATATTGAAACAAAGCAGTAGCTTCTTTTTAGAAATATTTGCATGAATCATAAAAATTTCTATGAATTTTTTTTATTAAAAACTTCGTGGTTGGTTTTTTCTTTTTAATAGACATTATTTTGACAGTTGGGAAAGAAAACGCACTAGTTCGGAAAAGGTAAAAAAAAAGCACGAGTGTGTAATAGCCCACATCCCGAACGCTATACGTCCCTGCAATACGCCACTTTTTGAGCAACTGTATTAAAAAATAATTTCTTTAGCTAATGCGCCGTGCTTAGCATTAGCTTACTTAACGTCGTCTGTTTCAAATTATTGTCAAAATATATTATTAACTTTATTTTGGGCTTCTTTTTTAACATTGACAGGGCTACTGGTATTAAAAATCTACATTGAAATTGCATCGCTAAAGGCCGATTTACATTATCTTAGTGTTTAGGAGAGTGCTTTAGGATAGTACTTTAGTTGAAACATGTAAACGCTACTTGCTTTAGTAAACGCTACGCTAAAGAACTTGCCTTTTAAGTTGTACTAAAGCACTCTCCTAAACACTAAGATAATGTAAATCGGCCTTTAGGGAGCGTTCAAGTATTACGTCACGCAATTTTTGGAGATTATTGACCCCACCATTGTAACGCGCCGTAACGTTTTTCTGTACCTAGTAATACATTTCGTGACCACCTAGTGACTCGTTATACCTAAAAGTTACCATTATGTGGTGTAAAGTACTGGAAAGTCGAAAATAATATTAAGAATAACGCGTAATTCAATCCCCGCCACGTATCGTAACGTTTTACACAATGAACCCCCCCCCCACCAATTTCGTTACGTAATACTTGAACGCTTCCTTACAGACTTTAGCCTAAGCGAGCAACAGGTACTGGAGATTAGTGATGTCCGGTCACGTGAATATGCATGGGTCGTTGCGTTTCTGCCAGTACATTATGGTCATGTCTGCGATGAATTATTGCATGAGATGAGAATTGTCTCGAAACGGGTGAGTTTAAAGAGTAGTAGACATTTCGCTATTTCAGTCACCGGTTTCCTTATATTTAAAATGTATTTTAATGGGATCGGCAACTACCAGATAACTTCAAGAGCACTTTCGATCCAATATTGAGTTTTGGTTATTCCAAGATTGCGATTTGCGAACATTGTATAGTCGGCGCTACGGATATTAAAAGGACTAAATCGAAATCGCTGTGGGTTTTAGAGCTTTATAATGATCAAGTGGCGCTATAACTATATGTGTCAAGGCACAGGATCTCAGATTGTATCTGTTTCTTTGATAATTGTCTTTTGAGGACAAGTGATAGGACCTTTTCTGTGATGGTTTTGCTGGTTTGCTCTAGTGTTGCCCAAAATCAGTCTTGGTCTTGTTCTTGCATTTTCGCAAGACCAAGACTGAAAACGGCAAGACTAGACTTAAGCCTGCAAGACCAAGTGTATCGGCGCAAGAGCAAGATCAAGACTAGCCTAAGTCTCGTCTTGGTCTTGCAGTTGGGCAACACTAGTTTGCTCAGTGAGAAAGAAATCCATCGGTACACAAGCCATTAATACTATATGAAAATTTATTTGAAAGTGTGAGAAGTCCAGGCTAGGTTTGAATAGAATTTTGACCATAACACGTCCTTCAGAAAGGAAGGTTTATGGGTATCTAAAGTAATATTAAAAAAAAAAAATATTATAATTATAGAAATTACTTCTACTGTTCATAGCTAAATACCAAATATAAACTTTTTTTAAATGAACCATTATAAAACGCCTTATATAATTATTTTAGCTTCGTCCATTAAAGTTCGTACGCGTCGGCGCCCTCTGGTGTCGGAACGAACGTACGGGCGGTTTTTGTAACAACGTACGCGCGCCAACCTTACGCGTCTATCCTCTCGCTTCAGAACATTCTACGTGAGTTTTTTATTTATCCCGCAGAGTACATAGTTAAAATATTTAAAAATTTACTTAAAATGTCGAAATTAATCTAATTGATTAATTTATAACAAAAATCCTTAATAACTTTTTATTTATATTTTTAAGACTTATCAAAACATTTTTTTAAATACAAAGTAACTTTGTAATAATAACATTGTCACTTGAGAACAATCGGCCCTCGGTCTATCGGATTATTTAAAATCTGGTAATATTATTTATATGAATATTACAGAATACCCCTACAGCAGCTGTCAAAGGCGCCGTATATACTTGAGTGGGCTTTGAATCATATAGACGACTCCATCGTGAATTTGAATACAGACACATTCAACTCAGAAACGCAAGGGTGAGAAATTATTGCGTTAAATATTATTATTTTTTCATTTATTACGAATGGTTTTTTGTTTTTACCTACTTCGAAAAAAGGTTATCACTTTTACATGTATGCATATAATCTTCAAATTAGAATAAAGTATGATGATTTATTAAAGCTTCCAATGATTGGCTTAAGTTTGAAAAAAAATTAGAAAACATTGATCACTAACCCAGGTTTTGAACGTTTATGTCAAATTGATAGTTTCATTAATGGGACGGCAGAACGTTTGCCAGAAACAATAAATGTTAAGCACCCAAAAGTTCAAATTCTACTTAATCATCTCAGCGGATGTGGAGAGACCCCTTTTCCACTTATATTCTTTTCACAAAAATATTCAAAATGATCGAAGACATGTCATGTAATACTTATTAGTGTAATATGTAATGTTACCTATTATCGCGTATCCAAGTATATATAGTAATACTAGCAGACCGGCCAAGCGTTGCTGTGGCTAAGGTTTTTGTCATATTACATAGTAGTAAACTATTCAAGGGAAACGGTAGGTGAACACCAGTCATGGGGACCACCATGCTTTATTGGTGGTTTGCCATTAAATTGTCGCTTATGTGAAACGTTCGTACTTTCAACACAGCGCCATCTGTTAAAATTGTGACGATCAAATAATTAACAAATAATTTGCAATAAAATAATATTGCGGGTATAAATTGAGATGTAAGCTATCCTATCTTTTCAGTTAGATCAAACTGCACACGGTGTGCAAATTTGATTGATATCGGTTCGGTAGTTTAGGAGTCCATAGCGGACAAACAACGTGACACGTAATTTATATATATTAAGATAATCAAAATCAGCATACAATTTACTAATTAAATTAAATTAGTAAATAACAAAATTAATACTTACTTTTCAGCTTGGGTTACTTATTTATATCAATATTAAGTTTACTTTTTCAGAAGTGAGAAGCCATGGGTCATATATTTCCATACGTCGGGATGTTACAAGTGTTCCGAAATGTACCTAGATTTCGCGATTGTTGCTCACGTAAGTAGATTTTATGTTTCACCAGTTTATTTTCTGTTTCACCGGAGCATTTTTACTTGACTCGAATCCCGTTCGTGCAGTATGGAATTTTTCTATGTAACAATCGTACGTTGAAGAAAAACATGACACTGATTTTTCTAACGTCTTACATGTCAACATTTCAGCACCTCAACAATGTGATAAATTTTGGTAAAGTGAACTGTATGTCGGAGTGTCAAATTTGCCGTCAAGAGTACATAATGAGCTACCCATTTATTCATATATATATGAACAAAAATGAGCGACAATCCTATAGGGCTGTAGTTAACATTGAAGTAGATACATACTCCGAACTCTGGAAAGATATACGAATGGTTTCGAAGACCTATAACGACGACATATTAGCTAAATTCAACAGTTTCGACATAAAAACCCAGTACTTACGAGATGAATTGTAAGTTAATGGCTGAGATTTGCTATTGTCAAATTTCATCTCAAAGAATAGACGATTTGACAGATCTAATAAAACGAGGTCTCATGAGTCTGCAAAAAGAGAACCGGTTGCAATGGTAAATTATTTGTATTAATAATTACATTTCTTATGTAGAGAGCACTGGTTACGTTATTATATTAAAACCTTAAAATATGCTAAATTAAAATTAAATTATTATATGTGCATATAACCGCAACGCTGATTCTCTTTTCGCACATACTCTACGATTATCGGTAGAAAAAAACAATGTTAGTGGAAAGATCGACATCAAGGCCTAGTCAAAAACTATAACGGATATTGTTATGGTAGAACTACTAAGTACATATGAAAGATACGTGATGAAATTTGCCATATATGCAGCTAGTACAGTATTCAACATTCCAGTGCATTTATATAATATTAGTTGATTCAAATCTCAACTGGAAACTATTTATTTGTATTTCATTTATCAATATGTGAAAAATGTTGTGATGGATTTGGTTATTCAAATATAATATACACTTTACTAAATCATATGGAATAAAACCAGTGGCCAACAGTTAAATGTTGGAACTTCTGATTTTGAGTAGTGTTTGTCTATTTAATCATTAGCTTAGGGAAAATTTAAATCTCAAATGTATCTTAATCTTGAAATCTCATAGCCAATAACCAATTCCTAGTTTCTATAATTGTTACGAACCTGATAATTAAATTGATTTTGTACAACTTCATAATTTAACAGTATGAAACTATCAATTTTAGCATATCTTTAATTATTAACATTTTTATATGTAATGTTACTTTACTAAATCTTTTTAAGTTTTATTAATTTTATCTGACTTAGATCTTTAATGAAATCCTATTTACCTTTTTATTATGATCCTTATATGGCTTTAACAAATAAGTTAGTAGGAAATATAACCAGCATGTAGTAAACTTAATAATATTAATACTGTGTTAGGTTTAAGCTAGTGGTAAACATTTTTATCTGTCAAATAAATTTTAATTCAATTGCAATTGAACTTTTAATATTTACTACTGAGAGCAGTTGTGATATTTTGTTAGTATCAACTAATATTTGCTAAAACTAGTTGAAAACGCTATTTGATGTTTCAAAGCAACATGATAAATATCTATACAAAAATATTATCAGAATATCACATACTGAAAACTGATACTTAAAATCTGATGGTATTGAACCTCCCTTACTACAATCATTACACACTTTCAATGATTTCTCTCTCACTGCACACAAAGTCTGCTATGGGAAACAATAAAAATTATTGCAATATAAAAATTTGTTTTATTTCTTTGCATGTACAAGGACATTGAAGAATGTAACATCAATAGTGTTATATAAGCAATAATATCAAGCTATTAATGGATTACTGGCATCTTCACTGATAACATCTGCAAAAAAAGTACTATTGAGTTTGCATCTTAACTATAGATTTGGAGTCACATCAAGCAATGTGTAAAGACAAAGATGTTAAACAAATAAATACACTCAGAAGCTAATCAAGTGTATTTGTAACAAATTATTGATTTTTTTACATACCAAGTCTTTGAAGTTCTGAGATTATATATGGTATTATAATCATGACAAAACTTAATTAAACTACTACTTTACTGTAGTTACATTGTTACAGCTTAAATTGCAGATGTACTTACAGTCAAAATCTATTATAACAACATCAAAGGGACTATTCATATTTGGTCGTAATAACCAATAGTCCTATCAGCCAATGACATTGGTATTAAGAACCTAATACAATAGAACTCAGCCGGGACCTTTGATTTTTGTCAATCTAGCAGGTATGTTGTTCTAAAAGATGTTGTCGTAAACAGTTTTGACTGTATGAGTAAGCAGGCAAGTGTTGTATTATGATCACAAACTTACGTCAATATTCCTATTTAACTGAGCATCTATGATGTCTTGATCAACACTACAAGGTAAGAAGAAATCTACTGGATCAAAAAGTCCTTTGGAATCCAAAACAACTCTATCTTCACCAATTTCCAAGTTCAGGTCTTGTAAGTCTACCTGCAATCAATTTTTATGCCTTTAACAGTGTTTTATACATACAATACTAAGCAATATTTAGATACAGTGATATAAACAGAAAAACATCTGATTCTGAATTATATGATGCAAGATATACACATGACTGGAGTTTTAATATGTAATTTAAAAACAATACATACTGAAGCAGGTATTTTAAATTCAGCCATAAGGTACTGTATTTCCCCAGTTGGTGGTTCCCTCCTGAGTCTATAAACTATTTCTTTCCTAGATTCTTTTGTGGGCTTCTTTATCTCCTCAATTAATGGCTTCACTTTTGCTTCACATGATTTAACATCACGGATTTGTATCCTATGTGACTGTAAATTGCCAATAGATTTCCTATTTTTTAGAATAGTATACTTAGACATGTCTATTTCAAATTGGTACTTGTCTTGTAACCCCTCAAATACTACTGTCAGAAAAAAAGTCTGAAAGACCTCATCCTTTTCTATTTTAGAAAAAAAGTTTGTGTTTATGGCTACATCATAAACAGTAGCAGGTATTCCAGATTTATCTGGTTCCATTCTTCCTTCACCAATGCTCATAGGCACTCTATAGCTAGATGGGTTGTCTGAGCTAAGAATCTGCATTAATTCTTCATTAGTAATATCTTTAGGACAGGGAATGGCATCAGTGCGGCATACATTAACAAAAAGCTTTTTGTTGTTCTTTGTAAAAGTCTTCACACAAAAACCTACAATGATTTTTTAAATATTATTACGCTTTAGTTTTTATACAAGATGTACATAATTTGTCAATGTTACCTGGTGTTGGCTGAACAATTTTATAAGGATAGTTATCAGTAGTCGCAAAAAGTTTGTTAAGTTCATCTTCCATTGGATTTTCCTACAATAAACAAATTAATTAAATGTATCTACTGAAAATTTAATAAAACTGTAACAACAACTGTGTTGTTAAAGCTACCTTAATAATTCGCATGTTTTGCTCCATGATAGTAGGATCGACCTCTAATTGTATTGATTTAGTCATTTTGGTTGCCAAGGAGAATGAATTTGTTTATAGCTGCGGTCGGTTAACCGAATTGCGAAGTTTAAAAAAAGAACTATTTGTATTGTAAATTCCGTAAGAGCATTAAACCAAAAATGGATCAGAATTTTTTGAGCTTAGTACAAAAATTTTAGATTTGTAACCAGAAAGTAAACCCCTTAAAAGGTAACACCCATTACAAATAATACATTAAAATTAAAAAAAACTCAAAACTCAAGAAATAGAATTTACTATTGATCACAGACTAAAAAGACTAATAATGATATTGACATTGACGTTAAATAAAAGAAAATAGCGTGAAGTACGTAAAAGCAAATCTGTGGGCATATACCTATACAGTCATTTACTATAGTCCTTTTCACGAAAGAAGTCCCCCAGACGCGGCGCTGCAATCGCATGACGTAATGTTGCCATTTATGAGTAAAAAATTTACCTATTTTATTTACATTTAGCAGATGTAATTTATCAAGTAATATTATTTTCTGCATACTTCGATGAAACAATATTTATGTTATGTAAAAAGTATATACATATTTATTTACTTATATTAGCGGTGTTCTACCTACTTACAGGGAAAAGTTGAGAAGATAGGGTAAAGAAAAGCAATACAATTTTTTATTCAGAGTTTTATTGCAAAATTGTTGGGTTACAATTTTTTTCGAAGTACACACCGCTGTTATACCTTCGTTTGTAATTCTTGTTATAGTTATTTCTGACACACCTGCAATTAAATTATGAACAACTAAAAATAATAATAACTTTAAGTTTATAATGCTTATGTAATATATGTTTTAATTTCAGTTACCTAGTTTCATCACGTTATGTATTTGTTCAATTTTGTCGCAAAAACGAATTTATATCATAAAAGTCCCATCAATACAGCAAAAAAATATTAAATGGCAACTCTAAAAAGTACCTGTTTTGGCGGCAATTCTCTTCCGAACATTGTTTAGTTGTATTAAAACACCTTGATTCTTATGTTCCGCTTCACAGAACTCTTTCACCTTTAATATCATTTCTCGAGCCGAACTTTTTACAACTTTTGGCATTGTAATCAATATTTAAAATGCACTAAGCTAGTTAAAAATTCACAAAAATCTACCACAACAAACGAACTTGATAACATCGACGAATGACAACATTGCCGACCTGTCAAATTTAGTTCCAAAAATATCCGCGGGACTTCTTTCATGAAAAGCACTATAGTCGAAATATCCAAATACATGTTTAAATAAATACCAACGGCAAACGTCTGAGTGGGCTAGTGAATATATGAGAATGTGAGCCATAACAGCGTTCATTGGCAAAAAGTTGAAGAAAATTGTTTTGAACACTGTGTCGAGAAATAATTGTAACCTGGGGGTCTAGCCAAGATGGCTTAACAGTAGTGTATGTAGAAAGTCGAAAACTAAATTTGTATGAAAATGACAGCTCGTGTCGACAGTCGGTAGCCTAGGCCCTAAAGGCGTGAGTCGGGATACAATAAGCGACGCCATGACAGTGCTACGAAAAGACATACATTAACGCTTACGCTATTCGGTAGCCAACGGCCTATTAATGTTTCGGCAGTGTAGAAAAAACGGTGTTTCTCCGCCATGTTTTAGCGTGATCTCAAAAGCTGCTGTTTGCAATAATTTAGTACAACTATTGCCATCTTTAATGGCTACCGTTTTAAAAACATGTCATATTTTGGACGTTTTAACGAAATGGTTTTAATTTGTTATCTGTCTTTTTTAACGTTCTCGAGTTATTATAATAATTTAAACTAGAGTTAATATTTTTAAGTTAAGAGTTTTAGTTTTTCTATGAATCAATGCGAGGATAACATAATAGACACAGATAAATATGAAAATATCAAGAAAATCAGCAAATTAGTAGAGGTAAATCCTAGTTATATTGGATATCTTTTATTGATATTTATATTGCATGTAAGTTCATGAAATTGTTCTTTAATTTGAAAAATACATATACCATTTAATATTGCATATATTATGTAATCACAAAGTAAAATGATTGTACATTTTATTTGTATATTTCAGATGGGAAAGCAGTCACTAATGAACATAATTAGAAGTTCTAAATATATTTTATAGTAATTATAATAGAAGCTAATGATATAAGACTGATTTAAATTAATCAAATAGAGTGGATTTATACTTTATGAACTTTGGAAATATAAAATCTAGTGAGCAATACTAAGTAATGGTAAGCAGATATTTTGTTTACTTATTTACTAAGTCAATATACTAGAGAAGTTATTATAATATTGTTAATGAATGAGAAGTTTAAATTCAAGTCCCTTGGGAGTTACTGACATTGTGTGACAAATTAAGTATATTTTTAAGTTTAGAATTAAGTAAAGAGTTTTAATATTAAAGTTACCTATTGAAAAAACCTTGGACCGATCTTACAGTTTAGTTTATCAGTTTTCTATTTGATCAAAGTACTAACTAAAATATTTTCTTTTCAGAAAAAGAGAAGCTAATAAGACAACTAAAAATATTTAAAAAACCACAAATGGACAAGTTTTATTAAAGTCATATCTTTTAATTAATTTAAGTGGTCTATTATGTACCTGAAAATGAATTTGATGATGGGGAATGAAGCATTTTATGAATAATGTAAAAAATAAGACAAGTGGAGTATGAAATAATGGTTGGTTAAGTAACATTACCTCATGAACAGGAAACAGTAACTGAAACTATGTTCTTCCACATTTAATCTTAATAAGTTCAGCAGTTTGAATGTTAATGTTATAACATTAACATTCAAACTATATTATTATAAACAAACTGCATTTGTAGATTTTGGGAAGAATTATATCTTTACTATAACTATTATTATTTACAATTGTTGTGTTAAGGAAACATCACTATTTTTTTAATCACCCAGGATGTATTCATAGTAACTGTAGGTATCATAGTAATTTTATGAAATCATCACAATATTTAACGTTAGGTTTTATGAATTGAACAATTTTTTTTATATAACAGCACACAAACAAGATATTGACATTGCTGCAAATTAACACTTACATTTATTAGTTAATTATCTACATATATAAATATGAATACATCTACATTAGGTAGTAATGCATTGAATTTGGTGCACCTGTGTGTGTTCAGTGGTAATGTCTGTATTGTTTAATAAGTTTTTACATATGCTTATTTTTCTATATAGACTGCATTATGTTAAGGAAGATATTTGGTGCCTTATTGTAATAAAAAATAACCATAACTGAAACATTTTTATTTTGCTACCTGTTTATTTAATATTCTCAACTATTAGTAGGTACGGGTCATTCATATATGTATTATCTGTATATTCTTGTAAAATAAACTAATATTGTTAACCACTTTAATGGCTTTTCCTACTAAAGAAGACATAGGTAAATTCCCAAAAATAAAACTGACAAATACATAACATACAATGTTTATTCATTTCTTACTTAAACAGATTTTGCATTTATATATTAACTAGTAGCAAATCACTGATATAACTTATAATTTCATACCAGACTAAGTTTCTATTTTATAATTTTTATTAATCCCTCTTTTCATTTCATTGAGTACTTGCTGCTTTTCAATTCTCACTTTCTAAAAGTATAAATTTATTATAAACAATCAACCTTTATGACTCTAACTTAAACTGAAATTGTTTGTTGGACATAAACAGAGATAATTCCAACTAGTAGCAAATCACTAATAAAATCTACACTTATATATAAATCTGCTTGCAAATTGACATTAAAAATATTCAAGCACAAACACCAAATCTAATTAAAGCTTAAATCAAACAGTCTACGTTTTTTTTCTATCGTTTTTTAATTCCTTGGACTTTATCAACTTCTAGTCAACCTTATTTTCACTCTTTATTTATCAATCCACAGTACTATTTCTATTGTTTCTTCTAAGCGGTAACAAAATATGTTGCTTTTTCATTTTGCAGATTAGTTGTGAGGTCAAATCCTAAAAATATCAAAGTATGAGTACTACTAATTATTATATATCGCGATTATGCAATTTCAAAATATTGTATTTATTTGTAGCCTTAAAGTTCTGAGAAAACATGTAACAAACCATAATTAATTTAAACATGCAATTAAAATTCATATATTCACTTTGCACCTTCCGTAAATTCCACTTAAATCGAAAATTTATAAATTAATTTATATAATGCAGCTTCCAATTGCAAATTTACAAAAATATTGTAAAGTTTTAACTTCTATTTGTTTATAAAAGTGACATTAGGAATACATTTAATCCAGAGACAATATGAAAGGAATAAGGTGCTACGAACAGCAGCTCGCATCTACGCTGTCGACTTTGCGGTAATGTATCGACATGCCTCTTGGCTACGAACGAAGCGTTTTCGACAGTACAATTACGCAAAAGCGGTAGTGTATGTAGAATACTTTTCGACACCAATATGGCTAGACCCCCAGATGCGAGCTGCTGTTCGTAGCACCTTATTCCGTCATATTGTCTCTGGATTAAATGTATTCCTAATGTCACTTTTATAAACAAATAAAAGTTAAAACTTTACAATATTATTGCAAATTTGCAATTGGAAGCTGCAAAAGGGACATTAGAATGTCAGCAAGGTCGGAACAATTTTCGATTTAATTGGAATTTACGGAAGGTGCAAAGTGAATATATGAATTTTAATTGCATGTTTAAATTAATTATGGTTTGTTTCATGTTTTGTCGGAAATTTAAGGCTACAAATAAATACAATATTTTGAAATTGCATAATCGTGATATATAATAATTAGTAGTACTCATACTTTGATATTTTTAGGATTTGACCTCACAACTAATCTGCAAAATGAAGAAGCAACATATTTTGTTACCGGTTAGAAGAAACAATAGAAATAGTACTGTGGATTGATAAATAAAGAGTGAAAATAAGGTTGACTAGAAGTTGATAAAGTCCAAAGAATTAAAAAACAATAGAAAAAAAAACGTAGACTAGTGTGAACACTGAAATTAGAGTTTGATTTAAGCTTTAATTAGGTTTGGTGTTTGTGCTTGAACATTTTTAATGTCAATTTGAAAGCAGATTTTTATATAAGTGTAGATTTTATTAGTGATTTGCTAGTAGTTGGAATTATCTCTGTTTATGTCCAACAAACAATTTCAGTTTAATTTGGAGTCATTAAGGTTGATTGTTTATAATAAATTTATACTTTTAGAAAGTGAGAATTGAAAAGCAGCAAGTACTCAATGAAATGAAAAGAGGGATTAATAAAAATTATAAAATAGAAACTTAGTCTGGTATGACAGTAAAACCCTTAATGAACCTTTGATTCCATATTGATGTTCCAACATCTTAGATTTTAAGTTTGATGCTGATTTTAAGTTAATATTTATGTCAATTAACTTTTGGTTATATCAGTGATTTGCTACTAGTTAATATGTAAATGCAAAATCTGTTTAAGTAAGAAATGAATAAACATTGTATGTTATGTATTAGTCAGTTTTATTTTTGGCAATTTACCTATGTCTTCTTTAGTAGGAAAAGCCATTAAAGTGGTTCACAATATTAGTTTATTTTACAAGAATATACAGATAATGCATATATGAATGTCCCGTTCCTACTAATAGTTAGGAATATTAAACAAACAGGTAGCAAAATAAAAATGATTCAGTTATGGTTATTTTTATTAAAATAAGGCACCAAATATCTTCCTTAACATAATGCAGTCTGCATTATTTCATACTCCACTTGTCTTATTTTTTACATTATTCATAAAATGCTTCATTCCCTATTATCAAATTCATTTTCAGGTACATAATATAACACTTAAATTAATTAAAAGATAAGACTTTAATAAAACTTGTCCATTTGTGTTTTTTTTTTATTTTTAGTTGTCTTATTATCTTCTCTTTTTCTGAAAATAAAATATTTTAGTTAGTACTTTGATCAAATAGAAAACTGACAAACTAAACTGTAAGATCAGTCCAAGGTTTGTTCAATAGGTAACTTTAATATTAAAACTCTTTACTTAATTCTAAACTTAAAAATATACCTACTTAATTTGTCACTTTGCTGCTGATTGTCAATTAAAGTTTTTAATAACCAAACAATGTCATTAACTCCCAAGGGACTTGAATTCAAACTTCTCATTCATTAACAATATTATAATAACTTCTCTAGTATATTAACATTTGTAAATAATTAAAGAAAATATCTGCTTACCATTACTTAGTATTGCTCACTAGATTTAATATATTTCCAAAGTTCAAGAAGTATAAATCCACTTTATTTGATTTATTTAAATCAATATTATATCATTAGCTTCTATTATAATTACAATAAAATATATTTAGAACTTCTAATAATGTTCATTGGTGACTGCTTTCTCATCTGAAATATAAATAAAATGTACAATCATTTTACTTTGTGATTACATAATATAAGCAATATTAAATGGTATATGTATTTTTCAAACTAAAGAACAATTTTATAAACTTACATGCAATATAGGTAAATATCAATAAAAGATATCCAATATAAACAGGATTTACCTCTACTAATTTGCCGATTTTCTTGAAATTTTATATTTATCTGTGTCTATTATGTTATCCTCGCATTGATTCATAGAAAAACTAAAACTCTTAACTTAAAAATATGAACTCTAGTTTAAATTATTATAATTACACGAGAACGTTAAAAAAAGACAGATAACAAATTTCATTTAACAGATTTCCATTTCGTTAAAACGTCCAAAATATGACATGTTTTTAAAACGGTAGCCATTAAAGATGGCAATAGTTGTACTTAATTATTGCAAACAGCAGCTTTTGAGATCACGCTAAAACATGGCGGAGAAACGCCGTTTTTTCTACACTGCCGAAACATTAATTGGCCGTTGGCTACCGAATAGCGTAAGCGTTAATGTGTGTCTTTTCGTAGCACTGTCATGGCGTCGCTTATTGTATCCCGACTCACGCCTTTAGGGCCTAGGCTACCGACTGTCGACACGAGCTGTCATTTTCATACAAATTTAGTTTTCGACTTTCTACATACACTACTGTTAAGCCATCTTGGCTAGACCCCCTGAAAGTTGAAGTATTTGTCAAATGTCAAAATCAAGATAGATTCGTCAACTAGGAATTCAGATTCTGAAATTAGGTCGAAGTAGTAGGTAGGTAGTGAATAGTGATTAGAAAAGTAATTTTTAGTATATAAATATTTAAGAATAATTTGCTGTCTTCAGAAAGTACATTTGACTTTTGTTGGAGTAAATTTCTAATTATGATAAGTGATTTTATGAAATAATCTAGGTACGTGTTGCTTTCGTCATTATCATGTAAAGATAAAGCAATTATTTTAATTGTAAATTATGCCATATTTTATGGTTTTATCGACAATTTTATTATTATCAAATGAATAATTTCATGATATTTTGATAGATCCTATGGTATATGTGGTGAAGTAAGGTATATGGAGTAAAATGCATCAATTTAAACAGTTAATACTTGAAGGAATTATTATCAGATGAAGTCTAGTGACTGGTATGTGTACGCGTAACATTCTAATCAGAAGGAAAACAAAAAAATAACCTCTTGATTCAATAACTTTCTTATTTTCTACAACTGTCACTAGCTGCTTGACCTATACTGATTTTAGTGTTTTCTTTTGATTAAATTGTTATGAAGTCATCCTAATGACAGCTGATTTTAAATTTAATTATTGATTTATGATTTTATTTCAGGAAAATAACATATGGCTGTAAATCAATAAAATGGCTGATAAACATAGTTTAAACTATGAGGTTAGAGAATTAAAATTGGGATCAAGTTTCACTAACAATAAAGCATCACAATATCACACAATTAAATGCAAGTATTTAACTATATTTAGTTTTATGTAATCTGTTACAGCTGCAGCCTAGGAGAAGGCCAAAATGTAAAAGTGAAGGGCTTATATTATGTCTAGAGTTTTTTATTTCAATCTAAAATGTATAAACACAGTAGTGCTATTAAGAAATTTTAAATTCTTAATCTTAAATGAATGATCGTTTTAAATTTATGGGTTGTTTAACTTTTATTTCAGATGACTTCAAGCCAGCTTCTGTTGATGTTAATAAAATGGCCACTGTAGATGTAGGAACTAACAATCAAGTGACTGTAACTGTACCACATTTAGGTAAGTATCCATTACAGATTAGTAATGATAAATAGCAGTTTAATAAAACTTCTATAACTCTAAGCTAAGATTTAAAGAAAATCAATTAAAAACTTATTGTGCCTTATAAATTTATATTTTTATAAATTTGACTGCCATAAGTAAATTTTTATATTAAAAATTTAAAAATGGTGTGAATTTATTAAAATTAAAAATAATTATTCACAGATGGCGCTGGCATACCACAGACAGTGTTTAAGGGAAATCAACGGCCTTACACAAAAGAATGTGTGCTTATAATAGATAGAGATACAGGAGAAATCACATTAGAAAAATTATCAAGTAATATACAAGTAAAAAAGACAAGGTATAAAGTGTTATGTTGTGTTTTGGCTTAAGAAAATTAGAACCGTTGATCTTATTTTAGTCTATCCCACTGCAATTTACATTATATTTCACTACTTTTATAATCAATTGTGCATCATCAAAGCATATACAGGGAAAATAGCTAATAATTTAATGATTTATAGGTGAGAGGTTTATATTATAATTTATTCAAATTGAGTTTGTTATTTTAATATAAATCTTTCAGGCAAGAGTCTATTCAAAAGCCACGCCCCTTAACTCCTATTACAAGCGATCTCACAAACACCACACAAAGATCTACATCGCGTACCCGTGTTGCAACCAATCGTCGAACTAACAATAATACTGGTAAGTTTTTTGTATATGTTGAAATAATATGTACTTATTATATACGTAATATATTCCTGTTAAACCAACATTTGGGTTGGTTCCTAGCTTTCTGTGCTTCAAGAAAGTTACTAAGGGTAATTCAAATTGCTTACTATTTTTATATGATAAACCTTTTATTTAAAAACGTTCTAAACTACCTTTTAAATGGTATATCCTTATTATTGTCAAAATAATAGATTCTTACATTATTGAGGTCTATAATATCTTAAGATTAAGTTTTAATTTAAATATCTGCAATGATGTGGTATAATCATATGGTCCAATTTCGGCTGGAGTTGGGTTCCCATGTTCAATCCAATTCCTATTAATATATCAATTTTGTTTTTTAGTATTAGGCATTTCCTCTTTCATAATGGCGACTTTATTTTGGAGAGTAATAATTTTACAATATTGTGAGACGATCTAGTCTATTATCTATATTACAGGCACAGCCAATATGACAGCTCAAGTAACCCAGCATCATCAACGGTTTAATGGTAGTGCAGCTCCCAAGGCTCATAACATGGTGCGTTCACCGCCCAGAGTCAAAACGTCTCCACCCCAAGCGCCGTAAGTATATTTGCATTCAATATTGAAGAATAAGTAAAAGTATACCAATGTTGGCGAGTCTGACGTCATGGGTTTGGGTACCGGCACCAATGGATTTTCATAGTATATGCAAATAACATTCAATCGATGAAGCATTTGATATGCAAAATTCAATAAAACAGACGCAGTAATCTTATATGCCATAAAGCATTATATTGGATTATTAATACAAAAGTTAAACACTGAATACCAAAAATTTTCATATTTTTTAATATTGACGAGGATTTTTTAGCTAGCATTTTGTGGGACCATGAAGAGTCAGAACAAAATCATTTATCTTTATAATGTCTGGCAAATGATAGCTAAAAATATTTTTTCTAATCTCACTTTCGATGTCAACCGTAAGAAATACAGTATAAACATGTATAGCAACATTGAATGAACAGCACATTGGCTTGTTTTAATAGAGTTGTTGTTAAATGAAAAACTTTACTTTGTTAGAACAAGGCAAACCCATCAAATTTTTTTGTTATTTTAATTACTCGACTTGATTGAACTAATGTAATTTTTTACATTTTAACTAACATGCTATTTCTCTACAGTTGGTCAGCAGGCGGCAACAGTACACTAGCGTCGCTTCCTATGATTGGTCTGGACGACGCTCCCAATGGTCCTAGCGCTCCTAGTGTGCATGCAACCAGTGCACACGTGCCTAGCGCGCATGTACCTAGTGCGCACGCTCCTATCGCTCACATCCCAAGCGCCCATGTGCCAAGTGTGCACACCCCTAGCGCACCCATTGTCCCTAGCGTGCATAGTGCCCCTATTGCGCACGTTCCACCACCGTCGCGGCATCTGCCGCCTCCCGCGCCGCCAAATCCAGCTACAGTAAGTACTTTAATATACACTCTAACTGTGTAACTGTAGAGCTTTACTATCTATTATTAGCAAAAAAACATTTTTATTACAGTAGAGATATCTAATTATCAGTATTTTGTTGCAACTGCAGGAATATGTTTGCAATAACAGTGTAAACTCTTTATAACGTCTTTCGCTATAACCAAAAACTGTATATAACGTAAAAATAGTTCAGTTCGGTCTTTATAACGCAACAGCCACTCTCTATAACGAAGACATTTTCATATTCAGTGTAATTTTTTTTATAATCAGCTTACGAAACTAACCTTTTGAGGTGCCGAAATTTCTAAGAAAGACACCTGAGTTCATAAACAGTCGTCTCGCCTTTGTTATTCTTAGATTACATTGCCTCTAGGAAATTTTGGTCTCAGTTACTAAACGCATCACCGTCACCTATCGTCTATTATTAGTCGTAAACAAACATTGAAATTGTCAAGATGGCCAGTAAAAGAAAAGCGTTAGTGTTTAGAATAATTTACCTATTGATAGTAATAAAATTAGAAATTATTGTAATTGGTTAAATTTGGTTGTTTTTTCTCATTCCTAACGAAAACTCTATAATGAATAAAAATGCTCGGTCCCTTGAAATTCGTTATAAACAGTTTACACTGTATCTCAATATATGAGTTGGTATTAAGCTTCGTTTTCTTCATTCTTCAAGCGAGTTAAATAAATTAAGCGCTGGAACAGCTGACAATGGTTTATACTTTTTACAGCAACGTCAAGATGACAGCTCATCTAGTTCATCAAGTGATAGTGACAGCGACAGTGGTAGCGGAAGTGACAGCGATGAGAACGACTCTAGACCATCTATTCCTTCTGGTAAGATATGAATTAAAAAGTATTTAATCCTTTTGACCTTGAAAATTGTTTTATAATTGGAAAGTAGATTTTTAATAGGTCTAACCTTTTGATCATCAATTTCTTTATAAGCCTGGCTCGAAGGACCAATAGTTTCTTTTATATAACAAATTGATAAATTTCATTAGGTTTTTGATTCATATATTTATACAATAAGATGTTATGGTTACACAAGTTAATTCATACATGCAGGTGCACCTAGCAACCCAGCCTTACCAACGGATGTCCTTAACGACGATCTCTGTTTGTCTGAATCCGGCAGCGACTCTGACTGACCACAACACACGCCTTTGTTTCACGGACATTTATTCTTTTGAATTAGTTTGCCCAGTTGATATCATTAACCTCATTAACTTTATCAAGATAATTACTGTTGAACTAATATTGTCGTCAACATAACAGAGGTAATTTAACACGATATGTCTAATGTCGCGACGGTCCTGTACGAACTGTTGGATTTTTGTTGAAGTATTTAAGTCTTAAGTTGTCTGTTACAGAAGAAAATATAAAGATCTTTTTACAAATGTGCTATAAACAAATAGGTATTACATATTTGGCCTTATAATGCTTGTGGCAGTTAAAAAAGACAAAAATAACTAAATAATACTATTTACCTAATTATATATACATATAGTAACGAAAAAGTGAAATGGTTGTTATTTTATGACTTATAAAATAAATGATGTGTAATTAATTTGTTTTGATGATTAATAGTTTTACTTCTGAACTTTTAATGAATTTTTAATCTTTCGTAAGTTGACGTTTGATTTTGAAATCTGTTGAATCAAATTAGCTATATTTAGTTGAAATACTTGAAATGCATGCTCAATTTATGTAACAGCAACATGTTATATTGCTATCTTGAACCAGTTTTTTTGACATTATAATTAAATGGTTTGTATATTTCATAATATCAAAAGTAGGTAATGATGGTATCATCTGGGTAAAAATTGAGTACTCAAAACTTAATTTTTGCAGGGTTACATCAAGCACAAAATTTATTTATATTAGTTTTCCTCAATAAAACAGTCTATACTTGCTTGTTTATAAACATAATTAAAATTAATTGTTCAACTGAGATTCATTAATTGAGATTCGCATTCAGGACTTTTATTTATGCTTTGTTAGCGTACATTATGCTTTGTTCTAACAGCATAAAGTGTAGTACGTATAGACCAATAAAGCTCTCAGCATCGTAAACTAGGGAGTTAATTTTTCGTACGTAGGCGCATCTCGTACGTATTATACCTTAATTGATCGCTATGATTTTACATGCTCCATAAATATATAATTCTTAAAGATTAGAAAAATATCTTCTATTCAGTGAAACAGTAATAAAAAAATAAAGTCTTGATATAATCCTGCCTATAATTCGTTAGAATTACTCCAATGTTAATAATGGTCAGTATAATGTATATTTTATTAAATTTAAACGATTTTGATTCGAGTTGAATTTGTCAGAGACATGTTATTGGCAAGGTTATTTGGTTTTAACGAAAATAAAGTAATTATCTATCTTTGTGTTAAGATATACGTTGCGACTTAGCGCGAATTATGCCTACAGTATGTCAATACGTTTTTGACATAACGGAGTAATTCTTACAGCTCAGTCTCGACTTTTTAGTCATACCCTCAGTCTTTGGCGGTGATAAAGTAGCAATACATATACAAAACTCCGACGTACTATGTATGGTTTGTATTTAATAAAATTTACAATATACTGACCGGCGTATGTTAAATATAAACGTGCCTCAATTTATATAGATAATATATTTTTTATTTTATGCCAATATGTTTAATTAGATATAAGGGCTTTGTTCGGTATCGCTAACGTTATACATATTAGACTTAATAAATTCTGCAATAAATTATTACATATAGTATTTGTTAAAATCTTAAAGTTAAGAAATGTTGGTACTATCAGCAAACACTGTTATTACAGTTCATTATTGTTACTGCCCTCTAGTATTTCGGATAATCGGCTTTATTATAAACCATAGATTGAAGGCAGTGTTTTTGTTACCATGGTTAAAAATTTAACATACATCGTATCAATGATAATAAATATGTTGCCTCAGTCCAAGCATATGGCGGCTTGAAACTTGTGTAAATTATATATTTCAGTCTTAAAAACATTTTATATATAAACTAAAAATATCTAAAATGTAAATTTATTTTGCTGATAGTACTTTGTGTAAATAATAAATGGTACGAATGCTTGAATATCGATGTATCCGATATATTTTCTTTTGGAAAACGTCGCACGAGCAATAATGACACTTTTAAAACCGGTTTGTTCTTAAACTCAACGCGAGCATTGTAATCGTAAATTGTTTTATATATATATTCAAGGATAGGAGTAAATCTGATTACTATATAAATTATAAATATTAATTTATTTATAAAAACTATACTGGCATAAAAATGTGTTTGTTTAAAATCATGAGTAGAGATATAGGAATCTTTGTCCGAAAACAATTTATTCGGTATTTTTTGTGTATTTGTCTTTAGAAAATTATCTTTTATTCGTCACGGTAAATAATCTGTAAAGTTAAAATAATATAAAAATTGTGTAGTATATGTTTTGGTTACACGTATTTTAATGTTTGTACTTACAAGCTTAAGACGTTTATGAATAAGGTTTAGAGTCGAGACGGACCGCTAAGCACTCCCGTAATTCTTACAACGTCAAAATCGTATGAACGTCAAAAAAGAAACATATTTAATGCATCTAATTTTACGTAATACCTATATTTCTAAAACAAATGTCTTCCACAAGGAAGACAAACCACCACAAGGTGGTTTTTGCTGACAGTCGCATATGTCATGTCATTTTTACAAATAATAAAAAAACTTAGTAGTGAGCCAAAAATCTACGGCCCAGAATTTTTTCTTACGAAAATAATTGTACGGATTTTGAGGTATTAGTGCTCATAAATACCATACATTTTAATGTGAAAAACACATATGTTAAAAATTAGCCAAAAAAAGTTGATTCATTAATTGATAATATTATTTATATTTGAAGGTGTCATTGAGGTCTCACGCGGCAAGTGAAGTGGCTCATTAATCGATATTCGGCTACAGTAGGAGTGATTCTCTATAGAATTATAATGGTATAACGAAAATTCTATTAATTTACAGTAATTGTCAACTGTATACAACACGTTGAATGTTTTACAAATTCAAAGATTAGAGAAATTTATTAAAATACGTCATGGGATTAAAGAATTTTCGTTACACGTAAAAATTGTGCCTTTAACTTCTCATTTATATTGTATTTCGTTCGCATAGCACCGTGATACGTCACAGTATATCATTAGTATATTTTATCGTAATAAAATATGTCCTCATTTCTGAAAACCTTGTTTCGTTTTTTATTATAATCAGTACGTAAGATGTCACGTGCATTTTGATAATTTATTCAAAGACGAGTCGCTTCTTCTTCCCTTAACATAAATACTAAAATAAACTTTATGAAAAAAAAATTAATTAAGAAAATATTGTTTTTATATAAACTATCATTATATAAGAACACCTTTGGAGCTACTCCTTAAAACCTGAGCTAGCATCGGAGTACTGGGCGTTGACCTATCGAATGACGTTCAATTTCGCAGTCCCCTCCCCCTTGAAATAAAAGGCGAATGAATGAAACGTATAAAAGCTTTATACAGTACAATAAAGGAAATGATCTAAAGTGATTAAAGTTTAGAATTAATTATCTTACGTAAATTTTCACAACACATAATGCCAAACATAAGAATTATACTAAAATAAACGTTAATTACTCGTAATTTTTCTGTTATTCAATATTTAAATAATTTTCCATCTATTAAACCTATCTCGATATACGTAAACACCTGAGGATCGCAGGTGCCAACTTAGGTCAAAAAAATTGCCGCGTTATAACGGTGTAATGTTAATATTAATCGACTTATTTCCATTACGACAGGATATATTATACGATAATTCTCGTACTACTTTCTACGGTGTAACAATTGTCCGGCACGTCCGCCGTATCACGATAGCAGCACGTACGTGCTTTACTTTACTTTGAAAAATGGAAATGTGTATTCTTAATTATTAACCAAGGACTCGAGCCTGGAACCTCATAATCAGCACTCGAATATGTTAGCCACACTAAGGCAGTTGTCCCATCAACGCGACGGCGAGGAAACAACTAACTATCGGCTATTTTCTCGCTCAAGAAACGTACAATAGATATACATTCCATGTTAATAAAAGATAATTCTCGCTTAGGGAGCGTTCAAGTATTACACCACGCAATTTTTGGAGATTATTACCCCCCCCCCCCAATCAATGTAACGCGCCGTAACGTTTTTCCGTGCCCAATACTAAAACGTTTCGTGACCACGCAGTGACTCTATACCTAAAAGTTACCATTATGTGGTGTAAAGTACTGGAAAGTAGAGAATAATATAAGCAATAACGCGTAATGTAATCTCCGCCCCGCATCGTAACGTTTTACAAGAGGAGACCCCCCCCTTCCCAAAATTCGTTACGTAATACTTGAACGCTCCCTTAGCGATACTAGCTCAGCGATCAGAATTTCATTTCATTTCTCTACATCTATCTGAAAGTAGGTACACGTATTTTTATTTATTATGAATATCAACAATCATTTGAATTATCATTGTTGTCTAGTTCAGACGACGATGATGATGTGTTTTATGATAGCATTAGAGTAGTAATTCTGAAAAAACTGAAGGAAATGAGGAAAAAAAACTATTAAAACTATTATTAATTTTTTTCATTTTTTTTTCTTCGGATTATTGCATTGTCATCGATCTTTGACAGGTGCGCAAAGATTGAATTAAATCTGTCCGTTAAAAGTGGGTCAAAATCGAGTCCGAAGAAGTCGGTTACATACATACATACATACAGGTGAAGCTAATATAAAGTGTGTAAAAAAGAAGAATTTGGATGGATAATATTAATTATTTTAGAAAAGAATACACTGAGTAAGTGAGCGAGTAATCGCGAGTAGGTACCTACTTATACACTTGCTTATAGCCCAGCGACAAAACCATCGGAACTACACGCCAACTCTTTTCTAATTCTAGCTCGACTCGCTCATTCATCGTCGGCGGAGGAACAACTGTCTAATGGGGCAATAAATCGGTGGTATTAGAAGACTTGGCGTAGATTGCATCTATTTCCATTATAGACAAGTAGGGATACGCCTGACAAGTCTAATATTGGATTCCGCACGATGTTTGCCTTCACATCAAGTGGTTATTGCGAAAATTTAAAAAATCCAGCCGTGCACAAGTAGGGTTTGAACGGACAACCTTGGAGGTGAGAGTCGCGCGCTTATCCCACTAAACCATAGTTTTAATTTTAAGAGTAAAAACCATATGCCTATGGAATTTACTATTAAAATTTTATAACATTCGGTAATTGTGTTGCTTTATCGGTTTGTTTGAAGGCGGTTATTAATGCTATAAGTTCTAATAATATACCGAAACAATGACGTGTTAGAATGAATTAACGTCATTCCTGTCACTTTTTGTCGACATTTGAAGATTTCATAATTACATTTTTTTGCATACTAAACGTAGAAGACAGAATATTAAAACGTAGTCGAAATAATATGTAAGTAGGTATAGTAATTCTGCGTGCATTGTGCATAATTAATGAATATAATATGTCCTGAATTAACAGGCCTTAAACATATCCCTTTTATGCGTCTAAAAAATAAATGAACAGAAAAATAATTATGTATCTGACTTAAATTGCGCAATGCAAAAGTAATATATTACTAACAATTCACAAGGCCACAAAAAAAATTTGCTATTAAATTTCAATTAAAAAAATTTCACTTACAAATAATAACTTTGTTTTTATAAGTGACAATGATAAATATGCGGTTTTTGAAAATGAGTTATCTTTATAACTGCTGACTGTTTCAAACCATTATCGTTTATTATTGTTAAAAGCGTTAATGGTTACCTAAAGCTTGAACCTCGATTTTTCATTCTATTTTTAAAGTTATAAGATACACATTTTACTACTTCGAAAGTGTCTTTCTTTGAAACGATTGCCTTTTTTGTTGAGAATAAGGTTTTAGGAAGCTCTACGCCTTTTATAAAGGCTATCTACCTAGACTTGCCATAAATACTGAAATAAAGAAAAAAAATCTATTGAAAAAAGTAGTTTTATACATTTTAAATATAAAAAGCTTATTCGAAGTGGTCTACATTGGCTGTAATACAGTCCTTTAAACGTTGAGGCCAGTTATCAATAGAAGCTCGCACTCTTTCCATGGGAAAATTCTTCACTGCCAATCGTACGGATTGTTTTAGTTTACTCTAAATTATCATGGCGTTTAGCCGTACTCTCTGACCATAAATCATAATCCAATGGGTTAAGATCGGGACTAGACGACGGCCAGTCTTCAGCTCTGATGAAGTCCGAAACGTTCGTTTCCAACCAAGACTGCGTAGACCGAGCTGTATGACCCGAGAAGGACTATTCTTGGTTATTGAACATGGTGTTGTTAAGGGGCTTCACTACCTTCTCAAGAATTGTATCTTGATACACTTGTGCCGATATTTTGATACCTTTTTCACAAAAGTATGGCTCAGTCACTCCTTCATAGCTAATACCCCACCAAACCATCACTGAAATCGGATAGTGCCCACGTTGCACTGTCGACTAATTGGGAAGTCTCCTTAGACCTTTGAGCATAAATACGGTCATTTTGTTTGTTAAAATGTTGCTCAATTGTACAAATTTTCTTATACATAAATAAAAATTGTCTGTGACCTCCCTTTGCGTGCCGCTTCAGTAGTTGTTTCGATTTTACCATCCTATTATTTTTATAATTATCAGTTAAGAAATGACCAGTATGAGAGACGCTTATAGGCTACAATTCCTTAGTCATCTTTTAAAATTGTTGAGAGATGTCTCGAGATGAAGATAGCTTAGTTGCTATCTTCATCTCGAGATGATATATTTGCTTTCGTAATATAATTTTGTAATATTATTAAAATTTATGGTAACGATGCGATAACGATGCACCCAAATTGGGGGTTCCAGGGGGGGGGAAGGGGGGGGATTCGATTTCGAGTTTCAGTTGAACAGTTATTTAAAAAAAATATTAATATACTAACCTAACCTAACCGATCTAAATAATAATTGGTTTTTTGGACAGCTCCGGCGCTACGGGAAATGAGGTTATTTAAAAAAATATTAATATACTAACCTAACCTAACCGATCTAGATAATAATTGGTTTTTTGGACAGCTCCGGCGCTACGGGAAATGAGGTTATTTAAAAAAATATTAATATACTAACCTAACCTAACCGATCTAGATAATAATTGGTTTTTTGGACAGCTCCGGCGCTACGGGAAATGAGGTTATTTAAAAAAATATTAATATACTAACCTAACCTAACCGATCTAGATAATAATTGGTTTTTTGGACAGCTCCGGCGCTACGGGAAATGAGGTTATTTAAAAAAATATTAATATACTAACCTAACCTAACCGATCTAAATAATAATTGGTTTTTTGGACAGCTCCGGCGCTACGGGAAATGAGGTTATTTAAAAAAATATTAATATACTAACCTAACCTAACCGATCTAGATAATAATTGGTTTTTTGGACAGCTCCGGCGCTACGGGAAATGCAGCCCCTCCACCCTTGCGTACCAAAGCACAGGCATTTTATTCAAGCCTCCGCAACCTCGGTTTTTGGTCAAGCCTTAGCCGCTACGGCTTGCATAATGCCTGTGCTTTGTTACAGCGGGGTGGATAGTGGGGTGCTCTGATTCGATTTTGGGTACTTTTTGAATAATTTCAAAATTTTCGGAACCATACACTAATTGAAACATGAAGTTAATGTAATGTATGTACATTTGACAAGTAATGGGTAAATTAGGTTCAACTTTAAAATTAACAAATGAGAAAATAATCGATCCGATTAATTTACCGAGAATGTCACATCACTTATAACCAATAGAAAACGAGAATGTCACATCTCTTATAACCAATAGAAAAGTAGATAATGGCGGATTGTTTACAAATTTCAATACATTTTACAAAACTTTAAAAATTTTTTTTAAATACTTTGACGCATTTCCGGCAGCTAAAATCACTTGGAGGTGTTCCAATCAAGGTCCCCGAGACTCCTGCATAATCAGTATCATCAGATTCGGGTGCATCACTCTCACACCCAACCCGTCCGGAACGTTGGTTTTAAGCCAGGCTTAGGTGCCTTGTGGAGAATCCTGCTGGAAAGGTTTCAACGAATTCTGGCTTTAACAGCATTAACAGCCTTTGTAGTTCGAACAGCACGCGGTCGCCCCGATCTTTTCTGGTTTTCGACAGATGAAGTGTTGTTGTATCTGTTGATAGTACGATATGCAAACATGCGGCTGATACCAAGTTTTTGAAGTATCTAGAATATGACCGACGGCTCCATACACACTTTGTGCAAGACGATCACTGCATTCCTATTTTCTTTAACACCCCATTCCGTATTGTAATTTGATAATGCACACGAAAAAATATGTGAAATGGCGCAAAATCGAAAGAAGTTTCTAAAATATTATACGTGTTCCAGATTTAAAATAATAAAAAGTTGAAAAAAATGCATTTTCATTTGTAAAGGTGCGTACAGACTATATAACATAACATGTTATACAACATTGCTATACAACATGTTTCAGATAATGTGGACACTGAATGTTATAAAACATGTTATAATAACATGTTATTGATATGTATGCTAGGACGAACCCAGCATCTACGTTTTTTTGTTTTTCTTTTGTTATTTAAAATGGTTATATAACATTGTTATATTGCATTGTTATTCTAATGTGTACAGTATTGTTTTATGTTATAATGTTGAATATATATGTTGTGGACGTGTTATAAAACACAAGTTATATAATATGTTACATAGTCTGTACGCACCCTAACAGAACTTATGGCCAGACTAGTTCGAAAACACCATTTTAATTTTTTAAATCAGTTCATAGACTACATTTTCTTCTAAGTGCCAAAATGTTTAGTCCGAATAGTTTCGGAAAAAAGTGTCTATGACATAGATGGACACACAGACTTTACGAATCTATAAGGGGTCGAATCTATTAGGTTACAGAACTTTAAATTTACCCGTTCCCATTTATCCCATCAGATGTGTCTCGATGTAGGCCCTGAAGAAAGTCAACGTGAGAGCAGCTTGCCATAGATGTTTTAATTGCATGCAATGTTAAAAAAAATCTTACCCTAATCTCGATAATATTCAAACTCAAAGTAACGTTCTTCATATATTATATTATATTATAGGTAACCAAGTACACTTATGAACGTCGATATTCGATATAGTGGTCCCGAAATTAATAAGTTTTATATTATTAAAATTTCCATTAAGGTTTTCCATATATCATAATAGATAAGAGAATGACACCGATCGGATGTTTTCCAATGTTATTCAGTATGTCGTAAAGCGCCATTTTCTAATAATTAATAATAATTATTAGAAAAAGTTATACCATTATTTTTCATTTGCTGGACTACAACATTACCATTACATATTAGAACGTGGTCAACGTAATTATGATAAACAATTTTGAATGTTGATACTATATACTCGATATTGAACAGTCTTGCCAATTCAATGTGCGATTCGCATCCCTGAGGTCGTAGGTTCGATTCCCGGCTGTGCATCAAAGACTTTGACTGATTTTCTATGTTCGCATTTTACATTCGATCGCATGGTGGTGGCAACGTGACGAAACCGGTATGTTTCAGACCCAAAAAGTCGACGGCTTGTGTCGTAGGTACAGAAGGATGATTATTTACTTGCCTATTAGAAAAAACAAATGATCCAGATCTTAAAGTTTGTTGCATCACTGTTTTTTTTTATATAATTTAATTAATTAATCCAATTTAATAATTCGCCTCTCTCTCCTTTGAATTATTTTTACGCTCTGGTAAAACGAGGCAGTGCTTCAGGTAGAAGTTGGGTAGGCATGTATCGACGAAGACCTATGTAAAAAACTTATGTACACAGTTTTAGATATTACATGCCAGGATATATAAAAACACAATCGTTTATTGAAATAATTTTTTGTTGTGACAGTGCCAACGTTACAATTATGAAATGCTGAGCGGCAATTCTTGTCGAATAATATTATCAAATAGGATTTTATTAGTCAGGTAATATTTTATCCACGTGTTCTAACGACCTTTAAATAGGCCACTAAACGCGTAAGTTTGCGTTTAATTAATTTTTATTATTATAACTTTAGCTCAGTTCTGGACAAAACAAAATAAAATAATATGTAGTAATAAAATATATTTTTTTTAAGTTTTTAAAATATACATTCTATTGGTGAACTAGACATAATCGGAACTCAAATATTTTTGCAACGTAAAAATATCATATCTAATTTTGAAATTTAAACCTAAAAACCTTAAAAAATATAATATAATAACTAAAATATATTATTAAAAGACCCTTTAGACAAGGTTCCGAAGATTTTGGCAGCGTTCCCCCTTTGAATTGCTAGACTTATTCTTTTTCCGAGGTAGCTGCCAGCTCTTCGGTCTCCTGTGATGTCGACTAATCTTTTTGCTATTTCCTTTAAAAGCCTTATAGCGCTAGGACCCCAAGGACCAAGTGTCTCGACACTGAAGGGGATAAAATCATATTCGGAGCCTAGACCCGTGTATTTGCAAGCTTTAGATTTTTCAACCGCTTCAGAAGCCGCACCAGCTCTGTTGTTGGTTCCATGTATATGGGAAGGGGCCAGCATGTCTGAACAGGTTGCATCCCATACCAGCACCCGACCCATCTTCCATGGAATCAAATTCATACCGTCCAGTCTCTTGCCATCGTCTCTTGCGATACCAGTCGGCTCAAGTAGACTGTGAGGCTGGCAAGGGACCGGCGTATGATATCGTTAAGTGCGGCATGTCTCGAGAAGCGGCCTGCACTTTTTTGGCATGACAGTCCATGATGTCCTAGCTTGTCGACATGACTGCCACAGGGACATTTATAAGGAACGCAGACCGGAACCCAAAGTCGTAGACAGGTTGCGATTCGGAGCGTGTCAGGCTCAACAAATGTTCCTGTATTTGACGAAGGATACGCGTGAAGCTAATAGTCGGCCTAATGCGTACTTACGGCCAGAAGCCAAGCATGCGCCGAACCTTTACTACAGCTCAAAAGATTGTCATTTGCAGTTTACGTTGTACCAGCTCCTCTGTGAATTTGGAGAAACTGGAAAATTTTGACCTGCGCATGCAATTAAGAAAGCGTTTCTAGCTTCTGCTGAACTATGGACAGAAGATGGGAATGCTGGTAAAGACACACTGGAAATTTTGCGAAAGTAAAAAATATACATATTAGGTCCTTACATATGAAATTGGCGTATTTCGTACTGGCCACTTTAATCACGATTTTCTCCTCTTTGGTAAGGAATTCCAAATTCAAATTTGTACAGCTATTTACTTATGTATTTGTGCTTCGATGACAGTCATTCATTTTTTTTCTTCTGGTTTTTTCTGTTTGCGTCACTCATTTTACAAAATGGAAAACTTAAAGTATCGCATATTATTTACGAGTACGAGTTCCGCCGTGGCACTAGTGCTGCGGGAACGACTCGAAGGGTGAATGATGTGTATGGCGGTCATGTTGCAAAAGCAAACACAGTTCGTTTTTGGTTCCAACGTTTTCGTTCTGGAAATTTCGACCTGCTGAACAAGCCCCGTGGACGGCCTGAGACCCAAGTTGATAATGAAGTATTGAAGGCTATTGTGGAAGCGGATCCATCGCAAACCACGTCCGAGTTAGCTGCAGGCTGCGGTGTTAATGATAAAACTGTTTTAATTCACTTGAAGCAAATTGGGAAGATTAAAAAGCTTGAAAGATGGGTACCTCACGAACTGACTGAAGCAAACCGGCAAACGCGCGTCGACTGCTGCGTTACATTACTGAACCGGCACAATAATGAAGGTATTTTAAACCGAATCATTACCTGTGATGAAAAATGGATTCTTTACGATAATCGGAAGCGCTAAGCGCAATGGTTGGATCCTGGCCAGCCAGCCAAATCCTGCCCCAAGCGAAAATTAACCCCAAAAAAGTTACTTGTAAGCGTTTGGTGGACTAGTGCCGGTATTGTTCATTGCAGTTTTCTCAAATCTGGCCAGACTATTATGGCTGATGTCTATTGTCAGCAATTGCAAACCATGATGGAAAAGCTAGCGGCTAAGCAACCTAGGCTGGTCAATCGCTCCACGCCACTGCTACTTGACGATAACGCTAGAACACACACTGCACAACAGACGGCTACCAAATTAGAAAAGCTTCAATTGGAATGTCTAAGACATCCTCCGTACTCCCCGGACCTTGCTCCAACAGATTACCATTTTTTTTCGAAATTTGGAAAAAATTTAACTCTGATGGGGCAGTCCAAATCGCCTTCACAGATTTTATTGATTCCCGTCCGACTGTTTTTTTTAGTAAAGGGATCAATGAACTACCTATGAGATGGCAAAAGTGCATAGAAAACAATGGTTCATACTTTGATTAATTAAATATATTATATTTAAAAATATTCGACTTTTTGTTCCTCCCATACAAAACGCCAATTTCATATGTAAGGACCTAATATTATACTGCTTTATGGTATGTAAAGCAATAATTACATTAACTTGAAGTTGTCAGTGTTGTTGTTAATTAGCTCCCGGGGAAAAAAATAATGTGCAAATAAGGAGAGGAATAATCCTTGAGAGAAACTAATGTATGTATTGACTTGATATTGTATCAACTATATGTATAATTATATTTTGTTTTTATAAAAATTGTACTAAATAATCAGAAAATGAAATACATAAATAGCCCAGATGCGGTCGTATGTATCAAAGTAATGAAAAATAGTGCCGTTAAAAAAATCTACGATTTTTTACTGAAAATATTTTACTATAAATACTATTTACACATATTTTATCTTTCTCTTCAGAATTTAATTGATTAATTGATCGTTTCATCTCTACAGGAAAGTCCTTCTTAAAGTGTAACTTCGACTCAAAACCTCGCAATGTTGTACGCTGTTGTTCAACGCTCAGTGAATCATTTTAGTTATTATTGAGACGTGGTACTTGTTAGTGTTTTTCAATTAGACATGACGAAAAATTCTAATCATGTTACAAATAAAATTCAGCTGGTGAGTTACTGAAAAATATTTTTACAAAACACCCTTTTATAACAAAAATAGTATTTATTTAATTTAATTTTAACCTACGTACGTAAAAATAATAAATTAATATAACTGCATATTAATTTATGTAATGGTGGTTTTATTTAACATAAGTGTTTTAATTCCTAGAATGAAGGAGTCTTTAAAACTTTATAAACATGGAAATACTTACGTATTTGCTGTACTTACGTATACACTGTTTTGTATCATATTTTCTGTGCTATATTACTCTCTATAAATAATGCATACCTATCACACTATGAGATTTCATCAATCAACAAGTCAGGATAATCGACTCACACATATCAGAGCTTAATTATAACAAAAATAACGATGAATCACAATTAATTATTAAATATGTCAATCAAAAATGCAATAGACAAAAATGTTGTTTTAAACATTTAAAATCCAATTTAATGATTCCGTTTTACGCATTATCGAAATAACAATATTAATTAAACATACGTCGTTTCAACCCGCCGATATACAAAAAAAACATAATTTCCTCTGCAATACATATCACTTACTTTTTCATTATTTCAAAATTAGTGCTCTTTTTTATATTAATCTGCTAGTGACATAAACTAACTATAACAAGTGAGCGTTTTTTCAATGGCAGCATCATCCTACAATATCTTATCTTAATATATATATAAATTACGTGTCACGTTGTTTGTCCGCTATGGACTCCTAAACTACCGAACCGATATCAATCAAATTTGCACACCGTGTGTAGTTTGACCCAACTTAAAAGATAGGATAGCTTACATCTCAATTTATACCAGCAATATTATTTTATTGCAAAATATTTGTTTATTATTTGATAGTCGCAATTCTAGCAGATGGCGCTGTGTTGAAAGTACCAATGTTTCACATACGCTACAATTTAATGGCATAACCACCAAAAAAGCATGGTCCCCATGACTGGTGTTCTCCTACCGTTTCCCTTGAATAGTTTGCTACTATGTAATATAACAAAAGCCTTAGCCACAGCAACGCTTGGCCGGTCTGCTAGTGTATGTATAAAAGACAGTTACTTTTGGCGGCGTCTAAATAAAAATTGAAAGATAAAAATAACCGAAAGGTAGAGTATCATTCATTTAACCTTAATTATTTATGATACAATACAATTTGGCGGAAAGCGGAAACTATGACGCATTTATTTTTATTTAAGAATTAGAATATCATTTCGTAGATTTTGCTTTACGAAATTAATTTTGATTCTTGGTCGGTCACTGTCCATCGTCCTCAAAACTCTCTGGTACTTTATGCGTAATTTATAAGACTCGGTCTGGAATCATTTAATGAAGAATTAAATTATATCTTGAAAACCTTTCTTTCGTTAAAAAAGTAAAAGGCGAAATAATGAATAAACCTATATATTTATTACGAATTTTAATGATCTTATCTGGATGTAAATTGTTATTCAAATTATATTAAAACAATAGTATATTGCTACTGAATTATTTTTATGAAATAAATTATACGGTGTACTATAATGAAATTTGATTCTGACGTAAATTAAACGAAATTATGGTTTTTGTTCAAAAACTTTAAGGTTAACAATCGTCCGTTATTAAGAAGCAAATTAGTAACGCCAAACTTGCCTGTAAGATATTACGTGAATTTTTTTGTAGTTAGTTAAAAAAAATAAAGTTACGTTAATTTGTAACGATGTGCGTTTATCTCAATGAGGCATACTGACTCAACTTTAAATATGCAATAGAATATGTAGCACGATAATAAAATTAACGGTAGACACATTTTTGAAACTAGTAATATTTCCGAGCTTCAGATAATGGACTGTTTTATTACTGTAATTGGCCTGATTTCAAAGAACTTGTTTTCTGCAAAAAATTAAGAACTCCTACTTCGGGTTTTTGCACATCATATAAAAGATGACGTGCTAGTGTGATTGCTTGATTAATCGTTCTTAAAATAAATAACTTATAGACCACAAGCCCATGAACAAAAAATACCTGTGAAATGACCCAACCTGAATTACGCTTAGAAGGCTGTTACTATATCTGAAAATAGCTCTGAGCACTATGCCGTCATTTCTGAGCGGTACATGTGAGTACGTGAGTGAATGGACTTTCAGAGGTACAATGGGGGAATTTCGACTAATTATTAATGTACGGCTTTGTTATAAGTGTATAGATGATTAAAAATAAATGTCGAAAAACCTAGTGCCGTACAAAAGTGATGGTGCCGGAAGTCGGTGCAAATTTTTAATTCGACGACAGTTGCAGAAGCAATATAGGTCATTTATTACTGTACGGCATTTGTGTGATTCCTTTTGGACACATATACAGATACTTTACCCGTAAACGCCGTACATATTCCCAGCGGAGCGGTCGTAAGCCAAGGGTCGGAACCCTACCCCTACACCCATATACCCTAACATGTTCAAAATATTATTTAACACGGACAATAATGTTTTATAATTATGCCGTCCAAATATTATAGTTAATATTTGTGTAATTAAATATTTATCGAAATTTCAGGATTTACCAAGTTCTTACTGCTGTAAGATCAGAGAATAATGTACGGCAACTTGTTTTTTTACATAATGTTACTAAATATTACCGTTGTACATTATAGCCGTTCATAATAAATGGTAACAAATAAAAATATTATGATACAAAATATATGAAATTTCCGAAATTTAGATGACTAATTCAGGTTGGGTCATTTCACAGGTATTTTGGTTTAACCTGATAATCCTCAATTGGGACTTGAATTTGGCGAATAGCTTTTGCTACCGTGTTGGAAAATTACTTAAGCGTAAATCTTTTGTTGAAACCAATGCGCAATTAGGATTTGCTTCAACACCGTCACGGTTTACGTGAAATCGACACGTGAAACTGTAGGTACTTTACTGTACGTATTTCTGAAAACTATGGTTCGGTTCTATCTCAGAGTCTAAATTCGTACACTTAACCATTAGGTTTTCACTTCTTCTATACGGTACGGTAGGCTTCTTATATACGGTATTTCCTTTTATTTGTTTTCTCATCTTTCAGATTCTACTTATAGCTGGGATGACATGTTGCTGTATATCCGACGGTTTCATCTTCGGTCAAATGTCAGGAATGACAGATGCCTTAAGAGCTTCTAACAGCACGATACCGTTAACAGATGATGACATATCATGGATAGGTTATACGTCGTTCATATTATTCTAGAATAGTTAATATTAGGTTTTTATAAGAACTATGAATGGAGTTGAATGAAAACATCAATTAACATCCTTAAAATAAGTGCCATTTTATTTAATTTTTAACATTAGTCGACATCGGGCACATAAACATATTATGCTGAATTATACTCGGGACGTCGAGTTACGCAAATTATACGTATTAGGTAAATTCGGGTTTATATTCGTTTTTTAATTTTATTATAATGTGTTGTACTCGCATAAACCAAATACAATATACATAATTATATTTAATAAAAACTAACGGCATTATCTAAAAAGAGATACATGTAATATTTTAGACAAAACTTATGGAATAAACATGCAAAGAAACCAAACGGCTATAATGGGTCAAAAAAATTTATATGAATAAAAATATACCTATTTATTTTATAAAACTCTATAATATTTTACAAAGTCAGAACTGAACTTTTACCACACCCAAAAAAAAGTTGAAAAATGTAATTTATATTATATCAATATTACAAAGAGTTGTGAGGATACTACAATTGCAGTTTTTTTTTCGTAAAAAAAATATGCTCTCACACTGTAGTCTTAAAAATTTATAAGGCTCAACGGATTTGCCACACATTTCAGTGAATACATTTTAAGGCGCCTTATTTATTTATTATTGGCAACAAAATTTGGTAGAGTTGGTATAGGTGAACCATAGTCAGCGTACCTGGGTTTAAGTTCCAAAATGAAGCAGAAAAATTGTAAAGTCAATTATAAATATGATAAACAATTGTGTTATATATTCTATGGTCTATTAAAACAAACATATTTTCTTACAGCATCCACAATCAACATTACCTGCGTAATCGGATTCTTGGTAGTGGGTATTCTGGCCAAACTTCTGGGTCGAAGAACATCAATATCAACGCTTAGCGCTCCACTATTAATATCCTGGATCATACTTTACTTCGTGGGGGACAAAATTCTTCTTTTATGTACCAGAGTCATAGTCGGAGTCACTTTTGGAGGAGTAGCAATGCTTGTCTCTGTCTGCATTGTGGAATATTTAGATCCCAACGTACGACAATACGCCTTCTCATTTATTTCCAGCGTTGGATCTCAGGTTGGCGTAACATTGGGACATGTACTATGCCTTCTTATGGATTGGAGATATGTTGCGTTAATAGGTTTGGTACCAACAGGGTTATCTTGCTTGATTCCTTTATTTTGGACCGAAAGTCCGTCATGGCTGGCGACACACGGTAGATTTGAAGAATCTGAAGAGGCTTTCTGGACATTACACGCTAAAAGTGAAATAAGAGAATCTGAGCTTCGGGAACTAATCTCGCACGAGAAACAGAAGAAAAGAGAGTTTTTGATGCAGAGTAATACGAATAGTGCGTTCGTAAAATTTTTGTTTGCATGTAAAGAGGTATATTACTGGCGAATCATTATTATTGGTGTTATTATTGGAGCATATAGAGCTGCGGCCGGTCGTATTTTGCTATTTACATTAGCTTTAACAATGATACAAGAAATAACAGGAGATAGCGATATTTTGTTATATACTATAGTCGTCGACGGGTTTGGGATATTTGGTGCAGCATTATCGTGCTTTTTGGTAAAGAGATTTCCGATGAGAAGACTCTTGCTCATTTCTGGAACTATAGCAAATATTTTACTATTGCTAGTGAGTGCATCGTTATACTTTGTGCCAAATGAAGAATGGTATCCATGGATAAAAATTCTCCTTATTGCATGTTATTGTATAATCATTAATGCCGGACCATACCCCGTCTTGGACATAGTGCTGGCTGAAATACATCCTTTGGATATAAAGGAATTTAGTATTTTTCTAATTGGAGGGCTGGGGGGGACGATTCAATTTTTATGGATCAAATTAGCGGGAACAATGTTTGATAATATAGGCTATTCTGGAACTTTTCTTTTTAATTCTGTTGTTGTTTTCGCTTGTATAATTTACATGTGGAGGTATATGCCTGAAACTAAAGGTAAAACTTTACAAAATGTCGAATTATTCTTCAGGACTGGTAAATTTGATCACATAAATAATGAACGTCTTCGCGAATTGTTATAATGACAGCTGTTTGGTAGTAATACGTCTTTTAGTTATTGTATGTACATTGTACACATAAGTATAACGTATATGAAAATATTTTTAAAACTCAAGTTAGAAGAAGTCAACACTGAAAGTGACTTCGACTTTAAAGTTCTACATGAAAAGCTTTATTTAGGGGGCCGATTGACACATTGATCACAGACTTTGAGGTTCATTCATTGAAGATGAAACCATTCATATGTTTATTTAGACCTGCCCTGCGATTCTGTAACTCACTTTTCGAACTCACACAGCGATTTTCGCATCGGCGGTCGCTCTCAAATCAGTCGTGAAGCAGTCATTTTATGATTTGGCATTCTGAAAAGGTGGGAGCTTGTAGTTTATTGTTTATCAGAATGCCAAATCATAAAATGACTGCTTCACGACTGATTTGAGAGCGACCGCCGATGCGAAAACCGCTGTGTGAGTTCGAAAAGTGAGTTACAGAATCGCAGGGCTGATTGTTATTTATCAAGTGCAATCTAGTGGCATTATGTGAATAGGAAAACTCCACTCGGATCTTATCCGATTTTTTATGTATTAAAGTTAATATTTTTTTTTGAAACAAGATAAAGAATATTTTTTAGCTATCTCAAAAAAATGTTTTACCATAAAAGGTATTTTCTTTTCGTTTCTGTGCATAATTAAGCGAAAAATTATTAAACTTTAGTATTCTAGAACGATATTTTTTTTCTTAATTTTTCTTTTTTTTCAACTTAATTTTATTTTCTTCCTCACGCTAAATGGTACTCTACTACAAGCATCAACTACCATGAATGTACCGAGAATGGTCAACAGTTGTAAATCAGCTTAGGACAATATGAATATTTAAAAAACAATTATCTCTGCAAAAATGTGGAAACTACGGATACATTATAATTATTGATTAATGGCTATTAATAAAAAACACAATTATATGTTATTATCCTGTCAGATTGGACAATATTTATTGATTTGTATCCGTGACATTGTTGATAAGAATAATTGGTTATAAATAAGTTTTTATATGGATTAAACTCCAAACAGAGCATAGAAACGAGATAGTTCGATTATTTATTTATTAACACTTTGTTGCATTAATAATAATTCATATACAATCAGAGAACATAAATTATTTATCTACTAAACCTTTTATGTGGTAATTTTCACCACATAAATAAATGATTTCATTCGTTCGCCTTTCATAAAGCCCTTACAAAGTTAAAAAATTATTTATATTTTTAACAATTTATAATGCACGTTATGCACAACCTTCAAAGCTGCCATAGTAAGGTAAAAGAAATACTAAGGTAACGAGCAAAAAGTGCATAACTAAATTTACAAAAGAAAATTACAGATAATGTACACTTATAAAATTACGAAATTAACATCTACAATAAAACTAAAAGTTAATCTTAACACAATTAATGTATATTTTTAAATGTGATTTTGATGAAGGACAACTGATTCATCTTCATTTGAACAATTTCTAAGCGCTTATCAACAGGAAGGAGAAGAAGAAGAACAAGAAGAAATTAAAGAAAACATGATTGTTGAAGTTGAATATGAAGAGTATGAGTCAGATTAAAGTAATAAAAAAAAGTTAGAACGACAGTTAAACTTAGTAACCCATATCAATAATCTTCATACTATTAAATAATTTTTGTTAATGAAAATAACGTCAGAAAGGTTCGTAGAATAGGCCTACCGGGGATACCACGTTAAAAAAAACGCGCCGAGTACACTACCTCACAGGTGGTGTGGAAATGTGTGCATATTATGTAGACCATGATTCTTACAAGCGCAATATCTGGGAAGTAGTGGGTCTTAGAGAAAAAATTATCGGGACTATTTTTATAGAGAATTTTAAGATCTACAACTTTGCTCTGAGGTACTTTTTCGATAAAACTTACCGTTTTCGAGAAAAATCCAAAAAACCTAAATTTCGACCTTGGGCCCCGAATAAGTCCCTAAGCTCGCATGGGACTGATGGGGACTTTTGACACTTTATTCCTTGTGGTAAACCTAAGGTCTCTACGAAGATTTGGCTTTGTCGGAATTTTCTTTATTTGATCACTATTTTTATGTCTAAAATGACCGGGCTACTAGAAGACTTAAAAGACAAAGTTATGCAGGTATTGTGGTGGAATTTTCGATAGACATCTTATAGAAACCGCGGAGTTCCCATGTTAAATTAAATTAGACCCAAAAGTTAAATTATTTTTGAATTTTTCTAAAATAAGTGAAAAAATTGCCAATTTTCATCATAGAGGTATGCTCTGCTGAGAGAATGCGAAGCGTTCTGGCCTAGGATTTAAATATGTTGCCTAGACATCTAAAAGATCTAATAAAAACCGCGGAGTTCCCATGTCTAGACCCAAAATTTATTTTTATTTTGAATTTTTCTAAAATAAGTGAAAAAATTGCCAATTTTCATCATAGAGGTATGCTCTGCTGAGAGAAAGCGAAGAGTTCTGGCCTAGGATTTAATTGTGTTGCCTATACATCTAATAGATCTAATAGAAACCGCGGAGTTCCCATGTCTAGACCCAAAAGTTATTTTTATTTTGAATTTTTCTAAAATAAGTAAAAAAATTGCCAATTTTCATCATAGAGGTATGCTCTGCTGAGAGAAAGCGAAGAGTTCTGGCCTAGGATTTAATTGTGTTGCCTAGACATCTAATAGATCTAATAGAAACCGCGGAGTTCCCATGTCTAGACCCAAAAGTTATTTTTATTTTGAATTTTTCTAAAATAAGTAAAAAAAATGCCAATTTTCATCATAGAGGTATGCTCTGCTGAGAGAAAGCGAAGAGTTCTGGCCTAGGATTTAATTGTGTTGCCTAGACATCTAATAGAAACTGCGGAGTTCCCATGTCTGTACAATATGTTTTTTTTTAATTTAGTAAAATGTTTGAAAAATGCTCATTATTTCGTTTTCTCTCACTCTTCTTTTCTTTTTTTTGATAATTAAACCTTTTTATTTTTGGATTTAAATGATAGGGAACTATTACACTTGAAATTATTGGTTTAATGAGACCTTATTAATCGAAATCGGTAAGAAATGCTCTGCTGTCATCGGGAAGCTGGCAAGACTTTCTAAAAACTATCAGGAACTATAGAACTATTGAGTGTGCTGCCAGAACTCTAATTTTTTTGTGCTCTGCTGGTAAGTGCTTGGCTAACTTCACAGACACAAGACTGTGTATCACGACAATTTTACGCATTTCATTTGTATCCCTCGTTATACGTAAGTTTTAACTACTTAAGTGCGCAAAATAAAGCACTCCTGTTTTAACTAAAGCATTGACCTGCCTCTGTAAGCGTAATTTGAGAGAAACAGTGTCATGTATATCAATTAATACCGGGTACAGAATTTAGCGAAACGAACATTTGATTTTTATTAACACTTTATGCTAATCTATGTACTGTTAACAAATATGCCTTATTGAATAAAGATGTCCGGAAATCTTATAATCATGATTGGAAACTTTATTACGTGTAAAACAATAGTTAAGTTGATAAAACAGCTTTTGATAAAAAAATATTACTTATATTTATTAATGTTTTTATATAACTAGTGTTACATCACATGTAGTCAACTTGATAATTTCATTTCACATTCCATTATAATTATAAATCATAATTATTGTTAAAATTTCTTTCTAAGAAACATTTTTTTTAGTTCAATAAAAATAACTATCTACTATAATAAAAAATGGGACAATTAAGGGCTGTATGTATTTTTGTATGCTGTATCATAAAAAAAATAAAATCAAAAAGTCTTGTCTAAAAAATAAAAATTTAGGGGTGGGACCCTTAACATGTAAGGGGATGAAAAATAGATGTTGTCCGATTCACAGACTTACTGAATATGCATAAAATATTTCATAAGAATCGGTCGAGCCGTTTCGGAGGAGTATGGGAACGAACGTTGTGACACGAGAATTTTATATATGTATTAGATTATCTTCCGGCTGGAAGTGCAGATATATGGACCAATTAGAAATAATGTAAATGTAACACTAACTTTTTTCTTCGCTTGATTGGCACCCGCAAGGAAAGCGGAAGTGTGGCCGTCCTAAACAAACGAATAAAAAGGCTTGGTGCGATGATTAATTAAAGTCAAGTTGGTCAATATTAACTTACATTTAACATTTATTAGATTTAGCGTCATTTAAGAAGTTGACGATGTTTCTGATATACAACTCGAACAGTTGATATACATCAGTATACTTATTTAGGATACTTATGGGTCGGGTGCATAATGTGGATATAATGGGGGACTGGGTCTACGGGTTCCAAGCAAGAATCTGAGGTGGTGGTCTGTTGGAAGTACGTTTTACAGGTTCACGGTTGTATGTTTTCAGGGTTAGGCAAAGTGCTGCCTATCCTTGTAGCAATACAGCTGAAGAGACTGTGTTACATGTTCCGACCGACTTTCCAATGTATGGATATGACAGGTATAATACTGAACAAGCTATGGGCATAAAAGGAACAGAGACGAATTTAAAGGAAATAATGTTCGTCATTAAGTCAAGAGGCATCTTTTTGCAATTTGCTGTAAAGATCATACAAAAAATTGTTAAAAGAAATAGGTAGTAGTGTTTAATCATCCGGGTTACCAATACCATTTACGTAAGCTATTTAATACTTCCGACGACTACATAGTCGGGGATGTATATAGAAAACATTAAAAAAACTGTTGGATGGAGCACGCGCATTTTCCAAGTTGGTTAGCGAGGCGCCACTCACGCGAACGTGCACGTAATTAATAAGATTTATATTTATTTGTACTCTGGCTGAGTTTACAAGAGCTGGTTGCTACATTATTTTGTTTTTATGTATTTTTAAGTAGAATTATCGGTGAAGGTAGCCCTATCTTATTTGTAATAACTATAGATAGATTAATTATATGGGAAATAATTAAATAAAAAATCTAAAAGTATCTAAGCTAATACGTTTTCTTTTTACCAGTTCTTATCTTCTTTAATTATTTCAGAGCTTTTGACAGGGCCCACATATTTATAACTCAGTTATACACTTATAGTGCGGCCAAATGAGTCCTTTTTGAAGTTATACTTCTTTAGGCGCGTTATGAAAAATTTATGAGAGTGAAATTTTACGATGACATAATTTAAAAACAAAATTCTAATAAATATTTATTTATTTAATTTTTCAAATGTAAACTGAACTTTATTGACTATAATGACTCCTTTCCCAGTCTATGATTATTTAATTGTAATTAATTATTTGCATGCAATCAAAAACTATTTTAAATAATGCCAAAGAAGTATAACTTCTTACGCGCGTACATAAGTACACACACCCTTTTTTATTTATTATTGATAAAAAAAAAATGTTCTTTTTTTCAATGGTTTTATTGTGTAATGTGAGTCTAGAATCTACATTATAACACACAATCAAGACTTTTGTAGCTTCAGTTTAAAATACAATGTACAGACTACATACATCCTATATTTTATATTTATTTCTTCGACAAAATATATAATATAAACTCCTTAACATAAACTCGTCACAACACTTTATATGATAGTATTGTAAAATATACTCAGTATATTTAAACACAGTTAAAAATTACAGTCTTTTATTTGTATGTAACTTACAAATTAAAATGACACCGGTAACGGCGACAACACATATTACACATATTATAACTACCAATTACCAAAACATATTTATAAATATATATATGTTTTTTTATGATTGGACAATTCACACCAATTGACCTAGTCCCATGCGAAGCTGGCGAAGCTTGTGTTATGGGTACTAGGCAACGGATATACATACATATATAGATAGATAGAAATATAAATACATGTTTAAACACCCAAGACCTAAGCACAACACCAAATGCTCATCACATCGATGTTTGTCTCAGCCGGGGATCGAACCCGGGACCCATGGATTCGCAGTCAGGGGTACTAACCACTAGACCAATGAGCCGTCAAAATTAAAATTATACATGCTAAGTAATAAAGGGACTTGATCGTTGTGACTAGATTATTAAAAATCTCTAGTATTTATATAATTGGCTATCGTAATTTCATTAGATGGTTTATGGTTGTTCTTTGGTGAAGTATATTTTTGCTCTATTTTAGTAAAATCCGATTTCAGGCGTTTAGATCACTAGCCGCTATTGTTTTTATGTTTAATAATTCCTTCATTTGTTCTTGTTTTATGTTATCGGAGTCATGACAATTATTATTTTTTAAATACAATTCAATTTCTTGTAATGTTTTACCTTTAGTTTCCGGTAAAAAGAACCAGAGGTAAACAAGACATAGAAATGTTATAAAAGCGTTAATGAAAAATACTCCATGGTAACCTATGACAAGGAACATATCTGGGGCCAATTTAATAGCTAAAAATTGGATGACACCAGAAATAGCACCGATTGTAAACATGTTGAACGTTTTGAGCTCTAGTGGATGAATCTCAGTTAATATAGATTCTGACACTGGATAAGGTCCAGCTCCAACAATCACTAAATATGTCGCAAGAAGTAAAATTTTAATCCAATTAAAAACCTCATCTTTATCCGGCTTCAAATATATTACAAGGCCAAAAATAATAAGACAAATATTAGCTAAGAATGCAGTTGGAAATAACAATTGTCTCATTTTGAATCTTCGCAGTAATAAACATGATATGCAAGCGCCAAAGACAGCAAACCCGTTAGTTGTTAAGGTAAATAAAAGTATATCAGATGTACCCGTAATGCCTTGAAGAATTGTTATTGCCAATGTACTGAACAAAACCCTGCCAGCTGCAACTTTATATATATTAACGAGTAAGGATAAAAAGAATATTTTCCAAAAATACCGTTTCTTAAAAGCGTCCTTTAACATATTCAATGCAACAAGGTTACTTTTCATTTGTCTATACTTAGTTTTTTTATCTTTCTCAACAGATATAAGAAGTTTTAATTCTTCTTCCGCATCCTCTCCTGGCGTGCGAAGTAAACGAAAGGTCTTTTCACATTCTTCGAATCTGCCTTTTCCTGCTAACCACATCGGACTTTCAACCCAAAAGAATGGAATCGTAGCGGATATTAGAGAAGGAATGAGCCCAACGAGTGCCACGTTCCTCCAATCCATTACCACGCTTAACATGTGTCCTAACATAGTTCCGACAAGAGATCCCACGGAAACTAGCATATTAAAAGACATGAATCTGATATTAGGAGACATATATTCGCCTATGTTTACATAACTTGTAAATAAAATACCTCCGTACGAAATTCCTGCAAAAAGTCTAGATAGTAATAAAACTGTTTTGTTGTGAGCTGTGTAAGTCATTATCCAGGATATAATCACTGGGATTGTTGCTATAGTTACGGACAATTTTCTTCCAAATATTTCTGTTACCACAGCTATTATAGCGAATCCAACTATGCATGTGACGTTAATCGTAGAAGCTGAAAACAAGTTCTTGTATAGTTATTAAACCTCAAATACGTGGTAAACTAACAATGAATTTGATTTAATGTTTGAAATTTGTAATTGTACGTAGTTATGTATCATTAAAAATATAATTAAAACTGATTATAAAAACTGGTTTATATCATAACAGCGTTACAGGGTTATTTGATATAATAAAATGTTATGTTTTTTGTGTTTTATTGGCAAGCCTGAGCTCAATCAGATTTTGAAACACTATTATGTCTGAAGATCTTTCTATAGAATTCTGTTACTTTGACTTAGTTGACCTTGAATAAATGTGTTTAGCGTAATAGTGATAACAGAAATCAAATTATATTACCAAGTAGTTTTGTTTGATTAAGTACGGTCAAATACCTAGAATGATATTAATCAAAAACTAAATTAAAGAAAATTACCGATCCATGACAAATCATTATTGTCGAGCGAAAATGAGCCTTCAGCATTGTGCAAAGCTTCCAACATCCCAGACATTTGGCCAAAAATGAATCCGTCGGAGACGCTACTTACAGCAATCCCCACAATTACGATAGTCTGAAAATAATTAATTTAATTATACAGTTACTAATTGTAGACGAGTCTTCGTTAAACATTTTGAAGGCTTAAAAATGATTACTTAATAGATTTTATTACTCTAAAGATAAATATTCTTAGCGAAACATGCTATGTTAACAAATAAACCAAAATGGCAAGATGGTGGGCATAGCAGCATATATGTCACCATAAAAAGATAAATTGAAGATGACGGGACTCGTAATGCGAAACATGAATATGTCAAAATGAGTAAAATATTAATGAAAATGTATGGCGCCTGAAATTAGATTAACATTCATATGCAAAATGTTACCGGATTACCGAATAAAAATGTTTTATTTAAATTACAAAGTTTTATTATTTATTTAAATTATTGTTTACGGTGAATCGTTGAATACTGCTTGCAGTTAGGTACGAGCGCAGACATTAAATAATGTATTATATATATAGGAGAACATGGTAATGTGACCTCCGCAGGTATTTATTTATTTATAAGTTCTAAAACAACGTATATGACATCACAAATTTTACACATTTACACCAGCAAGGGAAAAAATTAAACAAGCAACCACAAAATGAAAAACAAAAAAAATAACTAAAACTAAATATAAACTTATACCTCATTAAGAGCATGATCAACAAAGTTACAGTAAGTAGGAAGATTTTGTAAAATATATACATACAGTATATTGGCCCCCTTGAATATTAGTTTGTTCGCAAAACTCAATCTAATTACTAATATAATTTTGGTGCAACGGGACCATTTTGGTATAAACAAGTTGAAACTAGGCCAAACTTATTTTTCAACTGTGAGTTTAATTCCATAATTTATAATAAAATTGATAGTTTTTGCTGTTGTTTTTACCATCGTGTTCGTGACACTGCCTTCTTCAGGATTTATAAGATAAATATAAATTTTTCAATAATTGTTTTAGGTTGTTTAACAAAATGTTTTCAATAATTTTAATTTGGCCCCCTGACATTGATTGTATCACGGCCTCGAGGGCCACATAACAAGTAAGTCTTGTTTATCATTATTCACATTTTTATTTTGCTTTTTAGTTTCAGTTATCTAATACAAAGCCTATATATTCGAAGAAGAAATAAAAGACGTGGGAGTCTGAACAAATGAAAAAAGCAATCAGGCAGTGAGGCCTTAAAAGTCATGGGATATAAAAAAGCTGAAAAACTGTTTTCAGTGCCCAGATCTACACTGAAACGGTTAGTGAAGGATCCACAAGAGTCTTTAGAGTTACTTGTACACAAACCTCTAGTTTGGAAACCACTTAGTCTGAAAGAAAAGTTAGTGGAATATATTTTGTTTCTATGGAGACTAGGTCCTATGGACTCACTAGGATAGATGTTACAAAAATGGCTTATCAGCTGGCGGTGAAAAATAATATTCAGAATACTTTTAAGAAAGAAATAGCTTAATAAAAACTATCAGTTGATCTAGTGATGACAAAATTTTTATTTTATTTAGCGAGATTCATTTGTTTCATACGCAAATAAATACGAAACCTAATAAAAATTTTCTTATATTTTTAATACCTTTATTTAAGAAATAAACCTTCTTAAACAAAGTGAGTCAGCTCCTTTTCCTCTATATATTATTTATAAACACATTTAATAAAGATAAAATGAACATTTTGTTTTTATATACAGTATATATATTATATATATAACACTATCAACGGTTCTTGCCATTATGTAAGATACTTCAGCGCAATCGTTTTTATTTTTAAATTAAACAATAAATAGAACAACAATATGTTAAAAGATTTATCATTTCTTAGAAAAACAATAGGTATAAATCTCATTACACAAGTGCAGTTGCAATATTACATTACGGACAAACATTTAAATAAGTTTTAAGGTATGAACAAAAATGGTCAACTAATTACTAACTAAAAACTAATTAAAAACAATATTTTTTAACGATTACTAATTGGTATTGTTATTTACAAATTAGTTACTATCCACAGCCTGCCAATAGTTATAATTAATATTTAGTGGCGTATCCCTTATTTTCAATAACAGCACTGCAACGACGTGGCATTGATTCAATCAATTTCATACATTTTTCTAGGGGGATTGAATTGCATGCATCAACAAATGCTTCATATAGCATTGAACTGGTGTTATGTTTGTTTGACACTTTCTTTTTAACAATATACCAGAGATTTTCTATCGGATTTAAATCCAAACAATATGCTGGCCAGTCTAAAACGGATATACGCTGTTCGCTAAGGAATTATTTGTCGCTATTCGCCGAATTTAGGGTTATTCTCATGCTAAAAGATCAAGGTTACTGGAAAATGATCGTCCGAGTAGGGAATCATTGTGTGCTCTAAGATATTTTTGTATTGAGCCATTGTACCTTTAACCTTCCTAACGGGTTCAACCCCACATCCGTAAAAATCCCCTTAAACTTTAATGTTACCGCCACCGTGCTTGAATATACTCCTTGTGTGTTTATAATTAAACGCATTGTTTACAGGACGTCGAACGATGTGTTTTGGTTATTGGTCATTGGTCATTACCAATTGCATTAAAAATTTCTAAACAGAACAATTTACATTCTCAGCTATTCTTCTGTACGCCCACTTATGATATATATGTAAATTAACAATAATTTGCCTAGTTAACACGTCATAACTTTTTTTTTCATATTAAAAAAATTCATATTAAATTTTGAATTGCCACATTTTCAACAGTTCCATGTGTTTTGGTTATTGGTCATTGGTCATTACCAATTGCATTAAAAATTTCTAAACAGAACAATTTACATTCTCAGCTATTCTTCTGTACGCCCACTTATGATATATATGTAAATTAACAATAATTTGCCTAGTTAACACGTCATAACTTTTTTTTTCATATTAAAAAAATTCATATCAAATTTTGAATTGCCGCCAAAATAGTAGAAAAAGCCAAAAAAGAAATGTTATTTTCCAATTTCAAAAAAAGAATGAGCTGTGGATGCTTTTTTTAAATGTTTCTAATTAGGCGTCCAAGCGGTCAGTATCTTTTTTACAAACATTTGAACATTGAAGCTATACTTTCTTTATTCATAAGAAGTGCTTCTAATTATATGACCACCACTGTATGTTCTGACGAAATCTAATGACCAAATAAATTTTCGTTTTTCTTACATTATAAAATATGAGAATTATTAGTTCTTACTAGAGACACGTTTCATTTAAAAAAAAAGAATATTCAGTCTATATAAGTTTAAGCAGATATTAAATACCAAACTTACCTGTTTGGTAATGTATCCAGGGACGCTTCTTAGGCACATAATGCGTTTTTAAATAGTTATAGGAAACAGCTGTTCTACTTATGGTCTATTTAATGACTAAGAACGTGCACCATGTACCAAGATTATTTATTGCTTTAATTACGTCATCAAATAATTTAATTTCCTTTTTGTAAATCGAGATCGCTATTAATTTCTAATCAATTAATGTCTGATATCCATGCACCGTTTTGAAGAATCTTAACTGATTATTATAGTTTTTATATTGTTATGAAGATCGGTGGACAGGAATGTTTCTCAATTCTTCCACAATTTAGAGACATTTTCAGCATAATGAAATGTGATTTATAGTCGTTTCGGGAGAGGCTCTATCGCATTCTAGAAAATTTTAAATCGCATAAAGCTGCTCTCCTTTCCAGGAGGCTGAAACATTTTATCAGGATGTTTCAGAGCTGGTGTAGTCGAGTGTTACATTTCTCAGAAAACCAGTTTCCAGGCGTTTTCAGGACTCGTTATATCCCTTTTATAAAGGAATATTTTAGAGTGAAATTTCTAGGAAAGATAAGGACGGAAAGATACGCGAGAGATAGGAAAGATAGAAAGAGAACCTTCGCGAAGCCTGACTGAAGATTCTAGAACACCGTACGACGAGGACGGAATCATTCTGAAACGTCTCCTTGCTATCTCGTCGGCAGCATCATTGCTGAGTGACCTTTTTTGCACAGTAGGGTTACCCTGTTTGTCAGGGTTATTTCCTCCAGTGCTTGGTGACACAGTTTTCTTACGCCATCAGCAAAAACGCACTGTCAGATAAGCATTTAATTCAGAAGTTATTAATTTTTAACCACTGTACAGCTCTGGCTGCTTCGGTGTTTAAAGGTAGGTGATGATGTTGAGATCAAGAGAGAATAGCACCAGAGCCAGATCCAGATCAGTCTATAAACGCAGCTCTTTCAGGGTCGATTGAGCATGTTCGTCTTCTCTCATTTGCACGTGATATTTCTTTTGACGCAGCTGTGAGCGGTTGATACTCTATCGCCCTGTTAAGATAGATAGAGATACTGATAATTTATAGCTGTGTGTGTACTATAGTGGTTATTACCCCATAGACCTAGGTGCATAAGTCTGATGGTAGCTAGTGCTACCTCCTGCTGTATGTAGAGGTCTAGAATCACGCCTAAGTATTTGATTTCCTCTTTATGTGACTAACCCAGTTATTGCGTATGTAACGTACCTGCGCATAATGCGTTTATTAAAAGTATTGACTGAATGGGTTTGCTTGAGCTTAGTGCAACTTTTAACGTTTAAAAGTATTCGGAGTTAATGAAATCGTTTAAAAGCGACATAATATTCCGAAATTATTTATTTAATAATTAATAATGATAGCTGTTGACGGTATTAGGTATTAATGTGGAACCTATGTGAAATGTTTTTCATTCATTATTATCCCTTCTCAAAATCATAATTATAGGTAGGTATATTGGAATTATATCGAATAGTTTCAATATATAATTATAACCAATCATGGTTAAGTTTATAATTTACTAATTTTTAAACGACTTTGAATTATTGTAAAGAGAAAAACCGAGGTTGGTTTCTTGGCATTTTGGCGTAAACGAATTAATTTTTTGTAGGAATCCTATGTAGTGACAATAATTATAACAGTGGCATTATGCCACTGTATTTGTATGCCACTGGCATACAAATACTTAACAGTAGATTATCTATTTTCATGAATGACGGCGACATATAATCTGTCAGCAGTCAAATGTCAAATGTAGGTATGACATTATATCTAGGTATATACTTATACTAGGCGTCAGCCGTCAACAAATGACTTACAAGTTACCAGCATCTCGATTCTACACGATTAAACGTAATATGCAAAACATTTTATGTAAAAGCTTTAATTTTTTTTTATTAAAAGGGCATCAACTTGTAACAAACATCTAACGTTTTCTTATTAAGGAGTTATTTCTTGTTAGTGCTCACAAAATGTCGACCCTATCTTCAATTTCAAAGAATCATTCTAAAAAAGTAAACAGCATTCGGGAGCGTGATAAAAACAAATCAACAGCCTCCGAATCTGGTGGATCAAGTCAATGTGATACTCCTCCGTTAATCGAAAAGGTATTTGTAATTAATATAAATATTTTTTACTTTTTTATTTATTTTTATTTTAACTTTGTACAGGTGGTATGCATTTAATCTGAAATTTATTTATTGTCACCTGTTTAAAAAAAAGCGTTCTGGCCCGAAAAATCATGAAGTGGTTTCACACTGATTTAATGTATTAATTGATTTTATTATTATTGTATATTTAACCAATAGTTAGTATTTATATCTTTCAAACTAGTAATTCATAGGATAGAATAAAAATTACTATTATTTAAAGAACTGGGCTGTGTTTTAATAAAAATAATATGTCTTCGAGCTGTTTTCCCTTAGAATACAGTTATATTTAGAAAGATTCAGGATTGTGAAATAAAATTAATATTAATGTTCACCTGATATAATCAAGAGTTCCTGTTAACTGTACACAATTCCAAATTAATTTAATATTTATATATATATATATGTAAAGTTCTAATAAATAAATAATAATTACAGGATGGATCTACATCACAGGGTAAATTTGCTGGTATTGGGCCTGATTCAGTACATTGTATGGCTGACCAAATAGCTGTGGAGCTTAATACTGAGGCTGCAACAAATCTAGCTGAAGATGTTAGCTATAAGCTACGGCAAGCCATAAGTGTATGTAAATTATCATAAATTCAACATCTACTACTTAACTAAACATATTTTAAAAGTTGTTATTATAATATAATAACAACTTGTAAAACGTACAATTAAAGTTGAATATGTTAAAATAACAAACAAATTCAATGTTAACTTAAATTTAGTGTAAGCTTTATATTAGTGACGCTAAAGACTAAAAGCACTACACATTTTCTGATATTATAGAGAGGTGTGTAATATGGAATGAAATGTTAAAATGAATGGAAAACAAGCTAGCCCTATCAAAGTTCTGTAATTTTGATGTTTTAAAAAGTTTGATGAAAAATTTATTGCTATGCATTGGCATACCTGTCCAGTTATCATCTTACACCATCACTTTTTTACATTAAAAATGTATGGTATGGTGAAAATTGTCTAGAGCTTAGTTTCAGTTTCAGTATTTTATTGTTTTTCATTTTGATCTGCACAGGCTATAGCGTTACACAGTGAAATGATGAAGAAAACTTCTGTAGACAGTTGGGATGTAAACACATTATTAATGTTATCAGATACAAGTCCTATTGTTGGAACAAGTGCTACCCAATATGCTACATTTGGTGATGACAAAATGTGTTGTGAAGTTGTAAGTATTAATATAATATAGTATTAACAATAGCAACCCGTTGAACATACAGAAAAAGCATAAAAATGTTTCAGGATTTTGAAATTGCTTAATTTCTAAAGAGATTGTAGATTGTAATTGTATTTGAAAATTTTACAATTGTTAAATTAAACTAAACAAATCATACATTTATCTGCGTTAAATATTATATCACATTATGCAATGGGTGTGAGTGTGGAGTTTGTGTATAACTGCTTACTTCCAATTCACGTTTCCTAATTATTGTAATATTTCCAGGAAAGTATAGTAAATGTCACAGAGCAAGCACTGACAACTCAAAGTTATGCGTTCGCAACGGTGCCTTCAATGTCAGTAGAATGGGTCACAGATGACAAAAATTTAAACAGCAACAGTCAAATTAGTACTAGTCTCCAAAACTATTATACAAAGGTTGCAAGAGGTAACTATTTAAAAAGTTATTACAATGGAAAACCAAGTATATATATATATTTATGTGAGCATCATGCCTTTTAAAAAAATGTTTACGAGGTTGAAACTGAAAAATGTGTAGGCTGTTAATATTATCATGGCAAATTTATCTTAAATGTTGGTCTAACTTGTGGAGGGGTACACTCCTGTCTGTTTTTGTGTTTTACAACTTTTTCAGGCATTTTCTATGTTAGTTTAGGATGCATCAAATAGTAATTTTTTATGATCTAGATTCTAGAGAAATAATTTTTGGTAGTACCATTGGAAACAACTGGTTTGAAATAAATTATTCCACACATAGTCTTGAGTAACATCTCTGTGATATAAACCGGGCGCAAAATGATTAGTAAACCAATAATGATTATTCTATGACATGAATTACATCTTCAAGTCTTTAAAAAACCTATTTGGCAAATATAAGCGTTAAAATCTTTAGGATAACTTTATTTTTCAATAAGTAACTGTCTATTTCTTTTAATAATTGGGAAAATACACCCTACCAGAATTCATATGTACATGTTGAAAATATATATTTTGTATGCATTGTTTTAAAAGTTGTCACTAAATTAAACATACATACATAAAACAATTGTGGTAGGCTTTAAATTCAACCCAAAACCATATCCAGGAAGCTATACGCCATTTAAAAAGTGGTACAATTATAAGTAGTGTTTTTAACTAAAATTATTAACCTTTTTTTCAGCAATATTAAATCTCAAAAAGAAGCCAAAACAATTAGCTGTTGAGGATCTCACAACGAATACACGAATAGGACCGATATTTCCAAATCTATTTAATTTAGCAGTTTTAGTATTGAATGATGATAATTTAAATGCACTGAATGTTCCGGCAAAGAAACCCTTACAATCAAATGTCTTAGATATGGTTGATGCTCTATGCTCAAATCCGTGCAGTTTGGATACTAATATTCAACAACAGGTAATAAATACATCATAATTGATGGTAAAGAATTTTACTTTAGGTTATTAAATGAATTTGTAATAAACAAAATAGTAGCTTGTTGGGAATCAAAAATCTCGATAAAAAACAAACAGTGGCGCTACAACCTCTATCTGTCAGACTAATAATATAAATTAGATGACCAGCTTTCTGTGCCTGACACATACCGACGATTTTTGGCTAAAGCATGCCGTTGTCATTCACCGATAGTCTTAAATGCAAGGTGCAAGCTCAAATACCTAAGCGAACACTCCTCAGTATTATAAGTATGAAGATTAAATAAACTTATCAAATATACAAAAATTATAAAAAAGCTCAAATAATTTTTTTTTTCATGCATTTTTTTAGATTTGTATAAATAAGGTTAATTAATAAATATGACTGTATTTGTCAGATAAGTGTTATAATTATGTAGTTTCATACACAACAGCAGTAGTAGATTATCTCCTTGGGGATAACATTTTCTTATTTTTACTTTAACGTGAAAAAATTATACATTTTTAAATTAGTTATTAATGTCAAATAATATTTTCAGTTTCAGAGATTATTTCCAGTGATGGTCTCAAATATATTAGGAAATGGATCGTTGGCTGAGAAGATGGTTGCTATATTAACTAAAATCACAAGGACCTGGCCTTCATTTATCACAATAGGTATTTTTAAATCCATTTATTATAAGTCGAAATTGCCATTCCCTTCCGCTGAACCCTTAAATACGCGGTATCTCGAATTATTTAGACTTAGTAACTCAAACAAAATGTTATTTCCCACTAAGTATTGATAATACATATACTCTATATCTCGAATTTCAAAACGGGACTCCGTAAGTCGTAGTTAGTAAAATATAATGATGTCTTACTTGGAATTCTCGAAATAATTGCAATAAAATCAAATGAATGAATGAATGAATGTTCGGGTTCGGCTCTTCTAATCTATTGTTTTTGATTTACACACGTGAAATTAATGAATACATTCATACATTTTTTTAGAGTACAGTTTAATGAATAAATATGTGAGTCATTTTAATATGTAAAAAAATATATATATATATACTACAAAACTTAAGTTGAATTGTTATTCAAATTCGAATTCGAATAAGTCGAAATTTTAACAGTTGAATCATATGTATCTCTTTTTAAGTCAAAGATTCGTTAAGTCGTTTTTTTCTTTTTCTCCTGACATTCGAGTTATCGAGATTCCGCTGTATTTCACATTAGCGCTCTTAGATGACCGAATAATGTGTATATAGTATAATAATTTCACGTTTATACTAAGGAAACATTTTCACAAGTAGTATGGACTGACGGACTGACAAATAATCAGACATTTATAAAAAAAAATCTAATGCATTCGTCGTGCTACGTCGTCGTCGTACTACGTACATGTATGTAGATAACTCGACAAGTTTTCTATAAAAACATACTGTTATAGACTGACGTCAACCCTACTTCTGTTCTTCTGTCTGTTTCTGTCTGTCACGTTTTCAAGGCTAAACCACTGAACCAATTTTAAAGTAATTAAAGGTATAGAGATATCCCTTAGGAACCTTTATCTTTTAACGTGAAAAAGGGGTTAAAGTACGGAATGAAAGTTTGTATAGAACTTCGATATTGTCTAGACAAGTACCTATTACCTAAAAAGTTTAAAATTCTGCCCGGACTAGATAATTTAATTAGACATACATTTATGGAGAATTTATTTTAATTTTAGGCAAAGGAATCCTATTCGACTATTTATCTCAAGGCACAAAGGAGCGTTTAACAGCGCCAATGATAAGATGTATAATGGCGCTCGGTCGTGACGCGCTAATACGTTGTTTGGGTGACCATTTAGATCACATAGACAATGCTGCGCACGCGCCAAGAAGGAACCATAGACACGGTGATCTACGGGAAACTATGCTTGTGAGTTATTATTTATGTGTTTTTGGCATATATAAAGTTCGTAGTGCAAGTGAATTTAATGAATTTTTACAGGATGTTTGCACATGTTTACTCCGATCTGAACCAACTACCTATCTCGAAGACTTTGTGATGACAGACTATACTATGTACGAAATTCTAGGCGATTCTATAATGCCCAGGCGAACGATATTTCCTTATACAGGTAATATTATTAATTTATTTTCGTTTTTAAATTAAGAATTTTTTAAATTTGAATTTACTAGCGTTATGCTAATTGTACACTCTATGACACAAGTCTAATTCTATACTCTACGGTTCCTGGGTCATTCGGGTGCTTTAAAAATAAGAGGATTTTATTTTTACTTTATATTAGGGAGCGTTCAAGTATTACGTAATGAATGTTGGGAGAGAGAGGGGGGGGGGCCCTTTTGTAAAACATTACGATACGGGGCGGGGATTGAATTACGCATTATTGTTAATATTATTTTCGAGTTACACCACATAATAGTAACTTTTACGTATAAAGAGTCACTAGTTGGTGACGAAACGTTTTACTATACTTGGGTGCAGAAAAACGTTACGTTGCGTTACATTGGTGGTTGTCCAAAAATTGCGTGACGTAATACTTGAACGCTCCCTTAACCACTCGCGTACAATAATGTCTTAAATATTGAAATGCTAATTGCTGTGAAACGAATGCTAAATGAATGCAATGTAAATGCAAATGAAGAAAGTGCCTGTGTCTGGCTATACTCTGGGGTCGTAACTCCGATTTTTGTAATCGCCACGGTTATAATACAAAAAAAGCCTGATTGTGCAAAATGTACAGCCTTGGCTCGTACAAATAAAAAAAAATCGAATGGCGATACAAATACTGGTCTTTTTTGGATATTTTTTCTGTCTAGGCAAGTAGGGGCCTGATTAATTTTGGGATCTAATTGTATGGGAATACAGGATCGAAAGTTATTTAATGTTGAGTTTGGTTTAAGTACATTTAAATAATCCTTAACATCCTCATCGACAAGGTCCAAATTAATCACCATGATATTTAATAGGATTTTTTTTAATAATAAATGAAATTACCCGTAGAATATATAATGGTACCCTTTCCGCACAGACTCTACGGCTGTTTTACAGTACTAAATATAAATCAAATATTTTTACAGAAAAACCCAAAGATGAAACTGAAACATCTGAGAAAACGTGTGACGATGATTTTTATCCGCCGCTGAGAACCACCTTACGTCGACCGAAAGTGAAATTATTACCTCAACACGCAAAAAGAAAACATGTCAAACCGTGCGAGATCTTTGAAATAACACATTTGAAACGAAAAATCCATATAAAAATTAAAAATTGTCGGTCAAAAGATATAAAGAAGGAAACTAAACTTTACAGTAGTAGTTCTCACATGAAGGGTGTAATTGTTGCTAGTGGATTGTTAAATCGATTTAAATACAAATTAAGGAAAACAAATATATTGCCTATTTTTGGAGCTTTAACATTGTGATATAAGTTTAAACATGTTTTGTAAATAATGATTATTATTAAATATGGATTATTAGTAATTTGGGTTTTTATTCAATACTAGCTGGCCTGGCGAACATCGTACCGCCTAACAGTCGATTCTTTTTCTTTTTTTTTAAATACTTATTCTGCTATTCGGGACACCGGTCTAGCTAGTAAGATAAAAAAAAGAAAGTTGATAATACAACAAATACATTATGTCAAAAAATAAAAATTTACCTTCCCGGAACCTCTCCACTAACACTTGAACTTTATGATATGGTATTAAAGTTCAAATTGCCTTTAAATATTATTACGAATATTTTGTATGGGAATATAGAAAATTGTTTTTAGACTTTTTCACTCATTTTTTTTTAATTTTTCTCTCCGTAAGAACCATCCTCGTACTTCAATGAATATTATAAAAAAAGAATCAGACAAATCGGTCAAGCCGTTTTCATGTTATGTCGTGACAACGAGAAACGGGTTTCATTTTTATATATATAGATAATGATTAAGACTTTGTCGGCCTAGTGGTTTCAGTCAATCCCCAACGTGGTCACGGCGTGTGTTAGACACAGAAGACTGACCATATACTTGATAATTAGAAGAAACAAATGATAACGAAACATACAGAATTCTAAGGCCCAGACCTAAAAGGTTGTAGTGCAAATACATCATAATCAGACCATTAAATAGTTTTTAATGGTCTGATTATGATGTATTAAACGATAGATCGTGACGCGTGTCTGTGAAGACGAAATACGGTTGACCAATCATAATCGTACTCACTGAAATAACGAATCTTTGGTAATCCATATTATTATTATGAAAGTGGTTGGTTGAATGCTATTTATTTTATCTATTGAAATTACATTTCCTTTGAATAGGATGTTTATCGAGTAAAACACGAAAAAAATATTGATTTTTTATTCCTATTGAGAGCTTCCAATCGTTGCGAGTGGTTTGTACGCAAAAATCATGATGACGCAAGCTTTCTTTTAAAATTATCTTTTAATGTTGACTCAATATAGCCTTTTCCTGGTAATCACTTTTGTTCTAAAATATTGTATAGTCGTCCCGTCACCAACATCCGGAATCCATATTGAGTCAAGAAACCATCCTTTAGCCAATCAATAAATAATTTCCTCTCCGTTGGTGCGTTTGAGGTGGTCTTCATAGACAAGATTAATAATATTCAAATAAACACGTTATGTGCTTTTTAGAACCAAATTTTTCGCTTATATCATTTCATTGCAATTAATATTTTAGATTAATTGCAAAAAAATAATGATCAAGTTCCATCATATAAATGGACATCAAATTAAGCGGAAACCGCGAGGCGTGGCTATTATGATGTACCTACCATAAAGAACTGCAAAACAAATAAACTGTTTTCACTTTAATAAAAAAATGTATTATTCACATTATGGAATTCATTTTAATTCGCTACGGTCAAGACAATGATTTATTGTTGTATCGACAACATCTATAGTTAGTTTTAAATACAACCTCTATGGAAGTGAGATATTCCAAACATGTTATCGTTGTTTTTGCATATCGGTGCTTGTAATGGGACTAGATTACCTAAAGGTATAAAATGTACTGTTTTGCCTTAAAAACAAGTACAAGTATGGATATAAGAGGATTTTCTAAAAGTAATCTTAGCAAATAATTTCTAAATTATGTTGTTATTCCTTTCGCTAACTTCTCTAAAGAGCGTAATATCCTTACCAATCGAACAGAGATGTTAAGAACTCGACTTGGTAAATGTGAAATCTGGTATATCTTTAATATGAATCCTATATGGTTTTGCATATAACAGTATGAAGTTTAGTATAAAATTCAAATGACTATGTTGGACACGGGACACCTTGAAATCAAAATAGCAATTTAATGGCGTCGAGACATGGCGCCACCGCACCTGTGTCGCGTCGTATTTGTGAAGATCAATATTATGTGACCTTTTCCAGACATTACGTATTATAGAAAGCTTTTTGATCGTTTATTTTTAAATTCTTGTCAACGAGGAATCAATGTATTTATGCTAGGCTGAGCGCTTCAACGCTTTTGAGACTAAACCAAAGGTTTTCTAGTTATACTGTGTGTGTGTGTGTAATTAAACATAATTACACACAGCACCTTCAAATTAACAGATCTTATCATAAACATATTAAAAGTGTCGAAGTAAGTAAGTTGTTTTCAAAATAAAGACGACAAATTATTCTTTAACCATTAGTTTACGATTTAGCAGGGTTGTTTAGACTAGCTACGACCCGCAATGATTCTAGACTCCAGATATTTCTAATGTCTAATTTGCATAATGTTGATGAAATTATAATAGGTTCCATAAAAAAATGGACTAAGCATCAACAGTACGCTTTATAAGGTTTTAATGTGTGTCTACATCTATAAACACAAATTAAGTTTAAACTCACCTGACGAAATGTGTGTGGCTCTAACATTGTGAATTGGTCAGTTAAAGAAATAATTCTTTGACACAACTTCGTTACTCGTATAACTAAAATAATTGTTTACACATCTTCCCCATTTTTGTATACACGGGAAGCAATTTAAGTTTTTGTATGAGGATCATTACGGAAAGAATTAAGATAGTGTGGTAATTTCAAATTGTTCATACAATTGCTTGCTTTAGAACGTATTCTAGGAAACCGACAAGCGATTTTTCAACGAACGATTAAAACATCGTTACAAGAAATCTATTACATACTTATACTAAAATATAACAAATGTTTACGTAAAAAATAAATTATGTATAACATGCACACCATAACTTGTGTATATGTAAAGTTTCTTTATTGTCGCCTTGTTATCGAATATTACTTACCAATAAAAAAATTTTTTTTCAATTATTTTATTACATTATATTTTTTTAATGACACAAGTTAATAAAAAACGTCCTGTGACTTTCTATGTGCGTAACAATCGCTCAAACGGTGAAGGAAAACATCGTGAGGAAACCGGCTTGCCTTAGACCCAAAAAAGTCGACGTCGTGTTTCAGGCACAGGAGGCTGATCACCTACTTGCCTATTAGATTGACAAATGATCATGAAACAGATTCAGAGATTTGAGGCCCAGCCCTTAAAAAAGGTTGTAGTGCCACTGATTTAAGAATTAGTAGTAGAATGAAAACCTTAATTACCAATCAAAACGTATTTTATTTCGGCCATAAGTGACCATAAACTCTACTTGTCAGACAAAGGGTAATCAACTGTTGAATAATGATTTGTAACAATTAAGAATTGATAGGTTGAATAATTTTTTATGTATTTGGAAATATCGATACAGTGAATGTTCAGTTTTATCGTATGTTGATTTTTATCTTCGATTGAATAATCGAGAGTTTCTGATAGCAGCAATCTTGGTGACTAGACTTTCTAAAACATATTCAGGCCGGTAAGAGGGTAAAGGTATCTTAAATATCTAAAAAAAAAAGGATTTTTTTTTATCGTTTAAATCATTTTACTTGCGTAAACCTGTAAGTTGGGTGGTTTTTTTATATAAATCTACCAAATTTTTTTCATATAGGTAACAATGCACACTTATGATCGTCAATATAAAAATGAAATGCTGCTAAACTTAGATCTAAAATCAAAGGCGTAGACGGACTAGAAGTCCTGGAAATGAATTATAATAACAAAAATGAGTTTTTTTTAAAATTTAAAATAAATAATAAAATAATGTAGACAATGTTCTAAAAAAGCTTCAAAGTAATTCGGTAGGTCCTAGGTACCTCTTTAAATATAATCGTAAAAAAGGTAAATTTGATTTAATATTATTGAAGTGAAACTTCTTTATCGGGGTTGGAAAAAAATTTAGTGTAACATTTTTTCGTTACGCGTCACATTTTTCGGTTACGCGTCACATGTTTCGGTTACGCGTCACATTTGACCGTTACGCGCGTCTTTTTCTTGTCCCTACCACGGTTGATTCAAAGAGATTCTAAACCATTAATAACAAAAATGTATAATAACGATAACAATGATACTAAAAATTCTATTACAATTTATGAAATTCTGTAATAATCTTAGTGGTAATAAGGTAAAATGAAATAATTGTATTATTTGTATTCAAGTGTGATACTAAAAGCCTTTTGTTAAACTTTATCTAATTTAACTTTCTTTAACCAATTTCTGTAAAGTTGCACATATATAATTTTTCGAAAAATAAGGTCATAAAGAAGTTTCACTTCTAACGTGTGTACACTAGTACACGCACATTTTTTTAAAATCTAAATCAAAGATAGATTAGATTATTATTACCCAAGTTGTAAAGTGTTTAACATTTGTTTAAAGATTCAACTCTTTGGAGCGGAGTAAAAATCATCACGAAAAACGTGGGTTCACTTCATCATTCACCAGTCAGATATTGGTGAAAAACGACCTTATTGTCGTCATGAACATTCTATGTAAAACAGCCTAAATAATTTATTAGGCTCTGTAGTCTCTGCATTTATAAAGGATGTACCACGTTCAGCGACTTACTACAGCTACGCACGGATTGATAAATAAAAACACATCTGACATTTGGACATACAAAAGATAGCAAATTACCCTAACTTTAAAACTGTAGCGTCCTCAAAATTTGCCTGTGTTTGTAAGTGAATATTTTTTATTAAAACTGGATTCAAACAATAACGATATATACTCTTAAATACTCGATAACCTAAATTAACATTATTTTAGATTCAATGGTAAATGATTCCATGCTGTATTTAAGAAGCTTATTTTAAAATACTCCTACTCGAGCTTTTAAATTGCCGAGAACGGTTCAATGTAAATTACGAGCGTAGGCCACAATAAGTGCCTGACCCGACCACGTACTAATTGTCACCTTTTACGATTTAAATTGTTTTACGCATTGACCTCCTTAGTTTATCTAAAATTTAATAAGTCCCACTCAGTACAACCTGCTTAACCTCGATACAAAGCTTTTTAAAATTTATACATTTATGCCACTACAGATTAATTAGTCACGCGTTTAGATAATTTACTTGAATTTTTCACTTTCACCGTATTCAACGTAGAGCGGTTCGAATCGTCGAGGACAGTCACTTTCCGAGCGGCTTGATCTCATGGCGTTGCGTAGAGATGTGGGGTGTCTCGGCAACTTCTACCGCATTTTCTATGCAGGTGTTGTTCGGATTACCTGCAGGTAAGTTTCATTTTTAGACGTCCAGGCAGAATACGAAATTCCATCCGAATCATCCGAACATCCGTCGTTCCACATCAGCGTTTTTTAAGGCAGTTTTTGCCGCCCACCACCACTATGTGGTACCAGCTGCGACTTAGGGTCCTTCAAGAAAAGAGTGTACCAATTCTTATAAGGCCGGCAACGCACTTGCGCTCTGGCAATGTAAGTATCAGATGAGCCTCCTGCCCGTTTACCCCATGTTACATAAATAAAATCTCCAAAAGATAGGCGCGATTGTAAGAAAATAAAATAATAGTTACGTGAAACGTAATAGTGATTTAGCTAAAAGCTCGTTACAATTGTTGGCCTTCAAGGATTGACGTAATATCATACAGAAAGGCGCTGGATTTTAAGGACTGTCATGGTCCACTGAACGTAAAAGCATCGAGACTTAGTGCACTTTGCTCGAAAAATGTAAAAGGCGCAATATATTTGATCGTAAACCTTTCGCCATTGCAATTTTACGGCAAATGGAAATGATATTCTGCGGTCGATGCAAAAATAGAGAAAGCTCATGTTGAAACGTCCAATCAATCATCTTTATTAGCCCATTGTGTTTATACGCTTCATTGCTGTATCTCGCCAACAGATAACGGCAATTTAGCCGACATCATATAATAATACGTTTCTAAAATCGTGTAATATATTTTTATTATTATTTTAATTATTTGCCGCATAAAAATCTGAATAAATTATTATATATATGTGTGTATTTTATGAACATCTTTAGATGTGCCTGCGATAGTCAATTGTAAATTATACTTTGCAAACTATCTTATACCCGTATATCCGTACAGTTATCTACAGTCAAAATCTCATGGGAGTCAGATATGTCAAAGTTCATAAAGAAAACATTTGAAAAATCAGTAACCAACTCGTGAAAATAAAACATACACAAGAAAAGAAGAAATACATCTCTTACTGAATAGTAGCCAAAAATATTAAGTAAACTGAATCGAAGAAGACTATGGGAACTAAGAAGACCTATTAAGAAAGTAAGAATTAATTATTAAACACACATCTGCCGTAAAATTGGAGCTGAAATATTTAACAAACTTATTCTGCCGTATGATATTAGATTACGTAGGACTTTTTTTTAAATCTGGGTATCGCTTATGCTCACCTCAACAGCTCGTACACATAGTTGAGCGTTGATGCTCTAGTATTGATATTGAAAAAATCCAAGAATGTATCATGACAAATTTTATATTATTTGCCTAAAAACATATTTTTGTTACGTAATAGGTATCTTAGCTGTGTATTATCTTATATTAATAAATGCTTAAATAAATTGCGTAAGCTTTGTGCCGATAATATTTTAATAGAGACACGTTTTGCTTGTATTGTTCATAATTATGTATAATATTATCATTGTAATATTTGTGAACATATAGTGTAGGAGTTGGCGCCTGGCGTCTAAATGCAAATGAGAAAATCAATAATGTGAGTAAATAGACACCTTATTACATTTACGCATTCTGAGAAGGTATAAAACAGTAATATATACATATAATAATGTACAATGTAAATGCTAAATGCTTTATAAGCCTTGTGACATGATCTACTGGAGATCACGAGGTCTGGGGTTGAATTATAACAACTCTATACTTCGTTAATTTTGTAAGGAAACATTAATATTGATAGCAGCCAAAGTTAGGAAGTTGATGGTGATTCGGACCTCGCATGAGCTGAGCTTTCCGCTTTTATGTATTTCCTATATTTCTGTGAGCCACAATTTAATTGGCAAAACAATATATGTTCTTCCTAGGAGTTGTACTTAATTTGAAGTTACGACTCATTGAGTGATTGTAATAGATGTATGTATATATTTTGGAATCAAATTCGCAATGAAACAGCTCAGAAATATGCTGTTATTTGCTTTTATAGACCATTAGACAATTAAACTTCAGCATCAATTATTATGACTCACAATCTAGATAAAAATATACACTTCGGTAAATATCAATCGAATGCAATATTTACGATCTGTATAATAAAATTAATTGATTTGGCTTCCAAGAAATAAATGACATAAAATACCTAAGATGTTCTGTTTTGATTGATTCGCGCTTGTATTTTTATGACTTTTTGTTTAGTGTGTGCCGAAATTATTAATATCAGACTTACAGTTTTTTAAAACACGATCATTCTTCTTTTTATAACTAAATGTTTATATAAATCTGAGATCTGCTGTCAAGGAGGAAGTAAAAACGAAATCTGATATGATAGTCGCAATGACACATTGCTGATTTTATGGAAGGACCGACCAAGTCATTTCCTACGTCCTACATGACGTTGAATAGAAAAAACGAACGGAGGAAAATATATGTTCTGGAAATGTCTATTGGAGATGGATGCTTAGGATTTGGTTTATAGAACAGCTAAGAAAACAAGCACAGATACCTACTCATCTTTTCATACATTGTTACCAAGGGATCGTGAGGTTTTTTAGAAGAATTAATGGCAGAGTGGGGGATACTACTAGATGGACAAATCAAGTACATTCCCTTACAGGTTTTACCATCATCCAGTCACTAAAGCTTGCCGAAGATAGGGAGTGGAAGTAATTATGTTTACTTTACGACATTTACACGACCTTCAGAAATGAGAAGTGTGACGACGACGATTTTTGTCGTGTTCTTAAAGTTAAGTTTCTATGGTTTCGCTTTCAGTATTGTACTAAAAATAAATGTACGCCCTCGCCTCGTGGAGCGGGGGATAAATGGAAAAAACCAGGCATCCCTACAAGATTTCTTATTATATTCCTTATTTGATATTTCATAAATCGTGGTTATAATATTTTTCATTTAGTTTGAAGTGGCAAATATTATTTGATCACCGAAATAAGATTCTTATGAAATATATACGATATAAATAGGAGTACTGACCAAAGGACCTTTGGTGTAGCTAACAGATTTTTGCAAAAAAAAACGTGTAAATAATTTCAAAGTAAACGTGTTATTAGATTTACTCTTAGAAGTACTCCATTCGTAGTGAGTGATTTATGTAACTAATGTTAAAGTTTGACCTCATCTAGTGATCAAGTCATCAGGTTTTAACAGCCTGTCATTTGGTACAGTAGTTAATGGTTTGATGATAGCTCTGATACATTTGTATTGGACATTTCAATTACGACACGTTGGTACTGCGATAATTATTATTACTGATCTGAGTCACAGATTTCAGCGATAAAAAGCGTAAATTAATGTTCACATGACGCACGGTCATAATAACTATTTAGTTCCCTTTTTTTAAATACTTTATATAAGAGATCCAAAATATAATGCATACATAGAGGTTATTTTTATATTTTTAAATTATTGTGTTCTAATAAACTTACCTATAGGTACCTAATTTAATGAAAACTTAGTAATAGAGTAAATATGCAGATGCATTGAGACAAATATTTCTACGAGAAAAGAATAGTCTTTAAGAACATGTACCTATAGATTACTAAAATATATCTTTTTATTATTTGTTAGACCTATAATTTAGTTAGACCGTAAACGATCACTTTACTACTTTTAGATAATTCAAATTAATAATTAAAAATTAAAATTCAGATCCTATCAAAATATCTTGCTTGACTGTAAAAATGGCAACAACCTTTGATATTGTGCTAATTTTTACATCTGTTTCGTGATGATTATTTTTTTCTAATAGTCAAGAACGTAATCAGCCTTCTAAGCCTGACACTCACCATCACATACAAGGCATACCGATCACAATTCCTATATATAGCGTGAACATATGAAACGCACTGAAAAACGAAGATTTAGACAACCTAACATACCTTTAGAAATATGTTTCAACTTTGCCTCTTCATATCACTTTACAAATACATAAAGTGGAATAATTATTTAATAAATAAATCAACGATATTTACGATTAAACATTTCTTTTCACTTTTTTATTTCGTGGGTACCACCCACGCCTTGTCGTGAATCATGGTCAAAATATTTTGTCTTTAAAGCGGCTACCTAAAGCTTCATTTAACTAAAAGCAACAAAAGACAATGTAAAGTAAATTTCATCGCAATTCAGAGCCAAAAATAAAATGCTCTGGCGCCACCAATATAATTGCAATTCATTTCATATAAGAATTGTCACATTCATTAAACATACATTTCAATTGCTCTAGAAAATCTCTGCTGTGTAGTGTTTAACACATACATATTTTTATACATACATCGGTGCTAATCACGTGATTCACCTAGTTACACATATCACGGGGTCATATTAACGAATAGGAATTAAATTATGATGAACTATTCACTTCAGAAGAACCCGCAGAAGGTCGTCTGTGTAATGATGTTTCAGTAAAAAATGTGTAATTTGCAAATTTCATCATCAGATAAAATTATCAACCAATCTGAGTTATGTTCATTTAGATTTTTTAACTATTCTTTTAATTGCAGTAAATACAATATATAAAATGTATAGGCGAATATACTATTAAAATAACCAGTGGCCATAACATCTTTAAGGTTCTCTGTATGTGTTGGTGATCATTTGTTTGTTCATGTTGTGATCAGCTTTCTGCCACACGTCGTAAATGTCTAAAGCATGCAGGTTTTCTCAAGATTTTTTCCGTCACCATACGGCCGAGTGTTAAATGCGCACATAGAAAGTGCATTGGCGCAAAGGCGGGGTTCGATCCAACGACCTCTGGGATGACAATCGTACGCTGAAGCCACTAGGCCAACACTGCTGCTTTTAACTATTAAGGTGCTTAATTACTATCATATACCTGTTTAAAAGTGATAAAGTTCTCTTGTTAACTTTAGATTATAAGAATAGATGAAATGTACTTAGATAAAGATAAATAAAACCTAAACTTAATTTCTACGGTAAACGAGTCATTGGATTTCTTAGTAAGTATAAGCAAAGTATGTCTTCCGTATGTCAAAAATATGAGTTTGACATACCAGAGTCATAGGCGGCGTCCTAATTGGGAGCGATCGTACGATGGCGCGATGCGTTTTTCATCTCACGATCAAAGTGGTCGTGCGATGACCTAACAGGTGTCCTAATAGATCGCGCGATGTCCATCGTGTGATGCCGTCGTTCGATGGCTGGCGCTCGCCACTTTAACGATCGTCGACGCATCGCGTAGTAACCGATTAGGACACTCAAAAGAGATCTGTTGCTTTGATTACATGATCGCACGATCAAACGCATCGTACGATCGTTATTAAAGCATTTCATGTGCCCGCACGATTACTTGCGAGGTTCAAATAGGACACTCTGATGAAATCTGTATGTTTGAACTCATCGCACGACGAGACCGCATCGTGTCATCGTGCGATCTTCGCCAATTAGGACAACGCCATACGCGCTAAGTATCGACGCTCGACTACAATACATGTATTACAAGTTGCTCGTCTCTAAAGGGAAAATATTTTCTGCAATTGTGTTTTCCATTGATATAATTAAATTTACGACGTGCGATTATCCTTAATCTCCATTATTAATCAAACCTGCCGGTTTGATTTATTGCGCTAAAGAGAAATACTTACTACATTTATCCTTGTATTATTATACAAAGTATCTAATTATAAAATCAAAGTCATAGTAATACCATTACACTGTATAAAGTGCTAATAATTAAGTGCTGGCTGTTTATTAGAATTTATTAATACATTAATTCAGTTTGCCTAACAGAGGTCGCTTTTCGGATTTGTTGTGTTAACTTGATATATTTTCCTTTTTACATAAAATAAATGTCTGAACTCACGCATGAATATTTGACAACCAATTATATGTCAATCCTTTTTCATTACTCATATTATTTTACATTTGTCAAATCTAAAATACGCAACTATCCAAATATTGTGGATACATCTTGTCGATTCTAAATCTTTATTTAAATACGTTCTTTAATTGGAGTGAAGAGTTTACCGTATCGACGGGATGAACATTTAATGTTCGACAGTTACAAACCCAAGGAATTTATTTTTCTTTTATGTTTGTTTCGTCTTTTTTACTGTTTTAATATAGTACAAAATACTATACAGGACATAGACAAATACGACTAATAAAAAACCATGACAATCGGTCCAACCGTTCTCGAGTAAGTGTTCGTTTATATGGCTACAAAGTAACTGGGTAGTCACGGGCTAAAATTCAGTTTTCACTACATCAGGAGCCTGAGATGTATCTGAGATGTACTTATGTGTAAACATGTATGTTTATGTAACTTCTTTATGACATTATTATTATAGGTACTTCTACTACCTCTGGTTCTAGCTAAACAATAAAGTTATTATAAACTTTAGAGCTAATTTATATGGATATTCAATATTTTTATTCATTTCAAAACAAAATTTAAAAACTACTATACTTTTTTTATTTTTTTTAATTTAATTTAATTAATAAACTTGACAATAAATTTAAAGCTATGTATTATACTGAGAGACTGGTGCTTGAAAAAGGTTGGGAAAACCTGTTATTACAAGTCACCAGTCCCTCTTGGACATGGTAACAACGAACAATAAATAATTTATAAAAAATATATATAAAATATATATATAAAAAAAATAGATAAAAGTTAACAAAAACAAAAGTAGTTTATGTGTGTGTGCGTATGTGCATTTGTGAGTGTGTGTGTGCTTGTGAGTGAGCTAAATTGTGACTAGGGTGGGCGAGAAAAACGTTCCATTTATTAAATTAAATTAGGGGTCGTAATAGATTTTCTGTGGTTTGGTAATCAAGCGATTTGAGATATTCAGTTACTACTTTTTTACAATTGTATTTTGTTAGATGATAGATTTGAAGGTCTTTGTTAAGTTTATTGTATAAATTTGTACTAGAAAGCAATACGAACTATGGGAAAGAGCTGTTTTGAAAAGTTGAGGACGGCATACAGTATCCTTTCTACGCCTTCCATCTACAAGTTTATGATCGTATTCTATCTCACAAGTAGGTACTTATTGAAAATCTTAAATAACCTCAATTTATGTATAAATGTTTTAATTTTTAATAACGAACGTTATTATTAAAAAACCCATTTCATTGCTTTTCCGGATTCAGTTGTGGTTTTAGCTTTGATGGATCAATAATAACTTCTCAGTGACGTTTTGCGGTGACAGGCGGAACTTCAAAAGTATTCGTTGACATTATTATGACTAATGGGGAATACACAATAATTATGATTTATTTTGTCATTCAATGTGACGACATAGATAACATCTCTATTCGTTGGAACTCTGTTTTAATAAGCGTAATTGATTTATTTGTTTTAACCAATTATAAATACTCGTGTTCATTCTAAAAATAATACAGTCTTACACCCTTATGTTTTTTGATGCATGCATCTGTGTCATAGATTCTAGCTTTTTGTCTATGATCGCAAGTGTTAGTTGCGCTTAATTAAAACATAGAAAAAGATAAAATTTGTGAATAGCCGTTGAAAATTGTACGTGACACGAAGTATATTTTCGTTTAGTTTAGTAGCTACATACCAAAATATGAAAAATTTTGTTATACTACCCCATAGAGACTGCTCGCGTTCACAATTACAGAAAAAGAAAACTGTTTTTTTAAGGTTTCTCCGTGCAATTTTCTCTATATAAAACCCTTCGTCAGATTTCAAGGAATAAATTTAAAAAATAAGAATTGGTTCAGCAGCAGAATTACTGCTGCTGAACCAATTGGTCCAGCCGTCTTTGAGTTGTGCTTAGCAACATATTTTGCGATTAATTTGTATTTATATATATCACGCGGAAACTTCGAGACGTTTCAATTTTGAATCCGTTTTGAAGTGTTAAAATGATATCATCATCGTGTTCTATCTAGGTCAATCTAACTAAAATCTAGTTTGAAGAGCAAAATCAAAGTCACCTATGATATGATGACATGAGATACCAGTCGTTTTATATCTGAACTTATGCTAAATATATCGATTGAGATATTACGAATTATATGTTAATTAAATAATTCGAAAATAATAATTGCTCTTTAAGAGCTATAGTTATCGTTTTTATTCATGACAGAAGTGCTTCATTAATGACGATCACGAGTTCTGGGCAATAATAAGATCTGGTATTACATGGATGGCACTAATCAGACTTGTGCACACAATTCCAAAAAGATCACGTGTGTGTTGGCGACCATATTGCAGCTCTTTTTTTGAAGGAAGCTAAGTCGAATTGGTTGAGAAATTCTTCGATACTTGTTATGTATCTTAGGGCTAGGCTTGTAATGAAATAGGAAAATTTTAATCTCAAACATCAGACTAAATATCTGGGATTTAATTAGTAAAGTTTATAATCCTAAAAATACCAATAAGCTAGATTGTCACGAGTCCATTAAAGATGACGTAATTGCCACTTGATTGAGCCGGGATCGGGACAGTGCCATTCTGATTGGCTTCTAATTATTATCTCCGCCTGTCTATCCGCCAGCTACACAGGGTCGAACTTAATTATTTATATAAAACGTAAGCTTTTGGAATCACATTTGCAATTACAATACATTCATAACGAACGAAATATAAAAAAAGTTCTCCTGAACTGTGTTTTAAACTGAAAATTGTGTTAATGTAATTTGGGATGGCATTAATATCATATTGCTTAGTTTATATTAATTAAGAGTGGATTTTAAAACTATCCAGTTGAGATCAAAAATGTAAGTATTCACAAGGATCTTAATTTGGATACAGTTCTTAATACGGTGAAACAGATTGCCTTAGCTAACTTAAACAGGCTACATTCGCACGTGAATCAAACTTCTTGATAAAACGGGAACAAGACGCCCAAAGAGAACTAAACATTTTGAGTTTCTAAAGGTAAATAAAGCGCGTTTTGAGTTTCTAAAGGAAAAATAAATAAAGTGCGGCAAACCATCCACAAACCATGTGGTCGAACATTGGCGTGGCGGGCGCCGCGCGCGCCAATGTTCGACCACAATAATTCGCTGAGGTATGATGCGTGGGTAGAAATCGGTAAGAAAATGGATATACCTATTCCTGACTTGAAAAAGAAAATGACTACACTTTTGGCGTCCTACAGAAGAGAAAAATCTAGAATAGCTAAAAGTTGTCGTACTAGTTCTGGTACTCGCAGGTTTACAAGAGTGAACTGGTCTGACTATCCGCCGAGGTCTGTTCGTGATGGATTGCCTGCCGCGCGCGGCTGTCACGTCCAACTAAATTTATATCTACATATTGGCTCGCGCGGCAAATGAACGTCAACTCTGGACGAACATTGGCTCGCGCGGCTGCCGCTCTTAATTTAAACGCACTTTAAAACTAGTGTAGTCTCGGACACACGAACATAGTGCCAAAATATTATAGAACACTAAGACTGTTAATGATATCTTAGTTTAAGCTATTCACAAATATTGTAGAAAATTAAGTCAACATAATATTACTTATTAGCCATAATTATTGTAAATTGTGAAAAATCTCAGTTTTATACATTTATTATTCAAGGATTTATTCAAGTCCGTATCTGTTGACCCGTTATTGTTGGGAATAGATATAGACAGATAAGTTAGTGAGATCATGAACAGATCTATAACGATTATTTATTTATGCTTTTTGTAATTGTGTTAGGAATGTCTTAAGTTTTCATTCCCGCGTATATTACTAAAGTTACATTGGTATTAATAGTATTTTTGTGCTATCTCATAGAGGAGCCATAACCTATGTATGAATAAGAGTAATATGTATCTATTTATTATAAAATTTATTTTTATTTGACTTATTATTTATAGTCATTATATTAATCTTATATTAATAAGTCAGATATATTAAATTATTTGCAGCTATTATGATTAAGTTATATACTTACTATTACGTAAACATATTTTTGTATTATATTCACAGCAAATTTGTGGAAGGTGTTTCTTAAATTACTTTTCAACAATATTTCTTTGTTTCTTTATGTTTATTCGTATAATTTGTCTGGTGTTGTACCTTTCGTAGCCATTGGACAGTCAGTCAGGACATGTACTACCGTCTCTTTAGCTGTATTGGTGCAAGGGCAGGCTGCATTTTGTTTAACATTAAATCTGCATCCACACTTGGTAGAAATATTCAGCTTAGTTGTTGCAGCTTTCCAGCGTCGTTGTTATGTTGTCACCTCAGCCAGTATCTTCGGAACCTAGCATATAGGGACTTCTTTTAATAACATATTTTAGTTATTATATTTTAAGGTTAGTTATTGTTTTTTGTTATATTAATTTATGTTAGCTGTAGAATTATGAAATAAACTTACATATATTAGTTCTGTATTGCAATCTTTACAAAAAATATAAAGCTTACCAAAAAACTTAATATATGAATACCAATATTAAGGAGATTGCCATTAAAATTATCAGTATTTATTTTTATGAATTATTATGCAGTAATAACTTATTACGTATCTGCGTGTGAATCTCACCCATGAGGTTGTAGGTTCTATTCCAGGATGTGTACAAATGGACTTTCTATGTACGCATTTAAAACTCAAAATGTCTAAGACCCAAATAGTCGACGGCGTGTGTCAGACACAAATGCCTGAACACCTACTTTCCTATTCAAAAACATACAAATAATTATGAAACAGATACCCAATCTGAGGTCTGAACCTGAAAGGTTGTAAAGATATTCAATAACTACAGCTAGAATTGGAAAAACTTGTTTTTAGACTTTAAAAATCAAAAATCAAAATTTTTGATTTCTATGGGTTTCACTCTTAATTTAAACTAATAAAATTAAAGCGGTTGCAATTTTTCCGTTTACTTTAATTGAAGATGTTCCTTCTAATTGAACGGTGTTTTATGGCTGCAATAAATCAATATGTATTGAGGAACTTGTCGCCATCAATTACTTCAAAGTGGAGTACAAGATTTTGTTTTTAAGAAAACAGGCTTCTGCGATTGCGAATTTGATTGTCTTTGATTCTATCCTGACTATTTTTTGAAGTGAAAACTTATTTAGCGGCGTTGTAGGTACACTTTATTGGAATGGGTAAAAAATGTTAAACTCGCGTCAGGACACGTGACCTGATCGAAAATTCGGAGAGTAGACAGCTGGCGCGGCGTATTTAAGGTAATATAATTTATAAATTGTCATGTTTGTTTACGATAGCGCAATAAATAAATATTGTATTCTACCACATAAATGATAGTACTTTTATACTAATAATTAGAGCAATTCATGCAAAATTTTTCCACAACCATTCCAAAATATCAAAAATGCACAACGTTAATACTCAAGTTTTCACTTCTGCCGGCACTCCCGGAGTGCAACCAGTCGTTTTTCTTTAATTAAGTTTCCCGATATGGAATCGCAACTAGTTAATTGGAGTTTTCGCCATTTGGAGAAATGGAGGATTGATAAGCAACATTTTCACGAGACATTTCAGTTAATATCCTGAAGACTATCAGTTTGACTACAAAATCTTGTCTATACAATTGTCTATACAATTCAAAAACCTTCGAAAAAGCCTCCTACAGTTTTTTTGAAGTCAGCTAAAGCTACATTGTTATATTACTTAGCGCACATTAAACACAATTTTGAAATTAAAACATGTTCTACCAACTAAACTGTTTAGCAAAAACACGGGCATCTAAGGAAATTTACTAAAAAAGTAGATTTTAATTGTCTGACGTGGTATTAATACTTATAAAACGCTAAAGTTAATACATCTTAATTATTGTAAATTATTGTTTGTATGTGTTATACATTTAATTAAAAATATGCATGACATATAAATACATAATATCATATATCATATTTATGAAGATTAGTCATCTCTACGAATAGTATTTTTAATATGTAAATAATAATTATAGTTGTGTTAAAATTAATCAATATTCATAAAGTCAGATGGCAAATTACTGTGTACCGATATTATTCTAATTTCAGTTAGGGTTGAGCCAATAATTTATAAATTTTTAAGTAACAATACAAAAATGTCGGCGTTTTGTGTTGTTTATGATGTGACTGTATACTCCTGTTAATTAATTGTAACGGAAATAATTGTACGGAAAAAGAAATACTAAATTAACAAAAATAAAATTATCATATTATATATAATTAGTAGCAAATAGATATAACAAATAATTAATACAATTGCAAAACTAACATCTAAATAGTAAAAGCTAAATTAATGCTAAATTCTAAAACTATATATTTTAATTTATATTTACGTAAAATAAGAACAAATTTAATAACCTCGTAAGCTTCCATTACAGGTAAAAATATTTGGAACTATTTTGACGCGAGTGAGTTTGAGCTCAGTGAAACTGAAACATGAACTTTCAGATAGCATATAAAGCTTTTAGTTTTTCATAAATCTGCCAAATAAAGTTTTCTGAGTGTCATTGCGACTCATTGCGAGCTTGGCGATTTATAAGAGTGGAGCAGAGTTTATTGGTAGTTCTCGTCCGTTCTATACCCTTGATTTGATGGATGAAATATAAATTTAAAATAGCAAATTTTTGTAATTAATATGGGATAAGACTGACAATATGTCAGCATGTGTCCAAAGACAATATAAGTTCATCACAGTATTCTCGTTTTTGGAAGGAAGGCACAGATCTTCATTCCCAATAAGAAATGGTAAGACATGAAATGTTTCATTCTCTAAGGGTCATAATAAAGTAATTTAAATCAAATGTACAGCCCTAGAAGCCACTTTTTTGCGGATCCAAGTCAGTGTTTAATTCTCTCGCAAAAAATACTCTCTTTTAGATTGACCACGTGTGTGATGAAAAAACGAAGGCTGATGTCATTGCCGAATATTATAGTGTGATCTAATATAAGGCAATGGAAAACTGGGTCTACCTAATCCAGTTTTGGTTGATGTTCTGTAGCACCGCGTATGTATGTGAGAGTACACTTGTACCTCTATATCACGCTAGAAGAAAATAAATTGAGCTGCAATGAAATTGCTCGCTTTTGGCCTGCTCGATTGCCTTATCAAAAAAATTAGAGCTAAGAATGTGAAATGAAATATTATATATTTGAATGGATGGTGTTTCTTTCTTGGCAATGTTCTAAAATTTCTTTAATATTTGTATTTTTTAAGTAATTGTAATTAAGTGTAGCGGGCCATGCGCCATGGGAACTTAGAAGCAACATTAGTTTATCTAGTTCTGGGATCTAATAAGTTAAATAAAGGCCGACTTTATTTCGAATACTATACATTTATTTGTCATTTCCATTTTGTTTATTGTCAAAAATATTTTTGTGTTGAAATAAAAAGTTGACCAGTAGCTTAAGGTCAGCATCTATTGTAGAACATGACTTCATTGCACAAAAAATACTTCGACAATCGTTTGATTGACGTAACGTAACGTGTTAGTCTACTCCTTGTTAGTAAAAACATATCAAAGAAATGCTTAAAACAACATTTGCCGATTGATTTGCAAACGTCAAAATGGTCTCATTATACGGCCAAAACCAATACGCAATCTCAATCCAATTTTAGCTGTCATAGACTGACAATTCAATCCATTTCTAAAGAAAAGCATGCCAATATGCAATACATGGACTGAGATACCAATCTAATTATTCAACCAATCGTTCAGAGGGCGGATAAGAGATTGAAGATTGCCCTCTGTATGAAAATGAATGTTTACTCATGCCAACAACCTATCTGTCCATTTTGACAGTTGCTTCGAACGGCCAAATCAATCTCGGATTGCTATCGGTGAAACTCGTATGATTTGGGTTTGGGATTGCGACCTAACTTAATATTCATTGGGAAAATTTATTCATCTTCGTGATCTTCCAGTTCTAGTGATAGTGATTTGGAAGTTTAAATGCAATTATCCGATTGGGATAGTAATTCTGAAGCTGGAAAAAGACAACGTACTTCTGTGCGAAGACAAGAATTAATTATATCCAGAGCCTGAATGACGCCGAATTCACATTTAGATTTAGGTTAACAAAAGAAGCTTTGGAGACACTTTTACACAAAGTGATGTCTATCATATATGACTTCTTGCAGGTTTCATCTTTTCATCAACTTTTGTAATTTTTTTAAAAATATTAGCTACAACCAAAAATATTTGTTACTATAGATACTACCTACTAACTCCACTTCAAAACCTCAAGACTACAGCAGAACATCTTTATAACGAATCTCAAATACGAAGCAGAAATGTGGTGGAAAGGACATAATATGGTGTTTGGAAAAAATCGGTTCCCCAAAATCGGTTTGCCAAAAAAGGTTTTGCTTCAAGTATCTCGTGTACAAGCCGTGATAGTGGCATAGTGTTGCACAATATTGCTATTGATTTGCGAGATGAACATTTTGAACTACTGCAACAAGTAGATGAACCAGCTGATGATATTGATCAAAGCGCAATTGACAACGTGGGAAATGCAAGTGTGCGAAGTAATCTTATAAGTGATTATTTTGCTTTATTACTATAATATTTTATAAATTACAACATTTTTGAGATAAATTAAATAAAAATTTAATGCTTTTATTTAAATAAAAATACATCCTCGCTCCAGGCACAAAATCTATTATTTTTCTAATTTATACAATATATTTTTATATTATATAAATTTTTATACAATATATTTTTTTCTATGGCCCATAATTCTCTTTTATGCTCTCTTTCTTCCTCTTCAAATGCCCATTGCTTTCTCTTATTTAGATGCTCTTCCTTTCAATTGACTTTCATTTCCTTCGACAGACAACAATATCATGTCTTTGACTTTTTCCTCGATAGGAGGTAAGACGAGTAGCAGCACTAGGGCCACCTCCGTACGATATGTTTCAGCATGTATCAAGGCAGACTTTTTTCTTGTAGCCCTCTTTAAGCTTTAGCACTGCGAAAGTTGCTATACCCCACTTGTGCTATTAAACAGCGCCTCCAGCGTCTTCCAGCACTGCTCTTTCTCCTGCCAGGTGACTGAGTCACTATTTTTATTTTCTAATATATTTTTATGGTCAGCAACAAGCGAAGTTAGAAGGTCAACTTCTTCCCGGCTGAAATTGACGCTTCTTTCACGTTTTTGCGTAGACATTTTTTTAAGTTAAAGAACCAACCTCGAATCACAAAAACAACATACACAAACTACTTAGAGAAAATTTATATTTGTAATAATATGTACTAAAATACTCAATAACCTAACAAACAAAAATACCATATGACAATGACAGCCCGTTTCATTACAAGTAATATTAAATGACCAACAAAAAGGTTAAGGTTCTATGTTTTTCTATAGAATTTTGTAACTTTACTTGGTTCTATGTTTTTCTATAGAATTTTGTAACAAACAAAACGTTGCATAGCTATTTACTACTTTATCCATACATTGTGAAACAGACCCTAAGTCTTACTTATTTTATTTCGTTCCAAAAACAGCAAACTTTTGGTATGCTTGAACACAACATATTGCATTGAACGAAACGCGGTCGAGAGGCAAGGATCACGCAAAAGATTGCTGTCAATCTTTTGTCAAATAAACAATCGGATAGCAGAAATGTTTATTGGCATGCAGATTGGAGATCGGTCTTTAGATATGAATCAGTCCAAGATTGGTTATAATCATAGATTGATGATACATTATTAATTTTGGCCGATAGTGAATTACTTAAGTAAATTGTCCCCCACCTCGTAAAATCTGGAAAAATTACCATAGATTAATATGATATTTTATTCTATACTATGGTATATGACGACATGTCTCAGGCATAGAAGCCTGATACCCTACTTATGCCTCGCGATTCTGTAACTCACTTTTCGAACTCTCACAGCGGTTTTCGCAGCGGCGCGGCGGTCGCGCTCAAATCAGTCGTGAAGCAGTCATTTTACGATGACTGTGAGATACGCAGCTGTGAGAGTTCGAAAAGTGAGTTACAGAATCGCAAGGCAGTATGTTAAAAATCTATTGAAATTTGATAGTTAGAGTCTGTTTAAATGCGTCTTATCGTGGTTAAACCCGTAAGAAAGATCAAACGAATTCGCAGATCCAATACTTATGCAACAATAACACTACACCTGCCTGCCGCCATAAATTGTTCTCGACTCGCTCAGATGAATTATGTATTAACTAATAACTCAATATATGATGAATTCAATATAGGTTTAATTCCTGTTTTGCGTCTTGTAACGTGGGAAGATTGTTTAACACTGTCATCAATATTCTAGAAAAATAATTATTTGAATACGTAGCACGGACCTCGTTTATTGTTTCTTTGTAGTCAATTCATCCGTACCATTACACAATTTAGATCATTAATTCATCTCGTATATTAAAAAAATTAAAAAAATGTCGCAAGTATTGGCAAATTACGTCCTAAAGAACTGAACTATTAGTTTTTAATTTAATTTTAAGTTCGAGCATAGATCGCCTAGCAGAATAACCTACTTGCCTATTACGAAAAATAAATGAGCACAAAATAGATATCTGAGGCCCAGACCTTAAAGGATGTAGCGCTACTGTTTTTTTTAACATAAGCCCTTGGAGCTGTCAAAGTAGGCTGTTGAGTTCTCTACGGGTGGCTAATTACAGACGAGTGGGAGACCAGAGCGTCTCTATCCGACATACTAAGTGACCGAGTGATTTATGCTGCACCAGTTAAAACCGGATCTAGTAATACATTTTCAATTGGGATTAAGAGACATCGTGTCTATTTCTACAACTTTGATCCAAGGTCGGACTCTGAAATATCCACTCTCTAATTTAGTTTAAACATCACCATTGCTACTGAAGCAAGTACTGGTACCGATCTACCTTTGGTCGGTTTTTTATTTTTTTATATATGGTGAATCGAACCTAAAGTAGTCAAACACTAAGCTACAGTGGAAAAGTTGATTTTTTTAATACATTTGCATCTTTGAAAAACTTTAAGCTGACCACGTCACATTTGCACTATATGCTAAATTGAAGAAACCTCTAACCTTGCATCTGGCAACACTAGCTATCTATCAGACGTATTGAGAGTTAAAACTCAATAGCAGATAATCCATGCTCTGAGTCATCTTTGTGTACTCTCTACATATATTATTTATGCGCACGCGCACCGCTTCGATGGTGATTGGATGAATTGTTTCCACTTTCATACGTTAGCTTATTATCTTCACCTATTACTTAAAATTATATGACAGTTGTGATAGAAGAAATTTAAAAAAAGCGACCTCCGATATCTTATTTGGCTATGATCTATGTTTAAGGCTCTATTCAGAGTTCTATGTTTTAAAGTATTATCTTGTTTTATACACGAAACGTAATAATCACTTAAATTATAACTATGTATTCAATATTTTAGGGTATAGTTCTTCTTCTCACCCTTTTCTCCGACAAAAATGCTGCACATCTTCGTGATGTTTCCGTAAAAAAATACCCTAAAGAAGTTTCGCTTCAAAAAGATTTTAAGCTATTGCATAGATTTTATCGCGGGCTCTGACCGCGGCGACCGCATCAAGAAATTTCGTAACGAAATAAACCTAACACACGATGACGTAATATAGGTGCGGCCAATACGCGATAGAGCGGGACAGAACGCATACTGCGTCTCACATCGGCGTGATCACGCCTATCCGTGTCTATCTACCACTCTACCAGACTCAGACTAGAGTCTGGTAGAGTGGTAGATTGAATTAATATCAAAGAAAAAACTTGAATTAATATCAAAGGAAAAAAAATAATGCAAAAAATAAATAAATATATTGCTAGTTTATAAAAAATGCTATGCAATAGCTTTACCTCGGCGGTCCCCGAGTGCCACACGTATTTTTTTTTATACCTTAACCGTGTCCCTTTAATTTTCTTATTATTGCTGATTTATTACTTGCTTTATAGAACTTATACTTAATCTTCTGTACCTTTTTCTTCTGGACCCCTGCCCCTAACAATCGGCAGATGACGTTTCGAAATTATTACTTTATGGCTTCCACATGGTAGGTATATTTCTATGTGTAGTATATTCAGTATGTGTAGTGGACACTTATTATGATGTCGTCATCGGAATTGCGCAACTAAAGTTATTAGTCTTAGGGCCAGTCTGTGGTTAGCAGCGTTGCCAGTTTTTTTGTCTGAGACTAGTTTGAAGATAATCCTGGTATTTTTTTTGGATACTGTTGAAAGAGTTGGTGCCATTTCTGTGCGGTGGTGGTAGTACACATTTTTCAGGAGTTTGAGGAACCATGGTGTTATACCCGAAAAGCGGGACTAAGCCAGTCCCGCGCGGGACATTTCAGTTAAGTTAGAGTTAACAGTTCAGTTAGATTCGTCCAAGGTCCTTTAGGTTGGAGGAAGAGCACCTTTTTACATATATACATATGCATCAATTTAACATAACCGTGTGACAGTGGAAACAAAGCGGACGGACGTCATTCAGCGCAGTCGGCGCAATGAAATTTGGCAGAGGAGCCGTGGTTATCAGTGACCGCGATTTACTGCCCCTGCGCACTACCACAGAATGATTAAAACAGTTGCAAGATTGAGGATGGAAATGGTTTCAACTATCGTAAAGATTTAAATGATATGGATTTCGTAATTTTTATTATTGATACAGTGTTATTCTTTTATATCGTATTTAGAATTGCGATCGGATCGGATAATTAATATTGAAGAAAAAAGTTTGACTTTATAAGCGGAAGGTAGGTAATACTGTTTTTTACTGTGCCATCAATGTTTATCGGAGTCATGAAAGCAATTCCGTAATAATATAATACCGGAAAAGGTATGTTTGTTTATCCAAAATATATACATTGTAGTCTAATGAATATACGTGCCGCAATGGTAAGGATAACATTACACTGTAGTCATTTTATATCATAATGTATACACAAAAAATGGGTCGAACTGATAACCTCCTTCTATTCCTAAGTCGGTTAAAAAGTTCACTCTTAGTTTTAAAATCTGCTGACTTTATCATAAATTTACTATATTTTTGTTTTTGTTAAATCATTCTGTAAGGGGCCGTTCAATTATTACGTAAGCACTAATAGGGGGAGTAATTATTAATTATTTTGCTAACTCACTTCACCGAGTTAGTGAATTGGTTGGTGAGTTCGAATCGAAGTCGAGTTCACTGTGTTCAGTATTTCCATGGGACAGGAGACAATGGAGCAGAATGGTCAAAATGGTCTAAATTTTTAATGTACAAAGAGCTTGTTTCTATTAGTTTATACTAATTGTTTTATTGAAAGGGTTTTCTAATGATCTTACATCTAAAAATAAACAAAAAATAATAATTTCTCACCCTTTAACAGGCACACACAGCACCCTAACTGTAATTATTACAGATTACAATAAATAATTATAAAGATAGCTCTGTGAAATCTGATAGAAGTGATATGGAAGGGTCAATTTCATGGGAAAATTTAAATCATGGACTACAATAAAACAAACCGACTCCAAAATACACTACTCAAAAATTTTACGAAAATTTGACGTAAATAAAAAAGCTGTTAATTTTCTTGAAAAATATTGAAAAAAGATCTTTTAAATTATTAGTTACATTTTTAGTAGGAACTTCATATAGGTCTCCTCCAAAGGCCATTTGATTGAACAAGCAAAGACAGACTTCGATTTTTTTGAAGCCGGTTAAAAAGCTAATATGGAAAGATCCGGTATACTTAAGAGACTCAATTCAATTGACGTTAATGCAAACATCATTTACAAGCTAAAGTGACTAAAATAATTGCGTGACCTTACTACGGCGGCGATTGTCTTGAATTATTATTTATACCTACATAAATTTGAATAACTTTTAAAATCAATTAGAAGAAAAGCAATAACGACGCGTTTTACTAACCTTACTTCTAGAATGCAGTATTTCTTAAGAACTTCCGGTTGAGAAAACGTTTTATATTTGGATACGCGAATACATTTTTTTAACTCTTTCTTTGCCTCTGATATTGTTAACCTAAGGCTGAAAGGAGCTATAACCATTTAAGATTTGTTTTACACGTTGGACAAATTGGATGGATGGATCCCTAAGCTCTAAGCAGGCTTTTCAGAGTTCAGTTCAGGAAATGTCCTCCGCCAGTAATCGTTACCACGAATGGTTTGACTTATAATACATTAATCAGGGCCCTTACTCTGTAACTTCCAATCGCGATACCGATATACTACTACATATATCAATAATGAGTTTTTGTACCGCTTGATCCCAAGGTGGCTACATCAGCGCTACGGATAATGGATATATAACTTCGAACTTGCATACAAAAACGGAAGTTACAGAGTACGGGCGCAGCTAAGTTTCATCATCGGACGTCGAGACAATACGAAATTCCACCCGTATTACCTTAACATCCGTCGTTCCACAACTGACCGTTTTTTAAGGCAGTTTTTGCCGCGTACCACCCCTATGTGGAACCAGCTGCCTACTGAAGTACTGTCGTAGTAATTCGACTTAGGATTCTTCAAAAAAAGAGCGTACCAAATCTTAAAAGGCCGGCAACGCACTCGCGAGCCCTTTGGCATTGAGAGTGTCCATGGGCAACGGTATCACATAAGATCAGGTGAGCCTTCTGCCCGTTTGAACAGGATAAAAACACTGAAATGCAGTTTTTACTTTTAGGTACTGTTTACTGTAAAATATAAATTATAACAACTTTATTTCTATTCGATATATATATATAATTCGGCCGTTGCGCGATGTTCTATATCCTAAACGTTTCTCGGTAAATAGACTTTTAAAGCAAATAGAATATTTTTTTGTTGCACATATTGTATCGCGGACATTTTTGTACAATATCGATGTTGTCCATGGAGTATATCACTTTGCTCTATTGACAATAGTTTCCGTGGCGTACGCGATTTAGGAATGTTTATTACTCTTTTCCACACGTTTTACAATATCGTACTTTCATAAAGAAACCAAACCAGTTTTCAAAATATCCTATAGCCTATGTTCATTAGTTATAACGTAAAGTTCTAATGGTCAAATAATATTTGAATCAGTCCTGTAGTTTTGGAGCCTATTCAATGCAAATAATAATCAAATCTTTCCTCTTTATAAATTTGTGTATATTATGGATTGAGATATAATCATATTAATATCATTCCAATAATAATTAAGTAATAGAGTACCTATTAACAATATTCTTAACCAAAATAGTAATAATAATAACCAATAATGTTGCCAATATTTTCTCGCTGTATTGCAATATTTATTCGTTCAGCGAAGATACCACCAGTACTACCTACCAGACTTCAATTTAACTGACTGATTTATAACTAGTTTTTTAGGCCTTATGCCGTATACAAATGCTGTATTGTCTATGACTAGAATTGATACCGATGTCTCGTCCCATTGATGCAGACTTATTTCTTCCAAACTTTTTGCTTGCAGAAACAAGAATCTTATGAAAACCCATAGATATTAAAATTGAGATATATCCTATGTAAATCATTAATTTTTCATATAAATTTCTGTATAAATGTTTAAGCCTACTACCGTTTATAATGCTTTTACACCAAAGTACTATTTGCATACCACGATCACGGTGTACTTATCAATAATATGCAAACCATAAATCACTTAGAGGGAAACATTCCATGCATATACTTAGGCATCACTTAAATGTCATATATCTATCATTTGTTATGCAAAATCGACGCAACGGAGCATTAAAAGTGAGATAATAATGGTTTCTGCTAGAACTTATGTCTTACTAAACAAATTGCCGATGTAGTTCGACCGAGAACTGTATATAATGAATTAATATGAACTATTCATTATGTAGATTGTCTTACAAACATTGTTAAGAATAGCTTATGAGGTAATGTGGTTTATTATGCTTTTTGTTAGAGCCCGCAGCGTTACATTATATAAAACAAATTCAGAAATTTGGCATTGAATAAATAATTCTCAATTTAAAAAGATACGTTAACTATAAACAAACTAACACATTCATAATTAAATTATGTGACTAAAAATCAATATAAAATATAATTTACTTCCTTAACTGCATGTAAAATAATTAAAAATATAAGTTTAAATATAAAAAATAATGTAAAATACATAACAAAAAATGTTACTGCAAAAAGGTGTGTGTACCAGTATTAATAGTAAAACTATTGATAATGTGAAATCTTGGGTTGGATTTAGAATCACGTCGCCCGAATTTGATGATACTGATTATGTAGGTGTCTCGGGGAAATTCGTAAAAAAACCGTACATTTTCTAGTTTTCTATTGGTTATTAGAGATGTGACATTCTGCATAAAAAATCGTTTTTTTAATTCTTCAATTGTTTTTTAGCATGAAAAATCGATGAATAAAAAATAATCGATTTTCTTATATTTATCGATTATTTTCTAATTTTTAAACTTTAAAGTTTTAGAATAATTTTGGGGATTATTAATTAAAATAACGCCCAACACATATTAATATACTAACCTTACCTAAAGGTATTCATTTTATGTTTCATTCAATCCTCGAATGCATTTCGTTTTCAAGCATCGACAATGTGTGTAAAAAAAGTAAATAATCACCAAATAAGAAACAAGACCCCCTCCCCCTATAGTGCTTACGTAATACTTGAACGGCCCCCTATTGTTTTAGACAATTCTCACAAAGGCGCATTTCTCAAATTAATCCCAACAGCATTGATATTTGAAAATATGCAGCTTAAGTTGCGTTACACTGGTGGTTAATTAAAAAAATAATCGCACCCTGCGACAATGTTGGCGTTGAATCAATTGAGTATGCATGAGATTTGCAAATAACGCGGTCTCTCAGTCTACAATAAACGCAATAAGATTTATGGCATCGATTATTGAGAAGAAACATTTTAATTTGTCACGCATATACACTAGCTGTCGCGCGCCCTACGCCAGCAACTCTAGGGCTACATTACCTACGAATTAGGGAAAAAGTCAAATTTTCTAAACAATACATGAGGTATTTGAGAATGCTTTCAAACGCTTAGTCCGATGCTTTCCAATCTCAGCTAAATCCTTGTGCAATTCTGCAGTGCGCTGCAGGCGGACCCCGAATTAGTAAAATAGGTCACATCTTTTATAGCAAGGAGACGATTCCATAATTTTAAAGTAGTAATGCTTTCGAATACTTAATCAAATGCCTTCCATTTCTAGCTACCTTATGTTAAAGTTGGGCGGTTCGCTGGGCCGAACGCCGCCAGTGAGGTGGAGGGTGAGGTCCCTTTTTTAGGGCAAACGACCCTACGGGACTCCCAAATAAGGCAGTCCTCGCAGCCCACGAACACCCATTTTAGTGGGTGCGTTGCCGGCCTTTGTTGGAGGCGTATACTCCCTCATCTTTAAACAATTGGAAATCGTATTTCCCTGGGAAGACCCCACACAATAGATTCCACAATTCGCAAGTAGCCTGTACCTTTACTTCTCCGATGAAGGCGAGTTTTTGAACTCTGAACAGACTTCGCTTTGTTTAAGAAGTTGTATATATCCTTAGCGGCCGTAATAACTTCCTTAGAGCGTTACAAATTATGACGTCATCCAAATGATTGTAGGTATGTAGGTGTCGCTACAGCTGGTTTCAAATGCATTAATTACTGTAGCCCTTTTAGAACCAACAATGCACTATTACTATGACGCTTAAAATCTATGTTAGCACCTGATAGTGTTTTAATTTGCGTCACTATTTATGATATCATTCTGTTAGTCATAAGATTGGTTTAAAATTTATTGTTAATGATAGTGTATCTGATAAGTAACACCTAGATTTTGCTGGATTTTGAGGGCTGGCAAAATGCCACGGGCCCCCGACCCTAGAGGGCCCCTGCCCAAGAGGGCCTCTGCCCAAGAGATATTATGTTCTATGGATGAATGTGAAGTCTCCAATACGCATAAGGCTAGCGTGGGGACTACAGACCATTCCCTCTCGCCTAAGAGAGGAGGCCTATGGCCATTAGTGGGACATAAACAACGTGTAATTGAGTACGTTGAAAATCTCGAAGTTTATTAAAATTAAACTGAGTACAACGTGACGACTTATACTGATAGGGCCCCATCAAAAGAATTTGCCACGGGCCCCAGGTGGTATAGTTACGCCACTAAGACTAACTAGTTCTATTGATAATGGGATTAATTCTCCTTTATAGTCAACTGATGTCCAATATATATTGTATGAAAAGCCTTGGACCAGAGAATTTAATAATTGTATATGATATATCCCACCAGAGAATTTAATAATAGAATATGATTAAAAGGCCGGCAACGCACTCGCGAGCCGTCTGGCATTGAGAGTGTCCATGGGCGGCGGTATCACTTAACATCAGGCAAGCCTCCTGCCCGTTTGCCCCCTGTTCTATAAAAAAAAAATATCATCTATATAATTAGATTTCTGATAATGCAGACTGCGTTATCTATTCTCATCTGTTAAGCCATTATTTAGCGTCAATTTTTCACACGTTAAAAATAAACGATTATTACCTCTTAAGTGATCAGTTACGGTTTAAATACGACTTCCCGTCTAGACTATACGGTATCATAGATTATGCAGCCGAGAAAAGTTTTAATTTGATTTTTGTATATCAGAAGATCCAAGACTTTTAGGTCTGGGCGTCTGATTTCTGTATCTGTTTCTTGATCATTTGTTCTAATGTGGTGATCAGCCTTGTGTGCCTGGTATAAGCCGTCGACTGTTTGTATAGGCATGCCGGTTAATCACGATGTTTTACTTTACCGTAGAGGTGATATGCAACTTATAAAAATGCAATGGGTAGCCGCGATTCGAATGTCGACCTCATTTATGTAAGGTCAGTAAAAAATAATTGTGTATTAACAGTTATTAGCAGTAGCTCTACCATGACATTGCATAAGCCGTTGATGTGGAATCGTCTTTATACACATTTACATTATGTCAAAAACCTTCTACTCGTAGAACACTTAAGCAGTCCATAGACGGACCGCATGTTGCAGTCAAGACCGACTGCAAACTGCGGTCATCGCACGGCGATCTGCAGTTTCCATACTAAATTCATATCCGCAATACACGGACCGCTCGAGCAGTTCCTCAGCAAACCGCATATTGCGGTCTTGACTGCAACATGCGGTCCGTCTATGGCCCGCTTAAATCTGTTGATGAATATTACCTTACTTTAATCATTAGTATTGTATAAAATTAAGGCAACATAATATTACTAATTAGCCATTATTATTATAATATTTATTAATCGTGTAAAGTCGCACACAGTAAGTAATAATCGCGTTGTCTTCCTTAAATCAAGGGCGTGAGGAAAACCTTCGCCACGTTTTATAATCGCTTCACATATTTATATAGCTAAGAAATTTAATTCACATATACCTTAACAGTTCGCTATTACCTGGTACCTAAACCAGATATACATACACATAGATAACATTTTAACACTGTTATGTTATGAGAAAATATATTATAACGGCCTTTAATTATATAACCTTCTATAAATTTATAGTCTATGGACGTTTAGGACAAAAAACACACCCATATCACACCTAAGCTGCAAAACGTCCACAAAACAATACTTTTTCGCATAAATTCTCAGAAATATTTAAGCGCTGCGGCGTCTCAGCGAATTAATAACACAAAAAATTTAAGATATTTTTTGTCGCGTCTATCACGTTTCTTAATTGTTCGGTTTTTAAAGAAACCAAGAGTACGGATAATCCAATAATGAAATTTGATGCGTTGAACATGGATAGGGTTGCCACTTAAAGTAAATAATGTAAAAAAATCGGCGACTGAAACGTATTTTTGATCTAATATCTCGTAATATTTGAATTACGAACGATTCTGAAATGACGCATGTTGTACACAGATTATAGAAAATAATACTTTTATATTTTTTCGCTACGATATACGCTTTAAATTTATCTATAGCATAATTTATAATCTATGTTTTCAAAGTATTTTTTTTCAGTGGGAATTCTTTTGGAGCCAGCTTTGGATGTCAACCTCCTTCATTCACCTTACACTTGACCGGCCTTGCGCGGCATTTCAAAGTATAAATAAAAAAGAAACGTTGTCTATTACTTTATTCTAATATTATTGAAATCCTTGTCGATCCTAAGTGGTCCACTTCATTTTCTCTTCGGCAAGTCTATAGAATAGTCTCCCCCAGTCTTTTCAAATTGCATTAGACCACCTATCCAATGGTATACCTGTAATTTTACCGTACCGCGTACCTGCACCGCGTGGTACAATAGCGTATGATAATTAGGAAATAAATAAATATTGCCAACCCTAAAGCCAGCATCACCATTCAACTCTAAGCTTTTTATTGGTGTTCGTTATTCACACGAACAATTCAAGGGGATCGCAGGATATAGGACATATTTAATGTATCCTTTGGTTGATTTACAACACGTTTTATTGTATAACAAGATTATGATCATAAATGTACAAGTATCGAAGAAATTATTTTGAATAACATAAAAGCTAGCTATTTTAAATATAACTATGACTTGGGAAAGGTTATTTTGCCAAATAAAAGTTAGAGATACGTACTCCATATATTTCTCTAGAAGTCAATCATATCTCTCGTTATGGTAGCGTTCGCAAGAAACGTTTTCGTTCCAGCGCTTTTCTTGGACGTTGCCAATCCGAATACCACGATAAAATATTTTTCGAATTAATAAAAGCATATCACCCAAGTGGCTTTCTGTATAATAATTTTCAAAATCGGTTCAGTAGATGCAGAGTTTACCTCCTACAACCTAACAACTTAACCTGTGTGTAATATTAGTATACATACTTATCTGTAGCCTAGTGAAACATTTAAGAATTTTTAAGACATGCAGATTCCGAAGTAGCCCGTGAAGTTCTGTTAACCCTAATGGAGTAAACACATTTCTACGTCTGATGATGGCCTTTTGTGCTGGGCACAGGTCGTCAATTTTTCTAAGCTAAAAATAATTGAGTAGATTCTATAACTACATATTTGTGATGTATATTTCCAATAGGCGACAGCTACGACACAGGCTGAAATGTAATAATAATTTTATCCTCTTTTCCCGTATAAACTTATTGCGCAAACACGCAATTGACGTAATTATAAGTCACGAATTTACACAAATGTAAACCACGAACTGGGTAAAAATTATGACGCGGGAATTAGAGTATGATAGGTGATATCATTGGACAATTGCGTCAAGATGATGTAATTTTTTTTTACTGAACAAACGGGTTTTCCCAATTATTTACAAAACTCTTTCCAATAATAGTAAACCTAATCCATACTTATACGATATTTGATACGATTAAAGAGATTTAGTTTAGAGAGATGAATATGACAGACTACTAGTGAGCACACAAAACTCACTAGAACTTCAAAGAAATGGTGTGGGACCTCTTGAGACCAGATTTATGTATGAGAACTACAAAATTGTTTGATAAATTGATTCTGTAAGTTTTAAATATTAACTAGTACACTAGCTGCCCCCGCGAACTTTGTTTCGCCTTATTTTACTTGGCCTACCGTTTTAGTTTATATGTAGGATCTACTACATGGAATTTATTACTATGCTATCCACAGAAACGCATTTCTGGAATGACCCAAGTTCCAAATTTTATATTTTCCAATTTTTCTGTCCATAAAATTCTTGCTCAGACTTCATGGAATGAATTTAAAAAAGTACTCGAATTGTTCCACCCGTCTTCGAGTTTTGCGGTTAGCAACATATTTTGTTATTAATTTATATACAAGATAATAACGTTTAGCATAAAATGCAAACAAAACAATAAAACATTTATATTTCTTCAAGGAATGTCGTCTATTTTGAGAGCTATTCACACTATCACTTGCAGAGCGGAATGCTACACAGTTTGTAGGATTAGGCGATAATCAGACAATAAGCTATTTTTCCGCGTGCTATGATTATAAAAAAGAACTCTAAACAAAGAACCCCAGATGTTTTTTCGTGTTTATACCTATTTATATATATACCGCATATCAGCAAAATTTATTGATTCGAAAATACGTATAGAACTTCGCTTATCACGATTCACGAGACTACGCCATAGTAAGCTTGCAATAACTGAAATCGTGTGAAAATACATTTTGAAAGATATTATTTAAAAATTATAGAAAATTCAGAGAACGGCTAGTATTGCTTAACTTATGTATATGTTAATATAATAACTGTATTTTACTTTTGTTGGTTACAAAAAAATATAGCTTTCGGTATTTAGCTATCTAGCGAAGGCTTTAATCAGTGAAGGAGCATTGTCATTCGTCAATTTGAAACGCGACGAACAGGCGCCAGGTTGTTGTTACGTTAGAACTAAGTTTATTTGTCTATAAACTTGATCATCAGCGCTGCACAGACGGCGCCAGCGCATCACCCGCATACAAAAACTGATCAAGTACAAATCGATCGAATTACAACGAAATGCCCCGTATTTTGTTACAATATACTGAGATTTTTGTTTTTTTTTTAAATATTCATCAAATGTTAAGAAATGTGTACTAATAAATTACTATTATATAGGCTTAAAGAGTTTATTGTTTGTGGAGTGAGTTTTTACGTCATATAATTTCTTCTATACTCTATAGTGACACCGTATTCTCTATGGTTACACCATACAATATATGGCTGCAGTATTGGCGTAGCAGTATCTAGGGTTAAAATAAATATCATCACGATACCACTCACTGTATACAAGAGTTATAAAATTCTATTATTGCTTTTTAGAAATGCATAACTTACCTTATAAATATTTCAATTATGTTCAATAAATAACTTTCACGATGAAGGAAATTATTGGAACGAAACCGTGTCGATTTTTTGGTTTTGGCCAAAAAACTTGTTTCGGGCACTGAAGGCTAATCACAAACTTGTCGATACAAAAATTAACAAATTAAGAAACTGATTCCTGCAAAGGGTTGCTATTCCACGAGATAATTATTACATATATGTAAAGTAATATATTACTTTTGGATCGTTATTATTGTCTGTGTTAAGGCCGATTTACATTATCTTAGTGTTTAGGAGAGTGCTTTAGGATAGTACTTTAGTTGAAACATGTAAACGGTACGCTAAAGAACTTGCCTTTCAAGTTGTACTAAAGCACTCTCCTAAACACTAAGATAATGTAAATCGGCCTTTAGAGCTGACGAAGAGTTGGTTAGTCTGTGGAAAAAGACGCGAGTTTTGTCTTGTCATTTGAATCACATAAAGATTTTTTGTTAGAACATTTACAGATTCTAATTAGGAATTGATCAAAGAAGAACTCTTTTGTTTTGAAGAAGCTTTATGAAATAACAAACGCTAATTAATGTTATTTCTATTGATTAATTTTCCGTTACACTGCTTGTCTTCACATATTAGGGTTTAGGTTGGTTATTAGTTTTAAGATTTTTTTGTTTAACAAATTAAAATACATCTATTTCAGCAACACATTGGAGTTTCATACATTATATGTATATTACTACAAAAAACTAGTCATAAAAAATATGACAACACTTTTATAGTAGTTGCTAAGACATACATAAATTGTTTTGGCTCCACACCACTCCATATGTCTGACCTGTGGCGCCAACATTGCCATTATTGTAATAATACAATAATATTTGCATTCGTGTAATGTATATAGGTGCGGATACTAAAGCCAAAATATTTCAATCGTTCTCTTTTAATTGTTGATTTAATTTCTACAGTTCTTGCTTGCGTAGGTGTGAATTAAATGATTAACAAATTAGATTTTGTGAGCTTCATATTATACTTGTTTGGAAGAACCTTATACATCACTGAAGTATTTCTAAACCAATTCGACTTAGGGTCCTTCAAGAAAAGAGCGTACCAGTTTATAAAAGGCCGACAACGCACTCGCGAGCCTTCTGGCACTGAGAGTGGCCATGGGCACTTATCACTTAACTTCAGATGACCCCCTATATAAAAAAAAATAGAGGTGTTCCTGTTTTCCTGGATATGACAATAAGGTTGTCTCTCGCAGTATGTGTGTGTCTGCTTATTTAGCGTGTATGATTTAAATAACACTTATTTAACAGAAATGAACGCGAATATATGACATTAACATAACTCCATGATCGAGTGCTTTTCAGTGGTGGCTTCTTATTGGACCTCTATCTCTGCCAACCTAAAAAAAAAATTATAGAGCTTATTTATATTCATTCAAGAAATTTGATTCAAATGTTATGAATATGAATGATATGAATGATTGTAAATTAAATACAATGTTTAATCGAAATATATATTAACACTAGTTATTTATTAGCCTTTCCCTCTTTTGGCTTACTGCTCCAATTCTACAATAACATTGAAATTAGTGAAGTGTTCTGGATATCTTTTACACAGACGTAAATCTAAATCTAAATTCTTATTACCTATAAAATTATGTATTAACTAAAGGTATGAACCATCGCACATACCATTAAACAACATTTAACTATGGAGGCGACAGAATTGTCAGCTCGTTGAATAAAGTGCGGCGCGGTTCGATTGTTCCCAGAATCACAAGCGTTTTTTACGCATTCCTGTGTTGCTGCGACATATTTTATTGTTAGGGCGCACGCGTAGTGATACAGGATGTTCAAACTGTTGTTAATGGTAATTTTAACGCTTTAAGGCAAATCCATGTTCCAATCCATGTAACCAATCGCGGTTTGTTGTAATGTTTTTTTAGGATAAGATTGGAGATATTATTTATGAGTTAGACCAACATTCGTTTTATTAAATTTGCTAATAAATTTACCTACAAGCCTATATTTAGGCTCAATCACAATTTATATGAATAAAAATGAATCGCGAAATATGTTGCTAAGCGCAAAACTTGAAGACGGAATAGACGGACTCTGAGGAGAGGTTTTATAGAGAGAAAATTAGGACAAATATTAAAAAAAAAAATAGTTTTATTTACTAAATATTTCAATTTAGATTCGTAGAGAATTTAGATATTTCATTTTAGAGTTTTATTTCAGAAAAGCGTGAAAATGTTCCATATGTGGGTATGTAGCTACTTTTGAGTGTAACATGCGGTTGAGGTCTCGGTAGAGGCGACACCGGAGCCTCTGTAACGCGGCTGTGTAGGAACTACTCGAGGTGTAGCAGTCTCTGTAAAGCAGAGATTTTGATGTGGGTCGTGTTCCACAAACCCCTGCAACTTTTGAGGTATGTAGTTACTAAAAAGGTAGGCTAAGTAAAAAGATCATGATAAGGCGTAACAAAATTCGCGCGGGTAGCTTGTTGCGTCAAAATTTATTCAAAATAAATATACTGGAACAACATCAATGACTTCGATAAGTACGTAATAAAAACATAATAAGGGCAATTAAATAAAAATAAACATTCCCCTTAAGATGCAATCTTTGATGCCTCCTCATTTACGAACGTCATATTAGGTTCCAAATCAATTTAGATTAACATCTTAACGAGTAGGTGTCAGTAATTTAAAATACTAACACCAAAGCTCGTAGCCAAAATAAACGTTTAAACAAAAATCCACGTCATTGAAGGATATGCATAGTATACGTCTGGTAATCGATAATAGATGTTTAGAATTCATAAAGCTTACTAAACCTATCATGTATAGTGTTTATAGTTTTTTATTTCGGCTATTTAAGAAAGCCAGTGGCGCTATATCAATTTAAATGTGGGGCATCTGATTTCTGTATCTGATTCGGGATCAATTGTTTTTGCTCAAAGGTAAGCTAACCTTACATATCATCAAAAGGCATGCTAACTGACATCACTGGAATCGTATCTGCGCCTAACTGCGTATATACGTAGAACGCGGGCTACCGGCGCCGATCCGCCAGCGATTATCTGAGCTGGTCGGCTAAGATAACAGCTACATCAAGAAAGCAGGCAGAAACCGACTACCTGTCTCTCTGAGTAGCACGCAAAATCTAGACCTCATCTGACGAAGATTTTTTCTGTAAGAAAATGTGTTCTACGTGTTTACGCCTTTACACGCCGTCGACTTTTTGGGTCTACAGCATACGGGTTTTGTTCATATTTTCACCGTACGAGCGAGTTTTTAATACGGACATAGAAAGTCAATTGGTCCACAGCGATGAGTCACACGCTGAAGCCACTGGACAAACACTGCCAAACGATAGGAAAGCTTAAGGGACAAAATAGTAATGTTTTATCTAATTCTAATCGTCAAACTATTTAGTTCTAATATTGTTACAAATTTTGGCGACCACAATAACAAATAAACAATCTAGTTTATAGTATAATATGTAAGATAATTATGATTGATAACAGTATATAATATTACTGTCTGGTTGTGTAGTAATATAAATAAAACTTCTGGTATAGTAGGTACTACATATCTACTATATAGCTTATCGCGTATACTTAAAATATTTTTACGAACGAGGTATTATGTAGGTCAATCATATTAATAGGTATATTCTTCCTTATGTATGAACATACTGCTTATCCATAACTATTTTTGTATTTTACATAACATCCTATAGATCGCATAACAAAGCAGACCGCGCGTCGCTAAAGGGTCTCTTAAGGGACTTATTTTTTTCCTCAATTGTACGACAAAACGATGAATGAACATTTCGGTGAATGAAATTCCAACGTTACTTAGCGCCTTGACATAAAAAAATTGAATAGACTTCCTTTTCTCATAGTATTCCCAAACAACCGTAAAATGTATCTTAGTTAAACTATTTGGTGTGATTTAAGCCGGCCGTAACAATAAATAGTATTTAAGATATTAAAAGTTTTAGGTGGTCCTTATACTACCAAAAACGCCTACTGTTTTCATTTCCGCTAGCGGTTTCTTTGTGTATGATAAAGTTTTAGGTATTTTAAATTTTATGTTAAAAAAATAAGTAATATACATTAGAATTGGTTGGTCTAAAAGCTGGAACAAACAAATATTTGTATTATGAACTTAATTGGATAAAGCTTTGCTTTATTAGGTCTATCTATGAATTACGGTTTCCAAAGCTTAGGTAACGTTTTTTTTTATGTGATAGGAGGCAAACGGGCAGGAGGCTCACCTGATGTTAAGTGATACCGCCGCCCATGGACACTCACAATGCCAGAAGGCTCACAAATGCGTTGCCGGCCTTTCTTTTTTGCCGGGTTTACCTACATAAAACAATAAATATTAATTAAAGAAACGGTTACCTACCTACAAGGCGAAACCATTTTGTTAAATAGTTTGTAAAATTACGATTAAAATCATATTCTAATTTCGAATCTTGGAGAGCATATTATAGACCAATGTTACGGAAGCAATAAAAGCTATCTAGCTGAAAATGAATCATCAATATATGAGCATAGAAGAATCGCACGTGTTAAATTGAAATACTCTGTTTGGGTATTATCAATACGTTTGGATGTGGTCCAGTTTCATATCGATGCATTTAAATGTTCGACTATAAACGTTTTATTGACACGCTATGGGTTTATATATAGGAAATATCTGCATAATATTTTTGTTGGAATGATGATCTTTATAGAACAATACCACCACTATGTGGAACCAGCTACCTACTGAAGTATTTCCGAACAAACTCGACTTAGGGTCTCTCAAGAAAAGAGCATACTAATTCTTAAAAGGCCGGCAAGGCATACGCGACCCCTCTGGCATTGAGTGTCCATGGGCGGAGGAAAAGAACAGAACCATTCTAAAGCACTGTGAACTGAGTTAAAAAGTGAATGATGTGTGGAATGTTTTTCACCACCGCGAAATGTAGCCGTAGGTGATGAAATAAATACTTTAACAACCTTAATTCATGGTTTTTAGAAACCACTTTTGTACTCGGGACTCATACATCATCCAAATATACAGAACTTCGTCATTTGTAATCCGAGCAACGTGTTTTCATTCACATTACTATGTGTTTTAGTTAAATGTAACGCTATGTCAACTATATATCCGTTATAGTAAAAATTAATGTAGTAACATTAAGGCTTTGTTTTATTGTTAATGAGCCATAAAAAACCTCTCCAAGTGTCAAATACTTTAAATAGTCAATATTATTTGTAAGGTGCTTGACCGGAAGTCATCTGTAAGAATTACCCACTTAGAAGGAATATGTATCTATAAATGTATGTATGTATAGCAGTCTACGTATTGTAACAAACAATTCACATAGGTATATCTTGTTTGGGATAGTTAAAAATGCAATAGCATAACACCCACGCCTGCGCCTACGTTTCGCGGAAGGCTCGGATGCAAGTTTCTATAGCGATACTCTATGGTCTTGTCTATGCCCATTCACAATTGTGCCGGTGGGAAGCGCAAATGGGCGGATATTTGAAGATGATCGATGAAACGTTCACAAAACCATTTTAATGTTTACCGTCCCCGCGGTCAAGGAGATTCTGATTTAAAAACAATTGTGGCAAAAGTCCACAGATTACCCCCTTTTCTACACAACATTGAGCGAAATTAGGGGGTGACATTTCATAAAACTTTTGACCAGGGGTTATAAACAAAAATGGCTGACTACTTATTGCCAATCAAAATCGTAACATGGTCACTTGACGTCAGAGAAGGTCGAAATATTTGTTTAAGAAATCTCAGTCAACCTTAGGTACCTACCTCTAGGGCGCTTTCATAATAATATGACCCAGTCTCTAGTATTTCGTTGACAGATGTCAGTTAGGAAAATACTTAATTATACATTAATACTATTAATGACACACCGATGAAGCCGATTAACCAACAACTATCTGTCAGATATCATATTACTAACATTTTTATTTATATACTTAAAACATTATATCAAGGAGTTTTCTTTAATTTATCGTCTCTTTAATTGATTATATATTTAAAAAAACCATTTTAAAATAATCTATTAAGAGAAATTACGTTCATAAGTTCCGAAAGGATTTTAAGATTGCTACAAGGCCTGAGTGAAAATGATCTTAAAACAGCGGTACAAAATTTCTCCTATAGCAGAAAGCTTGTATAAAAAAATCAGGTTTTACCTATAGAATCACACTGACTTTAGCGAATCTATTGTAAGGCAGCATCTGTGGCGGCGCCTGGGACTTGCGCCGGCGCCGAACGGATAGGTGAGAAAATATCGCCGAATATTTTGTCTCAAACAGATCCTCTTCTCTAACACTATGTCGAGCCAATGTGTGTGTTTACTCTGTGAGGCTTCATAAATTTATTTGTTATCTATAATATATGTTATAATATCGTTCTTATTTCTGTGACTTTAGAAATGCGTTAAAAACTATATGAAATTTTAGTTATTCAAACAAAATAATTAATCATTTCAATAAACAGTTGCATAACTACAGAATAATATTTTAGTTAATATGGCATGTGCGAATTGTATTTTACTAAAAAAAATACTAAGTAAGATAAAAGGAAAAAATCATCTGACATTGATTTATAGACATAGCGATTAGGTTAATAACAGTAAACTTAATAATAAAGCTTGTTACAATCGTCTCTGTTGTCTTAGAAGCTTCAGACAATAAGGGATTTGTCTATTGTAAGATGCAGGTAATGAAGTAAGTCGAAACACGTGCGTAGTGTCGCATCTGTAAATATGTCTGATAGTAACGGTTCTATGATATGGAGGCGCGGTGTGTGAGTCATCTTGTTCATTGAGCAGTGGTCCATTGAGGGGCGCTCGCGCTCATTACTGTTCCGCCGGCCGGCCCTGCGCACGCAACTCGCGCTCCTAACGCGAACAAATACACCGACGCACTACCTACGATGTTGCCTCTCATCTCTCGTTACAACGTAAGTTAAACCCACAACTTCCTCTCCGAAGCCTATTATACAGGTTTTTAAATAGCACAGGCCATATTTACATTTCGTAATTCATTTTATTGCAGGAGATGGTTTCGAAGTCGTGTATCTGGCTCGTCGCAGCGGCTCTTTTAGCCGCTTGCGGCGTAAGTGCAGGCGTAGGAAGTAAACGGCCCTTCACACCGACTGATTCGATTTTGGATATAATCGACACCGATCAAGTCGAAAGGATGATAGCGGCTCGACGACGAACGGAAGAAGCCACCGGATCTTCCGCTTCCTACGTTCAAAGAAATGAACTCGGCGAAGGAAGTTCGGAGACTATGGTGGTCTCTATGCCGGATGAAGAAGAGGCTACCGAAATACCAAAAGGCGCTGCGTTTCGAAAAATTTTGAAGTCATCAAAAAACGCGCTCACCGTCACTAAAAAAGAGTATCTCAAGGAAGATTGGTGCAAAACCGAACAATTAATACAAAAAATCCGTGAACCGGGTTGTTTGCAAGCGACAGTGATAAATAATTTCTGTTATGGACAGTGCAATTCGTTTTACATTCCGAAGAGTCCGCGGCGCCGGGAGAGCAACGACGAGCGCCGTCTGCACGCATTCAAGTCTTGCTCATTTTGTAAGCCGAAAAAGTTTACTTGGATCACTGTCACGTTTCGTTGTCCAAGTCAGAACCCACCATATAAACGAAAGCGTTTACAAAAGATCAAACAGTGCAAGTGTCTACCGGTCGGCGTGAACTGATAGATGCAGTGTACGTCGGACCCTCCACAACAGAGGCGGCCCATCCGTCCAGTCCAACGTCTCAGGTGCGCCAAGCACACGAGGACATCTGAAGGGAGTTAATAGGAATCGATACACAAATATGACGGTGACGTGTGGAATAATGATATACCTGATGCTTCGATAAGTAATTACTGCTCGTTTAACGAGTAAGAACCGGCAAGCGGTAGGCATACAGGCATAAGCATTCTATTCGCGAGCTCACATACGTCAACAGGGATGACGTCATGTGATGCTTATATTAGGCGATAAATTTTGTAATACTGTGATTGCAAGTTGTCAAGCAGTTTTAATTGTCTTTAGTGATACTGTTTAATTGGACACTACAATACATGTGACCTTGTAAATGTTTGACAGCAATTAATAAGTGCAAACGAACAGTGGAAATCTGTGTTCATTGCGTTAATAGGATGGAAACTATAACGTATAAAGAGTAATTACTTTTAATTTTTCATGTGATATTAGTAGTAGGATATAAAAAGTGAAAATGGGACGCTGATTCTATTTCAAGCAAGGCAAGTTTCGATTTATAACTTGGTTGAATAGAAGTTAAATTACTTACTGGAAATATAAACATTAATGAAATTTTTGAACTCTATTTGCTCTCAAATAATAATAAATTGAGTGACTAGATTTTGAATACTATCTAGAATCAAGAAATATATTCTGACATATTACGTATTGCGGACAATTATTGTAATTATTTAGCATATGACCAACGTAATTATTAGGATAATCAATGAATTATAATGTCATTAAAAGCAACGGATATAATTTATCCATAATTAAATTACATTTTCCCGGAAATTGTGACAGGAAAAATAATTGTTAATTTCAAGTGTAAAATTAACTGTTGTATGTTAATAGTATGAAAATGAGTTAGATCAAGCGAAATCACATTTTTTTATTTATTAGAAACCGGTCATGGCGTATTTGTGCTGGACATTTATTTTTTTTATAATGTGAAAGAATTTTGTGAAATCGGTCCAGCAGTTTTCGATACGTTACAAATATACAGAACAGAAGAGCCCGCAGACCTATGGAAAATATATAAAGCTATTGATGTGTATACTGATCTATATCTAACCCAGTATAACTTGTGCTTTTAAAAATTATAGTTTGAGTAGTACACGTTATTCTTAAGTGAGTGGATTTCTTGCCATTCATCCTACTCAGTTGATTAACCTTAATAAACTTAATACTATATTTTATAAAGAATTAGATTATATCACAATTAAGTGTACGAAAACTATATTATTACCTACAAAACACATTGGGTTTATTTTATGAATTAAATGTTTAACTAAAAAGTGTTAATATATCCTAGTATTGTACATTTTCCTCATAATAATAATTTTAATTCGGACTGATATTTATATTACTAGAAAAATTAAAATAAACGGCTAATATGTTCATAATGATTTTTATTATGCCCTTGCTGTTGAATCGAAATGGCGAAACGTGGGAACATTTTAAAGGACTAATAGTCCAGTCAAATTATGGCTAAAAACGGGTTAAATAAACATGAGCGAACACAGTTTGGGGATTTTGAGGATCGATAGGGGGGTGTATTCTGAGCATAAATTCCAATTTGAGGGGTTGTACTGAGGTCAGCTCAAGGTCATTTCGATGGAAACGCGTTTAATTCGATATCTCGAGAATGGTTAGTGTTAGGCGAAAAATTGTAGAGACCTTTTCTTTTCCTAACTAAATTTACAAACTTTTTTATTTGAAACTTTTTTTTATAACATTAATATTTTTCAAGTTATTACTCCCTCAAGGCAGAAATTTTACTTTTTTTTCAATTTTTCGTCGTTTTCTCCCCAACCATTAAATTTTATTAAATTTTACCGATCATCGAAGTGTAGATCTTTTAATTATGAATAATTTTGTTCTTAAACTTTTTTCCGTAATGCCAATACCTTCGGAGTTATAGATTACTTTACCGAGCGAAATCCGCGCCACTGTCGCAATATAAAAAGGTCAATCGATTAAACTATTTAAAAATTTGGTATTTAATATACATGGGTTAATTTGGGTAAGAAGTAAATTAAAAATTAAAACTGTTTCACACATTTATTGATAGAAAAATAGGTTTAAGGCAAAAATAGGAGAGTTTATTGCCAGTTCTTCTCTTCCGTTCTACGCCCTTGATTTGAGAACTGGCAGTAAATGTAAAATTAGAAGCATTAATATTTATATCTTTAATGACGAATCACAAGTGTACATTGTGTTACCTACGTGAATAAATGATTTTTGAATTTGAATTTGAATTTGGTTATAAAATTCGGAATATTAAGCACCCGAGGTCGATGGAAGTGATTCGTGAATATTCGTGGTCCTGACGGTATTGGGGCATACGTCGTCCTCGTCCATTGCGTCAAGATCATCATTCGAACAATAGTTCTCTTGGCAATTGGTGCAAATCACTGAGCAAAAGAGGCCGGCCTTTCTGCATCTGCACGCTTTGCCGCATTTGGTTTTGCATTTGCACGCAATCGATCTCAGTAAATTATTAATCATAATATATGATTAATAATGATAGTTAATCAGTAATTATTAGCCGATAGCGATGTCATTGAAACCAGCACCGGATAATTTACGTGCGGCAAAGCGTGCGGATGCAGAAAGGCCGGCCTCTTTTGCTCAGTGATTTGCACCAATTGCAAAGAGAACTATTGTTCGAATGTCGCTAACGTTATCGACGATGATGATCTTGACGCAATGGACGAGGACGACGTATGCCCCGATACCGTCAGGACCACGAATATTCACGAATCACTTCCATCGACCTCGGGTGCTTAATATTCCGAATTTTATAACCTATTTTTCTATCAATAAATGTGTGAAACAGTTTTAATTTTTAATTTACTTCTTACCCAAATTAACCCATGAATATTAAATACCAAATTTTTAAATAGTTTAATCGATTGACCTTTTTATATTGCGACAGTGGCGCGGATTTCGCTCGGTAAAGTAATCTATAACTCCGAAGGTATTGGCATTACGGAAAAAAGTTTAAGAACAAAATTGTTCATAATTAAAAGATCTACACTTCGATGATCGGTAAAATTTAATAAAATTTAATGGTTGGGGAGAAAACGACGAAAAATGGAAAAAAAAGTAAAATTTTTGCCTTGCGGGAGTAATAGGTTGAAAAATATTAATGTTATAAAAAAAAGTTTCAAATAAAAAAGTTAGTAAATTTAGTTAGGAAAAGAAAAGGTCTCTACAATTTTTCACCTAACACTAACCATTCTCGAGGTATCGAACTAAACGCGTTTCCATCGAAATGACCTTGAGCTGACCTCAGTACAACCCCTCAAATTGGAATTTATGCTCAGAATACACCCCCCTATCGATCCTCAAAATCCCCAAACTGTGTTCGCTCATGTTTATTTATTTCGTAATTTGACTGGAGTATAATTACGACGTTTTTGTTTAAGACAGTAAGTATAAACTTGCAATAATTTTTTGCTTGTAATAATTTAAAAAATAAACCAAAAACTTGTGGTAACAACATGACAAAAAAGTGATGAAATTAATGAAGAAAAATAAGAAGAGATTAGAACTATGTTTCAAAATTTTTTTTGACAATTACGCGTCTACGTGGAGGTCTCAACATCGATTACGTCGTAAAAATAATTTAAGGTATTACCTTGCGATCGCTGTATGTACTTCAGTTTTTTAATTAGGCCCAAATAAAATTGGCATTAGCATTAAAGGATAAAAATGAAACTATCGATACATATAATAATATGTAGTTTATTTCGAAAGATTAATTATCCTTGCAACCTCATGAAACATTTTACATTTTGTTGATTTTGCACTGAATATATGTGCGTCAAACAATGTTAATGTTATTACGTTAAATAACAAAAAAAGTAATAAATAAACTGACAGATAATCAAAATAATAATTAAGTACATCATTTTCTGTGCGCAATTCATTATTGAAGAACGAGACCTAAGACATGATTATTGATTACATATATTTATAAATTGCAGTTATTCACATAACACTTTCCTTTTTAATATAAATCACTTTAGGTAAATTCCAAGCTTCATTGATGTCTATGAATATTCAAAAGCACAGATGAAAAAGAAATAAATAAAATCCTATTGGATAATTTTTTGCTGTTTCAATAGACAATCTTAATGTTCCAATTTTAAAACCATGAATTCTTCAACCACGAATACTATTGTGATGCTTTTTAGTGGGAAAATGTTAAGTTTGGAATTAAATAGATAACATAAATTTATAAACATTACGTACTTATATCTAATTTACAAATTGTTAAACTGCCCTTAATAATTTCAATTTTGAATACAGAATTAAATTGGTGGTAAATCTCAGACAGAAATGCTATGGAATGTATCAATATTATTATTATGATCATTTGTATGTGTCTGAGTTTGACGGGCACTTATACAATAAGATAAACTAGTTACACTAAGAGGTCAAGGTAGTCAAGCAAAATATTTTTATAGGCTAAAAATATAATTTCTTTTTTTGCCTATAAACAACATTTACTGACAGCGTTCTTAATACCTTCCCATATCTACGAGACTGAGACAAAAACCTCTTACCATTGCTGTGACGCATTGTACAACACACCCGTAGTAAAAATATGTAATACTCAAAATCGATCAATATTTTTCTATGGAGTTCAGCAGCGCTTTATAGCAAATTGTATGGAATTTCTGCGTTCAACCTTTCAGAAACTGACATATACGAATATTTGGATAACTATCGTAAAGTATGTGCTAGGGGTGACCTGTCAATTGTGATTGGTTGGTGACGCGTCGCTTGTGCGGCAAAAGGTGTTTGTCTAAGTTTTGTCACTTATCTAACTCTACAAAACGACTACATTTAAACGAGGGATGAAAGACGTCCATCACAAAAAGTACAGCTCTTATTATAGAAAAATCGAGGACTAGGAAGACACGAAACCGACATCCCGATAACCTTTCGTTTTCTTGCGAAACCTATGCAAAATTATAAACAGGATATACTTAATAAGGTTTAAGCAATAAATATCATTTGAAGTTGGTTAGGGTTACTTAATATAAGAGTCATACTTTTGCTCGTTCAACCCTCGCAAATTAAAATTCTTTGGTTACTGCCGTGTTTTTCATTTTAATATACAGTTTATCATATTCTATTTCTATTATCTAAAGGATGCAAATATTATACAGTTAACATACTCTCCTATGGATTAACTACATATTTGTAAGACTTGGCGTGTCCTATGAAATGTACACATTATATTAGTTAAATACTTATTATAGAAAATTACTTTGACCTGTCCAATGTGAAACCTTGAAGTTGAATTATGACCAAATTTTTTTTTAAGTTAAATGTTCATCTCTTAGAGGTATTTTGGTTTGTATGATGTCTTACTTAATTGCTTAAAATATATACGAGCAAAGGCATTAGCGGCAATACATAAATTGTGATATAAATTATCATTCAAGTAATAGACTATACAATTATTTGAATTTCGAATAAGTATCGATTACACAAATACTACATACATGTCAAAATTAAATATTTACGAAAAAGTGCCTAAATATGTTTTCACTAAATACACGCTAATACTATTGAAATACGTCGACGTTTATTCTATAACTTACAATGTGAAACTTTAAATTGTACTTTCATCTTTATACCATTTACTGGGATGTGATTACTGTTTTGTTTGTCTATTTGTAGGAACTAGGTGACTCTGATACTTCGAGAGGTTTCTTTTTCTTATAACTAATTATTGTTTTAAATTTCATCGGTTTATATCTTAACCAATGTTTTAGGTTGTCATATTCATAATCATAACTATAAACCATAAAAAAATATTTTGTACTTCTAAATGTTTACCCTTATTTAAAAAAATAATTGTTATCTTCGGGTAAGCAGATTTGTACTTGCAAAAAAATCTTATCTATATAAGCAACCTTATATTTAAACTTATATAGACATCTACTACTTATATACACACTACGGCTTTGACTAGATTTCCATTCAATAATCATTTTGTATATGTACAGAACTTATTATGATCTTTAGTACTTAAATAATTTTGGGTCACTCATAAGTACGATTACTTACACCTACTTACACTAACAAGTAGATATATGAAATTCAATATAACTTAGATCAAATTTATGAGTTCAAGATGAATATCAAAAGGAGACGAGAGATTTCTAGAAATTTGAAGTAAAAAGTTAATTTTTAAAGAGAATTTGAAGAAAGATAAGAAGAAATGATTAATAGAATATTGAAGAAGATAAGATAGAAGAGAATAACAGAGATATAATTAGATTAACAACAATTACATTTTAAGAGAGATACATAGCAATTACATAGAAAAGAGACAGAATAGGCAATTATAGCCCGAAATGTTAAAGGTTTCGATATGCATGCTATATATTATCACGGCTTTACTTTTGACAACACCTAAGTAATGTATTTGATTTGGTATTATTTACATACATCGCACATTCTGACACTTATTGACACTTATGACACACGTGGCATAGAGGCTAGTCAATACTGATAGTGAGAATGACGGTTGTATGCTCACAAGTACACTTAAGTTGAGCTTAAATTCTTTAAAAAAAGTATGAACGTGGATGTTATATTTCATTTTCAAACACACTGCTCTGTGAATCTCACAGAAATAGTTAGCCCAGGTGTAGTTTACTGCTCATGCAATTTTCATCATAGGATGAGAGAGCGGTATATAAAAATTAAACATAAAAATTTAATACGACGAAAGTAACAAATAAGTTCAAATATACTCATGCCAATTTTCAAATCTAAGATCTATATGAAAAATGGAGTGTTCCTGGATGGTACCAGCGTGATTGACCTACAATAATTAGTACCGAAATTCAATAAGTGTCAGTATACAGTATATACCATTTGTAGAAATCTGTTATAAACTAGGTATATTCTTGTTAACACTAAGGAAGACACATATCCAGGGTAATACAAAAAAATATACAAAAATAAATAAATTATATAACATAACTAAATATAATGCAATTTTCACCGAATATAACTAGAAATATTTTCTATACACTATATCAACTACTTTACGCCACTCTATCCCGAGTCTAACATACATATAGCTTTGTGAATACGTAGGTTAATTAATATTTATTAGTTAATATATTAACAGAGCGCGATTAAGAGCTTTAATTAGATTACGAATAAACATTTATAAATATTACGAAATTAAGTCAGTAAATGCTAATGCATCAAAATTTTTGTACAGCGTTCTTGTGTTTTTTCAAGCAGTCCACAGAATATGAAAGTTATTCAGCATATAACATTGTCGTTTCAGTTGATAAACCCTCAAATAGTACTTAATTATTTTTTTTATTCATTTTTTTCTTTTTTCTTTTAAAAATATCATATTTTTAAAACAACGGAATGTAAAAAATCATTATTTGAACTACTTTACGCCACTCTATCCCGAGTCTAACATACATATAGCTTTGTGAATACGTAGGTTAATTAATATTTATTAGTTAATACATTTTACATTTTACAGTGCCCAGTACTTTAATTAGATTACAAATAAGCAAATAAATAAATTAATTAATTTATAAATATTAAGAAATTAAGTCAATAAATACTACTCGTAATGCATCAAAATTTTTGTACAGCGTTCTTGTGTTTTTTAAACAGTTCACAGAATATGAAAGTTATTCAGCATATAACATTGTCGTTTTAAAATCCCTCCAATAGTACTTTTTTTTATTTTTTTTATTTTATCTTAAAAATACCATATTCAAATAACGAAATAAAAAAGAAACAATATATACTAAATGAAATTTGATTAAATTGTTATGAAAGAACAAAATTGAATTCGAAAAAACTTATCATTAACTTAACAGAACTCGGTTTTGTATCGAGGTTACCGAATTATATACTATTATTTTATTAACATTAAAGTATCTACGTTATATTTCTATAACTTTTATACCTACGTTATATACTAATGTCAGCGTTTCGTTAAGTGAAGAAGCTTCACACTTATTTGATATACAATGAGCGGCGTGTACTGCACCTTATAACAAAGCAGTAAGGTTCAATATACGACTATTCCGTGTTATATCAAATCAGTTTCCGAAGCCTAATATAATAATAATTATTACTAAATTTAATGCTAGGTTTAAAATAAATGGGGTAAAAAGACGTTTTCCTATACATTTTAGTTAGTTCCTCCCATATTTTCCTTAACTAATGCCGTCCATTGGTTTACGCCCATTGTATGGGTATTATATACTTATATGTTATATAATAGTATTACATACTGTTTTTTTTTATTTATAATAACTGATTACATTTTTATAACTGTTCTACTTACATATAACTTAATTATTGTATGTGCGTATATCATTCAATAAGCTAGAATTTATGTAAAGAGTAAGGTTGTAGAGGAGAGGCCTCACACTTTGACTTAGTCTTTATTCCAAAACTATTTGTTTTTAAATATTTAGTTAAATATAGTGACGAATATAAAATGAGCTCACCTTGAAGATCGTAATAGCATCATACTGAAAGATTTTATAACGTTGGTATTCATAATTTAAGTTACAAATCTATTGTTATTTTTCGCTCAGAAATATTCAGCTAAGTCAAAGATGACTAGAAAAATGACACATAAACTCTAGAACTATAAAATAATTATAAAGTTATTATAAGATTATAAACGTATTTAAACACGTTTAATTATTTGCAGCTAAATATTTAATTTAACGTCGGACGCAAACTTTCCGTCATTTAATTAAGGTTTAAGTGATTATAATTAAATGCGTTTAAATCCGTTAAAACTACTACAAGTACGTGTGTAATTTTACGGATAATTCCCTTCACTAGTCTATCAATAAGTATTGTCCGTAAAACTATTAGTACTTATTATTTTTCTATTTATATCAATCAAACAGCTTGCTTTTTTCTTACTACCTAGTTATATTTTTGATTAATTATTAAATTTTTCGAGTATTCAAAATATAGAATTTTCTTAACCTAAGCTACGATGGGGTGGTATTACGATAATCTGTACAATGTTTGAGAACGCCCATTTATTATATTTAATTACGAAATCGCTTGCTCAGCACTTGCCCAGAATTTTCTTAAAGTTATACATTGTGTTAAGTGTAGATCGCCGCATATTTACATATAACTATCTCGTTAAGATTTAAAAAAATAATCGAAAATTAGTTAATTAGAATACGGGATGTGTGAGTAGTTTGTTAAAACCTTAAATTAAACAATAGCGAGTTAAAATAAACTAAATATTATGGTAAAAGTATAACCTAAAAGGCTTTCATACAGATGATGAAAACATCTTCCTATATAATTTGTTCCATGAGGTTGCTAGGACTTTTATAGACATCAATAAAATTTTATATCTTATCTAAAGACTGTAAACACTATTAGAAACACTAATTGTGACTCCTTGATATATTTCCATGGATTAATTAAATGATATTAATAAGTACAATAAAAACTAAGCCACGGAAGTATGATTTGTGGTTTATGACAATAATTAAGAAACATCTTCCATATAAAAATGAAACCGCCAAATGACTATGTTTTTCATGCGGTAAAAACTAACTTAACCATAAACTGCCAATAATATATTCAAAATATTTTGTTTCAACAACTCACAAAAATATATCAGGAGTCCGAAAAATACTATAAAAGTTATATTAGTAGACATGTACATCGAATCCCTTTTTCGCAGCTATAGGTAGACGTTCACCAAATAAATAAGGATTCTCCACCTAAAACATTATTATGAGTATTAGGAATAACGACGCTTATGCTACCGGGTTTGACCTAAATGTCATCAAATTTAGATTAAAATGAATCTAATAATAAAGAAAATTGATATAAGTAGGTAAAATAATAGCAAATTGAGTTTAATAGGCGCAATGACAACCTGGGTATTTACGACGGGCCTCCATTAATTCACCCAGATATTGAATGAATGTTTTTAATTGTTGAATTAAATAGGATACACTAACTTCGTTGCTGAATTTCTTCGCGACGAGGTTCTTATGGTCAGGGAAATGGATATCCATGTCTGATGGCTCGTTGGGGCAGCTGAACATATGTTCACCATCGCACATGCATCGCTGTGATAGTTGGTATTCACGACTGAAGACTGCTGTGTTCTCAAACGTTTTTATGCAGCCCTGTTCTTCTACATACAAAATTTACATCGTTTAAATAGCATTCTTTAACTCTAAACTGCCTATGATCAAACAATAACTAGCCTGCTTCGATGAAATTGGGTTAGGTGATTTTTGTGCCTATTAAGCTGAAACATAACCTTTTCACTGGGAATTAAACCTAGGACCGGAGGAGTATTATAAATACTTTATTTAATCTGACATTAGGCTTTAAAGGTATTGAAGATAACATGCTGACATTTTAGAACACTAGTAATGCATATTTATTTAATTAAACTTTGGAAGAAAAGGGTTTACGAAAATCTTCTGTTATTTGTGTATAATTAGTACTTACCATTGTAACCAACAGGGCAGGGATTAGGTGGGTTGCAATAAGCGGGCAGCACTGCGTCCGTTTTAATCATTTGCCGATTGACACCTTCACCAGCGCCACCAGTAACAAATTGGTGGCCCCAGAGAGAACTAAAAAGGATATGAGTATTTTAAAGATAGTAAGTATTTTTTTTTCATAATAAATTAAGGACAAGATACACAATATTACCTGTGTTGCACAAGCTCCTGATCGCGCAGGCTGGGACTAGGGTTGCTATCAATAAGAGACTCGTAGTCATTCTGTTCCTGATCATCGTCGTCGTTGGCGTTTAGTAGACTATAGTGACGCTGGCGAGGGGTGTAATCAAGGAAGGAGGTAGCGGCGTCTTTGATGTCCCTCCCCATGCGGTCTACGACCTCATGTAGCCACGCTTCGGTAAGCATGTAGCGGTCCTACAATACAGATGTACTTTGTAAGCCTAAATGCATAGATTATACTTTTATGGACTTAAAAAAAGGGTGCGTGTTGTTATGTACGCGCGTAAAAAGTTATACTTCTTTGGCATTATTAAAAATAGTTTTTGATTGCATGCAAATACTTAATTACAATTAAATAATCAAAGACTGGAAAAGGAGTCATTATAGTCAGTAATGTTTAGTTTACATTTGAAAAATTAAATAAATAAATATTTATTATTATTCTCTTACATTAAGTGTAACATAAATTCTATTATTATTCGAATGTTGTTTTCAGATTGTGTCCAATGCCGCATCTTGTGGGCAACTTCATTCTGTAAATTTTGTGTCACGGTGCGCGCGCATCGTAAAATTTCACTCTCATAAATTTTTCATAACGCGCTTAAAGAAGTATAACTTCAATAAGTGTGGAAAGATTTTCCATTTAGAAAAAAATCACATTAAAACACCCATACAAATCTGTTGTGTTTTGAGCCTCAGTGAAAAATCTAGTTCAATAGTCTATGCAATAGATGCATATCTGTGCTAAACTATTATTATTTACAAAAAAATAAAACTTAGAAATTCTAGGTAAATCTCTGGGTAGGTAAATATGCTCATTGCTCACTAGATACTGATATGTTAAATTTTGAGTATACAGTAGTAACACATGTGCTTACCTCTCCCCCAAAAGAACCAGGGGGGCGGGTTCCCATGGCTCCGACGACGCTTATCAGACACAATATAGCCTTTAGGTGGAGCATCGCGGCACTGGAACAATATATTAAGAATTTGAACAATGACGTAAAGGTATGGAGGGAATATAATTCTTAAATACCCGCTACTGGTACGAATATGAAAGAAAAAACAATCAAAGTCGCAACATTGAAAACAGAAGAATCTAGACACACTGGAGAAGTTCAAGTATGGACTCTAAATCGTGCCCTACGACTTATGAGTGATACCACTGCACTAAATTTTATAACCGAAATGTCGAACGGGATTAATCAATAACAAACATTCTTATTTCTGTAAGTATATCAGGTTAGGGCCTCAGATTTATGTATCTGTTTCGTAATAATTTGTAATTTATAGGAAAGTAGGTGAGGGAGCGTTCAAGTATTAAGTCACGCAATTTTTGGAGATTATTGCCACCTACCCCCCCCCCCCCCCCATGTAATGCGCCGTAACATTTTTCTGTACCCAAGTATAGTTTTTCACCACCTGGTGGCTCTATATACCTAAAAGTTACCATTATGTGGTGTAAAGTACTGGAAAGCCGAAAATAATATTAACAATAACGCGTAATAGATTGTTAATATTATTAACAATCCCCGCCCCGCATCGTAACGTTTTACAAAAGTAGCCCAAAAATGCGTTACGTAATACTTGAAAACTCCCTGACCAGCTTTCTGTGCCTGACACACGCCGTCGACATGGGTCTAAGGCAAGCTGGTTTCCTCACGATGATTTCCTTCACCGTACGAGAGAATTACACACTTAGACAGAGTCCATTCGTGCACAGTCGGGTGGTAGGGGAGCCCAAGAGGGGATTTCGGGATTTACTAAAGCGCGGCAGATTAATATGTAGGGGGATACCTTGTACCCGGTTAAGTACCTCCACAAAATATGAGGCCCATATATAAGGCCGCGCGTGAAGGAGACAGGATCAGATTAGTAAAAAAAAATTGACCATCAGAAATTCCCGAGCGCGTCAGATTAAGGTAGGGTGAGTTAATTACATCCTAAAAAGTGTATATTCCACTAATCTGACAATTTGAGAGTGACGAAAAAAAAGGGGAGGGCAACAAAGTTGTAAAAAAAAAACGTCATCTCGACATTCTCGAGCGTAGCTAATTATTTTTTTATTTTGAAGGAAATAATTCAAGAATAATGAAAAATATATAATCTGACGATTTCCGCAAGCCGCAAGCAACAAAAATTCGTCGATAAAGTTAAATGCGTGCAGCTGCGTGATGCCTACATTTCCTTAAACCGATCGGAATCTACTAAACGGCGTTCTAAATATTTCCCTCAAAATTACATTTCCTGTGAATTTGAACCGATTCGGACCGATAGATTTTGAGAAATTTTGAAAAATCTTAAAAAAATAAGAAATATTTTTTTTTAAAGTGGTTTCTTTATCGATCAACTTCAAAAACTAATCCGCCTTTGAGCTTGAAAAACCACGTCGATCACCACCAAGCTGGTCAAAAGCGGTTGATTCGTTCGAGAGATATCGTGAACGAAAGAAACCCAAAAAAGTGTTTTTTCGGGATTACTCCGAAATTTGTGGTTCGATCAATTAAAATTGCAAAATTACTTATGAGGATGATAAAACTGCGTCGAATGCCACCCACCGCGTGAAAATTGCTTGATCCATTCAAAAGTAATTGCGGTTTGAAAATTCCAAAAATAGTGTTCTATGAAACTTCTATCAGACTTTCGAGCTGGGAGAGCTCAAATGCATCGAAATGTTATTGTCTTTGAACTCAGCGAGCTCAAAATATCAATTTTAAGCGCCCAGGAATGGAATTAGCGCGAAGTTGCAGGGATGGCCCTTTAGGTGAACCGTTTTTCTAAAAAATTTTTGTCAGATCAAGCGAATCCCTCTAGATAATCGTCAGATTATGAGACAGTACGTTTAGAACATAAAGCTGAACAACATATATCTTAATCTGACGCGCTTGAGCATTTCAAAATTGCGATTTTTTTTTGCAAATTAAGAAAATGGCTGTGGGTTTGCGTCCCATCGAAATCGTCAGATTAGTGAATGAGAGCTTTTTTTTGGTGCACTTAACACTCCCTTAGAAAATCAGACGCGCTCGATAATTTTTTTTTTTTTCATTTTCAACCCTTAAATACAACCACCCGCATCATGCAAACGATCAGATTAACATACGTACATTATTAAAAATACGTAGGGCATAGATGCTATCAATATCTGACGCGCTCGAGGATGTCCATGCAACAGTTTTTTTTTACATATTTAACTATCTATAGCCGCTTCCCCCACCGATGAAAAGGAATTTATCATATAACATTTTTTTCTTCTTTTTATCTAAGCTTTGCATCCCAATAGGTCTCTACGACGCTCGAGTAAATCCCCATTTAGCATCGTGGGCTCCCCTACCAGGGGAACAACCTACGACCTCAGTAATGAGAGTCACATGCCAAGGCCCCTCTCAACACTGAATATATTAATAATTTAAATAAATCTATGAAGTTGTTAAAACAATTTTTTTTTCAGTAAGAAACAAATGACATCGAAGAGAAAGCAAACATGCAAAAGGAGCTGCGGCTTGCAAAATAGTTTGAAATAAGGAATTGACATGAGTTATTCGAATTTACAATAATATAACATCGCTCGGCTTTTATGAGATAAATGAGTCATTAGGATTAATTGAAGACAAATGATAACTTATGATCCTTGTTGCCATGGAATCGTTCTGTTAAAGGTAACCGCATACCTATATAAATACCGAGAACCGAGGACTGTAATTATATTTCCATATACTTTATTTTTATTGGAGGAAAACCATATTTAAAGACCAAGACTAAAATTTATAATTAAAATTCGACTGATATCGTTATACATTTCTTTAAACAATGTAACCTACATCAAAATGTACTAATACATACAAATAACAATGTTTCTTATTTTTAGAATATTAAATGATATTCTTGATTGGTGTATTTATATACAATAGGCATATAGTCTAGTCGACAAGTTGAAAATGGTACAAAATAGAGATACTGCTCTTAAAATTATGTGCGATAGCTCATTGGATCCGGAATGACGTCTAGAAAAATGTGCCAAAAGCGTGTAAAGAGTTTCGGGAGTTAGTTCTTTCAGAATCTTTTTTTGAAATTTCTTAAATATTAATAGTTTATTAAATATTGGCAAAAAACGAAATGGCATTTTTTCATCTTTAATTGTTAATAACTTTTGCAATTTTTTATGTGCTAATACACGCTTTTGGCACATTTTTCTAGACGTCATTCCGGATCCAATGAGCTATCGCACATAATTTTAAGAGCAGTATTTCTATTTTGTACCATTTTCAACTTGTCGACTAGACTTATATCCAGCCTATAGATACGAATAGTATGACAGCTTTATCATCAAAATCTAGGAAAGGAACTATCGCGAACATCTACACAGATTAAAAACATCTGCCGATTTAAACCTCCTTCGACGCGCATCAAATTCAAACTTGGAATGTTCGCGGTGGTCTTTACAATCGTTTCCATAAAAAATCATCATGCAAATCTATCAAACGAACCGTCCAAACATGACATAACAATATTGTTTTTGTTTGTACAAAAAATTAACCTATTGTATTTTGACGTGTAGGTTGTGCGATTTAGATGCTATCAAAAGATTCGTTTCCTTCGGCGTCCTTTGATATTGTTATTACTTTAATTGAATCGTACTTTTAATTGGGACACGTTTTAGTTTTGACATATTATGACACTAGTACTATTTTGGTAAACTGTGTTATGTCAGAGAGTAAGAATCTTTGGCCTTGAATGCGACGACGGTGTTAGGCGTTTGGTTTGGAACAATTCATAAATTGCAACAGGCTCAAGTGGTTGGGACTTCTACACCGAATGGCGGAAGACAGAACCCCTCTTTTCTCCCCTCCTCCTCCGGTCCTTAATGAACACACAACCCAGTGGCAAGAAAAAAACCCGGTAGACCGAGGCTGCGTTGGTGGGACGGAATTGTCAAGGACCTAGGAACAATAGGGGTTCGAAGTTGGACGCGGGAAGCACTGGATAGATTGCGATGGCATACTTGAGGAGGCTAAGGCTCAAAAGGTGATGAATAGCCATTGATGATGATGTTGTTATGTCTATACTGGCGTATGCGATATATAAGTGAAAATGAAATAGAAGTCGAATACCTATGTATCGAAATGGAAAAGTAACGAGAGATATTTGTACTGACAACTCACTGTCGGCCGATGGGTATATTTGGAACTAAATAGGTCCACGAACATTATACCTCTAACACTAACTAACACTATATACCTCTATGTAATATAATGTATATATATATATTATATTACACAGAATGAAATAATGTAACCTATAAAAATATTATACTTTTAAGCTGTCATCATAAACTTAAATTAATGTATCTGCAATCTGCATATGAGTCCACATTGTTTGCATATGTACTAATATGTATAATAAATAGGGATAATTTTTAAGGTTGCCCAACCATCTAATAATTCACTGGTAATCGCTGGGTCTACTGAACTTATATTAAAAATACTTGTATCATTAGAAAGATACGTTATTTGTCATAACCTATATTGTAACGCTTAGCTACTTTGGCCATCTTGACGGGGTCGATCGTCTGATGTTCTGAACAAATTAAGACAATTATGGGTCTCAATATCCCTAATGTCCTGAGACTAACTGTGGATATAGTGGTATGGAGGCAGCAAGTCGACGTATCGGTTAGGGCTATTCAAGATTCACCGTCAGTGATGAAGACTACGAAGAAGAAGATATAACGCAAAATCTTTTTCCTGGTATTTTTACATATGTCGGTAAAAGCTGTTTTACGAACGCTGCCTTAACCAAGAGAGATTGACTTTTAGAGAATAGTAATTGTACAACTTTATAATGACTTCAAAAACCTCAGCAACAGCATATTTTTATTTTTTCCTGTTTAGAAAAGATTATTATTTATTTATTTATTTCGTAATCCTACAGCTAACATAAAATATTAAATAGCATATGTTTTACTTTTATGTACTATATAAAATTCTCGTGTCACAATGTTCGTTCCCATACTCCTCCGAAACGGCTCGACCGATTCTTATGAAATTTTTTATGCATATTCAGCAAGTCAGAGAATCGGCTACTATCTATCTTTCAAACCCCTTCAAAAGTGTTAAGGGGTGTCCATCACATTCTTTTTTGTTTTTACAGCATCCAAAAATACATACAACCACAATTTTCATATCTCTACGATTAAGCCCTATTTTTATTATAATAGATAGTTATTTTTTAAATTAAATAAAAAATAATAAAATGCTTCCTAGAAATAATATATATGGCAAAACAACGTTTGCCGGTTCAGCTAGTATTATATAAAAAAATGCCACATTCAAAAGCTACCTAGTGCACGGAATTTATTGTGGTTTTCACCAATATTTAGAATGATTCAATGAGGAAAGTTTAGTATATAGTTTTGACGTTGACGGATTACGTATGCTCGTGCGAAGTCAGAATATATACGAAATTTGACGAAACTACTATATACTAAGGCCTCGGTAATACAATATCTACAAATGTGTAACGAAATTAGTCCATCACTAATTAAGGCGAGTAAAACTAAGATACCTTTTCATAAAATAATGATCTTTTATCTCTATATTATCACATTTCCGACAAATTCAAAAAATCATATTCCTTTAAATTATATTAAAAAATACTTCGCGGTGAAACTAATATCACAGTAAACAAATATATTGTCATTACGTAGGTGCCTGTATGGTGGTTGGTGACCTCATAGTTCATACTACGCGTACAATAATTAATTAGTGAAGCAAATTGAAATTATGGCACGGTATATAAACAATAATTATACCATGTGTAATGTTTACGAGTAAATTGAAATACCATACAATTTTACATTCCTCCTGTGTTCCTTTTGTTCCTTATGTTCCTCTTGGTTATGTAGAGTGTCAACTACGTAATGGTTGTGTTTAACATTTTTCACACGACAGTCGTTATGTTTCATGAAAGAACGGATAGAATCGTATGTATGGTATAGAGAAAGATAGTTTCAATGGGAATAAAAGTCAATATTTGTAAAATTGTAATGTTGTGATATAGTTATATTGTGTTTAAATGATAATTTTAAATTATTTTGTTGCACTTTTCTGGCTCCTTTGTACTTGAATTGTGATTTTATGTATTTTTATGTTGATGAAATATGATATAGGATAATTATTTTTTTATGTTAGTTTGTATGCGAATTTTGTTTAGTACGAACAAAAATGAGCTATACTTTTTATAATAACGTATTATTTCCAGTGAATATAAATAAATAATTTTAATAAATCTTTAATCTAATATATAAAATTCTCGTGTCGCGGTGTTTGTAGTTAAACTCCTCCAAAACGGCTTGACCGATTCTCATGAAATTTTGTGTGCATATTGGGTATGTCTGAGAATCGGACAAAATCTATTTTTCATCCCCCTAAATGTTAAGGGTAGTCCACTCCTAAATTATTATTATTACTATTTTTTTATTTTTAAAATATATTTTTTTTATGATATGATATTTTTTACAGCATTAAAAAATACATACAACCCCTAATTTTCACCCCTCTACGATTAACCCCTATTTTTTATTATAAATGATATACATGGCAAAACGACGTTTGCCCGGTCAGCTAGTTGATCAGCAATAATTTTACGAGATTTTTTAGCTATCGAAAACTTCAGCGATTGAAATCTTTTTAATTTCTAGGTTAATAAAAAGTCGATGGCATTGACTTGTAAATTGTAAAAGTCTAAAAGTGTAGACTAATTAAGATAATAAATTTAAGTTTTTATGATTAACTTATCTCTGTCAAATTATTTGCAATGAATTGGATATTTTAGTTCTATAGAAAATATTAATAACTCTAGCTTGCTTTGACTAAGAATCCTAAGGGAATTGAAAAACTTAAATTTAAAAAAAGAATAATTCCAATGATGTACAGCGATTCGAACGTACGACTTCCGGGTTGACAGCGTGTGCCGGTTCCAGCGATTAGACCACTGCTCTCATGTAGAAGATATGAAAACAGTAATAAATAGAACAAAGGATTTCGCCAAGTAGAAGCATTCGCATATTCAAATGTGAGCAGTTTTCTTTCGTGTTAGTCAATTAAGTATTTTTATTTGAATTAAGATAAGTATAGTTCGTTTGTACTTTTTCGTACTTCTACTGTTTAATTAATTCCTAGTGAAATGTTTTCACGTGTAGGAATGTTTTATTTGAGAACTGGCAGTAAATATAGAATTAATTTATTTATCGAAGGTTCATATTATGTACAACTACATTGCGTTATCTAGAGTCTGGCTAATGAAAGAAGATAATTGAATTATTTGAAAAATTTCGGAAGGCAATACAAATTCAGTGATTGAATTTCTTAGGTTAGTGTGATTTATTGTCTTGATACTTCATACAATTACTCATTTTTATTTCTATTATATATTTTTTCCGAATGGTTAACAGGTATAACAGCCTAAACTTTGTTTTATTTGATAGAATATTTCGATTCTTTCGCAGGATTCGATTATTTCGAATAAAGTTGTGTTTTATAATAAATATAGTTTTAGTTTTCCATGCAATGCTAGTCATTTTAAGTATCAATAGTAAAATACTAAATACGTATAGTATTTAATTTCATAGTAATACAGTTACTATCAATGTAGAAAATAATAAAATAAAATCAACTATCAAGTAAGTTTAATCCAAAAAATATATGAAACTTTTAGGGATACCATACTATTTTTTTTTTAATTTGACGCGCTTTTTCGTTATCTTCTTTCATTAGCCAGACGCTATATAATTTTAGTTTTTATATTTTCGATTTTAAGACATATGTAGTATTCATAAATGTATAAAAAAAACATGGATTTGTGTTCGTATAAAACAAATTAACTGAAATTGCCTTGAAAAAATTAATTATCAGTAAGAATTACGTTTTACAAAACTTTTACGATTATTAAAAGTACGAATCAAAGTAGTGTAACGTGAGTATGACTTGTGAGTGGGACACCTGCGCGGGCGCCGCCCGTAGGCGGACGAGCTGCCCGTCCTCCCATTACGCTATTCGAGTCGATAACTTTGATTGAATATCGATAAACCCTATCTCAAATTCTTTGTTGTATTAAATGTTTTAAAACAAAAAGTGAGGCTAGTTATGTCAAATTTTTTATTAATAGCAATTAAACTCATTTATTCTAATCGGATGACGGAGGTAGAACCTAATTATTTTACAATTAACGTTTTAAAGCAAAAAACTAAAAATAACTCGATATTTGAAATAATATGTAATTCTAAATTCAATTCAATCTCTAAACATAAAACATTTTTCACTTACATTTTAAAAATGAACTAAGAACTATTTATTAATTATTTTATAAAATCGAAACAATTTTATATATCATGGTTTGCGAGGCAATTTTTTTAATTTTGTGAAAAAAATTAGTATACTATGGGATAATGTAGCTATAGCATATGGTCAAAGAACTTTTGAAATCGGCTCCGTAGTTTAAGAAACAAACTGCAATTTTTTTTATAGCTTAATCGAACTGTTAATGCCTGTTCTTGCCCGTTCTTCTCAGAACAAGGCCTCCTGGTAGTTTTGCGAACGGATGGCGTAGTCTTGCTCTTTCGCAAATTTTGTTAACATTTTTGACATTCATAAGCATGCCCTAAGACGCATCTAAATTGAATAAACGTATTTTGATTGGTTTTGATTTGATTGAATCATTATTAATTAGTATGAAAATACACACATTACATCTGTTATTTGGTATCAAACTATTTGACAAATAAGTTGGATGGGTTTCACGACTGTCTACAAACAAAGCTGTGCGCGCACACTGCTAACAGTTTAGTCGGATATTCTGATTTAAAAAAAGGCAAATTTTTTAGCGTAATCTAGAATTTTGATTTGCATCTATCGCTATAGATGCATGTACCCGATACCTTCTCCGTTGTATAAAAGCAATAATATTTATATGCAATGTCGTAATCTTCATTACTAGGAACTTATTCACTTCAAAAAAATAACTAAAACATTATTTTTGAGCGGTCGGGCGTCGGCCAACAGGTGTGCAAGCTTTAAGCCAGATAAAAAGTTTGCGGGGCTTTCTCAAAACTTTCCTCAAAATAATATTAGTTATATTATATATATATATAGTATAGATTGTACGACAAGTTCTAAAATTAATTCCTTTACTTTATATGTTTGTTCTGAGTAATGATTGGTGTAAAAATAGAAATGAGGTATCGATTCTACCGTAACTGCGTTCGCGAATGTTTTACTAATGAGCTGATACTAACGATTACTTAGCATAATATAGGATTTGAAATACATTTTGGTGTACGGACAACTTTAAACGAAAAGGGTTTTTTACGTATATAAAGGTATAAAATTCACTTAATAATCATTGCAAAATATTTTTACTAGTTTTGAAATTTTTTCGTTAAAAAAAAAAAAAAACTTCTTAATATTAGTATCGATTAAATAAACTAAACATATATACATTAAAATGCTTATGTCACCTAAGCATATCTGCTTACGTGGCATTTGAATAGTTACCTACCTATAAATAATGCCACATATGCCACGCCACGAATTACACTTGCATCAAAATCAATAATCGGGCCTGCGCTGTATGCAAGTCTGGGATACTAATGCACAGCGCAAGTGCAAGCCCTGATCCTAGAAAATCTAGGCTCAGCTAGGTTGCCAAGGCACCAAGACTTGCGCAATAACATTCAAAATTTTATCGATTAAATACACAAGTACATTTAAAATTATTACTCAGCATACACACATACACGCACATATAATGAAGTTATGTCGGTCCGGAAATAGCAAAATAATAATTATAAAACATTTATGGGAATTGCCTTTGTTTTAATAAATATGTTTGTCTCAAAAGATGATTTATATATTACATAAAAATAAAGACAATGAGAATCCTATTTAGATAAACGTGTCCGGTCATAAAATGATCACTTGTTGCTTAGTTATATAAACAGAAGTTCAAAGTGACGTGTAAAGATTTTTTGTAGGAAATTGAAAGAGATTTTAGTAGGTACTGAATAGCTCAATAAAATACTTGTAATAATTAAATAAACGTTGTTTTTAGGGTACAAAGGTTATATTAATTTTAAAAATAGAACTTCAGAACAGCCTTGCGATTCTGTAACTCGCTTTTCTCACAGCGGATTTCACAGCGGCGGTCGCGCTTAAATCAGTCGTGAAGCAATCATTTTATGATTTGGCATTCTGATAAACAATAAACTACAAGCTCCCTCCTTATCAGAATGCCAAATGTTACAGAATCGCAAGGCTGAACAGAAATCATAAAAATTCATTGTTAACAGTGTGTGTTATAAAAAGCGATAGAAATTAAAACATAGAATGGTTATGAGGTATAGGTACTTTGCTACGGACTTGAACACACAGATGCAGGATTGGGGTATTATAAAAAAAGACTTACTTTGAGTTTGACCAAACTCGCAATTATAATGATTAGCGCCACAGCGAGGTACATGCACCTTTTTTTATGAACGATATGAGAATGATCCGGGTCTACGCGATGATACTCACCAGTTGGTGGTCGCGAAGTAAAGTGATTCGTTTCGTTGGAGGGTCCTATGGATCGATGGTGGCACGCATGCGCTCTGCTGTAACTACGCAGAATTTCTGTCACCTTTGTCCTTTACCGCTACTACGATAAACGATAGTGAAAAGTGAGTTACCATGGCAGTTATGATAAAAATATGCCACCCTCAAAGTATTGGTTTCTTGATACTCCTTAAAGACAAGTCATTTGCCATTCAATTCATGCTTTGCAAGCCATCCTTATCAGATGCCGTTGTCTTTTTGGTGTAACGCCGCTAATGTGTTATCACCAACCAATTTTACGTACATAAAAAAACAATGTTATCACAACCGGGGTTCGAACGCATGGTCTCATGGTTGAAAATCACCTACGTACCGCTAAGACAACACTGTATGCTTTTGACTATATCGCAGTTCCGTTGAAATGTGATGTCACAAAATTATTGTCAAAAATGTTCTCTCTAGTTCATTATTTTTATTATTCAGTGTCACGATATATTTACAGTTGGAAAGTTTATTTAGCTATTACTTTAATACTAGATTAATCGTTTACGTAACCAAATTAATTATGTATTAAAAAACTTTAGATATGGACAATACACAAAAAAAAAGAATAAAAAACATGTTTGGTAGATGATGGATTCCTAATTCCTTATTAAATGAAAATGAAGAAAGTTTTTATCAGAAACTGCAGTTGTGGAAATTATATGCATTTTTAGAGTAAGCTTCATTATCAACCCCCATCCACACTCTCACCAAAGCGTAAATACGTGAGCGCTGTAGTGTGGACGGTGCGCTCGTGTTCTTTCGTGTGCCCTCCCCTCGCACTGCCGCTCCCCTTTTGCATGGTTTTTGGGGCTCGAGAAAACGAGGCGAGAGGATCAACCATATTCGCGCGCTCACTCACTTTGTTGTCAAGGACTGTAAGGACGTAAGGGTAACGAGTTGTGTATGCCTTTCATAGAATTTTATCAAATGGAATCAATTATTTGAATAGAGGGATCGGATAAGCATAGAATTTAATATACCTATACAGAAAGTTAAACAGTAAAAAACATTAATGGTGACTTTTAGATTACACCTAAGAAATAATCTTCAAATTGATTGATAATTTATTTATATTTATGATATAAACGCAGGGCATTATAATATTGAAAGGCACATAAAGTAGCTAACGCATTTATTTCAATAACGTCCATCTTGTTGATGTAGCGAGCAACTACATAAATCGGGAGTGTTGATATCTACCACTCGTGTAGCCTTCACTCACCAAGATTCGTGAGGGCCGCAACGAGGCGCCATGGGAGAGTCTGGAGACGTCTTTATAATGGATATAGTCATAACGTCACTGTAGAATGATATACTCGTATGTCAAAAAATCATTTATTTTTTATTCCTAGACTCTTATGTCATTGAACTGGTATATAATCATGAAGTAAGGAGTTATTTATGTTATTAATAAATAAGTCCTTTTACCATATAAAACTATGGACAAAAACACATAATAATATTTTTTCTTCATTCTTCTTCAGATTTGAATAATTTTTTTCGTTTCCTGTAATGTTTGGTTCTCTGCCAGGTTATCATTACACATCGACGATAAACATTTTTTGCTGAGAGTAAACATAATCATCTTATATAAAAAATCTGATACATAGTTATATTAAAATTAGGACAAGTAACAAAAACAAACCTACCTAATTGGTTGCTAATTAATATTTACCAAGTTTAGTCGCTTTATAAATAACATTATTTAAATTCAATGCCATCTTTGAAAGCATGATGAAACTACAAGGAGTCAATCGCAAATACAAATCTAAAACCTTATTAATATTGTAAGAACATGCTAGATGTCGCTTTTGACAAATTATGTATTTGTTTTTTGTGGTGATTACCATTCACTATTTAAAGTAATTAAATATTTTTAAGTTTGTTATTATTGTGCGGGCTGTAAAGTAAGAAGTATTAATAATTGCAATTGCAATAATTTATGCTTGAGGTTTTAAGAAATTCCGAAAGATGGCGTTAGTATTAGCAATACAAAATATAGCTATTGTTGAACACTTTCTTTTTATATTTATTATGTATTATAATATAAATATTAATAATTAAGAGTTTTATTATATATAATTAACCACGTGTTATTAATATTTAGGTAAATAAACGAAAGTAATGCCGTAAACTTTGCCAGGCTTGATTTATTAGACATCATATTTGTTGAAAACCGTGAAATCTACACAATAGCTTGACGTTTATGGAAGTATTTGATCCAAACAATACACAGATTTCATTAAATTTTATTGTTTAGAAATTGTGCAATATCATATTTCCACTAACGTCGACTTACGAAGATGAAATCATAATATAAAGATTTATAACGAAATGCGCTCCATCAAGTATTCTTGTGGTATCGCATAAAATGTTTATCGTAAAAGACGACGTACGGGACGTCGGGAATAAATAAAATGCTAATCCGCTTTTACTAGAGATACTTCTATTTTGCAACATCAATCTTAATAATTCCATTGAACTATTCTAAGTAGAACAAAATAAAACTTTACATACTATAATACAGAATGAATATTTTTGTAATCTCACAGGAGAGCGATATTTAGCAAGACTTAATTTGTTTGATTATTGTTCCGTAGTATTTTCTCTCATTTATTTATTCAAACGAGCACGTGGAGACGGAAAACATGAGATTGGCACATAAAGCTTGGAAACGCCGGAAAATGGTAAGCGGGTACAGATCTCGATTGTTGTGTATTATGTATAATAAATGAGATAATTATTTGATTTTGTCCTCTTGGGCTGTAGAGTTCAAGTACACAGGCGCTAATGAAAGATTTAAGTTCGCGCCTGATAGATAGTATCGGTGACCCGAGAGCTGATCGCAATACGGCGAGGAAATGCTGCCGGCATTTATTGTACATTGCCATACCAAACTTTATTTTTTTTAGAACAGGGGCACAATGGGCAGGAGGCTCACCTGCTGTTAAGTGATACCGCCGCCCACGGACACTCTCAATACCAGGAGGCTCGCGAGTGCGTTACCGGCCTTTTAAGAATTGGTACGCTCTTTTCTTGAAGGACCCTAAGTCGAATTGGTTCGGAAATACTTCAGTGGGCAGCTGGTTCACACAACATTGTGGTGGTGCGCGGCAAAAACTGCCTTGAAAAACGCTCAGTTGTTGAAATTTGTTTTGGTTTGCTATTTATGCATTTTTATTATTATTACTATGTAGGTTAAGAATATTTTGAATACTGTAAATTTATCGTGATATTCTATTTTCTTCAGGAGGAAACGGGCAACCAGCAGAAAAAAATACTCAATATTAAGTGATACCGCCGCCATGGATATTCACACTGACAGGAGGTACTCTACGTTGCCGTCATTTAGATTTGGCTTGCTCTTCTTTCCTCAACTACACACTGCCTCATCTGAACATTTAAACGAAGCTCGATCAATGTTCTTAAAGCGATATTGTCTAAGTTTGGGGATAATGGCCTTCGACGGGACTCGTTAGTTTAGTTACGATTAGAGATCGCCCCAGCTTCGCTCCATCTTCCTCTGTATATCGATTTTGCAAATAACAATAGCATTTATACTATAAATTTACTTAATTGTTGTATCCTTTGACCACAATAATATGTCTACAGCTAGGACTAAGCTTCAGAAATTGACACATATTATTCGCTGAACATTAGTCAACGAACTACATATGTTAACGGACCCTTTATTATTTCTTTTACCTTTTGCTAGTGTCTATATTAATTAGTTAATTTTTTCATTATGTATTTATTGAGCTTAACATGCTAATTAATTCCTATATTGTAATTTCCTAATTAATTTCTTATGTTTGTTTTTTATTTTGTGTGTAAATTCTGTATTCTGAATTCTTGTCGATTTAGGGTCATGTGACCCATTAGGATAGCACCGTGTTTTTTGTAAATAAATAAATAGCATATATTATGTTTAAGCAAGCTCAATTAAACGCATAAAATCTTAAATATATTGTCACCGCCGGGATTAAATTATTTAACTAACAACTCTGTTTAATAATATAAGTAAAGACAGCGTTATTAGCATTTTAGTTCTAATCAGACAATACGATCATAAGTTATATAGTACTAGTAGACTCGACCTATCGGCTGTGGCTTAGATTTTTGTAATATTACATAGTAGTAAACTAATCAAGAGAAAAGGCAGGAGAACACCAATCCACCATGCTTTTTTGGTGGTTATGCCATTAAATTGTAGCTTATGTGAAACGTTGGTAATTATTTTGATAAGGATCAATACCCAGGTACGAATAAAGAGCCTTTTCAAGCCGTGGTATTTTAATAAAAAAATAATAATAAAAGGACGCTTATGACGTAACTATAAAAGATAGAGACATGCTGTTGCGACATTTTTATAGATAGTGATGTGTCCTGAAAAATTGTAATACATCATTTTGTTCTATCATTAATAGCTTTCGCAGCGCACACGATTGAAGGAAGTTTTTTGTTTATTTTTTTACACCTTGGGTTAGATTATTCAAGTTTTAGTAAGCATCCCTAATTTTTTTGAAAAAAAAAAAACATAACCTATGTCACTCGGGAATAGTGTAGCTTGCCAACGGTGAAAGATTTTTTTAAAATCGGTCCAGTAGTTTCGGAGCCTATTCATTTCAAACAAACAAAAAATTAAACCTTTTCTCTTTATAATATTAGTATAGATTTCAATTTATACAGCCATATTATACTAACAATTTCATTATTCAATCCCTCCGTTATAAAAGGATCGTTACTTGTTGTTTGTGTACAGTTAAGTCTTTATTCATTACCTGCGTAGACGTAGTGCGAAAGTTTGCATTGTATCTCACAAACAAAGGCTATTTGTATGACGCAGGATTTATAAAAGTGCCTTCGTGAAGAAGGAAAAATTCTAAAGAGCGTGCATTAGAATGTATACCGTTGGAAAAGTTTGAATTATGAGCTTAACAAAAATGTTTTCAGAAAAATAACATGACTTTCTTACAACTTTTAATTTGTTAGAGTTTCTTTTCGCGTTTATAATAAGGCTTACTTTATCACACTTAAAATTCTAAATAGTTGGAAAGGAATGTTGTTCTCATTATGTTAAGAAAATAAATATCACATTTTTAAATTAAACACTGCAGGGTTGAGGACAACTGTATGGAAAGAACCAAGGGGAAGAAGGAGAAGTCGCCCAAAAAAAAAAGTGGATCGAAGAAATAGAAGCGGTAGCAGGAAACGAATGGAAAAAGAGAGCCATAGACAGAGTCAGTTGGAAAAAGCTGGAGGAGGCTTTTACCCGTGAAGGTGTTCCGATCGACAGTACTGAAGGAAGCTAGGGTATAGGATAAAAAATATATATATATATATAAATGTAAAATAATCTAGGCTGTATATTATAATTTGTTTTTGTCATGATTGGAAATAAAAAATATTATTATTTTTATGGCTATTAAATTAACCACAATTTAATAAACAAAATCGTGATGTCACACTGTATTTTCTAATCTCTGTAACTGTCAATTTTCATTCATTTCATTTCATAGGCAACTCGATCTACTACTACTCCAGGATGGAAATTAGCACTTCATTTTGTTGCTTAACCTTTAAAATCTATGTATGCGCGTAAATAATTAAACATTCAAGCACTAAATAAAATACATTTTCGTAAAACCTAAAACTGTATGTACGTAGTGATTGAATAATTAGGGAAGAAAGCTTTGACGAATTACCCTTGGGGTACTTTTTGGAGTTGGCTGAAAATTACAGATCATAAGACTGAATAAAATTGCGAACTCTTCAACATTATGTTACACTCGTTCCGACCGCGTTATTTATTCATAACATGTACGATTCTTTTTATAACAAGCTTTGCACGCGTTTCTGTCTTTGAATTAGGATAAATACGTATACGATTATTAAAGTATATTAAATATATTATTTACAGATTTTGCATCAGAGACATGGTCGTTGATATAAAGACAAGAATGGATAAAAAATTCTGCTCTATAGTGATGACTTCAGGTGTCCAGCACGCCCGAGCGATAGATAATTTTAAAAATCGGTTGTCTGTAAAGTCGGTTTACTGACGATAGTTGTACGTGACAACGTCACGAATCGCTCACTCAAGTAGGAGAGAGACAGATGTCGAACGCTGAAGAGCGCGGAGTCCGATTGTGCCCCTCAGTCGCTTCGCGCTCTCGCTTGCACTTCAAGCCTTAAATGGAACGCCTCAGAGCGAGGTAACGCCGCATGAGTCATGTTTTTTCGTGCGTGCAGCCGGCTCCATCGATTTATAAGACGTTGTCACGTCAAAAAAATTTGACTACTTCAGAATGTCTGTATGATGAGGAGGTTAATGCGGCGAGCGTGTGTTACTTTGGTGGCAATTGCCACGCGAGAAAATTATGGAAGGATTTTTATGTAAATTAATCTGGCCACATAGTCTGGCAATGACCGTATGTTTGATGCTCTCAAACACTATTAGGGTTCAACCGTAGAAAGAGAATATAAACTTCGTTACAGACCACCTGTGCAAGATCTGAGCAAATGAGGTTAAGAAACATACCAGATAAACCTAACAGATATTAGAATGAATTTCGAGAAACATTGATTTTCCTTAGATCTCGGGAAAACCAAAGTGTGTTCAACTGTTCCGCTCGCGTTTATGTCTACCGTAAAATTTTTATACAACTATTAAATGCTTCATAGGTGACGCAGAGTAAACGTTTTATTGCTTCAACTCTCTCTAGAAATCTTTCATAATAGACTCGTAGAAAAAATAATCGTTATTAATACTTATCAACCGCTACCGTAACTCTTATTAGATTTAGGCTTTTTAATCGATTCACGGTACAAATATTACTAAGATTAAATTAAAATACTATATTTTTATTAAATTAAAAAAAACAATTGAATGAGAAAACAATATCAACCTTAACATTATTTAAACGGAATTTAACTGGTCCTGGTTCTAATTCATGGTTATTTAAAAAAAAATACAAAACTGAGCGCTTTTTAAGGTAGTTTTGCCGCGCATCACCACATTGTGAAACCCGCTACCCACAGACCTATTTCTGAACCAATTCGACTTAGGGTCCTTCAATAAAATAACATACCAATTCTTAAAACGCTGGCAACACACTAGCGAGCCCTCTGGCCATTGCCCCATTGTTTCAAAAAAATGCTAAAACTATTTCTTCGCAGGAATACTCTAAGGTTAAGAGATAATTATTAATGTAAATATAATAACTATATTAAAATACACACATATTATAATAATACATAATATTCAACGGAAATCAGGGCCAAGCTACGAACTTTCATGTTACTTTGTTTTAACTACTCGTTATATCACATCTCACTTTTACCCGTCTTTTATGCAAAGTTGTTTGGCCACGAAATTGGCTTTCCATAATTGATTACTTCATGTCCCGTGGCCCATGGGCAGGGGGCAATATATTTTTTGTACGTAAGTTTCTCTTCAAATATTTATTTCATATAAACTTGATGATGTCAGATATTGTTGTACTATTTAATAATACATGAGTTGGTATGTTTTGAAGAGAGTGTCTACCAAACTTTTGGCAAGATATCACGTATTCTAAGCTTTGTAGAATTGTTTAATGTTCTACGTAGAGCGGAATAATTGGCAATATTATTTCTTCAGTATAAGGCCTATTAGATGTGTGACAGTGCGAGCGACTATTAACCCATTTTTCTTTATCAAAATTTAATCTAGAAGCAAGTGGCCATAGACCAAGGGAGATACAGTTGTATTGCTACGAGATTATTAACACATAGATGTCTTTAACGCATAAGGGATCCCATAGAAGATGAGTGTACAACTAAGTCGGCCCGCCAATTAATCTAGTTCAGGAGCTGTCAATTTTTTTTTTCAGCATTAAGTTTGATACGTTTTGTGCTGTCCAAATAAGATTATGCACGGGAACTAACTTCATCTTTTGTATATGGTGAGAATTTGACATTTGAGAGAAGTCAAAATAAGAACTTATTGGATAAAATATGCCGTGTTGTTCATAGCCTTTAGAACAAAGGAATTTTTCCAGAGTAATCGTCGCCTGAGCCCGGGAGACGCCAAGCCCACCGGACCTAGTTGTAGTAAATAAAGTCCCTTTTAGGAAAGTGGAGATTTGACACTCCCCTGCTACCTTGCTTCTCGGCCACAGATCTGCCTGATCGCGTGGTTAATAGGCTAGTGTTCCTATCGTCATGATCTTAGAACAATGTCGTATTTGAAAAAAATCTAAAATCCACTTTTTATCATACTTGGATAGTGATAGTACATTGACTAAATATTACGTCTACATTAAAAAAAGTGACGGATTTGATAGACGCTCATTGATTTTTCTAGAAAACTGTGTAATTTAAAGTTATTATATTTATTTAGTTTCAAAAGAATCCCTTTTGATGCTTGTATGCCAATTTTCAATACTATAGAATATGAATTAAAACAGTTATGACAAAAAACTAAACTAACTAACTAAACATAATTATATTATTTTGAAATGGCTGCCCTGTAAAGTAAACTATTTGTCAGATCCGTCACTATTCTACAACTATGACGCCATGTACATAAAAGATTTTTTTAAAGGAAATATGAAAGTAGTCTTATACAAAACAAATCTGAGAAAAACTCCTCTTCCGTGTTGGCATCAAATGAACGTCGTGTTCGTTTGATGATGATTAAATAAAAACACATTCCTAACCCCGAAGCGAGAGAAGAGCAATAATATACCTTTATTTTTGCTTTTAAACAACGTGTAACCCGGACAAAAACCCATTGAGGTGGAATTCCGCCTCGGGCTTGACCTTTTGTTATACTTGTTAGTTCTGGACCCTACCAGGGAAACGAAGGTTTTACTTGCTTAAATATTTTCCATATTCCACTATAACAATTTTTATTTTTAAAGTTGTCTCGCAGACGTAAATTGATAATTAAATATGATCAAAATCTGTGTTTCAAAGGTTTAACAGATAACAACAACACCGAATTTCAACAACGCTCCCTTCGTCACTCACGTCATTTTTGGAATATCATGGAATTCTGTTTAGCAATTTCACATTACGTCTTGACAAGCGGAGGGAGCTTGTAGTTTATTGTTTATCAGAATGCCAAATCGTAAAATGACTGCTTCACGACTGATTTGAGCGCGACCGCCACTATGAAAACGGCTGTGAGAGTTCGAAAAGTGAGTTACAGAATCGCAAGGCTGTTATATATATGTTTTCTATGCGATGATGTCATGATTGTAATATTACAAATGTTCATAATTTAACATTGTCTGAAGTAAAAATTAACATGAACAAGATATTTATAATAGAGTAATATAAAAAAACTACTCATCTCAAAACATCTGAAAATTCTGACCATAATAATTACGATCATGGTTGTTCAATGTTCGGATTCCATACCCATGAGGAACATTTTTCTACAGATAACAATAGTTTTTACGTACGATTTTTAAATATGACAAATAAAATTTTAAACTTTTTTTTAAACATACGTTTAAATCGTAGATAACACAAGACATTAGGTAAGTGGAGCCTATGAGCATTGAACTATAAATGTTTGCACGTGTTAGCCCATTTGCGTAACATATATGTATAACTAATCGCAGTACAGTCAGAACATTCACAATAAATTTGAATGGCTCATTGGTCTAGTGGTTAGTACCCCTGACTGCGAATCCAAGGGTCCCGGGTTCGATCCCCGGCTGAGACAAACATCGATGTGATGAGCATTTGGTATTGTGCTTTTAGGTCTTGGGTGTTTAAATATGTATTTATATGTCTAATATATATATAATATGTATGTATATCCGTTGCCTAGTACCCATAACACAAGCTTAGCATGGGACTAGGTCAATTTGTTATGAATTGTCCAATAATATAAATATAACATAAAAATACTAGTTCTACTTTAGCACTTTTTAATCCGTTATTAAGGAAGGCTTAAAGCCAATTGACAATTCTTGTAATTGCCAAGAAAGGGTACAGTTATAAGTGATTAATTTGATGAATCTTTCCAAAACTCAATAGAACCGAACTGTATAAATATGATAAAGATAACGAATTCAGAGGTTTAGCTTCTAACAAGGATAATAAGGTTAGTTAAGGCTTTGAGGGTCAAACCTTCTTGTAATGTTTAACGCAATCAAAAGGGATTTTGCTAACAACTTATAACGTATTTATCATGAAATAGTTACAATTTTACAATCTCAATGTGCCTTAATAAGCATATAAAGATAGGTAAAACAAGACACATATGATACATTAAGGATTTAATTGCCTATTTGATTTTCGTCGGGATCTCCGGATGCCTTTGCTGACTGTCGTCGCAGTAGTCCTGCAGGGTATGAAACTTTTTATTCAATTCTCTGTGGTGGATTGGTGGCAAGTCCCAAACTTAGTTTAAACGCTTTTGCAAGGGTCCCTGTGTCGAAAGCGAGAATGTTTCAAAGCCTAAGCAGAAGCGGCGAAATTTTGTGATGCGACTATTGGCAACCTTAAAACAGCTTGTAACTCAGTCTCCATGTCTTTCAAACGGGAAACTGCTTAATGTCAGAGCATATTGCCAGATTTGGTGCGAGATTAGCCGCCTCCCTTCGGTACCTCGAACCTTCTGGTCTTTTGCAATAGCTGGGAAGGGAACCAAGGGAATTTTTTCAGCTCTCACCACTATACAAGGAAGATGACTAGCTGGCCCACACCGCTAAGGAGAAGGCTGATCTTCTGGGCTATCTCTTTGGGTAAATTCTACTTTGGATGACCGAGGGACGGCACCACCGGCTTTATTGCGATATGATACTTTGATGCCTGAAATTATATTCCGTAAACGTGCCATCCGCAAAGCTTTATCTTCCTTGGACATTTAACATAAAGTCTCTTTTAATAACGTGTGAATACATGTCGTAGGTTAATAGGCTCCACACTACTTATTTGATAAAATTAAATAAATTGTTCGCCTTGGCTTTCGCCATCTTGTGAATTTGCGAGCAGTGTTGGCGTAGTGGCTTCAGCATGCGACTCTCATTCCTGAGGTCGTGGGTACGATCCCCGGCTGTGCACCAATAGACTTCCTTTCTATGTGCGCATTTAACATTCGCTCGAATGGTGAAGGAAAACATCGTGAGGAAACCGGCTTGCCTTAGACCCAAAAAGTCAACGGCGTGCGTCAGGCACAGAAGGCTGATCACCTATTAGATTACCAAAGGATTATGAAAACAGATACAGAAATCTGAGGCCCATAAAAAGATTTTAGCGCCATTAATTAATTATTTTTTATTTTTTTATCTTGTGAATTCACATATTCCTTGTACTTCCAATAAAAGAAACAGATCTATATGGAAGTCGTCTTGCTCTGGGATACTTAATTCATCCAGAGCCAACCAGAACCAATTTCTTCCTTCAGAGGGCCTCTGCCCTCGAAGTCACTTTCGCAATGTTATTGTATTTTCCTACTACAGTGTCATGTTTATATAATTTGTTAATATATTCATTAATTATTGTTATTATTTGGAATCCCATACCACAATGCCATTGACGTACTGTCAAGGTCGTGAAACTCAATTCAAAACCCAATTTTCCTTACACATTTGCAAGATTAAAGGACGCACAGATCAAAAACTTCATACAGAATTCGCACCACGTATGACTTGAATATAAAACATAATGAACTAGATGATGTATAAGATTTCCCTATAACTGGAAACATACAAGGGCTATATAAAGTCATAGCAAGAGCAATCTAATATAAATAATAAAAAAGGTCGTTGATTTTATGAATAGCTTCAACGGTTTATAGCTAAAATTCATACAAATAGCGAATTTTATGTTTTATCTCTGTGCTATACCCAAACTGCTTTATAGGGTTCGTTACCGGGGACAAGGCTATAAAGTCAAGTCATAAACTATAAATTGATTTAGGATTTCATGATCCATAGACAGATGTTAAATATTATAATAGTTTGGAATACAGTGCAGTACCTAATTATTTAAGGATAAAATACACTTCGGTAATATAAAAACTAGGATTTAAACTCTATTTAAGAAGCAACCTTTTCCTTTCTTATCAATGTAGCGCTCAAATTAACACGACTAGTAACCCAGAAAAGTTCTGTGATCGCGCGTAAATTCTATATTCAAAATTTGATATAAAGTTTTGCATTAATATTGGGAGCAGCAGATCATAGCATCGACTACCACACGCGAGTTCTGCTGTAGTGAAATTGAATTATCATTTGTATATTTGAATCGATCTAAAAGTATCTCGTATTCAGCTTCCCGGGCTTATTACCGGGCTCTCGTATGTGAAAAAAAATCAAATGTTCCAACCTATGCTTGAAATTGACAGTCATGCCTTATCATTTATACGATAATAGTTTAAGTAACAATAGATAATTTTAGACAAAAATATTTACTTATCTTTCGGAACCCTTTAGAAAATAAATTTGGAGCGAGGAGCGCATTCCATTAAACGTAGAGAGGGTTGAGAGCGCTCCAACACTTGTCGCTACCCAGTCATTTGCGTTATATTATGTCCTACTTGACAATACTTCGTAAGGAGCATATGCTTTGTATGACTCGAGTCTTACTAGTACAATGAGTGCAACATGAATGAAAAATGGTGTTCAACAAGCAAATGAAATCGTAACTAATAGGTTATTTCTGAGAAGTCCATATATTTTTTTGTACTATTTACTTTGTTCGCTGTAAGGTAAAGTTGTAGTACGGCATTTTTGTTAAATAATTATATTTTCTGGTAAATTTGAGATACGAAAAGTATTATTTTATATCAATATTTCAGAATTACAATTGCATTAAATTAACTTTTTTTTATATTTGTAGATGTTATAATTTAAAAGTTGCCCAGTATTTAACAAATTAACATTGTATATTCCTAAATATCAAAATCACTATTAAATCTTCTTCTTCTTTTGGTAGTTCTCCTTTACAGGAGGCCGTCAGTTTCGTAAAGCGTGTCTTGTCCTGGGCCAGATGTAGCAACTCTTCGTCTATCGCAATACCTAACGTTGCGAAGCGACGATTTTTTACTTCTACCAACACGCCGTTTAACCTGAATTTTAGCCATTATAATTAATTGAAGTAGATGGTGGCGGCCATGGAAAATGTTCGATATTTAATGTTATTTTTGAAGATTCCAACTCCAATAAGAACTTTTTCGTTAGAGACTTTCTGGATCCTGTCTATAAAAAGCATGCAACGATAACAGCACATCTCAAATCCTTTTAAGCGCCTATAAAATCATGACACTCTAAATTTTACATTAACTTATGCAATACTCTACCTTAAATAGCTTAAATATTGACGACAAGCTACAAATTAGGACAACGCCTTTTGCGATTTTGTTAAAACAAATTCTCTTACAAAGCAAGTAATTATGTGTAAGCCCCTACGTACCTGCGTAAACGTAAGTAAATATGTTACAACAGTAAATAAAGCCTTGTTTTGTTACCCTTAAGTGTATTGTGAACACAAAATTATTCAACCCCTTAAGCGTGTGGGTTATACAAAATTATCGGTTTGAATTTATAAGTGGTTAAGCAATTACTTTATTGTGTGTTTAATTGTACATAATTACACTTGTAGCTAGTTTAACTTAAGGGCTTTTAAACTTAGAACAACGGTACTAGCAGATATTCTGATGTGAAACCTTTTTAGTTTTTTTATAGTTCTTTAATGAGTTTATAGTTTTGCAACACAAAATATAAAAAGTTTCACCTCCGCAACAGCCCTGCGATTATAAACAATAAACAATAAACTACAAGCTCCCACCTTTTCAGAATGCCAAATCATAAAATGACTGCTTCACGACTGATTTGAGAGCGACCGCCGATGCGAAAACCGCTGTGTGAGTTCGTGAAGTGAGTTACAGAATCACAGGGCAGAACTCATTTTTACAAATAACCCCATGGCTATACCGAATTTGTAATGTTATACCTAAATTAGAATATTGTCATACTTTACGATAACTTTGATAATCTTCCATAATTATATTTTTTGTGACCAGGAACTTTAGCAAGTATTCCAATAAATATTCATATTTTGAAGGTAGCTTAAGATTCAATTTCTGAATTGAACAAAGGTTTAATTGTAAGAAGTAAAACTTGTCTTTTATAGAAATTTAATCTATTACTTTGAGTGTCCTTGTCTGTGAAAAGTTGGACACGACCTCCAGTGAATTAATAATAGGAAAATATTAGGCTTTTACTGTATGAACTATACACCTATATTTTGAATATTGGTCTGTTTTTTAAACGTTTCTAACATAATTGCTTTTCATAAAATTTGATTTTTTCTCTATTTCCATTTTTCCTTTTTCAAACAACTAGGATATGTAGCTATTAGATAACCCGTGTAAAGTTACTTATAAAAACTAATTTGAAAGCGTAATTGTTTCGTTACATAAATAATTGTGCATTTCGAGGAATCATTGTATGACTTGCTTCTTTGCCATACAGCTTGGACAAAGAATACATAAATAATGCATTGACCCTATTATCTGGCAAGATAAAACCCGGTAGACCGGGGCTGCGTTGGTGGGATGGAGTTGTATTGTATACCTGTATTGTAAAAAAATATATTTTTTGTACACATAACACGAATGATCAAACTTTGAAACATATACTCGTATGTATCTTACTTTTAATATTATCTACTCTAACGCTTTTTATAATATAAAACACTTTAATTGCAAATCCAATTCAAGATAACGTGTAAATCGAGAAAACTAGTTGGTAGTTTTCAATTTTCACCTAGCAATATGTTACATTCATACAACGTTTCACACTCAAAGAAGAATTTTTCTCATACGAAATGGAACTCCGACTAAAGGAATTTAAGTTTTGCGCTCACTCCTTTCCTACTTTGAAACTACATTTCTTGAAAATCAATGGTGCTGAGATGCAATTTGCCACTTTACTAAACTTTAATTATTTAAGTGACGATTAAGCGCTAAGTATGAATCCGAATCATCAAAAACGTATTGGATTTTGACATACAACAATGTCAGAAAGGCTTGGTTTGACACTTAATGCATTTTTTTATTTCTATTTATGAAATTAGTAGGAGTCATGATGTTTAATATATATATTTCGTGGCGCTTTATCGCTTTAATACGCAATCCAGAAACCACATTTCTCAAAATGTTTTACTAATAATTTTATAGCCATGTAGGTGATTTTTTGCTAACACATCGTAGTTTTTACACACATACTTGTTAGTCTGAGATATTCCGGATTTTCTCTCAATTTTTTTCTACACCACTCATGATGAAGTATTAAGCACAATATATAATAAATAAACAGTTATGGGTGCACAGGTTTGGGGCTAAAAGCACGACCTGAAGGTAGCACGTTTCTATGCTATTACTAATGAATAGTGTTTCTTCATCTAATGTTACTGAGGGGCTAATTGCAGGACATGAGAACTACAAATCGTACGTCTCTAGGCATTACTAACTAGGATTAGTTTTTCTGAATCTAATGAAATGCCAGATTAAAAATATGAAAATTTAAAAAATACGGTATTATTGCTTGTTTTGTTTGACTGATCATCATCGCTAGTTTGGACTAGAGAAGCTGTAAGATATCGCCTCGCCTGTCTGTAACCAATAAATCTTACCGCCTTGGCAAATGCCAATAAAAATATCAAAACGTAAAATAAAAACTACAAAAAATATAACTTGTATAAATCATTTATTAAAAAGTTTTTCCAATTTTATTGAATTTACATTATTAAATTTTCTTCAATATAACATGAATTTTATATTATACTATCACAATATCTAAAGACATTCATTATGCCGTAATAAAAAAGTTATATTGTTGAAAATTTCACGAAAGAAACTCCGATATTAAAATCAATGATTATTTTTATCAAAATTTTGTTATGAGAAAGTGAAGGACGGGAATAAAATTCAATTTGCTTTCCATGAGCTGGGAATATGCAATGCAAATGGGGGAATTTTATCGTAAAATCGAGGAACTCGTGATTCCATAGGTATTTTTGTGAGATGAATATTTTAGAAAGTATAACGGGCGTATTCTTTAACGTAAAATTGATTTTCGAAGCTACGAACTCAGAACTTTTTACCTTTAAGTAGGGAGAAAAAAAAAACAACTCTTTACTTGAGCTGTGTTATAATTTTACGAGAGTTCCTTTTTAAGTTTACAACGCAAGTTGTTTTAAATATAAAGTTTTATTTCCATGCGATGTTCACTATTAAATAACAGCCAAGAAACGTCTATTAGATCCAAGTAAATATTTTATTTGGATATAAGGAAGTAATAAATGATAATCTATGGTATAAATCAGGCGTAGGTAATACTATTTAAACACTTAAATACTCATTTGTCCCTTCCCTTCCTATATAATATATATATTCTATTTAGGATGTAAAGAAAAGTGACAATTTTGAATAAAATTTATTTTTTTATGAATGAGGGGTTTTGAGATTTAATACTAGTAATAAGAATAAAACGATTTCAATCATAGTGTATTAGAAAAAAATAAATAAGCGAAACTAAAGATAGATTTCAATTCAACAGAATTTTAGTACATATTTACATGGCGTAAATTGTTGGTTGCATCAGCGCATTCAGAATTTGAGCGATGAACATTATTCAACATTGTTCCACACATTCGATTCCACCTGCACCGAGTAATGTCAATGTAACTAGCAAATTCCACTGTTATTTGACAAAGATAACATTACAACGATGTTTTGTTTTATATGCAAAATAGAGATTTAGCGAATGTTTTGTAATACAGCAAACCAAATTAAAAAATTGGGAATAATACTTGAATGGTGAAAGAACTGAAGTTCTAATGAATATTACAAATAGCTGTAGAAAAGGAAATTATATTTGTTATTATAATTTATTGAAAACTTCAATAAAAATTAAAAAAAAAAAATTATCTTGAGTATATATTTTTTCAAATAGGTATATACTCAAGATAATATTTAACCTACATAGTAATAATAATTTAAAATGGGTAAATATAAAATTAACTAAATTAAAAAATTGTCAGTCTACCTTTATATATGTACCTACAAGGCGCCAAGTGTCTCTACTCCGAAAAGGGAACAAAATTGGATGAAAAACTCCTTAGAATTTAGTTTTACAAAACTTATAAGTAATTTTTCGTTTTGACACATTTGATGTTCTTAATGTAACTATTCTATTCTGTTAACTACAAGAAGTTTAGAATTTCAACAAATATCGATACGGAACATTTTATTACAAAAGTTAGTGAATCTCAATTAAAGTCATATTTTTGGTAAAAAATTTGTTCAGATATTCTAGTGAAGCGCTATATTTCAATATTTCATTGTTCCACAACAGCTGTCCTGGCAACACCTGGTCATCGTGGTATCGTATTTCATATTATATAACTATACTTTGATCTGCCTTCGTGGCTTGATTTGTCACGGCCTATTCAAATGTCATTATTTGAAATTTCAAAGTTTCTCTCAGAATAAATATAGGCCTCAGATTTGTGTTTCGTCATCTTTTGTATTTTCTCGTATTCTTAGCCTGACATAGACCGTCGACTTTTTTAGGTCTAATTTATGCCGGATTCCTGAAAATGTTGTGTCCTACACATAGGAACGCGTGATAATAGACACGCACGCGCACGACAGAAAATCCGTTGGTGCACATTCTGGGATCAAACTTACGACCTCGAAGGAGTCGCGCTGAAGCCACTTGGCCAATACTATTCTCACCGAACAAAACATAATTTGTGTTAACAAAACAAATACTTCATTTGTCCAGATTTGGCTCAATATCGCAATTTAAACAGCCTTTGAATGAGATAGTAAATATTTTCGTCTGTGACAAATGAGAGCTTTATAAATAATAAACACGCCTCCGCTTTAAGTATTTAACGACAACTTTGCTGTTGAATGTTGAGAAATGGTTTGAAAGGGTGAATTGAGACATATTTAAATTAAGGCAGCTTTGGATCTATAAGACTTTGTATGTACCTATTCTTAAGCTTCTGGGTCACTATATTAACAGCTGTTGGACCTATTGATATTGGTGCTACTGAGGTAAACCAAACACAGGTAACATGAAATACACACGTTTGAAATTTTACAGCGCCGCATTAACAGACAACTGTTAATAGTGAAATAATAAAATGGTTTTAAGAAGCTGCACAGCTCTTATTTTAGTCACAATGTATGAAATAATTCGATTATTTGACACTGAATTAATCATAATTTTCTTAGTTTCGTAATCGTATTGATACCAATACGAAAATCTTTATCCTATATATTTAATGAATTTATTTAACGAATCCACACAATGTATAATTATTGAAATACAACATACACTACTCGCTATCATAAATGGTACATTTGCGTGAACTTTGATAAATGCACAGGCTATACAAACAACACGTCAAAGACTGTTTGTACGTTGGTCTGTTCGGCGAGATTGGCCGCATGCAAGGAAATGAATTCGACACGTTCAGCTCGTTTCTATAGAGGTTATCGATTTGCCTTACCTATGTCATATTGAAAAGTTATACTTTGAAATGGGTTTTAGGATATGGAAATTCTGATTTCAATAAGGTATATATGTAATTCGAAAGGTGGATTTCTATTAAAATTTTACCGTGTATGGCTACTTTTTTACTTGTCATGAGAAAGATGGGTTTTAAGACGAAAAATATTGACCAGGTAACTACTCTATATTTTCTTACTTTTAAATTATAGCGTAAACCTACTGAAGATAATTAATTTAACAAATTAGACAACATTAATCGATGAGTTATTTTATATGAAACCAATACCAATTTTAAAGTTTAATTACTTTTAAAAATTGAAAGTTTTTAAATTAAACTTTTAACTGGATATTTCTTTAAAGAAATCTTTTTTTTTAACTAATTTTTGTTTTACATTTAATTAACAACAGAATTTAGGAAAATATAGTTTTTAAAAGATTCCCTATGCTCGTTTCAGGATTTAAAACGTTACTAGCAAACTTATTAGCTTGATTTACCAAGCTTGTTTACAATGATAGCCTAGTAGTTAAGGGTATTATTTTGAACTAAGGGTGGTGCGTATGAAAGGCGATATGATACCGACGGGCTACCACTTACCTGTTGATTACTTAATATCTTACAAAGAAGAATTATATTGATCATAACAGATGCAGTTATGTGTCTACCCTTGCTCCATGGGAAAGCAAGGGACTAGTCCCGTATAAAGATACAGTGATAATAATTATTAAATAATTTGTAATAAAATAAATCAGTGTCACTACAATCTTTTTAGATCTGGGCATCAGATTTCTGTATCTGTTTCATGGTCATTTGTTAATCAAATAGGCAAGTATCACTATCAGCCTCCTGTGCCTGACGCACGCCGTCGACTTTTTGTGTCTACGGTATGCCGGTTTCTTCACGATGTTTTCCTTTACCGTTCGAGCGAATGTTAAATGCGCACATAGAAAGAAAGTCCATTGGTGCACCGCCGGGGATCGAACCTTCGTCCTCAGGGATGAGAGTCACACGCCGAAGCCACTAGGCCAACACTGCTCGATTTGTAATATCTAAACGTATATTATACAAAGATCAAAGGAAAATTATACGTTTTGGTGGCAGTTTTGTTGTTGTTGTTTTAATTAAATAAAATTTTATTGTATAGAATAAGTGAAATCTATTGAGACGAAACGTGGCTAGCAAAAATAGAGTTGTTTTACCTCTGCATTTTGTTGAATTCTCGCTGTGTAGAGAATCAATTTGAGGGAAAAATAAAATATCGTTCTGTCAGAACGCGATCGCGTTCATTTGTTGTTATCGTAAAAACAGCGAACTTTATAGTTCACAGCGTTGTCTGTTTTTGCTATTCCAATTTTGAATACAATTTTATCTTTTGATCTTTTTACCGTCGCAATATTTAGCAGTAAAAAGAATTGAAAACAAAAATTTAGTGGTTTTAAATTTAATTTCGTCCATTTCGCGCCCTTGATTTGAGAACAGTAAAAGTAACTAAACATAATCAAATATTAAAAAAAAATCAGTGGCGCTTCAACCTCTTTAGGTCTTGGCCTCAGATTTTTGAATCTGTTTCATGATCATTTTTAAATCTAATAGGCAAGTAGGTGATCAGCCTCCAGTGCCTGACACACGCCGTCGACTTTTTGGGTCTAAGACATGTCAGTTTCCTCACGATTTTTTCCTTTACCGTTCGAGCAAATGTTAAATGCGCACATAGAAAGAAAGTCCATTGGTGCACAGCCGGGGATCGAACCTACGACCTCAGGTATAAGAGTCATTAAGCCAACACTGCTCTATCACTGTCAAATATACAGCATTAACAATTTTCTTAACGTAGGTTAAGTAACTATGTAGATATATATATAAAAAAAATTAAAACATATTTTAAAAGTTTGTTTGAACAGTAAAAGTAACTTTAGAAGCATACATTTTTTTCTGACGTTCATAAGTAGGTATACATTTAGTTAAGCTTAGTAGCCACAGCATTATTTCAAATACACATACAATCGCAAACTTAGGCAGAATATTAAAAAGATTTGCCTTACTAGTGAACGTCACGAATTTAATCATTTTAATCGAAGGCTTAGATGTTAAAAATAACAAGAAATACTTCAGTTTGTATTTACTTCTAGTGAAGCATTACGGACCTCGTGTCTGGTTTCAAATTAAACTTGCACTGAGCACGGCTCCTTGATAAAGCCTCCAGTAATTTGTCGTTTGTTAATTGGAGATGTGAAACTAAACATAGTCATGCACAGAGTCAAGAGTTATGGTATACCTAAGTGTTCATTTGTTTTATATTGTCGTTCAAAAAGGTCACCCTAAAGCAACAATAATTAAAAAATATCATCACAACTAGTAAATATCACATCTGGTAGAAAAACAACAAATACATACATATAGCAATAAAACAAAAAGATAGTACGGAAGGTTAGTTGCATTTTTGGAAATGATTTTTTTTTTGTTAAAGACAATTCACACCAATTGACCTGGTCCCATGCTAAGCTGGTGAAGCTTGTGTTATGGGTACTAGGCAACGGATATACATACATATTATAGATAGATAGACATATAAATACATATTTAAACACCCAAGACCTAAGCACAACACCAAATGCTCATCACATCGATGTTCGTCTCAGCCGGGGATCGAACCCGGGACCCATGGTTTCGGAGTCAGGGGTACTAACCACTAGACCAATGAGTCGTCAAATAGTAATTGGTAGTGGACAGTAGTAAAACAAATGGAATAGTACGTCAGCGGAAGCTCTTGATGTTCTTTATAGGAGGAGACACCAGGCAGGAGCCTCACCTGATGTTAAGTGATACTGCCGTCGCCGACAATACATTTCTAGGTTGCTCGCGAGTACGTTGCCGGCCTTTAATATATATAAATAGGATGATGAGTTGGAAAAAATTGACAGCCGGCATAGTTAAGACTTTGCGTCAGTCAACTTGTCAACGTGTATAAAAAAAACATGAAAATAAATTTGTAGTAACAAATTCAAGTGGGTGATAGAATATTTAGATATACGAAAACAATAATTCGCTAGTCGGGTAGCGGTGGAATTGCCAGCTGACGCAGTTAGCATTTAATATATTAGAGTATTACTCGTATTCTGTTGCCTTTTCAATACATAGTTAGAGGTTCTGGAATTGCCCTATTAAATTACCCAGAAGCCACGTTAATCTCAACACTTATATTTCGAGAAAACAGCTGCGTCATATGTCAACAGCCTTTCTGAAAATACCTTACAAAATCACGAGGCACGATTTGTACTTCAACGCTACAACGAAACAATCATTTGTATAGGTGCCTAGCTTATGGCTTCTGTTTCTGAGTAACGATTTAAGGCTGATCAAGAAAATGAAAGTCAAAGTTTTTCAGTTTCATCTAACAATATATAAGTACTAGCTAACCCGGCAAACAAGTCAAAAGTCAAAATCATTTCTACATATAGGTAACGCAATGTACACTTATGAACGTCAAAAAAAAAGATATATATTTGAAAAACGTTGTTTTACCATGTATATTATGTATAGGAAGCTTTTTTTAGTTCAATAAAAATAACTATCTACTATAATAAAAAATATATGTTCATCGTAATGGGGTGAAAATTAAGGGTTGTATTTTTTTATGTCACATAATAAAAATAAAATAAGGTTACCCATTTTTTTTTTGGGGTGGACACCCCTTATCACACAGGGTAGATTGAAAGATAGACACTAACCGATTTTCAGACTTACTGAATATCCATAAAAAAATTCATAAGAATCGGTCGAGCCGTTCCTGAGGAGTATGGGAACAAACATTGTGACACGAGTTTATATATGAGATTATTATTGGCGAACAAACCATCTCTTTCACCATACGTAAGAAGATCTTAGAGGGTAAAAATAAAACAATAGTATTGTGTAAATTGAACGTGTAATACATTTATTTTATAAAGAGATAAAATTTCACATATTTTGTAAATATTAGACATTTTTAATACAATTTCAGCACAGCAGCCGCGTACATCAATACGCTATTAAACACATTTTCCTATATTTTCGCTACTGACACATTGAAGACATATATTTAAATAATTTTATGGACTACTGATAAATTGGAATATTTTCTGATTCTTGATTAACATTTAATATTCTAATAAAAATAAATAACATATTTTAGAATTTAGTACAATTTTAATAAATTATATAATTTTAATTGTGATCCAATGTATTAACAGTGGTTGAAAAAAAAAATACTCTGTTGAAACGACTCTTAGGTAGACTAAGACAAACATACATTCAACCTTAATAACTTACTGAACCCCACGGCTTAGAAAAATAAATACAACATTGAATTGATATTAATATATACATTTTTTAAACATAATGCCAAAGGTTACCACTACCAGGTTCGACTGTTTTGAAAATTGCTAGGAAGACTTTTGAATAAGAAATCGACGCTGTCACATGATCGGTCTAGATGACAACCAAACCGCGCGATTTTCTTTTTTTCAAAAGTGTATTTTACCAGAGTTTTACAAGCGAAATGAAAAATTATAGGTTACAGTTTTTTTAGTTTACAGTAATGATAACCTTGTTATATCCATATTTTGCAAATATCTATTGATTTATGCATAATTGACAACAACAAATACACAGATTATAACCAGCAGTTGAGACATTTAAGAAACGCCAAACAATAACACGTAGATATATACATTTAAAATATTCCAAACGTCATCAATATTCTAACACATGTTGTATTGATATGCGCGATTTCAGTTGGTTTTTATCAATCTTTGTTCTGGCCTCTCAACCTCAAGCGAGGTGGTGACAACAAATGGCAACAATATTTAGTCATCACATATAGATATTATCAATAATATACTTTTTTTTATAGAACAAGGCAAATGGGCTCTTGCCCATTTGCCTTGTTTTGAATAGCCTCTTGGCTAATCTGATGTTAAGTGATACAGCCGCCAATGGACACTCAATGGCAGAGGGCTCGCGAGTGCGTCGCCGGCCTTTAAAGAATTCTTACGCTCTTCAATAACATATAAATATTATAGATGCAGTTTTTGATATTATTGAATATTTCAATAAATATAAATTAGTTTTGTAATTTCGATTAGTACAAATTACGCAATCCTTTACTCTGGACACATTGTCTATAAAACGTTTTTGGTTTGGCCCAACTGCTTAAAATAATCTGTCAATCTTAACATCGAATACGTCTATGAAGCGATGAAAATTTGTTACATTACATTGACTTAATTACCTTATACTTAATGTATAAAAGAGTGTATAGCAATAAGGAAGACATTGATAGCCTGCATGATTTTTATCGTTATAAAGAATATTATAGTTGATGATATTTTTACAATAAACATCTCTAAACATTAATCATAAGAAATTGGTTAAAACTGGCCTTGATCTAGAATATATCCCGATTACATTAATTTTTAGAAAATTATAAAAATAAATCGTATTAGTAATAAGTTTATATATTATCCGTATTAATCGCATACATTGCATAAATAGAATCGACAAACAGAAATACGTTTACAGCCTTGCGATTCTGTAACTCACTTTTCGAACTCTCACAGCGGTTTTCGCAGCGGCGGTCGCGCTCAAATCACTCGTGAAGCAGTAGTTTTACGACTTGGCATTCTGATAAGTTGGGAGCTTGTAGTTTATTGTTTATCAGAATGCCAAATCGTAAAGACAGGTCATTAAAGTTAAGTTTAATATAACTGTAGTCAAAAATATATTACGAATCAAAGTACCAAGACAGTTTTAACCTCAAAGTATTTTCTACTATTAAATAAGAAGGGGTTTACAAAGGCAGGCATCTATATAAATTGTGCTACAGTTAAAACGATACACTATACTATAATAATTTATCGGCATGGTTTGTATGGATGCTAAACTAATTTGATTTAAATCCGCTCGGAACGTATCTAAGATGGTATAAGCACGGAACTAGATTTCTTACCTCTCCAGTATTTGTTAATTAATAAGTGATTTGTCAAAGTGAAAAACTCGATATGTTGAGAATATAGCACAGTTATGCTTGGGCATATAAATTTCGCCTAAATTTGTTAATATATTATTGTATCTAGACGCCATCTTTGATGTGAAGGAAATAAATCATGTATGAAAACTTTCAATATTTGCATTATATTTTCTTTCGCAAGTTTGTTTAAATCACGAGTAGGCAACAAGTAGAGATTATAAGAAAGCAATTATAAAAATAACTTTTCAGGAAATATTTGTAAATCCATATATAGCTTTTATATTTTAAATCAAAATCTCAAAGAATTCATTAGTTTACGTATGAGCTTCATTGATTTCTATAGCTATGAATGGAAACGACGAAAGCTCTGCGTTGTATTAGTAGCTGTAGAAACATTACTTAAAATATCAAAATGGGAATAAATACATTCAAGCTGTACAGAAACAAAAAAGCGTATCAATTTCGGACTTATCTACTACGTCAAAAGCAAAGATACACAAATGCTTTTAGCTTTACAACCAACTATGCACAACACTTATATAAATATATACTCACTCCCTAACATGATATGTTTTGTTTCGAACTTGTTCCTTACACAAACTTTCACAAACTTTATTTTCCCACCCAATACATTTATTATGCAACGTACTACGGATACGGAGTAATTACTCTGCTATGATACTTATATACACAGTGAATAAAATAAAAAAACAATGTACTGCAGTATCCCAGTTTCAAATATTAAAGAAATCATAATAGTTTTACTGGACAGTGATAAACTTAGAAGCGTGACTATCGGCTAATGATTCAAATTAACCAGTGGCTAGAATATTACTTGAAAGACACTAGAAAATGTCTCCAAGTTCTTGTTTTATACATGCCCGTTTGTATCAGGTACCTATCGTTTTAAATGGCGTAATAGTTGCTATCTTTAACATATTATGTAGTTTGCGATTTAATAATATTAGCTTAACAATGACCAAATCAAATAAAATATATCTGCTAATAAGCCATTTTAAATGACTGAATTAAATTTAACCGAATCAAAATGTATTACATTATTAATTCGAGATCAAACCCATCAGGTTATTCGACGCGCGATTTACCAATTGTAGTATGGAGATAGCTACCCCTGATACGTATTCTTAAGTATATATGTTATAAAAACATGAATTGATTGTTGCAAATACATAAAATTTACTATATTAAGTTTAATAGATCGCTATTACATAATAAATATGTCCAAAAGCTTTAGTCGTACGTAAAAAAGGGATAAACACCGAACACAATACTCAAGTTTTTACTTTAAAGTGTTATATATTCGACTAATCTACTTATTACATAAGAAAAATTTACGAAGACCAAACTAACTAAGAAATAAACTAATAACTATAAATAAAATCAGATTGTTAAGGGTTAGGCGAAACGGGTATACGAAATTCAAAGGGGCATAATTAGGACAAGCCTAATTTTAATTTATATTCAGTCTCATATTTTCGCGTACATAAGTTTGTAAAAGTTACAAAGCATTCAAAGAAGCGCTATCTACGTTCGTAGATGAAATTAAAATTTATTTCTAATATAGTAAACTAAGCCGTTATTTTCTGACAATATAGTTGCCACATTTTCGCAGTTGTTTTACCACGTGTATAGTATGGAAACTAAAATAATTAAATCAATTGTTATTACCAGCATAAAGTTACTATATAATTTATCTACTTAAGGTGACATTAATTTGCCAACTTTGTAAGTAAATTATCTTCATTAAACTCAAGTACAGCATAATATAATTTATCACAAATGAATAATTAGATTTCGTAAGAAATATTTCGTTATTTCGGAACTCGATTTAAGAATTCGGAAATGTTTTTTTTTCAGTATACATTAAACACCCAATAGCCTAGTATATTATGACTATCATAATAAAAATAAGATAGTTGTATATTTTAAGTCGTTCCGATTTATTCTCTTCGCTGCTTAATATTTTAACAGGGAGTTGAGTGGGCGATGGCTCCAATCGAACTAGATTTACTGAAAAAATAAACATGATCCATTTAATAAGTCAAACTATTATCTTTTAGTTAAATTTAACGAAGAGTAAAATTATTATTATTATTTTTTTAAGGACAATTCACACCAATTGACGTAGTCTCATGCTAAGCTGGTGAAACTTGTGTTATGGGTACTAGGCAACGGATTTACATACATATTATAGACATTAGACATATATATACATATTTTAAACACCCAAGACCTAAGCACAACACCAAAATGCTCATCACATCGATGTTCGTCTCAGCCGGGGATCGAACCCGGGACCCATGGATTCGCAGTCAGGGCTACTAACCACTAGAGTCAATGAGTCGTCGAATATTTGTATTGATATATTATAATTAACAAATAATAAATTTATTCAGATTCATTAAGCACTTGTGTGCCATCAAACTCACCGAAAAATCCACCTTGATGCTATGATACTACCAACGATAGTTTTACCATATTACCAAAACCATATCACATACTGAGAATTATCTTACCGGTGATAGTCTGATTCTGTACGTCAGCATAACCTTCCCCCACTGTTGGATAACTAGGTATGGTGCTCAGACAGGTGATGTCAACAGTCTGGTTCGGATGTTGTAGGCTTGAAAGGGGGAAGCGCAAAGACGAGTTGGTAAGGGAGAGTGGCATTCCATGATGATATCGGTGGACATTGACTGTGCCGTGAGGAATTGTTAACCTTTCATCCACCTGAAATAAATAGAAAAGTTCTAGCAGTAGTTCATGGAATTTATAATTTATCATAATTGACGTTGTACCTAATAAATAAAAGGTTCGACCGTATGAGTGGCACCAAGAGGGTTCGGCCACAGACGAGTACCTAATATTAGTGTATGCTATTGAAAGACTATTGAAAGAATAATGCACGATCCTAATTCAATAATGATGTTCTGGAGTAAAATTTATGATGATAACTATGCCAAAAGAGTAATAAATCAGTGTTCAGATAATTTGTGCCACTCCCGGAAACGTGAATATATTAAATTCTTGTAACGAATAACGTTAAATATAATAAAATAATCGAGAAAATTAAAAGAATATAGATTATGGATCCATGATAGTCTGACTCGTGAGCAAAGTTAAATAATCTGTTTTAATATGTTATTTGTAAAATAATATTTTCAGCTGTCAAAAGGATGTAGTGCATTTGACAGCTGTCATTTCAAGGGCTATATATAATGAATGCGAATATTGAATATTATGTAATCTGCGAAATCTACTTCTATTGTTACGTGTTCTTGCTTATAAGTAAAAAAATAGTATTTGACAAATAAATAACCTATTATGGGCTCAAAATTTGCTGTCATTTTTTTATACGGAGACTTGTCATTCCTTCCAACGAAGGTATCGTGTATAATTCTTCAAAAAAGATCATAGATTAATTGTACAACAAAGGAACGATTTCCTAATGCTATAAGATAGTTACGTTAAGTAAAGACCAAAATATCCGAGTCATGTTGTTTACATAATATAAAAAGAAATGGCGAGTCATCGTCTTATATTCACGAAGGACCAAGTAAATACGTTTTGAATTATATTTTAAAATTATTCATTATAGACAAATCAATTAAAATAGTTTCGCATACATTTATCCGCACCTTTATTTTCCACTAAACTACATTTTAGCGTTGTTAGCGAGCACGAATATTTTAACAAACTTTTTGTGATGTATTATTCCATAATCTAATGACACAAACTTAAATTATGTTATACTATGACAACTGTCAATATATATTGAAATAAATGTTTAACTTTAGCAACACTATTACCATGCATCTCCATTAAAATCAGGGTAAATGAAGATACATAGCTTCCTCAACTAAGGACGCAGTACACTAATCAAGTATTCCAGGAAATACATCCTAATTATAGATTATGGTTGGGGGGAAATTTTACTTGATTACTCAGTATATAGCAGTAATCTAGTGAATTGAGTGAGAATGATGTTTTTGTATTATATTACACATTCAATATTTTGTGTAAATGAAATTGGGGTTTTTGTTCATGATTTTCAATAGATTATTTAATTTGGAAGGTGTTAGGTTATTGGTTAAGAGTCTCACGATAACCAACCAATAACCTAACAATTTAAATAATGTATTTTCTATAAGAGCAATTAACACATATTTGTATAGAGAAGCTACACATAGATCCAAATATCTAAGCATAATAGAGTGATTACTTTACAATTTTTAATTATTCTTATAATTTAAAGTCGCTTTTGTAAATGTTTCTAAATTAGAAAAAATATCAAATCGTATTTATCGTCTTTTATTGACATAACTTTTACACATTTAAAGGAAACAATTTTTTTTTACCGGATTGAAGTTATGTATTTATGTATTATAAATGTACAATTATTTCACATAATTTTAAATTTAACCGACGTTTCGCGTGCTTTACAGCGTGCGTGGTCACGGTGACTGAAGACAAAATGTGTTGAATGTCAAAAAGTATCACAGTTGTAGAAAAAGTTGTGTTATCTGTATTTATTTCCCCGGAGTTGGTATCGATTAAAAGATGCAGGGTTTTGAGAAATGGCTCACGGTGTCCTCTATTATAAATACATAACTTCAATCCGGTAAAAAAAAATTGTTTCCTTTAAATATCAAATCGTTTCCATTATAATTTAAATACGTTCGATAAAGTTGTTTAAATATTTAACCCAGTTACCTAGGGCTTGCCTCCCAAACAGTTTACACATGAACGGCAAGTCAATTACAACACTCCGTGTCCCCACTGAAACCATGTTTGATATTGCGAGATTTAATTATCTACTGAGAAATCTAACTATACCAAGAGGTATTAAGTAAATTGTAAGATATTCAGTTTATATTATTTGTCTTTTAATTTATAATAAGTACTAGAACAGAATGTGTAAGGCTCGTTCATTAGGGGTAAAGATGTGGTCACGTGGAGAGACGGTCGTAACCGTGGTACCTATATCATGTCCGGAAGTGGATAGGGCTCCGCTGATAACGCGGCGAGGGCGATTGTTGGTGGCGTCTTGGGGATGCACAAAAGCGAGTACCACGTAACCATACCATACCCAGGGTGTATCGTCTCCCTGACCCTGTTTGTTCTGAATATCTACTATCATAGATAATATAATGTTGCTGCGTAGCAACATTTATTGCTATGCAGACGACAGAAAGACCAGTTATCGATGAGTACCGGAACAAACTTGTGTCTGAAGTCGAAACTCTACTACGTGTAGTCTCGGACTGGGGTAGACGAAATCTAGTCCAATTTAACTCCAAGAAGACGACTTTGCGAGTTTTTCGCTAAAACCCACCATTTGTCGCCACTCCTCTTATCGAAGACACTCGTCTTAAAGCCACAGCCATAATCAGACAAGCGCAAATTCAGCCCCACATGGAGTACTGTTCCCACCTCTGGGCGGGAGCTCCCCAGTAACAGCTCCATCCAATTGACCGTATTCAACGAAGAGCGGTTCGCATCGTCGACGTGGCTTGGCGTAGCGTAGAGATGTGGGGTCACTTTGCATCTTCTACCGGATTTAGCGTGCAGATGTTGTTCAGAGTAGTTGTTCAGAGGAGATGTTATTCGGAATAATACCTGCAGCTGAGTTAAATCATCGGACTACGAGGAAGAATACGAAATTCCACCCGTATCACCTCGACGTCCGTCGTTCCACAACTAACTAACACGTTTTTAAGATAGTTTTTGCCGCGCACCACCACTATGTGTAACCAACTGCCGAACGAAATATTTCCAAACGGCCGGCACCGCACTCGCGAGCCCTCTGGCATAGAGAGTGCCCATGAGCGGCGGTATCATTTAACATCATATGAGCCTGTCCGTTTGCCCCCAGTTCTATAAAAATTGCATATTAATTGCATTTGCATAATTGCGCAAAAATTATATTCGTGATGAGATTTGGACGCTTAACAACTGTTGTAACACAACTATATCAGTATAATACTGATGTAGGTACGTCAGAATAATATAACCTACAGCTATTGAAAATGAAAAGCAATCTCTATGAACCTATCCGATTTCTAATTATTTTTATCGGGCATAAAAAATGTGCAGTTCTAGGTAGAGATTGTAGCTTATTTACTTATATTGAAATAGGTTCAAATTTTTGGTTAAGGTAGCATAACATGTTAATAAAATGATGAAATTTTAATACAAAAATTGCATATTTTTAATGAGTGAATTTTTGAATTCCTTGTCAGCAATGTTGTTGTTAGCAATGGTATGAAAAGTGTATTTATGTTTATGAATAAGCAGAACCTATTTTATGGTGATTATTGTAGTTTCGCCTTAATTTGTAGTCTCGTAGAGCTGCGTCGTAGCGGCTTACAAATTGATCCAAATTTAAATTTGTTTCAGCTGTATCATCTAACGATACTATACAAAGGTTTTTTTTGTAAGAAGAAATATAATTTTGTAGAGTAAAAAAAAAGTACCTTGCCTGTCTAAGTGCACGTCTACGCTATATGTTGTTTATAGAGTACGTGTGTTTTAAAGTATGTTTATTTTCCTTTACTTTTTAAACGTGTAAAATACATGTTTACTTCGCAATACTTCTTTTTAATTTCTTGTCTTTCTGTGTTAGGACTTAGCGCTCGATTACTCATTTGTTTTTTTTTCGAAGCACATTTGTGTTCAGAGATATATTGATTTGTATAATTTAGTAGACCGCTGTCATTTAGAACTCAAGAGGTCTAAATAAAAAGGTTATTTATTTTTGACCAATTAGGTTATTAAGATAAATTATAATGAGAATTAAATTCTAGGTACTTTTTTGTATATTTTTTATACCTAATCATTAGCAACAAGCATTAGTATTAAAATAATACACGAAAAACAAAAGACATACGTATATAGTGTCAAAATATATTCAGTAGGCTATTTAAATCAATTCAATAATATTTATTAATCAATTTTAATAGTGAATTTTTTACTCATTCATATGAGTAAAACACTACTAATGGATAGAAAATCAATATACAACATGTACTGAAAAGAAGAAATTTAAAAAGTAATTACTGTTTATGATTCATTAATAGATAGAATTGCGAATTTTTAAATGTATTATGAATAAGTATTTTGAGTGTATTTGCTAATAATATAAACAAATAATTTAACTAAAACCAAAAAATAATAAACAAAATTGTAATATCTCTTGTTTGTTCAACGTTCTCAAAGTGGGTCTGAACGTAAAAATTTAATAACTTCCTGTTTTGCTTATGAAAATGTTTACCACAACTGCCGCGTATTAAAAGGATTTTATGAACAGACTTTAATTGGAAAACATTTTTGTTAAACTAATCCTTTATTTAACAATATAAACAAAAATAATTTTCTTAGAAACTGTACAATTTTTCATCAGAAAAAATGCTGTAATGATTAAAAAAAATAATATTATATATTTTAGTTAAATTTCCATTAATTTTTATATACTCGTATAAAGACATAGTCTTTAGTTTACGCGACTGCATTTACATTAGTTTACATGACCACAATTACAATAAATGTGACAATATCGGTGTATTTTTTTAAATTTACGGAGAAATAATAATTACGTAATTTTACTTTAACGTGTAAACATATATAAACAGTATTAGTACATAAATGATATGGTCGGTAGAATGCGTTTTTTTTTAAAGTTCGTTAAATATGTGGCTTTTTTGTAAAAAATATCGAACGATTCACCTAGGAGAAGTTTAAAACGATAGACAAACGAATTCGCGTTTCGTTTGATTGTGATTGGTAAACAACAGCTGAGGAGAGGTTACCATAGACATGTGATAGATCACAATAAAACGAAAAGCGACATTATTTGCTCTTAGATTGTGAAAAAATTATAAATTTAACAAAAACAAACAACTTATGTTTGTAATTTATGTAGCTTTGTCTATATGGTCTAAGATCCCGCTATACAACGACCTTCACCGAGATGCTTATTTAATGAAACTTATTTTATATATAATTTAATATGTCAATAAATATAATCCATATGGGTTGCCTAGCAAATTTCAGTCCAGAGTATTTTTTTTAATATTAAAAAAAAAATATTTTTCTAAACATTTCACCGGTATGATTATTAGATAAATTCTATACCAATCGAAAGTATGAAGCCCATAGAATATGCAAACGTTAGGTTGTTTTTAATCAATTAATTATTTATGTGTATATTTTTTATGTGACACTAAAGTATATATACATCTTTAGTATAAAAGAAGGTTATAGTGATACAGATATAATACTACCCTGATTAAAAATATTGATTGAAAAAAGTTCAAAAAATTTACTACATGCAAATTATAAAAAAAAAAATTTTTTTTAAATATTAATTAAACATACTCTGGACTGAAATTTGCTAGGCAACCCATATGGACTATATTTATTGACATATTAAATTAAATATAAAATAAGTTTCATTAAATAAGCATCTCGGTGAAGGTCGTTGTATAGCGGGATCTTATACTAATAGTCACTTCAAATAATGACTCAGAATTAGTAATCACGAATTGTGGATTCGTGGTGTATGGGACAAAATAATGGATTATAGATAGTAATCTGTTTAATTAACTATGAAACTCGCAAATAGCCTTTGAACCGATCCATTTAAAACAACTGAATAGTTTATTTATGAACAGTTGACGACCGTTTGGCCTATTATAAATAGTGTCGCTAATTGGACCGTAGTTATTTGAGCCGTGGTAAATTGCGCTTCATAAATTTGTATTAAGATTTTCTTTCATACATGATTATTAATAATACTTTTTGGTAAAGCAATTTTAAAGCTATTGAAATCTAAAATACTTTGCCTATGTGTAAACATAACATTACAAAAAGTTGAAGTTCCATTGTTGCAGTTATTTAAACAGCAGGAAAGTTGTTGTTTTAATAAAATTGACCAAGAATTTTACCGTTGCGAATAAGCCAAAATTTATACAATATAACTTTTGGTTAATTGCTATAGTGCTATAATATTATTTGCTAGTAGCGTAAATATAAAATTTACATGTGTTATAGTTATATTTTTTCTTATTACTCGTTGTCGCAACATCCTTCGGAAGAATTCTATTGATCGGAACCCCATCTCAGATAAGGACCTCCTCCAGTTTTTTCGAAACCTCTCTATCCAAGCCTTCATTCCCCATTCGTTTCCTGCTGTCTTTTTTTTCTATCCACCTTACAATTTCCAAGTTACAATTACGCCATTGAAATTTATTGAACAACTGAATTAAACATATTTTTTAGATAGACAGTACTGAACTATACTTAATAATATTGAAATAGTATTATCGTATACTGTATGTTGTTCATTGTACGCGGTACACTGAATACTTTATACAAGAGGTAAGTGATAAGAACATCGCATTAGTTTAATAATCTGGAAAAATACTAATAAATTAAACCTACAGAGGTATCTTCAGGAGGCCTTCATTGTTAAGTAAGAGTTATTTTTATATTGTATTTTATCAATTACTAGCGGTTACCCTCGGGACGCCGTTCGCGCGGAAACGGAAAATTTCAATCAGTTTTCTTGTACCTTTGAACATGATTTTTAACTCCCGTTTTTAACAAATTTTGTATTTAGAATTTTTAAATCAGAGAATAATAAATTGTATTATTTGCGGTTATTTTTACTTACCTTAACATTATTGACCAGCCATGTGAGATGCGGTGCCGGATAGGCAGCTGAACTGTGACAGGTGGCCTCCAAGTCGCCATTTGGTGATAACTTCTGTTGTCTAATCCTGATTTTTGGACGGTGTTTTTGGCGAACTACAAAAACAATAAAATATGAGTCTTAAATCAAAGTATTATTGTTAATAAATTATTAAGCGTGGGACTCTCAACCCTAAGACAATTCATTCGAATCCCGGCTGTGTAATAGTCGGTTTTATTAACCTGTGCGCTAATTTACCGCCATGATCTAGATACAAATATTGACGTAAGTCAGGCACAGTTATAATTAATAATATTGTTACATAATATTTAATCTGGTTGTAGCGCTAGTGATTCATATTTTTTTTTGGAAAATACAGAAAATACATTTTTGGTCAGCTAATCTTGGTCCCAACAGCTGCATTTTCCTGGAATGTGAATTATATTTGTATTAGAGCACATCTAGCAATATACTTTGTCTTTAGGATACATATATTATGTAAATTGTATGTAACAGTCTTTTATACGACTAATGTCGACGTTAAAATTTTCAATATTTTCTTTTAAGTCTTTAATTCGCGCTTATATCAAAACTTATACTACCTCTTTCAAAACACATCAAAGGAATCATAATATAGTCTGATGTTTTCTCTTTGTGATAATACGTTGTGTGGGTTTTCCTTATTACAGGAAAATTGATATGAGAAACATATCGTCTTACTAACAGTAAGAGGTTAGTGTAGAAGATTGCTCCGGTACAGTTATGTTTTCGCAATTGCAAGCGCAAGCGCAATTAGGGAAATGCAATGCACTTTGTATTTTACCAAATAAATACTACAACAACATTATTAAATTTAAAAAAAAAATTTGAATGCTGAATCATGTAGTCCTCTAATAAACGAAAAGTAATTGTGAATAAAAAATAATAGTATTTTTTCTGTACATGTTTCATATTTGACAGTATAAAATCATAACGATTGCGAATATAAATTTGTAGATAATGCAGAACATTAAATCATAAGCTCCATCTGTTTCTTTCCTATGGTATAATGGAATCAAAACTAAGACGGCCGAAGGGTCGCGTCACATTTCATACAAAAGTGGTTTTGTAATGGAACGTCATATTTATTTGAGTGTAAGATAACACGCAAACTTTATAATAATAATAATAATAATAATAATTTATTTTTTGCAAGAATATGGTACAAAATGTTAAGGTGATACAATCATAAATCGTTCGCATATTCTGCCACACACGATGGCGCGCAAATTTGTCTTAAAGTATTTCACATTATTATTCAATGTCAATTATTCTTATACTATCTAGTCTATTATATTATATACATTATATCATTAGCTTTATATCAATTACGGTGTTTCATGCAAATAATCATTTATTGAATAGTACATTTTTTCTAAAAGTAATTCACTAAGTCGCTTTTTAAAGAATCTAGACGGAAGATCTTTTAATTCTTTTGGTAATTTATTGTAGACTTTAATTGCCATACAAAAGCTGTTTTTCCGAAACAGTTCCAGATTGATTTTTGGCACAGCCAATTTCATCCCATGTCTACTTTTTACTTCAACTTCTACATTCGACTTAAAAATATGTATGTTTCTGTGCACGAATAACGATATCTCTAAAATATAAATACATGGAAGAGATAAAATTTTGAGCTTCTTAAATAAAGGTACGCAACTATCAAGACAGTTTGCTCCACAAATTGCTCTAATACATTTCTTTTGAGCCTTAAATACCCTATTTACTTCGACTGAATTTCCCCAAATTATAATTCCATATCTAAGTATAGATGAAACATATGCATGATAAGCAGCTAATACCGTAGCATGGTTAACAGTTTCCCTTAGTCGTTTTAACACAAAAACAAAACTGTCTATTTTGTTCTGTAATTTTTCAATATGTGCCTTCCAACTACAAAATTTATCTATCGTTATACCTAAAAATACACACTCGTTCATTATGTCTAGTTTATTGCTTTTATATTGTAAGTCTAATTGTGTTTTAGAGATTCCATTATTTCTTAGATATTATAGTATTTGTGTTCCGTGTACCAATTTACGCGTTACTAGGGACCAACCGGTCCTTTAGAAATATTTCCTTAGAATATAATTCTTGGAACAGACAGATGACAGACAGAGTTGAGACAGATCTGGATTTGTAAATAATTCACATTTGTTACTTACATACAAGTTACTAAACCTCATTTGTTTCTTTCTGTCACATTTATACAAAAATACATAATAGTGCTTTTCTCGGATGTCCTTAGACTTATATAGTATTAATGAATCACTGTAGAATTACTATATACATATTACATATAGTCTTAAGCAGACCGAGGGTATTGTGAAATATTACTTTTTATTTGAGAATTCATTGCATACGATAGGACAAAAATAATTAGGAAACGCAGCGATTAAAAATGTATATCATAGAACTAAGAGGGATAATATGTATTGTGTATGCTATAGTTTTTTACTTTTAATATTTAGAATTATAACATCTACCTTTTTTATTTTAGAAGAAAATATAGCCCGACGATGGCTAAGTTCCGACCTCCTAAGGCAGTTCTATCGCACTAACGTAGTCACGAATTGTACTTTTCTACCCAGTTCAAAGTAAAGTTCAACGGCTCTTTCATGTTACATGTTTATAATGTTTCACAGTATATAAAATGAGCATTAAAATTATAACTAATCCCGCTCTTAATTACTTAAGTTAATTAATAGGCTTTGATCTCAGTAGTGTCAGATTACTTTAGCACTAAAGGGCTTTGCGGTAAATATTGTTCAATTTCAAAGTGATTTATATCTGTCAAACTGACAGTTCAATTTATGAGAGTGACGTCAGTAATTTAATTTTAAAATTTAATCATTATAGTATTAACTTAAATAGGTACATACATAGAAATCTACCTAATATTGTAAATAGAAAAGTTTTGATTGATCGCTTACTGAAACTACGTTTTGGTTTTATCTAAGTAAGTAAGTTTGGTCAGTACGTCAAGTATTAGGCACATGGAAAAATATCCCATGATTTCAGCGAGCTATGCTAACACGGCTGCAATAACATAGATAATAAATAAAGCCTCTATTTTCTGACCGTTATTTAGAAACAAACTTAATGACATTGTTAAAAAGAATCAGATAATGTTATCTAATTATTTTTTATTTAGCTCCAATAGATATTACTAGCTGCCCCCGCGAACTTCGTTTCTCCTTAATGTGATTTTACTTAGCCTTCCTTTTTCTCTATATAAAGATCAGAGTTCAAGTCATCAGATTTTAATTAACAAATAAAAAATAAGGGTTGGTGATTGAGGGGTGAACATTTAGGGTTGTATGTATTTATTAATGGCAGTAAATAATATGGCAGTAAGTAAAAATAAAATGTTAGGTGTGGACAACCCTTATCACTTAGGGGTATGAAAAAAGATAGTAGCCAATTCTCAGACCTACATTCAGTAGGATGCATATAAAATTTGATAAAAATCGGTCAAGCCGTTTCGGAGGAGTATGGTAACTAACATTGTGACACGAGAATTTTATATAGATTATTATTTTGTATTAGGCTAGAGAATGCAATCTTCTAAATGAATACAGGAAATCGTCTATATCACTTACCTATGACATTGACTTCGTGTATTTTTGAGAGTTTCGAGTACAAAGGAATTTCCATCGCAATTTCACAGGCGTAGGTCCCAGCAGCGTTAAAATCCATTCTGTCTAGTGTAAGCGATGTCGGTGTCACTTTTATTAACTGAAAACATCGTAAAATTATAATGTCTATGAATTAGAGAATTGAATGTATTAACTTGAGAACCACAGATTTAGGTTTTTTACAATCTTTTCTGCCCTGCGATTCTGATAAGGGAGCTTGTAGTTTATTGTTTATTAGAATGCCAGATCGTAAAATGACTGCTTTACGACTGATTAGAGCGCGACCGCCGCTGTGAAAACCGCTGTGTGAGTTCGAAAAGTGAGTTACAGAATCGCAAGGCTGTGCTTTGAAAACAACCATTATTTCATCAGAAATTGAACCCAACACTATATACATCAAAGGTAATTGCAATAATAATAAATAAAAATGTACATCACAAAGAATATATTATATGTATGTAAAACGTTGTACTGCTACAAGTTAAGTTTGTAGAATGTTTTCTACAATATAATGCTTGTTAATTTTAGTTTATTAAGTAAAAAGGCTAATCTTATACAAAACCTTTTAAAGATAATGTTACCTTAAATTACCATAAAGCAGTTTTAAATATAGCAGATCCCTATCTTGGTATTTTAAATAGAATAACTTCTTTTAAAAAGCCTGTTACGTGACGCACGCTTTCTAGTTGACTTGATTACAGTCAAATATATTAACTTTAATTAAACTTTTTAGCACCCTGTCTTAGGGTATATTTTACGTTAAGTGAAATCATAATAGTAACGATTTTAGTTGAGTATGGTCCTGTTCACAACAAAAGTTTTACATAAAAATATTCACATTAATATTATACTGAATCGTGGAGTAATGGCATCAAATATAAAAGAAAATAAATAATTCCCATTCTCTAATAATTCTTATATTCATAATAGCTTCAATAGATATATCATTAAAATATCATTATTTTATAGTTGAACTATCATCACCATTATTTTCAAAACATCCTTAATGGAAAATTAATTGAAAATATTTATTGATTTGATCTGATTTTTACTTGGAATACATTAATTAACATTTTGACATTGACCAATGGTAACTTCAATTATTTGCGATGTTTTCATTATATAACAATAACAATAATAACAACTCTATTTACGAGACTAATTAAGAAACAAAAGATAAAATAAATATGAAATTTCTTCGAAAGCAGAAGCTTTATATTGTACTCTTGGGAATATCGGATCTTCGATAAACTCAATAATATATTGAGCAATGCACAATGGCTCCCATATCTTATTAGCTTTCTATTCAAAGCTTTGGAGTATGCGAACTTCAAAGAAAATAGGAAATATGAGAACTGAGATTTGTACTTTTGCTGCCTTGCTTAGCTATTTTGTAATATAATGTTCCTTTATTATATTTAATAAAGATATTGACAGTGTGATAACTTTCTGATCTGCAGCAGGCATCGGGACTGCGGGATGATGACTTTTATGGCAATATGGGCAAAAGAGCAGGTATTGGAAAAAATATTAGATATAAAATATACACCTTCATATATATCCATGTATATTGTATATATGCATAAATTGTGGAGTCCCGATCTCTTCAACCAAAGATAATCGAAGTAAATAAATCTATAATTCTCGTGGTAATTACAAATTTTAACGTTAGTTGCCTTGTGGCTTGTGGATTCTATATATTATATACATATGTATAATGTACTCATAGCAATAAGGCCATTGCTCGGACAAGTACATAACTAAAACCTAATTTTATAATTTTTATTATTAATTTAAATACAACATACGTAACGTGAAAGTTAAATTTTAATGGTTAATTTCAATCTCTGGAAGTTTATAATTAGGTGAAAATGATACGTTAGCGTGCACTATCGAAAATTAAATTTGACTTCCACAAACGCTCATTGCGGCGTTGAATATTGTTGGGAACGATATTGCGTTGTGGACAATTTCTATGATTTCATAATTAGATACTAAATACTAATATTAGAAATGGGAAATCAAGAGGTATAATGGTGCTGTTTTTTTTTCAACATATTTGAGCCAAAAGTGATGAAATTATTAGTTATCGAAATATATTTAGGTTTTGAAGTCATTATTATGCACACCGCTAAGTAAATTTAAGTGATACAAACGGAATGTTATGTGGAAAATATAGTAAAATCGTAAAATAATTACACAAAAATCTATATAGAATATAGAATAGTCTATAAACGCCCGTATATATAAGACAGTTCCTTACAAATAAACAAACTCTCTTTGCAGGCGGTGTCCCTACAGCGGTGAAAATATAGTAATCTTCTGTGAAACAAAAGAGTGCGAAGGTGCGATACGCTGCGGACGTAAAATTGTCAATATTTTAATTATTAAAAACACAAATTTTTTAAATTATTTTGCAACTTTTTGTAACATTTATAGAAAGCTTTGCATGTTGATACATGATAAAACTTATGACATGACAATTGTGTCAATATGTATGGCGGGATTATTAATCACTCATACTCCAAAAGTTTGCGATAGCATTTATGTATCATTTATGAAAAAAAATACTAGGAATTTCTTACTGACACCCCGTTTGTAATGTTTTCGAAGTAAAAACTTCTTTTACTTTTACACTTTTTTTGGAATGGGTAAAAAATGTTAAACTCGCGTCAGGACACGTGACCTGATCAAAAATTCGTAAGACGGATGGAGAGAAGACAGCTGGCGCGGCGTATTTAATGTAATATAAATTGTCAAGTTTGTGTACGATAGCGCAATAAATAAATATTGTATTCTACCACAAAAATGAGTACTTTTATACTGATAATTAAAGCAATTCGTGCAAAATTATTCCCTAACCATTCCAAAATAAAATGCACAACGTTAATATTCAAGTTTTCCCTGCTGCCTGCACTCCCAGAATGCAACCCGTCGTTTTTTTATACTATTATCTCGGTTCCTGTACATCTGGAAAAGTCAAAAGATTGTTGAAGCTGTAAAGCTTTGTCATTTGCAAAGAACATATTCATAATTCTAATAAATAATTCAATTGTAACTGTACGTTCTCATTTGTCGCGAGACGAGACATGGGTGTTTTGTACGTGTTGAACTTTCTTTTACTATTTATCAAAGTGACAACTAGATATATTGCTAGCATGATTTTTACTTTCCATTACATTTCTTTACTGACAAGTCATAAGTGTATAATGTGTTACCCATATGATTAAATGATTTTTTTTATTTTTTACTCCCGATCCAAATGACAAACTTATTTAAAACGGGCGACAAAAGTCTCTTTTCTTTCATTTAATATGATTATACACTTTTATTATAACGATTTCTTTAAGTACCTACTTCGTTTTACCTCTCTTTTCGAGCCACATACTAAATCATAATGACAGATTAACGACAAGCAGGGCAATGAAAAACCGTTTTTTAACTTGCGTCTAAAATCTATGGTGCATTGATTTAAACTAAGTGGCGAAAGTAACAATTGACTCTTGAAAAGGTTGAGTATCAGTTGACGTCTTAATGATAGTCAGTCAGAAATAACCAGTCAGTATAAAAAACATGTCATGAATAATTTAAAAATATAAGAAATGTAAAGAAGTATTAGAATTATCTATTTGATAGTATGAAAAATTAAGTATTATAGAGAGTAAACTGAATAAAATAAACATTTAAAAGCTTATATTGATTATTAGGTCAGTCACCTGATACAAAACAGTAAATACGTCTTTGCCTGTCTAATCCTAATGGATGGTAGCCTAAATCTTGGAACTTAATTTCGTTAGAGGCTGTTTTTGATGGAATAATAATATAGTGTGTTCGTGAAATTTAAGAATGATATTCAACTCCTAAAAATCTTTGTTTGTTTAAATGTTTACTGACATGGTTCGTCGTAGGGGCTAGTGCGACGCCATCTTGTCTAGAGTGGTTTTGGAGGATTCTTGAAATTTTAATTTGAATGGTTATTATTTGAAACAGAAATAACACTTTGTGCAGGTTCTATAGTCATTAATGAATAATTTAAATAATTTTAAATGCTTGTTAAAATCTAGTCAAATAGCCTATTACGCTTTTGTCAGACCAAAGTTAAAATCGGTCATCATGAATGTTACAACGTTTTTGGACAATCAATATTCTATTTATACCCTTCAGTAATATATCATTAAATCATACAATTATTTATTTACTCAAATTTATTATTTTCAATTTTAACATGTGTATTTTAAAAAGTAAAATTATTGGAAAATGTTTATTCTATGTATAAGATAAAAATAGTCGTTCAAAAGTCTATGAATGTTCCACTATACAGCTTTGTGTTTTAAGGTTGTATTTTTCCTTTGTAAAATACATTTATTATCGTAAGTCCTCGGATCGGGTTTGCATAATATTACGTTAATGTCCTGATTTTACAGCAAAATTTAACACTGAGTTCTATTGTGAACTTGTTGGTTTCTTCCAATCGCGAGTAGAAATGTTTTTTATTATTCGACAATCGTTATTGTATTGTGATAATTACTTTTGCAGAGTTAAACCTCTACTGCTACTTGTAGAAATACCTAGATAACTATTTAGTTTATTGTGATGCAATGTTTTAGTTAAATTTCCCGGATACTTCATGACCATCTAGAAACACTTATAATAATCGTGATAACGGATGGAAAGATCGTAATATACATTCGACACCATTTACCAAGTGGGACATCGGAGCATCACGATACTCATGGACAAGCGAAATCAGCTTTAATTATTTATATCTACTCTGATTATAAGAAGAATAAACGTCCATAAGTCAATTATTTTTGTAAAATAAAAACATGATAATGCAGAATAAAAAAACAGCTATCCCTTTCTGAATGTTAATTTAAATTTTTTATGATACCTTTTATAAGTTACAGTGTAGGCTTTGTTTAAAAAACTTTTTATAATCGTATACTAGATTCCAAAAATAACACGGAAATATTGTTATTCATAAAAAACAGCTCATACTTAGATAATTACACCACTGGCAAAGTGACCCAAAGTGAGCCGACCACCATTACGAGAAAATGTAATGATGGCATTCCTTCCAGTAAGACCAAACATCTTCTTAATTCTTATAACGGTGATCTTAATCAGCAATTACCTTATAATAAAGAATTGGGTATTACACTTTTAAAATAAAAAAATCCAACAAATAACTATGCTTATCCATGAATTAACTCAAAAATAAACTCACGTAAAGTTATTAATAATTATGCAAATAGCAATTGCGTGTTACTAATTGCTTTATAACGGCGTGCTGCCGAATATTCAAACTGCAAGTTTTATCGATTAAAAAGCTTTGGTCCCAGTCAACAAGCTTGCAACGAAAATTTAATCTTAGCTGTTTAATAAGGCCCGAAATTAAACGATAACTTATTATGAAGTTTAAAATTAAATATAAGCGTCACCAAGTAGTTATTAGAAAAAAATGTTCATCTTAATTTTTAATGTTTTCCAGGCCGATTTGGCAGCGTTTAATCTCTATTAAAACTGGCCATGCATCATGCACAAGTGTATGTGAGGTACTCTCATACTCCGATGTGACTGACGTCCGACTCTATTGGTATTAGTATTAAGCTAAGAATGAAACCATCCTTATAGATTATTTTTAAGACAAATAATGTAGTCAAGACCCAGTAGAGAAATACATGAAAAACTTGTTCTGCAAGGTGAACCAATCTCAAATGACTTTGTAGGTCAAGACTTTCAAATTGCTTATAACGTAACGGACCGTAATTTTCATAGCGCCTCGCAGCATAACTTTCAATCGATACTGTTCGACTTTTGAACGTAACTTCCGGAAGTTATCTACGAAATACTGCAGGTGTTTTCGAAGCGCGTACTAAACTTAAACAATATTGAACGTACATGTTATTTTAAGTTATTGATTTTTGAAACCCGAAATTTAAGCTTATTATTTCCTAAATATTGAAATGATTCTTGATATCATAAGACGAGCCTTTTCCCGTAACGTTCTGCCCTGCGATTCTGTAACTCACTTCACGAACTCACACAGCGGTTCTGAAAAGGTGGGAGCTTGTACTTTATTGTTTATCAGAATGCCAAATCATAAAATGACTGCTTCACGACTGATTTGAGAGAGACCGCCGATGCGAAAACCGCTGTGTGAGTTCGTGAAGTGAGTTACAGAATCGCAGGGCTGATTTGGACATAAGTAGATACAGTGTTACTTTATAATTAAGGAATAATAATAATATTTAATTTGCAAGAATATGGTTCAGGTACAAAAATATGATAATATAAACTGATTTTCTTTGCACATTAACAGTCTGCAATGTTTTACGTAATTTGTTGAATTTTGAATTACATTATCAATTATTTTATCGGCATCATTTTATTAAATTAATATTAATTACAATGTTTCAAATCATTAACAGTCTAGTTTGGAGATCTTTGAATGTTTTTGGTAAATGATTTTAAATCCTTATTGCCATACAAACTGTTCTAAATAATTTCAGATGTTTGAGGACATTGATCATTTGACATAAATGTGTCACACCTAATTAATCCCCAAAAATCAACGCCCCGATTCGTAATTAAGTACGGAGGAATTGAACATATATATGATGTGTATACAACAATGAACAGAAAATAACTATATCTTGTACAATAATGTTAGCGAATATAGCAAGCGTCACAATTAAAAGTTTTAAACTGTCCTCCACGATAACAATTTCTAACATTGCAAACTACGAATATGAAATGCATATATGCAGATAATTAATTATTTGTATGTAAATTCTCGTATGTGAGTCTCACAAAGATACTGTTAGATTTAGATAATAGATACAAATTTAAAATCAATTATTAATTTCGGTAACACTTATGAACGTCAAAAAAGAAATTCATATTAAATGCTTCTAATTTTACATTTACTGCCAGTTCTGAAACCAAGGGCGTAGAACGGAAGAGAAGAACTGGCAATAAACACGGCTTCAATTTTCAATCGCCAAGTATTTTGTTTTACAAAATATTTGTAAGGAGCTGCAACCATTACACCATGTTTCACATGACATCAACAATAGTTAATTAATTATAAAAAAAAAAATTTAAAACAAAGATTTGTCCTCTATCAGCAGTAGGCATGGTGAAATAGGAGCACGCACAAATGGAAAATTATTAAAATTATTCTCGTGGGAACAACATGCAAATACATAGTCGAAATAACTAATCGAATAGATATTGTTTTGGTCCATACATATATTTTTGTGATGAAAGTGATAACTGTTCATAAGTATAGGATTAATAGATCGACATTAAACTAACATACATCTAAAATAATAATCATAATAACAAGAATTAATTGCATTGCATTGCATAATCAGTGTTATCCTAATGTATAATAATATTTTTGAAGTTATACTTTTTTAGGCGCGTTATGAAAAATTTATGAGAGTGAAATTTTACGATGCGCGCGCACCGTGACACAAAATTAACAGAATGCAGTTGCCCACGGAAGATGCTACGGCATTGGACATAATTTAAAGACAACATTCGAATAATAATAGAATTTATGTTACACTTAATGTAAGAGAATAATAATTAATATTTATTTATTTAATTTTTCAAATGTAAACTGAACTTTATTGACTATAATGACTCCTTTTCCAGTCTTTGATTATTTAATTGTAATTAATTATATGCATGCAATCAAAAACAATTTTTAATAATGCCAAAGACTATAACTTCTTACGCGCGTACATAATTAGTACACGCACTCTTTTTTAAAGTACTTTTAACACTCGCTCCTACGGTGAAGGAATCGTAAGGAAACCGGCATGTGTCAAATCCAAAAATCGATGACATGAGTCAGACAGAAGGCTGATCACCTACTTGTCTATGAAACAAGAATAATCAAAGACACGGATGCAATCTGAATCCAAGCCCATATACAGTTGTAGCGCCACTGGATTATTATAATATACTAGCTGACCTGGCAAACGTCGTTTTGCCATGTATATCATTTATAATAAAAAATAGGGGTTGATCGTAGAGGGGTGAAAAGGGGTTGTATGTATTTTTTAATGCTGTACCTATCATAAAAAAATTTAAAAAAATTAGGGCTGGACTACCCTTCACATTTAGGGGGATAATAAATAGATGTTGTCCGATTCACACAAAATTTCATGAGACTCGGTTAAGCCGTTCGGAGGAGTTTAACTACAAACACACCACGAGACTTTTATATATTAGATATAAACAATTTGAACATAGAATCCGGAGTTGTACTTAGACACGATATTGCGAGACACAAAGAAAATTCAGACAAACTAACTCTGCATAATATTACAATACAAAATATGAATATTCATTCTGTGTAACATTATTCCACTAACTTTAATAGTTATTAAAGTTCTGAGCAGAAAAATTTCAAGTTATAATAGATTTTACACCCCGCTAGCTTCAGCTGTAATGTAAATGTTGTAGTTCAACAATAAATTAGACAATGTTTAATTAGCCTAGGTGATACGATTTTTTAGTTACTACATATAGCTTAAAACTATCGCTTCCGCAACTTACGGATTCGTGATATAAAATTCAAAGGTCCAGAGTTTGATACCCAACGAAACAATAACTGTTTCGGGTCGGTAGCCACAGACGTTTTACTGTGATTCTAGTAAACTTACCTAACCTGTGTTAGGATCTCTTCAGTATGTATAGGTATACAGTTAATAATTCTTATGAGTAATTGAATCTGTCGTTAAATATAGACTTGAAAAATTATTATCTAGCCAAGTTTTGTTATACCCAACTCTGTGATCGGCCGACAACATACACAATAAGATAACGAACGTTCGCGGATATTGGCTTGTGTAGCAGGTACGGGGTTGACTTTGCGGCCCGAAAAATACGATACTGTGCCGCTTATCGATGTTTCTCTTGGATTTCCATTACATTTTCTCAATATAGGACACCGTTACATAGCTTAGTAAACCATATAAATCAGACAATACGCGCTCTATACCGAAAATCTGGGCTATGGGCTTCATTCAAATGATATGCCAAAGCCTAAATTTAATACCGTATTTTTGTGACTCAAATATCCATACTTATATTATACAGACGAAATATTTGTTTGTTAGTATGTTAGTAATGAAATGGCTCAGAAAGTACTGGACTGATTTTAGAAATTCTTTTACCATTTGAATGCTACATTATCACTGATTTAGGTTAGTTTAATTGCAAGAAAGATGTAAGGATCCCTACTAAAACAACAATAATGTTACCCAATGTATAAAAAAATGCCTATAAAATATCTTTCATATCGAAGCCGGGACGGGCCGCTAGTAGAATCATAAACCCGCCTGTCAACATATTTAGGTTCTTCAAATACAATATTGAACCAGAAATATAAACATACACACGAAAGTTTAGCACACAAGCATGACACTTAAATATTTTCCAATTCCAACAATATCCTATACATGTAGGGCAAACTTATAACAAAAACGTAAAATAATACGTACTTGTATTGTGTATATACTACGTGTTTAAATAATTAATGTTTTATGTTCAACCAATAGATGTCGCCTGTGGAAGCTTGAATCGCGGTATTGTTTTGATTTAAGAAGAGTATAAGTTGTTCAAGGTTATTTTAATGAAGTGTTGTTCTTTTGTTCATGGTCCTTCGAGCCGGATCATGAACAAAAAACAATACCACGATTCAATGCGACATCTATCGGTTGAACATAAAACATTAATTATTTAAACACTACGTAAAGTACGTATCAATTTTAACAATTTTTACTTACATTTATATCAGCTCCAGAGAAATTATAAAACTCGTATGGCGGATCTCTTCCTCGTACGTACTGCATAATTCGATGGCTGTTCTTGAAGAAGACAACCTATTGGAAAATTTAAATTTTTAATATACATGTCTGGTGACTACTAAATCTCGTAAATAGTATTCTTATATTCTATTTTTTTCATTTTAATGTTATATTTAGTGGATTAGTTTTGCACGTTAGTCTTAATGGCAAGACAGTGGTAATTGGACACTTTCTTATGTTAAATATTGTTAGTAAATTAAGTTAGACTTTAATTAGGCTACATTGTAATGTTCAATGATGTCTTAGTGAAATTTAATGTATATTATTATATAAATTCGGATTCCGAACTGGAAACGTTGACCTAATGCCAGTACCGCTTGTTTAATGTAAAAATATATGATGTACCAATAATACATTGGTTAAGACCCTTTAGATAAACGCCTATACTGAAAATCGTATTGTATTATACCGATTTTATTAGTCTTAGGATTTAAGTTGAACGTCAATCGAACTTAAATCTAGCTCCAAGAGACCATTTTTCTGTATGAAGATTGACATATTTGCCAGCGCTCGAGATTGTGACTTGTTACGAATAAATATAACCCTTAGAAATCCATCGATGATATTTTAAATCAAGTCCAAGTCAAGTCAGAAAAAAAATAACTATAGAAGAGACTCTAATTCGGCAACCAGCATCGTCGCACGCAAATCATACTAATACATTTTTGGCATAGTATAAAAATTAATAAAACAACACATCACATATAGTATATTTATTATTAGCTACTTTGTGGCAGTTGACTGTGGCAGGTTTATAATCTTTCTATATTCTTTGTCTGGCTAAAACTAAATGTGAACGCTTTGCAGCTGTTGAAAGACAAAACATTAATCAAAATAGGATTTGTGATTGCGCCTTTGATATACTTTCCTTATATTAGATTTGATTTAGATGCAATTTAAATGTCCAACAGCCATTGTCAGCGTCGTGTATGTTTAAAAGTAGATTAATAATTATAATAATGTAACCACGTAACACAATGGGCCATTACCAACTGATTTAAGGCTTGGTTGATTGAAACTATGATGAAATTATTTTTAATAGTTAGGAACAGCCTTGCGATTCTGTAACTCACTTTTCGAACTCTCACTGCGGTTTTCGCAGCGGCGGTCGCGCTCAAATCAGTCGTGAAGCAGTCATTTTACGATTTTGCATTCTGATAAGGAGGGAGCTTGTAGTTTACAGAATCGCAAGGCAGGGCTAAGTACTAATCATGGTCTTTGAGTAGGGCTGTTTGACAATTGTATAGTAACCTAATGTTTCATACTATCAATATTTACGTCCAAACCATTTTGTCTATAGTATAAATCATAGAAAAAGAAACATATTATTATAAATAACGCAATTTCTAATAAAATGATACTATGATTTTCTAACTATCGTAATTTTAAGTGATGTTTGTCATTTGTAACGCAATATTTATCTCGGTATTTATTTAGATAACAACGGTCGAACGTGTACTTTTGATAGCATTTGATTTTTGGATCTAGTACAGTAGACAGTAACTCTTCATGCTTCAGTAATATTTACCTTCCTACATTTTGTAGTTGACGGGTGTGCGATATGTTTTGATAAATCTACCTACCTTGTATATAGTTCCTGGGTCAACGTTATGCTCGCATCGGACTTGTGCGCTGTGTCCATGCACCACAAATCGGGGCGCCCGTAGCTCGACCCACACTTCGGACATACTTGATACTATAACAATACAATAGCATGTTTTAGTAAGAAACTTTAGCTATTAAATTTGTATACATAGGAAATATTGTATATAGTATAGTAACCATTTAACAATACATAAACGTAACCTAAACCGGTCGGAACTATACCAAAACCAGAAGAGGACACTTTTGTTTGATAAGGTTAGATCTTAGGAAAGATCATGGAAAATGTTTTAAAAGAGAGAGAGAGAAAAATCAAAACTAATCAAAGAAAAGTTGGGTAAAAAAAATTAAACAAAAGAGTGCATTAAAAGATTTTTTTATTTAAAAGAGGATTGAATAAACAAATATGTACTGAAAAATGAAGAAAATTGATCTTACTAGCTAAAAGTAGGAAAATAAAAAGGAAATACAGCCTTATATCCTCAAACTCATAATATCCGCTACCTACGAATGTCAAGAGATAACACAGCATCTAGCGAGAGAGTCATAAAACCAGGTATACTTTTTAACTTTAACTCTACTGTAATCTAGCGTACATTACAGTATTAAAGCCAATAAACAGTTATAGTCTAATATAAAAACTAACGGTTTTTTACCTAATTTATTGTCTACTCACTAGTGCCTGTAAAGAACTATCTTATAAACCTAGTACTTATGTTCACAGCGTTCAAGCATTTAACCCAAGCAAGCGTATCTAGATTCCAGATAGTATACGTAAAATCAGGGTATAGTGCAAACCCGCGGTTAGCTAAATATTATATATATGGGCGGATGCCCTTCATTATTAGAATCAGCCATGTCTTAATAATTTTAATGTTGGTCACCAAACTCAAAATCTATTTACTATTAATTAGGAAATCTCTTAAACAAGCACTTTCAATTAGTTTTGTAAAATAAAATAAAATAAAATAAAATATGTTTATTATGGAACGTAAGATACATGTATCACTTATTCCACGTCATTAAATTTGAAGGCATCCCTACTCATCGGCAAAGAAGACAGAGGGTGTAGGCCGAGAGAAAAAGCCGGCGTAAAAAACTCTCGGTACTCTTTTAAAACAGCAAATCATCAAACAACACTTATTTATAACAAATATCGCAAATTAATTAGAAGTAGCCTGTCTAGCACTAGTCCCAGGCCCTTTTATCAATTAGATAATCGTTGACTTTATAGTAAGCCTTTTTACACAGCTTTTCTTTAATAGATTTCTTAAATTTATTGAAAGGCAGTGATAAAAGAGCTTCTGGGATTTTATTAAAGAAGAGTATCCCTTTCCCCAAAAAAGAATTACTAACTTTAGATAGTCTAGTACGGGGAAATTGCAGCCTGCGTTTGTTCCGTGTATTAACATTGTGCGTATGTTCTATTCTAGTAAACTTATCACTATTTTTGTATACATACATAATATTTTCATAAATATATTGCGAGGGAAAGGTAAGTATATTAATTTCCTTGAATTTATCTCTAAGAGATTCCCTACATTTTAAATTATAGATTGCACGAATAGCCCTCTTCTGCAGGATGAAAAACAAAAGTAACAAAAAGACACCAGATTATTTAGAACAAAAGCGATTCGTCGCAGACGTGGTGCGCTCGCCGTTGACGTTCGAAAACTCCAAACGATTCAACATGGCCGCGCTGACCATCGATACGACGCTCCGCCAGACTTGACAACTGTCAAATCTCGTTCCAATATTTGCAGTATTTCTTAACATGGCGCTAGGAATGCGCCGTCACGGCCGGACTGACTTTCGACCGTCCTCGGGCGCATCAGATTGCAGTCCTGTAACAGTGACACAATCAATCGGACAGGTGTCAGTAAATCTACCCGCTCGCCCAACCTGACAAGCTATGACTACTAGACGTAATGCTACTGTCATACAACTATGACTATCAGAATAAAAAAAAGCGTGTGTCCTTTCGACCACTCATGGACCGGACGGCACCTTTTTCTAATCACTTAACAAACATTACACTCTTTATCTAACAAACATACTCACAGTATCAATTTGGACCGGACGAGTGTGTCCTTTCGACCAGCCACTCGTGCATGGACCGGACGACACTGTCCCTTCGACCAATTAACACCTAAGATTGGACCGGACGGGTGTGTCCTTTCGACCAGCCACTCGTGCATGGACCGGACGACACTGTCCCTTCGACCAATTAACACCTAAGATTGGACCGGACGGGTGTGTCCTTTCGACCAGCCACACGTGCATGGCCCGGACGACACTGTCCCTTCGACCAATGAACACTTAAGATTGGACCGGATGAATGTGTCCCTTCAACCAGCCGCTATCAGCTGCGTGGCCCGGACGACATTATCCTTTCGACCAATGAACACTTACGGTTGGACCGGATGAATGTGTCCCTTCGACCAGCCGCTATCAGCTGCGTGGCCCGGACGACATTATCCTTTCGACCAACGAACACTTAAGGTTGGACCGGATGAATGTGTCCCTACGACCAGCCGCTATCAGCTGCATGGCCCGGACGACATTATCCTTTCGACCACCTTCACACACACACACACACACACACACCACGTTATTCAATGACTCATCTCACTAATCATGCCAACATAGTTAAGTAAACTTCAGCGCTTACAGATTACACATACCTATAAGTTACGGACTGTCTTGCTCTGCGTGAATACGGACCTCATGCTCAAAGATTTCGCGATCTGAAATGTTACTTAGGGTATCAGACTCCGCTGTAAGCGTGTCTGATCCTGCGGACAGTGTATCGGAGCCTGCAGTCAATATATATCACAAACATTCGGTCTGTCGAGGTGACTATTATCGAGTTCAACATCGTTCGGCGCCGTCATGGCCTCTTCTTCAGTCATCAAACTAGTAGATATTTCAACTAACCCGTCATGACCCCGAGGTACTGGACGCAAGTTCTCGTGCGCGTATTTGAAAGTACGATGTGAACCGGTTATGCTTTTCAACTCGTAACGGTCATTATCTAATACTGCGATTATTACATAAGGACCCCTAAACTTCCTATCTAACTTGGTTTGGTTGCGTTCACAACTTTTGATGAATACGAAATCGCCTTTAGAAAATGGCTTGATAGTAGCTCGACCCTGGTTAAATAGTAAAGTAACGGATGCGGCTGCCCTTTGTATGTTAAGAGACGCATCTTGCCTAGCTGACTCTACGTCAATTCGCTGTTCTTGTTCTGAATCTGGACTTGAACACCTAATTCTCGACATACCTAGAGATTGAGAACGGATACCGAACATGAGTTCAGTTGGCGTAAATTTGGTGACTGTAGACCTAGTACTATTAAGCGCTAATTGCACATTACCTAACTCGTCACGCCACGCTTTATTGGGATCGTTTTCGATAATCGTTAGCAAACTTTTCAAAGTGCGCATCACACGCTCGACTTGCCCGTTTGCCTTGCTGGAGCCAGTTGCTATAAAATGCAGCTTAATGTTATGTTCTGAACAAAAGTTCTTGAAATCCTGGCTAACGTAACACCTGCCTTGATCAGCTATTACGCGCTTAGGTGCTCCAAAAAGGCAAACGGCACTTTTAACGGCTTGAACCGCACTAGCTGCGTCTAATGATGAGGTGTGCTCTAATAATACGTATTTAGTGAACGCATCAATAATTACTGAACAATATTTCTTACGGTCACTTTTTCCACTTAGTTTGCCGGTGAAGTCTATATGAATCGTGTGCCACGGTACCGGAGCTTTTGGAATAGAATGTAGCTGCACATGCTGAGTACCTGAGGGACCTTTTGATGCCTTGCAGACAATGCAAGAGTCAATAAATTTTCTAACGCACTTGGACATCTGAGGGAACCAGTACTGTTCGTACAGTTTGTCCAGTGTTTTGTCACCACCCAGATGTTGTAACTCGTTATGAACGTGATTAATCAAAGTCCATATTAGGGAGCGAGGGACGACTGGCAGCCATGATATAATCTTGTTTCTTACAACCTTCCTATAAAGAATGCCATTCCTAACGTCATATGTCTGACCAACCGTTTCAGGAAAATCGTTATTATTGTGCTTGTTGATCAAGTCTTGGACCTCTGCATCACGTTTCTGTTCTACAGAAAGCCAACCCTGATGTAATTCTGCAAAATTTACTATCTGAATTGTAGGTTTTGAAGAGACTTGTGACTCGGAAATTAAGCTATTGGGGTCCGGCAGGGGATTTCTAGAAAGGTAATCCGCGTGTTCCATGCCACGACCTTCGCGATGTATGATATCGAAATCGTAGGCTTGTAAAAATGCCCACCAGCGATGAACACGTGGGGTTAGGTCAGTTTTAGATTTCGATGCTTTTAATGAGTTACAGTCCGTGAAAACCTTGAAACGTCGGCCGTATAAATAATGCCGGAAGTGTTCTACCGCTCGTACAACTGCCAGCGTTTCCAGTTCGTATGAGTGGTAGCGGGACTCTACTTCAGAGGTTCGTCGGCTAAAGTATTCTACAACATGGGGCAGGTCTTTCTTTTTCTGTATTAAGATCGCCCCATATCCCTCCGAGCTAGCGTCGCAATGCAATTCAACGGGTAAGTCCGGGTTAAAGATCATCAGAACTGGTTCGGAGGTAAGCATCTGTATAATTGTATTACGGATATGGGCGTCGTTGAACAGTTTTATGGGGTAGACCCCTATCAATCAATTTCTAACTCTTCTGTGTTCACGCGTTTACGGGGAACACTATCCACGAAACTGCTAGCATATTTGTCTAATAGTCTAATAAGGGCATCTCTATCATCAGCTGCCAAATTCATATCTATCCGAGTAAAGTATGGCTGGGTAACAATCGCCTCACAAACATTAACTTCAAATTATCATTATTAATTTTGACGCTCACACCGTTTTCTAAAATGTCCCTACCTATTATAACAGGGTCCGTAAGACATGAGTCTGGTACTACATGAAATGTCAAGAGTTTTATAAAATTTTCAAAATTAACCTCACTCGAAATCTGTGACGTAGATTTTATTTCATCACCACCAATGCCCGCAAGATACACAAGATCATTGAGCACAGTACTTGGGAACTTAGTATAATAGCTCTCTTTTATCAACGAGCAAGACGATCCGCTATCAAACAAAAAGAAAGGAGACTGACTCACCAGATGACATCCTCAAGGTGCCCCTCGACAGCCACTGTTCGCAGATATTGACCTATTACCTTGCAGTAGATCCACCACCTTTTTCCTTTTCTTTACAAATTGTTGCTATGTGTCCAACTTGACCGCATATATAACAGGTTACGGTAGAAGTTTTCTCGGGGGCACGTGTTGCAGTTGACGGATCTTGCTGCTTAGTCATCCAAGAAGAATCTTCTCGAAGACGCTTGCCGGTGTCCGAGGATTCCACAAAAATGATATTTACCAGGAAATCTTGCGTCCACAATTCTAGGTTGCTTGAAATCAGGCTCTTGGATTTCAGTAACACCCGATCTTCGCTTTAGGGAAATGCCTCTTAAGATTCTAAACAACTGAGGTTTAATAGTGACAGTATATGCGTTTAGCTCACGGCATATCAAATCATCCTTCTGACATAAGACCGATATGACGTATCCAGTTATAAAATCTTGACATTCGGGTTTTAGGTATAGTTTCGATCATATTCCATAAGCGCAGGCCACTCTGCTGCAGTTTATTTTGTTCCAATTTGAAAACGCAATATTTCATCAAAGAAGTCTTGAAATAATTTTGGTTTACAAAATCTAGCCATTAAACTTTGTTTTACATTCTCCCATGTCTGCTCATACAAATTTAACTTGCTCAAGAAAGCTGCGCGCCCTTTCAGTACACTGCTAAGAGCTAGAGAAATCTACGCCCTCTAAATGTTTAGTCAGTACTTTAAGCTCTGTAATTAAGACCAACCTTCTATATCCGCGTCTGCGTCTACCGGATTAAACTCTACAAATTTCACTGAAATATACTGGGCGTTAGCAGTTGCCACCGGTGGTTGCGTTGTCGCTAACATCCGAGTAAGTAAAATTTCCATATTACTTAACAACTTCAAGGCGCTATTTTAGTCAGGTGGTTGTTTTTGCACGGTCAGTAGCGCATGGGATCCCACTTCTGATATGGGCGGATGCCCTTCATTATTAGAATCAGCCATGTCTTAATAATTTTAATGTTGGTCACCAAACTCAAAATCTATTTACTATTAATTAGGAAATCTCTTAAACAAGCACTTTCAATTAGTTTTGTAACAAAAAGACACCAGATTATTTAGAACAAAAGCGATTCGTCGCAGACGTGGTGCGCTCGCCGTTGACGTTCGAAAACTCCAAACGATTCAACATGGCCGCGCTGACCATCGATACGACGCTCCGCCAGACTTGACAACTGTCAAATCTCGTTCCAATATTTGCAGTATTTCTTAACATGGCGCTAGGAATGCGCCGTCATATAAAATAATAAAAGATACATTTTTCCGTATATAAATTCACCCCTAATATTTCATACCTCCCTCAATATTGGACAAAACACTTTCCACAATGTCTATAACGTGATTGATTGCGAAAAATATTTCATAATATTTTTTATTATAAAATAAGTAATGGGTATCTGCTACCCGTGTCGTCTACGTGTAATTACGATCGACGGACTGCCTAACCTTTCTCTGCCTTTTAATAAATTTAAGAAATGTATTAAGAAAAGCTGCGTAAAAAGGCTTACTATAAAGTTAACGATTATCTAGTTTATAAAAGGGCAGTGTTAGACAGGCTACTTCTAATTAATTTGCGATATTTGTTTTAACCCTTAACTGGTTTGGTTGGGGTTGCGCGGCCCCCACGTATTTGTTTGATTTTATTCAAAACTATGCACCGGCGGGCGACATTTTTCGGCGCTGCAGCTTTTACGAGTCGAGGTACGTGCGTCATAAGTGCCGCGCGACCCCCACAATACCAGTTACGTTAGTTAATTTTACGATACCAGTTAAGGATTAAAATAAGAGTTGTTTGCCATAGTCATTTTGTATGATGATTTATGCTATTTTAAAAGAGTTCCGAGAGTATTTAACGCCGGCTTTTTCTCTCGGCCTTCTTTGCCGATGATGTCTACCGATTCAAATTTAATGACGTGGAATAAGTGGTACCTGTATCTTATGTTCCATCATAAACATATTTTATTTTTCTAATTATTAAAAAATCTTGATTAAAGATTCGCTTTTGTATTATGAATACCTTGATGCTGCAAACGATCATCTAGTAATAAAAAGTATATTGAAAAGTCTAGTCCAAGTTCCGTTTTAGAAATTAAGGACCCCGTAAGTAACGGCATTACGATTATTCGTACTAAGCAAGGGACGAGACAGGGTCGTAATGGTTTAGGGTTGCCATAAATTAACAGATAAGACACATATTGCCCTAAATAAGGGCTGAGGCTATGTATTCGCAATCAGCGTATTTTAATTCTAACGATGTATTTTTATAGGAAAGTCACTTTCGATGACGATTAGTGATAATTACGTTTGGCAAATTTTCTTTTTTTCAAAAGATCTCTCTGCATCTTCTACTACCATTACCATGGAGAGTGTTCAGAGGAGTTGTTCGCATTAATATATGCAGCTGAGTTTCATCATCGGACGTCGAGGCAGAATACGCAATTATTTCCACCCGTTCACCTCGATGTCCGTCATTCCAAACTGAGCGTTATTTAAGACAGATTGTGCTGCACCATCTCTATGTGGAACCAGCTACCCACTGAAGTATTTCCGAAACAATTCAACTTAGGGTCCTTCAAGAAAAGGGCGTTCTAATTACTTTATTTAAGTGTAGTAGTTTTATTTTGTTCAAGGTATGGTAAGGTATTATATGGTCTTCACATATAATTATTATCAAATCAATGTATACAAAATATTGTAAAAACGTTGTGAGAGAGTAAGTATGGAGTTTCTTGTCCATTCTTCTCCATATGAAACTACCTTGTGGAAGGGGCAACTAGAGTCATTTTTTTAAATATTTTTAACTTGCAATTTCGACTTTCAAAAGTGCCTTTTTAATAAGCCTAATTGAAATAAATGAATTGACTCTAACTTTGAACACACTCGTCAGCCCTCTGGCACTGAGAGTGCCCATGGGCGGCACTTAACCTCAGATGAGCCTCCTGTTCTATAAAATAAAATATTATTATGAAATCCGTAGCTACTAGACATAGTGCGCATATTCATAAATTAAATCGTTACGTACGCTGGCTCGAGAAAGTTTCACACTTTCAACATAAAGTGGTGCGTTTGAATTGCATAATTTAATACAGTGTGTCAAAAACAGAAGAGTGATCACTGACTTGCCTATTGGACAAGTGAAATTGGTTCACCAATCTGAGGAAGTTGTAGCATCACCAGTTTTATTTACTTGTCGTATGTTATGTAAACTTGGTGCCTTGTGAAATAATTTCGGAATCTTGCTTTTTTAACATCAGATTTAAATTAAATATCCTTTAGAACATTATGATTATACGAACTATTAAAGAAAATTAAAATCATAACTAGAACAAAAACATTTTTTGTATATCACATAAATTCAATACAGCAGTGTTAGCCTAGTGGCTCAAGTGCGACTCTCATCCCGGAGGTTGTAGGTACAAACTCCGGCATAGCCAATCGACAACGTTCGCTCGTACGGTAAAGGAAATTGCCATGCCTAACCTTCCCTTACCTAACACAAAAATGTCGACGGCATTTGTGTTAGACACAAAAGACTGATCACCTTCTTGCCTATTAAAAAAAAACAAATGATCACTGAACAGATACAGAAATTGAAGAGGTTGTACCGCCACTGGTTTTAATATATTTAATATCTAATCTGCCTGCAAATGAACCCGACACGTTAGAACTGCTATATTAGAGTTCGTTATTAATTATAGGTAAAATCATGTCAGCTAGAAACTAGAAGTTTATGTATGTATGTTATTACAATATAATTAAACTTTATATCGAAACTTGTTATTAAAGATTATTATATCATATGCAGACGTTGAATTTGAAAACAAGTCTAAATCGTCGTTCAAACTTACACGTTTATTCTATGAATTTATTTTTATTATTGGGAAGCAACAAAACAATTAAATTGTCTGTTTTAGTTCTTCGATATACTGTTATATATATTTTAGTTTTATACCGGAATATGGAGAAAAAATTACTAATATGCTTGGAATAAATAAGTCTAAATGCACTCTTTTAACTACTATTTTGATCTATGTCAAAGACTGTCCGTTTCATAGAAAACGAATTTTAGTCATTAGTTTCCTAGTAGTGACCAAAAAAATTAATATTTTTTTTGTTGGTCGGTGTATTTCTGGTAGGCTATAGGCCACTTCAACCGAATCAACACTACTAAGGCGCGGCGCTTGGTTATTACAATAAATAATTCTTTCATAGTTAATACAATTTTAATCCATTAGTTAAATTAACAAAGAGTGAATTTTTACAAGTGATCTCCTAAATAATTTAATGGGCACTTCTGAATTGGATTATTCACTGCTGATATTAACTGAATTTTGTAACTTACCGATTCAATAAACAACGCTTTAAATCAATCTTATTAACAAATAGATAAACCGCTTTAATCAACTAATGGCTATAGTGTAACCGAAGTTGACAATGTTATTAAACCGTGCGACACTTGAGGAAGCAGTTGCTTGCTTTACGAGTTAATCTTCCTTGCTGCAATAACTTTGCGGTTAGACCATCTGGATATAGTTATGTTTTTATGAATATACGTGCAGAATTTCAAGGAATATATCTTAAATACAAAGGAACAATAATTATTAAACATAATAAATATTTTATACAGTTAGCTATTAAGAAGTGCTTTAGTTTTATGTTAATTTAAACAATAATCTATAAATTAATTAATCCGTATGTATACCAATTAACTTGAAATGTCTTTTTAAATACAAATCCCCTTGATGTGACTCACGTTCAGAGGTAGCTAATGTTATATAGCCTTATTACATGGATCGAACCCAAAAATATTTTTTCTATTCCGACAATTAGTTCCGGAGAAAATCATGTTGAACCAAATAAAATCTTTAGCTCAATATTACTAGAACACATTTTATTAGTTGTATCATTAAACGGTAACACGGTTCTAATACCATAGATGAAATAAACATTGTTACCATGTCATCAAAAACATCTATAGTCCACGTTTGATGCCGGTTGTAGTCGGCGTGTTTAATAAAAAGTCTTAATGAGTATGACGCAATTATCTTTTATTAAATATTTCGTCGAAGTACCCTTTCTTTTTCTAAGGTACAATTAAGTTAATTTCTAGGTAAAATATTTTTTTCTGATCCCTTAAAAAGTGTACCCTACCCCGGCTACTGCGTGATCACCTTAAATTTTATGGCCAACTTTAACACGAAAATAAAAAAAATCACTAGAAGTAAGGTCCGGCTGGAGGAAGTTCCATCAATCGAAGCCAGCTTCTTAAATGGCAGCCATCGTGCATCGCAACTCTAGACTTGTGTGCGGGGGCGTTTATTTATTAAAAAAACACAACTTTAGCGAGTTTGCAACGCCGTTGCTTTCGTATTTGGACTACGCAACTTTGTGAGCCAGCCTCTTCTTAAATAAGAGGTTTATTATTATTACATACGATTAAATAATATTTATAAATATAATAATTAAATTTCTTCGGAGTTGGAGATGATGGTATCCTCCATGTCACAGACTGTTTTATCATTTCCGGGTCATAATTTTTCGTCTATATTTAATAATCGAGCCAAAACTTGGTCAAGATCCTGTTGTAACAGCTTTGTGAGTCGTCTCGTTTGTTTCTTCGTGTCAGTCCAGAAACCATTCTCACTTTTTTCATACCAAAACGGTTGTGTCTTAGATTATAGACACTCCTTATATAAATTTTCATTTCTTCTGCTATAAAACGTTTCGTCAATGAGTTCTTTCTTGCTTAAATAAATAAAAATATAAAAGAACAATAAAAAGGCAACTCAGCAGCCGCTAAATTTGCCTTTTTATTATTATTAAATCTAATGTGTAGGCTACGCCTCAAAGTTTTAACGTTTTTCTTTCCAAGGAGAATGTATCGCAATGTCACTATTAATTGAACAACCTTATGTAATCAATACATTATTAAGTATTGTTTCTGATATCTCTCAGATAAATATAGTTAGACAAAACCTCGTTTATATTATCTCTAAGCTTATAATAAGCTTCCGTTTAAAAGCTCAACACTGTATTTTAGTTCAAAGGCTTATTACGTTGCGGACGTGACTTCATTACTTTAAAACATTAAAAATATCCAATCTACGTTCTAACAAATGGCATCTACGTGAATCTTGTTATTGAAATGGACAATAACTACGTGATAGGTGATATATTATATAGGAGTATATATGACCGTTTATTCGCGTGGAAACGAGAATGCATGCACAAATTCTCATTCGGATGTAATATCTTATAGGCTAAATTCCATCAAATAAGTAAAATACTTTCAGAGATTACTGTATACGATACATGAATCTTGATTTCCAACACACAAATATACAGTATTTACTATATTCTTAACGTACATAGTAATAATAATTATTATTAAAAATTCATATTGACATGGACTATACGGACATCTGAAAGGAGAAAAATAGATGGTCAGGAAATTTGATGTTGGACAGCTAGATAAAAAATCGTCTTTCGACACTTTGTTACCAACGCATCCCGATTTTTTTGGACATGTAACACGCATAGATTCAGATCGTTTATAAAAACTCATGGTGACCGGCAGAGTGAAGGGCACACCTCGAGGCCGATCCCCTACTCGCTGGACCGATCAAGTAAAGGCCCTAATACGGGTATTGCCCAGGCGCAGAGGCTTGCTGAAGACAGGGGAGGGGGGGGGGGGGGGGGGTAGACTGGAGGAAGTTGTGCCACGCCACTACTGCGACCTTCAGAAATGAAGAGTGCAACTGAAGAAGGTTTCAATTCCACAGGTTTCTAATATAAAAAGGTTTGATATTACTCTGCAACAAAATAATGGTCAAACACGCATTTATAATGAACACGGGTTCTAAATTAACGCAGGTACCTATTACATGGAAAAGTATAAGTAAGTAAACTCAAAGTAGTACAAAAACACTCAAAGTAGTACAAAAACACTCAAAGCATTATAAAACATTGATTTATTGTTGTTAACATTGGTTACGTTATTTATTTTGTGTCATATTACAATCCGCGCATATATTTAGTAAAATCACTTTTGCCAGTAATTCAATCAGCAAAAGGTTTAAAATACATCAAATATTTTGTTTAATTTTTAGAGTTGAAGTAGGTCAAATTCTATGATCGTGATTTTATTGTACAACACAAAATTTCAAAATTGTACTCTTTGAATCCGTTTCCCTAGATTAAAGAAACCGAAGTCTTAAATTTACATCTCTATCGGTTTTCCCCAACCCACTTTGTCCCCTTCAAACAAACAGTGTTAGCTAATAGCATTTTCCGAGAGTACCCAAATCAATAGAACCTACATTCTATTGAATTTCGATAAATCGCAGGAAATCTATGTAGACGTTGGACTCAATTTGAGACCTATCCTTGAATAGGAGATAATTCTTATCGTTTTAACCTTTTTGGTGAGTGAATCAAACATGAAAACGGTAACATTATTCTAAGATGCACTTGTAGATAGTAATGAAATTCGTTTTTCAAACTTCATTCTTAGAATGCAAAGCAGAGTTCTTATTACGTTATCATATTTATTTTTAGATGATATCCGCGACTTCTAAATTGGATGAAGACTATGCATTGTGCATATCAAAATATTGTTATCACAAAAGTACTTACTGGTTATACTACTATTTTGTATTGTAGTCGTAATTTCAGATTATCGTTTATTAAAACCTAAACATAACAAACAATCAAATTACAGTATATACAATTTTCTTAACCTTAACCTTCCCCAGTAATAATAAAAAATAATAAAAGAAAAATTAAAACAAATTTAAAAAGTTTTGTCCATGTAGCAGTCACTGAACCTTCAACGCTGGCAGCATTTCCTCGCTGTATTACGATACTTATTCGTTAAGCGACGAAAGCACCAGCTCTGGGGCACCGGTACTATATAATAATAGCAATAATTTACCTACACGCTTCCACCACTATTTCTATCACTTTTCTTGATTATTTTTTGGACACCTCCAATCTCCATACTCAGCCTTGTAGGTTTGAGAACTTAAAATACATAGTTTTGCCAAAAATCTAATCCAGGACGCAATTCTTCTCAAACAATATTTCAAACGAAAGACTGTGAAATACACAGCATTACACGCCACTTATTTCCAATATTTCAAGACAAGAGTCAGACTAAACTGAGATAAAAATGCACGCGTAAACAAAAGGAGCGGTTTTTGTTATGATTATTAAAAAGCTTTTACCAAAGCAATAAAGGAGATTGACGAAATACATTTCTTTCAAATGGGATAACGCCGTGAAAACCATATGAAGTGTGCAAATAAATGGAACATGGAAGGAAATTGTTGACATAACAAGCTCAATACGATATGGAGTGATCTTTTTATTAAATTTTTATATTTGGATAGGATTCTGACAAATTTACTGATTGAAACATGTAATATTGGCGTTTTTTGTGTCAAACTTTTCATATATTGATATTAAATGCTTCATGAGCGCAATTTACAGTAAATATGTTCAATACATAATTATTTATATACCTTTAATTTATATAACGAATAACAATCATACTTGTAGCCAAAATGGTATTCCATTTATAATGTGATGTTGTGTTTTGACTTATCATCAATAAATGCTATTCAAGCTGCAATGCCACTTAGTATCTTAAGTGATTGTCCCGTCTTGAACACCTAATAATATGAACTTTATTAAATTAATTCAGATTAACTGTTACGTATATTTAATATTAAAATATTTGCTTTCAACATTTGCTACTTTTGAGATTTGATTTTATACGTAGTTAGACGGTTTAACATTTCTCATACGACAGAATTCTATATTCAAAATGCCATCAATATTGCAATGGGTCATTATTGTCTTGACGTCACAGAGTAACAATTACAACTGATATTTTGAATATAGAATTCGACACTTGTTTTAAATAATACGTTCCATCTACTTTCCCGCACTCTATTAAACACCCCATGCTCAACAAAAAATACCTGGGATATATACTCTATATCGTTGCGTGTATAGAGCACATTACGCCCTCCCTACGTAGCTGACACGCTGTTGAATAAGTGATATGAAATCTTATCAGCATTTAAGACCTCCAACGCAGGCTTTATGTAGATTTAATACACTTTATACACCATTTTTAGCTTACTAAGCTTCTGTCAAGAATACGTCAGTAAAATTCTTTATTATTTGTTAAATTTAGAGATTTCGTGTTTGGTTAACACTAGAAATATAGTCTCGACTTATCTTCTTTATGTTATTGCGTACGACACACATTTAAGTAACGAATGGTTAATAATACAGTTTCGAATATTAGTAATTAAAGTGAGGGTGAGAATTTAAATAACAGAAGACGACGTGTGCCATGTGCATTGAGACTAACAGCATCTACTCGTAGTCCAGCACGCATAGACATGCGATAAAAGTATGTGTATGTATTATAAGTAGATATACATCACAATATGTAAGATTTGGTACCCTATTAAGTAAAAAATACTTGTCAGCTCCAGTACAAAGTTTATAATATATATATATATGTACACGTCATTCATTTTACATGCCAATGATTATAGAGTAAATATATTTCACGACAAAATTAGGGTCTCATGGTCAAATTTAGTTAACTGTTAAAGATTTTATTCGACAATATAATTTGGCGGAGTAAAACGCTAGTGACATTGGCATTGTAGGTAAACTAGTAATTTTCGAAATCAAAAAGAATGAATCCGAGAGTAGAGCCGCAATCGAGACCCGTGCCCAAATTTTAAGATCCTTTCGTTGAGTATTTACATACATTAATAAGAGAATCGTAGGACCCTGTGTTTGTATTATTTTATATATAACTACCTATGCCATATATATTATTTCTAGGAAACATTTTTTTAGTTCAATAAAAATAACTATCTACTATTATACAAAATAGGGGTTGATTGTAGAGGGGTGAAAATTAGGGGTTGTATGTATTTTTGTATGTTGTATCATAAAAAAACAAAAATAAAAAAAAATTGTCAAAAAAATAAAAAAAAATATTTTTGGGTGGACACCCCTTATCACTTAGGGGTATGAAAAATTTATAGTAGCCGATTTTCAGACCTACTGAATGTGCATATAAAATTTGATAAAAATCGGTCAAGCCGTTTCGGAGGAGTTTGGTAACTAACATTGTGACACGAGAATTTTATATATAAGATGTATACAGATTGCACCATATAGTCTACTATAGTGGTGGTATCTAGTACGTTTGTCCTAAATACCATTACTATGTTTTTGATTTACTATTCATAACTCTTCTCTAAATAGCCGACTGCTCGCATGGAGCAGGGTACTTAATTGTCACGCACAATAATTAAAGCGACTGGAAAAGGTCTTCTCTTACGCTTAACGTTATACGTAGGAATTCCAATTGCAAATAGAACATAGCAAAATTCAAATTCAAAAATCATTTAATCATGTAGGTAACACATTGTACACTTATGACTTGTCAGTAAAGAAATACATATTACTGCTTCTAATTTTACATTTAGTGCCAGTTCTCAAATCAAGGGTGTAGAACGGAAGAGAAGAACTGGCAATAAACTCTCCGCCACTCTTTTTAATCGCCTTGTTTTTTTTTACACAACGTTTGTAAGGAGCTGCAACCTTTAAACCATGTTCCACATGACATCTTAATTAATAATAATAACATAAATTAAAAACAAAGAGTTGTCCTCTATCAGCAGGAGGCATGGTGAAATAGGAGCACGCACTTACATTCTCGTGGGAACAACACAAAATTTAAAGTTTAGCAGTTTGACAAGTCCTGAAACTAGACTTAGTTTATGTGACTTTTTAAAATACGGTTAGTCTCACTTCCTATTGGTCCGCCGCGCCAGTGCCCACGATGCCTCGGTAGCAATTGAATCGCAAGAAATGGTAAAGATAGCATTATGGATGAGTATTAATCTATCCGCCATCATTGCAATGACCGAACATTAAGATTCAATTGTTTAGATCGAGCTAAGGGCAATTTAAGAGTTCAGATTACTTTAATCTGAGAATTTATAGTTCAAAATTCAAATGTATTTCTCATTGAAAGAGTCTTTTTAAAATTTTCCCTTTATCCGAGCGAAAGTTTTGTCAAAGTCCTTCGTTTTAATTTAGAAAAAACTTCAAAGGCAGCAAAAGTAAGTCTAAAATCTAATTACAAGCGGTAATCTCTACAAAGTAAGGGCTTTAGCGCGTGAGCGTCAATTAAATGGGCAAGGTCCCTAACTACCTAGGGGCATTTCAAAAAGTTTCTCTGTCAAATTACTGTATAGAGATTTGCTTCAACCTAACTTTTTGTTATAAACCACGTTCTGTTGGTTTTTGCTGCGTTTTATGGAAATAGCCAGTACTCAAAACTGCTCTATCGTATTAATTAAGCTACTATGTAATAAGTTTGTATATAATAATGGCCATGTAGAATGGATGAATGAAAAACTGCTACGAGGCAACCGTGGACGATGAAGTCGGGTTGGGTAGCCTTCGTCGGACGTACTTGGACGAGATCTAGGAAGTACTAGTAAAAGGACAAGTTAAAGTTCCCATAACAGACGAGCATATACGGTGAATGTCGTGAAGGTAGAAGATGCGAGAGAGGTATGTGGTCCGTTTTCTCTGCCTACCACTTTGGAAGAAAGGCGTGAATTTATAAAGAAATATAATATTTAAAATTACAAATTGGGTGTAAGTAGATTAATATATAGTATTGTCTTTTATTGACATAACTTTTACACATTTAAAGAAAACACTTTTTTACCGGATTTAAGTTATGTATCATTATAGTCGATATCAACTCCGGGGAGATAAATATATTTTTTTCAACAGCTGTGATACTTTTTGACATTCAACACCTTTTGTCTTCAGTCACCGTGACCACGCACGCTGTAAAGCACGCGAAACGTCGGAAAATTTTTAAATTATCTAAAATTATTGTAATTAACTTCAATCCGGTAAAAAAGTGTTTTCTTTAAATAGATTAATATATTTGTACATGTGCTATGTAGCTTATAATTATTAATACTGCCCAGGTATAATATAAAATGTCTCAATTTAAATTCCTTTAAAACGTATGTTATGTCCTGTAGTAGTCTGCGCTCCAAACTATATCGTTATTGCTTTTGAATACCAATTTGAGTTCGATTTGCATAACTGACAAACTATGGCAGAGGCGAAACATTTGAGAGGATTAAAATACGAACTATCGAAGCACGATTTCGATATATTTTCTATTTTGCTCTAGCACTGCTGACTTAATAACAGCCCACAGCTCCTACCATAGTAATATTTTTTTATTATCGTGTCATACAAATTTCCTTGTAAGAATATGATGTGTAAATAGTTGGAATAGAGTCAATAAACAATCAGCATTTGGAACCGTCAAGCTGCATAACTAGTGCCTTAGGATTAGTGGCTAACACTCATAGTTTGCACATCACGCGGAGGTACTGGGTTCGTTTCCCTGTCATACTATGTGTAGTGTCAGTGAATCAGAAAAGGTAGTAGTAGACACCAACACTTACATAGCACTAATGGAAAAATACCACATTTTTTAATCTTAATCTTTAAAACTATAATGAGCTGTTTTTATTTAGACAGAGGTGATAAACCTCACCATAATTGTATCTAAAAAATTTACGATGAAAAGTAGTCTGAGAAAAGGTATGTTAACATGACTTGTGTAGTTTGGTAATAGCACCCTAATAATATTTAACTGGATAAATGAATTGAAAATTACATGTAAATAACGCAGTATAAGGTAGCTAACATAGTAGTATCACTCACAATACGGTGTAATCAAGCCTCATTTATCATTCGTATCCTGAAAGGGTTCCGACCCTTACGAACAAAGAAAGTTTGCAAAACATCACAATACATTGTGCTATCTCTTGCGACGAGATGAATACTTAATGCATCTATATTACAACCATTTTTCAATAAAGATATTTTACCCGTACTTGACCAGTCCAGTGCGTAATCTTTATTAGTAAAGTTTTGTGCCTTAGATTAATTAAATTTCTAATAATTTTTGCTTATATGTTCGTGTCCTTGATTAAGAGATGTTGATTTCATCGCTATGTTTAGCCGAGATTAGAATGCATCATCTAAAGATTGAGAATTGCACGATTACTGACATATCATAGTTTACTTTTCATTGGTGGAAAACCCAGCAGTATTCCAATCAATCAGAACCACAGTACAACCACAATGTTATAAAAATGGAAAAGTATTTACACTTTAAAAAGCTTGTTAAAAGAAAAAATGTTCGCGTACATATATATGTACGAATGATCTATACGTCCAGAGAACCCGACATTATTTTTATTTAATAGAAGGGATATTTTAGAAGAAATTCTAACCACCGCCAGAAGAAACTTATAATTGAGATTTCGCGGACTCTGAAGAAAAAGATATTTTAGCCGACGACTTCGCTACCAGGCGCAAATACTCTTTGAGCAATATAACTTTTGAAATGATAAAGTTTAATATCTTTTAAACAAAATATTCTCAAAACACGTAAATCATGAATGAGGTATATTCAATCAGATGACCAGGTAGCTAAAGTACAATATTGAAGAAAACGGCCGCCTGGTGTGTGAAACGGTCGGCTAGGGAAATAAATTGAGAGTAATTTTATCACCGAGCCCTTCCTTGAAAAACTTTAAGTGTGCCCGGAAAGTACCCTTTTGCAACGAAAACATGCTGCGAGAAGTGTGTTTACAAAGAATATTCAGAAATGTTATTTTTCCTCTCTAAAAATATCTATTAAAAGAAAAAGAACTATTCGTACACGAAGTAATTTATGCAGAGCCCCGATTGAATGCTATAATAAGTATATTATGCCCTTGTGATGAATCTAAATTCGTTTCAAGTATCTTTAAGTAGTTTTTAAAACGCCTGAAGAGCGATAAAGGGGCACATAATTTATATTTGATTTGTATTACATTCTCTTAATTACCTACATGTATTATGTGTCTCCAATAATTTGCAAATAAACAAAAGTGCCTTGACTGATAATGTAATCACGAGTTTTGTTCAATAAAATGTACTTTCACTTGTAAAAAGTTAAATACATATATAAAATATGACCACTATATTATGTTTTACTTGTGTATATAGTTTATGTTATCAATTGCTGAAAGTATACAAATAATATGTAAAGCCTAAGATATCACAGACAGTCTCTAGAAAAATAGAGGTGAATTCTTAACTATTTTTCCGTCTTAGAATGTATAATTTATCTCCAGTAAATTATACAAATTGAACGTGGAAACCTGACAAATTGTTCCTATTACTCTCAATTTTTCTTTTAAACCTTACGATAGGCTAGGCAATTATGCATTTTTCAGAACGATTCTTCTTACTTACCTACCCAAGAGTTTGCTATTCTTACATAGGTTTTTTAAGGAAACCTTCTTTTTGTATAAAAAAAACAATACGTTTTATTTTAGTAAGAATAGCGATAAATAATATCTTTTTTTATGCGTTCTAGTGATAAATAAGATTATTATCTAAATGAAAAATAAACTCTCATGAAAAAGTTAAAGCGTTTGTATAATAATAACAGGATAATTATTGTCATAAAAGTAAATTTAAAATATAGGTGTATTCAATCTACCACCACAGACACATCGTCATATAACTTAAATGTATGATAGTATTATTTAGATATCCTAGACAAATAAATGAAGAAAATATTTTTAATCAGTAGCAGTCCACGTGAAATTAAAATTTACGTATTACACTGCATAGGTTTTAACTAATTCATACATTTTATTCCACTGTAGATAAAATAGCATATTGTAAATATATTCTTTCTTGTTTATATTATTATATTTTAAGAAGTAAAAAAGCAGCTTAAACACAAATTGCATTACGAAACCAAAAACTTTTACCCACGTATAGAAACTTTTGGGTAGTAACAGAATTTGTTAAGTACGTAGGCGAAACTACTACTAATATAACATGGTCAATGGAAAAGGGTCTGACAATTCACTAATACAAGTATCCCAACTCAAACCCGTTTATTGTATTTCTAATTCATTAGGTCTATATTAGAATTAGTGGTCGCGCTTGGACTTGCGTCGGATTACGAAGAAACTTGGGTGTACCGTTCTTAGACCTATATTAATAAACAAAAGATTCTATGAAAAAGTGCGTGCCTACAAAGTACGCATGTCAGAAGTGAAACTTCTATAAGGTAATTTGCCCTTCTCACCCTCTCTTAACCGGTCTCAATCGCTCTCTTCCTTTTCTTCGACATAAACGCTGCACATCTTCGTGACGCTAATATTATTATTGCCTTTCATCCGTAAAAAATTTACCTTCAAATAAGGTTTACCTTAAAAGACAAATTGTGTATCTTTTGAATATTTCTAGAAGATCTCTCTTACTAGAGTGATTTTGATTATGTCTTTTTGGTATTCTTTGCTTTTTTCATGGGGCAGAGCCGAGCAGGCGATCGACTTTGAATAAAGTGGTTACCACCGCCCATAGCATGACAACAGCAACGCTGAACGTGTTGCCGGCCTTCCATTGCATGGTGCCTTGGATTTCCACTTTCGATTTGGTGGTGGTACGGAATAGCTCACGCCAACGGGAAGCGGGGAGAGTATGAAACATTTTTCGATCTGTGTGCCCCGTTAATAATAGTACTTTTTATACAAGAAAAACATCGTGAGAAAAAACTGATTTAAAAATCGGATTTTGATGTGTTCAAGTCAGCTTAGTAAAATATATTGTGCAAATTATCGAGTAATTTTGGATAAACACATCAATCAAATTAATTAACTAATTTCGATGGACTCTCAACAGTTTTATTGACAGAACTAAATAACTATTACCAGGTTAATTAGGCTTGTGACTAATGGGATTAATTGAATACAATAGTTACATAATATTAGTTTTGATGCTGTCGACTTATTCTAGAATAAGTTTATTACCAGTTCTTCTCTTCCAACGCCCTTGATTTGAGAACTGGCAGTAAATGTAAAATTAGAAGCATTTCATATATATTTTTTTTGACGTTCATAAGTGTACATTGTGTATATGAATAAATGATTTTAACTTTTGACTTTTATCAGGGTTTAAAGCAAAAAGCATTGTATTTCATATGGTCGATTTGTACTCTCATAACCGAAAGGTGGGTGATAATGTAAAATAATAGACGAAAGACGCAAACGTGCCTTTAATTGTTATTGAAAAAGCGGATGCACTATCTCACTGATGACCAACCACAAGCAAATGTAAGACGCCGTTATGTCTTAAAATTTACAGTACCATAATACGAATCCATTCCATAGTTTGCAATGGCTTGGCGGCCACAATATTTATTTTGTTGTGTTGCGTGACATATTATCATTGGTAACTTGTGGATTTACTAGGATGTGGTTATTTAACGTTTTGTTTAGTTATGTTTAGCTTGTGACCTGTAAACTTCTTATATATGTATAAAATATTAATAAATAAAAATCAGCTGTTTAAGAGTGACAATTAAAGAAATACAAATTTTAAATCGTTAAATTTATTCACCAAACAACTAATATTTTTTATCAATACACTTTAATTCCGTTCACGCTAAAAAGTTGTTTCCAAATATAGAGAACACTTTAAACAACTTATAATTTTAAATCCCGATATCATAACTGCATTAAATCGAGAGTCTCGAGCTTGTTTTTGCGGAAACGGCTTGCTATTTCACAGTAAATTAAGAAAACTGCAAATATTTATAGACAATTTAAAGCGGAATTCTCAAGAACGCTAAACGCGAATAGCAGCTCTATGTAATCGCAAAAATACGAGGATCCTTTGTAAACTTCAGGGAAAATATTTTCCTCAACGAAAACCTTTGTGTTGTTTACAGATTTGCGACACAGTAGTAATTAACTGCTAAGTGTTAAAGCTTTACAAATAAATTTAAAAAATTAAATAATTTAAAGAAAAAACTTTTTAACCGGATTAAAGTTATGTATTATTATAAATTTACAGTTATTTAACATAATTTTAAATTTATCCGACGTTTCACGTGCTTTACAGCGTGCGTGGTCACGGTGACTGAAGACAAAAGGTGTTGGGTGTCAAAAAGTATCACAGCTGTAGAAAAAGTTGCATTATCTGTATTTATTTCCCCGAAGTTGGTATCGACTAAAAGATGGAGGGTTTTGGCCGAAATGGCTCACGGTATCCTCTATTTTCGCGGATTGTTTTTCTTGAGATTTTAATTTGGATATTATTGGATCCCAGGTGTTTGACAATTTTTTAATTGTAAATTTATAATAATACATAACTTTAATCCGGTTAAAAAGTTTTTTCTTTAAATGTGTAAAGGTTATATCAATAAAAGACAATACTAAATTAAATAATATTAATTTAACGTTAAAGAAAAAATATTTTATTTAAGAGTTTTTACCTCGTACTCGTCACTGAGATTTCGCTACCCTTGGTCACTTAACACTGTGTTCCAGATAATTATCAGACTCTTTACTTTGATATAAATATCGTTATATAATCTCTACGGGTCATAGATTTGATGTTGCTATGACGCTCTACGACTTGTAATAACATATTTTGGCATATAACAAGAGAAGTGCTTACCAAATATAAAAGCATGACTGAGGAACAGCCATTTCACAACACTCGAGGACATATTGGACGAATTCACTGATCAGACGTGATCCCAGTCGAATATGATTAGTATTATACTGCAGTGGCACATGACTAGCACCTGAAAAAAGAAAATGTCTTTTATTAGCAGGTAAAAGAATACACTTCATAAAACAAAGTTCTCATATCCCGTCTGTCTTCTATAATAACGTGAATGGTTACCGGTACTGTTTTCACCAATAGATAATATGATTCCTGTGGAAGCTTTTATAGCAATAAAGATTGCTGGGAGGTCAGAAAAGGTCCTGCTAAAGTACAAATACCGCGTCGGTAAATCTACAGACGAAAGCTAGTACGTAAATACATATATTACGCGTTTAAGCTCGTAAAATTGGATTTAAAAAAGTTTATATTATTCTCTGCTGTGTTAGCGGAGGAATTAATAATGGCAATTTTATTTTATACTCGTTATTAATATAGTAGTACTGGATGTTCGTGAGCAAATTAAAATAGATTGTCTGTTTAAAAAAAATCAGTGGCGCTAAAACCTCTTTAGGTCTTGGCCTCAGATTTCTGAATCTGTTTCATGATCATTTTTAAATCTAATAGGCAAGTAGGTGATCAGCCTCCAGTGCCTGATACACGCCGTCGACTTTTTGGGTCATGACATGTCGGTTTCCTCACGATGTTTTCCTTCACAAATTTTAAATGCGCACATAAAAAGAAAGTCCATTAGTGCTCAGCCAGGGATCGAACCTACGACCTCAGGTATGAGAGTCGCACGCTGATGTAAACTTATAAAATATGAATTCAATCATTCATTGTTTCGCAACTTTTACCAGCATCAATTTAATAAGATCAATTAAGACAAAATAAAGCGAACAGAGAAATGAAGAGATTTGAATTAATCTTATTCATAAGTAGGTACGGAGTTTGATTACATTTAAATCATCATATTTATTGGGTTAAAGGATTCAGTTCGTTTAGAAATTGACGATTCTCCTTTCAATGGGCAAAGTTTTTGTAATAAAGAAAATATGATATAGTAAATGTATTATCTAGATGTAGCAGAGCTGCATCTTATAACTGATCGAAAAATATTATGTTGTTTCGTTTAGAAAACGTCATGTAATTTATTTATTTATTTAATTATAAGTAATCTTACAGTTAACATACATAATATTACAAAACAAACATTTAGACAGTACAGAAAGCCAAAACAGATTACATAGATAAACAATATTATATACGAAACATAAAACAAATAAGTGCATCAATAGACAAAACTATATAAAGGAAACTGAAATTTAATATTTAAAACCACAAATAATACTAAATATTTCGAATCACTACCTAAACAAAATTAGAGTCTTCCCGCCTCTTCAAATATTTTCTCACATGTTCTTTGGTGAGGTGGAAAATATCAATATCCTCATAATTAGTGTCATAGTTAGATAAAACCCGAAACATTGGTGAATTATGCAGGTAATTCGAGTTCGTACGAGGAACATGGAACCATTTTTTGTGTCTTGTCGCGTAAGGAGAAGGAATTTTAAAATAAATTAACGACAGCAAATAGGGGCTTTAATTCAATTCAATTTATGGCAAATTTAATTCTTGAATTCAACGTACTTATTTCTTCGGTGCGAAGCGTTACCCAGAAGTGTTTTACCTTACCCTTGAGGCCGTAGGTTCGAAACTAAATGTTATTGATTAATTGAACCAAAAAGTTTACTACGTTGTCAGACAAAGAGCGTATAAACACAAAATATACATAGGATATATTATAACGTTTAATGTCTATTAAGTATTTTTCTCAGAATTTGATCAGGAGTCTTGAGTGCTAAGTAAAATAAAGAAAGGACAATAAAAGCATTAGACAAAAAAGGTTAAAAAAGATCGTGACTTTTATCATTATCGGAAAAATCATTACTGAAAAATACTAAGTGATTAGGGACCACAAAATTGGGGCATTCCTTCATTATGAACCTATTATCTTTTAATTGTGGTCTACCTGATCTATATCAATTTTCTCATTAACCTTGCTATTAAGGGTTATTAAAATATCTTTTCGCTGAGAAATTGTTACGCTTACGTACTTCAATTCAAAAGTGAGTTTAAATTACATAAGACCAAGACTAGGCGTACCTAGTTATCACTCAAAGTAAAAAAATCATTCTTAATTTTTAAATGTACATTGTATATTTTTGCAAGGTATATAATAAAAACTGTGGTACTGCAACCTAATCATTTGTTTTTACTAATAGGCAGCGTTCTGTGCCTGACACACTCCGTTGACTATTTGGGTTTAAGCAAGAGTGCTAACATTACAATGACTTAAAACCGAATTTAAGATTTGTAGTAAGTTTATTAAAAAAAATACTTACTAAACTTCTAATTAATAACTCTGAGTAGGGCATTAAGTTTAATTCCAACCGTGTTCATTGGTCAGGATGGAATAGATAGATGTGATAGATTTCAATTACAACAGACCGTAGGGCGATCTATTTAGGATGCGATGATTGTGGTGAGGTTTGCATTATATTATGTATGTGATCTAGTTTATAGTTTACAGATAAAACCGATGTTGTTAGTACGTGAACTTGTTACCATGGTAACGATTTTAAAAATGGTATGTGAATAAATATGGTTTTCTACGTTAAATAAGGCTTTGGGTCTGTTTTACAATGTATGGATAAGTTCTACATAAGTTACAAATTAGCTATTCATTACTTATTGGTAGGATAAACACTATTGTTGCGTTTCACGACTGTCAGATAGTCACATAAAGTCCATCATAAGCTATGAGTCCGATGAAGTGTCAGATAGCACAATTTCTCTTACAAATAATTTATGTGTTGCATAGCTATTTGGTACTTTATCCATACATTGTTAAACATACCCTTAAAATAGTTATCATATAAATATTACCGAGTAGTCGAATCATTTAACATAAATATGCAGGTAAAATTTAGGAGAAATAATATCCCTATTATGGTATGTGGAACGCCCTCCACGAGTGCAAGGTACATGAACATGGTGTGATTGTTGCAGGTCTATACAAAAATTTTGCAAAACAAAAAACTTGGCGATTAAAAAGAGTGGCGGAGAGTTTATTGCCAGTTCTTCTCGTCCGTTCTACGTTCTTGATTTGAGGACTGGCTGTAAATGTAAAATTAGAAGCATTTAATATGTATTTCTTTATTGACATACATAAGTGTACATTGTTTTACCTAAATTAATAAAAGATTTTGAATTTGTACAATCAGGGATGATTGAACTTGTAAAGAATATATATACTCAAAAAGTGTAAGCCGCGTCAACCTAGAAAAGAGGGGACCAATATTATTTATAATTATTTCTGTATAAAATTTTAAGTGTGTGTATATTTTGTAAAGATGGATAAATTTAGGAATAAATGAGGCTTAGTTATTAATATCGCTATTACAAATAAAACAAAATTTTAAACAAATAAGCTGTTACCATTATATATCAACCTAAACAATAATATTTTAATTTAGGGTAGTACCCCAAAAAAAGTCCATGTCAATTATCAATTTTTAATGCAATAATCGCGCATTTAACGGCAAAAGCTCAGGGTCATTAATTACTTAAGTTTGAAGAATAAACGAAAAGAAAACTATACAACTAACAAACTATAATTGCGTAAATATTCCAACTTGAGCACCAAAATCTCTGTAAGATATGGGTAATCAATGCAGACGTTAGTTTTCAAAACTATGATACGAGCGACTGATGTGTCAGCTGTTCCCTAACACATGTTTTCGTACTTAAAGAAAAAACTGATCGGAATATTTAAGATCTATTTCCATATAACATATATCTACTGGAATTTAGCATAACGAAATCGATTTTAAATATATTAGGGTTTCATTTATAAATTCTTCTAAGCACTAAAACATAAGGTAAAAATTATTCAACCTTTTCAGCTTTCCTTTGTATCAGCTACTATTATTATTATATTACTAGCCGTTTCCCGCCCGCTTCGCTGTGCGAATTAAAATAGGAAAAAAATAAAATTTTATGTTTCATTATTTTTATTTTTTTCATATTTTTATTATTCTTCTTTTTAACTTCCCGCTAAGAAAATTGAAAATTTTCGAAAATCGAGTTTTTAACAGATGTTGACGTTTTGAGGTTCTAGGAAGCCTCCCCGAATGTTTCCGCGGTGAAGTCCGTATGCATAAATTTTCATAAAAGTAAAACAGCAATAAAAAAATGAAGGAACGTTGGAATTTAAAAAATTTCGCATCGAATGGCAGTAGTTTCATGTCGATACGATCAGTGGTTTAGGCATGAAGGAGCCTCAAACGAATGCCATTTTTCTTATATATATAGATTAGTCTAACACATGTAAGTAAACCGTAATAAAGTTAAAAAGAATTACAAAAAAATATTTTTGTTAATTAAGGAAACTGTCCAATATTCAATTAATAAAATGCAAGCCACTTAGGGATGCAGTAGGATTGCGGCGACGCTCGACCGCGGCCAGAGAGCGTTGTTATGTAAATCGACTGTGCTTTATCATTCACTCAGGAAATCAAGTACCATTATAAATCGGACCAATATAGGCTTTTAATACCCTCATGCATAAATTTGAGTGCTATTTCTTCTTAATGCAAAATTGGTAATTCATTTAGAAAACATTTTAATACAGAAAGTGTCTCCAAACTATTTTTTTTTTTTAATACCAGTGAGAATGTGTTAAAAATACTACTAGTATCAAAAAAGTTTGGCGGGAATATAAACCAGGTATTCTTTTTTTATGACATGCCCGTTAATCAAACGAAAAGTGGTTGGTATATTTTACATATATGTTAAGTTTTACCCATACTCGAATGACTGTTAGTAAAAGAAACGAGTGAGCATTACACACTAGGACCTACTTGGGTAGGTCCAACAAGGCCGTATTGATCCAAGTCTCCATAGTCGCTCTCCCATCTTAATATATATAAATTACGCGTCACGTTGTTAGTCCACTATGGACTCCTAAACTACTTAACCGATTTTAATTAATTTTGCACACCGTGTGCAGTTCGATCACTTGAAATATCTTGCAGGACAACGTCTGTGGGGTCCGCTAGTTCTACTACATTATTTCCATCAGATCCTCAAGTGCCGTGTAAACCAATAAGTTAATACATAGACGGGAATAGCTTATAAACTACTATTTTTGTCTTAATAGCAAGCCCATGTCCCACTCTACAAACCTATGTATCAAATTCTAAATGCATATGCATCTACATTATTATTTGAAAGCTGTCCTCTATAATTATTGAAGTTAGTAAAATTAGAGCTCAACACAAAAGAAAAAAAACGTGTTGTTAGTATATAGACAAAACTGTAAACTCTCCAAACAAAATGTATATAATTAAATACATGTATAACCTATTTTCGAGGATTACATAAATCATTATGAACCCAATTAAATTATAGTAAACTATCATTATCAATAAATTTTTTATCTACCATCGTAAACAGGTGCAACCTAATTTAAAAAACTAATATATATACGATTATAAAGTTTATATAAAATCTAACCATAACACAATAATCCTTTATTAGTACTAAAAAGCCAGTGAAACGTATTTGGAACGTTATGACTTTTGAGCTTTGATATTAAAACAAAACACACTCACAAATTACAGAATATACAATAGATTTTAAACAATAGCTCACAAGTTTTAATAAAACATGAGTTCTATATTGTCTATGTTAAAGAAAAATAAAATTTCAGTGACGATGTGTGGGTTTGAATGAGATTGCAGAATAAATATTACTGGAAACATACTGTTCTCTGAGGTAACTTTCCTCGAATAAGTTCTTTTAAGCCGACGTGGGAGTTTGACAAGGTGGATTAATTTCCCGGATTTGACGCCAGGTGAATTAAAAATATCTGGTGGGGTAAACATTATTGAAAATGATGGAATGTATTGTCAACGATAAAACTTAATTGTCAATGATGTAAATACATTCTTAATTCAAATAATTTTAAATTCAACATAAGTTTTGCTTACTTTCAAGTATTTTACATTTCTTTTTACATTCAAAGTTTAGATGACTGTTATTGATTGCAATAAGGCCGGATGATTGTTGCGTAAAAGTACGAATTCCAATCGTGTTGTGATGAGGAAGTAATCCGACGTAATCATACCTGAAGCCATGGCAATGTAGATTGTATGAATTTAATATACTCAGACGTTTTTGCGAGAGATTGATGATTTATTTATTCAACTTTCACGTTTCATTACAAGTATTTTGTGAACAACGCGAAAAACTGACTGGATTTTTTGTAGTCTACCCAGTCATAGGTGTATGCGAAGAAAGTTACTGATCAAAGTATTTATTTTATTAGATATTTTCAAGGTGGTGCTTTCACTTAATAAATAATTATCGCAATACATGCTTGCAAGGATTAATGGTAGTAATGCAGTGGTAATAATGCAGGGATAACATTTGATTTAGTTTTCTATTTATCCATTATTATTATTACTATGTAGGTTAAGAATATAATAGAGACTGTATATTTGTGTTTTCAAGGCCAGGTTTTATTATATGAATGGAACACAAAACCTAATCTAAGTACTTGCTTATTAGAGTGAGATTTACAGATAAGTAGCGTTCATTTTCTCAAACTGGCTTTAGAAGTAAGGCGACTTTATTATGTTTTCATTATGAAGAGATTTTCAAAATCCGCAATCAAGAGATAAGCTCTAGGCCGCCGCTAGAAGTAAATTCGAATTTCTTCACATAAATGAGATTTTTATATTACAATAAATTACTTTGATTTAGAATTGGAATGTTCAGAAAATATATTGTTGATATTCATATACACACATTTTGTTTTGTGTTTTATATTAAAAATCTTACTCTACTTACTCATATGAAATTGTGGTGAATTAATAATATTAATTTTAATTTAAATATTACACGTCTAATTAAAGAACAGATGTTTCTGGTAATTTCTATATATATTAAAAATACGCGGCAATTCGTTTAAACTATAGCAAGATGGCCTAAAAGTATACCATACGTATATAATACCGAAAAACAACACACAACGATAATTTATGTTGATATTGAATATAATTTTTTTATTGTTCTATTTATCTCACTTAATTGACAATACTTTCAGCTCTTTTTTATTTACACTTAAATTTACAAAAATATACTATATTTACAACTCAGCGACTACTTCCAGGACTACTAGAAAGAAAGAATTAAAGACATTTTAAGTTTTCTAAATTGTTGCATTATCATTATTATTTGATAAAACTCATTACACAAATATTTGACAGTGAAAACGAAAGTTTGATAATTAATAGCTTTCACAGCTTAACACAATATCTAGGGCACATTTATGAAGATTTAGCTTAGCGCAGTGACAAATTGTCTTCGCGCCACTGCAGGCTTGATAATTAAACTGTGTAAGTTTCTTACAATTTTCCAACCATTTTCCGAGAGCTTGACATTTTGAAGGATATTACAAGCGCGTTAGAATATGCACGGGATATTAATCATACAGAATTCCTCATACAATTTATATAAGCAAACTTATGTTATTTACAATAATTTTATTTGACAGCAAAACGACCAAAGTATTTATGTCCCTAGCTAAGCAGTGGTTACTTAATGTAATGCTTATAACTTGGTGGTATAATAGGCTATGATACTCGACATCATAAATAATATTAGAAACTGGTCCAACCTATTACGAAATAGCGATATTAGAAGCAGAAATTAGTATCTCTTACGGAACAATCTTATATAAATTACGTGTCACGTTGTTTGTCCGCTATGGACTCCTAAACTACCGAACCGATATCAATCAAATTTGCACACCGTGTGCAGTTTGATCTAACTTAAAAGATAGGATAGCTTACATCTCAATTTGTACCCGCAATATTATTTTATTGCTACATATTTGTTTATTATTTGATAGTTACAATTCTAACAGATGACGCTGTGTTGAAAGTACCAACGTTTCACATAAGCTACAATTTAATGGCATAATCACCAAAAAAGCATGGTGGTCCCCATGACTGGTGTTCTCCTACCGTTTCCCTCGAATAGTTTACCACTATATAACAAAAATAGCCACAGCAACGCTTGGCCGGTCTGCTAGTTGTATAATATATATTTCGTATTGTAATCGTATTTTCAAAGGTTAAACACTTACAAAATATTATCTCTTCTATTTCAATTGCTAAGAAGTAACTTTAAGCCCCAATTTATACATTAATTAATGTTATGACAATTCATATAAGAGTTACATGATATTGGTTTGAATAAATCATATTACCCGGCAATTAAGACACAGCTTGTGGCTGCAATTAAGCTTCTTATATTGCAGAGTTAAATTACGGAAAAGCATATTCAAGCTTTTATAGGAATTATAAAGGTTAGATAAGATGAAACTAAATCACACACACACACACACACTCTGAATTAAAGTCCTCTGCGGTCTCCTGTGTTTAGGCTATGATAAAAAGAGACAGATAAGTTTGCTGCCATGAGGCTGAGATTTTAAGAAAAAAAAGGCTGCGTGTACTTATGTACGCGCATAAGAAGTTATACTTCTTTGGCATTATTAAAAATAGTTTTTGATTGCATGCAAATAATTAATTACATTTAAATAATCAAAGACTGGAAAAGGAGTCATTATAGTCAATAAAGTTCAGTTTACATTTGAAAAATAAATATTTATTAAATTTTATTATTATTCTCTTACATTAAGGTAACATAAATTCTATTATAATTCGAATGTTGTTTTTAAATTATGTCCAATGCCATAGCATCTTCCGTGGGAAACTTCATTCTGTTAATTTTGTGTCACGGTGCGCGCGCATCGTAAAATTTCACTCTCATCAATTTTTCATAACGCGCCTTAAGAAGTATAACTTCAAAAATTAAGAGGAAATTTAGGTTTTGTTGAATTTTAAATATTACAGTATATGAAACATTCGTATTAAATGAAAAGCAATATAAAGGTCATATATAAGGTGTCAGTACTATGAAGCGGCGTTAAAAATACCTCTATGAAAAATCTAGATCAAAATAACTCCCCAGAAAGTCACACTGGAATACACTAGAATAATAATTCCCATTTTTAGTGACGAAAAACTACGCTAATTAAAAACTGTCGCCCAATTTACGTGGTCACGTTGAGGTCTATTGAATGGGGTGAGTACGTGACCGTTGTAATAAGTAGCCTTTAACAGTGTTATTTCTTCATTAGTAATCACTGAAGCTAACCTAATCCTTTACCCTACTTGGGCTTAAATTAAAAAAGAATGGCATGGCTGCGTAATAACATTAGATGCCGCCGAACATTACGAAACTCTATACAAGATACCTTTATACAGATAATTGTGAAAAAGATGATAGCAATATGAATTTCTTCGTCATTATTATTATGATATTATAAGTAAAGAAAATCTCCGTGTTCTTTCGCAGTTGACGAGAATCATTTTGCAGCAATGCTAAAACATTTCTGTAATGTCATTGTTAGCACAAATCGTATACGCTACGTTATTATTCCAAAGCTTATCTATTAAGATTTTGGAAAGGTTGATTTCAATTTTATACAAAAACTTCAAGCCAAATGACTTTCTTTACATTTGAATATTCATCCTAATATATACAAAAGAGTTACAAAACGAATAAATAATCATTTTCTTTATATAAATTGAAACGGACTAAAGACTACGTGGGATGAAGGGTCAATAGCTTTTGGGTGCAGTAATTAAGAAATACGAGAACCAAACGTGGGCTTATGTTTTCAAATATATAAGGCTTAATTAATACCTTTTTCAGCAGAAAATAACCGAAATATAATATTGAACAGCGTGTCTATTCTGTTTTAATTAACTATCTTGAGTATCATAATATTTTCTTTGCAAAGGATCATATTCATTTATTTAATTGATATTAATATTTTATCATACCTTTGTACAGTAATTTAAACTGAAGTAATATGTAATAAAAACACAAAAGCTGTCTTACAATAGCAATTGAAGTATTTGAACTAAAACCGCTCAAAAGTTTAAGCTTCCATTTCTAAGGCCCAAAGTAATCAAAGTTTAAAGCAGTGAAATAAAAACAAAGTTCAGTGTGTCGATGTTAACCAATATTGATGCACTGTGCACTGAGAAACTTGAAACTTCAGCTTAGCGTTATAAACGCTAACAACACACAACAGCTTAGCGAATTATTTCATATTGAAGCTTCCACGCCAATAACTTTTTAAATTGAACGTTTAAAGAGAAAGATAACTTTTAACACGCTATGAAAGTTTAGAATGACAGTAATAAATAAGTTTGAGTTCATTTAACCCGGGAGTGTATAGAAAAATCTTTTTTGTTAGCCAATATGGGTATCAAAGTAATAAGGGGTATGTGACACTGAAAGTACTCTGCAGAGAGCCAGGTAAACTATACCCATGACGGTAGTCCCAATACCGGTCGTGTTGGGACGTGTTTTCATCACAGAGGCATTTGGAATCTTCAGGGATACAAAAGAAAAATGTTTAGAAATATGTCAAGCAAGGCTATTTAAGTAGCTGAACACGGTTTCGGAAATCACTTGGCTGCGCTGTGATTGGCTGAGGACACGTAATCCGTAATTGACCTCTACGCAGCGTGACAAGAATTAGCAAGTGTACCAACGATTTAAAAGAGGACAAAGGACTGTAGAACCAGTGTTATGGAATAAATTGATATGAAGAAATTGTAGTAGGGACAGGTTACGACTGTTTAAACTCAACTATGATTAATATATAGATATTAAAATCCAAATAGGTTTACTTATACTAGCCTTCTTTAATAGAACAACGTTCACTGAGTGAGGCCTCAAAAGAAGACAAAAGAAAAATTGCGGAAATAAGTCGGAAGCTTTGTGGACTGGCGTTATATTCAGAGAGTCTAGTTTATAAGCAATAATGCGTAGTATAACTATTCTTAGAATTCAATATTACAAAGAAATTTCCCATCGTATATTTCTTGTCTACATCATTTTATATTCTTGTCTATTACCTTCTTATTTTTATAGAATGGTCAACGCATTTTAAAAGAATTTTGATTGTCTTTACAAGTTCTCTTCTAAAATATTTGACATACGAATCCTTTTGTGTGTTATATGTGTGTGTATGGAAACGTTTAATAGAATGTAATTTGAATTAGGCGGGCTGAATCGTTCGTAGGCTGACTCGTAGATGGCGCTACTAGTATTAAATAAATATGATGGTTAGCTGTAAGATTACTTATAATTAAATAAATAAATAAATAAATAAATTATTTTTAATTAGCCCTAACCTTCAACAGACATGTCTATAAATTTGGTAACTGTCGTACTACTTGTGAGATATAGTATTTTGAGTGAAGGAACTTTAATTTGTTTAAGAAAAAGGATAAAAACTTCGTGTCGATGTTATTAAAGCATTGCTTTTTGGCGAAAAAAGATATTATTGAAGCCAAGGTTTGGCTTGATAAACATTATTCGGACTTTGCACCAAGAGAATCAACCGTTGAGAAGTGGTTTGCTAAGTTTAAACGCCACTAAGAGGCTGCTAACGACGAATACATCAAAAAGTCCACAAAATAATTTTGGATAAAGGAACGTGTTGGACATATCCTAGATAATTTGGATATGCGAAAGCTCTGTGCAAAGTGGGTGCCGCGCGAGCTCACGATCGACGATTTTTGCGTCTATTTGTGACAATCGATGAAACATAGCTCCAACATTTTACTCCAAAGCGTGGAAAGACGCAAAAGTCATCAATATTTTGGGATGCGCATATATTAATCCCATCATTGTATTAACTATCCCATTGCTGGAGTACAAGCCAATCAAGAACTTATCCGTGTTCTCGGCTTTAGGTGTTAATATAATATATATACAATATATAATATAATTTTTGTTAATAGATATAACACGGCAGCTTTTATTCAAGCAAAATTAATATCGTATCTTGTCTTTAACATCAAAGCGATCATGTTTATACTATAAACATTTGCGTCGTTCCCAACAATATTAAATGCTTGAGCTACAAATTACGAAAGTAGTGTGTTATCAACTTGTTGCGTCTGACCCATATCGTGAGTCTACGTTGACACAGCATTGGCCCAACGGCTTCATTACATTGTTTACTAAGTCTCCACGGTAGCTTGGGCTTAATTGTTTTTAACCTTTTAAATATAGGTCAGTATTTTGGAATTGATGGTGATTGCCTCGTCAATATAGATCAGTTAGTCACGAACGCGGTTTGTTAGACTTTTGTCCAAGTTTTACTTAATTAGAAAAATAAATCTAACACTAAGATTTTATGTGTAGTAAAGAGAAACATCATTTTTAGTGTGTGATCATATGCAATGATATAAATTAATGTATGTATAAACACTTTATTGAATAAAAAAAGGGTGCGTGTACTTATGTACGCGCGTAAGAAGTTATACTTCTTTGGCATTATTAAAAATAGTTTTTGATTGCATGCAAATAATTATTTACAATTAAATAATCAAAGACTGGAAAAGGAGTCATTATAGTCAATAAAGTTTAGTTTACATTTGAAAAATTAAATAAATATTTATTATTATTCTCTTACATTAAGTGTAACATAAATTCTATTAAGTTAAAAGTATATATTATTATACATTTAGAACATCTCTACCAAACACTAAGATGTATGTAGTAGATTTGGCAGTATTGCACAATATAGCCATTGATTTCAAAATCAAAATTGATAGTTTGATAGTTCTTAATTTAGGTTGTTTTAACAATTAAGTTATTTAAACAAATAAAACACTATTTATCTTTAAAACATTTTTATTTCATTATACTATTTATTTTTATGTGACTAATGTCTGCATCAGAATTTTGGTTTGTAATTTTAAATTAATCATTACTTGGTTGTGCATCTCTGCCATATTCTTAACTCTATGTTTGTGTTCTATTTGAAGCTGCTCATTTTCCAGAGCCCGAAAGCTATGCATATCTTGATACGAGGCTTCTCCAAAACTAAAACTACTACTTGCTTTTGTGCAACAAATAAGAGAATATTAATATAAGCTCTGTCCATGCAAAACTTAAAAAATGGATAATTCATATTATAAAAATCCATTTTGGAAGAACAGTCTATATATTAGTCAGATGAAAATCCGTCGTGTAGTTTAGAAAAACTAATTGCACATGCTACAGACCTGGATAGCAACTTTCTTTTATCTATTTAGAGATAGAGATAATTTAAATATAATACCAGTGTCCTCCTTGTAGGTTTCTTTGGAGTTGTTTGGGGATTCTTGTTATTCAGTTCGACATGATTCTCTTTAACCTTTGGATTATAATCCTACAAAATAATGAAATTAAGTTATGTTTTCACTGTTGTGCACACCTTTGGCTTTTCTAGTATTCAAGTTATGTCAAAACTGATTTATTACCTTATCATTGTTCACTTTATTTGCTTTTGGGATATCATTTGTTTCCAAAATGATTTTATTTGTAATATCCTAAAATATATAAATAACATCTATTAATTTAAGTATCATTTTGAGTGGTTCGCATTCAGGTGTTAATGTGTATTATACCCACTGTTCATTATAAGTGGGAATGGGCTCACTTCTGGCTGGACAGTTTCAGTACTACAAGTGCAACATGGATGTTTTGAGGTATTAGAATATCTCTGACTACCCTGTAGGGGAATAAAGTACTGTTGTGAGCATATTATGAGAGGTTGAGAGGTTGAACCTTGAACATCACCATACATCATATTTATAATTACCATTCCTACCTCGACACCTTCACAATCAAATTCATTGAAATCGACTTCAAACTGTTGCAGTATCATCTCTGTGACACGTCCATAGTGTCTGGAGGTGATGGTGGCTTTGTTACACCTCCAGTTTTTGATGTTTCACAGCAGTAAGATGACAACTCATTTTTGGATTCAATTTAGTGCACTTCCACTGATTCATCAATTGTTTTTTGTCTCTTGTCCTTATATTTGCTAGATTAAATCTGAAAAATTACATGTTTTGATTAAACAATGTTGTTAATTTTTTAATCAAAACATTACTCGATAATAATAATACATACGGATAGTTAACCTCAATTGTATTGAAGCACTTAGGAAGGTTGATGAGCACAGTTTTTTCACAAATATTTTCTAATATTAGTATTGATTTAAATATTCAATTTAAATCACTTTTGATTATAATTCAAAAAGCATTGCTAAATTTCTTTGATAAAATATTAAAAACTCCTTTATTTGTTTAAAAGGTAAATGACAAATGTCAATTGGCATTATGATCATTCAAAATTTGCGATCTTCGAACTTCACGCATAGTCTATTTCTTTTTACTTGTAGATTGTCTTATTCCTATCTCGCTCGCGCACGCTATAATCACACTCCTAATTTTGTGTCACAGGTGCGCGCGCATCGTAAAATTTCACTCTCATCAATTTTTCATAACGCGCCTAAAGAAGTACAACTTCAAAAAAATGAATACTCATAAAAACAATTTCATGATGCAACAGGCGGCCTTATCGCATCTAAGCGAAGAAGAATGGAAAGGAAAGAGATTGTAAAATGGGAGAATTACTTCCTTTTTACAAAACTTAATTATATAGTAATATTTTATAAATAAACATATAAATAATTAAATCTATTTAATAAATTCTTGTAAAGATATTTGCTAAAAGAAAAATGTAACTTAATTTGATGCATGTTAGATATAATAATATAAAATACTGTGTGAGATTTGAAGATTTTCAAAAAATACTTTCTACAATAGAAAATAATTCTCGAGAACGGAACAAAGGAACTTAATATAATTCGTTCTACATTTTAATTAGTAGTATAAACTTCGAGAATAAAAAGCACAGCCATTCAAAGTATTGAAATAAAAAGGAAACGTAGTTCTTAATACTTATATTGTGTAAGAGTTATTGCGACAAATTATATGGTGACTTACATTCCTGAATATCGAATGTAGTACTATTTTTTAGAGAGTGCATCTACATTAAACATACACAAAATATGTTAAAACATGAACATATAATGAGTACTTATTATATTCCAACTGCCATACTAGTTCTACTCATAAAAAATATTAAACTGGGTTTCTGTACTTGAGTTACGTACCTACATTTTGTCAATACAGCGTATGCAGTTTTATAACGAAGATTATTTAAATAAATTTTATAAGTCAGCGCGCACTTGGCGCCGCGTCGGATGGGCCCGCCTATGATCAGAGAGATAAAGTCGAGAGTTCGCGCAAAGTGTCGACTCGAGTTTGTCAAAATGTATTGGATTTTGACAGACTCGACTCTGAATTTAGCACATAGTCTGATTTTATTCACAGAAATCAGTACAATTGTTTGATGCGACTTTGGCATCGCTATACCACGGATCGCCTCGCATTGATATGTAAAAAAACACACGCTTGAGACTTTTTGGGTCTAAGGTATGCAAGTTATCTCGCGTATGTAAATAGTGCTTTTATTAATTTATTTTGTAGCGTTTGTATCTTGGAAATTTTGTTTTTGCATGCCCATATTTCAATTAGATATGTATATGAAATGTAGCTTGTCTAAACTATTATAAATCAAATGACGTACAGATTGCGGAATGCATTTTGATATTGACCACAATCTACCTATAAGTGATATTAGAGTTATAGTTTATCGTTAGCTAGTGTTAAATGCACACATAGAAAGAAAAGTCCATTGGTGCACAACCTGCGTTCGGCCACTAGGCCACTACTGCTCTAATTTAATGTGTTTGTTATCTTTGAGTCAGATATCCGTGCATATTTAATTTAGATTATACGCCCTAGACGTTAGCCAATACACCGTGAAACAGTCGCTATTAATTAATACGCGATAATAAAAACTCAAGTGCAATGAGCAGTGTTGGCTTAGTAGCTTCAGCGTGCGACTCTCATACCTGAGGTCGTAGGTTCGATCCCCGGCTGTGCACCAATGGACTTTTTTTCTATGTGCGCATTTAACATTTGCTCGAACGATGAAGGAAAACATCGTGAGGAAACCGACATGTCTTAGACCCAAAAAGTCGACGGCGTGTGTCAGGCACTGGAGGCTGATCACCTACTTGCCTATTAGATTTAAAAATGAAACAGATTCAGAAATCGGAGGCCAAGACCTAAAGAGGTTGTAGCGCCACTGATTTTTTTTTAATAAAAACTCAAGTATGTAATCCCCAAAATGGCGTTCGGTCCAGTTTACAAACAAAAAGCACATAATACGAAAACAGTAGTTCATTATCCACAAGTGTGAAGTCTGCGACCTCGTTCCTTTTAATCAGAGGGTCTGATTAGTCCGCCTTTGTCGGTTTCCCAATCCAGGCTTGTGTTTTCATCTAACTTTTATTATCATAGCAATCGATCAAGGGTTAGATCACGGACTGAAGAATTAGTTAAGACTGTTATTCGAATTTGTTAATGTTTCAGATATTTCGTCTAAGATTCTAACTTCTATTATAACTTCGCTAACACTATACTCTTACATTTGACTAAAATTTACTATTAGCGATGTCTGAGTGAATGTGTACATTAATTGTCACACATTTTAGATGTAAGATTTTGTAAAATAATTACTAGATTTTGTACTGTTTGTGATGTTATAAGCTTAATTACTAAATAAATAAATATTTGATTTTTTTTTAAATAATCAGAATATAAGGGAAGCAGTTTCAAAATTAAGTTTCGGCGTTATTTGGCATTGGGCCATAGTATACTGGCCTATTTATGTGCTAGATTACGTTGAAAGTTAAATGTCCATTTATATAGTTTAAGAAAATAGTACTCTACTGTAAATTTTTTTAGAGTATTTTATGTATTTTTTTCCCATAAAAATCATTATTTAAACTGGTCGTTGCAAAATATCGTTAATTTAATATCGTTGATCTCAAACAGACTACAATTAACATTAAAATAAATAATGACACTAATTAAATTTTAAATAATAACCAAGACCATTCAATTAGGACATTTTTATTTGGACCAGATTTTTTCTTAAGTCATACCGCCTCCCATATTAAAGGGCACGCAAATGCATTGCCAGCCTTTTGAGAATTTCGCATTTAAATTTATTAGAAAATAGTGCGCTGCAAAAAGCCCATTTTAAATTCACTTAAACTTACTAGATGGAAGGTACAACATTACACTTTAGGCTTTATAAAGCTTTTATAGCTTAAAGTGTAAGCATTAAACCATGGAATACCGGGAATCACACAAGGGAACGATATTCCTCGACCATTAACGTTATAAAAGTTCCTATTAAATTTCTCTATTCCGATTTTTTGTCGCTGAACGTAGTTTTACGCCGGATGAAGGGTTTAGAAAGCCGTGCTCAAGTGGTCATTCTAACTGTGATTCAAGCCTACTTCACTGCGTTTGTTGAACCTTAGTCTAGTCTTTACCTAGTTGAATGGATGTAAAATGATTTTTCTATGATGCCTCTTTAGAATTAAATTTTGAAGGTACTTCGTTTCCATAAATACATTATTATAATGAAACTAGCTGCCCCCGCGAACTTCGTTTCTCCTTAATGCGATTTTACTTAGCCTACCTGTTTAGTACATACCAACATGGAACATTTTGCTATGCTACCCCAGAGACTGTTCGGTGGTCCAGAATGAAAACTTTTTAGGTTTTTCTGTGAGTTTTCCCTATATAAACCTCAGAGTTCAAGTTATAAGTTATTAACTAACAAATAAGAAATATCTATATATAAATATATGGGTTGATCGTAGAATAAAAATAAAAACAGAAAAAAATATCTAAAAATAAAAAAAAAATTAGGGGTGGACTACCCTTAACATTTAGGGGGATGAAAAATAGATGTTGTCCGATTCTCAGATATACCCAATACGCACACAAAATTTCATAAGAATCGGTCGAGTCGTTTCGGAGGAGTTTAACCACAAACACCGCGACACGAGAATTTTATATATTAGATCTAAACAAACAAACGTTGAACAGTATTGTCATTTAATTATATATTTATTCATGCTTCATGAATGCATGAATAGCTGATATATAATTAAATTTATATGTTTAAAATAAATTAAATTAACATTGTTATGATTAGACTTTATGCTCGGCAACCAGTTGATATATTGAAAGAATGATCGGAAAAAAGGTTAGATCAGCGATCAGCGTTTAAGATCAGCGCCGGTACTCTAAAACTCCCAATAGCGTTTGCGATACTACTACTACTTGAGTTGTTGATTGTTGTACCATACGATCCCATGGTGACATTAGCTCAAGGGATATTCACTTATAATACCACAAGAGCTTCAAAATTATCGGGTATTTCCCGATAGGTTCGTTGCAAACAATTAATATAGTCGTCATGACGACTATAAGTCGTCATGACGACTTATAGTCGTCATGTATTACTCGTGTGGTATTCGGGGGATTATTTTTCCGACCCAAATGTCGGCCAATAGAATTGCACCATGAGACGAAATGTACAGTTAACAAATAAGAATTTCATAATGAATAAAACAACTACTTAATACTTTTCTTGAAGCAACGACCAGAGAAAATTTTCACAAAAAATTATCAGTATAATACCATGTAGGTTGTACCACGTGACGTCGAATGGTGCAATTCTATTGGCCGATATTTGGGTCGGAAAAATAATCACAGAAATACTTTGAAATCGCATACTAAATCATTCAGATCGGTATTACTATATACGATAGATTCAAGGCGTGATACATTTCCTGTATTCACCTTGATCGAACTTCACAAGCACAAATCAAATGTATTAACGAGCCATGAAACGCATAAAAAGTAGAAAACAGAACACTTTATACGATGCAATTTCTCAGAAAATATTCCGGCCAGCGAGCCGGCTACCGGTTAGGTTAACTTTATTATGATCGGTCACTAAAGACTATTGAAGAGCACTTTAATAAAGATACTATGCACTTCTTTGACTCACTTATGGCGCTTATGCTTGATACATTGGTTTATATTGTTTGTCTGTGGTATTAACGAGACTAAAACAATTCAATTAACGTATTGATATATAATCAATTGACTATAATCCGAGTGTACATAGTATGTTTCTACAAGTTTCGAGACAAAAGATTGATTTAAAAAATTATCGGAAATGTTGGAAAAATATTATAAATATTATACCAACAGGGAAGGAAGTCAAAATTCCTAAATGGATTTTTTATTTAAGCCTTAAAAGCTTTTTAGGAAATCTGTTCTCTACACCGTGTAAAGCACCGTGTAAAATGTTAGTCGATTTGATTCAAATTGTGTTTGCGTAGTGTCGAAAACAAACAAGTGCTTCGCCAATATAGTTTTTTAGAAGAACAGTTAGCATACGCTACTATAAACAATTTTATGGATTGAAGTCCAGCAGACTCAAAGAACACATTGCGGACATAAGACATAGACGACACACAAAATCAGCAGTCTGTGAACACACTCTAGATAGGCCTAATCACTCCATACGCTTTGACCAACCGAAAGTACTTGCGAAAGAAAAAAGATTCTTCCCAAGATTGGTACGCAAAGCCATTGAAATCAAAAAACACCCCAATTTCAATAGAGAAGACGGCCTAAAATTGTCAAACACCTGGGATCCAATAAAATCCAAATTAAAATCTCAAGATAAACAATCCGCGAAAATAGAGGACACCGTGAGCCATTTCTGCCAAAACCCTCCATCTTTTAGTCGATACCAACTCCGGGGAAATAAATACAGATAACACAACTTTTTCTACAGCTGTGATACTTTTTGACATTCAACACCTTTTGTCTTCAGTCACCGTGATCACGCACGCTGTAAAGCACGCGAAACGTCGGTAAAATTTAAAATGATGTAAAATAATTGTAAATCCAATTTTATACTGTTTCGGTGGGGTTGGAGCTCAGGACATCCCAGTGAAATTCATTGAATAAGCATCTGAATTGAGCCACAGAAGCGGGTCGTAATAAATAATAAATCAACGTTTTCTTTGTCTAATTTGCAGTCTTTGTCATGCGGAGTAGAATTGTGTTGCTTTTTTTTATATTTTTTACCAAATTTACCAAACACATACTAACTTTTAGAGTAGTGCTTAGTGGCTAAGCCCCTGATACCACTGATCTACTGAATTCAGTGCAACCCGGAGGTCAAAAGCCGGTTGTGCAATTGAACTAACCTGTACAATGTACATTATAAAAAAAAACATAAAGAGCTTATTCTCCTGTCAGTTTCGTAAGAGAAAAATTAAAAAATAGGCTTTTCTTTCACTAGCGCAATAATACTTTGCGCAAGTACGCTACGATACAATTACAATAGAAGAAATTACGTAATTACGGCGTGTGTCCCAGAAGAAGAATCATACACTTGACTCGTCTGCAGTTCTTTGGCAAATATCGATATAACGTAAATAATAATAACAAACTTTATTAACACCAAGCTAATAAAATAGCAGTTTTCACATTAAAGTTATTACCGTTTATCCTTTACTTAGTTAATAAGGAAAACTCGTATGCATATTATTCATGACATTCCGAACTTTCGCAGTTAAAGTTTCTTATAAATTATAATCCGAACTCGTAGTTGGCTTCATATGAGACTTTGATGCAAATGTAGCAAAACAATTTGCTTGTTTTACTTAACTTGAAGTAGCGGTACGCAGTTAATTACTTTTAGATTTAATAATGGAGTATATTAATAATGGCTTATTTTTATTGGTAATTTTATCTCCTGTATTCATTTTGTTTCCATTTTTTACAGTCGAAATTAACAAATTGTTAATGTCATAACGCACTATGACATTACAGCTCTAGTTCCTCTATGAAAATGTCAAATGTCATTCAAGGTTATTTGTCATATTTCGCTAGCGCATAGCTTGTAACAGATTATATAATTGAGAATTACTATTAAAAACTGGACGATGATTTCCTATTCTCCAAATTTGTACTAAATGTCATATTGCATAAGTTATATTTTAATAACAACACAATTAAATGTTATAGTAGTAGTAATAACGCGAGTGACCGTCACACTAGTACGCTATTTATCTGCCTATATTTAACACTACAGTACTAAAGTGCAATTAATAGACGAGAAAATATGCATATGTATGGATGAAGATATTTAGTAAAAACTCGTTATTTTTTTTTTAATTTCACAAGGATTTAAAACAAAACAGTGGCGCGTATCATTTGATAGATTGGTCAAAGGGAATGATGAATCATATCGCGTGCCTGTGTTTTTACAAGAGATGCTGTTCGCCAATTATAATCAAGCGAAAGATACGTAATTTGAAATTAGAATTGTTTAATAGTCTTGCTATGCTTTACTACTTTATTTTGACTGAGAGATTGTTTAAAATACGTCGCTATACAAAGAGATATTGAACCCAATCCATGTCTATTTCTGCTGTAATAGATCTACGTGACAATACCTAAAAATAAGTAAGTAATCGATAAACGTTGCTTGCCCGATCACGATTTGTATTAATTTCAAATTTTAATGAACGATCGAGTTAGAAATATGTAAATAAGTATATTATTGTGACAGCTTTTAAGTTATACTTTTGCAATAAAAACTCCTTTGTACGTTTTATTCGAAATTCATACAAGCAAAGCATTTATATAAGCATATACAAAAATTATATTCTTATTAAAGCTAAAAAAAGAGCTAAATATAAAATCATCCATAAGCAAAATTTTTTAATAATAGTTTAATATGTTTTTTGTCACGTCTCGTTTCGTTTCGTTTTTCGTCATAATAATACAAACTATTTACTTTGCTAAGTAAAAGTAATGCATGAAACCTTTCTTCTAGGATGTATGACATAAGTGTTTGCGGTGATTTTGCTATTTCTAAATGGAGACTGTAATTACGAATTTAATTGAGTATTTTAATTATACATTTGGTAAATAAACACAAATACTAAAAAGCTTACCTGGTCATAATTATGACACTTATGAAGAGTTAATTAATGACGCGTCCAACCTTTAAAGCTAAATGAAAGTAATCAAAGCCAAAGGTGATAAGAAAGTAAAACTGAAGTGTGAATTATTTCACGGTATCACCATTTAGCCGGAATAACAATAACGACCTGTTGAAAACTTACTCTTCCTTTTCACTCTAACGCACGTTATCGGGTATTTGTGTCTCGCTCTAACCTCGCAAAGGGTTGCACAGACGACTGGCCGACTCGGCACTTCGGTAGAAACTGCGCGCCCTGCGATCTATAAGGGTGGTTTTCCGCCCGCCCAGTACGAGTCCTGAATAAGTAGGGCGGTAAACACCCGATACCTGCTACATTGGTATATGTATCCACATTACACAATGTTTATACTGGCTGCCAATTCGCAATGTTTTCACAAGAGCCGCACCTTGCAACTGGTGCAACTGTTTACAACAATAAAATAAAAATATAGTAAATATTATTTAAAAAGATCACCTGTTTTGAGACTACAATAGAGTGAAGTATATCAAACTATTGCACGTCATAAAAACAAAACTAACGAATATAAACGCGAATTTACTATATTAATTACATAACTCGTTATTTTGAGTACTTTACAGATATGTTCAACGAAATACATTACTATAATATTCCTTTTTAATCCTATGATTATTGAAAATAAACGTAATTTTTGAAATAACTAAAATCGTGATTTTATAAAAATTTAGTTAGTGTAAACTTGGGTATTGTCTGTAATTTGTTTCTTTTCGTTAACAAAATCAGTTTCACCCTTCACCAGAATTAATAATTTTTACTCGCTTAGGATGCCTGGAATTGGCTTAGAAGTCAGACAGGCTAAGGGCTACATAATTATTAAATTTTAAAAGTTTATTTTGTATTGTAACGTAGGGTTATAAACTTTTTTAAAGGTTGCTTATACCAACACAGGTGAGTTTCTTTGCACTATGTCGAGATTAGTATATTATATTACTTTACAATGAAATACATACAACTAGCATTTAGTTGTTGTTTGAGATACTATTTATTATTTTGTATAAACACTAACTAAAAGTAAACGTAATCAACGTTTTAAAATTGGGACTGTAAAACTTGAGATGTCCTGAGATGTCAACATTTTCAATTAATTTTATGTTCATAATTTAAATATCACACACATTTAAAAACAGGACAGTATTATAGTTTAGCATCCACTCCAGAACAGCAAACGTCCTATGCGAAATAAATCAGAATGCAAACTGACAGAAACAATTAAAAAAATGTTAACTCTAAATATCGCTAATGAAAGACAAATTAAAAATCGTAACACAAGACGTTGCGACGGTTGGACGAGGCTGGATATAACATCATAAATAAAATTAGGAAAAAATATTGTACACGTGACTCGAAAACACGTAAATCAATAATCGACCACGTGTGCTCAAATTTAAGAAGTGACCGTTTTCATATGGCATTTATTGAGACAGGAATGTCCGACCATAGGCAACTTTATATCGAGTTAAAAAAATCCAAAGCCCCGCAGTTAATATACTCTGAATATGAAGCCATTGACTATGCTAAATTTAACAAACTATTCACGACCTACAATTTAGATGTAGCAACACTTGATTATTCTTTACTAGAAGATACGATTAAGGACTGTGTAAGGAAATGCAAACAAGTAAAGAAAAAGATACTTAATCCACCTCAGAAAGATTGGATAAGTGGAGAAGTCATTAGTGCAATTCACTTTAGAAACCAATTATGGGCTGAACTGAAAAAAGATCCTACAAATATAGTTGTTCAAGCACAATATACTACTACAAGAGATACGGTCAAAAGGAAAATAAGGGAAACTAAAGATAATTACTTCTCCAATGAATTTATTAAACACGCTAAAAACCCGAAAAAAATGTGGAGTCTAATAAATAAATTGGCTAGTAACAAGCTAGATAAAGATTGCACACCTTCCAAACTTATTATAGACACTAAAGAGTTAACTCAAACAACTGATATTTGTGCTGCTTTTAATACATACTTTTCTACCATAGGGCTAAAACTAGCCAATGAAATACCAACACAATTTCACATTAATTTTACACTAGCACTTCCTCAAAGTCTTAACTCTGAACTATCTAACTTTAATCCATGCACAACACTTGAAATCACTAATATAATAAAAACACTAAACACGAATTGTAGTACTGGAATAGATGGGATCAATACTAAAACAATAAAATGTGTAATTGATCATATTTCTGAATATCTCTCGATCTGCTTTAATAAGCTGCTGCATAAAGGTGAATTTCCGGATTCTCTTTAAAAGGCCAGAGTTGCTCCTATCCATAAATCTGGCCCCAAAACCGAACCCGGCAATTACAGACCAATATCTATTCTACCTACAATATCAAAAATATTAGAAAAGATTATTTACTCACGACTTGACACTTACTTGCAAACTAACAATTTCATTTTTAAACGCCAATATGGTTTTAGATCAAAAAGCAGCACTTTATCAGCCACAGCCGATCTCGTTAGCGACATAAAACAAAATATTGACTCTAAGAAAATGGCGCTGGGTGTCTTTATTGATCTGAAAAAAGCGTTTGACACCGTAAGCCACAACTTATTGCTTAAAAAATTAGAATGCATAGGAATAAAAGATTGTGCACTAAAATTATTCAAATCTTATCTATCAAACAGAACCCAGATAGTAAAAATAGGTAATGCTCAAAGTTCAGAAATACCAATAACATGCGGCGTCCCACAAGGATCTATATTAGGTCCATTGTTATTTTTAATATATATTAACAACATTCACGAACTCGGTTTACACGGCCGAATCACTCTCTACGCTGATGACACCTGCTTATTTTACTTTGGTTCAAATATCCAGACTTTGGTTACTCAAGCTCAATCAGACCTAAATGTTCTATCTTCTTGGTTTCAACAAAATCTTCTAACAATTAATATTTCAAAAACATCTTATGTAATATTCAAGGCAACAAATAAACTCATTCCTATCTTTCAACCGCTTAAAGTTCAAGACGTTGAAATCAATAACAAAAAATGGGAGAAATATCTGGGTCTTAGAATGGATACAAATTTAAAATGGAACTTTCATATATCACACATAATTACCAAACTAAAATCACTTATAGGCAGATTTTGGTCAATATCTAAATGCATTCCGCAATCTGTACGTCATTTGATCTATAATTGTTTAGTCAAGCCACATTTCATATACCTAATTGAAATATGGGGTACAGCATGCAAAAACAAAATTTCTACAATACAAACACTACAAAATAAATTAATAAAAGCACTATTCAGATACAATTTTTTAACACCTACTAATAAAATCTACCAAGAAACTAAAATTATGACGATTAAACAACTATATGTTTATAGTACCTGTATCCTTATTAAAAAATTTTTAGATAACTCTCTACATAGTAACTTATCATTTAATAAAATCAAGTACACCACTACACGCAATACTCGTCGAGCGAGTTTGCTTATCTTGCCAAAGCCGCGCACAAATTATTTAAAGAGATCTATTAGGTATGAGGGTGTGCAATTGTTTAATCGGTTGCCGTCTAAGGTTCGTAACATTGGCGTGTTTGATCAGTTCAAAAGGGCATTAAAGACACACATCAGAATGGGCCCATTAGACTAAAATTGGGTTAGCTGATGACGACGTGTATCTCGTTCGTATATACTTAATATTAAATTTCTCATGTAAATAAAAAATAATTTTTGTAATGAGAAATAAAGTTCTTTAAACATTAATTCGTTCCACATTCAAAGGAAATATCGATAGTCCAAGCAACAAGTGAACTCGGGCACAAGTTCTAGAGTGACCCCATTGGGAATGGTCGCTCAATAATGGCGCTATCCACCTGTCTAGCATAATTACCGCCACTAAATTACAATGAATAGTCAGTGTTCACTATTCTTCAGATTTTGTTTTTAAATATACAAATCGTGACAGAAAATAAAGGTGATTTATTCTCCTCACTTTTAACAACTCTCAATCTAGTTAAAATATGTTAGTAGAAGAAACCTGCCTACTTACTATCAGCTCCTTCTATCTAGTTCTTTAGTTTACCTATCCAGTATTTATCGTATTAAAAAGACCTTTGTATTTCGGATGTGTTTCTCAGAAATGGCATACCACAATTCATACTTGGTTACTTACTACTAACGTGGAGGAACAGAAACGTTTTATTTATCTTACTTTATTTCACCACAATAATTTATGGATACATTTATTAAATGGTATTTCTGAATGATTATCTATGTAGACTGTATATAGCGCTTGAAGCGTTCTAGTCCAAATCTCATCTAAAATCGGTATTAAATAACACATCAAAGTAACTTAAACTTAAAAAGCGCTTAAACAAATGTATACCGAATCGCATCCACGATCAAAGCTGTCGCACAAACAAAATTATGGAAAAATAATGATTAATGTTTCATGTTGCTAAAACGTTTCCATTAAATTGGAGCGATTAAAAACTTCAAGCAACATGAATACTCCGATGAAAAATGTGATTTATTTAAACTATCGTCATATTTTGCCTTGCGATTTTCCGTGCATCACAAAGGTCAGTTCGGTGGCCTTAATACACACCTTTTTCATGGTACAGGAGGTTACTAACAAACTAGCAAGTTAAGTGTTTATTGCAAGTGAGTTGCTGACCGCGCATATACTAAGTAAGGGTAGTGGTACGCTCTTCTCTTCTAGGTCTTTAACAGTTCAGAAATACCTGGAATGGCAGCTGGTTCCATAAAGTGGTGGTGCGTGGCGTGTCTTAAGAAGCACTCTATCGTGGAGACATCACGATGGAACGAAGACCGTAATTTGAACTGATATTAAAAAACCAAAGGTGATGTGTATTTTTTTTCGTTATAATTATTTTTAAATTTACATAATTCATACGCGCAATTGACATACATGACAATACGAAACACAAACTTAAATAGGTTTAGTATGTTATTTCTTTACGATACCTTCTGTTTCTACTAACTCAATAGCAGCATTGGTACTGTATAACTTTGAATAGCGATCTCTCTATTCATTGTAAATCTATAAGCTAACCAAGGACCTAGTAATTCCTACTATCTGTTCTCGCTTTAACAATGTTATTGTAGTATCTAATTTAATCTTCATGCAGTACTTAAGCTTCATGCTATTTGCGTTTTATCGTCTATTATGTCCTTATTGCCGGGACGATTATTGCTCATTAATTATTAGTATTGAGCCTAAATACATCGTCTATAGATTAGTACCTAATTAGTTGACAGACCTAAGATAATTGGTACAGGAGCTTAATCTTCTAATCATTAGTATGACAAGTTGAAATTAATATCGATTTTGCACGCAAACGTTTTAATTTATTTGGACCGTTCAGTTTTCGTGAATGCAAACGTAATTTAGGTGACATTGAGTTACGATCTTTGAATTGTTACTTTAACTTGCTTATAAAATTCTATATTAAAGCCCCATACCCCCTAATATACCCCCCATAGCCCCATAGTGTCTCAAAAGATAAGTAAGGAGGCTATATTATATATATGTCGTGGCCAGATCGAAATTATTTCGTGAAATTGTTTACATTGAATCGTCTTTGTTTAACGATATTTCAATTAATATTACGGAATTTGATTTAATGTAGAATCCCTGAGTTGGAAGTAAATTATATTTTCGTAATGAAGTCAGTTTTCATAGTTTAATATTAAAATGTGTATTTGTTAACTGGTCAAATCGAAAATCTTTTTGTTATCTGTGGTTGGGGTTCACACGCTTTTTTCCTAGGCCAAAACTACTCGGGTTTTATCGGTTTTATAGCTATATGCATCTATCTCTCTCTCAATCTCATTTGAGAGATGGAGATCTCTTCTCCTCCCACGTGTGGTATCGTATTTAAAACACTCCCATCCGCCTCTACACCTCAATGGATGAACATGAGGTTCATCCCTGACCAGGGCGGATTCGATTCTCAGCAAAATAAAAAGTGTCATTTAAAGGCTAGTAACATTACTATTATTATATAATATGAACTGTAACTAGTTATAATATATAATAATAGTACTGTAACTAGTTATATTATATATTATGTATTATATTTAACTAATTACATTGTATTTTACCTACTATGAAAAGTTTTTTATTCATATAAATAAAACTTCAATGTTCATAATTAAGTTTTGGAAATATAGACTATTGTTATTATTACTAATTGTTTGACGTGAAGATAATGCTTTGTGCTAATATTGCAGTGGTCTACGCGAGCTACGAATAAGCTACGGCATAATATATGGCAGGCTCTGTAACTTTAATATCTATAATAAATTTTTAATTTTTATTACCACACATTTTCAAGTATGCGACATCAATACTACGGATATTAAACGTACTACATCCAAATAAATTTTAGTATTTGTTAAAAAGTGCCAATTAATTCCAAAATAATTGGCTTTACTGAGAAGCCCCGACTGACATTAGATTAAGAAGTCGTTTAAAGAATGAAAAAAATGTTTAGTAAATATGATGAATTAGATGTAAAATATCAAACATCTACGAAACCTACCTATCATTATCGTTAAGTTAGCTTGAGTACATTCCGCAATTGTGCGTTATCTGCAAGTGATGTTACTTTCCCTTTGATATAGTGAAGCATGATCAGCTTTGATCTAAAATGGTTAAGCTAGGTGTTGGCGTCTTTTACATGCAACAGTGCGATCATGCAGTAAGTCTATTGTCCATTTAAAAAATAATTTTATCTAATAGGTACAGTTTTAATTTAATCTAAGTAATAGAGAAATAATAAACGGCTCAAATATAAGGGTCTTTACTCCAACTTCGATTTTGTTCCCTTTGAACTAGACTCTTCGGCCGTGAGGTTCAAGTGCATAGACGCTAATTAAAGATTTAAGTTGGCACCTAGTAGATAGTACCGGTGACCCCAGAGCTGGTGCTTTCCTCGCTTAACGAATAAGTACAACGGAATACAGCGCGGAAATGCTGCCAGCAATTTTCTTTTTATTAATTTGAAACTATTTTTATTATTGCTTTGAAGGTTAAGAAAATTGTAAATACTGTATACTTGATTGTTATGATTACTAATAAATCAAAATATAAAAGTTGCATTACAGAAATAGAGTGTCAATGGAGGATTCCAAAATAGGACACGGCCATAGATTAGTATAAAAAATTCCACGAACCTCTTATTATTATTTCGCTATTTCTTAAGATTTTTATTCATTAACTCCACCTAGGCCCTATATTCAACATTAAGCAATAGACAATTGACTTGCTTGGCCCTAAATTGTTTTTAAGATTTTGTTATAATGTGATTAAGTACTCCATATACAGTACATTTTTTAGCCACTTAATAATTCCAAAAAGTCAGCTTACAGTAAATTTCTGACCCGTTTTCTTAGACTTTATAAAAGAATATACCCTCAGGATATTTTTGTCGACTAAAAAAGGACATTATGAGGATGTGTGATTTCGTATTTCCCCATAAAGTTTGCACGCCTCGAGCGTACAGATTATGAATTCTTTATTACTTTCACGAGCGATGAAGCAAACATTATTGTTTAAAACTTCAGTACTTTATCTCAACAACTCGTCGAATAATGTAAGTTCAACTTGTGGTTGTGTGATGAGTTATACCGGTTTTACATATTACGAAAATTAGTTGTTATCGACGTTACGTGAAGTAATTAACCCTACATAGGTACGTATTCTTACTACACTTTAGTTATAGCACCATTTAGCACTTGCAACTTCGTCAATGCACCTTTTACACTAAATTTGTAAATTTTGTACATATCGTAATTTATTAAAAACCTCAGTCAATTTAAAAAGAAACAATATACGTTGCAAACACGTAACAAAGTCTTTCCATGCTATCGTTTTATTTTTTATTTGAAGAAAAAAAAATTGTTAAAGAAGGTTTCAATATTTCCGACTTTGCGCTGTTTCGACCCGGAGGTGCTGTGTGTCAGGAAGCTGTATCATAGAAACTGTCCTGACTTCGATTTATTTTGATATGGTTTCTATTGCTATCAGTATGTGAATAAAAAGAGTACCATTGTAAATCACCTTTACACTTAGGTGGTGATGGTTTCCTGTTTTCCTCGTATACACTCGATTCCGATTTTTCCCTTCATTGAGGTAGTTAAATTTGGTTGTGGGGTAACACCAAAATAAAAATATGAAAAAATTACGCGCGCGCTCGAATTATTAATCCTAGGCTCGTGAATATTAACAAAGGAACCTTGCAGCTTAGTATCTTTTCAGCAGCTTTACAGTACGGGCATGGTATATTTATATTATAAATTATAATGTATGTTACACACAATTTAATATAAAAAATATATTTATACTATCAATTGAAATAAATAGCGATAGTTACTGATAAGTATGAATGACAAGTAAACTGACGTAAAAAACCAGCGAAATTTTTTTAAAATCAATTAGACACACATCTAAATGGAATTCTTAAGACTTTTGCTTTTTGCCCGATATTGTACTTCTAAAAAAGTAAATCACACATTAACGTATCCGCTATTTATCGTTCGCATCACAGCAAGATAAGCACGTCTTACCGGGCTTTTGATGCTTATACGTGTTTAGAATTTTTTCTTCACTATAATAATCCCAGAACTGACATCACGTTTTAGCTAATATTTTATACTAGCTGATCTGCCACTTTGTCTGCTTGGTATTCGCACCCACAGCAAATAATTTGAACAAATCAAACAGATATGTGTAATTTTACATTTAGAACTCATTTTAGTTTTGTCTAAACATTTAACTTCTTATTCTTTACTCTAAAGTTATATAGTTTTATATTTCCTTCTGGGGAAAATAATAAGATATCCCTATAAAAGAGACCAGTTGTCGCAAATCTCGCCTACAAGTAGTTCTTGATGAGGACAGTCCATCAATATAATCAGAAAGAGAAGCTGGATATCGGAGTGGCGAATCCTTCATCCATGGAAAAACAAATGCAGAGAGTGAAGTGGAAACTATGAGAGAAGAAAACGAACTGTCTAAAGATATGTAAATATTATGTTACTAAAATTGGAGGTAGGTATAAAAAAGCTGCCCATTAGTATTAACAAAAAAACAGATTTTGACCGAATTCTTTTTGAGTCGAGTAAGAACTCAATTGCAGAAACTAATCTACCGGGAAAGGAGACACTACACCGCACTCCACTCAGAAAAAAATAAAAAGTTATAATAAAACAAAAGAAAGATTACGCGCTACGATCTGATAATGGGTATGAAACCCAGAAATCAAGAACAAGACAAAGATAAAAATCGTGAGTGGAATCGAGACATGGAGTAAAACGATCATGCACTGGTATAATTATATAATTCAATATCCAACTCTATTGTTAACGCTATAATTAGTTTAATCATTTAAAAAAAACTTTACTAATACTTTATTCGAACAATAGACTGTACTTAAGAAATTGAAAACTGGAGTCTGGAGATAGCTAAACCATAAATTCGTTACAAAAAATTCCTACCTATGATTGTTGCTACTAACCTAACACGAAAATTTCAAAATTTTAAATTGTAACAGTAACATGTGGGTAATTTACATGTAATTTTCATTTATATCCCTATATACCTTTCTATTTAGATTTTAAATAATTTTATAGTCTATTACGAACAGTAATTCTGCATCTTTTGACATTGTATTTTAATGAAAAACGTCACCAGTACACAACACACAAACAAAATAAATGAGAATGAGACATATTATGTCAACGATTTTTAAAGGAAACATAAAAAACAATATTAGTCTTCTTTTAGCCTTTTAACAGTCTCAACTAAAAAGAAAATCGAAGTAGTCTACACTAGACTCTATGTTTTATGGCAAATTATTAAAAGAAAAATATTATCTAAATATTTTGTTTTATCCATTTTAGTTTGATCTATCCTGTTAATTCAATGTTCTAAAAATATTTGATTTACATACAGCATAAGCTTTCTTTTTAGACGTGTTATAACGGTTATTTAATAATTAAAAAAGAACATTATATTCAGCAAAAATGAACACATCATTACGAGAAATAATTATTATTGTATTCAAAATAATACGCTCAATATTTTATTTGTATCTATAGCCGACAAAATGTCGCAAAGGCCACTACTAGCGTGGAAAACTACTGCCAATCAACGTAAAATTAATCATGACAAAGTATTTTACTTAATTTTACCGCATAAGGATGCCATTAAAAACTAACGGTTTAAATAAAGGAACAACATATTCGTGATATTGTATAGTCTGTGCAAGTACATTTTGTATTAGTATATTGGTTACATTCTGTGCTTTTCTGATTGTCTTGAAACTTGCTCATTTTGTCAAGTGTCAATAGAAAAAATAGGTGTTACAGAATTTATAAAAAAACAGATATGTCACTTACACAGAAATGTTTACTAATAAATTTAAAATATATAAAACAAGATAATTTTACATATAAACATAGCCTTTATGAATAAAAGCCAATTCTGAAAAATAATGTAAAGTATGTCTGATGACTTGTGCGAATGCTAAATCATTTAATGAATAATATGATCACTGTAAGTTTTTCAACATCTACTTAAAAAAAATAATCATATTTTCACATAAATTATAAAACTTTATGTTAGGCAAGACTAACCTGTCGGTTCTGTGACTGAAGCTGTTTTTTTTAAATAAGTGTAAAGAATCCAGAAAAATACTTAAAAATGTTTCAATAAGTTACATAAAAACCTTTTACACATAAAATACAGTGTAACCATAATAAAACTGATACCATCCTATTTAAAAAGTGGAATTAATCCATGGTAATGGCCATACACAAAAACAACATTGAGTTGATTTACAAAACTTATTTTAATTTCATTATAATTTTACTTTGACATAAAGTACAATTAACTTTTGAATCAAGAATGCTAATTCTTGTAAAAAATTGTAGCCACTGCTAATAGCGACTAATTGTACTGGAGTTACATTAGGGACCTTATGCAATATACCCACAATTTATAATATACAATATAGTTGTGGAATACTAAGTAACACGTAGGCAAACTGATCATGATTTTGCTTAATCTCTTTAGATTATGTTTTAATGCATGCAATACCTTATGATTAGTGAAAATGCTTCATGGATTGTATGCATGAATGTACTAGAAGGTTTTTGAGAATTTAAAAAGTATTTGTTTATTTTTCTGCAAAGTTCTTTTGTAAAAGTTCCTGCAATCCGAGGAATCTGGAAAATTGAGTACTACTGAAATAAGTAAAAGTATTTATAGAATTTAAAATAAAAAGTGAATTGCAAGCAAGATACAAATAATAAACTCCATTTTTTCCTGGAAATTAAACTGTACAAACATACTATGTAATTTTTATACACAATAATAAATTAATATAAGATGATATGATAATACATGATTATAAGATGATCATTAATACATACTTTATACTAATTTAATTTTTTTGATAATTTATGATGGTTGTTCAAATGAATTAAACAGGATAAAAATAAGTTGATTTTAAGTGTATAATATATATATAAATAATTTTAATCAATAAAAATGGGAACTTATATCTTTGAGACTGAATTCATAAAACTATTCTAGAAATCAAAACTGTGTTTTATTGTTTATAAGATTATATTGTATACTTATTTAATAAGCAAATCGAATTAATGTGTATTGAACACAATACCTTTCTTGACCTACTACTACTTCAATAAAGGTGTCAGAGTTATTATAAAACGACGATGTTTGTTTCTGATTGGTTAAGAACATAGAGATCCTTCTAGTGCTCTATCATCTCATGCAGACTAGAGTCCACAATGCGGTGACACGCGACATATGTCATTACAATCAAATTCACGGTTTTGCTGTAAGAACAAGAACGCCTAGCTATTTGGCTCTAAAGTTAATATGACTTGTCTAGGGGTAAATCAGACACCTAATTTGCGAGTCCCCTTTGTGAAAATCTAATACATTTTTGACAAACAAGAGTCATAATTACTGCTGACTTTCGACTGAATTATACTCTTATATATAAGTATCACATTATATTACAATATCCCAGACCAATGATCATATAAAATGTTTTAAATATGTATCATTATTACGTCTGAAACACTTAAATCTCGCTTAATAAAGTTTGTTTTTCATGTTAATGAAAATTGCGAGCGATATTTATACTGTTTACAGTTAGTGTTGCCAGCTTCAAATAATTATACGAAGTGTTTTATTATGGTAATTCCGTGCAAATAATATTGAAATGTACTTTTACCAAATTTTAAATCCATAATATCTCATCAATCAGTCGTCTCATAGTCATCATAAGTATTTTAGTAATATTAACCTGCTTAACGTTTATTTATTTTTCTATATATTATATATAATCAATAATCAAGGGACCATCGAATCTGAACTACATACGTAGCTCTGCGATCCAAATAGGGTCTCCGAAACTGCTTTTAATTTCACTTTAACGTTATAATAGAAAACATTTAATTTGCATATTATGTGTCTTTACGCTGTGATGAAAAGACAAATATTTTAACAGTCTACAACTAACTAGTCTAGTAACTTTACAAGAGCCTCGTTTTTATAAGTTGTGGTAACGAGGTGAAGTAAACAAACTTTTGATCCCAAGTTTCAGTACCATGTAAAATTGTTGTATTGGATCAAGACTACATGTTAAGTACCCCTACCATATGTCAAAAACGTATTGGATATACCATACATACTTAGCTAAGACTATGCCTTAGAGTTTCTCATTAAATAATCATAGATTAGAAACTGACTGAGAAATTGAGAGATTGATTGTGAATGTGACATAAATGTTTTCGTTAACAGCGAAAGTTACAAGCGTCAGCCATAAAACAATTTTTAACAATAGTTGCGTATATATCGTATATTTACGTACCTTTTCCTCGTTTTTGTTGTCCTCGTGTTTATTCGGAGGAAAAATGCTAATCCATCACCGTCGTCAACAGCAAGTCTCGTTAGCATAATGAATTAGCTACTCAGTTGGCCCGATCATTTCTTTAACTTGCCGAGTACTTTGTAAGGGGTTTTTAAATTACATTTATGGTGTTTGAGATGGAAAAAGCTTAATACCAGAAAACCGCAATTGCTTGAGTATTGCTTTGTTATGATTATACCTAGATGATAGATCTGTGAGAAATTTGAATCTCACTGGTACATGGTGTATTGGTTCGATTCCCGACGAAACAATAATTGTTTCAGTATTTTTGGTACAGAAGGATCGTTATATGGTTGTATCTGTCGGTTACTCAAATAACACGATAAATGTATGTCAGTATCATAAGTCATTTAATATGTAGGTGATAAATATATAGATAGTTATATGTACATATAATAATAATAATAAGAACAACGTGTGCGACTCTCCTCCCCCGAAACCGTAAGTTGGAACCCCGGCTGTGCACACTTTCTGTCTATGTGCCAATTTTACACTCGCTAGTACGGTGAAGGAAAAACATCGTTATGAAACCGGCATGTCTTAGACACTAAAAGTCGATGACAGAACAGAATGCGGACTACTTGCCTATTATAAAAAACAAATGGTAACGAAACAAATTTACAATCTGTGGCCCAGCAACAGAATATAAAGAATAATAAATGTACTTATTATGAAAAAAAATCATAAATATTTAGTATTTAGTCCTCACCCCAAACTAGGGTGATGAAAAATTCATTGGTGTAAGTGCTCTTATTTTTAAGCTTGCGTCGAAGAGATAAGTTTTCTTGGTAATATGTTTTACCTGAATGCTGTCTTAGGAATGCTCTTTCTGTAAAAAATAAACAACAGACTCATAATCTATTATTTATATATACTGTAGAGTTGTTTTATATTAGGTTCAAAGATACTTTATTTATTAACAGGGCTACAGATTCCCTGCTCGAAAGGGTTCCTACCGCTGAAATCGTGATACTTGGCGATTTTAACGCCCACCATGCCGATTGGCTCGGCTCTGAAACTACCGATCACGCGGGAAGATCCTTTCACGACTTTGCTTTAGCCTACGACCTGACACAAATGGTCCCTGCGATTACGCGAATACCAGATGTGGTTGGTCATAAACCCTCTTTGTTGGACCTTCTGCTGACTTCACATCCGGAGAACTATCAAGTCTCTGTTGACCCGCCATTGGGTTCATCAGATCATTGTGTGGTCCGGAGTACTGTGCCATCTACGCGCCCTTCACGGCCCCGCTTTATGGGTTGTCGCCGTATTTGGCACTATAAGTCAGCAGATTGGGACGGGATGCGGTCTTTCTTTGCGTCCTACCCTTGGGGGCCTATGTGCTTTTCGCCGGAAGCTCCAGATTCCGTCGCCGCCTCTGTCGCCGAAGTGGTTCTGCAGGGCATGGAACTCTTTATTCCATTTTCTGCGGTGCCGATCGGTGGCAAGTCTCAGCCCTGGTTTAAACGTTCTTGCAAGGCGGCCTCGCGTCGAAAGCGAGAATGCTTTAAGGCATGGGCGGAAGCGGCGAAATCTCGTGATGCCAATACCAGCGAACTTAAAACAGCATATAACTCAGCCTCCAGGTCCTTCAAACGAGAAATCACTAAGGCAAAGTCAGAGCATATTGCCAGATTTGGCGAGAGATTGGCCCAACTCCCTTCAGGGACTCGAGCCTTCTGGTCTCTTGCCAAAGCTGTCCAAGGGAATTTCTGTCAGCCCGCCATTCCACCACTGCACAGGGAGGATGACTCGCTGGCCCACACTGCGAAGGAGAAGGCCGACCTTTTGGGCTGTCTCTTCGCGTCCAACTCGACTTTGGATGACCGAGGGAGATCACCACCGACCATTTCGCGGTGTGATTCCTCGATGCCGGAAATCACATTCCGGCAACGTGCTGTCCGCAAAGCACTATCTTCCTTGGACATTCATAAGTCGAGCGGGCCGGATGGTATCCCCCCAATTGTGCTGCGTACTTGTGCTCCTGAGTTGGCTCCGGTCTTAACGCGCCTTTTCCGGTACCTGTACTCGCTCGGCACTGTCCCGAAGTGCTGGAAGACCGCTTCGATACATCCGATCCCAAAAAAAGGCGATCGCTCTGATCCGTCCAACTATCGCCCAATAGCTATAACCTCCTTGTTCTCCAAAATAATGGAAACCATTATTAATTGCCAGCTCTTGAGTTATCTAGAAGGTCACCAGTTGATTAGCGATTCTCAGTACGGCTTTCGTCGTGGTCGCTCAGCTGGTGACCTCCTTGTATACCTTACCCATAGGTGGGCGGAAGCAATTGAGTCCAAGGGGGAGGCGCTGGCGGTAAGTTTGGACATAGCGAAAGCCTTCGATCGGGTGTGGCACAGAGCACTGCTCTCGAAGCTTCCAGCCTATGGGCTTCCCGAGAAATTATGCGATTGGATCTCCAGCTTTCTGGCCGATCGGAGCATCAAGGTCGTCATCGACGGAGCATGTTCCGACCTTAAACCCGTGAACGCTGAGGTCCCACAAGGCTGTGTTCTATCCCCGACCCTATTTCTTCTGCATATCAATGATATGTTGCAACTTAGCAACATTCACTGCTATGCGGATGACAGCACTGGGGATATTCTTTACACTGGCCGGGCAGGTATTTCTCGGGCAGTTGTTGATGAGTACCGGAACAAACTTGTGTCTGAAGTCGAAACTCTACTACGTGGAGTCTCAGACTGGGGCAGACAAAACCTAGTCCAATTTAACCCCAAGAAGACACAAGTTTGCGCGTTTTCCGCTAAAAAAACACCCTTTGTCGCTACTCCTCTTTTCGAAAACACTCTTCTTAAAGCCACAGCCAGCATTGGAATACTTGGCGTTGACATATCGAACGACGTTCAGTTTCGCGGTCACTTGGAGGGAAAGGCTAAATTAGCCTCCAAAAAGCTTGGTGTGCTCAGCAAGGCGAGGCGGTACTTCACTCCGGGCCACCGCATGCAACTATATAAAGCGCAAATTCGGCCCCACATGGAGTACTGCTCTCACCTCTGGGCGGGGGCTCCCCAGTACCAGCTCCTTCCACTTGACCGTATACAACGCAGAGCGGTTCGAATCGTCGACGACCAATCCCTCTCCGAGCGGCTTGATCCTTTGGCGTTGCGTAGAGATGTGGGGTCACTCTGCATCTTCTACCGCATTTACCATGGAGAGTGTTCAGAGGAGTTGTTCGGATTAATACCTGCAGCTGAATTTCATCATCGGACGTCGAGACAGAATACGAAATTCCACCCGTATCACCTCGACGTCCGCCGTTCCACAACTGAGCGTTTTTCAAGGCAGTTTTTGCCGCGCACAACCACTATGTGGAACCAGCTGCCCACTGAAGTATTTCCGAACCAATTCGACTTAGGGTCCTTCAAGAAAAGAGCGTACCTATTCTTAAAAGGCCGGCAACGCACTCGCGAGCCCTCTGGCATTGAGAGTGTCCATGGGCGGCGGTATCACTTAACATCAGGTGAGCCTCCTGCCCGTTTGCCCCCCGTTCTATAAAAAAAAAAAAAAAAAAAAAAAAAATTACATTCACTTAGCGAGAAAATTTAGAGTAAGTTAGTTATGTACATCGTGTTATGAAATTATTTGAAAATACACTATATAAAATAAACGCTTTCGTATCATACATAGTATCTTCAATTGTTTTTGTAAATTTTCAAGTGAAAAATCATAAGCCAACACTTATAGGTCACAGGTTCTAGGAAGTTTTTGGCGCGGACCGCCACTAAGTGGAACCAGCTATCCACTAAAGTATTTCCATTTTCCAAACCAATTCGCCTTAGGGTTCTTCTGGCAGGGTAAGTGTCCATGGACGGCGGGCAGTATCACTTAACAACAGCTCGTTTGTTCTATAGAAAAGAAATTCTACAAAAAATGTTTTTTGACAGCAATATTTCCATAAATTTAACTTAACATAAAAAATAACCTTCAAATAATGTATGGTATTTTACAACAATGACATAACATAGAATATAGATTCTTATTTTTTATGATTACACATATTTCTTTTTATTTACTGAAATAAGCAAGCACAGTCAGCCATCTTCGTGGGATTTTGTTCAAATAGAATGAACGTTATATTTGACATTAAGTGTATATAAGTTATGTTTTACATTTTTATTAATTATTAAAATGATTCACAATATTATAATAATTGTGTACGGAGTTGATAAGAGATCGAACGAGAAATCGAACTCTCATTATCAGCAGTCGAACAAGTACCTAAGGCACTTCAAGTCCAAGGCAGCTATAACTTATTTCTGTTATATGTATTCCTTTGTCTCTTTCTATAGAACTTTGAGAAAGCCCTTCTTTAAACTTTGGAGTAAGATTAACTTTTTATTAGAAGTAGCCCAAATTCTTTTATGAACGTTGGTTATAATATTGTTTAATATTACGTATCATACAGGTGTTTTAGAGTCGTCCGTTAAATTATATCTGATAGCAGATTAAAACACGTAGTTATGAAATTATTTTCAACTTAGTAATTTAACTTATTAACCACAATGGTAAGCATATGGCCAAAAACCTCTCAAAGAAATGTCTGAACATCTTTTAAATGGTCTGTTAGTTCATTTATTAATAGGGTAATTTTTAGGTGCCATAAAAATGCTAATTTATATCCGCGATTTACTTAAATCAATCATATTTAAGAAGAAAAGCTGCACTCGAATCCGTTAATAATCGACGCGTTTATTAGCAGAAATAAACATTTTCTATAACAAAGAAACAATGCAATAATTTGTGCTATCTGAGAGCAGCAGGAACGCCGCTTCCTAAATCCGGTCTTGTATTCAATTGCATTGTTGAATCCCGGGTAATAGTTATTCGCTTCATAATAGAAATTTTAATGTAACTTCAAGTCCAATAATTACTGGGTATGAGTTTCTCGGCTGCTAAAAAATGAAAAAGTATAGACATAAGTAACATTAAAAATGACGACATATTTTATATACCTATAATACAAAAAATTTAAGAAGTAGTAAAATATTCAATGAGGTGTGCCTTGAGGACTTATTTATTCAAGGTAGAGATCTTGCGTTTCTAGCTGTAAATATAAACTATCAATGGGACACTAGAAATGGTTTACTCACAAATAAAAAGAAAATGCAAATCATTGTAATGTTCATGTTTTTTTTAATTAACAGCGTCGTATTATTACATTTGTATTCTCTTAAATCAGCTTTGTGTACTTAAATTATTGTTTTGTGATGAACTAAATTACAAAAAAACACATTAAAATTGCTTGACATGTATTCGTTATATACCTATAGAACTTGATTTAGAATTTGACATAGAAGATAAGTAGGTAAATAGTTTCTTTTATATTTCAGAATATTTATGTACAGAATAACATGTAATTAAACTGGGTAACTTAAGGAAAAACAAACATTTGTATACGTTAATTGAACTTAATAATCCATAGAGTTATATTAAAAACAGCGTTAGCATTATAGGGGCTTTGGACAATACGTTGAACAAAAAAAGGCGACTTGCGGGGGGGGGGGTATCTAAGATTTGTCACAATCTTGTACTTAAGTATATAATAATTATTATACTTAATCTTTTAATCAATTTAAATCAATATATTTTTTGCCTCATGCTCTTGCCTACGTAACAGTATTCGTAACCTTATCCGAGATCCAGTCAATAGACTATCGGCTCGGTAGAAGGAATAAATTACCTTCGCAATATCACAGTGCTGATGATAACAATTTTTCCTAAGTCGGGATTTATATAAGAAAACATTGTATTTTTAGGCTGCAATATGAGTAAATTACGTTAATAAAAATAATTGCCTTAATAATCAGGTATGTTTTGTTATTTTTCCGTAAAGATTTATAACACAGGGATGTTTATATTTTCCTTTAGGTTTTTATAACCAATACAACTATTAAGTATTTATTTTCACTCATAATATTAGGCATCACACTTTGGAGTGTCTATTATCTATTTTTAAATTTCTGTATCTTTATTAGTTGATTTTGTGCTCTAAACCAATAATATAATGGAGTCTGAACCGAGTTGTTCGACCCTTAATCGAAACACTTAAGTAAGGGTATGGGTATACACAAACTCCTACGGCTTTTTAGGCTGCTAAGTCTGCTAAGAATAAAAGCAATGGAATTCGGTTCTTGTGTGCAAATACATTAGCATTTGACGTCGTTTCTTGTTTATGTGTATTTTCTATTATTACTATTTAATATGGAAAAAACATTTGATACTTAAAAATAAATCCAGCCTTCCATCTGGGATCTATGTAAAAGAAGACTACCCGAAACACATATTAGAAACCCGAAAGCAACTGCAACCAAAAGTAGAGGAAGAAAGAAACAAGGGTAACTTTGCATATATCAAATATGATAAGCTAATCGTTAAGAAACCAAATGATCCAGGCCGTGAAAAAAGGAAGCGGGAACAGAGTGGCTCGCCGATATCACCTACACAAAAGAGGTCAAACCCTAACAAAGCAACGATGCCAACTGCAACGAATACAAAGGATGTAATAAAACCTAATTTATTAAATTATATAGCAAGGGGAAGGTCTAGCTCACTTTCAGAGGTATCAAAAAACAACTAACTGCCCCCGACAACCGGAACAAAAACAATGCTAACTGTAGATCAACACCAACAAAGGACAACGAAAGAAAACATGCACCAACCACCCCAAGCCGGCTGGTCACCGTGGGGCTCAGCGACTACTACCCTCCAAATTCACGATTCTTAACAAATACAATCAATTTCAACAGATCTCACCCACCACATCACATCTCTCCCGCAACAGAAAATTCCCATATATTTATTTGTACATTTAACGCGAGATCCCTATCATCAGACGAAAAACTCCTAGAATTTAAAGAAAGTGTTGCTTCAATAAGGTATGACATTATTGGCTTATCAGAAATAAGAAGAGAAGGATATAACATTGAAGAGGATAGTGAACATATATTTTGTTACTTCGGTGAAAGAAAGGGACACTTAGGCGTAGGGTTCCTCTTAAAGAAAAGACTCAAGCAATACATTGAGAGTTTTATTGGTGTATCAGAACGAATCTGCATTTTAAATTTAAGAATAATAAATTTAGATATGTCCATTATCCAAGTCCATGCACCCACTTCCGAAGCAAGCGACAATGAGTTAGAAAAATTCTATGAACAAGTACGTAATGCTATGAAGCACTGCAACAAGCAGTTTATATTAGCAGGTGACTTTAATGCTAGAATAGGAAAAAGGTTGCCTGGTGAAGAAAGAGTAATGGGTGCAAATTGCTTTGGTAAACGGGATCAAAGAGGAGATCTGCTCCTGCAATTTTGCCGTGAAAACGACTTAAAGATAATAAACACCCAATTTACAAAGAAGATAAAAAACCTATGGACCTGGCTTTCCCCCAAAAAGCGAAGAAGTCAAATCGACTATATATTAACAAATGACATGCGACATATACAAAACATTGAAGTGGTGCACAATCTATCTTTTGCCAGCGATCACAGTCTTGTAAGATGCACATATATAGTAAAAGACCTAAAAAAGAGTCGAGTAAAATATAAAAATAGTGCATACTCTTATCTTAAATCCCCAGAAGACGAAGAGTCATATTTAAAAGCCTTAGAAACCAAAATAAAAGACATAAAAGATATTGATGAAGGCAACGTAAACAAATATTATGACCAAATTAAGACGTCACTAACGGGAAGCATAAGAGCCGTTACATTAAAAACTAAAAATAGATATAATCGAAAAGGCTATATTATCTCAAATCACATAAAGGATCTGATATCCAGAAGAAACGAGTTGACACATAAAACACATTTAAGCAGCGTAGAAAAGAAGGAACGAACATATCTGTATAAAAATATACATAAAATGATTAAACAAGACAATAAAAAACATAGATTACAAGTACTAGAGAAATTTCTAACAGAATCAAGGAGTATAAAAAAAGGTTTTAGAGCACTTAACAGAACCAAACAATGGATACCTCGAATAAAAACCAGTTCATCATCGACAACATACTCTAGATCCAAAATAATTGAGGTAGCTTCTAAATTCTACAAGGAGTTATATGGCCCTAATAATAATATAAATAATAATACAGAAAATTTCAAAATCCATCACAACAACTTATCGACTGAAAGATTTTCAACTTATGAAGTTATCAAAGCTATGGAACAATTAAAGAAAGACAAAAGCTGTGGACCAGATGGCATAACAAATGAAGCTATAAAAGTTGGAAGATTTTTGTTAGCAACCCCCATAACAAGGCTTTTTAATATGGTTATGGATTCACGAAAAATACCCAGAGAATGGGCACGGTCTGACATAATTTTACTATATAAAAAAGGGGACCCGACTGATGTGGGCAACTACCGCCCGATAAGCTTGCAACCAAGTATGTACAAATTGTTCGCTTCCTGTCTAGAACGACGCTTGTCAAATTATACCGAAGAATATCAACCAGTAGAACAAGCTGGTTTTAGAAGAGGCTTCTCTACCATAGATCATATTCATACCTTAGACATGATTATAGAAAAATATATCGACCAAAACTGTCCCCTATACCTAGGTTTCGTTGATTACGCCAAAGCTTTTGACACCATATCTCACAAAAGCATGTGGCAAGCTCTTGGCGAATGTAATGTTCCTTATGAAATAATAGAACTCATACAAAATATATACCAGCAAAGCGTAAGCCGCGTGAAGTTAGACAGAATTGGCCCAGAAATAAAAATATGCAGAGGCGTAAGACAAGGCGATCCTTTGTCACCTAGAATATTTGTAACGGTTCTACAGAGCGTAATGAAAACCCTTCAATGGGAGAAAAAAGGGTTAGAAATAAATGGTCAGTATCTAAGCAACTTGAGATTCGCCGACGATATAGTTATCTTCTCAAACAGTGCGACGCAGCTACAAGACATGCTTAACGAATTAGTCTGCGCAAGTAAAAACATTGGCCTAGAAATGAATACCTCCAAAACTAAAGTTATGACTAACAGCAAAGAACGACCAATTTTTGTCAACGCCACGTCTCTTGAATATGTACAAAACTACATTTACCTAGGAAAACAAATATCGTTTAGTCAAAACCGACATGTGGATGAAACAAACAGACGTGTAAACCTAGCATGGAACAAATATTGGGCTTTAAAAGAAGTACTGAAATCCAACCATAACTTAACTATAAAAAGAACAGTCATGGATACATGCATACTTCCATGTTTGTCATACGGATGCCAAACCTGGATTTTTAACAAGGCGTTAATAAGGAAGATTGGAGTATGCCAAAGGGCTATGGAGCGCTCCATTCTAAACTTGAAGCTTAGAGACAAAATAAAGAACAAGATGATACGAAGTCGTACAAAAATAAAGGATGTTGTAACTTATACAAAAAGGCTAAAATGGAAATGGGCCGGTCACATTGGCCGCCTTTGTGATGGCAGATGGGTCAAAAAGACCCTTACTTGGAAAGGCCCAGTGGGAAGAAGAAAGAGAGGATGCCCACCGAAAACTTGGGAAGATGATATAAAAGGGATAGCGGGAAAAAACTGGAAAACTGTCGCATCAGATAGGGATAAGTGGAAGAATCTGGAGGAGGCCTTCACTCCATCGGAGGTCGAGTACTAGTGTAAAACTTAAAAGATATGGACTTACTGTAGTTATAGTGTACTCGAATAAAGGCTATTTTTATTTTTATTTTATTTTATTTATTATGTTAAATTTTTATTCATTATTTCAATTTGAGTACAAGCTGTGTTAGTTTTTAAAGAATAGTTATTAATAATGTACAATTTAGCTGAACCAACCTAAAACCTAAACAAAAATGATGATATTCGGTTTTGTAAAATTCAAAAGTAACTTCATTATGTAAGCCGCAAAAATTACTACTACCTTGAAAAAGTTTGTGGACCCAAGCACCATATCCGCATTGGGTTTTATTTGAGCTTCACAAATTTCAATTAAAAGTAAGATTTTGGACCTAACCAAACAACAGGTCGTGAAACGCGAAAGGTTTTTAAATTCTAGTAAAATGGAGATAATCAACGCTGTCTATTTATTTTAATACAATAAAAAAATAAGTATATTAAGTTAGCCTGGTGTTCAAGCGTGGATTCTCAACTCTGAAGTCATGTGTTCTATAGTCATTGGTTTTACTTTTTAATTAAACAATTAACAGTCGAATACGATGGTAAAGAAATTGTCCATTTACGTGTTGATTCACGGACGGCTGATGATCTACTAAGATTGGTTAATGAGACAGACGCTAGAAATGTCCTGTGTCCCATAGGGAAGTTATGCGACTTCATATAAGTTTTATTGATAAGCTATAAACAAATATAAACTATTCTAAAGGGTCACGTTTATAGTCCGGCAGCGCACCCTCGCGGCGATTCTAGATGTCAAAGGTCACTGAATATTTCTAAACACCCGATGGCCTCATTAAATATCCTAGTGGAAAAATGAGGGACGCAGAACTAGTAAATAAGTATGACTTTATGATCATTAATCTTTTGAAGCTACCTTAATTCAACTTCAGTCTTTGACTCGTGTTTTTTGAACTTCGCAATATTTTTCAAAGTTAATATCACAAGTTGGAAAGTAATAAAACTTAACTATGACTTCCTCGTCCGCTACTGATTTTTATATAGCCTATACCTATATGACAAATTTATATAGAATACGTTTACTATTATTTGTAACGTATTGGTAAAGCTTTTACTAAATACTTATTCTCATTACATATAATAATAATCCAGTGATTGTACTATCCTAAATGAGTCTTGGCCTCAGATTGCTAACCTTTCTTTTTATATAAAATCGTAAATTTCTTGAGACCCAAAACTCGTACCCACTCCATATATAAGACGAGTATTTCTATGTTATTATATAGTTCATTGAAATTCTGCGACGCCTTTATTCTGATTTGGAAGATGGATTACCTGCTATTTTATTAAAAGGCTTTCGACCTGAACGCTGACTAAAATAAATGTATGTACACTTCTCTTGTATTGCAAATAGTTGGGTAGCTAGCCAACAAGATTAATAACACTGCAGAAAACTACAAAAGTTTAAGAAGCTATTTATTACTTTCAAATCATGCATTAAAATGAAATAAATAATAGGTTCAAATCTCTTGTAGTTCCAAGCCTAATAAGTATATTATAAAATGATACTGTTTTTATTTCAAAGTCAAAGATTAAAGGGAATAACTTAAAAGGTCGGAAATTTAGTCGTGTTCTGGCGGTATAACTTAGATCAAAGTCTATTCTATGTAAATTTAATAAATCTCCGTTATGAAGGAATGTAGGATTGTGTTTTGTGTGTTACCCTTATTAATTATTTTACTAACATATGCTATAAAAACGAACTATGTGCAACAACTTGAAAAATAGTTTCGTAAACAATATAAAAAAGTGCATCATAGTACAAAACAATATCAACACCGATCAGAAAAAAAGAATTCGAAATGATTCGCCGGTCCAACCGGTTTGGGACTACTTATATTTACGACTGCCGAGTTAAATGCTTTTCCTAAAACTTTAGCGATTGTTCCATCGATAAATACATCCAATCATATAACTCGAACAAGTTTATAAAGCCTTATTGTTCGGGTTGAACTTTTACTTAGTTTTATCGTGTGGGATTTCGACGGATTAGATTCGCAACATTTTATATGTGGATAAAGGCCGACAAAGAGGTCTTTTACGTACTAAACAAAGCTGTTTGGAACGAAGCGTTTTAATTTAACGGTTAGATTCAATGATGTCTTTTATGTATCCGAAACTGTTACAATAGGTAGCGCGATTAGGACCAAGTCCTAAGAACATAGAACTATTCAATTAAACCTGTAACAATGAGAATCCTAAGTTTGTAATTGTTTTGTCAAAATTTTATGAATATTTTGACATTTAAACTCGTTCTTGATGCCCACAATTACCGCTAATCTACGTGCGCTGAAGCATGGTGTGGGTTACAGTTACTTAATTTTTCATTTGATTTGTAGACTAAAACATTCTGGCTGGGTTAAATTTAAGTTACTACAGTTATTAATGATTTAATATATTACGAATGTGGTACAGCTGAAATACATATTTTGTAAATCGTAGTAACTTTTAAGAGTGAAACGAAACGTTACTGAAACTGTTACCCGCACCATGCTACAGCACACATGCTATAGTTAATACACAGACGTTGCGGAAAGAATATCCTCTTTTACGGATATTAGGTATTTTACATTTTACATTATTTTTATTATTTATTTAATAATAATATTTAACTTTTATATTGAATTGCCTAATTCATATTACATTAACAGATCATTAACGTGAATAGTTATTGGTTATTTGCTACTGTTTGTAAAGCATTACTAAACTTTTAACTTTTTATTTTCCATGTATCCTTTATTAGTTTGTGTTTTGTTCCTGTTTAGTTTCTTTTTTTTTCACCTTTTTCAGTCCAACAATAGTCTGGTGGTGTTATAGGTACATTATAGGCGTATAATCAGAAAGTCCTGGATTTTATTTCGGATATATAATTACTTCGTATTGGTAGGCACAATCTGATACTTGCAAAAAAAAAACAAAAATCACAAACGCGTGGTTTTTATTCAATTTAATAAAATATAATATGCTTCGAGCTTACAGGCAGTACACGGCAGGGCTTCGAAATATTTCGACACCATTCGATTGATATTTACAAATATTGAGAATTCGAATTGAAGTTAACATAAGCAAAATATATTTGCATCTGAAATAAACTCTAAACCTAGGTTGACATACATTGATTATCACACATATTTCTCTGTTTTTCATTTAAAATTGTAGGCAAATAGATAAGCTCATACTCTTTAATCAGCAATTTTAAACACATTACACGTCATCGATAGCTAAGGAAAAGACTTACATATGCCAAAAATTAATTTAGGATGCGGATTTAATTACCCTAAGACATCATCTCATATTCTACCGCATACAGCAAACACAACGTACTACCTGAGAAATTTAAAATAGTAAAGAATTAATTAATTGCATAGCACAACCTAAGAATTGTTCAACTGCTTTTCAGTTATTTCGCATGTACATGCTATACAAGTATAGAATGGCGCATGTTCTTAAAAAGGCTAATAGAATTATATTTGTAGCGGTATTCCTAGTTTTTAGAGATCAATTTACCTTGGCACGTGCTTCATACAATTTAAATGAAAACTTTAAAGATAGTAATTCTGTTACCCAGCTTGGGTCCGGAATTTCACATCGCGTCATAAATTAAAGAATGTAGGTTGAAATATTTTAAACTAAACATTTCTTCGTTATGTTATGGACATAGAGCTGTTGTTGAGACTCTAATTTTTTCACACTATTGACTACATCACACATTGATACAAACATCAGCTTGTTTTGTTTCAAATATATGCCTGTTTCCGCTCAATGTTAACCTTTACAATATGGTGGCAATAACGGAACAAGTTAATTGCGCACAGAAACATTATCCAATGTTAAGTTAAACTTAAGAATCAAACGCACTCACCATTACAGTGCTGAACTATCTACAACTTTCGTAACTAATCTCTAATTAAATCGATAAAAAAACGTTGGTCGTTGATATTATACAATGACAATTGAGTCCTTATGTTTCTGGGAAGTAAAATTTTAAACAATAACTTATACTTAAAAGTAAATAAACCGTTGTAACCCTTCGATCGGTATCGCATTAATTAGAGAACCTTTAGACCTTGTATTGCAGAATAATTATTGTTTACGTGAGAATCAAACTTATGAAATCGACACAACGTTTAATCTAGTTTATATAAAAAGTTTGTTTTTTTGTCCTAATAAACCCACCATCCCCGGCTACTTTATCACCGGGGCGTCGATAAAGCTAATCATTCGTCATTTCTATCACTCATCGTCTAAAGCCGCATTTACATTTATCTGACGTGTTGTGTTGTGATGCATCAGAACGGTATCAGTTTCATACATTTAATATGGAAGCGTTCACATTTATTCAATGCGGTGTGTTATGACGGCTTCTGATGTGTCGTGTCACAGGCGATCCCGGTCCGCGTCAGAAAGGGTGAGGTGCGGGGGGCGGTGCCGTGAGACGTCATACCGCATCAGACTAGTGTGCACGCGCCAGTGTTGTGTTATTACGCGTCAGAAATGGACGAAGAGCAACTAATTGAATACGTAAGACAATTTAAAGTGATTTATAATCCAAAATGTAAAGAATATAAAGATCAAGTTATGAGAGCAGCTATTTGGGAAGAGATAGGAGAAAAAATGAAACAACCTCGTAACAATAATTCCAACTCTTCTTCAAAATCTGAATCTGAATCGGATGATTCTTGAAAAAACATTGCAAATGTGTGAACTCTCTGGGAGTCAAGACGGAACTGATACAAAAAACCGTCATAATGCATCATAACACGTCATATCAATGTGAACAGTAGCCATCACGACAGAGAGCATCACAACACAACACGTCAGATAAATATAAATGCGGCTTAAATAAAATAACACGTGATTTTTATTTGAGGTGTTAATTATGTGAGCGAAAACTGCCTTTAGGAGGCTGGGAGTTGATGCTATTTGATACCATAGCATGTAGATTAGGTTCTCTAGGCACAATTATAATACGTAACTTTATGAAAGGGTTTAAAGGTGAATATAAACTTCAAAATGAATTAATTGGGATTACCTTTATAAATATTTTTTGATATATATTGTATACATGTAATATGCTGTATAGAAAAAACGCTTGACTCTTATCTCCTTTCTTAAAGGGGCGCGAGTAGATTCCTTTATATGTTTATAAATTGCCTACAGTTAAAGTTCATCATAAAAGTTCATTTTCTTATATTGATTTATTTTACTTCTTAATAAAAAGCGTCTGTGAGCGTCCTGATAATTTTATTGTTGCTTTAGCTTATTAAAATATAATATAGCTGTCAAATTATTTTAAGAGATAAATTTATGGTGAAAATAAATTTTATCGACGTTTTTAGCAGGATTTAAACAGCTACCAAATTAGATTTATAAGACCCGATAATGTAGCCTAAATAAACTGATTAAGTAGTTTATTTAGGCTTCAGTATTGGATGTGAAAAGCAATCAAAGCCTTATAATTTCGTCGAAACCTCCTATGTTTTTACTAAATCAAGAACGGATTTCGTAAATTAATCATATAGATGTTTTATAAGTTTTGTGTCCTTTAATGGGCCCATTGTCAATTTTTCTATACATTACACTTTTTTTTTAATTTTATTTAGGTTACCACAAAGTAGTTAGTAAGTTATCTTTTGAATTGCCTAAGAAAATAAGGTGCTGCAACATCCGCGGAAGCAAAATGGAAGTTGGGAACTTGGACTCCCACTTGAAGTAGGTGAATAAGTGGATAAATTTCTATCAATCAGACAATGTCTTATAAAAAGTATGTCATACAATTATAGAGAGAGAGAGAAAATATAAAAGTCCTGTAAAGTTAGAGAGAAAAATATAATATAAAAGATGACGGATTTATAAAAGTAATTTTTAAAAAGTCGTTTAACTTAATTTAAAAATACGTCAATTTATTTCGTGTAAAGCACTCGAATCACGCTTGTCACAGGGATTAAGTACTAAAATAACAAAACGCTCCCAAAGCTCTTGGTGTAATTAGAGATAATTGTTAGGAAACTTTTCGTAATAGGACCGTTTTGTCCAAACTCGGCAACTGTTGCTTCAGTATGATCCATCACTGTCATCCCTCTTTTCGCTTTCGTCCCCTAAATTCCTGGGTATCTTTTGTGCCGATGTTTTAACCACGATTTTATACACGTTCATTAGGAAAAACTATTAATTGCCCAAAGAACTACGTACTATTAAGATATTTACTAATAATGTGTTTTCTAAATATGTTTAGTAGAATAAGAAGTAAATAACTGTAAATTTTACTTAGAGTCGCTGCTATTAAAATTGCAAATTATTATTTATTTGCCAAACGGTAGTGATGCTAACTTTTTTGTAACCTATGTTTCATCATAATAGGAATACCTTCCTTATGCATAATTAGCTCCAAGCGAGTGCCTCCGACGAACCTAATTAAATTTTTACTTTAATAATGCTTGATTCCATACATTTGAAATGTCTGTACATATTCTGTGTGCACCAGTGACTTCAATTATTATGCATATCATTTATTAATCGGTACTTTTACGTGGTCAGAAAAGGTCGCCAAAATGTCATAACTGAACAAATACGTCCATGACTAATGAAGCATTAAGCCAATGTAATTAACGTCTATAGCTGATTATAATTACATTATTCGGCGATCAGTCATCGCAAGACGGCGAAACATGGATTAGGGCAGGTGTCGCAATTGTTTTAATTGGATTATTCCGAACCAGAGAATTGGGAACAGAAATTATCAAGAGAATTATTTCTCTCATTTTGTGAAGTGTTGACACGTATTGTTTTGTATTGAGTGTTTCTATTATATAGTCAGTAAAGGTGTATTACTTGCGTGTTGTGAACTGTAGGCCCACCGTGAGCTTTCATAAAACGATCCAGTTGAGATTCTAATGAGTTTAGGATCTTAAATTAAATCGTAATTTTTTCGTACCAAACGAAACGGTATTGCTAGACTGAACAAAAGAACGATGATTTTGTTTGTGGTTTCTATATAAGTTCTGTAATCTTCGACAGATGATGCTATGATAATAAATTAAATCTAAAAATTGTTTTAAATATTTCTTCAATTACAATAAGCTATTATGTTTTAGTATAAATAATTAGGTATATTTGAACAACTATATAACGATATATATAAGAAACGTCGAAAAATATTATCAATGACAGTTCCTCTCCCTAGTACTTATTAGTAGTACTCCTGATAGTAGCTTATATATCTACAAAATGTTACAGCCGTCCAGCAGGTGTAAAATACGTCACATGCTTAATATTATAAACAATAAAATCGCTTATAATTAAGATTAAAATGAAATTTCACGCTAAACTATTTAAATGCTTATAAGATACTTCGACATTAATACAATAATATATCATAAGTTAATTTCTTGTGTATAATAAAGTTTTTTCTTTCGTTTTCTTTATTCTTTCAATACACTAAAATCAATTAATATTGTCTTCAGTTTACATTTTAATAAAACTTCCTTAACCAATACATAAATACAATAATAAAAGCGTATACATTATTATAAAAATCGAAATACCCGAAGAAAGGACCACGTTGTATAGAACAAACTGAAATCTGCCAAACCTCTCACGTTTATTTACGTTAAAAAAGTTTTGTTTGTCCAATTGGTTAGCAAAATTTTTTGATTCTCACTAATTATGAGTCCCGTGCTCGGATCAGTTGTATAACTTGACTGTTCTTGAAGGGAACTGAAACCTTATAAAATCATGATATTCAGCTAGGTTGAGTTGAGGTGTGAATGTAAGAAGTTGAATCATATTTGAATTAATATTATATCATTTAATAAATATATTCACATTCGATAAAAAAGGAACAAAAGGGTTGTTGTACTGAACCTTATTTAGAAACTATTTGTTTAAACAGTACTATATTCAGTATATAAAAACAGCAAATGAGAAATATTAATAACATAATAATTAACTATGAACTAATATCGAATTATCAACTAACCTAATATATCAAAGAGAGAAAAGTAATTAAAACTTTATACACTGTGGTATGAGAAGACACGTTAATATAGAAATTAATTTACTTCGTGGATATTTACGTAAGCCTACAGCGAAGAAAGAAAACGTACAAAATAATAAAAGACATTGTACCGTAAAAAAAGGGAAATTTAAATCCTAATCGTTTACATTTCTTATCTACAAGTAATGAAAAAAAATTTGTGTAGTTTTAATATTGATTTTTTTTCATTAATTAACAGTGCAAGTTGTATTATTTTACCGAAAGTCAGACTTGTCTTTGATTCACGGCTAATATTGTATTAATACATTATAGCTGTTGACCGTGGTTCTCTTAAAGGATGTCTTGTGAGTGGGTGGAAAGTGCGTAGGTACAAACGCGTCTGTATTATTGTAAAGTATACATTTCAAATCATTATAAAAGAGGTCAAAGATAATAATATACTTTGAATGCTTGTGATTATACGTATAAGACTGTTGGTTGTGATTAATGATTTATTTATGAATGATATATAGCAGTATTAGGGATTTTAAGAGATACAATCAGAAATGAATGAACTTTATGGGAAACTTTTATTTTTGATTGATCTGGTTTGATCTATACGTAGGGGCGATACCTATTTTATTTAAGTTCTACATGATATAGACACGTATGAAATAGTTATAATAGTTCTACATAACATAATTTATTTTTTCATATTTAGACGAAAACCCATTCTATAAAGTAATAAATATAATAAATTCTGACATTGGTCAAATTGAATTGATAATAAAGAATCTATCATTTTCACACTTAGTACTACTCGGTTCTCCACGAAAGTCGAAAAAGTTTACACGCAAATGTTGCAAAGCCTTTAAGAATACCTCTGCTAATAAAAATCTTCAAACAATAATGCTTAAAGATTATAGAAGTAAAGACACGGTAGGGTGAGGCGGGCGGTCGATGCGCGGGGCGGGAATCTCACTCAGTACTACCGTGGAGCGGGTACAAAGCACTCGGTTCGTCGGAAAATCCCGCCCAGTGTAAAGTCGACTCTACAGGTGACGGATTTCATGATATATGACAGTGATTCCTACGGTAAATCTTAAAAACCCTTTTTTTTATTTTTTTATCCAAACATAATTAGGTTTTAAAAATTAGCATAGTTTTTTTGACGTCCAAAAAGTTATAACTAACTTTTTGATTTAATCACGAATACGCATGCGCTGCGCAAGAGAACACTATATATCTTATACAAACTAAAGTTGCCTGTGACCTAAATTTTATTTCGCAAGCCGTAAGGTAGTATATCATAAGACAAGTTTGAAATGAGCTTGTGGTGTTATCGTGATATTGAAATTTGTTCGACAAACTCTCAATTTATTAGGCTTCAAGTAAGTTATGAAAATTTATTATCATCTGTTTTGATACACGGCAAAGTAATGAAAACTTTTGTATAAGTTTATGAATAGGCTTATTTTATCTCTTAATTTAGTATCTTTATAAAAAGAAGGGTTGGATAGCTACGGTGTATGAAAGCTGAGGAAGTTTGCTTTTTCAATATTAATTACGTAATAATGGTTACGGACCTGCTGCTGCAACTAAAGTATTTATGAAAGGAGTTTGTTTAAGTCTTCATATTATTATATATTCAAGGTGACAGCTATAAGCCAATATCATAGAACTAATAACCATAATCGTATTTTGAATTTTAATAATAACTTTAAATAAAAACAACTCAAGTTTTACGCCAAAGCTAAACAAATTATACATTTTATATCGCTAATAGCTTAGCTTTTAAATCGTCATTTGTTTAGTTTGATTCCGAAAGTGAATTGAACTGTCTAATTGAATTTTTATTTAAGGTGTCAATTTCTGGAGGCTTGATTAGATTAAGGTTTTGAAAATAATATTTTTATAAATGAGGTAAAGTAAATTCTATCAAATAACTTAATTTAATTGAAAGCCGAGAATTTCATTATCACCGAGTTTTAGCTAAAATGACATTGAAGTCAATTCATAAATAGATTTTCAAGCTAGTAAGCTTATTCGGCAAGTTCAAAAAGTTTTAGAATAAACTGCTTTAGTATAAAGAAATATTTTGCGTTATCATGATTTAATGATGCTAATCAATTTAAATGAAAAGCAGTTAAACAGAGTTGAATCGTGTTTAATTATTCATTTTAAAATAACCTTTAGAATTAAATCTTTTCATAATTTGGATTCACAGTATCATTTTTTTTTTGGTGAGTTATTACATCACTTTTTTAATTATCTACCACTATATTGGTAATACCTTTAACCATAATTCATGTAATATCCTAAGCTTATACCGTCACCGTATATTTCATTTAGAAAACCTCTTATTCTGTTCAATGGTCAATATAAAATTTATGACTAGTCAGTAGCCAATTTGTTCACGTTAGGGCGGTATTATATACGTCGTGAAGTCTTAAAAGTTTAATAAAATGGTTTTCAACTATTTCGTGACACGATTCCTACACAATTAAAAATAATTCGCCACCTTGAATCTTAATAATAGTAAAAGAAGGCCTCTTTTAGTATTATTTTAAGTTTATATGGTTTTTATTCGTTACTTAGTTTTAGAATTGTTTATTAATCGACTATTAACGGGGTACCAACGTAGCATATACATTATACATTTCTCATACTTTTTTGCCAGGAAATTAATTCAGTGTTGACTTTTCAAACATGGTTAATAAGTAACAAAAAAACAAATAATACTTTGTTAAAAACATAAGAGTTATCTTTTATTTCTACGGATGAAGATAAACTCTTTGAATTGCGGCTTTCAATCTTTTAAGCTTTTAGACCAATTAAAAACAGATAATCGGATTAAAGAGCTTTCATATCATTAAAAAAGCTTTAGAATTTAGCAACGACTACTAGCTTTTAAAAATGTATGCTTAATTACTTTATTTTATTGAAAATATTACATTTTGATGTTTTTTAATTTTCATTTATTTTGTTTTGGTGTCATTTTGTGTATTGAAAGAAAATATAATTATTTTAATCTATGATGCTATCAAATGGGAAACGGAATCATTATCTTTATTTTCATTTAAGATTCAGAGCCGATAACACTGAGCACTCCGGAATGTCAAAACGTTCCTGTTAATTCAGTACTCTGAAAGTACTTATATAAACCTTAATGAATTAAAGTCCTTCATGTGGGGTGCATTATTAAATAGTATTCAAACACATTAAGTAGGATCACATACTCTAGCAAGAACATTTCAATTTTGGTAAGTTATATATATGGAAAATCGGAAGAGAAAATGGAATTCGCGTTCCTTATGTAAACCGAGCATTAGGAATTGAGAATATAAGAAATACCAAGGTTTACCCGCATACAATTTAATTTCCATATTCAGGAGATATTTGAATTTTGAGAGGTAGCAATATTTGCTGAGTTTTGTATTAGTTTAATTGATACAAATATATAACTTAAATATTACATCATTGAATACGTATGTTAAAAGTGATTTAAATTGCTGCAAAAAATTTATTTGATTTAACGCTCTTACGAAGAGATAATGGATACACCTTTCTTTGCTCCGTTTCCTTTTGTCAGTGGTTAGTTAATCGGGAGTTGAATTATCTAATCAAGTCATAATCATTTATTCATAAATGTACACTTATGAACGTCAAAAAAGAAATATATATTAAATGCTTCTAATTTTACATTAACTGCCAGTTCTCAAATCAAGGGCGTAGATCGAAAGAGAAGAACTGGCAATAAACTCTCCGCCACTCTCTTTTCTAGCTGTGGCGCACCATTAAAATACCATTAGAGATTTAATGGACTATAAGAATACTCTGTTATACCATGTTTAATAAGTTCGGTTCCGAACTGCTAAGAAGAGCAAAATGTCGAATTTAATAAAACCCCTAAGTGATAAGGGGTGTCCAACCTAAAAACATTTTTTTTATTTTTTAGGCAAATTTTTTTGTTGTTATTTTTTAAAGAGCATACAAAATACAATCTTAAATTTTCATCTACCCTTCACGATCAACCCTTATTTTTTATTTGTTAGGAAAGAACTTATAACTTGAACTCTGAGGTTTATATGGAGAAAAATCACAGAAAAACTAAAAAGTTTTTATTCCGGAAAACCGAACGGTCTCTTGGGTAGCATACCAAAATGTTCCATCTTGGTATGTATGAAAAAGGTAGGCTAGGCAATAAGGAGAAACGAAATTCGCGGGGGCAGCTAATAAATCACATATACGTACGGTACTTACATCATCTTTGATTGTTCTTCAAACCTACCAAAACAATGTGTCATTCTCTTTCCTCTTTATCTGACAAATTTGTGTTCATGTTTATTTTATTTACATTGTTTTATATTGTTTTATATTAATTTATTAGTAATGCACGTCGTTTTAATCAAATAGCCGCTGTTTTCTTTAAAATAAACCGTTGTTTAAAGCATGTATATTATAGTGTTAGCTCAACAGACAGCCATTGTGATGTTTTCTGTTTCTCAAACGGAACACGTACGTCTCGACAACTCCACCTGCTACTGCAGTCTGCAACGCTTTTTATATACTGTAAGAGATTTAATGGATAAAATATTAACATTCTGTAAACTAAGATACACATTTACCTAAAACATATTTACCGGGTATAAACACGAATTTATTACATCATTTATCGGCGTTTTGAGTAAAAGATATATCGAACATCCATGGTCCAATCGGCCGACCTTAGAGTTGATAGTCGCTTAACCACCAGGCTATATATTATATGTATCGTAAGTATGTATGTAACATTATGTACATTTTAGCATCAAAAACTCCTATGTGACTTACGATGTTATTAAAAAAAACTTAGCAACTTTGTCGCCTACTAATGAGACAGTTACGCAAGTAGCGTATAATTTTTGAAAAAAAAAATTGTCATGTTTTGAAGTAACGCTCACAAGTACTTGTTACAGTCGCCGTACGTGAAATTCCCATCGCTCTAGTCAAGATTCTTTTGTCCCGACCTGTCACTTGAGTCTCGAGGCTTTGTTTTAATATGAGTGTCCTGTATGTCTTACGCATTAAGTCGAATGTTTAGTGTTTGCGTGAACTTTTAAATTGTACGCTTACAAACTACTAAGTAACATAACTATTATACCCGACAAAATATATTTACCTAAAGTTAAAACTAAAAAAAACTCTACCCTAATCCTGGGTAGAGAAAAACTAAATAATTTAAAAATATAACTAAATACAACTCGTATTTAGTAAAGTATATTTTTAAAACATTTTAAACCACAAATTACGTCACAAACATAGCTCGTGTTGAAACAGCTCGTTTTTGTTCTTTGTAAAATTCACGCTAAATACCAATTAGGTTAAAAGAGAATTCGAGGAAAGAGTTTTTGCCGATAATGACCATTAATGTACGTGTTTTACATAACTACTTCAATTACAAATAATATACTAAACATTTGTATTCATTAAAGAAATAAGTGGCGCTACATCATGTGGTGAGCAGTGTTGGCCAAGTGGCTTCAGCATGACTCACATCCCTGAGTTCGTAGGTTCGATTCCCGGCTGTGCACCAATGGAGTTTCTTTCTATGTGCGCATTTAACATTCGCTCTAGCGGAAAAGGAAAACATCTTGAAGAAATCGGCTTGCCTTAGACCCAAAAAGTTGACGGCGTGTGTCAGCCACAGAACACTGATCACTTACTTGACAAATGATAATGAAACAGATACAGAAATCTGAGGCCCAGACCTAAAAAGGCTGTAGCGCCACTGATTATTATTATTACATCATGTGGTACTTCTGTATATATATATATACTACTACTGTAAGTGGACTAGGTACTAGGTAGTCCAGACAAAAAATATGTGAAATGGTGCAAAATCGAAAGAAGTTTTTAAAATAATGTTCCAAATTCATAATAATAAAAAAATTAAAAAAAAAAGAAGTTTTTATGTAACAGTATTTATGGCCAGACTAGTTAGATCCTTAAACGTTTTTCTTTTTAAACAAGTTGAATCAGTCATCTGTGCACACACGTCTTTTATGTTTCGCTATGGTTTCTTTATTATGTTTTTTAAAGAATAATCCTGTTTGAAAAAAACGGATTGGTGCACAGACGGTTTAGGAACTAACAATCTCAGAATTTAGCTTTAACCAACGCTCGTTTGTATTACAGTAATTTTAATAATGCCTTAATAAATCAATACAAGCTTTTTCCTGCTCAAGTTTTCGTATAAACAGGAAAGTACAAATATCAATCACCAATACGTCACATTGCCTCCACTCTTAATATATTCAAAGAATTTTTAGAATTGATTTACGAGCTCCAAGAGTTACTTTGTAATATTAGAAAATTTGTTATGTATGTAGATTTTAAATACCTAAAGTTTATATAGGTATGGTTTTAGTGGGCTAGTGTGTTGATTTGTAGCTGTATAAGATTTTAATTACTAATGTAGACCGTCGTAATGTTTAACTTTGGGCGGTAAAATAACTTTGTATAAAATATTCACTCCGTCAACTTTGCAACTAATGGGAAATACTAGGACTAACTTTATCGCAAAGAGAATTACTAATGTATAGTTTTGATTGAAATTAGTTCTACGAGTTGGAATTGAACTAGGAATTGCATTGAATATGTCATAAATTTACTAGAATTATAAGTAAAATAAAAGCACAAGAAATCAAAGTCAAATCTATAATTTCAATCTAATAATATACATAAAAGAAATACAATTACACGCACTTAAAACGCATTTTTAATCTCCAAACAATAGTGGATGTAAATTGTAAAAGATTGGTTAAATTCCACAATGTTTATATGAATTATAAATTATGATTTAAATTGTTTTTAGTTAAACTATCATTTTATTTTGATGGCTGAATCTGAGTTGTCGATTGTATCAATATTAATCTAATGCGTAGAACTAAACAGTACGAGTGTTGTATTAAAATGCAGATTTAAGTTCGTTTTTTAAAATACATTACTATTAAAAAAAAAAACCAGATATATAAAACCTCATACATCGTAAAAGAAGCCGCAAACATCCAGCCTGAAATTAAAAATGAAATACCGGTATAAACGTTTCTCTCCTCGCTTGTAATTACTCTCTACGCACTGCCTAATTTACATCCAGTGGGAATTGCTTCAGTTTTAATACCCTCCTTTGTAAAGCACCGTTTGACATGTATGTGCAATTTTATATGCCACTTAATAAGGTTTTAAATGTTAATACTTTACGAAACTTTAATAATCTTTTTAACGTTTTATACTACTGTAGTGACATCATAATCACTCACGCAATAATTTTGCACTGGTGTGTATTAGTTATAAATGTTTGCCGTTTAGATCCATCCAGTGTACCTATCACTCGCAATAAATAATATTATATATTTATATACCGATTTTTAAAGGTAGGTAGGTTACCTACTAACTCAACATAGACTACATAAGTCTTACATTGATCTTACATTGGTGACCCCGACGTGATCTGAACACGCAACCATCTGATTGTTCTTACACTACCATCTTAAACATACTTTATAAAAATATACACAACATTAATATAAACTCTTTTATTATACTCCGCCTAAAGTTTAATGGAAAATTATAGAAATCCAGAGCAAAAATAATGCGATTAAAAATTTTTTGATCGATAGCGCTAATTTTGTTTAAATAAATAAATTAACATTTATAATACAGCTCCTCAGTTTTAAGAAATAACATTCCTCAAGCTGTAATTAACCGGGTTGTAGTAAATTTTCCTAGAAATTTTGCTTCAACCATGAGAGAGCAAACAATTCCTAAAGCCAGATATGAATTATGTATTAAATTACGTAGAATATTAACATTGTAACTTGTTTGATTTATATTAAAGCTAACAACTACTGTTGTTTGATCTGCTACGGCTAATTTATGGAATATTTTTAATTTTATAAATTGTATATATTTCAACACCCACTGACTATAATTTAATTATCTACCACGCCTACAAAATGTGACTCTAACCTATCAAAAGTTCATGAACAAATTAACTAATTTATTCATGTATAGAACATTATTTGCATACTTTGAATTATTTTAATGTAAAGGTAACGATAGCGATATTTATGAAATAAAACATTTCACTCCATACATACACACGGTGCACATTGAGGCTACACAAATCCTGTAGAGCCTCTACGCAATGTATTACGGTCTACGGACATTTCTACAAGTTTAATGCCCTACGCCTTTTATTACCTACAGTGGGTTTTAGAACCCCTTAATTAATGGTTAACGATTAGTCGATTTGTAATGATCTTATTTAGGTTCCATTAATCAAAAACTAAAAAATTAAAATAATTTAATTTTTATAACTAAGTCACAAACTTATACACACACTAAAGATAAAGTCACAAATTTAAATACATATAATTAAATGCTCTACTCTGAATTCGGCCGTCAGGCGCGGTTTTGAATCTTAAGGTAAGACATCATTTATTTAAATTGTCTTAACGTTAAGCGAATTAGCAATTACATTATCAACCTACAGTCAATCTAAAGATTAAAGTTAGTAAATTATATTGAAATCCTATTCAATTATGAGAACCTTTCAACGAAGTCACAGCTATATTTAGAATCCCTTTGACGAGAAAATGGACAGAGTGACGTCATTGTTTCAGCTTGTCTTCTGTTAGATTGGATGCATGACAGTTTTCATTTCCCGACCTAAGCTATATCGGGCTTGTAACCTTCATAATATATCTGATATTTCTTTCCAATAGCTTATTGACATATATTATTTACAGTTGATTTTTGACTTCGTTGATATTAATTTCCGCTTGCACATACTTTTGTTTGTAAATTTAAGTTAAATTTATTGAAGTATTTCTTAAATGTTTATCCTTGTATAATTTTTATAGCTGTCATCTAAAAAAAAACAAAAGAAATCCTTTTTAATAAATTTTTATACAACCTGTTATGAAGCTTAACTAATAATTATGCTAATTAAAATATACTTGGCTTCTTACTGAAACGATAAAACACAGGAAATAAGCGCCGCTTCGTATTTTATAATAATTAAAAAGTTAATAAAGCGTTGACAGCGTAGAGGCCTTGTTTATTCGAAAATTTTGTAAACCATGGCGAGACAATATTAAAATTATAAATGAGTGAATTTAGAATTTTCAAACAACTACGGCATCATACGAAAGAGAACTTGCATCTGAATTGTGTATCGAGATTTATTAAGTATAATATTTTTTTTTTTCAATCTCAAGAACCAAACTTTTTAAATTTGTTTTGATTTTCTTTTTGATTATTTTTATTACTTCCTTGTAGGTTACTGTATACTTGATTGTAAATAAGAAATATGTTTAATAAAAATTATTTATAGATATATAATATTATTTATGTTAGATTTATTTTTTAGTGGTCTTGTATGGCCCCTTTTAGGGTAAAAGCCTCCTCCATATTTTTCCATTTCTCTTTGTCTTGAGCATGGATTAATAAAGCTTTAATTATAATTATAATAATAATATAATATTATTAGTTAACAGAAGCGGATTTAATTTAAAAACAAGAGAATACACACGAAATTAAATTTACAAAAAAACAACAATCAAAAGATTACACGTGTAGGTACTATATACTTTTAAAATTTACTGAGGGTAGGGTAGTAACACGTCTGTTCCGCTCGAAGTCTCGAAATAAAAGTGAGTCAACGCCGGTTTTGCTTCGCGCTATATGTATATATAACATATATATTCATTTGTATTTTAGGGACACCCAATTAGACAAAGGCAATTGGACTTGTATTGTCTTTGATTAACATAACTTTTCTTCATTTAAATAATACACTATTTTGACCAGATTGAAGTTATGTATTATTATAAATTATGTTAAATAGTTGTAAATTTATAATAATACATAACTTCAATCTGGTCAAAATAGTGTTTTATTTAAAAGCAATTGGACTTTTAAATTCTCTGGCTTTGTGTCAATTACTAAAACTAAGTTACAGGTTGCTATTTTATGCAAAATCATCTATGGCTATTATTCTGTACATTGGGAGCTTAACTTACGCTTAACATTTATAGCTTTATTTTAAATAAAATTCAGAAATATGCTTGGGATGTATTGCATTTGTATCACAGTTAAAATTCAAAACCTTTTACTAATAACTAGAAAATTATCCTTTCGGTAATAAAGAGAACCAACGAACAAACGAAGAATAAGAAATAAGCTTTTCTAAGTTTGAAAAGCTATGACATCCGATAAAATACGACAATGGATTTCGCAAAGATTGAATCTCATTTAATTATAAGATTACAGTATAGACAGTTTAAAAATAGAATCTGATTTTAGAATATACTTTTACAATAAACAACGCAAGGTTAAATAAAGACATAATATATTTTGAAGTCAGTGTGTGTAGTGAATTAGCGAAGATGTAAATTACTCGTCGCAAAGCCTGCCCTTATATCGAGGCGCTCATTAATTAAGGAGATATTCTCGGGAGAAATTTAAATTATCTAACGGCATGATTAAGTTAAGTCTCTATCGCTTTCCTTCGGCGTCTGCGGTGTCTTTACGCAAAATACAATTTTTTATACAAAATTTGACAAATTTGATTTGCTTAGTAAGGAATGCCTCTCTTTTCTAAAGATAATGAAATTATAAATAAAAAATAAATGCTTTACTCTTTGATGACAACAGATACTTTGCAGTGATCTGTAAAGTATCTAGTATAGTATGGATGTACTCTTGGGGCGTTTCTCGCGAGACGCGCAACGTATGATTTTATTTATTTTGGGTACCAATATAAAAGATGGAAAAACGCCCCTGGACACAATGGCAGGGACTAATTTAGTTATAGGACTAATCCATAATATAATATTCATATTAGAATATGATTTTATATCGGAATACTTGAAGTTAAATAGGTATTTATTATTAAGTATTGTAGTGCAATAAAACATAATATTTACTTTTAATGGTTAAATAGTTTAAATGGATGCATGAACGGTTTCAGGTTTGACCTTAAAAACCTCTTATTTATTTTTATAAACACGTGATTATAAATACGACCATAGAATAATAAATATATCATCGTCATCGAAGTTTAGTGCCAGCATATTAAAAACAGCTCCAATGAATCTTCTAAAACAAGGATGTAAAATTAAAAAGTCACCAATTTCATCCTATATGAACGTGTATCAAAGGACGATAGACTTGCCAATATTCATACAACATTGAGTCTTATGCATAGACTACAAAGGCTTAATTACTATGCACCGTGAAGCAGCACGGAGAAGCATGTTTAATGGGCTATCGTATGGACAAATGACGTAGGTCTGTTATTAGTTAAAAGCACTCCACTAAAGTGACTCACTACAGGTAGATGATCTCGCCATTTTTCAACCAACGACCTGTGTTAAATCATAGATCTAGAACATTTGTGAAGCGATTTTCGCTCCTCGTATTACATTAGCGGGTAAATCTTTATTATATGTCTTACCCTATTTGTATACTACTGAATTCTGTTTTAACATAGAATTGCTTTAGAAAAGTATCTGAGTGTATTAATAGAAATTAAGCACTTAAAATATGATTAAATCTTCAGTGCCTATTAGCCAAAAACAAATGAAACGAAACAGATAAAAAAGATTGTGACGTATTGGTTTTTTAAATTAAGATCTTTGTAATGAGTTTATCTATTATTTATAAATTACTAGCTGGCCTGGCGAACATCGTACCGCCTAACAGTCGATTCTTTATTTTATTTAATACTTATTCTGCTATTCGGGACACCGGTCTAGCTAGTAAGATAAAAAAAAAGAAAGTTGATAATACAACAAATACATTATGCCAAAAAATAAAAATTTACCTTCCCGGAACCCCTCCACTAACTCTTGAACTTTATGATATGGTATTAAAGTTCAAATTGCCTTTAAATATTATTACGAATATTTTGTATGGGAATATAGAAAAGTGTTGTTTTTAGACTTTTTCACTCAATTTTTTTTAATTTTTCTCTCCGTAAGAACCATCCTCGTACTTCAAGGAATATTATAAAAAAAGAATCAGACAAATCGGTCAAGTCGTTTTCATGTTATGTCGTGACAACGGAAAAACGGTTTCATTTTTATATATATAGATTTGTACTTTAAATAAACGCAGTTTTAGTAATTAAAATAAAGAATGCAGTCCTTAGACACCTTTCATTTTTACAATTACCTTTTATAAATATATTACTATATCTGAGTTCTATTATATAATGTATATTCTATAAAACATCAGTTTGTATGTGGGGTCACGTCATTCGTTTCTCATTAAAGTAAATATTCCTTAGCGTGGGTCGCTCGCAGTGGGCAAGAAATATTTTATGGGAAGTTCGCTGAAACGGGTACTATCTACACGCGCACCATATTTTTTATGTTTTCACATAAATATTTCACAATATTTTAGGCGGTACGTAATATAAAAACGGATATATTTAGTACTTTAACCAATTAAATTTTAAAAGCAATCACAGCATTTCATCGTCTTACGTAACATTCTGTAAATGCCAATCGTGAAAGCATAGCAATGCATTGAAATCACTAATTAATGTGCTTAACTTATAACAATAATAAACCACCAAGTCATTGTTTAGAAGCGCGGCATCCAAAATCAAACTGGCCATGATGATCGCCAACCTTCGCAAGGAGATGGCACTATAAGAAGAATAATAAACCGTTCATTATGTAAGATGGTTATCCTGTTACATTTATTTAAATTACTATATTTAAGCTAAGGAAAAACTTAAGTGGTTAAAACTGAGAAATGAAATCACCTTTCAAGCAACAAGTTCTTAATGAATTAGTTTAAAATACATCTCGGAAATAATTGCAGTCTCTTGTGTTAGCTTTAACAGTTAATTAGTTTCCAGAACAGATGCGCTGGCTCACCATCTATAGCTGGCCTTTGCAAGTAAATTAGATGTTTTAATTAAAAATATGTCGTATAAATCGTCTCTAGAATTTATTTTTAAAAGGAAGTGTATAACTTCTACACATTGTTCATATGATGTTCAGTCAATTAAAAAGGTTTTACGAAGGACTGAGCGATATTAAAATACCCAGTGGTACTACAACCTTTTAGGTCTAGGGCTCAGATTTCTGTGTCTGTTTCGTAATCATTTGATTTTTCTAATATGGACGTAGGGCATCACACGCTATCGTCTCGTCCCATTTCAGCTCGAGTTTTGTTTCACCGTACGATCCTCTATTGTGCAGAGCCGGGATTTGAAATTACGACCTCAGGGATGAGAGACACACGCTGAAACCCCTAAGCCATCACCACTAATCTTCGAGCTATCTATATAAGAAATGCAAAAAATACTATTTCTGCATATTTGTAGAAATAAATGGATTTGTGTTTTTATAGTTATCTTGTTGTGGTTGTAGGTTCGTTCGTTTCAGCCTGTTGACGTTCACTGCTGGATATAGGTCTCTACGCTAAATTTCCAGTACGGCTGTGTCACGGCTGTGTCCATTTGCTTTGTATCTGTCACCGTAAAATTGTAAACACCGTTAGATTGTAATCTATCTCGCGAGATTATAAACTGTCGAAAGATTGTGAACCTCAACGAACTGCTTACAATTTAACGTATATTCTACTGATTCTAAAATAATTTAAGTACTCGAAGGAGTTTAGTATGTATGTACTTTGTCACATAGTATATCTATTTTTCATTAAATAAATGTGTGCGGTTTATATTGGAAAGAAGTACTTGCAATGTTATAACAATTTTATTTCTAATAAGAACACTTCATTATAAAAAGTAAGGATCAAAACTTGAGAAAAGATATCAAATAAACTTTCAATCGGAATAAAATTACCCGTATAAGCTTTTTGAAAGAACTTTTCAGATAGACATTTGGGTTAGGAAAATATGTATAGAATATAGTGCCTGTGCAAAACACGTTACGAGGGAAAATGCATTTTTTTTATTAAACTTATGCTTCGAACTCGTGTATGGTTGAAGCTGGAATCAAACCTTCAACTTAAAATCTAGTTTTAGCTATTCATATTTAGTTTAACCTTTAAAGGTGCGACTTTTATCTGAGGTCGTGTGTTTGAATCCCGGATATGCACCAATGGACTTCTTTTTCTGTATTTTTTTATGTAATAGGAGGCAAAAGGGGAATGAGGCTCACCTTATGGTAAGTGACACCACCGCCCATGTACACTTACATTGCCAGAAGGTTCCCAAGTGCGTTGCCAGCCTTTCAAGAATTGGTACGCTCTTTTCTTTTTTTATATGCGCATTTGCCACTCACTCAACCGGTGAAGGAACACATTGTGAGGTAACCAAAAAGTTGACAGTGTGGTTCACAGAAGGCTGTTATTTTTTTTTACTATTAAATGCAACCAACACGAAACATTCAGAAATCTGAGGCCAAGACTAGTTGGGGGTTTTAGCGCCACTAATTTTTTTTCAAAGGGTACTTGACCTTTTGCTATTTTGAGAAAAATATCCCACTATACCATTTATAACAGTAAGAAATCTACAAAAATAAAAATGCAGAGCCTTGAATTGTATAATACAATTAATATTACTGTGATGCATCGCGGCATAGGGACGAGTAAGCCACAACAATAACTAATAATTTGTATTAATGCGAATATAAAGTTTTGGCCACATTTCTACTTTCGCTTATTACGTACACAACTAGGTATACGTTTTATCGTGGAGATAATAATAAAGCCACTTTAATTCCATACTTTTACAATAAAATTTACGTCGTAAAATTTATCGTATTTTGGTAATCTTTTTGATGCTTACGATCTTCCGCTCCATTGCTCTCTAGGCACCTTCGACTTCATTCTTGCCGTAAAAATCCAGGTTTTCCTCCCATATACCACGTGTTATAGAGATTTTTTTATAGGTTTAATAAAAAACTGTCTGACGTGGTGAACGTCGTTGGTAGTTAAGATAAGTTACTTACTCAACTTACATAACAGTTAAGGAACGTAGTAATATCAACTGTTTCGATAAACTTAATTGTGAATCTAACCAACTTAATAAAATGTATACTATTATATTTATAATTTTTAAAGCTAATCCGAAGTTTTTATAGGTTTTTTTCTCTATTCCGGACGGCAACGAATCCAACCATAATTATAAATTATCAGAATTGACTGCCTTTGTTTTATTTATAGAAATTACTATCTTTATAATGTAAGTAAAATACGTATTTGTTTAAATTGTCGTCCTTCCCTGTAAATCAATCAAATCCATAAATCACCGCTTATTTCGACCAATAAAACATCGAGCACATTAAGAGGCCTCGATTATTTATACTTTCCGGTCGGACCTTTGGCAATACAAAAGGCTGTTTTGAGAAATAAATCCCATCCTGTCTTCACGGTCAGATACGTTACGTAATATAAGAATCCGACAAAACGTCCCAAAAGATGGGAAAAGGAAGATAATGTATCGTCGGTTCATTGAATAAAACGTCGCATCGTTGGATACATAGCGATCACATTACTTGGGACAGATGTTGTCGTATAGACGCATTTACGTTGCTATTTTGATGTACTTGGGGGTTTTATGAAAGCAAAGGACGAAATGAAAGTCAACGACGCCAAATAAGCTTATAAGTACTATAATGTTAAGCTCAAAATTGGTCTAGAAGTGAGCTTAACGTAATGGAGCTAATTTTTATGAATACAAATGTAAAATTGAAACCTATATAGATTGTTGCTAGACTAAAATCAAAGGCTGAATTCTATTGTATTAGGTACTTAATAACAACGTCATCAGCTGTTACGACTATTGGTATTTACGACCAAATATGAGTAGTCCCTTCGATGTCGTTATAACAGATTATTAGAGATTTTTTTTTCAGAGAATAGAGAAAATTATATCTGTGTGGCGGTGAGACTTCAATATTTTGTAGAATTTGAGATCAGAAAAAGGTCTTATATTATATATTACTAATAATTAAATTTGTTTGTTTCAGTAAAGAGGACGTTGGTGTAAGGATTTGAATAATGGTGACCAGTTATTGATAAGAGCTGAACACGTTGGGATGGTGCCTTATCGGTTTTGGCCGTTTATTCCGCTGCTACTTTGCATTTATGAGGGTAATTTATATTTATAAGTATTCGAATATTTATTGGGTTCGTAACTTGATATATTGTGTTTTTAACCACTCCCGTGAATTACTTGTATATCCTAATTAGTTGTAAACCTAGCATTATTGGGTACCTGAGTTCCCAGCGAAACAACAAACACAATTAAAAACAATTTTAAAAAACTACTCAGAGCAATAGTATCGGTTAATTTATAACCTTCAATGAAATCTATAAGCAGATAAATTTATTTTTCTCAATACAAAATTTAGGTATGTATTAAAAAATCGAAATATAATTTAATTATGTAGATAATAGTATTCGTAAAATGGGCAAAACGAGCTGGCAATTATCTCTCCGTCACAGTTTTAAAATGTCAACCATTGCAACATAACATGGATTTCAACCTCGGCTATATTTATTTAATTCCAAAATAGTAACATTATATACGTTACTAATGTACTGAGTATAATAGTTATTGTTCCAGTATACTCCATCCACGATCCTAAGCAATAATCATTATTTGAAAATGCATAGCCATCAATACATATTTAGAATTGTTAGTGCAATCTAACTGAATTCAGTAACATTGGTTAATAAATATTTATGCGTGTTGCCGGACTCCGAAAGTAAATAATGAAATTTATTTATGCATATTGGGACTATGTGGAATGTAAAATTTTATTCATACCATACAATATTGTTTGCCGACGGTGCGTTTTAATTTAAATGGTTTCCAATGAGCAAAATAGCCCACACAAACCACAAAGCTATCGTTTGTTTGGTAATCATTGTTATTTGTTAATACTAGAGGCGCTATTTTGTGATTATCGTTGACTTTTTATTAAATAAATATTTATATTAAATATCTTTTTGTAATTTGTTATTGGAAGTCTTGTAAATGAACACCGTTACATTTAAATTGTTATTATAACAAGATGGCGTAGTACCTTTTCTTAATTTGTTATTTCTAACTTCGTACAAAAACAAAATAAATACAATAATGGGTTTACGAGTATACTGCACATTTGAATAATACTTTTTTAACGGATAAAATCTCGAATTTATCACATTATTAATATAACTTGATATTTTAGCAATCGTGGGCAGCGAGAGACTGGCACTATTTGATATTTTGATTAGAAAACAAATTAAATGAGGCCATATTAACACCATCACTTGTCATGATTTCGGAAAAGTCCGCTGCATTTTTACTTAGTGTATGAATCGGAAACTTAGGTAAATAATGTTATTAATTCGTTTAATTTCCATTATTTAAATGTGTAGTAGGTACTCGCGTAAAGCAAAGACAATATTGGTTTTATGTTATTTTTTGACAGCGTTACAAAATTTCCTATAAAAAATATAAAATATTTATTTACGTTTATTTGCCATTACAATGTTATAAATTAATTGAGCTTATACATGAAGGTGCAATTATATCCAATCATTTCAAATATTAATAAAGGACTTCGGAATAACATTAATATCTAGTTAAAAATCAAATTACCAGGCAAGTACAAACTGGTAAAAGTTGTGAAATATTTTCCCGTAAAAAGCCAATGCAATAATTTCAAGCGAACCCATTGATGCATACAATATGCCTCTTTCATTAGCGCGTATATTAATTGGTTCCGTTCTATTTCACATTTACTGATTACCCAGTAAGTTGCTCTTACACATTTTTTAAATGCCATGCACAAACTTAATTTTACAAGGATTTTTAACAATATCCGGCAAAATATCTAGTAATAATAAATATTGGCTCGCTATATCAGCCTTGCGATCCTGTAACTTACTTTTCGAACTCGCACAGCGGGTTTCGGCGCTCAAATCAGTCGCGAAGCAGTCATTTTACGATTTGGCATTCTGATAAACAATAAACTACAAGCTCCCTCCTTATCAGCTGTGCGAGTTCGAAAAGTGAGTTACAGAATCGCAAGGCTGCTTCTGGGTCATTGATATTTTTTCTTATGCTTGACAGACAGTCACTAACTTTAGGTCTAATTCCAATGTTTCCTTCATCGGCGACTGTGTATTATGTTACCTTTAATGAATACGAAATTATTTTAAAACATGTTTTTATTGGTTTATTTTTATTGTTTTAGTTTAAATGACCGCCTTTTTTAAATCTTAATCTAAAAAAATAGTTTAATCTTATTCTTGTTGCAATCTTCACACTGTTCGCGACGCATTATATACCCACAAACCAAAAAATCCTAAATGTCAAAAAATTATGCAGGTTATTTTTTAAAAATATAAACACATATACGACAGAAGACATTAATTGCAGTAAGTGAATAAATAAAATGTTTTAATAATATTTATATGGATCCCCTATGAAGACTCTTCCAAGGCATTCCAAAATTTTCTACTTTTAGCTATATCCTGCCATCTTTCTGCCGCAGTCATCACAATTTCGTATGTCCATCTGGCACAAGGCCCGAATCTGGTGCCTCGTGGCCCATGTCATTTTACCAGCCTTTGTGTCCACCTGTCGTACGTCGTTGTATCTGGCCACGTGTCCAGACTCCAGCCATTTCCATTTTTTAAAGGAAGTTTCTACACTTTTTAGTTTCAATACACGCCTATAAATAAGAGTTAATACAGGTAATTTCTGTTAAAAACCTTTCGTCTTTATGGGCAAGAATTTGAAAAGTGTACCCTTTCTATAAGCGTTCAGGAAATTTTCAATTTCCCTGTATAGCTCAAGTATTACCTCATTCGTGTACTAATTGAAAACACTCGAAGCAAACAATTCAAATACCTATATCCGTAATCCGTATCCGTGTATCTTAACGTGTCACTCGCATGGGTCCACTCGAGCGCAAACCATATCTTGAAGCTAATCGATCGTGCACAAAACTGTGTGCCAATTTACTACCGATTGTTTTGCGAATACGGAAAATATGATAAAACCTATTTCACCGACCATAATAGTGGTTTTCAACTACTGAGAAGGGGTTTATTCTTGAGAAAAAGTTGTAGAAGTCTACACTGGAGTTTTGAAATTAAGCAATTTGCGCGCATTTGTAAGGGTTAATAAAGTTTCGTATTTGTTTAATGACACAATTTTTTTATAGACAAAACGTTATAGGTTAATTTTAAATGTATTATTATACATTTAAAGGCTAGAATAATACCCTCATAAAAATAAAATCGTAACCAATAATTTTGCTTTCAGGCAAATTGAAGGGAAATTTAGGTCAAAAGTAAGTGACGCAGAAGAAATTGATATTCATAGGAAATAATGTTATTGAGTTGCGGAATTGCTTTTATACGATTTCCCCGGTGATTCTCAACATTTTCATCATGTACTTTAGAATCATATACTCATTTTAAAACTCGTTTTTTATGACCAAATCACTTATAAGCCACTTCACAAAAAGAACGAGAAATTAAACTTCCTTAATTATAAATAGTCTTTAAGCCACGAATACCTATTGAATATTATCATTTTACTCTCAAGGCGCTTTCTTTTCTTGTATAGAATATACCGCCACCCATGGCACCATCTGGAGGCTATTAATACGATAATAATAATTTTGAAAACTTGCATAATGAATTAAAAAAAATTGATTTAAAAGCCTTTTGTGAGTGAACAAATAATTCTTTCATCGTCGAAAAACTGGATATATTTTTTTTATTAGATTCTTTTTAAAGAATATTAAAGTCACTTGTCACGTTCAGCTCACAGGCGTTTTTCGCACGGAGGCAATATCCGTTACTATATCGAAGCCTACATCCGGTTAACTATTGTATGCAAGCCGGATCTAAACCGGGTCCGGGTAAGCGAGACGTCATAATGTATAACCCACATCGCTACGTAGCTTAATGGTTGCTTATAAAGCTTGAATATATCCTCTTAATAAAATACTCATGACCACGGCTATAGCAAAACTATCAAATTCTAAAATTATATGAAGACAGTATGACTAAATGAGCTTATAACATTGCTCACAAATATATAACTGACGCTTTTTGTTCTGCAAAAGAAGGTTATGTTGAATAACATAAAATTAACTGCTACTTACTGTTAGCGTGTTTAATGTAAACGTTTCGCCCTTCTTTTCGATTGACACAACTGAGAGCATCGTCACTAGAAATAAACGTTAAAAACTTATACTATTTAAGATAATCTTTATATATATAATTCTTCTGTGAGTGTGTATGTCACTGAACTTCTCTCAAACGACTGGACCGATTTTGATGAAATTTTTTGTGTGTGTTCAAGGGGATCTGGGAATGGTTTAGATTCACAAATCAGCCCGCCAGATGGCGCTGCAGTCGGTACTTTCATACTTTGCTTTACTAATCGCTTGAAATATTATGCAGGACAACGTCTGTCGGGTCCACTAGTTCTATATAAAAATTAATTGCTGTTCGTTTGTCTGGCTAAAACTTGAGAATGGCCAGACAGACTTGGCTACTTTTAATCTTGAAATATTTGTGGATGTTTAAACGGTGAGAAACATGCACATTATAAAAGAAACAAAAACAAAAGAAAAAAATACGAATAAATAATTTCATTTTCCAATACAATTCAATATCTTTTTTACTATTTTTCTGTGGTTAACAGGAATTGACATACCCTATCACCCGATTTCATTAAGTTGATGGTAAATTTCGAACGCAAATAACATGGAATGATGAAAAACGGACTACAAAATTGTAATGTATGTAGCTGTCTCGTAGAAGAAAATAACTTGGTTTATTCTCTAGGGTACTTTAAACTAAGAAGCGGGCAGACATGAGCTATACAACCGGATAACCGGATGTCTTGCCCGGCTAAGCATGACGTCACAGCTTATGTATGCACCCCACATCCTACTAACTTATGCAGCCTAATGACACATTGTTGGGCGTTTTTATATGAACAAGAAAACTTGGATGTTAGAACTCGTAATCTTGTTCATGACGATGAAAAGACTGGATTATTCCATAAATTATATTTTCAAAAATATGCGCACATCTTTGCGAGCTATTTTCATACAAAAAAATGCGTCCGTACAAAGTACACATGTCAGAAATGAAACTTCTTTGGCAAACTAATTTTTAAGTATTGTTCATATTACTAATAACCAAATCTAAAACTTTAGATTTCCGAGACTTAGAGGGAGGACAAAAGGAAGATATGTTAGGAATTTAATTGTCATTAAAATATTAAAAGCGTCAAAAATTAATTAATACAAATTATAAATTTAATTTTGTAATTTATTTTATCGATAGTAAAAACACGTGGCATTTTAATTTACAATCGTGAGATTTCAATAAATTATTTTGCATAAATTAGAAAAACTAATATTTCATAAATTCTCATAACGACATTTTTATTTTAAAAATAGATATTCTACAAGGTAATTCGCCCTTCTCAATCGGTCACAATCGCTTCCTTTTCTTCGACAAAAATGCTGCACATCTTCGTGAAGCTAATATTGTTAGTATTGCGTTTCATCCGTAAAAATGTTACTCTCATGCGCCTAAAGAAGTTTCACTTCAAAAAGTACATGTAATTTACCTATAATTCACGTAACCTTTTTTTTTACAAAAATCTATAGATATAGATAGGCCTATAGCTTTCATATTTTAAGAAATAATTAAATAATATGTACTATATGTTTCTTTAACATCAAGTAGGTATAACTTAAGGATCTAGCTACCTAGTACTTCGTCGAATTAAGCCAAATTAATCCACCCAAATTCGGTGTTTACGATACTGATTCTAATAGAGAACTCTCTAGTGAGAGGTACAAATAATATGATTTTATACTTATATACCTACTTAAACTGGGAGGATTTTTTTTCAAGAAGAAACATTAACAGCTTTTGTAACCGAAATGTTCAATTTAAATGATCAAGATAACCATCATAATTCGGCCAAACCTCACATTGTATAAAAAGCATTATACTTTTAATTAAAAAGCCCACATAGTACCGAGGCATTGAACGGCCATTGAGACAATTTTCATCTCCCGTATTCGCCGAGGACATAAAAATACAATAGAGGCATTGAACGTGTTCCCCAGAGCTTTAAATTAAATTGATAAACAAAACCACATCGCCCTACAAAGGGCCAATTTTATGTCAATTTTACTCCTGGGTTTTTTATTCTAATTTCAGCTTAGAATGAATGCTTCTATTGAATACAATAATCTTTTATATAAATCCCGTAATATATTTCTGCGTGTCTTTCATTAATCATTTTCTAAGCAAGTAGTTTAGTCAGTTTTCTGTGCCTGACACACGCCGTCGATTTTTGTGTGTAAGACATATTGGTTTCCTCGTGATGTTTTTTCATCGTTCGAATAAAAATGCTGGCATGGTGGCGTTACAATCTTTTAGGTCTAGGCATCAGATTTGTGTACCTGTTTCTTGATGATTAGTTTTTTCTTATAGGGAAGTAGATGGTTAGCCTTCTACGCCTGACACATGCGGTCGACTTGTTACGTTTAAGGCATGCCGGTTTTCTCATGATAATTTCCTTCACTGTACAAGCTAGTGTAAAATGCAGACCAGTAAATTGATGCACAGCCGGAGATCGAACCTACAACCTCAGGGATGAGTCGTACGCTGAAGCCATTATGCTAACACTGCTTGTCGAAATAAGTATTGTAAAAAAGTATTTGTAATGGTAAAGAGCAAAATTGGCATATCAAACTAAAAAACAGTTCTTAAATGCTTAATATCAGCTAATTATAATTCGGCGTATAAGTTGATTGTTCAAATACTCATAGTTGATCCTGTAAAAGTATTTTCACAAATGGGGTATATTAAATCAAGTCTGCCAACCACAACGTTACAGCATGAATGTTATAAATCCAAAAAAACGTGAACACGGCCTTAAATATTTATATAAAAATTCACATGTTCACATTCAAAAGCGAAAATTTTAATAAAACCCGCTAGGTGTACCATCTGTTACTAAATTGTAGCCAAAATGAAAAGCAAACGTTTATATTGCGTATAAAAATCGATCACTATTGAAAACCATCGGTGTGAATATTTCAATTGCTGCTTTTTGTGTAAAATCTCTTTTCATACTGCAAAATTCTGTTCTGAGGGGCCTCCATGAAAATGCATACGCTGTGACAATTAACTTTATAATAAAACATTTGTATAATATATTGTAAATTAAACGATATTAGTGTTCATTTATGTTTAAAGTAATTGTAATTATAACATTGAATATGAAATTCAGGTCACTTTTCAGAAAAATGGACTACAGCGTATACATATAAACTGATCAATAGAATTGCTTAGTAATAGAAAAAAACAACTTGAGATATAAATTTAAACAATTAATTATAAGTGGCCCGTCGTTGGGTCAAGCACACATGAGATCATCAAGTGGTTAAAGTTTGGTGCCAAAACGTATACATTCAATAGCAGAACATGAACTAGGTATAGTCACATTTGACATATTTCTAAGCCTATTATACTCTAGCTATTCACCTAAACAAAGAATCTCCGGGAAGTATAAGTGTGCACTAACTCATCCATCTCACTCAAAATGCTGATCACACTGTAGCAAAATCCACAAGTTTTAGCAAGTACCAAGGTTGTACAATTGTTGCCACACTTTCTAACTTGCGAAAACACAAAAAAACTGTCGTTGTTATCAGTATTTAGGATTTAACATATACCATCTAATGATCTATGCCTAAAATCTTAAACAAATAATGTAACGAAAACATGTATGTAGCGAACTATCCAGTGCCACCAAAGTTTATAAGAAAGTTGTAATGTATAAGCTCAATAAAGTGCATAAGTATCTCTCAAAACGTAATTTCGAACATTCACTCAACAAAGGGTGCGCCGCGAGCAAAAACTATTTCTGTTCGGGCTAAAGTTGTACTGTGCTTGGTTAAAAGTTTTGAAAAGCACCACAAGTGCAATGATGCTTGGTAAATAGTTGATATTCAATTGGATTTATAGAACTTTTATATGAGTTTAATTCGCTTTAAGTACAAAAGGTTGCCCTGTTCCCTTAGGCATCGTAATATGATGTCAAAAAGGTTTAATATTAAACGTTGCCTATGTTGTATGGCCACGAAAGTGTTAGTTAGAGTTTTTCTTAAAAATGTTATCCACGTTTTATTAAGTGCTTTTTACTACAGCATAAATACTATCTAATAGGTTTAATAAGAAACAATATTTGGTTACAGATCTTGAAACTTCCGTCATTTTCACCGTTAAAACAATTATTTATTTAAAAAATAAATCCAAAATGGATTACACCATATATACGAAGATCATTATTTACTAAGAAAGACAATTTACTTATAATTTATTGGCTGAGGTCTGTGGGGGTTTGTAAGTGTTTGTGTGTATGCGGTTTTATGTAATCTTAAAAATCCATTCCAAGATAATATGCAATAAGATGAGGCTCACGTACTCCTTATTATATACATTTAAAATACGCAATAAGAAGTACATATAATATATTTGATCATAGTTTGTACCAAGAAACAAACAGCTCCGTGTGACGTGTTCAAAAATCAGGTACATTTAAGTTTAAACTTAAATGTAATATTTTAAGCAATTCGCAGCAGCAGTCATTATGATTGGTTCTATAAACCATGTAGAAACTTTAAGTCTGCTCTCTAATATTTTTCGTTTATTAAAACTAAAATATAACAATCAAATATACAGTATCTCCAATTTTCTTAACCTTCATAATAATCATAAAAATATGCTGTTTGCTCCCTTACATCTAAGTGTTAGTGGTTCAATTTGAAATTGTCAAAATTATTATTATTTTTAAAACTAAAACTATATAAACATAATACGTAAGGTCATTAGCCTATAAACCAGCTAAAACTTTAGTCAATTATTAGAATATTCTTAGCACGTAATTTAGCCTCAACAACTTAATCATCTTGATCCAAAAGCCTTAAGAACTTCTATTAGTTGAAAATTCGCTACACTCTTAATGAGTTTTCTTACTTTTGGCTCAACATTAGACTTGTTTTAACATCCGACTTACTTTCCTCAAAGTAAGATATATTTTTATTTACGTATAATTTGTATTTACAATTTTCTTAACCTACAAAGTATTAATAAAAATTATTAAAAGAAAATTAAAACAAATTTAAAAAGTTTGGTCCCTGTGGTATGTGTTGTTTGTTACTAATTTTTGTTTGTGAACAAAAAAAAATATTTCACCCACCATACAAATAAGTAATTTCAATAAAATTAACCCTATTTGTATAAAAAAGGAATTTATATGTGGTGGAAACACAAATTACAAATAGTTCTGTACGGCAGAACGTCGAATAAATTCACAACTTATTTACTGTCTACTACTGTCTTATAACGACATTATGTTGTTCACACAAGACAACAAAATTGAAATTATGGGCGCTACGAAGATACTTTATAACCAACCCTCAATGGGAAGACATCCTACCAGCTTCAATTCAATCATAAAGCTTCTAACACAGTTAAAATTTAAAAATTGTATTAATTTGAATATTTTATATTGCTTAGTTATAATATGTACTTAAAATATATTTTTTTAAATATATTACGTAATAGGTGAAATTGTCTTTTAACTCAACATATGAGAGCATAATCCATTTATGTATGCTTTAAGTGAATTTATCCGAGCATCGCTAAAAAGCTTTCGAAAGCTTTTCACTTTCACAGTCATGCTTTGAAGTGGTCGAAGCCAAGTGCAATAATTAATTGAATAAATTCGTTAAATCCGAATTCATTTACCTTCTGGCGTGTGAAGTGCGGGATTAACCAAAAGTGGTTGAATATATGCAGTGGACAAGGGTTAACCATTAATTCTCGTAACCGCAAATTGGATGAAAGGCGCTTTTAAGTTTTATTTCTCAGAGGAAACTTATATTAAGTCCAAAATTGTGTACACGAAATTTAGTCTGTTGACATGATTTGTTAAGACCTTTTAAGTATTCTTTCAAGTAACAAACGGAGCAATTAATGTTCTAATTAACTTGCATTTTTTTTTTAACTTTATCATCACTCTACGTTAAATATATAATGAACTTAATATATCAAAGCTCGTACATACTTACTCGTCCTCAATTTACACATTGTAAGTACTATTTTCTCTTATGTGTTCAGAACAAATTACTTTACTTTAAATACTTCAAGATTGTCTTATAGTTACGATGTAAGAATTTCTATTTCAAATTTCTAAATAGTAATGAAAATTCGTACATTTATAAAGTCCTTAAGATAGTAACTCATGATTTAATAAAATAAACAAACAAATAACAATCTTAATATATATAAATTACGTGTCATGTTGTTTGTTCTCGATGGACTCCTAAACTACCGAACCGATATCAATCAAATTAGCACACCGTGTGTAGTTTGATCCAACTTAAAAGATAGGATAGCTTACATCTCAATTTATACCCGCAATATTATTTTGTTGCAAAATATTTGTTTATTATTTGATAGTCACAATTCTAACAGATGGCGCTGTGTTGAAAGTACCAACGTTTCACATAAGCTACAATTTAATGGCATAACCACCAAAAAGCATGGTCCCCATGGGTCCCCATGACTGGTGTTCTCCTACCGTTTCCCTTGAATAGTTTACTACTATAATGTTAATTACAAAAACTTTAGCCATAGCAAAGCTTGGCCGAGTCTGCTAGTAACAATATAAATACTAAATAAACGTATCAAAATAAATAGTAACCATACGCGTACCACATGTTGTGCTTATAATTTCTTTATAGTCAACAGTCAAGCAACGGATGTAGATGTGAAGCTGGTAGCACCTAGTTGGGTGGCACGAGGCGGTTCAGCGAAGCTACGATGCCTCCACCAGGTCCCGCCGCAGTTACTCTACAAAGTGGAGTTTTTGCGCTCCGGTGCAAAGATCCTGCAATATGTCCGAGAGCGGGTACCACCATACACCAATTACACCTTTCAAGGAGGAAAGGTTAATGTAAGTATTTTGAATATCGATGAACTGTATAAACAATCTATTTTGTTCAAAATAAACTAAAATAGACAAACGATTGAGCGCAAAAACTTTAGCTTAGTGAGAAATAACGTGGATTCTGTTCTCTAAATCTGTGATAATAGAAAAAATAAAAATATGTGTTTATTCCTTTTAAGTAAATATGCATTACAATGTATAAGATTTGGGAACAATAACAATACCTGTGTCAGGGTTCCCAGCTCTTCCATAACGATAATAGAAGTTGAATTTTAAGCATGTCCTCAAATGAATCAGAAAGAATATTAGACTTGATGCAGACGCATTAATAAATAATTATTTATAAAAAATAATGTATCGTTGACGTTCAAAATAATTTCCTAACAATTTAAATTTTTTTAGATAGTTTCGTCTAGTACTCATATCGTACGATAAATATAGTTGGTAGTTTTCCATATATTTGATAGTTATGAATACTATTCGAAAGCGAATGATTTCAATTTGTATGATTTTTTATATTCAAATACTCGTATCGAACTTTATTGTTGTGTTACGCGAATTATTCGATGATTACTTATTGTTATGGTTATGTGTGCTATCATTCACAAATAGCCCACATAGATAGGGAAAAATATTATGCCTTTCATAATAATTTATTTAGGAAAACATTACTCCTTACTTATTTTAAGCCTATAAAAGTCTACAAAATACTACATTTCCAAGGAATAAAGCTGAAACACGCTATGTATATTCATTACTAGATGTCTCTCGTAACGGAAAACTCCATCACCTTGGAAAATTTGGACCCTACTGCATCAGGGCTGTATTGGTGCGAGGTGTCATTGGAGACGCCTATTTTCACGGCAGCTTCACCTCCTCATCAACTAACGGTTGTCTGTGAGTATTATCATGTGATATCTGCTCGAAAGAAGAGCCATAAAAATAGGACAGTAGGATGTAATTTGTCATTAAATGTGTATCTTTTTTCTTCTTTATTATAGCTACTAGTTTGTTTGTCGTTCTCCGGATTTATAAATTTTGTGCTGTCATGTTTTGTTTTGCTTTGCTCTGTATCATATTTTTTATCAGTGAAACTTTTTGTGGATACATCCAATGTGTTTGGTTTATGTTTTATTTTTAACTTTTTTTATTGTATAGATGTATCTGTTTTGTTTACCAAACAAATAAATTTGCATTTAATGCAAGAATAAAAAAATTACAACTTGAAAGATATCTCATCGGGATTTAATATCCTTTAACTCTTTGAATCTAAAGCATTATAGTGTATGGTTGTACTATTTTAATAATATACCAGTATATCTTATATATTTTTGAAAGCTATAAATGTATTTTTAAAACAAATAAAATTTATATACATTAAATACAGAGATTTTTCAGTATAAGTTAATTATATTGAAGGATATCTGCGCCTTATGAGTAAAGATAGGATAGTTGAACACGAATTTACGATCTTAATTATGAATTGAATAAACTAAGGAATTAACCATTGAGCAATGGTGAGTTTTATACAGATAATTCTTGTAACTTAATTAGGTTAATTAGTACCAAAGATATATCTTTCATAGACTATATCGATACCTAATCCCAATATTATTTTTAAATTGTTGCACAGTGTGAAATTTGTCCCCATAAGCGGCGCTATTTTCACTTATACGTTATGTTTCACTAAAGTCAGTAAAACTCCTACATTTCTTTCTTTAGTATATACTCGATAAAACCCATTGTAATGTAAACACAAATGAAAATGAAATTATTCCAAATTTCACACTATTTTGCACATTATAAATATTATATCTGCAGATTCTCAAAAGCACCCGCCAATAATAACTTTCGGAAAGCCTGATGTTGTGGTTGGAGGATTACTTCGAGCGAACTGTACTAGCGCCCCGGCTGCCCCCGCGCCCAAACTCATCTGGTACATTGATAATGAAAAGGTACATCATTCCTAGTTTTTAATAAAATATACCGAATTAAATGAAGGTGCCAACATGACCTACCTTTTAAACGCAACAGCACGTTCTATACTTTGCAACAACAGCACCTGTTGTCCAGCACGGGACATTTTTTTTATAATACTTCAAAGTCTTGATATTATTTTTGTAGCGACATCTACAATCTACGCTTACAAATCACTGCGATGTTGTCATACCATGAAAAGCGCAAAAAAAGTTATTTCGGTCCCTAAAGAAATATAGGACCTTAAGTTTCAACAAGCTTTAAAAACGTTTACTTTAAATAAATGATGTCTATTATATATGTTGATGTTTTGACTCTGTTGAAGATAATGTAGATTGAATATCATAATTATTAATGAACACCCCAAAGTTCACTAGGGGATTGTTATTATAATAATTACGATTTAATTAACCCGCCGCAAGCAATATTTACAAGTTCAACGTTCAGACACAAATTTAATAATGGATGTGGTAGACGTTTTCTATAATGTGAATTATCGAAGATACTGTGAAGATATACCAAGGTATTACCACAAAATAAATAAAAAATCTATATGAAAAGTAAAAATTTAACAGCTATCATGTTATAAGTTTTCATAAGTAACATGCAGTTAAATGAATATTGTTAAATTAAAACTTTGATTAGTAGTAGTTATATACTTTTATAGCATCCAATAAGTGAACAAACATCGAACGAGATTTTGATGCAAAATTTGCCAATATTGAACTTAATCCCGTCAGAATGGCTGAACACAAATTCATTAAATACCCAGCAGTAACAATATTGCAGGTGCCCGAAGACTCAATTAAGTACTTCTCATACCGCGTATCAAGTTCCACCAGGACAAAAGGAGGGGGGAACCGACACCGGAAGTACCAGCATCGATACATAGCACCGGAGTTCAACTACACGGCAAAATACTGGGCGTTGGTGAGTGAGACGACCACCCCGCCTCCTGCGAACCTTAAACACAGCAAATGTACTTTGAAGGACGGCCACGAGGAAGTCGCGAAGGTAGTTAATTATTAGCTTGACACTAGATTATAAATTATATGTGTCTTCAGTGTTAAAAAAAGGTGCGCGTACGCGCGTAAGAAGTTATACTTCTTTGGCATTATTAAAAATAGTTTTTGATCGCATGCAAATAATTAATTAAAATTAAATAATCAAAGACTGGAAAAGGAGGCATTATAGTCAATAAAGTTCAGTTTACATTTGAAAAATTAAATAAATAAATATTTATTATTATTCTCTTACATTAAGTGTAACATAAATTCTATTATTATTCAAATGTTGTTTTTAAATTATGTCCAATGCCGTAGCATCTTCCGTGGGCAACTTCATTCTGTTAATTTTGTGTCACGGTGCGCGCGCATCGTAAAATTTCACTCTCATCAATTTTTCATAACGCGCCTATAGAAGTATAACTTCAAAACATTATCTAGTTTTCTTTATCAATTAAATACCTCGTCGTACTCGAAATAAATATTTGTCGTTAATAGTGATTCTGGCCGTGATATATAAAAACACTTTTTTAATTGAAATATTTAAAAATATAACATTTATAATTATTTTACTTTACTGAAGAATTGATATTATGTCAAGCCAATATAAATTTATTTATAGAGCTTTCTAATAAAATTATTCGAGAAAAATACAATAATTTAAATTAAGACATAATTATATTTCTTAGATTGAAAAGCCACGTGAATTAGCTCCACCACCTATATCCTTATGGGTGTCCATTGCTGAGTTACGGACTCCAGCCCATGGGCGTTTGCAGCTCACATGTACAGCGACCATACCCGAAGAAGTGGGACCAGGCGAACGTTTCGCGGATATTAAGAAGCAGACTGTCACTGGTAACTACTTTTTAAAAATAATATCGTATTACATCATCAGTATCAGACAAAAGAACACAAAATGACACTATTTTCCAATAATAAGTCTTTTTTGTTCTATGAACAAAAAATTTTTTTTATACATAAAAAAAGTTTTGTCAAATAACTATTTATATTTCTACAGGTTTAGTTACAATTATTTTCTGTATTTGTATATTTTAATATGGTTTTTACGGTTAATCAAAAAACCTCTTTAAAGAACTAATGTTATAATAAGTTTTCTGTTAACTTCCCTCTATTGTGTTAAATTTTTGTTAAAACCCTCGTTAAAGTATAAAATGTTAATCCCTCTTATTGATGTATGCTACGGACGATGGTAGATTTTTATCAACGAAATCGCAGCTCTGTCGACTCATTAAAGATAAAACCTTAATCTGGTTAATAAACTTTAATGATCAGGTCTTTATTAAAGCGTATCGCTTAATAAAACAGCAATCAAAGTACATATACGATTTACACATACGATTCGTTATACGAGCATTGGAGTGTAAACTTGTTTAATTCTAGTTACATTTAGTCAAACTTTTAAGCCTGTAACGTAAAATAAATGTTCCGTTTCCATTTTGAGGATTAATATTTTTGTACCGTCAATGTTTTTACCACTATAATCTATGGCTCCATTAAAAGCCGGCCGGCCATTAATTTTGGCCGGCAACGGACTCGTGAGCCCTCTGGCATTGAGAGTGTCCATGGGCGGCGGTACTACACTTAACATCAGGCGAGCCTCCTGCCCGTTTGCGCCCTGTTCTAAAAAAAAGCCATATTTTATGCAGTTTTTTGTTCTTTACTTTATTAGTTGGAAATAGTTAGTGTGAAAAAAATATATGAAACTTTAAATGCAATATAAACCAAAAGGATTAAATGTTTGCAGTATAAATTTCGAAAAGAACAATAAAATTCGCGTCAAAACTTTATTCGCAAGCCGCTTCAAAACTACCAAGTATGGAAATTCCTCTTAAACAATATTGCGGCAAAGTAAAGTTTGCAAACTTCGACAACTCATAAAAAGATAGACACTGAATCTCTAATGCTTTTTGGCAGTTGCAGTGAACGAGCTGACTTTGAAGAAACCTCAATCGGATACAAGTGTCGCAAACGGTACGGCAACCACGCTTCACAATTTCACCCCGATTTGGCTTATTGGTTACAGTTTCCTTATCCAAGAGCTTAGAATAACCCTAGTCTAAATTCCCTAAGATTAGATGCATAAGTATTTTTGTAATTATGTTCGTCTCACTTTCAAGGTGTACGGTTGTCCTTACATTTGCTCTTTTTTAGAAATTTATCAATTATTTAAACAGAGACGTATTTTAGAAAGTACCCTATTTATGTGAGCTTCCTTCAGGTCAATTAATTCTTTATGTACGTATATTTTTGTATAACAGAGTTTATTTTACTTAGATAACGCACTACCCTCTATAGCGTAAAGAGCCAAAAGATATATTTTAAAACGTTATTTATCTTCAAACTAGATCTCAGCGTCAAATAACTATTTTAAAGACTGCATAAGTTAGTAAAGATTTTTAATTTTTGTATAAAATACCATTTGCCAATGCCTTTTGCTACTTGGTTCGTACATAGTCCTTCCCGTCCGCTTCTATCACCTTTCAATAACCTGACCATAGAAAAAAGGACATGTATCTAATACATTTAATCTTTTCGTGAGCTATTTAGCGATTTTTGTGTTAAACTCTAATGATTGCAAATGCGACTGTAACATATTTGTTTGAAAAATCATACTTTATGGTGGTGTTTCATATTTATCAAATAAAATATAGGGTTACAGATGTACCTTTTATTAATTAAATAGCATGAAGCAAAAAAACTTTTGTCCTTTTCGTGTTAGGATAGACTTAATGTTGTAAATACAACTACTGATATTTTTATGTTCGATTTTGTGCTTTAAGGACTTTTATACTTAAATATCCTGCGCATCTAGTACCTATCTGTACCTGAGCTTACTGTCTATTATAAAAATTCATTCAGTAAAGAAATATATAAATTTGTAACAACGTTTGTATCAAAATCATTTTTCATATACACCAAATATTATATACCAAATAAAGAAGTTAAAGATTGTTCTCGTCAACTCGAACTTCTCATCACTTTCATATCTAGTAATTAAATATGGCTTTATTCCTCTAAATTCGATGTTTGAATTAGTTTCATGAGGTATATAGTGTTACACTGAAAATTAATAATAGTGTTTGCCTCTATGAGATTTTATTTTTGTAATCTATCCCAGTAGATAATTTAATGTGGATTGCAAAAATCGGATCTCGTATGAGGCGTTGAATGTCTTCCTGCAGCTCTATACACTGACTATTGTAGATATTTTTGTTGCTGGCTGATTCATACAATGACTGTTAAAAAATAAAGCTTTTTGTATTCATATAAATATCATTTTGTAATTTATTTTTTATTATTTGAAGCCAGTTGTATGAATCAGCTATTAAGTTACGATGTTGGGCATTTTCAACTGCATGTTGGTTTATTGCAACAATTGCGTTTCATAGACGAATAAAGAGTATGTTTTAACAGTCGATGCACATTTGATTAACGCATAAGACTACCTTATTATGTACAGAGCATTTGAACTTTTCTCTCAGCCAAGATGATATAATTGTTTTAATTTCTATATTCTCTCCCTTTATTCATAAAAACAGTCTAATTGCACTGTTACAACTTAAGTACTCTTTTGTCTGTTATTGTCAAATTGTCTTTCCGCTGGGATGATAAGAGACAGATGACTAGACAGATTTATTTTTTAATCAATATGTATAATAGTACGTCAACAATAGAATTGTTTTAATGTAGAAAGTAAAATATAAAACTCAAATAGTTCTGAGGTTTGCCACACATCGTAACTATGCTACAAGATGTGATAAGTGTATTCAGAGCGAAATATTTTAAAATAGATCAGTTATGTAAAGAAATTATATTATATAAAGTGTTGATATAGATATAGAATTAAGATGTATATTAGATAAATGTGGTTAGGAAGACAAGAATTATTTTCTGCTTGCTTATTTTATTTTAAATGTATCTTATCTTATTTTATTATAAATTCTTTGTCGAAATGTATTGTAATGAGTTTTGTACAACGATTTAGTGATTGCCCTAAATGAAATTATATTCGATTTCGATAAAGTAAATAGTTAACGTAACAATACGTTAACGATAAAGTAATTAGTTAGTTACAGTAGAAAATAATTTTTGGCTTCTTCAGAAAATATTTTTTTTATCCTCTGGCCATTTTAAATTATCTATAATCACAGTGGTATAAAATAAAGCTTAATAAAAGCAAATAATGTTTTATTTTTATATTGATTATCTTTCAAATAATTTCCTAATTATTTGTTCGGATATTTTACAAACACAATGAGTCAAACTGGTGGTTAGGTCAAGAGACAATTTAAACTCTTATTTAGAAACCTTCTTTACAAATACATAAACGTGAAAAAAAAATCTATTAGCACGCATATAAATGCAATCCTTACTATATTTTCTGACTAAATCATAAACTATGTCAGAATAAAATATAAACAGTTGCTACAGTAAGTTAAGAATACTTGAACACTCCAATTCAAATCATTCATCATTCATCATGAGTGTGTCGTTTACTTGACTATTTCATGCGTTAAAAATGCTTGTAAATACATTAATAATTTAATTGAAATCATGCTATAACAATACGAGCGAATGGAAGAGATCGTTACGTCGTACCGTAATAGTGATCGAAATGTATGAATTATTCAAGTGCTTTCACGAATTTGTTATCATTCACAATCTGATGAAACATTTCAATGTATATTGAGGCAATAACTAATGCTTACTTGAGTGAGGGCCTTTACACCGTTTTGATGCTAAACAAACATGTATAAGAACTAAATATTTTATTCAGTGGAACAGGGGCCTTAGTCAAGATGCCTTAACAGTAGTGTATGTAGAAAGTCGAAAACTAAATTTGTATGGAAATGACAGTTCGTGTCGAAAAGTTTTCATACATATTTAGTTTTTGACGTTCTACATACACTACTGTTAAGGCATCTTGACTAAGGCCCCAGGAACAATAATATGAATACGCTATCTCATATCCGGTGTCACGCTATCTCACAACTTACTTAAAACAACCTTAAAAACAATGATTATATAAGTAGAAAGTATCTCAGTACATTATATATTCGTGTAGTTTTACATTCACGTAACAATCGCTAAAAAAGCTCAGTAACTCCATTAAAGCCCGGTCCCTACAAAATACATGTAATTCGAAGTAATGTATCGGGCCCGATAAAGAGCTTCCTTCACAAGCTAATGTTAGAGATAGCGGGGACTGCGTCGGTATAAAACTCGATGTTCACGGTATCAACATTATGTACCTTGAATGTTCTACCTTACGCGACTTTATGTTTTAAAATACTTCAAAGACTTTTCCAAGACCTAGCTAAAAGCCTTTCGTTAAAGCCTAAGCTAGAAAACATATTTTATCGTTAAATTCAGAGTTATAACTTAAGGGACATAAAGTAATTGGCATTTGAAGCTGGTCATGGATAGATGAATCACGCAATCAGACGCATTAATTATTTTATTATAGAATTATAAATTTTTATGAAATTCCAAAATTTAAAAAAATATGTTTATCGGCCCTGGTAATTACATTAATTAATAACAAAAACAATATATATTGGTCTAAGCTTACATACAAAATTACTAATAAACCAAATTAATCAATTAAAAGCAATGCTCAATTCTACACTGGCAGCATATTTTTCACAAGCAAGGAAATCACCTCTTGAGTCTCTGGTACAGCGCCTGTTCACTTTAACACCACGGCCAAAGAGTTTAGCATCCGCAAGGAACAAAATCAAAGTTGGAGGAAAGACTCTTGTATCACGTACAATCGGCGGCTTTAACATATGGTATGGTATGGTTTTTATTTTCGTCTAAAAATAATGCAATATTTCTTAATAATTGTACAAAACAACGACAAATTGAAGCACTGCTATAATTTGACTCATTGAGGCACACATTTTGTAAAGTGACCAATTTCAGCGCTCGGTTCGAAGCTCTCAAATTATAATAGCCACTCGGTAATTATAAAATAAGGACACTTATGTTCAAAATCTAATTATAGAAGTACGCCTGGATATTATGTTACAAGTTATGCTTAGGATTTTGTCTACACGTGCTTAAAATTTGGGATTTTATTCATTTGATTGTAGATTTATTTATCCAGGCGAAGTAAAAATTCGAAAGATAGAAATAGTTTCGCATAATTATTTTAGTTGTATGTATATCCAGGTTTTATATAAACTATGGTCTCTGCGTTATTCTTACAATAGATCTAGTTATAAGGCTAGAAGAAGATCTGGTGTAAAAATTATTCACACGAAATTGAGAACGCAAATATATTATATTACGTTTTTCAATTATACATTTATATTCATATTAAGCCACTTAATAAAGTCAAAGTAGATAATATATTCCTGCCCTAATCAATTAATAGGTACCAAATACTCGTAATAGTAGGACTAAAAAAAAGACAAAATTGTCAATGTAAGTGACAACCATCGGAGATAAATGATAATATGTCACTCGCATCTTTGCAACCATTTCGGCTTCCCTTTGAAAGGTATTCAGAATTTCATATTGAGGCGCAGATAACTTAGTGCCTTTGGCAGATAATTCTAAATTATAATAAAGTCATTTTACATTAATAAAACTATTTATACATTTTCCTATAATGATTACGGTATAAATATCAAAATTATTAGTTAAATTAATTATTAATAATTATTTATGATACAAATATATGTACTTATAATTTGAACAAAAATCTATTTTGTGGCTATCAGTACTAATAGGTTGGGGAAAAAGTTTCTTCGCATTTTTTAAGAAAATTCAAAACCTTTTTTAATATAGTTTATTTACATTTAACTAAAGTATGTAGGTACCATTTTGTTCGATAACTTTTTGCCATTATTTAGGTAGGGACATGATCCCATTGCTATAGAAATTTTGGGGCTTCTGATCAAAATACCGCGATAATTGGTTTTGGCAGTCGTCTCGTGATGATAACCTGACACTTCCTAAAGAATTCTGAAGAGACTGAAACAGGTGGAAATCTGAAGGTGCAAGGTCAGGACTATACGTCGGATGCATTATCACCTCCCAGCCAAGCTCTCTTAGTTTTTGCTGAGTGGCCAAAGATGTGTGAGGTCTAGCGTTATCATGATGAAAAACCACACCCCTTCTGGTGATTAATTCCGGCCGCTTTCTCTCAACTTCTTGCTTTAATCTCATCAGTTGTTAGCAGTAGAGTTCAGAATCGATGATCCTGCCTGGTGGTAACAGCTCAGAATGAATAATGCCCTTCCAATCCCACCACACACACAGCATCACCTTGTTGCGAGTTATACCGGGTTTCGCCACAGTCTGTGAAGCCTGACCGGCCTTTGACCACGACCTTTTTCGCACGTTCTTGTCGTACGTGATCCACTTTTCATCATCAGTTATCAGCTTCTTCAAAAATGGTTCGGTTTCATTAAGTCGTAATAAAGAATCAAAAATGAGTACACAGTTCATTAGGTTTCTTACAGTGAGCTCGTCAGGTACCCAAGTATTGAGCTTTTTTGTGTACCCAGTTTTTTTCAAATGCGCCAAAACTGTTTTGTGGTCAATTCCCCGTTCTTCAGCTACGTCGTAACTACTGATATGCCGATCTTGCTCCACTTTTTCAAAAATTGCATCCATTTTATCTGTCATAGGGCGACCAGAGCGACTTGGATCTTTGACATCAAAATTTCCGGATTGAAAATGCTTAAACCAAATTTGTACTACTCTCACAGACACTGCACTAGGTCCATAAACATCGCAGAAAAATTTCGCGGCTTGTGTTGCATTTTGACCTTTTTTGTAGTAAAATTTTAAAATGTATCGAATTTCTTCATTCAATTCACTCATCTTGACGGTACGAAAAATAAATAAAAAACAATCATTATCCTAATTTGATTTTGGAATTATCTTCTTTAAAATCTCAACTTTCCCTGATAACAAAACCAGCCAGATACATATAGTATAGCCAAAGAGATTTTATTACAAGTTCATACATACTATAATGCGAAAAGACTTTTTCCCCAACCTAATATACACAAATAATACAAAAATTATATGTATTACATTATATTTATTATCTTTAAGCTGAATACTATAAAACAAAACTAAAACACTATATTATCCCTGTAGGTGGGTACCTACACACTAGGTTAAGATCCAGTTTTAGCACTAAATATATCCCATACCAAGAACGTAATAGATTCTTACTGAGAGATTATAGCGTATTTACCCTCCACTTTATGGCTGGTAGGCATTTTTGTACAGCAAAAGCACTGTGTATATGTCGCAGCCAACTAGTTTAATTAGCCGTTCAATTAACAGCCTAGCCGTTTAACAAAATGGCACCGTTAAACTAGCCGCCTGAAAGATGTTCAGCCAGTTGTTCAAACAGCTAGGCTTGAATGACTTCGATCGATGACGTTTCATTACTCGCCTAGCTTGACTTTTCCTTGACTGTGAATTTAAATTTAATTCCATTTTCTGCCACTCTCAAACTCGAAACGAAACTCTTCAAAATGTCAATATGGTGTCGGCCAATCACAACTTTGACGGTGTTTTCCAAAGTTTCATGAAAAGCAACAAATACAATGGAAGAGTGTAGTGGTAATAATAATAAGAATTTGACTCAAGCAATTTAAGTTTAAAAGAAATATTTTTTATGTCATATGTTTATCTTTTTTATCTCTGGCAAATAATCACTATCGTACGAATGGCCTAAGCATTAGCCAGTCAGTTTATTAAATGTTGTAACAAACGCTACGGATGTATATCTCTCAGGCCACTAGTTAAACGGCGAGGTTTAGTTAAAAGGCTAGGCTGTTAATTGAACGGCTAATTAAGCTGCGACATATTTACGGGCCCCATATTATCGATTTTTTTTAATATACGATACTTCCCAATCGTAATAGGTGACAAACCGATTTCTCATATAAGAGTCATTGCAAAAAGTGAAAAGGCAGTTAAAACAGAAGTTATGTTCTGAAGTACCCCCGGGATAACTAGCGGAAGCGAACACGCTCCCGATGGAAATATGCCCTGAATAACGAACACGATTTCCATTTCACTTCAGTATATTGTCTAGTTCGAAGAATTATATTTGAAATCTAGTTACAGCGAGCATGTTGCTTGATGTATGCCATAATATCATTATAAATTCATGCGAAGACAAATTAGATTTGTAAATAAAAATAGAACAATAGAATTTTGGGACGATATTCTTGTTTTAAGGAAGACATAATTGTACGTCTTTTTAAGGTAATTTTTGGGCATTCGTCCATATTCGTAAGTGTACTATCAGCTTACGGTATTCAAAAAGTTCAATCGGGATTTGTACGCTGCGATATCGCGGGCTACTCGATTGCGTGGAAGTTGCATGGATCTGGTTAGCGCTGCGCCTGATTTCTTAAGATCTCATATCATTTTCTCTAGTGTATTTCTTATTTCTTACATATTTGATAAGTATTTGATTGTTTGCGTTTTAACATGGGTATGTGTATGTTTGAGAGCATAAATAAAATATTGTTATGACAAGCGTATTATTGGATTATTACGCTATACGCGTTTCAAGTCTTTGGCGAATTGAAGCTTAATAGAAATTATGCTGCATTTCTCTGTCTGGTGGACGCAGCGGTTAATTAAGCTATTTAGATAACTTAAAAGCGATTACTAAAATCCAGTTGGATGTAAAAACAAGCTACCATATGTTTTTTTAATGAGTTGTTAAAAAAATTTAGTTTTTATACTTTTAAGTTAAACTATCATTAGATAAAATTAAATTTAACATACCGGTAATATTTTGTTAACTTCTGTTCTCCTAAAAAATTTCTTAATGCGTAAATTATCAATTTATTTAAAAGCAGATTTGACAGACGTTGTCCTGTAGACATGTCATAAATACAACCATCTAATTATAAATCTAAACCATTCTTAAATCCACCACACTCAACAAATTCTAACTTATATTTATATATTAGAACATAGAAATTATAAACAGGCAAGGAAAAAACTCATAAAAGCAAGAAAAATATAGGCAAAACAGTAAAGATAAAAACGGAAATTTAACTAAAATAGGAACTTAAAAACTTAAACCTCATAAAGATTAATTATTAATATATCAATATTGTATTCATCACGTTTTATAACAAGGCTGATAATTATTAAAGCTAAATTCTTATATTTTCCCTTTCTATTCGAAGTTAAACATCCAGTTCTGTTTATTTTAAATTACGTCGAATAAATATGTGCAGTGTCGGTACAGATGTGGAACTAGCTTGGGAATTATGTTGCGAGAATAAACGGCATTGATTGTACTATATGTATAATAGATGAAATTGTTGCCTAGTTTACGGTATTCTGTATTTACCCTGAGTTAATTTGAAGTCCATTTATTCATTGCTAAGTTAGGTTTAGGTTACACATTTCATAACGTAGGGAAGGGCGGGGCTAGTTGAGCAATTTTTCACTTGCTTGGATATAGCTCCTCAATGATAAGTCTCAATGAGTTGTTATATGTCCTGATGGATTAGTAATTTATCCTTTAACAAAAGTGTCCATAGTATTTTTTTGTAACAAGTCCAATATAATAGCTACAGATGTTTAAATGCAGAAAGTCAAGTATGCTCAATGTACCCCATAGGTGGGGTAAGTTGAGCAAGGGTATGGGGCAAGTTGAGCACTAAGCATGTCTAGGCCAAACCATGGGTTCTATGTTAACTTGAGATGAAGTAAAATATGTGTGAGACAGTCAGCTTTTTATTTATAGTATTTTAATGACAGAACAACAAAACTTAAAGAAATTTTGTTTGTATAATTACCCGAAACTTGAATCAACAAAACTTGAGCATCCATATTTATCCATTACTTCCGATAATTTCTAAAAAAGATTATCAAGGCTGGTGGGTTCGGGTTTTTTATTTGTTAGTTAAGAACTTATAACTTGAACTATTAGGTTTCTATAGAGAAAAATCACAGAAAAACCTAAAAAGATTTCTTTCTGGAAAACCGAACAGTCCTTGGGGTAGCATATAAAAATGTTCCATGTTGGTATGTACCTATTTATCGTGACTAAGGAGGGATCTAGCAATTCACACAGATAATTTTATTATGAATGAGAAAAACAACAGTAGGACACACTAAATCAATAATTTGAAAGAAAATTATGTGGACCAAAACTGAAATACATATATCGTAATTTTATTGATTTTGTTCCTAAACACATTTTAAACACATTTATATTTCTATCACATTACTTTTAGGTATCTGTGTGCCCTTTTTTGGCAAAGGCAAAAAAAACGAAATTCCTGTCTGCACTGTGCCACTCTCACTCACCTTATAAATTCTTCTAGTCTACCTCTTTTTTGTTTATTGTACCTTGAGCACCAGTTTCTTACTCCACTTTTCTTCTCTTGACATGTGCCACTACCATTTCCACCAAAGTTTATTTATTTTTATTGTAACATCCGCTACCTTAGTGGTTCTTCTTAAAGAAGTTTTTATATCTATAATTTTCTTCCCTATCATACATCGTTCCAACAATCTTTGGCACACACAGCTTTGTATGCTGCGCTAAAGCGCAAATGTGAGACCCAAATGTTAGTACATATAGTATACAAGAATCGTAAAGCTCTCTGTTAATTTCCATGCTCGTTTTCTTATTTTTCATGACTTCTCAAAGCCCCCAAAAGCTCTTCCATGTTTTTGCTATTCTTATGTCGATTTCATTTATTGTTGCATCGGTCATAGATATTGTCTGACCGAGGTACGAGTATCCAGCTTTCAGTATTATAGAATTACTGTTATCTAATAGTATTATTTTTTTCTGGAATTGGTCATTACTTTGATTTTCTCGGCATTCGTTCTAAGACCAACAATCCTGATTTCCGAGTCAAGGTCTGTGACCATCCTTTCTTTACTTTACACATTGTTAAATTCTGTTTCTCTTCTAGGTTAATAAAAATTCTATAAAATAAAGTATGATTCCATTAACCTTGTAAAAATATTGACCCTTTTCTCATTGCCAGGAAGGTCGTGTAATTTAAGCTGCCTTTGACGCAGCGCGACCCGGATACCAATCAGCTAATCAAATTGTCAAGATGACAGATTTTGACCTTATCACATTATTGTGTCAGTATTCTAAACCGTACTAAAATAATTTAAGTATTACGTTCCTTTTTAATTGTAATTTTACATATATAAATTTTGTGTACGTAAATATCTATAAAAATGTCCCAATTCACTATAGTGGCATACAGAAGGCCGACCAATTCAACTTTGCCGGAATGAACCCTATACCTACAAATTATACTCTAAGATAACCAAATAAAATAAATATGTAGCCGTATGATGAATACCTAATAGTAGATTATTACTTCCCAGCTCAATCAAATGGCAAAATAGTTTATATATGAAACTCACAGATGGTTCAGACATGTTTTAATAACAAAATCCATAAAACAACATTAAACAACACTTAATATAGGTTTTATTAAACGTTACTAAACCAATATTAGCAGTCGACGGTTCTAACGTTAATCAAGTCTGTGTACTCAGACTGAATTGCTTTTAACTTTTAAATAAAACTGAACAGATATTTTCTTTCGTTCTATTTCTCTTCACAGTCAATCAAAGTAAGCGCTCGTTGTCATGAAAGGTTGTAAAATTTGTAAAGCAGAATATTTTTTAATAATTGCTAACACGCATTTAGATTGCAGCACGTTTCATTTTCAGTAATGATGTCTATGTATTTGTGAAAAAAATATAATAAGCTTACTACAAATACGAATTTTATAATTATAAGGAATTATTTATTATTTGCATGATATTCAATGGAAATATCTTAAGCCTTTAGCATTAAGTGTGACATTTCTCGCACGTTATCGCATGCGATAAATATATTAAACTAAAAATATTTAAAATAGTTACTGCAAACCATTAAGTGAATTTGAATTATATTGGACCTTGCTGGGTATAAAATGTAAAAATAAATACTTTTTTTTTTTTACTATGAGGATCGCCTGCAGAGCTAAATTTGACGGCAATCGCACTCCAGAGTTACAATTTCAACTAAATCCATTGTACATAAATAGAATACAAAACATTGTTCCACGTAGGGGAAACCACATACATTTTTACAACTTGATGGATCTTTCGCAGCTGTACCAGATAGATGCACCGACCTAATGGCGCGTTATTTCCATCAAATTTTGTGACAAAGAGCAGATTGTTACATAACATTAAAACTATTTAGGGTATTCTATTTGTGAACCTTTTTTTATTAGTTAGTAACATTGTATTTAAATCGGGTCATAGTATAAAATATTAATGAAAGCTATCAGCAAAAGCTTATGAATATATAAAGCAAGTCCTCTCGTTATTTATTTATATTTCAAACCATTGAGACAGTCGGTCAGACATGTGGACATAAATAATGTAGGTACAAACCTAGTCTTAAGATTTCTCATGAGACTACGTGTGTCGTATTATTGATCTGTCACGATATCTCCCTGTCTTTAGTGTTACAAGATGCTTTAGTCTGGAAAAACGTAAATATGAATCGTATCTCCGTATATTCTCGTACAAACGCTTTGGCGATTTTTAAACTATTGCATAGCTTTTATCGCGGCTTTGAGGGTGGTGACCGAATAAAGAAATTTCTTAACGAAAAAAACCTAACACAAGATGACGTAATATAGGTGCTACGCGATAGAGCGGGACAGAACGCATACTGTATTCACATCTCTCTGACAAGATCGGTGACGTAGCGTAAGCGCGGCCGGTGCTGCCGGTACGCTTTAGAGTGAGACAGACTATATAGGCGTGTTAGTCTGAGTCTGGTAGAGTGGTAGATTGAATTAATATGAAAGCCACACGTTTTTTATTTTTTATCTTTCCATATCGGCAACAACGTTTATGTAAATCTTGAACAACATTATTTTGTAATTTGCTCAGGCAATTAAAGTTTTTAGTCATTATTTTTAATTAGAAAATAGTGACTCCGATCACCAGCGACTTGTGACTTGTGACCATTGAATGCAGATGCTACCCTGTTGACCACATGAGGGAGCGTACAAGTATTACGTAACGAATTTTGGGGGGGGGTCATTTTGTAAAACGTTACGATGCAGGGGAGGGGATTGAATTACGCGTTATTGTTAATGTTATTTTCGACTTTCCAGTACTTTACACCACACAATGGTAACTATTAGGTATAAAGAGTCACTTTGGTGGTTACGAAACGTTTTACTATTGGGTACAGAAAAACGTTACGGCGCGTTACATTGGGGGGGGGGTTTAATAATCTCCAAAAATTGCGTGACGTAATACTTGAACGCTCCCTGACCCAGGCATGAATTATCGATTAAAGATAGTGAAACAAAAACAACACAAAACTAAAAGATAAGGTTTGCTTTGCTCAATGTTAATTACTTAAAATCCTTTATATGAGGTTCTAAAATTCTCGTTATTTCAATTAATCCCGGCATTTAGCGATGGTATTTCATTCAGCGCTCGCAAGTTTGTTATTACTCGGCGTCTAGTTAAGATGAGCATTGCATGCCAACAATAATTAATTAAAACCCCCTGTCCTCTGGTATGAAACATTTGGCTTTGTAAATGTTTCACTATAAAAACAGATTTTGTTTATAATTTCCGAATAATTTTTAAATACATATATAAAAATAAAAGATATAAGAAATATTTTATAAAACGTGTTTGTTACTTTTTTGTCAATTCTATGCAAACGGGCAAGAGGCTCACCTCATCTAATGATAATAAGTGATACCAGTGCCCATAGTCACTCACTCTGTCAGATGGTTCGTAAGTGCGGTGCCGACCTTTTAAGAATTTAAGCTTTTTGAAGTGAAACTTCTTTATCGGGGTTGGAAAAAATTTTTGTGTAACATTTTTTCGTTACGCGTCACATTTTTCGGTTACGCGTCACATGTTTCGGTTACGCGTCACATTTGACCGTTACGCGCGTCTTTTTCTTGTCCCTACCAGGGTTGATTCAAAGAGATTCTAAACCATTAATAACAAAAATGTATAATAACGATAACAATGATACTAAAAATTCTATTACAATTTATGAAATTCTGTAATAATCTTAGTGGTAATAAGGTAAAATGAAATAATTGTATTATTTGTATTCAAGTCTGTGATATTAAAAGCCTTTTGTTAAACTTTATCTAATTTAACTTTATTTAACCAATTTCTGTAAAGTTGCATATAGATAAATTTCGAAAAATAAGATCATAAAGAAGTTTCACTTCTAACGTGTGTACACTAGTACACGCAGATTTTTTTTTTTAGGTCGAATTGCTTTTGAAATAGTTTAGTAGGCAGCTACGAGTAGTTTCACATAGCGATGGTTCACGTGTTAAAAGTATAATAAACGGGTGGATTTTCATATTTTACCTCGACGTCCGATGATGAAACTTAGCACAAGTATTAATCCGAACAACTCATCTGGACACTCATGATTATTAAATCCGGTAGATGATGCAAGGAGACATCACATGTCTCCTGTTGTTCATTATAAGGCTGCCGTGTCTCACATGTGTAATTACATGTCACGAACAAACGAACATTTAGGGCCTCAAAGCGGCGTTTACGGAACTATATAAGTCAGTCACTAAAAACTTAATAATATAACTAAATTATTATTCGTAAACGCAACTTTTCTACGGAAAAATTACGACAATATGCCATAATGTTGTTTTTAATACGAATGGAAATCTATGTATAAACCAATGTCCACAAAACCCTCAACATTTATTTAGCATTGGATTGTGGAATTTAGGGCAACAATACAAAATTAACTACGGTCAGATCTACCTGAATCCGCAGTTGAAGGGTTGATGTATCTGTAATCCCCACATCAGAGGGACCGTCACGCACCCATTTTCAACCCTCACATACATAGTACAAGTTGTTCAACTGGTGGAATCGTCCATATATCAAGTTAAGCCACTAAAATCAAATAGGTTAACTTTTAGGTTACTTTAGTGATTTGGCTGTTGCTTTTTCGAGTGGAAATAGGGAATTTAGTTATTCCGCTGGCGGAACCCAACGTCTTGGCCTCCGAGACAAGAAAATGACACTTTAGCCACTTTTACCTTGCGCACGATTCCCTCCACGGCATCTTTTAAGCGATATATGGGGCCACGCGCCACGACCAATTGGTATTCCTAGATTTGCACTCTGATCCTGTTCCATTTTCTCAGGATGGACAGTCCGGCGGTGGTTTTTGGTTTTGGCTTCCTTTGCGTTGTCAGAAAGTAAGAAAAGTAGAAACAATCAAGTGATTTTCTTTACTAGATTTAGAAGAATTACCCCACTGCACTTTGGTAATTTTTAGTTACCCTTTACGTTATTCCTATTGTAAATTTCAATCGCGAATTCACCTTGCACAGCGCAATAATATTACGCACTTACTTACTTAATTCGCAGCTGTAATCACGGGAACTACTTGTAATGTGAAGAAGCTTAGATATGATAACGGCTTAAATGTAAGATGTTATTGTTTTTAAACTAGTCGGTTTTAAAAAATTGTTTTAGTGAAATCTGTTTTTTTACAATAATTTCATAATTAAACCCATTAGGAGAAATAACGTGATTTATTTAAATAGAGTTTCAAATAATTGGTTCACATTATAACTAGAATGTTTGACCACCAACGTATTATGCGAAATACCAAGGGATTACGCTGTTACTAAATAATTACTAAAATAGCGAGTGCAATGTTTAAATTCAGTCCAATCGATCGCTAAAGCGGAGATAGTAATCGGCTCAGGGTGGCTCAGGGCTGCGAGCTGTATGACTACTCTATTACAGGCTACATTTATTCTCTTTGAAGCAAATTAACGTTAAACCACAATTTGTAGTATTTAAACAGAGACAACTACAATATTATGGTGCTTTTGATATGCCGTATATAGTGGGTTAGTTGATATATACGTCCTTATAAACGTGGATAAACAATTGATAATTTAGAGAGGCACAGAAGACTTTTTAGGGTCCGGAATTTCACGCCCATGACCAGTTTAGTAATCACTACGTTTACATATTCTTTATACAATTCAATAGCTATAGTCAATTATTACCAAACTGGTATCAATTTCTTTTTCAGGTTTTCTTTAATAATTTATATGAAAATATTTACCACCTTAGTAGCAATGTTAACATCGCTTTTAATTAATAAACGCCTTAAATAGACAAATATAATAATCTAATATAGCCATTAACCGACTATTAAAATAGCCACTTTATTCGCGATCTTTTGATAAATAAGTAGCAAGAAAACTAAAATAGGTATAAGCAGAAGACGCTTTAATAGACATTTCATTTCATCTTTACAATCCCTATACAGCCTGGCTTTATTCTGGCTAATTTAATTACTCTGATGACCTCATCATGGCGACATTTGACCTTTGTTTTATTTCGGGGCCGGAAATTATCGAATGTATGCAAAATTGCCGCGCTTTGAGATTTTACTTAACTAGCATATTTGATTTGATTATAAATATGTATCTTAACAAACAAATCCCTATAGAAATCTATATCGTTATTATATCTATATGATATTTATAAAAAAATTTGTATGCAGTGGGGAATTAATCAAAAATAAATAGTAAAAAATAATTAAGAAGCGGAGAAATCGCTGATACCAGCTGCCTCTATCATTATAATTTAATAACATGAAAGTTAAATTAGTTCAAAACCGTTGTAGTTTATTTGATTTGCCAATATTACTGAATCTACAAATTAACAGACTATTTGATGGTCTATAGTAACAGTAACTTCAGTCAGTATTAATGTCGAAGCAATGACGTTAGTGTTAGCTGCCATTGGCATTATAATAACATCAAAGTCAAATTTGTTCAAAACCGTTGTGTTTTTTTTGATTTATTAATGTTGTTGCAAAAGATCTATAAATTAACGACTATTCTGTGTTCGATAATAATAATGATTCCATAGTCATTATCGTTATTAAAAGTCATTTATGTCAAACATTTTAACTTAAAGTCAATCAATATTAAAGTAATCATTTAGAATCTGTTGCAATAACTGCCGTTTGACTCTGTAGTCGATTCGGGTTCGGTAGTGGAACAATTTCACGAAATGTCACGAAACTTGTTTATCACACATTCGGGTTGCTATAAATTCAGGCACTGGTTGGTGCGGCTCTCGAATACTCTACACTGCTGCCGCCCTGAACCAGAAAGAGGCGTCAGTAGCCGTCCATCTCCAGTTACGCGTGAATACTACCACCGGACAAGACACCGGGGCAAGGATAGATAAAGAATTTTTACACAATCATGACTTTACGAATAGCTTTATTTTACATATACATATTTGAATGATAAATCAAGTAGATGAAAATTGCCACACCGGCTGAGCTACGGAGACAGTTAAGCTTAAAACTGACTTAAACAACTACTAATTTTAATTCGTGTAAAAAGTATCGGTATTAACTCACAAACACTCAATATGGGTGCAGTTTTACGACATTTTCACTAACTGCAATTAATGTTACCACTGAGAATGAGAAAATTTTATAAGTGTATAGAATTTAATCCTACTGATTCTAACTAATTGATGGATCTATTCGTGGTAAATGATGTGTTTGTTATTAACGTTTCGTACTACATTTTTTACCAAGAATAAAAAATAAACCATTTGGTTTCTTTATATTTCTGCAGCAAAGATCTGCTACTGAGACCAACTGAAGGATTTAAAAAGGTACTGACAAAATATTCTGTAAGCTGTCAAATTGTGAATGATAAGATGTCATCATGACAGGAAGCGGAAACACTTGCCAATAAAGCCAGTCCGGCGCGGCCGCCACTCATTTCGATTCTAGTCGACGTTTAATTTCCTGTATCAAACTGAGGTTTAAAACCACTAATAAAATGATGCACGCGCGAAGCTATCGTATGATATATGTATCTTTTTATACCCGGTGAGAGTTCATTGAAATGTTTTCGTGTTTTTTTAAAACTTAGTTTAATGTTGTGTTCAAAAGAAAGGAGAAAATTTTGTTAAAGATTTTAGCACTGACAAGCCGTTTAATACTCTGTTCATAATTTAATTTAATTCCAAAAATAATATGGATTTTTGAAAATAATCTCTTTAATTCTCCCTATTTACTAGCTATGACAATTAATGGAAATTTATCCATCGAACACTTAAACTAGTAATAAAAACACAAAGAGACTTTTTGCTTTTATTTTTAAATAATAGACAGGGGTACTTCGAAACATTCCAATTCCTTTTAAATTATACCGTCTTGTTGGGATTAGAGGATTGAATTAATTGAAGCTTATCTATAGCTTCTGTTAGTTAATAGGCAGCTGGCCACTGCTTAATTACGAGGCCTGTGTTTGCTGTGGTCGGTGTGTAAAGGTTAGTACAATGGCAATATTTTTGGATGCACTAATGAGAAATGGATGTACACGGTTTTAAATAGAACTTGACTTATAAAGAAATATATTTATAAAAATAAAACACTATTTTGACCGGATTGAAGTTATGTATTATTATAAATTTACAACTATTTAACATAATTTTAAATTAATTTTAATTAAAAAAAAAAAAAGACTCTATCTTTTAGTAATATAATAATAAATACAGATAATGCAACTTTCTCTGCAGCTGTGATACTTCTTGACATTCAACATCTTTTGTCTTCAGTCACCGTGACCACGCACGCTGAAAAGCACGCGAAACGTCGGATAAATTTAAAATTATGTTAAATAGTTGTAAATTTATAATAATACATAACTTCAATCCGGTCAAAATAGTGTTTTATTTAAATGAGTTATGTTAATCAAAGAAATATGTTTACTCAATCAAAATGTAGTAGTGACACGCCTTTCGTTATCGAAATCAAGTAAAGTAGAAATCTAAAATATTTTATTTTGGATTTTAATATGTTTAATTAATGTTATAAATAGAAGATATTTGGCACAGTCCAGTGTCGGGAAAAACTATTGTTTCAAATTTCAAACTAATTTTAAAATAGGTCGGAATTTTTCACATTTCCAACTTGAAATCTGTGCCGGCAGAGATATTATAATCTGTTTAGGTCTGTTATAATTTTTTAGTTGTTACTGGTTAAAACCGATTCTTTGATAAATTTGTTGATTGCACTAGATTAGCATGATAGTGCTTAAATTTAAATGTGAAATGAATATTCCTATCTAAATTAAAGTGTTTCAAGGAAGCAGACAAATGAATGAAATTAAATCAAGTTTTAATAGTTTAATATATATACCAATGGCGCTACAACATACAACCTTTTTTTTAAAGCTATTCTGGTTTCCTCACGATGTTTTCCTTCACCGTACGAGTGAGTGTTAAAGGCACATAGACATAAAGTCTATTGGCGCACAGCCCGGGATCGAACCTACGACCAGGGATAAGACTCGCACGCTGAAACACTGCTCAAATAGTGTAATAGTATATTTTATTTTGTATTTATAAATAAGGGAGTTATATTATCTGTTGAAAAAGATTGAAGATGGAAGAGATACTTAGGCCTATGCCCATCGGATTTATTTCTAATCAAATGTCTGACAAGCTCCGTGCGCAGGTATGGTATGTAATAAGCTGGTAATTCGCGGGTATATAAAATATCCGGATCCGAGCCTATGTCAGGGTCCCTGCTAAGTCTAGATTGTGACCTATTTCGGTTTTCGGATAATCCCGTTTTGCGCTCGTAGCCCACTATCGATTAGGCTTCGGGCGGATAACTTTTTAGAGATACGAAAATATACAAAAAATGTCACGTGATTTTTATCGGATCAAGTCTTTTTGCTGTCGCACTGGCTTACGTAACTTCTATCAGTTATTATTACGAATATGTCAAGCTGGATATTTCCTTTATAAAGCATCCATGATTGGCATACCTAGTAAAAGGCAACTTCATACTTCAAATATAGTGTATATGTACATGTATATTATAGTCTATGAAGTTTGATATTTTTGGTAATATGTTTTACTGCGATTATTACTGACTGGCATATTTGTATTTATAAACTCTCATCAACCTCTACCAAAGGTTAGGTTAGGCACTTTCAAAGTTTTAAATTAATTATCAAACATTTTATAAGCATTTATTACAATTTCATTGTTAGTATGTAAAATTAAATTAAACTAGCCAAGAGCTAGTTGGTGCTCTATTCACGTTGTCGGTCCTCGTCTAACTATAATGTGACACGTATTTTCATACCAAGAACAAATATTAATTCTGCACAAAAAAGGTAAATCTACTGTATTGAGAAATCGAACTCTCCGCAGCTTAACGTTACTACAAAAATATTTACATTGTTGCAATCCATACATTCTTCAATTCATACCAATTTTCATGATAACACACTCGTAAGACTCTAAACATTTATAAAAATAATATACAACAACAGAAGGTTAGATCCTTTAAAGTATGAACTAAGTGAAATATTTCATCACTTACGAACAACAAGACGTAGATTTCACTTTTGACAGTAGCTTAAAGGTTTTTCTACATGACGAAATCCGTCGGATTTTCCTGTTATGAGCGTCGAGTTCTTATTTAATAACTAAAACAACTATATTCACTCAGCAGCTTAGTCTTAATTTAAATATTACCGCAGCACTCCCCCAACGCTCAATATTTAATAATTCAGTATAGAATAATCAAAAATTTCAAATGTACTGGATTTTCTCTACAACGTAGTGCAGGTGCGGATTGCACTGCCCTGCGATTCTGTAACTCACTTTTCGAACTCACACAGCGGTTTTCGCATCGGCGGTGAGTTACAGAATCGCAGGGCTGGTAGTCCGGTAGTAGTAGTTGCTTGTCATTCTGTAGGAACAAAGAAATTAATAACTTTGCGTCGAGGGGCTCCAACAATGTCAGAGCATTAAAACTAATGAAAATATTTCTCATTTTGTAAAATGTTTTGACATAATGAATGATAGGAGCTATAATTAAAATTCAACATATCTTAATACGAAATTGAAGCTTTATCGTTCCGAAATCAACTGATTATAATGACAGTAAATTTGCTTTATTAAAGTACATATATATAATTATATATTTTTATAGCAAAAACACTGAATAGAATATAAAAGCTCTATGAATATTATTACACAAATAACAATTCAGTTATTGCCTTATTTTCTGATTTCCCGTAGCTAGATAATATTCTAAGCTATTACCCTAATTATAATCAAATCGATGTAATAACTAACACTGTTTCGACAAAATAATCAATATTTCCTTTCATTACAGAGTAAACATAATTGGTCAGAGAGAAACGAATGATTACTTTACTTTAAACTCTCTCCACATAAAACCCATTCAGCTCGCTTTACAACACATTACAAGCATTTTTCCCTAAACGTATTGTCATATTAATTTCGCAGAATTGATTACAGTGTAACAGGTTGATAATATAAATTGTTCGACCTGTTGAACCTGGCGATCGGCCAAACGGCCTTCGTGCTTTACATAATTCTCGGAATGCACGTAGAGCCACGCTCTTGTCGTTATCGACACCTTTTGTACTAAACACTTGTCACTTTAAAACTGTAGATGACGGCTGGTATTATGTAACATTTTATGCTGTTTTACTGCTTATTAGTGCTACACCGAGTTGAACACGGGATTTTTTTTCCACTCTGCTCCGATTTTGTAAGCCAACGCATTGTGATTAGCACGAATGATAATAAACTTAATAGTTAAGGATTGTACACATAAACAAACTGTGGCATTTATAAATTCTAAATTCCAATTCGACTAAGGGTCCTTCAAGAAAAGAGCGTTCCATTTCTTAAAAGGCCGGCAACGCACTTGCGAGCCTCCTGGCAATGTGAGAGGCCATCACTTAACATCAGGTGATTCTCTTGGCCGTTTACCTCCTCGTGTTACATATAAAAAACAAATTTAAAATTAATAAATAATTCTTCCAAGACCGAATATTACAATTAAAATCGAAGGCTCAAAAAAGAATATGCCCAAGCAAAATTATATTTCAGAATTCATAAAATATGCACAGAACGAATTTAGTAACAGGTGAGCGATTTGTAAATGAATAATATATCATATTCTTCCGCCATCTTAGCCAAGGAGAAATCGTTATGTTTATTTCGTTAAAATTTAAAAACCTCGAATTTCATTCATGCTAGTATTTGATCCGCCGCAGGCGACAGATATTAAATTTTCTTGTTAAAGCTCGCGTTACTTCGTAATACATATTGGATATTTGGAATAAACTATCTCTCAAGCGAGATGCCACGCAGAATGCTTCGACGAACGCCTAAGAACCACTGTAAATTTTATTTCAAAATAATTTCTACGTGCTACAAAGAAGAGTCGTTCTTATAAAACCCTTAGAAATCCTGCGTCAATACGTCCCGACGATACACTCATTGTTTCCTGATAGGCATAGATAGAGGTTTAATGATATTTGCTTTTTAAATATAATTTATCAATAAGACAGTCACAGAATTATGAAAGTTTTTTGAGGGGTTCGGAATACCAATAAATTTATACAATATAGTTACGTCACTATATTGTATACAGTTCCACCCATTCACCCACACACACACACACACACGCGCGCACACACACACTCACACATACACACACACAAACCAAATTTATTTTTACGACTCCGTTTGCAATGTTTTCTTTTAGCACTTACTTATTTTCTTCTATTGTAGATACAATCAGGTCATTGTCATAAGATTATGACAATGACCTGATTGTACGTGTTCCTGTCCGGTGGTGGAGAGGTTGGCTATCTGTCACTCAGGTCTCCTTTTACAGAGACCAGTCTCTCACATACACTTCCTAATGTTATCATCTAAGTTTAATCATAATAACCTTGTATGTATATGTGAGAGAAGAAATAAAGATTATTATTACTATTACTATTTAAATCACTTAATATAGCAGAGAAAGAATAGATGCAACCTCAATAGTATATTAAGGAAATTTAAGTGAACGTTCAATAACACTTTAAAATATTGATGCAACAGCTGGAGAGCTGAAGAAAGCAGAACGTGTCATAGTGGATAAATCGGGCTTTAAATCTACATTTCTTATTATATCTTCAAGATATAAGACACATTTCCTTTGTGCAATGCATTCGTCTATTTTCAAACCAAAAATTACTTGAAACTCAAACTCAAAACGTTGAGTATATTATTAATTTTTATGTTGTCTCCTAAGTTATTTTAGTATGTTCTCACATCAACATAGTATGGTATACCATACTATGTTGATGTGAGAACATATATTATAATATATAAGTAAAAACTTAGATATTTTTATTACAGACATTACGGGGTATAAAATATTAGGACATTAAAATAACAAGCGTTTTTATTACCTTTTCTTAAATAATCTACACAACCACAGATATCAAATAGTTTCAGAATAGTTGATTATCAAAACATATTTATTTACACTATGTTACCTTATACAAAAAGTAACATAAAAAAGCAGTATACATAAGTTATAAAGCAACGGGTGGCCTTATCGCTAACAAGCGATTTTTTTCAGGCAACCCTAATATGGAACAATTAAAAAGAAACACCTACAGAGGGTAAAATACGAGAAGTGCATAAATAATTTACATAAAAACTCAAAATAACATGTAACTATAACTAAAATTAAATAAAGTAAAATCAAAAGAAGAATTAAAAATAATGATGCATAAAAATATGTAAAAATTTAAAAGCAAAAGGTTAACTGATAATTAATATATGAGTAGCAGCTAATTACGAGGCAGAAAAAAAATTTACCAAAAAGAAGATTTTTAAATAAATTTAAAGACTGAGCTCGTCTGATATTAATTGGTAAGGAATTCCATAGCAGGATACTTTAAACATAATGAATATTTAAAATAAACTACTAACCGTCGACCACTATAATATGGGGTTATATACCCCATATTATAGTGTAGTTTTTATACCGTATATACATTATACTACCTTCAGCACCCACTAAGTGTAAGCGCTGTATATCGGTAATACAATTCCTAAATAACCATTTATTACATTATTGAATTAAATAAATACACAGAGCGAATAAAGTGTATATTTTGGTTGCGGTAAATCAGTTGCGTCATAACTCTTGCGGCGTTTCCTAATTCCCAATCGCACCTGCGTCTCCAACCGAGGTTGAACACAGAACTGTGTCGTTTATCAATGCTTTTAATAATAAAATCATATATTTTTCTGCGTAATTATAACTAAGAGAAGTACTTATAGGTTAATATAGTTTTTGTTGTTTTTATTTATAACATCATAATTAAAGTTACTGCTCATTTCAATATATGTTTATATATATCGTTATAAACAAAATAAAATGATGTATGGTTAGCTGGGCTATTTATTCAAACTTCAAAAGCGAGACAATCAAATTGTTTCATAAAAAAAATCTACATTTAATATCCTTTCTTTTAATATCGCTTTATACATTAATATTATTTCCGTATCTATAGTAAAGGTCACAAGTTACCTTTAATATAAAATATTTCTAGATATCAACTATTTAATGTACAAAACTATTGAACATATATTTAACAATTAGATGTTAATATAATACAAAAAAAAAAAACCAAAAAGCAATAACTAACCTTTAAATATAATAACTAAAATATATTATTAAAAGGAGTACCTTTCCCCTACGAATAGGTAGACTAAATCACTTTCTTTTTACATTTTGTTGAAAATAGCACCATGCCTACATTGAACAATGATTGATACGTCATTTATTGAGAGACTATGTAACCTGTACAACATTCACGAAAACTAAAGTTTCAAGTATAATTTCAGCAGCATTTTATCGCTATTTAAGCTCAGAGCTTGCGAAATTAAGGAAACATAAATCATATTTTATTATCATTGCAGACAAAGCTCAACCTAAAATGCCGCTAAATGCAATCAAGAGTTTTTATTTCTGTCATTAATCATTTTAATTGTTCGCCCAATTTGTGGAAAGGGTTGTCTTGAATAAAGGGTAAACGATAAAATTACTACTATTTTGTTTTATTGTATAAACTTTTATATTATTATAACCAATTACAAGCTATTACTTTTTCTAACATTATCAAGGAGCAATGCTGCAATATAGGAATCATGAGCTTTATATATTTACCATCGCTTCTTTGACTAAATTGACAAAGAATGGATTGATTTCTTAGGTAGGTAACATTTATTTCGGGTCGGTACTTGTCAGTTAAAGTTAAATTAAAAATACTTACTATTAAAAATACTTAACTAAAACTGTTTTAAAGTTTTTTTACAAATGTGGAAAGAGAAATAACTTTATCATCGTAAAACGCGGTGTAAAATTCATACAAAAAATATTTATTTAAAAGTGTTATTATAAATACGAAAGCTTAATTCAATTTAAGCGGAAACCAGATCTTGTTCCTCTGTGTTTATTTCAATACTAGCCTTTGATATTTTAAGCAAAATATCGCTTCAGACCTTAACATTATAATATCTATTAGACAATACTCGGCTCTGACCTTTCGCACTCTATGGAGCTGCTGACCCGGAACATTCTCGAAGGCAATATTAAAATTTCTCATTTATTTTTAATTCTTCTGAAGTACCTTTGATGTAGGCAATTAATAATTATCTCGTTTTTAGTACATACGCTTTAATAATTACAAGCTTTTTTTATAAGATTACTAGAGTTATTAAATTCGATAAACCTAAAATATTTGCACGCGAACTGCCTTGAGAATTGTTGTAAAGTATTCGCGTACTATAGTGTAAGAATTTAAAACAAAGGCGAATGCATTTGATAATAATTGTTCATATTTAACTAACTCAACTCATATATTACTAAAGCAAGCTTATTTAACAATACAATACGTTCATCGTAGCCCAAAACTCAAGAGAGTGAAAAAGAATTCGTCAAATTCTCACGTTTCACGTGTTCAGAACTTTCTATAAGGGATATTTGAATTTTATTTGTGTAGTCCCCGACCCCTTATAAAATCCTCTGACACAACGCTGACTAGCCGAGAGTGGCCCGGGGTTTATATTCCCCGTGTGCCGCGACCCATATAAATTGGTAAAACAATTGACCATATAATTCTTGGGTTATCGTGGATATTACGAGCCGAATTTTAGACAATCTATATTCAAATCTTTCGATACTGAATTGTATGATATCCCTTACTGTCATTTAAGTAAAAGTTAATATAATGATAAACTGGTTACTTTTAACGAAAGTATTGGTGGCAAAAATATAGACAAGTGGTAGAGAATTAAAACGCGTTTAATCAAATGAAAATAAACATAAATTATTATTATTATAAAGATATGACTAAAACTAGATAAAACTTATATATTTATTTGAAATATGTAAAATTTCAAGAAATTAAAATGTGTAAAAAAGAAATACAGAAATTCTAAATTCTTATCAATCCACAAACTTATTAAGTTAGCTCCGCCTCACAACATTATTTTTGCGTGTTTATGGTTTGTAAGTCGATCTTTGCAGGTGAAGTGCCAATGAACTGAAGAATACTTATGTTAGGACCGTATAATTCAAACACGAAATATCAATTTTATTGAATTTAGTTGATCGTATATAAAGTTTCTCTCGTAAATGTAAATGGTAGCCAAGTTTGCACCATTAGCATTAGTTCAGAGTTCAGCCAGTCAAAACTTGTTGCAAAGCGCTGGATCAAAATTTCCTCGAATGTGTAACTCCACCAGTTCCTGCCATAACTGTTTGTTATTATTTGACACTTTCTCAAACGCCTCACGATTTACGAAATATTTATTATAATAGCAATTTCCTTACGTGAAAAGGGCCATACGGTAACTATTATGTTTGAGTGATCTATGGATCTATGGTTGTAGTAGTGTAGGTCTCTATATATATTTTTTTAAATTGTTATTTGAATTATTATTTCAAATTCCTTGCGCCTAGCTTATAAATGAGATCATCAGAAAATTACTAGTTACAGCAAAGGTTATATTGTTATATTTTTCCTACGAAAATAAAAGAAACATCAAAAGTAATTTGTAGCAGTGTGGTTGACTCAAAAACTTTCAGAAACATTTTTGAAAAGGAAGTCTCGGAATTCTTTTCTTGAATTTATTAAGAAGTAGTCTTTGTATAAACAGTTTTATCTGCAAAGACTGGAAACGCTCATTGAGCGAAAAATTGGACCAGACAGAATGCTCTTTAAGAATCACAATTATTTCTGTAGATCCCTACAATTTTTCTATCTAGTTTTCATTTGCATGTTGGCATAATTTAACCCCGTTCTTAACGCTATTATAAAAAGCGTAATTAAATATAAAACGACATTGCTAAACAAATTATTTTAAATACTATATGTGGCCAAGCTACGTATATAATATATACGTAATATACGTAAACTGCTGAGAGAGAGTTAATCCCATGTATATTTTATATATGTATATACATTGAGTTATTGACAGCTGAAAAACAAGTAAACAATTTAAACATAAAATATAACAACAATTAGTTGCTCCAAGCACTTTTGTTCAGCTAATTTCACGACGCGTCAAATGCGACAACTGACAAGGTTAGCAATTAAGAATAGAACTGCTTTCAACAAATATAGTATTATTAGTTAACACAAAAGATTAGAACGTGTAGGTACTTTAGACTTTTAAAATCTACTGAGGTTAGATTAGTAACAAGTCCGTTCCGCACGAAGTCTCGAAATAAAAGTGAGTCAACGCCGGTGTTGCCACGCTTTATATAGGTTTCTGCTACAAGATGGCGTTAGTCCGCTAACACGGCCTCTCCTGACACCCTGACGTCCTCGTCAGGATTTGATGTCCCAGCGTCTATACTGTCATCTCTGTGGGTAGATTAGAACGTTAGAACATTACAGTTCTGGGAAGGTATTGCGTCGTCTATTTGGTCAGCAGCTGAACATATTTACTTGGTTTAATACAAACAATCAAAGTAATGAAAGATAGAAAGGAACTTTAAAGTATCAGACTCCAAGGAATGAGTGAAAGATGATTTGAAACAAACTATCACTTTCATGTGTAAAGGACTTGTGTAAATAATTACAAGTTTAGTATCACCATAAGAGTAGATATAAGGTATAAAGGTCTACTTATTTCTCAAGAAGATCGTGAGTTTGGGGCTGGTTACCCTGTCCATTGATCTTTTTACCATTCATACAGGAAGATCATGAGTTTGGGGCTGGTTACCCTGTCCATTGATCTTTTTACCGTTCTCTAAGTGGTCTAAACACATTAGCACCAGAAAAATGTAAAAGAAAGACCCATACACTTGTATGTTCTCAAAGTGGTCTAAACACATTAGCACCACAAAAATTTAAAACAGAAACCCATACCTTTGCATGTTCTTAATAATTCTGGAATTTACAAGGGGGGTCTACGACCCACATTAACGACAGTGTCCTGATTGATTTGACTGTTCTTCAACCGTTCGGCCGTCCTCTGTCAAAGCATCTCTCGTCTACCTTGCCGACTAGACGATCCCGAATTTAATGCGACACTGTTGCACTCTCATGACAAACACAAACAACACTTTAACACAAAGAGCACTTTTAAAATGTTAATCACTCGTGACTTCGTACATTACGGACACAAAGAGAAGGAAAATTTAAACCACAAAGATTACTCAAAACAAAACAAAAGAGAAGTGAGCGAAAAGTTCAAATCCCAATTCTGATATTAGTTAACACAAAAGATTAGAACGTGTAGGTACTTTAGACTTTTAAAATCTACTGAGGTTAGATTAGTAACAAGTCCGTTCCGCACGAAGTCTCGAAATAAAAGTGAGTCAACGCCGGTGTTGCCACGCTTTATATAGGTTTCTGCTACAAGATGGCGTTAGTCCGCTAACAGTATTACCATTCGTAAATTGTCATGTACTACCAGTGTTGCTACACAATTTTCATTATTCTAGACTTCATACCCAAATTCGCTTTTGATTACGATCTATTCTATATAAATCACTTAAATTTAAAATAAACCTCCCCTACCTCATCTACCAGAGACATCATTCAAAAAAATACTTTTGTTCATTTAGCTAATGCTTCTTCTTCATATTCTTATGTGAAACTCCACGAAAACACTCCTTTTCCAAATATTATTTTAACTTTACAGATTTCTAAAGTTACCCATTATACTCAGCTAATTAAATTGACTAAAGTCACAACTTCCAATTTAATTTACAAGAAAGCTTAAGGAAAGATTCGTTTATGTAGTCTAAAAGTAAAGTTGTCTAGTAAGAGAAACTTTGCAATCGCAACCAAAGTTTCCTGATTTAGTTTTCTGTTAGTGTCACTAGTGTTAGGACACTTGTATCCACTTCCATGATACGGGTCTTAAATAAGGTGTCTATTGGTTTAAAGGGCTAACTGCATAAAAACATGCTCAACTATCACAGTTAAACAATTATTTTTAATTATAAGACGGTACCCTCATTTTAACATTACAATTTTTGCCATGCCACCGCATGTGAATATGGAAAAAAAGGGAATCTATAGGTACTTATAGGCAAAGGGCAAGGGCAAGGTACTATACTAATATTATAAAGAGAAAATATTTGTATGTAAGATGTTTGTAACTCAAAAAGCACTGGACCGATTTAAAAAATTCTTTCACCATTTGAATGCTACATTATCACTTAATAATATAGGCTAATTAAATTGCAAGAAAATTATAAGAATTTTTAATCGCGTGCTGGGAAAACTTTTGTTGATAGAACAAAAAAAAATATCCACATGAATAATAACAGAAATTCCCGGAAAGCCAATAATTGAATCCTATGGGTGCTACAAAAGTTATTTAGGGTCAAAGGTCAACATTTGAGGTTTTTTGAATTTTAAGATCAACAACTTTGGCTGAAAACCTTTTTTTCATAAACCATTTTCGAAAAAATTCAAAAAACCTCAAATGTTGGCTTTTGACCCCAAATAACTTTTGTAGCACCCATATGATCGATGGGGATTTTTAAAACTTTATTTGTTATGGTAAACCCCAGCTCTCCATAAATTTTTGGCTTTCCGGGAATTTCTGTTATTTGACCACTATTTTTATTTCTAACTTGACCGGACTATAAAGAACATAACAATATATACAAAAAAAAATTAAAAAATTAATGTCCACCCGTGCGAAGCCGGGACGGGCCGCTAGTACTTTATAAAATACAATCGCATTCGTGTATCGTTTATTAATTCTATTTCAACAGCACATAAAAGGATCTGAATCTAAAATTATATCACGTTACCTTAATATATCTACTGTATATAAGTAGTGTACGAGCCATATCGGTTGTTCTAGTTTTTAGTTAAATTCCCGACAGTCGAATACGCTGAAATTACAACCAGCATTCTTAATTTGTTTAATATATGTTAAAGAATAAGATACAAATAAAACCATAATTCTTTATAATTTAATAAATCTAGTACGAGTGAAGTCGCAGATGGAGCTTGCCTTAAAATTACTGGTTTTTGTATCAGCTATACATATAAATCGGAAGTCAAAGTGGGCCATTAATCCCGCCCTCCTAACGATTGTTTCCAAGCCTGAAAGCCATCTGCGATATTCAGGGGACTTCGGAACTTAGGTATTATCCGGATAAATGGATTCTTGATTGGATCATCAGAAATGAAACACGGTTTCAGTGTTATATATAACTACTTTTATTGGATCAAGAAAACCTTTGGTGGCTTAATAGGTAGGTTAATAATTATGTGTTCGATGTTAGGAAAAAATATTTAAGGAAAATTTATGTAAAGTATAACTAGACATATATAGTTATCTCGTATAAAATTATGTTCGAGTATGAGTATTTTCTTATAACAAATCTTAAAGTTACAAATCCTTTTAAGATAGAAGTTCTTGGATTATTCGTGCGAAATAGTGCTTTCTACTTTTATATAGTCCAAGCTGATATCGACGTCATGAAGCGCCTTCGGGTCAATCCACAAAACTGTATAGTGATATCGCTCGCCCATCTTCCGTTAAGTTTAAAGGCCAAAAGACCAACATAGTCCCTTTCATATAAACCAAAATATATACCGTAGGTATAATAGAGCAGAGCATAATGGAGCATAAAAGAGCAAGTAGATTTTAGACTCCCTTGATTATAATATAAACGAACATATTATATATAATCTTATTTATAGTGTATAGTTTTATAATGGATTAGTTTTCTAAAGTCTAATGTTAGGTAAGTTTTTCGCAAGGGGTCTCCAGGGCCTAAGCAAGAGACTAATTCTTTCGCTTTGCGGTCTAAATGGCTAAGCAGATTTTATCGTGAAAGTTTTCCTGGCCGTGTATTTTGGGACAGTATTATGTTATTTTTATTTTTATTTATTTTTATTATACAATTCACACCAATTGACCTAGTCCCATGCTAAGCTGGTGAAGCTTGTGTTATGGGTACTAGGCAACGGATATACATACATATTATAGACGGATAGACATATAAATACATATTTAAACACCCAAGACCTAAGCACAACACCAAATGCTCATCACATCGATGTTCGTCACAGCCGGGGATCGAACCCGGGACCCATGGATTCGCAGTCAGTCGTACTAACCACTAGACCAATGAGTCGTAAAAAAAACCAATGAGTCGTGTTCAATTACAAGACAAAAATATAATTATATATCTACGTTACGTATTTTCTGTCTATATTTAAAAAGCATTTTACAAAAAAAGGGTTCGAATACTAATTATTTACTGATTTTCTAGAGTCTAAACTATTATTGTAGCCATGGAAATAGGAAATTTTCAGAATATTTTCGGATAAAGATTTTTATACACTTTCCTATCTCTAATTAAAAAAAATATAAATTATAAGTCAAATTAAAAAAATTCCCTATTAAGGGTATTTAACTTAATATATTTATATATATGCTTTTTTTAATATAGAGATATTCAATATACTTTATGAGAGATATCAATCTACACCCCTCTATTGTTAAAACATAGTATTAGATTAGTTTTCAGTAAAAGTTCTCGTTCTATGATGAATAAACCAGGCGCCCTTTTAATAATAATGATGTCATCACTTTAGTATAGATGTCGCTCATCTTAAAAGATTTGTGTTATCAATATAAATTTTTAAAGCAATAATAGTCAAAATGTTATGGGTATTAAATCAAACAAATAATAATAATATTGTAACATTGCACTATTATCTTCTCTCAAGAGATAATGAGTTAAAAATAAAGATATAGACTGCCGAATTACTTTTGAGGTTCATAACACATAACAAAAAATTAAATGAATGACTCATCTTGTTTTTGTTATGGATATAGTCAAGTAGTGGGTCCGCGAAAAAGGGTTTTTAAAAACTTAAAGTTAAAATGAGTACAACCGGTCCGATTTGAGGTCCGTTTAATACTAAATATTACAAGTATTCTATTATATTTATATCCTATTCTTAAAGGCCTACGTGACCGTTGTGCTGACACATTGTTCTCACGCTCTACAAGGAAACGTTACTTAGTAAGAACTAAGAGTGGTTCGTAAATCATGTAACAGCACTTCGGCTATTGAAATATAAAGGATCTTTGTACTACTATGTTGCAATGGTTTTTGTTTATATAAAATATAATTATCCTATGGTGGTGACACACGGGATTATATAATGTTTAAAGAACTTTATTTCTCATTACAAAAATTTTTTTTTTTATTTACATGAGAAATTTAATATTAAGTATATATACGAACGAGATACACGTCGCCATCAGCTAGCCCAATTCTAGTCTAATGGGCCCATTCTGATGTGTGTCTTTAATGCCCTTTTGAACTGATCAATCACGCTAATGTTACGAAGCTTAGACGGCAACCGATTAAACAATTGCACACCCTCATACCTAATAGATCTCTTTAAATAATTTGTGCGCGGCTTTGGCAAGATAAGCAAACTCGCTCGACGAGTATTGCGTGTAGTGGTGTATTTGATTTTATTAAATGATAAGTTACTATGTAGAGAGTTATTTAAAATTTTTTTAATAAGGATACAGGTGCTATAAACATATAGTTGTTTAATCGTCATAATTTTAGTTTCTTGGTAGATTTTATTAGTAGGTGTTAAAAAATTGTATCTGAATAGTGCTTTTATTAATTTATTTTGTAGTGTTTGTATTGTAGAAATTTTGTTTTTGCATGCTGTACCCCATATTTCAATTAGGTATATGAAATGTGGCTTGACTAAACAATTATAGATCAAATGACGTACAGATTGCGGAATGCATTTAGATATTGACCAAAATCTGCCTATAAGTGATTTTAGTTTGGTAATTATGTGTGATATATGAAAGTTCCATTTTAAATTTGTATCCATTCTAAGACCCAGATATTTCTCCCATTTTTTGTTATTGATTTCAACGTCTTGAACTTTAAGCGGTTGAAAGATAGGAATGAGTTTATTTGTTGCCTTGAATATTACATAAGATGTTTTTGAAATATTAATTGTTAGAAGATTTTGTTGAAACCAAGAAGATAGAACATTTAGGTCTGATTGAGCTTGAGCAACCATAGTCTGGATATTTGAACCAAAGTAAAATAAGCAGGTGTCATCAGCGTAGAGAGTGATTCGGCCGTGTAAACCGAGTTCGTGAATGTTGTTAATATATATTAAAAATAACAATGGACCTAATATAGATCCTTGTGGGACGCCGCATGTTATTGGTATTTCTGAACTTTGAGCATTACCTATTTTTACTATCTGGGTTCTGTTTGATAGATATGATTTGAATAATTTTAGTGCACGATCTTTTATTCCTATGCATTCTAATTTTTTAAGCAATAAGTTGTGGCTTACGGTGTCAAACGCTTTTTTCAGATCAATAAAGACACCCAGCACCATTTTCTTAGAGTCAATATTTTGTTTTATGTCGCTAACGAGATCGGCTGTGGCTGATAAAGTGCTGCTTTTTGATCTAAAACCATATTGACGTTTAAAAATGAAATTGTTAGTTTGCAAGTAAGTGTCAAGTCGTGAGTAAATAATCTTTTCTAATATTTTTGATATTGTAGGTAGAATAGATATTGGTCTGTAATTGCCGGGTTCGGTTTTGGGGCCAGATTTATGGATAGGAGCAACTCTGGCCTTTTTAAGAGAATCCGGAAATTCACCATTATGCAGCAGCTTATTAAAGCAGATCGAGAGATATTCAGAAATATGATCAACTACGCATTTTATTGTTTTAGTATTGATCCCATCTATTCCACTACTACAATTCGTGTTTAGTGTTTTTATTATATTAGTGATTTCAAGTGTTGTGCATGGATTAAAGTTAGATAGTTCAGAGTTAAGACTTTGAGGAAGTGCTAGTGTAAAATTAATGTGAAATTGTGTTGGTATTTCATTGGCTAGTTTTAGCCCTATGGTAGAAAAGTATGTATTAAAAGCAGCACAAATATCAGTTGTTTGAGTTAACTCTTTAGTGTCTATAATAAGTTTGGAAGGTGTGCAATCTTTATTTAGCTTGTTACTAGCCAATTTATTTATTAGACTCCACATTTTTTTAGGGTTTTTAGCGTGTTTAATAAATTCGTTGGAGAAGTAATTATCTTTAGTTTCCCTTATTTTCCTTTTGACCGTATCTCTTGTAGTAGTATATTGTGCTTGAACAACTATATTTGTAGGATCTTTTTTTAGTTCAGCCCATAATTGGTTTCTAAAGTGAATTGCACTAATGACTTCTCCACTTATCCAATCTTTCTGAGGTGGATTAAGTATCTTTTTCTTTACTTGTTTGCATTTCCTTACACAGTCCTTAATCGTATCTTCTAGTAAAGAATAATCAAGTGTTGCTACATCTAAATTGTAGGTCGTGAATAGTTTGTTAAATTTAGCATAGTCAATGGCTTCATATTCAGAGTATATTAACTGCGGGGCTTTGGATTTTTTTAACTCGATATAAAGTTGCCTATGGTCGGACATTCCTGTCTCAATAAATGCCATATGAAAACGGTCACTTCTTAAATTTGAGCACACGTGGTCGATTATTGATTTACGTGTTTTCGAGTCACGTGTACAATATTTTTTCCTAATTTTATTTATGATGTTATATCCAGCCTCGTCCATTACATCCATATACTGCTTAGTTTGTTTTTCATTCTTTTTCACTAGATCTATATTAAAATCCCCAAAGACTACAGCCCTCTTTCTTTCTCTTAGTTGCAAGCGAAGTTCTTCCAAAAACTTTGAGAAGTTTGTATCTCCAGGATTATACACAAGTCCAATTTCGGTGGCATATCTGTCTAATTTGACCCATAGGTAGTTGTTGCCATCTTTATATGTTGACTCCGACAAACTATGTCTAATACTGTTATGGACATAAGTTGAGACTCCACCACCTCTAAAATCCGATCTATAATTGAAATAATGAGTATAGTTTGGTAGACTCATCTCTTGGGCCTGAGTTTCATTAGTGATCCATGTTTCTGTAATGAGTACGATATGAACAGTTTTAGAAATTGTTTTTAAAATGCATTTGAGTTCATTAAATTTGCCTTTTGCTCGGATACTCCTAGCATTAAGGTATAAAAACGATAAGCGTGACTTGTGTGGTTGTAGCTGATTATGGTTTTGCAAAACTTCATAGGTATTTGTATCTGTGTTGAGGCGTTTGGTTGTATTTGTTACTTCGAGTTTTTTGGAGACATTTTGGTAATAGTGGGAATTCCAGATCTGTATTTAATAGTGATGTCAGTATCTCCCGCAGCCTGACGTCGCACTAGTTCATTTTTTAAATTTTGCAAATATTTTTGCTGAGCTGGCGTTAAGTCTGAATAAATTTTAATGGCTTCTGGAAATTTAGACTTGTTACGTAATAAGTATTTAGCCGTAGTATTTGTTTCGTAACAAACTTTGATTCTACGGTTTTTGCCTGGATTAAATTTTCCTATACGAAAGACCTTAAGGGGTTTTGGTAGACTGGGGTTTATGGTGGAAATCAGTTGTATTATCTTATCTTCATCCTTTAACGGTCCTTCCTCTGCGTTGATCGCTATTTGTTCAGGTATACCTGCAATAATGAGGTTTTTCTCCCTTTGATTGCGATCTCGAACCTCATTGATCAGATTTTCATTAGAAAGATGCTTGTCGATAAAATTGTTTGGCAAAGATTCATTGTTAGCCGTTTGATCTTCCACTTGCGACAGTCTGTGGACAGTCTTATATAACTCCTCCCTCCTTAAGAGCGAAATTATCAGGGGATTGCACATGCAAATTCTGATTATTTCGCCACTGCAACATATTAATAATCTTATTTTTATAAAAAACACAACAATTAGCAAAATACAATAAAAGAGTGCCTAAACTAATGCTTTTCACTTTCACTGAATTGCCCATTTCACTATCACTATCTCTGTTAAGTTGTTACAGCATGTAAGACATGTGTTGCAGGTCACTGAGCTCCATTCCTTGTAAGTTTACTGGATTCTGATTTTCCTTAGAGTTCACTGTTGACTGTAACTCCAGCAGCTTAATGGATGGGATACGTTCTGATGACATATTTTCTGTTTATGAACGCTGATGATGTAATTGGATGTTATTGATGTTGAGATCGCAGGGTTAATCTATAGTAATGATATATTATGTTCCCTTTATTTGGCTTATCTCATTTTTGCAATTATTTTGAATAATGATTTGATTACGGCTGTATAATATTCATCTATTAGTTGATAATGTACCTTTACCTCTTCTATAATTACTGTATTCTGGTCACAGTTGGATGGGTTTTCCTTGAAGGTCATCAGCTCCTCAATGCATGTCGTTTCAGAAAACGGTTTTCTGTTTTCTTGTGTGCAGAGATAATTTTCCTCAGAGACTTGTTTGCAAGGCTGTATAAGTGGTAAGTATGTTACACCTTTCACCAGGATATAGGGATATTTAGGATTGATTATTAAGGTTAGGTTTTTAGGGTCATGAAAAATATGGTAAGGGATACATTCTATTATAACTATAAGTTGAATTGGCTATTAAAGCCACCTCTAATACAAAAGTTATTTTCCTGTCTATCATGTATGATTTAATATTAATCGTATCTTTCTAATTCGCTTATTTTTATATAAAGCGTTCTAAAATTACTTACAAAAAGATTATATAAACTTAAAACATATGTAGAGTATACTGCATTATTTTCTTTAGTACTTATGTCTATTAACATTTTTTTTTTACACGTTTTAGTGTTTCGTCCATAATTTTTTTGAGTTATTGTGTAATATTTCTGATGAATTAATGAGTCCATCTAACATTTTGAAAACAACTGTTAAACGCTTGTTTGTGGAAATTTTGTTGATTACCTAATTTATTTATTAACTGTTCATATCGTTGAGCATCTTCCTGATCTAAGTTTCCAGTTATCATTTTAATAATAGAGCCTAGAGGGTTCAATATTACTCTTCGTACTCGGTGTGAAGGGATTATTTGCCTAATCTTTTCAGTAGTTATTCTTTGCAAATACTCTACTTGTTCCCTAATTCCTAAAAATTCTTTAAACTAAGGCTTATCATCACTTACTATCTTACTAAAATTACTATATTTCCTATTGTTATATCCTAATTCCATCAGTAGGCCATTTAAATCTAATACCTTAAAAATAAGCCAGTTATCCTGTTGGATGAAGGCTGTTCCCTGTCTTACGGATTCATGGATTGTTTTCAACCTTTTGAAGTTGAAGGCCCAAGCTGGGGCTCGTGAGTGTCATCATGATCACTAAGCACCACCTTTGAAGGTCGTTTTATGTTTTTAATTTTTACCTTTTTGTGTTTACCTCTAATTGTAATAGGGATGGTGTTTCTTTCAGGTTTTCCTGTAACTATGGCCTTTTCAAAACAAGGTTTGTCCTTACTTCTGCGAGTGTTTATTAATTTTGTGTAAATTGTTTTCCCTTCTGGCAACGGGACGTCGGATTCGCCACCGCGTTTTTCTCTAGAGTTTTCCTTAAACGTTAACATTATATCAGATATGTATTTGTATAAAACTTTTATTCTTTTGGCGTGATCTTTAATTAATTTTTGCAAGTATCGTTTCTCGAAGTCTATATTGAATGCGTTTTCAGAATCTACATGGCCAAACACTACTTCAAACGGTGTTAAAGTTGTTACAGTATGAATCGCATTATTATATGCCATGATGAGTGATATAATAGATGCGGCGTCGGTACATTGTTGTTCGTATTTTGTCAGTCTGTTAATTTCAATTAAGGTGGAATGAAAACGTTCAACTATTCCCATTGAATTAGGGTTCCTAGGCGTGCCGATATGTATTTGGATTTTATAGAGTGACATCATTTCTCTCAATAAATCGTTGTTGAATTCAGTACCAGGGTCGCAGCTTATTTTCTTAGGTATGCCGTAAAATGAAAAGTATTTTATTAGTGCGCGGATAACGTCAGGTGTGCCGTTACTAGGAATTTCAATTGCCTGTCTTAGTTTGCTAAAAGCGTCAACTAAGGTGAGGTATGTTTTTCCTTCGATACTAAATATATCTATAATTAATTCCTGGAATGGGGCATCTTGCGTTTGAGTTAACTGTAAATATGGTTTCAAAGGCTTTCGGTCATATTTCATTTGTTTACAGGCTTCACAAGAATTAATTACTGCTGATATAGTTTCTTTCATGTTATTCCAAAAGAAGTGTCGCCTGATGCGTGTAAAAGTTTCTTGAATATCTCTGTGACAGGTTTTTCCGCGATGAAATTTCAGAATAACGGCATTCTGTTCATTTTCATCGTCAATAAAAACGATTCTTTCCGTAGATTCATAAAATTGAATTGATCCACCTTTAAAAAGCCTAATTACCATGTTGCTGAATTGTTTGCGATGTTCCGTATATCCGAAATATATAAAATATTTCTTTTTGGGTTTTATGTATTCTTTCAGGAATTGTTTGATTAAATAATTACACAATTACTCAATAATTATAGCTCACAGAATTTGATGTGAATCTAACTTATAATTAGGTACACTTACTTTAGGGGTTGCAGAATTTCATGCACTAACCTACTTACTTCTATGTTTCTTTAATGTACTTATTACAATTTACGTTTATACGAATTTAACTCTAACAAAGTCTTAAAACTATCGTTAAGATGAGAGATGTCGATCTCAAAATAACAAAAGAAAAGTGGAGAGGGCTGGATTTGAAAGGTGAAAAGGTGACTTACCAGTACATCGCTGCCTCAACACTCGCACAAAATACCCTTAACGCTTTTGGATTTGCGTTCTTGACAAATTTATTTGTTCTTTTGAATAGCCGTTTTTAGCAATCGCGACGTAGTTTCCCCTTTTTAGGTAAGCAGAATTTGATGCTCGAACCGATAATTGAGAAGTACGTGCAGCTAGAGCGACTATCCTGTCCTCAGCGCCAGTCAAGTAGTGGGTCCGCGAAAAAGGGTTTTTAAAAACTTAAAGTTAAAATGAGTACAACCGGTCCGATTTGAGGTCCGTTTAATACTAAATATTACAAGTATTCTATTATATTTATATCCTATTCTTAAAGGCCTACGTGACCGTTGTGCTGACACATTGTTCTCACGCTCTACAAGGAAACGTTACTTAGTAAGAACTAAGAGTGGTTCGTAAATCATGTAACAGCACTTCGGCTATTGAAATATAAAGGATCTTTGTACTACTATGTTGCAATGGTTTTTGTTTATATAAAATATAATTATCCTATGGTGGTGACACACGGGATTATATAACTATATTCATTGAAAATAAGAATAACAAAACTGAATGGCGCCAAAATCAGTACGACGCTACTACGCATGCGTAAAGCGGGTGCTGATACTAATAATAATCAAATATGTAATGACAGAAACATGACCCACTGAATATTTTGTTCAAAATTTGACTATAATACTAGTAGTAGTATTCGGTAAACAAGACATTATAAGTGCAAACAACAAAAATGGCGTATAAGTCAAGAAGCGTAGAGTATATGACAATAATTGACATATACTTACGACCAATCCGAATTATTATTTTTAAATAACGGAACTACACAGACTAACTAACTACACAAGTAAGCGTTACTTCCTAGGTAGTATCTAAATCTGAGTTACTCCCTAGTCGCGCCTAAAGAAGTTTTACTTCAATCGCGCGTAAAGGTTACACGCACACACTTTATTTTTTTAAATACCAATTAGTATCAGGATAGAAACAAGAAATTTAGTACAAGACTTGTGGTTAAAAACTAATTTTTATCACCTTCTAATTTCCTATAATGATATACATGTATCGTAGGAAACTTCGTAAATGAACTTAAACAAATACATCTGAGCTCTAATGACAGAACATGTATATATAGTGCTTTTCATGAAAGAAGTCCCGCGGTGATTTTTGGAACTAAATTTGACAGGTCGGCAATGTTGTCACTCGTCGATGTTATCAAGTTCGTTTGTTGTGGTAGATTTTTGTGAATTTTTAACTAGCTTAGTGCATTTTGAAGATTGATTACAATGCCAAAAGTTGAAAAAAGTTCGGCTCGAGAAATTATATTAAAGGTGAAAGAGTTCTGTGAAGCGGAATATAAGAATCAAGGTGTTTTAATACCACTAAACAATGTTCGGAAGAGAGTTGCCGCCATAACAGGTATTTTTTAGAGTTGCCATTTAATAATTTTTTGCTGTATTTATGGGACTTTTATGATATAAATTCGTTTTTGCAACAAAATTGAACAAATACATAACGTGATGAAACTAGGTAACTGAAATTAAAACATATATTACATATTACATAAGCATTATAAACTTAAAGTTACTATTATTTTTAATTGTTCATAATTTAATTGCAGGTGTGTCAGAGAAAACTGTAACAAGAATTACAATCGAAGGTAGAACAGCGGTGTGTATTTCGAAAAAAATTGTAACCCAACAATTATTATGCATTAAAACTCTGAATAAAAAATTGTATTGCTTTTCTTTACCCTATTTTCTCATCTTTTCCCTGTAAGTAGGTAGAGCACCGCTAATATAAGTAAATAAAAATATACTTTTTACATAACAGAAATATTGTTTCATCGAAGTATGCAGAAAATATGTAGTATTATTTGATAAATTACATCTGCTAAATGTAAATAATATAGGTAATTTTTTTACTCATAAATGGCAACATTACGTCATGCGATTGCAGCGCCGCGTCTGGGGGACTTCTTTCATGAAAAGGACTATAGCTGGTTTTCATTTATTTTTATAGACTACAGATTCATTTACTAAAACAACGTTCGCACCAAAACGTAAACCATAGAGTATGGTGACCGGTACAGAGATTACATATAAGATTAATAGATTATTGCATAATAATATGCTGTATCTATGTTACTTGTCTCTCTTATATTCGTTCTCAGACAATATTTGATAATTACTAATAAGATAAACTGTTATCTCCGCTGTGTAGTATCAGGCAATGACGTCAATTTTTAAAGGACATTCTCGTTTAAATTTTTTCGTCCATAACATCTGGAAAAAAAACATAAAAGATTGGACGAGCTTGAACACGAATTCGTTCTTAAAAAAATAATCTTTATTATTTGTATGACCTTTCCTCTTTATAAAAAAGGATGTTGTTGAATAACGCTTTTAAAGACTATTATAATTTAAATCTTAATTAAAATTTAACTGCCTTTGTAGCATATTCTGTAACCCACATTGCATGTACACTACATACTACATCGATTGGGAAGTACAACTGTACTATATATATTATATATATGGATCAAGGCAGAGAAAACTATGACTACTCTAATGAGAAGGTTACAGAATTTCGCTTAGATTAATTTTATCCATACACAAAATAACATCCTTCAGTAATTATACGCTCTACAATAAATAAGAGAATAACTTACTTTTAACGCTCTTCGAAACTTGGTAGACATGAGACTGAACAAAATCGGATTCAGTACAACACTAAACCAGGTATTCATTAACGTTATTCTGATTCCTGTGCTAAACCACTGAAAAAAAACGGTCAAAAAAAAGTCGGTATCTTTATATACAGATAATACCAAATCATTTAAACCCACCCACGTCACACGTGATGTTAAGCCAAATCTGTAAGGTGGAACTGGAACTTGTTTTAAATTAAATTAAACATGATATGATAAATCTAAGTTGATACAACTTTCATAATACAAAGTCTCAATTTTTTTTTTTAAAGATTTTATGGCGTGGTAACGAGACCTTTAAATCGAGTTTTATTTTTGTGGGGACTAATTTTCTTTTACCTTTAATTGAGTGTAATTTTACTTATTTTTAATTGTTTCACTTGTTAATTTAAATTATCCTTACTGTATTTTCTTTATCTATAAAAAATTAACATTTGAAGAATATAATATGGTTCATGAATGCGATCTCGTCTTTACAGAAAGTGCTATATTGCTATTTATTACATGAAGTTTTGCAAGGTGTTGTGGCCAAATCATTGATTGGTCTCAATAAATCATGCTTTAGAAAAAAACTATTGCTGAGAAAAGGCATCGAAATCTTAACCGCCGCCATTTAATATTTTACAAAGCGTAGATTGTCATAAACAATTGTGCACTATACTAATAATTGTATCAGCAGTGAGATTTTATTTACAATTCCATTCCTCAATTTTTTCATATATTAATCAACTAATTCTCGAAATTTTATTATTATCTTGTATTACATGTTTTAATTGTATTTTTAAATTTTAAATTTCTATTTTTTTTGTGAAACCTATGTTTACGTTAAATGTCACACATTTTAGATGTAAGATTTTGTAAAATAATTAGTAGATTAAGTACTTTGTGTGATGTCGTAATCTTAATAACTAAATAAATGATCTTACCCATTCAAATTGCATCAATTGTCGCATATCGTAGGCGAAAATCATTATACGATAGGTGAAGAATGGAAGCCAACAGATTAAAAACGATCCCGTCAGTGCTACTGAAAAATATTTAAGAGCATTTTGTTATCCAAACAATAATAATTTCATAATGACAAAAATGACCACCCATTTTTTGTCAATATTTTATGTTGATCAGATTTTGACGAAACGTTGTCTATGTGTTCAGTTAAAACACTTTGTGATTAAAAATTTTATATGTTTATTTCATTACAGCTCATCATCGGCTCATGACAAGAAAAATAGCTTATTACTCACCAATTATTTTGTGAACTCTTCGCCTGTTGTCACGGTGGTTGAAAATTTTTCCTTTAGAACTGGTCATCTCATTCTCATTCACTTTGAACGCTATCATGGTATACACAAATATCATAATCGCCAAAGGTATTACGAATGTAAGCAACGCAAGTATACCGTTAATTGTCCTCGCTTCTTCTGTCGGTACGGTGAAACATATCGATACTGTTTTCGTCTTTATATTTTTCACTGACCATACATCTGGTAGTGACTCCAGTATTGCTACAATCCATATGATTGTTATCACTTTTGATACTCGTTTCCAAACTGGTGATGTGTTTAATAGCAATGGGTACCATATTACTATGTACCTCTCAATAGCTAGAATCGTCATCATAAGAATTCCATTATTCCATAGACACGTTATGAAGAAAAATCTTAGCTGGCAAGTGAAATCATCAATTTTCGAAAAGTCTGTTACAAAGTCGTAAACATCCGCTAAATTGGTGAACGTAACTATTAGATCAGAAACAGCCAAATTGAATAGATAGTAATTTGTGGCAGTGTGCATGGATTTCACTGAGTAAATGACGATGCAAGTTAGGACATTACCGATAATACTAACGAAGAAAATGATTAGGTACACAACCACAAAAAATATATTCAACAAGTGGGGTTTTCCTTCAAACACTTTGATCAAAAACTGAGACCAAACCTCCAAGTCGTTTTCGTAACTTGTTTTATTCATGATGCTTTAGTTACGTGTAGCAAATATGAAAACTACCTTACATCTAAGCTCATACACGCTACCGTTGCTATAATAACCTCGCAAAGTAATGGTTATGATAATATTTGCTAATTCTTGTGTGTACTACGATTAAGTGGATTAAAAAGTGTTGACGCAATTAATGGTTTCGTCGAAGAAATTTGGGTATAGTAAATATAATTTGTTAAATGATGATGACAGGTTAATTTGGTTAAGGTAGAAAGTGGGTAAAACAATAAAATTAATATTTTTTTAATGAATTTATTTCATAGAATATTCACTTCCAATTTATCTAAAAATTATAGTATTATCTTAAATTATAATATAGAAAAAAACAAAAATAATCACGTAGAACGTTTCATAGCTTTACAATCTAGTCTTATCATACATTGCAATAACTTTTTACTGTGAGTAAGAAAATTGATTCATTATGAACTTAAAATGGTCAACAAAATGCAGGCGGTTTTTAAAAGGTTTAAGTTGTGCGAACTATTTCTTCAGTAATGGATGGACACACATTTTTTTATTATAGTTTCATACACAATTAAGCAGTGTTAGCCAGGTATCATCCCGTGCGAGTCTCATCCCTTAGGTAGTAGGTTCGAACCCCGGTTGTGCAACAATGGACTTTCTGTCTATGTGCGCATTTAACACTCGCTCGTACTTACAACTTAGACCTAAAATTTGACGGCATATGTCCGGAGAGTTCACCAAACAGAAATCTGAAACCCAGACGAAATAGGCTGTCGCGACGATGGTTTTTTGTTCATAGCATATGATTTGATATTAGGTAGTGATTTTACTGTCCGATAAGAACCATCCATGCAGGCACTTGGGTGCAGGTGTTGGTGTTCGGAATCTCGCACGACCCAACTCCTTGAACGTCCGAGCGTCCAGGACAAGTAGATCAACTGCGTTTTCATCGTTACTCCATAAGACGGCAGATAAGATCACTCCATCGTCTTCGTCCTATTAAATACATGACTTTTAATTACATAGCGAAATGTCAGAAGTTTTTGTACGAAACACAGGTACAATACACTTACAAAATCCTTCGTTGCCTAAAAATTCGTTTTGAAATGTTTTGTTTTTTAATTATTATAATCATAATCAAGTTGATTCTTAGAATTGTTAGCCAAGTGTACAAAGAAATAGCCTATAGGTAAAGTTAAACAAAAATAAATAATAGTTTAAAAAAAACTAGAACACACGCTTTATATAGAAAACTAAACTAAAAAACAGAAAATAAATTTTAATAAATACTAATTAAGAATAATGTAAATAATTCCTAATTTAGGCTGTAAATGGTAATGAACAAAAAATACTGGTATTATTGTGAAAAAGCATGGGTTGCTCGATAGACGAAAAATATGGCACAGAGCGCCCCACGTTTTTATTGTTTTTTTCGGATTATTGCATTGTCATCGATCTTTGACAGGTGCGCAAAGTTTGAATTAAATCTGTCCGTTAAAAGTAGGTCAAAATCGAGTCCGAAGGAGTCGGTTACATACATACATACATACAGGTGAAGCTAATATAAAGCGTATAAAAACTTACGACAGCACCAGGTCGAGGTATGAAAACGGGTTCACTAGGGTAACTGTACCTTTCTTTCCATGTTAATACTTCCCCTGTACTAATATTTACTTTCACAACCTGAAATAAAAAAAATAGACATCTATCTGCACAAAGGGCATATATACACTATTATATCTATCTTTGAACAGTAATAGTAGTAAAGCAAGTAACTCTCAACTCCAATTCACTTGCGAAGTCACTTCACTAAGGAATCGACCGTACGATTCATGGTTGTTTCTTTCTATACAGAAATGAATATTAGGTCCTTACATATGAAATTGATGTTTTGTCGGACTGGCCACTTTGACCTCAAATATATCTTCTTTGGTTAGGAATTTTAAATTCAATTTTTTACACCTATTTACCCGTGCTTTTTTTTCGAAAACCATGATTAATTTCATTTTCCCGCTTTAATTTTTTTTATTTGCGTCACTCTATTTATAAAAAGGAAGACATGAAATATCGCGTTATTTACGAGTACGAGTTGCACTGTGGCACCAGTGCTGCAGAAACGGCACGAAGGATTTATGATGTGTATAGTGGCGGTGTCGCAAAAGAAAAAACAAGCCCCGTGGACGGCCGAAGACCAAAGTTGATAACGAAGAATTGAACGCTATTGTGGAAGCGGATCCATCGCAAACTACGTCTGAGTTAGCTGCAGGGTACGGTGTTAGTGATAAAACTGGATTAATTAACCATTCGTCAGCGTCGCGATGCTCATGTTCTCCATCTCCTATATTCCATTCTGTTCAACCCTAAAACTGCTTCCTATCTCAAAAATGATTTCAAATTTTTGGGATCCCATAACAATAACTATAGCTTACGCTCTTCCGAAAACTATATCCTTGAAATTCCGTGTCATAACTCCTCCTTTCTTGGCGAATCCTTTAAGATCTCTGCAGTTAAGCTATGGAACTCGCTTCCAGTCCCTATTCGCTTAGCTCCTTCTCTATCTTCCTTTAAATTTCTTCTTTACAAACATTACCTGTCCATATCGTATCCCTAACTTTAATAATAGGTACCTACCAACTGTCGTGAGACTGATCTTAATTTAGCGAATTAAAAATGATTCATGTGCATTCATGTGTTTTTATTATTATTATTATTATTTTTTCATGTATTCTTTATTAGTTTAGTTTGTTTTTTGTTCCTGATAAGTTTCCTTTTCTAAACAATTAAATGTAATACATGTATTTTTGCACTTCTTGCCTTTCTTATGTAATTTAATACTTTTTTTTTCTCACAGTGGTTGCCTGGAAGAGATCGATCGATTCGGGGTATTTGTTGTGTTTCTCCGAGGGAGTCGGTACGGAATAAGTTTAAGGAATTAAATATTATGACACTATCTGGTCAATATATTCTTGAAGCCTTGTTGTATGTCCAAAAAAATATAAACGATTTTAAAACAAATGGTGACTTTCACCAGTATAATACGCGAAATAGAACTAATTTGAGTGTACGACCAACCAGGCTCCAAAAGATAAACCACTCCTTATATGGAAATTGTATTCGTTTTACAACAAACTCCCAAGCGAAATTAGAGAATTATCACTAAATAAATTGAAAATTAATCAACAAAGCTTTTTATAAATTTGAGGACTACTTAAATGATCCTAATCCTTGGGATTGAATTGCTCCAGTTCAAACAATTTGTATGACAATACTTGGCGATTAAAAAGAGTGGCGGAAAGTTTCTTGCCAGTTCTTCTTACCTGCTCTACGCCCTTGACTTGCGAACTGGTAGTAAATGTAAATTTACGATTAATTTAACTTGACGATTCAAAAGTGTACTTGGTTACCCACTTGAATAAAGATATTTTGAGTTTGAGTTTGATCGCTCGAAAGCGATAAGGCCGCCAGTTGCTCTCCTTTTTATTTAATTATGTCAATTGTACTATATTAATGTATATGCAACGAAGTGTCAATAAATAAATAAATAATACAGTTAATAATACACTTGAAGGAAATTGGAAAGGTGAAAGAGCATGAAAGATACCTTATGAATTGAGTGATCAATCGCTCTAGGACACTGCTGCTTCACGACAACGCTAGATCTCACGCTGCACAACAGACTGCTACCAAATTAAAGGAGCTTCAATTGGAATGTCTAAGACATCCACCGTACTCCCCGGACCTTGCTCCAACTTCTTGAAAAATTCAACTCTGATGGGGCCGTTAAAAAAATCTACTTTTTGTTTCTCCCATACAATACGTCAATTTCATATGAATGGACGTAATATTTTCTCTTTCAATGATAGAAAATATGTCGAAGATACTGGGCATGTTCTAGTTAAAAAAAGGTTCATTGTCTGGTGTCACATGCAGAAATTTACCAACACTAAAAAAAACATTTAATAAAACAGTTACAGAAATAAATTAAAAGGTTGGAAACAGTTACAGAAAAAAATTAAAGGAATGATATGTTATTTTTATTCATTTTCAAAGTCACTAATCGAGCGGCATAAATAATAAATATATAAAGTAGCACATACCGCCCCAGCATCCTCCCTTGAAACATCTGATATATTTCCATAAAAATAATTATACGGCCGGCCTAAAAACAATAAAAACTTAGTACCTAATGATCTTCTCACTTTCTTAATATTTGATGAATAGTGCATGATAACATTTTAAATGTCGTTTCGAATTTAATAGTGTAATGCAACTGTGGGTAGCGAGCGCAGGGCAAGCGTGTTCTAGCGTCTCGGTCATTCACCCAAGGTCACTGACCACATTCCTCGCCACACGTCACTGCTACCGTAGCTGCACACTTTTACACAACTATTCTGAATTATTAACACTAAATATACCATTATATAAATCATAGTTAATCCTGGGCATCTCAACGCCAATGTCAGCAATAACCTCTGAATGCACAAGGGTCATCTCTGGGGCATTTAAGGGAATGTGAAATCTCCTTGGCCTCGTAGAACACCACTTGGCATAGTCCAGGTTGCTGTGGCTTGCCTGAAATTTGACACTAATAAATTTTTATTACTGTTAAAAACCAATAATAACTTTTATGTATAGTAAATCGACACGAAGAAAACTCATAGTACGTCGTATGTTAAACGGCTTTATAGGGGAATAACATTTTTTTTATCAAAGTCACAAACCACAGAATGAAATAGACAGAGCGGTGCAAGAGCTTTGTCCAGGATGAGGAGGAAGGGGGATAAAGAAGGTGGACAAGTTTACAGAAATCTAATATACTATAAAATTCTCGTGTCACAATGTTCGTTCCTATGCTCCTCCGATACGGTTCGACCATTTCGATTCTTATGAATTATTTATGCATATTCAGTAAGTCTGAGAATCGGGTACTATCTATATTTCAAACCCCTAAATTATATACCCCAAATTTTATTTTTTATCTTATGGATAAGTTTTTTTATTATGTGCATTAAAAAATTCTTCATGTAATGCCACATGATAAAAAAAAACCCTTAATTTTCACCCCTCTACGATCAACCTCTATATTTTATTATAGTAGATAGTTATTTCTATTGAACTAAAAAAAAATCCTAGGAATAATTTACATGGCAAAACAACGTTTGCCGAGTCAGCTAGTTCCATATAAAATTATGTTATATTTCATTGTTTTTTGCAATATCAATTAAATTATAAGGACGTTAATCTTGGGGAACTTCCTCAACCTGTCGACGGCGACGTCAGACAGTCGACGTTCTTGGTACTTTAAAACGCGTTTGGGTACATCAAAAATTCTATTTAAAACCTAACCTTAATCGCATCTACAAACATAGCATCAATGATCTTAGCATCCTGGTATGTACACATGTCAAGCAACAACTCCCCATCTCGTTCGAAGCAGTTAACCACGTGAAGGAAGAAGACAGTCGGTGTTCTATACCGTTTCACTGTTCCGTCAATACGACTGACTGTTACGATATGGGTCTGAAATAAAAATATTATTCTAAAGTAACTGCATAAGAATCGACGCCGTGATAATATTTAAAAACGCTAATGCTTTTTTCTCATATCTTTAAATTTGGTCATTTGCTTTAATATTTTCCTATTTTTATAAATACACACGTGTCCCTTTACAACTAGTGATAACTGTGAATTTATGACGTCCCAGTACATTTTTAACAAGTTCAACAGTAAAGTTTAAGCTTACAAAAAAATAAAACAACTGCCCAATGATACAAATTATCATAATAACATTTTTAAAATTAATACTCAAAAATCATAACCACAAGAAATTTAGTATTATGATAATGACAATAAAGATATTTACGGTTCAGTTCAATATTCTTTATATCTCGCTTGAAGAATTCATTTGCGAACTCACTTACCACATCGCCGTTAGAATCGAAATCTGTTCTAGTTTACATACATATTTACTTTAAATAACTTAACATATTTATGATATAACTTACCTCATATTCAGAATACCAGTTTAGTGCAGACACATAAGCGTCGCCATTTATCTGACATTTTAAGTATTTCGATATTGACAAGGCCAAGGGTTGCTCGATCAGAACAAAGTAATTTTCCGACATTCCTGTAAAAATATAAAACAGTTAGTTGTAGTGTGAATGTAGTAGCTGAACCAGCCATCCATTGTATATGCAAAAGAATCCACAGGCAAAAAGTAGTATATATTTTTTTACCGTTTATTACCTAACATCCTAAACAAACTTACCTTAACTCGAACTTTACTCGAACGAGATAAAATACATGAAGTTGTTATGTTTATTAACCAACTAAACAAATTAGGTTATCAGTTTGTATGTATTTTTGGGTTTGGATAATATTTGAGTAGCAACATCTATGTATATATGTTGCTACAAATAGCAGGCCACTAAAACCTTTACCTCATTTTTTTATTTAAATTACGTAAAAGTCAAGTTTCATCAAAATGGGTTTAGTAGATTTTTAGATATGGATTCCCCGCGATTTTAAGATATGGGTATGACGTGTATATTACAGGTTAGGATATTTTCATATTGACGTAACAGGTTTGACCCACCAGCAATAAATTGAGATTAAAGTAGCTAAATCTTTGTCTATTTTGCACCAATTTAATTTATTTGTTTCAGCATTTCATCTGTAGCAAGAAGTACACGCTTTACCATAAAATTTCATATACACAACTTCACGTATTTTTCTTATATTATTACATAAACATACCAAATGAATGCATGTAACAGGGATGAATGTACCATCGAGTGGTGACCGTTCCCACAATTTCTGCTGACTCAAACATGTCACCTGAAAGCGAATTTTACTAAATGTATATACAGAATGATTGGCTAAACTAAATAGATCTAGTTTGTGCATATCAGGGGCGATACTAGCGCACGACTCTCAAAGCGCGATGTCGAATCCTGTGCATTATTATATTTGCGAAATTATACTTTCTAAGGCATGTTACACTTGAACATCGATTCGTTAAACACAAAAAACTGATAAACTTAATATAGGTATTAAGTTACATAGAAAATATATAGAAGATATAAAAGAATCGACTTACTCGACTCGAAATAGACCTTCATTTGGAATTATAATTTATTACCTTTTTCCTTATATGGAAATTTGACTATTAAATTTTTTATTCTGCCTTTCACAATCTGCAAACCAACGTTGTATACATCCCCTGAAATGCAAAAATATTGCAAATTAGTATTTATCGATAAGGACGATTTTGTAAAAAAGCACTTTCACTTATCTAAATTTAACATTAGGGATCCACCTTATTGATAAAAACTAAATTAGTTTAATTGCACACTTTTTAGCAGTACTTTGGTTTGGCCTTTCTGTCATAGCCACAGCAAAGCTTGGCCGAGTCAACTAGTAAATGTATAAAAAACACTATATGTCGCCATTTCGTGTATGACTGTGTATGTAAGGTCGTAGTTTCGAACCCTGGCTGAGTACCAATAGACTTTATCTTTAGACTGTCTATATAAATATCTTTACGCTGTGAGGAAATGAGACAAATGAGTGATTCAAACGAGACAATTAGACTGTTTTTTTATGAATACCGTTTTTTATCTTTATACTGAGACAAAAAGGAGCGGAGGAGATGATTAAATAGAGCAGAGCTCTTGCCCGTTCTTGAATAAGTTATATTTGATTTTATTGCGATGATCGGGCATTGAAGGAAGCTTGCTTTATCCGGCCTAGTGGTAGGAGACCAGTAGACCAGCGCAGGTACCGCTGGATGGAAAGTGGAGGAGTACCTGATGCAGCTAAAAGCCAGCAATTGGAGAAAGTGACCAGGACGCTCTCTGGAGCTTTCTCGTTTTGGGTCGTTGACCCAGCAGAGTGAGTGAATAACTGATTGCAATTAGTTTTTGCATACCATTATTAGCTATATGCGGGTGCGCAGTATGTGTGATAACAACTGAATCCATCAGATTACGTCTATCCATCGTCTCTAACGTCATTGGGTCTATTCTGCAAAAAGTTAAAATAATATTAAAAAACGTTTTCAAACTTACCATATAATCTCTATATATATAAAATTCTCGTGTCACAATGTTCGTTCCCATACTCCTCCGAAACGGCTCGACCGATTCTTATTAATTTTTTATGCATATTCAGAAAGTCTGAAAATCGGGTACTATCTATTTTTCAAATGCCTAAGTGATAAGGGGTGTCCAAGCCTAGATAATATTTTTTTATTATTTTTTATTATGTGGCACTAAAAAAGACCTCTCTACGATCAACCCCTTTTTTTATTATTGTAGGTAGTTATTTTGTAAATGTTTCCTAGAAATAATATACATGGCAAAACAACGTTTGCCGGGTCAGCTAGTATATTTATAAAAGGTAAAAAAGCGATGATCTAATAAATATTTAATACTTCTTTCGGTTTAATATAAAAAATATACAAAAGAAAGTAGATCACCTATAAAGTAAAGGCACTTCCGTGAGTGCGTATATTTCATCACCAAACGGATAAATAGATATCACAGCATTGTCCGTCATGTGGTTGGCTGGGTCAAATACTGATGAGAATCTGAAACGCATCAATTGCCCCAATTATGCACTTCATAATATACTTAGGAAAGTTTCTTGATGAATGTTTCCCGCTTTTAGTAAAATATAGTTCAGTTTTCTGTATGTTTATATGGGCAGAGTTATTGGGACGAAATCAATCAAGCATACAAAAAAAATATAAAATATATCTGAATGTATTATCAATCTTTAGAGCTGCAATATTTATAAATGTATAAAAAAACACTAAATGTCGCCATTTCGTGTATGACTGTGTATGTAAGGTCGTAGTTTCGAATCCTGGCTGAGTACCAATAGACTTTATCTTTAGACTGTCTACGTATATATATTTAACACTCGCTTATACGGTAAGGGAAAACATTATGAGGAAACCGCCATGCCTTAGACCCAAAAACTCGATGTTGCATGTGTCAGGTACTGAAGGCTGATCACCTACTAGCTTATTACAAAAAAAACACGAAATAGATACTCAAAGCTGAGACTATAACCAGGTTGTAGCCCAACTGGTTTTGTATCTAAAGTAAAATCTATACACAAATTTAAATACCAAATTATTAAACTTTCATAAGGGAAAACATTATTATCATTATTATTATTATTATTATGTATATAAACACACTAGCAGCCTAATAAGCTGATGTGTGCGTATTTTGAGATTTGGATAAATTATCCTATCTATTTTTAAAGAAGTTCAAAGATGGTGCACTGATTACACTTTCCGGAAGCCTATTCCAGTCGGCCATTTCTCGGTTTGGGAGAAAGTTCTTTAGAGAATTTGTGTTATGTTGAGTGGTCTTAAGTTTTAAAACTACCCCTCAAATGTGTATATTCACTTTAAATAAAGAGCGTCTTAATTCTTGGAACATTATAGTTGCCAGTGAGGATTTTATAGGTTTCAATGAGATTTCCTTTTAATCTCCTACTTCCTAAATCAGTAAGGTCAAGCGCTTTCAGACGCTCATTATAAGATTTGTTCCTGAGTGACTTGATTATTTTCGTGACTTTTCTTTGAACCCTGCTATCATAGCATAAAACATGCTATCCAAATCTACAAAGATTACAATCAATATCTTGTTTGGACTTTACTTAAATATTTAATTTTTACGATAAATTGCTAATTACTCCGGATTAGTGCCTCACGATAAACTTATATCAAATATTAATATGTTTTAATGAATTCCATAATGTTACTGTAATTTTATATTTCCTAATAATATGGTATATATTCTTTCTACTCAGTGTGCTACTACCCGAACTCCCGAAGTGTAGAAGTTATTAGTGGTTGAATCCGACCCGTGTAGCCTTAAACCCGGAGTTCACTAGGGAGTCATGTAGCAGACACTTTTCTGCGTAATTTATCAACTTTCTGAGTAAACCTATTTCTTGCGAGTTGTATCTCGCGGTTATTGCAATATCAAACACTGTTTAGAAATTGAGCCGGTCTTGCAAGCTTAAGCTCCGTAATTGTTTATATTATTAGCATCTATCTAAATTTTAGTGAGGGTACATAATATTTTAATTCTGCCGATCGCCACACTTGATTCAGCACTTGACGTAAATTTAAGATAAATGACGTAAATTTTGTCAATTATATATATATATTTTTGGTGAGCATTAGGCCTGATATATTTAGGCGAGATATGTACCTACTCCTACTATTTAAAGTCAATTAGTATGTAACAACGGTCAACGAACTGTTCTTAGTGGTAAGTAATTCTTTGGATTACTTCTTTTAAGCCTAGTGAAAGCCTACCTGCCTGAAACAATTGTTTTGTCGAAGAATACACGGTCTCTGAGATATACACCTCGTACTGTGCCATGGAAGTCTTACTATACGGATAAAATTGTAAGGATAAATATTTTTTGTTACATATACTGTATATAGTTTAATTAAAATGGCACATACTTGTCAAAAATAGTCTGGCAAGGGTCCGGTACCGCGCTCGTAGCGAATTCTGTGACCACAATACGATTCGCAGTCTGGTTTTTCTTATACGTGTTCGATAATAAGAACTTACATTGGTAAGTGACTTGGCCATCGAATATCGCAAATCTGAAATTAATAATAATAATAAATAGCCTTTATTGCTGACACCCATACAATGTAATAACAATAATTATTTAAGTTACATAAAAAAACACTTAATTCTAACACATAAATAAAACTTAGTCTAATGCATCATATGACCCGTTTTTGGTAATCAGCGTGTCCTGTGACACGTAGGCCTCTTCCAGCTGTTTCCATTCTTTTCTGTTATTAGCTCTTCTTGTCCAAGTTGTGCCTCCTATTATCTTAATATCGTCTGCCCATCTCTTGGTCGGTCTTCCTCTTTTCCTTTTTCCATCTCGTGGTTGCCATTCTGTAATTATTTTTGTCCATTTCAACCTGCTATCTCTCGTCATGTGCCCAGTCCAGCGCCATTTCAACTGCCTTATTTTCTTTATAATGTCTTCTACTTTGGTCGTTGATCTGATCTCTTCTGCTCTTTTTCGATGTCTCAGTGTTACACCCACCATGCTTCTTTCCATTCCTCTTTGGCATGTTCTCAACTTTAGAAGATGTTTCTGAGATAAAGCCCAAGTCTCGCAGCCGTATGTAACACATGGTAGGATACATAGATTGAACACCTTTTTCTTAGCTACTATTGGGAAGTCTTTACTTTTAAGTACTTCCTTGAGTGACCAAAATCTCTTCCAGGCGCTAGACACTCTTCTTTCTATCTCAAGATCCATTTGGTCATGAAATGATATTATTTGCCCTAAATATACGTAGTGATCAACATATTCGATAGTATCTCCTCCTATTTGTATCATAATAGTTTCTCTATTTGTCATTATTTTCGTTTTAGATTTGTTCATAGAAAGCCCAACTATCTTGCTTGCTTCTGTCAGCTGTTGCAGCATAGTTTGAAGCGTCTTTGCGTTATCTGAAATGATCACTAAATCGTCTGCGAATCTTAGGTGGTTCAGTTGTCTGCCGTTTATGTTTATGCCGACATTTTCCCATTCCAAATTTCTAAATAAACTCTCCAAAATGGCTGAGAAGAGTTTTGGGGACAAAGGATCGCCCTGTCTCACACCCCTGGCTATAGGAAATTCTTCACCCGTTGTCTCTAGTTTGATATAAGCCGTGCTACTTGTATATATATTTCTAATTATACGTATGTATTTTTTTGGTATACCTTGTTGTATTAAGGCTCTCCAGAGGGAATCGTGCTTTATAGAGTCGAATGCTTTACTGTAGTCTACAAAAGCGATGTATAGTGCTTTTCCGTATTCTTTGCACTTTTGTATTAGCTGTTTTATAACATGTATATGATCTACAGTTGAGAATCCGGATCTGAATCCAGCTTGTTCCATGGGTTGTTGTTCATCCATTGCCTTCGTTACTCTTCGCAGGATCATTTTGGAGAAAACTTTATACATGTTGGACATAAGGCTTATAGGTCTATAGTTTTCTATGATGTTCCTGTCACCCTTTTTGTGGAGCAGTGTAATTATGTTCTTCGTCCATTGGGAAGGTATGTATTCCGTTTTTAGTATGGTGTTGAATAGTTCAGTAAGTTTTCTTAGGTTCCCTGGTGCTGCTGATGATACTTTGATCATCTCATTAGTTATGTGATCCGGTCCAGGCGCTTTTCCATTTTTTAGGCTTTTGATAGCATGCTCCGTTTCTGAAAGGAGAAATTTAGGTACCTCTTCTTCGTCTTGTTCAAGATTTACTGAATTCTGTAAAGTATTATCAGTCTCTAGTGAGTAGAGGTTTCTATAGAAGTCTGTTGCAGTTTTCAATATATCTTTTCTTTTCGTCTGTTGTTTGCCTACGTAGTTCTTAATGTTCGGTATCCATTGTTTTGTTTCTACGAGTTCTTTTAGAGCTTTTTTAACTCCTCCTGTCTTAGTTATGTGGTAATTAAGTGCTTCTATTCTTCTTTTGTTCCTTTCTTTCTTAATATTGTTACTAATTTTCTTACTTACTTCTGATATCAATTTTAGATTTTGCTTGTTTTTTCCAAGTTTTAAGAGCTGTTTTCTTTCTTCCATTAGCTCTTGAGTTTCTTTTCCAATTTGTTTCTTGTTAGTTTTTGGGGGATTGCGACTTAGAGTTCCAAGTATTTCATTTACTTCATTGATATATTTTCCTTCTATCTGGTTTTTGACTTCATTGTCAGGGATTTGTTTTACTATCATTAGCTTTGTTTTTGTGTTGTATTTATTTCTACTTTTCTTTGGTTCGATACATTTTATGGTGGCTCTTACTAATCGATGATTGGTGTTGAAGTTGAGTTGATTTAATACACTAACGTCCTGGAAGGGTTTCCTATTGTTGGTTCCGATGTAGTCGATTTCATTTTTGTGGCGTCCGTCCGGTGATATCCATGTCCACTTCTTCGCCGTAGCTTTTTTGAAGAAACTGTTCATGAATGCTAAATTATTTTCGAGAGCGAGATTGAGCATTCGTTCTCCATTTTTGCTCCTTGGGCCGAAGCCGAAGTCGCCTATGATGTTCTCTTCACCAGGACGTCTGCGTCCTATTCTACCATTGAAATCGCCCATAACTATGATGTTTTTGGAAGTATTTTGTAAAACTGTAGTCAATTGGTTGTAAAACTTATCTTTGGTATGTTCTTCATGATTTTCAGTAGGTGCATAAATTTGTATAATTGACCATTTGTCCTTGAAACCTGGAAAATTTATATTAAGAATGGCTATTCTATCTGATATGCCCTTGAATTCTTCTATATTTGGCTGTAAGTATTTTTTAACCATAAAGCCTACTCCATAGGATCCTTTTGTTTCGCCTTTATAATAGAAGATATACTCTTTATGATCTTCAATGCTTTCGCCTATTCTTCTTATTTCGCTTAATCCTAATATGTCCCAGTTAATCTGAAATTAATACAGTTCTATTGAACCAACCATAAAAGGTATTACTTATGATCTACGCATAGAATAAATTAGTATCCTCAATAATCACTTATTTTTTTTTAATATAAAATATTTGTATGTTTGTAACGAATAGACACAAAAACTACAGGACTTCAACTGAATGCTGCGTTATCCGTGAGTGAGTGTTGTGGGCTTCAGCGTATGAGTCTAATCCCTGAAGTCGTAGGTTCGAATCCTGCTATGCACCAATAGCCTTTCTATGTGTAATATGTCGGGCACACAAGGCCTACTTGACTGTTAGAAATTTTTTTACCACGAAACAGATACAGAAAACTGAATCCCAAACCTACAAGGTCGTAGCACCACTGCCTTATTGCCTGAGGCTCATGGGCAATATTTATTTCCAAAATATGTCCAATCGTGAATAGCAGGGAAGAACCGCTAGTAATATTTAGTTTTGTTTTCTTATAATGCAAACATAACATGTAATGATATAAATCTCAAATTTTCGCACATTTCAGTAAAACTCTAATTTCTTGTTGATCGATAAATAATATCAAACAAACCTATGTAAAAGTGCCGATCCATCGAAAATATGTTGATATTCATATTTTCCAACTTTTAAACGGCCTGGTCCATTTCTCAGGAGACTTCCGCGAATCCAGGAGGGAATTTCTCCTGAAAATCAATATTGATATAATCGATGTATTATATTTATTATTTTTTATGAAAACATTTAAAATGCTCGACCAAGAGTACCTAGAAAGTTTGATAGGTAGGTACTGAGCGATCAAACTCGTCTGTTTAGTAACAGAAAGTACTCCTCCTGTTATGCCAGCCATTTCATCAAATGATGAATGCTGCATGTCATCTATAAACATCTCTCTTACTATCTCTTCCGATAGACGCCACATAACGTATTCAAAATTCAAAAAAATTCACCGATAAATCGAATTCCGGCAACGCACTTGCGAGCCTTCTGGCATTGTGAGTGTCCATGGGCGGCGGTATCACTTAACATCAGGTGAGCCTCCTGCCCGTTTGCCTCCTATTACATTAAAAAAAAAAAAATTCAGCGATTCTATGAGTTTAAACAACTGATAGATAAGATTGTTATTAATCAGATGTGTTGGATAATTTTTTAAATCGGATAATGATGGATGCATCCAGGCGACAAATTATTATTATATTTATGTATTATTGTATTTATATAAAAAATGGTCTTTTTAAAAAATATTATAGATAAAAACACCTGTGGAGCTACAGCCGTTAAGGTCTCTGTGTCTGTTTAATGATCAAATTTGTTTATAGGCAAGTAGGTGAGCAGCCTGACACGCCGCTTCAGGGTGTTTTTGGGTCTAATTCATGCCAGTTTCTTCCATGTTTTCTTTTGCCGGACGAGCGAGAAATGTTCCTATAGACAAAAGACAGAAGCCGGCTTCGAACCTGCGTCCTCAGATAAGAGTTGCACGCTGATACCACTAGGGCAACACTGCTTTACGTTTTTATCGGTAAGAATTTTTTTTTACACATTAGAGGTTGGGAATTGTTTAGTTGAGAGGTGTTGTTAAAATTGTTCGACATTTTTTATCGAGGCTAATGTGATAGGTCCCGAGTAGGTTATAATAACGCAATGAAGTCATTGGCATCAGCCATTTTGTATAACAAAGCATAATAATAATAACAATGTTTAAATGATTAATATTCTCTAATAATACCTAAATTGCAAAATTATAAAAAGAAAATTTTACAATGAAATTATAATAATAACACTTTATTTATATCATATGAACACAAAACAGGAAAAAACTAAAATTAAATAAATGAAGACAAAGGATGTAATAATGTTAAATTTTTATATTATAAAGCAACAAAGTGTAAATAAATAAAATGGGCAGTCTTACTGTTAGAAGTTTCTTTCAAAAATAGTCGCCGGCGTCGGAGGTAATTTAAGGCACAGCACTCAGTATGACTGTTAACATAATTAAAAACTACAAATGCTTCAATAAAAGGTTTACGCACAGACATTGTTTCCTATAAATACCTATTATACTTCCTTCCAAAGGCTCTGTTACTTCTTTCTCACATGTCCGCAACAAAACGCTAGAGTCATATTGGCTGTGGGTTCCCTTTTCTTTAATTTCCGACATTATCAAAAACTTAAATCACTGCACGCATCTTATTCACAACTGCAAGGGTTTCCGTTGAAAACACCAATTTAAAGAATGTATCGAGTCAGGAACAAAGGGCATTATATTAAAGGGTTCTGCAGAATTATTAAATGTATAAACTGAAACTCAAAATATCTTTATTCATATAGGTAAAAAGTACACTTATGAACGTCAAAAAAAATTAAATTAACTGTAAATTTACATTTACTACCAGTTCGCAAGTCAAGGGCGTAGAGCGGGCAAGAACTGGCAAGAAACTCTCCGCCACTCTCTTTAATAGCCAAGTTTTTAGTCATACAAATTGTTTGAACTGGAGCAAATCAATCCCAAGGATTAGGGTCATTTAAGTATTCGTCAAATTTATAAAAAGCTTTATTGATTAATTTACGTTTAACGAAGGCTTTGAATTTATTTAGTGATAATTCTCTAATTTGCTTGGGAGTTTATTGTAAAAACGAATACAATTTCCATATAAGTAAGAGTGGTTTATCTTCTGGAGCCTGGTTGGTCGTCAGTGTCTGCTCCACAGAAATTAGATTGCCATAGCCTTCATACAGCGAATACTTAACATTAAGAATATTCTACAATTCTAATTCTAGGTGTGAAGATTTTTGTGGTTACCAATTTAATAAAGGGTTTTATCTTACATATAACTATACTATATCCTGGAATCCACCTAATAATTACAATCAGGCTATTGTGTGCATAATTGCTGTTTGTAAAAACAACAAGGAAATATGTGTTATTATTTTTCTTTAAATGGTATAAGACTCACATATTGATTAAATTAATTTAATTATATTTTTTTTATAAATAATTCGAGATTTTTTTTAATTAGTTGGTTTTTGCAGTTGTCTTTTTGACTTCAACTCTATAATAGACTTTAGAGTAAGATCGTTTAGTCTATTGAGTCAAAGCATACATTAAAATCCCCACAAAAATTATTATTATATTTGTGCCTATATAATATATATTAAAATATATGTTATAAAAATCTATATAAGATTTTCTGTAGGATTTAATGGTCTGAAGATAATATTCATTTAATTTAGAATATTAATTTCCATAAAATCATATTCTAAATTAAATGTATGTTTAAAATTAAATTACAGAAATTCAAAACTTACATTCTTAAGTATTTCATAAAGTAGGTATTCATATTGAGAATAAAAGATTCCTTCTTTTAAGTATAGACATAAATATAATTCAAAATCGATACAATTTATTTTTCCTTCGTATTCTATATTAAAAATTGAACCCTATATTTTAGCAAGGTGACACAGATAACTGTATATAATTCATACAAAGATACATTATAATTACGATAATAACAATTAATTATATTATCACTAGAATTATTTTTAGCAGAAACGTGACAATAAAATATAAAATTGTTTAATTAGTCACCTCATTATAATGATTATAAGTGCGAATGAGCATATGGTAATTTCAATATGAAAAAGTGAAAAGAGTATATTATTGACAAAACATTATTTAATAGAGAAATAACATTTTAAATCACAAAAATTGTTGAAAAAAAATTACTTCGCACATTCAGACTGATTAATTGCACAAAAAATCGCAGAATCAGCAATAAAAATATTGGTATGTAAATGTCATTGTAATTATCATAATGTCATAATAATAAGAACAGTTAAGATATTTATGTGTTGTCGAAACTCGAAAAAAAATGTATTATTATTATCATATATTTAATAGTTGCAGTAAGTACGTGTGCACGGACGTACCGATAATGTTCATAGGATTTGTGGTTTATGATAGCATTCCCACACACACTTTTTAGTTTACCCTAAATATCCTTTTGGAAATGGTAAATAGCATATATGGCAACGATAGTAACATCTTCATTCGTGGCCATAGACGCTGCAAAGCATTTACGATTTCAATTTTAAGGAAGCTTCGTTATTTATCCAAGGTTAACAATTGTATATTAACTATTTCTCATTACGTCATAAACAGTCAAATAAATCCAGTTACGTATGGTTTTATTTTACTTCCTTGTTTATAATTTTACATATTTTAATAAATAAAGCGTCCTTTTAGTTGTGTTAAAAACTTCCAAGCTATCCGAGTATCGCGTACTGGGTGACGGTGAATGACTTTTACTTAAAAGATTGGTGTAACTATGTAAAATAAGTAAACATGTTTGTTGGATGTTGAAAAATATGCAGCGCTACGCAAAATTTTAAAATTTATTTATAAATATTATTCTAAAATATATCAAACAGGTATTTAAAGATGCGGAGGATGCAAAAATACAACATAACCCGTTATTTCGTTTATTTTATGCTAACCATCAACATCAAGCTAAAAATATATAACTGCTTATATTTATATTAGATCCTTACATTATGAAATTGACGTTTTTTCGTACTAGCCACTTTGACCTCAAATATAAGGGATATTTTTGGTTAGGAATTCCAAATTAAATTTTTCTCGTGCATTTATTTTTCGAAAAGCACGATTCATTTCATTTTCCCGTTTTGATATTTTTTTCTTCGAGTCACTATTTATAAAATGGAAAACATAAAAGAGCTTTATCTTCGTAGAAAAAGCGCTGGATGTTACCATACAATTCTAAAGAATATTCGTTTCACCTATTCAATCATATATTTTTTTCTATGAAGACATTCGTACCTATTTTAATTGGAAGTAAACATCAAAACACATGCAATTTAAACCACCTTCTCCATTTATCTGTCGGTTGAATACTTACATAATAATGATATATAACATCTTCTTTAGGACGCTGATATCTTGTACAAAAGACGGAAACAAGACTTACTGCATCTAAATTTAAGAATATATATATATACAAAAACAGACAAAATTTATAACCCCCTACATCTATAGGAATATTGAAATAAGTTATCTAATATCCAAAGATTCTTAAGTATATTAACAATTAGATTGTGTAAGCCTGTTACATTCCGTCGCCACTATTTGATCAATTCAATCAAATTATTCCATCTTGTACCGGTACGCGTAAACTTAAGTAAATTCATTCGATCGTTAATTAGGTTTATACATAAAAAAAACAATTGATTATAGGCATATAAAAAATGATACTTGCAATAACAATGTATGTATAATAATTTAAATATTAATTTTTAAATGTTAACAATGAAGTCAATGACTTAAAATAATATTAAATTTAACAACTGATTCACCATTTATGGTATTTTGTTATTGAAGTATTAAGCGATTTAATTTTATTATGATAATACAACTGGTTTAAAAAATAAAATAAACCGTTTGGTATTTATTCATTCTTTTGTGGGTATAAACCACCCGTGTAGGCATTTAGGCGCCGGCGATGGTGTTTTGAAAGTGGTCCTTGCTAGCTCTTTGAGGTCTTTAGCGTTCAATATTAACAGCGACACACGGCGCTCGTCGTTACCACAGACAACAGCACTGATAATGACACCATCGTCCTCGTCCTATAAAACATATTTTAAGCTGTCACAAAATTACCGCCCATGATGAAAATGTAAAAAGACAGACAGGCGCGTTTCGTTTGTTTGTGACTGGTCAACAGAATCTATAGTCTACCAGGCGTTGACAAGAGACACGATTCATCCGTTTGACCAATAACAATCAAACGTAAGTACCTTCTATCGTTGTGCATTCTCACTACTCAGTGCTGTCAATCTCGTCTCGTTATAATTGAGCTGTGTCTTAGCAGATCTAACTCTAAGCAATGTAATTTAACTTAGGTTTGGGCTTCAAAATAAACAATTATTTATTTATTTATTACATTACAAATAAAAACAAGTACATAACATAATTTATTAGGGTCGCAACAGCGGGCTTATTGGTAACAAGCAATATCTTCCAAGCAACCCTAGTAAGAAAAAAAATAAAAATAAAGAAGAGTATAATAACATAAACAAAGTTACAAGTAACACTTAAAAATTAAACAATTATCAAACTTAAATAAAAAATCTGATAGTCTAATAAAACGAATTATTTCCAAACACGATATTAATCCAAATAAAAACCTAATTCATCACCCCTATAAAATGGAATAAAATTGCCTATGAAAGCATTGAATCTTAATGAATAACTTAGGAGATATCATAGATTTAGACTGCAGGGAACAGCTTACATTTTTTTAAAAGCAGGATCATACTGGTGGCTCACCCGTAATGTGACACGCGTCCTACTGGTGCGAGTAATAATAAATATACAATAAAACAAGTAAGAATATTTTACCTTAGCGTCAGGTTTTGGTACGAATATGGGTTCACTGGGGTAGCTGTTTTCTTCCCACCACATAAGAATCTCACCAGTTTTCGTATCCACTTTTATCAACTGAAATTTTTAAATAAGTTTTCACTTAACCGAACCAACACGTGATTGGGTTGTCTAAAAGGAATATTCATTAGGAGATATTAACACAAACTATACGTAGAAATGAATAGATATTAGTAACGATATTTGTATGGAAAATATAGGGCTCTGTGAGCTTACGTGCATTATTCGGTTACGTGTATTAAAGTATAGAAAATATCGAATAATAACAGCTCGTGCTAAGGCTTTACTGCTGAATCCAGCTTACGGAAAAATCTAGAAAGCAAAAGAAACTGTTATCTTACTAGCTTATTATATAAACATAACAAAGTTTAATTTTGAGTATATCTGTTATGAATGGAGAAATAAAAAACGTTTTTCTTTTGTTTTGTGTTTTGTGAATTCGAAATTTAAAATCAGTTCGTACACATCTATGGTGGTTCGTAAACGTCAAATGAACTTACTGATCCTGTGTGCTCCACATCAACTTCAGAACCAATTGCGTAGAAGTATCGGTACGGCCGGCCTGAGAAAGAATCACAAAAAATGTTTTTATTTTATTTAATATACGTCAATATATCAACATTAAACCCAGACAAAGCTTGTCCCTGAATAAAGGAGATCTTAGAATGTTGAAAAACTACTGACCGCTGTCCTGACCGCGACAATGTCGATAAAAGGTCTAAACACACTAAAGTGTGAATGATACTACATTCGCATATTTTTACTGTACGCATTTACAATTTTGTTTTTTCAGGACATCCTAAATCAACAAGAATTAATAAAATTTCCACAAAAAACTTAAAAGATCGTTTAAACACCCCAGTTCCCCTACAAAAAATAAAAAATCTGTCATTTGTCAACTTTATGTATCAGTCTTCGTTACCTACGATTGTTGAAAAGCACTCGAATCCGCGAGTTAATGTAATAAATACAATAGTTTTTTTTAATGTACTAATATATTAACACTCATAATTTGAATATTGAAGCAGTGTTGGCCAAGTGGCTTAAGCGATCATCGGCTGTTATCCAATGGACTTTCTATCTATGTACGCATCTATCACTGTGAAGAAAAACATAACGCTCCTATGGAGAAGGAAAACATCGTGAGGAAAATGGCATGTCTCAAATCCAAAAATCGATGACATATGTCAGACAGAAAGCGGACATACTTGTCTATGAAAAAAGAATGATTAAAGAAACCAATGCAATCTATGCCAAGACCCATATACTGACATAGCGCCACTGGATTATTTATTGTTACTAATTTTGAAATTTGCGACGACATATTTATTACTTACGAGACCAACTGTGTTTTTTATAAATATACTAAAAACCTTAATTATTTAATAAATTATTGACACGAGAGTGATAAGAATAAACCTTTGAACGATTCGTTCAGTTACTCACCATTAAATTTTTCATAATGCAGTCTTGGTGTTTCACAACCAATATCAGCTAGTATACGTGATTTAATTTTTGTTAAATTGGGTTGTCTTAAGTCAATTTCTAACCGCTTCGGTCTGCCTCGAAAGTACTGTGCATAATCAGGATTGGTTTGCATGGTCTGAAATATAGGTTACCATTAATCTATTAATACGCCATTGTTTTTTTACTAAATTCCTTTCTCCACCATACAATGACATTGCCCAGTTTCGTGTTAAATCCTTTATAAACAGTAATTGACTTTTCGATAATGCAATTCAACTTGTAAGTTTTCATTCAATATAAATATATTCATCTCTTACCTTCATCATATAAAAAAAGTAAAGGTAAATAACTGTTAAGGCAACAAAAGTATCCGTATTATATCGGAAGAAAGAAGAATTATTTATTAATTTCAAGAAATTGAAAGAAGAATTAGAAGCTCATGGAACAAGTTTTGGTCACACAAAGAAATTTTAAAAGGATCTTATAATTTAGAGCTAAAAAAGACGGTAATGGATGTCTGCATTTTGCCTTGCCTCACCTATGGTAGCCAAACATGGGTGTACACTAATAAGGCCAGAAACAGATTGCTCTCTACACAACACGCCATGGAAAGGAGTATGCTAAGGCTAAGGAGGTTACATAAAGTTAGTAACAAAACCATTAGAGAAAGGACGAATGTTACAGATGTTCTCAAACATGCTCTAAAAATGAAATGGCGCTGGGCAGGACATGTAGCCAGGGTCTCAGACCAAAGATGGAGTCTCAAAATTACAAAATGGAGAGGCCCCCCAGGGAACAGACATCGGGGCAGACCAAAAATGAGGTGGATGGACGACATTGCCAAAGTGGCAGGCACAAACTGGCTAGAGAAAGCAAGGGATAGACAGGTTTGGAATGGGATGGAGGAGGCATATACCCGGATGGGGTCAAGGCTTCAATAAATTATACTAACATAGTTTAAGAAATATACTAACTCAAAATAGGTTGTAAACAAAACAAATTGTAAGTCTTGAATAAATATGCTTTATTATTATTATTATTATATCTAATCAGTTTTTTTAATATAAATAAATGAAAAAAAATCTATATAATCAACGTATGACATTAGTATTTTAATAAACACAGATATTATTCCTCTCACGTTACAAGCAAGATGTAAGATCAAAACATTGTAATTAAACGTTAAATCTAGTAAAATAGTACATTTCTAATCTTGGTACTCACCTCTATAGCATGTACATACATAGCATCTATTATTTTAGCATCGTTATAAGCACACAAGTCCACCACAACCTTCTGGTCACATTCGTAGCAATTAATTATATGAAGAAAAAATAATGTTTCAGTTGTATAACGTTTTTCTTCGAATCCCGATATACGGTTTATTAATATTATGTGGGTCTGAAAAAGTTAAAATATATAAGGTGGCCTTTTGAGCCTTTATATAATTGATGGAGACTGTGCGGATAGAACATTTGTAGGATTTGAGATCGCAGCAGTGCAACATAGGTCGACCAATATCATGTTAATACAAATAAAATAGTTTATATTTTTTGTGAATATATATAATTGTGCGTAGTTAAATAGAACTATATTAGTACACAAAGACTCTATTTGGTTAACATGGTTCGGTACATTGTATAACAAAAATATCAGTCTGGCCAACTGGCCACAGCGACTTCACTCTATTGATATTTATTTTCTCCAGTGGTGCTAAAACCCCATATGGGTCTTTGCCTCAGATTGCATCCCATCCATCCATCCATAGTTTATCAGCCTTTTGTCTGACACGTCGTCTTTTTTTGGATTTGTGACATGTAAAGCTTATGTTTCCTAGAAAAGCGGTGCCGTTATCTAACGGCCGTAATGTAGCCTTGGATGACGTCACCCATACGTTGTCTATAAATAACATCGGAGTGGGTTTCCTAGAGGACGTCGAGTGTCACTCTAACGTGAAACAGCGGTGCTGTCATTTGCATGACGGCCATCATAGCGGTGATAAACATTACTTCAACGTTTTTCGCATGTAGCGGTGCCCATATTTAATTAATATGAGTGGAAACGTGACTTGGACGAGCGAAAATTATTGTTTTTTTGCATTATGTTCAAAAGTAAAGACGGCCGTTATTAACAACCGTAAAATGACGGCCGTCACCGCCGGCACCGCTGGCACCGCTTTTCTAGGAAACCTAAGCTTTAGGGACATGTCACAAACCTCACGATGTTTTCCTTCGCCGTACGAGCGTGTTGTAACTGCGCTATCTATATAGAAAGTACATTGGTTTGCGGCCAGGGATCAAACTACGAACTCAGGGATGAACGTCACACGATAAAGCCACGAGGCCAACTGCTTGCGGAGGAGATATTTCAGTGCACAATATGTGTGCTATGGATAGCGATGAACTTGAGTACGATGACATATCTCTAGTACTATGATGTTAGCAGGCACAGAACCGAGAACCGACCGTGCTCATAGAATATGTATATAATATATAAACATATTTCTATGTATATATATATATATACATAGAAATATGTTATTTTGGGCGCCTCTCAACAAAACCTCAAAAATCTGCAGCTACAAAATCAGTGAGGCAGTTGATTTAATCACACGTTTTAATAAAATTAATTAAATAGATATAAGCGAATCCTTATTATATTTACTTATTTAAATAATTGTACCTCGTAGTCTTGGAACCACTTAAGACTGCTAACGAGTGGTTGATTGATCAACTGATTCCGGGCCATTAGCATCAAAGATATAGTGAGTGGTTGCTCCACTATTATATAGTAGTTTTCTGTTATACCTGTAAAATACTCTTAGTAAAAAAATACTTATCGGAAAAGCATTATACTTTTAGTTTCTATATAAACACAATGCATAAAGACTATATGTAAAAAACTGTATACGATGACTAAAAGAATCTGTTGTGAACTACGAGGCCGGCCTACGTCGATATAGTATTAAATTAGTTCTAGTTGTCGTAAAGTAGTTCTTCTACTAAAATTATACTATATTAGTAATAAATAAGTTACCAAAAGTGTGCATATATGCTGGATGGAACGACCATCGAGGTTTTATACTTCCGACCACTTCCGCATTTGCAAACATATCTCCTGAAACATAAATCTTAGTCTTTTTATTATATACAAATATGATAATTATGAATAGAGAAGTGTTTTTTTTTTAATTTAATGAGGTTCTTCAATATTGAGGCGCAATTTTTTTCCATTAGGAAATTAAAAAATATTATATAAATTACCTTTATCAAGATAAGGAAATTTGACAACGACGTGTTTAATTCTTCCCGCCATTACAGACATACCGACGTTATACACGTCACCTAGAAAGGGAAATTAAATACAAATACACTTCTTATAAAATATATACTTCTTAAATTAAATAATTGAAGCATAATAAATAATTTCAAATTGAAATTTTGTGGTATAATACGTATTACCGGATCATTTTTCTTTCTTAGAAATAATGTAAATTATAACCTTACTATATCAAAATATATGTATGTTTTAAAGAACACAATCTAATCTAATATAATTATTATATAATTTTTATCTTAAGTTTTCATAACATTTTTGATATAATATTTTTTAAATTTTAATATTTCCGTCGCCGATAAAAAAACGATAAAATGTTAACATCAGACATCACTTTTAAGTGTAATCTTTAAAAACAAAACAACATTTCGCGCGTTTTTACTTTTATAGACTTTTTTATCCGCGCGCGGGAATTTTTTTTACAGCCAGTTACGTTTCCATAGAATGTTCGCGAAAGACCTCTTTGGTGATGAAAATTCCAAATTCAAATCACATTTAATCCCTATTGATTAAAAGCTGTTTTATTTCCACTTATTAGCTCTTGTTAAATACAAGTGACTATAAGTGTAAATATATTTATTTACGGGAAGTAATCACCGTTTTGCATGACATGAGGATGTGATGTGTGGTTCAATATGGCGATGCATTCTGTGAGATTCCTTCGGTTAAGCGTGTCAAGTGTAGTGGGATCGATTCTGAAAATATAAACTCATTTGAAACCTAATGCATTACACATGTTTCAAATGCTAAAACTTTTTATAAGGGTGTGTTCGTCGCTTCTTGCTTCGTCAGTTTATTATTCTATTTTTACATCACTTTGCTTTTAGGATAATTTTGATTGTTCTTTATGGATCATTTGTATGTTATGCAACTTTTTCTTAAATAATTCTATGCGTATTCAATTATTGATTTTAAACCTACCTATGTATGACAGGACCCTCAGTAAAAGCGTAGATTTCGTCTCCGAATGGATACACAGATATCATTGCATTGTCCGTTAATGACTCGCCTGGTTTGAATATTGAAGCGAATCTATAATTAAGAAGTAATGAAAATAAAAAGCAATAATTTATTTGAGCAAAATGATTAATTATACACAAGAAATATCGTAATATATATATAAATTACGTGTCACGTTGTTTGTCCGCTATGGACTCCTAAACTACTGAACCGATTTCAATCAAATTTACACACCTTGTGCGGTTTGATCTAACTTTAAAAGATAGGATAGCTTACAGCTCAATTTATACCCGCAATATTATTTTATTGTAAATTATTTGATAGTCACAATTCTAACAGATGGCGCTGTGTTGAAAGTACACAACGTTTCACATAAGCTACAATTTAATGACATTACCGCCAAAAAATCATGGTGGTCCCCATGACTGATGTTCTCCTACCGTTTCCCTTGAATAGTTTACTACTATGTAATATAACAAAAACCTTAGCCATAGCAACGCTTGGCCGGTCTGCTAGAAGCTTTATATAATTTGAAATATTTCATATTAAAACTAAACTGCCACTTGTTCGCAAATGTCGCTTTTTGGCAGAGATGCGTGTGAACTGTACAACACCGGGGCTAAAGATATACGTATATTGTTTTGTACCTGTCAAATATTGAATGGCATGGATCGGGTGTGGCTGCCGTGCCGAACTCCGTGACGACAATCCTCTGAGCGGTTTGGTTTCTCTTATACGTGCTTGATTGCAGGAAACGGCATTGGTACGTCACTTCGCCATCTTGGATTGCAAATCTGATACCACGTTTATTATTAACAAAAAAATTACGTGGACATTTCTCATGAAAGACGTCGATCGTTTTGAGAAAGCAAGCAAAAGGTAGTAAAACACTTTTTAAGTATTAAAGCAAATTGACTTAATGACGTCTTCTGCGCATCGAATGGACAACTTATATACCGAGAATTATAAATAAAGTTTTTAATTTTGACGACTGGTCTAGTGGTCAGTACCCCTGACTGCGAATCCATGGGTCCCGGGTTCGATCCCAGGCTGAGATGAACATCGATGTGATGAGCATTTGGTGTTGTGCTTAGGTCTTGGGTGTTTAAATATCTATTTATGTGTCTATCTATCTATAATATGTATGTATATCCGTTGCCTAGTACCCATAACACAAGCTTCACCAGCTTAGCATGGGACTAGGTCAATTGATGTGAATTGCCAAAAAAAAATTTTTTTTTTTAGAAGTGTTGAAATAAATACCTATGTAAAAGAGCTGCGCTGTCAAAAAGATGTTTGTATCTCATGGAACCTACTTTTAATGAGCCCGGTCCATTACGAATCAAGGTTCCACGTAGCCAGTGAGGGATCTCTCCTAAAAATATAATTGTTTTATTGAAAAAATGCCGTCAATAAACAATTATCATAAGAAAATTCTTTTAAACGTAAATCTCTAATAAAATATCTATTTTTGTACGCTGCTGGTTTTCGTCTCACAACGAGCAGGGAGAAACAGGTCGCGTTGGCAACTCCCTTCAATTCAAATTTTCCTTATAATATACAATTGAATTTTCGCATACTTTCCTTATAATTTAATGAACACACATGAATTTTTTCATATAATTTATTATACTATATTAAGGATATATTTTAGTAAGGATCCACGCTAGTAAGGGTTATGTAATAATAGCTTAATATTATCTACGAATAAACAATCACCCGCAATGGTTCCTTTAATAGGTTGGATGATCTCCTCTTCGCAAGATCTTAACCACACCGTAGACTCGCAATTCGGGTAGAGGTTCACCTCTTTTTCCATCTAATCATAAAAAGTATTAATATAATTGAAGAAAAACATCATTGTTTTGAGAGTTTTAATTATAGATTTACATGTTTAATTCGTCTCCAATTTTAAAAAAGTGCTACGCCGTAGGCTTTTCCTACGAGGGGTCAAAGAGGTCACAAGCAATATTAAACGAGACATGTTCTTTTTATGTATTTAAAATAGAGATTTAATATGTTTCTAAATGTAAAATAATATGGAATATAGTACCTATACAATAGGAATCATTGCACTATTTTATAGCAATTAATTTACTAATAAGACATTAGATAGAAAGATAAATTTCCATAGCCTTACCTTAAATAAAAATAAGTAAATATTCACAAAAATACAATCACACCATTAAAACAACTTAAATAAACGATATTCTGATACACGAATTCACTAAGAAAATTTTCAGATTTATAAATTATATCCGTTTAATTATTTAAGAATGTGCTAGGGCGGACGGCCTTTGTCGAAGTTCACGATGTTCTGTGAGATCCATCGCACAATACCAACGCCAAAACGTAAAATGTATGAAAACACTAGCGTGTCCTCGACGAAGTTTTTGTTTGTTTTTGTTTATGTAGAAGGTACCTGCATAGATTAAGTATTATTTATTATATCTTAATAACCAAAAAGTTTAATTACAGACTAATAAAATACACTGATGCCTAATTTTTAATTATTGTCTGATTTTTTCGACATGATAGGTAGGGCATAAAAGCTACACCATCGGTGTACGATGGTTGACTTCGATAGAGACGTTAATTTTCCGCATATCTAGCCTTTGGTTGACAACTGTTATTCGTTTATTAAATTAAAGTTCAACTTTAAACCACGCCTCTACAATTTGCCTATAATTGCACTAAGATGGCATGTGTCAAGAATAGATTTAACATTACGGAAATATCGAATTATCAGCTAAATACTTCAAGGTGCTTTGTATTGCTCGTGATCTTTATTTATCAATCATGGAAAAATTGGAGTAACTTTTTCAGTGCAAACTTCAATACAAAAGCTAATTCCAAAGTCACTCGATAAACGTGATTAAAATTTAAACAATTGAAAGAGTTCCGTTACTTATAACTAAAAAATAGCTAGTGGGCTTCGCTGAAGCAATTTTAATACATATATACTTCAAAAAAGGAAGTTTAAAATTCGATCTAAATTTTTGTACTGGTGACTCTATATGTTAGGATATTAGTAATTGACTTTCTTTCACACTTATTAAATCGTATACACGGATACTCACGGGCGTTTGGAGAGCCATATTTATTATTTTTATCAGCTGCATTGCATTTTATTGTCAGCTGCCAAATTTATTTATATATTCTCTGGAAATATCCCAGACGTGTGATTATTATTTTAAGTTTGCGAACGCGGTATAATTAAAAAAAAACCACAGAATACCCAGATGTTTAAAATCCATTTTGTGGGGAGAAGTAATAAAGTTGATAATTTTTATAATGCCACAGTATACTTATTTATATAGCGCTAAGAGGTGAGATATTTTATCCCATTTGGTAATAAGTGTTTTAATTAAACAGTTACCCAATCATCATTAAAGTAAATATAACTAAAACAAACCTTAGTACTCACGGATGATAACTTGTAAAGATATTTTTCATAAGAGTAACAATCTAAACACGTACTAATATAATAGGTCCCGAGGGATTGTCCTTCCGGTGACCTCCGGCGAGGCAAGGCCATTACAAGTTCAATATCTAGCTGACCGTGACTGAACCCTCCAGAGACAATCATACAGTAACGCTCGCGTTGTTTGAACCACTTTGTTGAACAACCAATTACTTAAAGGTTTTGTCTTCCAGAAATAATTTTTGTTAATAAGTCTTAAAGGTTGTTTGAACATATGACGACAGGAAAATTCCCGGAACTAATTAGTTCCGTAAAAAGTGCATTAAAATAATAATAATGCTTTGCGGCAGGAAAAATCACAAGGTATTCCGTGCATTATGAATACTAATTGAAAGCAACGCCATGTTTTTTTGTTTCTTTGTACACCCAGAGAAAGCTTTCTAAGTTTTCCACACAGCAAAAATATTACAATTAGTTAACAATTCGCTAGCACAGTCCTCGTACCTTGGATCCTTCCCAGTGAGATATTGTTTGACTTAGAAGCCTATAAAAAATCACTGAAAGATAGAAAAACATGTGTGTACCAAGACCGATTGTGGAAATCCAAAACAAATCTTCTTTTAAACATTGTATATTCTTAATAAATATCATACATTCTTTAAAGTTAGCATTTATAAAGCAGTTGCAAAACGACATTTCGTCATGATCGTAGAACAATGTCGGATTTGAAAAAAATCCAAAATCCACTTTTTATCATATTTGGATAATACATTGCCTAAATATTACTTCTACAATAAAATAAAAATTCTATGTGTTTTAAATTTTAAATTAATCAGTCGGTAAAGTGACGGCTTTGATAGAAACATGTGATTTTTCTAGAAAACTAAGTAATTTAAGCTTACTATTTTTATTGTGTTCCAAAAAATACCCTTTTGTTTGCAATTTTCTTAATAACAGAATATGAACAAAAACTAAAATGGTTATATTATTTTGAAATGGCTGCCCTGTAAAGTTTAGGTACTATTTGTCAGATCCGTCACTATTCTACGACTATGACGATTTATTTGGTACACAAACAATTCTTTTTCAAACAAAAATTGTCTATAGGTATATAATTATATATTTATTGTTACATATATAGATAGATTTTGAACAAGAAGAATTTGAACAAGTGACTTATAAAAACTTTTTTACAAATTAATTTACTTATAACATTTCTGATATGTTTATTGTTTACACGTGTAACGTAAGAATGCTATTTCTGCTTGACGGCCTTTTTCGGTTCGCAGATTTGACAGGGTCGCCATTCGATACACGGACACGTTTTTTGCGGATGTAGATAATACTCGTCACCCACCGCGTAACAACGGCCTAGGTTTAACATATCTTCTAAGTCACATCTGAAAATACCAAAGAGAATTATTATTATCTTTTTTGTTAAAACTATAGTTTCACTATAATGTAAATAGGACATTATGATTTATCTTGAGACGCTATTTTGATGACTTAGAATAAAAACCACGGAATATATACAAATTTTGATGGATACATATTGCCGCTAGAAATGAAATTTCACACATATTCAATCTAGACATTTCTTTACTTTCTATTCTTAAACTAATAACAGAAAACTTAAGACTAATAACAGAAAACATATTAATACAAAACTTTAGCTATGAGTATAATATTACTTACAAACAAAAAGCTTTTTATAACGAATTATAAATAATGAAATCTTTGTGAATTCAGCCACTGCGCAACTAAATATATCAGTTTCAAATGCAATAGTAATTAGGGTGCACAAAACGCGCGTAAATGGTGTCTCTTAGTTAATGTTTACGCGCTCGCGGAACTTGTAGCAATTGCGAACGCTTATCACACCGAGTGTGATTATTTGGCTCTCGCAGCCCCAGTCTCTCCAACATTTCCGTATTATATAACCCTCTAGGGACCGTCAAAAAATATAGTGTGATAGCAAGGTCCCTCCTTATCTCTAACTTGTTGTATACAACATGATTTAAATAAATCTTCATTCCAAGTCAAAGCCAAATCATCTATTCATAGGTAACACAATGTACACTTATGAACGTCAATACACAGTAAATGTATATATGAAATGCTTCTAATTTTACATTTACTGCCAGTTCTCAAATCAAGAGCGTAGAACGGAAGAGAAGACGTCGCAATAAACTCTACGCCACTCTTTTTAATCGCCAAGTTTTTTTATTTTACACAACGTTTGTAAGGAGCTGCAACCATTACACCATGTTCCACGTGACATCTTAAGGAATAAATAATAATAAAATAAATTTAAAATAAAGATTTGTCCGATCAGCAGGAGGCATGGTGAAATAGGAGCACGCACTTACATTCTCGTGGGAACAACACGCAAATACATTGTCGAAATAACTAACATCGCCGCATACACGAATCAAGTACGACCAGTCACCACAAGTAGCACCCGTTCACGAGTATGACGTATAGCCAGCCTTCGAGCCCCCTCGCCATCTTTTAGGGAGAGAGACAACCCGCTGTATATAAACGGGAATGTGTTCACTTACTTGGAGTCCTCCAAGAGCCGCTTCTCAAATTCGTTAAGATTGGGAACAGCATAGCCCTCAACACCATTTTTGCCAACTGTGATAGGGGTAGCACATACTGGCATGCCATAACATTTTCCTGGATCACCTTGTTCGACCAGCGCGCTATCTATAAATGTCGGTCCCTCGAAAAGACCTGTACGAACAATTTGTTTAGACAAACTGTTGAAGCTTATTTTGAACAGGATTCAGAATAAAATAAATCTTTTTCATATGAATACATATTATACGATAACTTGGTGAATGAATCTTCTTCCTATCCGGTGCACTCTTGACAGAGCGGTCGTGATCGCTATGAAGTGATAACAGAAGGGGCAGATGTGATGCGCTTCACGACGGTGAATGAATAATGATAATAAAAAGTACGGGATCCACTGAGAGTACGAGAATAGTTTCTGACTTTCTGTATTTTCGATAAAACTTATAGTTTAGCCAACTAACCCCGCATAATATTGATAACGCATCGGGCCGTTGAGAAGCCAATAGAGAGATGTCCCTGCTCTGTGTTGCTTTTCACTTTGCAAATGATTTCGTCAGCCTCTCGCACCAGACGAGTCAAACAATCCACTTGGGTCTATAAATAAGAATGTTTTAATTTTGTCATATGATTATAACGGCCCTTGCGGTTTAGTTACGGCGTACAAACCAGAGGTGGTATATTTGATTATTGGGGAAACAATAATTATGTTGACACACGATTACCTAATAGCCTCAAGATGTGTATAAACAGACGCGAAGTCTTACATGATCGTTTTATTTTATTATAAAACAGGGGCCAAATAGGCAGGAGGTTCACCTGATGTTATATGATACCGCCGCCCATGGACACTCTCGATGCCAGAAGGCTCGCGAGTGCGATGTCGGCCTTTAAGAATTGGTACGCTCTTTTTTAAAACTGAGAGAGAAAACTACTTTTTATGAGTATTAGAATTTTCTTTAATTTTCCTTGATTAAGGTTTAAAAATCAATCATGCCTTGTACATCATGTGAATGTATATGTAACTGGACTAGAACAAAATATAATAATGAAGAACATGTTTTTGTATTTGAAATTTAAACCCAGAAACGTAATAATACGTCTTTGAAAACATACACGGTCTCAAAGTCATCTCTTGACATTGATTTTTGACTATACAATATATTTAGTATTACTTTTTTATTTTCTTTCCTATTCTTATATTGAATAAGTTGCTAATTTCACACGAAATACGCGACTCATATCTACTCTTCGTGACTATTTGAAGGCTTATAATTTTCTTTTAATTAATTGCGTGCGTAGTGTAACATAAGTTTCAAGTATAGAATTAGTGTTTTATATGGAAGCCTATACAATCAGCATGAATACAAGAACAGATATACCTGAGGAAAATTTCCCGCCTTAGCAGCAGAGAAGACTGGTACCCTGGTACATCTGCCGGTCCCGCAGATCACTGGGGTTTGGTTTTTGGATGGATCAGCGCCAGTGATTGAGCAGAATAGCTGATTGGCTCTCATAGCGTTGATCGCATTCACTCCTAATACTTTTCGCTTATCGTACACGCCTGCGACTTTCAGAGTCTATGAGAAGTAAGGAGAAACTATGGTGACTAGTTTTAAGAATATTATTTTTGACGAGTTTTATAAGCAGATGCAAAAATTCTATTTGCTATTATCAAAACTACTAACGTGGACAAATGTTTATAAACCTTTGTTAATAATATATAGGGTTGAGAATTTATTTTATTTTATATTATTTATTTATGATTATGATTAGATTATTTTTTTTTAAGAATAAGAAAATTGTTTTAACTTGAATACTTATTTTACAAAATACTAACATGAGCACATAACGCATAATTGCAGTCTACTGGTGGCGTCTGAACAGCAAGGATAGCTTGAGGACAAAACTGCGCACACGCAAGCGTACTTGTTCTAACGTGTTGCATGTTGTAAAAGAACAGATCACGGTCCAGACTGTTACAGCATGGAGGCTGAATGCAGCATCCTCCACATATTAATACTACATCTGCGTCCTAGAGGATTTAGTAGGAATATCAAATTAAAATGTGTATTTAAAGATGTTCTAAACTTATATAACATACATTACTTCCCATAGATTGACTAGTTGAAATCTCCCCTGTTGAAATCTCAACAATTAGACGTTTTTTTAAACTCTGCTTAACGATCATAATTATGCAGAAAAATATAATTGATATTTTTACAAGCCTAAGTCTGGTTAATACCAACCTAATAAGACACTGTAAAAGTTTCAATTGTGATAATTTAGCATTGTGATAAAATTCTATATAATGACAATGACAGCTTTAAATAGCAGATTCGCTGGCTTACGTGAAGTGCATCTTTCAGGAACATCTTTCCCTGATAGGCCTCAATTTCACTGCTAGTGTCGATGTGAGCCAGATCATTGGCAACTCCACATACGTTGTGTTCTGGGTGATCATCGTAAAGGGCTAGAGTTTTTATAACTTTCTGCTGCTTTAGAAAGAGTGATGCGACACGGCCGACATCGGTGCCTGCGCCAACTACTGCTACCTATAGGATTAATTATCAGAAAGGTTATAGGTAAATCAGAAGTCCAAAACCAAAATCTGAATGTAATAATCAAAACTAAATATATGAATTTAAAAATAATAGTAAACGATTACGACTGTATAATCCCAGAAGTGTCGCAGTTTAGATAAAAATTGGTAGTACCGTCACCAATAACCAAATTTGAACAATTATTTCATGATACGCGTATCTTTGATTACCCTTTTTGATATGACACACAGGGCGCGCTATTGGTATTGGTAATCAAGTCATCGCTGACTGACTTAAGCCGGGTCCACATTTGTAGCATGTTGACGTATCACGATCAGTCGTATCGTATCTCGTATCTGTATCATAAATATGGACGCTTATTTTGTCCATGTCGTATATTTAAGGCGTATCTTGTAAAAAACGCGTCCATACTTATCAAATGCTGTATCATGTCAGTGTATCGGCTTTAACTTTACAAATATAGACGCTTCACTTTTCTTCCGATGTATCCTGATGCGCGTGTCTTTCAGTGCACCTTTCCCTTATCATACGGTTCAGTCATGTCTTCGTTCCCAAACGGTTTAGCCATGTCAGCAATTGCTCACAGTTTGGCGGTGACTAGCGCCTGTTATATTATCATTAATAGTATTTAAAAAAAAGTTAAATCCAGACGTAGACGGCGCTGGAAATGTTTAGAAACCGAAACAAATATGGTGGAATACCATTGATGAGAGATTTCAAATTTCAGCATACCAGCGGAAAATACAAAAATTTCACTCGCATGTCACCCAATGATGTTGTGTATTCCCTTTGATGATCGCGAAAAAACCGACACAGGATGGTTCGGGGTGTATCAAGTATCGTATCGCGATACAGTATCGTGATACAGTGTCAAAATACGTCCATACCACCGATCGTGATACGCGTATCGGATACGAGGTGTATCAAGATACGCGCTTAGTGCGGATCGGGCCGTATCCGATACGGCATGTATCATAAACGGGTATCATTTTGCGTCCAAACTAACGATCATGATACGCGCCGAAGCCACGCAACGGAGATACGATACACCGAAATGCTACAAATGTGGACCCGGCTTTAAATAGCGGAATAGCAGGACCATTCAATTATTGATCAGCGGTTGAACCTCATAGCAATCTTCGTAACGACTACTATTTTAACTAGCTTACAGAAATATAGCACCAATGTTACCTTTCTTGGAGGAAACCTCGGCTTAGGACAGTACATCTCACATTGCTTCTCAATGACGGCCAATGCATCGGACTTTACAAAATTCTGCCAATTAGCTTTGGATATGACTAAAGGCGCTTGACTTTTTAAAAGGCGAAGGAAGCGAAACATTTTGAATTCGTATTAGAACATTGATTGTTTAATTTTTTTTTGTATTTTTCTGATTTTTATTACATTTTAATTCTTAAATTTTGTTTTGAATGGCGACCATTGTGTTGACAATATTTCTCGACATTGGCTTTTTATTGAAGTTTGTCAAAATCCAGAAGAATACAGAGTAAAAAACTAGGTTTTTTATATGAAAAGTATGAGTTGGTCAAAGATGACAAAGTCTGTACACAGACATTCTGGTCTGTAGACAGAAATAATTATGATATTTGTACCAACCCATTATTTATTTATTATAACAATCCTGTCCAAACAGGTGACCCTAAGTTGACAATAATTCACAACTAATGAATACAATTTACACACGACACAAAAACAACATAAGAAATTAATTCGGAAAAGAAAATAACTAAATATTATATTTTGTCAGTTCAATCAACGGACAATTATGATAAGGACAATATAAAATAAAACCTCATATAGAACAGACATCAATTTAATAGATAAGTTTCACCTATTACATGATAACATCCATAATGATTAACATATTGTCTACCCACATGCATGCATCTCATACACAAACATAAATGACTAGAACTTCAGTGAATGAGAGCCGCCTAGACTTAACAGTAAGTACATAAAGGCAGTCTACGGTCAAACCATAGTATATAAGACAAAATATATGTAGACTCTTGGTCTAAAATTCCATTGACTGATATTTTTAGTGCGTACATGAAAAATAAAAATGCTAGAAAGAATGTACTATGAAACATTGATCTGTAATATTTAATATACACGATATCATTCATAAACATGTATTTATAAAACTATCTTTCGTGCTATTTAATTATTTTGTTTACATAACAATACTGCAAAGAAATACAAAATATCATCTTATCATTTCTACATTGTACTGTTAATGTAAAACTGTTAGCAAATAACACTCTTAAATAAATTTGTGCAATTTCTTTAATAATGCCATTTTTAGGCCCAATTGTGCGATATAAACGAGAAAAAATCGAAGACCGCTAACATTAACTACCTTTTATCTTGATAGCAAGCTTATAGGTTCGGCAACGCTAGTATGTACCTCCTAATAGCGATAACGATTCCAACACTAAATTTTGAGTTTTTGTATCGCACGATCCCAAGGTTCGTTCGACTTGACAAACTTCGTTCGTCCAACATCGGGATGGCTGTCGCTCTATCTATTGAAAGTTATAGAGTACCGGCCCCGGTACCATATCAAAAGAGCTGGTACTGGGGAGTTCCCGCCCAGAGGTGAGAACAATACTCCATGTGGGGCCGAATTTGCGCTTGATACAGTTGCAAGCGGTGGCCCGGAGTGAAGTACCTTACCTTGCTGGGCACACAAGGTTCTTGGAGGCTAATTTAGCCTTTCCCTCCAAATGACCGCGAAACCGAACCTCGATTTTTATGTGTTCGAAACCGAACTTATAAAGTACAAACTTAATGTTACGTCTCGGTCTAGTTTCTACTGTGAACAGAAACGTTGTAAGACCTTGCCTAAGAGTTTTCTTAGCATCCACTCGGTGATTTCTTAGTTCAGGACTATACATTCTAATCTGAGCAAGAACTCACAAGTATGGCGTGAGCAAAGCCTGAGAAAAGTATATTGCGCTCAAACAATTTCAACCATAATATTTCTTTTAGTCATTACCGCGGTTTTAAATGTTGTATGTATGTATCTAGACGGCTTATTCCACTTATATCCAAGGAATTCTTTCAGAAAACATTACACGATACTAACTATTATTCACAACCCTTAAATTACTTAAAATAGTTCATAAGAAGGTGATTGCCAAAGCCGAGCAACAAGCAAAACATTTGCTATCTACATCTACACTAACAAGGCAATATAAAGAAAGCATGGAAAAACGTTTATACGTTATATGCATATACTGGTGTCAAATACGTTAATGAAAATTAAGTGTATTTTAACACTGGAAAATAGGATTTAAAAGTCAACAATCCTGCAAAATTACTTTATATTCTAACGTTCAGAAAAAAACGTTAACCTGGGTAAATCGATTTCTCTTTGAAACCCTGTTGAAGACGAAATTTAATAATAATACTATTTGTTGCTAATTAACAAAAGAAATCTATTTTTTATGAATAGGCCTGTAGTTTTCTAGAAGCGCTAAAATCCTAGGGTATAAACAGGATTGTGGGTATCCTGGGAAATTGTGGGAGCAACAACAGGCTAATAATAAAACCAATTTTTGAAGTTATACTTCTTTAGGCGCGTTATGAAAAATTGAGTGACACAAAATTAACAGAATGAAGTTGCCTACGGAAGATGCTACGGCATTAGACATAATTTAAAAACAGCATTCGCATAATAATAGAATTTATGCGACACTTAATGTAAATGAATAATAATAAATATTTCTTTATTTAATTTTTCAAATGCAAACTGAACTTTATTGACTTTAATGACTCCTTTCCAGTCTTTGATTATTTAATTGTAATTAATTATTTGCATGCAATCAAAAACTATTTTTCATAATGCCAAAGAAGTATAACTTCTTACGCACGTACATAAGTACACGCACTCTTTTTTTTTTCAAGACAATACGGCAACGTTATAGCTAAAAAGAGACAACATGTTAACTTTACGCTTACCAATATCGTTTAAGGCAAGAACAGGATGCAATTCACAAACTACTTTTAACTTTTAATTCTAAATTTATAACATGCTTAATTACACCTCTACGAAAATAGCGGTTTCAAAATAGGGGTAAGTCAGTGTAATATTTCAACAGTAGACGAAGGGGACCAATTGACTACAATATGTAACAAAAACACTAGAACCTATTTGAATCATTCTTCGGACATGGAAATCTGTATGACAAGGGTCAGACAGTCTATATATATCGTGATCCTTGAGATCTCGTTAATATTTATTGATGTGTAAATGCGGCAGAAATATTCAGCATATATATTTATGATCCATCAATATCTGTCAATATTTATTGAGTGTGTGTGTGCGTGTTGATTTGGATACGCACGAGTAAGATGTTGAATCACTGTTTTACAACGCAAAGTATTTTTGTGTTTATGCGTATTCAAAAATTATAGTTCATAACTGATTACGAAAGTGTATTGTTTTAATGAACTTACTAATAGCATTAAGGTAAATTAAAGTTTGGCCTATATTATAACAATACAAGCATTACTTTTATCGTCAATTATTACGAAACACGTCCACTCCAAAGAATTATCTTCTGACTACTGACAATATTGAAGTCAATATCTATTGAAAGTTTATTACGACCAGTTGATTCAATATATATTGAGACAGGGATCACGATATTTATTGACCGTCTGACCCTTGCCTACGTCGCAATTCAAACTTAGGGTCATTCACTTTTCGTATTTGACCTTAGGTCAATGACCTTCTCAATCTGTTTATTAGCTATATATTAAATCATACCTAATTGTATTATTATTAGACTGCTTAATGGTTATACAAATTGTGTTTTATTTTAAAATATGTTCACAATGTTTTCATTACATATTGTACACTAAATATTAATACACTCTAAGATAAGATTTATAGGATTATAATCCCTGTTTCAATAGTGAATTCTATAGTAAAGGTATCTAAAGAAGTCTCAGAAAAATACATTATTGAAAATAAGTTTTACAGTTAGTCAGTTCATAATGTTGTAAGAAAGGCGAAAATGGCACTTCACACTCATTAATTACAAATATACCTTTTTATAATACCAAGATTTCTGAAAATATAAAGTAAATTATCTTTAGAGAAGGAAAATAGTAGTTTATTATGCATCTATACTTGATAATGTATATATTTTGAATCAAATTCTACTCCAAGGCAGTGAAGTTCAAGAAAAAGACCTAATACTTATTAATGCCAGATTAAGAACAAATATTGGAATGTTATTGTTATGACGCGCGATTCCATATTAAAAAAATCTACGAGATATTTTTTCTATAGAAGTTTTTATATTAATTTTCAATACAAGAAACTACGTCTCGTAGCAATTATCAAATTTTAAATAGAACCCGGAGTTAAATCAAACATTCTAATTTACCATACATTAGAATGTTTGATTTTAAATTTTATAAGAAACTATAATTATTCTTCATTTTAGAATTTTAATATATAAAATATTTTAAAAGAATAATTGAAAAATAAAAGATTTGATTAATTAACATTAAAATATATCCGAAAATTGTGCGATCAAGTCGTGCATAACCAAGTGATAACCTTTTTTTATGTTAGTAACAGGCTTTACATAGTCATACACTTCATACTTATGTAAATAGGCTAAATATTGCCCATCATTTAAAATGCTTCCGTTCCATACATTGAAATAATAATACCAAATTTACCATTTTAATAACAATAGAGATCGTATCGGATATTGAGTTAAGCCACAACACATCAATGACTTAAAAACTAAGACCTTGGTGTTCTATTGTGCGATATTCATCTACCACGTTTCATTATGAAACAGAACAAAAAATATAAAGCGTGTTAAACTTGATACGAACGACGCATCCCTACTTAGGATTTAATATCACAGATTACTAAACGAAACAACACTCGCACGCCAAGACAATGGGGCCTTAGGGCCCCAACTGGGACCCGACTAGCAGAACAGACATCAATAGAGCCCCACCGGCAAAGCTAAGATTCCAATACTTGGAGAATAATCAGATCACTCAGAGAACGCTACATAAGTCTTGAGGGTCGCACAAGCGCCGGGGCCCCGTACGTCTAGGCGTAAATCCGGGGCGCTAATAGTCAAAAGCCAGGACGCCAAAACGTCAAAAGAATTGTCAGACTTCCGACTTAGCCTTCAGGCGCGCTGCCGCACAGTCGTTCCAACTCCAGTAACTCCTGAAAATGGCGGGAAATATTTAAAATATGTAATGAACCTATTGATACACTACTACATTGATAGACTACTTTTGTACAGTGCCACTAGTTATGGTCAATTTTTTTTTAACTTTACAATATTCGAGTATGATTTTACTGTGGCTTTCAATAAATTGTAAAATAATACTTTATTTGCATCTGTTACTTCTGTGGCGAACAATAATAGCACTCCTCTTTTCCACCGCGTCGGTGATTTTACCGCTATGTGTGACGACACGGGCGCGGTGGGTGGAGCTTGCAGGCAGTGGGCAGTGCGTTGAGAACACCCAGAGGCGAAACCCGTGCGCGATTTTAGAACTATCCCTTAGTAATCATTATTATATACTTTTTTGACGTGCAGAAGTTTTTTCTTTGTCTTCCACTGCGGCCATTTTTAGTCTAGAAACTATTTTTATATGGTGCTCACCTCTCGCGCACCTATACTTCTTATTTCCAAGTGGGTTTTAGATATTTAAGCTTATATCTAAATTTTGTTTCGAAATATGTATCGCACAATGTTTGTCGACGGTACTCTTTTTTGTTCTACAGTTAATATTCATAAAAATTTGCAAATTAATTTTGAACTTAATAGTTACATCGCTTAGCTAATTTCCCCAACTTTAATTCATTAACACAATTAATTTGGTGGTTTAACCTAACTATCTCTAAATTATTAATACTTAGGGATTATTTTAATATCTTTTAAAATCCGTTTTAGGTTAGAGAGTGCTAACATAGAATATCTAACCTGTTCGCGGTGTCTCTGCAGAGCAGTACGCAGTTTGTCGTGATGATGCACCAGCTGTTCACGAAGTCTGGCATGTTCACTCTCCAACTTGGAACACTCCGCTACACCCCGCTTCACGGACTGAAATCATACGTTTTGTCATTCTCTTTCAAAGGACAAATCTCTTTCATAACAACTTTGATTTCGGATTCCGTGCACCAATAAAATCATTAATATGATTGCGAAAGTTCAATATCACATTGAATTATTTTCGCGTTTTACAATTGAAAACACGACATTGATATATAAAGTTAGCTAATATATTTATAAGAGGAACAAAAATGAAATTTTTAATTATATGATTTTTGATTATTACATGCCGTTTTAAATTAAATTAAAAAAGCATACCTCTGAATGTATTTCTCTTTTCCTTCTGAGTATTTCGTCTTTGTCCCGATTGGCTTTGGCGAGAGCCTTCACGTCCTCCTTCCGAGAGGTCGCCAGGCGATTTAATACCTCTTTCTTCTTTGATTCAAGTCTCTCCTAAAATTTACAATACGTGAAATTATTTTTTTTTAAATATTGTGTAGTCGTTCCTGTCTTTTAGTATTAAGAGTAAATCTTGTAGCCACTGAATCTTCTAGCACGTTCCCTGTTTCGATACATGTATCCCATTTCTTCATAGATGATCAGCTTTATATCTCCTAAACCAAAACAACTATTGTAATATTATGTAGGAGCTTGGCATAGAACATGAATATAGTTAATATCGTCTACATATAATATATCAAAGCGCAAAAAATCTAGTGCTTTTTAACTAGTATACTTAATATAACTTAAGCCACTGTCAAAGTTTAAATAAAAAATAAAAAATGTATGGCTTCTCTTGAAGCTCAATTTAGGTTTGGTTTATTTTTGTAGAAGTACAAACTACTACAAAACTACTACTAGTTAGACTTTATGTAATTGTGTATTTTTTGAAGTTATACTTCTTTTGGCGCGTTAGGAAAAAACGGTGAGAGAAAATTTTTACGATGCGCGACACCGTCACAAAAAACCGACACCCTGAAGTTAGCTATAGTCAACATTTTAGTTTTTTTCATTTGTTAGTGTAGTTTTTTCTACAAACGTAGAATAAAATTTTTGAAAACTTATTATTTTGTTACAACAAAGAAGTATAACTTCTAACGCGTATACATAAGTACTTCAAAGTTTATTTCAAACTGCGCTCCGAAAGACTAACAAAGATTCTAAAATTAAAAACTCACAGTAAGATCCTTCATCTGCTGAAGATGTTCGTTCCTGAGCATCTTCTCAAGTGTAGCAAATATTGTATTGTGGTACTGCAATCTCATACTCCGTTCTATTTCAGCGCCGCCTGCGCACGCGCCGCCGCCCAGTCCCTCCAATGTACTACCTTCTTCAGTTGTTAAACTTTGTTCGCTCCTGAAATATGATTATCTTAGTTGACATAACGGGTTATTGGTTGAATGCTAACAAAAACCAATTCATTATCAGATCAGATGAAAAGTAGACAGCTTACAAAATTAAAAAAAAAAATGTTCTCTATTTCACGGGGTTAAATAATCCGAAATAAGCTATAGACCTCTTTTTATGTGAGTTAAATCCCTTAAGTGAGGAATACGTTACAGATATTTCTGCATCTACTTCATAAATATTTTTCCTAATTAAAATTATTAAATTACTATAAATTTTTAGAACCATCTGTCAAGATCATCTTAGATTATATAATACCCATAGACACTGGAAGAGGATCGGTACCGGTAAGAAAACTTACATATTCTTAATGGAAATTCTCTTAGTAAAGAATTTGGTGGCACCGGGTTTTCCCCTAGTCTGCTTCTTTCTTAATGCATCCAATTTGCGGCCAAGTTCCGCTCTCTTCTCGCGGACCACTTTGCTCTCCAGCAAGTTCTTCAGTGTATCTTCAATATTCGCCTCTGTACTGCTGCCATTCCATTTGTTTTGTGGCTCATCTGTAATTGTATTTATATTTTTAGTTAATCTTTACTAATATGTATTATTTTTTTAATTCAATAAAAATAACTATCTATAATAATAGAAAATAGGGGTTGATCGTAAAGGTTGCATGTATTTTTGTATGCTTTATCATAAAAAAATCAAAACAAAAAAAAAAAATTGGGGTGGACAGTGGACACTCTCTTATCACTTAGGGGTTTGAAAGATAAATAGTAGCAGATTCTCAGACTTTCTGAATATGAATATAAAATTTCATAATAAACGGTCGAGCCGTTTCGGATTATGGGAACGAACATTGCGACACGAGAATTTGTGAGGTTGTAAGGGGGAATCTCTGGATCTAGAGAACCAATTTTGATATTTTTTTTACCATTAAAAAGGCACGTCATTTGTGAGTGTTATAAGCATATATTATTTCGGTTTTGCAAAGTCGTTACTACTAAATTGTAAAATATCATTGTTCTATCCATAAAGTTACTATCTAGGACAGTGTTTGTAAACGTCTGGTCACAAGAGCAGATAATAATCAAGAAAAATATTAACTAAAGAATATAATTTAGTTATGCTTCGGTTAATACAAGTTATCAAAAAACAATTAAGGGTAATATTTAACTATTATTATTATATTGAATAGTCAAAAAGTTTTATAAAACATAAACATATTTTTTTTTTATATATAGGGGGGCAAACGAGCTTGCGGGACGACCAAAAAGGGCAGTCTACGCAGCCCATAGACACCCATTTTTAGTGGGTGCGTTGCCGGCCTTTAGGTTTAGTGAACACAAGATTTGTAAATAAAATACTTCACTTACCCTTTTCTGTTGATCTATCGATTTCGTTTGGTTGCGTATCGGAATCATTTGCCTTTGATTCAACAGGTTTCTTTGGACTGACGTCAGTCCCGCTCTCTGGTCTAGGTACCTTTACATATAAATAATCACATATAAAATTTACGTTTTGCCAACGTTTTTCTTGGCTTTCAATAGTAGCATATAACTACTATTGCAGAATAGAATAAATTTCAAAAGTATAAATACAACAAACATATTTTTGTACAGAAATTTCTAGAAAACCTAGTCATCGAGATGATACTGACTTTGCTAATAATATTAATTTATCTATCTATACACTCACGCCTTTTTTTCCGAACGGGAAGGAACTGACTTCCACTTGCTATGGTCCTGATATACCTCTCTCGCTTCGTCCACTTTCATGACATTCATCTTGTATGAACGTTTTGAATTTTGACCTGCCCCTTCTCAATTACGACCTACATTTGGTCTAGGTATGTACGACAAGGCCTACTCGCCTCAACCTCACCTACTACGGTTCTATATCCCATTCGTAAGCATTTTTTCATTCACCTTTTTACATGGCCAAACCACCTAAGACTTTGATTGACTTGTCAATACGACCTCTTTTAACCCACAATGCTCACATATCTCAATATTATCACGCAAAACCTTTTTAATCTGCCACACGCAACATACACTATCGTACGTCTACGTTGGGACGCGCACCCACTACGTATAGCCAATAAAGTCTCAGTTGAGATTTCTAGGCTATACCCAAAGGAATGCAACAACTCATTTACTGTATTCTCAGCACTGTCATCTCTCTATATCACCGTAGTATAAACCATGATCATAAGTTTTCCATACAAAGTTTACTGTTACTATTCTAAGTAAGGGTTTTTTAAACTTTTATAATAATAATAATTTATTTATTACATATGGTACAAAATGTTAAGGTGATACAATCGTAAATCGTTCGCATATTATGCCACACACAATGGCGCGCAAAATTGTCTTAAGGAATTTTACATTATTAGTCAAAGTCAATTCTTATATTATCTAGTCTATCTTAATATATATAAATTACGTGTCACGTTGTTTGTCCGCTATGGACTCCTAAACTACCGAACCGATATCAATCAAATTTGCACACCGTATGTAGTTTGATCCAACTTAAAAGATAGGATAGCTTATCTCAATTTATATCTCAATTTATACCCGCAATATTATGTTATTGCAAAATATTTGTTTATTATTTGGTAGTCACAATTCTAACAGATGGCGCTGTGTTGAAAGTACCAACGTTTCACATAAGCTACAATTTAATGGCATAACCACCAAAAAAGCATGGTGGTCCCCAAGACTGGTGTTCTACTGTTTCCGTTGAATAGTTTCCTACTATGTAATATAACAGAAACCTTAGCCACAGCAACGCTTGGCCGGTCTGCTAGTTATACTATATACATTACATCATTAAACTTATTTCAATTATTAATTATTAACTTACAGAAACACCAGACGCAGGTCTCTTAACAGCATCAAGCGGTGCTTCCTCCGTGTCTGTGTCTTCTGTCAGTACTGACAGCTGATGAGCCCTCTTCTCCATGTCACTTTGGTACTTGATTGGGTTCGCCAACGCTTCAGCCAATTCTGACAACCGATCTGGTACATAGTCCTGAAATTTTTACAGAAAATATTTTTTTACTATATTGCTTACTAATGTTTGATTCGTGATTTAATCTATTCTTTATACTGATGTAATGAAATAGAGTTTAATAATTATTTTATTATGAAAGATAGACACCCGATCTCTAAAGGGTAAAATTCATGAGTGGAGCACTAACAGTTTTTATATTCAAAATGATAAATAACTGATTTATGAACTGAAATTAAATTGTAAAAAAGCGATGACTTAAAAAGCTTATGTGTTATTTACAATACAAATATTGTTAGTGACAGAAAGCTGGAATCCGGCTTTAATCAAGAATAAAAATAAAGAAAAGACCTGTTGATGTGATGATAAAATGGATGTTGCCCCATCTATATATTTCGTTACAGTTATAAATATAATTTGGTTTTTAAGTTCTATTCTTTAATCAGTTTAAATGTATTTTTAATAGAATGACGTTCCATTAACAATTAATCGATTGATTTAAATGACAACCGCCACCTTTTTTTACTGTATAGTATAAAACTTTCTACAAACCTGTCATATGGCATATTTAATCTTTTAAAAATGTAAGTATCTGCACGTACTTACATACAGGTAGTAAACTAGCGTTCGAAATTTAAAACGATCTTAAATGTCCGTACTTACGTATACGTACACATCACTGAGAGTTCCAATTTCAAAATGGTACGAACAAATACACGGACGCCTGGCTGGACCTGAGACTTAAGCATTCTAAATTCAAATAGTAAGTACACACAGTGTGAGTCTGAATCATGTGTGCACGCTTACGTAGTACGGTCGCACGTTCACCTTGACTTGTACGTGCAGAAGTAACGCGGCTCCCGTGGGCTGTCCTAGCTCCGTTCGCAGGCCGACGTGTCTATATCCGGGACATAATTCGGGAACCGGCAACACTCGGTGGCCGAGCAACCGCCCACTTTCCTCGTGGGCTGATATACGCAGCATCGCTAGTTCTGGCAACACCACCTAGAATGTAATCAGATCATTATTTTTCTGTAATACAAAAGTTTAGGATAAAATTTTACTAAAATAATAAAAGTGCAAAATTTGTGACTGATTTTTCAGTTTAAAAATTGACAAGTCAAAACAATTACAAGTATTTATTTGGGTTCTATGTGCAGGCGTTCAGATTAATTTCAACTAAACAGCTTTTTTTAATACCATACTGCTGTATAAAAAACCTATTTAAATATACCTTCTTGAAGACGAACGGTTCATCCCCATATACTGGATTAATGCCATTATTAGGTACAACTCGTGTACGGAACTTCTTACGGACCGTGTCCGCGGGTAATCCGAACATATCCACTTCTACGTACGTCCCACAACGCTTATCCGTCAGTAACTGGCCTGACACAACGCTCACAGACAATGAACCAGCTATTATCCCGTCTACCGTACTTTCTGCGAACGGATCAAGGCGTCTATCCTGTAATAGAATGTTACCTAGGTTTTATCGTATTTATATACATTTTTTTTAGCAAGCAATGTTGGCCGAGTGGCATCAGTGTGCGACTCTCATACATGAGGTCGTTTGTTCGCTCCCCGGCCGTACAATGCGGTTTCTATCTATGTGCGCATAAAACACTCGCGCCTACGTTGAAGGAATCGCAAGAAAACCGGCAAGTGTCAAATCCAAAAAACGACGATACGAGTCAAACAGAAGGCTGATTACCTACTTGTCTATGAAATGATCAAAAAAACGAATAAATCTGAGGCCAAATTCCATATGGGGTTGTAGCGCCGCTGGATAATTATTATATATAATTTAGTATTCATAAATACCTAACCTAACCTTACTAACATGATGTTCTAAATAGCGTCCCGAGATGGCGCTGATCACATTAAAAAGCAAAATATAAAATTTTAATAATAATAACAAAATAAGTAAAAAAATCAAATAGACAAAGGATGTAAATGGGCGGTCTTACTGCTAAAAGCAGTTTCTTCCAGACGTCTCAGACGTAGATATATATATATATACTTTACAGCTTACAATAAATCTAAATACCTTTCGTCGCATGAATTCGGGTTTTAACAAGTAACCACAACGCTTATTGTATTCAAAGATTCCGAGATTGAGCTGCATCGCCAGGTCTAATGTTTGGTAGTTTAAAGCCACTAATTGACATCCTGCGTTCCAGAACACCTGGAAATAATAAGAGATACATGAGATACAGAATAAGAAATCTTAATCATAATATATGAATTCAAAGTTTGGTAGAGGAAACAAGTTTATATAGATCGCGGGGCAATAGACGGTAATTAAAATCCTCGAATATTCTATGTTCCACCAAAAAAAATTAATTGTAAAATAGTTCAGTGTCGTTAACCAAATAGATGATTATTTGTAATAAGAATCAGCTTGTAAGACTATTAAATAAAATACTTTTTTGTGATATAAACACTTTTTACGGGAACTAAGAAGTTTAGTTATGTTACTCGCGTGCGATTCCAATTCTGAAGGAAAAAGGGCCAAAACCCTTAAAGAAAGTAATTAAATGTTAATCAATTCAAAACATAAATACCTGCGGCATAAAATTCGAAGAAACAATTCTAGTTCCCGCGGGATATACTCTGGATAACTGGTGCTTATTATAATTAACGAATTCGACTGGTCGCTCCTTTAGTAGCGTTGTTGCTTGCTTCTCATCGAACGATGACATTTCGTAGTAACGATTTTTCTCTGGAAAATTTATAATATTCAGCTTAAGTAATATTTTGTCGCGTACATTTCATTTCAAAGTTAATTTAAGTTATACATAAGGCTATATCGTTTTATAGGTATTTGAGATTTATTCTGCGTTTATAAATAATAGTTTAAGACATTTCATTTCAAAAAACAGTGGATTGGAATTTTAATGAAAAATTTACTGTTATTGAGAGTAATCTGTATAAAACATGACTTTAAAAAGAGTTATGGATTAAATTATTATTAAAACTTATTTAATTTATAGTATAGATTTTCATAGTCACGTGAAACAAAACGGTCACTGTTTAGTCGAATCGGTGACATAACATGCTTCTAAATAATGTCTGACTAATTAGGATTATTAACTCGGATTTCATTTTCGTTGGAGACTGTTTTTAATCAAAATATAATATGAGTAATTTGAGAATGTTAGTAAACACTTAAAAACTTGGACTCGATCTTGCCTAGAGAAGCGTTTTGGTGAGTTCTTGAAACCAAATTAAGTCAATACTAATCAGAATTTAAAAAAAAACAGGAGTTTAAGTCTTTGCTGCATTGACAAGAATCGACGAGTAGTGCGGCACCTGGTGATGTCAACAACGAAGGGGTGAAAATACTCAATGCACAACGATTAATTAAAAATGATCCATCGATTTAAATGAATATACTTACTTTCAGCATTCTCAAACGAGCTGAAATGCACAGGCTGTACATAGTTGACAAGCGCAGAAATTTCTGCAACAGCATGACTCTCCCTTCTCGAATCCTCTGAAATCCCCTCCACTTCTCCAGTGCCACCCGCTTCCTCTTCACTAGAACTTTCGGACTCCGAGGTCTCACTGCTTTCCTTTGAGCCTTGTCGAACTAGCTGCGGAAAAATATAAATACGAAGTTTTAAAGGTTGGACGCCGTGATTTATTTGCGTAAAACTTCTTTCAAAATCGTATAATAAAATGTTTATACATTTTATGTTTATAGTTAAGACTGGATTGAAAAAAGTATTTTAGCATTTAGGAGCGGATTAAAAATAACTATGTATAGGTATTTAAGATTTTTATTCAATTCTAAAGTTTAGTTTTGTTGCACCCAATAAAGAAAGTAGTGCCGAGTCACAAATTTGTAAGTTTTTATTTATTTATTTATTAACACTTCGTATACATTAATATAGTAAAATTGACATAATTAAATAAAAAGGAGAGCAACTGGCGGCCTTATCGCTTTCGAGCGATCTCTTCCAGGCAACCAATGTGAGAAAAAAAAAGTATTAAATTGCATTACGGTAGGAAAGAAGTTTTTGTGTCTTACTAACAGATTTTTAGCTTTAAGAACTTTTTAAAAATGGTGGTATATCTACAGTACTCCCCCAAATCTGAGATGAAATTACTAAAACGTTATACTGTCTCTTACCGATCCAAGCGCCACTTCTCCATTTCCCTGGGGCACATGCTGTTCGCTTTCTTCAACCACCACGATCTCTTCCTTTTTGTGGTGATGATGATGTTTTTTCTTGTTCTTTATTATTATTTTATTCTTAAGTAACGACGGCGGTGGGAGCTCTCCCCCTAGAACATCAAAGATTAGTATTTTCTACTGCTCTTTTTCTGAATTTACCTAGGAACGCAAGTTTAAGCAACAACCAAGAGCCACGAGAATTTTACTATAAAAACTTATTGAAAGACTTTTTATTTCTAATTTTCTTGTAAACAGAACCTACATAAACCTTTTACTCTGAGATCGCAAGTCGTGATAAGCTTTATTTTATACTAAAGAAAACTGCCAGCTGGCATATTCTTAGAAGTTCATGAAAACAAACCAGTTTTCCAAGGCTTAAGTCCCACTAAGATAGAACATGTCTAGGAAAATTCCGTATTAATATATAATAATCACCATGGCTTATATTGGTTATGTGCTAGTCATTTATCAATTAGCACAGTGGGGTCTCTGTTAATGAGCCCACTTCACTTGATCGTTGCGTAAGTACCCGATCGATATTACCGATACGACCGTAAAATTAGCTGCTATTCAACAAGCCTCGGCACTTAACAAGAACTCCAATAAGCTCTTGTGAACTTTAAAGGCAAAAATATTAAAAATTGTTTCAAAGCATAACACGCGCTTGCAAGCACAAAAGATCTTATAAACGGCTGTTACAAATTTTTTACAACGCTGTCACACGGGACATCTGTACTACAGTAGAGTGTCTATGTCTCGATAACCCCCAATGGGGCATGGTGCAGACACATTTATATGGCAGTTTTATTAAAAAATTTAAGGAAATTTGATGTAGCCATTGACATTGTTATTTCTCTGGAAGCCAAACCACTATCACGAACACGGCATCACTACATAGTATAAAACAAAGTCGCTTTCTCTGTCCCTATATCCCTATGTATGCTTAAAGCTTTAAGACTACGCAACGGATTTTGATGCGTTTTTTTTAAATAGATAGAGTGATTGAAGAGGAAGGTTTATAGGTATAATAACATAACATAGTGGAGAAATACTGTTATATTTGAGGTTTCTAATATGATGTAAATAATTACATTTTTTGCGCTTACATTGCAAACGCAGGCTGAATCCTACGGGATTTATCAAAATAATGCACTAAGTATTGTACACATTGAAAAGATCGACAGAAATCTCCGCGATGGTATATGTGTATCTCTTATGGATATCCCACAATAACATTTTTTGTCATTTACTGTTTGCGACAAATAATGGCTAATTTTCGAAGCGATTTTAACCAATACAGCATTAATCCTTATTCAATTAAACACCTACAGCATATGATTTAAATGAAGATATTACAGATTTAAAAATTGCGGGGCCTGGGCGGCGGGAGCGTGCCTATAAATCTATAGCACTTTGAATTTAATATCAGCATTGCTCCCGTGCGAAACCGGGGCGGGTCGCTAGTTAATTATAAAAAAAGATTTTAGAGATTTTTAGATATGACTGTGACAATCTTACGTAAATATCTTTTTAACGTTAATTTCGTTCGAATTTGTAGTAATTTTTATCACTAACTTTCTCTGCGAGAAAGGTAGCTAAGAATCAGTTCTCTATTTCTAAAAGAAGCATCACGCCCACTCAGAGTTACCGGAGCTTAAAGTTGTAAAACTCGAAGTTTTAAACCATAAACTGAACCGTTTGTTGCTAAAGTTAACTTTGCAATAACCGTTAGTGAAGCGTGAACAACTTTTATGTTGCATTTGTCTTAAATATCCCTCCGGGTTTTAATAATAAAATTCTAAACAATCTTATTTATGAGTTACTTTATACGAATTTTATTGCCAAAACATATAAGTTATCTAAATTATCAAAGGGAAACACTGACATGTTTGAACAATAAATATCAAGGATTTAGAAATAATAAATGATTGGCAAAACGTTTAGTTTAGTTAAATAATTTTGTTTTCAATGTAGTATAATGGTGTTAAATTTGACATTAGTATTTTAAAAATATTAATTATAATCAAGCACCCAAGAACATAAACAAAAGTTAATGCTTATTTTAAGAATTTATTTATATGTATATATACTTATACTTAATGGAAACCTCTGCCGGCGAAACAATAATTATTTCTGGATTATGGGTAGAAATTAACTTCAAAAATCGGTTGTCTGTAAAGTCGGTTTACTGACGATAGTTGAACGTGACAAAGTCACGAATCGCTCACTCAAGTAGGAGAGAGACAGATGTCGAACGCTGAAGAGCGCGGAGTCCGATTGTGCCTCTCTGTCGCTTCGCGCTCTCGCTTGCACTTCAAGCCTTAAATGGAACGCCTCAGAGCGAGGTAACGCCGCATGAGTCATGTTTTTCGTGCGTGCAGCCGGCTCCATCGATTTATAAGACGTTGTCACGTCAAATAATGTAAAAGACTATCTAGCTTACCGGGCTCAAGTTGATGTGAATCCAAGGGCTTATCCAGCAGCATATCTCCAAATATATCTTTGCAATAGTTTGCGATCTTCGTCTGCTGTCGCGGGCTGCAGTGGTTCTCGAAACTCAGTATCACTGGATAATCGGAGGTCTTGAAGGCACTTTCGGCGATCGCTTCCAGCACATCACGAGCGTTGATCTGTGGCACTATTGTGTAGCCGTGGTAGATAACGGGCTCGTCTAATCGACCATTCCAGAAGTCCAGCTCTACACACCTGAAGATATAGTTCATTGTTAAGCTGCTACAGTTATTAACTAAGTTTTCTCTTGTATCTAACTTGGGAGTGAGTGGACAAAGGCACTGCTTTAGCTTTGACAAAGTTAAGGGTGCAGTTGTTTCAAAGATCTTACTCAAAACACAAATTTATCCCACACGTGTTTATCGAAAAAGAAATGTATTTGTTATAATTTGTCAAACTTTGTCAAGTCTAATGAGGACTTTTGGACTTCATTTAAAAACTGGTCAACCAAAGATTTTATAAATAAATAAATACTTGGGTTAAACGTGAATTCGATTAAATATATTATAACTAAATGATTGTATAGTTTATTATAAATGTAACATACCAAACGGAATTGAAATTATTAATTTAATTAAATAATTTGATGGTTTGAAACAAGTATTGACGTATCAAAAAACAACAAAACATGACTTTAAAACAGTACATTTTAGATGCTGAAAGTTTGGACAGATTCACACTGAATTTGAATAAAAATTATTGAAAAGCTTTAAAACTCTACCCCTATTTTATAGTTGAAGCTGTTATCTTAATCGATTAGCTGGATGAACATAAAAATATAACCATCATTTTAGAATAGGGTACAAATAGACACATATCAAGGACAATTTTTTTGCCTGCCGCAAAACTCTTGTTTGCCCCTCAGGCTCTTCATTTTCAAAAGCAATAGCAATTTTTATAATCTACTAGTAGGACTTTATCTATAAATTATGTAGGAGTAATATAATCTTCATAACAAAGAGACAACACAGCCTATTAACATTTTCATATACACTGTATTTTATATCTACTTTAGAAGTTTATCAATAGGCTCTCGCTGACTCCGTTTGACAACCTTGCAATTCTATTAAAGTTGAATGAAAGTAGGAAATGAGCTAAATAGGCCGCATTTGTTTCATATATAATGGAGACACGGGGAATCTAAATAGCGGAGAAATCGACAAGGTCCGAATACTGACTTCAATTTAATCAGGTACTTAATGTACACTTATAAACATCAGTAATTTACCGGTAGTTCTGAAATTAGAACGTAGAACGGACGGAAAAAAACTGACAATAAAATCTCCGTCACTCTTTTAAATCGCCAAGGTGTATTTACAAAGTGTTTGTAAGCAGCTGCGACCATTATAAACTGTAAGCCAATAATACTCTTAAGATTTTAAAAATTACTGTTGTATTTATAAGATTTTATCTTAATAGAAATGTTTCTACATAACTCTGTTGGATTCGTTCACGAAAATAGTTTCAAAGGTTACATTCAAACCTTTTGCTGATATTGATCTTTATTTCATTTCTCTTCTACATTGTGCAAACTCTAAATGATGCTGTTTGCATCTTTTTTAAGATATGTATGATAAAAACGCATTAGACTGGAATTCAGCAAGTTATAAAGGGATCAGATATTTCAAGATAAAATAAAGATAAGTGCGTACGATAGCCAGTTTATTTCCCCCTTTTTAAGTCAATACAAGCGAAGCGTTTTATTATTAAGTTTTAGGAAGAATTTTGAAATTGAATTAAAATTGATATTCATCCATTTTTAACATAATACAGGTCTCACACAGAACATATTTTTCGAGTATACATATATGTATTTCTTTTTTTAAAGTGAGTGATTAATAAAAAGCAATAACACGGTTTTAACATTTATTGAGTATTCAAGTAAGTTGTCTACACGATTAATGTCTATTTTAGAAGCTAATACAAATAAACAGATTTTTTCACGCTACGATCTACTAACGAATTCCGTTCGACGACCAGGTGATTTATTTAGATTTTTTTGCCAAGAACGTTCCATAAACGAGTGTTCTAACAGAATACTGTTGTACAATTTGAAGACGTTTTCTTTTTTATTAATAAAATCGAATTTTTCAATGGAATAGATTGCTGTTTCTATGGCCATACTGGGGTTTGCACAAACATTTTCTCCGTATGCAAACCGATATTGAGTGGGTATTTATTGTTGGATTAAACTACAAATATGAAGCAAAATTTAGACAAATTAACGATGATAATTTAATATGTGTATCTATTAAGAACAGTAAACCGTCCGCCTAGCACACTTCCGTTTGAAGCGTTTTGTTTATACAAATATAATCATACTTTAGTTTGATCTAAACATAGAAGTTGCGTGAGATACGCGAAAGATCAGATAGAATTTGTTTCATCGATAAAGGGAAAGTTACAAATTTTTTTCCAAATTTTTTTGTGGTTTTAAGGAAAAGGTATTTTTAAAGAACAATGTTGCGCGTCCGCATGTATGTAATTACGGGACTACAATTCCCACTGAAACCTACCAGTACCTTCAACAAGCCGCCCTCGGGGTAATAATAACAATCCAGAAATTAAACACATATATCCTTTTGATTACTTACCACCCCACTTTACATAACAGTATAATTACAATATCGAACCCGAGTTCCCAGCGCCTTGTCACCGGATGAAAAAAGACTTAGGTGCGAAAAGTGATCTTTGGGGACTGACAAACTGCCGTAAACCTTTATACAACATTACAGGCTGCAAATAGAAAGGTGCAATTGCGGTCAAGTCGGAAGATAATAGAGGAAATCTACGCCCAAAGATGGATCTAAAATAATGACTGATGTTGTAAGAACTTTATAATTTAGGAGGATTTACCCCAGGTTCATTTTTATGTCTATACATTACAATCATAATTCCATTAAGTTATAATCATATTATTTTTTACACAATAAAATTATAAGATTGCTTAGGAATACGAATAACGAATAATCATTTTTCTCTCCATGGTTTCTCGTTGTTTAAACTGTATTATTTAACGTCCGCTAGCCGATAACGTGAGTTTTATTAATTTGTTAAAGTATTAAAATAACGTTTATTACATTTTGATGGTTAAATCAAACGATAAGAGATATAACGAGACCGCTAACTGATAGTCACAACTTTCCGGTCACTGCGTTGTCAAAAAGCAATAGGCGCGATGGGTCTGATAAATTTTTCTATATTACTTCAAATTCCTGAAACTTTTACCGCAGTAAAGGTGCACAAAGTTAAAAGTAATGTAGTCTTACTTCTTCGGTCATAGTGCCCCAGGTGACATATTACTTTCTGACTGCGAATCCATGGGTCCCGGGTTCGATCCCCGGCTGAGACGAACATCGATGTGATGAACAATTGGTGTTGTGCTTAGGTCTTCGGTGTTTAAATATGTATTTATATGTCTATCTATCTATGTATGTATATCCGTTGCCTAGTACCCATAACACAAGCTTCACCAGCTTAGCATGGGACTCGGTCAATTGGTGTGAATTGTCTTTAAAAAAAAAAGGCAGAACGGATGGATATGCAAAATTTGGACTTCCCACTTTAGAAAATCCATACCCGTCAAGATTCTTGAGAATTGTTGTGTATCTTCTGATAAATTTTAACATTAAACAACGAGCTCATTATAAAATACACCATTAACATTAAACCGAGTTATTTCGTGAGTAGAGAGATCTTGTTCCTCATAATATAACACGAAAAAGCTTTATGAACTAAGAGATGTAAGTCTCTGGGGACGCAACAACCACGAAAGCTCAAATTTTGTTGGAGATTTATTAACGTACTAGTCTGAATAAGATATAACATATTTTTTAATATATTTTGTGTCTGCAGCATGTCCCTATAAAATTTCTGGACCGAATAGCGATTATTTCTAGTTGTCCTAAGTCGATGCACGATTATTTTTACACAAAACTTTATTACGGAACATACACAACACACCATTAAACAATTTTTATTTTATCCAGGAAACAAATCCCTAAGTAATTAATAAATCAAGCAAACGAAATGAATTCCCTTTTCATGAAATCTTAAATTTTTCATTCGCTACAAATTATTTGAAGCTGAAGCTTGAAGGTATGCAATTACATAATAAATTACCGTCGAAATATTAGCGTGTTTAATCAATTTAATAGGGCATTAAAGATACACCTATAATGAGCCTAAAAGACTAAAATTAGTACATCTGACTGATGGTACGTGCATCTCGTATCATAATTAATTTTGTAATGAGAAATAAAATTCTTCAAACGTTAATTTTTGAGGCCTTCTAGACAAACCAAAGAGGTTCTTAATCGTGCTCAACGTTTATATATGTATTACGTATTTTCAGCGTCAACCAAAGTTAATTGAAAGATGACGCGCTGTTATTTTTAGCTGCCAAATCATCGGTATAATGGAAAACAAACAATCCTAAAAAGATCAAACAGATATCAGCAGTGAATTTATAATTAATGAAATGATAATGCTTCTTTTTTTCGTATAATAACGTAACTGGCTAATGATATAATGTTAAAAAATAATTAGCCAACCTAATAGACTTTTCAACAGAATGTTCTGTATAACAATCTCATAGCAATTACTACTGACATTTTTGAGTACCCGTAAGAGAACAATTTTGCTTGATTAAAAAATTTATTATTTATGCCTGAAATTAAATTTGGCAAATATGGAAGGTTAAGTACTTATTTCAGACGTACCCTGTAACTTAATTGGCTAAATGGATTTGAATTATTTATACATTCCACTTCAAGTTACGTTAAGTCTATTTTTACAATTACTTATCTGTTATATAAACGATGTTTAATTTTTAAAAAATCAATCAAATTACTTACTTTTTTTCTTTCAAAAACTTTAATATGATAGCGGTATAGTAATAATAAACTCAAACTCAAAATATCTATTCAAGTGGGTAACCAAGTACACTTTTGAATCGTCAAGTTAAATTAATCGTAAATTTATATTTACTACCAGTTCGCAAGTCAAGGGCGTAGAGCGGGTAAGAAGAACTGGCAAGAAACTTTCCGCCACTCTTTTTAATCGCCAAGTATTGTCATACAAATGGTTTGAACTGGAGCAAATCAATCCCAAGGATTAGGATCATTTAAGTAGTCCTCAAATTTATAAAAAGCTTTGTTGATTAATTTTCGTTTAACGAGGGCTTTGAATTTATTTAGTGATAATTCTCTAATAAAAAGATATTTAAAATATTGTTAATATCCAAGTGCTATATTTCGATTGTTATTTGTCTTATCGACTATAAGAGTATCTAATTAGAGTATTTGAAACAGTACCTGCATCCAGCCAATAGGCATTGTCGATAGATCTCAACGCTGGACTTCCCAGTGAGCTGGTGACCAGTCAAGTAGGTATTGTGCGAGCTATTTATGAAGTAATGCGCTAAGGGCTGATCCATATCGTCACAGAGGTCCAATTTGTTAGGCGCAACTATAGGATTATCCTCCGACATTAGAAATCTGTTAAAGAAAAATGTTTAATTAACATAAGGAACATTAGGGGTTACTTTGTTATTATTACGCGTTTAATAAAGCATATACAAGGGTTGACCGAGTGTCCACAGCGAGTGTACTTAGTGTGTTCAAATTAATACTGCGCAATACTATATCTTTTTCACATAAAATGCTTCCTATTTATCTCTACAAAGAACAAACTTCTATTCTCCAAGACTAGAGAAATATCATTATAAATATATGTCGTGAACACAACGTACAACCATCCTTTATATATATTATATATATTTTAGTCGGGGTCTCAATATCTTGTCCTGAAACAAGCTGGGTATAGAGTGGTGTGTAGGCTGAAGGTCGATGTAGCGGTTAGCGATCTTCAAGACAAGCACGACGAGTAATGAAGACTACAAAGATGTTCTACAGTGTATATATGCGCCATTTTTACCTTCGTGGCTCAAATCGCGCGAGCTTTATTTTCTCCGATTAACAAATGGACAAATCATTTGGTGAAAACAGTAATTGTTTTGGTATGGAAGATAAAGAAAATTTTTTTTTAATAATTTAATTACGTGTCTGTTTACACAATAAATGGGTAAGGCCCTGTACTTACACCGAACCGTAAGCCAGTACAAAATAATTTAATGTAAAATAAAACCCGATTCAACCCAGCTTATCCCTTAATTAAATGAAGCACACCTTATGAAACACGCAATTTCCAACTTCCCTCATAATACACATCGTAGGTAAATTGTACTTAAATATCCGATTTCGAATTCCGTTTCCGAATCCATGCAGAAAATATTAATAAGCTATTAATGAGTGCAGCATAACAGAAATATTACAATAAATATAACTAAAAAGAAAAACCCTGAAGTCCGTGGGTTCGAGTGCCAGTGAATGTTTTAGTTTTAGCATAGAAGACTGATGACCAAAAAAATATATAAAGGAGACGCAGTAATGTTTCTTCCTCTCCTTTGGGTCTTGGAGCACGGTAAAGAAAACATTTTATGGTTATTAATAAGTAAAAGTTTCGGACAATTTCATACCACAAGACTAATCAAAGTAAAACCTCAGACAGAACGTATATATCAAACTTATAATATATGAATAATATTAATTTATTTTTATGAACATCTTAATCTCGGTAAGCCGCCTTTATTAAAATATTTTTCATATGAAAATGTCTTTTGTTAAGTACTGCAGGTCTATTATGAAAACATTATAGTTTTCATTTCTACTAACAATAGAATAATATCAAATAGCGTGCGTAGCGGTAATTTAAAAACCTTTATTTAAAATGCTAATACATTTTATGTAAATTAATTTTAATAATACTAATTCACTTTAAACTAGAAAATTATTATAATTAAATTAAAATCTACCTTTTTTATTTTAAATGTTCAACTAATAAAACAATTTATATTCACAGGCAACCCTTCAAATACAACCATTTGACAGACGTAAAAAGAGTTAGTTCGAACTTAAATCTTTAATTGTATTTGTCTTAGTACAAAATCAGGATCGTAACTTTGTCTAAACCAAAGATAAAGTTATTATAATAATAAATTAATTATGATAAAGTTAATTAAATGTCAGAACACGTTTTTTCTACGATGTGTGACTCTCTTGACAATATTGAAAATTGACATATTATGTGTAGACAGTACACACCTGTGATGAAACCTGTCCTGAAAATACTATATACTTTACTTTAATAAACAACACGCGATGAAAACAACCGTTTTGCTGTATTGTCAACAAGCCCAATTTCAATATTGCTGACAGAGGATTAAATTGTACGTGACTACGCATAGAGGCGTAGACTTATTCAGTTTATTTTAATTATACATACTATTTTCTTTAAATGGACGCTTCATTTATTTAAATCCTTTGAACCTTAACACGTTGTTTTAAGTATGTACTAATTCTGATTCAATTCTTAACAATAAATTTCCTTTATGTATTTATTATAAGCGTAACGGTAACATTAAAATACTTGTTTTCTTGTTCTTTTATATAGGATTTACAGAGGAGAGAGAACTTAGCTATCAAACTTGATTAGTTTACTAAAACATGTGTTCGAAATGAAAAATAATAATAATACTCCAGTGGCGCTACAACCTCAGTTTTAGGCTCAGATTAAATCCATTTCATCTTTATTTAAAAGACAAGGAAGTAGACTTCTGTTAGACACATGTCGTCGATTGAAATTGATACAAGCCGGTTTCCTCACGATACAAGTGAGTGTTAGATGCGGACTTACACAGAAAGTCCATGTGATTACAGCCGGGGACCGAACCTACGACCTCAGGGATGAGAGACGCGTGCTGAAGCCACTAGGCCAACACTGGTATTTTAAAAAAACCTCTATTAATGTCACCTTACAAAAACCATGCTGATTGGATTAATATGACATGATGATACTTCTAAAACATTTTTTACATTTAATTGCTACAAAACCTACCTCAAAAACCCATCAAACGTAAGCTGAGATCGCTGCTGATGGTATTTATTATGTTCATATGTCCTGATGAGGTCATTTGCTCTCTGCATATCTGCGTAAGGGTGGAGGATCTCATTCAAACGAGGGTCACGTTGAACCTCGTTGAGGAAGTCCACGAGCTGCGTAGCTGATAGGTGAGGTTTTCCGTCCGTACTATATGAAAATGAAAATTACTTATTACATAAATTACTTTTAAACAAAAATATATAAAAAAGGGTGCGTGTACTTATGTAGTTAAGTTAGTAAGTTATACTTCTTTGGCATTATTAAAAATAGTTTTTGATTGCATGCAACTAATTAATTACAATTAAATAATCAAAGACTGAAAAAGGAGTCATTATAGTCAATAAAAATCAGTTTACATTTGAAAAATTAAATAAATAATATTTATTATTATTCTCTTACATTAAGTGTAACATAAATTCTATTAATATTCGAATGTTGTTTTTAAATTATGTCCAATGCCGTAGCATCTTCCGTGGCCAACTTCATTCTGTTAATTTTGTGTCACGGTGCGCGCGCATCGTAAAATTTCTCTCAACAATTTTTCATAACGCGCCTAAAGAAGTATAACTTCAAAAAACAATAATTTTATTTGAATTGGTGTTAGATTTTTTATAAGTTTTATGATATGATAATTGATAACCGAATAATATTTTTCTGTTAAGTTATTTTAATATAACCGCAAAGTTAAGTTCAAAATAATAACAACTGAAACAATGGTATATACAAAACAAATATTTATTTTACCACCTATTTTAAGAATCTTCAATACTTTGTGACATCCACAAAATTGCAGACAACTTAATACAACGAATCCAAGGTACATTGAAGAATAAATGAACGGTGAAAATTCTATTCATGTAGTTCAATTCTCTAAAGTTATTTTTGAAAAGCCCCGCTTTAGATTGTCAAACTTAACAGCTGTCATTTCTATTTAAATGTAGCTTTTATTCAACTAAATTTAGTTTGACTAACTCCATCCACCGCAACTGTTCTACGTTGTATGAGGTTAAGTCAATCATTAGTTCAGCTAACTAAATCTGAGTACTGGCTTTGAGCTGTTGATTGAAGTTGAAATATACACTGTATAATTCTGCGTATCCTCTTAAATTTGCAAATGATATACAAACTTACGTGTACTTCACAGAATAGGAATGGCGTGTGTATGTGTAAGGTATGGAATTGTTATTGTCTCCAAAGATATTGAACAAGAATAAACACCATTTCTAAGGCTGAGATATTTAATAATAATACCTTGAAAAACTTATACTATTCTTAAATCAAAACAATACCGCGATTCAAGATTCCACAGGTGACATCTATTTGTTGAACATAAAACTTTGATTACTTAAACAGATATATAAAACTGCTATGGTATGTTTCTTGAATCTAAGTTGTAATTTAGCGTGAATTTTACTATTTCTTTCACTCGTATCATTTTCATATACATATCATAAATGTATATAAACGGTGTAAGATCTTTGTCTAAAAAAAAACTATGCATCCGCGCCAAAATCATACTTTATATTGGATAACGCTTCTATATTCTATCCAGGAATACTATCAAAAAGTAGATTAAAAAATTCCTTAATTTGAAATTTGCCACCAAAAAGCGTATAATTGGCAAACTGTATTTTTTATTTTATCGAGAGACTTTTACTAAACATAAAACACTACATTTTTTTTATAGAACAGGGGGCAAACGGGCAGGAGGCTCACTTGATGTTAAGTGATACCGCCGCCCATGGACACTCGCAATGCCAGAGAGCTCACGAGTGCGTTCCGGCCTTTAAAGAATTGGTACGCTCCCTTCTTGAAGGACCCTAAGTCGAATTGGTTCGGAAATACTTCAGTGGGCAGCTGGTTCCACAAAGTGGTGGTACGTTATCAATTCATTACGCCATATAAAATTAAAATATCTAATTTTCAATTTGTGTTTGTATATATTTAGTTATTTAAATAAAGACACTTACAGTTTGTTAAATATATTCAGTACTTCCGTGCGCTGGGTGAGACTCTTATAGAAACCAAAGAAGTCTTCAAATTGGAACTTAGACTGGCAGATGGTGTCTGTCTTTCCCGTGGGTAGACCTGACTCGCTTAACGCTTTCTCCACTCTCTTCTTGTCTTCTTTATTTTGCGCGAACAGCTTCACGATGCTGAAAAGTAAGTACACTTTTACAACAGATACAGAAAAAAATATTGGTTGTTTGTAAAGTAGGTTTACGATCGAGATGTTTACGTGATAACGTCTTATTGGTGATATAAGTTTTTGGGAAGTAAGGAATTAATGAAGATAACAATTTTTTCAAATTTTAAATTACATCTATCGTTTTATTCACACTTTTGATGATAAATTTCGGGTGTAAAATGACAAGTTTACTTATTCGACTATGATATACATTTTTCTTCATACATTCACGGAATGACTGGCAGCGCTCGAGATGAGACGGGAGATCGGTCCGTCTTTCTCTCGTTATACCTGCGATCGCGCTCGTGAGGTTTTGGTGTGACACAAGTTTCTGAACATGTCACCCGACTAAAACGATTTTAAAGACGTTATCACGTCAAAAATAATTTAGAGTGCCGAGTTGGCCGTGCCTACGCCAACTCAGGTTTCGGGTTACGAACTCTCATAGCTAGAAAAGCAGCTTAGACAATTCACATGAGGTCCCGCTCCCTCCCTAGATAAGGCATTGTCGTAGAATGAGGATATTAGGAGAGCTATATTCCACAAATAAATTCATTGGTATTAAATACTAAAAAAAAGTAAGTCGGTAAAATTATATTAACAAAAGAAAAACACACTAAAGCAACAAGCTAAGGATATTCTGCAGTTGAAAGTATAAATTACTGTAAACACTATAACAACTTAGTAATTTTCCACTAAAACTAGTTTAAATCCAATTTCAGAGAAAGAAATATTACTTTTTGTGGCATCAAATATTTTACAGAGTTGAAAATAAATGTTTCCTTTATTAAAAACCTTTTTTCTGTAGAGTCTGTTACATATATTTCATCAAAATGTTAATTACTGCGTTTTAATACGAAAAAAGTATATATTACATTAAGAAACAGTCGAAAAAGTTTCATAGTCGAAATGGTTAACTTTTAAGTTAACTTAAAACTTTAATCTCGTTCAAATTTTAATATAACTTTGTCCTTTACGCTTATACCGCGTTAACACTTTACTATGTACATCATAATTTATATTGCCTTCAAACAAAAATACGCTCCAGCCCCTGTGGCTTAGTGGTTAACGCAAAGCTGTTGGCTTAGAAGTGGCGTAGAAACCGGGGTATAATGGATTCTATTTCACGAACTTTGTTAAGATATGGTAGAGACAAAACGATGAAAATACTAGTATTAAAAAAAAGGGTGCGTGTACTTATGTACGCGCGTAAGAAGTTATACTTCTGGCATTATAACTGGCATTATTAAAAATAGTTTTTGATTGCATGCAAATAATTAATTACAATTAAATAATCAAAGACTGGAAAAAGAGTTGACTATAATAGTCAATAAAGTTCAGTTTACAGTTGAAAAATTAAATAAATAAATATTTATTATTATTCTCTCACATTAAGTGTATTATAAATTCTATTATTATTCGAATGTTGTTTTAAAATTATGTCCAATGCGGTAGCATCTTCCGTGGACAACTTAATTCTGTTAATTTTGAGTCACGGTGCGCGCTCATCGTAAAATTTCACCCTCATAAATTTTTCATAACGCGCCTAAAGAAGTATAACTTCAAAAATCTACAAAACAGACACATAAATCTGTTAGCCCCATAGCGCATTGTTTAGGTCTTTAAACTAATATGACTGTGAGCCTGGAAACCCTAAAGATTCAAAAACATCTTAAACTGAAATAAAAATCTCAAAATAAACTAAATCATATTAAACCAAAGAGCTACGTGAAAGTTTAATCCATAAAACTTAGCACTTGCAACAAGCTCAGGCACCTTATGAATATTTCATCAATAACAACGCTTGGGATATCAAAGCCTGGAAATAAATTCCTGATAGAAACAATAAGTCGGGCTCTAAGTAAATATTTACGTTATTCCCTTTCACCTTTACAGTTACATGGTTAGCATTTTGAATAAATACATTTATAAAACCAATGTTTCGAGTGATATTCTTGCTTCTTCGTAGACTGTTGTCAGTCTGGCTGAGACAATCTTTCTTTAAAATACTTCATATTTGCTACAACTCGTAGATCTACCGAACTGTCAAATGCGCTAGCTTCTTACGTGAACTTAGAAATTTAATAGTCAGCTTTATTATTAATATTTTACTTTTTTACTGCTTAACTTCTATGAAACATTAATTTCGCAATACGCAACGGAGTAAATAATATACATTCATTCTATTTTGCAAACATAAATCCCATTCCATTGGGAACGAGCTACGGACCAACGATTATACTTGTATTCTGATGCAAATATCTTAAGCACCTCATTTCTCTATGCGGATTGTAGTACGTGCTTTCTCAGTCTGCGAAGAAACAGATGTGTCTAGATACCCTAGATTAACAAATGAAATTGTATATTAAATAAGTAGATCTTCATAAGTAATAAATGCGCAGATTTTAGCGACAATACCCGTTGTTAGTATTAAATGGGTTTAATAATTATTTGAAAAGCGAAGAATTTAGATACGGCATCATATTATTCCAACTTTTAAACTGGTTTTCTTTGTCTGTCTTTCTTTATAATTGCAGATTTGCATAATACAATTTTTAATTTAAATATGAAATCGTTTATATAAACATTATTCAGATGTGTTTATCTAATTGTCTCGTAACTTAAAAATAATTTAGGGAGCGTTCAAGTATTACGTAACGAATTTGGAGGGGGGGGGTCCTTTTATAAAACGTTACGATGCGGGGCGAGGATTGAATTACGCATTATTGTTAATATTATTTTCGACTTTCCAGTAATTTACACCACATAATGGTAACTTTTAGGTATAAAGAGTCATTAGGTGGTCACGAAACGTTTTACTATACTTGGGTACAGAAAAACGTTACGGCAAGTTACATGGGGGGGGTCAATAATCTCCAAAAATTGCGTGACGTAATATTCGAACGCTCCCTTACCGGATGAAGCATGAAGCACAGTATGAAAAGAGAATTAAAGCTGTGTAATAATACTTTCATTTAAACCTCTTAATATAAAACAAAGTAGTTTATTTTAAATATTAGCCTGCACTGCACCACCACCACGTCGGGTATACTTCGATAACATTCAGACTTTTCAAGATTAAAAAGATAGAATGAACAAAGAAGAAACATTACTATAATAAATAAATAAATATACATACAACTATGCATACAAATACCTGTGGTCATTATAAAGTAATAGATAGCCCCATCATATCATCTCTCATGTTTAATTATTAGTATATAGCTATAATGAAATTATAGAATAATTAAAATTAGGTTTGAATTTAAATAATACTTTCATATAACTAGCCTTAATTATACGTTTCAAAGCCAATTCAAAGTTAATTGTGCAAATAATTGTAAATTTATATAATTTTGTATGACAAACAAAAACAATTCAAATGCATTTTTTACTCGTATATTGCCAAATTCATTCAACCGTCTGCTTTCTTTATCTAGAATACGGCCATATCGCAATTGGCATGACTACGTTAAGCTATTTGCATCGATCGTGATCACAGCTGACCGTGTCATGTTTGTAGGATATTATTACGAAAACATTGATATATTCATTTAGTATTGTATTGAAAACGAAAAGCAGACCCAAACTTATCTTAAACTACATTATATGTTATATATATGTACATAATTCAACTGTACGTGAACGTGTGTTTTGAACGTCACTGAACTCTTCTTAAACGTTTAGACCGATTTGAATGATTTTTTTTGTATGCGTTTGGGTGGAGCTCTTGATGGTTAAGATTTAAAAATCAGCCCGGCAGATGGCGCTGCATTCGGTACTTTCATACTTTGTTTAATATAAATATCATGCAGGACAACGTCTGTCGGGTCCGCTAGTATAGTATATAACTTATGATACAGTCGAATAACGAGTGCAAAAATTGTGCACACATAACTTTTTTATTATTTTTTTATAGAACCGGGGGCAAATATCTCTGAATAGTAGAGATTCTGGTGTGGGTCGAGTCCCACATGCGACTTTCGAGAGCTGGGTATGCGCGAATGAATTTCCACCACGGTTATAAAAAAGGGCCTCAATAAAGCGAATTTATATTCGAAAATCACAAATATCACAGGTCGGTAAATCCAACGCTCAATAAGGTGCAAATAACGTAAATCACTCGGTAGCAACCACGTTTAATTGCAGATGGCTTGGCGCCGACTGCTAACAAACTTAATTTGGACGTCTAATTAGAATCTCGGCTTGCAGCGAAATGGAGATATTAATTTCAATATTGGCATATTATAATATAAGCTATGTGTAAATGGTTTATAAAACCGATTATGGGTTTGGGCTTCAACGAAAATGGTTAAATGTTACAATGTTACTGAATAATTCTTCCTCCATGAGTGATTTATTGTAATGTTTGAGTTTTAACTCATTTTACTGTCTAAAAATTTGGATACTTTGAAAGTGGAATTGCGAGAATACCTTTAAATTTAAAGGTTAGGGAAAGTTGCTGTTAGTACAACTTTACACTCTTTTTTGCCACTCTGTTAAAAATACTATGTATTATAATAGGTAGTCCTTTTCATCTGTGTGGCTTTTGCTGAACTTTGCAAGTCAAGAAAATGATAACTTAAAATATACAATTTAAGCGTCTAAGTATTTGTTTCGTATATATAATTTCATGAATATACTATAAAACACTTAAAAGCTATCTAGCCCAAGTCAAATAAAAATGCGCTTTATTTTAAAAGGCAACACTTTTTTCAATACTACGATTTTCTAATTGCCTTAGACCTTGGTGGCAGATGTATTTAATTGTAATGGTTTGTCACTGCCGGCTGCTAACTCGTTTAGCTCAGACGCCTAATTTGAATCTCAGCCTAATTACTCACTGCCTAGTGAATCGTCACGAATTCGAATGCATATACATAATTATACATATCTGACCTACTTTTTTATTTGGGATGGCTAATAAAAAGTACATTTATTTGTATCTAAGCATGAATGGCTACCATCTATACAGTTTGCGGTTTTGATCTTAAAACAACATTTATAAGAGATATTCATATTTTAGTTCGTAAATTGTTTAGAAATATTATATTTTAAATATGTCTCGGTCAATGACGGTATTTGCATAATATAAATATTATTTGCAAAAGAACACTTGCACTACGTCGTCGCCCTATTTTCTACATAATAATTGTATAAAATGATTTTCCCGTAAGCCACAGAAAACCCATTACCTGAAGATTCATGATTCGATTTTAACGATAACCTCGCATATCGCGCGCTAAAGGCATACTTTTATTAAGATTTAATAGAAGCTTCCGACAAAGAAGCTTTACAACGCAATCCTTTTTGAATAAGATAATCATAATAAAAAGATTGGATCGAAAATTGTCAAAGAAACTCATTCTCACGAGCATATAACGAGATATAGAGAAATTGCATTCTGTAGATGCACCCAGGGAGTGCTCGACACGTCGTTAGCAGACGTTCCACAAATATTTCCTCTTTTATTATGCACTTTTCACCTACCACTATGCGGACTTGAGATTTTCATTGCCCGGAGCAAAAAGTTTTAAGTTGCACCCGCAAGAACTTATAGCATAAGCGGTATAGTTCTGAGAGATTACGGAGAAAGAAAATAAATATTATGTTACTTTATTTATTATATTTTGAAGGCAAACTTCTTAGGCGCATGAGCGTAAAATTTTTACGGAACGTCAAGTGTGCTGCGTTTTTGTGGAAGAAAAGGGAGAGAGCGATTGAGACCGATTGAGAGAGAGAGTGAGATGGGTGAATTACCTTATAGAAATTCTATTTTTTAAATTAAAATTTCTTAAAGAGAATTTCTGAAATATTAGTATTTTATATTTTTTGCAAAATAATTTATTGAAATCTCAAATGACGAATTGTAAATTAAAATGCCACGTGTTTTAATTATCGAAGAAATAAATTTACAAAAATAAATATATTATTTATTTGTATTAATTTTTGACACTTAATATTTTAATGACATTTAAATTCATTAAATCTAAAGTTTTAGATTTGGATAAATATGAACAAGACTTAAAAATTAGTTTGCCAAAGAAGTTTCACTTCTGACATGTGTACTTTGTACGCACGCACTTTTTTATTGTATCTTCAAATTAAAAATGTTTAAAATCTCTAATATATAACATACACGAAGTGAATCTTTCTTTGAAGATATTGCTCTGTATGTTAATATACTGTCAGCTGGAAATATACACAAATACAAGCGTCTAATGACACGCGTAATTAACATTCTTATGATGACAGACTATTAATAGACAAATGAACTTTAATGTAAGACGTCCCCTATACATTGGCATTTACGCAAATAGCTACTGTACAAGTCTAATCGATCGTAAGAAAAGCTTTTACAAGAACTTAGACTTGCGACTCCCGAAGTCCCGATTGAAATAAGATTACCGAAGAGAACAGGGATATTTGAAGATATTTAAGTTGCGTTTAGATTTTCGTTTGCTGAAGTTGCTTTCATCTTGACTTCGACCTTTGCTTTTTATTATGCTTGAATTTGAATTAAAGATTTAATATTGCATTTGACGTAGTACCTATATTTTAATTACGAATCAATTTTTGTATTTTATTGGTCTCCCAATAAACATTTGTTATATTTATCTCTTATACCAGAATGTATGGCGAATTTGGTGTTAAGTATTTATGATCCTACGTGAAACTGAAACTACAACACTGAAAATGTTTAGTATTGGCCAATGATTTATTATGACTTTCGTTGAGCCCTGAAGATGCGGTGAAAGCGTACGAAAATACCATAGAAGAGACCCCTAAGGAAGAATGGGCCTACTGCTTTTCTCAGTGGTTCCATCGAAAGCGACGATGTGTAGAGAGGAACGGAGATTACTTCGAAAAACAATAAAAGTATTGGAAACTTTCTACATTAAGCCGTTTTTCATTTTCTAAACATTTTCAGTGTTACCTAGGTATTACATAGGAACATAATTTTCATACTTAAATTACCATCATTTACTCAATCGCCTATTAAGCTCAGACTAGCTGATAAAGCTTTTTCATTGCTACATTGCGTTGAAGCAAATTGCAAGCACAGCTAAAACAGTAGCAATCGACAAAACCGAGCGTGAAAACGTTCGATAGTAATCGACGAATGATCACGTTCCACTGAATTTACATACGGACGCTGCAAACATACTTTTTGTTCGAATTTCCAACAGAACGCTGATTCCAGAGTGAATTCCGCCTAGTTCGTAATTTCATTAGTGGTTGATTACAATTCAGTTTATTTCTGCAATAAGAAACGAAGACTGGATTCTATTCTTCCTTCAGTACTCATCAGCGTCAGATAAGGGTAAAAGCATTATATATGTTATTTTACTAAATGATTGTTTATTACTCACAGAAATAAGAATATTAAAGCATTGGTTAACATTATTATCGAGAAATATTAGCAAATTAAATTGACAATAAACCTCAAACTTTGCGTTATTATAAAAACAGACGTGTACTATCATTCAACACCTAGCATTGTAACAATTTACATTATCCATGATGAATGTCTGAAGGATATTTTAAAACTTTCAAACCCATATATCGTGTACGCTGCGGAAACTATTGACTATAGAGCAAAGTGATGTACTACAGTTACGTAGAAGACATCATTTGCTACATCAGTCTTACAGTAGACAGTAAAAAACCAGCCGTACGATGCCAGGACTGAACGCTAGTAACCTAAAGCTGTTAGACCAAAGACAACACTTGTTTATTTATATATTCTAAACAATATGCATACTTAATAAATACAAGAAAATATTATGTTACAAATTTTACACACATCTATTATATTGGAACATATAAATTACAAACATGCAAGGAAATAAACACAAAATCATTTTTAATAATCATGTTTTTATCTTTACTTTTTTCTGTTTTGGTAAGTTAATTAGTAGACTTTATTAATATCAATAATAAAGTCCTATTATCATTATAGTATTAATATCATTAATATCATCATTTGTATTATAAATTAAGTTCCTTTTACTGTTGTCTGTTAATAAGGGTTGCTGGCAGAGATCTCTTAGTAGCGATAAGGCCGCGCGTCGCGCTATGTATTTTTTAAGTTCATTATTAATATTATAAAACTATATATATAAAAAGTGTAAATAAATAAATGCAAGGAACATAAATATGCACAAAAAACCACTGAAATATGTCGATGGTAAGTATAATTGTATTGTAATTTAGGTTTCTGAACTTTTTCAAAAAACAAATAATAAATATCGTTTTATCACGGCGTTTGATTAATTTTAAAGTATTAATAATTCCGTCGTTTCGCGTGCATTCGGTATGAGCTCGAGTGACAAATTGTGGCTATTACAATAGAACGTACAGCTTTTTATATAAGGAATATCCGGGTAAAGACAAATGGAGGTCAATATATTGTGTTTATGACAAAATCTAGTACACTACAGTATCAAATCCACAGATGGTTGCATCATCAATCATGGTAGCATGTTGATTCATAGTATTCTTTACAGTAAAGAAACAAAATCTTACTTAACATAACCTTACTATGTTTATTAACGGTGATCGTTTAATTTATTTATTTTATAAAATGTTGATTTAAGAGATTAACATTTATTAATATTACTAATATTAATTCAACACCGCTAGTTATATAAAAAATTATGACTGTTATTTTGCGCCGAAATGAAATACATTTATAGTACAGGATCCATCGCCCATTTTTGCACTTGATTACTATCAAGCTAATTTTCCGTGAGTAGCTTTATTTTGATGAGACGCCCAATAATTTCCTGTACGAAACTCTCGATTGTGGTAGCTAACAGAAGTAGCTAGGATAAAATATGTTGATTTGATGATTCTCAAATATTGATTACTAACTGAATTTTTTTTTGTTAAATCTCAAGACAATTATCTAAATTATTCGAAAAAATATTTGTCCTACAAAATCTATGGTTTGATCAAAGAGTCCCCTCTTTCCGACATGTATCGATAATGAGGTCATCATAAATGATTACTAACCAGCTGATTTTTTTTTATTTACTTAGTTAATATTTATGTAATTTAACAGACATATTGTCCAACAAATTGCGCGGTACGTTATCCCGGTCCTACGCTAAGAAATTGTCAATACCACAAGACCATTTTTCTCATTACTAACTGTAGGACAAAAATATCATATAATAGGTTAGTGTGTTCTCTGCCCAAATGAAACAACGTCCTACAAGAAAACAGGTATGTATCACTAGTCCGACAAGAATTGTAATTTTTTCGTTTTCCTATTTGTCAAATAACATACAGTGAAAAAATCTTTTAAAAAATTTAAATAACTTTATTTTTTAGTAATCTAGGTACAAAAATTTGTGTATTCATATATAAAGAAGTTAATCTTCATCAGATTCATTTGATAAATCTTCGCTACTAACATCGCACACACGATAGTTAGTATTAAATTGACAAATGTGGTATACTATTTTGGTATCAGCTTCTTCATGATAACAAGAGAAATTATAGTCAATGACTCTTTTTATTTTATTTTCACTAGATACCTCATAAGTGTAACATTGATCATAATTAAGTTTAATAGTCTTTCCTGTGATCAAAGTAATAAATTCGTCCCTTGTCCAATCTTCAATTAAAAATTTTACAAATTTTTCTTTAAAATTGTTTCTCCTCAATAATTTGCAGAAATCTGAAGGACGATTATTCTCTTTACGTATTACGTCATATTGTGTGTCATCTTCACCTCTCAGATTATGTTCAAAATCTTTAATACTGGGTTTTTGGTTTCATTGCTACCTCTGTTAGCTACCATAATTGAGAATTTTCGCATAGGAAATTGTTGGGCGACTCATCGAAACGAAGCTATTCACGAAGATTCAGTTTGATAGTAATTATTTTCACATCATGGATCTGTACTACTACTTTTGAGCGTAGGACCAGGTTAACGTACCGCGCAATTTGTAGGACAATATGTCTGTTAAATTACATAAATATTAACTAAGTAAATAAAAAAAAATCAGCTGGTTAGTAATCATTTATGATGACCTCGTTATCGATACATGTCGGAAAGAGGGGACTCTTTGATCAAACCATAGATTTTGTAGGACAAATATTTTTTCGAATAATTTAGATAATTGTCTTGAGATTTAACAAAAAAAAATTCAGTTAGTAATCAATATTTGAGAATCATCAAATCAACATATTTTATCCTAGCTACTTCTGTTAGCTACCACAATCGAGAGTTTCGTACAGGAAATTATTGGGCGTCTCATCAAAATAAAGCTACTCACGGAAAATTAGCTTGATAGTAATCAAGTGCAAAAATAGGCCATGGATCCTGTACTATTAGATTTTTTTATATATAAAATTTTGCCTTTTTTAAATTTCCTATAGAAAAATTTGCAAAAAGGTTCTTCTATTAACACAGGTAACACATATTAAATACACTTTAATTTTTAACACACACAATTTTCAGCCCAGACGTTTCACGTTACATCAGGCATGGTCACAGGTCCTAGTTCGTTAGAAACAATCGAAGTAACCCTCAAAGCGTAAATCTTCACCCTATCTCAATGTACCTGTGTCAAACCCTTTTGCGGAAAAATCAGCCAGACGCTTCTAAAGACATATTTGCAATTGGAAACGGGATATAGGGCTGACACACGTTGGCGGAAAATGATAGGTTTTTAGAAAATCAATACATGGTGAAAAAATGGCAATTTATGGCCCGTTACATGTAGATATTTATATTAATATTATTAAGCTTGCTTGAAGTCGCAAATCTCAGCAACTACATGTTCTATTTAAAGAACTTTTTGTGTTGGAAAGTTCATTTATTAAGGATATATATAGATCTGTATAACATCACACAACAGCTCAAGAAAGCGAATCATATTAATAACAGATGTTGCAAAAAAGAGAAAAAAATTACCTTACTGAGAGCTGCTTTTTTATATGACATTAATTCTTATATATAAAATCCCAAGAAATTTTGTACAAAATTACTTTGATTTGATTTCAATAACTTGAAGATACTGATTGGAGGATGGAAATTAAAAAAAATCTTATTGCAAAACAAATCTTGCTGTGTATACGTTTGCAATTTTTAAATAGCTTCGGTAATATTTAAATTTACAATTTCGTTATCTTCTACATAACTGTTGCTCCAGATATTTTAGCCACATCACCTTTAACCTTTTTTGTCGGCCTACATTTGTGAATAACTTTTATATTCACAGAACAGATATTGAAATCTAAATATTGAATTGGACGATGTTATTTTGTGCAAAATATTTCAACCAAAGAGTTGGTCTTTGGGCAAACTAACCGGGAGAATAACAAATGTTTACATAAACAATGTACTCATTTTGTCTGCGTGTCAAAGAAACATTAAATACATTTTCTAAAAATCTACCTACTCATAAGAATTACCGACATTTTTTAGAACCTGGGTAGTAACCCGATCTACTAATCTGCTCGATAGACAATTTTAGAAGTATAAAATCGCAAAAATTACATAACAACATGAGGAAAGCGCAACACGGAAGCGAAAATATAAATGCTGATCATATGGTAATAAATAAACCTCGAATGAATAACTTGGAAATCGGACGATTATCATCTTTTCTTCTTTATCATGTAGCAGCTTTGATTTAAAACACGTTAATTTGGAATATATTAGCAACATTTGATATTAGCTAAAAGTTTATATTTTACAGTATTTCACCGTAACTCCGTAGGTACATGACCATAGTCACAGCATACTATGTAAATGGGTTTAAAAAATGTATATAGGCGTAAAAGTTTATCTGTTTCAATTATTACCCACGCAATAATAAAAAAAATAAACGTTGGAACGATTTCATTCGTTATTTCCCTTGATAACAAGTAACAAGCAATTGAACGTCGCTTTTAATGCCTGCGTTGTTATATGGAAAATCATTTTGGCAAGTTATAGTTTCACACTTTTAAAATATATAAGTATAATATATAAGTGATTAGCAGAGGCTATATGGCCTTTTAAACATATGATAAGAATATAATATTGTCTTGTAAACAGGACGTTATAAAAATCTATTTATAAAATTTCTAACACATTTTATGCTAGATATTACATGAGAGATCTTTTATACGTTCTATTCTAACTCTGGCGATGTCTTGTTTAATATACATTACAATTTCTCAGGTATAAAGGACAAAAGTCTCCTAAAAACGCCATCTCAGTTCAGTTTTGTTTCATAAAGTAATTACCAGCAAAATATTCAAAATGCCAGCAGAGGAAAAAATATAAAAATTGTATGAACTCCCTTTTTGATCCTATTCAGTTAGACTTTTAATGCAATAAAGTTTGCAATGCAACACATTTAAAAACGACAGCTCAAGTAATTTAAAGTTGAAAATCATGATTTTGTTCACATTCAGGGATTTCAAACACCAGTATACAATTAGCACGTGTTGACGCTATCGAGTTATGTCACTCTTACGACAGTTACTTATAAAAAGCTATAATATTAACTGCCTTAAAAAGACTGATGAGCTCTCAAAGGTCCTTAAGGATATAGGTATTATATCTTACCCGGATATAGGATGGTGAGGCATAATTACTTGTTTTAATTGTTACGTATCTAACAGTGAAATTATACCGCCAGCCATGTAACAGGAGTGACCATCGGGTCCTCACAACTTATCATACGTAGTAAAAAACACTATTAAAATGTTTCCGACTGGGAATCGAACGCGATTCGTTTACGACTAAGTACGTTCCTGAAGTTCTATTTTATTAAATTAATAAAAAAATTGTATAGTAGCTTAGCTTTTAATTTGCAACTGGCTTTACACTTTTATACAAATATGCCGTGAATCACAGTTATGTCACTAATATCATAGATAAGTACGGTACTTATAATTCTGTAGGTTTTATGTATTTGAAAATGCTCTTTGTTATTAAAAAGCAATAAATTTTTATCATTACCGTAAGGCGATAAGATTTCGTTTATCAGTCTTATTGATAAACGTACTATTAAAGTTTTGTCACGTTTATACAAAAAACCGCAAAAGTGATAAAGAATATTCAACAGTCGTTTGTGGCGCTGTAAGGCAATAAGTAATTAATTGGCGAGAAATTTCGAAAGTGATATTTCTTACCTAAGAATTTTTTTTTACTTAAAATATAAAATTTGGTATTAAAATCAATACACATAATATTCTTATTTTAAAGATAAGAAATAAATTATCCTAATTATATTTTCCCGCGTGTTGATTTCAAGCAGTAGATTCGGTTAAACATTCGTTAACTTTTCACGAATTTCAATTAGATCCCTAGGTCGAGAACGTAAGTTCGCACAAACTTCTCATATAAAAGGCATTCGACTTAATACCAATGTCTATAGGTCACAAGACGCCACAACTTGACTTTTATGTGAATATTTCTATATTTGTTTTTCTTTCAACACTTTCAAGGGTGAAGCGAACGAAGAATGAAAGCTTGCGTCTTTCAAACCGCAATATTACAGTTATTTTTGTCACTGAAACCTTGGACCATAGATGCTTGTAAGCAAAAATTTATTACATATTTGTTGTGCTTGTTTGTTTTAGATTTGAGAAAACAGATTCAGCAAACTACTTGAAACTGAAGAAATTCCTAGATTCTTATTACCGACCAGCTAAAATTATGGTGGGTGTTAGGTGTCTCCTTTGCCCCCCATAAGCAATACTTGCACCCCTCTGACGCAACAGCATTATAAATGGAAGCGGACGACGGCTTTGATCGGATACCTTATATCGGACCGGTCAAATCCTGAAATTAGTAATAAGTCTAAAATATATATTAATGATCGTACCTTATATCCGGCCGTTTAAATTGTAAATTTCAATAATTGTAACAGTTTCATTAAAGTAATTTAATATATTTTTTTTCTTAGATTTGCCGTTCACTTAATTTTGGTAGCATTTCATTTGTTTATATTATTATTTCAATTGTTTTGTCTTCCGCCAAAAATGCGGAACAGGCGTGTTTGTATTTTCTACAGTATTGACCACTTTTTAACACGAAGCTTTTTCGCTGCGCATTTTTTTATTATTAACCCATTGTAATAATAGTTCGGAAAAATATGTAAGTGAAACGATAAAGGACAAATTCCCGAGCCCAATTCCGTCTGTCAGAAACAAAATATTGCTTTTAGCGTAACCCTTTTAATGTTCTATTACGTTATCAAATTGAAAAAGGTTCAATGGGACAACGAAATTTCTCTTCGTCCAAATTCAAAGACCGGAAGCATATATTATTACCAATACCGAAAGCAACAACCGTCATAGATGTCAATAGCCGTAAAATTACTTAATAACATTTAAAGCAAGATCAGCGTTACTCTTTATAGTCTAGTCGACAAGTTGAAAATGGAACAAAATAGAGATACTGCTCTTAAAATTATGTGCGATAGCTCATTGGAACCGGAATGACGCCTAGAAAAATGTGCTAAAAGCGTGTATTAGCACATAAAAAATTGCAAAAGTTATAGACAATTAAAGATGAAAAAAAAATTGCATTTAGTTTTTTGCCAATATTTAATAAACTATTAATATTTAAGAAATTTCAAATAAAGATTCTGAAAGAAGAGGAAATTTCAAATAAAAAACTCTTAACTCCCGGAACTCTATCTCCATTATTTATAATTTTAATTTAACGCTGAAAATAGGTCTGCGGGTGACATTTTTAGGATTCGCGCGTGGCGTCAAAAGCGACTACGGCACATTAATTAATTTATTTAAGGTATTGAATATTTTTTTTTAAATTTGAAAAAATTATGGTGTGTTCTGAACACTATAATTAATTTATTCCCGTTGAAAATTTTACTTAAAGTTAATTTTTCAACAAGGTAAATAATTGTTAACAAACGAAATTTTCTCGAACGACCGTCTTAATTGTAAGTGAAAAAAAATGTTTAAATAATGGTCGTAAAAATATTTCGCTTCGTAGAGCCTTTCTTACATACATACTTAACAAGATCGTGCCATAAAAGTTAAAAAAATATTTATACTTTGTTTATAACATTTTTTTTACTTAAACAAAAACTTAAAAATCCATGTAATGTTGTTAAAAAAAATTTTTTTTTCTAAATCATCATATAATCGTTTTTTTATTAATACAAGATATTTATTGATTTGCAAAAAAAAAAATTCCCGCCATTTGTTGATAAATTTTTTTTTAACAAATTGAATAAATAAATATTTAAAAAAAAAATTTAACACAACTTTATTACATTAAAAATTTTTAATTTTAAATAAAAGTAATATTCATGATAATCAAAAAATTTACAAAAAAAATTTTTCTATACTTTGTTATATATGGTTGTTTTTGTTAATTTTAGAAGTTTTAGAAAAAAAATAAAAAAAAGTTGAATATTTGTTTATAACAACTTGGTAAGTTAATAAACAATAGAATTGTTGATTAAAAAAATTTTTTTTTCTGTTACTTTATAGAGGACTGTCAATTATGACTTTAAGAAAAAAATTTTTTTTAAACTAATTATTTAAACAATAGAAAATAAAAAAAAACGATTATAAACAATTAAAAATTGTTATTAAGGACAAAAATTTTAATGTAATAAAGTTGTGTTAAATTTTTTTTTTTAAATATTTATTTATTCAATTTGTTAAAAAAAAATTTATCAACAAATGGCGGGAATTTTTTTTTGCAAATCAATAAATATCTTGTATTAATAAAAAAACGATTATATGATGATTTAGAAAAAAAAAATTTTTTTTAACAACATTACATGGATTTTTAAGTTTTTGTTTAAGTAAAAAAAATTTTATAAACAAAGTATAAATATTTTTTTAACTTTTATGGCACGATCTTGTTAAGTATGTATGTAAGAAAGGCTCTACGAAGCGAAATATTTTTACGACCATTATTTAAACATTTTTTTTCACTTACAATTAAGACGGTCGTTCGAGAAAATTTCGTTTGTTAACAATTATTTAACTTGTTGAAAAATTAACTTTAAGTAAAATTTTCAACGGGAATAAATTAATTATAGTGTTCAGAACACACCATAATTTTTTCAAATTTAAAAAAAAATATTCAATACCTTAAATAAATTAATTAATGTGCCGTAGTCGCTTTTGACGCCACGCGCGAATCCTAAAAATGTCACCCGCAGACCTATTTTCAGCGTTAAATTAAAATTATAAATAATGGAGATAGAGTTCCGGGAGTTAGGAGTTTTTTATTTGAAATTTCTTAAATATTAATAGTTTATTAAATATTGGCAAAAAACTAAATGCCATTTTTTTTTCATCTTTAATTGTCTATAACTTTTGCAATTTTTTATGTGCTAATAGACGCTTTTAGCACATTTTTCTAGGCGTCATTCCGGATCCAATGAGCTATCGCACATAATTTTAAGAGCAGTATCTCTATTTTGTTCCATTTTCAACTTGTCGACTAGACTATTAACTTTCAATAGCAACGGGGATAATGATGTAGTTCTCTCAATATCCGTAGCGCTGATGTCGCAACCTTGGGATCACGCGGTACAAAATTCATTATTAAGAGCGGGCCTAAAGTTAGCATATAATAATAATGATAATCGCAACCGCGACGGCTGCGTAATCGCACTAAACTCCAGTCTCGTGAGTTTTGAAAATAAAACGCTACAGTCCACGCTAAGGACTCACGAAGCGGTTTTCACCGGCGCCCGCCGCGGTGGTGGAATGGAGTTTTATTTTCTCATTTATTTCAACGCTCAGTTGAGTTCCAGACCGCCATGGACACACACCAGAAACGAGCTGTTGCATTGTACTTACTTCACAGAAGAATTAAAAAAAGAAGGCCTAAAAGGTTCTGGGTGCATCCACTGATTGCGGAAAGAGATCGTTATGGATCATTTGTTACTCTTATTAATGGAGAAAAGTTCTTTAATTATTTTCGAATGTCCGTATCCGTAATCGCAGAGCGTGCGGGAGCAACCCGCCGGTACAATATGACCCCCGCAGCGGGACCCGCAAACAATAGCACACGCCGCGGGCGTAAAACGCGTCGTGAAATGCGATTGATTTTTACATAAATATCTGTATTCTACAAAGGCTGCGGGCCTTTGTAACCACGGCGGGCGCGGGTGAGTCCTTAGCGTAAATAAAAAAATATCGTTTAAATTGATATAAGAAATCCAAGTAACACAAGTAAGAATATAGATGTAGTCTACTGATAATAAATATTAAAACAATTTTAGTTTAATTTAATACGTATCGCGGGTACAGTAGCAACTTCAAACAGTGAATGATCCCTGGAGGCTTACATCAGCCGTCTGCAGACTTTGAATGACCCTTGTTAGATTTAATTATAATATCGATGAACTCTTTAGGTATTCAAAGTAAAATTATAATTATAACAATATAACTGCAATCAATGAAGTGGAAATCTAGAAAACTTTTCGCCTCTATATTTATCAGTCTAAATAGCTAAGAGTCGTAGTTTGATATACAAAGAACATTTCAGGTGCAGCTCCATATTGATTAGAGAATCGAGGAGTAGATAATTTTTCTATGGAAAAAATAATTAATTATTCAAACTCCGTATCCATAGACATCGGATACCAAATTCAAACGATTGTTTTGTGTTGTTTTAGTGAGATCGAATGTATTAAAATTTCAATGTTATACGTTCAGAATGTTTCACGGAAAGGAGCCAGTTCGAAGAAGCCTCAATCAACCCGTAACAGATAGCACGCAAACATCGGGACAGTGTTATGGTCTTAAATCGAATAAATAAAAAAATAAACACGCTGTAATTTGGTAATATTTTCATATAAACAAAAATACAGGAAAAAAAATAGTACCTATGTGCGCTATATCCAAACGCCTAGAGATATATGCATAATCATAATTCAACAGCAGTTCAAAGCCAGGAGTGGCTGCAGTTTATACAGTGCAATTTCAAACGTCAATTTGGCAAACTTTGGCAAACTAGTTTCGATTGTTATCTGTGCGACTGCTTTGTCGTTGCCAAATATTTTATCTACACAGGTAAAGCTCGAAGCTTGACTTGCACTGAGGTCAAGGTAATCAATTAAAATACAACAAGTAGTCGATTCTGATTTCGCGGTAATAACTTGTGCTTTGGGTAATATGAAGTAAGATTTAAGTCCACGATACATTCTAAGTACAAGCTTTGGGCATGTTTTATGAAAAATTTGATGTTTTAATATAATCTAATATTAAAAGAGGAAAGATTTGATTGTTTGGTTGCATTGGCTGCAAAACTACAGGACTAATTTGAAAAATTATTTCCCCATAAGCCTGATTAGTTTTATACATTAATTACTCCGCGATATTGCAAAAAAAAATCTTTTTTAACGAGAGAATCTTTAGGCTATAGAACATCGTGCTTCATTAATGTGGGTGAAACCGCAGAGCACAGCTAGTATTTTATAAATTGCTAGATTCAAAAGTATAATACCAGTGGCACCAGGTCCTACAACTCGGATTTCTCTATAGAAACCATATTTCACAGCATATTTTTCACGCAAAAATCTACAAATGATACTATAATACCATACAATTATTGTATTAACGTATGATCAAGTATGATACATACAAGCCTGTTGATGCTGGCGCCCGCTAGCGACGTAAATTGACATTAGAATGTCTGTTAGAACCTTAATTCTATTTTCGAAAATGTGCTTTGCAAATTGAGTGGTTAATAAAATTATTATCTCGATTCATAGGTTTATGTCATCATATAAAAGTAACGGAGCGAGGAACGATTATTAAATTGTTTGCCTTCTAGGCACTTGAGTTAATGAAATATATACGGTATATCTTGTACCATTAAGAAATGTTTTTGTTATTTATTATACACGTAACTTTTTTTTTCATTTATGAATAAAACTAGAAACACCGTACGTCAGGCAAATCTAAACTGGGTAAAGTATCAAAATGTACTAAAAGACTTACTTCTTAACTAATATCTTCCCGGACTTATCTGCCTTCAAAACGATCTTCGTGTGAAGTTTCTCCAAGAACTTGATAGTTGGATTGTTGAACTGGTTCAGATTGTACGCCAAATTGAACAGCTCTTCTGTCCACAACTGAAAAAGAAGAAAGCTATTAATGCTATGTTAATAATTATACATAATTTTAATAAAACCACGACCTGGTTTCCAGAACCAGGAATCATGTTCCTCACATCAACACCAACAATACAAAAACTGTAATATGCATAGACTGTAACTTCTAATGCTACTAAAGCTACACGCGGACGCTACATAAATTAAAGGTGTGACCAATATACCTACAATGGTATATGTATAAAAATCCGATACCTCCAACATCAAACTTTAAAAATCCCCCTCATTCCCGTCAGGGCTTATAAATGATACACTTATATATTTGTTCTAAAGTCCATAAACTATCAAAAGCAATAAATATCAACTCATAATGTAAAAGTTTCGGTGAATCCGAGTTGAGAGAAAATCTTACAAGTTTTAAGGAGAGTTCGACATTGTTCGTGAACAGAAATTTGACGTAACATGGTTTCTTAAATTAATGAACGAATTTAGATCCATACTTGTCTTTTTCACATGATTTTTTTTTTCGATTGGTCAAGCCACGTAAATCTCCTAAGTCTTTCAGATCATTCATACCTACAATATGTTGTCGGCGTTTTAAGAATCACAAAGTTTTGATTTTTAAATGAATTTGTACTACAAGAAACAAACGTTTTCATTTGTCTATATCAATCTGAAAAATTAGTTCATGGTGTAGCACATCATCGCATCGCATTGCATCTGCTAACTGAGGAGCGTCAATGTTTCAATTGGTTTATTACGTTGTTCGTGCAATTTTGATGGTTTAATGGTAAAAATGTTATATTGTCTAGTATGTCACTGGCCTAAGTACGTAATAAGTTAATTATTTAAATATGTTCGACATCCTGGTGGACAGAAAAACTGTGTCCAGTTTGTGTTTCCACCACACCAACTTCTTTCTATTTAAGATCATGTATATAATAAATAAATAAAAAATTTTAGAGGTGTCAAGGGACACCCGGATGGAACGAAATTCCTTTCGATTAATTTATATGTTAATTGGTATCATAACAGTATGATAGATTTTATCGACACCAATCTTACGACGAAAACAAAAAGCCAACATCACGAAGTGTTCCTAGGCGGTCACCCATCCAAGTACTGACCTCGCCCGACGTAGCTTAACTTCGGTGATCGGACGAGAACCGGTGTATTACAATAGGAAATAGCAAAAAAGTGTCGTGACAACTTTTCGTAAGAATTTTTTCCGTCTAGCCCCCTTTCACAACGCGCGATAAGGAACTTCGTTCCAAAAATAAATAAAATAATCATACTCTAATAAAACCTACAAGCAAGACGTAAAGTAGTTCTGTAGTTTTATTAGATAATACTGTCCCTAATCTATACTCTGGATCATGTAATTGGAGTAAACATAAGATAAGACAGATAATTCCATTCGTCTGGACTCCCAGACACTTTAACCATAAATCACATGAAGAAATTATTTTTAACGAATAAGTAGATTACGAAGTTCGAAACTAAGTTGGTAATAGATTGCCAAGAGACCGACATTCATTATGTAACACTAATATTATTTTGGCTACGGTCGATTCATATTATACAGAGGCGCGTAGCTATAAATTGTAACTCATATATAATATTGTAGTATCTTGTTTACCAAAATTATTACATTAATACTGTTATAATCTTTTAATAAATAGTTGCCGTTAGACGTTGCTTATGCTTTTATTATCTGGCCTAATATTACTAAGTAGAGCAGTGTTGGCCTGGTCGTAGGTTCGATACCGGCTGTGCACCAATGGACTTTCTTTCTATGTACGCATTTAATATTCGCTCGAACGGTGAAGGAAAACATTGTGAGGAAACCGGCTTGCCTTAGACCCAAAAAAGTCGAGGGCGTGCGTGTGGCACAGAAGGCTGATCATCAACTTGCCTCTTAGATAAACAAACGATCATGAAACAGATACAGAAATCTGAGGCCTTGGCCTAAAAAGGTTGTAACGCCATTGATTTATTTTTTTAATATTACTAAGTATATTGATTAAGACTATACTTTGATTTGAAACAAGAAGAAATGTTACGACAAAGTCTCGTGATACAATAAAACGAATAAAAAATATGAGCTTTATAATTCTGCAATGCAAGCTCTGATAAATTTAAAACAAAACTTTAAAACAATAACTTTTTGCAATGAATACAAAGTCCCTCGTGAATAAAAACGCCGTAAGAGTGGAAATTCTTTTTGTCTACTAACTCGTGTAACCCCTCCCGCCCCTCCGCATAATTCAACGAGCAACAGATGGCCCGGGCTTTGAATAAAAATAATTACAAAGATTGCTATGATTACTCATTTCTAGATCTCGCGGGAGACCTAGATTGAAATGTTTAGAAGAATTATGCGAATGCTCGACAGCACTCAGAACACCATTTAGTTTACAATTCCGTAGTCTACTTCTATCTCAATTTATACCCTTATAATTTAAGGTTAGATTCAACCCATCTATCAAATAAAGTATATGAGAACAGGCAGTAAAAAATACATTGTACGTTGCGAAAATGCAAAATACCGCAACCTACTCTACATACTATAATATCGGCAAACAGCAATCAAATTTCCCTATTTGTTTGTAACTCATTTACCTAAACAAAACAGAGAACCTATATTGTTCGAGGGAAAAGTGCCGCAAGGGTAAATTGCGGTACATCGTCTCTCATTATTCGCGTGCAATGTATGTATGTATTTATAACGCAAAAAATAATAATATTGCGAAGCTTTAACTTTAAAGAAACCCTGTTTTTTCATACCGGAGATAATCTAGAATATTTTAAAATAACTTTATGTTTATTTTTGTAACATATTAGAATTTAGTCATGTTTAATTTCTACCTACAACTCGTATCTTTTGTTTTTATGTAAAATAATTCCTAATTTAGGCTGAAAATGGTAATGAACAAAAAATACTGGTATTATTGTGAAAAAGCGTGGGTTGCTCGATAGACGAAAAATATGACACAGTGCGCCCCACGCTTTTTCACAATAATACCAGTATTTTTTGTTCATTACCATTTTCAGCCTAAATTAGGAATTATTTTTCACTTTTTAAATTGATGTGCTTTAAAAGCGTGTTTTATAGTTTTTTTTAACTATATTTATTTTCCACTTTTTAGTCCTAGCAGCAATACGTGTTGTCTCAATTTAATCGTATTGCTTTGTGGACTTAAAAAAAATTTCATTGTTTTTTCGAGAAAAACCTATGAAATTATTATATTGTCGCTGATTCTTTATAAGTGTGCAAAGTTTGAATTAAATCTGTCCGTTTAAAGTGGGTCAAAATCGAGTCCGAAGGAGTCGGTTACATACATACATACAGACATACATACATACAGGTGAAGCTAATATAAAGCGTGTAAAAAATTATGATATCTAAGTATTTTTATGTTTTTTGTTATATTTATGAATTAATTAACTCTTTGCATAAAGATAACAAATAAAATCAGGTAACTTAAATGATTAGAAAATATTCACACAAACACAACGGATGACCTCACTAGCGATATTATTCAGGCAACCCTGGTAAAGAAAAAAATATTTTGAAGGGAAATTGCAAAAAGTGCGCAACTAACCTGACAAAAATAAAATAAGAATTAGAATAAAATTAAAAACAATACGGAATTGAACAATTACTAAAGTAAAACATCTCGCTAATTTGTAGCCGATTTATCATTGCAAATATATTTTTTATCAGCTATATATTTGGTGCCAAGAATCCAATAATCGTTTTAAACCTAAAAGCCGTTTCACAGTACGTGTGTAATAGTTGCAATGAATTGGACGCACATAAAAACTTCAGTATACAACCAAAAATGATGGACACTAAAGAGAATTCCCAGTGCACCACAACCGCAAGTATGGCATTGCTATGCAATTTATGGAATACAGTGTAATATCAACACGTGCCTCGAACGTTTGTCCCGCTGAACCGCTTTAATGGAATTTGCAACGAGTATCGTAACGTCATGTGGAATGAACCAAATACATTCTGAGCCTCGCCTGTTCTTACCTCTGTTTTAAACTAATTCTCGCAGTTTCTTCAGCATATATTAATGTCGTATCTATGAAAGATTATAAGAATATATTGTTCTTAACTAAGACGCACTCAATTGTCACAATTCTACAATTATTTCATTATTGGAATATTATTTAAAAACATATCCTATGACCAGCATCATACAATTGAATAAGTAATGCAGATTTTGTTCACTTAGTCTATGAAATAATTATTTTAACGGGATATTTGGTGTACACTAATAAATAGTGTTTACGCGCTGGATACATTTTCTTCCACAACCTACGATACATCTCTTGAATGGCATAATTATTCGTAGACAACCAATTGCCCTTAGAAGTTTCCGTAATAATAATAATAGCCTTTTATTTCAGATACTTTTACATTTAAACACGTTCTTATTTGAATCTTCTTTTCGGTATCTGTGTGCCCTTTTTTGGCAAGGGCCTCTTCCAATGTTTTCCGTATTTTTACTTAAATCCACAGTTGCCCCGTTATATTTATGAAATAGGAATAGAATAAGAATATTCGGAATATATATAGCAATTACAATATTAGATTGAAAAAATTACAACTAGGAAGAAAAATAGGTATGCTAATGTAATCTCACTTAAAAGATATATGAATGTAGGCATTTCTAGTTGCTTATTTAAGCTGTAACTGCCTTTTTACGCTTTACAAAATAGTGAACTTAATATAATTTACAATTTACGTATTACGTATATGACTCAGTATTCGCCGAAGCGGAAACAGAATCGCTCAGAAAATTTGTTGTTTTCAATTTTCATTAGATTTCTCGAGAAAAGGACGTTCCACGAATGTATAGTAATTTTATTGCTTGTAATAATGCATTACAATTTTGACACACTTAATAGGAAATAATTATAAATAAATAATTTAGAAAACCAACCTAACTAATTCATGCAAAGTTAAAAGCTAGCTACTGCATAAAATATTATGTATAGAAATTATTCTTATCAAAAAATTTATAAATACTAGTGGACCTGACAGACGTTGTCCTGTATGATATTTCAAGCAATTAGTAAAGCAAAGTATGAAAGTACCGACAGCAGCGCCATCTGGCGGGCTGATTTGTGAATCTAAACCATTCCCAGATCCCCTTGAACACACACAAAAAATTTCATCAAAATCGGTCCAGTCGTTTGAGAGAAGTTCAGTGACATACACACTCACAGAAGAATTATATATATAAAGATAACCGACGAGCATGCATGGTAAATGTCATGAAAGTGGATAAAACGAGAGATGTAAGTCAGGACAATAGCAAGAGGTTCGTGGTATCTGCCTACCTCTTCGGAAAAAAGGCGCGAGAATATAAATAAAAAAAAATAATGTATATCGTCATTTATAGTAGGCAATTCAATCTTGGCGAGTAGATCTATAATTAGAGCACAATAATGCAACCCCAGGCGCTCCTTCAAGCCAAGCCTTTGTGAGAGCTTCCGCGTCATGTCCGACAAACTCTTAATTGGAAATCCCGACTCCATCAATAAAACTTTAAGAATTATCATCAATAACCAAGATTAATAAATTAATCATTTATACAATAACTACTGTAATTAATTTGAAGTATCGGCAAATATTTACTTTGGTCGTTGCCGCTTTGTAAACTGTATATTAAAAGGAATTACTTAAATGGTATTTATTTTAACCACTGAGTTAAATTTAATGATTACAATGTTTTCATAGACTTTTTATTTGTGAATATAACTTTTTTTTTCAGATTTTAAGTCGGACCCTATTTATATTTTACATGAAACACAGATGGACATTTTAAATAAATTATTGTAAAATAAATAAATTCTATAAGTCATAAGTCGTTATTAATTCACTCAAAGTTTAATAATTTTTGATTTGACCAGCTAATATACAAATAGTAGAAACACTTCTCTTTGAATAGTTTTATATTTAAAAAACAAAAATAAGTTTATCTTAAAGTAGTTTTTGACTATACCAATTACAAACATATTTTATCATACTTTTATTTTAGATAAAGCTAAAATATAGGGCGAAACATAATACCGAGCCATCATCACTCAATATGGCTTATTCACGCTGTGATCCAACCTTTTTCATACTTAAGTAGACTCCATAATAACAGTGTTAAATATTAATTCGCAAACATTGACCAAAGTTATTGATCCCTTGAGCGCGACATTCAAAAGGGTTTGGGGAGTGGCTTGAGTTAATTTATAGTCACGTAAACCCCAATGGGGCTTGGGCGACATTTCACTGATCTTTCAAGGTAAGAAGGTGAAACTTCTAAAATCTGTAATTAATTCAATTCCCTAGATAATACGGATTGAATACATCCAAAGAGACTCTTTAAATTGGAAGAATGCCTTTTGCGTCTCTATACTAATGACGGCTCATTGGTCTAGTGGTAAGTACCCCTGACTGCGAATCCATGGGTCCCGGGTTCGATCCCCGGCTGAGACAAACATCGATGTGATGAGCATTTGATGTTGTGCTTAGGTCTTGGGTGTTTAAATATGTATTTATATGTCTATCTATCTATACTATGTATGTATATCCGTTGCCTAGTACCCATAACACAAGCTTCACCAGCTTAACATGTGACTAGGTCAATTGGTGTGAATTTTCAAAAAAAAATACCTTCTATAGACTTATGCTTATTTCCTAGACAAATTACACCGCTTTAGAAATATAATTATTAAACTGTTATAGGTAGTAATTTAATAGATTCTGAGTAGGGCTGTAAACCTCATATCCGTGAAGTTCTTTCCCAGTAACTAACATTTCTGATTGAGCCACCCAGGACTGGTGCCTAGATAGGCTTGATTAGTGAAATTGGAAAAGTCCAATATCCGGAGACGCTTAGGGCACTTGGTTATTGGCCAACTGAGTTTCTAGTGGGGGTTATTTATACCGGTGATCTTAAATTCACTAGATTACCGTTTTACGGCGACAGTAAAGCAGTGTCGCAGTGACAGGGATCGTAAAATATCCATTTTATAAATAGACTTATTTAAGTACCTTTCACGTATATTGGTTCACGCTCTCATAGTTTTTAATGTTATGAATAGCTTACATCGCATATCCTGAATGCATGGCAATACATTTAAAAAAAAAAAGTGCGTGGTTTTATAGTTTCTGTTCGCGTTTTAAATAAACTTTTTAGGAGCATATAGTTTTATTTATAAATATGTAGCATTGGGAAAGTTTATACAGCATGGGTCAGGCACGTTTTTGGGTATGTTTTGTCATATTGTGCCTGACATTTGTCTCTTTTTGGTTCGTGGTAGGAAGATAGACATAGAGAAAACAATGCACACGGGGCTTGAACCGGCTAAAACTTAAAGACTTCGTGCACTAAATTTAAAAAAAAAGTAGTATAATTAATTTATAATAAAGTGTATATAAAAATTTACTATTTTTTATTTTTCTTATTCCATATAATTTAAATCGCCAAAAGTTAAATGATCAAGATTTCACTTATTCCATATAATTTAAATTTTTGAGATCGCCAAAGTTAAATGCTGTCAATTGAACTTTTTCGCTGTAATTTCTAAGGGTTTACATATTCTTATGTGCTCATTAATTTCTATACAAAAGTGGTGCTGGAAATCTATTCCATACATGAAATGATTGCTACGTAAAATTAAAGAATTTCAAAGGAAACAAATGCATTATTGTATTTCCTTTACAGAAGATTTCACGATAAGGTGTATGAAACAGCGTTCAGAACCACGAACCTAGGATCAGCTGTTTGCAATAATTCGTAACCGGCTGCGTCTGTATTTAATCTAATAAAGAAACACCTATAATTCCAACAAATCCACTGCTAAGAAGGAAAGATATATACACCATTGCACTTTTCATATTAAACCCAATATCTCTTATATCCGACATTTCCGCTGTTCCCTCACCGGAAGGGTTATCTCGTACGTAACGTCAATCTGGGGTCGGACTCATATATCACCGGCAACTATTTCATATATCATTCTACATGCTGAGGAAAATATATCACAAAATAGAAATGGATGGTAAGGCCGGCGCACGGCATACGCAAACACCGTCATCTTACGATGCAAGAAGCATCATAATTAGAAACAAACGAAATGAGTAATACACATCAAAACAGATCTAAGCTCAAAACATTATAAATAATGTTATAAATCGCTTTGATAACCCAATGTTACCTGCTGCTATTAATTTATTTATATTAAATTAAATGAGGCATAAGGAGTTCATATCCTTGAAAAATATTATGACATTTAATTTAAAAAAAAATAGAAGAGCAGTGTTGGTCCAGTGAGTTCAGCATGCGACTCTCACCCCCTCGTATCGATCGATCCCCGCCTGTACAGCAATGGACTTCCTATGTGCTAATTAACTCTTGCTCGTACGATAATTTAAGTTCTGGTTTTTAATTAGCCTTAGTATCATTCATTAATATAGAAAGACTGGCAAAATTAAATTGTGGGATTTGGGCAGCTTAATTACTCAATAATTAATTTACAAAGAAGCTTCACTTCTGACACGTGTAATTTGTACGCACGCACTTTTTTTACATATAATGCTATATACGTGAGATAATAAGATAATGAGATGATAGCCTATCACATAAATAATAACCATTTATTGGCATTTCAATTATCAATTTTCAATTTTAAAATATCTAGTTGGTCTCGTTAAAAGAATTCAATGGACGGTGTGTGTCAGTTAAAGAAGCCATGAGAGAAGATATTAAAAAAAACATATGATCACATAACATATACAGAAATCCTAGAGCCAAACCTAAAAGGTTTGTAAAGGCGCAACGGATTTTTTTTATACATAATTTTATATACGTACGTCGTAAAATGATCTATTAGCTTAAACAATAATCATTCATTTGATCATTACCCATTCATCTTCAATTTTATAATATCTAGTTGGTCTCGTTAAAAGGATTCAACGGATTGTAATTAATAAGAGCTGTTAAGCTGTAGTAGCACTTAAAACAAATGAAGCCATCTCGTTAGAATTCATTCCAGGGAATAGAAAAATTAATAAAGTTAATGGAGCGTTGTTTTTTGCTGCGTCTGTTCATTTCCATTTTCCAAACTGACTTCTATGTAATCTAAAGCAACTAGTATTTAAATTAACAATGCGGTTGCATAGCCTGCTATCTTTTTTATATAAAAAAGGGCGTGGGTACAAAGTACACATGTCAGAAGTGAAACTTCTTTGGCAAACTAATTTTTAACTCTTGTTCATATTTATACAAATCTAAAACATTAGATTTCCGAGGGAGGGAAAAGGGAAGATATGATAGGAATTTTATGGTCATTAAAATATTAAGTGTCGAAAATTAATACAAATTATATTTATTTTTTTCGATAATAAAATCACGTGGCATTTTAATTTACAATTCGTCATTTGAGATTTCAATAAATTATTTTGCATAAAATATAAAATACTTCGCCCTTCTCTCTCTCTCTCAATCGCTCTCTCCCTTTTCTTCGACAAAAACGCTGCACATCTTCATGACGTTCCGTAAACAATTTACCCTCATGCACCTAAAGAAGTTTCGCTTCAAAAAGATATTTACTAATTTAAGTACTTTAGACGGGGAGTAATTTTAATCGTATAAATTTAAATTCATAAACTCTATAGTCTGTAAATATATGGATAAGTTACTTACTAAGTGAAAAAATCGTAATACTGGCCTATACTAGTTTAGAAATTTATTTAATTCTAGCTCTTGCCCGTTCAAATAACAACGTCTACGAAACGGACTTAAAATAAAATATTACCCTATTGCCTCGTTCACTAAGACATGTTGTAATCTACAGGTAAATGAACTGTCAAGATATGTTCAGTAGTTTCAACGATTAATATCTATAAACTTTATTTATAACATTAGATTCTATAGAAAACGCATACATTAGGAAAACAAACCTAATGTAATACAATAGGAGTCATGTCCTATTTAAATCGCACATTTGCAGAACCTTATTTTTTGAGGTCTTATACTAAACTATTTTCCATCTTGGAATTACGGTAGTAAATTGAGATACATTATTAAATTTTTTCTAGTCTGTAGTAGTATTAATACAATGTCTGTAAGTCTTTTAGAGAGCCCGAACAATACAACAACAATACTTAATATTTTATCTAAGGGACCGGATAGAAACGCCGAAAGCTCCACCAAGAACTTAATTGGACTAAAAATACACAAATTTCACTAATTACTTCAATTATGCGCGCTTCACACTTTCACAATACTTGATCACTTGTCTTCACTATTCGTACTTTTATCTCTTCAAGAATAATTAAAAATTATCTTGAATATTTAAATAAAGAGATCACCACACATTTGCATTACAATTATAACGTCAAATCGCCAGAAACAAATTGCTAGTAATTATCAACAGTCGATAAATCCGTGACCAACGATAAATGTTTGGCAATTTTCCAAAATAAAATCTTTACGAGTCTTCCAAAATGGTATTTACTGTCTTGCAGAGATTTTGACGAAATTTTGCCAAATAAACACATTTATCGATTGAGGATTGATGTGTGGATGCAAAAACTATTTAAGGATCTAATAAGTTTAAATTAGCATAAGTAATACTCTCACACAAAGACAAAAACTCACACATACCCAGTTAGGATTATATTTAATATTGTTTTAATATATGTTTAACCCAATTTCTTTTAGTTGTGAAAATAAACAAGTTTACTGTCTCATTCAAACTCAAACAGAAAATAACATTATTCATATAGGTAAACAAGTACACTTATGAACGTCGAAAAAGAAGTTAAATTAATTGTAAATTTACATTTACAATAGTTCTACCACAAAACATAATCTATATATCTATCTAGTAATATATATATATATATAATATTAATAGCTATACTAAAAAGGAAATATAATCTGACTTACAGACCTAGGATCTGAAGCGGGATGGAATTAATTGAATATCTGCAACTATACCAGTAAACGGTAAGTCGGTCTGTTTACAGTAGGCATTATCTTTTCATTTCAGGTGCTACGTCTCTCTCATATTTCTGCGCAATATACTTAATACATTAAAGAATGAAATATTCAAAGCAAATATAATTAATACATTTCTACAACTGCGGAGTCATTCAGCACAAGGAATTTATATATACAGGGAAACCTTCGAATTTTTTCTACATGATTATGAATGGACACTTTATAAGATACTTTAAAAAAAATCTGACAAATATTGTTTCTCTTTGAGGCCTTTAAAATAAGCTGTTCGATAAAATGGCCACCTTAGCTAGTCATTATTAGTTTTCCAGCGGCGGCGCCACAAACCAGGTTTGCCTCGGCACAATTGAATTTAACTATTTACCCATAGTCTAACCCATACCCACTCCATACTTAATTACACTCTATTTTAGTATTTCCATTTGCATAGATTCCTTTCATTAATTAAAAGATTTAACGTCTATAGTTTACTTATGGAGCTTCGTTCGAGTCTAATTATCAAAGCATAAGTATTAAAGTCTTATTAAACACATACTATAGACCTCGATTAGTTGCATGTGTTGTTAAGTATTATATTCTGCATCCTTTTCGTGGTCAGTTGTTTTTTTCAATAGGCAAGTAGGTGATCAGCATTTAGTGCCTGCCACACGCCGACGACTTTTTGGGTCTAAGGCATGTCAGTTTCCTTACGATGATTTCCTTCATCAGACTAGCTAAAAGTAAAAGCGCATATATATACAAACTGAGGTCGAACCTTTCCTATGTCTCTATGACAGTCGCACGCTCAAGCACTACTCTTTTTTTTTATGTAATAGGAGGCAAACGGGCAGGAGGCTCATCTGATGTTAAGTGATACCGCCGCCCATGGACACTCACACTGCCAGAAGGCTCCGCAAGAACGTCGCCGGCCTTTCATTTATTTTCAGTACAAAAAATACGTTTATGAATAAGGAATGTGTCCCAAAAGTTATTTTCGTAGAGAAATATCGTATAAATAGCGTTCCTAACTCCTTCGATTTTACATATATATAATTCTATCTGCCAAGTCGAGCGAAAGTCACGCCACACGGTCTTTTCTCGAACCTTTTCAGGCTATTTTGATACCTATAGAACATTTTTATTTACGAAATATTATATTGAAATAAAAAACCGTAGCTCACTGAAAATCGTTGTTGTTAACAGAAGCTAAACGCCTCGCTTTTCGTTTAAATTGATATATAAGTGTATTTTATGAGCAGTGGCTAATGGCTTCAGCGGTGAATCTCATCCCTGACGTTGTAAGTTCAGTCCCCAGCTGTGCACCAATAGAATTTTCTATGTGCACATTTAACACACGCTATACAGTGTAAGATATCATTGTGGGTACCAGTATCACTTAGACCCATAGTTCGACGGCGCTTCCGGTATTAGCGCCACTAGCATTTTATAACTGTATTTAATTCAATAAAAAGGTGAAGATACAATTGCCGATATACCGCGGTAAATGTAGAGGACATTTGCTATTTTGTAATTTATTTATGAGAGTCTTACATAACACAGGACGATAAACATCGACAAACACATTACAAAGTAATTAAATTACTCAGCAAGCACTTAATGGTTTTTATTTTGACGTAAACTTAATTCCGCCGTAAAAGTGGAAATAAAGCTTTATATTTGTAGGTGTTTAATGAGCAAAGTTCAGACCACAGCGATAAAAAGCTGCTCAGTGTTTTAGTTGGGATTTTGGAAAGAAAATTTTATATGGAACTGCTTTATTCTGTACATTTAATAGCAGTACATTTAAAGTAACTTGGATTCATTTATTATATTCGATCGTATTTCATTATCTCTACAGCCCTGCTATTCTGTAACTCACTTTTCGAACTTACTGAAAACTCACTTCTGAAAAGGTTGGAGCTTGTAGTTTATTAGAATGCCAAATCATAAAGTGACTGCTTCACGACTGATTTCAAAGCGACCGCCGATGCGAAAACCGCTGTGTGAGTTCGAAAAGTGAGTTACAGAATCGCAGGGCTGGTCACGCTCTAACGTTCGATTTCTTGGTAGATGTATTTTGGCTTGGCCTGGTCTTACTTCCAAAAAAAAAATACTACTATAAACACCGTCTGGCATAGTGGGAGTTCAAAGCATTGACAACTTCTGAACTTAAAGTTTCATACGAACAAGTAATAAAATTACGAATAGTTAATAGCATCTGAACAAAGAAATAACCTTAATTGAAAGGCGCCGAAGCCTCAATGTCAATAAAGTGGAATTTATAGCGTATAGGAGAAACGTCGGCGGTCATAAATCATTATTCGTAATAATCGTTTGTTCAAACTACGCAAAACATAGAGCGATGAAAGAACTTTTTTATATAATCTCCATTGTATTCTTTGTACTTAGATTGAGTACTTTTTAGCGTGGCGTTTTAATCGGTAGAGAAATCTAGTTTAAGCCGATGGTTCCCCTTTCAATAAGTTTATAGACGATGAATTATGCGTCGGCAGACATTAATTGGGGGAAATGTAACGTCCCGTAAATATTAATAATTTTTTTAAAACAGAAATAGTCAGTTCTATACCGTTATCGTAAAAATCTATCAAATATTTTCATAATTACAGTAGCTAAATGTTACTTATTCAATTGTAAATTTATTTATTAGGATTTTTTTTAATTGATATTTTTGGCTTACTTTGCACGTTTTAATAATTTGTAGTAAAAATTACCATTAATTCTATACATATTGTGTCACATATCAATGATCTTTGTTATCAGAGACGTCTCATACTTTCCTTTTCATACTAAAATACTTTAAAATAATTAGTGTATGTGTAAATTATAAAAAAATATACCTGTGCTATTTCCTTCCTAGTGCAACAGAAGTTCACGAATGTAATATTCACGAAATCAGCGCCGTGGCAGACTGTCACGGTTTTTTCTTCGAGTGAGCCTTGAGAGCCGATCAGTACCACGTTCCTTATCTTAGGATCCTGAAAAAAACATACAGGTAAGTCTCCAAATCTCTGAAACAGCAACGTGCAGACGTACGATACAATACAAAATATTAACAGAACTAAATAATCTGAAAGAATTTTAATACATTTAAACAAGGAGCTCATACTAAGAATATACTAGAAAGTCACATAAATCGAGTTGCAACATCTGTCAAAAGAGTGGCGGAAAGTAGTATGAAAATCATCGTTACGAGTATATCGGAGTCCGTAATGGGTCCGTTCCGCTCGCAGTGGAAGGCGGGCATAATGCTTTTTTACTGATTTTATATAATCAACCAAAGCCATCCACGATGGAAATTTTCGAACCATCTAAATACTAAAATTTTATTAGCGTGGTTATTTGCGAGATCAAACAGTAATGACCTATTTATAAGCTGATATTTCTTGTACAAACTATTTACAGACTTATCTTCCTGCCCATCGCCAATTATATCTGAATTATATTTTAGGCGTCTATAAACTTTCCTAAAATCTGTTCGTTTTGATCCTAAATTGAAACATTACTAAATCAATTGTTACTAAATAGGTAAATAAAATTGTCTACCATTCGCAGATATGGACCATCTGGCATTTTAAATATAGAACCAAGACTACAGTGAAACGAAACCTTTAATATTTTTTTACTAATATTGTTTAAGTAAAAGACTTAAATTAAAATCCTTCGGTTCTTTATGTTTTAATAAAAACCGTCAAAAACGTGGTAGCGTGTAGACCTGTATATATGTGTAATTTCTAAACGGCCTAATTTGTAACTTTAAAAAATTAATTATAATACAATTTTTTAAAGTTACAAATTGACTGATTGAATTTTGACTCCTAGACAAAACAAGATTTGTTTCATGCGCGATTTAAAATATGATGTGTATCAAAAACCTAATTGGAACTGACGTCACTAAAAAGAAAACAACAGAACATCAAATCGATCTATTAATTTCTAGAATAATTAATGTTACATTCATTCAAGGAACAATCAAACTTTCAGATCATTTTCATTGATGTTCTTTTACTACATTAAACGCGATGGAAAGTCACGTTATGTTGAATAAAACAGCCAATTAATCTACCATTTATTTCTCCCTATGCATTTCAAAAGAAAATTAAATAGACCTATTATGTGGTAGTATCAAAACTACATGAATATTACACATATAAATCGGGGCCCCAATGTGGATTTGCACAGCAAGACAACGTTGAAAGGAGTCTGTCAGAACAGAAGACTACTAACAGACCAGCTGTAGCAGGATTTCTTTAAAGTTTATGAGGATAGTAAATATACATTTTATATTATGTAAGACATAAGTTAGCTTAGGAGATATAGCCAAAAACGTGTTTTCACCCCTTTTTCCAACATGGCGGCCGGGGGACAAGGGCGCCAACCCCACAAACTTGAGGTTAAGCTTGTATTGACCCCCCCTACATGTCCCATAAATAAAATTGCGTCTTCTATCAAATGTTCAGTTTAGCCCTCAAATTGTAACATGGACTATTTGTAATTTGCTAACAATAAGCAAAAAATTCTTTATTTTATTTAAAAAGTGACGTACATATAAATGTTTAGAGAATATTCAAGAAATGTGTTACAAATATGCAACAGCTTGCTAGAACTCTGAATACAATGTAGTTTTTACTGCTCACCCCACAATATTGTTCACACAAACGCTACTTGAAACACCAATAAATCTAAGTACGTCCCTTTTATGAAACCAAACTGTTGTAAAACTGGGTAAACATTTTGCTTGGGGTTTTAGGTAGAATTTATAATCTGGAACACTGTCGATCGGTCTTTTATTTAGGGACGAAATTAATGAACTTTTTGTTATACTAATGGGGAAAAAAATTTACTTCAACATTCCTGAGGATTCAGAGACAAATATAAAGGGAACCTTTTCAGAAATGTTTTAAATGTATAAATTCCTGTTGTATTTTTCTCAAAGTCCCTCTTCTATATTATGTGTATATTTATAATATATACATATATATTTCCGAGCGTAAGATTGCATTTATAACCTTTTAATAAAGTTTAACTAAAACCTATAATAAAACATATCTGTTTCTGTATTAGAAACATATTGTGTACTGTTAGCGACCTAAAATAAAAATTAACTACTTAAAGCTAATTACTTATTTACTACTAGTACTCATTATTTTATTACTATTTATGTAAACAGTTCCTTGCTTTGAAACCTTGTACTTAGATATATTATATACTAATAAGAACAAACAAATATTTATTATATAACATTGAAAGTTATTTAACACTTATTTTAATTTGATTATAATTAAATAAACGAGTTGATATTCAATTCGTTTTTAACTGACTTCAAAAAACCCGAAGGAGGAAGTTTACAATTCGATGTGCTTTTCTTTTAAACATCAAATTATACTGATATATTCATTATTGCGAAAAAGATGTATTATGAACGCGAGGTCAATGCCTAACTTCCATTTTATAAACTCCCTCTTGTTCATGAAAACACAAAGCATATAGGGTATGAACTTTAAAGTTCAGACATTTATTGTAAACTCGATTTAAAAAGCCGGCGAGTATTGCGCTCCTAATAGAATGAAGCTTTGAGAAACTTTTCCATATTCCAGAATCATATTCGAAAACTGTCTACGGAAAGTTTTTATTCAACTTCGCTGCCAACTCAATTATTAATACTGTTCTGATTGTACTTTTTTACTAGTTGGTTTGGTATCTTGCATGGCGTATAAACTAAAACCGACCTTAATATTTTGCTTTGCCGCAAGAAATATTTCAAGAGCTTTACTTAGACCAGGATCGATAATTTTTGAAACAAAAAAAAAACAGTAGGATGTAAACCATTGGAAAAGGAGGAGAATATTATAAAAATGAAAGGAAAAATAATTTACGGGCGATCTGAGGTTGGAAAGGGGAAGGGGGTGAGTTTTAAAGGGTAAAAACGGTTTATCTCGATTTCCGGCAAAACTAAGTCCTATGGAAAAAAGTCTAATGGCAGTTGTAGATAATAAAAAGATCTAAAACTTTTGTATATACACTTTTTTCTCATAACCTCAAAATTTATGCGATAAATTAAAAAAAACAAGTTTTTGGTTTTTTATTTTTATCTTTTACAAAAATAATTTTTTTCCCCACGAAATTTGGTGAAAAGTTACCTTTTTATGTCCTTAATACGCTGTAATTTATTTGATTGAAAATATTAATTTTTTCACCTTATTTTGAATTAATATGGGTTTCATCCTACTATTATTATTATTTCACTTTTTAAAATAAAAGTGTGTTTTGTCATAACCCTGGTCTATTACTTTTCAAAAAATTTCAAATTATATTTCTTGAGAAAAATTAACTTTTCAGCCAATCTCCATTTATGAAAGATAATAATGGAAGTATTTTTAGAAATTTTCCGTTTATATTGTTCTAAGAAATACAGGATAACGAACTTTTCTCAGAATGAGTTCTCAGTGATGAATAATAACAATCTTCTAAGTTAATGTTAACACAACATTTTTTTTACATTTTCACCATTACACATTAGTTGAATTATTCAGATTTTCTGTAGTATTGATTTGGTTTTTGTGTATTATAAATACTTAGAAAGTATTTACCATAAATTATCTCGCCCAATACTTACATTGATAAAATAAATAACAATATCATTTTGTTTCTATTTACACAATTAGCACTTGCTTTAACGGTGAGGAAATGAGGAAACCGGCATGTCTCAAACCCAAAAATCCATGACATGTGTCAGATACAGAACGCTAATCACCTACTTGTCTATAATATAAAATGTTCGAAGAAACGGATACAGTGCTTTTAATGGGATTTAAGTTTTCATTTAGTTTTGTTTATTACTGTTATTGTTATTTTTTATATTTTTTGTCTTAGTTATTATTATTATTTTTTGTTTTACTTTATTTTTATTTAGTAGTTGTTTGTTTAATTTTTTCCTTTGTAAGATTGCTTATGTTTTAATGTAATTGATGGGTATGTGTAATGTGTATGTGTATTAAATTTGTTATGCCATATTTTCTTGTATTTTTTAGGCATAAACATTGTTTTAGAATATATAAATAAATAAAAATAAAATAAAAAACCAAAATAAGACTGATACGGGCTCTTGTATTCCCTATCGTCCTGTGTGGTGTAGAAACGTGGACTGTCTTGGCTCGAGAACGGCAAAGGATGCCTGTAAGATGTACTGCTGGCGGCGAATGCTAAGTATATCCATCTGATCCAACTCCGTATACGAGCTCGCCTGTATACATACAATGCGCAGAGGCGATGAGAACTTGGAGAAACTGATCATGGTTGGTAATACAGATGGCAAAAGATGATGTGGCCCTTCACCAACCAGATGGACCGATCAAGTGACTGACACGTCATCCTTAAAACTATACACTGTCATAAGAGAGGCGCTGGACAGAAACCGGTGGAAACAGATAGTCCGCTCCAGAAGCTTTCTTGATGACCACGACGCTCATGAGCTGCCGATTGTAGAGAGACTATAGGTACCATTTTATGTGAGTGCGAGTATTTTATTCACTAAAACTACTTTAGATTCACGTATAAAATATTTAATATATACGTAGTTATTCAATTAGTCAAGAATATATTGTGGTATAGTTAGTACTTCGTTAAGTAAACAGCTTCTATTCGTAGATGTTTCGTAGCAGTGCTACGTACAACCTACATCCGCTACGATTTTTAACCCCCGACAGCAAAAAGGCAGTATGCCTATAATATGTGTGAATTCGTCTGGTTTTTAGCGTGAAGGAAATAAACTATTTAAGGTTAATTTTAAAGTAAATCACATATAAGAGAACTTTTAGTTTGATTTTTTTTTTTCTAGCAAGAATATCGTTATAGGCAATAAGAATTTAGTATATTATTTATATATTTTTAAAATTAATAGAATTGATGAAAGAACGTGGAGAAATGAAAGGTGGTCTCATACGCTTCTTACATTATATTTTTATTGTGTACCGATAAAAAAAACAATTACGTAGCAAACAGTTACAATCACCCACAGAATACCTGAAGTTTAGAAGATCTGTTTTTTATTAATCCAACGTTTTATAAAAGCTTCGAGGGTAGAGTCACACGAGGCTAAATTTTGATCAAATGAAATGAAAATTTATTTAATCATATTGGTAACAAAATACACTTTTGAAAGTCAATATTTAAAAGGAAGATCTGAATTTAACTTTACTACTACCCCAAAATCAAGGGCATTGAGCAGGCAAAATGCACCTGAAAACAGATTTTTTACGCCTGTCAGAATTCCATAGAACGTATGTCATAATACAATTACATCTTATGTCACGTAACTATATTCACTAACCAACACAACGATACAGTATATAAGCATAGAATTGTTCGACAAATCATTCGTTTAATCTAACCGACTCGATTTCTTGCTGCCTTATCAAGACTTTGGCTTTCCAGGAAAACATTTTTAAAAGCAATAATCGAAACGTACTTATATCACGGCACGGATTTCCGTTTCCAATAATCCCTGCGATAACAATAATTTGCTCTTTGCAATCGTTTCGTGGTAAGCTTTCTGAGCCGTTCTCGTACAGTGTTACAGTATGAATCTAGCTTTTTCCTGCTACTTCGCTCGTGTGGGCAGATATTCTCGTCTTGAAAATAAATTTTATATTTGTTGTAAGCCAATGCTTAACCCAATGCGATAAAGAATAAACACACTTATTCAGCTGTTTTATTGAATATTGTTTTAAAGGGAATTTGTTGGTCAATTATGTTGTATGTTTGGGTTCCTCCACTGTACGAGCAAGTGTAAATTGCGCACTTAGTAAAAAAATATGTGAGTGCAAAGCTGGACCTTGAATGAACGGCAAAAATTGCTCTTTATATGCAGTGTTAACTAAATACAGTAAAAGTTTTCAGACGAAATAATATCAGAAATTTATAAATGAACAATTCTAATATATGTCTTTGGAAAGGATCGCCTAAGGTCATAACGGATGTATAACAAACACACTGACCTAAGAGAAAATTATTATTAGACATTACAATACAACCTAGCTTTCATCAACATTATATTGGAGTCAGCCGTTCTTCATAGTTTAATTTTCCTTGCGTCGCTTCTTCCATTTATGAAAATATTATGAAATAAAGTAGTTTTAAAATGTAAAATCATATGTAGTTAAAACAATTACAAATCGAATGTAAGACACCAAAATGAAATTATTTCGTTTCCTTCCGACGTCATAAAAATGTTGAATGTATGACAAAAATAAGATTTTATTACAGTGTAAAAGTTAAAAACATTTATTTGGGTCTCACATTAATTTCACTGAAAGCATTACACGTTCCCAGCTTCAGAGTGCATACAACATATACTTTCGTACTAACTAATTTGAATTTATCGTGATTCATATGCACTTTTTATTTTTCATGTGTCCTTTTTGAAGTGTAACTTCTTTAAGCGCATGAAGGTAACATTTTTACGGAACGTCACGAAGATGTGCAGCGTTTTTGTCGAAGAAAAGGGAGAGAGCGATTGAGACCGATTGAGAGAGTGTGAGAAGGGTGTTTTTGTCGAAGAAAAGGGAGAGAGCGATTGAGACCGATTGAGAGAGTGAGAAGGGTACCTTATAAAAATTCTATTTTTAAAATTAAAAATTCGTAAAGAGAATTTATCAAATACATAAATAGTATTTTATGCAAAATAATTTATTGAAATCTCAAATTACGAATTGTAAATTAAAATGCCACGTGTTTTTAATAACGAAGAAATAAATTTAAAAAATTAAATTTATTATTTGTATGAATTTTCGCTCTTTTAATATTTTGATGACAATTAAATTCATTAAATTCCTAACATACATACATAACACATCCCTTTTCCCTCCCTTTAAGTCTCAGAAATGTAAAGTTTTAGATTTATATAAATATGAAAAAGAGTTAAAAATTAAGTTTCACTTCTGAATACACATGGTATGGTGTACTTTGTACGCACGCACTTTTTTATATTTTTGTCCTGATCACTGTTTATATATGTTTTAATTTCTTTGTTTTGTTCCATTAGTTGTGTCTAAATTACTATATGTCTTATGTTTCTTGGAAGAGATCGCTCGAAAGCGATGAGACCGCCAGTCGCCCTCCTTTTCGTTTATATAATGTCAATCGTATTATATTTTTGTACATGCAACGAAGTGTTAATAAATATAGATTTGACTACATAATTATTTGCACCCACAATAAAGTATGTTCTAGTCGTTATGTCAACCGACTGTTAACCGCATGTCCACAAAACCACAAACTAGATTGAGCGATTAAACATTTGAGGCTACATATCGAAATAGTTAAGCTATTACCCGCGGCTTTCCTCATATAGTTAAATCGATGCAAGGTTCAGTGCCGCAACCCCTAGATTATCCACTTTCCATAACTAACGCGTTTTAAGGACCAAATTTTTGAAGTGAAACTTCTTTATCGACGTATGGGAGAAATTTTGTAGCAATGTAAAAAATCGTCACGTTTTTCGGTTACGTGCCATGTTGCTTTTTTTTAATACCAACTACAAATTGACAAATTGCTTGATCGATCACAGGTTGAATCCGATATTTTATTGAAATCTCGCGAGAAAACCTTGAAATTGGTCGGATTATTTCAAGTAAATACAATTAATGAAATTCTGTAATAATTTTAGTAGTAATAAGGTAAAATGTAATTATTACATTATTTGAATTCATGTCTATGATAATAAAAGTCTTTTGTTAAACTCTATCTGTTTAACTTTATTTAACCAATTTCTGTAAAGTTGCATATAATAGATCATTTTTCGAAAAATAAGGTCATAAAGAAGTTTCACTTCTTACGTGTGTACACTAGTACACGCACAATTTTTTTTCATGTGTAGAATCTTAATAATATTACATTTACACTCAGCCCTCTCGGACAGGGAAGTGAACAGAACAGCAATTTAATACGTCAATCGACCTGCCAATGAGAGCTGAATGTGACGGTATTGTGGCAGGAAGTATTTATGGCAATACTTTAGACAGCGGCAGGGGCAGTAAGGAAGAGCTGAAAATGTGGTAATTTAACGTAATAAAAACTGGCTCGCCGATTCTCCTACTACCTTCATTTATAAATATTGCGCCGTCCAAGCAGGACTAACAACCAATGCGATATTAAGTGTGGGTACAACATACTTCTACTTATCAATAGCTTGAAAGGAAGTCCTGATTCACACGTTGACTCACCAGAGCAATGAAACTGTAAACACTGAGTTTGGACGGAAGCTCCTTTTATATCATAAAATAAATTGCCGATAATTTTAATGTGAAAAACATATTTTAATATTATAAACCATTGACCACAGAATATTTTATTTTTTCTTTAAAACAGAAATTTTAATACTTCGATTACGTTCGATTTTTCTTTCCTACTTTCGACTTCACTACAAAATTGGATTTAGAGATTCTCGACGCCACTAAAGACTAATCTCTTCTTATTGCTACAAATTATATACAGTATAATACATATAATCTGCCTCTTTTCATCGCAGCATAAAAGCAATTTGTCAAAAAGGGAAGGAAGAGTACTTTAAATAAAAGAGTGCCATTAGGCTGATTTAGTTTTTATTAATAAGGGAGTATCCTTTAGGGCTAGATGTAGTTTTTTTATATTGTTTAGTCATTTTAGATTAAGATAAAGACAAGATGTTAATATAGTAGTTAAGGAAGGAAGGTATATTATGTTTAAATAGTAGCTTATTAGCTCCTATTAGTAATTAAAAACCCTACAAAAAATGCTATCACAATTTTTTTTATTAAAAACCTACAGTTCAACTAAATGTTTACACTGATATTGTAGATAATTTAATTTTAAAGTTATTTCACTTAATTAAATTTGTGGTTTTAGTAAATTACACTATAATTAACATCGTTTAGAAATTTTTGTCGGTATTTTTGTTGGTAATTTTGAAGTTACTTTAAAGTTATGTTACATAATACATAATTATTGTTCATCACAAGTACATTTATTTAATTAAACACCAATCATTATATGCATAGAGTAAGTTAATTCAATAAAGTTATTTTTAATAGCTGTCTGAGTTTTGTACTATCTCCGACTCAATTGATTTTCCTCAGTTTACAAAGCTAGCTCATAGCACAACAAATAGAGAGAGAAAGCTGCTTTAAAGCGTCATAGAAACAAATGAAAGAAACAATTGAATTCGGACGACATCGCAGGCCTAAATACAGTACGTGTTCCATTTTGGTATGCCACAGGGGCAAATTTGGTTATTGTACAAATTCTGTGTTGCTTTTCAAATAGCGAGCGCGTGGGACTTCTAATAAAGTCACTCGCCTCAGTACACGAACATAAATTGCTTTAACGTGGGATCAGGTCATATAATAAACCACGTAATGCCACCGGACAATAAACGAGGAAACGACGCGTTAAAAATAACATATTTCTCGAAATGCTTCTAAATAATTCGCATTAAATTTTACGCCAACGTCACGCGCTAATGAGACGTTTTGTTAAATGTGTTGTTTTTTACAATTAGTAGTAGTAGTAGTTGCGATACAGTTTTATATAGGAACGAATAAAATGCGTTCGTATTCGTACGAACCAACACACCTTTTTGTTATTAAAACCCTAAGACAAAATACAGGCTATCATCCCAACTAGGCGCAGATGGGTTCAATATTCGGTTGCTTTAACATGTTGTCCCAATATCAGAACATAATAAAATCCTAATAGTCCAATAGTATATCGGTACACCTTATAGTATATCGGGATCAAAACAATAATGTTATGGTTGAACTAACACTACTTACCATATTGCAATATTTTAGTTTTTCATCATCGTACATTGACGTGGCACACCCATTAATCAAACTTAATTAATTGGCGTTTATGTGGAAATGGTACCATAAAATATGATTAATGGAACACCATGCCTTATGCAGTTTTACATTCATGCGTTATATTAATGAATCTATTTGCAGAACATTTATTTAAATATTTTATTTCAAGTCAATTATTTACACTGGATTGCAGTAATACAGAAATACAGTAAACAAAATGGATAACTGCGATATCCAGGCAATCACTTTGGGGGAAAAATAGATAAGGTGAACTCAAAAATTGCAATACAAAAAAGATATACAATTACTAAAAACAATGGAACAAAACAAAGCAATGAACCGTGTGAAGACAGTGAAATGGAAAATAAAAAAAGGACGCATGAAAAACGAATGGGAACATAAATCACAATAGTTTCAGTTAGTATGAAAGTTAGGAATACGATGTGGACAGGTAATGCTTGTGCAGTAGGGATTAAATGGAAGCTTACTACACGAATAATGTATATATATTCGTATAGTAAGTTTTCGTATAAGTATAATATATATAGTTATTTTCGTATCCTTCACCTCTTCACACTAGTTCTAAATAGGCCTTCCAAGTCAAGTTTTCCCGTACAAATTATTCGATTATATTATTTTTTATAAGTATTGTTTTTAAGGACACGAAAATTTTTATACAGCGTCTTTTTTTTACTAAAATGTCATTTTAGATTAAAATACGATTATATATGGATACATAATAACAATATCAAAGACATAACCTTAGACAAATAATATCAAAGACATTAAAAAAATACACATATTATATCAGTATTTAAAGCGTTCACTCCAAGTCTTACATCGAAATCTGAAAAAGAATAAAAGCATTTTTAAAGCCTCACATCTTCTTAGAAATATATTCTTCTCTTTAAACATTGGCACTTATTTTCAGTAACCAAAACTGTCAAGAATCCATTAAAAAATCAATACTTATTTATAATTCTCGCTTTGAAATAGACTGGAATTAACGTTCCGCTTGAAGTATCTTTCTATAAACTATACGAATAAATAAACACAAAATTGCAAGTTCTTCTAATTTTCATTCGCCTTTGTATTTCAATAGTAAAATTTATATATTTCTAATGGAAATTTAATCACAAGGGGTTGAGAGACGCTCATAATTATAGCCCGTCATTTTTCATCGGCATTTCGTGGAAATCGGACAAAAGTTATTTCTACTCGGAGTGCAATCACCTTTTTCAGTAAATCGCTGACGTTTATTTGATTCGGGAACAATTATCGTGTGAATAATTGATTTGGAAACTAAGTCCAATTCATTAGATTATGAAAGTTTTAAGGGTTTTAACGCCGTTTGGTTTTATATAAATAAATAAATATCAGTGGCGCTACAACCACATTAGGTCTTGGCCTCAAATTTCTGAATCTGTTTACTGATCATTTTTTTAAGTCTAATAGGCAAGTCGGTGATCAGCCTCCAGTGCCAACCACGCCGTCGACATTTTGGGTCTAAGACATGTCGGTTTCCTCACGATGTTTTCCTTCACCGCAAATGTTAAATGCGCACATAGAAAGAAAGTCCATTGGTGCACAGCCGGGGATCGAAGCTACGACCTCAGGTATGAGAAACACTGCTCACTAGGGTGTGGTTTTAGGAATGGAATTAAAGTTTACCCGGTGTCATATTTTATATTATATAGGTATATCTTTTTATATTATTTACGAAGCTCGTTTAGATAAAATACTGTATCAAACAACAACCTGTTTAAAATCGTAATATTATTTTTAATATTAAGTAATTTAAAGCTTGCCTTTTGCCTTTAATATTTATTTCACGAATTTTAAACCAAGGATCTTCTTAGCATTAATATAATCAATTCCGACTTCTGCGTACCTATTAACGAGTACAGAGGCTGTACTCCCACTGAATATCATAACAGAATCACAGCATATCAGTACAGTAAATGATCTTCAAACGTTAACTTAGGGAAAAATTTCGCTAGAAACATACAATACTACAACAAAGATAAGACGTGAGCAAAATGTAGAGTACCCAAGATATATTAATCAGACTAAATCAAAGTTGGTAAAACAGCCACGTAGAATAAATACTTACTCAGGAGTTACCGCTGTAGAGGACAAGATTGCGGCGGTTAACGAGTTCCATTCGTGTTTCAAATAGTTATATGAATTTAAAATTTTAAAAGGTTGCACATTACATTGTTACGGTAAGGTATGGTTGTATGGTAACGGGCAAACTAAATTAAACAAAAGAAACGACATACAGAATCTATATATATATAATGAAAATGGTCTTCGTTTGAGGCTCAATCACGCCTAAACCACTGATCGTATCGACATGAAACTACCACCATTCGATGCGAAATTTTTCCTAGATGGTTTATGGCTATTTATTTTCTATTCTAACGTTCCTTCATTTTTTTATTGCTGTTTTACTTTTATGAAAATTTATCCATACGGACTTCACCGCGGAAACATTCGGGGGGGCTTCCTAGAACCTCTAAACGTCAACATCTGTTAAAAACTCGATTTTCGAAATATTTCAATTTTCTTAGCGGGAAGTTAAAAAGAAGAATAATAAAAATATGAAAAAAAATAAAATAATGAAACATAAAATTTATTTTAATTCGTCCAGCAAAGCGGGCGCGAAACGGCTAGTACAATATATAGTAAGTTTTAATTTCAACAATCATCAATTTTCTGACGAATATTCAGAAAATCCACGAATTCCGAACATAAATTACTGCCAGCGGTGTATGTCAGCTAAAAATGACGACCCACAACAGCTTTCGACAGCTTTCACCGATTCCCGACAGCGCGGCGGAGAAAATAGTGGTCTATTTTTGTAACAATACAAATGGTCGATGAAATCATAATGAGGCCTGGATCGTGACAGTTCACGAACGGTATACATAAACGAATGTACATTGACATTAACGCGACACTTTTACTTGTTAGATGGTTAGAAAATGACAAGTATTTTCATAAGATACGCGAGACTCTGCGAAACGTATTTTAATATTAAAATATGTAAGTAAAGTAAAGTATGTTCGTCCCGATTCATCAACCCTGTGATACAGGAATTAGTCTTGACATTTGATGTTTAGATGTCTGATATTTCATTTTATACATATTTTAAACGTAAGACACGACATTACTAAGGAAGGATGTTGAAATTTCCAGCCCTATGAATGAAGGATGAACGGTTGTATAAAATAAATACAAATGTTAACTAGAATAAGTATAAAAACTGGCACATTATATGTAAAAAGGGAAATTAAAGCTTCAATAAATTTAAATATAAACATACTCTTCTTAAGTCTAGGACTGAAGATTCATCATTATCTTTCAAGAAGTCTCTTGATTCTGAAATAGAAATTGTATCGCTGAAATCTAACCCGGCATCGCTCAACTTACCAGCATGTCCGAACCAACAAGCTGCACAAGCCATAAGATGGTACAAAACAGTTTTAATACTTAAGTAAAACTTGGCTTTTTCGTTTTAAAGACGGTGCCAGAAGTATACTCTTATTAGTGGGAAAACTAAACATAGCCAAGTTAACAACGATAAAAGTAAAACATAATATAAAAATAAACTTAAGGTCAACGCAATTTTAATGAAATCTTATAATATAAGTGGCATTGAGAATAGAAATAACCTTTAAAGTATGAAAATGAAAATAGAAAATGTGCGTCGAGTAAAACAACAAAGTGAGATTAATTGATTTCCATGAATACTTTAGTTATATACCTGGATACTAAATAGGCCATATATATAGGCAAATAGAAAAAAAACTGTCAAATTACGTCATAGTGTGTGTGCTTCCCATCACTTACATACGAAATTTTTCGTACACAGGAAAACTCACTAAAAAACGTATATATGTCCACGCTTATTAAATTTAAGCGATAAAGATTTGATTGAAATAAGCATAACCATGTGTGCGACCAATTATTTTACCCAACAATCAAATTGACAAAAACATTTCTCCCATATTGATCAGAGATAATCAACAACATTCGTGTTAATTAGGTTAACAGTATTGCTAGTATCCAATTTTCAGATAAGCCAAAACTAGTGATTAAACCACAATTATATTGCACTTAATGATGTAATGTAAATAAATAATTGAAAAATCTTTCTAACTTATAGAGAATCCATAAAAAAGTAGTATATATGTCGATAAATAACTGTCGTTTGAAAATAATAATAAAAAAGGGTGCGTGTACTTATGTACGCGCGCAAGAAGTTATACTACTTTGGCATTATTAAAAATAGTTTTTGATTGCATGCAAATAATTACAATTAAATAATCAAAGACTGGAAAAGGAGTCATTATAGACAATAAAGTTCAGTTTACATTTGAAAAATTAAATAAATTAATTAAATTATGTCCAATGCCGTAGCATCTTCCGTGGACAACTTCATTCTGATAATTTTGTGTCACGGTGCGCGCGCATCGTAAAATTTCACTCTCATCAATTTTTCATAACGCGCCTAAAGAAGTATAACTTCAAAAAAAACATGAAAAGAATTCATATACTTATTCTACGTCAGTAAAATTAGTGATTCGTCTCATATTAATTTAATAATTCACCGTTAGTAGAGTCTGTAGTTACACGCCATTGTTCAACCTAAATAAACGTTAAACATGGTATTCCCAGCCAGTTTCGATTCTCTAATTCATAAGTTTGCAAACTCGACGAATATATGAATATACTAACAATAAAACCCCTAGAGCCCAGAGTAAATGTAAGTTTAAACTTCACGAACAAACAGTCTTGTTCAAAGGAGTTCGCTTTGAAGCTATGAGACATGTTCATAAAGAAAAAATTATAGGAAAACTAGATGACCCGGCAAACGTTGTTTTGCCATCTATATTATTTCTAGGAAACGTTTTTTTAGTTGAATAACAATAACTATCTACTATAATAAAAGAGTTCGAAGAGGGGTGAAAAATAGGGGCTGTTCGTAGAGGGGTGAAAATTAAGGTTTGTATTTATTTTTGTAAGCTGTAACATAAAAAAAAACAAACAAATGTTTGAAAAAGTAAAAAATAAAAATTTGGGGTGGACACCCCATATCACTTTGGGGTTTGAAATATGGAGTAGCAGATTCTCTGACTTACTGAATATGCATAAAAAATTTCATATGAATGAGTCGAGCCGTTTCGGAGGAGTATGGGAACGAACATTGTGACAAGAATTTTATATATATATATATATATATAGAGAGATTAACTTTCTTTTGCTGACAATAATTATTAGAATTTTCGTTATTGCTCAATTGGTCACTAAGAGAAATGTTTTAGTATTCCATTAAAATATTTAAAGAACGTTCATAGATAACTGGATTTTTAAATATCATAATTGGGTATATAATCTTCGAAAGACACGTGTAAAGAATATCTTGTCAGATAAGTAAATGGAATTTCACCTCTAATGGACGAACGGTAAAGGTGGTCTGTCGTAAAAACCACACCTCCGATAAATAGCCGCGTTTCCATTACTAGCTAACGATTACTGACCTATAACTATTATAGTCGCGGAGAAAATACAGGTCCAATAGTATGGAGTTAACTTTTAAGGGATACTTGGGTACATTTAATAAAAATATTGTGTATTGTATTCGAAAATGAGTAATTATAATATCGATAAGCCACAGAATCTGTACAGGTGTACAAATAGATGGGACCTTGGTAGAAAATCAGGTAACATTTTATCCGTGCAAAGTTTCCAACAAGGACGACAAAGTTTACACGGAAAGTTAAAATAAAACCTTAAAAGTAAAATTCCCAAAAAGGGACAAATAATACAATATACTTAGTTACTATTAGTACTGTTTTTATAAGACCTTTAGAGCCCCATTTTGCAATATATACATTTATACAAATATTATTTACAATAAAATTTTATGGGAGCCTTTATACTAGGGATGCATCCGATACCGATGGCGATACTTTGGGTTTGCCGATATATCGGCATCGGCGATATTTTCATTGCCGATTCACCGATACTTTCAAATTTCACGCGTATTTTGTATGATCAAGTTTGTTGCAAACGAGCCACGGACTATGGTTGCCCGAGAAATCCCCGCATTTTATTCAGTTTGTTGTCTCTATCATTCGCTTGGGGACAAAGCATTATTATTTATGTATATATGTATTTCATTTCGCTAAACCCTTTGTTGCATTACAATATAAAAATTGAACATAATTAAATGAAAAGGAGGGCAAAAATACATATAACATATAAACTAAAAAAAGTCTACATGAAAAATAAAAAGTGCACATGAATCACGATAATTTACGATCAGTCTCACGTCAGTTAGTAGTTAGTACGAAAAACTCGTTGGATTGATTAGTAGACCTAAATTTTTACTCGAGTCAGTTAACTATCTTTGCCAGCGCATAGTTATTAGATATTATGGCTTGCGGGAGATCATTGAGACTTTATTGAACGTAGATTTGAAGATCATTTAGTTGGCTGTTAACTGCTATCGCGAGTAGTATTTTTTCGATACCAAATTTAATGAAATACAGAATTACAACAATTTTATCATTGTTAATTTTAATTATTAACAGTTATTTATTTTATTTTAATTAAATGATTACTCTTAATTCTTAATATTAGTAACAAAACCTTTAAAATAATTCAAAGTTTGTGACTATTTTTTTTATATATATTTTTTTAATAAAAATTATAAACTTTAACTTGATATATTTTACCTTAATTTAATTTTAATTCAATAAGCGTTGGTATCGGTATCGGTATCGACGATATTCCTATAAGTGTATCGGCATCGGTATCGTATCGGCAAAAAAGCGTATCGATGCATCCCTACTTTATACCAATTTCATGACAAATTATGAACAAAAAGTAGATTGTTTTTGTGGATAATCATGAGTACTATAAACACGTTTTCAAGAGGATTTCAAATAATATGTTAATTTCACTCCATTCTTATCTGAATCAAATCTGAAATTATTATTTGAATGATATCACTTTATATGTAGTAGGCACCTTCGGTAGGTATAATGTGACCTAGATATTCAAGATTCCATGCCCTATTATAATAGAGTATGCACTACCGTTGCAATTCCGGGAGCATCGTGTAACATTACGATCTCGAACAAACGTGTTTCGAAAAACCAAGATAAATACCAACTTTAAAGTTAGTCTTAGAATACGGCTACCTCTTAGGCCAAATTTTGTATAAATAACAAGATATGTCGATTCGGTCAAATTGTATATGTATTATTAAATTTCATGGATATATTACGTATTACGGAACAAATTACGTACATTTAAAATTGTTGTATTCGCGAACAGAAAATAGCAATCGTAAAACTTAAAAAAAACATAATTTTACGTCTTTTAATACTTTAAAACCAAGATATATGACCACCATACACGATAAATTACAAACTAAGAAACTAAATAGCACTTTCCTAAATTGAATTGTCTAAGGGTGAATAAGTTATATCCACGGGCTAAATAATATTTATAGATATCATTAATGTCTCGCACAAAATTCAGATGTATTAAATGCGAGACTTGGGAGCATATAAATTACGTCTATTCAACCTTAGTATACTTTTCATTTCTAACAATTACACCAATGCAAATGTCAGTTAATTAAAATGTTAATGTTATTAATTATTTATTAAACTGAAACCACTTAAATAGAAAATGTTACTAATACTGGTTCTTTTTTAAAAATCAATCAAGAAATGTAGAAGTTTAAATACAGTAGGCAAAAATTTGCTTCAGTATAATCAACATTAACAACAATAAGCATATATTTACAAGAAATTAAATTCAAAATATGTATGTCATATAAATAAGGTATTTAATAAAATTATTATTTGAGCACAAGATAGATATAATGTGGGCTTTTCCAAATAAAAATAAAAATTAATTCAGAATAATTAAATTTGTCATTTGTCAATTAAATTTGTGTGTTTGTAATAATCAATTATATATTATCATTTTGCAAATTTATAATAAAAGTTTGTTAAAATAATCATATTATTAATATGATATAAACTTATTATATACATGTATGTATATGCAATATTTTATGACTTGGCAAGTACCAGATCATACAGGAATTAGTTCCGCAAAATTTAATAGTTATAAATATACTTTCAACTGACTTATTAATAATAAACTGTAAGAAAATAATCTGGCACATTTGGCTTAATATGTTAAACTTACCTTAGGCAGCTTAGCATAACCACCAGTTCGAACATCTCGGATTGTTGCAATGTCCAGCATTTCAACTTCCATATTCTGGTCTGTCCAATAGAGAAAGAACCCATTTGGATCCACTCGAACAGTGACAGGTAAGCCTGTGCCTGAATCCTAAAAAAAGGATATACTTAATTACAATAGGAGGCACTATTATAGGCAACAAAATAAATTAAACAAAATTATCTTTTATTTTGTTATGTGTTTAGATTGACATTTTCACTTAACTTAAAATCATGTACACAACATAGTCCAAATAAAGTTTTTTTTACTTTTAAGAAAACAGTAGCAATAGTAGTTTTGCAATAAGCTGAATAACTTCTTTTAGTTCTTCAAAGACATAACTTTAGGTAGTTAGTAATCTTTAGAACTGGTCTCGTTTCTATTCAGTGCAATAATATTTAAAAATTCCAACTTAATTATTTTCATTCTTGTTAAATACATTATAATATGTAGACAAAAGTTCTAAAATAAATTTACCTCATCCCATTTGATGAATTTTTCTCCATCCTGCAGAGGTTTAGGTACTTCAATTGGCTTTAAAGTGACACCAGCTGATCTAGTATAGGTAGTCATTGTGAATAACATATACTCATACGGAAATCACAACACTCTCGTAGATAAAAACAGTCATCTTCCTCCCAATCCGACCTACCTGAGATAGTTATCAATGATACATAAGCTAAAGGCACGGAACACAATCGTACAAGTTACAAACTAAACCGTTTAATAGATAAAACGAATTATCCTTGAATACTTAGCAAATATTCATAGAGTTCGCGTATCGGTAAGAAACAACGAATAATCTCCACATCTCGCCTCTCGGACGAGTCACGACAACCGTATTGTACCAACGAAAACTATTAAATGTCAGAAGTCAAAGCAGAAAACTTCAAAGTTCCTCATTACGTCAAGACCGTGACTTTCGTGGGTTCGTTCAATATATGAAAACTTTAACAAAAAATGTGATAATTAGACATTTAGATTTTAGACTGGTCGTTAAAGAGAAATAAAACGAACTACTTATTTTGTTGATTGTTCATATCAAATTATTTATGAATATTCTTATCGATACACCTTGACTTTAAAAATATTTTTTTTTTTTAATTTATTTATTAGCCGGATACAAAGTCCATTGGCAACTTTAAAAATATGAACGCAGAATGTTGTCATATTATATGAATTATAAACACAAAGTCCTTTGCCTTTCTCATCATTAGGCATAAATTAATATCATCATTATTTTAAACATAACCTAGAACTATATTGATGATGATTTGATTTAATGTGATCTGTGTAGTGCATTTCACGTAATACGTATGATTCCCGTAAGTCAAAAACGCATTGCAGTAAAATTCAAAAATGAGAATGGTTTCTTAGTTCTTACACACGGGAATCATAATTCGCGTGTCACACATTTACAGATTTAGTACGGGAGTAATACTTTAAAAGAAACGTAACGTAAGAATTACCTTAATATTACGAATAAAAAAAAATTTCAGAGTCACCATTTCAGAATGTTTGAAATTTTTCAACTAATAAAAATAAACATAATTAAACTTCTGCTTTTCGTTACTTAATGTGTCATTTTTCTATTATTAACCTTTATCTTTAATATTTGTATATACCTCAAATAAATGATAATAATTTAAGAGATTGCGTTTCCCACTCTTCCCGCTTTCTCCTTAATTTTAATTTTTGACATGACAACATCGTGTTGCTCTCTTGTTTAGCCATAACAGAGATGGCACTGTGCTAAATATTCAAAATTAAATTTCAAATAACTCAACTAATCTCACTCTCAGTGTTCTATCACTTCTAAGTTACCAAAGCTATGGTATCTATGTAAATTGTAAACTATGACTTCTTAGTTCTTACTATGAAATTACAAATACCGCAATGTTTTAATTTTAAACTATTTAATAAAAACTAAAAGGTTTAGAATTATTTATCCATAAGTGTGTTTATGTGAAAGTAGTTTGCAGCTTTTACAAATATTTATTTGCTTACAAAATAATAGAAGTAGCTGGCGAAAACAATGGCCAATTCTGTAAATATATCAATTGAGGCGCCCATTGAGAATCAAATACAAGAAATTACTTACGATGGTCAGGAGATTTACCAAGCGTAAGTGCTTTGGAATTTACATTATCTGATTTTTTCTAATGGTTCCATTTTTGACCATTAAAATTTGTCCCAAGTTCTAGTAAAGAAGTGTCATTACAATTTACAGGCCTCTATCTATGTCAGAAAACTTGGCTAGATTAGCTCAAAAAATAGATTTCTCTAAAACTGATGATGAATATTGTAATATAAAGAAAGAGGGTGAAAGCAGTGTTGATGTTAAATCTGAAGAAGATAAGGACCCAGGATATCAGTCGAGTTTGTGGCCATGGGATTCAGTAAGAAATAAGCTCCGGAATGCTTTGACTGAAGTGTCAGTATTGGCTGATGTTCTCAGTATTGCTAAGGAAAAGAGATACATGGTTTGTTTAATTTTTATTTCAAATTTGATGTCCTATAATATGGATTCTAAGACTCTTTTAATCTATCAAACTTTTAGGTGTTAGATCCAATTCAAGCAGAACAGCCAGAAAGTCGACCTATGGTACAGGTATATGGCAGAAAAAAGGCACTATCAGCTGCTGGTGCTGTCCTTCTAAATGGTGTGGAGCGCCTAAGGGCGAGCGAGACTATGAGAATGACAAGAAACATGCCAGACTTTCATATTGATTTGTTAAGGGTTCGACAAAACTGGAGATTAAAAAAAGTATCTAATACTATTGTTGGAGATTTGAGTTACAGAACAGCAGGATCAAAATTTAGCCAGACTGGTGTATTTGAGGTAATTTTTTTAAATTATCAACTTTTGGATGATTTTCAGAAAAGGTTTCCTTTTTGTAGTCCAACCTTTTCTATTGTTTCTATAGTATGGTTAATAAAAGACAACCCCACAAAATAATATTCCATTTCTAAATCAGTATAGGAACTTTCTTTGATAACTTTACCATTTTCGAAATACAAAAAACTGGTATAGCACCTTTTATTTTCATTATTTTAGGTAACAAAAGCTCCAGAGGATCAAATAGCTCAAGCAATGAGTTTAAATGCATCTGGACCTGTACCTTCTGCATTACGTGTTACAGTACCACCAGAATTACAAGGTGTAGCCTTCATTTCAGTTCGGTGTCAGAAAGGTTGGTTTAAAATTCTTATTTTTAATAAGATACAGCTTTAGATTCATGAAATCACTCTTTTTGTCACTCTTAACCCACACATATTATATGTAGAGACAAATGTGATATTAAAAATGTTTATTTCTGTAATTCTAACCCTTATTGGGTAATATAGATTGTAAACTGTATTTGTAATAAAATCTGGGAGCAGCATTATTACGTCCTGTTCACATCTTAAATTTTATCATTTTAGATTGAAACTCAAAAGTTAATGTTATATCATTTAAAATAAATTAGTGGTTACTATATACATATACTAAAGTTAAAAATCCCTTTTATACAATTCTTTTAAATTTAAACATCTTAATATTTTTTGAGTAGTTTTGCAGTGTGAGAGACAAGACACTGCAAGATAATATTGTGATTTAATAACTTGTTTACAAGATCAATTAAATAACAAAATTGTCTTTTGAAAAATGTTTCAACATGTCATTCATTTTGTGTGATTCATTAAAATACCAATATTATTTTTAGAGCAAGAAGATGTAGTGACAGCTACTATAAGTTCCTCAGCAATAAACTGTCCAGGAACTCTCCTAGGTGATGGTGCAGATTTACATTGGCAACAAAAACTAGAAGCTGCTCAAAATGTTCTATTTTGTAAAGAATTATTTGCAAGATTAGCAGCTGAGGCTGTTCAATTAGATGCATCAATACCGCATATGGTTGTGGGTAATCAGATTATGGCAACGGTAAGCATGTGATATGGTACTCTCAAAATTATCAAAATATTATGTAATTAAACTCTTATGTACACATAGTGAAATTAGGGTACATTAGTTAGACATCAAACTACTTATTAAGATGTTGGTGTCTTTGATAGGATTTGAACTTTATTGATTAAAACAGTATTATCATTACTTGGCTATAATTTTAATTGTTCTATAAGAAGGAAACTAGAAAATCTATACAAAACAGTAATTCTAGAATGGAATTAAAAAAAATTATGCTCTCTTATCCAAGGAACCCTCAAAGTTCTTTAATTTTATACTTGCTAATAATTGGTAACTGACAAATATGCAATTAATTATTTATTGATTTACTAGTGCTAATCCATTGCAAAAGTAAAATTCCTGATTTTTTACATATTATATGCTGAAGTCTCATACAAAATATTGTTTTTCAGGTTTTACCAGGAATTCAGTTGTTAATTAGAATTTGTCATAATAATAGACAAAATACTGGAAGCAACTCTGATAATGTTAAGGTATATAACCAAAATTATTATTTATTAATTTTAATGAGATATTTATTTTGCCACTTGACTTTTTTAATATTTTTTGTTCGAATCACGGCTGTGCACCAATGGGCTTTTCTGTCTATGTGCTTATTTAACACTAGCTCGTACGGTGAACGAACCGGCATGTCAAGACTCCAAAATTTAATTGAATCAGTCATACAAAGCTGATTACCAACTTATTATTTATCACTGAAATATAAAGCCCAAAACTTGTGGCGTTTTTTTATATTACCCGACAACGTTAAATTTCCAGAAAAAGCAATAATTGCATCTAAATTTTTCTATACTTGCGTTGTTTTATAAATAAAAATTTCCCCAGAGTGAAGGTACATCAAACAGCAAGTCAGACCACGATCACGTATTAGAGCATTCCCTCCACCAATTGTTACGCACAGTGCATCACTCGAACACGCATCATCCCTTCCCGCATCCCGCCACAGGACCACTGGGACCATCTAAACGAAGATCACTTGCTGGTAATTTAATATTTAATAACTAATTTACAAAGTTAAGATGTTGTAAAAGTGCAGATAATCATAGTCAGTTCTCATTCTTTTTCGAAGTTGGTTAAAATGAGTGTAGCACACTAATTATAATATCGATCTATCTTACTTTTAAATCTCTGATGTTATAAATTAAAAAGAAATGAACGATCTGAGTAAAACCTTTTAATCCATTATAAATTGTTTTGTTTGAACTGAGTTTATTTCCATAGATAAGTAGGATTTTGTATATAGATAGGTCTGGTGATAGATAGATAGAAGATATATAATAGATCTTCAAAATCGAAAGAAATATGTTTTTCTGGAAATGATTTCCGGCTACTAACAGAACTACGGAGACGGTTGGATTTAGTGAAATCGTAATTATATATAAAAGATAATGCGTTAATTTAGTTAAAAATAATCTTTTTTTCCACCAGGTCCAATGGCGGCAGACAGACACGAATTACTAGAAATGACAAAAGAGCAGTCTTTATTGGAACAAATAATCCAACAAGCGCAGCATTTCTTTATGCGCCGTCGCAGCGAATATGTCCTCGATACAATTGCTAAAGAGGTAAATTAGGAATAAAGTAGAAACTTGAATATCAAGTCGGTGGAGAAAGAATTTTCTGTTTTACACTAAGTATTCTTTAGTTTGAATTGCATTTTAATCAGTACATATATTATATCCTTTATGGGTTAATTAATTTAATATAAGTTAATTAATAAAGCACAAAAAACTAAAAAAGTGATTTTGCACTGTGATTCCGAATCATCAAACACGATTTATGTAATAATGTTGGGTTTATAATAATTAATACTGTTTTTTTTGTCTGCAGGTGAAAGATCCACTTATAGTATCTCATTGGAATGCATTGAACAGCCCTACACAGTCATGTGTTAAAATCAACATCATTGCTAACGGGTAATTACTAAACTTAATTATCAATAAAATTACTAAAAGTTTGAAAGCGCTATTATTTTTGGTCCTTATAATTTTTCTGATTGTGGTTTATAGAATGTTTAAAAGTAATAAGAATTTCAGTAAACAGTTATTACTGAACAAGAGGTTAATGCTAGGTTAGTATATCCAACTAAATTACTAACTGCTATATTAACTACTGCTGTAGGTTATCTGTGACGTCAGAAAAATAAACTATATCAGTGAGGGGTCCAAGGGGTTCGGAAATATCTGAACGAAGAATTAGTTCCGCGTGGCTGTAGCATTTTAAAGATTTCCACAAAAAGTGATAAGCCAGCTTCGATCTCGTCCATTTACTAAAAACGTGTTATTAATAAATTAGCTAATTTCAGCTACGACGCCGTATGTCGAACTTCATTGGTGGTGGTTGTTGGTGAGAAAACGTTAAAATGTATTTGCCGGGATGGGAAGTTGAGGCATCTGTCCTACGAGTTACAAGAGCTGAGAGATCTTATGTATTGTCAGGTATAGTTACATACAGTATGTGCACAATATGTATTGTGTAAACGATATGGTCATAAAAAAGGCATGGTGGTATATTGTACATTGGTACACCCAAATATAAAAAACTGCCCATAAAAAGGTCCCTGCTTATTTAGCAGTTGTATAACCTTGATTTTAAGAAATTTGAAATACGGAAAGTTTTTTAATAAATAAATAAGATTTTGAATCTATTAAATACATACATATTTATGGCTACAATTATTTAGACTAAGTAGATGATGAGTTCACTTATTCCCACTAAAAATTAATATTTTCATCTTGTTGTTTAAGACCTTTTTTTTTGTCAGGTCTGAAATAATTTTAATTCAAGTTTAGTCTTACTGGTTGTATACAATAATAAACTATACTTGTTTACTTTTTAATATGTCCTTAAAATTATGTAAGGATTTTTTATTCCTAGGTGTACCAGCATCAGATGACAGGTGTTCAAGCAGTAGGCCGGTGTATGGGCTGGCAGTTGTTGGCCAGCAGTTCACATCTAGGATCTGGTCCTGTGGAGCCACTTGGCAATGCATCTTCATGCCTATTAGCTTCCCCAAATGGTATGTGAGCGAATAATGTTATACTCAGCTAATCGGATTTAAACAATATTTGCACTATATTACAAATTAATTTTCACTGTACTGGTTTAGTTACATAAAGAAATTAAATGGGTGGAGGTAAAACTACCTTAATTTCTTTGTCAAATAACCTAAACCAATTTTCCAAATACTTTGTAGTTTCTCATTCTTATGAAAGTTTGATGTGTATTACTAGGTATAACATAGTCCTATTAATATGGGAAAACAACAGGTGTTTTAGGTCTAAATGTAAATGTTTCATGGAATATGAGTATATAGCAACTCATTATATTAACATTTTCCTTATTAGGGTCATTGTGCTATAAGGCACAATGTGGGTGCAGCTTAACCTCAAAATTTTGCTGATGAAATAAAATTACAATGACCATAATGTAAATATTCTGTTCACAGGTGACCGAATGATAGCAATTAGGTGTGAACCTTCTGTTGGAATTCAAGTATTTATAGCTCAATCACCCAAGAAAGATTTTTATGTAAGTGAATTAGTTCAAGACAAGAAATGGGAGAATCTCGGAGGAGCTTTCAAAGAAGTGAAACTAGAAAAAATGGAGGGAAAGAACTTCCTTAACAAAATGGAATTGCTCATGGCTTGTTTGAGCAGTCCATCCTAATTAATAAAATAAAAATACTAAATTGGAATCTTGTTTTATTATTATACATAAAAGAAACTTAGTCTGTAGTGCTCCGGTACAATGTTAAAAATACACTGAAGGTTGTTCTTCCTTATTTTGTTACGATGACTATAAGTAATTAAAGATAAATTAATCTGAAACCAAACAAACTCCTATTAAAATATTTATCTGTACTCTAAAATGAGATTTAGCTTCAAATTACATGTTAAGAAAACATACATATGTATTAAGAAAAAAATTTAAAAAGACTAATTGTATAACAAGAATTTGACAATAGTTTACATTCAAGCAGTGAAATACATTCCCATGCAATTGCATGACTTAATTAAGAACTAAGTACTAAATACCACTCAAAAACTAAGGTAATCATTACTTATCTAACTTTAAGAATATGAATATTAGAGAATACATAAGTTTGAAATATCCTTAACTGTAAAGGCTCAAGTTTTTTAAAGATGCATCATGTTTCATAAGATAATTTTCAACTGGATGAATAATTTTATTCTAACTAGTGTGTAAATGCATTTATTTCATCCAATACCATATTAATTAAATGATTCATAATAAAACAGTATACCGTCTTTTTGTTTAAACTAGTTTTAGCAATGATTGATAAACTTTACAGAAAACATCCAGGAGCTGATTAACCTTAATATTAATTATAGTAAAATGTATGCTCTATGAATTAGGTGCATAAAACTAACATTACACTTAAATCTAAGTAATATATGAAATTAATTACCTCTAAGTCCTAAGACATCGACAAAACTCTTCCTAGCATTAAACCCCCAGTTTTAAATGAATATTGATGTTTTAACATGCGGAAGGCTTCAGATTACGATTAACATTAAACCTAACTAAAACTATGATTAAATTAAAATCGGCCCAGTGGCGACCTAGATCTTCCATTGTCCCTGTTGCCTGAGCCATAGCCATTGCGGTTGAAAGAGCGGCCACCACCACCACCGCCGCCGCCGCCTCCATAGCTGTTGTTGTAGGGTCTGCTGCCACCTCCGTTCCCACCGAAAGAGCGCCCACCCCGTCCGCCGAAGTTCCCACGGCCACCACCGCCGCCGCCGCCGCCACCACCGCGGAAACCTCGGCGTGGCCCATCACGTTTTCTTGATAACTCTACTTTTAAAGTCGCGCCTAACATTTCAAAACCATTCATCGCGCTACACGCATCTTCTGCCTCCTGCATGTTTTCAAATTCTATGAATGCAAAACCTGGGGGGTTAAGTGCGACCCAGACAGAGTTCAATTTTCCATATTTATCGAATTCCCGCTCCAAATCTTCCTTCTTGATTCCTTCCACTAGACCACCCACGTACACACGAGTTCCTCCCGAGCTCATAGTGAATTAATCTAAAATAGTAATTAGAAATTAGATTCTATCAAAGCTTGGTACAATAATACAATGAATTGAACAAAACAAGATGTCGCCGAATAACGATGCCACGCCAACCAGCGAAATAACTGTTAAATTAACCTTAAAATATTAAAGTACTCACCTGATTAATATGAAAGAGTTTAAAGGAGACTTAAAGAAGTCTTTTTATTAATTTATAAATAAGTAACAGTTACTTATTTCTACAAAACATTAAAATTTTAGATGGATCAATACGTCGATGCCTTAGGACCGAATGGTTAAGGAAAGAACGATTAGTCCTTTGCAATGAAGTATGATTATTCGAATCATTCACAAAGATATCGTTCACAAATGTCAAAAAATACGTCAGAAGCAAATGCAACCAGAGACAAATATGAAATAGTCTATGTTATGCACAGATAACATACATGTACTTATGACTAATATAACAGCAATGAAGCTTAACCAAGCTACTTTACTAATACGTTGTTTTCGGTGTTTTTATAGCATAGGACCCAGTAGAACACAGAGCGTATAGGAGGCGCTGTCACTAGAACGCTTTGTTATACTTGACAGTCTTTAGATTTCATTTAAATGTTGAGATTCAAACAGGTTGTGGCTAACTGCAGGCAGCCCATTAAATAAAACGATGAAAAGATTGAGGGCAAATTTATGCGGTTTTTTAGCCGCATAAATTCGGATTGTCAGTGTATACACAGATTGAGCGATTATTCACTTTAGTATTCGAACACCACAGATATAAGATCATAATTCAATCGTTCACTTTACTATGTCTTGTCAGCACTCAGCCCTAAGCCAAGACTATTTGTTGTGCAAATAAAATATGTTTTATATTAGTTCTTACTTCTTAGTCTTGGTCATTTATTCTACCTAAAGACGCTATCAAGTACGTTACTAGATGATAATGGTCACCCTGAAAACAATACACGTATATCTATCTGACTTTCATGCTGCAACGTTTGGCTGGCAAATGGTGATAGGGATATTTTAAGATTCTCTCTCTGTAGATTTCTGTCGTTCCGACAGTCGATGATTAAGCTAAGTGGTAGCACAAGTAACATTTTTTTATGATTTAATTTTTTAACCATTTATTAGTTTTAGGATAATTCTGTATCGGGTAATATTTTAAGGCTAGCTTTAAGAATAGCTTTTTCTCTGCACATATTTAATTGTACAGAAAAGATTGCTGGCTAAATGGTCATATCCATAAGTTGTAAAGAAGCCAAGATTACCTACCTCCAATTAATATTAATAATAGATTTAAAATCAAGTAAAAAGAAGTAACTTATAGTTGTTGTACCTATGGAATAAAGTCACGTGAAAATTGTGAGTTTAGGTCACATAAATTATTATTTCCATAATATTACGTCGAAAAAGTAGAAGCATTTTGGAGCAGGCGTAACTCGCCACGATCGTACTCTACGACCGAACGTCATGATCGTGACATCGCCATCACTAATATTATTTTCCTACAATTTTGGAAAATTAAGAAAAACCTGGTAACACTAAAGGAGGCTTTCCAAATTACAATTAACGACAGGTGAGGACAGACAGAGGAATGCCGAACGAGGATTTGAGAATTGAGTTGAAGAGAGGATTGAGGAGGGAGGGAAAATGCGTCGTACAGGCCGCCATACAGCGTACCCGAGTTCACGTACAAAACCGGCCAAACCGCTTTGTTTAACGGTCGCCACTCACGGAGGCGCGTAATTTCGCTTGTTTTACTTTCGTATTGACCCCGCCTTTGTTTTGTAGTAATGATTATAGTAGTGCAAAAGATCATTAAATTTGCTTTATAAAGTAAAAACTTTGGGTTGTAAAACGGTGTATTAGAATGTGTTCCTATAAGAATATGAACACCTGTACAGTGTTCAGCTAGTTGTACTGGATACACGCAAAGTGAAATGAATGTTATTTAGTTAAAATGGAGTGTTCCAAAGACATGGGGGTTCAAAAGAGACACAGCCAGTTCAGTGATACGAAATATAAGTGGAGGACGGTGTTATTATTGTTGTTTGTGTGCTCTTGTGCTGGACAAGAAAGGGAGAGGGAAGAAATAGATCCTTATTTATTAAATAAGACTTTAGGCCTTACGGAGCTACCGGGTGGTATTTTAACCGGTGGAAGTACTAATTGGAAGGTGGAAGGCAGTCCATACATGTTGCGCGATGACCTGCTGATCGAAAGAGGAGCAGAATTAGTGATTGACCCTGGTGTAGAAGTAAAATTTCCGCCGATGATTGGAATTACTGTCCGAGGGAAACTCCGAGCATTGGTATGTGGAATATATATATACTTTCCAAATAGTATTAATCCCATAATAATTATGAGACATGTTAGGGATAAGGTTCGAACTGTTTATTTAGGTACTGTTTATCGCCACAAACTACTCATAACTCTTAATCTTGAGATGAGATAAGAATCAATGTGATTTCATAGTAGATGCGTCGAAAATAAATTTCTTACGATACTTCAATAGATAAAAGCATAGAAACAAAAGACGTAATTAAATTCGTAACTCTTTAGCGTACGCATAAGTATCCCAATGCCGTGTATCTACTTGGTAATTTAATGCAAAACACGTTTCTCTCCTGATATAGGTTGCATAGCTGTTTGTAAAACACAAGCAACCTGCCTTGGATTCGCATGGGTAGATATAGAGACAGACAAAAGGACACTTAAATAAGTACTAGGTACATATTTTATTAACAATGATGTGATATTTTGTGTTTAATTAACAAATTTAGTAATATTAAGTTTATCCATGATAAGCAAATATACCGTATGTGCAACAAAACATCTTTAATCCTTAAACGTAAGCGACAAATTGCGTAAAATGCGGCAGTTCTTCCTTGTCACTCTTTTGTGTCTATCGATACACCAAAATCTTTAACGCTTCAGGCGTAGTAATCTAATTGGGTTGCTTTTTCAACTATTAGTTTTGAATTTCGCAAGATGAAAGAGAAAAATAATAGATAAATAATTAGAAATGATTTTACGCTAACTAAATAAGTTTAGTCAATTCGTAGAATCCAGTTAGATAATCTGTAACTTATTTGAAATTCTTAATATAAAATTTGAAATTATAATAGAAATATTTGGTACTACTTAAAACGTATAAAAAGCCTACTAATAAAATATTGACGTCCGTTTTTTTGGTTACTCTCATGAGACCGCGTTACAATAGGTTAATTTATAATCGTAGTGAGTAAAACTATAAAAAAGACGATATAAGCATTGTATGTACCCTTAAATCGATAAAGAACCTGATAAAAATGAAATGATAAGAATACTTGTTGATAACGATATCAGATTCACCTGTGTATCGATTTATTTACTTTGTAAGAAAGCGTATAGATATTTTTTGCTACTATTTACATAGTAGATTCATTGTGCTTCACATAATGAAGATGTTTCCGCCAAATTTATATGTATATAATATTGAATTATATTTTACGTCACATAATACTATTATCATTTAGTCTTACTTATTAGGTCTTACTCGTCCGTCGATCAGGCCCTTAACTGATGAGTTTCTTGTCGATTTAAGAACATAGGATAAGTTAGTTTATAAGTTTAGCGTAATTTATCTACTTAAACTTAAAATTCGTGTAATCATTGTCAGTAGCTAAGATCTTTAGAAAAAATATATAGTTATAAATAAAAATGCCGCACAGATTTCGGTTGATTTATGAGTCATAATTGGGTTATTAGTTAAGTGCAGTTGAGGATTCCGTGACCCCGATTAGGAAAAACGGCAGATGTTCAAAGCGATCTGACATTCGACCCTGGAACTAATTAAATCAGTGTAGTAATGTCCGGTGGATATGACCTAAGAACACCTTACACCATCAGGAGTTAAGAACTAAATACTATTTACTTACGGCAGTGGTTGAGGCATTTAGCAAGATGCGCAAGAAGAAGAATGCGCCTAGAAAAAGGTGGATAGAAGCGTTAGCGGGTAGCGAATGTAGAAAAGCCAAGTATAGAGAGTTCTGGGCAAAGCTGGAGGAGGCTTTTACTCGTGAAGAGGTTCTGATTAATGGTACTGAAGGAAATTACGATATCAAGTAAAAACTCAGTTGTACAGATTTAAACGTGATTTATTATTTATTATCATTATTTACATAATATGATAAATAAATTAGCAGTTAATAAAGTAGCGGGGGAAAATATTGATTAACCTACTTTTGACATTAAAAAACGTAAACTTTCACTGTTACCGTCACTCAAACAGGTTTTGACTTTTTTATACGATGCACCCCTGCGTAAAAGTGAACGTACAAAAAAAATGATAATGCCGACAACTTGTTAGAGAGACGCTATAGACCATATCATTAATTCACCCTCACTGTTAAGGCCATCAAATGAAAGGAAACCTTATATTTCTCAGAAGAGGTTTTTTGTTGGACAGAAAGGGTTATTATTTACACTAAAAAATAAAGTTGATAAAAAGATGTCTCTGTCCCTTTTGTTTATAACTATTTTAACCTAAGCGGAAAATATTTGGCTATTTAGTGCGCGCTGGTTGCAGTCGTATCTTTCCGGGCCGATTAATGTTTTTATGAATAAATTTATATTTTGTTTTTTGATTTTCCTGAAAGAACAGAGGAATTTTCAGGAAGTCTAGAATCGTGTAAAGTAATAACGAGTCAATTACTGCCATATTTTATATTATGTCACTCACAGTTTTTTTCCTATTAAGGGTCTGTTTCACAATGTATGGATAAAGTACCAAATAGCTATGCAACGCATAAATTATTTGGAACATACATTGTACTATTTGACACTTCATCGGACTCATACCTTATGATGGACTTTATGTGACCAATAGCGCTATCTGACAGTTGTGAAACGCAACAATAGTGTTTATCCTACCAATAAGTAATAAAAAGCTAATTTGGAACTTATCCATGCATTGTGAAACAGACCCTTAATATTTCGAGATTTTAAAGTTTAAAAAAAACGCTTTATAATAATAAAAGGGTTAGTTTGTAAGGCTTTCATATATATAAGGATATTTAATAGAAGATTTTTAAAAATAACTAAAAACTGTTGATTGTGATAACATCTATGTTTAAATAGGACCGTTCGTATCAAAATTGTGTCAAGTTCTGTAAACAAAGATAACTCGAATACCTTTGTGTGAGAAACGCGCTCAATTGATCGAAAATGTTTGCTCTATTTTAACAATACATGATTATATAAATAAAAATAAATCGCAAAATATCTTCACGGGGACAACTTGTACAATGTACATACATATATATATATTATTTATTATATATATACAAAAGACTTAGGATTACAAGAAAAGTACCCCTTTTAAGTGACGGATCCGAAACATTTCTGATAACTTCACTCATTAGGACCACCTTCGTGTCTAGTCACACATACGTAGCACAAAAAAAACAAAATTATCAGTGAGATTCGTATTGTGAAAATTCAATACAAGTTACATTCATTACTCCTCTAATATTGACAATCTGGTTGATTATGGTATTTAATATTATTTCTTTTCTCTAGATAATACGTTACCTATGAACGTGAATGACCTGTTATCTCAAATCCAACTAACGTTTCGTTAACTGTAAACGGTTGAGTAACCTCCTAGTCAACGTAACCTTGGTACAAAGCTAGCTACTACAGCGCCACTGAATCATCTCTAATTATTGCAACCACTTAGAGGTAGTAGCAATTAGTAGATTCTAGTTGTAGTTTGTTTCTTAAGACGTCTTTGTCTTTGTCTTCAAACTTGGCTGATGATTATGGTATCGCCTTGTTTAATCGTGTTTTATTTTCTCCGCCTGTATTCGATGGACTAAAATCTGAATGTATACTCGTCCACGGCGAGTATGATAAGATGTCACTGTAAGGTTGAAACCTTATGTCAGTGAGGAAGGATGGTAGATGCGCCTTGGCTTATTTTATACGTATTATTTATAGTTTTGAGTGCCTTTTAAATAGATTTCAATGGGCTAAGAGTGAATCTCATCCCTGAGGTCGTAAGGTTCGATCGCCGGCTGTGTACCAATGGACGCTTTTTCTCCTCCCGAGGCCCTTTCATTTTTAACCACTTCCTTAAAAACAAAATTATCACTAACATTTCGAAACTCTCATACACTTACTATAAATCTCAAACAATATCTTGTCAACCTGTTCTATGCTGATACAGAAAATATTCTTATTGCTTAAAAATAGTTTAAATATTAATTTGTGTTATGTAGAAATCATAAATTTAAATACTGTTACATGTTAAAAGGAAGAGACTGGCTGCCCACAACACAGAGAATCAGGCATAGGAGGCTGATCACCTACCTGCCTATTAGATTCACAAATGATCACAGTATGAAACACATACAGAAATCTGAGGCCCAGACCTAAAAAGGTCTGATTACCTAAAATGGTCGCCACTGATTTATTTATTTTTTTAAACATGTTTTCAGTAGCTTATAAAATATACATATATAAAGAATCAAAAGATGTGTGAAGTTTTTTGTGTAAGTTTAATAATACCGTGAGCTAATTGTATAACTGACGGATAGTGTTACTATAAATCTTATTGGAATGCTGACTTCCACCCAAAAAGAGAACTAAAGAACTCAATGTATATCTTAAGAAATATTTACTATAAAGAACTCAATGTATATCTTAGTAAGTGAATAATATGCTAGAAATGGAGTAGTGTTTTTTAATTTGTTCTAAATATCGATTGTTTATAATACATACGTAATTTTGTAAGTCAGTAAGAACACGTTCGTGATTCTTTGAAAACTGCATTGCCTTAGTTTATAGAATGGCAGATGCAAATGGTCACGGCTGATCTGTGACTCACGGTATATGTGAATCACATTGTTTTTTTTTTTTTTTTTTTTTTTCTGCGGTTATTTGCAATCAGCCCCAAGGCTATGAGCAAATTTTTTCTGTGGTGCTGTCATGTGGAGTGACTTCCCATTGGAAGCATCTACTCATCTTCTGTCTAGAGCTACTGCCGGTCTTCTAGCTCTAGAATATGGTGACGTTTTAGTCGACTCACATACTGTCTAATGGTGAGTTGGCGAGCAAGTGTATTCGGGTGACAGCTTAGCCGCTCTTTGTACTTAGCTGCCAGTCTCCGGATTTCTTCTTTGATTGTTCTTATGTTGAGGTGCTCGTGAACTTCGTTGTTTGTAATGTACCAGGGTACTTTTGCAACTGCTCTTAGGATCTTGTTCTGTTGTCGCTGGAGTATGTTTATGTTGGTATCACTTGCGCTGCCCCATAGTTGGAGGCCATATGTCCAAATGGGCTTAAGGATGACTTTATATATAAGAAGTTTGTTATCTAGAGAAAGTTTTGAGTTTCTACCTAGCATCCAGTAAAGGCTGTTGTACTTTAGCTGTAGCTCCTGCTTTTTACATTTGATGTGGTGCCTCCACGTTAATCCACGATCAATGTGTAAGCCAAGATATCTTACATGGTCGCTGTGGGGCAGAATACATTGGTCCAACTTTACAGGTGGGCAGTCTCCTCTTCTAAGGGTGAAGGTCACGTGTACTGACTTCGCGGCACTAGCTTTTATTTTCCATTTTTGCAGCCATTCGTTAACTTTGTCAAGGCCTTTCTGCAAGTCCTCTGATGCAAGTCCTGGGTCTTTATTGCTTGCTAATATAGCGGTGTCGTCTGCAAATGTTGCTGTGGTTATTCCTGGCAATAGCGGCAGGTCAGCAGTGTACAACGTGTAGAGCATGGGGCCGAGAACAGATCCTTGTGGTACCCCGGCATCAATGTTTTGAAATTCCGAAGTGGCGTCACCTTCTTTTACATAAAATATGCGATCCTCTAGGTAAGATTTGAATATTGGAAAGTAAGAGTGGGAAATATTCTGCTTGATCTTACATAGCAGGCCTTTGTGCCAGACCTTGTCAAATGCTTGTTGGATATCCAGAAATGCTGATGAGCAGTATTCCCTTTGTTCTAAGGACTTTCTTATGGCGTCACATACTCTGTGAGCTTGTTCCACTGTGCCATGGTATTGTCTGAAGCCGAATTGATGATCTGGTATTACTTTGCGCTCCACAAGGCTTGGCACAATTCTACGAAGTATTGTCTTTTCCAATACCTTGGAAAGAGTAGGCAACAGACTGATTGGTCGGTAGGATGTTTTTTCGGTCATCAGTTTGCCAGCCTTATAAATCATGATGATTTCTGAGATTTTCCACGCAACTGGGAAGTAGCCTATTCGTAACATAGCATTGAAGAGTATAGTGATGAAGATTATAGCCTTTCTCGGTAGTTCCATCAATACTTCTTTAGTTATCAGGTCGTAACCTGGTGCCTTTTTACTGTCCAGGCATTTGATAGTTTTTATGACTTCTGCAGGCGACACAGGTCTAGGGGGATGATCCATTTGAAGGTCTTGATTTAGAACTTGGTCAACATATTCATCTGATGAGTTGTCCAGTGTTACATTAGGTTTAAAGGAGCTTGTTAGATAGTTCGCAAACAAGTCCGCTTTGTCCTGGCTCGTTCTGGCCCAGCCGTTTTCCTTTTTAATTGGGGCTTTTGATTTGTTAGGTTGGCTACAAGAACGGGTGATTTTCCAGAGCGAATAGTTGCTGGCCTTAGTAGCGGTTAGAGACTCCAACTTTGCTTGCATTGTTAAGTCATTAACATTCTTTATAGCTTCCTTCAATTCTACAATGGCTTTATTAAGGGCTGTCTTGTCTTGTGGATGACGACTCAGTTGCCAAACTCTGCGCAATCTGCGTTTCTCCTGAATCATCATCTTTATTTCCAATGGTATGTTTGTGTGCTGGTTTTTGTGTTCAGTAGTAGGCGTGCTTCTCCACGCAGCAGCTTGTATGAGATTAGTAAACTGCACTAGTGCTGTTTCAATTTCCTCTGCTTCTTTAAGTCTGACACTTAGATTAAGGTTTTCATCTATGTGTTCCCTGAAGGAAGGCCAATCAGTTTGCTGGTTATACAATCTTATCGGTCTCTCAACTTCAATTATAGTGGAGCTGACAGTTAATAAGACTGGAGTGTGATCAGATGAACCATCAGCACATGATTCGATCTTCATGTATTGTTTAGAGAGTCCTTTTGTTAGGAAGAAATCGAGGATGTCCGGGATTCGATTGTGATCAGCTGGCCAGTTGGTAGGTTCTGATGGAGCAATTATGTTTAGGTGATTTGTATTGATGCTCAACATCAATTGTCTTCCCCTAGTTGTTATTAATCTTGACCCCCAATGCACATGTTTGGAGTTCCAGTCGCCTCCTGTTATAAAGCGATTGCCTAGAGTCGAGAAGAAATGAGAGAACAGGTCGGCGTCTATTCGATGTTTTGGTGGACAGTAAACAGCTGAGACATTAAAGTATCCACCTCTGTCTTGTATTGCGACCGTAGTGGCTTGTATTTGCTCGGTTCTATATTCAGGCAGTAGATGGTGCTTTATTTTGTTTCTAATAACTATAGCTGATCCTGCATGTCCTGTTCCATCTGGGTGGTTCGTGGTGTATATCTGGAACCCTTTAATTTTGACAGTGGTTTTGTCTGTGCAGTGTGCTTCCGATATTAGGACTATGTCTAGCTTGTGCTCAGTTATTAGTATCTCGAGTTCATTTTTATTGGGTGAGAGACCATTTATGTTCCAGGTCGCCAGTCTTAACCCAAGGCCGGTTAGCCTTGTAGTTTGGTTATGAGCGTAGTCATGAAACTCATTAGAGTACTCATTTGTTGTAATATTAAGTCAAATTTCTCATTTTGTTTGGTGAGGAGAGTTTCTAATAATGTAGGGTTTTGGTTAGCATCAGGTGAAGCATTTTCTTTGTCTGGAACTTTTCTAGCAGCTCCCACGTAAGAGAGTGGTTCGTTTTCCTTACCAATGAAGGAAGATTGTTGGGCAGTGTTTCTTGGAGCGTTTACGGCTTGAATCGTGTTTTCTTTTGCGGTAATGTGTCTGTCAGTTCTTTGATGGCCATATTTGTTAGTTTTTCTAGCAAGAATTTCTCTGTATACTTCACAACCCTTATAGTTCGCCGGGTGTGAGCCATTACATAGTGCACATTGGGCGGGTGTATTTCTATCCCGCTTTGGACAGTCTGAGGTTTTATGTGCTTGCGCACACTTCACGCAGCGGAAAGGTCTCATGCAGTAGTTCTTTGTGTGTCCATATTGCTGACACCGTTGGCACTGTACTATTGAGTTTTTCTTTTTGGGATCCTCTATGGTTACAGATTGGTGGTAGATGTATTTAATTTCTTTAGCTGCCTTATTGTTGTGGCTAGGTAGGAGATTAACAAAGAATGTTGAGGTAGGTTTTTTTTCTGGGCCATATCTGGAATTAATAATTTCCCCGACCACAGTATTTCCAGTTTTTTCAATTTCATCCTTTATCTCGCTTATAGGTGTTGTGTGGTGAAGATTCCGAATGACAATACGACAGGGTCGTTCTTCCTTTTTGTTAAATGTGTGACCAATTAAGCCACTAACACGGAATTTAGTGATGATTTTTTTGTAGGCCTCTGTATCTAGGGTGTTGATTCTTAGTTGGTTTCTGTTCATTATCCGAAATGTAAATGAGCTTTTATCTGTAACTGTTTCCACGAGTTCCGTTAATTTATTGACATCTTCTATGCCATATAATATTATGGGTGGAGGCTTGCTGGGTTTTTTTCCACTGGTTTTTTTGTTGTAGTGGGTTCTTCCATTAGGTCAATTGTTAGTTGACTGAACATATTGCTGGTGGTTATATTCTCTGGAGAGTCACTGACTTTTTTCGTTTTGGATTTCTCGTGCTTGGTACTCTTTGCCAAGACGGGGGGCATGGAGTGCCTTGCTGGCTTGGTGCATTTTGCATGGTCGTGTCTCTCGGTAGTTCTGTCACGGTTTGTGAGCTTTCTGGAGGGTTACTTCCTAAGGAATTGCTTCTGGGCCTGGTGACGAACAAGCTGCGGTGAATGTCCTGCTGGGTTAACTTTTTCCTTGGGCCACTCATTTTATTATACGATCACTGTTGTGTAAAATAGTTTATCATATAATGTAAGCACCCCTATTTTTGTGGTATGACTCCCAGATAAAGCACATTTTTTTTTTTATTATTATTATTAATTTTTTTTTTTTTTTTTTTTAATTATAATTTTTTTTTATTTATTTTTTTAATTAATTTTGTGCTCTGGTATCCCCTTTTTTCTTACGCGTTTACTTAAACTACGTTGCGGACACTGCCCTCTATTGACAAATGTTGTTATTTCATGTATGTATCCCCATATACGATATTCTTATTTAAAATGAAATATCAAATATTGATTTAGTTATTATAAATTGAGAAAAAAGAAAAAGAAAAAAAAAAAACAACAAATAAATTGTCCACTACTGAGGATTGAACTCGAACCCTATGAGTGAGTCGCCGGCACTTAAGCCGATTTGACCAAATGTCTTTTCTATACTTAATCGAAAATATTGTACTTGTTACACGCGTCACAAACACTGAATGAGTCAAGAGTTGTATCAAGTCTTGACACGTGTACCGTTACTTTCTTGCACAAATAAGTTCACTTCACTATTTCACTTTAGTTTTTGTTTTTAGTTCATGTGTTGAGCACTGCACAATTTACAGAACTTTAAGGTGTTCCTTTCACCATTATTTAACTTGAAACGTCACTCGAATAAAGCGTTCTGATTTTGAGAATTACTAATGATTTTAGAATATTTTTGGGCGAAATAATAATTACACTATTTTATGTCGTGATATTACACCACTTTTTGTAGTTTTCAAACGATATGAATACATGTATGATTTTAAAAATACAATGAATTGGGGACACGATACGTGTTGTTTTACGGTCTACCCTCAACTTATCAATCACATTGTAAAAGTGAAATCAACCCGTTTCTTATCAGAGGAAACTGCTTTATAGATACCGTTTGCTTTTTCTGTTATTGCCTGAAGTGGAATGTTTTTCTTATAAGTGCTTCATTTGATTTATTATTTTTTAATATGTAATACTGTTAAAAGACAAGTTACTTAGATCGCACTTTACTTTGAACATAATCGACTTCTTAGCATCTTCCGAATCCGGCCAATTTATTAAAAAAATAAATCAGTGGTGCTACAACCTCTTTAGGTCTTGGCCTCAGGTTCCTGAATCTGTTTCATTTCATTTTGAAATCTAATAGGCAAGTAGGTGATCAACCTCCGGTGCCTGACACACGTCGTCGACTTTTATGGTTCTAAGACATGTCGGTTTCCTCACGATGTTTTCCTTCACCGTACGAGCAAATGATGCGCAGTGCACAGCCGGGGATCGAACCTACGACCTCAGGTATGAGAGTCGCACGCTGAAGCCACTGGGCCAACAGTGCTCTTAGGCCAAGTTATTTAGCAGGATAATATTACGATGTTATTTTGTTTTTAGAATTTCCTTTCACTCTTCTTAAAGGAAAATATTTTTTTACGTTTGACCCAAGCGGCGATCTTAGCTAAATTGAATGTTAATGATAGTATCAATTTCTAAATATAATATGATTTTACCGAATAAAAATTATTAACATTTCACGCGCCTTACAACCAAAATAATAACTCCTGTGTACTAGTTGGATAATTTTTCATATATTTTTAAGAGCTTGCATCCATAGGCTCTCGATTATGATAGATTAATTTACTAGACAGGAAGGTTTACAAGCACGATAGTGTGGCCTAAAACAAGCAATTTACAAGCGGAAGCGAGGGATCGTATCCTGTTGGCTGTGATTACCTATCTGCCTATCATGTTGCTGAACCCGCATGCGTGAAGATACCATCTATGTATATATATAACGGCATGTAATACAATGCTATTCAAATTTGGGCTTTTTCTGCGTCCAGAATTCGAAAATCGAACATAGTTTAGTGTTATTCTAGACCCTATCAAACTTAAAAGTAACTTGAGGCGCATACCTACTTAACTACGTAGCATTTAATATAATTAATATATTTATGTTAAGTATTACCAATATGCTTGCCTTATTGTACTCGCGTTTCGTGCGGTGAGAGAGACTCCCGGAGCCCATTCCCCCCCCCCCCCCCTCTACAATAAATATGAAGGTGCAGAAAAAAAAACAGAATCTACCCCAGGGGGGTACCACACGCGCTCGCGGTGGAGAATCCCCCTCTGGGCGTCCAACACCGGGACACTCTGCGCCCGGTGGTGGACGCACAGGCACCCCCGTCCACACTCGCCGTGGACTTCACAAATGTTAGGGGGCTCAATTCCAACATCAACGCTGTCCACTACCACTTAGAGACTGCGAAGCCGGCCTTGCTCTTTCTTACCGAGACTCAGATATCCCCCCCGGCTGATACTTCCTACCTCTCCTACCCGGGGTACAAATTGGAACATTCATTTGTGCCGCGGGCGGGAGTTTGCGTGTACGTCAGAGAGGATATCTGTTCTCGTCGCCTCGGGACGCTTGAAGGAAGGGACCTATCTAACCTCTGGCTGCGCGTAGACTGCGATGACCATCCGCGATTCTACGCATGCCTGTATAGGTCCCATAGCGGAAATACCGAAACTGACCGACTCATTGAGCACATCCAAATGGCTACAGATTCCCTGCTCGAAAGGGTTCCTACCGCTGAAATCGTGATACTTGGCGATTTTAACGCCCACCATGCCGATTGGCTCGGCTCTGAAACTACCGATCACGCGGGAAGATCCTTTCACGACTTTGCTTTAGCCTACGACCTGACACAAATGGTCCCTGCGATTACGCGAATACCAGATGTGGATGGTCATAAACCCTCTTTGTTGGACCTTCTGCTGACTTCACATCCGGAGAACTACCAAGTCTCTGTTGAATCGCCATTGGGTTCATCAGATCATTGTGTGGTCCGGAGCATTGTGCCGTTCACGCGCCCTCTTCGGCCTAGCTTCACGGGCTGTCGCCGCGTGTGGCACTATAAGTCAGCAGATTGGGATGGGATGCGGTCTTTTTTTGCGTCCTACCCTTGGGGGCCCATTTGCTTTTCGTCGAGTACTCCAGATGCCGTCGCTGACTCTGTCGCCGAGGTGGTCCTGCAGGGTATGGAACTCTTTATTCCATTCTCTGCGGTGCCGGTCGGTGGCAAGTCCCAGCCTTGGTTTAGGCGTTCTTGCAAAGCGGCTTTGCGCCGTAAGCGTGAATGCTTTAAAGCCTGGGCAGAAGCGGTGACATCCTGTGATGTGACTATCGGCGAACGTAAAAAAGCATACAATTCAGCCTCCAGGTCCTTCAAGCGAGAAATCGCTAAAGCAAAGTCAGAGCACATTGCCAGATTTGGTGAGAAATTGGCCCACCTCCCTTCGGGAACCCGAGCCTTCTGGTCTCTTGCCAAAGCTGTCCAAGGGAATTTCTGTCAGCCCTCTATTCCACCACTGCATAGGGAGGATGACTCACTGGCCCATACCGCGAAAGAGAAGGCCGATCTTCTAGGCTGTCTCTTTGCGTCGAACTCCACTTTGGATGATCAAGGGAAGGAACCACCGACATTATTGCGGTGTGATACTACGATGCCCGAAGTTATATTCCGGCAACGTGCTATCCGTAAAGCTTTGTCTTCCTTGGACATCCATAAGTCGAGCGGGCCCGATGGCATCCCTCCAATTGTGCTGCGTACTTGTGCTCCTGAGTTGGCTCCGGTCCTAACGCGCCTTTTCCGGTACCTTTACACGCTCGGCACTGTTCCGAAGTGCTGGAAGATCGCTTCGATACATCCGATCCCTAAAAAAGGCGATCGCTCTGATCCGTCCAACTATCGCCCAATAGCTATTACCTCCTTGTTCTCCAAAATAATGGAAACCATTATTAACAGCCAGCTCCTGAGGTATCTAGAGGGCCACCAGCTGATTAGCGATTCTCAGTACGGCTTTCGTCGTGGTCGCTCAGCTGGTGACCTCCTTGTATACCTTACACATAGGTGGGCGGAGGCAATTGAGTCCAAGGGGGAGGCGCTGGCGGTAAGTTTGGACATAGCGAAAGCCTTCGATCGGGTGTGGCACAGAGCACTGCTCTCGAAGCTTCCAGCCTATGGGCTCCCTGAGAAATTATGCAACTGGATTTCCAGCTTTCTCGCTGATCGGAGCATCAAAGTCGTCATCGACGGAGCATGCTCCGACCTGAAACCTGTGAATGCTGGTGTCCCACAAGGCTGTGTCCTATCCCCGACCCTGTTTATTCTGCATATCAATGATATGTTGCAGCTTAGTAACATTCATTGCTATGCGGACGACAGCACTGGGGATACTTTTTACACTGGCCGGGCAGGTATTTCTCGGGCTGTTGTCGATGAGTACCGGAACAAACTTGTGTCTGAAGTCGAAACTCTTCTACGTGGAGTCTCGGACTGGGGTAGACTAAATCTAGTCCAATTTAACCCCAAGAAGACACAAGTATGCGCGTTTTCCGCTAAAAAAACTCCCTTTGTCGCTACTGCCCTCTTTGAAGACACTCTCCTTAAAGCCTCAGCTAGCATCGGGATACTGGGCGTTGACATATCGAATAACGTTCAGTTTCGCGGTCATCTGGAAGGAAAGGCTAAATTAGCCTCCAAAAAGCTTGGTGTGCTCAGCAAGGCGAGACGGTACTTCACTCCGGGCCACCGCTTGCAACTATATAAAGCGCAAATTCGGCCCTATATGGAGTACTGCTCTCACCTCTGGGCGGGAGCTCCCCAGTACCAGCTCCTTCCACTTGACCGTATTCAACGAAGAGCGGTTCGAATCGTCGACGACCAGTCACTTTCCGTGCGGCTTGATCCCTTGGCGCTGCGTAGAGATGTGGGATCTCTCTGCATCTTCTACCGCATTTACCATGGAGAGTGTTCAGAGGAATTGTTCGGTCTAATACCTGCAGCTGAGTTTCATCATCGGACGTCAAGGCAAAATACAAAATACCATCCGTATCACCTCGACGTCCGTCGTTCCACAACAGAGCGTTTTCTAAGGCAGTTTTTGCCGCGCACCACCACTATGTGGAACCAGCTGCCCACAGAAGTATTTCCGAACCAATTCGACTTAGGACTAGGACTTACTTCAAGAAAAGAGCGTACCAATTCTTGAAAGGCCGGCAACGCACTTGCGAGCCTTCTGGCATTGTGAGTGTCCATGGACGGCGGTATCACTTAACATCAGGTGAGCCTCCTGCCCGTTTGCCTCCTATTACATAAAAAAAAAAAAAAAAAAAAAATGCTGAGCTATTGTTGATACCTATTTCTCATACTAACATAAGTATGAGAAGATAATATCAGTATAATGTGATCTCTTGGTGGTTTGCGGTTCGCTGGCGCAATTAAAATTAATTATAAAGAAAAGAAATACATATAAAGGTATGTCAGTAAGAAGACTATGCTCGGTGATCCTCTACGCGATCGAATTAGTAGAAGACATCCGTTGAAGAACTAAACGAGATAGGTACCTATGCAGAGCGCGGGGAACAAGTGGTACTGAAAATCTGGACGACAAGAGGTTGTAACAATATTAGCGTTTTAATATAATATTAAGCCTTAAAACACTTTACTCGTCGTTTATTACAAAAAGGATTCTCGATAAGGCGAAATTAATTTTCTTTATAGGTAAGTTGGTATTATTAGTCTCTCTATGCCTTTAACAATTGAAATAAATATTTTTCTAGTATCCATGCCTAACAATGGTATGTAGGACATTGGGAATAAGCTAAAATAATAACAATTGAATATGTATAGCTCTGTATTCTCCAGTGTTTTAAATTTAGAATAGTTCATATTAGATTTGCTTAACAATATTAACGATAGCGATTTGTTGCGCATATATATGTAAACAAAGATTTTTTAAAGTAAATTTATATTTGATAAAATAATACATTTTATAATTACTCATTATGAATCATGTGATATTCCGGATATCACTAATTTAGGTTGGATGATTAAATTCATTATCAGTCGTGGACTAAGTATTAAGTTGTTTAGTGAATCATTTCTGTGTGGTATTTTCTCTTCCTCTAATATTTGCAAAAGGAAGAACAAAATTACATAGCGCTCGACGGTGTGTTCATATTTTTGTGTATGCAATATGCCTCAAAAAATATAATTACTTAGTTTAAGTCTCGAGAACATCTCGGTTATTTTATCAAAACATGGACGAATTCATCATCGAAGTAACAATTATACGAAAGGTGGCTATTGATATTCGCGACGTTATGTAGAGTTAAGAAACTATACTCAATAAACCTATTACTTAGTCAGGCTTAGTAATGCCTGTTTTTTAATAATGGGGTGTCATACGATCTGACTCAGTTACGAAAGGTCAGATAAAACCCATATAATAATGTCTTACGTTCTATACTTTAATTTCTATATACTAATAGTAATTTTTACCGCTTTTGAGGTGAACTTTTTAACCCTCCATATTTAAACAATGAATTATTTTGTTATCAACTAACATTACCAGATTAACTCTATAATAAAGCCAATAACACGTTATTCGAATATCAATCGTGCGAAGGTGTGCCGTATCTGAGTGAAATATTAATGTCAATTAAAGGTTCATGACTTGTGTCTGAAAAGGAATCGTGCCTTGTTCATATGTGCCTATGAAATGTCGACTTGCAAGAGTCTTTTGGCGAATGCTACATTTTTATTAGGGTATGTTTCTTTGCATTCAGATCGTATCTCTTATAGCCGTGGATACTGGAGTTATCTGCTCGCCCCTAAATTGTAATATTTTTATTGCAAAAGCCGCACAAATTGTTATGCGGTTCTAATAGTTAGAAGTTAAAAGTTATGTTTTGAAAGATTGGTGCATACAATTTGTGAACCTAGGTACAAATATTCTATATCCTATAAAAAAGTTTTTTTATAAAATATTGAATAATTGTTATTTATATATAGGTCATGATCAGTATAAATAATACAACATATTATTGAAGGTAATACAATAGGTTTTGCGGTATAGATATAAAATCTCGATACCTTGCAGCACAACAACTATTTTCCATTCACAAAGGATTGCAAATTGCAACTCTTGCGCAAGTTCACAAGATGTGTCTGGGATTTGCTAAAGGTTCGAAGGTGGAATATTTCAACCTATTTTATTGTAATACGTTGAAAAATACTAATTAAGAAATAATTCAGCTATAGAAAATAGGTGTCTATATTTAAAAAAATTCTTGTAAAACTGTGATATAATTTCAATTTATACTATTTTTTTAAACATCGGCATCGTGGCTAACTCCATGGATTAAAAAAAGATTTGCATAAAATATTAACTACGATGAATGTACCGCGGTATGTGGGTGTCAAGGATTTTTAAAAGCATGCAATAAGCGCGCGTCCATGATTCAAAATTTTTGTTAATTTTAAGAATATTTAATACAGCATAGTCGTATTGCAAGTCGAGATACTATTTATGAATTTTTTTCACATTGACGAATTATTATCTGTTCGTACCACGTCCATGAACAATGCAAACATTACAACTATCCATGGACTGCATGTACTCGTATAGCACTTTCTTCAAAGTGACTTGATAATTTGCCGACCCATAAAAATACTGCGAAGTAAACTATTTTAGTATTTATTGACATGTTCTTTATCAAGCTAATAAAAATAATATCTCTTGAATTGTTATTTACGGAACTCGGAAGCAAACGATCACGTTTCGTTGACGCAATGAATCGCTGAATGTTGATCACTTGATAACTCGCATTCCTAACAATTTATTATCGTTATCTTAACTCTGTTCTGATAACCCACTTTAACAGGCTAGCGTTAGTAGGGAATTAGGAGATTTCTTGACTGTTTTGTAACAAGCAAGTTCGGCTTTCGGCATCTAACTATGGTGATGTGGAAAATCTACTTAATTATATGGAATTAGTAAAATAAAATATTGTAAACTTATATTGACTTACCTTACCGTAATGTAATTTAATTTGGTTCATTATTTAATTTTATATATTTTTTTCTTAGTTTCTTGTTCCTTGCCCGTTCTTCTCAGAACAAGGCTTCCTGGTAGTTTTGCGAACTGATGGCGTAGTCTTGCTCTTTCGCGAATTTTGTAAACGTTTTTGACATTCTTAAGCATGCGAATCTAAACTGAATAAAGGTATTTTGATTTGATTTGAGTATATATATCTTATGTTAATTAGTAAATATTAGGGATATAACAATTATGAATTTTTTGTAGGTCTGTATCTACACTTAAAATCATGAATTTATTTTTCCTATAGTTGGTATTAACTGGAGGCATTTTGAAAAGATATACCTAGGTACTCGTATATAGTCAGTATCATATAAATTGTTCACTGTATATACTCTGACTTCCGCTGCGACATAAAGTCCTCATCGCGTGGAATGTTAAACAGTCGCCGAACGAAGCTAGGGACACGTGTGTGATGGTATTTCAAGTTACACTTACGTTAAGAACTATATTTATCTGATATGTGGCGATGCCAAAACTAGAGAGTTTAAGCGCGAAGGATAAAAGGTTGTAGGTACTAGATTAATGGTAGCAAATAAAAATGTTTGTGATTTTTAAATCTGTCGATCTGAAATTAGTAATGGTGGCTGTACACACTCGGCGAGAGCCTCTCGCCGAGTCTCGACCGAGAGGACCGAGAGAAGAGCGCAGCCTGTACACACTCGTTACGTTATTTGTATTTAAAACACCGTTAATAATGGACGTGGAAACCGCTGCTGCTGTTTGTCTTTGTGCAATAAGTTATTATAATTTTCTTCACGTTTAGGTACCATAAAAAAAAATTACGAAGCCATGGCGAAGAAGAAGATGGTGGATGGTTACTATGCACCGCAACAGAAATAGGTAATTAGGTTCATAAAGTTACGTCCACGGTACGTAGCCATGAGTGAATCTCGCTTTTTCTTTAGTTCCTCAATTGGGATACCCATCGGCCGGCTTATTCGCATCCAAGCATCATGTAGAGATTGTTTATTTTTGTGTCCTACATCCTTCGGATTCCATAACAACGATTCCCTTTGGTAACACTCCAAAAACTCTAATTCGCGTTCGTTAGACCACATTGTGCGATACGTCCTGTCACAACCACAGTCATCGAGCAAGTGATTGAACGAGTGTGTACAGGTCGCTCTCGTTTTACTCGCGAGACCCTTTGACTCGTGCGCAAAAAACCGACAGGCGACCGAGAGAGGCGAGACCGACTGCGAGGAAGCGAGGCGAGACGAGAGCTCTACTGTACACTCTCGCCCTCGGCCTGTCTCGGGGTGTCTCGCCGAGTGTGTACAGCTACCATTACGGTTAAACGAGAGCATCAAATTATTGCATAACGATTTAAAAAATTGTGAAAGGCACTTCCCATAAACTTCCGTTGTCTCTTTAATCATTGGAGTTAATCAAAATTAGTTTAATTACTGCAGTTTTAGGCACACAATTGTTTTCTTTTCAACGAAATTTTAATACATTTACTTATGTATATAATAATACTTATTTAGGGTAGCAATTGCTTGCTTGCTCTATATGAAATTATGAGTAATTTTTTTATAGGCTTTTACAAATGTTGACGTTGTTACAATGATCGTCCACTATCTACCAGATAATCAACAAATTCAAGGTGAAAAAGAATATCAATGGCATTATCTTTGGCTTACAGATACTATACATTTATATATAAAACTTCTTAAACAGTTTAAAAGGCATTTATTTTATAATTTACATCGTCCCTTACTACAGCGTTACAGCTAATCTAGTAAAGTCCCGTTTTAATCGTTAAAAAAGGAACCAAATCATAAAACGGATAGAAAATTCAATGCAGTGTATACTTATACTGCAGAGAATAAATAAATTGACCTAATGGTATATATATACTAGAAAATAATTGTGGTAATAATTACTGTAGCTAAAGCTATGCCTAGCGCAAAACGATTAAATGTAGATAATATCTGAAAAGCATTGTCACGCTTTTCATGATCACAACCAGAGCGAGACGATGGTATCGCTGGTCGTGCTAAATGCATTAGGTACTTCATGTCACGTTTAAAGTAAAAAGCTCTCTGTAGGACATTGATTAAATGGTTTGTTCTAGCCAGCCATACAAAATCCTTTTCTATGGCTATGTTGTTCATTCATAGCATAGGATCTGCGGACTGCGTGTCTCAGTGGGATATTTGACAATATAAAAAATAAATATAGTAGTTATTAGTAGCAATCTGTCTAAAAGCTTTAAAAAAGAGTAAAATTAATTTAAAATTAAAAATATTGATTTTTACGTCAGTCACTTGACACAAAACGGTCACAGATTAGTCGACAATGACGTACCATGTGACAAATATAGCGTCTTCGCCTGTCAAGTCTAACAAACTTTGAGTTTAATTTCGTCGGAGATTGTTGTTAAAAAAATAATGTGTATTTGTGTTAAGAATGATAATTACAGATTTTCACGTAAAAGCTTGACGTTTGTTTCTTTGTTTACTAGCATTGTAAGCCCAATAGATGTCTTAAGTTGAACATAATTTAGGTCTTAAATGTGATCGACTAAAAACTAGTTAAATTTAACGGGTCAAATCTTAAAAAGGTACAAATAAAGCACTCTTACTTTTCTATATATAGCTTTTTATCGTGGTTATGTTTTTGTAAAACCCTAAATGCCACTGTAATGGTTTCACTAGCTGAACTGAATTAATAAATTCTTTAAGGTTCTTTTCAAGACTGTTTATAATAATTGTGAATTTTTAAGGATTATTATGATAGCTGTTTTAATTAAAACTCGTAGACTTCATGTTTGTAAATATAGCTAAATTGTGCATTTCTATACATGTACTTTATTTTAAATTATACACATTTTTTTCAGTGAAGAGAAAGTACATTGATTAAATTTGTATCGATAATTTCGCACATTTTGTACAACTGATATTTGCGTCATGGAGGTCGATATAACAGGTTTTGGTGCTAATGTTGCATGACGTCATCTTCAAATTACTTAAAAACAACTGGTAGTATCCGGCTTGATAATATTAAAATAATTCTTAAGATATTCTTCCATCTCCGGCACCTAGAAATTCCAGTCCAGTTCATCCATCCACTTACTTCTTTGCTACATTTCGTGCGTCGCCATATTAACTTACCTTATGTGTCTTTTAATTGCGCACATCTAAATATCCATTGTAACTAAGCCGGGATTCAAACCTACCACGTCAGAGTTGGGACGGGCGCATAGCATAAACAAATATCAGCTTTTTAAAAAAGTTGGTGTGCTTTCAGTTCGTTGAAATCTCTACTTTGAATTTTTCACATAAATTTTGAGGTTATGTGAAAAATGTGTGAATACAAAAGTTTTAGATCTTTTTATTACCTACAACTGTGCCATTTAACTTTCTTCGATAGGACTTTTAGTTTTTCCGGAACTCGAGATAAACCGTTTTTTACCCTCAAAACTCCCCCACCCCCTACCCCTTCCCGACCTGAGATCGCCCGTAAATTATTTTTCCTTTAATTTTTATAATATTCTCCTCTTTTTCCAATAGGTTTCATTCTACTATTATTTTTTTAGGTTTCAAAAATTATCGGCACTGGTCTATTACCTTATTCACAACATATACCTTGACTATTAGATTTGAGAACAATATTCGTTTAAAGTGTCTATCTAGAGAGTCTCCATATTAAAGTAAACTAAACTTAAGTTTGCATTAATAATAAAATGTTAGAGTCTAGAGTCTAGACTCTAGACTCTGCCTATGTAAGTAACAAGTGAAAGTTCTCACTTACTGAACTCATCTATAATCATCTTATATTGTTATTTGATTTCAAAAAATCCTTTACTACCAGCGGTTCTATTTTTTATCCCCCGCGTGCACTAACCCCGCTGACTCATCACATTCCTAGAGGCAGTCCTTGTTTATATGAAGAGACAATTTTTTGTCTATTTCGTAATAAAACCAGCCGTCCGTATCAATTTAATAACGGCTCTTAGACCTGCCTTAAATAACGTATCATGTTAAATGCAGTTTCATATTCAAGGCCTTACTATATAAAAATAGAAGAAGACATAATTAGTTTATTTGATCAAGCCTTATACAAAAAGTTATTTTGTATAAGCCTTTTATTTAAATTATTAAACTTAAACAAGGCCACATTCAACAATTCTGAAACTACCGATAATTAGCCTTGAATTCCATGCTTCAATATGTGTAACTAATCAATTAACTAACTTTGTCAATACATATTTTTTTATATTTTTGTAAGGATCAGGAACTATAAAGAGGTTTATTATATATAATTTATGGTTACTATCAACCATTTATAAACAGTCAAATAGTACCTACTACTTATTACACTATTTTTACTAAGTACTCATTGGTATCCTTTAATCAAATTGTAATCGCGATGTGGCCTAAATTTCTGTACTTAAAGAGTTAGATTTTAAATGATTCGGTTAATCTGTAAATCATAAGTCAGGAAAATTTTAGTGGAAATTTTAATTAAGTTAGTATAGGCATATTAAAGAAGCTAGTAGTGAATGTGTTTGAACACACATTTCAAAAAGAAAAATGTTACTGTACTTTACACAAAGGTGGCAATTTCGTAACAGTTAAGTCAGTCGTTCGTGACGTTATGAATGGGGTGCTTCTAAAGGCAGGAAGCTAAGTGCAAGGGCAATATTCATTAAACACATAGGTGGCTCTGATGGGCTTTTTTTGATGGATTATGTTAATTTATTGACTTTAAATACAGGAACTTTACATGTAAAGATTACATTGTGTAAACGGTTTTGACACGTTTTTATTACAAGCTGTATTTGATCTATTTAAGAGCTTAATGTATGCGATGACGCGATGTACCAAATACATGTTAATTATAAACAAATTTGGAACAATCTTATAAATTTATAGTAAATTGTTTTATTTCTAAATTACTCGTCTATTTTGAATTTAGAATTTTCTTAACCTACAAAGTAATAATAAAAATAAGTTGTTTGAGTTGGCGCCTGGTAGATAGTACCGATGACCCCAGAGCTGGTGCTTTCCTGGTCATCGAATAAGTATCGCAATACAGCGAGGAAATGCTGCCAGCGTTAACGGTACACTGCCACAGGGACCAAACTTTTTAAATTTGTTTTAATAATTTTTAACTATTTCTAAATTACTAAATATTCGAAATTTTAATTCAAAATATTTGCATAAATGCAATGCCAAAGTTCTTGAAATCGTTCACGTCGCTTGGGTCACCATTTTTAAATACAGTGTAAACTCTTTATAACGAATTTCAAGGGACCGAGCATCTTTTTCGTTGTAGACAGTTATTGTTATACGGAGCGAAAAGAAAAAGAAACCAAATTTAACCAATATCAATCGGTAAATAATTCTAAACACGTATATTCTGTTAACTTTGGCTGACGTCTTTTTTTGAGTATTTTGTGCATGTCTTGGGATGTGGTGGAATCATCTTCATAAAACAATAAGAATTTATTCTACAACTATCTAAGAATCTAATCTAATAATAATTGCACACGTGTTAATGCAATTAACAATAAAAAAGGCGAGACGGCTGTTCATGACCCCAGGTGTATTTCTTAGAAATTTCGTCACCTCAAAAAGTTTAGTAAGCTGATTTTAAAAACAATTACACTTAAGTATGTTGTTGATGTCTAAATATGAAATATTTCTTCGTAATAGAGAATAGCTGTTGCGTTATAAAGAGTGAATTAAAGTATGGGTAAAATCTTACTATACAATATTTTACGTTATAAAGAGTATTTCGTTATAACCAATGACGTTATAAAGAGATTACAGTGTAATAGTAATGTGTGTGGCGCTAGACAAGAACCGGTGGAAACAGACAATCCCCTTCAGATGTTTCCTTGCTGACCATGACGCACAGACATGAGCTAATATAAAGCTAATAGAGAGCTAATATAAAATCCCTTGTTTTGAGTGGACTGCAAATATCTGTTTTCACAGCCTTTTACTAACAATAAACGTATGTGAACAGTATAAGAGCGAACTTCGTGCAAATTCATATTTAAATCGATTATGTTTGGATGAACCAAGACAATGTTGTTTTGGAAAGAATTGCTTTATCGTGATGAAAGCGTCAATAATTAGAGGTATGAATCGCCGGACATGCGCCAGAGTTCATATTGTTAAGATGTTACGAAAACTAGGGGTTAGCCTACTGTGATTCCGGTTTCTGTAACAGTTATAGTTAAATGACTGTATTGTCTAAAAATATTGCTTATTTTCCATGGCGAATTGAATGAGGTTCAAAACATATATTAGCAATTTAATGTTTTACACAATATTAAGATTAAACATTAATACTTACGTAATAATAATAAACTTTATTCATAACAAAATATGGTTGTGATAAAATTGATCTACAATAAATGTTATTTCTATTTCAGGGCGAAACAGAAAGTAAAATAACATTTACCAGCACAGAGGAACGTCAATCTCCTAAGGCATTTCCAGACATACGTCTAGTTGATGGACCTTCGATTTTGTCTGGAAGAGTACAATTACTGCATAGAGGACAATGGAGATCTGTGTGTACAAATTCAAGAAAGTAAGTTCATTTTACTAAGTAATGTTTATAAAATCGCGTAAAGTTATAAAAGTCTTACAAAACAGATTGCTAAGATACTCCCAAGTTTTTTAATCAAAATAATACATGAACAAATTTCAATGATTGTTTTGTATTTAGTAATATTATTTACCAAAGTGTCATTAAAATTTTCACAGATGAATACGTTTAAGTACGTTGTTCAACCAGAAGTTAACATTTTCTTTGTTGTTCTAGTTGGACCGTTAACGACATGGAAACGGCTTGCAGGCAATTAGGCTTCATGGGTGGAACATTTTACAATTGGATGGATCGTCAGCCCGGTCGGCGTGCACGACTTTTGTTTGAAGAGCCCAAGTGTAAGGGCACAGAATACGACCTCTTTCAATGCGATTGGCAGTCACGACAACTCGGCTCCGGAGTCTGTGATTATCATCCCGATCTAGCTATTCAATGTCTACCTCATCATGATGACAACGAACTTAGAAACTACGGTACACATTGGCGTGGATTACGCTTCGAAAATGCAGTGTACGAGAGAATATTGACAGCGGAAAATACTCTCTATGTCCCCACTTCAATGTCAAGATTATCTCACATAGTTGTAAAGAATGCAGGATTGGGTAGAGATAACAACGCGACGAGCGCGATTGACGTTATTGGCGTGCCTCCAGTAATGGAAGATATTGAAATATCCAATTCAGCTTTCAATGCCATCAACGTGACATCACCTAACGCACCGATAGTCATAAACAACTGTACGATACAAAACAATAGAGGCTACGGCGTTTATGTTAATTCAACCTACGGCATGACCAAGATAGAAAATTGCCTGATTCACGACAACGGTGGCGACGGAATCAAATACGTGGTGCACGAAATGAATATTGACGAGCGATTTGATCGTGCAGGAGTCTTTGATCTTTGTACTCTCGCATCTACACCTAGTCAAACGTTTCCCATAACGATGTCTATAGAACAGTCCAGATATTCAAACATGGAACGAGATTGTCATCAGAAATTTTATACGAGATCCGATCACGTTCTAACACTGAGCTTTATAAAGCTTTTAACAAATAAAAATGACACTGGGCATATCTATGTCTATGACGGTTTAACTGCTGAAGATAAGTTATTAATGGCATTCAGTATTCGAAATTATACACGACCCCAAAGTGTAACATCCAGCAGAAGCAGAATGTATGTGAGATTTCACGCTAATACTAGGACAGATATTGTTGGGTTTCTTCGATTGACGTCAGGGATAAGCAAAACTTATGATTTGAATGTGACCGATTCTATTATTTCGGATAATAATGGTCGAGGTGTCGTAATTGAAAATTTACGATCCCAAATTCATATTCATAGAACTTCGATTTCAAATAATAACCACGTTGCCGGACTGCAAGTTGTTAATGGGGCAGGCGATGTCAACATTACGGAAAGTAGAATATCCTTCAATCAAGGTGATGGAATTAACGTCACAGTTACTGGAGGAAACCGCAATATATCTAGGAGTATTATAAGCTCCAACCAGAGATACGGCATAGCAGTATGGATAAACAATACACAGGAAACTGAATATATTCCAACAAATCAAACAACTGTAGTTGAATATTCAGAAATATTTAAAAATTTAGATATCGGCATATTGCATGGAAATTTTTGTGGTGACAGTTGGATTAATGTAACTGGAAACTGGTTCAATTCAAGTACAGAGAGCACATTAGATATAGCTACATGTTGGCTTTATAACGAGCCGCGTAAATTGCTAAATCTGCAAATTGGGCACAATAGATTCTACCAAAACCTTCGTGTTCCTATTAAAATTCAACCTGCCATAAATGTAATGGGGAAAATAGAATACAATTACTTTGAGCATGGAGAATATGGTGCAATAATAATTCTAAACAGAATAGAAGGAAAGTATTTAGAGGAATTTGAGAAGCTCCCAGCCCAATTTAATATTCAGCACAACTATTTTTTCGGTAATCAAGGACCGTTTGTCGTTAATCTTGGATTGTCTCCCTACAGTGATATTCAATATATATTATTTTCAAGAAATTATTTAAGAGACAATAAAATAAAAGAACCTTTTGAAATTAACGATGGATCACCACAATTAACACCTAGAAGCCGGGTGGCTGCTACAATAGTATTGGCATCAAGTAATATTGATGTTTTTAGAAATATAATTCAAAATCCAGAAGCTCAATACGAAATAGGTTCTCATGTGGAAGACCAAAGCAAAATACTTAATTGTACATATAACTGGTTAGGTTTTGGTGAAGAAGAAAAAGTTTATAATCGATTATTTCACAGAAAGGACAGATTTAATTTAGCAAAAATTTTGTACATGCCTTATTTATTACACAGCAGTAACCCTGGTGCTACTCAAATTAATTATAACTCGTTGTATGTTCCACAGTTTAATGTGCCTGGTACCAACATTGTTGGTGGAGAAGTTGAGGGTATAGAAATATTACGGCAAGGAGAATATGATGTGATAAAAGATATAAACATTCGACCAGGTGGCAAACTAATTCTACAATCTGGTGTTACATTGAAATTCCCACCGGCTATTGGAATGATGGTCGCTGGAAAGCTAGATGCCAGAGGTAAAAGACCTAATGATATTTCATTTACTCTTAAAGAAGAGGTTGTAATGAGTAATGATACTGTATATGAAATAGATCCAGAAGTAGAACCAACAACTCCTGGATATATAGAACCAGTTGTTCCAATAAGACTACTAGGCGGTAAGACTCAATTTGAAGGTCGGTTACAAGTACGTGTGGATGGCAAGTGGGGAACTGTTTGTAATTACAAATGGAATATTATAAATGCTGCCTTGGTGTGCAATCAACTTGGATTAGCTCTAAATCCTGAAGATTGGTTTCTAGAGCCTAATGAAATACCAAATGCTGGTCTCACTGAAGACGTAGTTTTATCAAATGTAGAATGTACAGAGTTCGATAATGATATAACAAAATGTAAAGCAGAGACAATAGATAGTTTTGAAAATTCATGTACACATGAAAATGACGTAGGCATACGCTGCTATGAAACAAGTTGGGCCGGAGTTCGTTTTAGTGTAATTGCGGAACGCGCTGATCTGCAATATGTTACTATTGAAAAAGCCGGTTTGCTTGATTATTCTTCAAATGTTTTTAAGCCAGCTCTCCAGATAGATTTTGCTCGACATGGTTTAGAAAGCGTGCGGATTGTCAACAACTATCATGATGGGTTAGGTATATTATATTCAGATCTGTATGGTGCAGATGCCGTAAACACTATTAGAAATTCTGAGTTTAGTAATAATAAAGGTAGCGGTATAAGCTTTAAGCAATTGGGTCTGAAAGTATACAGTTCTATTATTGAAAATAATAAAGTAGCAGGAATATTCCATAATCCACACTTGACCGGAGCCCAACAAAGAGAATTAGCGGGTTGGTTTAATTTCGATCCTAGTTTTAACATGGATGAATCAAGCTATCGACCTATTATAATACCTGAGTATCAAACTGATATTTCTCTTGCTAACGGTGAGACCAGGCATATTGTTTTCAATAAACAATTTGGAGAAAATATTGTTAGGACTTATAACATCAAATGCAATCCTGGCTATGTTCTTGGATTGCAACTACTAAATCCTATTCACAATTTTTCAAGTGAAAGTATTTGCATATATGACTCGCAAAATATTAACGAAGGAAGTACTATATGGTGTCTGGATCGGGATCTTTCAACTTTCCCAACAACAAGTAATAGTTTCGGAGTAGTATTAAAATATAGTAGTGGTTATAATGCATTGGGTGGAGTCATCTTAGTGGTGAGTACTATTGTAGCTCCAGTTCAAAACATCCGTAACAAGATAATAAAAGGACCTGTTCCGACACTTACGATCACAAATTCCAAGATAAGAGGAAACACCAAAGGAATCATGGCTTTATACTATAACAGATACTTAAATGAAATTGGCGACCATTTTCTTAGAAAGGCCAATGAGACTATCAAAATTATAAATTCTGATATCACACGTAATTTAGAAGAAGCAGTGTACATTAATACACCATTTTGGGATATACATGAAAGCAATATAACTGAAATAACAATAATGATTAATAAAACCACAATCACTGATAATGGCAAAGGCATCTATCACTTTGCACGAGACTTGAGAAGTTCAAATAATTTATATCATTATGTACTTCAAGATAACACTATTGAAAGAAATAAATATGGCGGATTCGATATTGCTCTTCCATATGTTTGGAAATATAATGAAAATTTCACACATTCGGTCTACATGAACAACAATACTTGGAGAAATAATTACAACTTTGGTTTAGTCATTGATGGACATTTTGCAGAAGTTAATTTGACCAAAAATATTTTTACAGACAACATTTGTTATAGTGGCTTGATTTCTGTCCGTGGTATGGAAAAGAAAATGAAGATCGATGGTAATTTAATTGAAAGAAATAATGGGAGATTCATGGTCCAGTTTCACATGGACAGTCAAAGTGAAATAATGGGATTTGTTTATGCGGTTTTTGTTTATAATCAAGTCAGAAACAATAAATATTCTCAAACCAACCGAGGGTTGCTTGTAACGAATATTGAACCAACATATGTCATAGGGTTTAAAGGTATACAAAAAGTTAAAGTCTCTAGAAATCTATTCGGAAATAACGCCGTCGAATATTCATTAGTGGCTGGTATAAAAACAGCAAAAACTAACAATCTTTTGGATGTAACAGAAAATTGGTGGGGTTCTACAGATGAAAAAGAAATACGGAAACAAATATTTGATTTTGATGACTGGAATAATCACGCTATTGCGACCTACTTACCGTATTTATTAGAAGATAGCTTTGATTCTAGTGTATCTGTTACATTTACACCAGAGAGCATTGTTGATGTAAATGAACTTGGAGGTCGCCTATCATCTGATCTCATTTTGGATCCACGAATTGACCCTTACATAGTAAAATCAGATATAACAGTTATGCCTGACGTTACTCTCACTGTAAATCCTGGAGTAATACTAGAATTTGCACCTAGTGTTGGCATCCTAGTAATGGGAACTGTAAATGCAATTGGCCATAGTCATATGCCAATCATAATGAGGCCAATCACACGTCACAACACCGAAAATCGTATAGAGAAAAGGGATATTAGTCAATATTCAACGAGAAATGTAAAACATAGGCAACAGAGGCAGTTAGAATCACTAGTTGTTCAAGATTCGATACGTCTCTGCACTGGAAGGAATTGTTCTAATAATGTTAAGGATATAGACAGAAAAACTGAAGGATTTTTAGAATACTACAATAAAACTACGTTACAGTGGGTTCCGATGTGCGATAGTCGATTTACTGAAAGAAACGCACAAGTTGTTTGTCGAGAGTTAGGTTTTGATCCAATAAACGTATTTTTCGCTCACGATCGCCGAGTTGAATACCACAGTAACTCGTTATCTAGAATTTGGTCGTGGCCAGAACCCTTACAATGTGTAGGTATTGAAGAGCGTTATGAAGATTGCCCTATTCGACTAAACGGACAACTTTACGGACACAGGCATGAGTGCAAATGGGACTCTGATTTTATCTTCCTACATTGTGGTAATCGGAACTTGGAAGAAAACCTTGATTATTGGGGAGGAATAAGATTCACCAATCCAGAGTTTGAATATTCACTTTACGAACATAGAATTCATGATCATCACACACATGAAACGATGAAGAAAGTTGAAAGTACACTTCGGAATATTCAAATAATTGGGGCGGGAATTTTGCATAACGAAAAATCGCCAGCCATTCAGAGTATCATAAAGAATCCGCAAATACGAAACGTTAATATAACACAATGTGCGCACCATGGCATCAATATAGTTTCTCCCACTGACACGATTGATATGCGATTTAACTCTCTGGTCGACATTCTTGGAGAAGGGGTTAACGCTATATCAATGACTGGCGAAGGTAGAGAATCTGAAGAATCCAGCTTTACACCCCTGAAAGACCTCAATTTACCTTATCATTTGTTTTCATTTATCGATATATGCGACAGTTCTAAAGTCATTACAGTTGAAGAGAGGGTAATTCTATATTACAAGTATGATAATAATCCTGTGAACTGTGTTAAGATATTCAAGAGTATATATCGTGTGAAACCTTTTGGATTTAGACTACTCCAGTTTAATCTATTCAACCATACGCTCAATTATGGAAAACGAGATTCTATTACGCTTTATGATGGAGACATTTATAATATCACAGCACCTCAGATTGGATACCTAGAGAATGGGTCTCCTGATGAAAAGAAACTGTTTAAAAGTGAAGGTGCTAGTTTAAGTGTTAAGCTCTTTGCGAATGGTGCATCGTCTGTTCATGGTTTCATTGCGGAGATTGTAACATTACCAATATCAGCAATAGGGATCAGTAAGTATTATATTAAATATCTTAATATATATAAATTACGCGTCACATTGTTTGTCCTAAACTACTTAACCGATTTCAATCAAATTTGCACACCGTGTGCAGTTTGATCTAACTTAAAAGATAGTTTACATATATATAATTCTACTGTACGTGTATATGCCACTGAACTCTTAAACGGCTGGACCGATTAGAATGATTTTTTTTGTATGCGTTTGGGTGGAGCCCTGGATGGTTTAGATTTAAAAATCAGCCCGGCAGATGGCGCTGCAGTTTGAATTTTCATACTTTGTTTAATATCCTAATCGCTTGAAATATGCAGGACAACGTCTGTCGGGTATGCTAGTCTAATATAATTCATTTTTGATTTTACCGTAGACATTATATCGTGTATAAGCGTTTACGTAGAATTTGATTAAAAGTATAAAAAAGGCTTCGATGCAAACAAACAAATTTCAAATTTTCAATGAGTATGGATTATTCTAGTGAAGCATAAGCCAAAGTACGCCTAACCTTGGTAACAAAAAACTTCCAGTTTCCTTAAATATTCGAATGCGTATTCAATAGGTACCTACCTTACTTGAACTTTCTACTATACTATAGCAAACAATGCAGTACTTCCACAAGGCACGGCTTAGGTTTACCGTACAAAATCGTATTGGTCACTGCTCCATAATGTTACCAATATGTGGATATGTATTTCAGATCGAGACGTCCAGCATAACATATCGAGCAGCGTCTTCACAAGAAACCGTGATGGAGCAATCACTTATCAATCGGTGGGTGAAGTGAATCCTCTTGTGGCGATAATACGGAATGAATTCAATGATAACTGCCTGAAATTATACGGAAACTTCACTACTTGTCAAGCTGCTGTGAGGGTAGATGTGCAAAACACGCAAACACTCGTTTTTAGAGTAAGTATACATGTATTTTCGACCCAACAGATTCTACATTGTAATCGAATCTATCATTTCTACATACTCATATTCATCCAATATGGGATAGGGAGTGTTCAAGTATTACGTAAAGAATTTTGGGAGGGGGGGGGGTTTCATTTTGTAAAACGTTACGATGCGGGGCGGGGATTGAATTACACGTTATTGTTAATATTATTTTCGACTTACACCACATAATAGTAACTGAAGAGTCACTAGGTGGTCACGAAACGTTTTACTATACTTGGATACAGTACTGTAGGTACTAGGGTACTGAAAAACGTTACGGCGAGTTACATGGGGGGGGTCAATAACCTCCAAAAATTGCGTTACGTAATACTTGAACCCTCCCATATAGAGTTCGCAAGAAGGTTGTCTACTTGACGCGTGTTAGTAATTTTTCGTTTTTTTTCGACTAAACGTCTAGACTTTTATCCGCCGTTTTAAAATATTTTGTTAGTTACGTGCTCAAACTAACTCAACTCAAAAATTGTGTATTTACTACGGTAGAATTTATGAATTTAAATTATTTCCAGAACAATTTAGTACGCAATAATGTTGGTGGTTTGTTGGCGAGAGCTGATTCTCGAGGCTCAGCCACATCGCTACGAGGATGGATACACAATAATTTATTCTATGCGAACCATGATCTTCCCTGTCTTCAACTTGAAGGTAATATTTTGATTTAGAAGGATAGAGATTTTTTTTTGGGTCAGCAGGCAAACTAGGAGGGGAGCACTTTGAATTAAGTGATAATGGCCGCCCGTGTACACCTGTATCGCTGGGGGCAAGAGGATGTGTTGCTGACCTTTCAGGGAATGGTCGCCCATTTCTTGAAGCCCCCTAAGTCGTATCGATTCGGAAATACCTCTACTGGCAGCTGGTTCTACAAAGAAGTGTTGCGCAGACACACTGTTTGATTGGTCGGAGATCCAAAATTTTAACATGAAACGATGTAGCTGATTTGATAAAATAAAAACCAGTGGTGCTACAACCTTTTAGTGCTCAGATTAGGGTTTCAGATTTCTGTATCTGATCATTCGTCATCATGTCCAACAGCGAGGTGGTGTTAGGATAATTGATTCTTATAAATTATTATTGTTTTATTCAATTGAAAAAGAAGAGAAAACGGTATTAGACATCAGACTCATATAAAAACCGGATCTGGTGGTTTGCCATTATTATCAATATAAAAAAACATCCTCACCGTACAAGTGAGTGTTAAATGACAAATAGTCTATTGATGCATAGCCCCGGTTCGAACCTACGACCTCAGGGATAAGAGTCACACGCAGAAGCTAGGCTAACACGGCTGCTTTGATAATTACTTACGTTTACTTTTAGGTCGACAATCATCACCGTACCAGGAAGTAACAATCTACAGGAACTACTTCACACGTAACCGAGCCAGATACAAAGATGTCATCGTCTTACGACAAGTTGTGTCTAACTTCACTCACAACTATGTCCATGATAACACAGGAATGAGGATTTTGGAAATATCGGGCTTTGACAAAGTGCGCCTGCCCATATATCAGACTACATCGCATAATGGATTCTATAAGTAAGTTAAAAATATTTTAAAAGATATTATTTTTAGCTAAAAATCCTCATACCGTATATAAAGAAGCGTTTTTATCCATTAAAAAGTTTTACTAAAGTTTATAATACTTGTGTATACGAAAGTCAATATCATGATGAGATTAGCTTTATATAAACCTGGTCTCTCAATATAATATTCGTTATTTCTTGGGTTTTAGCACAGAACCATAAACAAGGTAAACACCATTTTAAATAACAAAATACATATCAAGATACAATTTTCTTGCTCTTGTTTCTATCAAAACCTTTTATTTTGTTCAGCGTCACTATCGGAATGTAAGCAATATAGAAACTCCATCAAACATTTTACCACTTACGTACTGTACAGTACGCAGGTACTTTAAAAGGATTTTATATATATTCCAGAAACTACGCATTGGACCGCGAATGCCGTGCCACTGTAGTAGCGGGTACGGCAGGCCAACATTACGTCGACAATATTTTCTTCAACCCTGATAATGACTATGAAATGGTCACAGTCAATCGATCCATGTAAGTGCTTTTGTTTATTTTCATACAATATCAATCATATAGATCTTCTACTCTCCCGTTAAAGAGTAACCTCGGAGCTTCCCTAACGCAGCCTACGAACTACCCGATTCAGTATTAGTAGGTGCTACCCACCTAATGTCTTAATTGTTTCAGCGATTGGGTAGGTAATACCAAGACCAGTCTAGCGGTATTAGTATATTATAATTTTATATATATTTATGAATATATGTATGGTTGTCCATTTGAAAATAATGTGCAATAATATATAATGTAACAGTTTTACTCGTACTATCTCTTGCCCTCTAAATTTTCAGTGGTATATTAACAATTGTTATTATTTGAACTCGGCTCCGCTTGTCTTTCCGTTAACGGAAACACATTTAAGCTTCCATTGGTCTATGGTTAATGTATTTCTATCTTTACTGTGGTTTAAATAACCGTTAACCCTTAATAAAAGTAGTACAGATTTTAATTAAAATTATTTAGAAATTGTATTTGTATATAATCAATTATGTCTAATTATGGTATAAAATGAATATGTACTTGCCCAAAGTGTTATTGCAAGGGTAAAAATTGTTTTATTATTATATGAAAACTAGCTGACCCGGCAAACGTCGTTTTGCATGTATATTTCTAGGAAAGATTTTTTTAGTTCAATAAAAATAACTATCTACTATAATAAAAAATAGGGGTTGATCGTAGAGGGGTAAAAATTAAGGGTTGTATGTATTTTTGTATGATGTTTCATAAAAAATAAAAACAAAAAAATTGTCGAAAAAATAAAAAATAATGTTTAGGGTGGACACCCCTAAACGTAAAAAAATTCATAGAAATCGGTCGAGCCGTTTCGGAGGAGTATAGGAACGAACGACACGAGAATTTTATATATATACATATAGGGATAACAATATGGGACATTGCTTTTTATTGAAATTGCATGAACTGTGGTAGCTAAGAATATCTTATTTATGTAAAAGGAATAGTTTTAAGTGGTCTGGTAATAAATTGCATGTTTTTGTTGCATGGCTGGCGGGACTAGCTTTTCCGATTATAACCCGAATGCGTTGAGGTGAGTGCTCCATTTCTAATAAGAATTTTCATGGTTAGAAATAGCTTCGATATTACAATACTATATACTATGTATATTCTATATAATGTTTATATACGTTACGTATTACTATAGCTTCTGATACGTTCCTGGGTTCGATTTCGGGAGAATTTTTTTTTGAGTTTGCTAAGCACAGGTTGACGACAAGGTGATTACGAACTACTAAAATAATAACCATAGTAAATGTTCTATGAAACTGACGTAGAAAGAAAAACGAGTTTATTTTCTGGTCAATAACTTTATGTATAGTATATAAAAGATATCGTTCATTATTGTGTTTAACATACTGAGCATTTTTAGGTTTAGTTTTAAGGAATGTCAAATATTTTTTTATATTTTATAAATCTTTGATAGTACACAAGAGAAAGTTGGTCCTTGATACATTTGGAAGACCTCATACATATTTTGCCATAATTTTCAGCGCTCTAGACCTTTGGCGTACTAGAATAGACGCGAAACATAACTATTGGAGTTACAATGAGAGTTTTGCCGTTGCTGGTCGAATTCGAGATCAGTCTGATAATCCCTTACTATTAGAAGTCGATTATAGACCATACTATATGAACAATTTGACAGTACTCGGAGGGGGAAAATGCCCCCCGGGGTGGGATTCTGTGGCCGGAACTTGCTATATGTATGTGGGTGCTCCTATGACGTATGAAGAGGCAAGACTGTTCTGTTTGGTGAGTGATTCATGTTTTCATATCATTTAATTCTCTAACTCCTAATTTGTATTACATAATCGTGACTATGTTTAAATGCAGTATTAACCGGCGTTTAAAAAGAGCCTCCATCTAAAACTGTTTTTATACGCGATTTATTCCAGTAAAATATTTTTAAATGTATGAATCTTGCTTGCTTGTATGCTAAACGAAAATAATGATTCAATGACGCTTCAACCCTAAATAATAAGTGTCTTGGATCATTTTTCATTATCATATAGACATTCGAAATCGAAAATTTGATAATAATTCCAAAAGTTTTCAAACTTCGGTCAAGTGAATGGTACATTGGGACGACAATAAATCTCATTTTGCAACTTTGTCCGCAGTCCGGAACATTGTTAAAATTGCAATTAAATTAATTTTTGCTGTATGGTCGTGAAAAAAATTCCAAAAGTTCTGCAAACTTGGGGAAGTTTTCGATATAATATTTCATATCACGTATAAAATTTGCAACCAACCTAAGTGTACGGAACATTTTTTGTTATGTATTTATTTTATTTTCGATATATCTGTCAAATTTGCAGAACTTTTGGAACGTTTTCCTTTAGTTTAATAAAGAAAAACATTAATTTTTAATAACAAAAAATGTTCCGTACACTTAAATTGGTTGCAAATTTGACACGTGATGTAAAATAATATATTTAACACTACTCCAACTTTGCAGAACTTTTGGAATTTTGGTCTCAAGCAAACTATCATTTATTGCATTTTTAACAATGTTCCGGACCGCAGAGCAGGTTGCAAAATTTTATAGTTTGTTTTAATACCACTCCCGACCTTACATCAAAATTTGAAAACTTTTGGAATTATAATGAATTAATTGTCTTGACTGACTGGACTATGACTGTCGTACTTGAATTCGTGTATGCGGTGATGTTAGTTGTTTCGACTATGTATTTGCGTGTTGTTCCCACTAGAATGTAAGTGCGTGCTCCTATTCACCATACCTCCTGCTGATAGAGGACAAATCTTTGTTTTTAATTTATTTTATTATTATTTATTACTTAAGATGTCATGTGAAACATGGTGTAATGGTTGCAGCTCCTTACAAACGTTGTGTAAAACAAAAACTTGGCGATTAAAAAGAGTGGCGGAGAGTTTATTGCCAGTTCTTCTCTTCCGTTTTACGCCCTTGATAACTGGCAGTAAATGTAAAATTAGAAGCATTTAATGTATATTTCTTTTTTTTTACGTTCATAAGTGTACATGAATAAATGATTTTTGTTTGTTTGTTTGTTTGTCAGCCGACTGACACATGATATACATAGATTTTTGGGTTTGAAGTATTTTTCTCAGAGCTGAAACTCAGTTAATGTAAAATTAGAAGCATTTAATATGTATTTCTTTTTGACGTTCATTAGTGTACATTGTGTTACCTAAATGAATAAATGATTTTGATTTGATTTGATTCAGTCGGATTACTAACTATGTTTGCTTTCACTGTAGGAGCAAGTGTTAATTGCGAAAATTCGAACACTATTATTATTATTATATATATTCGATCACTATTATTATATATATATAATAAATATATATTTATTTTCCAGTCCGATAACGCATCAATGCCGTACGTATCAGGCAACTATGCAACGTTATACGACTTCATTCAACGTCAGAATCAATGGTTCCAATATGGTGATCGTGTTTGGGTGAATCACATCGACTATGTGACTCAGTGTACATCGTTTGCCTTCTCCAATATCGAAATTACGGACTGTAATCAGAAGAATGCGTTTATTTGTGAAATTGGTATGTATAAAAATATTAAAATTGTGTTCTATTATTCCAAACAGTCGATGATTTTGATTTTTGCTTATGCTTTGTTCTTTTTTTTAAATCCCCCGGCCGCCCTGTATTAACGCAAAAATTTCAGAAATTACCGTATTTTTGTACGGATTTCACCAATAGTTTAGGTAAAAAATTTATTATTATCTATATATATAAAAATGAAACCCGTTTTCCGTTGTCACGACATAACATGAAAACGGCTTGACCGAGTTGTCTGATTTTTTTTTTGTTGCGTTTGTAATTGTCAGGAGAAGGTTCTTATAAAAGAAAAAAATAAAAAAATTGCGTGGAAAATTAGAAAATTTAAGAATACTTAACCACCATACAATTCGAACTTTTTGATGTAACCTTATGGCGTTTGACATAACATTGACAGAATGCGTGCTGCAAATATCGTCAAAGAGGATGTAAGAAAAATGAATATCGTTTAAAATAAATTCTTCGATCGGAGTTAATAAATAAAGCATTAGAATAATAAACACTTTGTTTCTGAAATATTTTTTTATTCATTATACCAATTTGAAATCAATATTCATAGTTAAGACAGGACAACGTCTGTCGGGTCTGCTAGTTTTATATAAAATTTTATCAGTGGCGCTACAACTTCGTTAGGTTTGGGCCTCAGATTTCTCAATCTGTTTCATGATCATTTTTAAATCAAATAGGCAAGTAGGTGATCAGCCTCCAGTGCCTCACACTTCCTCACGATGTTATCTTTCACCGTTCGAACGAATGTTAAATGCGCACATAGAGAGAAAGACTTTTTATTAAGCATTAAGTTTAAGTTTTGTCAAAAAATGCAATAAATTTCATTTCATATTACTCTAAAAAACGTACAAATATTTATTCGTTATTAATTTTTTTTTAATATTTTGTAGATCCAAAGATAAAAATAGACCCGCTGTCGTGGCAAGGTGATACTTTAGCTGTAGCCTTTATCGGAGTGCTGGTAGCTGCAGTGATTTTAGTCATACTTGCATTGATCTGTTGGTACTCAAAATCAAAGCACAGGTATATTTTTATCTTCTACTTAGAGATTATAATATACGTATATATATATAGAGAGAATTTATAGATGGGTAAATAAAGTATTTAAGAAAATAGAAGTCCTAGAATACAGTACACTAATTATGGCTAATAAGTAATAAGGGAGCGTTCAAGTATTACGTCACGCAATTTTTGGAGACTATTGACACCACCCATTCACATTTGGGATCACATTTTACATTTGTATGCCCACTTGCATTCAACAGACTTTGTAACCATAATGTGATTAAGAACTTCCATAAGAAAATTTGTTAAGTCTAATTACACCCATGTAATGTAGTCCCAGAAGATTGAAGTACATATATAATATCATATCTATTAATAAAGTCTCTTCCATGTTAAGGAAGTAGTAAAAGTAAAAAAAAAAAGGGTGCGTGTACTTATGTACGCGCGTACGAAGTTGTACTTCTTTGGCATTATTAAAAATAGTTTTTGATTGCATGCAAATAATTAATTACAATTAAATAATCAAATCTGGAAAAGGAGTCATTATAGTCAATAAAGTTCAGTTTACATTTGAAAAATTAAATAAATAAATATTTTTTATTATTCTCTTACATTAAGTGTAACATAAATTCTATTATTATTAGAATATTGTTTTTCAATTATGTCAAATGCCGTAGCATCTTCCGTGGGCAACTTAATTCTGTTAATTTTGTGTCACGGTGCGCGCGCGTCGTAAAATTTCACTCTCATTTTTCATAACGCGCCTAAAGAAGTATAACTTCAAAAACAAGGAAAAAAGTCCAATTACAATTTATCTTTTAGACATCTTCAGCGATTGGAAAGACGCAACTCTATAAGGCAGTCCCTTCATTCAGTCCGTTCTATTGGAAGTATTAACGGAGGTTTTCCCGACAACACATACAGGCGGAAAATGACACAAATGGTAAGTTTCCTTTTATTATTTAACGTAATTTTTTAAAATTTTCAATTGAATATTGTCTTTCGTTTGAATAACATTCGCGATAATATACGTTCAACATTTTTATTTATTTTTTATTTTTGTTTTACTGCCTTCGGGGTTTTTCAAAATAAATATTGAACGATGTTCTATATTTTTGTAAGTCCTTGCACAATTGATCAGCCTTAAAAAGAAAAAAGAACTTGTTTCCATTCCGTGTACGTATAAGCGTACACAATATATGTACGCATGGGGGGGATACGTAGGAATTTTGATCATAAAATAATAGTAAAAACCCTCCTGTCAATACACGATTTAGATGATTTTTGGTGTAAATAAGTATATTTATAGATAGAAAAGGAATTTTAAAAATACACGATACTGACAAAATATTATAAATATAAATATTTCATTTATATTTATTTCAATATTTGATTTGATGGAAAAATACTGTTTAGTATGTAGGATGTTTTTTTTTGTATTGAAGTCTCATTTTTCTTACATTAAAATAAATTGTAAGAGATTTCACTATTTTTTTCAAAGTTTGATTGACAGTTAATAATTTTTACAGAGTACCCGATCAACAGATACCCTAACAAAAGCCTCTGATTATAAGAAAATGCTTGCTTCGACAACATCTATGGAATCTATGGAGAAAAGTCAATTTAATTCCTCATTGGAGGACACTCAGAGTTTCGATATTTACGAAGCACATAATCCAAATAATATCATTCAATTAAAACACAGTTCGTTTAATAAGAAGCCAGCGTCGCCCGAATATAGTGTACCGCAGAATGTTAATAGACCATTTAACCTGGCTTTTAGAAATGAGGGTGAGTTTTTTTAATTCGTCGGTTGACATTAAATAAACTTTTTTATAACATGTACTCGTACCCCTATCTAAAAATCGATCCACTTTTTTTCACACACCTATCACCACATTGGTGACTCCACAAGCAAGTCTTTGCTTGCTTTATACAACTCATGCTTTTCTCATCCTTTGTACCTACTTCTAACCCCTACTTGACCCTCTGCACCCTTTATTATAGGGTGACTATGCCCTCGATAACATGTTCTTTATTTTTAATCAAATATTTGAAAGAGCTCTAATTCAAGCCGTACAACGATTTTATAAGATTAATTTTTTATTCTAAGAAGCAACTTTTTTAACGCTAAAAAAACTTTAAAATTAAACTAGTTTTATTTAATCTATACAAGATGCTTAATAAAAAACATCTGAATGAGGATTATAACTTCAAGACAAGAAAAGACTATTTACGTACTATTTCCTTAAAGGCCGGCAACACACTCGTAAGCCTATTGACGTTGAAGATATCCATGGGCGCGGTAAGCACGGTGAAAATGTTCAATAAAAATACATTTAGTTCGGAACTTCAAATTGTTGACTTAAGTATTTTTTCAGGTTACAGAGACAACTCAGGCGCAACGAGTGGTGCGCCATCTATGAACACTGTAGCGACTGAAGAGTTACCAATAATTCATCATCCGGGTGGCTTAACTGATGATGTTGTACAATCCGATACTTCCCCATACTTCACGTCAGATACTCTGCCTTTGAGAGAGAGTAATGACGACCCTATAGCAATGAAACGAGAGTTAGAGAGAGAGGGAAAGATATATGGGTAAGATTTTTTAGTATGAGCATTAGCCATAGAAGGTGATTTTTGTTGTCTCATTACTTTAATACATTTAAGGTTTAAAGAGTTTAAAAACATATCTTGCTAGTTTTGCTTTGACTTAAACAAAAATAAAGCAACAAGTTAGTAATAGCTCTTTGCGTAACCAAAGTCTTTATTTATCATAATTTTAAAATGATTGAAAATTTAAATTATTATAATTATGATCTATATAGAGTTTATAATAATTTATATATCATTGGTCTCATTCAGATCATAATATACATTATTATATTTATAATTCAAAACTAAAACTAAATCTAATACATATATAAAATTCTCGTGTCGCGGTGTTTGTGGTTAAACTCCTCCGAAACGGCTCGACCGATTCTCATGAAATTTTGTGTGCATATTGGGTATGTCTGAGAATCGTTCTATTTTTCATCCCCCTAAATGTTAAGGGTGGACTACCCCTAAATATTTATTTTTTATTTTTAGATATTTTTTTCTGTTTTTATTTTTTATGATACAGCATTAAAAAATACATACAACTCCTAACTTTCACCCCTCTACGATCAACCCCTATTTTTTTTATTATAAATGGCAAAACGACGTTTGCCCGGTCAGCTAGTTGCACATATAAGTATTCTAACAAAACATAATATGTACAAACATTTAATATAACAGATATGGAGCGCCATCATACGATCCTCAGCAGAAGCTTTCCTTCTTGATGGAATTAAGGTCTCGTATGCCCGAAGAACCAGCTCCTCACTCCACTACAACATTTAGTCAACGACGTGCTCCAGGTAATAGATCAATTGAAATTTAAAAAAATATATTAATACTCGGTAACTAAGTATCTGTTTTATTTGTATAAATAACTACATATGATATATTACGAAATCAGAATAGCAATTTGAAATCAACAGTTAAAATAAATGGTCGTTATCGAGAATCACACAGTTAATATAATATGGTCATAGGTAAACAAAGATTATAGTTACCAATAGACATATTGCAGGGACTCAAGACAAAATCACTTAAGGATAGGCGTGACCCACTACTTCCAAAATAATTTCTATTAGAATTACATTAGGTCATGCTTTGTCACGTGACCATTTCAATACTATGCGTTAGTCGGTCACGCCAGTCGTAAAGACCCTGTCTGCTTCAAGTGTTGCACTATCAAAAATAATTATAATTTCTCTACTTTACGTTATTCTTGCCACTACTTGTTCAAATTCAAATAAAAAAATTACTTACAGAGGTACCTAACTACGAGGAAGATGTTCCTAGCCCTCCACCGATTTACTCGAACTACGAACAACAAAGCTACGATTCGACCCCAACTTCGCACGATTTCGACGATTACTCATCCGAGTTACACGAACGATCACGATCCGAAGCGATTCTCGAGACTAACTTCGATTTTGACAGCCCTGAAAATTCTGCTATCACCGAAGCCAGTAGATCGCATAGTCAGCCCTTAGAGACTGCTATGTAAAAAAAAATTGCTCACTAAGCTCTGGTTGAATAAAGATAATAATATATATATTTTATTCACAGTTGTAAAAATACATATGTAGATAAATTTAAGGTCAAATAAGACTGATGTCGCCTTCTATATGCATTTATCTGATCTATTTTTTAGTATTTTTACTTAAATCTTTCATATACAAACCACTTTCATTATATTTTTGCTTGTTAATATGGATTAAGCGCACGATCTCTTAGGCCCTTAGGGTTTTATAAGTTGTGATAATATTACCTGCATTCATTTAATAATATTTGAATAAAATGATCTAGGTATAAACTTTTATACCTTAATTTATAGGTAATCGTGCTTCCTAGTGCCTTGTATTAAAGAAAATTAATATTTAAAAATTGTGTGTAATGTACTAACGGCCAGAAAGCTAGCATGCTTTTGAAACTAAATATGCCTTAAATAGTATAAGAAAAGATAATTAGTCGTACCATTCCTTATGTAATGCGACCAAAGCACAATTGCCGTAGGTCACTAATAGAAGTGGTTGACGCAGATTTGAGTTATGGGAATTCGGTACTTTGTTATACCGATGCTGGTTATAAAGTGATAAGGCGTTAATTTGGCTAATAGTACCTACTAAATCACCTTTGTAAATATAGCTTATTGCTTTACGTTTGTAATCGTGTCCGTCCTTAGGTCTTAGTTTTTATTTTATACGAAAGTAATTATCGTAATCATGTATTTACTATACTATATGTTTATTAAATATCTTACGTCTTTTTTACCTGTATATTAAGATTATATACCTAGTTCTTTGTTCTTTTTGAACATTCCAAAACAATACAATACTGTGGCTATTGTGTGTACAAAGTTTATGTTAGAAATTTTGATAAATCAAATTATGGTAAGCATAAAAAATATTTTAATAATTAAAAGATAAATATTACAGTTTTCACTTGTTTTTTATTTACAAATCTCTAGTAGTTCGGTGGCGGAGAACAACTGCCCGAGAAATACCTGCCCGGCCAGTGTAAAGAGTACCAGTGCTGTCGTCCGCATAGCAATGAATGTTGCTAGTTGCAACATATCATTGATATGCAGAAGAATCAGGGTCGGGGATAGGACACAGCCTTGTGGGACCCCAGTGTTAACGGGTTTAAGCTCGAAACATGCTTTATGTCACACGCGATCGAAGGCTTTCGCTATATCTAAACAAACCGCTAGCGCTTCCCCCTTGGACTCAGTTGCCTCTGCCCATCTATGTGTAAGGTATACAAGAAGGTCACCAGCTGAACGACCACGACGAAAGCTGTACTGTAAATGTAATTTATAATTTAAAACAAATACAATAAGGAAACAAAATATTCGTAAAGTTATTTGTAAACTTAAACCATTAGTCATAACCACTGTGTACTACAATTTATTATATTAAGGGAAATTACAGCTCATTTTTGTTGTTTTTGGGGGCTTTATCTTAAGGGATAACAAGGAATCACTGAATTAAAAATCTTCTATCTTAGGCGCAGCCTTCCGAAAAGAGAAGAGCTGACATAAAACCAGAAATGCAAAAATTTATTATATTATTTACATATTGTTTTATGTATGTATTATAAACTTATGCCTAATTAAAGCACATGTTTATCATAATTAAAAAAAATTGCGGTGCTATTATTAAGTAATATTTTATGGGTTTTAACGAATAGGAATACACCCATTTTTGCCGTAGAGCAACATTTGCTGACATTCAGAAAAAAAGAAAACAACGGTTGCATTTATGGTGAATGCGTGGTGTATTATAATAACGATACAAAAATTAGTTAGCATAGGAAATATTAAATAAAGTATTTATTTCATATTATTTGATACCACTTGATAGAGTCATAAATAGATAAGTATTTAATGTTTGATGAACTTTATTCTCATTAACAAAGTGAGATTTCATTTTCTCACAACTTAATTATTATGCCAATTGTCTCATTGGCCAGCAGTTTTAATCTTATAATTTAGTCTTCTGGGTTGAAAATGTGTGATTATAAAGCCCTTTAAAAAATATTGGTTGTTTGTAAAGTAGGTTTACGATCGAGATGTTTACGTGATAACGTCTTATTGGTGATATAAGTTTTTGTGAAGTAAGGAATTAATGAAGATAACAATTTTTTCAAATTTTAAATTACATCTATCGTTTTATTCACACTTTTGATGATAAATTTCGGGTGTAAAATGACAAGTTTACTTATTCGACTATGATATACACGGAATGACTGGCAGCGCTCGAGATGAGACGGGAGATCGGTCCGTCTCTCTCTCGTTATACCTGCGATCGCGCTCGTGAGGTTTTGGTGTGACACAAGTTTCTGAACATGTCACCCGACTAAAACGATTTTAAAGACGTTATCACGTCAAAATTTATTAAATTACAGTAATGTTACGATTTCTTGAAGGTACTTAATCTATTAAATAATTGCACACCTTCATTGTTTACATATATCAGATTGACTTAAGTAAATGCAATAGTTAAGATAATCCAATAATTATATTAACTAATGTTAGCACTCATAAATTGCTTAACTATAGTAACAGAATTAAAGTATTAAAAAGAACAACGGTGGTAATTTTCGCGCCTGTCTAGTTCAAAATGGCCGATGGACTCGGAACTCGGAACTCTGTGACTGTCAATAACTTTAATTTAACGCCACCGACTTCATTGTGTGCAATTTCGATATTTGTACGTATTGCGCATCTCTAGGAATTAGAAAATATCACGGGTGTACTTCAAATAGGTAACACTTCGGTACGATACAGTAGGTACTCGCAAGAAGTTTTCTTAGCTTTTTCGATTATCATATCATAGCATAGCATTTAAAATTCAAAATATGAATAAAATAACTGATCAGTCTAGACTCTAGAGTAAACAAATAGGTCGGGTGCAAAAACCCGCGCTACATGTCGGCGTTTGAAGGGCTGAAATTTATTCAATGTTTTAAATTTTACATTAGTAGTAGAAAAGTAATTTGAATATTTTCAAGATTATATATATTATTTTCTAAAGAAGCTAATTAATTGAACATATAAATATAAAGTTACAATTCCCATGCATATTGCACCGCACACCGCAGTTTAATTCATCTAATACTCTATGAATCCATTTGACAATAATATCCTTGACTAGACGGATTCACATTTTACTGTCACTTATACTCATGAGTAGTACTGCTATTAAGGGTCGGTTTTTTGATCCGTAGTTAACTCAACTATTGGTAAAAAATCGTTACTATTAGTTAAATATCAGCAAAATGCGTTTTTAGATCCGTGGTAAGAGCATCCAATGGTAAAATATCTAACCATTAGTCAAAAAAGTTAACTACTCAGTATCGGAGGGTTAAAAAGATGGCCGCTGGTAATTTATATAGTAACAGCTGTTTGTTCCAGAAATCAAACTATGATAAATACGTTTATTACTATCTAATGATGAATTTAAACATATTGTGATACTTTAATTAATGAGACGATGAAGAAGACGATAATATTATATGAGAATGTGTTAATGAGTGACCAAAAATATTTAGGCAATGTCTTCCGCCATTAGAAACCTGGGATGATGTAGATTTTTGTCACTGTTACCCCCTATCGAAGGGAACAGTGCTCTGGATTGTTACTGAAATTGGGAATGATCTTAAACTGCCAATGAACAAGAGTATATATAGACAGCAGCTCATACCAACCTATTTTGCTTCATTACTAACTATAGAACCGCAGCAGTATATAATTAAGTATATTACTAATTCATTATGTGTTTTATTGCCTATAATATTAACTTATAATTATTATAATTAAATAAAATACAAGAACAAGAGTATATATAGACAGCAGCTCATACAAACTTATTTTGCTTCATTACTAGCTACAGAACCGCAGCAGTATATAATTAAGTATATTACTAATTCATTATGTGTTTTATTGCCTATAATATTAACTTATAATTATTATAAGTTAATATTATAGGCAATAGAATACATAATGAATTAGAGTTAATATTATTTATATATTACTAATAATATTAACTTATAATTATTATAAGTACATACAAGTATGTACTTATACTAAAAACTACAGCTACACATTAGTTAGGGACCTATGATATTCTTTAGGGCTTTTATTACATTTGTGAGTTAGCATCTACCAACTTTATTACAAGAATTTATAAATAAAACATTTGACTTGATTAATAAACTGTTTAATTATAACTTAAATACAAACCATTTTTATTAAAAAATCATTACAAAATTTACATGAAACCCTAAAGTAGCAATTAAATATTTTCTAATTGTTTCTTCTTGCATTTCACCTCAATTTGATGCAACTCTTTTTGCTGCTACATATATTTATTGTGCCTTTCTTCCATCTGCTGCATCACTTTTTGGTGCACCTCCTCTTTATGCAGTATGGATTTTTGGTGGTTCTCTCATTGGTGCAGCAAATGTTTTTGATGCTCTTCCTTAGCATAATTGAACAAATCATCCTCTCTTATTTGTCTTTGTTTCAAAAACTCAATTTTTTTTATCCGTGTGGATCATAATCCGCTTCCTTGTTTCCAAAGGGTTAAAAGATTTTTTCCTTTTGTTGTAGGACACAGCTATACAAGAATAAATATAAAAATGTGCCTACACCTTCATTAAATGTATATTAAATTTAACACTTCGGTGTCTAGACCCATCTGAGTTGAAAACGTCACAGAGATTTCCAAGCTGCATCTTTTTGTAGATTGCTGCAGTGATCAGTTGTTTGCAGGTTACGACTGTGTAATCCTTGAGAAGCATCACCAGTTTGGCAGTTTCTTTTTTGGCGAAGTTAGCAGTATGGTCCCTTTAACAAAACATAAATGTATTACTTTCTATTACGAAACACAAGATAAACCGGAATAAATAACACGAAAATATGTTTGTACTTACTTACTTGACCGTTGGCTGTTTGCGGACATCGTTATTTATATATTTAAGTATCGTAAAAAGTGTAAACCGTATTAAAACACAGAAAAACAACTTTATTTATATCGTGTTATTTAGATTAATTTGACACTTCAAACTCTTCAAAGCGCAAATAACGAATGAAGAATGAAGATGCCAAAAATGGATTTCATTCACTCAATATGTCTAGTGTTGTCATACAAAATAAATGTTCCCCACAAAAAAGAACCACTTTTTTTGGGATGTCATTGCTCATTGCACTGGCAACAAATTGACAAATTGTTAAGATTAACTATAGTTAAAAAAGGCATTGAAAAACGCATTTACGATTTTACCAATGGTTATTCATTTAACTATAGTTAATGTAACAAATGGTAAAACCATTTTTTACTACGGATCAAAAAACTGGCCCTAAGTATACTGTGTAAGTGTGTAGTTCTTGCTGTTATCTTCTCGGATGCTGATTGTTTAGTATTTAGGCGCTATTCGATATTTATTTTGGCGTATTTACTATTTAGTCTGTGGTTATCATTTGTGTTGTGGTGATGTGTTTTGTCGATTTTCTAAATCAATAACATACATTTCTTTACATAATAAATAAATTCATTAACTTACTAATAGTGCGACCAGCTAATAGAATATCTTACTTTTATGGCTTATATTCTTTATCAATAAATTAGAAAATGTTGTAGTTATCATAAGGGGTTTTTAATTAAAAATTGTATAACAAAATAACTGCGAAAATGGATAGCGCAGAAGTAATTAACAATGAGGACGGAATAGAAACTGTTGAAAACGAGGATGACATTGATTTCTCCGAAGAAAGAGAATTAGTTAGTGATTCATGTTCAACAAAGATTTTGGACAGCGAGTCCGAGCCCTTGGACAGATATCGCCTTGTTTATTTTCTATTCTATTTATTTGGTATAACTTCCCTTGTTCCATGGAACTTCTTGATAACTGCTAATGACGTAAGTTCTTTCATGTACTTCTAAAAACAGAAAATGTTCACCTACTTTTGTTTTCTATTAACGCGATGTATTAACATAATTGTGTAACTAATCGTTTTTACTTACTAAGTCTAAGCAAGTAATTAGGTATATTTTCACTGTTGTATTATTTCTAGTAAGTATAATTTCTGAACATTTTGTAAATGTATATACAAATACAATTCTAAAAAAATTTAGATATCTACAAATTCCAATTCTAAATAGATATATTTATTTTCATTGAGTCTAAATTTGTACAGGCTTACAATTTTACCAAAATATACAAAAGCACCATATATAAATTATAACGTTACTTGGGCAAACTTAACTTATTTATTGTTGTTGTGACCTTAACATTGCACGCTTAACAATATAGAAACTAAGGCTTCTAACTGTGATATTTGATCTTGTTACTATGTATCCTCAGTTAAAAGAATAACATTAGTCAGTATATTGACATTAATTATAAAAAATGCTTTCATATTTAAATTTGAAAACTACCTATGCTAACTACAGATTGATTATTGTCAAACATGATGAATTCTTATATTAATTGACCTTAATAATACATGATATTTATTCCATCATTGTGGCAATAAAATCGTTCTAATTAAAATCTAATTTTTGTATATAGCAAACAGAAATTAACTGTGTCTTTATATTTACCAGTGATTGCCACCTCACTGGTGACCCAAAACATTTGAATTCATTATGTTGGCTTGTTCAAAGATTTTTGTGGTCTTTTGTTATTGTATTAAAGAATTTGGATGCATTTAAAAGCATTATAATTTTTGTTTCAGTATTGGATGTATAAATTCAGAGATGTAGAGCCTAACAATCTGACAATGTATGTAAGAAAAACACAGTTTCAAGCTGAATTTACATCCTATCTCAATGTTGCTACAGCAATACCAAACTTGGTATTTCTAATACTTAATTCCTTATATGGACATTTGTAAGTACTGGAACGATTCTCTTTGTTATTCAATAATTGTTTAACTTTATATTAATAGGCAAGAGCTGGCCTACCAGGCTGGTAATTAGCTTTCATTCCATAAAACCAGTTTGACTGGTAGTTAATCCATAAGGTTGAGTTTGAATGCATTAAATAAATCAAATGCCTCAAATGACGGCATAATAAAAGATAAAACTGTTGCTTTGTACTGCATATGAAAATAATTAATGTAACTTGGATTGTTTTTCAGAGTATCTGTAAGAAGTAGACTCCTAGGGTCACTAATTGTAGTGACTTTATCATTTATTGTTACCACATCGCTGGTGCTTGTGGACACAGATGAATGGCAGAATACATTTTTCATTGTCACAATGATAACAGTGGTTATTATGACTGGTAATTTTTTTTACTTCAATTAATTATTTAAATTGTTATAAATAATTCAATAAATGACGATATCTAGCACTCACGCGAAATCAGTTGAATTATACATAAAAGCCTTTTAATAGTTTCATGTATTTAAATGATCTTTAGTGGATAATGTAGATCAAAATATTTTATTTTATGCTCGAGATAAAATCATTTGTGCGTGATGAGGCTTGTATCAAGTAAAGTCATACAGGCCTCTGTCACGCTCGGCTGATATACTCCTTTGTTTTTTAGCAGACAAGTCCATCCCTTTTTGTATAAGTATTTTTATCTTATAAGCCAAAATATTTTTAATGGTAAACGTAGAATTCAATTCAAAAGAATAAAGTTAGAGTAATTACGAGAATACAAATTTGAAAACAACAACAAACCCTAAACCGCATTTGAAATATGAGAACGTAAAATTCTTAAAAGATTATTTTCAAGTATATTTTATCTTTTTGGAGATCTTATATATTTAATAATTTTAATTTACGACCATCCGTTGGGTTATGCGTGGGTTTAATTTTTTCCATAATACAGGTTCTTTACACGTAATTCTAGTGAGTTTAAAATTTAAATCACATATGTAAATATAAACAAAACTTTAAGATGCAATAATATTTTAGACCAACTTAGCAATTGGAATATTATATCTATTCCTATATATATTAACCTTTGACACAAAGATCAAACATTAGATCTCAAACTTTGTACTGATAACATGTTATCAAGCTTCATGCCATCCATAAGTAATTATATAACCTAAGTACACTCGAACTAAAAGCGATTAGAAAATTACTGACTTTCAGTAGTAATTTTCAAATACGCATTGGGCTAGCGTGGGGACTACAGACCATTCCCTCTCGCCTAAGAGAGGAGGCCTATGGCCATTAGTGAGACATATACAACGTGTAATTGAGTACGCTGAAAATCTCAAAGTTTATTAAAATTAAACTGAGTACAACGTGACGATTTTTACTGATAGGGTCTCATTAAAAGAATTTGCCACGGGCCCTAGATGGTATAGTTACGCCAATGCATCGGGGGTTTACCTCAAAGCAAGCCCAACATTACTTTCATTTTTTGTGCATTTTAAAGCTCAAAAAAACTGGCGCTACAACCCTTGATCCTTGCCTCAGATTCCTGAATCTGTTCTTCATCATTCACTGATGCTTCACTATGTTTTCCTTCGCCATACGAGCGAGTGTTATTAAATGAGCACATCTCAAGTCTATTGGTAGATTATTAGTATCATTAGTCGTGATCCGCACGACAGGATCCAGGACATTCAGGGTTGAGAATTACACGCTCAAGCTACTAGGCAAACACGCATTATTCTATAACACGAGAATTCTTTGTAATAATCCAATTAGACTTATCACTTATGTTAACTTTTGATTGATTTATATGCGTTTCCCCGGACTTTGTTTGTAGGGCTTTAAATGAGAATTCTTGATCTATATCTAGACAGGCCAACTTTATCGTTTGTTATAGGTTTGATTATCAGGTTAATAGATCGGTATATATATGAAAAAAAAAATACATCGCCTCAATGTGTACTTTTACATTAAACGCAGTAGGTACACCTATTACTGGTGATTGCAGGGAGATTATGTATGACACAAATAGAGATATAATCTTATCCTTATAATTTGACGAGCTGTTTATGTAGATGAGGTGTTTATAATTATTGTGAAACTTGTTTGTGAGTCAAACATTGCCAGTGACTCAAACTAAAGAGTAAAAATTGTTTGGAATATTGAATACTAGTATTTTTTGTAATTAAACATTATCAAGATTATTTATTGCCATACGTAAATTATAGTCTAAAAAGCGTACTCAGAGAAAATAATTATGTCTAAATCTTTACGAAATGCCGTATACTACTATAACTTCTATATTTAAAGTGAAGTATCTTAGCATATTTTTGCTGATCAATTTATATTAAATCGGCCGAACCCATTGGAAATGTTGACCTGCATACAGGTATGCAGATTTTGGGTTAATTTAATTTAAATTTATTGCAAAGGACGTTGAACTTAGAATTGTATTTGCGTTAATTATAAAACTCAATTTGATTTGTATGTTTTTAATTGTTTACTTGAGATAAACATCAAAACTACATAAAACAAAACAATGGTTATGGAAAAAAAAGCAAAAACTGCTTGCTTTATTAAGAGTATCACAAATAAATGTGAAGAATGTCACTTATCTAGAATTCTATATATTAACTAGCTGACCGGGCAAACGTCGTTTTGCATTAATCTATATCATTTATAATAAAAAAATAGGGGTTGATCGTAGAGGGGTGAAAGTTAGGGGTTGTATGTATTTTTGTATGTTGTATCATAAAAAAATAGAAATTAAAAATTTTGTCTAAAAAATAAATTTAGGGGTACCCCTAACATTTAGGGGGATGAAAAATAGATGAGGGCCGATTCTCATAGATACCGGATAAGCACAAAAAATTTCATCAAAATCGGTCAAGCCGTTTCGGAGGAGTATGACAACGAAAACTGTGACACGAGAATTTTATATATTAGACGATCCCGCATCAAATTATGTGTTTCTTTTCAGCTGCAAGTGCGATTTTCATCTCGGGCCTAATGGGGACTGCAAGCAAATTCTCCCGCGAGTACATGGCAGCTGTGATCAGTGGGCAATCATTGGGTGGTATAATAGCTGCCGTTGCGCAGATTATATCGCTTGCCTTCAAAATATCACCCTTACACAGCGCACTAATTTACTTCTGCATCGCCGACTTTATGGTCATAACCTCCCTTATTTCGTATGCATTCCTATACAAAATCGACTTCTTTTCGCATCACGTATTGAGGGGCAATGGTATGGTTGTTAATAGGAGCCGGGAGGCGTATCTAACGATTGTCTTGAAGAAAGTTTGGGTGTACGCTTTTAGTATTTTCGCGGTGTATGCGATTTCGATGTGTGTCTACCCTGCTGTTACTGTACTGGTTGAGTCACATCCGGCTACGACAGGGACCGATTGGAATAGTAAGTAACATTTTCTATTGTTTCATGATTCCACCAGCTTTACCTTAGCAATTACGACTTTGGTCAAAGCAGATTCACGATACGTAAGCTGGAAATATTTACTATTTATTGGCGGTCTATATAAGAACTACATCACCACGCTGTTATATTATAACTGGCAATGTTTATCAAAATTTACGCGTATTTATAATTTTGACATTAAATAAATACTTAATAACTGTAAAACTTCCATCATAAAAAGAGCGTAAGAATTCTTTGAAGGCCGGCAATGCACTTGCTTTAGAATGCCCATGGGCGGCGGTATCGCTTAATATACAGGTGAGTCTCAGACCCGTTTGTTCTCTGTTCTATAAAAAATAATATGCCGTCTTAACTGAGCTACGATGAAGCATTAGATAGACACAAAAGAGTGTATGATTATACTAAGAGTCTATATGTCCTAAGTAAACCGTATCTAATCTATATGTAATAAGTATTAAAAGGTCGGCACCTGCAAGCCATCTGGTTTTAATGATTATTATTAATATCAACTGCTGCCTTTTACATATTTATGCAGAATTTTTTATGGCATCGTGACACGATAAATATATTTTAATCACTTTCCTCTAAGACTTCGTATCTTTAAATATTTAAGATAGTTCCAATAGTTGATTGTTTTTAGCAAAGATTTGAGATTAGGTAAGTATTCTAGCTCTTTGTGCCATTGAAGTTACCGCCGGTCTCTAACCAGCCTGAACATTGGTCAATGGACCAACTAATATATATTGAAAATAAATATTACAGATATATTCTTCGTGCCCGTCGTGAATTACCTTATATTTAACTGCGGTGACTACGCGGGACGACTGGTCGCTGGATTTATTCTTGGGGTGAGTCATCGTTCATTTAAAATAATTATCATGTAAATAGGGTCATATTATCAGAAAAATACAAGCCAGTCGTGTTGTTCGACGGAGGAATTAATTAAGGTTTTTGTATGAATTGTATTATATTTTTCAATCGCCAATTTAATTATTTGACTTATTTATTTGCTGCGCAAGGTGAGACGTGTTTTAAGGTTTAAATAAGCACTATACTTCGGTTCTCTGTAAAACAGAAAAAGTTCGAAAAATATTATCAGTACTGATCAAGAAATATTTGCTACTGAATACCTATTTACGTTAGAGAAGTTATTTCGGTTGAGAAAAATTATTGGAGTCACATAACTATTCCTTACTCTGCTACATACGAGACTTTTTATAATGGTAATTCACTGTTTATATAGTCCGTTCTTCTTTAATCTAAAAAAGATAACTGGCAGGAAATAAAATGTTTTGTAATTTGCGTGTTTCATTTGTTTTAGCCGGCATTGAAACAGTTGAATGTTGTAATAACTCGAACTGAGCAATACCGTATAACGTCTTATTCTAATCGAAATTTATTTAATCATATTTATGTACACTCAGTAACGTCAATATTTAAAATGACGATCTATATTTACATTTATTACCAGTTCCCGAAGTACCGTAGAGGGGGAATATTTTAATCGAAATAGATTCAACTCACAATGTAGTTAAGGTTATTTCACGTTTTTTTGGCAAAACTAATTAATAAGAATTGTTATTTAATTATGTACATTGAAATTTTGAATCAAAATTTCATGTATAGTTTTACCATGACATTCGCCATTTGAAGTAATCTTACAGCTCTTGTTACGCGCAAAATATTGGTCCAGAATAGTATCTCAACTCACAATCTCGTCTTGAGCGCTGTCAATTATGTAAAACATTATACTGCAAAAATAGTTTGAGCTCTTCAAACTAGATTTAAGTTTGATTGACGTTCTAGATACGGGTCTAAGAGTATTTATACATAGGTATACGTTACTGATTAGTGATAATATTTTATTCTGAATCCTTTTATTCTTTTTAATGAAGTCTTAATTATTAGATAAGGCATATTTTACAATGACGAATTTTCTACAATGATATAAAAAACTAATGGCCCTATGACCCTTTAGGACTGGCCCACAGATTGCTGTATCTGTTTCGTGATCATTTGTTGTCTAATAAGCAAGTTGGTGTTCAGCCTTCTATGCCTGTGTTAACACAAATCCATTGGTGCACAGGCAAGATGTATGACGCACCCTGAAATTACCAGGGCAACACTGCTTACTATGTGTAGCTAAGTTCCTTCTTCGTATCTTTCAGCCCACAAACCAATGGGTCATCGCTGCAGCTAGTATATTCCGTGTTATCGGAGTACCTATGCTGATGTTCTGTAATGCTCAGCCACGGAAGCACTTGCCTGTCATCTTCCTGTGGGACTACGAGTACATCATGATCATGATTGTCTTCTCTTTTACCAATGGATATTTGACCAATATCGTCATGGTTAATGCTACGAGGTGAGGATTAAGTTTTCATTTATATATATTACTTTACAAGGAAAAAACAAAATATCACGTTTACCACGCGATAGATTATATTGAAAAATAAAATACAAAGACTTTCAATAGGTACTTATAACATTATTTATGAAGTATAAACAAAGTCATGCCGTCCGTATGCAAAGATAATAATAATGCATTATTAATTAAACATTTTATTATTAATATAGGATTAAATAATAAAAAAATAATAAGGGTTATGATATCATAATTCTCTATATTTTCGCGTGTCCAAAACAAAGTGTTTGAATATTTTGGCTTTTAAATTAAATTTCCGATAAAAAAACCATTACTTAATTGCATTCGCGATAGAACTGAAAGTGTCTTGAATGTTTATACAACAACATTCAAACATCACGCAGTGACCATATGTTTAATAATACGTATGTTGAAAATCTAGCGATTAACATCTTTTATATCTTGCAGAAAGTTAATATAAATTTTAAAAAGGTTAAAGGACCATGTAATTCTGATCAATGTTATTTTAAATTATTATGGCATTATAAAACGGTCCCAATTCCTGAAATGCTCTGTAGTTTTTTATCAAAACATTTGATATACGGATGACACTTAGGATTTATCTGTGGTTGCGACCGTTAGTCTGTATAAATAATCATCTGCCATAGACTTTGTTTTCTAATATAATCTATTGCTTGCTGATGTGAAGGAAAAGGTTATCAGAGTCAATTACTCTAATTAATCTGCATAAATATTATTTATCTTTATGATTAATTTATGTCCTTATTTGTATAGTGTTTTCGAACCGTTTTGGAGAAGATAAAACGATAAATATTTTCGACTCAATATTTACTTTTTCTGGTTAATCCTTCGATAGGTAATAAATATTTGTGTTGAAGCAATCCGTGAAATCTTAGATCTGATTCACTTTTGATACTAATATTTTATTTTCAGAGTCGTAGATATGCATGAAAGAGAAAAAGCTTCGTCAATAATTGTTACAATGTTGAGCGTTGGTCTCACCGCGGGAGCAGCTATTGGAATGTTACTAGTTCGAGTACTGTGAGGCACATTTTAAATAACTTACTAGATTAAAACACGTACATAAATTTCGTTGTATGATTAAACTTATATTTAAAAATGTGTTAATTGTCGTTCTGTTTATGCTGTGATTCAAACAGAAAGTTTTAGTATATATATATATATATATATATATATATATATATATATATATACTTAGTAGTTATTTAATCCGGTATGATTTTGTGTATTTTTATAATTAATCTCATTTTTATGGATTTGAAAAACCGTTTCTTAGTATTTTTTCGTTTGTCTTTTATACAGAAATTGCGAGATGATTAAAAATTAATTACAAACATATAGAAACACGTTATGTAAATTTTAATTTTAAGGTTTTTAATACAAATATGTTAATTATCGTTATCATTATATTCTAATTACCAACTACAAATTTAAAAGTAATAACGGTGAGAGACAACTGTATGATTAACATTCCAAAAAATATATTATTATTATTAATATATACACAACTACAGGAAACAAATGCGAGTATGTCGATCATACTATTTATACTAGTTAATAAAAAAATAATACACGAAACATGTGAAAATGTGTATCTGAAAATGTTGCTAGTTGCTACTCATATTGCCACAAGTTGTTTTTAATATCATTATTATCTTAACATATTATATTCCCAACACAGGCACTCAAATATCATTAATGTTTTAATCTGATATGGTTGTTAACGGTTCTAAGCTCCCTGTATTTCCTTTTAAATATATTATTAATGTTAACTATATTTTTGTGATTGTGGTACAGCTGTTCGTTTAAGGCTTTCCTATATAATAGGCCTATTTTAAACATATGCACTTAGTATGAATATATGTATAACTCAAACCGCACATTTAGTTACCAAACATGTGATTTCCATTATTTAGATAAAAAATCTAGTTATACGACCGCAAATCGTCAAGTAAATCAATCGATTGTAAATCAATGTTGTCAAGTGACCAGACTAGTTAAAAAAAAGGGTGCGTGTACTTATGAACGCGCGTAAGAAGTTATACTTCTTTGGCATTATTAAAAATAGTTTTTGATTGCATGCAAATAATTAATTACAATTAAATAATCAAAGTCTAGAAAAGGAGTCATTATAGTCAATAAAGTTCAGTTTACATTTGAACAATTAAATAAATAAATATTTTTTATTATTCTCTTACATTAAATGTAACATAAATTCTATTATTATTCGAATGTTGTTTTTAAATTATGTCCAATGCCGTAACATCTTCCGTGGGCAACTTCATTCTGTTAATTTTGTGTCACGGTGCGCGCGCATCGTAAAATTTCACTCTCATCAATTTTTCATAACGCGCCCAAAGAAGTATAACTTCAAAAATTATAGTAGTTAAGTTAAGGCTTTTAGGTAATCAATGGTCATTTCATATTTGTGATAGCTTCAATATTTAAATAAAATATATAAACCATATCATGTGATATACAAAACGTAGGTTTTTAATGCGATTATTTACTTTAAATACAAATTTTCAATAATATATAATAATAATTCACTCTGATAGACTATATTTTGTGTATACTAATACATATATACCATAGACTATAGTCTATATAGCTAAAACAAAATTACATGAAGCAGAATATAATTTAGACGTAATTGTTATGAAGTGTTAGGTGATGTAACATGGCTTAGGCGCATTTGTTATCAACAAGACACTAATGGAATTGAGTTCGGTGAATATTTATAAAAAATTGTTAGATCTCATTTTAAATTAATTATCAATTTTATAATCAAAATATAACGAACATATTTATCTTTATTGTAAGTGAAGTAGCCTTGTTAAGCTTAGTTGTAGCAGGGTAACATGTATTAGCTTTTTACTAATAAATACAGTACAACTGTCTCTGGTTTTTATTATTTGTGATAAAAATAATACATATATAATATATAAGTCACCAAATGTACCTTAAGCTTAATCTGTAGTAAATATAGTTGTAAGCACTCATTTATTTGTTTATATCAAAATGTTTGATCGAAAACTTTTATATGATGTATGCAAATAAATCATTGAAATAGTTTGATTTTTATTGTTTCGTAAAAACTTCCTTTAAAAATTAACAAGTCTTAAATAACGATATTTATTATTTGTATTGATTGGTCTTGTGTTTGTTTTGGTTGTGACGTCAAACAAGGAAATGTACTGCGCGACTAACATAAGGATTTGAATAAATAACACCTCTTAATAAGTCAGCCTTTAATAAAATGTCATGTAAATATAATTACAATACACAATGACTTATAAATATACAAATATTTACGCACCAATTTTAACCACATGTAATATACCAATACAGAACACGCAAATATAAGTAAAACTTGGCCAATAAACCCATTAAATCACACAATTTATATACATAAATTAAAAGTTTGTATAAATATCAATTAATTGTGTTAATATTTCTTGAACAAGGGTTGCTTCCAAAGTAATCTTGAAATATTCTACAATATTCTAATATTTTAAGGCATCAAATTTATTGCTGTAACATTTATATGCGAAGATGTCTAAAATATTTGAAACAAATGCTGCTAATTAAGAAAATTAGTGTGCTATCTTTTTTATTTTTAATAATGTATTCAATTATTTTGTAAAAATATATTATATATAAGATATAATTTAATTATGCACAAAGCAAAAATAAAATTTGACGTTAATCACATTTCATAATTTTCAAATTACCAATATATACATTTGAATAAAAAGTCTTAAGTTGCACCATCAATCAAGAAAATATCTATGATTTCTAAACGAAAACTACAACTAATCATACATTTTTAAAACCTTTTTTAGTGCTTTTGTGTTCTTTGACCTGTATTTTGGGGAACATATTTTATAGGGCCTATTTTTATCGATCGATTTTAACGATCAACGTGGGGTGTTATATGCAAACGGCATTTGGAAAAATACAGTTCCCGTAATAATACCTTGAAAAGTATGATAAAATGACGAAAAACTTTTCTTCACGGTTAATAATGAGGTAAACGGAAATTAACAATACACAATCATGGTTTACACATATACTTGTGTAATAGTAGTTTATCTCGTATCGAATTACGAAAGAGAAGACATACTTCTAGGTAAGCGGAAGTTTTAAAAATCATTGTACCATAGTTGCTGAAAGGAAACATTGTTATAACGTAGATTTTTTGTTTTTATAATTCTTCATATTCAGCCCATGCCATAACATAAAGTACGGCCTTGACTTGCTTGCATTGCCTACGTATTTCTATAAATTACAAATTCTCGTTGGACTCAAATGTGTAACAAATATAACGGATAAGCAATCCAGCTCGTTATTTTTTCAACTCTACTGTTATCATGAAAATACATGTCCAAGGTCTATTTCATGAAGTTTGTATCACCAATGTGTTACCATCATAATTTTTAATGTGAAAAACATACACGCACTTCAGTCATGTCTAGTCGAGTAACCATACCGCCACGTCTTTAATACTGAGCCAAACTAAACTAATAAGTGGAACCACAAATCAATAAAAAGTTGTAATATGTCATTGATTAGATTGCGTGTCTACCGTAAAATAGATAGGAAAAAATATATACATGTGACATCCAATGAACCTCAAGGGTCTAAACTGGGTGCTTTCTTGTTTAACGTTTATCTATATGATATAAAATAAGTATTCAGAATATCTTATGTTTGCAGATGACAAAAAAATATTTATAAAAATAGTTAACTGCGTTCAACTTCAACAGGATCTGAATAGATTGGAAACTTACTACAAAAACAATAAACCAACCCTAATATTGTAAAATGAAGTAAAATTACTTTTACTAGCAAACATAAAAAATACAATTTTGTTATAAAATAAAAGATACTACAATTAAACAGGTGAATTTAGTTAGAGATACTATTAGATGATAAGATGTGTTTCTCAAAACAAATATATAACATAACAGAAAAAGCATATAAACTTGGTTTCGTTAAAGGTGTATGAAAATCTTTGCTTTGCTTTTGTTAGGAGCACAGTAGCACACTCATTCTACTGTGCTCCTAACAAAAGCCAATTTGCATACATGAATATGTAAAGACATTGAAACAAATTGACAAGAAATACATTGAAGCAATAGAGAACATTAAAAAAAGTTAATTTTTAATTTTTACGGATTTCCGAAAGTATAGTAGTATAGTAGCCATATAGATTCTTGCAAGTACTTTGGCATTGAATCTCTAGAATGTAGACGTAAACAATACGACCTGATGTTTTTACACGCTATTTGCAACGGTTTAATTGACTGCCCTGACTTATTGTCGCTTTTAATGTTTCACAATCCCTTCTTCATACAAAACTAGGCAAACCCAACTATTTCAAATTCCTCGGTCTAACTCAAACTATTTACGTACCTCAGTATCGTATACAGATTATAACACAAATTACCAGTAAATAGATATATATTTAATGTAAAAAAAAAAAAAAAACTGGTATCCTTTTTTAGATATTAATGGCTTTGTTATTCCTCTTTTATATTGAACATATTATAATGATCAATGTATCTTACAATTGATTATAGGATATATATTTTATGTAAGTAGGTTATAATAGTTAATTGTGATTTATGTTTGAATGTGTATTCCGTTTTAGGTTTTTGTGTATTTGTTTAGATATTGTTGTATATTAAGTAGCTGATCAATAAATAAATACAAATGCATTAATACTAAACTTGGACTTGATTATTATTATAACATTGTTTCCTTCGAGCAGTGATGTAATTTTTTGGTCTGTGTATAAAGATCGTCGTTATATAGGGTATTTCAACAAGAAGTTTGTTTTTCAATTGTGGCAACACCGAGAACGTGATAGTTTTGACATTTAGTTTTTGGCGGTATTCGTAGCAGGTGCTTTGGCAATTATTACAATGAATTCAATTTCGCTCGAAAATCGCATTAAAATAATTCAAATCCACTATAAAAATGGTGGTTCTGTTAAAGTTACATTTCGTAAAATTCGTGATATTTTCGGCCAGCATAATCGTCCTTCTGAGACCGCTGTTAAGAATTTGGTCGCGAAATTTGAGTCGACAGGCTCGGTACAAAATGTGCCAACACCAACACGTGTTCGACCGGGTCGTTCAACAGAAAACATCGCCGCCGTGAGCCACAGTGTTGAAGAAGATCAAAATTTGTCAATTTCACGACGTTCTCAACAATTGGGGTTATCCAAAAGCACAACATGGCGAATTTTGCGAAAGGATTTGGCTTTGAAGCCTTACAAGATTCAACTGGTGCAGGAATTAAAGCTGATCGACCATTCAAATCGCCGCAGATTAGCTCAGTTCATTCAGGAACAACCTGCTGGTTTTTCTGAAAAAATCATTTTTTCAGACGAAGCCCATTTTCATTTGTCAGGGTACGTCAACAAGCAAAATTGTCGCATTAGGGCTTCTGAAAATCCTAAAGCAATTATTGAGAAGGCTTTGCATACTCAACGTGTTACTGTGTGGTGCACTATGTGGTCTGGAGGCGTGATTGGGCCGTTTTTTTTCGAAGATGAGGCTGGAAATGCGGTAACAGTCAATGGATCACGGTATCGCGAGATGTTAACCACTAAATTTTGGCCTATTATTGATGACATGGATATCACTGAAATGTGGTTTCAACAGGACGGTGCCACATGTCACACAGCCAATGAAACGATCAATTTATTGCAAACCAAATTTCCCGAGCGCATAATTTCGCGAAATTCAGCTGTTAAGTGGCCAGCCGGATCGTGTGATTTAACACCACTGGATTATTTTTTGTGGGGCTATGTTAAAGACAGAGTCTATACGGAGCCAATCGAATCGATTGCAGCCTTAAAACTCAAAATCCGTGATGTCATTAACGAAATAGACCCTCCATTTTGCCAAAAAGTGATTAAAAATTTTGATGAAAGAATCAACATCTGTCAGCGTGGTCGTGGTGGACATTTGCCAGATATCATTTTTCATTCATAATTGCCAAACTTTTCTCTTTGTAATACAATAAAAATTTTATTCATTTTCCTCTAAATTCTTTGTTTTATTTTGTTTTAGAAAACAAAGTTCTTGTTGAAAAACCCTTTATAATGATTGTTTTGCTTTCGTAATTCAATTTTACGATACGAGAATAAAGACTCATTTAAGTCAGTTTTGAAAACTCGTGTACTCGGGTGTGTGTGCCAATAGAAAAATAAGCCCTATAAAGCAGTAGAACAGCAATATCTATCATCTCGTTTTGTCCATGACGTCAGCGCTGTGTTGGACGAAACGGAACATTCCATTTGAGATAGCAACTACGGGAGAGAATAAACGAAGGGGATATTCACTGAAAACAAAAATGTAATTGATTTAATATTAAAGTATTATATATAATTTGTTTTTTTTAACTAAAACTCACTGGTCTAGTGGTTAGTACCCCTGACTGCGAATCCATGGGTCCCGGGTTCGATCCCCGGCTGAGACGAACATCGATGTGATGAGCATTTGGTGTTGTGCTTAGGTCTTGGGTGTTTAAATATGTATTTATATGTCTATCTATCTGGAATATGTATGTATATCCGTTGCCTAGTACCCATAACACAAGCTTCACCAGATTAGCATAGGACTAGGTCAATTGGTGTGAATTGTCTTTAGAAAAAAAAACTCTTGGCTTTATAGTTGGTTCTGCGTTTTAAACCAGCTATGTTCCGCAACTTTAGAAGTGTTAAAGACAGGTAAAACAAAAATGCACTTTTAATATTATATACACAAAGGAACCAACCTTCCAGTGACTGGAGACGCTTCATTGCCACTTAAAATGAAAACGGGGAAAAATATTGAAAACACACAACCACTGAAAAAGAAAAATTAATAGCTGTTATTATTGGTTCACTGAATCAATGCAAAATCACCCAAATTTTGTTAATTATTATATTTTGTGTTGTCCACACAAAGTCAGGGCCACATTTCAATTACTTGTTGTATAATCATATCAGATTATCAGGATTGTAGTAGGACCGGGTTACACATTAGCTATTAAGCATGGTGGCCATAGAATCACAAGTAAAACTAATAAATTTATAGCCTTTTACAATGTAAATTACTACATACATATATGGTATATTTAATTTGGTACATTTTTATGTATGAAATTTTAAAGTATGAAACAAATTGTAAATTGAAAAGAGTGAAATATATATATGTATGTATTTAATGGTTTAATTACTTTGAAATCTAACTATGCTATTTTTATCATTTAAGTGTTTGAGAAAAACATACCTAATAATATATGACTGTGGAATCTGTGTCAATACAGCCAATGGCAGACCAAACCCAAGAAAGTAAGGCCAATTGGTTTCAATAAATGTCAGCCGTTTGTGTAATTCCCAGCCCATGTTGAACCATTTGTACTCAAAGGAATAGAGCGAGTACAGTAGACACATGTGAATAAGGCATAATAGTTCACCAACATATGTTATAGGTAACATACTGACTAGCATACTCTGAAAGACAATTTATAAATATTAAAAAAAATTATGGTTGATTATGTCAAATCATATATGTCTTGAAACTTTCATTCATAAAGATAGAATGATACAAATAGATAATGAAATAAAATTGAAATTAAGAATTAAAAAAGTTGCAGTACCTGCTTACAGTATTTTTTTGAATAGGTAGTAAAGGTTTGGGAATTTTACAGAATTACTTCTATAGGAGTCCAAAATGTATGTGGTATTTTTTTTGTTTATATTCTTATTATATTATTATTATAAGAAAATAGGAACATAAACAAAAAAAATTCAACTAACCAAACCTATGTTGTTTTCTACTCTATCAAAAATGCTCCTAATATTAAAAGGTTGAAGTTGGCTATACAAGCACAAAAAATATGTTAATTGATTTCTCTGTTGCATAGTATAAAAATATAAATAATACATAACCATATTATATTATAAGCCACAGCGGTTTTCTAATGTAACATAATATGATTGTATTATATTATTTTGTAAAATAAAGAAATAAAAATAAAAATTACCTGAACTAAGAATAAGGCTTGCACCAATAAACTAAACAGTGAGTCAGCAATGATTTTGCTGACACTAGACATGAATTGAGGCCTGCCTCGTCTGTGTCTATATGCAGAGTCTGCTATATCCTGAAATAATTTAATAAAGTTAATTGGGTTAAGTGGTAGGGACAGAAAGCTGGTCATATTCTGTTTGCAATAAAAAAGATGAATAATTCAGATATGTGGTTAACTTGTTATTACCTTCTTATCAACTTGAGACAGAATATGTCATGTTTGCTTTGTTTCACTAATTAATATTCTTAAGTATATAATATGCGAGTCATATTATGGTGATCAGTTTCGTAGCTCCAGAAAAAAATTACCATCAAAATATGGAGTGGAAATGGAGTTGACATATTAAGTTATGTGAAAAATTCTATCTAAGTTAAGTTAGAATACTTTATTCAAACACTCACTTGAAACCACAGGCTGTTAACCAGTTTGCTCAAAAGGAACAGTGGCAACACCCATATCATCCTGAACGTCATAGATAAGAATGGTTGTATCCATGACCATACACTGTATGCTACTCCCGGATTATGTCCAAATATAGCTATTACTAAGTACTTAACTCCTGGTAGTAATGCATATTCAAACACAAGTATACTTAGTAAAAATATAAACCCATTTAAAATACAAGACTGTAATACTCTTGTAAGTACTTTTGACTCTCTGAAATTTAATGAATTTTTATCAAATATTATATATAAACATAGTAGGATAACTTGAATGGCACAACTTTTTTATAATACTGCTGGGTCTGTTTATTTCTTAACTGAACAACTATTAATCAAATACGGTTTAAATAACAAAAGTACTAGTAAAGTACCAAATCGTGTGACTATATTATGAAAAGCTTTAAACTTAAACCTTCGCAAAATGCCAGTTTGTGTAACCATCTTTAATTCCATTATAGCTATAACTCTGCTATGACCGAGAGGTACTTTCTGAGTACAACTGTAAGTCGTTAAGTCAATTAAATACTTACTGTTTTATTTTAGGCTGCTTTAATTTATGTTTGGCACCGTCATATTCCAGTTGAGGAGAACGACTTAGGGCTCGTTCATTAATTTCTTTATCTAAATATAACAAGACTGTTACACCACGCAAACTATCTATAAATCCTTTGATTAGTGAAACTGAGAAGTTCTGCAACAAAGAAACATTCAATACATTCCAAGCAGAACAACAATAAACAGCTGTTGTTCTTTGTGTAAAAAACTGAGCTTACCGTAATGCTTTCCATCTCTGCTGTGACAACGTGTTATCTACAGTGAACTCTGTACTTCGATAGCTTGATTTCACATGGTTATTTCTTATTATTATAAAATTGACGTAATAACTAATTACCTAATTAATTTTGAGCTAAAATCAAAACGAAATATGATTTACAAATTATCAAAACATCAAAGTTCAAACATCAACGTCAACTGTCAACGTGTCCGAAACAACGAATGATTGATTAACGATTTCCATTATTGTAAAGTTTCAATAAAATGTCATTACCATTATGTATAATGCTATGCATACACTCACTTTAGTTTAAACGTTTGCTTTTTTCACGTGTCCCCATGCCAACATGCGGAATATGTGCGTTTTCCAATTACAGAGCATAATGCGACTCAGTGCCGCACAATGCCGCATAATGCTGAAGCTTAATTGGAACGTGAATTAGTTTTCAAATGCATCAGCAGTGCGTTTTCCAATTACAGAGCATTATGCGACTCAGTGCCGCACAATGCCGCATAATGCTGAAGCTTAATTGGAACGTGAATTAGTTTTCAAATGCATCAGCAGGGGGCGCTAAGTCAGTGTTGAAAAAAAATGTTCTGAATAGAGTTAGCAACCTCATTAATGTATAAATAATGTGGTTAACAATAATAATTGGTTGAAAACTTTTTACGCTTATTTTAATAATCAAATTATTTCATTAACATTTTTTGAAGTTATACTTCTTTAGGCGCGTTATGAAAAATTTATGAGAGTGAAATTTTACAATACGCGCGCACCTGTGACACAAAATTAGGCGTGTGATTATAGCGTGCGCGAGCGAGATAGGAATAAGACAATCTACAAGTAAAAAGAAATAGAATATGCGTGAAGTTCGTATGCCAAGAATTTTGAATGACCATAATGACATTTGTCATTTACCTTTTAAACAAATAAAGGAGTTTTAATTATTTTTTCAAAGAAATTTAGCAATGCTTTTTGAATAATAATCAGAAGTGATTTAAATTGAATATGTAAACCAATACTAATTAATATTTGTGAAAAAACTGTGCTCATCAACCTTCCTAAGTGCTTCAATACAATTGAGGTTAAATATCCGTATGTATTATTATTATCGAGTAATGTTTTGATTAAAAAAATGACCACATTGTTTAATCAAAACATGTAATTTTTCTGATTTAATCTAGCAAATATAAGGACAAGAGACAAAAAACAATTGATGAATCAGTGTAAGTGCACTAAATTGAATACAAAAAAGAGTTGTCATCTTATCGCTGTGAAACATCAAAAACTAGAGGTGGAACAAAGCCAAACTATTTTTAATAATGCCAAAGAAGTATAACTTCTTACGCGCGTACATAAGTACACGCACCCTTTTTTTACTGAAATAAGAGAAAACCTTTACAGAATATAAGGTTTTAACAAGCTAAATTAACAGTAAAGTATATAGTTCCATGTAAGAAGTTTACATCATTTACGTTTTGAGCAATTTTTTTAAAATGATTTCTAAAAAAATTATATACTTTTTCAAAACCTTTGCAATGTTTACAAGAGTATAATCCTGTAAAATAAATTTGTTTACAGATCCGAATTTTAAAATAAAATTGTAATCATATTTTAAATATGGAATATAAAAAAAGTAACTATTTATACCTTCATCCATACTTATATTTTTTTTAGCAGTTTGAAATAACTTTAATTATTTTCAAAATCTACGACGAAACGAAAGCCTTACAAATTTTTCAACAATAAATAATATTCTAACGAAAATTTCGATAAATGCCAAATTAAAGAAAAACACTGGTTAATTTTCTGTCACTGTGTTGGTATTTATTGCGAGAAGCACGCGAGAGCATTAGTTTTGAGAGTGCTCAATTGTGCGAAGCGTTGCTGTAGTTGGAACATTCAACGTTGAGCATTATGCCGCATAATGCGCTCTAGTGCTGTAATTGGAAAACGCACTATATAATATAACGCAAAGCGGTTGCAAAAAGGCTTAACTTTTTAGAGTTATAAATTTGGAATACAACTAGACTTAAATTGTTTGAGTCTCTTGAGTAATCGATTTTACCTGTGGTGAATCCTCTAATATATCGTATATCTATGGTAGCAAATGACAATTAGCAATCTGTTATTACATGAAAATACAAAAAATATTATAATTCCTTAATCTACTTCAGAGTTCTTTGTATTTTGTAAAACGTTTACTTTTAAATACTATAATATTTTAAGTAAAAGTTACTATTTCATAAATGGGATTTTCTACATAAACAATAATGGAAAAGAAGTTAATCATCAACAACCTAGGGTAAATACTTTTACTATTTAAGTAAATAAACATTTTGCGTATTAAGAGACATATTGCATGACCTCCTTTCTAAAAATTATAAAGTATCTCTACGTATTTAGCAAAACTTTAATCGACGATTATGAGATAATAATAAAGGTTTTTTACAGTGTTTTGTCTTATAATATAGTGTATTTATTATAACTTTTAAACACATTTTACATAATTATTCTAAGATTAAACAGAAGGTATACTATCCTCATTATTTTAAAAAAAAGTATAAGTACATTAAATAAAGCTCTTGCTCTTATAAAGTTTTATGTCAAAATGAAACCTGTGTTTAAGTAAAAACTTGAGGGTAGTACAGTCTTACAAGAACTTATAACCCATATTATATTCTCTTCTTATTTGTGTTGTTTATATGTATATTTTTGTTGTGCGGATTGTAGCCTGCATAGATACTTATAATTGAGCTTGTCTAAAGTCTTGAGGTTTATTAAAGGCAATGGTGAACCCAGGGGTTCCTTTATGAAGGTCATTAAACCCATTTTAGGCACAGGACATCACAATTATTTGTAATTTTAACTTAAATAAAAAACCTACACTACTTGAATTCTAGATCTGCCCTTTACTTTGGCAGGTGAGTTAATTTATATATAATATTATAAAGTTATACAATATTAATAATAATATATGTATATGTCACACTTATTAATTGTTGATTCCTTGAGCAATTGAAGTTATGGAAAAAAATACAAATTTTAGATTCAATTTTAAGTTGACTATGAATATGTGGCATTATGCCTACTTATTTATACATAGCTTTTTTATTAATGTTGTTTGACACTTATGACCAAATTTGGGCAGAGGAAAAATACTCGGATTTATCTTTTTAAGACCCATGGCCACTTCCTATGTTTTAGTCTATTCAGTGGCGGATTTATAGATTTGCCGCCCGTAGGCTATTCAATTTTTGCCGCCTCTAAATTTTGATATCTTAGTCCACAATCATATCAATTTTCTATCAATAAAATTCTAACTTTATAATTTGTGCTCCATCATCCTCGTTACATCAACTTTTCCCATATAGTTATTATTATTGAGAACTATGGTACCGTGTTAGATCCTTGATTATTTTTACAGCATAGAATTATCAAAAAACATTATTTTAAGGAAAAACTATCTCAATCGTATACCACTTTTAAAGTAAGGTAAGGTATGTCTTAAAACTATACAATACTTACAAAATATGAATTAAGCTTACGTAAAAAACATACATTTGGCGAACTTTATTAACATTTATTATTACACTCACTAGATATTGAACTAGTTTTTTATTTAATAAAAATTAGTTAATTTTAGTCAATATTTTTATTAGACCATCGATATTATATCGATTGAATTGGGTAAGCAGATCTCATAATTATTAGGTAGGGGAGACTGGGTACAAAAGTAACGGCGGGTCGAAAATAACAATTGCTCTCTAGATTCATCCAATGGGCAAAAACAGCTTCGCCGCCGTCAGGCGATAGCTGAGAATGCCCCCCTCACTTGTAGTTAGTCACCACGTTCTCCACGCACTGTTAGGTTGTGTGAGAGGATACTATGTGTTTTTACAAACCAAAACTAAGTTTTTCGATATTTTGTTATTTAATGTTTACATAGTCGTAAAAGGATGGTAGTAATCTGAATGTTTGCATATCTATTTTTGATTAGATTGATAGTACATTGTTTAAATTTGTTTTTGTTTAGCACGTTCCGTTTTTAAGTTATATTTCATGTTTCAACAAAAATGAGGAAGGGTACAAAAGTAACATAGTCCTATGGGTACAAAAGTAACAAACAAACCTAGCAAGATTATTGCTCAAAAAGGAACTAAACAAGTAGGTGCAGTAACCTCAGAACGTGGAAGATTAGAAACTGTTGCTGTTGCCATTAATGCTCAAGGAGGACACATTCCTCCTCTTTCGTATTCCCATTTAAACAATTCCAAGACCACATGATTCTTGAGGGTCCTGTTGGTTGTGCCGGAGCTGGCAATGCTAGTGGATGGATGCAGAATGCAGAACTTTTACTTTTTAAATAAATAATTGTTGATTAAACATATAATATTGTATTAATTACCAACCTCTTCGTCTTGTTACTTTCGACCTGCCTACGTGGTCGAAAGTAACAACTGATGATTTTTTTTAACTCTCTGTTATTCATATAAAACACACCATAGTAAAATAAATCGAGCTGCTAGTGTAAAGAACATAAACTGAATTTATATATGGTTATATTAATTTAATGACAATATTAAAACCTAGCCACAAATCAAGTGTGACCCGGTCTCCCCTACACGGAGAAAAAATTATAGCAGTTATCAGTGAAGAATATATGTAAAAATTACTAAATTTCGATTACAATATCGAATCGCGATATTCTAAAATTTCATAATCATTAATGTATAATTAGTAAAGCGTTTAGGAATTAATTAGCACTGTATATGAGAATATTTAGATTTTTGTTAAATATTTTAATTTCTCTCCAATTTTCGAAATTCGTGTGTATAATATATATTTTTTTTAAATTTGTAAACCGAAATAAAAAAATTATGAACTATATTTGCCGCCCCTTAAAATTTGCCGCCCTAGGCTCCAGCCTACTCAGCCTGCTGGTAAATCCGCCACTGAGTCTATTTATAATTGTGTTATGACAAAAGCAATTATTAATTAATCTTTTGCAATATTAGTATTAATACATTCTCCTTTTATTAGGTCATTACTTACTGGATACATAATTAATAGATACTAATATGAAAATAGGGTTATCAAACACTACATGTACAAACAAACAAATCATTTTTTTTTTTTTTTACTATGCTACTTAGTAGAATGAGTAGCAAATTTACTGAATTCTGTAATTGTACTAATAATTTAATGTGACATCAAAAGGCATTAAATGAAAGCTATAATTATATTTTTTATATGAATTGCAATTATAAATTTAGTTTAGAAATTTACTTTTTCAAACAAAATATTTTAGAAATAGCCTTTGTAATACTCTACTAATAATGATAAATTACAAGAATAAAGCCTATTACATTTCTAAAATTGTCGAAATTAGTAATTTCCTTTAAATCTGTCATTCTTGCAACCCATCCATTGGCACAAAGTTCAACGCGTATCGCGACGTCACGACAGCCACTGCTGTCCTCCACTCCTCAGTCCTCACTCAGTACTCAGTAGTCAGTGTGTGCGCGAGAGTGCGGCGATACTCACGCGCCGTAGATCATCTGTGACGTAGGGAATGAACGTTTGACTCACTCCATTGTGCACAAAATGACAAAAGTGGACAAAGAATCGTTGGCTGGTCCTGTGGACTCTAAACCTATCATTGTTGACAGGAGCCACAAGGTGAATATCGTCCCTACGCACCATAAAACCCTCACCCATTTGCCCAAACGACCCCCAGTGGACTTGGCTTTTACGGATCTTACATACAATGTGCAGGAAGGAAGGAAAAGCAGTAAGTACAATATTCTAGCTATTATTTATCTACTATTTATAATGGAGTAAATAATTATCGTTAAAGGATTTCTCGTTAATTTTATGCGAGGTCAAAGAACAATGACACTTTTTTTAAAGACCTTAGGAAAACATACATGATTTTGCTTTACAGTTATTTTTTGTGATTATTTTTGTGAAGACATGAATTTTACATTGTTTAAAGGAAAATTTGTTTTCAACAATAATAGGGTTCAATTAAATATTATTTTCATTTTTATGAAAAATGGTTTCGTAATTTTCCTTCACTGATAAAACGATTTCGTCATCTTATCGTAGATCCGGAATACTACTGCTATAGAAATAAAAGTAATTATCAATCAATAAAAATCAGAAAATGCTTATCGAATCCGTAATTTTTGTACTATCAAATATTACGATAATAGTTTAGTAAAACATCTACCTAGCTAATGAAGGTATGATTGTTGTATAATTAATACTAGTCACTTGTAAGTGGAACCTGTACTGTATTTTTCTTTAGGATAAAAAGGTGGAAGGAGTGAGACTACTAACTGTATAGTAGCTCTTCTGGTAACCTGTGGTGGTATTGTTTTTACAAACATCAGCGTTTTCCTTACTACTAAATAATTAATCTAGGGTTAAACCCAAACAGATGAAGATAAAGAGACTTGATTTTTTTTTGTTTTGACGTGATTTCCAGTTGAAAAATATTCATAACGGTGGGTAATGCCCACAAATAACGAGTAACAAACGTTGGGTATAATCAGTTAAATTCGTGGCACCGGGTTATGCCGTCAAATATGTAGAAATGCTGTTCTTTGCTTTTTAACTATTTTTTATTTTTAATGCAATTAGTGATGTAAGTAACTGTTGAGAACTTTTTTTAAATATATGGACAATTATTGTATTATAGCCGAATTCATTGAGACCTCAGGCAAATTGGTGAATATGCCAGTGGCATATTCTGTGGCATAATGCCACAGATATACGCAAATTGTTTCTTTATCCTTAAAACAAGTTACAATTATTGCATTGAAATGTAAACAAGTTTTTATTTTTTTTAGTTGCAGACATTTTCTGTTTAATATGAATAATCTTATGATTTTTTTATTTTGATGTTTGCCGCACTCAAATAGATCTTGAACTTTGTTATGTTGAACTGGTTGTTATGGTTAACCAGTTCCATCTCAATTTGCTAAATAAGCGTTCTTGTATGCTTTATGAAACAAAAGAATATAAGTATTGTAATTTATTGATATAACAAGAATTTTTCCGTCCATATATTATATTTTTTTTTACTTGATGCGATTTTATCTTTACCGCCAACTCACGTTTTCTTTGCTATCGTCATTCTAAAAACGATAACTATTTATTAACTTTGGCAAATATGTTAAACTATATATAAGTATAAATTTATGTATTACAATTTCGAATTGTATCTCTATACTAATATGGAAAGCTATTTTCTTCTTGGTTACGTTGAAAATGTACAATAATTAATAAGTTAATTAATATTATAGTTAATATTTAAAACTGTTTCGTTAATAATTTTTGCAAGGTTCGAAGTATAGAGTAAAAATGTTTTTCTGCTGAAATAACGTCTGGATACTGGAGATGAGGGCTACGTGAAATACGTATATGACAAACGGGAATGATATTTATCGCAAAGTCCTCTTATCTTACCAATGACTAGCCTTAACCCCACTGAAGCATTCGAATGGTGAATTATAAAATTTAGTCCAGTTATGAAGATACATTATATGATTCTATTTGTATAGTAGATGATACAAATCGTTTAATGGAATAATTAAATTGGTTGTTTAGAGTTAAAACAAGGTCTTGCAAGGCCGTGACGTCGTAGATACCGGTTTCCAATAATACAACTCACATTACCGGTTTATATATTTTTGTACGTGTCAAATCTCAAAAGGTTTTAATAAGGTTTTAAATTATACTTAATAGTTTTTATGGGTTAACAAAACTTTAATATTGTTACTAGCTGATCCGGCAAACGTCGTTTTGCCATGTATATCATTTATAATAAAAAATAGGGGTTGATCGTAGAGGGGTGAAAATTAGGGGTTGTATGTATTTTATATAAAATAAAAATAATTTATCTAAGATTTAAAAAATAATAATTTAGGGATGGTCTACCCTTTACATTTAGGGGGATGAAAAATAGATGTTGTCCGATTCTCAGACATACCCAATATGCACACAAAATTTTATGAGAATCGGTCCAGCCGTTTCGGAGGAGTTTTTTTTTTTTTTTTTTTTTTTTTATATAATAGGGGGGCAAACGAGCTTGCGGGACGACCAAAAAGGGTAGTCCACGCAGCCCATAGACACCCATTTTAGTGGGTGCGTTGCCGGCCTTTGAGGGAGGAGTAGGCTCGTTTTTTAAAAATTTGGAGGTCGTATCTCTGAGGGAAGACCCCCCCCCGGGAGCCGATTCCACAGTTCGCTAGTTCGCAAAAGAAAATGCCTAGTGAAGCGGACCGTGGAAGACCTCCAACCATCAAGATGATGCTGGTGAAATTTAGAGGTCGTTCGGCTCGTACGGTGTTGAAAAGAGGCAGGAGGGATCAACCCAAACAATTCTTCAGAACACTCTCCGTAATAAATTTTGTAAAAAACGCAAAGAGACGCAATGTCTCTGCGTAGCGATAGAGAATCAAGCCGATCAGTAAGACATTGGAGATTGACAATTCGACAAGCCCTTCGCTGAATTTGGTCAAAAGGAAGAAGCTGGTATTTGGGAGCACCGGCCCAGAGATGCGAGCAGTATTCCATATGAGGTCGTACTTGAGCTTTGTAGAGCTGCATACGTTGCACCTCAGTGAAATACTGCTTAGCCCTACCCAAAACACCCAGCTTTTTGGAAGCCAGTTTGGCTTTTTCTTCCAGATGACTGCGAAATTGGACTTCTTTCGAAATGCCAACCCCAAGGATACTGAGGCTGTGTGACGAACTAAGGAGAGCGCCTTCAAATTGGGGAGATACGACAAAAGGATCTTTCTTGGCAGAAAACGAACAAACCTGAGTCTTTGAGAGTTTAACTACAAACACCGCGACACGAGAATTTTATATATTAGATTGTCGCTAATTAAGTTTTTATTACAACGTTGAACCCCCCAGAAATATGTAATGTAGGGCGCACAAATTAGTGGTAATATTTTAAATCATATAATGTGTGGTTTTACATAATATTTTAATATCGGAATCAATCTATGCTATGTATGTATTTGTGTAATCGGTATGATTGTAGGTACGTCCTGTTTCCATTGTTATAACTTGAGTAATGTGTGTAATTTATATCGCGTTTTTATTCCCCACTTATGGCCAATTACAGTAATCTTTCTATGGTTCAGTGATTTAAAAAACAAGTTGAAAAATTTGTATAATTCCCGTAGTGCGTAAGGCGAAAGGCCTTTAGATATCCTTTTTTAAAGTGCATAGTGTGCATAGTGAAAAATCAAAATTCACATTAATAAACATGAAATATGGTTTTACAGTATGAGATTTAATTATGATTACAGATACGTGTTAAATGCTTGATAAACAGCCCTGCTATTCTGTAACTCACTTCACGAACTCACACAGCGGTTTTTGCATCGGCGGTCGCTCTCAAATCAGTCGTAAAGCAGTCATTTTATGATTTGGCATTCTGATAAACAATAAACTACAAGCTCCCACCTTTTCAGAATGCCAAATCGTGAGTGAGTTCGTGAAGTGAGTTACAGAATCGCAGGGCTGGCCTTTTTCGAAACGTCAACTAAGTTTTAAACATGTGTTCTTTGTTTTTGTGTTTGTTTTAGTTAGAACATTTTCATTCCAAACCATTAATAAAAAATAAAAAATATCCTTTATGTGAAGTACACTATAACTACAGTAAGTCCATATCTTTTAAGTTTTACACTAGTACTCGACCTCCGATGGAGTGAAGGCCTCCTCCAGATTCTTCCACTTATCCCTATTTGTTGCGACAGTTTTCCAGTTTTTTCCCGCTATCCCTTTTATTTCATCTTCCCAAGTTTTCGGTGGGCATCCTCTCTTTCTTCTTACCACTGGGCACATTTCAAACCATCATTTAACTTAAATCTTGATGGATCAAACAAAACTGATTAGTAAAAAAAGTTGGTACCTATAATAATTGGCTTTGTGGTTAATTTATTGCAATTTTTATTTAGCAATTAATTCTCATTAACAGAAATACGTATGTTGTCGTGGCCATTAATTAATTTTTATTTTGTCACGATTGTGTATCATGTTATCAAGTCATTGGAGGGCGTTATGAGAATTGAGATAACGTGTTACTAATTATATTAATATTTAAATTATCGAATTGTCAACGTATTGTAACAACTAGTTTCGTATGGAAAAGTTGAGTAGCACTTCTTGAGCGCTAAGGGCCCTTTTTAAGGGGAACACAAAATCGTTTAAATAATAGATTGTATGAAACATTGATGCGTTGGAGCTGTCAAAATTGTCATTATATTGACTTATACTGGACTTAACCAACACGAAGTTCAGACTATTTTTCACCCTCGTGGTTTTCTTAGTGGCATAGTTGGCATTACTTATGATGATTTATAATAAGAGGCATAAAGTATGAATGACACTTTGATTTGTTACGCTTATTACATTATACGATATTACACAATTGATACCGTGTTTCTTGATCAGTATGTTGCAGCTAGCGATTTGTGGACATCCTGTCGCGTGATTTGCAATTTTGATATTAAAAGCGATTTATTTTTTAACTGCCTTACTTGGTACTTAAGTTTTGAATGTACCGCCTGTAGTGTTGACTACAGCGCATTACAATGCGTCTTGGTTGTAACTTAGGGATCTGCGATTTCGCTTTGAGCTCCTAGGAAAGACTTTGAAGGCGCAGAGTAAGATGACTATCTATTAGAAAAAAGATTACAAATATAAATTTTTTTCTTCAGATGTCAAGACGATCCTCAAGTCGGTGTCAGGAAGACTGCGGTCGGGTGAGCTTACTGCAATCATGGGACCCTCTGGCGCGGGAAAATCTACCTTGCTCAACATTCTTACTGGCTACAAGTAAGTTGACAATATAAATTTAAGACTCGCTTGTACGGGGAAGGAAAACGATGTTAGAAAATTATCAAGAAATAGACACAGAATGTTGCCAAGGATTTTAGCGCCACTAGTTGGAACGAAGTTCCTTATCGCGCGTTGTGAAAGGGGGCTAGACGGAAAAAATTCTTACGAAAATTTGTCACGACACTTTTTTGCTATTTGCTATTGTAATACACCGGTTCTCGTCCGATCACCAAAGTTAAGCAACGCCGGGCGAGGTCAGTACTTGGATGGGTGACCGCTTGGAAACACCTCGTGATGTTGGCTTTTTTTTTTCTTTTCGTAGGGACAAGAAATTAAAACTATTTTTGGAATCTCTTAACTAAATTAGTAGTAGTAAACGTACACCAGAATCCCTGTACAATAAATGCGGGGTCCCTAGTTTCCTTGCAAAATACAATACCTTTAAAAAATATTCATTGTAATTACAATAATTGTAATCTGCGAATTCAAAACTTAGTGAACTAATATAACAACGAGAACACCTTATACAAGGAGATGAACCAGATGAGACTGAATTAAAATATCTGAACCACGAAATACGAAATATGCTTATTAATTGTGCCACTTAATTTTATATATTTTAGGTTATTTTACTATTTAAACCCAGCGAAGCACAAGGACATCATACTTCTTCCTCTTCTAGATTCCTGGTCTCTTAAAACTTTAATAGACGATGAAATATAATATTGGTGTCGAGAAAATCTATCATACTGTTATGATACCATTTAAAATATAAATTAATCGAAAGGAACTTCGTTCCATCCGGGTGTCCCTTGACACCTCTCAAGTTTTTTTTTACATATTTCGTGTATTACGCGGTTCGCTTTGTATACTTAAATTTTTGTTTGTCTGTTTCAATACAACATTGTTTAATTCCCTGGTCTCATTTAGATGTAGCAATCGCCAAATCTCAAAGGTTTTGGTGAAAACCCTTATTATCTTTAAATTATTATCTCATTACTGTTTTGTATTAAACATTACAAATAAAATAAACTTATAAAAACACAAAAAACCACTTCGAGATTTTCTTAGTGCCTGAATGAAAACAAAAATCTTTCACTTAACTAGAGAGTTAAAAATATTACAATCAAAACAACAAAAAAAACAGATTAAACAACCTCTACCTCTTACCTCCTGACTATGCATCATTGTAACTATTATATATAATGTTCCAGCAGACTTTTTACGCCCACACAGAGGAAACTGTGAATTGAATCGGATATACCTAATGATTTCCTAATATGCTAGGCCTGGTGATAAAAAATTATAATGCTTACGCTTGGCTATCGGAGCCACGGAGGCGTTTGTTAATGTCTGATAACAATCTTGGCAATGAACTATTTCCTAAAATAACGGTTGAGCAAGGAAATAATTTTATTTTTATCGCAATCATTTATAATTTCATCAAAGAGGAAAAATCCTCGCTAAACATAAAGTAAATCTATATATATATATAAAAATGAAACCCGTTTTCCGTTGTCACGACATAACATGAAAACGGCTTGACCGATTTGTCTGATTCTTTTTTTATAATACTCCTTGAAGTACGAGGATGGTTCAAATGATGGATGGATAAAAATTAAAAAAAATTAGTGAAAAAGTCTAAAAACAACACTTTTCTATATTCCCATACAAAATATTCGTAATAATATTTAAAGGCAATTTGAACTTTAATACCATATCATAAAGTTCAAGTGTTAGTGGAGGGGTTCCGGGAAAGTAAATTTTTATTTTTTGACATAATGTATTTGTTGTATTATCAACTTTCTTTTTTTTATCTTACTAGCTAGACCGGTGTCCCGAATAGCAGAATAAGTATTTAAAAAAAATAAAGAATGGATTGTTAGGCGGTACGATGTTCGCCAGGCCAGCTAGTACGTAATAATTTTCTTGTTTATATTCTTAGGGTCTGTTTCACAATGTATGGATAAAGTACCAAATAGCTATGCAACACATAAATTATTTGGAAGATAAATTGTTCTATTTGACATTCATCGGACTCATAACTTTTGATGGACTTTATGTGACGAATAGCGCTATCTGACAGTCGTGAAACGCAACAATATTGTTTATCCTACAAATAAGTAATAAATAGCTAATTTGGAACTTATGTGGAACTTATCCGTACATTGTGAAACAGACCCTTAATGCGAGTAATATCTCTAATATTTAGTATTTGGTGAGTTTTTAAAGACTTACTTTCACCATTCCTGTGTGACAAAGGAAATTGTCCCACTTTCACAAAGTAAAAGGCTGTTTTAAAATTACTTTTTATAAATATAGTCTTCGAGTTTGTGCACTATCATTCTAACGATTAAGTCTTAATTAGCCATTAGTGATAAATGTTTTAAAATCTAAAAATAACAACGTAATATAAAGTTAGCTGTAACGATTGTCAACAAACGCTTAATTTATGTGCATTAAAATTAGCATCATTAGTTTATAAATTACATTTTACGGAATAAATATCGTTATTATTGAGACTATTTAAAAAAAATATGTACAAAGAAAGTGTATCGGCAGTATTGGCCTTAGGGTGCGATTCTCGGTCGTCGGTTTGATTCCGGGCTGTTCATCACTTTCAATTTTAATTCTGTCTCCGTATCTAACACTCGTATGGTGAAGGTCATCGTGAAGAAACCGGCATATCTCATTATCTAGATTCTATTGTGTATATTGGATACATTTAAGAAAAATAGTCAATGTTGTTTTGTAAGTAGAACAATGACTAATAATATTCTAGATAATTACACTTTAAGGGTCAAAGATTACTTCGGAAGCGGGAGATGCAGTTTGCACGCAACAATACCCGGCAATACACGGCATATTGACGGCTTTAATCATAATTTTACAAGCGTTCATTATTCTAACTTTATATACCTTTACAGTGAAATCTATGCATTCATACAACGCATTTAAATTATTTACACTTCATTGTAACAGTCAAGAAAACAATTGTTTATTTGTGATGTTGTAAAATGGTTGTGAATGCAACTTATCGGAAAATTCTCTATGCTTAGACAAATATTTTTACTCTTTAAACGTCGTTCAACAACGTTTATTAAGGCACAACTTATTAATATATAATTTAAATTTCCAAACGAATTCGACGTACCAATTCTTAAAATTCTGGCAACGCACTTGCGAGCTATCCAGTAGTGTGAGTGAGTAAGGGCGGTATCACTTAACATCGGGTGCCTATTGTCCCTTTGCCCCCTATTTAAAAGAACCTTAAGGGATATAGAACGCTAATTATTTGAATTGTCTTAAATGTGATAAGTTCGAGTTCTTTTAAAAAATATTTATGTCATAACATCCGTTTATATTCGAAATACAAAACAAAGCCACTCGATAATATATCAATTAAATCATATACATTTAAAGTATACTTCACTCGAATGTGTGCAGTCACTTTACCTTGCTCTTAAGATCTCTAGTTGTCAAGTTCTTGTGGTTTTGGTGCACTTTCTCTTGTGACGTGAATTAATGTTTTTGTAGTGGTGAAAGCAATTTTGTACACTATGTAATTGAAGTTGTAGTTATTGTAATATACGCTATTTAAGAAAATAGTTGAGATGGTAAATATCGTTATGTAGGTCTACTTTAAAAACAACATGGTTGGCTGTCAACTTTAAAAAAATATATTTTATTTTATTCTTCTTTACATCTTTCTGTTTTTATGTGAGATTTGATGTACTTAAATGATTATAAGCGACATACAATATCTATACTAATATTATAAAGAGGAAACATTTCTAAGTTTGTAATAAATAAACTCAAAACCGGACCGATATAAAATATTAGTTCACCTACAATTATTATTTTTTACAATTAAATATTATTTCAAAAAAGGCTATACTTGTAACTATAAAAAATAAGGGTTCCCTCATTAAATTTTAATAATGTAACCCAAGGTGTTAAAAACTTACGACCGTGCGAAGCTAGGTACTAAATAATAAGCCGACGGTTTCCTTTACATCTTGGTTACGGGTGACTTACGGTGTTGATTTGCATTGGAGTGAAAGCTAATGCTAACCAACTAGTATAATCTAGTAAAATTTTCCATATTTGTAGTCTGACTGGGCATTGAATACATGTTTATATGTAAGACTACGTAAATACCTAATAAGCATACGTTTTATATGCAATTTTTCCCCAAGAACCAAACGTCGTTAACCACGTAACATTTAAATAGACATTCCCGATCAAATGTAATTACAATATTAATGTACGTGTGTGTGTATTATCGTAAATTGTATTCGTTAAATTTTCATGGTTAAACGTTTCTGGAAAACATTCGGCAGATAAGTCTCAGAAAGTACTGTATTCGAATAATTTTTATTTAAGGCTCTTCCGGTAAGGTTTTACCTTGGTATTCAACAGAAGATATAGTGTAATTGACTTTTAATGTTAAGGTTTTTCCCTTTAATTACATAAATATAATTACAATAGTTCAAGCTTTTGCCGTATGATGTTAATTTGGCTAATGAGCGATAAGTAGTAGTAACTTCTTAGATTTATCTATAAATTAATTTGACATAAGGCAGAAAAAAGTATTTTAGAGGAAACTATCTTCTTACTACATACTGTTAGACTCAGCCGTAGACTGAAACAATACTTAGGAAATAATTATAAATCTTTTTATAATACTTTTAATTTGCACTGCGCACAATATTTATGCAATTAATATTTTTTAGTTATGACGTCTTTTGCTAAATTAAATTATTGTTATTTTCTAAACCAGTTCTTAAAATTTTGGAGACGACATTATCTATACGTCTTGAATATTCTGTCTTATCATTTTTTTCTAATCACAACTAGATTATTAGCACAATTTATCTATGTTATTATTTATCTAGTAAAGTAATTGTTTTTTGTAATGAGGTGTTTGGCAATAGATTTTTCAAGGTTTAGTTCCACAATCGACGGCAATAAATAGGCGACTGATTTTGTTTTATTTTGTATATCGCAACTGTTTATTAACTATATAAGTCAAGAGTGGTATCAACGGAACAAAAAATAAGTATAAGCGTACTAGACGTGAACGGAAACAAAAACAGAAACAGAAATTAAAAAATAAATGTAAAATATTACTTATTAGCATTTGGTTTTAAATTATTGTATTTTTGAGAACAAAGAACAGAGTCCTTAAGGTCATTGAACTGGAAAAGTATATGTCCATGTGTTTTGTAGCTTTTTTAACTCGCGTATAGGCGCAAAAACTGCAATCGTATTTCCTGAATTCGTAATATTATTTAAAGACGTATGATAATGTGTCTACTATATTTTACAGTCTAGTTTAAGTACTAGTGGTGAGAGACTTTTTTGTTTATCTGCGATAACTTGAAACTGGTAAGCCATTTCTATGATACCTCTACTTCAAGCTTAGGTTATGTTTATATAGGGTTGCAAAAGACATCAACGTATGTTTGGAAACCGGATTCTTGTTATCTAGCTGCCATTAAGTAGGTCATGCGGTCAATTTGTTCTTCATAGCATTTGCAAATGTGTCCTTAATTATTGAAATGCTGTAATTAGCAGACTAGCTGTATACCAATTTACACTTTAAATCTTCACTTGTAAACAAACCCAGAAATAATAATTGGCCTGTATAAAACGAAAGTAAAATGTAAAATTTAGCATGTTTTGATTATACATGTGCGAAATTATATGGCATAATATTTATGGACCCAACAAACACAGTAAATGATTAAAAATAAAAGAAGAACTTCATTAGTTTTTCACCTTTTTATCGAATCGTTGTGAAAGGATTCGCCTGGTGGCATTTAATCTATAATGTTAGCTAAAGTCATATCACACTACCACGTTTAGTAAGCAAGCGCGAATTCTAGAAATGCTTATACAACAATTTTGCAATCGCTTGAGTTTCTAAGGGAGGGGATGTAAGACCGATATTCGTATAAGTTTTTAAAACTCGGTGTTGGAAGAGGATTTAAATAAATTAATATTATACATGAAAATTGATTAACTTCTTTTTCATGGTTTGTAAAATCTTGAACCCATTATGAATACGATGCATTTATGATGTTTTTATTTATTTAAAAATAAATATTATATTAAAAAACAAACAAAAGTAACAATGAAAACTAATTAGACTCTTTACCAGGCAAACACAGCAGGCTTAGTACTTTAACTACTTCTATTAAAATAATTAAAAGCTATAACTTATATATTATAACTTATCTCAAGATGTTTTTTTTATAAATAATACCTATTCTACTCCCCTGCCATAGATAGTGTCCAGGGACTTTTTCTATCTCAAGATGTTGGAAAAGATCTTCTGCGTTCATCTAGTCTTCTTTAAACAAATGTAAAAAAATCTATAGATATACATATATATGAATAAAAGATATGGACATTTTTAAAAAAATATCGTAAGTTTAGTATTTGTTATCAAAGTTACCAATTCTTATATAGAAATAACATATGTTTAATAGAGGTAATATGTTTAAAGTAGGTAGTAAACAAACTTTAATTCACGTTTTTATAACAAGGTATATTAAGTCCGGAACTGAAACAAGATTTTAATTTATTCAAGAAATTAAGTGCTAAAGTGCATACTGATTATTATTTTTGTTTCTTTGATCAAATTTATGAAAGTTTTTGTGAGCGTGTATAATAAATGATACTGATTTTACTGATGTTCATTTGCCGTTAGCACAGGTATCGAGAGAGAAATCTTAAAATTCATTAAAAAATAAATAGTTGATAAGCAGAGGGATTATTTATACACTATATGATGTGACGATGCTTTAAGTGCAAATTTGAAGGTTATTTTTTGTTATCACTGTAGATTTAATTACAAATTATTTATATTTGGTATAAGTCTGTTAATTCCGCATTAAAATATTGTATGTATGTATTCTTACTGTCGTACATTACATCTACGATTTTTAGATAGATTTAAGTTTTACTTACGTTTTAGAATATGCCTACGTGTCTACTTTACTTATAAAACCAATTCAGATAAAATACCACTTATAGTAGCTGAGACATTATTTTAGAAGTTTGTCAAAAGTGTTTCTTTTACCAACTCTTTCATTTTTTACTTATGTTACCGTATCACATAGGCAACTGCGAACCCTCGTTCACCCCAAAAGGGGTATCTTGGGAAAACCAGACGTTTAGCTAATAATTCACCCTTCAGTTGCTACTGAATATCTCTCGCTTTCTATTCAAGAGCCTGTGTTGGATGTCTTTGGACTTTCACTAGATGGTCTAGGGTGGGCTGATTGCAATACAAATAGTTGGTAATTGAAGATCTTTTTAAGAGCGCTCCAAGGAGCAGCACCATTATTTTATGGATATCTTACATTTCAATAGGTCAAGTAAACTATTTTAAGGGTATATCCTTACTTGGGTACAATACCTTTTGCGGAAATAACAATCTCAGTAATGATATTAAGCTATGAGAGTCGTGTCCTTTTATCGTCCCCTTGACTTTTGAGAGTAACATACTGTAGAATACATTGTAAAGAAATCAGTTTAAAATATATGTAAAAGATCCTGGTAAAGTTTAATCATAATTTAGACTTTTATTTAGTGGAAAAATCGCAAAAGTTCGGTATACATTAATACAACGGTGAATATTTATACGTGGATTTGGAATTGGTTAATAAGGGGTGTTGTTGTGTTACAAAATTACGTAGTCTGATGTCCTCTGTGGTTTCAACTATAATGACAAACACATAACTTATTGTTATTCGTAGATGATGACGTGTTCTGGTTTCCTTTGACGAACATACTCAAACTCAAAATATCTTTATTCATATAGGTAAACAAGTACACTTATGAATCGTCAGAAAGAAGTTAATTTAATTGTAAATTTACGTCAACGATGTTAATAATATTATAAAAAATATCCCAGGCTGAAGAAGACACGAATGATGTTATTCAACGGAGGTTTAATGTCCTCCATTATTGCTTTTGCTACTGATAAAATGATTAGAGTAGATCAATGAACGTTTGTATGTCCTGTTAGGATATTGGTCATATGCCACTTATATCATTGTACTTTCTTGATTCAAGTATCAAGTGTAATAAGTGTAGTAGTGTTCATGATCTTTGTCATGTTTACCCGTCGTTATTTCTTGCGAGATTTTAGTCGTAACAAGTAGAAGCAAAAACGTTTAAATGAACATCAAGGATAAACAGATGCTACTCGTTAATGCTTTTAATTAATATTTAATACGAGTAATTCTTTGTAATAAGATACCAATTATACACTAAGTCACAATCAATTTTTTTGCTTATTCTTAGATGAGGGCTAAGCCAAAACTGTTTTACTTTACTTGTATACAGTAAATTTCATATATTGCGTATAATAAATGTATTCTTACTATAATCAGGCCAAATAATCTTTAATGCAAAAAAGCATTCGCTGTGATGATAATGAGAATGAAGTGAGAAATATTTATAATTCTGCTAAGTAAAATATTTTATGCAGCATTAAACGACCTCGGCAGTCACAAGGAACACCTTGAACCTTGTGTGACTTGAATATTCTGAAGACATTAAAAGCGTACATTTTGAATAATTTAAATTACATTTTGCTTATGGCTGTTGGATGGTTTCGACTGATGAGTTTAATTATCAAAATGCCTGTCGGTAAACACAAAGTGATAATGCTTTCAAGCTTAAAACTTGACTTGGAACATCGTTGCGAATACAAACCTACCTTAAAGTAGGCATTTGCAGAGAGACGGGGAACCATAGTCAATTCTTTTTTTCATAAATCGTATCTTTGCAAGTATTCGATGATTAAAATATTGTCACTCAATTAAAAAAAAAATACGTACGTGACGTAACCGAAGTTTAAGTTGAAATATATACATATAATAGAGTGGCAGGGCTGGCAAAATGCCACGGGCCCCGACCCAAGAGGGCTCCTGCCCAAGAGATATTATGTTATATGGATGAATGTAAAGTCTCCAATACGCATTGGGCTAGCGTGGGGACTACAGACCATTCCCTCTCGCCTAAGAGAGGAGGCCTATAGCCATTAGTCGGACTTTCAGCGTACTTAATTATACAACGTGTAATTGAGTACGCCGAAAATCTCAAAGTTTATTCAAATTAAACTGAGTACAACGTGACGTTTTTACTGATAGGGCCCCATCAAAAGAATTTGCCACGGGCCCCAGATGGTATAGTTACGCCACTGCATTTTAGGTAATAATACAAAGAGTAAATAATAAAAACCACAAATCTTACACATATATTTTAGTCAAAAGTACCTTGCATTAATGAAATAGTAATATATATATGTAAGTGAATTTTTTATTTAATTTTTATTACTATAACTTATTTCGCCCGGAAGTGAACACAAATTTAACATACCAAATACGTGCTGCATATCTATCGATCTTCCGCTATCAATTCCTATGTACGCTTACCTGTTATCAAACGTTCAAGGAAATATATATTTAAATGTATAATTACTAAGTTTATCAGATATGACATTGTTTTTGTTAGAATATGATTTGTTTCAAGGCTATTATTTTTTACAATGTTTGAGGTCAGCAGTGCGGTTCATGTAACATCATTATAAATTTGTAAAATATTGTTAAATTAATTTTGCTGTTTCTATTCGCTTTGCTTTAGTTTTTCTTTCGGTTCTTGTAATTCTCATCACGATGTTCTAGAAACATCAAAGTACAAACATTCTATTACAAACAATCTTCTGTGATTACGCGAATACATTTAACCATTTTATGAGAATCTAGAGCGGATAATTACATTTCTGTTAAAAAAATCAACATTAATATATACACATTAAATTTTTTTATACTAAAACACAATACTTATGTATCCTTTCTCTTCTGGAGATTAGCCTAATAAGATAACAATCTAAAATGTATAAAATGTAATGAAATTTCCTTTGTTCGCAGAACGTCTGGTATGGAAGGCAGTATAACAGTAAACGGCATGGAACGCAACCTGTCTAGTTTCCGCAAGCTCTCCTGCTACATTATGCAGGATAACCAATTGCACGGTAACCTGACTGTCGAGGAGGCTATGAAAGTGGCTACGTCGCTCAAACTGCCCAGCGCTACGTCAAGGGAAGACAAGGAGGAAGTGGTCAGTTATTTATTACGTTGTTCGTGCAATTTTGATGGTTTAATGGTAAAAATGTTATATTGTATAGTATGTCACTGGCCTAAGTATGTAATAAGTTAATTATTTAAATATGTTCGACGTTCTGGTGGACAGAAAAACTGTGTCCAGTTTGTTTCCACCACACCAACTACTTTATATTTAAGATGATGTATATTATAAATAAATAAATAAAATATTATTTTTATGAGCAAAATAATGTTTATAAGGTAGAAACTCTGTTCAGCTGTTAAATTCTTATTTATTCGTAATATTATCTTTCTATAAATCGCAATATTGGATTCGTCTGGACAAAAATGGAACAGAAATAACAAAGAATCAATGTCTTGTACGATTTAGCCTTTTTGTTTTTTCTTATCCTCTATAAACGATCTTCCAGATTCAAGAGATCCTCGAAACACTTGGTCTAGCCGATCACCTGAAAACCATGACTTCGAACCTATCTGGAGGACAAAAAAAGCGTCTTTCAATCGCGTTGGAGCTGGTTAACAACCCACCGATTATGTTCTTCGACGAACCAACATCTGGTCTCGACAGTTCTTCTTGCTTCCAATGTATTTCCTTGTTGAAGACATTGGCGAGTGGTGGTAGAACCATTATTTGTACCATTCACCAGCCATCTGCGCGTTTGTTTGAGATGTTTGACCACTTGTATACGCTCGCTGAAGGCCAGTGTGTTTATCAAGGCAGTACTGGAAGGCTAGGTGAGTTTTATATTAGCATATGTACGCTGCGATAATACACAAATTTATAAATATAGTCGAATTTTTAATTAGACGATATTAACTGACGTTTACGGTGTTGTCAGTTTTTAATGAAATAAAAATAGTGTTGTGACAAAGTAAAAACCCCTGAATTAATAATCGGTGATGGCACTAGTCGCCGCGCCGCGCTTTGTAATAAGACGTCAAAAAACTGATTGTAGTTACATAGTACTAGTACCTAACTTATATCAGAGCACTTTTATACAATTTTGAAATAGAAATAATATTCTTTTATTGTTTGAAATGATTGACTATTCACACTCATTGTTCATTCATCTGATTGAACAAGAACTGAACGCATCACTATTACTTTAAATATGGCAACATTATTTTAAGTGACATTAGCTACTGTCAGTTGGCTTCGTCTAATTAAAAATACGACTATAGGTTTCTTTTCTACTCTTTGCTTCAATGGTTATTAATACTAATAATATTGGCTAAGTTAAGATAAGCTTTAACAAATTTAAATATTCATTAATTGTTAAGTCAATAGCCTTCAAATATGTAGTACCCGGTAAACAAGAATGTTGAAAATCATAATTGAGCTTATCTATTGCCTACACTTGTACATTGTAGATTACTTATATTTATGACGACTCATTGGTCTAGTGGTTAGTACCCCTGACTGCGAATCCATGGGTCCCGGGTTCGATCCCCGGCTGAGGCGAACATCGATGTGATGAGTATTTTGTGTTGTTCTTAGGTCTTGGGTGTTTAAATATGTATTTATATGTATATCTATCTATAATATGTATGTATATCCGTTGCCTAGTACCCATAACACAAGCTTCACCAGCTTAGCATGGGACTAGGTCAATTGGTGTGAATTGTCTTTTAAAAAAAAATAGAATTTAGAATTAAAAATGATTTATTCTTGCTGCTTCGCTGGAGTAGCTATTATGTGACAATATAATTTGTCTCCTTGAGTGTAGGAAAACTGTGCCGCATTTTCTTTAGGTATTGCTCTTGACCTTTGCCTACGTCAATAGGGAAATACACATATTAAAACATTTGCATTTTTTAAATATAAATCCACCAGTTGGTTCTTGCTACTTTGATAATTGAATAGGTAGATGTAATATTGATATTTTTATTGTAATCAGTTATTGTGATAGATATTGACAAAGATTTAAAAAAATTGTACAGACACGCGAATTTGACTATTGTTTATATAAGAAAGATTTTTATTTGATTAGTTGTCTAATATACTGATGATTTTTTCTACTAAGTTTTGATTTCATGTAAATTAATACATTGTATGGAATTTTCTTTCTGTGCGCAATTAGCATATGCTCCGACAGTGAGGCAAACATCGTAAGAAAACTGGCATCTCTCAAACCTAAAAACCCATGTGTTTTTTTTTTTTTTAAAGACAATTCACACCAATTGACCTAGTCCCATGCTAAGCTGGTGAAGCTTGTGTTATGGGTACTAGGCAACGGATATACACACATATTATAGATAGATATACATATAAATACATATTTAAACACCCAAGACCTAAGAACAACACCAAATGCTCAACAAATCGATGTTTGCCTCAGCCGGGGATCGAACCCGGGACCCATGGATTCGCAGTCAGGGGTACTAACCACTAGACCAATGAGTCGTCTAATGTCAGACGTGTCAGACACAGAAGGCTTATACCTAACCTATATATAAAATAAAAATGATCGAAGAATCGGATGCAATCTGACGCCAAGACCCATATTGGGTTGTAGCGCCACTTGAATATTATTACGCTTAATACATTGTAACAAATATTGTATATATTGCAACTATGTTAAAATTACTAACATACATATTTGCATTTGAGAATGTTTTTTATTAATGACTCAACAAATGAGTTAATTATGGTTATTATTTATTAAAACAACTCATGCAAATAATTGGTTTGATGATAATTGAATTGGCTTTTTGATTATTTTCTGATATATATTTTTTTACATTTTGTGCTGTAAATAAATAAATTATACATACTCGTATGTTTTATGTGAATAGTAAAATAAATTTTTCGCTATGAGTTTAAGATTAAGGTAAAAAGTAAAAAGCGGGCCACATGTTTAATCCTAAGATATGAGTGAAAGGAAATGGTAGGAATGAAAATGGCAGTTTGTTCGGCCTTTCAACCTTATTTATCTACACCCTTATTAATAAAAAAAATATTACGTAGATATAAACAATGTGCTATCTGAAATGTAAATAAAAATATGAATAATTGGCTCTATATTGGCATATCGTTCTCAACAGTGGAATGGCTGGGCAGCTTGAACCTGCAGTGTCCGTCATACCACAACCCGGCGTCTTTCATCATAGAAGTATCGTGTGGGGAGTATGGCGAGAACACGAGCAAACTTGTCCGGGCTATTGAAAATGGAAAGAATGATATCAGGTTAGTATGTAATTTGACGAAGGCTCCATAGGTTATCATATAAATAAATAAATAAACACAGTTATATTCTAGAAATTGTTTCTATCCATATGCTCAATTTTACCTATTCATGCTTTTACGGAGAAGAAAAGCGTTCAAGTATTACGTCACGCAATTTTTGGAGATTACTGACCCCCCCCATGTAACGCGCCGTAACGTTTTTCTGTACCCAAGTAAAACGTTTCTTTACCACCTCGTGACTCTTTATAGTTAAAAGTTACCATTGTGTGGTGTAAAGTACTGGAAAGTCGAAAATAATATTAATAATAACGCGTAATTCAATCCCCGCCCCGCATCGGAACGTTTTATAAAAGGGAAAACAAAATTTGTTACGTAATTCTTGAACGCTTCCTAAGCCTGAAGGTGATAATTTAAATAATAATATCAAATAGACGAAACGATTGTGCGCTCCGATCCATTCTGATTTGTCAACAGCATCTTTAGTTCAGACGCGTTCATACGCAACTTCACGTTGTATTACGTCCGTTTCCAATGACAATCAAATATAGTTTATAATACCAGTATCAATTAATAGCTTCATAATTATATATATATATATTCTTTCAGAAATGGCAAACCATTCCCAACTCAACCGAATTACAATAACCAGAAAGATATGGAGGACTCTGCGAAGAGCGCTATAGGATGGAACGTAAACGATGCGTCCCAAATAAGAGATAAATTCGCCGGGGACGTACCAAATAGTGCGAATGGGGCAAACGGGACGAATGGTACAAGTAATTTGCAGAACGGTTTATTGCAGTTCGCCGCTAATGAAATTTCTAAGGGTAGTAAAGGTGAGCATAATTCTTTATCAACTAATGCGGTTTAAGTTACCCGGTTTCTTGTTTTGCCTTAGAAGACGTTATCAAAGCCACGTACTTGTTGATAGACTGATCAAGCTAAGGGTTAAGTTTGTATTCTACACACTCTAGTTATAGTCTGGCTAATGAAAGAAGATAATTGAATTATTTGAAAACTTTTGGATGGCAACACAGAATGTCATTGAATTTCTTAGGTTAGTATGATTTATTGTCTTGATACTTCATGCAATTACTCATTTTTATTTCTATATTTTTATTATTTTATATATTTTTCCGAATAGTTAACAGGTATAATAGCCTAAACTTTGTTTTATTGATTTTTTGGATTCTGATTTTGAATAAAGTTGTGTTTTATAATAAATATAGTATTAGTTTTCCATGCAATGCTAGTCATTTTAAGTATCAATAGTAAAATACTAAATACGTATAGTATTTAATTTCATAGCAATACAGTTACTATCAATGTAAAAAAATAATAAAATAAAATCAAGTATCAAGTAAGTTTAATCCACAAAATATATCAAACTTTTAGGGATACCATACTAAAAAAAATTTGAATTTGAGGCGCTTTTTCGTTATCTTCTTTCATTAGCCAGACTCTATGTATTATTTACTTTTATGCTTATTTCCGCAATTTTAAGTTGCTAGAAGGCATATTTTCGAAGAACTGTTGCTCAATTCACAGAGCTCAGTTATAGTCTATAACATCTTGATTGACCTGATTGCACAAATCATGTTCTCGCGTCATTTGTTTTTTTGATACTAAACTCTACATGGCTTTTGAAATAACAGAACCATTGGACTTTCATGACTAGTTTGTTATGATATTGAAATGAGAATTACATAATAGTTTATATTATTCGTTATAACACATATTTATTAACTTTATAGCAAGCACTACAAAGTTCGCGAAAAGTAAATTATGAATCTTCAAATAATGGTGAATTAAACATTATGTAATCTGGCATTTTTCTTCCAAACACGTAATATTTTCTGAATGATATCTACATGTCCTTATGTTATTGTAATTTTCTATTAATTAATAGAAAATTACAATAACATAAGGCCATTATGAATGCGCCATTGTTTGAAAGCCACGAAATTTTATATTTAATTTTTTTTGTGTTTTATATCCTCGCTCCCACTAAACACGGGCAAATAATTATTGGTTACAATTTAGGTGTTAGTACATACCAACAACGACCCTGATAACAGGGTTCAAAGTTAACAGATAACTTCCTGTTTACGTCCGCTCCGATGTACATGATACTGAATTTAAATATATATTTTTCACACGTAATTGTGGCTTGCGTCAAATAGTTTTCCCATAGACTAGAATCCTCAGTATATACTATATATATACAAAAAGTGGTGATACAGACTATATAATGTAATGTATAGAGAAATAATAAATAACGCTCCTTTTTTTGTTTATACATATATATTATACAAAGCGATGAATATGATTAATAGTTTTAAAATTGATTGATAAGTGTCGAAAAATATGCTTGTCATGAATTCCGTTGGTACATATTTACGCATACGTAAATGTATTAAAACCTGGCATGGCTTTGTCGTCTATAAGACTTTAGAATGGGTTATTAACCGTTTTTAAAAATGAAATAACTTTTGATCATTGAGGTTATATTAATATTTAACTAAACGTTTTTGTTAAATGAATTAAACGATGAGCGTTTTTAGTCTTTGACGTCAGTGACATGTGCCTTCTTACATAGGATCTGGAAAAAACATTTGAAATAATACCTAAACTTTTTTCGAATGTCATAAGTAACGTGAACGACCATGACTGTTTAATGCTTGGAAAATCTGAAACGCCGTTAATTTATCCAGATGATGCTTTTTAAAACAATCAAACGCGATAATTATCTATAACAAATAAGTTTATGTAACATAATTATAGTAATTAAGCTTCATTAGAAAATGACTACCTTTTTTTTTTGATATACGAGTTGGAAATGCATTAGCGCATCCCCTGCCCTCAAAAGTATGTGGGACTCGACCCACGCCAAAATCTCTGCTATTCAGAGACTGGGTGAGCAATACCCACTAAAACCACCTCGAGTAGTTCCTACAAAGCCGCGTTACAGAGGCTCCGGGGTCGCTGTCGCATTTTACCGGGACCAAAGAAAATGACTACCTACAATGCACTTTTGTAAAAAAGAAATCCTATAATTAATTGTATAAACCACAGAAAATGTGACAAAACATAACTATACTAATGAGCTATACTAATGATAATGGCTATAGAGAAAAATACCTCATAACATACATGACCCGCTATCGCCAGTTCAATTTGAAAATAAATAGTCATGATTAAGCGTCAGCTCATATAGCATAGAACCCAAAATGACCGATATTAATTACGACCCATGATTAATTTACACTTCAGGTACTAAATTGCTTAAAATATATTTTTAATGTATTTACAGCCGAGCCACTGGTAGTACAAATGGACACAGAGAAGCAAGACAATGCGGAAGTGGCCCTTTTAGGCACTGATGGATCCCCGCGTAGATATGCCACATCCGAAGCGAAACAATTCTGGGTTGTGCTTACAAGGACTTTGCTCTTCAGTAGAAGAGATTGGGTGAGTTCCTATAATATTGTTTTACTTCCGTCGTATTATTTTCTATAGAAAAGTCGTGCTGTTTTATACGCTTCATAAGAAAGTTTAGTACATATAGCAAATAAATAACAATGTATCCCCATGTACACTGTCGGTCGACTTATGTATAATTATTTTTCTTATTCTATTTCACTTCAAGAATCGCCTCCTAAGTATTGGAGATATTTTCGATTTTGCTAGCTAAAAGCACTAAATAGTGGCGTTTTGAATTTCTATCAAAAACATTAAATAAAAACTTGAATATTAAAGTTATAAATAAAAAACTTTATTGATGTTCCATATTATTTTCAGACACTTATGTACCTGCGTCTCTTCGCTCACATTTTGGTCGGCTTCCTGATTGGTGCTCTCTACTACGATATTGGTAACGACGGGTCCAAGGTGCTCTCAAATCTCGGTTTCCTGTTCTTCAATATGCTTTTCCTCATGTACACTTCTATGACCATCACTATATTGAGTTGTAAGTATTAATTTTTTTTATTGTCGATGATATTATTGCGTTGCAAATAAAATGGTATATTAAAATATAAATTAAAGAGTCAGATGAATCTTAGATTTTGGTCGATAAAATTTTATCATTTTTTAACTAACCATTTCAACACTAATACAATAACATAAAAATATAGCTTGTCGTTTACGTTTATTAAGCTTTTGCATAGATTATATCGCGGGCTTTGAGCGCGGTGACCGAATCAAGAAATTCCGTAACGAAAAAAATCTAACACACGATGACGTAATATAGGTGCTTCAAATACGCGTTAGAGTGGGACAGAACGCATACTGTGCATTCCCATCTCTCTGACGAGATTGGTGACGTAGCGTGAGCGCGGCCGGTGCAGCCGGTACGCGTTAGAGTGAGACAGACTATATAGGCGTTTTAGTCTTGAGTCTAGTAGAGTGGTAGATTGAAATAATATCAAAGAAAAACAAATACTGCATAAGTTGATAAAAAATGCTATGCAATAGCTTTACCGCGGCAGTCCCCGAGTGCAACACGTTTTTTTTAAATTAAATATTTATTCCTCGAACAAAAAAATTGAATTTATAAAAAATATTATTTTTATTTCAGTCCCCCTAGAGATGCCTGTCCTAGTAAAAGAACACTTCAACCGATGGTACTCGCTACGATCTTATTATTTGGCTATCACCGTTTCAGATATTCCCTTCCAGGTAAATGTCAGAGATTACTTTAATAATTTAATCTAAAATTACTTTACTAACTAAATCTTTAAGAAACTTAAGGTTTGCACAAAGAGAATAAAAAAAAAGTAAAGTTATCCAGAATTTTAGTGTTTTTGTTAAATTGAAATTATATTTATATAAGTTTTATTGTATTGTAATTTTCATTTTACAAACCAAAGATATAGAAAATATATATTAGCTAGAGCTTATTTTTGGTTAATAGACTGTGTTTTTTTTGCTTAATTTTAAACGGATAAATATTTTATCGTTTACATTCTGTGATTTTAACGTTAGGGTGACATTTAGAAACGAGACTTGGAAGAACTATGTCAAAATCCAATGCATTTTTATTTTTTACGTACGTAACGTTAAGTCTGACGTCACGTTAATAAATCCATAAATTCATTATTATCTTTTATTACAGGCGATATTCTGTATAATCTATGTGGTGATTGTATACCTGTTGACGTCACAACCGCTAGAGTGGTTCCGGTTTTCGATGTTCCTCTCTTCGTGTCTCCTTATATCGTTTGTGGCGCAAAGTGTTGGACTTGTTGTGGGTGCCGCTATGAATGTGCAGGTAATTTTAATTAATAACTTTATAAAAATAAATATCCATATATTTTGTATTTTATGTTTGTTTCGATTTTATTGATACTGGACTAAAAGATCAGTCCAGATACAATAATAAAAAATTTGTCTGAAAAGCACTAATTACAGTGGTACAATGACAGAAATATAGTGGTTTGATTTGTGGAAATAATCTAATATATAAAATTCTCGTGTCGCGGTGTTTGTAGTTAAACTCCTCCGAAACGGCTTGACCGATTCTCATGAAATTTTTTGTGCATAATGGCTATGTCTCAGAATCGGACAACATTTATTTTTCATCCCCCTAAATGTTAAGAGTAGTCTCCACACCTAAATTAGATTTTTTTAAATTTTTAGATAAATTTTTAATATTTTTATGATACAGCATTAAAAAATACATACAACCCTTAATTTTCACCCCTCTACGATCAACCCCTATTTTTATTATAAATGATATACACGGCAAAACGACGTTTGCCGGATCAGCTAGTACTAGCTGATTGAGACTGAGATTTTATTTCAACATATATACAATTAATGCTAAATTAAAATCTTTAATATCACAAGTCAAGTGACACACAAGAAAACAAAACAAAACAAAGAATTGTAAGAAGGAAAGTGCAGCAAAGCAATGTTATCGGCAGAAAAACCTTTTTTTAAATTAAAATACATTATTACAAAATTTCATAATATGTAGAATCTAATGTCTTACGAATACTTTTGTAAAACATGACATTTGAGAGTTGACAGTTGACAGTTGACAGTCTAATAGTATAGATAATAATGAAAAACAAACTATTCGTTCCGGGTTAAAAACATATATTAATTTCAGAACGGAGTATTTCTTGCGCCAGTGATGTCGGTTCCATTCCTATTATTCAGTGGTTTCTTCGTGTCGTTTAACGCGATACCTGTTTACCTGCGATGGATCACATATGTGTCGTATATTCGATACGGTTTCGAAGGAACTGCACTAGCAACGTATTCCTTCAATAGGACTAATCTTGCGTGTCATCAGGTATGTAGCAGATTTTTAATGTAATAATTAATCTATGAATTATCTTTTGTCATTTGTTAATACTGTATTAACAAAAGAAAGTTTTATTCAACTCAATTTATCAAGTGCTTTACAGTAGTCTAATAAAAATGATAACCATGTTAAGAAAAACTAGTTTTAAACTGATAATGTGAAGTAAATAGCTATGATCTATAAGGCTGATGGTATCTTGTCTATGGTTCCTTGCATGATATTAAAAAAAAAATGTGTGCGTGTACTAGGTGTACACACGTAAGAAGTGAAACTTCTTTATGATCTTATTTTTCGAAAAATGATCTACTATATGCAACTTAACGAAATTGGTTAAATAAAGTTTCACAAAAGGCTTTTATTATCATAGACATGAATACAAATACAATTATTTCATTTTACCTTATTACTACTAAGATTATTACAGAATTTCATTAATTGTAATAGAATTATTACTATCATTGTTATCGTTATTATATATTTTTGTTATTAATGGCTTCGAATCTCTTCGGATCAACCGTGGTAGGGACAAGAAAAAGATGGCGCGTAACCGAAAAACGTGACGATTTGCTACAAAATTTCTCCCATACGTCGATAAAAAACTTTCATTCCAACGCCGATAAAGAAGTTCCACTTCAAAAATCCAGTGCCACTCCAACTATATGGGTCTTGACCTCAGATTGCATCCGTTTCTTTAATCATTTTTATTTCATAGACAATAAATATCAGCCTTCTGTCTGACACATGTCAGAAGGCTTACGATTTTTTTCATCACTGTACATGTGAGAGATGCGCACAAAGAAAATCCATAAGTGCACAGTCGGAGCTCGAACTTACGACCCACGGTGTCGCAGGCTGAAGAAAACTAGGCCAACAAACTTGCATGATACATTCTGCTGAAATCGATAAAAAAAAACTCTAATACATTATTACAATTTCAGGCCTACTGTCACTTTAAGAAACCAGAGATAACACTAGAAGAGCTTGACATGACCGACGCAGACTTCACACTCGACATAGCAGCGTTGTGCCTCATTTTCTTACTCCTTCGTATTTCTGCTTTCCTCTTCCTTCGTTGGAAACTCCGCTCCACTAGATAGGTTAATTAGATGTAGAAGTACACGGAAATTTTGTCACTTTTGTGGACCCATCTTCCGCTTGGTTTCAATAAACTCGTCGTAGTTTTTATCTATGAAAAAAAAAAGATATATTTTGTCTTATTGGATATAAAGTGCTTTGAATTTGATGTAAAATTAATAAAAATTACAAAATTTTCGTGTACAGTTTTCACTGAAGTTATAGTAAGTCGGTGATAATGTGATAATATAATTCCAATGTGATGTAAGAACAATTATTATACGTATTTTTTAAATTATGCAGCTAACATTATTGAGGTTTGATTACCAAATCTTTGCTGAAAATACATTTTCCTTTAATTTTATATTTAAACTCAACTCGATCGAGGTCATAAGGCTGAATTCATCTGTATCCCAATCGTTTTAGTTGGTTCAAATTGAAGAAAAAAAAAAACAAAAAAAAATTATTGCCACGTGTTTAGGGAGCGTCCATTTGTAAAACGTTACGATGCGGGGCGGGGATTGAATTACGCTTTGTTAATATCATTTTCGACTTTCAAGTGGGTTCCACCACATAATTAGCTTACTAGTCTCACTAGGTGGGTACAGAAAAATGTTACGGCGCGTTACATGGGGGGGGGGGAAGGGTCAATAATCTCCAAAAATTGCGTGACGTAATACTTGAACGCTCCCTTACACCGATTATGGAATAATGAAACTATTGCGACTGTCACGTTTTTCTTTGTTGCTTGGTCACTGGTTAATAGTGCATGGTCACGTCAGAGCTTTATAATTTTAAGATAAGCTTTGATGTAAAATGTGATAATTCAATGTGTTAGTTCGAAATTATTTTTTATCGTTACGAAATTTAGCCGGCTCTAGAACAAAAACCAAGAAACTCTATTGGGACACAGTTGCTTAACCGACGGCAAAGTAAATGAAAAGTTACTTTTATGCTTTACATGATGAAGCCGCAGTGTGTGGCCTTATGAAAAAATATATATATTTTATTAATTATGAATATATAGTGACATTTGATGGTCACAAAATTAATATGAATATCCTACTTGAATTGATTTAGTGGTGTTTACCCTTATTAATATTTGGCGATGAACAAGGAAAAAGAGTCAAGTAGATTCAAATCTTGCCTTTAACTTGCCATCCTATGGAGTTTTTGAGACTTGTAATCACCCAAAAATATAAATGGACTGTCAAAGCTTTGCAAGAGGTAATATGTCTCTACACAGCTGTGTGTAAGTTACCGTCGCATTTTAAGGAATTATAAATTGCTCAATATAAGATTAGTTATATAAACGTTTGGAAATATTGTATGCTTATTCGGCCATTACGAAATTTAGTAATATAAGTAACTTAATTAGGGATCATGGTTTATATTGTACTTAGTTAAGTAAATGTTTAGATAATGGTCCAATATTGTTGGTTATATGTAATTTTATATATTTTTAATAAATGGTTTAAATAAGTATAATAGTTTTATTACATAAATATTTTTACTTCGCTGAGTTTATATTGCCTGAGAGTTTTGAACAGTGGATAGCGTGCAATCTATACTCTATGGCATTAGTTACAAGGTGCAATATTAATTATTCTAGATCTCATTGTCTAAGAATAAATGACACTTCCACATTGATATACAAAAAACCCAAGATGCACAGTCTCGAATAAAAGTAACGCTCGAAAGTGTCCCGAAACACGATTTCTGTCCCTTTCTATAACAGTATGTCTATAACAGTATATGTTACAAGCATATATTATTGCAAAATCAACCTTACGCGAATTGCTTAAAGTTGTTATTACAACGCAGTGTATACGTACTTAAAGCAATAAAATTTTACGACCGACCGTGGTCGGTAGGACAAGATATTGAGTGGAGTCGAACAGGACTTTTTTATTTACAACTATTTAACATAATTTTAAATTTATCCGACTTTTCGGGTGCTTTACAGCGTGCGTGGTCACGGTGACTGAAGACAAAAGGTGTTGGATGTTAAATAGTTGTAAATTTATAATAATACATAACTTTAATCCGGTTAAAAGTTTTTTCTTTAAATTAAAAAAAAAACGTTAAATTGGCTACCTCCTGACCTACACTTTATATAGCGTAAATATATTTGTCAAAAACTACACACAAAAAAGTTCAAAAGTACATAAATTTATTTATAAAAAAAACACAAATAAATAACATCGACTCCACTTATTAGACGCGAGATTATTTGAAATGAGCGCACAATTTAAAATGTTGCGCTCATTTTTTGAGGACTTTTTTAGACGTTGAGTGTGCATCTTGGGTTTTTTGTATATCAATGCACTTCCATATATCATTTTCAGTGTATGAAACTCTGTCAGTTCATTTTGCAACAATTACAAAAGCTACTATTGTAGTTAAAAATAAATAAGAAGGGTTATATTTTTTATTAATGCTATATAAAGTATTCTTTACAAGCAATACACAAATAGCTTTATGTTAACATCTTACTTGCATACACGATTATATTTATCTATTACTATTTCTAATATGAAAACGACCGTCGAAAGGGAAAACCCAAATCCTAAAACATACCAGGGCATGATAAATTGGAACATTTTCTTCTTAATCCCGAAGCTAAATTTTGCCTGTCTCTCTGTTTTAAGTCGATCAAAGTGTCTATTTATCAAACCAGACTCTTCAACACGCCGACAAAGATGTTGTAGTTTAGTTTGCAAAGGAAAGCCCTTGTAAAAGTAAATTGCGTATAAAACCTGTGCCCGCGGATAATCTACGGTGTAAATCTTAGACTTACCAAACGAATCTAAATATTCAATTTCATCATATGCGTACAAGGACTTAAGGTAAACAGTAAAGTGATTAGAGGATTCCGCAACCTTATTCAGACTATCAACGCGTCGTTCACAGTCCAAAGCATTGTTCTTGACCACGAATATATCACTTGAACCTAATAATATTCTCCTCATGATCAAACTAATGCATGGTTTCAAATCATAATCCAAAATATCTTCCATACTGGAAATTTGATAATCTAGATGTGGGTGGAGGGTGAAACTGACGAGACTTGACTGGTAACAGCAGTTAATTAAATATGCAAAAAATATCCAGAATATAAATAGTCTATTAGTCCTATCGCCTTTTACCCGACTGCTTTGCTGAAGAAAGAAACCAAACATTTTGAGTATAATATTCTGCTTAGGTCGCTTGCGCATTATCAAGTACATTAATACTGAATATACAACGAACACGATAAATAAAGCTAACCAGATCCAACATTGAAACTCTGAGTAAACGTTTTTTAAATTGGAGACTGGTTTTGCCTTCGCTACGTGTAGTTGTAGATAATCTGTAAAAGTTACTCCTCCAGTGAGATAACCAAGAACCATAGCGCGTTGATGGGTAAGTAGCATTGCTCCATTTATTATGTCGGCCTCTCCAGTTTGTAAAGCACTCAGGGGGCCAACAGCCGACATATTGTCTGCAATGACGGTGAATTCATCGCTATTTATTTCGTAGGTAAAATTAATTCTGAATCCTTCTTTATCACTTATTAACTCCAAAATGTATTGTTCAATACCTTTATACTCAGATTGATTAGTAGCGGGGTCTATTGAGTAAGGAGGCATATGGGCACTCAAAGCTTGAAATGTACAATTTCGTATTCCAGTGCTAAGTTTGTCAAAGAATAAATATCGTCTATTGCAATGACCCAGCTTAGTAATTTTATTGTATCGCTTTCCGCAGCCAAAATCGTCGTATGGATTATAAGTCAACAACTCTAATGTAGCTGTATCATTCAGAAGTACTACATTCGTCATATGCTTTTTTAGGAGTATGTCAAAAATACATCTCGGATCGTAAGCATTTTTGAGAACAACAAGAAGTTTAGCATTAGCACTCCACGTCGTTGATATTGTGATGCGATGAAATTTGTTTTTGAAATCGTCACAACTGTTCGTAATAATCAAATATTCTCTATTAAACGGTAGACTGAATTTATTAGATGTGCTGGTTAATATCTGTACGGAAGTGTATTGCATTTGATTAATAGTGGGTAATATCTTGTAATTATCTCCATCAATGACTGTTATTTGTGATTTAAATTCAAAAATTTTTAATACAATATCCCGTACACAATCCGCAGTTTTATTATCTTCAGAGTCTATAATAAATTGACGAGAAAACGTAAATTGAATAAACAGTAAACAAATAGTACGTGTGCTCAACATTGTGTTCAAAACATTAATGACTTCATTCTAACTAAACGATAAGCTTCATAATGTTCAATCAGATTAGTTTTAGATTAATATTTTTTTTCTCGATCTACTCTCCTGCCATTGTGTCCAGGGACTTTTTTCCATCTCTTACATTTTAACTAAAAAGATATATACATTTAAATTATACTTATTCGTGTAACGCGTCTCGCGAGATACGACCTTGTATATTAATAACTTGGACGCCTTTAAAAATTAAATGCTTATTTATGCATTTATTTTACTTTAATACAACTTGAAGGAAAGTGAATACATCCTATTAAATGCCAATTTTCCATTTTCTGATACCATTTCATACTTAACCGGGAAACACGTTGCTAAGAGAACTTTATTGAAATTCGAGTTCAGTTGGTTGGGGCTGGTATTTTGAACTGCGTGATAACGTCAAATAAGAACCGGATGGAACCGTGCCGATCCGATGGACCTTTACTGCGCTCTCGTCTAAATCCAACTATATGTTCAGTTGTGTCAGCTACTTTCCATAATCATGACTTAATATGAAAATATAGGTGAAAACACGGGCATAAATTAGTAGTAAAAGCAACTCAGATCATAATTTCTTGTGGATCGTGACATCTCATTAAATGACATCAATCATTGGTTTTATCATTAATGGATGTTATATAATAGATGCATTAGTGAAGCTTAATTATGATAAAAGCTCAATTTGCCTCGAGGAAAGGAATTTTCATTCATCATTAATCTTGGTGCTCAAAGAATATCCGTATCAGCTTTTTTTACCTTTTATTCTACTGTATTCTAGACTGAGCGTCTCTCCAGGAGGTACATATTTTACATAAAATTTTCAAGCCTTTAATGTTTATTTATATTTACAGAGCGATTTTTGTTCGTTTAGAGCGATTATATTACAGTTTATCTATTTTTCAGTCGAACGCTGAATTACTTTTTCAACTACATAGTTCTATGGAAGGCGATTGGTATTTTGCATGAATAGAAAGTAGATAAAGAAAAAAAAGATTCTCATTTCAAATAAGATTATATAGTTGGTAACATTTATTTGTACAATTAACTAATATTCAAAAGGGAAATACTAAAAAGCAGCGCTACAGCCTTCAGATTTCTGTATCTATTTCGGGATCTTCTGTTTTTCTAATAGGCAAGTATAGTGGTACAGTAAAGGCCAAACACACTTTGACTATTGCATGCCGGTTTCCTCCGATCCGATCGACTTGTACGAGAGACTGTCAAATGCGCTCAACGACTGAGAGTTCATTAGTGCACAACCTCAGTAACGCGAATGGCACCCACCACTAGGCCAACACTGCGTGGTAAGAGCGTTTTTGTTTATAATCTAAAAACAAAAACAATATTCCTTAAACTTGTTTAATCAAACAGAAAGCGGCAACCTTCATTCGTGACTGCCTAACTTTTTATTTTGTATGTTTTCAATTTTGTGTAATTAAGAAATTATAAGTACATTTATTAAAATAATTAATAAACGCAAATATATAATAAAGAAGGAAGTTAAGATAAAATTCACAGCCTGTTTAACCACTTGCATTATTTTTCTTACGAAGCTCACAAATATAATACAAATACTTGTTTAATTTTTATAAAAAATTTCCGATTATAAAAAATATGATGATATATAATAATCTGTGTAAAATAAAGCAATGACACATACAAATAAGCTTTTGTGGTAGAAAATAGATATTCTATTTAGTTTTATACTTAGAAAGGATGCTAATGAAAAAAAAATATAGATCACCAGCAATTCGTGTATTGATCTATATTTTTTTATAATCGGAAAATATTTATAAAAATTAAACAAGTCCATATTTGTATTATATTTGCGAGCTTCGTAAGAAAAATAATGCAAGTGGTTAAATTGTTGTCCATCGAAATAGTATTAAAGTTATATAATTATTACGTATCAGAAACGAATATGTACACCATTCTGATGTTTGCAAAATAAAATTTAGAGAATGCAGTTAGCGCTCCTCTTTTATGTGACATTCGCCTGCGATCGGTCATTTACACGGTATTTAACTTTTTCTTAAAAACTCTTGATAAATGTAAAAAATTAAATAACTGCACAAAGCTCAGTTGACAGTCACGTATAAGTACAGTATATAATCTGAAAATAACACATACGATGGTCGTGCAGATTAAATAGACTGTTTACGTGATTTTAATAGTAATTCGTACCAAAGAAGTGCAAATAAATAAAACTAAAGAATTTTTCATAATATCATCAAATCTCGATGTACTGGACGCTTCGAGTGCTTTCCAGTAGTCGTGGTTTGCGAGAGTTTGACTCATGCCTGATCTTCCGACTCATTAACGTACTATAAACCTCAAATAGCTATTGAACGTTTTGTGGTTCTAGTGTCACTGATAATAATTAAGTGACAAACGTTTATTTAATTAATTTAGACTCAAAATATTATTTATTTATTTATACGTTCTAAAACAATGTGTATGCTTAAAAAAACAAGAAAATATGACATCACAAATTTAACATCCACGCATAAATTACATTAGAACATAAGCAATCTATCAAAGGAAAAAATTAAACAAACAACCACAAAATAAATTAAAACAATAAATAATAACTAAAAATTAATAATAACTAAAACTAAAAAGATAAAAAATAAAATAACCATAACAACCAAAACTAAATGAAAACTTAAACCTCATTGAGAGCATATAAACAAAGTTTCGGTAAGTTGGCAGACACTTATAAAACACATCAAATTTAGTGTGAAATCTTAAATCATATCAATGATTTTAAGTATGGGGGTGATGTCATTATTACAACATTTACTAATTGGCGCCTAAGGGCGTTGGGGATTGCTATAGGCATTATACCAAATGAGAAGAAATGGAAAAGGATAAAGCATACGACCAAGTGGGGCATCATTACCATCTCTGTATAGGTCAAAGAAATTGCAGTTTCGCGCTCCTCATTAAGCGTGACATTTGCCTGCTACCGAAGCCCATTCACACGGTATTATCTTTTTCTTAGAACTATATTAAAACATAATATATAATAATAAAGAGTTTTTCTCTTTAAAAATCTTAACACCCATAAGTATACAATTTTGACCAGAAGTCCAGGTATCAAAACATGCCATTCATCTTTGTCGACAAAAAATATCTGAATTGTATAAAATTGTAATTCGTTGTAAGTATAATAGAACAGAGGGTTTCAAAGCGGTTTTGATGGAATTCAAATTATGTACAATTAGATCAGAGTTCCCCAAACTTTTTTGTGTCGTAGACCCCTTGCCATGTTTTTCCGTGTTGGGTAGACCAACTTACCTGATATTGATTTCCTGTAAATTTCTAACTGTAGTGAAGTTTAGTGTTAAAAACTTAAAGTAAAAACACATGTTAATTTATACATTTATTAATTGAATTTAAATTAAAACTACTCAAAATAAAATTTTGTATCTGTTTGTTTGAAATGTATATGTTTTGATATTATAAGATAGTATGATGTAAGTAAATAGATACTATCAGTGTATGTGTTGAGATACACTATCGTGGACCCCCATTTTCAATTCATGGACCCCCAAATTTTTTTTCGCTGACGTAGACCCCTTGTAGGTTGTCATAGACCCCTAGGGGTCGATGTAGACCACTTTGGGAATCACTGAATTAGATAGTTATTATAGAGAGTTATCTTACATTTATCGACTTTATAGTACTTAACGGTGAAAGTAAGCTCTCAGGTTACAGATTTGTATTACTTTGTATTTCACTGAAAGTATTCGGTTGCTTAAAGAATCAAGGTTCTGATAAGGTAATCATATCAGGAATTTGTAGAAAAAATTGCATTTATACGCGCGAAATGTGTTTAATCTAAAGTCTCGCGAACATCGAGCTGACGTGAGTAGGTAAGAAGGGAGAAATTATGCCTAACAGACAACAATGGGTCTGCAATCAGTTACGTCTACATTCGATAGATGTCATACTATATATATCTTTTTGATCAAAAAAGTGCACGTCATGAATAATTTGATACTTAAGCCATTTTATTATAGATTATACTCATATACATATGCCGCATAGGTTTTTACGGCCATGTAGTATTTACTTCTGTTCATGTTAGGGGAATCTTAAAAATTAATATTTTTCTCAGGTAAGCGGACCTTGTAACATTATGAACCTAATATAAAGAGTGTAGTGTCAAGTGTCAAAAACGTCGAACGAGGTCAGCGTGAATAAATTTTCATAAAATTCATACATTAGGTACATGATTTATTCATATGTAATACCACAAGAGCTTCAAAATTATCGGGTATTTCCCGATAGGTTCGTTGCAAACAATTAATATAGTTGTCATGACGACGACAGTCGTCATGACGACTCTATTTGTTTGCAACGAACCTTGAGGGAAATACCAGATAATTTTGAAGCTCGAGTGGTATTCGGTGGATTATTTTTCCGACCCAAATGTCGGCCAATAGAATTGCACCATGAGACGAAATGTACAGTTAACAAATAAGAATTTCATAATGAATAAAACAACTACTTAATACTTTTCTTGAAGCAACGACCAGAGAAAATTTTCACAAAAAATTTTCAGTATAATACCATGTAGGTTGTACCACGTGACGTCGAATGGTGCAATTCTATTGGCCGACATTAGGGTCGGAAAAATAATCATAAGAATTTGTACAAAATTTCGGTGTAATTATTATACTTCAAAATATATTGAAATGTAGTAAGTGTATCCGTTTATTATTTCGCTATCTTATCATATCTTTGCGGTTTGACGATTTATTTACAGTACTAGAAATTTATTTCTATAATTTAATTATTAATTAAATCTCTATTATCATCATGGCAATCAAATGTTTATTGCAGTCTGTACAAGAAAGTATCTAGAATAATATATGCCTTTAAATTAAAAAAAAGTAAGTCGTAGAAAACAGAAAAAAACGGTAGATATTTCTCATTATGAGTTTAATTTCATTAAATTATTTAAGAAACTGTATTTTTTTAAATTATTTCAGTTATTATAGAAGTATATTCCATTATTGTACTATAATTCCGAGTAAGATCCGAATCTTAGAGCTGATTTACACAGGGTCAGTAACTGACTACAAATTCGAGGCAAGTCAGTGCTGACCCGAAAAAAACCCTGTGTAAACTGATTTGAAGTCAGTACAGTGGCTTGAAGTCAGCGCTGACTTGAATATTCGGACACGAATATTTTAAAGACAGTTGGCGCCCCCCGCCACCCGCGCACCCCCACGCCAGCCAAATAAACCCCGTGTAAACAGACAAGTCAGTGCGTGGTTAGTCACTGCCGCTGCGTTATAGAGTGACCATGTTTTTTTCGCTGGCGATAAAAATTAAGCTTAGCGAAGACGAAACCTTAAAATTGGTGCAATTATATGGCGAAAACGAGTGCCTTTGGGATATTAAATCCCTAAATTACCGCAATAAAGAAATGCGGTCAACAGCGTTGCAAAATATGGCTCAACAAATGCAAATCGAAGGGCTCACTTCTACTGAAGTAAAAAATAAAATTAAAGCCATAAGGGCTACATATTATTTAGAGCTCGACAAGATACAAAAATCCACCAGATCTGGCGCTAGTGGGAACGTATATGTCCCAAAAGTCAAGTGGTTTCAAGAACTGGACGGCTTTATAAAAAATGCTATTGTAAATAAATAAATAAATTTTTCAACAAATAATTAAATCGTCGTTTCAGTTGTTTTCGCGAATTCATTTTTCCCACTGACTTCACAAACGTGTGCTCATCGTGAGAAACGCACCACTACTACTTACTTCATGTAAACAGTTAAAGTCAGTCGCGGCGCCGACATTGGCGCTGCGACTGACTTGTCTACTTACCCTGTGTAAATCAGCCATTAATCTAAACAATCGGCTGTCATATCAACATGAAGATTACCTATTCTAATAGATAACCTCGAAAACTTATTAATTATATAATTTCAAGGTTGGTTTATTTTGTACGAATATTTATTACCAAAAACATAATTAATTATATTTGCACCTTTTGATATCATGATTAAATGTAATGGACAGTTCCGCAGTGAAAATATATGAAGTTGTAGATGATCAATAGAAATAAATGGTTATGGTTGATAAATGGAATCTAGGTGGAATAATTTACAATATATGAATATTACACTGCAACACCGGTTAAATCACAATGAATTTCTGCATTATATACAATTCAATATGAAAAAGAAGTTCCGTTTAAAGATAAGTTTTTGCAAATAGTTGAGCGATGCAAATATTATACTTAAAGATACATAACGCTACACAATATGTTACTACCATATTATAAACAGTATTAGGCGGTGGATGTTAAAATGAATATGCAGGGACTGCTGATGATTTTCATTTTTACAGGGAACAATAGTAATAGTCATTGATCGGGTCAAAGGTTATTGACCTAACCATTATCGTTTAAAATGCGTTTCAGTGCCCTTTATGTGTCCGATGGCACAGAATATTTAAGCTATTTTAAACTTTATTGAAACGTTACTTCAATTTCTTCGTATGTTGAATATTTTGAGTTTGTTAAACGTTCATTGTATATTTTGATTAACCGTGTAAGTTTATCAACAGTGACTTACTTTTTAGCCAAAATCTCTTTACATCCTAAAACTCCGTTATTTTAAAGTTTTTTTTTGTAAAATACAGAATTCTATTAAAAACACAATAAATTAGTTAGACGTAAATCTAGATAGGTTCCTTCAAGAAAAGAGCTTGCTTTTTAAAGTAAAAGGCCTTTAGGCCGGCAACGCACGCGCCAGCTCTCAGGAGTTGAGAGTGTCCACTTAACATCGGATGAGAGAAAAATCTGATTCTACCGTGTATTGGCATTCAGCCTATATTAATCTAAAAAACTCTTAGAGTAGTATGGTAAAATATCTGAATTTCATGCACATATATAGCAAAAGTTGTATAACTAGACTCCTAATATAGTAGAGGCGATAAAATCCTTCTTCATGAAATTGTGAAGATATCATAGAAAAGCTAAGCAATATACTTTATCCTTCCGAGTTGGTTACAAAAAGACCAGTAAATGAGTTAACTACAATAGATGGGGGCTCCATAATCCGTTCACCGGTTCAGTTCGTTCCGACGCGACGGCAGACTCGTGCGCATGCGCGCACATTGCTAGTAATCAAATAAATACTAAAGGACTATATGTGTGATATAACTACAGTGCAGTGTTCCAAAATAAAATTATGTAAGTATATTTATTATTTACTAAACCATGATATTTATTTATTTAGTTATGGAATTAGGTCATAGAAATTATATGAAAGTTTTACATGAAAATCTATTATATTTACTGAGGATTGTATTTAAATAGTTTTTGAACCTTCCAAATAACTAATTAATGCCTTCCGGAAATTTTCAGTTTTATTTATTAGTTTATTTATTAAATAATTTTACTGTCGCGTGTTTGTAATTCTTTTTACGACCTTTGTTAAAAACATTTTAGAGTTAAATTTGATGACGGAAGTTTATTTTACATACAAGGCTCTGTGGGTTATATATTAAATAAAGATAAAGGATCATTAAAAATATATACTATAAGTATACATTTTTATAACATAGTAACTATATTTTACTACGCGACTTTATCGAACCCATGAGGATTATCTTTTATTTATTAAGTAACAGTTAATAAATAAATATCTTTCACCATCAATCTACGTATTTAAATTATAATAAATTAATACTTCACCTCAAACGAAAAGCGTCACTAATTGAAATACTTTAGAAAATTATGCGGTAAATATTTTATTATTAGGTACATTTGACGTAGGTTATTCTCAGTAGTACCAAAGTGGCGTAATTTTATTATTAAATTTTATCAAGTATAAATTATAAATTGGGAAAGTTTCGTATTCAGATTGTAACGCTTATTTCTAATGTTTTGTGTATTTTGTAGTAGGTTACACTTTTAAAATGTGAAATTTATTTTTAGAAAATAAATTTCTCACATTTTAAAAGCTGCATTATAATATTAATTAAAAGCTTTACATTTATGGTCTATACGAGTTTCTAAATTGCAATATCTGTTACTTGAGTAATATTTACCATTATACAACACAAGTCGCTGTGTCAAAACATATAACAAGTAAGAGCATCATATGTAAAGCGATGTTTTTCTTAACAATAATAACTTAATTTCCAGTCATGGAAGAGTGCAATGGCGACTCTGTGCCTCAATAGTTAACACACATGACTAAACAATCTTGTGTTCGTTTCCCGGCAAATTAATTAAACAAGTTGATACAGATGTTTTCTTGGGGGACAATATCAAACACTCAAAACCAAAATTATAGACAAAAAGTCTCGATGTGATAAAATTACATTTTCACTTAGGAAACGAAAGTCAGGAAAAACGTAGTACTCGGAATCTAAGCAACAATCGGTCACCTCGCAAAGGTCAAATAATAACTCAAAAAACCTACAACTTATCAAACATTGTTAACTGATATGGAGAATTCGTTTTTAAAGGTAACCTTTAAATAATCTGCAAATGTGTATAAACAACATGTTTCTACTTTAAAGTCATTCGGAAAGAAATTAAAAGTAAATCTTGTGTTAAACAAGTGACACACATACACTCATACACACTCACATTATTCAAATTATTTGCGGATGCACAGGAAAATTCTCTTTGAAACCCTTGCATTAAAAAAACAACAAAAAATGACTTTCTATAATCATGTAATTATTTCCGGTAAAACTATACCATTACATTTGCGTAAAAGCAGATAATATATGGGTTTCAATTCAATTTGTTTTTTTTTTCTTTAGAAAATTGCAGCGTCAAACAATTGGCTAGATTTTTACCGTTCCGTAGTATGAGTTTCCGTAATTTGACTTAGTTATAGACACCAAAACCTTTCGAAAGCGTACTTCTGTGCCTGACACACGCCGTCGACTTTTTGGGTTAAGACATGCGGGATTCCTTACGATGTTTTCTTTCGTCGAGCGAGTGTTAAATGCACACATAGACAGAGAGTCCATTGGTAAATAGCTCGGATTCTAACCTACGATCTCAAGGATGATACTCGCTCGCTGTAGGCATTGCTCTGTTTTTAAATGTGGAAATTAATTTCTGATTGCCATCTTAATGTAGAATTTAAATGCAATACGGGTATCACGAAGCGTAACCATTGATATATTGATAAAATATTAATTAAAGTAAAATTGCGAATTTTATAATTGAAATAAAGATTTGTTGACATAGATAATAAACAAATCAAGATAAATATTCAAGTATAACATATGCCAAGTCAAAACGTATAAAAGACCTAATTATTTAAAATGGAATAATTAATTATTTACTAATATTAACTTTTCTCTTTATTTTGTCTTACATTAAAATATAATTATCGCAAGAATGTTAAAAAATATTTAACATATTGTAAGCAAACAGATATACAATTTATTTTTTATTCAATATTATTCCGCTTATTTTAAACTTCTATTTTATCTTAAATTTATGTGAAAAATAAAAATAAAAATTTGACAAACTTGTTTGTGTTCTATGAATTAACCATGAATGTTAAGGGTGATTTAATTTGCTGTTAGCCATGACAGGTTTGTGATAATATCATGAATTAGTTTTAACTGAGCTATTTAGTATGAAAATAAACCACATAATTTACCTTATAATGTGTAATTCACACGTACATACTGTACGGTAATAGTACTACTATCGGTGTAGCAAAGTACAAAAATATATTTATAATAAGACGTTTGGCGAGCCGTTCTGTCTAATTACCTCGGGAGTAGCGAAACCGAGTTTAATATTTAGCAAATTTAACAATTATTAATTGTATTAAAAGTAGTAGTTATATACCTAACACATATGGACGTCAGAAAAAAATTATGCATCTAAATTTACATTCACTGCCGTTTCTCAAATCAAAGGCGTTGAACGGACGAGGAGAACTGCCAATAAACTCTCCGTCCATCTTTTACATCGCTAAGGTTGTTTTTTACTAAGTGTTTGTAAGCACCAGAAACCAATACATCATGCTTCTCATCACATTTTAAAGCAAATAATTATTGGAAATAATGGCGCGATACAAAATAAGAAGCCATAATGGATACTTCTTTAAATTAATTTCGAATTTGACTAATAGATTTTATCGTATTGTTCATTATTATAAAAAATATTATCAATTTATATTAGCTATAATTATGCATATTTAAATAATTTAAAAATATTTTGTGTGAATAGATTTTCGCGTAAATATCATATAGTCACAAAAAAAAAATACAAAATATATTTACTCAATCGCCATTTCTGGTTCCTGATTTATTCATTGATAACGCACGCATATTAAGACATCATTAATTACACTGTCGAATGATAAATTTTATAGATGTTTTTCTCTGATGGTCATGGACTTCTTTAAAAAAATATTTACACTATATAGTCGAGGATAATATATGTTTTTTATATTTTGGAAAAATATTTTTAAAATTATTATTTAATTTTCTAATTAACACTTCTGATATTTAACTTAGATCAAGATGCCCGCATAGATTTGACTGTTAGTCTAGTCTGTGGAAAAATTGCTTACCGAAAGGGATAATCCCGCTTTGTAAACTAGCATAACATCTATAATCCTTGTCACAATCCATTAAAATTGTCTTTGCTAAACATATATTAGTATGTAGGTATATGCTGTTATTATTAAAATGCGTTTTTGCTTATCAAACTCATAAAATTATCATTACATGTCCTTGGCCTTAGTTCACGAGACGAAGGTCACTGGGCTGCCGATGCGAATGATCTAAAATTAGAATATTAGTTGATTGTCGATATTTTTCGAGAATATTACGGATATTTCAACCGTTAGTTTTTGGCAGTTCAATGCATTGATTTGCCATAGAATATATACATCCTCCACATTTATATTTAAATATATTTCAATACAAAAATTATGTAGATATACATCACTATAAGAAGACAACTTAAATATTTTAAAGTTAACTGACTTACATACTGGTTTCGTCTTTCTGCGAAACAATAAGGATTCAAAAAAAAATGGGTGATTTTCGGGGGTTAAAGCACTGAAAGACACTTTAAAATTGTTGAAAAGAAGTTTAAGACGAAAAATCTATGACTAATATTCGCGTTTTATTTTTAGCATCACTTTGATTGGCATCTCTTAAGAATTAATGGCGTACAAAAAGTCTCATAGCACAAACAATGTAATAAAAAACACGGCAACATGAGTTATAGGAAAATTCCATGCCAAAAACTGACATTGCGGATGTTTTCAGAGACCTCGTAACGTGTTTTACGCCTAATCAGTTTATACTCGTATAGTCAAGTCAAAATAACGTTATTCATATAGGTAAACAAGTATACTTGTGAGCGTCAGAAAATAAGTTAAAATAATTTTTAATTTACATTAACTACCAGTTCGCAAGTCAAGGGCGAAGAGCGACTCCGCCACTCTTTTTAATCGCTGAGTTTTGAGTCATACAAATTGTTTGAACTGGAGCACATCAATCGCAAGGATTGGGATCGTTTAAATATTCGTCAAATTTATAAAAAGCTTTATTGATTAATTTACGAGAGCTTTGAATTTATTTAGTGATAATTCTCTAATTTCGCTTGAAAGTTTGTTGTAAAAACGAATACAATTTCCATATAAGGAATGGTTTATCTTCTGGAGCCTGGTTGGTAGTCCATTAGACTTAAAGAGTTGTTTTAACTTTGTTTTGTTAATACATTAAAAATTACCAAGTTACCAGTTAATACTTTGATTTAAAAATTTATATGTTTATTTTAATTATCCAGGCCCCATCTTCAAATCTCTTTGACGTGGTGACGTGGAAAATGCAGCATCAATCTTGATTAAACATTTCGTCTAGGTTCGGCCTTAATTCATGATGACTAGATGCTTCATCGAAATTTTGCTATTACAATAAATAGATTTTCTTTTAAAGCCTTTTAAAATGTTAAAACACCCCGTGGTAATTAAATCAAGAACTTATTACATACAAAGTGATGTATAGGGAGTTAGAGTTCTCCTTGAATTTACACTACTCGATTAACGAGAGTGGGTTTCTTCATAGTATGTATTTTGTATTTAATTTCTTCAACTTCATCTAATTTCAAGGATTAAACTTGACCTTACTAAGGCTATCAGGCTATACTATGTTGCCGTACCTAATTTGTCATAGATAATAATGTGTGAAAAATGTCACCACATACTTGTGTCAAGCCCATAAATAATAATACAGTTACCTGTTGTTGCGTAATTGCTTATTATTAAGATTTATATTAAATCAAGATGTATAAAAATCTGTGTTTTTCATATTTCCATAGAACTAACTTATCTATTTAAAGAGATTTTAAATAATTGTATACTTATAAGACATGATGTATGTTCAATGGTAAAATGAAAAAGAAGTCTCTTTGTCTCTCGCTAATGTGATTTTGAGATTACTGAAACATATAGAAGTAATATTTTTAATTAAAATAATTTAACATATATATACACACTTAAGCTTTTCCGAACCAATTCGACTTTGGGTCCTCCAAGAAAAGAGCGTACCAATTCTTAAGAGGCCGGCAGCGCGCTTGCGAGCCTTCTGGCAGTGTGAGTGTCCATGGGCGGCGGTATTACTTAACATCAGGTGAGCCTACTGCCCGTTTGCCTCCTGGTTTCCTCGCGATGATTTTCTTTACTGTAAGTGCGAGTTTTAAATGCGTACATACCGTGAGGGTCTCCTCATACAAACTATGTACCATGAGCATAACAGTTGCAACAAAAATGAAACGATGTTATATTATCGGGATATAATTGGAACGCCATCTGTGTGATAGTGATATTGGAACGTTATTTCCTGAACCAACCTAACAATAAAAGCAAAGTACGAACTGATAATTTCATGCATTTTAGTCGATAATGTTCCTATTTAGGAGTACTGAATTACAATTGGAGATATAATGAATGTATTCAGTTTTATGTGGATATAATTTAAAATACTAATAAACTATTTTTTTCTTATGAATAAAGTTTAGTATTTTCAAAGACTTCTAGTTAGTTTAGTTATAAATTTAAGTTTATATGTGTGTTCTTTATATTGTTGTAGATCGGGTTTATAAGACTAAGATTCAAATCAAGACTTAACTAGGCTTTCCTTATGTCACAAAGCATTGGATTTTGAGGGAAAAAAGCTCCACGATTCAAGCGCGTGGTTAATTGTATACCTGTAACTCGTTTTGTGTGAAAATGTAGAAACTCTTCGTACATATATCCACGTTACTCTAGCATACATATACAGCAGAATAATACAGAGAAGTAAAACGAACAAAACTTAATAAATCATAATGTTTATAGTTTTTTAATGATATTTAACGTTCAATGACAGGTCAGAAGGATCAAAAATATTTCGATAAGATTAATATTTCGATGTTTCGTAAATAATTTTAACATATTATCGAGTTATAATAATTACTACAAAAACTTTTTGCCAGGTAAGTTGATATCACGTTAAACTATTAACAATTTTTTTTACAATATAATACAATATTGTATTATATGTAATACATAACTTATGTAAGTAAACGTTTCTGACAATTTCAAGCTAAATAGTATGATGTACAATCTCTTGCAATACGCCAATTTCAGGCTGATTATTATTACTTTATTACTTACGGGGCCTAAAACATAAGCAGTCATAACTCCGGTCTCCAACAAATTCTAGTGAATTATGAAAAAACTGACACAACAGAGAAGAATAAATTACATTACATTCATGCTTGGACCACTATGCAAACCTGACCAAGTCATCGCGTTTTATAAATCTTTTTATTTCTGCGACCATAGATAAATTCTAAACATGAGACAGCCAACAAAATATTTTATCCACACTTTCCTAAAAGCAGGTTTCTTCTAACTCATTTATTATTCCTAAAATCTCGAAAGGCATTTTATCATACTTTCTGCAACTACATCTATCTTTTTACTAGGCCGATAAAGTAAGTCTAGTCTTGTTATGGGAACCAGCCTCTCACAAAGGTCAACAGCAGTATACTTTATTATCTAGACTTGTGGAAAATAAATAAAATGAAATAAATTTATTAATATAATTGTTTCGCCCATTAGCATTACAAAACTTCTTTGTCTTTATAATTTGGTATTAAACTCATTTCCTCATTATCCGTATTTAATAAACAGTTGAAAGTCGAAAAGCAATAGTTGTTATAACTTGCCCACGAATTTTCCACTCTCCGAAACAATGCTGTTTTAATTTACATTCATTTAATTAAAACCGCAGATTATTCATAACAATTGTTATTCATGTATTTGTATATAATAAGAACGTCTGAAATTTGGTTTTGATCGATTTGTTGTTGACATTTAAAATCAATCTTAAAATTTAGTTTTAAAGGTTGACCGGAATTAAAAATTAAGAAAATATACGTTTATTTCCTAGTATATTATATAATTTTGTGCAAACAGCAACAAACAATAATATTCTTGCATACTTAAGTTTCAATTTAATTTTTGCAATCCAGTTTGTAAACAATTTTTTTTGTAATATTTTAATGGCCTCTTACGATATTTTATATGTAAATGGAATCGGTACAGAAGTTTTAAAGAACCCTTAAGAATCGATTTTTTTCGACTGCAAAATTCATGAATTAGAGTCTAGATATAATGTCAGAAGGTCTGATACGTCACACCACTAACCACGATATAAATATAGAGATGTTTAAAGCCAAAGGTAGAAAAATAAATTGCAAACATTTCCTTAAAAACCTTATGAATAATTTAAACCGTCAAGACAAGACTTTAAGGCATAATTACATTGAAGATTTCCAAAAGAATAGAATACAGTAAGTAAATAAAATACCGCCTTAAAAAGTGAGGGTCTGGATTTTGATTTCAAAGGACACAATAATAATAAGAGTCATGTAACCTAACGTTAGTTAAGTTACATATATATATTTTAGTAAGTAATTAGAAGCGTATACCATGTTAGCAATCATCGCACACTTGAAGCCAAATTGAGCCCTTTAGTTTTTCCACACTAATAAATTGTAATATAATATTGCGATTCCGATAGTATCCAATAGGTCGGTCGGCAGCGGGCCCCGACTCGCCTATAAATATTATGACGATATTTTCCGAGTAGTTGTCGCCCGGGCCCGGCGGGAGACGCCAACCCTTTAAGGCAATAATGTCCCTTTTTAAGAAAGGGGAGATTTTGACACTCCCCTGCTGCTTGGCCACTCGGTCACAAATCTGCCTGATTGCGTGGCTGATAGGCTAGGATGTAGGGGTCCCTGTTTAAAAAAAAAATAAAAATAGGTCGACTATACTAATATTGAAGTGTCACTTACATATAAGAACCCATAAGCCAAGTTAGTTTTGTTAATCCAGCGTCGCAACCCCACTACCCCTTATTTTATGTTAGTTGTAAGCTTAAACCACCACCGAACTTACTAAGAGCAAAAGGAAATTTGTAAAAAAAACAAAAGAAAACTGTAATATTTATCTTTTAATTTTTTTTTTTTATGCTTATCATAATTTGATTTATCAAATGAAAATATCTAACATAAACTTTGTACACACAATAGCCACAGTATTGTATTGTTTTAAAATATAATGTCTGTTTTTAGCTAGCTGACATTATGTCATGTTGACTTGTCTGCATTATTTATTTCATTTAATAATAATATATTTTTGAATTATATTAACATCGCACTAACCTTCGCGACTCATTGTTTTGAGTCATTTTAAATAAAACCATTAATATTGTTTGTAAGTGTATATTTTTTAATCAATACGTTACATAATAGAAAATGACCTGAAGGTTTATATATTACGAGGTCAACAAACAACTCAATAATGTTTTTCATACAAATTCTACTTAGACCTCATACCATTAAGTAATATCTAATTATGGATTTACTTCATTAAACTAAACGACAGATTTTGAAATCGCGGTTTATGCGCGTTTAATATGTTTCAAAACTAAAAATAACTTAGAGAATGAAACAGCAAATACGTCGCGTTGCTTGAGCACAACTGGTTATTTTAATTAAACCAATAATAAATTAAAAAAAGAACTAAAGTTCAACGTAGGTTATTATGACACAAATGTCAAAAATCCTATTATATACGTGAAAAAAACGTGAATAAATTAGGAAAATAATGAACTAAAAATTCGTACTTTGGTCGATGAATATTTTTTATATTTATCTTTGCATATGTCAGATATAATTATTATGGACGCTTACTTAACCGATTACAGCACGTGCAATTGTGTGTAACATTATCGAATAGTGGAATTAATTATAATATTTTAATTCCACTATACATTATATCGGCAAATTACAAGAATGTTTACAAAAAACTGTTTCCACGTATAAATCAAACGATTGACGTATATTATCAGAAAACTACTATTTGATGATTTATAGAAGGTTATATTTTTACATTTAATATCTGTTGTTGGATTTATATTCTTTGGTATAATTTGTTGATTTTGGCAAGATTTATTACTATTTGAATATTATGAAGAGGACATTTTTGTATGTTTATCAAAACTTCTTAGTTTGACTACTATTTAAAACATGATAATCAGGATTCTGCCTGCGTTAAAAATATATATAAGCCGGCGCGAAGTCGAGGACGGCTTTTAAAATAGCTTTAATTTCGTTTTGATACAAAAGGAAATATTTGTGAGAATAGCCGACAAATACGTATTATAAGTAAAAATCTAGAATCCGTTATTGATGAATAGGACAATGATCTCTAAATTAATATAGATATATGAACGAAATGTTTATTGAAACACTTTTTTTACTAAAGCGTCAGCAAGTCTAGATCGTTAAAAACAAGACACTCCCATTTATGTTCAATTAATTTTATGTCGTGTGAGTTTTTAAATAAACCTAAAAAAAACAGTGTTGGCCTAGTGGAATCAGCGTGGGCCTCTCAGGCCATCGGTTCGATTACGAGCTGTGAACGAATGGACTTTGTGTCTGCATTTAACACTCGCTCGTCCGGTGAAGGAAAACATCGCAAGCAAAAGGGCTTAACTTAAAAAGGTGTGTGTCGGGCACATAAGGCTAATGTTTACTTGCCTATTTGAAAAACAATTGATCGCGAAACAGATACATAAATCAATTGTTTTTAAAGGAATAACAGAATGTGTTGCGTGTCTGATAGCCTTTTCTCAAAAACCATCGTCGTCTTTCGTTTATCACTCCCTGGTATTTCAAACGTAGCTTAAGTATAGGAGTTAAGGTACATATCTAATCGTACTTTGTACTGAAATTCTTGTTTCAGAAAGATAATGAGAAGCTAGTGAAACAATGGAGATACAGATGTCATCCCCTCTAGGACGAGCCCACCTCTCTCATCTTCCGCAGCGACCACCAATAAACCTCAGCTTTCAAGATTTATCTTACACCGTATCCAATGGAAAAGGTTAGTTTTATTATGTCCCATAGCTATAATGTCAGTTTAAAATTCCAGGAAATCAGAATACAAAATTCCACTCGAATCACCTCAACGTCGTTACACGAGTGAGCGTTAAGGCAGTTTTTTGTGTGTGGAACCAGGTACCCACTGAACTACTTCAATTCGACTTAGCGTCCTTCAAGAAAAGAGCGTTCTAATTATTAAAAGGCCGGCAAAGCACTCGCGAGCCCTATGGTATTGAGAGGGTCCATCGGCGTAACTTAACATCAGGTGAGCCTCATCTCTGTTTGCCCCTTTTTCTATAAAAAAAATTCTAGTAGCAATCGTACAGGTTAAGGTCCATACTGCCTCATGTAGGAACATTATAATGTTGCAGATTTCAATTAGATAGCGATCTCTGTACATCTCTGTACTCATCTACTCGTTACAATATCGTGTCGTATCTTAAAAGTACTATCCCCATACATATTTCTGTAGAAAGCGATTCTGTAAGCAGTACTTATCTACCGAAAGCCATATTTTTAATATGAATCCTGGGTATTTCTTGAGACAACAGATAATTCAATATTTTTCCTTGTCTTGCAGAATATATTTTGAGTATCTTTTGCACATTATGCATATCACATGTCATCTTTTTTAATTTGACAAAAAGTTGTTGTCGTGTTTAATCATAGAAATAACCTTAAAGGTGATGCATGTATGTAAAATATAAATATAAATTAATAATTTATTAATTATGATTTATTACAATATGGTGTGCTTATTTTTTCATTACTCAACGATAAAAAAAAACTGACAATGCGCTGAAAAAACCCAAACTTTTATAAAGTCTTTGTCTCTCTAAAGTTTGAAAAACAAAGGCCAGATAAAGTGTAGACTTCCATTGAACTGTGTTCAAAGTTTATTTTTCGCTTTAATATATTAATATGTTATAATATATATTTCAATGTATTTTGCATGTGTAAATCAAACACATAGTGGAAAAAAACTTCTTCACTACATTGACGAGATATTTGCTGTGAATATTATTTAAATGTCGCAGAGCCTAAGTACTTATGAATGCGTATAAACGTTTTGTGAAGTCAATATTTGACGCTAATAATCTATTACTTGGAAACCAAATTATTGGTAAATAGGGAAGGGGTAATAATATAAATTACTTGGATGATTAAATAGCGCTGTAGAAATTTCAATAGGTGTAAACAAAGATTGATTCAGTATTGTATAAACAGCAACAAAGTCAATAAAGATTTACTTTAATAATTTATTCAGTTTTTGTATAATTTTGATAGGATATTAGGTATTACGTAATGCAGCAAAATAAATACACTATATAACAAGTCGTTGAACCGAAGTATGAGAGCGATCAGTCTCCAAGGTTAGTGCTAATTCTAGCCACGAAATATTGGCCAATCGTTTTAGAAAGCTTACACGTGACTAAGTCAAGACCTAGGTGATTTTAACTCTTCAAACTTTGCTAATCAGTGAGAACATTATAGTAGTTTTGTTTTTCGGCTGACAGAAGACTAAGTAATGATAATAATGACCTTTATGATATTACTCATTACAGTGCTATGGGTCATTATGATATTAATGACCCATAGCACTGTAATGAGTGATGGATTGTTTTAAAATCAAGATTCAGATACCTTCAAGGCTACGTTTTTGTTAGTATAAACCGTTTTTTCTTACAAACAGAATGAATTATCTTTCTTCTAATTCGCGTCATCCCGGTAAAACATGAAATAAGTCAAACCAAACACAAGTCAGTTTTTTATTGAACCTACAAACGTATTTAACTGGAATACCTATTCTAATATTATTTTGATAAATAAATTTCTTCTAAATAGCAAATAAATAAGTTTAAAACAGACTTTTTAAAAATTATATTAGGTACTGTTACTCTTAATTTTCTTTAATATTTTATACGTTATTTACAATCTAAGAAATAGGCTCCTCAGTCGCTGCAAATACAATTAAGTAATCATCTGATTTTGTCGGGATCTAGTGTGACATTAAAAAAACGAGTTCTTTGCGATATGAAGATGAAAAGGTACGTGTCGTAATAAGCTTGAGAAAGTTGTGCGAAAATGTTTTCTCTATTTACAGTAATTTAATATACTGGTATACTTTTTAATGAGCATTGGTGGCATAGTGGTTTCGTTGACTTGCGACTCTCATGCCTAAGTTCATAGGTTCGAACCCCGGCTGTGCACCAAAGTACTTTCTGTCGGTCATTTGACGTTATTTACGTAAATAACTGTTCCCATACACTTATTGTGGCCTTAGTGTCTTACTTTATAGTCTGAAGAGCTAATACAGATCTTCAGACTATTAAAGATATTAAGAGCTAACAAATATAAATGATTATATTTTATACTAGTGTATCCGAGAAACTTTTTCCTGTACTCACGTCTTTAATAAAAAAAGTCTAATTATAAATCTGGACCATTCTAGAATCCGGTCCATCCGGTGGGGTTTTATTACAAACACACGCATAGAAGATATATGGATATTTATTAACTTGTCAACGCTCGGCATACTGTTACATTGGTAAAAGAAAAATAAAATACAATTTTAATGTTGCAAGCACTCATAAGTAAAGATAACATACACGAAGAGATAATAAAAAAAGTTTAACAAAACTATTTAATTATATATCGTCGTGGTATCGGTTTTACATGTTTATTCATATTCTTATGTTGTCGTTATAATATCTATGTATATATCAACGCCAATAATGTAAATTTCCTACGTCATTGTTTAATTAATTTCGGAAAAATCATAATTTTTTTTTATGATTCATTTATTAAAATGTATTCACAGATACATGTCAAATACAAAACAAATATAAATTAATAAAAGGCATTTACGTTGAACAAAAAGGTTTGTTTAAATAAGAGTTGGTGTAACAATATAAATATTGATTATTGGTTTACAAAATCCTAAATAATTAGTGATTTAGCGTGAATGAGCCTTCATTATTGGTACGGAAGTAACAACAACACCGCTATTTGCGCCGCAAATAACTTTAGGATAATGCTTTATGATTATTAGGTTTAGCTTTTAACGATGTACTTAAACAGCCTGGATTTGTTGTTACCCGGCAATATTAAATTAGTAAAATGCGAACAAATCTGCAATTCGTAATTATCATAACTTTGAGCTACCGATACTAAAGTAAAGAACGATACGGTTTGATCGAATAATCTCTATACCTAATATCTTACAATTAGGATTATAAAAAAGTGTACAAAGATTTTGAAATTTTCAAATCTATGATTGTATTGATGCCTATATAAAAAAAGGGTGCGTGTACTTATGTACGCGCGTAAGAAGTTATACTTCTTTGGCATTATTAAAAATAGTTTTTGATTGCATGCAAAGAACTAATTACAATTAAATAATCAAAGACTGGAAAAGGAGTCATTATAGTCAATAAAGTTCAGTTTACATATTTTGAAAAATTAAATAAATAAATATTTATTATTATTCTTTTACATTAAGTGTAACATAAATTCTATTATTATTCGAATGTTGTTTTTAAATTATGTCCAATGCCGTAGCATCTTCCGTGGGCAACTTCATACTGATAATTTTGTGTAACGGTGCGCGCGCATCGTAAAATTTCACTCTCATCAATTTTTAATAACGCGCCTAAAGAAGTATAACTTCAAAAAATCGAGTCATTAATAACTCTGAACATATTCACAAAATAAACATAAAATTCTCATAAACTTTTTCTCCTTATAGTGTCATCTATTAAGAAGAGTATGTTATGATTTACGATCTCATAATGTTTTATAATTCACTTCATTATCATATTGTTTCAACGACGGTAACCTTTCTAACACCCTTGTTGTTAAAATTAACTGCGGTGTTCTTTTCCCGTAAATGGCTTTTCTTCTAGGAAGCAAATTGGGTAATCCCAGACAATAGAAACAAAACTCGCCGGCGGATTTTAACATTTACTAATATAAAAAAGTTTTTGTATTAGTTTTGCTGATAATATACGAATTGATAGGTACTACACCTTGTACACTGATTTGTTGAACATAGATATGTTTACAAAGGATGTAATAATCCAAGTCCTTACTCAGCATTAGTATCAATACCATTAATTTGATTGATTATAGTTGCTAGGAAGTCCACAGGAACGCGTTTCTAAATACTAACAAATACCAGTTATATAGTAAGCTCAATTGAATTTGTGAATCGAAAAGTTTTGCGCGCTCACGTGCGGCTCGGCCTACTTACAACATGGCACGTGAATGCACTACCGCTCTATAGCTGACTTCCACTTTGCTTCAACAAAGAGAAGGGAGACTCACAAAAAAATATAATTATATAGGTATTTTTATTTTATGTACCCTTCGTTAGAGGATTCGTAATACTATTTTTTCATACATAGTACATTCATTTATTTCCTTATTTTATATTCTTACAGCAACTTATACTAATTCAATAGAAAGCTTATTAATACAAAAATTTAACTAAGAACATATGACATATACTTAAAACAAGAAAACATTAAAGCTACACTTTTTTTTAACAAATTATCAATAATGCGACCCTTGTGAATTCATACAGTGTGCAACTAAATATATCAGTCTTATATGCGATAGTATAAGGTGCAAGACGCGCGTAAATAGTGCTTCCCTAAGAAAATTTGAACGCGCTGGCGGTACTACTGCTTGCCACCGCTTCCCACGCCGGTTATTTGGCACTCAAATGAAAATACAATACAATTTCTGTAGAACCAAAGTTAAATCTATAGCCTTACTAACGCCTGGTTTTCATCGAAAAAAACAAGGCAAGTCGTAGTTCTGGGGAGCAAAAGACAAACGAGTTCTCTATAAATGTACTACCAATCAACGACCCGTTATTAGGTATTTTAGTAATAGAAACCGGATGTTAATTGATACCACATTTATAAGAGTTGGCCCCAAGTGTATTTAACCACTTCGAAGATACCGTACACCGGCATTCACTTTTGCAAGAATACATGCAACGCAATCCGGTAACTTGCCGCTACGGGCACACACTAATATATCCGGTCTAGGAAGTCTTACTTACTTCGTCCCCTATCTGAGCTTGGATAAAGTTAGCTGTGCCTGTTACCATGGTTACCATACATTTTTATATAAAAGAGCATATTTTTATACAAAAGTCCAAAGAGAAATAATAAAAAAAAGATCACCGTGTCATTTAAACGGAGAGAACGGAATCATAAAAATTTAAATATTTTGATGAATTATCTTCATCTTTTTCTGCATTAGAAATGCGTTCCCCTATATTATGGGACCTTTAGGACATATTTTAACTTAACTCTTATATAGGTATTATTTTGTGAATATCTACTTAAAAAATTAAACTTGTCAGGCAAACTTATCTACACTATCTTACTATCATCATAATTGAATTCTTTTCATATACTCTATAACCTGTTATCAATACGACACGACCGCAAATATTTGGTAATTGTATTGTAATTGTACTGTTATGATCGATCAACGAACCTACCTTGATGAGGCTCTTGGAGCTATTGAGGTTACACATACATTGTAATGACGCTCACTGTATTTTTCCACCCCAAATAAGCTAATGAGAAAATACGCATCATACAGGTTTTCTCATCCAAGGCAATTATGCAATCTGCCATTGACAAAACGGAGTGGACGAGTTTTTATATGAAGCTGATGTTCCATGACATTGTTTTGCATGTATTGTTAAGCATGAGCATAACGAGACAACATTTAAAAACTACTATAGGAGTTAACAACGCAAGAAGATTGCGAATAAATATACTCGTATGTATAATGTATATGTTAGAGCAATGACGTTATTTTATACGTGAAACTAAATACTCAATGCAAGGCTATGATTTCAGAATTCGTCAATCCGTAACTAAGACAACTCGTTCTCTCAAAGTAATTAATTAAACGACTTAATTTCATTCAAATTAATTTAACTAAAATTCTTAATATTAGCGTGCTTAACCAATTTAAAAGGGCATTAAAGATTAGAGAAAATTACGACGGCTCACTATGGAAAATGGTAGATTTTACTATTATTGCTATTCACGCACTTTTAAAAGTTTATTGAATAGTATAAGAGTAGAACTTTAATATAATCTATCTATTAATTTTGCATGATTTTCATTTGGAATATGATTTTTTTATTTCGGCAAAGTAAGTATGTCAAAGAATGTCTATTACAGATCTGTTCGCATCTTTTAAAATTAATTTCTTTCAAAAATTTGTAGGAATAGTTAATATAATTTTAGAAAGCCCATGGTATGCAGATTTTTGCCGAAAATATAAAATAGTAGATTTTATAATTATGTTTATATTAATAAAATTAACAGTAAGTAAGTGAGGGGAAAAAGACAGTTTTTTTAACTTCGTCGATATTTTGACAGTTGCCGATGCCTCCCGGTGCTTTACATTTGATATTGTTTTGTAGCGTAGATATTCAAGAATAACAATCGCGGATACGTGCGTGCGTGAGTTTCGAAAGTTATCGCGAAAGGTATAATACAAGGCAGGAAACAGAAAACCTCTAAAGTTGAATTATTTAATTGATTAGTTTGCGGTTATTTATTGATAACAAGGCGTTTTATCTTCATTTTGCACGCATTTCGCGGTATTTACACATTAATATACATATTTTTTCAAGTACTTTACAAAAAATGTATTTTTACACATTAAATCTTTAACGAAATAAATATTAGTAATCGCACATAATTACTTATTAAAATAGGTATGAGGTATTATTGTTGTGTTGTGATAAAGTAATGAAAAAATAACTATTCACTACTTTATTCACCATATTGTCGATAAGGAAATACAATAAAGGCCATTTCTTTAAACTGTTGTTTTTATCATTTATTTATACACACATACTTAAATAAAAGTAAAGCACCTGAGCTATATTTGAAACTCTATTTAATACAATATATAAAGTTATCGATTTTTGACATGAAACAGACCTCGATTTTCTATAGTGCGCCTGTATGATGGCGACGTGTATCTCGTTCGTATATAAGTTTCCCATGTACAAAATAAATTGTAATGAGGAATGAAGTTCTTTAAACATTATATTTAAATATATTATAAAGCCAACGAACTGTTAAGGTTAACAACTTTTTAACTTACTAGTTGAAACAAAAAAAAAGGTCTGATCTATAAGATCTATGAATTCTTAATGCACATTCCTTAATACCTTCTAGAAAGCGTGGGGTATCACTGGGATATCAAAAAAGGTTTAATACTATATTATGCACAGGTGAATTTTTCAAATATGAAACATAAGCGAAACCTGAAATAGAAGCGCTGAAAAGATCTCGCTCCTGATTTTGAAAACATTCGCAAAAAATTCATAGTTCGTAATTCATGTCGCTTTATCTATAACCATAAGAATTAAGAACATATAGTATGTATAGAGAATATGACACCACAGAATATATGTTCAGCCACATGAATATTACTTCCTGACATTTGATCCTAATCAGTAACGTTATCTAATGGCGTTATAAAACGTAATTTTTTATTTTAATATTTTTCGATATTCAGTTTCAGATTGTGCTTTTCTTGCACGCTTGTTTACTAAAATATCTAGTGTCTAGTCTACCAATATATTAGTTTCCAATATTTATAAAATTGAGTGTTTAAGTGTGTTTACTTTATAAATTGAGATAGCTAGCAGTTTTCTGTAGGCATTTCCATCACCGACTATAGATAAATTCAACAATGTGAACAATAAGGAATCAATAATCTCCAAAAATTGCGTGAAGTAATACTTGAACGCTCCGATAAATGGCGGGATGTGTTGCTTGTTTATTGCGTTTGCATTTTGTCAATCCTCATTCAATAAAGAAACTGAAGTACCTAATCAAATTGTAGTATCAAGAACATGAATTGGTATTTATTTTAGTAAAATCTAGTAATTATCAATAGTATAACAAAGTAACTGTCGCATGAATGTCGGCAATTGAGTGACCCTGACTGACTTTATTTAATTATGAATAATTGTATATGTTACACTGGTTATGACATACATCTATGATTTATTAGTAATATTTATAATATGTGTATATATATAATAGAGATTTAGAAAAATCTTAATTGTCACAATAGGTATACTTTCTTGTTCGAAACTTATCCAGTATAATTCTGATTTTTTTAAATCAACCCTTTAAATTTAGTAGGTAAAACTGAAATCATATTACTTTAGTAATTTAAAGTCAATGTCCAAAATAAACATAGTCTATGTATTGTAGAGGGAAATATTTTAATTGCTGTTTATTTGTATACAGCTTTAATTTTATAAGCAGTAATATTGCATACACGTTCTACAAATAGTGATGTAAACATACAATATATACAATATACATACAGAATAACAGATAACGTTAATCATATAAGCCCCTAGGCTTACGGCGATTCATAAATCACGTTATATGTCATAATCGTGTTGTGTTACCAATAAGAATGACAGTTATATTTTTAATTTTGCCTTAGTTTATGGTAGAAAAAAAGATTAAAAGAAATATAGGTACCAATTGTACTCTAGTTACATTGGTACCTAGAGTAAAATTGGTACCTATTTTACCTATAGGTACCAATGAAGACTAGAAGAAAAACCATTGCCATAGTTCTTCTTCTAGTCTTAATTCAAAACATGTCCACAGACAGAGGTCAGGCGATCAGACGTAAGGTCACTACGAGACAGTTTGTATTTTTTATTAAAATATAAAATTTGCCTCATTTGTTTTGTCAGCGGAGGATGTCCATTGTATTTAAGTCCTGAAACTTGTGCAACGCATTCACAATGACATCATCAGATGCACATTCTTATGCCAAAACTAGAAAAAATATTGTGTTTTTTTCAAGGAATGTATTTCAAACGACCAGGACCACACACATCTATACAGTTCACTTGACGTTGTCTATAGCACTATATGGCGCGGGCCCATTTTTGACACTTGGCAACTTATTTATATTCTTTTCCAGTATCCAAGTTTATCCTGCGCAGCATCAATGGGGAGTTTCGATCTGGACAATTGACTGCCATATTGGGTCCTTCAGGAGCGGGAAAAAGCACATTGCTCAATGTCCTGGCTGGTTACAGGTAATATTCGTAAATACCTATTTCGAATACTGAATGAGGTAAAACACATAAGTTAAATAGGATTGTAAAATATTTTACGCATTTCGCACTTTTTTGAAGTTTTTTAATTAAAGTAGTTGTTTAATAATAAAACTCTTCGTATTAACAAACTAAATGGTGCTTAAGATTTATATTTAAAAAAAAAATGCTTTTCTCTGAATATTACTGCCAAGTGCCACTGCTGCTAGCAGGGCCGGATTTAGAGTTCTGGAGGCCTCGTGGCAACAGAGCAGTTCAGGGCCATGGTGAAGGTTAGGTTAGGTTATGAAAAAACCGCGACAAAAATTAGTTATTTTTGTGGAATCTCTTTGAAGTCTCTTGTAGAATACAGCTACATTTATTGAGTAGTAAAACAATGACTAGAATTTTAATTAAATGTGCATACATTATATCTTTGACAAGTGAGTTTAAAGTTCAAAAAGTTGGTGATAAATAATTATAATCTTTAGTATTTTTTACTTTTTAAATTCACCTTTGACAGCTATAAATTCTGCAAGCGCTAGCTATCGGAATACAACTGGTATTCAAATGTATTATTATCAGCTCGTTAAGAAAATTGTAATCGTTTCATTATGTAACATGTCTGTGTCAAGCAATTATTTTAATAGACAACTACATATAAATACAATATCCTTAAGAATAATAAGAAAATCATTTTACTTCCTGCGAGCTAATATTGAGTAAATATTAATGATAAATGCCAAAATCTTTGAGTATATGTTGCTAAGCGCAAACCTCGAAGAGGGCTGGTAAATAATAGTCTCTATGCGTATGAAAATGTTCAATATGTTTATCTGTAGTTACTAAAAAGGTAGGCTAAGTAAAACAATCATATTAAGGCGTAACGAAGTTCGCGTCAAGAAATATTAAGAAATAATTTTCGAATTTCAGAGTTTTAGGTGCTTCGGGGGTAATCAGCACCAACGGAAATCCAAGAGACGTTAATCTCTTCAGAAAGCTGTCCAGATATATCATGCAAGATGATCTCCTACAGCCCCTCATCACCGTTCAAGAAGCGATGTTGATGGCTGCGGACTTGAAGCTTGGTGATAACTTGGATAAGGCCAAGAAGACTGTTGTTGTACGTTATTTTTCTTTGTTTACGTAAAGTTATTTACGTTTAAGCGTGCACGTTTCATTTTAGAATTTAATACAAGTATGAATGTTAATAAAGGACAAATTGCTTAGCAAAATAATATTTTAATAACAGTTTAAATGGTTACTATAGTAATTTGTGTCATAATTATCACGTGTCAAAAGCTTTGTGAGTCAGGTAATTTTCCTAGGGTTAGGTTAGTGACTTTAATTGTTAAGGAAATGACGCATGCGAATTACATAGATTCAAATATTAAAATTTTCGCCTAGTCTCTGTACTATTTTAAATAGATAAATGAGTAATCTATATAAATTAGATTTTTGATACTTTTTTTGTTTCTCTAACGATTGTATTTTAGAACATTTTCCAACATAGCTGTACTCAGAGTTATTTATGAAAAAGGTCTTTTATCAGACGATTTATGCTTCCTTAAATCAGACGTCAGATAATGAGATACCTAGGTACATTTATAAGTTTTTGCTTAATTTATAGCAATAATGCTTTAGATATATATAATATAACGAAAAGTGTATACCTGAATGCGTAACCGTCTTAGCCCGGGAAGGCTACCCAACCAGGCTTCCCTCACAAATCTATAACCAAATCTACGACAACTGATCATATATGTATAGATCACTTACTTGTGTCGAAGGCTAGGTACTTAGTTACGGAAACCCCATAAAAGAAGAAGTAATATAAACAGTTTCTGCTTTCCCAGGTGGAGGAAATAATACAACTTCTAAGACTGAACAAAGCCAGAAACACAGTTACAGAAAATCTGTCTGGCGGCGAAAGGAAGCGTCTTGCCATTGCTCTGGAGTTGGTTAACAATCCACCTGTGATTTTCCTAGATGAGCCTACTACGTATGTATCTAGAAGTCCATTAGCTATGGTTTAGATTTAAAGAAAATAAAAAAATATTAAATAAAAATCACTTTATTTGACGAAAAACATTTTGTACTTACATTCTAAAGGTTATAAACATACAATATGCAACGAATCGTTGTGTTTTCACTATTAATTTTAAAAGAGCGTATCAATTCTTAAAAGGCCAGCAACGGAGTCGCGAACCCTCTGGCATTGACAGTGTCCGTGGGCGGCACTTATCATTAGGTGAGCCTACCTCCTACCTTTTGTATAAAAAAAATAATGAAAGAAATTGCGCTTAGCTTAGGCAGAGCTCATTAATTCTATAATCGACATCAGCAATTGTTTTGCCAATATTTTTAATACAAAACGCATTTTTCTTTTAAAAACTAAAACTCCATCAAGAAACATCAGTGTTTTATAGAATCTAATTGTATTTTCTATTGGTATTCCAAGGTCGAATCTAGAACTCGCGTTAGAGGTCTCATAGTCTATATTGTACCGCTTTGATAAAAAATCTGTATTTGCTTTGTATAATTTTATGCTTGCACAGGCAGCAAATCCCGAGGTGACTTTTTGTATTAAAGAAGTCGCACAGGTCAGGGAATATACAAAAACTATACATTCATAAATAGTAATTAGGTAGGAATATAACTAAGAAATAGTAAATAATTAACAATGCAAGGTTGAATCGACTGAAAGGCCTCAAGGAGTTGCTGCAAATGTTCATTTTTCATCAAAGTTTTATTGTAAACCGACACAATATGTTAACAGCACCTGCCCTGCGATTCTGTAACTCACTTTTCGAACTCACACAGCGGTTTTCACAGCGGCGGTCGCTCTCATATCGGTCGGTCAGGTCGTAAAGCAGTAATTTTACGATTTGGCATTCTGATAAACAATAAACTACAAGCTCCCTCCTAGTGTGAGTTACAGAATCACAAGGCTGAAGTGAGGTAATCTGAGGTATTATTCATTTTGCAGAGGGTTAGACGACGTGGCATCATCGACTTGCGTATCGCTATTAAAACGGGTCGCTCGTGGAGGGCGTACTGTTGTTTGTTCAGTCCACACGCCCTCAGCACGGTTATTCTCGGTATTTGACCACGTATACGTTGTAGCTGATGGCAGATGCGCTTATCAGGGAACTTCAACTGGGGTTGTACCATTCTTACAGGAAATAGGCTTACCGTGTCCGACGACGTATAATCCAGCTGATTTTAGTAAGTAAGATTTATTTATAAATTCAGAAAAAATACATACACTATCCTTACATTCTAAGCCAATACGATTATGTCGAAAAAAATATATAATAGTCATAATATAGATCAATAACCTTGAAAAGAAACTTTATAGAGTGGAGTTTACCATGATTATAAAATTATTACCTATTCCCGGTTCTGTTGACGTGACGGGAAAGCATAATTAAAAGATCTAAGCGTAAACATTAAAACCTCCTTTACAACGATTGAAAAAAAAACATAACAGTAATTTAACAATGTTTTTTAGTTATTGAAGTATCAAGTGGGGAATATGGGTCCCATGTTGATAAAATGGTACAAGGAGTAGAAAATGGTCGATGCGAACGATGGAGAAACTACGATATAGAAGAATTACAGGGAGGAGAAGAAGAGATAGAACAATTGAATACAGGAGTGATAGAGAAACACAATTATCATTACGAGAGTACTGGGTACCAGCAGTTCAAGGTGCTGGCTAGACGAATGGTGTTGCAAACATCCAGGAATAGGGTAAGTGTACAATAACAAGAATTCATTGCTATAAATAATATAGTTTCATCAAGATGAATAGTACAAGAGGTACCGCCGGTCAGCAGGCACCGACACGCCCATAAATATCATGAGGATAGTTAGTCAAGCCAGCCAAGCCCACTAGAACTAGTCCTTTCTAGGAAAGGGAAAGCCTGCTGTTTAGCTTCTCGGCCACAGATCTGTATGATCGCGTGGTTAGTAAGCTATTAGGTATCCTAGATAGAAAAACGACGGAATGCACTCCGGGAGTGCCGGCAGAAGTGAAAACTTGAATATTAAGGTTGTGCATTTTTGATATTTTGGAATGGTTAGGGAATAATTTTGCACGAATTTCTTTAATTATCAGTATAAAAGTACTATAATTTATGTGGTAGCATACAATATTTATTTATTGCGCTATCGTACACAAACATGACAATTTATATTACATTAAATACTGCTGCCAGCTGTCTACTCTCCATCCGTCTTACGAATTTTCGATCAGGTCACGTGCCCTGACGCGAGTTTAACATTTTTCACCCATTCCAAAAAAATTGTACAACGCCGCTAAAGAAGTTTTCTCTTCAAAAAAAAATTAAGGACATAATTTTACTCTATAATAACCGCTCACATACCATAATTTAAATGCTGAAGAAAGTGCCAACGTCAAGCTCAATTAACATTACTCTCGGGGCGGAACTCCGATGATTAAGAAAAACACCTCGCTTATGAGATTAAGAAACCTTAATGAGCATAATTTACCGTAAAAATAGAACATATAAGATTTATAGCTAAACACAATATATCTCAAAAAGTAGAAATATCTTAGACACATTTCTGCTAACACAATATTCTACTGTAACATCCTCTAGCACTAGTTGTGCTTACCAATCTTTGTTAAATATTTCTGTGTCCAAAATGGCAAATTATTAATAATAATTTTGAATTATGATTAATAATTATAGATGGTGATTTTCATTATTACAGGGCTACTTATGGCTTAGGTTCTCTATGCACCTCTTCATTGGAACCATCATAGGATCTCTATTCACGAACATAGGCTTTGACGGATCAAAAACATTATATAATTTCGGATTCTGCTTTGCCAGCATCCTTGCAATGTTGTACACACCGATGATGCCTATTTTACTTGCTTGTAAGTACGGTAGTAATATTGTTTAGAGCTATATTGGATGGTTTGCTATCATTGAAAACTTCATACCGCAAACAAGCGCAAATATTGGAACAGTGGATTTTCTTAAATTATTTGTTTTTCAGTTCCTACAGAAGTGATGCTTATAAAACGGGAGTACTTTAACAGATGGTACGGCCTAAAACCATACTTTGCGGCCATGTTTGTATCGAGGACGCCTGCGACAATTTTCTTCGCTCTTATATACTTGGCTATTGTGTATCCTGCGACTGCGCAGCCTATGGAGCTATCGCGAATATTCATGTTCGTTAGTACGTGTATACTGGTTGCATTAGTTGCTGAATCTATGGGAACTGTTATATCTTCTACATTAAGTATAGTGGTAAGTTAAGGAGTTAATTTCGAAACATAACAGATAACGTCTTTAAAATCGTTTTAGTCAGGTGACATGTTCAGAAACTTGTGTCACACCAAAACCTCACGAGCGCGATCGCAGGTATAACGAGAGAGAGACGGACCGATCTCCCGTCTCATCTCGAGCGCTGCCAGTCATTCCGTGAATGTATGAAGAAAAATGTATATCATAGTCGAATTCAATTCAAAAGTGTGAATAAAACGATAGATGTAATTTAAAATTTGAAAAAATTGTTATCTTCATTAATTCCTTACTTCCCAAAAACTTATATCACCAATAAGACGTTATCACGTAAACATCTCGATCGTAAACCTACTTTACAAACAACCAATATTTTTTTTTTTCAGAACTCAATGTTCGTCGGTCCAGTAGTAACAGTTCCTCTAATGTTATTATCAGTATATGGCATTGGAAACGGTGATGACCCACCTCCTTTAATCTGGAAGATGGCAAGGGCCTGTTCTTTCATGCGATATGGACTCGAAGGACTTGTTGTTGCAATTTATGGAGACTCTAGGGCAGACCTGATATGTCCCGATGACGTAGATTATTGTGAATATAGAAATGTTAAGTGAGTATCTTAGCGCTAGTCTCGACTTTGAACTCTCAGTTCCGCTAATTTTCCGAATAGATCACATATTTATAGTTTGTACTGATTCTGTTTACATTAGTTATTAAGTATAAAGCTGCTGTGTTTGCCTATTAAGAAGTATACAATTAGTTTATTATTATGTTCGTGTGTTCATGTAAGCTTTTACCGTAATGCCTGTTGGCAAACCCTTTTTTAAATAAAAAAAATAATAACTTAATTAGCCCTTACACTGCAAATATAACCTGCTAATAAAATTAACTAAATTTTTCCGACTTACAATGTTTATTGTTACATTAGAAATTTAAACTTCAATAAGTATGACGAATAATAAAGTAATAAATTCAAATGTATAGTGAAAATAAAATGTGTTTTTTTTTCAGATACTTCGTCAAGCTAATGGGTATGTCTCAAGTAACTTATTGGTTTGACATGTGTATGTTATTAGTTATGCTGCTCACATTAAACCTAGTGGCTTACTACTTGCTACGTCAAAGACTTTCACCTAACTACGCCTTTAGAGCAATCAAACTTATTGGCAGATTTATCAAGAGCAGAATGAACAGTTCTCATTAGAAAGTACTTTGTAAGACTTTCATTACAACATTTCAAGCAATTGTGAACCCTCAGTTTTATAGTCTATGGTTTCAATTCGCTTGCGTGTTACGAGTTATTTAAAATAGGACCATATCTCTTTTTGTAATGGTTTTTAACAATAAGCCGTATTACTTTCATCATATTATAACTGTTGATGAAATTTGCCAAAGTTATACTAACAAATAAAAAAGGAAGTCGCTTATGAGGTATAATGTATTACGTAATTAATCGACCGACGTTTTAATTTATTTTATTCTTTAAATTATCCATGCTAATTTGGGCTTCACTTTTGACTGTTTTCGGACAATATTCGTTGTTAATTTTTACATACACGACGTATTTAATATTTAACTTCAATTGCGCTTTAAATTGGCTCAAAGAAAACGTTCAATGATATAATAATTTATAAGTCTGATATGTAATTGACGAAACTGTATTTCCGCAAAGGATATTTTTTTTTTATTTAATATAGTAATTTTATACGTAACGAGGTTACGCCAGTGTGATATTTACATTAAGTTTTAGGAAAATAAGGGTTCAATTTTTATTTACGAAATAAGTTTTTAAATAGTTTAATTTAATAAATGATCTATAGCTATAATTGGAATGTTATCGGTGTTTAAAAATAAATATTTTTTTATTTATGTACGTTAGTGAATAAAATATAAATTTGTATAAATTACATGAATTAACACAATTTTTATCTTTCTTTCACTGTTACATCATCACAAATAATATGTTTTGTATTTTATTAAATCCGTTTTGTCTATAGTTTTTAAGGCGCTTCTGTCTTCACAAACATACATTTGTTAATATTATATAGTTTACGTAACAAAATGGGATTGTATAAGGAATTAAAAAGCAACTTCCTCGTTACGATGTTTTTATTAACACCAAAGTTCATTACGAGTCAATCAATGTCAAACGTCTGGGAGTTTGTATAAATAAAACTATAGGTAGTAAATTAATATTCTTTATAATAAACAATTTTCTCACTAAAATAAAATCACACTTCATGTTGAACAAATTTAGAAAAACAATAAACATAAATCTTGACTAGCAATATGCCAATGTTTTTTTTATTGTGGTTATTATAAAAATCTCACACAAATTAAAACAATCAGACATCACAATCTGCCTCGATTTTATTTTACAAAGATTTCACATATAGAATTTAAAGCATAGTTACTAGGTAAGTGTGGATTATATACTATATATATATATATATGATTAAATGTCCTAAATCAATAGAGATAGAAAATAGTAACACAAATGTATAGAGTATCAATGTGATAACCAGTAAATTGGCAACAATAGGTATGTTTTTTAAAGTAAAAATTGTATTCGGAAATAAAACAATTATATTTATTACACATTGATATTTTTATCTCGCTTCGACAAAAATGACGATTGAAATTAAAATTAACAATTTGCTTTATCTATTAAATCTATTTCCTCAAGTTATATTTCACAAATTGCTATAATCTTATATGAACTATTATTGTTACTCTAGTCATAAGATTATTGTAGTTATAGATAACGAAATAATATTCTTATATTTCAGAGGTTTACAGAAGGCATTAAATTATAAGAAAAATATATATTTTTGAAATGGCAGTGATTAAAAATTATATTATAATGAGATTTCAAATAATTAACAGGACGGTTTAGCGTAAAACTATGTGAATAAAATTTTATAAAAATAAAAACTTATCTTAAATTTAAATAACAGAAAATAAACTTATAATATCTTCGAAACGTATAAAGAAATATATGTTACAAATATCACTTTATTGCGACACACAAAGCTTATAAAACGATTTTTTATTTAATTGAGATTAAATTAAACATTCTTTAACAAACTTTGAAGTTAATTTTCAAGCAGCAGTGAATTAAGTGTAAATACACGTCTAATATAACATAGGAGGTTTAAAAATAAACTATTTTAATAAAAAATAATTGCAACAAAATTCTTATAAAGATATTTACACAAACAGCTTTTCTTAAACCTCTCTAAACCTACTCATTTTCCATTCCACAATCCCGGCACATTATTTACATTGGTAACTTATGTATTGTGAATGTGTATAATACAATGTATAAATGTACAGTGATGATCTGTGAACTTAAAACTATAGTCTTATCAATTGGAATGTCTAATTGAGATTGCTAATTATATTATTAAATCATTTCTACTATATGGTCTTTATGCGTAGGATTCGTATTTTATTGTTCTCTTCCTTATTATGTTTGTCTAATGTGTGTTATTCTGGAAATCTAAAGATGTAATCAGATGTAACAGAATGACGACTAGTAGATGTTCACAATGCCACAAACTTAATTATTTAATGTTAGAATATAATTGATTCTGTCGAAATAGGGCTGCATTAATGTAAAGTCAAACATGTCTATGGCACTAGACAATGCTAGATACTCTGAACTTTGTGATATGATTGATGAAGAAGTGCACTTCGCTAATATTAATCATAGTTTTGGTGTTAAGAGATTAATATCAATTTCTAGATACTAGTCCGACTTATAAATATGTATGAGTGATGCCATTAACGACTACTACGAATATCTTTGAAGAAGGCAGTTTATAAGTTTATATATTATACACAAAAATAACTCAGCTACGTGAAGAAAACAATAAAAGGCAAAGACTTCTAAGCGTACATACTAAATCATCAGATATACTTTAAGCATATAAACGCTTGAATCCCATGTTAAGATACTAGGGGTTATTATATAAAAATTTCCTGTTATGTATCAATTAATTAATTAAAATTTGTGTTCTCTCATCTCTTTGCCAAGCGCTAGCGTCGCCATTTCATGGATATAATTACTGTCATAAATGTAAAGTCTAGTGGAACCATGGTGAGGCTGTTAAAGATTATAATAACCCCCTTATCAGCAATAACTTTTTTTTCAACCATCAATAGTTAAAGAGTTGACTGGATTTACTTCTATCACATTTAGTTAAGTATAAGGAAGGTCTATCCGAGTCCAGACATGCGTCTAGCTTTGAATGCCTTATCATTGATCCCTTGATCTTCCAAAGCTGAGAGTCATCAGATTGGTCGCAAGGAGCGAGAACTGCTGTCACTCTATCATCAGAAAGCGATATACAGAGCGTGTGATGTCGGATTAGGCCGTTGTCGTATAACCACTCTTGGTTCCCGCCTGAGTTGTGGCAGGGGTACAGACCTGAAAATAGCGTTTAGAGAATTGAACATTAAAAAATTTGGAATCAAACAGACTTATTTCAAGTATATATTTTTTTGTAGTTATACTTCTTTGGGCGCGTTATGAAAAATTGATGAGAGTGAAATTTTACGATGCGCGCGCACCGTGACACAAAATTAACAGAATGAAGTTGCCCACGGAAGATGAACATTCGAATAATAATAGAATGTATGTTACACTCAATGTAAGAGAATAATAACAAATATTTATTTATTTAATTTTTCAAATGTAAACTGAACTTTATTGACTATAATGACTCCTTTTCCAGTCTTTGATTATTTAATTGTAATTAATTAGTTGCATGCAATCAAAAACTATTTTTAATAATGCCAAAGAAGTATAACTTCTTACGCGCGTACATAAGTACACGCACCCTTTTTTACTTTTACCACTGTTGGTAGGAAAATCAAGAGTTCAGGAAATTGAAATTTTATCATACGTTTAAGATTTATAGCTTTGACTAAAATTGAGCCTCTAATCGGTAATCTTCTAATACTTTAATAATTATAATATAAATATTAATTATTATAATTAATTATAAATATAATAAAATAAATTATTAAATATCTTATATATTTCAATAATAAGCAGGATTTTACGTTTTTAAAGCTAAGCTGGGATGTTACAAAGCGACAGTAAGCAAAGGTCAACGTCGGTCTTTTGATTTCATTTCATCTAGGCAATCACTTACCCAAGGTGCCATCAACGAGGTGACCCATAGTGTCCAGACACCTGTTCCCCTGCCGTATCGTGCGATATCCTCCAGCGAACGCGGGCACCTGGAGCTCTGGATAGACATGTTCGAGGTACCAACGGAACGGTTTGCAGTGTAACTTTTCTCTTAGAGATTTCCGTTCGGAAATGCTGGAATTATATAAGGTATTAAAAATAGTTTTGTAATAGGAAGTGGCTATGAACAGCTGTATAACCGGTCTAGGTTGATACACAAGTAGGTTGTAAGATAACAATTTATCTTAATAATTTCTTTTCTTAGGTTTTTTAATTCAATCCTTGGACTTGAACTTTTAAATAACAATATAAATGTTTAGTCTCCAAGCGTAGTAAATAAACCAGTCTTTTAGATTTTACAACTCGTCTTCAAAAAATACATAATTATAACAAGAGCTTTAAATATTACTTACTCTCCAAAATCAACTTGTTTAGCAAGTGGTTGTGAGCGATAGTATAGTTCCTTATAATCATCCATCCACACCTCAGCAGCTCTCCTGGTGTTCCTCGCAAAGACAGCTCCAGATCCCCCAGGGAATGTGTACGGATGGCGTTTCCTGAAGACATGTCCCACGCGAGAGCATGGGACTATCTCTAGGGAACCACCACATTGCCATACTCTGGAATATGATAATAAGTTTCCTAACGTGAAAACAGAAAGCTCCATATCAACAAAGTATAAAGTATATATACTATTTGTATTTTGATTACACAATTTTTTTATAAAATCCGAAGCATTACCGAAAATGCGAATCATCATCGTTCATTTATTTTAAAATGAATACAGCAAAATTATTCACAAAATAAATTCGGACAGGCGTACAAATTGTTTTGAAGAGGTAAAATGCGATTTTTGGTAGGCGCTATTGTATTTAACGCTGTATTTCATTTGTTTTCACTCCTGAAAACGGGGATAGCTTTATGTAAATTCTAATTTTCTGGTAAGTGTAAAATTAAAAAAAAACGCAATTAAGCTTGCTGAAAATGTCTCTAAGTTTAGAAAAATCAAGAAATTATTCATTTGACCCCGTTTTCGTAACAGTATTATTATGTCATTATTAATAATAACGATATGGTGAATTAAAATCGGTTACAATACAATGTCATTTTTAAAATTTTCACTACTTCAAAACAATTTTCAAACGGGGTATATTAAAAGGCTGAGTTCACTTCAAAACTTCCCCAATAAAGTCGAAGTAAACTAACTTGAACAACATAAGTTACTGCAAAACTCTGTAATTATTTTCACGATTTAATGGTTTATTTACTTTGTAAATAAGAAATGTGATTAAATGGCTGTTGCGATGTGAAAGCTGTACCTCGTGCTTAGGCAAACTCTGTTTAAAAATAAAATACACTCTGATAAGTATAGATTGCCCACCTCTCGCCCTTCGCTCGCATTTAGAGTCGAGACTGGTTCTAAGATTCAGAATCAAGACATAGACTTAAAAATATGAATCCCGCATATTACATCCAATAAGTTGTGGGCATACCACCACCACCATTACCGGTGCACCATCTCTGAACTCCTTTAAAAATAGATTGGATAGTTTCTCCAAATCTCAAAATACACGCGCATCAGCTTATAATGCTGCTAGTGTGTTTATATACATAATAATAATAATAATAATACGGAATTCTAAGCTGAACCTACCCTGTGACATCGGCCTAAGATCAGCCCGTCTCTATGCTATAACATTTGTTGGCAAGACTTTTAGTTGCTATGAATTCTTGTAAAATTATTTGCAACGTGCTAATGGCAATTACTTTAACTAGCGGATAGTTTACCTGAAAGAGATTTCAAGATTCTCTCCTCCCCAGACGTCCATCCTCATATCGTATTTGCCGAGTTTGTTGAAATATGCCCGGTCCATACTGAAAAGACCCCCAGCGATCATGGGCGTTCGGATCACTTGGGTTGGGTCACTTAAGCGGCCACTTCGTTCAGCATGCGATAGATACTCCCACTGAAATATATTAAAAAATACTGTAACAATATCATCGATAAACGACGCAGTTGCAGAAGAATCAGAATTCTGTGTTCTTTTTGATTACATTTGTTTAATGTTTGATTTCCTAAGAGGATTGTGAAGAGGACTATGATTTGTACACATACAGGAAAACCTAATCATAACGATGTTTTGCTTCATGTGATAGTAAAAAATGTTCTAAAAAATCAAATCTTAATTCCAAGCCATAAAATGGAAATTTTAATATTCATTCGCTTCAGTGAAGTTCAAGGTTATTCGGTCCATCTAATATTTCTCAAATGACATTCGATCTAGGTGAATTAATAATGACATATATTTTATCACATCGATTTTAGCGGTAAGCAAAAGCAAATCAAATCAAAGTCATTTATTAATTTAGGTAACACAATGTACAATTATAAACGTCAAAAAGAAATACATATTAAATGCTTATAATTTTACGGCAGTCATTGTTATCAAATTAGGGGCGTAGAACGGAAGAGAAGAACTGTCAATAAACTCTCCGCCACTCTTTTTAATCGCCAAGTTTTTTGTTTTAACAATGTTTGTAAGGAGTTGCAATCATTACACCATGTTCCACATGACATGTTATGTAATTAATAGTTAATTAATAATAATAAAATAAATTAAAAACGAAGCTTTGTCCTCTATCAGCAAGAGGCATGGTGAAATAGGACGCACTAACATTCTCGATGAACATATTTATTTAGCAACCAAATGTAAAATACTATTTCCCTTATAAAATGAGCAAAGAGCAATAAGTCTACTGGTTCGTTGTGCGATTCTCAACCTCGAGATCATGCGTTTGAAGGCCGGTTATGCAGTAATGGATTTTATGTGCACAATGACTACTTGCTCTCACGGCGAAGAAAAACCCCGTGAGGAAACCATGAAAAATTATCAACGAAATCGAAGGCCAAATGTCCTATACATTTTTAAGATTATAATTATTTCTCGAAATAGTATCACTTTTGGTGATATTGTTTTTGTTTTTTTTCCGGGCAATTGGACCTTCATTAAGTATACATTCCGAAAGTAGCCTATTAGATTGCACAGGCTCACCTTGAATACCAAGTTCCAATCGAAGCCGCCGCGTAAGTCCGCCGACGCACCAATGTACTGGAACGTATCCATGCTGATCACGTCTATAACTGGGCACACTACCCGCGTTGGATCCTGGAAATGTTGAAATATGGAATTATTATCATGCATTTATTGGAATTATACTTGGTATGTATTAAGCGTACATTTTCAAAGAAGTTAAAATATTTATACCGTACAAAGCATCACTAAAAAGGAGATATGTAGAATGTATTTAAGTAATAGTAATTTTATAACTAACTCTACTTTTTTGAGTAATCCTTATTCAGTGATAAGTTTTCTGATCCAGAAACCAGAAATAATAAATATGTAATTTTTGATTGACGATATAACAGGAGATTCCTTTTCTGCAGCAAAAAAGTAAGTTTGTAATAATTAGTTTTTATCCGAATATTTTATAATTGTAAACACGCAGCTCACGTACGAATTTAAAACATAAAACATAATAAGTGACGTGAAATTTCGCAGAGGTTTACCGGAAAACGTAGGAGATAGAAGTGATAAAATTAGTCATATCACAATGCATATGCTGTGCAATAATGTGGGTAGTATGCATAATTAGTATTCCTTATAAATACGAATATTAAACAGGAATTCGGATAGTGTCAAGTTATTACTATTGTTAATAACAAAAACCTTTTCATTGATAAAATGGGTGTCTATCGTTTGCGGATACCCTTTATTACCGACCTCTAGGTTTGTGGGAATTAAACAAGATATTTCAAGCAATGTTGGAATTGATTAAAATGAGATGTGTAGAGAAACTGGTCGTACTTGAGACCCTTTGACACCTGTCTCCGTTCCATACAAGTCTCACTTCCAGCTTAGACGGACAAGAAGCATATATGGGCACGGATTTAAATGCGGTTTTGTATTAGTTATATCGGAAATTGTCTTGATTTAGTATAAATAAGGTTCGTAAAGCTACAGCTAGTTCAGGTACAACTTATCATTTGAGTGTGGTAATTTGAGTGTGAGAGTTGGTTAGATTAATTAGACACCAATGTATATTGATGGAGCCATTGAGCCTATAGTAGGTGCAACATAAGCCACAATTTTTTTCTTAATAAACAAATAGGTGATCAGCCATCTGTGACTGACACACCGTCGACTTTTATGGGCAGGTTTCCTCACGATGTTTTCCTTCACCGTATGTTGAATAGGCACATAGACAGTGGTTCACGGCAGCCAACACTGATTACTGGAGCTTGTAATAAGCGCATTTTAAGTTAACTGTACGCAATTCTGTGCCTTTTTTAATGGACTGTCTTCGAATAAATGACGTGCCGATGGATATTACATCATAGCTTGACCGTGACACGTCTACCTTATAAGACAAATTAACATAACGTTACGTTTATATTAATATTTAATTTAAGATGAAATTAGTGGGCCTTGGCCAATATATCGGTTTTTAGATGAGCGCTATGTGCGGTGTGAAAGTGAAGGTCATTTCTGTACTTATTTAAAGCCTAAAAATACACAATTAACATTTATTTTGTAGCATTGTGCAAATGTATTTAGTATGTAAAATAAGCGCGGCGTAAACAGACATACATTTTTTATAACTTATATTATTAATGGTTAGACTAATTATTTTCCTCAACTCTTCACTGACTGAAACGTATGCAGTAAAAGTGATCTGAACTAAAGTTTAACCATTTGAAATTTGTCCATTTGAACAATGAAATTTAATAAAACAAAGTTAATGATTGAATTTGTTAGGTAACGTAAATTAATCTTAATATATATAAATTACGCGTCACGTTGTTTGTCCGTTATGGACTCCTAAACTACTTTACCGATTTCAATCAAATTTGCACACCGTGTGCAGTTTGATCTAACTAACAAGATAGGATAGCTTACATATATATATATGTCTACTGTACGTGTGTATGTCACTGAACTCCTCTTAAACGGCTAGACCGATGTGAATGTTTTTTTTTATGCGTTTGGGTGGAGGCTGGTTGGTTTAGATTCACAAATCAGCCGGAAAGGTGGCGCAGCCCTGCGATTCTGTAACTCACTTTTCGAACTCACACAGCGGTTTTCGCATCGGCGGTCGCTCTCAGATCAGTCGTGAAGCAGTCATTTTATGATTTGGCATTCTGAAAAGGTGGGAGCTTGTAGTTTATTGTTTATTAGAATGCCAAATCATAAAATGACTGCTTCACGACTGATCTGAGAGCGACCGCCGATGCGAAAACCGCTGTGTGGGTTCGAAAAGTGAGTTACAGAATCGCAGGGCTGCAGTCGGTACTTTCATACTTTGTTTAATATCCTAATCGCTTGAAATATCATGCAGGACAACGTCTGTCCGGTCCGCTAGTTTCTTTATAAACATACTTTCTAGTCTAAGGTAAGGTCTTAGTTTTCTTTTTCAGCTGTCAAAGATCAGTAACCACCATTTACAAGGTCAGGTTGACACTAACTGAATGAAGAGTTTTATGTCATATGTCAAGGTCTACAGTCGTATTACGCGAATGTCACGGTCCAAACCGGATCCTACTCGTTCCGTAATGACATGGTTAAATTCATTTTGATCTTTACACGCGATTCTAGCTCTTATCTCAATGCAAGAAGATTTAGTTTAACGGAGGTGTTTTGAAATTCTAAATTAATGCGTAAGGCTTCTTGAAATTAGAAGATTGGGTTACAGATGCGAGTCTAATTGTAATTTTGATTAAAGATGTCGTAAGGTTATAAGGTAATTTATGCTACTTATAAAATTGTTATGGCCTGCTGACCAAACCGTTGATTCCAATTTCACGTAGAAAATTAACTATAGCCGTGATTATCACCGATTACATGATTGTGATTAAGTTATTGTAAACAAAATTAGCTAATATTACCAAAAACTAATAATTAACAAAAATGGACGTTGAGTTCTACCAAAACAGCATACCTTTTTTGTGTGAAATGAATCGAGATCCCTCTGAAAATCAGTATGTTACCTATGTAATTGAAAAAACTCGATATAAAAACCCAGAAGCTTAGTTGAAATCGCTTTGAATCGTAAAGAAGTCAGTATTAAATACACAAAAAAGTTATATTGTAGTCATTACGATTACGTATTTTTTTGCTGTATACGGTATTTTGTTCTACCTTTTGGATGACAAAGTGTAAAAAAATATTTAAGAACCTTAACCTCTTAGTATCCGGTATTGCGATACTTGGAGTCTAATGATTAAAGTTAAGAATACCGGAATTCGCATTTGTTCTGACGTGCTTTCAAATTCCTAACATCAGATAAGTAACGAGTATTACAGGAAGTCTAGAACCTTCCAGTGAGGTCGCATGATTACGTTGGAAACAATGAGTGGACTTCGCAATACCAGGGGGTGAAGGGATACAGATGATCTAACTTGCGCAACCTGCATCTTCCGCTCACCGCGCTTGAGTAACTACTGTATGGAATAAGGCACGAGATTTAGCGGGAACTTCCTGATTTGTCTATTCAAATTAGCTTAACTGAATTTGGTAACCATCGTTCCGTTTTACATTTTATAGTAAGACAACTGAACCTTTAATTGTATATATATAAAAATGAATTGCTGTTCGTTAGTCTCGCTAAAACTCGAGAACGGCTGGACCGATTTGGCTAATTATGATCTTGAAATATTTGTGGAAGATCAGGGAAGGTTTAAATGGAGGGAAACATAAATAACAATTAAAGAAAAATACTAAAAACAACAACTGCATTTTCCAATAAAAACTGTTCTTAGTTGGGAAAATAAATGCAAAATGCGTATTAAGGGTTTCGTAATCCGATAGATCGCTGTTCGCCTGTAGCTTGAACTTGATAAAAAGTAATGCGGTATATCGTACATGAAGCAACTTACTTTCAAAGTAAATCGGTTTTGCAATATTGCAGTGGTCGAGATGGTACATCTTGGAAATTTTATACGTTCTATTTAAATGTCTCAAAGACGATTTCATATTACCGTAACAAATTTATTTCACACCAATTTTCTGTCCTTATTTAATTGTAACTTGATATTATTTACGGCTTATTTAAGAAATCGAGTTTGGTTGAACGTTATTTCAGGGTTATTTAAATTTTTTACAGCCAATCAAAACTGTTTTCCCAGGAATCACTGAGCTCTAACTGAAATAAAAGCTATAGCTATAGAAGCTATACATTCTTCTTAATTACAATATTTAACTTGAATAGTTTTTATGTATCTTTATTTGCATGAAAAGACGTAAAATAAAAATTAATTAAAAATCTAATATCGTTTGTTTCATAAACACTGATCGAGTCAGATACAATTTGATAGATTTACGAGTTTAGATTTATTACCATTGCGTATAACAAAAGAACAATCTCTTCGACTACAAAATGTTGAATTTATTTCAAATAAACTTCACAAAAGTATGTGGTAATAATATTGTAAGTATTTTATGTGGGATTTGCTTACAACATAGTAATTTAGATTTTAGAACGTAGTTTATTGTGTCTGAGCACTTTATAGTCGATTAATAAGTTTGATAAGAAAAAGTATTTAATAGAATAAATGTTTGATCTCATGTCCCATTCTGCACTATTTTTAAAGTCAAGTGTACCTTGCGTGCCTGTCAAACCGTAATATTTTTTAGCCGGGAATTTAATAGAGGACTTTTGGGTTACACGCAACGTGGCTTTTATTATCCAAGTTATAGACAGTTTTAATATTCCAGTTTATAACTTTATGAATGAATGGGGAAATAGATTAGACAATAAGTAGGACAAGACTATTGAGCCAAGAGTCAACGAGTTAAGGAACAAGAGCTGTACCTAAATAATGGCACAGGAAGGTCAAGAATTACACGTGGAAAAAGAAAGGTAGGAAGTCAAAGACTAACTGATAATGAATTATAACATAATATTAATATAGACGTCTAACGACAGAAAGGCAGACACAAGAACTGATTGTTGACAATGCAGCAAACGAGAACTAGAACAATGACTGGAAAGCACGACCAGAATATTAAGAAAAACAGGACCTGCAGATAAATTAGTAGAAATGCTGACGGCTGGTTGGCATCAGCCGTTTCATTTCGACTTTATCGTCTACTTTGATGACCGCTCGATCGAACTGAGCTCATTAAGTATGAGCCTATTGGCATAGAATAACAACAGCAGCTTACAGTAACGCCATTGCTTCGACATGTATATAGCCTTCTTTTGTTTTCATAAAAATTATTTGTGGGTCGGGGAAAGTTTATTAAGAAATTAAAATTTAAAATGTTTAGAACGACAGCTCTAGATTTTTTTTTCTAAAGCGATGATTCCCACGTCTAGAAATTGTAAAAAACCACATACCAAATGACAAATACCAATACAACGCTCTATTTTATTCGATCATTATCATTAATGAATATGGAAGCATGCGTCGAAGACGACGTGATGTGTATCGTAATGTCAAGGTCTGACTTTAGCTTAACAAATACCTGTCGCTTATGAAATATTCTTCTAGAAGCATTCGCAAATCATCACATGTTTTTAGTTCCATTAAATGGTAATCAAATAGGAGCTGTTGCATTTAACTTTATTACTGCTATTAACTAGAGACTAGTATTGGCCAAGTTGATAGAATCTTCTTAGTACAGATTTTATATTGTTCGTATCGTTTATTTACAGAATTATCATTAATTTTCCATGTTAGTCAACTGTCAAAAGTTTCTAACGCTCTTTAGGTTTGTAGAAAAAAATCAATCAGGATCAACGAGCGTATTCTACTTTTATATAAAGACTAGCTGATCCGGCAAACGTCGTTTTGCCATGTATATCGTTTATAATAAAAAATAGGGGTTGATCGTAGAGGGGTGAAAATTAGGGTTGTATGTATTTTTAATGCTGTATCATAAAAAAAATAATCTAAAAATTAAAAAAAGGGGTGGACTACTCTTAACTTTTTTTTTTGGGGATTAAAAATAGATGTTGTCCGATTCTCAGACATACCCAATATGCACAAAAAATTTCATGAGAATCGGTGAAGCCGTTTCGGAGGAGTTTAACTACAAACACCGCGACACGAGAATTTTATATATTAGATTTAAGTCGGTTTTTATATAAAACGTTAATTAAGTTGATTCACAGTTGGAGTTATAATATCAATACCACCTTTGTTTATGTTTACCGTCTCTACATTGATTATATAAGACTTTTGTCGTTATATGTCATTAAAGAGAGCCGGGCTTTATGGACTTGACCTATATACGTCACACTAATATGAGAACTACTAAGGATGACACCTGCCCCTTCTGGTCGTTAAAGTATAATAAAGTTCTCAAGTGTCTTTTCCATATGTATTGCATGGTCTTATAGCAAAATATATAGTATAAGTGAAAATACTATGGTTTTTGCGAGAATATTTTTTTATAATTTTTACTCTTCTTGGAATTATAATAGCCATGATAATTTATTTTCAACGTGTATATAATTAGTTTTATATTCACAATAGCAGTGACTTTACGTCAATATTTTGTTTATATAGTCCCAAATACATATAAAAAAATACCCTACAGAGCTCTGCTAAGGATGTTTTGTAAGGGAAACATATAAAATACTTTTACGTTAACTATTCAATATGAAATATAGTTCCCTCATAGTATTGCGGCAAACATACAATTTCGTTACTGGAGGTTATCCTTCTTTAGCTCAAATATTCAAAAATAAAATACTGGAGAAAGAAAATTGTACTTGAAGGAAACTTTATTAATTAGTTCAAATAAAAAACAGCATTCATGTAATTTTACGATGATTTATATAAAATGAATTTAAATTTAAAGTTTCTAAGCCATAAAATATGTTTGTATATTTGACTAAACAAGATGTGGATGTCTAATGATTTAAGTTTAAAGTTCGTAATTTAATGTACTAATGCCTACATTGCGTTACATCGACTACAGTATTGACCTTTGGTTGCTTAACAGTTGCCGCTAATTTATTAAATAACCACCAGTATAGTCTATTATTTATTATCCTGCATTTTCTCTTACTTATTTATCTAACAAAATAAGTATACATAACTGTCATTCCGATCACTGCTACAACTAAAAAATATGTTCTATACATAATATGTATATTAAATTATAGCAATAAAAAATCCTTTTAAGACAAGACAGAACATGCAACCTTTAGATTTTACCAAATTTAAAATTTTTGGCGTATGAATTTGACGTTATATTTGTACATAAAGATTGACATAGTATTGTAAAATTATAGAGATCTCGCTTCCACATTGCATCGTTCTAACCTGTTAATAATTACATCCTTAGTAAACTTTATTCAAAGTACTTTTTACCTCTTTAATCCTCTTAAGCAGAGGCTCCAGCCAATGAACGTTGCACTCCACATGTGAGTCCAAAAAGGTGAGTACCGGTGCGGTGGCTGCATCTGCACCACGGACCCGAGATCTCATCAGACCTTCTCTCTTTGTGTTTCTAATAACTTGCACTTTTCGTATTGCTCTCAGTGCAGCACCGTCTTCAGCTAAAGAATAAAATGGCGCAATCTTTTAAAATAACAACTTAACATTAACGCGAAGGATTTTTAAACTTTCTCATAGAATTATATCATTCAACAAAATGGAAAATATGATATTTTCCTGTCGTTAAATACTAAGAATTATAATACAAGTTATAAAGTCTTTGATAATTAATAGTTTAACTATCATTTCCAACCAGTCTAGGCAACTATTCTAATTAGGTGTTGTAACACGTAGAGTAAGATTGCGGCTTTGAATACAATTGTACAAAATACAATGTATGTGAAAATAGAATTCGTAATACTATATTTTTTTGAACGGAGAATTTCGCAATATCTATATATTACAACATTTTATGTTTTCTCACAAGATTACATACAATATGTTTGATAACTATTGTTTTGTTTAAAATAATTGGTTAAAAAGGTGGCAGAATTATATCGAAAAGGCTATAAATGATTATATCACATTTGAGTTGTTAGGGTTGCTAGCGTTTCTATACACATTGATATTACGTGTTTGCGTGTTGTTCCCACAGTAATGTAAGTGCATTATCCTATTTCACAGCTCCTTGCTGATAGATATCGCTTTTCTTATTTATTTTTTAATTACACTAATTAACTGCTTTAACATGTGCTGGTTGCATTAGATTTAAAGAGTGACGGAGAGTTTATTACAAGATCAGTTTCAGTCAGTCATTTTTACGCCTTTGATTTGATAACTGGCAGTAAATAAATTTAGAATCATACATTTTGTTTACTGATGTTGTGTACATTAAGTTACCTTTATGAATATTAAGATTTTAATATTAATTTCAAAATATTGCAGTTCATTTCAATCGTTTTCGTATGTACTTAAGCAATTATCATATTGCTACTAATTTTATATATTCCTATTTTTTTAATTCTAAAATACATATTCTAATTAAAATATGTATTCAAAACTTAAATAAAGATTATTTATAAAGAATCCAATTATTTAGTGTTACATAAACTCACTGAGAAGCTGTTAAATAATAAAAATGTAAATTTTTGCGTTAAATTGAGCGTTGGGTACATTCAAATAGTTTATGCACACAAAGTGAAACAGAATTGCTTTTTAAACACATCGTTTCAACAAATTGTGTATAATCAAGTGTTGCATAATCTGTTTATGTAGTGTGAAGTATATTTTTACAAAAGGGAAGTCCCTTTATGCATACGTGTTTACCTAATCTTTGCATTTTACGTTTTTGTCCAAACACAAAGAAGCAAATTGTTTTATTGACTTGATTATTAGACATCATTGTGCCTGCAACACACCGTCCATTATTTGGTCTTCAGGGAGCATTCAAGCGTATTTTGAGAGGGGGGGGGGGGGTCCTTTTGTGACAGTACTGTACTTGGGTACTGAAAAACGTTACGGCGAGTTACATGTGGGAAGGGTTGTCAATAATCTCCAAAAATTGCGTTACGTAATACTTGAGGGAGCATTCATTCCCTCACGAAGTTTTCCTCTATGATACGAGCAAGTGTTGATTACACAAATAAAACAATAAATTCGTTGGTTCCGTGATTCGCACAAACGCGATACTGCTCTGTACTAACTTACAATAGTTATATATAACTAGACACAGCACATATATAGGTTTAAAAAACGTCATAATCTAAATATACTTAAGTCAACTTACGGTTATCACTAAAGTCGTCGACTAGAATTATTTCCTTAATTAGATGTTCTGGGCTTCGATTTAACACACTGAAAGTAAAATAAACACAGTAATAATATAGTGTAGCAGATAATGGGTTTGAGTCTGGCGAAAATTTCATTAAGTAACATTGAATTAAATTTCTAAATCAATGATAATGTAATGGGCGACTCTATGTCTATGTGTTGACAAACGTTGCTAAATAATCGTATTGAAAAAGCAAAGAATATTTGTGTACAAGTTCTGGTAATATGTATATACCTGACAATGGTTCGTAGGAGTGTGGATCGCGCTTCATTATGAAAGGTAATGATAACGCTCGTTTCAGGCAATTCTTCGTCGTATTTTTTCAGTCGGCACCTGAAAATATGTATCATATTAGAAACAATAATACTCAATATTCTTCATAGAAACATCATATAAATTCAGTTAGTCAAAGTTTAGCCTAATATCTAGCTTTAGTTTGAAATTATCGATATTATAAAGTCCCTTTTAGAGTTTTTTAGATTCACTGATAGTTTTTCGAAATAGTTATGTGCCCTTTAAAAATAGTGTTTAAACATTAATGTATAGCTTATAGCTTAGCGTATAGCTTTACTAGTTCGTTTTTTTTATTCTTAATTACTCTCCAAATTACGTTAAAAACTCGTGAAATTACAGTTTCTCTGTTGTCATTCGCAACTCTACTACTTTTAGAACAAAAAATTCCCTTATACTGGAACAAGACCTTTACATTGTAGAGGTAACGTCCTCGCGATCGATATTAAATGCCACTTTTAGTAACCCAGTTAACTTGTAACGAACTTTTATACTGTAACCTTCTGTAACGTATTTATAAGAGATGTTTAGAATTTATGTAGTCAAATCTTTTATTATCTAATTGTTGTTTGTTTTTTTTTATCCAAGACTTATTTTGCGCTCATTCAAGTTGTTAAATTTTTTTATATTTTTTACAGATATTTTAGCTTTTACGTAGTTTTTTGGTTGAAACTTTTAAACCGGGGAACGTAAATTATATAAGTGAGAATTATTGCAACTAAAAAAGATATAGTAAATATACACTGATTAGTTATTCTACATACCAAAGTATAATGAGGTACAAACTTTTTGAATTTGTTTGGTAGGAATAGAAGTCTAATTACTTTACCGTTATCATATTTTGTACTTATGAGTGTTATTTCTATCACACTATGCCCCAATGACAGGGTTTCATTCTATTTTTAGAATTAATTCCAGCCTATGCCTCACTATTTTTTTTTAAAATAAAAATTTAGAATTTTTTATAAAATAGCACGACTTACATAGCATTTCTCGTATCAGGCACACCTCGGTTGCTAGGCAACGCATCGGAAGCCACCTGATTGAATCTGTTCCTGACGTAGGGGTCATTGTCCTTTGCGCCCCCAGCGACATAGCCTGCCTCATCGAAGTACTTTCCAGTACTGCCTGTGCCATACTCTTCGAGTGATATCGGACTGCTCTCAGGTTCTTCTGTGTCTGCGTGCTGCTTTATTAATCTAAGTGCTATGTTTTCTTCCTGTGAACAAGGGAACGGTGTTATAAAAAATCTATGTATTTTCGTCTGCACAAGGATTATAAATAGGCATAAAAAACTATGCCATTCAACTACTATCTACCAAAATATGTTAATTATTTTAATTCGTAATTAAATAAATTATGCTTTATCGAAGAATTTAATAAATTTTTACTTAATCTTATGTCATTATAAAATATCGATTCTCAAACGAAATAATTAATAAATATTAAGTTTGAAACAATGTTTCTAAAATATTATACTTGTTTATTTAAATTGTTACAGAGAGATGTTATAATAAAAAATGACGTTATAAATTACTAACTACCTACTAAGATATAAAATCCACGTCTCTTTGCAGCCAATAGAGTTTTATCAATTATTATTCTAAAGTTATCCGCTTAGGAAAGCCTTAATTGAAATACTTCGGAACTTACACAGTTAAAATTTTATACAGCCTGAGCAGCATACATATACAATATATGTTTTAACTAACAAGGAAGCTTTAAGCTCATGTTTTATGGGGCATAACTTTACATGTACGAGACTTGTTAAATATTTTAGTCGCTCAAGGCCTTCAGAACATCAGTGAATATTTATCTTATGGCCCTTTGTTAGGTAAACATTTTCCTTATTCAGAGGTAATGTCGGCGAAAAGGTGATTTTTGTAATGTTTTTACAAGCTTTGGCAAAAAATGTATTACCAGAGAATGTCGATTTTTTTTTTATTCGAGATTAAAATGCATTTTATGTCTGTGAAGATTGAAAGTCAGAGAACCGGGTCAACAATAACCACTTAGACCACTTCGGGTAGATCCAATAAAGCCATATTCTTGTAAAAAGTAAATAGCCACACCACGTAAGTGCCTCCGTCGACCTCTCAATATCCTTTTATGGCGGCCCTTAGGTAAAGAGTAATATAGCCAGCTTTTTTGCTCTCAAGGTAGAAAACAGCTACATTAATTACTACTTGCACCGACTTGGAATCGAACTCAATACCACAGGCGTCGCGCTGAGCACTGAGCTTTCTTGTGGAACTTAGGACAAACGTTTGTGTTGATTTATTTATAGTTTTATAAATAAGACCTATGCCTTATTTAGTTCTTTATTCTCAAATTTATTTCTCATGTACCAACAATATAATTTTAATAAAGAATTTCCCTTTGTACGATACAAAGGCAGACGCATATTTGCATTACAAAAATTTTAATATAAAAATAGCAACATTTAATGTTGGATACGTGATAAACGATCTTCACAAAAATGTTATAAGTGTGATTGTTAATTAATAATATGTAAGCTGACCGGACGAGGAGAAAAAGAGAACTTAAGAGGACTTCATTCAATAAATTATTTTACTTCCATACAGATTTATAATTTTTTCACGAAAAGAATTATCAGCGAATGTAAGACAAATTACAGTAAAGAATACAAAAAATATTTATTATATTTACGACCGAATTAACGGGGGTGAACTGCACACCTAGTCTTATATTTTAGTTTCAATATAATTTAATTTCGTCGGAAACCTATATACCGATATACCAACCTATATACCATAAATAACCTAATTCTGTCGGAATTTAAAATAAAAGTAATGAATGAATGTTGTTACAATTAACAAATGAAGTTCCGTTTCAGAATTTGAGTATAACAGTTTTTAATTTAATATTATTAGTATTGTTCCGGACCGGTGTGATGCCGGGGCGGGTCGCCAGTTACGCAATATGTGCCAAAGAGAGCATATCAAATCTCAACTTCCGAGCAAACTGTCAAACGAGCCGTGACTGATCCACTTATGAGCAATTACTGGGGACAAATATGATCTGTTTACGACGTATCGAAATGGATACCATTTCCTACGCGATTTTTTGCATTATGTGTAAGTACAATTTTGATCGACGAATTACCTAAGACACAATCGAACTTCACTTGATACTACATTCTTCTTTTTTATAATTGTACGTAGGATCTATCGGATTTTATGTTCTATTAAAATATGTTTATTTTTGTCAACGCCCATCAAACAGTCCTTTGTGATATGAAACATGCAGGAAGACGAATCTTTTCTTATAACATTCTTAGATCACAATATCTATTGTTATATAATACAAAAGTTTTACGTATATAAATACGTGGAAATGGCTTTAATATTTTATTACGGGTAACTGAACTCTGTAATCTATGAAATTTTATATACATTATCAATGATCATAGAGTAACACTGACACAACTGATCGAGTCGTATAAAATTATTCCTATGTATTTTTAAAACTTAAAAACAATAAAAACATTGTATAAAGAACTCCGGTGTCAGATAATGTCAAATAATATATATAAATCCATATTAATGTTAAAAAAATATATTAGGACATTGTTTAGGTCAAAATTTCAGGAATAACCTGTCATTACGCTTAAAGCAAATGACATTGTGGGGAATAGCTAGCTAAATAAATATAGAATTTTATTTAACGATTATCTGACAAAACATGCCCGTAGCGTTCCCCTGAGAAAATCTACTTATTGCGCCGCGGGCAAAACTACGATTGGGCAATTATTATTATGTGAAGCTATGGTTTCCAGACATTTAAAAGACCGTAAGAAATTTATGGTAATTCCACGCAATTACATCCTACAAGGTGCTAAAACAAGAATAACTAGTCTGTATCTAGTGTTACTTGCTTCTTGTATACAATTTTCTTTATGTTTGTAGAGAAAGTTGAGGAAGTGATCAAATGCTCTAATATTATCGTAAAGTTATTACACTTTATTAATAGTTTGTGGAAGTAATATAAATGATTTAATAAATAAACCGTGAGATTTTATGCATGATAGTAATATAGTATGTAGTTCATAGTAAAATATATTATAACGAACTATGAAAAAGACTTACTTACCTACACTACTATTCATTTTTCAATATTTCATTAAAAATATATAATAAACATATCGCTGTTTTACCCCATCTAATATATAAAATTCTCGTGTCGCGGTGTTTGTAGTTAAACTCCTTCGAAACGGTTTAACCGATTTTCATGAAATTTTGTGTGCATATTGGGCATGTCTGAGAATCGGACAACATCTATTTTTCATCCCCCTAAATGTTAAGGGTAGTCACCCCAATTTTTTTTTTTTTAATTTTTAGATAAAAAAATTTTTTATTTTTTTATTACAGCATTAAAAAATACATAACACCCCTAATTTTCATCCCTCTACGTTAATCACGACACGTTGCCAATGCTTGCGTCAAAGTGATAATTCTTATCACGAATCAAATGACTTCAATCTGAAGACTAAAGCGTTAGGTGTCACTGCGTGAGAGCAACATCATTTTTATCTGTGGTACTAACGTCATCTATCAAACAACCTGTCAACTGTCCGTTACAATGTCAATGCGCAGCCGAATTCTTCACGTATTGTTTGGTTATATAAACTAATCCACTTGCATAATAACTTGTGAAAGTTACACGTCCTTGTGAGATCCGGTTTCTTTGCATTCAGATCAAAACCTGGTATGAACAGTAGGCACTCTTAGTGAGATTACGTTGTATTAGTTTAAGCACAATTTTATAATACTGTCAGACTACGTTATTATAGCACTTATGGAAAACTGTGGAGTTAGTGCGTTTGACCAAAACATTATTTTCGTATAATATATTAATCTGATTCCTCATAGAATTAGTTATAATAATTTACTAATTGGTAGTAATAAGTTTTGTGCTCTTTGATAGCGCTATCAAATTAACTAATTGAAAATTTAAAAGTTCAAATTTGAACTTTGTATACAAATAACTCGGTTGAATATTTTAATTGAACATGAGAATAAAGAGTAATAATAGTGATAAAAAGTATGAATTATTCACATGTTAGTTGTTCCTATTTTTACATTTTAATAAATATACAAGTTTTACATTTTAATAAATATACAAGTTTTACATTTTAATAAATATACAAGTTTTACACTAGAAGATCAAATTTTATGCACCCGTGGGAAGCTTTCACCCACGGGTGGGAAGCCGAGTGTCGTTTACAGGTCATATGACTCCCCCAGAAGAGATATTCCATACTATATTTACTTTAAGACAACATTTAGAGTTTATTTTTGTACCTAGGCGTAGGTTGCAGTAAAATTGCAGTAAATCTTAGCTTACGTAATACTTGAACTAAATGAGATTTCTTATTTTTAATGAATTGTTGTAATTCATTAATGAAACTCACAGATCAGATCAGATATTAACCAAAAAAATACTTCAAAGATCTAATTTCCTCAAAAACAAATTATTTTCTTGTCAAGCCAACAATACCGCGCTAGATGCTAGAAAGAGTATTTATAGGTATAGACAGGATTGTATCTCAAACTTGAATTGGCATTTGAAACGCTAATCGCTACGAACTAGCACTTATTCCCGCGAGTTTGAACAATGACTGCAGTAAAACCAGGTGCACATAGTGGAGATTTTTAAACCCTTATTTAAACTGACATGAATAAAATCCGAAAAGTCAGAAGAGGTTAAGGAGAGAATTATTAAGGCTTCTACGCTTGCATACAAGGTCTGGAAAGCTGCTTGACGTCAATACTGACGATGTCGCATGACCTCATGAAGGGCTCACTCTGTAACTTCCAATAGCGGTAACAACAATGATCTCTATCTCAATAATCAGGTTTTGTACCGTGCGATCCCAAGGTTGATCAGCGCTATTAGAGAACATACAAAATTTCCGGGATCGGTATCGCTGTCGCTATTGGAAGTTAGAGTAAAGGCTCAGGGCCAGTTTGTGACCTGAAGGCTCACTAATAATTGCAGAAGGAATAATTAGTCAATAATAAATAAAAAAGTAATAAGTTTATTATTTTGTTACCGCAAACGATGCCATATAATTTCCAACATTGTCTTATTTATCTTAGTTTGGCTATCGGCCAGTTATAATACATCTCTCTACATTCTCTTCCGTTCTACGCCCTTAATTTGAGAACTGGCAGTAAATGTAAAATTAGAAGTATTAATATGTATTTCTTTACTGAAAGGTCATAAGAGTACATTATGTTACCTACATGATTAAATGATTTTTTTTACTTTTACTTTACTTTACATCCTAAGCAAATTAAAATTGCACTTACGTCCTAGTTCTATATGATTTCTAGGCAGAAAAAACATGTTTCAGTGTGTGAAGTCGATGCTGTGTATCACGCTCTCAAAAATCATTCACTTCATATTATAAGTGATGGCACGTCAAGAAATAATACATGGTATTAAGATAATGTACATTAGCTTTACAGGGCTTATGCTAACGTTATTACATCTCAACACACCCCGTTCTGAAAATGGCTAGGATTTAACAAACGAGTTTCGAAAGTACGTGGATTTCTAGTCACGATCCCGTTTCGTCGATATTATATATTTTATACCAATATCACCTTTATTACAAGTTGAAGTGGTCGGTTTTGCCGTAAAATAGTTTATTTCTTAATTGCTTTTTGATCGTATTGCAGGGTTATCTAAGCGCTCTTTTCTTATTGAAAACTAGCGATTCACAGGTTCTGCAATCAGCAATATTATTATTATCTTTCTTAATATATATAAATTACGTCCGCTATGGACTCCTAAACTACCGAACCAATTTCAATAAAATTTGCACACCGTGTGTAGTTTGATCTAACTTAAAAGATAGGATGGCTTACATCTCCATTTATACCCGCAATGTTATTTTATTACAATTTATTTGTTTATTATTTGACACAATTCTAACAGATGGCGCTGTGTTGAAAGTACCAACGTTTCACATAAGCTACAATTTAATGGCATAACCACCAAAAAAGCATGGTGGATTGGTGTTCTCCTGCCGTTTCTCTTGAATAGTTTACTACTATGTAATACATATAACAAAAATCTTAGCCACAGCAACGCTTGGCCGAGTTTACTAGTTATATATATATTGTTGTTATAGTGTATCTAAGTCACTTCCTTCGTCCAAGTCAGTTAAGCTATCTATGCCTGCCACCATACCACGCCTAGATACGTTAAGTTCAAGCGTAAATATACCTACAGCTAGCCTCTAATCAGTTAAAGTGATTGTTTTAGTTTCTATTTAATTATATAATAACACATTATATAAGTTGAATTCATTAAAATTACGCGATAGTTTGCATGTAATGTGACCGAGTATAATATACGAAAGTTTATAGCCTTATCATTCGGTTCAACCATTAAATAAATTTGAAATAAAATAAACATGCTTTTTTTATGCGTTTTATTATTATTTTTTAAATATTTTAACATAGTTTTGTTGTTACACCTAAATATACTTTCATATAGCTTTGTTAGCGATATTCATGACACACTTCCTGTAACTTGTCCTATATTTATGTATATATCATTAAATCTTGACTCATCGTTTGGAACAAATAACAATCAAGTACGAGTGTGTGTACTAATTATATTCCCAGCACTAATTGATGGTTATTTGTGTTAGATATAAGACTTTTGATGATGGAACAGGAGTGCAGGCGATCGCAGCTTATATCCAGACTTTCAGACTACCTTGCAGCTACATGTTTATAATATTATAATACTAGCAGACCGGCCAAGCGTTGCTGTGGCTAAGGCTGTGGCTTTTGTTATATTACATAGTAGTAAACTATTCAAAGGAAACGGCAGGAAAACAACAGTCATGGGGATCACCATGCTTTTTTGGTGGCTATGCCATTAAATTGTAGCCTTTGTGAAACGTTGGTACTTTCAACACAGCGCCATCTGTTAGAATTGTGTCAAATAATAAACAAATAATTTGCAATAAAATTACTTTGCGGGTATAAATTGAGAGATAGGTAAGCTATCCTATCTTTTAAGTTGGATCAAACTACACACGGTGTACAAATTTGATTGATATCGGTTCGGTAGTTTAGGAGCGGACAAACAACGTGACACGTTTTTATATATATTAAGATTTTGCTCTACCGTCCATTTAATTTATTCTGAATTGATTTAAAGTATAAACCAACCTTAGCGTGATGAAAAGTAATTTTATTCTGTAATAAGTAATCCATTAAATTTACTAACGAATTTATATAGTTATTTTACTGAAAGCGAAATAAAAAGAATTTGGCGTCACAAAGTAATAAGATACAATTAAAACAAAAGCTGCAGTTTGCGTCTGTTTATATACGTCCTGTCCCGGCTTCGCACGGCAGGACATTTTGACTATGTTTTGTAAAAAAATATAGTTACATATAAGAGAGTTGTTGAGATTATTTGTTAAAAAAATACAAAAGTTACTTTTATAGCATACCTTGTCAACTTTTGGCTCTAAGGCATGGCGATCGCCTTACGGTGTTTTCTTTCACGAACACGTGTTAAGAATGATATGGCAACAATATGTCTTGTCACATTTTTAAACGAATCGAATAGTTCTTATTTTCTTAATGGCAACTTTCTTTCATATTAATGTTAAACCGAGAACAAAAGCCGCAATATATTTCTAAGCTTCCTGTTCATAAGCCACTGAACTATGCGTGCAGTGATACAATTGTCGTAATAACTTGTCATTTATCCGCGTATCATTATATAAGGCCGTCATGTGTGGTCTAGTGATGGGGTATTTCCTATGACATTATTAGCGGTTTCATTGTCTAATATATGTTAGCTTCATTGTGTAATCTGTGGTTTAATTTCCGTGATAGGCTGTATTGTTAAAGTATCATGCATGAAGTACTGTTTTCATAGAGAAGGCTCAATTAATGCTATATATGAATACGATATGTATACACTAATATAAATACGACTTTCGCCTGGATTTTATCCTCTGGTCAGAGAAGAAATACACTGTATGGCGAAGGATTTATAACCAATCCCCATGAGAATGGGGGACTTTTTTTTTATAGAACTGGGGGCAAACGGGCAGGAAGCTCATCTAATGTTAAGTGATACCGCTCACGTGCAATATTGGACCTAAAGAGTGATGGCGTGTGTTTCAAGGTCAAATATATGAAAGATTTGAGTCTCAGATATTCTCCCAGAAATCCTAAACCAATTTATTTGACGATTCGTGCCTTAATTAGATAAACGTTAATGTAGGTCGTGAACAATAACGCCTTTTGATGTCGAAGTAAAATTTGTGGAACACGACTAGTATATGTATCAAAGGTTTAAATTGTATACGGGTTGTAAATTAAGACTTGTAGGGAGAATAGAGGGATAGGCAATTTTAATAGTACGGTTATAATAATAGTAGTCAAAAGCAAAACGTGACGACATTTCCAACGCAATCTGCTTTTTGTGTATTTTAAAATAACAGTACAAAAACAATAAAAAATAGTTCTTTGTTCAAAATAAAACGAAAAGTACAACATCAGGCTACGCTAAAAGCCATTTAATTATGTTCAATTATAAAATGGCTAAATGAAAGTACTCTGAAGAGTTGCCAAATGCCAACAAGCAACTTCTTGAAACATTTCACAAATTGTTTTAATTGTATCCAATCGCTTTGTCTCTGCAATTTATTTGGCGCAAACGTAGGTCAGGATGATCTAAAAATAACTGGCGTAAAACTATGAGGCTTATGCAATAACGAACAACGTGTGATGACGCGATGTATTATTATTTTTATGTAGGTAAACACTAACTTAATTGATTTGAGTCTGTGGAATGGGAAAGTATCGCATCTGTTTTAAATGAGTTTATGGAAGGTGTACTACACTTTCTGGGAGCCTATTATGGTCAGTTTCAAAGTTCTATTGACTATTATTAGTTATTTTTCAGTTTTAAACAGCATTTTGTTAATTATTATTTCTAAAATATTTATAGGCAGTTAAATAAAGTAATATTTTGTTTTTTAATGAGTGCTTTTGTATTTTGCTTTAATTGTAATTATTTTACATGTTCTATTAGCAAACATGCCTACATACATTACCTCCGTAATTGGTGCATGTCTTGTCACCTTGCTCTTTGAGTGTAGAATAAAAATATTTATTAATCTTATATCTAAATAAGTGTTAAAAAGGTGCGTGTCTTAAGTCATGTGTTTATGAAAAAATGAAACTTTCGTTACGCTAGCATTAACCGAGCATGATAACGTTGTCTAATTCCCACGATAAAGTAGGACAAAGCGCGGCTCTCACGAATCTTCGTGGAAAGGATATTTAAAATAAACTATTAAAAGTTTGAAAGCTAACAAAAGATTCCCAACAAACACGATTTCGTCTAAAATTGGCAAGTTCATTAATATTTTGGGGCAATGCAATGGCGTGACAGTCAGCTGCTATTGTCATTATATGTCACAGAACATCAAAGTCAAACGTCAAAGTCAAATCAGTTAAAGTCAAATTCGTTAATACTAGAACTGAACTACTCAACTCAATTCAATTCTTGTTTATGGCTTTTATTAGTGCCAAATGGGCACAAGGTACTTCGCCAGTGTCTTGTAGATGGAGAAGGCACGAAGGAGATTGATCGGTGAAAATAATAATTAAATTAATTTTGAATATGCAATTAAAAAAAACAAAAAAAAATAATTGAACTTGTCAACTCAAATAACCATTTGAGTTGACTTTGACATTGTTAATTTATAAGCTCTGTGTGCCAATAACAATGGCAGCTGACAAAAACGCCACTGCTCCGACATATCGATTTCTTTTAATATTGATAATTCATTTTCTCGTACCAAAATATGCAATTAAATTATATTTTACGTAAATGATCACAGATGATCTTGTCCTTAGATCATAATGACAATAATGTTATTTGTCAACTTATGTGCAAATGTCAATTGAAAATATAGAACACAATAATACATTCTAAAATCAAATATGGAAATAATTCAGATCTGTAACGAACGGTATTTGATTCATAGTAAAGCTAATTGGAGACATTACTATCTCGATTGGATCAAAAGAAACTATATCATTATGTAGTTGAGCCTTACTGTGGCTTCGCAACTAAACGGATCATGAAGGCGGAAGTAAATACTCGGTCACATACCAATTGAAACTACAATTAATATTATGCGGTTAGCCTTAATTTGTTTATGTAATTCGCATTTATTTAACAGTTACGTCAATGTAGGCTTGGAAGATGATTTGGAGTAATAAAATTATTATAAGCTTATTTTAACCGTTGTAAATATAGTTTCAGTTATATGAACTCTTTATAAATATTACGTGTGTTTATGACATACAATTTTGAATATTGCATTTCGGTTTAAACTTATTTTTAAATAGATATTATGTTTATTACGCCATGTGTTTACTTACCCTCTTTTTTAGCCACAGCATATCTAACAGGAAAATTATAAGTTTTTATTGATACCGTAATTTGTTGTATATTCTTGTTTTGTTGAGCATACTATAGGGTTTTTATCACGTTATTACGGGTCACAGATAATACTACCTACAAACTTTACTTCTTTAAATACAGATTCTTTGGGTAATTCCCGACGTTTGTGTCGTCGGAGGTATTACGTATATAAAAAAACCAGTGGCTACAACCTTATTTGGTCTGGATATGGTAGGTAAACAGCCTTCTGTGCCTGACGATATTTTAGTTCAAGGTATGCCGGTTTTCTCAAGATGTTTTCCTTCACCGATTAACACCGAGTGTTAAATGCGCACACAATCCATTCGAGCACAGCAGGGGATCGAACCTACGACTCATGAGTCGTACGCTGAAGCCACTAGGTCAACAAAATTAAAATATTAATTGTTATTGAATATCATTTGATTTTGTTAACAACTTGTTGTATTATATTGACAGCAAATTTTAGGATATTTCATTGTTTAGATGTGTTTTAAAGTTGGTTGTGTCTATTTTTATATACTGTTCGATGTTTACTTTACTATTCTTTATACTTCTTTCAAATTCCGTCTTCTATATAAATATTGTTTGGGTCTAAGTATATCTTTTTTGATCAAACAATCAGCCAGATAGGTTCTTCATGCTCTTGAAATTTGATAAAAGTACCAAATCAAGAAGATTTATTTATTCACTTACCTTTCCTTCCCCGTTCACACTTCACCTTCGCTGTACATCATGCCAAGAATGTCAATATGACACCATAATTCGAAATCTATCTGTGATGCTGTTTGTTATTTAATATTTAGTCCATTTTAACAAATTAATGTTCTTTGATTATATAAACGTGTAAAATACTAAAATTATTTTTATATGAAAAACAACATGAAAAGTTTATATTTTAGTGTTTTAAGTGCAGATGTGCTTTCCTGATTTATCAAGGACCACGGTTGGTTTATTTCTTGTAAACAGTGGAATTTATTCAACGATTAAAAAGAATATTGAAACACAATACTGATATGATTTTTTTGTATTATTCAAAGTTGTGTTTGTGTTTATAAGCTAACCAATAATGTTACACAGAAGTATAAAGACGCAAGGAAGAAGTGGCTATTTGATACGTTCTTCGTTCATTGCATCTTTATAGCTTGTTACTTGGACCAAAGTTCTTAATTATAAATTGCTATAATACAAGTTTTTAATTGTTATATTTTAAAATAATGACATTAATTTGTCAAATTTTTGACGTCCAAAAACTCATATGATTTGAACTTAAAGTTATATAGATTATAAAGATTATATTTAAGGATAATTATCTATCCTATATCTTGTTAATAATTTAAAGATGGGTCAAATTATTCCACGCATACAGAACACCGAAATTCTTTAGCCTTAAATGCTAGCTCACATAACTAGTCCAGTCCGTTACGACCTACCGTTATTAAGACTAAAAAACTAGTGAAAGTATTAAAAGTAATAGTACACTTGCGTAACATGCAAGGCCATAACCTTTTTATACGCACAAAGTTATAAAAACGCTTTTGGTCGTAGGAAGTTTACGTGGAAGTGAAACGATTGTGATATGTTAGAGACATATAAGGGTTATGAAATCGATTGTTATTGTTACATATAAGGACTTTCGTTGTGTATAAATAATACATGGTTTCAAATATATGTCCAAGTAAATGAAGTTGTTAGGTTAATTGACAATTTGGCTTTAGCGTTCTAGATAGGTCGAGGCTGACTCACAATTAATGTTATTTTAAGTTTACGCAAATACTTATTTGTTGTGTTTATCTAGGGTGGAAATGCGGCCTTTGTTACTCAGATATAACGCAGAATGCAACTGCATTGATCCAGTAGTCTGATTATATTTTTAACTACAAAAATACTTATATTTCCTCTTTGTAATTAATATATCAAATAAGGATCTCTTAACGCAACGTATTTGTAAGTGTTCCGCCATTTTCTTCATAGGCGGCGGTAAGTATTTTACATTAAGTACGTGCTACTCTACCACCTGTTCCATAAAAAAAAAATGAAGTTATTAAAGGACGAGTATTATTTCATTAATAAAACGAATATTACGTAGATTTATCTAGCGATTTGCGTCACCTATTTATGACAATTTAATTTTTATTTTGCATTAATAAAACAATCTGTTAATTAAGCTATACATATAATGTAAATAATATTTTCTTTTTGTTTAAGTAATTTTATTTCTCATTACAGAAAAGAATGTATTTTATTTACATGATAAACTTAATATGTATATACTAACGAGATACACGTCACCATCAGCCGTCCCAATTTTAGTCTACTAGGCTCATTTTAATATGCATCTTTAATGCCCTTTTAAATTGGTTAAACGCGCTAATATACACACATACAAATTTTAGACTGTAATTGATTAAATAATTGCACACCCTTATACTTAATAGACTTCTTCGAATAGTCTTTATTCGAGTACTACATTAGATTACATTAAATCACCATACTCGACCTCAGACGGAGTGAAGACCTCCTCCAAATTCTTTCCCTTGTCTCTCATCCTCGCCACAATTTACCGATCCTTCCCCGCTATTCCTCTTATTCTTATACATATAATGTAAATGACACTTCATTTGCATTTTCATAGAACACTCTAAGCATGTTATGTGCGGTTAAAACAGTTTTTCTAACACTTTCGCTGTTTAGAGCAATTTGAACACTTTCTACTTGCTGTACATTATTATTATTTTACCATGTCCATACATTTAATACCTAGCACCTACGAGTACTTGTTTCGTTGGATCTCTATATACTTCTATCTTACCGATAACATCATCCATCAAAATTACAAAAGTCAAATTCAGTTGCAGATTTCTATAAATTTCATTTTATTCTACTTTTTTGATTTTATACAAGTATCTATCTTGAATAAATAACTATAGAATTAATTTAAAATTTATTTTAGTTAACCGATATTTGAAGTAGGTTACTACTTCAAATATCGGTTAACATTATTTACCGATTTTGATGAAATTTAACCGTTCACTGAGTTGGAATATACCTGATGTAAATAAATAAGGATTAAAGATGATATATGATTTCAAGAAATTCGTGGACATACATACATATACTTTGGAAATTTAGTAAACTTTCTTTGAAGCCGAAATAGATCATTATACACTTCTTATTCCAATAATGTTCAGATCAAACTGATATTTTTGAATACCAACTTCTATTATTTGCTCCATATTCCATATATATTATTTTCGGACATACATATATACTATATGTTTCAGTTATATTAGTGGAATTAATTCTTGCTCAAACTGTAGGAATATCTCGTGAGAATCGCGTCTAAGACCCAACAAATCGACGGCGTGTTGATAAGAAAAAGAAAAAGGATAAAAAGAAGAAAGCAGAAAAAGCTATAAGCACCTTTTTAGACTTTAAAAAAAAATGAAATCATTATATAATCCATTGTTTTTATGAAGTTATTCGCGGTTACACAATTTGTTTTCAAAAACAAAATAAGAATTAAAGAATGTTCGGTATACATTTTTGAGAGCATCTCAGTTACGTGTGATCAATATAAGTAAAAGTGATCAAGAGATTATATAATTTATGTAATAATAAATAAAAGCTGGGATCAGATTAATACTTCGTTTCATGTCATACGGGCTTATATTATGATAGCATGTATTTTGTATTGCCGGCCTTTGTCTTCGTCGATTTCCTTTCATGATAAATAGAACAATCAGACATTTACTGTATTACGAAAGATTATTTACAAACCTTAGCCTTAGTGTGTGTTTTATATGGGCCCGCTTCTCGACAGGAGATTCTAAATTACAAATATGACATGTACAACTTAAGTGTGTATATTAAGAAGTTTGAATAAATAGCTTTTATTTATTTAAGACAAATAAAATTATATAATATACATACCTAGTTACAAAATTTATAAAATATAAGGATGCAGGACTTCACAATTCACACTCGATTACACTTTTTGTGGTAAATAAGGCACGAAAGTCGAAAACCGAGTTTCTAAAAGAAATCTGAGAGCATTGTGCAGTTTCTCAAGTTTTTGTATCAAACTTTTAAACAGCTCTGGGAAATAAACCAACGTGACACGCGTAAAATAATAACCTTATTGTTCTTTGACGCGATCATGTTGCGCATTGTCTTAGCATGCTCTTGCGCATAATTATATCATTTGATTGTTTTGCCTATTGTACTTGATATTTTTTGTGAGCATTGAAAATATTCTAATCTTATGAATTGCTTGGTATTGAGCTTGATTGGTCAAGTTAATAGTTTCTTTACGGTAATTAAAGAGTTGTAAGTACTTTAATTGACGTAATTATTTTACTTCATAAATGTATGTTTTACATAAAATAAGTAATTAAGTAAAAGCAGTACCAGAGAAAATTTAACTCACTGGTAACTTAAAAGGCTGTTATGCAGCGCTATTAAGTATATTATAAAGTTGTGTGAAATATATTTTTTATGTACATAATTTATAAAAATAAAGATATATAATTAAACTATTGTTAAGGCGTTATATATTATTGAGGCGCGATGGCAACGTGCGTTCCACATCCCTGAGGTCATAGTTTCGAAGCACTGTGCACCAATTTATGTGTGAATTTAACACGACCGATCGTACGAAGGAAAACTTCTTCAGGACCAACCGGCATGCTTAAGACTCAAAAACGTCGACAGCGTGTGTCAGGCACAGAATGCTGATCACCTACTTGCGCATTAGAAAAAACAATCACGAAACAGATACACAAATCTGAGGCCCAGACCTATTGATCGAATTTTTATAACAGTGCACGTTAGTGTTAAGTGCTAAACAGTGAGTAAAAAAGTAGAACAAAAGAACAGAGTGTCTTCCCTTTAATAGAGACTGTAAGTAGTGTTTTTGGACACTTTCTTATGTACCTTATTAGTAAATTAGGTTAGACTTACATTACTTATTGGTCTTAAGTTAGACTAGATCGTAATGTTCCGTAATGTCTTAAAAAGGTAAAGAAAAAATAAAGACACACGTATTACAAAAAAAAAAATTAACATTACGTTGATCTGTCAATTACGTACTGAATGTATGGCCAGTTATTGAATTCATTAAAACTGACCTCGTAAGTGAAAGATTACACAATTGATTTCGTGTTTCATCAATTAGGTCAACTATTCAATCTCCATATTTGTAACATTTTTTATTCAAATTAAAAACAAATACATTTTTCATACAAATATAAAGCAAAACAGAATTTTTCTGTAAATTCAAGCTATTTATATTTAATTAATATAATAAATAATCAAACAATTGTAATTATTATATAATTTTTGGAAACCTAGGAGAATAAACAATAATTATTGCAATCTTTTAGCGTTAACACTAAAAATAAATACATTTTCGTATAAGTGAAGATTGCCTTGAAAGAACTTAGCACTTTTATGTAAATAAAAAATCCGCTTCAAAGCAAACACACAAGACCTTGAAATTAAGCTCTAAAGAACAAAATAAGAAACGTTTTGAGTAAACAACAATTAAACGAGCTCGTTTCTCTACTAATCTTCTCTAAAATTCTCCCAAAGACGGAGCATTAGCTAGCCAAAGCCTCTGACCAGCCATTTCACCATTCTTTGAACAGATTCATGGGTGAAATATTAATCAAACTTATATTCTATTCACAAGAAAATCTTTTGCTTGAATATCAATGAAAAATTGCCGTCACCAGATTGCTTGTAAAAGGTTCCAAATATCCATTTGTCGAATACAAAGGGGTATAAATATGGTCGGTATTTATAATCGCTTGTCATTTTACCTTTTTTTCGCCTGAATGAAGAGAAAACCACATTCTTAAATAGGTATAATATAGGTAATAAGGTCTAAAGTAGTAGAAGAGCAGTGTTTGTGTTAGTCCGTGTGATTATCAACCCTCCACTTGCTCACGTTGATGGAAATGTTCGGTAAGAAAATCGCTCTGAACCAAAAATCGATAACGCGTATCAGCCGCCTAACCGCAACTGGTCTACGTGGTGGATTATAGCGTATATACAACTTTAATGAAGGGCTAAATCTCATTAGAACATTGCCAGTTCATATTTCAGTTAAATAGAATCAATTAATTAAGAATTCTTAGCTTTGGTTATGTTCTATAAAGTCCAAAAGTCTAACAAAAATGGAGAAAAGGGCATGTCTGCATCTCTCTCATTTACGATTTTGAGGCAAGTGTCTACTAAGCCGAAGAAAAATGTACATATGCCTTGTATTTATATTATACAGATTTATTTATTACTTACGTTAATATGTAAGCTGTTAACTATAATTATCATTATCGGAAGGGTTATCTACGATAGAACCCGGTTGAGAAAGTTGTATCAGGATGCAGATTTCACATTTAATTACAATATTCATTTATATTAACGAATCGTTTTAATGTGGTTGATTTCGCTCAGATTTTACGATTGAAAGTTCAGTAATGCACATTTTATATATCGCCAAGCGTCGTTCAGCCTGTATGATAACGCCAGTTGGTCACGCACTAATCTGGAGGTTGTCAGTCAAGTGTTGTGAAGTCAAGGGACTTAAAACTAAGATTAATACAAAATAGGCAGGTACATTATATATTTGTGTCTTAATACTAGGCAACCTGTGGACTGTAAAGTGTGTTGAAATTAAAAACCAAGAACCTAACAACGGTACTTGTACCCTAACACATGGATAGTAAATATATAAATAAATATATTGTTCCGGATGTATGCACCAAGATACCTAAGGTAGCTGAGCCTTACGGTTGGGACCAGTGCAGAGGTGGAAAATGGTTGGATTTTCTAAAAGCTATCGGGCAGGCTCACCAGGATTTAATTGTTTACTTGTCTGAACTCTTGCTACTTTGAGAGAATGTCATAAAAGAATAGTACAATAATAAATACGCCACTACAATACAGAGTAGAGTAGTAGTAGAATAACAATATAATAGGCAGAGATGTGTATTTTATAAAATAATTATTTCATATCCTTTTTTCTTTTCAGAAAGCAAATAAATAGACCGAATGGCCTCTACATTGAAACCTTTTTAATATCAAATAAAACTCGTGTTTTATAGCGAAATATAATGGTTTGTCTAAATAGCATTCGAGAAAAGTAAATGCGAGACAGAAATTTTGCTATTGTTCTATTTGCTTTTATTTGTATCGAATAACAAATACTCGTAAATGTCGTTGACCGTAACTCCTGAATATTCCTTTTGATATAATATAACCGTATAATAAAAAAGTATATGGTTAAACTTTTTACCCGATTTAAAAAAATTCTATTGAATTACTTAGCGGCTCATTTGAATCATCTATCATTCAGATTGATTCACGGACGGAGGAGCTTACTTGGACATACACAAGAAAAGTTATTATACTATTTAATTATTATTAGCGTTATTTACAATTTTTGATTATTCTCATACAAAAATTTGTAACTATGAATAAATAGGATTGAAATTAAAGCGGAACGGACTAAAACCAACGAGTTCAAACTTTGAAAACCCCTTTTCTTATTTCAATTTGTGTTGCAGATCTGTTGTTGCCAAACAAATTAGTATTCTTATTTTAAATTATTCTCAAAGCGTAATAAAAGGGAGTAGGCTTTTATGGCTTTAATAATGTAATACTGCGAGTGCAAGAAACCTTTAACAGCAGTGGAATTTGATCCGGTCAATCTAAGCGTGTTTTGAATACAACTAGTGAATTACGATTACTTTCAAAATCGTGTCGAGAATTTACTTTTAATCCGTCGATCTGAATTCAGGGCAAGTTATTTTCGAATTAACTGTTACTTGTTTTCTTCTTTTTTTGAACAATGATAGTCTTATAGACTTTAAAGCTGTAACAACTAACTAACAAATATAAATACGACTTTATTGCGGTCATTATGATGCGGTTATGCGTTCAGCTGTTTTTATCGATAAACGCCGAACATTTAACGATATGGTCCACCGTTTTATTTACCACATCGGGTGACTAGTTATATCGAGTATATAAGAATCTTAGTACAAATACATGACCAATCGATCTTATAGTTGTATCCCGTATTGAAATAACAATTGTTTAATATGTTTAGTTTATTGAAATGCAATTGGAAATTAATAATTATCTATAAAATACGCACTTATTAATTTAAAGAGGTACCTTCGAGTTGGAATTTTATTCACGTATTAGCAATACTGCCAGAAAATGTTTTAAATAAATAAATAAAATAAATGTCACACATGTGATTGAGGATTATATTTTCCGCGTTATTAATATATTTATTTTTTATTTTTCTTGCATTAATTTTTCAAATCCACACGTATAAAATATAAGCATTGTAAATGTTATATAAAATATGTTTTAAATGAGAAAAATACCCTTTTGCAATGCAATTTGTTATCAGTCCATACGCTGTAAAGAAGATGCTATTTATAACATTTGCGAGCGAAAGAATGATAATAAGTTGATAAGAGATCATTGACCTGCAAAGATTCATTCTCTCATACAAAAGTAGTGTTTTTACCTATTAGTGCAAATATTTTTTTTTACATGATATCTATCGTTTATTTTAAGTACTGAGCTATATCTTAAAACATCAAGATGTTAGAAAGAAAAACAAAGGTCTTCTTGAAAAACACTTTAATCCTAATAGTTGTAGTAGATAATAATAGGTCTACCAGACCTGTAGATTATCTACATATTCTTAGAAAAGTCACGCAACAATAAAATTACAAAAATTCTACTGTATATGAAACAAAATTTTAAATGCACCCTTAACAACAACCCCTATCTTATCGATTATTTTAAAGCTGACACATGAAAATATGGTTATCTCTTTCTTTCATAAACATTCTTTGACTATGATCATAGAGAATATAGAGTCATCAGACACAATTCGGCTTACATTGTTTCCTTATAGTGAAACGTTAATCGCGATTCTGTTTAATTTATTAGTTCTTGGTTCAAATCTCTACTATATAACACTTCATATGTTATCTAAATATTATTGAATTATGAATAATTCTTTAGTTTCTTATAAAGTAACAGTAACCTATATACCGTTCGCTGTTATCTTATGTACATAAAGATAAGCTTCTGTTTGTACTGCGTTATCATAATTACATAGAGATGACATTTTTATCTAAAAAAATCCCAATCATGTTAGATTACAAGAATATTTTGTATTCATTTTTAGTTTAGACTGACTAATGATCATAATTGTCGACAACACTTTCGTATAATGCTCTACAAGTAAGAATCATACGCAATTTTATGAATCCTATGTTAATATATTGGATTTTACATAAGGGAGTCATTGACCTTTGGCCTATGCCCGTTATGATCATACCATTTTTCACACCCTTCACATAAATAAACATCTGATAGAAATGAATCTTGTGATTTAAGAGAGAGTTCTAAAATCGGGCGAATCCTGGCTTCTTCATTAGATAATAACGTTGTGAGGAAATGTGGCGTGTGTCTGGCTAAGATGCTAAGAGAAAATTAACAATTAAATACGCAGTAATATCTATTACTCCATTGAAGGACTAAAGCAGCTTTTAAACTGAAATTTAACGTTTATAGGTGATTCTGTTGCAATTAACTACTTTTCTCTTAAATAATGTTTGTTATAATCACAATGTTAAAAGATAAAATCTTGAGATGTACGGTTAGGACTAGGTTTTAATTTGTCAGTATTATCTTATACACATTCACGGTAGATTAACATTAATGTAGTGTAAATAATTGTATGGGAAGTCGGAAAGAAATGTCTTTTAATGTTGTCTATGGAAAATAATTATATTGCCAACGCGTGCACATTGTATTTCATAAAAATGAGTAACATTTTTTATTCCTTTACAAAGTTTTTTTATCAGGTCTCTGCAGTCTATTGTAGAGAACGGAACCTATGAGTTCCTAAGTAATCGTTGCCTTTGTAAACTATATTGTCTGTTTGAAGTCTGTGTGTTACTTGGGGCATCCCGGAACGGCCCCATTCCTGCGTCTGTTAGACCTGATTTGATTATTGTTTTACCGGAAATTAAACCCAGGACTACCAATTGGTCACGGAGGTTATAGCATGGCTGTGCAAATAATAGGAATTGGCTCTTCAAATCAGACAAAACTTAAATTTCAGACATAATGCATAAAACTAATAATTCAAATATAGGTTTCTCTTTCAAAACAATTTGTCTCCCCTAAATGCAAATCCTTCATCGAATAAACGGTCTTTTAAGATAAGATCGGAAAGTTTTGTCAATATTAATATCTTAAAACACTTGAAGACGGTCAAAAAGGTTTAAGAAACAAAGTGAAAAGATTTATGTAGCTTCCAATCAATTAAACACGATACAAGAAAGATAAACTGTAACTGTCGTATTCATGATAAAGAGGATGTTGGGCGTGATTTACATATCAGATTTATCAAGTCGGTGTACACTGGCGAGCTTAAGGAATGCGAATGATGCATTTTCATATATCTTTTCGCTAGAAATCGTATGAAATAATCTCTATAAAAAATGATCATGGAAAACAAGACAAAAAGTATCTATTTCATAATTAATTAGTTAAAATAAATAGTGCGCGACTCCTATACTTTCTAACTCAAAAGAATCGAACTTTTTTAAAGAGATGGGAATGGGCATTCCTCATTTCGGTGTAGCTAGTAAGCAGGGGTTAGTGAGACCTATCACGTACTACGACTGCATTGCTTTTTGCTTTTACATTTTAGCGGGATGACATCTTTGAGAGGTATTGAAAAAAGCAAGCACCAATTTGAGCCGGCCTAAAAGTATAGTTTTTATCTATTTTTTTATGTAATAGGAGGCAAACGGGCAGCAAGCTCACCTGATGTTAAGTGATGCTGCCACCCATGGATACTCCCACTGCCAAAAGGCTAGCAAGTGCGTTGCCGGCCTTTCAAGAAATGGTACGTTTTTTTTTGAAGGACTCTAAGTCAAATTGGTTCGGAAATACTTCAGTAGGCAGCTGGTTCCACATAGTGGTGGTGCTTAGCCTTAGAAGTGTAATTCTTCTGAAGGCTTTTTAATCACATTTTTCCTGTTTGAAAATCTATTGACCCATACTGTAACTGAGTAGGATAGACGATGTGATGACACGATTTCATTCTTCGAATGTTGACCTAATTTCAGTTGGCAATTGGTAGTTTTCAAAATAAATATGAATGAAAAGCTCTCGAAAATTTTAGAACCTTGATGTAGTCAATTGAAAATTGTAAAAACGTTTCAGCATGAAGCGTAATTTTGAAAATAAATATCTATGGTTTTGATGACTTTGCAATTAATCTCTTATTAATGAAGTTATGGGGATTAGAAGTTGCTCTAATTACTCAAACAATCTTTTCTCTGATGATATGATATATATGTCGTATGCTAATTACTAAACTACAACTTCTGTTATGGTATTAATAATTTTGTTATATTATATTTTTTGGACGTTTAATTTGTTTGTTGAAGCTAGTCACGAGAATCAGCGTTTATTATTTTGCAGCAGCAATGTGCCCAAGACTTAACTCTTTAAAATGCGAAAGTCCATACTTTATGCAGACCAGTGGGGAACAAAAAATATATTTCGAATCGTTTTAATTCTTGTTATACAATTGCATTAACCATTTTTTTTTGTTTTCTTGATATATACTTGCAAAAATAATGTCAATAATTAATTTAAAGAAAGTTGAGTAATCCTTAATTAAAATTTGCCGTGCACACCTTCTTATGTAAAGCGGTTCTTCAAACAACAATAAACAATAGAAACAAAGTTGTATGTATTAGAATTGCTAGATTTTCCATAAAGTATAATTAATTGTCATTCAACTGACAACGCAGATAATTAAATTAATAAGAGTATTGATAAATCCTATTAATCTGACTTTGCTATCGTAATTAGTGGCATCAGCGCAAACCTTCAAGAATGCTGTCACTATATTAATTCATTAAATTAAATCGTTTTTTTTCCAAAAATTAATATGACGTTATACAAAAAAGCTTTAGCTTGAATAATATTTGCATTATCGCCGTAACTTTAAGTGTTCTTGATTTTGGTTGCCCTTAATTTTGGCTCGAATGTGTCCAAGTAATAAAAGTAATTATATGGCGTGAATTGATTTTAATTATTAAATCCTAAAAGCTGTAATAGAGCAATCATAGAAATAAATATATAGTTATTTCAAAGAATAATTATATCTACCTAAATAATATATTTTTTTTTATACTGGCACTCTAACTCATTATATCTGTCAAATTGATTACGATTAGAATTTTCAATTAACATACGAAAAGTATAATAACAACCTTAATAGTTCTACATTTGAAGTGAACGTATTTTACATTTTTTTTTATTATAATCCTAGAAGTTTTCCTTTAAGGAAAATATGCATAACTCGAATTAAAAGAGACATGCTTAAATGGTAAATTTTATCATTAAACATATTCTTTCCTATTGCAGAAAAAGGTTTTTACGGAAAACCGACGTTATGTTTTCGCCTTTATTACACCGTAAATAAAAATATCACGATAAAAAAATATGATTTGGACGATATAACTTAGGAAGGCTATTAACATTGTTACAACGACAATTTTAATTGTATATGTTTGTTTCTTACAGATAACTTTTAACTTTTATCTTCTAAACACCAATGTTTACATATTGATAAATATAATATTTAATTTAAATATATTTAATGAGACGGAAATTAATTTTTATATTGGATTAAATAACTACCGCATTGTCATGCGCAATGTAAAAACAGCTGATCTAACCTTTGACGGTGCGGTGTCTGGCTGCATATAATAGAACATAAAAAACATCCAGGCAGCGCCCAGAAGAGAAAGGATTTTCAGGTTTCGCCTCATTTTTAGCACAACACAAAAACACAGAAGAACGACGCGGCGTGCGCGCGAACGCGCTTCGAGCGGGGTACTGAAGTTGTGCCTTCTTACTTCTATGACATGCGCCGTATCAGTTTAAAAATGGAATTGCATGGGTGCATCATGATAAGATATCCGAGGAAAGGATGCTACTGTAGCACTTGTGTTACATATGCTTAGACTTCAACTTCGTAGCGGGTGCGCTACAAAAATTACAGCTACGTCAAACAGTACTAAGAATTTTAAAAGCAATATAGTTTCAAAAGTTACCACTTAAAAGTTCATGCCTACGTATAGGTATGTTATAGTATATGTAAACAGGCTGCAGGCTATTTAAACAATGTTTTTACTTTAAAAAAATCTTATTGTATATGAATCTTAACTATTTTATTTGTATTTGTTATGTATATATAATTAGTAAATACTATTCAATTTTTCCTTAGTTCATGAGCAGTAGTATTTTATGATTTATGATGTGACGATTAATATATCACAATATTCTAATATAAATCAGAAAACAGCGTAGAAGTTCCATCTGACGAAATTATTGAAAATTACCTTTAAAGGCACCTCTTTTTAGCAGTTCCTAATTGACAACCTAGGTGGCGCTGAATTAAAACTAAACCAGTTTTTTTCTCTTAAATTAAAAATTACTGCTTTGATTATTATTGACTATCAATATTTCACTATATTTTAATCTAAATCAGTAATCACTGTAAAAGTTCCATCTTACGAAATAATTTAAAATCTTTAAAGGCAATAACCATAATAAGGAACCTTTTGATGTAGGAGTTCTTACTTGGCAACCTAGATGGCGCTGATATTTTATTTGATAATAAAACTGAACAGCAAACGCAGATAATTATGAAATAATAAAGTTATGAATTTATAAAATATAATTGTTATCATCATTTTTATAATTATATAATTTATAATTACTATTATTATTATAAGAAAATTTCCTTTATTAAAGTTGAATCAGCATTCACTTGTTTTTTTACGTGCAGAAATTTTCAGTCATCATTTCTTTCTATGAGCGCAATAAATACTTGCTCGTACGGTAAATTGAAATATCGTAATGAAACCGTCATATTTAAAACCTACGGAAAACCTCACTTAAAACCTATTAAGAAAAAAGATCATGAAGCTGGAGGGTTGTTGGGTGTTTTTAATTGTATGTTATCAGGGTCCTATTGTGACAGTATATTATTTCATATACTATTTCATCATATTAAAGTTTTTAAGAACTCTTAAGTTGTAATTAAGTAACATAGAAATAGTGACCACGTTTCATTATCCATGTTAATATAACAATAAAATCATATTTCCTAAGATTACTTTGTTGCCCTTGTCTTTACCCTGGACGGAGCAGAGCTTGGTATGGTTTGCAGGACTCAGTTTCCGCACTTACACTCATAATCGGTCCGGTGTAAAGTCCTGGTTAATTAAGCCAGCCTAGCTCCTTCCAGAAGCACAGAAGTCTCCTGGGCATATCGCAGGCTTCACGGAGCGACCTCACTGTTCTGAGGATTTCTGCACGTTGTTTAGCCACAGCCTCGCATTTCAAGACTACGTGGGTGACTGATTTCTCTGCGCTGAAACACATGCACATGGGGCTGTCTGTCGCGCCTAGGACAAACAGTTGTTTAGGAGACAATGGCCCGTAATTGTCCCTATCATTGTTTTATTTTTGTGTCTCTACGTAACCTTCGGAAAAAACGGTTTGGGTATAGATTGATAAATACATAGATCTCTGCTGTATTTTGCCATACTGTGTATGAGACAGTCACGTCTTTTCACTTTTAATTAATTATATCAAATTGAAAAATTTGCATTCTACATTTTAAATTATATAATGGGCAATTTAAGTGCCACAGTAGTACAGTACAATTTAAGTAACACATGAATTCAATATTCGTGTTAATTATTTAAATTAACCAGTTCAGTTTGTTTGCTTTTAAAAAGTGAAAAACGCACGCACGCCATTCGACATTCTTACATTATAAAATTTAAACAGCTCTTTAAGCGAAGAAGAATTGTAGGCAACAAAACAATGGTATATTTCATTTATTGTGTTGTGTTAGAACTCGAATATTACATAAATTCGTGAGGAGTTAAAATTTAAAACGAATTAAAATTTAGTATTGATCTAAGAATAATAACAAAAGCAATCTATTTTACAGTTTTTTGATTTTTCTATAGATTAAATGATACCGCCCATGGACACTGTCTAATAGCTCGCAAGTGCGTTGCAGGCCTATTATGATATGGTACGGTTTTGTTGTAGGATCCTAAGTTGAATTGGTACTGAAATACATCGAGAAGCAGCGGGTCTGTGACAAAAAGAACCTAAAAAGCTCAATTTAGTACATATGCAGTAAATCTACTGTATTACAGTATGTGTGGAAGAACTGGTCCATTTAGTTTTGTAGCTTAGAATTCAAAGTTCCCAGTCAGTAATACTGACTCAGTATTCAGTTCAGAGTTCGCGCGCTTTTCGTTCAGGGCAGACGTGCATCCGAACTTTTGTTTGTGTTTACGTGATTCGATGTTTTCGCGCTATATTTTACAATGACTATTAAACGTATTAATTGATTTGTGTTGTATGACAGTGCTTCGCTGAGGCAAATATAAGGTAAATTTTTTTTTTTTTTATATTTTTGGATTCGAAAATGGTTTAGATTTACAATGACGATATTTTTCTGTTTAAAACGTACATGACAACGTCTTATTGCATTTCTTGTGGTAATTGTCGTATTTATAAGAAAATTGTAAAGAGAAAGAAAATTACTAAAATATTTATAAGTGCCAGAAAGATGGAATCAAACATTGTTATTCAAACAATAATTTAATGTATTACGTAAGTAAACTAATATAAAATCTGATCGTTTTCTTAATCTATAAACAAAAGCAAACGTAAGTTAAAATTTTAAAATTCCTTAAGGCAAAAAAAAAAAAATTACATTATCAAAATCAAATCAAAATCAAAATCAAAATACGTTTAGTCAATTTAGATGCTTCTTAGAGCATGCTTATGAATGTCAGCAACGTTTACAAAATTCACGAAAGAGCAAGACTACGCCATCCTATCAAGTTTTATATAATAACAAAATATAATCATGTCATTATAATTTTACATAACGTTTAAGAATTAGTAAACGCTCTCTTAACATTGTCATTCGTATAATTTTCAACCAGCTAATACAAAATTCATCAATTATTTGTCCAAAGCTCCAATGTAATGTTTAAATTTAAATAGCGATACAAAAATCAATCCCCCAACTTGTGTGTATTAGAGTCAGTTAAATGTGGGGTGAGTGCAAGTGACGGAGAGGGATAGTACAGACCAAATGCATTATTAAATTCACAAAAACATTGAAATGAAAACTTGCCTTTGGATATTAAAGTGTAATATTAAGTTTACCAACTAAATTTTTTGTAAACAATGCTTCAAACTATTACTACTAAGTAGAAATCTGTTAGTGACTTACACATAACTACGGTAAAAGGTGCTAAGGTAATATTATGTTCAATATTTTGTTTACGACATGGGTATAGCATGTGTGTTATCTATTTTATAATAGGTACGTTGTGGTCTTAGTAATAGTGATAGTAGTTTCGATTAATAATTAACTGTACGTAACAGTTTTGAATACAATTAATTAAAATGATTATGCCAATAAACCTTTAAATAAAATAATTTACATCTAATACAAATAGAAATATTAAGGTTTTTGAAGGGCTGTCCTATAGTTAATTAATTACGCTTTTAGCGATAATCGTCTAAGGTGAATAGTCTGGGTAGGTATTTTTTTTAATTGTGTGAAAGTTAATAACTCCAGGCTGTCAGATGCCTGGGAACTTATTATTGAAAATTTTGCACTGCATGTTCTAAAAATATTTAAATTTTGTATTGTATTTGTTTTTTATTAAATTTATTAGAAATGGTTAACGAACGTATGTTACGGAGGTTCTGAATTCTATTCTCAGCTAAATTATAATTAATTTGGGCTGATAGTTATTGCTTTAAAGTAAACCCGTGTGCGTTATGGACGAGATACGGGACTAGACGAACAAGAATCAAAATTATATTTTATTAATTATTATATAACATAAATAGAAATGCAAGTCCATTTATTTCTTTGTCACACTAACAACGCCTGGTTATTACTGATACATTTTAGTCTATATTCTTATTAGAGGTCTTTACAGATGGTATAATAGTCGAAAAAATATTAGGACAAAGAAAGCATTGTCTTCGTTCTTTTAGTGACCACACTTAATTAACTATATCAAAAAAAAATTAGACGTCTCTGTAACGATATTACTCTATGATAAACAATGCTCGTTAGAAAAATCCATAGACAAAATATTCATTACCCTCTCTTAATACACCAGTGAAAATTGTTGACCTTGAATCTCCAAATGCGGGGGTGTTCAGTTATCAAATATACATTTCACTAGATTTTCCCCGCGGCTTTACAAATGAATTCAGTACATATTCCTCAATAAATGGCCGCTCCAAAACAAAAATATGTTTGCAATTCGGGTTAGTTACTGTTCCGCTATATCTTAAGTATATATTGCAATAGTATATACAATGTAGATGTATGGGCAGTGTTGGCCTTGATCGTGAGACTCTCGTCCCTTCGAACCCCGGCTGTGCCCCGATGGGCTTTTCATTCTATATGTGCATTTCACGCTAGTAGAAGGTAAACATCGTGAGGGAATCCGCAACCTTAGATCTTAAAGACGGCGAGTGTCAGCAACAGAAGGCTCATTTCTTGCCTATTAAGAAAAAGAAAATGATGACGAAACAGATACAGAAATCTGAGGTCCAGACCTAAAAGAAAGTCTTCATTCACAATGACATTCGTTGGTTGCGTAGTACAGTAGGTACATATCTTCTAAAACATAGACCTAACTATATATTCCCATCAATCTGTAATTGTAACTATAGATCTAACACTTTAACACATTGTTATTTTTTTCATGTACATTGTTTTGTATAATGTAAACATTTCGACAAAAACATACGATAAAAAATGACAGTAAAATCAGGTAGTATTTTTGAATTCAATTAATCTACAATAATAATTATCAGTATGTATCAAGAAAATAACTAAAACATATTTCAAGAAATGACATATCACACCGAAAGGATAAAAATAAAACAGATATGTATTATTTTTTGTTACTTTGATTTAAATTCGTAGAAAAAACAAATGTTTTGTGCATTTAACGTTAAATTGCAATAGTGCGAAGTTTTAAATTTCTAGTAAATGCGTGGTTTGTGTTTACAGGACTCATAAATTAAATATTATGTAGCCTTTGATGTTATTCGGCCACTTAGATCCCTAAGCGTTGGAAGAGGTCGTCTTGGAAAAATATTCTCCGTTTTGAGTGAAGTGGGTGTCAACTTTTGTACATACTGTAGTATATAGCAGGAATTGAAGGTTTTGTCTATAGTCTATACTCTATACTTTATACGAAAGTCCAAGGTTCAATCCTTTTTCTACCGAACATGCAGTTTTTTGATGTTAAAAATAAGGACATTTTAAATCTATTTTATTGTTTGTATGCAGCTCATGTTAGGAATATATTATTGGATTATTAAATACACTAAAATCAACAAATAAAAGTAGTTAAAAGTAGATATAACTAGTAAAAAGTTAAATCGAAGATTTAATAGGTACCTAATTGAAAAATATTTTTTTGCTTGTTTTGTTATAACAATTATTTATTTTCAATATATAAAAGTCAACGCTTTTTTAAACCGTTTATCTGATATTTTCTTTAGAAGTGTCATTGTCAAATAAATATAAAACTAATATTAAGGATATATAACAAAATGTAAAACATAAGGTATTTATAATTACCCATGCATCAAATTGTCTCATCAAAGCACCCTACGTAAAAAGAAAAGATAAACTTATTTCATGAGAGGCACAGACAAAAAACAAACATAAGTACAGGATTTTGATAGAAAAATCAGGTATATTATATTAACAGGTAAATTTCAATTTTATAATATTAACAAGAAAATATTGATTTAAATATAAGCTAAGAAATAGATTACATAAATATGAAGATAAAAATATAACGGCGAAACAAAAAATATATTTTTGATTTGCCAAATAAATTATCGGGATTATTTACATCACGTGAAATATAAGAGCTAGAAACGAAAGTTATAATTTGTGGTTATAATATTTATTAAAAAAAAAAGATTGTTGTATTACTTCTAATCTAACTTACATACGCTAAGATAATGTTAGACAATTATTTCGTCATAAAATTTCGTACAATTATTTATTTTATATGTCAAAATCTATATTAGACTATGTATTAGATTTTTTATCTACGTTAAAATATACTGAGATTATCTGTATCAACTAAGTTAAAACGTAAAATAGGACTTTGTTCCTCTGAATGAATTAAAAATTCCGAGTTAATTACAAACAAAATTAATTTTGTCACGCGACAATGCCTTCTAAAGCTAATTGGTAATAATTTGGTTCTAAAAAACGAGGATCAGACAATTGACTAGCGTCTGCAACGGGTTTGCCTTGATACGAATGATATGAAACCTAACTTATTGGCTTTATATATACTACGTAGCATTTATTTAATTTTTCGAGTCATATAGTTGCATGTTTCTCTGAAGTTAAAAATGCGTACCGTCTTTCACAGAGTTATACGATATGTAGAGTCGATAGTATTGCCTAATGCGGTAAATATGTATATTTTTTTTTAAATTTTAATTATTTACCGATATTCAGTATTCAGTTCAAGTGCGCGGCATGTAGTAAATGAAAGAAAAGAATATGCTTATATGTATCTAAAGAAGGTTATATTTATTCTTTATTTCAGAAGAATAAAACATATCAAATATAAAAATATTATAATATAACAATTATTAAATAAATCTTTTTAAGTGGATGTAAATACCGTCATAAAATGTGATGATTGCGGGTATTTAAATATTTTTTGTAAAAAAACTAAACCTTTCCGATTTAAAAGAGTGACGGAGGGTTTAATTACATTATTCTTCTTTTAGTGTACGTTAGTAAAATATACGCCGAATAAATTATATGTTGATTTTGGTCAGTCTTAATATTCCCGCTAATATCCATTAAATAAGTGTCTTTAAATTAGTTAGTTTGTTTTATAAATACAATGATATCTTTGACATCAAAATATATTGGTCTTATCTAGGTATTTTAAGGTCTATGACTCCCAGACTACATCGGGAGCGAAACGAATTGCCTAGAACGAATTAGTTTGCAGGAAAGCTGTTACTTAACGCTGTAAAATAGTTTGGTCGTAAAACGTATGTGGTCCTTCTTAAGTTACTTAAAATAGAAATAGGTGGTCAACTTACAGTATTTTTGATGAGATTAATTTTAATTGCTTTTTAAAATCATAATTTTTAACCCCTATTCAATAATTAATCTATTATCAGTATAGAAGTTCTGTTATTTTAATACTATTAAATAGCTGTGCTTATCTAACAAAGTTTTTAAGGAAATGTGTACATAACTATGGAAATTAGAAAATATTAATGCCAGAAAATTGAGGTATAAAAAGAGTCATATCTCGTTTACCATCTCTATTTCTAGATGTTAGTTACCCAATACCGTAGAATGTTTTCTATAGGGAAAGAATACACAACGCAAACGTACCTTGTCAAAAAAGTCAAATCTGTCATTTCTACGTCAGCAAACGGTGTTTCGTCTGTCATTGATTCCTTTACACGTCCACAATGGAGCCCATTGAATCGTCTCAACAATGCCCGCGCAGTGTTTACACTGTGGAATTTTCCCGCGCGACAGCTTGAAAACGGAACGCAAACGTTTGCGTCAAATGAAACTTTTTTGAACGCGTCTGTAAAAAGGTTTTACTATTTATTTAGAATTCACGTTTCAAATTTTTGAAAAACGAATGAATGCGTATTCATTGCTCACACTAATTAAACAGCTTATTCGTTTGTAACTGATATGTTATACACATATATTATAATATAAACATAGTTTGTAGTCATAATGTAGATAAAAACTTATTTAAAATTGTGACCATGAATGATTAATTCAAATAGTGTTTAGCTGGTGCCCGCGACTTCGTCTGCACAGGATTAGTATTCCAAGTAGCTTATATTAGCGTGCGTAGAAAAACTACTAAAGATATTGACTATTTAAGATAAACATTTCCATCATACATTAGATATGTAACTCTAGCGGTTTTGGCAGCGCACGCCAGAATAGCTCGCAAATGGTAGATTTTTTCGTACCCTCTTGACAATTTGGACAATTCACACAATATCTTTATAAATTGTAGCCTATATGTTTTTCTGATGTATTAGCTATATTATTGTAAAGTTTCATTAAAATCCATTCAGCAGTTTTTACGTGTAACAAACATCCATCCAACTTTCGCGTTTATAATATTAGTGGAATATACAATAAAACTCAAGTATTTTTGGTGTAGAAATGTAACCATAGGTCTTTCATTATAAAAATTAGATAAAAAATTACACGCAATTCCATAAGTAATATAATCAATTTTAATACTTATTAATTAATTTATAATGAATGCAAATCCAATATGAACGTATCTTTAGCACACGCTAACCCGTCAAATACTGACGTAAGCCGTCGTCGCCACACTTGTAAAAAAGTACCCCTCTAACTAAACAATGGCCCAAAATTGCGTTCAATCAATATATTGAATTTTTTATAGGTTATTTGGCCCCGATTGTTAATTTAGAAGCTTGAAAGAGCTTAAGGGTTGATTTTAAATGTAAATTGAATTTTTGCTTTTGTTGTCCGAGAAACATTCTCAAACATTTGAAATTTGAATTCTTATTATGTGTTAATGAAACTTTATTATTACATACTTTTTTATTGACATGTCTTTGTTAATAAGACAAGTATTAAGTATAATTAATATATGAAATATGTATATAAAATAAATGAAGTACAAAAAAGTATTACTAACGATTGCCTACGCATTACTTAATTATATTATTGAGTATCAAGTTACTCGTATCAACCTTTAATGAGAGAGTCCTGGTACATCTCTGATAATACTAATATTTACTGAAGAATATTAGGTGGCTTTTACCATATTAATTGAAGTTCGGCCATATTGGGTTAGCATCCCGGAGAACATATTTTAGTGATTATCATCAGGCATAACGCAAATCTATTTCCTTTTTTCTCAATTTTAATAGAATTATTATTTGTTTACACTACTTAAAGAAAACAATAAATTAAACACGGTAAAAATCTATTCTCACCGTATATTTTTTAAGTTCATACCTCGGAGACACATCAATACAATTTTGTATTTTGTTGACATAAGCCCCGATAAAACTATTAAATAAATTTCACGTTTAAAATTTTATGTAAAAATGAAAATTGTAATTACATTAAGGGTCAGGACTCTTGTTGAAACCGTTTACGTAGCGAAGTACATTCGCAAGCTATTGTGTGCGCATTCGAGGGTTAAATTTGTTAAAACCAGCTCAAAAGCGGCCGAGTGAAAATTTTATTTTTTAAAGTGTTGTAAGTGTTCGCGTGTTCGGTTTAATATTTTTATTGTTTATGTGCTAGACATTAATATGCTCATGTTAAATTATTAATATTATTATGCATTGGTTCAAGTGCACAGGCGCTTATTAAAGATTTAAGTTGGCGCCTGGTAGTAGCCGTGACCTCAGAGCTGCCTTGCGATTCTGTAACTCACTTTTCGAACTCACACAGCGGTTCTGATAAGGAGGGAGCTTGCAGAATGCCAAATCATAAAATGTCTGCTTCACAACTGATTTGAGCGCGACCGCCGCTGCGGAAACCGCTGTGTGATTTCGAAAAGTGAGTTACAGAATCGCAAGGCTGTTGCTTCATTCGCTCAACGAATAAGTATCGCTATACAGCGAGCTTCCTCAAATGCTGCCAGCATTAAAGGAAACAAACTTCTTAATTTATTTTAGTTTTATATTATCCATTTATAATTATTATAACTATGTAAGTTAAAACGTTACACACATTAATATTAATAATTAATATTCATTTAATGTATTAGTAGGATACAGGTAAGTATAACAGATACTTTGAATTATACATGTTAAGCAAAATTTATCAAAAACGAAGGTATGATATTATGCTGCGTATCAAACAATGTAAGATAAGTATAAAGGACGACATATATCTTGAACCAAATTTGTAAAGGACTTCTAACAAAACACTGTATATCATTCATAAAGATATTTTCTTCCACTAAATGAAATAGTCTTTGGTGAATGGAATGATGGGCCACGCTGGTTCATTCTACTTGCTTGTCTCTTTCTAATTTTATCCCTTCTTATACTAATATACGCAAAAATATTTAAAGTTATATGCGCCCTGATTCATGAAACTGCCAGTGCTGCACTATTTTAACAAAAGTACTCCTATCTCTTTCCCCCCAAATAGTTTGTACGTCATGATATCATGTCATGAAAGAGACAATAATAATATACCTATGAAATTGGACAGATTTAGTTTGAATGAATAAGGCGGCATAATATCAATTTTAAATCATTTATATATATAATATATAAATGATTTAAAATTGATATCGGAGTGATTTAGATATTATGATACCTACTAGCTCCGAAATCTGATACTTTTCCAATTAACTTCGGGATGCCAGCGACAATTACGCTTGATAAATAGCTTTATAAGTCCATATAAAACAAATACTAGACTACTTGTCATTTTAATAAGCACGGTTCGTTATATCAATCAAAACTACGACGTATTCCTAGTTATTAGCACATGCGAAAAAAATGTACAACTCAATTAATTTGCTACCCGTCAACGAGTAGGGTTGTCACTTGTCAATTAAAATGGTGATGTGTAGTATTTTATGTGCCGATACGCTCTTGATAAAGCTCAATTCAAATCTAAACGGAATACTGCCGAGACTAGGGCCTGTCATGAAATCTTAAAAAACTTAGCTGTTATAAAAGTCGATCTGAGGGATTGATTGTGTTCTGTGATATCTAGTCTTATTAAGTACCAGTAAATAAATGCTTTAATTGCGATTAACACAACTCACCTTCATTGGTGACAACTTAAAAGCTGGCGTACATTCAGAAACTCTAAAAATTAAACAATATTAATAAACATAATTTATACCTAAAACTAAGAATTTGTAAAGACAATACCTATTTACAGTAAGATAATGTTCATTGCTTAATAAATCTTATTTTTCTAATTCATATACTTTTTTTGTATGTAACATAGGGGTAGAACGCTCACCTGATGTTAAGCGATACCATGGACACACACATTGTTAGAAAGCTGGCAAGCCGAGCTATTAAGAATTTGTACACTCTTGAAGGACCCAAAGTCCACCTTAAGCTTCAATTAATTCACTCATTTGTCACTTTATTATAGTACGTTTACGAAGAAAGAGATCTATTTTGCTATTGATAGCATCTAACAATAAGTTTTTTAGTATTGTCTTTTATTGACATAACTTTTACACATTTAAGGTCACCGTGACCACGCACGCTGTAATGCACGCGAAACGTCGGAAAAATTTAAAATTATGTAAAATAATAGTAAATTTATTATAATACATAACTTCAATCCGGTAAAAAAGTGTTTTCTTTAAATAAGTTTTTTTCTGACAACGGATTTGTAGGTACGTATATTGTAGTTTCTGTATTCTTTATAAATGCACCAGCCCTGAGTGCTGCTAATAATTATAGAGCGCAGTATGCTTGTAAGCTTTGTAGCTATTAAAAAACGCAAACCATAAACGAATTTCAACCTTAAATTCAGGGCATTCAGTTGAGTTTAAATTCAATAAAACTTTTGAGTTTTTTAAGCAGATTAACAGCACGTTTATTGACGTTCCGGAGAGCTATTACATCGACTAGCAAATAAATGCTAAAGAAAAATCCTTTCTGTTTTTCAAATTAAAATTATAATTAGCAAAGTTGAGAAAGTTTTCGGTAAAGCTTTTAGTCAAATATGCTTTTCATATTTTGAAAAAGTTTTAAATAATCCTAGCAAGTCACGCTCTCTTGTCGTCATCATCAAAGCGCCATAGCCTCGGGCCTTGGCCTGGTAGAGTAAGAACCTTCCGGTCATATTCTGTGCTTTTTGCTTGCAATTGGTGACTCCCATCTCTAGTAGGTCGTGCTTAACACCATCCAACCTTTGCAACAAGCCGTTGGCATTCATCTATATAACCACCACACTACACTACATTTTCGGTTATAAAACAATTGAAAATCGAATACGTATATATAGTAAAGCTTTATCAATAAAAAATAGCGACTATATTTAATTTTTTTTAATTATGTAAATTCCATTGCAAATAGAAACAAGTAACATAAATTATCTATGTAGCGATCTCTTCCAGGAAACCATAGTAAAGAAAATAACTAAAAAACAGGAATACTAAGGGTAACGTGCAAGAAGTGCATAACCAAACCAACAAAAATAAAATTACAAGTAACACTAAAAAATTATATAATTAGCAAACTAAAAAAAATAAAAATATTAACAAAATATAAATTAGATAACGTACTAAAAGCTAATCTTTCGGTATAAGCCATATAGTTCATAGATTATAAATTATATAGCATATGTACTATGTCTATTAGGGCAAGATTTAACGGAGGGCAACCGGGGCTTCAGCCTCGGGGCTTCCACAAAAGAGACTGATACACAATAGTATCTGAACCACTGTTCTTTTGATATATTTTTCTCTGTTTCTTATGTACTAAAATAATGTACTTGGTTTCGCAGTAAATTATTGGTTGAAAAACTCGACTGAAAAAAATTATTTGGGGCTTCCACGCCTTTGTTGCCCCTAGGTCTCCAGACCTTTAAATCCAACCCTGGGATTGAAAACACAATATCTGCTGTTCTGTAGACATTGTAATTGTAATCCTTAGAACTCACGTAGGTCTCGGCAACGTGTAACGTATCAAACGAAACGTTTATCTACAGTCGTCTTTGATTCCGCATCTGTATATCATTTGGATTTCATTCCAACTGCATCAATCGAATGGTATGTAAACAGGGTTAGGGCTGTCACGACATTAAAATAATAACTATTCAATGTAGATTGAAAAAAAAGTCTTGAAGTTATGGATGTTTGATCAGAATTTTTAAAGCTTAACAAAATAACAATTTCTATAGGTTCTATAATATATACCAAATTCTGTTAATTATTAAGTTTTATAAAATGATCTTTAAATTCTAATCAAATAGCTTACAATGTGGCGTTCGTGATTTCGTAGTAGCAGCTTATATATAAATCACGAAATCACATTGGTACATACAAAATTATGATAATACTTTGAAGTGCGTGCTTGACGGCGTCTACACGACACACACAGATTTAACTACATGCAAAACGAATTGTAGCTGGGTAAGCAAAAGCTCCATGTGATCTAGGACCTCGGAAAATCTAATGCATGTTTGAAATATCACGTTTGATAATATTGTCTAAGCGACAAATAATCGCAAAGAAAAACGTATCGTAGCGTAAAAACGCTTTAATAATTATATAGGTCACCTTACTGAAAATTTTTACACTTATTTCTGGTTTTAAAGAGATTTTTCATAAAATATCTTTTAAACATTTTATTACAGTTTCGTTAAAAACTACTTTAAATAATGGCATTCGAATTTTAAAATCCTTTCAAACGTAAAACTTATCCACCACAGACAATGTATCGATTATAATCAAATTCTATTTCTAATATAACTTAACCTTTTATATAAATTGTTATTATTAATAATTTTTAAATCAATCGTTTTGAAATCGTCAAAATATTATACCAATGTTTGTGGCGTATGTACGCGTGTCTATTTGTTATTATAATAGTAGAAAACCGTGTGTTTATATGAATGTAACTCCATAAAGGTGTAAGAATAACAGAGGTGTCGTTGAACCGCTTTGTAACGCCGACGTAAAAACTAAGAACTGAAAGCAGATGTTTATTTAGTGAAATAATAAAAAAGGGTAATGTTTCAGGATATCTAAATTTATCTAAGCTTTGCGGACCCGCTAGCCGCCTCCAACACTTTTCTATTTTTGGTTTTCCGACCGACCTACCTTAGGTCAATAGATGACACTTGTCTCCGACTCTTTACGGATTGAAAAATTATTCTTTCGTCATTTATCTAATCAGAGACCTCCTGGTGACACTACCTATGGATGGATGTAGAGATATTTTCAAATGCAAAATAAAAACATGTATTAGTATGAATATTGAATCCTTTCGTATTCATTATCGATTGATGTTATATTTGCTGACTACACATGGGGGAGTGTTGATTTTTTAAGCAAATAATAGTTTCGCTTATCGACAGCCTAAACAAATAGAGGGTGTTTGCAAAATGAAGTACCTTCGAAACGCATTGCTAAATATCTGTTCTGTACTTAGCAATTGTGCAGTATTAGATGCGTAATCCATAAAGCTTTTCGACGAGCTTTCGTTATAGCATAAATGCTTAGCACTTGAACATTTCTATTTTTTTTCACTTTACACACTTGCTTACATTCTGGCAACTCTTGGACGCTCAGAAATTTGACTCATTCATATTTAACATTGCTTTTAATTGACAGCAAAGCAAAGCAAGCAAAATCTAATATTAGTTTTTTTACAATTGGCATAATTAAATGAGCAGGAGGACAACTGGCGGCCTTATCGCTTTCGATCGATCTCTTGTAAAATAAATAAATAAAAAATTAAATCTCTTAAAGCGCGCGAGCGAATAAAACCCTGAGCATAACAAACATCTATGAAAGTAAATTATTTAAATATCTTTACAACACTATCATTGAGGAAATATTGATATTTGCTAGATTAGTAACGGTAGTTCAATTCTATCGTAATATAATAAGTTTGTGACATTGCATTATTTTTCTGTATTTGTTCATCAATAATAATTAATTATTTACGGAATCAAAGATTTTTTGAATATCAACAAGACTTTTGGATTCGTAGACAGTTGCTGAAGAACTGTTTGTATGCATGTTAATTACAATCTAAAGTTCATATTATGCAATCTGATAAGATCAATCTTCAAGAAAATTCACATTTAATAGAATTCAGTAAAATAGCATAGTTTGCCCTGAAGATGAAATCTAAAACCTCCTTAGAAGAAGTTATAAGATGGTTACCTACATTTCCTATATTCAAAATATTCATATTAATTTAATAAAGGCTAAGTACTATGCATTTTTATTTCATAGACATGTAATTAGACATTCATAAAACTTAAGTGGTGCCATCCACTGACATTGAAAGGATCACATTTTATTCAATCTACCTTCATTAAAACATGCGTTCAATTAAGTTAATAATATGATATACAGTTTTATTTTTATCTAAACTTAATACTATAAAGCTGAAGAGTTTGCTTATGTTGTTGAACGCTGACTTCAGAAGCTTCAATGGAAAAATGTTATACTATAGGTATAATGTATAAAACCATCATGAAAAGCTAGTTTGTCTAAATGACTATTAGAATATATTTTGTTATCGCTATGGCAAATCGAGCCAAAGATTCGACAAATTGCATTCTTCGAGTATATAACGATATTTTTGCAATGCGATAAGCAATTTACTCATTTGACGAAATCTTATTCATTTCGTTTCATAATTACAATTCAATTGATACGGCCATCTTTTTCTAGCCGATTCAATAATATAGAGAGAAAAGATGATCAGAGAATTAGATGCAATTCCATTGAATAGATGAAGATTCGATTTTCTAAATCTCATTTAACGACTATATTGAGTTTTATATGAACTATCTGATTGGCAATCAGTATTTTTCTGTGTGGAAAATGGAAAAATCTGTTTTACCAGTCACTATAAGATTTAAATACGTGTTTGAAAGGTTAAATTATCTCTTTCTTATCTATATATATCGCGTTCATTCGGACTTAGCGACTATAACTTTACCTCAATAAGTGTTAAAGAGTAGAGATTTATAATTCATATTTTTTTATCTAATTAGGCAGACTTCAATATGATTAACAGTAATGCTAAATAGGTAGATAGGTAATCTAATTGAAACTATGGTTAACAGTTATTCCACCTAATTTAGAAATATAAACGTACTACGTATAGAACATACATGAATACTTATAAATATATTATATATTTTGTAAGACAACACAGAAAATTCGTTGAAAATAATTAAACCCTTCCTATGAGTTTAAATTGTTACTAAATTATAAGCAAGTATTTATTTAATACAACCAATATTAACGTAATAATACAGACAGACTGTCATCATTTCCTGTAATAATTAAGGGTCGTGCATAGTTTTGCATTGATAAACAATTTACATTATAAATACAGCAACGGTTTTTACATTGTAATCTGTTGGAATAAAGGTGAATTTTGCTTGTGTGTGCAATTATGTGTGATGTTCATAAACAATAGACCGTGATCATATGTAACAAAGATTACACTTTTATTATCATGCAGATGTTACGAAAAACACCTAGCAATGCTAGTATGAGATAAGTCATACACTATGGTAAATGTAAATAGTCTGACTTTAAAAGTTCGCAAACACCATAATTGCATACGCATAATATTCTGAATTTCTACTTTAATTGAATTAAGTACTTTCATCAATAAAAAGTACTTGCTGTGCGAGTGTAAACCGGAGTTCTTTTTTCAAACTCCATTCATTTAAAAATTACAAAACGAAGCCTTACGAAGATTAACACCACGAACTCAATAAGCTAAAACTGAAAATTGCGAAAAAAAATTCAAAACCGCACCGTGCGATTTGTTTACCCGCCAGCCGGTACTTGACTATTGAAATACAGCCTTTGACACCTCACCCATTACTAGATGAGTAATGAGTCTACACGGCTTTCTATTTCAAAGTTCATACTAATGATACAATTTGCGTTTTTTTACTCCGTCACGATTGATTAAATAGCAAGTATTTTTTGAATAAAGTTTTTCTATGTATTTAAAGTTTTGTTGAATTAGGTGACGTACCTTTTTTGTTTAATAACTTTTCAGTAATAGATACTTTCTTTTATAAATTTAGTTTTTTTGATATTTGTAATTTATTTTTTTGTTATTAATAACCTTCTTAGTATTATATTATTTCGTGAGAGTTTTATGCATGTTGTGACACTATGAAGGCAAAGTGTTTATGCATATTATTATAAGTCGAACATTTCCCATTGTTCCTGTATTAATTGTAACCGTATACAAGGTAACTTATGAATGTACTCTATGTAATGTATGGATGTGTACTCTTTATTATTAAAATTGTGTATCAACAGCCACCGAACCGTTCTTTGTAGTACATAGTGTTTCATCTATAAATCTTTTTCAGATTATTGATGATTGAGAATAAACGATTTTTTTGTGAATCAATTTTTCTGTTTTCGTAATTATTTGCTAGAGCAAATAATTACGAAAACAGAAAAGTTTCACCTTTTAATGATCCAATATAGATATTGGATCATTAAAAGGTGAAACTAAAAGTTGTAAAATTAAATCATTTTTGTATGTAAAAAAACAATGCTACAACCTTTTGGATCAGATTTCTGTATAGAAATAATTTAATTATCCTACTGCACAACTAGGTTCATTAATGAACGTACTATGTCTATTTTTATGCAAATTAAAAAATCTGTTTCGTTATACTATCATGACATCGTAATACCAAAAATGTTTTCAAATAGCCAGCCTTATTTTCAGCTAACTGAAGATCATTTTTGTTATGCGCATGAGTACCTTCTGATGTTTAAAAAAGTACTCTGTATACAAGTGGTAGAACCAATATCATAAATAACCTAGACAATAAACAAATAATTTTATCATCACAGCCATAATTTATAGGTAAGAATACGATAGTGCAATTGTAAACTTGTAAAACTTCTCCAAGTTCGGATAACAAACAGAGTGTGCTTTACGTGGCAAGTTTAAATGAAACTGCCGAATTCATCAAAAAGTACGAGTAGACACCGCGAATGCTAATTTACTTTGAAAGTAGTATTTTAACTCGGCACCCACTGTCCCTGTAAACAAAACTTCTAGAGTTTTCTGGTCACAGACCACTGTTTTATTAATATACACTAAATCCGTATTTTTAACTATTTTTTATCTTTTTTTTATTTTTTTTATTGGACACTTCACAACAATTGACCTAGTCCCATGCTAAGCTGGTGAAGCTTGTGTTATGGGTACTAGGCAACGGATATACATACACATTATAGATAGATAGACATATAAATACATATTTAAACATCCAAGACCTAAGCACAACACCAAATGCTCATCACATCGATGTTTGTCTCAGCCGGGGATCGAACCTGGGACCCATGGATTCGCAGTTAGGGGTACTTACCACTAGACCAATGAGCCGCCGTATCTGTGTCTACAGCGTGATGTCTATGTAATCAAAGGATCAAAATCATTTATTCATATAGATAACACAATGTAAAGAAATATACATTAAAATATATCGCTCAATATATAGGACCTTAATTATTTTTCCCACACAAGTATAATGTCTATTAAAAACAGTGTATATATATATAATATAATAATAATAATGTTTTTATTAATAAGACGATTGCCAAATCGTAATCTCTAACTTTGTACTGCCTTTATTTGCAAAGTGACTAAAAAGTAAGACCAACAAAATACCGAGCCGTGTGCGATATTTTTATTACTATTTTTAATTACCTTATAGTACCTAATGCCCGCCCAGGTAACCGCTTTTGATAACTAAAATTGATAAGTAAAATGTTCAGGATGCTGATTGAGATTCGGATTGAGTTCTTCTACTACGCGAATATTATACTTCTTTGACTTGAATATTAATATGCCTTTAAGCGTCACTTTTCAGTTGAAAAGATAGATGTTATCAAGATTCGCGTCGCATCTGCATCTGTGACTTGAGCTTTTGAATAGTTTTCTCAGATGTTCTTTATAGAAGGTTCTATCAACATTTTCTATTTCTGGAAATTATCTTTGAAACAAGAAAGTGTTTTTCATTTATTAATAATTTTTACTTTTTATCCTTCCATTTATTATACAAGATACCATTTTTTTTCTCCTATAGTTAAATGTCCTTGGAAACGAACAAGATCATGCAGCGAGGTTTTATTATTATAGTTTTTTCACAAATTCTATTGGATGGATCATAAAGATTGGTGTAGAGGCCTACACAACAAGCTAGTATAAATCACTTATGAGGTTTACAAGTCTTATCATAATATTTAAAGAAAAAATTCAGGCAAAAATATTTATTTATTTACAAATAATAAATATCAGGAGACCCTAAAGGCCTAAAGCAACAAGTATTTAAATCTAAAAAAAATATTATGTGAATTGTGTGACCCGCTCCAGTTAGCAGGCGATCTTTGGGGTTATTTTTTTAACTGTAATAAGTAGGTACGCCAATCTGAAGCATAGACCAACAAAAACATAATTTAAATATTTTATACATGTAAGTAAGAAACTGCTAGCGATTACGATAACATTTGATGAAATTTGTTAGTATTATTGATGCGTTATTTCGCGTAAGAAGAGACAACAGATAAGGTAACAACTATTTTTTTATATCTTTGCGCTTTCTATAACTATGACTTTTTTGTAAAAAATGCACATTGCATTTACGTCAAAAATATTATCATTTTCGGGTCCTAGTACGGGTTTGAGTGTCATCCTCGCCCCCAGTAAGCGTTAATTATTCGTCGTCTATAGAAACTCAGTTACAGATAATTTACTGAGAGTTAGTGCGGAAGCCGTGTCAACGCATAATGACTTAACTTTATTGGACATTATACTGTTGAATAATGAACCCTTCAACAGAACGCCTATAATTAGTGATAATAACGCTTATTTATAAAACATATGTTTTACAGGTGTGATTACATAAAAGATTATTATATTAACATATATTTTTTCCTTTTTTGTTTTTAAAAAGCATGATTTTCTTTTTCATATTTTAAGTCTGCTATATATTATATAGCAGACTTATATATATTGTAAGACTGCTTTAAGTTGTTATTCATTACTTTTACGTTTTTGTAAGCAAGATATTTACGTAACCCCTATTAGCTAACCAATAAATAAATAAACTTAACTTAAAAATATACTTAGCGTTGCGTATACTATATATAAGAGATAACAAATACTCAATAGGTCCTAAATTATGTACCTAAACAAAAAATTAATTAATAACTATTAAGGAAATTTCTATTTCATCTTTATTTATCTAAGATTATGGAGGAATTCCTCAACTCAGCCATTTATTTAAAAATCTCTCTCACAGAAGCTCTTTAAAAACGAATAATTTCAATATTATTCCTTCGAATCTTTTACGATAATTGACTAGAAATCAACTACACAAATGCAGCACGAGCCTTGCAGATAATTTAAAAGTTATGACAAATATACCATAAGAAATAAGTGGAGTAATACAATAATTACTTCTATCTACATTATATTTCATTGAAATCTATTTTTGAAGTCTTTCAAGGAACAAAGGCTAAAAATTATCAAGACTATAGAAATATAAAGCCATTCAGTGGGGACTAAGGTTCTGTAATGAGGTTCTTGGTTCATTGCATTCTAATAAGACACTAGACGAGCTCTTTGGTTGACAGGGGTGCAACAGTATACAGATTTTCAGTAACTTACATTTTGTTTGAACTAATTCTTCTTCCTATCTGGTGCACTCTTGACAGAGCGGTCGTGATCGCTAGGAAGTTGTTGTTGTAGTAGGGGTAGATGTGATGCGCTTCACGACGTTTTGCCATCGTTGCCTATTAGTGGTCATCCTGCTGTACTGATTGAGAGAGTCTCCTACGGCAGACTTGATTTGGTCAGTCCAACGCGTAGGTGACCTTCCGCGCGGTCTAGGTTGAACTAATTAGTCTTATGTATATTTCCTATTATCATAGAATAAAAGAATACCGGTTGAGTTACTTAGCTGTTTTAGAGCGTGCGTTCTACATCCTTACGTTTCTTAATTACAGTTTAATTTAAAGACAGTTGCAATTATTTTAATCATATTTTACATACAATACGTACTGTAACTTACTTGTTTCCTACTAATGAAATCTTTCTTTGTTACAGCCCTGAATTAGTGCCATGAATGGGGCAAGTATGAGAGGGGGGCGCCGGATACCCACTCCAATGCCCCCATCCAGAGAAGCCCAATACTATGCTAACAGGTATTTCGTCTTTGAAGATTTCATCTAGCCAAACTAGAACGCCGTTTGCAAAGATTATCGTGGCGTGTCAAACGTTTAGGGAAGCTCACAGTGTTATATCTGTTAAGGCTTTAGTTTTAATAAACCGCAAGACAGATGCGTCTTATGGGGTATACTGGAGATTCTGGATTCGATTCCCGGCCAAAATCTTATTGTTTCTTTTAGGTACATCAGTTTGTTAGTTATTTTGTGATGGTTGGAAGTAAAAATAAAACCCAATTTGAAAATAAAATTTATTTTTTCTGAATTTTTTTACAATGAATTGAACATGAAACAATGAAACCAAATAACCAATAAAGTAACTATGTCTAACATTACCTCGCTTAAACCAACAAATATTTTGTATTGATCATCTTTTTATTTTCTATTAAAAAGAAACAACTTTTGACGTATGTTATTTAAATTATTGTTTGTATATTTTAAATAATTATTTTCCTTTCTGTGGAATGATTAAATATGCAGAATAATTTGCAACTCTAGATTCATTTACCATATCCAAGAGTTATTTCAACTGTCTTATTTCATGTTCTTATATTAAATTTTAAACACGACTTAGGGTGTTTAAACTTCACTAATCTAAGTGAAAAAGGTAATGAAAATTTGAATAAATTAGAAACAATATCTCTTTACAACTTATAATTACTTAAACAAAATGGAATTAAGTTATTTTTTTTAAATCAATTACAATGGATGTCTATGTGCTCCCTATACAAAAAAAAGTTTAAAGTAAAAAAACCGTTTAAGTTATTAAAAAACAAAATAAAAATCTTCCCCTCATGCTATAGATGTCATGGGAAACTATCGTCTAATACACAGGCACTCATTAGAAATGTGTTGTCAAGTACAAGTTTCAAATTACTGAAACATTTCAACCAAATTTCTGATTACCATCATTTGTAAAATTGTAATGTTGTAAAATTCAGTTATCAAAGAGAGAATTTTTGCAAATTTAAAAAAAAAGTGGATTAAATTACCTTAATTCACTCTGGTCTCTCACTATTTTCTACCATGTTCTTTTTGTGCCTCTGTATACTTTTAGAGTTTTCACTAAATATACATTTTTGTAATACTATATTCTATTTGCAGGACTACATAAAAACATTTTTTATCTTTTCTACATTGTTGTCTTTGATTAAAGTTGTTATTATTCTTTTACTTATATTTATTTTATTACTAGCTGAAACGGCAACCGTCGTTTTGCCATGTATATATTTTATAATAAAAAAACAGTAAAATATATCTAAAAATAAAAAAAATATTTAGGGGTGGACTCTTCCCTTAACATTTAGGGGGATGTAAAATAGATGTTGTCCGATTCTCAGACACACCCAATATGCACACAAAATTTCATGAAAATCGGTCAAGCCGTTTCGGAGGAGTTTAACTACAAACACCGCGACACGAGAATTTTATATTTCATTATATAATTAATAGAAAAACTAATATATGTAATATAATATGTCTAGTCGTAAATAGATCGTCTTGTAAACAAGCGTTATAGTCATCTATCTACGTTACAAAGTCAATGTAATAATTGATATATCGTACGACGTATACAAATGACTAACGATTCGGTTGAAATCTCAGAAGTATCGTATGTCTTCAGCGGTCTCAATAGAGCAACACAGGTTCATTAAACAGAATTATTATTATTATTTTTTTATAAAATAGGGGGGCAAACGAGCTTTGGGGACGACCAAAAAGGGCAGTCTGCGCAGCCCATACACACCCATTTTTAGTGGGTGCGTTGCCGGCCTTTGAGGGAGGAGTAGACTCGCTTTTTGAACATTTGGAGGTCGTATTTCTGAGGGCTGACCCCCCCCCCCCCCCCGAGCCGATCCACAGTTCGCTAGTTCGCAAAAACGCAAAGAGACGCAATGTCTCTGAGTATATAGCATTTCGTCATCATTAATATAAATAATGGTTTATCGTTATAATTCTTATTGAGTTATAATAAGCGTTTCAAAAGCTCTTCTAGCTTGGTATTTCTGAACCGATAATTTGCCGATTTCCTCGCATTGCACGTATCCACGGACGACTGCTATCTTTTTGTTTTATTTAAAGAACAATAATTACTTTAAAATACTTTTATGTATGTATTTGTGTTAGTTTGCAACACGATATTAGAAATAATTCTTACAAAAATTTCATAGAAAAAAAAAATTGTGCTTACAGATTTTTTAGGCTCTATCAGAACTTATCAATAGACACCAGTACCTTCTATGTCAAGTACTTTTAATTCCATGACGATGTTTAACATTGATTGCTATTGCTCAAGCTTTTTAATTTATCAACAACTAAGGCGAAAGTGACATAGCGGTTAAATTTGAATTTTCGTGTTACGCACATTTAATTACGCGCAGTTTTATTTATGTAATAGTTAGTACGTCTCTTAAATACTTACATACTGAAGCCTCATTTAGTAAGTACATCTGTTAAGAACAGTACAATTTAATTTTTATCCTTTTTAAATATCCCTATGGTGGGCTCACATCAAAGGTAACGCGGTACTTAAGATAATTATATGGGGCTTAAAAGCCATAGTCCTTGCAATATTCAGGTCGCTTACATCTTTTATTGTTGACGCCTGAAACATCCTGTAATTACCGCAAACAAAGAAAACTACGATTGTGTTTTGTCTTAAAACAGTATAATTAATTTGAATCGAGGTATCTACAGACATTCACGAAGGCACCTTACGTCTTAATTAAATACATGGGTTAGTTCCACGGAACAAATATACCTCTTTAAAATATCTCAAATTCGAACATTTCTTTCTACTGAAACAACATTTTATTATTAACTATATGAACTACATATTAAGTATAACTATAATGAACATTAGAATAGTAATATTTTTTTAAATTCCATTCGTAATTAATGGCTTTTATACAAAATCATTATTAAAAAGTAGCGTTTGACTTTCGAATACATTATATGTTTCAAAGTAATCGCTACTTCAGATATTTAGTCTGTGGCACGACCACTTCATAGTCAACATAAACAAGATTCACGAGGACTTTCAAAAACACCGTAGCTAGCACTCTTCGCATTTTATCTGTGGACAATGTAAAGCATAAACAAAAGAAGCTTCGCCTATTATCACGCGTAACGTCACTACAGGGTTGCAAGTTTTCGTTTTAATTTGACACGCTCAACATAATATATAGTTGAAGTCTTTTTCTATCAAAATAGAATACCATACCAGTAGTTTGTAGTGATTTTACCTTATATTTTTTATGTTGTATGCTAGTTCGTTTTCTTGAATATGTTTCGGTTAAACAGAATTTTAAATTAAGAGCAGTGGTGGCATAGTAGCTTCAGAGTGCGTGAGTCGTAGGTTCAATTTCCGGCTGTGCATCATTGGACTTTATCCAATGTGCGCATTTTAACACTCGCTCGTATTGTGAAGGTAACATCGTAAGGAAATCGTTATGCCTAAGACCAAATAAATGTTGACGGCGTATGTCAGGCACAGAAGGCACTTACTTGCTTATTAGAAAGACAAATGATCACGGAACAGGTAAAAAAATCTGAGGCCCAGACCTAAAAAGATTGTAGCGGCATTGGTTTTTCTTTAATTAAATAAAGTCTTAATTCACGGTGACATTCGTTTGTTGCGTATTATTTATTATTAACGCTTTGTACATAATATCTTCTAAAACATACTTATATTGATATATATTACAACCATTTGTAATTTCTACTATAGCCCAAACACCGAAACATTGTTGGTAACATCAAGTCTATAATAACATTATCTCATTTAATGATTACTTTTATCACAACTGCCATGGTTATCAAAACGTAAGGTACACATATAACTATGTGATCGAACCTATGATACAATGTAACGACGTGTTACATAGGGGAGTCCAGCGTTTGAAAAACGTTCACCGTTAGCAATCCCCAACCAAATTTTTAATTATCTTTTGTAATGTAGAGAGCATCGCATTATTTACGTATGATGTGTCATGAATGTGGACGTTATTGATTGGTCTGAGCCATTCAGTGCCTGAATGCTGTACAAAGACGTTTTCGTATGAATGTGGCTAAATATTTAGGTAAAGCCTGAACACAGCTCTTTAGAGAGTCATCTATAAGCGGTTTTCGTAGCAAGAATTTATTTTGTACCTTAGCTTTATAGACAATCGAAACACTTAATCACTTCTAACGAAACTTGAGTGTTATGAATGTTTATACAGAAGTTTTAAGCATTCTTTTCTCTGTAAACATGTCGTGGTGTTATAATACAAGTTATAGAAATATATTAAAAAAAACTAGCTGACCCGGTAAACGTTGTTTTGCCATGTGTGTTATTTCTTGGAAACATTTTTTACATAATAAAAAAATAGGAGTTAATCGTAGAAGGGTGAAAATTAACGGTTGTGTGTGTTTTTATTGCTGTATCATAAAAAATAAAAACAAAAAAAATAGGTTAAAAAAAATTATTAGGGATGGACTACCGTTAACATTTAGGATGAAAAATAAATGTTGTCCGATTCGCAGACCTAACCATTATGCACACAAAATTTCACGAAAATCGGTCGAGCAGATGGCTGGGACGGAGGAGTTTAATTACAAGCACCGTGACACAAGAATTTTATTTATATTCGATAAAAAGTTTTGCCTTTAAACAGCTAATCAGTTTAGATCGTATACGGTGCTCGTTTCTTGTAGAATTTCACATTCATAATATTGTATCAATATTAACTAACGTATATATTTCAAAATGAAAACATAAAAGTGCCGTATTCAATTACAATGAATTTTGTTAGACTTAGGGATTGTTGGCCAAGTGCAATATGACACTGGCGGGGACTTTATTTTAAAGGCCCTATTTATAACAAAAGTATTTTTCGTAATCACATAATTTACACCTTAATTATAAGTTTGAATCATTCAAGCAAGCTTTAAGTATTAGAGATTAATATTTTATAATTAAAATCTGATGGGAGTTAGTGTTGAGTAAAATCATGAAATTTACGGGCGAATGAAAAACGTTCTTGTGAAACTCAACCTTCATTATGTTCTTCTGTTCTGTGTTCGGATTCGGAATAATTATTTTTCTTTATCTCCTTATGTTTATCCATCAGAATGAGTGTTAGGGTCCTTCAAGAAAGGAGCGTACCAATTTTAAAAAGACTGGCAACGCACTTGCGAGCCTTCTGGCAATTTGAGTATTCATGGGTGGCGGTATCACTTAATATACTTATCACTTCCTGTCTATTTGCCCCGTTTAAAAAAAATGTGTACAGCAGAAGAGATTCATTATGATTAAGTGTATGAGACACTATTGTGTTTCACTCCGTGTTTACACTAACCTTATTAAAGTTTAATGTCTAACTATCATTTAGACAATAAGCCGCAAAGCAAATACTACAGTACTTATTTAGACTATAAATAATACTTTTCCTGATTGGGCCCCCCCGTATTCGACCCGATTGGGCTCAGATTTAAAGGGCCCTAGGATGCCCTATATGAATCCGTCTCAGGACCCGCTCCTATAGTAATTCTTGAGACCGTTAGAATAGCAACTTCAAAGAGTCCCGCCCTTTGAGCTTAACAATTTGATGATTTGAATTTTTCATGTCTATTTTCTCGAAGGTAAGAGGATTCTTGAATTTTTTAGGAATGAAAATTGGAAATGTAATTCCATCGGGTATTCTTTATATGTAAAATAATTCAAAGGTATGATAATATATCATTTTAATAGTGCCATTTATATTACGTAATACACTAATATTTCGGAAAGTATTTTAAAAGATAATTAATAATTTAACACCTACATTTTAGATTTTACACACACCTTTTTAGATTGTATTACTTCGGCAACTCTTTGTAATAAAGTATTATCCATGATCGTGGACATTGTTTTTAGTAGTTCATCATTTTATTTACGTACATTCTTGGCACCGAAATCTTAAATCTTTACGTCTTGTTTAAATAAACTACTAGATACTTAATATATTTTATTATCTTCCTATCTTCGTTTATCATACAAGAGTAATTTTATATGTTTCCGTTTATTTTAAAGCCGTTTATATCTATTAAAGAATTTACTTACAAGAAGAGGAAACTCCTCAAACGGTAACAAACTCTCAAAAAAGAAGGTTTGGTAGCTCACACAGGTTTTCTTCATCTAGTAACCTATTGCGCAATACTTACTAATTAAAAACATACCTGCAGCTGTTTTCTTCATCAGTCGCTGAATATGAAATTCCAACCGTACCACGTCGTTCCACAATTGACGTTTTTTAACCAGCTGTCTACTGAACCAATTCGACTTCTTCCTTCAAGACAAGAGCGTATTTCGTAAACGACAACGCACTTGTGAGCCTTCTGACAGTGTAGTGTCCATGGGCGGGGATTAACGTCAGGTGGACACCTGCCCTCTTGCCCCGGTTAAAAAAATTGTTTTAGATCAAAATTTAAACAGCTGTAAGCCCTTTCAAAAGGTGTTAACTTGATTATTTAATGGCTTATGAAAAAGAGTACCGCGGTCTGTTAACTTAGAAAACTTAATGGCTGTAAATTACACTCGAGTTGACACAATTACAAAGTATTATTTAACAATAAAAGACTCATTATGCAATTAAATGGAATCTCAGCCGAAAATAATTAACAATTTTGTTCGTCTGTTTCAATGAATTAAAGTCTGCAATGCCGGAATAAGCTGCGTTTCTTATAAACTTAATTGGGTCTCATTAAAATTTGTCGTTAGGTACACTACAAACTTTTCATTTATATATATTACTAAGTAAGTAAGTTAATATGCTTATGTTTGTGATGACTTATTTTAATAAAGTAGCTTCAATATATTTTTATTTAAAAGCAATTTAATGAAATATAAATAAAATTAAAAAACATGCTTTTCATATTTTTTGAATATGTTTTAATATATTAATGTATCTAAGTTTTAAAATGGTTGGCTGTTCATTAATAACAAGTTTAAAACTGCGTTTCTTTAAATGAACTAATTTAAAATCGCCGTTATCCAGCCATTAGTTACATTCATATTGAAATTTTATTAAAAATATACCTTTTAAGTTAAAAATAATCAACGTCAAGTTTCTAAAGAATATTTTTCATACCGAGCATGTGTTAAAAAGCATTTTCAAAGTAAATAATTAAATGTAGTGGTTAACGTGTAAAAATACGTGGGCACATCATCCGTAAAACGAAGCCCAGTGCATTTTCGATGACAACAAATTATAAACAAGCGTACACGTGTGCGCGGTAGACTTTTTAATTTATGAGCGATAGCGATAAATAATTTCTACGTAACTTCTTACACTCCTTGGTAGTGTTGGACGTCTAGATTCAGGGTTGTAGTGCTACAGTGTTTTTCTTATATAGCTAATTTTGCTAATGTCGCTAACTTAACGTCGTCTTTACAAGTACTTTGAAGGTCTTTGTGTTAGGTAGTTATTCTATATTAAAAGACATTCATTCGATGGCACAGTAGCTAAATAGAATGTTACAGTCGGAATTTCTGGTTTACGTCATTGATTTTAACAGATTATGACGTGATATAAGTGTAGATTTGATTGTCGTGCAAAAGTTCCAATTTTTTTTATGTTACAAAAAATGTTTTTTACTATATCTACAATAGTGAATAAGCTTAAACTGAGGTAATGTTCATTAGAAGTAATAAAAAACCGGATAAGTTATCGAATAAAAAAAAGAAATTAATTAATTTTACGAATGCAAACAGCATGTGGTGCCATCTGTTGACAAAATTACGGATATAAAAGAAACCTGCCACTGTTCTTGCGCCGGATAACAAAACAAAAAATGTTGTATATCAGAAAGTGGTTTAACAGTATCGCAATATTGGCGCTAGAGAGAAGAGGCCTAATGTGTAAAACTGCCATTCTTCTTTCGCAATGGCAAGCAATAAGACATTTCTGTTTTTACGAAAAAGTTGTATTAATGTTATTACCTTAATGAAATCCTAAATGAACACGATATTATTAGACAGGCGGAACGAAGTTCGCCGGGTCCGCTAGTTATTTATAAAAGTCTCAAATGAATCATGTTTCTTCATGAATGTGTGTCCTTCTGTATGTCGTGGTATATTAATAGTCACATTTAATCTAATAACTAATTAGCCGTGAAAAGCTCTTATGCCTTGTACTACACATTAAATATTTCATTGAGTGCTGGGCTGGGAGCGACCTCACGGAAATATAAGCAGGTATGAACAAAAATACACACAGTTCATTTTTCATTCATGACAATCTACTAATAGGTTATATTTTTCAGCTTTTAGAAACGGGATGAAATTTTGATAAATATTTTGCTTATGATATAGCAACATTATATTATAACATTATGTAGGTAAAGTGTATGTTACCATCATAAAAATCAAACGAAATAATAAAATTGCGATACAATTGCATGGTTTAGTGGTTAGTGAGTTTTATACCGGCGAAACTAAATAAATGGAGGAAATCTAAACACAAAACCTTTTGTTCTAACGATACATGAGAATGCTGATCTTAAATTAGAGATAAAATTTGACAGTAGTTTTCTTTAATGCTAAAATTAAAAGGCTAAGCTAGAACTGGTTATATAGAAACTCGTTGTTCCGTGAACCCACTGAAAACTTAAAGGTAATATTGACACTTAGTAAGATGAATTACCATAAACGAAAGGCAATTGACCTGCCTCTAGATATTTAGTAAAGAACCCTACTCATTGACTCGTAGGATATTGCCTGCCTCTAAACCAAGCTGCCAAGGGACACTGAAGTACCATTGTGCGAGGATTAAAGAGCTATGTTAACTGGATATGTACATTTTCAACAAATTTAAATATTGTTTTAATATACCTTGATAATATCACTCTCATCTTTCATACTGAAAATGCTACAAGTAACTTATTATTGTTTTATTTGTATGTTTTATATTAAAAAAATCAGTGGCGCTACAACCTTTTCTTTAGGTCTGGGCCTAAGATTTCTGTATCTGTTTCATGATCATTTGTCTAATAGGCAAGTAGGTGATCAGCCCCCTGTGCCTGACATACGCAGACGACGTTTTTAGGTCTAAGGCAAGACGGTTTCCTTACGATGTTTTCCTTTACCGTTCGAACGAATGCTTAATGTGCGTATGCTTCATATACGTTGTTTAATATTTAAGAAGAAATTCTGTTCGGTAATACTAATTTAGATTTGATAATACTGAAATTATTGTATTTTCCTAGTATTTCTTGAAAGTCTATTGATTCTAATTTATAATTAATATTTTTGTACCAATACAATTGAAGAGCCTGTAGAGTGGGTGTTAATAGGTGGAGGTTAGGCCCCTTGGGCTCATCTTGACTTTTTTATATGAATATAAAATTTACTAGTATTGGGGGCCGTTCGCTGGCCATGCATCGTACTCGTGAACGGGTTCTACTCGTGGTATCTGGTCGGACTTGTGTCTGTGTTGTCTATGCAATCATTTTTTTTCCCTTGATTCACCTTGTGTAAGCGTGATTTTCCCACAGTAAAGTAAGTCCGTGCTCCAACTTCACCGCGCCTTGCTGATAGAGTAAAAGTTTGGTTTCATTATTAATTTATCTTTAATTATCATACTTAATTACAACATGTGATTGTAAAACACCTTAGCTATTTAAAAGAGTGATGAAAAATCAAATACCTGTTCTTCTCGTCTGTTCTGCCTTCGTTGACGAAGACCTTCGTGACGACTGGCGGTAAATAGAAATTTATTCATAAATGTACATTGGTTTATTTTATTCCTCGAAAACAATATAAACATATCCAGTACCTATAACTCTCCGTCACTCATCTTGCATTAGCCATTGAAACATCCATAAATAGAGCCACTCTGGACAATACCTAATATTTTGTAGCGAAGTGGGAACTGCCTTTATTCATCACCCTTCTGATCGATACTTTTTTAATAATGAAAAAATTTTCTTTTATTCTTCAGCGAAGTACAATGACTTATGTCTAGTAGATATAATGTCTTTTGTGAGTAGTAAACAAAATAAGTACACTTAATTTGGTCAAAATCAACAAAGAAAGTTTTATTTTATCGCGCTTTTATTCAAGTATTTGTAATAAATAAAAAATAAAATAAATAGAGATTTGTTTTGTTCTGTATAGGTGTAGTAATAATCTCTTTGTATTATAAAAATCACGATGGAATATGTACTATAACATTCTACATTAAACGCATATTATGTTAATAGTATGACTATTTCAACCAAATTGGTATCGTCAGGATGGCCGAGCGGTCTAAGGCGCTGCGTTCAGGTCGCAGTCCACTTCTGTGGGCGTGGGTTCGAATCCCACTTCTGACAAAATCTGTTTTTATTTTTGGTTAATTCAATCAGCACACTTATCTAGTAACTAAAATGCTGATTTAAATAAAACAAAAACAAAATTCTTGAACAACGTAATAAATTCTCATAACAAGCGACAATCCGTATGAATTTAATTCGGGTTGTTAAAAATGTTAGCGAAAAAAAGCTCTTCCGCTAACGATTGCATTACCTAAGTGATACATGTTTAATAAAGTTAAAGTAAGTAGTAAAAAATAATTCTAAGTACTACATCAAAATTGAAGTTATTTCTTCGATGACGTGATCATTGTAGGATTCTTTCAGCCAATTATTGACTCAATCATTACAAATCATCTGTTTCAGAGTAAGACTACAGGTCTCAAGACAATACAGTCTTTAATAGACAATATTTCAACAAAAACCCTATACATTAAAGAATTCATGTGCGGTATGAACAGGCCATACATTGACGATTTTATCGATGAGTCAACTGTAATTAATCGTTCAACAATTTGAATCTTATCTCTCGGTTTCTTTTAATGTCGAGTGGTTTGTAAACAATTTGTCATTGTAGAGATTAATTTTGAGAAGATGTAGGTACAGATTACATTTGATGAATGACTCCATATTATTATGGTTTTTAGTTATATGATTAGTAAATAGAATTATTTACTGATCATGAGATCTTTGGTTTTAATTTCTGTGACTGAAAATAAAATCATAGCGATTGTTATCCTATTTGTTATTGATTTAAGTTCACCACATCATTTATAATGCATTTTATACAGTATATATATGTTACAATCCATCTATTCTTAAATATGTATATGACAATTTGTAAAAATTTGACAAAAATTACAATAAAAATATTACACTCCCAATTTTAGTATTTACTAGTATTTTTTTTCTTAAAATAAATTCCGTTGTCTGTAAAATCGAATTAAAAGACGTAGTCACGTCAAAATGCGGATTAGGTACCAGATAGGCGCCTAACAATGCTTTTATGTTAATTTATGAGCCCACTACGGAATATATCTAGTTCTGGATATGTAGTGTTCATTCTGTAATATTCGCGATTATCTATAAAAAAAATAGAACTATTCTGGTATATTTCTATGAAGATATATCTCTTCGGTATGACAAGAGGTTTTACCTCAGCACCTAAAATTAATTAGGAGTTACAGGATTTCAAACACGCGCATTTTACCGTAAATCCAAAATCGAATTGGGTAACTTAAACGTTATTCAATATAAAAATAAAACTGCATATATTCCACGAATAGCACTAAAGCTGTGACTAAAGTGACGCGCGGGCAAGGTAGCAAATCCACATGGCTTCGGCATCAAAGCTACGGACGTGCGTTATTGTTGTGTTCCTGTTGCAAATTACTTTGTATAATTGTCTGGAAGTTAACTATAGAATGGATATTTTAACGCGAAACTCCTATAGATTTTTTATTCAGAGCAAACAAGAGCTAACAACCTTTTATTAGTCTAAATGTTTATTAGTAATTTCATTGTTCGTTTGTTTATGGGAGTGACACATGTCTTTGATTTTTGGATCTAAGTGCATTCTACATCTATAATCGGATTCGAGAGTTAAATATGAGTGTCGTATGGCAAAAACGCGCAATCTCTACTGTGAATTTTACCGTAACATGCTAGCATTATAAAGTGTTAATTGTGCACGCAAACATAAGAAATATATGTAATTTCAGGTGAACTAATTTATAAACAGATTGACATTGCTCTTATTATTTATGAATAACACCGAAAGAAAATTATCAGTTATCATTTCTATTTAAAATGGTTTCATTATTCATTTTAGGTAAGTTTATGTAGGGTTATTTTGGAGATAATGCGAACTATATCGGTCTTGAGGAAACAGGAGATACACTTACCCGGTAATATGCTGTATAAGGCAAATGAATACATTCGGTATAACTATTATTATAAGGATTATATTTCTCTGGACATTTTGTGACAGTAAATGCGTCAACGGGGCCGTTGTTCACTTTGAAACATTGAACTGTTAATGGTCGACGAATTGGTCCAGGATATTGTTAAGTGATCTTTAAATGTTGCGAATATTCTAAGTTTAGAAGCGATTAGAAATATATTTAGCATATTTGGGATCGATAACTTGAATTAAAACAACGAAACGGGTAATCACTGATATCGTTTACAATAAAGTACCTTTTAAATGTTTGTTTAATTTCTCGCTTGGACTATGGATACTTAAATTCATACATATAAAATAGTAAGGTTTCTTTTAGTAAAATTATATCGGTTACATATCACCGAAGTCAGTCTTTTATACGAAACGGGAATGCTTGAATAGTTTTAGCTGGAGATTATTTTTTTCTACCATACTTATCTGTAGGCACTGTAAAACAAATATTTTATTGGCATTACTTTTTTCAATTACACACGTATGTTGTAAGAAGAAGAAATTAAATATATATGAGGCCTATAGTCCAGTAACGACTCCTTCCAAAGTTGTTCAGTAAAAGCACTGTATAATAATCACCTTTTGGCCAGATCAATGAAATAGTAGTAAATACATAATTATGTAATAAAACTCAAACTATATAAGATTAACCACTCTCAAAGTGTCTAATCTTAATGTTAACATTATTTGGACATAGAGATAAGCATGCTCAGTAGAAATAGGAAAAAGCAATAAATTATCAATAATTACCAATGAATTAATAATTTATCGCACTTTATTGACCGCACATTGCGTGTCACTGCGCAGATTTTGTCAATAAATACCACATGTGCGTGAACGAGATCAAAGAGTATCCTGTACAAATATACAACATACTCGAGCATACACAAAAATTGTGTGTGTGTGTTAAATCCATAACTCCACAATGGGGCACAGGGCTTTTCTGCGTCTGTGTCCCTGTGTCATTGACTATTCTTTTAGGCAGACCTTTCTGCGCTTGAAACACGACTTGGCTAAATTAATAATTACAGTACGACTAAAATCGAACCGAAGATTGGGGTTCGATTAATTTATTAAACTGAACGGTACATTTTAAAAGTTAATTTGATTTTATTTAATCATAAATATCACGTTTACCTAAGTTCTCATTTTGAGATAGCTCCCGAAATAGCCCCTCAATAATAAAATAGTAATGTATCCATTATCCATCGACCCTTGTAGTAAAATTGCGGATAAATGACTACCCTTGTGGTGAAAATGTTTGAGGGTGGTTTTGTACCTAATTTCAAAGCCCTAGTGATTTTGTCTTAGGGTCTTCCGTGTTGGGGCACAAAAATGCAACGGATTTTCCCTAGAGGTATATTACGATTTTATTTGTTACATATTTTGCGAGAATATAATGTTTATAAATTTTTACTTTTCAATTAATAGTTTGACACAATGCAATGGGCTCATATGGTTAATTTTGTAAAGATTAATATGTCAGTTATATCCATTATATTTTCAATATACATTAGAATGTATTACTGTTTTAGTTTCTGTGCATACTTCCTTTATCAGTAGGTATTTCTTCAATTGTCAACAATTACTATAAATTTCTCGATGTAAATTTTATAAATATGACCTTTGCATCCGAAATAAAGGGTAAATATAAAAACATATGAACACCTATTGATCAGAAATTGTGAATGTTTTACGTAAAATTACAAACATACTTCATACACTAAATTCAATAGTTCACTACGTAGAAATGGCGCCAAAACCAAGAACCTCACAGCTGCAGCGCCTGTACTAAATTAATCGCTCCCTCTAGGATACCAACGGCTACACTTTTTTTTTGTTTGAACTTAATCTTATAATAAAAATACATTGAGGCCGTATTTGCGTGTTTAGAGTAGGTAAATGGAAAAATATTTTAATATTATGACTTTAAACACTATCATTTCAAAAAAGTCGCGATTGTTTTATAACAGCACGAGCTTCCGTATGTCTTTACTAGAGGGCGTGCATATACATTTTTTTAAGGTGTCGAAAACTTTTATTATTTTAAACATAATATATATTTATATAGGTATTTGTTTATTACTTAAAATAATTTAACAAATAGAAATATTAGTATAATATTATTCACAAATCAAGCCATTTTTAGAACAGCGCCCTCTGGCGACGTAGTTAGTAGAACTGCCCTTTGTATTCCATTTCAAACCATTGGACTCGACTGTTTCGCCCCAACATAAACTTTCGTACGCTAGAGGGCCGATATCTCAAACTCTTGATTTTAACTGCTTTGTTGTTACGAAAATTATTATATTTTGAATAACTTTATATTTTAAGTAATACGCACTAGTACAAAATTTATAAGTTTTTAGGAATGTGTGATACTTTCTACAATTAATAGGTTAAAATCATTTGTTTTTCACTTAAATTATTCTACTGGACGTATATTTTTTCCAGATCAAGCAAAATTTAAAAGCTACAAACAAAAGTGGATTGAGGAATGCTAAAATTCCTTTTATCTTCATGATCAGAGGAAGCTTGCACGGAATTCCCTTGAACTTGCTGCAATTATTTTAGACGCGATTTGGAGCGAAAACTCCAACATTCTTAGCTTTACTGTAAAAAATTTAAATTATTTTGTTAAATTCGATAATAATTATATAATGTAGCTTTAGCAATTTCCATTGTCTCCATGGTATGATTATCTGTTGCAATGAGAGCTTTTTTTAAATATATCATTATGAATATTACACAGCACACTACGCTCGCCACTACACTCGCCGTGTATGGCAGATATGTGGATATTTTGTTTGGATGTTTTAACAGCCGCGGTTCAAATGAACAAACTCCTTGGTCCAAATCACATAGGTACTACCACTGGGCTAACACCGCGCTAAAGCAACTTTACTGTGCCCAATTTAGATAAATTCACAGCGATAAAGAGATATAAATAATCGCTTGGACCATGATAAGTTCGACAAAATCGAATCTGAGGCAGCGGAATGGGGAATATTGAGGGAGACAGATATTTTGAGATGTAGAATAAAAATAAATTAATAGTGATGCGACACAAGTATATTTTAATCGGCCATCTTAGTTTTGTTCAACTGTAAATACATAATTATTATGGATTTAAGATGTTTATACTTTTTGAAGTATAAATCTATTTATATTGTTTTAAAGAACAAAAGGCAAACGGGCAGGATGCTCCCTTAACACCAAAGGGCTCGCGAGTGCGTTTCCGACTTACTATTTAAATGTTGAGTATTAAATTATTGAAGACTGTTGAAGACAAATGTTTTCAATAATTATGATGCGATGAAGATCTTTGTGTGTTGCTCTAGTTTATAGGCTATATATGAAATATACTTGTAGTTTTTGCTTCTGTTTTCCTCTTTCTTGTCATCCCTTTATTCTTAAAAATTATCAGTTAACTTGTCGTATAAATGATTAAATACCTTAATCACAGGTAAAGGTGTACTTACGTATTAAAACCTTATTATTACTACAATATGTTTAATGATTTATAAGCTATCAATTAAAACAACGATTTTTTTTAAAGACAATTACGCCAATTGACCTAGTCCCATGCTAAGCTGGTGAAGCTTGTGTTATGGGTACTAGGCAACGGATATACATACATATTATAGATAGATAGACATATAAAAACATATTTAAACACTCAAGACCTAAGCACAACACCAAATGCTCATCACATCGATGCTCGTCTCAGCCGGGGATCGAACCCGGGACCCATGGATTCGCAGTCAGGGGTACGAATATGTATTTGTCTATTTACTATCTATATTTAATAAAATAGAAATAGATTGTTAATAAGATTAGTTATTACTTTAACCTATTTTGGCAAAAACCTTAGACCTAGTTTTAACAAAACTATTGGTACCGAAACTTGAACTCCAAACGAGGTCCAAGCGTTTTAAGTGATGTTTGGGTAATGTTATATCATGCCGCGTGATGTTATGTAAAAGCCTATGTAATCAATGAGAAGGTCAGGGTGAATGGTTAACCGATAGGTCCCGATTTGTTGAAAGTATTCAATTATGGATATTTTGGGATTTGGACGGATTCCTATCGGATTTAGCGGTTCTAAGTTAATAAATTCGTTATATCGTTTGATTTATAAATCAAAGTTGCTAAAATCATATTTGGTTATAAGTAAAAATGCGAAAAATTGGGGAAATTGATTTACTTCCTACTCCTACAGTTAACTTAAATTATATATAACAAAAAATTATTATACCAAAGATAATATAGCCAAAGATGAAATACATAATATTTACAAAACTTAGAAAGCACAAAATCAATAAAAAATATTAAACACATTTAAATAAGTAATACCTAATTTGGCTGCGTTGTGTGATAGTGTGATAGAGAGGGTATGTGTTTGAGGGTGTGGTTGTGCTCATGATGCAGGATATATCATATAGATATTCATAAGTTACCGATCTGCTGGCTTTCCGGTTAATGGTAATTTCTGAATTAAAAGCACTTTTGAATCGTCTATCGTTATTACAGGTGGTATTACACCTGGCAAAAGCTCGAAGTTACTCCTTATATACATAACAGTATCACATAAGTTATTTTGTCGTACTACATAGGTTTCAGACACTTAAGTGGTATTTCTGTATTTTTATATAACGTTAATCCATAAAAGAATCTCAATACTGTCATATTTTGTGCTCCTCTACTGTCAGAATTAAAATCAATAAACATCATTGTCTTTATACATTTATATATGTATATGGAAATTAAATATATTCCATTATATACACCTTGGTTCAGATCTGTTTGCTTATATTAAACAGGTCTAAATTTAGCACTAGTTTTAAATTCTATCAAAAGCCTCTTCAACTTCTTCATTCCTTCCGTATTTTGGAGTCGGTGTAAAATGTCTGTCCTATCTCTCTTTTCGGTGTATTTCTTAGCCCTACTGTAGGTGAATATTACATTTAATTCTTCATTTGCTAAGTGCAGCGTCACCCCCGTGGCTGACGAACAATCACAAACAGACAAACATAACTAAGAAATATTGTGACAGATGCTCTCTAGTTATTTTCGTAATTTACGAATAGACTAAGAGCTGGCGGTTGTATTTATATGACAGATAATATTCCTGTCATTTGGATTCTGTTAAAAACAATTTTCAAGCAATTAAAACGTTCGTTTCGTTTCGTTGACATAAACAAAAGACTTACGTCATTGCAATCATACTCACTAACTCCGGAAGCTTTGGGACGCAAAATGTGTCTTGAACTCCCAAACGAGAAACTTTCAGCGCTCTAGTGGCCTGTGTTGTTCTTTCACCTCTCGCCAAGTGCTGGCTTTCAGCTGGAGCAATTCCTCCCTTACTTTGACGATCCAGCGGTACCTAGACAATTGCAAACATTCAAAATTATTTTTTTATAAACACTTAAGAAAAAAAGCACCTAAAGAAAATTTACGTTCTAAGGTTGATTTCAATTAATTAAATGAAATTTAACGGTCTGACGAAGTCTGTATACTTAAAATCTTATAAATTAATACGCGTGGAGTGAATTCTGCCAATATGATTATTACTTTTAGAAGAATTCTTTAAAACCTATGTACACGGCCAAACAGCAAGCAGTGGTTGGCAATAAAGACAAGAAGATTTTATTACTTTTTTAATATTTTTTTTAAATATAGTCACAAATGTAAAAACCTATTTTAACAAAGATATTAATATTCATCATTATTATTTTAAGGAGTGTGTCGCCTGACGACGCTGATATGTCAGTCGACGTTGATATATATTATTTTTACAATAATAATATATACATTCGTTTTACATACAAACTTAATAAAGCATTTATATCAGTATATTATTAAAAATGTTATTTAGTTTTTTAATATTAGTGTGTGTCTATACACAGCTGTGTAATATACTATTATATAACACTGACTCTTAGCCTCCAACCCCTGTCTTTGAAGTGTCAATTATTTTGGAAAAATAACATTTTGTGAGATTACATGTAATTTTAAAGCTTTCTCTAAATTCATCAAAGCAAATGTTTTTAATTAAGTTATTGTACAGATGCAGAATTTCCGACTGTTTCTGCTCAAAACTTAATTTATATAATGAGGTATTTAGTTACGCTTAAATTTAAATAGATGTCGACCTCTCAGTCTTGATACTTTAAATAAGACTTTTCAACATATCTTAGTTATTCAACGGATATATAAAACTTGGATACAAAAATCTATTTATTTTTTTATGCAGATACAATTTTTGAATAAAAATCGGTTGTCTGTAAAGTCGGTTTACTGACGATAGTTGAACGTGACAACGTCATAAAAAAATATTGATGGGATGGTTGAATTTAAAAAAAAAAAATAATAATAATTTGTTTGATAGGTATTTTGTATGGATATAGAGAAGGAGGTAAATGGAAATCACAATTGAATTGATCAAGTTACATTTATTTGTACGCATAAATACAATTATGTCAATTTTAAATGGAACGCCTCAGAGCGAGGTAACGCCGCATGAGTCATGTTTTTTCGTGCGTGCAGCCGGCTCCATAGAATTATAAGACGTTGTCACGTCAAAACTATAATTGTTATTTATTAAATTCCGTTAACCGTGGTGACTTCAATTGATAACAATGACATTTAACAAATTTCCCATAACGTGCTCATGAGGTTATAACTACGCCCTTTCGAGATGAGATATGCCCATTGCAATTTTGTGTCGGGTCAACGGGTTAAGTTATCAGAACAATAAAAGGGCTTACCAAAAGTCAAAATAATATATGATGTATGCGAGACCGCCTCTGAAGCTCTGTTGGTCACGCATTTTATTATATAACAATTATACATGATAATATTATTCCAAATAACACACAAATATAGGGTATTTACAATATTCCTAACCTAGATAGTAATAGTAATTAAAAATGTATAAATAAAAAAGTTAAATAAATTTAAAAAGTTTGGTTCCTGTGGCAGTCTACCTTTTATGCCGTCAATATTTCCTTGCAGTATGTATATTTATACGTTGAATGAGGAAAGCACCAGCTTTGGGGTCATGGGTACTATCGACCAGGCGCCAACTTAAATCTTTAATGTGTACTTGCACTCAACGGCACAAGATTCTCTACTCCAAAGGTAACAAAATCAAAGTTTGGTTCGATTTTCTACATTGAATAATGTGATGTGACTAAAGCGCATCCTAAAAATTAAATATGTTAAATTGTCACAAGTAACAAACTTAAATCATTAACAGCAAACAAATACAAACACGAGAGATTTTTCAATATTATTTTACAGAAAATACTACATCTGAAAATAGTGGTAATATAGACTACATTTAATAATTATAATAGATTGATATTATAAGTATCTGTGTGTATATAGACATATATACATTATACACATTAAAATTACGTGGTAAAGTAAAACCCCTGTATTCATAAACCTCAAACTACCGTTTCGTCCATATCACCGTCGTCGTAATACTTTGAAAATAGCACGTGTCAGAATATTTACCTATTTTCGACAATAAACTTACGGGTTTATTAAAAAGGCCGTGCGTACAAAGATGGAACAATTTAGGGTCGATCTCACTAATGCCGGTGACAATTCGTTCTTGGTCTGATCTTAAAGGTGAAATATTCTCAATCAATGTTTTTTGTGATGGTGTATATCGGCCCTTAAACTAGAAATCTGCTGGATCAAAAGTCAGCCGGAAAATAGCAACCTCAACTAAAGGCAACATGTATTCTAAAACTATTACATTTCATTACTATGCTGTCTAGAATTTAGATGTTCAAGCGTAAAGAGAGTTACTGTAATTTACCTCGGTTAACGTCGTAATCGTACTTTTGTCTCTAAGTATAGTAATTTGTATGAGTGATGAATATTAACCACTGAGTTAGTGGTTGCCTGGAAGAGATCGCTCGAAAGCGATAAGGCCGCCAGTTGCCCTCCTTTTCATTTAAATATGTCAAATGTATTATATTTCTGTATGCAACGAAGTGTTAATGAATAAATAAATAAATAAATAGATTTGTTAGGTAAATCTTTAATAAGAAAACATACTCGTATATCGGGGCAAGGATGTTCAGATGATGTAAGGTGCTACCGTCCTCAATGCCGGCCGGTTAAGAATTTGTAGGTTTCTTTAAAGGCCCCTGTAGAATTGTTTCATAAATATGTCGATGGGCATACAATATTTAATTTTGATTTATTAATATTACCATAAGACTACATTTGCTTAAAAGTTATTTTCATATAAAACTTATATTTGTTAATATAAAACTGAACTTGAACTTTGTTAATATAAAACCTTATGAATTTACATCTTAGACATCAATGAAGATTCGTATCATCGATTTAGCTTTCTCTCTCAGCTAGCAGTCTTGTGCTGAAAATTGGGTAGTGTTTAAGATTTCAAAAGGCCAGTAACACAAATCAACTCATGGATATAACCAAGTCTACTGTGTGTGTTGTGTGATACTGTTCCAACGCCGTATCTGAGCTATATTTCATTTAAATATTAAACTTTGGAATAAGACATTTATTACCCAAAACTCGAACAGCTGAAGTATCGGACAAGACAATTTATACTTAAGGAAATAGAATAAAAAATAATTATTTGAGTTAATATTTTGATTTTCCACCGCGAAAGCTAATTACTCAATTTGTCAGAATAGGACTTCGTAGGTATAATTTGTCGGCAAAACGTTTGGGTGGAGGTAGCGCGGGAAATGAGCGTATTTGTCTTACCTGTTCGGTATGGCTGTAGTGCTAACTTTTTTCATAAGAGGCTGTTGCTGTCTAACTAAACTATTTTCACGCTTAAAACTATACAATCCAATTAAAAACTATAACGCATTTTATTCACAATCGAGGACAAGAAAACCATGAGGTTCTAAATGTGTGCATTTTGATGCTACGTGACGTTTTCCAAATTTGAATGTAATATCATAGAGTTGAGTTCATGATTTGATAATGTCTGATGCTATAGAACAAGAACAACAAAAACTATCGACAAAAAAACCTATAAGCCTTTTAGCAATGGATGAAATGAATATCAAATCAAATCAAAATCATTTATTCATATAGGTACACATATGAAAGCCAAAAAAGAAATACATATTAAATGCTTCTAATTTTACATTTACAGCCAGTTCTCAAATCAAGGGTGTAGAACGGAATAGATGAACTGGAAATAAACTCTCCGCCACTCTTTTTAATCGCCAAGTTTTTTGTTTTACACAATGTTTGTAATATGCTGCAACCATTAAACCATATTCCACATAACATCTTAAGTAATTAATAGTTAATTCATTATAATAAAAAAAATATTGGTTGTTTGTAAAGTAGGTTTACGATCGAGATGTTTACGTGATAACGTCTTATTGGTGATATAAGTTTTTAGTAAGGAATTAATGAAGATAACAATTTTTTCAAATTTTAAATTACATCTATCGTTTTATTCACACTTTTGATGATAAATTTCGGGTGTAAAATGACAAGTTTACTTATTCGACTATGATATACATTTTTCTTCATACATTCACGGAATGACTGGCAGCGCTCGAGATGAGACGGGAGATCGGTCCGTCTCTCTCTCGTTATACCTGCGATCGCGCTCGTGAGGTTTTGGTGTGACACAAGTTTCTGAACATGTCACCCGACTAAAACGATTTTAAAGACGTTATCACGTCAAAAAACAAAGATTTGTCCTCTATCAGCTAATACCGATTATAGTCTGAGCTTATCTTTGTTTGCACACAGAAAACACACCCGTTTATTACATCGGGTATTGTAAATATTAATTAGTTTTTACAATACCCGCTGACAGTTTGGCTCCAAGTTATAAGCTGGAACTACTTTCAAAGTTAACTTGGCTACGTTTAATAAATGTTGATTATTAAACAGTCCCAGCCAATATGTGTGGTGGAATTTATTTAAGTTTCTCTAGAATAGTTTTAATGTTATTGTATTTGGATGATATTACAATTGCATACAATAGTTGCTAAACATTTACCATGTCTTATAATGTATTTCCTGTACTAGAACAGTTATTATTTTCATACAATATCTTATTTTTAGTGTATATTATAATTTTTCCCAATTTTATCGCATCGATTTTTTTTATAATATGTAAGAATTTCCACTTTTAAATTTAAATGTTATTTTTTAATAATTTCTTGGGTTTCTAATTGCTTTTGTTTTGTATTATTAAAATTATATTTTTGGTGGTTTGTTTACTCGTAACACAGTTTTTTTAAACCAGTACGGAGGGAGGAACGTGATTTTATTACTATTTTTGATTTTATTGAATATATTGTAAAACTAAACAATAAATATAAATAAAAGTGATTTTCTATCTGTTTCAGAACAACACCTCGCTTGGTCGGTTCAGATTCATCGTACAAGTTGAGTCCTCACGAAATTGAAGCGCTCAATGTGGTAAGAATATGTTTATATTAATTACAGTGTATACTCTTTGTAATGTCAGTCTTTATAACGAAAAACTCTTTATACCGTAAAAATGGTTTAGATTTATTTGGTTTAACCTAATACCCATACATTAATACTTTCCTCCCTATAAAGAAACCTCTCTATAATGCACAAAAATACTCGGTCCCTTGAAATTCGTTATAAACAGTTTACACTGTATTTACATTCGACTTCCAAAAATTTATTTTATTTTTCTCATAATTATTATACCTTTACAGTTATTACCAATGCGATAGAACTACACTTTAATACCCACACCTGGATAATTCTATAATTAAAAATGCAATTTATAAGAAGTTATATACCGACATCTTATAACTAATCTCTTATAATCAAACAAGCAACAAATCAGCCTACCTCTATAGAAATGTTATTAATTAAATTTATCGCTCGCGTGAGTGGCGCCTCGTGTGGGCGCGTACATCCAACAGTTGTGCCTCAGATTCTTACTTGGAACCCGTAGAGTTTCGATAGGTAATGGGTAAATTTATTTTGTATTAGCTCTAACATGAGACTGTGTGTGGCTACATATGAGGCCCACACCATTACGCTCCACTCCTTGTTACTTTTGACTAAAGCATTGTATAAAGTCATTATTGCGCTGATAATCGTTAAGCAATAAGCTATTCGCAATATAAACTGGTTTCTGTATGCCTTTTTGCATATCTGTGCCGCCAATATACCAAGATCCGCAGTTATCATAATAATATGATCTTTATGCCCGTAATAATAATAACAATCCAGCGGCGCTACAACCCTTTATGGGTCTTAGCTACAGATGCATCAGTTTCTTTGATCATTTTTATTTCATCGACAATAAGGTGTGTGCCTTGTGTCTGACTTGAAATATTTATAGTTTGTTGGGCCTTCTAAACTATATTACTTCAAAAGAAACCTATTTTGTAAAACATTTAATACTCTTGGTAATACTAGACTAATCCATAGAAATAATAAATTTGTTATTTAATATTTTTTGAATTTGGAGACGGTTCTACTAAATGGAATTTCAAAACTTGCCTTGATTACCATTCAATGAAATGAATCTTGAACCATGAAGGCGAATCTTGTCTAACGAATTATGACTTGGCACCGACTTCCAAAAACTAGCGTAAAAGGATCTTTATACGCCTTTTATATTAATAAATGAATAATCATTTTAACAATTATAATGTAACATAAGGTCAATTAATACAATTAAAAATACTTTACTTAACACTTTATTATTTATTTTAGAGTCAGTTATATTTTATGTAAAACAGACATTTTTATATTAGCGATAAACATGTTGCAACAAACCATAATATAATTTTATTTTGATTAAAACAGACAGGTTTCAGAAGGTCGATCTCTTTGTGCATAAAAATTGTCAAGGTAATTAATATGGAAATCCTAGGCCCTTAAAGAGTAATTCCATAGTATTTCTATTATTGCTAGAAACGTGTTAATTTAGTTGGCTTAATGTTATCAATAATGTTAAAGCCAGAACTACTGTGTAAACAGATTAAATTAGATGGAATACAAACATAGTTATCGAGTATTTGCGTATAAGATAAATATTATTTGCTCGAGGGTGGGGAAATCTTACACGCAAAAACTTACAGAAAGGGGCTGTTTAGACAAATTTTACAGTGAATTATTTTGAATTTAATCAACGCTTCAAAATTAATAGAGAATCGATCCGGTTCGCTTATAACCTGAAATTTTTACACATAGGTTTATTATTTGAGTTAAAAAATAAATTTGTTTAAGATATATATATAATACAACAACGTTTACATTGTACAAAGAACAATGTATAGCAAAGTACATGACAGTATGGTTACCACATAATTTGCAATAGCGATATCGATATTTAATTTTAGTACTATGTAATCTAAGGTTTAGTGACAACCACGGTACTACGGATAGGTATTGGAGCTTCATCAGACTCGGGTTTATTTAGATGCCGCCATGAGGCTATTTCTTAAAACACTTGCGTCAGTTAATTTGTTAGTTATAGAAAGTTTGTAGAATACAAAAAGTTCCAATTCACACATGTTTGACCTGTCGCGCGTCGGCATACATTTTTCCTTGTTCGCAAATCATCAAACAACCGGACATAATGTGTCATTGTCAGACAAATTCTTCATAAAACCAATTTAAACATGAATTTATGACTTCTTTGAAAAGGGCAATTCACAGTAAATTAACTGCAAAGTTCATTACAATCAGGCGTCGGATGAAATTATTCAAAACGACACGAAAATAGACCAAGATATGACTAAATTGTTTCAACGTACATTTATCGCGTAATTTTACTTTGGATTTTTCAGTCGTTTGATTAATATTTTAGAGTTCTTAGAATCAAATCGATAAAAGGACCTTTTATATCGTCTTTGTAGCTTAGCTGTTGTTGGTAAAGACGTATACCCTAAGTGGGGCAATGGAACGTTCAGAGTTTCAGCCCATGTCAACCTAAAGGTTCGTGCTTCAGCCACAACTTAACTGTTTTCTATGTTTGTAACACCCTGTGATGTCCCTGGCTGATCACCTTCGTACTTCTAAATAATATGTCTGCTGATATGTCAGTCCTATAGTCACCGAATTCACACGCATGGGCATTTTGAATGATTGATATCTCAAAATTATTTTATTTATAGCCTTATATCAGAAATACAAAATACATTATAACTATTGTTTTTCTTAATCTACGATAACCGATTCTGTGTGCCTACGGGCAAAGGCCTTGTCCTCCATTGTCCTCCATTTTTCCTTATTGTATACCAATCTCGTCCAGGTCTTAGTCTTTCCAGCCATATCTCAAATACGATCGTATAAATATTTTTTCATTTGCTTTTTCAAGGCTTAACCTTGGTTAGGATAATTTAAACATAATTTTTTCTACCAAAGCGTCGATTTATAACTAACACGCTATTTGTCGAGTATTCTGTAATAGTACGGGAGGTAGCAACGTTTTCGAGAAAGAATTTCAGGTCAGCTGATTTTGTGATATGTCTTCCTTCTTGCACTTCCGGTTAGAGTCTGGGCAATCTGGCTGGCGGTAGCGGTTGCGTTCATTAGTGCGCATCCTATCTGTCCAGGTAATAATCCTGGATTTTAAAAGCATTTTAAGAAGCGTAATTTTTAATTTTTCGTTTTTAAATACGTCTACCTGACATACTTTTTTTATTGCCAGACATTTTTCACGTTGCTAACTATGTGCCAGACGCGATTTTAAGTTTTATTTTTATAAAAATTTCAAAGCATTTTAGAATGTCTGTAATTTTAATATTATGTTATTTAAATATAAGGAAAACTGAAAATGAATTTGCCAGACATTAATTCGGTTGTTAAGTCTTGAATTAAAATGATAAAGTTTTGCAGTATGATGAAGCATTGCATTTTAAGAAGCGTAATTTTTGATTTTTCCTTTTTAAATACGTCTACCTGACATACTTTTTTTATTGCCAGACATTTTTCACGTTGCTAACTATGTGCCAGACGCGATTTTAAGTTTTATTTTTATAAAAATTTCAAAGCATTTTAGAATGTCTGTAATTTTAATATTATGTTATTTAAATATAAGGAAAACTGAAAATGAATTTGCCAGACATTAATTCGGTTGTTAAGTCTTGAATTAAAATGATAAAGTTTTGCAGTATGATGAAGCATTGCATTTTAAGAAGCGTAATTTTTGATTTTTCCTTTTTAAATACGTCTACCTGACATACTTTTTTTATTGCCAGACATTTTTCACGTTGCATGAATTATTCATAACTTACATTTAGTAATTAGGACAATTTAAATAAAGTGTTGATTATTAATTTTAATCTAATTTTATATTCCTTTTTATGCTCGTACTACAAGCCTTATACTGCAATACTTTTTCATTTTAATTCAAGGCTTAGCAATCGAATTAATGTCTGGCAAATTCATTTTCAGTTTTTATTATATTTAAATAACATAATATTAAAATTACAGACATTCTAAAATGCTTTGAAATTTTTATTTAAAAAAAACTTAAAATCGCGTCTGGCACATAGTTAGCAACGTGAAAAATGTCTGGCAATAAAAAAAATATGTCAGGTAGACGTATTTAAAAAGGAAAAATCAAAAATTACGCTTCTTAAAATGCAATGCTTCATCATACTGCAATACTTTATCATTTTAATTCAAGACTTAACAATCGAATTAATGTCTGGCAAATTCATTTTCAGTTTTTCTTATATTTAAATAACATAATATTAAAATTACAGACATTCTAAAATGCTTTGAAATTTTTATAAAAATAAAACTTAAAATCGCGTCTGGCACATAGTTAGCAACGTGAAAAATGTCTGGCAATAAAAAAAGTATGTCAGGTAGACGTATTTAAAAAGGAAAAATCAAAAATTACGCTTCTTAAAATGCAATGCTTCACCATACTGCAAAACTTTATCATTTTAATTCAAGACTTAACAACCGAATTAATGTCTGGCAAATTCATTTTCAGTTTTCCTTATATTTAAATAACATAATATTAAAATTACAGACATTCTAAATTGCTTTGAAATTTTTATAAAAATAAAACTTAAAATCGCGTCTGGCACATAGTTAGCAACGTGAAAAATGTCTGGCAATAAAAAAAGTATGTCAGGTAGACGTATTTAAAAAGGAAAAATAAAAAATTACGCTTCTTAAAATGCAATGCTTCATCATACTGCAAAACTTTATCATTTTAATTCAAGACTTAACAACCGAATTAATGTCTGGCAAATTCATTTTCAGTTTTCCTTATATTTAAATAACATAATATTAAAATTACAGACATTCTAAAATGCTTTAAAATTTTCATAAAAATAATACTTAAAATCGCGTCTGGCACATAGTTAGCAACGTGAAAAATGTCTGGCAATAAAAAAAGTATGTCAGGTAGACGTATTTAAAAAGGAAAAATCAAAAATTACGCTTCTTAAAATGCAATGCTTCATCATACTGCAATACTTTATCATTTTAATTCAATACTTAACAATCGAATTAATGTCTGGCAAATTCATTTTCAGTTTTCCTTATATTTAAATAACATAATATTAAAATTACAGACATTCTAAAATGCTTTAAAATTTTCATAAAAATAATACTTAAAATCGCGTCTGGCACATAGTTAGCAACGTGAAAAATGTCTGGCAATAAAAAAAGTATGTCAGGTAGACGTATTTAAAAAGGAAAAATCAAAAATTACGCTTCTTAAAATGCAATGCTTCATCATACTGCAATACTTTATCATTTTAATTCAATACTTAACAATCGAATTAATGTCTGGCAAATTCATTTTCAGTTTTTATTATATTTAAATAACATAATATTAAAATTACAGACATTCTAAAATGCTTTGAAATTTTTATTAAAAAAAAACTTAAAATCGCGTCTGGCACATAGTTAACAATGGGAAAAATGTCTGGCAATAAAAAAAGTATGTCAGGTAGACGTATTTAAAAAGGAAAAATCAAAAATTACGCTTCTTAAAATGCAATGCTTCATCATACTGCAATACTTTATCATTTTAATTCAAGACTTAACAATCGAATTAATGTCTGGCAAATTCATTTTCAGTTTTTATTATATTTAAATAACATAATATTAAAATTACAGACATTCTAAAATGCTTTGAAATTTTTATTAAAAAAAAACTTAAAATCGCGTCTGGCACATAGTTAACAATGGGAAAAATGTCTGGCAATAAAAAAAGTATGTCAGGTAGACGTATTTAAAAAGGAAAAATCAAAAATTACGCTTCTTAAAATGCAATGCTTCATCATACTGCAATACTTTATCATTTTAATTCAAGACTTAACAATCGAATTAATGTCTGGCAAATTCATTTTCAGTTTTTCTTATATTTAAATAACATAATATTAAAATTACACACATTCTAAATTGCTTTGAAATTTTTATAAAAATAAAACTTAAAATCGCGTCTGGCACATAGTTAGCAACGTGAAAAATGTCTGGCAATAAAAAAAGTATGTCAGGTAGACGTATTTAAAAAGGAAAAATCAAAAATTACGCTTCTTAAAATGCAATGCTTCATCATACTGCAATACTTTATCATTTTAATTCAAGACTTAACAATCGAATTAATGTCTGGCAAATTCATTTTCAGTTTTTCTTATATTTAAATAACATAATATTAAAATTACAGACATTCTAAAATGCTTTGAAATTTTTATAAAAATAAAACTTAAAATCGCGTCTGGCACATAGTTAGCAACGTGAAAAATGTCTGGCAATAAAAAAAGTATGTCAGGTAGACGTATTTAAAAAGGAAAAATCAAAAATTACGCTTCTTAAAATGCAATGCTTCATCATACTGCAATACTTTATCATTTTAATTCAAGACTTAACAATCGAATTAATGTCTGGCAAATTCATTTTCAGTTTTTCTTATATTTAAATAACATAATATTAAAATTACAGACATTCTAAAATGCTTTGAAATTTTTATAAAAATAAAACTTAAAATCGCGTCTGGCACATAGTTAGCAACGTGAAAAATGTCTGGCAATAAAAAAAGTATGTCAGGTAGACGTATTTAAAAAGGAAAAATCAAAAATTACGCTTCTTAAAATGCAATGCTTCATCATACTGCAAAACTTTATCATTTTAATTCAAGACTTAACAACCGAATTAATGTCTGGCAAATTCATTTTCAGTTTTCCTTATATTTAAATACCATAATATTAAAATTACAGACATTCTAAAATGCTTTGAAATTTTCATAAAAATAAAACTTAAAATCGCGTCTGGCACATAGTTAGCAACGTGAAAAATGTCTGGCAATAAAAAAAGTATGTCAGGTAGACGTATTTAAAAAGGAAAAATCAAAAATTACGCTTCTTAAAATGCAATGCTTCATCATACTGCAAAACTTTATCATTTTAATTCAAGACTTAACAACCGAATTAATGTCTGGCAAATTCATTTTCAGTTTTTCTTATATTTAAATAACATAATATTAAAATTACAGACATTCTAAAATGCTTTGAAATTTTTATAAAAATAAAACTTAAAATCGCGTCTGGCACATAGTTAGCAACGTGAAAAATGTCTGGCAATAAAAAAAGTATGTCAGGTAGACGTATTTAAAAACGAAAAATTAAAAATTACGCTTCTTAAAATGCTTTTAAAATCCAGGATTTTTACCTGGACAGATAGGATGCGCACTAATGAACGCAACCACTACCGCCAGCCAGATTGCCCAGACTCTAACCGGAAGTGCAAGAAGGAAGACATATCACAAAATCAGCTGACCTAAAATTCTTTTTTTTCAAACGTTGCTACCTCCCGTACTATAATGGATAATTAAATTTATCAGCTCTTAGTAGAATGAAGATTTACACGGATTATTCATCAAATCCCTTCGGTTTGCGCATGAGGTGTGTTGAAAGGCTCTATAATGAAGAAGGTTATGGTTCATATCCACAGATGTGTCGAAGTGTGGTTACTAACTGCCAGCCGTTGATTCGTTTGAAACTGATTGATATATTAATTTCCAGAATTATTCAGCCCAACACAGCGTCGTGTATTAAATAAATTATCTTTAAATATTGATAATTATTATCTGAACTCTTAACTTGTCCAAATGAATTAAGAAATTGATTGCCTGAGTATCAATAATTGTATTAAGAAGTAAAGTAAGTTGGCTTAAAAAGCAAGTTGCAATCCCATTATATAGAACCTCTTATAAATATACTAATGTCATATTACATAAGTAGGATATTATTAGAATCGCAATGCCATAGAAAGGTACACAGGTATTACATACTTTTAAATGATGACCTCATTGGTGACCCTGTTTCTAGAATCATAAGAATTGTTACAAGAAATTAGTTTAAATTTTTTCTATGATTGTAATCATGTAACTAGTTAATATATACACTTGTTACACTTGCAATCAGAATCAGAGACTTCCTGTAGCTTCTATGCAAACTAGACTTCAAAAGCTACCACAATACGTAGATGCATGCCCGGCGCCACAGTATGCTGAATCACTGCAAGCTAATAATGTGAGAATAATGCGACTCCCTATTTTCCTCTAATGACTCGTGAAAATCTGTTTAGCCAAGACGGAAGGGTGTCTTGTATGTAATTGTTTTAGTATTTCTCATATTCAAAAATAAATGTTCTTAATCGCTTGATACATGTAGCTGTGTAAAAAAGAATCGTAATATTCATGAAAACATGAAGAAAGTTGTTACGTACACCTACTTTCATACATAGTCCGCGCCACTACTCATTGCCGATGGGAATCCTGGAACTAAATTTATCGTTACAGTGAAATATTATTTTATTCGTTTTACGGTAAAACATTAGAAGCAAATCTTGGAGACTAGTTCGCGAATTTCATATAAATTTATGTTACATTGGGGTAAATTAGCTTTGCATCTAGCAATAGCAACATATTACTACGCCGCGCTACTCGCTAGCGCCGCGTCTATCGGCAATCAGTCGTGGCGCGGACTCTAGACAAAGAATTGTCTATGTCCGAGCTTTAAAGAATAAATTGAACTGATATTTAGAAGCTTCCGTAAGTGCAAATTCATGTGCATTTAAAGCAGTAATCAAAATTAATTTCACAACAATTAAGTCGTTAATCTCTGCCAGTAATTCATCATCTATTATATCATAATACGCTTGACTTTTCCTTTAAAATATAGGAAAGGGTAGGTTAAATCGCAATCTCTAAATCGGAGGGTGCATAATTTATCATCTAGGCTGCTACCTCGGATCTAACGCTATTTTTATTACATCACACGTTTCGTGAAGAATGAATTTCAAATGGTGTCGGAAGTTTATGTTGGGGGAATAAATCTTATTCGGCTACTATTTGAATGAACGAGTATTGAGTGAGACATGTTCGAGTTATGTTATGGCGGTTTTTCTAGTTGACTATTTCTAACCAATATATTTCATTGCACACTGTCGTTCGGTTTACGTTTTTTAAATTCATGTTTTGTTTTTTGATGAATTTTTGCTTTTAGTAACTTTTCTATTGCAGTATTTAGTTATAAGAATAGAAAATAAGGAAATATATAAATAAATTTCGTAATTGTAAATTAAATTACAATTGTAATAAATTTAACATCGCTATATAACATAAAGGAGATTATGTTAAATTGTCACCTCGACGTCCGCCGTTCCACAACTGAGCGTTTTAAGGCAGTTTTTGCCGCGCACCACCACTTTGTGGAACCAGCTGCCCACTGAAGTATTTCCGAACCAATTCGGCTTAGGGTACTTCAAAAAAAAAGCGTACCAATTCTTAAAAGGCCGGCAACGCGCTTGCGAGCCCTCTGGCATTGAGAGTGTCCATGGGCGGCGGTATTATTTAACATCAGGTGAGCCTTCTGCCCGTTTGTCCCCCGTTCTATAAAAACAATCAAAGATCCTTGTAACTAGTAAAGTTTCATTTGTCTTTATGAACATAGTTTGTACCAAAAAAATATATTAATAAATGATTACTATACAATAAGTAGTTTTTTTTTCAATTTATACATTTGTTACCTATGTAACACAAAGAATATTAAGAGTTCATCGCCTCTATCAAAAGAGCAACGTTTTTTGCAAAACATTTATTTTTTCTTTACTAAAGTACAATGGTAGGGGTAATAGCGTGTTTCTTTGATATAAGAACGTTAAGAAATATTCTGACGCCTTAAATCGACTCGAGAGTGATTTTCATACAGCTTGAATGATCATCATGACCTTTACATTTTTAATGTGAAGCATATCGGCTTCACCGATATTGCAAAATTATACAAGACACGAACAAGACCAATGGGGTATTCATACTTTATAGTTCACTTTAGCTTTGTATAGTGTTTATTGTATAGTGTACGCTGCTATAACACGATTCCTAGTGAAATACTGGAACTGCCTTTAAACAGATTCAAAATACAAATCAAAAAAACCTTAATGTGTAAAGGTTACTACATAGTCCTGGAAGATAAAAACGCTTGGCAATAGTTGTAATTATATTCTTATAATTTGATTTGTGTGTAATGGTGAATGTGGTAAATCACAGAACAGATTTTTATATTTTTTTTTACTTATGTAACTTTAATGACGTTGTGATTTATGACATTTTCCTTTGAATAATTGTAATGTAGAGGGAGGGTAAAACTTGCTGAGTTTCTCAGAACAAGGCCTGCTGGTAGTTTTGCGAACGGATGGCGTAGTCTAGCTCTTTCGCGAATTTTGTAAACGTTTTTGACATTCATAAGCATGCCCTAAGACGCATCTAAATTGAATAAACGTATTTTGATTTGATTTGATATTTTTCCTACATAAAATAAGCTTATTATAAGGTATATTAATAGTTATATTAATGACACGTAAAAGCGAAGTTTTGAGGAATTTCAAACCGTAAAAAGTATAACGTAGACGTCTTTACAATCTTTTGATTAATCGTTTCGAAAATCTCGTTTTCCAATAAAACCTATTTTCGGTAAAAATAAATTCTCTTCATCTTTCAAATCAAGTCCCCGTTTAAGGTGCGGATTACCACAATTTACAGACAGACATTCCAGCGCTCCCCCAAAATCGATAGAACATCTATCAGTATAGTAAATTTGACTATAACAACGTATTTCCGACGTGTCGTGGGGAGCAAAAATTAATATAGGGTACGCGATTTTAACGACTACGGGACAAATTGATGCGGAACGATCATTTGTTATGTTCGACTTTGTAGACTTATTCTGATAATATCAAGGCAGGATATAGCGTTAACGTGAATGACAAGATTAAAGTAAGGTGAATTAAAAAAAATACATATTTGAACTTTCTAGAATGATCAGATGTCTTCATAAAAATTACCATACATTGTAGAACTTTATAATGTTAAAATCTAAATTAATAAAAATACGTGTGGCACTCGGGAACTGCCGCGGTAAAGCTATTGCATAGCATTTTTCACCAAACATCGGTTTATGTAATATGCGTTCTGTCTTGCTCTAACGCGTATTGGCCGCACCTATATTACGTCATCGTGTGTTAGGTTTATGTCGAATGAATTGAATTTATGAATGCAAGTGTTTAAACGAAATTAAGTCTGTACGTTCCGAATTGTCCCACATAATATCACTCTTAGAGAAAAATAATGAATCAAATGAGCAAATCATGAACAAAATGCAGAACAGTATTGCTGAGGTAAAAAATCAGATTACGGAAATTAGATCATCAAATGAGCAAACAAGAATAATAATTCATGAAAATATTTCGGAAATAAAATCTCAAATAGATGAAATAAAAGGATCTTCATCTAGTATTCACAAAGAACATACTGAAATTAAAAAACAAATGAGTCAATTAGAGAAGAAACTTATTTTAGGAGAAAATAAAATCAATACTTTAGAAACCAGTGTGAATAAAATGAGTCTTACTGAACCCCAGACATCTTCAAAGCTTATCCAACCAATGTTTAGCGAAGAATTGATTCAAGAAGTAAACGAACGAAATAAAAGAAAGAAAAACATCATTATGGTTGGGCTACCAGAACAAAATACCAATAATTTAAGAGAAAATATGCTTAAAGACGAAACCGATATATTTAATATATTCCGAGCACTTACAGAAGATGTTCCGAGACCGATAAAAATTATTAGGTTAGGCAAATATAATCCAACGAAAATTCGTCGAGTTAAGGTATTCTATAACTCTTCAGACACAGTCAAATTTCTTCTTCAAAACAAAAGTAAGCTGCCTTCAACAATACAAATTTTCTCAGACCAAACTCCAGCACAGCAAAAATTCCTAAAAAACTTAAAAGAAGAATTGCTCCGACGCCAAAGTAATGGCGAAACAGACATAACAATAAAATATAAAAACGGAACACCATTAATAATAAAAAATTCATCAAAACACTGATAATTAAAGAGGCAAAAGCGAATGTAAACACATATCAAGTGCTCGACAGCTACAACGACATACAAAAAACTAATTTCAGACTGTCATTCTTTTATCTAAATGCTCGAAGTATTTGCAAACAAGGAAAGTTTGATGAACTACAATGCGTGCTCAAATCGTTCTCGACAACTATACACATAATATTACTAACTGAAACCTGGATCAAAAATGAGAAACAGGCTTGCGAACTAAAACTACCAAATTACACACACTATTACAATTTTCGTACAGATACAATTGGTGGTGGAGTTTCTATATATGTTCATAACAGTCTTGAGCACAACTTGTCAGAATCAATCTACCAGGATGGAAATAATTATCTTTGGGTACAATTAAAAAGATATAAAATAGAAGTAGGTGTCATCTATTACCCTGGTAATACTAACTACAATCAATTCCTTGAAGCATACACTCAACAGCTTCGAAGAAAACGCAGAGCTATAGTTTTTGGAGATTTCAATACAGATTTATTAACTAAAAACACTAAATCTAAGCAGTACATTGAACTTATGAACGAAATTGGATATACAATACTCAATAAAATATCTAAAAAGTATTCCACAAGGGATTCAACAACACGAAAATCTATATTAGATCACGCTACAACGAACTTAATAAAAGATCACTTTCACATGGCTTTAATAGAATCTTCTATGTCAGACCATAAACATATATATGTAGAGTTAAAAACTGTCAAGATTCTGAAGAAAGAAATTATCGAGTACCAAGCGATCGATTACGAAAAATTGGGAAAATTAACAACAACTCTTGGACTTGACGAAGATAATGATGACTACAAGATACTGGAAAATTCTATTATAGATCACGTAAACAACTGTAAAATAATCAAAAAGAAAATACTTAACGAACCTCAAAAGGATTGGATTAATAATGATTTAATCAGCGAAATAAACCAAAGAAATAAACTATGGATAAAATTAAAAAACATGCGTGACTGTGAAACTACAAAGCAAGAATTCGAAGACTATAAAAACTATGTTTGTAAACGCATTAGGGATACCAAAGATGCCTATTACTTTCAAAAATTCATAAAATTAAAAAATAATCCGAAAAAAATGTGGAACCTTGTAAATGACCTAGCAAAAAATAAAACAAATACTAGCTGTGGGCCTTCGAAAATTATAATAAATTCTATCGAAATTACTAATAAAAACAATATTTGTGAGGAATTTAACCGATACTTCACTGGAATAGGTAAAATTCTGGCTGACGAAATACCAAAAACCTATCATGAAAATTTTTCAAAAGCTTTACCTTCAACTAAACAGTCTACAAACTTGATGATACTAGAACCATGTAGTAGTGACGAAATTTTAAAAGTAATAAATAATTTGGATACACATTGTAGTGCAGGCCTGGACGGTATTAGCACAAAATCTATAAAATGTATAAAAGATCATATTGCTAAAAACCTATCTAAATGTTTTAACAAATTATTAGAAATTGGAGAATTCCCAGACTCTCTAAAAATAGCTAAAGTTACTCCCGTTTTTAAATCTGGATCTAAAACTAACACTGGAAACTATAGACCAATCTCGGTGCTACCCATAATAAGTAAAATACTTGAAAAGATACTATATAACCGTCTTACAAAGTATCTAACGTCTATAAATTTTTTATTTGAACGACAGTATGGTTTTAGACCAAAAAGTAATACTTTAACTGCAACTATTGACTTAATTACTAAAATTAGGACCAACATAGATAATAAAAACAGGTGTATTTATTGATTTAAAAAAAGCATTTGATACTGTAAGCCATAAACTATTACTACAAAAGCTTGAATGCATTGGAATCAAAGGCACAGCTCTCAAAAATTTTCAATCATATTTAAAAAATCGATTTCAGGTAGTTAAAATAGATAATACTCAGAGTAAACCGTTGCCTATCGAATACGGCGTTCTCCACAGGGTTCTATTTTGGGTCCATTACTCTTTCTTATTTATATAAATAACTTGCATGAAATTGGATTAAACGGTCACCTTACTTTATATGCAGATGATACGTGTTTATTTTACTTTGGCAGTTCAATCAAAGATATCTTCAGCAGAGCCCAAGAAGACCTTAATCTACTCTTCACTTGGTTTCAATATAATTTACTCACTGTCAACGCGTCGAAATCATGCTACATTATATTTAAATCTAAAAATAAAAAAGTTCCATTAAAAATAAATAACACGGTCATAGAAGAAAAAAGTACAGAAAAATATCTCGGTCTTAGAATGGATAGCGGTTTGACGTGGAATACACAAATTGAGCACATCAGATCTAAGCTCTGTTCACTTATGGGATCACTTCGACACATTGCTCGGTGTATCCCACGTCAGGTACGTTACACCATCTACAACTCGTTGGTCAAGCCACATCTACTTTATTTAATTGAAGTATGGGGCAGCGCCGCTAAAACTAAATTAATAAATATTCAAGTATTACAAAATAAAATTATAAAAATACTGTTCCACTATAATTATCTTGCACCTACCATAAATATATATCGAGACACAAACATAATGAATCTAAAACAACTTTATATTTATCACACATGTATTCTTGTAAAAAAAATTATAATAAGTTCTCTCCATACTAGTTTAGCTTTCTCCAAACCGCCACGTGTACGAAGTATGCGTCGAACGAGTTATCTTGCATTACCTAAAGTACGTACGAACTACGGCAAAAAAATGTTTACCTACGAAGGCGCACAGCTGTATAATAAACTACCCACATATATAAAAAATATTACTTCTATCAATTCATTCAAATCGAAGCTAAGTGAATATGTTAAACAAAATTACTTTTAAATTCATTTCTTATTACTTACTTATTACTTACTTTTAATTCATATTTCTTTGTTTACTTTTATTTTTTAAATTTATTGCATGTACGGCTATATTTTATTGTGATTATTTTAAGAACGACTACAATGTTATGTTATCTAGAGTATTATTCTCATGTAAGTGACATTTGTTGTCTTTTTTGAGAAATAAAGTCTTTAAACCTAGTTCACAGGTACAGATTATTTTACTTTATCAAAATTGCTTTTAATGCATTTATTAATCTAGAGATGCCCCAACATTTATAACATGAAACTAACTAACTTTCAACTAAATAAGAAGTCATTAACTAAAGTTAGAAGAGATTTTTTTAATACTGAACTGGACAGACGCGTGTTTGGCCACAATCCCACCTGATGTCGAGTGAGATATGGCCTATCAGAGGGCATGATATTCCTACTGTGTTATAGTTTTTAGGATAGATTGAAGAGGACAAGAAGTTACACTCCTTTCCTGTTTTTAAAAGAAACGACGATCGAAGTCGTGAATTGCGGCACTTGGGGATGTCAACAATGAAGGGGTGAAACTCCAGCGTACTTCTAGACGAGTGTTGTCTAAAAGGTTTATTAAAAGTTTCATTTCAATAAACCATATGCTGATAATAACTCTTTTGAGAGAGAGAGAACGTCTTGTACGAAACGCGCTAGATTCGAAAATAGTTTCTCCCTTTCAGAATAATACTCCACCTCTTAGCAGCTGTGAGATACTTACCCTCTTCAGGCAAAACTAGGAGTGACGTTTACAAACAATATCGATGTGCATCTGTTTTGAGATGAATTGTTTTCGAGTTGCTAGTAATTGGACATATTAGTAGGAAACATCTGGTTTAGTGTAAAAATAACACCTTTATTCGGATCTACGGTTTATTTTAAGTAAGGTTACGGGCACATATATTTCTGCTTTTCGCGGACTGTTTATTGCCATACTTAATTAAGTATAATGAAATTATTATTGACTGTATATAAAACAATCAAGCATGTCAAATCAGCACGAAAAACAGATGAAAGTGAACACGTTCAAGTGCACAGCCGCCAATTTAAGATTTGAGTAGATAGGTACCGGTGACCAGAACTAGCTAGTGCTTTCCACGCTCAACGAATATGTATAGCAATACCGCGACGAAATGCTGTATTAAAGGTACGCTGCCAAAGGGACCAAACTTTTAAACTTATTTTAATTTTCTTTTTATTAATTTTTAATTATTTTTATTATTGCTATGTAGGTTAAGAAAATTGTAAATACTGTATATTTGATTGCTATATGTACACAATATAAATGTCTGAATAATATCGTGAGAAATGCAAAGTGATATTCTCTATTCTTGGTTTTGGTTTCTCATTACATATTCGGTTTCTGCACATATAAAACTACAATATTTCTAGATAACTTCAAGAAATTTTTACACAGAATTCACATAGGAAATAGAAAAAGCTTGCATGCATGTTTTCATGACGGTATATTTTATAATTTGTTACACGTGCAGATTAATCACTACGTAGTAAAATCACATGAAGAGGTGTTGTGAAAGCGATATGTCCCGCTTTGGTGTTGAAAACCAAAACACACGAGATCAAAGTGACAATGCGGGAGGGAGAATTTGTCTAGGTGATTGTGTCCTCTCGATTTATAGTACTGGAAGTGTCTTTACATTGTTTATTTTAGTAAGGCTTTTACTCTGTTTATAACAAAGAAGACAATGCTCCATCATGATCTTGACATGAGGACGTTTAGTTACCGTTTAAATAACCGTTATTGTAATAAATGGGTTGATTAACAATCGAACTTCGACGTCAGTCGTTCGACAACTGAGCGTTTTCTAATGCAGTTTTTGCCACGCACCACCTCTTTGTGGAACCAGCGGCCCACTGAAGTATTTCCGAACCAATTAAATTTAGGGTCGTACAAGAAAAGAGCGTATCAATTCTTTAAAGGTTGGTAACGCACTCGCGAGCCATCTGGCATTGAGAGTGTCCATGGCCAGTGGTACCTCGTCAGATGAGCCTCCAGCAAATGTTATATAAACATAGAAAGATTTATTGAAGTTGTAAAAAAATCGAATTATGAAAAAAAAAGAAGTTATGAATTTTTTTATAGTGTGGAGAAACAAGGATAATGTACAATGAAAAAAAAATGGAAAGAGTACATTAAATATTTACTAGTAAAAGCAGACTTATGTAATATATAATATAATATAAATGATCTAGTCGGTGTACTTCTACAATACACTAATAAGTGGTGCGAGCGATACACCGCGTATCATTACGCCACAAAGGGCAGCTGGGAGCAACCTCTTTGTATCGGAGCTTTCGGTTCCACAGAACGCCCTTCAACAGTTTTCATCAAAGCTTAACTGGAAATCTCTGATTTTGGTGGTTCGCCATTTATTTGTAAACATACTGATAAATACACATCTGTTGGTATACGGTGGATAACATCGTTTACGTTGTAACGATGCAATGTGTTTTACCTCGTAACTAGTTTTAGTCTAAATCAAATTAAACATTCTTATATCGTTTTATGTAAGATTTTAAAATAAACATAAATAATAAATAACGCTTTTTTAGCGCCACGGCTGCTTTTCTTAGTTTGAAATAGTTTTTTTAGTTAAAGTCGATGCAATGATAATTGTATTGATCATATTGGGTATTAAATAAGACTACTATCACTGATATAGACGCGGGTTTAGTGTAATATTTACATAATTACCGTTTTGAGTGGTTGACAGCAGTCGTAAGCAAGTAACCACGATTGCTGAATTTTATTTAGTATCTATATCCGTTTTTTTTAAATGCATTATCTATAAAGTAATTAAAGAGAAAAATTAATTCGAAAGGAAAATTATTTCTACCACAGCATACTGCACATAGAATTTATTAACGAGATATCATTATTCTCTGTGAAAACTCACACTCCAAATATGATGTTTTGAAATTATTTTTGTTTCAAAAACGTCCTTTGTGTAAAGGTGTATTAATTGGCGTCACTCACGGCACGAAACCAATCAATGCATAATCCCAGCTTTGACAAGCGCTTTGAAAGGGACACCAGTATTCATTCCGGTTTATAGAATTTCATGAATTTATGTTTATTGAAATCTAAGCCCTTCGTAATGTTTATTAAATAGCTACATTTATTGAAAGGCAATGTACCAATTGAAGCCTTCAATTGAAAGCTTTAACAGGTTAAACAATCATTAAAGTGGCTTTCTGAGTTATTTTAAGCTTACGTTAGGTTAAAGTCATATATAATGTTTCTTTATTTTTGTACGACCTTACAAATTTTTCATTTGGGAACTTCTAACTAAGCAACATTTATATTCTATTCTAATACGTTTCGGAAATGGTAATGAAATTATTTTAACGATTTCGATTCATTATTGAGCGTACTTCACTGCGTTTTATATGAATAAGAACAATGTACTTTACAAGTCAAATAATTAAAGTTAATCCTCTTGTGAGATAAATAGCTAGATTGACTGGTCCTGATAAGAATAAAACTATCGCAGAATCTTCAGAACATATGAAGGGAAATAAAACAAATCGTCAGTACGCACCTGTGTCTCAATTATGTGCTGAATCGCACAAAGGGTGCACAGATGGTATTTCTTTAAGCAATTTATTATCTATGGCACAATCACTGTGAAAAATGAAAGTATTAGGGGGAAGTTTTTATAAATATGTTTTTGAATGTATTGAGGAATATTATGTCGGATTATCAAGTTTTTAAGTATAACAATTTTATACATATATACTATATAGATAAAATAACTATCTTAGACTATTAAAATAAAGCTTGGTTGGGTGTTTATTACGCTATACGCTACCTTTATAACTATATACTATATTTTATTTTAATACTTATGTTCAATAGCCCAAGCTGATATAAAACGCAAATTTTAACACCAAGCGCGTCCTATTATGGCCACATGCCACTGACCAAAAACTATGGAAGAATTTAAAATGTAAAGGTAATTTATACGTGAAATAAAATGAAACGAAAGTTAATTAAAACAAACTAAACTAAACAACAAAACTTTTGATTATTGGATAATAACTGAAATTAATATTATTCAAGTAAATTTCAACCTTTTGCTCTTTGTTTAAACCGCAATTCATTTTTTGATAATAATGTATTATATTTACGCTTTTACTGGAATGTATTGATAAAAAAAAGCAATTGAGCCGAATAATTATTTCAAAACATATCCATGTTATCGTAGCATGGGTTAAAAAAACATTTTCATTACGCTCATATCGTTAACAGAGGCATTCATATTGCGCTGAAAAAACGAGCATTCATATAGATTTTTGTAATCGATTTATTGCTACCAATTTTTCTGTCCATGTGACTCTAAGATCAGAAACTTTAGTTATTAATATGGAACACCACAGATTTGTTACAAAGATATTTAATGATTCTTTAACCGCTAACAATAATAATCTTTATGTGTATTAATTATTATATACTTATTAATATTCGTAGTTATTTAAAGAAAAAATAAAAAGGGTGCGTGTACTTATGTACGCGCGTAAGAAGTTATACTTCTTTGGCATTATTCATAGTTTTTGATTGCATGCAAATAATTAATTACAATTAAATAATCAAAGACTGGAGAAGGAGTCATTATAGTCAAAAAGTTCAGTTTACATTTGAAAAATTAAATAAATAAATATTTGTTATTATTCTCTTACATTAAGTGTAACATACATTCTATTATTATTCGAATGTTATTTTTAAATTATGTCCAATGCCGTAGCATCTTCCGTGGGCAACTTTATTCTGTTAATTTTGTGTCACGGTGCGCGCGCATCGTAAAATTTCACTGACATAAATTTTTCATAACGCGCCTAAAGAAGTATAACTTCAAAAATTTATGACTGAGAAAGTGGCGTCGTTACATATCAATGAAGTCAAAATGTCCATTATATTATTAGACTAGCGGACCCGATAGACGTTGTCCAGTACACACATCTTAAATACAAAATGAAAAAACTTGTAAAACTAACTAAAAACATCTAATTGTAAATAATCGGAAATATTCTCGAATCCACTTAAACACTCATCAAAATCGGTCCACCCATTTATTGCATTACGGAAACATTCAACGGTCTTGGTCGTGGCATTGTTACTGATAATATCGGAATGATATCAACTTCAAAGCTGCTAATTTTCAAATTTTCAGTCATTCTTAACTGGATAACATTACGTTCAGCCGTCAGTTGCGTGTTGTTATTCCGTGTCAGTTTCGTTTTGTTATATCATTCTTAACTGTTAAATTTAGACTTATGTTTTGAATGATACATTTTTAGTTTTTCTGTTTGCTGCGTTTCCCACGGAAACAGGACAAAAAGTATCCTATGGCCGTTTGCTAGTCCTAAGCTACCCCGCCAACTCATGACCACCACACTCCTGAGTCCTGGGTTTTCAGGCCTCTGGCGCTAAGACACAATCTGTCAACAGCGTTGGTTACTCTAAGGGGTAGGGTTGAACCGCAAAACTATATACGCACAATATTACTGAACTTTTGTTGACAGAAATCGGATACGCGTCATCTTTCTGTCATAAAAGCCGATATGAAATAATCATTCATAGGTGTTGTTATGTTTTTCGGTATAAATCCGAATTCAATTACGAGAATAATAGCATCTCTTTAAAAGCAATTAATATTCGATGGGTCCTGTAATTCGTCAGCATGTTACCACACCTGGGAGAGGGTTTTAATTTGTTTTCGACGCTTCGATCACGACTGATATGCCATCAAACGACGAAGGGTTATAAGTTGTGTGTTTAATAGAACTAAATTTATAAATAGTTTGGCTTTACACTGGGTGGCGCTAAAGTACTGGTACTAAAGATAAATTGTAATTTTTTTTATATGACGATAGTTTTCATTCTGTTGTTGAAAATTGTGTGTAGTGAACAAATGTAAAATACACTGAAAATAAACGTTCCCCAAGAACGTGAATTTCGTCGACGACGACTGACGAGTCCAGACTTCTTTCTTTGGGGTTTTTTGAAATCTCGGGTGTATGTGAACAAGCCACAGACTCTCGCAGCTCTAAAAGAAAACATTCATCAAGAAATAAGGAACATATCGCAGGAAGTATTACGGCAAGTGATGCAAAATGTCATAAATAGGGCTCAAATGTGCATCAACTCTGGAGGTCACCATTTAAAAGACATCATCTTTAAATCCTAATGGTACGAAATTTAATGGCACAAATATACATTAAAGAAAACCTAAATCTAGTTTTCTAATTTAGAAATTTTTTTATAGCTGAACCAAATAGGGTCTTTACTTTTGCGCCACCCAGTATAAAACGGTTTTGTTGAAATTAAAATCAAAGAATTGTGCAATTCTTTATTCTTTCGTCTTAATATGAATTTATAATCGAATCACTTTTTACTCTCGCACTGTAAGCATTTGTTACTTACGTTTAAAAAATCTATAACAGAATTAAATTCATCACAAACAGACGGTGACGCAGCATCCTATTTTATATAGAGATTAATCGCTTACAGCGTTTAGGAGATAGATTAATAAATCTCGGTGCTAGGGGAGACTTATCGAGTTAGTGGGACTCGAACCCCTTACACGCCCACCGTTGGTATCAGACTAAAATATGCCAAAATCTGTTTACTGTGCATCATTAATTATTGTTTTATCATAAAACGAGCCCATTAATTAACACATACAATGAAAGTGTGGAAATAAAAAGCGATATAAATAGTCTCGTTAACAAACGCTTTATCTTAATATATATAAATTACGCGTCACGTTGTTTGTCCGCTATGGACTCCTAAACTACCGAACCGATATCAATCAAATTTGCACGCCGTGTGCAGTTTGATCTAACTTAAAAGATAGGATAGCTTAGATCACAATTTATACCCGCAATATTATTTTATTACAAAATATTTGTTTATTATTTGATAGTCACAATTCTAACAGATGGCGCTGGGTTGAAAGTACCAACGTTTCACATAACTGGTGTTCTCCTACCATTTCCCTTGAATAGTTTAATACTATGTAATATAACAAAAACCTTAGCCACAGCAACACTTGGCCGAGTCTGCTAGTCTATATATAAATCTTCGATGCGTGTGATTTTTAATTCATCCTAAAGAGTTGGACCGATTATGATGATATTTAGTGTGTGTGCATTCGAGAATTAGATAGCATTTGGATTTACAATTAGATGCATTTTTTGTTTTTTGCAAAGGCATTACGTATACACTAAAATAAGCTTGTATAAAACAGTTTAAAACTTTTCCCCTTGTTATAAAAATCGTTTTTTGAAGTTGTACTTCTTTAGGCGCGTTATGAAAAATTGATGAGAGTGAAATTTTACGATTGCGCGCGCACCTATGACACAAAATTGGCAGTGTGATATAGCGTGCGCGAGCGAGATGGGAATAAGACAAACTACAAGTAAAAAGAAATAGAATATGCGTGAAGCTAACTTCACGCATATTCTAGCTTAGCAGCTTAACAAGAATTTTGAATGACCATGACAATTGACATCTGACAATGACATTTACCTTTTAAACAAATATAGGAGTTTTAATTATTGTTTAAAATTAATAATTATATACCTAGTTATTTTCATTATACAAAATATTTGTGAAATAATATAAAATATTTGTGAAAAAACTGTGATAACCTTCCTGAGTGCTTCAATACAATTGAGGTTAACTATCCGTATGTATTATCGAGTATTATTGTTGATTAAAACTGAAACATGAACCATTATTCATTGCTTTTGTTTATTGCGTTTGTTACAGCAACTTTTTAGAAATATTCTACGACCCTATATATCAATAATTGAGAACAAAGATTTAAGCACGAATACTAATAAGGAGAAAATGAAGGCTTGGAGCGATATAACAGAGAAGTAAACATTTTAATAAGTACCTGCATCTCAAAAAAATTACCACATTATTTAATCAAAACATCAGATTTAATCTAGCAAATATAAGGACAAGAGACAAAAAACAATTGATGAATCAGTGGAAGTGCACTAAATTGAATACAAAAAAAGAGTTGTCATCTTATCGCCGTGAAACATCAAAAACTGGAGGTGGAACAAAGCCACCATCACCTTCTCGAGACACAATGGTTTGAAGTAGATTTCAATGAATTTGATTGTGATGGTGTCGAGGTAGGAATGTTAATTATAAATATGATGTATGGTGATGTTCAAGGTTCAACCTTTCAAGCATAGGCATATGCTTACAACATTACTTTATTCCCCTACAGGGTAGTTAGAGATATTGTAATACCTCAAAACATCCATGTTGCACTTGTAGTACCGAAACTCTGTCCTGCCAGAAGTGAGCCCATTCCCACTTATAATGGACAGTGGGTATAATACACCTTAATACCTGAGTGCGAACCACTCACCATGATACTTAAATTAATAGATGTTATTTATATATTTCAGGTTATTACAAATAAAATCATTTTGGAAACAATTGATATCCCAAAAGCAAATAAAGCCAACAATGACAAGGTAATAAATCAGTTTTGACATAACTTGAATACTAAAAAAGCCAAACAAAGGTGTGCACAACAGTGACAACATAACTTAACAATTTCATTATTTTGTAGGATTAAAGAAAGGTTAAAGAAAATCATGTCGAACTGAACAACAAGAATCCCCAAACAACTCCAAAGAAACCTACAAGGAAGACACCGGTATTATATTTAAATTATCTCTATCTCTAAATAGAATAAAAGAAAGTTGCTATCCAGGTCTGTAGCATGTGCTACAAATTATATTATTAACACATTTATATAATTATATTAATATAAATGTGTTAAAAAATTTATAATATGAATTATAAAAAAATTTAAGTTTTGCATGGACAGAGCTTAAATTAATATTCTCTTATTTGTTGCAGAAAGCAAGTAGTTTTGGAGAAGCCTCCTAGATGCACAACCAAGTAATGATTAATTTAAAATTAAAAACCGAAATTCTGATGAAGACATTAGAGTCACTTAAAAATAAATAGTATAATGAAATAAAAATGTTTTAAAGATAAATAGTGTTTTATTTGTTTAATGTAAGAGAATAATAATAAATATTTATTTAATTAATTTTTCAAATGTAAACTGAACTTTATTGACTTTAATGACTCCTTTTCCAGTCTTTGATTATTTAATTGTAATTAATTATTTGCATGCAATCAAAAACTATTTTTAATAATGCCAAAGAAGTATAACTTCTTACGCGCGTACATAAGTACACGCACCCTTTTTTTTAACTCAGCCGTGACATATAACTTCGAAATAGCATACATACTCGCTATTGAAGTTAATAAAGTTATTTCATTAGTGGCTATATTTGTGCTATCCATGATTAATGATCAGAGCTGATCAACTGTTTATTATGACGGTGGTTTCCCGTTGCCTTCCGTTATTGCAGCTTACCGCCGTACCGTCATCCTAGCTCCGCCGGTAAGTCTCGACATGAGCCCATCTCTGGCCTCGATATCGTACTTAGTACGTAGTATCGTACTTACGATATCGTATTAAGCCCATACAGTAGTGGAGAGGCACTACAAGAAGAAAATACTTTAGTGGGTCCACATACACAGTGGAGCACAGAAAATACTGCGTTTGTTTTATATTACTATCGCCCGTGGATATCCACTTCCTACTTGTTCCCTGTGTTTTTTGCGTTTCCCCAAACAAAGCAAAGATTTGAACAGTCCTGTTTGCAATGATTAGTCTCGAGATTAGCGCCCTGCGGATGTTTAATTTGAGTGTCTAATTAAACACAGTTCGTCTTGATTGTCTCCCCTTACGCGCGTGTTTTTGACGTTGATTTGTGTTGACAGTTCCACCTTTTTTGTAAAGTTACTAAGTTACTGATGGACAGGTTGACGTAAAAGTAAGCATTTAATTTTAGTTTTCATGACAACATGTAATATGATATTTTCTGATTACAAGTTTGTGCTATGGTAATGCCTATTTACTAATAGACTTTACAATTGATGTAGTTGACAACGGTAACTATACCAAAAGAATAAACGATTTTAATATAAATATAAGTGCAAAATTGTAATTCTTCTTTCTTATAGAGTATAACGTAGGTTCATATAAGCGGCGGATAAATAGGCATCTTCTAGACAGACATGCTTTCCGATAGGCCGCATCACAATTAACATCAGCTGGGATCTATAACCAAAAATAAATATGAAGTGTGGCTACTAAAACAATACAAAAAAGTGCATGCGTACAAAGTACACATGTCAGAAGTGAAACTTCTTTGGCAAACTAATTTTTAACTCTTGTTCATATTTATACAAATCAAAAACTTTAGATTTCCGAGATATTTTGCATAAAATATAAAATACTTATATTTCATAAATTCTCTTTACGAAATTTTAATTTTAAAAATAGAATTTCTATAAGGTAATTCACCCTTCTCGCTCGTTCTCAATCGGCCTTAATCGCTCTCTCCCTTTTCTTCGACAAAAACGCTGCACATCTTGTGACGTTCCGTAAAAATTTAAATTCAAAAACGTATCTTTTAAAAGTTTTCCTGTGTTGTACAAAACTGAACAGTGATCACTCGTCATTGGCATACAAAGTAGTATAACGAAAATATCTTCTCTCGACCTTTAAATTGTAAACATGTTACATTAAAGTTTTCGTCTAACCATAAACTAGAGAGATAAAACCGTATCAAAAATGTAACATCAGCTCCAAGAGAAAATTCTCCTTAAAATTGTTGTCCTGAAATATTCAGCGCACATTGGGCTAGATATTAACGTTCTACGATCTAGATGCCTGCGGTAACCTGAATTTGTTACCGGAAAATTGTTTAAATAGTTCTAAACACTGTATTTGACAGCGTAGTTTACATGAGCAAGGTGAGGAAAAGTACTTTGTAAAGGACGACTATGGTACCAAATTTTAATATATTTGCTTCCGTATGTACATAAAATTACAAATTAATATAGAAATGACATTGTTAGGTGCAGTATTACAATCGTGCATGCTTAGAAAAACATCCAGTGGATATACAGAGATACGTATTGCTTAAATATTTTTTTTTTTCTGATAAAACATAGCAATTTTGTTCTATATGTAAAAACATAAAGAAGGATTTTCTCTGGCTTTAACAACGTCTTTTTAGATTGGGAGATATTTAAAACAATAATTATCCTATTAACATTTATCTTACAGATAATAAATAAAAAAATAAAATGCATTATTACAATAGAATAAAAGCAAAAATACTTGTAAAATTATAAAATTCCGTGTCACAGATGCACGTGTTTAACGCTTGACTGATCTGTAAAGAGCACAGGTGCGAACATCCATGTTACGAAAATAATATTTTATATTCCCTGTAATATAAATTAAATAATTCCATTTAAAACGATAATTATTATCATAGAATCGTGATGATTTAATCGATAATTACAATAATAATCTAATGGGGCTTATTTTATACGCCTCAGTTTTCTGTCTGTTTCATTAATATTTTTATAAAGGCTAGTGAGGCAACCTTTTTTACTAGACAACTTTTAGGTCTTACTCTAAGATTTAGTACCGAAATTTTCCGTTATGTATGTTAACATTTATTAGTATAAGATCCCGCTATACAACGACCTTCACCGAGATGCTTATTTAATGAAACTTATTTTATATTTAATTTAATATGTCAATAAATATAATCCATATGGGTTGCCTAGCAAATTTCAGTCCAGAGTAAGTTTAATTAATATTAAAAAAAAAAAATATTTTATATTATTTGCATGTAGTAAATTTTTTGAACTTTTTTCAATCAATATATTTAATCAGGGTAGTATTATATACGTATCACTATAAACTTCTTTTATACTAAAAATGTATATATACTTTAGTGTCACATAAAAAATATACACATAAATAATAAATTGATTAAAAACAACCTAACGTTTGCATATTCTATGGGCTTCATACTTTCGATTGGTATAGAATTTATCTAATAATCATACCGGTGAAATGTTTAAAAAAATATTAATAGTATTTGAAAACAAAAATCTTCGACTCACAAAAAATTCTCAGTTTTTATTCAAAAAAATTCTGAATACATTACTTTCTGACTTGTGAGAACCCGAAGAGAAAACGAAAAAATTCATTTCATCAATTGAACAAAACCTTTATATTGCTTATTCAGTGACCTACAAATTGTTCGGAATCCCGCTTTAATTAGTTTCCGTCGCCTGATCGCGTTTAAAATGTATTGATTCCGGACTTCGAGTAGCTTTTATTTTTTGTTTATTTTCGGCTAGATATCTACGTAAGATGTTGCTATATTTTCCCAGAAAAATGCTTTATAAGCGACAGAGCTATAAAACTAACGTACTTTTTCGTTTCTTTCTATTAAATTATGTTAACGATTTGATGAAAAAAGACAGATAAAGTTAAAACGACGCAATAATATTTATTAAAAACGGAGCTAGTGAATAATGAAATTTAGTTTTAATTAAAAACCCTTCTAGACCGTATGTTTTAGGTCTCTAAGGGCGTGATTCCGCCAAGATTTCGTTTTTAAGTGTTGTTAGTTTTAAACTCTGTGTAAAAACAAATTGTCTATAGGCCTGTATAGTCCCTATCTATGGAAGCTGGGTAATACTATGTGTTCGATTTAACGATCGTATATCTACACTACAATTTTTTTACTAACTTCGAATACCCTAATAAAGGATTGCAATTGAAAATGTTTTTTCACTATTCAAACACATTTATTTTTATTTATTTTTTATTATTAACAGCAAAAACAACAAAAATATGAATTCAATTGTATGTACAGAAAATATACCACGAACGGCGCAGGTTTGAGTGCAGATGAGAGAGTAAGTGTATTTGCTTAATTTTTAATTTTGTACATCATACCTGTAAGAGGCTTTTGTTTTATTAATAAAGTCAATGAAAATAGTTAGATTTGTATTGAATTTTCACAGTATTTCAAAATTATTTCCTATAAATAATTTGCTCGATGCCATATACAGACATTGTATTCATTGAAAGAGAGGTCAATAACCGATACCCACACATATTTATTAGCAACAGAAAGAATTAAGAAGCACAAATAGGGGAAGTTTTCTTTCAGGTTGCGTGAAAAACTTAGTCATAACATAGATTATTAATGTGCGTAGATATGTTCAAGACTTTTTAAGTGTTATATATTTCCAAAACTACTATATACTAATTTAATAATATTAGACTAATTAACTAAATCATACAAGTCAAATCTTCATATGCCTATTTAATAATCCGATTGACATAAGATAGTGTTTTAAGTGTAAAAATTCAGTTTACGAACGAAGAAATGGAAAATATTACGTAAGAAGACTTCATTGGGGATTTTTGCCATTCAATTATTAAATAATTGTAAAGCGAGATGAATGACACCATTAACAGCCAATGATAGAGTAGCGACACCAAAAATCTGAAGCTATAATAATTGCGATGGCATCTTAGCCTAAAACGTGCTGACAAGTTTCTTCTGGCAGCTAAGGATATATACAACTTCTGGACCTTAAGGCCTGTCAGTGGTTAGACTGGATAAGGATCCTTACTTTAAGTCTAAGAAAGAGCAGCTGCCTTACTCCACAACAGCCAAATTTCAATTTTTAGATTTATTCTCTGTATAACAGTTGAAATAAACAGATTTGTAAACATTAAAATGCATTCCAGAAATACGCTCTACTGGGGATTTAATCGTTAGTGAGAAGTCGTAAGCTGTAATGGCATGAAATATACAAAATTTTGATGTAGTTGACATCAAAATTGACATATAAATATTTTGTATCGTCAAATGTTTGTTAAATTGATAGTTTAACCTTATCAAATCCAAAATTTGTATGATTTTTTTGTGCCCACTTATACGTACTGCCATTGGATTTAGAAGTACGAAATCATTCATTTAGAAATTTAATGGCTAACCCATTAGTTAAAATAAGTTTATTCTCACTAAAAACATGTGTGTTATACGTGTAAGTAACACGAGAATGTGAAAAAAAATTAATAAATATATCACGCAACCATTGTACTCTATTACTGCATCAAAGTCTATCGACCAAAAACATTCCCAAACGTATACGAAACGGGTCCGCTGCTACCTATCCGTTACTTACGTACGTATTCGTTACTCCTGTATCTCAGAAGGCAAGCTGTTGTAAAGACTCGCTCCAAAATAAGTATTATTTGTGCAACCGTATTCTGATTGCCTTTTCGCAACGTAAAACCAAAGTAAATATACCAAATAAATAATGTATCTTATAAGAATAGGAATGAACTATAATAAAGCATGCCCTCTCATAACATTGCTGTGCCTAGCCAAGGTCCTTATTCATTATTGTAATAAATTATGTACATAAGGAATGCAATAAAGATTTGAGTTTGAGTTTGAGAGTTTGAGTTTAAAGTAGCTTTAAAGTTAACATAATTGTGAGTGTTTGATTATTTAAAATCTTTATTATTTAACTATTATTTATATTAGAAAACCATATTACATATTAATCTATGAAGAATGACGAGACGGAAAGCAAAAACTATACTCCATAATTGATTGACGATGTGATTAGATCGACCGCCGCTTCAGCTAATTCCCCATTTCTATTTTCTTATTTGCGCTTACAAACACGCTGTTAATAGATTTGTTACCATCAACACATTTTACACGAGTAATTGAAATATTGTACGGTGAAAACATCGTCAGAAATGTGGACGTGTGTCATCTGTCAACCAACTGTGAGATTATTACCTAAGACACACCGGATACTACCTATAAAAAAATTATACAGATCTTTTTTTTAAAGTTAAAACAGTGGGGGCTCGCATTTTGATACAGGAAACATTTATATTGGATGTTAGGATGCACTTACAAGGACGCTCTAATGCTGTACCTGGATGCATGCTCTATGCACTAGAGCCTGCAACATGCCTAATCAAGGCACTACTTTCCTTGAAATACCCAAAAGAACTTCAGTTTGTTTATAAACAATTAGAGTTATTTGTCCGAAAGGCGGTCTAGCCTTGTTAATTTATTCAATGGAAATTCATTAAAAATGTGCAAGACGGCAAGTGATGGTTGCATGACCCAGTTGTTGAGTCCAACGCTAAATTACACTTTTAAAAACTGCGCGGTACGTGAAATCTAAACCTCCCAGTTTCGCCTTATGTCCTGATCAATGTTTTTAAGTGTGTTACATATCCATTGCACTCCCTTTGCCCCGCATAACCAATACCTGTACCCCTCTGACGCAACACCGTTATATAAGGAAATGGACAACAGACAGACAGACAGCTTTGATCGGATACCTCACATCGGACCAGTCAAATTCTCAATTTAGTAATAGTACGGGAGGTAGCAACGTTTGAAAAAAAAGAATTTTAGGTCAGCTGATTTTGTGATATGTCTTCCTTCTTGCACTTCCGGTTAGAGTCTGGGCAATCTGGCTGGCGGTAGCGGTTGCGTTCATTAGTGCGCATCCTATCTGTCCAGGTAATAATCCTGGATTTTAAAAGCATTTTAAGAAGCGTAATTTTTAATTTTTCGTTTTTAATCATCTGCAACAGAAAAAAAATAAACAGTGTAATTTTTCTTGTTCGTTATCAAACATTTTAGTTATTATTGATAAATGTTCCATTTAAGACTTACTTTGAACAATAATCTGCAACTGAGGATGGTAATTGATAGAGTTTTAGAAGATAACGAAAGTTCCCAAGAAGATTATATGAATGACACCGACAAAGACAGCGACGATGATGATGATGATTATGAAGATGCCTCTTTTTTGTGACGTCACTATAGGCTAAAACAACTTGAAAACTTAATATTAATTATTCATAACTTACATTTAGTAATTAGGACAATTTAAATAAAGTGTTGATTATTAATTTTAATCTAATTTTATATTCCTTTTTATGCTCGTACTACAAGCATTATTACTGCAATACTTTTCATGACTTTTACATTTTAATTCAAGGCTTAGCAATCGAATTAATGTCTGGCAAATTCATTTTCAGTTTTTCTTATATTTAAATAACATAATATTAAAATTACAGACATTCTAAAATGCTTTGAAATTTTTATAAAAATAAAACTTAAAATCGCGTCTGGCACATAGTTAGCAACGTGAAAAATGTCTGGCAATAAAAAAAGTATGTCAGGTAGACGTATTTAAAAAGGAAAAATCAAAAATTACGCTTCTTAAAATGCAATGCTTCATCATACTGCAATACTTTATCATTTTAATTCAAGACTTAACAACCGCTTTAATGTCTGGCAAATTCATTTTCAGTTTTTCTTATATTTAAATAACATAATATTAAAATTACAGACATTCTAAAATGCTTTGAAATTTTTATAAAAATAAAACTTAAAATCGCGTCTGGCACATAGTTAGCAACGTGAAAAATGTCTGGCAATAAAAAAAGTATGTCAGGTAGACGTATTTAAAAAGGAAAAATCAAAAATTACGCTTCTTAAAATGCAATGCTTCATCATACTGCAATACTTTATCATTTTAATTCAAGACTTAACAACCGAATCAATGTCTGGCAAATTCATTTTCAGTTTTTCTTATATTTAAATAACATAATATTAAAATTACAGACATTCTAAAATTCTTTGAAATTTTTATAAAAATAAAACTTAAAATCGCGTCTGGCACATAGTTAGCAACGTGAAAAATGTCTGGCAATAAAAAAAGTATGTCAGGTAGACGTATTTAAAAACGAAAAATTAAAAATTACGCTTCTTAAAATGCTTTTAAAATCCAGGATTATTACCTGGACAGATAGGATGCGCACTAATGAACGCAACCGCTACCGCCAGCCAGATTGCCCAGACTCTAACCGGAAGTGCAAGAAGGAAGACATATTACAAAATCAGCTGACCTGAAATTCTTTCTCGAAAACGTTGCTACCTCCCGTACTATAATAAGTCCATAATATAGATTATTTGTCGTGCACCTCATATCAGGCCGATTAAATAGTCGTATTTTGTTAAGTCTCAATTATTGTACTAGTAATTAATTAAAGTAATTTAAATAAATTTTGTTTTTTTTTTGGAGTTCGCCGCTGGCCCTTACTTAATTAGTGGTTTAGTTTGATTATTGAAGAAACATCTTATTTATTTTGAATACGACGACATTCTTTATAAAATTGAATTGTTTAATCCTTATTAAATTATTGTTAGTGGTTTAGGGTAATCAATTTATACTCGGTAAGTATATATTTAATAATTGAAACACTGATTCGAACAATAGATTTCCAACAGCTCTTAAACATTTAAAATCCCGCTTACGTCAGCCGCAAAGGAAACTTAAGCCTTTGTTTTATGGCATTCCGCTTCAACATTATTATTTCAAGCTCTCTCGAAACAATAAATTGGATTACAAATACGAAATATATCCGTTTTGTTGCTTAAAGTATTTTGTTACGCGAATTGTAAAGAAAATGTTCTTGAACGTTGCTATGACTGATATTAGATTAAATTATTATCGCATGGGCATGGGGCGAACTGTACTTGTATGTGATTCATTAAACATTTTGTTTTATAGGCTTCATTTCCAACCCTTTTACCTTTAACACGTTGTCGGTTTTAAGTCTGGGACAATTTAATTCCCACACGAGCGAGTGTCAATTGTGCACATAGAAAGAAACATCCATTGGTGAATGGTCGTGTTTCGAACGTACGGTTGTAGGCTTGATAATCACATGCGTAACCACTAGGCTAAACTACTCCTCACACTGGGCTAATTCACTTGAATTCTCTTGTAGAATTATTTTGCGTAACTCATAAATAGCTTTTATTAAACCTATTTATGTATATGATACTCCGCCATGCTATAGATCCAAAAAAGCGACGACGTGTATTAGCCACTGAAGTCTAATAGACCTTGCCTATTAGAAAAAAACAATTGATCACGAAACCTACTGAAAGAGGAGCTAAGGAGACCTAAAAGGTTGTAGCGCCACTGCATTTTTAATTATATATTCTTAAGTTTTTCATATGTATTTCATGATACACAATTTAGACATCAATACATTGTCGACTGTCTAGAAATACTTTGATGTAATAAGTTTAGAAATTGTTTGTGCTCCTTCAATTTATCTATAGATCCTGAAATGTTAAGCAAAAAAACACGTCACGTACTTTTGAAAATAATTTATGCAATGATATGAAATGGAGTTTACACATTGTATTTTAATAAAGTTAATATTTCGTCTCATGACCGTCTCATTTTCAGAATCATATTTAGAAAACCCGTGCGATATAATGACTAGACCATCAGGGTTCCCCTTTCATCGCAAGTCTGACATTCATTTAGCTTTCTCTCTTATATGTTAGATAGGGACAATGGACTGGTATAATAAATCAGATGATGTGGAAATAGACCGATAGATCTTTAACGTCCGATATTCAATACTTTGCACAAAAGGTATTGTATGAAAAGTTTAGATCCATAATGATCCATTTATTTGAAATTTGAAAGGGGTTCTAAAATTCCATTTTTGAATATGAATGGGTGGGCGTAAGCTCCTCCTTGAACGAAATCGCGATTTTTGTTGCGGACTATGGAATCTGAATAATTATTTCTGAAGATTTTATGCAATTATATAAATAAATGATTACCTGTGTACACATTTTATTCGAGAATAATTAGGAAATAACCACTTAATTGTAAGTAATTCGTACTTGTTCTTATACATGATTTTAAATATTTAAAAAAAAACGAACAAACATGTTTTTTTTGGGTGTTAGAACATAGCGCCGCCCATCGTGGACCGATCTATATGATGAGTATAATAATTTGGATTTGCATACATTACATTTTCGTTCATTTTAAGCACTTCCAAAAAATTGCATAATAATATGATCGTTGTACGTATATATAATTAAATTAATAATTGTTCAATATAATAATTTCTTTTGGTATATGACTAATCAATATAAATAAGAAATATTGTTATTTAATACTTTGTAGTACATTTTGAAATCAGTTCAATTTAAAAAAAAAAGGAATTTATATTCCATCATTTGCAAATAGTATAGAAATTTAAAAGGGATAAGAAAGCGCTCCGAGATCATTAACAGTCAAGTGATAAATATTAAATTAGTATTACCAGTATTATCATTACAATATTGCCGTCTATATATACATATAACCAGGTAATTCCATTAATGAATATCTAAAATGACTAGACATAAAACTATGACAAGCAATTCTAAGAGGCGTGATTGCCATTAAAGGTATAATGTTTGTGATATTGCACATAAACTGGACGGTAGGGACACTCAACGACTGCCAATAAAACATATGTCATAGATTATGTACGTATATAAAGAGTCCATAATACTACGTGTATATTGAGAAATATACACGCGACAATCTATGAATAAAAGCGCATCTTAATGGGAATATTGAAAGAGATTAATTGATATATAAGAGGTATTGTAAATATTGAAACAATTATAGTATTAAAACGCATTATAAACAACTTTATAATAACACTCAGTTAACCAAATTTAAAAAAAATTAAAGACCTGAATCAATTTGTCACATCTCCATAATAAGCATATTCTATGACAAGTGGATAGAACGCATTAATTTAATCATCAACCTTTCATTACACTATAAAGTTGGATCGTAAAATTGCACTTTTCAGTTGCGATGGGATTTTTCATATCGAGTTTTTTCGAGTCCGTGCCGAGTAATAAAAGAAATCACTTAAAAAGCGCAGCCGACTGAGGGCTCCTTCCTTATGACTGACATACTGCCTCTGCGGACGGCAGAGGCGTTAAAGATGGTTGAAAAAACATGGCGATTAAAAAGAGTGGCGGAGAGTTTATTGCCAGTTCTTCTCTTCCGTTCTACGCCCTTGATTTGAGAACTGGCAGTAAATATAAAATTAGAAGCATTAATATGTACTTCTTTAATGACGCATCACAAGTGTACATTGTGTTACCTACGGGAATAAATGATTTTTGAATTTGAATTTGAATTTGATGGACTTTGAAAAAAAACTAGTGTGTTCCTTAAAACCTTATTAATATTTATGCTTAATTTTTTTTATTCTAAATACGAGTTAGTATCGCTGCTTCAGTTTTCCACCCAAAAAAGTGACAATTCTACATTATATATTATATGTTTATTGTATATTTGTTTAAAGTAATTCTAATGCGTGAAGTACATCGCCTATCTTACGATGTTACTTTTAACATCGAAATTGTCATTCTATCATTTAATGCTATTGTCACCGTAAAATTGTAAACACCGTTAGATTGTTATCTAACTCGCGAGATTATAAACTGTCGAAAGATTGTGAACCTCAACGAACTGCTTACAATTTAACGTATTATTATTCGGTAGTTATATGAAATTGTTGGAAAGTAAAATTAATCTGTAATTGACCAAAGAAGTTTGAATGATAACTAAGTTAGTGTAGTACAATCTACCGAATAATAATACGTTAAATTGTAAGCAGTAAGCTGAGGTTCACAATCTTTCGACAGTTTATAATCTCGCGAGATAGATTACAATCTAACGGTGTTTACAATTTTACGTTAACACTATCACATGATAAATTTCAATTTGCATAAAAAGTATTTCATATAAGAAATTTATATAACCTTATCACTCCAGTGGAGCCCATATAACATGGCGGCTTTGTATTTAAACAAGCAGTGTGTTTCGAAACCTAGGGAGGAAATAGCAGGGTGCCCTGAATAAGATCCTCACCTCACCAGGGGTCGCCGGTTCAATTCTGACGGTTGTCGAATTGAAGATTAATACTTGCTTCCTTTGTGTTTCCTTGACAAATAACGGGGACGGAAAAGCATTAGGCGATGCATCATTATTTTGGATTATGCAAACCTAATACGGAGAAATATTGTACTCGGCAAACAAAAGAAAACTGGTGGAAAATATACCCAATTTCTCTATATGAAGGAGTAAATATTAGTTAATATTTTCAACTAGAGAATGGACCAACCATTTTTGATAAACGTGCTTAACCATTTTATATTTCTGTCAATCCTGTAAGTAGAATTCATATTACCCATTATAATATCAATAAAATTAATTAAATACATATATAATGTAGTTTAAGTGGGATTAGGAGCCACGGAGCCTTGTCAAATAACGTTTATTGGCAAAATAAATTTTTATTAAAAATAGATTAGATATTTAATTTCATAGGTGAAGTAAATTGAGTGAAATCACGTCAGATTTACACTTAGTAGATAATTTGATTATTTATTAAAATGATTAGTAGGCGCGCTCTCCGGAAAATCCGCAAGAACGCCACTTAACCTCATTACGTCGCTAGGGCGTAGATCTATAGCTTTATCACATATATAAGGACTATTTTTGTACGTGATTTATCTCGAGAGCTTCAAGCTTTCTTGAATCAATTTTTAAAATAAATGTAAATTTGGCCATACTTACTAAAGATTAACTATAAAGTTTTATGTTACTATAAATTATAAAAAACTATTCATAAATTTTCCTCACAAATTCTTCATACTATTGTATATGAACATTGAACAATTTTTGTTTTTATAATAAAAAACAACCATCTCATAACGGAAAAGTTATAATTATTGTATATTTTGGAGCCACAAATATTTTTAATCTAAATTTATTTAATTCAATTAAACTCTTGTGCCCACCAGCGCAATTTCGTATTTTAGCCGGAACACAATTTTTTTACCGGAAATCGAAAGCATCTTTGGCTTTTAAGCTTGTGCGTTAGCCTTTTATAACAGAGGTTACATGTAAATTCTTATTTTGCTGTGATTCATCTTGTTACAAATTGTGGACAATTAATTTTGTTTTCTTGAAACTTGGGGTTAGCCCCCTTAACTAAATAATTCATTTCTTAGATGTCGCCGCCCTTATTGTGTTACATTTAATTTATTCTTCACAGTACAGGATGCACTGATTATTAGGGAAAAGTGGGAATCCATATTGTCTACTTAACACTATTACTATTAGTGTGGTCTTATGTGAGTCAACCGTTAGACGCATATACAGAGTTCTATTTATTCAGTGTACTGAAGGTCAGGATTTTTTTTCGACACACACATAGAAAGAAATTGGCAATTGGGGTTCAAACGCCCAAGCTCAAGGTTTATTGCTCACCATTGCACACCTATTATAAAATATTAGAAAAGAACATACTATTCATTCTACTCATAGGAAGCTGCGATTATCTTATATATTATATTTATATAATATATACTAAAGAATCGAGTCTCGGAATCAAAAAGCGAGCATAAAACGCGAGTGTGCTATAATTGCGTCTTTATCCGTAGCACAAGCTTTACTCGGCCTTTTGTTCACAAAAGGACGATTAGGATTATTTTTGATGCCTTATGAAATCTTTGAAGTTTATTAAAAAAGCGCTTTGTGAAAAACTCAATATTTTACGTACAAATTTTTGATTGTGGTTGGAGTGTCGGAGGCAGAATTTAATGAGACAGGTGAATATATATGTACGGTACTGCTATTACAATACTTGTTAGTATTATTTACCAACGTTGCTAGTATGCCGGCAATGCACTCGGGAGCCCTATGGCATTGAGAGTGTCCATGGGCGGCTGTATCACTTAACATCAGATGAGCCTCCTGTCCGTTTGCCCCCTGCCTTGCGATTCTGTAACTCACTTTTCGAACAATAAACTACAAGCTTCCTCCTTATCAGAATGCCAAGTCATAAAATGACTGCTTTACGACTGATTTGAACGCGACCGCCGCTGTGTTCGTTCGAAAAGTGAGTTACAGAATCGCAAGGCAGTTCCATAAAAAATCCTGGCTACCGACAATAAAATTTTTCTTTACGTGTGAAATTGACAGTTGTCGTACCTAAAAATAGCGTACAAATTGAGTCCAAAATCCTTTAAGGCTGCTCCGCTGGTTTATTATTATTTTATGCAATATCATCCAAAAATATACAGCAATAAAATAATAAACACATAATATGTACATGATATTGAAACAGTGGAATTATTGCATCACTGACATATTTAACAAGGTAAATAAATATTTAATTTCATTTATTATGAAATGGATGGAATCACTATGCATTTTTAATATGTGCTTGGTACGAACAAAATATTATAATTTTAAATATTTGTGAAATTTTGCGGATGATATAAATACAAATGTTGTACTACAAAGTGAAACATTTTAGATAACGAGTTATGTGATAAGAAGGGCAAAGCGATTCTAGGCAATACAAGGATTTTTTTTAAAATATGATCAATTTGGTCCTTTAAAAAAAGTGTAGCATTTCTTAAAAGGCCGACAACTCGCACGCTTTTGGCGGCTTGAGAATAAATCGAATGTAGATTTTTTTCCTATGAGTATATCATTTTCTATTAAATAGATATTCCTATCGAAACATCTTTAAACAAGTTACCTAAAGCGTTCCATTACTGGTTAAATTAATAAACATATTCGTTACACCCTCTTAGGGGAAACACTTGTGAAGTCAAAAGCCACCTATTGCGCGACAATTCACGCACATATATAAAATTCCGTCCTTAAAATTATTATAATTTTTCAAACCCACGACAGCGAGACGCGATGAAAGCGAATACTTGTGGGATTACATCTGGTGATAAGCACTCTTCAACTAAACGCCAATCTTAATAAAATTCTAAGCTACAGAAATAAATATATTTAATTAATTAAGTACTATCAGTTAACGGCATAATGTCTAAAACCATTTTCGTTTGGTTATTAAAATAGGTAAGTAAATAACTTGTTTACTTTTCTTTGTGTTTTTTTTAGTTCGATATTCCTAGCTAACGGTTATTTTTATGTCGTGTATCGATAGAATAATTTTACTACGAAATCGGTCTATTTTTTTTGATTATACGAATTTACTTTTCAAAGTACACCCTGCCAAAATTGAAATTGTTTTTTTTACTGTCATGTGTCGTGGAGAATTTTTTGAAGTTTGTTAAACAAATCCTTGTGAAAGTTGAATTAACAATGAGGTCAAGTTCTGAAAACCAAAATATTCTTTTCTTTGGAAATTAATAAATTCTCAGTGCAATTAAAGCACAACGTATATCCAACGTAATTTCCTTTCCGTAAAAAGGAAATTACGGAAGACATTTCTGAAGTTAATTTGGTTTGGCCATAAATTATATCTCGTCAGCAGTTAGACGAAGTGGCTTAATTAGCAGTCATTATCTGATTTGCGCTTTAATTCCGCCAAATTATAGACCTATTTCTTTTTCGGACAGATCTTTATATTTCGTGTGCGGGTGCTACTTGTGGTGACTGGTCGGATTAAGATCGGTGTACGGCTATGTATTCATTATTTTCTACCTTTATTTTCATACATTTGATGAGGTGCATAATATAATGGTTGCAGGTGCTTGTAAAAAATCCTTGGCGAGTTCTTCTCATCCGTTCTACGCCCTTGGTTTCAGAACTGGCAGTAAATGTAAATTAAGAAGAATATTTTCCTTCACCGGTTGAGCAAATGTTTAATGCGCACATAGAAAGAAAGTCCAATGGTGCATAGCCGGGGATCGAACCTACGACCTCAGGGATGAGAGTCGCACGCTGAAGCCACTAGGCCAAAACTGCTTTCTGCTGTAAATGCATAACACTATTCGCAATTTCTACTAGGCTAATCTATGGTAAATATCAAATATGCTTTCGACAGAATGGCTTTGAATTCTATGGCTTGTATCAATTACGAATAGTATCTAAGATGTAGGAACTAGACTTGGTTTAATTATTATGTTATATTTAATTATGTGTGCAACAAAGTGTATATAAAATAAAATGAAATCCTTTGTTGAATAAAGCAAAATTAATATGATGTAATCGGGTTGTAAGGCTGTTCATCCGAGTACAACACGCAAACAATGCATTAGTACTGTATCGTAACTGATGCGCGCTTAAATTAATTACTAGTAATATTGTATAGGTATATGTTGGCTGACTTTTATTAATTTCTGTCCTATATCTTAACCCCATTATTGCTCTATTAGTATTTTTATTTAATGGTTCATATATATTCTGTAAGGCTATATATAGGTATATTAAAGACATTAAATAATATTATCTTTTTAATATAAGTATTATACACCGCACCGTACAGTTGGTAAGTAAGACATAGAACATCTTCTCAACTTAGCTTGTGTCTGTTTATGGCCCGCAAGTCTTAGCTTGCTATCTTTAGAATCTAAATGAATTTCTTAATTGATATATTATAGGAGAAATGATAATTAGTATGTGATGACGGTAATTGAAGTTAAATTATTTATAATATAAGTATTGAGTTAGATATCATGTCATATTTTCTGGTTTATGCTTAAAGTTTTTTTAAAACTACATTTGTTTCGATTTAAATTAATGATGTTATTCGTGTGTGAAGTTTTGTATCCCAATGAGGATTGACCAATTTCTGCGTCAGCTGTATCTTTTCTAGCTATGTTTTCGCGTGAAATAAAATCTACAGTCAGCGGTAATAACGCCAAGTGCTTTACGCTCTTGACTACGGATCTAATATATAAGACGAAAGTTGAAACTTCTATAAAGAGTGTAGAAACGGACGATTAACTAATCAACTTATTGTAAATATTACTATTTGTAATATTTATATATTTTTGGATTTCTGTATTTTAAAGTAAACGCTTTGTGCATGTAAACAATGTGCTTGTAAGATTTGCGCTAGACACGAGATCAAAGACACCTGCAAATTGAACGGAGTTTGTCCTCTGTTGGGTAAATATTACAGTGTTTATTCTCACTTGTGGATGCTAATTGGATCGAAACAACGTTTTAGACTCGTTTGTAAGATTTATGTGTAGAAGATTCGTTTGTCTTTCGTATCTGTTTAAGAGCTAAATGGATTTCAATTATATTAAAAGATAATTAATGTTATAAAATAGAATCTGACCTTATCTATACATCATAGTAGTATTTAAAAACATAATAAAACTTTAAAATTAAGTTCAAATAATAATTCTGGAGTATCTTCATGCGGCATTGCTGCACTGACCAGCACTGGGGTATGATATTATTACGTTACAATGGATTGAAATTAATAATAGATTTTATACAAAAGTGGAGGCCACTTTTGTTTTAAACAAAAGCTATTTATTTAAAGATGCGTTGAATATACCCGTACGTTGTACGTTGTACGTTGGTTAAATATATTTTACAATATTTGCACAAATCTGTATCTATTGATAAAATTATCATGATAAATTGTGTTTTCATATTCAGTTTTAGGACTTTTTAGTTTGTTAAAAAACGTTAAATATCTAAGTTTAACTTACTTTTGAACAATAAAGCTTAAAGATATACATATATCTTTTATTATTCATATTTCAAGACTTTATTATCTTTTTTTCGTCTAGTTTAATAAGTTTAATTTCACACTTGTCACAATGACGGCTATCCTAAGCAAGACTGTTTACAATAAAATGCTGCGCTTAGTACTAAATCTAAAAGGAAAATCAGGCTATTAAATAATCGCAGCACGTAATATGAGTTTTCGTTTATATTTTACCTGACACTTTCTACAAGGAATAAAAAAGTATCTATTTATGATAATTAATCATATATACGTAGTTGTTATGTTTGTAGCGTGAATAAGAAGTTAATTACGAAGATTCTTTTAAAATTACAATATGGGTAATGGCGTGGCGATACAGTCACCACCCTATGCCAGTGTCAACTAAATTTAAAAATTGCTCTTTTAAAGATTTGTTTGATTGTGTTTTGCAAAATATTTGCATGTCAATATAACCTAAATATAAGGAAAATTAACACGTGACCGTCAGCTGTTGAGAAAAGCGTAGAGCAATTTTCAACATTCGTTAATTTTGCGTCGGCTGTAATAAGTAAAATGTGTAGACAATTTTTCTTACTGATATGAAACTATCGTTATTGCGTTTAGAAATGGTAATAATAAAATATTGATTATTTGGATAAGCGTCATCAGTTCATACATACATAAAGTTCATACAAAATATAGTATGGCAATCAGACAATAAGGAAAAATACGAGACAATATTGAAACTATTTTAACGATTGCTTTAAGCTATCAATGCTATTAAAGTGATGCTTGCAAACAATAGGCATTAATAGAGCCGTACAATAAACGGGAACTAACGTAAACGTCGGGAAAAATACCTGCAGGCCAGTCTGGTATCAAAGTAGGAATCCGCAGTGCACACAGATGTGAGAGATGGATGTGCCAGGGACGCTTTTACTGTTTGGTGTTTGAGGCCCTGACGCGAGTGGCTAACTGTGGCTAGAGTGTCCACGTTGTTTTTTTTAAATACTTACTGTTAATTAATTATAATATATATTATAATACTGTTAATAAATTGATATTCGTTGTTATGACATTTTATCTTTAATAACATTTAAGTACAAGTTGGAAATGTATATTTACTTTAATTACTCATAAATGACTTGTCTACCGAGTGATCCAACACGATTGTAGGTTCCTGCAAGTTGTATTGTATTGTAAAAATTGTTAGGCCATGACTATCAAACTGTTCAATCACCTTTCTAGAAGTAATAAATCTCTGCCGTGTAGTGCTTTCAAGGGGAGGGTGAATAAAATTTTTAAAGACAAGGTGTCAATTATATAGTGGGAGAGGTTTTGATCATAAGTTTTGACAACAATTATACTTAACTGTTCTTATAATTATGACATCATGATAATAGATATTACATTTGCACGCCTATTTTATATGGCTGATTGTGCGGTCTTTTTTTTATAATTAATGAAACTAAATGTACCACTTTCTTTGCAAATAAAAACTTATTATTATTATTATTTTATTTCGTGAAATTGAAGAAGAAAACGAACTCAGTAATAGTTTAGTTCATTTTGCCGTGTGTTCGTGCACGAAATAAACTCTATATGTACTTGTTTTATATCCGAGGTGGAAATGCATTAGCGCATCCCCTGCTCTCAAAAGTTGCAGGGGTATGTGGGACTCGACCCACGCCATAATCTCTGTTATTCAGTGACTGGGTGAGCAAAACCCACTAAAACCACCTCGAGTAGTTCCTACAAAGCCGCGTTACAGAGGCTCCGGGGTCGCTGTCGCATTCTACCGGGACCTCAAACGGCAACACTACATAGGAGGTAGGGCATGGGCATATCTCCTCCAAACTCTATAGGTACTGGAAAAACACTGTATATATAAAAATGATATTTATGTAAATAGATTTATAATGAAATTAAGAAACAAAGAAGCATCTAAATTTGATAACATATCTTTAAGACCCATTATATTGAAAGTCCTAAATACTTGGGCCCCGACCGCCTCGGGGCTTTCAAATTAGCCTCTGTTTTTCACGTGAGCGGCCAGTTAGCATTCAGAAAGACGCCGCAGGGCGGTGCGATAACATCGTCACAGTTCACGACGAATGGGTCATACTGCGTGAAAGGACTGATGGTAAATAGGTCGTTGAGGCTTTTTGCTCCTTACTTTGTATTTACTTTTTCCCATCGCTCAACTGGTAACTGAATAAAACTTTTGATGTAATCCCTTTAAAGCATCAAGTTTAAGCTAACAATGTAACTTTGACAATGTTAATGCTTTTTAAGTACACACAATAGTTAAAATGATGTATAATCGACAAAAAAAATAGGGATAAATTAAGTGACATATTAAATGCTATTTATCTCATATATATAATAACATTTGATGGTCAAAGTAGTTTAGTTAGTAAATTAGAGTTTAAAAATACCACAAAATCGAAAAAAAACTTTATTGTGCTTTAACATAATAATAATAAAGCCCGTTTTATTTCCAATCATGACAAAAAAAAACTAATTATAATACACAGCTTAGATTATTTTACATTTTTTTTGTTTTGCTTATCCTATATAATATCCTAGCTTCCTTCAGTACCGTCGATCGGAACCCCTTCATGGGTAAAGGCCTTCTCCAGCTTTTTCCAACTAACTCTGTCTATGCCTCTCTTTCTCCATTCGTTTCCTGCTACCGCTTCTATTTCTTCGATCCACCGTTTTTTAGGCGACCTCTTCTCCTTCTTCCTTTTAGTGCTTTAAATGCTTTAACATACAATTATAAAATTCATAATCGATGTTAGTAACAAAAATGTTTTTACGCTTACAAAGGAGTAAATTTTGAGACTGCCCATAAAAATAGTTCGTCGTATCGATAACTACTGACGTTGGCACCTTTGTACCTGTCACAGATAAAATAGACATTGTTTTGACGGCGGCCGACTGTAACTTGAAAATGGAATTGATGGAAAACGAACTGAATATTCAACATTTATTGAGTTTGAAAAGATTTTCATATCAACTGTTATTGGCATGTTAAAGTCAGATATTTTGTTTTATTTTTCATTACTAAAGAGATTTATTGACTTATAATTTAAAAAATTGCAGATAGTACACATCCAAAGGAATTCATAAGTATGTATGGCATTGTGTACTGCATTCTTGTTGTTATGGGTTAATTCTTATTATTTAACTTGATAGACAATGTTTTGCATGGAACTCAATCAACATACAACAACAAATAATTAAAAAACTGTATAAGTAACTAGAATTGAGATAAACTTTACATACGTACCCTAGCTTAGTAACTATCACACGATATAACATAGAAGTACAGGTTTAGTTCCGGTGATTATTCAGTCAGTAGGCACAGAAGTCATGCGTCTCTACTTATATGTATGTATATCTATGTGTTATTACATAAGTCTATACCTATAGCGTGTTATATACTTGCGGGATTTCTTAATTATATGCCAATATTTTTTCAAAATTATATTTATATTTGGATATTGAAATGAAACTTTGTGTAAAAAAAACATGGCGATTAAAAAGAGTGTCGGAGAGTTTATTGCCAGTTTTTCTCTTCCGTTCTACGCCCTTGATTTGCGAACTGGCACTAAATGTAAAATTAGAAGAATTTATATGTATTTCTTTACTGACGAGTCATAAGTGTACAATGTGTTACCTATATGATTAAATGATTTTTGAATTTATCATAACCACTTAAGGTTTAAAAGTGGACATATTATAATCGTAAACAAACAAGTCCTATGGTAGTAACTTTTTGGGAGTTGAGTATACCTACCACGAAATTCATAAAAGCTGCAATGTTCAGAGCTTTTGAGCTTAAAAATAATTCTAATGACAGAATATTTACCCTATATATACATATTATTTTCAGGTCAAAGCAGCAACCCCGAAAATGGATAAAAACGGTTACTTTTCCTACGTATCTTCCACCGCAAAGAAGAAAAAAATAAGCTTGATGCAACCTCGACCTCCACGGATGGCTTTTGAGGAAAAGCGTAGACCAGGGGTGGCTGAAAGGGTCGACAGTTCGGCTGTAAACGCCGGAGAACACAGACGTGTGGAGGCTATGTCGCACCGTGTTTTGACAGATGCGCCACGCGCGCGTTTGTTTACGCAACTCGAAAGTTATCAACCAAGATACCATACGATACGTGAAAATAGTGATAGAAAAGTGGAAAGTGAGTGCAAAAGAAGAAGGAATGAGCAGAGAAAAGGACATCAAAGTACAGTCAGGTAGACTTTTAATTTTTTAAATAAAAATAATTAAGTAGTAGGTTACTAACTATTTAACATCGACTTCTTAAACATATATTATATATCCTTGTAGTGATTATTTTTGTGTACTTTAAATCAGCTATTATACTTAAATCAACTATTTAATTTAATTATTAAATCCATAAAAATAGAAACACATAGATTTGTGACACATAAATAAAATATACCGTTTTAACTTGTTTCGATATGGCCTAAAACAATTTAATAAATATAAAATAAATCAGCGATAATAATGGTCTAATTTTACGCGCATTAGTTATTTTTAATTCTATTATCTTCTACCGTAACCTATTAAAAATAAACGGAAACTAGTATCATTTTAACTTTAAAAAAATTCCTTAAATAATAGAACAGACTCCCAAAATGCACTAAAAAGTATCAATAACAATGTTTATTATTTTTTTAGCCAAGTATATAATTTAATTTATTTATATACGGGGCATGAATATCTTAGATGTATATTAAGACACAAATATGTACTTGAAAACATTATTTACCTACCTATTTCATACTTGTCTCCTCATAATACGACTAAACTGGTTTCATTAAAACTTGGACTGCTCCCAAAGTATATCCCAAACATGATTTCAATCACGGATCACTTCGATATGTGGTATCTAGATAATATATATATGTATGTATCTTTTAAATTCCGAGAAAATTGTTAACAAAAATACGGTCTACTTCTTACGAACATGTGCCAATTCCATCAATATCGGATACATTCAAGTCAAATTTTTATGTCGCTTACAAAAGTAAAGTACTGATCAACGTATGTAAATGTAATTAAATATTTGAATTTGGAATACGTAATGGATTAAACTGTTTCGGTTTCCGATTTGGGATCATCCGGAAATGAATATTAATGATTATGACGTGTTGATAGTTGATTGGTCGTGTTAGGTTATTTTGATAGGATTCGTTTGATTCTATTTATATATATTTCTTGTCAACATATTTATCACGTTGAAATGTAAAAATGGATTATTACATATTCTCACATAAATAAATTCACTTCATAATTTGTTCAACCAACAAGTAATTTAAGAAACAATCCCTGTTTTTTTACTACGCAGTTTAATCCATGTTTGCGGTTTTCGCTTAAATACAAATAAAGCAAAAATTATTGCAAATTTACATACTAACGTTTTAAAAATCGACGAGATACTATACCTTTAAGATTTCAATTCGTTTACTTACTCTTTTCAATGAGGTTATAAGATTATAATAGGCCATCATCCCCTAAGGTATTATTATTTCAGTGACTTGTATTATTTTTTGTGTATTCTTTGTAAAATAAAAACAAGAAAATTTCTGATGAGCTTTGATATGAGCACTAGCGTTTAAACTAGGCCTAGCCTGTATCTTAAACGCTAGTTTCTTCCAGTGTCATTAAGAAATTGGTTAATTGGTTTGTCATTAGGTGTTTATTCATTTTTATTTTTTAAATGAAGGTAGAATCTATTTAAGTGATTGCAATTGGTTAGACCGTAGTAAGTCCATTAACCCCAGCTTTAAGGTTTTAGACATCGTTAAATATTAATATTTATTTACTTTAAGAAACGGTGTTTGGGTCAAATCCGTCAGAGACCTATGGTACCAAGGTTCCATCAAACAATTATTGCTTCGGCCGCTTTGACTTCTACCGGGTACTGCTTAGACTGGTTCCAATGCATCCCTCAGTGGAATATGGAAGGTATTTAACTATAGTTAGTCTGGATACGTTCGCGTGTCTCAAATCAATCTCTCCTTACATGGTAAGTGGTTTAAGCGACGTGCAATTTGGCACTTGAGTATTTAGATCAAAGGCGAATCTAGTGCCCTTGAGGAATCTTAGACTAGGTAATATGGCTAGACGTATAACTATTAGGTTAAATGTATATAGTTAAAAAAATCGGTTGTCCGTAAAGTCGGTTTACTGACGATAGTTGAACGTGAAAACGTCATAAGAAAATACTGATGGAATGGTTGCATTTTTCAAAAGAAAATTTTAATTTTATACTTGACGAAAACATGTAAATGTATTATTGTATAGCAGCTGTCCTCGCGGACGCATCGTTCACTCAAGTAGGACAGAGACAGATGTCGAACGCTGCCGAACGCGGAGGCCGATTGTACCTCTTTGTCGCTCGTTCCGCGCTCTCACTTGCACTTCAAGCCTTAAATGGTCTCAGAGCGAGGTAACGCCGCATGCGTCTTGTTTTTTCGTGCGTGCAGCCGGCTTCATCGAATTATAAGACGTTGTCACGTCAAAAAAATAAAAAACATGTCAATCATTCCAATGGGAAAGTTAGCTATTAATCTAGTCTGGAATTCTGAAAGTCAGAATTATGCCTACGGTAGCTTAATTATAAAAATTTAAATAAAAAATATATTCTAAAATATACATAACACTGGTGAGATGATTTTGTATGAGAATGTTACTACTATAAGGTTCGATCGATTATAATATAGAAAGTTACACGATGCACGTATAGAACTAGACTTATATGCTGAAATCAAAGGCATTCTATAACTTTTCCCCCATTGTGTGTATTAAAGTACTGACCTAAATAAACGCGACAGGTTTATTTAAAGTACTTCTACAGGATGTTGTCTAAACTCTAAATGGTCACTATGCAAGCCAAAATTACCCAAAACTCCAAACTAGTTCATGTTTAATCCAAAATATTAAATTAATTAAAATTTAATTTTTGCATAAACCAAAATATATTTCTTGATATGTCCTCTATGTAGGCGTAAGTAATAATATACCTATTTAATACGGAGGAAATAAAGCTTTGAACACGAGTTTGCGATACTGAAGAAAATTAAAAAAGTTTTAATTATATTGTTTTCAACTTATTGGTTACCTTGATAGCCTTTATGAGTTTGGCTTTTGTTGACTTATAAAGATTTTTCCAGCACACATTTATATTATAAATACTTTATGTATCGTAAATATGACCGTAAAATAGGTTGCGTCTGTTTAAAAAAAATATGAAATCATCACGGTGTATTCTAAAGAGTAAGTAACATCATTAGCAGTGTTGGCCTAGTAGTTTCAGGGACTCTCATTACTGCGATCGTAGGTTCAAACACCGGCTGTGCACCAATGGACATTCGTACTTTGTGCGTATTTCACACTGGCTCGAACGGTGAAGGAAAACATCGTGATGAAACCGGCATGCCTTAGTTGAAGCATCAAGATCACATACGTATTAGAAAAAACAAATGATCACGAAATAGATTTAAAATCTGAGGCCCTATACCTTAAAAGGTTGAAGTGCTACTGTTTTTTTCATTTAAAAGGTATATTTGAATGAATGCAATATGGATAAGTTATCAGACAAAACAACGTGATTGGTATAAATTACGTAAAAGAAATTCTTTATAATGTAAGCTCACAAATCGTGCCCTCCGGGTCATTTAGCATATCAGAAAATAATTTACCATAAATCGAGTTAAACACATGATCTTCTGCAATTTTTAAAAGGTCCCTTGAATTATGGAAAGCACCTGTCAAATTACCGCGCAAGTTAATAATGCGTTGGAGAATTTATGAGGTTCTTATATTATAAGAGACCTCTTGATGTGCTTAATAATTTCTCTTTGAACTTATACGCGATTAAATTGACGTATAGCTGAATCACATGACTGCCAGTGTACAATTTGACTGCGATTGTCTGTTCTTTAATTATAGCTACAAAGCGCATGGGATGCCCCCATTGAATGTCTTTTTTAACTCTAAAAGTAGGTATACATATTAATCAATTTTTAGATTTTTTATGTTATTACTCAGAACACCTGATACGATTTAGATTTCTAGTCTATGACGTTTCAATGTTCTTATTATAATCAGTAAAGCTTAGGTTTCATAGAAAAGCGGTGCCGTTATCTAACGGCCGTGATGTAACGTTGGGTGACGTCACCCATACGTTGTCTATAAATAACATCGGAGTAGGTTTTCTAGAGAACGTTGAGTGTCACCGTAACGTCAAATAGCGGTGCTGTCATTTGCATGACGGCCGTCATAGCGGTGATAAACATTAGTTTAACGTTTTTCGCGTGTAGCGGTGCCCATATTTAATAAATACAATGAGTGGAAACGTTACTTGGACGAGGGAAAATTATTGTTTTTTTCCATTATGTTAAAAAGTAAAGACAGCCATTATTAACAAGCGTAAAATGACGACCGTTAGTTAACGGCACCGCTTCTCTAGGTAACCTAAGCTAAGGATCCGGGCAGGATCTAGGGGAAATCGAGTGTTCTTTGATTTATGTAGGCTCTATGAATGAATACATCTGAAAGTATATTTTAATGTGCTTGATTTTGGATAGCATAAATTGCCGGAATGCTGAAAAACCTTAGACCTCATCTTTGACTTAATGTCCTATTACCAGCAGGGCCGAGGGCGTCCATCAAGTTCGGTCATGATCTTCGCATTTTACGCGTACGTAGTTGTAAAAATCTTTTAATACATATTGAATTTGTTCAAAGCTATAAAAGGAAATTTACGCTGTCATAATTTTAATCAAGCAAATAGACCCGGGCAAGGACTACTTACATAGTATGTATTAACATTGACGGACCTAGACGAATTGATTCAAAATCAGTTCACGTACCAGTACATTAGCTAACACAGTCAGCATTAATTAGGGCACTGACTTGTGATCTAGGTGTGAACCTGCTATGTCTGATTAAGTATAATTAACACTAATTACAGACTATCGATTTGAGATTGAATCGAAATTCTTAACGTATAGAGTATGATTTTTACCTATAAGATCTAGGTATCACACAAACGCAAAAACGATGCGATACTCTTGCTAGATTTAATAGTATAAATAATAATATCTAATCTAAATTAAAAGCTACCGTCACGACCTGGATGTTGGCGTCCACACGCCACTTCCACAAGGTCAAACACCATCCCAACCCGTTGGTGCGTAACAACGTCAACTATTATCCCTTCCTGACAAAAAGGGCCCGTCGGAGGCCCCGACATGTCTTGACGGATCCAGATCTTCGAATAAAAAAAAAACATAAGTAATAAAACGTTGAAGTATTAATTGTTACTTAAAAACTCAAATGATTTCCTACAATTTGAAAAATATAAATTCAGTTACCAACAAATTAAAAGCTTTTTTAATAAATGTATTTAATAACGTAACACGATTCACCAGTTCCCACGCATGTAAACACATCTTAAATTAATAACAAAATTAGATCAAACAAAATTCTCATCAAGCCGATGGGTTTGGAGAGACGAATATTCGAGTCGTGTCTGAGATTAGTAGGCAAGTTTTATTGGCACCGACGGAGTTTCGAACCTACTTACCAACTTTGAGCTCAATCCCGCGCTGACATACAAATGTACGGCATTTTATTGATTCAAGATTTTAGTTTAACTCGGCTGCTATTTTTATTTATTGCGTTTCTCTTTTCGGAATTGCAAATCCTGAAAATGATTGTTCTTGATAGATTGATTATAGTCATACCACATCCGAACATCACATGAATACGTTATTTTCGAACGGATAAGACATATCAGCCTTTAAAAAAGGACTATTACATCCTTGTCAGATGAGCAACTACCAAGTCTCCTTTACTTGCAGCCCTGCGATTCTGTACCTCACTTTTCGAACTCACTCTACACTAATAAACAATAAACTACAACCCCCCACCTTTTCAGAATGCCAAATCATAAAACGACTGCTTCACGACTGATTAGAGAGCGACCGCCGATGCGAAAACCGCTGTGTGAGTTCGAAAAGTGAGTTACAGAATCGCAAGGCAGGTGCATTTGTCTTTACGACTTAGTTAGCACTGTTCAACTACCAGTAACTACTAGATATATATGTGGTCATTTGAGCATCATGTTCAAAATCTCATGGCATACCGATAAGAACATGTTATTAGTACAAAGTCACCTTCATGGCAACACAACATTACCTCACGATTGGGCAAAGAAAAAAGCAGATGGTGTTACCCATACGTACATCATCAGCACACCCTTTTACACCATCACACAACCCAGCCGAAATAGTTATTACTTAGTTTAACCTTTAATCTTTATACTCTCACATCAGAGTTAGATCAATAATTGATAGGGTGTCACCGACCCAAGATGATTTTGCTAAGAGCTAATCTCGTAAACAAGTCGAGCTAAAATACGTGCAGAACTGTAATGTCTGCTCAGTAATTTAGCTGAGAAACTCTGCAGTCGTGGCTCATGTAAGCATTAATATTGCACAACTCAAAGCGAACGTTTCACGCTTTATTTAGTATTTATTGAGAAATCTTTCTAGTTTGTGAATTTGTTATTAGTTTCAGGGTTGATTAATTGCTTATTCTCCTGATTTTGGCCAAGGTTGAAGGAGATTTTGTTGCGTAACAGCTTACATAAGTTATAAATACAAATATAATAAAGATTGACCACAGATGGAATACACAATATTTACAAAAAGGTTTTAAATTAAGTGCAAAAGAAATAAAAAGTAATCCGTATTTAAGTTTTATTTGATACGTTTAAGTTTGCACATACAAAAATATTATTGGAAACTGTTGGATTATAACGCTACAAGCACATAGGTCGGCGCATAAAAAGTACCATATCATGATTGATCACATGCGATTATAGGGAAAGTTTCAAGCAACAAGCTCTTGTGAAAGTACAGTAATTGTACGGGTAATAATTGATCTTCCTTTTCAAATGCCAATCTTATTGGACTTTTTCTTTTATTTTCCTGACCATACACTGATACTACTGCCACATATATAAAATTAATTAAACTATGAAGTTAGAATTTGATTGGAATTCTTTATTATAAATCGTAATCGAAATGGATAAATTTAGAAAGCGTTTTAAATACATTTTAACATTTCCAGCAATTACTGATAAATAGTTTTACTATGTTCTAACATTAACCGTAAGCTTCACCACAATCCTGTACCCTATTTCTTACAAAATACATAGGTGTATCAAATATGTTATGAAAAATTTCACATCCCTGAGGCCTTTGCAATCACAATACTACATTTTCATTATGAAAACTCGTGATTTTATACTCATTATATTCCGCGTCTGGTTTTAAATAGATGCGGTGTGATGCACACGAAATAATGAGGTTTTATATTATTTCCAATACCATTACTGTTTACGGTGTGTAGCTTGATGATTTCACTTTTGTTTTTATTGAAGTGGCCAGCGTGTCATTTGCTTTCAGGAGATTTTTACTCATAATAAAAAATATTTGTTTTCAATATACCTCTTTATTTCAAACATATATCGATGGTTCGCAGTGCACTGGACGCGGTTAGGAGCTTTAAGGTTTGGAGTCTGGATATGACCACCAGTTTTAGGAAATAAACCTTTATCTTTATCGAAAGACAATATGCCGTAATTAATTTAATTGTGAAAGATTAAAATGACAAATCATGTGTCAAACCTTTTTCTCTACAAGCTTTCTCTATGTCCAGTGTAAAGAAGTGGGCTACACGGAGCCTACGAGTTATGGTGCTGGAGACACTGAAACAAAATAACAAACCCTTAAACAGCAAAATTTGTCCCATAGATAATGTAAAAAATTTGAAAGTATGTGTCTTCAAGTCAGAGCTTTACTACAAACATAAGCATAAATTTGTAGAATAGATTCATATGTAGGGTTATGGGGGTTCATTTGGTTATATTGCATATTATATTATGCCATTTTAATCACTTCACTTCTCTACTACGACCACTTTAAAAACCTGTTAAAATCATATTGATTATTCTTTAACTCTGTTAGCTTTTTAAATACATCCTTATATATATACCTTAAACTTAATAATATTTAGCACATTTCACAAATGCTTTATTTCGATAAAGATACACGAGTTGTTATCGCTGATTTATTATAAGTTTGTCGAACTATTTTCAAGTAATCGATTACAAGCCAACTAATCTCGTAAACGGTAACTTGTATACTGTACCTACGAGAAATATTAGACTAATATATAGACAATTTCACTCAATTATTAAAAGTAATATATATGCCTATAATCACTACACCAACAGAATTATTTTCATAAACCTTGTTAGGGTGTAAATTAAAAACTCGTCTCGTTTATTAGGAGTAAAAGTAATAAAACATCGCTAAAACCGTAAGTAAACTTGTTCGTATTGCTAAGCCTTCTCATTAAAGTCGGGCAAGAAATTTGCAATTAAATGCATTGCGCTAGTCCCTGACAGTACGGATTTTTCCAAACTAAGCTAATCTATCTCTATAATATCGATAATATCTATACATTTGTTTCAAAGCAATTAAAATGTTTTAAATTGTATCAGCGTTAATGTAGATCGCTATCAAGTAGTCTAGTGGAACTAGACATTACGATATCTGCTTATAATACAACAAATAGATTCGAATCGACAAATAAAATCCAAGAGAAATGATACTTGTTAAATAAAAATAAGTTAACTATAGTAAAGATCCTTTTAAGCGAGGAATTCAGGATCAGGCAGAGGCTTTATTTAATTAGCTATAATAAAAAATATCTTTCAAATGCTAGTAAACGCTAGAAAGTTTTGAAGTCCAAGAATAGTAATAGTAATAATATACCAAACTACTTATACATATATCTAATATATAAAATTCTCGTGTCGCGGTGTTTGTAGTTAAACTCCTCCGAAACGGCTTGACCGATTCTCATGAAATTTTGTGTGCATATTCAGTAAGTCTGAGAATCGGACTAATTTTCACCCCTCTATGATCTACCTCTTTTTTAATATAGTAGATAGTTAATTTTATTGAGCTAAAAAAAGGTTTCCTAGAACTAATATACATGGCAATACAACGTTTGTCGGGTCAGCTAATACTAGCTATGAAATGCATTTGATTTTTTTATACAAAGGAAAAAGACAATGTACTAATTCAATTCATAAACGTGCGAAAGGCCTAGATTATAACGCTCAACGTAAAATTTAATTAATTCCATAACTTAACGGTAATATATTAAAGCGTAAAAAATTAATATAAAAACACGTAATAAAGCTAAATAGAGTTTCGGGAGGCTATCAGTCAAAATGATACCCAAGAGAACGGTTTTCCATCAATTTAATATTCCATTATGAGTTACCACTGCCCGCGGTACGAAATATTGAAACCACAATGGCGATTCACGAAAAAGTTAGAATTTCATAGACTTTATTGGCGTAGTTTGGTATCGTTTAATACACGTTACTTTTATTAACATTCATTAGTCCTAAAACACATGCGTAAAATATGAGAACTATGTTATATAGTTATTTTTAGTTCACATAAACACTAACACAATGATATTAGAATTTAACAATGCTAAGAACTATTTTGGTCGTGTCATCTTCTGACTTCTGATATATATGTTAAAATAAAACTTAAAAGATGATTCTGGCATTAGACAATGTCATTTTGTATTATTCAAGACGAGAACGTCATATGTCAGTCTTTATAAATAAATTAAATGTCTGATAAAAGAAAAATTATAATATCAACATTTTATGCTTAGCAATTCGTGTTTACGCTCAATAACGCTGGTGAAAATATACGGATTTCCTGACTCTAGTTATACCAGGACTGTATAAAACTTATGAAGCACAATCGCTAGGAAATACAATAAATCACGAAAGAGGTCGAATATGCCCCATTGGGACCAGAACTTTCTAAATGTTCTTGCCTTTTTTTGCCACATAATGTATTTTCTGTGTTTTTTGATTTTTTAGTATCTGAAATATCGTGAATAAAGTTATTTGGAACTTCTCGAGATTAGAGATTCACACGCAAAATTATTCAAAGTCATAATAACATATAAAAAACATAGTAAGTATTGTCTTTGATTGACATAACCTTTACACATTTAAAGAACAACATTTTTAACCGGATTAAAGTTATGTATTATTATAAATTTACAATTATCTAACATAATTTTAAATTTATCCGACGTTTCGCGTGCTTTACAGCTTGCGTGGTCACGGTGACTGAAGACAAAAGGTGTTGGATGTCAAAATTCAAAAAGTATCACAGCTGTAGAGAAAGTTGCATTATCTGTATTTATTACCCCAGAGTTGGTATCGACTAAAAGATGGAGGGTTTTGGCAAAAATGGCTCACGGAGATTTTAATAAAAATCGTCGGTTAAATTTAAAACTGTGTAAAGTAATTGTAAATTTATAATAAAACATAACTTCAAATCCGTTAAAAAAGTGTTTTTCTAAAGTAGCTGAGTTGCACCGATATCTTTAGATATAAATTACTAAAAGACGTGATTAAATGAGTTAATGAAAGTCATTGAGTGAGACTTAAAAAAATATTTATTTTTTCGTGTAATATGAAATTTAATTTTTAAATGATATTGTTGCCTTCACCTCCCATAGCTCACAATTAACACTATCCGGTGATTTCGAGTACCGACAGATGTTTTCGAGTTTTACCGTCGATAAATCTGCGAATTGCCCTCGGCGATGGGTTTTTTCGTACGATATTTCACAGCACGCGTTTCGTTTATGATGCATTTTGATTAATATGTCTGTGGTAATTGTGCTACTGAGTTTGTTGGTTTAAAAATATGTACTAAGAGAGCCATTTTATTCTCCCGAATATCACAACAGCCTCTATGGAATGAACAATGTCAATATTTCCCTGTCCTGAAAATTAATTTGATAATTTCTTCTTATAAATCGAATATGGACATTCTAGTCGATTCAAGTCAAATACTAAATGATAAGGATTAACAATGAATGACTAGCTGTGCTATGCGTATTCACTCTCCTTAATTCGGTGATGTTAAGCCTTCTTCGGTACATGGACTAGCTAACACACACATATTCTTTTAAATTCTATAGTAGATATTTAGTACGTTCAGATACTAAGCACGTCCAACCAAATACTGTTAAGCTTGAGATGAATTCGGTAAGCTCTAGAAAGTACCACGGATTTAAATATGTAGTCACAGATTCGTAAAAGGCCGGCAACGCACACGCGAGCCTTCATTGAGAGCATTTAGAGTGTCCATGGGCGAAGGTATAACTTAACATTAGGCTCCTGTTCTTTAAAAGAAACAAAAAACAGATCAACCAACCTGAATATTCTACGCTACTGTATAATGATGTAATGGAAAAAAATCTCCTATTGAAAAAGTTTCCAACTTATTAGTAACTCTTAAGATGAAAAGCTTCATTTGCAGTATTACTTACAGTCAAGAGATAAGGAATCAGAACAATACAAAATAATAAAGACCGATATTGCCTTTTTTTATAAAAAAACCTTTATAGAAATTAGTGTCACGCTTTTAATTAGTTGTTTATTTAGATCGATTTAACTTTGTAGGTCACCTCATAGCTTAGATAGGAGTTATAAGAATAGTTCTTCTTTTTGATGTTTTTAATTATAACAGCATTCCAAAATAATTATGTTTTTACGGGATGTTTAACTGTAAAGTTAAGTATGTCGAGTTTACAGCTCATTTGAGGACGTTTTCTGAATGGCCCGACGTTAAATTGATGACGTAGGAAATTAACGAAAGCTTTTACTGAGCTTTTAAAGGACATGTTTCATTTACTGTTTATGAACCTTCAAGTTGTTAACTGCTGTGTTTTAAACATAGAGCATACTTTAGCTATATTTACATTTTTTTTATAATTCTAGTTGCGATATATTTTTGTTAATTTTATGTATATCATGAGACATAAGTTTTATCTATCTGAGGTATTTTTTTAATTCTTGGTCTGCGTATTGAGAGTGAGATCTATATTAATAACTAGCTCTGCCCTGGAGTTTCACCTGATTTAATTCCAGGATGATATATATCAAGGTTTTAGGCTATATAGCCTTCGGTAAATGGACTATCCAACAGAAAAATATGTTTTTGAACTACTATTTTTTATAGTTTATAAGATGATCGCGTTCAACAAAATTCACAAACTTTAGCTTTGTATTTATAATATGTACTACAAAGTACATATCTTTACTAAAGTTAAATAAAATTTATTTAATAGTTTGTGATATAACGGATGTAAAAACTGAATTATAGTTAAAAATAGCATTTCAGTGAGCTATTGTTACTGTAAATGTAAAAAGGTTTTCTTGAACAAAGACCTCGAAAATTTTCAGTTTCTGCAAAGCAATGTAGAAACATCTTTAACAAATAACTAGGTTTCAAAGCTTTGTCACTGCTCTACTTCACATTATTGTGTCAATAGGTCATACGCATACCTAATTATAGCGAATGACATTTTACTGATATAATTGACATAGTTTTGCTTTTAATTCATTTAATAAATATGTAATTTTTGCTTATAAGTGCAATAGACCTAGTTCACGAGCTCACATGATAAAGCACGCATCATATAATGTGCGAAAACTTTTGTCAACGATGAATATTTTGACTGCCATCAATGGCTGTCAAAGTTCTGTGACATTAGTAGCAGAGGGCCTAAATTGTCTTTGTTACGATGTGTACGTAACACACCGAATATTGAAAAAAATATAATTCAAAGGAATGTCATAATAACGATGACAGGTCAAAGGTCTTTTCCACGAACTTCCGTTAAAGGAATTTTCTGTTCCGTTATTATTTTTCTTAGGAAGCGCACAACTTCTATAGTCGCTGTACAATGCTTGCACGTTTGGATTCGAACGTTGTTAAATTAAACTTTAAATTTATTACATTCCATACCCAATCGTCATCGAAGACAGAGTGAATGAACTATACTAAAGTAGTATAGTAGTGGTAGTAGCATAATACTGTAATATTACAGTGAGGTGATATAGGCGGATAAAAATTAATATATCTGATATCGAAATATCAGTAGGTCACACGCACATAGATGGATGGTCTGCAGATTGCTATCGCCTCACAATAGATCATTAGATACCCAGATAGCATCGCGACTCGGTAAGCTCCTTGCTAATGTTTGGCATAAGTCACGAAACTGCTGGGAAATTACTGGTCTACAATAAACAATGTACTGAAAAATTGTGATTAAAGTACCCAATTATTCAATAAAATGTAATTTTGTGGATTTATTAAAAAATATAAATAAAATATGTTTATTATGGAATATAAGATACAGGTATCACTTATCACATCATTAAATTTGTATCGGTAGACATCCCAAATTGCTTACATAGTGCTTTACTATAAAAATTATATTTGAAATTAAAACAATAATAATTCTCAGTTTAATGTTATGAAAATCCAGTGTTTAATAACATAATAAATTTTTGATTAAGTCAAGAATTTGGCCAGTCCGTGTCTTGCAAACTAATATTTTGTTGAACTCAGGATTTATTCACGACAATTAAACCATAAATTCGTATAAAAGCATTTCGTACTATCCCGCTAGATACTTATGACTTATACCAAACAGAAACTTGCGCAAAGCAGCTTACCGGTACAACGTCTATGCCTTTAGCATTAAGCGAAAAATGTCTCATTGTTCTCAGACAAATTACCTTCCTACGATACATTAAAGCTTGCAATAAAAGCTCGTTTTTTGAACTTGAACCTTTTAATTTTGTTTTTTTTTCGATTTAAGTTAACACGATTAATCTCTTTAGGTTTTAATGAAGTTGGGTGCGTTTTTAAACTTATATTCATTTTATATAATTTTTTACTATGGACCTAGTAGGTGTTGGAAACTGTAAAGAATGAATATTCATATTTTTTAGCTCCATCTCCTTTTCTGTTCAAGACAAAAATTCATCTTTTAGCAAATGAGGAAAATTATTCAAATGATGTTCAATTATGTATCCGTATCTTAATTCAGCCTTCCATCATATTATCGCGAAGGTAGTTCTAGAGCTACCTCATAAATAAGCAAGAGACTTGTGTCTTGCTGTAAACACTAGTCTAAGAGCTAAACAGCCGGTATGCTATTTATGGTGTTCAATTATGAGTCTTCTTTATATAAATCCAACACTTTTAGGCCTCTATAGGGTGTAAAACCATATACAATCCACCGCAAGTGCCTAGTACGGGCTAGCGGTTGACACACGTTTTAGTTAGACAGACAAAAAAACAAAACACAAAAACATGACAGCTCCCTCACGGTGTGAAACATGAGTAAATGTTTATGAAATGATATGAAAAATCTATTCAGCGCTAAATAGCAGCGTTCCGATGGACGGTCTTAATTTTATGACAAGTTCTACAAAGTGTACGGTTTTCTTTTTAAAACTTACTGGCTGTGCTTTGCGGTTCCACCCGGATTAATTAAGACGTAGCACGATGTTCTAAGCCTAAACATTTTCTCGCTAAATAGACTTAAATACAAAAATATTTTTTTTTTGTTAGACTTACGGTATCGCAGACTTTTTTGTATATATTAATGTTTTCTATAAAATTGTAGTATTAAATATTTTTTAAATCAGTCCTGCAGTTTAGGAGCCTATTTAATACAACAAACAATCAAATCTATCCTCTTTATAATATAAGCGTAGATAAAATATAATAATTAATATTTACAACACTAAATAAATATAGTATTCATTCTACTTAGTGTCTCAGTAAATGTTGTAGGGACTTACCCACAGGCGAAAACATTAACATTAGTGGAATGCTAATATATTCAGCAGCTCTTACGCTAAGGCGCACCCAGTGGGGCGGTTAATTCAGTCAAACACTCCAACATCCGCGACGTCCTCAGGCGATGTAACGTTACCCTATACATTTTGAACTCTACCCCCGACCCCAGAACATAGAAGTTGTAGTGGTAAAAAAGTATGGGTTTTAAATCTTTGCAAAATTATTTATCTTACAATTCACACTCTTAAAATAACCCTAATGATTTAATAATCTATTTTATTGTGTCTTCAGTATAATGAGTAACTTTTAATATGATATCAACATGATATGGTCGGTAATTTCCAATAAGAACGTTACAAAAATGAAATATCTATATGCAAAATCAAAAAAGACCTCATAATTCATAAAAAATACATTTTGCATACCTTCCGATCTCTAATAGGGTATATTGTTTATGGTGAAAACACTTATGTATATTTTCAATACAATATCACCTAATTTTATGCAAACTATAGTTATACCACTGAATAGGTTCGTATACTGCATCAAAACCTCGCATTTGGCGATTAGACGCAAATGCTAGCTAGCTCTAGATGAAGATAACTCAGTTATGAAAGCAATGATGACAATTAACCAATATTTTTCTATAGACTAAATTTTTAGTGTTGGAAATATAAAAATGACCGTGATAAAATGTTTCGTGGAGATAGGTAAATCATATTTTATTATTTTAGTCGTGTTTGATTATAAATATGTTGGCCTAGTGGCTTCAGCATGCGACTCTCATCCCTGAGGTGGTAGGTTCGATTACCGGCACTGCCAGGCACTACCGGGATTGCCAATGCACTTTCTTTCTATGTGCGCATTTAACATTCGCTCGAACGGCGAAGGAAAACACCGCGAGAAAACTCGCTTGCCTTAGACCCAAAAAATCGACCGCGTGCGTGAGGCACAGGAGGCTGAACACCTACTTGCCTTTTAGATTAACAATGGATCATGAAACAGATACGAAATCTGAATCCCAGACCTAAAAAGGTAGCAATGATATTTTTTTGTATATATAATATTATAAATATGTATGGCATTATGACTTCTTTTTTATTTTTATCTAATAATACCACGGTTAAACATCCATATCGATAAATACCTATCTAATCTATACCGACACACAAATATACAAATTTTAAAAGTCTGGTCCCTGTGGCAGTGTACTTTTACGCCGGCTCCACATGTGGGTCCCAAAGCTCGTACCAACGTTGGACTGCAAACTCGGTGAGGCGTACACACGTTGGCTAATAAACTAGTTCTGTCCCGTCAGGGCCAATGTGAAGATGTCCGATACAGAAATCGAAACTGCTCTGAGCGCGTTTATAGTAATGATGAGTGCACATTTATATTTGTTACTAAAAAAAATAAAAAAATGAGAAATTCATTCCCATATTTTGTTGAATGGTGTGCCATGAATCAGCTATTAAATTTTTATTTTTATGACCCTTTCGAGTTGCGCCCCATATTATTGGATGTGCTTGATAAAGTTCAATAAATTCTATTACTTTTTCATTTGTCCATGCCGGTGGCGATTTTGTGGATGAGGAAGCCATTCTCACTCGACGTACGCACTCGCTGCGTGTTGTAACAGAACTGAGCAAAGCGCCAACGTGTGGACAGATCGCGAGCGTTGGCGCAGATTCCTTTGATGAAACCGACACGAGCCGGCCAACTAGCAACACTCGCCCCAACGTTGGGACCAATGCCATTTTCTAGATCCACACGTTGGACGAATAGCGTTGGGGCCAATATTGGGGCCAACGTGTGGAGCCGGCCTTAATGTTGGCAGTAACGTTGGCTGAACTGAGCAAAGCGCCAACGTGTGGGCAGATCGCGAGCGTTGGCGCAGATTCCTTTGATGAAACCGACACGAGCCGGCCAACTACCAACACTCGCCCAAACGTTGGGACCAATGCCATTTTCTAGATCCACACGTTGGACGAATAGCGATGGGGCCAATATTGGGGCCAACGTGTGGAGCCGGCCTCAAAGACATTTTCTTAAACGTAACTGTACAATGTTTTTGACCCAAAAATTTGTAACGAACAATCACCTACATGTAATATAATATGATGATAAGTTATATAATAGTCTATGACAAATTAAATTGAACGAACCTAAAAATATTTGACAACCAAGTGAAATTTTTTTATTTCATTAAAAAACAAAAGACAATAAACGTTTTGAAGCTAGAAACGAATTGTATTGGAACATTAATAAAAATACTATTTCAAGATCAAAATTAGCCAAATCGGGCCAGCCATTCACGAGTTTTAGCGGGATAATCGAGCAGCAATTAACGTTTATATATGAGATAAGAAACTAAAAATAATCCTTATGTAGTCCCTATATCCTAATATGTAAAAACGTAATAGCATTTCAGACTTATTAAGTTCCATGTCAAAGTTACAACATTAATTTGGTCTGTGATTCACTCACTTATGACTTTAGAAACTAATCTATGTTTGTTCATATTTGCTGACACAGCAGATCGTGTTTATATTTATAGCAAGTTGAAATTATTCAATATTGAATTTGTAACGTAAATATTGATTCAATTATATTTAGTACACTTAATATACTAAAAGTACTAAATATATTTATTGAATAATTAAAAGCAATATAAATAGTTTTAGAATACAAAAAATTCTTTTCCTACTAAGGACCTACTCCTTATACGCACATAGAAAAAAATTCTCAAATGCATGGCAACATACAAGGCAAAAGAAGCCATGAAGTAATAATAAAAATATATTTTTTTTGTTTTTAATCAAATTTAGAAAGTTAATAGAATTATAACCACGTATTAACTCTCTTTTGCTGAGTTCGATAAAACAATAATTATTTCGGCTTGGAAAGAACAGAATAGTATAATAATATAAATATATTACAATTCTAAATAAATATATACAACAATGAACTCTGCCCCTTAGCCCTTTGGGCTGTTCTGCTCCTACCACTCAGCAAAAGGCAGAACGGTACCTATAGATTTTGATTTTAATTAAATGAATATGTACTTAGGTAAACTTGATACTTGGCACATATCTGAGCGATCTACTCGAAACAGCAACTTCAAACTTCGACCATCTCGAGAAGTTAGAATCTAAGTAACTTTTGAGTCTGTAATATGAGGTTAAATATATGGTTTGAAAGTGGATTTGCTTCGTATGAGTAAATAGTAATTAACTTTAATATTAACTTTTAGGTTGGGACACCAATGAAAACCGAATTTCTTTGTGGTTAGAAAAATAACTAAGTTTTCGATTCTAATAATAGATAGCAATTTGAAAATAACTATTACTCAAAAAGACATAATAAAAATAAGATATAATTGTAGGTAGCCGTTTTTCTTATCATATAATTATTAATGCCCTTTGTGACGTATACGTCGTCCTGGTTTGGCACTTAGTAAGCTATTTTTTCTGGAATTGGTAAGCACTACCAGCACATATTAACAATTTGTTTCTCTGTATCACCAAAAGTGCTTAATACTAGTAAACATTGTATTCAGTAAAACTTTTTAATGAACTACATTTGAAACCCTTTTGGGGTAGGTCGAGTACGGTAGGATATTTCAAACACAAAATGTTGCTGAACAATTATGCCGCTCCTATTAGGTATTTGAATGCTAAATAAATAATGATCTACCTTTGCACCGGGTCGGCGTTCCAAGCTTTTAAACCCCTACTATTTGAATTATCTTATAATAAGATACCTGATCAGTATCACCTGCTCGGAAAGAACCTTGGGGCTTTTTATTAGACAGGATATCTTAACATTACAATATACAATATATATAAGAATAAAAGTGTAAATAATGAGTAGATGTGAATAAAAATTGTAATAGTTTAAATAAAAGCTTCAATTATTATTTAAACAACCCCTTGTGACGGCTTAGAATGCGGCTTAGAATGCAGAATGCGAGTGATTGTGATTGGTCAACAGCGTCTCTGGAGCAATAGCAATCAAGCGATAGTCTTAAGTAAACATGTACAAAAACGTTCGAACTATTGATTTTAAAGAAATACATATTTATTACAGTAACGCCAATATTGTTCTCCGTATAATGAGATACTTCTATAATTACTATTTGTAAAGATTTATTTAATGGCGTAAAAGAACATTGCATTTAGTAAGTTAGTAATAAGCTGTAAATCTTTCTCAATAAATAAAAAATATCAATTTAAAAGACGGTCTTCATACCTCGAGAAAAGTTGGAATAGACGCAGAAATGTGTCCGTTTCTAAGTAAAAACAATTTCTGTTTCGAAGTGAAACTCGAAGAGCCTTTGGTAATTTCAATATTTATTTAGGCTGCTATCTGATTCCCATCGTCTTGTTCGGCTCTTTACCTTCCCAAATAAAATATTCAGCATTATTTTCACGTGCGAGTTCTGCTGGTATTTCATTTTTGATAACCATGGAATTTTAGTTTAGCCCTTAATAATTGAAAGGGTACTGGTATAACGAAAACAAGATAATGCGCGTGACTTCGTCTGCTAAGAAATAAAAAGGGTGCGTGTACTTATGTACGCGCGTAAGAAGTTATACTCCTTTGGCATTATTAAAAATAGCTTTTGATTGCATGCAAATAATTAATTACAATTAAATAATCAAAGACTGGAAAAGGAGTCATTATAGTCAATAAAGTTCAGTTTACATTTGAAAAATTAAATAAATAAATGTTTATTATTATTCTCTTACATTAAGAGTTACATAAATTCTATTATTATTCGAATGTTGTTTTTAAATTATGTCCAATGCCTACGGCATCTTCCGTGGGTAACTTCATTCTGATAATTTTGTGTCACGGTGCGCGCGCATCGTAAAATTTCACTCTCATCAATTTTTCATAACGCGCCTAAAGAAGTTTAACTTGAAAAATAGATGTCTTTTCACGGAAATCTAACTCTAAGTATGGTTTAGTATTTAAAGTATTAACAGTCTTATACTATCAGTTAATAAAGGAGTACTTATAGACATTCATTTATGGATCAAGGGTACAATTATATAATTAGGTGCTACATCCATTACTCTTAGTCTGAGATATATATCTCTGACCTTTCTTAAGATAAATCTCTTCCAATTCCAAACCTTCTTGAAGCTTTCTGTACTCAAGGCACGCGTTGATTTTTCTTCGTCGATGATCGCGCTGGTAGGAGTGCGTCAAATAACAGGCATAAGGGATTATATTATATTTTCGTTCACCAAATGTACAAGTGTGAACATATAAATAAAATAATTGATTTAAACACGATGGCAAAGCGCCGATCGGGTGGCCACTAAGCCAAAGCTTGCTAGGAATAGCAGAAATATTACAATACTAATAAATTTTTCACTTTTCTATAGAATAAGCAATGCACAAAAATAGTTGGTTTATAAAATATTCAACATAATATCTTCACGTATCTTACAAGATATTGATAAAAAGGGTGAGTATTTACAATATAGGTTTCGGGTCTATTATTTATAGGTCATAAGTTATGGATAAGAGAGTGTTTAAGGGAAGTTATTTGGAAATCATGGGTAGGACGGAAATTGGATTGTTTTGTACGATTTTTTAAAAGATTGTTGTTTTGTCTATGATATAGGAATAAATGTTTATACTTTAGAAGAACAACTTAGCGTTACTTAACTTCGTTTGCATGATAATCATGCTTGTAAACAAAACACAATCTGAACATTAATTAATATTAGTATAACGAAAAATATTTAATAAATAATTTTAAAATGACAGTGTATCTCCATACTGTTATGTTAAATTCGCATGTTAACCACCAATTAAACAAAAACACATTATTTCTATGGAAAACGGTTACATCTTCAAGCCCATAAGTTTTAAATCGTTTAATGGCCCATAAACTCGAATATGCTCGAATAGCCATATTCCACACCTGCACGTACAAATTTTATTAATTTTAATCTCCACTCGCGTGCTGACACACATTAACTTTCTCCGTTGAAACATTACACTCGATAAAATAACTAAACAAAGATATCCGTACGAAAATACAGGCACGGAATTAAGGAATATAAAGCCCGTTTCACATATTATTATATACATATAATATGTGATATGTATTGTTTATTATTAGTCTTGATGTTAAGAATAGTGTTTAATTAAGAAATCAAATCAAGAAATCTATCACTCCTTCCTTCCTTTCCTTCCTTTACCATCACTACTTAGAGGCCCCAATTATGGCCCTTATCAACGTATTGAGAAAGTTAAGTAAAAAAGAAAAAGAAAAAAAAGAAAGCACCAACAAATTAGTGTTTTAAATTATTATTTTCGCTACTTAGAGGCCCTATTATGGCCCTTATCAACGTATTGAGAAAGTTAAATAAAAAAGAAAAAGAAAAAAAAAAAAGAAAGCAGGTGAGGTTCCTTTACCATCACTTACACCTTTAAAGTAATATAATTATTTGAAAAAAATATAGCACGATACGAAATACAATACAAATTATAAATTATTTCTCATGTGTGTGTTTGTTAAACATTAGAAATAATGTACCTATGTCTTTACCTCGTAGCACCAACACATTAGTGTTTTAAATTATTATTTTCGCTACTTAGAGGCCCCATTTATTGCCCTTATCAACGTATTGAGAAAGTTAAATACTTCGCAGTACGTCCCAAGGTACCAGCCCTTTTAAAGCATCATTAAACGTGTATGAATGCGATAAGCTGTATTGTTAATGAGGTACTGTTTGATTAATGCGATACCTGTAATTTACGCGGTCCGAAATACCAGTTTTTTTATAAAGGAAGGTAAAATATTTTATGAATAAAATATTGTGGAGGAAACATTACTCTTGAACATTGTCTTGTTTTATTTATATGATTTGCGCTAATACAATAAGTGTTAGTCATGTAAAGCTTTTATTTTAAAATTCCATAGTAGTTTTTTGCAGTTCTTGTGTTTGTGTAGTTTAAAATAACGACATCTATACTTATATTATAAGGAGGAAAGATTTGTATGTTTGTATGTTTTAAACAAATAAACACAAAAACTACTGGACTGATTTAAACGTAATTTTACTATTAAACTGAAAGATTTTCCCTGATAAGAATAAGCTATTGTTATTGGCATATTATTTAAATAAAAAAAAGTGAATCGGTAACTTATATCACTGTTCAAACATAATCTGATTTGTTTATGGTTTATTATCTTCCCAAAAGTAATTGCTGATACCGAGTTTTCAAATGACATTTACGGAAACCATTTTTATTCTAAGGAAATTCTGAAGTCTTAAGTGCACGCGAAAGTAGCCAGAGGCGAAATCTGGTGATCTATATAAAATTGCATTTGTCTTCGCAGTAAAATTTATATATAGCTATTCCTGAAGAATAAACCGTCTGCATTTCCTCCGAGGGAAATGAAAACTGTAACGGAAAATTTGCGTTAGTTTCGAAGTATGTTAACATATTTTATAATTTTCAACCAAAGTATAATTTTGCAATTTTTGTCCTACTTGCAAATGCTATTTAGATTCAAAGCAACTTCCAATCTTTTGTAATTAAATATACGTTTTTTTCGTAATATTCGAAGAAAAGGTATATTTCTATTACTATAACTTTCACCCGTCGTAAACAAAAACAATTTTATTCAAATATATCAAAACTACAGAAAACCTTTTTATATTTTTCTTATTAAATAAAGGGGAACTGTCTCCAATTTCAAAATAAATGTTTCGTGATTGTTTTATTTAGTCCAATTAATCACTCGCTTTATCTTATGTCACAAAATTTAGTCGAAACTATACACAAAAGCGTACCAAAACAATCACGCGACGAAGGCGATGAAAAATAGACGAATTTTTCGAGTGAGTTAAAATAAGTCAACTTATTTAAAATTATTCACCCTTTTACCAGAAAGCGAGGCTACATAGGGCTGTCCATGATTTTTGGGATGTTTTATTCTGTAGGGCTATTGCTATATAGTGATAGTAATTTCTAATTATTGGCATTATAATTAGCTAGATAATCTCTTTGACTAAAAGTCGTTTTCCTTATCTTTTTACAAGTGATCTAACTATCAACAAGTTTCGAAAATACAATATTGAAATCCAGATTGAGTTCGGTAAAAGGAATCACTAGACTCCGTGTTCTTAAATGATTTGTCTGAAATTGATTTTCCAAAGCGATAGATAGTGTTTTTGATTCGACTAATGAAGCTGTTGATAAAACTGGTCATCGTTTTGTATACTACATAAAAGATTAATGTTATTTACAACGTAGAACTTCATATTTTTTAGTATAACGGTATTGCAATTACCGGTACTTGATAATATTTTCTACCATTGATGTAGCTTCCCTTGGATTATAAACATGTTAAAAATAATTTCTACTTACACAAAAAGATTTGATTTTCATTATTCAATATTACCATTTATGTGATTCCGGCAACCCTATTACCAGCTCTTACAAAATCCCTTTACTGTAAAGTTGGTGTACTAGTTTTTCAGTTTCATGGAAATTCCCTTTTTTGTGCTAAAAATCGAAAATGCATTGCTGACCAAATTCAGACATTTTTAGGACTCTCATAATTTCGTACTGTCTCTGGTTAAAAATCTCGCGAAAATTTTATGTGAGTGAAATTCAGCTCGACTCGAAGAGTTTTCTTATTTTTAAAAGTGGTATTTTTAATCATAACCAGTAGAACTATAACCCTTTGAGACTCTTGGGCCGTGAGGTTAAAAGTGCCCTGTGCACCCCACACCCCCACCCTAATTAAAGATTTAAGTTGGTGCCTGGTAGATACCCCAGGTGACCCCAGAGCTGATGCTTTCCTCGCTTAACGAATAAGTATCGCAATACAGCGAGGAAATGCTGCCAGTGTTAAAGGTACACTGCCACAGGGACCAAACTTTTTAAATTTATTTAAATTTTCTACTTACTAAAGTTTGATTATTATTATTACTATGTATGTAAATTATCAATAACCCTTTATATTATCTCTATATCTGTGTTTGATTATAATTTTATAGGCATGTTATCAGCATTTGCGCCTGACACACGCCGATCTTTGGTTTTTAAGTCGTACTAGTTTCCTCCGATACTCCCCATCCCCGTATTAACAATTAGTATTAATCGCATACATATGGATAACAATTCACTTATACGCAGGCGACGTTAAAAGCCACAACCTCGGGCGTCACACGATTAGGCACAATTGGACAATAATAATTTATTTAATTTTTATTTTTATCTCAACAACTTCTGACAATATTCTGTGTTACTCCCGAAATTCGAGTAGCTAATCTTCCAGCGAATTTGACCCACAATTATCTTTAACCTACCCCTAATCACGGACTATTAATGTTGGGAGCTGAGACCGATGGCATCTCATTCAATTAGATCCTTGTACAATACGGATTGAATGATCTGAATGATCGGTATTTTCTTTTGTCTTTCTCTAATGGGGTTTGATTACTATGAGCTTGTCTCTTTAGTATAGGAATTTTAGTTCATTGATTGGTTTCTGGGCTTATTAATTTTAAATATATTTACTATAGAGTAAAATTGTAGGAAAGGCACTACAATAGATATAAGATAGTCGATAAAGCAACTAAATACAATTTAATTCATTAGATTTGAAAGGGAGATTCAAATTATGCGTATTTGGTAAAAAAAAATATAATTATTAATTATTAATGAATTTATTTAAAAACACTTAATGTTCTATTCCTTGAACTATAATCGAGAAATTATATAAAGTAATACAGCGGAAGGTCTTATTGTTGAAATTGCTACGAGAAAATAACATAATAAAAAGTACAAGGAAGTAGTTACAAGTTTAAGATTTGGTACCTACTAATTTCATTTATAAGAAAGAATACAAAGAAATCAATAACAAAATATTAACGAAAACTTGAGAGAAGACTAAGTTTTTTTACGTTTAGAAATCACAAAGAGAGTAAGTACACTGCGATAGTCACGACTTTTCGCTATCGATAAAAGTTTACATTTAACTTTCTAGTGCTTAAAGCTCGTTACAAAGTCATTAAAGGCGGTCATTAGTTTTCTTTAATTAATCACCGCATACATAACTTGTTAGAAAATTAAGTTTTTTTTGAGCCTAAGGTAATTTACAACCCACGTAATCGTTTGTACTAAAGCTAAATTTAAACGTCTTGACCGTTGTTGATTATCAATACTAATCATCGTACAGAAAAATTTTAAAATCTTATTTTAATCTTGATAAAATATAACTCTTTGTTGAAAATAAGGTAGTTTTACCTTAATGACTATTTAGATCCTTTAGACCTTTTGAGATATCTAAACTATTCCTAAATAAATTTTTCTTTATGTTGCCTGGAAACAATCGCTTGAATTGTACTGTAGTACAAACTACTAGACGCAACGCAGCACAAGTAACATGTAACAAACGAGACGTATAATAACACAATGTTATTATTTTTAATATTTTCATCAAGTTTGACGCACCAAAGGGAATATCTAAATGCAGCGAAATAATTAGTTGGGACGAGACAATGCGCTCAACACAGTCTCCGTGTTAAGCTAACATCACTGTATTGTTGAGAATAAAACATTGGTAAGCATTTTAACCGCGAGCTCTAGAAATTTCGGTTTGGGACCAAAAAACAAAGATCTTTAGTATTTTATTCAAGAATAGATTTAAATTAATACTTATGTTAAATTAAGACGTTTAAAACATCAAATACCAATGGTAACATATGGTTTAAATTACATAAAAACTTTTTGAGCGGACATTCTCTAATTACATATTTTGGTGAACGAAAAATATACTGTAGAATTTGTGTATACTATTCTTGGAAGCTGTATGTGCTGTAGAGATCACATTTATAATGCAGTGACGCGGCTAGACGGGGGATGTGCCACCAATCACATTAAAATGAACCAACGCTACTTCACAGTTCTTTGTTCTGTGCAGCTGTATTATGTATTAGAATTTGATGATATTTATAGTGACACATTAGAAGCCAGATAAAAATGAAGAAAATTATTTTTAAGTGGATTCTGAGACAGCATATAGCATGATTCAGTTTGAAGAGGCTTATACTAATTACAATGATCGGTCATTGAAAAGCAAGCACGAGATTTTATCAGATATAGATTATACCACATTCTATCTGCTCCTTGACGGTAATTGTGTAAATTCCTTCGGTGGAAGAAACATTGCGTGAACTTCAGAATTAAAATCTTAATTTATTTAATACTAGATGTCCAGGTGAACTTGGTATCACCTTCATGTGTTTGTGTCAAAGTTTAGTAAATTTTTAAAGGAGACCAAAGAGATGGACCTCGTACTAGAGTTATGAAACACAAATTTCTAAACGCATCGATGACACACATATGACATCCAGTGACAATTTTTAATTCTAAAATAACAAAAGGCATCAAATGCTAGGAACAGTCTTTATTGGAAAATTCAATTGTTTTTTTTAATGTATTCCTTTACTTATTATTTATGTTTCCCACCGTTTTAACTGAAGACTAAACTTCCACAAATATTTCAAGCCAAAATGATCCAGCCATTCTCGAGTTTTGGCACGACAAACGAACACAAATTCATTTTTTTTATATAAATTCTCTTAACTTAATTTTGTAAACATGTTGTGTTTCGTAACAATACTCCAAAAAGATCTCCTAAGTTTAAAAAGAAGCCAATTTCGTTTGTAGCAACGTTTTGCGTCAGTTACACTGTTCTCTTTGTTATTAGAAATAACTTTTTTGTGGAGTTTAATGTCTACGAAAATAAACATAATAACACAATATACTTATACCGTTTCTTCAAAGTTAATCAAAAACAGGCACGCGTCTATTTGCGCTATGAATTTCAAACAAAAATCACTGGTGGTCAGATCGTGACTTTGTTTTTTACAAATTCTTTTATGTATCCGTTTCTCGAAACATTCAAGTTAATATTCACCATGAGTCAAATGTCAAAGTGAACGTCATCTACTGCTGGTTGCCTCGTGACAGGAATCCTGTTATATTTCGCTTGAGTTAAAGGGCCTTCAACAACTGCCACCTATTTAGCGTAGAATATTTAAAAAAAAAGGGTGCGTGTACTTATGTACGCGCGTCTGAAGTTATACTTCTTTAGCTAATGCTAAAGAAGTATTACTTTTAATAAGTAGTACTTTTAATAATTTAAAAATAGTATTTGATTGATATATTAATATTATATGTATTATTATTTTCTAATATTAATTAGTATTGATTTAAATATTCAATTTAAATCACTTCTGATTATAATTCAGACGCACATATTAAATTCGCACTTGTATAATGAAAAAAAAAAAAAGAAAACACGTGTTTTAAATGTAGATACTCAAAGCATGTGGATTAGTATTATAAATATAAATACACAGTGAACAGAGGCGGCGTGTGTGCCAACATGCGCCACTAACTTCATTCTGTTAATTTTATGTCATGGTGCGCGCGCATCGTAAAATTTCACTCTGATCAATTTTTCATAACGTGCCGAAAGAAGTATAACTTCAAAAACAGTTCAAATGTTTAAATATCAGAAATATATAGAGTCGCTACCCTTGGTATTAGATTTTTAATATTATTTTTCTTTATATGCTAGTTAGTGACGTGTCTAATATGCCTGACACAAGTGGTGGATTTTTGGCTCCTAGAAAATTTGGTCTACCTTTTCCGTCACTGTAAGCAAGTGGAATGTTTGAATGTGGACCTCATAGTTGTGGTGTGTAATTAGTTTTCGTTAGTACTACGATACTGAACACAGAAAAACATTCGAAACGTTAAAGATCTATCTAATCTTCCCTGATGTTGGTCAAGCATATTTATTAAATACATAATGCTTTACGAGAGTTTTAGAAAAATAAACGATAAAATCTCTCTATCTATATATAAGTTTTCGTAACAGTGACACACTGTCAAAAGAGATTACTATCACAAAATGTGCTGTGAATACTAAAAGAGCATTTCGTGAATCGTGATTAAGGAACGTTTGATCCTTTCTGAGAAAGTCTTTTTTCAAATCTATAGTCCAGTAAATGCAGTGTGTGTTTGGGGTGTCCGGGGTTTGTATTCCGGATGTAATTAAAAAAATGGTCGGAAACTGAAAGCATTCCGAAATTTGTTCATTAAACGCATACATTGGGATAAAATGTATAATTTATGTAAAGCTAAATTTATACTGGAGTAAGAGAAAATATTGCTCGTAATTTAGATCAAGAATAATTTAAACATAATATTTACATATTATATAATATTTATATAATTACTAGCTGATCCGGCAAACGTCGTTTTGCCATGTATATCATTTATAATAAAAAATAGGGGTTGATCGTAGAGGGGTGAAAATTAGGGATTGTATGTATTTTTTAATGCTGTATCATAAAAACATATATCTAAAAATCAAAAAATAATGATTTAGGGGTGGACTACCCTTAACATTTAGGGGGATGAAAAATAGATGTTGTCCGATTCTCAGATATACCCAATATGCACACAAAATTTCATGAGAATCGGTCAAGCCGTTTCAGAGGAGTTTAACTACAAACAACGCGACACGAGAATTTTATATATTAGTTTCTTTATTCTTAAATATAAATACCAACAAAGAGAGGAAAAGGAAGGAATGTTTTCCTTAATACAACTAATGACATGATTGCCATATATACGTGAGGTTAAAAAAGAACCTTTATGTTTTACGATAGTCAGAATTGAAATTGTTAAATTACATACTTAACAAGACATAAACATATAAGTTCTATCTATCTATAGGTTAGTGGACAGTTTATATCATGGTTTAGTTCTAAACATTAACTGTTCCCGCGGAAACCAAACCCAACATTCTCTTCACGTGTTACTCATATTGCCCTGCATACTATTCAAAAACAATACTATCCAAAATACTTCCAGTATTTCTTAACTCAAAAAATTATTGCACTTGGTCGCAATCGTATTAATACCACACGATTAACTATACGCCTGTAATTTGTGTAATGAATAAATTGTAAAACAAATTTTTAGCTATTTAAAACAAAATTAATTTTAGAGTTTAAAAAGAAGATATTTTTATTAATACCGTCATAATATGAGACTTGCTGGAAAACATGTCAGATTTTAATCTTCGGATATTTTGTAACAATTTTCGGAATGTCTCATTACGCTTTGGACAAGATTTAACGTTCATTTTCCCATGAATTTGGGATTAATTCAAGGAAAACGGTTTATTCAGAAAAACCCGGATTATCATACGAAATCCGATGTTCGTTAAATTGTATTTACATAAAAATTGCCATAATATCGTATTACCATGTTCGATAATTCATATTAAAAAATAAAATAAATCAGTTGTGCTACATACAACCTCTTTAGGGGTTGGCCTCAGATTTCTGAATCTGTTTTATGATCATTTTTAAATCTAATAGGCTAGTAGTTGATCAGCCTCCAGTGCCTCTGCCTGACACACGCCGTCGACTTTTTGGGTCTAAGACATGTCATGTTCTCACGATGTTTTCCTCCGCCGTTCGAGCAAATGTTAAATGCGCACATTGAAAGAAAGTCCATTGGTGCACGGGGATCGAACCTACGACCTTAGGTATGAGAGTCGCACGCTGAAGCCACTAGGCTAACACTGCTCTATTAATTCTTATTACATCTTTGTATATATATAGATTGGTGCATTATATGGGTTGTAAGACATTAGCATTAACGGCCGTAAACTATTTATAATAGTAGATTAATAATCATAATAGTGCAATTATATTGATTCAAACAGGCCTATGGCAGTGAATTGTTCCTTGTCAACCTAGATCGCCTATCGACTTCGTCATGATGCCGTGAATGTTTAAAAGATAATTCCTGGGATATAAAACGTTCTAAAGGCAGAGATACCAATATACTTGAAAAAGAAAATCATAGATAGGTGTATGTCTTTCTTATGGTCAATCATGGATATATGACTGAAACACAAATAAATAACAACTTGTCAACGAGGAATGGAACCTAGTGTTCTTAATTAAAACCAAAGGACAATATCAAAGGAACAGATATAAAAAAGAAAATAAATATTATTAATGCACTATCCCCTTACAACTTAAGTGGAAATAGGAGGGCCACACCGTTCGCATCAACAATGGCTGATGGACAAACAGGGTAACAAGGTGGAAAGGGCTACCATAGAATAGAAGTCGCCCTCTTGCACGGTTGGCTGACGAGCTTAGCTAGAAGTTCGTGGGGATGATTGGAAGACAATGCTCAAGATAGAGAGAGATGGATTCGGTTGGAGTAGCGATATAAGAGGTCCTTGAAAAAAAAAGTGTTCTGTAAAATTTTAAGTGTGTGTATTTTTTTGTAAATATGGATGTTTGAAGGAATAAATGAGGATTAATTATTTTTATTATGATGTAAATTACATGTTTAGCATACAATCGGATTTCTAGTGATATTATAAAGTAAAAAAGCTGTTCAAGAAATACATACCCGAAAAATGCCCTTTTACATGTTTTAACGTTTGTATTAAGGTATATTTAAGATGAAATTGTCAATACTTTATCCTAATTGTGTTTGATTGATTTTCGCAAACAGTAGATTACCTACTATATCTTTATTACGTAGTACAGATACAACGTAGTAAAATTTTACCGTAGGGTAAATAAAGGGTAAGTCAAAAACTTTAAGTAAACATTGATTTTATTAGTTTAATTCTAGCTAATATAATAATCGTTACAACAAAACAATTTTTGCTTTACGAAAAGGTGTACAACGCCACCTTGCGTTTGTCTCTAAAACAAAACTTACAGTTTCCTGTGGGAACAAAGGGTTGTCGGAAAGTAGTTCCCACTTTGCAGCATAGATGGCGTTGTAACAGAAAACTAGAAGTAATAATTTGAAATTTACAGAAAAAACATTAGTCAATGGTTTTAACAATAATTATTAATTTTAATATTTATATTTCTGAAATACAAGTTAGCCTGTATTAAGTTACCTCTGGTGAAGATAATTTTTATTTATATTGAAAAATTGTTAGACTTGTCTATTTTTATTGGTTTATGGTTGCAACTCATTGAGATTTTAATTTTTAATATGTCTACTTTGAACAATTTAAAACACCAATAAATAATATTTCCACCCATGTTATAGAAGTATTACTTATTCTAAGTAATAAACAAGTCGTTAAATAATAAACTCCAGACAGCCCTTTCAGAAAGTTTGTGGAAATTCTTAATTATGTAAATATATGTAGACTTATTCACAACGAATCATACGTTAGTACTACCAAGATACACACAGCCATTTCGATTAATACATTTTAGTTCGCAACAAAAATTATTTTGTTTTTATAAAAATGATAACGTGTAGATCATATTGATCTTTATATCCTTTATCTTTATATGTCGATAAGATGTCTATAATATTGCGTGGTGTTGCCATTCTAATAAAACAAATAACTTTGTGTTCCCTAATACATAATCTCTAACATAAAAATCTTCAGTGCGTGTTTTTGTAATCCTGAACGGCTGGATCGATTTTAGTGCCGTGATTTTTTTAATTTGTTAAAACATTTAAAATTTTCTATCTCAGTCTATCAGATCCGCCGGTCTCTGAATATTGTTCTAATTTAATACAACCTGTTAAAAAATCTAGCATGGGTTAGAAGCTAGAGCGAACAGTTCTCTTTCGTGTCGGTTTGTTTTCATTCATGTTAGTCTTAATTTCGCATATAGAAAGAAAAATTTATAAACATAATTTATAACTTCTTAAACAAGTTATGATTTTTTGTTTTGATTCAAAAACAACGATATGATTTTAATAAAAATAGGTACATAATTGAAAATTAATCGAATATCTTACTTTAAAAGCTCACTGTGACTTATACAATTCAGGGTCCTACAAAAGAAGATCATTAAAAAAGCATCAACCCATTTGCAAGTGTTCTGGCAGTGTGTTATTTCTCATTGTCCTTTTCCTGTCTTCTATATAAAAGTAAAAATGTGTTTCTCACCCACCCATCAATGTGTATCGCAAAGAAAGATTATGAATTTATACCCGTCAGCTCCCCCTTTATTGTTTTAACGGAACGCAATATCACGTCTGACTGACAGACGGACAGACAACTCCAACTGATATTAGATACACCTACTTATCTGAATAAACGAAATTTTACAAAACAATCGATTTTTTTGGAATCAATAATTAACCTTGAAACACCGTGTCTTAGTCGAAAGTCCTTAATTGGAATTCTTAATAAAAAAAAAATATAATTATAAATATGATATATTTCGAAACAATCTTGCTACTTTTGTTTATTACGCTCTTCATGATTTTTATGTTTCTATTTAGTTTAAATTTATATTTGCATTATTATTTTTGCTGTTTGCCTATATTTTTCATCATTGCTTTTTTGTCTTATTTTCTTGATTGTTTGCAATTTCTCTGTTCTAATATTGATGTGTATGTTAGTAAAACTTGTAACGTCATATTTTTTTGTTTGTGCTTTTGTGCTTATAATGACAGACGTAAGAAAACATACAAAGACGTAGAATTGTATGCCGCAGATCCTATTCATATTCATACTCGTAAATTAATATAGTATAAAGTATTTTTTATTTCGTTTTCCATAAAATTACTGCATTATTTCACAATGGCCAGTCTAAACAAAGCGTCTAAACATTTCAGAAACCAGACAATTCCTAAATTATTTTTGGTATACGATACGCCTATTAGAACTTCTTGATAGCTGTCCGTTTCTTTCAGCGTCTATTTAAAAGCAACCAAAAGCAGCTTAATACATATAATTCTAACACATTTCAAATTAAACTTTATGTTAAGTGTATTAAGGATTATGATGAAATAACGGTAGATTTTATTAAAATTGTCAGTCTAACCTCTAATATTTATGGTAACATTGTGTGTCCAGCTTTCCATGACCTCTAGGATTGCCTTATAAGATCGTAAGTCTTCACGTTTGTATTAATATTTGTAAGATCTGAAGATCAGTCATAACTGGTTTTTCAGTTATGCGTTTAGAAACATGTCGTTCGGGCTGAAGCTGAGATGAATGTTAACATATTTTTAAGATATTGTAAGGGGCTTATTTATAGTTTTCGGAAGTGTTGTGCCATTGACAATCTCCGCTTGATTTATCAGAGGAAAACACCGATTATTATTTATTTATGAGTTGGATTTATTCCATAATTCAGTAGGATTTTTTATTTCAGATTTAAATAAATTACCATAGATGTATCACTGAATGTACATATATTTTAATCAAATTGGTTTCTTCATCACATTCATGATCGCCTATAAATACATACTATAAATTAAGGCTACCTTTACTGGCCATTCCGTACCTTAGTACTCACTTATTTTAATTTTTACCTACCCTTAAATATAGAACATACTCACAAATATTTAGCCTCAGAATAACGTGGACTACAGTTAACATTGTATATGTTAAAATTACATTTTGTTTAGTATGAGGGCTAACTTGTATATATCTTATACTTCTAGGCTTCTATATTTTTACCAATAAAGACAGAAGTTTCCTCTCATCACTCTTTTAAATAAAATAAATATTTCGTCAAATTTATTAAAACCGCTGAAAGATCAATTCTAATCAACAGATTCAGTAGCTATACTAAACATCCTTGACCAGTGAATATTAGCCGTTTGTATTAATCTCAATTACCCATATCGCCATTAATATCTGGCTTGACTTATAATAAATTATTCCATACAATGGTGCAATGCTTGCCAGGTCGCCTAGGTGTTGGATAAATTGCTCTTTGTGCGATGACACCGCAATTATGAGCTTTTGATCAATGATATTTTGCACCGTTGAATGGTTCTCTTTGTATATGTAAGAATCATAACCAATATACCTTTCTTAATATAATATATATAGAAACCTGTGGTGATACAACCTCCTATTTTATGCAAGTAGGCGACAGGGGCCTTAGCCTATGTATTTGTAAGACGTGCCAATTTCACGAATATTTCCAAAGTTTTTATTAGCAAGTAATAATTATTGTAACCATAGATGAATGAAGCCATCGGTGCATCTTCAGGGTTGAGTCGCGCGCCTAGCATAAAACTACGCTGGCGCAGCGAGCTATTTACATACATTTATTTATTCCGGCGGTGTGCAATTAGTAAACCTCTTTCCATGGGAGTGCCATGCTGTTGCTTTCGGGCTTAATACAAATGGGCAGGCACGATCGGGGCAGTACCACTGTCTTTGAAACAAGAAATACAGAAAACCGTGCCTTGAGGTTCATCATCGGACGCCGAGGCAGAATACGAAATTCCACCCGTATCGCCTCAACATCCAAGCTTCCACAACAGCCTTGCGATTCTGTAAGTCACTTTTCGATCTCTCACAGCGGCGGTCACGCTCAACTCAGTCGTAAAGCAGTCATTTTACGATTTGTTCTGATAAACAATAAACTACAAGCTCCCTCCTTATCAGAATGCCAAATCGTAAAATGACTGCTTTACGACTGATTTGAGCGCGACCAACGCTGTGAGAGTTCGAAAAGTGAGTTACAGAATCGCAAGGCTGAACGTTAAAAACGTAGTAGTGGAGGTAGTTATTGCCGTGCTCCACAACTATGTGGCATCGCAGTATTTCCGAACCAATTCGGCTTAGGGTCCTTCAAGAAAAGAGCTTACCAATTCTTAAAAGGGCGGCAACGCACTCGCGAGCCCTCTGGCATTGAGAGTGTCCATGGGCGGCGGTATCATTTAACATCATATATATTCTTCTATTAACAAATAAATAACTGGTGTGATGAAAGAATGGCAATAGAATGGCATGGCAAAAACGAGAAATATCTGATGAGAGTTCTGTCCATTTGTTTCTTTGCAAAAAAATGCTCGTCGGTAGGAGTGAAACCACATAGAAAAGTTGTACGCTGACCACCAATCTAGACGTACAGGCTACATCCCCATATTCTATTTTGTGATTCGAATTGAAACATGTTTTTTATCAATACATTGTTACGAAATTCGAGACTTGAGACTCTTCGATACCTTTTGTCCTAATTTTAACATGCATTACTGGTTGCCATATAGAAATAGATGCTTTTTATAACATAAGCGGGCAATCAAGCTTACGGGACGCCCAAAAAGGGCAGTCTTCGCAGCATAGGGATCCATTTTTGTGGGTGCGTTGCCAGCCTTTGAGGGAGGAGTATGCTCCTTTTTTAAACAGAGGTCGTATCTCCCAGAGAAGATCCCCACCTGGAGTAGATTCCATAGTACATCCTTTTTTCATAGTTTAAAATAACAGCGATTTAAGAAATAAAAAGTAATAAGGCAATGTTTTAGAATCCGCGAATAAATCATAATTCCGCCGTCGTACAAAAATTTCAAACTCCATATAAGTTCCCATAAAGCAACGAAGAACACTCGTTCGTATCTGCGAGTTTTGTCAACAAACGAATCCATTCGAAGACAGGGCTATCACATATTGAAATCTACGACTTGATTATGTATAATTTATCCTATATAACTAAATAATATATTTTTATCACAGAAATTTAGCATCAAAATATTATACAATATATGTAGCACATTTTCAAATGGCCCACAACACACTAGAATGCCACCCAACATAGTTGTCGATGTTTCAAAAAATTTTCAAAATTCAAAAATGATTTAATCATATGGGTAACACATTGTACACTTATGACTTGTCAGTAAAGAAATACATATTAATGCTTCTAATTTTACATTAGTGCCAGTTCTCAAATCAAGGGCGTAGAACGGAAGAGAAGAACTGGCAATAAACTCTGCGCCACTCTTTTTAATCGCCATGTTTTTTTTTTTTTTATTCTAAGTCATCCACTAAATTTCCGCCTATACCATTGAAATTTGTTTTAAGAACTATGATTATGCCCTCTTCTAACATCTCTCTTTAAACGGCAGCTCATATCTGAGCGTCGTGGTCAGCAAGAAAGCGACTGGAGCGGACTATCTCTTTCCACCGGTTTCAGTCCAGCGCGTCTCTTATGACAGTGTACAGTTTTGAGGACGATGAGTCTTTCACTTGATCGGTCCATCTGGTTGATGAACGAGCTCGTGATCTTTTGCCTTCCAAATTACCAACCACGATCTGTTTCTTTAAGTTCTCATCGCCTCTGCGCATTGTATGTCTTCTAACATAAGTAGAATATATAATATTTTTTCTATATACTCAAAGAAATCTGTTCAGCAGCTTAAGTAAAACACTTCTTCTTCTTCAGTCACGCTCTTCATTTCTGAAAGTCTCTGCGCCTGGGTGATGGTAAAGGACCTGTAAGGGTACTTACTTGATCGTTCCAGGGAGTAGATCGGCCTAGAGATCTGGTGCCCTCCACTCTGCCAGTCACGATAAGTTGTCTGAACTTTTGCATAGACATACATTGACTGTTGTCCAAGAAAACACTATTCATAACATTAAAACGTATGCTATCATTAAGGATTAATTCAATGTAAGAAAAAACTAATACAAATCTTTGTTAGTAAAGCACGAGAAATAAAAGTACAAAATAAAAACCTTCAAAGTAATAGGTAGCCCTATTCAAGTTCGATACGAATTCCGAATAATGGTTGAGACCGAAAACGATAAATCAAATCGACGGCAACGCGAAATAAACAGAAGCACAACTTTCATTTCATTCTCGCTTCGTGAAGTGCATTTTACTTGTAACGGACGTTACTATTGCAATTCGAACTTACTCGTTGTTAAAGAAAAAGATGAAAAGAATTCATATGCCTTAAAAGTAAGCGATTTAAGGCGTATCATACGTGACATATACTTTATTGACCTAATAAATCAAAGCTTAGCAATCTTACGTTTTATGATAATTTTAAACGTTTTGGTGTGATTGTAAAACAAGCCTGGTTCTTATTTTATATACGGGTTAATAATTCTTGCGTTTTTAATTCTTCTCTAAAATAATTGCGTAAAATAGTTGATGAATGTGTCATAAAAACGTGGATGTATTTTATATATAATTTCTAATGTGATATAGAGTATCTAGATGTCTTAATAATTGTGCATCTACTGACAAAAATGTAATAGATTGATTATACAAATTTCGTAAATGTGGTTGTATATTACCTTTTTTATTCTGCGTATAAAGTATATCATGATAAAGTCGTTTTGACATTCTTAATTCAAATAATCATTACATAAAAGTAGTTACGATATTGTTTAGTAGGGGCAACTTAACACTAACTAGAGGACAGCGCAGACCTCAAAGAAAGATTGTTTTGCTTGTGTAAATGGGTTAGGAGTTCGTCTCCCGTTTCACACACTTAAACTTTACACTCCTGTCTGGTTTTCTTTGGCGGTGTTCTTGAGCACTTTACGCGGTACTTGCTTTGTTTTCTCTTTTTATAGTTTTGAAACATTGTATTTTAATTGTGTCAAACAGTCCATATAGGTTTGTAGGTGTCAAAGGTTACGGCAAAAAAATATTTAATAATATTAATAATATATTTGTTCATGTAATTTTAAGCAAAAAAATTATACAATCACTTCGTATTTTGCTGATTTATGTAACAATAATGTTTAAAAAATCTAAGTATAATTTATAATTTAGTTTTAATTTAGGAAATTAACTAGGTATTTTCTAAGATCTCTTGTCACTCTGCTCTTTAATTCTTGCTCTTTCATCATAATTTTCCAATCATAGTAGACAATTCTCATAAAAAATATAAGGTTTGTGAAATGCCTTTCATCAAATAAATATACCTATATAAAAATCCTACTCATTTGCATATGAAACCCGTTACTCGCCGCGTGGAAAATTTAATCTCTTCGCTAATTAAAACAAAGTCCCTGGTCCAACTGACCTAATTAATAGACATTTCATACACAAATCTAATTTACAACTTTTTGTTTCAGGTATGTCACGTTTTTGGACTTTTTTGACTTCCCGCCTCACCCAATTAAATGGTGAAATGGGTATGTCGGTCGCGTTCGTTGTTATAATTTGTCAACCTCTTTGTGTTTTTAGCGCGAGAATAATATTGTTATAATAGCCAGTTGCCATATCCAATGTGTATGTTTCTGTATCGGGTTAAGCAGTAAAAAAATATCAGTGGCCCTACAACCTTTTTAGGTCTGGGCCTCAGATTTCTGTATCTGTTTCATGATCATTTGTTAATCTAATAGGCAAGTAGGTGGTCAGCCTTGGATTTTTTTGAAGCCGGTTTCCTCACGATGTTTTCTTTGACCGTTCGAGCGAATGTTAAGTGCGCACATGGAAAGAAAGTCCATTGGTGCACAGCCGGGGATCGAACCTACGACCTCAGGGAAAAGATTCGCACGCTGCAGCCACTGCTCTGCGGTTAAATAGTAAGTTATAAGAATACATTAGTAAAGTTGATCTATATACATGTCTGCGTAGTAAATTGTACGACGTTTGTGCCATTAACTCGAAAGTTCTCATGCAAAATGCCAATAAACATCAAACTGGGAATAAAAATAAACCTTTAGGTATGTTAAGCCAGTAAAAATGCATTGTCTCTGTCATGGAAGCATTACCGAACTATTTTAAAACGATAAGAGGCTTCGTGACGTAGGACGCGCTGAAGTCTGAACATGCACTTTAGTGAAATGTACATTTTGATCCTTAACGAGTATTTACGTGTTGATTATGAACCTTATTTCGTGTTAGATACGATTGATAATTGCATATACCTTGTATGTCGATATGGTTCTACACACAAATTTGTATGCATCTTGAATAAGAAAAGGAAAAATAGCTCTTAACAATACATGTCAGAGTTGGATTTGTTGTGACACTTAGGCTATTTTCTTTTAAGGATGTTACTATCAGATCAACGTGTCAACCAAAATGTTATTTTTGAGGCTTAAAGAACCATTAAGGCTCTTGTCTACAAGTATTTCTAATAGAAACAAAGTTGCGAAACCGTGAAAAAGACGCAGTGACTTTTGTTTTTCAAAATTGTCTTTGGCAATTCAAGACTCCTTTAATTTTTCATTGAAATATTTAAAGACTAACTTAACGTGCTCAAAAATGTATATATAGTTCATGTGGCTTATTATTAAAATAAAAGATCATCTATTCAATGTATCTTTTGGAGAATATTACATTTTAATTCATATCTAAATCGTAATCATATAGTAAACTTAAGTACACAGTTAGTAAAAATACTTTACTTAGGATTAGAGATAACTCATTAAATACACTAAGAATTAAATTAAACCTTATTTAGGATAAGATAAATATTATTTAAGATACAGAAATTAAAATAAAGAAATAATAGATATTTTCTTTACCCTATTTGCATAATTCCTAATTTAAATACATGAAAACTATTAAAACTGATCTCGTATAGCATTTAGGCCTAATAACAATTCAACAAATTGTTATGATAACGTTACTTAATAAAGCATGTAACGATAACAGTTAGCGATAATAACAATTACATTTATTGTGGCAATAACAGTCAGACGTTCAAGATGTTAGTGCAAGCTGTTCTGACTTCTAATGTTTTTGTATTTTTCATATAATCTGACAGGGTTTTTCTTAACCCATTTATTGAATAACTAACTCAATATATATTTAATAAACAAACATTTATACTACTAATGACCATGAAAAATATGACTAACTTAACATAGACAATAATATCAACATTTTAAATTACTACAATGTCTGGTAATAGGATCAGTGTTGTACTACTTTTCAGGTAATAATATATCGGATAAGTAGCTTCACAGATACCTTATATACATGAATCGTTGTTTCTATCTTTACAACAATTTGACAAATTGAGACGAATGTGACAATAGTTATAACAGTAATAGAACTTAGGGATTATAATGTATATAAATAAATAATAAAATATGTTTGTTATGGAATATAAGATAAAGGTATCACTTATTGCACGTCATTAAATTTGTAGGCAAAGAAGACAGAGGGTGTAGGCCGAGAGAAAAAGGCGGGCGTAAAAAACTCTCGGTACTCTTTTTAAAAATCGAATCATCATACAAAATGACAATGGAAAACAACACTTATTTTAAAACAAATATCGCAAACTAATATGATTTATGTATGACGGAGTGAGTAGTGATAGGAACGAGAAAAGAGGAACGTGGGCAATACATAAATAATGGTGCAAGTAGGTATTCAAGGATTACGCGTGAAGAAAGGAACGTAGGAAGTCAGAGGTAGGAACTGTCTAAGAACGATAGGAATATTGTCGTCTAGTGACAGGAACGACGGAGGAGGCAGAGACAGGGACCCATTGTTGACAAAGCAACAAACGATAACCTGAACAATGTCTCGAAAGCACGACCTGAATTTTAACAACAATAGGACCTGCAGATAAATTATTGAAGATCAGTAGGCTGCAATACTGACGTCAAAAATTTGTTTGTTAACATCAGCTGTTTAATCTCGACATTACAGTCTACTTTCTGAAGGCTTCTGCTTGTTTTAAACCGCTCAATCGAACCGAGGGCCGCACCAAACATTTCCTGTATTTATAGAACCAGAATCGACTACAGACTCAAACGGCATTAATAGGAACGAGTGACAAAGATTACTTTAATATTTATTGACTTTAAGTTTATGTTATGATACATTACCTTTAATAATAATGACGATGGAGTCATTATTATTATCGACCATTGACTAGTTGTTAATTTATTGATCTAGCAACATTGACAAATCAAATAAACCATTCGAATTAACGGTTATGAACTAATTTGACTTTGATGTTATTAAATTATAATGACAATAGATGACGCTAACAACATTGCTTCTACATTAATAATAAAGATTATGATATTACTATAGACTATCAAATAGTCTGTTAATTTCTAGATAATATTGGCAAATCAAATAAACCACTTAACAGTTTTGAACTAATTTGACTTTTATGTTATTAAATTATAATTACAAAGGCAGCTGATACCAGCGCCATTGCTCCGACATGTGCATTTGTCGACTCAAATATTATGTTCTATTACTTTTTGTTATAAAGTTTTAACTATAAATAGATTTCAAAAGTGTAAACCCAATGGTCATGCCAAGATTGTATCTAGCTGAAACCGTCTTTGTTTCTGCCCCACTGGACGTGAATATAAAAAGATAAGCTGGAACAATGCAGCTAATGAGTGTGAAGCAATACTGTTTAATGGATTAAAGGACAGGGATAATCTTATCGCTGTAAGCAAGTCGAAGAACGTAGTACACAAAAGTAAATAAATATAGTTCAAAAAAACTATAAAACACGCTTTTAAAGCACATCAAACTTGGGTTGGGCTGCTCGATAGACGAAAAATATGGCACAGAGCGCTCCACGCTTTTTCACAATAATACCAGTATTTTTTGTTCATTACCATTTTCAGCCTAAATTAGGAATTATTTTTCACTTTTTAGTTTGATGTGCTTTAAAAGCGTGTTTTATAGTTTTTTTAAACTATATTTATTTTCCACTTTTTAGTCCTAGTAGCAATACGTGTTGTCTCAATTTAATCGTATTGCTTTGTGGACTTAAAAAAATTTCATTGTTTTTTCGAGATAAACCTATGAAATTATTATATTGTCGCTGATTCTTTATAAGTGTACAAAGTTTGAATTAAATCTGTCCGTTTAAAGTGGGTCAAAATCGAGTCCGAAGCGACTCCTTCTTACATACATACATACATACATACAGGTGAAGCTAATATAAAGCGTGTAAAAATAGTACATGAGGGTTATAGTAACATTTTATAATTAAAGGGTAATTCGAAAAATGTATTCATTAACGGCATGTTCTTCGTATTTACTTCACTAGAGTGGAGAAGTAGTAGTCACGACTTTTAATTATATCTATATAGTACTCCTATTAAGGTACTTACGTAGGTGAGCTACACTCATTTAATTAAGAATACAGTGCATCCCGTAGGCTGATTTAGTAAGTAACGAATTTTGACCCTCAATTCACACAGGTCAACGTTTCTTATGCTGTAGGAAAGTAGCGTAAAGGTCAATATAGATAGCTGCAGCCTAAGGCCATTCAGCGCGGCGTAGCCTCAAATGAACTAGTATTGCCAGTTGCAAATAAATAGGCTTACGACGTGCAAATTAATTAACCTTTCACTGTGACGTGTGGAAGAGCAGTATATCAATCAAGAGGCCGCGCCGTTTCATTTGTCTGTCCGTGTACACCGCAATACTCGGGGGTATTCGGCAAATGCACTTTTTTCACTGTAACACAGTTATATTGAAACTGTCTGCCCGGTTGAAATCTATAAGCCTAAAGAATGGCGACTACCAATTATCAATTATTTACAAAAAATTTTAGTAAAATTCTTTAGTATACTCGTAATTTATAATATCGACTTATTTCAACGGCTTTAAGTATTTTATTTGTGTATAAATAAAAGAAAATGGAAATGTATTTTCACATAATTAGTATATTTTCACAGTTACTACTAATGCGATAGAACTACACAATAATATCTACAATTAAAAAACATTAAAAAAAATATAACTAATATTATAGCAAGCAACTCTTGTGAACTCATCCAGTGTATAAACAAATAGGTCTACCTAGTTATATAATCCCGTGTGTCACCACCATAGGATAATTATATTTTATATAAACAAAAACCATTGCAACATAGTAGTACAAAGATCCTTTATATTTCAATAGCCGAAGTGCTGTTACATGATTTACGAACCACTCTTACATGATTTACGAACCACTCTTAGTTTTTACTAAGTAACGTTTCCTTGTAGAGCGTGAGAACAATGTGTCAGCACAACGGTCACGTAGGCCTTTAAGAATAGGATATAAATATAATAGAATACTTGTAATATTTAGTATTAAACGGACCTCAAATCGGACCGGTTGTATTCATTTTAACTTTAAGTTTTTAAAAACCCTTTTTTCGCGGACCCACTACTTGACTGGCGCTGAGGACAGGATAGTCGCTCTAGCTGCACGTACTTCTCAATTATCGGTTCGAGCATCAAATTCTGCTTACCTAAAAAGGGGAAACTACGTCGCGATTGCTAAAAACGGCTATTCAAAAGAACAAATAAATTTGTCAAGAACGCAAATCCAAAAGCGTTAAGGGTGTTTTGTGCGAGTGTTGAGGCAGCGATGTACTGGTAAGTCACCTTTTCACCTTTCAAATCCAGCCCTCTCCACTTTTCTTTTGTTATTTTGAGATCGACATCTCTCATCTTAACGATAGTTTTAAGACTTTGTTAGAGTTAAATTCGTATAAACGTAAATTGTAATAAGTAAATTAAAGAAACATAGAAGTAAGTAGGTTAGTGCATGAAATTCTGCAACCCCTAAAGTAAGTGTACCTAATTATAAGTTAGATTCACATCAAATTCTGTGAGCTATAATTATTGAGTAATTGTGTAATTATTTAATCAAACAATTCCTGAAAGAATACATAAAACCCAAAAAGAAATATTTTATATATTTCGGATATACGGAACATCGCAAACAATTCAGCAACATGGTAATTAGGCTTTTTAAAGGTGGATCAATTCAATTTTATAAGTCTATGGAAAGAATCGTTTTTATTGACGATGAAAATGAACAGAATGCCGTTATACTGAAATTTCATCGCGGAAAAACCTGTCACAGAGATATTCAAGAAACTTTTACACGCATCAGGCGACACTTCTTTTGGAATAACATGAAAGAAACTATATCAGCAGTAATTAATTCTTGTGAAGCCTGTAAACAAATGAAATATGACCGAAAGCCTTTGAAACCATATTTACAGTTAACTCAAACGCAAGATGCCCCATTCCAGGAATTATTTATAGATATATTTAGTATCGAAGGAAAAACATACCTCACCTTAGTTGACGCTTTTAGCAAACTAAGACAGGCAATTGAAATTCCTAGTAACGGCACACCTGACGTTATCCGCGCACTAATAAAATACTTTTCATTTTACGGCATACCTAAGAAAATAAGCTGCGACCCTGGTACTGAATTCAACAACGATCTATTGAGAGAAATGATGTCACTCTATAAAATCCAAATACATATCGGCACGCCTAGGAACCCTAATTCAATGGGAATAGTTGAACGTTTTCATTCCACCTTAATTGAAATTAACAGACTGACAAAATACGAACAACAATGTACCGACGCCGCATCTATTATATCACTCATCATGGCATATAATAATGCGATTCATACTGTAACAACTTTAACACCGTTTGAAGTAGTGTTTGGCCATGTAGATTCTGAAAACGCATTCAATATAGACTTCGAGAAACGATACTTGCAAAAATTTATTAAAGATCACGCCAAAAGAATAAAAGTTTTATACAAATACATATCTGATAAAATGTTAACGTTTAAGGAAAACTCTAGAGAAAAACGCGGTGGCGAATCCGACGTCCCGTTGCCAGAAGGGAAAACAATTTACACAAAATTAATAAACACTCGCAGAAGTAAGGACAAACCTTGTTTTGAAAAGGCCATAGTTACAGGAAAACCTGAAAGAAACACCATCCCTATTACAATTAGAGGTAAACACAAAAAGGTAAAAATTAAAAACATAAAACGACCTTCAAAGGTGGTGCTTAGTGATCATGATGACACTCACGAGCCCCAGCTTGGGCCTTCAACTTCAAAAGGTTGAAAACAATCCAGGGATCCGTAAGACAGGGAACAGCCTTCATCCAACAGGATAACTGGCTTATTTTTAAGGTATTAGATTTAAATGGCCTACTGATGGAATTAGGATATAACAATAGGAAATATAGTAATTTTAGTAAGATAGTAAGTGATGATAAGCCTTAGTTTAAAGAATTTTTAGGAATTAGGGAACAAGTAGAGTATTTGCAAAGAATAACTACTGAAAAGATTAGGCAAATAATCCCTTCACACCGAGTACGAAGAGGAATATTGAACCCTCTAGGCTCTATTATTAAAATGATAACTGGAAACTTAGATCAGGAAGATGCTCAACGATATGAACAGTTAATAAATCAATTAGGTAATCAACAAAATTTCCACAAACAAGCGTTTAACAGTTGTTTTCAAAATGTTAGATGGACTCATTAATTCATCAGAAATATTACACAATAACTCAAAAAAATTATGGACGAAAAACTAAAACGTGTAAAAAAAAAATGTTAATAGACATAAGTACTAAAGAAAATAATGCAGTATACTCTACATATGTTTTAAGTTTATATAATCTTTTTGTAAGTAATTTTAGAACGCTTTATATAAAAATAAGCGAATTAGAAAGATACGATTAATATTAAATCATACATATTATTAGATAGACAGGAAAATAACTTTGTATTAGAGGTAGCTTTAATAGCCAATTCAACTTATAGTTATAATAGAATGTATCCCTTACCTATCTTTCATGACCCTAAAAACCTAACCTTAATAATCATTCCTAAATATCCCTATATCCTGGTGAAAGGTGTAACATACTTACCGCTTATACAGCCTTGCAAACAAGCCTCTGAGGAAAATTATCTCTGCACACAAGAAAACAGGGGCACCGTATCCTGAAACGACAACCATTGAGGAGTTGATGACCTTCAAGGAAAACCCATCCAACTGTTACCAGAATATAGTAATTATAGAAGAGGTAAAGGTACAAAAAATATCAACTAATAGATGAATATTATACACCCGTAATCAAATCATTATTCAAAAGAATTGCAAAAATGAGATAAGCCGAAACTCTATAAAGGGAACATATATAATTACTATAGATTAACCCTGCGATCTCAACATCAATTACATCAACAGTGTTCATACAGAAAATATGTCATCAGAACGTATCCCATCCATTAAGCTGCTGGAGTTACAGCCACCAGTGAACTCTAAGGAAAATCAGAATCCAGTAAACTTACAAGGAATGGACCTTAGTGACCTGCAACACATGTCTTACATGCTGAAACAACTTAACATAGATAGTGATAGTGAAATGGGCAATTCAGTGAAAGTGAAAAGCATTAGTTTAGGCACTCTTTTATTGTATTTTGCTAATTGTTGTGTTTTTTATAAAAAATAAGATTATTAATATGTTGCAGTGGCGAAATAATCAGAATTTGCATGTGCAATCCCCTGATAATTTCGCTCTTAAGGAGGGAGGAGTTATATAATCCCGTGTGTCACCACCATAGGATAATTATATTTTATATAAACAAAAACCATTGCAACATAGTAGTACAAAGATCCTTTATATTTCAATAGCCGAAGTGCTGTTACATGATTTACGAACCACTCTTACATGATTTACGAACCACTCTTAGTTTTTACTAAGTAACGTTTCCTTGTAGAGCGTGAGAACAATGTGTCAGCACAACGGTCACGTAGGCCTTTAAGAATAGGATATAAATATAATAGAATACTTGTAATATTTAGTATTAAACGGACCTCAAATCGGACCGGTTGTATTCATTTTAACTTTAAGTTTTTAAAAACCCTTTTTTCGCGGACCCACTACTTGACTACCTCGATAGAAATTCTATTTATTATATGTATTGCTCGCGTGAGTGGCGCGTCGCTAACCAAGTTGGAGTGTGTCTCAGTCTCTTTTAGCGATAACGGGTGTATTAATTTTGTACTCGCTCTAACATGAGACTGTATGCAACGCGTTGCACTCAATTTATAGAACGATGATTTTTGTAAGTGCAACACTGTGCATATGTTTCTTTATCATATCATATTATGGTTTTGAAAGTTTCAATATAATTATTTAATTTAACATGTATTAGGAAATAAAAATCTTAAAGAAGGATAAATTCGTAAACGAATTGCAGTGTCTGTGTATCGAGCCTAATACGAAACTGGAAGGAGTTCAAACAATTTTATTGCCTACATTTTTAAGTAAGCTTTTGTTCAGAGTTCAGTAGACAAACGTTATTACCGGCTATTTTTACGGCAAATTTTACGGCTTACTTTGTGAAATGTTGTAGATCATCGCCCCTACTACTGTCACGAGGTTTACACGCGATTTCGACTTTTATAGTGTCGTAAATGATTGGTTATTATCCAATTTTAGGTATAAACAGTAATTTGAATATCGAATGTCGTGGCATTAAAATTCATAGAAATTATTTGGTTTTGTCGTATTCATTTTAAAGGTTTTGAAACGATGTATAGAAGTTGCTCAAATATATTTTTATAGATGATAAAGTGCGGGGACTTCTACAAATTATTATTATTAATCAAATTCTCTTCCTCACTATGACATTAAAAAAAATGTTCCTTTTGTTGTCGTTTGAAGTCCTCTCCCTAATGGGCCTTGGAGCACATTTCGGTGATTTTTATTTAAATATTATAAAGTGATCAAACTCTAATGTTAATCTTACCACAGAAGCGGTTAATATAAATATAATACATCCAAGAACTGTGATAACATGGTTTATATTACCTTAATGACTAGACTTAACAAAAAAATAAATATTAAATATATGTACGAATTAAAGTTAATTCGTTATTTACGAAATAAACGCATTAGTAGTGGACACGCATATTTTTTTAACTGGACTTTATTTATGTGCCATTTCCGCGGGGGACTTTGACAAATGCCTGCAATTTTTGTTAATGTACCTTTGAAATATCCCTATAACATCCAACAGATAACTGTTTCTTAAACTGTCCGCTAAGAATTATGCAATAAAATTAAATAAATGAAAACAAAGGGTGTAAATATCTTACTGCAAAAAGCAGTTTATTTCAGGCAACAAAAACATAATATAAACTTTAAAAATCTGTAAAATACAACACAGAACTCAATATTAATAAACACAGGTTAAAATGACAGAGGTGTATGGTACAATGTTGTTAGTAGTTTCTTAAATATATTTAGTCTGCTAATAGAGTTTTCGTGGATTTTCAAATTATTATAAAATTAAATGAGTGTTGTCCGCGCATGGAAGGAAGCGGAAATAGGAAGGCATAGTTCTCTAAGCACAGAGATACATAAGATACATTTAACTCTTCCTCATAAATACTTCAGTCTCTCGATAAAAATCGTATTAAATATCGCATAGTTTACTTTTTACGCAGATTTAATCTTACAGTCGTGGGGATACCGACGTCTTTTCTTAAATATCTTATAAATATTAATTTAGATTTTAGTTAACATGATGGAGAAAGTAATTTTATTACAGTAAAATTCTATTTTTTAGATTATGAAAAATGCTAAGAGTTTGTCAAGAATGTGTTGCTTAGATACTTTTAGTTCAAAAAGTCCATATCTTTATTAACATTCGAATATAAACAATTTAAATTGAAATAAAGTCTGACTTTCCGGTTCGTATATTAAACCACTTAGCCACGGAGACGGCTAATTAATTAATAAGAAGGAAAATAAATCATACAACCAACTGGTGTCTTGAAGGTGTTTAAGGAATCAGACGGGAGTTTTAATTAAAACCGGACTCATTTCTCGCTAATTTGTTATATTTGATGGCAATCTAATTTCAATATTTGTCAGTATACTTTAGTAATTACAATATGATCTTATAAATAGACTGTGCTTAAAATAAATAATTAAAAGTTAACTTAACAAAAGTAACATAATATGTTATGATATATATGATATGATATAACTTGTGCTGGTGTAACATTATTTTTATCATTTGTGCACGCGGAAAATGCTTGCAAATAATTTATAAGCCAAATTAAAGAATACTTAATAACATATGATAATTAAATACTGATTTAGTTACGATAGTTATTTGTATTCATTATATAATAATGGGTACACTATGAGTAAATCAATAAATAAGTACATAGTCGCATTTTAGAAAACATATTAAATAACAATAGGTTTTTAAACGACTTAGAAAGTATAGTAAACATTCGTGGCTTCATATGAAATAGATGAATACATTTCAAGCGTGTCACTGGAGATTTAACAAGTATACTTTGTACCATAAGTTTTCAGATGTTTGAATTACGATAGTAAAAGTCAAAGCGACTATTGAGTGTAGAACAAAATTCAACCAAGGGTCCTTTTCCGTTCCAACTTTATTTATCTATTACATGAACATTGAACAGTACAGAATATTACACCTTTTTTTTTTTTTTGATATCCGAGGTGGAAATGCATTTGCGCATCCCCTGAACAGGGGTATGTGGGACTCGACCCACGCCAAGTCTCTGCTATTCAGAGACTGGGTGAGCAATACCCACTAAAACCACCTCGAGTAGTTCCGACAAAGCCGCGTTACAGAGGCTCCGGGGTCGCTGTCGCATTCTACCGAGACCTCAACGAGAATATTACACCTAACATACAAGGACATATACATAGTCCATACTTCAGCTTTTTGACGTAACGTCTCTATTCTTGTGATTGACGATGTAACACTTAATATACTATGAGAATTAACTTCATCGAAAGGAAAATGTACCCTGTAACGAGACCTAATTTTTACTTTTACGAGTTTAGTAATTTATAACGCTTTGTATTATCTCATTCTGTATGTTTATTATTGAATGTTTCCTGTACAGTAGTCGAACGAAGTCGGGCGTTGCCCTGTTGTTAACGTCGGTTATAATGAGCGTAACATGACTTTACGTGCTTTTTATTGTTACAACAATATCGCGAGGCAATGAGAAACAACTGGAAATATTTCCTTTTATGTTTTACAAGCTGATGGACGCGATTTCTAAGCTGCGTAGAATTAGGATAATGTCTATACAACATTTCATGAATTCGTCTACTTGTTTTGCACTTAAACCAACGTTATATATTATGTGCAATACAGACTTAACAATTTCACTCACTCACTTATCCCATTCGCTCTGTGACCCAAAAAGTGGCTTGGCCTTAGAAATGACAATCTTCCAGCACTCCCTGTCATGTTCCACCTCCCGCCAATTGCTAGCTTTCAGCTGCAGCAGTTCCTCCTCCACTCTGTCGATCCAGCGGTAAAAATTTGGTAAAGCGGTTTTCATCAACGTCACCTTAATGACTAGAAGTCTTCCACACAATTTCACAAGGAATTTTCTTCCCTGAGAGATACAACCTCCAACTATTCAAAGTTAGAGTATTCTCCTCCCTCAAAGGCCGGCAACGCACCCACTAAATGGGTATCCAATGGGTGGCGATGACTGCCTTTTTTGGGCATCCCGTAGGCTCGTTACCCCCATTATTGTATATATATACGTATAAAAAAATTTGTTGGTTGGTGAATTTAAGTTTTTTGAAGGGTGTGAGCATTTAGTGCATCGCGATCTCATCTCATTATAACAAACATAAAAATTTGTAGCTGTGACCCGCGGTATTATCTCTGATCATCGAACTAAGATTTTTTCAACTTAAACCTCCTGTTCCTGAGAAATAGAAAAACTCTTCAGCAACTTTGTAATTCTTTTTCAGCTTTAATGCGTTAACGGTAAGTCCATAAATTAATATAATTTCTGTTTAAAAGTTTAACGGCTCATTAAAAGATGAATAAATGCAGATACAGTAAAAGTCGACATTGTATTGCTAGTAGTAAATCAATGTTGTGAAAAATTCCCCGCTTACAGCTTTTTAATTTGGAACAGGCGGCAGTTATGGCCGTACCGTAATCTAATAAGGTTCGATTCTTTTTTTTCGGCAACCAGTTACAAAAACGGTTTTATAAAAACATAAAATCTAGACAAATAGTGTGTTTAAATACTCGCCTTATTATTTGGTTCTAACCAGTATTTTGAACTAACAAGCTTGAATTCCTTTTTCAAAAAACTTAAGTACTAAAATAGATAATTCTTTTGTTTTCTTTAGCTATTCATTTAGTCTAATAAAAAAAGTTCATATCACATATTTTATTGGGAAATCTTGTTGAAGATACGGAAATAACTATAATATTTTCAACCAAAGTAAATATCGTAATGAACTTAACCCGTTACCTATAAAATGTGTAGAGCATTGCTTGTTTGTTGTGGGACAAAAAGACCCTTTGTTACCACATCATTATCCATACTTTGTTTTACTTCCGAGTTAAGCTTATTTTGTACCATTCATTAGACGCTCCATTATTTCACTTATATGACATTGTTTTTAAGGGCCTTAGTTTGTTCAAGTTTAAAACACATTACATATAAAGTTTATTAGTTTTTTTCGTTGGAGTGTTGGTCTGGTGGCTTAACCGTGCGATTCTCAACCGTCGTGTGAATCACGGCTTTGCACCAACGGATTTTTCTTTCTATGTGGGCAACACTTGCTTCCACGGTAAAGGCAATCATCGTGAGGAAATTGGCATGTCTTAAAAACCGAAACATCTACAGGTACAACAGACGGCAGATCTCCCACTTATCTATAAATATAAAAATTTGCGACTGAGACCAAAATAATGTTGTACCATCACTGGATTATTAATTATGGATGTAATTTAACATATTTCCACTTAGCCGCCTCCTTGATGTAACTAACATATTATAGCCTAATCATAATGGGTTCAATTCCCGGCCTACAAAAGTTTTGTAGGCACGGATGGATAGCCTCGCAGTTATTTGGGCCTTGTCACACTTTATTTATTTACATTTGTGTAAAAAAAAATTAATTCCTACACTAAGACATTTCTGCATTGTGGGTAACATGATTCCGAGGTAAAAATGAAAAACTTAATATTTAAATACACAGTAAAATAAAACCAAATATAAAGCGAATCAAAAATTTTGTGTACGTGAAACGCATGTCTGTGTATGCACGGGTGTGCGTGAATGATCATATGAGAAAATCTCCCGTTGTTATTCGTCATGGTAGACCATCTCACTTCAAACCATCACATGTAGTTTTCTGCAGCTCCGTAATGGAGTTCTGCCTTCCGATTCTGTAACTCACTTTTCGAATTCTCACAGCGGTTTTCGCAGCGGCGGTCGCGCTCAAATCAGTCGTGAATAGTCGAAGTCGTTTGATACACAATAAACTACAAGTTCCCTCTTTATCAGAATGCCAAATTGTAAGATGACTGCTTTACGACTGATTTGAGCGCGACCGCCGCTGTGAAAACCGCTGTGAGAGTTTGAAAAGTGAGTTACAGAATCGCAAGGCAGATAGCAAGTTTTTTGTCATGCACATAGTCTAATACTTTTATATGATAGCATCATTAACCCTGCAACAATGAATGCTACAGCAGAGATGTAAATGTAACAAAGTACATAAGGTGTACATTTTGGCACTGTACGGATTGCCGGCGGCATAAGCACTTTAAAATTTATCGAGTTTTCATGTAACCAACCCCTGACAGCCTCCGAAATTCGGGATCCCTTCATTGCGACGGTTACAAACTTTCATTACCTTTTTTAAATGGCGTCAAAACCGTGTTGTAGCGATATGTCACTGTCGGAACATAATGTCTTTAATACCACACTCCACATTGCAGTATTAGACTAGTTAAGCGTGCGACTAAGATATCATACGTTTGAAACTGGCGGATTTTTTCTTCAAAGAAATCAAGAGCATGCCTAAGACAAAAACCCGACGCGGTGCTAACACCACGCAATGTCATAGACATCTTACAGGTTATATTATATATTAATTATCAATACATATAATATATATATATTAATTATCAATGTGTGATAGTCAATTTGTCTGTGGAATTAATAGTTGAGCTCACTCGCACTCTGATCGGTGACTGAGCTTTACTTTCAAATTAAATATAAAGTCGGATGACGATAGTGGCAAATATTAATAGCTTCGAATCTATGAAATATATAAAAAAAATACAAATACAATCACTTTAATCAAAAATGGTGGGCCCATTTAGCTTTAAGTTTCTGTCACTAACAACACTGATTTGTGGACCCATACTATCTTGGCATGACATATACACACTAAACAAAACAAGCATTATAACAATTTAAATAAAATTAAAAAATGATGAATATAAAAAAATGAGACAATGAAATTCCCAACCCAGCTGACATTTCAAAAGATAACTTTTACATCTTGAAAGACGTAATGCCTTAGATGTCGTGGATTGGAGGTGGCAGGTTTAGATGTATTTATTTATTTATTCCACATCATTAATATCTTAACAGTTACTACTAATTCGATAGAACGAAACAAATATAAATTTAATTCATTTAAGTTCAAATTTTATTGTATTGTATCGAAAACTACCGCGAAAAGACGCTGTTCTATCTTTAGGGACAATACACAGTTTATCTCATGTATTATACGCTTAACTTGAATTTCAATATAATATACGAATAAACTTATGAGAAACGTACCCTATACATTTGGAATTTAAAAATTCGCTGAAAGAAAAATTTCATTATTTTTTACATATCAATAGTTCATTCAAATATTTCAGATAATACCCGGGAACCGAATCAGCTAAAATACGAAGAAAAATCATCTGTGCTTTGTGGCATCAATAAAATCGATTATAGAGATCGAATATGTTTAAAAATCTCTATATAGATAATAAAAATCGCCATTCTCCGTAAACGAATATAATATGAAAGAAAGTTTAATTGACGTTTTATATGATATTCTATGTATTTGTTACATTACATTACAAATTTTATGTTTCTGTTTTGGTACTGCCCTTTCATGGGTCAGCAAATAATTATGAAACAAGCGCTGACGTAGCAAGTGAGCACAGATTACAATTAAAAGTAGTTGGTTAAAGTCTATGAAATTATTTAAAATCACAAATAACTTTTTAGTCTCAAAAGAACTTATTTATTTTTGTCAGTGTTTGAATTTTTTTGCTCGTATTAATGTTTTACGTGACATCACTGTCTACAAATATATTTAATTTATTGGTATCACATCATCCTACACAGATTATAATTTTAAATTCTAGATGGAGCTGAAAATTTAAACATAATCATGTAGGTAACTCAATGTTCACTCATAAACGTCTGTAAAAAAATGAAAATTGAATGCTTCTTAATTTACGTTTACTGCCAGTTCTTAAATCTAGGGCATACGTTATAAGAACTGGCATTACTCTCCGTCACTCTTTGAAATATATTATACAGGATTTAACTGATAAAACTAATGATTCCAAAAACATTTTCACAAATGCCATAAGCATACTGCTGTCATTACACTGTGCCCTCAACTGGACTGCAAGCAAATAAACCTTTGACTGAGTAAAACATTGTGTTGGAACAATGAAGCTTGATTGCAGTGTCAGGTATCCATGTAGTGCGATTTTGTTATGTTCATCACACCGTCATTACCGATGCCACATCACAAAAGGCTTAACACTTTGAAGTTAAAGCGTATAACTTGTTGCAGTTTATAAATACATCTACAATAAGAGATTTAATATAGATGTCAATGTTTAGAATTGTCAATTTATCGAGCGCAAAGAGTGCAGGCTGAAGCTGGCCGCACAATAATGGCTGGTGAAATAATCTTCGTATATACTTAAGTGTAGCAATGTTGGGATGTGACTTGAGCGTTCGACTCTCTTCTCCGAGGTCGTAGCATAGCAAAAGAATGTATCAGAAAGATCTATCTAATAGTCTATGAAATAAAATTGATCATTGATATGTAAGCTATACGAAACCAAGACAGAGTTGTAGCGCCATGATTATTATAATTTGGATTCGACTTGAACTTGAATAACAAAGGGTAAATTCATACTATTTGTATGAATATACATTTTGTTATTAATTTAAATGTATTTTACGAACGAACCATGACCATAAATATGTTTGTCTAGATTCACTAAAAAATATAATCAGAGGATATTCTATTATCATATATTCAAAATACTAAATATGCAACACGGCAAATCCCGAAAAAATTGTTTTCGAGATGGAAACGAGATAAGAAACTATTACCTATTTCACTCCGGTTTAATGAGAAGACAAATGGATTATAATATAACTTTTAAATTAATTAATTATAAAAAAAATATTAAAATTATGTAACATTAATTATAAAAATTATGTTTAAAATCAGTTCTGTAGATTATTAACGAACTCATAAATTTACAGAACTTACTTGTTAGAAGCTTTATATAATATATACTTTATTTACATATCTTCTGTACTTATGTTTGTAATTAAACTACCAAATGGTTGTCTCGATTATAATGAAATTTTTAGAATGAATTCGAGAATTTTTTAGATTAGTAGTTTCTGTATTGAAGACGTGTGTACGATGTCTGTCGGGTCCGCTAGTATATGAACATTATGTTAACCGATTCTCAAGGCTATATTTATATTTATTTACACTTCATTGCAAGAAATACAGTACAATTAAAATAAATATATAGAAAGGTAGCTTTCAAGCGATCTCTTTGAAGCACCCACTGTAAGGAAAAAAATAAGTAAGGTGAGCGCAATTTAAACATATGTAGACAGTGAAAAGCACAATACGAAAGGACAAAATTAGGAAAACGATGTGGACAGGTAATGCTTGTACAGTAGAGATTTAAAGGAAGATATAGAACGAGCCAAGCTATACACATTGAACTGGACTACTATTGAAGAATGTAAACCTGGACGAATCTCACATGCAAGGGCAGTTTAAACACGTCTGGCCGTCTACATCGTTAGGTAATCAAATTTGTTTTCAACTCACTAACGAGCGACGGACGGTCAACTCGGCTGACTCGGTTACAAATAGAGACAACGCTCGAAATGGGTTTCGGACGTGGCTGATAGCTAGGTTCTATTTTATAAACAGATGAAGGTTGCTATGGCAACGTTGTTTATGTTTAAAGATCGCCCGTGTATTGGGAATGCACCTATTGAACAGTCTGTTCAATTAAAAGTGATAATGCTTATAACTCCTATATTAGATGTAATAAAAAAGGCTCTATTGGAGAAGCTGGCTTTGGAACATCCTCCATAGTCACCAAACGTAGATCCTAGTGATTTCTACCTATTGAACCATACATTTGGAGACGATGACGCATTGGTCCCAGCGGTTCACGATTTTTTAAGGGTACTAGAACATTTTTTTAAAGGAATTTTTGCTTTAGAATAAAGATATAGGTTCAAAGTGTTTACGTCATACTCATCCCATTTTATTCAACACCCCCGCGCGACATACATGTACTATGTATGTCGCGCGGCAATTACTTTAGCTTACGATTTGTGACGTGACCACGTGCATATGAATTCATAACACAGAATAATAAGGGAGATATAAAAATGACAGATCTGTATGTCTAAAGGAATTCTTACCCCTAGAACATAATTACATGTTCAGCCCTATCCCCTTATTCAGAACCAATAAATAAATCTAATTGCACTCTTCTAACTTTCGTCCCTTTCTGTCTAATTGTACTTGAAGATATTAGACAAGACACTTTAAAAATAATAAATCAATATGGAATTTTATGACATTGTAATTAAAATATTCATCGCGATAACAATTTAAACCAAAAGCTTTTCCTAAACCGTATTGTCTTTTCGTTAGAAACTCATGATACAAATAAGATTATAAGTAAAAAATTTCGTATAGCAATCTTGGCAGGAATTTCAAAGTCAACAATGACATTTATTGTCGACCACAGCCTCTGGTAGGGGAGCCCACGATGCTAAATGGGGATTTACTCGAGCGTCGTAGAAACCTATTGGGATGCAAAGCTTGGATGATAAGAAGAAAAAAATGTTATATGATAAATTCCTTTTCATCGGTGGGGGAAGCGGCTATAGATAGTTAAATATGTAAAAAAAAACTATTGCATGGACATCCTCGAGCGCGTCAGATATTGATAGCATCTATGCCCTACGTATTTTTAATAATGTACGTATGTTAATCTGATCGTTTGCATGATGCGGGTGGTTGTATTTAAGGGTTGAAAATGAAAAAAAAAAAAAATTTATCGAGCGCGTCAGATTTTCTAAGGGAGTGTTAAGTGCACCAAAAAAAAGCTCTCATTCACTAATCTGACGATTTCGATGGGACGCAAACCCACGGCCATTTTCATAATATGCAAAAAAAAAATCGCAATTTTGAAATACTCAAGCGCGTCAGATTAAGATATATGTGGTTCATCTTTATGTTCTAAACGTACTGTCTCATAATCTGACGATTATCTAGAGGGATTCGCCTGATCTGACAAAAAAAATTTAGAAAAACGATTCACCGAAAGGGCCATCCCTGCAACTTCCCGCTACTTCCATTCCTGGGCGCTTAAAATTGATATTTTGAGCTCGCTGAGTTCAAAGAAATAACATGTCTATGCATTTGAGCTCTCCCAGCTCGAAAGTCTGATAGAATTTTCATAGAACACTATTTTTGGAATTTTCAAACCGCAATAACTTTTGAATGGATCAAGCAATTTTCACGCGGTTGGCGGCATTCGACGCAGTTTTATCATCGTCATAAGTAATTTTGCAATTTTAATTGATATAACCACAAATTTCGGAGTAATCCCGAAAAAACACTTTTTCGGGTTTCTTTCGTTCACGATATCTCTCGAACTAATCAACCGCTTTTGACGAGCTTGGTGGCGATCGACGTGGTTTTTCAAGCTCAAAGGCGGATTAGTTTTTGAAGTTGATCAATAAAGAAACCACTTAAAAAAAAATTATTTCTTATTTTTTTTAGATTTTTCAAAATTTCTCAAAATCTATCGGTCCGAATCGGTTCAAATTCACAGGTAATGTAATTTTGAGGGAAATATTTAGAACGCCGTTTAGTAGATTCCGATCGGTTAAAGGAAATGTAGCATCACGCAGCTGCACGCATTTAACTTTATCAACGATTTTTTGTTATTTCGGCTTGCGGAAATCGTCAGATTATATATTTTTCATTATTATTGAATTATTTCCTTCAAAATAAAAAAAAATTAGCTACGCTCGAGAATGTCGAGATGACGGTTTTTTTTTACAACTTTGTTGCCCTCCCCTTTTTTTCCGTCACTCTCAAATTGTCAGATTAGTGGAATATACACTTTTTAGGATGTAATTATCTCACCCTACCTTAATCTGACGCGCTCGGGAATTTCTGATGGTCAATTTTTTTTTACTAATCTGATCCTGTCTCCTTCACGTTCGGCCTTATATATGGGCCTCATATTTTGTGGAGGTACTTAACCGGGTACAAGGTATCCCCCTATATATTAATCTGCCGCGCTTTAGTAAATCCCGAAATCCCCTCTTGGGCTCCCCTACCACTCATTAGGAAAAAGGAAAAGAACAATTAAACGGAACAAGGACTCGATCCTGTAATTAATTTCCCAATCCTTATTACTGTGCAATATGTTTCATAATTGTTTGTTTATGTGAAAATTTTGCTTTCCGGCATAGTTTAGGAGTTGGTGTAAACGATGAAAAATTATTTAAATTTTTACAAATGTAGCGAAAGAGTAAATTCGTAGTCACATATAAAACAAATGACAAATTAATTCAAAATCTATGCTTATTTATACATATTAATATATATATATTTTTTTAATTCGTATCTCAGTCTTGGTCAATTAAAGTTACATATATCAAATATGGTTCAGCCGTAAAGTAAAAATATCGAAAATAAATAAATGTGTTTGTGTTTCTACCATCTTCGTCTTCTTCATCTCGTAGCTTAACGTTTCCTGAAGTACTGAGTTCGATGCCCACAAAATTAACAATTATTTTGCGTTGGTATAGAGTGTTACATACACTACATAACACGCCTTTTCCTTAAAAAATAATTATGAAACTAACTGCCTGCACCATGAAAGGGTAAATATTTATACTCAAATATATTTCTGAGGAAGTAAATGATGTCAGCTCTCGGACTAAAACACGTGTGTTGCACACCGCAGGCACTTCCGGTGAGTATTGTGAACTTTAATTCAGTGAATGCCATTGTTCGCCTCATAGGTGAGGGAAAATATCATTGTTGCAAGTATTTTTATATATATTCCTTTATATTCGATACGTTTAGATACAAATAGTTTAATTCTTTTTTTTTACCGTAACTACCTAAGTTGCTTATGTGTGTGTTTAAAGTATTATTGCCAAAAATAGTTTTTATAAATAAGATATTATTCCAATTCACACATAACGAAAGCTCGAATGTGTTTCCTCTATAAATAAACACTTAATTAAAGCGATAAATATCTTTGGTTGTAGTTCCGTTATCCTTTTTTACTTCCAAACACATTTTGGGTCTGTTTCATTGAAAACTTTTATATTATGCCGAGAATCAAATCTGGGATTACTGGATAGAACTGCAACTAATAATACGTGAATAATAAATATTCTACAGTTTTGTAAAAACAAAGAATTAGTAATTCTTTTATTTCTTAAGAATTTTAATGGGCCAATTTATCTCAAATTTAATAGCGCAAATCGTAAAATCGAACTTCCGTTTTTTCATTCCATCTTCATTCAAGGTGGTCTACTAAAAATAGAGAAATCCTAAAAGCTACTACACAATACCCATTACATAGATTTACGACACTAGTTACAAGTTTACAGAAGTACACATCAGACTGTTTTTAAATATAAATTTCTTTAAGTGACTTTATATACTAAAGTAAGATTTATTATTTTAAAAAAGTTAATAAGTATTTACTTACTTTGATTAGTGAAAACATAATTAGCGTTTCTTAGGATTCATGTACCAGGGAATAAGAATCTTACAGGGCTGATTTTTGGATACGGATCGGTTAATAGTCTGCGTTGAAGACTATGTCCACTTTTTACCTTAGTTTTTCTAGAATATAGCTTATGATGCCAATTGATAATTCTAGTCTTGTTATGTCTTTTTCTTATTTGTAATTCCATGCCCTAGTGTCTTTAAACATCGTCTAACTCATCATTTCACATTATATATTTAGAGTCGATAAATAATATGCGTTCGTTGTTATTTAAAGATAATTCAGAGTAAAAGTTATATTAATCTTAATAGTTATTTATCGAAAATGTCTCGAGTAATCATTATAGCCACGAAAAGCCACACGTTTCATATTAGGTTGTTATATGAAATTTATTATTAATACAACTATTAATTTTATTGCAATGCCCTCACATACAATCTACGTTCTTTGCTATTATTTTTGCAAGACAGATCCGAAAAGTGTCGTAAAACTAACATCGTTTCGAAGCACTCCATGAGGTGTCAATCAGTTTAGCTAGCTATCAATCTGACGTGTCCGTTGCAATCTGCCAGATTTACACAGTGCGGACTACTGTAGTTCTGTTTACTTTGAATGCATATGAGATTTCTCTACTAAGAACTTTTGTTATGCTTATTTATCTATCATTTTAAGAATAATACTTAACCATTGTTACCTGGTAAATAAATTAATTAAAGGTTTGCTTTATGATAGGTAATAAGTAGTAGTAAGTAAATAAAAAGCTAATAGTTACTAACCTTAAAATATACACAGAATTTTGATCGCACAGTTGAGACACGTAAGCCACTGACTAGGTGTTGTGACCCGAGTATATTTTATTAAAAATAAAAAATGTGTAGGAGCACTGTCGTGCATAAATTTTTTTGTTTTTATTTTTTTATGATAAAGCATACAAAAATACATACAACCCTTAATTGTCTACAATGAACACCTATTTTTTATTATAGTAGATAGTTATTTTTATTGAACTAAAAAATGATTCCTTGAAATAATATACATGGCAAAACGACGTTTGCCGGGTCAGCTAGTTTTATATAAAAATTGGCATTAACTACTCCATAAATGTAGATTTGAATAGCAATTTAAGTTTTAACAGAAGCTTCGGGGAATCTCGTTAAATTCATGCTAATTGTGGGAGGGCGAGTGACGACCCATTGACGGTGTCACCCGGTAATGGCTTTCAAGAAATGTAATAAATTATTCTGCACCCGCCACCAGGTGACGCGAGGGTTTGCTGTATCTGGTGTACGGCATAAGCTGTCGCGTGAACATATGTTACTTTGTATCTATGGGTACCTACACTTTGTTCTATTTATAATTACTCTCATTTATCAAACGTACATAATATAATTATAGAGTAATTTGATACTCTATTTTTATGTGTTATATTGTATTATAAGTGACATATTATCGATTACAATTAATGTATGAATTGACCAAGAAAAGTGTCTCTCTGACATATTTTAACTTTCACAGAATCTTTGATACGTTGGCTGTTCGTTGGCCTACTCGTAAAATGAGATAGTTTTTGAATAATAAATTTAAAGGAAACACTTTTTCACCGGATTAAAGTTATGTATTATTATAAATTTACAATTATTTAACATAATTTTAAATTTAATCGACGTTTCGCGTGCTTTACAGTGTTTAATACATTAATACTATATACAAAAGTTAAAACTAATCATTTTAAAAAAGATAAAAAAAATTTAATTCATACAATATGTCGAAGCTTTTGATGGCCAATCGTTTGGCTGTCCTAAATTTTATATTTTTGTATCGCTTAATTCTGTATTTCAAACCAAACGTCAATGCTTGACGTGCGACGTGCTCTCTTATCGTTCTCGGAATTCGTCTTTTACAAAGTATTTTACCAAAAAAGATATCCTATGAGGGCGACTTTGTTTGCCTTAATCATTGTGAGCGATTTACTATGTCTATATGTCCACGTCTATCTGTTGTCTATGTAACCTTAGTTAGTAGCGATGCGTTATTCGTTTTAGGGAGACTTTTGTAATATACGTCTTGGTTTTAACGTAAATATTTGTATTACTTTGACAGATGAGACTAAGCTTGGGGGAAATTCGACTTGGGACTTTGTAGTCAATACAAATGTCTAAAGTGAATTTCAGTTGCATAATTTTAGTATTTGAATGTATTATGTAATTTTACGCCTCTAATATTTATTTTTGAAGTTAAACTTCTTTAGGCGTGTTATGAAAAATTGATGAGAGTGAAATTGTAAGATGCGCGCATACCGTGACACAAAATTAACAGAATGAAGTTAGTGGCGCATGTTGGCACGCACGCCGCCTCTGTTCACTGTGCGAAATTACAAGTGCGAATTTTATATGTGCGTCTGAATTATAATCAGAAGTGATTTAAATTGAATATTTAAATCAATACTAATTAATATTAGAAAATAATAATAAATATAAATATAATATTAATAAATATTTATTTATTTAATTTTTCAAATGTAAACTGAACTTTATTGACAATAATGACTCCTTTTCCAGTCTTTGATTATTTAATTGTAATTAATTATTTGCATGAAAAACTATTTTTAATAATGCCAAAGAGTATAACTTCTTACGCGTGTACATAAGTACTCGCACCCTTTTTGTATTTGTTTTCAATGAGGTTTGCAAACTATATCTTACTGCAGTCGAATACTGAGAGATTTTAATAAAGGCATAAAAATAATTGCCACCTTGTTTTATCTCATGTTCAGAGGTAAAATTGCTATTCAACCAACCTATGATTGTTTCGCAGAATGTGACTTCTAGGTTATATTCAATGTATTCAAAGGCTACCATATAAAATGGTACACAGTAGATTCGCATAAATGACGTTTTACTAAACGAAAATTAGCTCTAAATAACGTATCACCAAATCACACAGATCAGAAGGGGTGACCTCAAAAGTTGGGGCATCTGGGGGGCATCAATCCTTGTTAATAATTAAGAGTGTCAACTTAGGGTAGGGTCTAAATTGAGGTGTTTATTAGCTTATATAAATGTGTGCCATTAGTAATGATTAGCGAGCAGCTAATTATGTGTGTTTGGAACAAAAGCTTTGTGTGAAACAAAAGGCTAAACTACATTTTTGTCTTGTCCTCTGTAGACACTGTTTAGGATCTTTAGATAAATCTAGAACTTTCGATTTATTAATTATCAATGGTTTGAATATAACTTCGAAAATACATTATTGTTTTCAATATACAATATACATTATAGTTTTTGTTTATTATTAAATTCGAAATGATTTTGAATGATTCGAAATTTAAATTATTTGAAATACATGAATATAAATACAAGCAATGCGGTGCCTTCTAGTTAGTACTAGTTTTTGTTAAAATTAATAGGCTGGGAAAAGGGTTTCATTGAAAAATTGGCGTCGGCACCCCAACAGAGCTCAGCCAAGTTCACGCGTAAATCATCACCCTTCTAAGAAAATGCTTCAGCCATTTGGGAAATAGCGGCCCGCCTATTAAATGTCGATTTTTCACATTCAGCTATACTGGGGCCCTTTAGTTGACTTTAGGGTTCGCTTTGATTTTTGGTATCAAAACGAAAAGGCTTATATAGTAAAGGTATTAATAAATTGATATTTATACAATTAGCGACAATTAATATTATTCTACAGGAATGTTTGATGAATTCGTTTTATGATAGTCAGACTTATACTATTTATTTAATACTAGCAATATTATTTTCGTAATACGTTAAAATCTTGATAATTGTAATGAAGTCTATTTCTTTGAGTTAAGGTGTATTTTACAATGCGCAAGTTATTCGAGTTATGTTGTTATGACCACTGTCACTGTCTTTTGATTTCGAAGCCGTGGGGATCACGAACTCGAAGGAAAAATCACAAGGCACTACCGGCTGGAGACGCTTGCTCGAACAAGCTAAGGCCTGATGGGCTGTTGCGCGTTTGTTGAACTTTTTTTAGCAATATGTTACCTACCCCTTATATATAATATTCATTTCTAATAAAATCTTTTACCTATAATATCTACGATTCTTCATCTTGTACCCTTTTTTATAAAAGACGCATATGGCTATGACACGCAATGTTTTGGTGTAAAATAGGTCGCAGACAGGCTTGTGTAGACCGTGAGATGTCAAACAACAGCCTGCGACGTCTCCAGGAAGTGACATGCAGGAAGCAGAGGGAAACATTCGCGACGAAGTTATAGGAGAAAGAGATTGAATTGAGGAATGCCTTTTATTTATTGTGTTTTACTAATGTGTTAATTTGAGTGCGTGTTGTTGAAAGTGTGTTTTTTTATTTATTCATCTTACTATATTTCTAACTACTAATTTAGCTAATACTAAAATCGGAAAAAATATAAATCTAAATGTATACTCAGAAAAAAATACCATGAACGGCTTACCCTAGTAAAATGTAATAAATAATGGTATGTGTGAGTGTGTACGTATGTGAGTATATGAGAGTGTCAGCTTTATTATATTTAATTTTATACATAATCCCTGTAAGAGGCCTTTTTTGTTTTTTTTTGTTAATAATTTTTGCATTACTTGTACTTTACCCTCTGTAGGTGTTTCTTTTTCATTGTTCCACTTTAGGGTTGCCTGGAAGAAATCGCTTGTTAGCGTTAAGACCGCCCGTTGCCTTATAACTTTTGTAACCTATTTTTTATTTTTGTTATGTGTATGTTTTTGAATAAGGTAATAAATTATAAATACATAAAATAAATAAATAAGAGGCCTCTGTTTCATTAAAAACTCTATTATTTGAACTGACCTAAATAAACGAAAAACATAATATTTGTTTGGGAATCGCTTTGATCTCATAAATTAAGCCAAAAGAGTTGAAGTATTACATACGCCGCCATTTTGAGATTACCTTGCAACGACTTAATTTATTGCCGACGAAAGTGTTTGAATTGTTAATGTTTTAGCGTAGACTTTTTTGCGCTTGGCTTCAGTTCCACAATTGAAATACTGTAGTGTTTTTCTTAGGAATTGCTTTTTGAGACTATTTGCAGGTCTGATTTAAGTTTCATTTGTGTAGTTGACTTTGCTATTTATATGTGTTAAATGGTTACGTAAATGTTTATTGTATTTTCTGTGTAACACTATTTCATTGTTCCTAGAAGTTGAATTTATATGATGGAAATTAAGGACGATTCTTTCAGGTATTAAAATACTTGTAATACCAATGTTACGGTATTCTTACAGACTCTATATAACTTTGGAGCTTGTACCAGTAATCATTCACTATTCACAATATCCTTCCATATTATTAAATGAAGTTCCTCTTGTCTATGTGAACGCGTCAAACTCAAAATGTACATTCTTTAGGGTTTCACCTAATTATAAAATTGTATATAAATTGACTGATAATTATTGATACATACAAAAATACACAAAATCAGCGAAATACGACGGCTGCGAGTGGAATCTAGTAGACATATATGAAGAATAGATAAAACAGAATGCGAGTTTAATATTACAAATGGATGAATCTATCAAAAGTGGGGTAAATTCCCTTGGGTCTGTACTTGTCAATCATACAGCACTTTCTTTCTAATTTACCGAGTGCCTACTGCCTAATCCACTCTTTATATATTATGTACGAGGCGTCCCTAGAAGTTAGTAGGTTGAAAAGTTAGACATTATTTATTTAACCTATGAGAAAAGGTACAGTGACCTATTTTTCCCATATGAAAGTCAAGCTTATTTTATACAATTACAGCTTTTCTTTGTACAATACAATATAATTGTGTGTTTATTTGACAATATGTTACCCGTCAAATAAGTTGGCAAGTCTTTTGATGCGCAGTAGCCAGTTTTATTTAACTTTCCTATTAAAGGACACACAAAGACGGCTTGCCAAGTTACGTACCGAGACTTAAACGTTTAAAATAATCTAGGCTATTAAAATAAAAATGAGCAGTGTTGGCCTTGTGGCTTCAGCGTGCGACTCTCATACCTGAGGTCGTAGGTTCGATCCCCGGCTGTGCACCAATGGACTTTCTTTCTATGTGCGCATTTAACATTTGCTCGAACGGTGAAGGAAAACATGCTAAGGAAACCGACATGTCTTAGACCAAAAAAGTCGACGGCATGTGTCAGGCACAGGAGGCTAATCACCTACTTGCCTATTAGATTTAAAAATGATGACGAAACAGATTCAAAAATCTGAGGCCAAGACCTAAAGAGGTTGTAGCGCCACTGATTTTTTATTTTTCTATTTATTAAAATAAAAAATATTTATAATTTACTTCACTGCCCCGCCTACTTTGTTTCGTCTTAATAAATTTTTGAAGTGAAAACTTCTTTAGCGGCGCTGAGCACTTTTTTGTATGGGTAAAAACTTTCAAACTTGCGTCAGGGTCACGTGATGCTGATCGAAAAAGCGTAAGATCGAGGGGAAGGGAGAGGAACTAGTATCTCCCACTCTTTCTACCGTGCCTGAGTGTACAGCGTCCCACGCGTATCCAAGGATGGTGACAGCTGATTGCTTGACTGTTGTGTAGTAAATACACTGTTGTGTATTCGTAAATGTGAATTGTTTAAATTATGGAAATCGAACAAAGTGAATCTATTAATGAAAAAAGTGATGATGAAGTAGTGAAAGAAAATGAGTAAGTACTTTATAAATTACTAGATGAAAAACTCTTACTTGGCTTTAAAAACAAAAATAACTAATAATAATAATAATAATTTATATAATTTTTTGTTTTTTTAAATAACGATATAATATTATAAATTGTCATATTTGTGTACGATAGCGCAATAAATAAACATTGTATTCTACCTCATAAATGATAGTACTTTTATACTTATAATTAATCACAACGTTAATATTGAAGTTTTCACTTCTGCCGGCACTCCCGGAGTGCTAGTGTTTTTTTTACCTAGCCTACCTTTTTTGCAGCTACAATAAATATAAATTTTATTTTTCTTATCCATAACAACTATTTCTCGAATTGGTCCAGCCGTCTTCTAGTTTTGCGCTTAGCAACGTATTTTGTGATTGATTTTAATTTAAATATAGATGTAATATGTGAACAAGATTATTTTTATCCCAAAGCCACATCAGTGGACTCTTACCTTACTCAGAGTCGGGACTTACGGCTAAGTTCGAATCCCGTGTGTCAAAACCGATACGGATCTACTATACCCTAATAATTACTACCCATGGAAATAAATTCTAGTGTTATTCTATGTATGTTTTAACTAAGGTAATGAAAAATCTTTGAGTAAATTATATTTTATATGGTCCCCGTTCAATTTCCTTTGAAGTTAAGTTAATCATCGAATCCAAAATGGAATCTCTATATTAATTAGAGCGGGAAGCCTCAGGGAATTCGCGAAATTAATTTCTCAACTTATTTAATTTTCATCCAAAGTAGAACTTTTTAAAATTATTACTAATACTCTCTTAGTGAGAACGCGAATTATTGAGGACAGTTGTGGAATTCATCACGTTTATAAAAACTTGAAAAAACTGAGTTGATACTGATAGTTAAATTAGTAAGTAGTATCTGCAAGTTTCATGTCATAATGTCATTTAGAATTTTTGTTAGAAAACGTACAAAAAGCTATAGAATATTCTTATGTATTGAATACTCTCAATTTTAGTGTGTGTTGCATTTAGATATTGCCTTAAGGCAGCTGTAGTTGGTATAGACCCTCAGAGGAACCACTATGATGGGATAATATGAATTTTTTTGAAGTTTCTTTTCAGTCATTAAGAATATCGATTACGAATAGAAATGTTCTCTATTTTTTATCATATCAGTACAATTAGTAGTAAGTGTTTATTTATTGGAATATATTAATCATCGGCCACCCACACAAACGTACTATCAAGCCAGACATTATCGCACGGAACCATTGAAGCCATATCTTCGATATCACCCCCTAATTATTGCCTATCGCTTTCAGTAATGAGAAAATAATACACACAGATTTCAAAAAGTATTAATAATACAATTAATTATTATAGATTATACTATATAACTAAACTATTCGAACTTGCGTGTTTTCATAATTTCTGTTTAAGTTGCAAAAACGAGATATAAAATAATTAGATAAGTATCCTTGGTTTAATGGGATTGCGAATATCGTAGTTTGATTTCCTAGATTTTTTTAATGGACATGTAAACAGAACCTAAGCAATCAAATGCAGAAATATGTCTATTATATGTCCTATTGCAGAGATCCTTGAGTGTGTAAACAGTGTCATTACAAAAAATCAATAAAGGGGTGTTATAAAGAAAATTACTTGTAATTTATTAATAAATAACAATATATATATGCCAATTAGGTCTGAGCCTCACATTTCTGTATCTGTTCCGTGATCATTTCTAATAGACATGTAGATGATCTTCTGTGTGTGTAAAATGCGCGCATATTCAGAAAATCCGATGGTGCATGGTCGGGCATCGAACTTACGAGGTATGAGAGACGCACGCTGAATGAAACGAATACTGCTCTATACATTAAATTATAATAGTAATATTAAAAATCTGTTCTTATGTTGAAAACAAACTCCCCGTATGTCCGCTACGAATCTAAATGTAATTCGGCCGTCGAAAATTGCTTCGAATGCGGGCTTCTCAATCGCCTGTTGATATCGCCATTATCTATTAAAAGGCCATTTTTCCGATTGACAGGCTGTCACGCGAGTTGACGTGTTCATTGATAAACAATTCTATGTGTTTTGAATTGAATTTCGATTTGACAATTGACCCCTTGAGGTCAATTGTCAAAAAAGTGACACGTTACCCTGGGGTATGAGGTTAATATGTTATCAACGTTTTTATGAATAGTATTTATGTCTTAACGAGTTGGTATCGTAAGTACTAAAGCTAAATATATAATCACTTCACCTAGAATAGAACACGGGACTAAATCACTGCGGCCCTATTAGGAAATACGCCATCCTATAAAATTTGTTTTAAGAAAAAAATTCATTGCAATTAAGCAATGTAAATTATATTTAATATTTCAGCTACGTTACAATGACACCCATGATGGTTGATAATCACTTGTTACAATGGCACCTTTTACCGAAAGAAATATGTAAGAAATGAATCATAATAATATCTATTTATTAGAAGTTATAAGACTCATTTTTGTTAGTAAAATCTTGAAAACTATTAGGGAGTTATAAACAAGGAATTAGGTGTTTTATGTCCACGCTAAAACACAATTAAAGTTGTTAAGTGTGACCAGTGAATTAATACGGGAAGTTGCAAGCAGTTAGCAGTTAGAGTGACCAACTTCCCAAAGTACCGCTTTAGAATTTATATAATTGTTCTGATAAAACTTATTTGCATATCAATGGACGAAAAAGCTGTTAAAAGAAAAACTCCTTAAGACCGAATTTAAGGAAAAAGTTCTGTAATTGTAATACATTTATTTTACATACAACATCGTTCATGTAAAATTAAGTAAACTATCTTTTTTAATAAATACCTACTTACGTAAATCCAATCTTCTATCACATATATCTTCTTAAAAAGGCCGGCAACGCACTTGCGAGCCTTCTGGCAATGTAAGTGTCCATGGGCGGCGGTATAACGTAACATAAGGTGAGCGTCATTTCCCTTTGCCTCCTATTACATAAAAAATATATTTATATATATTATACACAAGACCGACTAAACCACACGAGACTGAACTAAATCATTCTCGAATCTTCTTGAACACAGAAAATTTCATCAAAATCGTCCACCTGTTTAGGAGATTAATAACAAATACACACATAGAAGATTTATATAATATACTAGCCGTTTCGCGCCCGCTTTGCTGGACGAATTAAAATAAATTTTATGTTTCATTATTTTATTTTATTTCATATTTTTATTATTCTTCTTTTTAACTTCCCGCTAAGAAAATTTAAATATTTCGAAAATCGAGTTTTTAACAGATGTTGACGTTTTGCGGTTCTAGGAAGCCTCTTTTGTTTTTATTAGCGGGAAAATTTTTCATAAAAGTAAAACAGAAATAAAAAAATGAAGGAACGCTTGGAATTAAAAAAATAAATAGCCATAAACCATCTAGGAAAAATTTCGCATCGAATGGTGGTAGTTTCATGTCGATACGATCAGTGGTTTAAGCGTGAAAGAGCCTCAAACGAACACCATTTTCTTTTTATATATATAGAAGATAGATAAAGGTAGTGTTGTAAAATAATTTCGTTAGTAACATATTTCTTCAAGCTCAAATGGCCTTCTATAAACCTGAACTTATACCTGATTTAGTATCGGTTTTACTGCTAATTGACGCCTGAAAAGTAGTACTTGGTAGCAGGAAGTACGGCCGTTCCACTTCTAGATATTGAATTATATATATTGTTATGTGCTTTATGCAACTCAGCGTAAAAACATATTTATATGTAATTCCAAAATAGTTTTCTTCATTTTATTTTCTCCGAAAATGGTTGGATTCGTTAATGGTTGGATGAAAGGTTTCTCAAAGAAATATAAACGATCCATGCCTTCCAAACTTCTCTGTTCTTTTACTTGAAATCAAACTGAGAACACCTGAATAAATGCACTGAATTAGGACATAAGTCTAATTGAGCCATTAAATACAATATTTAGGTATCCCTTGTCATTCGATGACTTAAATTAAATAAAAATATTATTCTTCTTTAGAAAGAAATATAACGTTATTTAAAAATTACACAAAATATAAGATTATTTCGTCAAAGTCTTAAATTTCTTTATCAGACCGCTAAGATGCTTTAAAAGCACATAAAATTCTTTGATAGCTCCGTGTTTACATTTTAACACCATTTCAGACCGTTTAACGGTGAGGTGTGATATTTATGATTTTATGTTAGCGCCGTAATATCTTGACGTTTAATCAATGTAATAACGAGGGTAAATATTGAGTAAAGTAATATATGAGTAGTAATAGAACAAAATATCCAGGTTTTTTTATAACAACTAGGTTTTTGAAGTATATTACGTTAGGCATGACGTGCACTTGTACGTATGCCTTTCATGTTTTTCTCCAAAGCGCATCTATAAAAAATAATAATCTATTTAAATTAACTGAATCGCAATATGTCGCTAAGCACAAAACTCGAAGCCGGCTGGACCAATTCGAGTATTTTTTTATATTTATTTCCTCAATTCTTGAGGAAGGTTTGTATGGAGAAAAAAATGGTTTTATTCAATACTTTAGTTTTATACCGGTAAAGCATCTATAGAGTTGCATAGAAAAAACATTTCATTTGTTGAATTTTAGCTACTAGAAGTAAAAAAATCATATTAGGGCGCATTGAAGTTCGCGGAGGCAAGGCAGCAGCAGTTAGTATAAATAATAAATTTACACGTTGAATTGTACATAAACCTTTTGGGCTTTTCTCAGCAGGTTAAACTACAACATACGTAGAAGGGTCTATGCCCTAAAGCCTTTTATAACTGTAACATAATGCAGAAAATAAATAAAGGAATTTAGTTCCAGTACATTGCGTTTTCTATTTCAATTTATTACTACCATTACTAAGCCGATGACTCACAGAATAAGCGATAAATAATTATGAATTCCGATTTCATCTCGCGATGATCTGTTTCGAAACTCGCAAAGCTATACACTATTTGATGGGTGCTTTTACGTTGCAGTAAACATAATTATCCTATGTTGTTGTTAGTTTTTGGTATTTGGGTCACAGATTACTTGAATCAGTTGAAAGAAAATGAATTTGGCAAAAAGTCTAACGTTGTAAACACAAATCTATTGATGTTTGTTATTATCGTCTTTAAAGGATGATCTTAAATTTGTTTCCGTTTTTATGAGAGCGTAAAGTTTTCTTGACAACATATATTTATATACCGAGTCTAGTATTTACAAAGCGTCTTCTAAGGGGATTTGTTTTGAACTAACACCGGCGAGCTTCGTACCGTACCGTAATAGTCGATAAATATCGTATTACAAATTACCCTAAAATCATAAATTAGTTATGATTTTATGAAAGAAATGCTATGAATATAAAATAAATATTAAGATCACTACTTTATTCAAATAATGATATATTTTCCTCAGTTTACACAAAATTTATTATATATTTATAATAATTTATAATATATTCTCTAAACGCACGTATAAATATTTGACATCCGATATATATGTCAATCCTTTTTAATTACTGACATTTTTTAAATTTAAAATACACTACTATCTGGATATATCTTGTCGATTCGAAACCTTTATTTAAATACGTTCTTTGATGAGGGAAGAGTTTACCGTATCGATACGGTACGTTTGGTCTTAAATTAGTAGTTTTATAAGAACTGACGTTGCAAAATTCATTACCTAAAACCGGCTTTATTATATTTCTTATTAAAGAGCTATTAGTGGAGCAAGATACACTCACTCACTTATTTATAAATCTCTCTCATCTTGAACATTTTATTGATGCTTAGGGCATATAGGTAAGTAGACTTCTGTGCCTACCTTGAAGCAAAAACATATTATTTGCAGCCGCGAAATCTGACAGTTTAAATACGTTATTGTGTTTTTATGGGTTTAAGGTATACCTCTAAAGTGCTAAATGTTTATTTATTTTAAGTTATCAAAATTATCTCGACGCTAAAAGTATCCCCGTTTGACGATCATTTTACGTGCTATTAACATTATCCTTGAACGTTATTTATGAACAAGTAATAGCACTTAAAAGTATCGATAGAGTATCATAAGTAAATATAAATAGTCGTTAAACTAAATATAGTCTTTATATGGTGTGGGGCGACTACCGTGACCAAAGCGTCCCTCAAATGTCATAAAAATGAACTTTAGCCCTAATTTTAGAACATTTTTGTTCTTTAAACATCATATTATGTACATGAGTCGACATTTAAATAACTTTTCAGCAAATATGCAGCAACCTTTTTAGGGTACAAATATAACAAAGTTTCCTTTTCTTTTACATAATTTTAATTAGCCAAGTTTTCTACAAATGAGAGAATAGCCTAATTTTTTGGTAATTTTCACATTGGATTTCGTTATAAGATGATATCATAATTGTTGGGATCGAGAGTTTGTTATCAATTATTGATTTATTGGAAATCGGTACTGATTTTACAGTGTAAAATAAAACATCGCTTTATATCGCATACGTATTATATATGTAATGTACTTAATGTTATAATATTCCATAAACTTTCAAAATACGCAGTTTGGTTTAATTTTATAGATTATATTTTTTGCTTCACTTTATTTTTTTAATGGTGACTTCTGTGTAAATCACAATTCCGCCAATGTCGCGTTCTAAGTCTTATAGTTTATTTAAAAAGGCAACAATGTGACAAATACATCTATTTATTTATTTATTTCATAATCCTACAGCTTACATAAATTATATATAATAACAAACAGTTACACTGAAAATATAGCCAGATATGGAATACATAATAATACATCATCTGCCAAAGTATCATAGTCTTTCTAGTCTGTGATTGCATCCATATTCTGTGGTGATGTATAATATAACATAAAACCATTTTTAAAATCCTATATTAAATATCGCGCTAAAAAATTATCAATGACATTTCAAAAGCTTGAAAATTTCAAGCATTTTTGATCAATTCACTTATAGTACGTGAATACTTTTCACTCTGCCCATTTTCCAATTACTAGCTTATTCGAAAATCTCCAAGCTCGAACATAGATTCTGGAATCCTTTCGGTAGTCAATTAAAAGTCCATACGTTACAATAAAATTCAACGAAGCACTTCAATGCGATAAAAAACTTTATGTAATTGCAATAAGGATTATATATTATAAACAGAATATTTAAATTTTAATCAGATCGTCTAGTTGTTACGCCATTTACCAAAATAATAAAAAAATAAAAAAGCCTTTTTATTTCTTGCAAAAGAACAAAGTAAACTTAATACTATTTTTACACATATATTTTTAAGAAAGTAAATTACCCAATATTTTTTTCCCTATTTTTTATATCTATTTCCTAATTATTTTGCAAGAACCCTTCCACAGGTGTAGGCCTCCTCCAGGGATCTCCAAGTATCCCGATTTTGGGTGAGCTGCATACAGCTCGAGCCAGCCGTTTGAGCAATGTCGTCCGCCCATCTCGTGAGCGGTCTTCCTCTGTTTCGTTTCCCAATAGGGCCACCCCACCTCGTCACCCTTATGGTCCATCGATCGTCAGAGAGTCTTGCAACATGACCTGCCCATCTCCATTTAATCTTTAGAGCGTAGTTTAGGGCATCAGTAACTTTAGTAACGCTTCTTATTTTTGAGTTTCTTATTTTATAAATTTTGGAATTTACTAAATATACATTCCAAAAATAAAATTGGATGTTCAAATCTTATCATCGACAACTTTTGAATAGGATATAAACTAAATATAAATACTGTTACAATATAAGTATTCATTTAATATTGTGGATGTTACCAAACCATATAACTAAAGTTAAATAAATGTGACGTTTTAATGATATCAAGTTACGAAACTTTTTTAACATTGTTTAAATATGAAATTGATATGTCCGGTCGCAGTGGACTGTGAAATTTTATATTAATATAGAGTTCCCCTCGAAATTAATGTAGCGGAGAGGTTTAATGGGGAGGTAAATATAGTTATAATAAACCCTTTTTAAAGATATTCTGTAATGTGATACTTTGAAAAGCTGATGTTCCGTAACTTGCTAATTGGGTTTGAAGACATATTCTTCCGTCTGAAAATTTTCTGTATTTGACAAGGGTATTCTATTGTATTCATAACGGTTTAAGAATATGTATTTTATCGACTGTTCAATCAGAAATTATCGGTATTATAAACGTTTTATAATCCTTAAAAAGGTATTGAATATTTTATGTTATTTATGATTAATTTTCGTGGAAAACTTAGTAAAATTTATGAAGATGCGTCAGTGAATTTAAATTTTAGAATAAAATTAACCGATTTCATTCTTTTGTTTATTTGATAAGATAAACGAGTCACGTTGTTTAATTCTTATTTAGATACAACATTAGATAAACAGTACAAATCACCGCTTGGAAAAACGACTTTACATAGCTCCTTTTGGATGCAAATAGCTGTATTAAATTTGCAATTTAGACCTTGATAGCCTCATAAGGTGTCCTAAGCTGTAAGATGCAGAGCCAACAATAATTTTATTAAGCTGGTATTTACCAGTATTTAACATAACGTTTTTTTAACATATACTTAAAGTTTTGTATAAAAGGAAAATACCTGAACTATACATGAATATGAAGGTTTATTATTATACCATTATTATTACCATTAACCACCACCAGGACCACCAAGGAAGTGATATGTACGAATATCTTGTGGAATACTTTAATATAATTTACTCAGAAATTGAAAGATGTAAGATTTTTCTATATAAGTAACTAACACTTAATGCTACGGTGAATAAGAATTTACTGAGGTCGTGATGTGTACAAAAATTGTTAATGTGAAAGAGTTGTAACCTATTTTATATGACTTATATTAGTTTTTTATTGAAATGTCTTCGGCCTTAGTAAATGTAGTTTTGTTTATAATTTGATGCTGTCACTGTTGTAAAAATCCTTGTACGAAATATTATAAATAATAATTTAAATAAAATTTAAGTTTAAATAATAAAAAAAAAATATTTAAAATTATTTTTTTTTCTGAAAATGTACGGCTCTCCTAAAGTCAGATCGAGGCTATAAATAAAAATTATCAAACCTAAACAAAGATTACCTACAAAGGGTATTCTCACTGTGTATGAAATCGCTTACGCGTATAACTTATACCACCCAAGAATTGGCAAACTGTCAGGCCAAAAGATCCTTCAGACAATGAACTCGTCCTATTGTAATACTCAAATAGCTTTCACACTAGACCGTATACATCATTTTATTAACAAATTTTGTTTGTGATTCCTTATCAGCAATCGCACGACAGTTTTATGGCTTGAAAACTACTTGCGCATTCATATTTTTCCCAGCTTATTTGCATGTTATATCTTAATTTGGTGAATAAATCGTATCTTTGCAAGTAATAAAAGTATATATACTTCCAGTCTTGTTAATTCAAAATCTAATATAAGACCAAAATCTCTCTAAATAAATTTAAGAATGTCTTCTTAGATTATTCTATTCATATTATATACTTATAGCTTACTAGCTGACCCGGCAAACGTTGTTTTGCCATGTATATTATTTTTTAAGATCAACAAAAATAACTATACTAAAAAATAGGGGTTGATCGTAAGAGGGATGAAAATTTAAGGTTAAAATTTTTATTTGGGGTGGATATCACTTAGGGGTTTGAAAGATATATAGTAGCCGATTCTCAGACTTACTGAATATACATAAAAAAATTCATAAGAATCGGTTGAGCCGTTTCGGAGGATTATGGGAACGAACATTGTGACAAGAATTTTATATATTAGATTAAGAAGTTATAATTTAACCCTGCGTTTGAACCATGACTATGACAATGGACGTACGTATTTTTCTTTCTATATATGCTACGAACAGTTGCTTGCGAAAATCAATGACATGTTCAATGGTGGCTGTCTCTATTACTTGCCAGTTAAGAAAAAAATTGTAACCTGAGACCAATTTTATAAATATCATACAAGCAATTTAATCATCCGGTTCGTATATATCAATGAATCACTAGTAAACAATTATTAAAGCATTAAACAGTCATCTCTGAAAGTAAAAGGGAACTTCGTAAAGTGGCTAATAATTCGATAGATACTTTTACTTATTCCCCGAAATACTTACTCATTGGGGTCGAAGAAAAAGGCATTCGGATAATCTAGCTGAGATAATTTCCACTCAAGTGTACCGATGTCTTCGCTTAGGGCAACGAGCGACGCCGCGGGGCGCGCTAACTGATGGGGATTTAGTGGGGATCTCTTAATTTATAGCCTTGCGATTTTATTGTGTTAAGCGATGAGCGAAAAGGTAGTTGCTATAATGGAAAATTACACAGTAATTTGTAACATACAATCATTTTGACGTGATAACGTCTTTAAAATCGTTTTAGTCGGGTGACATGTTCAGAAACTTGTGTCACACCAAAACCTCACGAGCGCGATCGCAGGTTTAACGAGAGAGAGACGGACCGATCTCCCGTCTCATCTCGAGCGCTGCCAGTCATTCCGTGAATGTATGAAGAAAAATGTATATCATAGTCGAATAAGTAAACTTGTCATTTTACACCCGAAATTTATCATCAAAAGTGTGAATAAAACGATAGATGTAATTTAAAATTTGAAAAAATTGTTATCTTCATTAATTCCTTACTTCCCAAAAACTTATATCACCAATAAGACGTTATCACGTAAACATCTCGATCGTAAACCTACTTTACAAACAACCAATATTTTTTTAAGTACAAATCTTTCAGCAAAGACAACACTTAGTCTATGCGTGCATTGTTTTTATACAAATTTAAATACTAGGTCAAACGTGAATTAGAGGTTCATAGCTATCTCAAAATTCGCTTACTTTAACTTTGTCTAATACTGTAAATCGTGATATCGTGTTCTCGATGATGGGTTTTAATCAATCAAATTAATTTTGTTTAAGCTAAAAATAGACCATAAAACATAGACCAAACAGCTCCAGCTCCCGCTCTCGCTGCCTCCGTTATCTTAAGCACAGAACAAATGTTATCTACAGACTCATAGCGAGTGAAATAATCTGATTTGTCCATTTGCCGGTCACAGGACATAACAAACGGCCGGTACTTCGATTAACAGAATTGCTTTTTGTTCCTTTATACCGATTATTGTACTTAATACGAGGTGAACATAGTATTATAGTTGATATATTGCGCATTTATCTTTATTATACTAAGTGATTTTTACTTCAGTTATTGCTTTGAGATTAAATTATAATATAATTATACTGATGATGAGAATTCTTATAGGATTGCTAGCAATTGTAATGGTATGCAGTATTCATGGTAATTATGAAGGTATACAGAATAAATTCACAATTTCTTTTGTTTTATTAACACTTGGATTTATTGAAATAATTTTGATATCAAAACTCTAACTTAAACGATAACTAATCGTTAAAAGATGGCTTGTAATAATTAAAATAAGACATTTTCACTATAATGTATTAAAACGGTAAACAATGTTTACTTTGAACTAGAATATAGGTACCTTCATAAATCCCGAATCTATAAAAATATTTAAGATGAATTTAATAAGCGAATGTAAGTATTCGAATAGATTTTTTGATGCACTCATGGTATGTATCCACAGGTTAATGAACCCTTTTTTCTTGATTCTATTGTAATAAAGCATAGGTTATCTGGCTGATAACTTGAAATGTGAGTCTACGTGACAATCTGTGGCAAAGACGATTAACAATTGAATTCGAATTTAGAACTAGCCGGAATAGTGTGACAAAAAGCTTGTCATGGTAATTTGCCAGTATTTATGGTAACATTTATCGCGTCATCCCCCGATGGTGCCCGGCATTTGTAAAACAGCCGGATTATCGGGAAACCTCCGGCAAAAACAGCCGGCACATAAATTTGCCACAATGATTCATGATTGCAGAAAGTTTTTGCCCAGTCGCTTTAATTGTAAAGTTTTTAATCGATAGGGAATTTTAAATTTTAATGTGCAGTTCGGGAATGGGAAAAGTTTTTATATGAACATAATTATCACGCTACCTATTTCAATGTTTGGGTTTTAAGTAATATAAGGTAAGTAAAGATAAAGCATGTGGCATTGAACTTTTTAAACAATTATACTGTCGCAATCTCCATATAATAACAATATGTAATTCAGTGATAAATATATAAAATAAGCAGTATTCGGTTATATGTAACAGAATTTGAATATTATATGTCGTTTAAAAAAATCTGCTTTATATACGGGTAAAATCGGTACAGACGCGGACAACGAAATCAATATAGTATATTCACATAGCGAGAAAATTGAGGGTATTAGTTATGTACATCGTGTAATGAAATTATTAGAAAATAAACTATATAAAATAAAAATATTAGTATATAGTTAAAATCATACCATACCACACCACACTACACCACACCACACCATACCACACCACACCACACCACACCAGACCACACCACACCACACCACACCAAACCACTCCACTCCACACCACACCACACAACACCACACCACACTATACCATAGAGGCCCAGACCTGAGATTTCTGTAACTGTAAAAATTTAAAAAGATATATTTTTCATACGGGTCTCTTTTAGGATGTTATATAGCATTTATTCATGAGGGATAAAATAAGATTCTAATGGTAAAATCATTTTTCAAATCGGTCCAGTGGTCTTGTACACTAGTAATAGTAATGTAGGTACCAATCTGGAAGTTAATTTTGGAAATGATTACACCTGTAGTAGACACACGCGTAAAAAAATGACCATATCAAAAAGTATGTAGTAAATATGAAGTAGGAAGGTTCTTTTTCCAGAATATACTTACTAAACTTGACTATATCTTAAACAAGGTCAGCAGGAGTGGTGTACGGTAAAGGTCATTTTAAAGTGCTACATAGAAGTTATAAAAATTAACCTATACATCAAAAATTTTACCTGAGCACATTCATTTTTAAACTTTGCGAACCATATAGTTCTATACAGGTTAACCGTGTATTCGTAAAAGCAGCTTTAAGCGAAAATTTAAATTTTCATTCACAATTTCATTACTGTAGCAAAGTTAGCGGTAGTTAACCGCGAAAGATAAAAAGAAAGTTCTAACGAATATTTAACTTTCCACTAATTTTATAGACGGTTAATTAATTACTGCGGCTCGTAAATCTTGTTTCGTAAGTTTGAAAGTTTCCCTGTTTTTTGGAATAAATACGACTGTACCACCAAAGACTTTTCGACGTCGAGTATAATATAGGTATACGTATTTCAAGCAAAAGTCATTCATACAAAATATATATATATATCTTCGCCATTAAAGTAACTAAGGTAATTACAGTAATGTATGGAGCGCGATTCAAAAATAGAGGGCTAAAGGAATCTGCTCTAAGAAGCCTTTGCAATTTCGTAGTAAAACAAGGAACTTTAATGATTTAATTGAATGTCAGGAAATGTCCATAAATATGGTCTTTTTTAGGTTTTTTTTTAAAGACAATTCACACCAATTGACCTAGTCCCATGCTAAGCTGGTGAAGCTTGTGTTATGGGTACTAGGCAACGGATATACATACATATATATTATAGATAGATAAACATATAAATACATATTTAAGCACCCAAGATCTAAGCACACCAAATGCTCATCACATCGATGTTCGTCACAGCCGGGGATCGAACCCGGGACCCATGGATTCGCAGTCAGGGGTACTAACCACTAGACCAATGAGTCGTCAAATAATCGTCAATTATTTCAATAAGTTAACTACTCGATTACCAAAATGGTACAACATGAAAAGCTTCGATACTACAAAATGACGATTGTTACTGGCTGGAGTTCAGAGTTCATGAGGATTTTAGGGAACGCAAAATATAGTCTGGAAATTCACCAGGGCAATATACTATTTTTGAAACTTCCGCTTACCGTTTATTCATCAATAGAAAAAGATAAAAGCTATGAAAAAGTTATATGCAGTATCGGTTTGATAAATGTCTTTCAAACTCATGTCGGTTGGTGAATTTCGAAGTACGTGAATTTAAGGTTATAAAACACAATATTGTTGAATTGGGATTGTGTGTAAAGATAATTATTTCATAGTATAGTCTGTGAAATGAGGTCTATTTCATAGACTACATGTATGTTAAGGAAAAGACGGATGCTACAAGATTTTACACAACTATGATCGTCCTAATAAGATTTCAATGCAGACAATGTATAAAATTAAAAGGTGGCTTATGTCAAAAGTCGTAGAGGGTAACAAGTGAAGCAGAGATAATGTGAAATTGCCTTGTAAGCACATTTAAGGTTCCTACATTCAACGCTTTCTTTCAAACTGTCAAATGCTGCATATTTTGGATTCGAATTTTAAAAATGTTCGAAATTTAAATGTATATGAGTAAATTAATCATTTAGTAACTGGATGAACAAATCAAATAAATCTAATCAAATTACGATTATTCAAATTAGATGCGTCTTAGGGCATGCTTATGAATGTCAAAAACGCTTCTATTTAGTAACCTTAACGCATTAATGTTTTTTGATATGTGTTTTGAATCTGTTTAAAGGCAGTTCCAATATTTCACTAGGAATCATGTTATAGCAGCCTATACGTAGGCCCATAAATGAAGTATTTATTTTCTGCAACCTGTAAGATGGCTGGAAAAGTTTTCCCTTATTTCTTGTATTCCTGTTGTGAATGTCACTGTTCTTTAAAAGAGAACTAATATTACTACGCACAAAAACGATACAATTGTAGATATAATATTGGGAAGGTACCGTCAAAATATCGATTTTCCAACGTTAACGCAAAAGAGGTAACTGATATTTGAAAATCATAGTACAGATTTTAATAAGTCATCTGATCGTATGGTAGTCGATAATAATCTATTGCCACTGCAAAACTAGCGGATATCCTATAGAACTCACTTCTAATCTATTCTAGCATTAAAATTACGATGGACGAATGGACGTCGTGTCTACTTCGGCTTCTTACTTGATTATTTGGTTTTCAGTATTTCATATTTTACCCCATGCATATATTTATATACTTAGTTTAATTGCATTTAATTGTTTCAGGTATGAATGAAACATTTCGGCGATAATGCGTAAGTTAAAAAAAGGGTGCGTGTACTTATGTACGCGCGTAAGAAGTTATACTTCTTTGGCATTATTAAAAATAGTTTTTGATTGCACGCAAATAATTAATTACAATTAAATAATCAAAGACTGGAAAAGGAGTCATTATAGTCAATAAAGTTCACTTTACATTTTAAAAATTAAATAAATAATTATTAATTATTATTCTCTTACATTAAGTGTAACATAAATTCCATTATTATTCGAATGTTGTTTTTAAATTATGTATGTCCAATGCCGTAGCATCTTCCGTGGGCAACTTAATTCTGTTAATTTTGTGTCACGGTGCGCGCGCATCGTAAAATTTCACTCTCATCATTTTTCATAACGTGCCTAAACTTCAAAAATATGTCCCTCAAAAAAGTATCAAACTTGATATAGACAATTGGTTTGACTGCTCTTGAAACTATGTAGATTTAAGGTTGATGAAAGTTCTAGAAGACTTAGTATTTAAAACTCGCTCCCTAGACTCTAGAACATTCCTATCCAATTTATTATTATATTAAAAAAACAAACTAGCATTATATTTTTTCATTCAAAATTTACTAAATATTATAAATGAATCATTTATTAAACAAAGGAAAAGCCAAGTTAAAGTCATCTGTCTTTATTTCCAAACATTGGGTATAGGGACGGTGCAAATTGATTGATAGAGCTTTCAGACATTGAACAATTCAACCAAATTTGCTTAAAATATACATAAAAACGTTTTATTGTCATTTTTAGAAGTGTTTTTAGAATAAATCCGTGTTGGGAGGTGTAACGCATGTGTTGTATAAATAAAATTATATTTCAAACAATTCAACACCACATTATATAAGCAGACACAAACTTCTACAACATTACCATTTTTTTATATAAAATCTAGTTTGTATTTTAATGTATATTTCATAAGATGTCGCAATATATGTTAAATAAATAAATCCTATATTTACCTTGATGTACCTATATATTATGAATAAACAAAACCCATACTATCAGCCATATCAAACTAGCATGGAATTATCTTATGTCATTTTCTATGTTAGTGTCACAAACCTCATCTATGAACTCCCAATAATTGACAATTTCCTTTGGCATAGGTAATAAGATTTGTCTCAACTTTTAACGTAACTGGCATAAATCATTATCTATAAACTCAATTTCCCCCTAAATTGAAAGTTATAAGCCTACATTCTTGTTGTGTAATATTTCAGACGTGTTTTAAAACTGCCCCTCGTTTAGGGATGAACTCCCATTTTTTCCTGTACTAATCCGACAATCCCGAAAATGGAGTAGTCAATTAAATGGACCTCGGTGTTGGGGGTCTATCTCAAATTTTATAAAACATATTCCTTGTTTTTACTGCGTCTGAAATGTGATTGGAGTTAAAAATTATATCATTTATTTAGCAGAGATACGCATAAAAGTATATTTCGTTTAATAAACTTGAGATTTCTGCAGCTATACCACATACAAGTAATCTTTATATTATAAATGTATGTAACCAAAAAGACAGAACATTACTGTTTAAATCTAGATTACACTGCATAGTATACTATAAATAATAATAATAAAAAATTATATATAGAAAACTGTAATAAATTTAAAAAATTTAATTCTGCCAGAATTTCCTTGATGTATTGCGATACTTATTCGTTAAACAAAAGCTTCAGCGCCACAATGCTGCAATGGTAATATTCATTTACATCACCACTCCTAAACTTTATCTAAAAAATCCTTATCTCTAACCAATGTTTTCGAAAGGGCAAACTTTGTTATGAAAGCAAAATTCCTAAAATCATATTTAAAGCCCTAATCGAAGATTCCCACGAGTAAAATTCCCTATTACAGGGGTGGACGCATCTTGCAACACTCATATCCATTTCGCACCAACAACCGACAATCATTGCAAAGTCGACCTTATTTTTAATTATGTTGGTTTTTGGATTGTACATGAGAGAAAAATTATAATAGTTCTACTTGAAAAATTAATTATATAGTTTTTATATAAATTTATTTCTGTGGTTATTTGGAGGTTATTGCCCCTGTAAAAATGTCTAGATACTTACCAGTCGTTGTAGGTATAGCACACATAATAAAGTATTAAAAAATATAGATAGAATCTTGATTTTACACCCGTGCATAGTCATTAAATGGAGACAGTCCAAAAGACAATTTGAAAACTAACCAATTCGAAATCTGTATATAAAGTCTTGTTGTTAAACGTGAAACAATAAATTATTCAAAGAACCGACCAACTTCAGCTTACTACGATTTTTTACCCAAGCTTTTCATTCAAGATCCCTCGGAAAACAAAATCATTTCAGTACCCTTGAAGTTTCTGGAAATCAGTACAATGCAATTCCGGCCTACTAGGCGCACAGGAATGACTAGGAAGCCATGAGATGCACCTCTGAATCCTGAAGTTCAATTCAGTAGCGCATGAAACGTGGAGGGTCGCACACGTCTCGCCCTGTCTCGTACTTCGTGTCGTGTATATAGGCGTGGGTGTAGTGTTTGTGCTTAATTCTGAGGTTCGTCGTATATTATGTTTCATTAAAAAAAAATTACGTAAAATACTACGATGTTAAAATACGCAACTGTACATATAATTACAAAATTAAATTAAATAATTAATACAAATATAGTTAAAATAGTTGTTAGAAAATGTATCAAAATTAATTAAAATATGTTTAAATACTTAAAATTATTGTACACATTCCTACAAAATATAATAAAATACTCTCGTGCGCAATAAAATAGCAATTACTTTTTTATTATAAGTACTTTTATACCCCTACAAAAATAATACTTATGTTTTATTACATACTAAAAACTGATTAAATCTTTGTATGCACATTATTTAACCACGTGGCATAACGCCCTTTTGAAGGTTGTATTTATATATATTATTGAAAATCCTTTCTGCTTTGGAAAAGAAATGAAATCCGTTTACTTATATACAAAATGATTTAGTGAGTTCTTTTAATTTAAAGTTTTGCAATAAATGTAAAATTAAAATTTTTAAAAATTTAATTAAAAAATAGTATTTTAAAAATCATTATCGTATTTGTTTTTCAGTTTATAAATAAATTTATATTTAAAAAAATGACCGAACTATAAAGAATTGCAGCATGATATCCGCAAAAGCTGCACTGCATTATGTAGAGTTGCCCTGCGGCCTTGTCTGCGATTTTACAGAATTCCTGTAAGTTTTTCAAGAGCTTTTCGTTTTGTCATAATACAATGTAAAATTCAATATGAATCCTTTTTAAGTGAATAATAGTTGCTCTTGAACCTTTCACAATAATAATTTAGTCATAAAAGCTACGTGGGGCATTTTACAAGAAGAAACATTTTTTCATTTTGAAATAAGAATATTTAAGTTTCAAAATAACTATTATTATAATTAAGCCTCTCTAGGTTATTCAAATAATGCAAAATAAATAAAAATCTGACTAAATGCAGGATATGTATGGCTATAGACAAGATAGCCAAATATTATATTGTTTGTATTTTTCAGTAAAATTCTCAAACATTCCTGCCGGGTCACGCTATCATAAACTATTTCTTCAACGTTTAGGGGAGAACAAAACTAGCGAACTAATTAATTGTACCGAGTAACTATGTAAATGCACTGCGTGAAATAGGAGGCTCAGACACACGCAGATACCCTTTAGAACGTATAAAAAGAAACTACAAGCATGGTTTCTTATACGTATGTTAGCTATTGGAGATTTTAACTAGTAAGTCTACACTAATATATATTATAAAGAGGAAAGATTTGATGATTTGTTTGAACCCTATGTTATCCCTAACACAGGCTTAAGAATATTTTCAAAAAGGCTAGGATTTTGTATGAAATTATGATAGTAACCCAAGATCTGAAAAAGACCAATAAAAATTCATAAATAGCGTACGCTACGGAAACTATTAGCAATAGAGCAAAGTTATATACAACAATTATATAAGACATCAATATATAAAATAATATTATATGTACTCAATAAGTCTATTTACCGAGAATAGCTTTACAATAAATAATATCGTGCTACGACCAAATTAATGCGAGAGGGCAAAGCATAGCTGGTATATTATTTCACTATGTATCAAACTAGTACATAAACGTTGGACCTGGGTAAGGCGCCCATGGTGACACATGGTTATGGTGGCAATAATTGTGAGTAGAGTGGGAACACTCTCCATAAGCTTAATATATGCATTGTTTTAATTAATAAACGTTTTTCACGAATTAAATGCCTATTTGATTAGTTGCCTCGGTACAAATACTTAGTCGCATTCTTTTCTTTTCAAACTCTTAACGGATATTATTAAGTTAAATAAGCCGATGTATTGTGTAAATGATCAAATAATATAAAAGATCTATCAATAAATTAACAAATATTATAACATATATACGAGTATATTGTTAATACTTTTCACTCTTTCGTACAGTGTGTAGCCACAATAAACGCGATCGTCCGACAACATACGCTAATGAAATTTATAAACCATAAACCGTAGAGTGTAATAATCATAAAGCCCCGCCGGTCTATGCATCAGGGTATAAGGTAACTTGAAGGTTTAGCGTCAATTGTGTGTTAAGAATAATGTTACAAGAGGTTTCTTTTATAAATTGGTACTTTTCTATGAACAACGAGAGACTATTATTTTAAATGTCGGTTGTTTTTACTTAGAATCACTTTTTTTACTAGATTCATAAACATGGGTAATACTTTTGAATAATTCTAACGATTTATTAAAATAACTCAATAGTATTAAAAATTAAGTTGTTGTCCCGTTTATAGATGCAAATTACCAAATTCATGATTTATTTATTTATTTGCTCTTTACTAAACAATATCCAAACAATTACATTATACACAAAAGCCAGAAATGGAATGATATTTTTTAAGTTTGTTAATAAATTAAATTTAGCGCTTGTCATTAGTAATATGACGACATTTCGATTCACGCCGTGTGACCTCACTCCAAGTCATCGTGACACATAATTGAAAAACATTGAAAATATTATCAAAAGCTCAACATGTGTATGCTCTAAATATTGACATAATTTTATTTACTTACGCATAAAGTATGCGGCATTTTATCGGTAAATAAAATAAGAATAGCTGAACTATATGCTATTGGAATGGAATAATATGGAATTATATTTATTTAGTTACTAGCTGACGATAACGTGTTCCTATATTAACTATGAATATGAATATCAAATGGGTATAATTAAAAAACATTTTTTTATCAAAAACTTGGCTTTGTTTTAAGTTTTATTCTATTTATAGCGTTAATTGCTGACAAATTAATATTGACGTTAAGTTTCCTAATGTTTCGCCCATTTTTCCAAAAATTTTCATTCATAAGAAACTTCTCCTGTCAAAAATAAACACAACAAAATAAGAAGCAAAATTCTTCTATTCGTTCACGCGTGATGCGATGACCAAGCGAAATACAGATTCATTTTTATATATAGGTATAGAAATCTTTCACATATATAGTTAATTTTCTAAAAAGTTTTGGGAATCTAAAAATGCACAGTTACGTTACTAAAAAAACTAAAAAACTCGTTTCAAAAATAAAAATGTTTTTTATTAAAATCATAAACAGTTTCGTATCATTTTGTACATTACGCTTATTTCTCGTTGATTGAGTATATAAGTATTTACATGAATTATTCTTTTAATATTCATTCAAGGGGAAAATTATAAATCACACCTTTGAAGAGCACTACACATATTCAAAGTGACAATCGCTCAAACACGATAATTCCGCTTCAGTACCTCACAAAGGGAGCCGAACGTACTTCAAGACGTTAAAAATTTATGACTAGCACTTTGTGCTTTTATTGTCGTCGTCTGACGTCACGATAATTAAAGTAGACCTTCCTAAGCACTGAATAAATTATAAAGTTCGCACCCAGACGCTGGTGATTGTTTTTTGAACGCAAGTGCATTTAATGTTTTGGAAAATTTATTTTAACTGAACTTCATTCTTACTTTGGTTCGTCTATACTCTAAAGTTATAGCAAAATTATAGATAGGTTTTTTTTGTAGCTCAAAGTAGTAGAAATAGACAGAGATATATCATTTATTACAAACAAAAACACACTCAAATAAACACACAAAATAACAATAATCAAAGAGAAAAAATTAAATAAAAAGATTATGAGAGATATTTTTTTTTTCCTTTTCCCATTCGGTTCGTTTCAAGTATGTAATGCGTGTGTGCTGTAGCTGTAATTAGCCCTGGCACAGCATTATGCTGAGGAGCAGAATGTTCCACAGCGCTGGTCATTCTGCCAGAGACCACATAAGCAGTAGATAATAATATGCCTTTAAATGCATTGAGGAGCATGTAAGATATCATCTATGTGGAGAAAGTAACAGTAGCTGGACTAGCTATAATATTTCATAAATTGATATCAAATTTCATAGCTCCAGTCATAAAAGCGTACCTTGGCTTCGATATAAACTAACAAATAAACCAGCGGGAAACGCCATCAAAATCAATTTTCTTAAAAGCTCCGACACCTTTATAGCCAAGACGTAAAATGAACGATGAAAATACATTTTACGGCTTCAAAATAAGTGTTAATTAAAACATAACATTTTTTTATTACGTTAATTACCGTGTAATTATTTCATTAGTACTTTTTACGATAAAAAATGAAAGAAATTATATTGATACTAGAAATGTGAGGTTTACACGTTTTAATCAAATTAGGTCTGTGACTACCGAAGTACATCCCTTACGTTCATTATTTAGTCTTCAATAATAGCAGTCAGCAGTCTATATATAATAGCAGTCTATATATATAATTTAGTCATAAAATCTTGTTATGATATAATTAAACTATTTATTTCAAATAAACATAAGTACATAAAATATAATGGCATTTAATTACATAGAACTAATTATACCATATTCAATATTCATATATCAAAAATTTATAGAAATTTCACTGATTGTAAACACAACAATAATTATAATAACATTGTGTATTTATTTCAGATATTTTAAAACTTTTAAGTTGTGCCCAGGTCTTACCATAATTAACATAACGGCATTCGCACAAATTAAACGTAATTCATGTATTATTCTAATTGAAGTCAAATATTAATACCCCAATAACTTCTGTTACACAGAACTTGATTTACATGGCACGTGGTAGAGCACTAAAATTAATTACATTCGAGCCTTTTCGGAGTAACTTGACAACTAAAATCACTTTGTTACGACTTCAACGCTTTTCCTTAATTAGTCATCAAACGGTAGAACTTCATTTAAGGTTGTAAAGTTAATTACTGAAGTACTAAAATGTTGATTGGATATTTTCAAATGTTCTATTAGATCAATGTTAGTCATTAAAAATATTAACCAAAAATCCGCGTCAGACTCAAAAATACAAGCCTCAATTTTCGAATTAAAGTGAAAAATAAGAATAATTAAATACCTATATAGCTTGTATTAACTTAATGAGATTGTAAAATAAAATATATACACATATTACTGCTGCAAATAATGTATATTTTTTATTCGGATGTAAACTTAATATACGCCAGAACCTCATTAAGTTTAAACTAATAGTTATATCGTTTCTAATAAAGTGTATATTAGACGTTTAAAAATGTGTGTAATAATTTATATTTAATCCCGTGAAATGGCCTCTTTCTCTCATCAAGAAACCCAGTCGAGTCCAGCGAAGGAGCTACCAAGGTAATTCTTGCAATTTATTGTAGCTTTTAGTAAGTTTATAGTTTAGTTATTTATTTACAAGCTGGCGTAACATTTTTTACGCTGTAAGTATGTTTCATAGTCAGATTTACATTTCTTACATTGATGCCTATCATGAAAGATATATTGGTTTTCAAAAGATACTATTTGTGCGATTATCTTTGTTAATGTTATGTAAAAAACTATAAATTAAATGATAAAAAAATTACCGTTTCGCACATTATTACCACAGTAGATTACTGAAATTTTTTAAGGGAAAAATATTCTATCGGTTTGACTGTATATCTTATTAAGATTATAATACCAATACTCTGTACCTCCCAATAGATAATATAGACCTAGATATATAAAAGCGCGCGACGCCTCGATATTTTTGAAATCCGTAGCGCTGATGTTTTACCTTGTAATTGCGCGGTGCAAGAACTGAACATTGGAATTTCTATTGGGAGCTACGGAGTACAGTAATCTACCATAAAAAATACCAATGAAAAAAAACAAATAATTAAAGTAATAATATAAAACGTATTATATTATTTAGAATATTTTACAAATACTTTAAACGATTGTGCTAAAATGACGCCATTTTGCATATTATTTATAATCTATTGTATGAATTTGTCAAACTGATTTGCAATTATTATCCCATACTAGTTAGTCTAGTCGACAAGTTGAAAATGGAACAAAATAGAGATACTACTCCTAAAATTATGTGCGATAGCTCATTGGATCCGGAATGACGTCTAGAAAAATGTGCTAAAAGCGTGTATTAGCACATAAAAAATTGCAAAAGTTATAGACCATTAAAGATGAAAAAATAATGGCATTTAGTTTTTTGCCAATATTTAATAAACTATTAATATTTAAGAAATTTCAAATAAAGATTCTGAAAGAGGAGGAAATTTCTAATAAAAAACTCCTGACTCCCAGAACTCTATCTCCATTATTTATAATGTTAATTTAACGCTGAAAATAGGTCTGCGGGTGACATTTTTAGGATTCGCGCGTGGCGTCAAAAGCGACTACGGCACATTAATTAATTTATTTAAGGTATTGAATATTTTTTTTTAAATTTGAAAAAATTATGGTGTGTTCTGAACACTATAATTAATTTATTCCCGTTGAAAATTTTACTTAAAGTTAATTTTTCAACAAGTTAAATAATTGTTAACTAACGAAATTTTCTCGAACGACCGTCTTAATTGTAAGTGAAAAAAAATGTTTAAATAATGGTCGTAAAAATATTTCGCTTCGTAGAGCCTTTCTTACATACATACTTAACAAGATCGTGCCATAAAAGTTAAAAAAATATTTATACTTTGTTTATAACAATTTTTTTACTTAAACAAAAACTTAAAAATCCATGTAATGATGTTAAAAAAATTTTTTTTTTTCTCAATCATCATATAATCGTTTTTTTATTAATACAAGATATTTATTAATTTGCAAAAAAAAAATTCCCGCCATTTGTTGATCATTTTTTTTAAACAAATTGATTAAAAAAAATGTAACACAACTTTATTACATTAAAATTTTTATGATTTTTAAAAAAAAATTTTTTCCTTAATAACAATTTTTAATTGTTTATAATCGTTTTTTTTAATTTTCTATTGTTTAAATAATTAGTTAAGAAATTTTTTTTTCCTAAAAATCATAATTGACAGTCTTCTATAAAGTAAAAGAAAAAATTTTTTTTTTTATCAACAATTCTATTGTTTATTAACTTACCAATTTGTTATAAACAAATATTCAACTTTGGTTTATTTTTTTTCTAAAACTTCTAAAATTAACAAAAACAACCATATATAACAAAGTATAGAAAATTTTTTTTTTAATTTTAAATAAAAGTAATATTCATGATAATCAAAAAATTTACAAAAATAAACAATAGAATTGTTGATTAAAAAAAAAAAATTTTCTGTTACTTTATAGAAGACTGTCAATTATGATTTTTAGGAAAAAAAAATTTTCTTAACTAATTATTTAAACAATAGAAAATTAAAAAAAACGATTATAAACAATTAAAAATTGTTATTAAGGAAAAATTTTTTTTTTAAAAATCATAAAATTTTTAATGTAATAAAGTTGTGTTAAATTTTTTTTAAAAAATATTGATTTAATCAATTTGTTTAAAAAAAATTTATCAACAAATGGCGGGAATTTTTTTTTTTTCAAATCAATAAATATCTTGTATTAATAAAAAAACGATTATATGATGATTGAGAAAAAAAAAATTTTTTTTAACATCATTACATGGATTTTTAAGTTTTTGTTTAAGTAAAAAAATTGTTATAAACAAAGTATAAATATTTTTTTAACTTTTATGGCACGATCTTGTTAAGTATGTATGTAAGAAAGGCTCTACGAAGCGAAATATTTTTACGACCATTATTTAAACATTTTTTTTCACTTACAATTAAGACGGTCGTTCGAGAAAATTTCGTTAGTTAACAATTATTTAACTTGTTGAAAAATTAACTTTAAGTAAAATTTTCAACGGGAATAAATTAATTATAGTGTTCAGAACACACCATAATTTTTTCAAATTTAAAAAAAAATATTCAATACCTTAAATAAATTAATTAATGTGCCGTAGTCGCTTTTGACGCCACGCGCGAATCCTAAAAATGTCAACCGCAGACCTATTTTCAGCGTTAAATTAACATTATAAATAATAGAGATAGAGTTCTGGGAGTCAGGAGTTTTTTATTAGAAATTTCCTCCTCTTTCAGAATCTTTATTTGAAATTTCTTAAATATTAATAGTTTATTAAATATTGGCAAAAAACTAAATGCCATTATTTTTTCATCTTTAATGGTCTATAACTTTTGCAATTTTTTATGTGCTAATACACGCTTTTAGCACATTTTTCTAGACGTCATTCCGGATCCAATGAGCTATCGCACATAATTTTAGGAGTAGTATCTCTATTTTGTTCCATTTTCAACTTGTCGACTAGACTAAGTCACCAAAGCCACTAAAATATTTCAATCAAACATTAATCAACATTCGATCTATTCATGAAATATTATCAATTTGTCCCTATTATGTTACCGATTCAAATTATTGTAATTTTTTGTATTGCAACTACGTAGGGGTGACCAACTATTGGTGCGAAAAATATGCTGAATTGAATATTTTCAACATTGTTGTTACGTGTACTAATTATTATATAAAATACTTTTTAAACCTACTAAAATAAGCTGAAATTAAATGAATCAAATTAATTTCTAATTTTTTTAGAATTCTTGAAAAGTGGGAGAAATTAGATAACTTAACATAAACAACATTTGTTTACCTCGCAGTACTCCTAAAATGTATTAGGTATTGTCATTTTCCCTACTATTATTAACAGTACGTCAACGATATTTTAAATTTAACATATAAAAAAATTATAAAGAAATCTCTTTTGTCCAGAGCTCCAAGTTGATAAATATGTTAAAAGCTTTTGTATTTAAGTAAATAGGCTAAGAAAATTGTAAAGTCTTTGTTAAGCTTAATCAAGTGGATACATTCCAAAAGATTTTAGTTATCTTACATAATTCGCTGCGCACAGAACATTAAAATATTATACTATTTATTTAACTAACGCATCTGGTATATAACCTAAAAAATGGGTAAGTTCATAATAATATGAAAATGAAAGTTAGAGAACGTGACTATTTAGTCCAATTAAAGATTCTTTTGTATTTTGTTTCATTTTTCTTTAAAGATTAGAAAATTATAGGTGAAAAAACACCAAAAACCCCAACCTTAGGGTTTAACCGTAATAAAATAAACAACCTTGATGCCGGAAGGGCCACACGGCACATTCATTACTTAAAACTAAAGTAAAATAAATGATTTATTATGTACTGGTAAGTTTTATAGAACAAAAACGAGCCAAATAAATCGTTATAATTAAACTAAATAAGACGCAGGTTGACCACCGCTGTCTGTTCAATAGCAATCTATGGGCACGTCAAATTAGTTTATCTGGCACTTGGACACTCGCCAGAACTGGCTTATCTGTTAGATAAATGTGAACGATCGTTTTCGACAATTGATTGACTGCCGTAATTATTTTTAAACTATTTTCAGATGTATTGTAACTGTGATGCATCATGAAAGTTTCGTAATTATTCTTATAAAAGTAGGTTAAAGATTAAGTTTAGTTTAGTCAGGGATGAAATATTATTTAGTTTACATACATGAAACGTATATTGCAAGGCGTTTAACATCACACAGTAAATAATACCGCGTTTTGTATATAATGTAACTACATAACCAAGTAATCGGCATAAAAAAACAATTATCATTCTAAGATTAAAGTAAATTTTTACCATTTTTACATTTTGTAGCCACTTTTAGGAATGTTGACTTATTCCTTTTAATATTCGAATGAAAATTGATTCGTTACGATAAGTAATATGAAAATATCTTAACTATCCACCGGCTAACAAAATCATATCTATTTAACCAATTTGCTGCGGAGACAAATCATTTAACAGCTCAAACATCCAGATCAGCCTTGCGATTCTGTAACTCACTTTTCGAACTCACACAGCGGTTGTCACAGCGGCGGTCGCGCTCAAATCAGTCGTGAAGCAGTCATTTTACGATTTCGCATTCTGATAAGGAGGGAGCTTGTAGTTTATTGTTTATCAGAATCGCAAGGCACGGAAGAAGCCATCCTAAACAACTAACGGATTTTTTGATTTCGCTCAAAAATACAACGTTAATCTGTGATTTTTATGCATTTTATTTCATACTAATAGTAAAAATTCAATGCTGTCATAACTCCATAATTTGTTCTACAACTGAGCGTTTTTCAAGGCAGTTTTTGCCGCGCACTACTACTATCTGGAACCAGCTGCCTACTGAAGTATTTCCGAACCAATTCGACTTAGGGTCCTTCAAGAAATTACCACTTCTTTCTACTACCAATTCTTAAAAGGCCGGCAACGCACTCGCGAGCCCTCTGGCATTGAGAGTGTCCAAGGGCGGCGGTATCACTTAACATCAGGTGAGCCTCCTGCCTGTTTTCCCCCCGTTCTATAAAAACCCCAAATGGATTATATAGACAAGTAGGTGATCAGCCTTCTTTGTATGACACATATGTTCTCGGGTTTGAGACATACCGGTTTCCTCGAGATCTTTGCTTTCACCAAAGGAGCAAGCTTGTGGTTCACACTGCTTATCACATATACATATCACATATACATATCACATATACATATATAACTAATAAAATTTAATACGTAAGCCCCAATGAAATAACTCGCGAAGTAAGTCGATTTAGTCAGTAAATCGATATTAAGCACGCTGAATACAAAATTTATCGATCAACAAATCCTGTGGCGTTCGCAAATCGACGGATGAAAATAAAAGTGAACCGCTTACGAATGTTTGGTCGAAACGTTTTATACTGAAACTGAAATGAAACTGTAATTATTGTGCGTATAACGGCTACTCCGCCAGTGTAGAACCAAACAAAATGCTTATTCGAAAGGGGCAGAAGCACGGAAACTTTAAGGAACAAAATCGAAGTTGGAGGAAATACTCTTATATTAGAGCCGTTTATTATTTTCCGCCTGCTGTACGGCCGCGCCAGCTTTTTTGCCTTCCGTGGGACGCAGCAACGTGTCTACAGAAGTAGCATCCCATACCAAAGCCCGTTCCATCCTCCAAAGGGTCAAAGACATCCCATCGGGACTTGTCATCGTCTCTTTTAATAATTATGTGTCTATGAAGAGAACTGAACATTTTTTTTTAAAGACAATTCACACCAATTGACCTAGTCCCATGCTAATCTGGTGAAGCTTGTGTTATGGGTACTAGGCAACGGATATACATACATATTATAGATAGATAAACATATAAATACATATTTAAACACCCAAGACCTAAGCACAACACCAAATACTCATCACATCGATGTTCGTCTCAGCCGGGGATCGAACCCGGGACCCATGGATTCGCAGTCAGGGGTACTAACCACTAGATCAATGAGTCGTAGTCATTTTATACAAGTTTCGATGCGACATCTGCTCTATACACTACAGATGAAAATTGTCAGCAATAATCGCTTAAAAGCTAAAAAGTCTAGATTTCGCGTATTCACATTTGTAGGGTTGTGTAATAATTGTAAAATTTAAAAGCATGGCATGTTTTAAATGGAATTTATATAAGTATTAAAATTAATTTTAAAGCGATATCATTATTATTAACTCGATTATCAGATTTTTTAAATATAATTTACTGTAAGGAAACGCTTTTAACACTTCAAAAGTAACCTCCTTACTTAATTTTGTTATGTGGAATTCGATAACATTTAAGTATAATGATCTATTTAGTCTATTAGTGTTGTTTCGTTACTGTATGTTTGTCCACAAGTTTACCGAAAACTAAAATTCATCGAGATGCTTCTTTTTGGTTTATATCGGAAATAGGCCCGATATGGCCGCCCGTTGCATTCCTTATAATTCATAATACTTGTTTTATTATCTATAATATTACTTAGTTTTAATAAACAAATAAAATTGAATATTGTTTTTAATTAAAGATCGTTTAAATCTCTAGGTTGCTAATAATCTGGAGATAACACACACACTACTCTACTACTCATACATGTATGACATATTCTCAGATAAAGAGAAGTTGATGCGATTACACGTTAATAAACGTTATCCATAAATAAATCAAATCTAAAATATTTTTTTCCTTACATATAAATTCTTCTCGATATACATTGTGGAATCAATTCAAAAAAAATTGTTCCTGATACAAAATATAACGTCTACCTTTTTTTGTACTAACTAGCTTAACTGTAGCAACCCTATACGTAGGGTCCACTGCCGGATGCAAAATCAATACTGCAGTAAAGCTTACAGTCTTGTTTTAAAAATGTTTTCTGCTTAAATGTTTATTTGGAAAACATTTCGGATATCCCTTTGTTCGTGTTAATTGTTTTATTCGCGTTTAACACATTCACTGATAGTACTTTGATGCTATTTGCTGTTTTATACTTCTAAATAAAAAACTCTTACATTATAAAAATATTCATTGTACGTTAGTAGTGTTGGTCTAGTGGTTTGAGGGTTCTCAATTCTAAGGTTGTGTGAATCACGGCTGTGTACCAATAGATTTATATATCTATGTGTGCATTTAGTACTCCGTCGTACAGACAAGCCAAAAAATTTACTGTGTGTGCCAGGCACACAAGGCTGACCACCTACCTGCGTGTTTAAAAAATTACACCACGAGACAGAGACAGAAAACTGAGGCCAATATATAGAATACTCTAGTGTCACTGGGTAATGTTTTGCTGCATCATACGAACCATAACTTCATCTAGAATCCGCTGAATTTTTAAGTATATTCTTCTCAAGTTAGGTTTGTTCTTACTTAAAAGGTCTCCAAATCAAAAATTGCTATTTAATTAATAAATACATGTTTATTATAATTACAATGCTTATTGCATATTTACAATAATATGTATATACATATACACTACGAAGATTTATAACGTTCCGAGAGCAGAGCGAACGTACCAAAGCCAAAGTACCTACTTACATAATGCAGGTATAGTTTAAATCAAATAAATAGTAGGGAGAGCGTATGGCAGACTCAAAGCTGACGCGCAAAGCAAAACCATGGAAAATAAATAATGGTATTGTCTTTGATTAACATAACTCATAACATTAAAAGAAAAACGCTTTTTACCGGATTAAAGTTATGTATTATTATAAATTTACAACTATTTGACATAATTTTAAATTTATCCGACGTTTCGCGTGCTTTACAGCGTGCGTGTCACCGTGACCACGCACGCTGTAAAGCACGCGAAACGTCGGATAAATTTAAAATTATGTCAAATAGTTGTAAATTTATAATAATACATAACTTTAATCCGGTAAAAAGCGTTTTTCTTTTAAATAAATAATGTTCATCTATTCCATGATCGATGTAGCTGCAGAGTTGACGCGATAAAAGACAATATCTGCATTGGCCATTTTAAAATTATTCACGATATTACGTATAAAATAATAAAGAGCTTAATTTTTGACAAGAACTTAATAGTGATTCTTGTCAAATGAATGTGAATCACAAACCAATCTCACAGTCCCAAATTTACAAAGGTGAAATTTAAACAACAAAATCATTGAAATATCCAATAAAGATGATTCAAAATTGTTTATTGTATACCATATAGTAATTGAAATTATATACAAATAAATTACTTGTGCCAGGTGACCCAGTCCTTCCGTAACTAATATGCTAATAATAATAATATGTTATGTTACTAATATTATGATTATTATTACGTGTTTTGTGTGAATTGTAGACTAGGTTTGTGTCTGCGAATACAAATACATTAAATCCTCCACTTCTATATAACTTAGTTCTTTAGTTACTTAGTATAAAAAGCCCCATGAAGACAGGGCGGGTTATTAATGATTTTGTAAATATTTTATTGAGATTCAAATTGTTCTTAGCAAAAGTAGTTTTTATATACAAAAGTATATATTATATTATAAATCAACTATATATATTATCCTTTTGATAGAAAGATTTCTATTAAATCTAAGTATTATAATATGTATATACGATTATATACATTTCTATTATCTTTAATAATTATTGAGTAGAATTCGGAAAGCACCAAAGAAACACAAAAACACCGTAAAATCTTCGTTGCCATAATGTGGTTACGAAACTGAATTTCTATGTACCAAACAATATGATGTAACATATTTTCCTTGCAAATACTTATTGGTGTTGCAAATTTCATGGCTATTGTCGAGCTGTAACAGCTTGCATACTAAATTATATATTTGCGTACCTTGTTCAAACGCTGTATTACAGGTGCAATTCTGTTTTAGACATAACTTTGTTAGTTAAATGTAGTATTTAACGATTCAACGTATGTAAACAAAATCTATTTTTTAAATTCGGAGATAAACCACTAGCTAATTGAATTATGAATCAACAAAAGTTGTTAATCTTAATTTTATTCGACTTCTATAACCGTATTTGAAGTCGGTATGTTTTTTTTTATTAAGATAAACACAAATTAAGCCTTTTCCGTGTTTACAAACCTTTTATTACAAAATATATCTCTAATATATATAGAACTAGCTTGTGCCCGCGACTTCGTCTGCGCAGGGTTTGTATTTCGAGTAGCTTATGTTAGCATGGCGTAGAAAAAAACTACTAAAGATATTGACTATTTAAGATAAACATTCTCATCTTAACATTACATATGTGTAACTCTAGCGGTTTTGGCAGCGCACACCAGAATAGCTCGCAGATGGTAGATTTTTTCTACTTACTTGATATTTTGGACAATTCACATAATATCTTTATAAATTGTAGCCTATGTGTTATTCTGATGTATAAGCTTAATTTATTGTAAAGTTTTATTAAAATACATTCAGTAGTTTTTACGTTAAAGAGTAACAAACATCCATACATACTTACAAACTTTCGTGTTTATAATATTAAAAGGATAAAATGAATACATTAAAATTAGCTTTAAATTTGGGTTCAATAAATGTATTTCTTTCGTGGTGAGTCAATGAATTATAAGCAATAGTCTTCAATACACTTCGATATACAGATTATTCCGATACGCAGACAGGATCTAGTACAAATAAAAGCCTATTGATCGAACCCCGAGTGATCGACTTTACTGACACAATTCCTTGAAGGAAAGAATTTCTTTTGTACGTGTGCAGGCATGTGCTGCATTTAAAAGACAATGTCTGTTATCTTTATGTAGACTCGGATGTATGAATAATTGTAAAGAAAATGGGGAAGAAAATATCATGTATCCTTTTTGCTAATAAAGATTGATGAAATTATTGTGACCGTGGCTCAGATAAGTTTTTAACAAAAATTGGTAAGCTATCCCCGCACAACGGACCTATTGAGCGTCTAAATGCAACTGAGTCCACCAACCAATTACCATATTCTATGACTAGAATAATTGGTATAATGACACAGTTGTATCAAAGCTCATGGGCATTTTCAGTACTTCGCTATCTTGAGCAAGCACTTAATTTCAGGCTCCATCGACCCAATGGTTCGTGCTTCGGCCACAACTGAGCGTCGCCAGGATTGTTAAGGGCGATGACCGAGTTTACTTTTTACTTGTATAGTCCAATCTAGGACCAGTTTGGGGATGTTGGCCTTCAACCAATATTGTCTTTATATACGTATTATAAAACTACATATAGCTTTATTGTTTACATGATTTTTTGCCCGAATAATTAAGTTAAAGTTATTTTTTTATCACTGACAGCCAAAAAGGGTTATAATTTTCTATATTGACCAAGGCTGACGTCCCAGTTGAAAAAAAAGTTATTGAGATTTAAGCGCCTGCGCAACACAATTTTTATTTATTTATTTCTACCGTATTTTTTCTGAGAGGAAGATTGGGGTCGTGTACAATCTAGGGAAAATTTAAGAACTATATCAGATTTCCTTTTTTAAATACTGTTAGTGAAAGCAAAAAGAAGGAGCAGGGGCAAAAAATTAATTGAGGGAATTAACGAAACCCACACAAAACGTTAATCTAACAATACCACTCAATATAAACATTAAATATTTAAATAATTTAACCAATTCAATGATAATACTAAAAACCTATTATTATAGAGAACGAGGTCGCATAAAACCGCACAGCTAAAACCTTTATAACTCATTTATCAGACAACGCCGGCTAAAATAGCTAGTAAACGTTCATTACAGCTGCTGATAATTACCTAATTTACTCGTAAACATTGTGTTTTGCTTCGAAATAGCATTATAACGCAATAAAGTCATTCTAGCCCTATCATAAACTCATTTTATTCCATATATTTCATTTAACACCGAACACAACTGCGAAATGGATATCAACAAATGGAGGTGAAACACTTTAAAAAAGTGATCGAAATTATAGTACTATTTAAAAGCAATTATGTTAATGGGGCGTTTATTTTAATTATTATGTTTACAGAAACGAAGTTTAACTCTATTATCACCATACACTTATGCACTGATCGGATAATTACGATTTTTGCAATTATTCGGTGAAACCGACCGCGTTATCGAATAATCGCTTGAGTCGTACTCGAGTTGGCTAATGGCCGTTGTTTCAAATAAAGGGATGGTTAGGGCTGGATCACAATTCAAGCTATAATATTATGGATTTATTAATGTAATTAAATATATGGAATATATTTTTTGGAAATGTTTAACTTTATGTGTGTTATCCATGTCTTAAAATATTTTTAAGGACTAAGTAGGGAAAAGTAAAACAGATAACTTAATTATTCAAATATACCTAGAAAAATACCGCTTATTTTTTGCATAGATAACTGAAAAACAATATTTTTGTTTAATAAGCGGGCTCACCTTATGTTAAGTGCCAAAAGCCCATAGATACTCACATTGCCAAAATTCTCTCAAGTGGGATGCCAACCGGCCGAAGGTACGCCCTTTTCTTGAAGAACGTAAATTAATTGATTACTTTTTAATTCGTCATGAACACGAGTATTAAATCGTACAACAGTAACGCTACTTTACTTTTTTACAAATTGATTAGGCCAACACCTATTGATTTTCCTAACCAATTATAACAACTATTATGTGGTTGCTAAGGAAGCCATAGCTTAGATAGTTGTTATTGTTATTATTAGTATAACAACTATCTAAGCTATGTTAAATTATTATTTATATTATTGCACATTAGCGGTTTAGTAGTGGTTTGTAGGCCTAATGAGCATAGTTCAGTGAATCGAGTGCGGCGACGCAATATCCGCGGCAGTATTGGACTCGCGACGATTTCCGTTCGGTTCCTTGCGGAAATAAACGGAATCAATATTCCACAATGCTAAACAATAAGTGCTCCATTATTCCACTGGTTTGATGCTAACTGCCCCCATTACTCAGGTCCCTGTCCCCCTTCTTTACTGCGTATTGCTTTGTGGTTTAGAGAATGCTTTTGGGATTTACAATGACGTACAGATGTGAAAAGAAATTGTCTAACGTTTTGTTTTCATTCATTTCATCGAAGTGTTTTGTTAATGATTTATAGAAGGAAAGAAATGAAATTTCGTATTACAAATTGGCGTTTAAGGTGCGCAATTAAGTTATGCTCGTACAGTGAAGGTAAGTGAGGAAACCGGCATATCTTAGATTTTTAACATCAGAATTAAAAAGCTAATCACCATCTCACCTATAAAGATAATCCCTGAAACATACAGGCGACGGTACTTCACTCCAGGCATCGCTTGCAACTCTGTATGCCCAAATTCGGCCCCACATGTAGTACTGTTCCCACCTCTGTCCTCCCACTTGACCATATTCAACGAAGAGCGATTAGAATCGTCAACGTCCAGTCACCTAGCCCTCTGGCATTGAAAGTGCCCATGGGCTTAACATCACGTGAGCTTCCTACCCGTTTGCCACCCCTGTCCTATAAAAAATAACTGGGTAAATAGGGAAACAGTTTTGTATGTTAAGGTATTTTTATAGATTGATTTCTTTCAGGCCGTTTTACAAAGAAACTCGTCTAATGTAAGAAATCGAAGGCCGCTTTGTGTGTATTTTAGTTTAGGAGTTAGCAACGAGAATATGTTGTTTATATTTTTCTTAGTGATCTGGGTAATCTAAATCTAAAGGTACAATATCTATGTTTAGGTTTTTTATAATTAATGCAGTCATGAGTATTGGTTTGATCGTAATATTTGTATCGTATTAGCCGTAGTTTACCAGACATCTCACCTCATAGTTGTTTGATAGTAGATGTTTGTCATGAAAATTAATACAATTATTGTGGTTTTGATTACGTCATCATTTTGCACATAGATAACCTGATTAGTAGTTTTTTAGTAATTTCGTGCTCTTAGGTTATTTTCGAAGATTAAGCAAAAAAAAAAAAAAAAAAAACAAAGTCAGGAGCTCTGTACTATTCTAGAAAATCACATAGTTATAAATAATGCAAATGTCGATCTTAACTAAAATGCAAAGCAGCTCCTAGACTAAGAATAAGAAGAGGTCAGTCCACTCACGTCCGTCCATTTGTTCCGTATCTGACACACCTGGCTTCGTCTTATATTGCTGGCGTTACGGAAAATTGGGGTGCATAATGTTGTTATCTCGCCTTTACATCGCACGTGATTTTATTATATTTTGATATTTTTATCGTAAATTCTTTTTAGTAAAGGAAAACAAATATTGAACGTCTCGAAAAGTTACAACTTGGGAACAACCGCTCGACGTGTGGGGCAATCGTTTAAAATATGATTAGCCGTTATCTTTCTACTGGTTTGGGATTTTCTTTTTTCTTTGGGATTATTTCGCAGCTGAGCTAAATTATCGACACATAAAATACGTGTCGAAGTGTTAACACACGTCCTTTATTAGTAAACTAACATTATGAAAAATAATTATAAATTTTATTAAGTACGACATTCAATATATAACAGCATAAATTAATAAACTTTATTTTCTAAAATACGAAGAACCTTTATAGATATTATCTTTTATTAAATTACCATATGATATTTATAACTTTAGTAAAAATATACTCTTAAATGTGACGTTCATATTCAATATAAAATATATACTTAATAAATACTTTGTAATACTGTTAAACCCGGGAAACTATAATATAACTTTAGTAAAAATATACTGTAAAATGAGACGTTCATGTTCAATATAAAAAATATACTTAATACTATAAATACTTTTGTAATACCATTAAACCCGGGAAACTATAGTATAACTTTAGTAAAAATATACTGTAAAATGAGACGTTCATGTTCAATATAAAAAATATACTTAATACTATAAATACTTTTGTAATACCATTAAACCCGGGAAACTATAGTATAACTTTAGTAAAAATATACTGTAAAATGAGACGTTCATGTTCAATATAAAAAATATACTTAATACTATAAATACTTTTGTAATACCATTAAACCCGGGAAACTATAGTATAACTTTAGTAAAAATATACTGTAAAATGTGACGTTCATGTTCAATATAAAAAATATACTTAATACTATAAATACTTTCGTAATACTGTTAAACCCGGGAAACTATTAAATATATATCACTGGTGGTAAGCACTGACAAAAATAGAAGTTTTTTTGGACACAACACGTGAAGTCAGTTACATTTAAAATAGGTATTAAGGCATGTTTAACATTCATGTGCCGGTTCCAATATCGCAACAAGGAAAGTTAACTCGGCTTGCATATGCTAAACGTGTCTTGCACACGCTTGCAAATTCTTGCATTTCTCAAATATTTGGTCTGTTTACTTCAGCTTTAAGTACCAGGAGGCTAGAGAACGATGATTATTTTCAGGTATAATAATATTAATTACAAGATTATAAAATTAATTCGTAGCTTTCCTTACTATTCATATACATTGTTGGATCATTGTGAGTACAAATTAATATGTATCAAATTCAGTTTTAAAAAACTGTCAAATGTCTTGAAGTTAGACACTCAAGTTAGTTAAGATGCTTTAAAGCATCAGTGCCAATTATATAGTGGGAGAGGTTTTGATCATAAGTTTTGACAACAATTATATTTAACTGTTCTTATAATTATGACATCATGATAATTGATATTACATTTGCACGCCTATTTTATATGGCTGATTGTGCGGTCTTTTTTTATAATTAATCAAACTAAATGTACCACTTTCTTTGCAAATAAAAACTTATTATTATTATTATTATTATTAAGGATTGCTCGAATACAGGCCTTGATAAACGTATGTGATAAAATATTAGTATTTAAACTTTAAAGAATACAACAGGAATGCATTGAAATTAGAACGTTTGAGGATCTTTTTTCAATTTGCGTTGCGAAACTCCGTTTCAAAATGTAAATAAAAACCTTAAAATATTACGATTCATTGTCACAGCTGCGGGACGGGTCTGAAACATGTTTCTTTGCTGTAATCTCGCCGTTCGATACGAGCGACGAAACGTCTTATGGCCTGAAATACAGGACTTATTCAAACTGGAAGAGATTTTCATAATTAATGTCTGTACTTAAACACTTCATAATAACTACTAGTCGTAGATGATTTTACAATGTATTGTCTAAGAGTATTCGACTCTTTATAATATGTATTTATGATATAAAAACCCAAGTAAGCAGATTAGATTTAGGTAATCATAAAATGAAGAAGCAAAATTTTTTTTTCAATTTCTTTACTTTCTTCATAATATATTTCCTTCCTTTGTATATTCAAGAGAACGCCAATTTTTTTTTATTCAATACAACGAACTCTCTTAATGTTTTACAATATAAACTGCTCAAAATTATTCCACACCATCCTTCTACTTTTTGAGTCATCTTGTATTCCGCGATATCCTTGTTCCGGATATAGATGTCACGGGGGAAGTAAAATAATTTACATAATGTAATCAGCGAGCGAGATCCGATGATTCGAGCTACTTGGCCCAAAAGGACCTTAATCTAGTTAAAAAGATATCTTGTCCCTTGGAACTGTTGATTGACGCCGTTCTATCGGAAAATCGGGATTACGATTGGCTTTTGTTATTCGTGAAATTGTTTCCGCGCTTTTATGTTTGTTTCAGGGTTAACATTAGTATATATTTTTCATTAAAAAGTTTTTTCTATGAAGGTATTCATATTTAAATCAGACCTTTTAAGGTCCGTATTAAAATGTGCTTAATATCTGTGGGTGAACCAAGAGTACTTATAAAACATTGGGGTGTACATTCTAATTTAATTAATAAAATGTTTCAGTTGGTTTACATTTCCTAAGAAATTATTTTATCGAAGATGCCTGGTTTTATATGAAAAATTTGTTAGGATTTCGTATTTTAATAATCGTAAAAGCTTTTTATGATTATTAAAATACGAAATCCTAATTTAAAAAGTGGAACAGACCTCTTATCTTGTAGTATTCTTATTCCTCATTTCCCATAGCGTGATTAGAAGTTTTATGTCAATTTTACGATGAACTCATTTGGTTGGAGACGTAATAAAGTGAGATCGGCGGCCCCCGCTAAGCTAGCCCGCTTTGTATTCATGGGATGAAAGAAAGTTGTCCCAGGTGTGTCCCCAGCCGTACACCCCCCATCGATCCGCGGTTAAAAATGTTGAGTATTTCATATTGCCTGAACGATAACGTAACCATAGTAAAGAGTTTTCAGTTGTAGTTTCCCACTAGTTAGTTCGCCTTTTGTTTAAGGTGACGAAATAGAATGTAATAAAACAGTTATACAAAGTCAAACGCTTTTATGAAGAAAGTTTGTTCTAAACGGTCTGAATCTTTTAAACACAATAAATAAAGTAAAAATTAATGTAAATGGGACATATGTTTAGGTACGTCATAATAGCAACATAAAATTGATAAACAACATTTCAATAGAAACAAATAACATGTGGCAAAAGAATCAGACTTCGTAAAACATGAAATTATCAACTATTCGTGTTCTGACCATTAAAATTGCAATAAAACCGCGCGTTTCCTAGCCTCAAATACATCTTATTGCTTTGTGAGATACATTTGTTGAAAGGTTTTAATGTCTCCATCGTTCTGTTATTAAGCTGTAAAGTCGCGACAATGAGGCTTTCGGTGAATGTTATGCTTGATGGAACTTTTAATTATTTTTCTTCGTGAACGCTCCATTAAGACGTGTTTCGAGCCATTTTATAAATATTGTCATTGTTTTATTTTAATGTCTGTTAGTCCCTAAGGTTAACATTTTGGTAAAAAAGTTCATTTTTTTTATTTTAACTACAAACACTTAGAAATATTGCATATTTATAATATATCATTATCGGCGATATTTTCCTAATACATAGTTAAAAAGTATATGTAACTTTTAAGCTTCCACAATCTATTTTAGAAAGAAAAGCTTACACTTTTGACATTGTTGTTTAGACTACCGTCCCATTGCACTTACTAAATATCATGCGTGCTTATGCATATGCTATCTTGGACTGTATATATTTTTATAACTAATATTTCATGTGTATATAAGCATATTTACATTTGTTTCCAAACTTAACAAATAGACGATTTCCTAAGTCGGTGGTTTTGTGAAACAAACAAACATAAAACAGAAAAAACTTGGTACTGATGCCGGCAACAAATAAAAGAAAAAAAACAAGAAGCTTAATAGAAAAAAATAATAAATCGCCCCAACTTAGAAAAGTAAGAGAAGGAAATATTTAAAACATTTGTACAAACAAGACATGTGCAAACAAAAGGTTTTAAGTTTAAAAAAAAAGTTGTACATGAAATAATTATTTCTTTACCTAAAAAAACCTTATGATGTACTAAAAAGCTTTTTTTTTATAAATGTACCTAAAATTATGTATAGTTTTTATGAATTTTTCATATTATCTAGGAATACGCATTAAAATTTTGATCACTGATACACATTAAAACGCGAAATAATTTTCCAAGCAACATTGACCGTTTAACATTCTAACCATATATCTCGTACGGTAAAAATATTTTACCATTTCCTCAATGCAAAAATTTAAATTGCATATACGAATTTTATTTAATATTCAACTACAAAAAATCATCCATTCATTCCGGCCAATAGCTTATTCACACAACTATACCAGTTAGCACGGAACATAACGGTCGTAAAGTCGCAATTCTGCATAAATATTTATGTGCGCGAGTGTACAATTGTTTGCGCTAACTTTGGCCGTACGAACTTCTAACTTAGTAACATACGACTTGTCTGCCCTAATGAAATAAAATACAGTAATTATATTTCCAATGTCATTAGGATAGTTTGAGATAATACAGGTGTGGCGAAGACAGTATGTACTCAATTTACCAAAAAAGGCTTGGCAACAAAATGTAGCAAACCCGCATAGACTGTGAAAAAATAAAAAAAATAAACTAGAAAAGCAATTAAGTGATAAAATTCAAAGTCGTTTATAAATAACTTATCTTATTTCAGTGAAATTTTATACGAATATTTAGCAACTACAAAACTTAATAATAAAGTTTCATAATAGTTTCTTTATTAATTATTATTATATACATAGTTAATAATAGTGTATTGGAAACATAACCAACAAAGCTTTTTTTTGTCTGACATTGAAAAAATTTACAACTTCTGCCAAACTCGTTCTACTCTCTATAAAACGAATATTTTCAGTATATTACTATTCTATGAAAATAAGATAAAACAATAAACAATCTAGACTTTGTAGGTCAAGAAAATTGTAAATTAAAATAAAATATATTTCTATACAGCATAGAGCAAGATTTAGTAAGCAAATCGAGACTCAACATTATCATTAAATAAGAGTTTATGAATTGGTCAATCTCACTAAGATTGACCAAATGAAATGGAGATGGACGGGTCATATGCTACGGAGCTCTCATGAAAAATGGAGCAAAATAGTGACGGAATGGTACCCTAGAGACAGAAAAAGGAAAAAGAGGTCGACCACGCAAGAGATGGGAGGACGAACTGAAACTAACAGCAGGCTACAACTGGAGAAGAGTCGCAAAAGATAGAGAACAGTGGAAAGGGTTAGAGGAGGCCTTTGCCAAGAGGCAAACCGAACTCCGAGATATACTGGAGTGAAAATATATTAAAGTTCAGATATATAAAGTTACAGAGTTTCGGAATTTAAAGGCTATATTATTATTATTATTATTATAAGAGTTTATGAAAAAGTTTTTCGAGTTGTCAAATCATAAAAGTAAATCACAAGATTGCCTCTACATTTTTATAACGACAGTGGTGGGCTGGGGTAATGTAGTGGAACGAAAACGAATTTAATGTCTTACATCTCCCCCAGAGTCATGACGTCTTGCTAATGTCGCGTGCAGACACAGATATATGTCCTCCGAAGTGTCGGATGTTCATTTATAGTGGCTATTTTTAATTCTTTGTTGCGAGTACCCCTGACTAATAGTTTCACTCGCAAGTGTTTTTTAATTACTCATTGGTCTTGTGGTTAGTACCCCTGACTGCGAATCCATGGGTTCGATCCCCGGCTGAGACGAACATCGATGTGATGAGCATTTGGTGTTGTGCTTAGGTCTTGGGTGTTTAAATATGTATTTATATGTCTATCTATCAATAATAAGTATTTATATCCGTTGCCTAGTACCCATAACACAAGCTTCACCAGCTTAGCATGGGACTAAGTCAATTGGTGTGAATTGTCTTTAAAAAAAAAGAAATTATTAACAATAGATATCATGCTGAAATTCGTTTTCAGGCAACACTGCATTTAATTGATTTTACATTTATTGTTTTTTTAATTTGTTTTATATTTATGAGTTAAATAAAAATATATTGGAGAGGTTTAGGAGATTATTGTAAATATGTAAACGACACAGCTTACAGACAAAGCACTTTAATGTTACCTTATATCTTACAGTCAACAAGTTAATATTCGAGGGTCTATAAAACAATTTAAAAAATCCGAGGTATTAATAAGAACACGACAAAATAATCTAAGTATTAATCACGAACAACGAAATAAAAAGGTTTTAAAACATCCGGCATGTTTATATTTAGGCGTCGTCTTTGTTTTCTATATTTTTCGCTTTCGTAATTTGTCTTTGCCGTTTGTCAAAGACGCTTTTATGTACTAGCTGATGACAGATTTTACGTGAAATTAGAATAGAATAAAATTGTTTAAAGGTACCTTAATATTGTCTTTGATTGACATAACCTTTACACATTTAATGAAAAAAACTGTTTTTAACGGATTAAAGTTATGTATTATTATAAATTTACAATTATTTAACATAATTTTAAATTTATCCGACGTTTCGCGTGCTTTACAGCGTGCGTGGTCACGTAGGAATTGCTGAATCTTCTTGTGCGAACACCGAAACAAGCTGCGCATCCCCCGGCTGCATCACTGATTCAGATGATTATGATTATATGATTCAGATTCAGCAATTCCTAAGACCAATCAAAAGTAACACCCCATTGCAAGATGCAGGTATATACAAACTGGATTGCGACTGTGGCCTGTCTTACACAGGGCAAACTAAACGCAATATGTCCAGCAGACTCAAAGAACACATTGCAGACATAAGACATAGACGACACACAAAATCAGCAGTCTGTGAACACATACTAGATAGGCCTAATCACTACATACGCTTTGACCAACCGAAAGTACTTGCGAAAGAGAAAAGATTGTTCCCAAGATTGGTACGCGAAGCCATTGAAATCAAAAAACACCCCAATTTCAATCGAGAAGACGGCCTAAAATTGTCAAACACCTGGGATCCAATAATATCCAAACTAAAATCTCAAAAAGAAAAACAATCCGCGAAAATAGAGGACACCGTGAGCCATTTTTGCCAAAACCCTCCATCTTTTAGTCGATACCAACTCCGGGGAAATAAATACAGATAATGCAACTTTCTCTGCAGCTGTGATACTTTTTGACATTCAACACCTGTTGTCTTCAGTCACCGTGACCACGCACGCTGTAAAGCACGCGAAACGTCGGATAAATTTAAAATTATGTTAAATAATTGTAAATTTATAATAATACATAACTTTAATCCGTTAAAAACAGTTTTTTTCGTTAAAGGTACCTTTAAATATAAATACATACAGGTCATAATGTATTTATATTTAAAGGTATACATTATTAATATGATTACAATTATGTTCAGCATATGAAAAGCAATTATGTTTCAATAATATCGCATCGTGAAAAAATCTTTGTAATTTAAAAAATACGTATATTCCCGAACAAGATTAATTAAAATGTAATTTTGAAACCGTATCATAATTATATTGCATAATCATTAAAATTGTATTGATGTCATTAACATCATTAAAACAATTATTTATAATGCTCAGTTGCGAGAATATACAGTACATTAGCATTTCCATTACACTAGTATTTACATGAAACACTCGACATGTTTATACTCAGAGAAGTATATATATGCGTGGGGAACATCGGAACTCAATCTTCCCTATAATTGTATTACACGTCACTAGAGATGTCTGGATTCTTTTAATACTTTTCTTACAAGGTTTAATATATGTTTCGTATAAACAGCCGATATCATCAACACGAAAGTGTTTCTTAATTAACCTTTACAATTGTACGTCTATCAAAAAGTAACATTGATGCGTCAAAAATTGATTTATAGTTATTTAAATCTGGCAACTGACATTACAATCATATCTTCAATCTAAAACAAACAGAGTAAAACTACTTTTTAAACCAACCTTTAAGAGGCAAACACAGCATACATTTAATATGCTGATTAACAAATACATGCAATATTTTATTTTATTATATATTTTGTTATGTAACAATCTAACAACGAATTAAGGCAAAACTAAGATTCTTCACATAAGTTTTCGACATAGACGCATTTGTAACCAGCTTCAAAACTCTTGAAGGAGGATCTTTATAATGTGTATGTTTAAGAACAACTCCACCTTCTGTGGACCAATTTGAATGAATTAGATTCGGTCATCGGATATTTATACCCTTTAATAAATTGAATTATTATCTCAATTAAAAATGCTTATAATTGAAAACGTTTTTTTTTATCATCGAAAAATAGCGAGAGTCACATGGCCGATGAAGGCCGTAGAAGACACAAAACAGAGGAGCCATGGCAAGGGGAGGCCTATAAGGAATCGGAAGACTTTACTGCCTGGTTTCACATAGTTTCATTTAATTAATAGTTACTGTAGATAGTGGCTTTATTTATATTACACTATATATTTCAGTGATTTTTTTAGAAGAACCTTAGTCAATTACTATTGTGACAATCATCAAATCGTTTCGGTTTTCGTTGTAATTCTCTCCTTGTACTGTTTTTCACTTCGAGAATTTTCATTCAACCGTAAATTATAGGGTTTCGTCTAGCCTTGCTAATCCTGATTAAACAGTGAGATTATGGCGACAAATCGAGCGTGACGAAGGGAATAGCAAATCTGTCTCCGTAGCTTTAGATAAGAAAAAATTAGGCCTGAGTTTAATTCGCAATTTCACCAGGCATTTAATCCTTATTTATTTAATAAATAAACTAGGTAATATTTTTGAAGTTTATAATAATGTACCGATTTTAAATGTGCATTAAAGTTATTACTGTATTGAAGTAATTCTGAACCAATCCGACTTAGGGACCTTCAAGAAAAGAGCGTACCAACAAGCGTTCTATATTTAAAAGATATATCGTATCGTATAAGATAAATCGGATGATGGTGACGTAACGTCATATATTAATCTAAGGCATAGAGATTTATTGCCTACTTACTAGTAATAAAAGAAATGCCAGACCATGAGGCTTGTAATGTATAGATTTACTAAATTATTGATTTTATTTGTAAATACTATCTACCAAATGTTATATAAGTGTCTACAAAATAATATAATAAAATTGTGTTTAAAATTTCTAAATTATTAAATATCGAATCGATATCACATTTTTCAAACAACGCACAAACATAAAAATCTTGATTCAAAAGCTCTATACCATAAAAACATCCATTAAGTATCCAAACTACAGCATTTAAAGCTTCCAGCAAAATTTCAAAAAGCTATCTCCGAGCTTCCCCAGTCCCTTTTTAATCAGAGCGTTATAAAAACCCCTTTTCACGGATTCAAATATGAGTTCATTTTATTATGCACATGCGGCGTATGCAACTCGGACTTGCAATTTGTCGCTTCGATGAAAATATTTGTATTCAATTTTGCATATGATATTTTTGTCAATATTTCCGTTTGCTCTAACAATTATTAAGTTTTGCTACAAGTACATAGATTGACGGTGGTTCGCGCGTATATAAGTATGTAAATGATTTGATTCAACGCTCCATTACATATGTATACGAAACTGAAATCATTAGCATTGTGTGGCAAGTTAGCCACAAATTATAGTCATAAACGCTGAAATACTTTGAAAATATGAATTTCTATACAACCTTTCCTCGATTAAGAGGTAGCTTTGTAATTTCCAAAATGAGTGGATAGTTTCATCATATGATGATGGCAATCCTCTGGCAAAATTTCAAGTATCGAACTGATAATTAACAATTTCATATGAGATTAAATTATTAATTAGTAGTTTAACTTAAATATAACATTAATAATCGATTACATTGTAACAGTTTGAAATGAATTTAATTTACACAATTTTATAATCTGTTTACTGTAACAACAGTGGCTCAATTGCATCATCAAATGCAAGTATAAAGAAAATGATTATATGAAAACTTTACCTTTTATAACAACCTCTTTACGTCTTGGCCTCAGATTTCTGTCTGATCTGTTTCGTGATCATTATTATTTCTGGTAGGCAAGCCTGATCAGTGAACAGCCTTCTCGACACGCCGTCGACTTTTTTGGTCTAAGCCATGCCGGTTCTATCAGGATTTTTTCACTCTCGCAGAGTGTAAAAAAGCGTACATAGAAACCACTAGGCCAACACTGTTCTTGGCCATTATTTTTACAATACACGATAAAAATACATGATACCTGTACCATATTTTACGATACACAGTATCAGTTGGATATGAGAAAAAACACTGAATAGGCAAAGCCGTTTGTTTTATCAGCGATTTGAGATCCCGTCGCCGTGGGCCCATGATTTATACAAGCATTCTCCCCGTCCTCTGAGATTCAGCAGTAAATCTCGCCACAAGTTGCGCGACAAAAATATCATTATGTAAATTTACATAGAAATAAAACTTGACTCGTATTGCATGGGAATAGCTTTTCTTTGGACTTTAATAGGTTTTACATTCTTGCTTGAATTCGAAATTTAAATGTTTCTATAGATTTTAGAACGCGTTTAAATTCGAAAATTTCTCAGGCGTTAGTAATAAAAAAACTGGTTTTGTGCCCACTTCTTTGTATCTTTTTTGTGTTAAGCATTAAGTAAAAAAAAAGCCTTCAACATGAGAACATTTTTGAGTATATACAACATAATTATGTAATAACTATTGTAATACTAACAGAAACACAATAACTAACCTTAAAATACATTTTTTTTAACCTACAAAGTAAACAACCTAATTATATGTTTAGTAACAAAGATCCTTACTCTTTACATATTTAACTACTTCCCTATATTTGCCAAATAACAGATACGAGTATTTCGCAATCGAGTCGTGAAATCAGGCAGTGCACTTAGACTGAGAGAATAGTTTCCGAGCGATACTATTGATACTATTATTGAATGAACATGAACACATTGTTAATTTCAAAGCTACAAACAACATTGTTTATTATTAAACAATCCTAATGTCTTACCATGGTAATTATTGTTATTACGGTCTATACATACATACGGTACGGTGTATTACATACCTATTAAGTCTCTACGTTGACCTTATAATTACTACGACAAGTATTTAAAAAAGGCTAACATAACAATTTATAATGTTGAAGAACTGGGCAGATGACTAAGATATTGATATAAACTTATTTTATTTATAATGTTAGCTTGCTTATCAAATTCGAATAAACGATTTTATTAAACAAGTATGTCGCTCTCTTTATAAGGAAGTAGTTATAAAACAAAAATATAATCTAATTATATAGACTTTCTAGGCTTACAGTAGAATTTATTTACATATGATATATCGACACATCGAACGATATCCTAAAGGTTTTCCGTAAAATATTACCGTATTTAAGATTCTGAATTTAAAATCTTACAGCGCCTCACGCTCCCCACTTTCCCGTATGGTTTTCCTCATTTCCCGCGGAATCTCTTACATTTATTTTTATTTCGTATTTGTATTCGTTTCCTGTAACGTCATATATTTCTCATGACGGCTCCATATCGTTTGGGGTCCTACGCCTTTGTGGAAGTAATAAGTTTATAATTTAATAATAATACGTTTTCAGGAGCCTGATGTTTTTGTCACACTTTTTCCATAAAGGTTGTATATTATATGGAACTAAACGTATACGTTAAACATTAACTTATTTAAAATATTGCATTTGTAATACTGTTTTAAAACACAGCATATTAAAGATTATAACTAATTGTTTAAAATAAAAACGAGGTGGATATATATGTCACCGTAAAATTGTAAACACCGTTAGATGTACTACACTAACTTAGTTATCATTCAAACTTCTTTGGTCAATTACAGATTAATTTTACTTCCCAACAATTTCATATAACTACCGAATAATAATACGTTAAATTGTAAGCAGTTCGTTGAGGTTCACAATCTTTCGACAGTTTACAATCTCGCGAGATAGTTTACAATCTAACGGTGTTTACAATTTTACGGTGACATATATTCTTTTATATTGATAATTATACAAATTTACTCTCAACTCTACGATAATTATTTTAAGGTATAAAAATAATTCTAAAAAACGTTCTACTATTGTACTATGCGCTAGGTACGGGTTAGTCGTTAGTGTAAAATTAAACTATAAATACCATTGATTATTCAAAATCCTATAAAATATGACTCACTTTCCATAACATACTTAGAGGTGTAAATCTCAACATGTGTCGCTTAAATCTGCGCCATATAAAAGGAACGTTATTTCACCGAAGCCGTGAATAGGCGAAAACTCTTCTTTATGGCCTACAAGCCTCTTGAGATGGAGTCACTTCGTTTTATAAAGTCGTCAAGTAAAGCGTGAACTGGTTTGAAGATTTACGTCTTATGGTGTCAATTATTAACTGAAAACTGTAACTGTTCTGAAAATTTTGTGGATATTATGAAAAAAATTATATAGAATTTATGTAGTTAGTATAGTCGGTAAGGTAAGGTAAGGTCGTTTAGTTTCTTAGTACTTTTGCTGCTAAAATCATAGATTTTTTTTTAAATCAGCTGTCGAAATCGCTTTTACGGAAAATGGTTATTTTAAAATATTTTGCCATTGTTTTTATTGAATTAATAATATTTTTATATTATACAACATAATATATAAATAACAGCTCGTGGATGATTTCTTTAAATTGGATAAGTTATGTTTTTAGATATCTATTAATTACTTATATGGAGCAGTGTTGGCCTAGTGGTTTTAGCGTGCGACTCTCATCCCTGAGGTCGTAGGTTCGATCCTCGGCTGTGCACCAATGGACTGTCTTTTTTCTATGTGCACAACATTCTCTCGAACAGTGAAGAAAAAAATCAAGAGGAAACCGGCGTACCTTAGACGTCAAAAAGTCGACGGCGTGCGTCAGGCACAGGAGGCTCATCACCTATTTGCCTATTAGATTGACAAATGATCATGAAACAGATACAGAAATCTGAGGCCCAGACCTAAAAAGGTTGTGTCGCCACTGATTTTTTTATTTTCATTAATTACTTATAACTATAATTTACATACCATATTTAACTGTTATTTACTAGCTACTATTTGAATAAAAATAAAATAATGATCATTTGAGAATATCGGCCAGCGTCGAAGCGGAACCATGTATTTTAGACACAAATAAACACTTAATAGATGAAAGTGAACGGTTGTAAACGTTTCGTACAAACTGTTCTTTTAAATAAACGAAACGTTGTTTAAAACGGCACCCTTCACGAAACTTTTCCATCTGGATACAATGCAAACATTATACACGCGTCCGCAGTTTAGGGAGATACATTCATGGCTTCGATTCTGGTCTAAGTATTGAGTTAAAGCGATTAAATAAAATTTTAAATTCCAATACTATTTGTGTTTGATAGCCTGTTAGTACTACGTTTCGATTCTAGCAAAACAGGGTTTTGCTGATATAGCTATCGTTAAAGATAATGACGATACAGCATGTAGCAGCTCTCGTTGGACGCAGAAATGCCTCTCGTTGGGTCGTTAGCATATGCAAGATGCCATATTTAATACACTTTGTTTAAAGATTTCTTGGAAAGTATAATTTAAGAAACTACAAATCTAAACGCGTAGACTAAGCCAAGACAAGAGCACCGAACAAATTAAAATTCTTTTATAAATACAATATAGTTTAATTATAAGCGAACTTTATTTAACAAATGACACACAAATCCTATATATATAAATAAAAACTATAAACAAACTTGTACGACATTATGTTTACCGCATATTCTTTCACAGGATGTTTAACATTGCTGCGTGTATTTTTTATGTAATAGGAGGCTTATCTGAAGACAAGTGATACCGCCGCCCATAGACACTCAAATTTCCAGAAGGCTCGCAAGTGCGTTGCCGGCCTTTTAAGGCGCTCTTTTCTTGGAGGTCCCTGAGTCGAATTGGTTTGGAAATACTTCAGTGTGCAGCATATTATATTAAGATATCAAAATCTGTTTGAACCCCTTTGATACATCATTGGAATTTATGTTTAAGGTCTCTACGGCTGAGCAAAATATTTTGTTGGCTGACCTGACCCTTGTCTATTGTTGATATCAATTTATTTTTCGGTCACACCACTTTACTTCTTTAAGTATGTAAGTTAAGACAAGTTCAAGAAAAGTATAGTAATTTTTAATCGCTAAATTATCTCACTTGGAACCACAAAAACGGACAGGAAAAAACTGTTTCGCCAGTAAAAGGAACAAACTGATACGCAACAATGCCATGATCTCTAATGAAGAGTTTTATACACAAAGGTACCAACTCTTTTATTAATACCCCGTGTGTTTTAGACTTATCCCATAGGGTTTATATGTACACCTATATATTGAAGGTTGTCATCCTTTCAAAGGGATTGTTGGAAAATGTTCATAGTTAACGTCACATTTTTTCTTTAAGTTTTAATTACTTTTCTTACTAGCTTGACGGTGAAATAGCTAAGGGTTTTAAATATTCAAAATTTATTGTATATAACACGTCACGGTCTCTGTATGTAACGGAATCTTATGTCATACGAGAATCTAAGTGCGTGCTCCTATTTCACCATGCCTCCTGCTGATAGAGAACAAATCTTTGTCTTTAATTTACTTTATTATTCATTATTACTTAAGATGTCATGTGGAACATGGTGTAATTGTTGCAGCTCCTTACAAACGTTGTGTAAAACAAAAACTTGGCGGTTAATAAGAGTGGTGGAGAGTTTATTGCCAGTTCTTCTCTTCCGTTCTACGCCCCTGATTTGAAAACTGGCAGTAAATGTAAAATTAGAAGCATTTAATGTATATTTCTTTTTTTTTGACGTTCATAAGTGTACATTGTGTTCCCTACAAGAATAAATGATTTTTGATTTTGATTGGATTTTACAAATATAATCTATTTTAATACATTTAGTAATGTTTCTTTCCTTAAAGCTATAAAAATCTCTTTCATAAAGAAAACCTCAGTGTAAAATTATTCAAGTAAACATTAGCTACAACGAGAATGTGTAGTTATTTTACACATTAAATATTCATCACATACCGGGTAGATGGAGTGTACTCAAGTGTACGGCAGAGTCATTTTTAATATAAAGTCTGAGCTATTTTTAAGTTAAAAAAACCATTGTAACATATATACGGAGACATGTACAACATAGCATAATTATATTTCAGTATTTGCTAATAAAATGAACAAACAAATGGAAAAATATATCAGTAAAATACAAATATTTACATGTCTCCTTATAGTCTAACGGACGGATATAAAAAAGGTTCTAAAGCTAAGACTGAGAGACAAGTCTAAGTATGAACCTTTAACCCTTAAGGGTTAGAGAGCTGACCACCACGCATAGCTAGAAGTCAGTATCTGGTCTTAGCTAGCTCATAGATCAGTAATCAATCAGTATTCTCGAGAAACTGGACGAAATACTGGTGAAAGACAATATAAAGTTCGAGTCTCTCTTTAAACTACACACTGTAACCTTAATTTACTCAAATAACGTATTCTTATTTGTCTATAACAATTTGCTTATGTCGAAACCCGTATTTTTTAATATCAATCTACTATATGACAAATTTGTATAAAGAAGTTCAAACGAAAAACTCCACATTACATGTCGTGTGAAACTTTGAAAACATTTCAAAAATAGTTTTATAACTTTGCACTTACCTTCACTAGACTAGACTATTTTTTAAGATGGCAACAAGCCAATAAAATACGCTTACTTGAATAGAAATTAAATTGTATTCTTCACTATACGCTTTCGTGACAGCTGAAACAAGATGGCGACATTTGTATACAGTGTATATTATTTTACAGCTATGGCTGAAGCTAGAATTTATTATTTGTATCAGAATTTAAAAATGATTATTTGATGATTGCATTAACGAAACTAAAGTTTTTTTTTTCTTAACAGCTTAAATTACAAGCATATATTATATAATTTACAGAATCCCTTACACTATTAACAGTACAGCTTGAGCTCTACTCAGACAGCAGGGCATGCCTCCGGGACGTTATGTTAAGTACTTTATGTTAAATAACGAAAACAGAATTAAATATAACAAAACAAAATATAATAATTCAAACGACACGAAAAACCCTCTTGAAATATTACACATTATTCAAATCACGGATCAAAATAAACCATTTAAATGCTATTTAGCGCCATTACAACGTAATGAATTAAAAAAAATGTTAAATAAACACTGGGGAATACTGTATTGTGACTTCACGCGACCGACATCGATAGGGTTAGGTTTTAATTCAATGTTTTTGTACTTTAATTTACTGTTGAATTGTGTTCGCGATTGTATCTTGCGTTAATGTAATTAAACTTTTTACTTGACTGTACTTTTGAAATATTAAACGCGACTGTATCTATGAGTTGTCGACATCGTTACGTTGTTATTTACGTACGTTATATATTTGTTAGGTATATCAAAAAGAGCTTTATAGCATAATTTATCATAATTGTGTTAAACTGACTTCAGGAAATAACCAGTCGCAATTAAAATATTCCTTTTTCAAAATATTCATATCAAAACACTCACGTAAGATTTTAGAGCGACGTAGCAGGCGAAAGTATTTGCATTTGTTTCAACAAATATTGTAAATTCGAATGTCGAATTCTGATATCCTGAGATTATAGCAGCTGTTCTTACTATCAATATAATTATCAAGATTCATCGGAGTATGAATTTCAAGCCGACGGTAGCTTGATGGCGAATGAACAAAAGTTCAATTCCGGAAAATACGTTAATTGTTTAGTGAAGGTAAAGTTTGATTAGGTTCACGGATACCTCTTTGATGATTACAACAGACACCGATGTGTGTCCTATATAGGGGTTACAGGAATTCAAAGAACGCTTTAATAACCGTAAGTGATATGGGTGTATAATTAAATTGGTGCAATAAAATGCAGACATTCACTGATGCCTTATTGACATGATTCCGATGATGATATCGATATAACTTGAACCCAAGACTCTGGGTTACGCATAGAACGTCTCTTACTAAGCCAATTGTATTATTGATGAAGAGCTTAAAATCTAAAAATAATATTGTTCCAAAACAATAATATTACAAATTTCAATCCAAAAAATGATACCAAGACACGAATTCAAATATTCACATTCCTATACTTACAAGAAACACTACGATAACCATTTCCCATGTTCTACGAAGACACGAATCGATCCTTACTTCGAAAGGAAATCTAAAAATAATAAAAGCCGGCTTATTCATGGTACGAGGAGCATTCTATCAAATGTCAGGAGACGGCCTTTAGATTGTTTTCCAGGGAGCCATCGGGCCGTAAAATCAATGACATCATAGAATATGAACGTCTTTTGATATCGCTACATGTCTATTTTCAATTCAGACAATAGCCTTTGACCAGATATCTAGAACATAAAAGAGCCAGCGTATTGTAATGTAAGCTTAGGTGACTGGGTTTGGTAATTTTATGAGTTGGTTTCTCGGAGTTTTTTTGTTTGACCATTTTTATATATATTATGTATACGTGATCAATTCTTGAGTCTAAGGTATGTTTATTATGCCGCGCTGTGCTATCCATCCTTTTGAGTAAGTGCTACTTAATGGCATACGAAGAATATTGCACAGTTGGGGTTTCAACACACGAGCTCAGGGTAATCAATATACATAAGTCCATTTTTTACTTACTTCCAGAAAATCATTAGAAGACCTTTTATAGAACAGGGGGCAAACTCACCTGATGTTGTGATACCACCGCCGCGATGGACTTTGTGTCCATTTTCGGAAGGTTCACAAGTGCGTTACCGGCCTTTTAAGGCTTTGGCTTAGTGGTAACGTGCCGTATGTACGGACGGCATGAGTTTGAGCCTGGCGAAACAAACGCTTGTTTTGGGTTGGTCACCAAGAAAACCGTGTCCATGTGGTTTAGATTTTATAATTAAAAATATTCTTACAATGTCTATATGAAAGTAAAAAATAAAAAAAACATTATTTCTTCATAACACAACATTTTATCTAGTTCAATATCGCGATTCAAAGGCAAAAATAATTTTCCTGCTCTTTGTCCCAACTCCGAGCAACTTTACACAACTTTGCTTAAAATATGTTTTCAACTAAAATATGAATTTACAACACGCCATTTTAATTTAATACATGCTCATTGCTGTCAAAAAGCGGAAGTGGAAAGTTTGTCATCGCCCTGCCCTTTAATTTTGACAGTTATTGGTCATAGTTTTATTTTTATTGTCATACGTTTAATTTATTAGAAATGACAAGTAAAGCATTTTTCTATTAATTAATTTTCATGACACATTATGGACAGAGTACAGTGAGTCGTAAGGATGTCTTTTTAATATCTCTTTTTCTTCAGTACAAGATCTTCTACAGCTAGTATAAAATAGTTATAGCACGAATTAAACGGCAATGTTTATAGAAAATTATCTGAGCGTTTCCGCAGGAATGTTAATAGTTCGGAATATAAAATATTGGTCGGGGCACGCGATTCTCGCACGCTAAATGTTTTTTAGGATTTCTAAAAACTAGTTTCACTAACACCACAAGTGCTTGGAATATGCTATTAATTTTAATTTTAAATAGTTCGGGACATTCTTTGTATTTCTTTCTTTTAATTCCTGTTATAATTGTCGAAATGCACGGAATATTTAATAATCAAACACATTTACTCCAACGAGTCGTGGGGGAAAGTTATTAACTATTGATAGGAAAGCGACTCATAAGCAAAATTAAAGATTATGTCAGTGTAAGAGATTAAACAAAAACATTTTAACAACCCACAGGATTTACATAAACAATATAAATACGTAAAAAACGGCATTAATGGAAACGGGGCAAGCGTCCAAAGAAAAACAGAGAGAGAACGGCCTATGTTGAGGGATTGATCGCTATTTAATTGTATTAGTTCATAATATTTTTATTATATTTCTAATTGATTGTCAAAACAAATTCCTAATTCATTTATCACGGATCCACAATAATGTTATAGAATAATGATTAGTATCTCTGTATGTTTGTAACGACAGTAAACTCAAAAACTATTGAACCGATTGAAAAATTATTTCACTATTGAAATGCTTCACTATCTCTAAGTAACATTTTTTATATCTGGATTGGCAATTAGAAATTAATAATTCGGGCCTTTACTTAGTCAGACAATAGCCAGTAGTATATAAAGCAATGCAAGAGGGTATTTTATTTCGATTCAATAAAGGAAGAAATGTATTTCCACACACATCATCACTTTTAAATAGAACATATTTTGGTCCTAGAAAAGCAGAAACGTGAAGACTTCCGTCAAATAGCGAATTCTATGCTTATGATTATAGGAATTCAAAATGGCAAGAATTTTCAATTTATTCGTAGTAGAAGCATCAGTCGTCACGTAAACACCATCCATCTCGCTCCCCTATGTATTGACGCGTTTTGAAAAATGTAAAAAGGTCATTCGGGACATCACGTACTTTTCATTTATTATACCCTCGAATACCTCAACGATTTCGACATCACTCATTGACAATGACTTCAAAATTTTATTTAAAAAATTATTTTTGTTTCTACCGCATCAAATTGATATGATACTTGTACTTAGAAAGTATAAAAATAATCATAATATGATATTTTAATACGGTTTTGTTCCTACCCTAACATAAAAAAAACAAATACTCGTAGTATGTAACACGTGTACAGCGACCGTTAACATGAAAGATTTGACGAAAGTACACATTTGAGCGATTATTTTATACTTCTAAAGATTAAAAACCCTTTTAAATAGTCGATTACTATAGCTAGAAAATGGCACATGTAAAATATCGAATATCGAGCATTTTCATCACCGCATGGAAACTAATCTATTCAGATACTTCTTTGGTCTACGGCACCTGTTTTTTGTTTTTGGAATCAGCCTTTGTGAGAAATTTCCTGCATCTTTAAATAATAACTATGTCAATGCATTACTTTGTATTTATTTCGTAATCCGTAAATACATTAAAAACATAAATTATAAATAACAAAAAATAATTATACTAAAGATATAAACAAAGATGGAATACATAATATATACAAAAAGAAAAATTATTAAATACGTCTAACTAAGTAGTACCTGATTTGGATGTGGATTGTGATGGTGTGAAAGTGAGGGTATGTACGTGATGTGTATGTAGGGTGTGTTTATGGTCCGAGTGATTAGGGCTATGGATATGCTTAGTACTCCTTTAAGCATATTCCACGATAGCTATTAATATATGACTTCCATGTTAAACATAAATAATCTTTGTCAACAGATCAACAAAATGCAGCGGCGGCTCTCCTCACAGAGAAAGGCGACGTCGGGAGGAAGAACCACAAGCTTCAGGCTTCAGTGGAGCCCTACACAGAACACCTCCTCATCCCCCACCAGCACTCTTACGCCGTCTGGGAGTCAAGGAACCAACTGGTGTTGGAAAGGTAAATTTTTTTTCAACATACATTTTATGTTTATCAAATTTACAATCACATATTTAAATAACTACATTTAAATCACTCGTCATCAAATTGTCATTCACTAATTAATTGTTTTCTTTCGTCTAAATTTTATAATTACTGTGATTTAAAGTATTCAAATGATATTCAGTATTCCTATAGTATCTGGTTAAAATTTTATTTACACTAGTATAAAACTAGCCACTCAATAGGGCCAGACTTTACTTAAATTATGAAGTCTATTTACTTTTACAAGTTCGTAGCGACAAGAGTTCGCTGAAAACAAACTTCGCAATTCGTACGTGTCGCCGAGACGTACCCGGTCGATGATTAAAGAACGTTGCGAAGCTTCCTTCCTAAGAAATATCAATACTTACTTTCAGTATAAATATTGAATGGAACTAATTTTAACATTTGAGAAACACGAACGTCGTCACACTATATTATTAACTTTACATCGCATTTGTCACATCTAAGTGTATGTGCTCTGGAAGTAATACAAGTCTAGTAGAGAAAAATATTTATATTTCCAAATTTGTACGTAAACATTAAATACATATAAAAGTCAGGTGGTCATCGATGTAATCACACTTGACACCTGTCCACGATGTTAAAGGTTGCCGAATTCGAAATTTAAAATTGCGTTCCATATTTAAAATTCCATTTTATATACCGCATATGCTATTCATATGAAAGCATCTCTAATAACTGCTTACTTGCTATCATCTGTGTATCAGCATTACGGGCTATAATTTACAGAGCCCGTTATCCTGGGCTCACTAATTGGTTCCCGTAATGAGACAACTGATGATCTACCCTAATGAGCACCGAGATGTAAATCTTTTATTACAAGGTACTTTGAATTTCGAACTGAAAGCGTTTCTTTAGAGTTGTGATGATTGAAAGACAAACCTAACCCTTATTTCTTCAAGCAGTCTATCTTTCTTACAGAATAAAGACTGTTTTAGTGCATGTGTGTTATGTATATTATCTATAGCGTCTTAAACCATATAAATCTATCGCTATGCTAACATTAATTAAATTCAGTAACGATACTAACGCGATGGTAGCTCTGCTCCATCTAGGAGACATTAAGTCGTCGTGATCGTAGAACAATGTCGGATTTGAAAAATATCCAAAATCCACTCTTTATCATATTTGGATACTACATTGACTAAATATTACGGCTACATTAAAAAAATCCATGTGTTTTAAATTTCGAATCAATCATTCGGTAAAGTGACCGATTTGATAGCCGCTCCTTGATTTTTCTAGAAAACTATATAATTTAATGTTATTATATTGATTTCGTTTCAAAAGAAACCCTTTTGTTTGCTTGTATGTCAATTCTCATAATTACAGATTATGAATTAAAAAAGTTATGACAAAAAACTAACATGAGTATACTATTTTGAAATAGCTGCCCTGAAAAGTTTACTATTTGTCAGATCCGTCACTATTCTACGACTATGACGAAGTGTTAAACAGCGCTAAGGTGTTAAAATACTTTTGCATCTTCCAGGCTAAATGTCATACGACACCTGGATAGGGCAGAGGGCGTCTACACGATCCTCCAAGGCGTTCGGTCTTTAGCTTCACATTTTACCTCGCTCCAAGTCTGTCCTCTTCCTTATCTCAAAATCATTACATTTTCTAATAATATAGTTATGTAATAAGACGTATTTTATAATCTTAGCCAATATTAAGATTTGCCCGATAATTTTCCAGATCATTAAAATCTCGGACGGGATTAATAAAAGTTGGGTATGGGTTTGTTCATTAGCGCGGAAATCTGATATCACGCTCTGATGCTTCTTCGATGACATTAGATTTTGCATGCAACAGGTCACAGATTGCATCAGTGACGAAGCATTACTTGCGTTTATATAATAGCGGCTTTTACTCCCGTCACTGTCTATGGAAAGATGTGGCAATTAATATTATGAACATCACATTATGTCGAAATTAAGGATAACATTGTTCAGTTGTTTTAATTATACGAATAGAACGTTAAACTTATTTTAACTTTACTGTCTTTTGTTAAATATTATATACTCTATAACGTACACTCTTTTTCAAACATAAATTATTACAATATATTTTCTTGTCATTTCAAAGCGAGACAAATATAATTCTATTCACGAAAGACATGAGAAGTTCGATCGAAGCTTCAGTAATGCGATTAGCGACTAACTTCATCGTAAATTCAAACATCTTTGCCAGCGTGGACTGAATATTGGAACTATTAATAAGATTGGAACTAGAATAATAATGTAATCCCGTCATTGCTGTCAAAGCCAATGTACAAAGCAAATGGTGTAATGTCATTTTAAAGACACTGCAGGGGTAACTTAACTGTAAAATTTGGCGTCATATTTGGCACTCCAATTAAAAAATCTAATCACAACCAAATTTGAGTTTATCTATACTATACATTCGTATGGTTCGTTGAGACATGCTAACAATTAAACAAAAGTCTATTGTTAATTTAATTTATAATGTTTAAAGCCAAGTATTTAGAGTTGATGATTATTTTTTTGGTTGGCCTAGTGGCTTCAGCTAGCGACTCTCATCGAGACTCGGTGAAGGAAAACATCGTGAAGAAATCGACATGTCTTAGAACCAAAAAGTCGACGGCGTGTGTCAGGCACTGGAGACTGATCACCTACCTGCGCATTAGATTGAAAAATGATCATGAAACAGATTCGGAAATCTGAGGCCCAGACCTTATATATTTTTTATGAACATTTTACTAATTTAGAAACAAAGTGAGCTTACGTAATACTGATCTATGACTTAGTAGCATTTTATTGACATTTATGAACCAATTGATAATAGTAACTAACTATATAACCTTTCCTTACTTGTACTCCTTCTGTTATTAGATTTCATATGCTTTCAAATCAATACACTAGTGCATCTATATTTCAAATCAATCATTGATATATAGGTTTAGATCTGAATTTAACGTCTCTGAAGACGTTATTGTAAAACGATCGAAGTCCGGGTTAAGCGGAATCACTGTCAAGCCAAGTTTAAAAACTTGTAAGTAAGGAGAATTTCAAGTTCAAAAGCTTAAATATAAATAGTTAAATAGTTATATAGTAATATAAATAGTTTTTTGACGTGACAACGTCTTATAATTCGATGGAGCCGGCTGCACGCACGAAAGAACATGACTCATGCGGCGTTACCTTGCTCTGAGGCGTTCCATTTAAAATTGACATAATTGTATTTATGCGTACAAATAAATGTAACTTGATCAATTCAATTGTGATTTCCATTTACCTCCTTCTCTATATCCATACAATATACCTATCAAAGAATTTTTTTTTTTTAATACAACCATCCCATCAATATTTTTGTGTTTGTTTATGTCACGTTCAACTATCGTCAGTAAACCGACTTTACAGACAACCGATTTTTTTAACCATAAAATAGAAGTCCGAAATTTAAATTATAATAATATTAAATAATTAATGAATTTAGCGCAGTGAAGTATTTTTTTTTTGAAGTAGTTTTAATTTAACCTTACATCATTCTATTGTCAGCTTAGTCACACTGATGTCGCCGATTTCCACCACTTGGCATAAACGAAGTCCAAGTTTGACTTCGAGCGAATATGAACTAAGTAGTGGATGATCTTGTCTCTGACCCATAGGCCTCACAACTCTAAATATAATCGTGCGTCAAAGCAAAAACCGTCACGTTTTCTTACAATTTATTTTATGCTACCCACCTTTAGTTTGTATTTAAATGAATAAAACGATATGTGACAGCTGGAAACAGTTTATCTAAAATCAAACGCTATAATTTGTACCACGGAGATATAATTAAACCATACCTTATGTGCCAATAAGCTGATTACTCATTCATATAGCGTGTTGATAAGCAGTGGTTGGTTAACCGATGTGACCTGACCGCAACTATAAGACAAGCTAACGAGCGACTACAAATCCCAACGTACGCCCAGGCTTCGGTTAATGTTACACATATTCTGTGCAATTTATGTCTTGTGCCTTGGGAATTTACACTCATAGCAGGAATTTCGACTAGTTTCCATGACATTTTGGGAATGTAGTCAGTTCAGCGTTAATTTGTCTGGGCTCATAGGTGAAAGCTTGGTTTGATCTTTGTCGTTCGTATTGAGTCGATTTTAAGCGTGGCTTATGTGAACATCTCTTCTATTCTACTCCTGATTTTTGCTTCAGTAAAGGCATTGCAATCCTTCAAAATATATAGACCCGTACACCCTGAGCAAACATTCTAAATATAAAGATAAAGCTTATCTGGAAATTAGAAAAAATATATAAAAATAAATCAGTGGCGCTACAACCTCTTTAAGTCTTGGCCTCAGATTTCTGAATCTGTTTCATGATCATTTTTTAATCTAATAGGCAAGTAGGTGATCAGCCTACAATGCCCGACACATGTCGTCGATTTTTTGGGTCTAAGACATGTCGGTTTCCTCACGATGTTTTCCTTCACCGTTCGATCAAATGTTAAATGCGCACATAGAAACAAAGTCCATTGGTGCACAACCGGGGATCGAACCTACGACCTCAGGCATAAGATTAGCACGCTGAAGCCACTAGGCCAACACTGCTCACATCTAGAAATTAACAAACATTTATTTTGTATGAAAAAAAATTGTATTAAAAAAATGACTTTCCTAATATAGATAAAAACGCTCCCTGACGAAACTTCATACCTAACGTTAATCACAAATACAAAGGTTTGCTTCTGGTTTTCTATATGCACAATCTCTTACATTCTAAAATACATTCGAGTTAAAACAAATCCTACATAACTATGTCAACAAACAGATTCGTTTGTGAAATCCTCTTATCTCGGCCACGCTATGTTTTTGTCAGCGCCGTGCAGCTACGGGCTTATCAAGAATTGCAAATTCGTTGCGGTAATTTTTTACGGCTTACGTTTTGGCTACAAAAGCCCTGTCAATATCATAAACGTATCTGATAGAATTGCAAATGGTTGTGCACTTTTCAAAAAGCATTCAACTTTGTATGCGCCAAAAAGGTGAATAAATTTGCGAACTATGTTATACGTTATTTTAAGCGAAACTATTGTGAACTAAATGTGTTTAAAAAACTTTGGACATTGTTTGATTGAAAATTGAAAACCAATTATTTGAAAAGGTTTCGCTTTAGATATAGATAGTAAATAAAGGAAGAAGATTAATATTTTAGGTGTACTACTATTTACTAAATGTATTTTTAAGAAAGTTACCATACTATATATACGTATATTATAAATAATCCTTGGGTATTACATACATAGATTATTCCCTATTATACTTCGAGCACTGTAAGCTAAACATACTTATACCCATATATTTCTTATATGAGAGGAACGGCTGTTAACCAGTTACTAAAGTATTTTTACAAGAGCAGTGTAATTTTAATAGGTATACATGAGATTTAAAGAAAAAACTTTTTAACCGGATTGAAGTTATGTATTATTATAAATTTACAACTATTTAACATAATTTTAAATTTATCCGACGTTTCGCGTGCTTTACAACGTGCGTGGTCACGGTGACTGAAGACAAAAGATGTTGGATGTCAAAAAGTATCACAGCTGTAGAGAAAGTTGCCTTATCTGTATTTATTTCCCCGGAGTTGGTATCGACTAAAAGATGGAGGGTTTTGGCAAAAATGGCTCACGGTGTCCTCTATATATAGATTATTATACTATTATAATAATACATAAATTCAATCCGGTTAAAAAGTTTTTTTTTTAAATGTGTAAAGGTTATGTAAATCAAAGACAATATAAATGAGATTTGTGAATTGGTAAACAAAGTTTACTTTTGTTACTGTCAGCACTGTCAAAACATCAACAAACTAATATTACATCCAGGTACCGGACATATAACTGTTATTCCACAGCTTCATATAATAATATTATATTAGGCAAAGTAATAATATGACCCATATAGGGGTCCCAATGGCACAAACATCAGCGTGGATTGTTTTGACACGTTATGAGATTTACCTCCCTTGGTTTTCACTATTATTGGATATTTTTGTTTTCTTCCTCTCCTAGTGGATTGTGTAAATAGTATTTATCATGTTCGAGTATTTTATTATATACAATATTATTATACGAAAAAGTATTCAATGGATTTGACTTGATATCAATAGTAGTTTTTTAATCAGTCATGATTACACTTAAATAACAAAAGCTAGTCTCATTTTACCTTTGGGCATGAATGTTTTCTTTGTTGTGCATTCCATAATTTCTAACATACGTAATACGTAAAAGCTTGTAGTATATGTTTTATTTTATATTTAACTAGCTGGCCTGGCGAACATCGTACCGCCTAACAGTCGATTCTTTATTTTTTTTAAATACTTATTCTGCTATTCGGGACACCGGTCTAGCTAGTAAGATAAAAAAAAGAAAGTTGATAGGACAACAAATACATTATGTCAAAAAATAAAAATTTACCTTCCCGGAACCCCTCCACTAACACTTGAACTTGATGATATGGTATTAAAGTTCAAATTGACTTTTAAGTATTATTACGAATATAATGTATGGGAATATAGAAAAGTGTTGTTTTTAGACTTTTTCACTCAATTAAAAAAAAAAGAATATTATAAAAAAAGAATCAGACAAATCGGTCAAGCCGTTTCCATGTTATGTCGTAACAACGGAAAACGGGTTTCATTTTTATATATATAGATTAAAACCAAAATATATTTGGTTAGTTTTTCTTAAACAAAAACTGCTTAATTAACCAAAATGACTCCTTAAGTATTCTTAGCATCATTAAGATGTAGTACCAGGGGAGCAGAAACACTAAGTGTAGGTTCAATGCGGGTTTTCCTAGTTGCTGTCAATTTGTACCATCCAATGAGATCGGTGGACGGCGCCCACGGGATTAAACTTCTTATTGATTCGACCCTTTTTTATCGCCCTTGCCCAAGGCATTGGTTAAAGGCGGTTGAATATTGTAGCTAAATAAATAAACCTCGAGTATTTTATAATACATTTATTATATATTTTATCATATATCAGTATATTTTTACACGCTTTATATTGGCTTCACCTGTATGTATGTATGTATGTAACCGACTCCTTCGGACTCGATTTTGACCCACTTTTAACGGACAGATTTAATTCAAACTTTGCGCACCTGTCAAAGATCGATGACAATGCAATAATCCGAAAAAAAAATGAAAAAAAAAATTAACTAAAAAATAAATCTGGGTTAAATAATGGGTTGCTCGATAGACGAAAAATATGGTACAGAGCGCCCCACGCTTTTTCACAATAATACCAGTATTTTTTGTTCATTACCATTTTCAGCCTAAATTAGGAATTATTTTTCACTTTTTAGTTTGATGTGCTTTAAAAGCGTGTTTTTTAGTTTTTTTTAACTATTATTTTTTTTTTTAAATCACCTCCATCATGAGCATACCCCACATACACACCTTCACATATATATTTTCAGTGTAACTGTTTGTTATTATATATAATTTATGTTAGCTGTAGGATTACGAAATAAATAACATAAAGAAACATTTGTAATTGGTTTTAAGCTTTTCCAAATTTAATATTTATAGCTGTTTACTCTGTGTTTGTATTATAATGAGTAAAGGTTACTCTTTTGTTTTACCACTATGTCTATGGAGACCAGAAAGCCTTCAATGTTCGCCTTAACAGCTGGTCATAAATGCGTAGGTTACCAACCCTTGCTATTCAGCTTAGCCTTATATTCTGTTAAATCATTCGATTGTCGATTTGAAATAAGAATTCACTTTGCGATTTCTCCTTTAAGCCAGAAACATAGGTGGGTGAAGTGAGTTCAATAGTTTATTTTCCTTATAGAATCGCCCAACTGGCTCCTATAACTTATCCCACATGCATAGATGATGTATACAGCAGACTAGTCGTTATTGATACCACTTGGTCTTCCTTTGATCTGCACGCGGGATACATATCAATTCGCCTTGTTTTTTCTTATCCCTGCACATGTTTTGACCTGATTTATTTAAATTGCGTCATTCTTTTTTACTTATTTCTTCAGGGTTTTATGGACATCTTTAAACTGATTTCGTTTCTTTTACATATGAAAAGCTTAAAATAGCTGTACATAAAACGCGTCAACAAAATTCAAAATGGCCGAAGCAATCTCCAATAGTCAATGTTGATTAAATAACAGAATGTTATTAAAAAAAATCCAGTTTATCCATATTTTAATACTGTTATAAATTATCTCACGGCGTACGCAAGTTATCCACGAAATTCGATCCTAATTTTATTAGATATGTTATTCAACTCGTATTAATACGGTATTCGTATATTATCATTCCTTTAGCCGGGTATTCCCTGTGGCAATAACGTATGTGGAATGTTATAGGTCGGTCCCGTGGAATATTTTCATATATTGGGTCAGGCCCGGGCCGAAAATACATTGGCCTTGTAAAATATATTATTTTAACGTATTCGAACAAAAGCTAGTACGTTTGTTTTCTAGAAGAAACGTTACTATATTTTATGCCTTAAAATACATAGTCTAAAATCTGGTCCCATAACATTGACGATCTTTTGAGCTTTATGTGCCTGTACCCGAAACATTTTTTGTTTTAGTAGAAATCGAACCCCTCCTTTTTTAAAACGTTATAATGACAGTTAAAATCCCGTTTCAAATAGTTTTGTAACTACTGATTTTCTCAGTTTTAAAATTGAACTATTAATATATAACTACAATATTACCTTTGTTTGGGATACTGATAAAGAACCTCCTTATGCAATTTAAAACCAAAATTGCAGACAAGATTGAATGACTTGATTTTAAAATTTTATGATTTTCTATAGAAGCTAACATAATAAAATTTAAGCCAATGTCAAATACTATTTCCGAACTTAAAATAGAAATAAATATTGAATCACTATTCATGTACAGACGGAATCTAAGTAATCGCATTACGAGTAGAAAAGCAAAGCTGTACGCAAGATAATCCTGACTAAACCTCTCCTATCTACATGTAGTATTTAGTATATTCAAATTATTTCGTATTACGAAGATTACTGGCAAGATTTAATATGGTTAATTTCTCTTTGTAAGGCACCAAGATTTGATAAGCTTTGTACTGTAAGACTGGTTATTGTGACTGATACTTGAGATCAGGTAATTAGACAGTTCAGCGAAGTATGTGAAGAAATAGTGGATCAAAGTAATTAAGGAAATTAATAAAATAAGAAAAGGAAACTATTAAATCTATCTATCTATCTATTCTAATATAAATTTAGATTAGTCATTATACTTATTACACTTATAAGATATTTTAAATCCAATAAAGTTTATTATAATTCGTATTATATGTAAATCTCTCATGAAAACGAATTAAATTAAAGATATACTAAACATCGGTTTTAAGTTTATCAAACATATATAATAAATAAACAAGCAACAATATCGGAACTTATCCACTCTATTATTAAGTATTTTCTATGTAAGTCCATTTAAACATTCCTTTTGTTATACAATACCATATCGCATTAACCACAGATGCATAGTTATATGATACTTATACAAGCACTAAGCTGCTAGTAATACACAAGTAGTTTTTATCAAATTATCTTGCTTGGCCAGCTGCCAGCACGGGCCGCACTTAATTCTTTCCTATTACGCCTTGTAAATGTCTGTTTACTGCTTAAACTGTAAGCCTCAGCCTTTGTGAACAACTTTATTAATTTATATTTTGTACTTAGTTTTTATATATTTTAGTTAAATGTAATTAACACTTTCAAAATAGATGGAGATTCAAAAATCAACAACTTTGAATAGGAGAATCGTTTATTAATTACATAAATACTTATTATCACAAGAAAAAATATCAATAGAACATATGCAGAAATCTGGAGCCCGACATGAACATGGGATGAAATGACGTATTCACACTAAATCTAAAAAAAATATACATTATTATAAACTTTATCTTCATCTTTGACAATAATGAAGAATTAATAGGGAAATTACAATTATTGTATATATACAGACACGACAATTCATATGTTTTAAATATTATTATGTAGTTATTCCTTCCAATGAAATTATATCATTAAAATCTGTACTGAAAAGTAACAAGCTAATGACAATATGAGAGGAGCTTTGCATTTATTTGATGTTAACTCATAATTATTATAGTTTGGCTTGAAAAATTTAGTCTTTTTCCAAATACGTAAGTTTCTAGACTTTAAATTGAAGAAAACATTGTTCAATTCAAATATACTTTACAGTTAAAATAGTTTAAGATCAAAGGCGGATCAGATGGTTTCTGAATAATGCATGTGTGTGTTTATTATTTATTAGTAAAATGACTAATTTGGATCGTATCATACATATGGATACCAGACGGGACTTACAGTTGGCCTACTACGTACTGAAAGTCTTGAGGGGGTAGTATGCAACCCAAGTGTACTCCAAGAACTGGGTTTCTTAGTACCTATGGGATATGTGCAACGGCGAAGGCCTAGGTTATTTGCGATACCAAGGGCAAGAACCAGTTTGTTGCACAGATCCCCGTTATCAAAGACGTTGCGCCTACTGAATGCTGTCTCCGACACTATCAACATATTTATATGTTCACAGAGTGAATTTACAGTAGCGATATTGTGTATATTATGTGTTTAATATTATATATGTACTTTATTATATTTTATTTAATATTTCTCGACATTATCGTATTAGCATAGTCTGTAAGGATAATGTATGTATTTCTCTAATAAATAAATAAATTTAATATGAAAAGATTCACATAACTTAACACTATCAATAAAACATTGTAGTAAGCACCTGAGCAAGGCCCCAGACGGACCCCCATGTCAACCTCCCATTAGATGTGCCCCTTCAGGTTACAAAACACGCATGACTTTTGAAGGAGTCGCACAGCGTAAAGCTAAACAAACGCTTCTCTCAGGATGCTAATTCTAAACCTATTTAATTGAGTACGCGCTGTTACTTTGTTATATACAAGATAAACGTATACAAACACTCAATATTTAGTGAACACTGTTAAACGCAACCAGTTTGCAGTTTGTCAGCGCCCTAGCTAACATTTTTCACCCTGACGACGTATTCTACATTACTTTTTTCATTTCGGCTTGAACATGTTTTAAATACGACTGAACGATGGTTAAAATTAGTATTTTAGCTGTTGTATCCACAATTAGTGTTAATATATGAAAGTAGAGTCATGATGTGGTTGGACTGTGGTTCGTTATTAATAAGAAACATCATATAATTTTATATGCTCCCTGTGTAAAAAGAACTGTGTCTTAACTACATTTAAAGTGTGTCCTGACCTTTCTATTATAAAACAGTAAATGATGTGTTTTATCATCAGATACGGAGACGTAACTTATTTAAAATATTCATAAAATAACTATGTACATATACTTTTGCGTAACAAAAGCTAGATTAGATTACCTAAGAGAATTTTAAGAACATGATATAATTATATCATATATTATATTATTATATCTTTAAAGGCAGCAACAAAGTCCACCAAGGATGCAAGCGTCCATGAGACGGCACAATTATAAGAAGCATTGTTTACAACTATCTTATAAAAAATATTTTCATAACTAAATAAAATATAACAAGTGAAAAACAATCAATTAAAATTTAATAAAAGCCAGTGAAGCGATCGTACATCAATTACTCGGGTGTTTTCACAAATTATCGCACTTTGCTTTCGCCTTGCAGTAGCGCTGCCACAATATTGGAGAAAAATCAATTATCCTATTAATTTTCTCTTTAAAGCTCTGTATTTAATTTTGTGGAATCAAATACCAAAAGTTCATATTTTTGGCGAATGAGAGTTTCGATTCGTGCACCTATATACCTATTAATAAAGTAATATTTGTTTTTATAATAGACCTGAATATTCAAAAAATGAAAATCCTGTCGAGATTCGTACCGTAGAATTCAATTTAAAATAACAATTAATTAAAATATTTTCAAATGGAATTTCAATTGAATATCTTGTTTATATTCATTTAAAAATATACAAAAATCAATAAAGTATTAACTGCCTATATGTAAGCGCCTCCCATGACCCGTGGAAGTTCTTCTTTTAGCGCCTCTCCATTACTGGTTGGCCATCAGTCTCTTGAAGCGTGTCTTATCCTGTGCCAGACGCAGCAAATCTTCCGCAGTCGCAATACCCGTCCACTCCCTAACGTTGCGAAGCCATGATTTCTTCCTTCTACCAACACGTGGAAGTCACGGGAGTTCAGACCACACCTATATGATTGTTCGTTTATTGTCGTAGGTAACAATAGAAAACTTTGTTCCGTTACTTTAGTTTAAATAATTAATATCTCTTATGTTTTCCTTCACTTGTTGCGCACACCTTATCTATCTTAACTTTTTTCTCACAGTGGTTGCCTGAAAGATATCACTCGAAAGCGATAAGGCCACCAGTTGCCGTGCTTTTTATTTAATTATGTATATGTGTGTTAAGTGTTGATAAATAAATAATCTATACTAACGATTTTATACTCATTTTAAGCGCAATTTTCTCAGTGTAACAATTATTCTTTGATAGATTTTATTGAACTGAATTGTAAACCACTCAATCTCACTGGATTTCAATCTACACTTTTTCATTCCCTATGGATTTATTCCGTATTGTATTTTAAGTAATAAGTTATCCTAGTTTTTTTAATCGCGTGCTTCATGTGTAATATATAGGAAAATAACAATCGTTTTAAATCAACACTTTGGTTTGTATCTGATTTGTTTACATTAACTTCATAATGAAATGCATTCATATTGTACCAATGATTTATGACAGAAAAAGAATAAAACATGTAGTCAGTGACAGTTTTACGACCTCTAGTGTAAAATTTAAAAACAACACGACTCCGTAGGTTTTTGATAAATTAAACGATATGAACAATTGTTGAAAATACGATTTATATCTTAATTTGAATACAAAATTACACTACATCTTACATGATAACTTATAGAGGACATTTACAGAAACTTATCAAAAATATGAAATTTACAAAACCATCAACTGAAGACCCTTCGACTAATTAATTTGGTGGACGCCTGCGGTTGTAATAAGCTTATCAAACGTAGATTTGGGACCCATTTCGATTTAACGGCCCAATATGAAAGTCATTTTCGGTCTAATAAGGGTCATTTTGTGTCATGCGATATTGGTGATACAGTCATTATTCATTTGACGCATAGTTTATGGTAGAAACAATTTATGATTTCAGACATGTACCTCTAGTTAATTAATCAAATTAACGATTATATTAGCAACATTAATTTATTTGTCACTCGTAAAATAAGCTAATACTAAATCCGAATTCAGAAATCTCATTCTAAAGTAAGTTATGGTTTCATTTCAACAGCGTGCACTTAAATTAAAATAAACTTCTATCGCGCACATTTATTTATATGAAAAATGTCATTATTCACAATTCCGCGTTCCATTCCATTTTCTGAACCTACTTAGAGCCGAGCGTTTTCCTTCTCAACTGTCAGAATAAAAAGACAATTTAATCTCGAATAGTTTTTCCTGATGTATAAGTTTTTTCCACTTGAAACATTGTGGAGCGTGCTCGCTCGCACTTAGCTTTATCAACGACAGTTTCGCGTTCAAAAATATTGTATATCACATTTTGTATAATGCTTATTACTTGAATCGTGTTCACTCGATACTATTTATTGGGTTAATTGAAATAACGTGCTGCAGTCACGACATTCAACCCTCTTCATTCGATCCACGCCCAATGCAATGGAATATAAATATAACGTTAATGGGTCATGAGGCCATTGAGTATCGTTTGTGGCGATAAAGTTCAGTGCGCATTAACAGGTAACTGACCGTAAGCGCTGTTAAAATTTGTACAACTAATTACTACCTTAGTAAATCGTATTATTTTCATATAATTATTTTGATACTAACAATAATGTATATAAGTGCCTGGCTTTCGACATAAATAAAAAAAATAACAATGCTCAAGTAACCTCTTAACAATGTGAAGTGTTAATTGTGCTGTACTCAGCCTTATTTTTAAGTTTTAATGAGAGCTGAATTACGGAGCAACAACACTTAACCGCAAGCTTACAGAAGTAAAGCAGATGACAATCATTTTATCAACAATAGGAAATGAAAGACTTGCATTCACTGGCCTATTTTTGCAAATCCTTTTGACATCGGGCTTCTGAATAAAAACAGTAGCGATGTTTCAGAGGTTATGAATGCTAGTTTGTCATAGTTAATGCTTCTATACTCTTAACAATACTACTTTTATTTGACCTGTTTAAAAACATAAGAATGAGGTTATAAGTGATGTTTGTAGTTGTTTGAGTTTGAAAATGTCAATTGTCATTTATGACTTTAGAATATAGATTAAAAATATAATTTATTTACTTATAACGGCACAACTAGAAACAATGCGTTGCCTCGATAACGGACGGCGTGCACAAATATAATTCTTATGTTTAATGAAATATGACAAAGTGAGGCCAAAAATTACAATATACTAAAGTTTCGACAAGTTATAAAATTCTTTGTGTAAATAAAAAAGATAACGTATACATATAAAAGTTCTATAACATTTTATTGTTTGTAAAATTCCTTTATAAAATATTCGATTTCCAATTCTGTCAATAACAGAGGAATTCTTTGCACAAGACTGCAAAGGATTTTATCGATTGTCTGACATAATTGCCCCCACGCTTATTGGCAGGCCTGTGTCGGCCAGCGTCGGCCGCTTTGAAACCTACAAATCAAAACACGTGTACTTATAAACAATACAAAAATTCATTATTTTACACTTTTTATTTGGCTCAAATTATGACGAAGTACCTTCTATCGTGATATCAAATATAACTAAAACATTTGCCGCCTTTCCACATATTTATGTCTATATTTTAAAATTTTACAGTAATAATATTTTCAATATAAACAAAATAGAGCCGTCACAATTAAAATGAGGTAGTATCTGAACCTACTAAGCTAAAATCTCTCACATAACGCTTTTTATATCTTATCCATAAGATACCCAATAACATATCGGACTTCCGAAACAATCATAAAATATTCTCGTAACATAAGGTCAAACAATCTGTCAACAATTTACACAACAGGCCACGAAATTATACCCGCCATTCGCTCGTTTTATTAGTTCCAAGTGCGAACTCCGAGCGCAAAGTTCAACGGTCTCCACAGAATACGCGACCCGCGAGTGTATTAAAGTGCAGCACAATAAATTTAAATAAGGCATAGTTATGGAGTTTTCGTGTCCGCTAGTGTATTTATGTTGCTAATAGCCGTGTTGTTTGTTTAGTCATAGTTCTTGAGATGTACTTTATTGCTCTATTATTCCTAGACACACATCTGATATTAAAATATGAATTTATGTGTCCGTGCCTTGGTATAACAATATTATAAAATGTTCCTTTCGGACTATTGTCATTTTTTATATATATATAGCTGGGGGCAAACGGGTGGTATCACTGATACCGTCGCCTATAGGCGCTCACACTGCCAGAAGGCTCGCAAGTGCGTTATCGGCTTTAAATTGACTGTAGCTTCATGTTTTCCAAAAATCCTTTCAATAGGTGAATATTATTATTCTTAGACCGAGGATTATAACATAATTCTACGGAAGCCTGTTTAAATTGAGCACTGGCTTTAGCGTGTGACCCTCATCCCTGAGGTCGTGTGTTCATTTGAGTGCACCAATGGAATTTGGGCGCAATTAGCACTTGCTTCAACGGTGAAGGAAAACATCATTACAAAACCGGTATATGTCAAAACGCAAAATTGATGACATGTGTCAGACACAAGTACCGTCACCTACTTGTCTATAAAATAAAAACCATCGAAAAACGGATGCAATCTAAGGCCAATCCATTTAGGGTTGTTATTATTAATTCTACAGAAAATCAGACATCTAATAAAACAAAACAACACGCCAATATAAATATAAAACACAAATAGTAATAAAGTTGCTTAATCTTACTAATCTCATGTCCAACTTCATCAAACTACAATTAAGTTAAGGCTCGACCACACGAACACATAAATCCCGCGTCAAACGCAAAGCTAACGACTTTCACTAGAATATTAAACACGGCGTTTGGCCACAATTGGTACAATTTCTTTGGTGCACGTACGTCGGTCAGTCAGTAATGATAGCGACCATTTGTTCGCGGCCCCTTGCGAATCGAGTTGCATGCGTGGGTACCGTTAAACACGTAATTCATTTAGACAATTAAATACGGATATTTTTGTGATTGAACCTTTTGACAATACGGCTTACTGATATATGACTAGAGTTTTAACTTACTCAATAAATCATCAAGTGCTTTTGGCCCGTTAGCTTTAACTTTAATATGAAATATGATTATAAGAATACTATTATAGTATTTTTACTTTAATATAATTGAAATAGTAATACGCTACAAAAACCTAATTCAAATCTCGAACAATAATATTTTATTTATTAAAACTTTTCAATAACTTCTTTAAAATAGCTTTTGTTTATTATTAATATTATTTTACAATTGACAATCAAAGTTTATTACTAATGTAATTATAATACGAGTAATAAAGTGCGACAATCTAAACATAATTATTATTGCAATTAACAGAAGAACACATACTAGATGAACGTCCGCTCTAAATGTTAGGGCGCAGATTGTCATGCCGTAACTTATTAACGACGCAAGTTTTTAGTCGCGTCGTAAATCGCTCGTATGTGCACCGCTTTATACAGCTTTGTTTATAGTTCAGAGCTTAAACGTTTTAATTAAATTGTGTGACACTTGAAACTTATTTTATGTTTGCGTTATTAAAAACTAACTAGAAAATTAAATTGTGTTAAAATCTATGTGAGTATTTTGGTAAAGTTCCCTTACATAAATGAAAATTTAACCATTTAAACACTTGAATCTTTGTTGTTTTTTATATTAAAAGTACTGACACTACAACCTTTTAGGTCTGGGCCTAAGATTTCTGTATCAGCTTCGTGATCGTTTAGTTTTCTTAACAAGTAGGTGATTTATTTTGTGCCAGACACGACGTCTTTTTATGGGTCTAGGACATGCCGGTTTCTTTACGTTTTTTTCTTTTACTTAGTGTCTACACTCGCTAGTGTTAAATGCGCATATGGACAGAAAGTCCATTGGTGCACAGCCAGGGATCGAACCTACGACTACAGAAATGACAGTCGCACCTTGATACCACTAGACCCACACTGCTCACGTTTTTTCTTTTTTTTAATAAAAACAAAGCTAAATTGTTTCTTATAGTCATAGGATTTTACTCATACTCATTTTACTTCCTCAATGGTGTAAATATAATTGCCGTTGTATTTACGCTATCTTTTTCCCTTATATAAAGGAGAAACTTGACACTTTAAAAATTTCTGAAAACACCGCAAAGTGTAAGTTCATTTCTCATTAGTAAATTAAATTCATGGCTTCCCAAGGACTACCTCAAATTCCTCCGTGCAACGAAATTTTCTTCCCAAGTTTATGTTTTTTCAAGTAACTTTAACTTCGCACTTGACATTCGCCGCACGTATTTTTGTTAACTTGTCCGCATACACTTTGGGAATGGAAAATAACTATGCGTATTGCAATTTCTCCGTTTTCTCCACACTTATTTCGGATGTGTTGTTCGTAAAATCTCTATAGCTGATGCAGTATAGCCGAGCAATAGACACGTTTCTGTGTACATGACAAGTAACTGTTTTACTTTAGTCATGATAATGGACATGATGTCTATGGTTCTGTGAATATCTTTAGCTTACCCAGCGTACCTCGTACTAGAATTATTAAATATTGTAAGTAACATAAGTTTAATTTAAATAAATATCATATAAGGTTCAAATTTACTGAAAATAAATAACTAAGTTTTTGTTTTGTTGTTAAGTTGAGCAGTGTTGGCCTAGTGGCTTCAGCGTGCATCCCTGAGGTCGTAGGTTCGATCCCCGGCTGTGCACCAATGGACTTTCTTTCTATGTGCGCATTTAACATTAGCTCGAACGGTGAAGGAAAACATCGTGAGGAAACCGACATGTCTTAGACCCAAGAAGTCGACTGCGTGTGTCAGGCACTGGAGGCTGATCACCTACTTGCCTATTAGATTAAAAAATGATCATGAAACTGATTCAGAAATCTGAAGCCCAGACCTAAAGAGGTTGTAGTGCCACTGATTTATTTATTTTTTAAATAACTAAGTTACTACTGTCACTCGTTATAATAAGCGAAGATACTGAAATGCTGATTTTATTAGTGTATGTATGCTGTTTCTCTAATTGTTGCTTGATATCACCTAATTGCCTTTAAAGATCTATAAACGTACCCGAAAAATGTCTGGCATAAGCCAATAAGAGATTCTCTCGCTGCTCGAGCCACTCGCTGGATGGGACGTCCAGGAAAAAGAAACGTGGAGAAGACCACAAAAGCGATGCTCTGACGACGTGGTTTAAGTTTCTGGGGAGAAATGGATGAAGGAAGTTAAGAATAGATAGAAAAGGAAAGTTCAAGAGGAGGTATTTACCCAAAAGAGATCCATACTGCAGAACTCAAAGAAACGGAAATAACAAGAACCAAAGTAGACGAAAATTATCACCCATCTATATATATAAAAATGAAACCCGTTTTCCGTTGTCACGACATCACATGAAAACGGCTTGACCGATTTGTCTGATTCTTTTTTTATAATATTCCTTGAAGTACGAGGATGGTTCTTACGGAGATAAAAATTTAAAAAAAATAGTGAAAAAGTCTAAAAACAACACTTTTCTATATTCCCATACAAAATATTCGTAATAATATTTAAAGGCAATTTGAACTTTAATACCATATCATAAAGTTCAAGTGTTAGTGGAGGGGTTCCGGGAAGGTAAATTTTTATTTTTTGACATAATGTATTTGTTGTATTATCAACTTTCTTTTTTTTAACTTACTTGCTAGACCGGTGTCCTGAATAGCAGAATAAGTATTTAAAAAAATAAAGAATCGACTGTTAGGCGGTACGATGTTCGCCAGGCCAGCTAGTTTGATATAAAATTTTTAACAATATGTAATTAAAGTGGCTTTATTATTATTATTATTATACGTCGTATTTATACGTAATAAACATTATTTTCACTTTTCAAAACATTGAAATTGGTACATTTAACTAATTATTAACTTTTCCAAGTCACTTCGAATTCAAAACTTGTTTAATTTGCGGCGCAAGAAGTGTCCCTCGTTTGTGCTTAGTCACGAAATCGTTAGGTAACTACGTTTTCCCCGGCTCTATGCCTACTTTTGAAGTTTAGTTTTCAACAAACCTCTTTGTACACTTCTCTTTATTTTTTTCCCCAAAATTTTCCACAGATTTTTTTTATTATAATTTTATATATGTTATGTAAATTAATCGTGGTTTAGAACAACTCTGTTAAAAAATGTGTTGATCGTCAAAACGTCTCAAAAAGGTTGTTTATAATTTTGCATCTGTAACTTAAAATGATAGACTACATGTTTGATTTATGTTAAAGATAGTTAAAATGTGTTGTTAATATTAAATTGAGTGTAGTCCACGTGGTTTGTCACATTGGTCCATTGTCAACCATTGGTGGTTAATGAAAGAAATAAAAAAAGAATAGAATTTGTACAATAAGTTAAAAAATGCTAACGCAAAAGAAGCATTTTAAAATCATCATCGCAAAGATGGGCCTCGAACTTAAAGCGCCTGTGACTATATTATTTAAATATATTATATCTGATATAACATAGTTATTATACTGACACTGATAAATACTTTGAGTAGTGAGATTATTTTTTTTAAATATTTTAATATTAAAAAAAAAAACTTAAATACGTTCGAAGATTACATCAAAAACATATATAAAAATTATATCATCACAAATATTGATAAATAACGTGATTCTTTTATCAAATAATATTATGTAAGTAATTGTACAGACGATAGACAATTATAAAAATAATTTGAAATTTATTTAATATCTTATTATAGATTATATTATAATGATCGCAAAGGTGTCTCAGGTCTGAAGCACTCAGTAATGAGTCTCCACCCTCGGGGCTCTCTGATTAAATATTTTGCCGTTTCGCTTTAATTCTTACAAACACTTTTGAACGATGCTGTAATGAAGTTAAGACTTCTGAAAATAATTGAGGTCGGGAAATTTTATTTACATAAAAATAAATATGTTTACAAGACTATAATCTGGAAAGATTGATAATGGAATAAAATATATGTGATCCTAAGACATTCTATATTTTTTTGATTAATTAGTATTATATTTTTTTTTAAATTAAAAGCTCTCTTGTACGTCCTTGCGATAAATTGTTTTATTGTGTAAGAAACTAAGACTGACTTTGTGAGAAAGACAATTGCTGAATCTTCACAATATAGAAATATGACCAATCAGAGCCATTACTTTGTAATGGCCGATCCCTATAATGATATTTTCTACCGCGCGATACCAAGGTTACATCATCAGCGCTACGGAAATTAAAAAAACTACAACAAACTTGCACGCAAAAATGTCGAGACGGAACGTCAGTATCGCTGTTGCTCTTAGAAATAAGAGTACGGGCGCAGGTGAGTAACTACCTCTGTGATTAAATTCACAATACGAAATCGGAAATGAAATTTCGGATTTAGTTAATTACAATGAATCAAAGGAATGGCGGCGTTAAAAATTATCTGAAAATGTATTTATATAATCTGCTTATTTTATAATAACTTATACAATAATGTATTCTAGTAGCTTTTTACATTTTCATGAGTCGGTACATTGTTGACGGCGCTAATCCAATTTACAAGTTTAACGTCAGCAACTTCGGACTTAGTGATTTAAACAACTTGGTCAGAACTTGCAATATTCACGTTCAAGATTAGGGCTAGACACACTTCTCTGGACAACAACAAAATTAATTGACTGCTAGTTTTATATCTTTTTAGTATTAGACATAACCATTACTTAATTCTAATATAATAATATTTTCACATCAAGTTTTGGTAAATGAAAAAAATAGAACACAATAACAGTGTGTATTCCCCTTTAAATATTTTTGGTAAATATTCCTATTAGTAAATATGGTTAGACGTAAATTACTTATTAGACTTAAGTTAGGCTACATAGCAATGTTCCATGATGTCTTAGTAAAGACACATGTAGTAAAAAAAAGTAATAACTATGAACAGACATTATTATTACTTTATTACTTTTTTATTACAGTAACACTAAAATTCAGTCTTCACTGGGGTTTTTAGGATCACTACACAATGTAAAATATTAACAATATAATTAAAAAAAATAACATTATTGTTCCTCCATTTGACACGCTGTAACACAACTTGTAAACGCTTGTACAGTCGCTGCACAAAGTAAAGATTGATGAGGGTTTTCTTCATAGCATTTTAGCATCTTAGAGCGCCATTCATAGCACGGTCTAATTTATTGTATTTTTTCATGAGTTATTTTCGGTGGATCAAATAGATTTTTTGTATCCTCGACAGTTTTTTCATATTCCGACTCCACAATTTTATTTATTAGTTGATGTTAATTTTTTGACATACGTTGACGCTGGGTTGCTGCCAAAACTAACATTAATATATATCCCAAAACTTGATGACATAACGTTGTCAAATAACGACTCTATACAAATTGTATTGTCTATTAACTGTACGTGTACCCGTAGCCTTACCACATTTATTTTCAAGATGCAGTCTGGGCTAAACCATCTTAGTACTTAAACTTTATTAAATGGAAACTTAATACTTTCCCAGCATAAACATAGCATTTTGAATCATCATGTTTTTTATCTATACATTGGCCTTTTTTTCTTTGTTGCTACGTTAATTATGAAGGTATTAGTTGTTTAATCAATATTAAGTTTTGAACTTCATCACATTCCATTTTTATTAAAGACCAGATAATATATATCCTTTGTTAGTAACTAAATAAGGCCGCCCGTTGCAAGTGATACATTTTTAATAAATTTTTTAATATGGAATAAAGTGTAAATAAATAATTTTAGTGATGTTTCGAATAAAGTCAAAGTAGTCAGAGCTTGTATAATATTTTATTGACCTTATCAGTGTCATTTATTATAAATTATTATCGTTTATAAATGATAAGGATCAACGAATAACTCGATACCGATACTAATTAAGTCTAACTGCACTAATTTAGTGATTTAGCAACAAAGAGATATCTAAACTTTCTATGTGCTTTTTAAACAAAACCAATCGACAAAAAGATTTTAAAAACATTTTAACGGCTAAAGTACCTATAGCTTAAGATGAAACTCAATGAAGGTGGGATTATTTAATGGAGCGAGTTTTATTTTTCTCAACTTTATGAGATCGTTTGCGGTCCAGCCTCACAGGGAGGAATTCATAGCTCTGGGGCCCTAAATTTTTATATCAATTTATAATATATCAACACAAAAATATTCGATAATACGTTAGTTAAACCATATCTATATTTTTTTTCTAACAATACAGATAAATAAATTATATAGTTACATTTACAATTAACAATAATTTTTTTAAAAGATTTATAAACAGCTACTTAAAATTACTAATCTATATATATATATAAATGTTATGTTGGTTTGTGTACGCTTCAAAAACTCAAAAAGTTCAGCGTGATATAGCATGATATATAATCCGCATCAAGAATTGTTTTTATCTTTTCTTTTTTGTTTTTTTTTTCCACAAGTATTGAAAATTAAACTTATATGAAATGTATTCTTTGTTTTGTTTCTCATTTCTCAACCATTCAATCACAATGTGCCATAGCGAAGCGTGGCTGGGTACAGCTAGTAAGATATATTTTCGGGCTGTAATATTAATTTTTTATCAATAAAATATTGGAATTGGAATACTAGTTCATAAAGATTTTAACTCAAAAAAACCTTACATGAGGTTTAATGCTTACACATAACTAAATGTTATTCCGTATGTGTGCAGTGCAGTGTCATTGTGATAAACCTTATATATAAATAATCGAGAAGAAAATATTTAATTTACTTTTATAAAATGGGCCCTTGAAATACAGGGCCTCATTTCAGGGCCCGAGTTAACCCTTAACTTCATAGATTTACGGCGGCTATCAATTCTCAAGAGCTAAGCCTGGGGGCTTCAGCAAGATTGTCTTTTCGATTTAATTCACAATTGTCCGTTATTTAAATTGAGTTCAACCCTTTAAAGAAATTGTTTGTTTTACTTCTTCCGGGAATAACAGTTATGTGCTAGTCGGTAGAGAAACGATAATTGAACAATTTTAATTATTTTGGTTTAATTGTGTAAGTTATTCAAATGATGACGGAATAGTAAAAAATACACTATAAATTCCAAGTGACTATTGGAACTATCTATTTGTGTCTGGTATAGTTTGCTAAATTCTTTTGCAAAAAAACCGGCACTTCAGGATATTTACATTCCAAGGCCGATTTAGTCAGACAGTCAATTAAATTAACTATATCTGTATATTTACAATCGTGTAAATGAATATGCATAAAGATACTCAGATTTATTTGCAGATTTTTTTTAAATGGCTGTACATACTAATCGGTAATCGGTAATCGGCAATAAATACAAGAAGATTTTAGTACCGCCGTCCACACGGGTCGCTACGATGGTAGAAACTGAACAAATCGTCTTGTGATCGCGATGTTAGCGTTCGTTAATGGTAATTTTAGCTTTAAGTATACCAAGTGTCCTGAAAAGTCGAAAAATAAAATAAAATGTTACAAAAGATAATTGCGTCATACTCATTATTACTTTCTTATAAAACAGATGATGATTCATTACTTAATGAATGATTTCTTATTACTAAGTTTTTTTTTCTTTATTTGTCTCCCTAGTAAGTCAGAGACTTGTGACAGGGAAGCCTCGCTCTTCTTTAAATTAACAAAGTTTTAATAAAATAACTAACACAATTGGTTTAAAGTATAAGAATATATGATGACTGTGTGACGATGATATGAATGTGTGTGTGTGTGAAAGGCGAAACAAATCCAAGTGAACATGAAAAATATGGATAAAGGAAAAAGCCTATAAAGTAAGATTCAACAGTGATTCCGCCTTGTCATAATCGAGTGTACCGAGCCAATGGCTTAAAGTTGTTTTACAATTGTGGTATGCAAGATTATGCAAGCCAAGGGTTTTATTTAAAAAATTATAGAGATAGGCTAAGACTAAGATGAAACAGAACTGTGAATTAAATCCATAAGCCCCATGGGCAATTGCTAAAACAAATGCTTTTCAATATTTGTATGTCGCTTATTAAAAATACGCTTTACGACGCTCAGATCTACGATTCATAACCGATTTCACATGAAAAGAAACTTACTAGGAAATAAATCCTATGTTGCCATTATATCACAGCAAGCACTCCATATACCACTTGGAGAGCCCTTTAATATAGCAACCTCAGGTTAAGTAAACGGCGCCTGTAAGTGTTACTTAAATATTTTCGTTGCGGTATTAAATTTTGATTTCGCTCAAGATTCAACTACAGTAGTAAGGTTCTATTTTTGTATAATGTATAACTATTGAAACGTTTTTTGATATATATGCATATTGACTACGAACGATAAACGTCAACCAATTTTACTTTTAATTTCACATTTTATCAGTTATTTTTTTTTTGATCATTTTAATTGTCACACAGTTGTTAGGCTCCACCATCACGTGAATGTCGAGGCTATTCAACTCCTTGACACCACGGGCCTAGTGAGAAGATTGAAAAGGACAAAACCGTTTGAACTAGTGAATTAGTGTTAGTGCACGTTAGTATTAAGTGCTAAACAGGGATTGAAAAAAATAGAACACAAGAACAGTGTCTTCCCTTTAATAGAGACTGTAAGTAGTGTTATTGAACACTTTCTTATGTTAAATATCCTTTTTAATAAATTAGGTTAGACTTAAATTACTTATTAGTCTTAAGTTAGGCTAGATCGTAATATTCCATGATGTCTTAGTAAAGACACATGTTTACAAAAAAAAACATTTTTTTAATTGTCACATGTGAATTACATATCACAAAAAACCATATTATAATTTAGTTTAAAATTTAGCCGTATAATATGACTTAAATAATTAAATTGTGTCACTTTTATAAGCTTATAATAATGTCCTTTAAGAATATTCTCATTTCGATAAAACTTTAATCAACTTTTCACCGCAAGCACTCAACAAGACCTCAAAATTACACAGATCATAAAACACCCCACCGAACTAGAGGCGACACGCGCAGAGCTCATAATATTTTATAGTCTATAGAAGATAACCACCCATTTATATACAGAAGCCGAGAGCTATAACTCGTAACCGATGTTTGGTTTAAATCTGTCTCTCCCCTTTGATAATTTTCACCTGCGTTGCGCCCCGCGGCGCGCCCTCACCCAAATTTATGCTTACTGAGATAACATCTTCAAAGAAATTCCGCGGAAGTCAAGATTTAGTTTTGCTGGATGAGACGTATTTTTGGAGTACTGAAAATAAGTCACGGTTTTCATGTAGTATAAAGTTATTTACGCGTTAGGTTAGGTTAACTTTTACTATTCTGATAAGTGAAAAGGTAAACGAAAACTATAATTTATTAGTCCTTAGCTAACTTACTAACTCGTGTTTTGTAGATACAATTATTAATATTCTCTATTGTGAATATATATTTTTTGCCTGTTTCTCTTTTAAGTTGTCAATAAATAATAACTAACTGAGACAATCAAAATAGTTTTTGAGACCATCCAGTAACCATAAATCTACGTTACAGGATCTAAAGTGTCGCTTACAATATTACGATGTAACCGCTTACAAAGATTTACATAATTCATTACAGAGATCGTAAGTTAGCTTCTCGCCATGATTTACTTGTTTGGTTAATGGGTGAGTTACTTTTAGTGACTATCATTAGTGTAACATATGGGAATAGTTATATTTTTAAATCTAAAGGGTTAGGAAATGTTGACATAATTTTAATTAACCTATTAATAACGTTTCAGTTAACATTAATTAACGTCAAAACCATACCAAATAGATTGAATTTGTATTATTTATTTATTAAGAAATAAACAGATACATCACTTCAATAGAAACAGTAAAAAGTCTCGAAAACTAAGAAATTGAATGTATCCACAGAGACTTTGGATTTTTACCTTGGAGTAGATTCTTGGGCCGTGAGGTTCAAGCACACAGGCGCTAATTCAAGATTTAAGTTTGCCTCTGGACAGTACCAACGACCCCAGAGCTGTTGCGTTCCTCGCTCAACGAATGAGGGCAGCAATACAACGACGAAATGCTGCTAGGAGACTACATACATGAAGGCGACAAAAACACTAATAAATACATTTTAATGACAATAATCAGTCCACGGAATTTTATTTATACTGTCTAAACTTGATCTAAATTATAGATGTATCAAATGATTGAAGTATTGGTCTGCATACGATTTGTAATCCAGTGGATAGTTTTTAGGTTCTTAGGGAAGCGCGTTTTAGGGAAATGCGCGTCATATTGACGTTTAATAACACATTGAGAATGAAGCGATACTAAGTTCGCCAAGTAAAGTATCGCTTGGCTTAGCTGACTTTCGCTTTATAAGGAGTTTCAGTTGCTTCATCTTACAAAAAATCTTACAAAGTTATTATTTGTGTAAACTTTAATATAAATGAACACGCAAAGAATGTTTCAGGATTCGAGTCAAACATTTAAATCTTATTTAACTTACATAAACGCGATTTTTAGATGAAAAGCACTCTTAGGTAAATTATTAAATAAAATAAAATACTCAGAATTGCCCAAATTATCTTTATCGATCGATTTCCCACGCTAAGAATATAAGCAATACTCAAGCGCAAACTAATAGACTTAATATAGGAGTTCTTTTCTCTCGTAATCTTGACTTTCAGTATTGTGTTTCAACTTACACAGAAAACCTTGAACATTCACCGAAGTTTAACAATGGATTGTATAGAATAAATATAAACTGAACACAATCTTGCTAAGTTTTTAGAGTTCCTTTTTAGAAGACGTTCTATTGTTGAATAAAAGTGTTCAAAAGAGTATTGAAAGTTCGTGTCATGATGATCCAGTTTTAGCTTATCGCATCATTGAGGATATATTAAAACTAGTTCGTTCGCGTGGCAAATAAGGCCACCCCGTAACTTCAATAGCGATAGTGATTCCAATTTCATTATTCATTTTCGTACTTCTTAATTTTGCTCGTCGTGTTTTAAAGAACTTCTTTAAATAAGGGTTTTTTCCAATCCAACAACTTCGTTGGGTGTCCTGTATTAATTAACCATTCGACAGACACATTTCTAGTCTGTTCCGTTGATAATTTTTATGCAGGTTGGTGATCAGCGTTACGAGATATCCGAACAAATATTTTTTACCGGGAATCGAAGGCAGCACCTGTGTATCTTACTGTAACCAATAAGCAGGCAGTAATTTTATTTACCTAACTATATAACGATGTATATATATGGAAAATTAATATAAATGACACAAGTGTATATGTACTTTCGCCGCGCACTCCCATTAATAATACATTAAACTTGTGCTAGTTTGAATGCCCAGTGTGCTGTTGTTAATCTTTGTGTCGAGCATCGCTTATTATGTTCACTTTATACAATGTTGTTGTGGAGTTGTCCGATATACAACCTACAGACAACGAACGCTATTGTACGTATAAATTAGATGTATGAACCCGATATATTATACTTTGCTTGGTCAACAAAAACTTCAGCACAAATTTTTAACGTATATATAACTTTAGTTATATAAAGTAAAATCCTAGAGTCACACATAAACTAGACTTTTGTTTTTGTTAACTTTTTTCTATTTTTTTTATAAATTATTTATTGTTCGTTTTTAAAACTTGTATTAGCAATACTTTTTGCCACTATGTTCAAGAGGGACTGGTGACTTGTAATAACAGGTTTTCCCAACCTTTTTCAAGCACCAGTCTCTCACAATAATAGATAGCATTAAGTTTATTGTCAAAAAATGCTATAAATTTCATTTCATTTCAGAGTGATTGATTATTATTTATTATTGATTTAAATAAAACTTCGTTTAATGTTCTAGTTCGTATGAATTAAATTACTATCACTTAAATGTGTATTATTCGCTGAAATAAATTTTGTTTCCATGATTCTTTGAGCGTTTAAACGAAATATTAATTTTAAACCTAGAACAAAATAATAAAACCGCATTAGAATGTAGATACTTAAAGATATATGAACTTTAGATGCTGATACAAATACGAATCCGCGCATAGCCAAATAGGTGTCAATATACAAACCTCGCCTGACCTTATTCCAAAATTCTTTACGAGCGACCCGAACAAATTTGTCGTCGCATCGCACCAACACTTTATCGACACGCACAGGGTTATGTAAATCGCAGTAAGGTAAATGTTGATGCTGATTTTCTTTTATGTGTGATTCGAAAGATTTTATGACGGTATTGGTTTGATAAAATACGTATATATGGAAATTAGTTTTTTGGGCTGAATTACGGCGGTTTGGAAAAATACACAGAATACATATACATATGTGTATGGTGTATGAAACATCGTTTTTCTTTCTGTTTTGATACACTTTCACCAATTTTTTATGCATTATTTTACTTGTAATAATTTCTTTAATTTTTAATTCATGGCCAATGAAAACAAAAGACATGTTGAATTAAATAATTTCTCTTGTTAGTTTTATCAAAATAATAAATAATAAAACACAGTAATAGTAAAAAAAAATATTTTTCCTATGCTGAAACTATGTTAATTAACCATTCATTATTAATACTTGTCTCAAATTTTAGGGGAGCTTTCACACAACCTTCACATATCAAAAGCTCGCAGGTGCACGTTTCATTATTCCCTTAATTTTATGCATGAATGCGTGCATCGCTGCAACGGCCCAATATTACCGACAAATTTACTAGAAGTTATCAATACGCTTTCAACGTAAAGTTGTAGATTATTAAATACTTTATAATTAAAATAATGTTTCCAATATGTCCAAACTTGGGTGAAATTTGAATTTTGTATAATTAACATTTTAAACTGATGTTAGTTACTCAATGCGATTCTCATATATAAAATTTAGAATTTTTATGAGAACTGAGACTTAATCCACTAAACGACCTGAATAAATGCTTACTTCAAAGGTACATAATGTAACGTAGGACGAGATTTTTTTTAATGATTTTACCTGTATTCTGGGCATTACAACATCACTATTAAGTTCATTTAAAAAGTATCACAGAACCTAGGCTGCGTTTCTCTTCAAAGCATTGCCAATTTTCCGCAGTTCTTTCCATGTCGTTTAATCTTTATTTAAATTATATTATTGTTTTGCTTAATTAATTTTTATTATTTCTTATATACTATGTTTGCCTGTAAGTGCTTGACACATTAAAAATTATATTTTATTTTTCTTTTATCAATGTATCAGGTTGCCGAGCGTTGGCAAGCTTTTTATAAATAAATAAATAAATAAACGTTTGAGAACCTTTTATGTAACATAACAAGCAAGGCATATAATATTTTTTATTAAATTCCTATAGATCAAATAAGGAAGCTTTTAACGAGCGTTATCCTATGAAATCCTTATATCAAAGTTAATTTTTGATGTCGCACAAAATGGTTTCCTTGTACGTTTTTGTGAGAGAAAAAAAGAAAAATTGTGCCGGTAACGAAGCCATTTTACTTGTTGACAGCCATATTTGTTTTTTCCTCAAGGACTGTTTGTCATTTCGTTAGAATATTATAGCACTCCTGGGTGATAATGGAATCTCAGTTATTTTAGGGAGGCGACACCTGGTTTGTTATTTGTCAAAAAAATTACGAGAGCCTTTACATAAACACATTAATCTCAATGTAATAATAGTCATTATTTTATTTGTTACAAATTTATTCTCACTATTAAACTTCAACTAAAATCTTCATTTTTATAAATAAGGACTTTTTTTAGTTAAACGAATCTCTGGAACTAAAGCTAGGAATTTTAAAATTCTTTAGTTTAGATGATTTCCTGGAATTATTCGCCACAATGCCATTTATAGTAGAACTATATTATACTATGACCAGAAGGTTTAAAAATACAACCATAAATATATTATATTAGTTACTATAATTATGAACGTCAATATTTAAAAATTAAACTTATAAACATAAACTAATAATAATAAAATAATATACATTGAAATAAATAACGAAACTTAACATAAACTAAAATATATCATTAAAAGGAGTCCCTTTAGGCAAGGTTCCGAAGATACTGGCAGCGTTCCCCCTTTGAATTGCTAGACTAATTCTTTGTCCGAGGTAGCTGCCAGATCTTCGGTCTCCTGTGATGTCGACTAACCTTTTTGAAATTTCTTTAAAAAGCCTTAAAACGCTAGGACCCCACGGACCAAGGGTCTCGACACCGAATGGAAAGTTAATGTTGGTTTTGTGAAACAACGTGCAACTTAAATGAGCTATAGTTAAGATTAGATTATTTACTAACCAATACTATAAATATATATAGTATAGTTAGCGTCTATGTTATCTATATAGATACAATAGATTTTGCGACCCAAAAAGTCCTCCGAAACGAGACACTTCCACCGCTCCCTGTCCTGGGCCACCTCCCGCCAATTAGCTTTCACCTGCAGCAGGTCCTACACTCTATCGATGTAAATTATGAAATTAAAAAAAAAACAGTAACGCTACACCCTTCTAGACCGTGACCTCAGATTTCTGTATCTAATTCGTGATCATTTGTTTTTTCTACTTCCGTCGACGATTTTTGGATCTACGGTATGAGGACGTTTTCCTTAATTCTATCAACGAGTGTACGCGCACATAGACAGAAAGTCAACTAGTGCATAACCGGGGATCAACTCTGAGACCTGAGGGATGAGAGTCGCACGCTGAAATCACTAGACCAACAGTACTCGAACCACCATATAAACGTATCTTATCTTAATATATATAAATTACGTGTCACGTTGTTTGTCCGCTATGGACTCCTAAACTACCAAACCGATTTCAATCAAATTTGCACACCGTGTGCAGTTTGATCTAACTTAAAAGATAGGATAGCTTACATCTCAATGTATACCCGCAATATTATTTTATTGCAAAATATTTGTATATTATTTGATAGTCACAATTCTAACAGATGGCGCTGTGTTGAAAGTACCAATGTTTCAAATAAGCGACAATTTAATGGCATTACCACCAAAAAAGCATGGTGGTCCCCATGACTGGTGTTCTCCTATCGTTTCCCTTGAATAGGTTACTACTATGTAATATAACTAAAACCTTAGCCACAGCAACGCTTGGCCGGTCTGCTAGTATTATATAAACTCTAAACCTTTTAAGCTTCGCCACACAACCAAACAATGTCTGTATTTATAAATCCCGTTTATCGTTCAAGTTTATCGCCAACTTTTTGAAGCGTTTTCTTTCAGTCCTCCATAACCCAATCAAGTAATTGCGGCACTCGTGCCATGCATGCTAACTTGAAACGTGTCTTGCTTTACAATTCAGTTATTACGTTAATTCAGTACACTTCAATTATCTAGTAATTCCGAATAATTCAGTTTATGATACGACTGTAATTCTGTATTGTCCGATTATTACGCTACTGGTTTTTCTGGATGAAGTGACAACCTAAAAGCAATTAATTAATTGCGTTTGGTAAAGGTCTGTAAGAAAATTATAAAGATAATTATGTAGGTGATGTTTTTGTGAAAATAAAACTAGCTACTTGATTTCATACAGCATTGAGCTTAGTGTTAATGTTCTGTTAAAACATTTACGTACGATTTTAAAAATAAAAATAAATAAATCAGTGGCGCTACAACCTCTAGGTCTAAACCTCAGATTTCTGAATCTGTTTCATGATCATTTTTCAATCTAATAGGCAAGTAGGTAAGCCTCATGCGCCTGACACACGCCGTCGACTTTTTGGGTCTAAGATATGTTAGTTTCGTCACAATGTTTTTCTTCACCGTTCGAGCGAATGTTTAATGCGCACATAGTATTAAAGTTCATTGGTACACCACCGGGGTCGAACCTACGACCTCAGGGATGAGAGCTAGGCAAACGCTGCTCACGTACGTGTTTAACTTTTCCAAAATTTTCAAAGTTCTTTTATTAAAAACGAATAGCAATTTAATATTGCATAGTTTATTCTCATCACACTTTATTTAAACATATTCTATGTATGGGTGACATATACATAATTTTTAATATAGGTATTCCTATCAATACATTTACCACAGACCCAGCGCTATATTATGACAGTGCAAAATCGGCGCTCCTGTCAGAACAGTGACGTCGGCTTTAGAGCTCTACTCGTCTGAGGGCTTATTGTATCAACTCGTCATAGAGTGAATTATAATAGGACTGCGGACATTCAACATTAATTTTAACTCCAGCTACTAAAAAAAGCTTAGATTTTAATATTTAATTATATATTTGAAGATTTTCTTTAGTTTAAAGTTCAAGACATTGATGTTTATAGACATGAGTAATAAAAATAATATTTACTTATGAAACCGTTATTCTCTAAGCGTCTTGAAAAACATATGTAGTCCTTACAAAACAATGGCACAAGGCAAAACGAGGCACACAATTTAGTGTAAACGAGTTGAATTTAAATCAAAGCATCAGTATGTAGGAACAATACACCCCATAAACTTCATAACAAGACAGGCGTAATTAATTCCTGTCTCATTACACACGCGAATTATGTAACTAATCACTTCGAGTGCTTAACTATTTTAATTATAGTTAGGGGTTGAGACAGATTTTCTTAAGAGCCACTTGTACTGTAATTAATTATTGTCTAAGTATTTAATTGAGTAAATTATATTACAATGCCTAAGGAGACTTTTTATCTCATGCTAAATTTATTACGGATATTACTTATAATGTGTTTGTTCCATCTGTACGAGGAACTGCTAATTATAATTAATTTATATAATAAGATATAGAAGATTATAGATTAACATTTGACTAAAAAATAATCATAGGGAAATTAAAAAAATATACAAATTAAGATAAACGCGAGTAAGGTTTCGGCCAAAAACTACCAATTTACATTACACACATATTTTACAATTGATTTAAATTATATGGAAATCTAAGGGAATGTCTTTATGTGTATGTTAATTATGTGTTTCTTGTTTCAGGTGAAAGTAATGTTAAGAGTTGGTGCATCTGGCGAAGGCCCATTCACAAGTGGCACACAGACCTTTTCACTTGACAAGCGCAAGAAGCAAGTAACACTATGTGAGACAGCACCAGGTGCCAGTGCACCAGAGGACCGAAAAGTGGGCGTGGCAGCACCTAAGATGTTCGCTTTTGATGCTATCTTCTCACAAGATGACTCACAAGTAAGATATATTCGTACTTACGCTTAGCAATCCAAATCATTATTTTTTATTTATATATTGTTTTGTTTGCTGTTACCAAATCCACACACAGATACAGCAAAACATAGGTTTTCTATTATATACATTTAGCACCAAAAATGATTCAGTTTTTCATAACAATAAATCGTTACTATTCTATAACGTTAACTATTTAATTTTACGTATAGTTTGAACTAAAAACGGATCAATGATGTTTCTTATAAAGTACTGTGGTCTTTAAAGTAATGGTCTTTCCAGTGAAATCTTTGTAATGTCAAGTTGTTATCTGCGACATTAAAAATCTTTATCTATAGGCATCATAATAAAGAGAGCGGTTATCTTACTTATAGAGTTAAAATTAAGTCTTACTCTAAATAATATTTATTGGCAGCAAAAACAATTATCAGAAATTGTTCAAATTTAATAAACCCTCGCATTATGTATAAGCGTTTTCAATTAGTGATGGGACGAGTTCATTAAAATTTTCCTTCAAAACAATTTAAGCACCTTCATAATGCTTTAAGAGGTGAATTAGTCAGTGTTATTAATTGAATAATTATGAGGAAAGTAGAACAGTTTTATTTTCAAACGTGGAGTGGAAGTGGTTAAGAGTAGAAAATAATTTTAAATATTACTTCTAAACGTCAAACTAAATCTCGTAGCAGATTACGTAGGACGAAAATCGTGGTACATTTACTACGGCGTAGCACTTACTAACAACTAGTTTTGACCTTACTAACAAAAGTCTCCCTAAAGAATTAAAAAATATTATTTGGCAAAAACGGTTAACATGTGTGAAAATTACCGCATTATATTTTCTTTGTGGTAATTAACATTATTATTTATTAAGATAGGAAAACGATACTCTTTTATAAAAGTAGTTTTGTAAAAAAGTCCTACAGATTAATACTTCAAATTATTCAAAATAAATAATTTGAATATTATTTATTTTAAAAGGCACACTAACGGCACACATACAAACACTTACAGAGAACACATAGGTAACATAGAAAACAAGATACATGCATGTGCATCAACAACAAGTGTGCACAACATTTAAAGGGAAACATTACAATGATGAAAAGAAAATAACTTAAACATTAAAAGTAAAAAACAAACTAGATTAGAAAAAAAATACAAATATATATTTATTTATTTATTTATTTATTTTCTCACAAAAACTTAAACTTAGGACATAAGGAAGTGACAGTTATATTATACTTCTGTTTATGAAAATAAATATACCTATATAATATAATATGTATAAAATATATATAAAAAAAATATATAGAATATCTTATATATTCTTCGCAATGAAGTTTTATCTGAACTGGGGTAAGAGATTAATTAAAATAGTGTATTTTAATCGTACACGCTACAATCTCGTCTACAATTTTTGGCTAGAACCCAAACCGATGTAAAACTGATATACAGGCATTGTACTATTGTTAAAGTAGATTTTATCGTATTTTAACGTTAAATATATTACACTGATATACTTTACGATACTTTAAAAATTTGAAGTCACTAAACCTGTGGCTTTTGTTTGCCTGTGCAAATAAGCGCACTTGTATATAATATTTTTTGAATTAATTTGATAAGTATTTCGAATAAAATATTAAAAATAATACTAAAAGATACTTAAAATAAATTATTGAATGTACACACGTACTAGAATAAAAAATTTCAATCCTTTAAAAATTAATACGATTCATTTCAATATTCCTTTTTGCAAGAGCAATGTTGGCCTGGTGGCTTCAGCTACGACTGTCATTCCAGAGGTCGCAAGGTTCAAAAAGTCGACGGCGTTTGTCAGGCACTCAAGGCTGACACACATGCTTATTAGAAAAAACAAAATGTAACGAAACAGGTATAACAGGTTTAATAGACCGCGTACCCACTGGTTTTTTCCTTTTCGTAATATTGATTTCAAACACATTAAAAAATTATATAATAATCCAAGTCATAGTAAAACCAACCAATAAACAAACCGAATTGGAATTAGCAATAACAGCTACAAATTAAGCTATAGTAAGTGGCTAATGCGGCGGCTAGGATTATTTGGATTATGGCGTATTAATGGCTGTGCGCGCCTAGCTCAATTGTGAAACATGTGTCTGCAATGAATGCTACTAGATATATACTTATTGGTTCTCTCAAACGTGACCGTGAGTTTGATTCACGGTAACTAATGGAATTCTATTTTTATATATGTATTAGTTATGACTTGTTCGCACGGTGATTGAGGAAAACAGTTTAACAACTTAGGCCCGTTTTTTTTATAGCTATTAAACCTTTACTTCTGTATAAAGTTAACAGTTCTTCTTTAAGTAACTTAAATTGTGATCATCTGCCTACAGAGGTCGCTGTTAATACACTTAGTAATTGGCCGTAGATCTGATCCTTCACATAATCTAATTTGAACTTTTTTGCTGTGGTTTTTGTTTGTTTTAACTTTGAGAACATTAAGAACGCTCACACTTGAATGCTCTTTTTTTTTTAGCTTAACTGGCTGTTACACTTTTCGATAAAATAAACTAACAGTGTAACAATGAAAGATACAGATATCATAATTGTATATTCATAATAAAAATTCACAAATAAAAGCTTGAAACAATGGACTGTATCGCTTTATAACTTGTTCTATTCAAAGGTTGATATTTGCCCAACACAATTATAAAACAATAAATGTAACATAAAAGACGTCTACAAAATGCATGCTAACATTTTAGTTATTCAGTGGATTCTGAATAGCAATACCAAACGCCAGACCTTTTAACAATTTAAACATGAAATTCGTAGGGAATTTTTATGTTGAAATTCGTAAACTCAGCGACAACGCCATGATAACGGAGCAACTTTGGAAAAATTTATACGAAATTGTTATAAGTTTTTAATATTATAAGTTGATAAAATTATTCAGATACGACTTTAAGCTTTGAAAGTCCCGGATACTTTTGTTCTTTGAATAAACTTAGAAAGATAGGAGATATAATTTGTATTCCAAAATGTGTGTTTTATATGTATATGTCACTATTCGGTAGATTACAATCTACCGAATAGTAATACACGATCTTTCGACAGTTCACAATCTCGCGAGATATCTAGAATCTAACGGTGTTTACAATTTACGGTGACATATATATTATTATATAAAACAATAATAAATAAACATTCTAAAAGAATTTAAATTTGTGATTATCGCATTAACAAAGACGTACTCGTATAATATAAATTCCATACTTACGTATAAAAAATATAGGTTTAGAACGAAATAATACTTAACGCAATATTGTGTACATAAAATTTTCCGTACTGTATTTATAAAAATCAATATATTTCTAATGCTGTCTCCGACACTATCGACACATTCGCAGAGCTAATTCACAGTAGCGATAATGTGTATATTATGTGTTTAATATTATATATGTACTTTATTATATTTTATTTAATGTTTCTCGACATTATCGTATTGGCATAATGTGTAAGGATTAATATATGTATTTCTGTAATAAATAAATAAATAAATAAATACATTTATATCGTAACATAAGCACAAAAATCGTAACCTTCCATCTCAATCGTACTTCGAGAGTACACGAATATCATTAGCAGCGATCCTGTTTATTGAAAAACAGTGTGAGTGGAAGCACTTATTAAAGATTCCTTTTGTGGAAAAGGGTGAAGGGACCGTAGACGGGAATATTCGATGAGTTCCTCCCATGGTGCCTTTGGCACTCTATAATGTTTCGAAAAGGTTTTAGGCGAGTTCTGTACAGTTTCGTGCCTTTAATGGCGAAGTTTGCATAAATAGTGACCAGATACAGTAGTTATAACAAAAAATAACGAGTTTAATGAAACTTTATATGACTTTCTATAAGATATACAAATAATATTATTACCTTTACTGTACTTTATTTCAAGTATCTGTGTTACCCTTTGGCCTCGTATAAAGAACGCAAAGAAGTGTAAATAGGTAAAAAAATATTTATTTATTCATTTATACTTTATTACCTTATTCAAAAACATACGTGACATAACAAAAATAAAAAACAAAAAATACAAGATACGATTGTTCTTATTATATGCATGTCTGTTATAATTGAAATTGCTTACAGAAATTTTGTATGTTTTTAGTTGCAAATACATATTTTAGCGCTATAACAAATTATATTAAAGAGATTATTTATTATAATTGGAGATATACTAGTAAATATATATTAAGTATTATATTTATAAACCACTGTTAAATGTCGCCTTGGACATAGATATTGAATGTTCTTTTAATTCCTGCTTATATTTCCCGTAGATCGAATCGATTACATTTAGTCCAAAATCGGTTATAGTTAGCATTGTGTACATCAATTAAATAATGATACAAATTGAACATTTAAGAGGAGCAATTTTTCCCCTGTCGTGGTTTAATAAAATCGCCATAGATTAGTTAAACCCTCATTGGATAAATGTGAAAAATGTACCGCAATGCACTGCATAAGCCCATAAGCCACCTGACAGGGCACATGATGTATGGCAGGATGTATGTTAACATATCTATAACTTCATCTTATATGACGGGGATCAAATCTGGGATGTTTTACGAGTATCAAAAATGATACACTGCTTGTTTTGATATAATTTTAGAGATATTTTAGTTTTTAAAGGTAAATTCATCGTGGCGTAAAACCGGGAATTCCTAAGTTCGATTTGCGGTAAAACAATAAACTGGTCGGGTTTGTTAGGTAAATAAAGCTGATCGCGTATTTGCCTATAACAATATACAAAAGTCTGCTTTGTACCGAAACCAACAACATTTTTTAAAAATACTGAAAACTTCGAACGTTTTAGCTTTAATTTTAATAACACCCTTTAAGACATTACGGATTTATTTAGCCTATTTTCTGCCTCGTTATGTTTACTATTAAATCATTAATGTGCACAATAAACAGTCATAAAATAAATGCTTAATATGCATTACACATACATCTTTGTACGTTGTACTTAATTATACTAATGAATGAGCATTACCTTCATAACGATCATTATATTACGTAGATATAAACTAGATTACAGATATATTTAAAAGCCTGGTATCTCGGTAATATGTCGTAATAGAACACATATTTCATTGTTTTTAATATAACTTTATTAAAGAGCAGTGTTGGCCAAGTGGCTTCAGCGTGCGCCTCTCATCCCTGAGGCCGAAGGTTCATCTATGGACTTTCTGTCTATGTGCGCATTTAACATTCGCTCGAAGGGTGAAGGAAAACATCGTGAGAAAACTGGCTTGCCCTAGACCGAAAACGTCGACGGCGTGTCCGCCACAGGAGGCTGATCACCTTCTTGCCTAAAAAAGTTGTAGCGCTACTGTTTTATTTTATTTCATTATGTCAGTGAGATTATTAATTAACTGAACTTAAATTGTTTAAAATAGTTTACGTTCCAACTAAATCTTACAAAATATAACAGTCTAATGACTTGTAAATCACAAATTCCCTAAGAAAACTGAGTTTACCTAATTCTACTAACATAGCTTTTTAATTATTATTATCACTAACACTTTAATTAATGAATGGACTGTATCGTCTGACAAAAAAACAATATCATATTATTTTCGCACTTTTTAAGTGAAGCACGAGCATCTATCACAGCGTAAACATAATTTGACAGAAAGTGACAACGTCGTACTTCAAATACTCAATTAAGTGTTTTTTGTTACAGATTGAAATAAGTTCAAGCGCGTTAACCGACGTCATTCACGCGGTCATTAATGGAACGGACGGTTGCCTCTTCTGCTTCGGACATGCAGGTTTGGGTAGGTATCAAATCCTTATCAGCGCCCATACAAATATTGTGCTAAGGGAGCGTTCAAGTATTACGTAACGAATTTTGGGAGGGGGGGGGGTCCTTTTGTAAAATGTTACGATGCAGGGCGGGGATTGAATTACGCCTTATTGTTAATATTATTTTCAACTTTCCAGTACTTTACACCACATAATGGTAACGTTTAGGTATAAAGCCGTTTTCCATTGGGTACAGAAAAACGTTACGCGTTACATGAGGGGGGGGGGGATCTTGACGAAGCGTGACGTAATACTTGAACGCTCCTTAAGCTACTTAGCAAAAATTAACATTAAATTAAATAGATAAGGTGTTTAAAGCATCGTTGAGTTATTCTTTCTTGGAAATCTACTGAACTGTTTTCGTGGACTTAGATAGTCGGATGAACGCAATCACGAATTCATTCATCAAAATCCTTACATTAATGACTAATGTTTAGAACAGGTTTTAAATACATTTTCAATAATGTTAAGCACAAAACATTATGACTTTTACCTGCTAACCAAAGCTCTTATTTATCAAACTTTCAATTAAGACGGGGTTCCCCATTTCCATGCAAATGCTTCGCGGAAACTTGCGCGCCCGTGGTCTAATAAATACTGCAAGTACCAAAACTGAATATTTAAACTTACTTGTACCTAATTTAGAACTTACCAACTTTTACACTAAAGATTCTTGGAGCTAAGATTGTGATATTACAGGAAGTTTCTAGCAAATGTTTTAATGCAATATGCACTTTGTGGAAGGCGAATCTGTATAAGCTAGCAGTGTTGCATTTTTTATATTCGTCATAAATTCTAAGACCATCATTGAATAGACAAAATATTGTAGTTTTTGATTTTAATAAATATACACATTTTTTATACGTATTTAATAATATAAAATTAAATAAATGTATTATTTATTCCTAAAATGTGTATTGATATTCCTTATTATTATTTATATATAATATTTTTTTGTATTACTTTAGATTAAGGTTCTATAATTTTTTTTATATAACATTTGGTTATGCACTTCTTGCACTTAACTCTTAATATTTCTTTTTTTAGGTTTTCTCTTTCTCTCAAGTTTGCCTGGAAGAGATCGCTTGTTAGCGATAAGGCCGCCCGTTGCATCCCTTATAATTTTTATTTATTGTGTTATTTTCTTTAATATATTTTTATATCAGAGGTAACTGCATAGCCTTTAAACCTTTCCTACCACGAACAGTTTACATTAACCGCAAAGCAAATATTCCGCGCGAAAATCCCATAACTCCGTGATATTTGTTCAAAATTAAACTTGGAAATAATTAAAACGAGGTCCTAATTATTCACTCGGTGGGACGACAATCCCGAAAATAAGCAGCCACATCGCACAACTTTCGCCGCGACTCAATTTGCATATAGAACCGTAATCCCTCACAATGTCTTCTGCGTTCATTGTTTTCTATTGATTACAATAAGCGGGTTGTAATTCCATGTAGGCGTTAGGTCTGTATTTTTTTAAATGACGTACAAAAATTTATTAGAGCAATATTGATACTTGTTGGCCCAATAAAGCTCCAAATAGACACAAATCTGCGTATTTTCATTTATAAATTTATTATAGGCAAGTCGGTGATAAGGCGTTAATTTTTAAATGTACAATATTTCGCTTTCCTCGCGACTTTTTTCGTTACATTATAAACGGCACACAAAGACTAATTAATTATTTTATTAATTTTGTTAATTTTAATATAAATTACCGGGATTTATATATACAAACCTCACGATTCATCAAACGCGTATTTGATCGTGTAGCACTGTTATATAACTTATATGTTTTTAAAATTTTAACAAACGATATTTGTGTTGGTATAATTTAAATCTACTCTTTCATGCGGTTTACCTTATGCCATTCGCTAAGACACTGTGCAACTTAGATTAGTAAGTTTCGTAACAATAAGAAAAGCTTACAAAGACAAGTCATTTTAAAAAAGTTGAACTTTAATAAGTGTCACCTATTTTATACAAGTATCCAAAAATGTGGCTACTAATATCTCAAAAGCTAACCAATTTTGATTCCTTTACATAGAACCTTTGACGAAGTTCAGATTTGTCCGTGTTTAATATTATTATTCTTATAATATTTATCATTTGTTCTAGGCAAATCGTACACAATGTTGGGGCGACCGGACGCATCTTCCCTTGGAGTGATCCCTTGTGCCATTTCCTGGCTGTTCAGGGGGATTGCTGAACAACGACACAAGTGCGGGACACGATTTTCTGTTCGCGTATCCGCTGTAGAGTTATGCACTAACACGAATCAAATTCGAGATTTGTTGGCCCCTTACCATAACGGTATGTTTGATTTACGAATTACTTTTATACTGCAAATTGAAGTTCGTCGACATACTGACGAGTAATGTTATCAGTACCTCAATTCTGTACCTTTGTTTTAAAGACTGATTTTTCAAGAATAATTAAATTGTTTTGATTATTTCTAATACATTGGTATTTACAGCCATATTCTAAATATTAAAAATAGTCCGTTATGAAAACATTCTAGTAAGTATTAATTGATTGGTACTATATCGAAATCACGTAAAATTACCATATTCTTACATTCTTATATACTTATACTCTTTTTCTTGGATAAGGAAAAATATGGCTATATTTTAAACTTTTCTTTTCTATAGTTGCGAAACCGATGTTACTTTTCTTGGTTTGTTTTAAATAATAATGTTAAATTTATTTTCATTATTTCAATAGCATGTGCAGGAATAGGTAGTCCTTAATTCAGTTTTAGTTAGAAAACATTTAAGTAGAACTGAATTCCGTCATATTGATGTTTTTTATATCTTCAACAGATACGGAACAATCACCAGGCGTATACCTTCGTGACGATCCGCTGTTTGGGACTCATTTACAAAACCAGTCTGAGTTAAGGGTGCACAGCGCTGAGAAAGCGGCTTTCTACCTAGATGCAGCTCTTCAAACTCGTGGTGCGAGAGAAGAAGGAAAAGACAGCCACCTACTATACACTCTCCATGTTTACCAGTACAGTGTTGGCGGCAAAGGCGCAGGTAGTATTTAATTAAAAAGTACTTTTGAGGATTTCTTCATAGACATAACGTAAAATACCAAAATTATTATCGTATCCTCTATGTTATATTATATAGATGACTCTTTTAATAATATAAATTTTATTGTGATTTAATTTTAAATTAGAGATCTTAACGCTTTTGTTATATTATACATTTGTTCCTCGTAAATATTACTACGGTTGGAATCTTAATCAACATTATAAATGTGTAGATGTATGTGATAAGGATCCTCATGACTAAGTGTACGTTAGATATTATAGAGATTGTTAATAAGAATCTAAAGCTGCAGAGTACATTTTCAAAGGCTTTATAATATTTTACGCAGGCAAGAGGATTTTCAGTAATACCTATTTTTCTTTATTTACAGTTGCCGGAGGACGAAGCCGATTACATCTAATCGACTTAGGAAACTCAGAACGCGGAAAAACTAACGGAGGGATACCTTTATCTGGCTTAGGAAATATACTACTAGCAATTTTCAATGGCCAACGACATTTGCCCTACCGAGATCACAATCTAACCCACGTCTTAAAGGAATGTCTTGGTTCCTTGACTTGCCACACAGCTATGATAGTACATGTTTCCCCAAATGTACAAAGTTACACCGATACGTTGACAACATTGCAGTTAGCATCCCGAGTACATCGTCTGCGTCGTAGAAAAATTAAATATCCTTCAAATAATAATGCTGGCTCTGGCGGCAGTTCTGGCGAGGATGCATCTAAGCCAAGCAGTAGTGAACCTGACCCATCAAGCAGTGATCTATCAGCAGATACAGTTATATATGTGGGCCCATTAGACGATGCGACCGATGGAGAGCATCCACCTGTCTATATTCCTCATATAAGCTCGGGGGATATCAAAAGTTCCCTTAGCAAAACGTTAAGAGGCTCGATCTTAGATCAAAAACACAAATCGGCCTTATCAAAAGTTGTAGAAGAAAAAAGTCCTGTACATAAACTGTATGCAACTCCCAAATCTTCTCCGCTAAAAACTGCTTTACCATCTGCATATACTCCGAAGTCGTCACCTTTGCATACAGCTATACCAAAAGCTGTACCCATAAAAAAAGCAATGCCCAAACACGCAGAAGATGGTAAAAGTACAAGTGACGAACAATGGATCGATGGACCCAGAATCTCTAAATCTAAACTAGCAGAGGCTCGCCATAATATTATCAAAGAAACTCAAGGAAATAAGAAAGAAACTTGGATAGACGGACCTATGCAAGAATCAAAATTGCCATTACAATTTGAATCAGTACCAATACCACCAAATGTTAATTCTGTGTCACTTCAACTCGGAATACTAAACTCTTATACTGGTGAAAATATTGGGTATGGTTATATGGACAACCATAAGAAAAACATGATAAGAAAGTGGGTTGAAAATCAAACTTGTCAAATACAAAAATCTCGACATAATTCCCCTAGTCATAAACCACAACAACCTTCCAAAGAGTCAAGTTCAAAATTACCGGATGAAAATGAAGCTACTCATAGAATGGAAGCAACTAAAGATTCAAGGCGCATTCATGTAGAAGAGTCTACTATTAGAACCGGGCTAAAAGCGGGTTCAAAATCAATAGCCATAGAAGAAGAAAATTTTTGTCCACCTGATGCAAGTACATCGTCTAAAAAAGTATCTGGCCAAACCAAATCGATAGCTAAAAGCGAAGTAGACGAAGATGATGATAGTGAAGAACTAGCAGAAATACCCCCCGCTTTACCTTTGATACAGCCGAGTAGCCTAAGTAGTAGAGAAGTGTCAATGGAAAGTTTAGATAGTAAATATAAAGAAAGAATGAGAATGGGAGATGAAATTGTATCTAATCACAGTAGAGATATCGATCATCATGGAATGAGTAAAGGCCCGGCTGATGATGAGGATGAAATACTAGAAATAATTGAAGTTGAAGAACCTTTAGAGCCTGTTCCTATGCAAGATTGCTGTCTTCAAGTAACTGAAGAAGATATTGCATTTTGTATGGGGCTTACCAACTTTGAAGGTGATGATGATGAAGATCATCCACTTAGAATTTTAAGTCAAGAAAATCTAACAGTAGCCTCAACATTTACTGACACACTGTCATTATATAGTGAAGTTGAACGCCAAATAAGAAATGAGGCTTATCTAAGGCAAACTATGGAATTTTATGCTCAAACTTTTGGTGAAAATCCTGATATTAACCCTCATGCCAGTTTACCTACGTCTAGATCAAGAATAGATGATCTCATTGAATTAACAGAAATGTATGGTCCTAGAAAATTATCAGATGGAAATAGTTTTGCAGCAACGAGAATAGCACCTCAGTTTCAGTCTATGTCGTTATGTAATGTTAGAGATACGGATGATTACCACGCAGATGGGTCTGTGTATAGTGAGCCAGCGTACAGACCAAGTGATAAAATTTGTGATAGTTGTAAACGAACAATGTCGAGACCGGGTAGTGTTGTTGGTGAATGCGAAGTATATCAAAATTTAGAAATAGCACATAATGACTGCTATGGTCCATTTGAAAGATATAGAGGCAATGACATCACTGATGCTCGAATAGCTTCACTAAGACATCCAGATGGTGCCTCTGATCCTAATCTTCGGGAAGAAAATCGAATACCAGGAAATGGTGCTCCTTCGAGTACTTTTCGGGAATTAAAATCAAATTTGCATTTGGAGGTTAAACCTCCTGCGGTTACGGTCGAACCACGTTCTGAGAAGGGGGACAAGGGCGTAGCTAGAGTGATAGCTAGTTCCAAACAAGACGGTTACGATAGTGGTCACGAATCAACTCCGAGAACAGGCAAGCACAGTCCAGCCGGAACATCAAGAAGAGCAGAATCAGGTTACGATTCAGTTCCTAGAGACTCTGACGCGTCATCATTAGATTCGTACCCAACACGAAGAGCTGCCGTGGCGAGAGCACACGCAAAGAAACATACCACAGCTAAGTATAAGCAACACAGCGATCGATCGTTTTGCTCTTGGCTTAGAAATCCTTTTACATGTAAATATGCTGACACCGATCCTGAAATCAGTGACTTTTAATGTTCTCGGCGCCTATTTCTCCTCTAAAACTTATATCACTAAGCTACGTTACCGAATTTAATCTGGAGACTGCTTTTGTACTCTAGATATACGCGTATTTATACGACTATAAAAGCTTTGCGGTGAATGTATAATGTTACCATTGTATTTTTGTAAACCTTAAAGCTTTTAGCTCTGCTCCGAAAAATATTTTAGGACTACCTTAGTGACTTACCTTACCTGCCACATTGGCAAAATGTATATATCTAACTATGTTACACAACGAATATCGAACGGCTCTATAGTATTCTGCTCATTTTGTACTTTTATAATGTTTCTACTTTCTCTGTTATATTTTCTACTGTTAAAGCCTTTTGACATTGTAAATAGATCTAGAGTCTTCCTCAGTCTTCCGTAAATCAGGAGACATGACTTTTCTATACAATATTTAACATTTTTTCCAATCACTTAATAATTTCCATTGGTCTTATATGATTATATTTAGTGTTAGTAATCAATAATGAAAAATGTTTTATAGGATCTATGGCCTTAGAATTAGGATGATGCTTACGTTTTTAAGTGAATGGATTGAATGTTGTTATGTTTTAGTGATAAGACTGTTGTCATGGCCATATTGTAGCTTTAATTGCGGCTCGTCCGACTGTACATAACTATTGCAATCACTACGGCTTTATGAAATGTTAAACTTAGTTACTGCTTTACGTCAATGTTCTGTTAATTGTATTCATATTATTATAAATATTATATATCGTAAATTCTACTATACGTTCGTATTAGTTCAAAATAAACTGTTCTATGAACTTGAGCGTCTCGTTTTATTTAAACCTTTTGGAATGCACGAGACCGTACCTGGTATATACGAGATACCGATTAGAAATTTGCGGTAGATTTTATAACATTATGGGAAAGTTTTTTCGTATAATATTTGCTAAATTATATTATCAATATTTCCCCTATAGGTGGTTTACGAAAAAGATTATTTAGTAAGTTACTACTACAGCGTATCTCTATTGCTATTCTTTCAAAGTAAGCACAATCTCTTTTTAATCGGCAGCTCATGTCTGAGCGACGCGGTCAGCAAGGAAGTATCAGCGGTTTCTGTCCAGCACAATAACAATTTATTTAATTATTGTAAAAACACCTTCATTCAAAAAAATGTTTGTAAAAAAAGTGTGTATCTCAAAGCACACACACGTTCACAATTCATCAGACAACGTTTACAAATATTGATAAAGACACAAACAATTATAACATACACTTAATTACTAACTCCCATGAAAAATATATATAGACAAATTTGTAAAACATAGTTTTACAAAGAATTCTTTTTGACGAAAACATCTTGCCAGATATTCTCAGTATTATAAAATAATATTACGACGCTCCGTTAATGTATAATGAACTGAATATAAAACGATGAATACATAACGTTAAAACTTTGGCACCCTTGGGGCAAAGAATTGGGATAGAAACTTTTTACCCCGCACCAAACTTCAACCCAGTGCAGACCTATTATCTTTCATTTCTCTTGTAATTTAACATTCTCCATTCGCCTCGGGAAAATCATGCTATCAAATGCGTTTTACCCTCTTTTCGAGGGTGACAACTTTTTTCATGGAAATCTCCCGATAATTCGTTAAAGTGGCAGCTCCTTGGCTTATAACGATTATCGGAGATTTTGCTCTATTTGAAGTGGGAAATCGACTGCGATAAGCTAAGCGTTATTGAGGCTATGTTTGCGGGACAAAGCTTAAGCCGGATTCATAACGTCTTCATAAGTATTAATAGAATTGATTAAAAAGATACTTATAATAAAACAATTTTTTACCGGATTGAAGTTATGTATTTACAATTATTTTCCATAATTTTAAATTTAACCGACGTTTCGCGTGCTTTACAGCGTGCGTGGTCACGGTGACTATAACACATTTATAATTGTTTTATTATAAATGTGTGAAAGTTATGTCAATAAAGACAATACTAAAAAGATACTTGTTTGTATGCAAAATCAAGGATATTTTTTGAATAATCTTTATAATTGCCTTTAGGCATTTCAAACTGGTACACAGCTGATACGATAGAAAATAATTCTTTAACAATTCACTAACTTAACTTGACTTACTGACTTATTTTCCTATATCTATGCTCTTCATATGGGGCAGAGATCGTCCACAAAACTTCGGCTTCACATTCTTCCTTAAGCCTCCTACTTTACTTCAGACTCGTGCTTTGGAAAAACTCACTTAATACCTATTTATTTTTAAGATAAAAGATAGTTTATTATCTATCATATATTGGCCTTAAAGCGACCGACCGATAAATACAATGTTACGTGTTATCTCAAACATAAATTAACAAAATAGGTTCATAACAGTACCCAAAGAAATTCCCATCAACTGACGGTCGGTCTAACGATCCAGTATTTAATAATCCTCACAATACAATGCGACGGCAATAAGAACAAAACGCAAAGAATAAGGGAGGATAAAGACGTACAGCCGGACGTGATGCGGAGACATAATATACTTCACATCCAACATGCACACGAAAATAGCCTTAATCACGTCATAAAGAAGGAGGATAATAGATTAGCTAACCCGCGACGTGATATGAAAGAAAAATTTTAGTAATAAGTAGAACATATGTATCAATGTTGCGTGGGGTTAATCTGAGTGACGTTTACAGTCAGTACGTTTATCACTAGTGGATTTTGTATGTGTTTAATAAATATAGACTATAGACCTGTATTTTGTTCTATGACAACCGAAGTACTACCAAGATAATTATTTTTGTAATATATAACATTCCTTCGAACGGTGAACGAAAACATCGTGAGAAAACCAGCGTTAGACCCAAAAAGTCGACGGCGTGCGTCTGGCACAGAAGGCTGATCACCTATTAGATTAACAAATGATCATGAAACAGATAAATAAATCTGAGGCCCGGATCTAAAAAGGTTGTAGCGCCACAGATTTTTTTTATGTCTATACATAGTTACAATATTTTTAGCAGCCGTCAGAATCATTCATGATGAGTTAACCGCTGACTATATGCAATTATTAATCTAATACAGTAAAAATAAAACGCTCTTTCGACATTTGATTTTGAAACAGCATAGACGTCACGACTTGGTTAATAGTTTTATTGTATATGTTTGTTAAATTTAGTGTTCTTAAGCGAAAGAAAACGTAAGCAATAACTGTCACTAATTGTTAAACAGAAACGAACTACGGAAAAGAAAAAAAATGCAACCCTCTTTAGTCTGTTGTAATGGGTAATAACTTAGATCGGGAGCCATGCCAAGTTTTATTCGTAAAAAGTTAAAGACATTATGGGATTTTAAGTGGGGCTAATGTACCAAGATTGCTCCTTTTAAAACGCGTATTTTGTATCTTCAATGAAATCGTTTCTTTAAGAAGACCAACAGATTTGTAGCATTTAATATACGTGGATACAAAGATGCGGATAATATTAGGTATTTATCTTATATTATAAAAAGATATTTTTTGAAGTTATACTTCTTTAGGCGCGTTATGAAAAATTGATGAGAGTGAAATTTTACGATGCGCGCGCACCGTTATACAAAATTAACAGAATGAAGTTGCCCACGGAAGATGCTACGGCATTGGACATAATTTAAAAACAACATTCGAATAATAATAGAATTTATGTTACATTTAATGTTAGAGAATAATAAAAAATATTTATTTATTTAATTTTTCAAATGTAAACTGAACTTTATTGACTATAATGACTCCTTTTGCAGTCTTTGATTATTTAATTGTAATTAAATATTTGCATGCAATCAAAAACTATTTTTAATAATGCCAAAGAAGTATAACTTCTTATGCGCGTACATAAGTAGACGCACCCTTTTTTTTAAGGCACTCGCAAGCTCTCTGGCATTGAGAGTATCTTAACATCAGATGAGCCTCCTGCCTGTTTATTGTTCTATAAAAAAAGCTTGTAGCTTTGTGATGGTCTGTCGTGTGGTGTGTGCTCGCGCGTTGTCGTGGAGAAGCAATGGGGAAGGGCGACCAAGTGACTAGTCTCGGTAGTTTAATTGCGAGCTTCTCCACCACTGTCGCAATTTCTTGGTGATTGAGATTTGCCTTCCGCCATGGTCCTAGTTATAGTGTTTCTATGGTGATTCAGTAGTGCTATGCACGTTTCGACACGTAGTGGGTCTCGCTGTGGGTCGCTTAGTTCGTTCGTAGTTCTCAATATAATAATAATAAAATCAGGAAAAAATTATATTAAATAAAGCTACTGCTAGATGCAGTTTCTTCCAGACAACTCAAATTATCTAGCCTTTATCGACAATGGATATCGGCCGATCGCCCACTTCGATCTTCAACTCAAAATTTCCAGATTTTAAACGAATGAATTAATAATTGAACAAGTTTATGCAAGCAGTATTAGGCCACGTCATTAATCTTTCGTATTATTTTGCGTAGCGCTATATCCAAGTAGGGACACATTCGAAAATTATATGAATTTTCAGTTTATTAACTAACTGTGTTCAACTATCGAAAACATAAAAAAAATCTATCTGCAAATTACTGAATTAAATTAACACACGGCTTTCAAATGAAATTTATTTAAACTTCGGATTGCGTGCCAATCCATACATAATAGAATCTGTAAAGTGTAAATGCTGGTTATAAAATCTCCAATTACATAGGTACGTACCAACAATGATTTTATCCCTTTATGATGTGGTATACTAATTGACTTCTTCTTATAGTGCCATCTCCTTGCGAAGGTTGGCGATCATCATGGCTATTTTAATTTTGGATGCCGCGCTTCTAAACAATGACTTGGTGCTTTGACCAAACCATTGTCTCAAGTTTTTCAACCAGGACGTGCGTCTGCGGCCAGGTCTCCTTCTACCTGCCACTTTGCCTTGTATGATTAGTTGAAGGAGCTCATAATTTTTGGAGTTGCGTAAAACGTGTCCGAAATACTCAAGTTTCCTTTTCTTAACCGTCATAAGCACTTCTTTGTTCTTCTGCATTGTGTCCAGCACGGTTGTATTTCGTATGCGGTCAGTCCAAGATATTTTAAGCATACGTCGATAAACCCACATCTCAAACGCTTCCAGTTTTTTGGACATAGTCTCTGTCAGAGTCCAAGATTCTACGCCGTAGAGCAGCACAGAGAAGACGTAACATCGCGCAATGCGAGTTCTAAGCTGTAAATCTAGGCGCTTGTCACAAAGTACTTTTTTTAAACACAAAGTACTAATTGACTACCGTTGTTATACCTTAATAAACCAAACTCCTTTAAAAGAATTGCTTCAACTATCGCGTATTTTAAGTTCATGTCCCTTGTAAGACCTAAGAATCACAAAGAACATCATTTATCAGCCCAAGTCTGTCGGGATCGGGATTGACTTGATTATAAATATTACCAAACAAAATCAAACAATTTTCATTCGATAAGTCATTTATATATTACATTACCGGATTGCCAAATTGGCATCCAACATATAAGTGAAATGATTGCGGGCGCTGGAGCAAATCTCATATATTTTTCACGGCATCGAATCTTCGCCGCAAATCGAATTTGTCTACTTGGAGTTGAGCCGCATCAATCTGCATTATCCGGGTGACAATGATGTGTTACAAAACATAAGACACGGCGTTTAATTTAAATAGGTGAAACTTTTGCTGTGTGGGTTACCATTAATTATTTATTAACAGAAGGTATAGTTTAATATTAGAACTAGCTGCACACTTTAGTAGCTGAAATACTATAGGATTTCCTTCAAGAAAAGAGCGTACCAATTCTTAAAAGTCCGACAACACACTCGCGAGCCCTCTGGCATTGTGAGCGGCGGTATCACATGACATCAGATGAGCCTCCTGCCCATTTCCCCCCTGTTCTATAAAAAAAACAAAAAGTTTTTTGTTAAAGTTAATTCCGCCGTGGTCCTAGTTATTTTTTGCCTTTGCATCTGCGTCATTGATCACATATATGAAATATGTCTTCATACCTTTTTTATAGGAATCATTAATGAAGATTATGTCTCACCTTGTACCACACTCGAGAAACGTGTTGAAAGCTGACTGGAGCTGCCGCGATTTCTCAGGATTTGATGCTCACCAACTTAAGCCACGCACTTTAAGAATATTTGTAGTGAAGCCCTTAACTCCCAGCTCGTGTTACGATGGAAAATGTATATTCATAGTAACAAGAGCGCCTAGGAAATATATTTAATAGTTTGAAGTTATACTTTTTTTTGGCGCGTTAGGGAAAAATGATGAGAGTAAATTTTTACGATGCGCGCGCACACCGTCAGAAAAAACCAACACCCGCGCACCGTTAGAAAAAACCGACACCCTGAAGTTATAGACCACAAGCCCATGAACAAAAAATACCTGTGAAATGACCCAACGTGAATTACGCTTAGAAGGCTGTTACTATATCTGAAAATAGCTCTGAGCACTATGCCGTCATTTCTGAGCGGTACATGTGAGTACGTGAGTGAATGGACTTTCTCAGGTACAATGGGGGAATTTCGACTAATTATTAATGTACGGCTTTGTTATAAGTGTATAGATGATTAAAAATAAATGTCGAAAAACCTAGTGCCGTACAAAAGTGATGGTGCCGGAAGTCGGTGCAAATTTTTAATTCGACGACAGTTGCAGAAGCAATATAGGTCATTTATTACTGTACGGCATTTGTGTGATTCCTTTTGGACACATATACAGATACTTTACCCGTAAACGCCGTACATATTTCCAGCGGAGCGGTCGAAAGCCAAGGGTCGGAACCCTACCCCTACACCCATATACCCTAAGGTCATTGTAAAATGTACGGCAACATGTTCAAAATATTATTTAACACGGACAATAATGTTTTATAATTATGCCGTCCAAATATTATAGTTAATATTTGTGTAATTAAATATTTATCGAAATTTCAGGATTTACAAAGTTCTTACTGCTGTAAGATCAGAGAATAATGTACGGCAACTTGTTTTTTTACATAATGTTACTAAATATTACCGTTGTACCTTATAGCCGTTCATTATAAATGGTAACAAATAAAAATATTATGATAAAAAATATATGAAATTTCCGAAATTTAGATGACTTTTCAAATGCTCCTAGAGTAATATGGGGAGTAATATTTTCAAAGATTATTGTTATTTTATATGTAACAAATATAAATAAACAAAAAAAACCAGATGCCGTACATTTTACTCCAGATTATTCTTTACAGCTGATAAAAACTTCGACGACGTTTGAGGTGTCCCTTCAGGTCATTAATAACAGTACATATCTGAGTATACTACCATAAGGCTGTAAAGTATATTTACAGCCTTATCGTACCAGCAGAGAGAGGTAAAGGAAAAATATTTTTAACAAAAATAAAAATATAATACAGGGCGTCCCAAAGTTATGAGACATGAAGGGAAAGTACCTTAAATATCGCAGATAGGGTATTTTACTAAAAGAAGACTTTATGTTATTTTTTAAAGTTAGTAATTCTGCATTCAAAGATTTTTTAAAAAACTACTTGCCTCGTCTGGAAATCGAACCGGCTTAAATTTAAAAAAAAAACACCCCTACTTTTATGATGCCAATCGAAAGAATGGCCAAAAACTTTTCTAAAGTAACAGACTCGTAAGGGATTTTTTTAGGCCGAATACGATAGATAATGTTTTTAATTTGATTAAAAAGATATATTCACGCTGTTCCTTTCTTTTAAAATACTATGTTACTTAAGAAGAGTTATTAGTTTTTGGCCATTCCTTCGATTGGCATCATAAAAGTAGGGGTGATTTTTTTACATTTAAGTCGGTTCGATTCCCAGACGAGGCAAGTAATTTTAAAAAAATCTTTGAATGCAGAATTAATAACTTTTAAAAATAACATAAAGTCTTCTTTTAGTAAAATACCTTATCTACGATATTTAAGGTACTTCCCTTCATTTCCCATAACTTTGGGACGCCCTGTATTGGTAGGCGGTGGTAGCGGACTATCGAAAGTGTACGGCATTTATCTTTTATTGAAGATTGTCTAAAGTATTAATAACCTGTGTTATTGCCGTACAGATAAAAGTCACCGGAAAATGACTCTTTTCTGAGGAAAGTAATTTACCCCATACACCTATGTGTTCCACAAAAAATGTACGGCATGCTGGAAAATGTTATCTATTTGTGAAGTACTCTCAAGATCATTTAATTTTATGTTGTTTCATATCATCATCACCTATATGCTAATCAGACATATGTTGCGACCCTTGGCTTTCGACCGCTCCGCTGGGAATATGTACGGCGTTTACGGGTAAAGTATCTGTATATGTGTCCAAAAGGAATCACACAAATGCCGTACAGTAATAAATGACCTATATTGCTTCTGCAACTGTCGTCGAATTAAAAATTTGCACCGACTTCCGGCACCATCACTTTTGTACGGCACTAGGTTTTTCGACATTTATTTTTAATCATCTATACACTTATAACAAAGCCGTACATTAATAATTAGTCGAAATTCCCCCATTGTACCTGAGAAAGTCCATTCACTCACGTACTCACATGTACCGCTCAGAAATGACGGCATAGTGCTCAGAGCTATTTTCAGATATAGTAACAGCCTTCTAAGCGTAATTCACGTTGGGTCATTTCACAGGTATTTTTTGTTCATGGGCTTGTGGTCTATTAGCATAGTCAACATTTTGTCATGTCAAAAAATGACAAATTTTAAACCCTTCATTTCTTCTTTTCCGTACATGTAATATAGTAAAGTTTATTTTCATATCAACAAAATAAGAAACCAAAACTGAGACTATGGAGACATGACGGTAAAAAGTTTTTTCAATCAATAGGGAGGATTTTCGACCAGTCTACCACTTACTGTCCGGCTTCAGACTCATATATTCTTATATAATATATCCTAAGCGGTCGGAATAACTTCGTTAGCGCGTTTTAGAGTATATCGTTACCGTAGTGATTGGAGCCGCGGATGTAGATGTCGCTACAAGTCCTAATTGTTCGGCGATACTAACACAGCCTTCAGAAATAAGGAGCGTGACTGAAGAAGATGGAAGAAATCTTAACTAAGCGAAGGACTACAAGTAACTTAATGTATGACCAAAACAAAATAATATAATATTAATATGAATTTAAAGCGTTTAAGTTTACGATTCCATTTTGAGGATTCTGAAACAAAATTTGAATCAAAAGTATCAACAAATTAGTAGAGTTTAGTGATTTATGCGTAATTTTACATAGGTACATATTAAGTACTCTAAAATAGATTCAAGTTACAATGCACGATCGATTTTGTTTCATGTCATAAAGGTCACCTTTTAGGTAACCTCTATACTAACTCACAAGTACTCAATGGATATACATAGATGCGTACTATTTAAAATTGGTACAAAAAAGTCCAGTAAAATTCCCGCTTAACATTTCTTAAACCCATCTTATCAAAGACTTTATTAAGGTAAGGATTTTACAGCGGATCATACATTAAATTTTACGATACCCTAGAATTTTTATTGGAGACAATAAGGGATGTTCAATAAAACGCGAATGATGAGCTCCGACTACGTAAAATGGCATAAAGAGAGTAAAAATCATCATAAAACATGCTGTAAACTTGATACATTGTTCGAGATTGGATTTTTAATATAGTCCCGTTTTAATATTAAATATAGGCCAAGAAGTAGTGGAGCAAAAACTCGTTGTTATCGGCTATACATTCCTTATAAATCAGAGCTTATTAATAATACCAACGTTATGAACGATTAATAACGTAATCAATGAGAAGTCAATATTCCTTCCTCCTCGATGACACAGAATGAGACAAAAATATATAGTTGTTTCACTACTCAACCTCATTAAATTAGAACCATAATTATTTATGTCATATTTTGATAGATCCCAGAATAAACATTTTGAAGAAATTCTCATTCACCAAAACAACGCTGAAACATACATCGGTAATGATTTATAAACTTAATTAGAAATTATATAATTTTCACACTGTGATAATTTTATTATGTGAATCGTATCTGCATCAGTTTCACAATTTTTCTTTTTATCCCAAGTAAGATCAGCTTTCCGTGATATTAAATTGTGATAATGAAACATATTTTAATCAAGTAAAAACACATATATTTTATTAAAATTATATTGTGTGGGATTAATAATACATTGACTCATTTTAAATTATTAATGAACGTCATAATTAAAAATCATCAACCATTTAAAACACAGAGAGGCCCCCATATTTTTCGACCTATTGTCATATACTAGACGCTATAAGAGAAATATTAATAAATAAAAATGTGTGCGTGTACTAAGTGTACACACGTAAGAAGTGAAACTTCTTTATGACCTTATTTTTCGAAAAATGATCTACTATATGCAACTTTACAGAAATTGGTTAAATAAAGTTAAATTAGATAAAGTTTAACAAAAGGCTTTTAATTATCATAGACATGAATACAAATACAATTATTTCATTTTAACTTATTACTGTACTACTATGTAAATTTAAGTAAATTTTTTTCCAACGCCGATAAAGAAGTTTGACTTCAAAAAGCAACATGGCGCGTAACCTGCTACAAAATTTCTCCCATACGTCGATAAAGAAGTTTCACTTCAATAAATTAAAGCTTATATTTATTTTATATATATAGTAAGCTTAACTCAACCTTTCAAAACATTAGCCAACGTCAATTAGAAGATTACAGCCCACTCCGTCCATAATCTGAACTGCCCAGTGGCCATACTGACAAATATCGAATTTAGCGTAGAGCAGCAGGGATAGTGCGGGTCATTAAACGCGTCTCTGGGCCCAGGATATATCGATTGGTGGCGCATAAAATATATCCGGGTACATGCAAAATAATATATTAGTCTAGCTAGGATATACGACCAATTTTACGATGAAAAATGTGATGGAGCACCTTCCGCGGGAAATGGTCGCGTAAAAGAGTTATTACTTTTAATGCTCTCTACTCTATATTAATGAGGTTTCAATTGAAATTTATGAGTTCATATCTAGCTTATTAACTATGATTGTGAGATTAATTATTAAAAGGTTCATATTTGTACATACTTTATACATTTTCTCTCCTTGTTTAATTATTCTTGAATGAATTCCATTATTATGTTTCGATATGGTTAACACATGAAACCATGTCACTTTTAGTTTATTGTTTTAAAAGCAAACAATTAACAAAATTCATTATATATTCAAGTAGTGCTCAAGTATTGTCATGTATTTATTTCTTGTATGATGCAGTCAACTTAAAAGCTTTTGCGAAAAAGTTTCAGCTTGTCAGAACCGTTGGCAAAGTAGGTTAAAGTACCCTACGTAATTCAATGATACATTCGCGTATTTTATTACGCTCAGAGCTACATAAAACTTAGAACGGCGTTTGTTTCGAATCCTTACGGTTTGTAGTGTAGAGAATACGCAGAGGCGATAAAATTTATCGTCACCCATGCGACATCTGGTGCCCCCTCAAGACGTGGTACAAAAATGTGAAGTAGCGATTAAATAATATAATTTATACTCAAAGTATGAAATACAAATATGCTATAAATTTGAACTCTGTAAGATTTTACAAGTACGTATAGCACTGTTAACCTGAATAAGCGTGTGTCTCTCAACCCTAAGATTATGTATCTGTCGCAGCTAACTAGCTTAATTTGCCTTTCAATTAACAGCCTAGCCTCTTTACTAAATAGCGCTCGTTCAATTGGCGGCCTGAATGATATTCAGCCATTTGATCAAACAGCTAGGCAAATGGTATAAATCGATGATATTATTTGCCTATCCTGTTCATTTCAATTTAGTTCCACCTACTCCAAACTATCAATAAAGTGTCGGAAAACAACAAATTTGATGATGTATTCCAAAGTATAATAAAAAATAATAAGGAAGAATTTACATTTTAAATATACATATTAAATAAAGAATTTCTTATTCAGCTTTTTATTTCTGTCACATGATCATACGAATTTCCTAAGCATTAGCCAGCCAGTTTATTAAATGTTGTAACAAATGCTACGGCTGAATATAATTCAGGCCGCTAGTTAAACGGCGCTGTTTAGTAAAGAGGCTAAGTTGATTGAACGGCCAAATAAGCTAGTGGGCTGCGACATATCTACTGTAATACTTGCTTATACGGTAAAAGGAGACTTGAGGAAACCGGTTTTAGATCCAAAATCTGTATCCGTACGGCCTATGTTAGGAAGCAGAAGTGAGTCTGACTCACTCTCCATTGCTTTTCATGCATATGTTTATACTTCTTAACTTTCATTCTGCTTTCATAGTACAAATGCAATAGTACACATAAGGCAATAGTTAAGAGCAATTACTGACTATTATTCTGTAATATTATATTATGATATATATAAAGAGCTCTAAATTTACTAGTATATGTACCTACTTAATTTCATATTTAAAACAGCAATAACACACTACCTCAATTTTGTTATGAATTCCTGGAATTTCATTCGCCGTACGAAGTACGACTACAAGATGACAAATCTATTTCATAACTTAACCACGGTCTTGTAGAAGACACTCCACACCTCTCAGGTTCTCTTAAAGTATCCGTCGTCCCCGATTTAAATGTAAATAAAACTCTCTAAAGTCTAAACCTTGCGGCACACAACGTTAAGACGTAGGCATCGAGTTTTAGAATACCCACTCAATATTCAGAAGAATAAAAACCCCTTATGTACACTTTTGTTAAGAACTTATTGTACATAACTATTGTATATATCTTGCGTTTGCGACCGCAGTTCTTAGAAAATGAGCTTTTCATGCCTTTTAAACTATTTTTATTTCATATTGGCAATTAGTCTAAGTAGAAATGTGAAAAGAAAATACAATTATGTATATTATCTAATTGTTCGTATTCATAATTATTTGGGTTACCAATCGTCATTTCATTTGCATGATTCATTTATCCGTTTAGACATGTCCTGTGCAAGGAGCGAATCAACTATTATTTTGCTTGCTATCGAACCCAGACGTGGGTTATACGTTGCCGCGGTCACATTATGTAGGAAAATTAAAATAAGTATCAATAAAGAGATATTTTAAATGAATAGTGTATGTTTTAGTATGCTACACGTTGAGGGCTAACTGCTAAGCATAGTTATAGCCAAAAAACGACTGAGCTGGCTCTGGTTATATAGAAAAATATATATATATATATACTTTTGAAAATATCATACAGCAATTCTATCAGGGATGTCAAAATAGAAATCCTGAGATGAAAACATCGCTAGGAAATCGGCACTTTTTACAATCTACATATCTAAAAGTCCCTAAAATATTACGACGTGTTACGACTTCAGCCTTGCGATTCTGTAACTCACTTTTCGAACTCGCACAGCGGTTTTCGCAGCGGCGGTCGCGCTCAAATCAGTCGTGAAGCAGTCATTTTACGATTTGGCATTCCGATAAACAATAAACTACAAGCTCCCTCCTTATCAGACCGCTGTGCGAGTTCGAAAAGTGAGTTACAGAATCGCAAGGTCGCTGTAAAGAAGAAACATCAAACAGACACTGAAATATGTCTAACACCAACAAAATTTAGAATATTCTATATAACTAAATAGTTTTTAAATAGTAAAATATTTTCTCTCATTGAAATGTTTGGTTCCCGCTTTGTATAAACATGAACAAAACTGTTGCGAACATGTTTTTAAACAACATCTTGCAGTGAATAATCCAAATTAATTATTTTACCCGTTATTAAAAATAAGATATAGCTAAAATAAATTAAAGTTATTTTAAGCCAAAAAATCCAGGAAAATAAAAATTAGAGGTATCATTAAAATTTTACGATTCTTGAAAAAGTTTGATAAGGAAAACCGTCTGGCCTGTCTCTTTAGCATATTAATTGAAAAGCGGAAATAAAAGTAGGCTTAATAAAGGTGAGGTTTCTGTTATTGTTGAAATAGTAATTATCATAGTTTAAAATAGAGCATTGGAGATATAAAATAGTATATTTTACAGACCAATTCCTGCGTCTATATTCAAGAATATTATTATCAAGAAATAGTATTCATAATTTTTCCGTTATCTTTCACATTTTGACACATGAAAGGGTGTGTAAATTCAAATATGCGTTATCTAAAATGCCGGAAACCAATTATTACATATCACATACACAGCCTGAAGCGATACATGTTTAATGGTATACGATAGAGAGGTTTTAAGCACGTAATAATTATATCCATTCATATTTCATATTATTCTCTTATTTTGAATCCAAATTTGTAACAAATAAAGATTATCTCAGCTTAAGTTAATTTATTTACATATTATCGGTTGAGTTAGATACATTAACATCATATTTACTCGCCATTACTTTGATTTGATCACGTGGCTAGGTTCCGGGGCCACGTGGCAGAAGATCGAAAGGCCGGCCTTGTGCCAGGAGGACTGGCAGATAGCAAAAATTTGGGAATACCTTGGAGCAGCTTTTACTTTTAGTATAAATACAAAATTGTATTTTTATTACTTACTGTTCATGTCTTCTATGGTATGTGTGTGTATTTTTATGGAATTATATAATTATTGTGATCTAAGAAAACATTAAAGCTCCCTCCACCACCTTATGCGATTTTCCTGTCAAGATAGTTGACATTTTAGATCAAGTAAAGTTTGTTTCAATTCCAGTCCAGTTCCAGAAGAAATCATCAGTTACAGTTAATACCTGCGCTCTATGATCTGTATCTGTTTTGTAACTACATGATCAGAAAAAAACGTAAACAAAAATCTCTGAGATCGTTTAACCCGCGCAATTACCCGACCCTTTTAAAACGTAAATAAAATCACGTCTAAGGAAAATCGATATACGCAAATCAGTGATAACAGGGCCCTCGGAAGTTTTCCCCTTATCACCCCCGATCTACAGATCCAATTTCCTAAAATAGGAATCGATCCGACAAATCATCTGGCTGACTCTATTATTCTCGACTTCGGACCAAATGCACTTTATCGTGTAACGCTTTAGCATTTTTGAAATGTTAATTTCGCTGTTTTATATTGTTTGGCTAAAAACGAAAAAGCGTCAATACAAATTATTTTAAATGCACATTTTTCAAAAAGAAATTGTTTTTTAATCCTAAAAAATTTGCGATATAACAGTAACTAACGCACTCTCTACTCAACCGATTTTGATGAAGATCTGGGATCAATTCGATGTAACTTATGTACGTACACATACGAAATTTAGCACATATACTTATTACTCATACTTAAATATTATTCAAACTTCAGGTTAAACTAATAACCTAATTTTTGGACCTCTTCCTTTGTTGCATAGCCGGGGTTTAAATAAACAACTTCAGGGCTGTGTGTGGGCTGTTTGCGCTAGATATTAGACCACAGATTGTATCGAAAATCATCAACAAGCTTCTGAAGATCGAAAAGCATCGCCAATAATATACTAAATTATATAATACTAAACAAAATTATATAATCAGACAAGCGACATCAAAAGCCGCAAGATATATACCCGTCAACGTGAATTACCTTCAGTTTTCCGCGCGGGTAGTTTTATTTCGCAACGTTAGAACAATGGCCGATCTGCGTTCACATCACGTACCTAAGTAATTTTAAAAGAGATCAGTCGCGCTGCTTGCGATTTCAGTTTAGAAACAGATCCTTTCAGTGCTATTGGCTAAGTTTTAGCGAACTTCCCAGGAAACCTTAGCTTCAACTCACTCGATACTCTTTAGGTTACCGAAATGAAGAAATCCGTTTTGACTTTGAAGTTCTTTCATCAAATTATTACCTAGTATTTATTTGCCCAACTCGTTGAGGATTTGTAAGAATAAAGCCCGTTTATTTCCAATCTTTACAATTATTGTAATCAGTATATAGAAGAATATTGTTTACATATTTTTTCTTTGTTACTTTTTATTCTACTTGCGTACCATTCACGGGTAAAGGCCTCCTCTAGCTTTTATCAAATTTCACTTTGGGGATTGGTATAATATTATTACTTAAAACAAATCTCTTGAAATTTATTTAGGATTAATGGTGATTAAAAAATATTTTTTTTGGTTATGTAGTCTATAAAGCATACATATTATTCATTCAAAGTTTGAAAACATTAGGAAATATAGCTTTAAGAACAGTATGATATATTTTGTAATTTCTTAATTATTATTATAATTAGTTATTCTACAGAACCTAATAACCTAAGCAGATATTTGTTTGAAGCATCAACTTTTATAATCACATCCAATTACGATTCTTTCCTCGCTCAGCAATAATCGTAATTTTGGGCCAGTTTCAACGTTTTATTTCATCAAGATTCAAACATTTCTTCCGGCATTATTTAAGCTAATTAACTTTTTAACTGCAGCGCCCCCTTTTGGTCGCCCGGGTGTAATTAAAACAAAACAAAAGTAATTCTTGGCCCCCAGAGTTGAATATGCATTTTCCTTTTACAATTCATTATTTTAAAATATTTAGGGCTCTATAAAAGTTAATTTAATTTTCCGCGTTTCTAATTCTAGCATGCGTGGTATTAGCCTTATTATTATATTATCAATAAAATTAACAACCGACATTATAGAAATTAATTTTAGATTTTTCTTAAAGTCAATTGTTATTTTTATTATTCATTTCTAATTTCATTAATTTTTGTGAAAGTCATAATGCAAGTAACGTTTTAAAATACTCATCTCATTTTCTCTGCTATTGGTAACTGTTTTTAAACTACGCTATAACATTTTTGCCTATTACTAGATTATTTCTTTGTCAATCAATGATAGATATGACCCAGGACGTCGTAGTAGTAGTGTTACGAACAATTCAACGGAAAGTTTCTTAGAAGGGTCCTTTATTTTCCCGATATTTATAAAAATATACACGTACCAGTATACGTCAAATAAGGGTCGTCGCATCTGGCACGGGGACACGTGCTATGTTTCATGTGTTTTCCAATCGTTTACGGAAAATCCTTTATGGCAACATTTGTTGTGCACCCGCCTAAAAAATATTACTCCAATCCTTATCATCTTTATATATATAATTCTTCTGTGGGTGTGTATGTCACTGAACTTCTCTCAAACGACTGGACCGATTTTGATGAAATTTTTTGTGTGTGTTCAAGGGGATCTGGGAATGGTTTAGATTCACAAATCAGCCCGCCAGATGGCGCTGCAGTCGGTACTTTCATACTTTGCTTGAAATATCATGCAGGACAACGTCTGTCGGGTCCACTAGTAAGTATATATTTATAAAATATGACATAATACATCTTTACCGATTACAATGTCATAAAGTCATATTTGTATGCGATACAAAGTTGAATATCCTTAAAACTAGGTCTAATAATAGTTTAAATAGATGACTAGCTGCGACTTCGTCTGAACAGGATTAAAATAACATTTGTCCAAATTATGTAGCGAAAAGACATATTTTATCTACTTTAAGTATCAGAAGTGATAAAAGTATCTATTTTCATTCAGGAATCAATTTATTACTACCAAATGTGCATTTGAAATAATCAATTATTATTGTAGTTATGGTTCTCTATTGTGGCTATAATGGCTTACACATAAGACATAGATATAAACTGTTGCAGGCTTTTTGAAGGACTATTTATGATAAACATTTCCATCATACATATCTGTAACTCTAGCGGTTTTGACAGCGCACGCCAGAATAGCTCGCAGATGGTAGATTTTTTCCTTCTTACTTGATATTTTGGACAATTCACACAATATCTTTATAAATTGTAGTCTATGTGTTATCCTGATGTATATATAAGCTATAGTATTGTATAGTTTCATTAAAATACATTCAGTAGTTTAACGTGAAAGAGTAATAAAGATCCATCCATACTTATAAACTTTCGCGTTTATAATATTAGTAGGATATTCAATCTTATACGCATGAAATAATGACGGTTACAATTTGTTAACTATAATTTATACACTGAAATTCACTTGTATAAGAACAATGTTGGCCTAGTTGCTTGAGCTGATCATTGAGGTGGTAGGTTCGATCTCAAGTTATGTACCAATGGACTTTCTGTCTATAGAATCTCGTCAATCTTCGTATAAAGAAGGAAAACCTTGTGAGGAAATCAACATGCAATTCAAATAGTCGACGGATCGAGAAATCGGAAGCCTAGTGCTAATACGTTACAGCGACAATTTCGGATCTTATTGAATTCCTATTTTACAGTAGGTGCTTTAAAGTTTATTTAAATTGTAAGGTTAAAACTGAAACAGTAGTAAATAGGCAGTCACTTACAGTGATTAATTACAGTTTTACTATTAATACTATCTCGTTTTACAGTTATTACACAAACCTACAATTATAATATATATATGTCCCTCAAATCGCGAACCTACCAAGGGAGGGGTCGCCAACGACTCACTAAATCTATGTTATAGCTATAAAGCTTTTTTCAAACATTTAACGAAATAGCTGGATGTTACTTTCTGTTAAATTATTTCAAACAAGTTACTGTAACTTAAAAAATTTCTGAGCAATTACAAAAAATCTATTTCAATAAAATTATTATTTAGTAGAAAACTTTCTCGTTGTGACCACTATGATCTTTATAGATGGTTGTTAATTATTAAGGTTTATGATATGTTTAGAAGGATTTTACTAACTTTAATAACAGCCAAGATTGGGTTGGAAACCCAGTCAAAATCATCGTAATAAACGTCGTTTCAAAATCATGTAAAACTTTCAATAACAGGAAAAATCCATTTCTATTGAAGCTGTATGAAGAGTGTATATTAACAATAATACATATTGCATTACAGACTTTGGTTTACGCCAGAACCGTTTGAAAAAAACTCTTAATATATCGAGTTATTTAAATAATAAACTGAACTATAAATCCGTTAAAGTTCTACTTCGTAAGGAATTTTATAAATGATATTTTTGGTAACCAGAAAGTTTCCATTCCGAACAATACAACACACAACCACAACAAACATTTCTTATACACGTAAGTGCATTATGTGGTTGTGAAAATCTCTCTCAAACTGTTGTCTCCACATTTGGGGCTTTAAGTGTCGGGTTCGATTCCCGTTTTGAGCCGTGTTTCGAATTTCAAAGCACACTTTAGTTTTAAGGTGCGGTAGAGGAATCGCTTAGAAAATGTTCCCAAAAAGCTCTTACGAAGTTTATAAAAGCTTAAGCGTCGGATTGGCTCTCCAGATTTGGAGACGGACTAAGAACAAAAAGGTTTGCACTTTAAACTTGTTTTTCTTTTATATACTCGTACCTAGTTGATACGTATTTTTCTACAACATTTTTCAAACAAAATAGCTGACCAAAAACATCAAATATGGAACATAATCCCTCTAATATTTATTCACATATCTATATATATAAAAATGAAACCGGGAAGGTAAATTTTTATGTTTTGACATAATTTATTTGTTGTCTTATCAACCTTCTTTTTTTATCTTACTAACTTGACCGGTGTCCCGAATAGCAGAATAAGTATTTAAAAAAAATAAAGAATCGACTGTTAGGCGGTACGATGTTCGCCAGGCCAGCTAGTTATTTATAAATACAATAGTCCTTAATGATGTAATACTTTCGAAAATTACATCTTACACTAAGATCAAACGAAATTAAACATTTCAAAAGTTAAACAGGGCATCATACATTTCCTTTGTCATTGTAAGTCGTTATTAACATTTTGTATATATTATATCACTGTATCACTGGTTCAGGTGAATTATAAGTCCTGATCAATATATACTTTTGAAGAAAAGTTTATTTCTCGCTAATAGCCTAGTTGCTTGCTATCAGATTTTTTTTACTGTAGAAAATGTGTGAGAATTTAAAGCATCTCGAGAATGTACCTACAAGTCGTTTGTTACCAGTGTTCACGCCTGAGTCTACTTAAGATTAGGTGTCCATGATAAGTTTTATATTATAATACGTTTTAAAAATCCTATAACAACAACCTCTTTACAAGCCTGACCCCTTTTAGCCGCTTACGGAAGGCCCCTATTCTTTTAACATAAAATCCCTTTAAAATCTTCCCATCTGAGGGCATTTGATTTAGATAACGTATCCTTATTGGACCCTCGAAAAGAGGCTAACTTAATAAATGTTACTATAAATAAAACTTTACTTCTTTACCTAAGATTTCATATCTAACGAATAATAATAACTTATAGTCTGTATAACTTTATTAAAACCACTAATATATTTATGTATATATAGTTATGAAATTTTTATTATTTATTATTTTATCAGGATAGAAATATTAAGATTTTTCCCCGTTTTACTAACTTGAAATATACAGAAAAATTCATTGGATAAATGTGTTTTAATATATAGCTAAAAAGCCACTTATTTGCAATTATTCTCTGCAAAATTGTATGCACTAAAAGTTCCGGTGCTGCATTATCAAATTAAAGTAGATTTCTGTATCCATAACTTCTTTTTAAAAAATCAACTTTGAAAATTTTACTAACGCTTTTCAAATTTATCTTTATTTAATGGTAGCTTTGAGTTAGATGAAATCATCTATCTTATTAGATTATTAATAATTGTTGACGTATTTTGGCCTTGGTACGCTTTCGTCTCCACAAATAAACATTGACCGCTCAATGAACTTATTCGTTTTAATAACTTAAATTATTCTGTAGGCAAAATTTTTTGGTCTACTTTTTCCCTATGGAACTATACTGTTACATAACATTTATTATATATAAACCCACGTCATAGCAGTCGTAAAATTTTCATAAGCTCAACAACGAGTGGCACATCAGGGTAATTCCGTTTTGCCGCGAAACGAGTTTGAGTGACGTTTTAATGGAGCCGAATGAATTTATTCAGGACCTTTGACTTGGGATAAAGTTATCGTTAGGATAAAACTATTTCTTTTGTGTGGGTATTTTGGCTACAAGTGTCTATAAATTTTGTTATAGTAGGATTTTGGCATTGAAACTTGTACGATGTCAATAAAGTGTATGGAATATATATATATAAGTTATATCTTAAGACTAGGTAAATTAGTATCTTCCCAAGCAACTCGGTATGAATGATCACTTTGATTGTAATTGATAAAATCATCCTACTAACATTATGAACGTAAATTTAATGTGATTACCATATATTTTTTAAATCACTTTCTTAACTACAAATATGATTATATTTACAGATTAAATCTATTTGATTTATTAAATTATTTAGGTACAATTCAACATTGTTTAATACAGTGTTAACTATAAAAAGCAAAGCCTCCATAGATTTTTCTGTCCCAGAAAAAAAACATAAGTTTCCGAATGGAAAATGCTGATAAAGTCGTACCGTGACGGTTGAGTAGGGTGCTCTCAAATCATGACGTACGGTTAGCCATTGATAATGTCAGTTAAATATGTTCTGCACAGATATTACACTATTAACATATGCAAAACATAATCCTTATTCAAATACTATTTGAATGCCAAAATGGCTCTGCTTAACGACGAAGAAAAATTAGTTTTCAGAGGTTTGACATTTTTGTATTTTACTTTAATTTGTATGATGGTTACACAGATACTTTGATAACTTAATTTTATCGATCGGATTTGCTTACCATAAATATGAAACGTTTTAAAACCAATATTGTGTTCTGTTTATATTACGGATGAAGTCCTTCAATTTTCGGTGAAAATATTAATTTTAATTCTTAAATTAAATCTATTTACCGTCCATCTTACACTTTAGCTTTAAGCAAGTGAGCTTAATTGAAAGCCTATTTTACAACCTTTAACGATGTCGCGGAATAGGCAAACTAATACCATACTACATACATAAGCTTTTTAAAGAAAACTTGTAGGCCGAAGTAATTTGGCCGAAGGAACTTGTGCAATGGAGTCTTTGATGGAAACTTTAATTAAAAAGTTTGATACACGGTGATATAAAACCATTTTAAATTTAATAAAGTTTTTTATAAAATTTATTATCCGCTTTGAATATTTTTTGCAAAGGTGTGTCCATAAAAATGCTATGTAATTTGTAATTATGTATTTTTCCCACATAATTATTCTATCTTTACAGTTATTACTAATCCGATAGAACTACACAACAAAACTTACACCTTGATAATTCTACAATTAAAATTACAATTTATACAAAAATATATATGTACGTCCAACATATATAACAAAATTAATAAAAGTTCTATATCACAAACTGTTATTTTTTTTTCGCTAACGAAAACACACGAAAAAGCTTCAGTACAAATAAAGAATTATCACTACGATACAAAAATTTATTCTATTACTAAAAAAAATTTCATTTAATATTATATTTTGAAGTCTGTAATACAAACTAAATCTATCGAACTGCTGTTCTTACTTATGCCAAAAAGTCGGTAGAAATATAGGAACGCAAATGGACCAAAACAGTGCTAAATGGAAGAAAAGTGTTTATTTAAAAATCTCAAACTATAAGCGAAGGTTATAACTGTATTGTACCGATAGTTAAGAGTTATTTATTTGAACGGTAACCGCATGGGCGTGCGTCCGCCCAAGCGTTACTGCCAATTGGCAACTGAAATGTACAGATTTCCCATACAATGGCTAAGGATAGAGCTTAAATATATTGTCAGATATGTTATTGACGAGGACTGCGGCAAAAATAAAAACAACAAATCGAAAGCGAGAGAGTAGAAGTGTTATATATTCGTCTAGCACCACTGGAACCTGAATCATACATTGGTTCAATTATATCTTTATTTATCCATTGTACTTTTGTATAGCTATTAGGTAGTTGAATTGTGTGTAGGCTCTTATTATAGTACGTTACAAATAGTTAAATAAGAATGGAATGGTAATGTAGATGCCGCAAGCAAGTATACGCCTGTCACAAGATAGTTAAAATTCATAACTTCATAGAATTGGCTGAAATGAAGACAAAGTGGCAAGAGTAGAGAAGTATGTGGCTGTGGCTCTGGCTCGAGTAAAGGCCACGGCCAACTTGATTTATCTATGCTATGGATAATGTAACCCATTGCAAATTACATTTAAGCTTATCTTAAAAAACTCTATTTTATTTATTTATAAGGAGGTTTTCTTCTAATCCTACCGAGTATACGCACTTCAGCTTTCAGTACATAATTATTAGTCAAATCAACCATAAGTAAATATAGTTAACAATAATATAGAAACACAGTAGAGCAATAAATAATCAGGCACAAAACGAGATTTGAAAATAATAGAAAATCGTTTCAAAGGTACATCGCGGGGGCGCGACCGGTTCACTAACAAATCTAATTTGCTACTCTGGACTCGTTCACAGTTGATCGAGGATTTTTGAAGCACCATTTATTTCGGTCGCTCGTCTGTTTTTACGTAACGCGAGTGGTTTGACCGTAATGAAGTTTTCACAGGTTCTATTCTCTTCTAATAGTCACTTGAAATTTGCGATTTAAAGCCGCAAAACTTAGATCAAATCAAGTCAAAATTATACATTAATTTATTAGTAAACCGCATGTATAAATAGGTGTAACCATGACTCAGTATTAAAAAATGGATATCGTGTTTGTTTCAAAAAGTGATTATTTTAAAAGCACTAAAATATAGACATTAATAGGACTAATTGACCGTCCGGCGGACACAATGCATTATTCAACCAATCGATAGCAAGGCGGGATTAGGCAGGACAATGGACCTCTTTGCTCTGCGATTCAATGGGCCAATATCGGAGACAATATGCGGATGTTATTCTATACTCTATGTATTCGCCCTATTAACTGCCTCATTTCTAGACGTTAACATGTTCAACAAGCAGCAGAAATATTTACATACCTTAACCATTTACCGACTACTAACAGTGACACTAACACAAAAAACAGAACACAAGATAAAATAATACAAAGAAATAGCTATGAATAATGAATATAAGTAATTTAACAAATATGTGGTTATTTGATTGATTTGATTTAAGTTTTTTTTTATGTAACAGAAGGCAAACGGGCAGGAGTCTCATCTGATGTTAGGTGATACCTATGGAAACTCACATTGCCAGGAGGCTCTCAAGTGCGTTGCCGGCTTTTAAGAATTGGTATGCTTTTTTCTTGAAGGACCATAGTCGAATTGCTTCGGAAATACTTCAGTGGGCAGCAGCCACATAATGGTGGTGCGCGGCAAAATTGCCTTAAGAAACGCTTAGTTGTGGAACACCGGACGTCGAGGTGATACGGATGGTATTTTGATCTATATCGTACTGTCGTAGGACCTTGAAGGCTAAAGTAATATCTTAATTAATCTTATAGTAGTTAGAACTGTAAATTTTACTTGCCTGTGACCTTAGTTTTACTTTTATGTAATGTAAACAACAGGCAATATTTATATTCATAATTAGTTGATTGGTTTAAGCTAAAAACACATAACTCCTATCCGTATCCTAAGTACAGCTGATATCGTATTTTCAATGAGTTTGACTTAGTTAAAATTTACAAAGAAAAAAACATCATTTTAGTTAGAACATAAGGCTAACTTTACTGCTTTCCTTCATTTCGTTATAATGAAACTAATATTTTCCCTGGAATGCAAAAAGACATATTTAGAATGCTTCGTGTCATTGGGAGGTTGGTGACCTCCAATCAGCACCAAAATGTGCCTGCCCATGGACATGCCATCGTGTCGCAAAATCACGGACTAATTTCAAAGAACTTAAATACAATTGAAAATTTAACATTACGCATTATCATGACACATGTGAAATAGAATCCACCAAACCGCTCGTAAACTAGTCGACTAAATGTTAACAATAAGTCTCAGCTTGAATGGGCCATATTAATTACATTGAGAATGGAAATCAAACTGCAAGTGCGACTATGCAAAGTACATTAGCTGCGCGCTTTACTAATTGACACCGTGATGACTGTCGCGCCTGACTTCCTTATTCTAGTATGTGCAATATATTATATTAAATTTTGATTGTAACCTAACTTATATATCCTTACAAACCTCTCGTTAACTAGTGCAACCGTTTTGAAGACCAGTAAAAGAAAATTGTTTATGGATATTTAAACCTACCAAAGTTTTACCCTAACCATGTATTGGGACACTCATTGTGCATTGTTGTATTACATAAAATTTTATTTTTACCACGTTAGTGTCCCCCACGCCCCCACCCTCTGATTTTACTAGTCATGTAAGACACAATCTGTTCAGAAATATAATTTAAATAGGCATTATTAAAATAAATAAGACTGTTATTGCTTTTATGTATAGCTGTTGTAGTTGCATAAACAATCCTTCACATTTCTCTCTTTATCTATTCGTGTTTGCACCCATGACTGCATGTGACAGTAAGAACTTCCTACTACGAGTACTTCCTCATGTCCATAAGCGCCTATATATAAAATAAAAAATATAAAACTAAATATGAGGCGTTTCCTACAATCACCACTGTACATTCGACTTTATTTAGTTGCAATGTAGCTTAAAGAATGTATAAAATTATTACTATCTAAGAAATATTTAGGTTTCATTCAATTGAGATTTGTATATAAAAGACGACGTACCTACTAATAAGTATTAAATAATGCGCAATGCAACACGAATAAGGCTTCGTCCTGGATCAATAGCCATGCACTCGCTCTATATTTATCATTGGCTGCTGTTCAAAATAGAAACGTCCACTTCTTGACATATTCGATGTATCGAAAACCTTTCGTGGATTTAGAATTTTTTGTTACTGGAAACAATGTTTTACATAGAAAAAAATCTTCGCTCTTAAATTTATTTACGATTTTGTTGAGAACAATTTGATATATAACTTAGAAGATAGCATAGTTTTAAAAAAACGTAACAAATTCATTAGTACGTATGCGTATGTCTCAAATTAAAAAAAATACATTAATATTAAAATACATTAGTATTATTTACAATGTCTCTTAATTCTAAGGCCCGATTCCCGATGACACTATATTTTTACGAAAGACTGACAAAAAAGGGCTAATTCTTGACTATATAGAACGCAATCTAAATTTACAGAGATATGAGCACTCCCGTGCCAAGTTAGAACTTCATACACTAATTAAAACTACATGTTACATCTATAGCAAAAACACCGAACTACCGTTTGTAGATATTTAAACTTTTCCCCCTGTAACCAAGAAGTTTTCATTAAAACTAATCACTAAACTCCCCTGGAATCTGTTACCTGCCGCGGCGTCAGATTGCGGTCACAAATGCGAGACTCAACTATGTTTAAATCAAAGGATGTCGGGCCAAGATTTGGCCAGAAAGGAGGGTAGATGCAAATGATAGCTTGTGGTCCAAGGAAATATTTTATTTATCAGCCTCTTATTTTCATAACCGTGTCTTGTGTAATTTAATATTTCGTGTTTAATATACGATAACAATTACATTTTCCATTCTATTCTTTCAATAATTAAGTAAATTATTGGTATTGTATAGCTCCAATCAAATTTAGTGATTCAATACCTAATTCTTTGTTTAGTGTAACTATTATGACTCATTGATTCTGAATTCTGATATTGTTCTTCAAGTTACTAAATTCAAAAAAAATCAAAAATCATTTAATCATATAGGTAACACATTGTACACTTATGACTTGTCAGTAAAGAAATACATATTAATGCTTCTAATTTTACATTTAGTGCCAGTTCTCAAATCAAGGGCGTAGGACGGAAGAGAAGAACTGGCAATAAACTCTCCGCCACTCTTTTTAATCGCCATGTTTTTTTTTTACACAACGTTTGTAAGGAGCTGCAACCATTAAACCATGTTCCACATGACATCTTAAGTAATTAATAATAACATAAATAAAAACAAAGAGTTGTCCTCTATCAGCAGGAGGCATGGTGAAATAGGAGCACGCACTTACATTCTCGTGGGAACAACACGCAAACACATAGTCGAAATAAATAACATCACCGCATACACGAATTCAAGTACGACCAGTCACCACAAGTAGCACCCGTTCACGAGTATGACGCATGGCCAGCCATCGGCCCCCTCGCCATATTTTAGGAAGAGAGACAACCCGACGCATGGACACCGCCACAAGCAATGACATTTAAGCGAGCATGACGATCCTTGAAATGTGGACTTGGCTACATAAGAAAATAATAATAATACTTTACATTAAAACAGTCGTGGATGTTGACTATATCAGGAACTCCCTAACTAAATTGCTTTTTTCACGGCTATTTTCCCTGATTACTAACATTTTGATTGGACAAAGGAAACTTAAAACCGCTACATCCTACTTCATTACCCTTACCTCCCAATACGCACATTATGACCGCAGACGGTCGCCTCGGCAAATGTTGCTCAATGCTATTTACAATTATTCCTACAGCCAGCCTGGGAGCAGAGTTAATGCATAACTGTTGAAATGTATAACAAAATATATATACCTACTAGCGCCATCTGATAGACTGTGTGTTAATATTGTTTTTACAATAAAGTGTCAGTTGACAGTTGTTACCCGACCTCTGTGCGTATCATTTACAGGTTATGGGCTATCACGTGAATTAAATAAAAAATTTGGTGGAAATATAGTTCAAAAATGTCGACAAACCTTATTGCTAGTATTGCAAAGTTAAGGGGCAGAGAAAATTACGAAGATTGGGCATTTGCTGTGGAAAATTATCTCGTATTGGAAGGCGTGCAACAGTGTATCACGACTGAAGATGATCCGAATGACGCGAAAGCGAAAGCAAAAATAGTGTTAACTATAGATCCCAGTTTATTCGTGCATATAAAAAGTGAATCAACTACAATGGGACTATGGCAGAAACTAAAAAAGTTATTTGATGATAATGGCTTCACGCGACGCATCGGACTACTTCGTAACCTAATATCAATTCGTCGTGAAAATTGTGATTCTATGGCACAATATGTGACTTCATTGTTAGAAACAAGCCAGCGATTGAATAACACAGGATTCAAAATTAGTGATGAGTGGATCGGGTCTTTGTTGTTAGCAGGATTACCAGAAAAATTTGAACCAATGATAATGGCGGTGGAGCATTCAGGTATTGAGTTAACAGCTGACGTCATTAAGTCAAAATTATTGGATATGGAAGATGGTAGTGAAGTTGGTACGAGTTCTACACAGAATGCGTTTGCGTCGAAATGTTGGCAACACAAAAGAAAACAAACGCATAGACAATCGGAATCGCGTAATGTCGGCAAGTCAAATGTCAATGTCAAATGCTTTAAATGTAAACAATACGGACATTTCATGAATAAATGCAAATTAAACACTAATAACAAGGAATCTAATGCATTTAGTGCAATATTTCTCAGCGGTAATTTTAATCAATCGGATTGGTATATCGATAGTGGTGCCAGTTGTCATTTAACGTCAAACAAAGATTGGTTGTTGAACGTAAAAAAACAACACCAAGTGAGAGACATTATTATCGCTGATAAGACAAAAATTCCTGTTGATGGCTGTGGTGATATCAAAATTACGACTCTTGTTGGAAATATTGAACACGATAATACAGTTATGGGAGTGTTATATGTACCAAACTTGGCTACGAACTTATTATCGGTCAGCCAGTTAGTGAGCAAAGGAAACAATGTGACATTTGATGAAAAGCACTGTTATATTTATAACCAAAATAACGAAGTTGTAGCAATCGCAGATGTAGTCGGCGGTGTTTATAAATTAAGAATCAAACAAGTGGATTGTTTGTTGACTTCGGTGTCTGGAAATATATGGCATAGAAGATTTGGTCATCTAAACAGCAAAGATCTTAATGTGATGAGAGATGGTGCTGTAAAAGGTATGTCATACTCGGACAAGGCTCAGGTTAGTAAGACTAGCTGCATTGTTTGTTGTGAGGGGAAGCAATCCAGGCTGCCTTTTAGTCATGTTGGCAACAGGGCACAGGAACTCCTCGAGATAGTGCATGCAGACATCTGTGGACCTATGGAAGTCAGATCTATTGGTGGAATGAAATATTTTTTGTTGTTCGTCGATGATTTTAGTCGGATGGCATTTGTTTATTTCTTGAAGACCAAAGATGAAGTATTTTCTTTTTTCAAAGCATTCAAGACGTTAGTAGAAAATCAGACAGGCAGAAAGTTGAAAGTGTTAAGGTCAGATAATGGTACAGAATTCTGCAGTAAGGAATTTGAAAATTTCTTGCAATTGGCCAGAATAGTACATCAAAAAACCTGTGTATACACACCGGAAAAAAATGGTCTCTGCGAAAGGTACAATCGTACAATTGTAGAAAAAGCGAGATGTTTGTTATTCGATGCAGGATTGAAAAAATGTTTTTGGGCAGAAGCAGTAAACACTGCAGTTTATCTGCGGAACAGGTCAATCGCATCAGGATTGGATAACAAGACGCCTATAGAAATATGGACCGGTACTAAGCCAGATGTCAGTAATCTACGTATCTTTGGAAGTAAGGCTATGGTACACATACCAAAAGAAAAAAGGTTAAAATTGGACAGAAAAGCAACTGAGGGTATTCTTGTTGGTTACTCAGACAACATAAAAGGTTACCGAGTTTACAATCCCAAAAATAACAAAGTAACAATAGCAAGAGATATTGTTGTGATTGAGGAGGGGATTCACCAGAAACAAGAAGTGATACACATTAATATTAGTGAGGGCACTAATGATATCTTTCCTATGAAAGAAGAAAGGGAAGAATGTACCCAAGAAGTGGGGAACATGATGCACACAAAACCAGAGAAAGATCAGGAGCAGAAAAAGGTACTGAGCTTCAAAGAAAGCCATGACACTGATGAAGACAGCTTTGAGGACTCCGAAGACGTACTAGCAGCTGAACCTGCGGAGCCTGTGCCAGTCAGGCCACAGCTTCCTTCTCAGCCAAGGCACTCTCCCATGTTGCCGGTGGAAATGCCTGCCAAGCGCCTACGCAAGCAGACTGATCGTTACGGTTTTGGTGTTGTGTGTGAAGGTCAAACCAGTGAAACATGTGCTAGTGAAATATCTCTAAATGAAGTTTTGAATGGACCAGAAAGAGAACAGTGGAAATTAGCTATACAAAGTGAATTTAAATCATTTGAAGACAATGATGCTTGGGAATTAGTGGACATTCCTCACAGTGGCACTGTAGTACCATGTAAATGGGTTTTCAAGCGAAAAATTGATAATGATAATAATGTCAGGTATAGAGCCAGGCTAGTTGCTAAGGGCTTCACCCAAAAGCCAGGCATTGATTTTGATGAATGTTTTTCACCTGTAGTTAGACATTCTAGTTTGAGATTGTTATTTGCTTTAGCAGTTCAGCTTCAGTTGGATATTTGTCACTTAGATGTAGATACTGCATTTTTAAATGGTTTTCTTAATGAAAATGTGTATATGATGAAACCTCCATTTTTTCATGTTAGTCATGATAATGTGAACAAGGTTCTGCGTTTAAAACGTGCTATTTATGGCTTAAAACAGTCATCAAGGGCATGGTATAAAAGAGTTGATGATTTATTGCAATCTTTAGGTTTTAAAAGAAGTAAACTAGAACCATGTTTGTTTATAAAAATGGATAAAAATGTAAAAGTTATTATTGCATTGTATGTTGACGATTTCTTTGTATTTTCAAATAATCAAAAGGAAACAGATTTGTTAAAAGAAAGTTTGTCATCTAAGTTCAAAATTAAAGACTTGGGATGTATTAAAAATTGTTTAGGTATGGATGTAGCAATGGATAAAGAGAATGGTATTATAACTTTAAGTCAAGAAAGGTATATTGATGAATTACTGTTAAAGTTTAATATTTCTGATTGTAAGTTTGCAGATACACCTATTGAACCTAAATTGAATTTAACTAAAAGTGAGAATTGTGATAAAAAGTTACCTTATCAGAAACTAATTGGTTCGCTTATGTATATAGCTGTGCTCACACGTCCTGATATTGTATTTTTTGTAAATTTCCTAAGCCAATTTAACAATTGTTACACAAAAGAACATTGGGCCTATGCAAAGAGGGTTCTAAAGTACTTAAAGAAAACTAAATCTATGTGTTTAAAGTTTTTAGCTAGTGGTAATAATCAGTTAGAAGCTTTTGTAGATGCAGATTGGGCAAGTAATGTAATTGATAGGAGATCTTATACAGGATATTTCTTTAGAATGTCGAATTGTGCAATATCTTGGGAAACTAAGAAGCAGGTTACTGTAGCATTGTCAAGTACGGAGGCTGAATATATGGGCATTTCAGAATGTTGTAAAGAGGCTGTTTATTTGCGAAATTTGTTATTTGAATTAACTGGAGTAACTTATCCAATACCAATATTTAATGATAATCAGTCAGCCCATAAGTTGTCAGCAAATCCTGTCCACCATAAAAGGTCAAAACATATAGATGTGCGGTACCATTTTTGTAGAGAAAAAGTCGCTAATGAAATTGTAAAAATTAAATACTTGTCGACTTCAGAGATGCCCGCGGATCTACTTACTAAAGGTTTATGTAAAATGAAACATTATAATTTTTTAGGAATGTTTGGTTTATTTGATAAAAATTATATGTAATGGATATATGTATTGTTGTGTGTTTGCATCTTTTATTTTGTTAAGTGGGGATGTTGAAATGTATAACAAAATATATATACCTACTAGCGCCATCTGATAGACTGTGTGTTAATATTGTTTTTACAATAAAGTGTCAGTTGACAGTTGTTACCCGACCTCTGTGCGTATCATTTACAATAACTAATGCCGATTTTATCGCTTTATTGTACAGACACTCTCCATTGTGACATTGTACCTTGCGTACTTTAACTTTGTACATTGAAACGGTCGTAACTAGACTGTAGAACTCCCGTAGGACTATGTGAGTATAAAAATGGCCGGTCTGCATTTATATAAGCAAATGCCTAAACCAACCAACCATTAGATAATAATTATTATAAAGAAGTATAAAGTAAATTATTTTTGTAAGAAGTAATTAATATACAGAAATAAAGCAGTGTTGGCCTAGTGGCTCCAGCGTGCGACTCTCATCCCTGAGGGCGTATGTTCAATCCTCGACTGTGCATCAATGGATTTTCTTTATATGTGCGCATTTAACATACACTCGGTCGGTGAAGGAAAACATCGTGAGGAAACCGGCTCGCCTTAGACCCAAAAAGTTGACGGCGTCAGGCACAGAAGGCTGATCACCTACTTGCCTACACTATTAGATTAACAAATGATCATGAAAGGGATACAGAAATCTGAGGCCCAGACCTAAAAAGGTTGAAGCGCCATTGATTTATTTTAATATACAGATATATTAAGACAGTAGCGATCCGTGCCAACTTCGCATCGTATTGAACTGTGATTATTCAAATAACTTTAAATAATCAAAATGAAAGGCTATACTGGCCATTCATGTTTTTTTATGCTAATTATTTTACCAAATTTAAAAAAAAAGAACGGTGCTATTCTTCCCCATAGCTTAATATTATCGTGCGACATAGTTTTTAATTGTTATAATATAAATCATTTGATTTCTCGTGGCGTAAATCCTAAACCTTTGCGAAAATTACTTTAATTCCTGAAAAACTTTATTTTCAATGGGATTTATATAAAGAATATATAAGGGTTTGAAATGTAGAATTCCAAATTCTGTAGTCTGCACGTTGTTACCATTGTTTACCTACAGAAAACAATATCTGTTTTATATTAGATCAAAAAGCAATATTCCTAAATTGTGCCTTAAAATTATGAACCACAAACTGGGCCAAAATATTCACGTGAACTCGAAAACGCAATGTTTTCTTTTTGCAGTAAAATTGGGGTAGGGAGGAAAATTAAAATTTAATATCACAAAACCTTTAGAAATGAAGAAAGTCGGGCAGCGTATTATTTCAAGTGAACATTAGAGTCGGGATATTGCCGTGGGCAATTTACTGGCCTATCTTCAATATTAAAGATTTCATTAAATCATGCGTTTCGCATTAAAACGACTTGATATCATTATAATGATTATGGTGAGTTCTGACCCTTATTCGTGCGGTCCAAGTTTAAAATCGTTGTAAACTGGATACTATATTCCATATAAGGAATTGCCTTTTTTGGAAAATACACCGCGGCACTGTGAAATTAAGATATATTGTTATATATCAAATGAAAAGCCTATGAGTAATTTCTCAAGATGAAGAAAGTATGAATTATCGAATCTGGAGAGGCTGTGATTGTGTGTACTAAATAAAACATTGTTATACCCGACCGCATCTTTTAAATTTCTTGTTTATTAGAGTATAATACTTTAATGTGTTGCAGAGTCACAATCAAGGAAGAAGAGGACAAGACAATCTTCTATGCATTCCAAGCCTTAGGTTAGGAAAAAATATATGGTTATGAGTAGTTTACGTATCCATTTTGAAAGATCGATACATGATTTAAATAACTTCGCTCGATAGAAAAAAAATCAATAGCCAATTTTTGACACTTTGGATTCATTTTATGACGAAAATGTATATAGAACTGATAAAAATACGTTAATTTAATGTTTTACATAACTAATTGTTATTACGAGCCGGCGCTCAGTGCTCCAGCTCTTCACTGCGCCCCGCAGAGTCCACCCCGAGACACTGACACAGCAATTCGTGCTGGGATAGGACCTTAACTTTAAAGAAGAAAATATTCGATTATGACTCGCAATCGAAAATAGTAAGTGTTGGATTGGTTTTCAGCTGTACATTAATTATTATAATCGCTAACACTCAGTATTTGAGTCTAAATTTCTCATAGTTTATTACGGGGTCCACAAGCCTCAAAGTACTCCGCTTTACGAGTGGACGATAAGACTCAAATTACCACGCGTCCTGTTTATTATATGTTATCGTATGCACAGTGATGTGACAGCTTTATGACTTTAGAACCTCGTGATTCAGATATGGAAATTACGGAAGTTACGTTTGGCTACCCAAAAGTAACGCCTTGAGTGCTATATAAATGTATATTCAAAACCGTTTTCTGTTGATCACGCTTTAGGTATTTTAACTGTAATTACGGACCACGCAGATATTACCTATCATCCCTACATGCAGTACAGCAAAATAAAAAACATTTGCTTCAGTTCTTCGACCCCATCAAACGTTTTAAAATGTAGCGTAATATAGCAACAGTGGGCGGTATATATCTATTACTATTTATTAATCAATAAGTAACAATTTATTATCTTAATTATGGGAGATTACCGTAAAAGTGAAATAAGTAACAAATTTACATCATAAATTTAGTCAAACATCAATTTTGATTATACATTAAAAATAATAGGGTTTCATGATTGAATTATAATAATTAAATTTTGTTATATAATGTTTGTACCATGAGCCATAAGGTCTGTAATGATACTGAAACAAGTATTTTCACGTGTGAAATGTTTAACCTCAGTAACAGTTTTTTTAATTAGTTATTCGGATAACTTATATTTAGGAAAAGCAATATTCAAACCTTTTTAATTTAAGGGGGTTTTGAAACAATTATTTTCTCGATGTTGAATTAATTTTTAGTCCCTTAATCGCTAAGGTAGCAGAATTCATCAGCTACATTAAGCCCACGGGTGTTATAATTATTACGGAGTCTGGGCCAAGAAAGGGCCCCGGAGGGACCGAGGGTAGGATTAGGTATTAATTAATGTTGGTTGCATCTTTGACGTGACGATTCGACCCTTACATTGCTTACGTTTTTCAAAGACAGTTTTATTAGATTAATTATGTGGTCTTAAACTTTAGTATATCGGTTGTTTATTTTAAGTTTATTCGACCGTTAGACTAGTTTTTCTAATATTTATTTATTGGTATGGTGAAAGTATAGGGAATACTTTCCCATAAATATAAACATCAAATATAGTATAATAACTAAAAATTTATTAATTTTATTTACACAAATACAGTATTTACAATTTTTTTTTTAACCGGTACTATCTACCAGGCGCCAACTTAAATCTTTAATATGCGCCTGTGCACTTGAACCCCACGGCCCAAGAGTCTCTACTCCAAAGGGAACAAAATTGAAGTTGGAGGAAAGACTCTTATATTTGTGCCGTTTGTTATTTTTTGCCTGCTCTGCGGCCGCGCCAGCTTTTTTGCTTGTCCGAAGGAGATGAGTCGGGGCAATTGTGTTTTGTCTTCTTTTATTCGACTTAATTGTTGTTGGAGTCACTAAACCCCTCAATAGAGCATAAGACCACCACATATCAGAATATGTTTAGTTAATTTTATATTCTTGTTAACCTCTCCGGTGTCAATAATGTTTCGCTCCTTATCTCGAACTCCGTCTCCGTGTTAACACATATCATCATACAACGAGAATTATATATAGAAAGATGTTACCATATTTACGTCGTTTATTTCTATATTAAACATGGAAAGACACGGAAACTTTTTGTCATCTAATATTATTATTCGTAACAAACCAATCAGCAGAATGGCCATTTTCCAAATAAAAGTTAACAAAACGATTTCAATATAAATTTCAATTAACCACGATCGAGGAAAACAGAATCTGATTAAATTCATACAAAAGGCCGAAGACTAGTAAAATACACTCAGCGATCTCTATTTCAAGACCAACTCAAAGATAAGACTTCGCAGAAGCTATAATCAGTTACTACGCTGTCGCAGCGACCCAAATTCTTGATCTTCAAAGCAAGAAAACGGCACCGTTTTGCTACTGCCTTACTATCTTAAGTATGAATACTAATATGAATCGTCACATAATGTGCGTATGTCTGTTAAAAAATATTTCACAATATGCATAAGAAGTATTGCAAAAGTTTATTGATTAAATTAAAATATATAAACAAAAAATTACGGTTTTTTTTTGTTCTTATAGCCACTGGGCGTCTCTCCGCTCCGTCAATAATTATAGAATTGTAAGAAAAAATATCTTTTTAAGTGCCTTGAGTTCTATCGTTGGGACGGCTACCGCATCTGCGAAATAGTCTCCGCTAAACCACAGTCGCGGCACTCAATGTGAAGGTATTTTCCAATTACTCTCGAATCCTTCAATTTTCCCCTCACAGGGAATTTATTAACTCCGTCTCTATCTCGTAGTGTTTAAATTCGTATGTGTGAATGAGAGAGTTGTAAGGTTTAGAGCTCTCACCGCTTCATTTTCAGCCGCCTGGGGCTACGTCTCGGTCTATGATACGTAAATTGAAAAGGTAATCTAAACTATTTGATATAATTGCACTAGCTAATTAAATGTTTATTTTGGGCACCTTTCGGAGATAATTTACTAAATATATATATTGTAAAGTATTCATTGCAGTTAAAGAAGTCTTCCTTAGAAATATTGTATTGCAACTAATTACCCGCTAACAACTCAGTGTTTTAAGAGTATTCAAAGGTTTGCGCTTGCTCTAGGAAAAATTTATTGATATTGAATTTCACCGTGATAGTCTGTAATGCACTTTCGTCAAGATTTCAAGATTATAGTTATACAGAAAATATAAATTACATACTGTATAATAAAAAAGTAAACATAATTTATATAATCGTACTTCGAATTCAATTTAATTTAATTTAAACAAAAAGCATTTTGTTAAAGCACCAATTAAACATTATCGACACAAAATAAATAGCTCATATACTGAAGTTTTCATATAGAAGCTATATATTAAGCTCAGTATTTGCGTGGTATTTTGTTTTAATAATTACTATTACAATTTATAAAAAAATCAAAAATGCATATGTAAGTCCTGGTTGTGTATGTATCGCACTAGGAATAAATGTCTTCCTATAAAACTTCAGAAAAAGAAATTCTTAATATAAATCTCATATTATGTATCCAAGAAAATCTTCTCAAGCCTCTAAATAATATAACATTAAGCTGTCCTCACTAAAACTAAAGCCTGCTTGATTGAAACGACTCGGATATTAAATTTTATCGGAGGTCACTTTACGCCAAAGGGACGCTCACTTGTAACCCTTACTTATCGTCTTAGGACCGTTCAAGGAAACTATCAAGAATTTTGTCCGTAGATTTTTCTAGGAGCAATTTATAAGGTCAAATAATAATAAACAAGCTAAAGGGTAGTGGCCTAGTTAATTGGGCGATCTAAACTCTGACGTCATGCACTCGTCTAGCTGTACATAGTGATTTATAATTTTAAAGCAAAATATCTAAACCAATGACGTGTAAGAACGAAAATCAATGCGAGAAATAGAAACTAGATCACCTGGTTGAAAGTAAGTATTATGGGTATATACCACGATATATTATACGATTAGTCAACAAAACCTAAATTTATTCACAAATTTGTTTTTGTTTTAACCTCGCTCGCTCGCTAGTGCTTGCTTGTTGTTGCTTATGCGTCCATGCTTCGGGTTGTCTTTCTGTATAATATGTCGTGGGGGCTGATGGCTGGCCGTGCGTGGTCATCGTGGACCTGTACTCTTGTGTATATAAGGATTTGTAATAATTAATTTCTTCTTCTTGATACTACGTTACATGCTCATATTTCACCGCCCCTAGCTGATAAAAATGAAACGGTTTTCTTATTTATTTATTCATGATTTTTATGTATGTAATTACAATAAATAACATGTGATGATGTGATGATGGTGATGTGGGAGCATGATATTATGTTTACAGGTGCTAACAAAAATGTTGTAATAAAATCCTTGACGATTTAAAAGAGTGACGGGCAGTTTTGCAAGTTCTTACGTCCTACGCCCTTAATTTGAGAACTGGAAGTAAACCTAAAATTAGAAGCATATTTTTTTTGACTTATGACACTGAGAAGTGTCGCTTTCGATTTTGAAACAGTTTGAGATACCTTTTAAGAGTACGATATTTTACATGTTATTGCATTATTCAATCCTGTATCAGTAGTCAGGAAGATAGACAAAATATTATAAAGTGACAAAAATATCTATTTATTTTTATTCAATACCTTTACATAAATTTTAGGACTAGGAATTTTGTCACTTTAAAGTGTAAAAATTACTGCTGACAATTGTTTTAAAGAGATGCTCACAACTTCAAAGGCCCCGAGGGTTGTGAGGGTCTGAAGGGTCCTCATCTGCTATGACTCTTCAAACTAATAGCACCGATTTTACTACCTTCGCTGGGCCGAAACATCAGTTGGAAGTTAGAAGCAGTTTAGGTTCTCGGCACAATCGAAGAAAGAAAAACCGGTTTTCAAAACATACTTTTAATAAGGAAAAAAATATTTAAAAAATAACATATATGTGTTTATTTATTCTCTTAAAGACCTTTGTGCTAAAAGTATACTGTACTAATAATATACAGTTATATTACAACTTTATAGTATTCTTAGAGTATTGAAACCTAATTTAGTTAACAATTGCCGCTTCAGTCTCAAGGATTTAGCGTTGCCTTAACCAGATAGGTTCGAATTATATTTCCATTAATAATTGTCTTAAAAGGTTACTGGCGTTGTCCATAATAAAAAGCTACATGTACGAGACTTGACTCATCAGAATATGATGCTTCTATTAATCTTTTAATTTTTCTTTAGAAGTATTTATCTTTAATTAGTTTAAGAAACAAACTGATAGTTATATTTATTGCAAGGATCGCCGCAACAATTAGCCAAGTTTTCACTTATTGCATTTCTTTGATGCCAATTGGAATAACCGTTAGTGAGGGGGCCCTAATGAATATCTTGGGGAACACTAATCCACTTCGTGGAACGTGACCTGACACGGCTTGATTATTGTGCAAACATATCTTTATTTTATATTAGGTCCTTCCATATGAAATTTACGTTTAGTCGTACTGGTCACATTGGCCTCATATATCTCCTCTTTGGATATGAATTCTTCGAAAACCATTAATTTCATTTTCCCGTTTTAATTTTTTTTCCGTGCGTCACTACATTTTTTAAATGGAAAACATAAAATATCGCGTTATGTACGACTACGAGGTCCACCGTGGAACTAGTGCTGTAGAAATGGCTCGAAGGATTAATGATGTGTATGGCGGCGGTTTCGCAAAAGAAAATACAGTGCGTTTTTGGTTCCAACGTTTTCGTTCTGGAAATTTCTGCAAAACAAGCCCCTTGGACGGCCGGAGACGAAAGTTGATGACGAAGAATTATCAAAGTCAAATGTTTATTAAATACTTTACAGGTGACATGTTATAATTTTGTTACAATGAGGACCTTGGTTAGGAACAGCAACGTTGTGAGAGGGCATGCTTTATTATACTCAATTCTGTTCTTAAACATTTTTAATCTTATAATTAGATACATTATTTGTTTATTATATTTGCATAGGCTTAACGTTGCGACAAAAGAGTTGTGCTTAACATTATTAATACTTAACTTATATAAATAAATTAAAATATCAGTCAGATACTCTGTAAAGGTGTAATAACATTTCTTATTTATATAAGAAATGTTATTATTAAAGGAATTATTATTAATTCCTTTAACAATTTGATAAATTGAAGGCTATTGTGGTAGCGGATCCATCGCAAACTACTACTAAATTAAATATTTACAATTGCTATCTCTGCAATTGTACATATTATTCAGTCAGATATTTTTAAAAAATCTACCTTTCGTTCCTCCCATACAAAAAGCCAATTTCATATGTACGGACCCAATATATTCTTTAGGATCTCCTTAAACGACTTTATAGCTCAGTGGCATTGCCTTGAGTTTAACATATTAATTTGAAGTATTAATCGCAAACGTCTAGGGTATCTGTATTTCACGTATTAATAATTTATAAAACCTAACAAAAGGAACAAATTGAAAATTGTCAGAAGATTTTACTTTGCATTGTTAGTACGCAAGTGTAAGAATTTTCAAATAAATAAATTAAATATCATTGGAATGTAATAATTTAACAACACATGAAATAAATTATAACGTGTTAAGCTTTGTCATGTAAATAAAGCGTAATTTCATGAATTTGTAATTGCACCTACGTGATTATTCATACTTTATTATTAAAAGTGTTGTAATGGGTTAAAATGATTATAAACAAAAATACATTGAATATGGCTTAATGTAGCAGTCCAGTCTAGTCTTAATAAGTCATTGCACAAACTTTTTAAATCAAATCAAATTTAATAAGCAAAAATAATAAACAGATGTCGGCCTAGTAAATTATATATTCCCTGTTCTAAATGTAAAACATCTATTCATAAGGTAGTAGTCATAAAAGCAAATACTTCTAGCGCTTTTTAACGTTCATCATTTTGACACATTACACAAATCGTAAAACAAAAATCGCGGTTGATGAAGTTGTGCCTAAAGTGAGAGCTGTGAAAATTAATATACATTTATTAAAAGTCCTTAAAAATAAAATTAAAAGTAATTTTTAGTATAACTTCAAATTAGTATTTTGCTTATATATCAACTACTTCGCGTACTTGTAATAGAATGCCTTTCAATTACATTTTAAATATTAGATATATTTTAGCGGCTATGACGCTTATGCGGTACCTTATTTTTTTAGGTCAAAAGCGGCCACGTTTACATAATAAAATGTTGTCTTTCTTTCTACGTTAATATGTAGTACTTAATAATAATACTATATAGTAATCTAGTGTTTGGCGTATTCGGTACAATGAAGAACTTTATAACATCCTAGACGACGCCAAAATCGTCCAATTCATAAAGTGCAACAGGCTCAAGTGGCTGGGACATGTGCACCGAATGGCGAACGACAGAACCCCAAGGTCCTTACTAAGCCCACAACCCGGTGGCAAGAAAAAACCCGGTAGACCGAGGCTGCGTTGGTAGGATGGTGTTGTCAAATACCTCGAAACAATAGGGGTTCGCAATTGGCCGCGGGAAGCACTAGATTTGAGATTGAGAGATTGCGATGGCGAAGTGTAATTGAGGAGGCTAAGGCCCACAAGGGGCTGTATAACCATTGATGATGATGATATAGTAATCTTAAATGGCTAGGTTTAATTTTCGGGAAATAAGTGTATACTGTATAATGTATATACACAAAAAAATAAGGTTTAACTTCCGGCCTAGACATCAACTTGATAAAATTTCAGTTTTAATGTAAATTATAGAAACGCTTTCAATAGGGCACTACATTTACACTCATAAACAGTTTACGACGTCTACCAGCGGTGGCGATTACAATCGTGCATTTATTTTATAGTGTCATTATTCCGCTATAGCCTGGAGCTTTGAAAAGACACGATTTTATTTTTGTTATCTTGTATCTGTGGCACGGCACTACCATGAAATACATAGATAATGTGCATATTTATAATTGTACATTTGTGATGTTTACACTTACATAACTAACAACTTGTATAAAGATTTATTATATGGATATTCTGTGAATAGAGTATGTGGTGATGGAAGAAAAAATGACAAAACACTCTTGCTTCGAAGACATTTATTTTTGAAGTTCTATGTTTAAATTAATTACTTAAAATTAATAATATTTTATTTTAACTTATTAACTACAACTAACGTTGTTTATAACCAAAGATTAGATAACACAAATTTAAAAGAATTCCTTCAATAGGTAAACTAAAGGTAATGCTAAAACTATAGTAATATGATTAGGATGTAGATAAAACCTATTCTTAGCATAAACTTCATTGAGAAAAACAGGAAATGACGAATAATTCAGTGTGGACCGGAAGTCGGCCGGAGACGCCGCGTGCGCCCAAAACTACAGATTCAATTATTTCTCATTTCGAATCACAGACTATGAAATGTAGGTATGCCATAAGTACCAACAGTAATTTTAACTTTTAAAAATAACCATCGAAAATCTTCGATCGAATCGAATAAATTAAAAGGTCTATTACAGTTACTCTGAAATAACGAAGCATTCTAATGGTTAAGAATTTTTTAAACCGATTCAGTAATGTTTAAGTTTATTCGTTACAAATATATGTACGTAAACAATACAAATAGCTTTAAATTCATTCATCAGTTCAAGGCAGATTAATTTAAGGTAAATTTGTACCATTTGATTATTGTCACACAATATTAATTATTATATAGGTCACTTCGAAAACATCACATAAAGTCGTTTTTATTGCAGCAGGCGTATTTTTTAAATATCTAACAATAATTATGGTCTTAATAATTATAATAAATATAGTGCGTCGAAATTCTAAAATTCTATTAAAACTACACAAAGTAGCAATAGGTGCATGATATTTACTATTTACACTAAATACTTTATTTTAATCTGTGTTCAGAACAAATGACCGTAAAAGTTAAGCGATAAATTGCTTTTGAAGGGAACCCGCTGAGTAATGAGTAGGGAGGTTTTGTTAAGAAAAATTTCAAATGGCGCGAAGGCTTCGATTTGAACAACGACATTCCATCTTTAAAATTTCTAAAGAACAATGAGTTTTTAATTTGCTACTGTTATTATAGCAGTCATTAAAAGTTAACTGTTGCTTAATGAGAACCCTTTTGCTCTTAATTTTGCGAAGATCATTTACTTATAAAATAAGTATATTAGATACTGATTATTTTTTAAAGGAATTTAAAAGGATCTAACAAAAGCTTGCAATCTAAAAAGTGATTTTAGTTTTTTCTTAAAATAATAACAACCTTATTATCTAATATATAAAATTCTCATGTCACAATGTTCGTTCCCATACTCCTCCGAAATGGCTCGACCGATTCTTATGAATTTTTTTATAAATATTCAGTAAGTCTTAGAATCGGCTACTATCTATCTTTCAAACCCCTAAATGTTAAGGTTGGTCCACCCCAAAATTCTTATTTTTATTTTTTTATGAAATAGCATACCTACTAAAATACATACAACCCTTAATTTTCACCGCTCTACCATCAACCCTTATTTTTTATTATAGTAGATAGTTATTTTTATGGAACTAAAAAAATTGCAAAACAACGTTTGCCGGGTCAGCTAGTATATTATAATAACAAAAAATATGTACAGTAAAATGAGATTTGACATACTTATGACTCCTATTCTTGAAGTAATAAATTGTACATAACACTTACTATTATTTTACTACTTTTGCGCAAGTATAGTTTAGGGAGCATAAAACAGAAACAGAAGAAGAAGTTGCTTAAGATTGTTAGTCATTGTGAATGTATACGTAATGTAGATATAAAGTTTGAATCGAGAGTGAAAATTTTGTTTTTGAGAAGGTAAACGATGAACGGTACGAGTACGTTTTCTATTATTTAATCGACCTACTTACTTCTATTTATAGTTTGCGATCCTCAGCTATGTTTACGGGGCTTTAAAAATTCATAGACACAATGTGATGCACATGCAACAATAATGACAGTCACATTATCCACTTGTCTGGGATCCTGCGCCTTTACTCACGTTCCATTAGAGGAAGATTGAAATAAAAGCAAAGTGTATAGAGAATAGAAAATGTGCAACATTGCACTGAAATTAAATAACGTATCAAGCACTGTGTATGTTAGAAGAAATGCCATATCCAGTTGTAACTTGTAAAGTATATGATAGGATACAAATATTTCATACACACACCATAGATTCTCTTTAAATACGACTATGTAGCTGTCTGCGGACGACGGTCAGTTGTAATGAGCCCGCTGGCCATGCTTAAAAACAGGGAATAAATTTTAGTAACGAATTATTTTTTATTGACAAAAAATAATGAAGTAAATATACTATAAGCTAATAAATATGAATGAGATCGGTCCTAGGTACTTTCTTCACAATCTAACAACACAAATTATTTTTTAAACGTTTTGACGTTTTTAGGAATCGTAAGCAATCGTGGTCACCCAGAGACGTCAAGTTGACAGATCTAATTAATTGTGTGTTAAAAGTTTAAAAAATCTGTCCTTCTAGATTAGTTTGAAATCAAGAAACCTTTTAGAAATATCTTCGCAATTATTTGATCAACTTTATTTTCAACCCATGGAATAGTTTATCGTTTTTTTATTTAATAGGCTTTATTGTAGTCTTCAAGTATAATTAAATAATTATTATCTTTTTTCCCTTTATTTGATACCTTAATTTTATCTGAGTTTATAAATATTTACAAAAGCCAACTGTTATGCGGTGTTTCTTAAGTTTAAAAAATACCTATTACATGTTTGATATAATATTACGTACAGAAAGTCCACACTAAAGTATAGTCCTTTTCATGAAAGAAGTCCCCCAGACGCGGCGCTGCAATCGCATGACGTAATGTTGCCATTTATGAGTAAAAAATTTACCTATTTTATTTACATTTAGCAGATGTAATTTATCAAATAATATTATTTTCTGCATACTTCGATGAAACAATATTTCTGTTATGTAAAAATTATATTTTTATTTACTTAAATTAGCGGTGTTCTACCTACTTACAGGGAAAAGATGAGAAAATAGGGTAAAAAAAAGCAATACAATTTTGTAATCAGAGTTTTATTGCATAATTGTTGGGTTACAATTTTTTTCGAAGTACAAGCAGCTGTTATACCTTCGTTTGTAATTCTTGTTACAGTTTTCTCTGACACACCTGCAATTAAATTATGAACAATTAAAAATAATAGTAACTTTCAGTTTATAATGCTTATGTAATATGTAATATATGTTTTAATTTCAATTACCTAGTTTCATCACGTTATGTATTTATTCAATTTTGTCGTAAAAACAAATTTATACCTTAAAAGTCCCATCAATACAGCAAAAAATTATTAAATGGCAACTCTAAAAAGTACCTGTTATGGCGGCAACTCTCTTCCGAACATTGTTTAGTAATTAGTGGTATTAAAACACCTTGATTCTTATGTTCCGCTTCACAGAACTCTTTCACCTTTAATATCATTTCTCGAGCCGAACTTTTTACAACTTTTGGCATTGTAATAAATCTATAAATGCACTAAGCTAGTTAAAAATTCACAAAAATCTACCACAACAAACGAACTTGATAACATCGACGAATGACAACATTGCCGACCTGTCAAATTTAGTTCCAAAAATGACCGCGGGACTTCTTTCATGAAAAGCACTATACTTACATGTCGAAAAACCATAACTTATAGCGGTACTTTAGTACCGTTGATAATTATTTTATAGAGTAAATAAAATTTAAAATCCCATTTAGAATTTTTGAGCACGGAAATGTCGCACCTCGAACTTTAGATGTATTAAAACGCCATCTTGCGACAATTTATGAACTGCAAAGTGCACTCTTCCTTTTACACAAGCAAAAAAAATAAAAAATTATAGCTAGATAGCGCTACCTTATCCTCAATAATTCCACGTAAACATCATTTTATGAGATAACTACGTTATGCCTTTTACTAATTATTACGATACAAAACGAATCTTACAATAAATAAATGTATTTGAGAGATTCGAATATATATTTTACTGCGTTTTATTTTTTTATACATAATTTATAAGACCTAGTCTAAATAACTCGTGTTCATACTCAAGAATAAAGAAGTCATATTTGTCACTGTCAAACCAGTCTTCAAAATCCAATGATCAAACAAATAGAAAAGTGAAAACTGGTGAACACTTTGTCTTTCTCAAATATTTTAGTTCAGCTTAGAAAATTACTGACAGTTTTGAAATAATTGTGCAAATTATCGTAAAATTAAAAAAATGAGCTGTTTCGAAAATATAACAATGCCTGACTGCGCATGGTTTGAGGCTGGAGAAAAGCGCAACGTTCTTGCATCCATATTCTCTGGGCTTTTGGTATGTTTTGATGAATCATATTATTGTATTTAACTTAAAAGGTACAAATTTTTTTTGTTTCAAATTGTGATAATGTAAGTATGCTAAAACGTCCATTATTAACTGTTATTACATAAAACTATTAATATCTTTTCAGTTTTTTACGGGCTGGTGGTTTATTATTGACGCAGCAGCTGTGTATCCAGGTGATCTACCGAATGCTTCGCATGTTTGTGGAGTCATGGCCACTCTGTCTCTTCTGATGGTCAATTCTGTATCTAATGCACAGGTACATTTTGTATTTTAAGATGAAACTTCATTAAAACTAAATCCAAGTGAACTGGCAGTTGAAAAGAAACTGTTTGATGAGCCATTGAGTAGCACTGCAAACCTCTGGATCTTGGCCACAAAACAGATTGCACAACATATATATCTTCACCATACAAGGAAGCTTTACTTGTTTGAGGTTTTTCTTGACTTTTGAGGGTCAAGAAAATATTTAAATTGCAGTCAAAACAGAATGCCACACAGCTTGTCCAAGTCATCATATTTAATAGACATTAATAATACAGTATTCATTTTTATAAACTACTAGGAATAGTCCATGCCAGGTTGTGGCACATTGTGATTGATTGGTTGAGAAATGAGAAACAAAACAAAGAAAACATTTCATATAAGCTTAATTTTGCAACACGTGGAGAAAAAGAATGAAAAAACGTAAAAACAATCCTTGATGCAGATTACAGATAACCTTTTGAGTTTTTGAAGCTTACTCAAACCAACAACATTTTTAAGATTAATCTTTATTCAGTGTAGATTTCTCAATATTTTGCAAAACATTACCTTATTATTCACATTTAAAATGTATATTACCATAATATTTTAGGTGAGAGGGGAAACATACACTGGAGGATGTATGGGTCCTCGAGGAAGTAGGCTGTGGCTGTTCCTTGGCTTTGTTATTGGATTTGCTTCACTTATTGCTGCTTGCTGGATACTTTTTGCAAATTATGTTAATGCTGGTAAGTGTAACAGTGTCTTCTATAAATTTTACTGCCCATGATGCCCAAGAAGGTAAATAGGGCATTGACTTGAGTGCCGTTGGGACCTATGGGCTCAACAAGTTAATGTGTAGTTATGATGAGCGAGTACAGATTTTCAAAAATGTTAAAAAATCACTTACAAAGAAATACTCAAGAACATCAGATGTTATTAATGTATGCAGCCCAAATCTTTCTGATCTAAGAAAAATATGCCAGATTATAGTGTGGGGGTGGCCATACAAAGAAAATAGAAAAAAAATCTTATTGTTTTTTTTTATAAATTTGTTATTGAAAATATTAAACATAATTAAAAAAATAAAATATGACATAATGGGTAAAAAATTTAATGAATATTTTTAATCTTCATTGTTAGTAGAATCACCTTTATGTCATGCTCAAATTGTGAGATTATATCTATATATATAAAAGAAAGTCGTGTTTGTTACAACACTTATAACTCGAGAACGGCTTGACCGATTGCCATGGTTTTTGATTTGTAGGATTTGTTTCCGTCCCGAATAGCAGAATAAGCAATAAAATATCGGATAAGTTATCGAATAACAATAAATAAATTAATTAATTTTACGAATGCAAAAACCATATGGTGCCATCTGTTGACAAAACTACGCATCATTTTACGTCGAATTCGTGTCAGTTCAAGAAATTCCGATCTTGAGGTGAATGAGGAGATGCATAACCATGCTTTGATCCTGATCAAAAGATGTTGAATATCAGAAAGTGCTGAACATGCAGTATCGCCATATTGACGCTAGAGAGAAGATGCCTAATGTGTAAAACTGCCATTCTTCTTTCGCAATGGCAAGCAATAAAACATTGCTGTATTTGCAAAAAAGTTGTATTAATGTAATACTTAACATTAATGAAATCCTAAAATAAGTTAAATTAAAGTAACAACGATATTATAAGGTTGTAGGGCGGAACGAAGTTAGCCAGGTCAGCTAGTGTTAGATATATTGTGAGAGTGAAACGCACACCTTTACCTTTTTTGTAAGTGATCTGATTGGCTGCTCTAGATCTTTGACCTCCTGCTCAGGTATGGTGGGAGTACATCACATGTTGAAAGGTTGCCCCCTTATGTTATTCTGCAACGCATGCTTAATCCCGAATTCTCCACTTGGACCAAGTATGTGAGTGTGGCTTCAGAAAGTGTGAAGTTTCCCCCACCATACAAAATTTGGCCAAAAGCCATGTACAATGAATTTGTTGGTAATTTTACCAAATTGTTTTGTCCACACCAATATAATATTAAATTTAAATATATAAGATACTGGACAATGTTGGGATTAGATACTAGATTTATTTTCAAACTATTTATTGCAGGAAGCAGTAAGCACACATGGCCTGGAGTGAGTTTATTCTTACAAAACGCTTTTATATTCGCTGGATCTTTGGTGTTTAAGTTTGGCCGCACTGAAGATGTATGGGGTTAATTATGAACATAGTATAAGGTATATTATTCTCTTGTAGTATACTAATTTTTTGTTTGTGTTGACTGAATTTTAGCAGAATATAGTATTGTCAGTCTGTCACCTTATGTTAAATAATTTTCATAATTTTAGTTTATCAGAGATTTTTATCATTATACTGTTGTCAAATATATATCTCATTTAATTTGTTTAATATAATTCTCAAACGTATGCTAAATTATAAAAGAAAACAATAAATTGTTGTGAAAATGGTAAATTTGTGTACAGGGTGTCTCCCTTTAAATAAAATAAAAAAGTATTTATAATAAACTTTCTAATTTCTATAAATAATACCAAGATAAAAATAGTAAAGCCTAGGCTTTAAACAATAATCTTAGTATTTAATTGTCAGATTGGAGATTAAAAGTTAAATAAGTTTGCCTTTTGTTTTATGCATTATGATGGCTGGTATATACTCGCTGAGATGTCTCAACCTGAGCAAGAATCGGTTAATTCGCCTCTTAAACTCTCGGCCGCGTGTCCGTTCTATGTAAACGACACAAAAATTGGCCAGAGGCTCTCATCGCGTGTGTTATGCCAGAGTTATGATAAATTTAATATTTTTAGCCAAAAATCATATTTCATAGATTAGAATCCTATTATTTACACAAATACTCTTTCTTTCCTTTTTTATAGTATTTTTTAATTATTATGTCTCTACAAATGGTTTGAATTTAAATCAAACTGTTTATTTAATAATTATTAAAATAGCAATTGTATGTAAAATATTTTGTGTTATTTGAATTTTAAATGAAACAATTTTCATTTATTAATAAAATATATTTACACTGTAGAATACAAATCCTGATTTGTAATATAATTAATCTTAATGTACATTAAACAGAAATAAATAACTATTGTTTTGGTAAACTTAATAAAGATCTTATAATAAGCATAATATATAACTGTGTTTCATTTCAATGTTGTTGTAAAATATTTGTTATAAATTAATTATTTAACTTTCAAACAAAACAATGTTAAACTACCAAATTCCTTATATCCAGGGTAAATTAAGCACACAAAATATATACAAATTAAAATTACTCTTCACTTGTCTAAAAAAAGGAAGTCTAGGTCATGACCATATTACCGATTACTATACCAGTGCAGTTTTATAAAATCAAGTTGATCTTGTATGTCATTGTATGTTGCTCATATTATTATGAAATTTGTCAGGTCATTAAATCATTGGAACTGCAATTTCTCTCTTGTGGTTGTATTTTCTTAGAACTTCAGTATTATTAACACAATTTAGTTTTGACTCCTGACTCCTTCGACACACGTTCTTCCACCCTGACCATTTGGTAGGCAAATTTGATCTGAATCACAGTTACCATTTCTGTATTGACAAACATTGCTCAAAGCTGGGCACTCGTTGGGAGCGGCAGAAACACCATACAATCTTCGAGAGGCCGTCGCTATTGGCACCTGACCTTTCACCTGCGTGAATGTGTCTATGGACTCAATTTTTAATCTGTAATTGCATTAAGTCAATTAGAATATAAAAGTTTTAATTCGACTGATGATTAAAAAGATAATTCTTTTTGAAAGTTTTAATTCTGCTATTTCGTTTGTTTGGGTTTGTAAAAAGTATGAACCTGTAATTTTTTTGCAGGTAGCCTGAATGTTGCTTTATTAGGCGTTACTGTTATAGTATAAGATCCCGCTATACAACGACCTTCACCGAGATGCTTATTTAATGAAACTTATTTTATATTTAATTTAATATGTCAATAAATATAATCCATATGGGTTGCCTAGCAAATTTCAGTCCAGAGTATGTTTAATTAATATTTAAAAAAATTAGCACGTAGTAAATTTTTTGAACTTTTTTCAATCAATATTTTTAATCAGGGTAGTATTATGTATGTATCACTATAACCTTCTTTTATACTAAAGATGTATATATACTTTAGTGTCACATAAAAAATATACACATAAATAATTAATTGATTAAAAACAACCTAACTTTTGCATATTCTATGGGCTTCATACTTTCGATTGGTATAGAATTTATCTAATAATCATACCGGTGAAATGTTTAAAAAAATATTTTTTTTTAAAATTAATTAAAAATACTCTGGACTGAAATTTGCTAGGCAACCCATATGGATTATATTTATTGACATATTAAATTATATATAAAATAAGTTTCATTAAATAAGCATCTCGGTGAAGGTCGTTGTATAGCGGGATCTTAGACCATTAGCAAAAGCATACTTGGCTACTTTTTATTTGATGAAATCTATAAATTTTGACGTAAGCTAAAATTTACAAGTGTGCCACCAGTAGGTATCGCCAGCCTATTATGGAATATTTTTAATATAAAATAAAGACTTACGTTTTCCAATCAGTCCAATAGAACTTATCACCATTAATTGCTAAACCGAATGGATAAGAACAATTGGGGGAGATTATTTCCTTTTCCATGTTGTCGATTCCAACACATCGAATACTGTAGAGACCAGCGTCAGCGTAACATAGTCTATCTCTAACCCAGTCTATAGCTAGAGAGTTCGGGAGTTTCACATCCGTTTGGTCTAAGAAAATCCCTCTTTGTGACCCATCCATGTTCGCCCATTCAATTTTGGGACCAGAACGATTCCAGTCAGACCAAAAGATTTTTCTAAAAAAAAAAAAAGGGTTAAGAATGGGGCTATTAATATCTATACTATGATTAGACGGAAGTAAAAGCTTACCCTTTTCCTGGGTGGACTGCTATTCCTCGTGGATTGTATATACCCTCCTTAGCAAATAATACCTTTCGAACCTTGGTGTCAAGGTTAGCTACTTCGATCGTTACTTTCTTGGAATCCGTCCAGAATATATTCCTTGCAGACCAATCAATAGCTATACCCTCGGGTGATTGAACATCTAAAACAAAAATATAATATCAATGTTTCGCCGTTGTACTAAATTAGGTAACAATAAAACAAATAAAACCTTACCGTTTGATAAAAATTGTTCGTAGCCAGAGCCATCATATGAGGCACGTTTAATAGTGTTTCCAACAACATCACCCCAGTATATTTTTGCGGATAAACAGTCTACATCGATACCAACAGCAATTTGATAGGTAGCACTATTGAAGGGGGTTGCGAAATTTCTTGGTGTTACTGAAAATGGTACTCTATATACGGAGGCACCGTCACTAGCAACCAGAAAGTTGCCGGCTTGTCTAGGATTAAGTTCGCACACACTGCCGTTTCCATTGTACCCAGAATTGCACTCGCATTCATATCCATCGCTAGTTTTAAGACATGAAGCGTGTATATCGCACAGGTAAGGATTTACCCTACAATTCATCTCTTGATTGCAGTTGTACCCATCACCAGTATATCCTTCTCTGCAAATACATTGATAAGTATGGTCAACTGGTGTGCAAATTGCGTTTTGATCACAATCGTTTAGAACGTCACATGTTCTTCCTTGAGGTACACACTGGGATATTCCCTCTCCTTCGTAACCATCATCACAGTGGCAATAATTAACGCCAATCTCTTGATCGAATAGACAGGATGCATATTCGGCACAAACAGCTCCATTACATAATTGCTTATCGGGAATACAAGCATCGTTCTGGTCTTTTATAAAACCGTCAATGCACTGGCAAATGTTTTGGTTAGTGTTAGGATCAGGCCGACACTCAGCGTTATATTCACATTGAGAAGTGTCAATGCAAATGAAATTCGGGCGGCAGACATATCCATCCCCATGGTAACCTGAATCACAGACGCATATTAAATCACCGGCTGCAGTTTCTATACAGTGAGCGCCGAGGCCGCAAGAACAGCTAGGTCCAGTTTTCTCTATGCACTCGTAGGCATCACCTTCATAACCCTCTGGACACACGCACTGTCCCTCATCTTGATCATTAGACAAGTAAGCTTCAGTTGGGAACGAACATATTGCATTTGGTGGGCAGTCAGTGTCTGCGTTGCACCTAACTGAAAATATAATCAAATCTGTATTTTATTTTACTATAAAGAGATGAGATTGGAAAAATAAGTAGGTATGTTTGTAATAGAATAATCACAGAAAAATAAAGTTTAAAAAATCCTACGCAATAATATAAAACGTGTGTGTTTTACGTGCACTTTGAAAACTGTTGATTACATAAAAATTATGTTCAACTTGTCACTGGTAAAAACGTAATGTTACTGCTAAACAGTACAAAATTAAAATCAAATTTTTTTAATCGATTAAACGTGATCAATAACCTCAATTTTTTGTATGCTTTGCGGTAATTGTGGTCGCTAACCAAGAAGACTAGTTAAGGAAATAAAGCAGTCATCTACTTAAAATGACCATTGATCTGTCCTACCCTAGACTTGTTAGTTTAAATTTAAACTTACTTGATGTATCATTATCCAACGGAACGATGGGCTCCTTAAAAGAGTCAATCCGGCACAAATCATTGCCCCTGTCGTCTTGATAATTTAAGTAGCCTTCGGGACAACTACAACCGAAGAAGTTACAGTTAGGCAATACATAAGTTGCATTGTAATCGGATTCTGTTGGTGAAGGGGTAGTTTCTACAGAATCAGGTACATAATAGGCCTGTGTAGTTTCGCTATCAATATTTTCAGATGGTGTTGTCACCTCTTCTACGATATCCTCTGCACAATAAAAGCCATCTCCGTTATATCCAGGATTACACTGACATGTTAAGGTGTTAGTAGAATCATAGCCGCAGTATCCATACGGAGAACAGCTACCACATTTATTTTCTTGACTCTTCCAACAATTTTGACCGTCACCAGTATATCCAGTATTACACAAGCAAATTGGATCTTCCCCTGGATTGTCTATACACTGAGCATTAGGACCGCAAATTTTATCTTTGCATCGCGACATCCAATTACAAGTTACACCATTTCCTTCGAACTGTTCGCGACATCTGCATTGGAATCCGCCTTCATGATTGAAACAGTCTGCGTTTATATCACAATTGTGCGTTCCAGCAAGACACTCGTCAATATCAATGCAACCTGTGTTTCCGTCAATATAAGTACTTGTAAATCCTGATTGGCACACACACGTAAAGGAGTCTCCTTGGGCGATACATTTGCTATGAGGATTGCAAGTATTTCTGCCCTCTATGCATGGATCCTCTTGACCAACGGGTACAATTTTATTGCTTGTTCCATATCTTACGATGTTTTCCCGTGTTTCATATCCTAGATAATTTTTAATCACTTTTAATTGTGTAGAAATATTTTCTTCATCTGAAAAGGGCACAAATCTACAAGTGTTGAAGGTAAAGGTTTGTGATACCCTTTGTACGTACTTTTGACCCGTAATTTTATTGGTAAAAGTTCTTGTTGATGCACTCTGAACTGTTCCTGCCTCCACAATTGTGTATTGTTCTTCATATTCAGATATTTCCAATCTACTTCCCGCGGGAATATTAGGTATTGTACCCCGAATATCACCTTCCAGTGTTATCTGATCAAAGACATCATGTCCCAAGAACTCCTGGTTAATAATAACTCTGTCACTTGTATCAGGGAAATAAATATCTGCGGTGTGATTGAAATGCGCACCAGTGAGTTGGTATCCATTTTTGGCTAATCCAGTCGGCTTTGCAAATAACCAGCCGACAACACTTCCGAAGACGCTTAAAAGTTGGAGACTACTACCCAGTGACGGTGGAGTTTGTGACAAGGCTGTGTAGGATCGGCCATCTGCCACAACAACGTATGCCTGTAAGTCAACATCATTGAGGTTTACGTTGTTTAGAATTCCGTTAAGTTTACCGTGAACCCTAAGGGGTAGATCGTCTTTGACGCAGGATTTTCCATTTCCATAAAAGCCGTCATTGCACTGACAACAAATTCCTGCCTGATAGTCGACACAACGCGCCTGAATATGGCATACACTAGGACCACTCTGTGCGCAAGTTTTCGATTCCTCTTCAATCTCAACTTCAATTTCATCGTACTGATCAGGAACGGCAACCGTTTCGTTCGGCGCTATGACACCAACTCGAAAGATATATTTACCGGGCTCTTGTGTGTTAGACCACCTAAAACAAATAACGTAAAATGATACAAAATGCCTATTTTCATTCAAATAAAGTTTCTAAAGCTAATATGTAAAACTTACGATACAATATTTCTGATCTGATGACTTCCAGAACCTCTTAGAGTAAACACACGTCCGTCTTCAGCAACAAAGCCAGCTTGTGCTTTGGCGTCGGGTAAACTGCCTGGTACAACATCTTTTTGTATCCATTGTATTTCACGCTCCGGGTACAACAGCTCCACAAAACTTTCATTACCATTACTAATAACAGCTATTTGGAAACTATTCGTACGATCTTGAATCTGATCGCTTGGGAATTTCACCTCGATCCACGTTGCTAAGAAAACGCTAGTTGGCTGAAAGTCGTCATATTCATGGAAATTCCTTTGTACACTATCAGCTGCCTTAAGTAGCACGTGTGATTCATTGGTTTCTCTAAAGTAAACAGCGCCTGATTGAGTTGTATCAATGTTAGTGTAGAACGCTGCTATTGATGGATAGGGTAGTGGAAACTCTGCGTTAAGGAAACTTGGTATGTCCGCTCTGAAGGACAGGACACCATAGTTGTTCACCTGTAAATAAGGATTTTATATAATTCTAAGGCAATTACATAATTAGCGGCTCTTTTTTGAACTGAATATTGTGGAGTGCCTACCACATTTAGCCCTAACCGCTGCCTTTAAATAAAAGGTTTAAAGAACAGAAGAATCTCGATATATGGTATTAATATTTTTCTTCAGCCCTAAGGCTATGAGAGAATCTGTGCTGTGGTGCTGTCATGTGGAGTGGCTTCCCATTGGAAGCATCTACTCATCTCCTTAGATCTACTGCCGGTCTTGTAGCTCTAGAATATGGTGACGTTTAAGTAGTCTCACATACTTGATGGTGAGTTGGCGAGCAAGTTCTTTCGGGTGAAGATTAACCGCTCAAACAGTATATAATGTTAAGTTAAAGACATCAGAAATGTGTATAACTATTTTGTTATAAAATTATTAACATAGATACATGTTGACCACATTGGCTTTGATTTAAAAGAGATATTATAATATGTACCTTTTTAATTTTAAAACATAAAAGAGTACATAGTAAGTTATCATATCGATTAGGTAGGCCGCAAATGACCCTAAAGATAGTCGTATCTCAAGACTACTAAAGGTCAGGAATCTTGCTTAGTTTTGATAAGACAGCATCAAATTTCTAGCGTAAGGTAAGTAGTTTTTGTAGGATATTATCTAATAATTTAATTATCGCATATACTAGACTAGAGGCACAGAAGCCTGATCACCTATTAAAATTTACATAATAGAAAATGTATTAAAACAAAACATTAATTTATTATTACAAAATATAATTAAACTAAGAACATAATTTTACATATAAACAAAAAAAAAAGAACATAGAACCTATTCGTTTTAATAAAAAAATATGAATAATGGATTGTATGTGAATTCAGCCAGTGTGCAACTAAATATATCAGCCTCACATGCAATAATAGGTATTCAGGGTACGCAAGACGCGCGTAAATAGTGGACCTCTAAGGACCTTAAATGATCACGAAACAGATGCAGAGTCCAAGATCTAGAGGTTGTAGCGCCGCTGTTTTTTATACAGGTTTATACTAGATTAGGCGTACTACCATAGTTGGACCTTGACCTGAAGACCCTGAGACCCTGTGTTCGAACCCTTTCTACCTACATTCTCTTTCTATGTGCGCAATTAACACTTACTCTTATCGTAAAGAAAAACATACTGGAGGAACCGACATCGAAAGACGACGAAAGCTGATCACTACTTTACTCTAGACTTTGGGTGCTGTTACACCGGATGTAATCAAATCGTTAAATAAATATTAATAGGATTAATTAAAACACTATCAGTCAGTGACCGCTCGTTATCCAACACCCACGTGAACTTCCGTTGCAATCTGCAATTCTTGATAACGCTCACTGCAAATTTTCGGAACCTTGCCCGAAGTTATCAACCTTTTTTGTCATATCGTTAAAAAAGCTTTAAATCAATTCTCTAAAACAAAAGAATCCGTTGCAATACATTACAAGGGAATAAAATAAAATTTCTAAAAAAAATACGTTTTACGCATTAATATTTTATTGTATCAAATATATTCGACACTAATAGGTTATTTTAGTGAAATTTGTATCTTAATAAAATGAATACATGGAACAACAACACATTTCGAAAATGGTGAATTATCCTAAGGTACGTAAGCAATAGTGATAAATTCGATGGTAATTTGTTTACGTGTTTCCACTATAACAAAGTCGTCCTGGCATTAATTAGTCTTTACCACAGTAATTTATTACTTACACTCTAATTTTGGCTAAGAGAGAATATATCGTTACATATATTGTTTTAATGCAAAACTAAGCCCATTAAATCGTCTCCGTAGGTACTTAGGTGTATTATTAAAAACTATAGGCCGCCGGAAGCCACAACAACGCTTGTCATTAAAAACATGACTCCGACGCATCTTAATTAAGCTATAGTGTATGTAGTTCTGCAATAATATGATGCCGGCTGGTCCGTATCCGCTCCATCCCTTGCCCATGAAAGTGCGGACCTGGATTCGCCAAAGATCCACAGAACTCCAAAATCATCGATGGTCTCAAAACGCAGACTTCAGACAGTCCAACATGGCTCAGCTAGCAGTTTACCCGCTAGTATAAAGCGACTTCTAAGCCTCAGACAGAACTAATCTCAAAACTAAAGGGACCATAAGGGCCCTCGTCTACATATTAAACATCTTTTAGTCCTAGGCGCGACAGACAGTCCAGGAATCAGTCACCCGCGTAGTCGTGGCTGTGACTTCCCAATGTGCAGAAATCCCCGAGGATTTCCGAGAACAGTGAGGTCGCGAAGCCTGCGAAGTGCCCGGGAGACTTCTGTGTTTCTAGAAGGAGCTAGGCTGACTTAGTTAGCCAAGACTTTAGGCACAACGGACCTAATGAGCATCTAAGTGCAGAAACTGAGTCCACTAACCATATACCATATATGTAGTTCTGAAACCAAATTGGGAAATGGACCCTAACACACATTATTCAACCAATACCTTTTGCTTCTTTATCTTTAATGAACTTGGTTATCCCATCTAGCTCTTTATCGAAAAAAACCCTTGCCGTTTTCGATAAAATATCTACGACTTGTTATAACGACGATTAGTATTTTGGAGTTGCTATATTTATATACAGCTGCGCTGGAAAGATTGGTAGCTTTATACCCACTTTTATAGAATGTTATTTTTCATTGTTTAAAATGTAAGAATAATTCATTCAAGTAACGACCATAAATTAATGTAATGATTTACATTACATTAATTTATGGTCGTTACATTTGACAATTCATTGTTAAGTTCGTTGATCTATTAAAATAAAATTACCACTTATAATTGACACGTGGATCGTGTGTATCCTATTTTTTTAAGATTCAATAATAATTAATTACCCTCCAAGGAAAACACATTACTTTTCAGTAAGTAGTGAGTACTTTACAGGAAGTAAGCTAAAATACAGGGATTATTTCAATAATTATTATAATATATTATATTAATAACAGTCGAGACATATGATTATTTGTTTTTAGTCGAATAGTTTGATACATTGGTTATTAGTTAGGGTTGTCTAGTGGACAATGATTTTTAGGTTTATTGTTAATATTATTATTTAATTATGTGCAAAAAATGTGAATAAATAAATGAAATACCTATACTCTAAATATTCGCGGGTTTAGTTTTGTAATTCAGCTGGTAAATGGACGTCAACACAAACAATTTAAAAATATTATCTATTTGTTCTTCATTCACTTCAATACTATAATACTTAATTCGTTGAAGACTCGTATTCGACATTAATAATTATCATACTAACAGGGCTTCGAAGAAACGCGAAGTCGTATGATAAAATATTCAATAATCAAATTCGCTCAAATCAATTGTTACAAACTAATTAATTGTGTAGAGATTCCATTGTATTTATTTATCGTATCTTAGACTTTTTTATAGGGTTGTTGTTGTAGGACTTGCCACCAGGTTGACGAACTTAAATCAAAACTAGATTGACTAAAATGATCGCAAATAAAATGAATGCCTATTATATAACAAAATACTTACAAATATGTTCTCGTAGGTCTCTCCGAAAAAGATGATTGGAATATTAAGCGGCAGTTCAGGTGAGGCTATTTCTGCGCCGCGTGGAAGTCTCTGGTCCAGACCCTGGCCATAGGGGTAGAATTGGTCCCGAGTAATGGCGCCCACGCACGCCACCAGACATAGTATATACGCGCCCGTCCACATGGCGACGTCGATTTCAACTAAGCCTTTATCGGGAACAGCTAACGACTCTGTTTATTTGCATACGATTTTGTCTAATGCTTTTTTCGGGGTTTACCCGCCCAGGGAAATGTTTATTGCTAATTTTCTTTGCGATTTTAAATCCAGGCCGTTGTTTTACTTATTTGGTGTTACTAACTACTTCGGTCAACTTTTAATGTGATTTTTTTTTTCAAGCTGTTCGCAAACTCGTATTTTTAATAAACTACGCTTATTGTTAGGGTTTTAAGAAATAGCTTTTGGTGAAAAGCGAAGGTCCGATTCCAAAAACATTGTGGATTTATGGATCTAAAAAACTTAGAAATTATGCGTCTATAATTTTTTTAAAATAGTTTATAGATAAATAATATATACCTGAAAGATTTTATTATCAAAGCTTACATTGGTTACAACAACTGTCGATAAATTTAAACTATGGGGCAAGACAGGATTTTACGATGGTTTAACTGAAATCTGGGTTAATATCCCATGACAACTGCTTCACGAGGAAGTCGATTTTATTGCTGGAACTTCTCAAGTTACCTCATTATAATAATAATAAAGTTTGTATGGCTTCAGTGCCTTAATGTTTAGCTATGATTTGATGTAAGATAATATTTGTTTATACTTTCCATATTTTAATATACTTAACTCTTGATTATACAATATTTAATGGTAACTGTATAATACCACAGAAAACAATGATTGTTGCTTAAAATGAAGTGAAACAATTTCCTGCCGAAATATTTCCAAATTTGTATTCTCAGTAGTCTCTGTATTAGAAATATGTATTATGTAAATGTTCACAAAAACAGTTAAAAAACAGTGTTTGCACAGAGCAGAGAAGACATATGTCAAGAAAATAGAAACAAAAATTATCTGAAAAGTATAAAAGTAATTGCAGGAAAATAGAGCATTGCGCACTTGTGCCAAATATAAACATTACATTTCACCCACTCACAAAATATTTCAGATTTTAAAAATATCTCATCAAATTTTATTTTAAACCGGATCGATGCATTGCATTTGCGGCGTTTTAAAATCTATTTCTCAGTATCACGTATAATTTTATCTTTGTCTTTACAGTGTTACACCTAAATACGTACTAATTAGGTACATATCTTGTAATACCAGCTGTTAAATACGTATTTTATCTGTTGCTCAATTGACACAAGTATTCGTCGTTTTTAGTTGAAAAACTTTTGCACGACACACAACTTATTATTTCAAATCACCGCTGATTTTAATTTAACGTATAGATGGATATTGTACTATTACTATTTTACGTTTATTACAATAACAAATTATATTATGTAGTGTTGTTTTTCCTTCTTTTATTTTTTATTAACTGTTTCGTATTTTATTCCTTGTTAATTTAAAATAATTGTGTAAATGTGGTGGCGTTGTTATTAGTGTCAGCAACTGCTCATTTTTGGTAATAAGTAATGCCAAGTTTCTTTTTTAGGTTGCTTAATTTATTTGATAACATAATCCTAATAAATTGTTTTGCTTTATTTATTTACTATCTATATACTTTGTGACCGCACTCATAAGTGATGCAACAGATTAAAGTTATAGTTTCTAAGTCTATGATTTCATATTCAAATGCACGATATTGTTTGTCCGCACGGACAGAAAGAAAAAAACCTTAGAAATTACTACATTACCTATTTAGATTTTAAAACATGCCTACCGGAATATGTAGTTGAAATTGAATGAAAAGGTGGAGGTCAAAGAGGCTAACGTACCCGCTTATCGTTATCAATGTAAAAATATAGTGCCCCTGACATTCACAAGTTAGTATTTATAAAACTGTAATAAAAATTATATTTTTTATATAATTATTATGTAAACAAAACTAATTTAAAAAAAGCGGCAATCTATTATATAAATAATGATGAGAAATATCTCATAATATATAATTTTTTTATTTAAAGACAAACGCGATGAATGATACATTACTTATTACAACTATCCCGTATACCTATTATCAAATTCTAAAATCTAAACTTGCAATATCCATGTCCTATCCTTGTACACCATGTACATAACCACTAGTGACGAATATCGGAAAGAAACTTCTTCGTTTCAAATATAGGTCGTAAAAAAATTTAAATTGAATAATAATGAAAAAATAAATACAATATAGTATGCTTATGGTATAATCGTTTCATTTAAGTAAACAACGCATTATAAGCAGTTCTCGCAAACATATTATCTAAAATGCCCTAATTACTTCGACAGCTGTTCGCGTCATTAATAAAACAGGATTTCTTGTTACAAACACTTGATGAACAATGTTTAACACACATTATAAATATATGGAAATAAAATACTTTTAAGATTACCCAAACGTTTATAAATTAACAACGACTACTGTATATTTGGCATTTTACCAATATACAAATATTATCTATGAATGAGTTATGACCACTGCATGAGATCAAAAAGGGAGTGTTGGCGAAATACTAAAAAACTAGTCAATACATCAAAAATATTCTTAAATTAAGTTTATGTTATTTTCGCTTAAAAAAGTTGACTAACATAAACTTACAATCAAAACCGTTTACGACGACGTCGTTTAGAACAACATACCGGTTATATTGACCAAAATCAAAAGTCCCGGCGGGTAAAAGTATGTATTGGTACTTAATAACAACGCATCGGCTGTTACGACTATCGCTTTTACGACCAAATATGTATAGTCCATTCAGTTATAACAGATTTTGCTGTATTATAGTATGTTTGCATCCTACTTGAACGTAAGATGCAGGCTAAAATAGCCCTTATTTAACTGCCTAAAACGTAAATTCATTTTTGTCAGATTTGTCAGATCAGTCTAACAAAGTTTTCTACCGCTTATCAGCTATAAACATTTTCATTATAGTGAATGGATAAAATAATTACATTGTGACACATATAGATAAAGCCTAGATTCATTGATTGTTCTATTAGATGTTAAATAGATTCCTATTACAAAACCTATATGCCTTCGTTTGCCGTACCGCACGTGCGTACACGAAGAATATTGTAGATTTTGTAATTTTATTGTTATTCAATATATTGTAATTAATTAATAAAAACGTGTCGTAAATGCTTGTGCAACGATATTGTTGTGTTTCATATAAATAGGGCATTGGGTTAATGCTCTGTCAATATAAAGTGCATAGTTATCAGTTCATTATGCGGATCAGAGCATTGCTATTTGTTTGTTTACAAATTTTTATTAATATGGTAAGTTCACGAAATAAAGCAAGAAATAAGTCTTTCAATGAAAGAAAATACATAACTTTTATATATTTATCCTTTACAAATGTATTATTTTCTTATATATTAATATATTTTCATTCTTAACGTTAGAATGTTAAAAAAAATACCATTAAGAACGCAGAAGTTTAGAAAAGAATTAAAATATGAATAAAACTCTTGTATGTTACAAGTTAACGTACCTTAGAAATTGTATGCGTAATTTCCTAACGTTGATTTGCAAACATAACATATGTAGCAACACCTGCAATCTGCGCTTACAAATGACTGATGAATGACTGAGTTATATATATATCCTGAAACGGATACATACAACTCCTTGGCCTTCGGACCAGTCAGTAGTCTAACACTAGTCGAGGATCCTCCCTTTATGTTGGAGGAATAGTGCACCTCCTTTTTCCACACGTGAATTAGTTATAGGAATGTCTTATTCATAGATCATTATCACATAATATAACATTATTTTTTATATTCCAGGAAATTTTCGTACAATGCTTTGAATATGTGCCGTCAAATATGCATGCATACTATGGCTTAGGGCCTAGTTATTACAAACCTAGAGACTACGATGTATTCAACAGGCAATTTAAAATGGAGAATTTCAATTTACCTCCACCCTCAATAAGCATATCTGCCGATGGATTGATTATTAATGGAGCCATCTCAGTTTCGGGGACTTTACCATTTCTGAGCTCTGTTACGGTACAAGGAGAATTGCCAACGACTGGTTCGGGAGTTGTGGAATTTAGTACTGGTAACAATGAAGTCGCCATAACTCGAGAGTTGCCGGGGTACGCAAATCGTTACGGTTCTATGTCATTTTATTAATCTGTTATTAAATGCTGTTTTTATTTATTCTATATTTTATTTATTTACCCACTAACATTTTCCAAATTTAAATAGTGATCTTTGATGACACAAGTTATAGTACTTTAGAATCTCGTGTAGTTTCTGGTGTTCATTCAATTTGAAAATAATTGTTTTTAACATAAAAATACGAATGCTAGGATGAGTATGTACATTACATATGTACATACATTTTAACAATTTTGCAAAATGCAGTGAAAGAAACAGCTGTGAAATGTTTTAGGAAATAAAACAATAGGTTACGTACAAATATTATATTATTTAAATTTATTATTTTTCATAAATATAATCTCAATAGAATTTACATAATATTTCTTAATAAAGTATAGATTTAAAAATTATGTAATTAAAAAAAACAATAAATCGTAATTTGAGTATTATAACGATTTCATGGCGACTTTATACTACTACTTTATAAACGTTAATAGAGTGTTTTTAAAAGGATTTTATGTGTAAAATTACTTTGCGTCTTTTTAATATTCAATAAGTCAAAATGTATATTTTATTTGTGCACCAAGACCAAAAATACATATATATATTACGTCATTTCATGTATCACAGTTAATAACAGTATCCCTCGTTCTGATAGCACCACTCTGGCTCCAAAGACTCCGTTTGAATTCCCATACGAACTAGACGCTCCCTACAAAATTAAATAAAATATTAAATACACAGGAGATACAAACAGAATACAGAATATACCTTAATCTTCTTTCTTTTTAAAAATATTTAATCATGGTGTATATTTTTGATGAATAAAATCGTAAAATTATGTCACTTAACTCACATAGGCCATAACATTTATTATAGTATAGTCATATGTAATACCACAAGAGCTTCAAAATTATCGGGTATTTCCCGATAGGTTCGTTGCAAACAATTAATATAGTTGTCATGACGACGACAGTCGTCATGACGACTCTATTTGTTTGCAACGAACCTTGAGGGAAATACCAGATAATTTTGAAGCTCGAGTGGTATTCGGTGGATTATTTTTCCGACCCAAATGTCGGCCAATAGAATTGCACCATGAGACGAAATGTACAGTTAACAAATAAGAATTTCATAATGAATAAAACAACTACTTAATACTTTTCTTGAAGCAACGACCAGAGAAAATTTTCACAAAAAATTTTCAGTATAATACCATGTAGGTTGTACCACGTGACGTCGAATGGTGCAATTCTATTGGCCGACATTAGGGTCGGAAAAATAATCAGCACACATTTAAGAATATTATTGTATATTATAATATAGATGTATGCTGCTATCCATAAATACTGTTTTTGCGTAGTTTTTTTGGGTGTACCTAAGCTATTTTCGTGCATTATAAGAAATATGTTTCCCCTACATTTATCAATTATTGTAATAATTAATTAATTTTTTATTATCCTCGATATTTTTACTAATCCGCAAATTTTCTATCAATTATTTAGACTGTACTTTAAACTGAAAGGAGATAAAACGGACCTTTTTCATTGTCCGTTGAGTGAACTGAAAAATTTATACTAATTTTTAGTAAGTGCTTTACAATTTTTTCTATACAAATATTCTTTAGCATATTTTCAAATAAATATTAATCTATACTATAAAATACATATGTAAAAAAGCCATTTATATTACCTGACATGCAACATGCGTTTCTCAGCACTAGCCCAGTTAGTATCCGGTTCTGCCCACAGTCGTTCAGCCATAGCGGCTGCGCGGGGCCAAAGACGGCTGTCCAGTGTCGAAGAATCAGACTGCTCTGACCATAAAGCCGCTTCACCACCTTAAAATATCATATTATCCTGTAGTTGTTGTTTTCACGAACGATTATTTTTACGCAGTATATCTTTTCCTGTTTAACAAAGTGGAAAGGGCCACCAGGAAAAAGAAAGCGTGGTCGCCCTCTTGCACGGTGGGCCGACGAGCTTAAGAAAGTTGGTGGAGAGGATTGGGAGAAAAATGCTCAAAACAGAGAGAGATGGAGTCAATTGGAGGAGGCCTATACTCAATAAGAGGTCCTTGAAAAAACAGAATATATATATATGTATTTTATGTGTGTGTGTATATTTTGTAAATTTTTCAAGGAATAAATGAGGCTTAATTATTATTATTATTATTATTATATCTTTTCCTATATTTTAATGATATAATTCCGTAATTTTGAGATATAAAATATCTACTACTAGGTAGATGAAACACTTGCCGAGCGCGGACCGATGTTATCAACGCGTGCATTTACCGTACCACTGAATATTCTTATCGGCAATTCTCAAAGATGTTTTCATTTCTCTTATATAACAGAATAAGTTATTTAATAGGTATTTTACCTAGAATCTGATCCGAGTATTTATCTGCCATCTGCTTAGGACTGTTGTCGTACACCTTCTGCCACCCGATGTATGGAGAACACCAGTTATTTCCTAGAAATAAATAAATCGTTTAATATAAAATAACCCGCGTTTTTATGCAATAGGCAAGTAGGTAATCAGCCCTCTACTAGTAAGCCTGACAGTCGCTGTCGACTTCAAAACATTCCAGCCCTGCGATTCTGTAACTCACTTCACGAACTCACACAGCGGTTTTCGCATCGGCGGTCGCTCTCAAATCAGTCGTGAAGCAGTCATTTTATGATTTGGCATTCTGAAAAGGTGGGAGCTTGTTCTTTATTGTTTATCAGAATGCCAAATCATAAAATGACTGCTTCACGACTGATTTGAGAGAGACCGCCGATGCGAAAACCGCTGTGTGAGTTCGTGAAGTGAGTTACAGAATCGCAGGGCTGTTTCCTCACTATGTCCTCCTTCACTATACGGGCGCGTGTTAAATGCGCAGATAGAACAATCCATTGAATGCCATGTTTAAATTCACGACCACAAGTCTGAGATGCGGATGTCCAAGGCACTTTGCCAACGCTGCTCTTTTAATAATACCAATGAATAATAAACTAATTAAGATCCGCTGTCTCTTCATCCGATTATGTACGAGATAAAAACACGCAAAAGACAATGGTTTGTCATTTGTAATGTTTTTGTAAAGGTTCGTTAATGTATAGAACGTATATCAAATATTTATTAGCTTAGCTAGCTTATTTATAAAATATATAAAATAAATGATAAAAGATGAACGATTTGTATTATTTATTAAATAAAGAGCTTTATTGGAAAAAAATAATCCTTAAAAGTACAAAAAATTTAAACTAAATTACATAAGTTATTTAATATTTGATTTTTTTCAATTAATTACAATTGCAGCCCTAAGTTTCCTAACTTTGTTGGTTTCTAAGCACCTCGGATAAACAGGTTGTCCTGCAATCGACTTACGATTCTCCAGTCGTGAAGTATCCAATCGTAGTATGACCGTTATGAAATAGGGAATGCTAATCTTAATAGAGCTTTGCTTAGAAAATTTATAAATATTTTCTCTCCGAATTTTCTAAATTCGATTATTCGTAGATTGGCAGTTAAACTCACCAGTTCCAACCCAAGCACCATAACCGCAGTCAAAGTAAAGTGCATCATAATTAGACATGATGAGACGGTATCCTTTCTCCAGGAGACCTTTGATTTGGGGATCTGCTCCTGTCGTCCATACCTGGATATTGATAAATTTAAAATTGTTATTGAACCTATCATAATAAAAGACGGCGTTACAACCCTTGGTTTTGATCTTTATATATTTATTGATGTGTTTGTAGGCAAGTAGGTGATCATCTTAAGGCATTGGACTTATTCCTTTGTATATTTCCTTTAAGCGTATGAGGAGAAATTGAACAAAAACCCACGTAATAGTATTAGAAAACGCAAAACCCATTTATGAAATTTTAATTGCATATTTTATAAAAAAATTTTGCCAATTCACATAATTTACAATTCAAAAATACATTTTCAGTTAAAAAAATATACAACATGCATACGAGACGAATTCATTTGAAACCATTTATCTAACTATTCCATTGAAAAAACGTATGAATTGCGTAAAACTTGCTCATTCCGCGCATGCGCTAAAGTAGGCCACAGATAGAGAAGCTTTTAATATCGGGATTAAATAAGAATTGAATTTGAAATGTGGATAATCTTTTGGATTGCAAACACTAAAGAGATCGGTGTTATTTAAAGCTCTCGTTCACTACGGATTCAAAAAATATTCTCGCTTTAAAAATCGTGGTTTGACACCGCAAATAATTTACTATTTTTTATTAAATTTTTTGAGACTAAGAAAAACAGGGACTTCGGTAAAGATTTAAAGATTAGTCTATATTTTTATGACACGTTTATGTACCTGTATGATATAGTCATCTTTGTTAAGGAAGTTGTCGATGTGTGTGTAGTCTGTGAGAGTGCTCGTCCACAAGATAAGAGGAAGACGCTTGCCGAATGCCTGAAATGATACTTATTTTAAAAAGTGCTCAATACATGTATACAAAACATAAAACTATGAGCTAGCTGTATTCCCGGGTCGCTCAGTGCCTTGCTCATTCAATATAACGCCCTTAGGATGTTGTTGGGACTGCCTCACCAACCCAAGACGGCCCCTACCCAAGAGATATTATGTTCTATGGAAGAATTTGAAGTCTCCAATACGCATTGGGGACTACACACCATTCCCTTTCGCCTAAGAGAGGAAGCCTTTGGCAATTAGTGGGACATATACGACGTGTAATTGAGTACGCTGAAAATCTAGAAGTTTATTAAAATTAAACGGAGAAGGGACGATTTCTACTGATAGGGCCCCATCAAAAGAATTGCCACGGGCCCCAAATGGTATAGTTACGCCACTGGTACTCAGTCACAAATTGTTAGCCAGTTTGTGCTTACGCTCTGAGCGACACGCTTACGCTCTGTGTGAGCGTAGGCTGTTTATTTATTTTAAAATTATTTTTATTTGTTGTTGATGTTGGTACTAAAATTTGTCTTTAAGTTGTACTTACTGACTAAAATGGATCTGTGTTATGTAATTGGAATAAAATATTATTATAAATTAACATATTTTTTTATATTTTAAAACGTTTTTAAGGAGGAATCTTCACTAACCTGATAGGCCCTATCCTGGGCCTTAGTCTGGAAGTAATTCCACAGTTTTAAGAAAGATTGCTTGTCAAGGTCCCAACGATTCTGAATCATGAACTGCTGGATTTCTTGTGAGGTGTTCCAGCATTTTTCGCTAACTTCATCTCCGCCCATGTGGAAAATGTCCGGGTTGAAGATGTCTATAAAGTTAAGAAAATACTTTATACATAAAAAGCAAGGCCCTACAACCAATGGTCTTAGAGACAGATATCTTTTTTATTTACTTTATGAGCAAGTAGGTGCTCAGCGTTCTGTGCCTTTTAATATACTGTATTTCCATCTTTATATCTGTGTTTTATAGTTTTAAACTCTACTACAAAAATTAAATTGATAAACATTAAAAAATAATTTGTGCACCAACAATCCGAGGCTACAATCGGTAAGGTGACGTCATCGATGACGTCAATTCCAAAAACCATGAATATATACAATTCTCGACCTAGCCACAAGCGTTTAAGCCAGTGGATAGACTGGTCGAGAACCCCTTATTTAGGTCGGAGGAAGAGCACTTTCTTACCTCACAGGATTTAAATTTTTAAAGTAACTATAATGTATTAAAATAATTAAAAATATATCTTTATATATATAATTCTTCTGTTAGTGTGTATGTCACTGAACTTCTCTCAAACGACTGGACCGATTTTGATGAAATTTTTTGTGTGTGTTCAAGGGGATCTGGGAATGGTTTAGATTCACAAATCAGCCCGCCAGATGGCGCTGCAGTCGATACTTTCATACTTTGCTTTACTAATCGCTTGAAATATCATGCAGGACAACGTCTGTCGGGTCCACTATATATTATAAGAATCTTTATCGTTCCTTGATAACAGATAAAAGACAGCGTGTGAGCAAAGCGACATAGAGTATAAATATTGAACAGATTAGTATATTTACAATACCGCTTTCAGAAGATTGAAGAAAATTACAAACCTGCCATATCAGAGTAAATATCTTTGAGCGCGTCATAGAGTTCTTCCTTGACGGGATTCAGTTGTCCGCAAGGTGGCTCCACACAGATGGAGGCCCAGGGCTCCTCCTGGTAAATGGCAAATAAAATAATATTTACTTTACTACAAAATGTATGGCTATATATATTGTGTGTGGTTTTGAACTAAGATGGACTTCAGAAAATACTACACAATAATCTTTCAAGCTAATTTTTGAAGTGAAACTTCTTTATCGACGTATGGGAGAAATTTTGTAGCAGGTTACGCGCCATGTTGCTTTTTGAAGTCAAACTTCTTTATCGGCGTTGGAAAAAAAATTACACACATTTGTCACATTTTTCGGTTACGCGCCATCTTTTTCTTGTTCCTCCCACGGTTGATCCGAAGAGATTCGAAGCAATTAGTAACAAAAATATATAATAACGATAACAATGATAGTAATACTAATAATTCTATTACAATTAATGAAATTCTGTAATAATCTTAGTACTACATAGTAGTACAGTAATAAGTTAAAATGAAATAATTGTATTTGTATTCATGTCTATGATAATAAAAGCCTTTTGTTAAACTTTATCTAATTTAACTTTATTTAACCAATTTCTGTTAAGTTGCTTATAGTAGATCATTTTTCGAAAAATAAGGTCATAAAGAAGTTTCACTTCTTATGTATGTACTAGTACACGCACACATTTTTATTTTTGTTTAGATACTATTATATAATGAATGTACCTTGAAACAAACTGTGAGTCCAGTTCCCTGCCATCCTTCTCCCACGTGCGCAGGCGCATCAAACTCTGGCATCACACGAATACCGCGTTCGAGACCGTATTGTACTACATCTGCGATCATTTCAGGTGTGTAGATCTGAAAAACCATGCTATTAACATATCTATCCGCTTAATTATATTTAGATCAGCTTCTTGGATATTCTGGCTAGTTTCGTATTAATAGGACTCAATATAAACAAATATTTTATGTGATTTATGCAGCATTATATTGTGATATATAAACAGTGTTGGTCTAGTGGCTCCAGCGTGCGACTCTCATCCCCGAGGTCGTAGGTTCGATCCCCGGCTGTGCACCAATGGATTTTATTTCAATGCTCATTCAACATTCGCTCAAACGGTGAAGGAAAACATAGTGAAGAAACCGACATGTCTTAGACCCAAAAAGTCGACGGCGATTACCTAACTGCCTATTAGATTGAAAAATTATCATGAAACAGATTCAAAATCTGAGGCCCAGACCTAAAGAGGTTGTAGCGCCACCAACCTTATCCTATCCTATCCTGATCAATCGTGACTTGTATAATTCTTATGTTTCCTTTTACATCACTATTCGCTGTTCATGTATTTGTATGATTAGCTTTTAAGTTTTTTTAGTCTGTTATTAATATATTTTTGTTTGTAGTACTTTAGATTAAGGTACTATATATTTATATATTTTTTTTATATAACATTTGGTTCTGCACTTCTCGCACGTATCATGTTTCTTTTTTTTCTTCTTTTTTCTCTTTAACTAGGGTTGCCTGGAAGAGATCGCTTATTAGCGATAAGGCCGCCCGTTGCATCCCTTATAATTTTTATGTATTGTGCAATAGCATCATTTAACTGGGAAATATACCTTAGCAGGACTGTATGCTCCATATTTTGAAAGATTCGGGCGGCGTTTGGACACGAACGGGAAGCTCTGGCTGTCTGTGATGTGCCAGTGGAATGTGTTTAGTTTCACTACTGACATCGCGTCTGAAATTATAGAACGTATATAAAAAAACAGTTTTAATTATTTTTTATTTTTATTTTATTTATATTTTAGGTTCAATATTATATAATTAATATGATGAAGGCCAATTATCAGTTTCCACATTTAGGTATTATTACATCTTTACATACTCACATACTCTCAAGGCAGCTATATTAAAATCTAAATCATTCAAAGTATTGATCACATAGGGCTTTCTTCATTCTAGTAACACTAGTGCAGAATAAATCCAAATCAACCCTTCCGACATGCCACATTAAAAGAACGACATGCTTGCAATAGGTATGAATTTTGTCTATATATAGTTCTTGCTATAGGGACGTACAATAATTTTGGCCTGCGCAGAAACAATGATGGTTTTCAGAGAATGGCTATGTAATATTTGTGACGAGTAGTATTAGCTTCTGCGTTCATCCCTCGGCTTTTCTTTAGGGATGAAAGAAAAGAAAAGAGAGAAGAAATGAGAAGAAAAAAACTTGGCGTTTAAAAAGAGTGGCGGAGAGTTTATTGCCAGTTCTTCTCTCTCTACGCCCTTGACTTGAGAACTGTCAGTAAAATTAGAAGCATTGCATATATATTTATTTTTTGACGTTCATAAGTGTACATTTTGTTACCGATAGGATTTTTGAATTTGAATATGTGTGCAATTAAAAATAGCTCCTATGAAAGAACATCGTCGGAAAGAAATCACAGAACAAATACGGAAATTTTGTAATTAAATTACATTAAAAATTATCAAAAAAGATTTTGTTTTTAAATAGATAATGAAGTACAAAAAGTCCTTACCAAGAGTCCTTTTAATAGAATCAATGTTGAAATAGTTTCTCGCTGTGTCCAGTAGAACTCCTCGGTACGGATACACTGGTTTATCAGTGATCACAACATCACGTACCATCTGAAAATGCAGTATTTCGTCAGCATTATTTGTATAGAACATGATACATAATAGTTATACGATATATAAATAAATTATGCACGTAAGTCTAGTTTTAAAAATCCTAAGCAAAAAATATTTCCGCCAAGACGGTATTTTTTTTTATAGAACATGGGGGAAACGGGCAGGAGGCTCACCTGATGTTAAGTGATACCGTCGCCCATGGACACTCTCAATGCCAGAGGGTTTGTGAGTGCGTTGTCGGCCTTTTAAGAATTGATACGCTCTTTCCTTAGGACTTATATAAACAGTGCATATTATCAATTCGGATACAATAGAAGAATAAATGCAAGCTCCGGTAACTGGGGGGTGTGGGGGATCACAGTTATGCGTCCGTAATAGTAATATTAGTAAACAATTATTATTATATCGCTAGAAATAGGAACGGGTCGTACGCATTATGTTACCAGGTGAGCAACGAGGCGAAGAGTATTTCAACACTAGGTTGACCTCACTTTGTTTGGTCTTCGTCTTATATAAAAAGGCAAATGTGTATGTTTTTATATATTTTTACATTACACCTAGCCGCTCTTACTATGTCCTATATACATAATAGACATTTGGCTAGAGCAATTTGAAATGGTCTTGGTTGTAATGTCTTTTAGTTAGTATTTAAATAGTTTATTATATTGTACTAGCCGACCCTGCAAACGTCGTTTTGCCATGTATATTATTTCTGGATTTTTTTTTAAGTTCAATAAAAATAATTACTACTATTATAAAAAATAGGGGTTGATCTTAGAGGGGTGAAAATTAAGGGTTGTATGTATTTCTGTATGTTGTATCATAAAAAAAATTTAAAACAAATAGTCAAAAAAAAATAAAAAATTTTTTGGTGTGGACACCCCTTATCACTTAAGGGTTTGAAAGATAGTAGCCGATTCTCAGACTTACTGAATATGCATAAAAAATTTCATAAGAATCGGTCGAGCCGTTTCGGAGGAGTATGGGAACGAACATTGTGACACGAGAATTGTATATATATATATATAGAGATATTATTCATACTTTGGTTAACAAATGACTTATGTGTACTTTATCAAAATCTCCCATCATGGTCTAAGACAAGAAATTCCATTGCGATTTCTTATGAAAGAAGGTTTAACTGTGTTCAGCATCATGAATACCACATTCTATTTTTAAATATATATTATTATAGTTAAAAGAAAAAAAAACAATAGGAATTTAAATATATATTAGATTAGTTTGTACCTTAAAGTGATTTAAGCTTGGCTTAGTAATGAGTGTAAAAACCAACCCATTTTACGATACCATTAGTGATAACCTTTACCTAAGTTTTTTTAAACTTTAAAGAATTCATTTACAAATAATATTTATTGGCAACCTATTAATCGGATACTTTTTTATATCGTCTTTGCCCTTGTTCTCAAAGGACATAATGCTTATTAATTTGGCAGCAGACTTCGTCAATATTTTTTTACAAATTTATTTATTTTCGTCTCAAGATGAAATGTCACAAGGATAAATTTACATGAACATTATGTAAATGAGCTGTCATTGAACCCGAACGGGTTTTTTCGCATTTACACTTGATTTGGTTAAATTCTTATTTGATAGGGTTATTTTATGTTGTCGATTTTATCTTATAGAAATTTAAGTCTCTTTTAATGTAAGTAACGGCCGAAAAGGTTTTCATTTAGATAATAACAATAAATAGATTTATTTATCAATGATGTTTTATTACAGTTAAAATAAATAAATTGGTGTGTTACTCAATGTTTAATTATGTAAAAGCTTTCTTGGTAATCGAAATAATTGTTTCTTGATAAAAATACACATACATTACAATACAATATAATAATACATAAGATATCCGAGGCGTAAACTTCGTTAAGAAATTCATTGTTATCAATAGGTAATAAAGGTATTAATAATAAATAATTAGTAAGTAATAGGACTTTATGAAAAATAATGTGATTCATACACGATTAACATTCTGAAAGGTCATTCACTCTAGGCAGTGTCTAGTAGTCACCCACTTATACCTACATAAATCACATTACGTGTTCGATTAAATTACTAGGCTTAAAAAGGATGCGTCTCCTCTATATAATTAAATGATGAATGGGGTTCCTAGTGGGGTCGGGTAAGCATTTCTGTTTTTATCTTAAAAAAACCCAAAGGAAATATATAATATTCTACTTATATCGTTAGGGCGTACGAAATTTTTTGAAGTTATACTTCTTTAGGCGCGTTATGAAAAATTTATGAGAGTGAAATTTTACGATACGCGCGCACCGTTACACAAAATTAACAGAATGAAGTTAGTTCCAGGTGGCATGAAAATCGATAATAACTATGTTCAAGTTGTATATTCTAGTATTTTTATATATAGAACACGTGTTTCGTAACAGTACAATTAAACAGTGTGTTTTTATTAAATCAATTTCATATACGACGGTGATAGTATTTAATAATAATAATTTTGTTGATTAATTTTAATATTTATCGTTAATCACTACTGCATTTTAGTTATTTTTTCCATACGCCAAAGAAGTATAACTTCTAACGCGTGTACATAAGTACCTACACACACTCTTTTTTAAATTTATTTGTATTTATTCTTAAGGCGATATAAATGAGAGGTTTATAACAGTGGCGAATAGATTTAGAGAAAGTTTTATTTAAAATACGTAACGTAAAAAAATCCTCCAAAGACAAAAACAATTCCTTCCTGATAATTTGGTAATATGTGTTGTTTATGGTTTATATACTTACAACAAGATGGTTCCTGATGTCATCAAAGAGTATGAGTTGGGACAGTGTCTCCAAACCATGTCTGATGCCAAAAAAGGTTTTACCAGTGATGGTCGCGTTTATTTTATCACTGGAAACTGCACCAACACGAATGCTGTAGCTTTCGTCCATTGTTAATGAAAATTCTGAAAAATATAGATGCTTTTTATTAAAGGTTTCCTGATGATAGTGGAAAGCCACTATCGATGAAATTCTTGTTGATACTATGGATAATATTTCAGTACTAAGTAGTTTTGGAGTAGCGTATAGCGTTCGATCGAAGACATTGTATAGGTTAAATTAGGTAAACAGAAAATCAGAAGTAAATTTATTGGCTGCAACTCGTACTAATTAGTCAATGTTATAAGGTCCCTTTATAATATATGTACCCCTTATTAATAGAAACTGAAATACTGAACTCTCTTTTTCATTAGAGAAGATAGACAAATTGACAGAAGGATACGAAAGAGTACTTTGGTTAAATAAAAGCAATTAGATTGATACAGATTTTATGAGAAAGGGTCTTTATTCTAAGAAACATCGCTGCGCTATACTGGGTATATTATGTTGCAATTCTAGTTTCATATTATGCGGACCCAAAACTCGTTTGTAAATACCGAACAGTTATTATATTAATTTGAGAGATACAATCGAAATCTGTATTTTATAACGGTTATAAAATGAATAGATGTCGTTATTTATGTTTTTATTTAGCTTTATGTACCTATTTGATTAAATTAAAGTGCGTCATTTAATATTTAATCATGAGACTTAAACACTCTTAAGAAGTTTGCTAATTTAAAAACATATATAGAGCAATGGGGGGTCAAATCCTTTTTTCCAAGCCATCAAAGATAAGATGCATTATGATACTACCTACTTAAGGAGGACGAAAAAATAATACTCAAATTACCACAGATTTGAATTTCTGCCACAAATGTTAGTATATAAACATTAGAGATTGATTATATATGTGTGGACTCATATGCTTTAAAGTACCGTATTTTCACTTTAGTGCAACGGACAAAACTTACAATAGGTACATTTTCAAATACATATCTCACAACAATACTTCAGCATACTTGAGCGTGAGTTTCGAACAATAAACCCAAGAAAGTATTTGGAAACGAAACAAAGAACTCGAGGCCAGGGCGATATCTCTTTTATAATATAAATAAAGTGCGGATGTATCAACTACGACACATGCGTCATAACTCATACTTGATGATCTTGGAAATTAGAATGTAGGTTATAACTCACTTGATAGTAAAAAACCTACGCGCGTACCTATGTAAGACAATATAGGCGATATTTGAAGTGTTTCGCGTGACCGCAAATACATACATCATAAATAAATCATCTGTTTGTAATTAAACTCCCCCTAAGTTGGATCAATTTTCATAAATTTTTTATGTGTGTTCAAGTGCATTGGAGAATGGTTTAGATTTACAATTCGATGTTTTTACCTTTGAAATTATTGAATTTTAGACGTGTACAGGACGACGGTTTTGCTAGTGTAATACGTTAGTGTGTATTTACTATAGTAAAAATGTCTCATCAATGCTCTAAAATCTAAATGGTTTCAATACTTAAGGAGAATGTTTTATGTTTTTGTTCCTTTAAACCCCAATTCTGTTAAATTACTACGATGAGAAATGAAAAACCTCGTACTTTTTGTAATAAAACGAGCTATATAGGATTGTAAAACAAGCTATATAGGATTGTAAAACGAGCTATATAGGATTGTAAGTGTTAAAGAATGGGTCTTAACGAATAAATGAGACACGTTCGCTGAATGAATTGCAATTAAACTTGTACCAAATATGAGGTCAAGGTTGGGAGAAACTTTCAACTTATAAAGTATTGTTACAAAGAGCTTTCATTTACATAATTTGTAAGTACGGCTGAAACATAAAGTCAATTTTAACATCCTCTTTCGAATAGAATTCAAGATGTTAGAAGAAAAGCAATACTTACCTCGTGGAGCTATGGTCTATATTAATATAAAGATGTTAGTAATACAAAAAAAATGTTCCTTAACGTAGATTAAATCTGCACGTGCAATGGAAAATACTTTATTAAGAATTATTAATAGATTAATAAAGTCTTCATTTTGTACTCTAAACAGCCATTACACACAATAACCTAGATCACCCACTTACAAGTAGGTTGTTGTCAAACAGGCAACAGCACGTAATTATGAGATTGACAAAAGATACGCTTTATCCGACATTTGTAAGCAAATGATTACCTGATACCGTTATCTTTACTTTGGTTGTAAATATATTTCAATATTGGTTTCATTAATTAGCAAATAATTGGTTTCATCAAAAAGGTGACCTTAAAATGTGTTTGTCCTTTTAATCCGATAAATGGTTATTTATTTATATTGTCCGATTTAAATGAGCTTACTTTACATATTATGCCAATTAGGTTTATTTTATTCTAAGTTTTAAGGACTTATCTGGGGACGCGTCGACTTTGAAAACATTTTACATATTTTATTACATACTTAAAGAAACATAATTAGGGTAAGACATTATAGTCTCCATAAATTGTTTTGTTTAGGTATACCTAAAATTTTATTTATAAGTTAATCAATACCTTTTTAATAGTCAAGGAATTTTTTACATTTATATCTGTTGGTATGTCATGCGATTCAAATAAATGTTGTATTTGGGTCTGTTTCGTGGTCGCGTACCGACCTGAAACAAGTATTCTTTCGCCGGGAATAGACCACAGATTGCCATTTGCCATATTAAGCTACATACCTCTGACATCAGGGTTCTCGTTAACGAGGTAGACTGTCACCGACTTGCCGCTGGATTTCGGAGTTATGCCCGATGGAATGTTTAAGTTCACCATTTTTTGAAATCTCTGTTAGGAAAACATAAGTTTTATACGTTTAATATCTTCTATTTTACGATTTTATATTAGGTTTTCATCTGCAAATTGAAAACATTTTGGAAATACAGGTTGTAAATATGATAATAGAGGCAATAACCGGTTTATTGAGTCATAATTAATTTTAAAGTTTATTTTCTTTTAAATAAATACTTTTCGTCGTTTTGTTTAAATGTGTTACGAGACTGTTAAAGTATTTTGGCATAACGAACATTTACCCGCTATACTCGTGTGGAATACCGATGTATGCCAAATAAGAGAGCTACAGCTATTTTGGTATTCTAATATTGTTTAACATTATAGCTACTATCACATTTTCCATGAGACCTAGAGAACCTTACAAGTTAAGTTTATTCCAAAAGGTTCTAATTATTATTTTATTATTAGCAGTATTGTATTATTATATTATTTAAAAACAATTTACCTTTCCCGCAATATCCAATAAATCATCAGATTTACCGCGTCTGTCCATCTCAACACGGATGCTGTTAATATTAACTTTAGATAGGAAATTGCCCAGCTCTACTTGACCTGTTGGTTTCGGCCAGAGAAGTCCTGAAAATGATTTTCAATACAATATCTCTCACTACTTTTTTGGAATATAGAATATAGAACAAAATATAGTAATACAATAGATATTTGACACACACACACGGGGCCCCTATCCATCTACGATGATAGGGAACCAACAACAGAGCTGGTGCGGCTGTGATGCGGCTGAAAAAGCTAAAGCCTGCAAATACAGGGGTCTAGGCTCCGAATATGATTTTGTTCTATTCGGTGTCGAGACCCTTGGTCCGTGGGGTCCTAGCGCTATAAGGCTTTTTAGGGAAATATCAAAAAGGTTAGTCGACATCACAGGAGACCGAAGAGCTGGCAGCTACCTTGGACAATGAATTAGTCTAGCTATTCAAAGGGGGAACGCTGCCACTATCTTCGGAACCTTGCCTTAAGTGACTCCTTTTAATAATATATTTTAGTTACATATATATGTTTTAGTTATATTTTAAGTTTATTGTTTTTATTGTTCTTTTTTTTGCACATAAGCATTATAATTTTTGTTTTTAAATAAATATTTAAGCCATAGATATTTGGTTACATGTGTGTGTGTGAATCGGACAGACTTTATAACAAGTTTTCATACAAAACTTTAAGTATTCAATTTTATGGGCAGCTTCTGCAGACGTCGCTGTATCTATTGATAAATCGAATGTTTATTTTTGATCCTGAGAGGCAGTAATTAGTTAATTGTTATATAAAATGGTCATATGACATTGTTACGATACTTGTTCTCACCGGATTACTTAATCCTCACGCAGTCTTTAAATCCGGTATAACGTTATCCACTTACCATTATCGTTGCAGAACATTTTGCAGGCTTCCAAGCAGAGGGCCGACTCCTTACTGCGCGGGTCATGTTCAGTCTTCACGCATTTACCATCGTCACAGGTCCATCGCCATGGGGACACTTGATCATCTGCTGTGCTGGCACTGAAAAGACACGTTCTAAGTATTGTCTAGTAGCTGCAAACCCTTCATTTAATGTAGTCAATTTGTTATTAAGCGTTGTTTAACCACAATTTATACCATAGTTATACTCCGGTTGCCTGGAAGATATCTAATTAGCGATAGGTTACCCAATATGTAGTTTTTATAAATTGTGCGTTCTCCTTATAATTTTAATAAAAATATCAAATTAAAAATTAAAAGCCATAGTAAAATCTTTATAGTGGTTAAGATGATGTCATATCTTCATGGCCCGCATTAAACATTAACAGTGACATAGAAAGGTGTCCCATTATGTTGGTCATCAACTAGTGAAACAGATAAGTCGCCATTTATCAAAACTGAATCAGAAATTTCATGTAAAACAAATGGGGGACAAATGCAGGAAAATCCGTAATAATCGCAAGCCACGCAATGTTAGTTCACAAATACGGGTAGGTAGGTACTAAATGAAATAATCACCGCTCGTGTGAAATCCAATTAAAAATTAGAAGCCGTATAATGGTCACCCATTTCTAGTTCAGTGTAACAAAAATTGTTATAAGTACAATGAACCAAATGTCATAAAAAACCTAAAAGAAATTATGTTAAACAAAATGTAAGAGACATCTTCCTAAATTTAGCTGTCAATATAATTCAAAAATTTATATTATATTTATATATTTATTTTATATTTGCTAATGATAATATATACGTTACTTAATACACCCACGACATGATAGTCGGGGAATTAGCCAAAGAATATATCTAATCTATAATATTTATTATTGCTAGAAATAAACACAACCTACTGTACTAAGCATTCAGCGAGAAAGGATTTCAAGATTAAAGTAGATTTTCCCTAGTACCTCAGAAAGCGCCAAACAAAAGACGACACGATTTCGCGTTTCGTTCGATTGTGATTTGTGAACAGAATCTCTAATCCAATCACAGAGTACACGGTGCGTCTTTCCGTTTGACCAATCATGATCAATCACTATCGTTTTGTCTTTTGTTTTACATTTTCACAATACTTAAAAAGATTCTGCAGACACAGCATAAAGAATCATGCAAATATGTGCCATTGAAAGTTGCCATCAGAACTGGTGTGATACTAAGTAAAGATAATCAATAGTTATAATTTGTTTGAAAATATGGTGTTCAAACCTCGAAATTCTGAGTTGAGATTCGCAACCATACGATTAGTAACTAGATACTAACAAATAAATAGGAATCGTACACAACCTAACAAATATAACTTTAGAACCATACCAACTATAGTACCAACCAATTAGACTTAGGGTCCGTCATGAAAAGAGCGTACCAATTCTTAAAAGGCCGGCAAAACACTTGCGAGCCCTTTAGCACATTTAGTATCTATGGGCAGCGGTATCACATAACATCAGGCGAGTCCTTTACATGCAAAAACAAAAAAAAGTTGCAGTAAAACCGCGATTTATGGTAGGTAACATTTAGTTTACGAGAAACCTTAAAAAATGTTATGAACATAAAACATTCCCCCGTGTACCAATAATTACATTGATAAAAGAGATTTACAGCATTTTCAATACATTCTTAATTACAGTACTTACAGCTTTATTTTATACCGAAATAGTTAAAACTCTTTGGAAATATCACCGCTATATAAAAACTTTTGTATGTACAAATAATACTCGCGGGATTAAGTTTTAAGTAATTAGATTTTTAGTAATAAATGCGGTGGTACTTTTTGGTCGCTGCATACAAAACAATTTGTTACGAAATGCAAATTTTAACGGTTTCAAATTTTGGATGGCGTAGTTTCAAAAATAAATAAACCTGATTTACTTATAGCTGACGGAACAAGTGGGTGGTATTAAAAATTGCACCGTAAACCGCACATTGAATTGTCGAAAAAAAACTTACGTCCTTTATGGTACTTGCAAGCTAAAACCTTTTGAACAGCTGGTAAAAACTAGTACATACAACATGTATTTTAAAACTTACCATTGCAGAATTATAAGAAGTAAACAAACGACGTAAACATACATATGGTGGAGCCACATATTAATCTGAAACAAATGAAGTATAGGTATATATATATATATATAAACAAAAGAATATATATTGATAACCTGTTTTGTTAATTTAGCAAATGTTAAATATTTACTATTAAAAGAACTTGAAACTAAGAATTCAGTCAAAATTTAAGATAGATTAAAAAATAACGTTGAAAATAAAACAATTCATATAAACTAACGTGTTTTATGTACCCTATGAATTGCTGTCTACCCTACATTACGTTACACATACCAGAACTAAATCGATGAATAAGAATAATTAAAAAAATACAAAACAGCAACGAAGGTTGAGTACAGGATAATATTAAAATAAGGCACAAACATCCTTGTACAATTGCGTTGACTACGAAAACTATAACATCAACAAAAATAAATGTCTCTTAATTTTATGTATTCAAATTCATAATAGAAACATGGCTATGAAATGTTTTACTACTTTTGATAGGTTTATATCGTAAAATAAATATGTACTTACGCTGTAGGCGTCCACTTAGCGTCACGAATATTGTAACTGTGGATAACTGGTACCGAAACCGTGGCTTGCAAATTGTGTCCCACGTTGACCGCGCGAACCCACACTTGTCTTGATTCGCAAACAGTCGTCTGTATTAGCAAAATAAAAAATTATATATAGTATAATATGTACCTATATATAACTTTTTTTATGACCGCGTTAGTGGCGCAGATAATTGTAAGAAATGGATTAATTTCTGAAGCCAATTGTTAATATTATAAAGTTTTCAAGGAATGTAAAATACGATATATTTGTAATAATACTAGCTGGCAAACGTCGTTTTGCCATGTATATCATTTATAATTAAAATATTAAGAGGGTTAATCGTAGAGGGGTGAAAATTAGGGGTTGTATGTATTTTTTAATGTTGTATCATAAAAAAATAAAAATTTAGGGGGGACTAACCTTAACATTTAGGGGGATGAAAAATAGATGTTGTCCGATTCTCCGACATACCTAATATGCACACAAAATTTCATGACAATCGGTCAAGCCGTTTCTAAGGAGTTTAACTACAAATACCGCGACACGAGAATTTTATATATTAGATTGCTTCCCATCAGGTTTTCTTTTCGATTATATATTATCTATTAAAGTAAACTTTAAACTACTTACTGGGTCTACATAATTAAAAAATACTAAATAATGTAGATTATCAAATAAATGTATAAACTCTTTTGCGAAAGAAACGGGCACCTAAATATCCACGTCGCCAGAACAGTGCGAGCATTGTAGTGTAGAAAAATGGAATGGATTTGTAACTTTATTAAATTAAAAAGGTAAAAAAATCTTTTTGTCTCTATTGCCGAACACTTACTGTTTGGCTGTGTACATCGGTTTTAAAGAATTCATTAAAAATTAATTTAAAAAATTGCCAAATAAATAAAGTGAATTTTACGCGTATAAATTTACACGATTATAAGTATAAATACTACGTCAGACAATTCAATTTCATTTAATAAACGACATCCAAAATTGACCTTAGAACGTAAATAAGGTGCGCTTTTTTTTGCAAAAGAGTTACGTTTACAGTCAAATAGAAAGAGTTTGAGACGTACGCGTACTTAGGTAGTATAAAAGTAATTAGTACGTATATACTAGAGTGCGCTGCACGGCGCAATCAAGTTGTAATTCGCTTTTCATAATAGTTTTATCCTTACTTCATTTGACGTTTTACTTTTAAAAGTAAAGAAGGAATTTTATTGTGAAGACGTAGTTTCTGGTTATAATGTTATATGTTTTAAACATTTTAGATACAAAAAGTATTTTTTACCACCTTACTTCCAAGTTTCTAAAGACAATTTACATTGTGATTTTTGAGAAGTGACAATTGACATTACCAATTTACATCATTGAAAAGGAAAACAGTTTTACTTGAAACTGGCATAAAGTTGAAGCTGTTGCCATAATATAAAAAAAAAAAAAAAAAAAAAGGAAAACAGTAAAGTTATATACAATAGACATGGAAACCGAGAGAATAAAAAGCAAACAAAATTAACTTTCTCCGTGAATACTGAATACTATTATACCGATTTAAATTTGACATTATCTTACCTCCAACGAAAGTAGTGTTTCGTATTTATTAAAAATGGATCCTGCCCTGCTTCGAGAACGTGAGGCGTTTAGGAAAAAGGCTCTTGCGACACCAAGGTATATTACATACTTGTTGAATGGTTGTTAATCTACTACTGTCCCTACAGCATTACTTTCGCGCAACTCGCTCCCACTACAAACTTTAACATTTCTCTTGCAAGCTGATGATAAGCTTGATATTTATCAATGATGATTGATAATCATGTTATATTATATCTTACACTCCAAATCTTGTGATGTTATTGTTTTGAGTTGAAAACATTAAGAGATCACCAGATCTTAATATATATTCAGGTTAAATTAAGTTAGAAAGTTATTAAGAATGAAACTATGGCCATAATATTTATAAAATTTGAAGCTTTATAAATTTCAATGTGATATTTTATTATTTTACAGTGTTGAATTCAAGAAAAAGAAAGATGACTCCCCATACAAAGATGATAGTAAAAAGAAATCTAAATCCAGCTCCTCTGCTAGTTCTGCGCCAAAGCTTGATGCCAACAAGTAAGTTTTCATTTTGATGTAGAAGTCAAAATAAATTTGCTTTATATATTTGTATTAAAATTAAAATAATGTTACAGTTACAAGACTATGGCAGGCAGCTCTTCATACAGATTTGGAGTTCTTGCTAGAATTGTTAGACATATGAGAGCTAGACATCAAGAAGGGGATGACCACCCACTGTCTTTAGATGAAATTCTAGATGAAACCAACCAATTGGATGTAGGAAATAAGATTAAACAGGTAAAAATGCTATTGTATTTACAATTACTATAATTGCCTTAATTTTTGTTATGTTATTTAAAAAAATGATTGTACTAAAAGAAAATGTGTATGTGTTGTAGTGGCTTAGTTGGTAATGCATGATGAAGGTGTAATGAATTAAAGTCAGTAATGTACCACATGACCCACTTTGTATTTATAGAAATCCATGTTTTTTTTCTTTGTAATATTACAAAATGCTATAAATTCAAATGATATATTTCAGTGGCTACAAACAGAGGCTTTACAAAACAATCCAAAAATTGAATGTACACAGGATAAATATATATTTAAGCCAGTATATAAAATAAAGGACAAGAAGTCATTATTAAGGTCATTTCCAATTTCTAGTCATATTGAAATTCTTTAAGGCTAACTATAAAAAAAGCAGACTGATAAAACATTGGAAGTTTACTTTTATATACTTATTTGGTGCGGCAAAAAGGATATTTTGTCAAAGATAATAGAATATTGTTTTTATATTTTAACTTTTTAGGTTATTAAAGCAACAAGATCTCAAAGGTTTGGGTGGAATATTTTTAGAAGATGTACAAGAATCATTACCACACTGTGAGCGGGCTCTTAAAAATCTAGCTCAAGAAATATTGTACATAATCAGACCCACTGATAAGAAAAAGATTTTGTTTTATAATGATAAAACAGCAAATTTTGATGTGGGTAACCTCATATGAATTAAATATTTATTAAATTGAATTAGTGACTTTGTAAAGTGATATTTGTATTTTCTCTATATTTTGTAATAGGTGGATGAAGAATTTGTGAAATTATGGCGTGCCACAGCTGTAGATGCTATGGATGATGCCAAGATTGAAGAATATCTAGAGAAACAGGGTATCAAGTCGATGCAAGATCATGGTCTCAGAAAACCTATTGCACCAAAAAGAAAGAAAGTTTCACAAAAAAGGCGACAGTTCAAAAAGCCGCGAGATAATGAACATTTGGCAGATGTTCTTGAAACTTATGATGACAATACAATTACTCAAAAGGGTGTATCAATCAAATAAATACTTATAGTTTTGTGATTTAAGCCTTTCTATATCCTATCCATTTAAATTAATATAATTTGTCAATTTTAATAGAAGTAATATCAGTGAACAAACATATTAGGATATTGTCTTTTGGTGTTGCTTACACACTTACTATTTTGAGTACCTACATAAAAAAGGTAGATCAATAGGTGTTAACTTTACTAAACTACATAAAGAGAATAATAATGAAAACTCCTTGGCTGATGGCTCATATTAAAGTCTTGGCGCGTAAGATAACTAGATTTCGAAACCGTGCCAGAGCCCATAAAGAGGAAAAAAAAAAGCTAAATTTCGATGATGGGGAAATATTAATTAGGAAAAAAACTACATCGAATATTCGGCTTATATTATACTTATTTGTCGGGCGTTTACCATTTAAAATTATATTATCTTATTGAAAAGCTGTATCGGTATGTTTTCAGTTTACATTATAAACTAGTACCGGACCTAGTCTCAAAGGTTCTCTGTGGGTTGGCTCGGTGTGCTGTCATTAATTGTCAATTGTCAGTGTCATTACATGAATGTAACTAATATACAATCTGGGTTCTAATGTTATTGGTATAAATAATATATATTTATTGACTACTTTAAAATTATTATAAGGATATTACGGTAGTAGGATTTTATAAGTGCAAACTATAATGGATACTAGTGAAAACACCCATGTAAAGTATTCACTATCATGGAGTGACCACCTGCAGGCCGTTTCTAATGGATTATGTTCTCTACAGCAGGTACTCTTATTTCCAATATTCTAATACTTGGCATAAGTTATTGAAACTGCCTCATAGACTTAACAAAAGATTTAAGCTTCTGCTAAATACAGTTTGCATAGTAGAATACATGGTATTTATTCCAACTATATAATTAATTATTAATTTTTATCAAATCTTAATAGTCTAAGATCCGGCTGCAGGAGTAGTGCGTTCATCGGTTATTTGCTAAAAAACAAATTTTTATGTATATTTATAATTAGAAGAATATATATCTACCAAGTTACCTCTTAAAATTTGGCTAGCGGCCTAGGTGCGGCCAGGTGCGCAACGGCAACCGTTATTTTTTAAAATCTTTATGTTAATTGCCGTGATGTAGACGAAATTTTAATTAAAAAACAAGTAACCGAAATTGTTTCCCAAAAATCAATTAAAAATACTAGCAGGCAAATTTTTGTAGGCAACGTGGCAGATATATTATATTCTCTTAATTATAAATACGGTGTAACTTTATAACGAATTTCACGGGACCAATGTTCGTTATAGGGAGTGAATAGAAAGAAAAACCAATTACAATAATTTCTAATTTTATTACTATCAATAGGTAAATTATTTTAAACACATAACGCTTTTCTTTTACTGGCCATCTTGACAGTTTTAAAGTTTGTTTATGACTGATAATTCACGATAGGTGATGGTGGTGCGTTTAGTAACTGAGACCAAAATTTCCTACAGGCAACGTAATCTAAGAATAATGGCACACATGTTAAATGTTAATACAATAATCAATAACAAAGGCGATACTGCTGTTTATGACCTCAGATGTCTTAGAGATTTCGGCACCTCAAAAGTTAAGTTTTGTAAGCTGATTATAAAAACAATTACACTTAAGTATGTTTTGTTGATGTCTAAATATGACAATATTTATTTGTTATAGAGAATGGCTTTAATTAAATGAAAATTAAATAAAAGCCATTTTCTGAAAATGGTATATATGAGTTGGTTAGTGATTCTATCACATGGCGCGGCTATGCGAGAATCGCTATGTACACTAGTGATTTTTTCCCCATAGATCCAGTACCATAAGCCTAATGGCATGCTGCCTCCTGCTGTATGTGTAGGTCTAGAGGTACAATTTGCAAGGCTATCTCTTGCTGCAGTTGGTGTCGTTTTCATGCAACCGCTATCAGCGGACAAGGCAAGCCACTGGAAGCGTCCAAGTTTCGTAATTGCCGTTTGGAGTTCTGATCTTGGCCACCAGGGCTCCATAGGCTAGCATTGGCCTGATTACGGCAGTGTATAATTATCTTAGGCGATAAACCCCATTTCACGCCTGGCATCTTTTGGCATTCATAAAAGGCGATCGTAGCTTTGTTTAGTTTGTGTTCTATGTGATTGTTCCAGAGCAGTTGACTGTCCAAAATCACACCTAAGTACTTGATTTCTTCCTAAAGTTTTAGATCAGTGTTGAAGAGTTTTGGAAGTCTGTGCGGTCCAAGAACTCTTCGGGTTGTAAAAAGGATTAGTTCTGTTTTTGATCGGTTGACAGATAGCTCGTGTTCATTGCACCATCTTTCAATCACAACGCCCTTCTCATGAGATCACATAAGGTGCTTTCAAAGCTCCCCGATATTTGGATAGCTATGTCATCCACATATCCCACTGTTTAGAGATTGTCTGACAATATCTTGTGTAGTAAAAGTAAACATATTGTTTGTCTATTCTATAAGAGTTGATGGAACTCCACATGTTCCTAGTGCTCTGGTTATACTCGTGAAGTTTGTTTGGCAAAAGTGCCTTCAATGTCAATAACATCCATTAACATGTTTACAAACTAAACAAAATTTATTTTTTTAGAATGAAGAATTAGTAGATATGACATTAGCTGCTGATGGGCATTATGTTAAAGTGCATAGAGTAGTCATGGCAATGGCGAGTCCCTACATTAAAGATCTAATTTGCTGTATGAAGTGTATCCATCCTGTTATATTTTTAAATGTAAGCCTTTACATTATTATGATATGCTTGATATGCATGCTTCAGTCACTATGCCAACACTGCTTACACTATTTGTTCATTAGACTACATTATGTCTAACTATTTGCTTAAAGATTTCAGGTACAAAGTAATTTTTTTTGTAATAGTAAAACAATTCCTATATATTTAAAAAATGAAACAAATGTCATTTAGCTAATAATGAAACTTCCATATTAAAGTGAGTTTGAAAACCAGCAACTAGCTTTTGATGTTACTTTAAATTGTTCTTCACATTGGGCCTTATTTTATTTAAATCCAACATTAAAAAATTCATCAACTTAAACATTCTTCTTCAATGTTTACATAATTTATTTCAGAATGTAAGCTATAAAACCTTAACATATATTTTAGAGTACATATATGCAGGAAAAGTAGACATACCAACAGAATTTATGGATGAATTTTTGATTGCTGCTAAGTCTCTACATATAAAAGGATTGAAGGATGTTGTAAGTATTCTAATTCTAAGAGAATTAATTGAAGCAAAGGGGCGGTCAACTGCAACTATAGACTAGGATAGATAGCTAATAATTTATGCTAAACAGTATAAAATTATATTAATAGCTGTTGAATTTCTTGACTTATAATTGAGTAATGGTTTGCTAATATTACCTTTGATTAATGAGATTACCCATTTCTTCCACAAAACTAAATTCAAGTCATTGCAGTAACACTTCAAATGTGTTACAGTATTTGTGGCCCGCTAAATTCTCTATGTTTTATTTAATGGATATACCTCTAAAGAACACAATTGCAGAATATGAAAGATGAAAACATTATTATTATTTCCAATCAAGATACAGATGAGGACCAAGAAAGAATGAGTAAGTGTTACACAAAAGCTGCAACAGAAAAAGAAAGAGCATTATTGGATCCAGAACTGTGAGTTGAAAGACTGACTTTTGAATACTTTTGAACAATAAGAGAATTACTGATTTTTTGGTAACTTTCTATCTTTTATATGTTTATGATTATCATCATCATCATTGTAGAACTCATTTATATACTGGAATAAAAATAAATAACCTTATGCAGCCATCTGAATGTGCAACTATTTTAGACCGGCACAAATACCAACCAATTTCCCACAAAGAAGGACCCCTATGAATCTATGAGTAACTTCTTTCATCTAAAAATCTGTAAGAAGTTTTCATGTGAAGTTACACTATTAATCTTGAACTTAATTATTAACAATTTTCTTAAATAAAAACAATAACTAACTTTAAAATATATTGAGAGACCTTGGTTTGATTACAAGCAAAACAAGAATTGGTTTGTAAGCCAAATAAAATGAAATTATATTATTATACTAATGAAAACCATGACTTATTAGCTGCAGTTGATGTGTTGCGTTCTTGGTTCAAAAAATAACAAGTAAAAGTGTCAGACTTATATTTAAAGTGCAATTAAACAATTTTAATAAAATTTATATTTTTGTTGTAGTATAAAAGAAAATATGAAGAAGTCAATGAAAGAATCTAAGGAAAGTTTAAAAGTGGAGACCATTGAGGAAGATGGAGAAATAATTATTGATAATGGAGATACTGATTTTGGTATGACATCTTGTATTCTCAAATCAAAATATATTTATTCATATAACTTATTGTCCACTTATGAACGTCAAATTACTAAGTTCTCAAATCGCGAGTCTAGAATGGACGAAGAATTCGTAATAAACTTTCTGCCACTGTTTTTATTCCCCAACCATTTATTATACAAGATGGTCATAGATAGTAACACTTTGCGTCACATACCACGAAAGTAATATATAATAGATATAAATATATCATGGTCTCAATAGCGATAAAAGGTAAGAAAAAATATATATTTGCTGCCTTGTAAGTAAGTAAATGTTTTAGTCGAAATTTATTGATTTACAACTCGAAGTTGTCAGAAATACCAGGGGTGAACACATTAAACAAAACACGGCAGATTTTCTTTTAAAGTCAAACTTTTATTACATCTTCTCAAATTTTTCGTCTGTGTGTTGCATGTCGCGTGACGGTCGGCCGCGGAGTAGGGATAAAGTGAAAGGCGCTCGTCATAGTAGCCAAGGCCAAGATGGCGGCGCTTATAGTTCGCAGCAGCCGACCGTGTAGTGTATAGACTATTATTTAATAGTGTATATTATAATCTTAATAATTGTGAAGTATTATGTATGTCGTACTGTACTCTAAGACGCAGAGTTCAATAAAATTATTAGTTGGAGACTTAGTCTACTTTTATTATTTCCCATTTCAATTTTCCAACTATAAAATTAAGATTGATAAAGCGATTTTTATACCCTTAAATGCCCTTAATGCAATATTATGCCAAATTTTTTGAAGTTAATTATTAAAATTAATCAAACTGATCGTGTGTCGCATGTCTGTGGCTGGACTAGAGATGCTGTATACCAAACACAACCGAAACATTTACGTTCTCAACAATATATACAACATATCTCTAAAAAACCTACAGATTTTATCGGCGTACCTATGTAGCATTTTCGAGGCATCACTGTAATTTAATATGAAATGTTCGTAATGACAAATGTTATTGTCAGCAAAAACTTCCATAAAATTAGTTCGCTATTTGCATTTGTTGGTCGTTGCAAAATTTCCCTATTTTATTTAACCTACTTATATTAATATATGTATATAAAAATTATAAACTATTTGTATACTATCGATAAATATGGTTTCGAATTATTCTCATAGATGCGTTGTCTTTGTTATCACAAAAACATAAAAAGCATGTAAATTGCATATAAAAACGTCGCTATCTCTAATGAAAGTTACTGGTCATTTTTTTATTATATTTATTATATACTCGTATTATACTTCAAAATTGTACGATGCAACAAAACTTCTAATGGTCAAACAAGTATACATAACAAACTTACTTACCCATGTGTCAACTTTTTGGAAATAAACACCGACCACACCACATCATACAAAACGCAAATCTTCATATAAGCTACCAAAAATGGCTCTTTCTTGGCCCCATGGTTTTTCTCTTTCAGAGGTCCTTTTATTTATAACCATTCTTAAAAACTATTGATTTAAAACTTTATACAATCACTAACAATCTTCTAAACCTGTCTTATGCTTAAAACAAAAGTATTCCTCTCGTGCAACAGTAGTTAAATTAGTTATAGTGAGTGTTATATAGAACTAGCAAACTCGGCGAACTCCGTTTCTCCACCAGATGGCTTCGTTTTATGTAACATTTCGTTTGGTGATCCCGCTTTTCTGCTGAAATTTTTCCTAAATTTTCTTTGCTATAAACCTCACGGAGCCCGAGACCTTTCCAACGAATGCAAAACCGTGGAAATCGGTTCGTGCGTTCTGGAGTTATAGCGTCAGGAAGGAAAACCCGACTTATTTTTATATAGTAGATTTACGACGTCAAGTACATAAAAATCATTGATATGTCAAAAGGAAAAGACTATGTTTGTCTTTCTTTCATTCTCATAACAGTCACACAATTTAGTCTGATATACTTTTCAAGAATTTCAAATGATAGTAAATTAATTGTAATTGTCACTTGGTCCCGTAGAATGCGAAAGCGACCCCGAGGGCCTCTTTGATGGTCGTGGTTGTTGCTTTTAGTGCGGGGGATGCGTAAACGCATTCTCACCTTGGTTAGAAAAAAATAGTAGAGTCACTAATCTGTTTTTTTTTTAATTTTCCAATTATATTCAGATTAAGAAGCTTTTTTTGTTGATTTCCGATTCTGTACAGATGCAAGTGTGACTGATGACAAGATGCAATGTCAACATTACATATTATAATAAATGCGCGTAAGTTTTACAGAAATTTAAATATTTCAGATATCTCTACGCACTATACGTTGTCTAACCGCGGATCCCTTCAGATGATACTGAACAAATTTATGTATTATCTAAAACACACGAATAAGGATAATTCTCGACAGTGGCGTTGTGTTGATTATTTAAAGAAAAGTAAATGTCCGGCACATATCTTTACTGAAGGGGACCTGGTTATTCAGAGGTAAATATATTATATATGTATTTCCATTTATTAAACTACCATTAGACATAGATTTTTTTTATTATTAATATTAACGATGCAGCAAGGCTCAACTCATATTGGCGCAGTCGAAGCGACGTGACGCGTCATGTTTTTAAATTTTAACGCGTTAACGCGCTGTGTTCAAAATACTGGGACCAGTTCTGAGACTTTTGTTCATTCGTGAATAGTACTCGCTCGGTAATCCGTAATATACAATTACGCTATAATGTATTAGAACAGAAAGAAGAGAACTAAAGTTTTTGAGTTAATAAACCTAGTGTAGTGAATATAAGTGCGAGTGCGGTATCTCGGACACATGAACATAATGTCAAAATATTATAGAACACTAAGACTGTTAATAAACATTACCTTAGTTTAAGCTATTTATTAGTATTGTAGAAAATTAGGTCAAAATAATATTACTTATTAGCCACAATTATTGTATAGGCTAGATTGTAATTCATGTAAAGTCGCACTCTTTTTTGTGAACTTTACTGTAAGAAATAAAAGTAAAATAATATATATTTTTCATGACTTTTACACGTGTAGTCCGTTGTGGCTTTACTCGCGCGCTTATATATTTTAAATTTATATTTGTATATAAATTTGTACCTTAAAATGAAAAAATAGAGATGAATATGCCCATAGCATAATGACGAACTGATAGTGAAAATGATGACTCGTCGCCTCAACCTGCGCCAGAGTTGAGCCTAAGACTGTTTCTACCGATGTTTTAGTGTCACAAGTCACAAAATGCATAGTTATCCCTGTCATTTAGAATTTAATCACGTTTTTAATGACTTAATAAACGCTATTTTTGAAGTTGCCAGCAATTAACTTTGTATAAAAACTATTTGTTAAATATTTTCCTGGGGGCCTCATAACCTAGCGGTCTTATTAAGAGGCAGCTAGTTGAGGTGTACCGGGTTCGATTCCCGGTTCGAGGGCAAGTTTTAATTTAATTTAAATTTGTTCTCGGCCTTTGGGACGGTTGTGCGGTACCGGGCGAGTGCCTAAACCGTACATGGAGGACACGGTCGAATTTCTAAAGACAAGCACGAATTGTAAAAAATCCTATCCTACTTGACGCTGGCTAAATGCACAAATCGTGCCAGAGCCATTAAAAAAAAATCCTCAAAGTTCGCATGTGATTTCAGAATATCGGCCCATAATCACAAAACACATGAAAATAAAATTAAAAAAAGGTTTTGCAGTGGAAAAGTTTTTACGACTATTCGTGATGCAGAAGAAAATACATCAACTAAAAGTACCAAAGATTGTAGTGAAAATTATATGGATCATGAATAAAATATATTTAAAGACGGTTTTATTTATATACCCTTGAACAGTATTCGCCAAATCACAGTACATTTTTAATATTTAAAACATGAATAAAAATACATCTGTTAAAAAAATAAAATTTTAATATAATTCATACAACAATCAATATACGTAACAACATATTTTAAATTAGCAATCATTTATCAAAATACGTATATCTAAAAAATATAGTAGGAATGCATCGGAAATTCATAAAATCGAAGTAAAACTCAACAGCAAGCTTACATTTTTTAAACTTAATTATTCTCAGTTTTAAATAAAATAAATGCACAACTAAGTACAATATTTTTGAATCAAACTACTTTTCTAATTCATTTTTGACGAAAGTTGGAAGCGCAAACGCTGCTTTGTGAACGTCAGTGCTATAGTACCTCAAATTCATGGAAAGCTCATCTTGGCGGGAAAACGTCAAAGTCGGCTTGTCAAACTGAACATCATTATCAAGAGACCCAATGACAAAACCAATTTGCCCGGAGGGATAAGTCGGTACAGACGTTGTAGCGTACGCGGCTTTCGGAAATTGATTTTTGCAGATCTTTAGTGTACTCGATACTAAATCCATGCTGTACCAAAATGTACCAGCTTGCGAACATACGATCCCATTAGGTTTTAATGCGCTCTTCATGAGTGCAAAATAATTTTCTTGAAACAAACTAACAGCTGGACCGACGGGATCGCTGCTATCTGTTATGATGACGTCAAATTCCTGACTATGGTTCTTCATGAACTCGAAGCCATCTCCTACGTGTAGTTTCAGTTTTTTGCTTTCAAAACCGACTGCCATAAAGGGAAGATACTTTTTAGATACCTCGATAACTTTATCGTCAATTTCCACCTGCAACAATTTTTCTTTACACTTTCCCGTAAGTTATTGGGGAATAATTTACATTTATCTTCTTTTTTATATTAAGTAATGGGCATAAACATAAGTCCATGTTTAACCCCGACCTTTGATAAGATAAGTCTTTGTAAAACTAACATCCGTAAACTGTCAATGACGTTTATAACACAAATTTTTCTTATCTATATTTTTTCTATTTTACTATTTGTCTATGTTTCTACCAATCAATATTTATTGAAATAAGATCAACATTGTACAATAATTTCTGCCGTTTTCCCCAATTTAACCAATACGACTACATGTCTATAGGCGGCGATTTTACTTTCGTTGAGCTGTATAAACACTTGCTAATATAATATTACTGAAATGAATAACCTTGACTTCTGATATTAATATCTGCGGTAAAACTACGATAAGAATGTCGCTTGATATATTTTAATTGTAATGCTCACATATTTACATTCATTTTATCTGAGGTTTCACTCGCGTCTAGAATTAAATTTTATTGTATTTAGCTAAGCTATTTTATGTTAGATCTCTAAACTAGCTTTAAATCTTTTTTAATGTATTATTGCTGAAATATAAATGTACCTGAACGATTTCCTTTACTAATGGGTGTTTTGCAACTTCTCTGGCAACTCCCCCATCTCCACCTCCTACAATTAGCACTTTTTCGGGATTTTTATGGCAGCACAAGGGCAGGAAAGAAATCATTTCCTGAAAAACATGTATTTTATTAAGTAAATAACACCTTTAACATTATTTGTGATTTACAATGCATTTCATATCTTTATTTAGGTATTTTAACATCGTTTTATAGCCAAGAGACATTTTTTTATCATTATTTATTTTATTTGATAAAAAAAAAAATATACTTGAACCAGACTACATACCTGATATGAAAACTCATCTTTCTGGGTGCACTGTATAATACCATCAAGAACAAGGACCCTTCCAAGGCTGGTGGTGTCTAGGACTAAGATGTCTTGATACTTTGACTTCTCTTTATGCAATACTTCCTTAACTTCAAATGAAAATGTCCCACCAGGCCACATCTCACATACTTCAGTAAACCAATTCTTCTTAAATGAATCCATTTTTGTCTCTAAAAGGAAAAATAAATTTGTTCACAGATGAAATCTTGCGATCACGTTCACAATATTTATAATAACTATTTTATTTTTGTTGTCTTTATTTATAACTGCATATTATAAGGTAATGTTCAATATTTGACTCTATGTAAATATCATTAGTAAATCATTGTGATTAATAAAAAATAAACAAACTGATAAACTTGTTTAAATAATAATTACCATACCTGTTTACTGCTTCTGCAACTATTAATTAAGAGTGATTTCGGTATTTATCTTAATTTATTATAGTATTAATATCACTCGACTCAGCGTATTTTCTCTACTGATTAGTTTTGAATTAAAAACAAGATTTACCGGAATATGTTACGGAATGTAACAAACGATTTATATGCGCAAGCGCAGGTTGACAACTGAAGTCTGAACTGATCGTCTCTGCTTATTGTGCCTGTCATGTGTTAATTGACATACGTCGATGTCACGTCTTAAACATTGATAAGAGTAAGGCAGAAATGATGAATATAAATATTTCATGTACCTAATTAATTTCAACGGTATATGTCTTTCTTATATATACAATATTTATTATGTAAGGGACTGTAAAAAATAAGAAAATTAAATACTACTATTATATTCTTGTGTTAATTATTTATTAAAATTGTAAATATATTAAATGAAAATCCAAGGTTTTGAAAAATAACTTTATTAAATCTTAAATTAAGCACAACAATAATACCTGTATTGTCAAAATGCAATCTTATTAATATTCTAATATTACTACATAATAATATTCTAATTAATTTTAACAATGATACACTGTACCAAAGACTTTTAATACATATATTGTTTTGGTTAATACTTTGAATTATTAATAAAATAGAGAGGTTAAAACCATAATATAAAACTAGAACAATGTAGTATATGATTGTATTTTAATATTGGGATTTTTTACTACAAAAAATATAAGAATTGACTATAATGATATGACTCAATACCTATGTAAATTTCTTTTAAGTGGCAGAATATGCGAACTTAAGATTGTGTTTTTACCACCAAAAAACATTTTTTCTTGCAAATAAATTATTATTATTAATATTTTTAGCTTAGTCTCTACAGTCCTTTTGAGTTCATATGGATACATTGATTTTTCAATAATTTAACTCTAAAATCTGTTAAAAATTGTCTTTAAGACTAACAAATTCCCTTTTATATGATGCTACTTTGAGTCATGGACTTATATCTCCGTATTCTTTATATATTGTGAAATATATACACTTAACTATATTATGACTAGAATGTTATTAAATAATATCTATGTTAATTGGTTCATTGTTACTTATAAGCTCTTATTATCACAATTTGCTAGTTTTCCAATATTTAAATGACTCTGTAATTAAACAATTATTTGTCATTTTGCTTCATAATGTAAGTATAAGTAGCTCTTATGTGCTCCTTAGTTATATGAGTTAACTATCTTCTATAGGAAATCATTTTTATAATTATTTCATGCTGTGAGCAGATATTATATTTTCTAGTTATTTACCAGTTTTTAGTTTCTACTGCTGAATTTGTTAATACATTTTGTAATTTCTCTGACCAATAAATTATGCAACATTTGCATTAAATTGATGACTTTTCTATTTTACTTTTCATACATATGACTTCACAGGACAGCACCGATACTCTGTAAATTCCAAAAGTGATTGGAATACAATATTGAGGTTTTCTACCGCGCAATAATTCCAATATTGCGTTTATATGAGCGCATCTATCCATCAACTCTATAGGGGCTCTAGACAAAATCACTTAAGGATATGCGTGACCCACCTCCAAAAGAATTCGTATGAGAATGACATTAAGTCACTCTTCGTCACGAGACCAATACAAATGGGTTAGTCGGTCACGCCAGTCGTAAAGGGATTTTATTTCAAGACCCTGTAGGAAACCGGCCTGTCTACATCCAAAAATCGACGACTCGTAGAATGCTGATCACCTTGTCTATGAAATATAAATTATCAAAGAAACGGATACAATTAGAATATTATTACCAAAACTAAAGAATATTGAACTACATCAAACTTTCATACAATGCCTAGATTATCGCATACCCTATTGGAAGTTACAAAGTACGGGCGCAGTTTAGTAATACTTGGACATCACTATTATGACTTTATTTGCAATAAGTGGTCACGTGATCATTTTCAAACAAATTTAGCTAGTCTAGATAATAGACCAGTCATTATAGACATTCGAAATCGAAAATTTGATAATAATTCCAAAAGTTTTCAAACTTCGGTCAAGTGAATGGTACATTGGGACGACAATAAATCTCAAATAAAATAAATAACAAAAAATGTTCCGTACACTTAGGTTGGTTGCAAATTTTATACGTGATATGAAATATTACATCGAAAACTTCCCCAAGTTTGCAGAACTTTTGGAATTTTTTTCACGAGCAAAACTTATTTTTAACAATGTTCCGGACCGCAGAGCAGGTTGCAAAATTTTATAGTTTGTTTTAATACCACTCCCGACCTTACATCAAAATTTGAAAACTTTTGGAATTATAATGAATTAATTGTCTTGACTGATTGGACTATAACTATTCTAATCAAATTATTTGACATAACACAATCAAATTGATCTTATTGAAAATCTAAAAACTTTCTATACAGATTTTAAAACAAAATTGTAATAGTTGCTTTACAATGTGGTGACTGTCACAAAACGCTTGTCTCGCTCCTTCTAAATCATTTACGAATGAGGCGTATGGCTTAAGATCCGTATTAGAACACGGGACCTTTCAAAGTTGGGTGGAATAAACCTGCTGTGTTTCCGTGTTCGATCGTATATTTCTTCGCGCTCTAATTTCAACAAGAATGCGTAGACAGAAGTCCGGCGCGAGAGCAGCAGCAACTGTGACCAGGTTGAGCAGCCAAAAGGGCAGGGAAGTGAGCAGACGGGTGTACGTTCCTAGTATGTCGCCGTCCACTTGGCTAAAGATAAAGATTTTTGTAAAAAAAGGGAAAGTAGAAATGTAAGTGAATGACGTCACATGTGGGAGAATTTGCGTTTAAATCTGCGTTAGAGTTCTGAAACTATAAAAACAATACCTGAAAAAGAACATGGTACACAAGGTTGATCTTTACTCTTCAACATTTTATAGCAAATTAAAATAGTAAGAAACCAAGCTACAATTTATAAAGAGTGTTGAAATGCCTTTTTTTGAAATTTATTTAAAAAAAAAAATCTTATCTTAACAGGTAATTTAGGGTAAATTAACAAGAATACATATACAATAAAAAATCACACACGAAATAAAAACAAACATAACAAATTAATTAGGAAAATAAAGCTAAAGAATATTTACAAAATACATAAATAAATAGTAGAACTTTTGTCAATTCACTCAACGTCAATAAAAAACGTCCGTTAACCTATGTAATTCGTTGTAATACAGCGAACAATATGTGGCATTTTTATAAGGTTAGTTCTAGCTAACATGTAGTGCCCACATGTAGTAAAGGCTATAAGCAGTTATCGCCAAAACAAACAATTGCAACCCAAATGCATTTAAACCTTGTAATAGAAACTTAACTAAACTATATTTATCATAATAGAATTAATACAAAAAGGTCATAAATTTTGATGTTCTTCAGATTAATTCCTGCAGCTGAGTATCATTGTCGGACGTCGAGGCAGAATACGAAAAACCATCCGTATCACCTTGACGTCCGTCGTTCCACAACTAAGCGTTTTTAAGGGAGGTTTTTGCCGCGCACCACCACTACGTGGAACCAGCTGCCCACTGAAGTGTTTGACTTAGGGCTCTTCAAGAAAAGAACCTACCAATTCTTAAAAGGCCGGCAACGCGCTTGCGAACCTTCTGGCAATGTGTGGGCAGCCGTATCACTTAACATCAGTTGAGTCTCCTTCCCGTTTGCCCCTTGTTATATAAAAAAAATATACAGAAAAAAGATTTAGATAAAAAATGATACTTACAAATAAAACAATGAATATATAGTATTAAACGCTATATAAGTCAATACTGATAGTAGAGCGGTAAGTGCGAAGGCCAGGGTGTGGTATCGCGCGTGAAGGCACAGCTTCAATGTCACTATTACCAGCATTTGGTGAAATAGTATCGCGCCGAATGACCTGGAAACATGATTAATTAATTGGACGTCGTAATTAACACTTGCTAATAGTGGAAAGAGTTGGCCTAGTTTTGGCGACCCTAATCCCTGAGGTAGTTCGAATCTATCTGCACCAATAATAATAATAATCTTTATTTCTTAATAATAATAATCTTTATCTCTTAATAATAATAATCTTTATTTCTTAATAATAATAATCTTTATTTCTTAATAATAATAATCTTTATTTTTTAATAATAATAATCTTTATTTATTTATTTTTATTTCCAATGGAATTTTCTGCCTATGTGCAACTCTCGCTCGTAAAGTATAGGCAAACATCGTGAGAAAAACGAAACAGAAAGCTACATACTCGTCTATAACGTAATTTAAGATGCGTTCTGAGGCCAATACCAAAGGTTGTAGCGCCACAGCTTATTTATTATAGACAGGTCGAGCGCGTCCGTGCCCCCTACGCCCGTACCGTACGTGTAAGCGTACTGCCGCAAACAAACAAAGGTACATGATATTGTACGAGCCAAGGCTGTACATTTTAGTCTAGTCGACAAGTTGAAAATGGAACAAAATAGAGATACTGCTCTTAAAATTATGTGCGATAGCTCATTGGAACCGGAATAACGCCTAGAAAAATTTTTTTTGTAAATTTTTTGATTATCATGAATATTACTTTTATTTAAAATTAAAATTTTTTTTTTCTATACTTAGTTATATATGGTTGTTTTTGTTAATTTTAGAAGTTTTAGAAAAAAAATAAAAAAAAGTTGAATATTTGTTTATAACAACTTGGTAAGTTAATAAACAATAGAATTGTTGATTAAAAAAAAATTTTTTTCTGTTACATTATAGAGGACTGTCAATTATGACTTTTAGAAAAAAAATTTTTTTTAACTAATTATTTAAATAATAGAAAATTAAAAAAAACGATTATAAACAATTAAAAATTGTTATTTAGGAAAAATTTTTTTTTTAAAAATCATAAAATTTTTAACGTAATAAAGTTGTGTTAAAATTTTTTTAAAAAATATTTATTTATTCAATTTGTTAAAAAAAAAATTATCAACAAATGGCGGGAATTTTTTTTTTTGTAAATCAATAAATATCTTGTATTAATAAAAAAACGATTATATGATGATTTAGAAAATAAAATTTTTTTTAACAACATTACATGGATTTTTAAGTTTTTGTTTAAGTAAAAAAAATGTTATAAACAAAGTATAAATATTTTTTTAACTTTTATGGCACGATCTTGTTAAGTATGTATGTAAGAAAGGCTCTACGAAGCGAAATATTTTTACGACCATTATTTAAACATTTTTTTTCACTTACAATTAAGACGGTCGTTCGAGAAAATTTCGTTTGTTAACAATTATTTAACTTGTTGAAAAATTAACTTTAAGTAAAATTTTCAACGGGAATAAATTAATTATAGTGTTCAGAACACACCATAATTTTTTCAAATTTAAAAAAAAATATTCAATACCTTAAATAAATTAATTAATGTGCCGTAGTCGCTTTTGACGCCACGCGCGAATCCTAAAAATGTCACCCGCAGACCTATTTTCAGCGTTAAATTAAAGTTATAAATAATGGAGATAGAGTTCCGAGAGTTAGGAGTTTTTTATTGGAAATTTTCTCTTCTTTCAGAATCTTTATTTGAAATTTCTTAAATATTAATAGTTTATTAAATATTGGCAAAAAACTAAATGCCATTTTTTTTTCATCTTTAATTGTCTATAACTTTTGCAATTTTTTATGTGCTAATACACGCTTTTAGCACATTTTTCTAGGCGTCATTCCGGTTCGAATGAGCTATCGCACATAATTTTAAGAGCAGTATCTCTATTTTGTTCCATTTTCAACTTGTCGACTAGACTATTTTGCTTACACAGGCTTTCTTAGTTTTGTAAGCGTGGCGATTTCCTAAATCGTCGGAGTTACGCCCCGAGAGTATAGCCAGACGTAGACACTCTCTTCAACTGTTACATTGCATTCATTTGTTACATGGCAATTAACATTTCATTATTTCGCTAATATTCTATTGCTGTACGCGAGTGATTAATATAGAGTAAAACTAAATCACTATACTCAAATATTTAAAGCACCTTGATGACCCAGGAACCGATATGATAGGCCGTGGAGCTCTAAATGGTCGACCCTACGGATAATCCGTACTGCGGACCTTCCGTATAGCACTAAATGCAACCAATGGGGCGGTGTCTTAAAACTAAATTGTGGACGTGTGTATATGTTAACGTAAAATTGTAAAAACCGTTAGATTGTAATCTATCGGTTATCGGTATTCGGTAGATTGTACTACACTAATTTAGTTATCATTCAAACTTCTTTGGTCAATTACAGATTAATTTTACTTCCCAACAATTTCATATAACTACCGAATAATAATACGTTAAATTGCAAGCAGTATGTTGAGTTGACAATCTTTCGACAGTTTACAATCTCGCGAGATAGATTACAATCTAACGGTTTTTACAATTTTACGGTGACATATATAAGGCATTAAAATTTTCTAGTTTACAAACTAATTGCGTAGATACGTCAAGAAATTGCATATATCTGGGACCAAGATCCGTAAAGGTATGTAAGAAGGTGAATATTAGTTTGGTACAGACATCGTAGTTGTAAATCTGTGTGGAATGAAATTATGCATTTTAGTTGATTTATAAGCAATTGCATTTCAACTTATAAGGGAGCGTTCAAGTATTAGGTAACGAATTTGGGGGGGGGTCCTTTTGTAAAACGTACGGGGCGGGGAATTGAATTACGCGTTATTGTTAATATTATTTTCGACTTTCCAGTACTTTACACCACATAATGGTGTTTAGGTATAAAGAGTCACTATGTGGTCACGAAATTTTACTATACTTGGGTACAGAAAAACGTAACGGCGAGTTCCATGGGGGGGAAAAAGTCAGCGTAAAACACGAAATAGATAAATTTGAGGACCAGACCTTTTTAGATAAAATAATAATACATTATTAGTTACATAATTAATTAATTAATACATACCACAAATCCATAGGTTTCCCATCAGATGTAAAGACATCCGAGGTGAAGATTAAAGCACTGAAGCCATAAATGAGCACTGAATGATATAACGCTCCTGATAGCCAAAGAACGAAGTACCGCCATGATAGGAGCTTGTTTTTTCGAATATTTCGGTAAAGCATTGGGTTCCTGAAGAGTAATACAAAAATAAATAAACAAAGTTTTTGAAGTTATACTTCTTTAGGCGCGTTATGAAAAATTGATGAGAGTGAAATTTTACGATGCGCGCGCACCGTGACGCAAAATTAACAGAATGAAGTTGCCCACGGAAGATGCTACGGCATTGGACATAATTTAAAAACAACATTCGAATAATAATAGAATTTATGTTACACTTAATAAGAGAATAATAATCAATATTTATTTATTTAATTTTTCAAATGTAAACTGAACTTTATTGACTATAATGACTCCTTTTCCAGTCTTTGATTATTTAATTGTAATTAATTATTTGCATGCAATCAAAAACTATTTTTAATAATGCCAAAGAAGTATAACTTCTTACGCGCGTACACGCACCCTTTTTTTAAACTTAAGGCACTGAAGTTAAATATATTCTTTGTGTGATGCTTCAAAAGCAAGCGAAAGTAAAATAAAGTATAAATCTTAAAGCCTATTTAAAAAAATCTTTACCAAACTGTGAAATAAAATACAAATTGTAACTGTTTTACCGGTTTTTTATTGCCAATGTTAATAAATATTGTGTTAGACAGGACATACAGAACTCCTAAAAATGATAAATTTTCGTAAAAATAAGTTTGGATTCATTTAAATCCGTAGGAATCGATAAAAAGAATTACTTTTCGAAACATAAGAGTTATTATATCAGGAATAAATTTAGGTGCCTTCTAGGCTGAGTTAGTAATACATACCTGAGTAATAAATCGGCTGGCCAGCGTTGCTCAGTCACAGATAGAACAAGGCACGGTACTGACGTGAAGAATAGATTGTAGAACGTCAAATACATACTGTCATATATTGACTGTGTTGAGAACGCGCTGTTTATTTGGAAAAATAACTGCAAATAAATAAAAATCATATTCTTTTTGGTTTGATTGTTCAAACTATAATACATGATATATGGTAACAGAAACGGTATTATGTCCACGTTCATAAAGTCCTGTATTCACTTTGATTAGGTATTAGTGCAGGTGATTACTGATTGGTGATTAGGAGAAAACAAGTGTGGACAGCGACGAAGTGATTATAAGCGTGTTCTTTTTTTTGTGAGTAGTGACGTCGCGTGCGCCCTGCCTTCCCCCTCACTCGCAGCGTGCCTGCCAAAACACGTCTGGACAGGCAGCAGGAGTCTTCGGTCAACCTGAGAGCAAAGTAATATTCCGTCGTATCTTCAGCAGCCAATTCCTTGTAGAGTTGGTAGCTTGCGCCATGGTCTTCTATTAATCCATTTTCGTATCCATACTTTTCTTGGTCATGCAAGTTCAGCTTCCAAAACTTCTTCGGTTTCAGATAGCACCGCGTTTAATACTTCTTTCAGTACTTCTTCAAATTGCAAGCGTGCTTCTCGATGTTTGTCCAAACTTCCTGACAGCTAACGACAACTGTATTTACTTAACAGAGCCCCTAATTGGACACTACTTGCATAACACACCTGCACTAATCATCCTCAATTACTAATCACTTGCACTCGCACTAATCAAAGTGAATACAGGCATTTAGATGTGTTTTGTTGTTATGAAGCAACAATTTCATTTCACAACAACAACGAAAAAAATCGAAATAGCTTCCATTTTCAAACAAGGTGTTCAGTCATATTATGTTTGTAATTTTAATATTTAGTAATAAAGTAGATTCAACGCGAAGCAGACGTTTCATTGCACTAAAATTATACTTAATAGTTAACCAGTCAAAAAGCAACCTTATCGCCGCTCCATATGGTCGCAATCTCGCCGGATATTGTGTCTACTGAGCTGCATCGAAGGAACAATAGACTACGCATTCCATTGCGATAAGGAACTCGTTTAGCAACTATTTTGTGCAATTTTTAGACTTATAACTTTTGAATAATATTGAAATAGAACGTGCAAGTGACTTGAAAGTGATCAAATAATGGCAAATGTGGAACAATTATTAAGTGTACTTGAAAATAATAATGAACTATTAAAAAAGACTCAAATAAATATTAAAAAATGTGCAAAGGCTAGACTTACGAAAGGTTATCTAAAAACACGGATGGAGTGTATAGAAAGTTACTGGAAGACTTATAAAAGTGCACATTTAGATTTAATAAAAATTACGCCGCGTGAACAAAAGTCAATTTTACCATATTTTGTCAATGAGGATTATTATTTGATCGAGGATTTATATTTATGTATGGTGTCTGACATCAGGGATATGTTAGAAGGTCTTGAAATTCAAAGAGGACAACAATCCTGTAATCAGGGGAACGGCTCCACTGCAGTCGAACACAACGTACAATCACAGGTTCGACTCCCGCGCATTGAATTACCTACTTTTTCGGGTAATTACGAAGAATGGCCTTCTTACAAAGATATTTTTGTTGCACTGGTACATGATAACACGTCACTGTCTAATGTTCAACGACTACATTATTTGAAATGCAGCATAACAGGTGAAGCAGCATCCTTATTAAAACACATCCAAATCACAGAGTCGAATTATTTATCTGCTTGGGAGACTTTAAAACTTAGATATGGGAATAAACGTATGATAATTAATTCATTATTTAAACGATTATTTTCACAAAAGAAAATTATGTCACAATCGGCTTTACAATTAAAAGGAATATTAGATACAACAAATGAAGTTTTAAACAGCTTACAAAATCTTAAGTTACCCACAGAGTCATGGGACCCTATAATTGTATTTTTAGTAGTTCAAAGGTTGGATCCAGATACTCACAAAGAATGGGAACAATTTTCGTATGATATAAGTCAAGAAGAATTATCTACCTGGTTTGAATTACAGAAGTTTTTAGAAGGAAAATTAAGAACGTTAGAATTGTTAAATCCACCTTTTAAACCAACTCTCAAGCCGTTAAGAGAACGTGTTTTTCACATGTCTATAGAGAAGACATGTATTATGTGTAAGGAAAATCATAGCTTATGTCGTTGTAAAACATTCTCAAAAATGTCACCTGCAGAAAGAAGTCACTATGCACAACACAACAAACTCTGCTTCAACTGCTTGGCTCCAGGGCATTCGGCATTTAGATGTAATTTACCTCTTTCATGTCGAATATGCAAGGCTCGTCATCATTCTCTTCTTCATCAGTCAACTAAAGCAAATGCGTCGGCATCTTTAGAACTCAAGCAACCGATGACATTACCTCAGGAAGAGGAGAAGACTCTTGCTACAATGACAGCTTTACATAATGTTACAGAACATATCAATCTATTGGCAACCGCAATTGTGGTTATAAAGGGAAACTATGGGCACACAACTGTACTTAGGGCGCTAATAGATTCGGGGTCGCAGTCATGCTTTATCACTCAAAAGGCAACTCAAGCACTAAAATTGCAACGCAAACCTGTAAATTTGGTCGTCACGGGTATGGATAATATGAAGGTAAACATCAAACAAGAAGTCAATTTTGATTTATTGTCACGCTGGGAACCTAACTTTGAGCTACCAATACACGCCTACGTGATGTCACAGCCATTAAAGTTTAACATACCTTCATCAGAATATTTGCAACAGGAACTGCGTCACTTTGAGAAATTGAATCTAGCAGATCCAAATTTTATGGATTCCGGAGCATTGGATTTGCTATTAGGGGTGCAAGAGTATACAGCAATTCTTAAACAAGGATTAATCAAGGGTCCATCAGGCACAATATGCGCACAGAAAACCAGCCTGGGATGGATTGTGATGGGTGGAATAAACATCAACATGAAACCAAAGCATAAAGCCATAATGGCAATGAATATCACAACTGATGCAAGTTTTAATGATTTAATTAAAACTATTTGGGAGATAGATACAGACACAAAACGTAATTTAACTAAAGAAGAATTGAGATGTGAAGAATTTTATAAAGAAACTCATGCTAGGAATAACGAAGGAAGGTATATAGTTAGATTACCCTTTAAAACTGAAGCACCATTGTCATCTGAAGGAAATACAAAAGAAACAGCAATTAAGAGACTAATGCAGCTTGAAAGAAGATTTAGTAGAATTCCAGAACTAAAAGACGAATATCTGAAAGTAATAAATGAATATAAAACATTAAATCATATTGAAGAAGTACCTGAAAAAGAATTACATAAAAAATCAGTTTACTTACCTCACCACGCTGTTGTCCGTCAGGACAAAGAAACTACGAAGACACGAGTTGTTTTCGATGCTTCCTGTAAAGGCTCCAACAATATTTCACTTAACGAGGAGCTTCTGTCAGGTCCAGTTTTGCAAGAAGATTTAAGAAATTTAATCATGAGATGGCGTAATCATGCAATTTGTTTCGTCTCAGATATTCAAATGATGTATAGAATGATAAAAATTCATAGAGATGATGTTGATTACCAGCGTATAGTATGGAGAGAAAATCCATCCGATGAGATACGTGACTATCGCCTTCTTACTGTAACGTTCGGGACAGCCTCAGCACCGTATCTTGCAGTAAAAACTTTGAAGCAACTAGCGATTGATGAAGGGGATAAGTTTCCTGAAGCAGCTAGAATATTAAATGAAGATTTCTATGTTGATGATTGCATGTCTGGAAGTGATGACGTTCAAAAAGCAATTCAGATTAGCAAGGATTTAAAAGAATTGTTACGTAGAGGAGGATTCGAGTTGAAGAAATGGTCCTCTAATAATACTGAATTTATGCAAAGTTTAAAACCAGACGAAAGAACTACTAAAGCTCATTTCGATTTAAAACTAGATGGAATAATTAAAGCACTAGGGGTTCAATGGAATTTAGGGAATGATCGATTTGAATACAACTTAGACTTACCTGAAGTCGATGAAGAAAACATTATCACGAAGCGGAATATCCTCTCAGATATACAAAAGTTGTTCGACCCTTTAGGTTGGATCGCACCTAGTATTGTTCAAGCTAAAATATTAATTCAAAAACTATGGCTTGAGAAGGTTGATTGGGATGAGGATCTTAACATTTTTCTGAAAGAAGAATGGTTGAAGATTCGCCGAGATATTATGAATGTGAATAATATTTCTATCGATCGATGGTTATGTACTTCATGCTCTAACATGGATACAATTCAAATTCATGGTTATTGTGATGCTTCTATTTTAGCTTACGCCGCCGTGGTGTATTGCCTAGTCAAGAAAACGGACGGTTCATATAGAACATCATTAATTGCAGCCAGAACTAGAGTGGCTCCCCTCAAGACAATTTCGTTGCCAAAATTAGAACTTTCTGGAGCTTTGCTTTTATCCCGATTATTGAACCAAGTAGCACAGGCCATGAGAATACCGATGGAAAGAGTTTTCGCATGGACAGATTCATCTATAGTCATAGCTTGGTTGTCTGGCGAACCCACGAAATGGAAGCCATTTGTGGCCAATCGTGTAGTAGAAATTTTAGCAAATCATAAAAAAGAACAATGGCATCATGTCCAGTCACAAGAAAATCCAGCAGATATTGCATCTAGAGGTATGTTCATCTCCGATTTGAAACACTGCAACCTTTGGTGGAAAGGACCTACTTGGTTACAAAAAGGAGAAATCATCTTAACAGACGAGAACATATTTACAACAGAAAAGAAAAAGGAAAGAACTAAAACTCTCATATTGACAAACATTAAAGAAGAAAAAAGATTTTCCGAAAAATTTGAAAGATTTACTACCTTAAATGAACTATTAAGAACCATAGCTTTTTGTAAAAAGTTTATCAAGTTTAAAAAGGATAATAAAAATATAACAATCACAACAGAAGATATAGAAGAAGCATTACTAACATGTATCAAGATAGTGCAAAATGAAGAATTCGAAACTGAAATAGATTCGTTAAAGAAAAAGAACAATATTAAAAAGAACAGTAAATTGAAGACGCTTAATCCATTTTTAGATAATAATGGAGTGCTCAGGGTGTGCGGAAGATTAGCAAAATCAAGTTTAGAAACAAATACTAAACATCCTATAATCATTGGAAACAATAACACTCTTGTCTCACTTATTATCGCCGACGCTCATAAAACAACATTACATGGAGGTATTCAGCTAATGCTTTGTTATTTACGCTCTAAATATTGGGTATTGCGTGCAAAAGACATGACAAAGAAGCATATCCATCGATGTCTAATTTGCGCTAAGGAAAGTGCAAAGGTAAAAACTCAATTAATGGGTGACTTACCTTCCGTTCGTACTACACCTTCTCGACCATTTATCAATGCAGGTGTAGATTTCGCTGGTCCATTTCAAATTTTGATGAACAAAGGAAGAGGTATCAAAACAAACAAAGCCTACGCTGCGATTTTTGTCTGTATGTCTACTAAAGCAATTCACTTAGAACTAGTCGGTGACATGACGTCAAATTCATTCATAGCTGCATACAGACGATTTACATCAAGAAGAGGCAAATGCGCACATCTTTGGAGTGATCAGGGAAAAAACTTCGTAGGAGCAAACAAAGAGTTACGTAAAGCATGGGAAGAAGCAAAGTTGCAATTTGACCAAGAAATCATAGACAGCTTAGCAAATGATGGCACTCAGTGGCACTTCATTCCTGCATACTCACCAAACTTCGGAGGACTCTGGATGGTGTAACTAGAGTTTATAGTGTTAAAAATGGAAATAATATTGTAAAACGATCTGTATCTAATCTTTGCTATCTCCCAATTAATGAAGCTTAAGTGCCAAATTGTTAAAGTATATATTAAGGGTTTGCATGTAATCTTTTGAAAGGACATTAAAGGTCCTTTGGTGGGCGGATATGTTCAGTCATATTATGTTTGTAATTTTAATATTTAGTAATAAAGTAGATTCAACGCGAAGCAGACGTTTCATTGCACTAAAATTATACTTAATAGTTAACCAGTCAAAAAGCAACCTTATCGCACCAACACAAGGAATTATTCAATAATGCCATAACCGTATTTATATAAGAGCAGTATAAGTCCATTTACAATATATTAGAAAAAAACAAATTTATGGGGTTGCTTTAATTATGGGCGCGAATGGCAATGACAAATAAAATAAAATAATTGAGTTTGCTATATGGGGCAAAATAAAAAAACTAAGGCGAAGAAAAATTTAGTCGGAACATCGGAAGCGAACATGTTTTTTCCCTGTTATCGATCTAGGTATATCGATATCGTAAACAAATACCGCCCTTTTTTAAAATCTACATGACTTTTATGTAAATAAAAAAACAATGGATACAAGTCCTTTGGCCGAAATCGATTTTTAAACTGAGGTACGTACACGATATAAACATAAAAAAATAATTAATATATATAAATGCTTACCATAATATTCCCTAATACTAAGTTTTTATAGAAGAAGTATAGGACAAGTGTTGCCAGTCGTTGATAGTACCAATGTCCCAGTACCAAAAGCATTTTTTTCACCTTCGAAAATTTTGTGAAGGCGAAATCAGCCGATCTGGATATAAAAAAATATTGGTATTGAAATATTATGTCTCGCTGACAATTATTGCTTTGAAGCATTCGAAAAGTCATTTTTTTTAATGTAATCTATTATTTTTTTTATGATACAGCATACAAAAATACATACAACCCTTAATTTTCTCCCCTCTACCATCAACCCCATTTTTTGAGTTTTATATAGAGAAAAATTCACAGAAAAACCTAAAAAGTTTTCATTACCGAACAGTCTGTCGGGTAGCATAGCAAAATGTTCCATGTTGGTACTTGGTAGTATTAAAAAGGTAGGCTAAGTGAAATCACATTAAGGAGAATCGAAGTTCGCGGGGGCAGCTAGTTATATATGTATATAGAATTTTGTCGAAATGGGGCGCCAGATTACTTTAGCATTATTACATGGTGTAATAGTTACAGTGCAAAGCATCTTGTAAATAACAAATTTGCCGATTAAAACGAATGACGGCTGGATTTGAGAACTGTTATTTTTTATGACGTTCATAACTGTACACAGTTACCTATTTGCGTTATTAAATGTTAATATTTTTATACAAAACTGGACAGACCGGCCACAATTCTGATGTATATGTAAGATGCATATCGCAAGGCACGCGTGTCCAGGAGATGCCTATTTAGCCGCCGCTTGAACGAACCTATGTTATTATCTTTAGAAAAGTATAAAAAGAAGAATATTATGAATATTATTGACCACCATCAGATTTTCAACTGTTTTACATTACCTGGCAGCTTGATGTCCCTCCTTCCCGAATATCCCGAAGCCAACGTGAGCCTCTTGTATCATGGAGATGTCGTTGGCGCCATCTCCTATGGCCGCTGTAATCGGGTGCTCCGAACAATTCTTTACTAACTTAACAATCTGAAATGTTTTATGGTTTCAGTATTACTCGGAATTTTTTTTATAGAACAGGGGGCACACGGGCAGGAGGCTCACCTGATGGTAAGTGATACCGCCGCCCATGGACACTCTTAATGCCAGAGGGCTCGCGAGTGCGTTGCTGGCCTTTTAAGGTACGCTCTCATATTAAAGCTATTTAAAACGACAAAATCACTAATATTCCTATAAAAAACTAGTACTTATGTATAAACACCACCGCAGCTACAGATTTGTCGGTTTTTAAACACAACTAAAATAAACCTAAACAAGGAAATAACTCTTTGTTGGCGCATTAGCGCAAATTTTCTGTGGTGGCGTTATGCGTAAACTAAAAAAAGGGTGCGTGTACTTATACACTTTACTTTACTTTTACGCGCGTAAGAAGTTATACTTCTTTGGCATTATTAAAAACTTGTTTTTTTTTTAAGTTTTTGATTGCATGCAAATAATTAATTACAATTAAATAATCAAAGACTGGAAAAGAAATCATTATAGTCAATAAAGTTCAGTTTACATTTGAAAAATTAAATAAATAAATATTTGTTATTATTCTCTTACATTAAGTGTAACATAAATTCTATTATTATTCGAATGTTGTTTTTAAATTATGTCCAATGCCGTAGCATCTTCCGTGGGCAACTTCATTCTGTTAATTTTGTGTCACGGTGCGCGCGCTTCGTAAAATTTCACTCTCATCAATACTTCATAACACGCCTAAAGAAGTATAACTTCAAAAATATTTCGGCTAACCTATCTTACCTTAGCCTTCTGTATCGGCGATAGTCTACAGCACAACACTGCGCTGCACTTGAGGGAAATATCAACGAAGTCCCTCGCATACACCGTATCCAGGACATTCGCCATGCTGACCCCATCAACCACCAAGGTCAAATCCTGATAGCCCGGTTCTTCTACCGTCTGCCTACAAAGCTCTAGAGCTTGCTGTAGAGCGAGCTCGTCTTCGACGCTTATAAGAAACATTCGACGATCGTTCTCGGATATATGCCCGCACGATTGGGAGACGTTTATTGCTGTTTCTACCTATATCAGGGTTACAATCATTTGAACTGGGTTGTCTGGAAGATATATTGTATGTGATCCAAAGATGTGTTTATATAGAGATATTTGTAAGAACAATATGTATTGTCATCGAATGCAGGAAAATCGTGAGAAAATATCTTATTCGTATTCGAAGCAGTGTTGACCTAGTGGCTTCAGCGTGCGACTCTAATCAATGAGGTCGTAGGTTTGATCCCCGGCTGTGCACCAATGGACTTTCTTTCTATGAGCGCATTTAACATTCGCTCGAACAGGGAAGGAAAACATCGTGAGGAAACCGACATGGATTCGACCCAAAAAGTCGACAGCGTGTCTCAGGCACGGGAGACTGATCACCTACTTGCCTATTAGATTTAAAAACGATTATGAAACAGATTCGGAAATCTGAGGCCCAGACCTAAAGAGGTTGTAGCGCCACTGATGTGTTATTTGTATTAGTCCACGTGATGTTACGTAGATGCAGATTTGGATGATAAGGAAATATGATATCGATATACGAAATAAATTTGATATTTGCTCATTTTTCCAAGGTTGCCAAATTGTCGTGTTATGATATATATTGTTAATCAGTATTAAGTATATATCATTTATATGAAAAGAAATTGAAAACCTAAGATTAAAAAAATGCTTTTTTCATGTAACATAAGGCAAACGGGCAGTAGGCTGAAACTCAGCTGCAAGTATTAGTCCGAACAACTCCTCTGAACACTTTCCATGGTAAATGCGGTAGAAGATGCAGATAGATCCCACATCTCTACGCAACGCCAAGGGATCAAGCCCCTCGAATCGCTCTTCGTTGAACACGTTCAAGCGGAAGGAGCTGGTATTCTGAGCTGGAGAACAGTATTCCATGTGGGACCGAATTTGCGCTTTATAGAGTTGCAAGCGGTGGCCCGGAGTGAAGTACCGTCTCGCCTTGCTGAGCACACTAAGCTTTTTAGAGGCTAACTTAGCCTTTCCTTCCAAATGACCGCGAAACTGAATGTCATTCGATATGTCAACGCCCATACTGGGATGCTACCTGAGACTTTAAGGAGAGTGTCTTCGAAGAGATAATTCAAATATGCGTATTATTTCCTTTGTCTGAATATAAATATAAGATATACCTTATCTCCAGTAAGCACCCAGATTTTGATTCCGGCTCTTCGCAGAGACGCGAGAGTATCTTCAACATCATCTTGAAGACAATCTTCCACAGCTGTTGCACCAAGCAGTGTTAATTGTTGCTCCAGTACAACATACTGTTGGTTCACACGCTGTAGGGCTTCTGCGCTTGAGCCGTCAAGATGTTTTATGGCTAGAATATGCAGAAAAAAATCAGTTACAGTAAATCGATTGGAATTAGAGTACAACCGATCACCACAAGTAGCACCTGGGGCCTTAGTCAAGATGCCTTAACAGTAGTGTATGTAGAAAGTCAAAAACTAAATTTGTATGAAAACTTTTCGACACGAACTGTCATTTCCATTCTTGACTAAATAAATAAAAAATATATGTTTATTATGGAACATAAGATACATGTATCACTTATTTCACGTCATTAAATTTGAATTTGTATGCATCCCTACTCATCGGCAGCTGAGAAGAAGAAGAAGACAGAGGGTGTAGGCCGAGAGAAAAAGCCGGCGTAAAAAACTCTCGGTACTCTTTTAAAATAGCAAATCATCAAACAACACTTATTTTAAAACAAATATCGCAAATTAATTAGAAGTAGCCTGTCTAGCACTAGTCCCAGGCCCTTTTATCAACTAGATAATCGTTGACTTTATAGTAAGCCTTTTTACACAGCTTTTCTTTCATACATTTCTTAAATTTATTGAAAGGCAGAGATAAAAGAGCCTCTGGGATTTTATAAAAGAAGAGTATCCCTTTTCCCAAAAAAGAATTACTAACTTTAGATAGTCTATTACGGGGAAATTGTAATTGACTGAGGCCCCTGATCACGTGAATTGATAAAAATATTTAATAATTTTACGGTATTGCAATAATGTGGTAATAGGAGAAACACTGGTATGATTTTTTTTTAGAACAGGGGGCAAACGGGCCGGCGGGTCATCTGCTGTTGAGGGACACTCTCAATGCCAAGGGGCTCACAAGTGCGTTTCCGGCTATTAAAAAATTGGTACGCTCTTTTCTTGAAAGAGCCAAAGTCAAATTGGTTCGGAAATATTTTTATTCTGGTTCCACATAGTGGTGGTGCGCGGCAAAAACTAGCTTAAATAACAATTCGACAACGGAATGAACGCTGACGATGCAATTTCGTATTCTGCCTCGACGTTCGATGATAAAACTCAGCTGTATGTGACACAATTTTTAAAATAGATTATTATATATAAATGTATAGATATAAGATAGATATAGATATATTATAATTTCTGTAAAATATAATATAATAGTTTATATGGATGAGAGCAGTGTCGGCCTAGTGGCTTCAGCGTGCGACTCTCATCCGTGAGGTCGTAGGTTCGATACCCGGCTGTGCACCAATACCCCGCTCGAACGAAAACATCGTGAGGAAACCGACATGTCTAAGACCCAAACAAAAAGTCGACGGCGTGTGTCAGGCACTGGAGGCTGATCACCTACTTGCGTATTATATTGAAAAATGATCATGAAACAGATTCAGAAATCTGAGGCCCAGACCTAAAGAGGTTGTAGCGCCACTGATTATTATTATCATTAGTTTATATGGATAATCTTAATAATAGATTATTTTTAAATAAGTATTTCAAATCAGCTGTTACCAAAATCGCCCATAATTATCCCTTATCTAAAATGTATTTATCAATATGTATTAAAATATTATCAGTAATAATGATTTGTTTTATCATTAATTTGTTACATAGAACACTAACAAATAATCATCCTTAAGCGATTTTTTAAGTTTTTGATTAAAATTTTACATATTATAATAAAACAAAAACCAATTTTTAATTTACATTCGTAGGTTTCAAGAATTATTATTAATTTATTGTTGGACCTCCATGACTAAACATTTGAAGTGTATTCAAAATCACATAAATTATTATCGTAAATAATTTATTTTGCGAAACTAATATGTGGTTTTAATGATTTGTATTGCATGTAGACGCATCTACCAACACGAGAGAAAAAAGTGCGCGCGAAAAAAGTTAACAGATTTTAACTTACAACAGTTTTTAAATAATAAAAAAAACTGTTTGTTATGTTTTAAACATACACATGTATATTTTAATGTTATTTGTACGGTTTTATTTACTTTATTTCGTTTACATTGATTATCAAATATGAGTGAAAACTCGGTAAAATGGAACGACAAAGAGCATTTTATCCGCCAAAAATGGATTGTCTTCGTAGGGTTTGGTTATTGGGATTCAGATAGGAGTTCGATCGACTGTCACGGTCGGTTCTCGGATTGTTTTCAATCTGAGATTGTGGATTGATTATTGGGTTCGGGTGTAAGTCGACTATGGGGACAGCTTTGTCACACTAATGTATGGCATATTTTTCATTATATTGTAATTAATACTTATTTAATTTATCGTCTTCTTTGTGTGAGTCATGTTACATGATGGCATAACAAAGGTCATCATGCTATTAAAATATATTATTTTTCATTTATAAACTTACATTCAGCGACTCTGTCATACTCCTCAGTGGGTATCTCCCGGTAAGCAACAGCCAGGGTCCTAAGACCTTTAGTGGCAAAGGCAGTGATATCTCTTTCCGTCTCTTCTATTTGTACCGAATCCTTGCATATAGGAAACACTGAGGATTCCGCACCTTTACAAAATAGCCATATCTGAAAAATTATATAATCTGTATCGTCAATTGTTTTGAACGTATGACTACTTATTTAGAACGAGGACGAAAGGGTCACTAATTACGGGTCAATTGTTTTTTTTTTAGTTACGTTAAAAATTTCGCCTGCCATGATAAAAACAACGCTAAAAGCAACGACGCGTGACTGCAAATATTATTGATTTTTTCTAAGGTTTTTGTAAATCATTGCCGCTTAAATTATCATACAACACATATGCATTAATAATATTAATGCGTCCTATACCACCAAATCAATATCATTTGCATATCAAATATGTATTTTCGTGTATATTATTATTTTTATTTTAGTTGTATTACTCATACTTTTATAAAACAAAAAAAATCTTATCTGTGAAACAATTCAAGGACACTTCTATATAATTATAACTTGCATTATATATATATATTGTTTTACATATCTTGTATATGTGATGTCTATCATGTTGCATTAAAATAAATAAAAACGTATTTTGATCTATTAATTAATTACTCAAATTTTGTATTTTATTTTTATTTCTGTAAATCAAATTAGTACACCTGACTGGTTTATTTTTGGTGATTATAAAATATAGAACGAATACTAGAAATTTCAAGCGCGGTAGCAAATAACCGCGGGATTAGATATGTTAATCGTGACATCCAATCTAATCTTCTTCTCAATCAATCAAATACAATCACTTCAGACAATATCATCGGGGTTAAAATTTACCATTTAGATAAAATTCCTTTATTATTTTATGACAACGACATAAATTTAAAATGTTCTTGCAATTTATATTGCAAGATGCAAACGCCTCAAAGTAATATTGAACTAGCACGTATCTGCGTAAAATATTAATTAAATAATTAAAACATACTTTATAAATATTAAAACTTAATTGATAATAAAAACTGCTTTAGCTGTAAATGAGGATAAAAACTAAAAGATAACAATTTAATATGTCACATCAAAATTGGTATTTAGATGAATCTCGGGGAAATAAGTAGAGAAAAATACTGAAAACGACGATTAAATTTTCATATAAAACCTGTTCCTAACTGGGAAATATTTGATGTCTTGTTTCTTTTTAGAAATAAATGATTGTCACTTGGTTGTCATATGTGTTTTATAGCTTTAGTATGAGGTCCGATATCTTTGTTCTGTTTTAAAAAAAATGTATTAAGTTTTGACACAAATTTATGTAGGTGATACGAAGTCAACTGGGTCATCTAGTTTAATATAAATTATTTGCGTTGTGACAGAAGCTTCTATGTTCTATGCCTAATGCTAACCTCGAAAAATAGGCTTTAAAACGTAATCCATACCTTCCCATCTTTATCCTTTACGATGACAGACATCCGCTTTCTTTCAGACGTAAATTCAATCAACTGAAGTCGTTCATACATCTCCGTAATAGTTCCGACCTTTAGTACCAGACTGTTCCCTTCATCGCCCAAAAAGGTCACTTGAAACCTGTCAGCTGCCTCCACTAAGGCCTTTTCGTCGGGGCTGCTTCCCTGGTAGTCCATTTTACTGCCGTTTTCATTCAAAATGGCGTTCCATGTAACGCTGTCAATAACACTACTATTTCCATTCGCTTTCGTAATCTTTTTCCGTCGGAAGAAGTTCATTAACTGCATATTTCCAGTTCCGGAAAGGCGTGCGCTTAATTTTTTCATGTCTTCGTTCGAGAGTTGAACCGAGTGACACAGCGCGAGTATTGTGAAGAAAAATTTAAGATCTGTCTGAAATAGAAGAATTACTTAAATTCACAATAATAAGCATACATTTGATATACAATTATCACGTATAACATTTAGTAATTCAAAGCTTCCCACTTCAGAGCTTTAATGTACGGTAAAGAAACTGCATGTTTAAGCACTAAGACACGAAACTTTAAGCGCTTTATAGAACTTTGCATGCTGTTAGTAATAGTATAATATTTTTATTAATTTTAATTTTAAAAATAGAATTTCTATAAGGTTATTCGCCCTTCTCACTCTCTCTTTTAATCGGTCTCAATCGCTCTCTCCCTTATCTTCGACAAAAGCGCTGCACATCTTCGTGACGCTAATATTATTATTATTGCGATTCATCCGTAAAAATTTTACCCTCATGCGCCTAAAGAAGTTTCACTTCAATAAAAATTACATGTGATAAAATATAGCGTCAGTATCTACCCGAGGCCAATTTTCATATCTTGCGGTCAATCGCCTAATCATAGAACACTGACCCGTTAACGATTTTTGCCGCTGTAATTAGAATGAACGAATTACTTTTCTATATTAAACTTTTCGACGTGAGAGCATTTTGAAATGGAAGCCTACTTGCAACATAATTTAAGATGTTAGCCTTCGGTTTTAAAATAGTTTAGTCAATTGAAATAAGATATGGCGATGATACGGATTATTATCGATACTGATAAAGTAAAACCGAGTGCGAGCCTAAAGCGGGCCATAGACGGACCGCATGTTGCAGTCAAGACCGACTGCAATATGCGGTCGCCGTCTGCAGTTTCCATACTAAATTCATATCCGCAATACACGGACCGCTCGAGCAGTTCCTGAGCAAAAACCGCATCTTGCAGTCGGTCTTGACTGCAACATGCGGTCCGTCTATGGCCCGCTTAAGTGCGGAAACTGAGTCCACCAACCATACCATACTTTGTTAAAACATAAAAAAACGTTACTGCAGACTTTTTCAACTTTCTTTATTAAAAATAAAATTATGAAATGGAGATATATAAAAACTTTTTGGTTGATTTGTTTCATAATTTATTCTGTGAATTAGGTAGGTAAGTATTAAAAATTCTCACCGTGCTATAGTAACATGTGTGTGGCCTGCCTCGGCGAATACATTTTACACGGATACGCTTGTGTAGATTAACTATAAACTTGGCATTTATTTCTGCCATAAAAGGTAGTCTGATAGAAACTAGATTATTAGTAACTAGCTGACCCGGCGAACTTCGTACCGCCTAACAGTCAATGAATGTCGTGTTACTTTTTAGCTGAACTAATTTAGGCTTTGATGAACGTAACTATGATACAAAATAATATATTTATATAGATAGAAACAAAAAAGTATTTTATTATGATGAATGATGATGAAAACATACATACAGAATGAGAATAAAAATAAAAAATAATAATTAAGTTCTTCAAACTCATGTCAGAAAAAAATGATTGAAAACTATGTTGTGCCGATTGGGGAAAAAAAAACTCGGATGAATTCATTAATAGGACTTTCATTCAAGCACTTTGTGGTGAACGAAATTCTTTGTTTTTTGGTCAGGCGCAAGAACAAATAAAGCGGATGGTTTGCCGACACGTGACCATGCCACGTACAATTGACTATGAGAAAAACATGCATTCGAAAATTAATGTCTAAAACAAACAAATATAACAGTACCTAAACTTTGAAGACATTTTACAAAAAATAAATTTCTGAACGCACACATGTGGCTTAAAGGACTCAACAACCAGGCCAAAAGCTCAAAAAAAAAATAGTTGTTGAGAAGTTTTGGTAGTAGAAACATACTACCAAAACGCGACGCCACACCACGCCATCCGACGCATGTCAGTACTTATCAATCCCATATATTTAATATGGTCAGATGCACATAGACAACACGCCATGTGATCACACGCGGTAACATCCAATCGATTTGGATCGGCGTGTTGTGGATGTTGTGATGATGACGTCATGCGTCAATGCTTTCGAGTTTTTGACACGAATGTCAATTTATATACTTAGATATTTTTGGATTTATTTGGCGAAATGAACGACGAACAATTAATTGAGTTGGTGAAACAATATTCTGTTTTATATGACATGAGATTACCTCAATACAAGGACAAAAACAGGGAGTTAGGATGTTGTTAGTTAATACAAATAACCTGCTAATCAATTCAGTTTATTAGAAAAATACAGGGTTGGCCAGAAAGATTTGCGAATTTGAAAAAAAATAAAAAAAAAACTAAATACAATACACAAATTTTTTTATTTCAATTAAAATAGACATCTGGGAAATTTATTTCTTAAAAATAACATCATCCAGGTGTGCACCATTGCGCTGCAAACATTCCTCGAATCTGAACCTCAAATTGGTAAAAACTTGCTGGCACATTGCGCGGGGAATAAATCAGCTAAATGACTTTTGAATTTGCAAGCGTGTCGTAGTGTCGCGTGTTGGTAATGTGCACGATGGACATCGGGTGTCGACACGACACGTCGCGTCGCGTTTTAGTAGTATGTTTCCGCCTATATACTCGAAACATTCATAGCCACTCCCTATTGAACAAATGTTTATAGTATTTTATTTTAAGAAATCCTTTATGTACATAACAGTGAATCAAAGACAAGCATGACTAAGTTTTCGTCAAACGATAAAATGTTATGACAAATCAATGATACTATAAAAACTGTTGTTTTATGACTATATTCATGATAAACGTTACTTACTAACTGAATATTAAAGACAAAATTACAATATGTATATGTATTTCAATAAATTAAATTTCATTATTATATTGGTATTAATTGAATCTTTATATTAAAAACAACGCAGTTTGTTTAATTTTTCTAAACAATTTACCAAGTAAGATATCATTATAATAAGTAATCATATGTAAGAAGTAATCTTGAATATGGTTACTCGGTGTGGTTACCTAATTACTCAATACACAAAGAAAAAAAATCTCGTATAAGTTTAATACCTACAAAAACGCGGGTGAACATTTTTCAAATTGATACTTTAAAAAAAAATTAACAATACGATATGGTAATGATACATGAATTCATCTCAAATAAAATTATTTGCAGCTCACTTCTAGAAAAATTGGATTTCCATGTTCCTGCCTAACTGCCAGCAAAAAAACTCAGTTTTGTATCGCGCAGCCCGGACATACGACGTTCATAAGTATACTTGTTTACCTATATGAATAAAGTTATTTTGACTTTGACCACTATTTGACTTGTTTCTGCTATCGCGGATTATTAAGAATATCCATAGCGCAAAGTCCTGCGTCATGAGCACACCCCACATACACACAATCACACAACACAGCCGAATTAGGTATTACGTATTTAATAATTTTATTGATTTTTCCTTCCAAATGTATGAACCTTTTTGTATTATATATTATATATTCCATCTTTGACTTTATTTTTTTTTAGGTATAATTATTTTTTGTTGTATATAATTTATGTTAGTTTACGTTAAGTTTACTAACGAAATTTTCTCGAACTACCGTCTTAATTGTAAGTGACAAAAAATGTTTAAATAATGGTCGTAAAAAATTTTCGCTTCGTAGAGCCTTTCTTACATACATACTTAACAAGATCGTGCCATAAAAGTTAAAAAAATATTTTTACTTTGTTTGTAACAATTTTTTTACTTTTGGCAAAAAACGAAATGCCATTTTTTTTCATCTTTAATTGTTTATAATTTTTGCAATTGTTTATGTGCTAATACACGCTTTTGGCACATTTTTCTAGACGTCATTCCGGATCCAATGAGCTATCGCACATAATTTTAAGAGCAGTATCTCTATTTTGTACCATTTTCAACTTGTCGACTAGACTATACAAGTTATAATAAAAAATATTATTTATATGACTGACCTGAAGAGTATCAACGGCTTCATCAAACTTTCCAGTATCAAACAATCTTCCTTCCCTCTCTTCATAAATCTGTCCTTTTATGGAACATGCTTTGAAAGCCATTAGGTTCTTTGTAAGAGTGCCAGTCTTGTCCGAGAAGAGCACCTCTACTTGACCTAACTCTTCGTTGAGGTCTGAGGTATTGGCGATTGCTGGTCTGCCAGTCTCTTCGCAGCGGAGTTCTTCATCCCAACCGATGAAGAGGGCACCTAATAAAGGTCATTTATTAAAGTGAAGTGCGACGTGTGTGGGTCTCAGTTTCGGCTTCTGGTCTCAATTTCGGCAATATTACCCACAAACTGAGTGGGTCTAAGTTTCTAATTAAAGATTTAAGTTGACTCCTGGTTGCTTGTGCTTTCCTCACTCAACGAATAAATATCGCAGCGAGGAAATGCCATATATAAACAACCATAGGGACCTAACTTATTAAATTAGTTTTCTTTTTAAGTTAAGAATGTCGAAATACTCCATAATTGTGTGTTTTTAAATATATTTAAGTTTTAGTACCATTATTATAAAAATCTCTTTGCAATACTTAATGATTAATTAACTAAAAAAATACAGATATACATCATCTATTACTTTGTAATTTAGAAAAAACATGTAAATATGTTACGTGAACTATGTTTAATACAATAAAAACGGATTAATATTGTAATCTGTCTGATAGCATTTTACAATCAGTCCCATAACTTACCAATAAACTTATACAGCTCTATTGTGACGTACAAAGAGATGGGTATGATGTAGTAGTACAAGAGGAGAAAAGAGAAGAGGTCCTGTAGAACACTAGAGGCTGTTAATGGAAAGACGTCTTCAAAGCCGAAATATTCGAGCCTTTTTGGATTCCACATTTCTATGAGTATTTTGGCCACGAAAGAACCAATCACTTCGAAAAGGAGAACGTAGATGAGTAGCACAAGGAATCCGTTGACAGCAGATTCGCTTGATGAAAATTTGTTCCCTGAATATTTAGAGTTAAGAGCCAGTTTTGTTTCTTCACCTGAAAATTATCATTTACTAAATAAGCAAGTTTACGCCAAACTTGTTCAAGTACTTATACTGTGAATGGAGCAAGTCCTCCATTCGTATAAGTGTAGAATATAAAAAAGCTTTTGTTTTTTGCCTAAAAATCTAGGACGTAAAACAATCTTACATCAAGTTTCAAGAGTTGTTAAAAAGTTTTTTCTTTATGAAGTTCATTAATTCTCAAGACGAGATTGTGATGAGATTCTGAAAGCTGATCAAAGCACCTCCCGCTGATTTTACTCAAAAATAAACATGAAACATTTGTTTTTTGCAAATAGCCGTTAATTGTTATCGACGTGGACTTTTACATTAAATAATTTCATGCGTTATTACTTCAACCTTTCCCCAAAAGTCTTAACTAACGTAGACTAGAGCATAGTAACAAAACTAACACCCATATTACATGTAATTATTAACAGTATGGAATTAAAGTCACTTTATTATTATAATTATTTTATGCAATCGTAATTGCACGTGACGCACAAAACATATTAGCATTTTTAAAACTAATTTAGATAACACCTCAAACTCATTAGAATAAAAAATATATACTGCGTATTGACTAAAGTCCCATTGGATTTCGATATAATAATACCCATTGCTAACTTTTGTTTTGTTTCCGATACAGAGAAACAGGGATATCCTAGTGGCTTTAGGGGCGAATGATCGTTTGTCCACCCACCGCCCCGACATGGAAGCAATAATGTATGAAAATGTATGCCTCGTTTTTTTACTTACCTAGCAAAACTACATGTGTAGTGAGTACTGTATATGAATTGGTTCTTCGATTATGCGAAAATAGTTGATGTATTTTTGGTGTCTATTTTCATCTCAAATACGGTATAATATTTTCATTGGAAAAACAAATCCCTGGCATCGGAACGGCGTCTGCTTCGGTGCCGGTGAGTGGAAAAACGGATCTCAACCCAGAGGTCTTAGGTTTAGGTGGGTTGAGCACAAATGGACGTTCTGTCTATGTGCGCATTTAGCACTAGCTCGTAAGGTGAAGGAAAACATCGTGAGAAAATCTTGCCTTACACCCAAAGTCAACGGCGTGTTAGGTACAGAAGACTGATCACCTACTAGTCTTAAAAAAAACAAAAGATGACGAAACAGATAAAGCGTTTTTCACAGCTGAGTAACGCTCAGTTGTTGAAAACGCAACGATGTTTTCCTTAAGGCAGTTTTAGCCGCGAACAACACTATGTGCAACCAGCTGCCCACTAAAGTACTTTCGAACCAATTCGATATAGGGTCCTTCAAGAAAAGAGTGTACCAACCATCCGGCAACTCACTTGCCAGCCTTCTGACAATATGTGTGCATAATGGGTGGCGGTATCACATAACATCAGGATAACCTCCTGCCTGATTGCCATCAGTTATATAAAAAAATCTGAGAAGCCACTGGTTTATTCACAGTAGTTATTCTCACCAGTATAGACGGCACATCCAATAGCCCACTCAGTATTCTTCACTCGGGATCCTCTGAGCATTATATTATCTGTATTTAATGGTAAGCTGGGTTGGCCGGGTATTTCCAATCGACCGTAGAACGTGTAAAGATCTGCGACCGGATGTGGTAGTTCTATGCGGATACCGGGCGGGATTATATCTACAGAATAATTTATGATTACTAAATTGAAAACATGGAATTACAGAGTATACATTTTATTTTATAATTTAATAATATTTATTTATTAACACTTTGTGGAATTATTAGTAGATATACAATCAGATAACATACATTATTAAGGAGGCAACGGGCAGCTTTATTGCTAAGAAGCGATCCTTCGAAGGAAAATAAATGTTAAGGGTAAAATACAAAAAGTAACAAAGTAGACGTTTACAATTACAAAACTAAAGCTAATCTTAAGAATCATGAATAACAATGAATGGTTGTTTCTAAATCCAATAAAAAATAATATATTTAGAATTAAAATAGTCACGGTGGAACTTAAAGGATATTATGTTGAAGGGGTATATTTGTAGAAGACTTTTTAAAAGAAAGTTTTTTGGGAAAGTATTCTACAAAAATACCTATCTAATTGTATCGGGGAGCGTATTCATAAAACTTTATGGCGGAGATCCTAAATGACTAGCCTAAAACGGATGATCTGTGAGATGGAATTTCCAAAATGCATCATTATGCATCTAAAGAGCGTAATATATTCTAAATACAAACAGATTTATTTAATTAAATGTTAACAGGAAATGTTATAGTTCTATTATACTCTATTAATATAACGTACCTGGCGTGTATCCAACCAAAGGTGGTGGAACCCTGAGGGTCTTCAAATTGGTCTCTCCATCTAAATTTGCGGTGGTGACGAAACATTTTCCTCTTTCACCAGCAGAACATAAGAGAACCAGATCGGCTGGTACCTCCCATCCCCTTTTCACTCTCACAAGGGCACCGGGGGCAATAGTAGAGTTCCGAACTTCCTTTATAACTCCTTTGTGAACTATTTCCACTGGGAAAAATAATGATGCCTTATTGTACTACTACAAACAATTAGGATTCAACAAAGCTATGTACTGGGTACTAAGTATTTATCATTTATCGTATTTTCTTTGGTTCAAGGTGGTGTTAATCTCGTAACCGGTTAGGTTAGAGGTTTATTGTAACATCTAAGTTCTAAGACAATGTACCATTTTGTTTCGATTATGAATTTAAAAAATATGAATAACCAAACACAGCGAGAGACACCAATGCCTGGTCCTAATTCTTTAAATTTTCTAGGGAACATAATTTCGCTAAAAATATTTGTCTGTCTTTATTATAATACAGTAACAAACAAGTAAATATGTACTTTAAATATGTACAAATTTTTTTGTTAACACTTTAATAGAAATAACTAGCTGACGCGACAAACGTTGTTTTGTCATGTTTATTATTTCTAGGAAAAAAAATTTTAGTTCAATAAAAACAACTATTATGCATCAACTTTAATAAAAAATAGGAGTTGATAGTAGAGGGGTGAAAATTAAGGGTTGTAACTTGTATGTATTTTTGTATGCTGTATCATAAAAAATAAGAACAAATTTTTTTTTCTAAAGAATCAAAATAAAAATTTTGGGGTGGATAGTCGACACACCTTATCACTTAGGGGTTTGATAGATAGATAGTATCCGATTCTCAGACTTATAATGCATAAATATATGCATAAAAAAATCATAAGAATCGGTCGAGCCGTTTCGAAGTGTCCACAGCTATACTCTATTGAAGATACACAAAAGATTATAATACACAAGCGTGAGCGCAGACACTAGTGCATTTTCTATTCCGATGGGAAATCTCAGATGGTTCTATACGGCTGGAGTGTCATGAAAAGAGCCACTGTGGGTTGAACATTGTGAACTTCATAACTTAGAATTGAATTTTCTTATTTAAAACTTGCTACGGAGTCAATGAGGTTTTTCTTTTCTACTTTAGTGTATAAGTTACCCAAGCCGCAGCAGTAACACGCCTTGATTATTGCCTTGTAGTTGATATATATGTATATATATGGCGATATCTATTTAAAGATGTTCCAACCAGGTTCAATTAACGATATATTCGAGTGGTGTTCAAATGATCATGTAACTTGTTACATTTAATAATAGTTATCAGTTATATCTTCCGTGTTGATAATAGTTCGAGAAATAGACATGTATAGCGCTAGTTTATTATGATTATTATGTTTAGAACGACAATTTGGTACTTGGGAATACAACTACATATTTCGGATTTAGAAACAAAAGAAGGCTGGCGTCTTAGTTGTTTAAAAAAAATGGCGGCTTCGCTATGGCATAGGAGTTGTCGGCGACACAAAAATAGACTATTTTTGTCAAACTAAAATTAAAGTAAAAATTATGAAATCCATCAATTTTGTTTAATGTGATATAGATTGGTTAAATTAGGCTCCATTTTTATTCCAGTACTGTATTGTAATCATAAATATTATAATCTTATCGATGTGTAAAACAAAACATCTAAAAAATTGCGATAATAACACGTATGTCTAAATTTATCACCAATACCTTTGTGGTTTTATCTATAATACTGTATCTTTAATCATTGGTTACTTGTAAGTTTTAGGATGCAGATCTGTGATTGAAGTAACCGGATTATTCTAAATGAATAATAGTAAACCACTTCTGTAGTCATTAGCATAATCCAGCTTTTGTTACTTTATTGTTATAACATTTTAAATCAATATGTCAAATGAAGCTTGGCGTAACGGTTGAAGTTCCTTGCGACTTGGCGATTGAAAAGAGTGATGGTGACGTTCTTGCCAGTTCTTCTCGCCGGCTCTTATATCTATCTATCTATAATTTAGATCTTTCTTTCCTTATATTGACGTTCAGAAGAGTACATAGTTACCAATAGGATTATTTAAATTTTGATGTTATTTGTTACAACTGAATACAGCATCTTAATGATGAAACTTATTGAAATTGGTCCAAATCGCAAATTTTTACCTAATGGAGTAATTTTAAGCGTATCATATATATTAGTACCAGCTCTGCCTTCTTTCATAATGACTATGGATATTCCTAACAGCGTAGGGTTATTGAATATTACGTTATTTGAAATTGTTTTAGTGTTTTTAACGCATCTTAAAATAGGCGCATGATGCAAAACTTTATCTGCATGAATCATCAAACAAAGTGTACGATCGGTTTTTCCAGTTGATTGACATTATTATCATTTTAAAACGGGACCTTTATCAATCTATACTTTGATTATCATAAATATAAAAGTTTTTATTTCGTACAAAGTGTAGCCGCATACCTAAAGCCAGTGGCGTAACTACACCATCTGGGGCCCGTGGCAAATTCTTTTGATGGGGCCCTATCAGTAAAAAACGTCCCTACTCAGTTTAATTTTAATAAATTTCGAGATTTTCAGCGTACTCAATTACACGTTGTATATGTCCCACTAATGGCCATAGGCCTCCTCTCTTAGGCGAGAGGGAATGGTCTGTAGTCCCCACGCTAGCTCAATGCGTATTGGAGACTTCACATTCATCCATAGAGCATAATAGCTCTAGGGCAGGGGCCCCGTGGCATTTTGCCAGCCCTGCCACTCTATGGTTACGCCACTGCCTAAAGCATCACAAGTATGTTTAGACGGTCATTACAACTGTTATAAGGAAATAAAAGTGTAAACTTACCTATTTGGTTGTTGACTTTATCATCTGCTTTATGTCGAAGCCAGTCTTCATAACCTTGTTTGACAGCTGTCACGAGCACCATAAAACTCAATGGCGCTATGCTAGTATACGGTGATACGGGACTATCTGCAACAATTTCATTTCTTTATGTCAATTGATACTGGCACCCATTTACACTGCCAGTATCCTCACATTTGCCGACTTTACAGAAATACGCTCTTTTCCTGAAGGAGTCTAAGTCGAATTGCATGGGAAATACTTCAATACTAGCTGGTAGTCCGCGGTTAAAAGTTCTTTAACGAACGCTCAGTTCTGAAACGACGCACGGCGTGAAGTTACGAGATTGGTTATAGTATCTCATTTAACTTTTATTGGCTCAATAATAGACCAGGGTCGATAATTTTTGAAACCAAAAAAAATTACAGTAGGATGAAACCCATTAGAAAAGCAGGGGAATATGATCAAAATGAAAGGAAAAATAAATTACGGTCGATCCGAGTTCGGGAAGTGGGAGGGGTGAGTTTTTAAGGGTGAAAAATTGTTTATCTTGATTTCCGGCAAAACTACAAGTCCTATGGAAAAAAGTTAAATGGCAAAGTTGTAGGTCATAAAAAGATCTACAACTTTTGTATTTGCAATTTTTTCACATAACCTCAAAATTTAGGTGAAAAATTCAAAAAACCAAGTTTTTGGTTTTTTATTTATCTTTTTCAAAAAAAAAATTTTTTCTACGAAATTTGGTGAAAACTTACCTTATTATGTCCCAAATATACTGTAATTTATTTGATTAAAAATATTTATTTTTTCGCCTAATTTTAACATAATATCAAAAAAGCACCCTAATTTTCAATCGAAAATTCTGACGTCAAAATTTCAGCTTTTTTCAAAAAGTTTGGGGGCTTTCAGTTCGAAATCTCTACTTTCCTATGGTAAAAAAAAATATATATATTACCATAGTAAATCTTCTCAGAAAATGCAAAAAATCGTATGCAGTAACGCCCAGACCCGGCATCCCCTTCCTTACATCTCTATGAAATACGAAAATTTTAGCCCATCTAAAGGCTAAAAATTTTTTTAGGTCATTCAGGTATATATAAGTTATCTTAAAATAGTAATAAATAGGCATCTAATTATAATTTAAAGAAGATTCATAGAGAAGTAGGGAAGGGGATGACGGGTCTGGGCGTTACTGCATACGATGTTTTGCATTTTCTGAGAAGATTTACTATGGTAATATATATATATATTTTTTTACCATAGGAAAGTAGAGATTTCAACGAACTGAAAGCCCCCAAACTTTTTGAAAAAAGCTGACATTTTGACGTCAGAATTTTCAATTGAAAATTAGGGTGCTTTTTTGATATTATTTTAAAATGAGGCGAAAAAATAAATATTTTTAATCAAATAAATTACAGTATATTTGGGACATAATAAGGTAAGTTTTCACCAAATTTCGTAGAAAAAAAATTTTTTTTGAAAAAGATATAAATCAAAAACCAAAAACTTGGTTTTTTGAATTTTTCACCTAAATTTTGAGGTTATGTGAAAAAATTGCAAATACAAAAGTTGTAGATCTTTTTATGACCTACAATTTTGCCCTTTAACTTTTTTCCATAGGACTTTTAGTTTTGCCGGAAATCGAGATAAACCGTTTTTTACCCTTAAACTCCCCCCCTACCCCTTCCCGACCTCAGATCGCCCGTAAATTATTTTTCCTTTAATTTTTATAATATTATCCTCCCTTTCCAATAGGTTTCATCCTACTATTATTTATTTCACTTTTTATTTATTTTAAAGGCTATCTGCACTGGTCTATAATGTCTTAATCTCAATGTTCGAAACACAAAATCACAATTATCAACTTACCAATAACAATAGCGATAACGGTGACAAACAAGAAGTAAAAGTTGACAACTCTACGGAACTGCTCTGCTAAGTTCTTGGGCAGAAACATAAGAAAGGTGTATTTGGATGTTTTGATCTTGTTGTGTTTTTTCTTTCCCTGATCCACTACGCCTACTTCGATAAGTCGCGTCTCCGAGATGTCGGACACCTTTTTCGGCTGAAATAAAAAACAGTAAATTATAGTAAGATCTGAAGCATGTTTTAAATGGAATCGTTCTCATCATTATTGAAGTTATACTTCTTTTGGCGCGTTAGGGAAAAATTATAAGAGTACATTTTACGATGCGCGCGTACACCTTGACAAAAATCCGACACCCTGAAGTTAGCTATAGTCGACATTTAGTTTTTTCTATTGATAGTGTCGTTTTTTCTACAAACGTAGAATACAATTTTTGAAAAGATTTTTATCTTGTTACGCCAAAGAAGTATAACTTCTAACGCGTGTACATAAGTACACACACGTTTTTTTTATTACGCGCTAAAATATACATGGTAATATCGAAATAAGTTTGAAATGAAATACAGTAAAATCTCTTTATTCGCGAGGTATATGTTCCATAAATACAGAAACCGTGAATACAGAATGGTAATTTATATGGGTTTATAAAATAAATTTATGCCAAAAAAAAACACAAATATCAAAATAAAATCAATTTTATTGATGTTATTGAACATTTTGATTATGTTATCATTATCCTCAGGCTTAGGCAATGGTTTGAAGAATTTTGTTATTATCTCTTGCTTGGCAGTTTTTAATAGCTCCTTCAGTTCAGACTGATACTCAGCAGTCGCATTAGCAATTTGCCTCTTAAAATTAAGACTTCGTTCCATAGATGGATGTTCCAATGTTTATAAAGAAATCGCAAAGCTCATTTGCCATTCTTAAACCTTTTATGATATTGCGTTAAACACCTATTGGAATTTTGTATGACATTTTAGACCCGCGAATAAAGAAATTGGGTTGCATTTTTTTGATCCACGAATGACGGAAGCGCGAATAAGGAGCTTTTACTGTACATAAATATTTCTAAGTACGAAAATTTCACGCCTAGGTCCCATTTCCGGGTACAACGATTGAGCTTCAGTAAATATACAAAAAATTGCCCTCATAAGTGCACTCTAAAGCAAATCCATTTTTCCGAACAGCATAAGGCTCTAGGTTAAACTAATTCAAGGTGAGACCAACCAGCCCGTGAGACACCACACATCTGTTTTATACTCCCAATAATTATAAGAATAATTGTTATATACATAAAAAATATTAGCAAATTCATATAAAATTACTTGATTAATGCTTTACTTTATGAATTTGGTTGTAACCGAACCGGAGGAAACATAGATTCAAGCAAAGGTTATCCTACGTATATATCTACAGATATTTAAAGAATATCAGGAAAGTTATTCGTTTATTACTACAGGATAAACTACTGATAAATAAAGTGTTACTCAATTTCAGGTCCTCTTAAAATTCCGAAACAAGGTGTTGCTAATGACTATAAAATATATTGGTATTTGTAGACAATTAGATAACGAATGTTTAATGGCTCAAACTATCACGACATCGACTTAATATGACTGGCAATTTTGAGACAATGTGCGTATTAAATCAGGTAAAATTCACATACGCCAATTACATTCGCAGTTATATAGAAATTAAGGAATAGTGGATGAGTTGGTTATTTAGGATATATTAAATAATACAAACAGACAGGTTTTTTATTATACAACTGTGTGATTGCATGGTCGTTGCAAACGACGAAGTTCTCACGGCATCATTTAGAAGACATTTATTGCTATTATTTATTGAAAACGTTTTAACACTCATTCTATGAAGTCGTGGCATGGCCTTCTGCTTGAATATTAATTAAATGCCCTTGGGTAAGTTTGGAAGTTAAAACCTTTATCTTCAGCTCCTTTAATTATCCATCAGGCACAAATCGGGAGCTATACGTAGATATTTATCGAAAATGAAATTGTTAAAAAAGGTTTAACAATACTGGGAATTACCTTCCTTTATTAAATACTGTAGTAATGTCCAGATTTTTGGGTCATGAGAAACTAATTGCAAAATTCAGACCATTCAACCTATGAATATAACAAATAGGAATAAATAAACGGTAAATTCGAAGATTCTAAATTGTAAGCATTTAAATATACAGGGCACAGAAATCCGATAAGGCTTTGAAAAATGCCATTTCTAGGTAACACGGCTGATCTCTTATCCACTAATATTTCCAGACAATGGCGTGCGGTCGTCAACATCATGACAATTTTTATGTAAGGTCAGCTGTTACGCGTGATGTATCTATTATTGGCTTTTTTGTATTATGCCGAACTGAGTTTACATCATTCTGTTTACCTAATTTTATTTCTAGTGGTGGCATTCATGCAGCGGGCTGTCCTTTTCACTATATAAAATATATCTATTATTATGGCGGAGGGGCGATGGCTGGCCATGCGTCGTACTTGTGAACGAGTACAACCTGGGGACTGGTAGGATTCGAATTCGAGTCTGCGATGATATTATTGCTTGAAATTTCATCCGCTTCATCTCGATGTACCTTGTTGAATGTTGTTCTTGCTATAATATAAGTGCTCCTACTTCGCAATGCCTACTGCTGATAGAAGCTTAACTACCTAATTATTTATATAATGTCATGTGAAGCAAGATGGAATAATAATCTTGGAAGACCTGGTAATTGAAGTGTCGGAGTTTCAAGCCAGAGAACCGGCATTAGGTAAATGTAATGTTATACATATGTTAATGTAGTAATTATGTTTAGAGACATAAATTTTTTTTGACGTTCTTAAGTGTATAAGTGTTGCCTCGTATGTAATTTATTTTTGTTTTCACTTTATCTATTATCAGAGAGCAGTTTTAGCCTAGAAGCTTCAGCGCGCGCCTTTGTGCGTTCGAATCATGGCGGTGAAGTAATAGGTTTTTATTTATATGTGCACACGCGATCGTATGGTGAAGGGAACATCGTGAGGAAACCTAAATAATAAATACATGACAAAAGGCTGATCACCTATTATTTATCCTACAACAGATATAGAAATCTGAGTCACAACATTCAAAACTTTCTATCATTATCAATGCGGATATTAACATGAACAAAAAAACATGTTATCTAGCTTATGTATCGTAAAAATTAGATTACCTACGTAGCCATAAACATTATATGAAACCCCTTTTGTTTGCTCAATTGTTAGTGGTCATTATTCCAAAGGAAATGATATAGTAGCTGGATACCTAAAACTTTTAAGTTAAATATTTTTAGAATACTATATTTCCGTGGTATAAGCATTATTGCAATACAAATAATCGCGCTAAGATGTTTGTTCTAATCCAAATTAGCAGGTCAACATGAGATTACCTTTATTATTATTATTACGTTTACGTAAAGTTTAGTCTTCATTCCTGATGTTTAATATAAAACGGTGCTGGATTTAAAATGTTATTATTGCTAATATTCATTTTAATATTTTTTATCTATACGTTACCGATTATTTGTATCACACAAATTATTAAACATTAAATTCTCATGTCGTTATCACTACATGTATTTGATAAAGGTAAGGTATTTCACCGGGATTTTTTAAATATAAGAGGGGGGGGATCTTCTGGTAAAATTCAGAATCGAGACTAAGCGTGAACTGTGAACTCCCTATGTCAAGATCCTATAAATTGTGGACATACGGGATTCTGATCTTTCTATGTTGAATTAAAAGGTAACGAATTTTTGTTTGTTTAGTTTTAGATCATAGTAAATTTTCTGTACGCTATTTGAATTTAAATAATGGGATTAGCCACAAACCCTGAATACCTGAACCTGTAAAATCTTAACAATGTACAGACATTAAAAAATGAGCTATCATCGGACATAACAGATAGCATTTCGATTGAGATGCTATCAAACCGTAAAACTTAAAAAAACCAAAGAAGGCGTTTATATTATATCGCGCTTCGTGACCGATCGGTAATCAGCAGTGATTCAATAAAGATAATAATTATAGTCATTTGTATTTTAAATATTCAGTATCAATTTACATAACATGCGTCGATCTTTATCTAGTGTAGAAACATGATATACCACTTATAACCGCATCCCCAGAATTCTTTGTTTACCTACGTCTGAATTAGTGGTAAAATTTGATTTTGTAACTTTGCCTTCGCTATACACGAAAACGGATTCATGTGATTTTGATTTAATATACTAAAATAGAGAAGTTCGTATATTTGTACTTCACTAATTTCTAATGAAAGTTTTAACAAAACTTACAGATTTTTGAATGTTCAAGTATAGATACTTTATGAAGGTATTTTATATGCGAGCGATTCTTTACTTTATTGTTTATCTAAGTACATATTGTAAACGTATTCTGCGAGTCAAACAATAAAAAACTTACGCGCCAAAACGTGACCAATAGACAACATGAAAGTAGACATTCTCGAAGTCGCTGAAAAAAGTTTCGCACAGATACATAATCCCTCATCATAACTTCACTTCACTAAACATATTTGTAAAACACAGGTAATTCAGCCTTTTAATGCGACAATGAAAGAGTGACTGAACATATCTTATCAAATACATGATATCAATGAAAAACGGCGTGGTTCGACAGATTAGCCAAGACTTTCATATCAATTTCTGTGGATAAGCTATTATAAATCTACAAAGATATTTCACAGTAAAACACTGGTTACAAATCATATAAATTAAGACTGCATCTAAAAGTTTAAAATTCAATTATAGCGGACAACTAGATATTAAGGTTAATTACACTCATTAATAAAGGTAATTGACGAAACCTTTGAAAATCTCATTAAAATTTGACAGTCAATATAGGTTAAAAGATTATTTGTTTAACTTCTTTGTCTTATACTACTGTAATTTATATATCTTTTTACATAAAAATTGCTATCCTTTTTTAGTCATGTTCTATTAAGTCTTCATATCATATTATAAATAGCTACAAAATGGTGAAGTAAAATCTGATCAGGTCATCACCTGGGATAAAATACCTACAGGACATAAATAGACTTATTAAAATATTTTACTGTGCATTCTATAAAAAAGTTTTATATGTGTGTTATTTCATTTTTTAACAAGAGATAAATACTATTAAGTTTGCCAGGTGTCACACTACATTTAAAGTGTTGTAATGTTGTCATGTTCCCATGAAACCATATTTTTTATTAGTTTCTTGTTATTGATTATGATTGATGGGAATTGTGAAGCCTTAAATGTATATAATCTTCGAAGGTATGCCAATGCAATATGTACAACATGCTGCTATTTAAAAAAAAAAGAAAACAGCTGTTTTTTTACGTAATACTTAATTATGTTGTTGGCACATCATATTTTTTAAGACTTCATATTCAAAGACAAACAGTTACCTTTTTATATTGTTGTCTTATAAGACAGAGATAGATTATAATCTAATAGGTGTGATGGGTATTCTGAAAAAATAACTCACCTTTGATGTTTGAGCATCAGATTTTAATGAGAAAACTAAAATCATAAGCCATATTTTAAAGATAGTTGTAAATTTATTAGTGGAGTGATGAGTCCTAGGAATGTTACAATAATATTCTTAGATTCTCTTAAGCTAGATAGTAATTGATAAGTGTGGCATGGATGCATAATAAAGAATGGTCGGCATAATACTGGATGTTCCTGTTGGGTTATAACAGAATAAAAATCCTTTTGGTTTATCCTGAAAAGTTATGGACTTATTAAAGTTTTACTAAATTTTTTTCTTACCTAGATTCAGCAATTTTGAATGCATAATTTTTACACTCTAGTCTTGGTATTTGTAGTATGCAACTTGTTAAGATTGACTTCATGAAGGAAAGAGGATATATTAACTTTAATATACAAACTTACTTTGTAAAAGATATTTTCCTTATATCTTCCAAATTCAATAGCATTCCTGAAGAATCCCATATATTAAAACTAAAAGAGGGCACACCATAGCTCAAATGGTAAAATATAACAAACTCGGCTTTAAACAATTGTCCTTTGACATCAATAAAAGTGTTCTTCCGAATATAACTTTTACAGATGTCCGAGTTTTCGTACAATTTCCAATCATCATGAAGAAGATTAGACGTTTCAATAAAGGCTTTTGCTGAAGATAAAAATCCTTCTGCAGTTAATTCATATGCCATCTTCCATTAAGTATAAGAAGCGTAAATTGTTAATAAAATAAGCATATAATAGAATTATAAGTGTGCAGTGTCTAATTAGTTCAAAACTGTTCTATTAATTTTTTTTAATTGCATTTTTAAGCGTTAATAATATCATATAATCAGAAATATTTTTCACATTCAGATTTCAGAACTCAATTTACAAAATATGTACCACAGACCACTAAGCTAACAGATGAATAATTAGAAACCAATGGCCTGGTATCTAGACCTTTATGCCAAAGTGACCTGAGTATAGGTCTACCAGGATCTGATGGCAAAAAGGGAAAAAAGAAATTGACGCTAGCAATACTGGGGAAATTGGAGTAAAACGTTTTGATACTTTTTTTTCCTTATAGCGGCTGATTCTGTGTGTGATACATGCAAATATATAAATTTATCCAATGTGGGGTTTGAAATTTAGATGAAAACTCCAATTACTCTGTTCATGAGTTTATTAATTAATTAAGAACTTGAAAATGGTTCCAAATACTGCACATCCATAAAAAAGTCTTCAACGAAGTATTTATAATAAACCTTTCCTCCTGCATCTCAATTAACCGATCTTGTTCTATGAACTGATTTTCAATTTTTATAACATGTTCACAAGATTTTCGCCATTCATCGATCCCTATTTGAGAGAAATAAACAGTGTACAACTCATTCATCTTGTTTCTGATCAATTCTAAATCAAAACTATCCAAGTTTATTTGTAGTATAAGAAACCCCTGAAATAAACCAAAGTTTAGTATAAGTACATAATATAATACACACGAAAAATCCCATAAACCAAACTATCAAGACGTGTCATTCCTACTAACCAGTCAACGCTTGCACATGGCTCAATATCGATGATTGTGTATGTTCTGCATCTTGTTGACCAAGTATTCTTTGATAAACATTGAAAACAATATGTCTTGCTTGCGATCGAAGAGTTTTCTTCGACATTTTCATCACTTTTTAAAGGAAATTTGAAGCCAAACCAAAAACAATTCCTCGAAATTTCAGTTGACACATGAAATTTTTCTTTTATTGCCATATGTAAATCGCTAATTTTTAAATTTTTTTTTTGCCATCAGATTCTGGTAGACCTATAAATCAAAAGAAGCACAGACTAAGTGCACACTAAGTTACAACATTTTATATTATTGACTGTTGTTAAAGTTCAGAGACTGAATTAAAGAGGGCGTGATCAAATTTTAGGCCTTCTTCTCTTCCCTCCCATATTAGTACTCTTGAGACTTGATCACAAATCTCAATTCATAATCTGTGACGGCTTGTTTACTATTTAAAATATTTTGAACTCACAAGTGTTTTGGTCTTGCTACAAATTATTTCTAAGATTTATTATGAGATGTATATAATGTCTACATTGTTAATGTATACATTGATTCTATAGAAATCGTCTACCTATAAATAGTAAAAATAAGATTCCTTACTTACGATGAATCTTGAACTACTTGGTAAATATTTTTAATACACAAATATTTTTATCCTTGTTTAATTTATTAACTTACCACATATATGTTTCAGAATCGTTTGGTCAGAATTATCCAGAGGTATGTGGTCTTTAGCCAGTAAGACATGTTAAATTCAAATATTTACCTTCAGGATTGGGGTTATATTTACTATTTGATTTAACTTTTTGCAGGAGTTTGATGGTGCACTAGATTCTATATCTTTAGCAGCAACATGTGCATTCAACAGACGTGGCACGTTATTAGCAGTAGGATGCAATGATGGAAGAATATTTATATGGGATTTCTTGACCAGAGGCATAGCAAAATCCTTATCTGCCCATGTATATCCAGTGTGCAGTTTAAGTTGGTCCAGAAATTGTAAAAAGGTTTTATTTTTATTACCTACTCCTACCTAACCTAGTCTAATACAGTGTAAACTCTTTATAACATTAAAGCCGGTTGCAGACCGAAAACTAAGCTATGCCAAGCAAGCTAGGCTAAGCTAAGCTAGAAATAAATAGCGTGCACACCAACAGCTAAGCCAAAGCTCAGTCAGTGTGGCGAAGGATGTGCAAATGGTGTGCGGGGTAGTGGGAGGGGCTTAGCTTAGCTCGTGTAGCTGCGCATCGGCATACACAACTAAATTAGCTTCGCATATTTTAGTTAGCTCACATAGCTTAGTTCGCATAGTTTGCGGTCTGCACACAAGTATGGAAAACTGCGTCAGCTATGCGAGCTAAGCTAAACTAACTTAGCTTAGCTCTTGGTCTGCAACCCGTATTAACCCAATACCAATATTAGTTCTTCTCTCCCTATAACAAAACCTCTCTATAATGAATAAAAACGCTTGGTCCCTTGAAATTCATTATAAAGAGTTTACACTGTATATACAGTAATGACAATATATAAGTAATTCAAGTCTAAGGATTGTTATTTTTTTCGTAGTAGGTATGACTAATAAGAACATATTATTTATTACAACATTGATACTTAAGTTTGTTAGTAGTTTAGTTAATAAACTTATTTTTCATGTGCGCTTAAATTGTTGCATTCTCTGGAATGTTTAGTTAATCAGTTAATTAGATTCTTAAGTTTGATAATCTACTTCCTCTACCACACTTTAAAATTATCTAAAAAAACTGCTTAATAATTGTTCAATGTGGTATGTTGCAGCTGTTATCATCATCGACAGACCATAATGTCTGCATATGGGATGTGTTATCAGGAGAATGTGAGCAACGGTATAGATTTCCAACGCCCATACAACGTGTTCAGTTTGATCCACGAAATGATAGACGTTTCCTCGTCTGCCCTATGAGGCATGCTGCGTTATTAGTGGATACAGAAGGGGGTCATAAAATATTACCAATTGATGATGATGTAAGTGAAAGGAATTGTAATAGCACACTATAACACTCTCTGTTTCCTTTACTTCACAGTTATTCAAAATGATCGTGGTTTTCCTAAAGTGCTGGATTAACTGTCATAGTTAGATCTCACCTATTGCTGAGTTAGTTTTCCATTGAAAGAGTGGTACCTATATCAATTACTATTCAATGGGTAATTTCTCCAATAATTAAAAAATGATTTTATTTTAGGGTGATATTAATGTTATAGCTTCATTTGATCGTCGTGGTGACTATGTCTACACAGGAAATGCTAAAGGAAAAATTTTGATACTAGACTCACAGAAGCTGACTGTTAAAGCAAGTTTCAAAATAACAGTTGGAACATCCAGCACAACTGGTATTAAAAGTATTGAATTTGCGAGAAGAGGCGAGTGAGTATTATACATTCTATTAGAGATGTCAAAATTGTTCTAGCATTTTTATATTTCTCTTTATTATGTTTCCTTTATTTAGTCTAAGAAGTTAATGTGTCAGAACTCAGAAGTTAACTGTTGCAATGTTAATTCTCGGACACATAATTCACTATTTATTGATAAACGCGGAATCTGGCCATGAACGTATCTCAAACGATCACGATCAAATGCACTTTAGAGCAAAGAAGATGTTATTACAACTTAAGAGAAGTAGTATAACTTAGTAGTATAATAGCCATATACAAATAATTCAGAAAATCACTGTTTTTCACATCTATTGTTGATTTAAAATATAAAAAAGGGAGAAAAATTTCGAATAAAACAAGGTCTGTTACATAATGATTTGTTTTAAAATTTAGAAGGTAATTTTGTTTTGTTAATATTTTACGATCGCAGTGAAATTTAATAACAATAAAATATTCATTTGTGGAATTACTGTAGTATCAATTTTACTTCAAAAGTAAAACCAATTTTTTTATTTCTAGCTGCTTCTTGGTGAACACATCTGATCGTGTAATTCGTGTGTACGATACAAATACTGTCCTCAAATGCGGAGTAAATGGAGAGCCTGAGCCTATACAGAAGCTACAGGATCTTGTTAATAAGTATGTTTCCATTAGCATATACAATGACTATATGGTATGTTAAATTATTTGCGATATTTGTTTTAAATAAGTGTTGTTTGATGATTTGCTGTTTTAAAAGAGTACCGAGAGTTTTTTACGCCGGCTTTTTCTCTCGGCCTACACCCTCTGTCTTCTTTGCCGATGAGTAGGGATGCCTACAAATTCAAATTTAATGACGTGGAATAAGTGATACATGCATCTTATGTTCCATAATAAACATATTTTATTTTATTTTTTTTGAACCCGGAAATATTTTTTAAAATCACAACTCAAATGTCACAACTAATTTTTAGTTTTTTAAAAGTATTTTTCATGAAAAGCAATTCGTATCGCTTATATAATATTTTTCTTTTAATTCCTCCTACCAGGACGACATGGAAGAAATGCTGTTTCTCAGGCGACGGAGAATATATATGTGCGGGTTCAGCCCGGCAACACGCGCTCTATATTTGGGAGAAGTCTATCGGGAACTTGGTGAAGATTTTGCACGGCACAAAGGGAGAGATGCTCTTGGATGTGGTTTGGCATCCCATAAGGCCTATAATCGCTAGTATAAGTGCAGGTAAATACAAATTTATATGAATTAAACCGATTCAAATATGTCTCTGTAACCAACCAGTCCAGTCTGCTTCAAAAATGGTGGAGTAGTCGTAGGAAGTAGGAATATTATTAAAATGACAGTTTCAGCAAAGTACTCTATCTGTTTTCATTTCATTTAAAGAGAGGATTAAGTTTAAAATTAAAACCTTGTAATAGGACTGAAATAATTTTTATAAAAAGATTCATTTATTCTATCTTAAAACAAGGGATTAAGAAAAAATGATAATCACATTTCCATAAATTAATTATATTTATTATTTAAATATAATATTAATAGAATAGGTAATTATAATTGGTCAAACCGAAAATCGGATTCTATCAATTGAACTAAAAATGCTGTTGACAAATTACAATCAACCAAAAACAAATGAAACTTGCTATTGCTTTCTTTTGTTTTACATAAATATTATGGGCCTTTTACACTAATAAATATCACATAATCGGCTCCCAGTTCGCGTCTTCCCAAGTAGGAACGCCGGTAATGCTACTAGAGTCTGGCTAATGAAAGAAGATAACGAAAAAGCGCGGCAAATTCAAAGAAATTTAGTATGGTATCTATAAAAGTTTGATATATTTTGTGGATTAAACTTACTTGATACTTGATTTTATGTTATTATTTTTTACATTGATAGTAACTGTATTTCTATGAAATTAAATTCTATACGTATTTAGTCTTTTACTATTGATACTTAAAATGACTAAAACTATATTTATTATAAAACACAACTTTATTCAAAATCAGAATCCAAAAAATTAATAAAACAAAGTTTAGGCTATTATACCTGTTAACTATTCGGAAAAAATATATAATAGAAATAAAAATGAGGAATTGCATGAAGTATCAAGACAATAAATCATACTAAGAAATTCAATGACATTCTGTGTTGTCAACCGAAAGTTTTCAAATAATTCAATTATCTTCTTTCATTAGCCAGACTAACAAAATAGGTGACAATTTTCGCTGGGAATCGATCCCTGTGTGGGTACTACGCAGCCCAAGTTTGTTCGTAATTATTATTAGTGATATAATGTAGGTGTTGTCTCAATCTGGGCACAAAACCAAGTTGAAAATTGGTCAGCGTTCGCACCAGACTTTAAGGAGTTGGACGAAAATGTTGAATACGAGGAGAGAGAGAGTGAGTTTGACGTAGAAGATGAAGATCGGTCCGTTGACATGTGTGGGGAAAGCCGGGATGACGAGCAAGTTGAGGTAAGTTCAATCTAATGCTCATTTTAATAGAAATCATTGACCTGCATTTTTATTATAAACTCAAAAAAATTATTAGATAATTATCTACTAGCTGCCCCTACGAACTTCCGTCTCGCCTTAATATGTTTTTTTACATGGCTTACCTTTTTAGTAACTACATACCTATATATGCTACCCCGTAGACTGTTCGCTTTTCCTGAATGAAACTAAACCTATGTACTAAATGCAACTAAATTTTTCAATTGTTTTTACTATTTTACCGAATTTTCTCTCTTCTTCTTTTTTTGTTTTGTTGGTTAAATTATATGTCGTTGTCTCAAATAACACAAAATAAAAAAATTACGTCTCTCTCTCTCAAATTATGTTTACCTAAGTTAAAACGGTGCAATTAGACTACTTTATTTTTATAGTCTATTTCCAATAAATGTTTTTAAGGTGGACGTAACGACATGTGAGCCAGTGGCTGCATTCTGCAGCTCTGATGAAGAAGGGGAAGATGAGAATTTGCTGGCTTTCCTTCCTATTGCACCAGAGATTGAGGAACCTGAGGTAATAAAATATTTATCATTTCTTTAAATGTTTTCGATTCCAAGAAATTACTAAAAAATACTGAAAATATCTATATATAGATTATATTTGTATAGGATTGTAATGTCTACATTCAACATATATATATATAAAATAGTTGATACAATATATTTCTAAACTTATTATATATTAACGTTTGTGCACGCCGTCCGCACTTATTACCGAGGCCACACATTGGTTATAATAATATAACTTGTTGGCGCGGCTATAAATAAATGAAAATGTTCCTTTTAATGTTAATTTCGTCATACCTTGTATACATAGTGTACATGGAATATGTATCATCGCTCAAGTTTACGTCTTACGTCCTACAACATTCAAATAACTCCACTTTGGTGGGTTGTACACAATCATTTCTATTCGAAGAACAACCTACTATATTGCCAAAAATGTACATCCTTCAGCGTCAGACAGAAGTAAAACGCTCGGAAGTCAAGACTAGAATGTTCATTTATTTTACAAAATTGTTTCCTTAAAATAATAGTAAATCTAAACAAAAAAAGAGTGTGTGTACTTATGTACAAGCGTTAGAAGTTATACTTCTTTGGAACAACATAGTTGGAATCAACAGAAGCAATAATTAAAAATTATACATACCGACAATTAACCTCAAATCTATAAATGCACTCAAAACTGTTTATTCAAATCAGTTTTATCACTAATATTCAATATATATAGATATATTCATAAATAATAAATTATTATTAGTAGATACTATCACCACTGTATATGAAATTGATTTAATAAACACACCAAAATAATATTTATTTATTCACACTGTTTAATTGTACTGTTACGAAACACGTGTTCTAAATATAAAAATACTAGAATATACAACTTGAACATAGTTATTATCGATTTTCATGCCACCTAGAACTAACTTAACGATGTAGAATGTAGGTGTCGGTGTGCGCGTGCGTCGTAAAAATTCACTCTCATAATTTTTCTCCATCGTGCCAAAAGAAGTATAACTTCAAAAATCGACGGAGACAATAGACTTACCGATGCCGGTATCGGCTTATTTTGTGATCGCACCTGAAGCTACACCTTTTAAAACCTGATACAGAGTTCTTTTAGTAAATTATTTGCTCCATTTAATTTGAATATATATTTTTAAGGATGGCTGGGCAGCAACGCAAGAGACAGTCACGCCTACAGAGACGCCTGAGAAACTGCTACCGGCCGCTAAGAGACCACGCACCAGTACATACGATATAGCACTCAACATAGATCCGCCTGGTAGGCAAAAGTTTCTTTAGAAATAAACTATGCCAGTTTTTGAGTTTGTATTTTAAATTGTTATCTCTTCTTTCAGATCAACCGATGGCGTATGGAGGCAAGAATAAGCAAGCGGCTGGGAGTAAAAAGGTTGCTGGAAGGCCTAGGAAATGAATGTAAATAATAAAATGAATCTGATCAGCAAATCATGAGTTCTCATTTCAATAAAATAACGTTAAACCTTTTCTATATGTTTAAGTATTCGAAAAAACTTGTATAAAGACAAAAATTGGAATATATAATTAATATTATGCTCTATCCCCATTCAATCGAAATAATGGCGTTTGGTGATTATATGCAACATCCACCAAAACTAATAGAAATTGCTAGAATAAATTTGTTTTCATGTAACGGTTAGTGTTACGGTGCAGATGGCACGGTTGATTTATCTTATTCTCTAAAGTCAATGCATAAATATCCAAATGAATGTTTTAAATCCCTACATTTTTATGATTGATACTAAAAACATATCAAATAAGATAGTATGTTGCTATTTAAATATTCTCTTCGGTCTGCTTTGTAAAAAATGTATAAAGCTGAAACTTGGACGTGGTTTATAACAAGCACCTAACGCATATCACCGTTTTGAGTGTTCGTTGGTTGACTTGGTTAATTTTGTAGGTTTTTTGGGCCAAATACGATACATTACAGTAAAAGAAAAATGTAGGAGAAAAACATTTATTTTGCAAAAAGAAATACCTCTGTAATAAAATTCACATTAGAGTATACAATAAGTACTTATAATTCTGTATATAAATAAATCTCACTTAATTAAAAACAAAATAATACATTCGTATTCGAGGACCAAATGAAACCTAAAGGTGGGAACTGACCAACGTTACGAGGTGTAATGTAACATGTAATGTAACATGTACACAGCGAGCATTCGTGCAGTCAGTACGTCGTGTTACGGGGAAACACGACGTAACACGACGTACTGACTGCACGAATGCTCGCTGTGTAACATTACATTACATGTTACATTACACCTCGTAACGTTGGTCAGTTCCCACCTTAACATTACAATCACAGCGAGCGTCTAGGCGTCTGCGCCGTCGTCGGTATAAATACAATTATCTATATATTTACAGTTCATCATCTAGTCACTACGCATCTAAGTCATCTTCGCGCTGGCTCGAGAAATAACTGACTAAGCCGCCGAATACGCTTCCTTCATCTCTGGGAACATTTCCCTCTTCCCGAACCGCGTTTCTTATCTCCCGAGGGATACGACTTCCCTCCGGTTGGGAGATTTCGGGACCCTCGGGAATGTCACTCGGTTGCTCTACTTTAATATTGCTTAACTTAATCGCTACATCTTTATTTACATTTTCTTCCAAGTCCGGGACGACCGGCTTAGTTTCGGGAGGGGACTCGGGCGGTTCCTCTTCCCTCGGAGATTCAGTCTCGCGGGACTCTAATTCGTTTGGGTCGGGGGAAGGTTTTCTGATCAGCACCGATTCTCTCATCTGCATTTGTTTATTGACGTCACCGTATTGCGCGAAAGGCGGAACAACCGGGCTAGCGTGCTCGGGCCCCGGAGGCCGAATCGGCATTCCGTAAGGAGCGCGCATCTGAGGCCGCATAAACGGATAGTGAGGAGGCAGGTCGTGACCCATCAGTCGTTCTGGGGCACTCGGTCTTATCATATCTGGGTGGGACCGCGACATGTCACGAATCAGATTTCGATCAGGATACCTAGATAGCTCTGACATTTTGTCGGGACCAGGCGGCCGTAACATATCGTGCACGGGACGATCCGGGGCAGAATGTCTGATAGCATCATGTATGGGACGATCCTGTCCAGGTTGCTGGATAAGATCAAGCGCAGACCTATCGGGTCCGGAAGGCCGCAACACGTCGTGCATAGGCCTGTCTGACGGTCGAATGTCGTGTGCTCTATCTGGAGCAGGCTGTCTTGCGATATCGTGCATAGAACGGTCGAGTCCCGGTGGCCTTATCATATCATGCATGGGGCGGTCGGGGCCGGGAGGTCGAGACATATCGTGATATCTCATGTCGTGGGGTATATTTCTTTGGGGAGCCGGATGCCGAGGTAGAGATTGCAGTTGTGGCTGGGTCGTCGAGAATCTGTTTTCCGCCATAGAATCGGATGGGGGTCGGTCTAGCGGCGGCCTCGACATGTCGTGCATAATAGGTCTGATGGGTGCCCTAATCATGTCGTGCAAAATAGAGCCCTCAGTAGGGGGCGGTCTATTAACTTCGTGCATGATGGGCCTGTCGTGCCGCATCATAAATTTATCTGGAGCGGGGGCTCTGAGCATTTCGTGAAGTCCTCTATTTCCCGGATGTGTGCTGTCGTGAGGTCTCTCGGGCCGCAATACTTCGAAGGGCATCCTTTCGGGAACTGAAAGTGGACTTCTAGATGGTGACCCTCTGGAGTCCCCGTGAAGGTACGGCGGGACGTTCCCCATGCGATGCAATGGATTATGGTGTAGACGAGCCTGCAGTACTTCGGCTTGCGAAGCTGGCGGAGCGTAAGGACCGTAGGGACCGTATTGGGGCGCGTACGGACCTAAGGGTCGAGCTTTGTTCTCTGTGTGTTTGATCCTATTGCGAGGAAGATCAGGTGAGGCCGGTCGCTGCGAGGGTGAAACCGGGGGCGACTGATACTCGGGCTCCGTTTTCACTTCCGCTTTTATCTTGACAGGGAAGTTGTCAGGCGTCGGGGAATTCTGTCTGTTGGGTGAAGCGTTCACTTCGCTCGGGGGACGGATTAGCATCGGTGGGTTTCCAGGCATCCCGGCTCGGATTGCGGCTTGCATACCCGGGGAGGGACCGTGCGGAGACGAGGCGGGATGCACGTGAGGTACGTTGGGGCCGTGGGGAGAGGACGGCGGAGGTCCCTGCCCTAACCCGGCGGGTAGATGCGGCGCGTGAGGAGATTGGGACATGGCCCCGTGAGGAGATTGGGACATGGCTCCGTGGGGGGATTGCGACATGGGTCCGTGTGGGGATTGCGACATATGTCCATGCGGGGACTGAGACATAGGACCGTGGGGCGACGAGGCGGGCCCGTGCATGCCGGACGGGTAAAGGCCGGATCCTTGAGAGTCAGGCCGAGGCGGGCGCAAGGGGTACGAGGTCGGATGGGGGCCTTGGGGGCGATAGACGGGCGGTCGATGAGGAGGCTGAAGGGGTCCATGAGGGGAGGATACCGGTGGGCCGTGGGGCGGATTAGCGACGGGGCCTTGCGGGGAAGACGCCGGGCCGTGGGGAGGCATAGCCCCGGGTGGGCCTCCTCTCGGATAGTAGTATTGCGGGTATGGAGGCCGGCCTTGCGGCCCGAGCCCCGGGTGCAACTGATACATCATGCCTTGTCCACGTGGACCATACCCCGAACCACCTGGTGGATACATCATTTGGCCCCTGAAATAAATTAAACATAACACATTTTATTACATTTAATTTATTATAGAAATTAAAAACAATTTACAATAACAAATAATTGATTGTAATTTTCTATTAATTACAATTATTTTTATTTTATTTTATTATATATACAAGCATTTTTGAAACATCTAGGTAATTTTCGACCGATTTTCTAGATATGGTTTGGCAATGGTTAGTGCGTAGTAGAAATGAACTATTATATCTCATGAGTGAGTGAACACTGACCTATAGTGGTGGTTGAGAACATGCGGCATCCGCGTGATGATGCTGGGCTCCTCCGAAACTGGAGCAAATGGCTGAGGGGATCCCGCCACTGAGAGAGTCCCTGACGGACATAGATATTTTTACATATGACAAGGACACACGTTTAAGTTCAAACCTAATAAAATGTCAGTTTAATTATAAAATACAAAATTACAACAGATTTATATATATGTTAACGTAAAATTGTAAACACCGTTAGATTGTAATCTATCTCGCGAGATTATAAACTGTCGAAAGATTGTGAACCTCAACGAACTGCTTACAATTTAACGTATTATTATTCGGTAGATTGTAATCTATCGAAGTGAAACCGTCAAATTGTGAAACGGATCGCACCTCGCGCGCTGATTGGTTGAACGGAATATGCCCCGCGCCACCATAAAATTGATGAAATTTTCTTTCATTTCATTTCCAACACTAACTTAGTTATCATTCAAACTTCTTTGGTCAATCACAGATTAATTTTACTTCCCAATAATTTCATATAACTAATTCTAAAGCTGTGAGTTACTTTCAACACGACATCAATTTACATTCATCAAAACAATCAATTTACATTCGACAACAAACGAATTAACAAACAAATATGGTTGCGCGGGGCATATTCCGTTCAACCAATCAGCGCGCGAGGTGTGATCCGTTTCACAATTTGACGGTTTCACTTCGATAGATTACAATCTAACGGTGTTTACAATTTTACGGTGACATATATGTGTGATAATAAAATATATATTGATAACTGTTCTTGAAGTTCTCAACCTGAGGAAGTCATAAATTAATTAGAAGATTCAAATAAGTTTTGCTATTGGTCACAATATATACCTTCTCTCATAACGTGATGATGGTCTGGCCTCATCACCATTCGATCCTCGCCTCCGGCCATTCCGCGTAACTCGGGACGGACCTGGAACCATAAAATTATTAAATCTTAATTACGGAACGGGTCAGTTTTCATAACTTTAGTTTATTTATTGGTGATCCAAAATAAATTAAATATATTAACTTTCTAATATATATATTTATTGTGAAGGACCAAATTTAAAAAGTAATTTGAGTTTTACTTTTTCGATATTATTAATTATAACATAATTGTATAATAAACACACTCTCTAAACTTGTATAAAAAACATACTCTCAACAACACAATTCTTTTAATGAGAACCAAAAAATTAAATTAATTAATATAATCTGATTATAAAAACTGCACCATAAAAACCTTTTGTTTTTTAAATAAACAAGCTCCAATACATTTTATTTTCAAGAATTTTAGAATCAAAGAAAATCTAAAACAAATTAAGTCTACCCACCTGCAATCGGGGTTGTTGATTATGTTGATAGCGTTCAGGGAAATCCGGCGGCCGACCACCTGGAAACTCTGGCCTTGAACCTGGATAGTCCGGCCTGGGTCCTGGATAGTCTGGCCTTGCACCCGGATAATCTGGTCCTGCACCCGGATAATCCGGTCGACCCATGTACGCTTCGCCGGGAGGGCGTGTTAGCCCGCTCTCTCTTTTCAAACGTCGACTCTCTTGTAAGGCGAGCTTCGCTTGTTTTTTCTCTTCCCTCTCTTTCGCTTTGAGTTCTTTTAATTTCTCTTTCTCTTCTTTCTTCTGCATTCTTTCCATTCGTCGTGCTTCTTTTTCAGCTTGCTTTGCTTCACGCTCTTGGCGTTTCTTCTCTCTTTCCAGCTGGAAAATTTATAGTTTCAAATGACTTATAGAGAACATTCTATTATTATTATTGAACTATGTATGTTGAATAAGTAACATAATACGAAACTTACTTGATTAGGGGTCAGGACCGTGCTGTCCGTTCTTAGATCTGGAGAACAAATAAATAAAATATTACTATCCTTTGAATAATTATGTTATGGAAACATCTACACATATTATTTTACAAGAAAAAAATCAAGAAACAAAATTAGAAGCCTTAAATGTGTATAAATTAAAATTAAATTACGCGTCAAAATTAAATAAAAAAAATAAATCAGTGGCGCTATAACCTCTTTAGGTCTTGGCCTCAGATTTCTGAATCTGTTTCATGATCACTTTTAAATCTAATAGGCAAGTAGGTGATCAGCCTCCAGTGCCTGACACACGCCGTCGACTTTTTGGGTCTAAGACATGTCGGTTTCCTCACGATGTTTTCCTTCACCGTTCGAGCAAATGTTCAATGCGCACATGGAAAGAAAGTCCATTGCATAGCCGGGGATCGAACCTACGACCTCGGGTATGAGAGTCGCACGCTGAAGCCACTGCTCAAAATTAAATGAAGCCCAAATTTTTTTACTGTTATAAGTTGTAAAAGCTTGTCTTCCTAAAAGAAACAATTATATAATATTGTTTGATTGATGTCGATGTGATAAAATACCTTTAATCTTGACTCCGACGAGTTTCGCAAGAGCGTCGTCAGATGGCGGCGTTGAGGCGCCAGGGCGAGATCCGCGACCTCGACCACGACCGCCCCTAATATCAATTTTACCAGATAAATACGCGATTATCACTTTTACAATTTAACTATTATTTTATTATTTATTTAATAATATTTACCGGCTTCCTCGTCCGCCACGGCTTCCACGACCTCGAGAAGGCTTCGCTATGTTGGCGTGTGCTTCTTAAAATACAAATGTATTATATTTTCGATGTGACTTCAAATTTGATTGACATTTACACAAACTTTTGTTTGTTTTGTTTTGTTTAGCATTGTTTCTATTGATTTGTCAAACAAATTTGTCAAATCAATAGAAACAATGCATTAAATTAAACACATGTATTAGCCAGCCAAAAAAAATTAACTAAATATAATTTGTCTTACGCTGTATTTATATACAGTCAAACCTGAGTAAGTGAGAACTGGATAAGTGAGAGTAATAGCCGGGACCCGTCATTTTTAGCTCCCAAAACCTCTATTAGCGTGAAACAGAAACCTCTGTGAAAGGACCTAATGGACCTCCGTAAGTGAGACTGCTACTTATCTATACCTCTATAAGCGACAGTCGAGCTTGATCAAGCAATATTCGACAAAATTTATGAGAGAGAAAAACATTCAAAATACAAATACAGAAACCCAAACGAAATTGACGGATTTTTTAAAGTGTAAACAAGTTCTAAATAAAATTAAATATATATATGTGCATAATAACTGTCGTGCACATTATGCACATAATTTTATCATATTACATATTTACTATTTTCGTACTTGCTGTGACTTGTTATTACTACCTCTATAAGAGATAAACGCTACCCATTAGCGAGAAACTCGGGTTAGTGAGAAACCACTATTAGCGAGAATAACATTCTGTTTCTCCTGAACTCTCGCTTATCCAGGTTTGACTGTACCTACTTGTTAAACGAAAAGCTGAGAAAAGGGGGTTTTTTTTTTTTAATATTAGCTATAAGCAAGATCCCTCGTGTATGGAACCCTAAAAATCCCTACTTAAATATCCAGGTCAAACTGATAAAGAAACGTACCAAGATGCGCTTGCAGCTCTTCAGTCTTGGCCTTAGTGACGTCATCGGGCAGTTTCTCCAAAGGAACCACTGCCGTCTTGCTGATCAGCTCCGTAATGGCTTTCCGTTTCTCTTCTTCGTCAACAGAAGCTCGCCGTCCGGCTGATTCGTCCGAGCTTATTTCAGAATCGTCTACCTTGAACTCATCAGAGCTGTCCAGCATGTGTTTGCCACTTGATTTGTGCATTTCCTGTGGATTTTTATTTAATTATCATGTACAATACATAAAACAATAATTATTTCGGTCTTATTACGTAGTAAGTACCACGTAAGTACAAGTATTACGTCACGCAATTTTTGGAAATTCTTGACCTCCCCCCATGTAACGCGCCGTAACGTTGTACCGAATAGTAAAACGTTTCGTTATATGAATAATATCTACTATAACCATTGATATACAAAAAACCCAAGATGCACATTCAACGTCTAAAAAACGTCCTCAAAAAATGAGCGCAACATTCGAAATTGTGCGCTCATTTCAAATAGTCTCGCGTCTAATAAGTGGAGTCGATGTTATTTATTTGTTTTTTTTTTATAAATAAATTTATATACTTTTGAACTTTTTTGTGTGTAGTTTTTGACAAATATATTTACGCTATAGAAAGTGTAGGTAGACAATTTAACATTTTTTTTTAATTTAAAGAAAAAACTTTTTAACCGGATTAAAGTTATGTATTATTATAAATTTACAACTATTTAACATCCAACACCTTTTGTCTTCAGTCACCGTGACCACGCACGCTGTAAAGCACCCGAAAAGTCGGATAAATTTAAAATTATGTTAAATAGTTGTAAATAAAAAAGTCATGTTCGACTCCACTCAATACCTTGTCCTACCGACCACGGTCGGTCGTAAAATTTTATTGCTTTATGTACGTATACATTGCGTTGTAATAACAACTTTAAGCAATTCGCGTAAGGTTGATTTTGCAATAATATATGCTTGTAACATATACTGTTATAGACATACTGTTATAGAAAATGACAGAAATAGTGTTTCGGGACACTTTCGAGCGTTACTTTTATTCGAGACTGTGCATCTTGGGTTTTTTTTTATATCAATGACTATAACGCGTAATTCAATCCCCGCCCCGGCCCCTCCAATTCGTAAAATAAAACTTGAACGTAAATAGTTCGTAAAGTATATTTGATACCGAAGCATTGGAAATCACAAAATAATATAAATCGAAATTCCCAGGTCACATTCAGGTTTTGGGATATAGATACTCACATCCTCCGACTCAGTATTAGGCATCTCCGTATAATTAATCTTCTTTTGCCTGGTGCGATGTTTGGGCGACCAATCGTTTGGCTCGTCACTCAATCCGCCGTACGTGACCCTCGCACGTATGACATTCCCTGCCGCGTCGTATTGCGTCAGACCACTCTTACGCGATCGCTTTGATGATTTGTCACGCTTCTTCGATGAATGAGGCTTCTTTTGTTTTCTGTAAATATTTCAATAGATTATAGAACATTTTTGAAGTTATACTTCTTTAGGCGCGTTATGAAAAATTGATGAGAGTGAAATTTTACGATGCGCGCGCACCGTGACACAAAATTAACAGAATGAAGTTAGTGGCGCATGTTGGCACGCACGCCGCCTCTGTGCACTGTGTATTTATATTTATAATATTTTTCCACCTGCTTTGAGTTTCTACATTGAAAACACGTGTTTTCATTTTGTTTTCATTATACAAGAGCGAATTTTATATGTGCGTCTGAATTATAATCAGAAGTGATTTAAATTGAACATTTAAATCAATACTAATTAATATTAAAAAATATTTGTGAAAAAACTGTGCTCATCAACCTTCCTAAGTGCTTCAATACAATTGAGGTTAACTAACCGTATGTATTATTAATAATGCCAAAGAAGTATAACTTCTTACGCGCGTACATAAGTACACGCACCCTTTTTTTATTTATTCAAACAATTTTTCGCAATTACAATGAAAATATTTATTATTAAAGATATTTTAAAATGAAAAGAAATTACTTTTTACTGTGGTCCTTGTCTCCGCCCGAATCACTGCTACTTTCATCGAAAACACCTTTTTTCTTCTTCTTCGCGTCGGGCGATGATTCCAATATACTTTTAATTTCTAAAGCATAAAAAGATTGTTTATATTCATGTCAGAAGACGTAGAATACATTGTTTTTTATTTTATTATAACATGGACATACAGCGATGGCATTTCAATATAGTTATATCTTTTTCATACAAAAAAAGTATTATATATCTCTATCGTGCACTTGTTCACGCAATAGATAGATTTCAGTGGAAGGGTAATATAAATTATCTTAAGATTAACAAACGTACTTCATACATTTAAGTTTGTTGAGTTGGTTTTGATGATCTATTCCGTACATGAATAATGAATATCCTTTCAATATTTTTTTTGTTTTATTGTGTACTTAAATTATCTTATAATTTGTGTTTTTTAATTTCCATTTTTTGTAAAACTTATGTTTACTTTAATTGCCATACATTTTAGCTGGAGGATTTTTTTAAAATAATCAGTAGATTTAGTACTATGTATGATGTAAACTTAATAACTAAATAAATAAATCTCAGAAACAAAACCGATGAATAACTTAAAAGTAGCATTTTACGCCGTTCAGAACCAGAGTTTGAGATGTTTTAAAAGACAAGGTTCCCGATAAATTAATAACCCAGCGTCATCGAATGTAGTTTCCCTTACCAGATGAAATGTGTGACTTTTCCATATAAAATCAATGTACCGAAATCAATATTAGTATATAAACGAAGCCTACACAATCTCATCGGCTTGACCATTTCTCTCACCTCTTCTCCCGTCAGAGGGTGTTTCGCTAGAACTGCCACGAGATGACACTTCAGACGAAGACGACTCTAAACTGAAAACAGTAAAATTTAAACTACATTATTATGATTTGGAAAAATTAAAATACGTATTTTTGAAGTGAAACTTCTTTATCGACGTATGGGAGAAATTTGTGTAAAAAATCGTCACGTTTTTCGGTTACGCGCACTGTTGCTTTTTTGAAGTTATACTTCTTTAGGCGCGTTATGAAAAATTTATGAGAGTGAAATTTTACAATGCGCGCGCACCTGTGACACAAAATTAGGAGTGTGATTATAGCGTGCGCGAGCGAGATAGGAATAAGACAATCTACAAGTAAAAAGAAATAGAGTATGCGTGAAGTTCGTATGCCAAGAATTTTGAATGACCATAACGACATTTGACATTTACCTTTTAAACAAATAAAGGAGTTTTAATTATTTTTTCAAAGAAATTTAGCAATGCTTTTTTAATTATAATCAGAAGTGATTTAAATTGAATATTTAAATCAATACTAATTAATATTTGTGAAAAAAATACAATTGAGGTTAACTATCCTTATGTATTATTATTATCGAGTAATGTTTTGATTAAAAATATGACCACATTGTTTAATCAAAACATGTAATTTTTCTGATTTAATCTAGCAAATATAAGGACAAGAGACAAAAAACAATTGATGAATCAGTGTAAGTGCACTAAATTGAATACAAAAAAAATATTGGTTGTTTGTAAAGTAGGTTTACGATCGAGATGTTTACGTGATAACGTCTTATTGGTGATATAAGTTTTTGGGAAGTAAGGAATTAATGAAGATAACAATTTTTTCAAATTTTAAATTACATCTATCGTTTTATTCACACTTTTGATGATAAATTTCGGGTGTAAAATGACAAGTTTACTTATTCGACTATGATATATATTTTTCTTCATACATTCACGGAATGACTGGCAGCGCTCGAGATGAGACGGGAGATCGGTCCGTCTCTCTCTCGTTATACCTGCGATCGCGCTCATGAGGTTTTGGTGTGACACAAGTTTCTGAACATGTCACCCGACTAAAACGATTTTAAAGACGTTATCACGTCATAAAAGAGTTGTCATCTTATTGCTGTGAAACATCAAAAACTGGAGGTGGAACAAAGCCAAACTATTTTTAATAATGCCAAAGAAGTATAACTTCTTACGCGCGTACATAAGTACACGCACCCTTTTTTTTTAATACCACCTACAAATTGCTTGATCGATCGCAGGTTAAATCCGATACCTTATTGAAAGTTTTGAAATGGCCATTCCATTTCAAAACTTAAAATATCGGTGGCAAATCTCGCGTGAAAACCTTGAAATTAGTCGGATTACTTCAAGTAAAGGCAATTAATGAAATTCTGTAATAATCTTAGTAGTAATAAGGTAAAATGTAATAATTGCATTATTTGAATTCATGTCTATGATAATAAAAGCCTTTTGTTAAATTTTATCTAATTTAACTTTAGTTAACCAATTTCTGTAAAGTTGCATATAGTAGATCATTTTTCGAAAAATAAGGTCATAAGGTTGTATTATTAACATAATTCTATAAGACAAGTTTCGGAGAAATTGTCATTAAAATCGCTTTTATGTCCGTTTGTTTGTGTAAATATGTACTTGCGTAAACCAAAAAATATTAATTAAATTATATTTAACACACGAGAAAAATGAAGAAACGGACGCTTTTAAGAAAGGTTAGGTTAGGTTAAGTCCTAGTAAGAGTTTTCAAGAAATTATACGTTTTTTACGGGACATTAAACTTTATTTATCTTTCTGTTATTTTACCTTTGGGAGTACGCAATACGTCACGCAATTTGGAGACGCGTATGGAGATTATTGACCCCCCCCCCCTCCCCCATTCAATCCCCGCCCCGCGTCGAAACGTTTTAAAAAAGGACTCCCCCCTCCCAAAAAATACTTGAACGCTCACTTTGCAAGTAAAATATTCCATATAAAAGAAACCTTGTCCACGAGAGTTAGTTGCACTAAAATAATAAAATACGTACCCAGTGTCCTTGAAGTCTTCATCAATTTCGTCGTCGTCCTCTGAAGGCACTTCGAGTGAGTTAAGTTTGCGTGCTTTACGACGTTGTTTGCGAGTAGCCTTCCTCGCTTCCACCGGCCTACCCTATAATTAACACTCAAGATATACAACATTTCTAGCTGTAATTAATAATTTTGCGAATGAATCAACGCCCACAATTGAGGTAATACAAACTGTTAATTTAATGAAATAATGGTATGTCGCGTTTGTTTATTTCTAAATTAGAATAAGCGGGTTCTTGTACTTTACCCTCTGTAGGTGTTAATTATTTTATTGCTCTATATTAGGGTTGCCTGGAAGAAATCGCTTGTTATCGATAAGGCCGCCCGTTGCGTAATAACTTATGTAACCTGCTTTTTTTATATGTATGTTTATGTATAAGGTAACAAAGTGTAAATAATAAATAATTAAATAAGTAAAAGGTAGAAGTTTATAAATAAGGAAATGTAGTTACACTGTTAAAAAAAATAACTTCAAACACTGTCAACATCTATGTCAATCTAGGTACCATACCGGTCGGCCGTCTCATACAGAAATGTGTCTCATATCTCAAAAACTACTGAACCGATTTTGATGAAACTTGGACAAGTCATAATTGGAATATGCAAATCAAAGGGTTAAAAGGGTTAAAGGATATGACATACATAGTTTTCTATAAATTTGTAGCAGATAGGTCAAACTGATTACTGGATATGTCCTTTTTTGAAGATGGGTAAATATCAAAATAGGTTAAATATCTAGTATTGTCTTTTATTGACATAACCTTTACACATTTAAAGAAAAAACTTTTTAACCGGATTGAAGTTTTGTATTATTATAAATTTACAACTATTTAACATAATTTAAAATTTATCCGACGTTTCGCGTGCTTTACAGCGTGCGTGGTCACGGTGACTGAAGACAAAAGATGTTGGATGTCAAAAAGTATCACAGCTGTAGAAAAAATTGTGTTATCTGTATTTATTTACCCGGAGTTGGTATCGACTAAAAGATGGAGGGGGTTTTGGCAGAAATGACTTACGGTGTCCATCCTAACTCCGGGGAAATAAATAATTTCAATCCGGTAAAAAAGTGTTTTCTTTAAATAGGTTAAATATCTTTTCTTACCTGTTCAATAGCTACTCGATCAGCCTTCATCTTCTCTTCCTCAGCCGCTTCAAGGATAGTGGAGATATCCTTTCCCCGCCCCTGGTTACCGGCACTTGTGGTTGGTTCTACATACTCCTCCTGTAATATTTGACTAGCGTAAAACTACAATAATTTTTGGTATGTTTAAAATTTTGATATTAGATATATCTGGTATCTGGTATATATCAGATATATAATGGATATTTGGTATCGAAATATCATAATATATTACTCAGTTAATAATAGATTTTATTTATAGCATTCATAATATGAATAAATTAAATTTAGTTTCTTTTATGACTAAACTATGTTGGTTATATATGTGTTTGCGTGTAGTTATATATGTTGGTTATTTCGACTATGTGTTTGCATGTTGTTCCCACGAGAATGTAAGTGTATGCTCCTATTTCCCCATGCCTCCTGCAGAACAAGTCTTTGTATTTTTTTAATAAGTTATTATTATTATTAATTACTTGATATGTCATGTGGAATATGGTGTAATAGTTGCAGCTCCTTACAAACGTGGTGTAAAAAAAATGGGGATTAAAAAGAGTGGCGGAGAGTTTATTGCCAGTTCTTCTCTTCCGTTCTACGCCCTTGATTTGAGAACTGGCAGTAACCTACCTATATGGTTAAATGATTTTTTACTTTTACTTTACTTTAAAACATTATAAAGATGTGAGTTCTCAAGACAGTATCAAATTACGCTTCTTGCATAATCACCTTTCAGTTTCATCGTAATTTTCTTAACATACAAAATTAACCAACTTTTTAACTATAATGTTAACTTGAACAAAACTTTGCATTTTTTTTCTAACAAAACTTCATTCTTTTTATATTTATATTCCAATGTACTTTTTATTATGCACGATGTGTTAGCTATTAAGGTGTTGTTACTTTTATTAAATGGGTGAATATGAAAAAGAAGTTCAACTATTTATTTATATTTTACATGTAATATTCTGGTGCAGACTGATGTAAAATTTGTGCAAAAAGCATTTATTTGAACGATGGATAAAAATCGAAATAAATATTTAATACAAAAGCAAATGTTTCTATAATAGTTGACTATTACCTTAATGGCGGATGAGATCAGTCGGTCATATTCCCTTGATCGGTAGGAAACAGGCAACTGTTTGCGCGCACGCAGTCGATACACGGCACCCGAAGAAGATGATGACGACCAACTCTCACTGCCTTCTAAAATTAACATATAACCATGATATAGCTAAGACATTGGTGACATAAATTGTTGACAGATAAGTGTGTGTAATACAATTTTCAGAATCTCACTCCATTTGACATGTTTGCCTAACATAAAAATACTCACCAGATTCCTCCTCGGACTTCTCTTCAATCTCTTCTTTCTCTTCTTCCTTTACATCTTTCTTCTCTTTCTTTGGCTCCTCAAGCAGCTTCCTCTCTCTTTCGGCCTCCACTTGAACCACCAACTCGTCGTACTTCACCAGCTCCTTCTCTAGGGCTTCTATTAAAAGTTTCTGAAAACAGAAATGGTCATATTTATCAAGAAATATTTACCTCCCTTTCATATTGTCATAAAAACACCGTTGTTTAAATAATTAACATTTATTATGTGTATATGAAAAAGAACGATGGTATTGGTATGTTATCTAAATCTGGCGGCTTCACCACATTTACACTTTGTGCTTGTGTAGTGTCTGTGAATAAGCGCGAGGCGTGATGTTAAACTGAATATGTATCATGAAAAGACTGTCCGTCTCTCTCGCGCTCAGTCAAGCTTATGAGTATGTATAAAAGAGACAGTTATTGTTTTGCTTTTGCTACTGTTCATGTTGATCTTTACTGTACATCGTGAAATGGTGCACAATGTTTTTAATTATTTTAAAAACTATTTTTTGCATACAACATGAATCAGTTAAAGAGTTTGCAAATAAATAATTTGTATAGTGAAAAACATAGTGTAATGAACGTTGGAATCAATAGGAGAATGTATAAATAAGTCCATACATGGTCGCAGGGCGGGCAAAACCAGTTCGAATGCGGTATCAGGAACAGCATTGGCTTGAGGCAGCTCGCGTGGTATCCCGCGTCACACTTGTCACAGAGCAAGATCCACTCGGGCTGCTCACCGCTGCCGCAACGGCGACAAGCACCATCAGCGGCATCTGCTTCTGAATTAAAAAATACAATTGTTATTTACAGTAATTACGCCACCTAAGTGCCGCCTGCAACACTTGGCGTCACCAATAAATGCCAACAGATGCCAAAAGATTTTAGAAGCTACCTCCCCCCCATGTAACGCACCATAACGTTTTTCTTTCCCCCCCACCCCCCTTAACGTAACGTAACATTTAAGTAACCATTAAAGACACAAACATGTTAAACAAAGTAATACTTGTATTACATATTTGCAGATGTAATAAACAAAAGAGGAGATTTTAAAGTTATGTATAACATCTTTTATATGTTCTAAAAACTTTTCTTTGTTTTTAAGTTTTTAGCCGTTTTCCAAATTTCGTTGGCATTTTTTTGGCACAATTGTGCTGGCAAGTTAATATGCCTTTTATATGCCAGGAACAGCCGATGATGCAAATCTCCCGCTTTCGAGGACACAACGGTATTTCCTCAATCTTTAACAACACTAACAACAGCAATGTGCTTCTGTGTAAACTCTAATAAAATAAAAATCACGTACACAGTCGAGGAATTCCCCGTACAACATAAACGAAAAGGGTTGCCAATTAATCCCCCAGTTTTTTATTAAAATAAAAAATGTTACGTAACGCGCTGTTTAAATAACCCCCCCTCCCGCCCATGTAACGCACTGTACAACGCGCGTTTCAAAAGACTGGCCCCTCCCCCAAATTACGTAATTCTTGAACGCTCCCTTATTGCACTTTCCCATAGCTATTTAATTATTTGTGCTACCTGTGAGGCCGCTTACTAGCAATGAGGTGCCGATGAGGCTCCTAAATATTTATCTTTCTTGATTGTTACATATGATAAAATTAATTGTAAATTAAATATAAAAAACACCTTCTTGTAGTGTCCTAGCTCGTTTGACAGGTTCCACTTGCTCTTCACTCTCTAAATCAGATTCTGGAGAAAACTCGTGGTCCGACTTATTAAGGTCAACTGAAACATGTAATACAATAGAAAAAGTCAAAACAAATTTTCAAATCACTTATAATCATTTTATTAAAGGTACAGAATATGCTACTAATACATACAAAAGCATGGTTTTGATAAGTTATCGATATTTACTATCATTGCATTGCATTTTACTTATAAGGAATGCTGGCAAAGCAAACCTTTGTACTATGTCTAACTTCACATTGTCGATTATATTATAATCAAGCAACTTTATACATCTTAATCTTAGTTTCAAACGGTACAATTAACTACATAACAATATTTAACTATAAGAAAAAAAATAATAAGCAACTTACGTTCCGGCTCGTATTGGGGTTCAAACAGTGGTTCATCCGAGTCGGAATCCTGATCTGGACCGGTGGAGTCTGAGGCCTTCCATTTATTTAGCTTCTTCCGTAATTTACAATCGGAGTCTGAACTACTACCGCTAGCTTTCCAATCCTCTTCGTCATCTTTGTTCTGAAAATAATATATGTAATAACTCGTAGTGTATTCTCAGAGTAATTTATAGTAGTAGTATATAAAGTAGTTTTGGAACTCTTGATAATGAAGCTTTATTTAACATAAAACCTATTACAACATTGTAAACTTTACTACAAACTTACTATATATTTAATTTATACAAGATTATTATTTTAAATGTAAATTTAGATCTTTTATTTTAATACTAGCTGACCTGGCTAACTTCGTTCCGCCCTACAACCTTATAATATCGTTGTTACTTTAATTTAACTTATTTTAGGATTTCATTAATGTTAAGTATTACATTAATACAACTTTTTTGCAAATACAGAAATGTTTTATTGCTTGCCATTGCGAAAGAAGAATGGCAGTTTTACACATTAGGCATCTTCTCTCTAGCGTCAATATGGCGATACTGCATGTTAAGCACTTTCTGATATCCAACATCTTTTGATCAGGATCAAAGCATGGTTATGCATCTCCTCATTCACCTCAAGATCGGAATTTCTTGAACTGACACGAATTCGACGTAAAATGATGCGTAGTTTTGTCAACAGATGGCACCATATGGTGTTTGCATTCGTAAAATTAATTAATTTATTTATTGTTATTCGATAACTTATCCGATATTTTATTGCTTATTCTGCTATTCGGGACGGAAACAAATCCAACAAATCAAAAACCATGGCAATCGGTCCAGCCGCTCTCGAGTTATAAGTGTTGTAACAAACACGACTTTCTTTTATATATATATAAGATTGACGATTATAAGTGTAGATACTTGATTAAGTCATTGCATTAATCAAATGCATCCATAAAACACAATCTAATATATAAAATTCTCATGTCACAATGTTCGGTACCATACTCCTCCGAAACGGCTCGATCAGTTCTTATGAAATTTTTAATGCATATTCTAGTATTCTTATTTTTTTATTTTTTTTTTTTAAATATATTTATTCACAAAAAAGTTACACCTTAAATCAAACCATGCCCCGCAAAACTGCTTACGCAGTTTGACTGCAGGTAACTCGCCTTAAATAAACATAACTTCTAAATCACTAAATTACTAACACTGCTACTACAACTAATACTAATACACTTAATTTACTTATAGGTTACAGCATATTTAACAAATGGTTTTTTAATAAACCTCTAAATTTATCCAATGAAGTCTCACGTCTTATGTCCTCGGGTAAACTATTGAGCAAGTATGGAATCCGCTTATATGTAGTAAGTCTGAGAATCGGCTTCTATATATCTTTCAAGCCCCTAAGTGATAAGGGGTGTCAAAATCCCGAAATTTTAATTTTTTAGACAAAGTTTTTGTTTTTATATTTTTATGATACAGCATACAAAAATACATACAAACCTATTGAGGATAGGTAATGAAAAACTTATGACGTGAACTCTGAGGTTTATATAGAGAAAAATTCACAGTAAAACCTATGTACTAAAAAGGGAGGCTAAGTAAAATGACATTAACGGGAAACGAAGGTCGCGGGGGCAGCTTGTTTTCCTATAAAATTGAAAAATCAAAACATTTATTTATCCAATCTACTGAATTGGGATTGAACTTATGTACTATTAAAAAAAATAGTAGTAAATACCTTCTTCGTATGAATCATTTTCAGTTCCCGTAAGGTGACTTCTTCCAAATGCCGCCTATCTGCCTCCTCTTTGATCTTCATCTGAGCAATCCTTCTCGATTGCCTCACTGGCGTATCTAAATCATCACTTTTGTCTAACTTCGATTTTTGTTTATCATTTTTCGCTTTTTTCTTTAATTTTTTTGCAGATTTTTTACCGGCTATAAAATAAAATGTGTGCATTTATAAACAACTAAATCATTTATTATATTTTACCACTTTTTTTTTAAACAGTTATAATTAGTACCTAAACTGTATAGTGTTTCCTCTTCAGATTCACTTGAACTTTTTACCATATGTTTTGCTTCTACTTTTTTTCTGGAAAATGTAATTTTTTTATTAAATATCAATGAGAATTACCAAAACAAACATATTCTTATATTCATTAAAGAACCCTCTACTCACCTAGTTGAGGTAATAATTTTCTTAGGTTTTATTTTCAACCTTTTCCCACTACTCAGAGGTTCATCTTCTTCACTTTCACTTTGAGATTCTGATTTATTTTTATCACTTAGTGATGAATTAATTAATGATCTCTTTAATGCTTTACTATGATTCTTTCCATCATTGAGTTTATCATTCCTACTTGATTCATCTATATTCTTAAGAAATCTCTTCGACTTGAGTTTCCCTTTTTTAGCTTTAATTTTTTTCCTATTTGATATAGAATCATGATTATTTTCATCTACATTTAAATCTTTATTTTCGATATTATCGTTACTAATGTCATTTTTATTGTCTAATGTATCAGTTTCTTTCGAATGTGATACATCTGCATCGGTTGTGGGTTCTAAGCGTAGTTTTTTCGATGGTAACGGGTCTTCTTTAAGGTCTGGTTCAGGAGTTTTATCTTTTTCGTTCAAACTTTCTGTTTGGTCTTCATCATCATGCTCAGAAGACAGACTGCTTTTTCTCTTCTCAATAATATTGGTCTTACCATTTTGACACTTTTCAGTTTCATCAACTAAATCTATTTTTTCTTTCTCCTTGACATTTTTTCTTAGAATATGTTTCTTCTTAAGCTTACCTTTAAGTTTTTTTTTAGGTTTATTTACACTATCCTGGTCCGTTGGGCTATTTTCATTAACTGAACTTTCTTTTGTTTCATTGTGATTGAGTGTGCTAGAATTTGAACTTTTTTCAGGTTCTCTTTTACATTGTTTTTTAGAATCCGAATTAAGTACTTCATTGTTATCAGTTGACTGTTTTTTCAATGTTCTTTTTTTCACTGTTTTTAACTTAACACCCTTTCCTAATTTATTTTTATTGTTTGTCACCTCTTTATGCTCCCCATTGCATTCTTCGGATGGATTTTCTTCATCTGAGATTTCATCACTCTGTTCTTTGTCATCAACTTCAGGGTTTCCAGTATCATTGTCAAAACCCCAACCATCACCATAAATAAACAAAACAGGTTCACTTATTTCCTCACCAATAAAATATGAGCTTTCACAATCAGCACCATTACCTTCTCCTGTAACAATTAGTACTGGTTCTTGTATAGTTTCACTTACAGTTTCATTATCAATTTCAAGATGCTTATCAGTATCTTCACATGTTTTTTCCGTTAAGTCTTCTTTCTTATCATCTAGAGCGACAGGGTCTTTATTTGAAATATTGTTTTCTTCACTTAATTCTTCTGTGGATTCAGAGCATACCATGATTTCCTTATTGGAATCTTCTTTATTGTCTTGTTCTTCAACTGATATTTCCTTAACATTTGATTGATTTACATTTTCACTACATGTATTCTGGCTTAAGTCTTTTACTTTTTCCTTAGTTTCTACATTATTAGATTGATCATTTACACTATTTACATCATTATTTACAGTGTCTTTAGAACATTTAGTTATTTTCATACTTTCAGGAGATTTTCGCTCATTTTGATTATCACTCTCATGGTCTGTTTCTGACTCGGGGCTCAGGAATTCTTCATTTTCATCTTCCACTTCCCCAGAATTTAAAGGCTGGAAAATAATTTAAAAAATGAATAAATTTTAACATGTAAAAGAAGTTTGCACCAGTTATTTTGTGAATTACATGCCTCTTTCTTTTGGGTTGTATCATTACTACTTGAATCTTCACTATTTGCAATAAAACCACTAGTTGTAGCAGAAAGTGAGATTTCTTCTCCAGTTTTCAACTGAGTAATAACTTTTTTTAATTCTTCTCTAGTTCTGAAAAACATACATTTAAAATTTATAAACAAAGAATGAAAATGGTAATTTAGAGGGCACCATCGCAGAATTATCAACATTTATTTATTGTAACAATAAAAGTAATTTACCTGGACATCTTTAGAACATCTAACCAACAATTCATTGAATAAGATCAATGATTATTATAAATATACCATAGATATTTATTCTCAAATTAATAAAATTTATACCTCGCAATTAGTTGCCAAGTTTCTTCATCCTGATCCTCCTTGTATAAACACAAGTTGGCATCCTGATCTACTTGAAGCCAGTAAACACAGCCATTCTTATCTCGCCCAATAGGTTCCAATCTCAACTCCTTACAAGATAAGTTGTTAACTGTATTCTTGAACTTTACATGGCAAGTGAATTGGTATTCAAGCAACAACTGTAATAAAAGAATGTTATTAGATGCATTCAAAAAGACTGGAGTGCACATTGCAACTTAAACATAATCATCAAAACTTATTTTAAACATTTTAAAAGAGGTCATGTAAATAAAATATATTCTGAAACAAAGGTTTTCTTATAGTTACTTTTGAAAGATTGAAGATTTGGATAATTAAGTTTAAACTATTACTTTGTTATCTTTTAAACTATTAAAATATAACAAACTACTAGAACATGAATCCATTAACATTAACACATAACATACCCTTATGATGATTTCATGGTTTATAATAACTCATGATTTATAATTGGTAACAAGTAACAGCACTTACTTTCAAAGCTTTCAGTTTGACCTGAGTACTAGCTTTCTTATAAGAAAATCTTTCTATTTCCCAAGCCTCTTGATGGTATGATTGTTGGTGGCAAAACTTTATAAGATATTTTTCCCATCGTGAACTCTGAACAGATTTCAAAGCGCGACGTAGAAGTCTTAGATGTAATTCCTTTAATGGCTCCAACACTAAAAGAACAAAACACTCGCGATGGGTAATGTTGTATAGTTTGTTTATACTTATATCGATTAGACACAATTTACTAACCTTCTTCGGTATTTTCTATTACTTCCTGTAATTTAGATATTGTAGGTATTTCCAAGCCATACAGTTTTCCAAAAACTTTTAAAAATGAAAAGATAACAGCAAAATTAGGATCATTCGTACAAGAAATCTCTCCATCAGACGCCATCGTCGTCACTTATTGCATTTTACTTTTCATCGCTGTGTGATAACACTAAGGATATTTAATTATTTCTCTTACAACTAATGGAGTAGTATAAAACATGTACATGATTCACGAAAATATCAATAATCTTTCATCACTGAAAGCTTCTATTCTTTTCAAAAATAATAAAATAAAACTCGATGACAGCCATCGCTATTCGTAAACATAGACAACATTATCTTTATGTATACACTATGAAATTTTGAAATACTGCTTGATAGGTTTTGATTAGTCTATGGACAATTTACTGCCATAAACAATGAATAATTTTACCTACATACATAGTATCACGGAGTACGGACCACGGTGTGTACTATACACTATTAAGATTTCTGTGGGTGTTTTTTATTGAATAGTAGTTAATTTATTAGCAATATTGAATATATTATACCTTTACCTTAACAATGTTTAAAATAGGAACGGGGGTATCGCTTTTTCTGATAAGTAATCGCATCTAAATAAAAAGTTGATTATGAATTGAAAACTTCTTTTATTTATACTATTATAGATATTGTACCGAATTAAACTGCCTTGCATAATCTTAAGAATTAAAATCGCTTATTCATATCAGCGAGTAGCGACATAAAATTGTATCATGCGATGAGTATTATGTCCCGGTATAGTGATCTGAGCGAGTTCTAATATATCATTGATATTGTAATTTGTAAGACCGATTTCGAACAAGCCTGAAGCCAGTATGCGATTTGAAATATTATACCAATATAGGTTTTTCTAGACGATTTGTGTCGCACACTTTTACTTTTACACTAAATCGTATATGATTTAAAAGGCTCTGTGCAAGTGTGCTATTGCTAACTGCTTGTGTTAAATGTGTCATAAAGTAATATAATAAAATTCTCCGCAAAATCAATTAGCCGATTTTGTCGTTTTTAATAGTAAAACTTTTTTTTAGGGTAATTTATATTTTTTTATTCTTGCAAGTTGGCACTTGGCATTTTAAAGTCATTTTGACAATTACACTCGACAAGACGACAACCTCATTGAAATTATTTTATAGGGCCTAAGCGTGTGTGTGTGTATCTTGTGTTGATTTCGTTTACCTACTTTGTGAAATTGTGTGGCTGCTTTGTTTCATAATTTTGAACCTAAATTTGGTACTTACCAACATGTCTTCAGTATTTTGTGGAACTAAAAAGCAGAAATTAAACAATTCTTATAGTAATCATGATGACCGACCTTTGAATGGTTACAACGAATCAGTGGCTATTCCTGATATGTGTTACTTTTGTTTCGATGTTTTGTATAGTCAGCTGCATAGCATGGACCCACCGCAAACACCTGATTTTACTAATGAGGCATTGTAAGTTCCAAAGTTTTATATGACGATATTCCGAATTATAAGCTGCTTTAGCTTATAGGTGCTCATCTTAAGCCTTGTAAGGTGGTTGACCCAATCAGTATATAATTAGTATAACGCTCTTTGTGTTCAGCTTTCACAGTAATATATAACCATACCTATAATCTCAGTATACTTATATATGGATTAATTCAAACTCATTTAAGTTATACTCTATGCAACACCATAAAGCAGACTATAAACAACTATAATTTACGTTTTTAAGACCTATCAATAATTTATTGAAATGTTAAAATGTTATTAATTATATGGCATTTCTGTTTCAAACTGCCTTAATTCTTTTCCAAAGGCTCTATTTTATCTTTTATTCTGGTAGATAGCTACTACTACATTGTCTTACATACTTCTGGTAAAAAATTGGCAAAAGTTTTTATCAAATTACTATTATACTATTTACAATTCATGTATTACAGAATACTAACTATATGGTGTTTTAGACTCTTTATCGGTAAAAATATTTGGTTCCAATTATTTGTTATTCTATAAATAAGTTTGATACAAATTTTTATTCCATGATGGTATTTAATTCATTCAAGAATTATATTTAACTACATCAAATACATATATTATTAATTTAAACAATTTATATTTTTTTTTATTTACTCATAGTTATACTCTAGAGATATTATTAATAAAACAATTGGAAAGTATATATAATTTTTGATAAAATTAACATCAAAATATAACCAAAATTACCTTTCAAAATCTGTTTTTTTAAGCATTATTTCAAAAATGATATTATTACTTCAATTTTTTTAAATAAATTCACAGAAAAATTATACCAATAGTAAAACTATATGTACTATGATTGAATTGTCTAAAACACCAAATTAGTTTAACAAAATATATTTTATTTACAGTCCCCTTTTTGTAACTTGGAAGATTGGTAAAGAGCATCGACTTAGAGGGTGCATAGGCACATTCAATGCCATGCATTTACATTCAGGTATTATTACTACTGCTTATAGATGCATATAAGTTAAATAAAGACAGACTGTACATCATGTTTTAAGTTATAAGAATCTAGATAATACCAGTATTTTTTTAGTAAACTTAATAAATGTTTTAATATTTTTCTAACTTAAAGACTTTTTCTGTCTTATAATAATATAATTTGGTTTACAGTGCTGTCTTAACATACTTCAGCTTTGTCTCATGTTATAGTCATATAATATATATATTATATATTTCATAAACATCCTATTTGAGGGGTTCAACAAGAAGGGACTATTGCCGGTCACATGAGGTTGTTGACCCATATGTTGCTCAGTTAGGTTGTATGTTCTCCATGTCAGTATGTTTGCTTTTGTACAGTCCGGTTTCCCATTCCTTAATTAGGGCCAATAATTGAAGGGATCATCCTTCTTGCTGAGGTCACTGACACAGCCTGTAACAGAAGTGCTGTCAGGTATCTACACTACAATAGCGAAATCACTATACCAGTGAAACAATGCAGATAGTCTAAGACTGTAACGGCAAGGCCCATTGTAGTAATTGCAATAAAATGGTAACATTTTTTTTCATATCCTAATAGTGATAACTAATTACGTATGTACCCACTCAATTTTTAAATTTAAATTCTTAGTTGTTTGTATTGTCTAGTTTATTAGATATTTTCTTTCGTTCTACATGAACTTTATATCTCAGTTAACCGTCGCAATTATATAAATACACTTAGACTTAAAATGATCACCAATCATACTTCGTAAATTATTACTATCGTTACTATTTAGTAGTATCGTCGGATTCCACAAGTTTTGTCCTGTTTCAGGCCTTCGGGAATACGCAATAACAAGTGCCTTTAAAGACTCCCGTTTCTCCCCAATTACGCGGGATGAAGTCCCCCGGTTGACGGTTTCCGTGTCTATCCTGCAGCATTTCGAGGAAGCCGAGAATTATCTAGACTGGAAGCTGGGCAAGCATGGGATTCGCATCGAGTTCGTTAACGAACGTGGCTCGAAGCGCACTGCAACCTACTTACCTCAAGTTGCTACTGAACAAGGTATATATATTAAGTTTTTAGAGCTTATTTAATTAGCATTCATTTAAGGCAGCTCATGCAATCCGACACTCAGGCGTGTCCCTCTCGCACACACATACACACACACACATTGGCACCCTGCAGGAAACCAGCCTTGTTCGGCATAAATTATAATTGTTACTAGTGACTTCTTTGCTTTAGGGTACAAATACATATTTACTTTTTATATGAAGTGAGATAATTTTGAACATGTTAATCATAAGTGCTCATAATGTTTAACAATTAGTGAGATTGATGTAAGTCAAATAACGTTATTAATAATTTCAGGCTGGGACCAAATACAAACAATTGATTCTCTCCTCCGAAAGGGGGGCTACAAAGCAGCCATTACAGCTGACATGCGACGGAGTATTAAGCTGACTAGATATCAGTCGGAGGAAATCTCCGCTTCCTACAATGATTATATCAACCAGCGTTGCTAGCAAATAGCCTCTCAGCCCTGCTTAGGGTTCCCTAACACGATATTCGCATATCCACCCCCCTTTATATATCGGACAAACACGAGTGACAGTGTTAACGTAGCATCTAAGAATACATACAGTGTACCAAGTATGTGGAATTATACGGAAAGTCAGAATTATGCTCAAAGTGGTTCCGGGCGTAACAGATCTGTCGATATTGTATAAGATTTTATCACTGCCAATGACATTCCTGTGGGAAGGGTGCCATCAAAGACTTCGGTATTTCGTCTTCCCCCGGTCGCACATTTTACATTGTACTGAATACAAACATCTCTTACGAGTGGTGTAGTATAATCACAAAAAGTACAAAACGTATAAGTTATAGCAAAATATAGGTGTGAGACTAAATATTAGAAAAACATATTTTTTTAAATCGACAAGTAAGGGAGCGTTCAAGTCAAGCGCAATTTTTGGAGATTATTTTTTAACCCCCCCCCCCCCCCCATGTAACGCGCCGTAACGTTTTTCTGTACCCAATAGTAAAACGTTTCGTGACCACCAAAGCGACTCTTTATACCTAAAATTTACCATTATGTGGTGTAAAGTACTGGAAAGAAGAAAATAATATTAACAATAAATTAACAAACAATATTAACAACAAATAATTCAATCCCTGGCCCGCATCGTAATGTTTTACAAAAACAAACACCCCCCCCCCCCCCCCCCAAATTCGTTACGTAATACTTGAACGCTCCCTAACCTCGCTACATCTTAGTAACTCTAATATCTCAGTATTGTATTACTGCAGATTTTCTGAATAACCACTACGTATAGATGGTTTATGTAAATAATCATAAGTATCTCTAGATAAGCCTACAAAATTAAAAACTAATTATTGCTTTTACACCTATTTCTAGCCATAACGGAAATACTGTGCCTTGTAGCGCGATCTAGCAACATCTTTATAATGTGTGGCCAAACTTACAGATTCATCTAGCTTAATAGAAATAGAATCGTAGCCAAGCATTATAAATAGATTTATAAGTAACATCTTTTCAGAGTAATGTTGCGATGATTCTGTCCATTGATATGTAAGATACGTGTTTTTACATCCTTAACGACGGTTGTATTTCCTTTGAGATTTTTGTAGTAGTAATGTCAGTCTCGCATTTGAAAAATCTTATCTATATAACTATGGGAGACTTGCGGATACTATTTTTATGAAAGTGTTGACTTAAACTGCATAAAACCAACGCATCTTCAAACTTACATTAGTTAAAATGTATGTGCATTGTAAAATACACCTTACCTTATTTAAGTACATTTACCAATGCAAGTCTCCCTTAAAGTACTAATATTATACATTATCCTGTTTTAGCGGCGACTGACGATAACTATATGAGGGGTATGTTAAACGACATAAGTACACAAAATATTGTCTTATTACCAACTAACGGACGAAATATCGCAGTTGTGCCTATATTATATAGATTAGAAGTGTTGAACGAAGTTTTCTCGATTTAGAAGAGTAATTATAGATTGTTTTAGACTTAGTCCTAAATGAGGTTATCATCAGGAATATTTTTAATATAATCATTCGGGCCGAAATTTTACAAGTTCGTATCTCCAGACGATTATCCGTCTTTAGCACTTAAATATGTCAAACTATGTAGAAGAAATGGTTTATGACACCGAAGTATATTTCAATCGATGGAAGTTCTTTAATACGAGCCTTATTAAAATCATAATAATTATACAATGATTCGATCGTGATATTTAATATATTTCACGTTTAATAGAAAGCACAATATGGTAGAATTAAATTTAAGAACTGGTATTAAACATTTCTATGACAAATTAAGGTGTAAAGATTTATTGCTTGTACATAGCAACTTTTAATTTCATGCCGCTAGAAAATTATGAAATTAATTAAAAACTACTAAACCCCACATGTATGTCATACTTTTTTAGTAACAATATGAAGAATGTAGAATATTTCCTGATATGTATCACGGATTATGTATTAATCATGTTTGTTTGATGTTAAATCCCTAAAATCATAATAATTGTTTTATACTTAATTCACATTATTAGATATTAAATTATATTTTTCGTATAAATTCACGTAGATCATAATTTTGACTTTACGTTTAGTCGTCATCATTAACGATATATTAATTCATAAGAAAAGTGGCGTGCTTAATATTTACAATAAATAATAGCTATTATTTTTAGTAATTAAATGTAACATAATTTAGTAACAAAATATGGTCGTGGTAGTTTTGGCTAAATTGCGATATTGTGTTAATGTTGTTGTTATATTATAGATTTACATTAGTCAAGGTTTCAGGTTGTATTATGTGAACTGGGGTTATTTACATTTATTAAAAAAAGTTATCCAGACATGTAACAAAACCACTCAATACTACACACTGAAATACAAAGCAGCCACACTTCAATTTCACGTGTTGCTAAATGCAGAAATGTATGTAAGGTTTTGTTAAAAACTGGACAGATTAATTGTTAAAAAAATATACAATTTCCAGACAATAACTTAATATCTATTTATTTATCAATCCCTGACTAAATTGGGAATAAAATATAAGTACCATTACAGCATGAAAATATCGTTGATATTTTAATGGAATTAATGGTGAAACAGCACCAACTTATTTTGAAACAATCATGCCAACTGAGAATAAGGGATTGATGTAGCATTTTGTAACCTCAGTTCAAATATATTAGTCAGTAAGTATGTCAATTAGTTAGGTTTTCTCAATTTATGGATCTAATTTTTTATCAACTAACCTAATATGACTTATTATGTACGTTGAATAAGTCTTACTAACACTAGGCTTTGGCTTTTGCTTTATATTTCATGAAACATACTACAAGTCAAGAATTACTGTACGTAATACGCGATTCTTAGTATGCATTACATTTTCAACTGTTTAATTCTTAAGCAGTGATGCCAACTCTTACAGAATCAACCCTTAGGAGCAACTTCAAATACCCCTAAATATCGATTAAAAACCCCTGAAGTTGTTGTACACTAGGTTTGACAGATCATATCAAATATAAATCAAAATTTGAGTATTATAGCTTTTTGATATTTCAGTTACAGCCACGCTTGGATTTTATATTTGGTTTAGTTTGTTGGTTGGGTTCTAGTTCTATATAAATTGTATAGAATCGTTCGTTTAAAAAACAATCTTGTATAAATTACCCCCTAAGACATCTTCATTCCCCTTATATTTGAGGAGGGGAAACCCCCCAAGATGGCATCACTGTTCTAAGTGATTTGATACACTGTTTGTGGGCATCCTTAAATGTTCTTTTCTTTTAGAACAAAAAATAAATTCCGACTGGTATAGATTAAAACTAGCTAGACACTCGGATATCCATTGTATGTAATCAAAGCGAAAATTCTAAAAAAAGTATATAATACTAAAAATACAAAAAGTGTTTAAGATAAGGCATAATTTGTTGTAGGTTAAGTTGCCGTTTTACTTTAACGATATTTTTAATACGAATTGTTGTTATTTTAATAGACGTTGACTGGTTGAAGCGTCATAATCTTAATGATAAATAAAACATCTGCCGCCAATTTTTTTTTTTTTTTACTTTATATACACCCATTAATAATTATTAAGTTTACCCAATTCTAACTGTAGGTACGTACACGGAACCTACAGGTACCCGTATCTCTCTAAGACCAATTATTAATATAAACTTAATGTTAGAACATTCTTCAACTTGACCATAGTGTTTTTATTGTCTACAATCCTGTTCTTTTTATCCTATTATAAAAAATTTTTTAAGGGCTTTTTCTAATAAACTATAACACAGGAATAATGTAAATTCTTAAAACATAATATTTCCTGTGGACAACAGAACCTCTTCTAAGACCAACAATTTATAGGGTAACATGGCATCTTACGAATTTAAGGATACTAAAATGAAAAACATATTCTAACTATAACAAATCTATTTACACTATAAATCAAGACAATCAATAAATAATTTATTGCCCTCTCTCTGATAATACTTTTCTTTCAAGATCAACAAGTTTATTTCTAAACACAATGTTGTTTTTGAATTCAAAGTATGTAATAATTGATGAAGCTGCTACTTGTATTAAACTTAAAGTTGTAAGTGTTCCAGTCAACGGTTTGGTCAGTTTTTGAACAAATTTAAACATCACTTTGGGTCCTTGTTGTAGGTGTGGTACTCTATAGGTATTGTATCTGTTAGCCAACTGAAAAGTTAAATACTGGTGAAAATTTTTATTTAATTAATATTTATTAAAAAAGAATTTCTCATTTTAAACATGTTTCAATATTTTTTGAATAGCTGTATTAACCATCTGTAGATGGTTTTTAAATGATTTTTTTAACATACCATCAAAGCTCCTGTGGGTGCCAATAACATAGGGTATGTTATGCCCAAAGCTAACTGTATTGCAGCTGATCTCACTTCATAACAAATAGGACAGTGTTCATTTTTCATCAGCAGGAGATTGGTTGATATTAGCTGCAATAGATGAATTGTGGTTAATGTAACTGGAGGTAACTACGATTACTAAAAATATTTTGACAAACAAGCAAGTGTAGTTGAAAACCTTGGATCAGTGTCAGTGCTGATGTGTTTGTACTTCATTTAATTTTGTATAGGTACCAGTAAACTCTACATAGAGATGTTGAAGGGACTATACATAAGCTAGCACTATAGATAGATGTTACTATAAATAACAAAATTACATAGCTGAGCATATTTGACATCTCTGGGAGATTAATAAACTTGAAAACATACATGTCTATGAAATAACATGGTCAGAATGGCGGGCATAACTGACACAGGTATGACAGTAGCTAGGTGTCCATATGTGCCAAGTTTTAGCTTTACACGATAATGTCTGTTTAAAACTACACCAGACACTGCATTTATTACTCCTAGAATTGTAGAACCATGACGTAAGGCCCATCTGAAAAACAAATGTTTATTAGAATTTTGGTGATACCGAAGTTACAGAAATATGTTACAGTATACAGAATACCACCCAATAAAGAAATAAGAATTGGTAAAAATGCACCTATTATAAAAGTTTACAGCTAAGACAATAATAAACAGAATTATTAAAAGTTAGATTTGAGATTGTGAGACGACATAACCTTAAAATCAATTAGAAATAATAAATGAAACATACACATCTGATAAGTTTTTCCAGTCGTATACAATTTCCCAGATATAGTTTGAAGCTTCATTTTCATTTAAAAGGACTGCATCTTTAGGAATTTCAGAGGATCTCATTAATGCCATTTTTAAACTTAAAAATTATTTCTCCTTGTGTGTGCAGTTTATTTTAAGTCATTATAGTAATTTAAAAATTTAAATATAAAGTAAATATCAAATTAATAAGTAGAAGTTACAGTAATATTATCAAATATATATTATATTGAACATTCTACAGTCAGTTTTTTTTTTGAGTTTATGGCCCGGCATGCTACTGTTAGCCTTTAGGCCATCTACAGTACAAATTACAATCAGTGATGCCAATTGCCAATTGCCAACTCCTGTCATCTGTGACGAAGGACCTGTCTCCTACAGTATGTTCCCACTAGGATGCTCGATGATCATCGATGTTAAAAGCAAAAACATCGTAACATCGATGTTAACTGAATCGAACATCGATGTTAACTCAGTCCTCCCGCATGACCAATGCAACTTACGATTTACGAAACAAATTATGTCTTCTATGAACGCGAAAAGTGGTGAAAATGTCGAAGAAACCTCTTAGATCTCAAGCAAGAAATATTGTTTTCAATGTTTATCAAAGAATACTTGATCAACAAGGTGCAGAACATACACAATCATCGATATTGAGCCATTAGCAAGTGTTGACTGGTTAGTAGGAATAACACGTCTTGATACTTTGGTTTATTGGATTTTTCGTGTGTATTATATTATGTACTTATATTAAACTTTGGTTTATTTCAGGGGTTTCTAATACTACCATAAGACAAATTGTTACTGAAGGCAGATCTAACAGAGGCGTATTTAGTACGCCCGGTAAATAGAGGAAAGGGCAAAAAAAAATAAAGTTGGAGTTTTGATTTAAATTTGATCAGAAACAAGATAAATGAGTTTTACACTGTACGAAAAGAAATACTGAAATGTTTTTTTTTCTAGACAATTTGAAAATAGTTTTTGCATAGTAAAACAACAACCGATCTGTAGTGTATTGACTAAATAAAGTGTTGCTTGGTTGTCTCATGCGCCTACGTCACTTGTCAGACAGTCAGTCGTAATCTGACACCCGAACGGAGCGGTTGTGTGTAAGACGTTTGTACAAGTGTTGTGGTGTTGGTGAGCCGTAAAACACTCCAAGAAGCAGGACATTACATGTGGCGACGAGGAAAAAAGTGAGTACACATAAGTAAGAAAAAAAAAGGGGAAAGATACGGTGCACTAAACAAGTGACGTCATTCCCAGAGTACTTTGCCTATAATTTACTATGACTCGGTTGTTTTAATCATTAGCTATTGATAGCAGAAACAGTTGCATCTTGACTTCTGAACGAATGTAGATAATTTTATTGTTGACGGGAAATATGAACAGCACTTAGCACCTACCTACATAGTGATAGAAATATATTGTACTAGTAGACCGGCCAAGCGTTGCTGTGGCTAAGGTTTTTGTTATATTACAAAGTAGTAAACTATTCAAGGGAAACGGTAGGAGAACACCAGTCATGGGGACCACCATGCTTTATGGTGGTTATGCCATTAAATTGTAGAAACGTTGAAAGAATTATATGAAACGTTGGTACTTTTAACACAGCGCCATCTGTTAGAATGGTGACTATTAAATAAGAAACAAATATTTTGCAATAAAATAATATTGCGGGTATAAATTGAGATGTATCCTATCTTTTAAGTTAGATCAAACTGCACACGGTGTGCAAATTTGATTGATATTGGTTCGGTAGTTTAGGAGTCCATAGCGGACAAACAATGTGACCAGTAATTTATATATACTAAGATTATGCTTGTGTTTAGTGATGTTTCTATTTGTCTACAAAAAAAACAATAAAAATAATAGCAAGGTTTATTTACAACCGTTGACCGTTAAATCGGTAGGTACCTGTCTACCTAACTAACGCAGATTTAACAAAGATCCTAAATTGGATCTGGTTCACTAAATTAATTAAAACTATGTGGTTGTGATTAATACTGTAAAACAAAAGGGAGTATCTACTCAAAGCAGTTGGAACCCAACTGATCATTAAATTGATACCTGTATATACAAATAAAAGCAGACTATAAGTCTGATCATTAAATTGATACCTGTATATACAAATAAAAGCAGACTATAAGTCTGATCATTAAATTGATACCTGTATATACAAATAAAAGCAGACTATAAGTCTGATCATTAAATTGATACCTGTATATACAAATAAAAGCAGACTTAAAGTCTGATCATTAAATTGATGCCAGTAAATAAAAATAGAAGCAGACTAAAAGTCTGATCATTAAATTGATACCTGTATATACAAATAAAAGCAGACTTAAAGTCTGATCATTAAATTGATGCCAGTAAATAAAAATAGAAGCAGACTATAAGTCTGATCATTAAATTGATACCTGTATATACAAATAAAAGCAGACTATAAGTCTGATCATTAAATTGATACCTGTATATACAAATAAAAGCAGACTTAAAGTCTGATCATTAAATTGATGCCAGTAAATAAAAATAGAAGCAGACTAAAAGTCTGATCATTAAATTGATACCTGTATATACAAATAAAAGCAGACTTAAAGTCTGATCATTAAATTGATGCCAGTAAATAAAAATAGAAGCAGACTAAAAGTCTGATCATTAAATTGATACCTGTAAATCAAAATAAAAGCAGACTAAAAGTCTGATCATTAAATTGATATCTGTAAATAAAAATAAAAGCAGACTAAAAGTCTGATCATTAAATTGATATCTGTAAATAAAAATAGAAGCAGACTAAAAGTCTGATCATTAAATTGATACCTGTAAATAAAAATAAAAGCAGACTAAAAGTCTGATCATTAAATTGATGCCAGTTAATCAAAATAAAAGCAGACTAAAAGTCTGATCATTAAATTGATATCTTGTAAATAAAAATAAAAGCAGACTAAAAGTCTGATCATTAAATTGATACCTGTAAATAAAAATAAATGCAGACTAAAAGTCTGATCATTAAATTGATGCCAGTAAATAGAAATAAAAGCAGACTAAAAGTCTGATCATTAAATTGATACCAGTAAATAAAAATAAAAGCAGATTAAAAGTCTGATCATTAAATTGATACCAGCAAATAAAAACAAAAGCAGATTAAAGGTCTGATCATTAAATTGATACCAGTCAATAAAAACAAAAGCAGATTAAAAGACTGATCATAAATTGATACCAGTAAATTAAAACAAAAAGCAGATTAAAAGTCTGATCATTAAATTGATACCAGCAAATAAAAACAAAAGCAGATTAAAAGTCTGATCATTAAATTGATACCAGTAAATAAAAACAAAAGCAGATTAAAAGTCTGATCATTAAATTGATACCAGTAAATAACAACAAAAGCAGATTAAAAGTCTGATCATTAAATTGATATCAGTAAATAAAAATAAAAGCAGATTAAAATTCTGATCATTAAATTGATAACAATAAATAAAATAAAAGCTTTACAATAAAATTATTATTGTACGTTAGTGGGTACTAACTTAGCAGATTAAAAATCTGATAATTCAATTTATACGTTTGTTGGTATGAACGGCTTAAGTAGCTTTATGCGGATAAAAATATAATCCGATCATTAAATTGATACGAGATGGAAGCATCTGAGATCAAATCTAACTGCAGATACATAGATATCTGAATCATTAAATTGATAATTCCTGGTCGCCCCAAAGATGTCACTCCTTTCACTGGAAAAGCTCGACTGTAACGGTAAATCTACCTCAATGGGTGCACGATGGGAGCGATGGAAACGAGCACTATTCATTTACCTCGAAGCGTCTAACATTGACGAAGACGTAAAGAAAAGGGCCTCTCTTCTACATTTCGGCGGGCTAGACTTACAGGAAGTGTTTTACAACATTCCTGGAGCTGGTGTCGAACCAACTGAAGGCAAAGGCGTGTTTGAAGTAGCAATATCTAAACTTGATGCCTACTTTGCACAAAAACAGAACAAAGTATACGAGAGACATATATTCAGGCTTCTTAAACAAGAACCTGACGAAAAAATTGAAATTTGTGGTGAGACTGGGAAAACAAGCTGATAAATGTCAGTTTGCCGACAGAGATGAAAACATTATCGACCAAATAACGAAAAAATGTTATCTACCCGAACTGAGAAAAACGATATCCCAGATTGGGGATGAAATTACATTAGAGCAAGTAATCACCGAAGCAAATACTCTTGAAGTTATTAAACAATTAGACAAGTTTAAAAACCCACTGAAATCAAATGAGAATCAAGAAGTAAACAGAATGGATAGTAAATTTAAAAGGAACTTTGACAAAAAAGAATTTTGTACATGGATTCGGTAGATGTGGTAAACCTAGACATGCTGGAAATGATGCAAAATGCTCAGCAAGGAATAAAGAATGCCTAAAGTGTGGTCTTATGGGGCATTTCAGACAATACTACCGAACGAAACAGACGTTGAAGCGAAAAGTGGAAATATTATAATAATATAGACATGAACAAAAGAAAGGTCGTTTCGACAGGAAGAAGAACTTAAACATAGGGATATTATAGAGCCGATAGTGGGTTCTTCTAAATGGGTGTCTCCTGTAGTGCCGGTGCTGAAAGGAAATGGAGCCATTGTACGAGAAAATTACCCATTGCCGACGATGGACAAGTTGCTACCTAAAATAAAAAATGCAAGTATTTACAAAATTGGATATTAAAGACGCATTTCACCAACTTGAAATAGATCCTGCTTCAAGAAACAACCACCTTTATAACCAGTAAAGGCTTATTCAGATACAAGAGACTCATGTTTGGCATATTATGTAACCGAAAACTGGGGACCAGAACAAAAGGGCTATTTTAAGTCGTTGAAGGAAATCATGACAAATATTCCTAGCTTAGGGTATTATAATGTTAGCGATCGTACGATTGTCATAGCAGATGCTAGTCCTGTGGATTTAGGTGGAGTTTTAGTTCAAACTAATTCCAAAGGTGAGCTCAGGATTATTGCATATGGCCACAAAACTCTGACTGACTGTGAACGCTGCTATTGCCAGACAGAAAAAGAAGCGTTAATTCTCGTGTGGGCGGTGGAACATTTCCACATATTCCTTTATTGTAAAAGATTTGAACTTATAAGAGATCACAAGCCGTTGGAGGTAATATTTGGTCCTAATTCTAAACCATATGCAGGGATAGAGAGATGGGTTATGCGCTTACAATCTTACGACTATGAAATAGTTTACCAACCAGGGAAAACCAATATCGCCGACTCATTGTCGAGACAACAAATAAGCAAAAATGCGGAGAAATCCCTGAAGACAATCACATTTGTCATATTGTAGAGTTTGCCCGACCTCGTGCTGTTTATATTAAAGAAATAATAGATAGCACAATGGACGATAGGGAAATACTAAACGTGAAAGAGGGTTTATATCGGAACATATGGAACGACGACGTGACGTTGTATAAAATCTTACAAAATTAACTTTGTTTTCATGAGGGTATATTATTGAGAGGAATGAGAATTGTGGTTCCCTCGGCACTTCGTAAAAGAGTTTTGAATGCAGCTCACGAGGGACATCCCGGTATCGTGTCAATGAAGGCGAGACTTCGTACGAAAGTCTGGTGGCCTAGATGCGACAGAGGCTGATAAAATTGTTAAAGCCTGTAACTTAGTTAACTGTAACTTAGGAAAGTACATCCTGTACTCTTGTATCTGCACCATGTCCACCAAACCCTATAAAACGGCGTGAGTTTCCAGAAGTGCTTTGGATTGATATTGCAATTCATTACAAGTGGTGACCACATATTATAAAGAAGTGAAGATTTGTCGCAAAATTACCTCTACTGAAATTGTAGCCAAAATTAAAAGAATATTCAGTCGATTAGGAAATCAATAACTTCAGATAATAGAAGACAGTTACTCAGCGAAGAGTTTAAATCATTTCTAACAGAGATAAACATTATTCTTTTCAATACAGTACCATATTGGCTGCGACAAAGCGGAGAGGTCGAAAGACAAAACTGTGTCATACTTAAACGTCTTAAAATAAGTATAGCTGAAAATAAAGACTGGAAGGAAAGTTAACTGGAATACTTAACCATGTACAACACATTCTGTTACTGGAAGAACCTCATCAGAACTTTTCTTCAAAAGTTAAGAGATAAATTACCTATGGTAAACGATACAATAGAGAGGACATCGCAAGACACTGAGGTTAAGGATATACAAAAAAAAAAAAAAAAAAAAAAAGGAAACAAATGGGAAAAGAAATCGGATACGATAAACGGAAGGCTGGATAATGTGATTTAATACCAGGAGACATAGTGTATATAAAAATATGAATAAAGGAAATAAATAAAAATAAAATTAATACATCCAGAAACAAACACGGTGGAAATCACGAAAGGAGGAGATATCACGGTAAGAAACGATGAAACCGGTCAAACTCGAAGAAGGGACGTTGTACATTTGAAAAGAGTACAAGGGGAATGGAATGTCTAAAAGAAATGAAGTTAACGACGAGAAATCAATGTCGGAACTTAACCCTAGTGTAGCTGCATAAAACTTTAATTTCATTAATTATGTTTGATTCATGTAAAATCCATCACATTACATCCAAGTTACATTAATGAGTAATCAGAGAGATATAATCAATAAAAACAAATAAAACAAAAAAGGGATGTAGTGTATTGACTAAATAAAGTGTTGCTTGGTTGTCTCATGCGCCTACGTCACTTGTCAGACAGTCAGTCGTAATCTGACACCCGAACGGAGCGGTTGTGTGTAAGACGTTTGTACAAGTGTTGTGGTGTTGGTGAGCCGTAAAACACTCCAAGAAGCAGGACATTACACGATCAATATCTGTGAAATTGTGTTCTGTGATTGTGATTTGTTTGTGAAATTTTTGGAACTCGGTATTAATATCGATGTATCGATAATATCGATCCACTCGATCATTATCTTACAAATGCATTAAAGGCCTCGTTACCAGGCCATAATATTATAATAAAAAAAAATTATCTTACAAAATGTTGAGGAAAGTAATAAGAAAAACATTGCTTATTAGTTATTATATATTATAAGAGAGTTTCGTAAAAGTTATGTTTGTTCCTTTTCAAGCTCTTTAACACTTGTCCGTTTAACTATTCGAAATTTATTATTTATGATACGAATTATCGTGTTATATATAAAAAGTGCGTATCTTTTCGTAGTTAATTCTTAAAATAATATGTGGTTCTGAATGAGTCTTTGTGTCATTAAAGTATTTGCAGGAAAAGTGAGTTTTAGAAACAAAATGGTTTCAAGAGCCATGTCTGTTGATCATTCGTGGCGAGGAATCCCATTATCGCAGATATACGGTTCAGATTCGCCATGGGGATCACCAGAATTTCCGTTGGTTCAACCAGCATTTAACCATGCTGTCTTGCATCATATACTTCATAATGGAGACATGGAAAGACCACCAAAACCTCACATTGGCACTGATAAATGGGATCAGGATCATGTTAGAATGCCATGCTCGCGACAAAGCTTATATCCAATAACTGATGTAAGATTTTTTTTTTGTTTTTATGTAACGGTTTTATCGTTTACTCTTATGACTTTTTTAAATTATAATTTTATACCTATATATTCAATTATTTAATAAACAAAAATATATTTATAATGTTTTTTTAAATATTATTATTATTATTGTTCTTTCAGGACTCTGGGTGTAAAATATTAAAAGAAAGATGGGCAATTATTGAGGAAACTTTATCTAAACCTATAAAAAATGTTAGAGATTTAGCAGCAGCAATTATAACATATAATACAAAATTTAAAGATATTTGGACATTTTCTTCTTTGCACTATTTATTTGATGAAGTAAGTAATTTAACTAAGTTATCCTGTTGCCCTGATGTGATATCCATTAGTGGTTATCTTAAGTCAAAGGTTAATAATTCTACTTTACTATGAAAAATAATTATTGCATGATTTTTATTAATTATATATAATAGTATCAATCGCTTTTACTGGGAATAAATAAGGCGCAATTGCGTTTCTATATATTATGTTAAATGACATAAATTAAACATTGTCGATCAGACGGCAAAGACAACATTACAAAAGAGATTATAATATAAAATACAATATAGTTAAGAGTTTGTATAGGAAAATATATTATGTTTTCCTTACATATATTTGCGTCATTTCTAATAATAAATCAACTACCAAAGGGTAATGTTGCTCAGTAATATATCAATAGTGAGGGAAATTTTTGTGATGCTTAATATATGTAATATAGGACTTTCTGCTTGAAAGTTTCTTAGTTTTTATGACATGAATAATTTTTCAGTACTTAGAAGAGGAAGAAACAAAATACTTCTTTAATGTGACTTTACCACAGATGGCTAAATTGGCACTGGATCTTCCTAAATTGATTCAGACAGCTATACCTTTACTCAAGTAAATATAATTTCCTTCATTTATAAGGAAGTGCAATATACTAAACTAAGGCTACTATTGTGTAATCTTTATATATATAATTCTTCTGTGAGTGTGTATGTCACTGAACTTCTCTCAAACGACTGGACCGATTTTGATGAAATTTTTTGTGTGTGTTCAAGGGGATCTGGGAATGGTTTAGATTCACAAATCAGCCTGGCAGGTGGCGCTGAGGTCGGTACTTTCATACTTTAATATCCTAATAGCTTGAAATATCATGCAGGACAACGTCTGTGGGGTCCACTAGTATTATATAAAACTCCTTTCATATATGATTAACATTGTGCAATTATTGTTACCTCTTTCAGACAAAGAGAAAATCATTCTATATCTCTTAGTCAGCAACAAGTGTCAAGTTTACTGGCTAATGCATTTTTCTGCACATTTCCTAGAAGAAATTCGAGAAGAACATCTGCTGAATATGCCAACTATCCATTCATCAATTATTCAAAGTGAGATCACTAATTTATTTAATATGACTAGATACTTATAACAGAAAATCACATATTGCAGCAGTTAAAATAATAATTATGACTAAAAAAATAAGCAAAAGGAGATATTTTATTTAAAAAAAAAAGGGTGCGTGTACTTATGTACGCGCGTAAGAAGTTATACTTCTTTGGCATTATTAAAAATAGATTTTGATTGCATGCGAATAATTAATTACAATTAAATAATCAAAAACTGGAAAAGGAGTCATTATAGTCAATAAAGTTCAGTTTACATTTGAAAAATTAAATAAATAAATATTTATTATTATTCTCTTACATTAAGTGTAACATAAATTCTATTATTATTCGAATGTTGTTTTTAAATAATGTCCAATGCCATTGCATCTTTCGTGTGCAACATCATTCTGTTAATTTTGTGTCACGGTGCGCGCGCATCGTAAAATTTCACTCTCATCAATTTTTCATAACGCGCCTAAAGAAGTATCAACTTCAATAATCAATATAATTTTGCTTAAATTAAAACAAATTAATGCTAAAACAAAACATAATATGGGACTAAATTTCTTTTCAGCCTATTTAACCTCATGCCAAAGGAACATGTCTTGGAAAAGCTCAAAAGTATTTGTCACTACTTCAGGAGAGTTTGTAGTAAAGGTAATTGCTTTATTACATATTATATTTTGGCCGTGGGTTTTTCAGCATCTATGTAGCTATAAGCGTACAATGGCTCGATCTGAACGACGCTCGAAATGAAACTCTAAGTGCAGTTGTAAATATTCCGATTATTAGTCATAGTAAAACAAAATTACAAAGCAAAGCAAGCTTATGACTAACGTCCGTCTGGCACGGCTGCGTAAATCTATGTAACAAGTATACAAATAATATCTTAAAACTAAAGCCTAAAATACACGGATAAAAGGGACCGGACCCTTCTGCTACCTGCGCACCCGCCGACCGTTTCCTGGCTGCCAGCTTCGTTCACCAGCTTTCAAAATTACATTGTTTGTTGTCCATAACAGTAGCTTTAAAATTCATGAAACAGTTGAGAATTTTGTTAATATTCATATTAACAATATAATATAGTCAAGTCATTCAAAGTACGCACAATGTGTTACAATAAATAATCTAGAAATATCTACATGCCAAAGAAGTTCATACTAATTTGTAGATAGTCTATATTTTTGAAGCTTAAGATACCACAGCAGTATGCTTTATTTGATCAGTTTAAGTTAATGATATGGATATATTGGTCTTAGTTGGCACATCTGGCTTAGTTGTTAAGAAATATGGCAAACAACAGCACACAGTAATTTCCGTGCTTCATTGTTTATGGGAGTTTGAACTTTTCAAATAGTAATTTGACAAATTGTTAAGAAATTTATTGTATGTTATGTTCCGAGTAATAGTCTATATTTGTATTAAATAGTCAATATATTTCTCCAAATTGTACTAAAAATAAAATATGGTTGACTAAATTGTTTGATATCTTTTAAGAAGATAATTGTATAAAGTAAATATATTCTAAGTCAACCTTAAACACATATTTTTCAAAGTTGGAATGGTTATTATTACAAAAGCAATGTTTTATCATCATGATGATAAAGCCGCGTATCGACTACGCGCTCCAAGAGGGCCAACATTGGCGCGCGCTCCAGCCGCGCGCAATGGATACCACTTTGGAACGCGCGCCAATGTGTTCGTTGGAGCGCCCGAACGCGGAGCGGTCCGTTCCGACGGGTGTCGGTTTTTTACCCCGCATCAAACGTGGCGCGCGCGCCAGTTGGGACGGACATATCGTATTTTTTTGTGTTTGTTGCGCTCCCAACCAATGGATAACCAAAGTTGCCGTAAATTAATACAACTGTATGGTACAAAAAAACTACTGTGGAATAGCAAAAAATCTTCGTATATAGTTCATAATAAATTGCTTAGAGAAGATGCTTGGAGAGAAATCAGTAGTGAAATGGGAGTCCCTATGCCGGAATTAAAGAAAAAAATGACTGTGCTCCTATCATCGTACAGAAGAGAAAAATTGAGAGTATCTAAAAGCCAAGCTGACTGGCTTCCATGATGAAGGGTCGAACACTGGAACAGTTGGCACGCGCGCCAGGCGCGCTTAGTTGATATACTTCAAATATTTGGAACGCGTTTCACGGAACGCACTCTCGGAGCGGTCATTCATGGCGCGCGCGCCAGGAGCGCGTAATCGATACCCAGCTTACCCTAATAGCGCACTAGCGGCCAGACGCGCGGCCCGGCCGCAGGGGTTGCGACTTGCAACGCGGCCAAAAAGGCGGCTACGATAGACAGTTGCTTATACAGCGCGCTTCAAAATGGACGTTGAGGAAATAGCAGTGCTTTTGTATGTCAGTAAGAAGCAGAAAAAGAAAAGGAAAAAATATTGGATCCAAAAACTATTTCTCTATTGTGCTGATGGCTATATGCGATGCCAACTACAAATTTATTATAATATTTCTATAATCTCTTCCCACATCATCCTCTTTAAGTCACGGTTGGCATAGTCTTCACAGGACATGCCCACAACGCCCTCCTTGTCTCAATCTCGGTTATAAATCTTTCCGTGTCGAAAGACATCGCAATGATTACAAAACACGCTGTAGTTCCACAATACGTGCGGCCGCCGCGGCTAGTGCGCGCACACTGCTTATTTAACTACAAAGCAATTGATCCCAGTGACCAGCGACCAAACACTGGCCGCATCACCTTTGAATTGTACTTAATATTGTTTTAGTGTAGAATTTACCTTTGATTCGTACTGTTATATCTAGATTTTAATTTAATTATCGTGTTAAGTAGCGGACTTAAATCGGGCGGCTGAGGGTCGGTTATTGTATCAAATAGCAGAACCGACCCTCAACAACCTACCCGTGTCTTATCCTTAACATTGTATAAGTGTTAAACTCACCTTTGATTTGTACTTTTATATTATAGTTTACAATACATTAATTCCATTTACCTTTGTTAAACGTTACCATTATTATAGCCTACTGTTACATAAATAAGATTTAAATTCAACTTTATATTATGCAACTGTACACAAATAAATATTATTCTAAGATTAGTTTTAAGACGCGGACTCTATTCAGGTGGTTGAGGGAAAAGAATTGTATCCTATAGCAAAACCAACCCTCAGCCACCTTACCCACGTTCAATGTATATACTGTTTCTTTTACATCAATAAATTAAAACGACCATGAAAAGCTTATTTTAGCTTAGCTTCCTCGGCCCCGGGGCTTAAGTCGCCGGGGAGGTAGGCCTACTAGCAATTAAAAAAAAAAAAAAAAAAAAAAAAAAAAAAAAAAAAAAAAAAAAAAAAAACACTGGCCGCAAATGCGTCGCTTCGATCTTGCTGGCCGCTGGCCGCGTGCGGCCAGGTGCGCGTGCTTTATGGCGATTTCATACTATGGTTTCTATCTCGATGGCCGCCGCGACCTGGCCGCTGCGGCCTGGCCGCTAGTGCGCTATTGGCCTGAGACATAAATGTTGTCAAATGACTATACAACACCTGTTCCAGAGTAGTACCGACGGGTGTTATTACATTCAGCCGCCGTTCAGTTCCTCCTAAACATTGTCCTGATTGGGAGAATTCATCAGTAAGTCTGGCAACACTGCCTGTGCATGTTGATTCAGAAGTTATTATTGAAGATCTACCGGGACTGATACAAGTTGATTTTGCTAACAAGTGAGTAATGTTTTTTGGTGTATGCAACATTTTATGTAAAAGTTTCTTAGTCTCTCTCCCATCTAACAAAATACAAATAATAATAGAATTTATGTTACACTTATTGTAAGAGAATAATAATTAATATTTATTTATTTAATTTTTCAAATGTAAACTGAACTTTATTGACTATAATGACTCCTTTTCCAGTCTTTGATTATTTAATTGTAATTAATTATTTGCATACAATCAAAAACTATTTTTAATAATGCCAATAATCTCTTCCTTATGTAAATCATTCTTAGGAAACTTTTGTGGTCTCAGTTCACAGTGTATGCAAAGAATGCCTAATCTAGTCGCTAAGCAATGTGGGATGAATCGCATATAATATGAGTATTTATTATATGATCTTCATCACGCTTGGAATGTTCAACACCTTGTTGAACTGATATGTAGACTGACAGATTTATTTATTCAAAGCGTATTATCTCGACGTCCGGCGTTCCACAATTGCGAGTTTGCGTAGGATCCTTTAAAAAAAGAGCGTACCAACTCCTAACAGGTCGCCAACGCACTTGCCGCAATGAGTGTCCTTAACTAACATATTCTGTAAAAAAAAAATACAGATTACACAATAGACATTAATATTAGTCTACAAGTTATCTATCCATATATATTGCTAATTATACATTGTGATATACAATTTACCAAATATAAAAATATTTTTTTTTTAGGTTTCTTGGCGGTGGAGTTTTGAGAGGAGGTTGTGTTCAGGAAGAAATTAGATTCGTGATATGTCCAGAGCTGATGCTGTCCATGCTTTTCACCGAAGTCTTAGCTGCTAACGAGACTTTGATAATTATTGGTGACTATTACATTTCTGTAAAGGTATAGTGTTGGCTTAGGCGTGCGAGTCTCACCGCTGAGGTCGTGTTTTCGAATTATGGTTACACACCAATGGACTTTCTTTTTTTTTTCCTTTCACATAATATTAAAAAAGAATGAACCCCTTATAAAAACTAAATCAGTCTAATTAACTATAGTGCTCTTTCATCTTCTTCTGTCAATTTGTGCTTACTCTGTGATGAAAAGAGAAAGTTATATTATTATATATTTAGGAAAAAGATTATCAATTTACTAGCGATTTTCAGTAAACTGCCAAGGCTTTTTTAAGATTTGGTTTAAACATAAATAATTTATTTTATGCAAGTAAAAGATAATTTCATGATATAAGTTAATAATAAATGTTTATAGGTAGCGAAAGGTATAGTGAGTACACAGGGTACGGATCAACCTTCCACTGGTCAGGAGACCACATAGACTCCACACCTTTTGATTCCTCTGGTCGAAGACGCTGTGCTGTTCTCGCGATGGATGCCATCCCATATACAGTCAGATCCAATCAATGGAAGAAGGCTTCGATGATACGGGATTTGAATAAGGTATTAGAAATCTTTAGAAAAAACGTGTTGCACTCGGGGACTGCCGCGGTAAAGCTATTGCATAATATTTTTTTTCAACTTATGCAATTATAATTATTTATTTATGCAGTATTTTTTTTTCTTTGATATTAATTCAAGTTTTTTCTTTGATAAATTAATTCAATCTACCACTCTACCAGACTCAGACTAACTCGCCTATATAGTCTGTCTCACTCTAACGCGCACCGGCTGCACGGATCTCGTCAGAGAGATGTGAATACGCAGTATGCGTTCTGTCCCGCTCTAACGCGTAAGGTTTTTTTCGTTACGGAATTTATGGATTCGGTCTCCACGCTCGAGGCCCGCGATAGAAGCTATGCAATAGCTTAAAAATTGTTAAGAATTTCGTTTATTGTGTTAATTCTATTACTATATTAATGACTCCAGGCCTGGGTGGGTTTCTCGAGCTACACTATCGCAGAACCGGGTCTACAATACCCCGGGATAGCAACTGGTAATTGGGGATGTGGGGCATTCGGTGGGACGGCAACGCTAAAGTCCTTAGTACAAATGATGAGTTGTGCGCAGGCGCAACGTCCAATGGCTTATTGCACTTTCCACGACACGGAGTTGAGAGATTACATTGAACGGGCTTGGGCGATGTTTACTAAGCATCATGTTACTGTTGGTGAGTGAGAAAGTTCAATATAAATATTAATTCTATAAACCAACTACATAAATATACAATCATAGATCGGTTATCGAAAGCTGGCGCGTTCACAGTACTCACACTAATGCAATTTCACTATACAGTATGTTCAAAAATATGACTTTTTTGCCAAGCTATATTTAGTCTACTCTGGTTTTAGTAAGGTTGGGTGGGTTGTAAATAAATAAAAATGTGTCAAATACATATAAATATTATGTGCATACGAGGGTGGATCCAAAAGTTCTAAGCCCGACCAAGAACGTAAAAGAGTAGTTTGTGTAAATAATTTTTCATTTTTCGACATAAGCTCCATCTAGCTCAACACACTTCACTTTTACTTCACTAACAATTTTTTCAATACTCCTCTTAGAAACACCAGTCGCATCTAATGTCAAATTAAAAATTACATTTATTCATTAAACCGTTTTTATTAAGATGCTTAAAATAATTAAAAACATTGTACACCATTTCACGAGATTGTCCTGGTAATGTTTAGACGGAATATATTTCATAAGACATATTTTTCAAAGTATTCTAACCTCCAACCAAATAAGTAAACAATCACAGACTAAATAATAATGAGAAAAAAGATCAACATGAACAGTAGCAAAATCAAAACAATAACTGTCTCTTTTATACTCATAAGCTTGACGGAGCGCGAGAGAGACGGACAGTCTTTTCATGATGCATATTCAGTGTGACAAGACTGAATATAAATGTGTTGAAGCCGCCAGATTTAGATAACATACCAATATGTACATGTTATTTATTAGTCTTCGTCTCCTGAATAAAGCTTTTCTTAAGGCGGTATGTTGACCGTAAATATTTTTTTTAGGTCAGCTTTTCAGAATGCTTCTAAAGTACTGTGATACATGTAATGTTGAGGAAACCACGTTGCTTTCTTTCTTCGAACAAGAATTTGGAGAACAGCCCGTGGCCAAAGACAATATCTCTATTGTGAGTGCTTAATTTATTTTAAAATTAATCCATAAAAATTCGGATGAAAGCATTAAATTAATCTAACAGAATGTATGTGAGAGTCACTAAGCCAATGACAGGCCTGAATTATAATGTTACGTGATATCAATTAAATTGCCAAAAAATTTTGGGGCAAAGAAATACGTCGTTTTATAAACCTTCTTCGGGTTTTTGTTGTTAAATATAATGTTAGCGAGGGAATTTTTGACAAGACTTTGATAATGAGATGCCTATTATTTAGCTTTTTAAATTAACCTTAGTATCGTAATTGTTTTTTTTAGTTTACCTTATGTTTTACTTTAGATTATGGTTTGTAAGAACGTTAATTTGCACTTCCTTTAATTAATTAAAATAATATATTTGTCAACGGACTATAATAATTTACTATATTATACATAGGTCGATGTTTCGAGAAGTTTACGCCAATTGTAGACAGCGAGAGACAAATTATAATAAACTATGTTATATAAATAAAAGTTAGTTGTAAAATGACAGTGTTCCATATATTATTTATGAATCATTCAATGATGGGAAAAATGGAACATATTTTGTATAATCTTTTTCGATTTTATCGCGTTCTCGAACAGCCCCTACACATTTAGTGACATTTGACTTAGATTAAAATATATTTACTAATAACGACTTTTCGACAGGACGACTCACAGTCGAGCAAATTAGATGAAGTATTATTACAAACATCGCCAGATTTATTTTCTGACGACAAAGAGGACAGCGTTGAGGCAGACTCCCTAACAATCAGTCAGAGTATGCGTCTATTTTCCGAAATGGAAAAAATCGATGCAAATAGTGGTACTTTGAACTTAACCGGACCGCGGGGTGATGAAATGGATGTCGCAGTGTCGCCAGATATCAAAAAAAGAGTGTCAAAAAAAATCACAGACTACTTTGCAAAGAAGAGTTGATTTAGATAGATGTTTAGTATCAATAAAGAAATTGAAATGTATATGATTTTTATAATTTTCGTTACCTATCTTTCATCTTGATGGTATTTTTATCTCTGAATATTGCTTTATTGTAGGTAACTAGTTTTTTCGTTACATAAAGTATATTCAAATTATAGTATTATAAATAAATCCATAAAATAGTATACCACTACATAAAATATCAATAGTATTAATTAACTGAGAATACTGGTTAAATCCCCAAAATCACGGATTTTCTTATTGCGTAGTGAATTGATCCTGACGATTATCTGTGAGAGACTCACGGTACGCTGTGTTTCTCATTGAAACATCACTTTGAAGGATCATAGTATAATTATAAAATTGAAAAATTATAACGGCTTTAAAATAACCGTTACCTGTCAACATTTACCTGTTTTATGTTCCGTCCAGAAATATATGGATGTACACATCTCAAAATCTGCTGATGAACCGGTATTGATGAAACTTTACTATTTCCTATTTTGGAATATTTCAAGTACATAATTAATTCAAATCAAAAATAATTGTCTGGATATTACTCTTTGATCTCGAGAAATTTGTCGACAATCATTCCAAGGTACATTGTTATTATATATAAAAATGGCTAAACGAATTAATAGTATTCGTAATAAAAGGCCCGAGTAATATAATTAAAATTATTTATTATCCTTCCTCATATTTCTAGCATACTAAACGTAATAAGTGTATAATAATAAATAATTGAATAGTTATTTAGTTTCAAATATGTTTTGATACATAATATAGATAACTCGATAATAGGATTATCAACTAAACATGCAAAGTAGGCAAAACATTATTGTATTTGTTTCATATAAAGTGACAAATGCAGTCAATTGCCTAGGTACAGTATGAATTTTACTATAAATTAAAAATAATATTATCTAGCGACGCTTCAAAAAGTGATCATAATTCTCTTATTTTACAATCTTTGGCAAAATATAACAATATTTTTATGATATACCAAATAGCCTAGCTATCAAATGCTTCAAGGGAACATTATTCAATTATTTCATTATCTAGTTAAGTGTATAGTCCGATAACAATTTTAACGTACGTTGGTTTTTTATACATAACATTGGAATCGATTTGTTTGCGTCTAAATGTTCCAAAAAACGCAAATTATTACGATCCCAATTGACAATTTTAAACTCATGGCAAAATAAATTGTTCCTAATGGCAATATACAAAAACTGTCAACTGTCACACACATACATGAACTAATTGGGCTGTGTGAATCTTTGTGCAGTATAAGACAGCTATTAACAACCACTAGAATACAAAAGTTTTTAAATTGAGGACAGTCGCAGTTATATTACATGTATTATTTCCATTCTATTAGAAGTGTTAGCCTATTAAATAAGAAAAAAATACTGTGCCCTCTTAAACAATTAATCGACTAGCTAAGTTACACCAATTCCCTTTAACTACTTGAGATACAAATTAACAATCCATATCATGTTTGTACTCTCAAAAATATTATGTGCTGTTTCATACAAAAAGCGATTTATTCTATTGAATAACAACAAATCGATCAATAAGACGAGAAAAAATATTTCTCTTACACAGAACGATGGTTAAATTAATTACGTACTATAGTCTAAAATGCAAAAATAATTTCAGTTTTTATTTCACAAGCGATTGGTTGGTTCTGGCAATTCCTATACAATTCCCTTCAGCGATTATTCGCTATTTGAAAATCTATTTGTATAAATATGGATTACCGATATACAATTTACCCTAACTATCGGTTGCAAGGAAAAGATGGCAAGTGTAACCAGTTCGAGTTTGAAAGATACGTAGGCTTTATGGACGATGGTTTCAAGCGTATCACATATACCTACTGAGGTATCTCCTTTACCACTAGCTATTACTATACAATTTGCTCTCATTAAAGAAGGTCTTTCAAAGTTCGCATAAAACTTTAGTAATGATTGAAACTTCAGAGCAAATTGTATACGCTTAAACTATTACCATAAGTTATCCAGAACAATGTATAGACAAATGTACGTTAATATTTGTTGCGTTTCAATTGAGAAAATGATATCGTCTAAGATAGGTATTTACATTGTGAAACTTTTATCTCTAAGTTTTAAGTGATTATAGTAATGAAGTAAATAAAATCTCAATTGAACATCAAACAAGGTAATGGTGTTATTTTATAGAGTAAAAGAATCATTTGGGATGAATCGCCCTGTTTTCAGTTTTCTAAAAGCGATAAGTGGTACTTAGAGATTTCCTTAGATATATACAGCGACACCCTGTCACCCGCCCGAGAAGACTCGGGGCAAAAGGCTAGTAAGCTCCTAAATTAGATATGATGTCAAATTACATTATGATTATTTACAGTTTGAGTATAACTAGTTATGGCACTTGATAATTCTGGGTTAACAGGATCGCTATTAGCGTCAGAGCCTACAATGAGATAATCGCCATGATCTGATGGCCCGAAATCTGGGGCCAAGGAATGACATTAGTCGACGTCACGTGACCATTGTTAGTGGGTCACGCCTGTAGCAAAGTGATTTTGTCTCAAGCCCCTGTCAGTTTAAAGTGCCAAAGTTAATGTGCGCAAAACTGCTAGAGGCGCGATACGCAATTGTGGTAAATATATAGTCGGAACATTTTTACCATCTTTGATCAATAGAATAGAATAAGAGGACGAGAAAACGAGGTGATAAAGACAACGTATCTTCGCATTTATAAACGATCCTAGACTTATATCAAAAGCATGTAATAAAACAATAGATTTTGAATAAATTTGAAGATTCTGAAATCAAAGCATTCAGCATACACTTGTTTCAATATTTATTTTTGGCCTTATTCTTGAAAGAGATAAGGACGGCGTTTTCATATTTGTAAATGTATTTTTCCATCACCGTAACACATGACAATGTATCTCTTTACGTGGTTTAATTTTTCTACTCTTATCTTTGGCTAAGCTATCCATCTCTCTTCTATTTCTACGAATTATACTTATCCTAAGATTTTGAATATACGAAACAATATTCTGGATAACTTATCAAAAATGATACATAATTATACCTTAATCGATTAAATAATATATGCTGTATTTTTAAAGTCAGAGGCAGCGAATAATAGATACAATTGTCAAAGCAATGTTGTAATAAAAAAAACCTCAAGTATTTGAAATAGTTAAAGTATGCTTGAAGCTAAACTATGCTAAGCAAATGAAATCAATCAAAGAAGAAGATATGACTAGATCGTTTTGCATTTTACTAGGATCTACATTTATAAAAGCACTATGCGCCTCTCTTCATATTATTTTAATATATTAATAATATAAATAGATATATGATTACATAATTATTTCGAATCCTAATTTTGTTTTAATAAAAGTATTGGCATTCATCTTAAAATCTAATCGAACGGTGATTGGATTAAGCGCAGTTAACCGTAGCGACACGTAACTGATACGATACAACCGCGACGCGAGTATTTGATGAAACATAAAGTCGTGTCTTGATTTCACACCGTCCGATAATTATTCAATCTAAATAACGATCCATCATCATTCAACAAACTTATTTAAACCTTACATGTGCGAAATATTTTCTTTTAAGAGCGCTCACATATCATCTTTAATGGAATTTAACGAACGACAAATTATGTGTAACTGTCACATAGTAAACGATTGTCAAACAATTTATTAGTTTTTATTGTTGAATTTTAGATGGCATGACAAATATGTACATCCAAACAAATAATCCTTCCTGTAATATATGAGTTACTTAATTATAGACGGAATTAATTAGCTTATGATTTTAAAAGATAAATTATAATTATTACGAAGACAACCAAAACGAATACACACATGTTTTATTTATATTATAAAAACTAACTGCATTATTCAATTCAAGCAAGTGCAAGTCCAATAAGTTTGCGAGTATAATTAGGATAAGAGTTTTGTAATGCTTCAATATTTACGACAGAGTATAAAAATTCCACAAACTACAGTGGACCCGAAAGAGAAGCGGCGCGGGCGCCGCCACTAGGGAGGCCGATGCATGACGACAATTTATGTCACCATTATGCTATAGTAATTCTAGTACCATATATTTGATAATTGTTATGTGATAACGGTTGTCTGCAGATCGATATCTATTCCGTGGCTGCGGAACCTGAGAAAGGCCGAAGTCAGATTGAGGCGAAAATTGCCTACAAAACATTTAGATACATTTAATTGCAAAGCATACCCTGTATCCTAGAATCACTTTACGGGCGATTGTTTTATATATTCAGAAAGGACACATTTTAATTTATTATCAACTATGCGTTACGGCACATAATATACTTTGGAGGATTTAGAATTGTTTCATCAATATAAGTATTATAAAGTACAAGTTAATAATTAACTGTAACAAACGTGTCGCTCCGTACTCAGTAGCCATCCATCGAGCCCGCTACTCCTATCTTATCCACGAGATGATATAATCAATAATATTATAATCATTACACTAGAAGTAAGTATACGTTCCGATTTGGCATCATTTAGTTCTGACTATATATTATAATATATAATAGCCAAGCGGACATTAGATTAGCTGGCAAGTTGCGTCCGATATTTCTATATATGGTTTCGTATGCATATCGACTTCGACTGCATAATGTTAACATGAAGACTTCTCAAGATAAAAATATTAAATTACGATCACTTGTAATGCTACGTCCAAAAATCGTGACGTGTTAAGTGCTTTTGCCGTTGTACAAAACCGTCAAATATAAAATAAATAAATAGAAAGTTTTTAAAACATAAGAACGCTTAAAACAATTTAAAAAGCGTAACAATGTATTGCACTAAGATGTGTACCTAATAATATAAAAGAACTAGGATAGCTACTACAACTAACTACGTAATATTATTGGTTAGTACTTCTTGCCTCCGTTGCATTTTTAAACTTTGAAAGCCAAATCGTATTACACGCCGCGAAGGAGATAGATACATCCAAAAAAACAATTCATGCAAATGTTTTTTGTAACAAAAGACTATAATAATATTTAACATAGTTTCGATCACAACAGAACAATTTATGTTTCAATTCTAGATAGGATTTTTTTAATATTAAATAAAGCTTCAGCAAGTTGCGGGGAAATACGATTCGCTCCCAAATTACAGCTTATCGTTAAATCATAATCGTCTTAAACTAGAATACTATATTCCATATAATAATTATTTTGTGTAAATATAAAAATCTATGTTTGTGATGAATGAATATTTGACTAGGGCGGCGGTGGCATAATTGGCGACCGCACGCAGTTATGATATAAACACATCTGGATAATTTGATATTTCAAACGCACAATTTGATTATTTAAATAAAATATTCTGCACAATGTCGTACATGAGATCTCTTATGAATATCTTGCTATTCTGTGGTAATATCTACTGTACGGAAAAGGATACTTGTTTAAAAATGGATATATTACTATTATTATTTTTTAAATTAATATTATTTTTATAATTTATAGTATTTTTTAAATTTATCTATGTCGTTTCTTATTAAATTTGTTCATATTTTCTTTTAATAAATGCAACATTATTTGCCCCTCATTCATATCTTCAACCATTTTCTTATTACCGTCCAAATGTGTTTATACCATGTTGAGCCTTATCACATGAGCAGTATTATGCAGAAATAATATATTTGAAAGAAGCGATTTTCTAAAATTGCGTTATACATAAGCGGACGGAAATTTACGGTTTTTCGACAAGAAAGCGTTGCTTTGTAATTTAAGTTTCACATTTAAGCTTAAAATTGATCGTGATATTTGGCTCTATATTTATAGGATTATTTATTCAGTTCATAAACTTATTTTGTATGCTCCTTGCCATATACGTAATCGATTAGCATAGAAGAAAATATACTGTAGTAACTAAGTGTATTTGCAGTAATTTCTGCATGATACTCGCCGTAGGGGGCCCAAATACCTTTTTTAAATTACGTTTCATTTAAAAATATTTGGTATTTAGCATAAGTATTCAAAACTTAGTGTGTTAAAAACACTGTCCATATCTATCATTACTTCTATTTACATTTTATACAGGCTTCAAAAATGACTATGATCGTGTTGAGTGCGACACGACTAGTATTTTCAAGCTGTTGTTTTTTTAAATGGCAACACCGGCACACCGGAGTTTAGTTTCCGCCCGCGCGCATGTGTTTACATCTAAGGTATCTCAGTATTTAAATGTATATTGGTACATTTTGATTATGACTCTATTTTCAGTAGAAATTACCCTAATTTTGTATTTCGCTTTGGTCACTGTTGTCTCCTTAGACATTCAGTTGTATTAACATCTTAACATCAATTGTTCATAATTTATGTATAAGGTACACATTACACACATCCACGAAATTAAAATGAAAAAGCACGCTCCTTCAATTGACGTCGCGTTGGCGAGATAATCGCTCACAGACTTGGTCTGAAATATGGAAACATTTTAAAGATTCGATGTTGCAAATTGAAATTCTCCGATAATAAAGTATTATGACTAATAGATTGAATGCTATCTACGATGTTGCTAATTCGGTTTCCTTCAGGAGAACATCGTATCTTTAACTATACAAAGTAGGGTGTTTGTTTGTAGTTTTCAAGTATTTTAGTAAAGGGGTTAAAGTGTAATTTCTTTAGAAAGTTAGAAAGTGTGTGAGCGATAAAGAGCGAAATATAACATGCAAAGACGAACGGCCTGTACAATCCATTATGTTGATATATTAGTTTTATATCACAGCCCATTTGGAATTTACAACACATAAACGATCTTTGAAACAAAGGCCTTATTGTGTTTTTTTATGTTGAAGTGCACTTTGATTTGTACACAGAGTTTACAACATTTATGTTTATAACAATTGCATAATAATTGTTAAATATTAACATTCACTAACATGGTAATTGGGTCGCTAGGCTTACCACAACTGAAAATGATAAACTCGAAAGCTGATATATATCTAGACATATGTACAATTTTGTTAATATGTTTGAAAGACACAATTTGAACACTTTCGGTTGGCAATAATTGAGTCTGTTGGTTCCGAATTGAGCTTTTGCTTTATTTATGTTACAGTTTTAATTTTAGAATGGCTCTACCAATTTTATAGTTGTTTCATACATAGTTATCGTGGATTGACTACGTAATATCAATCATGTACCTACAGTTTTAGGAATTTTGTAAGGATGAAACAAAGAATTTAAAGTAAGATGAGTGCCTCAGAATTATGGTACAGCCTAGCGTAACAGCTTATATCAGACACTCACACATAATAAGTATAACAAAATATAGGATAATATATTATGCCAATAGTGGTAAATACCGGTACTTAATGTAATCAATAATTGAATCTTGAAAGAGACAACAGTGTTCGCGAAAAGTCAACACCGTATCTTTGTCAATGACCTACGCCTAACAAAACGTAGAACAAACGCGCGTTCAATGCAGCGCCATCTACGCTACGAACAAAACAACAATACAAAGAGACGGGTGTGACCAGTTAAGACTACTTAATATACAATAATTAAAATACATTTTTTCTTACATTTTCAACTTACTTAATAAATTCAGTTTGGCTTAGTTCAAGCAAATAACTAGTATAATAAATTTTATGTTAAAAGTTTCAGTTAAACGTTTAAGTACTTAGAAGTAGAAGTATGATTACGAATGACAAAATTTTTATAACGTGTCATTTTTAATAATAATAATAATAATTTAATCAAAGTTAATCAATTGTATAATAATATAATAGAGTAATTTAATGATTAATCGATAATGATAAGAATGAAGCTTTCTACGCATTGATCAATAGATAATTACTTTTAACTAATATAGTATACTCGCCTCGGTGGCTTTAGTTTAGTTTAGTAAGATGTTACTGATATTTGCTATACACTTGTCTGTTAAATTCATTAAAAGTGTTCGAGTTGCGTGAGTTCGCTCGCCGAGGCCGGAAAGTGCCCATTGCTGCCCTCTGGAAAGATATTCATATATTATACTTTAATAAAGTATTGGTTACATTGGTAACGAAAACATGTGAGCATGTTATTCAAATTCAGATTTTAACATTCTAAAGTGAAAATATATAATTATGAATGAAATTTTCCCTTTTTATATTATAATTTAACTCTTTCATGTATTGTATATAGGTGTCGGCATGTAGCTTAAGAATATTTTGTGAAAATCAGTAGAAAAATTGCCAACTTTCGGGTGTTTTTCTTCTGTTAGGCTTTTACTTAAGATTTCAACGCAGTTTTGATTAATGCATTTGATTATATTGGACGTTACATTATTCTAGGTCTGTTACGATCTCTTTGCGACTGTTTTAGTTTTTGATCGTATAGATGTGATATAGGAGAACCGAAGTCTAGTAAATTAGATATTTGTAAGAAGTTACCGGCGGAGGTGGGCAGACGCGCAACAAAGACATTTCGTGTTAGTAGGGCCTATTGGCGTCTTTGGGCCTCTTGAGCTGGACCTTTAGCCGTTTCATGCCGATTTGGAAGCCATTCATTGCCTGAATTGCCGCCTGGGCTGATGCAGGGTTGTCAAATGACACGAATCCTGGAAAAAAAATTTTTTGGTACATCGATAAATTTAACTGATATTTAATATTATAAGTAATATACTAATTATATATATATATTTAGTATATTAAAATGAACACTAATATATATTATATATATAATATTGTACTAAGACGAGGACACTAGTGGTTGTTCATTTTAGTACACTAATTATTGTTTTTTCTTTGTATTGTTTTATTACACTATAATTTGATTTTTAAAAACTAGAATATGAAATACTAGCTAGCTTTTGCTCCTTTGCTTGTACTTTGACGTGTATTTCGTGTAATATGGAATTTTTGGTTATAATTCAAACTACACTCAATACAGGAACCATTAGCCAAATTTTTTGGGTGTATTTAAGTCACTTAGAGGTTTCTTAAATTTCAATTTTGAAAATTTCTGTTAAACTTTTGAATGCCATTTGAATAATTGAAAAAGTAATTTACATGTAATGATAATAAGTAAATAAAAGTAAAGTAAGTTTATCACGGATAATGTAAGAAAGACCCTAATGGTCAAATCGGCCCAGTTCTTTTGGAGCCTATTTAATGCAGATAAACAATCAAATCTTTCCTCTTTATAATATTGTGTGAAATATTACTATTGCTTAAAAAAATATTTTTATTTATATGTTATGTGCCTTCTTTTTCCATAACATCTGCATACCAACATTGTGGTAATTAAATTGATTAAATATATGACTGTAGGTTTAAGCTACCCGTTTACTACCCATCCACCACATCCTCTGCTTCACTCCCTCAAATACCTACAATTGGTGCAGGGACAGAGCCTTAAGTCAGTTCAATCATCAATGTGTGAAAAGGAAGAATGCACTTACCAAAACATTTGCTTTGGTTAGTAGCGCGATCTATAAACACCTTGCTGCTAATCACGTTCCCGAAGGGCATAAACATCTGCATTAGCTCCGCGTCACCAAACTCCTGAGGGAGGTGGTAGATGAAGAGGTTGCACCCCTCAGGGCCTGAGATCGAGCAGCCTGGGAACATAAGAAAATCTTTAAAGAACTCACAAATCTGCCTCTGAACACCTTTATTGTTTATAATTAAATATTGGTTAGAAAATATGGTGGTTTTTATTTCACAATTTTGACGTATCAAATTTCTTAAAGATATTATCGAATGTATTGTTAGTTTTGAATAAAGATAAAAGTTAGCCTCACAAGCTTGATAATTAAAAAATAAAAGAAAGAATTAATAACCGACTGCAATATGCGGTTTGCTGAGGAACTGCTCGAGCGGTCCGTGTATTGCGAATATGAATTTTGTATGGAAACTGCAGATCGCCGTGCGGCGACCGCATATTGCAGTCGGTCTTGACTGCAACATGCCGCCCGTCTATGGCCCGCTTTAGAAGTATAAATACGTATACTTCTAATTCTTCACACAATAGAAGTGTAAACACTTGCTGAAAACATGTACATTAACAAATTTGTTTGCTTGCAAATAAGTTTTAATCAATGTAGTCGTTGTCGGCTACGTCTTATAAAAAAATATAATTCATATAAGGCACTAGGAAATAACAGTGGTTCTAAATTATATTTTTAATGATGGATGATTTAGAAGATAAACTCAACAAAATACCTTGAGTCTAGCCAAGTTGAAATCTAGTAATCCCGCCATATTTTATACAAGTTTGAAAAATGATGTATACGAAGAATAATGAACTACTTACAATATACAAGACATTGAAACACTGAACAGAGATGCAACAGCGATATTACAGCAACTAACTTCGTGAGCACTTTGAAATTGAACTTTCAAAGCAAACGTAAAATTTACTTATTTTAAACAAAGCAACATTTAACCATGAACCATTTCAATTATTTCAATGTAACTCGCGTTACATTATTGCTTTATTATTTTTCAGGTATTGCTGTTAACTAAATTTGTTTCTACATGATAAAAAAATGTAAAATATCTTAATGTTAGAAAAAATTTAAACATACCAAAATTATTAATGATTTATTATTAATGCTTCAACCTTATTTTTTACTGATAGATGAAAGATGTATATGATGGTAGATATAGTAAATGTTGCTGTAGAGAGATGATGGGCACAGCTCAAGACTCCACTTACCTTCTCTTTGCGCCGGGGCAATGGTCGACATCGGGGGTGGTATGGGCTGCGGAAACTGTCCGTAAACCGCTGGGTATGCTGTCAAACATTAAGTTGCACATTTTCACAATGAACACCGATTATATCGCGTGTACATGCATCTACTATACAATAACGGATGCCAAACTTATTCGAAAAAGCATGTAATTTTGATAACAATAAACGCGTCGCTACAATTCATTCATTTACGATCTCCGCCATTTAGTTGTGGAACGCTGCCCGACTCCGTACGATTGGCTACCTCTCTGTCACCTTTTAAAACTCTTCTGTATAATAATTTCTTTACCTTATCCTATCCTCATCAATCGTGACTTGTATAATTCTTATGTTTCCTTTTACATCACTATTCGCTGTTCATGAATTTGTAAGATTACCTTTTAAGTTTTTAGTCTGTTATTAAAATTTTTTTTTTGTATTACTTTGGATTAAGGTTCGATATATATATTTTTTATATAAAATTTGGTTCTGCACTTCTCGCACGCATCATGTTTCTTTTTTTTTTAGTTTTTCCCTTTAAATAGGGTTGCCTGGAAGAGATCGCTTATTAGCGATAAGGCCGCCCGTTGCATCCCTTATAATTTTTATGTATTGTGTTTCTTTTATTTGCAACGAAGTGTAAAAATAAAAGTACCAATTATAATATTATCTGTTTGAGTACATTAAGCCGTGGAAAATATCGAATGTGAGGAACGTTGAATGCAAATAAAACATCAATGCATCACACAAAAACACATACTACGAAGCGAAGAATGCAAAAAGATATAAGCGATATGAAATCGACATGCAAACCTTGTTTTCATTAAGTAAAATGTGTTAATTGGGATTTGAAAAACTGTCTATTAAAAGGAATTTGATTTGAAGTCACAAAACGTATCAAGAGAACCGCGAAGTAAATTTATGTTGTAAATAATCTTTATGGGTTTTTAATTATAGTTATATTGTCTATTATACGTGGTTGAGATTTCTTTAAAATAACAACCACCACTCCCAGAGTACTGACATTTAATCACACTTTATGACTTATTTACAAATATTACGAAAAACGGAATATGATAAAAATACTTCGATTCAAGTTTGACAGCCGAAATTATAAGAGCTTATTGAGTTTTTGTATCGAGATTGATAAACTGCTTTTCTCTGTCGGTTCCAATTGTAGAGAAATGAATTCAAATGAACTGTCAAAGAAGTTTACGATAACAAGAGAATAAAGTCAGTTGGGGGAAGAATATTAAACTGAATTCCGATAACCAATATAATGTTTAATTTGTCCGCTGTCAAATTAACATCTGCGTTGTATTTGTTTTGCGTGGAAACGATTTTTTCTTTCCGAGTTAATCGTAGTTGCAAAAGCAAATTGATGAAGCACTTTTATACATAATACGTAGGTTGACCAAATATATCTTAATAATTTAAATGTTGTATACGTATAGCTACATTAATATATGGATATAAATGGTCAATTTAAAACATGAATATACTAGAAGCAAGCGTCTAAGTTACATATTTGAAGCAATCTTATTAGAAGTGTGTCTTCACGGTAAGAGTGCTTTATTTTCATACATTGTAGGGTATATGAACGTTACTCACCGACTCCAGGGAATGGCTGCATACCGGGGTACGCTGCATGTTGCAGCGCTGCAGCCTCACCGTTTGGTAGACCTTGGGCTGTTACTGGAACAGCTGGAAATTTTAGCAATACGTTATTACTATATGACACAAACGCTGGAAACGGCAATTGACCTCACTTAACAGATGATATTTATACATTATTACGAACTCTTTACTGTTACGTAAACGATTTCACATTTACTTACGTTATCAGAATTTCACAATAACCAGCTATATTAAGCAATAATTTGCTACTAAGTATATGTAAAAATATATTTCTCTAACAAAATCTTACTGTTTGGCATCTTGCCATCTTTGTAGCAAAGCAGGGTGTCGAATATTAAGCGAAAAATAAGGAACAAACAATTCTCACTCGTGCGATGAAAACAGAAAAATAATGTGTTTAGGCTTTTCCGACAGGGTTTTTATTATACTTTTCAGCATATTTTCGAGTCACATTATTTTTTATGAATGCTATTTCTCTATATTATTTAAATAGTCGCCTCATTTAACTTAAATCAATGAATTCTAATTTTGAATCATCGAGTAATTTTCTAGCTATCTAACCTTGGCACAGAATAAAATAATTATAACTATGTTCAACAAATAATCAGGTACTCACGTCCAGTAAAAGTTTGATGTATACCATTGGTGTAGACAGCTTCCTGCGGTGGTGGCTGGCCATTAGCCGTCTGCGCTGCCATGTTGAAGCCAGGCATGGTCGGAGACGGCAGAGAAGGCAAAGCACCATTCAGGGGCTGCCCTCCACCTGTACCTATCGCCAGGCCCGTGAAGTTCTCTGTAAAAACGTATAGGTTTAGATATATGTACCTATGTACGCAATACTGTATCTTCCATGCTTATCTTCTTTATAAACTAAAAACGTTAAAGAATTTCTATTAAGTTCTACGACTATGCTAATGTTCGAAAGATACTTTTTTTTTATGGCTCTGGCACGGTTTGTGCATTAGCCAGCGCCAGATTTTTATAATTCGTGCTTTTTGCCTTAGAAATTCGACCATGTCCTCCATGTACGGTTTAGGCACTCGCCCGGTACTGCACAACCCTCCCAAAGGCCGAGAACAAATTTAAATTAAATACAAACATGCTCTCGTACCGGGAATCGAACCCGGTACCCCTCACCTAGCTGCCACTTAATAAGACCGCTAGGCTATGAGGCCCTTAAAAGATACTTTAGTATTAGTAGTAGTTATTTACTAACCAGACGTAGGCGGGACCACTGAGTTGGCCATTCCGTTGAGCGCGTGCGACGCCAGCGCAGTCATCGGACTGATGTAACCCTGCGCAGTCGCCGCCACCATCAGTGCAGCTTGTTGCTGTACCATACAATACCATACATTAATAATTTTATATTTACAAGGAATAAATGAAGAATGATTTTCTTTTTATTTTCTGCAATAGCGAATAATGGAAACACTTTTATAACTAAATTCCCTTATATTTAAATATAAGTTGATTCTTACATTTGTATATTATTGCAATTAAAATTAGAAAGTTCCATCGTACGCAATTTGACTAAGGCCGTTTGTCCACCGCCGCCATCACCGGGACGGGACGTATATATTTTATTTCTCGTAAAGCAGCTGCTATTTTAAATAAAAGTGATTTAGTACCTGTTCGGTAATAACTTGGGCATAGGTGCCATAGGTTCCGAATTGATTAAACACGAACGGATTCAGCAGACTCATGTTGCCGGCCATCTGTTGCATGCGCCTGAGTTGTCTTTCCTTCTCTGTGTCCGCAAATTTCACAACTAAGCTGGAGGAAGCTCCCTGTAAACAAACGCGTATCTTTAATTTTGGCTTAAGTTCTATAACTCTATAAAATTGGGCAGAGTGAGATATTTGATTTCATGAAATCATAATAAAGCAATTTCTACTATACAGCAGCCTTACATCGTTCGTTAGAAAATAAAAGTTAATTTTACCCCGTTTATGCACGTGTCTACATATTTATTCTTGTTATCACCGCACATGTTAAAATACAACGTCATATCGTGTTAAATTTAACAGCTCTTCTTCATTAGGTCGGCACACAATCTCGGTTCAGTGTGAAATTCTCAACAATTTTCGCGTCCATTTTGAGGCATTTTGTGGATGAAACTCGTAGATAGCGATCGTGTTGAGACGCCGCAAGTTAATTCAAAAGCTTATTTTGAACAAGAGAATCTGCTTGCGAAATGAACTACAAGTGTAAATGATACGTTTATTTTATTCAAGAGTTCAGCGGTTTATAACAAGAAATTATGTATTTTACTACCATAAACCTCATTCTATTTTATATACACATTATATATTATATACATTTTTAAGCCATTTTATTTTATATAATTTTACCACCCCTAAAGATATTTAAGACAGAATTATCTACCATTTATCAGCTAAAAGACCCTTCACACTAAAGAGCGGTGTTCAATCGTTAAAAATGCAAGAGTAGGCCGTAGGCAACTCTCGTAGCTACAATGCATTCATTATGTATAGCAAAAATACCGCTATAGGCATCAACAGGTTGGGAGCCGATGCAACAAGTCTCGGCTCCACTCCAAAAATGCAATAAACTTTTGTAAGAGGCTTGCGTTTTCTAATTGACTATAAGCTTTTATTATAAACGTTTTGTACTAATTACGTAAGTGGTGTAGCATTATTGTTAGCTTTCAACTGCTTGATTATTTAGGTAATTTGGATTCTACCAAATTGTAAACAAACTTATCAACATTATTGAGATCTATTGTGTATGCAATATAAGTTATATTATTATATGATATGTAAAGTATTATATTATTAAATTAAATTAAGATAATATATCTACAGATTTATGTCGTTAAATTTATTAAGATACTCGTAGTAGATAGGTAAGAATAAGAAAAATTGTTTAATACCTTCAATAATTAATAAGAGTATATTGTTTGTATCTATATCTTTAAAATAATGTTAGAGTACAATATACAATTAATATTCTGCTATTTTTATTTGCTTCCTGACCTTCTGTAAAAAATAGTGTAAAATATATTTTATATGAATTTGACATATTTTAATAGTAACAAAAAAATATTTATACCAAAATATTTAAATGACAATTTCCAATACAGTATTTACAATATTCTTAAACAACATAGTAATAATAATAATAAATAATGTAATTTAATTATATTTTAAATTCAAATACAAAATTATAAGTTTGTCAGTAACTAAATGTAACACAAATTAAGTTCAAGTTTAGTTCATATTCAATTCGTAACCGAGCTATTTTCCAAGTTACGATATTTCGATTAATCAACACAAAACCGCAGATTTGGTTTCTCTAATTGATAGACAAACAGTGATTGAGAATTTCAGATTAAGCCTATTTACACGAAGTAGTGAGGGTTTCGACAAATATTATACTTAGTTTGAATAATAGTTTGAGATTCATCAAGATTGAAAGTTTCATATATATTGGTTACTACCAAGTAGTCCTGTATTATATTGAGGTCCGAAAGTTATGATAGTAAGTAGATGTATACAGCCTAATTAGCAGACATTGTATAGACGTATACTGGCATAATTTTTTATTATAAACGATGTTTAATGTTAGTTACGAGGGTCCTGTTTATAAATTAAGTATCAAGAATAATCGAATTATATTTGTTTATCTTAGAGGATATATATATGTATGTATTTTATGTGTGTGTATGTATTTTATGTGTATATTTTGTAACTTTTTGTAAATTTTATTGTGTAAATTTTTCAAGGAATAAATGACGCTTAATTATTATTATTTTTATGTGTTTATCACTGAACTGTAAATCAGTTTTTATGATCTATCGATAGTTAATTTAGTATCATTATCTAAATACATACATTTATATTATTTATACTCGTTTTTCGAATCAATTGCAGATATACGACTGCAATTGATTCGAAAAACTACATATGACTAGTGAAATCTTACAATAATACTTAAATCAAAAACAAATTTCCTTGCAAAATATCTGCAGTTACAAATCACTTAAAGTAATTGCAATCTGGCCCATTTTATTACGGGCTAGTCGGCTTAATACCCTCATATAAATGGGAGCTCTTGTCGAAGACGCTTGTACGCCATTGTTCCTTGAAAGCCTACCGCCATACCGCCCCGAGTTAACGTTACTTGATGCCGCATTTAAAATAGCTCTTCGCAACGACTCGCGAATAATTTTGTTCTAATTATAGTTTCGTATAGACTTCGTTTTATTTTTTCACATTCGATGAATATTAATGACTTTTTGAGAATACGTTGGCAATAAGCTAGTTTGCAAAGATTTTATAAATTTGCCAAGAAAGCATCTCGTAAGGCAATTTAAGCCTTACTGCCTTGAGGTAGAAGTTAATTGAAATCTTTTAAAGTTTATTTCGGCTATAAAGGCCGGCCCGTGGCCGAAGAACCGTGGATTTGTCCCGGCTTCCCCGTGGAATGAGATTTTATTGCCGCATTAACTTGATTGTTTTATATACTAAGCTTAATGTGAGGTATCTTTTAATTTGGGGACGTTTTACGAACGAAAATAGCTTTGTAAGGTAAAATGTTATTGTCATAAACATTGTTACCTATTGGTGGAACCGACTTATCTCCATCATAAAACTGAGCCCATTTATTATAACAAAATAATCCCACTTAAGATCAAAAATAAGCTGAAATTAATAATACTATAAAAATTAATTATGCGTGTAAAATAACTAATATAACATATACAAATTAATTGAATATTTTGATAGCCGTTTTTTAGTCACAGAATACGACGAAAATTTATTTTTAATCTTGATAAAGGTTTTATACAAAAACCAGAGACAAAATACCCTTACAAAACATTCACCAAGGGCCAATTCGAGAGGCATTTATTTATTCCAATTTCGGCTTGCAATAACTGGCTTTTGTATTATTCATCACCCAATTATTGTAAAAGGACTGTTCCTAGCACGGAAGTCGGCTCGCTATTGGCTCTTCCGTTTAATACGAGATCAAATAAAGACTTTTTCAAGTAGCCATTATGCTTAGTGGTATTCTTTGTTAATTTGAGTTACATGCTTCTCAATACGAAGTAAATTGGGTATTTATACTTTTAATAGACTTAAAAGAAACCCAAGAAAAGTTTCACGTACTTAAAATGTAGGGAATTCAAAGTATTTCATAAATGTGACGTGTGTGTGAAATAATTCATTTGAACAATTCCAACGTATTCATGTTCCCAGTTCCAAACAAACTAGCGCTGTGGTTGTCCCCATGGGCGGTGGTTTATATTTAACATCAAATTTCTCTCAAATATTGCACAGATATTATATTTTGTGAACTAAAGTAGTATATTTGTTGTAACTAATACAAAATTAAGGTTAGGCAAATATGTATGCACTGAGTAAAACGTATTAAATCTTGAATGATGTCGCCGCCCATGTGCACTAGCAATGACAAAGGGGTCGCAAGTGCGTTGCCGGTCTTTTAAGAACATCTTTTTGGTGCGCTCGTTAATAGAAGGACCATAGGCCAAATTGCTTCAGAAATACTTCAATGGGCAGTTTGTTCCACATAGTATTGGTGTGAGGCAAAAAATGCATTAAGAAATGCTCCATTGCAGAAATTACTTATTATTTTTAACATCATATGCAACTTACAATATAAATTTCTAAAAAGAGCATTGCTTAGAATTTTACTACAGTTACTATGAATGCATCATGGGTGATTAAAAATTAGAGATTGTTTCCTTAACACAACAATTGTAAATAATAATAGTTTTTTTAAAGATATAATTCTTCCCAAAATCTACAAATCTAGTTTGTTTATAATAATATCTCATTAACATTCAAACTGCTGAACTTATTAAGATTAAATGTGAAAGAACATAGTTTCAGTTACTGTTTCCTGTTCATGAGGTAATGTTACTTAACCAACCATTATTTCAGACAGACTTACTGAATATGCATAAAAAATTTCATAAGAATTAAAACAAAACATTGTGACACAACAATTTTATATATATAGAAATTGTACAAGAGTTCATCTTAAGATGAATAATTTATTTATGAATCACAAAAATAATATTCGATTTCCTATTACTTGGATCTAATTTAAGACCAAGTTAGCAATATCTTATAAATATATCAGACAAAATAAATAATACAATAGGGAAGGTAAATAATACGGGGCAGGATTAGAGTGGGTCGTGAGCCCCAATTAGAGGCAGCGGCTTATGATAGTGCACCTACATAGCTACCAAAATTGCGTTGTAGGGTTACGAATAATCTATATATCTTTTATCGAAATCTTAAAAGATCTGAAAAGAGAAAGAAAGAAAGCGAAATAATTTATGTAATTTTACAAAAATATATATAATCAGTTTTATTACACTGTTTAACTAAAACATATGTTTTCGCTGTTTTTATTTTATATTAGCTCCTGCTGTATATAATATAATAGATGTATATGTAATATAATATGTAAAAGGAATGTCACACTAATTTTATTGTTAATCTTCATATGAGCATGGATTTGTTAGAAGTCATTTTAGGTCAAACTAACTATAATTTACAGAAATGATAATAAAGCTCTTAATTTCCTCCCCCAAGCAAGACATTGAACAATTACTAAAATTAATTTAGGGCACATTACAAATGTATGGCGCCTTAAAGGTGTCTTAATTAATATTTAATACAGCAGGATCTTCTCTTTGTCGTAATTTCTCATTAAAAGTACATTTTATTATATATTAAGAAAGTTATGTATTAACACTTAATTATATCTTATACTCGTATGTGTAAAACTACTTGTCGTGACTAGTATATTAATATAAACGTGTTTTAGGAATACATGTACCATCTGTTAAAGAATTTTTGAAAGTTCTACCCATAAACAAGACACAAGAAAAGAAAATATATAAAACGAATACTCGTACACGAGTTAAGAAGCTAGTGGAAAAGTAGGAATATTAGTAGATTGTACATATATAGGAATAAAATAGAGACATATAAAGAAGCCTGTATCGCAGAGATATCATAGGAATTAATTACCTAATACACGATCCCTCGGATTAATGCGACTGATCTCATTGATCTATGAAACATTATTACTTTTATTAGAAGGTGGTAATCGAGTCAGGGCGTAATCTGAATGACGTCATTAATTTGGATCAGTTCGAGGTTATTTCTTAACAGCTCCCTTTAATGTTATATGTACCAAGAGTAATATTAAATGTAGCTTTTTAAAAGCGTAACAATTATTCCATCAGTGCTGTAACTTACATGAAAATTTACTTTTCGATCTGTTTGATTTTTAGATGTTGGCGGAACTCGTACACATTGTTGTGAGTGTACAAGTACCAACTTAATGGTTAAAATATCGTAATCCAAATGGGATTTGTGGATATATATATTTTTGCAGCCTTTCGTGGTGAAGACATCTCCAAACTCAATTCAAACATTGACCATGTTCCTTTGCATTCCAGTTTCCTTACGATGTTTTCCATCACCGTAAAAGCAGTATTAGTGAACATTTATTATAATCGCTATGCATTGTGTCGTTCATTGGGTTTCAGTTACTGTCGTTATAGCGATAAGTTACTTGCAAGTACTAACGAAAGATAGAAAGACTTCCAGCTACGACATAAGCCTACGTAGTGCTCGTCGTACAAACAATAGTTTATTCTTAATTTATAGATGACATTAACTAAAAAATTTATAATTACGTAATGAACAATGTTTTTTTCATTTAAAGAAAACACTTTTTTACCGGATTGAAGTTATAATCATCTCATCATCATATAATCCGGTAAAAAAGTGTTTTCTTTAAATATGTAAAGGTTATGTCAATAAAAGTAGAAATATTTAATATACAAATAATATAATAACAATGTTGCATTTAAGAGAATCTTCAGATTCTATACTGTTTTTGTAAAAAACTGACCAACCTAATACAGAATAATCGAATTAGAATATACAATTAATTTTCTAACCATTAAATAATACCGTTAGTGTATTATTCATGAGCCTATGATTCGTTTTACTATATGCCAGCATAGCCAATTATTGCTTTGCAGTTTCAATTTAAATGTCAGGAACATGTGTACAATGTTTGTATTCAAAATGAACCATTAGATTTACGCTATTTGTTTTATAGAAACATGTTATTGGGTTTCCAAAGTGTGTTTCGATATTGTGTAGAAAATAAGGGATTATATTTAAGCGGTACTTGTCATTTCACGTTTTTTGACGTGATAACGTCTTTAAAATCGTTTTAGTCGGGTGACATGTTCAGAAACTTGTGTCACACCAAAACCTCACGAGCGCGATCGCAGGTATAACGAGAGAGAGACGGACCGATCTCCCGTCTCATCTCGAGCGCTGCCAGTCATTCCGTGAATGTATGAAGAAAAATGTATATCATAGTCGAATAAGTAAACTTGTCATTTTACACCCGAAATTTATCATCAAAAGTGTGAATAAAACGATAGATGTAATTTAAAATTTGAAAAAATTGTTATCTTCATTAATTCCTTACTTCCCAAAAACTTATATCACCAATAAGACGTTATCACGTAAACATCTCGATCGTAAACCTACTTTACAAAAAACCAATATTTTTTTTATATTATTAAATAATTTTTCGAAATTTAAAATTGAGAATCTTTTAATAGTTTATTTAAGTAGTTTAGAATATAAATGTAATATTTAACTTTTCTTACTTATTGTTTAATGTGATAATTATAAATGTTTATTTTATTTTATTTAACTGATAAATGTTTAAGACATTGACATTGTCAAAAGCGATATCCAATGAAACTAATCATACAGTAATTGGACAATTTTAATTAAACGTTTTAAAATCCAAATAACATTTGATACATAACAAATATTAAAAGCAAAATTTACGATAGCGATTAAAAATACGTAAGTCCCTGATAATAAAAACAAAAAGCTGTAGGTGTCACTTTATAAAACCACAAAGCACAGCTCGATTAAACGCTTAGTTTCGTCGCAGCACTCATTTTTAGCTCATTAATTTTCTTACTCGGCATCTCACATAATTTTCTCTTGAATGCTTCCATACTTTTAGATAAGGGCTCTTTTATACAGAGCAACAGCAATAGGGCTCTTTTTATTAAATCCGGCGTCTCTCGAGTGTCGACAACTGATAGCAGAGCTGTTTATTTATAAAACAACGCACTTTCCGCTCAAAGAATTAAGGCCTTTTGAAACACCGCCGACAGCTTGCGTATTATTTCTTTCCTAACGCTATTACGACTTTTATTGTTAAGTTTAAAGCTTATTTTAATATTGAGATTGTTCAGTAGGGACGTTTTTTTGTGATTGGATTGATATAAATCTACATTTTGGAAATTTAACTTTTTGCTTTTTGAAATCTTTTCAATTCGTGGATTTTTTCTGTTAGATGTAATGTTTATTTGTATATTAATCTTTTATTGAAGTTATACTTCTTTAGGCGCGTTATGAAAAATTTATAAGAGTGAAATTTTACGAAGCGCGCGCACCGTGACACAAAATTAACAGTTGCCCACGGAAGATGCTACGGCATTGGACATAATTTAAAAACAACATTCGATTAATAATAGAATTTATGTTACACTTAATGTAAGAGAATAATAATAAATATTTATTTATTGTTAACTATAATGACTCCTTTTCCAGTCTTTGATTATTTAATTGTAATAGTTTAATTAGTTTAATCAAAAACTATTTTTAATAATGCCAAATAAGTATAACTTCTTACGCGCGTGCATAAGTACACGCACCCTTTTATTATTATTATTTTTTTACTATTAGTAATAAATAAAATTTGTCTAGGTATATATATTATGAATAAATAATTACTGAAATTACAAAACTAATAAAAACAAGTCTTTAACTGAAAGAAAGCAAATTAAACTACGCTGCATAAATGCACAAATTGAACATTTAAACTTCGATTGCTAAATGGACTGACCCTATAAATATGCAAATTTCAATTCAAACTAGCGGAGTGTATACATTGGTCTATATTTTACAGTAAGCACACCTCTGGTATGATTGGAGTGGCCGAATCTCTAGGATTGGGGCGGTCTTACAGTACTTTGCTGTTATTCTATGCAAATGTTTGCTACCGTTAGCTGCTTGAACTATTATTGTCAAGATGCTCTTTTGCCAGACTGTTATGTCATGAATATTGTAGATTGTGTTTAGTTATGCCACGTTGATAGTAATAAATTACTGAAGAATTAATGGAACACTTTTAAAAACTTTACATATATAAAATATGGATATATTTTGTATTATTTATTTAGAATTATGCAAAACAATTTATATTATAGGTTGTACTGTTGGACAAAGATATAGGTACCTAGCAAAATATTATATATAAAAAAAAAATGAGTTTTAAACTGTCATCTCATCTTAAACATTTTATGTAATAATAAATGTATTGTGCTAATAATATATAGTATTAGTCTGCTAAATAATCTTCACCGAGTTTAATTAATTGAACAGAAAGTAGAATATATTATTAAAGAAAATACCAGTAAAAGTAATTAAGTTACCTACCTAATCAATAAAAATTTCAAAACCAAAATCCGACAGTACACAATACAAGTTTTTATGCAATGGAACTAAAATAGTGCATGGAAGTTGCATACAGAACTGTTTAAATGCACTCCGTTTACATTTCCCCGTTGGGCACATTCTACCTGCTTTGTATTTTTAACCACTCCTTGCAAAGACTGCGCTTGCCGGCGCAGAGACAATTAGGGAACTCATTTAGTTACTCCACCCAATTTCGGCTAAGAATTAAAACGTAGATAGAGGTAATGTAGGGTTTAATAAAGTGAACAATATGGTAAAGAGTGAACAGATGAAATCTTTTAAGCATATAAGATTTTGTTTCGGTCTAAATTTCATAGTACATTTCGTATTCTTTTTTTATTGTGTATACTTCTTTCTCTAAACCTCCTCTTAAAAATAAATCAGTGAAATTGTACTGTTCTTACTAATCGTTCGCCTCTTTCTCACAAATTGTATTTATGTTGTAGTAAAAAGAGATGGTTATCATAAATCGTTATATAAACTTATCGCAGAAATTAGTATGTTTTAATTTAAAGTTCGCGTCTTTTTACTCTCAACTACATATAGCGACGTTTACTATAACTACGATTATAAAATATAGTACGAAAAATAACAAGAATGTTGCATAAAAGAAGTAATAAGTTATCCTAGTTTATCGCTAACATACGAAAGTGTAAACTTGATTAGAAAATAGATCTATGTCCAAGTTTCGCACGTCGCCAAACAGTTGGCATTTTTCCAATGATACCTTTACTAAATCACCGCTAAACAAACATGGGGTCATTATACCCGCTCATAGATATTTTCCGACTATTCTCATATTATGCGATATTAAAAGGCTTTGAGATTTAGGATAATCGTCTCTGTAATTGTGTTGAACAATTCCAATGCTTTTTTATTTCCTATTTTTGTTAAGTCCATTCGCTGGTACAAAAATTATCATGATCGGGTAAGCGTCATCATACCAGCGTAATAACAAACTAAGTCATTGTCATTAACGAACGACAGAATTCCATTAAGAAAAAAGAACTCTTAATATAAACCAAAAAGCTTGCTTTGGTTTATTGTGACATTGAATAGGCTATAAAAATATCAGTGAGAACATAAATATATTTTGTCTCTTTCCCACTTGAGTTTCTTTCTCATTCTATTTTTATTACAGAAATGAACCATTTGAGAAACATTTCCGTACCCGTTTCCTTGGGGTTATTTTTCTCTTGCCACCGAAAAGTATAAAGTAACGTTTCTTTTCGTTGCGTGAAATATTTGGACACTAGGTGCGACATTCTGCTATGCAATTTTACATCTTATTTTTTTTAAAACAAATAAAATTATACAATTTTTGTAAGTAAGACGCTTAACCGTTAATCTAACACTTGTGTTAAGTATTCAGTTCTGATCCCAGAGGTGCGTTGTTTGGACTCTGGACCCAAGCAAAGCCTTTATGTTTCTTAACGTAAACTTTTCACATTATTTGTAGATTTGTATTCTACTCCCGAGCCACAGTAAAATTTTTCAAATTAAAAAAAAAGGTATAGAAATAAATAGACAAGTATTGTATTGCAGTTTTAGCTTCACCCGTAGCACTTTAAATCATGAAGTGTACAAAACAAGAGACGTATCTAAGTAAGTAAGCCCCCTGTTGTCCTCGCATGAATTTAATCAGTTGAAACAAGGTGTAGAAAATAAAACATCCGTCCTCACTGCCGGCAAAATGGATTGAGCGCGGTGGATCGGAGCAATTTTTGTTGAAAGCACTCGCTTTCTTTATAGATAGCTTAAGGTATAGATAGTGAATTTGTCCACTTTAAAGGACGTGCGCGGCCATTCGCTTAAAAATTTATGGTAAAATCCCTTAGCGATGATTGCAAAACAATATTTTTGAATAAACTCTATATTGTGACGTGTAATTTAGGTGAATTTATTGAAATATATTATAGTTTTGAGTCCTTTTTCGCTGCTAATCATTACTTATTGAACCTGTTTTTTTGGAACCTATTGAACGGCGGTCTTTATAGGTTTGTAGAAAGTACAAATACAGACATACATCAGATACAATTTAGTCTTAAAAGAAGCATACATTAGAGTATATTATTGTTTTTTTTTATATTTTATATAACCGAATACATATAACGCTATACCAAATCTAATATATAACATTCTCGTGTCGCGGTGTTTGTAGTTAAACTCCTCCGAAACGGCTTGACCGATTCTCATGAAATTTTGTGTGCACATTGGGTATGTCTGAAAATCGGACAACATCCCCCTAAATGTTAACTACCCGTCCACTCCTAAATTATTTTTTAAAATTTAGGTAAATTTTTGTTTTTTATTTTTTTATGATACAGCATTAAAAATACATACAACCCCTAATTCCCCCCCCCCTCTACGATCAACCCCTATGTTTTTATTATAAATGATATACATGACAAAACTACGTTTTCCGGATCAGCTAGTATACTTATATATATATATTTATCCTAAAGAAAGTTTCAACGTAAACCAAATGAAATGAGATTACAAAGATTATATAGCTATTTTAAAGCCCATAAACTCGTTTGTAAGACATACACATTCCCTTTTATTCCTATAATTTCCATCACATGACGCATGTCATCAACACACATAATCTCCATAACATTCAGCAGCCATAATGGCTTATCCCGATACCAAGAGCGAATATAAATCACGAATTAATAAAAAATCCGAATAAATGGAGATTTATTCGAAGTACAGGCACAAACCTGACGTTTTAGTAGGTTTCCTATAGACCCTCTAACGAATGAATAATTACACAATGATCCCTATTAGGAATGCAAAAATGGGGACCCTGATGCATATATAATGGTGCCTTTAATTGTGGTCTAAGTGAGAGGGTAGATTTGAATATTCAGGACATTTAGATGGACTAGAATTTCTTGATAATCGTTATATAATATACAGTAGTGATAACAACTAGTTGTCTTGATGTTTAACGGTGATAAATCAGTTTATCCGATATTAAAGCTAGATACTAATATTATTTAAATAGATTGGAAATAAGTGGACCAATGTTTCTCATAAAAGTCGTGATAACGGAAAGTAAACATTTTTTATATAACATTTGGTTCTGCACTTCTCGCACGCATCATGTTTCTTTTTTTTAGTTTTTCTCTTTAAGTAGGGTTGCCTGGAAGAGATCGCGATAAGGCCGCCCGTTGCATCCCTTATAATTTTTTTTCGTATTGTGTTTCATTCTTTTTTTGTTGCAACGAAGTGTAAATAAATAAATAAACTTTATCGCGACTAAGACGACGCGACGTCTTTAAATGAATACATTTTATATGAATACGATTAATATATGCACGTTAAAAAATCTCGTATAACAAACTTTTATTTAACATCTAAATTAGCTATGAAATAAATATGGTCTAAGATCCCGCTATACAACGACCTTCACCGAGATGCTTATTTGATGAAACTTATTTTATATATAATTTAATATGTCAATAAATATAATCCATATGGGTTGCCTAGCAAATTTCAGTCCAGAGTATTTTTAATTAATTTAAAAAAAATATATTTTTTTAAACATTTCACCGGTATGATTATTAGATAAATTCTATACCAATCGAAAGTATGAAGCCCATAGAATATGCAAAAGTTAGGTTGTTTTTAATCAATTAATTATTTATGTGTATATTTTTTATGTGACACTAAAGTATATATACATCTTTAGTATAAAAGAAGGTTTTAGTGATACATATATAATACTACCCTGATTAAAAATATTGATTGAAAAAAGTTCAAAAAATTTACTACATGCAAATTATAAAAAAAAAAATTTTTTTTAAATATTAATTAAACATACTCTGGACTGAAATTTGCTAGGCAACCCATATGGATTATATTTATTGACATATTAAATTAAATATAAAATAAATTTCATTAAATAAGCATCTCGGTGAAGGTCGTTGTATAGCGGGATCTTATACTAATAGCAAAATACCTCTATAAAAACTTTAGTATTTAATCTCATTTCATGTGTTTTAAAGCGAAGCTATACAAGGATCGGCTGTAATGACTAGGCAAACTGACATCTGCATATGACCTGAGAAGAGCAGGAAGGCGCACTTAGCATTTATTACCTTCGAAATACGACTGCCTATTATTTTAAGTTCTCTCATACAATGCGTACATATTGTGTTTTATATGTCAAATGTGTAGAAGGCATTTACCTATTTTTAGACTAATTAATATACTCTGTTGTATAAATTAATATGTATTTAAATAATACAATTTTTGTTTTATTGCATAAATTTTGTGTAGATCTTTTTTATTTTATTGTGAGAACTATGATTCTTAGCGGATGTACTATATTATAATTGTTAAGAGAAGATAATAACATATTTAAGAACATAATTTATATCAAAAATACTTCCGTATCAACCAACTCTTGATTTCTAGTTATTACGTTTTTCTAATTTAATATAAACTCAGGACATACGACGGACTTACGCCGAACATATTTGAATAAAAGTAATAAAAATTGTAATAAACTAAATTCATTTAATAACGGGTGGCAAGATAAAATTATGCGGGAAGTATTCGCTCGACAAAACCTAATTAGCGTTTGTTATTTTATGTTAATAGATTTCATCCCGATTACTTCTCAGAGGTATTTAGTTGAAAATATGTTTTTACTTTTAAAGAAAATTAAATATATTTTTTTAAGGGACGAGACACGTAGAAGTTATTTTTCAGGAAAATATGAAAAATATATTTGTTTTCATTGTTGAAATAGTAGTACTTAAGTTACCTTTCACTTATATTGCATTGATATGTAAACAAAAAAAATCCAATTAATTAAAGAAGGAAATTAACTTTTAGACATTAATACGTGTATAACAAATATTATTATAGAAAATAAGATGAAAAAATTAAAACAGGTTTTATAGAAATCTAAGTTATAAAGTTCTACCCATCTGTATACTTTTGAAACAAGTATAATTTGTTTTATTTCATGGAATCGTACAGCACTTATACATAAAACAACAAAACAGTTCCGTTTTAACTTGAGATTTAAATGAGTTCCGTTTTGTTTATTTTCGTTTCTGAGATCAAGAATGAGCTCTGTTATTTATGTTACGTAACAAAATATTAGTTTTAAGTTACAGAGGTTAAATATTTTTCTCCAAAATAAGAGACTTAAGGTCTATTCGTACAAGACGCTGAAATACTCAATTATATATTATACATACAAATTACAGAATGTAAAGATTTATAAAAAAACTAGCTGACCGGGCAAACGTTGTTTTGCCATGTATATCATTTATAATAAAAAAAAATAGGGGTTGATCGTAGAGGGGTGAAGTTAGGGGTTGTATGTATTTTTTAACAGAAAAAAATATCTAAAAATAAAAAAAAAATATTTAGGACTACCCGTAACATTTAGGGGGATGAAAATAGATGTTGTCCGATTCTCAGACAGCCCAATATGCACACAAAATTTCATGAGAATCGGTCGAGCCGTTTCGGAGGAGTTTAACCACAAACACCGCGACACGAGAATTTTATATATTAGATGTTTTTGCGTAACAGTTACATTAGCATCACAAATTTCTTATTTTAAAAGTTGATACTGATTTCAGGCTTAAATCCCTATATTCTTATGTATTTTGATTCATCTACGGGGTTGGTTGCCACGAAAAAAAATCCATTTAATACCAACATCATATAAATTTGAGACAAAGAGGCATCAGCTGTATTAGGAAACTTTGTTATAGGTACAAATAAAGTGAAGAGAAGTACGTATGCTAAATTTACATAATAGGTTTAAAGCTTAATATTGTTTAAAACTTTAAGTATCACAAAGATGAAACTATTTGCAGAAATAATAAAGACATAAAGTGTACGCCAGGTCGCATGGGCAGCTATATGTAGTCGTAACGAGCTCTCGAGGGAACTTACTTAATATCGTAGAATATAATTTTGTTTATATTCACTTGTGCTACGTTTTAATTAGACGTGAATATTATTTTATAACCGCATATTCTATGAATTTCAAATATATTCCATTAAATGATCACATTTTTATTGTAATGGTTCGTTATTCTTCATGTTTTAATTAAATTTCTAACATTGGATCTGGATATCCATAGTTGCTCCCCTCACCCTTTAAGATCGATTTTCGTTTAATGTTTATTTAAATTATATTATTGTTTTGCTTAATTTCTGATTGTATTTTATTTTTCTTTTATCAATGTATCAGTGTGCCGAGCGCTGGCAAGATTTTATAAATAAATAACATTGAATATAAACGCTGATTACTACAGCATAATAATAGTTCAAATATATAAATGTACATGTATTTAGAAGCCTTGCCATTACACTATTAAATCACATATATATTGACACTGTAAATAACAAACATTAAAATGGAAACCTCAAAAAGCTAGAACTCCGAAGCGAAAGGGTCCTAAAATTGACTAACAACTTTTTAAAATGAAGCGGCGGATTCCGGATGTTTTGACATTATACACGACAACTTCAATAAAAGTTTGCAAGCCTCGTCTGCTCCGTTTGAAAGTTGAAACTACGTGTCTAATATCCCTCAATGCACCCAAATTGCTTTGGAAACAAACAGAGCTGGGCCGAATCATGTTTGGCCCGTAACTCCGGCCCAATCCGGGTCAATTTCTTAAAGGTAGGCGCTCGTAGACGCATTTCTGAGCTCGGGATTTGTCGGATGAACTTTTATTAGCCTAGCCTTTGGGCGGCCTCATCGTTTAGATGTTATGGAGGTACGCTAAGATAAAATTTACGGTTCAATTCTAATTCGCAATATTTTTTTATTAGCACTAACTTTTATACAAGGCATGCTGTTTTGGGACACGGAGTTTATTGTTCTAGTAAATTGGAAGCCAGATACATTGTTTTGATTTATTATCGAGTTTAGACTTATTGACTGGGGTTCAATATCCGTAGTAAAGTTAAATATAGCTTAACAATAAATAGAAAGAAATATGATGTGTTAACTGATTATTTGTGGATGTTTTCAAGCCTTAAAAATACGCCGTGCTACAAAACAAAGTCATTTAAATAAAACTGTCAGGATTTTGTTAGGACCCCCCAACCATCCGTATAAACACGTATAATGTGATTACAAAACGTACGTAATCCTAAACAAATATAGCATGTCTGTCTTAATTTACTCGAATTGTGTGTTTGTATGCGGAAATAAAATTCGTGAAAATGAGTTTCGTTCGAAATCTCATGGTTATTTAACTGATTTGATCAGTGATAAAAGCTACTTGTATTACATTAATTTTACGCATTGCAAGGGCTTATATAACAATTAGTACCAATTATAATTACCATTGTAATAAATTAAACTAAACACTTTTCACAAATAGGACTGGATACAATTTGGGGGCTTTAAATAAACTACTACTGTAGTACCAGACTATGAAAGAAACGATGAATAGATTATTTACAATTACAATTAATTGTATTACTGAATGTAGGTTATTAATATCATTTGTATTTTAAAATATATCTGGAGGATCTATATAATAATAACAACTTTAGTTAGTTCGTTAGTAAAAAAATAGTTTTAGTTGCTATGGTATGCAAGTAAACAAAACAAAAGAAAACATCTATAGTAAGGCATGGATATCATACGTTATAAGATATGTGTGTTATTTGTGATCAACACCTTTAGGATATAATTAGTGATATGCTTAACACGATGCATCACGGTTAGTTTCGAAAGATGGCATTAAAACCGTCAATATAAAAATAAATTTTCGAATAAAAATGTCATAATACAGCGTGATGTCTCTGTACATACGTTAGCGCGAACGTGATTACAACACATGGAACGTTCCCTAAACAAATATGTCGGTGTCTTTGTTTAAAGAAGCTTACAAACTCAATTAAAAATGTTGCTGCGTTTTAAATCGTAGCATTTAAGTTGTCATTGTACTTAGAATCTTAACTGTCATTATATAAATACAAACTCTGGTCTTATACATACCTAGGTTAAAAAGCCACTTCGCGATTTTTTCGAATCACGAATATTATTTCAAATTCCCATAGGTTTAAATGAGTAATATTAATAACTAATTAAAAAAAAGGGTGCGTGTACTTATGTACGCGCATAAGAAGTTAAATACTTCTTTGGCATTATTAAAAATAGTTTTTGATTGCATGCAAATAATTAATTACAATTAAATAATCAAAGACTGGAAAAGGAGTCATTATAGTCAATAAAGTTCAGTTTACATTTGAAAAATTAAATTAATAAATATTTATTATTATTATCTTACATTAAGTGTAACATAAATTCTATTATTATTCGAATGTTGTTTTTAAATTATGTCCAATGCCGTAGCATCTTCCGTGGGCAACTTCATTCTGTTAATTTTGTGTCACGGTGCGCGCGCATCGTAAAATTTCACTCTCATCAATTTTTCATAACGCGCCTAAAGAAGTATAACTTCAAAAATAGAGCCATACATTGTAAACAGCGATTTATGTAAGGCTTACGAATATTTTCACACAATCAATGTAATTAGCACGCGTAGCGCCATTTCCGCGCTTTATAAAGGACGGGTTTACACTGTTTGCTGTGTTCGCAATCTCTTAATTTCGCGCCCCGCTGTAAGCCGAGTAAATAGTCGCCTTAAACACTTTGCCATAATGAAACTTTGAGTGAATCTTGTTTATGTAACTGTCCTGATATTTGTGGCTTGATTTAGCATTTGATTTAAATGTTTATTCAGATTTTTATAATTAAAATACAGGACTGAAGAATGAATAATATATTATTACGCGAGAACTAGACGTTCAAATAAAAACTGTTTTAATATTAACGCGAACTTATTAGATTATTTATACAACCTTTTCAATGCTTTTCAGGAATAGTGATCCGCCACATCAAGTATATTGAAATGTCAATATTAACGCCATATCAATCCCTGAAGTTGGTATTTGCAATATTCCGCTCGATTTTTTAGAATGGCAGTGTTCTCTCTAGTAAATGCTAGTTTATATCCTTTAAAGAATTTATTTTTAAAAATTATTCGTACTTTAGAATTTATGAAAAATGGTAGTTGTGCATCATACAGAGAATAATGAATTGTGGAATGGTTAACTAGAGCTCTACCTCTTTGACTCTTTCTATTAACACAGAGATTAACAACGGCTTTATCTAAAAGAAGGAACTTTGTTTAAATATTATATATGTCTGATTTTTATGAAGTCAAACGTTGGACCGCAAGTAATATACTTGTACAAACGGTTTTGACACAACTACAGAGATGAAATTACTTGTTGTATTGGAGACCACGGCCCAGGAGTCTCGGGTTCAAGTGCACGGGCTAATTAAATATTTAAGTTGTCGCTAGTATTACCGGTGACCCCAGAGCTGGTGCTTTCCTCGCTCAACGAATAAGTATCGCTATACAGAGAGGAAATGCTGCCAGCATTAAAGGTACACTGCAGCAGGGACCAAACCTTATAAATTTCTTTAATTTTCTATTTATTATTTTTTTATTATTATTATTAGGTTAAGAATATTGTTAATACTGTATACTTGTTGTTATAACAATTAGCATTTGATGTGCCCGATAAAATAAAAAAAATGGTGCGTGTACAATTATGTACGCGCGTAAGAAGTTATACTTCTTTGGCTTTCTTTATTTTTTTTAAATATTAAATAATTAATAATAGATATAGCGTTAATAATTTAACAATATTTAATATTTAGTATATTATTCAATTATTAATTAATATTAATAACAATTATTATTTATTATTTTATTATATTATTAATTTAATTTAATAACTAGGTATGTTTCATAACCTTTTAACTAAGTAACAATAGGTCTTTTCGGTCATACTGAATTTTGTGTCACGGTGCGCGCGCATCGTAAAATTTCACTCTCATAAATTTTTCATAACGTGCCTAAAGAAGTATAACTTCAAAAATATTTATTCCTGCATTCAAATATAATTAATCCGTGACAGAACCCTTCTATTATGCATAAACAGACACTTATGCCTAACGCCGGTAAAAGTTGACGATTCTTTGAACAAGTGCAGAAATCAAGAAAAAAGGATAAATGTTGGACACAGCGCTTGAAGTGCGTCTTCGCTTAGACATGCCAAGGTCAGGTTGGCTGATGAAGGCAGAAGATAATTGAATCTTCTTGTATTTTAAGGTGCTTTGTAAAATTTTACAAACACATAAAGTTATATTAAAATGTGATTGGTAATCACTAACAGTGGCAGCGCATTGGAACACGTCTGCTCCTCATAATGCTGAGCCAGGGCCAGTTACAACCACAACACACACACATGACACACTTAAATGTACCTTATTCCTTTCCATATTTTTCTATTATTTTGTGTGTGTGTGTACGTGTTTCGTTTGTAATAATTTTGTCTATGTCTATATCTAAATAGTAATAATATAAATATATAAAGTAAATTTTATTTAGAAGGTCGTTTAAAGTAATACTTTTTGAAATTGAGTTAAAATGTCAAGAACATCGTAAGTAGGTTCTTTACAATTGCATTAGTTAGTATCGATAAAGCATTACAAGTTTTAAAATCAGTTAAAACTCGATAAAAGCGATAGACTTATTAAGTCCGCAGAATTCACTTAAAAAACCCGTCGACTTTAAATCTCTTCAAATCTCGAGATCCATCTGAGATCCCTTTATAGAGCTGTCAATTTATGGAAAGAAAGCGAAAGTTTAGCGAATACCTTTTTGCCTTTGAGTGATTTGCGTTAAAATTCATTTTAATGCAAATTTTATCGTTTTCATTGTTCGGGTTAGACGTGATTATGAATAAATTTATTTAAATGCTAAAGTATTTAAGTCTAATTACGCTTATTTATAAAATAAATACAGATTTGTAGGTACAAACGTTTCGAATAAAATGTTTGTTTTAAGGGTAGCGTAATTCTGTGACATTTAAGGTCCTAAGTGGACGCCATCAGTGCCATATTAGTTTAATTCTTATACCATTTGTGTAATTATTAAATGTATTATAGATATTAAGGATTTATTAAAAAGTTAAAAGATAACCTTTCATTATAATTATTTAAAAAATATTGCGAAACGAAGCCTTTGCAAGAATAACTGTAAATTAGCACCTAAACGTAAAGCACTAAATCCGACGTAACTTAGGTAATAAACCAGAATCTTATAGGCGTGCCTTTATAGTCTAGGAGTAAGAAAATAAAGCATCACTTTTTTCTTTTTTATATGGGTATGTTGTAATTTTATGATAGTTACAAGCATCCCGTATCTTTTAAAATTAATAATTTATGTTGGATAAATAATTTATCTTGAAATTTACTCGAAATAGAATTATTTTCACACATGATTTAACGCGCATTTTTAAGTACTAATAAAGTCTAAAAATGAATATACAATAAGTGTTGTAATTATTTATTTAATTAAATTTCAAAATAATTAATAGATCAGAAGATTTTTATTCCATATGTTTTCGGTCATCTCCTACACTAAAACCCGTACTTCTAAGCCATAACAAGCGAGGGTTAAATGTAATCGTATAAAACTACGCAGATTGCGAACGAAGACGGGAGCGTAATCTAGCCGTCCCATAAAAAGACCCTAGGAAGCCTTATTAAACGAAATAAGTATTGTTTTCATAAAATATTTCGAGCCTTATTCGTCTTTGCTACAACAATAAAGATTATTATACTATATGTGTGTGACTATAATAATATTTTTTGTACCGTATTAATCAAAATTTAGTTCATCGTTTTATTTTATTTTGTTTTATAAGGCATTATGAAGTTTAGTTAAAAGCTAGAATATTTATCGGGTTTTTTATTTATGGGTGTCTATGGGCTGCGAAGACTGCCCATTTGGTCGTCCCGCAAGCTCGTTGTTACATAAAAAAAAAGATTATTTCTATAAAGTGAAATATGATAATTTCAAACAATTTTATTTATTTGCTCATCGGTATTCCTACAGTTTACTAGTTACTAAACAATATTCAAACAATTCCACTGTACACAAATGCCAAAAACGGAATACACATTTAAACATACACATATACAATAATCATCCATTTTTAAAACCAATTGGGTATAAATGATGTTGATTGTTATTGTTTATTATAGGATGCGTGCTATAAAACAAAAGGAAGTGCCCCCTCACCCTCTGTTAATGCAAATTTAGCCCAGTATACAACTTATTAATTGAATAATCATTAGCATAAATGTTCGTATAAAATATAAATCAACTATTTGGAGGACATCTGACAACTGACAAATTATACGTTGACAGTTAAAGATTTCATAAAATTTGACATATACTCAAAGCTTTCAAATTGATATGCATACAGTGCGACATACTTCCTTAGCTGATAAGAGCGTCGCTGTCATGGATATTAGTATTGCCAGTAAATAAATTTAACCATTTTAAGGGGAATAAATTGAAGTCATGCAGGCTAACATTAATAATTTATTGAAATGTCTTACTAAAACAATAAATGTGACACAAACTTAGGAACAACTGATTGGTTTTGTTACCTGTACTATTAATATAATATCTTTTAAGATACCTAGCAATCAGAACCGTTCGATAATTAAAACTTTGCTATTGTAATTAATAATGCAAGGAATAAAAATAAATACTATAATAGTTGGATTTTTATTAGATGTTGGTAGATAGTAAAATTATTTATTGTACGCACAAACGAATTACAGAAAAAAAACACAAACATCATATCTGTCTGTTATTTCAAAATGGCGACGGTAGTACCAATTTCAACCGCCGGCCAAGAAAAGTATGTGGCACTGTAGATGTACTAGTCACCATACAATAAATGATTTTTCGTGTTCTAAGTTCAAAAAGTTACAACAATATGCATAGAATTGATATGTGAAAGATGTCGATATAACAATGAGTTAGTTACCTTTTTTAATATTCATCAATCATAAGGCGGATCAATCATTCAGATCCATTAGCGAAGTTAATACGTTCACTTGGCGGTTACCTTCCATTAACTCTTTTCTTATTAGTTAATGCTACTTTCCAACTTTTGCGAACGACTATTTTTTCCTTTTCGTTCCAAGTTCTTGAAGATAGAAAATACTTAATCATATCTTGAACTCGTCTATTATATAGAAAGTATAACTCCAAAGCTTAGTGAGTACGGACGTAATGCTATTTGAGGTTATGGTTTACTGAGTAAAAAAAAAGTTTGGCAATAAAAAGAATACTCTTGATTAAATATAAATTGAATATGAAATACATGTCGGTGATGTTTGGTTGAGGGCCAAACTCACTTAATTTATAAATAACGAAATTAAATGAAACGGATTCTTTTTCGTGATCGAATGCTATATAACATAAGTATAATAAAGGATAAAATACAAACCATATCGTTTGCAAGTAAGTTTTGTTATAATCTTTGAAAATTTGAAAAAAAACTTTCGAAAGATGTCTAGTAAATCTGCTCCGTGATTTTTACAGTCTGGAGAGGGAACAAATCAATATTTACACCGAGTACAAGATTAAAGCAATGAAAATCGGACAAAAACATCATTAAGAGGAGTAGGGGCAAATCCGGGCAACGGCTTTGTGCAAGGCTGTAAGGGAATTATCAGCTCGCTCCGGCTCCCAACTCGTTCATAGCGGTCTCAATGGGTATGAATTAATATTTTTGTGTAATCTGGTTACGTTTTCATGTTGATTATTTTAATTAAGGCTTACGTAATAATAAATACAGATTAAATAGAATATAATTAAAATCTATCTTGTTTTATAAAAATCCAAAAAACCATTCTATGACGTAGTTTCTATACTACGATAAAATACTTCATGTGTAACAATATTTTTGAAGTTATACTACTTTAGGCGCGTTATGAAAAATTGATGAGAGTGAAATTTTACGACGCGCGCACCGTGACACAAAATTAACAGAATGAAGTTGCCAACGGAAGATGCTACGGCATTGGACATAATTTAAAAACAACATTCGAATAATAATAGAATTTATGTTACACTTAATTTAAGAGAATAATAATAAATATTTATTTATTTAATTTTTCAAATGTAAACTGAACTTTATTGACTATAATGACTCCTTTTCCAGTGTTTGATTATTTAATTGTAATTAATTATTTGCATGCAATCAATAACTATTTTTAATAATGCCAAAGAAGTATAACTTCTTACGCGCGTACATAACACGCACCCTTTTTTATCTTACAGAACATTTGACAGATATATTAGAACTTTTAACGTTAATTTATAGTATTTCTTAATTAAAATAGAAACATAAAGCCTACTTAGTTTCGGTTAAAAAGCTTGGTTCCGTTTTTTAGAACACAGGCTGAAAATGTAGACGTATTTGTACAGTCGCTAGTCTCAGGACGTACTAATTAAAAGTTAAGCGGCTGGTTCGGACAGTCAATTTTGGAGTTTTTTGTTGAACCAACACACGGCACTTGTAACTACAACGAGAACATTTGTTTGTTAGTTCGAAATTGACTTCGTTTTACTATTTCATAATGAAATGCAGTTTGGAAAACCGGTAAATAATGATATAGTTAAAAGCCGATTTTAGGCTTATAATTTAGGAATGTATTTATTTAGATTTAAGTTACTTTAAATGTATGTACATACATAATATATAGTACAATCTTTGCCAAAGTAAAAAAGTATATGTTACAGTGGACAATATAAAAATAAAGGTGAATTATATATTTAGTATTAACTCTTAGGTTGTCTTTTTTAATAATACAAACATACTAAATATATGAGTATTTTAGATTCTCGCGACACTATACCCTACGCAAACAATTCAGTATTAAAACAACAAAATAAAATGCCAAAACACGAATTGTATACAATTTTATACATTTTAACACCAAAAATAGAGAAGATTTATTGTGCGTTCACATATTTTTCATAACATATTTCGTACATTTTCGATACAAACTGGTTAGTTTTGCGTCTGGCCGCATGTCAAACGAAGTTGCAGCTATTTTATTTTCACTTCCGTTGTTAGAAGCTTGTTATATTTGTTCCAACGTGATAACTCGCACCACGCTCCATATTTTTTGGTAACTTATTTAATTTGATTTTATTGAAAAAAGTATGGATGGATAACGCAGTTAATGATTTATAACCGTTGATCAACGTTTTGATGTATTACGATGTACAGATAGATAGAACTTTGAGCTTAAATATCTAGTTAATTGAATAATATTGAGTACCTAATGTAAGTGCCCCCCTTTGCTGGAACGTAAATTAAATATAAAGTGTGGTATAACACTTCTTACACTATCAGGATTATTTAATTTACTTACTTAAGTTACGGTAGTAAAAATCTAGATATGAATTGTTCATATCATATCTAAAAATAATTCCCCTTAAACATTAAATTATGTACCATATAAAATACAATACTTCAACCACAATATCGAGTTCGACAAATATGACAGCAAACAGTGTGAGGGAGGATTGCTCCCATAATTATGTCGCTGTCAATAATATTGCTATCAATAAAAACACCATTATGAGTTCCGTTTGCACACAATTTGTGGAAGTTGACGTGTTTACGCTTGTCCACTCTGTAAATACGATTCAACACTGTTTCGTTCGACGTATGTTATGTGGGGTAATGTTGTGTTAGGGGTGTAATTCACATGTTTAATTTTAAATTGAAGACTTAGTTAAAAGATTTACCTTATTATTTGAAACGTAATGAGAATTTGATAGAAACATTACATCGACGAACATCGATGTGATGAGCATTTGGTGTTGTGCTTAGGTCTTGGGTGTTTTAATATGTATTTATATGTCTATCTATCTATAATATGTATGTATATCCGTTGCCTAGTACAAGCTTCACCAGCTTAGCATGGGACTCATTCAATTGGTGTGAATTGTCTTAAAAAAAAAAATACATTATTTAAAACAGTTTAACTATACTGATTTGGACGTGACAGGTTTAAATAAGGAATAATAACGGCTTGGTTGGCTTGGTTTAAATAAGGAATAAATCCTACAATAACTGGTAAAATATATAGCATATGTAAACACAGAAATAATGCGTTTCCAGCTCCCTACAAATTAGCTCAAAACGCACAGATAAGCGCAACAAATCAAGCGGCTGTCAGCCTTTGGTATTATGTATAGTGCATAATGCTACTCACAGGCATAGTCTGACTTCCGTGGAGTTGTGTGATTGCTTGCTGGGCTTCCTGGTGTGAGCTGAACTTCACGAATGCGCAGCCTGCAACAATACACATTATATCAAGCGCCTGACATGAACATAGTTTATCTTAACCAATAGCTTATACTACACACACATATACATAATAATATACTTGATCTAATTATATTTACGACATGATAGGATTAATGTAATTCTATGCAACTTAGGGTCTGTTTCACAATGTATGGATAAAGTACCAAATAGCTATGCAGCACAAATTATTTGGAAGATAAATTGTACTATTTGACACTTCACCGGACTCATACTTATGATGGACTTTATGTGACGAATAGCGCTATCTGAGTCGTGAAACGCAACAATAGTGTTTATCCTACCAATAAGTAATAAATAGCTAATTTGGAACTTATGTCGAACTTAACATTGTGAAACAGACCCTTAATCGCATATAAATGTTAATCAGTTTAGCTGGCACTTTTAGTTGTCATAGAAAATAACAAAACACTCATTCATATATGTTCCTTTAAGATAAATAATTTGATTTAAACTAATAATTTAACAGGTATGTATTTCATTCGCAGTTGTATTGAAGATATGACGTGGTAAGTAAACGAATCGTTTTATTAGGTGTTCATAAAAGCAAAGCATCTGAACTTTTCAAATCCATCAACCACGAAATAGAATTCCCAATACATTTTCGTTAGAAGCAAACAGTTCAATCCTTTCAATTTCCATTCGTCTAAAAGCGAATGTTGCGAACAAAAATAACGCGCGAAAAAACGAAAATCTTAAACAACACCGCGTTGGGATTATCGCTCAATTTTTCAATAACAAGCTGTCAGCCGTCGCGGATGGTAGTCAGGTCATATCAATCTTGGTACAGGTGTCGGAGCGAGATAAAAATATAAACTAGCGAGTGTGAAAGAGATGGATGTCATGTCCGCTTAATGACGACTGATGGATCCCGGCTTATGATCATAGGATTACCTTTACTCCGAAGTTGGAAGTAAATCAGTTACCGAAATGCGGGCTGATCTTTTAGGTATATTAGTATCAGGTGCTCGCTAAATTAGGGAAGGATCGTTTTACTCGGATCTTTTTATCCAATTGGCGTTGTGTAGTGAAATTTTACCTTGACTCGATTTTTAGGTATGACAGAATCTTTTCGCATATAAATAAATTATAGCATAGCCCTAAGGATTTATAAGGTTAGGTTAGGGTAACTTTCAAGGTTAGTACAAGAACAGTATTATATAATTGAAGTGTCTGGATTTCGTGTTGTTCGTGGTTGCAGCTCCTTACAAACGTTGTGTAAAAAAAAAAACATGGCGATTAAAAAGAGTGGCGGAGAGTTTATTGCCAGTTCTTCTCTTCCGTTCTACGCCCTTGATTTGAGAACTGGCACTAAATGTAAAATTAGAAGCATTTATATGTATTTCTTTACAGACAAGTCATAAGTGTACAAAGTGTTACCAATATGATTAAATTATTTTTGACTTAATTTTAATTATTTTAATTATTTTAATTTTGTGTATAAACTGGTTAAAATCAAGTCAGCTCATATTCAGTGAACATGAATAATATTAAATAGTAGTCTTACTACACACATGTATTAGTAATTTTATGAAAAAAGAAAGTGCCTATGTGCCTTTCAAAGTATCATCAAAAGTCTAGGTAAAACATATCATACATTTGGTTATAATTTATTTCCTAAAACGTAATCCAGTCATGTGAAAGAGAGCAACTGTCCTTTCCTGGTTTTGTCAATTTCAATATCAAACCGAACTAGAGGCTTCAGCTAACGAAAAGGAAATTAATAAAGGCAGATTTTCCGCAGTGCACTCATGCCTACTTTATGAACGTGAAAAAAGGCACGCCCGAGAAAAAGAGCACAAAAGAAATTACGTCGGTATTGTGTCTTTTGTGAGGCTTTCCGCGGGAATTATGCCTGATTGGTTATGGTCGGGGCTCGACTATTCGGTTTCTTCCAATGTGCCCTGACTTTTAACATATTGTTAAATATAAACGCGCGTTTTTCTTCTTGGAAAAGAATTAATCTTATTTTGGTTGACTTCAAAGTGACACATTTTTTTAAGTTGGCCTATAATAACTAGATACGCAAGCCCTGTTAATCATATCTAATATATAAAATTCTCGTGTCGCGGTGTTTGTAGTTAAACTCCTCCGAAACGGCTTGACCGATTTTCATAAAATTTTGTGTGCATATTGGGTATGTCTGAGAATCGGACAAAATCTATTTTTCATCCCCCTAAATGTTAAGGGTAGTCCCTAAATTATAATGTTTTTTTTAATTATTATATATATTTTTTTATGATACAGCATTAAAAAATACATACAACCCCTAATTTTTACCCCTCTACGATCACCCCCTATTTTTTATTATAAATGATATACATGGCAAAACGACGTTTGCCAGGTCAGCTAGTTTTTTTATATTATTCACAGTCATAGTCGAAGAAGTTATAAAATCTGTATGCCTCCATTATGGCAGTAATCGATATATAAAATGAGAATGTTTTCAAACTTTAGTTTACAGAAAATACGTTCTGAACAAAGTAAACTTAAATTTTCCCAACTTGAAGAGGGAGATGTTCAAGTTAAAAACTATTAATTACACCCCCATTGGTGTTTCAAAACTTAACGATCCCGTAACTTAAACCATATAAAACAAGCTAAATTATCCCGACTAGCATGTAAAGGAGCGTAATAATGCTTTATAGCCAGTACTTAAGGGCTCATGTATAAATCTTAAGGGTCTATCTAATTAACTGCCTCGCTCCAAGGTGCTGAAGATTTAACCCCCGTCTGAGACTACTAATTAAAATATTTCTTTATGAAAAAATTGTTTTATTGCTCGCTTTTTGGATGAAGAATTGGGTTTCTAATTTTGTTACGCAAAGTCATGAATACCGTAATATTACCTTTTGAATAAACTAGCTCTAGACTGTGACTTTGCGCAAAGTTCATGCTAATAACATAATTTTAAGGAATCCTTCAAGTTTCCAATGGTTTGGTTCAAGTTTGTGCGTATACGCATACTTATTTTACTAATTTAGTAGCTACAAATATTTAAGAGCTACGTTTCGTTACTAATATTTGACCTACTTTTATTATATGGTATAAAAACGAATTCTTAGGCTCGACGTAAGAATGCCGTACACAAAATAACAAACATAAACATAAAACTTATTACTATTAATTTTGATGTAATTATCGGAAAAAGAATTGGATAGATCTATGTAAAGTATCATATCAGATTAAAATAAATTTATTTATTGCATTAGTAACTATAAACAGTAATGAACATCAAATTAAAAAAAAAAAACAGTAAATTGAAATTTACATGTAAAGTTATTACAATAAAATTATTTTCTATGTTATCCTACAAAATAGTGCGAACATAAAAGCTTCCAAATAAGCCGGTAAAAGTCTTACACTTCATAACAAATTCATATTACATTTGCCTTATATTAAAAAAGCATCAATTTACGTGAACTCATTTGTTATTCCAATATAAGGTGAAATCTCCTAAACAAAATCTATTAGGAAAACATCTCTTGGGGGCTTCAGATACTTCTTTAAGGACCTTAAGTGTATGGATTTAATATTGGCAAGTAAATAAGTTTGTATTTTGTTTATTCGCTAAGTATTTTCAAATATACTCGTGATATAAACGGGAAACAGAATTATAGTCTATTTTCGTTTGAACGTTATTTCAGTGAAAATAGATTTATGGTTGTAAATATTAAGATTACATTGTTATTCTAACATTTATAAGTGTATAATTCTCAACCAATTCTTGGTGTAGTCGTGTATTGATTATGTGTATAATACTAGTTGATACTATAACGAAACTATCTTATGGAATGTATGGAATCCGGTATGTCTTAGATTAAACAAACGTGGTACAGAAGGTAAAGAAAAATGATCAATGATAATTACTGAAATGTGAAGCTATAAAATATAGGCGTTTAAAAAGTAAAAGACCCATTGTATATAGAGTTATGGCGTTTGGAACTGTGCTTTATAAAAACGAAATTTATTACTAAGTATCTTCACAAGGATAACTAAATATATTCCACAGAGGATTTTTCGTAAACGAATTCTTTTAAAAATTTGAATTTTAAAATAATTTAGAACGAGTAGTTTTTCAGCAAATAGAAGTTGTAGGGGCGTGCAAGTTTACACGATTCTTATTCAGTCAGTTGTTTGCGTACCGAACCAACGCGCGCCAACTTTGCGAATTCACATCAAAATGGAGATGAGCTGAAATTACATAGTCATGACATTTTTACGTGTCGCACGAGATATTCAACATATAGTCACCTAATATTACTTAAAATATCTGCTTCAGTTATATAAATCAAGTCTATGCGGATAAAATTATCTGTTTTGGTATTTTTACTTTCAATCACAACTCTTAAACAAAAACAAACTTTTCTATATAAAGTCTATAAACAGAACCGCAATGCTTTAATATAGCAAAGAGACGTTATATTTCTTACCTTAATTCACGCTCAAAACAAAATTCAAAACAGCCATCCCAACTTAAAATCTAATAAAAAATTACTGCGTCGTCAAAAGCGATAGCAAAAAACTTTTACTGACATCAAGATTTCAACGAGCGAGCCAAAAGTTTTAAAAATATAATGCTTCCGATACATAAAGCCATCGAATAATATTAGTTTGGCTGCGACATGAAAACATTTCGCTATCGCTAGGCTATAAAGGCCTTTCGGGTGATAAAAACTGATCTGTAAGTTCGCCGAGTACAGGAAAACAATTCTTTGGACAGCTGCCAAGTTACCTGCGCCCGCACAATGTTGCTTTACACTTGTAAATTTCACATTTTAAAAACATAAGCTAAACGTAATGATAACGTAAAGTGACAAATGGAATCTAAACCTTTTATTCATAAATGGGCATATCTATAATAAGGTTATAATAATGTAATCCTACCAAAGCAATTACTGATATATAAAGTGTTATGTAGATGGTATTATGTTTTTCTATTAATCTTATTACACACTTCATACGAGAGATTCGACTAAAACAAATTACCTTAAAATACAACTCATTCGCACATTTGCGATTGTACTTTAGGATTGAACTTTTTTGAACAGACAAGATCCACAAAAGGTATTTTGAGTACGAGCATGTTATGACATGTATATTCTAATAGTGTAATTTAGTGTCACAGTTCGGGACTTTTTTTTAGGATAGTCACATTATGAATAAATAATATAGTTAGAGTATGTTATTACAAATCTACACCTTAATTGACATGTATTTTAGAATAGATACTGCAGATAATATATGTCAGAACAATGGCGTTGGTGTCAGCTGTCGTTGCCATTAAATGTCACAGAGTTCGTAAAGAAACAACGTTACCGTTTAATCACTTTATACCGTTCGATTTGACAATATTAGCAATAGTAATTTATGTCGGAGCATAGTCTTTATTATTAATGTCGGAGCAATGGCGTTAGTATCAGCTGCCATTGTCATTATAATATAATCACATATTAAGTTCAAATTAGTTAAAAACTGTTAATAGTAGTGGCTAAATCTACAAATTAATAGACTATTTCACAGTCTGTAGTAATAGTAATGTCATTGTCATTATTATTAATGTCAGAGCAACGGCATTAATGTCATCTGCCATTGTCATTATATGTCACAGTTATATGTTAAAAACGTCCTTTCACACAGATGTCGCTATTATAAATAAAGTGAAGTGAAAACGTCCTTTCGTACCTGTGGCTGTGGACATATATGATGTAGTATACTTTAATAAATATATAAGTAATTTTATAAAGATTGGAGAAACTGATAGTGGTTGGTTACACAGAAGGCAAAAGATCACGTGGCCGTTCACCAAAGAGATGGACCGATCATGTGAAAGACTCATCGTCCTCAAAACTGTACACTGTCATAAGAGACGCGCTGGACTAAAACCAGTGGAAGCAGATAGTCCGCTCCAGATGCTTTCTTGCTGACCCCGACGCTTAGACATGAGCTGCCGATTAAAGCGAAGAGAATTTTAAAAATCGTCAAAAATTTTATATTAAACCAGATGATTTATCATCGCGAAAGATTTTGCTTCATTAACCAAATGGTAATGGCTTATTGATCTCGGGTGACATACCAAGTACACTGACATTACCTCTGAATCATTAAGCTTATTTGCGATGAGAGGTAAACAGCGCAGATCCCCTGAGGTATCAGCGGACGAGCTTTTACTAATAGGTTCAAGCATTCAGTAGGAAGTAGCTACATATATTTGTGTACTACACGCTGCTGTTCACAATGTGAACGACAAAGCAACATTTATATAACACTACTATAAATTATTGTCACTCTAAAAGAGAAAAAATCGCAATTACATTTCCGGAAATTCAAAGTAAAAAAAAAACAAATTTTCAAGAACTACATTTATTTAGGAAATATTTGATTGTCGCCTTTGTGAGTGACTCAATCGTAATAGTAAGTAGTTACTTAAACTTTGTGCATAATATTAACATTTCAATAACTCCGTGTTATTCTTTCAGAGGTGAACCAACTTTGGAGTATTTCATGCGCTACCAGATCGCCAAATTGCGTTCAAACTGAACCGATAGTTTGGAGCAACTTTTGACTTCTCACTTTCGAAGAACCGTTAAGGTAATGCCGGCGCCGCCGAGACGCGGAAATGGTCAATGGTTCCGTACCTACATCGCTTATGACTTCCAACTTCTAAGGAAACAAGTTCAATTTAATAGGAGAAGAAATTGACAGCTTATTTTTTCTATTCTGTGTTGGTCCTTTTTATATAAATACACTAGCCGTTTCGCGCCCGCTTTGCTGGACGAATTAAAATAAATTTTATGTTTCATTATTTTATTTTTTTTCATATTTTTATTATTCTTCTTTTTAACTTCCCGCTAAGAAAATTGAAATATTTCGAAAATCGAGTTTTTAACAGATATTGACGTTTAGAGGTTCTAGGAAGCCTCCCCGAATGTTTCCGCGGTGAAGTCCGTATGGATAAATTTTCATAAAAGTAAAACAGCAATAAAAAAATGAAGGAACGTTAGAATTCGAAAAATAAATAGCCATAAACCATCTAGGAAAAATCGCATCGAATGGTGGTAGTTTCATGTCGATACGATCAGTGGTTTAGGCGTGATTGAGCCTCAAACGAAGACCATTTTCATTATACATATATATATAGATATATTTTAATTAAAACTACAACGTTTTGCCTGTTCTTTTGTAAGAGTTGGATTATAATGTAAGTATGTGTTTTATCCCTTAGCGCTACTAAACCCTTAATAAAAACTAAATCTGTGAGCCCTGATTTTGTCATCTTACTTATAAAAATGTATTTAAACTGATATACTTTATGTAGGAAAGATTAAGGTTTCCATAATAATTTATAGAAGCCTAAAAAAGTTAAGAATGTCTTTGTTTATGCAGACCTTATACTTTAGAACTTAGTATCACATATGTGAAATTATTTACGACAGCGTCATGTTTTTAAGTGCACGTTAGTCTTAAAAACTAAACAATGATAAGTGAAAAAATTGAACTCTAGAACAGAGTGTCTTCCCCCTTAAGCGGCCCATATATCTACAATAATATTGCACAATATAGTAGTACTGTGTAGGGTTAGTATTGCGCAATATTTCTATATTATCTCATATAGTTTTTGAAATCGTTTTCTTAAGTTAATGTTAAGTCCTTTAAAAGTCTTTCGTGAGTGTAGACTGGTCTTTTTTTAAACCATTCTTTGGTCCATATTCGTTTTTTTATTTTCTCAACAAAATCACTAGCATGGCTGCATAGCCATAACTTCGTCGTCTGACACGTTTCTCTCATGAAAATATTGACGTGAATGGTTTGTTAATCTTATTACTAAATATTATTGAACGTTTGGATTCAATTTTGGTATTTAATATTATTGCACAATAAAAATATTGTGCAAAATTATTGGAGATGTATGGACCGGACCGCCTTAATAGAGACTGTAAGTAGTATTATTGAAGCCTTTCTTATTCGTAAATTAGGTTAGACTTAAATTACTTATTAGTCTTAAGTTAGGCTATATCGTAATATTTTACACAATTATTACACGACAATTTATTTAAAAAAATACGACATCAATTTAAAATACCCTTTCTATCTTGTTACCATTAATACGTTGTTTGAAAACAATGAAGAAAATGTAGCAAACATTTCACGACAAATCCGTCCATTATCAGCGAGCTTGAACAATTTCTGATAAGTAACATTTCACATAGGCGATTCAATTTCGTGAATAGCAAGTAATCGTGCGTAAAGATGTTACGTCAATCGACATTCGACAGTTACGGAATACTGATGATACCAAATGAACTTAAAACCGTTACACGCTTTTTAAATCGTCTATTTTACGCTTCTTTTATTCTAACACTTGCTAGTGCCACTGAGTTGCTGTATTTATACATACAATGTTGAATTAATATACATGTATTCTCATTGAAAAGTATGCGGTTTATACAATTTTTGCACCACAAAAATATTTGTAAACTTCTAACAACTAACCATTCAACATATGCGTCATAGATGATAGAAAATATGGACATTTGACATACATTCTTTTGAATAGAATGATGGGGTGTTTAAGAACCTGTATGTAAAGCCCGTTTGTATAAGTTGGAATAAATAATTATTTATAACTCTTAGCAAAAGTAAAACTAATTATTGTACAATATATTTTTAAACGGTACATGTTTGCTTAAGCCTTTCGAGTTAGAGTTAGGGCGAGCACTTGAATAATTATACTGTTTTTCTTAGGTCCAACCCATCTATAAATTAATAAGAACTTTGAAAATTTAGAAGTGTACGTGTAAGCGTTCCCACAGACGTTCATATTAATATAGTTAGAAGATCAGAACCAGTACACAGTGTTGATAAAACTTAAATACTTGTAACTTTCTTGTTTTATTATCTTATCTTAGGCAATTGGGAAGTATGAATTTTCGTAAGTTATAAGCAATAAACATTATTATAGCCTTCCTTTTAAAAGAATACTTACATAATATACGTTTTTGTATTCTATGTCCTGATTAATTCTTTTTTAAATTTGGTGTACCTTTCCTTGTTAGTTCTCATGTGCGTGTCTGCCTTATTCCCCCATTGACATATACACAAATAGCATATAGAATATATGTATATACTGGCGTACTTTGTGACTTCCACGTTATATTAATTGATAAAGTCATCTATTCTGAACCCGATTCAAGCATCGCGTGACCGACAAACGTAGGCCTTATCGTAATTGCTCCTCCGTGTCTGATTATGTAAGTAACATTCAATAATCCTTTAAGCTAGATTCGTCTTTATACTCATGTAATACAGGAGATTTTTGAATGAGCAATTTCAAGATTTAGTAGGAAGCGTCCTGGTGTTTCGCCTTGTTTACATCCTTATCTTTTTACGTCAGGCAATTAGGAGTATTTAATGGCGATCAAGTTTCAGAGCAGAAAGTTTTTCTCATTAGAAATAGTATTATTACTAAATATATCAACTAAAAACTATATAATTTTTTTGCAAGTTTGTTCACCCTTAAGAAAAACGCATTAAAGAAAACTGAGATATTATTATTTATTTCAATCATTTTAATTTATTAAAAAAAGCCTGTACGAGTATTAGGCAGAGAGATATTTCTTTGTTTCACTAATAATTTGTATTTATTAACAAAAAATAATTATATTTACGTCCAGGAACCATAATTTTTTGCTGAGAATCCAGTCATCAGGCGTAAATAAAAGAAGTTTTTATTTATTTAGGAACATTTTATGGATAAAAAATTAATTTTTATTTTTATGTATGACAATACTGCCGAAAGTTCTGACAGAACCCTTTAAATACAATGTCCAAATATAAAATTGTAACAAAATTGTAGTTTCGCTTGTTTGTTGATGAATTTAAAATAACTGTACCGTGTACAAGTGTGTACCGCGACGTTGCCCGCTCATTATTTTCACGGTTGCAAGCTCCCATCAAGAAGAGCACACACTGTTTTAGAAAAACTATTCCAACGTATATCTCTTGTATTGTCCATATTTTAAACGTCGAATATTTGTACTTTTAAAAAGTGTACTGCTTTTTACGTACAACATGTTTAGTTTTTCTACAATCATAAACAAAATAAAGGATTTAAAAATAAAAACAGTTCTGGCGTTTCTTGGAGCAGTTTTTCAAGAGTATAAAGAGTATGAAGAGTAAAATAATTATTGTTTTATGCAAGAAGGAATAAAGCTACTAAGTTTAAGATTGTTGTCACAAGATGGAAATATCTAATAAGTTTTATAATTCTTTATTTATCAAAGTTATTTAAAATTTTAAAAATCGAAGATAATTTAAAATTCAAACTTCGAAAAGCTTTCGTCATTTAGACTCATTCAAACAGTGCATTGGGGACTTTTACAAATTTAAGCAACAATATTTATCGCAGTATAAAATCGCCTTTACGCAAAATCAGGTAAATATTTCGTAGAGGGCGCTCAAGGTGCGCTCAGTCGGGATAATTTCACATTACTTCAGCCAGTTCTTAATGATCGGTATTGTCTGGATCGCTCTCTTTATTTTCTTCTATATAATGGAAAATGTTTTTACATAGGCTTCATTTTGGAAGGTTTTATAATTTTAAACTAAATTTAGCATTTGCAATTAAATAATTTGAGTCTTTTATCTCAATGAAATTGTTTCGTTCAAAGATTTATTATAAAAGTAAGACACAATAAAAGTGTTGTTTTGAACAAAGCTTAAAGAATTGATGACAATTTTCGACTATAAATCAGTTAATAAAAACAATGAGATTTTCTGTGAGCTCATACACATTAGAGTAACTGCCGTTATATCTTTTAATCAACACAAAAGTATCAAGTTTTTTCTTCTCTGACTGCTCAGACAAAGCAGACAAGAAGTTGGTAATTAACTTACACGTTTGAACAATAAAATAAATACGTATTCCAAATAAGTAAATAGCTTCGGTTTGGTGTTTACTTTTAAGGTCTTCTGTCTAAATAATTAAAGTTCTCGAGTAACTATAAATTAAGCAAGTTAATGAATTTCGTGAGGCCTCGCTCGGATCTTAAATTAGATGCGGTTTAATCTGGTTTTACGTATTTTTAGTGAAATTTAAGGGTAAATGTAAATCGTTTGTCAGCGTTTAAAAAATAGTGGTGTTGCGTGCTTTTGTGGTTCGGATTGTTTACAAGTTATACGCTTAGCGATTTGTGAAGCAAATAAAAATATTTATTTAATAGTATAGTGAGCAACATACAATCTACATTACTAGAGAAATAATACAGAAAAACAATCACCAGCAACGCTGAATTTCAGTCGTCCCATACTATATTGGAGTGACAGCTTCTCCCATTACACACATTAATTAAAAAATAGGGCATAAAACATGAGACAATCCAACTTAATTCCTAACCCTAACTGGATAAACTGGCCTTCCAAAAGGCATTTTTATAATGAGGAAGGTCCTGCTCTTCCTCCGACGTAAAAGGATCTTCGAGCAGTCTAACCACTGACTGGCCCAAAAACCTTAGTGGCTAAAGTTATATATACACTCTTAGCGGTCAGAATATCTTTGTTATTACGTTTCACGGTAGACATTTGCATTGTAACCATATGTGCAGGTTGGAATAAACGCCAAAATACACGAAAATTACTAAAACAACTGCTGACATAACATTTTTATTTCAGTATAACTTAATAACGAAATGTTTTTATCTCTACATTGCACGTTATCAGACATTCTTTCCCAACTTGTACCACCCCCGAAGCAATTAAACAGGCAGTCTATGCGTGGTCTTATCAACGATTACGCGTCGCTATCTCTACCGTAGCCGATTATAAGTATCGCGTGTTTACTTTGTTATTTAAAGGCAATTTTACTTAGTAACCAGGTTATGCCGTCAGCTGAAAGAAAATTGTATACTATTTACTAAGTCTATATTTAAACTTCCTCTTTTTATTTTTACAGGTTTATAGCACATGACTACCAACGCAATGATCGTTGAAGTGAAAATATTCTTGTTCATACGTTGACACGATTAATATTATAGCTGATCTGAATATTTATAAATCACTTGAGAGATTTTTTGGCGAACTGTTATTATCATAGTTGTCCAAGGTATGGGCCTTGTATATGTGCTTTAATGTTTATTAAAGCACTTAGTATCAAGCGCTGTAAAACTTTTTTGACTGAGTAGTTTTTCTATGAAGTTCTACGAAGTATAGTCAATACTAAAGATTTCAGTGTAAGTTGATATTCCTTTATATACTTATGTCTACTCAAAGCCTATGTGTTGACCCAGGGGCTTCAGCGTGCGAACTTCAACTCATCATAGCACATGGACAGCCTTGGACTTTCTTCTGTCTTCTGTCTATGTGCGCGTTTAACACCCGCTAGTGCGGTGAAGGAAACCGGCACCCGTTAGACAAAAAGTCGACGGCATGTGTCAGGCACACCTACTTGCCTATTAGAAAAAAACGAATGATTCCGAAACTTATACAGAAATCTGAGGTTCAAACCTAAAAGGTTGTAGCGCCACTGGTTTCTTTAAATTTGCAACTTATTTAATAGGTTGAGTTGAAGTGATATTTCCATATATTTTTAGCAAATGTTAATATTAGATTAATTTTTGAAATTGAAAGGTCTAAGCGTAAGTGTATCAAGAAAGTAATCAAATGTCGATCGATTGTGTTACGAAGGTATCCTTCACAATTATCCGCTCGGCTAGACACCGCCCTTATCTTCACGAGCAGGCTCTCTTGGCTGAGCTGTATGCGTCTGTCGAAATAGGTCACCGTTGATGCTGACTGTACTTTATTTTTGTTTATTTTATTTTGGTGTCCTTAAAATTTAAGAGTAATATAGTAAATAATGATGAGCAATGTTTTTAAACTTAATAATTTGTGACTTCTAACGGCATATACATAATATAACTTAAATTATAAATTAACGTGATGACTTAAACATTTTTTTAGTTCAATAAAAAAACTATATACTATTATAAAAAGTAGGTCCGGTTCACCCCTAAATTTATTTTAAGACTTTTATTATAGAATTCTTTTTTGGTTTTTTTAATGATACAGCATACAAAAATACACTTATTTTTACCCCTATTTCTTATTCTACGATCAAACCCTATTTTTTATTATACTTTTTTTTAATACTAAAAAACCCTTAACATTTAGGGGGATGAAAAATCTATGTAGTCCGATTCGCAGACCTAACCGATATACAAACAAAATGTTACGAAAATCGGAGTTTCATTACAAACACCATGACAAGAGGATTTTATATATTAAGATTAGCTTCTTTTTAAATTGTGTTTACGCAATACAACTTTAATATACTAAATGAAAGTAATTTATAAATAAAGCAAAAAAATATTATAATCTAATCATTCCAATCATCTAATTATTTTTCAGATTAAAAACCAAACAAAATGTTTGTGAACGTTTGCCCTTTAGTATGCAAGATCAGATCAGGAAGAAAGGCCAAAATTGTTAATCAAGGGTTCCGGAAGTTCACTATTATAGCCTTTTAAACCGTTGCCAGTTAAAATCTCACCCTACCAATAAGGAATAGTGTTCAGCCCTGCGATTCTGTAACTCACTTCATGAACTCACACAGCGGTTTTCGCATCGGCGGTCGCTCTCAAATCAGTCGTGAAGCAGTCATTTTATGATTTGGCATTCTGAAAAGTTGGAAGCTTGTACTTTATTTTTATCAGAATGCCAAATCATAAAATGACTGCTTCACGACTGATTTGAGAGCGACCGCCGATGCGAAAACCGCTGTGTGAGTTCGTGAAGTGAGTTACAGAATCGCAGGGCTGTAAGGTCCCGAACTGTTGATAAATAGAAAGCTTCCCACCCTTTCAGTACCTAATAACCGGTATAAGCTCACTATATAAGCGATGTAATAACTCGCCCGTCTGCACATTGGTATTCAGCAGGCGGTTTCGCCACTCCGCTATATCTTTTTATATCTTCGCGCGGGCTTAATAAGCGACTATATTGACCTTAGGCCTGGTATTCACGACTCTTCCGGTTCTAAAAATATCAGTTATAAGATATTTAGAACGTTATAAGACTGGTAAGTTATTAACTATTCCCTGAAAGAGATCGCTACATCAAAAGTCACCCATTGCACTCCACCTAGATGTTTCGTATTTTTATTCTGTTTTCTAATAAGGTTAATGAAGAATAATTTGAAGGAGACTTGAGTACCGACGACACGAATCAGGTTTTAAATTTTTTCGAAAGTATTAATTAGAGATTGCCGTCACCGACAGATACGCAGAATTTTTTCTCATCTGGTTTTCTAAACGCAAAAGATGATTCCTAATTCTCAATTAAAAGTTTTTCAAAGTCAACCTATTCGTGAATTCTTTGACCTCCCTTTCATCCCAAGACCTTTGCACCAATCACCCTAAACGATATCAAAAGTGGTTTGCGGTCCAATATTATGGATCCAACGTAAAACCTAACGTCGTTACGTGAGTTTTACGTTATATTACCCGTTAAGGTGTTATAACATTACGCTTACTTTACGGCCGGTAGGAGTTTGCACCCAATCTTCCTGTAACAGTGAAATATCTCCTTAATATATTTTTTATCGATCTTATAATGTGTTTTATATAGTTGGAATCTGGAGGGTACCACATTGCCACGGAAGAAGTCGACTGGAAGCCTAAAGCAAATCGTGCACGCACCGATCAGACAACGAAGAAGCGCAAATAAGGTTGGAAAGATCTGATACTAATTGAAGGAGGTGCCAACGACGATGAGACTGACCTAACTTAGAAGACTCAGGACAGACACAAGAAGGAAGCCAAAAGGTTCTTGGATATAGCGAGAGATTATTACTATATCTTATACATTTTATCGATATTAGTAGTATAAAGTAGGTAAAAGTTTATGTAACCAAAATTATTATATCTATATTGGTGTGTTGTATAAAAACTGTTACGGTTAGTTGTATGCTCATTGCGTTGATAAAAGAGGCTCTGGAAATTGCAGAAACATTGATATAATAATAACATGTATAAACATCAATAAAGGTAGTATTTCCAATTCAAAATGTATCATGTTTAAGGCTACTACTAAAGCATGAAAGTCGAAAATAATTATGAGTAAACCTTGCTCCTTATTTATTTTCAATACCTTTATACCCGCTAAACCAACTTCATTACCATTTAATTTCGCAAAAAATATTGACTAGGCGAGCCCGTCAAACATCCCGACTTTTTATATTTCAAAAGAACCCTTTGTTTAAACAACATGACATCAAAGCGTTATTGGCTGGCTCGTTTGTATGTGTGACGTCGAGAAAAATTTCTTTCACTTTCTTTGACGGAGAAAAGATATCTTGAGTAAATAACTTAAATAACGGCAGGAATATATTGGTTACTACAAAGGTTATGTCTTATTACGTTTGATATTTCACGCTGCGAATCTTTTTGTAATTTCTGTATTTATATAACAAAGAAAATATTATAAGTATATAAATGTTAACAGATCTGTTTAAGAACTAAAATGCAAATTGTGATGCCATTTGCGGTCCAAAACAGTTTTATAGCCATTGATCAAGTATTTTTAGCAAAAGCATTTAACAAAAGTTTAAAAAAAATTATCAGACCTAATAAACTATTAAAGAAAAAGAAATCTCTCAGACTATAAAGTTTCAGCAAACACAGATTCATTAATAACCACACTACTAAAAGTAATAAGTGTTCGGACGATCAATAGCCAAAGAAGCGTATAATTAATGACCAATCTCCGAGGATACCGGCACTTACTGTAATTAATTAAACTCAACTGCAAACGCAGCACGCGACTAGCGTCATCTCGACGTCTTTTCATTGTTTTAACTTCTTCAAGGTATCTTTCAAGTTAGGATTCGAGCCAAATAATTCTTAGATATAAATAAACAAGGCTTCCTCTATTTTTATCTATAATCTCAACATTTTTGATTGTTTATGTTAAATAGTTTATATAAAACTAACGTATCAGATATTGATAGATATAGTCTTCGGCTCTAAATACTAAAACAATAATATTACTAGAAGTACATTGTTTTTTTTTTAAAGACAATTCACACCAATTGACCTAGTCCCATGCTAAACTGGTGAAGCTTGTGTTATGGGTACTAGGCAGCGGATATACATACATATTATAGATATATAGACATATAAATACATTTTTATGGATGGATGGATTCGCAGTCTACTAACCACTAGACCAATGAGTCATCGTGTTGTGTCAGTATGTATAAATATGGATTTTTACTGTAAAGTTAACTTAGCTAAATATTTTCTTCTAGATTCTGATAGGCCGCATCGCATTATCTATATAAATGTAAATATAAAATTTCCTAAAGGAAAGTAATTAAATTTTATGAACATCAAAGTTATAACATATAAATGAAGTATATTAATTAGCGGTAATGGAGGCTCGTTCATAGAAATTGCGATCTTAATAATTTTTAATTTAACCGCGAAGAGAACTTTCGCAATTCAGCCTAATGGAATCTTTTAACAGCAATAAATCTTGGTACCAATGAAATTGTATAAAAATTATGTAAATCACATAAAATTTGACTGTCCATAAAATTAATATTGCTTGGGTATCTCGAATTATTTGAAGAAAATTTTGAATAAAATATGATGGATTTGGATTTAAATTCAACGAGTCTATAATAATGTTTTAATAGAGAGCTTTGAAAATATTCTTTGTGTAAACTGACGTGTAAACTGTCTTTACTACTACTTTTGTAAACTAACTTTGACGACTCATTGGTCTAGTGGTTAGTACCCCTGACTGCGAATCCATGGGTCCCGGGTTCGATCCCCGGCTGAGACGAACATCCATGTGATGAGCATTTGGTGTTGCCCTTAGGTCTTGGGTGTTTAAATCTGTATTTATATGTCTATCTATCTATAATATGTATGTATATCCGTTGCCTAGTACCCATAACACAAGCTTCACCAGCTTAGCATGGGACTAGGTCAATTGGTGTCAATTGTCTTTAAAAAAAAAAACTTTTTTGTAATCTACCGAAATAAAAAATCAAAAACTGTACACAGAGGTAGATATTTTACTGTTACGTAATTATTATTATTTACATATTAAATCTTTTGAGTTCCAAAGTTTACCCTAATGGGGTATATTTGACCCCCTTGTAAGGTTTCCTGGATTTCAACCCAAAACATTTGTTATGCTGAGTTTCGATGTGAAGAAAGCGAAGCCCCTGAAACAAATCCCAATCAAATTAATTTAAAGTGACTATTGAATGTTATGTACTCATATAATAACGATACCTTTTTATAAAAGCCAATTTATAATGACTTTGCTGGGTTTCTTTCCCTTTAAACCTCTGAATTTTTCTTCTATACTGCTTAAGTACCCACACCTTATTATAAAGGTGCGGAGAGAACGAACTTATTTGCTCGTATTTCTGAATAAGGGAATCCCTTCAAAAGTCTGTTCATCAGAAACCTTTTAAGTGAACTAATTGCGCGGTTCAAAGTAATTCTTGATCGCAATTTTCAGAATAATACACAAAGTTTTATGTATAAAAAATACATGGTTAAGTTTTCGATATAATTTGAAATGTAAATTGTAATTTCTATATTATAACCTAGAATAGGTTAAGGAATTATAATAATATCTTATAGTTAGAAATCCACTGAAAACTATTGTTGAGAAACAAACCACAAACAACTGTAGCTACGGCGTAGACATTATAGTAACCGTTACAAATCATAATATATGCCATATCTGGCAAGGTTATTTCAGTATTCCGATATACACTTAAATATACTTTACTTAAAATTCCACAATCTAACTATATAAAAGGCATGAGAAAGACAAATTTCTATATCTCTTTTTTTTATTTTGAGGCAAGATATTTGGGTCTTTCCCGACAATGATTTCTTTCTCGTACGGTGACGAGCAAGTGAAAATTGCGCACAATGAAAGGAAAATTCATAGCACAGCAAAGGTTGGAACCTCTGCGTTGAGAGTCGTATGCTTAACTACTATAACAATGCTTAAAGTTTATCAAAATAATATTTTACGTAGCTTTTATTGAATCTTATGAATTAGTAATTAAAGGCGAAAGTAATTGTGCTATACAGAAGGAGGCTCAACGGGATGGGAGCTTTTAGACCTAATCTCTTCTGAATAGGGGACGAGGCGCCTTGTGTCTTCCTTATCTGATCGATTGCCTATAACACTTATATATGTAGAATAGTGTATATTTTAGCAATCCAAGTGTTATACAACGATAGTTTACTAGAGAGATAAATAGATATTTATTTTCATATTTGTAATTCCCACCAGAGGACATGCCATGCGTAGAATCGGTAGTAAATAGATTTTTCAAGGGTAAACAAGAAATTGTATGTAGAAACATTTTGGGGATACGTGTGCCAGAGTGACGAGCGCTCAACTGAAGAGTGAGATGAACAAACACGGGTGCTGGAACGTAATGTGTTTGCGTTGCAGGCTTTATGATAGACGTAGGCTTCGATATGGTCCAATTTGTTTTATATGGCGTTTTATTAGTGAATAATGTGTGTGAATAAATAGTAGGGCACAGGGCACCGACTGTCAAATGTATGGATACCACAGGTATAACACTGAGCGAGCTATGAGCATATAAGTAATAGACGAATTTTAAGGAAATAATGTTCAATATTAGGTTAAGAGGCATCTTTATAGGATTTGCTATAAGGGTCATACAAAAAGTTGTCAAAAGAAATAGGTAGTAGTGTTTAATCATTCGGGTTACCAATACCATTTACGAAAGCTATTTTATATCTCTGACGACTACATAGTCGGGGAATTATCTAGAAAACATTAAAAAAAAATAGTAGGGCATAGATTTATTTGAAAATTGATTGATTTAATACGCCTGTAAAAAGAAAAAAGAAATCAGCGGCGCTGCAACCTTTTTAGGTCTTGGCCTCAGATTTTTGAATCTGTTTCATGATCATTTTTAAATCTAATAGGCAAGTAGGTGATCAGCGTCCAGTGCCTGACACACGCCGTCGACTTTTTGGGTCTAAGACATGTCGGTTTCCTCACGATGTTTTACTTCACCGTTCGAGCAAATGTTAAGAAACATAGAAAGAAAGTCCATTGGTGCACAGCCGGGGATCGAACCTACGACCTCAGGTATGAGAGTCGCACGCTGAAGCCACTAGGGCAACACTGCTCTGTTAGTACGCCAGTAATAGTTAATTTTCATAGACGTAGACATAAAGTATAAGCTCCTCCCGGCAACTAGCTAGCAAGTCTCCTGCTGCCAGGTGTCCATGGGCGGTCGTAAGAGAGTTAACTCTAAGAGACATGCCTTCTCTTCTCGCATAAAAAAGCTGATACCCGAAGTGTAACTTTAGTAAGCAAAGTTTTGTTTGGGCCTGTGGTTTGTGTTATATAATACCTTGTTAAAAGTTCGGTGTAACGTTACTAGAAACTATTATTTTACTCCTATTAACGAAGTTTGTAAAACGAATAAATATAATGATTACATTATAATCTAAGCAAGATGATGGAAGAAATGATTTAAAAACGCCACGACTCATCCCTTGCAGACGTGAGCTCCATACGTTGTGTACATTGAGGACCCTAATTTAACTCTCGGAAAGTCACTGTTTATTTTACTTTGCACCGGACTCGACTTAGTTATTCTCTGTTCATTATGATATCCGAACCCGTGTCGGGTTAATTAAAAAGTTCTATTATGAAAATTATTACTATGTAGCTTTTAAATGTAGTATCTGTAAGGCTTTATTAATTGGTTGAGTAATATTTAAAAAGTGAAAACATTTATAATCGATTGATGACAGTAGTGCAATAATTGGACCCACTAGTGACGTTAAAGATAATAAAATAGTTTTTATAAAAAGATAAAATTTAAAAACATAAACACATCAAACCGCCGCGCCAGCACTATTCGTTTCCAACAATGTAAGATCTTTACAACCCAACATCTCATTTAACGTGACCAAGATATTTGCAGGACTTTATGGCGTTATAAAGCCTCGCCCTCGCGATCATTACTTAACACCATCATTTCTGTTTAGAGGGCACACCTTTGTCTACAAAGTCGGTTAATTTATGGCGCGTCACACCGGCCTGTCTTATTCACCGCTTTGAATGGGGAAAATTTGTAATTGCTCCATTTGTTTTGTTGAGCGGTGGGTTTTGGATTGTCTCTGCTTATTTATTTGCTTCACTGACGGTGCTTGAGCGTCAATATAATGGTCCTGTTTTATGTCTGTATATGATTACGTCATGAGCTACCAACGACTCACCACAGATTCGCGCTGGGAACACAACACTATTAGGTTACGTGATTCACACCTTAAGACTAGCCAGTATGATTGTACCGGAGCAATCAGAGAGAGACTAAAATTTATATATTTTTGTTACAATTCGTAATACCTTTGCCATACATATACATAATATATTAAGTTTTATTGTCTCACAAAGTTTTTAATGTGTATGTGTGTGAAGTGATGTATGTAAACCATTGGAGTAATCAACGTTTATTTGCTTCTTTTTCGTCATCGATAAAAATATTTAAAACGCAATATTATGTTCGCTCAAACATTGAAATAGACCGGAACAAACACCAATACAAAACCACTCATCAAAATCGGGATTTTCATAGACGACTTCACAAGTATATTTACCGAGATTCCAATTTAACTCTCGCTTCGTAAAATCCAAAGCAATGTTTGTTTGTTTATTCACAAATTCAGCTTCACTTTCGTTTGGAACCTCGTTTTGGCACACGATCTTATACACAAATAGGTAGGCTGCCAACTAACTTTCACTTTCTGGCTGGATTCCAATTTGGGGATATTGGTAAGGTTTTATTCCATAAATATATGGTTGAGAAAAAGTTAAATATCAATCGATGTCAATGTAATTTGTAAAAAAAACTATTTTAATAATTAACAGAACAAAATTGGTTCGTCATTCAGATGGAAAGCGCACATTGCGTTTTTAATTAATTAAAAATAAATGCTAAATGTATTTGGTATGTCTATAATTTATAGTATACTTTTTGTTAAAGCCTAAAACCACAAATGTTAGAAGTATAAATTATGCTTAACATACTAAGTTGAATACTGAACTGATTTCATAACCGCATTTGTCCGCGTTTTTTACCCACAATAGCAAAGAAGCAGGAGGCCTACTGATGTAAAGAACCGCCCATGGACATTGACACTGCCAGAAAGTACGCAAATGTGTTGCCAGCCTTTTAAGAATTGGTACGGTCTTTTCATGAAGGACCCTATGTCAAGTTGGATCGGAAATACTTCAGTGGGCAGCGGGTTCCACTCAAAATAATTTTAAAAATCAAATCGATCGGTTGTGATCTTTTTCCTGATTAATAACTGGACTACTGTTTTAGTAGATAACGTCACAAATAAGTGAGAGTCCTTAGTTCGATTCCCGTTAAAATCATAATTTTATCTTATTTTTTACAAAGTTAGCATTTCAAATGTACAAGTAGAGATAACTTTAGGTATTATATCTAGGAATTTAATGCATTATTTAGTCTATAATATAGCAGCAATATTTTATGGACAGCAGGACAGTTGTCGACTATTCGGCGCGTTGCTTTCATTTGATTTCGAATTTGTTGCGAAGTCCTTTCAAAACGGTTGCCTCTAGTAAATAGAATCTTTTATTATTGAAGTGTTGCGCATATCGAATTTTAAAAAAGGAACAAAGTGCAAAGCTTTCCTATGTCTTCATTTCTTTTCAAAGACGTTTTATCATTGTCAAAAAGTTTCGGTTAAGATGACAAAAACAGTAAACATACGTGAGAAAAACTTATCTTAAGATTTATTTAAAAAAGTTAACATCATCCTTAGTAAAATAACATTAAAGATAATGAAAAGTATATCATTAATTCAGTCGATTTCTAAAAAGGGTAATTTCACTAGCACACATGTATGAGATTAAAAAGCTATTCGCTTAAACTTTAATTAAGAAAATGGAATTTAGCGTCCCTTAAATAATATTAATGTTATTAACTTCTATTTAAGTTAGCTTAAAATACAATAAGCAAGTAAAAATCTAAGCGATTAATACAATGTTGGCAGTAATGATATAAGATTTATGTTGAAAGATTATCCCGATGCATATATAGTTAAGATAATGGAATCACGAAAGCCAAAACAGTTACACTAACTAATGAACATAAAATTATATGTGTACAATATTATGTAATCCTTATGAACACAAATTGTATGTGATAAGCTATATTGTGTTGTAACAGGATATTAAAGGTACCTATATACTGTATCTACATTTTGTGTTAAGGCAATTAAGATGTCAGAAGAATCGTTTTTATTTCGATGTAACAATGTAAATTAAAGGTTTTGTTTTTATTAAACGTTTATTAAAATATATTAGAATTATAAAATTACATATTAATTCATATATGAGAATCTGGCCTTAAGACATTATAGTGTAATCTTTGTTAAATCTGTTACAACAACACGGAATAAATTAGTCTGTTATCCTTAAGTTGTTAAATGTAGTAAAGCCAAAGTTACGTGACTTAAACTTTGACTGTATACATAAGACTTTACATATATATTGGTGAGTTATCATTAAATACTTTGTTCTTAAATTTGCATAGATGAGTATTACAATAGAATTTTCGTTCGATTTTTCATTGTTTATTAGTCACACACTTGTAAGTAGGCATCGCATTTAAAGAATAGATAATAGTCCAGTCATTACGTCGGAAAAATCGGGTTAGAAATGAAAATTGAAACGACAATTTGAACCTAAGCTTTTCTAGCCGCCCCCCCCACGTAATATCCAAAATTTGGCTTTCTCGGTTCATTTTCATTTCCAAATGTATATAATGACTGGACTATAATGTGAATTGAATTTTATATAAGTACATATTAGGAACTATTAGGAAGAACAAAATATAAGATTTATCGCCAAATATATCGCTTAACTTAGTACTAATGGTACTTGAATACATCACCGATTGTTGAATGTTAAGTTATGAAGCGTTATGTAATCTTATATACAATTCCTTTGTGACTGGCACCTGCTAGGAATCTTTACTTGACGTTAATGTTTTATTACATGAGTTGGTAATTTTGAAGCTTTAAATATATAGCTATAGTTTTAGGTTAAATAAGATGTAGTGTAAGATTAGTAATAGTGTAAGCACTAACGAAATATCATTTTTTTTGACAGTAAAAACAATGTCTGAATTTGATTTCTTTACTTTTTGGCTTGATTTGGTCGAGAAAAGCTAGCAAGCAACTCTGAAGAATTTAAAATCCAAATTACAAAATTTTAATGGATCGAAAAAAACGATATCTATTTGACAAACTCTTTTAAAATGTTGTATATTTTTCATTACTTATTTATAAAATATTACCTAATTAAAGACAAAACGAGAAGGTACAAATCCATATCCACTATCGTTAACATCCGCTGAGCAGTTTAAGCTTTGCCACACTTATAATAATTACGATAACATTCTTACTCAATTTCCCTAGTTTCATCAAGTTATAACCGTTAAGTTAGCAATAAAGCTGGTAATAATTTACCTATAACGTGCGTTGTCTCTATAGCGAATATCCCGACTCGCTATAAAACGCACGCGTTTGCACGATTATCGTATGTAGGGATATATCGCAATGTTTATTGTCGACTGTTTACTATGTTGAATTGAGAAAAAACTGGAATAGTGTTTCTAATGGTCGGCTTTTTATGTATGATTTAATAAGTACCTATTTAGATCGTTATAATAATCATGTAAACAAATATAGCCTCCTTAGTGCAGACTTGACAAATAGTTGTTATTCTAATTTTAAGATTGACAAATATTTTTAAAACTGCCTTTAAAAGAATTGATGGTCATAACTTTTTACACATACTATTAGTATTAACTATCAAGTGTTGAGTACATTAGTATAATGAGTTATAGACTTAGGGTAACATATTTAATGTTATTCCTTTAATTGTGATATAAAGGAAGCTGCAAATATTTGCTAGTAACCCAATTTTGAAAACAAACACAATCTGAGTTGAAACATTTGGAGGTTATCAGAACATGTCCCCGTGATACCCTACAGTAAGATCATGAGATAAGTGTTTCGTTCCCCAAAATGGGACGGAAAATCCACAGCTTCATTAGCATAGCGGAGTCAGCACTACCTTTTATTTGTAGACTTAACTTACTTAACTCGGAAAACGAATTTCCTTATAAATGTATTTCGCGGGTGAAGTCGCTTTTATGAAGAATTTGAAAGACGACTACTGGTAGATTTGATGATATCTATGGATTTGATAGTGGGTCATAAGGGCTACTACATTACTACTACTAGCATATATTACTCGTTTTATATGTCTAAAAAATAAGATTTTTCTTAATTGTTTTCTTTGTACAATATATTAAGAAAACGATTTGATTAATGCAAGCTGTAGTGCATCTGTTTGTAAGGTCCATTATCTCACATTTCAAACTATTCTTAGTTTTGTCTAAGCGTATTTAACAATAAGCTTATATTTCAAAACAAATACCATTTTAATTTATTTATCGTAATTGTATTCTCATTTTAAATATTTGAAAATTATCTTAAATTTGTCTCCTTTATTCTAATTATATTATACGCAAAGCAAAATTAGATTAAAGGTATGACTATCTCAAAATGAGCCCATCAAAGTTTCGCAAGATTCTATCTTTATTTGAAAATGGAATTGGAGGAAACTTTTCAAGCTAATGTAATATCACGATGCTCATTCCATTTTGGCAATAATTTATATTTCAAGCTTTGATTCGTTTGACGTCTCTGTAAATTAACTACGGAAATAAATTTAGAACCTTTGAGAGAAATTGTGTTAATTTTAATATAATTTGGATACATTAAAATTTTATTTGTGGCAAGCAATAAATAATTTGTTAAATGCTTTATTGAATATTGAATATTTTAGTACACCATTTTTTTAATGGAAACTGAAAAGAAACATTACTACCACTAAAATAAAAGAGCAAGCAAGAAGAGAAAAGGCACTAAACTATTAATAGTTTACCAAGCATTTTTATACATAATGTATTGTTTGTCTACGTATCTATGATTATAGATTTTGTATTTCATATTGTATCATTACTATTTAAAATGTATGTTCTTACTATTTTAGCTAGAGTAATTAGATTAATTAATTAGAGGTATTTTCTTGTTAGCTTATAAGGAGATATTGCAAGTTTGCGGCAAGACTATTGGGTATTCTGTACGTCAAGTTGCAGGCTGTGGGTCGGTTGTCAGTAGGCTGTCATTCACAGTGGGCCTCTAGCGGTGTGAGGGTATGTCTAAAGTGTTTGTTCTTGCATATATACTTATCTCTGGAGAACTGTTTGAAAATTTCTACTATCTCTCTACTACTGTACACACGTACAAAGTGTTTTTATTTATCTACACTTCGTTGCAAATAAAAGAAACACAATACATAAAAATTATAAGGGATGCAACTGGCGGCCTCATCGCTAATAAGCGATCTCTTTCAGGCAACCCTAGTTAAGAGAAAAACTAAAAAAAAGACACATGATGCGTGCGAGAAGTGCAGAATCCTTAATCTAAAGTAATACCTACAAAAAAAAAATATTAATAACAAACTAAAAACTAAAAACTTAAAAACTTAAAAAATGAAGGATGTCGTAGAAGCGTCATTCGTAATATAAATAACATCCATAGGGACAGTCATCACCCATGATCAGGCTTTAATACTAGTTATATGTACTAGGTATTTTCGGCTTAAAGATTTTATAAGAGAAAAGGCTCGCATCGGGCAACCCAGTTTAAGGGGATTAAATTTTAATAACTAATATATGTTATAATAATAATAATGTGCTCAAAATTTATGTTTATCTTAATTCTATATTCAACCGATCATCGTGACTCTAGCCTTCGATTTTCACTTGAAGTTCAGACCATTGCTCCGAAGACAAAATCACCATTAAGTTAAAGGGTAATTAAACCCGGCGAAACTTCCTTGTCTCGCCTGCACGGCGCTAACACACAGTTTTGTGGGTTAAATTAAACGATACAGCGGTTTGGAGCCGCTCAACACCTACAGTAGTAGGTACAAGATTACACCAAAGGGAGCAAAAATAAAAAATACTGAATTTTAAAAACGTAAATTGTTATTAATACAATTGACCAATGACAAACCTATTGCTTAGGGTTATCAGTTCGAATTAATAGACCCAGGTTCAGAGTCCATCGTCCAAAATATGTTACGTGTTGGTAAAATAATAATCAAAAATAATTGCAATAATAGTCCTGTCATTTAAGCTTAAATTAGGTAAGAATCTCGGAATTCGAGATACCCAGCTGTAAGTCTGTAAATACTTGTATATTGACACCCTAAATATACAAGTATTAATATTATTTATTTAATACATATACATCGTTACACTCATCCCATAAAGCTCCTATTTCGTTTGATGATTTAAAAAAAATATCAACTGAAATTTTTAGTTTTGTTATAAATTTTGAAAGTTATTCAAATAAATGTTTGTTAATATAAACTATTATGATACGACCTAAAACTTATGCAGTGTTTTATTTAAGAGTCATAAATTAGATTTATAGATTATTGTAGTAGTACAAAAGATTTTATACAATTTTTTTTAAAAACAAGAGTTTTATTTTCCGTGAATTTGTGAAATATATTGATATTTTACAATGATCTAAAGGGCATAAGGGCAAATATACCGATTACATTATTATGAGCCGTAAAATTCTCTACGAAATTCGAACATTTTATAGCTTGCCTAAATGCCAGTGACCTTATGGCTACAGGAAACCTAAAGTTTAACAGCCATTCAAAGTTCGTGTACGTTATTTGAAGAGATTCAATTTAGTATGGAAACTTTGTGGATGATTTTTCCAGACACAAGAAAAAAGTATTTTAAAAATATCTGGGTACCTACCAAGCGGTTTTTATTTCTTATATATGATATAAAGAATAGATAGTGCTGGTCTTATCTATTTTATTTTTTACTAAGCTAAATGAATACGAAGTTAATAATTTGGATTTTTTTTAATTTCTCATATAAACAAGTATTGCAAGAGTCATTTGTACCACACGGTAGCAATTTGAACGCAGCGGAGGCAAATTGGTTCCTTTCATGTCAATTTCCGGAATGTCTCATTACAATCGGTAGTTGCTCCTTGTTTTGTCGGTTCACAGAGTCGCTCTTAATTATATCGCCGAAGTATCTGAGAAATAGTCCTGGTATTTTTCTTTACTACTTTTTATCACTCATCAACTACCATATGCGTTAGAATAAGGTAACTGTTTAAAAATAAGTTTTTATCAGATCCATTATAAGAAGATATTTACTAATATAAAAAATAATATATACTGTAGGAAACATATGGTTATCAAATCTATTTATAAGATACCATTTAGTTAATTGTACACTCAATACAAAAATAGTCAGCACCAATTTATTTTCTACAGTATTTAATTTCAACAAAGTATCCATTCCCAGAACCTAACATCTCTAAGAATGCGCTTCTTTTGTTTTCTTAGCAGCTATTAAATGTCTCCGATTCTCCAATGTTAGCGACAGTGCACTAACAAGAAACGTAACACGGACTCTTTTAAACAGGTTTATTTACTTCGACCTATCCACTGCCTTATAAATTGGAGCAAATTCTTCACAAAGCACTTTTAATGAGACCTTCGAGGGCTGATGCGAGAACTTTTCTCTTCTTTCTTCTTACCTGCTTGAATTATGATATCATCTTTCCACTTTCGTGTCTGCAATAAATCGAGCGTTCAAATTGAAATAAGATCTACTGTGTTTCAAAATAAAGAAGCCCTTAGATACTTTTTCATTACTTACCTGTCAACGTTGATTTGTTGTGTCCTCGATTTGATTGGCAACCTACTTACATTTCATCTTTTACGTTTCCGCTTTTGCTGCTACAATTTTAGAGTATGTTTATTGTTTTTACCAGTAATATAAAGAGGGTTCGATGATGTGAACAAAAATAATTCTCATCTGGTCTTTCTTTTATAAAAAACTAGCTGACCTGGCTAACTTCGTTCCGCCCTACAACCTTATAATATCGTTGTTATTTAATTTAACTTATTTTAGGATTTCATTAATTTTAAGTATTACATTAATACAACTTTTTGCAAATACAGAAATGTTTTATTGCTTGCCATTGCGAAAGAAGAATGGCAGTTTTACACATTAGGCATCTTCTCTCTAGCGTCAATATGGCGATACTGCATGTTAAGCACTTTCTGATATCCAACATCTTTTGATCAGGATCAAAGCATGGTTATGCATCTCCTCATTCACCTCAAGATCGGAATTTCTTGAACTGACACGAATTCGACGTAAAATGATGCGTAGTTTTGTCAACAGATGGCACCATATAGTTTTTGCATTCGTAAAATTAATTAATTAATTAATTGTTATTCGATAACTTATCCGATATTTTATTGCTTATTCTGCTATTCGGGACGGAAACAAATCGAACAAATCAAAAACCATGGCAATCGGTCCAGCCGTTCTCGAGTTATAAGTGTTGTAACAAACACGACTTTCTTTTATATATATAGATTGTGTCCTCAGATACTTCAAAACTATGTAGTTCTTCGATTCATTCTGTTCAATATGAGTTTTACTCTATCCTACCTCATCTTAAACAGCCGCAGTATCGTTGAATAGGATCGTCAAGTACCAAAATTTCAAGTCGCAAGTTGGTCGGAAAATTCTGGAACAAATTCGATTTCCAACATCTCGAAACTTGAAGAGCCGCCGCCGTCATCTGTCAATGGCAGAGGCGGATTTACTTTTAAAACACGTCATTATTTTTTTATTAGAGTGCGTGAGAAAAAAATGTACTTATTTCGCGCTCCGCTGGTCTGAAAATGTGACATCAGTGAGTGTGAAGGCGTAAGACGAGCGTATAAGCACAGTAGAGGCACGGATGTAAGACAAATTGTACACTTAAGATAGAACAGCTGTTTTCTTGTAAATTGACGTTATTTATGCGTAACGTATAAACGTATTAAATGATTAAACACCCTTAGAATATAAACATTTGCCCTAAAATGGTCATTCAAGTCAAAAACATTAGTACAATTGCCCAATGTTTTAACAATTTCCACGGTCTTATTTTTATAAAACATAAGTTTATTTTTCACGATTTACGGCCTTAACGCTGAATTATGACAGCAAGTGCGAATAGAGCGGCACGATATAATTTAATATTATTAACACACACACATCAGAGTATTACTAACATTTTTATTTATACCATGTTATAAGTGTGTGTTGAAATTTACGACGCTCAGTATCTCACCCTGTTTACGGTCAGCGGTTTTTATTTGAGCGACGTATAAAACAACGCGCTAAGTACTGTATTAGGTCATATCGGGATCGCTATAACCAGGCTAAAAGCTTTTCTTATGTTATTTCTGATTTTATGGTCCTATTCGAGTGATGTATATTTAAGTTTAGGTTTGGATTCTGGCACAAAAAAGCTTTTAGTCATTTAAGTATTCAAGTTTATTGGTTTTTGTAAGTTTCAAGGATGTTTTGACCGTAAACAATGAAAGATTCAAGAACTAAACGATAGAGACTAAACATATGGGCACAATTAACTGACCGATATGGAGACATTATCCCGTGTTATCCAAAGATTCTATATGAACCCATGAGAGCATGAGAAAAATATGTTTAGGGTAAAAATAAACATCCATGATCACGTTAACAATTAATATATTCCATAAGCCAAAAAACAAACAGTGTTGCTACATGAAAAACATTAATATTCGCATGAGGCTCTCAGGTGTCAAAGGCGAATTTAATGATGTGGCAACACAGCCACAGTGTAACGGTAGAACGTTGTGCCTTTGTTAATTATTGTTATTATGTTCGTTAATTTGTCATTTCACGGTAGACTGTGTGACGGTGATTTTGAGTAATGGCAGCTTTACAATCAATTACAGCTTTTTAAACTCGATGTTTATGCTATGATTTACGGCTCAATGAAAGCTTTTTTAGCTGTAATATATCGTTCTATGCAAATTAATATTTATTTTTCTTAATATATAACTTTAAAACCTGTTATATCAAAAATCACATACCTTGTAAAATAATGTTTTTTTTTTAATTTGCACTTTTCGATACTGTTGTAAACAAGTCATATACTATTTAAAATTTAATATTAAAATCGATTAAAACGTATCATCCCTAATATTCCCATGAGTGAAAGAAAATTGAAATTTCCTAAGAAGATTCGGATAGTTAATGTAAGAATGAAAGGGTTTAAAGACAGACTTGTTTTAAATCCCCAGTGCCTTCAAGCCGCGAGGAATGAAAAAGCATTTTAATATTATACATTTATTGATATCAAATGCTTAAAAAATTCTTTACCAACTCAATGTAACTGAATCTGATCGGAATAGACGTTATAGCTTATTTTGATTAAATATATTTGTTAAAACAGTATACATATAATTCAAAGAAAAATTAACAAATAATACAAAAAAACTTACTAGTATAATAAGTCTTACATTCATTTAAGTATGTGAATAAATGTTTTTTTAATCGTTATATTAGCTTAGGTCTTAAAAAGAATGAATTATTTTACAGAAATTCAAGACATAAAATTCAAACCCTAAAAAAATCTGAATAGTAAGTAGTTTCCAAAGCGTTCAAAGTTTTTACAGCTCAATGCATTATCTAAAAGATCTATAAAAGAGAACATTGATTTTATGGTTTCCCATCTGCGCTAGATAACGGCTTAAAATAACGACAATAGATAGAACGAGCGCCTTATTGCTTTAAAAACTTCATGGATGATTTTTATAATACTTATTATAAGCTTCATAGCAAAGAGATTGGAGGCTGTATGTCTTTTATAGTACGTATCATATAACACGTTTTTTGTAAAATAAATTAGGCAAATTGCATTTTAATATTAATATGTCAGGTCTGTGTGTTGCTTTAAAATATAGAGTCATCTGATTCAGATGTTTTTATTTTCCTACACTTGACTCAACATATGAAATATCCGTTACTCAAGAAGCAAAGTTAGCAACGAATACTTATACAAAATACCTTAAAGTAACATTTTTTAGAATTAAATAATAAACCGCAGTTATTTTGTATAGAATAGTCAGCATTACACAAAACATATAGCTACAAGTAAAAGGTAAGTTGTATATCGAAAATTCAGAATTTCACGGTACACGGCGTATTCCCGATCGCGGGGGAAACAGTTTCAAGATTGATATTTGATCCTTTGGGGTCGTGTAGCCTCCAGCGACACAGGGAAATGAACCGCTAGACACGGAAGAGACTATCCCATGCTAAATTTTTATACTGATATTTAGTTCTATTTATGTGAAGGTATATTTCGTAAACTCTTACGATAATCAGTAACGTCAATCATTAAAAACGTTTATGACTGTATTTAACAGGTTTCTTTTGTTTTGATACAATATCTATTATAAATGAAGTTAAAGTCATAAAAATTCAAATACGGCAGAGTTCATAAAATTATTTCGAGTCAAGATGAATGAGGAGATTTTTTCTTTCACTGTACAATGTCATTGTTCTTACTAATTATGAAACTCGGAGAAGGCTGACGTCTTGACATAAAGAACTTTATAACCGCTATTTAAATTCGAAGAAATTTTCATTTTGCGAATACTGTTTTACTTAAGAAAATAATCCATTTGAATGAATCAAATCTTGTGAAAAATCAAACTTGGAAGGTTTAAAATCTCTAACAAGATAAATTAAAGCTATATTAATTTATAGTTAAAAGTGTGGTATTTGAGTATTTTTGTCGCTTATGTTTGGTCAGCTCACGTGATCTATAGTCATTTCAAACTATGTAATATGCAATAAGTATTACATAGTACCTATTAAAATATTAATGTTTTGAAATATGATACAATGTTAATAAAAGTATATAAAATTATAGCTATAGATTAACACAACCGCTAAAATATTTTATTGAACAGCAATTCTGAAAATGTTTCAGATGAAAAAATAATTGTTGGACATTTAATTGAGTAATAAAGCACTGGGCAAGCGAAAGGGGAAGCGAGCACCAGATGTGATATAATATTTGTCAGAGTTATAGGGTATCATTTGTATTATTTAATAACAACAGTGATTTTTTATGTTGTATAATAATTTTATCATCTTCGCAATTTCGTGTGGAATATTTGTGAATATCATGCATTTGTAAGCATAAAACATAATTCAAGTATATTTATCACAGTACTTTTTTTAAACAAAAAATTAGTAGAGGGTGAAACTTTAGTGAAAACGAATGCCAATATGGAGCTACGCCGTAGATGGTCGTAGCAACATTGATCATTATTGCTACGTCGAGTAACGTTGTTTCTTACCTGTTTCACCTTATGTACCTCTACTACCGCTACCTTCCCTTAGCTTAGATTTTACCTGTAACCAAAGAAAAACATAATTTAGTGTGTGTTATCAAATGAATACTATAAAGACAATATATGCATCATCTATATAATTGAATAAATAGAGCTATCTATATATTTGTTCACTGTTTTAATTTGAACATTACTTTGGGTCTGTTTGATTATGAATAGCTCTTAGTGATGATAATCCATTTAAAAGGATATACAGTACAAATGTAGATTTTATAAAAAATATATAGAATATACAATACGAGTGCTTTTCAGCTATCTTGGTCAGTAAATAATGTGTTATAAATTCGCGTAAACATTGGTTTAATCAGTTTTATTGTATTATGTAGTACTTGTGTAAACCAGGGTCAATATTAATAGCTAGTTTGTATTATAACGACAAAAAGTAATTTATAAATTCAACGTAAGCCGAACTTTAGCCATCTTCCGCGATAAAAACGTTTTACTTTTATTATTGAATTTATGCCTATCTAAAGCGAAAAGTAATTCCACTTTTATCAAACTTTTACAAAGTTCCGAAAATTATAGAAAATTTTATTGAATATCGTTTTAACGATACAAAAAATGTTTTAAGAAATACGAGTTTGATCTTTTAATTTTTTTATGAAAGTAGATGTACTCTCTATTAATTAAGGATAAAAATGAAGTTTCATTCATAAAAATTGTTTAGAATCAGTTTAGTACATTAAAGTGTGGAAATAGCAATAATGAAAATATTCAAAATTTATGCTCATGAATCATTATTCTTAAAGATAAATTTAAAAAAAAACGCCGTCACAAAGTTTTAAATTGACATTAATGATAATATAATGATAGCTAATTATTAGTTACATAATAAAAAACCATAATTATGTTTCCAGTCCAATCCAGTATTTCACTATTTGATATTTCTGTAATACAAAAACTAAATCATATTTACAACCGAATATAAGTTTTTAAATTTTAAACTCAAAAGAATTTATTTGAATATAAAAAGGCTATTTTAAGGCAAATTAATTTGCGACAAAAGTGTAGGTACTTGTTGTATTCAAACGAGCTAGCGTGATCAGTGGGTTTCCAATACTCATTAAATTGTGTTTATTTTGGTCACCCATCCGCGACCCTTATGCTCCACCCGCCTTAGATTAAACAGACATTATTGACTTTTATTAAAATATTTTAATCAATATTCAGAGTTCATTTCAGTCATGAGTTCAGTCGTCAGTTCATGTCAGTGACGCTTAATTACTATTCAAGTAAACACTAGCATAAAAGCTGGGTATAACCACGAACATAAACTAACTTATTCTTGATGAACTACTGACTAAACGTACGCCTGATCTCGTACGTATCAGAATGGAAAGTATATAATTTTTAACTCGCATCTATCTATCCCAAAACGGCCAATAGCTCAAGCATGAAAATCAAAGTTTTGGTTTAAAATATTTGTTTGGATAGCCGTATTAATTATTCAGAGGTCATTTGTCATTGGTGACGGTGACTTTATTGCTCTTTGGGTAAATATTAAATATTGTATGTCGATTTAGGTTGGGGTTGGTATTTTCATTACTCTTTATTGATTTATGACAATATTAATTCCGTAGTCAATTAATGCTTGTAAGAGGAATTTGTGTAAATAAGTTTGAAACGAACATAGTATACACACGTAAAATATTTTTAAGGTTTGTTACATAACTTTTGATTCATTACTAACAATCGTTAAAAATCTTTTGTGTTTATAGTTAATACAAGTAATAAAAAGTAAGTTATTAAACGTAAATAGCATTGAGAAATATGTCTATATTTTGATACCATAAAATGTTGATTTCATTTATTTCAACAATACTTTTTTTAAGTAGTTTGATTCATGTTGTCATAAAGTAAACGACGAATAAATGATAAAGGTAAAAATACTTTGTATAATAAACGATTAAGCCCTCAACATTAATGTTTATCATAAATGTCGCAGTACGGAGCAATTTGCAAACAATTATGGTGTCGGTACACGAAATACTCAGGGCTAGTGCACTCCACGTGTATGCACAAAAGCACTCCGATAGTAATTGAAAAGGAATGAGTCATTTTAATAGCTATCTTTATCATTGTATATTTTCTCTTTTGCATTTTAATAAACGTTAAAATAATATGCAATTTTCAATATTACCTTTATGTAAAGAAAATTAAGTGAATTAAAAATGTACTACCATTTCCGAATACAATCATTTGTTTAAGCTTTTAGCTCTTTCTTAAAATCCCTAGAACAGTCATTTACATATATTTTTTAATTAATAATAGTGAACATGCAAATCATATTACATTTGTATCTTACATACTAGTTAGGATACTTTTCTTGATAAACTTTCGAATTTTTGTAAGTTGTACTGCTAATAGCAATTAATTAAAGGAATAACAGTTAAATGAATAGCGAGTCCGTATTAAAGTATCGTTAAGGTTGTTTATGTTTAATTAACTTTTTATGGAGTAGTGTGGCGTGCCGACCTATGTTAATTCGTTTAGTTTGCTATTTCATCAAATGACATAGATAAATAGGGTTTTCACGGTAGATTAAAATAGTGTTTTACTATCCGAAGGCAAATGGAATGAGCCATTGCGCATATATGTAGCCAAATATAACGTCATAGTTACGACCATATTATTTTAAATAAAAGGTTAACGACACATCTAACCTAACCGAGGACGTAATAGATACTTGGTTGCATAATTTTTTTTACAATAAATTTGTATGTTTGGCCTCTTTTGATTTGGTCTATGTCTATGCAGCGGATTGAGTTAATACATTATGTAGCATTGAGATCGACATCAACTGTAGCCCTTTTTCATAATATTGGTCGTATTAATTCTTTTAATAGCGTTCAGTGTTTTTACTCGGTCGTTTTGCAAAGATTAATTAATATTATTATAAATGATTAATTAATATTTCCTAAATACTGTGTATTATAAATAATTAAAAAAGTGTTGACAGCCCTATGAATTAGTAATTAAACAGAACATAAGTTTCATGGCGCGGTGGCGTGTTAGACTTCGCAACAATATTATTGTGACAATACATCAATTTACCACTTCACATCGACATAAACACAACTAGCGCTTGGTTTTAATTATTTTTTTTTATGTCTGACGCGAATGTTGAGCAACATTCTTGGTAATAAATTTGTTGTTTGAAAAATAGCATAGTTGAATGTCAAGTATATATTTTAGTTCCTTTGTAGTAGTTTGTTAGTATCTTTCTGTTGATACAATTTCGAACAAAGGCACTTTGTAGGAAGGCTTTATTTATTTATTTACACTTCGCTATCACAATATACAAAATCATAACATATAAAAAAAAAGCACGTTACATAAGTTATAAGGTACCGCGCGGCCTTATCGCTAACCATCGATTTCTTCCATATTAATGGAACAATAAAAAAAGAAACACCTACAGAGGGTAAAGTACAAGACGTGCATAATTAATTAACAAAATAAAACTCAAAATAACATGTACCTATAGCTAAAATTAAATAAAGTAAAATATAAATAATAATATGTATAAACAAAAATTTAAAAGCTAATCCGAAGGTTAATTGAGTCACAATTAATATATATATAAGTAGTAGCTAATTACGAGGCAGAAGAAAAATGATCAAAAAGAAGATTTTTTAATAATTTTAAAGACTCGTCTGATATCAATTGGTAAGGAATTCCATTCCACACTTTGCACAGTAAAGGAGGAGTGATAGAATTCAGTTTTAAGGTTATTATGCATTACGCAGAAATTCGGATTACTAATACGTTGAAACTATATAAATTATTTTAAAGCAGATCATGTTAATACAAGCTTATTAAATCAAGTGAAACTATTCGACTGCGATCTTTAGCAAAAGGGAAAGTACTCGTAAAACTGAAACTTTCTCCGTAATATAGAACTAAATCACGGTTGGCCAATTTAGGAGTTTGAAGTCGTCTCTAAATCTATTCTAATGGCTCATATAACTTCATATAACCGCAAAAGGGACGATGTGTTTTAAGTAAATTAAATTCGACTTTAATTAATACGTACAATATTTGTCTGTTCCAGCTATTCATTGTATTCCTTTCCACGAAGTTGGTTTTAGAATATGATTGGAATTTATAGTAAAGGATATGAATCGATTGTAACTATATACTTTTAAATATCTCTTAACTATTTTAATTACGTCAATTAGTATATTATATTCTGTAGTAGTTAATGTTAATGTTAATCATACTAAAACGCTTAACATGTAATATTTTAGTATTATATAGTGTGTACATTAGTAACACTTTAGTAGTATAGATGAATCCACAGATTCAGTCATGAATTTTGTAATTTTGTACTCTCGACTTCGATTATCAAGAATCGAGTGAAGAGTCGATATAAAACATAAATAAATGTAAGACCCGTGTTGCCAGGCCAGTGAATTATCCCCAGTGAAATAAACCCAAAAACAGTCTCGAAGGATCTCAATGCATAACTCCAGAGCCCGCGTAAGGGATCCGTCTTCCGAGTCGTTAGAGCGAATAATGTTTCCAACTATTTATTTAGAACACCCCATTGTGAATTGGAAAGTAGATCGAATAGCAACACCGCCTTTGAGACGTATTTTGTTTTGTCGAGCGTGTGTTTTTGAGCAATTCTTGGAACTTACGTCTTGTGCAATGCTTAGTCGATATATATGTACTACATTCTAAGTTATAAATTGTATATACAATTATACGACGATAAGAAATTTTATTTGAGGAATGTCTGAAAGATGTCGTTTGTTTTTTAAAGTGAAACTTTTATTACATCGTCACAAACTCGTGTATATAATTGATAAGTATTATGTATGTCGTACTCTCTAAGACACAGAGTTCAATAAAAATATTAGTTGGAGACTTAGTCCACTTTTATTATTTCCCATTATTATTCCAATTTTCCAAGTATAAAATTAAGATTGATAAAGCGATTTTTATACCCTTAATGGAATATTATTCCAAAAAAGTTTAGTTAAATGTCTATAATGTGAAAAAAAGTTTAACTTTTACCGTGGTTTCATAAAACCACACAATCCTTTTTTAAATTTGATAGTGACAAGTTTAATTCAACCTCTAAATTAATTAAAAAAACTTCCGCAATGGTATGTCTGTAAATGTTTTACCTGAAATAAATCAAATGAAAGCATAAAAAGAGAGTTCTGGAATATTCTAATAACCATTCCAAAATTGGTTTATGAAAACTAATTTCATCCAAGCTCCCACAAAGTGCGTCTACGCTACACTACTTCAAACAAACTCATTAGTTCGTAATAAATACTTACCATATGTTTATGAACGAGAAATACGTATCTCTTTCAGTGAAAATTAGTTTTCTAATAACGTTTGATATTCATGTTTGTGATATGCGGTCAGTTTGTGTATATTATCAAGTGCATATTTGTATATATTATATTTTACTTGAAATTAAATGTTAATGAGGGCTCTAGCTTTTTGAACTGCATTTGATTTGAATATGTAATAGATATATCCATTGGAACAGGTATAGCAAGCTAATCAATGAATCTGTTTAATAAAGAGAGGGAGGAGGAGTAGGGAGAGTATGCGTACTAAAAAATACTACTGTTTTTAGTCCGCGTTTTACAGTAGTAAATAGAGGGTAGTCTATTTTGTCAGTTGAAATGTTACTCTTTCGTATTTTATTGAGGTAATTAGGACTTGTATCCTTATAATATGCAAGTGGAATCTATGATTAGTTGTTACTAAGTTAATTTCAATAAAAAATGTCGTAAAAAATATTTTTTGTGAAATATTCAGAACCCGATTATACGTATTTGTAAGCAAACCACAATTCAGAAACAAATCCTCGCGTACAGCTCTCATGCAATGTAAAATGTATGTATCTGGAGAATATTTTAAAGCTGTCTCCTCGATATCACGGAAACAAAACGGATCCCAGGATATACGGTTTACGGTTACTGGATGTGATACGAAAATAAGCTTCTTTCATAGCGCTCTAAATTGTCTATACACTGGTATAATCAAACTTGTAGTATGTAATTTATCAGTAAAGTTATACAGATATTGCTCATCTAAAAATAAACGTTTCTTTAATCACTGTCAATTGATGAAAACTACATTTAAATTCAACGCATAGTTTAAAAGATGTATACAAATAAAGATTATTAAAGATATCTTATATGAGTGCTACCATTTTATAGTATAATTTTGTATGTTTTCAAAAAATAAGATAATGATTTTTAAATGCTTTCCTACAACTAAAAACATGGTACTTAACTAACAGAATTCTAATTAAATACTTCTAACTGTATGTGTAATGTTACGCTAGATGCTTCTTTTAATAAAGTCGCTTAAAATCCCATGTTTAGTAGGAAAACAAGCTGTTCTCTTAGTCTCTTTGGACCAAAATTGTCTTGTTCGGAACGCTCTTAACTTTCGCCAACATTGAGTTTACCCTAAGTTAGTTTATTTTTAAATTTTATCTGCATGAGCTTTTAGTCTTTTGACATATTTTTTTACAACTCGAAGAGCTTTCAAAGAGTTGTTTAAACTCTGTGTATTAATATTGAAATACTTTATGCGCTTACTGCTATTTTGTTTTTTCAACGCTCGTCGTACTGTTTAGAAAACGGATTTCAGAAAATATTACTTGTTTTAATTAACGTTTATTCACATATACTTTTTCATGCATTTCAAATCAAATTGCCAATTCTGCGCGCATCACAGGAAGTGTGGTAACAGGTTGACTAAAACTTATATATACAAAGATACTCATTGCAGTAACAGCTAGTATTGCCAGCTTGATTTACTTTTTAATAGCCCGATAGATGGCAAAATTTCCCCAAGATAGCCTCCTTTACTACTTTAGATTTTATGAGCTTAAAACGTGAAATAATCTATTTTAGACAGTGCTCGATATAGGCTCAAAAAATGCATGCGTTTATCCTATCTACTTTCCTTTTTATAAAGAAAATGCTTGTTAAATTATTTGGTCAGACTGTCATAAAATGACTCATTCGAATTATAATTTGATAATGAATTAAGGCAATGGAATAAACAATGTTTAGAAATCTAAACATTGCTATCCATATATCGGAATTTTAGCTTGATTAGTTTATATCGAGTACGCGGCAGTGTTATTTGGTATTTAGCTAATTCCTATTCAAATCCGTTTCTGATTGGGAATCGTATTATGGAAGATTTTAATGACTGCCAGTATTGTGTATTCTCTGCTTTATGGTATTTATCGATTTCCAATAACCTATTTTCGGGTTAAATTGTTGTCAGTGTTTAACTTCTATTATTTATGACACTTAATTAATTCACATTTTTTTATTATAATTTAAGTATAGCTTATGTACGTTTTCGTTTTTTGTTGAAATTGTTTAGTAAATTACAGTAGAAATAATTTTTAAATATATTTAATGTTTCAATAGAATTAACTATTTTAGGAATTAGTTTCAACAATTTAAGTAAATTTTACTAAGTTAGTAAATGTCGTTGTTGTTTAATGATTAGGTGTTAAAATTACAGAAAACTTATCATGTATAAATTAAAAATGATTGATGAACCAGATCTCATGTCTGCCTGAGCCCCGTAAAAAAATCTTTAAACGAACTATAAGGAATTTGCGTACAGATGAGGTGTGTCACCTCTCATTAGTATTCCTTACGAGTGCCTCCTACGAACTCCCTAAGCGCCCCCAGATTCTATTTCCCTGTTTACTGTTCATTTAATTGGCTTCTTAATTGATTAAGTGCCTGATTTTATCTCCTTGAGTTAATAGATGATATATAATGATAAAGTAGTTACAAGATGCCTTGAAAATAAAAGTTTTCTGTGTTGACTATTTTGTTATGGTTTCTAGAAACATGTAAGGTATAAGTTAATACTGTGGAACATCGTGTTAGTGTTACAGGCCCGTCATCTAAAACGTCAAACTTAAATCTAGTTACAACAGCTGTCACACCATTATTTTTGTTTGAGTGTTGTTAGCGCTCAATACGAGATTGTGACTTAAGATAAGAAAGGAATATGGATCATAATATAGTGAAAAGAGTAGATAAAAATCGGTTGTCTGTAAAGTCGGTTTACTGACGATAGTTGAACGTGACAACGTCATAAGAAAATACTGATGAAATGGTTGCTTTTCTAAATAGAAAATTTAAATTGTATTTGTTTGATAGATATTATGTATGGATATAGAGAAGGAGGTAAACATAAATCACAATTTAATTTATCAAGTTACATTTGTACGCATAAATACAATTATGTCAATTTTTTGTGCCTCTTTGTCGCTCGTTCCGCGCTCTCTCTTGCACTTCCAGCCTTAAATGGAACGCCTCAGAGCGAGGTAACGCCGCATGAGTCATGTTTTTTCGTGCGTGCAGCCGGCTCCATCGAATTATTAGACGTTGTCACGTCAAAAAATTAAGAAATATTTATATTTCAGATTACGATAAACGTAAATAGTATAATAATAACTACACTAGTTCTTATAAGTATTATTTTAATAACAAAAGTATTATCCTAAGCATAAATCAAGTAATTAAAACCAATACATAAAACATAGCAAACTTTACCTATAGCAGGTAGAAAACTCAACAAAAGAGGGATGATTCAGTATTTTTCTCCAAACTTCCCTCGGAATAAACTTGATAATAATTTAGCAAACAAAAACAAAGTACATGAGGGGTTTTATAGAGTAGAGAGCAACATAATTACCGGCCGATGAGTTACAGCACTTTATTACCTCACCTTTTGTCGGCAATATTAATGTAGACTCGCTACCTGTGTAGGGCCGCTCTTATTAGTACGAGTTTATAATCTGTGGGCTATATTCGTAGTCTGTGAAATTTTATTTCGTTCTACTTTTTTATTGGAACCGCCTTTTTTCATTTCCTTTAGTTTGTCACTGGCATACAATTAAGAGACAGTGAAAAACGTTCTATAAGCCTCTAATAGTTAAGTTGGCTTTATTATTTAATTTTACATGATATAGTAATTAGTAACCATGATTAATGTTTACATATGTTCAATATGACTCGACGATGCAAAGCATTTTTTTTCTATTTGAATTGTATTCATACCGAGAAAATATTCCATACTGAAGCGCAAGACAGTCGCGGGTACAAGCCAGTCAATAATGAAACGGCATATCGACCAAAACTCTGCAATATATGTAAGATAATATTATATATGTTACGAGTTTCCCTCGCTCCAAATAAAGAACTTTTTACATCAAAAACTTTCAGATTTGTACGTGAGTTCGACTATATGAAATGATTATTCGGTTGTGATACTTATTTATCAGTATATGTGGTGTGTTTCAATAAATAATTTGACTAAACCTTTATGTTGTATTTAGTGTTAAAGAATATATGTTTTACTAAAGGCGATCTAAATTATGCTTAACGATTCATCTTTTTTGTTAAGTATTATTAAGATCTGTCCATTAGAAATGAACAGTGTCTCACTATAAAGTCAATTCCATTCCACATCTACATTAAATTTTATAAGCAGGGTAGAATTGTATTAAGAATTTCTAGTTTTTTCTCAATTAGACTACGGAATCTAAGAAACATGGCTGGTTATTTAGGCACTGCGAGCGTGTCCCAAGTTCAAAGCAGCTACTGGATTAAACAACCATACTTTATTTATTTTGCAAATATGTGAAATGCAATGGTGGAAGTCAAAGCTGGTACATTGGTAATACAAAAAGGCCAAACCGTTTGTAAAATTATATGTAAAATAGTAAGTAACGCAGCTTATTTAATATTTGCCTAGACGATATAAATTTGTTTAGTTTTTCTTTGTATTTCAGTTATCCTGTAAGTAATATCGTTATACGTATTACACTAATACGCTGTTCGTCAAACTTCTGTGATTAATATCAGTATAATAGTGGTCACGAAATCATTCCATACATAACAAAAGCGAGATTTGGGACCATTGTAAGAGCCGCATCGCTAATGGATTAGTGGTGAGGTGACCGGTGACAATGGCATAGAGTCGCTGGATGCGACGGAAATTGCTCTGCGCCAACCAAATTTGTTGCATGATTATCGCTTTTGGTTGTCTAGGCTTTGTACTTGTGGAAAGATAATTTTATTAGAAATGGCTTTGCAAAAGAGTAAAGATATTTCCTATGAATACAACTTTAATATAGCTTTGACGAGAAAGATATTCCATACGTTTATATACCTATAGTTTAAACAAATGTTATTCGAACTATGTTCGAGTTTCTGTTTAGTTCCAAATACGTCCTAGGAGCGCTAATAATACACATATGTAACAAATTATAAACATTTTATTACTCTGTTTGCGTAAACAAGGCCATATTTATTGATTTCAAAACCTATTTAAATATAAATAGATTCCAACTATTTTTATCGTTCATAATCATAATGACACTAAAAATACAATGATTTACCGATAATGGTGACACTAATGGATTACTGGACAACAATGGATGTAGCATAACTAGATGTGACACGCACCGAATAGTAAGGCTCGCTTTTTGTAAGGATGTAAATGCATTTGTCCTGAAAGAAGGAGTACAGGGACAGAGTGTGGAGATTGATTTTCCAATAAAGGACGTTTCAGGACTTCCTGTTCCTTAAGTTAAAGTAAAGGAGTCGAAATATTATATTTATTCGATAATTCCTGCTTTAAAGAACATACCAATTCTTTAAGTGTTCTTTATCGTTCTGGGCGTGCCCACGGGCGGCGAAAGTACTTAACAGGTAAGCATCTTTCCGGTTTGGCTTATTTCCGGTTAAGGTTACTACTGCTAAATCAGTAAAAAAGTAATAAAATATAACCAATGTCCAAACGTTTGATAAAAATTAAAATTGTTTTATTTTGTCTTAATAAATCAAACTCTTTGCTCGACGATTGAAAGCTTCCGATAAATTGCTTTTCATAATGAATGCTTAATGGAAACGATGTGTGGATATAATGGGGTTCATTTTTGTATATAAAAGGACTTCAGATAGTTTTTTTGGGCGTTTTAATATATTAATTTAAGTTATCATCAATACTTGGTTAAACTGGTATGTAATATGCTTAATCTTTAAGAATATTGGATGAGAAAGACTTAATAAAATACTATATAATAAATAAATATTCTAAATAAAACGTTTATTAGAATTTCGAACAGTATTTAATTTATTATGACTACCGAATAGCGATCACATTAAGTAAGAAAATGTTTTCTTGAAAAAGTCTTCTGTTGTTAAAGTGCATTTCATCAACTCTCGATATAATGAAATTCAGTTTAAGAACATACAAATTCAAGATTGTCTTTTGCATTCTGAGCTCTTTGTAGCTCTATGAAAGACAACAAATTGATTTAAATATGGATAATTTGGGATGCGTCAAGTCAAAATTAGTTTAGAACAAAAGTCGGTAAAGTTTTAACGTTACCAAGGGGGCCGTTAATTGGCACAACTTTCATTCGGAAGGGTGACGGATCGCAACGGTGACAAAATACCCAAACTTACTGCCATTTAAATGTAGATTTACTTAAAGCATTTAAAATTTTATTTGAATACTTGGTGCAAAGTTACGCGCGGCTTTGTTTCTGCAGGTTGAATTTGAAATTGGAACTGTCAAAATGACATTCAGTATGCATAAGAAAAAATCTAATAGAGAATGTATGACGTACTTATATTTGAGGTGTTAAAACACATACGTTCATTGTTATAAAAATGTTAGAGTTATTCTATTATTTAATTAACTCTATATTTTTTTGTATTGTAAATATGTAGCTTCATTATTAAAATATTTAATTTACCTCTACGTATAGATTAACATGCCCTGGAAAGATTTTGCTCTGTAATTCACGAATTGTGGTTTTATGTGCATCTATCGTCGCGGAATTTATACTATTCGTTTAATTACTATAACATACAATACTGTAGACAATTGACCTGACAGCGTCATTCAGTACGAAGCTTAGAATTCTAATTTTATTCGCACTCGGAATGTACTTTAAATGTTATATCGAATGGAAATGTTTCGAACTCGCTCTATTGTGTTCGATTGAAGAAATACAAGCGTTTAAGACGCTTATAAACTTTCACGCTTAAGAAAAGAAACAGTATTGTTATAGAAACACAATGCCTATGTAAGATTTTCAAGTAATATTTGTCACTTGAATTTATTTAGGTAAATTCCATCATTTAGATATTACGGTATATAGTGGGGATGTCAATGTTATTTTTATCGATTAAATGGAAGAATCAAAGCACGTTTCTCATAGGAAACGGTAAGATACTTTTCTGATGTTACACAGCACAAAAATACTTGCAAGTTCACGGCTGCTTTTTCAAAACAATCATAAATTAAGTAATAGTAGTCAGTAATTTAAATAGTTCTAAAAACCTACAACTCAAATACACTGACTACTAAAACTCAATTAAAACACGTAGCTACATTTAAATTTACCTGTACCAGCTTACATAAACGGTCATTTACTACAAAATCGCTACAATAAAGAGCGTACCGCCCGAAATTCATGTAAAATTTCGCTTCATTATTTTTAATGGGCACACACGTCAAAATAAACGCGGAAGAATAAAAGAGAGATGACGTTTTATAAACATAACTCAGTTTTTAATACACGCTAGGTTGGTTCTCACGCTTGGCGTGGCGAGCGAACGCGCGGAATATTTTAATGTACCAAGTTCTACTATGGACTACCAAAGGCTCAACAAAAATTCTGAGACTAAAATTTAAGTGTTTAAGAACTTTATGGCTTAACTCTAGCAGTAGTAGTTTTAATATAAAAAATATTGGTTGTTTGTAAAGTAGGTTTACGATCGAGATGTTTACGTGATAACGTCTTATTGGTGATATAAGTTTTTGGGAAGTAAGGAATTAATGAAGATAACAATTTTTTCAAATTTTAAATTACATCTATCGTTTTATTCACACCTTTGATGATAAATTTCGGGTGTAAAATGACAAGTTTACTTATTCGACTATGATATACATTTTTCTTCATACATTCACGGTATGACTGGCAGCGCTCGAGATGAGACGGGAGATCGGTCCGTCTCTCTCTCGTTATACCTGCGATCGCGCTCGTGAGGTTTTGGTGTGACACAAGTTTCTGAACATGTCACCCGACTAAAACGATTTTAAAGACGTTATCACGTCAAAAATTCGTTTTGTAAAGTAACTTGTTAAAACAATAGGAAATTATAAACATAATAGAAGCTGTGAAATATTCTTCATTACGACTGTGCTGTAACGTTCCTCGTGTATCGAGTTCACGATTTCACGGACCAACAGACATCTATGCCTCCCTCCTTTTAAACAACACAAATGTCCCACTTTATCCTTTTTCCTTTGTTCCCCTGGCTTTAATTTATGTACTACACAACTGTCATTTAAGAGGTTATTAAAGCCTATAAGAAGCCTTTTTTAAATTTAAACGATTTTCGTAATGGGGGGAAATTAAAATGCGAATTTTAAATGGATAATTATTATACTCGATGGACGAGGAAAACGTTTTTTTTTAATTTAGTACGGTGTTAACGTTCAGTTTAATAAAGCGAAAAGTATTACGGTTTTATTAACTTTTATTAAAATACTACTTCTTGAGTATAAGCACTTTTAGATACTCAAGTATTTTTGGCAAGGTAGCTTAGGTATTTCTATTACAGTCAAAATCCTCGGACTCTAAAAAGCGAATCAAAATTTCAATTTTATTTTCGACAGCCCAATAAAAAACAAAAGACAATCTTTACACACACTGCGTTGCTGATGAAACCAGTTACTTTAAGTTCCTGACATTCTGAACGCTATAAAGGAAAATCTGCAATATAGGATGTCCTTACGCGAAAAGAAAAACAATCAGTGCTCGTTTACAAACAAGGGAGCAACAGCAATAAAAGCAGACGACGTCTCAATCCGAGACGATCGTTACCGAAGTTACACGATCATTGGCAACATCCGAACGATTCAAATTTCAATACGAATCATTAACATAAAAAGGAAACGATAAACGTTTAAAAATTTTCTATCTCTGTTATTGGTGAAATCAAAAGCTCGTCGTAATTATGTATTACAAAATATTTTTTTGGAATGATTATATAGTTAACTAGCTGACCCAGCATACGTTGTATATTATTTCTAGGAAACATTTTTTTAGTTCAACAAAAATAACTATTAACTATAATAAAAATAGGGGTTGATCGTAGAGGGGTGAAAATTAAGGGTTGTATGTATTTTTGTATGACACATTAAAAAAAAGGAAAAATTGAAATTTCGTAGAAAAAATAAAAATAAAATGTTAGGGGTGGACAACCCTTATCATTTAGGGGTATGAAAAATTGATAGTAGCCGATTCTCAGACCTACTGAATATGCATATAAAATTTGATAAAAATCGGTCAAGCCGTTTCGGAGGAGTATCGTAACTAACATTGACACGAGAATTTTATATATAAGATTATAAATATTTTGATTGTTGACTGGATATTTATTAGCAGGCATGCACAAAATGATTGATTGTAAGGTTACTTCGTAGTGAAATATTTTTCACAGTTAATATTTACATTACCGTTTACATGACGTTTTCTGCGTCAAACTCTATGGTTGAAAATATGTATTAGACATTTTTTGTGGAATACATTTTCGGACCCCATTTTGTCGGAAAGCCTTTGGCCAATAAATAAAAACAACTCAAGTCTTTTACATCATCCTCACAATTAGTGTATACAATTTTGGTATTTCGGGCGACGTAATAAACAAGAAGTTTGCTCGTACAATTTTGACATATGAATTTTGGTGTGGGAAATTTAAATTTGAATTTCCGCCGGTTCGCAGCCTCTGTAATTAGAAGCTAATGAGCACGTACTCTTGCTTTGGGCATTTTTCCCGCTACACATCCTTTTTATTAGCTCGAATATGTTTTTATATGTAACAAACGAAGTATGATTATTAAACTGAGACTTCTATTAAATGCATACATGAAATGTCTTTTTATATAAAAATATTGAGAACAAAACAATTATTAATCTAAATGTTAGAAATGCAAACCCATAACCCATTAACGGAAAAGTAGTCAGACCTTATATATTAGACTAGACGAAGTCAGGCATTATACAAAATAAAGACAAAATCATAATAGGTTATGAGTTTGTTTGCGAGTATCGTGTTATTGGTGATAAATCTTGGTCGCAGGTAAACAGATCGATGGCTCTCATTGGCCGCCGTGCCAAAAAGGTGTACGGAAGAGAACAAAGGCAATTTGTTCTCCGATATTTATAGATTAGAACAAATAGCCTTAATGATCCAGGACTGATCATTATAAATTAGTTTGGCTTCAACATGAACGTACTATTTCACTATGAATGATTAATGCTGTGTTTTTAAAATCGAATCATAGTTTGTGATTCCTGCCCGATTGTGACTTAAACTATAAATATGAAAAATTTGTTTCTCCCGATTTATGAAAATGTTATACAATAAACAAATAATGTAGTTATTTTATTTGTGTGCCGGCATAATGATTATTAAGCCATGATTTTAAAAACTTTATTTAGCAAATATCATACAGAACCAACTTAATAAGGTCAGGGTGAGAAACCCGCAGACCAGGAATTGAGATCAGGTATTTAGTGTTGAAACATGTTATTACAATTTAAAATAAAATTGCAATTGGTGTATTGTAAGTTAACTTCACGAAATTTCCTCATTTAAATCCAGTCCCATCACGCGTACCAAATAAGCCACAATAATTTAGGTCAAAAAATTTCGAGTTGCGTCACGTACCCTCTAATTCGGTTGGGGCTGAAATCCTGCGGGGAATCCACTATATTATTTGGACATAATTCCTTGAGATGAGAGCATTTACCATATTTATTAATCAAATGGAATTGTAATTAAGCATATCTTTTTATGATATACGGTTTATGTTATATGAGGTAATTTGTTTTAGTATTTAAATTGAATAATATTGCGTGTCTGGAAATATTATTTTATATTTTACTCAAGTATTTTATTTAGTGACCGCATGTTCTTTTCTTAACAAATGCAGTTACCTTATCTTGCGATCTTGCTCCTCAAGTGTAGGCACCAAGTATTAACAAAGCGCCTAAACAGGACAAGCTTTTTTATAGCTCTTTGTTAAAACTATGGGCCAACCACGAAGTGACAGCATAGATCATGTGTAGCACATAGAATAGGTGTCATCTACTTTTATATCTATATATATAAAAATGAAACCCGTATACATAACATGAAAACAGTTTGACCGATTTGTCTGATTTTTTTTTTGTTGTGTTTGTAATTGTCAGGAGAAGGTTCTTATAAAAGAAAAAAAGAAACAAATTGCGCGGAAAATTAGAAAATGTAAGAATACTTAACCACCATACAATTCGAACTTTTTGATGTAACCTTATGGCGTTTGACATAACATTGACAGAATGCGTGCAAATATCGTCAAAGAGAATGTAAGAAAAATGAATATCGTTTAAAATAAATGCCAAACAAACAAACAAAGAATGTTGTATAACATAAAGCTTTAGAATAATAAACACTTTGTTTCTGAAATATTTTTTTAATTAATTATACCAATTTGAAATCAATATTCATAGTTAAGACAGGACAACGTCTGTCGGGTCTGCTAGTTAGTTATGAAAATAAACTTGAAAATACGCAAAACACTTGTAAACAATATGCATAGTATTTTATTTTCGGTACTGAATACGTTTACTCTGATTTGTCTGAGGGCTTATTTTTACAACGCCATTGGAACTTTATACTTCAATGTGGCCATAATGATGATTTTATACAATATGATAATTAGAAACCTTTCTCTGATATAGAAACAGGGCGCTTTCTGAATTAATGATGATAATTACGCTAAAATACTTTTAAGCGTTGAAGAAGATTGAAAAGATTCTTTCGATTTTAGATGTCCAGTCAAGTTGAATATCAAATTGTTATTATCAAGCTGTTGAAATAAAACACTATTTTGACCGGATTGAAGTTATGTATTATAAATTTACAACTATTTAACATAATTTTAAATTTATCCGACGTTTCGCGTGCTTTACAGCGTGCGTGGTCATGGTGACTGAAGACAAAAGATGTTGAATGTCAAAAAGTATCACAGCTGCAGAGAAAGTTGCATTATCTGTATTTATTTCCCCGGAGTTGGTATCGACTAAAAGATGGAGGTTATGTCAATCAAAGACAATACTAAATTTTGGTTGGTTAACTTTAATAAGTTTGGTTTAATTTTTTTAGTAAGTTTAGAATTAAATTAGTATTTTCAAGTCACATTTTAAGGTTCTGTTTCACAATGTATGGATAAAGTACCAAATAGCTATGCAACACATAAATTATTTGGAAGATAAATTGTGTAACTTTTGCTGGACTTTATGTGACGAATAGCGCTATCTGACAGTCGTGAAACGCAACAATAGTGTTTATCCTACCAATAAGTAATAAATAGCTAATTTGGAACGTATCCGTACATTGTGAAACAGACCCTAAGTATTCTAATACAATTGATTCCATTGCTTTAAAGCGAATCGCATAAACGAACAACGTCAAGAATATTAATTATAATATTATTATTATATTTGGGACAAATAACTACGCTCACTTGTTGTTGAGTCAAATTGGTGCCTAAACTCCTGCAAGCGCAATACCAGCCTTTCAGAAAAAATAATATTTCTGCTTTCCTTTCATGCTGTGATATGGTGACTGGTCGTACTTGAATTCGTGTATGCGGTGATGTTAGTTATTTCTACTATGTATTTGCGTGTTGTTCCCACGAGAATTTAAGTGCGTGCTCTTATTTCACCATGCCTCCTGCTGATAGAGGACAAATCTTTGTTTTTAATTTATTTTATTGTTATTAATTAAGTAAGATATCATGTGGAACATGGTGTAATGGCAGGAGCTCCTTACAAACGTTGTGTAAAACAATAAACTTGGCGATTAAAAAGAGTGGCGGATTGCCAGTTCTTCTCTTCCGTTCTACGCCCTTGATTTGAGAACTGGTAGTAAATGTAAAATTAGAAGAATTTCTTATATTTTTTTTTGACGTTCATAAGTGAACGTTGTGTTATATGAATAAATGATGTTAACTTTTGACTTTTAATATTTTAGATTTTATAGATTTCTCCATATGCCCAATTTTTGTAATAAAGTATTTTTATTTATTTATTCACAACATCACCAAGTTCAAGACACATATATTATAAAAACTTTATGTAAAGCGACAATATTAGACCTACAAGTATTAAATTTTTTTATAATAAACTTTTCGCTTGTGACTTCACAATTAAGTTGCATAAACACTCAATTGTGCTTTTACTTGCCAGAAACATAGTTTTACTAAGCCCAACGAACAGGGAAAGGCTAAACTGGAATCGACGCTGCGGTTTTAGGTGCGATGGAGATCGGATTATGTCCTGGGATCACAAATGTGAAATTTTAGTTCCCAATACTACAATCAGTTTACGTTCCTTACTTAGATTAAATTTTTGTTTTATCTATGGTCCGTAAATTTACTTGGGAAATACGACTTATATGGCTACAGTCGCATTAGAAAGTTCAAATTGAATGTATTATAATTAACTTAATTATTTTACTGGTGATTAAATCAAGTATTTTTAACTTATACTAATAAAATTACTTTGACGTATACGTATTCTTTTTGTTTGCCCGTTGGAAGTATCTCCAGACTGAACGATAAAAGTGAACGCCTTTAATAAAATATTCCCAGCTCACTTTACTGTTCAATAAATTTGTGATACCATTTCCATCAATTGTTTCGCGTTTTATTATCATTACTATATTTGGCTGGCTTTCAATAAACTATTGCCGGGTTCATAAAGTAGAGGCCGTATAAAAACACTCTGATACAAACAGACAAGACGACATTGCCTCTATTTATCCGTCTCAGGATCGGGCCATCAATGTTTACGTGACCCGACTTTATTAAAATTCCTACTTTCGTCCTATTTTTCCTTCTTATTTGAAGGCGCTTTATGGTAAACTTAATTAATTTTCACTACGGTTCCTTCTGAGTTCACTTCGTCGGTAATTTTTTATTGTTAAATGTTCCGCTTTCTTCGGGAGATTTACGCGCTTTTCCAAGTCAATTTGATATTTGATTGCGTTTGTGGAAACAATGTGAATCGGGTGTGATACATAAGCAGTATTTCTTGTATAACAATTACTCTAAAATAAGAAAAATAGTTTACTACAGGATGTAAATTATTATATTAGGCTCTTTATTATACACTATATATACCTATATATATTATATACACTATATCACCTGCGGAAGGGTTCTTGCAAAATAAATTGGAAATAAATATAAAAATAGAAAAAAAAATTAGTGTAATTTATTTTAATAGTGTTAAGTTTAAGTTAACTTTGTTCTTTTGCAAGAAATAAAAAGGCTTTTTTTCTTTTATACCTATATATATTACAACGACGTCGTCTGACGACGCTGATGATGAAGGATGACGAAATAAGTTTACTACAATGGCTAACCTATACGTACTTTTATTTTCAATATCATGAAGAATACACCACTACAAACTACAGTCTTCTAAAATAAACAACATTAATAAAATACAAGTATTGGATTAAATTATTTACTCTTAATACCTTGAATACAAACAATAAACAAGAACTTTTGTTTCAAGAAATAATTAAGGTTTATTTTAAAGAAATCAAGAGCTCTCAAATGGAGTGTACTTAAGTGTTGACATTTTAAGAAATTGTAGATTTCTAAGCAAAATCCGAGTATATATTCGGTGAAGTGACCTTTGGGGAGCGCTTCAGACCGTTTTATCGACTATTAAGTAGATAGTGAGCTAGAACTCCTCTATGCCCACGGGCTGAATTTTATAATGGCTGCTTTTGAGCACCGCTGGGACAAAATAAGCTTTCCTTACACTAACGGAAATAAAATCAGAAAGAGTTTAGATACTTTCTTATGATATAAGACCTTTATGGCTCGTGTTAGTTATACGATTTATGTTGTGCCTTAATCGTTGTAAACTCTATATAACGATACCCAAGGGGCTGTGCATATTTTGACGTTAGAAAGAGTTGTCGTTAATTAGAAGAAATATCTGTATTAGCAAAAGAAAAATTTATTTCAGAGTAATTATGTTGTATTTTTTTGCACGCTTTATATTAGCTTCACCTGTATGTATGTATGTAACCGACTCCTTCGGACTCGATTTTGACCTACTTTTAACGGACAGATTTAATTCAAACTTTGCGCACCTGTCAAAGATCAATGACAATGCAATAATTGCTCGATAGACGAAAAATATGGCACAGAGCGCCCCACGCTTTTTCACAATAATACCAGTATTTTTTGTTCATTACCATTTTCAGCCTAAATTAGGAATTATTTTTCACTTTTTAGTTTGATGTGCTTTAAAAGCGTGTTTTTTAGTTTTTTTAAACTATATTTATTATTCATATCTTGCGATATTGAGGCATCTTCGTGTTAAGCACGTTCATGCAATCCCAATTTGTAAACAAAAGAACGTCGTAAGTCAAGTAAGTCGAGTTTATTACGGGCTAGGACAATAAAGCGACAAAATAACGTACACAGCTCCGCAGTTTTAACTAATTTTGGCAACTTAAAAAGTTCTTTTTTATTATTGAATTGTCGTTATTGAGGGCGTGTGTAATGCTATGTAGAGTGTATCATTGTATGGAAGACAAGTTAAACCAACCAAAGCCCAGTGTTTTCGATGCTTTAGGAAGTTTGTCGTTAAATCGAAGGAGTTTTAAAAACAAAATTATTTGATTAAAATTTACTTACTGTTTTGATTGTCTTGCTTTTGTTACTTAGCAATAGCATAAGGTATCTAATACGAAGCAGTGTATTACAAAGACTGTGCTAATGTTAAGTATTACTTTGTCATCGTGTACTACAATATTTACTAGAAGGCTTAAATGTAGGCCACTAGAGGTCGCACAATGTGAATTATGCCGCTCCTAAATGTCATTATATGAGCTGCCTTAAGTAATATGCTGTAGCGAGTAGGCATTTTTGGTTAATTTTTAAAGAACATTATTATATAGTTACAGTGAAAAATCAAGTAGTGATAATATAAAACGAAAGGTAAAACGGTGGTGCGTTTCGTTCGATTTTGAGCGGATAAAGTGCAGATCGCGTCACTCTTGTGTGATCTTAGAATCCCTAGATATAGAGACCAAACATAGACAATAAAAAATAACACATCATCCTTTCGTCGTTTGTTTAACATTTAATTAAGACTGAATTTATTTAGATATCCATGCCGCGCTCGCTTAAGTTCATCACATTAGACACAATATGACAAGTCATCATTCCACCTCGTTGTCACGCTGTCGACGGTTAATGAACAGGAATACCGTTTTGCATCCCCCCCCCCCCTCTCAAACCTCCGGCGGCTGAGCTGTAATCAACTGGAGGCGTGATTCATTACACCCTGATAGAATTACTGAGGTAATCGCGTACGCCATGGTTACTTTTTACTCCATGTTCGATGTTATAGGAAAGCTTTGTTATTGGTTCTCGTAACATTAATCACCGTACCTGACCCAAACTGCTTTAAGGACAGTAAAAGTAAATATAAAGTTAATTTCGAGTGTAAACCAGATTGTTTTTATAAAGTAAAGCAATATTTTAATTAATATTTCTGATAATGTATGCAAAAATAGTTAAACGTATAAGAAAGTAACCATTATCAATATGATGGATATTTTTTAAATTCAAGTTATGTACACCTCATTTGCCAAAGTAACTTTTTACTTACTTGTACGAATTTGCACAGTAGTACATAACAATCCAATTCCGCCACAAAGCGAAAAGGGCTTTAGATAACCCCGTTATCTGATTGTAAGGGTGAGATCGTGTTAAATCAACACAACGTCTTACAGACTCATGTTACAATTCGATTCTAAATATACTGGAATATCAGTATGCATTTTGACATATCTCAATATATTGACGTCATCATCGATATTTCCATAAATGAATAAATACGCACGGGCATAATTAGAAGAGACCTGAGATTTCGTGTAAAACAAAAGACGAAATACGCCATAAAGAGTTTTGCTTCATTTGTTTTTGGTCTAATGGAATGACCCGTCGATCCCTTCGTGTTCGTGTTGAAACACCGACCAATAACAATCAAATGAAATGCACCTACGTTTTCGCTTTTATAACTAAACAAACCTAATGTACTATTTTAGTTGCGGTATTTCATAGTATAAGCATTAATTAATAGAAATGAAAAACCTAACGCAGTCCAAATGGCGAGCTACTTTATTTTAATACATAACTGTCAAACTCAGTCAGGCGACAGTTTCATAATTCTAAACTAAAAATAATTATATTATGTGTAATCTAATTTATTTAGTTAAAAAGTGCCTTTATCCAAACAATAACGAGATTATAGAGATAACAGTAACATTCACAAAGAATTACTGTTAACTAATCCAGAAAAGTCGGCACCATAAGGCGAGATCTCATTTAGATTTTCTGATTCCTTAAGATCTAGTCAGCAATATTCGAACGATTCTTTGACCTAAGATGAGATGCAATGAAAGATGGGAGATAACAGGAAACAGAAAAAGTTAATTCCAAGTTAGTGGGAATATTATAATTGCATAATTTGTGGTTTAATCGCACCAACATTTGTAAGGATTGTCATTATATTGTCTTTAATAACTGTTATTCTGTAACACACCCATTCCCCCACACATATACACACACCCACGAACGCACACATACACTTAGAGAGAGAGTGACACACACACATACACACACACAAACTCACACCAAATTTATTTTTACGACTCCGTTTGCAATGTTTTCTTTTAGCACTTAGTACTTATTTTCTTCTATTGTATCTTATGTCAATGACCTAATTGTACGTGTTCCGGTCCGGTGGTGGAGAGGCTGGCTATCTGTCACTCAGGTCTCCTGTTACAGAGACCAGTCTCTCACATACACTTCCTAATGTTATCATCTTAGTCTAATCATAATAACCTTGTATGTATATGTGAGAGAAGAAAATAAAGATTATTATTATTATACTATTATGGACCAAATTATAGTTTATAACAATAATTTATTGAAGGATAAAAACCACATGCAATCACAAGAAAATCTACTCAAATCACGATGATAAGCACTCCTTTCAAATCGATTTAGTATTCACTAAAGTTAACATTCAAGAGTCAGTATCAATATATCGGGCGTTTAAATCCTGACGTAGCAAAAATCAAAACGCGATGTCATGATTACGCGCCGATTCGCTCCTGTGAATTAATCACCACTTGAAAGATCGCATGCCTTGTTAACTTAAAGATGCTACTTTGATTGTTATTTATTATTTCATTTCCGCTTTTAATTATTTCGATAGAACTTTTGTTTTTATCTGTGTCATCAACGCATGAAATAAATCGCTATTGAACTGTTTTCTTAGTTTATTTTTAATATTATTTGTGTTATGAACTACTTTAACGCATTAGTATGTGGAAGTTGAAATGTAAGCTTACACAAAATCGTTATTTAGTACTTTCAAATAATATACACGTATTTTTACTGGTAAGTGGTACTCTTTGATAAGCCTTTTCAAAATCTAAGTTACGCCTTACCTCTTAAGATGTGTTTCATAAAAAGTAATTAATCTTCACACCAGTATTCCAAATTTAAAACTACAATAATGCTAACAATGCGTAAACGCATGGGTTAAGTGAATATGGAACAGTTTAATTTACACTGTTTATATTTACGTCCAAAGTCACTTATTACAGGAGAGGTGTTTGAATAATACCTCATTTCCCGGGATCGCCTCATTACCGTGATATTGCCGGGGTAATGACAGAACATAAATCCTACCTATGTGAGGGAGACCTTACAGACTTTCTGGATGATAGAGGAGATTGAGTGGGACTATCTTGAATATAACGGAGTGATTGTTTAATTTAAAGTACAAGACAGACGCATTAAGCGTGTAATAATAACATTCTTGTTATGATATATACGAGAAATATGCGAACTTTAATGTATATATATATGCGTTGCTTTGGCGTTGGCGTGTATGGCGTTTAAATGTGTAAAACTTCTGTAAATAAAAGTAACTATAGAATATAAACAAATAGTCAATGTCCTCTTCTATATTCAACAAAATTATATTGTTAAATTACTAACATTTTTGTTTAAAATACTAAGGCTTTGGAATGGCAAAGGAATAGTTTCTATTGAATATAATACCAATTATTATCTGTACGCGACCTCTCGTATAATTGACGCCATTATTGAATTTCTTATCTATGACATTGACAACTGTCTGATTTAAATCTTTTAAATGTCTTAGTTGAATCAGAATTAGTTTCATTTAGTCTTTGATTTATAAAGTCTTACATTTCGCAATCATAAAATATTTAAAATGAATAATATCTTCATAAAAAAGTAATTTATTAATAATTTTAGAGCTTCAGTTAAATATAGAATAATATTTTAATTAATAAAGATATATAGATCATTAGGCGTATCTCGGGAACCCATCGGCGTCGGCCAGCATAGGCCGTATTTCTTTTATGATTATCAGCATGAAATATTGTACTTGATGAAAGCAAGTGGCTTGTTCCTCGATTCTAATATTTCAAAAATATTGTTAATAACTTCTAATAAACCATTTAGTCGTTTTAGTATATATTATTATGTCTTTATACGTTTGTATTAATATGAACTAAATACATAAATACTTCAACAAATGAATTTATGATATACACGAAAATAGCTGCATATAGTAAAGGAAATATTCCTTTTCATAGTTAATCAACTGGCCTCAAGCGACTATATAGCTAAATAACAAAGTCGTGAACCTAATAAATCCATATCGTGTTTTAATTATTTTTAATGAACTAGAGTATCTACTTACCTAAAACCTAATAATAATAATTAATACCTTCCATTTATAAGTATAACACTTTAATTATCATAAAAAAATTTCATTTTCATTTTTATCATGTATACAGAATAATTTCGGAATCCACGCACAATATTTGATAGAAAGCGATAAGAATATTTGAAGAATTATTAATGTGTTAATTGTTGTTACGACCGTTATTACGTGTTTGTTGAAGTATTTATCTCTTAACTCTTTAGTTTCTAAGTACAGAATTTGTACTTTTATCCACACTACTCCCACTATAAAGAGCCACTCCTTGTGTCACACCAAGGGTTGTTTTTTTGGTCACTCTTAGTAGTGTTTTTGTCCTTTTAGTTGATTCATTATGTTTAATCAATAATTAAATCTAAATAACAACATTTCACAAAATATTTTTCATATAATCCACATTTTTTAAATTATCCATATGAAACACAATACAATTAATCATAATTAATAATGTGTGTGACAAAAATACCAGTGGTGCTACAAGTTTTTAAGGCCTCAGATTTCTGTGTCTGTTTCGTGATCATTTGTGATTTCAAAGTTTGAATTATCTTATACGTCTAATATATCTTTGCAGCATTTCTGTCGGTAATAAGCAGGGAATTACACATTTGTGGAATGCGGCTGGTCATTACCAAGTAATATATGGACTGAATATTCGAGCGAATGTATAATGACATCACAGGCAATTGAAGTTGTCATGTCGACATGATAAATATTTATTGGGATAATTGAAACTTAATTGACAGTATGACAATTTATACACAAAACTAAGTGTATTACCATATAAGAACCAAATTAGAAATAAGAATATGTAATAATGTAAATAGAAACGAATGTAGGATAAGATTCATTATTATGATTAGATTGATAACAATAATAATATAATAGGTAATATAGATTAAGTCATAAGAGGAATTAAAGCCCACTTTTATTTGTATATTTTAAAAACTATTAGCAAATTATAATAATTAGTAGTCACAGTTATAGAAAAACGTTGGTATTTTTCACATTTTTTTTTGTATCTGGTACCGTATTCTTTTATATGTAAAATAAATAAACAAACCATAATAAATTAATTGTGTTTCATATGTTAAGTTTATTACACGGATATTCTACGAGTTTATTTCATATCTATTATACCTTAAATATAACTGTATACCTAGAGAAAATACTAGTTAGATCTAAACAGTAAATTAAAACGGCGAGAGCGTTGCGTTGTGTTAACCACAGCAAAGGGCCGGCTGTTCACGCGCTGTAATTTCCCGCGCTACGCGGTTGATTTGTGGCGTTGACGTCACGTGACGTTACACTGTAGCATCCAGATGTGGAAATGTGTAATGAGTGACCAGTGAACTTTGGCTTTCTACCTAGCTTTCAACATTATGCAGATGGACGTCCTAAAAATGTTTTAGCCGACTTAAGGCCCAAGGGGTCCCTAGGGCTTGCCCTAGGCAACTTTTGTCAAGATGCGTCGAAGACCTAACATTGATATTTCACCGGTTATAAGACAGGTGCGTTCAGTCTCACAGTGGAGAACTTTTTAAGAATCCCATTATAATATGTAACGATCGGGTTCGAACCCGATACTCTAGACGTCACTTAGGCTAATAATGCTGGTGTCCTATGTATCTATATATATAGATAAGAAAAATGGTCTTCGTTCTTCTCCTTCACGCCTAAACCACTGATCGTATCATGAAACTACTGCCATTCGATGCGAATTTTTTCCTAGATGGTTTATGGCTATTTATTTTTTAAATTTCAACGTTCCTTTTTTTATTGCTGTCTTACTTTTATGAAAATTTATACATACGGACTTCATCGCGGAAACATTCGGGAAGGCTTCCTAGAACCTCAAAACGTCAACATCTGATAAAAACTCGATTTTCGAAAATTTTCAATTTTCTTAGCGGGATGTTAAAAAGAAGAATAATAAAAATATGAAAAAAATAATAATAATGAAACATAAAGTTTTATTTATTTCCTATTTTAATTCGCCCAGCAAAGCGGGCGGAAAACGGCTAGTTTATTTATAAAAGCTTACGATATTTTGGAAACTCTAAAGTCATATTAATATGGGCAACAAGGGCATGAACAATAATCTATACTTATATTATAAAGTACGTGAGGTTGAGGGTAATCTCTGGCTCTAATTTTAACAATACGACGCCACTGTAAGTTTAATAAGCTTTATGTACCTTAACGATATATTATTCAGTTCTAAAAAAGTTGTAAAGTATTTTATCATTTATAAGGCAAAGCAACGTTTGCCGCGTCAGCTAGTTAGATAAATTAGATATGCAAACGTGACATATGAAATTTCTAATAATTGATTATTTATTTATGGACAGCATACATACGCCAAATTTACCTAAATATATTATAACTCTATGACGAGTATATATTATACAATTAAAAGAAATTTGTATACCTTATAAATTGCTTATATTACACCCCCCACATACGCTTAACAAATAGCGTATGGTATGTTATAGCTTAAAGGAAGTATTTAATATGATATTAAAAACACCAATTACAAGTATTAATATCAATAAAAGCATAAAATATAAAAAATACTCCATTCGTAAAACCACATTCAAGCACCTTAAAGATATTGATAACGTTTCAATAAAACAGCTTATAAAGGTCTCACAAATCTAAGTCACGTTCCGAAATATGGAGTTCGTAAGAGATAAGGTGTCGGCAATAAAATATCGCGAATCACGCCGCGATCCCTGTCCCACGCAATGAGATTTCAATTTTACCACTTCACATGTTCCGTTGGTTTTGCATAAGACACACGGAGCGCAAAATCGCTTAGATACTTAGAGTTTTTCATATACCTAAGATTCTACTAAAATGTTATCAATACTTCATAGATAGATTTCACTTGTTTCACTGCAACCATAACTAATTTAATAGTAAAAACATAGCCATGTAAGAAATTATGTTCTATAAAAACTGAAAGATACTACTATAAATACAAAGACTTAAACATTGACTTGTTTGAGCTATCGCGGAATATGCTTTAAAGGAGTATCAATAGCGCTAAATAACCTGTATCATGAGCACACCCTAACATACCTTCACACCATCACACAACACAGCCGATTAAGGTATATGTAAATAACGTAAATGTTTGAAACTTTTTGTATATATTATGTATTGCATACTTGGCTATATGATTAGTAAAATTGTTTTTGACGTGACAACGTCTTATAATTCGATGGAGCCGGCTGCACGCACGAAAAAACATGACGCTTGCGGCGTTACCTCGCTCTGAGGCGTTCCATTTAAGGCTTGAAGTGCAAGCGAGAGCGCGGAACGAGCGACAAAGAAGCACAATCGGCCTCCGCGTTCGGCAGCGTTCGACATCTTTATTGTATATAAAGTATATATCGTATTATAGCGATTATATTGTAATCGATCAATCCAATTGTGATTTCTGTGATTCCATCTCTATATCCATACAAAATATTTATCATACAAATAAAAATAAAAATTTTCTTTTGAAAAATGCAACAATTCCATCAGTATTTTCTTATGACGTTGTCACGTTCAACTATCGTCAGTAAACCGACTTTACAGACAACCAAATTTTGTTATGTATAATAATTTATGTTAGCTGTAGGATTACAAAATAAATCAACAAAATAATGACCAGACACCCATAGACACAGACTTTAATGCAGAGTACTACGATAAAATACATCTTTCCAAGAAATGTACTATTAGTAATAGATGTGAGTAATGATAAGAAAACGCAGGCTGAAAGAGGCTGCACATCCAAATTCAAAGAGATAATAAAAGCGGACAAAGCTTGGGGTGGAAAGCGATGATAGATCAAGAGATCGCCACAAAGAACTGCTGTGAAGAGTTGTGGAGGTTAGTGTCGGAGGTAAAGTACTAGGTAGAATTTGAATTTGAGAAGAGTCTTGAAGATTAAATCCTAAGAATTTACTATGGATGGAAGAGTTAAATATCTAAGCAATAGTGAACGCTCAAATGAAAATATATAAAAGATCCTTCCAATTCGTATGTCCCGTACACGCATTTCGTTATAACCTCGTTCCACGTTTTCCCTTACAAAGGACAATAATAAATGTGGGCATCCCCTTTGCTAGCGATTATGTAACGTAGCGTATCCGAGTTACGGATCGCGGAGTTTTTGCCCTATCTGATATGGGCCTATTCAGCAAATTACGACTCGAAACCCATTTGTTTCGAATCGAGCGAGAAAAGATGTGTAAAACGAATGACATTGCGATCTGAAGCCGGGTAACGATCATGCTAATACTGTGATATTTTTGAATTTGGAATGTGAGTGACATTATCGCATTCTAAATTCAAACATATTCAAATAGTTCGTAAAATTTTCTTAGTATATTTAAACAAAAGCAAAAATGAAATCGTGTTATATTTCATTATGTTGTTTAATAAAAATCTTGAAAATTAGGTATATTGGTTAATAGAAAATATCAGAAAAAGTAATAACAAACTTACTTTCAAACAAAGTATTAGATTACTGTGATAGAATGGAGTGCCTCAGCTACGCTTCCTTGGTTTTATAACAAAATAAAGATTAGACGAAGTTTGGCACTAGAAGAATAATGCTTTGTTTTCAAATTTAAAATATTATTCAAGTAGGCTTGAGAAGTTTAACAATTTTAAATTACCATCCGTTTCAAGAATTTTACTCGAAACTTGAATATTATCCTTGAAAATCTTTGTTGAAGTAATTTATAAAAAAAGCTTAGCAGAGAGTAAACGAACGTTAATTAGCATCCGAATTTGATTTTTATATAAAACTTACAATTTAATACAATTATTACAATATTTTATATTTAAAATGATATATGCAACCTATATAGAAGTTCTGGCTTCGATTCCCAATGAAACAATAATCGCTTCAGTTTGATAGGCATTCGGCTAATCTAGTAGATTGTAAAGAAATGTGCCTCTTAATTTGAAACACCAACATGTCTTTAAAATATCTAATAACATCGTAACTAATAATATCTGTTTGACTTTTAGGTTTAAAACGTTGATGAATTTTGGCTCTTGTGGTTTTTTAACCACGTATTACTACTTTAGTAGTTACTCAAACTTTGTGTAAAAACACGAGCCCAAATTCATCAACGCTTTAAACGATTTATATATCATATTCTTGAGATAATTAGAGGTGTGTAAATTTGGTTACCAATATTCGTATAGCGCGGAAAAGAGTACGGTGCGGTGTGAAATTTATCATATCTTCTTAAAATTAGTTTTACGTATATATATTTCTATTTTATTATATATTATATATATATTTCTTTCTTAATGGGTGGAATCTTTATTGTCATCTAAGAACTAATAGCTTGATATACGCCGAAGACTTAGAAGTAAAGTGCTTTTAACATTTAGTACAGATTATTTTGGGGTTTTAAAGTTTCCCTCAACAAAGATAGGCTTTATAAATACAATTTTAAAGTTTAAAGAGAATATTTACAGCCTTCATGATACAATTTAAAATAGCTTTGATACAGTGATATTTGGCATCTTTCTTATTTATTTCTTCAATTGTTTTTATCAAAAGTTTTTAATTTAAAAACTATGTTACATATACACCATGATTGTATTTTCAATAAGCTTGTTTGGTATTAAGTTTATGTAACGATAGAAATAGAATTTGCAGTCAGTCGTTTATTTCCATGTTGATAATATTACATAGTGACATCACTTGTGCAGAATAAGGCCAGGTCACGGCGAATAAGCATCATTAAATCGCCGCAAACCCCAGCTCTTTACGGCACCATTACTGCTGAATCGTAAAATATCCTCAATATAGTTCACACTTCACGCGTGCCGAGGCGAACTGTTTGGCTCAACAAAATGTTATAAGAAATTGTATTTGCACTAAGTACTTAAAAAAAGTAAAGATTAAATTTTTAGAATGGTAGCTTTTTCGTGGTGGTTTTTTGTTTTGAATCACTGAATTCGAACCGACACTGCAATTACTACTACAAAACCTTTTTATTGCAAAATCCGCAACAAACAGCATGGGTGATATAGGCAAGATTGATCAGTCATATATTCAAAACGATGCTTATTATGATATACAGTCCAAAGAAAGATCTATTAACGAAAAAAAAAAAATTGGTGACATTACTTTAAAAAATTCCCAGCCCAGTCTTCGAGACGTTGCGAAGTTATATAAAAAAGATTTTAAAGAATAGGTATGTGAATCACTGAGTTTATGTCCAAGACCCATATTCACACATAATAGTACTTAAAACGAACGTTTTTTCCATTGGAAATGTCTGTTAGTACCTCGTAACTATTACGAATACAAAACCCGAGCTTTTATCAGTAAGTAGGTGATCAGCCTTCTGTGTCTTTTATGTCCCTCTATAACCAATCCAAAGTATCTACTAAAGAAGCTTGATTACTTTTTCAATTTGGGACATCAGGAAGCTTTTCGTGCTGAAATTCCACTTAATTTATAATTAAACCGTCGCCAACGATGACTGAAAGATCGTAAAATGAGTTTATCGCACCGCGGCGCCGTGTGTCATTAAATCATTACAATTTGGACTACATGCTTAAAATTTAATAATGAATTAATTGTAGTTAAAAATCAGCATACTATACATATCATTTGTATGCTGTCTTGGTATAAATCGTTTTACTTTTTTAATTAGTCCATAATTATAATTATGAGCACGTAATATTACTAATAACTAATTTAACTGCCTATGTTGCTGAATTCGAATGAATCTCGGTGAAACAATCCTTACCTTCACTAATATAACAGACACAGAGACCCTTATGCCTCATTAGTTATGGCACATCATACCCAAATACATTTATTAAAATTTAACTAAAAAAATAAGAATATTTATATCGAATTATTAAACCAACGAATCCACTTCAACGCGTAAATAAAGACGTTCAGCCGAGGAAAAAACCGCGGCGCGTCATATCGGAGTTTACGAGCGCAAACTCAATTAAAATCCGGCGAAATTTCGTCAAAATGAAATTAAAGTTGCGTAACGCTGTCGCATGACGAGTTTCGCGGCCGTGTTTCAATTTGAATTACCTAAACATTTCACTAGTTCGCCTGCGGTAGATGTCGCTAACTGCCAAAATGAGCCTCGGTTACTGGTTTTGCATTTCGTGTTATACACGAATTAAATGTATTTTAGTATAACAGTTAATCAACTATTTTATTAACGTAAATATCGTGTAGTTGAATATCAAAGCTCTCATATGTTACTAATATAGTATAAAAGAAACTATCAATCACTATGATCTTTTATTTAAAAAAATCAAATTGTTATTATTGAGATTATCGTCATATTTTTATAATTGAATAAAATAATAAACAGTACTGTTAATATAAATAATATTAGGAGACAATTTAAGCTATTTGGCTAATTTAATAGTGCACTTTTGCAAATTCCTAAAGTAGTACTGCTGATAAAGATCATGGATGATCTACATGGTTGAAATACATCTTATTTTAAAAATAGATCGTTATAAGACTTGAAAAACTAACCTTTACTTGAGCCGTCGGGTCCCCTAAGTATGGAGCACTCTTCTATAGTACCGAACGGCGTAAACAATTGGCGTACATCCTCTTCCGTCTGTTGTTTGCTGAGCATCCCCACGAACAACTTGCGATCTGTGAGGAAATATACACCTTAGTCAGTGTCCTGCGCACTGGTGCAACACCGATGGCCGAAGAACGCTAATTAAAATCAAAGTGAAAAACTTTTATCAAACCATTTGCCTAATTTGGAACAACGATATTTATTTACTATATCAAAAAAGGTATTTTAAATAAAATTACAATCACGATCTTTCGACTATAAAATCAAACATGTGTTTAATTCGTCAAACGAATTCGATAAAAGTTATCCACGAACTGTTCAAAGGGCACTTTGATTAACGTTTCTATCGGCCACGAGCGACACCACATAAGCCTAGCGGTGTTGCGTGGCGCGGCGGTAAACCCGACCAGGCCAATTAAACCCCAGATTGACAATTTTGGCGGTTATCGGTGCGTGACGGACAAATATGACCCTAGCAAGATTTGGTTCAGGGCTTTAATCACGATAGCAATAAGAAATAGTATAAAATTTAGTTTATAACGCAACTATTACATAGCATCAATTCTTACATTGCAAAATATTGTGACATGCTATTTGATAATAGAAATCGAACAATTATGAATTACAACTATTTTAAAATAAAAATGGCCATATCGTTTGAAGAGGTAAAAAAGCTCTATCTGTAAGTGTTATCAGTCAATTTCTTAATGCTGTCGTGATACCAGCACTCTGTCAGTCGCCGCCGCCCCGACACGCGACCGCATTCCACCATTATGCCTCCACTACACAGGATGTAAATCTATGAATATCAATCACTATGCAATACATTGCGCCGTAAGTCTGTCAAGTACAGAGCTTTAAACTATTACGCACGCGCTAAGCGATCGCAATGTTGTGCTCTAGGTTAAGAATCAAACTTAAGACACAATGTATTACATATACCATGATTGGATCCACTCCCTGTGAGCTTCAGGCTTTGGTGAAACAAACAACCACAGCCTTCTATAAAACACATATTACACACAGTTTTAGTCAAAATGAAACAACGAACAAAATTCAAACCCAGACCAACACAATTAGCACATTACACTAAATGGTCTCCGTGAAATTGAGGTTTTCGCAATAAGTGAAACTTTTAGAAGTATTAAAAAAATTGCGGTTATCGAACATACACGGTAAAATAAATTAATATTAAAAGATTCACTTTGATGGAAACTACGGAAGCCTCAATGTATTCATAGTATAGCTTACAATGACAATTTTGACGTCTTAGCTGAGCATTGACTAATGCTTCTATCATTAAATGTGAATCTAGTACAATTAACGTTGTTAAATACAATACTTTCTACATAAGAGTAATATGGTAGTTTTTGCGCATACCCCAATGTAGGAAGCAATGTATTAGAAACGCGCGCAAATCACACTAAATCACGTGTTAGATGTGCCTTAATACCCGAGCGCGATACCCAATACACTACTAGCGGCAAATTTTGTACGTGTTACATTGGCTCTTTACAGAAATTAACGTTATTTTCATGTAAATAAACGACAAAATAACAATAAAACACTAATTACTTCTCGAAAATGAATACAAAAACAAAATTACTGTTACAGCACGACGATTACTAAGTGCAGAGTGAGTCTGTCGTTCGATGTCGAGTCTAGCGAGTTGGGAGGCGAGAGTGCCTAAGAAAATATAAGACTTTACAAAACAATTAGACGTCATAAAAAATTCATCAATTAGGCTTTTGACAACAAATAAATATTTAACGAGAAAAATATGGAAGTTAGAAATTTAAACATAAAGTGGACACAAAAGTGATAAAATAAAAGCGAAAAGGCCTAATTATACCACAAATTAATTTACACTTAGTAGGGCTTGGACAAGGATAATCTCATTAATATCATTATTTTTTTGCTGCCGTCTGTGTCATTATCGTAAAAGAAACACTGAAAATATTTAACACAATTTCGCGTCGGTCCAAAGACCTCTTGTACGACGTTTAGTCATTATTATTATGTACAATTTTTGAATTGGTAATATTGCTATGCAAATTTAATTGTATAAAAAGATCTACTAGCGAATTATTTTCCGAATTTGGTTATTGTATTAAAATTTTCTATTTATATAACTTATCCAAAAACCAGATACATAGTATAAGTTATTTATAGTGTAAAATAAAAGCAAGGCCAACTCGTTAGATTCGATGTGGAACAGCTCCCTTTGCTATCTGACAGTGTACAGTACAGCCTATGCACGCACAACAAACGCTACCTTAATCCACCTACGCGCGCTGCCTTCTGACGCCCCCTGCAAAATAAGAACATGCTTCACACGCTTTCCACCGCTCGACTTAAGCTCAATGGAAGGAGTCGTCGGAGATGCTGCTCTAGCAATTCAATGATCCGAGAGAAATTTTTCGTCTGTGTGCTTGGGATGCATCTCATAAATGCGATCTGTAAAATTAAAATGCAATATTCTGTGACTGTAGAACTCACGCCAGTCTTAGCTTTATTATTGGAATTTAGTTAGTTTGTTAAGTTATTTTTAAAAATTTCTTTCGGATCGAATGTATCTTAATAATAATTGACAAAAATATAATGTATGCAGTTTTCAGACACCTCATTTATTCGAAGCGTTCCATAATTTTTTTTAACAGCATTAGATATTGTATATTACACTTAAGTTTATCTATTATGAGTAGGCATCGAAATTTTATCTGTTTAATTGTATGTTACTTGCTCAATGTTATTTTAAGCAGAATTAAAAAGTGTTTTTGAGTTCGATCATGTCATTATTTTATCCCTAGGGACTTGAAAATATGAAATAATTATTAGTGAGGTATCCACACGAGACAAAATTTAAATTTGGGAATTATTATATACGAATTATATCTATTTTAAACTTAAAATATGCTAATTAATATGCAATCTATAAAGTACTGTTAAACTGCTAAACTGACTCGGTCTGACTAACTATTTTGATATAATACATGGGCTACTTTTATGTTAATTACGAATCTTTAAAAATAAACATATATATTATGAAAAATAATAAATATTACACTTATAAAGATGTTATAAATGTGTATAGATTAAATTAATAATTCAGAATACGCTACACATTCGTTCAAAGGTATAGTCTTGCGACATTTAGAATAGGGTCACCGGTGTCTAATTACAACCTTTATAGCGTCACGAACAGTTAAAAATATCTACCTATAGAAAAGGTCGAAGGGTATCGTACGTGTTAATTAAACTTTAAGCTTTCGGTGCAGATTCTCTTTCCTAATAAGGTAATAATAATATTCAAAAAGGAAATGGCGGTAAATTTTTCATAGAACCTTTGGGACATTTGCGGTTGTGATATATTATTTTCATAGTCCTCTTAACCTGTATGGGTTTAAAAAATACTAACAGAAGTGCCACCAAGTGCACCCGCTAAACGCTTGGAGGGGGAATATCAGATGTTCACACGATATGGGAAACCAGCAGTAGGTATTAATCCAAACTGATCTCAAGAAGATTGCCGATACTATTTGTAGTAGAAATTGTTACTAACTAATTCGAAATATCTTATTGAAACTATTCTTTATTAAAAGACTTTGATCATACATAAAGTACAACAAGGAAATAAAAAAGGAAACTGATATATTTAAATTACTTGAATTCTAGATAATCTTGCTAATATTGTGATAAAGGCTAAACACGATTTGTTAGGGTGTACGATGCACGTGGCCCTACGTTGCCCAACGTTGGCCAATATCTGGCCCGGGCGGTGCCGGTCATTAAATTCAGATTTATGCCCGCTACCGGGATATCTCTCCCGGGCGACTCCGCTAATGACCGGCTAAATTGTGATAATTTTGGCCAGGGTTGGAACGAAAATATAAAAAAGAAAAAAAAATGTTACGCCGTTTTGTGAAGTCATCTAATGATTACAGTGTAAAGACATGACAAAAGTGTAATAATAATATTGTTGTGTAGTATGTTGTTAATTTTTATTTGAAAAGGGTATAGATGTAAGGAAAGACGAACTTACTTCACGTAAGTCTAATATGCTAACAAACTAGTAAGAGTGAATTAATGAAGGCTGAGATGATATATGATATGATGATGAGTGATCTGATATGAAGTGAATTAGTTCTCTATATTAGAAGGTAAGTGGGGCTCTTGGGAGTAAGTATGAGTAATTTAATCCAAAATTTCCACGTTAGTATTTGGATTATAATAATAACTTATCTAATATAGATTCAGACACTAAGTCTGCTATGCTGGTATTGGTAAGTCAAAAAAACAAAAAACAAAAATAAGATAATCTGAGTATTGACAACCCTATCATACGAGTAGATAACAGTGTGAGCAGGACAGAAAGTGTCGCCGGCTCAGTACCGAAAGGAAATATGTTCTGATTAGCCAGGCTATTAGGTTTTAGATAATAACTCTAGCATTCCTTATTAATCAGAGTGTTATGGTGCAATATGAAATGAAACATTACAAAATTAAAAGAATTATAAAATTTAATTAAACAACTTTACGATGTGATTTTCATCAGGGAAGATGCTTCTTAAGTAATTGTGCTAAGAAGGTTAATACATTCATACAATGCTACTACTCTGTATGCAATTATCTACAAATTTCAGTTCAATATATCTGCCATCTCCAACTCTCACTGACCCAAACTATTGGGCACAAAAGGGATAAGCGATATACATAGCTGTAACAATCATGATTGAATTGCCGGATGTATCAAGCTGCACTAATTGGAGGGACCAAATCCGATCGCACCTGAGCAACGTCTTAGTACAATCATGATGATATGAAATTATAAGTAAAGCATTGACAATTGTAGAGGTCGCGTAGAACACCGTAGCTCGTAGTGGCCATGCTTAAAACATTCGACAACACAAATAGATCACTGCTTGAAGACTACTTGAATTCGTAATATTTAAGTTAAACGAGGTACTATAGTTAGTTGGCAATAAGTGTGTAAAAGGCAAACCGTCTCTTTCGAGGCGGCGCGTGTTATAGGAGCATCTTTTGGCGTAGTAGTAAAAGTATGGGTTTTAATTCTCTTCCTAAACTAATAATCCGCTAAAGACGGGAAGTGACCGTCCTATAGAAATTAATAGATGTGTGGCAAGATCACCTGAAAAGAGCCTGGACAATTACATCTATACGTCCAGTACTCAAGTTGTGAGTAAAAAAAGATGCGGGGCGCTCTCTTATCGATTGGTTTAGGTCCTCATAGGCCATTGCATTATAGTTAGTACGTTACTGTGTTTAGATTCTTAATCCCTAATAAGGGTCAGTTTTGTTATAATATTTGACTTTTGTAAATGAAATATATTTTAGCCATACATAGTCGCATTGTTGCGTAATCATTTGGCTGTAAGAGTTCAAACAAAGAAAACATTTATATAATTCAGAGTGGACATCAATCTCTGTTGGATCTAGTTACCTGATTGAAAGTATACCTGTGGGTCTCGCATCCATCATGCCAACATATTGTTTGGTTGCAGGATAACAACGCATCGGTTGTCCGGGAATTTATGAGGGTAACATTATTGATGAATTTCGTTTGGCATTAGGTTAATGTGAATCGAAAAACACGTTTTATTTAACACCCGTCTTAACGACTATCGAATAGCAAAGTGAATTAGTAAATAGAAGGGGAATAAAAGTATACGAAATTTAATTGATCTGTTCATGTAAGATATATTTTCTGTGTTCAATGGTGAATTTTTTGGCGACACAATTTTCTTATTTACTCCTTTTATGAGAATTTAGGAAATATACTCTTAGCTTTCGTAACATTATTCCGCTCAAAACATCTTCTATTTCGTTAAAGCTATTAAGATTCTATTCACTAGTTTTCTTTCAACTAACTCAATAGTTCAGAGCTGTGTTAGCTTGAAATTCACTTCAAATAGCTTGCAGGTAGCGAAAATGCAGTTGATTCTATTAATTAACGATGCTGTTCTTGCCTCATCGCGCTAACTTTGAATGGTCAATTTCGTTCGTAATTGCTTAAAGATGCCTTAGAATAAAGGTGGTTAATGATAGACTATAAATTAAAAACTAAAGTTTTTATGCTTTTTTAGTAAAATCACGATTTTGTAAAATCCCTATATACAAATCCATCTTTATACACAATTCAATCAGAGAAATCGGCCCTAATCTTTCTGATTATCTACAAAAGCATACTGCAAGAGTGTTCAAGTCCATATTTTTCATTAAACGTTTAATATTTTTTACTTTTTTGTAGTGTTATCATTGTAATAATACATAAAACAATAAGTACTTTACTCACTTAGAACAAACCTCACGTCCATAGCATATTAGTTACACAGAACCTAGTGTTTTGAATCTGTCATAATACAACAATAAACATTTTAATCTTAATCTTGAGTGGGGCGCGACGACATCTTGATTAATATAACAAAGCACGCGTAGAGCCAGTACATATTTGGCGGGGTTATTGGTGCCGACATCAGTCTAAAGATATTATCTTGTTTCAGTAACAAGGGTCGGCTTCGTTAAAATCTATATTAAACCGCCCTGTGTAATGGTTAAGTTACGAATGTGGTCGAAATTGTTGTTAGTCTCAAATACATGCTCAATATATATCGTACATTTCGTGTGTAATTCGTACAAACATTAGAAGTTTTAAGGGTCGTATGTTATTTAAGTAGATTATAATCTATATATATAAAAATGAAACCCGTTTTCCGTTGCCACGACATAACATGAAAACGGCTTGACCGATTTGTCTGATTCTTTTTTAATAATATTCCTTGAAGTACGAGGATGGTTCTTACGGAGAAAAAAATTTTAGTGAAAACGTCTAAAAACAATACTTTTCTATATTCCCATACAAAATATTCGTAATAATATTTAAAGTCAATTTGAACTTTAATACCATATCATAAAGTTCAAGTGTTAGTGCCTCCACTAACACTTGAACTTTCGGTTCCGGGAAGGTAAATTTTTATTTTTTGACATAAATTATTTGTTGTATTATCAACTTTCTTTCTTTTATCTTAGCTAGACCGGTGTCCCGAATAGCAGAATAAGTATAAAAAAAAAATAAAGAATCGACTGTTAGGCGGTACGATGTTCGCCAGGCCAGCTAGTTCTGAATAAAGGTTTTAAGTTATCTCTAATAAAATAGACATATGGACTGAAGACTATCCAATATTTTTTTAAATATCCCACGTTTAAATTAAAATAAAACTTATAAATGCAAGGACCTCTATCTCATTTTGTTTTATTTAATGGCCAGAATTAATGTAAAGCTCACTACAGTCCCAACAAATCCAGTTGGCCTGTCAATTAAGTCGAAAAATATTTAATTAAGGTAAACAAAACCTTTTAACGTAGACAGGTTAAATTGCATCTACACGTGCTGTGCACCGTTTAATTAATGCATCGGATTAATCCAGTAGTGCGTCGGACGCTTGTCATTGTCAGCCTTCGTTAGTATACTACAGTGACCATGTGTGATTTTCAATATTAAACCAGTTTCTATGACTTGTGATCTACCGCTATAGAGTTGCTTACTTTCCATACTTAAGAACAAAGATATAAATGTTTTACAAACTATTTAACGTTAGAAATAATTGAAGAATATAATTTAAAATACTCCGTAATGGAACGGATCACCTATTATTAGATATGACAAATATAATACGAACATAAGTTTCTTTATAACTAGAAATGTTACTTACTTATTTTGAGCCCTCTATTCAAGTAGCGTTCGGGTCTATCGGATTATGTCCAAGCGCTATATGGCCCGGGCCTTACCATTTCAAACATTTTTGTAACCTATTAGAATCCTAGTAATTCTCTATTAAAACGACCGTAGTTGAACTCAAACTCAAACTCAAAATATCTTTATTCATATAGGTAACAAGTACACTTATGAATCGTCAGAAATAAGTTAAATTAATTGTAAATTTACATTAATTACCAGTTCGCAAGTCAAGGGCGTAGAGTAAGAAGAACTGGCAAGGAACTTTCCGCCACTCTTTTTAATCGCCAAGTATTGAGTCATACAAATTGTTTGAACTGGAGCAAATCAATCCCAGGGATTAAGATTAGATTTAATAACTAAAATAAAATTCAGAGTAAAAATAATACTACAAAAAATCTTTCATTATCTGAGCTGTCTGTTTAGAAGAAGAGAATTTAACAAAAATAACTAAATTATTATATTAATCGCTATTCAGTATCTTATCAGATTACTTAAAGGTCCGGGGCAAACGTCATAATGCTAAAACAGATCGTATCTCCACCATTAGACCTTATAAACGTCACGATAAGCCCTAAAACACGTTTTATGACAGTGACCGTAATTAAAAATTTGAGTTTAGGGTCATTAAAGTATATTGGTCCATTAGATTATAGCGTTTTTTGATATCAAGTGGACAGGTGCGCGCGGTATTTTTAATTCTTATAGCTAATTATTTTCTATTTAATCACTCATCATTTTCTTATTAATTCCTAAACAGACACAAGATATTGTAAGTATGCATGAACTAAACTATGAACTAAAAATACTAGTCTTAATAATGTTATAGTGTTGTCATAAAATATAATGAGTAAAGTATTTATCTTACTACTCCTCGAACTAATGAATGAATATGGAGGATATGTAGATTTTAATAAATTTCGACATTATTCAATTCAATTGTTTACTATTCTGTTAATAATGTAAAACTTACATTAGCCATAAACTGTATTTGTTTCTAGTAGCTCTGAACGCAATGGTCTAAATCTAATCATCACTTACAGCACCTTGCTACTTACTTCGTTTATAATCCTTATAATACCTCCTACTTTGTCCGCTGTATAACAGATCCAAAATTGTAACTCGCAAAACCCGTTCCTAAAAGTAAATTATGATACCATTCTGTATCGCGAACAATCCGACAACTTTTAATTGTTAACAATAAAAACTTTTATCACACAAGCTTCCTGTTCAGCCATTGTCGTTTCAAAACATAACGTGTGATTTTTTTGTCTTAATATGACTGTGATTTACGTGTTCAATTAAAACAGGCGATAAATAGGAACATTTATAAATGTTTAGACGTTGATGATATAAAATTGATACAATATAATATTGATTTTTAGATGCCTTCTTTGTAGATTAGACAAGCATTTATTGTTTTAAGTACAGACTCAGTTCTAGAATAAGTTCTATTTTGTTCAATCTTTGAACCAAAGCCTTCAGACACATTTATAAATATTAATAAGTGACACTTCTAACTGCACTCCCAACTATAATATGCTTTCAAATATATAAGAAAAAACGTTTTAATACACTTTATATAGCGGAATAGATATATTGTTGTTCAATATTTCAGTTCAGTTTTAATATTAACAAAACATTTTGCAAATCCTTGACCTACTTACCAACTTCCTGTCTCCACTAACCAATGAGGGACGAAAATTAATCAAACCAGACAGCGGTCCTGGGATGAGAGGGCCCCAACTCGTCTTAATGACGAATGAATGCAAAATTGTCCTAACTATAACAGTTTATTCTCAGATCCGCCGGTCATTTTGAAATCTGGCGACACCGAACTGTTCTTTTCGCAATGTTTTAGTATATCTGTATGTGCACAAAATTGTTTAGGAAAGGAATTAAAAGTTTACTTTTATAATTGTTTTCTAAAACCCTAGAGGGAGTTAATGTTACAAATTCTGAATGAAGACGCGGTAATTTTACACATTCTTTAGATTTTAGGTTGCCAATTTTTAGATTATTATTATAATATAGTTTTTAAACATTTAAAAGAAAAAAACGCTTTACCCGAAACATTTGATGAATTACAATTTTAAACCCTAAAATCATATTCTTATCAAGTTTTAATACAGTAAAGTGTGTTTTTAAATAATTAATAGTAATTATACTTTCGATAAAACCTCAGAATTAAAAACTCTTTAACACAGGAAAATAAAGGTTTAAATAGCAAGAATTTTTACTAGAAAACCAAGCCTTTGTCGTATCACGGGGGAATTAAACAAAACTGCATTGTAAATGTCTCGAAGTTTAAGTTATTGGCTTGGAACAATGGTACAATACCTACTTACACCCGCGAGACTTGTTTTATTGGTCTTCAAGAGGAGAGTAATTATTGCTATTCGCTATTGTTTCATAATAATTGACTACGCGAATTTACCCTCATTGATTAATTAACTACGTTCAAAGTATAAAGGCGATAAAATAATAGAAATCCCAAAATTGATTTAATACAAAAGATTATAAACACACACATAGACTATTGGATTTTTTTAGATTTTAAATCTTTAGAATACAATACTTTACAATATTACTAATATCTTTTAAAGGCTAGGTAACTTGACTGAAAGCATACCTTTTATTCATACAAAGTGATAGTCTCGTTTGAAGAATGTCTTTCCTTTGAAGGCACTCATGTCCTGGCCAAATGAAATGCATCCGGGCCCTTTTGACATATTGCTCCATTTCGAGGTTTCGAGGAATACATATACACGATTACAAAAGAAATTCCCTTTTTATCAAAATTCAATCTAATTTAATAAGTTTAATATGTTATATTTATAACAAAATGAATATCATTTCTAGCATCAACATTTTAAATAATAAATTTAGGATTTCATATACGACAATTCAAAATTAATTTTCCATACTTCTAAGTATCAGACCTATTTCTATACATTAATCGCTAGCTAAGAATCTTCTTATAATTGAAAGTCCCGGGGCAGAGTCATTCCAGTAACAAATAAAGTAATTAAACTGAGGGACCGATAGGAATCGCCGGGTATCGATGACATTAAACAATCAATGAGGCTATCCCGGACATAATGGCCCCGGTTGCGGTAACTTTGCCCGGGAGATATTAATATTGAACTCTGCGCTTAACATTTTATATCACGAAGCTTAGATGGCCGCTTGTGCTTTTAGGACAAGTTGCTTTCGATTATGTGTAATAGTTTTTATGGGTTTTCAGCACTAAAATTTTTCTATGTTTTTACCGATCATGTTTCAAAAACATAATGAAGTTTAGGCGAATAAAGCCTGGATATAAATGTCATGTCAGCCGTTTTTAATATTTCATAATACTGTAGTTTCTTTTGTGTTCGTTCACTAAAACATAATTATTTTTAAGTATACGGGAATAGACATCTGCCGAAGTAGACATGGGGAGAAATTGGCTTTGCCAAAAATTAATCTGGAATTGTATAGGAAAAACACCTTTTGTATGGCAATCAAGTTTTATAATAAATTACCAAAAATATTAAAAGATCTTCCTACTAGAGTTTTTAAAAATTGATTTAATGTACTACTTTTGAAAAAAAAAATATTCTATTAATGATTATTTGTGTGAAACATTATAATTAATATAAATTTGATAACGTAATAATATATTATAATAATGTGATATTTTTTCACTACAAACAAGATAAGAATTGACTCTAATGATATGACTCATAATGTACGTAACATCTATGTAAAATTTCTTTTAAGACAATTTTGCCAACTTAAGGTTGTCCCACCATAATATTTTTGTACCATATACTTGGAAAAAACTTATTATTAAGACTGAAATTCTGACTTCATGCGTTGCATTTTATCAAATAAAATATGGAAAGGTTTCGTTCGATTGCGTGACCAAGAAGCCATTAAGTAATAAATATCTTAAAGAGATCTCGGCGTATCAGAATAGCGTATTCAGTCGATGTAATAATAGATGATATGTGACCTTTATCAAGTTGCCCGACAGCCTTATACTTTCTCTTTGCTGTACTCTTGAATTTTTCGAAGGGGTTGGAGTTTTGTATTTATTTTTAGATTCTCTAAAGATAACTTGGAGAAAGGCTTTTGCAATGATTTTTATAAAACCTACCTTATTTTCTGGTACGTTTTGTTGAAACAGCTTAAAAATAAAACCTTTGTAAAGTCTTAAGGCTCTTGTAAAATATATCGATATGTAAGATGGTTAGCAAAGTGAATTTAAAAAGAAACGCAGAAATGTGTGTTATTTTTTTTAAATCAATCATTCTTTCTAGAAAATATGCTTCAGAAATGTCATATTTTTAAATATAACATTCTTCCTAGAAAATTTGCATCATCTGTTGGGGTAAATGGCGCAAATCAATGTCCAATAATAATAAACAAATACAAGAGCCATAGATTATACGTAGGACGATATGTCAATTCACAGATTTCTTACAAAAACTACCTATTAGTATATTCCATATGAGAGTAATTCATTCCTGTCCAGGTTTACACCGTCAGCGTTGTCGGTTAAAATTGAATAATTTATCAAACGAGATATCAAATCGCTTTTATAGACGATAAAGTGTGGAATTATTATTTCCTTGTTAATGGTGCCGATAAATCTCGAACGTTATGCGTTCGGTGACGTCACATTGTAACTTGATGCTGGTTTAACGATCGTTTTAATGGCCTAGTGCTGGGTATTATCGATTATCTGAGATTTTAAGACTTTGCATACACTAAAATTCGGAATTTAAATATCTTTATTTGAAGTTGCATATGAGTATTTCCTGGCTTACATTTGTACATAACCATAAAAACTTATTGTATGTATTGTAATAAAAGATCGAATTAGTTAATTAGATAATGTTGTACCGTAAAACCCAAAATGCTGTACCAAATATTATAGGATTTTGTTGTAATTATCCTGATCAATCGTTACTTGTGTAATTCTTATGTTTCCTTTTCTTTTGCATTGCATCACTATTCGCTGTTCATGAATCTGTAAACCTTACAGCCTTAGCTTTCAAGTTTTTAGGTTGTTATTAATTTTTTTTTGTATTACATTAGATTAAGGTTCTATATATATATATATATATATATATATATTTTATTTTTTTTTTATATAACATTTGTTTCTGCACTTCTCGTCTTTCTCGTTTTTAGTTTTTCTCTTTAACTAGGGTTGCCTGGAAGAGATCGCTTATTAGCGATATGGCCGCCCGTTGCATCCCTTATAATTTTTATGTATTGTGTTTTTTTATGCAACGAAGTGTAAATGAATAAATAATTCGACAGAGAGAACTTTTTAAATTTGAAAGCAAAGGATAGCGCTGTCGTTAAAGCAATGTTGTCTAATAATAAAATTAATCCATCTTTTACCTATATAAAAATAACTTATAAATTAATAGATCTTAGAAATAATACTTTAATCTCACAAGAATAAAGAGTAATAACTTTTATTAAAATGCTTCGCAATATCAAGACATAAAGGGATACAGAAAAACGTAACGCGAAATGTTCCGTGAGATGTGGGAATAATTCACGAGATAACGTGATGCGGACTCATTATCACATTATTTATTGAGTCTTAGTGCACATTATCTATCCCCTATACATAACACAGAAGAAGTTGTGTAAGAAAATCTATTAATGTTATTGGCTGCTTTGATAGGCGAGACGACATATTGGTATCTATGCATTTTGAGTATTTACATAAATAAGCTACTAGCAGACCGGCCAAGTGTTGCTGTGGCTAAGGTTTTTGTTATATTACATAGTAGTAAACTATTCATGGGAAACGGTAGGAGAACTTATGTGAAAGGTAGATAGCTTATGTGAAACGTTGGTACTTTTAACACAGCGCCATCTGTTAGAATTGTATCAAATAATAAACAAATATATGCAATAAAATAATATTGCGGGTATAAATTGAGATGTAAGCTATCCTATCTTTTAAGTTAGATCAAACTGCACACGGTGTGCAAATTTGATTGATATCAGTTCGGTAGTATAGGAGTCCATAGCGGACAAACAACGTGACACGTAATTTATATATATTAAGATTATGGTAAATCATATATGTAATTAGGCTTTTAATCATAGAAAAAGTATACTAAGACAGGCCATCTATAAACTTTTCACCTACATATATAAAATAAAAAAAATATATATATAATAAAAAAAAATATATATAATAAAAAAAATTATGAAATAACTTGAGATTGCTATGTATGAAATAAATTTGTTAACATAATTAAATGAAAAGTATTAAATTATTTTATATAGAATGGTCCATAAGAAAAGCTTTCCCAAAAACCGATCTCAGTATTAAGAGCAAGTAAATTGAATTAGGCAGCTAACGTTCCCTCACTAAGCTGTTTAAGAGTACCCATGTAAGGGTCCCATTTGGTCCGGAAATAACATTATAATTAGGACTGCCTATGAAAAAACTTCGTATAAACATCTTAAAGGAATTTTTATATCGAAAAATGTAGATACATAGATATCTTTTATATAATTGTTTTTTTATCATGAAATGTATAAAGAGTAAGTTTAGAACCGGAGGATCTTTAATCATTAATTCCAAGAAACAAAATGTTTTGTCACTAACTAATTAAGTATAGTGAATATAATTACTCTTAAACCCATAATTACCAATAGATTATATTTCCGGCATGTATTATCGTGTTATTTTTTTTTTTACAATTCACACCAATTGACCTAGTCCCATGCTGAGGTGGTGAAGCTTGTGTTATGGGTACTAGGCAACGGATATACATACATATTATAGATAGATAGACATATAAATACATATTTAAACACCCAAGACCTAAGCACAACACCAATTGCTCATCACATCGATGTTCGTCTCAGCCGGGGATCGAACCCGGGACCCATGGATTCGCAGTCAGGGGTACTAACTAATGAGTCGTCGTTATCTATGAACCTATATTATCAAATTTATTTATATGAACTAACATCTCCCATAGAAACAGCAAATAAAAACTTTTAAAATTATATTTATCAGAACACGCAGCTGTAGTTGTTATAAACTGGCTGAAAAGTGAAAAACAAAATGAATCTAAAAAAGATGTTTGACAGCGTATTTTTAAAGCGCATTGTTCGAAAAACAAATATGGCGTAGACCAACTTTTGTATTTCCAGTTTGGTTTGTCGCAATGGTCACCTCAGAAGTTCTAGAAGCGTCAACAGTCGATGTCACTTCGCAGAGTTACTTTAAAATATTTACGACTCGAAGTTTCTATAAGAAAAAGAGCCATACCAAATTTATAGTTCTTAGATGGACGCCGGAAGTTTTAGATACGTTATCTTTCTGTTTTGTCATTTCAGATTTATTTGTGTTAGTGTGTTTTAAGAGGTTGGGTGTTTGTTTTGTTTTAGCAAGCATTTAATCCTATCTATATTATATTATCTATTATATCTATATATTAACGACAGTTGTTTAAAATTGAGGAGACTGAATCTTATATAATTACTTTCTTTTTAGTATAATAGGTGTCACCTTCAGATTAGCAATGATAAATTTAATTGAAACTCGCCCTTATTATCGACTTTATTGTTAATATTTCGTTACACAAAAAAATCTTTGTATAGAGTGATTGATAAAGTATTTTGACTTTTTATAAATATGGCAATAATTTAAGTTTGCTACTTAGGTTTAAGCCTGCGAAATGTTAATTATCAGTGTTAAAGCAATTAATAAACAGGTCACAAAACATTTAGGCTTTCGCAACTGTAATTATTCATCAAGTTCAACTTAGAGATTTGAGCACTTGAGTGTCTGTAAACAAAATTGTTTTAGAATCTTCTTTAGTTATGACAATTTTATTGTAATGAGCACAGCTGTAAAGTTTGTTCGAGTTGTCGATAGAAAATAATTTGATAATAAATATTAGCTTTAGCTTTAAATTTAGTCAGATACATATGAATTAAATCTCTTTGGTAAATGTGTAAGGTATCATTAAAATTATTGTAAGTAAAATAACCTAATTAGCGATGTCCCGTTGTACGATCAATAATTGTAATAATAAATATTATAAAATAGAAACAACATTGATTGCGGTACCTACTCTATGAGTATGTACGACATATGTAGCAATAGGTATGAGGTTGGTTATTGATTGGGTATTTTCTACCAGTTTCTATAGGAAACACATCGCCACAGAAAGTTCGAGTTAAGAGTGACTGAAAAAATACGTGTAGCTTTATACACAACGTTCTTAGGTACATATGTTTGTCCGAAGATACCCGAATTAAAACCATTTTATAATGCATTCACGTCGCAACTGTAGCACGGTCATCTTTAGTGTTTAGAAAGTCGATTTATCAGCTTGTCGCCCGCGGTCAGTCCGACAGGCCCACAGATAATAAATAAAACAAAGGAACATGGCAGCCCACACCCAGTGTTGCCATTTTTCGGACCTTTTGTGGCGCGTGTGTATGACAAACACGTCAAAAGATTGCGCCATTTATACAATTGTTTTACATTTTTATTGTTGCTTGTTTAATTAAACGTAAGTATTCATGGAAGTGTGAACATGTCATTTCAGTAAATTTATACATGATTATACACTCCGTTAGTTTTATTTAATGTATTGTATTAAACATGTTCTGTTTATTAGCAAAGGTTATGTGAATACTACACATAATAAAAGTACTTTTTTTATTTGAATTATATTAAAAACTTAGTATGTAAATTTATGGTTTAATTTATCTTAATTCTTATTGTATATTTTAGATGTAAATACTACTTTTAAAGAATTCTAAATGGTCTATGTTCTTTTCTTAGATGTATACCAAAACGTATACAAATCACTTAGTGAGAAAATGTATCAAATAGTTAGATTTAGCTTTGTTCTGCAATAAGTTTGTGTTATTCATAAAATATCGATTATCGTTTAACTTGCCCATAAATTATTACTTTGAATATTAAGGAACATTCCCCCAATTCATTACAACACTAATAAGTAATGAAGCGACAAAATAAATGATACTGTAATGACAATTCATCGCGTGACGGATGTCATTATATACCAATTACAAATCACATTTATGGTTGGATGGTAGAATTTACGTGGTCACATTTTAAATACTTGGACTTTCATTTATATTTGGGTATGATAGAAAAAAACATCATGATTAAAAGCCTGATAATAAGATTTAACATTAAGAACTTTGGTTTAAAATAATAGAAATATGACTGATATTAATTTAAGTCTTAAGATAAATTGAATGCGCCCATTTTTAATAGTATTTTAAATATGTATTATTATGTCTAATGCTCAGAATAAGTAGAAGCTAGTTAATAGAAAAAAGTAAATAGGTAAACTATAAGTTGTATATATTTCGTATCTGTGGCCTTTTAAATAAAAATCTTGCAGATCAGGTTGATGCAGACCGTATAGGACTAGAAGTCTTCATGTATTTTTGTTTTAAGGCACTATGCAAATAAAATACAGGTGTCATTTCTTTTTTAGTAAGAGTCAAATTCCGATTGACGAGCTGATGTAGTGAATCCACAGGAGAAGCAGAAGCGTTACCGTTACAAACCGACTTACCGATAGACAGTTAAGATAGCTAGAGAGACGCGATGTAGAAGTTTAAGTGATACAGGTATAAAGACATATTACTTTAAGATAAGTAAGCAAAAACTGAAATGGGATACAAAAAAAATGTTTAAATCCTTTCACTTATTAAAAATTACTTTTTCTGTAAATAACGATATATCCGGATTTTAAGCCCTCAAAACTGTTCGCAATTAAATTTCGTGTATTCGATTCGAAAAATCCCTTTCATTAATTCAAAAACCAACGGAGGGTGGGCAAATATTTTCCAATCGTCAAAGTAAATAATTTGGTTTCATCAAAATGATTGATCTGGACCCAATTTTCCGTATAAGTTCGCTTCAGTAAACGCCTTGAAAGTGATTAACGGGTTAATTTTTAGAGATATTATGTGTTTATACGATTTAAGGTCATTTGGATATATTTTTTTATTAAATTATAATACATACATTCTAAGTTATCATTAACATTATAATTGTACGCTTTTGATAACCAAGTTATAATTATACAATTTACGGCCATCCATTTCAAACAAATTTATTGTTACCCAAAATACTTTTCTTAAAATCTTTTTTAAAACTACTACTTTAACAGGTGAAGGACATGAGAGCTACTTCTACTACTACTAAACAGTCACTGGACTCCATGTCAACAATTTAAATTATAGGCTATAAAAAGATAAAGTTATTTATGATAAGTGAATCAATGAACTAACCAAGTCCTATGTAAAAGGCTGATAATTGCAAAGTATCGGGTATTTAGTATGTAACTACGTATAGCGTACCGTATCTGCTAACTAGTGCAGATGGGATGCATCCATTAGCCAGCCTAACCCCGCCAATGCGATTAGGTCACGAACACTGGCGTAATATAAGAACATTTTATTCAATTCTCGTCTTGGTGAACATCTCCCGAACATTCTACTTTCTTAGTATTTTAATGATGTACACTACGTTTGTGGAATTGCAATTTTGCTCAAAGACTTTAGATCTGAATTTTTCTTTTTGTGAAAAACAACGCTTTATGAATTGCATGAAATTGAGATTTTTTCCTTTGAATTCCTGTTATTAGATTCGCTTTGCACTGGGAATTAGCAAAAGGCTCTTTAACCTATAAGAGTTATATATGTTTAAGTTAAGTTAAGAAGGAAATTATTAAGTTTTCATATAATTTATACCAATGTACTTAATTAGATTATATACCGATAAACATATATACTACTATTTATAAAAATGTGGGTTGGATGCAAGAAAGTGCGTTACCAAGTCGACAAAATAAATTTATGTACATCAATTTCTGTAACCCTCAAATGAGGAAGCGTAATTTTGCGTGTATTTTATAAATAGGCGATCAACCTTCTCTGCCTTCCGTACCAAACATTATTAAAACTGTATAATGTATATCTTAACATTTAATGAGATTTTTTCAAAAATCAAATAGATTTTAGTAACTGAAAATTTGAGAAGTATTTAACTTAATTCTAAAAACTTTATTAAATAGTAGACTGCGAACAAAAAGAGTCACCATAATAATAAATTACTATTCCCCGCAAACCACCGGTACTTGCAAGTTGTAGGATTGTCAGATATTTAGTCAATTTCGCAAACTTGGTGACAACCGGTCCGCTTCCGACACAATCATAGAATTGAACCTAGTATTGGCTACTGTATTAAATAACTTTGTTGAACTTCGCTTTAATACTACAGCACTATCCTGAACGGTGTTAATAATACATTGTCAAACATTTTTTTATTTACAATATTTTACATAATAGAATCATACTAAACCCTATTAAAATTGACTATTGAATTATTTTTCATTGATTCTATATACAGGGTGGCCAAAAAGTCGGAGATTAAACGCAAATAGGGGATAGATGAGGTCATCAGCTGCAAAAAATTGTTCTACGGGAGGTCTCTAAGCTCAACCCTAGCAGAGTTATTTTGCGTTTTTATAAGAAAATTGACTTTTTTTACTAATTCTTATTAAAATTCGAAAAAAATCTATATCCTGTTTCTTTTTCATAATATCTACTAGATTGGTACTGATAAGTTTTTGCGTTAGACATACTATTTATAGTTTTTTATTGAGTGTATTGAAGCTAATATTAAGTTATACGATATAATTTTTTTTTCAAATCATAACTTTTTTGTTTACTTCGGACCCCACTGTGAAAAAAAATTACTCTACCGAAAAGTGACCCTGTATTACAAGTTTTGGCGCATTTAATAGGGATTCTGAAAAGATATTACACATGGCCATGAGTCGCTCTAATATCTAACCCCTATTTTCGTTTGATCCACGACTTTTTGACCACCCTGTATATGATTTAGGAGTTGCTTACAGGGCTTCGATTTAATAAGTAATTCAATTAATTTTACTCATCCCTATGTTAGGAATACATATATCAAATACTAAATTACACTGTCTATTATTATTTCAAATTTATAATTCATTTCAGTGCTTTAAGTACAGCATTTTAGTTTGCAATAATATTGTGCAAATTCCGTCGTTCGCTCTGAAGATATTATGGTTTCCATATTAACGCTCCGCGGTTGGTGCAGCAATGTTTTCACGACCCTCAGCCAAGCATATGTTTAGATTTGCTCGGGAATTGCACTGTGGTTTTAGATATTTACATAGATCTGTTTTTGAATTCTATTTTCAAATGAGGTTGATAACATAAGTTTTTAAAATGACTCTATCGCTTTAATTTATAAGGTATTTAAAATCCTTTAAAAGCAAATTGATAAAAAAGTCTGTTCTAAAATATAAACAAAAACTCTTTCCAAAATCGTTGAGTTCGCGTGAACACCTCAATTACCACACCGGTTATGAAGTAATTAAATTATGTCGCGATACATATCTCAGTTTTGTTTTTCCTCACGAAAAATGACATGTCAACATTGTAATCGTGTTACCGTCGTGCAATGTTGTTGTGTAAGCAATTTATTAATGTTTAATTAAATTTAGGAATAAAACAATATTATGAAAATTGTGTTTTAAATATTTGAAATACCTTATTATTTTAAAATTTAATTCGATTACCATATTTTTTTGTTTTTTATAAAAATATGATAACACTACTCAAATTCATTTTGTGCTAGCTGAAATATATATATATATAGACTGAAATCTAACCATTTTCTTACATTTAATTTTTCAAAAACTTGTTAAGGATATGTAACATCCGTATAACTTAAATAAAAAAATGCGACAAATTGTCGCTGTCATAACATCTGTAACCCCGATGCCTTTCTTGGTTCATTTTCTAGCCCTCACTTATCTATGTCTCGGGGCGTGTAATTTCAGCTTTATTCTTTATACTCTGTAAAGTATGCACTTGGTAATTTATAGAAAACCAGAGATAAAAGAACTATTTCATCGCAGCTGTGTTTAATCATGCAAAAGAAATCTTTGTGTACATTTCTAAAAAATATTTATTGTTTAGACATTTGTAAGTTATTTTACTTAAAAAGTATAAATGCAATAGATGCACTATAATTTTATTAATTTGACATTTAAAAAATCCTCTTTTGTTTCATATGTATTAATTGAAAGCCTTAACATATAACATATAAACTGTAAGATTCTAACTATACCTCAATATTAGAATTACTAAAGATATCTTCAAACATTTCTTATTACATGAAATATTTTAATAAAAGATATGCATGATAATTTCAGATCATTCCAGACGCAAGGATATTAAAATTTAATCATATTTACGGTTTGCAGACGCAATATTTTCATATTAGTATTGCTCGTATGGCTAAAAAAGCAAAATGCCCGACCGATACGTGTAATACCGAATATGAAAGAATAAGAATCGATCGCACGAAACGAAATAAAACGACAAACCGAAAACACGCCTTTTGGTTTTTCATAAAATCTACATATAGAATTTTAGGTGGAATTTTACCGCCGAAGCCAGTGAAGGCTGCCCAATAATTAAATTCGACTCATCAAAAGCTATAACTAGTGACGTTCGTGTGTGTCGATGATATGAATTTATCGATTATTCGGTGAGGACATTTTATTACTGGTGTTCGTTGTTATGCATGACAGCGGTTCTAAATGTGATTGATTTTACATGTTTTAAATATAGAAAACTATCGGATAAATTAGGTTATGTTGTAACATTGTGTAGGATTTTTACATGTCCCATCACCAGGATACTAGTTTCTCTACAATCATCAAGTTGTTGAAGCAGAAACCAAATTACTTTGTTCATAAAACTAATAAACGTTATAGTGAAAATAAGTTTGAATTTAAAGATAGCGAAAACACAGCAATTAAATACAGATAAGACGAAATGTAACCCTTACCTTCGGTACCAATTTGACAAAATGTTGTAATAATCGTAGCAGTCACGCAACATAAATTACGTACATTTACCGTTATTAAAACGACTACGGCTGAATGGAACCTGTTGCGTTCAGTTCACGTTTTTTCCCCTCAACACTAATGAGTGTATACCCTTGAAAGTTTTAGTGGTTCACTACTTCATTTACTAGTGTTGGTTGAACGCAGGGTGAAAAAGCCGACGAAAGAATTGTTTTAACAGATTTTTTCACTCGCAGTTCTCTGGTAGTTTATAAGTTGTATGCATATTGAAATTTTATAAATATTTTGAAGGATTGAAATATATGTTTCAAAGAGAATTCTTTTGACACAATTTTTAAATTCTATTTTATACGTAGTTATAGGTTTGATGTGCCTTCATCAAGCATATGATTTAGGATTGATATTCAAACTGATAACCTACTATTTAAGACTAAATCTTTTATAAAAATCATAATATTACGAAAATTTATATTTGTCTCGTCACTGAGTTGTCCCATGTTTAAGTTTCTATAATTTCCTTAGGGGTTAAGTCTGGGTTGTATTTGACGATAGCCAACTAAATTATTAACCTATCCCTGCTAAGGGGTCACTTTGGCCCCGAAATATTTGCGGCTGATAGATATCATCTTTCATCGTATTGTGGGTCGTTCTATTAACAAAATTATGAGTGAACTTGTATTTCAAGTCAAACTAATTTCAGATAGTGAAACTTATTTTCAAGTTCAAGCTCATCGTGCCTTTATTATTATGAATGTTTTACATAATCTAAAACATCTATTATATCTTGTTATAATGGTGTTATTTATGATTTTGGTTACCAATTGTCAATGTCTTAGTGATGAAGGTTTTGTGGTTACATCAATATTTACCGAACACCTGAGCATTGACGTTTGAAATAATAACTCGCTTCAATTCGGAAATATCAATATTTAACCAGTCACCGGTCACGTTCGGTCCTCAAGACCCCAATAATTTTCTATTAGATTTTTAGTCAGATAAGAGTTGTGGCTGAGTGAGGTCGCTACGCTTCTGAGTCGAGGGTGCAGACGTGTCCCATTACTGCTTTTCAACTTAAAGTATTTCCTTTAAGTTTTCTTTCCCTTCATTTCTTGATATATCTACTTCATACAATATTAAAGAAAGTTTATTTGCGAGCGTAAATTGATGTGTATTAGAAAAATAAAAAAAATGTTATGATTAAATATATTTTTAAATGTGGACTAAAATATTATAATATAGTAAAAAATACCTTACTTTTTAAAATATAAATAAGATTTTACCTCCTCTATTTTCACTATCTGCTGGTTTGACCTGTATTGCTCGATTCATCTGAAACAAAAATAGAAAAACATAACCATTTGACTAATTACGTAATACTGTTATATAACTAGCGGTTTAGTTAGTAGCCATAGTATCAATAAAGAGACGCAAAAATCTGTTTTTCAGCGTCCTTATGGGAGTTACTAAACTTCAATAATAAAACACAACGGGGTTTAAAAAAGGTAGATGAAAATAAGCATGATTTAAATTATTTAGTTTATTTATCACCAACTGATTAGCAATAATTAAATTCAAATTGCGGTTTAATCGACCACGCCATTACATTGCAGCGACTGAAGTGTTAAATAAGAGCCTAGCTAGTTTGATTATTGTAAAATTTTCTGAGCGCGTCAAACGTTTCACCACACTGAATCCCAATAGGGGTTAATTTACGCATAGTAATTCTAAAACACATTCTAACGAGCCTGCATAATTAAAGCGGGCTCATTGAGAGGCTTCGATGCGGATCGAATATTTGTTAATTATTATTATCGATTAACACTTCGCATTCTTACATGCTGTTGTGTTATTGGTATTTTAGCTTAAACGTAGTTATAACATTCTCTTAATACCTACATACTACTGGAGAGTTTCATCAATCCATCAGTCCACTACTGAATTATCTTCTATTAGTAAATGTAACTAGGAGAGAAATCATACAATAATAATGATATTGAGTAATTTTTGTGACATATTAATAATTAAACCTATCGTGGTTTACTTATTATTAAATTTTTTGAACGAAACGTAAATATTATAAGTAAAAAAAAAATGTAACGAAACAGATACTTGGAAAATGTGTGAACTCAATAATTTATAATATTTTCGTAATATATTTACTGTCGAAACAATAGAACGCTTGGTGTTATCAATCAAATACTTATTTGATTGATGTGATTTGATGCTAATATGAAACAAGTGAAAATTAGAAACTAACACTCAAATTGAATAAACATCCGTCATGCACTGAATAGTTTGGAAATGAACGAAGTTTTGAATATTCATGCAATTCGTTATATTATTGCAGCTAGCAAGTTTTTATGACTGCTCAATTAATTTTAAATGATATTTTTTTTGGTTTTTGAGTTTTATGAATTAGATTACCGCACATTTTAGATTATAGTTTTTATGCATATACGTATATATTTGTATTCCTTTATCGTAATATAAGTTAATTTTCACAACAATTAATACGATATAGGAAAATGAATAAGAGCATATTAAATCACTTTATTTTTGATAAAGTCAATTCTTTTATTTTTGAAAGCTTTGGTGATTTCAATATTTATGACTCTTATTATCTAGTCTGTTTTTTGTAATATCTAAATATCAGTTCTGAACAAGTAAGAACACACAATATGCATTTTTAGATCCTTCTAGGTCTTGTTACCTGAACAATTTCTGTAAAACTTTTTAGAAATATAACCTCCTGTACCCGGTAAACTAGCTTTCCGTGAACGTAGAATGAAATTACTCGTACTTTCTCAACTTTGCTGCTACGAGTGAGAGGGACAGATGACGGGGCGTGGCGCAGGCACGATAGGTATGCCGTAGATCAAAGAACACCTAGATATTATTGAGTTAAGTTCTGAGAAACAGGTCCCTGTTTAGAGCACATGTCAGTTATAAAATAATTTTATAGCGTAACCTGCATGCATGTATCTTTACTGGCTTCGCGATATATATTATGTTATTTGGCTTATAGCTTTAAAGCCTGCCTTACATATTACACCAAGAAAGGATATAATTATAATAACATAGGTTTATAGGTTAGAAAAGTATTCATTAGAGGACCGAAGCATTCCATTCTGGCAAATATCTAATACTTATTTTCGTTATTATCTATTAAGAGTTAAGATTTATTAATTTTATCATTTTATCTATAGATGGGATGTTATATTTAGAATTGATAGTAACAATTCAAAGTAAATATTCAAGAAAACAATAAAATGTCAGTTACATTATCAAGACGAATAGAAAAGCGCAAGCTGCTACGATTTTGCGATGTCACGCTACGAGTGCTACGCGGCGGGTGCTACATCGCTACGAAATTGAACTTGTCACCCTGTCGCCTGCTACGAATGTTAGCGCTTAGTTTTATTCGATGATAGCATTGTTTTGTTTTAATTTTCTCATGACTTTTCAAAATAAACGAATTTGTTTTAAATAAATGAGAGAAATCCCAAATACAGTGTTTTAGTGAACTATTGTTACAATAAATAGTCATGGTTATTTAAGTTTTCACATGTATTTTAACCTGAGTATCCATCAATAAAACAGAACCATATGAAACGTTTATTAATTTTAAATCTTATTGTTAAATATAAATAGTTTAATATCATCATTAAGTTAATAGTTAACATAATACAATATTAGAAAATATAAATAAACTAAACTAATTTGGATTATGACACAATATAAATGAGAGTACATTTTGTATAGTCGACGAAAACAATTCCCAAAAACCATTTCCCATAAGGCTGTACGTGAAACTGAAAGAAGCGAGGGCTTCTTCAGGGATTACGAGGGAGCAGCATGCTCGGAAAATAATATTTTTATTTAATAGCTTCTGAGATATTAGCCGTCGAGAGTAATTGTTCTTGTCCACCTTAAAGAGAAAAATGTTTATTTTATATTACTTCCCTTGTCTTTACTATTTGGATAATTGATTTGGAAGCTATCGAGTGTAAGACTCAAATACACTTTTCTATTCTAAAGCTATATCTACGATACTTAATACCCTCGTGAAAAAGAAATAAAAACTGAAAAGATATGACGTTATCTCTATTGTATTAGCGTTTGACAGACACACTTTGCAGGTGAGTTTAAACCATAAAACTTGGTAATAAAAGTGATAGTTGCGTGTTTAATTTACTGAATGTATTAGTACTGTGGTGGTCATAAAAGTAAATGAATGAATTAGAGTTTTATAGGTGATTTATTTTTTCAATTTCATTAGGGTGGGTACCTATTGTCAGACTAGTGACCTATATATTTATTGAGCTTCTGTCGTTTCAACGATGAATATGTTATTTTAATGACTGTAAATATACATATTATATTATCACATATGTTGTATACAGAGGACTTTAATTTGATTTCTTGCACAAAATAACAATGGATAATGATTGTAAACCAATTAATTATGATTATTAATATATTATATTTATTTATCTATACAGAGGATATTTTATATAATGTAATCTATACAGTGACAACGAATTATGTTAATTGACATTAGGTTGCGAGTTCGATTTGAATAAAATTACTTGCAATGTCCAATGAAGGAAGCATTTTTAATAAACAACTAATTTTTTTTACAATCTTTTGGAAACTAATTTCAATACATCTAGTCCAAATCAAAGCAGATCTCAATAATGAAGTTTGCACAAGTTGGAGCATAAACAACAGATATTTGTCATCGCTTCAAAACTAATGTATCGGAGTTTCCAATTAGCGAATATTGTGCGATAATCTGAACGCTTGTCGATATCGTGTTCGTACAAGTTGATTACTGAGTGATAATACCATGCCATTTTGTATTACACGTATTTAATCAATGTACTTTAAATAAATTGATGTTATTATTATTCAAATTACCGCAACGTATAGCTGTTTTAATATATTTTTAATAAATGCATATTCACTTTCTGTATTTTCATTTAAGTATTGTTTTGCGTTTTCAATATATTATATATATGTGATTATTTGATGCAGACGAACAAAACAACTCATACGAAACTCAATTGAAATGTAATTAGATACAGTTTAAAATAATAATAGTTCTATAAGCTATAAATAACGTCAACAAAACCAGAATAAATAGAAAAAAGATTCAAGACATATAACCTAATCTTTTATAAATAATCACTTGCCACATTTATTATTTGAAACCATCATAATAACATCATAACCCAAACATTAATTCAGACGCCCCAACTAAACAAATATGTCAGATTTGTATCATGACAATATTACGAAAACATTATACGTAACAATGTCTCCTTGTCAATTTTGACATTTGACATTGACTTAAGAATAGAAGTTTTAGTAAGGAAATGTTTGAAATTTTGTTACTTCGACAATAATTCAAAGTATTAAGGATACACTATTTTAGCTAAGGAAATGCCACCAATTGTGAAAAGTATTGATTGTCATGAATTTTTTAAAAGACATTAAATAAATTCATGTTAAATAAGAATAAAATAAATCAGTGGTGCTACAACCTCTTTAGGTCTTGGCCTCAGATTTATGAATCTGTTTCATGATCATTTTTAAATCTAATAGGTCAATAGGGTAATCAAGTATGTCATCAGCCTCCAGTGCCTGACACACGCCGTCGACGTTTTGGGTCTAAGACATGTCGGTTTACTCACGATGTTTTCGTTCACCGCTCGAGAAATGTTAAATGCGCACATAGATAGAAAGTACATTGGTGCACAGCCGGGGATCGAACCTACGACCTCAGGTAGGAAAGTCGCACGCTGAAGCCACTAGGCCAACACTGCTGTTAAATAAGTATACTGTTATCTTATACTTATACCAAAGAGTGCATCGGTGAGACGAAATTTGAGCTACGAACTTAACTAAATTTAGTTACTAATAGATATTAAATCTTAAGAATATTATAAACGTGTCCTTATAGTTTAAGAATTGCGTTTTATTCAAATATAAGGTTTTTATACACTAATAAATAAAAGAGAAGAGTAGAGTGTTTGCGAGATCTTTTTTTTTCAGGACCGACGGTAATCAATCTCACAATTTTATCACATTTAATTTACTTCTTAATATGTGCTATATTATAAAATATTCTGCCTTATACTTTGATTATAGTCAAAATATTGATGTTTTTGATAATACTACGAATCTTTAAGAACAAATATGTGTGGAAAATATTCCACGGCGCCTACATTTCTCTGAGATACTACGGTTCACCCTGGATGTTTTTCTTTACCGTACATGTAAGTAATATTTGCGTACATGGAAAGAAAAAAATATTAGTGCACAGCCGGGGTTCAAACGTAAACCTTAAGGTTGACTATGACACGCTTAACACAAGGTTAACAGATTGTTAGAACAAATAGTTTTGATGTCGGAACAAATCTTTATATATTTGTATTTGCTTTGCCACAGAGAACAAGAGTAGTAAACATAATAAAGTATCACGCATAAAGATCGGCAGGACAGTTAGTAATAGATATTGACGTTATGAGTATTATATCAGTTACGGTGGTTCTCGCAAAAAGCACGGACCCTCATTGATGGAACATCGTAAACGTCGAAAATTTTTTGATTTAAGGAAATATCTCAAAGGTATAATCGCATTATCTGACTACGAAACTTCGCATATTTATTAAATAATACTCCCTCCTTGTAAAAATCTCGAGGCTCCATTACCTTCACTTAATTCCCTTTAGGGATAAACTCACAAAGTTTTTTAAGGTCAACACGAGTTAGGCTTTATGATAAATTTTATTATCAAAAATTTGGAATTCATTTAGTACGGGTTTGTAAAGGATGGGATGAGGAGGATTTTAATTATAATTACAATCAGGTTAATAATTAGGGAGGCAAATTTTTGTGAATTTGCAACATCGTTAATTAAAATGGTGTTAAAAATTTAGAATAAACAATGTAATATATTTTTCTATTATACGATGTTCCTTATTCAAAAAATTCGGATTCAAAACTATAAAACCTTAGGCTTATAGATTAAGCTTAACACACAGTGCAATGGGAAAAGGCGATATTTATATTTTTTATAATAGTGTGTGAATGATTAACTCTAATAAGAATTTGCTTTTATTCAATCTTATCCCGCGATCGGTCGTGGATTCCTAATTTATGATCGGTTTTACTTCGAAACAAAACCCAATAATTTGTTTCGAATTTCCAAAGTTACGACGTAAACTTTATTAATTTAATATTATGAGCTAATTTCACTTGTTCACTTTAAGGTTATTCCATTGTTCACTTGGTCATTTTAAGTTTATAATACGGCTGATTGTTTTATCTTGTTAAAATATTAATTCATTTTAAAATGTAAAATATCTTCAACTTTACGAAATAATTTAAATATTACTGCAAAATTGCATTACCTACTTCAGGATTTTAGAGAAAGATTATATATTTACCGATTATATATTCTATTTATTACTAATTTATGTAAGATCTATCCGCTGAATCATAGACGAAAACGTTTCCTAGTAGTATTATCTATCTAATAAAATCTATTTATTCTAATCATTATTTATCACTTACTACTTATCTCAGAATTATATTTGGTAAAAGATAGACTAACTAAGATAAACAAAAACATCTTCGTACATCATTACAGTTACCACAGCTCGAGTACAAAACATAAAACAAATTAGGCTCCCTGCTAACCGTGTAAGTTTGTCTATCAAGCCCTAACAAAAAATGAACTCGGGGCTACCAAGTAAATGGGCCGTGGAAGGGATTCTTTGAAACTTCGACAACTGCTGGTTAGGGCATGATAAAACTTTTTATGTTGTGCTTACGACTGACCCAACAGTTTGGCATCTGAAACACATTACGTACATATAAGGTAATAAGTTGTTAAAATATATGGCGCGTTAAATACCCTGTTTTAGGAAGTTTATTTCGTTCTTTTGGCAAAAATGTACTCACGAGCAAGCAACATTTTCTACTTGCACTATATTTTGAGTGTTATTGTAATAAATATTACAAACAACTAGGTTATATGCGATTTGGGTTCAGTAACTATGAAACGTGTTCTTTTTCAAGTTAAGTTATTTTATATAATAAATTCTACTGTAGTATTTAATAATAACTATTATTATGAAAACACTAGAATAAGTCTTTGACATAGACCAATCTATGTATAGACCCTAGACATATTTAAAATAATTACGATTGACTTAAGGCCTCATAATCCCTACAGTTTTGGTTCTAAAATTGTTGTTGTATATATGTATTAAATGCGACTGTTTTAAAAATTAAAAAGATAATCAAGTATCATACTTGATTTATTAGCTTTAGCACCTTAAAATAAAATAAAAATCATTTAATTCAGACCATTATAAGTAACTTAAAATTGCTTATATTAAATAAATGAATCAAGAGAGCATATACAAAGATTAAAATACATTTTAAAAGGATTGTTAAAATAAATTAGTACGTAAACTCAATTTCATTACTTTCTAACATGAAAATACTTTATTGGAACATTGCCCTGTCATTAAATTCACAGTTACGACAGAAGATGTCAAGACGTACTCGCGTACATTGTTCTTAATTATTTTACGAAACGAAATTAGGGAGGTACAGTTATGTTTCAAAGACTTGCTTATTAAAAGTCTCACAAATTATGTAATGTGAACACAAAATAAAAGACCTGAATAAGGAAAACAATTTATTAAATAAAATCTGTTACAAACTCATAAAATTATACAAATGAGAACGATTACCTAGTCAGTGATTCTCAGAATTTTAAATTACAAAAGAAATCAAAAAACAAATATTAAATAACAATAAAGTCCCTAATTACAAACACACGATTGTATTAAAAAGTCCAACATGTGCACGTAAACAGTTTATAAACTTGATTAAGTATCTTAAATTAATCCACCACTATGCAATTATTTACATAGTTTAAATACACCATTCTCTGTAAACAAAAAATAAATAAAAAGTATAAAAACAATAAAAAGTACAAAACAAAACTTATCAAACGTAAACAAACATTACTTACAATAATCGGCGGCGGATATTCAACGTTCGCCGAACGAAATATATCTACGAGATGAACCATATGGACAGATAATTTAGTCTCAATTCAAAAGAAACCGATAAAGCCGTGACGACGGAATAATCGCGTGCGTACGTAAGTATTACGGAGCAGTGCAATGCTTACACGGCGGCGGTTGGACGTTGACTGAATGCCGCGCGAAAGGAATACGCACGCGGGGAGAGGGTACGCACTCACGCAGTCTCCACAGCCAATCGCCTGCGTGAGTCGCGCGCACCCCCGCTCTTCAGGCCCCGCCCCGCGCGCTCCGTCACCTCACAATCGATGCCCTATATTGCATTAATTATTTAGGAAACACGCAATAAGATAACGCAAGGTAACAGATAAGACTAAAAGTTCGAACCTTAAATCATTGTCTAGCATTGCCGAATAAAAATGTTGGCGTGTTTGTAAATAGCAGCTGTTATTGTAGTTTTTACTTCAGACTTATCACGAACAAATTAGCAGTACTTGGCAGTTTTGGCACGTCACAGTTTGCTGAATGGGAAATGCGCTTAATGACATATTTTTGCTCGCTATTCCGATTTTTATATTTTTCCGTAATTGTCAACTTTGATATATTTTAACGTGGTCTTAAGTTTTGTTTCTCAAGATTTTTTTAAATCAATTCTCAAATGGTTAACACAGATCTTATCGGTTTTCATAAATATGTTTTATGGTTTTAAGAAGGAAATAGAGTTCAAAGGTCCATACTCTATACAGTAGTAGAGTAGAGTGCTCTGGTTTACTCTAAAGCACATACAAAAGTTGTTCATTATGTCAGTATAAGTCACGGATTACTGAACATTAGGAAAACGTATTGTTTACATGGTATTCTATTAGTCGCCCACACTGATAGACGTAGACATATTTGAGATTAAAATGCATATCTTAATGTCCTGAATCAAGATTCTCGAAGCACGTACCACGTCACCTGCGACCATCTGTCGAACCTGCACTGAATAACAAACAGCACCGAATAATATAGGATGCTTGTCATTGCCTGTTAAGGATTTCTTATTAGGCATTTGATGACGTGCCCTTATTACTTCGTGAAGAGTCTATCTTAGTACGAATTACTTTTTAATCTTCACCATTTTAAGGCGTATAGTTTATAATAAGTTATAGCAAGGCAGTTTCGAGGTGAAATAGGTTTCGTGAATAGCTCAGGTAGGTTTTTTTAAATTACTTTGCTGTAAGTTGAAGTGGGTGTAGTGTTTTGATCGTATTAATTTTAAAAGAAAACTAACCAGCCCCTTCAGGTAAAGTTCATCAAATCAAATGCCATTGATAAAGAATTGGATTATTCATACAATGTGAAATGATAAATTAGTATTTAATTTTAGCGAAGGCTGGCTGGGGGCGGGAGTTGGATGCATTCCAAAGGGGTCGAGCCTCGGAGTAGGCAGGTGAATGGGAGGCTAAATACTTGCTGACGTTATATGAGCGTTAAATAACTAACTTTATAAATTAACTCTGTCCTCCATTTAAGGGCATAGACGGTCAAATTTCATAAATTTATTATGAGCTCTAGTTTCATAAAATGTAATCATAATTTAAATGATATACTTAAGTGATTTTTAACCGTAATGGGACATTCATTTTTGCACCTGTTTTTAAATATTATATTATGGAACATAAGATACATGTATCACTTATTCCACGTCATTAAATTTGAATTTGTAGGCATCCCTACTCATCGGCAAAGAAGACAGAGGGTGTAGGCCGAGAGAAAAAGCCGGCGTAAAAAACTCTCGGTACTCTTTGAAAATATCAAATCATCAAACAACACTTAGTACCTGATATGTCCGTTTCCTCTCGCTGTTTACCTTACCGTATGAGCAAGTGTTACTTAGAAAAACGCTGGTGGATTCAGACGCACGGTCTCACATAGCCGGATTATTCTTCCACGAGTGTAAAATATCTTGAATGATCTAAATACCTACGTCTTACGTCACAGGCTACGTCTGGTGACCGCACAGGCTCCACACACGAGTGGTTTTGATCATGTAATGAATAAAATATCAACCTCTAGGACATCGTGTTTCCATTCGTCTCACTGACTTTGAAAATTAACTTCCTTTTACTTTTGATATGTTTTTGCTAGTTTTAAGATGGGTTTGAATGAAACTTAGGTATTTTCAAGTAGGCTTTAATTCATTCATTAAATTTTCATTGTTTTAAAGTGAAACTTTTATTACATCGTCACAATCTTTTTCGTCTGTGTGTTGCATTTCGCGTGACGGTCGGCCGCGGAGTAGGGATAAAGTGAAAGGCGCTCGTCATAACAGCCAAGGCCAATATGGCGGCGCCTATAGTTCGCAGCAGCTGACGGTGTAGTGTATAAACTATTATTTAATATGTGTATATAATCTAAATAATTGTTAAGTATTATGTATGTCGTACTTTCTAAGACACAGAGATCAATAAAAATATTAGTTGGAGACTTAGTCTACTTTTATTATTTCCCATTATCATTCCAATTTTCCAAGTATAAAATTAAGATTGATAAAGCGATTTTTATACCCTTAATGGAATATTATTCCAAATTTTTTTAGTTAAATGTCTATTATGTGAAAAAAAGTTTCACTTTTACCGTGGTTTCATAAAACCACACAATCCTGTTTTTTTACATAAGAATAGATAATTATTTAATAGTATTTCATAATCATCACGAGCGCGACTTCAATACTGGTTTCAATTGTTCAAAACGCGATTCTCTATTGAATGCATTTTTTATGAATGGCTGGCTGTTTAAAGCCTTATTAAGTGAGAAATGTTTTCCTTTAACATTTGACTCCTGCCTTTTGAAAAAAATAACCTTTATTTTTTTCTTAAAAAACTTCGTCTGACAAAGTTAGCAAGTAAAACTTTTGTGCAAAATTATTCGTGAGGTTAGGAAGGGATTAGAAAAACACAGCCCAAGTAAATGAATTCGGAACTTAGCTAGTTTGTAAAAACATTTCCTCAATGAAAAAAACATGGTGCGGTCGGCAAAAATTACCATTCAAAGTATTAGGTCCTGTCTTTTACAATTCCCTGTTCAACGTCTTGCTGTATATATATAACCTTTTATGGTATTATAGCGAGATAATTTTGTTTGCAGTCTAATTTAAAAAAAAATATCAGTGGCGCTACAACCTCTTTTTAGGTCATGGCCTCAGATTTCTGAATCTGTTTCATGATCATTTTTAAATCTAATAGGCACGTAGGTGATCAGCCTCCTGTGCCTGACGATGTTTTCCTTCACCATTCGAGCAAATGTTAAATGTGCACATAGAAAGAAAGTCGATTGGTGCACAGCTGGGGATCGAACCTACAACCTCAGGTATGAGAGTCATACGCTGAAGCCACTAGGCCAACACTGCCTAATCAGTGCAGCAGTCTAATTAGCTTACCATAATTTAGTAATATTCGATCACCATCATCGATTTTGACCTGGTCGAGCAAGAATCTGATCTGTGAAAGCAAAAAGGCTTCCAGTTTGTGATTCCCATGGCTATATTTAATAGCGATACCGATTTATATACCGTCAGACATTTTTACCCGAAATCGAAAAGGTAGGAAAAATCCTGGCAAGAAAAATGACTTAATATAACAAATTTATTACACTAATTAATCGATTATAATATCAAAAGCAAAAAAAAATTTAATTTTACACGACATAAATTCATTTTATAGGAAAAAAGTTGAGTACAGACGCTCACAGGGTTCTAAGGTGGCGGGGCTTTTATAGCCTAAAGAAGGGAAAATTTTGGCGTCAATTCAATGCGGGCGCCGAAAGGTTTGAGTACTTGAGGTGAAAGTGAAAAGATTTTTATTTTACGTTTCTTTCAGATGTGCTTATGGCACCGAAAATTTAATGACTACGTTTATCATCCCACTCTTCGAAGTTATTAGACTCTTGGAAAAATAAAGAATAATTAGCAGTACTTTTGGTGGGATATTTTTACAACTTATCAAAATATCATTACTTTTACGTTAGATTATTAACGAGTCTTTATATGGGTTGTATTAGAATGAACTGTTTTGTTTTATGAATTTATAACACAATCTTCTTGTTTGTAACACAAACTTTAATATAACACGCATAACATAGAAGGGTTATAGTTCTAGCAATAAGCAATTGTTATTTATACTAATATTATAAATAGAGTGGTTACTCAATCGATTACAAAAAATATTTTATCAATAGAAAGACAAGTTATTTATTAACGCCGTAGGCTATATATTGACGCAAAATTAAAGAATTTTTCGTGGTAGATTTGCAAAGTGCAAAAACATTCGAACGAAAACATTTCTTTCGAACGGTGGCTTAACGACTCATCGTTAAGATATGATTGTGTTCTGGAGAAAAGTTGTAGAAATCGATAATGCCTAATAACTTACGTAACTTGCTTTTTATATGTATGTTTTAGGTAACGAAGTATAAATAAATAAATAAAAACCTCTTCCGAAAACTATATCCTTGAAATCCCATCTCATAACTCCTCTTTTCTTGAGACCCTTAAGGTCTCAGTTAGGCGATGGAATTGACTTCCCGTCCCTATTCGGTTAGCTCCTTCTCTATCTTCCTTCAAATTTCTTCTGTACAAACATTACCTGTCCACATGGTATTCCTAACTTTCGTAATAACTACTAACTGACGTGAGACTGATCTTAAATTATCGTTATTCATGTGCACTTTTTATTTTTCATGTATCCTTAATAACTATATGTAATACACAATAACGTATGTATTTTTGCACTTCTTGCCTACCTTATCTAATTTATTACATTTTTTTTCTCACAGCGTTTGCCTGGAATGGATCGCTCGAAAGCAATGAGGCCGCCAGTTGCCCTCCTTTTCATTTAATTATGTTCAATTTTTATATTGTACTAAAACGAATTGTTAATAAATAAATAAATACTTACAAAAAGCACGCTAGGATATGTCTAAGTTTTATAATATATATATCTGTCTGTCTGTTAGCGATAAACTCATAAACTACTGCATGGAATTTTTGCGGTCTTCGCCAATATCTAGAATGATTTATTAGGAAGGTTTAGGTATGTGTTTTTTATTGTTTACACGGTTGTCAGTAGTGAAATATTTTTCAAAGTTCCTAACTCATTTATAATTTATATGATAAATATCTTACAATATACATACATATAATTCAAATCTCTCTTTGATCGTGTCAGTACTCTTTACTATTCGGCCCTTATAAGTTTTTCTATCTGCAAAGTTTTAACAAGCTGATCGATATGGGCCCCTAACGAGTATTCGATTTCTGACAGGCTTTTGGCGGGAATATTCTGTACAAGGTTATCATAAAAAAAATCGTAAATATTTCCAGATTACTTTACCAAGTTCAGGACTATTAAGTTACCGAATGCAGTTTATTCATACATATGTGTTGAATACACATCCGTTCACACACACACACTATAATGCTTTTATGGGCCTTGGCCTATATTTATGCACACATTCTTTTGTTGATTTTTATAGTCCAGATCTATTACGCTTATAAAAATAAAATTCCATTATACAAGCCGCAGTTTGAGGGTTATTTTTTTGCTTAACAAGCTCCTGTGTTCAGGTTAGGTGATGTTTCACATTTCTATTGTCAATTAAAAAGGACATAATATGGCTAAATACTTACTTGCCTATGCTTACAATTTGGTTAATACATAACGCTGTTTCATACACAAATTAATATCCTTGCATAAAGAAATGTATACGTTGAATTTACGAATGATGAATACAAATAAGATCTACCTATATCTAGAAAACCCCTAAATTTCCGTAATTAATCAAATTAGAGCATGAAAAGCGTAATTATGTCGTATTCATGGTAAAGTTAAATTGTTTGTTTAAAGAAGTATCGAGTCAAAAACTTCGTAGGTTAATTAGATTCTGAAATTTGGAGGCCTTTGAAAAATATTTGTTTTACCCTCGACGCTATTGGTAAGTAAACCCAAGCCCTGTAAAGGGTCAGATATTAATCTCGAAACACTTTATGAATTTTAAAATTATAAGCTCCGTTCAGGCGATTAGTCAAATAAAATTCGAAGTATTCAAAAAGTTTAATATTGCTTTTGAATTAGTTCATTCAGGTTTCTAAATTAGATTATGTATTGATTTCAAATATTGCTATTTAAAAAATATCAATATTATATTAATCTATGATAGTCCAAGAAATTTTTGTCAAAATTTCCATGTTCGCGACACGTATTATTTATTAACAATTAATACAAATAATTTATTCTGTGGAACAAAACTTGGCACTGAATATCCACACAATTGTCGACAGTTTTATGTACATTACTTGACATGTTTAATAATTGTTTAGGACAAATATTACACGCAGGTAAAAGATTTGCCTGTTGTGGTTTTACCAAAAATATAATCATCAAATCCTTAAATATTATTAAGTATAACGCATTTAAAAAACGGGTACGGGTAAATTTTGCATATATTTAAAAGTTAAAATGGCGATAAATCTAGTTTAATTCACCTCCGCGGCCATTTTAATAAAATTGTCACTCAACACATGTGTAAGTCTACACAAAATTGCCCTCGGTCATAAAATACGCTGTGTCTAGGCTGTGACGTAAATATAAAATTTACGAAATGTGCTCGTTATTTGGAAAGGGAATTTATTTTTCAAGACGACATCTACTATATTTTATTTGGTGACAAAGTGTCGTCTTGATGTATAATTTTATGGATATTTGACATGAATAAGACGGGCGTTATTGATGCTATAATGAATACAGCGAATTTGTAAGCATTATGTTTATTTGATGATATATATATATATATACTTTTAAATTTAAGAAGTTTATATAAAAATAGAGCATCCGTTGTTGCTCGTGACGTCAATTACATTAAATGCTTCTTGTAACTACGTCTCCATTTATTAATTTTAAAAGGTAAACTACAAGAGATACTTTAGATTTCATCAAGTCAATGTTATTTTAAATAAAGAACGCACCATTTCAATAAATACATTCACAATTTTAACATAAGATTTTTTAAATCTTAATAGTATAGATTCATTACATTTACAAATAACAATCTCGAGACCCGCCTTTTACTAATGAAAGATCTTAATTATAACAACGCAAGTTACAGCGAAAGATCAAAGACTAGAAAAAGTAATTACATAAAAAGTAATTAATTTTAAAAGCCTCTATTTTGATGAAAGTTGTTGTTTCGACGGGAAACATTTTACATTCTTTTTCATAAGTCACCTTAAAAGCATCCAATTAAACGAAAGCTTAATAAATTGTTATAATTAAATTGAGGTATCTGTTTCTTAGTAGTTATAGCTTTGTGTTACTGTATTTCGTTTTTACTATTATTTTTTCCTTAACTCTGTAAAAAATATTACCTTTTGTAAAGAAATATTATCGTTAAATTTATAAATAAATACTACTACTACTTTCCTACAGTATTTACTTCCTCATTAATTTGTGTATTTGAGCATTTAAATCGCCCATCGTTTTCATGTACACTATTTCTTGTTCGTATTGATTTTTTTTTATTGAACAGTTTTGTTATATTTCCTTTAATAGGCAAGTAGTTTGCTTTATATCTACGATATGACATTGCAAGGTTTTATTCTCAAAGCTCAAGCTAAATTTGTTAGGTTAAAAAACAAAAAGATTTGGTGCACTACCGGAGTTCGAAGGAACGACCTGAGTTGAACATTGCACACTAGAGTAACACTGCTCCAATTATCATTTATATATCCTTAAAATTAAAGTCCCAGCACCAAGCTAAATTGTGATAGCAGAATTTGCAAGCGTTTTTTACTATAAAAATAGCGCGCTACGGTGAAAGATGGGGCAACTTATTATAGCGACAGGAACGAATGCTGTCTGTTTGTGCTATTGCAATTTTTGCCTTGAATGTTATGCTGGTGTGCCCGATGCCCGTGAGATTTGCACTTTAACATTTATTATTTACGTGTTTTTATAGAGATAATTAGATCAAATATGTTATTAAATTAAATAGATAGTAATCATTAAACTTTTTTTATCGTTTTCTTTGTTGTGATCGATTTTATTATTGAATGCTTTACTCGTATAAAAATAGATATTAAATAAAGTAAAAAAAAAGATTATCAGTAATACGTGCATAGTTATTATTATTCTAATAACATATCATTATTTAGAAATCATTATTTAAAATTAGTTATAAAATGGTTTAGGTTTTTAAGTTTTTATTTGTTATGTTTATATTATGTTTTACGTTAGTTTTCTATTGTATTAAGTTACTGTAAAAATAGGAAATAAATAAATAAATGTAAATAAATATAGGCTTAAGATAATTGATTTTACTGAATACCTTGTGATTGTATTCTGCACAGAGTTTTGCACAAATAATACACAATTTACGTTTTCAAGGGATCATCGGTTATCCAGCTAAAATTTAATTGAATTGTCTTTATGCGAGTAATCCTAGCGCTCAAAATAGTTTCCATAGCAACGCTGGCACTGTTAGAACATGGTTTGAGGTTTGATTCGGTTTCAGCAGATATTATAAGAGGTTTAACGGCTTTGTCACTAGCAGACTGGCGAATCTGTTGGGAATCAGAACTCTACAACTACTAGTATGGTTCACACGCTAAATATTTGTGCTGCAAATTAATCTTAGTTTCCTATGGCAACTTTGAAGCTGTTCTAACCACTTTTATCGTACAAAAGGATATAATTGAATTATTTTACGTTTCTATTTTGATCTTTGATATTAATTGTAGTTGATGTTATCGATGAGTGTTAAGCAATATTTACTTATTTACAATTTTCTTAACCTACAAAGTAATTATAATAATAATTAAAATGTGGCAGTGTACCTTTAATGCTGGCAGCATTTCCTCGCTGTATTGCGATACTTTTTCATTGAGCCAGGGAAGTGCCAGCTCTGGGGTCTACTATCTACTAGGCGCCAACTTAAATCTTTAATAAGCGCCTGTGCACTTAAACCCCACGGCCCAAGAGTCTCTCCAAAGGGAACAAAATCGAAGTTGGAAAATATTAATAAAAATAAATAATAATAATAATAACATTTTTTTAATATCTACTTTAATGTTAAAATGAATTTAGATTATGGAGCAAAAGAGGTAGTTTGTTAAGTTTTTTTCAGTAAAGTTTAATTGCTGCTAACTTTAATATGAAATTTGCGAGTTTTTACGAATCTATCGTATTAGGAGAGCGAAGTCCGACATGTCACCGTGGACTGAACCTGTTCACTACAAAATGAAACCAATTAAGGGGTTGGTCCAATTTATAAGCTTTAAAATTTTCTTAATTTTCCAGAAAACTCTGTGATTTTTTATCATAATAATATGTTATAATGGTCTTGAAGTTCTCATGATGGCAGTTTTGATAATTTTGAATCAACCTTTAATAATATATATTGTCATGTATATTGAAGATCATCTCTATCTCCGTCTCCCTCTTTCTTTCTTCGATTCTCATCTTTTTTGTTATCAGAGTTCATACTTTGTATACTTCAAAACGTAAATGTTTAAAATTTTGCGCATTTGATAAATCAAAACTAAAAAAAAAAATGTGCGTGTACTAGTGTACACACGTTAGTAGTGAAACTTCTTTATGACCTTATTTTTCGAAAAATTATCTATAATATGCAACTTTACAGAAATTGGTTAAATAAAGTTAAATTAGATAAAGTTTAACAAAAGGCTTTTAATATCACATACTTGAATACAAATAATACAATTATTTCATTTTACCTTATTACCACTAAGATTATTACAGAATTTCATAAATTGTAATAGAATTTTTAGTATCATTGTTATCGTTATTATACATTTTTGTTATTAATGGTTTAGAATCTCTTTGAATCAACCCTGGTAGGGACAAGAAAAAGACGCGCGTAACGGTCAAATGTGACGTAACCGAAACATGTGACGCGTAACCGAAAAATGTGACGCGTAACGAAAAAATGTTACACAAAATTTTTTCCAACCCCGATAAAGAAGTTTCACTTCAAAAAGCTAAATTAAAATTAATATTTAAGAATAAAAATGCTATTTCAATTAAAATCTAGATTATATACTAGTAGTGCTTGGTTTTACATTTGGTGTACATTTTTTACACATTTTGCACTTAATATCATTTACGTGATCGTACTCGACCGTCTTAATGTAAGTTTATGTGCCTGTTTTAGTGTAATGTAATATGTCAAGAGGTGAATAAGTTTTTAAGCTTTTGCATAGATTTTATTTCGGGCTTTGAGCGCGGCGACCTAATCAAGAAATTGCGTAACGAAAAACACCTAACACACGATGACGTAATATAGGTGCGCCCATACGCGATCGAGCGGGGCAGAACGCATACTGTATTCACATCTCTCTGACAAGTAGATACTGTAATCGCGGTCGGTGCAGCCGGTACGCGTTAGAGTGAGAAAGACTATATAAGCTTGTTAGCCTGAGTCTGGTAGAGTGGTAGATTGAATTAATATCAAAGAAAAAAAAAATACCGCATGAATAAAAAAAATATTATAATTGCATAAGCTGATAAGAAATGCTATGCAATAGTTTTACCGCGGCAGTCCCCGAGTGCTACACAATTTTTTTTTATTTTAGTTCAAATGTAATAAAAAAATACTTTATATGATCTTGCATTCGCTTGTAACTTGAATCCCAATTCATTTTCTTTGCACTTAGCTGGAAATGCGACGCTCGCGACCGATCGTTAGATGTATTGACCAGGTTCAGCTACTCTGTTCACGTAGTACATACCTCTTAAGAAAATATATTTTCTGCTAAAAAAGCAACTCTAGAAGTATTAAATAACTTACATTAATTGCTATGAAATATTTTGTTTCATTCGTAATTTTCAAAGTGATCGTCTTAAGGTGGGAACTGACCAACGTTACGAGGTGTAATGTAACATGTAATGTAATGTTACACAGCGAGCATTCGTGCAGTCAGTACGTCGTGTTACGGGGAAACACGACGTAACACGACGTACTGACTGCACGAATGCTCGCTGTGTAACATTACATTACATGTTACATTACACCTCGTAACGTTGGTCAGTTCCCACCTTTATAGTAGTGTATAAGAAAAAATCACTTAATATAAGGTGAGACGCCCACTCGTTTGCCCCCTGTTCATAAAAAAATTTAAATTGAGTTTTATACGTAAAGCTTCAAATATATATATCTTTTTTTTGTTCTTGTCAATCTCGTGACATATTGACAATGACGAATTTAACAAAACATGTTTGTGATTTTATAAGAATAAGAAAATCATTCAAAATATGTTAAGGTTAGTTACTGATTCAAATTTTACGGAGTTTATTAACAGTCGTAATTGTTTGGATTTTATTTAGTATGAGAATTGAGTGATTTTTATAAAAGTTTAAAGCATTACTTTAATGTTAAGGTACTAAGATACATCATATGTTGTTTGCGTGATCATGAAGCTAAAAAAAAACTGTTTAAAGTAACTATGTTATCACCTAATCTAAAATACAATATTTTGAAACAATAATTCATAAATACTGGCTCGAAGGACCTATGTCTGAGCATACCAGTATTAATACCGCATAATACCATGGAATCCTCAGATTCCAATAGTATTCCATAATTGAGCTCAAACTTACGAGTTCATAAGAAGATTTGCATGGAGCAAGAGAACAGTCCGGATTTGAGTGCTTTCTGCACAGATCCCTCGGTAAGGCTACGTACATAACGATATGTATTATTTTATTATATGGTGGCTTCATAATGGAATATCAATATTTATAGTCTTCCATTTCGACACTCCATAAAAACTCAAAACACATTGATTTATTCATTCGATACAGCGTAACTCACTAGTAATAAAAAAGCTGATTGCCTCTCTAATTGACATATGTTTTAAGATCTACTTCGTCTACGCCATGCCGAAACGTGAAATTTTTAAAAATACTAGCAGATACAAGCGTTGCTGTGGCTAAGGGTTTTGTTATATTACATAGTAGTAAACTATTCAAAGGAAACGGTAGGAGAACACCAGTCATGGGGACCACCATGCTTTTTTGGTGGTAATGCCATTAAATTGTAGCTAATGTGAAACGTTAGTACTTTCAACACAGCGCCACCATAGAATTGTGACTATCAAATAATTAACAAATAATTTGCAATAAAATAATATTGCGGGTATAAATTGAGATGTAAGCTATCCTATCTTTTAAGTTAGATCAAACCGCTCACGGTGTGCAAATTTGATTTAAATCGGTTCAGTAGTTTAGGCGTCCATAGCGGACAAACAACGTGACATGTAATTTATATATATATTAAGATTACAAAATCATTTATTTTTCGGCCGGGAATAGAACCTTTATGTTAAACATTGTTAACGTAAAGTAGATGTAAAGTATTTGTAGCGCTTAATGTAATAACTATTATCTGAGAGTCTTTTTGATCTGACCCTTATAATACTCGGTACTATTAATTCCGTCTTTAACAAGCGACTATCGAGAAATGTTAGATCTATGAAGATTTAAATATCTATAACTCTGTCGCTTGACTCATGTCCAAACATGTGTATAAATTATGTACAGCTGTGTAAAGAGAATTTATATAAAATATAAAAAGTTCACTTATTCATATTATTTGAAAGTCCTAAAGTACAGAAATGATTGTATGTGCCTGGAACAAATCCCTTGTTAGCTATCAAATCAAATCAAAAATCGTTTATTCATGTAGGTAACACAATGTACACTTATGAACGTCAAAAAAAAGAAATATACATTAAATGCTTCAAATTTTACATTAACTGTCAGTTCTCAAATCAAGGGCGTAGAACGGAAGAGAAGAACTGGCAATAAACTCTTCGCCACTCTTCCCTGACCCTCAGGTTTGTTACCTTATACTTTTAAGTTTTTTTTTAAGTTAGTATCTTCATAATCATAATGAAGTATCTGTGTGATTGTGATTTTTTTTAAGCAGCTAAGCAACCTTCAGTGCTGGACATACGCCGTAAATTTTTGGGTGTTAGGAATGCCAGTTTCCTCACGATGTACTTCAGCGTACGAGGGAGTGTTTACTGTGCAAAAACTCATTGGATAGCCGTTATTCAAATAGACAACCATAGGGTTGAGAGGCGCACGCTCTAGTCAACATATCCCAATGTTACGGTAATTTAAAAAATACATTAAAATGTTGGGCCTTCCTCACTACTCTAACAATTGTAATTATACAAGTTCAAGACAGCAAAAAATACCTTTTCAACTTTTTCACTTTTTTGTTCTTTCAAAGAAACGAATTATGTTTATTTTGAAATTCAACGAAGAATTTTTTCAGAGCAAGTGATTTACATTTAAGTTAGTAATTACAGAAGGGTTCACGGGTTCATTTATAAATTGTATATTTTTATCTTGCTCTTCTGAATATTTTATGATTGATATTGAAGTATTGTTTTGCATAAATAATTCAGCAAATGAATTCAAATTAATCGAAAGGTAACTTAACGAATCCTAAACTAAATGTCCTCATTTTTTATCTTTAAAATCAATTTAATTTTTTCTACAATATTTTTGGTGATGTTGGCCGTAAAGTATGTTTAAAAACCACCTCAGTGAAAGGTATCCCGAGGGTCTTTTAAAGCAGCCGTGTTAGGAGGTTATTTGTTTTTAAAAAGGTTTCGCTCTCTCGGTCGGATAGCCTGTAGTGGGACGAGTTCCTCATATGTACCCTTTATACACGAGTATCTTGCCGAAATTTGCCCAAGGCATTCTATACAAAGGTACCAAGTACGTACTAACTAGAAAACGAGCGCACAACCTTTTTCTGGGCCAGATTTCTGTAACTGTTCTATGATCATTAGTTTTTATTTTCTAATAGGCACGTAAGTGATCTGACGACGACTTTTTGGGTCTTTAAGGTATTCCGCTTTTCCTCACAATGTTTGCCTTCACTGACGAGCAAGTGTTAAATGGGAAAATAGAGTTCCTTGGTGCACAACCGGAGATCGAAGCTACGACCTCCGGGATCAGAGTCGCACGCTGCACCTACTAGGCCAACAATGCGCTAAACTGGAAATTTATCAAAATTAAAAAAAAATAAGTTTGCACCGTCAACAATCAATTAAACAGTCCATACACAGGATTACGCAATGCAAGTACCAGGCTCGCAGAACGTAGGAGGCGTTTAATCCTCTCACGCAGGGGCCGGTCACGTAGAGACAACAGTTGATTCTTTGAGTTAGTTCCATTGTCCATTGAAGCAATTATAGGCTTAATATAGCTGTGCTTGAATTAAAGTCTGTTATTCTCTAGAGTGTTATTTTCTAAAAGCTCACATTTTTTAAAAACAAATACAGAGTAAAAACAGGTTACTACAATTGTATAATGGCAATGGTGGTGCTTACCTACGAAGTCTTAACAGAAATGGCCTTTTCACTCGTTTTAATCCAACTATAGTACGAAAAATATACATTAAAAATAAAGGTAATTAAATAATAATAATATTAAATAATTAAGCATAAACGTAAAAATTACTGAAGTTAGAAATTTATCGCTATATTTATGATGGACAAAAGATAAATTTCTATTAACAGTATAAGTTATTTCTTTTTTCATAAAACACATACAACAAAGTTGCACGCAATTGTACGTATATTTTCATACAAACTTTGTACGATTTAGTTTCAGTGAGGACAATTATTCAAAAAGAATTTAGTGAACAATACATTCGTCAGGGTTCGTATTAAATTAGAGCCGTATTGTTTGTTAGCGGTAAGCGTTGTTTTGTTTCGCAAACAAGTTATACTTGAATTACACTTTTATAATAAAGGTTCAAAGTATTCTTTTCTATGACGTAAAAACAACTTTGTATGTACGAAAATAACTTGTTAATTTAAAAATAAATACACTTTTACGTACTTATATAATTTCGTGTTTGTATCTAAGGTTTTAAATCCAATGACATTTATAATATTTTCGATATTAAAGCGTTATCGTGCGTAATCTTGACAAGATTATCTAATATCTATGTTACTGTTTATATGCAACTAATGTAATACTACTTGAGTAATGAATGTTATATTTAATAGATATATCGTGACTTATAGAATAGTTTTACATGGGCAATTTAATCGGCTGCGTTTAGATAATTAAAATCAAAATAGAACTGCTATGTGATAAGAAAATCGTAATAATAGTAAACTTTATAAACAATTGTCGTCGATATTGATTGAAATACGACATACGCACGTCGATACACGGGCGGTAAGTAATGAGAGGGCACAAACATATAGTGTGACTAGGTGCGCCCTAATTGATTGCGCCACGCCTCGACAAATGACCAGGGCGACTTCGAAAGAGCTTTTTACATTACTGCCCAAGAACTTTACACTTTTGTGTCTTTGAATTACTTCTTTCATTGGCGTTGTATTTATAAACGCAAATATTAATTTATTATATTTAGTTTTTTTTAATTGTGCTGTCAAATTTGTTATTTAATCTAACTTTTAAAATGGTTTCGCAAACACCTCTTATCATTAATTAATGATTTTAGACGTACAGTCGCAAAGTCGAATCAAACGTATACAAACTTTATTCTTTAGAAAATAAACAGCATCATAATTAATTGGAACAGTAAAATAAATAGAAACAATTAATAGAAACTCGAACAGATTCTCAAAAGCACGTTTTAATTATTCCTCAATTGCTTGTCGAAAACTTGTCGGAATCAATTCTAGCAAGCCTGAATGAAAAATACGTTTCCTTAGAATTGGACTGTACACGAGCGGAAGAATCGTAGGTTTAATATATATACGTATGATTTTATTAAAAAATACTGATTATTATTTAATTATAACAAGAACTATAAGGATTTTTTTGTCGCAGTGTTTGGATAACACTTGAAAGTTGTAGATTTATATTATAATATTAATATAAAAGTATACGCATTTTGTAAATAAAAAAGGGTGCGTGTACTTATTTATGTACGCGCGTAAGAAGTTATACTTCTATGGCATTATTAAAAATAGTTTTTGATTGCAAGCAATTAATTAATTACACTTAAATAATCAAAGACTGGAAAAGGAGTCATTATAGTCAATAAAGTTCAGTTTTCATTTGAAAAATTAAATAAATAAATATTTTTTATTATTCTCTTACATTAAGTGTAACATAAATTATATTATTATTGGAATGTTGTTTTTAAATTATGTCCAATGCCGTAGCATCTTACCTGGGCAACTTCATTCTGTTAATTTTGTGTAACGGTGCGCGCGCATCGTAAAATTTCACTCTCATCAATTTTTCATAACGCGCCTAAAGAAGTATAACTTCAAAAATGTATTTGTTACTCTTTGATGTTTAATGTTTTGATCGATCACATAAAAAATCCGCCGTTACAAATTTGGGATTTCAATGTGTGTTTCCGTCACACACTGAAACACTAGGCTGTCACGGGAAGCATTAAGTAAAATATAAAAGCAACTAATTATTTAATTGGTACATGGACATATGCTCGTTCATAACAACCCTTATAACCCAATTCATCTTATTAAATCAAGCGAACCGAAGTTATAGGAAATTTAACAAGTATCCTAATAAAACTTGCTGTAAAGTTCAAGAGGTAGAAAGTTATTCCAAATATTCAGAGTATTCGATACTACACGCTTGTTAACTTCCCCTAAATTTTTTGTAGCGTGAATTTTGTGACTTGCTGAAATGTGTTAAATGTTCACGCTGTTAGTGATAGGGTTAAATGTCGATATAAGTGTATATATTAACGCCTTAAAATCAAGGATTTTCTTACACTTCGTTAAAAAAAATTTCTTTTCTTTGGTCGGTTAAAGAGGGCGCCTCTTATATTATAGCCTCCTACTTGTTTACAAAATCTTTTATTAAAATAATCGGTTACATAATTAGTCAAAGATCAAATTAAAAGCTAAGCACTTAATGCTTTTTTAAAGCGTTAACTGATTTGAAATTAATATTCATAGCTGAGTCCCACTACGTTTAAAGAACCTTTGGACATAAAAGCTTTCGTTAAAATATGAAATTTTCCCATAGTAATCACAGCCTAAGGTCTCTTTTAAAAGATACATCTAAATCGATTCTCGGATACGTATTCTGCATAATAAAGTGTGAAATATAGTGGAAAACGTTCGGTCCTGTCCACTCCACTCGTGTTTGTTGAGTTCTCGTACTGAGCCCGCTGCCGACACAATATAGTGTGATTTTTACGTATTTACCGAATATATAATGCTTGTGTAATGATGAAACTTGGTTTAGGATATGTTTAGATACTTGTACATACATCTTGAGATCTATATGATAACGATATTATATACTTCAAACTTGTTAAGAACTAATACATTTTTTGTAAAATTTGCAATTGAAGTTACTTTGAGCGGTAGAATGATACTTATAGCAGTAGAATATTATATGAATTATGTTACTAAATAACGATACTTTGTGAAGCTGTAGTATTTTGGAATTACATATGAGTTGCAAATATATTTCTTATACTCCGGAGACTATACAAGGCTAATATCTATAGGCTCACGCGGGAAAATATATGTTTAGTACGACAATGAACGTATTATAGAAGGCATTTCCTACCTATTCGGTTAAAAACTAAACATTTAATTGACGCGATGATGAACCGTATAATCTCAATAATAATCGAGATACCGGAAAATCGTTCACTTTTAACGCTGCACAAAAGTTATATCATGCATCGATAGCTTTTATCGAGTCGAGCGCAGAATCGCTCGCCTGGACATAATCCACTCTAATTACTAAAAGATGTACTTACCAAGTTTGTTAATAAAGTGGATGGTTAAGTTTCCTACCGAGTTAAGACTTCGATACGAGTTAGCTGCAAAAATGTTGGAAATTTGTTGGTATATGCGAGCGTAAACGGTAAACGTGAAATTTCATGTATGTTGTCTCTTATCTGTGTTATACACATTCATATTCGAATACACTTATGATCATAAATCATTAGTGAGACCGTTTCTTAGATGAGAGTAATTGAAAACATGTTTTTTTCTTGTATGCGCTTTTCTCCAAACTCATCAACTTGTAAAATATACACAAGTATAAGCTGAGTGAATCGATCACTTTGTCTCATAGGAGTACTAAATCTATTTAATTATATTGTGAAAAACCATTTTTAGCAAGATTATTACTATAAAGTAGTACTTACTATATTAAAGTTTATATAAAATATTAGATTATGAATATTGTAATAAAATGATTGCACTATTTTTGTACAAACTTATATCTCATATGGGTCAAATTATCAGTATATTAAACTGAAGCAATTTTTACTTCAAAAATAGAACTATAAATAGCGATGAATATAAACCTTTAGCAATTTTGTTGAAAATGTAAATCTAAATAATAATAATCTAAATCTTTACGATTTACGTTGATATGAGACGATATAATTAAAACTAAATTATACTTTGTGGGAATCAAACTAATAATCGTCGTTATCTAAGGAATCGATCAAAAGTTTTCCGACTTTCCCGATGTATGGTTCTGCTTGAATACACTGCAATATAGATTAAACGTAATTAACTATATCCCTTACGCGCTATTACCAACTGTATTTGCAGACTCTCAGATACTATTTTACATTATATGGAATTGAATCTTGTTAGTAACTGGGTTGGCCATATGTACGATATAATTTGAACATATGTGTGACCTATCTTGTACTGATTATATGACGTATACATAATACATATACATTAATTAATCAAAATTCCATTTTTAAATTTTATGCATTTGGATTTCACATGTTAATGTTTAATGGAAAATGTATCATTTTTAACAACATTATTAGCACCACGTACTATAGATTTTTAGGGTTTTGTTATGTATTTATAGTATTTTTTTAACAAATGTGTAGAAGTTTTTAAAATAATGTTTTTCTTTAAATATAATATTATTTAAACTATCAAAGTGTCCTACGTGTTGTAGTTAGAGTTTAAGAATAAGTTTAAGAAAGAAGCCTATTACTTACACGGAAGTTCTAGGTTCATTTACAGGCGAAACAATAATTGGAGACTACCGGACTTCAAAGTGGAAATCGGTGAAGGTTGAAAGTAGAAACAAGTAAATTGGGTTGATGTACCGCCCTGGCCCTTTGACCGGTCGCAGTCACAATTTTGCATTAGCACACTTCCGGTCCTCGCTGACTTCATTATTCAGGTACTTCATTTCATAGGCTGTCATCCGGTTTTAAAGGTCAGAGGTGCTAACTTTATATTTCCTGAAGCTTTCCTGAAGTTTATTATAAGCTAGCTATCGCTCGGCTTCGTTCGTGCGAAGACGTGAAAGTGTGGTTCAAAAGATCTACGTACAGACAGCGGAAAACGACTTTGTTTTGATTTGAAGCTATATATATATTGCTAAGTAAATATATAAGTATACTTAACAAGAGTTTTTCGATTTAGAGTAAAAAACGATTTTTATAGTTTTTTCACATAGATTGAAATTATCACAAGTATGATCATAAATTATTATTTGTTTAATAATAATATAAAATTTAATATAAATCTATCAGATCCCAACTCAATTCACAAAACTCATTTCTGCTACTTAACAGGCAATGAAACAGTGGAAATACCTTTTAATTTCAACTCTACAATTTTCCGGATGAAAGAAGGCGAGTGTCAGAGAAATAAAACAATCAGAGCTACCAGGAAGATGTTTATTATTTCTCAGCTCTTGTACGAACAGTAATAATTGTAAGTAATAATTATTAACACTACTTGTAAGGGTTTTTGATACTTTTGTTATAAAGATATTAATTATGGGATCGTTTTATTAAAGATTTTGTTTTCAGAACGTGACCTTAAAACATAAAATGTACATTTTGTTTTCGATAGATTTTATAGTCAGTGTTAATTAAATAAAAATGGCGCTATAATATGCACATAGAAACTACTACCGCATGAACTAACACTGCCTTTTTTCTTACTATTGACATACCAAAATAATAACGATGTTTAGCTAAACTTCATCTTCCAATACATAATATTATAAATAATAATAATAATAGTCAATAATAAATTATAGATAACATTCCATAGTACATACGTTTTAGTTCATTTACTTTTGGTAAATGTATATTCCTTAATACATTTTTAAGTAGGATAAAAAAAATAAATAAAAAAAAATTAATTATTATTAAAGTCAAACATTTTTAGTTACTTTCAGGATAGACTATTTAATTTAAATTAAAAGTTAAATAGTTTCTCCTGACCTTGAACCAAAACAGAGCCGCCGTACCGAAATCGAAACACTATAATCAAAATTGAAATTAAACGGAGACCCTTGTGGTGATTGGTTTAGCCGGAATAAAGCGGTCCATTAACGAGACTTAAGGCTGCTTCTGACAGTGTCATTACGGCCTAACGCGTTTCGGCCAAGACGGTTATGATTAAAAAGTCTTGATCTGGTAGTTTTATGAGACCGGAGGTTGCAAAGGGCGAACCAGGCCTAATAATTTCCTCTTTTGGGGTTGGTTTAAGTTACAGGTAAGTTACTGAATTGTTTTTTTTATAAGAAGCGTGTGAACTTTTTGTTTTTGCCGCCTACCCTCTCACTCCTTAGTGCTGTAACCTACCCTCATTATATTTTATAATATTCAAGATTACGAGTAGAGCATATTTATATATGAAAAAAAAAAACGCTTTTTCCATAGGCTAACTATTGAAGGTGTACAGAGTGAAAATTAGTCATTGTCAGTTTTCAGCTTCACAGCCTGAAATGGCATTATCGTATACTTTGCTTCAAACGTGGTGGCGAATAGAAGTTATTTTTTCGTAACATTTTCATTCCTCTGTTAATGTGTTTTAAGGAAGTTTTTTAGTAATAAAACAGTACCATTACCACTTGTACCACACAACAAGCATAGCACAGTCTGACAGCGGACCCTAATCTGAACCGCTCCGCGGGGCGTCACGCTGCGTCTGACGTTTTCCAATTATAACCATTCACTATGTAACACTTTTGCAGAACTACGCCTTTATTCTTGATTAAATTGTCCGACAAAACGACAATTGTATCGATACGTTTATCGGAGCCTAAGAATTCTTTTTGGTGTAAGGCCTCAAGCTATGGGGGAGAAATTTCTTTCTATTTTTGACTGATATTTTCACAGATAAATAACGACCGTATAAAAGCAATTTGTTGCTTTGAGATTTGAAACTAAAATAAGCGTATAAAAGTTAAGTTTAGCTTTACCCACTAATATTAATACAGCACTACAGTCCATAGGCACTAGGTCTGGTCGAAGAAGAGCTTCAAGTCGGTTCTGTTCTGTGCTTTTTCTTTAGTTTGTAATTTCAATGGGTCTACCGAAATTCGTACTTACAATGTATTGTAATGTTGTTTGTACAAATTCTACTTACCTGAAACAAAAATAATATAATTAGCAATTAATTCAAATTACTACAAAGTTACCGTATTATAAATATCTTTACCTTAGAGACCCTTACCCACTTATGCAAAAGATAACAAACTTGGTTGCAACATGTCAGACGCTCCTACACTATTCCCTAGTTTCAGCAAAATCTGAGATAATTATGCACGGTATTAAACTTGCAGCTTCTTTGTGAACCAAAGCTTGCTTTCGACAGCCTGTAACGACTTTTGACATTTTATACTTGTTATTTTATACTTATTGAGTTTGAAACAAAAGACATAAAATTGATTGAAACTCGTATAATTAATATTTTTCAATATTGGTTACAATGATGAGATTTAAAAGGTTTAGTGGGTATCCATTTAAAACATACAGTTATAAACTTTATTAGTTACTTAATTATTACAAAATTAACCACAAAATAGTTTGATTATCGTATGAAGTCACAAAATCCTCCAAATTGGATATTAAATATTGATTATCTTCCATGCCATGATGTAAAGCAATGATTGTTTGCCAGTAATCGTACCCTATAACTTCAGGTTAAAGGCCATATATATTACAAACTGAGCGATATATTCTCATTTTTTTCTCTCAATGTTGTATACGTACAAAAAAAGTCAATTTCCTCCCATGGATGTCATCTCGAGATAAATTAATAAACTTCATTTATGATTTCGGAACCTAAAATAAAATGCGAGAATATGAGTCCTCACAATTTCATTTCATTTGTAAGAAAATTCGCGCTCTCAATAATTCAACGCAACTTCCATCTCCGCGAGTGTTTACGTTCAACTTGCTCCTCTTTGTGTTTACTTTTAAAGATCCTTATGTGCATTTACGTTTAATTAACTTTTCGCAGTTCGTCAACTTTACTTATTATCTTAAAGCTCTTGGTAAAGCTATTTTTAAATAAGCGATGTTTCAAAAATAATACCAATAACAAAAAAAATACTAATAATCTTTGTAGAGAATTTTTTTCTCATTATAATTCTGATTTTTAAACAGTTTTAATAGTTACTTAGCCAGACAATTTCAGTCTTAAAACGTTTTAATTAAAGCGATTATCTGTTTCATCACAGCTTAAACGCCTTGTAACTATGTATTTAAGAAATCCTATTTTTTAATATAAGTAATTTCAAAAATTGCAAGTTGATTATTATGTCACAAGAAATGTTTTAAATTACAAACTAAATCTGCGTAAAAATATTTGTAATTTTCTAATATAGTTTAGTCCTTCGTATTATTAATTAACATAATTTATAGTTTTCATTACCTTCGTCTTTGTTCTCGGTGAACCGAGATTAATAAGCAAAGTCGATATGCGAAGCCCCAGAACTGGGCAAAGATATTACTTAAAGTTCGCAACGGGAAGCCTAAAAATTCCCGGAGTAAGTTCAGAAACTCAGCGGAATACGTAATCTTGCTTGTTTTGAAATAGCGCAAAATAATATGAAGGCGATAGATTCTCAGTTGCCATACGTAAACTACTGACCGGTTTGTCATGAAATTTTGTACATTTATGTACAGGGGCTTGTGAAAAATAACACATTCTATAGTCATATTCGATGATGTTCTTTTTATATCAATCGGGTATTATTTATACTAACCAGTTTACATATGTATGTTACCAACATGTAACATGATTAAAAGTTATGAATTCACTATACAATATATCTTAGTTTAAACTAAATTTTAAACGACTAAATATTATTTGAACTAAATAATGTTTTGTAGACTGTGGTATCTTCCTTAATGCAAATAGGTCAGCGTTAATCAAGACGTACAAACCTGCTAGATTAAAGATAAAGTTTTGGGTCTAAATTGACCATATTTTAATCTAGTAATAGTCAGTGGTCTGATAACTTGGTTCAACTTTAATCATTAATATTCACAAGTTAATATTTGGTATCGTTACTCAGCTAGTCCCTATAGCATATACAATTGTTGCATATTAAGGACACTAACCGACTACAAAAATGAACATCTATTTCCTTCCAATGAAAGAAGTGATTAAGAAATATGCTATTTTGTAGAGCCGAGGTTTTAAAGAAATATTACAGTCGTCGCATCATTTCATTCATAAATTCCAATAAAACATAAGAAATAATCATTAATATTTGGCTTTTAAAATGAGCTACACTAAAGAGATACATAAGCACGAAAAAACATCGCCTGAGCCGAGCGTAACATGAGTCATTGTCACGTTCCGCCTGAGCCGAGCGTGCAAGCGAGGGCGCGGAACGTGACGCACGATAGAGAGGCACGATCTGCCTAAGCGTTTGGCTTGTGACGAATTTATCTTAAGTTGTTTATAGCACATTGTTACTTGTAATTAATCTGTATAATTTAAGCAAGAAATAAATATTTAAATTAACGAGTGCATTATGTTAATTTATCGAAATAATTTAAATTTTCAATTAACTCTTTCTTTGTCTTTTACAAAATAATGATAATTTAGTGAAAATAATTGAATTAAATTCATCAAAATATGCAATTTTTCATCAATGTTTTCTTATGACGTCATCACGTAAAATTATCGTCCGTAAACCGTAAAAAAAATATTATATTTATATTACCAGCTTTGTAGTATAGTTATACTTAGAATATTTTGTTTATTTTAGAGTTTATTTAGATTTTTACCCGCCGAAGCGTCGGCAGGCTGGAAAGTAGCAGTGGAGAAGGACCTCCAAGCGAGCTCCAAGTGGCCATTGGGTAGTAGCGCGCTTTCAGCAAAAGTGACGTTTTCTAGTTTGGGAGGCCAAGGCTCACTTTGGGTCACTGCGCCATCAGAGTAAATAAGTATGTCAAATTTGTGCAAATTACGCGTAATCTGACCTTTATTTTTAAGTATTTTATGTATAAAACATCAGACCTATCAAGGAAACTCCATAAACTCCGCACAAAAGTAAAGTCTTAAATGTACGAAATAAATTTTTAATTTCCCTTAATTCACTGCAGTTGTCACGTCCACGTATCTTCGTAATGGCATGAGCCATTTGGCGCGCTTTTTGAAATAAAAACTCTCGGATAAGCGGAAATAAAGGGGACGTAAACTCGAATGTATAAGAATCAGGCTGTACTCCACAAAGAGGTTTTATTACATGAAAATCATAAGTTATGAATGTTTCAGAACTCAGCGTTGATAAGAAAAGTTTCTAGTTGTCGTTTTTATTTTTACTCCTGCTTTTCAAATTAAAATATATTTTGGTTTAACTTTGTAGTTTTTGTATAGACTCGAGGACTATCTAAGCCTGGTGATTATGTTATTATTAAATCAATCAATATTGAGATTTAATTTGATGATTTTTCATAAAACGTATATATTAACTATATAATATATAATAATTTAATTAAATTACTAAACTTAACATGTTTAATGCTAGGCATAATAAAATTTTTGAGCTGTCACTCGAAACACCCGCTGTAAAAGAGAAAAATGTTTGAGACGCTTATTTGGCCCAAGAATTTACTTTCTACTATCTTACATCAAACACTTAGGGCCATGATATTTTGATTATAAAAAGCTTGGTATACTTGCTTAATAACAGTGGAGAGATTGAATATCTTATAAAGTCTTAAATATTAGAAATAAAATTTTAACCATGTAATATATAATATATAAATTTGAGGTGTGGTCAAACTCCATTTCTCATATAAACGTGATTTAACTATATATTTTTTCTATATTTACTTATAATATGTTGCTGTGGTCTCTGGCAGAATGACCAGCGCTGTGGAACTCTCTGCTCCTCAGCATAATGCTGAGCCAGGGCCAATCACAACCACAGTACACACACATTGCACACTTGAAGCGAACCGAATGGCAAAAGGGAATTTTTAATTTTAATTTTTAATTTTTATTGTTTTTGATATGTCTTATTTTATTTTTTCTTTGAGTATTGTTATTTTGTGTTTATGTAATAAAAAATAAATGTTATGTCTAAGTCTATATATAAATACGTACATATTAATGAACTATACTTTAACTGCGTTTATGTCACCATTGGTACAGAGATGTTCAATCGCATCTCCAATATTAATTATATTCCACTAAACTAGGACCGCTCAAAAAGTTGTTCAACTACGAAATAATTTAATTGTCCAATTACAAAACAGATCAGTGAAAGTGATCCTTCAAATTCAGACCGTAACGCAACTTGAGTGGTAAAATAAAATCATGCGCAACGAGCAACCGTCCCGAGGGAGCGATTAGGAGGGAAGGCAGGTTAATGCATAAGTAACGATTGCGTGCTCCCGGCAGAACCTTATGGACAACCTTTTAAGAAAATTCTCCCCAAGCTCACCTTGAATGGTATACATTCACGACTCTTTACGAAGAACGTATCTCAATTGCATTATTACCTCTTTGCTTATATCATACTGAATTCTTAACCATCACTTAGTTGGCATAAAGAGTTATATCCCTACCTGAATAAATTGTTTTATTCTATGGGAGCGTTCGAGTATTACGTAACGCAAGTTTTGGAGATAATTGACCCCCCCCATCCACATGTAACTCGCCGTAACGTTTTCAGTACCCAAGTACAGTACTGTACCCAACTATAGTAAAACGTTTCGTGACCACCTAGTGACTCTTTAGTTACTATTATGTGGTGTAAGTCGAAGAAAATATTAACAATAACGCGTAATTTAATACCCGCCCCGCATCGTAACGTTTTACAAAAGGCCCCCCCCCCCCTCCCAAAATACGTTACGTAATACTTGAAAGCTCCCTATGCAAATAATTTAAAATACACGTAGAAATAGCAAAATAAATTTGTACAATTAAGACAGTTATTCTAAGGTTTTTTTAAATCTAATTATATATTCCTTATTATACCTTTTTCATTTATTATACCTTGTTGAGTGATATGAAGAATAAATTTGAAACAATGTGTAATCAAAAATTTTTAATGAAACACTTGATTTAAATATATTTGCATAGACACTGTAAACATTAAACAGAAATTTTAATTGCATATAAAATATTATGTAAGAAATCATTATCCTATAAATTTTCTAACAAAGAAAAAAATATATGGAATCCGACTGAGAGCAATGTTTGGTGGATGGACATTACTTAATTGGCTTTAGCTCAATTGGCAGGGACAAAGCAAGATTAGCCGTTATTATTAAAATTGAATGTTTGGCCCGAGGGCGCCATTGTACTACCATTTTATTATCCATTGCAATATTGCGATTGATCGCTGATTAGACCGGATTTCTGTGGTTATTTTGTTTCGAAACAGTATGAGGATCAATTTGTACATTGATTTTATGAATTTCCCTTGAAATAAAGCTTGTAGAATTGATATTTGAGTACATAAAACTACTAATACTTTGCCATATTTTTTTGCAATTCAAATTTCTTGAGGTTGAATATAGATGCACAATGACTGAAATAGTATACTCATAGATGATCCTTTCGTAAAAAACTATATTTATTTTGATTTACAATTAATTTATATAATGCACTATTATACTCCTTTGTAGAACTATCCTTGTACGTTTTCAACGTTCTTTGTATAAAATATCTACATTTCTACGAAAAGGTAATTTTTAATTAATTAAATAACAAGTTGCAAGAATCATGTGTGTACCTACTCTAAAGTTTCAGCTGATCCTTACAGTCAATCCAAAGTATATTATAAAAGTTCATTTCAGAAACACAAAGCTAACACAATCCGTGTCTTCGCCGACTTCAGACCGCCGTGCGTAATTCAAAACATTAATTTTCCTAATGGAGGTTTGCGAAGAGACAGAACGAATGTAGAGGTGTCTCTTCGTATAAACACAGGCTGTTGCGCCTCTCTTAATTAATTAAAATGCAAGCCGACTATGCTATTCTATCTCGCCGCGTGCTTACGATTGCCTCTTTTGATTTAAGCTGTTCTATGTGTGGTTTTTAAGCGGTTTATAATGACACATACTTGAAAGCTTGCGGTATGAAATTTTCTGCTATTAATGTTATAATTTTATGGAGTGCTATCCATGCATAAATTGTACGCCGAAGGGGGTATATATATATTGTCGCTTTGAGTTTAAATAAACCTTTTAGGTAGAGATTAATTCTCATTAAAATTGACAAAGTTTGCACGTCATAAACTTAAGCAGCTGAACTGTGTTGTGTTTAGAATAGATATATATGTAATAGATAGTAGAATAGATATATATTTACTAACACAAAAAATAAATCGAAACATAAAACTCCTAAAGTTATATGGTTTTTTACAATACACATATAATAGTTAACACACTCTTTACTAGTGAATATGATAGTAAGTTTTATTGGCTTTGCCATTGTGGTGCGAGCGGTACTTCTCGAGTTAGGGGACAGGTGCAACATCAATCTTGTGCGATGTAGAAATGTGACACGACATTATAAATCTTATTGAAGATATGTCATCCATCACGTAGAGGAAATGAAGTGCCGTATGCGGACTACGTGTTTCACTATAGTTTGGTTTGTAATGTACACGTTGTTTGCTTGTTTATCAATATAATATTTACCTGTTTAACTTAAGACTTATTTGTGAGAATGAAGAATATTACTTTACAGTTAGCTATTTCTATTACATTATTTAATATGTTGGTTAAAATATGATGACAAAACAGCATCACCGCATAAATATATCTATAACTAATAACATTTAGAACCAATATTATAAAACGCGTTTATTAAAATTAACAGGCTTTCCGAAGTTTAAAATATATTCAATGAGTCTTTCTATTAGTATTTTGTGTAATGTATTCTAAGTAATATTCTTCCATTTATCGAAAGAAAATAGTTAGTATTTCTATTTTGTATAATGTATTCTAAGTAATATTCTTCCATTTATCTTAAGAAAATAGCGACTGTTTTTACCCACAACACACATTTAAGCGACTATTAACGAAGCATTGTAAGATAAAATAGCGCTCTCAGTTTTGTACAAATAGGAGCCTTCAGAGTTGCATTCGCTCTTAAAACTGCAGACTTACTTGGTGACCAAAGAAATCATGTTAAGATTACACAAAAGCCAGCGTTCACGGAAGAAAAATGTTTGTCAGAATATCGTTGTGAGGTCAAGCGCTGCAGTTTTGTGGTTTTGTGAGAAGCGTGGAAAATGCATTTTTTCTTTTGTGAAAGCAGAATGTAATAATCAAAGGAATAAAGTTGCAGTAGGTGAATTGTATACGTTTTGAGTTAAAATTGTTTATTTTAAAATGTAACCTAACGAATTTGACTTTAAATTAAATCTAATATATAAAATTCTCGTGTCACAATGTTCGTTCCCATACGAAACAGCTCATCCAATTCTCAAACGTTTGCCGGGTCGGCTAGTAATTTATAAATACGATTATAGCTAATAGAAATACATATTTAATTATTAGTACGATTGTATATTTGTCACGCTTTATTATAACGTAATATATGCAATTAATTGCTATTTGGCCTTTTGAGTTCGCGGTTTCTGCATGTTTGATTATCGATAAAAAAATAGTTTGTAGGCATAGAAACGCGATAAATTTACCTTAAAAAATAAAAATTAAACAGATATATTAAGTTTTTGACGTTCATAAGTGTACATTGTGTTACCTATATGAATAAATGATTTTTGATTTGATTTGATTTGATCGCTAACAAGTAATTTGTTACAGGCACATACAACCATTTCTGTACTTTAGGACTTTCAAATAATATGAATAAGTGGACTTTTTATATTTTATAGAAATTCTTTTTTGACCTTTACCTTTACTTTACTTTGACATTTATGACCTTTCATGGTAACGTTTATATTAAGTAAAAGATGATTTCGAATTTTCAATTAATCTTACCTCCTCATCTTACCTCTATAACTTTATTAATCAGCTAAATGAAACACACATTAAACTTTTCCTCTTTAGTATCAATTAAAATTCATAACATTACTTAAAACCATTGAATCAAGTTCCTTATAACTTTGCACTTAAGTCGATTTCCTTCAGCAGAAACGTTATTCCACTTTCAATATAGTGCAGGAAAGAATTCCCCGACATTGCTTCCTTATTACTGGCAGGATCCTCAGACAGGATATAAACTATGTACTGCTGTTGCTCTATAATTTTATATAAGAGGCTGTGTTTTTAAACATTCGAAAATTTTCTTTACAGCACAATTATATTATGTTCCGATATCTGTCGCATCTCACTTATATGAAGTTTATTTGACTTTCTGATATCTGCCGATAAAAAATATCTCGTATATATAAAGTTTGTTAGACTTCATTTTAGTTAGTAAAAGTAAAAAACATGCTGTGTTTGCCTGTTAAACGGTGTTTTTATTGTTATTTTTTTGTTTTAATAGATGTAACCTTTTAAGGTCTTGACCCTTTGACAAACTGTAAAATTAATACATTTGTTTAATATGTTATTGTTTTTATTTGTTTACTATAAAAAGATCACAATTAAATGTCATAAAATAAGTTAATAAATAAATGAAAGCACATGATTATAGACGTAATCAGAGTAAGAACAATTATACATTAGTCATCTGTACGACATAAACCAATAAAATATTAATTAAATTTTACATGATTTGTACTATTACTCTAATTTTCCTTACTATTAAATGTAAATATAAACTGAAGATGGCTCAATAAATTACTTTGTATACAATAAACACTTCACACTACAAAAGACGTCACCAACTTACCTATTAAAATATAAGAAGCCCGTTATTCCTCTCCTTGTGGACGTACTCAGAGCGTTGAATAAAATATAAACGGTGAATAACACAAGCCTTTTTACCTATTAGACACATTTACTGTTACAAATCTTCCCTCTTAGTATAAGTGTTCTTGTTATCTCCAACGATCATATCTCGCTTTTAAACTATGCACTTTATACAATAATTTTTCCTTATAACAATTTAAACAGTGTAATCATGATTAGTGATTTCGTTTTAATTATTGTTTTAACCTCAACACACTTCAGGTTTTTCTTGATTGTAAAATATAATATATTAATATTAATATTATCATTATTTATGTTTAAAAGGCACAAATAAACTTTAAAGTGTATGTAATCATTTTCAAAGTTTTTTGTAATGATAACTTTTTATTATTAAAGGTTCTTATATACTCTTATACACACGGGATAAAAATTAAATAACAGATGCAGATCGTGTAAATAATCCAATAATATATATAAATTAAACCATTAGAAAAAATTAATTACACATATATTTAAGCGTTTGCGCAGCCTCACATTGAGTAGTTTTTGATATAAGAAAGTTAAAATACACATCAGATCGGAGTATTTACCCATTTAGTTGTTATACTGTTTTTTTTATACTCATTAAAATATTTAATGCAACCTGAGATTACATTATAACGTCACTTAATAGTCTAGTCGACCAGAAACATGAACACCCATATTGATCCTACACAACCCTCAAAATATTCAGTAGGTAGAGCCTAAGTTAATTATGTCACGTACTACGGATTTAGCTAACTTTCAAGTAAGCCTAACACAGCCGAAGGCGCAAACATCACGCGTTCTTTAGATGTACGTTAAGCCTTTGCCAACTGTTTATAATCCTCAATCGAGCCGCTGATGTACTTAAATATTATTGGCTTTGCCACATTAAAACGAAAACGAAACGAAAAAAAACCTATTTATCGATATAATTAAAAAAAAGTGTGTGTGTGTGTCAGCTACGACGCACGATTGGAGTTTACTTCTTACGAACGATAAAATGGCGATAATGTTCTGTGGCTGTCGACCATATTTTCATACTAAAGGTGGTAAGAATATATGTTTTTATAATATGTTTGTAGTAGTAATAAAACGTACCTACATCATCTGTGCCCAAATAGGATTTTCTTTCTATGACCAAAGTTACCTTTATAGTAAGAGAAGAATAAGAATGAACGATCTTTTTAGTTTTAATTTCACTGACTATTGACAAAACTCTATGGCACGCTAGACAATCTATTTTTATTTTTTACACCTGTCAACACTGACAATGTTGTAACGTGGGTGTTGTAATGTATTCCATCTCATTCTTTTACACGTTCAATCCTACAGATATATATATTTGTTTAATTCTACATAACGCCTCAACTTTTCGTGTTACACTTGATTTTACTCCTCATAAAATTTCCGTACCGGGCCTTATAACGCAAATCGTTTCTTAAGGAGGAAACCTTATATGTTTGTCTCTTTCTACATAACGCCTCAACTTTTCGTGTTACACTTGATTTTACTCCTCATAAAATTTCCATACCGGGTCTTATAACTCAAATCGTTTCTTAAGGAGTAAACTCCAAAATACAAGTAATCATATCATCACTACAACACCTATCCACATTGACGTACGTGAAAATTTTAACTCTAAGTTCACAATTCAAACAAATCACAAAAAATTGCAACAAATTTTTAAGTCACTGTTAATTTAGAAGTTCGACAAAATGTTAAAAATATTTAGAACAAAGACCTCGTCAATATTCGTATATCAAAAGCGTTATAAATCAAACTAAAAATGTAATAAACGGTTGGTTGATTTACAAAGCTTGGAAAGCGTCAAATTGATGTTGTTTTCGTTTGTACCGTAACAAACAAACGTGCAAATAAAATGGTATTGCCTACTAACAGGCAACTGATGACAAAGTACCAATTGATGCCAATTTCAATGGAACGAAATTATTTATAAAATTTTAATAGATTGAGGTTATAATTTATTAACATAAAAATGGAAATCATTAATTTGTAAGCCTGCCTATTATAATAAATAATAATTATGTTATATAGTTTTCAAGGGATGTCATAACAATAAGCGGATTCACGTATAAAATGATACGTCCATCTCTGAGTCGAAAACAATGGCGCACGGACGGTGGCTCCCACCTTGCACGGTAAAATAGAAGGAAAACGTTAATACTTAGATATTTGTCTATTACCAAAAATATTACGTACGAGAATATAATCTATAAAACATAAAATAATCTTTTTATCTAAATATAAGAACATTATAATTATCATAACTTAATTTCCATATTGGCTTTATAAATTCAAATAAAGATTAAAAGAAATGATTTTTTTTAAAGTTATTAGGGGAGTATACTACAATGTGAACTAAGTATTGTGATGCTGTGTTTCATGTCCTTTAACATACAATTCACATCCTTTACCCTACGGCTACTCGTTTTGTCCTCACATACCTATATTAATGTGTAGCTGTTAAATGTTGGCTATTGTTTGTGGACAAATTGTCAGAGTCGTAATATCCTATTCATGCTTACAGGTGTAGAACATGTCAGTTGCTTACATTAAAATTGTTTACACAATTTCCATACATATATTAACATGAATATTTATAAATATAAAGCATGCATATGTTTCTTTGGTATTAGAAGATCTATAAATTGACTTCTCTTACTGTTGACTGTTGACAACTGATTGTAAGATATATTCAGATAGTACCAACCTTTCGCTTTGACCAACCGAAAGTACTTGCGAAAGAAAAGTTCTTCCCAAGAACGCGCAGCCATTGAAATCAAAAACCACCCCAATTTCAATAGAGAAGACAGCCTAAAATTGTAAAACACCTGGGATCCAATAATATCCAAATTAAAATCTCAAGATAAACAATCCGCGAAAATAGAGGACACCGTGACTCATTTCTGCCAAAACCCTCCATCTTTCAGTCGATATCAACTCCGGGGAAATAAATACAGATAATACAACTTTTTCTACAACTGTGATACTTTGTGACATTCAACACCTTTTGTCTTCAGACACCGTGACCACGCACGCTGTAAAGCACGCAAAACGTCGGTAAAAAAAAATTAATTATGTAAAATAATTATAAGTTTATAATAATACATAATTTTAATCCGGTAAAAAAGTGTTTTCTTTAGATATATTCAGCATAAAATATTAAACTTATAACGAAATTATAATAACGTAACGTTATTATTATGCTGCCAGCGTTAAAGGTACACTGCCAAAGGGGCCAAACTTTTTAAATTTATTTTGATTTTCTTTTTAATAATTTTTATTATTACTTTGTAGGTAAAGAACATTATAAATACTGTATACTTGATTGTAAATAAGTAATATGTTTACTAAATAAATATGCATATGTTTTCGAATATTTTAATTTTAACTAATCTCCGAAAATTAAATATGATATACAGATGATTTTCTTGTTCTAACGTTATCAAGTAAGCTAGGATTCGACTTAAATATATAAATTTTAGTATTCCTAAAATTGGAGAGACGTGTTCATATCGGATAGCGAAACTATAAATACAGATATTCACATCACACACTGGGTTTTAATTGTTTGTGCTCTACGTGACCCGGGCATGTATACTGGTTCATTTTTCCAAATCTTTGTTACGTGATGTTACATACATTACTTGGAACTCCATACAAATGGCCTTTATGGACTCACTGAGTAGGCGCTGATGTAATTTGAATAGTTGGATATGGTGTTTTGCGTATATGTCATATGAAACAATGTTGAAAGGTTTTCGAATATTATTTATGAGATTTGCTATGGGTGTTACTAAATATAAGGATACTCTTAGATTATATTATAATTAAATACAGTTTTTAACACTATACATTAAATCGTTTTAAATATGCTAAGATAGTCATTATTTTCAATTGGAATAAATAAAGGAATATTCCTTGGTGCAATCTTGTATTGTATAAAATAATGTTTATTTTTTAGTTATTTAACAGCTGGTATTATCTGACTTATCAATTTAATAAAAAAGTTCAGTAACTTGGAGTTTGTCGAAAATCAAACCCCTGGACTTGTTTGGTTAAATGCATCTAATAAACCTATGCTTGAGAAAATAACTGTTGAATAAGTTATTAATAAAATGTATTAAACCACTGGTAATACTAATAAAACTGAGAGTCAGTTAAAATGTGCAAGTGAGCGCGACCAGACGTGCGCCATTGATTACATTAACAAGTTGCGAAGAACATTTACACTCGGAACCGAGTCCGACGAGCATCGGCTTGGATATTTTATGTGAGAAAGGAATGCGGATTTTCTTTTACTTCTTAAATACTACGATAACTTTGCTATATGACTTCTAAAAAGTGTTTCCTAACATGTTTCTTGTGTCACAAAGTATATAGATTTAACAATGTTAGGCTCAAATTTTCAGCTGTCTCAAATTAGATCTGCATAGACATACAAATCGCGTGTTTCTCACTGTAAATTAGTTCTAAAAAAAAACTGCACTTTTAAAAGGACTTGACTATTTTGGGTCTAATTGAGACTTGTTTGAATACAGCCTCTAATAAATGACCTCTATTATTACAATCTTTTTAAATGTATAAGAGTTATATGCCCTTGGCCAATGTAAGAAATTTCAGAACAAGCACTCGGCTACGATAAACCGTACACCGTATATCTGAAGATGCAATTGTTCCACCCGACGGCACCCCTAACCGTATTCCGTCATTACAGAACCATCGCAACATGATATCTACTCGCCGGCTTTATGAAACCGGTTGTACGAATCGTATTTTATTTACAAAAAACATATTCATAGATGGCACAAAAAATAATTTACAACTTATTTACCAATGATATGTCGTTGACACAATGCAACAAAATTTAAATTGAGGGCGAATTACGAAGGTACACAACACAAAATCGACGTTATAAAATCACAATATGTTATAGAACTTAGTCAGAAAAATATCATAAGAAGTTTGTAAGGTGTATATTAATTAGTGTGAATGACGAACTTTTAAACACCTATTTTAATTGTTTTGTCTATACTCATAATCATTGGTAGCATATTTAATACTAACTCTCAATTATTTAATAATACGTCAGATTACATATGATGATGAAAATACTTGACTATATTGACTTTACCGTAACCGGTAACATCATTAATGTGGCATTGCACCTCGGTGCAGTTGTGATCTGTTCACTGCTGCGTGCTGGATAATAGAGTTTTCGTATTTGGAGCTAGCCCGAGTTAAAGTTGTTATGGACACTCTGATTTCGTGCTGAGTGTTCAAAAATCATTTGGGCATCGACTAGTGGATCGTGAAGACCATTAAACGAATTTTGCATACGTAGGTATATGAATTATACTGCATATTTCAAACTTATGCGATGCAAGATTAACACGTTTGTTGTGTAAGTTTTCAAACATGTTAATATTTCTCCTAATTTATGGAGCTATTTTTAAATAACAAGTGATACGCTTCTCTTGTCTCTTCCTAAGTTTATTGAATGTCTGTCTGTTTATTGAAAATATAATTTACTTTTTTATGCACATTAATGCGAATGTATGCGTTTGTTTTAACCAAAATATCGTATATATTAATAACGTATGTTCTCAGTAAAACTTTGGTTTCTATTTCAACTACGAACTTAAGAACAAAAGACAATGAGAACTTTTTTCGAGAAGATACAATAATTAAATACAAGTTCAAAAGTTGTATCTCTGTAGTTTCAAGTTAACGGCTAAGTTAATTAGGCTCTATAACTTGCGCTAATTTTTTCTTAATCACCAATTGCAACGACTTAATGGCACTTTTATATTGTAACTTATCTTTCAACTTTATAATACTTACTTTTATTCCCAACCTGGCATGTCAAAGTTATTAAATAAGTTTAATTATAGAATATACAATAAAAATAAAAGGCAAACGTATAATAAAATAAATATTATTATAGGATTTCAAGAGCGTTGGTAAGTATCAACCTTCATAATAGACCTTTAAAATTAATGTTATAAATAGGAAGTTCAACTAAACATATTATGTTGCGAAATGTTGAAATAAAACCTAAGAATATAAAACTAAGAAGGTTGACCACGTAGTCGTATTTATATAAAATGAGCAATCCAGTTAAACAATGTTCATGCATTTGGCCATTTCCGGCGTGGCAAGTTTTTCCCCGGGCCGTTCGTCAAAATAACGCGCACTCATTACTCACGTGTGAACTTTCTTTTTATTTGATTTTCTTCATCTTCTGACTGAGAAAATTTTGTTTATGCCTGTTTTATATAAAAGCGAAAGTTGGTTGTTACGTAGTTAAAATTTAGTTCATAATTGTTTTGTTATCAGATTGTTCTGTATATGTTAAAGTGCGACTTTAAGTTGTTTAGATTAAGGGCCTTAAGGTTAACATTAAAAGGGATTCATTTGAATGTGGTCTTAAAAAGCTGGGACTCCTAGAGCATGAGTCCCGTCCCAGCTTTGGACGGCTAAACATTACATTGTTTAATATATTGGAAATAAATATAGCGTACAAGCTACTCAGGTATAATGTAGTATTAGTCTTTGAATTCGGTCCGATGTTTCAGTAGAAAGATACGCTTGCTTTCATACAATGCATAGTACATACGTATATACCTTTTTAAACAGTAGATGTTAAGATTTATTATTGGCGGCACCGACCTTACCTTTTTAATTGAATAGTTAATTTTGATTTGTAGGCTTAAAAAATTCTTCGATGGATTATTGGACGCATTTATCAAGATTTAACGTTTAGTAACACTTTTAAAAGAGGCGTATCAGTTTGTACACCATAATAAAATTGATTTCCTATTGATCAAAACACCTTTCTGCAGACATATCTAATATAAAATTCTCGTGTCGCGGTGTTTGTGGTTAAACTCCTCCGAAACGGCTTGACCGATTCTCATGAAATTTTGTGTGCATATTGGGTACAACTGAGAATCGGACAACATCTATTTTCATCCCCCTAAATGTTAAGGGTAGTCCACCTCTAATTTTTTTTTGTTTTTTTTTTTATGATACAGCATACATACATACAACTCTTAATTTTCACCCCTCTACGATCAACCCCCATTTTTTATTATAAATGATAATCATGGCAAAACGACGTTTGCCGGATCAGCTAGTATAATATATATTTATTTTTATTAATAATTATGAATTAAAGCATATCCACAAAAATAGTGCAATATTTGTGCCAACACACAGTTGTGCAAAAGCTGATTGTACACTTTGTATAAAAATAAGTATTTCGTCTTTCACATCTCATTCAAGTGAAGAAATAACGAGTCATTCTATTATAGCTGAACAAAGAAACCGTGGCCACATGTTACCAATTCTGCTTACGTCATCTTATATTATTGAAGTCAGATAGTAATTCACTCAAGATATTTTCACTTCCGGCAACATGAAAAAAGATTTTGCATTTTGATGTGGGATAAGTGAGTTTGTGTAATACATGAATGAATTTGACGGTTTCGGGTTTCAAAATCGTACGTAGTGAGGTAGAAAACTGTCTGGTTGTGTTTTGGTAATGCTGTGAAATAGGAAATTGAGATAAAAGAAAGTTCCAGAATGACATGGCATAAGGTTTTACGTTCCGGAAGTTAAATAAAACTTTCGTGGATATAAACATTATTACCGACCACGAAATGTCGGGCTATATAAATGTTTAAAATTTTGTTGAAAAATAAACCAAAATAATTGGATATTTAGGTAAAAGACTAAGAAGAACTAACTTAAGCTATTGAAAGATTTTAAAAAGTTATTTTTCATCATAAATTGTATTGACAGAGTAGTAATTTGATTTCTCGTTCTATTTGCGTAGGAGCAAAAGAGACAGCTTTACCGGAAGTGGCGGAAGTGCATCGCGGCGGAAGCCGAGTGGATGGAAGCAATTTGCGTACCGCTCAGACTATTGCACGGTTCTTATGATATTTAAGTTTGCTATTCAATTTTAAAACTATACTAGAGCCTTACTCTTTGCACGGGTATCCTTAAATATTAACGTTATACAGATAACTATATGTACCTATATAAAAAAATATAAATATAAATGTAAAATATGTGAGTTAAAGAAATACAATTATATTTTAATTAAGTAAATAATAACTTAACCTAGTACCCGTAAACTTCTATTATAACATTAGAATACTGATCTGGAATTTAAAAAAACACATTCAAATAAATGTGAAACAATAGATTTTCATTTAGCACAAGTTCGTCGAAGCAGTTGAAAATAATTTCCGAATTCCGTTACAATAGCTCCCGACCTATTGTTTTGGGGGCTTTCAGGAAACCGCGGTAATACAAAGTTTAATTATGTGTTTCATAGAAAATCCGGTAAGCAGATTTACTGCCATACAATACATTGACACGCCTAAGTACTGGACCGATGCGTAATTCTATATACCGATGAATCACGAAGGGAATATGTATTTATGTGAAAGTGAGTTGTGATTATTATGTACACGTTTGGTATCCTCTGTGTTGTAATTCATAGGCATATAAGTTATTTAAAAAATGTTGGTAAGAGAGGTTACTTTGTCGTACCTATTAAATGTAACGCGACCTCTATAATTTTTAATATCGTATATGTATTATATGTAATTTGAGCATTGTTGGCCTAGTGGCTTCAGCGTGCGACTCTCATTCCTGATACGTTCGATCACCGGCTGTGCACCAATGGACTTTCTTTCTATGTGCGCAGTTAACATTCGCTCGAACGGTGAACATCGTGAGGAAACCGACATGTCTTAGACCCAAAAAGTCGACGGCGTGTGTCACTGATCACCTACTTATTTTCCCTATTATATTTAAAAATGATCAGATTCAGACATCTGAGGCTCAGACTTAAAGAGGTTGTAGCGCCACTGTTTTTTTTATATGTATTAATTTAAAACATACGTTATAAAGACTGCTTTCATAAACCATCTGCCAAGTAATCTGAAACCAAATGAGGCCTAGCATCTTTATGAATTTTGTTAAAATCCCTTTTAAACGAAACGTTGCAGAGAATCCAAGGCCACAAACAAAATGTGTACAACGATTCAGAAAAACAACATACGGTTTAAAAAATAATCCTATTCTGGTATTAAACAAACTACAGGGGACAGGTGTAAACATGTTGAAACAAGACAAACTGCGCGCACGCGGGTTTTCCCACGCTCCCAATGTTTTTTAGCACACAATCAATTACAAATTGGAATGAAAACAGATAAAAGAAAACGACCCAACGGTCTGTGAACACAAAACTTTTCCACTTCTATTACTTGAATTATTGTTTTGTTTGGGGTTTTTAGAGGGTTTTAATATAACATTTTGAATGGACAAACTTTGAATTGATGCGTTTAGCACATTATGAGAAATGTTTATACGATACATTACATACATATGTTCTTTGTATTTTTTATATTTGTATAGGTGTAACTGTGTTTTGTGTATGTGTAAATGTGTATTTCATTTTGGTTCTTGTGTATAGTGTAATTTTTTGAATATTGTATAGTACTTGTAAGTAGCTGTAGGAATACCATCAAGCAAATAAATAAATACATTTATCGTATCTATATCCGAACCAAATACATAATATTTCTTCTTTGATGCAATTGATGTAAGAATTGCCGTAATAGGTTCATACGTTTTTATTTTACGATTGTATTGTCTGTGTCTAATAAATCATTAACATAGTATATATTATATTATCTAACAGCAACCCTTTACAAAACAAACCAGAGTAAATATTATCATCCATAATGCAAATGAGCGCTGAACACTAACATGATTAGACGTATGTGATTTTATCATAAATTTGAGCAACCCGTGCCGCAGAGCGATGAAGTGAACTTGAAATTGCTATGAATTTTACATGAATCACGACGCACCGCGTCATTCATTTTGGTTAACTGTAAATTGTAAGATATTTCTTATGACGTATGGATGTTTGGCATTTTGAGAATCTAATTGTCGTTGTATAATCAGATGAACAACTTGGTGCAATGCTGATACTAAATACTTGTACACTGTAGAAAAACTGTGAACGCTTCCAAAAAAAAATGTTATTGTGCGATATCCATAAGAGATAGACATATACCATCGCGGAATTTTCTGTAGACCTTTTCAATGTATACTTAGTACATTATTTTGATAAATCTCGTAGGGTTCAGCCTACGTTTGCAATGTAAGCGGAAAAAATTTAATTATTTACGACATCACAGAAATCTCCACTATATAATGGATGCTATTATACATATAAACCTTCCTCTTCAATGACTCTATTTATTAAAAAAAACTGCATCAAAATCCATTGCGTAGATTTAAAGATTTAAGCATACATAGGGACAGCGAAAGCGACTTTGTTTTGTACTATGTAGTTATAGGACTACAAGAATACTGAATATTTGAATAGAAAAACTAAGTCCACAAGAGAAATGTTCAGTTTTAGTCGCCTTACACAATTGGAATTCAACAGCATGCATCTTTATCATCTTTTTACAGCTGTAGATATATGCTGTTAAGAACGTACACGTAGTTTAGGATATGTGGCATAAAAATATCTCTACTAGAAATATTTAAAAAGTGAAAATGTAAAAATATTTTTAAATACTGGCCGGTCGTTTCTTGCATTGAAATATGGCTAGTGCGTTCGGCGTTTGACAGGATTCCGAGCTATGCAGCAAATAAAATGAATTCAGCAGCTAGGGGCAACTGTAGAAAATTGGAAACGTCATTTTCGCTCTTTTTTAATGTTTGCTGCGGCGATAGGATTAACGGACACGCTTTGCCGCCGGCTTACTCCAATGAAATGAGGTTTCAATATTTTTCCTCGGTGAATAATTAATTATTGTTTGTTGTATTTGTTAGGGAATAGCAATTTGTTAATTGAAGTTGTAATCGTACTGGAGGCATTTAGTATAATTAATTATCTTGAAAATAAATTGTGAAAAAACATATTAAACCTAAACCTTATATATGTCAATTTATTAATTGATATATATACATATATCTAAAATATATAATAATATAACTATATACCATCAATGCTAATATATAAAACAAATATTTTCATATTGGAAATATTACAGTGACTGTATCTCATAAATGGATTTAAACTCTACACGAATCAAGATATTTGAAAATAAAACATGGATAAAGAGACCGATATACACGAGTACGGAGTATTCATATCTTTGACCCGCATTAGACAAATCCACTCCACTCAACTGGGTTTTGTATTTCTTGACCTCACGATTTCTAGGGATTTTCATTTTATTCTGGTTGCGCTGCGCTGAATGAGGCTTAATGGGAATTGCTTTAAAAATAAAATTGTGATATTTGAATAGGATAATCGTTGTTTTTTATTGAATAGCTCCTACTTTAGGTATGTTTACAGTGCTAAGATAACTTTTTTCTTGCAGCATAGAAAAATGTTTACTTTGCTACTGCACACATTAAACAATAACTATGTTTTGTTATATTCATTATGATACAAGATTGTCTGAGGTTTCTTTACTTAGTTCAACATAAAGGAAAGACCGGTCACTTATAATTTAATACTTAGTTCAGCTACTAGAAGTAATGTTTAATATTACTTCTAGTAGTAGTAGTATAACAGAAAACAGAAGTAATAATTACAAATATGTAAGGTTTGAAGATTTGTTACTTACGCTTTTCAGAATAGAAACAAAAAAATCAAATGCATTATTTGAACTTTCATTTGCCAAATAAATCATTTCAAGGTTATACTACACGTTCGGCCTGCAATATTGAGCTCCCGTGTAAGATGCATTGACTTGTAATTAATTGCCAATTAGTTGCTACCTTTGTGCATTAGAAGACAGCCTTAATTGAAACGTGGATACGCTACTACACTTATACATGAATTTCGTATATATAATCTAGCCTTAAAATAATATAAGCAGTCGTGAGTGTAATATAAATATGTAAAGTATAAAATTAACTACAACTCATTCAACAACTCATCAATCAAAAGTTTAAATTCATAATTTTTTACAAATTTTTAATTGAATATCTTAACAGCTACCATACAATCTTACAAACGCAAAGCTATATACTATATACTCACATATCATGTAGGATCAATAAAATGAGGTAAGTTTAATAGAAAAATATATTAAATATTTTATATCATTTTCAGTCCATACTTTGTCAGGTGTAATACGGAAATAAAAGGCATAAATAATGTGAACTCGATGTGACGTAACTTATAGTAAAACCTATAATATTGATTTTCATGATATCAAAACCTTTGAACTCCGATCATATACCGACAAAAGTAATACGTGTACTGTGTTATGTCGCCACGTAATTATAGCGTCGTAATTGATTTGCTTTGTACTGTATAACCAATTAATTAAGGTGTAATGTTAGACTCGAGTTGCCTGATTATCGGCCCACTGTGACATCGCTCTAGTCACGTATTGATTGACACTATATGTACAGTGTTTGCAAAGGTATCGAGCGCTCAGTATATATCTATATTATTTTTGACTTGCTTAATAGTAGTGAGTTTCTATGAAGGCATCTTTATTACTAGATGACCCTTAGCACTTTGTACCTACATATATTTGGGTCAAAATTAAAACAAAATTTTAAAACAGACCACTGAGATCGGACCTTAGACCCTATGAAACACTAATTTCTGAAGTCTATAAATATATGATAACCATGTGACAATTTTTTATTTCTAAACCGACAAAAGACATCAATAGTAACAGTTTTTATTGAAAAAATTAATTGTTGTTTTTAGTATTTTCTTTATATATTATTTATGTTTCCCACCGATTAAAACTTTCCCCAAATATTTAAAGATCATAAGCCAAATTTGTCCAGTTATTCTCGAGTTTAAGCAACACAAGCAAGCAGCATTTTTATATACATAGATAACTTTCTGCTTTATAAAATCTGCTTATATATATTAATTATTGTGACTCTGTTAACCTTTTGTATTTTATTGTATTTTAAATGTTTGACTATACATAGTTCTATTTATTATTATTGTTATTTTTCCTTTAGACTTTACTTTATTTTAGTTATAGTAACGGGTTATTTTGAGTTTTTATTTTTATTTTTTTGTTAATAATTTTTGTAATTCTTGTACTCTACCCTCTGTAGGTGTTTCTTTTTCATTGGTCCACATTAGGGTTGCCTGGAAGAAATCGCTTGTTAGCGATAAGGCCGCCCGTTGCCTTATAACTTTTGTAACATGTTATTTTTGTTATGTGTATACATGTTTGTGAATAAGGTAATAAAGCATAAATAAATAAAAAATAACATTCATTAAATAAGATTGTGTCGTGATGAAAAAGTCCATGTTCTGATTGTCCACTGTGAAATCATGATAGACTGTGGTACGTCTCCCTTAAGGGCCTTCTAAATTGAATCTGACGGTCCCTCCCATACTCACTCCCTCACCTGAACTCTTTACATTTTAGGCTCCCTTGCAAATCCCATTTGGATATGTTTACCGACTTTTTACATTATTATATATTTTTGGGATGATTTAACTGATCGATACCAAACGACAGTGTCCTTATTCATGTGGAAAATTGAAGGTTTTTCAGTAGCGAATCAATTTATACGTAACTGACGTTTATGAAGACTCATTGGTCTAGTGGTTAGTACCCCTGACTGCGAATCCATGGGTCCCGGGTTCGATCCCCGGCTGAGACGAACATCGATGTGATGAGCATTTGGTGTTGTGCTTAGATCTTGGGTGTTTAAATATGTATTTATATGTTTATCTATCTATAATATGTATGTATATCCGTTGCCTAGTACCCATAACACAAGCTTCACCAGCTTAGCATGGGACTAGGTCAATTGGTGTGAATTGTCTTTAAAAAAAAAACTAGTTTTGACGTATTAATCCCATCAGGTAATAATTATGTCTTTATCTACATCAGTCCGGCTGCAAAACTTTTAGGCACACCAATGTAAAACTTATGAATGATAAAAGTTATTATGTTATGTCATTAATTATTAACTGTTAACCAAAGCAATATAATGTAATGTCAAACGAATTTGTCAAAATACTTTTCGAATATTTAACACCGATTCTAAATTTATTATAAAATTTCTTATATAAGTTAAAGTTCAGCTAGTTTGTCAGTTTAGTGAACCATATATTTTTAATAAGAAGTCTGGATCACAAATTCCAAAAGCTTTCGTTGTAAATCGATTGTTGAAATCTTTTCTCAAATTGAGTGTGTATTGCAGTAAGACACATAATAATATATCTTGCTTTGTCCTGCTCAGACGCAACGCTAGTGGCATACTAATGTGTTACTTTTTAAATTTATTATCGACTTATAGGGCGGTCTGTGTCAACAAAATATCGATACGATATTAAGTACGTGATGTGCAATTTTGTGATTGTTATTATAGCTTATTTACAGCCCCATATCTTTGGAATTAATTCTACCATAGTAAATATTATTTTCGGGTTATTATTTATTGTAACATGCGCTAATTCACTAATTACTTTACCGGTTGCGCATTTGAAATAAGTTTTTGTCAAAAGTGAAGAGACTAATATTAAAAGTTACTTTAAGATAAATTTATCAAGATTTTTTTTATAGCATACGGGCAGGAGGCTCACCTGATGTTAAGTGATACCGCCGCCCATGGACACTCTCAATGCCAGAGGGCTCGCGAGTGCGTTGCCGGCCTTTCAAGAATTGGTACGCTCTTTTCTTGAAGGACCCTAAGTCGAATTGGTTCGGAAATACTTCAGTATGCACAACAACTTACAATATTCAGCGTACATTTCATTTCACCACTACATACTCAAAAAGTATGTAGTGGTAAATTTCTTTCTTTCACAAATTATCGATATATTTCGCCCAACCCTAAACAGCGATGTCGGTGAATAAGAAGTAATGAGTTTTCTTTCTCACGCCACCTGACTTCTGGTCTCGCTTCGACTTTACTAAACAAGATTAAAATCATTCTTTTTTCTTTCTATGGAGAAAATTCAGTTCTTTTGAAGTCTGGAGCGATGTTTGTTGACATTTGAGTGCTTAACCCGCTCAAAGGATTCTTTTATCTTTATGTAGCGTTTTGTTTATGTAAATAGCTGAATGATGTCAAATGGGCAAAGGGATATCTGTGGAATATTTCACCATTTCTCTGTTGTAATTGAAGGTTTCTTAGATCTACATTATATACGTATTCTAAAGGAAACGTTAAAGATAACTTATGTTATTTTGGAAGAAATTTAAGCAGCGAGCAGAGATGTTCTAGTGAATTCAGCCAGTGTCAACTCTTGGACCATATACCTTTCTTACATGATGTGCATTTAACACTTGCTCGCAGGATTTAGGAAAACATCGTAAGGATTATTTCTTTGATTTAAATTATTACTATTATCACCACAAAATTTTAAATTTTATTCGTTATGTCAGAAATCTTGCAACCTCACATTGAACAGTAGTTTTGGTAACTATTATTTTACATAACATTACATTACATTAGATAAAACCCTCCACAATGTTATGAGGATAAAACTTTATTAAAAAAACCAACACAGATGGCAAAATATGGACGAGGCCCGTACCCATAACCACCCGGTTACGGGTACGGGGACCCAACTAAGGAAACAATTATTTATTTAATATACTATTTAATATTTCAACCATAAAACTAACAATAAATTAAGAAAACTAAATACTAACACAGCTAAAGTAATGTTATTTAAGGTTGGCAATAAAAGGCTTTTTAAATTTTTCAATTTGACATTCCATAATAAACAACTGACAATCAATGATTTTTAATAATTAACTTTACCAATTTTTTCTACAGAGTCATCTTTTATATCATCATATATATCCCATCCAACAACGCAGTAGTTCATTAAGAGTTATTTAATATATATTACATATTTAAATTAGTTCATTATAGATCTAATAGGAAGTGTAAAGAGGCTTTTTCTGCCCTATACTGTAATCAGCTAACTGGGTAACACTGTTTTTTCTTATCAATTAACCCGTTGAATATCATTAATTACTTCCGAATTTACAAAACATATCAATGAGTATGTAATTGTAATGCGTGATTGAATATTTGTAAGCACAGAACACATTATATAAATAGGTTATCGGCAAAGACATGACGCCATTTGTAAACTATTTGTATGCGAACAAGAGCTCCACCGTCACTTGTCTTACTTTTACGATCGGCGTGGCAGAGCAATGCTGCAATTTTCTTTGTAATTTTTTTCAATGGAACAAAAGAGTTATGGTAGCTATTCAGATTCTTGACGTCTCTAAATATATACGAAAAGCAATTTCAGTGAGGACAAGATGCCCCGAATTTAGAAAAATATTTCTCTTTCCATTTAGTACTAAAGTATTCATCTAAATTTAAGTGTTAAGTGTATAGTTTAATATAACCATTTCCGCGATACAAACTTTATTGGGCCTTGGTATATTACCACACATTTTTCATTGATATTTTTTGCCTTCTTATGTGTCATTATAATATTATGCTAAACAAAGAGTAGAAACGAAGACGGTTTTTTTTCGATATAAATAGTAAAATAAAACAAAACTGGCTGGAACAATTCGAGCTTTTTTTTAAATTTATTCCTTGAACTGCGGAAGCTTTTTATGGAGAAAAACATGGCATTATTGTACGGAAATACCTAAAAACAATTTTCCATTATTCCAGAGAATAGAACAGTCTCTATGGGGTAGCATAGCAAAATGTTCCCTATGTTGGCATGTGATACTTTATGACATCAACACCTTTTGTCTTTAGTCACCGTGACCATGCACGCTGTAAAGCTGTAAAGGACGAGAAACGTCGTAAAAAAAATTCAAATTATAAAATAATTATAAGTTTATAATAGCTTCAATCCGTTAAAAAGTGTTTTCTTTAAATGTGTAAAAGTAATGTTAATAATAATACTAATTAGACTAAGTAAAAAATCATATTAGGACGAAACAAAGTTCGCGGGGGCACGGGGCGTCGTCAATTTAAAGAATGGTAACAAACAATTTGTATCTTTCCACGTTTTATAACAAAGCCAAGAAGTTTAGAGTAAAAACTTCGAAGAGTATTGTTCTTAACTATGAAGTTGCAGACTACCATTAGTATTTTCGTTACGTACCTGCATTCCGACTTCTACTCGCGAGTCACGGCGCATGATACGTTGATTGAAAGCTATTTTCTCTACGTGTTTTGTTTTCGACAATACCCGCTTATTTCGAATGAAAAATTCACTTTGATGTTCAACAAAATGATATTTTATTTCGCAATTTTTAATACTATTTGAATTTCAATACGTTTATTTTGTTTTCACGTTTAACGCAATTTGTGATTCGGTTTGATTAAAGTTTTTGAGAACAATTTATTTTGTATTAGTTTTGCATTAAGTTATAGTATATATTTTTGGTACCTACCTAAGTTTGAGTTCTCAAATATAGATTGCAATCTAATAGAAGGTTAACTAAGAAGGTAGTGTGGAATTCCATTGTTAAGATTTGACTTAAATTATTTAAGTTAATATGAACCTAATTCTCGATATATAGACGTTTCCAAAACGTAAATAGCATCATGCGATGCTATAAACTAAACTATTGCAATGTTCGATGCATTTTATAGTCCAGCAATAAACAGACCGAAACTACGAGTGCTTAAAATCCTCGTAAACGGTATATCACTTCCTTTGAGTGAAGTTATGTGGGACCATGTCTTTGCCAAGTTTCTGCGGATTTAAAACGATCTACATAAATAAGTAAGCAACTAAGTTAACCTAGATTAACTTATACATATGATTCTTGCATGCTTTGTATATATAGTTCTAAAAGTTTATACATCTCACCGACTCACTGAATAGTTAGGGACACTGCCATCGAACTCTGAAATTTTGCAAGCTGATGTTTATGACAAAAGCATTCAATGAGCAAGGATTTTATTTCAGACATTCCACCCTTAAAACTGGCAAATATAGGAGAAAGGTTTGTATTAAGGTTGAATATCTAATATTTTCAAAGTTAAAATTAAATAATTAGATTAGATATTATAAATAGGTATTTCGGCATTTGATAAACAATGACTTTACAATCATACGTTTTGCTTGCGCTTGAAGCATATATGTGTTACAATATTCCAATACATAGGTGTGGCCAAAATAATTGAATTGAAGTCTAAGGTATTTATGTTTCAATGTCTAAATTGAAGCTCCAAGTTCTTGTACTGAGTTGAGTTACTAGTACTGAATACTTCATTAATAAATACCAAAATTCAAAATTGATTCATAAACGACTATAATTATGCAAAATTTCCTTATCAAAATTCAATTTCGCCTACTTAATTATCGCGAAATATTGATTGAAGTATTTGATTATACTAAATTAAACAATATTAATTAAATCGTCGGCTAATGAAATGCGTTCCGTTATCAGTTTATTTGGGAAACGAATATTACATGTTTATTTTGAACTTCAATTAATGTATGAATCGCACTCTCAGCCTAAAATATTTACCTTTACTTCACAAACTTTTTTTGGCTAATCTTTGGTCTCTGGTAATTTGAAAATGTGTTTAAATCTCTCATCTATTACATATGCAACTTATACCCTACCTACTCGTACGTGCATATGGATTTTTGACACTTCTATATAATCTGTCATTTTATTTGGACTTTCCACAGTCTTCATAGAGACTATAGACACTTATAGTTGATGATGTCATGTTATGTGTGATTATTATTTCTCTATAAAACTGTTGTAGGATACATCAAATACTGTATTTTTTATTTATTTTTTTTTGTTTCTATTAAAGTGATGTATCTGTTTGTTTTTTCTTAATAAATAAAGCCATAGCCTATTTGAATATCCTGATACATTTATGTCCTACAATGTTTTGTATTTTTAATAGACGTGTTAAATATATAAAGAGAATCAAAACAACTTTGGTCATTCATAGATTATAAATAACATATTATTTTCCAAATATTTCAAAATATAAGTATCCAGCCGTTCAAAGACAACTGAAAAGTCTGCTATTATAATAATTATTTTGATTGATAATTTAAAAAACTGAAGTGAAGAGCCGATTAAAAGGTTTTTAAGCCGAGTACAGTGTTCATTATCAAAACTTGAAATCAAATTCTGTGTTCGATGGGGCTTGTGTTGTTTCCCATTCGATATTATTAGCGTTGTTGAGTAAATGTTGTGTTATGCAGTGGTAGTAAGCCTTTTTAAATCATACAAAAATTACATATAATGTGTCGGTATATTATAAATTATTGCATGCTGTGAGTTTTCATCGAAAATTGTTTTTAACATTGTTGAATAAATGTATATCATGTCAGGTAAATGGAAATACAATGTGACGAACAGTTGCCTCAGATTTCTGTATCTGTTTCGTGATCATTTGTTTTATCTAATAGACATGTATGTGATCAGCCTTTTGAGTCTGATACACGCCGTCGACTTTTTGAGTCTAAGGCACTATATTTCCTCACCATAAGAGTGAGTTAAATGAACATATAGAACGTCTATTGGGGCACAGCAGGGGTTCGACCTCAGGGACGAGAGTCGAGGACCTCAGGGGTGTGAGAGCTTATAAAAATAAGAAAGCCCGAATGAGCCTTGGCTCGTAGAGGTTGACTATCCCTGATTTAATCTTTTATAAAATTTCGAAATTGATACCGCAATTTTATATGGAGTTCCTCGTAATTGCACGATCGAGATGCGAGGGTCGGTTAAATTAAATCCGATACGTACAAAAACATGGAAATATAGGTAATTAATAACGGAGAGCGAACCGAAATTTTGTACGAAATTTAAAATGTTTGAATTGACCAAACAAAAATAACAAATAGCCTCCTGCCCGTTTGCCCCTATTCTATAAAAAAAATAACCCATAGACAAATATGTGGTGACTGCTTTCAAAATTATATCGTCTTTAAAGAAACCAATCAATACGGCTGAGTTTTTTTGGCTGGTTTTCTCCATAGACAAAGGAAGTCTTTGGGTCTCGGACTGTCTCAGTTTCATAATGTTACCGAAACTTTTTAACAAATGTATAATATGTTAATGTAATAATTCCGAATTTGATAAATGAGTTCACGACCACTAATCCTCCAATAAGTTGAACAAACTAGAACTAGAACCAATGTGTGGCCTTGATAATAGGTGCAATACGTGCACAAACATAATGCTTATGATGTTTGCATAAACGAACAATCACAAAAGGACATACCAGAGACAAGTTCTAATAGAATGCCATATAAGGTTAAGAGCCATAAAACTTTTACACGGCTTCAATGCTTTGGTTCGCCCTGAACTCTTTTGTCTATTTATTTATTCATTTTTTTTAATGGCTCTGACACGATTTGTGCATTAGCCAGCGTCAAGTACAGGATTTTTATATAATTCGTGCTTGTCTTTAGAAATTCGACCGTGTCCTCCATGAACGGTTTAAGCACTCGCCCGGTACCGCACAACCCACCCAAAGGCCGAGAACAAATTTAAATTAAATTAAAACTTGCCCTCGAACCGGGAATCGAACCCGGTACCCCTCACCTAGCTGCCACTTAATAAGACCGCTAGGCTATGAGGCCTTTATTTATTCATTTACAGCATAGATTCCAAATAATAATTATAATAGATAGTCTAACTTATATACTACATAAAACTACATTCGTCTACACAAACCTGTAACATATATATCCTGTTCCAGTCCAAAACTGAGGAAACGATTAAGCGACGATATCTTAAGTGAAATTGGTGAATCTCTAGTCTTACTACGCGACATAATACTTCATGTTATTTTGTCAGCTTCTTGCGTCTCTCGTTATACATTCTCACAGGACACCTTCTTCACCTTCTAAACTTTTGTAAACTTGTTAATTAAAGTTAAAGAAAGTTGTGAATTTTTATACCATTTATAGTTAATTAAAGCTGGACTTGTGGCTTCCGCGTGCGACTCTCTAAGTCTTTTGGTTCAATTCCCGGCTGTGCACCAATGGGTTTTCTATGTGGGCATCTCACTCGCTAGTACGGTGAAGGCAAACATCGTGAGGCATGTCTCAGACAGAAGGCTGATTACTTGTCTATGGAATGAAAATTATCAAAGAAAGATGTAATGAAACGATGCTCAGGCCACGTGGGATGTAGCGGTACTGGATACTCTTACTCAATTACTATATATTTATAGTAAACTAGCGGACCCCACAGACGTTGTCCTGCATGATATTTCAAGCTATTAGGATATTAAAGTATGAAAGTACCGACTGCAGCGCCACCTGCCGGGCTGATTTGAAAATAATCTAAACCATTCCCAGATCCCCTTGAACACACACAAAAAATTTCATCAAAATCGGTCCAGTCGTTTGAGAGAAGTTCAGTGACATACACACTCACAGAAGAATTATATATATAAAGATACGTCTTTTACAATATCTGTTCGCCTGTCCTTAGTTTTCGTTAATCAAGCTTCATGTATGTTTAAGAGTTTAGGCGTTATAATTGTTTAACGAACTAGTTGTCAGTGTTGATGTTATTATCAGGAATAGTGAAAACGTCGGTATCTGAGGCTAACCATCACATAATAGTGCACCAAGTTGATTTCAGAGGACCGCGGAAGTGCTGCACTAACTTGCACAAATGTTTGCTTTGCACGTGGTAACCATAATATGTGATTTTGTACAGACAATTATGTGTAAAATATTATTCTATATTTTGATAGATATGATAAATTAACGTAGTTTTTAATCGACATGATAATTGAATTATTAAAAATTTACATTTTCAGTCATAATATACATGTAGATAATTAAGACGACTCATTGGTCTAGTGGTTAGTACCCCTGACTGCGAATCCATGGGTCCCGGGTTCGATCCCCGGCTGAGACGAACATCGATCTGATGAGCATTTGGTGTTGTGCTTAGGTCTTGGGTGTTTAAATTTAAATATGTATTTATATGTATATCTATCTGTAATATGTATGTATATCCGTTGCCTAGTACCCATAACACAAGCTTCACCAGCTTAGCATGGGACTAGGTCAATTGGTGTGAATTGTCTTTAAAAAAAAAAAAATAATAATAATATAAATTTAAAAGTGTTTATTAGAATTGGTGTTATAGTAAGAAGTCCACAACTAAAGAAGTTTGAACTTACCCAAAACATACAAATATAATGGTGAAGCGACAAGTTTTTATTACATAGACAAAATCGGGTACGAATATGGTCCAAAAGTTAATTTTGAAAATCTTCATATTACATAGATCTGTGGTTTATTTTATAATAACAAATGATATGTATAATTAAATACTATTTACAACCACACTCTCTATTGTAGTAATTATATAATAATTGTGACTTATCTAAAATCTTGGTCACCAGATAGCATCAAATGCTTAGAAAGTTCACCGGAGCGAAGCGTGGTCTTACGGTAATCAAACTAAGAGACCGGAGCTCTCCAGCCTATGTGCCAGACTATGTATGTACATATATACTCAGGTATCTATTGTCTTATCTATGTCATTAATCTGCTCAAGGCGTTTCATACAATTTTACAGTAGCATTGAAGATATTTGTACTGGTTAGAATATATGTTAGAATATTTAAATATTTAATAATAATCCAGGGCGCTACAACTATATGGGTCTTGTATTGCATTACATGTTTCTTTAATCATTTTTATTTTATAGACAAGAAGCTGATCAACCGTCAGTCTGACACATTTCATTTTCGGTTGTGAGGCTGTTCTCAGCCAGGGATCGAACCTGCCACCTGAGTAACCTGGAGGCACTAGACCAACACTACTTCGAAATATTTAGGAGTATGGTTTTTAAAATCGTGTAGATAATACAAATGTATGAATAATGATGTTTAGGTATAAAAAAAATTATAAGTATGGAAAGAAAACACTTTTTTAACCGGATTGAAGTTATGTATTATTATAAATTTACAATTATATTTTACATAATTTTAATTTAAATTTATAATTATAAGTATGTACTAATATATATGTACTATATAATTGTGTATACTTGCACAATGACTAAAATTTAACGAATGCCTATTTATTTAAAACGTGATTTTTACTTGCAGAGAACATTCCAGAATTAATGTGGATTTCATTAGTTTACACATGATCCTGCGGCACGACAGAAATAAACTCCGGGTATATGTAAAAGTTTTAAAATATTTCCCTCGATAAAAATATTTGCCAGTCAATTCTGAATTAATTGAAACTAAATTTAGCCATTTGCATACAGTGAATATCGTAAATCACAGGCGGGTTTATTGAAGGGAATCGAACTGGTGACTGATGAATCGAGGGTAAATTAATAATCGTATTACTTTTTCAGTGGAATGCAAATATTTGATGACGGTGAGTGGGATCGGTTGATAGCGCTCGACAACAATACTCACGCATACTAACATTCTATTGGGCGCTCTCACTAACATTTTGTATACGCGTTGTGTGTTATGGGTTGCAAGAAAGCTTCATTCTATTGGCTATTGCAAAATCCTGCTTTTCCTTTTTCAAAAAATGTTAAATTGAGTTTTTTTTTTTTATAGACAATTCACACCAATTGACCTAGTCCCATGCTAAGCTGGCGAAGCTTGTGTTATGGGTACTAGGCAACGGATATACATATATATTATAGATAGATAGACATATAAATACATATTTAAACACCCAAGACCGAAGCACAACACCAAGTGCTCATCACATCGATGTTCGTCCCAGCCGGGGATCGAACCCGGGACCCATGCATTCGCAGTCAGGGGTACTAACCACTAGACCAATGGGTCGTCGTGACTTCAAACTACAAGCAAGCAATCCTACCACGTACGTAGCTTTTATAAATGTTTACATGTTGGCATTGCTAATCCCTGACCGAAAAATGTAAACGATGAAAACCCATTTTTTATGTAAATCTAACAATATTCATAAAAGGATTTTATCATTTTTATTTTTTTTGTTTTTTTTTTATTTTGTAATGTGTGTTGTGCATATTAATTAGTAAGATACATGTATATTGTTAGGGTGCCTTATAAATAAATAAAGATCCGTAGAGCTTACGTCCCAAACATCAGACTGTGAAAAATAAAAACATAATATAGAAATTGGAATTGCTACTGAAACCTCGCAGATCTACAAAGCCTTCACAAGGCAATGATGATAGACATTTTCTCTTTATTTAGTTAGCTTTATTTAGGATTTTATTGTTTTTTAGTTTTACGTATGTTTATATAAGCAATACGAAAGATAGGATGAAATTAAACTTTTATTAAAAAGAAGCACAAACCCAAATTGTGGCCTTCGCTAAAGGGAATAAGGTTGTAAATCGCATCGCACGTGCTAGCCTAATTGATATTAATGTACTAAGAGAGGTTTAATTACAAGAGTAAAAATTCTCGTAAATTTTGTATTAGTCGAGAGCAAGATTGAAAGCAATATAAACAGGAATTAGGGAAAATTATCATGTTATTGAATTATTTTGCCAAAATTTTGCATGGAACAAATTTTTAGTTTTATTTTTTACTAGTTTACTGCTATACTATTTTATCTAATGTTCTTCCTCTATCGTCTATTTCAGTCAACTTATGTACACGCAAAACGAGACAAATAAGGACTTCAGTATAAATGGTACAATTAGACTAATTTATTTTTTCGAATAAGTTGTAGAACTGTTAAAGTATTGAATACATGCAACTACTATACAACTATACAAGAGCTTGCCAACATAGATGCGAAATATAGCATTGGTAGCCGCCACATATGCTTATCTATAGCGTCACCTTTGTAAAATAAAAATAGCTTAAGCCTTTTATAATGTAGTCTTGTGTCATTGCTTAATCTACTCTCAGTATTTCCTTTTCACTAATTAACAGGTTTTCCTTTCCACTAATTAAGTCTAGTTAGTTTACTATGTTGTCTTACTACCTGCGTATATCCACGTTGCCACTTAAATTCTATTTCTGATTTATTGTAATATTTAAAGCGTATTAAGCGTCATCCAATCCTGACATATTTTAACGTGAAGTAATAGGATTCCATAAACCATTCCATTATAACTTACACATAAGAAAACTGTTTGCACTTCATTAATATCGCGAAACGAAACAGAAGTGGCAATGGGCGGGGCTTAAAGCAAGATACACCGATAATAGGTGGACCTTAAATACAACTGTATGGTTAGGACCAGGAGGAAGAAGGAGAAGAGGTCACCCAAAAAAAAGGTGGATAGAAGAAAAGCAGTAGCAGGAAACGAATGGAGAAAGAGAGCCATAGACAGAGTCAGTTGGAAAAAGCTGGAGGAGGCATTTACCCGTGAAGGGGTTCCGATCGACGGTACTGAAGGAAGCTAGAATATAGAATAACAAGCAAAAGAAAAAAAAAATGTGCGTGTACTAGGTGTACACACGTAAGAAGTGAAACTTCTTTATGATCTTATTTTTCGAAAAATGATCTACTATATGCAACTTTACAGAAATTCGTTAAATTAGATAAAGTTTAACAAAAGGCTTTTATTATCATAGACATGAATACAAATTTTTCAATTTACCTTATTACTACGAAGATTATTATAGAATTTCATTAATTGTAATAGAATTATTACTATCATTGAAAAACGTGACGATTTGCTACAAAATTTCTCCCGTACGTCAATAAAGAAGTTTGACTTCAAAAAGCAACGTGGCGCGTAACCGAAAAACGTGACGCATAACGAAAAATGTTACACTAAATTCCAACCCCGATAAAGAAGTTTCACTTCAAAATGTTTAAAAATGTAAAATAATCTAAGCTGTGTATTAGAATTTGTTTTTGTCATGATTGGAAATAAAACGGGCTTAAATATTATTATTATAATATCTCGAAAAACTTATTGATCTATCTAAATACTCCCTTTACGCCGTCAAGTACAATGCTTAAACAGGTATATCTCTGTAATATCGTTAAGATTTATCTAAAATTTCTCACGGGACCGGACGGTGTAATTCGATTAAAAATTCATTAACCGTCCACAGAGACCCTGGGGAATAATTTAGTGCGATCCACACACCAACAGCTCGGGGTTCCTTTTTGAGGGAGTTATATGTACTTAAAACTGTGATTTCGTTGAATTGTTAAAAAAACTCACGCGAACCCTTCGAATAAAGCCATGACACTTTAAAGTTTATTGCATAGAGACTGAATATTTATTTAATTATTTTAATTAAATCTTTTGATATTGCAATATACTAGTATATGAACCTGAGCATTCTAGCTATAATCTAAATACACTTCTTCAATTCACTATCACTGCTATTGTAGAATGCCTGTCGCCGTGCATACATCGCATTTACCTTCAAGTACAATTGACAATATTGTACCAATAAACTTTTGATATTTATAACTATTTGTATTTGATATAGCGTAGTTTTAAATTCAGTGTTGTAATTTTTTGAAATTGTACTTCTTTTGGCGCGTTAGGGAAAAATGATGAGAGTAAATCGCGCGGACGCCGTCACAAAAAACCAACACCCGCACACCGTCACAAAAAAATCCGACTCCCGGAAGCTTAGTCAACATCTTAAAATAAAAAATGTCCATTTCTCTAATTATGTAGGAATAATTTTTTTGTGATATTTAAATAAAATTTATTTAACTAGATAATGCGTTATAATAAAACTTTCAATGTATTAAATAACCTTTTTTCTATTGTTATTGTCGTTTTTTCTACAAACGTAGAATAAGGCGAAAGATAAAAAAAATTAAAAGATTTTTCTCTTGTTACGCCAAAGAAGTATAACTTCTACTCGTAACGCGTGTAGGTACATAAGTACACACATGTTTTTTTAATGTTTATTTTATTTATGTTTGGGTTGTTTGGAAGGAATCGCTTTAACAGTAAGACTACCCGTTAACATCTTTTGTCTTCATTTATTTAGTCTTATTTTTATCCTGTTTTGTGTTATTATGAATTATGATGTAAATAAAGTGTAATTATTATTATTTATAACAGTACATAATACTAAAACAATATTTTGTGTAAATGTCTCAGTGGCAATGAAAGTATGTATACTATTTTCTAGGTACGAAACTCATAAAAAACGCGAAAATTTAATGTTTTCTATATAGCGCTCATAAATATGAATACATGCCATATAACATAACCAACTCGAATCGCTCGTCTCGTATTTGTTAAATTTCATTTGTTTAGTCGTCTGAGTTTCAGCAAACGCGACGGGGAATGTTTGCTATGTACATAAAACAAGTGAATGTTTTATTGGAAAAAATATACTGCAGGTTTAATTCATAAGGACAGATGAACAGTGACTATTAATTTTCGTAATGCAATAACAATTCTTCTTTAAATAATTGTGAGTAACTGTATAGTTTTTGAGAATGTTCCTTGTATATAAATTTTAAGTAGTTATATTTATTTATTTATTTACACTTCGTTGCAAATAAAAGAAACACAATACATAAAAATTATAAGGGATGCAACGGGCGGCCTTATCGCTAATAAGCGATCTCTTCCAGGCAACCCTAGTTAAGAGAAAAACTAAAAAAAATAATACTTTAAAGTGTTCTACTAACTAAAAGACAACCTCAGAGTTAACTGTTAACCCTTTTTGGATAAAATTACACAATTTAAATTCTCACATTATCGAGTGGCATAACAGGCATTTTGATAAATTTTATCGTAATTGTAGAAGAATTAAAACATGTCAGACGTACACCAATTGAAAATAAATACTTAAATCGAAAATAAAATCGCCACTAAGTTTATTTAACCGTACAAAGCTTAGGTACAAAGTGATAGACAGTAGCATGAAATTAAATGTCGATATCACTTCATCAATCACTTTTGAATAATGGAATTGACTTACGCTTGCATAAGCGCCTTTAGAGATAAAGTTTATGTATAAACTATTAAGAGTTCGGTTTATAAGTTATAAGCAACGTACGAAAGAAATAACAATATATTTATTTAAAAGGATAATATACAATGCATACTTCAAAGTAACCTGTCTTTAGTATACGCAAGTAGATACTTCGGGTTGAGTTGAGTACCTAAACTGTTGAACTCAATGTTTTAAATAACAAGCGGTAATTATTAAATAAAAGTATGTGAAACAAGTCTTAAATTGGAAATAGCTTTACTTAATGTATCTATATAGCGTAAAAGAAAATGACACCACGTCATATATTTTATTCAGAAATCTTAATTTAACGTCTTGTGTTTAAGAGATGACGGTCACGGCGAAGAATACCTTTAACATACGAGCTATCGATTGCGAGTATAGAAACAAAAATCTATTAATTAACAGTTACCATCTATTGTTAAACCAATAATTATAATTTAAAATACAAACTCTCATTGCTTTAAATTTTATTTGCTTATTTCCATGTAAGGAGGTAGTGAGCGCTCAGAAATTCTCATGCATATTAAATTATAAATAATGCGTCTCCACCGCAGCCACTTCCAGCCATCCCTCCATTTTAGATCCGTGTACGATATTTGTCTTCGCCTGTCAACTTTGTGGATATAAAGCTGCTGGAAAAGTTAATAATTTGATGACACCATTTTCTTGATATATGGGGTACGTGAACTAGTTACGGATCGAGGGTTTCCCACGTAAGAAAAATTGTTCAATAATTCGGGAAATGACACGAGTCTAATTAATCAAATTAGTTTTTTTATTAATAAATATTATTACAAAGTAATTTCATGTTTCCCCGAAATAGGACTTGAGGACTATTTGAAAAAGGGGTTCGTAAAACACTGGAATATTTTAATGCATTCTATCTGTATTATTCAATCATATCAGCGACCAAAGTAGAAGATATTATAAAGACAATAAGGCAATTGAAATGGCGCTGGACTGGGCATGACGAGAGATAGCAGGATTGAAATGGACAAAAATAATTACAGAATGGCGCCACGCGATGGAAAAAGGAAAAGAGGAAGACAGAGCAAGAGATGGGCAGACGATATAAAGATAATAGCAGACACAACTTGGACAAGAAGAGATAATATCAGAAATAAATGGAAACAGCTGGAAGAGGCCTATGTGTCACAGGACACGCTGACTACCTAAACGGGTCAAGTGACGTATTAGATTAAGTTTTATTTATGTAACTTAAATGTGACAGCAATAAAGGCTAAATAATAATAAAAAATTGTGCGTCTACTAGGTGTACACACGTAAGAAGTGAAACTTCTTTATGATCTTATTTTTCGAAAAATCATCTACTATATGCAACTTTACAGAAATTCGTTAAATTAGATAAAGTTTAACAAAAGGCTTTTATTATCATAGACATGAATACAAATATTTCATTTTACCTTATTACTACGAAGATTATTATAGAATTTCATTAATTGTAATAGAATTATTACTATCATTGAAAAACGTGACGATTTGCTACAAAATTTCTCCCATACGTCGATAAAGAAGTTTGACTTCAAAAAGCAACATGGCGCGTAACCGAAAAATGTGACGCGTAACGAAAAAATGTTACACTAAATTTTTTTCCAACCCCGATAAAGAAGTTTCACTTCAATAATAAGAATCTGTATTATTCTGGACCTTTCCCCTTACCAGAGCCAGTCTTTAATTCAAAAGTTTACAAAGTCTACACAAATCGTAAATTTTGTTGCGAAAAAACGTGACATAAGGTACATAAAGTTATGTTCACGAGTTCGTGCTCGCGCATCCGACCGACGGATACTCAACGTTATTGTATTTATACTGCATGAACTGGGAATTATCGATATTTTTACAAGAACCTCTATTTGGACTGCGATATACATTTAACTGAATATAGAGATTTCAAACGGTTACTAACAGTTGAGCGTTAGTAGACATATACGTCGTGGTTAAATGAAAATATCATTTCTTCATCAGTAAAAAAATGTTTCTAAATATTGCATTTACAGCCAGTTCTCAAATCAAGGGCGTAGGACGAGAAGAACTGACGATAAACTCATCGTCGCTTTAAATCACCAAGGTTTTTGACAAAGTTCGCTAACGCCAATGGGTTTGTATCGTGATGCCACTTGTGTCCGGTTCGATTCCCAGTCGAATCCATTATAAATTTAATTCTCACTCTCTATCTCCGGTGGTAGAATAGCCCCAATAAATTTTCAAGTATTGCGGGTAAATTTTGTATGTCACATTTGCACAATAATTAACAATTAAATAGATACAGCGTACAACTTTTTTACAATATTTCTAGGCTCATATATAATATTTATTCCGTATAATATCATAAAATGTTATTATTTAAATGAAGTAAACGTCAGAGGCAACAGGATGCTTTGGTAATCATGTCTTTTAGTAGTCGCGAGCAAACGGATATTGATTTATCTCATCACATTTATACCTTGTATAAAATATTTTTAGATTCTTACAATATCCTAATATACTTTGTAATACTAATAATTTTCGTAAAATAACAAATTATTTCGTGAAAACACTTTTTAACCGGATTAAAGTTATGTATTATCCTCCATCTTTTAGTCGATACCAACTCTAGGGAAATAAATACAGATAATGCAACCTTTTCTACAGCTGTGATACTTTTAGACATTCAACACCTTTTGTCTTCAGTCACCGTGACCACGCACGCTGTAAAGCACGCGAAACGTCGGTTAAATTTAAAATTATGTAAAATAATTGTAAATTTACAATAATACATAACTTTAATCCAGTTTAAAAGTGTTTTCTTTAAATGTGTAAAGGTTATGTTAATAAAAGACAATACTAAATTATTTCGTTATTATTTTCGGTTAGTACTTAAAGTTTTGTTTACATGTGAAATATCTTGGACAACTATTGAATAACAAAATAATATAAACATATCAGGAATAAAAACTATCCGCACACACGACATGTCCAAACTAAAATTAACATTAACTTGTATGGCATAAAGCTTTTACAGTATCATTAAAGGTAAAAGCTATAAAATAACTTGAACAATTCAAATACATAATAGATTCATGGACCGGCTAGTATCATGTAAAATCGGCTAAATCTCTCATATTCTCACAATTGTAGAATTTATTCACGTTACAGTATGAAATTCAGCAGAATATCTTCAATGTTACATTTATTTTGAAAATCTGCGGTCTCAAGTCAAGTGAATGGAAATATTATGATACGATTTAATGTATCAAAGAAAATTCTATTTCCGATATACGCTGCTATAATTACTTGCTTGTGGTTTGAGATTCAAGTTTATATTACAAGGCTTTGAAATGTTGTAGTGAAGATTTAATTACAAAGATATACGATTTACGTTCTATTGAAAATTGAATTAATTTACTATTAACAATCTATGTTTATAAAAGTCGCCGTCTGCATTACAGAACACTACTACTTCTTTAAAAAAAAAATTCAAAATTTAAAAAAATAAATCATGGCGCTACAACTTCTTTAGGTCTTGGCCTCAGATTTCTGAATCTGTTACATGATCATTTTTAAATCTAATAGGCAAGTAGGTGATCAGCCTCCAGTGCCTGACACACGCCGTCGACTTTTTGGGTCTAAGACATGTCGGTTTCCTCACGATGTTTTCCTTCACCGTTCGAGCGAATGCGCACATAGAAAGAAAGTTCCATTGGTGCCCAGCCGGGGATCGAACCTACGACCTCAGGTATGAGAGTCGCACGCTGAAGCCACTAGGCCAACACTGCTCTTCTAGTTTACATACATAATTAAAAAAAAACCAACGGCTCACAAACCTGCCTAGTGAATTCAGGTTAAATTTATAGAATATTTTTGACTGAGGCCTTATTTTACATTAAGTTTTTATCTTCGTTTTAGAAGTCACATTTACTCTATAAAAACCACAGAGTAAAAAACTTCAGATTCACAGCTATATCGAAAACAAACAATAATAAAGACAAACACGGTTATGAATTACACAGCTGGACCCGTAACATATCTATTGCGATCGCTTGCCAATATTAACTGTTTGTGTGTTTGCTTAAACGTTCGTATGTGCGCAAATACTGCGCCTATACGCGTGGATTCAAAGACCAATATTTCCTAATCCGTGTATTTGCCGATTTGTACCCGTCAAATACTGTTTGGGTAAAGCATGAAGGTTTTTGGTAACACTTCGGAACTAAAATCGTACTCTGATATTTTTGTTTCTTTCATTTTTAGGTAAAAGGCATCCATTTTTTCTTACTTTAATTTAAAAGTATTCTCATGGTATAAGAGTAGGTTTAAAATAAATTTGAAACCACGATAACTTAACCAAATTTTTTACAATAGCTTTTAATTAAATAACATTAACATTCTTAGTGCTATAATGGTGGTGACTGGTCATACTTGAATTCGTTTTTGCGGTGATATTAGTTGTTTCGACTATGTATTTGCGTGTTGTTCCCACGAGAATGTAAGTGCGTGCTCCTATTTCACTATGGCTCCTGCTGATAGAGGACAAATCTTTGTTTTTAATTTATTTTATTATTATTTATTACTTAAGATGTCATGTGGAACATGGTGTAATGGTTGCAGCTCCTTACAAACGTTGTGTAAAACAAAACACTTGGCGATTAAAAAGAGTGGCGGAGAGTTTATTGCCAGTTTTTCTCTTCCGTTCTATGCCCTTGAGAACTGGCAGTAAATGTAAAATTAGAAGCATTTAATGTATTTTTTTTTTACTTTCATAAGTGTACATTGTGTTACCTACACGAATAAATGATTTGACTTTTGACCCTTGAATAGTTCCCCTAAACATCTTATAAAATTAACAATCATAGACAAAATACTAACAACCCAGCCAAGAGCGTAATCCCGAAGTAATATCGATTAAATCTATCAATACCCTGATTTTAAGCATGACTTAACATCGATAATTGACGGAGCCTTTATAAATATTGACTTTAAGATACTTGAGCTGTTTATTCATCAAGGGATTAACATCTGATAATAAATTATTTAGTTTTATGCAAATCTGTTTTAGTAGCTTTTTAACTTTATGTACGAAAACGTTAACGAAGTATCCATTTGCTAAGTCGATCCCTTTTAGTACACATGAATAAAGTGGTATCGTTTTAATATATTATGGTAATAAAATTTATTTAAACACCTCGAGTTCACTATGAAACAAGAATTTTCGCACAATTTATGGTTATTTGATTCTACGACATTGATAGTTAATCACTATTACAGGAGATACTAGTTTGCTTATAAATTGAAAAGCAACAATAGCAGCGTATTGCGTTTAATTCAACATCACATTCATCAATCAGAAACTATAGGCGTCCATGCGTTGGGTTGTCTCTCTCCCTAAAATATGGCGAGGTGGCCGATGGCTGGCCAGTGGCCATGCGTAATGCTCGTGAACGGGTGCTGCTTGTGGTGACTGGCCGTACTTGAATTCGTGTATGCGGTGATGTTGGTTATTTCTACTATGTGTTTGCGTGTTGTTCCCACGAGAATGTAAGTGCGTGCTCCTATTTCACCATGCCTCCTGCTGATAGAGGACAAGTCTTTGTTTTTTTTTTAATTTATGTTATTATTATTAATTACTTGATATGTGATGTGGAACATGGTGTAATGGCTGCAGCTCCTTACAAACGTTGTGTAAAAAAATGGCGATTAAAAAGGGTGACGGAGAGTTTATTGCCAGTTCTTCTTTCCCGTTCTTTGCCCTTGATTTGAGAACTGGCAGTAAATGTAAAATTAGAAGCATTAATATTTATTTCTTTACTGACGAGTCATAAGTGTACATTATGTTACATACATGATTAAATGATATTTTTTTTACAAGAAAGCCGGCATGTCTTATATGAAAAAATCGACGACGCGAATGAATCGTTAAGTCATATCAGTAGAAATCATCAGTATGTTAATAATATTAGAACTATTTGACTTATGCTAACATGTGTTATTGTATTCAGGCGTCCGCAGACATTAACGCTTAAGTTTACACTACCTTTCAATTAAACCCGACGCACAATAACTATTTAGCAACTTTGTACAGTAAATTGTGTGTGATTTAGCCCATTTAGTGTATAAGGCCTTTATCAACAAACTTGGGCTCGTTAATGAAGTCATTCTTACATATATTATGTATGCTAACAACATTACATATCAAGTATTATAATTATTTCTACGACATTATAATCAGAAAATTGTGTTTGTGCTTAACAAGTAAGAGGAACTCAATTAAATCGGTATGAAGTAAAAATTCTAGGTTTCATTTTTAAAACAGTTTATAGCTACTTTTTACAACTTATTATAGATGGAATATAAATGTTATTATAAAAATTACCGGTATGGTAGCCAAAATATTTACTCAAATTACTTTCTTTGCAAAGTATTATATCTCGTTGGCTGTTTTGGACAAATAGCCCTAAACTATCAATATCTGGCAGCAGTTTATCTCAATTTGCTTTGTGTACGGTACTAAGTAAAGAAGGAGGATACGATAATGGTTCGTACGAAACGTTCTCCAAAGACTTGATTTTTCCTTTTTTTTTAATTATTTGCGACTTACAATTAATTTCATTATTTATGATTTGAACCGGACATTTTATACAATTATTGCTTGTTTAACAGACAACATACTCGGATCAACAAGCGTTAATTGTTTTTATTAAAAGTACGTGTTTTACGCAATGGGTTGACGTAAAATGACAAAACTGAGTGCCTGCGGTTTGTCTCGTTTCGTATCGTATAGTGTTTTTAAAGTTTGGATATATGGACTATCCCATACAAAATATGTACAAACTATTAAGGTAAGCACGCCCAACCAAACAAATAAACGCTTCAGCTTAGTATATTATCATTATCACATAATTCATACAGATAAAAATATAGGAAAATGGTTTCTAGACAGAAACACAATAACAAATAAAGGCCGATCACAGTTATTTACATACGCTCTTTGAAAATAACACATAAAACACAATAGCACTAACATAGTGGACAGCACGAAGCCTCTCGTTATTACTTTTACGAGTATTTTTATATTACTAATTGGGGTTGACACCGACGCCATTTTATAGTTGCGTTTTATCGCCCGCCGTTCGGAATTAAAAACTGTTCAGCTTTACCGCAAGTAGTGTTTATTACTATTGTTCGTTGATTTTTATTGTATACCTCTATAAAATATTTAATAAATCTTGACTCTATTTAAGATTTTCAGTTTAGGCATTATAATCAAGATTTAAGCTTGCTAAAATGTTTAGTTCGAATGATGGTTGCTGCATAGCAGTACGGAGTTTTTAAAAGGTATCGAAGGCGCAAAAGAAAAAGCCAGCAATCCAATATTTATGGTATAGAATAAATATAGTTTAAATGGAATAGCCATGTTATATACATAATACAGCATGGCGTTGATGGAAATTATTAAATGTACAGTGATGTAAATAAAATAAGTAATCATTTTAATACAAATTTAAGCTACCTATCAACTTAAAACTTAGCCCATTTCGTACCACAAAAGATAACGGGCCTTAAATCTGTCGAACATTTAAAATAGGGAGTGAAATCAGCGAATTTCACCTCTCCAGTAAAATATCTAGTGTCAAAGATCTCATTTGCCGAAATAGTGTCGGGTTTGCATAAAATTTTATGCATTTATTGTTCAATGAGATGAGGATTTTGCTACCAACTGATAAATTTAACATACCTCACTTTTATAGCTACTAGTGACAAATTTATGATATTCAGACAAAATCAATTAACAAATATTATAGAACTGCTGCATGATTTTAAGTGTAAACTTACTATTTTTAAAGGTATTATTTACCTTTACTATGGAAATTCAATAATAAAATATAAGAATTGTCTTTTATTGACATAACTTTCACACATTTGATAATAAAACAATTTTTTACCGTTATGTATTTACAATTATTTTTCATAATTTTAAATTTCACCGACGTTTCGCGTGATTTACAGCGTGCGTGGTCACGGTGATTGAAGACAAAAGGTGTTTAATCTCAAAAAGTATCAAAGTTGTATTATCTGTACATTTATTTACCCGGAGTTGATATCGACTAAAAGATGGAGGGTTTTGGCAGAAATTAATCACGGTGTCCTCTATTTTCGCGGAAAATATTATTTTGATTATAAATGAACATCTTTACCATTAACTTTCAATGACAGTACTCACTAAATATACGTTTGTTAGCCAAGGTAAAGAATCTACGCATCTCCCGCACTAAAAGGCGCATACATATAGGTTCCTCATAGTCTTAAGTGACAGTTTGGAATCGCTCAAGTGTCTGCGTTATAATTTTTGGGGCTTGCATCGCAAACGGTTAACAAAATCAAAAGCTCACCACGCTCAGCCGTAGGTTTGTCGCCCGCGGCCGTTTTGGAATGCGCAGCCTATTTCCAATTTGCGTCTATCAATCAAGTGCAATCCCGCTGAGTGGATTACGAGTAAATGAAATTTGCATAGCTTCCGCCCACTACACCGACACTACTGCTAGATATTTACGCGCCTTGTTTCGTGCTGAATGCCTAATGAGTTACATCAAATGTAATTGTTGCGAATTGCGAAACAGAGCAAACCGATGCCTACAAGTGATATTTATAAAGTTATTTGATTGTTTTGTAAAGGGAGATGCCATTTCTAATAGTTTATATTGTACTAAAATACCTAAGGTACATACCACATTTTCCTGTTATATTCGAATTTCCAAATTGATTTTACCTTCTATTTAAATAGTACATTTGTAACAGTACTATATAAATAGAAGGTTACAAACATATAGCTTAGAAAATATGGTATGATGCATTTGCTGTAACTCTTTATTTTGGGTTGCTGGATCTAGTTTCTCATGGATGTATTAGAAAGCAAACACATTTCTCATCTAACTTTAAACGCAAACGCATTTTTTATAGTACAGTGTATACCTAGTACGCTGTCCCAGTATTAACGGTAGGGCTGTAAACTGAAACCTAGGTTGGTAGAAACTTTGCTTTATATTATTACTAGCAGACCGGCCAAGCGTTGCTGTGGCTAAGGTTTTTGTTATATTACATAGTAGCAAACTATTCAAGGGAAAGGGTAGGAAAACACCAGTCATGGGGACCACCATGCTTTTATGGTGGTAATGCCATTAAATTGTAGCTTATATGAAACGTTGGTACTTTCCACACAGCGCCATCTATAAGAATTGTGACTATCAAATAATAAACAAATATTTTGCAATAAAATAATATTGCGGGTATAAATTGAGATGTAAGCTATCCTATCTTTTAAGTTGGATCAAACTACACACTGTGTGCAAATTTGATGGATATCGGTTCGGTAGTTTAGGAGTCCATAGGGTTATTGAAATATAATTTGATTTGTAAATAGATATGCCGATAAAAGAAAACCACTTTAAAACTTAACATTTAAAACTCAATTACGGTTCATTCTCGAACATTAATTACACAGGGTTATGAGCGTAGTTTTAATGTAGGGAAATCGAGTCGCATTTAACTAGGAACAATTTCAGCCCCTTGTGGAGCCCCAATTATGATTTTAATTGACCACTGACGTGGGTTTGACGTGGACATCCGAGGGTACTAGCCATCGCTCCTCAATACATTATATGTTAAATCGGTCTGGATTAGGAATTACCAATCAAAATCAAAGAAAATCCATAGAAATCTAAACTTATTTGTGTGTGATTTTTAATACGCGCTATATTCCAAAAATTGTTACGCCATGGCTATAAGAATATTTAATCACCTTCCTAGAAGTTATAGATCGCTGCCATGTAATGTTTTCAAGGGGAAGGTGATTAGGTTTTTAAAGTCAGAGTGCTTTTATAGCGTGGGCGAATATTTGGCGTATAAGTTTGACAACAATTGATTATAAATAGCTTGACTTATTATTATGACATTATGTTAATGTTTTTATTATATGACATTGCAAAAAATTTATGACATTTGCATTGCCTATTTATATATCAGCCATATATATTATTGTGCGGATATAAAAAATAAATAATGTGATTATAAAATCACATAAGGTTTGATTGTAATATATAACTACTACGTAAAATTCTAATTTTTAATTATGTAAGATAAATTTGCACGCCATTATATGTGGCAGAGTATGCGGAGCTTAGATTGTACAACCATAAGATTATTATACCATATTCTTGCAAATAAATGATTATGATTATGATTAACTAGAAACTAAAACTTTAGAAAATTCAAGTTTATATTTCATTAATGCACAAATAAGTACTCTCAAATGTAACTAAAGAAGATCAGCTTTATGTGTATCAATGCAAAAAACCTCAGACTAATCCATAGCACTGCAGTTAATAGGTTTAGATTGTTGTATTTATGTTTTGATTGCTTTTCGTACACGTAGGTTATTCTGTACATTCACGTGGTTGATTTTTGGTTCGAGGGTCGGAGATACGGAGGAAATAAACGTTAACGTTGCCATATATGATTCAAAACGCAGGACATATGCAGTATCGTTATAAATTTTACTACGCCACCACATATCGCCAGCGCAATCTGGACATGTTCGAATATATTGTGTAGACAGGTGTCGGAGCACTTCACGCGGAACGTTCCAACGACCCGAACCGAAGTGATGTTGCGTACAATTGTCCTAAACTTTATTTTTATCACGTAGACCTTTTTTAGACGATTGGGAATCGGGTGATGGCTCTACATTAGTGTTTAGGCCGCCTGGAACTTTCATGGGCACATCTGTTTTCGAATAGAGGTCACAATATAATAAATCGATGGAGAACATCAAGATAAAAGAATTATTATAAGGTATATGTAATGAGAAAAGTATAAAGGCCATCAAACAAGACGCAACGTAGAACATAAAAAAGTTACATAAAGCTAATGAAACAATGAATTGTCTAGTTATATAGGTTCGTGGTATATAAAAACAAATATTATTGTTTACAATAAAAAGTTTTTAATAATACCCAGATTATAGTCGTGATATGATATAATTAACAGATAGACTCGTAAACTTTCATCTAAGTAATTTGTATTTCTTTTGTGTATCTAATTCATTTTGCCCGAAAAGTGTACAATTCGTGGTAATATTATACAAAATCTGCACAAAATTGCTCCAATTTAAAGTCACGTCACATGTTAAATAAAAGCTTTAACAAATTACTGATTACAACTCCATTAACCCCACATCCCTGGCGACATAACCCAAAAGCAATTTGCACATAATTATGAGTGTCTTACTTAATTTTACACTTGAGTGGACATCAAAACTTATAATTAGCTCGTAATTGAGTTAGCAATCGAAGCTATAAGTAGGTTTGTAAACGACTTTCGTAATTAGAACGGAGATTAATATATAGAACTTGCCACTTCATTTCAGGTGAATTGACTAATTTAGATAGGATTGTTTACTACGTTACCTTTCAGCTATCTTATATAATGCTTAGTAGATATCTTACCTGGAACAAAACGTAATAGTATTAAGGAATTGTATATTATCGAAAATTAACTTATATGACTATCAACCGGTATAGCTGTAACTGTTTATTATAAGAATCTGGTCCTTGCGCATATTATGTATCGTTGTACTTGGAAATGGTTTAGTAATTTTAACGTGACAACCTAGCAAATAAATATTTCGTTTGACGACTCATTGGTCTAGTGGTTAGTACCCCTGACTGCAAATCCATGGGTCCCGGGTTCGATCCCCGGCTGAGGCGAACATCGATGTGATGAGCATTTGGTGTTGTTCTTAGGTCTTGGGTGTTTAAATAATATGTATTTATATGTATATCTATCTATAATATGTATGTATATCCGTTGCCTAGTACCCATAACACAAGCTTCACCAGCTTAGCATGGGACTAGGTCAATTAGTGTGAATTGTCTTTTAAAAAAAAAAAGTTTTTGCATTGTAAAATAAAAAAGGCTGTATAAAACTGTCTAGAAAACAAATTATTATGTAACTGTGAAAATTTTATTGTGTCCAGTTACATGTTAAAGAACATTCATTAGTTAAATAAATTTTTGTACAAATACCCAGATAGTTCAACATTGACGAATGTTAGAAACAAGACAAAAAGTAACCAGAATAGTGTAGACATAAACTAATAAAATGCACATAAATCGAGTTAAGTCGAAGGTAATATGCATAAAATGTTCGGGTCAGTGTACTTAGGCTCACGGGCGATTTGTTCCGTCTTAAAGGAGTCTATCGAGGATATTCGAATACTTGGACGATAAAAGCATTCCTGATCTCCATTTTCATCGTATTAGAAAATGGCGTACAATTTTGTATTTCTTATGTATGTTTACGAAATACAAAAGCCGTGGTATAAAATTCAACAGATGTTTTTACACGCTTTATATTAGCTTCACCTGTATGTATGTATGTATGTATGTATGTATGTATGTAAGCGACTCCTTCGGACTCGATTTTGACCCACTTTTAACCGACAGATTTAATTCAAACTTTGCGCACCTATCAAAGATCGATGACAATGCAATAATCCGAAAAAAAAAAATTAACTAAAAAATAAATAATAGTTTAAAAAACCAAAAACGCGCTTTTAAAGCACATCAAACTAAAAAGTGAAAAATAATTCCTAATTTAGGCTGAAAATGGTAATGAACAAAACATACTGGTATTATTGTGAAAAAGCGTGGGGCGCTCTGTGCCATATTTTTCTTCTATCGAGCAACACACGCTTTTATTTATTTAATTCCAGTATCAATACTAGCTTCTAAGAGATGATACTATTAAATGTCTACTGGACTATTTTTCTGTTTTGCATATATATTGGACATTATTAGCACCTGAATATTATCAATGCCCCCAAGGCGGTCTGCAATCAAATGTAGCACATAACGGTATCAGATATATATACGGAAACTGCTTTGATACAATATATAATGCTTGGTTAATGTGTAAATGTCTTCCGGATACAAAGTATTCAAGTATATTTACTGTAGCGTAGTTGTAAAAAGTGTTGTGCGTTGTTTTACATCTATCGGCTTGAAAAGTAAATATTACAAAAGACAAAATTTAATCATATGCCTCTTCTTACCACCAGACATTATTTCGAACCTAATTAATGTTTTTCTAAATGTTAAATTAGTTAAGCTATGAATTGATTAATGCTTCATACTTATATTAAATATAAGCGTAAAAATAAACTATTTTATTTAGCCTTTACATAAATTACGTGTCACGTTGTTTATCTAAAGTCCTAAACTACTTAACCAATTACAATCAAATCAATCTGCACACCGTGTGCAGTATCCAACTTACACGATAGGATAGGTACGTGTGTATGTCACTGACCCCCTCTTAAACGGCTGGACCGATTTGAATAAATTTTTTTGTATGCGTTTGAGTGGAGCTCTGGATGGTTTAGATTCAAATCACCCCGGCAGATGGCGCTGCAGTCGGTACTTTCATACTTCATTTAATATCCTAATCGCTTGAAATATCACACAGGACAATGTCTGTCGGGTCCGATAGTGTAATACAAGCGTTAAAATAAACTATTTTCTTTAGCCTTTATAATTTTAGAATTGCATTAAGCAAATAGAGGCAAAGCCGCGTTCTCGTACTAAATTGCAATGCTAATAGCTTGAGCTAAGTATGCTTTGGGATGTAGAGATCTCAGACGCTCTACGATAAATATTGTGTTCACGAACGTTTGAATAAGTTAATGTAATGTTTGTATTAAAGCTGTGTACGGATAAATAAACTGGTATGTTTTTGTTAAATTACTAAATCTTCAGGATAATGAAATGAAATTTAAAATGAAATTCAAAATGAAAAACACATTATCATTAATTTCAAATTTTGATGTCGTCACTAATAACTACTATACATAAGTTTCAATACTTCGTCAAAAGAACAAGCTAAGAAACTCAATAGGGCTTATTTAAAAAAAAAAAAAAAAAATGAATAATAATTTTATATCGACAACCTCCGCAAAATGTTGATGGATGGACCGTTTCTCTAGGCATTCCCTTTAGGAAACTATTGACGTGTGGAATCGGCTTCCAGTGGGGGTCTTCACTCAGAGATTCGATCTCCATATTTACCAGGCTGCGGTAGCTGCCTTCTATAGCCGTTCCGTAGGCTAGTTTGCCCCCTTTTGTCATATAAAAATAGCGAAGTGAGGATAGGTGGACCTCATTTTGAAATACTTCGATCATTAAGAAGCTTTAAGTTCAACATGTAGTGTCAATTTATGTATCGACAATGATTGTACTAACTATAGATTTACAGAATTTACTAGATTATGGAACTTTGTTGTTATATATAGAGCATTATAAATTCAATATTAAATTTGGTATTTAAGATCAAGCAGAAATGTATATTGTTAGGTTTATGGCGAAAGTAAAGCCAGAATCCAGGTTCTATGTAATAAGAATGTAGAACATTATTTTTTTGAGAATTTATTGTAGAACTAATAATATAAATAAAAATTGCTGTAAAAGAGACTTTTTGAATTAACTATAAGTTCTGTTTTTCTATAATATCAAAAAGCACAATAGCTCAAACGTTCAACAAAAGCTTGAAGTAACAATAAAGTCCAGCACTATGGAGCGTCGACTTTTCAGGACTTAAGGGTAGGCGTAAATACAATTTACTAGCGCGAGAAATGACTTGTGCAAATCTTTTAGCGTCATGATGTTTATATTGAACTATATGTTTGACATTAATTTAACAAAATTTGATCTTAAAATTGTAACAATTGTTGGTGTTATATGGCTAATGTCCCACAGACCTGTTCATATTTCGAATAATATCCAGGTTATTGGTATATTGATAATAATACTACAAATTTAAGACTGATTATCGTTATATAAATGACAATAAACAATAAATTCATACATAATTATTTTGTATGAAAAATCACCTTCGTATTTAAAATATTCCTCTAAGCTCTACCTTAAAGGCACTCTGCCTATGGTCAGATAAGCATTCTGAAGTACCCTGAAAAACAGTATTCACTATGCCCTCAAGACCCTCCGCAGCTTTCTTGGTTCGCTAAAGCTCTTGAGTTCAATAAGAAGAAACTGTTTCAAAATTTCAATTATATTGCGAAATCGTATTAAAATGTAATTTAAGACACTTTAATACTCATTCAACTACTACATCAATCCTAAAGTAATTTTCAAGCTTCAACTAGTTAATCTTGTAAACTTAAAGAGATTTTGGAATCCGTAAAGGCACCGATGATAATAGACAATCTAAACTAGAGATTTTAGTAATTTTATTAGCTACTAAATTTCGTTGAAGGGAGAAGCCAAGTCACCGTACCAAACAATTGCTTCATTCTTTCTACACTGTGAGGTTATTTATCTTTGCCGCGGTATAATAGAATTTAATTAAGTTACGACGACAAGCTCTGCGCGTTTGAAATTTTACAACTAGCGAACTTGTTCTTGTTGGGTTATATTCTATAGGTGCTTATGGCTAACTTATAGAAGGGGTTTAATAACATTAGAGGTACAGACTGGCATTATTATCTAAAGTTCTGCGACTAGTAGATAGAAAGAGGAAGATAATGTGTCAGATCTTAATCATAACTTCTGCATCTTACTTTATTATCATAAACCATTTAATAGTTTAGTCAAGTGTGCGAAGATAAATTCTCGTGAATAATCTAGATAAATTTGGTACATGCATAGTAATCATATTTGAAAGACAGCGATGTAAGTTGCGCACCAATCTTTAGTTAAAACATACCCACGAGGCGGTGCTTTTCAAACAAAACTGATAGTTTGCTAGTAATAGCATAAGTAAATGATTAAAAACAAGTATTTTAAAACATCCTTGATATTATATATTTTATACAGTGTTTCTAAGTACATGTTCTTTATTTAATTCTGAATGGTACAACTTGCCAAATCTTTCTAAAAAGCAACTGAATCAAAATAATTCAAAGTCAAATATTCTTGTTTTCTCTACTCGACATACAGAGAAAACGAGATATTTTCAAATATATCGCACTGTCGCAGCTTGGTTATTATGACCCTTAGTATAATTTTATTGTCAGCTCTGCTTTAATATGTAAATCCTTATAATAGGTAATTAAGAAATAATCAACTGGTGAATAACACAATCATCATATTTACTCGCCTTCACATAATCCGCTGTGCCGTCTGGATGCAACTTCACTAAATGTTCAGGACGAAATGTAGCGAAGAGACGCTACGTGCCACGAATTTTTGACTGGCTCATCTCTCCGGATATATTAAAACTTCAATTCAACCTTCTAGACATTGATTTTCAAGCTTCTCACTAACATGAGAATATCTAAAAAAAATTGTTTTCGATCTATTACTAAATCTTGATTGACAAGAAAGTGCCTTCGTTCAGATACTATGCCCCAATGTTTTTAAACACATCAGTATAACGGAAGATGCAAAAAATAAATAATGAAAATTATTTCATATCTTACCTCTGGCAATCTTGTTTTGTTTCGTTTGTTTTAATTCGTATAATACATTTTGTCCCTAAATAAGAATTATCTTTCTTTAGGACAAAATGTATCTAAATGTATCTAAAAACTAAGACATATTATCTATTTTTTCTGAGCTTTTTAAAATCTTAAGTGAAAGTACTAAGGTATGTCTTTAAACGTAAGTATGGACGTTTACGTTGCCACATGCAATGTTGCCATAACGAGTGTCGCATGTTTTCGACAACTTACAGCAACTAGCAGTGAACACGACACTTACCGCAAATTGAGATGTTTCTGGTTTAATTTAAACCTCAAACTTGAATTATTAAGGTATTAGCTTACAGCTATTTCTTATGTAAGAAAGAAAACTTAAACTTTGACAGTTTATAAATAAACTATTAAAAACGTAAAACATAAACGTAAAAGTAACTATATGATTAAATGATTTTTTACTTTACTACTTCTTGTTTGAAATCTATGCTCACCAGGTTTTAAGAAATCCACAACTAGAATTTATTTAATATTATACTATAATATAGCATAAAGCTTTTTGCGACTAGTGACGTAATATACGCCATAAATAAATAGCAAATATATACGATAAAGAAATAGCAAAATCTGTCTCAATGACGAAGATGGCTTAAAACCACTCAAAAGGACCGAAATATTTAAATAATGTATCAATTTGCGTTGATATCGGTTAAACATGTTTTATTTAATGCATGTGAACTAAAAACAATATTACAAATTTGTTGTTGTTGCCTACGTAGATTACGTAGAACATTTAGTGTTTGTAACTTATATTTTACTTTAAAAGCTCTTGTTTATAATTTGTAATAAGTTAAGGATAGTTATTACAAAAGTAAACTTCGTATAAGATTTATTTTCCAGTGTTAGTGACTAAAATACTTAGAAATAATGCAATCCAATAAACCCACTACGTGTAAAGCGGAGGACGGAGCTGCATTACGTGTAATTGCGTTTAAACGTGGACCACTCTGACTTTAACTCATTTAACACTATTCTCACCATAAATTTACTCTAAGGAAAAAGGCTTGTTTAAATCTGTCAATGTAACAACAATTAACATTAAAATAAATAATAGTTTAAAAAAACTAAAAAACACGCTTTTTAAGGCACATCAATTTTAGTTTTTTTAAACTATTATTTATTTTTTAGTTAAATTTTTTTTATTTTTTTTTCGGATCATTACATTGTCATCGATCTTTGACAGGTGCGCAAAATTTGAATAAAATCTGTCCGTTTAAAGTGGGTCAAAATCGAGTCCGAAGGAGTCGGTTACATACATACATACATACATACAGGTGAAGCTAATATAAAGCGTGTAATAAGGCTTCTGTTATCATATTATGGAGGATGTAAGAATTGGATCGTATGAAGAGTGGCACCGACGATAAATACGAATTTCAAAATAGCCAAAATTCGACTATATTGATACTAAAAATAATCAGTTTCTTTTCAAAACTTTATAATCAATTTATTAGATACAAAAATTTCTGAATTCCCTTTAATTTTTATTTTCACAAGCAATAATTTATTAAAAACTATATTTTCCACATCATAAAATTTTAATTTCCGAAAACAAAAGAAAGTACGGCGACGAGCAACATTTTATATTTTCACACGGGAAAATTGCACTTCATTATAAAATTAATGATTCTTTTGTTCATTAAACTGTATCAAATTAAGTCTGGGATGATCATTGTGGACTCAAATTAAATTTCATCGAGGCGTTAAATAAAAATGTTGAAAATTTTCCGAAGTTTAATCATGCTCTGATCAAATTTCCAGCAAAGTTCGTAACCGGACGAAGTTGTAACGGTGTTTACCTACAAAGTACCTCAGGGTGACCATGCGTTTCTCATTCTTCGAGCTATCATTAATTCTTCCTCCCATTTCAGCATAATATATAAACAAATTTCAAAACGGATACCATGATTAAAGAGTAAAAAACAATTTAATTTAATAGTTATTAGGATATTTGTTTTAATTAATTAAGCCTCTGATAAGGCACACTCTTATAATGAAAGTAATATTTCAAATTAAGATTGATTTTTAATAATGTATTATTTGCCTACAACATAAATACATACAACACCGATATTAGATACAAGTACACTGTAACACTAGTCTTCGACGCAATTAAATATAAAAAAGAAAACACAAATTAACACACTAACAAAGAAACAAAAAAAAAAGCCAGTTCTTATTGGGCCTCAGTGCGCTGTACACTAGGGTAAGCTTTGTACTACAGCATTGTTTTACAGTAAGACTAATGGGTATATATGGATAGGAACGTACAAAAACAAAAATATAAAATTATTATATACGTCAAATGTATGGTCACCCAAAAACTCATCGAAGCTAAGCCCACCTAATATGCATGTGTATCACTAAGTATCACCTCACGACTCAAGCGATTAGTTCAGACTTGTAGTGTTTCTACTTAGTTAATATTATTTTGGCGAGGTGAGGTTCGTTTAGAGGGCTTTGAATTTCATACAAGGGAATTTTAACTAAAAGCTGTTGCGCATAGTGTATGTAATGTATTATAAGAATTTAAATGTTCATATGTATTTTTGTGCATTTGATTTACAATTTGTATGTTATTTAATGGCATTACTATGCAAAACCAAACACCTAAAATCATTGCCCTGAAGTGGTTAGACTGTTCATGATCCTCCTTTTAAGTTGGAGCATCTGTTCACCATCGTTCTTCCAAAAAATATATATTAATTATGCTCAGTTTGTGAACCTGCGTAACCTCTCAATTGCTTGCCATTACTAGATTTGATTGAAAGATACAATACAGTAATTTTTTTTTTATGTTCGAAACTTGCATAAATAAAAGACTGTAGAAAAGAAATTCTACCTAATTTTATTCAATCAACTTTAAGGGCTATATCTATAGTCGTAAAGTCGAAATACAAATACTGAGGACGTAAAATTTATTAGCCCTACCTCAAAATTACAATATCAGGGGTGTAAAACCTGTAGGTATCGTAATTTACATAAAGGTGCGTACATATCAACGTGACAATTGTTTCACTGTGTTACCGAACGCATGATAAGAATATACGAGAACATAAATGCGCTCTAGATGTGCTATTGGGGGAAATCTATATATATATAATGAAAATGGTCTTCGTTTGAGGCTCAATCACGCCTAAACCACTGATCGTATCGACATGAAACTACCACCATTCGATGCGAATCATTCCTAGATGGTTTATGGCTATTTATTTATTAAATTCCAACGTTCCTTCATTTTTTTATTGCTGTTTTACTTTTATGAAAATTTATCCATACGGACTTCACCGCGGAAACATTCGGGGAGGCTTCCTAGAACCTCTAAACGTCAACATCTGTTAAAAACTCGATTTTCGAAATATTTCAATTTTCTTAGCGGGAAGTTAAAAAGAAGAATAATAAAAATATGAAAAAAAATAAAATAATGAAACATAAAATTTATTTTAATTCGTCCAGCAAAGCGGGCGCGAAACGGCTAGTTATATAATATGTACGAAGTGCTACGATATTGTATGCATCATATAGTATATATATTTTTAATAATATAATTCAAGTAATATGCAACATGATATTGATAATACAACTTAATTAGACATTTCTAAATAAATACATATAAGATATTACACTGAAATAAATAACTAACCTTAACATATAATAATTAAAATATATTATTAAAAGGAGTCCCTTTAGGCAAGGTTCCAAGGTTATTATTATTAAGGTTATTTTTAATTCAAATCATGTTAAAGTTATACATGGTTACCATATTTTATGACAGAAATCCAAATAGGAGTTTTGCAAAGTTATAAACTATGTGTAACAAAGTCCGTTGTACATAGATATGTATTTAAGTTATATTTTATTGTTTTGATATGAGTGAATTTTATTGAAATTTGATGGTTCCTTTCTGGTGGGAGGAAAAAGGCGAATTCATTGGAATTTGAATGACGCGACAGGTTATGCGTAAACAAGCTGTAAGAGAACTATAAAGTAAAACTAAAGTAAAAAATCATTTATTCATATAGGTAACATAATGTACACTTACGAATCGTCAGTAAAGAAATACATATTAATGCTTCTAATTTTACATTTACTGTCAGTTCTCAAATCAAGGGCGTAGAACGGAAGAGAAGAACTGGCAATAAACTCTCCGCCACTCTTTTTAATCGCCATTTTTTTTACACAACCTTTGTAAGGAGCTGCAACCATTACACCATTATCCACATGACATATCATATAAAATTCATTTTTTTTAAAATTAGACTTATCTTGTTTCTCTACATCCTTATATTTCTTACCTCACTTGAATGGGTTTGCAGGTTTCAGTGGTTTGGAAAGTGGTCCGTTTTCAATAGTAATAATCATTTATCGGGCAACGTTATGTTAGCACGTGACGCCTCGCAACACGATCAGATTAGGAATTGACTTTTTGGACCTTTATTTGGAGTTTAGCGGTCATTCCGACGAATATTATGTTGCGTGACTGCGATTTTATAGTTTTGACGTGGCATGTAAACGGACCTTAATGTATACTTTTAACCATATTATAAGCGGTAATTATTTATTTAATTTTAGTGATTTACATAAAAAACAATAATAAAAAACATCTATCGATAAACATTCACTTTAATTTGACATAAAAGGTGCAAGTATTCATATTTTTAATTCAAACTTACCTATATAATTGATAACGCCTATGATAACGGTACTTTTAATATGTACGGTTAAGGTCCCTGGCAAAATAAACTTCCACAACATTTTTCTAGTGACAATTTGCCTTTGCATAAACATTACATACACTAAAATTATTAAAGTAATATTTGGAGTTAAAAAACCTGATCCATAGATACATTTTCTTTCTACGACCTTAATGACACATGTTTGTATGGTAAACATTGTCAGAAGACCGCAATGACTTAGACTTAAAAATGTGAGGCGTAGACATCTAATAACATAAATATATAGATAAAATAATTATAAAAGTTAAGCCCAGACATGTTAATCGATAGGACAATTATAACAAAGACACTTCTAACTTCCAACGATTAGCATTCGTTTAGAATTATTACGAATACATAGAAAGTTTGTACTTAAGTACTGTCAAAGATAAATTAAAACTATTCTTTCTAAACTTTTAAAAACCGTTGTGGAACGTTGTGAGTTCGTTCAACAACAACCCAACTTGCAAGGAATTCACATACTTCTCAATTAGCAAGCTCGTAAGCGCTTCAAAAGTATATGCATGGTAGATAAGTGGCGTCTGAAAATTGTCTGCCAGTAATATGCGACTAACAATTCAAAGGTACTTAGCGAATAGTTCAAGTCAAAGGAACGCTCAGGCTGGAGTCGAAAGACTATAAATGTGTGTCCCAAGGTAGGAGAAATTACTTCTTAGCTTCATTATGTGACAGTTAAGTCATTAGATAGTTAGCAAAATCTATAACGGGCTTAGACAAAATGTATACATGGTTATGGGTGTAGGTAAATATACAAAATGTTAATATTATTTGTGTGTTTAATTAATATTATAATGACAATAAAAAAAATTACAAACATCATTAAAATCTTAGTTTATAATTTAAATGATTGATATTTCTCATACACAGATTAATACAATTTTAAATGCATTGTTTTATAAGTACATATGAATGATAATGTCTAAGAATATTCAATTAAAAATTATTAATTAAATATATTCGTTTGGGGCACACAACTAGACACTTAAAAGTTTGACAGCTAAACACCGGCGCAAAATTGACAAAAGTCGACAGTTCGACATGGGTTCAAGCGGGATTCGTCAGAATAACTGCAATTTTATTGCCTCGGAAGGAAATTGACAAAGTTTGCAGGTGGGATTGATGCTGATAATTAAAATACTATCTGTTTAATATTGACTAATACAGAACGAATTGTAAGCGACGCGGTAGTGTGAACCCAGCCTATTAGCCGATATATTTTTCTTTATACTTACTTGTATATACGCAGCAAGAATTCAAGGAGGGCTATTTAAATATGTTCCTTTAAATAGAAATGAGCATGTAGATGTAGGCGGATCGGTGATGCAATAAGGGATCACTACAATAGTTTAGAAAAGAGTAGCGAAGACGAGAGAAGAAAGAGAAAAATGTACCACACATTAATTCACAATTTTCTCATATAAAAAACATTTTAAATAAAATTTTAAAATAATTATACTTGAAGAAGCATTTTACAATATATATTTTTTTTATTTTCATGGTAATTTTAAAGAAGCCAAGTTATTGCCATGCGATGCTTCTACTTTTAAATAAAATTATTTGTCCCAAACCATTTTTCATCATATTAGAAATGAGCCATAGTGTGAATGGAACCAAATTATGAATTTCAATAGTGGAGGGTCGGGATGCTCCATCGAATATTTATACGCGATATTTTCAGCAGATAAAACTAGTTCCCTAAGTAAATTTTGGTAACTTGGAGAAAATATTTTTATTCCAAAAGTTTTGAACGATGCGTAGAATTAATGAAGAAGATTTGGTCGATTTGAAAAAGAAATCTACTATCAATTATGTAAGATTAGAAATGTTTTTTATCTTCTAATAAAGATAGGAAATAGCATATTCTTTTTTTACAATTAATTTAAAAATAATTACTTTTTAGTTCAGGAACCCGTCATATATATAATTAATCATTAATATGTGCCATCAAAACCAAAACAAACCTTGAACAGTACTACTACTGCTTCTTAGTATCACTGCATACAATACAAATATTTTATGACAAACAGACACAGAAATGAATAAAAACGATTTTAAACTAAAACTAAAGCTACAATCCTGATTATCTCCTACCAACCGAAACTTGTTCCATTACGTCTTCAGATCTAACAAACAAACGAGGCACAAAGACAAAAGCAAAGGCAGAATCGATCGCTCTTTATTAGCAGGTTCACAAAGCGAGCCGGAAATGAATAGGGCTGTACTTCGCCTATCACTTGCAAAGGTAGTTATTTGCTGTTTTTCAACCGAGGTACATCCCTCGAGAGCTTTCCACAACCGGTGCGGTTCATATTCAACCATCTATAGATCGAACTGAAGTATTTGTTTACCCATATATGCTTCATAGGCAATACCTATTTTATTTATTTATTTATTTATTAACACTTCGTTGCATATACATTAATATAGTACAATTCACATAATTAAATAAAAAGGAGAGCAACTGGCGGCCTTATCACTTTCGAGCGATCTCTTCCAGGCAACCACTGTGAGAGAAAAAAAAAGTATTAAATTACATAAGAAAGGCAAGAAGTGCAAAAATACATGTATTACATTTAGTTGTTTAGAAAAAGAAACTTATCAGGAACAAAAAACAAACTAAACTAATAAAGAATACATGAAAAAAAAAAAATAATAATAATAAAAATATTTTAGTAATAAGTTTAAAAGATGTTTAGTACTACTCTATATTTTGTGAAATTAAATGAAAGTAACATTAATTGTTTTCTGTAAATGTTTTACTTCACTCAGAAAGTATTACGTCGATTGTGTAAGAGACCAATATCCCTTGTGTAAATAAAGGTAGAAATGTAGTCTATAGCAAGGTTCGAATAAAGCCTTCAAAAACTATTTAAAGAGGCTTTGTGGGCAATCGGTGGAGCGCTGAGTGGGATTTTGTGTGAAAGAGTTTGCGTGCCAATTCCATTTCTGCTCTCAGTGTCGAGTATTGACAAGTAGCTTATTTAAGTAATTTATATTGAATCTTATTGTTAAGTTAGTATAGATATTTACTAATGTTTTAGTCATTATGTACTACGTAAGGCACTTATTTTAAGGTCCCGTTCTGACTAGTATTTCACTGTGAATCGCACACACGCTGCCATGAAAGAAGTTTTATACGTAACACAATCCAGTATATCAAATATAGTCATTTTTTTTTAAATTTTATCGACGACGAATTGCGCATTAGAAATGCATTAACCGTGCACATACTTATTTCCATAGTTGTAAAATTGAGAACAAGTCTAATTTTATCAAAATAAATATCCTATATTTAAATATATAATTTATACATATGGAAATCTGGCTAGAAAACGCTATTACTTAATTATTCATCAAAGTATTCCATTGAAGCCACAAACTATAATTAAATATTTTCAAAATTCGAATACAAATATGATTGATGGCTTTTAAATTTCGAATTCAAAATATAAAAATTAACATTATAAATGAACGTATCGTATCCAAGCGCTCGGCACTCGGGTGGATGGAGTTTGACACTTGAGCAGCCTGTTTTTATTTTAGCATTGCGCACGTACGCTCGATAAATTTCGTGGCTGGACGTCATTGGCACTACCTCGGCCCCAGTGGAGTGCCTCTCAGCCAAATTGGGCAGGCACGCCTATGAGTTCAAAACAGTCGATGGAGAGTTTGTTATTCTTTATGAGGGCACTTGATCCCGTAAGATTGTTTTTAATATTAAAGGCTTTAGTTCTATGTATTAAATAAGGAATAAATACACACAATTGTAGTTTAGGGTCAATAATGATCGATATGACTTAGATCACGGCAAAATCGACAATTTTAAATTTAGAACAATTAAAACCGGAAAACGGGAACCAATATGGCGGCCAAATGAACTAAATATAATTTTTCAAATTTCGAAGGCTACCGTGTCGCCGTAAGCGATAATAAGCGTGTTTCTTATATTTTATGTAGTTATAAAATGATTCAGTTCTGAGCACGTTCGCCCCGCATTTTTATCGTCGTATAATTGAATTTTTCTCGCGCGACAAACAGAACGGAGGCAACATTCAATGTAGCAATCTTTATTTTATAAAACCGTCAATATGGATAATATTATTACTATAGAATCAAGTCCTCTTTGAGACCCAGTAGTTAGGCATTCTATTCGATATATTTGACCATATGTTATTATTGCGACCTTATTATATTAGTATTGCGTAGGGTTACAGAAACTGCTGTATATCTCAGTAAATCCAGCAGTATAGTCGCCTCATGACTCAAGTCTTCCAATATGTATATATACATAATTAGCTAGTAAATAGTATATGTATACTAGCGGACCCGACAGACGTTGTCCTGCATGATATGATACATCAAGCGATTAGGATATTAAACAAAATATGAAAGTACCGACTGCAGCGCCATCTGCCGGGATGACTTGTGAATCTATACCATCCAGGGCGCCACCCAAACACATACAAACAATTCATTCAAACTGGTCCAGTCGTTTAAAAGGAGTTCAGAGGCAGTAAATATTATAAATGTTAATGAAAAACTTTAACATTCCTCAGTCATATAATTAGCTAGTAAATAGTATATGTATACTAGCGGACCCGACAGACGTTGTCCTGCATGATATGATATTTCAAGCGATTAGGATATTAAACAAAATATGAAAGTACCGACTGCAGCGCCATCTGCCGGGATGACTTGTGAATCTAAACCATCCAGGGCGCCACCCAAACACATACAAACAATTCATTCAAACTGGTCCAGTCGTTTAAAAGGAGTTCAGAGGCAGTAAATATTATAAATGTTAATGAAAAACTTTAACATTCCTCAGTCATATAATTAGCTAGTAAATAGTATATGTATACTAGCGGACCCGACAGACGTTGTCCAGCATGATATGATATTTCAAGCGATTAGGATATTAAACAAAATATGAAAGTACCGACTGCAGCGCCATCTGCCGGGATGACTTGTGAATCTAAACCATCCAGGGCGCCACCCAAACACATACAAACAATTCATTCAAACTGGTCCAGTCGTTTAAAAGGAGTTCAGAGGCAGTAAATATTATAAATGTTAATGAAAAACTTTAACATTCCTCAGTCATATAATTAGCTAGTAAATAGTATATGTATACTAGCGGACCCGACAGACGTTGTCCTGCATGATATGATATTTCAAGCGATTAGGATATTAAACAAAATATGAAATTACCGACTGCAGCGCCATCTGAATTTGTGAATATAAACCATCCAGGGCGCAACCCAAACACATACAAAAATTCATTCAAATTGGTCCAATCGTTTAAAAGGAGTTCCGTGACATACACACGTACAGTACAATTATATAAATGTAAATGAAAAACTTTAACATTCCTCAGTCAATGCCAGTAATTAATAGCCACACTTATCAAAATAATACGTACAAGGCTGTGAATCAAAGGCACTTTGACCGGTCACTCGTGGTCCATTGAAAGGAAGTCCCAATGCATGCGGCCTGTATCAAAAAGTTCCCCAACGGACACTTTGACCAATCTACCGTGAATCTGACTCACTTAATCAGTTTTAGTATTCACATTCTTTGTAAAGTCTGGGGTCTTCGACTTTATTGGTATTGTTTAGATTCAATACGATAGATTATTTAATACAATAATATATTAACGATAAATAAACATCTTATTTTGCGTATGATTTCGTATAAAGCATTAAGAATGCCATAGTAACAGTACAATATTCAATTAAAATCATTTAACTGATTTAAAGCACAAAATTTTAGCAAATTAGAAATAGACTACAAGGAATTAAAATTAAACTTTTCAACACTATTACAGCAAAATCGGCGAACACGGTGTATTAACACATATTCACACTGTCATGTTACATTCAACTTTATTGAATACATTATAGAGTAGAAAATCGTTAATCCTATGTAGTTAAGGAGTTTGCTATAAAGGGAATTATTAAGTAGCACGTTTGAACTATAAAACATGTAGTGAAGAGTTTAAAGTATTAATGTGTAATCCAGGGGTTAGGGAGGAGTAGCTGGAGCAAGTTTGACTGTTTGATCAAGAGTTCACGTACTTGATAGATAAATGGTTTGTACTAGCTACAAAATTAATGTCGATACGTGGTAACTACAACTATTTTCGGGAAGCTTCGCTATTAGGTTTACGTGAAAGTTGGTGTGATTAAAGGAAATTTGCATTTAAGAAGTGGGATGGAGTGGATATATAATAAAATGTTCAATGGCAAGCGTTTTAATCAAATAGTATTTAATTTATAATTGATTAAGAAATGTGTTGTGACAACAAATCAGAGAAAAATATATCAGAGATCACGAATAATATTTTTGGTTGCATATATTACAACTATTATATTACTATTTTAGAGTGGATTCAAATGGCTCAACCTTATGTAGTCATAAATATACTGCTATTCGATATTTTAATTAAATAGATTATTAATATTATTCTAAAAATAGTACGATCATCAATATAACTAGGTGCAATTCTAATCTGAAACCTACACAAGGGTCGCATGAACAAAGAATTTAATTCGCAAATTTCACACGAATTGTTTTTTGATTAAAGAGAAAAGCTTCGTGTTTACCAATTCAACGAACAAATGGAAACAAGAGTAGGAAAATCCAAGATTACGAAGACATTTCAGAAGATCCCCGCTGAAATACTTAATCCACCCAGTGTAAATCGACGTTAACATATTAGAAACATAAATAAATTCATAAATAGTAGACAATTAAATTTGTTCTCGGCCTTTGGGAGGGTTGTGCGGTACCGGGCGAGTGATTAAACCGCACATGGAGGACACGGTCGAATTTCTAAAGACAAGCACGAATTATAAAAAAAATCTATACTTGACGCTGGCTAATGCACAAATCCTGCCAGAGCCATTAAAAAAAAATAGTAGACAAATCATTTTTATTTTTAAATATCAAAATTATTATACTTTATAGCTTTATGGTAACATAGAAAAAGACGGCTATAAATAGAACCTTACCAGCATCTGTAACAAAACTACGATATTAAAGAATTTCATAAGGATTACCATATCAGTTAAACCAAAATGTAAAATTAACCAGGGCTATTTATGGGAAAATAACTAGGGTCAGGCGTGTGAGTCCGCGAGTGAACAACTGTAGATTTCTTCAAGTCTACTGTTATCGCGCCGACATCGCGTAACTCGGAAAGTTGTAGTCCCTCGGGATTTCGACAAACTTCAAACTCACCCCGCGTACAAACGTCAGGAAAATTCCTTACAACTTCCGCGAAACAAATATTAAAATTGTTTAGTTGAAATGACTATTTCGTTTCAAATCGACCAGTCAATGTACAGACGTTAATAAATTTTACTTGTGTTTGTATTTGGAAATAGTTACTATGATATTTATAACCCATTTTCCTAGATATCATCTGAGAATTGTGATTAATAATTATTATATTTGCGAGCTCTTTAGTGGTAAATCTTTGGTCAAACATGTTATATCTATAAGATTAGAACAATAAATATTTTGTTTCAAATATTGCTAATATCGAAAGTTTCAGTTATTTATTTTATTCCAATACTAAAGTAGTTGAATTTCTTTTATGTTCTTTTAAATTAATATGTTTTCTTGATGAATGTTAGTCATGATTTTTGGTAGATACTTTTAAACCGATAATTATGACTAATAAATACTACATTGGCTTATAGATTCTTATCAAAGATTGATGAGAATACATAATACATATGGAATAAAATTTTAAATTACTAAAACTAAAGTTGTCATTGACTGTACACATTGTTACTGAACGAATGAACTAAAGATCCACTCGTATCGGATAGCGGACAGTATCATTCAACTTTTATATTATTTCCCACAGGTCAATGGAGTTTTGTATCGATCGGAGGACGAAACAAAAGGACGCTGCGAGGATTTATTGTCATGATTTTACTTTTTGGAAACGTACGCAATGTATAGTTATGTTTATTTAAAACTATAATTTTAAAAATAGTTTAAAACAACGTAAATAATTTAAAAATTATTCGTTTGTATTAAATATATATTATGTATAATGAACAATGAATCTTAGAACTTAGAATTTATTATAAATACATATATTTTTTGTATTTTTTTTATTTGTATAGGTGCAACTGTGCTTTGTGTATCTTTAAATACGTATTCCGTTTTTGGCCTTAGTGTACAGTGTAATTGTTTAAATATGTAGCTGTAGGAATACCCTTGAGCAAATAAATAAATACACATAATTAAGCCTATCCCTATACGTACAATGTGCATATTAATCCTTAATTCCTTCAGAAGCATCTTAAAACGAATTAACTTGAATAAATGCGTTTCATACTGTCAAGGTAAAATATATCACCACACTTAAAAGTTACGCAACGTGAATGGATATCCAAAAATCACTAACTCAATTTTGTACTCCAAAAATTATTTCCGCATAAAATTTTCAGCGGCCACTTTTAAACCTGATTGAGAGCGACACTGGGATGGACTCTAAAATCCTCCATTACACCAAAGGATAAGCCAATTACGGCAGCCGGGACTTTATAGGCTCAGCACCGATTCAATTTTTCGTTCTCACATTTAATTTGTATAATACATTCAAATTATTACAATCCAATCTTGCTCTGAAATAGGGAAATTCGATTTGTGTATTAAAGATATTTAATGATTTATTTAAGATATGTTAATTACGGAATGTGTAATCTACTACTTTGTGTAATTCTTGGAAAGAGGCAATAGCAACAATATGTATTTTTAAAAATATTTTTCCATGTGTTTCGGAATACAGACTACTTTTTTTATTTGTTTGGGAAACTTATGTTTACGTTAATTGTCACACATTTTAGATGTAAGATTTTGTAATATAATTAGTAGATTAAGTACTGTGTGTGATGTCGTAAGCTTAATAACTAAATAAATCTATATATATATAATGAAAATGGTCTTCGTTTGAGGCTCAATCACGCCTAAACCACTGATCGTATCGACATGAAACCATTCGATGCGAAATTTTTCCTAGATGGTTTATGGCTATTTATTTATTAAATTCCAACGTTCCTTCATTTTTTTATTGCTGTTTTACTTTTATGAAAATTTATCCATACGGACTTCACCGCGGAAACATTCGGGGAGGCTTCCTAGAACCTCTAAACGTCAACATCTGTTAAAAACTCGATTTTCGAAATATTTCAATTTTCTTAGCGGGAAGTTAAAAAGAAGAATAATAAAAATATGAAAAAAAATAAAATAATGAAACATAAAATTTATTTTAATTCGTCCAGCAAAGCGGGCGCGAAACGGCTAGTAAATAATACAGACAAAACGTAGATACGAGACCTAACTAAAGATAGATGGATGAATAATGATTTGCTCAGTTGTAAAACAATTACAAGCATTTCATTATTAATATCGATCAGATGTGAAGCAGAGTGGGATTATAAGTTCGTGATCGAGGTGCGATGATGCAACTCTGATTGTGTCTGATTGAGATACGTTCCAATGCCCTTTGATGTTTGAATTCGCTTTCCAATAAATGATTATTGAGACCAATTTTGAGTTCATTGCCTAGACATGTGAAATTTTTTAATAACGAAGCTTAGTTCATTTAGTTTTTTTCGCTATATTTTCATCAGCTTTTCTAGTAATGTGTTATTGTAATTTTTGGTTTTTATATTCGTCATTTATGCATTTTTATGTTACTTTTGTATTATTATATTACATATCATGTTGATATTTTAGGATAAACTGTGATTTTCCTGAGAGTGAAATTAGATAAAGCTTTAATTTTTTCCAGGTGTATGTTACCTAAAGCGAATTCTATATGTATATGTTTTTTAAAACTGGTAAGTGTTTATTATATTGTCATAATTTATATTTACATTTAGTGTCCAAAATCATTTTATTCGTGTTTAAAGACAAAAAAAATATATATTTAAAACAGCTTATCGTACATAAACAATTGTTCATACAAAGCTAGATAATTTTCATTTGATTGTTTCGTATTAAAAAGAAAAAGAAAAGTAAAAGTACAAAAACCGGCAACGAGATTATCTTCATTATAAATTTTGCAGCAATTGTCACAGAGCTAATTGACAAAATTGTGTTTCATCAAATCAACACTTGGTATTTTTTTCTTTTGTGCCAGACATAATTATTATTGTTACAGAGATAAAAGAGATATGGAATACGGAGTCTAATATTTTTTATGACATTATGAGTGTTAGTGCCACTTTATAGATGTTTTTGATAAAGTTTATTATGAATACTTGTACTGTTTATAGTAGTAATTATTCATTATTTGTCAAAAGCTAATTCTACAGCAAGTAGCAAATGGTGTACGTAAAAGTTGTAAATGAATAAGCCTAAAAGGCTTTTAAGAATTAGAACTATAAATATAAGTAATAGAAAGATAAATATTGTTAAACCATTAGAAACATTTATGGAAAACTCTGAGTACGAATTAGGATGCTATACCACAAAATCGAATATTTTTTTTAATACACAAATTATACAGTAGGTATATAAGATATCACTGTGGTAGACGGCAGCTTGAAACAGATAACACATTAATAACGAATAATGATGTTGCACTGATTCGAATTTCAATCAGCCGGTGGCCTATCGGACATCAAACTGATTAAATTAAAAATCCGTACGGACAGAGCCTGCGGCGATGTAGCGAGGGTTATAATTAGAGGAAAGCTCCGTATCTGGTCGCTCTTTAAGCTATGGTCCAAGCTATGAGATATTCAATATAATTTTGTATTCCTCAACAATGATGGTATACTGTAGATGTTGTACGAAAAACAATTTTTAATTCTAAAATTCGAATAAGAAATAAAATTCCTAAAAGACATTTTATACACTCTAGTATTGATGCAAGTCTACTGAAGCGTTCTATTAAATATAAATTATATTTTTTAATTTCAAGAATACTAAGGATAAAATAGTTTGTTTGAAGCTTCAAACATAATAATTTTTCATATGAAACGAACATGTTAATAGCGTAAACAAATCTATACATAATATGTAAAAATGCGTATTCGATTCCCGGTGAAAATTATCTTATTAAAATAACACGATGATAAAATTATGTTTTCCACAAGTCCTATTGCGGTCACGTTATTTTGTTTCTATTATAAGTAATAAAATAAGAAAAGCTCGTACAACTGAAATAAAACTAAGGTTGTCACTTATGCTTTTATATTTAGTTTATAAATTAAGTTTACATATAGGCCGCGGGGCTTTCTGGACCAGAAAACTTCAAAAGCGTTAGCAAAGTAAACAAAATATACACCTTAGTGTAGGAAGGCTTTAGTAATATCCCTTAATATCTCAAAATCTGCTTAAGGGGTTGCGTTAAAATAACATCGGCTTCTATCACTATTAATAGATGCGTTTAAATAGCGGAGTACTGATTATATTTATTCATTTAAAAACATAATAGTACTAAGCATTTATTTTACATATTTATGCTGTCTTTGTATTCTAAAACTGTTGCTTAAAAATCCATTCTTAGTTATAAAAGTTGCGATTTTCTCATAACAGCTATAATCGCTTTAACCCTTGTATCAAAATATTAACCTAAAAGTAGCCCAACAAAAACATTGAAACACTACTCGGAGAAGCTTTTAGTGATTTTTAGCTTAGTCCGACCCAATAATTTCATAGAAAGATAAATAAATACTCCGACAGACCCTTGTTACAAGTATTTATGATGGAAACCACCGAACCGCGTTTGTTTTCACAACAATTTAACGTTAAAATGTTCTGCGTAATAATGTTCGAGTGAGCAAATAGGTGGAAATTATGAGATCTTAAATTAATGCAGTGCGTGGTTGGTTTTAAGTGCTCGGCTTTTTATGGTAATTTATGTTTTGGAAATAATATAACTTTCTATTAATTTAAACTATTAAATTATGCGTTCTTGCTAAGTGCATTAGATTAACTACACTAAATAATAAAATTATTCTATACTTTTCAATCAGTACGTTATACTTGTGTCTATTGAGGAGATAGAAATGTAAATAGGTTTCTTTGTTGATTACCTTGAACCGGCAATAGTTAAAACATGTAAGATATCTTATAAAAACGAACGAATTCTTTATATAAAATTTTATAATAATTTCTTTCGTTTTAGACTTTCAACATTGAAAATTTAACATATGTATGTTGTAACAGCATATTGCATATACTTTTTCTTTTATTACACGGAGACCATCTGACCCCGGTAGATAATATTTTCATAATTACGACTTTATGTTAGAAATCACAACTTTTAAAGTCCCGTCCCTTTATTTAATAAGGGAAAGTTGTTTATAGAATCGAGGATTTGTCTGTAAATAATAAATAAGAATATATAATCCGAACAAAACAATCACCAATTACACTAATTAGCTGGTTGCCATGGTTACGGGATTATTTTCAAAGACAATTTTAAAGTAGCAAGTAAATCCCTTTCACGAAGGAATGAAAACCAATTTTAATTATCTTAAAGGGAAGGTTCTTTTCCATTTAATTAGACTATTTGTGGCACCTGAGGCGAGTTTTAGCCGTCTGTCCGCAGAAAATTGTCTTCTTCAGTTAATGCTGAAGGAATTTACACAGGGACGAACACAGCGTAGATAATTATCTAGAATCGGGTTCACTTGTTTGGTTACTTGAGATTACTTTCTCGTTTTTAGTTCACGTGGTGTTTAGTTGAGAAAAATATAAAAATATTGCTTTTTACAATAATAATTTTAGATATCAAGGCCAAATTAGACAGGAATCGCTTTATATAACGGACAGGACATCAACTGATGTTAAAATACCGCCAACGTATGAGAATTGATACGCTCCTTTCTTGACTTTAAGTCAAATAAGTTCGAAAATACATCAGTGAGTAGTTATAGTTGCACATAGTGAAGGTGCGCGGCACGCTTAGTAGTGGAATGACGGATCTCGAGGAGATATGGATGGTATTTTATATTATATTCTGCCTTGACGTGCGATAGTGAAACTTAGGTGGTAAATGCGGTAGAAGATGCAGAGGACCCCACATCTCTACGCAACGCCAAGGGATAAATCCGCACGAAAAGCGACTGGTCGTTGATGAGGTCGTATAAATAGTATTTTTTATTCGTTTTATGATTTTACTAAAAGTTGTTCAACAAAACATGTTCCAATCATATTTCCTATCACACAAAGTATTCTGAATATGATTTCGAATCTATAAAACTCAATATAAGCCTTTAATAATCCGTAAGAGAAGCGTCTGCCCTAAATGGTATTGCACGCTATGAGCTAACTGAAAGGAGTCCACTGTGCTCGCTCAAGCGTGCTCGGTACGGTGTAATTGGCAGCATATTGGCAATTTCGTAGTCACGTAATGTACTATTACAATTACAAAGAAGTAGAATTCTTGTTTTACATATTCATTTTTAAAGCTTTTTCATAATTCTATCCTTTTGATTTAATTATGTTAAGAAAATTTAATCAATAAGTGTTTAAAATTTATTGTGAACTCCACAGTTTTAGTAGCATATGTCATTTTTTATTCAATTAAAATCTAACTTGAGTTAGATTTTTTTATCTATTTTTACGTAGACTGTTACTAAATATGCCAAATTCATAATTTCACTCACAGATTGATGATTTTTAACACCATTAGGGCTTATAATAGTATTATTTCTTGATAAACATCACAATGAACCAATTGTATAGATTAACTGGAATTATCGATACTTTATTTGACAATATCGTAAACTTTCTTAAGACTTTCAATGAAGGAGACAAAAGAAAGGTGTTACCATATTTTCAGCACTTACCTGTAACAGAAAAAACTATATTTTTATATGGTAATATTAAATGGGAACATGATACATCACAAGAGAAATTGACAGCCAGGTAATTAATTGACAGTACTTTGACGTCCAATTCCAGTTTAGAGGTTAGCATGGCGTATAGCCCCAAAGGTCTGGGTTCGTTCCCTGCCGATTTAAGGCAAAGAGAAATCAAACATCTCGAAAATTTTGACTTTTATTTAATGAATCTTTAATATTTATTTAGTGGAGTTAGGCCAAGTGATTCCAAATAACAAAGGTATATGCATGAAGCAATTGAGTATGAAATGAAACACCGTTTATGTGGTATAGTTAATAACGGTGTCTTGGGATCGATATCGGAAATTAATAATTGTTTCCCGTTGGAAAGCAATTAGTAGGAATAATGCAAGTACGTCTAAAGCAAAGTAAAACAAAGTGCGTGCGTACAAAGTACACGTGTCAGTTGCGAAACTTCTTTGGCAAACTAATTTTTAAGTCTTGTTCATATTTATACAAATCTAAAACTTTCGATTTTCAAGACATAGGAATTTAATGAATTTAATTGTCATCAAATATTAAAAGTGTTGAAAATCAATACTAATTATATTATTTTAATTTATTTCTTCGATAATAAAAACACGTGCAGTTTTAATTTACATTTCGTAATTTGAGATTTCAATAAATTATTTTGCATAAAATATAAAATACTAATATTTCATAAATTCTCTTTGCGAAATTTTTATTTTAAAAATAGAATTTATATAAGGTAATTCGTCCTTCTCACTCTCTCTCAATCGCTCTCAATCGCACTCTCCCGTTTCTTCGACAAAAACGCTGCACATCTTCGTGACGCTTATATTATTATTATTGCGTTTCATCCGTAAAAATTTTACCCTCAAAGAAGTTTCACTTCAAAACACAGACACACTTTGTCCCATATTCAATTGCCGACAAGGCATAGGCATTTTTTAAAGTTAGTACAGCTATCAACTATAACAAATGTCAAATGGATTTACTTCTTCGTCCCAGAAATACACAAGGTGTTGTAGTTGCAAGAATTATACTATTATTATAAAAAAATATATTATTATTATTATTAAAAATAGTCACTATACCAAAATATAACTACTAACTTTGACTTTCTGAAATAATTTAATAATAATTCTATAATATTGTTAGGTAAATCATAGTAACATTCATTTAAAACGTATTTATTAAAGCAATGTAAAATCTTTCGTATTATTATAAAGAAACACTATTGCAAGGGAATCCAATACACTTAGAGTCCATTTTAATATGTGTCAGGCCAGCCGATTGTTATTCAATACGGCTTCATGAAAAATGTATTTATGGTGGGCGGAAATTCATATGTTATACGAGTAATATAGTAGACGAATAGGCGAGATATTTTCAGTGTACCAAAAACTTGGTTTAAATTTAATATAGAGCATCAGAATATGGGGCTATCACCTATAAATAAAATCTATAAATATAATATAAAATGTTTACATTTGCGTAGTAACTTATAATATCATTCTTATATTGGTGTTTCTTTTAATCCATGACCCCCAATGGTTCTGTTAACCACTTAACCGTTGCTGGAGAAACCACTTAGAAGTCATACGTTTGAATCCCTTTTATTGTTGAGAAAGCTCTATTGGTGCGATGTTAAAAATCATTCACCTCTAGCAAAGGCTAAGCAAAGTTCAGTTTTACTTAGTAATTATTTTCAACTAAATGAAACAATTTTCTTGTATCGGATAGTACACTTGTGTACCGCCTGGAGGTACAATAGAAACTTGATAAGGTCATGTTGTGAATTAATTTTATACTTAACGTGAAATGTACCGCACATTCAGCATTCTATATACGAGTATACATATATGTCAAATTGAATGTGTTTTAAGATTTTTGGTCATAGAAATTCAATTGTAGCTATTTAAGCAGTGTGGAAAAATTATAATGACAAAATTTTCACCTTCACAATATCACACTTAATTGAATTTTAACAATTTTCTTTTAAATATAAAGATAGCTGCCTAATAGTTCAGAGTATAAGTTATTTTTTCAATCTGGAAAACAAATTTTATTAGCGAAAGGACAATTTTTTTTAAATATAGTGTTTTCGTTTAGTTTTGATGTCAAAATTTAAAACATTTCATAAACGAATATAGCATTTGCACATTTCAACAATTGCATTAAACTATGCATTTCCCGGTGAGGTTAATTAATTTGAACTTTTAGTGAGTATGTGAGTTTGCATGAATTTTAATCAGCTACACCTGACTCTAATGTTCCACAGCTTAAGAGGATTTGAGCAGTTTAGACTATTCCACTCATTTGTGACTTTACTTTGGTTATGAACTCCTGGTTTTCGAATAGTTTTTGTGTAGAAATTTAACTTATTTAGACGACGGCTTTATTTATAATAAATATCGTTTCGATCTAAGGGTTTTATTTAAACAAAGACATCTACAGAGAGCATTTAAAAAGAGGCTCATGTAATATTTAATATGTATTGCATAATTTTAATAATAAAACATTATTAAATTCTATTCTTTTAAAAAATATTTACTCTTTTATTTTGCTTAATAAACGTAAATTTAAAAAAAGCCAATATGTTAATTATAGAGGCATTTAGAGCACTTAATAAAACGATGTCCCTGACAGTAAATTAAATACAATAAGACTCTATACTAAGAAAAACTTGAGATTTGAGAAGGTTATTACCCTCCACTCAGAGCTAAAGCGTAACTTTCCATATTTTTGTTTCCGGGGCATAAACAAATCATAAATTCACAAGGCGACGGGCTAATCCACGTTTCGCAAACGACGAATTACCTAACAATATATTTTCCAAGCAACAAATCAAATTGCGGTGTTAAAAAAGGCAGTGCAATTGTTCAGGCAATAAATCAAAATCGTGATACTCAGCACTTTAATATTTTAATCCTGAAGCATAAATTTCGTTTGACTGCTTGTACAATACTTTCACTTTTTATTAATCTCGAGCCCTGCCTGCTTTTATTACGGTATTATTATACTAAATGTTTACAGAGTGAATTTCATTGTAAACATTATGATTAAGGCGAAAAATAAACAATATATAATAAAAAGTGTACGTAAGTATTCGAATTTTGATAAGTTTCTAAATATATAGATAAACAAATTCAATATAAATTTATGTTATTAAAAACGCAATTTTAATTATTAAAATAATCCGTAAAACAAAATGTGATCATTATTAAAATTATAATACAATTATTTATGTGTTTAATTATGTTTTTTTTCCGGGGGAACAAACTCAGCTTTATAATTGATGCCTTATGGCAAGGGTTAATTTGCCTATCCTGCACTGTATGCTATTCTATCTATAATTTTTCTATCATCAGCTCTTGCACCCTAAAAGTAAAGTAAAAACGCATAACCCCTATTATCCTGAGCCCGTTCCAAATCGCTCTAGGCGACGCGACACGTGATACCATGAAGTAATAATGAATTAAGACATAAAACCTGAGTCCTAAATTTACCGTACCGTTAAAATTGTTCATAAATATCTCTCGTATTTTCAAAGATGGTTGGAACTGAATTGTGGGGGCTTTATCCGCTCCAACGAACTTCGCTACTAATAAATCTCAGCTTTGTCAGGTGTAACAATTTGTATCTGAATTCAAACGGCCGTTGATTCGCTTTAAATATTCAATTGATGTTCAATATTTTATTAAAATCAATACAAAGAGTTACGTAAGGTTGGCTCTGAAGTGTAAAATTGTTGATGTTACCTCTACACCAAATCTATTTGCTGTACTGACCAAGTGACCAAGACAAAGCACGAAAACATTACTTCTTGTAGCTTATACAGGAAACGAGATATGGATACAGAAAATTCCTATATTATGATCAATCACTCACTGAACTCATTTTATGCGGTTAATTGTTCTAGTAATATTAATGTTCCATTTTAAATTATGCAGTCTGTTAAGCTTAAGTGTCAGAAAATCTAATCCAAGTTTATGATATGAAGAACATTAATTTCGGTCAAAATCAATAGAATATATTATATTAGGATAATTTCTAAAAGTTTTGTAAACTAATATCGTTTCATATTTGATTTATAAAATCATAAAATAAATATGATTAACATTTTCAATTATTAATTGGTACATCATACATGACCACAAACAATAAACAGAAAGTTTTGTTTTAGCGATAAACCACGGTAATTGACAGTTCAATGTTGTGGTCAATCATCATAATGTAATGAACTTAAATGTTATATATTCGTAGACCTATGAGAGTTATTTGTAGCATTGTATTTCCATAACCCACTCGAAGCACCAAAAAAATGAATCGTTAAGATATTTATAGTTTAGTTCGAGAAAATGTTAATGTGAGAAAATGTGCATTAGTCCCAGTAGTATTTGAGGTAAACCCAAATAAAGCCAGGTCACCTTGTATTATACACCTGACGATAAAACCCAGATTAAATATACTTAGTTTAATTAAACCAACAGATCAAGACGAGCTATTTGCCTACAAGTCTCACCGGCGCAAGTGAAGTTTTCTCCATAAATGTTTGCTATGTGAGCCACTGAATAAACAAATGAGCATCGCTTTGACTTAACGTGTCTCGCTAATGGAATCTTGAAGTATTTTTTTTACCATTGGATAGTTTTTACTAAAAAAGACTGATGACTCATTGGTCTAGTTGTTAGTATCCCTGACTGCGAATCGATGGGTCTCGGGCTCGATCCCCGGCTGAGACGAACATCGATGTGATGAGCATTTGGCGTAGTGCTTAGGTCTTGGGTGTTTAAATATGTATTTATATGTATATCTATCTATAATATGTATGTATATCCGTTACCTAGTACCCATAACACAAGCTTCACCAGCTTAGCATGGGACTAGGTCAATTGGTGTGAATTGTCTTAAAAAAAAATCAAGTTAACCTTTGGAAACCAGTCTATTTATCGATTAAAAGAAAGGTTTTTAAAAAAAATAGATCAAAAGTAAAATAATGAATTGTTAATGAAGGACTATTTAATGTAAATTCAAGACTTAGTTGAAAACCGTGAACGTGTAAACAAAATTGGTCAAAATTAAATCCCACCCATTCGAAATTAAATTTCAAACTATATTAAAGGTTGTGTTTGTCATTGGATAGTATTTACCCAATCCTAACCGGTCAAAGAGAACTCATTGATTCCCTAGAAAGGACCGTATCCTTTGATATTTGTGTATCCCCCAGTAAATAACGCTTATTTAATATTTGTTTCATATACACGTCTATGTAAATGTGGAGACCCATATTTAATACATATTGGGATGTAGTTTCGTTGGAAACTTAAAGTACTCTTCGTAGGTTTTTTTTGAAGTTATACTTCTTTAGGCGCGTTATGAAAAATTTATGAGAGTGAAATTTTACGATGCGCGTGCACCTGAGACACAACATTATCAGTGTGATTATAGCCGGCGCAAGCGAGATGGGAATAAGACTACAAGTAAAAAGAAATAGAATATGCGTGAAGTTAGCAGCTATGCCAAGAATTTTGAATGGCCATAATGACATTTACCTTTTAAACAAATAAAGGAGTTTTAATTATTTTTTCAAGTTATATTTCATCATCATCATCATTTATACTATTGTATTTGTCTACTACCATATCGAGATTTTAAAAACTAACTTTCTAAACATATGGTAAGGAATCCTAAACTATACTTATAATAGGTATAAAATTATTATTACAAGGTTTATATAAAAATCGTGAAAAAGTAAAGGCTAGCAAAATAATGTTATCGGCAACCTAATAAAAAAATTCAATCAATGTTGATTGAAAGTAAACTTTTTTCGCATAAAATGATTGAGCGACGGAAAAATTTAAAATATTTTTAAGGCGACTCGGCCGGTCTGTCTCCGGCATTTATTATCGGAGTAGAAATTTGCGATATGAAATTCCAGAGACCCCTTTTAGAATCAAATTAAAATGGATTTATGTTCAATTTTATTATAATCATTTGACGTGAAATTATTTTACATACCTTTAATCTGATGTATTGGATACAATATAACTACTCTCGTCTGATATAGCTAATATGTACCACTCTTCAAAACTATAAAAGAAATTGGTCCCTCCCAAAGTATTCTTAAGGTATACAGCTTCTCGTCACTGTAAAACAAAATGACAAAATACTGTGCTATTTTCCCAGCACAGCCACCCAATTAGTGCTGTTCATGTATAAATTGAAAATTCCTAAGAATAGATTTTCTTGAAAAGACTTCTAAAGTTAAAATCGTTCTAAATATTCATACATCATAAGGAGATTCTCTCATAATAATATGTATTGTATATAATTTATTTATTTATTTGCTTAACGGTATTCCTACAGCTACTTACGAGTACTATACAATATTCAAAAATTACACTATACACAAAAGCCAAAAACGGAATACACATTTAAACATACACAAAGCACAGTTACACCTATACAAATACAAAGAATAGGTATATATATTTATAATAAATTCTAAATTCTAAGATTTAATATTTTTTTCAATAATAACAGGCGTTTTCCTTTTAATATAAAGAAAGGGTATCGAATCTTATCATTCAATCACAGTCCGATCTGTGAACGCTTACAGCATCGTAAAGTTCGTCGATGAATGAAATAAAACCAATCTCAGTGACTGATTGATTGATAGTGATGACATAAACCGTATCTCTTTAAGCGATTTATATACAAACATACAAGCGTTTCATCCTTAAGATCTATTCATTAGTTATATAAGAAGAGTCTTACAGTGTTTACAATATATTATTACCGCTTTCGTGACATAGTGGTTGACGCACATCACGCAGACAGAGGTCTTGTAAACATCACTACCTTGAAGAGTATTCAATGAAATAGAGGCAAGAATGGCACAACCGTCTACAAAACGAACAGAAAATTATTATTCAAATCAAATCAAAATCATTTATTCATATAGGTAACACAATGTACACTTATGAACGGTAAAAAATAAATATGTATTAAATGCTTCAATTTAACATTTACTGCCAGTTCTCAATTCAAGGAAGTAGAACGTAGAACGGAAAGAAGAACTGGCAATAAACTCTCTGCCACTCTTTATAATCGCCAACTTTTTTGCTGCGTGCCGCAACCATTACACCATGTCCCACATGACATCTTAAGTTATTAATAGTTAATTAACAATAATAAAATAAACTAACAATAAAGACATGTCCTCTATCAGCAGGAAAAATGGTGTAATAGGAGCACGCACTTACATTCTCGTACTATTTTGACATGCCTTGCCTTAATTACTAAAATACGGTAGAAGTGTGAAAGTAACTATAATAAGATGCAAATTTTTCTAAAACTGACAGATTCAATAATGTTGAAATAGTGATAACTATTATTTATTTTTAAGCAATTTATGATAACCACATTTGAAATTATGTATTATTCTAAGTCCAACAGTGATATATACGAGTAGATAGCAACAACGGCACGCTTCATGAAATAATATCGTGGAGTTGCCCTGTTACAGAACGATTCGAACGCCTCCAATTCGCATCTGAAACTTAGACTTTAATTAATGTTCGCCCATTACATTTTACCCATTCATTGTTGGGGGAATTTTAATATTTTACCTTGAGAGCCTTTTCGATCGTTACCTAGGCTTAATGTCGTTCTGAGCTTCAATTAGATAATATCAGACGTTTATAGTTCTTTATGCATTCAACTTGGATTTTACTTTACCTGGCTACGATAGCGTTTAATGGCGGTCATTATGCGACTTTCATGACGGTAATGAAATGCTTAAGAATTTGGTATTTATTGACTTCTTTTTAAAAAGATTTTCTAAAGCTTAAGCAAAGGCAAACTGCTTCTAAACTAAATCTATAAATACACTTTTGCCCAATCAAATTATTACCGTTGTACAGTAATGAATATCAAATTATTAATTGTTTACGATACTAAGGAACTGTGACATACGTCACCTCCACGGAATTCTTAAACAAAACATAAAAAAATAAAATAGAATAAGAATTCAGGGAAGGAACATTTGTACGTTTAAAAATTCAAAAAGAAATAATATTTGGGATGCCAAAGAAATTGTTTAGCGTCCCTTTCTTAATTTAAGATACTTTTGGGAAGATTTTAAGAGTGTTTAGTGTTTTATATACCGAAGGGATTATACCGTCCATATTTCTGAAGCCGTTGAGAGGTCACGAAATCTGCTTAACTGGCTCTTTCTTTTGTATAGCGCTATCTTGCTCTGCTGTAAAACGATGAATATTACGCCGACAGTGAACTCTATAGCAGCGATTGCTAAATAAAATGTTTCTTACTTACAATACAGTTCAATAAATAATTTTATGAAGAGTCGAAACATGTCCACAGTGCGATTAGATATTTGGAATGAACACTTAACTATTCTTTTTCTTTTATTGACATAACTTTTACACACATAAAGTTATGTATTTACAATTATTTTACATAATTTTAGATTTAACCGACGTTTCGCGTGCTTTATAGCGTGCGTGGTCACGCGTTCAATCCGGTTAAAAATTGTTTTATTCTTAATTAATTAGGTAGAATGTATATTTGTGTAAATTTATGTTCCTTATCAAAATAATATATAGCATAGCTCATAGTTATTATTCAATGAGTGCAAAAGTCTTGTATCAAAGACCTGGATTTTGTCACATCATATCATAATCGCTTCCTCTTCTGCCTTAGTCGTCTTCGAGTCCTTATATTCGAAGCACGTAGAGCGGAGACTCATGAACTCCGATGCGTAACAAGAGACTAACAAAAAAAATTCACCCGTCAACGTGGAAGAGTTGCGTTGACAAGCTGACAAAAACTTCCTAATCAGTTGTAACAAATTTATGTCGCGCGCGTGCTTGGCTTTTAGGCCTATTCATTGCAAAATGTTATTAGGTTTTACTTCAGGTTTCTTTGTTGTTAGTGCTTAACTTACTATAATTCTTGTATGAATTATGTATATTTTTCTGACCTATACATCCTATTGATATATACTAATTTAACGTTTAAGAAAAATTTGTGTAATACGACCCTATATTCGTTTGAAAGTTCTTATGTAGAATTTACAAATTTATAATTGTTACGGCTTACTATAAACGATATTGTGTGAACTTTAAAGATTTTATATTTAACCATTTACCTTTATCTATAACAACATAGGTATTAAAATACTTAATAAAGAAGAAAATTCATTTAATTATGTTTAATAGGTGTGCATTTAAAAAAACGATAGTTAAAAATCTGATAAAAAACTGTTTCGCTTAATATATATCCGTTACACGAATTAATTATTTTATTTACATCGACGTTTGAAAGAAAGAAAATTATTTCGGTCATATAAAAAAACTTATTTATTAAACTTATCGTTGCGACTAATTTACAGCAATTCTGGTCAGCTCTTATTAAACACGACTGAGTCGACTTTGATTATATCCATTAACGATGTACAAAGAGTAACTTATAATATTACTATCCAACTATAGAAATAACTCACATTTGGGAATAACCTGCAATTTGTGAAAATATCAAAGTTTGTCATAATACAATTAATTATTTGTTCGAAACAAACGAATGCTCTATAGAAGGACGAATTCAACTTGTTTTGAATCTGACGCTAATTTCACTGGCTTCCAAGTTTGTTCAAGATAGGCTCAGTAAGTTTTGATTTATTAAAATTCTTTGACTCATCTGCCGCACTTTCATTCCAGATGTAATTAAACGTGTGACTCGAAGTTGAATTATAAATTGTACAAATCAGTTTATATATTATATCTTAAATTCCTATCGTACTGGTATTAGAAGCTACGTTCATTATGATTTAATTAAACAATCTTAAACAAATTTTTGGGTCCGGATAAACATAATAACAATGAGATTTCATTCAAACAATTACGCGTTTTCATAGATCTGTCTACGATTGATAATAGTGTTTATTAAGTTGAAGTAGATTATTTCTTAGGCAGTGGATTACGTTATCATAAATTAACACCTTAACAAAGATAGAATCCTTTTTCTTAACAAAACTCAAACAATGTGGAATAAAGTAGCCGAGAGCCAAAACAGAACTATTTGCGCTTGAAAATCTCTATCATCTATATTAGAACGATTTAAAATTTTGCCAAGATTAAATTTCCGGTATAAACGAAGTCACAAAGATCTTGCTAATATAGCAGTTAATTTACTGGACTTTACAAATAAACAAATAAGATAAACGGTTAATACTATCAGGTCCCAGCAGTAGTTTTAAAATGGCCGAACGAACGAGCAAAGTCATGCAAAACAAACTTTTTAGTCTTTAGTACTATTCTGCTCAGTTTCCCCATTTCTTAATACAACCTAATACGTTCACCATAAGGGATAAGCTACCGCGATTCATTTAGACTTAGGGTCTGTTTCACAATGTATGGATAAAGTACCAAATAGCTATGCAACACATAAATTATTTGGAAGATAAATCGTGCAATTTGACACTTCAACGAACTCATAACTTATTACGGACTTTATGTGACGAATAGCGCTATCTGACAGTCGTGAAACGCAACAATAGTGTTTATCCTACCAATAAGTAGTAAATAGCTAATTTAGAAATTATGTAGAACTTATCCGTACATTGTAAAACAGACCCTTAAACTTGTAATAAAAAAAACGCATATACTAGAATAGATTCTATTTATATTTGTAAATCCCATATAAACATACATCGCTTTCCTGTCACATTGCAAATAAAAGTTTATCAATTAACTGAGGATTATTCGTTATTAAAGTATTAGACTTTAATTGTTATAGACAAAAATGTATTCTGTGAAAAATGTTTAAAAAATCATTGGAAAATGTAGAAAATATACATCAAAATATACGAAGTTTTAACTCTATTTTCCTGAATGAGAATGATATGCCCTCCATTGCTCTTCAACAGTCCATATAGCACAGGTGACGTTGTACGAGTATGTAGGTATTTCCAAATTGAGAAATAACTATATCTACATTTAAGCGTCTACTTTGGACCACAGAAAACTTAGGATAAAAGAAAGTGCACCTTAAGCGAATACGTGGAGTCAATTTTCGAATAAACTTTTGCCGTTGGTTTTGGCTGCGACCTGGCAAGACTGGCTTTAACACAACACTGTTTGTTATCTTAATAAGACTTGTATACAATGAAGACTACAGTCTTATCTCCTTAACGAGATCTGCTGAAGAAATTTTAAAATAAGTTTATTATTCAAACTTAAATAAGGAATACAACTATTATTAGATTAGCTATTTGCAGTCTTTTCTTCGGTCTTCCTTTTCATTAAAAAAAAAGGTGCGTGTACTTATGTACGCGCGTAAGAAGTTATACTTTTTTGGAATTATTAAAAATAGTTTTTGATTGCATGCAAATAATTAATTACAATTAAATAATCATAGACTGGAAAAGGAGTCATTATAGTCAATAAAGTTCAGTTTACATTTGAAAAATTAAATAAATAAATATTTATTATTATTCTCTTACATTAAGTGTAACATAAATTATATTATTATTCGAATGTTGTTTTTAAATTATGTCCAGTGCCGTAGCATCTTCCGTGGGCAACTTCATTCTGTTAATTTTGTGTTACGGTGCGCGCGCATCGTAAAATTTCACTCTCATCAATTTTTCATAACGCACCTAAAGAAGTATAACTTCAAAAAAAAATTATTCAATAATTTAGAATTTTTATAGAACAAGATTTTTTTTTTTTCTATCTATTTTTTCAACGATTTATGTGTACGCGCTTTATCACTAATTCAGGCTAATTCCACACACGCAATGAAGTTAATGTCATTCCATATAAGTAGGTAAAGTAAAATAAGATGGCTAGGAAAAATTATTATTTTATTAGACAATACCTTTTTGTGCTAAAAAGCATGAACTACAAGATATTGTTTTTATTGAAATGGAAATATATACGCGTACTTCACGCTACACTGCTTAATTTAGACACTTATTAAGTATAGGCCATTCTTCGGGTCCTACGCAGAGAGCGGCCATTGCTGATTTTATATACAATCAAATAAATCAAATGTATCACATTATTTACGTAATATGACCATTCAAGTGCTGTAAAGCATTAATTATTAGTGAGAGAAAGTAAATGGTTATAGCAATACTGTAACACATTACACATTATATACCAACTGTAAACACAGTACATTGCTAACATTTACATAAAAACATATTATTTTCATAGAAAAAATCACAATCTATTTATATCGCTGGTTCTCCACGTCTCACAAAATTTCTTAAACAAAGGCTCAGTTAATATTCCGATAAGAGTGTAAATCCTCTACGAATTGTTTCAGAGGTAGGCTAGCTTACCCTTGCCACTGCGGATGGTAACAAAGATTGATGATTTAGTGTTGTAGGGAAAAAAATCTTTATTTTTAGATACTCTTGAAAGGGTAACTAAGATGTATGTTTGCTCTTTATAAAATATAATTTTATCACCTTTGAACAATCTCTCAGTTTTGTTAGACTTTGTGAATAAGTTCTTTACTTGTTATTTTATTTAGACAAATAATTATTTAGACTTGAATTTTCATTATTTTCACGTTGTGGTTTATGACATTTTCCTTTGAATAATTGTAATGTAGAGGGAGGGTAAAACTTGCTGAGTTTCTTGCCCGTTCTTCTCAGAACAAGGCCTCCTGGTAGTTTTGCGAACGGATGGCGTAGTCTTGCTCTTTCGAGAATTTTGTAAACGTTTTTGACATTCATAAGCATGCCCTAAGACGCATCTAAATTGAATAAACGTATTTTGATTTTGATTGATTTTGATTAGTTCACATTAGTTTCTGTCATATTTTGATTTTCAACGAAGGATATATGATTAATCAACATTTGATTTGATTTCGAAATTAATTCAGAAACTTCCATAAATAAATAATGAGAAAAATGAAAAATAAGGTTCTGAAAAATCAAGAGGACGAAGGCGTGTCAAGCTATTATTGGCTTCGAAGCTAATAAATAAGCAAATAAAGTGACGTACATTAATATTCATGACAGCGTTACGGTACGTGTTTGAGGCCGATATACTGTGCTATGATTATGAAGTTCACTGTTGGTTTTAGAGTTTACAATAATGATCTTAAACAGTGCCTTGAAAGTCATGAAAACCTTTCATTATTTCCTTGGAACAAAACACAATCAGTGCCTTAGCCCGTAAACAACTTTTATCATAATTTGTGTTTCTTTTATAAGATTTTTATTTAATTGAAATTTAACATTTTCTTAATTGTTTGACGATGTTGCGTACATAAAGAAACTATTTGTCGCAGATTCGAAGCATTTAATGTGAGCCAGATAGTTATCTCATTATGATCGTCCGACATTTAAATTTTATTGAAGTGACACTCCTTTAGGCGCATGAGGGTAATTTTTTTAAAAAACGTCACGAAGATGTGCAGCGTTTTTGTCGAAGAAAAGGGAGAGAGCGATTGAGACCGAGTGAGAAGGGTGAATTACCGTAAAGAAATTATATTTTTTAAATTAAAATTTCGTAAAGAGAATTGATGAAATATTAGTATTTTATATTTTATGCAAAATAATTTATTGAAATCTCAAATGACGAATTGCAAATTAAAATTATACGTGTTTTTATTATCAAAGAAATAAATTAAAAAAATGAAATTTATTATTTTTTTAGATTCGTATAAATATGAACAAGAGTTAAAAATTAGTTTGCAAAAGAAGTTTCACTTCTGACATGTGTACTTTGTACGCACGCACTTTTTTAAATAAATCAGTGCTCACGTGCGGTGCAGGCGCAACTGATCAATCGATTCAACGCACTACTGACAAATTGACTTCAACATATTGACAATTTAAATCTGTAATATGTGTATGATAGTGCGTGATGTTGGCATACTAATAAAACAATTGAGGTCGTGTTCTCTTATAACATTATCTCTTACATATATTTTGATAAGCAATAGTTAGATCCACAATAAAACACAAATTTTATGCTAGTATCACAAATATTACCAAACAACATTACTTTAAAAATATTTACCGTAGTTTTAAAATATATACTATGGAACTGTCACAATGAAAAATCGCAGACATCGAAACTTCTCAAGACAATCAGCCAAGATAAACACATTACACTAAACGGAATCAAACAATTTAATGCAAAGTCCTACATCAATTCGAGTAAATTGCGAAAAACAAACTGTGAAATTCAAACACGAAGAACAAATCCAACAGTAAATTACACCACGATCTAGTTCAAACCAGTGCATTATTTGTTCGGATGCAATCTCTTCCACTTGCGTATATGATTAAAACAGTGAACACTATCCCTATGGGAAATTATCGGAGCGAACGCACGGCATAATTAGCAACTACACAGTTCTGTATTCGCCTTTGTAAACGACAGTGTTTTATGTCAATACTTTGAGGAATGCCGAAGATTGCGATGTTTACTTACACCGTATTGCTGAGAATTCTCAACTTACAGTCCTTAATGTCCAGTATGCTGGACAAATGCTTTTTTTCGAAAAATGTAAGCATATTAAACGATTGGACAGTAGTTGATGGGGCCGTCTTTATGAGGCTGGTTGGAAGCCGTTCAGGTCTAAGTTGGTAGCGCACTGAGATGATTGAATATTTATACATTTCAGATTTATACCTCTAAAATGTGTTATTTTAAATTACGTTATTGAGTTTAAACATAACATTAAGTAAATAACTACTACTCAATTATAAATTAGTTTAATTATAAATCAAACAGCATTATGCAATAAATTATCTACTATTAGATTTAATCGACTAGCATTGCCGCATGTACGAGTCACGAATTTCAGGAATATGTTTTACTTGTATAAGAATAAATTATAATGAAATGCTGAAAAAATTTGGCCAGTAATGTGATGTCATCCTATTCTCTGAGTTTTAATTCCGTAGAATTCTGACAGCTATCATTTTTTGACATGTCAGAAATGGCAAACCTTTTTAGCCGGACACATTTTTAAATTTCAATACGAGTCGGAACATCTGAGTCTATACATACCTACATTTTATCTATTAGTGAATGTATGCATTTTGTTAAGTGCGGTGCTCCACATTAAAATTGGTTTAGTTTAGTTTAATGTGGAGCACCGTTACAGTTAAGTAATAATTGCGTCCCTTTTCATCATCACAAACAGTAAAAAACGCACACGTACAGTGATGCCAGCTAAAGAATAAAGTAAAGTAATTAAAGCTTTTTTATTGCCCTCAAATAAGTCAAATTTGTCCCATTTTTGGTGGAAAAGTGTTGTAGTAGCAACACTTATGAAATGTCAGAATTCTACGAAGTGAAAAAAAACGTACCTCACATGTACGTCAACTCATTTTTCTATGTGTGCAATGAAAATCAACACTTACCCGTACGGGAAAAGAAATTAAGGGAAGCAAACTGTATATCACCCAAAAATATACGACATCATTTACTTTTGTTAGACGTCTATGAAAATAACATGTACTTTGTATACAATTTTTATATAATATGTATCGCAGACATACATCTATAGTCTAGTCGACAAGTTGAAAATGGTACAAAATAGACATACTGCTCTTAAAATTATGTGCGATAGCTCATTGGATCTGGAGTGACGTCTAGAAAAATGTGTACTACCCATGGTACCATTTACGGACATACTATTTTCTGACCTTTGAAATAACTTATTTAGTTTGACTTGAGTCGTATCTGCGTACGATGCGCTACGCATCTATACTTTCAATATTAAGGAAATAAATATTGTGTAAACGTTCGTAACACATGTTCACGTTTTCATTTCATGTAAAGATATACAGTAAAGACAACGAATAATCATACAAGTGGACGTAATAAAACCATACAGAATTACAAATTCCTCGAGTGGAGTTTCAATTATTTGAAAGTTGCGAGCATTTCGTTGAATTTAAAATTAATTTTGCATTTTTATGAGCAATTGCGGTATAGACGTTCGGAAGAGTTGAGTGTGGACATTTCCCTTAGTCTGAGTGAATTGAATATAAGTATTTGTTTTGAACTAGAGCTGTATTTGCCACTTAACTAAATAAGGCTTTCAAATTTAAGTTCTCTCTGCAAAAGGAAACTTTTATTACTACTTTATAAGTAATAAAAATAATTTTAATAAATCTAATTTACAACTTTTAAACAGATATTTTTTCAAGTTTATGTTAAGTAATGAAGGGCTTATTCATATAATAATAGTTATACCAAAAATAAAAGACCTTTTAATTCCAAACAATGGTTACAGCAAGAATATTATAGAAGACAACAAATTTAGTACCTAGTAGCAACATCAATCAACAACAATCATTACAGAAACACCTATTAAAAAGTATTAAAAATAACCATTTATAAAATGACAATTAAAATTGACTACTGAGGAGATTTGTCCGATTTGAAATCTGGCAATTTTAAAGATTTTGAATAGGAACTAAATCAAAAGGGAATAATTACAAAAATTGAGGCCAGCTGTGTAAGGGTTTCCAATTTAGAAATGTCAACGGGTATGATTAAAAACTTCTAACAATATTGCCATTAGAGCCGTTTAATCATTTATAGTGTACGACATTGTGATAAATTATCGACCGATTTCTAGGAAAGTGACATGTCTAAACTGTTCATGGGTTAGCCATAAAACAATTAAGAATAAAAAAAATCTTTATTTTATCAAAATTGTATTAGACTACTTTCGTACTACTTCTCACTTGATATCCTAATCGTGATATTTAAAAGTAAATCAAAACAATAATAATAAATGCTTATGCGTATTGAATAAGACTATACATTTATTATAACTTACTCTTACACTTAGCATTAAAATATAATTCCGATAGCAAACAGAATTTAAACCAAAAAACCAACCGCCAAAAGTTCGTGAAAGGCATTAAAAGTCGTGTCGTATTAGGATCGTACTCTATAAAACTCATAGTTGGCAAACAAAGTTTTATGATTGATGATCGTTGCAGACAATTTTTCCATTCATCACAGTTAATTTTATTGAAGTGTCGTATGTGGACGATAAATTAGCCAAGGTGCGACTTTTCATTACTAATGCGATTTGTGAACCGATTTGTTTCGGCTAATGGACGTTTTGATTTAAAACTCATGCTAGTGTCTGGAGATAATGGTTGTTCCAATATTTCATGGTGTACATAAGAATATTACTGTTATTAAAACTATAACTCAGCTTCTATGGAATTTGTTCTTTGTTTACGATTTTTAAATATTTAAAAATCGAATTCTTTTAAGCTAAGGATATGTTTGGTATGCTTAATTTTTTTTTTAAAAGAGTTACCAACGAAACGTTACAAGTAATCTATCTCTTCTTCACCGCAGATTGTATCTATTCTATTATCTATTAGAGAATTTTTATTTCATAGACAAGTAAGCGAAGCGAAGTTTTTCTTCACCGTATGAGCGAGTGTTAGATGCGTACATAGACAGAAAGTCCATTAGCACTCAGTTGGAGATCCTAAGACCTCATGGTTGAGAGTCGCACGCTGAAGCCTACATTGCAAGATCTTAGGCACATTAGAAAAACCTTTTTCACACAATGATAAACAGAACTACCAAACAGGGTTTAAGCTCAATGAGGTGCCCCTCTCGGCATTCTACATAAAGTCTAGATTCAAACACATGACTAACAGCGGAATTTCTCGGCTTAGTTACCATTTTTGGCATTTTGTACTTGACTTTAAATTCTAATGTACTCGCCAAAGGAATTTTACGTTAAAAACGAATCAATTAAATTATAATAATTGAGCAGTGCAGGAGTCTCAACCCTTAAGTGCGTTTGAACCTCTTATACAAATGGATGGATATGCGCTTTATAAGAAAATATCGCGAGGTAAAAGTACGTCTAAACTCCAAAAATTTACAGTGATAGGCACATAGGGTTCTACAATGGGTTGTACCCATGGCCTACAACCCATTGTAGCGGTACTTTAAATAAAAATTAAGTAGCTTTTTTATATCTTAAATAAATACGTTATATTTCTAACCTAAATTTTACATTGGATAGATTAATCGCCAGTTCGTCATTTGAGTTATAACGTCCCTCCCATAACATTACCGCGATTAGACCGATGTTTCATTACTTAGTACTTTAATTAATGAGTTTATTGTTTTTACTATTTTTGGAATATTGGTATCTTGTGTGACTAATCAACAATTATAATGTTTTATTTTTAAATATTTCGTAGTTATTTTATGTTAGCAAAATTAGAAACAGCGATTTCCACAATAAAAATTTAATAAACAATAAATAATGTAATACTCTTCTAAACTTCTATAATCTGTATGATTTATAACCTATTGTTATATTATGTCCTATGCATTTTTTGCGTAGTTTCACAATTAGATCGTCATAGTCGTAGAATAGTGACGGATCTGACAAATAGTAAACTTTACAGGACAGCCATGTCAAAATAATAGAATAATGTTAGTTTTTTTGTCATAACTTTTTTAATTCATATTCTGTTCTTATGAAAATTGGCATACAAGCAAATAAAAGGGTTTGTTTTGAAAAAATAATTACATTAAATTACACAGAAAAATCACATTATTTTTCTATGAGCGTCTATAAAATCCGTCACGTTACCGACTGATTACTTTGAAATTTAAAATACATGGATTTTTTTTGTTAATGTAGCCGTAATGTTTAGTCAAAGTGGATTTTGTTTTTTTTTCAAATCCGACATTGTTCTACGATCATGACGAGATATATATTTTTATATGTCTTTAGTAAGCTTGATAATTACGATATTATTGAAAAACTCTCTTTGAACGTGTCGTAATTTCGAATAACAACTAACAACAGAATTGAGTAACATCTCTGTTAAATAGACATCAATCAACTCCACGCGTCGTAAATATGGCCTAAGGGGCAAAGAAAGACCCTTAATGAAGATGCTGAGGCCTTCCTTTGTTTGAGGGTCTGAGTTTTAGAGCTCATTAAATTAAAGGGTTCAGTTGTATGGGATTTGTCTCAACCGTTTCGTGACTCTTTTGTTTCTCGTATTAATAATGTCCTCATGTTTAAATTCAATTTACGTGAGCGTCTAGCATTTTATGTGATTGCTTTTCGTAGGAAGTTGATTATATTTAATGTCTTAAAACAAAATACCTTATATTAACGGTATAAACATTAAATATCCTAAATTTTATATCACTGACGTTAAATTTCTATAACAATACTAGCGGACCCGACAGACGTTGTCCTGTATGATATTTTAAGCGAATAGTATATTAACAAAGTATGATAGTACCGACTGCAGCGCCATATACTGGGCTAATTTGTGTGACCATCGAGGGCTCCACACAAACGCATATATAAAAACTCATTCAAATCTATCCAGTCGTTTAAGTAAGCTATCCTATCTTTTAAGTTAGATCAAACTGCACACGGTGTACAAATTTGATTGAAATCGGTTAAATAGTTTAGGAGTGGATAGAATAGAACAACGTGATGCCTAATTTATATATATTAAGATTAGTTAACATAATACTGAATCAAAGATTTTTACGTTTACGTAATGTCAAAATGATTGTTTTATTGCAAACTATTATGAACGAAAGTTTTTTTTTTTTTTAAAGAATAATACAAGCCTCAAAAAGCTAAGTAATCCGTAAGAAATAAACATACGTTTATGAATAATTCGATTGATGCGTTGTATTGTAGTTTTTACAACTACTTAATTTACTTCAAACAAATATAGGTACATGAAGCTGCTATAATGAGCAGTGTAGGTCTAGTAGCTTGAGCTGTGGTCGAATGAATCACGTCATTGTACTTTTGTCTATGTGCGCTTTAAACACTCGCTGGTACCCTGAAGAGGAAATCAGCAGGCCTTAAACTCAAAAAGTCAGGCACAGAAGGCAGTTGAAGGTATCGTCTACTTGGCTATTAGAAAAAAAACAAATGATCACGAAACATATACATAAATGGTAAGCCCAGACCATAAAACATTGTAGTGTCACTGATTTTTTTAAAATGCCTTACTTAAAAGCGATAAGTACATAACACCAGTAGTGTGGCATAATAACAACAAATTTATACCTATTAATAAGTAATCAACCCTAATTTTCAGCCTATAACAGCAGTTGAATGTAATAATTGCATCATAATATAGAAATGTATCATCACAAACCAATTTCCATGCAAATGGAGAGAAGGGGACCAGTAGACTGATGTATCGAAATAGGACGTGTTACAATGGTCTAAAGTATGAGCGGAAAGCGAGAAATTTCTTAACCCTTTTTCAAATGAAGCAAAATACAGATTGTATACACAAATATTTAAGTTTTTTAATACTACATAGGTACATACACTCAATGAGCCAAGGCTGTACATTTTGCTCACACAGGCTTTCTTAGTTTTGTAAGCGTGGCGATTCCCTAAATCGTCGGTGTAACGCCCCGAGAGTATAGCCAGTCGCACTCTCTTCAACAATTACATTGCATTCATTCGTTTCAGAGCAATAACCATTTCATTATTTCACTTACATTGTTGTACGCGAGTGATTAATAGAGTAAAAATAAAATCCTCTATTATTTGAAGCACGACGAACCAGGAACCGTACACTGAGTGTTCGCTTATTTGTCGGCAAGAAGTCCATATAAACCCTTCGATACTTGTCATCTGCCTGTATTCTGCGAAACACCTTCTTGGCATTCCGTTTTCTTCTCATTATGAAAGTCCAGCGGGCTCAATGCTTTATGCTTCTTTCTTAATGTTGAAAATACAATCTTCCGCAGAACTTTTAGATACCAAAAAACTTATTACTACTTCTTTAATGACCAGCCAAGCCTCAAAGCCTCTTTAAAAGGATGGAATTTAATATAGTTTAATATGATTAATAGAACTAAAATATGCAACCAATAGCTAGGGTGCAAGTCAATCTGTTCATATCATTTAACCAAATATATTTTTCTGTAAACTAGTAACTTGTACTACACAATAATTGCAAAATATTATAGTATGGGATGTGTCCACGTAACAGATAGATGCATTGGTCAGCAGTCAGCACGACTTCTCACACTTTAGACTTACAGTTATTTGAAATAAATGTTCTGATGTATTAGTAATATTCTGAAAACATTTTCATCAAATAATTGTAATCAACTTGAAGAAAACTATGAACTGGGCCGTGAAGATCGCCATATATTATTCGTAGAGAACTTTGAGACATCATTTGTGATTGAGGCGTGTAATTGCAACATAAACTATTGTGCGTTATTTTTAAATAAATAAACGCTTTTAATATAATTAAGTTGTGCACTCGATCATGTCGTAAATATAGAACATTAAACTAAAAAAACGCACTTCCAACGCACATAAATAGGTTTAAGTATAGAAGACATAAAAATGAAAATTAATATGACGTAATTTCTGGAACATTCTCGGCATTCGTTCTAGTCTTATAGATCAAATCAAACACCGCCACCACTTCATCAAGGTCCAGAATGAGATGGCGACCACGAATATAATTACGAGAGAATTACATTGAAGTTTGCGGGTGTTGCCTATTGGTTGTGGTCACTTGCCTGACGTGTGTCGAACTTGTGGCTAACTTCATTATTATTGAATTGTACGGCTATAAGTTTTCGGGTAGAAGTTTGTAAATAGATTGCAGAGAGCTTCTGTACGGAACTGATTTCTTAAAATGATTTAACAAATACATACTTATATTAGATTCGAATGAAAATACTCAACGCAGTACTGTATTAAATAAAGATGCAATTCGTGAATAAAAACTCTATTTAAAAACAACTTTAGCATGCGACAGTGACAAAATGTTGGCTGGTCACGTAATGTAAGTTTAAATGTCGAGTTTTATTAAATGTGAATAATTCAGTCTAGTTATTAGATAAAACTATGTTCGAGAATTTTTACTACAAAACATAAATGTATATATAATAATTGGGTATTAAGACATAGCAAATATATTTATAGGTCTCTCCTATCACTGTGTAACTCTATTAAGGTACAAAAAAGGCGTGGCCAAATGTATTATTAAATAAATTATCATAAAAGCACTCGCGGCAATTTAAAACTTGGTTTTTAATTGAAGCTGTAGCGTAATTGCTAATAAATGAAGCAATATGACACTATTTTCGTTTCATATTAAATTGATCAATTATGATAAACCACAATGGAACTTGTTTTCTCTTTGAAACAATTATTTATGTTATCTGTAATATACCAATATTCATATGTCGACACCATTGTGATTATAACAATATTATATGACGTCATCGTCCATGTTTTACATTCAAATATAATGTCTGTTTTGTGTATTTTATGAGGTGAAAATGTTCATTCTAATAAAATAAACTTTAATTGAAGTATTACTCAATAATGATTTTTATTAATGTTATATTTGATTTGTATTATGCACATTAGAGTCGATTTGATATGGAAAGTTAATTACAGCTGAAACTCTTTATAATTCTTTATTCGTTGTAACGAAAATCTCTCTATAGCGTAAAAAATAGTTAAACTTGTTAGGTTTAACACAAAACCCATTATTAATTCACTCTTTATACCGCAACAGACATTCTCTATTACGTAGAAATATTTTCATATTAAGACATCAACAACATGCTTAAGTGAAATTGTTTTAATAATCAGCTTACAAAACTAACTTTTTGAGGTGCCAAAATTTCTATGAAAGACACCTGAGGTCATCAACAGCCGTCTCGCCTTTGTTATTGTTAATTGCATTAACACGTGTGCCATTATTCTTAGATTACATGGCCTGTAGGAAATTTTGGTCTCGGTTACTAAACGCACCATTGTCACCTATCGTGTATTATCAGTCGTAACTCGTAAACAAACTTTAAAACTGTCAAGATGTCCAGTAAAAGATAATCGTTATGGGTTAACGTAATTGGTTAAAAAATTTTTTGTAAAGACAATTCACACCAGTTGACCTAGTCCCATGCTAAGCTGGCGAAGCTTGTGTTATGGGTACTAGGCAACGGATATACATACATATTATAGATAGACAGACATATAAATACATATTTAAATACCCAAGACCTAAGCACAACACCAAATGCTCATCACATCAATGTTCGTCTCAGCTGGGGATCGAACCCGGGACCCATGGATTCGCAGTCAGGGGTACTAACCACTAGACCAATGAGTCGTCAATTAGTGTTTTTTTTCTCTTCACTATTCCGTATAAAACTCTCTATAACGCAAAAAAAAATGCTCGGTCCCTTGTAATTCGTTATAAAGTGTTTACACTGTATAACTTACATAATTTAAAGATTTCTATAATTAACATTTGCACATGTATTTGTTTCATGATAGCTTGATAGTACTACGTCTCATTACACATCAGGCACTTCCTCTTATAACGTTCACGCCTCCCACCGGTATCGTTTGCAATGATTTGACAAGACTCTAACAAGCTTAATTTGACTAAAACCCCATTAACCTATTACGAGATGCTGGTTTGTTTAACGATAATGCGTGTTGAGGGAATCTGATACGGAATTAATAATACCTATTAATATTAATTATCGCGTTAAAGATAAAATCTAAGTGTGATTTGTAGTTTGTAGCTTAAATATTCCTTATGAAAAAATATGATTACACGATTTCCATCCATGGAAAAATGAACATCACATAGTTAATATTACTTAAAATTACGCTCGTTTCAAACAAGAAGAGTACTTTTCTTACAAGGGTCGGCTTTGTTTCTTTCGCACAAATATCTTAATATATATAAATTACGTGTCACGTTGTTTGTCCGCTATGGACTCCTAAACTACTGAACCGAATTCAATCAAATTTGCACAGCGTGTGCGGCTTGATCTAACTTAAAAAATAGTAACATCTCAATTTGTACCCGCAATATTATATTATTGCAAATGATTTGTTAATTATTTGATAGTTACAATTCTAACAGATGGCGCTGTGTTCAAAGTACCAACGTTTCACATTAGCTACAATTTAATGATATTACCACCAAATAAGCATGGTGGTCCCCATGACTGGTGTTCTCCTACCGTTTCCCTCGAGTAGTTTACTACTATGTAAAATAACAAAAATCTTAGCCACAGCAACGCTTGGCCGGTCTGCTAGTTAATATATATAATCTTATAAGGTAGTAAGACAGGCTTTGAATTCTACACTAAATCTATACCAAATTCTGTTGCTATTCATAAATTATTTACATTAAGCTAGATGCACCATGAATAATCAAGTTATAGTTTGATATCTGATCGATCTGAACGCGTAGCAATTTATCTCAAGTCGCTCGGGCCATGTTTCCACCTTATTCTAACTTGTAATTTGTTGAGAAACGCAATTATATAAGGCGCTCCAGGCTAATAGCGAAACGGAGTGCCGATGAGACGTGGTTCTGATATAGACAGATAAACAGTTTTTAATAGGTTGAAATTAATAAAATACTGCTAGTTTTGCTATGTTCGTGTGGAAAGAGAAAAGCGTAGTTTTTAAGATTCAGAGTCGAGTCTAATACGTTTTTAGCATACAGTGTTTAAACAACGTTTGAACGTTTACGAATAATTGATTGATCACCGTTTGATTCTGTTGTGAGCACATGGATCCACATTGTGGTGGTGCGCGGCAAAAACATCCTTAAGAAACGCTCAGTTGTGGAACGACGGACGATTGCGACGGTACGACGTATCAGTTGAGGTGATACGGAACGTATTTTGTATTCTATTTTGACGTCCGATGACGAAACTCAGCTGCAGGTATTAGTCCTAAAAACTCCTCTGAACACTCTCCATGCGGTATAAGATGCAGAGAGACCCCACATCTCTACGCAACACCGATAAATCAAGCTCGGAAAGTGACTGGTATAATTCCAGTTTTCATCTGTACTGCCTTGATATCTGGAGGTCTTCCAAGGTCCGCTTCATTAGGTGTTACTTTTGCAAACTAGCGAACTGTGGATTCGGCTCCCGGTGGTCTTCCATGATAGACACGACCACCAATTATTAATATGATATGATTATATAATTGGACAATTCACACCAATTGACCTAGTCCCATGCTAAGCTGGTGAAGCTTGTGTTATGGGTAATAGGCAACGGATATACATACCTATTATAGATAGATAGACATATAAATACATATTTAAACACCCAAGACCTAAGCACAACAACAAATACTCATCACATCGAAGTCTTGTCTCAGCCGGGGATCGAATCCGGGATCCTAGGGATTCTCAGTCAGGGGTACTAACCACTAGACCAATGAGCCGTCAAAAAATTAAAAAAAGAGCTTACTCCTTTCACAAAGGCCTATTATAACGGGTGTTCATGGGTTGCGGTGACTACCTTGTACGGCAGTTTGCACCCCTATTTTATAGAAGCCGATACATAAATTACCTAAATAAAGCTATAACACGAGCACGATTGAATCTAAAAAAATTAATTAGCCGTCGGCTCGGAGTAGTTTCTATTAAAAAAAGGTGGTTGCGTAATTTTTATGTATCTAAATCTTACAAATATTAAGTCTATTGTATCTTATGACAATGACCTGATTGTACGTGTTCCGGTCCGGTGGTGGAGATGCTGGCTATCTGTCACTCAGGTCTCCTGTTACAGAGACCAGTCTCTCACATACACTTCCTAATGTTATCATCTTAGTTTAACCATAACAACCTTGTATGTATATGTGAGAGAAGAAATAAAGATTATAGTAATCAGATTGTCGTCGTTCTACATATCAAAGTAGCTATGACATTAAAGTTATGTTACAACTTATAATGAAATAGGTATTTCTTTTAGATTATACGCTCACATTTCGTTTGATAAGTTTTGATTGGATTCCTATTTCAAACTTTTAAAATTGGAAATATGATTTTCAAAGGAATGTTAAATAAATAATCTACTCATAAATTACATGTAATAAAGTTAGATCATATTTAGATTTAAAAAGAAATACATCAATTATTTGCCTTATAAAAATATTTTAACATCAAAGCAATGTACAAATACGTATTGATTATATTTATTTCCACATTAGACCTACCTAACGATTTCATTAATGATAATCGTTAAGCTAACACAATTTTTTTTACATAAAGCAAATTAAACCAGCATCGAAAGGGTGAGAATATTTGAAATCAAACAATTATTTTACGTAAATTGCATTCCCTTTGCGCTAACAATTCTAAATTAAGGCCTATGGAGGGTCGGGTAAGCAATTCCGCGGATCCTGAGATCAATTAATTAGAAACGCCTTTTAAATTGAACCAGCCATTTTTAAATTCCCCACGATTCTTGATTCAGACAAACGGATGTAAACGACGATGTTTTCGGTCGCTTAATGAACTATTTGCTAACAAATTGCTGTGTTTTCGTTCGTGTAAATTACTAGATGCAAAAATAGCTGAATGTATAGCATTTTTTAACGTAGGTTTGAATAAAACCTCTTGAAAACGCATAAAGTGAATAAAAACTTGAAAATGCGTGGTATGTGAATAATAAATTATATCCGTTTAAATTTTTTTTAATCGATACCCTAGTTAGTATATCAAAGACAATATCGTAGATAACGAAAATAGATATATTTAGATTATTTAATAATATAGGTAATTTCCATTTTATAGATAAGTTACATTCTAAATTTCTTTTATCATCTAAAGGTACATTAACATGGTATAATGGTTGCAGCTTAAACTTGGTGATTAAAAAGAGTGGCGGAGAGTTTATTGCTAGTTCTTCTCGTCCGTTCTACGACCTTGTCTTAAGAACTGGCAGTAAATGTAAAATTAGAATCATTTAATATGTATTTCTTTATTGACGTTTATAAGTGTACATTGTGTCACCCAAATGAATAAATGATTGGAATTTGATTTCTAATTAAAAAAAAATATTTCATTGTTATGACACTTTACTACTACTAATATAAACACGAATACCTGGGGGGTGAAACAGCTGGAACTACAAAATTATTTATCGCAAATGTTAGAACTGCGTACAAATTAATAAAAGAGAAGCGTTTCACACCCCAGATGGCGCAAATTCTTACAGGGCACGGAGCCTTTGCACATTACCTTCATAGGTTTAAAATTAGGACAAGCCCAGCATGTGACTGCGGCGATGAAGAACAAACAGTAGAACATGTGCTCATACATTGCCCTATTTTCGCATCGTCCAGGCACGACCTGGAGCAACAAATGCAGATGACTGTAGACCGTAACGGCCTACAGGACATGTTAATAAAGCACAGATCGTGCCTGGAACGGTTCTGCGAAAAAATTGTGGAATATATAAAGGCGGCAAACAAAACCCCAAGAACGGGTCTCGCGAGGAATTGCGTCCCGGCTCGCCCATGAATATAACAAAAATATTACAGATGTAGCCGGGGCGTCTTTCGCGAGACGTGTGATGTGCAAAGGTCCCTGGACACAATGGCAGGGGAGTAGAAAAGTGATATATTATATAAAAAAAAAAAAAAAAAATATAAACACGAATAAGATTAAATTTAACCAAAGTTGTATTTTTAACTATCTCTTATTTCCTATCGCAAATTACATGTTATTAGACTCGCAACAACTTAGCGTAAATTAATACCACAAACGCAAGATATGAGTGGAATTAATTCAAAACTGTTTGGATGTAACTCTGCTCGTATCGCAGAGCACCTCAGATGATGTATGCAAATTAGCCCAACTTGCCGAAAGCCGACGCTAACTTCTTATTTGTGTGTTTTAACTTGAGTTATGATTTACGCGGCGAGGATTAGGTGCGATACACACGAGCTTAACAGCGATAAAACATTGAATAAAACTCATCTGTTTCGTCTTGGCGAATGGACTTAACGAAATTCTTTTGAGATGTAAACTGATTATGAAAGTAAAGTAAAAGTTACTTGGTAAACGTAACCTTTTAAATTGTAATACCATTTAAAAGCTTATGTACACATTCTAGTTCGCATGTCGAGTACTGTCAAATATGTCGAACTTTATACGGAAAAATGGGTTGACGCCTCTTTTACTTTTAATTTATTGACGTTCTCGAATACGCACCTAAGTATATATTATTTATTATTACTACTAAAGGTGGCTAAGATATTATAAGTTATGGCTTAAACAAATGGCAAATATCAAAAGCTATAGTCTTATATATAAGCTGTACGGCAACACACGCCAACAGCGCGTAGCCAGTTCCTTATTTTTGGTTTTGGCTTGACAAGCTGCCATGTCTGACTACCTAGTAAAGTCCTCAAGCATTTGTTCATTTTGGCTTTTTATCATCATAATACATATTAGATTTTTATAACTACTTAAAATCATAAACCTTATACATTATTAGCATCTGTATGTATCGCGTAAGTTCTGTAATTAGTTTTAAGTAAAACAGGTGTGGTAACAAACAGATAACTTGCCTATCTCAGCATAACTAATTATATTAACCTATACATATAATAAATCAACTAATATATGTAATATAAAACAATTTTACCATTGTTTGCAATGCATTATCTTGTCTTTACTTTTAGTCACTATGAGCACTAATCATTAGAGCATAGAATTTGATGTTTTTGAACATACTACTGTATATTGTACAATATTCATACATTACAGGTTTCTGCATCGGCTATTTTTTTCACACCAATTGACCTAGTCCCATGCTAAGCTGGTGAAGCTTGTGTTATGGGTACTAGGCAACGGATATACATAATTTAAACACCCAAGACCTGAGCACAACACCAAATGCTCATCACATCGATGTTCGTCTCAGCCGGGGATCGAACCCGGGACCCATGGATTCGCAGTCAGGGGTACCAACCACTAGACCAATGAGTCGTTAAAATTTGTTTTGTATCAATGTTTTGCAATAGCTTAGTTATGTACCTGCGTAATGCCCACGTCCGTCGCATAGGTTAGTAAGTTATTATTTAATTTGTTTGACGCCCTGGTGGACAGAAAATCTAAATAAATATAGTTAAAAAAAACTATAAAACACGCTTTTAAAGCACATCAAACTAAAAATTGCTCGATAGACGAAAAATATGGCACAGAGCGCCCCACGCTTTTTCACAATAATACCAGTATTTTTTGTTCATTACCATTTTCAGTCTAAATTAGGAATTATTTTTCACTTTTTAGTCCTAGCAGCAATACGTGTTGTCTCAATTTAATCGTATTGCTTTGTGGATTTAAAAAAAATTTCATTGTTTTTTTTGAGATAAACCTATGAAATTATTATATTATCGCTGATTTTTTATAAGTGTACAAAGTTTGAATTAAATCTGTCCCTTTAAAGTGGGTCAAAATCGAGTCCGAAGGAGTCGGTTACATACATACATACAGGTGAAGCTAATATAAAGCGTGTAATAATCTAAAATCTATGAATAGTCTATATTTCCACCATACTTATTTTATAAACTATGTTAACCAATAAATCAATTTTTACTATAACTTTTTCTGTCCACATTTCTGTCCAACCTTAGCTAGTAACTAACACTTATTTAACAATCACGCCTATATTGGGCTCTCTAAATAATAATATATATTCGAATAATTTAATTACGCTTCAATGAGATTCCACACAAGCCCTTGTTATAAAATCTAGTATAACGGAACTAAACATTTGTTTGGTGAGGCCCTTGCTGCAAACAGATTTTAATTAAATTTCCAATTTATAAACAGATTCAATCTGAAACATAGCAATTGTGTTGTGTAAATACTCTTTACGTCGTTTATGTTCACGATTAAGTCAATCCTTAGCAACAATTATAAAATATATATTGAATTTAAATAAATTGTCTAGACCTGATGTATACCAATAAAATTATGATATGATGGCTAAAGAAATATGATGCTGTAAAACTTAAAAGGTATAAATTTTATGGATACTTTTTAAACTTGTCTAAAATCTTGAAATAATTAATATGATGTATGTAAGTTTTATTTGTCTTTTATTAAACTTAATGGTATTTTTAAAAGCATGACGTAATTAGTAAAAACTCTAAAAATTTATATTATACTAGCTGACCGGGCAAGCGTCGTTTTGCCATGTATAATGTATATTATTTCTAGGAAACTTTTTTTACTTTAATAAATATAACTATCTACTATAATAAAAAAGGAGTAGATCGTAGAGGGGTGAAAATTAAGGGTAGTATGTAATTTTGGTATGGTGTATCATAAAAAAAAACAAAAAGTGTTGTCTAAAAAATTAAAATAAAAATTTAGGGTTCCCACCACCCTTAACATTTAGGGGAATGAAAAATAGATGTTGTCCGATTCTCAGACATACTGAATATTCATAAAAAATTTATAAGAATCGGTCGAGCCGTTTCGGAGGAGTATGGTAACTAACATTGTGACACGAGAATTTTATATATTAGATATATCTAAATTAGCAAACTAACAATCTCCGGATCTAAGAGATATGCGGCGTCAGACAATAACTATTTTAAAATTAAAATACACAAAATGTAGTTCACGTTTAAATTAATAAGAATTTTGGAAGAAAAATTTCCAACGAATGAGTAAAACATTTCAGATTTTAGTTCATCTTGCCCGTACATTTCCGAAAAAACGACACGATTTCACTAAAAGAAACATTGTAGTAGTGATAAATGGGAACTCATTTCACAAAGTTTGAAATAGAAAAGTAAACCAAATAGAGTTAGGGGAATAGTCTGAGGCGCGCGTCACTTTTTAGACAAATAGGGAAGGAAGTGTTCCCGCTCGGCTCTTGAAAAAATACTGAGAGTGCTGCTTACACAAGGTTCAGTAGCTAATTCTTTGGTACTCTAAATGAGCCTATTAAATGGCACGTAAACCTTTCTGATAGATGTAGGTATTAAATGAATGGGGCTTATGTCAAAATATAAACAGTTGTCTTTATTAGTTATGAATGCAAAAGTGACATAAGTGATAAATTTAAATAGCTTATGTTATGTTCATTTATAATGAAAACTAACTAATAAATGTTAAATTATTTTTTAAACGAAACTTAACGGAACGAAAAAACAATTTGGCTGCATAACCTTTTTGGTCGCATGTACTCATTTGTCACAGAGGTAGTTTATTTAAATTATTATTATTAATAAATATATTCTATCTTAAACTCCACGGAACTCTAGTGAAATTTATATTAACTTAAGTCGGTCGACTCCAAGCAATGCACGTTGCAGCACTACTTACCTTTGCTAAGACGTACCATGCAGTAGAGCAAGCATTGTACCTACCTCAAAGCGACAAACCAGACTTTCCGCTTTTCGAAATAATAACGTTATATAGGGCTACCACTGCATAACAAACATGTCGTTCCTCACCAGTAAACAATTCGAATGACTATAAAGAGGTATAGAGGTTATAATGAACTTTAAGGCGTCGCCTATTATGTTAAGAGGTTGTTACGTCTTTTGCATTTAGCCTTAATTTCATTTGTTACAACCCACCCTTTTTCTGAAAAGTAGGCATCTCAATTGCCTTTTTTAGACTATGTGATTTAAAACATTAAAATTTTGAGGCTAGAAAAACTATGAGAAATATTTATCACCAATTCCATTAAGTTCAACCCTAGAGCCAAAGCTAGAGCTGAATTTTTCGTATGGCGTAGTTGAAAAATTGTAAAAGGACTCTCTTTGTTAGGTACTCCGTTTTCTTTTCTAAGAGGCAGCCACTACTGATTTATTATACAAGCTTACTGTACGACTTCAGCTGATGTTTAATTTCACCTCCGCTTTGAAATTTGAATAAAGAATACCTTTTGAATTCTTTGAGAAAAGCTCTGCTTAGACCAAATCGTACAATTTAGAGAATACTTTACTAATAACACTAGAATTGCTTATGGTTATTTTAATTGTAACACTTTTAATCGAATTTTATAGTAAAACCTATAAAACCAAAACCAATTCACATTTAAATAATATTCTGACATATACTTCAATAAATACATAAAATAACTCTCAAATTAACAGAATAGCGTACATCTCGCAACAGCTTAATAATAAAGGTAGGCTTTTGATACCGCGAAAGCAATCTTAAACCGTAAGTTCTTTAGTATTTACAAAAGCGTAAATTATTTTTAGTCAAAACGAACGCAAATCAAGACGCACGGGTACTCGTTTTAAAATGTAATAAACCGGATATATTATTGGATCAATAAACACAATTTGTGTGCCTTTTCAAAGGCAATAAGAAGTTTTATTTGACACATTCATGGATTGATTATTATTATGTTAAATATTATCCCAGTCAACACAAAACATTGCTAAAATTCTTTATCTTAGCATTTAACTAAAACCCTAGGTTTATTTTATTTTACCGTATCATAAAACACACATAAAAAGTATCTGTCAACTGTCACTCACCGACTGTTAATAATTAAGCAGAAATAAGTATCGCTTACGTTAATTAAAACACATTGTTTGAGTTTTGAGCGGTGTCGATTTCAAGATTTATTTTAAGTTTCAAATCGTCCGCGTGTTTGTGAAACGTAACTTCATTGTTTGTATCGACAAATTGAAAAGCCCTAATTAATTTTAAAATAATTAAACTGGAAACGACTTATACGAAAGTTTATTTTAATTAAAAATGATATTTTAGAAGGCTGAGCTTAGCTAGCCGATACCTAGAATTGTTGTAATAAAAATTGTCATCAAAACGTACATTGATATGAACAACACTAAACTTAATTAATATAAACATTTAGAATCCAACTAGTGAATAATTAATAAAACGTCTATTCAAAGTCGTACATTTATTATCAAAACAAAATGAATCATCGTCTATTACAATACGTTGGTGGATATAAAATTGTCGCTTCTCTGCAATTCTATACCGACATTTTTTATAAACTATTTTGTATGAAAAGGTTCGTCTTAATTTACAAAAATTGTCTCTTTGAAGGATTTATTTGTATAGTCCCTTAACTGAATCATTATCAGATATGCCACCTTAACTTTAATTTCTGTATTGTATTTTATATAAGGACACTTTTTCGTTACAATTCAAGCAGATTTTTAATGTATGTACTAAATTTAACTTTAATTTTTTTAATTAAAATTATATTTATGGATCGAGGATTATTTTTAAAATCTTTTAATTGCGCGCTAAAAAGAAAAGAAAATATTTATAGTTAAAGTTAATTATTTTCAACACCTTCAAAATCTTGTCTACTACTCATTTAAAACTTTTTTAAAACACCCCACACCATACGTTATTTGATACTATACATAATCACACTACTTTTAAACTTAAAATGCTTTCCATACACTCCTTTGATTCCATTTACAATTCACTCGTCCCTAAGACCCCCATTGTTGGAGTTCCCGTTGGAATCACACTTGGCAAGATCCGTTTCCTTAAAGTTCAATTCAGTTCCCGGACGCTCCTAAACTTCATTTCCGAGGAAAGGATATTAGGATTAAAAGTTTGTCCAGCTCTAATGCCTACGGACTGGTCTAGAATTATATTAAATGGGATTCCAGATGCCTTGACGGGCTTAGTTGGGCTGTGGGGATGTAGTCTAGGCAGTTGAAAGCATTCTTAAGTTCTATGGGCATTCTAGATTATTTGCAGTATTCGTATTTGTGTTATGCGGTCAAATAATAAATTGAAAAGCATTTTATTATAGCTTCCCTATGCGGCTCTGCGAAAGTATAGATAATGTTTTATTTTTAAGACAATTTATCTTTCTTTCAATTATGGAGTATCGCCCAATGTGAATAAAAATAGTTATGTTGTAATAAATATAATGTTATTATATATTACAGTAGTGTAAGTTTTAGAATAATTTAAGCAATTCTATAAAAATAATGACGTAAAGATCGAGTTGCGGTGACACTGTGATAAAGCTTAACTTTAAAGCGGCATTTACTTTAAGTGGGCATTCTATTTTTTTAACATTTACTTTCAAAGCGCTAGAATCGCGGGATACTTAATAGAACGTATTTAACATGAAAAAATCGTGTCACAATTTTTAGAGCGCTACAAAGTGGGATCCTAAATAAATGGATATAAAATTTAAAAAAAAAATTGCACAAAACGGCGCTTCGATCTGCGGCGGACCCGTGTCGCAATCGAAATATTTTTTAATATTGAATCAATGCTTTTGTTATTGAATCAAATGTATTCAAATCAATGCTTATAAAATTAGGAAGTTATTTTTCCCTTTACAAATATTTTTACCAGCAGTCATATAAAGCTTAAAAGTTAGAGGATAAAATGCAATACTCTTGACAATAATTGCGCTGTCTTCCGAGTTGCAAGTTACAATTGTCAACTACTTGTAGACAAGAAACGTGTACTGACCTAGTAGTCATAACTTTATTGCATTCTAACTTTCAGTAACTTTGCATATAATATGTTGATTTTACAACAAGAGCATTCTGAAAATAAATTTATCTTTAACCGATGTAAGCTTGCTTAAGATGTGATTAAATTGCAACCATAGATTTATAATACAAGTCCCATAGATGGTTTAAGTTTGATCGTTTTTATTGATGTTTAGACCTCACGTAGTTTTTACAATAACTCTCATGTTCTAGTTATAAAAATATTGTTAAATAAATTGTATAAAATACGCGAAGATAATATTTTATGGGCGAAAGCCATGCGAAAAGGACAGTGGTTTAGAAGCTGAATCATGCTATACATAGGTACATTACAACATTCATATGTACCTGATGTTGCACGTCGTCATTAATCTGCACGAGCGAGATGGAAATCACGTCAACACGTGCACTAGAAAAGGACCGCGAACTGCTACGCCTTGTGTTCATTCGAACCGCGTTACTCAAGAATCAAAATTGAATTATTAATATTCGAATGTGAATTTATTGAGGTTTATAGAATGACTGGCGTGCGTCCGACGCGGCAGCAACAGGCTGTAGGCGGAGTCTAGTAGGCCGCGACTGCGTAATGGACGCCGGTTACCATGACAACGCCTCCACGGTATTTGTGATTACTACATTGCTCGTAAGAAAACTTTTCTGATTGACGTACTGTAATAATTATGTCTGTGTGCCAGCGGTGCACTGTTACAACACTATGTTACAAACTCGGTGTAGAAATCGAATCAAAATGGCAGCTAATATATAACATGGGTAAATTATTAATATTCCTGAGATTTTCTTTTTATAATAAATATATATATAATAAATATATATATAACATATGAATACACATACACTTGAATTTTAATTGCTATTACTAAATAGATACTTCTTAAAATCTTCAAGAATACTATAATTGGCAAGCACCAACCCTATACATAAAAAAAATTATAATGAAACATAACCCTGGGAAAATACTAAGCATATTTACAAGTGTTAGGTAAAAGCTTGAAAGCTCTGAGCTATAAGTTTTGTTTCACTTTGAGCGGCAAAGAGAATATTCCCTGTGGGGCCCAGCCACAGATAATGTACTTTGGTGGAAATATGCTGAAAAATATACTCTGCTGCATATCCAATTTGAAATATAGCAGTATTTGCTTTTCCTACCTATTCGTCATATTGAAATATGAAAATCAGGTTTTACACGCTGATATGATTTAAGTATTTATACTATATTTAATAGATTAAATAAATAGTTTCTATACTTCTAATTGCATTCTAATTTTGGGAAATTCTTAAATAAAAATTAAAAAACAAAAAAGCTTCAGCATGTAGCTTTAATTTTACGCCATTTCCGACTGATTTCATTAGTGAATAAAAATTTATTTTATTTATTTATTTATTAACACTTCGTTGCATATACATTAATATAGTACAATTGACATAATTAAATAAAAAGGAGAGCAACTGGCGCAATTTAATAAATATTGTACAAATTGAAGACAAAACTTTAAGTAGAATTACTAACTAAGACTACATGTTTATCAGTCTCACCTGTGGTTATAAATTCAAGAGTGTGGGAATAAAGTGAAATTCTATGAACCTTGGTACACACTTCTTGCTTTAATTAACATGTATAATGTATATTTCCGGTACCTGAGCCATAAAACTGAGCCTTGAAACAAACTTAGAGTGTAATTAACTAAGTTACAGGATCGGCGGTGTTTTATACCGTGATTTTTTTTTGTAGAGAAAGCTACCTAGTAATACAGATGTAGGTTATTCAAAATAGAAATTTTTATTATAATTTGTACAACGTAAATCAATTCTGATCTATTATAGCTTAACCAAATTCGGCGTTTTGGGTCTAAGGCATACTTGTTTCCTCATGGTGCTTTTCTTCACGGCACAAGCAAATGTTAAATACACACAGAAATAAAAGTTGATTCAGTCACAGCCGGATTTGAAACTACGACCTTAGGGATGAGAGTCACACGAACATGTCAATAGACAAAACCGCTTAGGCCGGTAATAATTGAAAACCTTTTTAATAATTAAAGCTGTCAAATTATAGTGTAGCCAAAACACATTTTGGGTTATATAGCTAGAGAACAGAGCGAATGTGAGTGTGTGTGTGTGTGAGTGTATATGTATTCGTTTAGAATATAAATTGCGTAACATACATCAAGTAAGATTTCTGAGAATCGAGTACACGTCTTTGACCAACATCAAAGCCGCTAAAAGCTTAAAACTATTTTGTGATTCGCTTAAGAGTTAATATAAAGTTCTTCTGCGCTCGATAAATAATGCAGTCACTTTTACAGCTCATGAAAACATTATGGCTTAAGTTTAAAGCATTTGGCTTAAGTCACAGAATTAAGGAGATTTTTAATTTCATTTATCGCGATTTTATAAAAATTATTAGTACGAAAAATAGTGAATGAAAAGATTAAATTGGTTAAAAAATCTAAGCCCTAGGACGTCACTTATAAATTTAATTTAAACCACATTTCTTAGGCTTGTTCGAGTTGCTTTCATACGAGTTTATTAATTATTGTTCAATCATTTTAATCCGCAATATCTTAATGTATGAATGATACAGCTTAAATTCTATGCGTTTACTCTCAGGTAATATTTCTAAATGAAATATTAAATATAAATATTATATTGAGAGTAATCTATGTATCTAAAAGATGGCTTTAAAAAGCGTTATAGAGTAAAACAACTTGTAAATAAAATATTTATTCTAATACGTCAGTCACGTGACAACACTACACGTTTAATTCAAGAATTTTTAGTTTATGTCATTACAGGTATTGTCCGTTATAGCGACCGGTGCAACGCCATTGCCTAGAGATGAGTTTTGGCGGGTATAAATTGATAAATGTTAATTTTGAATTTTTAAATACTTAAAAGAATTAAAAATAAAAATTAGTATACAATCTATAATCACTACTAAATAATCTGAAATTGTTTATAAAATCTTTTTTTCGTTTATAAGGAATTTGACTATTCTCAAATAGCAAATACGGTGCTGGCTCTGATAACATAAGCCACAAGGACCGTAAAGTGGATAATCTAAGTTCATACTTTCATCTAGTAATGGATGCAGAAATCCTTTATTGCTATCGTGTGTTTTATGTGCACCTTGCCATCGTATTTATTTGAACAACTGTACTATAATTAAAAATTCTCACACTCACAGTCTTTTATTATATTTATTTAAATTAATGACTGTTTCTACTAAATACAGTTATCGTATATATAAACTATTCTAATATAACTATCGTATATAAAAACAATTTAAAATCTCTGGTGGTTTTTATTTTGAAATCTCGCTGTTGCCATGTAATGCGTTTGCTGGAAATCAGGTAAGGGCCTTGATGGGATGGAATCTCGCTGTTGTCCTGAAGGGCCTTAACAGCTCAGCACGGGCTGTTTTGACGAGCATAGCTCGGTCGGAATAGTCTTTGTCCCAGGGCGTCTCCTGCGAGACTTGGACCTCGGCTTGGACCGTCGCTGGGAAAATCACCTCAAGGGCAGGACGGAAGCTCACTGAAGTGAGCGCAGTACGAAGTAAGGGACCTCGTCTTCCCCAATGAAGGCGGTTTTTTACTCCGATTGCAACCATTAGGGTAAGATGGGCACTTTAAGGTGTTTTTTTCATGGAATGGACTCTCGTGAAGCGTAAAAGGTCTTGACAGCTAAGCTCAAACAGTTTCGGCGTGATTAGCCTCCACAGCCTTGAGGTGTACACAGTCACCACACTTGTACACAGTCACATATATTTCTTAAGCACGGGTTAAGATATTAACGTTGTGATATCGCATCATCTTTTGGTGAAAAGGTGTTTAAAACGTTATAATTTAGCAAAAAATATACTGTTAAAATCGCTTTTCAATACCTAATACGTAATAATAATATTACACTACTTAATTCAACGTTATAAATGCTATTTAGCAGTCGTCAGTGTTATGAATTCGCATTTATTAGTTAACGTTTTATTTATTGTTACAGTACTTGCGTTAAGCAACTTCGAACACATTCAATAACCTCTGCATTTGTTACGTTCCCTTACCTGAAACAAAAAAAAATCATAAATTACAAAATTAATTAGACATAAAATGTACAACAAACGCCGTTGTACGTAATCGTTTTAATCATGTAAGAAAATGAATAACAATTAAGTAAGGAATAGACAAGAGTCATTTATTACGTCCTAATTGGTTATTACCCTACATGGAGGTAAGTATCTCATATGCTGGATGTGTCCTTATTACATGTTTCCTTAACTACTATATTCTTTAATTACTTCCTATATGACATACACATTAATTTGCCCATATTGATAGCTTAGACTTCAGAAGCTACTTTGCATAAGAAATTTACTGAACAGGAACCAGGTATCCAATAGTGACAGCGATTCAAACTTTGAGATTGTTTTTAATGTAATAGGAGGCAAATGGGCAGGAGGCTCACCTGATGTTAAGTGATACCGCCGCCCATGGACACTCACAATGCCAGAAGGCTCGCAAGTGCGTTGCCGGCCTTTCAAGAATTGGTACGCTCTTTTCTTGAAGGAACAAGCTCTTTATCTTAATTAAATTCCAAGCGTAGCGTTATTAATATAAAGTCATTATGTAAGGAGTTTTAATGCCGATAAAATAGTATTTAGTCAATTATGTTGATATTGGTTTTACAGAGTGAGCTATCTGATCAGATAAGTGCTCGTACTCTGTAACATCCAATAATGACAATACCTATTCCGAAGTTTTTGTTGGCAAGTTTGACGTAGTTCTCTCAACATCCGTAATGCTGTCGCAAAATTGGGATCGCTGTCAGTATTGTTATTGGAAGTTACAGAGTAAGGACTCTGATCTTAGAAACAAAACGCAAATAGTTTTTTTTATGAATTACTTAATCATAAGGTGACCCATTTGCCTACTAAATATTATTTTAGGATACATATTACATACATTTTATTGATTTATAAGAAAAATATTTTTATTTGATTTTACCTTCTAGAAATATAGATAGAGATTTCAGAATTGGTATTGTTCGTGTTTGTTAGACTGGGCTAAGATGGCTGAAAATTTAAATGCTCTTTAATCTAATTTAACGTTTGTAGAATTCCCTTTATTTGAATTTCGTTATTAACAAAAGTCACATACGTATTTTGCTAAATAATTACAACAGTATGAAATTTTATATTTATTTAATTTGTAATAAAAGTTTTTAGCCGTGATAGCTTCAGCATGCGTGCTCTCATCCTGAGTTAAGTTCGACCACGTCGCATCACGTGTCCATTGTTGAATATAATGTCTACGTCCGCATTTAACACTCACTCCACTTAGGCCGTTTGTCCACCGCCGCCGTCACCGGGACGTCACCGAGAACGAGATTATTTCGGGCAGAGTTTAAGATGACGTGACGGCGATCGTGTGTCCACCGCACCGATATATCGATATATGTAGTGTATGGACAAGAACAAACGTGTACAGCCGTCATAAAACCTTGCCGAGTTCTAGCGGACACGCCGAACTACTCGAAAGATCGGCGGCCGGGATGACGGCGCTCGGGTGACGGGCGTGCGGTAGACATATGTATGTCACCGGACGGCGGCGGTGGACAAACGACCTAAGACCCAAAACGTTGACGGCGAGTCTCAGGAACAGAAGGTTATTCGCCTATTAGATAAACAAATCACGAAATACATACAAAAATAGATCCAGAACTAAAGGTTGTAGTTCCACTGTTTTTTTTGCAGTGAAGTGTTGGATATGTGAAAAAAAATGTATACTTATTCAACTCAGAAGTTGAGAATATCAGTAAGTATTGAAATAACATTCTCCATATCATAAGACAAGTAGTTGCCAGAACTCTCGTCTGTACAATCAATTATTATTTATACGATCCTGTATAATCCTATCAAATTTATTTTCTCAACAGCTTCCGATTCAATAAGGGATATTCATTTCATTGAATAATATTTATTATTTACGAAAGATGGCGCACTCGGCGAGATTGTGAAGATTTCATTTCAATTGTAGTCGTTTTGATGATATATAACGGCTTGGTTAACTTTCGTTTATATTCATTCGAAATTTTGTATGTTAAAAGTTAAAATAGATGAGATGTATCCGGAAACTATTGATTTTTTATCTGTTTATATGCCACAGAGGTAGTACGATAGTTTTTAGTAACCCTTCAACTTTATGAGTAGAGAATTCTTGTGGTGCTTTCACAACTGTGCAAAATAAATAATGAAAAATTAACACACTTTTAAATTGTTCTTTTATATACTGTTAATACACGAAAATAACAAAATGTAAGTTATCTTTGTAAGTTAAATTTATAAACGCCTGCACTGATGATACTATAAATTAATTACATTTTTAATCTAACTAACAAGGTCTGTTTCAAATAACAATTGCCAACTCAAATACCCAAAATTACTGACATTTAGACGGTATCTGTAAAAAAGAGTTAAACCGTAAAATTTCGAGCAATTCAAGTTTTAAACACCTACGCTACAGCCGGCAAAGGCAAAAACGGATAAAGGAAAAACGTAGGAAAAATTCGGAGTTGTCGGCTTTTGCGATACCTGTTTTTTGCTTCTTTTTTTTCCTTTTTTATTTTCACATTCCAGCGCAACCCGAATCAGTTCTACATTGGCAGGACGCAGCAATTTCCTACTCTGTGTTACTTTGTTTTATTCTGTTGTAGAGATGAAGCTTTTGCTTTCACATTTTTGAATTTACATTGGTAATATTGCCTTGTTTTTATGGTATAACAAAAAATATTGGATTTTCCAGACTATTCTTTGTATAGTATCAATTTCAATGGAAATAACGCTGTAAAGGTCAATATGGAATTATATTATAAAATTACAATAAATTAAGAAAGTTTGCAACATTTGCTTACAGCCTTGCGAATCTGTAACTTACTTTTCGAACTCACACAGCGGTAAGGTCCCTCCTTGTAGTTTATTGTTTATCAGAATGCCAAATCGTAAAATGACTGCTTTACAACTGATGTGAGCGCGACCGCCGCTGTGAAAACCGCTGTGTGAGTTCGAAAAGTGAGTTACAGAATCGCAGGGCTGAATTATGAAGCCATATGATGACGCTGTTCTACTTAGGGGTTTCCCAGTACTGGCTGTTAGTTGTTGTACAACTGTCTGGGCCCTTGTACCCATTTATATTTAAAACAATTCAAAGTAAATAGTAATATTGACATGTATCGCCTACTCTGTAGCCGCACTGACTCTCTGAAAATTAAAGTATAGTTTAATAAACCTCCCATATATTACGTTTGATAATGAAAATCTAAAATGCTACGAATATGCTACCAGTGCGAGTGCTACGAATACCAAGCAGACGCTACGATTCGGCAAGTTCACATGTTAGTAATATAAAACATAGTCTACGTACAACGTACATAAAATAGACGCACAGACAGATTTACGAGCAGCTAAGTACCCGATGGCCTCACGTTCTCACCATAAAACTGTTTCAATTCAACCTCTGAAGGATATAGGAACTATTTTAACATATTTTTCAAGAGAATCTTAATAAAATGCTTTACGTAAAATATGTTGTTACTAAAGTTTATCAAATTTATTAAATCAAATGGAACTTAAACGTCTGCAAAATATTTTTTTTTATATATATATTTGTGCATTAGCCAGCGTCAAGTATAGGATTTTTTTATAATTCGTTTGTCTTTAGAAATTCGACCGTGTCCTCCATGTACGGTTTAGGCACTCGCCCGGTACCGCACAACCCTCCCAAAGGCCGAGAACAAAATTAAATTAATTTAAAACTTGCCCTCGAACCGGGAATCGAACCCGGTACCCCTCACCTAGCTGCCACTAAATAAGACCGCTAGGCTATGAGGTAAAGCAAAATATTTAAAAGTTACAAGAACCGATATTTTTAAAAGAAATAAGGTAATAACAGCCCCTTTAAAGCAAATCCTCTTTTAATGAAGCCGATGCACGCTCAATACGCTCTCAATTCTATGCAGTTTTATTATTTTTTGTTCAGTATTTTAAAAAATATTAAAGCTGTCTCAAGTGTAGTCTGTTTTTAAGAGTATAGTTTATGAAATACAAATGTTTTGCTTAAATTTTAAATGAAGGATGTTTTTAACAATTGTTAATCTTTGTTGTTGTTGCTCTTTAAAGAGCAACTCATATTATCATTATTATTTATTATTATAGTATGTGTAAACGCGTTTTAGTTTGTATACTAAAACTGCTGGAACATTAATAAAAAATAAACTAACTACGAGTGGGCTTCTATTTCTGACTATTTTCTTGTAATCTATATATCTATAGCAGGGGATTAGCTTTTTTGTTTTCACTACTAGTTTTCTTACTTACCATCACCGTTTAACCTAGTATGATTAATAATATATTGAACCATAGTCTTACGTATTTCATTAATAAAACATATTTTTGCGTTCATTATTTAAATATATTCCAAATTCTTATTATAAGCACAACAGTTTAGATTAATTTTAAGTTGACAGCAAAGAGGTTTTAAAACTTCAACGATTATGTAAAAACCTTCATAATATCGGTCGACAGCTGATCGCATATTAAATTTTAAATATCGAACAAGCTCGACGGCTGACGTTCAGTTTACCGCGAAATCTCTGTCATGGCGGATGTTAAGGGGTTAACACATAAGGGGTGATATTCATGGTGCATGCTAAACGAGGGTTGTAAACTTTCAAAATCACAATATTATTATATTTAATTATTATTTTTAGTTTTAGGTAAACAACTATTTGGAACAAAAGTCAAATAACTTTTCCATTTGTCAGTTAAGTTATAGGACTGTCAAATCGCAAAAACTGTTGGTAATAGGTACAACAAATAAAGCCAAATTTTTCGGAAACTCATAAAACAATCCCGAGCTCTAATATTCCCGTAATGACATAAAAGTTCGACAAGTAATAAAAAATCTATCGAATACAATTTATTCGCGTACCGTAAATTTTCGATGAAAAAACCTATCAAAGTACATTTTCTATGTGAAGCAGAAGCCATCAAAATTCGCGGCAGTTTCCCCAGCTGAGGATATTGTAAGATACCTTATATTAAAATGTAATAAAATTCTCCAACGCTAATATAATTTCGCGGTATGGCCCGCCTATTAGGTCGGGAGTTCATGTATTGCCATTTAATTATGTTTATATTTTTTATGTTATGATCTACATAATTATAAATATAGTATATTAAAATATTCCACTTCATTTTATACTAAAACGTTTTATTTATAATTTTCGACTAAAACGCATCATTTTACTATCAATTATAACTAATATGATTACTTAAGCTCCATTAAATCTCCAAGAATTTACAAAAATATAATTGAAATAAATAATATTAAAAATAAAATATTTCTTCTCAAAATGTTCAATAATGAACGTCGTTGTACACCTGCCTTAACAGGGAGTGTGGGGGCGCTGTCGGCAATCAATCGATAGGCGACCCGTTGCCAAGCAACGATCACGTTCCAAAATAAACAATCAGAGGCTCGCCCGTGAACAAATTTGCTTTCTTATTTTATTACTCGTGTCAACATTTTATAAAGATATTATCCGATTTTGTATCATGTTCTAATAATGGTGTTGCTACCGCCGTGTACACCCGATCTTTGCGGGAAAGATTTCAGAAACTCCTTGAAGAAACCGAGCCCAAACTATCCCTATGGAAAGAAAAAGGTGCGGATTGTCCCTGCTTTTACTATTCAGGCAATGCAGAAGAACACAAAAGTGTTGCCGCCTCCAAAATGCGGCGTTCTCGATCCTTTGCCCCCGAGACCGACAATGTTCAGAAGATGTTATCAAAGGGGTGAATTTCCTCTCTCTATTGAGTTCACCAGCAGCGGGAAACGACTACAGTGGAAGGTACACTTGAATGCTCTTTACATGTGACAGATTTATTCGATTTTACTAATGTAGGTTTCATTGAGTGAATTTGTAATTTTGTGCATAGTTACCAGCGACGCATTTCCGACATGTGGTTGCTTTAAAAGAAATCAAAGTACTATTTTCATCAGAATTACGCCTGTTTATACTATTTAAATAGAGAAATTATATTACCATTCTGAAATAATATTTTCAGGTACCAATAGAAAATTTGGATTTTCATCATTACTTGCCAATTTTTTTTGACGGGCTCGCAGAAGGAAACTACCCATTTAACTTTATTGTTGAGAAGGGAATCCATGATTTGGTCACAAAAGGGTCATACAAAATATTACCTGTGGTCCCACAATTAATAATACCTATTAAAAGTGAGTCTTATTAACTATATATATTATTTTCATACTCAAACAAAGATGAAATATTGTTTAGGAATTTTTACCTAGCTACAAAATTTATTTAATATATTTTTTTGCAGCGTCGTTGTTTATTAGATTTTAATGAATAGTTTTAGTTGTAAAAGATAAAATATCTCAAACCTCATAAAATCTACGCAAAAGTTACTTCGCTTAATTTTTTTCAGTTTTGAAATACATATTGTTCCTAATAATTGTTATAGCAATTCAATTTAAGCGGATGATTCCTAAAAACTCCCATCCATGAGTTCAGTAACTCGAGCCGAGATTTAGAATTGAGTGCTTCTAAAATAATAGAATTCCCATCTCTCAAATTCGTATGTAATGCGATCAGCGTGTTATTTCTTTATTGAAATCCAACGCAAATAATTTGTAATTCTAGTAATTTTATTTATATAAAAACTCAGATCTTAGTGACTAGAAATTTGGTAGATTTTACCTCGGTCCCACAATCGTATTATATACATATACAAAAAAGTATTTTGTTGTTTCTAATACGAAATCTAATACGATTCCAGAAAAATCATTTTATTCCTTAAAAGCCAAGATAAGCCCTTGCCCATGCTTTACTTTATCTTCTGCACGTTAAATATATAAGATTTAGAATGTGTACTATTTAAGTAGGAGTAGTTCTGTTCTAATCAATATGAATCAATGGCAGTATAAGGTTTAAAGCATAAATACTCAATGCGTTAAGCGTCATGAATTATTAAGTCGCAATCTTGTTCTAACACAGAATGTTTGTTTAGATGCGCTCGCGACAAAGCGCCCCTCGGTGCTGTGTCATGCCCTCAAATGTATACAGATGCTTGTGACTGGGAGCGACCGGGTTGGGGAAGCGCTTGTACCTTACTACAGGCAAATTTTACCAATCCTTAATCTGTTTAAGGATCGAAATCGTAAGTGAAGATTAATATTAATTAAAACCTTGAATGCTCTGGACGTTCTCTTGTTTTTACGTGCGGAGAAACAAATATCTACACTAATATTATAAAGAGGAAAACTTTGTTTGTTTGTTTGTTTGTTTGATTGTAATGAATAGGCTCATAAACTACTGGACCGATTTTAAAAATTCTTTTACCATTCGAAAGCTACATTATCCACGAGTAATATAGGCTATATTTAATGTTGAACCAAAATAGGGTTCCGTAAGATATTAGGGTTTTTCGGACACAAGGTGTAATAAATCAACCAAAAAAGTTACTTATTTTGCGTACCCTGCCTAAACTATTAAAGATAGAACCATAAAATGTTGTAGATCTTATAAATATCTACAAAAAAGTCCGCGACACACTATACCTATCTATGTCGAGTGAGGCACAATAACCATAAATGATAAACATGGCAAAACGACGTTTGCCGGAGCAGCTAGTAAATAATACTTTTAAATAGTAAAGATTACATAATAACCAATGATTATAGACCATGTGTTAAGTATTACGAGTATTTGTTTGGTAAAAAGTAACAAATTTAAATATTTATGTTTCCCTCTTCGTACAATGTACCAATAAACACTGTGTAGGTGTGAACATAATGTAAAGTTATATCTTTATTTCAAAATTACTAATCATAATTATGTAATATCCCTACAACCCGAATTTTATCTCCAACGTATCATCACAATATGGCGGATTATGACAATCATCAATCATGCGTACAAGCATCAAATTGACGGCTATACGATATTGTTTTCAGTCTAATAGACTTGTCGGTTCAAGTAGATTAATTACGTTGTCAGGGCAACGTTGTACGTCGAAATACGCCGTGAATTTCTGTCGTCACGTCGTCACCGTGGTCTGACACCCGACCGCATTGTTACTGAATTGTGAGCGCGTCGGCCTCGTGTTACCTAAGCTGGATAAACGAGCGGCTGTTTGTCGCAAGAACCTGCAACAGAGTTCTTAAATAGGCTATGGCTGATTTATATTTTAAAAAGTTTTTATTTATAATATAAATTCTGAAATGGTGAATATTTTGTCCTCAAGACTCTCGTTTCGTTACAAACAAAATGAGTAAATATAAAATAAATTCAATTTTTTAAACGGTAATTGCAGATTGCCTTTTTTGATAAATTTTTTTTATCACATTAATGTTAGAAATCGTAAGTGAAGATTAATATTAATTAAAACCTTGAAAGCTCAGTCAATACTCTGGATGTTCTCTTGTTTTTATAAAAGTGTGAACATATTTTGTATAATATTACCTAGATATAAAGTTTGATTTAAGTTTTTATTAATATTAAAAAGTATGAAATGATGATAACGTTGTCCTCAAGACTAGTTTCTCTGTGGAAATAAACATGACAAATCATTATTTAAATAGTTTAAGCTTAATTTAGACATTTATGAATCATTATTTGTGTAACAAACAAAATAAGTAAATTTACAAATAATTTAAGTATTTAAACGGTAATTACAGCTTAAACATATTTTGCAAAATATTACCAAGATCTAACGTTTGGTCATGCGACTATAAAGTCGCAAAGCTACACGACGTTCCCTCATTTCTCGTGTTGCCAAATAGTTGCGGCCGAGGTTTGGCGCCTCTTCCGTGACGTTTTGTGTCGTTTACTTTAGCGGGTAATGTTTGCAAATTACATACCTCTTTAGTACCTGACACACAAGTCATTCTTGTGTGCTAAATCTCAACGTAAACGGGAAGGAACGGACATATTTGTTTGAAATGTGGTTTCTTTGTACGTAAAAATCTCTTTAAAGCCCTACTGGCTTTAAAGAGATTTTTACATACGATTTTGTATTTCGCTTTAACTTTTCCTACAAGTTTAATGAATCGCATGTATCGTTACTTAATTATGAATTATGTATGATTATAAATGATGGCGAGAAACTAATGAAATGATAACAATGATAAAAACCTGTTGCGCTACGACCTTGTAGGTCCAAGATTTTTTATCTGTTTCGTGGTCATTAACCTTTTTAATAGGCAAGTACCTACTTCCGTATTAAAACGAATCACCTGATCAGCCTGACACATTGTCGAATTTTTGTTTTGTTTCACGATGTTTTCCTTTACCATACGAACGAGTGTTAAATGCGCACTTAGAAAGGAAAAACAAACGCACGCGCAACATTCACCAGCTATTCAAATGAATGATTAAAATGATGTGAGTAAAATATGCTAGACTATGCATCGTAATTCTTGAGACAAAATTATTACAGAAAACTAACAAATGGCGAACGTAAAAATTCTTATAATCGTTTTTTAACATAACATTTTTGTTTCAGGAAATATGGGGTCAGGTATTGATCACACATCTACCCGTGGAGAGAACGTTGCAGATTTGATAGAAGACACTTTGCAAATACTCGAACGCTATGGAGGACCGGATGCATTTATCAATATAAAATATATGATACCCACATATGAATCTTGCGTACAGAATTAGGTTCTCTATTTTTAGCTTGAAACGGCTACAAAGTAAAATTAGAAAACCATATTTAAATTATAATTACATATATAAAATTCCGTAAACTTCACACAACGCTTCTTTCTAATGCAATATTAAATTTTAAAGTCTGATTTAGTATACTCAATGAAATATTGTTATTTACATCTAAAGTACAAGTTAAATTAGTTTTAGTATTAGTGCCATTATCCATTTCTAAGAGATTAATTAGCATAAATTCTGTTAAAAGCTTCGGTAGGCTGTAAAATACGTTGTTTTGTACCAATTATTTGTTACGTTTTTGTTATGATGGTATCTTTTTAGTCGTTGTTAATTTTTTTTTATTAAATTTTGTTATATTTGAAAAAGCAATAAAACGTTGAAATCGATTCATCTAAACTTGTGTTTGGACTTACACTAATTTTCATCGAATTTCCATTACCGTACAAAAACCAGCTTCCAAACGAACCACAAGTTTTAAGAATCGCATTAGACTAATAATTGAGCTATGCTTAAGATAAAGGTAAGTATAGATGTCAGCAAACATTATGTATCCGGTTCGAACGTGTTATGATCCCCTCACAAGGGACCTGGTCAATATTTGGAGCGGGGCAAAGCACTTTACAAGCGAAGCGTAGAGATCTATGCATGTGATTTGCATCACAAATAATATTAGTTTTAGATGACGTATATCATTTACATATTGTGGTTTCGTTTCTTTGTATCAAGGTTGTTGCAACCTTTGAAAAATATACTCAGTAGTTAAGATAATTTTGAAATATGCCCGGGTGAGATCGCTCTAAAGCGATAGGGCCGCCAATGGCTCTCCTTTTTATTGAATTATTTTAATCGCACTATTTTTCAGTATACTTGAAAATAAAAGTGTTAAATAATAAATAAACAGGAGCCAAGAGTTTACCGTGGCTAGGTCTCTAGATAATATTCAACCAATTCAGGTTGCTTAGCGGTACTCATACATTGTAATGTGATTCCCACTGAAACAATTACTGTTTTGGGTTGGTAAAGACTATAATATTTGTCTAGCTAGTATAGGCTTAAATTACTAGAACAGACGCAGCAATGTATATGGAACACAACATTTAGAGCGCTTTGTTAATTACTAATCTATTGGCTAAAAAAATATGTCAAAATAGCATCGAAAGAAGTGTTCTAGGTCTGAAATTGAAAGATGGTGTACAACTGGATGAAATATAAAAAAAATTACAAAGTTTAGAAATGCTGTTACTTCTAGTAAAATATTGAAATGGAAATGGACAGGACATGAGAGAAATCAAAGATAAATGGACGGAATGGCTTCCTCGCTATGACAAAAGAAAACGGGGAAGGCAAATAAAAAGATGAGAAGATGATAAGTAGAGTAGCTGGCCCTATGTTATGCTTATATATGCTACATAGCATAGCTACGCAAAGCTAGACACCGAGAAGAGTGGAAGCTCTCAGAGGAGGCCTATCCAAGAACAAGCAGAAATTAACCGGCCTGCTGATTAATTACTTGTGTTCATAGTACTTCACATTTGTATGTACTATGATAGGTATTTTACAGTAATTAAGGCTATTATTATATTATTATTATATCCTATTAGCTAAGTGACTTAAACTTATTGGCAAAGTCTGTGTATCAAAAATCCCTGCTTTATTCATATTATTTAAGAGACTTAATTAAAACGAAAATGGATACGCTTTACAAAATACTTATAGCTTTTCCTTAGTTAATATAATGCCAATATAACATAGAAAAAGTAATGCTAGTAATAAAATATATGATATCCGAGGCTCTTTGATGTCGCCCGTCGTATATAAGGTGAAGAGTTTTATGATATGCGCGATATGAGCTCCTAGTATTAATATCTTCAAGAACCTTAGTCTATGGCATTTATGCGAGAAGCATGACGTTTATAGATTAATAAATCAGAAAAATAATTATTGTAACATTAACACCTGTATTGCGTGTAACAATGATATGATTTCATAAGTAAAAAATAAAAATAAATCAGTGGCGCTACAACCTCTTTAGTCTTAGCAGATTTCTGAATCCGTTTCATGATCATTTTTAAATTTAATAGGCAAGTCGGTGATCAGCCTCCAGTGCCTGACACACGCCATCGACTTTTTGGGTTTAAGACATGTCGGTTTCCTCGCGATGTTTTCCTTCACCGTTCGAGCAAATGTTAAATGCGCAAATAGAAAGAAAGTCCATTGGTGCACAGTCGGGGATCGAACCTACGACATCAACAACGCTACTCATGAAATCATAATTAGTTAAGTCAAAAGTCATTTTCAGTATAGATAATGATGATTGTTTCAGGGGTTGTGTGTAACATATAGTGCAAATATCAAACTAAAACGAAAAATAAATTATACACCTCTTGTAAACATATAACATTGACATTATACTAAGCTTTTAATTAGTCTACGAAAGTCATGGTTCCTAATTTTATAAACGAATTTTCAGCTTCTATATAAAATGAAACAAAATTAAATTCATACCGTATAATAGATGTCAGGTGTATCAACTATGGTCTTATAAATATTAATACAAATTGAGGCGGATCCAGCAGTACATTTATCAGGCGCTCGCAGCCGGCTGAGAAGCGACACCTTTTTAGACGTCTCACATTTATAACCGGTCACCTGGATCTACAACTACTAGATAAGGCATGTGACATTTTACACTGGCTGTCACTGTGACAAATGATCGCTAAAACTATGTATTTTTTGACATTTAACATATTTTTTTTTAGTTAAGCTCCGCGTGCGAGTCGCTTCATTAAAGTTGCGAACACCTTTCTCTGGGCATACATACATACATAGTATAATAATTAAATTAAGTATATAATCTAAGGTATCCTTTGTTAGCTTGATAATTTCTAGATTTGATAATACCCGCCCGCACAGAAACGACTCTCGTTTATTATCTGAGTCTTACACAACACAGTAAATAGTAAATAATAACATATTTTACGTAAATAACAAAACATAAATAGCATAGGTACACGATTCTAAGATGGTAATAAAATTAATGATTTTTTATGCTCCGTAACTTTTTATTTACAATCACATCTAGTAGATTTATGTCGTAAAATCGTCTTCAGACTCCAATAATTTATCTTAGGAGCAATCAAGACGGTAATTTTCGTGAAGAGTTTGCCCCAAAACTATTCCAGACACTCCTCGGCTTCAATTGTTCTAAGAAAAATTATTTAGTATCTGTTTTTAACGATGACTAATTACTTTTAATGGTTTTCAGTGGCTTTACTTAATAGTGGTATGAATATAAATGCCATTTAATGGAGTATAACAATTATACAACTACGTCGGATTTACGCCCCTTTTCTATATTCAAAATATCCTCACACTAAAATTTTTCCTCACAGTGGTTGCCTGGAAGAGATCGCTCGAAAGCGATAAGGCCGCCAGTTGCCTTCTTTTTATTTAATTATGTTCAATTTTTATAATGTAATGCAACGAAGTGTAAATAATAAAAAAATGTGTGCGTGTACTAGGTGTACACACGTAAGAAGTGAAACTTCTTTATGAGCTTATTTTTCGAAAAATGATCTACTATATGCAACTTTACAGAAATTGGTTAAATAAAGTTAAATTAGATAAAGTTTAACAAAAGGCTTTTATTATCATAGACATGAATACAAATACAATTATTCCATTTTAACTTATTACTGTACTACTATGTAGTACTAAGATTATTACAGAATTTCATTAATTGTAATAGAATTATTAGTATTACTATCATTGTTATCGTTATTATATATTTTTGTTACTAATGGCTTCAAATCTCAAGAAAAAGATGGCGCGTAACCGAAAAATGTGACAAATGTGTGTAAATTTTTATCCAACGCCGATAAAGAAGTTTGACTTCAAAAAGCAACATGGCGCGTAACCTGCTACAAAATTTCTCCCATACGTCGATAAAGAAGTTTCACTTCAAAAGATGGCGCGTAACGGAAAAATGTGATGCGTAACGAAAAAATGTTACACTAAATTTTTTTTTCAACCCCGATAAAGAAAGTTTCACTTCAATAAATAGATATCAGATCCGATTAGGTAAAACAAGGCAAGCACATATTTTAAAAATAGAATCAGTTTTTTTTTCGGAAGGACAGTTTTCGTTTTGAGAAACGAATTGTCTACTTAGAACGTTGTTGTAAAAAAACATTATTCAATTAATTACAAAGCTATCGCGTTTGCCAAATTACTGTTGTGTACACTTCACAGGCAGACTGTATGTTGTAACACAGCACAGTTAATGTTTCACCGAGAATGAAACTTCTAGTGTAGCTTTAGTTATACGACAATGATAAACGCTATTTCGATTATCCTACTCTCTAAAATCTATCTTTATATAGCTACTACAACACAATTAACGAAAATCAGACAATTAATATGTTGGTAAACTTAATATAATAATTTGAACATCATAACATCGGTTGAACTTCAACAATAATATTGTCTGAATACTGCGCTGAATAATGGGCATAAATTAATGAGTTATTAGAACAAATCATTAGCATACAAGCCATCTAAACAGTAACTGTTGGTATCAAACAACTTTAAAAAAGCAAAAACTTAATCATACGGAGAAATATCAAATAACTCCTTTCAACCCAATTTAATTATAATTACATTTGGATTGCGAGTCAATGATCTACGGGATAACAATAATCACATTGTTATCCCGTAGATCTTGAATTATATTTTTATAATAATTATACTTTTATAATAATAATGCAGTATTTGAATTCGTTATACGATAGAAAACCTTAGTGGTGTACTATTTCAACGTATATACTACAAACAAAATGAATTTATAACCCCCAGTGATTACTAGTAAGCACAGCAATATATCTCAAAGTGAACTCTCTAGTATTGTGTATAGTCGGAGACAGTAAAAAGCACTATCCACGATTTCACGCAATAAACCCTAGCAGAAAAATTGCAGCGATTAATATTACGGGGAAGACGGTAATGCCATATTTTTCATCATTATGTTCTCATTAAAAGCAAGGCATGGCTATGAAATCGGATCGAGAAAAAAGAGCGATATTTTATTCAGGCGGCGTCGCGTCACTATTATGGGAAAGTTGAACTTGAGCGTTCAAGTTTATGAATGAATGCGTATATTAGTATAAGTTTTGTAATGTGCATAAAATTATTTTTTTAAAATCAGTGGCGCTACAACCTATACAGATATCTGAATCTGTTTCATGATCATTTTTAAATCTAATAGGCAAGTAGGTGATCGGTCTCCAATGCCTGACACACGCCGTCAACTTTTTGGGTCTAAGACATGTCGGTTTCCTGCACCGTTCGGGCGCATGTTAAATGCGCACATAGAAAGAAAGTCCTTTGGTGCACAGCCGGGGATCGAACCTACGACCTTAGAGATGCGAATCGCACATTGAAGCCACTAGGCCAACACTGTTTATTTACAAAATTATTATTATCGTATAAATCAGTGTACCAAAATTTTAAACAAAACATTACATTATAGCACATTATCATGTGATTTTTTATATTCACAGTATCAGTCAAAAGTTCTAATATAAAACAGGTATGTTTGTATGGATTTAGTACCAGTAATAAGCCACTGGAACTTTATGAAAATCGAGCCTCACATGTCTGCATCTGTTTTATTGACCATTTTTCTTTATAGCCAAGTAGGTGATAAGCATTTTCGCGTCATTTCTACTGTATAAAACTAGCCAGTATCCTCACAACATTTACGTTTATCATTCAATCATATGCTAATGTGAACATATAAAAATTGTGCACAGCCAGGTTTTTGCGGAGGTTTGTGAGAAGCTCGTGAAACCACTGCTCTTAATAACACAAAATCCTATGGCGCAAATATTTATCATCGACGTATTTATATCCGTAAGATTACGTTGCCTTATGAAAAAATATAGACACACTCTTTAATTCGACATTTAAACTCCCTTTTGGATAGCAAGCGAGGTCAGAGCCTGCTACAACTTTGCAATTAATGTAAATAGTGTAGTAATTGAAATTCTCATTTCATTAGCGAACAAAAACAGGATCCGGCTTAACAAGCGGCAATAACGGCGAGTGCAGCTCAAATAAATCGTGGCTGCAGGCATCTAGGTATCTGCCACTTAAGTCGGCATCATATTACACCAAAATGTAACTAGATACTTGGTAAAACTTACCTACCTTATTTGTATTGTTTATCTTGATATAGATAAACAACTACTAGATGATATTACAGGCTATTAGATTCATATTTAATTGCGTATCAGCTGTAATTAAGTGTAAAAAATTTTTTTTTGTGGAAATATAAAAATTAATAAAAGCTTAGTACTTGTAGTACTCTGTATTTTATCTTATATATTTTATTTGCGTGTTATTCCCACGAGAATGTAAGTGCGTGCTCCTATTTCTTCATGCCTCCTGCTGATAGAGGACAAATCTTTATTTTTAATTTATTTTATTATTATTTATTACTTAAGATGTCATGTGGCACATGCTGTAATGGTTGCAGCTCCTTACAAAGGTTGTGTAAAACAATAACTTGGTGATTAAAAAGAGTGGCGGAGAGTTTATTGCCAGTTCTTCTCTTCCGTTCTACGCCCTTGATATGAGAACTGGCAGTAAATGTAAAATTAGAAGCATTTAATGTATATTTCTTTTTTGACGTTCATAAGTGTACATTGTCTTTGAATAAATGATTTTTGACTTTGACTTTATCTATTTGAATGAATTTAATGTGAAAATGAATGTTGAATATATGTAAACTTAAATCAGATAAAACGGACTTGTTTAGAACATATTTGTGATATTCGCAATAGTGTAAAAACATTCCCTACCTAGCCTGTTTCATCGCTTCGCCTAGACAAATTTAACTGAGATAAGAAAGAAACAGGACAAAAGCGGCATTAAAGCTTGCGGCGTTTAATACGGATTACACAACCGGCGGACAACCCTTGGTTTTCGGAAGATAACCGTGATTTAATGAATTTATTTGCCTTAGACTTAAAGGTTTGGGGTATTAAATAATATCGAAATAAGGAACATTTTATTGACAAATACCATAAGTAACAGCAAAATAAAATTATTAAATTAATTTAATTTTATATCTAATTTGGCGTTTTGCTTCATTTTTTTCAGGCCATCAGCAAATGCGGGTTAATATTTTTTATCTTTGTATAGTTAAAAACAATCAGTGTTCGGATAGCGTGCGACTCTCAAACCAGAGGTCGTAGGTTCGAACTCCGGCTGTGATCCCCAATGGTCTTTCTATGTGCTCATTTAACACTCGGTGAATGAAAATATAGTGTGGAAACCAAGACTTAGACACAAAACGTCGGCGGCGTCAGGAACAGGAGGCTAATTAAAAACTAATGATCGCAAAACTGATACAGTCATTTGAAAATTTCGATTAAAAAGAGTGACGGAGAGTTTATTGCCTTCCGTTCTACGTTCCGTATTCTCTTCCGTTCTACGCCCTTGATTTGAGAACTGGCAGTTAATGTAAAATAAAAAGCAATTTATATATTTTTTTTTTTGACGTTCATAAGTGTACATTGTATTACCTATATGAATAAATGATGTTGACTTTGACTTTGAGGACAAGACCTCAAGAGATGTGGCGTAACTGTTTTTTGGATAATGCTTCGATTAAGTCAATGTATCATCAAAAATAAATTTTCTTATATTAAGAATTATATATTTATATTAAAGAATTTTTAATAAATACCTTACCTGAAATAGGAAGGTGCTCCTACCATAAAAATAAATTTGTTTAAATAGAGACAGTAGAAGATTAGATTTAATTATAATTAATACAATTGATTTATATTTATTTGTATTATCCAAATATTGTTACCTAATATTTAAATATAATTCACAAGACCGTAAGTAGTAAATGCTACCTTTAAATGGGTGAGAAAATCCATATGGTGTACAGAGGACAAGTGTTCTTTGTGGCAGGAAATCTTACACAACGATCTTTTAACATTTTATCTATACAATATACAGCTTACTTATTTTTCCTTACATTTAAGAAGCTTACGCTATTTATATAAATGTTTCGTAGAAATCACTAGAAGTTCTAAGTATGAAGTGTTTCAAGAAATGGTATTCCATAAATAATTATTATAAAATTGAAAATGATTGGTAAATTCCAACTACTTTCGAACTCTTACATCAGGGTACACGCAGTGGGAGAACTGATGGGTTTTGTAAATTATAATGCAAAGAATTGTCTTAAAACAATAGGCATTATGCTGTTAAGATTTCTACCCGACGTTTTATCTTCATAAATTGTAGAAAGCCAAGAACCATCTCAAACACCCCAAAATCCGCATCACAATCGGTCCATTAGTTAAGGAGCTTCCTACGATTCCATAGACAGAAACACAGAAAAACTTATAACACCCATATTTATGCTTCGCAGTTTACAAATGTTTGATACATAAAGAGGTATTTTAAATCTTATAAAAAAATAAACTAAAAAAGTACAAATTAAGTATAAAATGTGTCCATTTTCACAATAAAATAAAATAATAATAATAATTTAATACCATGGTGACAAATACAGTACTATTATAGAAACTATGTTGTAAGAGAATAAGATGGGTGTAATTTCAATTTAAAAATATATTAATAATATTCACCCCGTTGGCACAAACGTACACTCCAGTTGACACGGAAAACGAATCCTTATTCACATAATGGCAAAATATTACATGTAATATTAATATCAATTCAATATTTACATAATATAAAAGTTACAATATTCTTAAACTATTATCTTATTGAAATATATTTTGTTATTCATATAAACTAAATAGTCGTCGTATTGTATCACTATTAATTTCTATAAACAATAACCATTGTGCAAATAATTTATGATATAACTATCCAGAAGTTATGTCACACACTTAATGAGGTTGTCGATGTATTTGATTTCGAACGTTACTTTCTAATTTGAAACATTTAACATAAAAATGGATCAATTCCAAATGAACCTATATCTTTCAATCGTAAAATAATTAGGTTTTAGTTTGACTTTATTCAAATAGCAAATGTAAGTTCATGGGTAAGTCAAGTTATTATTATGAAGTTTTTATTTTTACCTGAATGACAACTTCAGTACTTCAAACTACAATCGAATCGAAATTGTTTTCGCGAATACTCCGGCACACGGTTCGTAAGAACGTCGTTATAAATTCTTAGCTCGTTAATATTTGCCGTAACGATAGTTATTTTCCTACCCTTTGACGTGGAAGATCAGCTGATTTGTCGTATGCCAGTTAATTTTCAAGCTCTAACTAGGTATTTGCTTCAGTGAATAGGTGACGTATATAACTTTGTTGACTTGAAATATTTTTATTACGTTTATATTGCAACCCATAAATATATTTAAACGCTATCTTTTTTTTGGTATGCCATGATTACCTGGTCAAAATTCTTCTTGTGCTCTTAATAATATGGAAAATTGGAAGATAAAGTTTGGATATAGGCGTTTGATTGAATAAAACTTTGATAACTGATATTAATATGATACATTATTTAACGCTTCGATTAATGTACAACAGTTGTGGGGCAGAGACTGACCACATTACATTGGCATATTTATTTGTTTTATCTGTTGCATTGATGCGTGGCGATAATATTATGAAATATAATAATGGGACTATAATAGGGATTCGAACAGAGGCCTCTAGTTTGGAGTTATATTATTATAAAAATAAAATAAAATAAAATATGTTTATTATGGAACGTAAGATACATGTATCACTTATTCCACGTCATTAAATTTGAAGGCATCCCTACTCATCGGCAAAGAAGACAGAGGGTGTAGGCCGAGAGAAAAAGCCGGCGTAAAAAACTCTCGGTACTCTTTTAAAACAGCAAATCATCAAACAACACTTATTTATAACAAATATCGCAAATTAATTAGAAGTAGCCTGTCTAGCACTAGTCCCAGGCCCTTTTATCAATTAGATAATCGTTGACTTTATAGTAAGCCTTTTTACACAGCTTTTCTTTAATACATTTCTTAAATTTATTGAAAGGCAGTGATAAAAGAGCTTCTGGGATTTTATTAAAGAAGAGTATCCCTTTCCCCAAAAAAGAATTACTAACTTTAGATAGTCTAGTACGGGGAAATTGCAGCCTGCGTTTGTTCCGTGTATTAACATTGTGCGTATGTTCTATTCTAGTAAACTTATCACTATTTTTGTATACATACATAATATTTTCATAAATATATTGCGAGGGAAAGGTAAGTATATTAATTTCCTTGAATTTATCTCTAAGAGATTCCCTACATTTTAAATTATAGATTGCACGAATAGCCCTCTTCTGCAGGATGAAAATAGTTTCGACATCAGCAGCATGACCCCATAATAATAAGCCATAAGTCATTAAGCTATGAAAGTAACTAAAATAAACAAGTCTAGCTGTATCGACATCAGTTAGAGAGCGAATTTTTTTAACCGCGTAGGCTGCAGAACTAAGTCTCTTCGCCAATCCATTAATATGAGGGGACCACTGAAGTTTTGAATCCATGGTGATTCCGAGAAATACAGTTGTATCATCCAGATTCAATTCCTCACCGTTTATAATTGGTCTAGTATCCATATTCCTTGAATTTTTTGCACAAAATTTAATGCATTTTGTCTTTTTTGCATTAAGTAGAAGGTTATTCATACTAAACCAATGGACAATCGAAGACAGAGCATTGTTCACATCGTCAAAATTTGTTATTTGTCGTTTGATTTTAAAAATCAAGGACGTGTCATCAGCAAACAAAACTATCTGATGTTTTCTCTCTACCATGAAAGGTAGATCATTTATATAAACAAGAAAGAGGAAAGGGCCAAGAATTGAGCCCTGTGGTACCCCCATATCTACTGCCGACCCAGAGGACCTCTTACCATTCACTTCAACCTTCTGAGTTCTTCCGTGTAAATAGGAAGTCAGAAGATTCAGTGCGGTATTCTTGATGCCATAATGGCGGAGTTTCCCGATTAAGGTCTCGTGTTGGACACAATCAAATGCTTTGGATAAGTCGCAGAAAACACCTAAAGCGTCATGCGACTCCTCCCAAGCCTTAATTATATATCTATATAACTCAACACCGGCATCGGCTGTCGAGCGACCCTTGGTAAAACCGAACTGATTATTATGTAATAATTTGTTTACGTTAAAATGACTTACCAGTTGATTTAATATAATTTTTTCAAATATTTTACTACAAGTAGGTAGTACGGAAATTGGTCTAAAGTTACTGGGGTCGGACATACTACCTGCTTTAAATAATGGAATGACTTTACTATGTTTCATTAGATCGGGAAACTCGCCACTTTTAATACAATTGTTGAAAATTATAGCTAGATGGGGAGCAATTACATCAATTATGCTACTAATTATTTTTACAGAAATACCCCAAAGATCGGTAGTGTTCTTAATATCTATGGTTCTAAATATCCTCACTATATCGTCGGCACCAATGGGTCGGAATGTAAAACTGACCTTGCACTCGTTTACATTATCTTTGAGCAGCGATTCAGCGAGGGCGGGAGATGATTGAAGAGACTTTGTAGTCGAAATTGGAATGTCAGAAAAGTACTTATCAAAAACAATCGCTATCTCTTCGTTAGATTTGATTATAGTGTTATCGACACATAGTTCGATGTCTTGATTGCGATCCCTGACTCTTCCAGTTTCACTATCAATTATCTTCCAAGTCATTTTAGTTTTATTGCTACTATTTTTAATCTTGTTTTTAATATTTAAGGACTTGGCCGCGTAACAAACTTTCTTAAATAATTTCGAATAATTTCGAACATAAAGAATAAATTCTTCGTTATGATTGTATGACTTTTCAGCGTAAAGGTCATACAACCGTTGTCTACTTTTATAAATTCCCGCTGTCGCCCAATCACTAAACGATTTACACTGCGAATGAGAGACTTTCTTTGGGGTAAAGATGGTGTTGAACTCTTTATTAATACAATCACTTAGATTGTTGTATTGTATATCAACGGTAGTACCTACCGGTAATAAAGGTAGGTGTTTACCTATATTATGTCTAAATCTCACCATTCGCTTTTTATTTACTGGAACAAACACACTGCTCTTATTTACTTGTTTCACCACTTTACATTTTAGCGCCACTAACTGTCCACAATGATCTGAGCTAAGATCAGTTGTAATTGAGGTTTGCATTGCCTCTGCATCTGTAAATACATTATCTATACATGTAGAAGTGGAGCTTGTAATTCTAGTGGGCTCAAGAAACAAGTTAACAAGATTGTAAGATTTTAATAACAGATTGAATTTTTTACTAATGGAGGTATTTTCTAATAAATTTATATTGAAGTCACCACATACAATAATATACTTATTGTTCTTAAAACTAACTTTACACAAAATTTCCTCCAACTTTGCTTCAAAAAAATCGTAAGATGCACTTGGTGGTCTATAAACACTTAAAATAATGCAATTCTCAATCTCTATACAGGCTACCTCCAAAGAGTGTTCTACAGACAGACACACGATGTCATTACGCTCTTTATACTTTAAATTTTTATTAACAATAATCAAAGAGCCCCCATGAATCGCCGACAATCTGCAAAACGAACTTGCAACTTGGTGCTGATCAAAGTTAAAGATGATTTGGCATTCTCTAAGCCAATGTTCGGTAATGCATAGGACATCAATTTTTCTTGATTTTAAAAACAACTCCAATTCTAATTCTTTGCCCAACATACCTTGCATGTTTTGATGCATCAAGTTTAAACAGTTGTTGTTAGTAATATTACATGTTTGTGTTGAGCTGAGTTGTACTAAATTATTGCTAGAGTTTGCCTCTATTGTCACACTATCTAATTTAAATTATTAATACTTAATGAAGTGCTACTGCAAGTATCACTACATTCTCTTAAGCTAAGCTGCTCAATAGAAGCAGTTGTCTCAAAAGCTAGCTGCTCAATAGAAGCAGTTGTCTGAAAAGCTAAATGTTTAGCTTTAGTTGTAAATAAAAAGTAAGATAGCATAGTAGCTATCTGTTGTAAATAATAATTAGGTAGGCGGAACCTATCCTTTGTCAATACATACTTATTTTTAAATATACAATTTATGTCCATTAAATTAGGTAGTGTACCTAAGTCACAATTTAATTGTATATTGTTAGTAGTTAATGAATTGTGCAATAGCATATTTAACTTATATCTAATTTTATTTTCCTTAAAATTTTTTTTAATATTTTCATTATGAATCATTATTTAATTTGCCACGAAAAGACAAATTCAGTACATATTCTCTAAGTTTTAAAATTTGTAAATAAGATGGTATTAATAATAATTCAGCGTGTCAAGTTTGTTCTATGCAGTTATTGCATAAAATGTTTGCCGTACTCTTGCGTCGTGTGAGTAGGTCAAGAGTTCAATGACCCGAATTTAATGCTAGAGTTACTCTACTATGCAACAATTTATTCGTAAGATACTGCCTTACCTTGTTCATTATTATTAGTTGTACGTTATTTAAATTCAATAATTATATTTTCATAAAAGAAAATCTATTTGATTTTTCTCAAGCATCATTTCAACATGATTTTTTCGTATTTCCACCCTGTCGATACAATTTTCCAGCAAGCACTCGGCTTAATAATCCCTTTTGCTTGTTTACGTTTTTGCCTGACCTACTTCTGACGTCACAGGTCACCTGGTTATATAAATTCAACCAATAGCATACAAGCGTTTGTCAATTGGCCAACATTATTAACCAATGGTCGGCCTAGGCGTGGCATGGCACACTGCCAGGCCTGAAACGGCAGCTTAAACTTTCACGCCTAGAACTTGTTGATTCTACAGTTTTCAGCGTTTTTTCAAACATTGGTTGGTTAAACTTGCACCGCCTAGACATGAATCGCGCCTAGCGTCTTTGTCGGTAAATGGGGCTACTAGTTAAATTAGGTATTTTGTTACTTGATGCAGCCTTTTAATTGAATGAATAACTGATGATTGACTTTTAAAGACATACATCTAATAATTTTAGCTGGATTGTTATAGTTTACCAAATTATAAAAAGTTTAGTTTACTGCGAAGGTTGTAAGATGTTATACGTCTTTTAATACTAAAAATAACGTAGAATAAGACAACATTAATGCCAGAAATAATCTAATATCCGGAGTCGCAAAAAGGAAAGTATGTCAAAAAATTTAATTTCAGCTAAAATGGAAGCGAGGCCTTGCATTCATAAAATATTTATATGATAATGGAAGGTTAAGAGCCGTTGTACGTTTCTTTCATATAAGTACAGATAATAACAAAAGTGTACTCAATTAAGTGTTTAAACATTCATAGCTGAAGGTCCTACTAAAAGGATAAAATTTTCTGCTGTGTAGAAAGTAACTATATTTTCTATTGGCTTCTACTGTTGATGTAATGTTAATGTATGTTGTAAAGAATGGTCCCAAAATTATATTGGTTTTATATTCAATTGGAAAAATCTATACTTAGCTGAATTCCCTGAGGCTTGGTTTTAAATGGCGTGTAAATGGTCTTGATTCAAAATAGTTGCTTTATGTTACAAGAAAGAGAATGCTGAACACCTACTTACTTATTCAAATCACAAAGAAGTGACGTAGATATGAGCTTGAAGGGTTTATTGAGGCAAAAGGAAAACTAAATAAAAGAGATACCAAAATATTCATTAGGAATTTCAATCCAATGATCAAATCGACAGTCAAATTTTAATATCCCATTCGTTTCTAACACATAATTTAGTTATTATTGTATAAATTCCACTCAATGTATTATTCAAACAAAAAGTGAAAAGTGCCTTTACACTCTTTAGAGTGAGCTTTAAGAAATGTAAAGTACCAAGAGACAAATAAAATTACGCCTGTCAACAAGCCTGGAATAAAATATACAATATTTAGAGTGAACAAAGAATAAAAACATCATAATAAGGCATACTTCGTATATAATGCCCGTGGTTTGGCTCCGTGCCTAGATAAGGACATTCTTTAACATTACACGGTTTTATAAGCAATAAGCTATAGCGGTAAATTCTAAGTAAATTGAATTTAATATAAATGTTAAAAAATAAATACAGCAGACTATTATATATCTATATATTAATGGGCCTAAGCTCTGATCATGACCTAACATATAATATAGACGCACTGGTAGACGTAAACAACCCAAAAACTTGTACCCATATCGTAGGACTCTCTTTCTGCATGGAATCATTTATACATGGAGAGTGTTCAGAGGAGTTGTTCGGATTAATACCTGCAGCTGAGTTTCATCATTCGAAATTCCAACTGAGCGTTTTTCAAGGCAGTTTTTGCCGAGCACCACCACTTTGTGGAACCAGCTGCCCACTGAAGTATTTCCGAACCAATTCGATTTAGGGTCCTTCAAGCAAAGAGCGTACCAATTCTTAAAAGGCCGGCAACGCACTCGCGAGCCCTCTGGCATTGAGTGTTCATGGACGGCGGTTTCAGTTACCATCAGGTGAGCCTCCTGCCCGTTTGCCCCCTGTTCTATAAAAAAAATACATGCCTTAGGGGATAACCAGAGACCAATCTCAACTTGTTACTGTCCTCACATACTTCTCTCGTTTCATTCACTTCATTCACCATGCATGTTCGTCGATAAAAATGAATTAAACATCTTAATTTGAATTGAGAGATGTCTTGTAACTTGTACCCATAGGTAAAGATCACATGCAAGCAATTTGTTGGGTAAGCTATGGGGTTGCAGTTTTTATTACGTAAACTCCACAAGGAGACATCTCGGGAGCATTTTATTCTACAACGCTGCGACCGTCGGTTATGATGATCTACTATGATTTAGATAGATATAATATTACTTAATCATATTAATATAATTTGATTTATAAAACTCTGGTATATTTTCCCTTGAAGTTTTGTCGTTATAGATAAGTTTTGCGTGCTACTAAGCCTATAAGAAATGAAATCAGTAAGATTAATATTTATTTTTAAAAGGAATCGTACCCAACACGGTTTTTTTCCAATATACAACGCGTCACAACTCATATTAGTCTAAAATCCAATACTTTGTCGGCAAACACAAAAATTCATTTCGTATAGTCTGTACCGGACAGAGCTGTCATCAAAGTGCGCAGGTAGCCATGAATTGAAGGCGGATCGAAAGCCTAGATGAAAATTCTCATTTCCCAACTATTCAAACCATGTTGGCTAACTTTTTTCATATGGAACATTCGACATTTGCTGCTATTTATAAAATTTATGTTAACATGTATATCGCTTTATCGAATAATTAAATGAAACTATGCATACTGTACGTACGTACATACAGTTGTTTAAATTTATCTAAATATAAAACAAAGTCAGTTTGTTCAAGTAATTATAACTCTAACGGCAGGACCAATTTTCGTTATTTTTGGTTTTTGGATTTGAAAAAATTATAATAAAAGAAATAAAAATCAAATACAAAATGTTCATGGGTAAATTTGAAAATTTTTAAATGTAAATTTTTACAGTTGAAAAATCATATCATTACATTATTATAATTTAATTTTTTATTATTGTGTTATGTATTTAAAATTTTAATGTTCATCCCATCGATATTGTAGGCTCTCTTCTCAAATTAAAGAACGTATTTAAATAAAGGTCAAATCAACAATATTATCAACAATATTTGGATAATGACGTAATGTTATATATTGGTTGTCAAATATTTATGCGAGCATTTAGAAATTTTTTTTCTGTATACTAAAGATGATATATCAAGCGACTTAAATATACAAAAATCAAGGTAGGTACACTGTAATATTGGGTATTGGAAGTCGGCGATAGTAGTATTTATGTTTATTTTGTAATCATTGTATTACTTTCATAAAATCATAAATTCAGTTCTAGTAATCTGTAACACAACGTAGGTAAACGGTAGGTAAAAGTTCGCCGGGTCAGGTTATTAAGATAAAAAACATCTAATGACCTTCATTTCAAATAACTTTTACAAAAATATATAATAAATTAGGACTCTTTGACACACAATAAGAATTATCTCACACGTAAGATCGTTTGTTTTAAAACTAAAGTATTATAGTTTCAAAAACGACATCGAATATTTTGTTGTGAAAATACACGCGCTCAAATTTAAAAGCAAAATGCAATTTCGTGACGTGTATCCGCTTCCGGCAGTGCTCTGATCGGAAAGATAATATTATTATGTTTAATTTACCTAGAGCGAAATTAAAATAATTTCTCTGGCATGGGTATGCAATTACGTTTTATATCATATGAAATAAATATTAAAATTGAGGCGCAGGCCTAAAGGGGTTTTCAACTTTTTCTACTAAGCAATATTATTAATCGTGATTCACAATTAATGATATTCTAAATTGTGATGTCGATATTGTGCAAACTCTTTGCAAACTTTTGGTGCATCTTTTACGAAATCTAAGGGACACTTCAATATAAGTGTAGTTGACCCATTCGAAATTAAAGGACACAAGAATGTGATATATCAATTTATTAGTGTGGGGAAAACTAAAGGGCTTATTTTGGCTTCAAGTGTGCGATGATTGCTAACATTTGGTTTACGCTTCTAATGATTTACTAAAATATATATATATGTAACTTAACTAATGTTACATTACATAACTCTCGTTACTACTATTTATTTTCCATAATTAGTGTTTGATATTTAATGATTTCCTTATAGAAGAATGGTTCCTACTAAGCAATTCGAAACATCTTGGCAAAGTGACCTTATCGTCTGCAATTAACATGAATCATGGTTCCTAAATTTAAAAACAAGTGTTGTGAATGCCTTTTATGTCAAAAGGCCAGTTACATTGAAGTTTGATCCGCCCTGTATCAAAGTAAATATGTACAATATTCGTTTTAATTAACATCGGATTCAAATAGAGACAAAAGACAGTCTGACTGTCGCTTGTATTGGTGAGCTGTTTCATTTACAGTTCACGATTTCAATGTGCTCGTATACGATATTTGAAATGGTTGGTTTCATATAGGGAGGGGTTTTTACAACACCTGTATAGATTACTATAGTTTGAGAAACTTCACCCACATATCTTACAATGACCAATTGTTGATGTCACAGCAATCCATTTAGTTGTTACTTCGTTAAAAGTACAGTAAGTTAATATAGTACTCCGTTACGTTATTTGTTTCTTTATAATTGAATCAGTTTTATATATGTTTACTAACGCGGGCCATAGACGGACCGCATGTTGCAGCTGATACAGACTGCTCGCCGCACGGCGATCTGCAATTTCCATACTAAATTCATATTCGCAATACACAGACCGCTCGAGCAGTTCCTGAGCAAACTGCATGTTGCAGTCGGTCTTGACTGCAACCTGCAGTCTGTCTATGGCCCGCTTAAGTCTTATTTTAAGTCCTTCACTTTATCTAAAAGTATATCGCATGTCGTTCAGTATAAAGTACAAGCGGGTTAAATTATTCGGGTCTCCTACCGAGGCGTCAATGCTATTGACAAAGGTCATTCATATTGTACCTAGTTCACGCTCCAGCGGCCACACTAATTCGGATTATGACCATTGTTCTACGGCTGTGCGTTGAATGATACACGGTTGGCGAAAAGGGCGCATTGTATATGATCCAACAATATCACCCTTTACCTTTAAAGTATTGCGTAGTACATAATTCAATAATTATGGTATATGGTTGAAGAATATCTAATAACAAGAACTGTTTTTCATGAGATAGTGTAATTTACTTTTAGAGTAATAATTTCGATTTGATAAATAGGTATAAACTCATCATCTGTCTCTTTTGATCGCAGCGTAAACAGAATTCGATAGAAAGATACGATAGAGTACTTTAGTTAAACCACCCTTCACCAATTTAAAGCCATATTCCAGCCAAAACTATCTATCTTTGAGTTAACAACTCAGAATCACTTCACTAATCAGTACTAGTTACCTATGTTTTCACTATGTAATGATAAATCCGTGTGTAATATCAATGACATCTTACGAATATATAAACGGGTATTCATTACTGAGGATTGGGAGGGAATAATTAATGAGGGCGAGATATGATTATACTGCCACAATGCTGTCATCAGACGGTAGGTATACACTATTACACGCGTAATGCGATTATCTCGACCACAATTTGACGCTAATTCACCCTTGATCTGATGTATTCCCGTTTTATTAGTTGTATTGTTTGTTTACGTTAATTACTTGTCATTAACAAAAATAAAGCTTTTTGTCAATCATTTACATAGCTATAGCAAGGCTAAGAAATTTATATTCTTTGGTATGTAAAATAAACTTAATTTATAAATAGTTAAGTTTCAGTGATGTAAATTTTTCCTTTACGAACTTTGGCAACACCGTATTGTGACTGAGAACGTAATTTTATATTTAAATACCTCAGATTTTCATTGTTGATTTCATATTTTTTCATTACTATGAAATCTACAACTAAGATTTAACTATTTATTTGAAGAATCGATGATGAAATATTACTCTGAAAAACATTAAATAACTTAAAACCTGCTAAAATAGGTAAATCTATTTCCAGTGGTATATCTTTAATGTAAAAACAACATAAACAATATTAATACTACTTTATTACGGACGTCTTGTAACCCAATACGCATAAAAGTTCCATACGAAACAAAAGACAAAATCCATTTCAACCCCTCAAGTGAAAGCGTAAGTAATCTAGCGCTTGTTAGTCAGCTTTCAAAAGCGCTAATGAGCTTCTTTAATACGACGTGTGCTAATAGCAACTAACACTATTGTTACCAACACACAATAGAGCATGTTGATATTTGATACATCTTCAAGCAATATTATTCTTATACACATGGAATCTTTAATGCGGAGTGGAAAAAAAACAATGACTGTCTAATACGGCTTTAAGGAAACTTAACAATTTAAAATAAAAGTTTACCTACAGCAATCTTAACGACAATCCTAAAAACAATAATGTTATAATTCGATAAGACTGGATGTTTTATTAGATTAGTTATGCAATACGAAGTCAACGTAGAGATAATTCAATGTTTCATTCATCTTAATTTTTTATTTAATAACATGTCGTACCTTAAGTTAACCCCTTTATAATTATCAATTTGTTTCTCTTGTCTTGTGTATATGTTGTAGGGATGGCTATACTAATATTTTTGTATAAGTTTATATTGTTATAAATGCGTTGGTCCTAAGTTTGTAGTCCAAATAATCTTAAAAGTATGAGAAATAAAAATTTATTTAGTCTTGACTTATATGTGCATATTGGATGTTTTTTAATATATTTATCGAAAAAAATCTTAATTTATGCGAACATAAGCTGAATATGGCGGATATAAGAAGTATTTTATATAATTTTCGTAATCGCTATTATGTTTACATTTAAAGGTAATCTCCTATTAAATGTAAAAACATAATAGCGTATCGAAACGTTAAAGACCGCGGTGAGTTGGTAAAAGCAAAGTCTTGCTTCAATTAAGAAACTTTCAAAAGCATCTTTTACGGTTAGCACAAACAACCTAGTTATAAAGTACTTATTAATTAGATTTTAATTAAATGGCATACGCTGCATTATCCCATAAAGTTTTCCACCTTTTTGGATTTTAAACTCTAAATGGATATAGTATATAGTATATGGATAAAGTACCAAATAGCTATGCAGCACATACATTATTTGGAAGATAAATTGTGCTATTTGACACTTCATCGGACATAACTTATGATGGACTTTATGTGACGAATAGCGCTATCTGACAGTCGTGAAACGCAACAATAGTGTTTATCCTACCAATAAGTAATAAATAGCTAATTTGGAACTTATGTAGAACTTAACCGTACATTGTGAAACAGACCCTAATAATAATGGGCTGTGGTTCTTATTTTTAAAATTTACATGACAACGCCCATGTTTTGCTAGCTTTGTAAATGATAGACGTTTTACGACTGAAGCACGTCATTATTTTTTGGGTCTAAAACATTCCCCTTATAACTTTTGGTTACATGACTGTGTTATTTGTGTAATGTACGCACAACGGACCAACCACGAGTCTAATTGCGGAGAAAGGAGTCCTTCTACCCTGTGTTATTTGTGCTGTTATTTATAAAAAAAACATTCGGTTTGAACTTAAAATGCAGGACCTTGTAGATGGGATTAAGGTTTACCTAACACTGCCTCTTAATGAACGTACAATTTCCAGATATTTTAATATTCAATTGTCTAGTCTATCTAATGAATAAAAAATTATTGAAAAACGGCCAAATAAAATATCTAAACATGGGTAGAAAGTATAATTGAAACCTAAATCATATTTTCTTGTATGCAAATTCTACCATCTAAATGTATGTAACATTTGGATAGTGTGCAAATTCTTCTGAAATAGTATACAATTTTCCTTACAAAATCTTGGTACATCTAAAATACAAGTTTAAATAAATTACACTTTTGCCCGCATAGACTGTAACATAATAGAGTGTCATCTTGTAACAAATGTTCGTGCTTTAGTGTTTTTACATTATAGTATAATAACCATTTGCGTGAAGGAATGCGTATTTACCTAAATATAAATTCAATATACTGTAATTCAATTGGAGTCAACAATTGATTAAAGCTAATACACAGTATATAAAAATAAAAAGCAGTCAAATCGTATAGGTAGAATATAAAGTTAATGAGAAATTTGAAGAAAAGTGTTTGAAATGGCGAGATGTTGTGGGATTTCGAAGCCGAACAAATGCAATTGAGTTCTGAAAACGCCTTTTCAGTTCTCTTTGTATATTTTTCGTTTTATTGTGTTTTCATTTATAAAAAATAGTCTTTTATTTATTTATCTACATAAAAACTTTACCGAGTTGATATACAAAATAAAATAAATCAGTGGCGCTACAACCTTTTTAGGACTGGGCCTCAGATTTATGAATCTGTTTCATGATAATTTTTCAATCTAATAGGCAAGTAGGCAAGTAGCCTCCAGTACCTGACACACGCCGTCGACTTTTTGGGTGTAAGGTTTCCTCACGATGTTTTCCTTCACCGTTCGAGCGAATGTTAAATGCGCCCATAGTATGTCCATTGGTGCACAGCCGGGGATCGAACCTACTACACGATTAATACTTATATATAGGATACTAAGGACAGCATTTATTATCTCCGTTTATGTACATGTGTGCCATAATTTATTCTTTTTTTAATTTTTGAACCTTAACTTTACCGATGCTAAAATAAATATGGTGAAATATGTAATTTAGATAGTATATCTATATACCAATACTATCGGCTTATATTTTTCCGTCCATCGAAGAAAATAAATGAGGAAACATAACAACGCAATAACAGTCAATATAAAATAACTGCAATTTTATTCAGTCTGAAACAAACAATATTTTAAAGCGAGTGTATCCGATATGATACTTGAAATAAAGCTGAGATTCAGTAGAAACATAAAAATTCAAATAAAACTAATTTTACATGAATTACGCTGTGGGTGGTCGTATGAAGTAACGAATGATATTGTATGCATTTTGCATGAGGGAGGTATTATCGAATAGGGAAGAATTTGAATATTCCTATCACCTACTACACATCTCGATGTCGAGATACTTTGATAACTACAAATATAAATATTTTCCAACACTCGAATGTAGCGTTATATTTTTGACAATTGACACAGTAACAAACGTCAAATTATTTATGAGATAATTGCCAATGCAGATACAAAAGCCGCGTTTGCAAAGACCAGTACGACATTTTTTCTTGAGTAATCTATAAACAAAAAGGGGATCAGCTTTAATTGCGAAGAAATTACTATTTCACCGAGAAAGAAACATACATGTGAAACCGTAAATATTAAATATTTATGCTATGATGTCATTTAATATAGTTTCCGAATTTTTCGATAACAATAGTAGGGAACAGCGTATGTATAGCGCAATATGTCATATGGGGCCGCGTCGAACACAAAAGCATTCTTTACTATTATTCGATCGTTAATATTCAATGAAATTATTCACTAAATTTTTGCCTTGACGTCCCGAAATCAAATATCTTTTGTTGTCTGAGCAAAATTATTATGAAAATAGTGCTTATAGTCCATTGAAATAACGCAATTTTATTTATGGGCCATGTAGGGGGGGTCAATACAAGCTTAAACCCAAGTTAGTTTGGTTGGCGCCTTTGTCCCCCGGCCGGTCGCCATTTTGGAAAAATATTATTTAAAAAAAAATTAAGATTTTCGCCGCCATTTTGGATATTGGATAACTCGAGTCTATACAGCGTTTTTTTGACAAGTTTTGCGTGAGGTTTTGTAACCGTACTGTCAGAGGATGGGGTATTAAAATGTTACTCCTATATTTTTTCTTCACAAGGACTTTTTATAAGATGGGGGAGCTACAGGCCGCCCGAAAAGAGCAGTTTTCGCAGCCCATTGACACCCATTTTAGTGAGTCCGTTTACGATCTTTGAGGAGTATGCTATTGTTTTAAACAATTGAAGTTCGTATCTCAGTTTACCAATTTAAGTAGCTTCTTATAATTTCCACCAACAAGTAAAGCTTTTCCTCCGATCTCCAAATCTTCACAATTTTGTAATATAGATCTCCAAACCGATTCGGTTCCGGCGGCCATAATGAAGTGCATAAGATACGGTACACACTCACTATTGCATAACTCATGGTGTTTATGAATTTTATTGTTACAAAAAAATGCAATACTTCTGCTGTCGAGCATGCTTTACACAAATCCAATGACATAATTAATTTAGGTTGCCAGATATCGATGAATGTGATATAATGAAGAATATAGCAAAAGAGTTAGGACTACTAATTCGAATTGAAAAATCAAGTAATTAACTAAAGCAAAAACGTAGTCGTTACATTTAAATATAGTATTGATATTTCAAGTAGTGTATGGTTGTATGGTTTGTATACGTAAAACTAATATGGTCCGTATAAAGTTGTATGGAAGCCATCAAACTCACTAGATTATAAGGTATCAAAAGCGCCTCCAATTAATAGGCCTCAATGCCCCTCAATAGTTCGATAGGCAAATAAGAGCTATTCAATTTATAGTCATTATAAAATATGGCGCTGAGAAAGATACGGGGCGGGGGGTTGCCATAGTTACCGGGTTGCTATAGGTGATTCCAATTGCCTCGGCATCCGGCAACCTCCTAACTTATACGACACAAGTTATAAGATCTATTTAATATTGTTAATAAATATAAATACTTTTTATTTAGACCTTACCTCTTTGATATATAAATAGAAGTATAAACCTAATCAGCCCTTTAAACAAATAGACTACATGATTTTTTATTAAGTTTTGACCGCGAAGAGTGATTACTAAATCATTGTTGAATTATTCGTTCATATTCATACGAATGTTACGCACAAATTAGGGAATTAAAAAAATATAATTCAACGTTTCCGTTATACAGGTAAAAGATTTTTGAAGTAACACTTCTTTAAGCGCGTTATGAAAAATTTATGAGAGTGAAATTTTACGATGCGCGCGCACCGTTACACAAAATTAACACAATGAAGTTGCCCACGGAAGATGCTACGGCATTGGGCATAATTTAAAAATAACATTCGAATAATAATATAATTTATGTTACACTTAATGTAAGATAATAATAATAATTATTTATTTATTTAATTTTTCAAATGTAAACTGAACTTTATTGATATAATGACTCCTTTTCCAGTATTTGATTATTTAATTGTAATTAATTATTTGCATGCAATCAAAAACTATTTTTAATAATGCCAAAGAAGTATAACTTCTTACGCGCGTACATAAGTACACGCACCCTTTTTTTTTAATGGTAAACATATTCTTTAAGTGTTGTTTTACTTTACCGCCTATGGCGTTCAGAGATGTAGTAAGCAAATAGATTAGCTGTCTAGAAAATACGATTTGGTGATAAATAGATAGATACTTAATTTCTTTAGAAGTCGAGAATACAAAAATCGAACGGAAAACAGATTAAAAATAAACGCTCTCATTTTTAGTCTTGTCCCACAACTTTTGATATCCAAGTCCTCATTACGAGTTGAACAACAAATAAACAACGGACGATATCGTCTTCTCCATTTATGAACGATATTTACTGAGCGTCTTACTCGATTCGTAAGAGCTACTACTCTTTCTTTTCTATTCACTTGCTATGGCACGCGTCTTACTTTATATTGTACAATTATAATAGACAAATATCAACTAATATTACCTAACTACTTTTTTCTAATTAATTCTAGGCTATTATGAGTCAATGGAAAATTTAAGGTTTCGTTGCGTGCACTGCGTTACGCAAACATTATATTTGATAGTATTTTTTCTCTTTAAAACTAAAGGTAACCAATATTTGCGAAGATGTATTTTGCCTTATCAAAATAAGTATTTCAGTTCAAGTGATCAAGTGGTAGGTAGGTCCACATTTGTAATGCCAAGGTGGGTTAAAAAGTATACATGTTGATTGGAACTAATACCTTTATATTTCCGCACCTACGTTTTCCAATCATATTTTCGTTTGACCCTTGCAATCCACGTCATAGTAAAGTATTTAAAGCATTAGTGAATGTTAAAGTTATGTGGTGTTAAATTAAACCCAAGTCAAGTTTTTTCTTTACTTTATTTTTGATTATTATTCGCCCTCCGTCTTGTCTATCTAGAACATTTCAATTCAATTATGTTGCAAAATAGTTAAGCAAAATTAACATTAAATTAGCTAATTCAAGGGACAAGCGAATCAGCCCGACAAAAATGAGTAAAATGCATTTTTTAATATAATTTAAATAAAATTTTAATTCCTTTACAAAATGTTGTACAGAAAGTGTGTGTGAAATATGAATGGCGGCAAAACCCAAAACATACCGCGCATTCGCTGAAGCGAGTACTGCCACAGATAATATTTAAAATATTTCTTCAATGCGTTAAAAATGGCGCGCATAAAAATTTGTTAATAGAAAAATATTTTTATGTAATTTCATTTTGAAATTTCGGAATATCATCGTAATGTATATCAATATAATTGTTTTCATGTTTAAAAAATAATCGTACTATAATGCCTAAATAGATTAGAGACAATAAACTTATTTTAAATTTAATATTAAAACGATAAATTTAGTAAAGTGACATCTATGGTCAGCTGTGGGAACTAGAGTGAAGCTGCAAATTGTGGAACGTCGTAGTTCTTAAAATGTGCGATGTCGCTAGTGTGCAGCGAAACTAACCACACTGCAGTAACTGAAGCTGTAGGTAAATCATAGATGGCGCAACTTTACTTTATAAATACGAATAGCACAATATTACTGAATATACAATTGAGATGACTCTAATTTGAGTTTTTAAACTTAGTGGTATAAGTTATTTTGTTAATTATTTATGTGATTTTATTGCGTATTATTGTTGTTATCAATTAAGTTTTATTTACGTAAATTAATATTTTTTTGGAACTTACTAGTTTATATAAATATTAAAGCGTAATTTTATTTTATAACTTGAAGCTTAGGTATTTATACTTAGGGTGTCTTTATATTAGGTCATGCTTAAACTTGATATGGTAAATTTTAGAAAGATAAACCCTTAGGGATCAAAAGTACTACATTTAATTTAAGATTAAGATTCGATCGGTACGGCAAAATATCAGGTAGGTTTATGATATAAAACCATAATGAGAATATTGGTTGTAACGGTTCAATACAACGCTGTAGTCGACACCACAGCAATATTCGTTGTTACCAGGGCTGGATTTGACATTTCCTTTATGTGAAACAATGAGTATTAGTTTTAAAAATAAAAACATTTTATCAGCTTTATCACAACAAAAACGTGTTTTTAAATAAAATTTTAATGTGGATTCTGTATAAAATTAACTATTTTTTTAAATATTTTTCTTATATTATTTAAAAATATCCAACTATGCTAGACCTTGTAACAAAATGATTGTACTTTTAAATAAAACACTAATGAATATAATCGCGAAATTATCACATTATTATATATTTCGTTTCGCGTAAATTAAAGGAGCAAGCACGCAAATACAAATTCTTTTACAGTACTTTAAAGACTGTACTGAGACGACTTTTAAAGACGAAAAGGATACCTATAATGTTTAGTCTCCACGTTATTTTCTTTTAAATTTTTTTATGGCTCTGGCACGGTTTGTGCATTAGCCAGCGTCAAGTATAAGATTTTTATAATTCGTGCTTTTTGCCCTCAAAGCGTTGCCTCCCAAAGGCCGAGAACAAATATAAATTAAATTAAAACTTGCCCTCGAACCGGGAACCGAACCCGGTACCCCTCACCTAGCTGACACTTAATAAGACCGCTAGGCTATGAGGCCCCTTTTCTAGTTATGGCTTCGAGCTTCGATTTCCAAAATCCAGCCCTGCAAACTCCAATCGTGAACTGCAATGTAAATTCAGTCTTGGTGTATGTGGGAATATACACGTGCTAACACAAACACGATTTTTGGGGTGAGGATTTTTTAATTACCGGAATGAAGCGTATTTTCAATGTAAATATTTATACGTAAATTGGAAGTATGGATCATGAAAACTGATGGTTTTGGCGTATCCAGTGCGTGACTGTAATTAACAATTATAACTACAAGCTACAGAATTATATAATTTCTGTCAAAATGGTCAAATATTTATACTGTTTTCTTTCAATACACCAAGTAGATAAGGAATGGAAAGCCATTGCAAGCGTGTCGCATTTGAAACAGTTTCAGCAAGTGATTCGTTTGAATTAGATTAACTAATTTTATTATATACCAAAACTTCTTTAAAACTCAGTTTCATTCGACAACCTTTCATTTAACGATATACGGTATTAAATATTTATATAATAATAAACGTTGAGTCATCTACATACAATCTGTATAAAAAATAAATCACTGGCGCTACAACCTTCTTAGGTCTGGGCCTCAGATTTCTATATGATTCATGATTATTTGTCAATCTAATAGGCATCCTTCTGTGCATGACACGCCGTCGACTTTTTTGGGTCTAAAGCAAGCCGGTTTCCTTACGATGTTTTCCTTCACCGTTCAAGCTAATGTTAAAAGTGCATATAGAAAGAAAGTCCATTGGTCCACAGCCGGGGATGGAACATGTGACCTTATGGATGAGATTCACACGTTAAAGCCAATAGGCCAACACTGCGACGCACTTGCGAGCCTTCTGGCTTTGTGAGTGTCCATGGGCGGCGGGTATCACTTAATATCAGGTGAGGCTCCTGCCCGTTTGCCTCCTATTACATTAAAAAAAACTGCTCTTACAATACAATCATGTATACTCCGTCTTAATTTATAAAGCCTCCTCGAAAAAAATATTACGGTATATAAAGCATTTTTCGTATGTTGTATTCAATGTGTTGTCTACGAGGTGCGAAACCGGAATAAAATAGAGCTCCTGTATTAGCGAGGTGCAGTGAAATTGCAATGCTTTAGGCGGTGTCAGATACCAAGTGACATTGGGACAGGCGCGCTAACAAATTACATGCTAGTCTGCCGGTTCACACGGGAGCTTTGTGCTTGTTTATCGATTCCTTGCCTAGTTTTTGCGGTTTTCAGCTACTGTTGATTTATTTTAAAACAATTTAGGACATATATAAAAGTAACGGATAGAAAGGAGATTTATTTATTAACATTTTTAGTTGGCTAGTGAGAGACATAGTTGAAATTACACGAAAATTATATTTTTATAGAAAATTTTCATCTTTTATTATTAAACATTTTCAATTTTAATTAAATTAATGATTTACATATTAATAACTAGCTTATACATTTCAATTGGGCGTCTGTTTATGTTTTATTATGGAAATAATAGGGTTTCATACAACCACACACATACATATTTATATAAAATAAAATCATGAATAATTCCAAAGAGACATTTTTCATGATAAAAATACCATGCAGGAATCCTGCTGTTTTTGAGTAATACTGCCACCTATTGACATTGACATTGAAACACACAATATACAAGTAATATAGGTCGGTTATCGAAAGCTGGCGGGTTCACAGTACCCACACTAATGCAATTTCACTCATACACGACGGACAGTCTATTCATGATGAATTTATGATTGTATTTCAGTTTGACATCACGTCTCGCGCTTCTTCACAGACACTACACAAGCACAAAGTGTAAATGTGTTGAAGCCGCCAGCTTTAGTTAACATACCTATACGTATAATAAAAGCTGAAAACTTCAAATATTCCTCTTCCTTATTTCACATTATTTTATATTTATTTCCGCGGCACTTAAAAGCCTTATACCTGTTCCAGCTAAGGGTTTATAAATTACAGCAGTCATTTTTAGCAGGTTTTCGGCAAAATTTATGTGTTCTGTTGGAATATTATTTCGGCGAAACGGATGCGTCAAGGCGATATACGACCCTCGGTCTCATCGCATTTTTGGGCAACTTTAAGATTAAATAAGTAGACTTACTATGTTAAAGGATTTTGTATGTAAGGAAAATAGTTGAACGAATACAAAATCAAATCTCAATATGCTTCAGAAATTACATATACATCTTAGATTAAGATATATTTTACTTATAATTAACCGATTTCAAAAAGGAGAGGTAGTGGTCGTTTTCTTTAAAGACTACACTTACTAACTGGATTCATTAAGAAACTCTGAAAATTCACGTAATATTTATAAACTGCAAAAATCGCGTTTTTTAAATTTTATAGCACTAAAGTAAGCATAATCGAGAACTATTGGTGCATATCCTTTCTAAATTTAATACTTTTTAAGAATTTGAGTTTTTAATAAGAATTTAACATTAGTTGGATATCTAACATAGTCCTCTTTGTACGCAGTTTAAGCAACAGCTAATAGGACAAGATTAAAAAAACTATATCAGCTAGTAATAGTCACAGACTTGAAGCACTTTTAAAAGTTAATGACGGCCTGGTCTAATTGTGCTCCTTATATCATTATTGTCTAAACAATGTGTAAATTAAATTAAGCTTCTGAGCCATTAAGCGCTATCGAAATGTTAATAAGCCCCTCGTTAATTAATACTAATTACCTTATCATCCTCGATGTCTGTATCATGTATTGAATTCAATTGATATGCCGAGAACTTAGCAACAATGGACAGAAATTACATTTGTAATCACAGCACAACATAGATCAAAATTGCTAATATATCTTTCTAACTTTCGCTTTCTAATTAATTGTATGTTATTATTGGATATGAGTGACCTATTTGTTTAGTACCTGCAACTGGGTCATAGGAAAGTTTGAACATCTTTCACACAATTTGTATAGTAGCTTATGATAACATATTATATGTTCAGATAAAAAAGGACAGTATTAGTAAAGTTAATATTATTTAGTATGAGTATTCGACTTTGCTTTGTATGACGAAGGAAATTAATAATAGTAGTAAACTTAGTCACGATGTAAGTGTCTCAGACATAGAAATATTACCTACTGGCCTATAAAGAATGCTGATGAGTAATACACACATAGATAGATAGTTGCTGAAGATAACAAAGTAAATAACATTAGACGGCACTGAAATACCCGTTATAATGACACGGAATCCGTCATAATGTAAAATTCTGATAAAAATAAATGTCACTATTACAAAATAAGCTCGTAAATGAAATATAAATATGTTAATGGGTACAACAAAATATATAAGTCAAGCAGATAAATAAAGTTAATGTATCCCAATAACCCTCCGCCTTTAAAAGGCAATCGTTATCACCCAAATTATAATTGAAACCTCATAAAAACCCATAAATAATTCAGTGAAAAGGATCATTATTGCAAGGGTACAATATTACATCGTCCCTAAGAATGCGGCCGCTTGAAATGCGAGGTGCCTTTTATTTGCTATTCAATGTTCTTGGCATACCATTAAAGCCTTTTGTTCGGAATAAACTGAGAATTTGCTATTAAATTTGTCGAATATACCTTTGAAATATGTGAGAAATTTAATGGTGATTTTTGGAATTTCAATCATAATAAGGTTAAATGATTAAATATTTAAAAGGCAATTGAATCCCACCTATAATATATAGGTAAAAATAATAATAATGTGATATGTTGATTTCTAATCTTTTCTCATCAAGATACATTCACTTAACGTAAAAAATCACCATCGGAGAAAATTTAATAATAAACTGTTAAAATTTGCGCACCCAAAATTTGTCGACACCTTACAAAGCTTACATCGAAGCCTGAAAGGGGATTTAACACATTCCTTTACGCCCCAGAATACACAGTGATCGCAAACATTTGTGCGCTCACCTATGCTCCTTTTGTAGGCCCCTTTGTTGACACAAACAGGCCAGACCATGCAATGCACTTTATTCAATCATCGGGGTCTTTGGTACCCGTCAGCGTCTTGCGATTTGAAATTCAAATAGTAGATAGTTGGGGGCTACTGTTTGTAAATTCAGTAGCAAACTCAAAGAAGAACGTGGATATAAAATAAAAGTATACGAAATTTATGCAAAATATATTTATGATAAGATCTAAGTCGCATATTTCAAGTTATTTTGCCTGTTAGATTTTTTTTATAAAACGAGTGTTTGATAATTACTAATCGTTTCTTAACTAATAAATAATTTGATTTTGTATTTATGTATGTTTGATTATAGATGATAGGGGACAAGTCTTTGTTTTTATTTATGTTCTTATTATTAATTACTTAAAATGTCATGTGGAACATGGTGTAATGGTTGCAGCTCCTTACAACCGTTGTGTAAAAAAAAAAAAAAAAAAACATGGCGATTAAAAAGAGTGGCGGAGAGTTTATTGCCAGTTCTTCTCTTCCGTTCTACGCCCTTGATTTGAGAACTGGCAGTAAATGTAAAATTAGAAGCATTAATATTTATATCTTTAATGACGAATCACAAGTGTACATTGTGTTACCTACGTGAATAAATGATTTTTGAATTTGAATTTGAATTTGAATTTATAACTAAAAAATTTTTAAACCGTATATTTAACAAATCTCTCTATTTCCGCCTCATTTTAAGTGTAATAGGAAAAATATAGAGTAAAAATTGTAAAGAAATGGCAAAGGAAAGGTGCAGCGCAAAGTGCTTTTGTGGAGTAAGTTTTGCGTTCTAAGGGTTAGACCCCAGTCGTAGCGACAAAGCTTTACAAAGGTTAACCCCACGGCGAGCGATTAGAAAATGTGAGTGCATATTCGTATAATGATTTGCTTTCATTTAATATTGAATTTCTGACATTTACCTTTATGGCAGAAATTTTACTATTGATACTATTGAATTGCGGTATTCGTAATTGGTCAATTTAACGGAATGCTAAAATACGTATATAATGCGAAGTACATTAATATTTCCAGAGTCCTCTTTCTTCTCAATCATCATAATCATCATCATAATCATCGGCATGCGGTACACATGTCACCTGCTTCCAATACTTGATACTAGTAAACCCGACAGACGTTGTCCTGCATGATATTTCAAGCAATTAGTAAAGCAAAGTATGAAAGTACCGACTGCAGCGCCACCTGCCGGGATGATTTGTGAATCTAAACCATTCCCAGATCCCATTGAACACACATAAAAAAATTTCATCAAAATCGGTCCAGTCGTTTGAGAGAAGTTCAGTGACATACACACTCACAGAAGAATTATATATATATAAAGATGAGGCAGTATTTGCTACAGGATATACCTATTACATACGAATAATTTGAATCGATCGTTTTTTTTGTTAGATAGTGTATGTAACGATAAAAGCTACAATTGAAAAGCCCCGGAGCATAATGTCTTATGAATTTGTAAAAAGTTCTTTATTTTTAATAAAGGCTACCTTATAAAACTTTAGTATTCCTATGCTTGGCAAGGAAAATAATTTATAGCCGAAAAGATACCAACAAATAACACGGACTATATAAACTCAATTTCCATGAACATACAATTGATTCAAGCTATACGCTTGTACTAAAGTGATTGTATTTCTCACAACCAATGTCTTTGAATGCCAACAATAAAATTGGTGCAAAGTTACCATGAATATATTGTTGAACTCTTTTTTGAAGTGAAACTTCTTTATCGGGGTTGGAAAAAATTTAGTGTAACATTTTTTCGTTACGTGTCACATTTTTCGGTTACGCGTCACATGTTTCGGTTACGCGTCACATTTGACCGTTACGCGCGTCTTTTTCCTGTCCCTACCACGGTTGATTCAAAGAGATTCTAAACCATTAATAACAAAAATGTATAATAACGATAACAATGATACCTACTAAAAATTCTATTAAAATTTATGAAATTCTGTAATAATCTTAGTGGTAATAAGGTAAAATGAAATAATTGTATTATTTGTATTCAAGTCTGTGATATTAAAAGCCTTTTGTTAAACTTAATCTAATTTAACTTTATTTAACCAATTTCTGTAAAGTTGCAGATAGATAATTTTTCGAAAAATAAGGTCATAAAGAAGTTTCACATCTAACGTGTGTACACTAGTACACGCACATTTTTTTTATATACACCGAGGTGCTCTTGGTCCTGGCCTCAAATTTTTGTATCTTTATCGTTTTTTTTTTCATAGGCAAGTAGGTGATCTCCCTTCTATGATTAACACATGCCATCGACTTATTTTGGTCTAAAACATGTCGGTTTGCTTATAATGTTGTCTTTCACCGTATGAGCGAATGTGAAATTCCACACATAGAAAAAAGTCCATTGGTGCACAGCCGAGGTTAGAACCTAAGACCTCTATATATACATATACAACACTGAATTTAACGTTAACACGAAGTTTAAGCTGTGGTAAATTATATATATAGGTTATAAGTACGTAAGTATTATATTAGAGTGATAACCATAAATAATAATTTACAATAAAAAATATATCTACGCCAAAGAATATTACACATTTTGTGCCAGCGAGGTAAAATGTATAATTAAAAATTATAGTTATTTAACTCCATAATTACACCAGTTTATAACGAGATGTTGTGAAATTCTTAAAGAATTGGAATGGAAAGGGATTTGTTTTTCACTGAAATTTGCCTTTTAATTATTCATTAATTGTATGGGTGGATCGTGAAAACCACAAGTCAAATGTAAAATCAATTTAGTACTTACCGTGGGTAATATGTTTTATATAGGGCAGAGAGGGTGGCAATTTCACGGAAGATTTACCAATATTCTTAGCTTGAATATATAAAAGAACGTTACATATAGTACTCTGTATCAGTTAGTAAGGATAGTACATAAATTACACAAAATAACATATGCAGTGATTAGAAAAGGCAGCACGCCAGTCATTTGTTTTTTTTTAATATCCCTGTTCATAATCGAAAATATTTATATAAAGTTTTTATTAAATTTTATGGATCTAACAGTGACTATTAAACAAGTAGAAGTAAGAAAGTAAGCGAACCCAAATCTACTCTTTGGGCTTAATTTGTTTTAAGTAAAATTATTCACAAATATTTACCATTGGCGTTAAAATATGATGAACTTCGTTAATTCACATTTTTGTGTAAAATATGTATAATTTCTTTATATGTATTTAATTTATCTCTCTTTATAATTTCTATTCCGGATATTCAGTGTTTAAGGTAATACTTTAGACCAAGATATGTATAATTATACGAGGTTATACTCGTAATAACGCAAACAACAACAGTTTAATAAATACCATTGTGATTTTGTCGTACAAAAATACATTTGAATATTATATAGAATATTATCTTGAACCCTTGCAAATCTTTCTCAGATATACTCGGGCTATACTTAGGAGCGCGTGGATACCACAATTCTAGATGTGGCTTTACAATTGATAAAATCTCATGAACAAACTAATATTTGTTGGTAATATGACCGCTCATACAATAATAATCATAGCAATGAGTACAACAAAATAACATTTTTTGAAAGGATAACTCAATAGCCTGGCTGGTGCATGACTCTTCGTTCAAGTAATTGCAAACACATTTTTATATGAATACCAAATATATTACAGGGCGTATTTTTCCTGACGTTAAACTACTGGCAAGTTATGCAGAACAAAGCCAAATTATTTTCTTAAAAAAACCTACCGCACTTAAATATTGCGTGCAAATTTCATATCCAGTAATTTTAACTCGCCACCCGTATCAAACACTCGTTTGAACGAAGTATGGAGTCAAAGTATATCTCAAATGGCTGCGAACACCGAGAGAACGGCTTTAGGAACACTTTTTCCCATTTCTGTACGAATAAAAAGGATTCTGAGCTCATGACTTTTGTTACAACCAAACGTTTTTGCAAAGAACGCTTGAAATTGTGAAACGCTTAGCCTAATAACAACTGACTGGTTAATATCGTTCTAAACTTTTTAACCATAAAAAATAATTGAACTAAAGAGCAGTATTGGCCTAGTGGCTTCAGCATGCGACTCTCATCCCTGAGGTCGTAGGTTCGATCCCCGGCTGTGCACCAATGGACTTTCTTTCTATGTGCGCATTTAACATTCGCTCGAACGGTGAAGGAAAACCTTGCCTTAGACCCAAAAAGTCGACGGCGTGCGTCAGGTACAGGAGGCTGATCACTTGCCTATTAGATTAACAAATGATCATGAAACGGATACAGAAATCTGAGGACCAGACCTATAAAGGTTGTAGCGCCATTTATTTATTTTATTATTTTAAATAATTAAACTATCATATGAGTTCTAATATTCAATCACTGCATACCTTATGAACCATGATAGTGAACAAAACAAATAAATCAGTGGCGCTACAACCTCTTTAGGTTTGGGCCTCAGATTTCTGAATCTGTTTTCTGTTTCATAATATTTTTTTTCAATCTAATAGGCAAGTAGGTGATCAGCCTCCTGTGCGTGTACGCTGTCGACTTTTTGGGTCTAAGACATGTCGGTTTCCTCACGATGTTTTCCTTCATCGTTCGAGCGAATGTTAAATGTGCTTAAAGATAGTGAATAACGTGAAGTATAAAATCCTTTAAACAAAATTCTCGAAGCAGGACAATATTTTATCACATTTTTATTCATTAATTAAGGTATCGGCTCATTAATCTAGCCTTCGCAAAGCAGGTGTTGGACACGGCACCTCGAATCAATTATCCATTGACGTACAGTTTGTTGCTTATCCTAAACGCTGTGACATTAACGAGCCATCTGTTGTTAAGCTAATTAAGCTTGGCTTAAAGTTAGAAGACTAAAGGATGATTCAATAGATGCACAGGTTAATTAGTTTTATAGAAGCATAAGCTTTATGCTGGCGGGTACTTAGCAACGCCAGTGAGCTCGAACGAATTACCGATCTTTTAAGAATTATTACAAAATCACACACTTTTTTTATTTTTTTGCTTTAAATTTTTATCCCGAAAACCAATTTATGAAAAAGGCAATTATTGGAACATTATTATACTCGTAATTGTGTCGTACGTCTTAAAGAACTTTTGTAGTAAACAAGACAGGATGTGATGAGATTCTGGAGGAATAAAGGGATGTCTTTAAATATTATGGGCACAGTTTTGCCCAAAACGACTTTGTTATTTTTCATAGCGTCTCGTAATGACTTTAGGTCATCTTTGCTCGTATTACGTAATGTATTAATAAATTGTGTGTCGAGGAATGATTAATTATAATTATTTCTTAGATGTTTGTCTCTAAACAAAATTGGGACGGGCAGTGATTACCATGCAAGAAAGTGCTGTGCATGTTTTTATATTTTTTTAACATATTAAATGTATTTTTGTGTATTTAAATTGTAGAATGTGTATAAGGGCCTTTAAACCACCAAGTTATTAGATTAGTTACAAAAAGGGTTAAAATGTCATAAAACCTTTAATTTATTTTTAATGTTTTTACGTAATTAAAACTACCATGTTACATGTTAATTGCGAGTATTTATATTTTAATTTAAAACGTCCGCTTAGCGACCTAGTAGTTGAGGTCTAAGACTGCATTGCGTCTCCACAATGTCGATTTAAGGTCAGGCCCTTAAAGCTCGGAGGAATAGAGACCTTGCTACGTAAAAGGATAATGTACTCAATTGAAATATTCTAAACGTAAAGCGGACTATATTAACTATATTTAATATACTTCCTTTTATAAAATTACAAATTATTTATGTTAACTTGTTTAACTATTTCACATTGATATTGTTTAATATTTAATCTGATTTTAAGCTTATCTGGTTTACGGAATCCAAAAAAAGGAACTCCAGTGAATTGTGACACTTACACAATTATTTATGTTGAATTTAAAATTAGAAAACGTCTTGAATTTTCGCATCTGTTACAGCAAGCTTGTTTATATTTTCCTGATTGGTTATGTGGCAGACGCAGTTTTGGGTCTTTTTTTAAAACCTTCAACACGTTGATTTAGTAGACCAAACATATCTGTTTCATGAACATATATGTTTTACTTAACCGAACGATTGTTAATTGCGCAATATGAAAATAATGTCATACTTGTGAATCGTATTACATATTATGTAACAAGTTTTCTACGTTACATAATATGTAATATGTTTTTTTTAGAGAAAATGCTATCTACAGTTCAAGTAGAAGTGAAATAAATCAAAGGTCGTGCTACAACACAATCACACTTAAATAATGATAAATTAAGACTTAAAATTTCAAAAATAAGCAAAACATTATAAAGTCGAGGCACGCTACGCAAACATAATAAAAGCAGATTGAGTCGTAGGGCGCCATTATGCAAATTCTTGCAGATTTAAAATTTCACCCTCACACCTTATTTGATTATGATACTTATAATATACCTGCTTTTGAGGTAGAAAATATTACAATACCTCAATTTACTTCCCTTACTTCATAATGTTTGAATTTCTAAATTTATTTATTTGACTTGAGAAATATTCTCAGTCGAAACTTTGTGCTAAGCATGAATCTAACGTTTTAAATGCCATGTTCGGGGGTTATACTTAGTGCTTAGTCTTGAATGTGACACGTCCCCTTCAATTAGTAATAATATAAAGCTATTATAGGAGCTTATACAATTTATTTAGACTTAAAACAATTGATAAAATAATATTTTAGATATATTTTTTTATTTTATGTATATTTTACTAAAAGAGTCATCAAAACCTTTTGTATTTGATGAACCTTTTTCAATATGCTGTTGGGCTGATAACATAGGAACATAATACAAAAATAACAGAACCTTAACAAAAAAGATTCACCATCACATTACGTTGTTGAAGCAATTCATGCGGGCAGGTATTATAATAAAAAGCTGTTTTTATAAAAGCTGTGACATGTATCACTTATTTTTAAGCTCAATTTAGCTTTTTGTGGCCCCTGCGTGATTTTCAATAATGCTTTGAAGCAAATTAATTAGTCAAGCCTATTTTATAACATGCAATACTTTTAATGGTTTTACTATCAAATGTACTGCGTATAATTTTTCATTATTAATAAAATAAAGTTCGTTAATGTGTTCTGAGTATATAGTTAGACAGTTTTCATAAGCAAAGGGAAATCCTTTCAGAACTTTCTCTATATATATCTAGTATATTAGCATTAAGCATCATTATTTTTAACCCGACAATTACTTATGACTTCAGCTTGATCGATTCAAAAGTCCAATATCATAAGTTCGACATGAGCTATAATGGATGAAAAATTTTTCACTCTTCCCGTTGTTTCGTTATGGAACACATAAATATTTCAGGCTGACACCGAACATCCATCATTATAAAACTCAGATGCGATACATACAAAGCACTTATAGTTGGAGATCGATTGAATCTTTGATGTATTGTAATAATAATTGAACGCATTTCTCATTTTCGTTTATATTTAATAATGTTTAAATAATTATTAAAAACATCCTTAATAAAGATAATTTTTATATTGAATATTGAATACGATAATATTCTAAATACTCTAACAAAATTCATAAATGTCGTCAACTAACGTCGTATACAAATAAAGTGGACTAAGTAGACCAAATAAATATGCAAATTGAGTGTTTCCCAAACTTTGACGAAGTAAACTAAAGTTTTATCCGTTGCCCAGGACTGATTAGCGCTTGGATAGAGGCTAAAGAAAAAGCGATATAATGTATATTTTATAAATAATTTTGTGCTCCTTACTTTTTCATACAGACATCGCAGCCTACATACCATTCTGGTTTGAGCCTACCTCAGAAATCATGGGTCTCTGAGATCCATTGTCTTCTAGGCAGGCTTAAAGAGTAATTAGTAGTAATTATGTTAAAAGATTGCGTCAGAAAAGGCAGTATTCTTATTACTTTTAATCAGTTCACACCATTAAGCACACTATATAAAGTACATTTTCGTGGCGTTATTGAAAGTTCGAAATGGTTTTAAGTTTAAATAATTTCGTGGACCGCTTCGGGTAAATATACTCTGTGGAATGGAAAGTTTGGGAAAAACTTAACCGTACGAAACTTTCAAGAGCATATCAGGCGAAACAAATTTTTGATTAATATTACCGCGTTAAACAGTTCTTAAATTTAACACTTTTGTTTATATGTGTACACAGTTAAAGATAAAAACCGATATTTGTATTTAAAACATTTGTCTTAGGGAGCGTTCAAGTATTACGTCTCGCAATTTTTGGACGTTATTGACCCCCCCCCCTGTAACGCGCCGTAACGTTTTTCTGTACCCAATAGTAAAACGTGACTCTTTATACCTAAAAGTTACCATTATGTGGTGTAAAGTACTAGAAAGTCGAAAATAATATTTACAAAAACGCGTAATTTAATCCCCACCCCGCATCGTAACGTATTACAAGAGAACCAAAAATTCGTTACGTAATACTTGAACGCTCCCTTATGCAATACCTTCGTTTTGCTTATTTCTTTTTCTCATAGTTTAATGTTTTAGTAAAATTATTATTAATAAGGTTTTTATATAGTTAACTTGAATAGTTAAACTCACATTTACAACTGCAGTTTTGTATTACTTTTATTACAATGACAAAAAAACTTTAATCGTATTCTTATAACTTTATGACTTTGATGAATTAAACTATAAGGATACATAGTTGTAAAGAAATATATGGGTTTGTTTACTTAAACGAAGTTTACGTTACCCGCTTAGACAATAAAATCCAGCAATTCTTACCTGTAAAAGAAAAGAATCAAATTAGTCTTCAAAGAGCAACTTAAACTGAAATGGACGTAATAAAGTGATAGAGAAAGCTCGCTATTTCTTTTGTTAAAAGGCTTTTAAAGGTTCTTTGACGCGAACGGCAAGGTCGCAGCGCCGGTCGTTACGACGTCTGCCGAACTGACTTTCTTATAATAGTTTGAGATAACTTGGTATTGTAAAAGTTTAATTTAAGGTGAATTGTAGAAATTTAGACATACGGTAGATATGTACTAATAACACTTAGTAATTACCGCAAACCCCAACTAAACCGTCCATTGGTTTATCCGATCTCAACCATCCGATAACAACCAGAACGATAAATATATAGTTATATATGTTTGCGGATTTGTTAAGTGTTTGTTACTAAACAATAACCTAACAAAACTTAACCTAAACATATAATATACCTTATATGTCATTTAAATACCCGTTTTACTTTTCTTAGTTTTGTCTTATTGTAGAGTAACTAATTAAGCAATTTAATTCAAAATATGAATAACTGAGCTAACCTTTAAAAATCTCAATACTATATCCAGAATAAATGTTAAGAAAAAACATGTGATTTCATTACAACCGTGGTTGTATATTACACAGTAAATAGGTTTTATTAATTCTGAAGATGATAAAATTTGTGTAACTCAGTTACGAGATTAAATTTCGACTAGCTGACGATTGATTTATTATAGCTAAGAGCCGAACTCGTTTTTTACTAAATAGCTTAAGTAACCATTAACTCTCGATTAATGACTCCAAGAACTAATGAAAGACACGTTTTTATAAATGCCTACAAGTTTTAGCCTAACAATAAAAAATGTTTGGATTTAATTTCCTTAGGCGTCAGTATTATACTATGTAAAGAACACGAATTTGCAATCCGAAAAAGCCGTGAAAATTTATCCATTACAGCGAACCGGCCGCCTATTAGACAGTAAAAAAACAATCGTAATTTACGTTCAGCGTACAAAATTGCAATCCAGTTATTACGCCCTAACCACAATTACGTGTAATTGAAAACTGAGTGGTCGTTACGGCGCGGTGTGACGTCAGCCAGCATGCAACTGTGTTGAAAATATTGCACTACTAATGTAAACATTTAATGGTTGAAATTTTGATGTTCTCATTTTGTTTTCATAACATTAAGGAGTAACATGTTTGTGAAATTGGTTATGGAGCACGGCACGCTAATTATGTTGTTTTATGCTTTTAGCCGAATGTTACATTTTACAGCTTTTAATTTTGTGTTTTTAATTTTATTTTACTCCAACTTTTAAACCATTGCAATGCGTAGAGAAAATACTATTACTAATATGTTTATTGAGCAATAAGTTTTTTATGCACTTAATCATATATCTCAATAAAAGAAATGAAACCTATCAGATAATTAAATTCAATGCTTAGTACACGCAAACAGTTTATGAAGTCTCTACGACGTAGACATGCCGTAACAATACTACGTTGTAGCTGTAAAAGTGCTACGTGCTACAATTGTACTGGGGTGTAATCAACGCAATTCAATAACTAAACATTGTAATATATCAATCGTATACTAATATATATATAATCCCGTAGGTACTAGAAAAGGGACAAGTTAAAAGTTCCCATAACCGATAAGCATACATGGTGAATTCTATGAAAGTTGATGAAGCGAGAGAGGTATCAGGACCGTAGCAAGTGGAGATATGTGGTCTGTTTCTATCCCTTCGGGAAAAGGCGTGAATATATAAATACAAATAAATAAATTAACTTTTAAATCTAAGTTTTCAGTTGAGAATGCCTCAACACAATATTTTATTTATGCATCAAACATTTAAATAGAGAAAAATAAAGTTTAACCTATTAAAATCTGGAAAGACGCTTTCTGGTAAAAGGTAAGGCTGCCTACGCACTGGCGACCATAGACGCGGCCAGGCCGCCGCGGCCATGGTCGCCGGTGCGTAGGCAAGCGCGACATGTGGACGGCCGAAAAATTTGCAGTCGACTTCCAAGGATGTGTCAAGATGGACGTGCAGAAGATAATCACGCTAACTGTGCTTGTGTATTTACTACGAAAACGAAAACGGAAGATTTCACGTAAAAGACAGTTTTGGGTGCATCCATTACTTTGCGAGAGAAAGACTAAAGGATTATATTATACTTATTTTTTGGATTTAAAAATGTATGAGAAGAGATTCTTTAATTACATGAGAATGTCAACGAATACTTTTAACCTGTTACTGGATACAATAAAACCAAAAATTACTGGAACTGGTAACAACTATCGGAAATGCATTCCAGCAGAAGAAAAATTAGTAATAACAATAAGGTAAGCTTTTTCTTTTTTAAATACAGAATGTTTAAAAAATACGTGATATATTTTAAAGGATGTTTCGGAATGGAGTATTGTGTACAGGAAAAATAAAAATAATGTGATAGGGCCTTTTTTTTACTTAAACTGCTAAACGGATTTTTTTGTAAATTTGAATTATACAAGACTTGATTCTGAATCACCCTAAACCACCACTGTTGCGTTTTTCACAACAACCTGTATAATTCATTGACCAAGGTTTTGCCACTTTAAAAAATTTATGAACTATTGTTCAGTAGTATTCTACTTTACGACTTTGAAAAGGAGAGGAAAAGGGCTTGCTTATAACATGTTTTTAAATATTAAAAAACTGAAGTAGATAATCAAATTATTTGTATTTTCATAACTTAAAAAATGGCAATTGTGAACAATTAATCATTCAAATTGGGAAATAGGTCTATCATTTCTGAATTTTGAGAAATATCAGAATAATGAGTATGAGTATCGCTGTAATTTGAATCATCTGATATCCTGTTGGTAGTAGAATAACCTGAATAGTTCGGTTGGTATTTTTCTATAATTTCCATGATTTCCATTTTCGCTTTGGTCTTCATTGCAGCAGGGATTGTTTGAAATCTTTTGAGGAGGGATAAAAGAAACAGTCTGTCACAATTTGAATCATTCTGTGTAGTCGCTATGGTCTTATGCAGAACTGAAATTAGAGGGTCTGTATCGGATTCTTCGTTTGGTATTTTTTTCTTCCTTTTTGTTCTAAGCGACTTTGATGCAGACTGTTGAGTCTCAAGATCAGAAGATCTTGCACTTTCATTTTCTTGACTTGCCTCTTCGAGACTATTTTCTGTTGCGTTTGTGTCCAGCACTGATTTCAAAAACAGTAATTGGTTGAAATAGGTGTATTGTGATTTACGTTTTGCAGCAGAACCACTTTTGACATCTTTAAGACGGCGCAGCTCTCTTGTGAAACAGTCTCTAAGGTTTTTCCATCTTTTTTGGAGAGTAATGCCTGTAAATCAATAAATAAATGTAGTACATATTACAAAACTAATATTATGTTTATTAATGTGAATTTTATTTTCAGGTATTTGGCTACTGGGTGTTCTTTATCTCATATAAGTCATGAATACCGTATAGGGCTTCCTACAGTATCGGAAATAGTATTTGATGTTTGTGAAGCAATATGGGAGATATTAAAACCAATTGTGATGCCACAATTGACCAGAGATAAGTGGATTCAAACGGCTGAAGGTTTTCAAAAATACGCCCAATTTCCTAATTGCATCGGAGCCATCGACGGCAAGCACATTAGAGTTATCAAACCACAACATTCGGGATCTCTTTATTACAATTACAAGAATTATTTTTCAATCGTGTTACTTGCAATATGTGATGTAAATTATAAATTTCTTTACGTAGATATTGGAGCATACGGCAAATGCAGTGATTCGTCAATTTACAAAGACTCTGTATTTTATCATAGGCTTTTAAATAATGATCTCGATATTCCGAGCAATAACCCCATCAAAGAAAATGGCCAATCAATGCCGTTCGTTTTAGTGGGTGATGAGGCGTTTTCACTATCGGAACATATGATGCGACCGTATGCTGGGAGAAACTTGAATAATGTAAAGACTAATTTTAATTATCGACTATCCCGTGCCCGCCGCTATATTGAATGTACATTTGGAATATTAGCCAATAAATGGCAGATTCTTCACCGACCCCTAAACGTCAAGAAAGAATTTGCAGTTGTGATTATAAAAGCTCTATGTGTGCTTCATAATTTTGTGCGAGAAAGAGACGGATATGATTTCAAGGACACGTTAACTGTACCAGAGGCTTTATTAGAAATACCTGCATGTTTACCTAATAGAGCAAATAGAACATCAACCGAATATCGAGATATATTCGCAAACTACTTCAGTACCGATGGTCGCTTGCCCTGGCACAATTTGTAAATATATGGGTGCTCGCCGCGAGCCGCCATTGCGCGCCGTAAACAAAATGGCGTCGAACGCACATGCGGTATGAGTAATCTTTTTAAAAAGTTATTCCAATCATTACGAAAACCTGGGAAATTTTAGCAAATAATTGTCAAAACTCATGTGCAAAGCGAAAAATAGTAGAAATAAAATAGTTATACTTTTGACAATTACCTATTTGCTAAAATTTCTTAGATTTTGAATGAACGGAACAACTTTAAAAAAAAATCACTCATGTCACATATACGTGTCGAATGCTACTACAGCACCTGCTGCGTTTATTGTAGTTCATCGCATTATTAATTTACTTAGGCATAATAAAATAAAATACTAACCAAGTTCTGCCTTTTCTTTATCTTCCATGGATTCACCGCCAAATATATCGACCACTTCAAGCCACAACTGCCGCTTAACATCTTTATTGGAGTAATCATTTGATGCTAAATCCCATAAACCTCTTCTATTTTCAACTTCAATTATGAACCTTTCCGTGTCGAAATTGGCCATTGTAAAATAATCACTCTGTAGCTAGCTACACGTCTGGTCGCCGCGGCCGATGCGGTAGCACTGATGAATTTTAATACAGAAGTGATGTTCTCGACGGCCACGATTGGTCGCTGGTCGCGTGGCATCAAATTGGACGCCGCGGCCAACGGTGGCCGCTGGTCGCTGGCCGCTAAGTGCGTAGGGGCTATAGCGATTGCCATATAAAGTCCAGAATTCACTGGCCGCCGCGGCTAGGTCGCGGCGACCATGGTCGCCAGTGCGTAGGAGGCCTAAAGGTGAGAATTATGTCTATTATACGTTTATTAATCTGGTATAATAGATAACAGTCAGGATCAATTTTAAAGATATTTGAACAAGTATTCGTTTATTAGCAGGGGATCAGCCTACAAAAAACTTATGTTTCACCGATAACATAACCCACTGTGTAAGAAATATTAAGTTGTCAAAACAACCGCATTGTCATACAATGAAATATCTTATTTATAGTTAATGCATATCACAGTTCTCAAATACCTTTGAGAAGATAGGACGTATTCATCAGTCACAAGAAACGAAGTTGTAACTCTCGTAACAGGCGTAACTGCAGCGTAAATTTAATTGTTTTCTCTTTAAAATTCTCAAAACGCATCTCAAAGACTTCCGCTCAGCGGCAGCCCTTCACTCGAAAGCTCTTTTGTTGTAAACTAATTTTTAATTGGATGGCACACTTTACACATTCAACTTCTGTAAATTTTGTGAGAACTAAACGATTACTTAATATTTTGAAATAAGTTATTCGAAATTTTCTTCAAATAATATAACAAAATAAGAATAGAATATATTAAGAATAGTACAAATTATATTGAAGAATGAGATTATTAATTTATTCTAGTTTGTTTCAATATATGACGATAACAATGACATGATAAAGTAGAAACGTTTATTACCATACATACCAATAGACGGCTCATTGGTCTAGTGGTTAGTACCCCTGACTGCGAATCCATGGATCCCGGGTACGATCCCCGGCTGAGACAAACATCGTTGTGATGAGCATTTGGTGTTGTGCTTAGGTCTTGGGTGTTTAAATATGTATGTATATGTCTATCTATCTATAATATGTATGTATATCCCTTGCCTAGTACCCATAACATAAGCTTCACCAGCTTAGCATGGGACTAGGTCAATTGGTGTGAATTGTTCAATCATATACCACTACTAAGTGTACTTTTTAAATGGCTTTAGGATTGAGAGAAATGTTCCTCTTCATTTATTTGTCGTGTCGGAGCGCGTGACGTCATTAATTGAAACAAAGTAACTCACTTATCTAACGTACTCTCAACTTGGTCGGTTCGTTTGCAAAATTGTGTTATCTGCCTCTACCTTTGGAACACGTTCAATTACCAGCTCTGGTTACAAATGTTAGGCTTCAGCGCCGGAAATTATTAGCCGTTATAAACATTTATTTGCAAGAAACTTTAGCCTTAACTTTTATTATGTTATAAAAACCTCATTTATAGTTTTTCATTCTAAAAGCAGTTTTATGAGCACCATATACACAAACATAAAACAGAACTTGAACCTCTAAAAGCCTGACATATTGGTTTAATAGTATATAATTAAGTAAATTAATTAAAACAATGTAAAAAAAATTACCGCATAATAAAGTTATTTTTAATTTAATCCACTTAATTTCAATAAGAGATGTTTAAATTACAAATAATTAAATAAATAAGTCCGCAATATCAAAGACTGACAACGTTGAATCAAAGTTCACAGAACACGATATTCATTGTACCGTAGTTGTTAATCCGCTAACAAAAAGGGTCTTAACGCTTGTCAGCGGTCCGAGGTTCATTGCCCGACGAGTCACTTACACTCCAACAGTTTCATAATACAGCGAGATTTAATATAGCATTACACATTATTCACAAGATGTTCAGGCTCATAATTTTATTAATTCAGGGTAATGTTTTTGAAAGTGATGTCCGTACCGAAGTGTTTATAAGCTTCGGAATTGGATTTTTATTGGTGTTACTAAATATCACTATTTAATAATTTATATAATATCGTCGTTTTAGGCAAATATTAGTACACTTTATTTTTATTTTTTTTAAAGACAATTCACACCAATTGACCGAGTCCCATGCTAAGCTGGTGAACCTTGTGTAATGGATACTAGGCAACGAATATACATACATATTATAGAAAGATAGACATATAAATACATATTTTAAACAACCAAGACCTAAGCACAACACCAAATCACCAAATGCTCATCACATCGATGTTTGTCTCCGCCGGGGATCGAACCCAGGACCCATGGATTCGCAGTCAGGGGTACTAACCACTAGACCAATGAGTCGTCAAATTTGAGTTACAATTTTTTTTTACTTGTGCTCGTATAAAGGTAATTGCTTTAAGACTTATTTTATAAATAAGGTTTTAAATAAGTTTAAAGGAAATAATGCGTGATATTTTAGGCAATAGCCGAGTCATGATGAAAACTTAAAATGTTATCATATATTAAACAAAGTTTATTAAATCAGATGATTAGTTTTGCAAGAAGAATAAACACGGGGAAAATAAGCGGTGTTGGCAATGCGCCAGCACTGGGTAAAAGAAAAATGTATATAACTGCGATAAAGGTAAAAATGTAGGCAGTCCTTGAGCTAAGCTAGACTCGGAAAATATTTATGCTACATAGTTTATATTCTATTACCTTGGCAGACGGTTATCTTTTAGATAAGTTTTGATTTTTAAAACCATCCTGGGAGATTATTTAGTAATAATCTGTAATGCCGTATAGTATTTTATATGGACTTCCTCCTAATTGATTCACAATGATACCGTTGATAATTTAAAAAAAAATTGTGTAGTACTTTCCAGTATACTGTATACAGTATTAATTCTTAATTAATCTACAGTAATATTATAAAAGGAAAGATTTGACTGTTTGGTTGCATCAAATATAATTAAAATAGGATTTTTATAGAATACTAGCAGACCGGGCCACCCGTTGCTGAGGCTAAGGTTTTTGTTATATTACGTAGTAGTAAACTATTCAAAGGAAATGGTAGAACACCAGTCATGGGGACCACCATGCTCTTTTGGTGGTAATGCCATTAAATTGTAGCTTAGGTGAAACGTTGGTACTTTCGTTACGTTAGAATTGTGACTGTTAAATTTTAAACAAATAATTTGCAATAAAACAATATTGCGGGTATAAATTAAGATGTAAGCTATCCTATCTTTTAAGTTAGATCAAACTGCACACGGTGTGCAGTATGCAAAATGTAATTATATACATACTTATTTAAATCTTAATAACGATACATTCAATAAATTTACTAATGAAATGACTTATTAATCAATTAAACATGTTTGGGTTAATTATAATTGAATTTATATATGTTTCTCTTTCGCGAAAATCAGGTGATTTCCTAATCACACATCGACAAACAAATATTCCAACAAATTTACAATCAACGTGGACCAGAACTTAGTCAACAAACAATGCTTGCATTGTGGACATAAAAGTTAAATTCTGTGTTTCCGTGTATAGGTCTATACGTAACATAGCCGAGTAATTAGTAATGTTCTAAAATCTTGAAGAAATAAACCAAACATAGACATTGTATATTATGTCTTTAAGTTATCATTAAAACAGACAGATCAGATAACTGAACAGGGTGCAATAGGTTCACATAATGTTAAGAGAAACATGGTTTCATAGTGATGGTAGGAGCAAAAAGATCTTATGAAATTTATTTATTTACTTGCTCAACAGTATTCCTACAGCTACTCACTAAACAATATCCAAAAAATTAACACAAAAGCCAAAAACGGAATACACATTCAAACATAAACAAAGCACAGTTTAACCTACATATACAAAAATATAACAAAGTATATATATATATGTATTTATCATAAATTCTAAATTCTAAGTTCTAAGATTCATTGATCATTATAATATATATTTAATATAAAGGAAGAATAACAAATGCTCATATATGGAATAACGGATATTAAGGTGGATGGAATTTCGTATTCTGTCTTGACCTCTGATCACAAAACTAACGTCTTTTGTTTTTTAATATGTATTTGCCGTAATTCTTAATTATTTTTTTGTAATGTGCGCAATTCAAAAATACCAAACATAATTTGCCATACTTCGAGTGAAATATCCATTGCAAAACATGCCCTTAACTGATCCATCGATCATTCGCGGACGTTATATTAAAACTGCCAGACGCCTCATCAATTTATATTAATAAATACTGAATATCTATAGATTTAAACGGAGAAATTGAAAGAGCAGTATTTACTAATAAGTCTAGTAGGATAGGATTACGTAGGAGCTATCTTAGACTGCTCATCTTTGGTTTTATTTATCTTAAAGTTTATTTGCGTTTAGGAGTGTTATTGAAAGCAGTGAAAAACTCGTAAATTAACCATATATACGTATAAATAAATACAATTAAGGTCTAATTGATATGCTTTTATATTTCGTTTCGTTTTGAAGTTTTTTCCGGTATTAGTATTCTCGAGATCTATTGATTTTCATAAAAATTTTAAAATCCCATATTAGCTCGATTTAAAAAAAAATACTAACAAGATTGCCATCTTTATTTACCTTAAAAATGTGGATGCATTGATTATCTAAATACTTCTACGGTATACGGTATAACTTCTATGATACTTATCATACTTTATCATGTTTCTGTTGTTCATCATTTGTTGCATGTTATTGCTTGACAAGCATATTCACACTGTATCTTCACTAATTTATATTAAAATTAAGACTGTTAAAACAAAGAAAAGAACTATGATATTCTAAGAGATAGTTACAATGTAACGCTTGGCACGACTCGCTGTTACTTCACCAAGTACATTTTAATGTGATTTCGCACAAAGAAAATTATTCGGAGACGAGTGAGCTGTAAGAGATTACCCATTTAACTGGATTGAGCCGGTTTTCGAATTCATTCTACCACTTAAATGGACTAGTGTCTAATGTTAAATTTATGTGACACGACCGATCTTTGCAATTATTTAATAATTCCCACTTTTATATTTAATAGAGCAGTGTTGGCCTAGTGGCTTCAGCGTGCGATTCTCATCCCTGAGGTCCCCGGTCCCCGGCTGTACACCAATGCACCTTTCTATGTGCGCATTTAACATTCGCTCGAACGGTGAAGGAAAACATCGTGAGGAAACCGGCTTGCCTTAGACCTTAGACCCAAAAAGTCGACGGCGTGTGTCGGGCACAGGAGGCTGATCACCTACTTGCCTATTAGATTAACAAATGATCATGAAACTGATACAGAAATTTGCGGCCCAGACCTAAAAAGGTTGTAGCGCCACTGAGTATTATATTATTTAATAATTCACGTTACATATTATATATTACTAGCTGTCCCCGCGAACTTCGTTTCTCCATAATGTGATTTTAGTTAGCCTACCTTTTTAGTACATACCAACATGGAACATTTTGGTATGCTACTCCAGAGACTGTTCAGTTTTCTGGAATGAAAACTTTTTAGGTTTTTCTGTGAATTTTTTTCTATATAGTATAGTTCAAGTCATAAGATTTTAATAACAAATAAAAAATAGGGGTTGATCGTAGAGGGGTGAAAATTACGAGATGTATATATTTTGTATGCTGTATCATAAAAACAAAAAAAAATATCTAAAAAATTACAATTACAATTTAGGGGTGGGACCACCCTTATCATTTAGGGGTTTGTAAGATAGATAGTAGCCAATTTTTTTTTTTTTATGTAAAAATGAATAATAAATTTAAAATTTCATCAATGTCATTATTATATTTGCATAAGCCCAATAGACGGAGTTAGTTAATGATTTAAAATAAAATTTAATTACTGAACTAGTGTTAATCTTTATGCTATATGTCCGTAGAGTAAAAACATTTCACAAAAAGTTTAAAGTTCTAAAAGCTTTTTAACAGATATTCAATGAAATTACACAACGATTAATCTTAAATTCAGCGCGTAGACTTATTGTTTCAATTTCCTTTTGAATCAACACAAAGCTGCACTTAAAAAGGAAACCTAACAAATGGGAGCAATGGATGAGTACTGTGCAGACACGATTGCTGTTATATTGATGTTAGTTATCGCCTACGGCTTTGTCTTCCTGAAACTGTATTCGGAATAACGCTTACAATGTTCCATCTGTCTCATAATTACTTAAAAACAACTCGGGCCTACACTTTTGGTTTTACTATACGAAATTAACCATTTTAAAAAGATTTCATTATAAAGTAAAGAAATCAAGTTGAATAAGTCAAGTTCGATGTTAATGAAATCCAGAAATAAATCAAAGATCCAATTAAGTATATTTTATTTGTACCCGTAACCTGTAAATAAGTAAAGAGTGTGTTAAAATAATTATAAATGGTAATTTTGTTTTAATTGTTATTTATACAATTTTTCCAAGTGAATTCACGTACAGCTGTTAGTTATTAATAATATGACAAAGCCTAACTTTGGAAGATCCCCCAATAATCAAGTTTGAGATGCGATTCAAGATGGCGGCGAATATTCAGACATTGTCCCCTGACTTCGACCCCAAATTAGCATACAATTTACAAGGCGAGCGAGATATTATAATTATTCCTTTATACAAGTTCTTAATGAAATAAAAGCTTCTTCGAATAAGCTTAATATTAAATAGCTTTTGTTTTACAGACTATGTTAGTGCTATTTTACGGAAAACTAAGGCTTTGAGGTGAAAGACATCAACCTTATTTAGCTTTGAATGTAATTTTTTTTACTTATAGAATATCTCGAGTCTATCTGGTACTCTGTATAATTACTATCAAAGTTGTTGAAATACAATTAAGTACATTACGATTACCTAACTATATTTAATTCTGTTCTAGATGGTTAAAACTCTAACACGATTTGCTTTTATTCCATTTAAAATTTCCCAAGTTTTATTGTGGTTTGGATTTGATGGATAAAATTTTATCTAAACATGCAAAGAGAACGCATTTGAAAGCATATTTGGTATCAACGCTGCCAAATCTTTTGATACAGTTGACTAACAATTAGATGGGAAATAGATTTCAACAGTGAATTGGTATGCACGCCTAATATCGAACCAATTATTATTAAAATATAGCATCCTAAAACTTAGTCGTGCCGATAATATTCACGATAACATAGGTAATTATTGTCTATTTTCAACTGTAAATTCTATACGCTGTGTAGTAGTGTAAAAGTCCGCATTCAATTTGGCAAGACTTCTGAAACTACGACATACTAAGTTCAGAGAATTTTTCTCAGTTAATTAATTTGAACCATATTTGAAGATGTAAAAAGAATTCTTTTGAAGAAATTATATTTTAAATTTTGGAATTTTATAGAACAATTAGGATTGTGATAAAATTTGCATTGCAATTGAGTTGTAGTTTATAGTCGAGCCCCGCCGAAAAATACCTCATTCGGCCCTCGATGTCCATAACTATCGCTTTAAAAAAAAATATTTTTAAGATGTATGTCCGTGATGTCGTTTATATTTTATAATAACAAAAACTTAACTCATAAAATGCAATGTGTGTGTGTGTAAAAACAGTGGTGCGTTTCGTCTTGGACATTTACACACTAAATTAGGTGATCAGCCTTATTGTGCCTGATACACGCAAAGACTTTTTGGGTCTTGCATGCAGGTTACCTCACTATGTTCTCTTTCACAGTATGAGCGAGTTTTAAATATGTACGTATACATAGAAAAAGCCGGAGATCGACCTCAGGGATGAGAATCACATGCTCAAACCGCTAGGCAGACACTGGTCTTTATTAGGACCTTAACTAGATATTAATAAAATCTAATTTAGTTAAAACTGTCGTCAATAACTTAGAAATTTCATTTAAAGCGATATTCATATCGTATGAAATAACAATGAGGGAGGAATAATTAATAACATTGTGAAGCACAGGTGTGAAGTGAAGAGCTAGTGCTAATTACACAAACTTTATCTTTGGCGAGCATTCTGATGCAACTTGATACATACTGACCGAGCGTTCGTGAAACATTGTTTGAACAACAAATGTATGGTGTTTTCTGATAATTACAAATAAAGGTCTTATCTGAAATGAAGCATATAATCGATATATCTTTTAGATTCTAAAGAAAGTACTTAGATTTAGAGTTTTTAACTTCTAACTACTGAATAACATTGCTTTGTCAAAAATAAGAATTAACATTAATGAACATTGTAATAATAATTCTTTAGCACAGGTATTTATGTTATTTAACTTCTATCGCTTTGACTTTAAGAAAAACTAAAGAAATTCCAAAATCACCAATTTTAGGAAGTAAGTATCGAAACTCATGTAATTTGCTTGACAAACAGAATACAATTATATCTCGCGTCTTAACGCCTTGACACTCGAGATCCGACTCGCAAGAAGCTGATTCGGATTTAACTTTGAATATGTACGAGGTTTTCGCATCGTCTATTTGTCTCATATACAACTAGTTCATATCATAAATGTAAATTTGTTATACTCTTTAAACGTATATTTCAATAGTAAACAAGTTTTCAGACAAAGCTACAACAACAACAACGTATTTTTTAAGAGGAAGTTATTATTATTATAACGGTTATAAGAAACAACACATTACGAATAAATAACATAAGCTGTAAGTTAATAATACTATTATCAGGCTTCATTCTTTCTCAACGTCCGATTCGGAATCAAGCCTGTAGAGTAATTTTGCGTCCTGCTGAGTTCAACATCGTGTTTTTGCAAAATCATTAAAAAAAAAGGCCATCAGGTAGACATTTTTTTTTTGTTTAGTATGATATTCTTATCGTTCATTAAATCTTATATATAAACATATATTTGTTAATTAGATACAAAAGTCTTATCAACGTTTATATTCGTACAAGGTGTAAAAACTTTGGTGTAACTATCAGAAAGCTCGGTTTTTCCGGCTTAAGCTGTATCTAATATAAATAATGTATGGAGTTTTTAACATATCACAGTGTATTTATTGCAAATTCATGGCTCCTGCGTTGTCGATTGTTTATGTAGGCGATAAGGGTCAATACTCGTAAGTCGATAAGCCGCTTTCGGCTCAAATGGAACTCAGTTGTGTAACAGGGTTTTATTTAAAGGCTGCGTTATGTAACCATAAAAGGATATTGATTTTTTTCTCTTTCATCAGTAAGATGTATCTTGTTTTATAATATTAAGTTTTGGGTGGGTTTAAAGAGGACGGTCATTAGTTGTTTATTTTATAATATATTGAATTTTAGTCCTAAAGTTAAGATGCATCACTAAAGTCAATGAAGCAGTAAAGTTAAATAATTTTTTTCATTGAGAATTCGCGACGATGAATCAAAAATCAAAATATAATTTATTCTCAAAGGTTATACAACGACGAAGAAATCAATGACTTAGAACGGACGAGAAGAACTAGCTGAATAGGAAAAAAAAAACAATATAACCTCAAAGTACATATTGCTATGAAGAATTATAAAAACTCCAATGCATTGTATCGCTCGATTCTAAAGGCTTGCAAACACCTTGGATGTTATCGCTAAGGGATTTCTATAGCTTGTCTATGCTCCATGACGAATTCCATATTTTATCTGTAAACTTTTAATAACAATTAATCCCAGTTATACAAATAAGAGAAAGTACAGTTTGAAACACGAATTTAAAGAACACACTCGGGTTTTAGACAGACGTTTTAGACTTTGAAACAGTTTCGTCAACAACTATATAAATACAGATTTGTTGAACGCGATTTTATGGTTTGATATTTATATTAAAAAACCTTGATCGTGTGATATAGGCAAAGCTAAGATGCTTATATTATCTTTAAATACGTGATTGCTCAGTGTAATAAATACTTAGACAGTCTTGACAAAGGCTCTTCCGATATAATGGCCTCATTATGACTAGCCATAAGCCCACTCCGCCAATTTCCTATCAGTCACTTTAATATTAATTGGAACATAACCACCTAATCTCTAATCTCCAAGATTAATATCTTTAGACTGTTGCTTTATGAGCAACAATATTTTGCTTGTACTATTTATTTAAGTATTTAACAAGGATATAGAAGATTCGGGAAATATTTTTAAGCTATTGCATAGATTTTATCGCGGGCTTTGAGCGCGGCGACCGAATCAAGAAATTCCGTAACGAAATAAACCTAATACACGGTGATGTAATATAGGTGCGGACAATACTCGTTAGAGCTACTTCGTCTCACATCGGTTTAGCGTGATCGGATAGGCGTGTTAGTCTGAGTCTGGTAGAGTGGTAGCTTGAATTAATATCAAAGAAAAAACTTGAATTAATATCAAAGAAAAAAAATAAATAAGTAATTATATTGCATAAGTTTATAAAAAATGCTACGCAATAGCTTTACCGCGGCAGTCCCCGAGTGCTACACGTATTTTTTTTTTCAAAAATATATCTGCCCTGTGCCTTGATTACATTTCTAAATTAATTGTCTGAACAAGAAATATTTATTTATAATAAATCGAACCCAAATATGGTCAGTCACGGAGCCAGTCCGATCAACTAAAAAAATATATATTAAAAAACCTCTAAATTAATTCAATGTTATAGAATTTTGTAAAGAACTATGAAAATCTTAATTTACTTACACTTATTCACATAATTTACACTTATATTGGAATAGCGCGATATTAAGTATGGAATGTAACATGGCAGCTAGAAAACCCCATATAATATTAACGTAATGGAAACACTTAAAAGCTTGAGTTTAAAGCTGTATTTAATGCTAATATACCACGAAAATGTAAGAAACAGCTCACGATAATATGCCGTTTATCGCACAATTTCTTCCATTACATATTCACAAGTCATGCCGACTATGTTTGGGATATTACATTAGGGGGTATTCGATCAATGTGAATTTTTTTGGTTCATTTACTACGAGCCATACGTTCGTCTGCACACTTTCAGCTGGTGCAAGTGTTGAGAAATAGCTATTAATTTTGCAATCTTAGAAAGGTAGGTACCCTTATCGAAGGTAGTAGGAATTCTAGCTAAATTATATTATCATAAGTTGATTAAAGTTTTTAATTAAAATTCTAGTTTTATCACAATTTGACAGAGTGCACTGGTGCCGATGTAAAACAAAAGACGACGCGTTGGGTTGGATTAGGATTGGTCGAATAGATGTAATAATATAACGCATCATGTAGCCATGTGCCAACGAGTTTCGGTTCAGAGATTCTGTTGACTAATCACATTCCATGGAGGCGAAACATCGTTGTCATTCGTTTAAGATTCACTGAACTATACACAAGAACTCAGTGAACTGATTAATAATCTTCAAGTGTGCCGCCAAAGCACTTAAAAAAGTTGAAAAATCAACTATGATTCTTTGTTTAGAAGCTTTTATGTATGTTTTAGTAATGTTAACTTTAATGACATTGATATCGCTACAACGTAATAGCGTTGTAAGCAACGCTTCCGCTTGTAACTTTGACCACGCCGTTAATGTACGGTTTATGTAAATATTATGAGAGTTTAACTATTCAGTTATTCACTTAGCGTCAGCTCTCTCAGGCCGTCTTTTTGTATCGTAAGTCGAAACCTCCTCTACTTCGAGTTAAATTGTTTTCTGAGGGAGTTTAAGTCGTTTTACTTAAAATTTGAATGTATTTACTGAGACCGTATGAGATTTGAATACATTTATTTACCATCTTGATGGATTTGGATAATCCGCTAAAGTCTAAGATCACGTTGATCCATTTTTTATAAACACTGAATAAAGGATCTTTTTTATTTATATTTATTTTATTGTGGTTATTTACAAAATAAAAAAAAAATAAAAAATAATTTATTCATATAGGTAACAAAATGTACACTTATGAATGTCAAAAAATAAATATATAAGAAATGTTTCTAATCTTACATTCACTGCCAGTTCTCAGATCAAAGGCGTAGAACGGAACGAAAGAGAAGAACTGGCAATAAACTCTCCGCCACTCTTTTTAATTGTGAATTTTTTTCTTACACAATGTTTGTAAGGAGTTGCAACTACTATATATCACCCTTACATTGAAAGTACTAAAACATTTCGAACCTGAAGAGATGGTGAGAGAAGTAGAAAGATCTTAAGAAGAAATTAGAATTATTAGAGAGTTATTAACACTAAAAGACCAATTACTACTTAACTATTAACAATATTATTTATTATTTGAGATTATATAATAGCAAGGTTAGTCGACATCACAGGAGACCGAAGATCTGGCAGCTACCTCGGACAAAGAATTAGTCTAGCAATTCAAAGGGGGAACGCTGCCAGTATCTTCGGAACCTTGCCTAAAGGGACTCCTTTTAATGATATATTTTAGTTTATGATAAGTTTAGTTATTTATTTCAATATATATTATTTTATTATTAAAAATTATATAGCAAAGTATTGTTAGTTATAACAGGTACAAGTTTTTTCCCTATACCATAAAATATTCTTTTCAATTCAATTGCTTGTCATCTTTATTTAGATCCGTCTGTATTTTACCTTGGTTTCATATGTCAGTATGTGTAAATAATAAATGAAAGCGTATTTTTTCGAAGCCTATGAGCCTACTTTGCGATTTATTACATTAATAATACCTCGGTTTGAAGAGTCAAAGGTGTATTATAGGAATGTATTTGTGAGGTTTGAGTAGTATCGATGTCATAATTATGTAGTTTTAAGTATTTAATTAGTACGATGACGTTGTCTCTCTGTGTACCATATAAAGAAGAAATTGCGTGACAGAAATGATACTGATAGGCGGTCAGTATTTTGGTCAGGTAGGAGGAATTAACTCAAACAGCGAACCGCATACGTGATACAGGTATTTTCGACAAAACTTTAATTTTGGTCAGGTCACGTTTTACTTCCCTACCATGACTATCCGTAGCTTAGTGGGAGGACAATTAACGGAAGTTTATGGCATGGGTAAAAGGTATGTAGCTTAAATATTTTTTACTGCAACTATGCGATTCCAGTAGCTGTTCAATGTGAAAGGATACACTTAAAAATTTACTTGGTTTTTGATAAGATAGTATCTATTCGAAACAAGGTCGATAAATATTTAGTAAATAAGACTGGACGTTAATGGTTAACTAATAGTTAGATATTCACGACTTTAAAATAAAAATAAGTGAAACAAAAGTAACTGAAAATTATTTTCACACTGAGTTTTTTCCGCGCACCACCACTATATGGAACCAGCTGCCCACTGAAGTATTTCCGAACTAATACGACTTAGGGTCCTTGAAGAAAAGAGCGTACCAATTCTTGAAAGGCCGGCAACGCACTTGCGAGCCTTCTGGCAATTCAGTGTCCATGGGAGGCGGTATCACTTAACATCAAGTGAGCCTCCTGCCCGTTTGCCTCCTATTACATTAAAAAAAAATATCAATTATTATCTGTAAGAACTTAAGATCTTAGTTTTGCAAAAACTCAATTACGTGTTCAGACACAAATGTATATCAGTAATGAATAAAAAATTAATAGGTTTGTTTTAATCAAGTATATAACTTCATATCTTTACCAAAATGAGCGGCACGCTTAACATTAAATATATAACACAAAGATTACTTTTATACATACAGCAATAATTCACAACACGCCGTGTGACGGCTTCAAATCCCTTACAAAGGTAAAACTGAAACTTTGCCAAGGCATTGTGGACGGGGAACAAGTTTAAAAAAGGCCAAAACACGTTTTGAATTTTTAAATCGTTTCTTGTAACCTAACACTTCCTTTGTGAGATAAATTGTGTACTTAAGTGTAGCGAGCTAGATGTTTAAGTTAAACTTACTTCAACATTTAAGGCTTTTTAGAAAGAACTCTTTGTAGCCGTTAGGTAGACGGAAAGAAAGGAAAACGTATGTAACTAAGATTTAGTTAAACATTAAATGTTAAGATATTTTTCTATCCTTGTAATCGTCGGTTGATTATAAAATAGCTCATATATAAGGCCACCCAATATTATGTGTCTTAGAATGTGTTCTCAATTTCCCAACCTTTTAAACTTTCCACAATTTCAATGCCCCCACATAACTTTTAATACTAAAAAATTGAATTGTTTACTTAAGAAAAGAGAAACTTAATAGATAGATAGTTATTATAGTAGAGTTTTTGGAAGAAATTACTAGGAAATTGTTAACGAAATAGTAAGTACATTTTCAAAACATATAATAAAAAACTGACATCAAATGCCAACTATTTTTAATAAATTTTCGAATAGCCCCGTTTAACAATCAATTTTTAACAGCCCCCCTGCGGGGCGTGGGTCCTACGTTGGGAAACACTGGTTTATACGACAAAAGTTTTAAGTGCATTCGCTGAATGAAAACTAAAATTTATCGATTCCTTGTTTTTAAATATTAAAGTAAATAATACAGGTCTGGTTAGCGACATCATGTCGACAAATGAGGTCTTTAATAATTCAGTTCTTAACTAGTCTGTCGTACGAACTGACTGACATTGGGTATGATTACAGAATTGATACGAATAACAAACTTATATTAGACGACTAATCAATATAGACAAAATAGGTGAGTTTGATAACGTCTATATATTATCAAGTAAGTCTACTATAGGAACAGAGTATAATAATTACCAAAGAAAGAATTTGGTTCTTCTTGTTACGATGTTAAAATCATTTATTTTAAGTGAGCTGACCCCGGCGAACTTCGTACCGCCTAACAGTCAATGAATGTCGTGTTACAGATTAGCTGAACTTAGTTTATGATAGTAATACAATGAATACGAAATAAATATTAAGTCAACTACTGTCACCGAATAGCAAAAATCAACGTAAAAATGTGTTTTAATTTGTTTATTTAAGTATCTTGATATATTTTTCTTAGTTTTCACAATAAAATTGAACGCACGCATAAATATTTGATAATTTATATAATAATGTCATTCTGTATCATTACAGTCACTCTTCTATATTAAAACCTATGTCGTCAACATATCTGAATATACTTGAAATATATTTTTTCCAAAACCTTTATTTAAATACGTTCTTTAATTAAAGGGGAGAGTTTACCGTATAAACCGTATCCGGCATGAACATTAAATGCTTGACAGTTTCGACACCCATGAACATTTTGTATTAGATTTTTTTGACAATTTTTGTAACGATTTTAATTTCCGGTCGCGAGTTATAAGTGTTTAAACAAACCAGACTTTGCTTTATGTATTAAGATATTTTTTAATTTTAGGAGGCAACGGGCAGGAGACGCACACTGCCAGAAGGCTTGCAAGCGCGCTGCCGGCCTTTTAAGAATTGGTACGCTCTTTTCTTGAAGGACTCCAAGTCAAATTGGTTCGGAAATACTTCAGTATAATAGACTGAATGATCGAATCAGGGCTGGACCAATATACTCTTCTACGGGCACATTTAACATTCGCTCGTATGTTTAAAGAAAACGTCATAGAGAAACCAGCTTCGATCCAAAAATGAAGGCCTATCGTCTATTACACTACAAGAAATGACTAAGAAACAGAAATCTGAGTTCATGAGTTGTAGCACCTCTGGTTTTTGTTAGAACAATAATAGATTATCCTGAGGCTGCATATAATAAATACAAGTACATAAATGAGTATTGTCTCAAAATAATCACGTAATCTTAAAAATATATATGATACGTAAAGCCACACGGCGTTAGTTCACGGCGGACGCGCCACCTAAATTTTTTCTCACACAAATCCTCTGGTTGTATGCCAGCAAACCTATTACGTACATTTGCAACTATCAAAAAGGCTTGCCGAAACTAGTCGAAACTCCACTATTTTATTTTGTTGTGAAACTTTGCATTTATTGCTCTTGTGGACAATATTTTTATGACATGTGAATTTTAACGATACCACCAGTGATTTCTTGTATCGTTTGGTTATTGGTGTGTTTAGGCATTTAAATATTTGGTATGGACTTGTTTACTTGGTACTATGATTTAGAGGTTTCTATTTGGTTGAATTTATAATTTAGATCTACTTTTATAAAGTTTTATTCTTATGTTATGATATTTGGACAAGTTGAATTATGACGGCCTAGAATATTAGATACTGTATCTTTATATTATTAGATAGATCATTTGTAATACTGAGTCACATTCAACAGAACAGTAAGTCTATTGTAATTAGCTTGTCTCTCTTTCATCTAGCAGTTTTTTATTAAGGAAACTAAACAGATACATCTCTATGCAGTAAAACATAAAATAAACACATTGGACAGATCCACAAAAAGTTTCACTAACAAAAAAATAAAATAAAAAGTAAAACAAGACAAAACATGACAGCACAAAATTTATATATTAGGAGAGCGACAGATGCAGCTATAAAAACAAAAACAAGGATGATACTAGACTTAAGACATTAAGAGTTTATTCTTAAATGAAACAGTAGAGGAGTGCGAAAAAGGGTCAATGTTAGTGGCAGAATCCAAGGTAGAATACATTCTGTGAAGAGGCTCAGGGAACCCAATGTTGGTTCTGGGAGTCGGAAGGTTAAAAGTTCTGTGCGAGCGTAAAGACCATGACCACAATACAGTAAAAATAGTTTCAAAAGTAGTTTTTTTTTTGTGAAACTATTAAATTTTCTGCTATACTTGACTGGATAGCTACATAGATAAATATGACATCATAACATGGCCATCACACCGTAGCATCCAATTTTAATTCGCCGTACATTTACGTCGCATAAATCCGACGTCTCTTGTACATCAGTGAGACGTGCGGCCGCAGAGTAGACGCCCATAAATCTCCTAGACTGAGTGTTCGCCGTCGCACAACGGCTGTCTGTCACACCGGAGCGAGCGTCTTCGTAAAATATAACCTTGAAATCGTCTTGACAATATTTTACTAGCTTCTTACAGCTATAAAAATGAGACAATTCCAACTTGTTGTAAAACATCTGGGAATTGTAGTACAGCACACTAGCAATGTGTATTTATAATTGTGTTTACACTTAAAATATCTAACACACATGGAATTATACAAATTGTTGTAAGCATATTAAAAGCCTAGCGTTTTGTGCTTATGCTAAGAAGTAGCTAGATGGTTATAAATGATAAAGGCTCAGTTTACTATGACATTTATGATTTATACATTTATGACATGAAATGATTATTTATATATCTACCCTCGTATTTATAAAAAAAGTCTTATGAAAACTTCTTTGAATATAGTATTGTCTTTTATTGACATAACTTTTACACATTTAAAGAAAACACTTTTTTACCGGATTGAAGTTATGTATGCAAATATATAATGCAAAATAATTGTAAATTTATAATAATACATAACTTCAATCCGGTAAAAAAAGTGTTTTCTTCTTTAAATATGTTCAAATTTTTTGGCAAATAAGAATACGTTGTGATAAAAGTAGATAAGTGCATTAGTATAAATAGTGTATGTTACTTTTTATAATAAGAACGTTACTTTATGTACTTATTGTATACTTCAAGTTTGTAACATATATAAAGCTTTTACACCGAACCGAATTCCCCTGCTTCGTGCTTCGAGTAAATCAATGACTTCGAGTCTTAATATTAAACGTTTGCATCTGTCTAGAATGCAAAACTTTCCAGCTGGATAAGAAATATATCTATTGCGAATTCATTTTTTTCACTCAACTTTTTAACTATAGATGTATGAATATTATTGAATTAAAGTTTGACAACTCATTGGTCTAGTGGTTAGTACCCGTGACTGCAAATCCATGGGTCCCGGGTTCGATCCCCGGCTGAGACGAACATCAATGTGATGAGCATTTGGTGTTGTGCTTAGGTCTTGGGTGTTTAAATATGTATTTATATGTCTATAATATGTATGTATATCCGTTGCCTAGTACCCATAACACAAGCTTCACCAGCTTAGCATGGGACTAGTTCAATTGGTGTGAATTGTCTTTAAAAAAAAAAGTTTGTATGGAATTCTAAAACGTCTGATCTTAATATAAAAAGGATCCATTTCAGTCTGCAATAGGACATAAGCTATTTATTATACAAAAAAAGGTTTGTTCTCAGTGAATTGCGTATAAAATAGAATACATTAGGCAGGTTGCGTAGTTAATATTAAGTGATACCGTTATCTATCGACATAAGGTTTGAGAATTGCTATATTTTTTGCGAATCAACCGTATCGCAGGCCATGGCTAGTTACCTAACTTTGTCTTGCTACTGTAAAAAGTATCAAATTATTAAATATGTCAGTAAAATCTGCTTTTAAGTTAAACGAGTTTAAATATACGCAGTTATCCTTTGTGATAACGACAGTTCAAAGGCATAAAGATCACAGCTGTTGAATACAATAGGTCTTAAAGTTTTTATCTTGATTCAGGTCCAATATGCCAGTCACAACGCTATCGAATTAACCAACAGGTGCTGCACAAATTCGATTATTGCGATACATTTAACTCAGAGTTTTTAAAGGATTTTAAACGGTTTAAATCGTGGTTCAAATGAGAAACTTATTCGTGTTCGTTAACTTGATTTGGTTATTTTAAATACATAAATAGACATTGATACGTAATGTTATAATTTTGTAATACCTACTAAAAGATTAGTGGGTTATTTATGAGGATAACTCTGTTTCTAGTTACTCTTCAAATTCATGTTTAGTTATTTTTAATATTTTAACATAAAAATTTAAAAATTTCGCTTTCATTACACATTTGGCAGTCACTTTTAGCATATATTATAATGATTATACTTAGAAAGGCTTTTGTAATTCTAATAAATAATTCTTGCCAATGCTCATAATATTCAATAATTTACTTTCATTGAACCTCTAGATGAACAAGATTGACATTTTTCTATGCCTACCACAAATTTAAAAAAAACCCTCTTTAGGTAATCTGTTCAAGGTCACGCCCGTAGATTTCTATTTGCTCCTTTCTTAAAATAACGGCACAAAAATCATGGATTTTCAATTTTATAAATTGTAAGTCTTATCCAAATTTGAATCTAATAATATGTAATTTCTGATTATTTATTACAGTATAATTTTAGTAAGACATGAAGATGTCCGCATATCTGCAAAGCATGTACGCTGACACGAGCTCTCTAGAGTGTGATGAACGATCTAGGCATACTCGAGGTATTTACTAGACCAGGAAGAGATTAATGGCTTTTAACATAAATTTATATATTGTTGATATTATCTGATGTAATTATAATTTTTCCTAAGTTCCATTGATAGCTACACATTTATAATAATTAATTAAATAAACAAAAATTCTAACGAACAAATTTGTGTCTTAAGTAAGAATCATAGTAAAAAAAAAAAGGATTGTGTGGTTTTATGAAACCACGGTAAAAGTGAAACTTTTTTTTCACATTATAGACATTTAACTAACAATTTTTGGAATAATATTCTATTAAGGGTATAAAAATCGCTTTATCAATCTTAATTTTATACTTGGAATATTGGAATGATAATGGGAAATCATTAAAAGTAGACTAAGTCTCCTACTAATATTTTTATTGAACTCTGTGTCTTAGAGAGTACGACATACATAATACTTAACAATTATTAAGATTATATACACATATTAAATAATAGTCTCTACACTACACGGTCAGCTGCTGCGAACTATAGGCGCCACCATATTGGCCTTGGCTGCTATGACGAGCGCCTTTTACTTTATCCCTACTCTGCGGCCGACCGTCACGCGACATGCAACACACAGACGAAAAAGTTTGAGACGGTGTAATAAAAGTTTCACTTTAAAAAACAGATATTTTAACTACGAATCTTTCTTAAGCAACAGGATAATTTTCTTTTTTAAATTATAACCAATTATTTGAATATTCATTTGAGCTTAATTTACAGTTTTGAATCGGATCTAGATATTTCTAAGAACAGTTATAGACCTAACCTAAACTTACATTTACGCTGTAATCTGGGAGTGGACATTACCTTCAGATGGAAAGCCATCCATTATTTTGACAAACAGTCACGGGCTTGTATTAAATCTGTCTAGAATGCTGTAATTTGTAGCTTGCATAATATTCAAGAGCGTATGTAATTATCCATAGTATAATTTATTAATACAATATCAAATTGCATTTCTGTCTTAAGATACACATTACTTAAAAAAAGACGTAAGAATTGCCATTACTGGCCTGATTACAAAAGTATTTATTGCAAGAACTGTATTTATTTATTTAATTATAAGTAATCTTACAGCTAACATACATACTATTATAAAACAAACACTTAGACAGTACAGAAAGCCAAAACAGAAGAAGTAAGAAGTGTAAGAAGCTCAACTATTCCATTTGAGCATCGGACTGTAAAACTAAACTAAGGGTCTACGGAAAATATTCATATGAGTATCTAGTCAAATCCACTGCATAAAATACGAACCAAAAATAAGGGTACAAAAATGAACTCCCAATAGAAGGCGATATATAGATATAAAAAGTAACTTCGCAGTCAATACATAGCACGTAGGTTTCCCTCTGGCACCGCATGCGTGAATATAAAACAGGCTTATTATTTCTACCAACAACGCTCCGTTTCATTTACATACCCTATTGAGTCCCAAGCTGATTGTGTAATGGATTTTTGCAAGAACCTTGGTTTTTATGGTTATGTTTGGTATAACCATGTTTATTTAAGCGTTTAAGACTGATATGGCAACACATGTTTAAATTAGTTGTATTGTACAGGCAAAGTTTTTAGAGTTTTCTTTAGATACCAAAACATTCGTAATAATGGCCCCACAATCAATGATATGAAACAAAAATATACCTAATTTAAATAGTAAATTGGAATCAAATTCTGTTGAAAATTAATCAAAGTTAACTAACATCAAAACAAGCGGCGGTGTACCTCATCAGGTCTTCAATCAAGTCGTGTTTAATTTCAATCACACGCATGGCTGCCACCGTAATTGCATACCACGAATCTAATGCAACACCGTAATAAATAATAAATCGAAACATAAAACGGTGAATAAAACGAAATGAACTAAGATTACATATGTCTAAAAACATTTTCAATACAAAATATATTTCATCCAAGTTTATTATTAATTTGACAGATTTCACAATGCACATAATATTTAAAATAATAACGTTTCTAATTTAAATTGGTAATATATTTAGTTTTATAAAGTATTGAATGGTTTATTTACTGACAGTAATTATATAGATTGAGAAGTCATTACAAAATAGGTGTAATTACAACCCACTGTTACAATTACTAAACACTCAAAAGATATACATACTTTTTCAAGTATCTTTCGAAGTTTTTCTTAAAAGGAAAGTATGACTTGGAATCTACGCCTTACAGCACGAAATAGTCCGAAGTTTCCTTAAAATCGATCTTATCCTGACCCCTTAGTCTATATAATCTTAGTTATATTCCATGAGTACTGTAAGTGCCAAATGGTATACTTCAATCGAGTATCTCCTTTAATATATTAAATATCGCTGATTCACCTCCACTCTGTGCTAAAGCAATTTGTGCAGTAATGTTTATGTATGATAAAATAAGTCCGCATATAGATAGCTGTTGCTCGGTGAATCTTGAATATATTAAAAAAATGTGCTCAGCACTAAGCCGCTAAGCTTGAAAGCCAATTTTAATCTGCTTTCCCGGTTTTTGTTGACCTTACATTATAGTGAAATTGCTGACTGAACCACGATATTAAAATGAAAATTTTCTACTAGCAAAAACATATTTTATGCGCTCGAGTGATGATAGGTGGCTTTTGTACGTTTAGTGGATTAGCAAGAACGGGAAAATGTACGTCAAGCACGTTTTACTACGAAAAATATCCTCATTATGCATATTTTTCGTAACTTATGTGCCCGACTACCATACAGAATAGTATGGTATATAGTTCACTAAAAATAAAGCTATAAGAAACGATTATATAAAAGACTCCAAATGGCCCTTTTACTTTAAAAAATATTTTATTTTTCAGTTTTGAAATTTTATGTATTGCGTATATTTATTTGACTTCTATTATTCTCCTCTATAAATTCATGTTAGTTTAGGTATTTTTAAATATTGTTGTTAACTTGCCTAGTTATTTTCATACAAATTGATCACGTAATACTTATACGTGCGTCTAAAACACATTTTTAATGATAATAGTCCATTAATTTTAGTATCCAATCTACATGATATCCACTATGCACATTGCCTAAGGGTAATCAATGGCGGGGTGACAAATGACGTCAGCACATCAGTGACACGCTGATGGATACGCTCATATGAGATGAGCTGTAATGAACTCGGCTTATAATTTGGTCATTACTTGAATTATGAAATAAAAAGTCACGCGTTTTAGTCAGAAGAGATAACCATATTTATCTCTGAAAGAGGAGCAATTGTTTTTTTATATATTGCAAATTTAAATGATATTTTATTACGACGTTTTTATTTAGTCTCCAGATGAAAGGCGACAAAATTAAACCCTTAGTTAGTTAAGTAAGTGTTTAAAATTTAAAGTGTAATAATAAGTAAACTGCATATTAAAAAGTAAATATTATTATTAAATACTAAATTTAAATAACAGGTTTTTTATTACTAAAATAATCTTGGAATTAAAATATGGTAATCTTAAAAAGTCATTTGTTCCTCCCAATGGAATTACAAACTGCAATAACTAGCTAACCCTACAGGACTACGGTAACAAGATTAGTCTTCTAAAGCAATCTTTTCTTGTGTACTCCCCAGAATATGAAATTTAACTTTGCCCCAGCCAACATCAAACTTAGACATGAATTCATTAAAAACTCCCACGTCAGAGGTTAAACAATTTTGTGTTAATTTAAACAGTGTTTTAAATTACAATTTTTTCATTCCTTTCCACATTATTTTACATAGTAAATATTTCACTTTGTTCTAAAAACGAACATTTACGTGTGTAATAGGAAATATTTTATATTGATAATTATCTGACATCGAACACCTTGTTCTGTAGCTGTGAGCCTGAAAGAATGAAAACTAAACTGTGCGTCGTGGTATATTTGTGATGCATTGTGTCAATCGCTAGAACAAATTGAGCCACGGACACAAGGCCTTGTAATTTCAAAGGTTTTTATACGAACAAAAACGTTATACGTTACAGGTTTATAAAGCACCATCGGTGGACAGTCTGAGTACTAAAAAAGCAATACTCAATACGTTTGAAGACGCAAAAACCGATTCATTTCGTCTGCAGCAAGAACTAGCAACGATTGGAAGCAAAAACGTCCACAGCTCTGAGCCCGAAACAAAAAGGGTGATAAGGAATGGTTTGTTAATGTAAAATCGATAGACGCCGAGTGACGGTTTCAGTTGCGGTAAGTTATTGGGATTATTTAATGGTGGAATTAATGTAATTTATAGGTCTTTACCCCCACGGCCGACTACGTACAATTTACTTCTCTTCTACCTACAATATTAATTAAATATTTGTCAAAAGAAAGATACAAACAGTGAATCGAAAAGAAAAGCGCCTACAACTGTCTTATCGGTTCGTGAAGCTAGAGATTTTTTTTTAATTATTTAACGTTAATAATAAATTATGTAGTCTTAAAAAAATATTTAATTAATCATAAATAAGCCTAACACTTTAATGACCAAATTTCTTACGGCCTTAACTAAACGCATCGTCAATTGATGGGTGTGCGTCATACTGGTTTTTTCGTTATGCGACCTTTATCGTCCAAACATGCTCCTTTCGTGTCGTAACAATCACTTGATTCGATTAGAACTGCTTTGAGCATTTAACGTTATTAGATTATTATATCCCGGTTTTAGTTGTTAATTTGGATAAAATAGCCGTAGATCCATTGACGTGATTCAAAAGCTTATTTAAGTGGAATGCACTTTCACAATGGATTCACTGTGTTGTTGGCAACATACCCGGTTCGATATGCAGATTGAGTGACGTATTAATATGTTAGTACATATTTCAAAAATATAGGAGATATTAAAATTACTATATAATAAAGTTTTATAGAATTTATTTCTTAAAATTTCCTTCTGAAATGCTTTACGTTTAAATGATGTAGTTTTTTAGATTACCTCCTTTAAAATAGCTGCACCTGTGCATTTGTTTTGTCTCTCGCTGTTTAGTGTTTTTCTACTAAATTTTATTATATATTATATATACTGCGAAGATACTTTTTAAGACAAATTCTTTACGGATATAAATATGAATTTGGTGTTGTGAATAAAAGAAAATTACAGAATAATGATTTTACTAGGTTACTTGTGTAAATCGAAGATATTGACTGATTTCTGACAGCGGCAGTTTCTATTTTATATAAATTATACTTGAATGAATTCGTGATCATCAAAAATAATATAAGAAAGAATTTTATGAAAATTGTCAACGGTTATTATGCTAATGAAGAAAGGAGCGAAAGAGTTAATTTGCGCAAATATTACAAAAGTTTGAAGGCGAGTTAGACATAAGGCGATGCAGATTTTCACTGATTTCCCGAGGGACGTATTAATGGCGGGATTTGCGGATAAAAAATAATGTCTTGGGTATTTTTGTTTCGAGAATATTTGAAATGATTTGACTTTTAGAAAAATGAGAGCCTACAAAGATATTTTGAAAATTTTAGCATCATGCAAATTCAACATAGCTGTCATTTTTGTTTATGTATGTATATACTTGTACGTGTAAGATGTACACAATATGCCAAAACTTTTACCAACTCATAGTTAAAGTTAAATTAAAAATGTATTTATCATTCACTTTGTTATAAAAAATTAACTCGATTTATTATAAAAGTGCCATAGCATCGTATAAAAAATACATATTTTCGTTAATGCTTTCAAACTTTACGTTAAAAAAACACTAGGAACGAGGTCAATCTCGACATTCACTAAACATGATACTACTTAAACCGATCGTTAAGCAAAGTAAGTCTATTCTCATAATCCGAAGCACGGTTAGCAGAGGGCAGTTTCTTTTAACGTTAACGACTAGGGGCCGTTATATCGTAGCCTTGTGCCGTAGCACCGTAGACCCGTAGAACCCTAGCACTGTAGCGATTACGATCCTTAAAGACGGAACATGCATTTTTACTAATACTCAAGTACCTTTACATTTGATTGTTGTGATTTTCGTTCTTGAGATTTATAAATTGTTGGAGAGTTCTTTCTGTTAAGCGTTTTAATGGTTAAATATAGATATTGCTGACATATTTATATCTGCGGTTAGAAAAAGACTCGTTTATCTGTATATATATATAGTAAGAAATTAACAAATAAATTTACTAAAAAAATTTTCTATTAATTAATAAAGAACACATAACCACAAATTCAACAACAATAAGTATAAGTAACGTCTATAATATCTAGTACGAGCGGCGAAGAAGTGAGTGCGCCACACCGCGCGCCGTGCTTTTATAGCCTGAAAACCAGTTCAGTCCAGTATACCCCACTCGTACGCTTCAGTTGAGTTTTTACAGCTTATTATATCGTTACAAAGAAGAAGTTAACAGATTGTTGTTAAATAATTGAACATAAAAATAAGGTCTACAAAAAAAGCGACGCATTAAAGGCTTAAATACGGTAACCAATAAAAATTAATTGCATGTAGCGAGCAATGTTTAAGCTATATTAATTAAAGCCTAATTAAAACCTCTTAAGTAATCGTTGAAAAGTTGAGCCGACTCCATTCTGATAACGCGCTCGAAGAGCCGAAATAATTGTTAAATTAAACAATTTATTTCTTGCTCTTTTCATATTTTGTAAATTTTCTCTTTGTACAATACAAACAGACTTATAATAATAAAATTTTACCGTATGTATAAGTGTCTGAATTAGGGGCCTCATAGCCTAGCGGTCTTATTAAGTGGCAGCTAGGTGAGGGGTACCGGGTTCGATTCCCGGTTCGAGGGCAAGTTTTAAATTAATTTAAATTTGTTCTCGGCCTTTGGGAGGGTTGTGCGGTACCGGGCGAGTGCCTAAACCGTACATGGAGTACACGGTCGAATTTCTAAAGACAAGCACGAATTATAAAAAAAATTCTATACTTGACGCTGGCTAATGCACAAATCGTGCCAGAGCCATATAAAAAAAAAAGTGTCTGAACATTGGATAATTTTAATTTAAGCCTATACAAGATATTACAATTAAAGCTAGTTATTTGTTAAAAACAATACAATTGAAATAACAAGGTCGCTTTTACGAGTTCAACTATGTTAATTATTCATTAAAATTTTGAATTCAAAACTAAATCGCATAATTGAGGCAACAGAGCTTCATTGCAGTCAATTGAATATTCACAATTTTTCACAGACCGTTAAGCAATAATAAAACCGTTTTTAATATAATTTGTTATATTTTTAAAATATTTTTTTTAATGCCTACAATTTTAAATTCAATTTTCAATGAGACCTCGTATTCAGCTAGATAACAATTTTTATTGATTTGAATTATTGTAAATCTACTTGCATATTAAAGATATCAAACGTATAATATTTGTACATTTTCAATTTATTTTAGCATACCTATTTAAGTTTTGTGCTGTGTTGGACAACCCAATAACTTACTAATAATACCAATAGACCAAAGTCATTAAAAATAATATCGTTATTTAATAGGGAAATGTGAAAATCAAAATTAATCAAAACTATTACGCGTTTATAAATGATGTTCTCAAAGTCAATAGTAGACTGTTTTGTAAGTCACCTTGCGATGAAATATAGAGTTTTTATCAAGTAATATCTATGCAAATGTCGGCGCAGTATTCACCGGTGGCTGTTTTGCCCATAAATAGATTAGCTGCCTGTCAGCGCCCGTGAGCCGAGGCGAATCTATTAAGCGCGTTATTTCCGTGCGGACCGTCATGGCTATAGAGAACTAGATGAGGAAATTAAGCCGATGCGTGTGAATAGCAAGGCTTGAAACAGAGATGTTAACTAGTACTCAGATAATTGATTTCTAAATCAGTTGTGCTATATTAGCTCTTGTTATAAAAAAATAGTACGTGGATTCCGCGCGGAAGAAGTGAAACTTCGTAAAGTGGAAATGAGAATAGGAAGCATTCATTCTCGCTCTGTCTCTTTCTATTCCCCCTCCCCAGGAACGTTAAACGTTTAACCCAACCTTGTTGGAAGTCCCATTAGAAGCTGCACTAAAAAAAAGTCAAAAATAATCGAATCGTTTAATACTCATAAATAAGTTTATTGTATTATAAATATCTCATTATTCCCAAAAGTGTTCTAATATGAAAACAAACACTGAAATAAACTTTAGATTTCTGTAATATTACTTAGAGCACTTTTATACTATTTCACTCAGTCACATCTAGTTATCTTGCATCATTGAAATCGCCTACAATTCTAACGCAAAGCTTCGAAAGCAATCGATTTCCGGCCTATTCGACTTTAAACGGGAATCAAACCCGATATCCGAGAGGATTTAGCTACAGACTCCACACTGGCTAATGAATAGAGTGCAATGTTTCAATTGATTATTTAATGCTGTGGCTTAACACATTATAATACGTAATAGCATGCTTTTAGTGGATCGTGGTGTCTTTAGGAGAGCCATTTCTCAAGTGTACGTAGAGATATTTTGACCTAATCTTGTGATAATGTTGGAATCGTCTAACTTTATAGTAAGCAAGTAGACCAGTGCAGATAGCCTTCAAAATAAATAAAAAGTGAAAAAAATTACAGTAGGATAAAACCCATTAGAAAGGCAGGGGAATATGATCAAAATGAAAGGAAAAATAAATTACGGTCGATCTGAGGTCGGGAAGGGGTAGGGGGGGGGGAGTTTTAAAGGTAAAAAACGGTTTATCTCGATTTCCGGCAAAACTAAAAGTCCTATCGAAGAAAGTTAAATGGCAAAGTTGTAGGTAATAAAAAGATCTAAAACTTTTGTATTCACACATTTTTAACATAACCTCAAAATTGGTGTGAAAATTTCAAAAAACCAAGTTTTTGGTCTTTTATTTTTATCTTTAACAAAAATATTTTTTTTTTAACGAAATTTGGTGAAAACTTACCTTTCTATGTCCCAAATACACTGTAATTTATTTGATTAAAAATATTTATTTGTTCACCTTATTTTGAATTAATATTGAAAAAACACCCTAATTTTCAATCGAAAATTCTGACGTCAAAATTTCAGCTTTTTTAAAAAAGTTGGTGTGCTTTCAGTTCGTTGAAATCTCTACTTTCCTATGGTAAAGAAATATATATATATATTACCATAGTAAATCGTCTCAGAAAACGCAAAAAATCGTATGCAGTAACGCCCAGACCTGTCATCCCCTTCCTTACTTCTCTATGAAATACGAAAATTTTAGCCCATCTAAAGGCTAAACTTTTTTTTTAAGGTCACTCAGGTATATATAAGTTATCTTAAAATAGTAATAAATAGGCATCTGATTATAATTTAAAGAAGATTCATAGAGAAGTAGGGAAGGGTATGACGGGTCTGGGCGTTACTGCATACGATGTTTTGCATTTTTTGAGAAGATTTTCTATGGTAATATATATATTTTTTTTACCATAGGAAAGTAGAGATTTCAACGAACTGAAAGCACACCAACTTTTTGAAAAAAGCTGAAATTTTGACGTCAGAATTTTCGATTGAAAATTAGGGTGTTTTTTCGATATTAATTCAAAATAAGGTGAAAAAATAGATATTCAAAATCAAATAAATTACAGTATATTTGGGACATAATAAGGTAAGTTTTCACCAAATTTCGTTTAAAAAAAAAATTTTTTGTAAAAGATAAAAATAAAAAACCAAAAACTTGGTTTTTTGAATTTTTCACACCAATTTTGAGGTTATGTGAAAAATGTGTGAATACAAAAGTTTTAGATCTTTTTATTACCTACAACTTTGCCATTTAACTTTCTTCGATAGGACTTTTAGTTTTGGCGGAAATCGAGATAAACCGTTTTTTACCCTTAAAACTCCCCCCCCCCCTACCCCTTCCCGACCTCAGATCGACCGTAATTTATTTTTCCTTTCATTTTGATCATATTCCCCTGCTTTTCTAATGGGTTTCATCCTACTGTAATTTTTTTTGGTTTCAAAAATTATCGGCACTGGTCTAAAGTGCGTTCAATGTTGTAACTGTTTATTTGTGTATGTCCACAAACTTCTCGGAAACAAGAAGACAGATTGAGGTTAACGTTTTTAAATAAGGTGTATTGGAATACACACACATATATAGGTTGGAACCTAGCTAACAAACCAAGTTATATAAAAATCGCTTCAGTTTTGGGATATCCACGCATTTCTGGATGTGGCACAGTTCTTCTGGGGCACAGTTCTGGATGTGGGAAGTTTCTTGTTTCATCCCAAGACACTTTTTCGGTCGTAGAGCCGGTGTGAGTGTGAGTGAGGTTAATAATGTTGACAAGTATTTTTTATTTATTTTTATTAAGTAGCGTTTTTTGATCTTTTTTTGAAGCATTTATTACTTACGGCAATTTAGGCAGCCTAATAAAAAACATTTCAACTGCTTTGAACATTTCCCTGGTCAGTTGTGGTAGCTTGTGATTTATTGATGTTGAATACTTACAAAGATACAGTTCAATAGTTTTAATGACTTACCTGAAAAGAAATATAGTTTACAGTTAGTAATAATTCGTATTTATATTAAGAAACATATTTGGTTTAAAATCCTACAAATAACAGAGTATGGATCAGACATATTTTTTCGTTTCGTTGTTAGGCTAAGATTTAGGTCACTTTTGGTCTATGAGCCAAAGGAATTTTTGTTTCTTAATTTGGTAAATTACCGAGTTAATTAGTGAGCACCAAGCACAATATTATTGTTCTATTATTATTTATTACTCACGAAACAAATAATAACAGTAATAAATAATAATAATCCTTATTATATACAATAACTAAATTTCTAAATAGTAATAATGTTTGTCTTTACTTCGTACTGAGAAAAAAACTGTGTTACGGTAGGAAGGCCTGTACCTAACAAACCACCAAAATTTTTATTCAAACAAAACAAAACCAAAGCAACATAAGATGCAGACAAAAATGTTGAGTCCGTTTTCTAATTCGTTACTTGAGTCAAAATCTCGCTGTCAAATATTTGACATATCACTTTATTTAGAATCATACATATATATAATTAATATAGAAATAATATTAAAGTTTTCTTTTTCGTATCACCTCAACGTCCGCCTTTCTTTAACTGAGCATTTTTCAAGGCAGTATTTGCCGCCCACCACCACTATGTGGAACCAGCTGCCCACTGAAGTATTTCCGAACCAATTCAACTTAGGGTCCTTCAAGAAATTAGCGTAACAATTCTTAAAATGCCGGCAACGCGCCTGAGAGCCCTCTGGCATTGAGAGTGTCTATGGGCGGCGGTATTACTTATACTTAACATTAGGTGAGCCTGCCTGTTTACCCCCTGTTCAATAAAAAAAGAAAGGTGGAGTTTAATATTTGAATGTGTGTTAAAGATTGTATTTATATTTTTTCAAGGAACGATATCCTAGCTGGTTTTCTTTCATAATAGTTAAATGTAAAGTTTCATAACTTGATAGTGTTTAACAATAAAAAGGCTTTTAAGAAAATATTAGCGAGTCAAAAAGCTATTTTGCGGCGAGCGTTCAAAGTACAACCGAGTAGAAACGTGAATACAGAAAGCATTGTTGAAAAAATCTTTTGAATTGCACAGTTAAATTCTGTAAAATAAAATGTACTATAGATTCGAAACGGTCAATGCTATGGACTAGTTAATGTAATTTCCGTTTACATTGGTGCAATGAAGATAAGAGCGAGTAGCTGTATCTATGCATGTCTTGTTACTGGGCATTTAGTGTGAGTGGAATGGTCGTAAACATGCACTGCTGTTCTAACGCTCTAACTTTTTAAGCATTGAGTTACATTTAAACTTTTTCTCTGCTTATCACTTGAATAATTTCCTTATTGATATATACAATACAGACATGCTTTTCGTAATTAGAATTTTTTAAATATCTGTTACAATATCAATCTAATAAGCAAATAGGTGATCAGCCGCCTGTGCCTGACACACACCGTTGAATTTTTTTTGGCAAGCCGGTTTCGTCACGATGTATTTATTTATTCCTTCACTGTTCGAGCGAATGTTAAATGCGCACAGATAGAAAGTCCATTAGTGCACGGCCGGGGATCGAACCTACGACCTCAGGGATGAAGATCGCACGATAAGCCACATAGCCGAAAGTGCTCATTTTATTGAATTACTTTCAGATATATTTAATTGCCGACGTACGAATAGTTAATAAAATAACTCATGTGTGATTCTAATATTATGAATATAATATTTTTCCACAGATTAAGTCCATAGAAATAATTGTGACAATATATTTTATTGACTCAGGTGGACCGTAGGACCGGAGGCAGTTATAAGATATTTTTCTGGGAAAAATGTATTGAAGTTGGTTTTTTTTTATTAAAATAACATTTCTCGCGGGAAAAGTTGAAAAGTTAAAGCTATGTCATGCAAACCCAAAAACTCGCTCTCTTAATGTTTAAAAAACTGCGAAATTACTGTAAAGTCTCCATTTAAAACTGAAAAACTTTGTTCATTTGTCAATCGCAGACGCCATTAAAACACACTTTACAATTGCATCACTGTGACCATTTCGCTGTCAAAAACATAGACCATTCATCATGCCCCCCTGAACAATATAAGGCTTCTGGTACACCGAGATTTTGAGTATAGATATTCATTAAAATAAATTTCATAATTATTTGCATGTAGGTAAAATCTTGTCAAAAATAGGAACATATTTCTGAAGGGAACTGAAACATGATCAACGAAGACTTATCATAAAAAAATATCGTTGATTATTAAATGAATTGCTAAACAATTAAACAATACAACACATAATACACTACACATTCGAACTATCTTAAAGAACAATTTCAACTCAATTTAAACCATACAATTACGGAAACACAATGAAAATACACGAATTCCTTCGAAAATTAACTGCGGAAGATTTGCAGGTAGGCGTTGATCGGAGTTATGTTTGGGCAACGCAATTGCATTAGTTAATGCGCGGAGTGCACTTGGATTTATAGTTTATGGAACGGTTTTGCTTGGATTAGAAAATGATATTAATAAATACTATTTACAAATGATTGATTTTAAAGCCACAGATAACTTTGATACTTGAAAAATAATATTAATAATTTAGTAATGATTAGAAAGTCCAGTCTAGGGAAAACTGGTGCTGGTCCTAATTGGTGGAGGCTTTCACCTCGAAAGTGGGTTCAAAACTTACACTGTTAGCGCTAAATCGGTGTCAGTCAAAAAGGATGACAATTTTGATGACTACTGTGTACACAGTCCTAGATATACGAAAAAAAGCTTTTATTAAGTAATTTTTTTATTATATTATAAGGATTTTTTTTATTTTGAATACTTAGCTAGTATTAATGTAACACTGATTTTAATTCATGCATACTATGTAACCATTTAAACACGAGATCAATCGCTAGAGACAAAAATATGTATGATTAGGGATTCGAATACAATCATGAATGATAAAATAACTATTGAATATGCGTATATTGTAACTCATAAATCTTTATACACTTTTGTTCCACTGTTCGACGTGATAAAATTGCTATTATAACCAATTCACTAAGGACCCTTCCAGTTCAATAATCCCATAGCGAACTACATTAGTCGGCTCGCAACCAAATAATGTACAGTTATGGGACGTAAATTTCAGAATTCACAGTAATTGTGATTCACTCGATTCGAATTGGATTCGCGATAGTTATCACTGTTAGTTGGAGTTAAATTATTTATGCGCTTAGCTATTTGATAACCGAATAACAGTGCTCGAGTAAAATTAATTTCGTTATTCGATTTTGTATATGTACTTTGTATTGATTGTAGTTTGAATGCTTTATTTAGCATGCACTTTGTTATATAAGTGTGTATAAGTACAATTTACTTATTGTACCTATATATTTATCGTAATACATTATTTACAGTCTAAAGTATAGGGGTGCTTATTTAAATAACCTTAAATGTAATAGGTCTGATAATGATATGTAAGCAATTTTAGCATAAAGCGTAATCGCGTGTAATGTGCGTCCGCGCCTCTCCTTTGCGATAATGGTTTAAATACGCTTGTAACTAGTCCGTACGGTAAAGGAAAACATTTGACAAGTGCTGTAATTTATAATATTTTTTCTGTTTACGTTTCATCCGCCGTGGATGATGGATTGGAAGGAAGCCAGTATTAAAACAATCATATAGGTTGAGTTGGTCATACTCTATGAGTTAGGAATATACTTAAATCCAAAATCTTAAATACTTTTACTTGGTGCCTGATAAAGAGCCTTACACCTGGTTAAGACTACTTAATTTGGGATAGTTATGTTTTTAAACCCAGTCTATGCATAAATGTTTTTATTTATATGTATGATAGGAGAGACCTAGGTCTCGACGTCGAGGATAATAAAATGAAAAAGCGGATGCAATCTGAATCCAAGACCTATAAAGAATAGTACCACTAGATTACTATTATAACGCCTAAAATACCTGCAGCGCAAATTATGAATATTAAACCGTATTATAATATATTCTGAATTAAAATGACACTGTGTAAAGTTATACCAGCTAATTAGCGCTTGGGGCTGTTAATTACACTTAATGCCAGCGACTCGACTCTTGTATTATTTTATCGCAAGCCTTAAATATACTTCTAACTGCCACTTTTATTTTATTGGACTACCTGAAAATCTGATTAGGTTTACAAGTCTCAATATTCAGTATTAATAAAGTTTAATAATCCTAACTTATTATCAAAATAAATAGGAGCTTAAGTACTTGACAATACATAACGTGAGCGGTCAATCGCCTCTTAGTTATTTTTTCTTTTTAAACAAGTGTCGTGATTTTGGCAATTAAAATTATATCACATATCACGTTCATCACAATGTGTATTATAACACCAAAGGCTGGGGCAGTTTTAAAGTTTGATATAAAAATCAATAATTGTGAAAAGCAAATGCGTTTATTATTAATTATTGCACTAACACTCATTGTTATGTCATATGTTTTTATGTTACAATCATTAATGTATCTAATGTTAAAAGCATATTTTTATCGTGTTTATACACATAGAATACGCAATTTTTTTTTAATTTTTATTTACAATACTGAGGGTTGATTTTACTGAAGAAAAAGTATGTTGGCATTACTACGAGGCAAAAATACATTTCAACGCCGCAATGAAACACTTAGCGAAGGAATTATTGTGGCAAATGAAGCGGGCCACACTAGGGTAGCAATATTGTACTGTAAAACATAATACGCGTTTATTTGCTATTTATATATTAAATAGGAACAGTAAATAGAAATCATTTAAATATCTGTGTGTCTTAATAATTAATGTGCAATATTTTGTAAGTGACTGCGTTCGAAGGTAAAACAGTTATTAGACAATGTTAAAATAGACCTATAATAACAACAAATAATACCTATGACAAAAAAGCTGTTATATTATTTATATTAATAATTATTCAAAATGTTTTTACTGAGAGGTTTCTCAGAGGTCCGTATTCTACAACGTAAATAAAATTTTATTTGTAAGCATGTAAGAAGCAAGAGCTGTCAAACCATTATTTTATAGCTCAACGTTTGAATAAATACTAAAAATACGAATTTAAATCTGTATTTCTCCTTACAACATTACAAAATAATGAAATTTAAAGTTCCAGTTCCAAATCAAGAGCGTAGAGCGAGTGAGAAGAACTGGCAACAACGCCACTCTTTTTTATCGCATAACCATTACTTACCTTCACTTGACATACTAAAACAAATCACCATGATATTAATACAATAACCGCTTAGCATCCGTGGGCAACAAAGAAGCAAGCACTAGGGTGAGAACAAAAGACAATCACGTAATCGATCAATTAAAACGTGTAAAGAGACCGGTGACTATAAAAAGTATCGCACGATGTATGGCCAGCCATGTGTTTGGATGTATAAATTATTATTTTTGCAAGAACATCTCAATATAATTTTAATATTGTTACCATAATGACATTGTTACCATGTTGACAAATTAGAAGTACGAATATTAAATTATTTGAATTCATATACGACAAAGTCCAATTTAGAATTGAACAAATTAAATCAATATTATAATATTATATGGATTCAGTTCAGGATAATCCCGTAAGCTTTGTGTGTTATGATTAAATTGTTACTCTTGTTCCAATAATGTAGAATCAATCGATAAACTCAATTTAATTTTATATGAAGAGATGAATTTCTTTAAACCATTTATATGTTTATACCATCTATTTGCTTCAAATACTTCAATTTCAACTATAAATTGGAACAATTAATTAACAATCGCAAATAATAATATATGCTCAGAAAATAACAGTTGTGTGTAACACAATTTTACGGGAGAGTTTTTAGGATATCATACGTATTAAGTTGCCCTTTTTGCAGTAATGCTGCTTACAATTTTTGGTTTTCGTTTATTAAAACAGGTGAGGGTTTTTTTTAATGAATGAGTTGTCTTATGTTAGTTCTTTAATATGAATAAGAAAATTAAATTACTATAACAACCTGATAAAACGTTTTGTTAAATTTTTCAACTGCATTGTACAATAAAATTTAAAGTTCAAATTCATAGTGGTTGACGTATGAACTTGGGAAACTGATTGCAATAGAAATTACGCAACCTAACCGAAATTGTTATATGCTAGCCTAGCGGTTACTGAACATACAAGTATCTCATACAAAAGTATGTTTTTTTTTATCCTGATAAAATAAAATACTTGGCGACTTTAGTCATAACTTGCGTCAAATTGGCATAGTAATTACACATTCCGCGGTTGTGAATAATATCCACAGTTAAATGTGTACGTTTTTAATATAAATAACAATTGAGTTGACGGTAATATTATTATGGTTACCATACTTAATGTGTTATGAAATTTATTATTCTAGTATTTTTTTATAATGAATCACTCATTACTACATGCACAATCAGGGACTTTTGTATATGTTATAAATAGACTACTATTACAGCTGAAAAACTATATATTTTTAGTTTCATTTTTAGTATTATTTAAATATGTGAATAACAAATATATTTTATAGAACATTGGGCAAACGGGCAGGAGGCTCATCTGATGTTAAGTGTTACCACCGCCCATGGACACTCAATGCCAGAGGGCTCGCGAGTGCGTTGCCGGCCTTTTAAGAATTGGTATGTTCTTTTCTTGAAGACCCTAAGTCGAATTGTTTCGGAAATACTTCGGCTGGGCTGGTTCCACATAGCGGTGCTGCGCGGTAAAATTTGCCTTGAAAAACGGCCAAATTTAATACATTCACACTAATTAATAAGCAAATGTATATAATACGTAATAATCACATGAAACATATTTAACTAGTAAGACTCGGCCAAGCGTTGCTGTGGCTAAGATTTTTGTTATATTACATAGTAGTAAACTATTCAAGAGAAACGGCAGGAGAACACCAATCCACCATGCTTTTTTGGTGGTTATGCCATTAAATTGTAGCTTATGTGAAACGTTGGTATTTATTTTGATAAGGATCAATACCTAGGTACGAATAAAGAGCCTTTTCTAACGGTGATATTTTAATAAAAAAAATTAATAAAAGGACACTTATTATGACTTAACTATAAAAGATAGAGACATGCTGTCGACACATTTTTCATAGATAGTGATGTGTCCTGAAAAATTGTAATACATCATTTTGTTCTATCATTAATAGTTTTCGCAGCGCACACGATTGAAGGAAGTTTTTTGTTTATTTTTTTACACCTTGGGTTAGATTATTCAAGTTTTAGTAAGCATCCCTAATTTTTTTGAAAATCAAATATAGCATATGTCAGTCGGGAATAGTGTAGCTTGCCAACAGTGAAAGAATTTTCGAAATTGGTTCAGTAGTTTCGGAGCCTTTAATAAATTAATAAGATTTCATCAATCGCATCATTTCTAATACAACATTTTAACAACTTTCAATAATAACAAGTTAACAAAGTGTGGTGTATCTGTGAACAGAGGCCACACGTATTCATTACATCGGGTTTCAGATTACCTCAATTGCAGTGAGTCAGCTCTTTCTAATCTAGATAAACATAATTGCATTTAGATCTTTATTTGGTTTCGAAATTGCCTCGACTTTAGATTTATTTTTAAATCGTTTCCATGGGCGCATTACTTGGATACTGCTGCAGTAAGTATTCCGACTAATTTATTTATTTAATTTTAATATATACCTTTACATCTATATATATATATATATATATATATATATAAAAATGCTATGTTGGTTTGTGTACGCTTCTAAAACTCAAAAAGTCTGAAACTGAAATTTTTGCATGATTTATAATCCGCATCAAGGATTCTGCTTATCTATTTTTTTTAATCATGTGTTTCATTTTTTTCCATAAGAATTGCAAAATTAAACTTATATGAAATGTATTTATTTTTTTTGTTTCTCATTTCTCAACCATTCAAGCACAATGTGCCACAGCAAAACGTGGCAGGGTACAGCTATTTCAAAATAAATATTAACAATAAAAATATTGGTTGTTTGTAAAGTAGGTTTACGATCGAGATGTTTACGTGATAACGTCTTATTGGTGATATAAGTTTTTGGGAAGTAAGGAATTAATGAAGATAACAATTTTTTCAAATTTTAAATTACATCTATCGTTTTATTCACACTTTTGATGATAAATTTCGGGTGTAAAATGACAAGTTTACTTATTCGACTATGATATACATTTTTCTTCATACATTCACGGAATGACTGGCAGCGCTCGAGATGAGACGGGAGATCGGTCCGTCTCTCTCTCGTTATACCTGCGATCGCGCTCGTGAGGTTTTGGTGTGACACAAGTTTCTGAACATGTCACCCGACTAAAACGATTTTAAAGACGTTATCACGTCAAAAAAAATATCTCTTGCAAAAAAGCAAAATGCAGTGAAACTTTGATGAAAGTTAAAATCAATAAGCTTTCAGCAGTCTTTATGTAACTGTGCAATTTATGTAAAACAAATTTTTGTCACAATCATTGAATCATAACGCCGTTAAATTTAAACCGCTCACAAACATTATATCAATTAAGCGTTATTAACACGAAATCGAATGAACGAAATTATATTCGGGGCCGATTAAAATTATTTGTAGCGAATACAACGTGTTTAACGGCGACTATAAAATTTCAATTGCAAGCAATCTGTGGAAATTGCTAGTGCGTGTCTGTACCGGAGTCATATGTAAAAATATGCCGATGATTTTGACAATGTGACGCTGCGAATCACTCGCGTGAATTGGACCATTATGAATGTACTTAACGGACTGTTGGCTTTCAATTTTAACAAGAGGTTTATGCTGGTGTCATGTTGTATTAATAATTATGTTTTATTATTAATATAAGAGTTAATAATGTATATAATAACTTGGGAAGTTTATTGATTACCTGACGTAAATAATATCTATGTAGTATTTTTTAATCGCTGCCGCCCTGACAATCGTTTAGTACATTTTAGGCTGAATTTAGTCTCACGCTCACCGTCAGCGCTCATAGATCAGCGCGTAGTTCGTCAGCGCTGACGCTCAGCGTGGTTCGCTTTTAGTATCGTACCGACCGCCTTACTCGACCTGTATCCACTTCGCGATTTGCCATGTCTGTACACGCTGACGACGTCCGTTCGACACTACAACGCTCACTGAAAGCAGAGGCGCTCTAGCGATCGTCAGCGCTGACAGCTACGCGGCGCCGACGAGCGACGCGTTCGGCCGCGCAGCCATCGGCGCTGATCACCGTGCGCGCTGATAGCTACGCGTCATTCAAAAACGCTTCCTAGAAGTTCATATATCTCGACCATCAGCGCCGACGGTGCGCGTGCGGTCGGCGTGACACTAAATTCAGCCTTAGCTATGCATGGTTTGATCATTGATGTTTTAGTTACTTCACAGACACAATTAGGCGTGTTAAATATTCCATATAAAAATAAATAATATTTTGAAGTAGACTGGTGATAAATGGTGAAAAGAAAATGTAACAATAGGAACCTTCGAGACTTGAATATTTTTGTAATATGCAAAAATAATTCTTTCCAACCTCAACGTAACGTCGACCTATTTCATGTTTTCAACATTCAAAACTTTAAACCAAGAATAACGTTACAAGCTTTAGATCGGCAGAGCGGAAAAAAATTCGGTGCCCTAACAATTGCATATAAAGTCAGGAGCATTTTCAAGCCATCTCTTTAAACGAAATTTTTATTTGAAGCTAACGCTCTTTGGACAAAAGGCGAGCAAAAATGGCCCGCGAACACTTTGAATTATTAATGTTACTGTGGAGATTCTTGGAAAGCATTTCTTGTATTATTTTCATAATCATCTGACATAAATGAAGACTGAGGTAATAATAATTTCTTCAAGTTAGCTTCTTTATGATTTGCCTTTTCATGGTAGTGTTCTTTTGTTTTTCTTTTATCTTTATTTTAATTTTTATTCTTATTGCAGTAAGTCGTTGATTTAAGAAGATAGACATATTAACAGGAGACTGAAGTATTTTATTAAAAAGTATATTTTAATTGTATATTCTACATGTAATTTCGTTTTAGTTCTTGATGAAGCCCCTTTCATATTCGGTTTCTGATTCTGATTTCCCAGACTATTTATTTTGATTTAAATAATATATATTAAAAAAATAATAAGCACAAAATATGCACTACTAAATAGTTGTATAAATATTATATTTTAATTATGTTTATCTATAAAATTAATAGGTAAGTATTCTTTTCATGTCCTTGCAAACCAATTGACATTATTCCTCTCGGTTCATAAATTCTTAGCGACAGATTAAGACCTCAGACAGTATTACTTTTAAACCAGCACTTAGCAAGCTATACTCATTCACTTGAGCATTAGCTCATTCTGACATAACTAATTATTCCCTCTCAACGCGGTCCTAGCCGCTTGCGTCCTATTTCTAAGGGTAAATTATTCATAAGGCCTCAGGCACTAAGCACAGGCCGAGCTACAATTTCACCGACATAATGTATTTTGTTATTAGCATCATTAATGTTTCGTGAAAATTGTTCTGATTTCTTAAGACCCCTTTAATGTAATTGTACAAACACGAATGGTGTTAACGATATTGTAATAATAGATTGAGAAGCGTTTGAATTTTAAAATGATGAGGTACGAAATTTAATATCGCTTTATTCTCGGCTCGTTTTGGTTTGTATACGTTAAAATATTTTATTGTTAGTTATCCAAGTAACGACTTTAATTAGCAGCTAGGTGAGGGGTACCGGGTTCGATTCCCGGTTCGAGGGCAAGTTTTAATTTAATTTAAATTTGTTCTCGGCCTTTGGGAGGGTTGTGCGGTACCCGGCGAGTGCCTAAACCGTACATGGAGGACATGGTCGAATTTCTAAGGCAAAAAGCACGAAATATAAAAATCTTCTTACGCTGGCTAATGCACAAAACGACTTTAATTGAATATAAAGCAATCGAGTATATAAGGCGATTTTTTTTCTTTACCCCTTTTTGTGTTTGATGCTTTCGTTGCTGCTCATAAGCTCTTGTCAATATAAAAAAAATTATACAAATTTTATTGATAATAAAATATATAGTTTTACTTAGTCTTCATAGAAAAGTCTATCCCTGGCAATGTTTGTAATACACGACCATAGGGTTGAAAATAATCAACCTAAAACCACGAGAAATTTCTTATTACATACCATAAAATTAATTGTATAAGGTAAATACAAAACAATAAAAAGTATTTTCTTTCGAACGGCATTTATGTTTTTTTTTATTTTTAAATGACGGCTCCATTAGCAATATAAACAGTTATTTTGACAGCCATCCCAAATAATTCAGATTACGATTGTGGTTCTTAAAATCTTATTTATAGTAATATTAACATATTATGTTAGTCAGAATATAGGGCCAGATGAAAAACTAGTTTATTTTACACATATTAAACTAACATCATATTATGAAGTTATGATGATCAGTTAAATCTAGCGTGCATTTTTAACGCTATTGTCGCGCGTTGTGTTTTTGTCTCAGGTACATAAGGCTCATTACCTACTTGCCTACTAGAAAAAAAATGATCATGATGAAACATACAGATCTCTAAGGCTAACTATTAAGGGTTGTAGCGCGACTTGGTTTTTTAGTTGCGTAATTCTCGGATGTACACACAGCATGTTTTAAATATGATTAATACTACGATGTTTAGTACCTAACAAATACATTTACATTTAAAAATAAAAAGTAATAGAGGGCTAACGAGCTTAATATTTCTATACACATATTAATCTAGCTAGCTACAGTTTAATCTATTTGTAAATACGTGATATACTCCAAATGCGAAAAGAATGTATACTCTTCTAACTATAAACATCACTCCAGGTACCATTATCGTATTCTTGCACAAACAACTTCGACCACAAATTAACTCTAAAAGCTACTGTTACTCGGTGCCCTTTCAGTAACAATAGTAAAGTTACCGAGCGACAAACGGAAGTACAAACAAATTTATTGTCTCAGGAGGCTGTCTGAAAGCCACCAGTGGGAAACTGGACGTGTGTTCACATTAGGATATAAGGGTAGCTCAAAGTTTTGTTAGTGATAACAATGTGTAATGTTTTAAGAGAATACGGGCTTGTTGATGCACTAGCTTTGTTGTTTTTCCACTAGTACTATTATTGTTTATTATTATTTCTGATAATATAATAAGAAGGGGTGTCTAAATATATAGGTTGGAACAAAAATAATTATTTTGCTTAAAATAACTGGCACCAATGCAGTGTTTTTATGTTATACAATGATTTCATTTATAACTTTAAAGGTGAGGACTTTATAGGCACAAGTCATGAGTGTATAAAAATTATGATAATGGAATTATAGTAAGTACAATTCACAGCCAAAAATGTTAATCCCGGAACATTTCTTCTATAAAGACTTCATGCCTTTGGGTAATGGACTCGGCTACTTGCTTTAACGATCACGGCTAATGCTGGCGCAAATGGCTTCCCTGTTAAATGAAATCATAATATGAGCTCTAAAAGCCTTTTTAAAACCTATATAATGGATATTTATATCTACATTTTGTTGGGGTGGTTAGGTGACCTAAATATTATGGATATAACGTTACAGCTAAGCTTTTATTTTTCTTTAAATCTTTGCTGCATAAGTATTTTTAGGTATAAACCACTTTTAGTATACACAAATACTTTTATTTAGCTCTCCTCTTTATGTCTTTAATCTACGGTCTCTCATATGATTTGTTTAAACATGCATTTGAAGAAATTAAGGTTAAAGATGTTTTGCTCAGGACGTGAATCTCAATAAATAAATTGTATTAAACGGATTAAACTGTACTCAACGATATTATATTAGTGCCTTTATAGACGACTTTTTTGTCACACATTAGAAATGGAACACATTTTCATATATATACTTCTTTTACCCACTTTTAGATTACATAAGTGAAAGGATGATTTGAGATTTATTTTGTAAGTAACTTTCTAGGGATAATGACAGAAGACTAAATAGCTAATAAGGACTTAAAGTACTTTTCAAAATGGTAAAACGATAGTCTGTGTCTCATTTATTATTTACTAGCAGACCGGCCAAGCGTTGCTGTGGCTAAGGTTTTTGTATATTACATAGTAGCAAACTATTCAAGGGAAACGGTAGGAGAACACTAGTCATGGGGACCACCGTGCTTTTTTGGTGGTTATGCCATTGAATTGTAGCTTATGTGAAACGTTGGTACTTTTATAGCGGACAAACAACGTGACCCGTAATTTATATATATTAAGACTAGTATGATAATCGCGAATTATGTTTTGAAGTATTAGTTAATTAGGTTACGAACTTAGGATTTTACCTCCACATATACCAAATCAAACATTATATCATTTACCAAAGACAACCTAATTAAACCCAAAAATAAAAATCCTACATTTAAGTGTAAACCCAAAACCGCTTCAATGTTTTGTTTTTTGCAACATAATTTAAGTAAATCACTAGAAAATAAAACGTATCCGGAGAACTAAAGAGCTAAACAAACGCCCCAATTTTACTGATAGTCTAAGAGCTACATTCGTTTTATAATGCTTTAGATAGTTTATAATAGTTTTTAACGATGATGGCTATTTGCAATAGAGTTCTGAATTATCCCTTTATTGTATCTATGGTTTTAACACAGTTTGTATGAAACCCCCTCAGCGCACGGTAGATATTTCAATTGATTCATTGTAAGCAACTAGATTCTGACACCGTTCTACAGACTACTGTGCTTGATAATTGTTGTAAATGTTTAGGTCTAAGACTTGTCGTTACTTTCATAGTGATACTAATATAATAAAGATATACAGTTTTTGAGGTTGTAGGTACCCCTACATATCTCTCTTTGGATCTTCTGAACCGATCATACGTTCTTCTTAAGACATTTTTGTGGTAATTAGATTTGCAAAGTAAGTCAGAGAATAATGTTCGAACGAATACCAATGTGTTTGTTCTCTAGCAATCTAGAGACATGTTTTAGAGCAAAATCCAACATCCAAATGAAGATTTCAAATATGACAAATGTTCGACGTGATTTAAATTGAATGTATTTTCAAAAATAATAAGGGCACACAAACTAAAATATATACCAGAAGCTGTTAGCTGACTCTTAATCTATAAATAGCGTAATACCTAATTCGTGGGCAAAAGAAGCGACCGCGCCTATCCGTTTAAATGGACAAATACGGGTGTGGTTGGATGCAGCCTGTGGTTTCGATAGCACGCTATTAGGGGCCATGCTAATTGCCTCTTTTTGTATTGCACTCTGTCTAATTAGCCAAAGTATTACGGCACTAAATGGTTGCCTCATGATAATCGAAATGTTTGACGCTGTAATGGGTGTGGCTGAGAACTTACTAATATGCAAGTTTTTGTTTATTTCATAAAAATTTTAACTATTAATTTATGACCGCTGGATTAAGTTGTTAATTGAAAGTAACATTTACAAGATAAGTTAGTTTGTACTTTTGAAATATATCATTGAATACTATTAACATGCAAGTTAGTAATAGTTCTAGTTATGTTACTATATCTCATAAGCTTATTGGTGGGCAAAGTTCTGTTCGACTTGAGTGTATAAACAATTTGTTTGTACAAAACCATTGTATAATTAATACTGACTGACTGTTTAGCTTTTATATTTTATAATACAGTACTTATTTTCATATACGGATTTTATCATGTATATAGTATGACATTGTTTACCGGTGGGAATATGTTTGGTACTGACAGGTTGCGTGATGCAAAATATTTATTTCACAATTAACTTAATTGAATACTATATTCTATAGGGAATTGACGATGTATGCGCACGAAATTTATATTATTCTGACTTTAATCCTCCAAAGAGTACCTACTGGCAATAGCAATTAAATATACAACAATTAAATACGTTGTACTATCTTTCAAGACCTTCCATCAGAAGTAATAATGAAAATGATCATATACTTTTATTCTAATGTCATAAATTATGAGATTATTTCTCAGCGTGGATGTATAATGTTTAAGATGGTTTGAAAAGAATAGAAATAATCAAAAAGGAGAAAAGGTCAACTCGATCGTTTACATTGTAAATAAATGATTTAACCGCAAACATGAAAAAAAGGGAACTTTAACACAATTTAAACCTTACAAAAGTATAGAGTTACTTATGGTTATATTATAAAGAGATATAGAGAAACAGTGAGTGTTACTTCAATAATTAATGATTCATCAAAAACATTTCATTTAAATAATTGAAACAAACGAAGTCAAAATGTAAATAGAAAAGTTTCATTTTTAATTAATTAAAGCCCTTGGGAGCTGTATGCTGTATCGCGACGGACCTCGCAAAAAGTATTTTTCAAGCATTTTTGCTTTTAATGTATCTTGTCTGTGACTCAAAGTTTCAAATGAAAATCTTTTTACGTTAAATGACTTGGATAATATCTCTAGAATGAAAAACATGATGAAATATTAGGGGTGATATTATTTTATGCAAGATGAAAGAAATTTTGAAGAAGAAGAAAATGCAAATCTCTGTATTGTTCACACCTTAGGCATAGTAAATTCTACATTCAATTGGAATTATAATTTTCCAATCTTGCTCGATTTCAGATCTCTTCAGATTCGCGGTCACCTGGAAGGCTAAATTAGCTTCATGGCGTGACGGAACTTCAATCCCGTTCATCGCTTGTAACTGCATGAAGCATAAATTCGGCCCTACATGGAGTACTGTTCACACCTATGGGCGGGAGCTCTTCAGTACCAGCCCCTTCCACTTGACCGTATTGAACGAAGAGTGGTTCAAATCAACGAGCTACTTTTCGAGCGGCTTGATCCCTGGGCGTTGCGTTGAGATGTGATCTTCTACCGCATTTACCATGGAGAGTGTTCGGATTAATACCTCCAGCTGACTTTCAGCATCGGACGTCAAGCCAGAATATGAAATTCGATACCGTCGTTCTGCAACTGATCGTATTTTAGGACAATTTTTGCCGCACACCACCGCTATATCCATCACGCCAGCTCGCCCGTCGATGTATATCCGAACAATTACGACATTATATTTATAATTAAATTAATATTTCAAACAATATCTTTTTTTTAATAGCTTTATACACAAGCTTATAATCAGTTGATTGGTACATGCGTAAAGGAACTTATGCACAAAAAATACTTGTTTCTCTGCACTAAGATTCCATAGACGTATACAATCTTGCTTTGCTTTAAAATTACACATTAATGTAAATTATTATTTTACAAAATGTGTAGAATATCGCTATTTTCACATATCGGCAAAAATCGTGAACGTTACACGTGCTTTCCACACCATTTGGTTTCAAACGTCACAATGTTCAATGCAAACGTTGTTAGTTAGTCATAAATATGCGAATTCGAACGTAGTACCTGTACTATTCACCACAAAGCGAAAACGTTGTAACTGCCGCAAGTATTGCCAATTTTGGGCCCTATTGAATTGTAATAAGGTGTGAAATTATGTATCGGATTAAGTCGTTCCTGTCATTATAAGTTATGGCACGGCTAATGTAGTTTACATATCGGCTATGATAGGGTAAAATAAAGTACCACAATGTGCGTAATTAGTTACATGCTACGTAAAGGTTTTAAGCAGATTATAGTTTAAATTGAATGCAGTTTTTGACATATTGCAATTCCTGGACGTATTTATCAAGTTGTAAACCTTGGTTTTAAAATCTAGTTTAAACCGCTCTCAAAACATTTTTTCTATATGAAGTTTGACATATATGAGAGCGCTCAAGACGATATTGTGACTTGAGATATGATTTAGAATACGGACAAGCTTATTTGATTATTACAAATTTTAATAGATCCAATATGACGGCTGGTGAACACGAAAATATATCGTGTAAATTTAGTTTTTCGATAGACAGAATTTTATTTACAGACGTAAACAGACCTTTCTCGCCCTACAATGCCAAATGTATCATGATTGCGTTGCCGGGAGCTTTAAAAATGTATAATTCTCTAATATATACATCGATGCATTCAAAGGATAATCGAAGGAGTTAAACTTTTATTATACGCCAAGTCCGAAACTCCCGCTTGACCTAGACTTAGGAGTTTTAAAGAACATCCGAGTATTGGCGCTTGTGAATTTTATGGATGAACAAAAACTTATTCTTCTGACTTCGGTTAAGTATTGGATAGTTTTCCATGTCGTGTAAAATGTAGTATGCTGTTCTGGTATCACTAAGTAGTATATTAGAGCAATGTTGGCTTATGTATGAGCTTGCTACTCATCTTGAGGTAGTCGGTTCGAATCTGTACCAATAATATGTGCGCATTTAACACGTACGATGAAGGAAAACACATATAAACAAAAGTCTGTGGCTAATACCGATGCTTGTAATAGTATGATACCAGCTTCTTAAAATATCATGGTATAAGTGTTTAGTTTGGGCACCCAAATCACGTACATTGAACAGGATTTTTGTATAATCATTTGTTTCAATTGAGTTAAACAAATACACTATCACTTTGAGTTGCGTCAAATACATAATAATTATGCATAAGTGAGCGATACAATTTACTTTTATCTTAGATTAGGCATTCAAGAGGAGTTGTCAAACATAAAGCATGACTAAAATAAGAAAGAAAAATATTAATTTATCCTTTGCGAAATGGGAGAAAGGGATCGCAACTTTTTCTTTATTCTTAGGCAAAGGTAATAAAATTTACAATTCCAAACGCCCAACAAAGTCATATTTGTCCACTCACTGATTGCGTGAAAGGTCAAAGTTTTAGGAGCTTTCCTTGTAAAATAAGCTTTCTTTCCAAGTGTCCCCGTATTCAGCAAGTCGTTTGGAAAACTTCGATAGCTTTCCGTCTCGTGAGAGCTTTTGCATCCTATACCTGAATTCGCGTATCGTATGGAGTGCCAAATAAATTATGTATGAATATGTAGTGTCTTATGTTAATGATAAGTAAGGAAAAGGGCAAGATATTGTATCATTTATTTATGATTAAGTATTGGTTTTAGAAAGTTTAAACAAAACTGTAATGGAATCGTTATAAAACATATACTAAAGATAGTAAGGTGTTAATACCACGCGTTTATTGCATCTAAATTACTTAATTCACCTAGTGGTTATATTATATCTTTAATTCAAGGTTTGTAATAGGGCCGGAAAAAATTGTATTACATTTATTATCCGTGAGTGATAAAGTGAATTCAATATTTTAAAATGTTGCTGGGGATAATTAAATTCATTTTAAAAAAGGAATCGCGAAGGCTATCTGGTAGGCATAGTAGCATAATACAAATATTTCGAAAACGTTATGGAAAAAACCTATTTCTTAATCTACTTATACATTAATCAATAAGATAGAGCTGCATTCGAAACATTTAAGGTTGTCCAAATCTTAACCGAACTCGAAACCAATATAGCATAGCAATTTCTATAATCAATTGCTTCATCCTTGGCACTTGTTCAACTCAATTACGATATAAGCGTAAATTCAAATGTATTTCAGATCATTTCGTATTTTCAAATAAAATTTTCATGTGTGTGCTTTTTTACAGCTATCGAATAAACCAATGGTTTTTAAGTTGCTTATGCTTGTAAGAGCTCTCCTCTGTGCATTGACAAGCAGTGATTTATTGAAATAATTATTTGAAATTTTTAAGTTTGCTTCCACTTTTTGTTCTAGTCTTTGTGAAGGACAAATCTTCTGATCTAAATTCTAAAAGGCTGGCAACGCACTTGTGATCCCTCTGCTATTGAGAGTGTGAGTGATCGCCATGGGTATCTTAATATAAATTTTTGTTTCGTTATAAATGGTGTTATGGAAACTATACCAAAAGTCGAAATTCCGCTTGATTGAGGTTGCTCAACAGCATCTTTAGTCCAACACGCATGCGTCATGATATTAATTTCGTTTATCCTATCACAATCAAACGCGTTTGTATTACATTCTCATCCCCCTTTCTTACCTATTTATTAGCTTAGGCAACAATTTGCAGTAAAGGTAAATAAAACTATTGATTTCTGTCACGTAACACATCCATCTTGTCATTCGCATCGCCACCGCATGGATTTTCCATTCATCCGTTCTGCCAACACAAACAAACTCACAACGACAAGCTAATCTTTCCAGAACAATTTTTTTCATTCAAATATTGTTTAAAACTGACACGATCAATAGTTTTTGTCCTTGATTCTCATGTAACCTAAAACAATTATTTCTTCCACAGGAATCAAAGCGAGACCCCTCATAGGATGGTAATGTTAGTGGCGTATGAGTAGCTGTACATTATAAATAAAACTAGGTTATGGACTGAATACCTAGCTGTGTTTATGTTAGCGATTCAACTATACACTATATTCCTGAATTTTGTTTATTTGTTATTTCACAGAGCAATGTGCGCTGTGTAAGTTCTCGGTAGTGCTGCTATGGAAAGTATCATAAATATCATCAGTGTACTTAAAAGGAAAAATCATAGTGTGGTGATTTTATTATTATTAATATTATAGATAAGATTAAGTTGTTTTTTACATTGCATTACCTGTTTAAACGTTACTAGAGGTGATGTATTAACAAAACAATAAAAAAGCTGTTAAATATGTTAAATTTTTTGTAATTAAAATTACTAGACGTTACACCGGCCGAGGTCACCGGATAATTTTATTTGTATAAGTAATTCTCGCGCCAAAAAAAATACTGCTTCATCTCCGATAGAGAAAAATATTTCTTGGTGTTAATTAAACATATCACATCCTTAAAGTAACATTCATAATTCATATAGCGTAATAAATATTATAAAAACGATAAAAACATATTGACCAAACCTTTTCAATTTACCAGAAACAGTGGTCGTGAATATATTTGGGACGAATTCCATCATCTTTATGCGTTGAGTAATAAAAGTGGACCTATTCCGAGCGGTCTAATACGCTCGTAAAACTATACCCACAAATAAGTCAGCTATCGGCGAATTTAGGTGCGGCTTATTAACTGCTTTAGGAATCGACCAGCCTAGTTTTAGGGTAAATTTTACAGATAGATATAGTTTATAAAAATGTAAAAGAGAATTTTGGTCATAGTAATTTGAAGTCCGATCATATTCTACGTAAAGAAAGTCAGGGCCGTCCTATAAAATTAAATTTTATTTTTTTATTTTTTATTGGACAATTCACACCAATTGACCTAGTCCCATGCTAAGCTGGTGAAGCTTGTGTTATGGGTACAAGGCAACGGATATACATACGTATTATAGATAGATAGACATATAAAAACTTATTTAAACACCCAAGATCTAAGCACAACACCAAATGCTTATCACATCGATGTTTGTCTCAGCCGGGGATCGAACCCGGGACCCATGGATCCGCAGTCAGGGGTACTAACCACTAGACCAATGAGCCGTCAAAAAAATTAAATTTCGTTTCTAAAATATTTATTATTATACGTATAAGTTAGATCACATTCTTTTCTTTTTTCTCCATTTAGCGATATACTATATGTAATCAAAGACTATACTGATTGTGCGTGATGGTGGATTCGAAATCACTTAAAAGGGTTTATAGCTAGACAGTACAGGGAAAGCATTTTTAGTAGATAAATATAATTTACAACCCTAATTTGCATTTATGTGTTTCAAAGTGGATTAATTATGAGAATGCCTCGTTAAAAAGCTTCACAATACATGGGCGTGTCGGTTATAAATTCGAGCCGTCTGCGCGGCCTACCAAGTTTCATTTCCTGAAGTCAAGTAAAATGGTCTAACACCCCGTAACTTAAGAGATTACTAACATTTTCGAATCAACATTAGTATGGTTCATGGAAACTGTTCATATTTTTGCTTACCACACTCATGCATTACAGCAATTCAATTTCCAAATATGTATTCCAGTGTCCAGACTCCAGATCCCCTTTGACGATGATTCCGAATAAAATTTTGTCCGGAAACCTATTCGCAGTAACCTTTAATAATGTTGCAGATGTCCTGGGTACTTTCCAACCTGCTCCATTGTTGTCCCACATAATGCCGTCCAATCTTTTTATTCCGCTTCTGATTTTGAATGTGAATGGTATTAATATATTTGGCAAATCTGTGCAGGCGATTCAAGGTCTTATTACCTGGGTAGTTGGGTGATAATTGCCTAAATAGCGTCGATTGAAACGGTGTAGGACGAGATAGGATTGTGTTTTCAGAACTGTTTTATTTGTAAGCATTGAATTGACCCTTTCAAATGTAATTGCAATTTGGAATGATGACGCAATTATTGTACAGATTAAAATTACTTAGGTTTTCTGTTTGAATTGTCTATAAAATCAAATAGTTAATAGATGAATGATGAACAAAGCTGGTTTTTCCTACATGAATGATACATTAAAAATTAAGAAATTTGATAAATATTTCAAGCTTCAAAGCCATTCACAAAGTAAATAAGCTTTGTAAGGTTTGGTAGAAAATGGAAAAACTGAGGATCTTTTTTAATAAAATAAAAGTTAACAAGGCGAGGGTAGCGGTGGATGTATCAATCAGTTACAAAGGCCGACGCCTCAGGCGATATACGCTGTAGATAGCAAGCCACACCCGCTCACCGCGTCGTCTACAAGTTATACGCTTATAGAGATTTAACAAAAAAAATTATATATGTAATAAAAAAAATATTACAAATTTTTGGTACTTATTATTTAAAAACCGCCTAAGAAAGCGAAAATAATATGAAATTATAGGATTTTAGTACATCAAAATACGAGTAAGATAGTCTTTTGGCAGTCTTTACGTTTTGTTATGATTTTAATTGAAATTAATATATATGTATAAGCTATAATGCTAAATATACAGTCAAAATCTGTTATATCGACATCGAAGGGTCTACTCATATTTGGTAGTAAAAACGGATAGTCGTAACAGCCGATGACGTTGTTATTAAGAACCTAATACAATAGAATTCAGCCGGAACCTTTGACTTTGGTCAATTTAACCGGTATGTTTTTCTAAACAATGTCGTCGTAATCGGTTTTGACTGTATATATAGTTGTGGTAGTAAGAAATAATCTTTAGCAGACTATACTAAACCGCTTTTAACACTCAAACGACAAATAATGAAAACTTTGTATTAAATTCGCGCTCATATCCAGTAAAAACTATTAAAAAATGTATGTGACTCACTCTATTTATAATTCGCTTCAATTTATCACTTATCCCACGCGTATATCTATAGCTTGCAGCCTTAATCAATACCTATTCTGTTATTTGCCGACATGACGTTTTTATTAAATAACGTCGACAAACTGGACACTAGTACTCGTATGAGGGATTATGATGGATCGTGTAACATTGAAATAATAAGGCAGGCCAGCTGTCTAACACAGATTTAATTCGTGCTTTATTACTGAAAACAATATGTATTAAAAATCTGAAAAATGCAAAAGAAAATCATAAGAAATGCATTATTTATTTGGTTGGTTTTTAGACCAAAGCTCAATTGCAAAAATACATTAATTTATCTTACACAATTAATAATGGATGAATAGAAAAATCAAATGAATTATAAAAGTTTAGAATATACAATATACATACATAAAAACAATTTATAGCCGTTTAGAAGTATTTTTTTGTATTTGTACTTTAGCAAAAAAAAATTGTACATTATTTTTAGCTACGTTAGTGTAGTGCCTTTAAAATTCAATAAAGTTGACGCAAAGATGTGTAATATTACGACCATAAATTATAAAATAATATATTAACCTTCAAAAATCATAAATAATTACTATAAATATATTCCTTTTCTACAAAAAATAGACGACATCAGAGTAATTTAATTTGATGCGTACCTGAAATATGTACCCATACTACCTCTTCCCACGATACCCATTAATAATAATACTCACGTAACACCACCCCACTTTACGGCGACAAGCAATAATATTCATAAGACATTACCATAAGAATGGGGACATACCGATGCTACGACAACCTCGGTATTACTTGCTCTAGGCCTTCGCATTGTTTAAGGCGTTATTAAAAAATTATCATACAGTTCATTGCTTATATAATTAATGTTCAAAGCTTCTCAATAACTGGCCTAAGACTGCCGGAGTTGATTCTCGCTGTTTGACGCTAATTAAATATGTTTTTAAGATAATATAATTAAAAATAATTGCGTAATAAAAATATCGATGCAATGTACAGTTTAATATCAAATTAAAACTATAGGTTTTTCTAATTCAAGCAATGTATTGATTCGGCCAATGTTTTAATATAAAAACGATTTTCAGACAATCAATAAAACGCTCGTTCACAGGTAACAAGACATGTTGACAGCTAAAGGTGGAAGATAAATGATGTTAGGTGTTTCCAGTGATAAAAAATTGGGAATTCCCGCGCATGGTGTAAACATGGCAATCACATTTCTGACATTTGTGTGCTTCCTCTAGTGTATTGGGGAAAAACAAACAGATCCAGTCATCTTTTATGTTATTTTTGTTTGCTTTGGTCGTTCGAGTTAACTGTTTGTTGTTTTATTTTATTTTTGTAGGCATCTGTCAAGATACATTAAGCTTAATTGGATGATTTATTTTATACATTAATATAGAAATAGATCCAGTAACCTCAAAATAAACGATTACATAAGACTAATTTTATTAACGCATCATCTAGTATAACATACATAACAATTTATAAAAACTTATCTATCCTAACCGATTTATTAATAATATAAGATTCTACAGTTCTACACGGTCGCGGGAGGTCACAGTTGATCATGTAATACACGTTGTATTAACAAAAGACCACCATTCCAGATATCAGTTTAAAAAAAAATTGTGTTTTTTATTTATTTACACTTTGTTGCTTTATGATATAAAAATTTAACAAAATTACATGTAAAGGAAAGGCAACTGGCGGCCTTATCGCTTTCGAGCGATCTCTTCCAGGCAACCACTGTGATAAAAGAAAAAAAAAGTATTAGTATTATCTTTTGGCGCGTTAGGGAAAAATTATGAGAGTATTTTTTTCTATTGTTAGTGTTGCTTTTTCTACGAACGTAGAATAAGGCGAAAGATAAAAATTTTGAAAAGATTATTATCTTGTTACGCCAAAGAAGTATAACTTCTAACGCGTGTACATAAGTACAAACACGTTTTTTTTAATGCTACATGCCATTATACAAGAGCCATCATAAATTATCTCATGAAGTGAAAAAATCGATTTGTAATCCTATAATGTATACACACTTCACTAGTGCTTTTAACCAAGAAACACAAACGTATAAAAAGCAAATAGCTATACCAATCCTTTCAGCCCAAAAATATCTTAAAGCGTTAACCCTATATCACTGCTACACAATAATCGACCTTCGCGCAGCAACAAGAACAACTATTTTGTAAAATTCTCAATAACTATTTATAGAAACAAATGCATGCGTTCGATTCTCCAACGAATGGATTATTTACGAGCGCCGGCATGGTCCGAAATAACCTCTAGTATTACACCAGTTGGAGTTATGATTTTTTTCATAACTGGTTAAAAATTTATTAGTTAAAAATAATTCTAGAACACAACAGAAGCTTTTAGTGTATTTCTTTGAATGGCAACATTTATGTGTATATTATTGTATATACATTATATTAAAGCTATTAATTTATATTATAATAATATAATGTTATGTTATAAAAATATTGCAACATCGGAAACTTACAATTTTAAACTTGATTTTGTTTAAAGTTTTGTTTTCCTCTATGCGTTATGATTTGATCATTTTTTTTTTATATTAAAAGTATACTTTTGGAAAGGCAGGAACAATTAACTTTTATATAATCTTCTTATTGGTAGGAATAATTACGTAATGAATAATAAATACTTTAAAAATAGTAGACCTGCCATAGATAAGTCGATAAGATACTTTTTATATCCTTAAATTTTAAAAGCGTGTATTTTAACTTCTAAGGCTAAATACTTATTATTCTGATTTTACACAAAACGCAATCCTCAAAACCGAGAACATATAATAGTGCTAACAAAAACGTTGCAATACAAATGTTCAGGTTTTGAGTTCAAAGTGATTTGTCACATGACGGTGACACGCGTCGCAGACAGACGCCCATACTTCATGCCTAATAGCTAATAGTTGCGAATTCATTTCTATATTTATAAGCGTTACCTTATAATCGCAAACATTCGTTGAATTCATGCAAATTCTAACGCATAATAATTGTGTAAACGTTAGAAAAATACGTTTTTATGTTATATAATCTAATATATTTTGTGTGCATGTGTATAAAAGCTTGCATCAATGTGTACCTGCGTCTTTTAAAGTGAAATGAATGTAAAATAATGTATCACAAGCAATGTTACTGCAGGGCCATGGTTGGTGGTTGGTGCTAGGAAGTGAGGAGGCCTGGAGTGCAATTCTGTGAACATGTAATGCCGTAGAATGAGGCTGGTGAGCGATAGATGCAGAGTTCTGGAGTTAACCGTAGACTGGCTGGTGGAGCCAGGCTGGGGTTTCAATCTCGAGTGGCCCCGAACCGCAGGTCGTGAATGAGCTCTCTATGTCGGATATAAGCTCGGGTCACTTGGGTAGAATTCCTGGCAAACCGAGGGTCCATCTTAAGGGCATTTGAAGGGCTGAGGTGTTTTTAGTGCTACCCCATCTGAATAGCAGAGGGATTTGAGTGTAGACCCAGCCCCACAGCCGTGTAAACATCCATGGCGCGGGCCTGCGTAAGCGCATTTTCACCTCATTCAAAAAAAAGGTCATGGTTGATTGCATGGCATGCTGGCTTTGATATTCTAATGGACACCGACCCCTCGGGCCTGTCCGGCATCCATCTCATATAGGTATGAGAGTTATGCAATAGGAAGTGTACTTAGTCTTGGCAGAAACTGCCGTGGCAGAATCAGTTAAAAACCTAATTGTTGTGGCTTCTGATATCATTATCAATCATTAATCATCATAATTATATGAACGATCATATGATAACTAAAACTACCCAAAATCAGTGTATGAAGATGTTTTAGTCAATTTGTTGGCATTCTCTCATCCCTTTGATCGCCCATCTATTACAGAATCCACTATATCCAATATGATCGAAACTCAATTAGATCGAGTATGAATAGCATTCGAATATCTGTTTCTAAAATCGTTTCAATCAATCAGGTCAGCAATCGAGAGGTTTGAGACGTCTGTTTGAGTTATTTGTAGGCTTGTCTTACGTCATCGCCGGAGTAAGGTATATACTAATTTTAATACTTTCAAAAATCTAACCATAGTTTTGACATTCAGGCTACTTATCACTATATCTCTATTCTAAATCTTGCGCTTGGCTCCTTATTCCCTGGAAACCAATGTTTTTTTCTAAATTACAGACACGGACTAATCACCTACCTCCGCCTATCGCCTTGCAATAGAAGTATGTTTTGGAACAAAATAAGTATCAATATACTTATCAATTTAAAAAAAAATGTATGGCCGTACAGATATCATTATAATAGTTAATTACGGAATAATATAATCTAATTACCGTTTTAGTGTTTACATGAAAAGGAAATTTTATTATTTCATTATACGTTTTGACAACATTTAAGATAAAATATTTTGGTATTTCTGAAATCCTACACCATATAATAGTTATTACTTGTCGAAATAATGACTTAACTGTCTTGAGTCTATTTATTTTTGAACTTCAATTGTGAACTTTGTTAAAGCGTTTTCTGTGGTGAAATAGATCATAAGGACAATACCAACTAACGCGTAAATTTAAGAAAAATAAATACTGGCGCCACTAATAATTATAAGTCATTGTTCACAAGTGTACACATTGTGTTACCTAAATGAATAAATGATTTTGATTTGATTTAATAAGATTCTTAAGTCTGAAACGGTATTTTTCAATTCAAATAAGAAACGTGCAATAATAGAGCTTATATATTTTATATTACGTGTCTATTGTGTGTGTTTATTACATACAACAATAAAAACATCAATATCACTTAATTAGTGTTACTGTCAAGTAAACTGACGATAAACATAATTCCATACAGAATAATTAAACAAACATCAATATTTATATTTCATTAATACACGGCGGGCAAATTTAAAGATTTTAATTTATATTGATAACATTTGTTTGATATCTGGCGTGGCATTTTCAATTAAAATAATTTTGTATTTTGTATAATTTTAGAATACTATTTAGCGTCAATGTGTGATACCTGTAGAAATCAAAACTTACAATATCAAGTAATAATAGAAATAAGTAGTATTAATTATTTATAAATAAATAATTTAAAAAATTCTAGTACATATAACACATTTGTTATTAGACGTTACGCAAAGGAAAAATATTTTTTGGTAACTATATCAAAGTTGGAAATATAAGCAACAAGAAATTTTGAAATATAAATAACCTGGTTTTTTTACATTTAATAAATAAAATTAAAAAAAATATATATTTTTTTTAAATATAATTATCCCCAGCAACAACATTCCAAGCATTTCTTAATAGAAAATAGCCAAATTATTACCGAAAACTAAGACCTTTAACACGCCAGAGTTTAACTTCAATGTTCTTTTTTTAAACTACTGACTTTAGTCTAATTCCATTTTGTTTTACGATATGTCTGGTTTGTCAACGGTATTCTTGGCAATGTATGAAGCGGAGAGTTATTTAAAACATTTACTACGACGTGTCGTGTCTTCATTGATAATATAATATAATTATAAATCACTCCTAATGGTTATTGCTAGCTAAACTTTTGTTAGACAATATAGTGAAATATTGGAGCTTTTACTGATTAATTTTGTTTAGCATCTGGCAACGGAACAATGTTAGTCATTTTCAATGTATTTTACATATTTCGAAATAGCTAGGATTGGTACACGTAGAAACAAGAAAGTGTAGTTTAAAAGATCTATTCATATATAATACTTTTTACATTATACATAATACTATTTTTAATGTTATTATTTTTAATACGATTGTGTAATATTAGTAAAACCAAAGTCTATTCCATCCATAGACACTCCTATACGTCTTTAGTAAAACTATACTTTGTATAAAGCACTTATTTAAATTCTTAGGGTCCTATAGTATATAGGAATAATACGAATTTGAATATGGTCGTCTCTATATAAAAACGTATACATATTTTAGCCCAATATCAAGCCAAAGTAAATTTTTGTCGATATCCTTTTCACAAAGGACGTTTGACTCGACTTTTCATTACCAGAATTTACGTTACTTTTAGTTAAATAAATAAATGAATAATAAATCCTTTATTTGCCATGATAGTGGTACATAATACAAAAATCGAAAAACAAGAAATGTCCGCACAATCAGCCATACATAAAACAGGCATGCAAATGTCATAATAAGTCATTTATGAGTAATTGTTAAACTTATGTTCTAAATATTCGGAAGTTACCGGAAAGTGTCTTTCAGAGAACCTGGAATCTCAGATGTAACGACTAAAAATCATTGTCCGAGTGTACTTTAAAATATATACATGTAAATTTGTACTAGTTTGCCGGAAACATTAAAAATAATAATAGCGTGTGAATTATATAGTAAAACCCTTTCAACAATACTTTAGGTCGAAACTCTAATATTAGAATGATGCCGTGATTCAAACTTTATATGAAAAATATGATTGTAATTTAATTTTGATGTAGAATAATAAAAAGATTACATGCAAGGTTTTGCATCGATCTTTTAAAATTGTGAATTCTACGCTTACAACAACAATAAAATAATCATTGCTTGCTGTTATTATACATAATATATTTGGCCACAGATGCAGTCAAGTTCCGGCATTAGGCCGGACATGTCATGACTTCAAGATGGAAGGTGGACAAAACGTGTTACATCATGTAAAGGACCAAAAGGTAAACGGCACAAAAGACGACTCCAATTGGGATGGCAGGAAGACCTTCCTTAAACTGCTAGCCTAAACTTGCTACAGGTGGCTTGTGTTAGGGAAAATGGCATTCGTTGGAGGAGGCCTATACCTGTTTAAATTGTAACCTATAATTTAATATATATTATACGTAGTATCAAAATTTTTGTGTTATTGTCAAATGATAATAGTTAATGACTATTGTTTATCTTAGTAGGAAATTAAAACCTTTTTTATTTTATTTATTCATGTGAGTATGTCTATTATAGAAAAATTTGTGTTAAATTTATCGGTACCATTATATTTATGTCACCTCGAGAGAAACGGGACCATTACCAAAATATCATATTAGAATTTTAATAAGTTGCGCGTTGACCGTATTAGGTTGTAAATTTTATTTTAATGCGCTAATGTTTTAGTTTTCTTTCTGTTACATAGTCAGTATTCGTATAAGTTAAGTCCATAGATAGATAGATATCAGATTTCTGTATATGTTTCGTTATTTTTGTTTTTTCTATTAGGCAAATAGTACGCCTTCTAGTCTAGTCTAAAGTGTTTACCTTCACCGTACGAGCGAGTCAGTAGTGTATTGTGGACACAGTTGCCGCACTTAGACGCCCATTTGGTCCATTGTGCGTTAAGTCCTGGCTAATTAAGCCAGCCTAGCTCCTTCCGGAAGCTTAGAAGTTTCCTCGGCACTTCGCAGGCTTCACGGAGGGTTCGATGCCCACATAGAAACTCTAGACAACTTTGTTTTTTTTTTATAGAACAGGGGGCAAACGGGCAGGAGGCTCACCTGATGTTAAGTGATACCGCCGCCCATAGATACTGTCAATGCCAGAGGGCTCGCGAGTGCGTTGCCGGCCTTTCAAGAATGGGTACGCTCTTTTCTTGAAGGACCCTAAGTCGAATTGGTTCGTAAATACTTCAGTGGGCAGCTGTTTCCACAAAGTGGTGGTGCGCGGCAAAAACTGCCTTGAAAAACGCTCAGTTGTGGAACGGCGGACGTCGAGGTGATACGGGTGGAATTTCGTATTCTGCCTCGACGTCCGATGACAAAACTCAGCTGCAGGTATTAATCCGAACAACTCCTCTGAATACTCTCCATGGTAAATGCGGTAGAAGATGCAGAGACTTAAGAATTACGTACAATTACTAGCATAACAGCTACACAATAGCTGTAAGACTGAAATCTGCAGAAGGTAAAACCTTCAATATGGCGGTCTTGTTCGCCGATCTATTCAGCTCTCAATCGTATTGTCACATATGTGGGTTACCTACTTGCACTTATAGTATTTTTGTATTGCATTCCCGTTTAGCCCAGTTTAGGATTTTACGTAACTTTTCTATAACAACTAGATGAGTTTAATGTTATTTTTAAATGGATTTCCTTAAAATATTGCCTTATTAAGGCGAAATTAGTGCGGGGGCAGCTACTAGTTAAGATAATTTAAATGCTTTATCTTTTTTAAAATAATTGTAGTTAGTATTGTCTTTGATTAACATAACCTTTACACATTTAAAGAAAAAAACTTTTTACCGGATTAAAGTTATGTATTATTATAAATTTACAATTATTTGACATAATTTTAAATTTACCCTCCATCTTTTAGTCGATACCAACTCCGGGGAAATAAATACAGATAATGCAACTTTCTCAACAGCTGTGATACTTTTTTGACATCCAACACCTTTTGTCTTCAGTCACCGTGACCACGCACGCTGTAAAGCACGCGAAACGTCGGATAAATTTAAAATTATGTCAAATAATTGTAAATTTATAATAATACATAACTTTAATCCGGTAAAAAGTTTTTTTCTTTAAATAATTGTAGTTATCTACCACTACATAGCTTCTTTAAAAGAAGCATCATTTAATCACTAGGATTAGAATTAAAACTAAAATAATTTTTCGTTTTTCGTTTTCGTCAAATTTAATTTTGCCTAATGACCCGTTTGAAAAATATTTATAAAATAGTACACAAAGTTCAAAATAATTAACATTCTACTATTTATATGTTGTACATACATTCAGCTTGCGGTTCGTTGTTTCCCACTTTCCAACACAAATTAATATAGGGTGGCCATAAATTAAGAGTACAATTTATTTAATAATAATTTAAATGGGCTAATATCAAAAATGCTTATTATTTTATTTAAGGCTTATTTTTAAATCGCCTTAAGATGAGTTTGATTTAAAAAATCAATGAAATTTAAATAAGAAACATCCACTTATATGTTATTTATTGAGTAACTTGTAGTTAGAAACAGCCTATATATACTTTATTAATACAGTAATGGCAAAACGGGTAGCGTGTTTTCCTAATAACAGTAAACAGTAATGAAAACTTATTCCGATATACGAAAATTATTTTGTAATCTATATATATAAAAATGAAACCCGTTTTCCGTTGTCACGACATAACATGATACGGCTTAACCGATTTGTCTGATCTTTTTTTTATAATATACCTTTAAGTACGAGGATGGTTCTTACAGAGAAAAAAAATTAAAAAAAATAGAATGAAAAAGTCTAAAAACAACGCTTTTCTATATTCCCATACAAAATATTCGTAATAATACTTAAACGTCAATTTGAACTATAATACTATAACATAAAGTTCAAGTGTTAGTGGAGGGGTTCCGGGAAGGTAAATTTTTATTTTTTGACATAATGTATTTGTTGTCTTATCAACTTTTTTTATCTTACTAGCTAGACCTAATAATATTACTTATTCTGATATACTTCCCGAATAGCAGAATAAGTATTTAACAAAAAAATAAAGAATCGACTGTTAGGCGGTACGATGTTCGCCAGGCCAGCTAGTATATTATAAACATTAATGTAAATGAAAAAAATGTTTATATTGACTACTAATAACTTAGCAATGAAATTATTAATAAAGAGAACACAAACAATAGGTACATATGTATCAAAGAAATCCTTGCCAAGCTTCAAATACTCTAAATGCGCAAAGTTCTAATAGCAATCGTTCACTGGCCAATTGGCGCATGACAGTTCAAGCTCTATCAAGACACCTCACCATATTTACGAAAATGTTGGTCACCCAACGGTGGCTGTATAATCATTGTAAAGGCCTCTCGAAGGCCTGTCTAATTAGTACCACAATTAGAAGCTCCCGATCAATAACAATTAGAGGCATGACTCATAGATATGTAATGAGAATTGCATACGTGCTCCAATTATATTATATATTCCAACGCTTCTTGAAGATATTAACGATGCGAACCTTTCATTATATTGTGTAGAACAAATTACCTTTAAGCGAGGGTATAATTAAAATATCAACGGATTTTACAGTGGCCTAAAAATATTCGTATACAATTATTGAAAATTGCATAAGGTTTTTAAAGACTGACTTTCATGTTTTTATTTATAAAATATTTATTAGCTTGTGTATAAAATTAATTTATTGTAATTCGAGCTGATTAAGCGGACTATACTTATAATGCAACTATTTTATTTTTAATTTATTTTTTATGAAATAAATTTATAAGTCTATAATTAAAAAATGATGATACAGTTGATATTATACCAAATTCCGATAAAATGAATCATACAGTTAATATTTTGCCGAAGTATTTACTTTGCATTAACTGGAGTAATTGATAATTATATAACAATCATTATTATGCAATATGCGGAACATTGGCTTGTTAACTTCTACAAAGGACGTTGTATTCGGAGGTCCTTGATTCTATTATCAGCTAAACACTACTCGTTTCAGGTTACAGATAGCTGATTAGCAGATTACTTTAAAATGCAACTTTGAAACTTACGTAAAAATGAGTTTGTTGTTGCGTCGCGGGATTTCAAACGATATTGTTAATAAATCATTTATTTAAAATAATCCTTTTTTTTAATTAGTTTATATCAAATTTATAAAACTTATGTTTGCTTTATTTAAATAAAACGTGTTAATTTTTACGTAAAACAAAATAAACAGAGTCAAACTCAGATTAGATTATGAAGGCAATCTGTGTGAAAATCTAAAACTTACCAATTCATCATAGTAGTTTGCTAATTGGGAATAGATCAACGAATCGTAATCCATCTTGTTTTTACGTTAAACACTATTTTTGAACACTGCGTGAGGTCACTTGGGTATTTGAAACACTTGAACACTTAGCTTTTACACTTTTCCGAAAGCGATGTGACAGCTCCAATTTTACACAATTCGCGCGGCTTTCTGGTTTTTCCGATTTTCGGATGTTTCCCAGGAATTATCGATAAATTTCACGTTCGTCGAAGTAAAACGCATTGGCCGAGTAACGTCTGACGTACACTACCGTCTGTAAAGCTAAAATAAGACGAAATTTTAAACACAAATCTTTAGTACGCGGTGAATCTATATAGAGATGTTATTATCGCACGTGCTATAGTGGGAATGAACTGGAGTGTTTACGGAATCCTATGAATCAGTTATATATTAAAGTTTATTAGAATTTATATATTAAATGTATGATATATTAAATTTCTTTTACTTGATACTTGTAGAGGATTGAAAAAATAACATTTATCATTGGTATTAAGTTTTAATGTATACTTAATTCGAAGTTTTCAATTTTTCGTTGTCGAATAATATGAATATCGGTATCGAAGTTATAGAGAAGTTCGTACTTAGACAATATTTAATATAATTATTGAAACTAAATATATTATTTAAAATAGTTGAAAGTGAAAGTTATTCAAAAGTATATTTTAATTATTTGCATATGTTTATAACTTTTAATTAGTTGTCTTAATAACTACTTTCAGTAGTTTCAGTATTCAATTATAATTAGCCGTTGTATCAACTCTATTTATATTTTACACCCGCACTAGAGGAAGCGAGTTATAGCGTATGTTCGACTGTGAGTTACTCCAAACATTTTATGTTAGTTTGTTTTATAATTTCTGGAAAACTTCTCTTATTAACATTGTAGAGAACATTGAACTGTATTTTTGAGAATTATTGTATTTCAAACAATTCTATATTTTACGCTGAAACAGTCTCAAGGTGGTATTAATCTATCGTTATTTAGAAAGACAAGAACTGACTAAAACTCCTTGTGTTAGCATCATTCATAGAAATCGAACCAAGGTTATTCTGGATAGAATAATGACACTCTGTGGCTTAGTGCTTATCACAAATCGTATATTTAAAATCTAATTAATAACGTCACAATGGTTTTTTTCAGTCTAGTAGAAGCGTTTCAAAAAGCGCTCAGTACCGTAAGACAAAAATAACACATAAACTAAGTTTTATTGTGGGTGGTCCTATGATGTTAAAGTATAAAATATTTAAATAAATCCAGGATCTTTATTTGGTTCATTCTGAAGTAAAAGTAAATATATTTAGACGAAATGTCTAACACGTGTCTCAAAATGTACATCTGTAAAAATAACTCTAATAATACTCTTAATTCCGCTGTTAAAATATATTTGATCATACTAAATTAACTTTCAAGAGAGTCCTAATCTTCTGTCTTATTACGAACTTTTGAAAAGTATAATCACGTTGAAGAGTACATTAGTCTTAATTTTAGGGCTGTCACAAAGTTTCATCTGATGCGGCGCCGGTTGACACGAACAATTTGTGAGTATTTTAAAGAAGAATGTTTTGAATATTTTCCAGGAAATAACTGTTTGATATTTTTCCTCGTGCAAGATAAAAATAGTCTTATCCATAACTAATTTTACACTTTAAATAGAATAGACAAGAGGTTTGACTTGGCGGAGATGTCTTTATATATAATAGGTACTTACTTAAGGATTTCTCGATTTCTTCCTCGTTTTCTTATCAAACTTTTTGCCATTCCCTTTGCAGAACCGTTCTAGGTTTTATCCCTATTATTCCCAGGGTGTGTAAGTTAGCTAACAAATTTTCCTATGAAATTGATTCTCCTTCTGAGTTTCCCTGAGCTACGAGCTCGTACCTATTCCGAAATTTTGCAATAACTTATAATTTATATATCTCGCTATTTAGATCACATATTTATAGTTGGTTTCTATTATTAATAGTTATTAAGTATAAAGCATAGTGTGATTGCCTGATTGTAAACAAGTTTTAATTGTTATTTTTGTGTCAAAATCATGATCAAATCATTTATTTCAATTAGGCCTATTAAAAAGGCACATTTGAAAGTCAAAATTACTAGTTATTTTTTTTTTAAATGACTCTAATTGTCCCTTCCAAAGGGTAGTTTTATATGGAGAAGAATGGGCAAGAAACTCTATACTTTCTCTTTGTGTTCCTAGATGTAAGCTTTTATTGTAATGCACATTGCCCATCGGAGCGTCTTTTTAAAATAAATAAATAAAAATATGAACGCAATTTACAGAGCATATAGTTTTAATTTATATACAATATATTTTTCTAAGATCTTAAACAAATGCATATTGTGTGTAAATGTGACATTAAAAACTTTACACATATACATAAACTATATTAGAACATAAAAACTACATACAAGCAAGGGTCATATAGGCAAAATATCAAAATGACATATTGGAATTCGCGTTTATATCTGTTAAAGAAGTTAACGTTTATAAGGAAATTACTTGATATCTTATTAAATACATTACATATTATTACATACATTTGTTAAATGCTATATTTAATTGCTAAGCAACTGTATTAAATCTACCCAATATAAAATACAAAAGAAAAAATCCAAGACATTTTTATTGCATTCTCTAAATATATTTCTATTCAATAAAATATTCAATTACACTGCAGACGGCTGCAAATAAAACGGGCGGCGAATAAAGACATCTGAAGAAATCCTATTATACGAAACAAAGTGCGGCGCTACAAGCACTTGTCCCATTCGCTATGTGCGACACGTCATGTGCATTTGATAAATGCGATATAACATTTTATAAATAAATTTATTTAGATTTTTCTCTGGCTCGTGCTACTCTCATAAAATTGTATGAAGTATTGTAACCACCAAATTATTTCTCTTCGTTCGTTTCAGTGAATTCTTTTGTGCCTTCTTGTTTCATACACGTTATTATTGGGTCTAGTAGCCAGACGCTTGACTCGCGAGCGTTAATTTCGAATTTAATAGTTTCGCTACCCAACTTTAAAATTGTATGATGAAACAAAACTTCTAACGGTTAGAAAAGTTAATATGGCGACTTTTGTGGAAATAAACACCGACAACACCACATCATACACAACGCAAACCTATAAAACGCACTTTCTTCGCCCAACGCTTTTTCTCCTTCAGACGCCCTTTCATCTTAACCACTTTCTTAAAAACTTAACTATCACTATCCATTTAAAACTTTACAATCTTCATAATCTGAAACTTCTCTAATCTGGAACTGAAAGTATTCTTCTTGTGCAACAGTATACGTAGTCAAATTATATAATTTATTACGTTAAGTAAAAAATATTAATATATGCCGGCAAATGGAAGTCATCGCATGAAAAGGAATCCTAGCGTGGGGGCTAGTGCTCTAGTGATATACAGTTTTTCTTCTAATTCTCTCTTGACAAACTTGGCGATTTAAAAAAGTGGCACAGAGTTTATTGCCAGTTCTTATCATCCGTTCTACGCCCTTGATTTGAGAACAGGCAGTAAATGTAAAATTAGACGCATTTAATATGTAGGTATTTCTTTTTTTGACGTTCATAAATGTACACTGTGTTACCTATATGAATAAACGATTGATATTGACGATTTTTATTGCCAAAATTATCCATAACTAGCAAATCACAATGTCATGATTAAAAATTACCTTAACTTTAAAATAATAATAACATTATTTATTTATTAATTATTTAACCAAAATAAAAAAGCTACTGTGGAGAGGGACATTACGAATGAAAGTCTCTATTACCGAGTCGGATGAAACGCATCGTTATCTCCATACGCGTTACACGAACCGAGACACAGCTAGTTAGTTATAAAATGAGCTAAGCTCAGCCACATAGCTACGATTTATAGCGATACCATTGTGGCTTGTAATGCACGTATCGCACAGAGGTGGCATTGAGTTTCAATTAACGAGAAAACATTTTTTTATTGAACTGTTGTTTTATTCACCTTACGCACTGTTTATATACTTTACACACTGTAAACACAAAAATGACAGAATATTTCTTACGTTTCGCTCAGTTACGATTCGGCTTATGATCCTGGATCACTGTTCCCATGTGCTTAAGTCAAGTGACATGAAGAGCGTTTTTTTCTTTTATCATGAATAAAAGAAAAAAAAAATATATTATTTATATTCTTGGAGGAATATGCGTGTTAGCTTATAAGTCTTCTATGCGCAAGTGCGATTTTTATGAACGAGAATGGTTTAGATGTTGTACTTGCATTTAAGACGTGTATACAGGACACCAATCTGTCGGGTCTGCTAGTGTTTAACATGACTTTAATTATTATAATTAATTATTATAAAGTCATCATAGTCTGTTTGTATCTAAGTAAAATACGAGATTGTATACCAGTTAAGTTTGGATTTTTATTTTGTTTTTGTGACAATTTCTCCACACCGTTTTCTGTTCCCATGCACGCACGACCTGTTGCGATGGTGTACTGGATCCTTTCCAGTGTTTAAGTGAATTATACTCAAATAAAATTTAGTTATCATGTATGTTTTTCAATGTTCTACTCGCTCTTGCCAAATTCACTTAAGTGGAAAACACGGGTTGCAAGTTTTAGTATTATTCCTAAAAATAATGTTTAGTAATAGAGAAATATATGAACTGCAAACAAGAATTATATTTTTAGAAATTTCTAAAATATTTCGATCATTTCTTGCTTTTATATGAACTAAAGATTTTTTCAAAGACATATAATATTAGTTTATTTATAAATGGATATACTTACAATAACACTGTTGATTTAAGGTAAAATCATAAAGGCTTTAAAAAAATACCATTCTGTTTTAAGATTGAAGAATTATCAAAGTGAAAAATCAACAAACTCGACGACATATTAAATACGTTCGAACATAATTGTGTAACTGCGGTGCTTCTTAGCCTTTTTTATTTGTCGATATATTATGATAAGGTCAGTATCATTCAATACCTAATTGATCCATGAAACACCATGCTAGGGTTTATTACTCCAAATAGCCAATAATAAAGTTGAATATTCCAAGTTACACATAATATTTTAAAGATTAAAAATAACGCTTAAAATCCAAAATGAAAGCAATTTACGAGAAAAGAATTTCAACACGTGCAATGTTGGCTCCAGCTTAATCCGGGGCTTAAGCGAAATTACAACACAGGGTTGAGAGCTTGGGTTTGCCTGCAATTACGGCAACTCTTCATTTTTGGAAATATCTTGTTGTACATGCAATTTAATTATATTTTAAATTATGATTATTTACAATTTAGGTTAAGATAATCATTAAAATCAATAATTTTTATTAATTGATTATCATTATTTTAGTTGTAATTATATAGATTTGTAGGTATTTATCTGCTTCGTCAGAAAAACTGCGTTTTTTAATTTTTTATGCAAAATGTGTGATCCGAACCTCGTATACCCTAGTAACACAGGTTGTATTCACATCTTAAACTATAAATTGCTGTAGTAATTCTCCCGACTTATTAAAAACAGAATTCACGATCGGTACAGAGAATTTTAATTAAATTTTTCTCGACCGTAATCTTTTCTTTAAGTCATAACCTGAGCACACTGAATATAAATTGTGTCATTTCGCAAAACCCTAATGGAAAAGCCGATTAAATAATTCAGCTGAAAGAAACTTTGAGCCTATAACCGCATACATACGTAATAAGGTTCCATTGGTCTGAACTTCGTATATGAATGAAAAAAAGACGCTACATGATAACATTGTTTGGCAAAGATCCATGGGCAGCCTATATCCTATCATCAGATGGATTAATTATGAATCGCGCATCAGGTGCAATCAGGTGCCCACTGAATTATTTCTGGACCAATGCAACTTAGGGTCCTTCAAGAAAAGTGCGTCTTAAAAGGCCAGCAACGCACTTGCGAGCCTTCTAGCAGTGTGTCCATGGGCAAAGGCATCATTAGGTGGGTCCTTTTCTTTGAAAAAACATATGTCTTAGTATCTGAATTGTTCTTGATAAATTACAATCAGATATTAATTTTAGAGGGTTTCGAAAACAGAATTATTTAAATAAACTGCTACAAAGACAAGAAAGACAAATGTAGGAAACATTAGCACACAATAGGTGGATTTTTTTAATCGATATTTTGTTTTAAATAAAGCGCATCGTAAATCGTCTATTCGTATAAGTATTAACATAAGGGTAAAGTTTACCTGCCGAATTTAGCATTCACAACCCTTCCGAGGCCGTCATGTTGATGTATGGTAATGTTAAAACGTGAGTGGGGGGTCGAATTAGCCCCAGCTGATCCTTCAAGCTATTTATAAGGGTCGTTTTTATAAAACCTTTCTACAATATTTGATTGTTAACGCAAATGATGTCTTAAATCGTTGTTATTTATATTAGCGTATTACCTTATTCTTTATAGTCAAAAACTAAATAAAATATTAATTTAGGTTACTTTTGTAAATTTAAAAAGAAAATATTCATATTTACACTTACTGTCAGTCAAATCAAGGTTGTAGGATAGACGAAAAATCAAATTATAGACAAAAGAACGAAAGACTTTTAACGAAAAACGGATTCCTTTTGGAGGGTCAGAAACTTGTAATTTTAGCGTTTAATGCATTTTTGACGAGAATTAACAAATAATTTTTTTAATCTTCATTCTTAAGGCGATAAAATTAATGGATGATGTATGGAAACTATTACAACAGTTTATTAAAAAATTATCTTTTGAAAATTCGTTCGTTTGAAAAGCCACAAAAGTATGAAAATTTATATTAAATATGTATACGAAATAGTTACAATGATATTGTCATTATCTGGGCATCGTTTTATGTAAAATAAAATTAGCCCCACACGCACGAAGAATATAAAGTAGTGGATAATTTTATACCGACATTAAATTTTGTTAGGCGCAATCGCTTTATTCGCGCCGGCATGTACCCTAGCTGAATTTGGTACAAAAATGCTAATTTAATTTTGAGGGTTCTTATAAACTTACGTATTGCATGTTTTATCAATCAGCAATTGAAAAACCGTAATAACACTTAAGTGGTGATATATTTTTATAATAAGTTTAATAATAATAATGAAGTTTATTTGCCTATTTACAATATTGCACTACACACGCTTACCTGCTCACGTATTGCCCATCTTTGTGCGTACATCGCGGATAGAATATATATATAATAATATATATATATATATATATACATAAAGACTTTTGACTATATATACGTACTATGACTAAACTAAAGTAACAAACGAAATAAAACATACAAATAAGTTTAAAGTTTGGTCTAAAGGTTGTGGGTGACTCCAGAACTCGGCCTTCTGGCTGACTACTGTGAGAGGGAGAAACTGGAGCTAATCATCGCGGCGGACTCCAATGCGCACCACACGTTATGGGGTAACGCTAGTACCAACACTCGAGGTGAGGACATGCTTAATTTTATACTCAGCAATAACCTTATCTTGGCAAACAATGGCTCAAAACCAACTTTTATCAACGCGCGTTCGCAAACTATTATTGATTTAACAATGGTAACTGCTGGTCTGTCAGATCACATACAGGACTGGCACGTATCCAACGAGTTATCATGCTCTGATCATAGGTGGATCCGCTTTGCAATCAAAGGGGAGCTACCTAAACCTCAACCTAGACGTATACCACGGAGAACCGATTTGGTAAAATTTCATAGACTTATCAGCTCCGAGGTAGACAAACTATCGATACCAACCACCATAAATATACAAGACATAGACAAACATGTAAACAACCTAACGTCCCTACTCCTGACAAGCTATGAACGGTCGTGTCCCCTTACCATACCAAGATGGGGAGGGAGACATAACTGGTGGTGCCCCGAACTGGAGAGACACCGACGGAAGGTCAGGAAGCTGTTCAATAGAGCAGTGAACACACGGTTACCCACCGACTGGGACAAGTACACGGTCGCGAGAAGGCGATTCAAAAAACTTTTACGTACTAGGAAGCTGGAGTGTTGGAGACACTTCTGCACCAGTATTGGAACCAACAACCAGGCAACCAGGGTGAAATCATGCCTCTCCAGAGAGCCCAATCACTCGATCGGTTGTCTTAAAAAACCTGACAATTCATTTACAAAAACTGATTCAGAAACATGTGAACTACTACTGGCAACACACTTTCCGGGTTGCATAATTGCCAACGAACAGGCTTGGCAACCATACTCGGAGAGAGCCACCGACAGCTCAGACTGGCAAGTAGCTCACAAAATAATCACTAATGAAAAAGTAACGTGGGCAATCAACTCCTTCCTTCCATTCAAAGCGGCTGGTTTGGACGGCATCTTCCCAGGCCTACTAAGATGGAGTGGGAACCTAATAGTAGACTATCTTGTCTCTGTCTTCCGAGCCTGTATAGCCCACCGATACATACCCTTGAAATGGAGAGAAGTAAAAATCATATTCATCCCAAAACCGGGTAAAGAGGACTATACCCAAGCGAAGTCCTTCAGGCCTATTAGCCTTACTTCATTTTTCTTAAAAACGATGGAGAGGCTGGGGGACCTGGAGATACGCAGCCGGGTATCGCTATCCAAATTCCTACACCCTAATCAACATGCCTACAGTTCGGGCAAATCAACGGACTCATCACTCCACAGCGTCGTGTCTCGCATTGGCAACTCCCTGAAGTTAAAGCAGTCAACCCTTGGTGCATTCATTGACATCGAAGGTGCTTTTGACAAAACAAACTTCACGAGTATAACCAGAGCACTAAGGTCATGTGGAGTACCATCAACCCTTATAGAATGGGTAAACAACATGCTAAAACAACGAGCTATACAGTTCACGGTAAACTCCACAACACGAGGCATTGTCAGCAGAGGATGTCCGCAGGGAGGTGTTCTATCGCCGCTACTGTGGAACCTTGTGGTTAATGAACTAATCACAAAACTCAACGCTGACAATCTCTTCACTGTGGGATATGCTGATGACATAGCAATCTTGATATCTGGGAACTTTGAAAGCACCTTATGCGACCTCATGAGACGAGCTTTCAAAGTGATTGAGAGATGGTGCAATGAGCACGAGTTATCTGTCAACCCATCAAAAACAGAACTAATACTTTTTACCAACCGAAGAGTTCTTGGACCGTACAAACTTCCGAAACTCTTCAACACTGAACTCATTCTCAAGAATGAAATCAAGTACCTAGGTGTGATTTTGGACAGTAAACTGCTCTGGAACAAACATCTAGAACACAAACTAAACAAAGCAACGATCGCCTTTTATCAATGCAAAAAGATGCTAGGCGTGAAATGGGGCCTATCGCCTAAGATAACATTATGGATATACACTGCCATAATTAGGCCAATGCTTGCCTATGGAGCCCTTGTTTGGTGGCCCAGAACAGAACTTCAAACGGCAATTACCAAACTCGGACGCTTCCAGAGGCTTGCTTTGTCCGCTGCTAGCGGTTGCATGAAAACAACACCAACCGCAGCAATGGAGATGGCCCTGCAGATCTTACCCCTGGACCTACACATACAGCAGGAGGCAGCCCTGGCTGCTATCAGGCTTATGGTACTGGATCTATGGGGAAAAAATCACTACAGTACACACACAGTGATTCTCAACAGGGCAACAGAGTATCAACCTCTTATTGCTGCGCCCTGTGATAGAATCACTAACCAACTAATATTTAACAGGAAATATCATATACAACTGAGAGAAGAGGAACATGACCGGTCGACCGTGAATGAGCTACGTATATATACAGATGGATCCAAAACAGGGTCTGGCTCAGGCGCTGGCATATTCTCTCTTGATCTCAACATCAACATACACCTACCCTTGGGCACACAGAGCACGATCTTTCAATGTGAATGTGTCGCCTTAACCGAAGCAGCCAGAGCCGTGCAGCGGCTAGGGATTAATGACTTTTGCATTAAATTCGTATCCGACAGTGCATCCGTGCTGATGGCGCTCGGAAACAAAAAAACCAACAGCAAACTAATACTGGAGTGTCATGAAGCACTGGAGGCTATAACCCGAACCAATAGGGTTACCTTACAGTGGATAAAGGGACACAGTGGATCTCTCGGCAATGATGCTGCGGACGAGCTTGCGAGAAGAGGCTCCGGAATGATGCCTGCTGGCCCGTATCCGCTCCTTCCTCTGCCCTTCTCGCTGGTGCGAACCTGGATCCGCCAGAGATCCGCTGACCTCCAGCAACAACGATGGTCGCATGGTGCGGCCTGCAGACAGTCCAAAGTGGCTCTGCCAGCAGTAAACCCGCAACTGACAAAGCGACTACTTAACTTAAATAGAACCAACCTTAAAATAATGATAGGGACAATAACGGGTCATTGCCTCCTAAATAAACATCTTTTTATCCTAGGCGCGACAGACAGCCCCCTGTGCAGAGGCTGTTTCAGCGCAGAAGAAACAGTCACCCACGTAGTCCTGGAATGCGAGGCTGTGGCTAATCAACGTGAAAAAATCCTCGGAACGGTGAGGTCGCTCCGGGAAGCCTGTGAAGTGCCCAGGAGACTTCTGTGCTTCTGGAAGGAGCTAGGCTGGCTAAATTAGCCAGGACTCGTACGCACAACGGACCAACCACGAGTCTAATTGCGGAAAAAGGAGTCCTTCTACCCTAACCCTAACCCTAAGGTTGTGGGTGTGTGAGTAATGTGTAAGGGTGTGTAAACTAATTTTGAACAAAATTAATTTGAAGTATCATATGGATATAGATAACAAAATTTCTGTTGCATCGTAATCAAGGCGTTTTAGAAACTTAGAAACAGCCATTTTTTTTTATTTAAACTGAAAATATTTAAGAAACATTTATACTTTAATATACCTCAATAAGACTATAGTTCTTAAAATGTACGTAGTCTCCCAATTCACTTATTCTAAAGTAAACTAGCGGGTATCAAGTCTGCGTATACTTTTTAAGTATGGAACTTATGGTAATTAAAACAATTTAACATGGAACAATCGTCAGAGTTTCATTATTTCGTTAGATATTTACATTGTATACAGTGAACTCGAAACCATTATTTGGGACTTCAGTATGCGTGAGATACAGGACTAGAATCTGAGAAAAAACTCATAATATCAGTAGGATTAAAAATGCAACGAAACAAATGAACATTAACAACGAAAATAAAGTGATCTTAATAAATTCCCATAAGCTCGCGACCGTAAATTAACCAGGTGCAGCAAACAATTGGTCCGCAAAAATGATAAATACGTAACGCAGGTGCAACGGCACTGTTTGCTCGGTAATCGAGCGTTTTATTTATCGACGAATGTATTTATTTTTTAAACGACGTTTTATATGAACGATTGTTGTTTGCCTTTTATAGTTTCACTGTTTTTGTGTAGGTAATCGAATTTAATATATGTTTTCAATCAAAATTAATTTTCAGGATATTTTTATCCAATATGAGTAGCTTCATAATTGAAGCTAAGGAATTCATTTAATGTTCAAGCTTTAAAAATGAATATTTCCTTGCACTACAGCGGAGTTATTAAACAAAATATTGTACCTGGAAGATACCATTTTTTTTATAAATGAAGCTTAAGTTAATACTTTTTTGTTATACATATAATAATAAATATCTAATATATAAAATTCTCGTGTCACAATGTTCGTTCCCATACTCCTCCGAAACGGCTCGACCGATACTTATGAAATTTTATATTCATATTCAGTATGTCTGAGAATCGCCTACTATCTATCTTTCAAACTAAGTGATAAGGGATGTCCCAAATTTTTTTTTTATTCTTCGCAATTTGTTTTTTGTTTTTTTTATTAACACCTATTTTTTAATATTGTTGATAGTCATTTTTATTGAACTAAATTTTTTTCCTAGAAATAATATACATGGCATACAAACGTTTGCCGGGTCAGCTAGTTATATTATAAACTTACCCCTGGTAGCGTTCTTTTTTCATGGAGGGCTGTTTGTGCGCTCGAAGCGCTTTCCGGGTTGAAATATGTAAGGAAAGCGCACCCTGTTGACAAAATATGACAAAATTAACACCACATCAATGAATTAAATATATATAACTTCTAATATTATTTATATACATATTAAATATACAATTCAATCTGACAAAAAAATCAATTATTTAATTTGACGGATTGCGTACGTCTGTTTCGGAAGACAAAACACACGCATTGTTAGTGATAATTGGCAAAGGCAATATTATTTTGTATGGTTTTTACACGAAATAGTCGCAGTTTGCAGTTAGTGTATATGATTCTCAACACTAAGGCCGTGCATTCAAATGCCTTTTGCACACATTTTCCTTTCTGTATGGGCAAGTGACACTTATTTGTGTGGTGAAATAACATAGCTAAGAAATCGGCTTCGATTAAAATCGAATCTTCGCGCTCAGTATTCCTCAATAATGTCATAAATCTATTCAATTTTGATATATAAAAGTCCTAGTTCACCCTAAGACTTTGAATCTTAAACAAACCCCCAAATACCGCTAAACTCCCAAGTAATAACACCTAGTTTAGTCTTCGTAGCGTAAAAATTATATCGATTTTAGACTACGTTTCTAACAAGTGCAAGTCACGTTAAAAAGTTTAGTGCAACTCGCATTCGAGTCATGTTCGATGAAATATTGCACCAAAGACCGGAAACACACACGCGAAGGGAAATAGAAACATCTCTTAAATCGCTTAACTTTCCTGTGATTTAGGTTCTAGAAACCACTTTTTTCAAAGTTTAGTAAAGTCTGAATAAACTTGTCATAAAATGAAACTAACAGTAATTATATTCTAAGTCTTATCTATACCAATGTATAGTGACATATATAAATGAATAAAATATAAACATTAATATTAAGTTATGATTTAAACAAAAATTGAACAAATACAAATATTTTGTTATAATATATGACTTCAAGTTACAATTTTAGTGGGAACTCCCTTCAAATGCGTCCTCCAAGGAATCCCATTTTTTCTGATACCTGAGTTTTAGAAACATTTCTTCCTCCCCTTTGCGCAAGTAAGTCCTTTATGTAAGTAAAAAAAAATATTTTTACGCAGTCTACTCAACTCCCTAAATATCACAATTTGGCTTCGAACGTTGCGATAATGAACAAGTCAAAAGGAAAAGCAACATGCTTGAAACTATTCTTCAGAATGTTAACGACTATGCTAGATATGTAACATACGAAATTATGTTATGAAACTGTCGTGTACCTGTGATTGACCAACTCGCAGCACGTACTAAACGCAATTCCATTCATGCACTAAACCAATAGTGATGTAGCAATTAGCTCGCATTCCTCAGGGACAGGTATTTAGTGAACACGCCATTAGTATATTATTAGCTCCACAGATTCTAACGCTGGTGACGTGACTAATCGATGTGGAAACCAAGTTGGACTATTAAGTAATAACAATATGATCTTACAATTTTTAATTCTATGCATCTAAAGTCCGTAATTTTAATATACTAGGCATAACGGATAGGCTTTGTTAAAATCTTTTTTCTTAATATTTTTATCAAAATCTAGATTCCAACAGGGCATTACTTTGATAGTTTTTTACAAGTAGATCTGACACCACGTACGAATTATTTATAATTTATTTTTAAATTTTGATTTTGATTTGAAATTTTTCATTTAAATTTGCTATTAAATAGTACACAAGAACAGAGTGTCTGTAATATAATAGTGGCAGTAAGTAGTGTTATTGGACAATTTCTGTTGTTAGATATCCTTTTTAGTAAATGAGGTTAGTTTTAAATTAGTTAGTTAGGATACTTCGTAATGTTAAATTATGTCTTTGTGCAGAAAAAATTTATATAAAAATTGCCTCATATAACTTCAAATGTCATTGACCTTTCTTTATTCTCTGCTTCTGGAATAGAATATTCCAAAATCCCTAATTGTATTGCATCATTATACCATAAACCATATTTAAATTTCTAACTACCGTGCTAATAGCCTAATCTTCGACAGAAAAACCGTAATTAAACTCTAATTCGATGACCCATATAAGTGCAATAACATTTCGTAACAAAGGCGGATTTGCATCGCGAGTCAGCAATTAGAGTTGCTTTTATTTCCGGTCGCTATCTGATCCTGTCTGCCGCACCGTGCACGGTAGCCACTCGAATACGAATAGCTTGTTATGGCGAAAACCAGGAAAAAAATATAATTTGCTCGAGTGTAGAAAATAAATTCTCTAAAACTGTAACGGAAACAGCTTAATAACATTACATTAAAGAAGCATCAACAAAAGCAACTTGATATGGTGAAATCAGACAAAAAAGTTTTAATATAATTGATATTTAGATGATTTGTTTATAAGTGTCATATAAACAAACAACTTTATTTGACCAAAGATAAATACTTTAGAGCTAATATGGCATACATATAATTGGGACATTATTGATATTAAGGCATTGGACACTTTTTTGTTCGTAGATTTTGAACTTTCAAATGCTTTAGTTTTGTCAGTGTGTGACCGAGGTATAAAGAAATAGATTAGGTTCATTGTACAATAAACTACTACTCTATCTAATCAACAACTACTAATAACTACTCTATACAATTTTTCTAGGCCTAATTGATGAAAAGGCTATAACACGTTTTTCTTATAAATTAATCCACATACGCCATTGTTTTAGGGTGAGATAACCTATCAATGTATGGTTTTGTAGCAAGTTGGCTCTATATGAAAGCCTTGGTATTTTGTAACGAGCACAATACATGCAAAAGGTTAATATGTCGTTTCCATGTTCAAAGTCTATATTCAACAGAAAGCTTAAACGTAATAGTACGTTTAGCGAAAATGCGTTACTTATAAAGGTTTATTATTTTATTGTAAGGAACTGCATATGTCAAAATCAAGCCATTAAATCCCAAATGTTATACCAGTGATATAAATGATTTGTATAGTTTTTTGACGTGATAACGTCTTTAAAATCGTTTTAGTCGGGTGACATGTTCAGAAACTTGTGTCACACCAAAACCTCACGAGCGCGATCGCAGGTATAACGAGAGAGAGACGGACCGATCTCCCGTCTCTCTCACTCTAGCGGCATACAAACGAATGGAGATTTGTATGAATGTATGTATGAAGAAAAATGTATATCATAGTCGAATAAGTAAACTTGTCATTTTACACCCGAAATTTATCATCAAAAGTGTGAATAAAACGATAGATGTAATTTAAAATTTGAAAAAATTGTTATCTTCATTAATTCCTTACTTCCCAAAAACTTATATCACCAATAAGACGTTATCACGTAAACATCTCGATCGTAAACCTACTTTACAAACAACCAATATTTTGTCTACAGTGTATGTTGCATTTGTAGTTTATATCACGTTATCTTGTACGTTTTGACAATAAAATAAAATAAAAAAGTGGTAAAAGAGGCAACCCTTTAATTAGGTGTTACGAAAAAAAATAATTGTCATAAAATGATCTACATAGTGATCGCTCGTTTAGCTGGTATTTAATTTATATAATATATTAATATTGCACCACTACTTTTCTACAATGAATCAATGTGGCAAAAGCCCTTAATCTCACAGCGATGCAACCTGTATTAAATTATAATGATATTAAATTAATTCCCTCATAACGATACAGCCCGGGGCTCTTTAGCGATCTCTTTGAGAAATAACCAGCACCTCGGGGGTTTGATTAAAACAAGGTTTTAGACATGCTCCGTAAATTGAAGACGGTTTCGGTTCATTAAATTTTATGGTTAGGCTGCTTTATTCGCATATTTTTATCAAAGAAACCTTACGGAAAAGATCTTACGAAAAATGATTTATACTTGTCTTTGTAGTAGTACAAAGTAGTATTTTTAAATCATGAATTTCTAAAAAATTATATTCATAATATAATAGTGAGTAATATATTTCTATACACGGGTAACACAGAAAATGTTCAGAACGGCCAGAAACATTGCTCATGAAAACTTTTTTTTAATTTTAATTTTAGAACTCTTTGGTAATTTAATGTAGTATATTACATTCATTTGTCATTTGTTTTTGTGAATTGGCGGCAAATCTAAAACTCTTGTTACACGTGAAAATTAACCTAACGCGAGAAAATTTTCGGTCAATGATTTAGTATGACTTTCGTTGTGGGCTTACTCAACATCACCCACGTATTACTTAGGTATAAAAATCCAACTGTTATATCGCGTTCGTACAGACAGGGGACTTCATTTTATAATACATAAGGATATTAATATATCCAGGTATTGCTGGGTGAACAGGGTGGAGGTGGACTTGCTGTAGATGAAAGCCAAGTTGTTGCAGGAAGTAGCACAGGACAGGGAGTGGAGATAGTTTCTCGCCTCGGAGGCCATGATACATTTTGGGTCGCAGATCCAGCGGAGTGTGTGTGTAAACCAACCATAAATATTTATTAAAAAAAAAAGGTCACATATATTTTAATAATACTTAATTATAATTAATTTAAGTTAAATTCTAATTAAGTTTTGCTTTAAACTTATTTTACGAGATTCTTGTTTGTTTCCATACTTGAGTTGGTTCAACATCGTACAAAGTTTAGGTAAGTGTCGTACATAATTACTCATAGTAATAAGGTCAGATAATAATAACACTGTTCCTTTTATAAAAAAGGAAATTGCAGTCATTCGATACAAACATTTTCTTTGACTTATTGTGTTATAAATTATAAGTAAAAAATATACATATTAAAATCACTAATAATGAAATATATTATACTCGCTATTAATAACAGCTTTAAATTCTTTTATCGGTTTTTGATGATGTATCTAAGAGATAGGCAGAAAATAGTGGACCGACGCCTTTGATTTTTGGGTCGTACACGTGCTGGATTCCTTACCTTTCCTTCACCGTATGACCAAGTATAATGAGCATTTAGAAACCGTTGGTTTCTATCTCAATGCTAAACTAGGGATTGACAGTGTTGCGCCTAGCCTAAGCTAACCCTATGCTATTATGGAGAGTCGAAACATATATCAGAAAATCTTTATTTATTTTTATTTAATTAGCTAACGGCTTTTATAAAAACTAGAAAAAAAAAGTAAATATATTAACAAAGAATTGCTATGAACGGCCTACCTTACTAAAAACTACCCTAACGAACTGCTATCTTAATGAAGTATTCTTCATTATAAGTAATAATAAAAATAATTCAAATTTTTCATCAGCGTTGAAACAAACGAAATAAAAAACAATATAATCTAAAATATTTTGTTAACTTTTTAACAAGTACTCATTATTAATAATTATCTAATCTTAAAACCGTTTCGCGAGTTTTTCATTCACGTTCTTACAAACAAGTACTAATTTTATTTTATTATTGTTGAATTTTTATACTACACTTAGTAGAAAACAAACACTATATAAACTACGCTCTACATTATTACGTTAAGTTACTCAAAGACAGTTAAATTTATACCCACTCTCGGAAGACGAAGAAACTTGTAGTTTTAATCTTATTTAGTATAAAAGGGTAGTGTCAGTATCGCTTAGATGAATGAGATGGAGCTTAGTTGAAAAACTTTGCGGCAGAGATAAACAGCAATACCAGATTACTAGGTATACTAGTACTAGAGGTATAGTTCTGAGGTAAATACTATGCCATATTATAGTTAATAATGTGTTACAACTTTAATGACTTTAATTTAAATCATTTTCATGGTATTGCCTGTGACGTTTAAGATGGAAAGTATGAATCAAAACTAAACCCGTTTTTGTTTGCTAACCTTTTATGTATATTATATTATTATATTATTATTATATTATATAATATTATTATATTATTATTTAACCAGTATGCGTTCTGTCCCGCTCTAACGCGCTCATACGCGTTACGTCATCGTGTGTTAGGATTTTTCGTTACGGAATTTCTTAATTCGGTCGCCACGATCAAAGCCCGCGATAAAATCTATGCAATAGCTTAAAAAATGCTCGGTCACCTGAAATTCGTTATAAAGAGTTTACACGGTATATCTAGATCATATGCTTCTGCATGCTTTAAATGTATTATGCGTCTATAATAATATCTTTGTAATGCTTATAGATACGTACATATATACTATGTAATATGTATAAAGTCTATGAACGTAATATTAGGATATTTTAAATGTATTACGGAGTATCTCGCCCATCCCTTCGTGTATTCATTTGACTTAATTAAAAGTGACGTCTTATTTTACCTTCGTTAAAATCTAACTGGTTTTAATTACTACACATTTATAACAGAGGCTCTTTTAATGTATAGGTAAAGAGAGCTTTAGCCAAAAGTTATCAGCATGCATATAAACAAATTTAAAAGCACATCAATGAATTCATATTCCATGTACATTTTTAATATAAATGAGGTCAAAAATGTATTTATTTGGAATAAAAGATAAAAATAAATTTAAAGCACATAAAAACCATTAGGCCTCAACATTTTCTATATGATTCAATTTAATTAAACATATGAAATGTTACTTATAATACTATTCAAGAATAAAGTAGTAATACGTGTTACGCTTTATTCAAGTAGTTGAGATTTTTGTTCTAATGTAATCCATATTTTTTTCGTGCATATAAAAACTCTATTTTAGAGTTGGAACATTTATCTCACAAGGTGATGTAACACGACAAAACTTGTGCATATAAATTGCGAAGTGGTCAGAGTTCAGGACGAGAAACTTGTGTTCTGTGTCATTATGTACAGTTTAAGCATCGTGTTTTCTATATTATACGATGCTTTTGGAGAAACTGTAATTATGGCTTTTGATAATTAGACTAATGATCTCCCAGTAGCCTTCAGAAATTTAATATATGTAAAAAGAACATTTTAATAAGACAAAGCCGTAAAAATATACTAAATTCTTACAGTTTCAAGCCGGTGTTGTTAGAAAATATGTATAAAAGTTTGTTATCCTGGTTATGATGTCTGTTTTTTTTTTTATGGCAAGATTCAAGATTTCAAGTATAAGATTTTTATAATTCGTGCTTTTTTTTTTGCCTTAGAAATTCGACCATGAGAGGACATGGTACATGGACATGTACGTTTTGGCACTCGCCCGGTACCGCACAACCCTCCCAAAGGCCGACAACAAATTTAAATTAAATTAAAACTTGCCCTCGAACCGGGAATCGAACCCGGTACCCCTCACCTAGCTGCCACCTTATAAGACCGCTAGGCTATGAGGCCCCTATGATGTCTGTTATATATAAGAAAAGTGGTAACCATGGTAACAATATAAAAATGGCGGACAAACCACTATATCATAGCATTTTATCAATTCAAGTATTTTGTGAGATTAGCGTGTTCAACCTAACAAACAATCTCCTAAGCTTTATAATACACATATAGATATAAATTTATGAAAGAGACCGATTCATACGACCATGCATATATTTAAATGCGCATAGGTTTCTGTATTTCCTATAACAATATTGTTATATGTTATTAAGTCCAGACGCGACACACAACTATATTATTGAATTTTGCTTTACGGTTAGTTTCTTGAGTCGACTGGTAAACAATGAATTTCGTATTTTATTTCGTTAAGCAGAAGTTGAGAATTGTTAGAGTCATTCGGTTCAATTGCTATTGTACTCGGGATTTTTCTTTGAAACGTTATTGCCAAGTTATGTATTTCAATTCAATTATATTGAATATAATAATACCCTATTCTTAGAAATAGAAAGGTAGGTGTTGCGATTATTAAACGTGATATCAAAAAATTATATTTGCTAAACTAACTTTTATTGACTTTTAAAATAAAACCTTAATAATTCTAATGGTGCTGAAACTGAAACCAGCTTAGGTACCGGTGTTACCGATATATATATGGCACTCTCTAGAGGATGACCAGCGGAAAGCAGCTGCCGGCAAGTGGAACAGTATAGGAAGCAGATGAAGATTCTCGTGTTGAGGGCCAAGAAACATTTAGGTCGCAGAGCCAACAGAGTAAGTGAAACGTAAACTTTAATTATTGATAAGTCCTAAATAAGTTTTATTATAGCGTTAACACAATTTGACGCAGTGACAAATTGATACTTTGATAAATAGTTTTATTGAAAAGTTTTGCTTTTATGGCTTAGTTTCACCTTATTCATAAAGTCTACTTTTATGTATTAATCATAATAATTATTATATTCTGTAGTATCGTTTAATATACATATCTTAGGAACCTAGAATAAGATATTCGTGTCTTAAACGTATCGGATTTTGCCAGACTTAAGTTACCCAGGAGTTTATAATTTGCTATTATTTAAAAAAAAAACATATCAAAGCTAACGTCTTACATTAAAAATATTGCATTTGGTGTGTTATCTGAATGTTTAATAATGAATAATGCTAAATTAATTATTAAACCAAATAATTATTAAACCAAAATCTAGAATTTAAATTGCTCCCTTTAATTACGTAAAAGCGTTAAAACAAGCGTTAATATGAGAGTAGTGATGAGTGTAATGACTTGGCCCACGCCACCATAATTAGTGCGTTGAGTACAAAGTGTGACAAAACACTAGCACATACTAATTGTCTACTATTTTGGTAATTATTATTTCAGTTGTTGCTAGGCAAATGATTAAAACACATTTACACTTTATTGCACATTACAATAATTAAAAAGTAAAATAGAAATACATTGTTAAATTATTTCTTTTTTACATTCTAGATGGGGAAATATATGTATCCTATAAAGAAAGGCACAATCACCTACTAAAACCACCTCGAGTAGTTCTTTATCAAAGATATCAGTTCTAGAAAGTCGCGTCGTCTATCTATATCAAGGTATCTGTCAACCGTAACAATTTTAGTAAACTAATATATCTCTTTTCAAACACAAATCGTATTCAAAATACCTACTTAGAAATGAATCTTTTATAGTAACACACTGATACTGTGTACTGGACAATAGTTTAATTTTATACATCCTTATTTTACACGACAGCTACAATTTTACATGTAACAGAGTCAAAACAGCACAGCACAAAATCGATTATTCTCATACACGTTTCCATTTTCAATTAACACTCGTATAATAAAATACGCGCTTAATTAAATGAATCCAGGGTTATTTATGTGTTCAGCCGTAACGGATAATCCAGATCATAAAATCGTACTAAAACGTACAATTAAGACTAATATGATCTGCCGTTTAATCCCTTCGTTGCACATTATACCTATTTAACAGGATTCACGGACACAGTTATGAGTCCGGGGCCTAATCCCCGGATAATTGTTGTCCGACGAACGCCTAGAAAGTTAGCGGCCGTAATTACGCCGAGTGGAATGTCCGGGATTGCATCTCAGATTCGTTACACGAGCTGGCTTAGGCAATCCGATTAGGGGTAATTGGAAAAAAAATATCCTGATTTAAGATTAAAATATTCCACTGCCTAACTTTTAACCATATTAAGGTACGGTTTTTAGCTTAATATTATTAAATTATATTAAGTTTATTTATTACTAAGTAACCTTATTTGTTAACCTAACCAGGCTATATCTTGCTATATTACTTTTGAGTTAAATAAGCTAATGTAGGTATATATTTTTTGGGCTGTACATTTTTTGCAAATGACATTGCTTGAACACAATTAGGCTAAGTGTACGTTCTAAGGACTGCAATTAAATGTATTGAGAATAAACTGTTTTAAAAATAATTTTAAAAAGCAATAGTGAGTAAAGTATTAGTTATAAATAATGATTGTTATACCTCAGTCACGTGACACAACCGGTCACATATTAGTCGGATCGATGATACTTGTAATAATACCGTCTGACTTAAATTTCGTTGGCGACTGTTTGTGTAAATTTAAAATGATAATTAACACGCAAAACACTTGACGTTTTTATACAAGCATAGTACGTCGTAGGGACTGGTGCGACGCCATCTTGCCTAGAGAAGCGTTTTGGCGGGGACTTGAAATTGTGAATCACTAATTTGCCTTTTCTAAATCTAATACTTAAAAATTAAAAAATTGTGTAAGTTCTAAAGTCACTAATGAATAATATGAAATGGTTTATAAATCTCATCAAGTACACCTTGACATGGAAGTTTTATTATTCGACTATATTTTCTTTTCAAAAATATATTTACCACAATTGGCTGGTTTATTTTCTATTATAGTGTGGATTTATTATGATTATAACGATAATATAAGAGTAGTAACAATCAAACATGACCAGTCTGCCAATGTACGGAGATATATCCAGCTGAGTTAGCACGATGACCACTAGTTCCGGGAGTATATCGATGTTTGGTTGGCTTATCAATTATTACAGCAAAAGCAAGTAAATATTGAAATAAATAATTATTATAAAAATACAATTTCTATACAGGTTACGTTAATGTTTATTTTAATATAACTAGTTTTCTTGATATGCAATGAGTATTTCATATCAATTAATAAATGGAGAAAATTAATCGTCATAGTAATGTAATTATACATATATAATTCAATAAAACGTAGTAAATGCTCTCCATAATCGTGTTAACGAAATTTGATTCGAAATATTGTAGAATTCGTATAAAATGTTACACAAACGAATATAACATTTAAAATTTATGAACGTCAAAGATACCCACAGTGTGGGAAAGTTTACCGGTACCGGCGGAAACTCGGTATGATTTTACCAAATCTAATTTACAATAACTCTCCAGACGACCGCAAGAGGTATGCACGAAAGAATTATTTCACAACTTTCAGTATCTAAAATATAATAATTTTCGTATATTTATAACTCGCGGTTTATTCCAGTGATATATTTCGTGACTGAAAAAGAAACACACTGGGAAGAGCTGTTTTAGGCTGATTTAAATACCTTTTTACATACTCTATGTACAATTAAATGAATATTTACTTTGTAAAGTATTATTTATACAATTTTGTATTATTGTGAATGTGAAGACTACGTGGATCATTGTTTTTTATTTATTGAATCCTTTTCTCAGTTTTAGTCATAGTCTGACAGTTTGAGTAATTTTTGCGGCCTACCCAAATGTCTTGTCTTTGGACTTGACAGGTCCACTCAATCTGTGTGGTTCTTTCCTCAAAAGACCATTTCAGACAACAATCTACATGGTAGAGACTGTGACCTCTGAGTTTGTTTCGGCGTTTCTTCTCAGAGTAGTCAGATAGGAAACGTCGATCTCATCTAGTTTAAAAAAAAAAATGTTTGACGTGTAAAAGTGTTTGTAAAAACCTACTTACAGAAATAAATCATTTATCATTTATTTAGGTAACGTGAATTTTATAGAAATTACTAGCTGACCGGGCAAACGTCGTTTTGCCATGTATATAATTTATAATAAAAAAATAGGGGTTAATTGTAGAGGGGTGAAAATTAAGCGTTGTATGTATTTTGGCATGTTGTATCATAAAAAAATAAAAACAAAAAGTTTTGTCTAAAAATAAAAATAAAAATTAGGGGTGGACAATGGTAAATTGTAAGGGTACAATTTAGGGGGATGAAAAATAGGTGTTGTCCGATTCTCAGACTTACTGAATATGCACACAAAATTTCATGAAAATCTGTCGAGCCGTTTCGGAGGAGTTTAACTACAAACACCGCGACACGAGAATTTTATATATTAGATTATGTCTTCCCCAAAACCATACATTCATAGATTTTCTCATGTCGAATGTAAGACGTTATCGTTATGACAACGGATTCAATAAATTTCTATCGATACAATTAGGCCCAACTCTATATCCAGCCTAATGGAACCACGTGAATCAATAACTGCTGACCATCTCATTACAACCCAACATTCAATCAAAACGCGACATGTGATATTCACCTTTCGAACTCCGAGTTACGGGTCGTTTTCCCTTGAAACGTTACAGATGATAGAGCTTTTAATCGCGCCGGCTCTAATAAAAGTGTCAAACTGCTATGCCTTGCGAGAGAAAACATCGAACGCTTTATTGACTATTACCAATAAAATAAAAAGGATATGGGACAGTATCCTCGCGATATGACATCACGGGGCGTTTAGAGGTCGTTGCGAAAATTCAGATTTTTCCTGCGTCGCTTTTATAACCTCTCTTAATATTTGTATGGGGTAGTGTTTCCAGTACAAACATTAAGATTTTTTTTTTCGTAAAGTATATGTGCTGCATTGGAATATGAAGTCAGTGAAGTACATAGCTATGTTATTGAAAATTCAAAATGCAAGTTCTACTTAAAAGCTCTAAATAAGGTAAGGTACTAATTATTCTAAATCTTGTAAATTAATTTTATTATTTTGAACCCGTATAGTGTATAGTTATCTTTTTAGATAGATATTTATAGTATCATTGTATAGGCTAAATCTTTATTTATTGAACAAAGGAAGTCGTGTCTAAAAGCTAGTTTGGATATTTCTCAAAGTAGAGCACGAAATTCATTAACGAGGTTGCCATAAACGAAGTAAACACATACTTTTAAAATATTGTGAATATTTCAAGCTTATTCCATAAAGTTTAACACACTAACGCTTTTAAAAACAGGCTTCAAAAATGACATTTAAAAATACCCCGGAGTTTTTATATAAAATTGAAGTGCTTTAATTTAGCGGAGGCTTTTGGGCGTTTAAAAGGCCCATCAAGTGAGACTCAAAGCTGTGCTCCGGTGAATGCACAATTTATAGATTTAATAATAGCTGTATGAAACATTAAGAGGTTGAAAGCTTCAAAGAATTTCGTAATTGGCAAGGTTTATATTTATTTTGTCATAGGTCAAGGTATTTCCACAGTCATATTAGCAATTTACAAATGTACCCCCAGAATTTAAAATATTTATATTATAATTTATGTGTCCCGTAATTTTCCCCACTTTTATGTTTCGTGCCCACAAACTTTTATTATTGAACCGTTATTCAAAAATATGGCTTATACAATCTGGGTTTAACACAATTATTAAATGTTTTTGGAAAATTAACTTGACACCCATTAATACACTTATTACTTACATTGGTTAGATGTCATTAAACGTGACTAGAATATTTAATTATAGACAAATACTTATTACACCATAAACAAGTTTTAGTTATACTCTGAATGATCTATACATAAAATTATATAAAGAGGTAAGTTTATTCAATGTCTATACGCTCACGAGTTTTCAGGGATTCAATTCAAACAAAACATTTGAATATAATTAATGTCAACGTCAACAGCGTACATAAAAAGTCATCAACATGTAGATTATTTCATATTATTTGTAGCTGCATACATCACATAGCGAACATTCATTTCCTTCCCATTGTTCGTTTAAAGTCCGCGTCGCTTGACCTCAATAGATATTGCATAATTAAAAATCGTCTGCTCTCTTATAGATCCTTGAGTGGTTTTAATCGAAGGCTTTTGTTGTGGTTTCTATTAGCTGTCTTGTTCTAAAGTAGGTTCTTAGACATTACATCATTTGCAAAGTAAACCTTTTTGCTGAAATAAAAATTTGAAATGCATACCATTGTTAATGGTTTTGTTATATGACTTGAAGATTGAGACTTAGCAACCAGTCACTGAAAAATCTTACATGTTTACATTTCAGTAATAAATTAATTAAATCTAAATGCAAACCAAAAGCTTTTAACTAACTATAATGATTTGTGTTATAAAATGTGTGAGTTAAAGCTCCGAAACAATACGGATGTATGAGTGTTTATTTCTTCTTAAAGATTCGTTGTTTATGGTAGTCAGAAGTGAAAAAAAATAAAAATTCTAATTCTGAATATTAGAGTGTATTTGCAAGACGAAGGATTGCAGGCAATTTTAATTTTGTCACATAATTTTTCGTCAGCGAGTAGGTGTTTACAGGGCCGAACTGGCTTCAACATGATAAATGATTGCAATTTAAAATTTATAATCCGTCAGCGTCGCTTGGACATTTTCAAAGAAAGCTTCAGCGTGTTTTAGTTTTTCTTTAATAATGAAGTGGAAAATGATGAATGAGCTTCAACAGAAGAGAGCTTAGTAGGTTTTTTAAATCTTATTATATTACGTTCAGTAACTGACGCCTTGAGTATTAACAGACAAAGTAAAAATGGCCAGGTTATGGGAATATAAGAGAGAATTATGACTATTTAAAATTATTGGTTGTAAATCAACATAATTTAATTAGCAAAAATACAGTGCAATAAGTCAAAATGAATCATTTTTCTCAATATATTTAAATATAATTATTGTTGTTATCTTCGGTGTTATCATCTTTTATAGTATACTTTTATGTGGTCCGTGAAAATAGTAATATTAAAAATTAAATTCAAACGAGTAATTAAACACGTTGCATACAAACAATGAGGTTTAAAATATTTTTAATCAGGAAAAACACGAAAATTGAAGCCTAAAAGCCTCATGTTAAAACATTTTAAGTTCAAATATTTTGGGGAATATTGGAAATTCTTTCGGCGCACTTACCTGCCGAATAAATTTATTGTCGGGAAAGTAATTGTGCTATAATGAAACTTTTTAGCCCCCAGCTGTTGTATAAAAACCAATTTTAAAACTCTATAATATAGCAATTTAAAAGAATGAACTGAGATAATATGAGAATATAGTCAATAAATAAATAACAAAAATTAATTCGTGACGTTTCTAGATAATAATACAAATCCAGTGGCACTACAACTCATGTTGATTCTTGGCCTCAGTTTTCATCTCTTTCTATGATCATTTTATTTGCATTATTGGGTCTCAGACAAGTCACTTTGCTCAAAATCGCCTTCACCGAATGATCTAGTGTTAGATTTTTTAGTAGCTCATCTGGTGTTTATTGATACCCCTTAGACACTCTCAATGCCAGAGGGCTCGCATGTGTATTGCCGGCTTTTTAAGAATTTGTACGCTCTTTTCTTGAAGGAACCTTAGTTGAATTAGTTCGGAAATACTGCAGCAGGCAGTTGGTTCCACATCGTGGCAAATCAGCCTTAAGTAACGCTTCGTTGTGGAACGACGGACGTCGCATATTATGTACATAAAATACACATCAGTGATTCAAACGCATGTCCTCAGATTTGAGAGTCTCTTATATGCAGACGAAGTCACAGATTTGAGCTAAAATGTACCTAAGTATCTCAATTCAACCGGCGCCGCAGAAAAAATACAAAAAAGAAACTATCCAGCTCCGTGTTTCACTAATGCAAATGTAGTCACTTTTAATTATTCAAGGAGGAAAAAGTTCTTAAAAGTTATCCTAAGCAAGCCGGCTGAGAAAACATTATGTAAATGAGATCCGCGCCATGATTAACTTTGAGACTGTACCGTGTTTCACTTAGCCCTAATAAACATACGATAATGAACACTATTGGAAACGATTATCGGATTAACCGATTAATACAAGCAATATCAAAAATAAATTTAATACATAATTAATACATCAAAAACGTTGATTTTGTCATGGCGGAAGCTACTTCTTGTCTGGGCATTCATAAACAATGGTGCTACAATCTTTTAGGTCTGGGCCTCAGATTTTGAATCTGTTTCGAGATCATTTGTTTTATTCTGATAAACCTACCTAGATCACCTAAATTAGCTTTCTGCGCCCGACACACGCCATCGACAACTAACTAAACATTTCTTTAAACTGTAAACTGTAGACTGAATTTTGAACTGATTTTTCTGAATAAGTTTACAGGCTGCTTTATAATGAGCTCAGCCTTGCGATTCTGTAACTCACTTTTCGAACTCGCACAGCGGTTTTCGCAGCGGCGGTCGCACTCAAATCAGTCGTGAAGCAGTCATTTTACGATTTTGCATTCTGATAAACAATAAACTACATGCTCCCTTCGTATCAAAATGCCAAATCGATTCGAAAAGTGAGTTACAGAATCGCAAGGCAGATCTAAAAACAACAAAATCTCAGATTCTCGTTTTCACCGATGTTAACTAAAACACACTTTTATTATTTATTTTAATTTCAGCAGTAAGTCCGTTGTGCTTACATTATTTAAATAATGTGTAATTTTTTACGAAGATCGAGTCAGTAATATTTTGTTTATCGTACAGTTAGAATGAATGAATTAGAATTTTCATGACTATGGTTTTTTTGAGGTTTATGGCTAATTTAAGACAGACAAAAGCCAAGACTATAGGTTAAAGCGTCACTTCGTATAAATACAATTGAAAGTTAATGAAGTACAGTTTGCCATACCCCACGTTTTTAAACCACATTTTGTAATACCAATAAAAGAGCTCTCGTACATTCGTATCGCGAATATGTGGACAGCGGGACCGGGATGTGAATTTAATATCTGTCAGGGACACCGAGGAATGATGATCGCGCTGTACTTGCTAAGGTTTACCAACATAATACCAACGATATTAAAAACATAATACCTCCTGACTTCAGATAGGAATGAGTGAATATAAGTTTTAAAATATTATAAATTCATAGTATTGTCCTTTATTGACATAACTTTTACACATTTAAAGAAAACACTTTTTTACCGGATTGAATGTAAATAGAGGACACCGTGAGCCATTTCAGCCAAAACCCTTCTACATCTTTTAGTCGATACCAACTCCGGGGAAATAAATACAGATAATACATCTTTTTCTACAGCTGTGATACTTTTTGACATTCAACACCTTTTGCCTTCAGTCACCGTGACCACGCACGCTGTAAAGCACGCGAAACGTCGGATAATTTTAAAATTATGTAAAATAATTGTAAATTTATAATAATACATATCTTCAATCCGGTAAAAAAGGGTTTTGATTACAAATTCATTTCAGAATTCCTAAGTTAGCGCTTTCGCCAACCGTTGTATCAAAGTTTCATATATATAGAAAATAATACAATATTTATTTTTATACGAAACCTTATTAACGCGATCAAACGAACGGGGCGTTGTTCGGATCGTTTATGTATAATTACAAAGGTAATACGTTACATTGCATATTTGAATTTCGAATATCAATTTTTTCGCTATACTTATACAAAAAAGCTCATTCTGTAGAGCGATAAGTGACGGTTAAGCCTTCAGTATTCTCAGAGCAAAAATCATAGTGATATAGTTGTTCAGTCGTGCTGCTTCGAGTCAAACATTACGCGATAGTCAATAGTTTAAATTATATACTTTAGCGAATAAGAGTTTATAAGACTATTAAATATACCATAACTACCTTAGGAAATTAATATTAAAAGGCTTTATAAAAACGTTAAGATATAATGAAACCTAATAATAAAAAATATTCTCCAAATCATCGTTAATAACAATCTGATTATTGTATAGTGATTATTCTTTATTAAATAAGTACATAATTTTATTTAATAAAGAAATAATCATAATCATAATAAATTTTATTTCCAACCTGGTTACTACCACAAGAAGATTGTAAAAATTCACAATTAATACAAGCATGACAAAATCCTTGAAAATATCTTCATATCAATTAAATGGCACACAATATCATCAAAATAATAAAACGCCTTATCTCCCAACTCGGCCCTCCCGGCCCGATTCTCCCCACACAAGGGGTGATTACCCCTTTATTGTTCCCCAAGCGGGCCCTAATGCACGACACTATTAGACTAGATGCCAACTAATGCGCCCAATGTCTTTTTTATAACGAACTTATTGCTGTTTAGGTGTGTCTAGGCTTGGCATCCTTTTATGACGTCATGACGCTTTTTAATACACTTAAGGTGGTTGTAAAATTTCCTATTTCTGGCGTTGTGTGCTATTCTCTATTATCTTAATATGACTCGTGTGTTGTAGGTTATGTTTTTTATTGTGAACTATCATCAAACTCTCTCTCAAACACTTTTTAATAATAATGATCTTATAGTTCTGATCTTGTAGTAGTTATTCTGTACTATATTTTTCTATTCCTACCAAATGTAGATGCAGCAGCAAAATAAATCAAAGTAACGGTACTGGTAACACAGTTATTGACAGAGCACGGTGGATTCTCATCGTAGTTTCCCAGATTTAAGGGTAAACTAAATACAGCCTATCCTTGCAATAATACAGATGTACATTACATACAAGGAATGGTACATGTCCTGACTGTATCCAATATATTGGTATTAATATAACCTGTATTGTATTGTACACCGTACAGATTATCAAAATAGACCCAACAGAAACTACCTTCAAATAAATATTGTTAAATAAAAATTTAAGAGACACCTTTCTACAATTAGCTGTCAGTATAATACCGTTAACAAAAATAAGTAATATTATTTATATTTATAAATACTAATTACAACCTGTTCAGACACACTGACCCCATCCCATCTACATGGTACCAACAACAGATCTGGTGCGGCTTGTGATGTGCCTCAAAAAGTTTAAGCATGCAAATACAGGGGTCCGAATATGATTTTGTCCCATTCGGTGTCGAGATCTTTGGTCCGTGTGGTCCTAGCGCTGTTTAAGGGAATTTTAGCGGAAATTTAGCGGTTGTTTAAGGGAATAGCAAAAGGGTTAGTCGACATCACAGGAGACCGAAGAGCTGGTAGCTACCTTGGACAAAATATTAGTAGCTATTAAAAGGGGGAACGCTGCTAGTATCTTCGGAACCTTGCCTAAAGGGACCATCCTTTAAATAATATATTTTAGCTATTATATTTTAAGGTTAGTTATTGTTTTTAGTCAAGAAATTTTTTAATAAGAAAATATTAATTTAGATAATATTTAATAGATAAAATAACGACAGTTCGAGATTCAAACTAATATAGTAGTAATATTCAATAAAATGTAATTTTTCATAGTTTTTAATTTTTATCGCAGCTTGAAAGAGATCACTTGCTACACGCTGCTATTGTCTTCAATTATTTCAGTCTTCCGGTTCTGTATTACACTACAACGTGTTGCCGTCGTTGACAATATATAATACGACCTGTCCCTGTTAGAATTTCATTTGCTTTGAGAAATAGCCAAGTGAAATTTAAAATGAAGTAATGTAAAGAGAGGAATTTTCAATTTGACGCCGTTTCTTATTTCCGTTCGCCACAATGGCGGCTAAATGTTAATCAGCTGTCAGGAAGTCGATGCTTTTATTGAACTGTAGTTTAACATTTGAGAAAAAGGGGTTTTGACGTTGAGGCCCTTTCTGTACTTGTAATTGGTAATTAAATGATTTAAACGGAAACGTGTTCTTTATTTAATTAAAATTTCTTGAACATTTTAATTGGTCACATATAAGTCGCAATAAAATTAAGATTCTTACCAATAATAATACCTTAAATATAATTTTCATAAAAATAATAAAAATGGCCGCAGTTTGTACATGATCTAATTTAGTATCATTTTACTTATTAATTTAGTCAGTAATCCACTTAACTCGAGTTATGAATAGAAAAAGCAGATACATCGAATTGACCGATTCTATAGAGAGACCTAAAAATACCTCCTCAAAAAATTCCACGAGTTCCTACGGATTTTTAGAAGTCTAAAACCCTGTTTCGTCAAAGGACGCCAAATCTTAGAATAGAACAATATCGTAATAATTTCACACCCTCACTGTTATTTATGAGTTATTTACCGTCCATAAAAATTATGAGTATTCTGCTGAAGCAATTTCGCAGTTCCCACTCAATGCCAGATGAAATATCTTAGTTGTCAAATTCTTAACGATTTATAAATGTATTTTCTACACAAAAAAGTTATGATAAATTTGTGATGATATGATATATTATGAATATGCTATTTTTACTACGCAAAAGTGTCACTTATATTTACAAAGTTCAAGGAATGTTTTTGCGTATAATTTGCTATAACCTCGTTGGTTGGTTAATATTTATATGTTACTAGCGATTTCATGGATAACTGCGAGTGCGTGGTCCCGAAGGTCTAAGTTTAGGTTCCCAGTAGACGAGTTGTTTTGGTTTCATAGGCACAAAAAACTAAACAGTTACATTTCTGATCATCACATTGTTCTCTCTTTAATAGCTTTCTTTTAGAAACGACAATGTTGAAAAAAATATATATCTATATTTTTATTCACTATTTGAATCCCATACAGTAAACAATAATATCACGCCTACACAAAAACTACTATAATATATAAAAAATCGAGATGAATTCTCAACACATCATACGAGTAGTAATTTCGAGCACCAGACCACCAACAAACACTGCAATAAGATAACAAAAATGCAATAAGACTGGAATTAAGGGAATTTCTTAAATACCAAGACAGGCGCTGAAGAATGCAGGTGGCAGTCGATGGAACACGCTGAGCCGTCAGACATTTGTGGAATCTCGCCATTTTGAGAGCGGAGCGGGATAAATCCATATGTCGTGTACAATGTTTATACTAGATAATGTCCACAGCGTCATGTCATTTTGACATCAAAGTTGTGCATTCTAATAAGAGGGTAGAATATAGCTTATAAACGCTTTAGGTAGTAACAACTGTACATATGTACACAATAGAAAATATTTTCTACTAAAATATAATGTGAAACGAATCGTAATTTTTGAAGGTATTCTAATAAGTAGTAGTAATTTAATTGTTTTATTCATGTAGTATTGACCACACAGGTATGATAAATGGTCAAACAGTGTAACAAGGTAATAAGGCCCACCAGAGAGTTAAAAAGGGGTCGCACGTCGGGTAATGGGTCTTGACCACAGATTGCAGCCGCTTTTATCATTTTTATTTTATAGACAAGGAGCCTTCACTTGTCTGACACGTCATGTCATCGGTTTTGGGATTTGAGACATACTGATTTCCTCACGATGTTTGCAGTCACATAGAAAGTATATTGGTGTACAACCTTATTTTGAATGCACGACCGCAAGGATGAGGGACGCATGCTAAAGCCACTATGCCACCACGGCTCTATTTAATAGTGTGTAGATAGTTTTGAAAGAATCATGTTGTACAACGTGTCTCAAAGGAAAGTTCATATTTAGTTAAACGATTTAAAAAAAGTAAGTCGTATATCAAAAATAATCATACCAACATCGATCACCAGCTTTAATATATTTTATTCACAATATAGTAAATAATGGAACGCTCTAAATTGGCGAGTTAAAATATTTCACGGTTAGTAAAGTTTTAATGAGAATGTATGTTACCTGATACCCCGAGAAAAGTTTAGCACGTGCTCTGTCTACAACTCGCCGCTAATGTACTTTCTAATACCCTCACCCTTAAAGGGTTTCAGGCTAAAACAAACCTTTATAAAGCTATTATAACTTCAAATATTTGTTTGATTGATTCGTAAAAGATTTCAACAAAAAATAACTACTAAATGCTAAAATCTATTGAATTCCGTCAAACTAATAATTTGAATATAAACACACTATAACAACAGTACATAGCTAATTAAGGCGTATAGAACGTGTATGGATAAATTATCTGTTTTAAATGGCGTTTTATGATTATGGCGTATTTATTTCAAAATTAAAACAAAATTAGTATGAGTTCTAATTCAGTTTTTAGAAGAAAAAGATTCTTCCCAAGAAACGAACGCGGTTCGCGTTCGTTTCTACGCGGTTACGGTACGTTGGTACGCGAAGCCATTGAAATAAAAAAACACCCCAATTTCAATAGAGAAGACGGCCTAAAATTGTCAAACACCTGCGATCCAATAATATCCAAATTAAAATCTCAAGATAACCAATCCGCGAAACTAGAGGACACCGTGAGTCATTTCTGCCAAAATCCTCCATCTTTTAGTTGATATCAACTCCGGGGAAATAAATACAGATAATACAACTTTATCTACAGCTATGATACTTTTTTACATTCAACACCTTTTGCCTTCAGTCACCGTGACCACGCACGCTGTAAAGCAGGCGAAACGTCGGAAATAATACATAACTTCAATCCGGTAAAGTGTAAAAGTGTTTTCTTTAAATGTGTAAAAGTTATGTCAATTAAAGACAATACTATACAGTCTTTAGAACTTAGACGTTTGTTTGTCATTGATATGCTGGTTTCCACACGCTGTTTTTCTTTCCCATAAGCATTAATTACGAACATATCACAAGCCGGTTTCGAACGCACGACCCCTCATGTGCGAAGTTAATAGAACATCTAGATATTGTGGGCTGTAAATGAAATTTTTTACTGGAGCATAACACACGGAAATTTTAACTTTTCATGTATATAATGCATTAGAAATTCAAATAAAAGAAATATTAACCTCCGCTTGTTTAAAATCATTTGTAAGCGAAGTAATTCATTTAAAATAAAATGTAGTTGCTGCAAACTGTATAGCAAAAATCTTTGTACGCCGGCTCGTTATTCACTAGTACACTAATTGAGAGAAATATGAGGAAACTGTTTTTTCAGTACAAGTGATTTAAAGTGGTTTTCATTTTTATTGAGCTAAATCATATACGGTACCTAATAAAAGTGAGTGAATGGGATTTATGTTATACAAGTTACACTGAATGAAGTTGAGAGTTTCTAGCCAGTTCTTTTCGTCCGCTCTACGCCCTTGATTTAGAAACTGGTAATATTAAATTTAGATCTTAATTTTTAATACAACTTTATTTTACCTTACTGGTTTATAAGGCTAAGTCTAAATATCATACTTATTGTAGTTAAGCTACAAGAGTAAATTATTATTATTTTTATATTGTACCTTTGTTGGATATATAGGTTTATATATACATTGTTAGTGTTGGATAATATGAGTATGATGATCTGTTAAAGCTAACAGGAACGTAAGATTAAATTAATTATAGCGATGGCGATAAATAATCATTTAGTAAAAAGGAGGATTTACGAATTTTCGAATTTAGTAGTGTTCTTAATATAACTAGAATTATAATTACAACTCAGTAAACAAGCTTAAATAGCATTCTCTATTTCACTTCGAAACACTTAAATTGGCTTTTATTTAATAAGCGTCAAAAATTACAAAGTTTTCCTTATAACATTGCGAACAACTGTTTTAACTACATTAACGTTTTCACTACGATGTTTTAGTTGGCAAAAAACCAAATATCCACCAATGTGAGATAGTCCTAAATTTTTTTTAGGAATTCCCAAAAGATTAGAGGCAACATAATATTAGCTGTAAAGGTAAATTATATAGTTATACTAGTAGACTCGGCCAAGCGTTGCTGTGGCTAAGGTTTTTGTTATATTACCAACATAGTAGTAGACTATTCAAGAGAAACGGCAAGAGAACACCAATCCACCATGCTTTTTTGGTGGTTATGCCATTAAATTGTAGCTTATGTGAAACGTTGGTACTTTCAACACAGCGCCATCTGTTAGAATTGTGCCTATCAAATAATAAACAAATATTTTGCAATAAAATAATATTGTGGGTATAAATTGAGATGTAAGATCCTATCTTTTAAGTTGGATCAAACTACACACGGTGTGCAAATTTGATTGATATCGGTTCGTTAGTTTAGGAGTCCATAGCGGACAAACAACCTGACACGTAATTTATATATATTAAGATAATCCGATTTAGGTACTTTAAAAATTCATAGTTTACAACAATTAATATTTGCTACTTAATATTTTTATTCACAACTCCGATTTCCGCATTCGGCAGTGACATCAATTATATTAATCGAATTTCGGCAAACGTAACATCGAGAGCCACTCGAGGGGATTAAGAAAAATTTCAATTACCCTATATTCCCAAACGCCGTCCTTCGACCGCCGAGCCTCTACGTTAGGATTTTATTCCCGTCTGAATTAAACCTCAAATGGAATTCCATTTTATAATTTCCCCGATTTCAAGACAGTCCTGTTTTATTACTTCCCGACTTTTCGAATGCTACTTTTGATAAAACGTGAATTAGACGAGCGATTCGTATAACGATAGCGCTATCTCGAATCATGTCAGCGTAATCGATTTTATGCCAATCGAAGTTAATTAAGGTTGAAGGTTCGGCTTAGGTATTATCTAAATAGATGTTTGAACTTCGCACGATTTTCAATGTACTATTCAAACGCTTGAAAACTCTTGTATCTATACGCTTTTGGTGAGAACGCCTCAATCGCTGAGCAAATAACGTCGAACGAAAAATGGAATAAATTCGTAGGTAAAGTAAAAATTTGAAGCGGCCTCACGGCGGAGCGTGAATTGGCCGTTTCTTATTCAGCAATTTTATACTTCACTTCTTCTACTTGTCTGTTTGAGGCGATATCTCCACAGCGATATTTTATTTAATCTGTGGAAACTTTGTGTCTGCATATTTCGTAGAATCGATGATATTGTCTCATGTCGGAATGCATTCAACTTTTATGATACTGTTATGGTAAATTCAACCTGCAGTGATATTGACTAAGTATATCATAACTATATAATGGACTGTTTTTATCAATTGAAACATTATTAAAAATTGAATTCCTAGTGTCAAATTTAAGAGATAGTCAAACTACTCAGGCTCGAACTACATATTTCTAAATATTTTGGCACGACTCTGGTGTTCCAAGAACTAACACAGACACAGTGCACGCTTATAATAACTATTAACCACACTCTCAAATATAGAGTGTAATACGAGCACACACCCATTCACATACTCAAACATTCAAGCATACTTAAGGTCTTATACGACTTGTTTACTACTGTTTGATTAGATGTATCTAACACTTAACAACTTTTTTTAAATTGTTTTAAACATACACCAACAATAATTGTAATCTAAGTTACCCACAACACAGTGTGTTCCCTAGTGTAGGGACTAGCGTTAGTTCAATTTTGTCACAACCATATTTCTGTCATGAATAAAGTTATTTTATTATTTACTTTATATATAAGTCGTCAGCTGGTAAATGTACTTTGCAGTGATCGTTTGCATTCCTATTGATAGTACAGCTTTGTACGCTATAACGTCTCACACAGGTAGACCAGCTCATCGGCTTGTCAACAGCAGTCCTATAACTCAGATCGGTACTATCTTATATTTTATTTCACAACTGAGAGCCATTCGCGACGACCTCATATTGATCTGTCACCGCACATTTGTGTGCTAGATTTATCGTGAGCCGCTGAGAATTGATGATACTATACAACATAATGCACGTTTGGGAATAATTATTGGGGTATAATATAAATTTAAATTTAAATAAAAATAGGTAAAAAAACTTTTTAAGTTAAACGGTTTTATGTTAAACATACATTGCAATGTTTAAGATAAATGTACTAAAAACCAAAAAATAATAAAATAGATACAGTCGTGGGAATTATAAACATATGCATAGACTAGACTAAAATAAAACCGTGGGGCACGTCAATTGTCTACAAATTATCGACTTAATGTGCGATAGAAGAATCGTTTAATTCGTCGTTAAAATAGGCAGTTGGCCCGCAGACGGTCAGGAAATTACTTACTATTTTCTTGCTCATGGAAATTCCAATAGTTATACACTCCATGTAAATAAAAGAGATGTTTCAACTAGTTTATCGTTGGACATTCACACTGCTGGCTGGCGAGGAATCGTTTCACTGCTCGTAGTTTGTCTTTAATCGACAAAACATATGATAAAAGTACTACTCGCTCACCACTATGAAACCCTAAAACTCGCTTATAATCGAGCTTGCTAGCTTGTTTCCACATTCTAGCCCTACTTATCACACGTCCATCGTTGTCGGTTGAACAACTGCCTAATTATAGTGTAACATTACAAAACAAACATTTTAATCAACGATTGTAGACAATTGACGTGCCCTACGGTTTTATTTTAGTCTAGTCTATGCATATGTTTATAATTCCCACGACTGTATCTATTTTATTATTTTTTGGTTTTTAGTACATTTATCTTAAACATTGCAATGTATGTTTAACATAAAACCGTTTAACTTAAAAAGTTTTTTTACCTATTTTTATTTTCTAGTTTTTAGTTTTTATTTCGCATTCTGTTTAATTCATTTAGTGCTTCATTATTGCAAGATTCCTTGCCCGTTAGTTTATATAAATAAATCAATTCTATAATATAAATATAATATATATTTAATTAATAAAATAGATACAGTTTTTAATATAATGTTATATATATATATATCTATAATATATATTTATATATTATATAATATTTATTTATTTTATTTATTTAGTTTATTGTATTGTCACCAAAATCCAAAGTGTATACAAAATTTCAGATTAATCGGTTGACAGGAAGAGGGTGAAATTTGAATTACTAAATTTGACCCAAGAATAAAACAAACGGGGTGAGCTAAATAAAACCGTTTAAAAAAACAGTTGTTGATGAATGGTCTCGCTACTTAAGCCCATCTTTCCCTTGACATCTCTCTAAACTCAATAAACATATTTCGGAAACTGTATTACAACTTAATGGTAAATTTAAATTTGAATGAATCTTAATAAAAGATAAATATTACCTTAAAGTTCTTTAAATGTGCAGTTTAATATTAAAAATCATAAACGTCAATTAACACGTCGCGTGCTCCACAAAACAGGTTTTATTTATTAACTCTTACTAAGTTTATAAGTACAAAGCAAAACCTTTGAAAACCCGTGAGTGGGCGGGTGAATAATTAGCAGAACAAAATTCATTTATTAAGACGATTATGGTCTATTGTTAGTTATAATTTGCAAAAACAGTTCATACACTTTCAACGTGAATTTAAAATAACTTACCGTATAATGGTTTTTCTTTTATTCATTTACAAAAACTAAACCTGTGTTATTGCTTTACTAATACTTTTACTCTTCTATGCTGATTACAGCATAGACACAATTTGATAAAAAGAAACAAACGTGGTACAATTGAAAGGATTAATTTAACATAATTTTGTAAACCATAATCGCTAATGAGCGAATACTTGCAGGCAGGCCAAATAAAGGAAAATTGTCAGTTACATAAGCTGGTTCGGTTAAATATTCAATATGAATAGACTAAACCACGCTAGGTCAATCTTAAAATACGCTATTGATTCTTGTCGCCTAAAAAGATCGAGCACTGGTGAAAACTATACTGCTGGTAGCTATACTATGAAGTAGCGGATATTCCACAATACACATGTCATGAAAGATTTGAATAGACACAACAGTCGTGAGCTATCATGAAATAAAATAATTCATTATTTTTTATTTTAGAACTAATTTTGAAATTATCTATGGAGGATATAAAGATTCGCAATGTACTTTCTGATTACGTAAATCGAAAATTTAATTACTAAGTCACAAACAGGTATGTGTGTAAACATAATATACATTATAAAACAGTAACTACACATTTTTAGCTAAGTTATTCGTCTGTTTAGTAACGTCACACTATGACAGAAACACACAAAAAAGTTATTTAGGTAAAACAGTGCAATTAAACTGAGTTAGATTTTATCATGATGATGTCATGATCTTGTGCACAGTATATACTTTAAACCAGGGCACTTACGAAGGGAAATGTAACTATTAAGACGAAAATCGTATTAAGTATTAAGAAGCTTTCTCTACTAAATACCGTACATGGTTCCGTATTGCGTCTATGTTAACCAACCGTTAATAAAACATCCTCTAAAAGCCTCTAGACGTGAACTAAAACTCTATTTAAATCTATTAAAATGGTGGTTTACATTTTCTTATTCAGGCGTCTTTTCAAAATATAGCACCTAATTATTTCACATTGAGTCTCCTATTCAGTGGTTATTTACGTGTAGTCTTTTGTTTAGTTTTTAATTACAGCACGCGGTGGCAATTACTATTCTTTGTACAAATTTTCAATGAGAGCCTTCACTCCGTAATATGGCCGAGTGCAGGGTTTAAGCGATGCGTGACGCTCGCCTTAAATATCTCTTTCACTACATTTTGGTTGGATAACGCTTCTTACGAGTTATTGGGGTTATGAATGTTTTTGATATGGGAAGGAAACTGTTTCTGACAGTTTGAAATAAAAAAATGAAACGGCAATATATTTTAGTAGATGAAAAGACGCAACAAAAAGATTAATTTATGCGACATGTTTAATATTTGATATCAGGGCAAAAGGCCTGGTCTGCCCACGCTTTGGGCGTAAAATAAACACTTTGATGTGACATCGAAAATTATTTTTTGGGAATTATTACTTCATTTACATTTAACTTAACTTCTGCTGTTACAGAACTAATATATAAAATTAACGTCTTAGTAAAATGTTAATTCATAAAACAACTTCGATAACGTTCCGTTCTTGACATTTTTCAAAAGTACTCAGTATTTAAAACGTGTTTTGTCAGGTCTGGTTACAAAGAGTAATTATTGTGCTGCCGTTTAATCACAACGACCGTTAGCCGTTTGATACGACTAGCTAATATTTAGCCAAGTATTAACATTTCCAGCTTTAAGAGTGTACTTTTCTCTTGACTTAAGTATGTCATTAAAAATGTACTTGGTGTGTTTTTTTATTGTTTATTAAAATAATTTTTAGAGTATTTTTAATTTTGTCTTGACCGCGTATACAACTGCGTATTCTGGTATTTAAATTTTAGATATATAATCGTATGTTTTTCAGACTTGAGAAAAAATTAAACGCTAGAATAACGTAATGTTTTAGTTCATCAGCGTTTAGTGGGTTATAGACCCAATGTTTTTTTTTAAAGTTAGATAGTTAAATACAAATCTGTATGCAAAAATTCATAAATGTTTAATTGAATAGCTGTCATATTACTACACACGTTCGGCTGTTATAAGTGAAACGTCAAATGCCTCGAATATCTTCACCTAAGTTAATAAATTGATAGATTAATGGTCGACCACTCAAACATTAATCAAAGTTGAAGGCAATCAAGGTGTAGTGCTATTCCGTCCGATTACATTAAATATCAGAGAGACATTTATTAAAGACTTTGACTAAGAGTCTTCTAAAGTCGTATTTCCTTGTGTAATGTGTAATTTAAACAAATGAAAAAAATTAAAAGAGTGAAATATTATTTACTCCGAGGAGAGACACAAATAAATACAATATGCGTCATATGATGCATTTTATCAATTTTTCTATGTGCCAAACTAAAGCAAAGAAAAATTTGTTATCATTATTTTTCCACAAACTATTCGTTTACTTAGGATACATACTATACATACCATTCGTTTATGTCTTTATCGTTTTCGTTTATCTCAGGTAAATCTTTGTTTTTCTTTTGCACAGAAAATATTTTCAAATGCAAATTATCATTAATTCAATAAATAATTATTCTTTTTTTATGTAATAGGAGGCAAACGGGCAGGAGGCTCACCTGATGTTAGGTGATACCGCCGCCCATGAACACTCACATTGCCAGAAGGCTCGCAAGTGCGTTGCCTGACTTTCTGTTCTTGCAGGACCCTTTTTAAATTGGTTCGGGAATACTTGGGAATACAGTGGGAAGCTGGTTCCACATTGTACTTAATAATCCAACAAATATAAAATAATAACATTCCTGTATTAAAAAACTAGCTATTTATAACTGTATTTACTATTAACTGTTGTTAATTACTTAATAGAGAGCTTAACCACAGATCATCATATATACTACACGAAGATCTCGACTTACAGTTGACAAATCAAATATATCTTAATCAGTTTGTAGACGATTATAGAATTAAAGCATTGATTGTAAAAAGTTTAAAAGTGTTCGAGTGTAGTAGTAGGTTGTCTAATAACAATGTATTTAAAAGGTTGACAAATACGATTATTTTACCAAAAACTGTATAAAATAAATAAATTTATTTAAGTATATCGGAGTTGAATAATATTCGGTGTCAAAAGAATCTTGTTGCATTCTTAATTATGAGGATAAATTCCAGCCCGGAACATGATAATTGATTAGGGGACACAATCGCGCATTGTCCTTTCGAGACATTTCCAAGATTTTGTTTTGATTTTATGAAATTGTTGGGGAGTGTTTGGCGAGTGTGTTTGCACTAATGTAAACCGAGTCGGTTTACACAGTATTGCCTTGGGAAATTAAGATGGAAAAACTATATTATAGTGCAGTTATTTGGCATTCGCCTTGGAGCTTGAAGGTTATTTTACTTTTGCTTAAAGTGTCTCTCTCATAAATTAAGTTTGATCACTTTGTTTAAACTTTATATTTATGAACAAAATCCCGATTTAATTTGGCAAACTTTGTATTTTAAATAAGATCTGCTTTGTGGATGTGTATCAAGACTTATTTCTTGACATAAATTTAATGTAGTCACTTGTTTTTTTTTATATAAATGGGCTCTTAAGCAGAATGCGTTTAATAAATTGCAATTATATATAAATACTTTTGGATATACATATGTTAAACAATTATTAAATAAATTTGTATTTACTTTTATCTCCCCGTATTTTAAGCGTGTTCTGTACTTGCCAAAAGCTCCAGCGCATTAACAAGTGTTTATAAAACGATAGAAGAATATCATATTAAATATTGGATCACTTTAAACAAATTTGCATCGATTTAAAAGTAATTTTTACTAACTTACGTTTGCAAATTAGTCCGTTTTCAAGAAATATTTAGGAAGCTAAATCTCTACTGACCATAGAGGAAATTCAAGGTTGTAATATATAGTATAAGACATTATCTAGAAAACGTAATCATATATAAATAAATATAATTAATATCTTTGATAATTAAGTGTATTATTTACACAATTAATACAAGTGCTATTTATACTCTTATCTAGCAAATAACACTTAAAAGAACATGATAAGCAAACATTTTCATATAAATGCACCAATGTCATTCTAAGAACATCAATTGTAGACAGAACAGTGCTGTGATGAGTTTTCTTAACAAAGTTGTTTTAATCACCGGAGCCAGCTCTGGTATCGGCGCAGCAGCGGCCGTAGAATTCGCGAAAGTTGGAGCCAAAGTTGCCATTGTTGGAAGAAATGTAGAAAAACTTCACAAAGTATCCGAATTGTGTATTAAAAATGGATCTAAACCATTGGTCATCAACGCTGATCTTGGTAACGATAAAGAATGTCCAAAAATAATTGATCTTGTGATAAAAGAATTTGGTAAACTTGATGTACTAGTAAACAATGCTGGTTTTCTACATTATGGATCCATTTTAGAAGGTAATATTCTAGAAGGTTACGATAAAACAATGAGAATTAACGTACGTGCGCACGTTCACATGACATCGCTTGCTGCACCTTACTTAGTTAAGTCCAAAGGAAATATTATTAATATATCAAGCGTAGCTGCAACAAGTACAACAAGTTTAAAAGGTCGGACTCCTTACTTAGTATCAAAAGCTGCTTTAAACCACTTCATTCGATGTTGTGCCAAGGAACTGGCAAGCGACGGTGTAAGAGTCAATACAATTAGTCCAGGCCCAGTAAAAACTGACTTTTTCGATAATTCAGGTCTTGCTGACATTGAGATAGAGAGCTTTGCAGATATGATGCCCCTTAAACGGGTATCAGAGTCAGTAGAAGTAGCTGATATGATTCTCTTCTTAGCTAGTGACCGAGCTGTTGGTATTACTGGTTCGGAGTTTGTTGTCGATAATGGATATTTATTAAGGGTATAATATTGTATTATAATCATTATCAAATAATTTAACCAAAAAATAAATTGTCTAATTGCAAATAAAGTGATACATTAAGATCTTTCTTTTGACAATAAACTTAATGCTTTATATTATTGTGAGAGACTGGTGCTTGAAAAAGGTTGGGAAAACCTGTTATTATAAGTCAACAGTCCCTCTTGGACATAGTGACAAAATTATTGTTGTTTAATTCTGTTTAAAATTGGATATAAGCTATTTTCAAAACTACTTTATACAATAGATATTCTTCACAGTAGTCTTCACATCGTTAAGTTTATATAATCGTTCCAGATAATTAAGGGTTTCCTTATGTCAACTTCGACAAATAGGATTGACCACAAATTTAATAGGTTCCACAGTTATGTGTTGCGTAAAAGAATAGAAATACTTTATTTATTCTGAATACATACAAAAGCTTCTAGTACATACGGGCATACGAAATCCTCCCTAATAAAGTACCTTCAACAAAACCTTCGTTAAATATAATTACATCATTCCCAAACCTTTTATCGAAATTGATCAAAAGCTTTGTCAAAAGATAACTCCTCTAAAGGTCATTGAAAGATGACGAAAAGGCTTACAGAGACCTTGGCAAAATCGATTTGTCGAAACGTGCGCGATATTTTAACATAAGCCGGTGAAATACTGACAATATCGATATTAGAGATAAACCATTGAGGTGATAATATTGTATTTTATCATATTTCAACTATGGATTAGTGCTTTGTTAACAGAAGTATATATCCATAACGCAACGCATATTTCACATAACACGGAAAATTGTTCGCGTAGCAATTTTCCATTTTGAATTTTTTAAATTTATAAAACCAAAATTTGTCAATCTCATGCACCATTAGGGGGTACTCCAAAAAGCATCGTTAAACATATCAAATATATATATATTATAGTATTATCATATTCATAAAATAAATCTTGTATGACGCTGATACCTACTCATTAGGTAGAAGACTGATAATTACTCAACAATTTCATGTTTTATCTTACGACATTAGACTGTTAGAATTAATTGAAAATTACTTGAAATACTAGCTTTATTAAGGGAATATAAGCATATTAAGGGAATACGAACAAATTATAGTAACGAAATCTTGTCTTTCTCATTACCTTTATAATATCTTTAAACTTGTATTATTTTTCTAGTATCGGAAACTTAATAGCGATATTTTCTCATTCATATTAAAATTATTAAATACATTAAAATAGTTCCTCGGGCGCAACATAATCGAAAGGTATTGTATCGTATGGAATAATGACAATGATCTTGTATGCAAATGAGTTACATCATATTGGTCAATACGGTGGTAATGTTGTGGTCGCCGCTACTCCATACATAACGTTCTGAACGACAGCTCGATTAAGCACAGCCATTTTGTGGCCATGGATTGAAAACGTATTTTACTTAATATTGCGAAAATATTGCTCATTCGCCGAATAATTTCGGTTTTCAATTTAATGTATTCATGTTAAGTACATTTTTGTACGCATTTTCTTTTAGTGTTTATTAAAATGCATGTAAGTGTATATTTTTGTACAGTTTAAGGTCAAAAGTGATTTTGAGAGGGAAACGTAAAAGTATCACGTTTACAACTTTGCGCTTTAATTTCTACGGAAAAAATAGTATTTAAATAATAAAGATAAATATACACAGTTATCTCATTAATTGAACTTTTAAAGCTATAGACATATACGTATGTCATTTCCTTAACGATACGAGGTTTTGTACTGCTGGGGCTGACGCCACAGACTAACGGCAACAGTTTAACCATTTATATAGATAGACATAACACTTTATATCATTGTTTTAAATTCAGAACGAAAACAATTGAAAAAAAGTTGTTGTGTTGTTAAAAACATAATCCTGACAAGATGTTTCTGAACGTCGTTTGGCCTTACTCTCACACTCACTCCTCTGAATCTACGAACCAAAATGTGTCTTGGCGTCCGAACGAGAAACTTCCGGCATCCTGCCTTCCTGCTATAGCTGAAAGCCAGAAATTGGAGGAAATTGGCATGGGACAGGGATTCGTTCGGCCTACCATTATTTTATACGATTTTCATTACATTTAGGTGTTGTTTTACCAAAAAAAGGAATGGCTTATATTGGCAATATAATTACTTATATTTCCAATCTCTTAATATCTTACAAGTTTACCACATCCACACATTAAAACCACACCGCAAGGTGGCCTATATAAATTTAGCTACATAGAGGAGACACTGGTAAAACTCCCGATTCTCAAGCAGCCCAACTGAAAAGTTATTCTGTGCTACCAACGTATGTATGTAGGGTTTATAGACCGAATGGATTTCAGTTCGACGGGTTTATTGAAAATAACGTTCGCCGAGTTTTTTCGCATGGAAACGGGTATGTTTGTTTCGTGGATTTTTGTTTTGTTTTACATCTTGTTAATTACTTATTTCATGTTACTTTTTATTTATCAGAATTATTGAAAATATTTTATTTCTTCAGCTATGATTTCAGCTTTATAGTTTCGGGATTTTGGAATATGGCGTCTATACAGTGTTCAGGTAGGTACTTCTAACACAAATGTATAACTGAATAAAACTATGTTTAATGTTTATATATTATATGTATATAGATACATTCAAAAACCTAAGCATACATTTTAAAGCATGATCTGCAATCCCTTTCCAATTACAATCACTTAAGTTATTCTTTACACAATGGACAAGCAACAATCGGAATATTTGTTTTACGAAGAGTTATTAATGTGACCAAAACAAACAAAAGATACTTTAAACATTTATTTTTATTATCTGAATTTTAGATAGATGCAATCCAACCAACAAACAAAAACTACATTAAAGTAGACAAACTGATGGATACAGCAGTTTGGCGAGTGCAATTATCATTAGAAGCGAACAATGAGACAATTATAGGGCAGCTCGTTAGGTAACCGATCAATTAGCTTCGATTTTGAACTTTCTAACGGAGTTAGGCGTTCGGGAACATTAATTTAGGTGTAATTCGTTTGCTCCCTTAGAGCCAAGTGCTGTTTTCCTACTCTGTATATCCGATACAACTGATGTATTTTTTTTTTATGTAATAGGAGGCAAACGGGCAGGAGGCTCACCTGATGTTATGTGATAATTAGTGCCCATGGACACTCACAATGCCAGAAGGCTCGCGAGTGCGCTGCCAGCTTTTCAAGAATTGGTACGCTCTTTTCTTGAAGGACCCTAAGTCGAATTGGTTGGTATGTAAAAATAAAATTGCTACTACAATTATTTTGCGTTTATTTTGAATTTTTCATACGAATTATATTTGTACGTGCCAAGAACTGACCAAATTAAACTAAAAGGTGAAACAGAGAAGCTTAAGAAGGTATTTAATTGATTTCATATAACACTTCCTTATAGTAACATATTTGGGTCTATACATAATAAATAGGATCTATGTGTTTGAGTTGTATCTCTGCATTAGAGAAAGATACGCACGGTCACGGATAGAATAAGCTTGTTTATCTACGTAATAATCCATTGGCGCACGCTTGATCTTTTACATTGCGAAAAACTTGCATTACAAATATTAATGTTTGATAATAAAATAATTATTTGAGTTTTATCACCAGACTCTCATAAACACACAAATACACACACACATATATACATAAATATAAGTTATTAATTATGTTATGTAGAAACTTCTATTAAAAATATTAAATACAAAATTAAATAACTAATTTAAACATTACTGGTGCAAGGGTTCAGTGCAGCGATTAAATTAGTTCACTCGAGTGAAATGCCTCCTAAGAAACCTTTGACATTTACCCATGCACTTAAAGCATAATTGATATTTCAAAATGGTCAGCCTATTTGGCCTTTTGATAGGTCCTTTTAAGTATTCAACTAAGTTTTATAATTTTTAACAGATTTAAGAATTAACTGTATACAATAGCCGAGAAAAAGGTAGAAAGGTAAGGTTTTCGATGAATAGACAGAAACTTTTAAGGAGAAACGGAGTTTGCTCCTCGTAATTGTTTTATACTGTTATTTCGTTAATTAATAATAATATAAAACCATATATGAGATTATACTTTTATATGCCAGCAAATAATTTGGGTTAAGACACAGTTTTCTTAAAAATAATGTTAAAAATACAACATGATGTAGCAATATTTACGATCTAAAATAACGTCAAACTCAATACAATACCTGACAGTGGTGATTTGTATAAACTCAAAATTGGCTCAGACATTAGTGGTCCGGCGGCTTCTGGAAATAAATATTCTATTTTAAACATTAATCCATCTGTTTAATCCCAATTCACTGATTTACCATGAGATTGCTGCGAAATTGCTCAATCAAAATATTTAGTTTTAAAATGTTTTGATATTTTTCGAATAGGTATTTTAAGTATATTTGGTAAATATTCCGCATTTATAAAGAACTTGACTATAGTTTCTACATAAATGACCAATCAATGATTTCTATCCTTCATTATAGGAACATATGATTGTAGAAAATTTAAACTTCGAATTGTATTATTCATTTGTTTTTGTACTTCTTTATTTAAAATCTGCATTTACCTTACGTCTGATAATCGACTGATTATCAAGTTAAGCCGTGATTAAGTTCCAACTAGATGAATAATTAACAGCGTTTAATTATATTACTAATTGGACGTGTGCGATTAAGTACTTGTTATATCGTATTTAAAATATTAAACCGCGTAGGTGTTCTGGCTTTAAATGATTAATCGTTTTTTTAAAGATATAACAAATACACGTGAAGATAATTCTAATGTTCTATATTATATTTGCAAAGCACAATACTCATTATCTATTATTTAAGAATCTATAATAATTATCAAACAACTTATAAAGTTTAATATTAATTATTATTAAAATAGATGTAGAGCTTTCGATTTTTTTTAATAGTATACATATACTGTTGCGTCTTAATGTTTACCAACGGGGATCTTCTACAGACTTTATTTTTTTTTGAATTTCGTATGAAGGACTATTAACTTCGTACCAGTACTACCAGTCTCATTGTTGCTATAATAATAAAAAAACACGTGTCCAACAGTCGCCACCTTCAGTTTATGAAGGGGTTTATTTTAAATTTTACATAATAACATCTCAATACCATAAATTAAAGCCCAGATCTAATAAAAATGAATCTTGGTAAGGCGAATAGATATTCGTGAACAGACATTAGGCAAACCGTCCCTTACCGTTTTGGCTTCGTTGCAGACGTTAATTCCTAATTGCATGCACTCACTGCCAAGACATTATCCAATATAATGCGTGAGTTTGACTATCACCATTTTTACTACTGAATCGGATTTAATACAAAAATCTATAACTCCAAATAAAATGTGAGTATTAAGTTGTGTTGTCAAGACAATATCGATTTATATTTTTAATTAATATTTGAGTTTTCTCTTTCTTTTCAGTAACTAACCTAATCAAGGACTTAAAAGCGCAACAATCATCATTATAGCGACATATACTCGTAGTCAAAAACACGTTGAGACGTCATAACTATATATTCTCTAAAACTTTATTATCTACAAATACACTGTTTCAAAATATTATCGAATATGTTAGCGTCGAGCTCGCAACAATTTTAAAACTAAAAATGTAGTAAGAATTTCTCCACAGCAATATTATAAGAGTTTCTAAGACTTAACAAAAGAATTACTTGCAAGTTATAAAGCAATTTCACATCTGCTATAACTAGTCTAGTCTTCGTACAGATAATGTTACATCAGCAGTAATGAAAAACTGGAATGTATCATGGAATAACTATTTTTTTTAAATTAGCAAGTTATTGCCTTTTGACTATCATTGATCAATTAAATTAAATAATAATATAATATATTATTGTTTACTTAAAAAAGGTTTTAGTAAAATATATTTAACACGTTTGGCTATAAAGTAAAGCTAGCTTTGAGGTACTTGTATATTTTGTACAAATAGCAAGAGGTCCGCGTTTAGTAAGTATTTTTTTATAAGTATATAACCTAATCACCATTTGATAAATTCAGAAGGCTTTAAACCAATGGGCTAAGCTAATAAGCGATTGTTGATCTTCCAATCAACCAGATTTCAATCTTGAAAGAGAAGAAGCTCAGATAATGAACATCTATGGAAAATTATGAATTATGAAAAAAAAAACAATTAAGTTAGACATAAAAAATCAATAGAGATCATTAAGTAACACACGAACAATTGTAATACAAAAATTGTCATTACTTGATTCAACACTAAAATAATTATCATTCACAAAGTAAAAAGTATTTTAGTAAACCTGTATTATATTGTCTGTTTTCTAATATTTTTTTTATGATAATAACATTTTTAAATATTTATGTATTGCGTTTTTAGCTATTATATCATATTTATTGTATAATTGTATGTAGAAATGCTAGATATTAAATAAATCACTGTGATTTCTATATACTAGCCACACGGAAACGTTTCGTCGTGTGAATGCACAACAGTTTTAAACTTGCTATTTCATTCAAAATGACAATGTGATTTTCCGCACTTTACACTATAATGAAAATGCGATCGCGAAGATTTATGCGCGATACAACGATTTGCTTTTAGTACCGAGTCGTGTGTGTTACTTGTCGTAATAGCTTTTGGATTATCACCATTTTCCAATATTTAGATTAACTATATTTTGAATTCTCTTACTGTAAGATCATATGAAAATGGAATTGAACATTTAAGATAATTTCATTATTCGATTCTTCTTGCACTTTTATTTTATAATTACTCAATTAGTAAACATAATTAATATATATATAATTGTATACGTAAAAGAAAAAAATGTATATTAATAACTATTTCACAATGATGAAGACATGTAATTGAACTCAAATAATTGTATAATACAAATTTTTGTATATTAAGCCAAACTTGTATTTAAAAATCTAAAGGTTATAACGAACTACTGAAAACATATTATTAAATTATATGAAAAATTACATTCCGTAGTATGTCAGATTATGAAATACAAACTAAATAACACACCACGCTTCACAACTTTTAACGTTCAAGACAAACAAGATCAAAGATAGAGATTAGCTAATGACGCGTTTTATTTGCCGACAATTTATGACTAATTTTCACTCTCAATATTTTTGTAACGGTCACCTCGTGATTTATGGCTTATAGTCTTATCTTTTCACTGTATGTATGTTAAATATTTATTTGTATGATTAAAACAATATTATTGGTATTATAACACTCTAAAATTATATTTTTTACTAAAATCATAGTATAAAACAGAATGAAACGTAAATGGAAAAGTAATATTTAAGTTGATTGGTGTGGATGTTACCAATAAAATAAGCATGATATAATATTATTTATAATATTTTACGCCTTGATACGTGCGGAAATTAATAAACTGGTAAGTATTAGTAACTAGTAATTTATATTATATTTAAGGGGTTGTATATATTTATAAACATCTGATTACATATAAATTGAAATACTATAATTACACAGTTATCACAGATAATCTGACTTCTTTCTCTCCTATATAGACAACATAACATAATAATATCACAACCTGATTCATTTCAATTAGCATAAGTTATAACCGTGCAAAATAAATACGTTAGTAATTTAAGAAATAAGAATAAATTATTCCTGAGAACTTTTGGTAATGAGAACTAGGAATACAGACCTGCCTTTAGCGTAGTATGAAAAACGTAGAATTTATCTTTTAAAGAGTATACGATTTTTGGTATTATTTCGAAAATGAAAATAAAAACTAACAAAAATAAACATATGTATCGTACAGACCTTAAAGACATATCCACAATAGAATACTGAATAACGCAACTGAATATACAAATATTATATTTATGTATAATATAATATTGATTTAGGCTATTTATTCAAAGGCTACGTTTTGCGTGTTCAATGACTTGGACGCACGTGAAACATTTGAAATTTATTTTGTAAAAAAATGCTCGTTTAAACGACAAATTAACTATTTTTTTAACTTTATTCACTTTAATTTATTTAACCGCAACAATACAACCAAAATTTATAAAATTTAACAATTCTAATGAAACAATAGTTAAACTTTCACCACGTTATTTTGTTTCGAACCACACACAAACCACATGACACTTCAGAATCATAGATTAATATTTATCGCCGGTTAAAATTAACAATGAATTATGGAAGCTATAAATCTTTTGTCGCGTTTAATTTAAATTTCTAGTTTACTAAAACTGTTGGCTATTTTGAGTTTCATCTACTTTCGTAAAGCGACATTTCTTTTACCTTTAAACAAGATCTGCTGTATAGTTATCGAACAACGATTTTTACAGCATTAAAATTGATATATTATCACTTAGATGTTATTATTTGTTTTGAATTTGTATTTTAAAAACTTAGATTATGATTTCATGAACATACCAGAAAAGTAAGCAAATAACGTAAGTATAATAGTATAGTACCCATAGGCAGTTAACGTCTCTGGGTATACCTACGAAAAATGAATTTCTATTCAGCTTTGCCTCGTGAGTAAATTTGCATAGCGGCTCTATATCATTCCATAATTATGTTTCATTAATATCGCGGAATTAATGGACGAAGCTTCGTGCAAAAAATGCAAATTATATTTTTAATTTAAATTAGACAGTCGTCTACTGAAAACGTGACTTAATTTTTAATTATTTTTTAATATCTTAGTTATGTTTATCGCCATTTTAGGAATTACTTTATAAATTTTAGTTTTTTTTATTTATCCAGTAATATTTTTCATTTTATTAGTACCAATAGCAATATTAATGTATTATAGTTTTTCTTATGTATAGTGTAGCATGTTGCATCGAATAATTTGATTTTATGTGAACGATTAATAATTCATGAACAGTACTATTAACATGAGTTAGTAACCCTATCTGAGCAATTAATTTCCCAGCAATCTCACGGCAAGAACTCAAAGAGCACTCACCTCCACAAATCAACGACATTTGTAATGATTTATATAATATTTTCTATAAAAAATCTCTTGGATATCTACCCTAGATCTAACTAGCGCGCCTAACTATCTTCAAAAGCTATATCTAAATAGAGGCAAGGCAATGAATTAAACTTTGTACTGGCGATATATTAACTACTAAAAAAAATACGTTCACGAAAACACTATTCACGTTAAAAAAATCTGAACTAAATACACCAAATTCGCCGTTGTATCATAAGTGGGCGAAGAACATTGTGTTTATGTTTTCGCGGGAACGCGACAGGGCGCGGCGACGCGGCTGTTAGGCGTGTGCTGCCGGCGCGACTGACACGCGAGCTTGACACGTTGCGTGATGTCACCGGCACGCATGCGTGACAACTGTCAACACATGCGCTATCGCACTGGCCGGTGAGTGTTGAAAGTTCTCGTAGTTTTGACAGGAAGTACTTTCTTGTAGTGATTTGATAAGACGGGTTAATTCTGTTTTAGTTGGTTTGTGAACACACGTTTGTGCATGAGATATTTAGATTTCACTAATATCCTTAGTATTTTTATTTAAAATTTAGTTATAAATAAGGAACTATATAGAAATATAGATTTTTGACCGATTTTCGTTTGAATTTCAATCAAGGTATACTTTATTGTGAAATTGAAACTTGACTCAATTTTTTTCTTTTTATGAAATTAATCTTGTATTTAATTTATAGCAGAAGTGAGACACAATAAACAATAAAATTTCATTAATAATATCTTGTATATAACTTGATAATATTATGTACTTGTATTTTTATAGACACGCTACGAAAATATGCGTAGACTCTCTACGCCGTAGAAGCTAAGAACTACTAAGTCGCTGGTGGTTCAAAATTAAAGTATAATATGATTTTTATAAAATGTAAAAATATACAGATATAAATTAAAAAATTTAAATCATAAATAATATTGCTCTTTTTATGAAATTTGTACCGGAGCTTCCAGAAAACTTCGTAATTGTTTTGCGTATTAAAGCACTAACAGATATTATTGCGAATTTCTACTATCAAGCATTCTTCAGCTATAGTAACCAGTGCCCCACCGTCTGTGCCCACTGTATGTGCCATACTCCGATTTCTCGCTCTATGTTTTAATTAATAAGTTTAAATGTAAAGGTGCGTACAGACTATATAACATAACATGTTATACAACATTGCTATACAACATGTTTCAGATAATGTGGACATTGAATGTTATAAAACATGTTATAATAACATGTTATTGATATGTATGCTAGGACAAACCCAGCATCTACGTTTTTTTGTTTTTCTTTTGTTATTTAAGATGGTTATATAACATTGTTATTCTAATGTGTACAGTATTGTTTTATGTTATAATGTTGAATAACAAGGTTACATAATGTGGACGTGTTATAAAACACAAGTTATATAATATGTTACATAGTCTGTACGCACCCTAATATGCGATATTATCATGTCAGTTATGTTCATTCTAATATGGACAACAAGTGTATGAAAATAAGGTGAACAAACCGTTACAATTTCCTGTTCGCGTTATATTTTCACTGGATTAATACAAAACTCAGGCAAGTTGTAACAATATTTGTTATCGTAAATTTAATAAAAACATTAAGAATGTGATAATTAAAACATTTTAAATACAGGAACATTTTGACAACAAAAAGGGATAGAAATAATCCTTAGCTCACCGTTTCCGTAACTTATCTGATACACATACCAAATCACTCAGTTTCAGATTCAGCTCCCAGAAAAATCTGTTAATTGTAAAAACATTGTAACAAAATTCTGTAATTTTATAAAATACTAGCTGACCCGGCAAAAGTTGTTTTGACATGTACTTAGATTATTTCTAGGAAACATTATTTTAGTTCAATAAAAATAACTATCATAAAAAATAGGGGTTGTTTGTATTTTTGTATGCTGTATCATAAATAATTAAAAACAAAAAGATTTGTCTAAAAAATATAATATTTTTTTTGGGGTGGACACCCCTTATCACGGGTTTGAAAGATAGATAGTAGCCGATTCTGAGACTTACTGAATATGCATAAAAATTTCATAAGAATCGGTCGAACCGTTTCGGAGGAGTATGGGAACGAGCATTGTGACACGAGAATTTTATATACATATGAATTTTTGAAACTCGCTGGAAGAAAACATTCAAAAAACACAAAAAAAAATTATAACTCGAAAACTACAAAAAGTCGCCGAACATACATGGGGTATTTTCGTACACCCCCAGGTGTGAGGAATCTAAAAAAAATTACTGACGTCACTAGTTGGACCATTCTGTATATAGAGATTATAGAAGAAAATCATGAGAAGGTTAAGGCAAGGCAAGATATATCTTGATTATCTAAGTACAGTTAATACTTTTATAACAGTAACAGCGAGAAATATTATTGAACAAATGTTAATTAACAAATCATAATACTGTGTTAGTACTATAAATTAAGGATGTCATAGTGTAAAGTACGTACAAGGATCTTACTGCAGCACCTGCGAATCAGACCTGTGACAGTGACAGGTCATTAAGTCTGATTTATATTCATCCTAGGACATCTCGAAACATCCCAACTCCGTAATTAACCAGCGACATATAAATGTTCCCCTTTTAAAGTATTCTTTGAAATAAAAAGCTAAAGTAAATAATCCGTAAGAATTTTGTAGGTATTTCAGAAGCGGCTGCATATGAATTTCATTACTTTTGTACTAAAATACTTTATAAACTGTACTTCGTTGTACAATACTTAGATTATTTATAAATTTTCACATATATACTAATATCATTTTTAATAAATTAGGTTAGACTTTACTTAGTCTTAAGTTAGGCTAGATGTTCCATGATGTCTTAGTTAAGACACATGTATAAAAAACATAAATACATAAGGGATTGCTCTAAACTGAGGTCGTGTATTCAAACTCCGTGGATTTTATTTCTACGTGTGCGATTAACACTCACATGTACGGTGATAGGAATCATCGCGAAAAGCAAACATTGTCTTTGAAACTAAAATTGACATTAAGACATCTTCTACCCGCACTTGTATGACCTGTATCGTTCTATTATCCTGTATATTTCTACATAAATACTTTACTTACTAAATAAATCATTGCCTTATAGTGTTTTAGTTAAAGTTAATGCAATCCTATCAAGTAAAACATTTAATATTTCACTCAACCTTGAACCATGTTTGATGTAAAGTATGAATTGTGTTATTATAATGTAGAATTCCAATTTATAGTTTTAAAATAATTAAAGAGTTTCAAAATGTTTTATTATAATATGGTATTTTACTTTGCAAACGCAGACGCAGTTTTAATACAAAGTAAAGAATCACACTAAGCGTTTAATCTGGTCATATCTACAAAGGGTTTTTAAATGTTATCTTCGTCTTCTTATAGTGCCATCTCCTTGCGAAGGTTGGCGATCATCATGGCTAGTTTGATTTTGGATGCCGCGTTTCTAAACAATGACTTGGTGCTTTGACCAAACCATTGTCTTAAGTTTTTCAACCAGGACGTGCGTCTGCGGCCAGGTCTCCTTCTACCTGCCACTTTGCCTTATATGATTAGTTGAAGGATCTCATATTTTTTGGAGTTGCGTAAAACGTGTCCGAAATACTCAAGTTTCCTTTTCTTAACCGTCATAAGCACTTCTTTGTTCTTCTGCATTCTGTCCAGCAAGGTTGTATTTCGTATGCGGTCTGTCCAAGATATTTTAAGCATACGTCGATAAACCCAGATCTCCAACGCTTCCAGCTTTTTGGACATAGTCTCTGTCATATAATGTTATATATTTTCGTAAATATTATATTAATTAAATTTTAACAGTAAGTAACGTAAACTTTAAAACGTCCTATAACTAAAACTAATTCATCCGATGTGTGGGCACAACCATGCTCTAATTTGAGGCAGCGCAGAGGCCCTAATTAAGCGACCCAATACGAATTGATCGAAGGCACCCTTTGTTACCTGCTCGATTCACTTGGTGTGTGTGCTCTTAAACTTAGGGCATCATTTGATCTGTTGTGGTTTCTCAATTTAGGAGTAACTACGGTCAGAATTTCTCTTTATAGGTGTTTAGGATTTAATCTAACTTTTAACTTCAATTAGTAGAAGTTAAACACCAAAATGGTGTACTTAGTAATCCAGTGATGTACTGATAATAAATAAAACATCAATGTTTAAATTAAATCTGAAATCGCTTGAAATTTGGTAATAAACTTTATGACCAGTAAAATTGTATTCTTCTGTATGATATTTAAGTCAAGGATCGAAAATTATTCTCTGTACGAAATCATTTTTATGTTAACACTCGTTAATAACACATACCCTTATAAAGTCGTTCGGTCACTTGAGCAATATTTTCGATCAATCGAGCAGAAAACACGAAACTTTTTTAAGCTTTTTCGAGCCATGTTCAAAACACCCGTTCTTTGAACCGCTCTATTCACTCGTTAACATATTACAACATTTTTTCCACTCTAATATGCCCTATTTCAAAGGATTTGAGCCTATTATTGAGTGAACATCTCCACTTTAAAGTAGTCAATATTTTGCGTTATACTACGTAATAAACCTTTTTGGCAACTTTATTGTACGTATATTTTACAATTAAAAGAAAATATTGAAACTGTATCGAAAATAACATAAATATTTTAACTACTTCAGTTAAATTAGCATCTAACTAATAAGTAATAATACAGTTTACATTTTCAAAAACTCAATATTGTACTTGTTTCTTAACAAAAAACACAGAGTACATGTTAATTTTGTGTTTCTTGTTACTTTGCAACAAGAAACACAAAATTAACAATTCAAGATACAGTTATTGTCTCAAAGCAAATTTATTAATGCCTACTAGTCCTAAAACTCATACCGACTCAAAGGCAATGAAGTGAGTTCAAAGCGCTCAAGTTGACTTGTTATCGAAGCAAATAAGATCTTCACATGAATCGTGTCTGATTAAGAGTTGAAGATTTCAGGTTCACATACTGAAACGGGCTTAAACTGAAGGGTAATTTAAAATTGCCTTTGCGTCAATAGCGTTGTATAAACGTTTTTGTGAGAGTCGTATAGAACTAACTGATAAAGAAGCTTGTTTGGGCGGTTTTGTTCATACGGATATAAGCCTTTATGACTAATGGTATAATTTTGAAGTAAAACTTCTTTAGGCGCGGCTAGGGAGTAACTCTGATATTTTTTCTGACGGAAGTAACGCTCAGTTGTGTAGTTAGTTAGTCTGTGTAGTTTCCGCTATTTAAAAAGAATAATTCGCATTGGTCGTAAGTATATGTCAATTGTCATATACTCCACGCTTCTTGACTTCTTTCTACCTACATGCTATGTCGATTTCCCATTTCATTAGAATGGAACTTTTACCATCTGCAAACCACATAGCAAATAAAAATAATAGGATTTAATTTATTAAGAAAATGCGCTCGCTGTACCTGTTTACATTTGATAACCTTTGACCTGTCAATTAATTAATCATTAAGCGTTTTTTCTTACAATTAAATTAAATTAAGAAATTGATTATTGATAATTTTAGAAGCAATATTTTCTATAAATTAAAATTTATACAATTTAACTTAAATCAAGAAATAATATTAACAAGCACATTTAAACTTTCGGGTTATTTTATCATCATAATAATTTCATAAAATACAGGTATTCACTAACAGATAACAAGCAATACAAACTTTAAAAGTCAAAACTTTAAATTAATAGCAAGACAAGTCCTAACTTTTCAACAATGGCTTGCAATTTGTAAAAATTCAACTTCAACTTTTAATTGACGTACTTAGAAAGAGTGTTAACATCGAGCTTGTTAACCCTAAAACAATGATGTAACGGGAATTCAGAACATTCCCTAAAACAAACATAAAAAACACTTAGGGTGACAAATTTCCCCGCCGCCGCCCGCGGTCCGCATTTGCGTGGAAGAGTGTACAAAGGGGATTCGATTTTCAAATATATTCTAAAATGATTTTGATTGTACTCATATCTACGTATGCGGTCTTTACACTGCATTAGATAAGTTCCTATGTTATAAATGAAGGATATCTTTAAGATACACGCTGTACGACAAAAGCTGAAAAAACTTGTTTTCAAAGACAAAGTATTCTTCAAATTTCGTAGTAGTTTGAGTACCAGAAACAAAAAATATATTTTCAGTATTTTAAAATTAAACGATTCTTGGTCATAATTTTGCTAGATCTATTTATATAAAGGGTATTAATATTTTTTTTGTATTACCTTAGTTTAAGGTTCTATATATATATATATATACTTTTTTTATATAACATTTGTTTCTGCACTTCTCGCACGCATCATGTTTCTTTTTTTTCTTTTCTTTTTTTTTAGTTTTTCTCTTTAACTAGGGTTGCCTGGAAGAGATCGCTTATTAGCGATAAGGCCGCCCGTTGCATCCCTTATAATTTTTACGTATTGTGTTTTTTTTTATTTGCAACGAAGTGTAAATAAATAAATATATCAGGAAAAAAACAAATTCGTATAGGTATTAAATAAATGGTATTTTTAATAATAAGATGTTATTCTTAATGAAATGCAATCATTTGCCTTGTGGTCGGCCAATGTACTTAAAATTCAAAAACGAACACCGTAACGTAGAATGCGTCAAAATCTACACAGAGAATTCGTCGCTATGAATTATTGGCTCCCACTTCCGAAGGAAATTTTACTTATTCTATAGCGTGAAATGTTCCGTGGTTTTAAAAGAATTTTCTTGAAATTTTGCACAGGAAACATTTTTGATGTCTAATTTTTATGGCTGGACTTTGTGGTTTATTTCCTGAAGTAAAATATGTTTTTTTGTTTTTATAAGCAAAAGAGGTATAACTACGCGCCCTCGCCTTGTAAAATACTGTAACAAAATTCTTAATTTCTTCCAACGGTGATGTTTTAAATGACCGAGTTATTTTTAATTCATGCTCGTATAAATTATGTATTACAAACATAATTTAAGACGAGCCATAAAAAGTTTTAATTGAAATATAAACTGTGTTTATTAGATTTGTTTCCTAGCTGACTAGTTTCATTGGATTTATAAAGACATTTTTTTATAGAACAGATGGTAAACGGACGGCACATCTGACGTTAAGTGGTATCGTCCCATGGGCACTCACAATGCCAAAAACTCGCGCCTTTAAAGTATTATTGGACTCTTAAAGGATCCTAAGTCGAATTGGTTCGGAAATACTTCGACGGCAACCGGTTCCACACAGGAGTGGTGCGTGGCAAATGGTGCCTTATGTTTTATTGTGGAAGGATGGACATTTCTTACTTTGCTTTGAAGTCCGATGATGAATCTAAGCAGGTATTAATCCAAACAACTACATAAATGTACGATAACAATGCCACGACATTATCTTTTGTATTAGTTATTGTACAAGATGGTAGTACAGCGATAAATCCCAACATGTTTTTCGCGATTAAAATAAATTTAACTAAAATGATTTGATATTTAATAGTTAATCAAAGTTATATAGTTATTAACGTTATTTTAGAATAAAACGAAAACAATCGTAACAAAAAAAATATTTTTCTCGAAAAAATATGTTCTTACTAAATGTATTGTTATATACTTTAATCTTACACACATGAACATGCTGGTATTTTATTAAAATATTTGTATGAAAATCCCTTTAAATATATAACCACTGCAGTTATAAGCTGTTCGGTGTAATAACGCGTAATCAACAGCAATTATCAGCTATTAAACTCCTTATCTTAAGAATGTTACATCGATTGCTGCCGTTAACTAACGTTGCATGAAAGTAGAACAAGTTTTCATGATATCCACTATTTGTAAAACTTGTAACTTATCTTTAGGTATGAGTAATATTTAATTTAATTGAAACATGTACTTCGATGATGGAATGACACGATTCCTTTTTATTTCACTTGTATTTCCTCATGATGTCTAACATATTATGCTTATAAGAATATCGTATAAATGATTATAATGCTTCTTATAATGTTCTTAATGTGCTGAAACTTTCATATTTACAAATTTAAAATACATCTTATTATATACAAATAGTAGAGAATGAATGTTTTTTTTTTTTTTTTTTTATAAAACAGGGGGCAAACGGGCAGGAGGCTCACCTGATGTTAAGTGATACCGCCGCCCATGGACACTCCCAATGCCAGAGGGCTCGCGAGTGCGTTGCCGGCCTTTCAGGAAGAATTTGTTTGAATGAATGAACTGTTTATCTATTAATCACTCTTAAGTCACACAAAAATTCGATCGGCCCATCGCTAAAACATAACCTGTCACTTATTGATATTGAGCAGGCACTGAAAACTACTCTAGTGCACTGTTTAATTGAGAGTTTTTTACATTTATTCTAGAATTGTAAGTTGCTATATATGATAAGTGATCGATCACACACTATATAACAATTAAAAAATACGGTTAATAGCAAAAATCACCAAAATATCGGTTGGCCACCAATCAATATCGCAGAATGCAAACGTTCAACGTGTGCTGACGTAGCACGCCACAAAATGAATTACATTTTTTATTGTTTGCGTCGCCGTCCGTATATAATCCCTGAATAACGCGATTGTATTTATTATTGTACGCTGATATGCTGAATTGTAGTGGACAATGATTAATGTTCAGTTACTGTTATGCATTTTTAAAGCCTTTTGTATTGTACGTTTTGAATTTGTTTGACATTTAGATTTCAGAAGGAAACTTTTATTTAGATCATTTTGAGGCGTATCTTAAACTTTTTTAAAGATTAAGTAAAACAATGGCGGCTGAATATTCTTCAGTGCTAAAGTATAAGTGGTTGACATAATAAAAAGTTAAACTTGTAAGAACGTAGATGGCTGTGTTTAAGACGTTAAGAGGTAAAAGTTTATGATTTATAACACCTGTTAAAAATAACTTGAGAAAACTTGGCAGAGCTTTTTATAGGAGAAGGGTAAGTGAGCAATTGGGTCATCTATATCGTAGACCTAAGAAAAGATAATTAATTATGAAAGCTCTTAAAATAAACGTGTTTAAAGTTTGCTAGGTTTTTAAATACTGTATATATATATATATGTCACTGGATATAAAAAATATATATGCTTTTAAACTTATAATATATTTGAAATTTTGAAAGTAACGACCGAGCTCTTTATTGGTTCAAAATGGCATTTCAAAAACTATAAGTTCGTTATTTAACCTTGGTTATTTATATTTTTTAAATTAACCAAATCTATAACCTTGTGGAACAAAAGTACACTTACCGTTGCATCTTTTCTATAAACTATATTTCTTATAGGAAAACTTAATTTACTTATAATATTTTATTTACAAAACAATTAAATCATTTAACTAGATTAAATGCGTATATCTATCAGGCAATATAGCTAGCAACACCAGTGGGTGTTGACTAGTGACTCGTTTCATTCTCATTTCATCAATACATCAGTCAATCGTAATCACGCAAAACTTCGGTAGTCTAATTCTTAATTAAAAATAAAACTTATAAGTATTCCCACTATATGTACCTCTATGTAAGTACTATAATTATTCGTTCAAAACGCTTTTGTGTGTGATTGTATGATTATGTACACCTAATGTTTTGTCAAATTACTTTGATGCCGAAAGAACGTAGAATTATATTCTGAATACAAGACAATGGCTGACATGAGGCTTGTTCCGAAGGCATATTTTCCTCGAATTGAAATTGAAAGTCCGATTAATCAAAAGATTCCGCTGGAAACGTAAATAATATTTCTTCCTTCCCACCTACAGTTTGTTTCAAGAAAATTCTTTTTGTTTTCTAAATGAAAATTGTTACAATTTCTCAACTTCTAACAACCTTAACTACCTTTATGTAATTCCTGGAGAAATTGCAAGTTTTATTGCGTGACAAGCTTATTATATAAGTTATATAATGGCTGCTCTATTATTTTATACGAGATAAATTATGAATATAATGTAGTAGTAGTACCTTTCTCAGATATTTATGTTATTGTTTTAAAATATATATAGGATAAATAGGCAATACATATAAGATCAACTCACTACCAGTCTATTCCAAATTTTGATAAGATCAAATTGAAATAAGTGTTAGCTTATAAATATACTAAGTGTTTCCGCGGGTACGTGCAATTCGCTAAATTATTTTACGCAAAATATATTGGTGTTTGTTTTGTTTTGATATCTTAAATATTTCTTAGCACATCATAATTATAGTAATCATCTTCAGAATCTTTAGCAATATAATATACCAAAAGTGAATTAATTAATATTAATTCGTACTATTATTGTACACGCATAAATTATGCTGTTTTATAAATGTAAAATCGCTAATATGCTATAGCGACTAGAAAAGAGTTTTTCCATTGTAATAATATGTTGAAAAGTTAGAAAGTTCACTCTCTCTCTTACATTACCCCAATACTATGCTAATGTGTTGGCAAAAATACGCGGGCTTTTAGTTCAACTCCTCGACTCGCGATGGCAAACAATCGACAGTTCTTGTAAAAAAAAACAAAAGATTTCACATCAATCAACGTCCTGAAATAAAGCAATGTAAAATTATCTATAAGTTTCATAATAAAATCATATGTTAGTAATTCTATCAATTGTCATTTGTCTATGCGGTTAGGATTACCTTTATGTATGCCCGTGTGTTTGTCTTTCAGCACTGTAAGTTCATAAATTTTTCCAAATTCCTCAAACATCGGGCGCAAGTCATTTTCCTCTAGATGCCGAGGTATTTGGCCAATAAAAAGCTTCACAGCGTCCTTTCCCGCGCCTGGGGGAGCGCCTGTCCTCTCTGCGGGGGTGAGGGGTGAGGCACTCCTGTCCAATGGACCGTGCACTGGGGTAGAGGGCATAGATGTCACCATCCTTATGGGCTCATGCGTTGGGCTAACAGTCTTCATCAACGGATTTTGCACAAAACTCGGAAACATCATGGGCGTACACAAATTCGCACCGACCAACATTATCACAGTAATAAAATAATCACAGTGTTTTGTACTACGTTTCTTACTCTATAAATTCGGTTTTGTTTTAAAGCTTTCGCGGGCTATTTACTTTCGGAGGGCGAAGGGTGAACGCGTCAGTGTGCGTGTTTTGTGTCTGTTTGTGTCTCGCTCACGTAATGCGTAATGCTATCGATCTTATAGTAGAGGCTCAACTCTCGTATATTTCACCCACTCAATGTTTCACACGTGCTACGGTATAAACAAGTTTTTTTTGAAGACGGATATTTAACACTTTTTATTTAATTATTAATACAACTATTTATATATAATTAATATTTATATCTTTATTGGCACAGAATTAGGTACTGGATTTGAGCTTTCAATTAAACTAGGAAAGTGCAGGGCAGTTTTTCTCGTAAACAAACTAGAATGAAATGCAGTCTGTTTACGTTGTGAGGCGCATGCCGTTCTGTTTACAAACAAACCACACACTATTTTTCATTCCCAGTGCAGCACTGTTCGAACGTTATAAACACTTATACTAAACGAAGCACATAAAATATATACAGCATCAGCTAAGTATCACTATACGACGATAAACGATGACGCGACGCACAAAACACAAGACATGCGAACTAAATTAGGCAACAAATTTGCCGTGTACTCGTCTGTATGTCTACATGTCCACTAACCTAAAATTCCCTCTCGGTCCTTTCATAGCGTACGCTATGGGGAGATCTTGATACAGGCCTCCCTTTCACTCTCCCTCAGATATTTAGCTAGGCAAGTGAACTCGGTCGACGTTGATTATTACGAATCTTCTTGTGAGATGTTATGTGCGGAATTATTCTTGACATATTTATTTGCTAACTTCAATTTTATTCGCGGTGCGGCGGTTCGTAGCAACTACGAAATTTCGTAGCGCTTTATTAGTATAACTTTAGTTTCATTTACTTTTATGTATCTCCATAATATTGTATAATGAGATCACGGGTTGTTTTTTTGACACATTATTCTTATGTACTATAGATGGCAATATCAATTTTGAAAATTTATTGCAACAAAAATAAACACACACCTAGTTTTTCATAAATCAATAATTAATAAATAAGATAAATTTTTAAGGTACAAATAACTACGGTAATTTCTTGTTTCTAATTAAATATATTATTTACTAAATAGTTATCGTACAAAACTAAACCTTATATTTGAAGTGTATAAGCACAATTGCTATTAATTCCAGCTAAAGACCGATCAATATCAAATAATTGAATAAAACCCGACCAAAAACTTAACCTCTGAATTATTTATCCGGCCCTCAGGAGGCAATCGTAAAACGGAACGCGAATTTCACTAAAACGGTCTTCAACGTTTGGTCGGACTATAACTCAAGAGCCGAAAATAGAAGGGGATGTTACCCTCCTCTCGTACCGCGGACCTCTCTGGATGATTCCGGTCTTAATGGCTGTTTAGAAAAAATATATCAAATTTTTTTCGGTCCCTGTGTTATGGCGCCAGCACGTAATTCGTCATAACGTACAATTTATGCTCTCGCTTGTTTATTATGGGAAGACTTTTGAAGTATATTTTGGTTTGTACAATGTAAACCTCAAGTACAAAATTGCTAATACTTTTTTATGATAAAATTGTATTTATTTTACGATAAGTTATATATTTTAGCCCTGTGATATAGTTTAAATTAGTGATGAAATTAATGTAACTATTAATAATTAATAAAATAATTAATTATTAATAAATTATTAATATTTATATTAATATATAAATAAATTATTAATGTGTACACTGGAAATATTTTCATTGTTGTCAAATCAGGAATTAATTTCTTTTGGAGTGCTAAAAACTCAGGCTCAATAAACCAACTATGTTTTAAATAAACTTTTATATTAGTGTAATGAAGCATCCATCCAGCTACTTCAGTAGCGTCTGTGGTCTATCGTCCCTTTGTATCTCTTCTAACGGGTCCCAGCAGGATACAAATAGCGATACAAAGTAGGCTTTGCGGCTGACGTTTAGGTTCCTAAACAAGAAAAGCTTCGCAATTCGCTTTCGAGTGTTTCAATCAAGAAATAGTTTCTTCTCTGGACTTTAAAACATCAGATTTGTATATATATTTTTTATAACAGATGACAAACGGGCAGGAGGCTCATCTGTTAAGTAACATCTCACACAAGGACACTCACATGGCAAAAAGCTCGAAAGTGCGTTGCTGGCCTTTTAAGAATTTAAATTTTTTTGTGCTTAGTTTCTAGAGAATTTGTTTGCATACAAAACATCTTATTTAAATGAAAATTAATTATGAGGTCCGTTGATATAGTTTTAGATTGAACAAAATTATCGGTTTTTAATGCAATATGTATCTAGGATTATTAGATTTAAGTTAATTGGATTTAAAGTTTTATAATTGAGATATATGTTTTTTAATTGGTACTAAGAATATTTAAAATAGTCAAGTAACATTGTATTTTCAAAAGAAGCTACAAGAAATAAGCTATTCTAATTTAAAGTCCCCTTTCTAAAATATCAAAATAGCACTAACACTAATGCTTTAAAGTTCAGAAGTCTCGGAATATTTTATTATTATAACTAGAATACCGAGAAACCGAAACTAATAATAAATAGAATTAGTCTTTGAGAATCGTATAAATACCACATAGCAATTCAACAGTATGTAAAATGAAGTGTTCGGAGTAAAATAAACTATAAATAATGATTTATTAAACATCCATGAATAAATATAGTTTTTTTTTTGTTTCGTCAGCCACGTGACTCATACCGGCAATAGATTAGTCGACGGTCACGTAGCGCGCTCGTTAATGTTACCTAGTAATAAAAAACTTGACTTTTTTACAGGTGTACAAGTATGGCACAAGATAGGGACTGATGTAACACTATCTTGTATAGAGAAGCGTTTTGACTTATATAAAATTAATAATATTTATTTGAATTTTTAAAGACAATACTGAACAAAGCTGAAATGTTTTTTAAAATATTGTCAAATCACCCATTATGATTTAACTTTATGACCAACAACTAACCAAGTTAGACGTAAAGGTAAGTAACGCTGCGGTAACTTCTCAAACCATCTCACAGTTCCTATAATATAAGTTGAATGCGCGCACAGAATTAGACCTTATTGTCTTTATATAAGAGTTAAGTTGGCTTATAAGCAGTATATTGTGAAAACCGTAGGGAGTTATAATTTTAGAAGGTGCTTAACTTAGCAGACCCCAGACACGTAAGAGGCAATGCGGTATCTCTGTTAGGTGATTATGAATTTTGTAAGCCTATTCTGAGATTAACCCAAATACACAAAAACTAAATCAGTGAAATTATACCTATACATCGTGTTTATTTGTCTCTCTGGTATAGCCTTGATAAAGAGCGACAGAGCAGTTAGTTCTTAATTAGAAGAGTGTTATCCAAACCCCTTTTTTTACCAAGGTGTAAATGCGTTGACGCATCACCCGCTTTGGAAGCGCACTCCAACCACTCTGATATTTGAAGAACCAGGCGACCTGTACCCACTTAAATCACCTCCATACACCAACACGATCGCATCAAAGAGGCCAAAAGGAGTCAAACCCCTAAACTTATTTCGCTAAATTATAATATAATTAGCGAATTATCTACATATTAAGTAGTAAAAATTTATTTCCTTGATAGTCATAATTCCGCTATTCTTTATGCGATGTTCGTTTATCCGATATTTATTTGAATATGCAAATATAAATTATGAATCAAATTTAGCCAGCAAGAAGGAGCAGATCTTTATTAAGTATAATTGTATTATTGAAGCCTTATATCGAAAAACAATATTTGGTTTTAATTTTAGTTTTGCATCAATAAAGTATTGTGCAATGAACGCGAAACACTCTTATTCCCAAACATAATATCCAAGTCAGAGTAAGGCATAATCCACAATGTTTAATGAAAAGTCATGTAAATAGAGAGAGGACTGAAAGTTTGTCTACACTAAGCTTAATTGAAATGTTCTGTGTGGCGACTTAGTGCTTTGTATGTTGCTCAGAACATTGCAATTCACTATCAATACTCCAAAATGGATTTGAACTTGGAATCAAGTATTGGGAATTCATATTAGAAACTACAAAGAGATATAAACTTAAATAAAAATAAAATAAATAATTTTTCAAACTTTTCTGCGTCGGTTTGTTTATTCCCTAAGCATCGAGTAGGGAATTGACTGACGGGAATACGTAGAAGAGTGACGGAGTGCTTATTGCTAGTTCTTCTCGTCCGGTCTACGCTTAATTTAAGAACTGGCAGTAAATGAAAATTTAGGAACGTTCATAAGTGTATTAAGGTACCTACAACAATAAATAAAAAACTTTAGAGGTGTTAAGGGACACCCGAATGGAACGAAATTCCTTTCGATTAATTTATATGTTAATTGGTATCATAACAGTATGATAGATTTTCTCGACACCAATCTTACGACGAAAAAAAAAAACAGGAGGAGGTGTTCTCAGGCGGTCACCCATCCAAGTACTGACCTCGCCCGACGTTGCTTAACTTCGGTGATCGGACGAGAACCGGTGTATTACAATAGCAAATAGCAAAAAAGTGTCGTGACAACTTTTCGTAAGAATTTAATCCGTCTAGCCCCCTTTCACAACGCGCGATAAGGAACTTCGTTCCAATATTCTGATTTCGATAAGATGGTTTCGTCCATTTCTCCTAAAAGATAATGTTATATACTGCGATATTTCTCTTCCAGTTTTAAAAAGCCCATTACAACATGTAACAAAAACCCAGTAATAAAAAAATTTGAAATGGCTACAATTGTTATTGCTTACAAATGTTACCGAATTCCGTAAGCAATTAGCCACCCCAGAGGGTGAAAACTGTAATTTCGGACGTCCAGCTCCCATCATGATTTGAATCTAAAAATGTTTAGGGTGCTGTCGTTTAGGTTTACATTGTACACGGAAATATACTGAAATTAGAATAAAATTCCTTGTTTTTTACAACCTTGCCAGCCACCACTGCACTGGTTTGAAAGATTTTGTTAGGTTTCTATATAGATTGTTGGTAAAAATTTTACTTTAAATTGCGTGTAACAATCTGTAGCCTTTTCGTATCCACGTGATTGTATTTCGTTATTCCGGGAAATTTAATTTTGGAATTATTTGTGGATTTTTTTACAATCTAATTTTCTTGAAGATGTGGCCTGGTTTAAAGACCATTAAGTCAAGTCTTATTTTCCGGCACTAATTTTCACTTAAATCGGGTGTATTTTCACTTGTTCTTCAAATATTTATTTCTCATTTAAATCCCCACGGTATTTTTTCAAAGCAAATCGAAGAGGTTTTTTTATATATGGGGTAAACGTGTAGGAGAGTCTCCCGAGGTTAAGTGAGAGCGCTGCCCATGACACTCATATTGCCAAAAGGCTCGCTAGTACGCCGGCAAAAATTTGACAGCGGGAGGTATTGCTGGAGACATTTGAGGTACCTACCATTACTTCACTTGCCAATATATGTCTATGAAAAATATTATTTTTTTTAATGTAGGCAAACGGGCAGGAGGCTCACCTGATGTTAAGTGATACCGCCGCCCACGGACACTCACAATGCCAGAAGGCCCGCAAGTGCGTTGCCGGCCTTTCAAGAATTGGTACGCTCTTTTCTTGAAGGACCCTAAGTTGAATTGGTTCAGAAATACTTCAGTGAGAAGCTGGTTCTACAATTTTAACCAGTCTTTTGTGAAAAAGAATAACCCACATTTAGTGAAGCAAAATTAACTTCATAACAAAAATTTTACAATCCGTAAATGCAGATATGATGACATTAAAACCGAAGGGCGCGATTTTAACCGCGATTACACGGAATTAGGTTATTATAACGATAATTGTTCTTTCCCGCTCGAAATGTGGCTGATAAGAACATGGTGTTTTCAAATTGTATACTGTGGTTTACGATAGGAAGCCAATTTGTAGGGAACTTAATTTTTGTTATTGTGATTTTGCGTGCTAATAATGTTGAAAATTAGGATTTACGATTGTGTTGTCAAATGTATGTGTCAGAACAATGGTGCTGATATCAGCTGCCATTTTCATAATATGTTACAGAGCTTGTAAAACGTCAAAGTATTGTCAGTTTATAACCGTTAATATTTGTAGTTAATTTGACTTGCCAATATTACAAGTCTTAAAATTAACAGACTATTTGATAGAAGAGTAACTTCAGTCATTTTGTGGGCCTGGGAAGCTATATCCAGGATGCTCCCTTCCCTCGGTAAAATACTATGCGCTGGTTTGACTGTCACGTGTTACTATAGTAAAAAAAGGAATACAGGAAAATGTAACTACATCATCCTTGCGCTATTACGCACGGTTCGAGTGTCAAAGTTGAAATCGACAATTGTCATCCTTCTTTGACTGACACCGATTTATCACAAACAGACATTATTATTAATGTTAATAATAATGACTGATCCCTCTGCGCTGTAACAGCCATTTGCACATGGGACAGTCTGCCGCGCCTAGGAAAAAAATGATTTTATAATAAATAAATAAACATCACACGGGTTTGATTTGGCTAAAAGATGTAATTTAAACTAGCAAAATATACCACTACTGACAAATCTATCGCCGTAAATGCAGTTCCAGAATACAATTTGTTTTTAATATTATTTTTATGACAAAGAGACAAAAATTATTAAAACGATTCAGCTGTTTACATGTAAACTGTTGCAGAAATCGAACTTTATTATAAATGATATAGTAGGCATTAAAAATCAATGTTTAGAAATCAATCATTCTTCAATATTTTTTAATCAAAAAATTATACTGGTGTTGTGATACCGCAATTTTACCCGCGTCGTGTCAAGTGCAAAAAAATTAAAAATAAATTGGGTCCCTCATGCCCCGGGGTGCGGTTCAACGAACCCCAATCACGGGGGATGAAGAGGGTTACGTATGAATTGAGATTTTCGTTCAATAATTCGAATTTCAAGTTGAAATTTTGACAACGTACAGTACGTTTACCTTTTTAATCTGTAAGTCTTCGAGATTGTACCTCTTTTAATTGAGTTAGTAAAAAAATTACTAGTCTGTGCAATTATTTTTATAATAATAATAATATAATAATATGATTGGACAATTCACATCAATTGACGTAGTCACATGCTAAGCTGGTGAAGCTTATGTTATGGGTACTAGGCAACGGATATACATACATATTATAGATAGACATATAAATACATATTTAAACACCCAAGACCTAAGCACAACACCAAATGTTCATCACATCGATGTTTGTCTCATCCGGGGATCGAACCCGGGACCCATGGATTCGCAGTCAGGGGTACTAACCACTAGACCAATGAGCCGTCAAACGTCAATAGAGTGCTTGACTGTATAAAATTACCTTATTATGGATATTTCACATCTCTTTTAAAGTAATAAAAATTTAGTATTGTTTGTTAGTTTATCCATAAATAATATTTGTGACACTAACAAAATAAACCTGACAATATTATGTATTACGAATAGTCGCTTATCGAAACGCGTTCTCAAAGTAGAAGCATTAACTGAGATCCCCACGATGACGTCGTGTTTACGTCATCAATCATGATAAAAGCCGATGCGTATTATGTCCGTGTTCAGTGTCACATAGCAAATTTTTAAACTTCCCAATTTGGTCTTGATGTAATCAGGTGATTCTTGATAGCAAATCTTTTATTTTAGTTTGGACCTTGAAGGAGGCAACCATTAAGAAACTTGACGCCTTTGAAATGTGGTGTTACCGAAGAATGCTGAGGATAAGCTGGGTCCATAGAGTCACGAACGAAGAAGTTCTACGGCGCGTCAAACGATCCCGAGAACTCACGTTGAACATTAAAAAGAAGAAGATAAGTTACTTGGGACATGTGTTTCGACACGAACGGTACCGACTTCTTCAAATAATCATGATGGGCAAGGTCGAGGGGAAAAGACGCGCTGGCAGAAGGAGGTAGTCGTGGCTCCGCAATATTAGAGAATGGACGGAAGTGGCCAGCGTAGAACAGCTGATGCGCTTGGCGAAAAATAAGAAGGAGTTTGACGAGCTGACCGCCAACCTACAGTAGTGGAGAGGCACTTTAAGAAGAAGAAGAAGAAACAAATCACATTTTGATAACATTTTCAACCAATTCTTAAAAGGCCGGCATTTCACTTGTGAGCCTTTTGGCAATGTGAGTGTCCATGGGCGGTGTCACTTAACATCAGATGAGCTTGCCCGTTTGCCTTCTGTTACATGAAAAAATGTATTTATCGATTGCACTCTTAAAATTCAGAGACAACGAGGCTAAACTACTACTACTAAGACAGCTTTTAAACAGGCAGTGAGGTTTTACTTACGGAAGTCAGTAAACTTTGTAAGTTTGTTGCCTAACTAGAATAAAATATGCAAAAAGAAGTTTGGTTATAGCTAATATATAAAGTTAATATGTTATTATTTCACTGCCACGTTAATAAGCTAACAACTCGAAATCTCTTACGATGTTAATCTATACTAATATTATAATGAGGAAAGATTTGATTTTTTGTTTGTTTGAAATAAATAGGGTCCGAAACTACTTGACCGATTTCAAAAATTCTTTCACCGTTGGCAAGCTACACTATTCCCGAGTGATAGGTATGTTTCATTTAATAAAAAAATAGGGATGCTTACTAAGACTTGAATAATCTAGCCCAAAGTGTAAAAAAATAAATAAACAAAAAACTTCCTTCAATCGCATACGCTGCGAAAACTAATAATGATAGAACAAAATGATGTTCAATTTTTCAGGACACATCACTATCTGTACAAAATATCGCGACAGCATGTCTCTATCTTTTATAGTTACATCACAATAAGCGTCCTTTTATTAATTTTTTTTCATTAAAATACCACCGCTAGAAAAGGCTATTTATTCGTACCTAGGTATTGATCCTTATTTTTTTATTAATATTTATTTGTGTGTGTGTGTTCACATAAGCTACAATTTAATGGCATAACCACCAAAAAAGCATGGTGGATTGGTGTAATATAACAAAAATCTTAGCCACAGCAACGCTTGGCCGAGTCTACTAGTTAAATAATAAATGTATAACAACAACAAAAACATATATCATAAAATCTTCAAAAAAATATACGTCACGAAATATTTCTTCTCATAACTATTCATATCGTAAAGTAAAAGGTTGAATATGGATACTTTAAACAGGGTCATAAGAAAACGTATTTATTTTTACAAAATATACGAGCCTTTGTTAGACATGTTTATAGCATAAACATAGTACAAAGGAATGATATAAAATAGACATAAAACAGAATCTCTAAAACAGGATGGATCTGATAGCTAACTAAAATCAGCACATTTCATATTACGATAAAGCCTTCGAGCAATACAACCTTCGACAACTAGGCTATAGTAACCGTGCTAACGTTAAAAATTTCTTGAGCAACCAAAGAGCCGCAAAGTTAACCCTAGTCGGCCAGCAATGGATTTTTACTTCTAAGGCCCAAAATGCAAGCAAATGTATGGTGAAGGAAATATCATGTTTTCTTTCAAATATGAACTAGAAAAATTAGTGACTTGTGTTAGGCAAAGACGACGTATCCCGCCGATTTTTGGTGGCACCTTGGTGTTTGAGTGGGTATGAACAATAGCGAGTCCCACAAAAGTGTGTACGTTGCAATCATTAAGTGCCTTTAATTTTATGGTTGTTTGTTTATTGTATTTACTTGATTTCGCTGGTCGTGTCCACATGTTTTAGGGACGGCACCGCTTTTTTATATTTTTGTATGTATGTCAATTTATATGATGTGTTTGTCCTAATTTTGTGGTCCAAATAAAAAAAAACCCTCCCGCACTAACGCCGCGCGGAAGGGTATGCGAAATACCTTTTCCCAAGTAAAATGGCAAAGACGACTTGACCTACATTAATGTACTGTAAACTGAAGATACCAGTTATTTTTAAATACAGTTTAATACCCACTTACTATTTACAAATAAATAATGGAGTAAAAACAAAGTTGTATAGCTGATTCTTTGCTCTGCTTGGTATTCCTGCGAGAGTAATAAAATGAAGGGTTCGGTTATCGCGGTAAGCTCGTCAAAATAAGCGCAACTATGAATACAAGAACTCAATTATTTGTGATACCTTTCATATTGATCGGGAATCACGACTACTTACAGTAAGCTATAATTATCATATATTCATAATCAAAACCTACATCAGAATTATTAAACTGTTCAACTCGGCTATGCCTTATATCTAAGCGTAGATATAAATTTACTTTAAGTATGTAATTGTTATATGGCACTAGCAATGTTATGCAGAGGAAGATGGCAAAAAATTGTGGGAAACAAAGGTGAATATGCCCATACAATTTAATACTTATTCGACAACTATAAAAAAACAAGTATGGGTTGGAAGTTTAATAATATGAATTTGTAATTTTTTAGTTCTAAAATGCACAGATGACAGACGCACTCTTGACATGTAAAAATAAATTATTGTTTTTGGAATAAAATATATCTCTTATAAGTCGAAATATCTCTTTGACATTTTCATTTTGACAATTACTATATTATCCTACTAATATTATAAAGGCGAAAATTTGTAAGTATAGATGGATGTTTGTTACTCTTTCACGTAAAAACTACTGAATGGATTTTAATGAAACTTTACAATAGTATAGCTTATATCATCAGCATCAGAATAACAAAAAGTCAACAATTTATAAAGATATTGTGTGAATTGTCCAAAATATCAAGTAAGTAGGAAAAAACTACCATCTACTAGCTATTCTGGCATGCGCTGCCAAAACAGCTAGAGTTACATATATGTATTGTATGATGGAAATGTTTATCTCAAATAGTCAATATCTTTAGTCGTTTTTTTTGCGCCACTCTAATATAAGCTACTTGAAATACTAATCCTGCGCAGACGGAGTCGCGGGCACCAGCTAGTCTATTAATAATAATTTGTGGAATTGATCGACTGACAAATTTGATTTATCATAAAATTCTTCATTTCTACCAAAAATTAAAATTACCCATTTTAATTTCTCTTAGTCTTAAGTCCAGGTCTTGTAAAATTACATCTTGAAAAATTATTATTTAAAAAAGTTAAATACACTTAATTTAGCTGACTTTTAATTATTAAAAGGGAGGTAGCGACCATTTATCTGTCTGAAAAGATAAAACAAAAATTATATATATATTTTCATATTGAAAAAATTACCAAATTATTTTCGCAAATCAACTATAGTTGTAACAAGTGATTATTTAAGCATGAATTTTTCCAATATTACCTAACCACTTTAAATACCGCCGCGTCATCGCCAATTCTATTGCTTATAGGGTTGTGAATAAAAAGATAAACAATAATATTCCTTTGTTAATCAATTTAACCGATTTATTTTTACAAATAGAATACATTTTAAAAATTTACGGAGTCAGACTTCGCAATACAATTAAGTAATGATATTATCGAACCGTCTTAATAATTAAATTTACTTAAAATTATAAAGCGGTGTTTACTAAAACAATTGTATTCAATTCAATTAATTGATAACTCATTTGGCATATGTCAATGAAACCTACCGCAGGTTTCGTTCTAGAGGAAGATCTGTTTTCGATTGGAAGACATAACTACAGGTTTACAATTTTTTTTTTTCAAGACAATTCACACCAATTGACCTAGTACCATGCTAAGCTGGTGAAGCTTGTGTTATAGATAGCCATATAAATACATATTTAAACACCCAAGACCTAAGCACAACACCAAATGCTCATCACATCGATGTTTGTCTCAGCCGGGAATCGAACCCGGGACCCGTGGATTAGCAGTCAGGGGTACTAACCACTAGAACAATGTGTAGAGATGTAGGGTCTCTCTGTATCTTCTAGCGCATTTACAATGGAGTTCAGAGGAGTTGTTTGGACTAATACCTGCAGCTGAGTTTCATTATTGGACTTCAAGGTAGAATCCAAAATACCATCCGTATCACCTCGACGTCCGTCGTTTCACAACTAAGCGTTTTTAAGGCAGTTTTTGTCACGCACCACCACTATGTGAAACCAGCTGCCAACTGAAGTATTTTCGAACCAATTCGACTTAGGGTCCTTCAAAAAAAGAGAGTACTTATTCTTGAAAGGCCGGCAACACACTTGCGAGCCTATTGGCAATGTGAGCGGTGGTATCACTTAACATCAGATAAGCCTCCTGTCAGTTTGTCTCCTATTACATAATAAAAACCATGCTGTGATACTATCATATAATAAAGGATCAATGTAACAAACACAAATCATTGATTCTCTGGGCTATTATAGGAGCAAACGTTTTGAGTTTATTGGAAAGTCACCCTTGGTATCCACTATTATAATGATAGTAAATAACATGGAACATTCGTATTCACAGCCCTAACCTCACATAAACACTTTTCCCTGAATTCATCGTGATCAAACGACTGGTAATAAAGATAGATTAATGGCGGTTCCTCAGCTCAAGTCCCTGAGTGGACGCTGGACGCACTGATGTATTCCGACTTGTATTTATTGAAATGAATCGACGCAACTCAACTTAGGTTTTGTCGAGGTTCTTGGCCCTGAGAAGGGATACAAGGAATTAGGGAAGTAGTAAAATGATAGTAATATAAAGTCACAATTCTCATGCACTTTATTTGTATGACGGCGAACAAGCAAATAAAAGTTTAATTAGACTTTTACATAGCTTTTAAAGAAATCCCTGTCACTCAGTCAATGACGAATCCTATAGAATTTATTACTATATACCAATGGTGCTGCAATCGTTTAGGTCTCGGCCTCAGACAATTCTGTGATCATTTTAATAGCTTAAATCAACCTTCTGTGCCTGACACACACCGTTGATATTTTGGGTCTAAAGCATGTTGGTTTTCTCATAAAGTTTTCCTTCACCTTACGAGAGTGTGTTAATTGCAATGTAGTCCAATGGTGCAGAGCCGAGGATCAAATCTACGACTAATTAAAATCATTAGGCCAACACAGCTCTATTTATCTATACCACCATTAAAATGGACGAGTGTAGGTAGGTAATAATCAACATTCACTACGTGCCAATGTAAAAAAAAAAATTCTCATTCGAAATATCTTCAAATAATTGGTCCTCGAACACAGACGCATTTCGAACAGCTATATTTTGTACTGGTAGCATACTATTTTCTTAATAGTATTTGATATGAAAATCATGATAGTTAGTATTAGATAAAAGAAAAATAAATTTGTGATTCCCTTCACAAGAAACTCAGAGAAACCCTCTACACCCGATCCAAACGTTAGTCACAGGTGAAGTCCAATTCCCAGCCAATATATGGATGCACAAAAGCAGTAAATAATTTGTTGAAGCGACATCTGGGCTCTTCCTTTTCCCTGTCGGTCGAGGAAATTCGAAGCTAAAACAGTCACACCCACTGCTATTGAGTTTTGTATGGGACTCGCAGAATTGTCGTTCGTTGAACGCGAGTTTACTGTTGTTTGTATGCTTTGGCTCTAACTCGGTATTCAATGATTCTAATGAATGAACTACGTACATATAGGATGTGAAAGGATAGATAAATGTGCCTTTTTGCGAGAGTATTAATTTTTTAAATGATTACAAAGTTGGGATAGGACTGCTTATTAAATAACATTTATCTTTATAATAAACTAGCAAACTCGGCGAACTCCGTTTCGCCACCAGATGGCTTTGTTTTATATAACATTTCGTTTGGTGATCCCGCTTTTCTGTTGAAATTTTTCCTGAATTTTCTTTGCTATAAACCTCACGGAGCCCGAGACCTTTCCAACGAATGCAAAACCGTGGAAATCGGTTCATGCGTTCTGGAGTTATAGCGTCAGGAAGGAAAACCCGACTTATTTTTATATAGTAGATAAATGAAAACGTTTTTACGGATTAAACGTGGCCATTGCAGTTAGCTATCTCCATCCATCTCATCATATTAAGATAACCTAGTCCAAAGGGATTTATTAAGTTTCATTACAAAAGTAGATGCAGCCTTAAAAATTAACACGTGCTACGTTTTATACTAACTAGGAGATTATTAATGATTTTTAATGCTATTAATAGAAATTCGTTGTGCTGTTTGGCATTCTTTTATGTCGTATGTCTTACATTTCAGGGCCCAATAAGATCTTGTATGGAACATAAAAACATCCCCCGACATGCGCTCGGTAATCAACGGGAGAATTCTCACGATTTCTTTTTGACAACGACAAAAGAATTTTGCTGTTTTTACTCAGCAAGGACGCCATTTAATGTCTCTTTCCAAATTTGACCTGAATTCTAATAAAAGTTCTTTAGAATATCAATATATTCGGAGCAGACCTCCATCGATACAAAAACAAAATTTAAAGTTATACTTCTTTTGGCGCGTTAGGGAAAAATGATGAAAATAAATTTTTACGATGAGTGTGACGCCGTCACAAAAAACCGACACCCTGAATATCTGTTCAAACGTCGGTAAAACATTCTGGGCCGCTAGTTGGCGCTTGCTCTGTTTTATCGACAAGTTGCATTGTCTGTCGCGTTTATTTAAACTAAAATAATGATTTCTTTACGAGAAAACCCGTTCCAAAAAAACATAGTGTTTATTGTACAATATCATATTTAGTACATATTATATCGTTTCGATTGGAAGTGACTATTAAAATGGAAAAGAAAAATTCAATTCGAAGAGGGAAACGTCCCTCTTAAGTGCGCGAAGAAAATTATTACGCCAAAGAAGTATAACTTCTAACGCGTGTACATAAGTACACACACGTATTTTGTAATTGAGAATAGAATGTAGGACCGTGACAAAAGTCAATCGGAATCAATGAATATTCAATTATTAAGTGTGTAATGCTAGACAAGAGACACCCAGACAAAAGATTAAGTATGAAATAATAATTTTCTTTGAGTTCCGGCTACCCTGTAGTTTGGCAATCCACTTTTGCGAGGCACATTTTTTCTGATATAATCTATGACACAAGGCCCTGATTTATCCTGTTACGTCTAAAGTATATACTTTACTTGACGGCTGTGAAAGATTTATGATGTTTTTTCTCCTGAAAGGTATTTTAGGAGTATTATGTCTGCTTACATTGTTTGGAAAAGTTTAACATAATAACTAACAAAACATATTTAAATAAAATCTATGTTTAATGTATTGGACATATTAAATTGCATCTATACGTAGCATACATAGATATTTGGTGCGAGACATGCCGTTATCTTCTCGGTGTTTAACTTTACCGTATTAGCAAGCTGTAATAATAATAATAATAATAAAGCCCGTTTTATTTCCAATCATGTCAAAAAACAAATATACACAGCTTAGATTATTTTAAATTTTTATACATTTTTTTGAAGTTATACTTCTTTAGGCGCGTTATGAAAAATTGATGAGAGTGAAATTTTACGATGCGCGCGCACCTGAGACACAAAGTTGTCAGTGTGATTATAGCGTGCGCGAGCGAGATGGGAATAAGACAATCTACAAGTAAAAAGAAATAGAATATGCGTGAAGTTAGCAGCTATGCCAAGAATTTTGAATGAACATAATGACATTTACCTTTTAAACAAATAAAGGAGTTTTAATTATTTTTTCAAAGAAATTTAGCAATGCTTTTTCACAAAGACCTATTGTTACTTAGTTAAAAGGTTATGAAACATACGTAGTTATTAAATTGAATGAATAATATAATAAAATAATAAATAATAATTATTATTATTATTAATTAATAATTTAATAATATATTAAATATTATTAAATTATTACCGTTAAATATTTGTTATTAATTATTTAATATTAAAAAAAATAAAGAAAGCCAAAGAAGTATTACTTCTTACGCGCGTACATAAGTACACGCACCCTTTTTTTTCTTCTTTTCCTTGTTATTCTATATTCTAGCTTTTTCCAACTGACTCTGTCTATGGGTCTCTTTCTCCATCCGTTTCCTGCTACCTCTTCTATTTCTTCTATCCACCTTTTTTTTGGGCGACCTCTTCCTCCTTCTTTCTCTTGGTCCTTTCCATACAGTTGTCTTTAAGGTCCACCTATTATCGGTGTATCTTGCTATAGCAGGCTGTAAGCTTAAAGGAAAAGTCAATTGGTGTGCAACGACTATCTACGGCTATAAAGAGTCCGATGCCGTCATACCCTGAATCGCGCACACAAAATTATTCCGACCGCTATAAAAAAAACCGTGGCGCTACAACCTCTTTAGGTCCGGGTCTCAGATTTCTGAATCTGTTTCATGATAATTTTTCAATCAAATAGAACTAATAGAATAGGCAAGTTGGTGCTTCAAGAAAAGAGCATACCAGTTCTTTCAAGGCCGGCATTGCACTCGCGAGCCCTCTGGCATTGAGAGTGTCCATGGGCGGCGGTATCACTTAACATCAGATGAGCCTCCTGCCCGTTTGCCCCCCGTTCTATAAAAAAAAAGTGATCAGCCTCCAGTGCCTGACACACGCCGTCGACTTTTTGGGTTTAAGACATGTCGGTTTCCTCACGATGTTTTCCTTCACCGTTCGAAACTTGACATAGAAAGAAAGTCCATTGGTGCATAGTCGGTGATCGTACCTAGGACCCCAGGGATGAGAGACGCACGCTGAAGCCACTAGACCACTGCTCCATTCCGACCGCTAAGCGTATTTAAGACTTCCCTAGCAAATGGGGCCTTCTCTAGTTAATGGTTGGATTGGTAGACGATCTTTCCGTAGGTCGTCGAATGGAAGAGACTACCTGCCCACGACTCAGGGAATCCTAGTGCACTTTCTCTTTTAACTATACATCCTTTTTAAATATGTGTAACATAGTTTTTTCGTTCTTTTTTTAAGTTGCAGGAAGAACACAACATCCTTCCTCTACAGATTGAGTGTCAAACCTCTAGACATAGTGTTTAAACACTAGGCATAGGCCTATTGTTTTACTAGTAAGCCCGGATGCAATAATCGATTTTAGATTGCAATAAAAACAATTATAAAAGTAGAAATAAATGTTAAATAAACAAGACATAAAGAAACTTTTAATAAGCCGTATCCTTCAAATCGTATAAGGAACGGAAAAAGGAAGGATATTATGTAAAATAAACATTTATCATATGTTTCACATAATGACCTTTTTTTTAATATTATCAAAACTTTGAATGCTTTCTTCAAACAAAAGCTTTGTTTAACCCTCTTTTATAGTAAATGTGAGCTATAACTTGGGTAAATTTCCCTAAGGGCGAGTGGGTCAAAATAACCCCTGAGGTTCGCTCGTTACTCAGATTGCTATCGTATGTCAGTACTTTCCTTTTATGATTCCTGCGATAGTGGATCCTTAAAAACTGTATCTTTCGGCTTTATAAAAATATTTCACAAGAATGTATATTTTATTTTCATGTAAATTCTAAAAACCATCGAAAATAACGGAAAAATATAGTAATATTCAAGAGGGCACTACTGTATTTCTGTTATACTATATCCAATATAAATTCAATACGAGAAACGTCCAGCCGACAATCGGTAACCAATTGAAAAACTAGCGCCCGCCAAAATAAAAGCAAGCCAGTATTAAAAAGAGTGAATTTTTCCACCAACAACAAATGTGAGGCTATAAAAAACTCGAAAACACGTGTTACAGAACGTTGACCCGCGTTCAAAAGACCCGCGAAGTCAACTTCATAAAGCTTCTTTTATCATAGGTTGCTTATACCTTGGAGGTTGCAATTGACACCCCGGTCAAATAAGCAGAATATCTTAATAACTTCAAAAATATATTGACTATTCAGGGTTCGAATAGTCAATATATTTTTGAAGTTTCTCTAGCTACATAAACCTCTTAAAATCAATCAATGTCCATTACCTTTGTTTATTTTCAAGGAGTTTTCTCATACGTAAATGCAGTTCGATAAATATTAGTAGAGCAAAACTATACTCGCGAGCATTAAGCTTGTTTGTTTTCAATTTATCGCAGATTAGAGCAAACAGGCGGATAGTTTATTATGTCAACATCATACCATTTTCACCATAACCCACTCGTTTATAAGAGCGAATTTACTTTATGGTAATTTTTATTCTTTTTCAATATGCTTTGTAGTAAACATAATGCATGTTAAGAAATTATGCAGTCACGCTTTTTGCGTTTTTATATTTTTAAGTGTGCATGTACCAAAGAAAAATGTTTGAAAACTTTTAAAAGTTTATTTTTATTAGCGATTACTGATTGGATAACCATTTTTCTTAACAATACATTGTAAATGAATTTCCATCTTAATTTTAACGTTAACGGTTAGAGTTTTAATTAGGTGCCCCCGGTAACTTAGTTTCGCCTTAATTATTTTTTTTAATAAGACTACCTTTTTAGTAACTACATGCCAACATATGGAAAATTTTGCTATGCTACCCCATACAAGACTGTTAACTTTTCCGGCATGAAAACCTAAAAACTAACAAATACTAACTTACAAATGAAAAACTAATTTTTCTTTGGTTTTTCCAATTTTTCTCTCCATAACGACCTTCCTCAGAGTTCAATACAAAAAAAACAGAAATTGGTCTTTCAGTTTTGCGCTTATTTTGCGATTCAATTTTACAAAGATTACTACAAATTTGCTTAGGAATAGAAGAATACGTTCTAAATAGTTTGTTACATATTCATGGAAATCATTCACCGGCAGAAGTTAAAACAACAAAAGATTTAAAATTTACGAACAAATAATAATACAATTCATTACGTAACTAAAATTTTGTCGAGTTTTTCTATAAAAAAAAAACATTTAAACATACCCCCTTCTACTACTATACAACTCCTTTTAAGATGTATGTCTTAGAAGTATCTATCTAATATTAAATAGAATTAAGCTTATCTATTTAATTATGAACAACAAAGACTATAAAGTTTTATTCGCTCTCCATAATAACATTTGTATACTAAAATTGACCAGTACATATTAGAAACAAAGCGATTCTAATGCAACGGAAGTTAGTATTGATAACGCATGCATTGCACAAGTTTTCATATTCCACACTCGGAACCAAACTGACCATTATTATATTTCTACGGCCAAATAAACTATAACGCGTCTAATCCCAGCTGGCTGGATTTGCATTCAATGAATTTGCACAAAACATTTTGCCCTCGACTGTACTGTTATTGTTTGCAATTTTCAACCTTAATAAACGGTAATAAGGATAGAGGGTGTAGTGTAGAATTATTTCGTTCCTTTCTGTTTGCCCGTTTCAATAGCGTATCTAATAGTAAATATTTGGCGTGGTAGTTGGAAATGAATTGTATGGATTTCGATTTTAAGATTAGATGCTTGTATTGTACTATGTCTAGAGTTTTTATACGTCTAAAATTTTATTTTAACCATATTAAATGTACCACAAATAAAGGTTTGGTGACCATTAACCCTTTGTTTCAATAATAATTACTACACTCAGATTCTGAAGTTAACACTAGAATAGGAATTCTTATTTCATTCTTTTAACTAATTCAAAAAAAAAAATAGTTGTGCCAAAGATCATTAGAGAGGTGTTTGAATATAAATAACACATAGATTTTCACCCTGAAGAAGCCCTGAGGTCAGTCGTAGAATACAAAATTTAACAAAGGAACAACGAGAAAGATTGATATATAATTCTACCAGTGACTAATCAAGAGATACCAAAGCAAGAAGTAATGTTAATATTATTTTTTTTTTTTACGTACAGTAAATATACTACCAAAAATATCAACAATAAATATCTATTTTAGACAAAAAGAGGATACAGCTTATGCGTTTTAGTTTAAATTATAATTAGAAGTATATCAGCAATAGACGGTCCTAAGCGTCCTACCTGCTTGGTATGGAATACCCTACAAACACAAAAGCAAATATATAATTTTCCCTAATCTAACAAATGGCTGTACTAGGGTTTCTTTTTGAAAACTATAGAAGTGTAAAATATATTATTTCATGTAACAAAGAATAAGTTGCTCTTCAGTGTATCATAGTGAAACATAGGTATAAATGAACAGTACTGGTTATGAGCGCGTCAGGACACAGATGCGAAGTAATTTAGCCCGCACTATAAATCTTCTCCCTGTGTCGTTGAATTAAACTTCTTCACCTCGTGTCGTGTAATAAGATCTACTTCCCATGACTGCACGGCGTGGTGGATTGAATTTATAGTGACGTCATTATATCTTCACAGATGGTTATAAATTTATAGCGTTTCATATTTTTATGATACATAGTAGGTACAAATTCTGTGCGTAAAGTTAATTCATAGGTGTCAATTTGTGTTGATAGATGTTGCTGGTGCAACAAATTTTAGAGGTAAAAAAACCTTTAAGTATGATTTCCTCCCTTTTTTCTTACGTGGATGTTTCTCTAAAAATTAAGACATTTTAATAGGGTTTTCGTGTAATTTTCTAACGTACATACGTTTCATACGTTTGTAATTTACGCTCGATGACAAAGACGTATAAGATTAGTAAATATAAAAATTATTAAGTATTCTTTTTATAAAGCTTAACCCCTTATATTTACCATGTTAACACCTGAACCGCATGCTAATGGCTCAACAAAGACTCAACTGATCGAGATTCCTATTATTCTGTCCCCTTAAGAGCACTACATACGAGTACGAGCATTGTTCATTGTTAGGCTTACAGGATACTTTAACCTGTATTTTTTTTGGTTTATGACTAAAAATAGATATAATATAAACCAATTTAATATTAACTAATCAAATAGGTTCGTTTGACCAGCAAATTAAATGCAAGACAGATGAGGCAAAGAGATCCGAAAAGACTTAAAGATATAATGCGAGGCGAGTGCAAAGGTCGGTAAACTCTGTACCCCCAGATTATACGCCATGTTTATTAACCACAGTGGTGCAAATAGATGAAAAATGTTGGTATTCGAATTAAATATTAAAAAAATAAATCATTGGCGCTACAACTTCTTTAGGTCTAGTTCTTCAGGCCTCAGATTTCTGAATCTGTCTCATGATCATTTTAATCTAATAGGCAAGTAGGTGAACAGCCTCCAGTGCCTGACACACGCCGTCGACTTTTTGGGTCTAATACAAGTAGGTTTCCTCACGATGTTTTCCTTCGCCAATTAAATATTACTAAATTCAATATTCTTAGTCTAAATCTCTACTTTAGGTCTTCAGTTTCATTTTATAGGCTTACAAGTGATTTTAAAACCTAAAGTTATAACTCCCAAGGCTAGCAATTAAGTAGATCCGATAAATTTTAACAGCAGACTTATCAACGTGCTATGCAAATGTGGAATAAAAATGTTAAATTGAACGTGCCGAGAGTGGAAATTTATCGGAGTAACCTTCCCAGTTAAAAGCCTTTTTACAGATTTTATAAGATATTTATAAAGATAATTTTTAAATAATCATTGTTAATACATCTATTTATTTTTTCTTTATTGTAATCGGCTACAGTAACTGTAACGGTTTTCTATTCTCTTAATTACTGCGTTATAGTTATTTAATTTCATATACACAATATAATAATCACTAAATAAATACACTTTATTTTTTTTCTCTATGTGTACTACTAAATACTACATTAGTACAATAGTATGTATATGCAGATCGCAACTGGAAGATTTCTGCAGTAAGGTGGTAGATGTGTCACTCGCTGCAACAAGATCGTGGCAGAGGTGAGACGGGCCCCCGAAACGATATATATATATATATATATATATATATATGTACGAAATAAATATATTTTATACATATAGGACCTTATTTTATACATATATAAAATAAGGTCCCGCACCACAATAGTCGGGGATATTGGGAAATTTATATAATAAAAAATAGTATGTATATCTATATCTAGCTAAATAGTAAGTTAGTGAATACAAATGTAATGAAATGATAAGGTAACTGAAACGAAACCGTAAAACGTTTTCCAAACCAGCGTAATCCACAAGCGACATTGTTTGGCCGGTTACAACGTATGGCCACTCTGAAACACGTTTTCAAACCCCGTAAGATTTACTGACACATCGAATCTAACTGCAGGTCAACGGAGCCTTTGGGACATTCGCAATTTGCGAGCGGGAACGCTCCATTTCAGATTTTTACACACCCTTTGCTTTAATTGCGTTTTCCGCTAATTCGAATCTCTCGCCGTTATAGCCAGTTTACGTAGCGTACATTGCTACCCTACTTGACTTGGACATTGCATCTGACTTTACCAAAGAAGCGATGAAACTGTAGAAATTAATTTAAGTTTTTATTTTTGGTGTTGTAGTGAAGGACAAATAAATGATAGCAGCGTTCGGGTGGTCGAAGCGACTGCCTCGTAAACCTCACGCATTCAATTACTTATTCTCGCGTTTTTCCATCGCCAATGGACAGCGGGTTACAATAGAAGCAATTTGGTTAAAAGCCGATGGAATCACTCAAAATCTGGCTTTTGTGACAAATAAACGTGCCTTGGTTCTTAAAATATAAAAAAATGTAAGTGAAGATTTTGTTTTATTTCAGATACCACAAATAAATCATATTACATTTATGAATTCCATCAAATAAACTAATCAAAATAATATTTATTACTTATCCTTTTCAAATTTATTGGAATAGTGAAAATCAACTTAATATTATAAAGCTTAAAAATGCTATGTCTATCTATCTTCTAACACTGTAACAACGAATTCTGATATTAGTTACAATTTGACCAACGCCTTCAAAATTAGTATATAGCCTTATTATCCATTGGCATACTCAAAAAGACTTGGAAAATACCTATCAGTTACAATTTTCCATTATTTAACTTCCTTTAATGTTTTAAAAATGATATTCCACATTCAAATCCCTCATGAACTAAAAACGTTCACCTCTGTATTTTTCCACAATACATATTTAAATGCAATAAATCTTCTCAGCTGTCTCAGTAAGTTAAGCCTTTTGTTCGCGAGATGTAAACTTTACGACGACCCCTAAGGATATGAACAATGAAATTAAATTAATATGATACGGATGAAGCTTGGGGACAGAGGAAAGTATTATAATTTTCTCATACAGCCTTTGGAAAATATAATTGTTTGAAGTATTTATTTTTTAAATGCACCCAGAGGACTACTTTTGTGGTATGGAATTATATTTCCTTTAACAGTTTTAGGAATGTGGTTTATCCACTCTTATTAAGCTTGAGCGATTTACTATATTTTATTTATATTTACTATCATTTATATGTTTTTTTGAGTTTATAAACCCGACTAAACTTCACTCCACTCTGCAAAAATATCTTGATGCGGAAGATAGGCAAAAGTTAAGATATATAGTGATGTGAGCAGTGGTTTCGGGACAAAACAACGACCGACCGACTTAAAGTAATCAAAATAAATTAGAAAATACTATATGACACCTAGTCTTTAGCTGACTTCAGCCAGTGCTTTTAATAACACAGTATATTCGTATATGTAATATTATATAGTCTAAACAGTATCTATATCCCACTAAAGCATTTTTCTCTACTATAATATCTTTATATTATTGCTAGATGTCGCGCGGTGCGCTACACCACATCTTTTCCCCAAACACTAAACATATCGGATAACTATAATATGAACTAAGTCTATAGACTACACAAAAATTATATTAAGGAAATAAAGACAAACAATATAATTACAGAAGTATTTTTAATATACGATTTTTTCCTGAAAAAAAGTATTGGCTAAAGTATTTCTACCAATATCAGCGGCAAGTCATAACAAGTCTACTAAATATTGTATGATTTTTTTTCCTAATTTAAGTTGTGAAACTTTCAATTGCTTATTTCTAATTGTATACAGCGTATGCAAATAGACTAAGTTTGTGCCTAATTGAAGGTTTGCAGTGAGGTTAACACCTCAGTAAAGTAGTAACGGAATATCGCATACACGCCCGAGTTTTAATTGCATACAAACTCAGTAACGAATTTTGTACTATTAATTGCTTGTTAAATCTCTTTAAATGGATTATTTGCATTTATATGAGTATCTTTTTCAGTTTTTTGAACGATAAATTGACAAAAAGCTCTAGAGTGATTAAATTTGAAAATTTAAAGTGTCAATGAACTAATAAAAATATTTTTTTTTCATCTTTTGTGCTTTGATCTTAATATACGTGTTTTATACGTTATGGAATTTTTTTCTATATAAAGAATAACGGAGACAATATGCATATTAACGGGAAATTGTGAATCATTAAGAAACACATTTCTTTATACAAATAAATTGATGTAGAAATGAGTCAATAAATTTAACACACTTGCAAATTAATTCATACTAGACATCGGTGAAAAACGGCAACGCGAATTGAGGTGCTACTTCTGTAGGATTAAAAGAATACCTACAACTGAGACGTAAATATTATCGCTAAGTTCGAAACCATAACAAATTAAGATTCATAGGATACGCTTGTTTAGTTTTTGGATGTTCAGAAGTTTCGTATGAATATTTCAATATATCTCAACTATTGTGCCGTCCGTGCCTATGATAAATGAATCTTTGTAATAAAGTCAATAGGTTCACCTTTGATTCAGTTGGGTTTACTCACGTTGTATTTCCATGTCGATACCAACTCCGGGGAAATAAATACAGATAATGCAACTTTTTCTACAGCTGTGATACTTTTTTGACATCCAACACCCTGTTAAGCACGTGAAACGTCGGTTAAATTTAAAATTATTTAAATAATTGTAAATTTATAATAATACATAACTTTAATCCGGTTAAAAAGTGTTTTATTTACTCACGTTTTTAAACTTAATGTAAAAACCATCATATTGTGATCTTACATTCCTAGGTGTAAAGTGCAATCGTGCTTTGCAGCACGACAAGCTATGAACTAGAGCTGTCGAACTAGCACTGAGCTACCTAAGAAATATTCTAATATCCTTTAATGTATTCGAAAGTTATAACTACCCGCAAATATTCACACATTACCTGTAAAAACGTAGCTGCTTTCTGAACATTTTCCATTTTCCCCGTTTTTCACCAATTTTATTGTTTCCGCGCTAAGAGTTAAGAGATTAGCGTGGAAGCCTACAACTGCGCAGTAAAAAACCACTTCAGCGGCTATATTTTTCCACGTTACCTTTTTTCGGTATGCTTTTCCATTTGAAAAGATACGTTTATTCATTTATTCGTGGTTGTGGAGCGGCGGGACGTCAGGGCAGGTTTATGTGCCGTCCTGCTCTTTGTTTGTTGCAAAATTACGACTATCGTACGCTGTATTCTTTTTCCATTTTCAAATAGTTGCTTTAATTTTAGTAGCAGGTGTTTTGGCTTGGGTTTTTAAATAAAATTTAAAAATGGAATATGTACAGTCATTTGTATAGTTGTGGAATTTTTGATTCCCTTGATGTAATGAATACACTAAACGACCACAATTTAACGTGTTATGTATTTTTAATACTTTGTAATATAAATAAAAAAAGTGTATAGTTTACAAATTTTGTTGAAAACACACGAAATATATGCGTATCATTATAAACCTATTATTTGTACATTGCGTGTTGTTCCCACGAGAATGTAAGTGCGTGCTCCTATTTTACCATGCCTCCTGCTGATAGAAGACAAATCTTTGTTTTTAATTTATGTTATTATTATTAATTACATAAAATGCCACATGGGACATGGTGTAATGGTTGCAGCTCCTTACAAACATTTTGCAAAAGAGTGGCGGAGAGTTTATTGCCAGTTCTTCTCTAACGTTCTACGCCCTTGATTTGAAAACTGGCAGTAAATGTAAAATTAGAAGCATTAATATGTTTTACTTTATTGACGAGTCATAAGTGTAAATTATGTTACCTATATGATTAAATGATTTTTTACTTTTACTTTTACATATCATTCAATAGTTCATCGGAAAGGACAGCAAAAAGGCTCAAACTAAAACTAGGCCACACGTTCAAGTCGCCTAATAGCTTAACATCAATCCAAGAATAGGTGCGATAAGGAATATTCCAAGTTGGTACGAAGCGGCCCAAATTACCGGCAGGCCAAATACTCGCCGGGCTCAGCCACTAATCTATTTCATGCAAGCATCGGTAATTTGTATACGCTCTCAGATACCTCGAGCTTGCATGCGATATAATAGCCGAGACTGTGGCCTCGATACATACAGCTAGGATCTGTCTAACAATAAAACACGGCCCTACAATTATCTTTTAGTTACCAGCCCTGATTTATTTAGAAGACTTTATCTAGAGACTGTCCTTTATTACGATAGAAAAGAAACCAAAATAAAGTTGATTCCGTTTATGTGGTATATCTATAAGCCTGACTATTTTATCCATTAAACATCTATTATAAGTAACAGTAATAAAATAAAAATTATATAACCAAACTGTATGTAAACAAAATGTAAAAAATCATCGCACACTTGAAGCCTACATGAGCCCTTTAGTTTTTACCACACTCATAATTTTAACATTCTCGTTTCCGATATTGTCCAATAATATAAGTGTCGTTTAGTTTTAGGACCCTTAGATAAGCCAGGTTAGTTTTTGTTAGCATTGGAACCCCACTACCCCTAACTTTATGTTAGTTATAAGCTCATATTTTAAACAATTAAAATGAGTTGTTACCCAGCTTCAAACAAAGTGTTTTATTTGAACATATCCATATATCGCATCATGCTAACATGTTCGTCAATTTATACATCATATTCATTACCACAATTGTATAATACTCGCATAAACAAAGATAATAGAATGCCCATAGTTTGAAATTAATGAAGACTATAATTTAAATTGATCTATGAGGAAAATATAATCTGTGCCAAGCAAGTTATTTTCTTATAAACAGTGTGTATTCCAATATCAAGCCTTATCAAGGTAAGGAGGCACTGCCGCTCAATCGACTCACTCACTGATGCTATCTTTGTAGAATTTGAAATAATACGATTATACTAACTTTATCTGCGAGATAGTCTCAGTACGATATTAAAGCTATTAAAAAGATGTCCTTAAGATATTAAAATTAAACTTCTTTTTTCTTACTTAATGTCTAATTGTAAAACTTATTTGTTTACCTGTTATTTACACCTCACATACGCCCATACAACTTTATTTCTACTAACGTCTAATTAGTTGACTGTTTTGTTTTTCTTTCTTTATTTAAAACGTTAAATTTGTTTGCCTACCCATATATGTATGTACTTTTTGTTACCACTCAATATGACTTTGCTGTGGAATGGAAGCCTGGTTATCCATATCACAGGTTCTTACCTAGTTTGAAAACCAGTCTCCCAATACCTTCTTAATTGTAATCTTATTGTTTGTTGTAAATGTTATATGGGAAATAAATTATTATTATTAAATTATTATAAAGCTTAGAAAGGTCTTGTCGTGTTTATTAAAAACGTGAAATGTAAGAGAAGTTCAGACTTTAAATAGGTTTTTTTGGAGGCAGAGGAATATCACAAGAGCATTCCAATTTTAATTATTATTATCCATTTCTATGAAACATAACGAACGTATAAAATCAACAGAACGGTTTTGATCAATATGAAGTAAATGGCCGCAAAGTAAATTTGATTCTCGTTAGGTTTTATCAAACATAGCGTGGATTCGTTAGTCTATTTTTATGGCAGTCGGTTATTATAAGGCTGAATATGTACGTGCAGTGAAATCATTAAAAAGTATAGTATAATTGTGATATAATTATGATAGTGGCAAATATAGTATTTTATATATTTGGTGGTCATCAATTGTGCTATTTATATTATACAGAAAATATCTTTCTAATTTAAATCCATCATAATCCGTTTTCTATTTTTTTATTTTTAATACCTTTTAAGTATGTTATTGGAGATTTTATTTATTATAAATTATTGTATTAGTAACAACCTTCTTTATTATAAATATACGTGAACTGACCAGAATTTTAAGAAGCTACGATAGTTTTAATGTTACGTTAAATTTACTCGATATTTCATTATCCTTTACGATGACAAAATAAGAAAGAAATTAAAGGGGTTTATTATCCAACTTTATCAAAATGTGACAACATATATCAATTAAATAAATGTCATATTACCTAATTACAAATTAATTACATAACATATTACAGGTATGTTCACAAAATACCTAAGAAACCTCGCCCACAACACGTACTCACGCCATTTTCCTTTTTCGCGAGAAAATTTAAAGTGTAAAACATGTTAACTGAGGCTAACGTGCCGCGACTAGAAATTACTGCGATTGCATTTAGTAACTTGTCATTTTATTATCCAGCTTTTCCATTTGACTTCTCATGTGTGCACAGACTTATTTTATCCAGACCTTTTAATATTCTATATACCTTAAGCATTTTGTAAAGTTTTTTATTTATGTTATAATGTATTCTGTGGCTTCTCCATCGTTATAATGACCATACCCTGTCAAAGAAAACTTGTCTCTGGGTAAATAAATGTTTATATTTTTACTATAATTTAAAATATGTAAAGATCTTTATAAACCACTGTATATTGTCACTATTATGCGGCTATGTATCAACTATACGTAACCACTTCTAAAACATATTTTAATCACAAAACACATATATTATTATTACAGTACGATAAGCCAATACGATAACGTCGAAATATAAAATGAAAATATATGATATTTAAGTTAAATTTTCTTCTCTTTATAATTCTTTCAAAAATAAATTGTAAATATGATTAGTAAAGCAGACATGTTGGTTATTTCGTGTCGGCACACGGCGGGCGTCGAACCTGCTCGTAAATCTGAACTATCTGTGATACAGTAGTTGTGTGGAGAGCACTCACGGCTGTCCTCCAGTTTCAAGTACCACGCAAGTGAAATACTGTGGCGGAAAATACCTTTATAAGAGTTATGTTAATCAAAGACAATACTAAATACCTTTATATAAATGGTGTAAGAGTGAATTCACACAAACATTTATTCAAATAATAATCGTGGTAATCATAAGCTGCATCAAACCAACAAATATATATGTATATGTTAGATGAATATTGTACTATATTTCACTAATAAAACTAGCATTGAAGAAGTAATCAAAATTAAACTAAGAAGGAATGTTTTGTAGTCCTATAACCTCCAAACACAGCAGGTATATTTCTTTCTTGTTTTAATATTTTTTATACTTCTGTGTTTTTAAACCTAAGATACAGGTAGAAAGAGGTTCAAACCAGAGTGTAACAGATATGTTCCGTCACGTAAGTGAAGGACGGAAAAAATAGCCCTTTAATCAAAATGAAGACATCAAAAAGAAAATAAACTACTGTTTACCGTATAAGACTAAAGCCTTGACCAAGTCAACGCTCCAAACTTAGACCAAATTCTCACAATCGGCTACACGGCTTTATGCGCTTTTTAGCGCTTGTGAAAGAGAAAACGTCTCAGCGGCAGCTGTGCCCGGAGAGCACTCGTGCTGCCTGAATTATATTACATCTGCTATTTGCTAAATGCTCTAAATAATTCGTTAACACTCTGTTATACTCGTATATAGCAAGATTTGTGCTCACGTATAATATAAAGCAAGTTTTGTACTTGCGTATATATCCAGCAAATAAATAGTGTAAAAAATAAAAATATTGGTTGTTTGTAAAGTAGGTTTACGATCGAGATGTTTACGTGATAACGTCTTATTGGTGATATAAGTTTTTGGGAAGTAAGGAATTAATGAAGATAACAATTTTTTCAAATTTTAAATTACATCTATCGTTTTATTCACACTTTTGATGATAAATTTCGGGTGTAAAATGACAAGTTTACTTATTCGACTATGATATACATTTTTCTTCATACATTCACGGAATGACTGGCAGCGCTCGAGATGAGACGGGAGATCGGTCCGTCTCTCTCTCGTTATACCTGCGATCGCGCTCGTGAGGTTTTGGTGTGACACAAGTTTCTGAACATGTCACCCGACTAAAACGATTTTAAAGACGTTATCACGTCAAAATAATAAGTGTTTCTTCTAACAGTAGTAATATTTTAAATGTTCATGAATACATTTGGAACAGTTACATTGAGAGGTTTAGTGATAGAATAATTGTCAAGAGTAAATTTTCAAGTCAAAACAAGTGTGATTAAAACACATTCTTAACTCGTTTATGTAAGGATATGTCATAACAAGTCAACTGTTGGCCTAGTGACTTCAGCTGCGACTCTTATCCCTAAGGTCGTAGGTTTGATCCCCGGCTGTGCACCAGTGGACTTTCTTTCTATGTGCGCATTTAACATTCGTTTGAACGGTGAAAGAAAACATCCCAAGGAAACCGTAGACCCAAAAAAGTCGACGGGGAGTGTCAGGTACAAGTTGCTGATCACCTACTTGCATATTAGATGAATATGAAACAGATACAGAAATCTGAGGCCCAGACCTAAAAAGGTTGAAGCGCCACGAGTAATTTTTTTATATTTAGATGACATTATCAAAAGTTAAATTTTAAATATTGTAATAATATAATGACACAGTTTCTATATATTATCAGCCTCTGTATACGATATAACATAATGAGGGATTATGAATAATTATGATATTAGAAATCAGTGAAAAATAATCAATTAATAATATTACCAAAATTCAAGTTATTCATAATCTCTCTTAAATATATTTTTATAACATAACAACAAAATTGAATTTGACGACTCATTGGTCTAGTGGTTAGTACCTCTGACTGCGAACCCATGGGCCCCGGGTTCAATCCCCGGCTGAGACGAACATCGATGTGATGAGCATTTGGTGTTGTGCTTAGGTCTTGGGTGTTTAAATATGTATTTATATGTCTATATATCTATAATATGTATGTATATCCGTTGCCTAGTACCCATAACATAAGCTTTACCAGCTTAGCATGGGACTCGGTCAATTGGTGTGAATTGTCTTTAAAAAAAAAAAAATTTTTTTGCATCTTATAGTTAAACCTAATAGTTTTCTTAAATCTAGTGTCCTGCTCATTTCTTTTTAATGGGTCATACGAGTAAGCAAGACAAAACATTTAATAATATGAAATAGAGGAAAAGTCCCGAATGCAACTGTTATTTACTAGTGCATTATTTAATCTGCAATATCTTAGGCTAAATTCATGTGACAATTTGAGAAACATGTAACCGACATATTCGGAGAGCAAGTGTCGACCACTTGAATATTCAATCAATAGTGTGATCCGTAACTAACCCTAACTACGAAATTCCTTGCGATACAAGAATTGTTTATATTGTAATTATTAAAATATTTATTCGTAAGGCGTGTATTTATGAAGTCCCGTAAGGAGAAAGAGAGCTAATTACACTTCTGTCTGTTGTGGTGATGAACTTTTTATGCCTTCAACTTCAACAATTGTTTACCAGGAAAAAAGAACCCGCAAAAACGTTACCAAGTACGGAGATATATTACAACTATATCAAAGAATATTTATTTAGATTGATATTTAGAAATATATATATTCGATTTACCTACTTGGTAGATAAAAATTAATATATTACAAATTTACAGGTTTTTTGTGAAATCAGAGTTCAGTAAAAAAAATTAAAAATCTTCAGATTACAACACAAATTACCAGCAAATAGATATATCAGTACTAAAAAATGCTTACAAAATTATATTAAAAACTCGTTTATTAGATTTAATGGCTTTGTTATGAATCCTCTTTTACATCAAATATATTATTTACAATTTATTATTATTATATATATATTTTATTTTTATTCTTTTTTTAGTAGTATAATGTAATAGGCTTTTGTGTATAATGTAATTGTTTGGATATTGTATACTAAGCAACTGTAGGCAAATAAAATAAAAATAAAAAAGTATTCTTGGTTTTCTAAAAAAATAAAATTTTACACTAGTTTTAAAGGTTAGTTTCATATGCTGGCTTCCACACAATATTTTTCTCTGAAGAAATGTTTGCTGCGCTGATTGATCCACTAATACTCGACCACCAGCCACGCTGAGGCTCGAATAAACTTCCCTTATTATAAACTTGACACATGGGAATTATGAAGTTATAATAAAAATTCCTTAATACCTATTAAATACGATTTTCGAATGCCTTAATATTAATTGAATAAGTTAAAAATAATTAACTCATTCAAATAAACAATGGCGCTTTAACAAATTTCATTTTAAATACATAAAAATATAATATTAGTAATGTACGATCGTAGCGACAGCAAGTTAAGTAAACTTATATTTAAACTAAAATACTCCCATTTGATAATGTTGCCAAATCTTTCACTTATTCTGCCTCCACTAGATGTTAAAGCGTGTGTAATAATGTAATATTCTTGTGCGCTGTTTGGCCTAAATCCAAAACATTTTATATTTCACTTTAAAACTCCCCTGACATTTGAATCGCTCTTAATATTCATGTGTATTCAAAATTTCAACATTTTCTACTATATCAAAGTTTTCGGTAAAATTTTCGTCAGGTTTTTATTTTTAGGCTCTATATGTTATATATGTTTTCCATATGAAGATATATCTGGAAGCTGAGGGGGTAGAATATGACATAGGCATAATGGTGATCAGGTTACTTATGTTTGACACACATCGTCGCTTTTTGAGCTTTACAAGGTGAAATTACGCGTTATGAAAAATTGATGAGAGTGAAATTTTTCGATGCGCGCGCACCTGAGACACAAAGTTGTCAGTGTGATTATAGCGTGCGCGAGCGAGATGGCAATAAGACAATCTACAAGTAAAAAGAAATAGAATATGAGTGAAGTTAGCAGCTATGCCAAGAATTTTGAATGAACATTATGATATTTACCTTTTAAACAAATAAAGGAGTTTTAATTATTTTTTCAAAGAAATTTAGCAATGCTTTTTCACAAAGACCAATTGTTACTTAGTTAAAAGGTTATGAAACATACGTAGTTATTAAATTGAATGAATAATATAATAAAATAATAAATAATAATAATAATTGTTATTAATATTAATTAATAATTGAATAATATATTAAATATTAATAAATTGTTTACGTTAAATATTAATTATATTTAAAAAAATAAAGAAAGCCAAAGAAGTATAACTTCTTACGCGCGTACATAAGTAGGTACACGCACCCTTTTTTTTTATTATTATAGATGTGTTAATATGAAATAATTGAAAGAAGACAAATCTTTGTACAACATATTTTAGCCATTACTATTGCCTTATTTCCTTTGCAATTATTGACAACATCGTGTTTTGTGAGCTCCTTGAAACCGTTGAAAACATGCACTCAAGTCCATTCTTAGAATTCAGTTGGCGTTCCCAAAATCCGATAAAAGGCGATGCCCAAACTCACAGACTCGATTTCAAGTGAAACATGATTACAGCTCAGCGCCGCTGCATCTCCTACCTGAGACTCAGACGTGTGTCACGTAAATCGAATTGCAACTCGTTTTTGTTGATATTGGAACTTGTTTTTGAATTTTTCTTGTTAGATATGTCACCGTAAAATTGTAAACACCGTTAGATTGTAATATATCTCGCGAGATTGTAAACTGTCGAAAGATTGTGAACCTCAACGAACTGCTTACAATTTAAGGTATTATTATTCGGTAGTTATATGAAATTGTTGGGAAGTAAAATTAATCTGTAATTGACCAAAGAAGTTTGAATGATAACTAAGTTAGTGTAGTACAATCTACCGAATAATAATACGTTAAATTGTAAGCAGTACGCTGAGGTTCACAATCTTTCGACAGTTTATAATCTCGCGAGATAGATTACAATCTAACGGTGTTTACAATTTTACGTTAACAGATATAATCCGTGATATTTATTTTATAGTCTAGAGTCATATTCAAGTATATGTTTATCGAATACTTATTGTGATATCAAGTAACTCATTCGTATTATTTGCAGTCATTGCGCAGTGATAAATCGATTACGCGTTAATTGGTCTAAATTTTGGTATGAACTGATCCCTTATTGTCGAAAAAAATAATTCACCTTTAACGCAACCCTGTTTAAGTCGGTTTTGTGTTTTTAGTATTATCGGAATAAAAAATATTGTACTCCAAAATTACAAAATAGTTATTTACTAGTGTTTTCCGTAGAATTTTTATTATATCCGATAATAATAAAATAAATAAATAAAATAAAAAGCCTTTTATTTCCAGTATTATATAAGTTTACACTTCTTACAATTTATTTTTAGTGTTAGTTCATGTTATTAATCTATATTAGTTAAAAATATATACATATATATTCCTTTTAAATACTTAATCTACTGGAACCCCAAGTTGGGTGTAGGCCTCCTCCAGTGACGCCCATTTATCTCTGTCCTCGGCCACTTCACTCCAATTTCGACCAGCTATCGCTTTAATGTCGTCTTCCCATCGCGTAATAGGTCTACCTTTTGTTCTTCTGCCTAGTGGGCCTTTCCAGAAAGTTACTTTTTTAGTCCATCTATGGTCAGTTAGCCGGGCAACATGTCCTGCCCACTTCCATTTCAGTTTTTTTGCGTAGCTTAAAGCATTTGTTGCTTTGGTTATTTTTCTTATTTTAGTATGGCGTATTTTATCTGATTTTCTGATCTTTAGCATACTTCTTTCGAGTCCTCTCTGACAGACGATTATCTTTTTTCTTGTTTCAGCAGTGAATTTCCACGTTTGGCAACCATATGTCAAACAAGGCAAGAGGCTTGAATTCATGACTTTGGTTTTAATGTCTTGTGGTAGATCACCTTTAAAAATTTCCTTGAGACCCCAAAATTTGTTCCATGTTAATTTTATTCTTTTCTCTATTTCTGTATTTTTATTTTTTCTGTGAAAACTTATGGTTTTTCCCAGATAGACATAATCTTCAACGTATTCCAATGGTTTGTTATTGATTGTTATTGGTCTTTGAGAGCTGTTTGTCATTGTCTTAGTTTTTGTAATGTTCATCTCTAGGCCTACTTTTCCACTAGCTTGGTTCAGGGTTTCTACCATGCTCTGTAGTTGGGAAGATGACTCGGATAACAGTACTAGGTCATCCGCGAATCTCAGGTGACTCAAGTAAGTACCGTCTATGTATAGACCTTGTTTACTCCAATCTAGCTTGCTAATGATCGATTCAAGAACAGCTATGAATATTGTTGGAGACAGCGGGTCCCCTTGTCTTACTCCTCGTTCTATTGGAAAACTAGGGCCTAATGTTTCAAGCTTAATTTTACCTTTGTTGTTTTTGTATATGGATTTGATGATTTTTATATATATTTCCTCTACTCCCTGTTCTTTCAAGCTTTCCCAGATGCTGTTATGTCTTACTGTATCAAAGGCTTTTTGGTAGTCTATGAATGATATATAGAGTGTTCTTTGTTTTTCCTGATACTTTTCCATTATCAACTCAAGGGTATGGATGTGGTCGACTGTTGAAAAGCCCCTTCTGAAGCCTGCTTGCTCCACTGGCTGTTTTTTTTCCAATGTGTCTCTAATCCTTATGTTTATAATTGTGGAAGTTGGAGTTGGCAACACTGGTCGTAAACGTAAACACGTACAAAATTGAGCTCCGTAATTAAATAGTGAAAAGTGACAAAATACTGAACATACAACTACAATTCACCAATAAAGTTATAAGAAAAGTGCAAAGATAAGAAATACAGTTATAAAAACAGTGCGATTAAAAACTATATCGTAAAACAATCCCGAAACAACTTCTGATATCCCAGTAAAAAGTGAAAGTTCATAGTCCGCCATTACACAATTCAATCGTAATTCGCGTCTGACAACTGACATCTCATCTAGTACCAACCTACGCAGCAGTGCCGGGCAGTGTTGCAAGATTTAAAAAATTATTAAAAGGTGTTACAATTTATTAATTCCACTTTTCCCTAAAATGGATAAAAATATCGAAATGCTTTGGGAAAAATTAGAGGAAAAATTGAACCAACAAACTCTAACTATAACATCAGCTGTAACCACAAACGTTATGGAAGCGATAATTGATAAGATGGATTCAATTATTCAAGAAAACAAAAAATTAAAAACTCAGATTGCAAAACTTGAACAAAAACTAGATCAAATGGAAATAGATAAAAGAAAAAAGAATTTGGTATTTTTTGGAGTTGAAGAAAAGGGAAAAAGGGAATCTGAACTGGTAGACTATATCAAAGAAATTATAACAGATACAGGTTTACATCTAGACAGCCAAGAAATAAGCAATGTTTACAGAATTGGAGCACAAACTAACAAGAATCGGCCAGTTGTCGTTTCCTTGTCGACAAATTGGAAAAAACATTTGATACTTAAAAATAAATCCAGCCTTCCATCTGGGATCTATGTAAAAGAAGACTACCCGAAACACATATTAGAAACCCGAAAGCAACTGCAACCAAAAGTAGAGGAAGAAAGAAACAAGGGTAACTTTGCATATATCAAATATGATAAGCTAATCGTTAAGAAACCAAATGATCAAGGCCGTGAAAAAAGGAAGCGGGAACAGAGTGGCTCGCCGATATCACCTACACAAAAGAGGTCAAACCCTAACAAAGCAACGATGCCAACTGCAACGAATACAAAGGATGTAATAAAACCTAATTTATTAAATTATATAGCAAGGGGAAGGTCTAGCTCACTTTCAGAGGTATCAAAAAACAACTAACTGCCCCCGACAACCGGAACAAAAACAATGCTAACTGTAGATCAACACCAACAAAGGACAACGAAAGAAAACATGCACCAACCACCCCAAGCCGGCTGGTCACCGTGGGGCTCAGCGACTACTACCCTCCATCCAACAGGATACATATGGCAACAAATATAGCAACACTTAACAGCAACACACAGTATGACCAAAACCCTCCAATGATCACGCCAACGGAGCAGGGAAACACCTTGCATAAAAACAAATTAATGATCGCAACATACAACGTCCGAACCCTCTCATCGTATGACCGTTTGCTCGAGTTTGAAGAGGCTATAAGAAATATTAAATACGATATCATCGGAATATCTGAAATGAGAAGACATGGAAATAAAATAGAAGAGTACGAAAATTTTATACTGTGCTACATAGGGCAAACCCCTGGCAAACATGGAGTTGGCTTCATTATAAATAAGTCTCTCAAAAAACACATAATAAGCTTCAATGGCATAACAGAGCGAGTGGCAACACTAAACATAAATATACAGGGACATAAAATATCCATTATACAAGTTTATGCACCAACAGAAGCGGCAAGCGACCTTGATATAGAAGAATTTTACACTACAGTTGAGAAAGCCTTGGGCACAGCGCAAAAAACCATAATATTAATGGGTGACTTCAACGCCAAGCTTGGAACCCCCAAAGCTGACGAATATTTAGTTACTAAAAAACATGGATACGGCGAGAGAAACGAAAGAGGACAAAGACTAGTAAAGTTTGCGCTCCAACACAAATTAATGATAATAAACACATGTTTTAAAAAAAGACAGAGCAAAAGATGGACCTGGCGATCTCCTAACGGACAATACAGAAACGAAATCGATTTTATCTTGTCTAACCAACATAGAATATTCCAAAACATCGAGACGCTCAATCTGAACTACAATTCCGATCATAGAATAGTCAGATCAACAATAACACTAAACAAACAAAAAATATCAAGAGCCAAGTTTACAAACAGCCAAAATAGCAAATTAAAGAGCGAAGAGGAAATAAGTAAGTTCAATGAAAACCTAATATCACAGCTATCTACAACTAGCTGCGAAAACACCACGGTACAATACTGCTACGACATGATAGAAAAGGCTATCACTTTTAGCTTGAAACAAGCTCGCCCAAAGAGAGAAGAAAATAAACAACATAAAATACTATCGGCAAGTACAGTAAGGCTACTAAAAAGAAGGAAGGAACTACAGAAAACTAAAAACAAATCACGAAGTCAGAAAAATGAATTGTCCGCAATATACAAAGTAGTAAATAAGTATATAAAAGCAGACTACAAAAGATATAGGAAAGACACAATAAAAGAACATCTACAAAGAAATGGAAGTACAAAGAAGGCCTATAAGAAGCTCAAAACTAATACATCATGGATAGAAGGACTGAGGAAAAAAGATACAGAAATGTACACTAGAGGCGACATCATATCTACCGCAACAGAATTTTATAGACATCTTTACAGAAACAGAGACACGAAATCATTTAATCTTGTCACAGAAACAGATGCTACACCTAGAAATAACGTTAAACTCATAGACGCAACAGAAATAATTGAAGCAATAAAGAAACTGAAACTAGATAAAAGCCCTGGTTCAGATAATATTACGAACGAAACACTAAAAATTGGACACAAAACTCTAGCACTGCCGCTAGCGGAACTGTTTAACAAGATCTTGCAAGAGTCGGAAACACCTTCCCAATGGTCCAAATCCAACATCATACTAATTTACAAAAAAGGCGACCCGAAGGATATCGGAAACTACCGACCAATCAGCTTGCTGCCGAGTCTATATAAACTTTTCTCCACAATATCCGATAATATTCAAATAAAATTACAAAGCCATATGACGCTTATGCCCTTCTGTGCTGGTGCCTACTTTTTTATATTGAAAGAATATATAATCAAAGTATAATGTACACTATTATCACATAACAAATTTTATAAACCTAATAACATTGTGTTACTATTTGTGATGTTGTGTGTTTAAACAAATTAATAATAATTTATGGATGTCGACAGCGAAAACATATATAACTAACGGAGCTGTAAATAAATTATAAAACATGTGCACAATTCATCCGGTAAAAGTTTTTAAAGAAAAAAACAAAATCCTACTTAAAACGTCACATTCTTTTGTTTCTGTAGTTGGTATCGAAGCTAAAAGCGAAACCAACAATTCGCCACAATAAGTATAAGTAGAAGTGAGTGTTTGTCGAGGCTTCCGCAAATTGTGGGCATAGCTTATTTACGTTTGGTTTTGCACCTGCCTACTTTCTATATTGAGGCGATTTTCGGCGAAACTTTACCCACTATTTAAGTTCAATTTAAGACATTTCATTTCAAGGTTTTGAGGGATAAGTCTACTTTAACACAGAACACTATTTCAACACATCTTAAGTGTACAATATGGTAAGAATATCTTTGCATAGTTTAAAAAATTTGTTTCCTTTATGTATGCTCTTTTTTTAAACTATGCAAAAGAATTTGATGTAATTTCCATAAATGATAGACAAATTGATAATAAAAGTGTATAATTATCATATAATTTAAAACAACATCCTTTCCCGCCATTTATATGCTTTTTTGTTCCACCGCGAACTCGCGCAAAATTTTGTTGCTTTACTACAGTGAAACTACTCCAACCATAAATTAAGTCTCAATTCGAGGCCTACACAGATAAATTAGAGGGCAGATGCTTCTAAATACGTAGTATTTTTTATCTCTGATATATAGTCCATAGATAAATTTTTCACTTTACAGGTACTATTTAATTCGCACAGTGAGTAAAATTGTCTAAAGTAGCGATTTTCGTTGCGCTAAGGTGATTGTTTACACGCTTGTTCAAAAGGAAATGACTAGTATTTTTGTGTATTATCGCCTATTTGGCCGTGTGAAACTAGCTATTTTCTAAAACGAGTTTAAAGAATGTTGTAATGTTTTGTTATGGTTCCGGCTTTTGACGTGTTCAAATTATAAAGTGTTCAATATAAAAAAAAAGTGAATGTAATCTGAACAGTTTTTTTTTTAGTTAGAAGTTTTACTTTAGAAACTTCAATCAATATAAAAACCACTATATCAAATAATTTAAATTATATAATACTTGTTATATTTCTGAACTGCCTGTAGGAAAATGTTATTTTTCATTTATTAATTATCTTAGCTTACTTTGAACATAGAATCAATTATAAACATCTATAGGAATTATATTATCTTTGAGCAAATGAGCAATTGATTTATCAGATTAACCTAATCATAAAAATCATTTCGAACATCTAAAATGTATATGTCTAATGTACGTAGTTTAATTACTAATAGCTGCCTGTACTGGTTCGCACGGCTGGAGTTTTTTTTCTATTGAATGTCTGTCCTATATTATTCCTCAGAATAATATAGGATTCTAAGGATTCTTAGGTGAAAGAATTTGCTTTTCTGATTTTAAAATCGATCCAGCCTTGAATTTGGCATTATGAAAAGGTACTTGTAGTTTTTTGTTTATCAGAATGCCTAATCATAAAATTACTGCTTCACGACTGATTTGAGAGCGACCGCCGATGCGAAAACCGCTGTGTGAGTTCGAAAAGTGAGTTACAGAATCGCAGGGCAGTACTTTTTAGGTTTAGTCTCTTCAAGCATACAAAAATATAAATATCTTCCAATATTAATATATATGTAAGTGAACTTGTCTCCTATATTTTTATTAAGACACAAACAGCGCATCATTCTTACGTTTAACACTCTTCACACAATTTAAACGGAACTCTTTTACAATATACATAATAAACTTAATTTAACATTACAATCGAATATACAGTATTAACACATTTTAATTTCTTAACCTACATAGAAATAATAAAAATTAAAACAAATGTAAAAAGTATAAGTTAAGTATTTAACATTAAGTTTTATTTTTCTAAAAGACCACTGAATAAAGCTTTGCTTAGTTTATGCCACAACACAAAGCGTAAATACACAGGCATTTTAAAAAAAGCCTGTTTTAATTTCCTGTAGCAGTCTACCGGACGTGTGTTTTCTAGACCAGTCGCTTAGATTCTCACCTGAAACCTTAAATAAACTGCAGTATACGTACATGTATAATTTTAATCATAGAGAGTAAATTTGATAAAATTTTTTTACTTGTGTTAAAAATATAAGAGAGTGAAAAAATCCATATTTTTTTAAAATCTCATTTTACCAGCCCTGCGATTCTGTAACTCACTTTTCGAACTCACACAGCGGTTTTCACAGCGGCGGTCGCGCTCAAATCAGTCGTAAAGCAGTAATTTTATGATTTGGGACTTATAAGGAGGGAGCTTGTAGTTTATTGCGTATTGTTTGTTCGAAAAGTGAGTTACAGAATCGCAGGGCAGATCTTTGTCCATGCCGTCTGCATTCCCATAATCTACACAATATCTTAAATATTAACAAATAAACCTCTGTTATATTTTAACTTTCATACGGTAGCATTATTTTGTTACCAGTTTTGTGACTTATTTGTAGGAAAATAGAAAAAAAGAGGTCCTCAATAAAGTAAGCTATATGGATAAAATATTGAAATGTGCACATAGACTGATACTAAATGTTCTGAAAGCTAGACAAACAGACCAGTAACTAATGAACAAGAGTAGATAGTGCCGGTGACCCCAGAGCTGCCCTGCGATTCTGTAACTCACTTTTCGAACTCACACAGCGGTTTTCACAGCGGCGGTCGCGCTCAAATCAGTCATTTTACGATTTGGCATTCTGATAAACAATAAACTACAACTACTAAACCGCTGTGTGAGTTCGAAAAGTTACAGAATCGCAAGGCTGATGCTGTCTTCGCTCAACGAATAAGTAACGCAATACAGCGAGGAAATGCTGCACTAATAAATTATTTTGTTTTCTATTTATATTTTTTAGTTATAATTACGTACGTTAACCATTAAAATATTAACAAAGCTATATTATATATGTTTCGAAACATATCGCCAACGCTATCTAAACACAATGGCGATTTGTAATTTTGCTATAATGGAAGTATCGCACTTGGCATTGTTAGGCCTCCAGCCAGATGTTATGTGTCGGCCACAATGTTCATACTACATACAGACGACACAATTCTGCCTATAATTAATACATTTGTTTCACTCAAATTGTCAGATACTTACTTGGCCTTCTTTATAAAAACTCGGTTTTATTACACCGTGCTTTATCCTCGCACTCAAGTTTTTTCTGCATTAGTAGTTTTTAAAATATATTATACTAGTGGACCCGACAGACGTTGTCCTGCATGATATTTCAAGCAATTAGTAAAGCAAAGTATGAAAGTACCGACTGCAGCGCCATCTGGCGGGCTGATTTGTGAATCTAAACCATTCCCAGATCCCCTTGAACACACACAAAAAATTTCATCAAAATCGGTCCAGTCGTTTGAGAGAAGTTCAGTGACATACACACTCACAGAAGAATTATACATATAAAGATATGACGGAGTTAGTAGTGGCAAGAACAAGGAATGACGTCATCTGACGCTGACTCAATTTAGGTTGTTCGCATCAGCCATTTAATTTCGACATTAGAGTCTACTTTTAAAGGCTTCTGCTTGGTGCGACCGCTCAATCGAACTGTGAGCAATTCATTGTTCATGTTTATCCGCTCCTCTACTGGGGCGGACTTCGGCCAGTTCGGGCAGAGCCCCCGCTGGCGATGTGATTGTTCACGGCCTGCTGATGCAGGAACGGCACCGGGCGTAAAGCCCTTGGTGTGGTGGAGACATGGACTCGACTTGTCTCAATCATTGTCTTGGTTCAAACGTTGTAAACCGTGTAAATTTATTAATATTGGCAAATCAAATAAAGCACTCAACGGTTTTGAACTAATATGACTTTGATGTTATTAGATTATAATAACAATGGCAGCTAATACCAGCGCCATTGCTCCAACATATATGTATATTTACTATATATCTGATGCCTCTTCAATCATTGTAATACCTCGATAAGTCGAAAACTTCAAACTGTGTTCCCTACCCTTGAAAACCCAAAACCTCCATTACTCGAAAACTAAATTCGTACGTTTTGGTACTTACACTCACTATAACTCGAAAAAAATTATTGGATATGTAATTCGAACAGCAATTATTTATTTTACAACCTTTGCAATTCGAAACTTAAATATATATCAATATTTAAAAAAAAATCCATTTTAAGGATTTGTCGACAATAAGCCACCATTATATTATCTTTGAAAAGAATAAATCTTACTTGTAGAAGACAAGTTGAATCAAAATCCACCTAACTAAAAATCTTTCATAAGATGAAACCATTATAACTGGATTTTTTGGCGTCTTCTTTGATGTTCAAGTTATAGAGGTCCTTCTTACTGTATTTAATGAAAGAATATGTACTGGCAGTTCTAATAATAGTTCGTGTATGTTAGCCGTAAGTTTAAAAATTGGAAATTAAATGTTAGTAGAGACGGTTTAGGACAAAAGTCTTACATCATTTTTATTATTTTTGTTTTTCAAAAAATATGTATAAAAGCCAAAATATAGTACATATATGATATACACAATATTATGTACACTTAGAGCCGTTTGTTAAGAACTAACAAGAAAACATTTAAAATATGTATTTTTTTATATCCTTACGCCTATTTCCCGAAGGGGTAGACAGAGACCATGGATCTCAACTTACTACGGTCCTGATATACCTCTCTCCTTTTATGCACTTTTATGACATTCACTATGCCTACTCGTCGGTTAAGAGTACTTTTAAATTGTCACTTCTCATCGTACGTCATGGATTTGGTCCAGTTATGTACGGCAAGGTAAACTCCGATCGGCTGCGTGCAGCGAGTAGAGACTGCGTCTCCTCGCTGCAGCCCCCATCAAGGGCTATACAGCCCGCCCCCGTACCACCTTGTATTAGCAGGGCGCGAACAAATACACCACCCGAAGAGGGCATATGCCCTGAACGGGTCTAACACCCCCCACGCGAAGAAGGGTGCAGCAAGTACCACGACTGGACAAGGTAAACTCAACCCGACTTCATCATTCAGGGTTGCCTTGTATATCCTACTTGTTCACCGCTTCTCATTCATCCGTTCTACATTAAAAATATTTACTAAAGTAAAATCGAAACCTGAACATGGTCTTTCGGATTTCGTATCTAAGTGGCACCTTTCATCAATAATTTTAACTTAATTTACATTAGACATCATTGAATGGATGGACGTAAATAATTTACATTCTAATAAGCCGTGAGTCAGTAACAAGAATAAAGAAGGGGGAGGCGGGGGCAATTAAGACCACAATTAGAGGACAGTGTGTTGCAGATTACGGCCACAAGTCCGCAACCCCGGTCCCCTCGTTGTCTGCCAACTATTAAGACGTTTCAACTCTTTATGGCTTTGTGAGACATCACTTGCATTTTAGCAGATGCTTTTAATTATCTACATATAAAAAATATTTATTCTCGCTTTAGAAATCTGTAATACGTAAGCTACTTTTACTTAGGTTTCAATCCTGTATCATATAAAAGCAATATTTTGGTCAGGTTTATTAAGACTTTATATGTTATTATATATAGGGATAAAATGTTTAAAAAATAATTTTAAAAAACTTAAATAATTTAAAAATTCTTCCTTTGTATTAAATATATATTGTGATGAACAATGAATCTTAGGTCTTAGAACTTAGAATTTATTATAAATACATATATTCTTTGTATTTTTTGTATTTGTATAGGTGAAATTGTGCTTTGTGTATGTTTAAATGTGTATTCCGTTTTGGCTATTGTGTACAGTGTAATTGTTTGAATATAGTTTAATAAGTAGCTGTAGGAATACCGTTGATCAAATAAATAAATAAAATGAGCACGGCTAGTCTACGTAGTAGTCAAGTGGTTTATTTTCAATACAGAGATGAATGACTATGCACATATTTAGTTCTATGTTCACAATTAATACTTGTTCCTACATCGAAGGAAGGGATCGTGAGATTCGAGCATGTCCTACATACAAATTGAGATGTGAAAGGAAGGCTGACTTTTTTGCCGTTAAAGAAGAATAGGCAAGGAAACAGACAGATAAATTGATCTGTCCCATGATTCATTACTTCATACACTTAGGTTGTGATATCTTTCGTACTTAAACGGTTGCCATATTTATTTATATAAACTTGCCAATGTACACTGATACATTGGTACAAGAGCAGTAAAATACAATTTTTCTAATAAGCATTTCGTGTATGTTCTGTTATAGGCAAACATAACATACACGAAGAGATAATAAAAATAGATACAACTATACAAAATAAACGAAAATTGATTTAAAGTGTGAGGGGAGCAACTATGGATATCCAGACCCAGCTCATTTATCAGAATGCTTTGGCCAAAACGCGTTCTCCGGAAAGGAGGGACAAGTCGAGTGATGGGATGCCGCTGTATCTAAATTAACTAATTAGTTAAATAATTAGTTTTTTTATCATTCACACTTGCCTTGGGATTTGTTTCAAAAACCATACACAAATAACAACTCAAAACGTAAAGATACACACAATACATATCTATTGTTGTTTTAAGTTTGCTATTGCATTATAATTAAGTCACTGTAAAAATAGAAAATTAAAAAATATATAAAACCAGAGAGTATTATTATTTACCATAAAATAACAAAGTTCAAATACATTGTAGTATACATGTTCAGAAAGTACTATAAAAATTGAACTACTCGTAGCATGCATGTTTCTTACAGTTTAAAACAAATGCGATACTGAGTTTTCCAAACTACTTTTCTCAACGCCCACATAAAAGTACATCTTCGATATTTACATTTACCGCATCGGGATTTCAGTTACCTAAATTGAAGGAAACCACTAAAATATATTAACATTTTCAAAACCGCTGCCGATCTACTTTGCTGTATTGAAGCGATTCTTTGTAGAAATGGTGCCAAGATATTTTTCAATTTATATTTTTAGTATCCCTCGATATAATTATTATATTGCATTCACATTGTTAGTAGCAATTACTACTTGAAATTATTACATTAAGTAACTCATATAGTTATCTTAATATATAAATTTCGTGTCACGTTGTTTGTCCGCGATGGACTCCTAAACTACCGAACCGATATCAATCAAATTTGCACACCGTGGATAGTTTGATTCAACTTAAAAGATAGGATAGCTTACATCTCAATTTATACCCGCAATAATATTTTATTGCAAAATATTTGTTTATTATTTGATACAATTCTAACAGATGGCGCTGTGTTGAATGTTTCACATAAGCTACAATTTAATGGCATAACCACCAAAAAAGCATGGTGATCCCCATGACTTTTGTTCTCCTGCCGTTTCCTTTGAATAGTTTGCTACTATGTAATATAACAAAAACCTTAGCCACAGCAAAGCTTGGCCGGTCTGCTAGTATGTATATATATATTAAGTTATTAGTATTATTTTTAAAGTACGTTGTAATCCTGTCTTTTATTTATCTGCTAAATATTACAAAATAAATCCATAGTTATAAAATTTTCTACAACAATTACCAACTATCACACAATCACTATGTTATATCCTCATGCTTATTAGTAATTCCTATTACTTTAAGTTTAAAATGTCCTAGTCTCCTATATTATACAAGTGTAGTCAAACAAAATCATATTTAGCCAAGACTATCCAAGTTTATGTCCAACTATGAAAACTTAAAGCACACATTTGAATTAGAGATGTACTAGTTGGACTGATTCTCGCCGTAATGTAAACCTCGGTTGTTTTACTGCGGGCCTTGTCATATAACTTACGAGTTACGTCTCTATTCATGTACATGCTTTACATCTTTATTAGGTTCAACTTGATACATACGGGTGGAGGGATGGAATGTTGTTCTAGCAAATACATTTTAAGCGTATTATTAAAAAATATTCAATTAATGCGCCACAATTTTTGATATTAACCAAAGATCTCCAGCCTTCTGTTACTTATATACGATTTGCCGGTATTAGGTGCGCTTTGCTTTGCTGTATGAAAATGTTTTAATTCCGCGACAGTGGAAAAAAATGTATTGGTGTTTAGCGAGGGCTCAAACGCACCACTTGAGGGTTGAGAGTGGCTGGAATAAAACTATAAGCACTTGAGTTACTTATTTGTAGATTCATCTCTTGCGTAATAAAACAAAATGATTCGAAATCATAACAGAAACTAGTGCTAGAACTTAATTTCCGGAAAATATAAATCATTCTCAACCAGCTTGAACTCAATAGTTCACGTAGAGGGATGACGTAGCAGTGCTACGGTTTTGTCACGGTAAGCTACGAATTATGGTTCTACGGTATTACTGCGTACCGATACAGACCACAGCATCGTTCATTGGCTTATCAGTCGCGCTACAGAGCCAGTTATTATAAATTAAAGTCAGCTCAGACATTTACATCTAATAACAGGCATTGTATAATATAAAACAACTATTTGTTTTTAACAACAATCAACTTAAAGCACATCAAAAATTTTACTAATAATAGGATATTTCCTATTCTTGTTGCATCACATTTGCGTATATTATTAAAACACACGCACAGATTACAATATCTGTGTCTGTCATCTGATATGACATGAGATTTTTTTTTTGGAACGAAGTTCCTTATCGCGCGTTGTGAAAGGGGGCTAGACGGAAAAAAATCTTACGAAAAGTTGTCACGACACTTTTTTGCTATTTGCTATTGTAATACACCGGTTCTCGATCACCGACGTTAAGCAACGTCGGGCGAGGTAAGTACTTGGATGGGTGACCGCCTGAGAACACCTCGTGATGTTGGCTTTTTTTTGTAGGGATAAGAAATGAAAATTATTTTTGGAATCACTTAACTAAATTATTCTTGTTGGAACGAAGTTATCGAGCGTTGCGAAAGGGGGCTAGACGGAATAAATTAAGACCAAAAGTTGTAACGATACTTTTTGCTATAGTTGTTATATTTTACATTTTCGATTTAGCTATCGCCATCGTCCATACCACGTTGAATACACCTGGTTGGTTCTCGTCCGATCACCGAAGTTAAGCAACGCCGGGCGAGGTCAGTACTTGGATGGGTGACCGCCTGGGAACACCTCGTGATGTTGGCTTTTTTTTTCGTCGTAAGATTGGTGTCGTGAAAATCTATCATACTGTTTTGATACCAATTAACATATAAATTAATCGAAAGGAATTTCGTTCCATCCGGGTGTCCCTTGACACCTCTGAAGTTTTTTAATTATTTTATGGAATATTCATTTCAATTATGCGACAAAAATGTTTAGTTACACTTCATTTGTTAAAACATCATTTAGAACTCACGTAGTCGTTACTGAGTGTAGATTTTAATTAAAATTCGTCATAGTTACACTATCGTTGTATTATCAATTATAAAGTAACAGGTTTATTCAGACACCACCAGATAAATAAGTAGTCTAGAAACTCAGCAGAGCGTTAATGTAGTAGTACTTTTTTAAGAAAAATGAGACCATTTATATTATGTTTATTATGTCACGGTTTCCACTAATAGGAACGCCTATTAGTGGAAACCGTATAATTACAACGCCATAAATTTAGCTGTAACAACAATAATATAATGTTAATATTTATACTTTTAAAGAAAAAACTTTTTAACCGGATTAAAGTTATGTATTATTATAAATTTACAACTATTTAACATAATTTTAAATTTATCCGACGTTTCGCGTACTTTACAGCGTGCGTGGTCACGGTGACATAATAATACATAACTTTAATCCGGTTAAAAAGTTTTTTCTTTAAATGTGTAAAGGTTATGTCAATCAAAGACAATACTATATTTATACTTTATAATAATCGTAAGCTCATACAAATACTTAGGAACTAAACTATACATATTAACAAAATAACTTCACATATCGTTGCTTTTTTTGATAACGACATAAATAAGTAAATTCGAAACAATTTTTTTGCCCGCAAACTTTTCTATTCGTTCCCGACTTGTATGGAAAGGGTTCGACTTTATTCAAATTAAGTTGACAAATAACCATTCAAGTAGACCCGTGGCTCAAAAGACTTTGTATTGGCTAAAGGATCTGGGGCAACTGGAGGGTTTTTGACAGAAAAACTTGATTTACATAACAGATAGAAGTGAATTTGAATAGAGCTTATCGAATTTTTAGATCGCTTTCATCAAGGGGCGCGTTTAGTTTCTATATTTCCTTTACATTTTAAAGTAGTTCTCTACTGTAGTTATGCATGACTTAACATTTACCCCTTTATTCGTAAAAAAACTAATTTAGTCTTATAATACAGTTTTAATTAAAGCATTACAGTTTAAACACGATTGGACAATAAAGGATTAATGAGCATTTTGTTTAAACTTACATAAGTTATTTTCTGTTTTGTTAAAAAATTCTCGTTTAATATACCTACTAATGTTTTACATTGCGACTTTGTCTTCGTAGTAAGTTCCTCCCGCCGCAAGATGTAAAGAATATATAAAAAAATATCCAAATCGTTCTGATACTTGCAATCACGTTTACTTAAAATACCTTTGCGCTTCAGGATAATATAATTAAACTAATACATATCAAATATGCTGAAAGAGTTTTCCTACGCGTTTTAATTTTTAAATTGTCTTTAATTTAGAATTACTTTTAATCAAGAAAAAGTTTAAAAATTGTGCTGAAAATAAAAGTTCGAAAAAAGCGTGCAAATTCTATGACCATTCAAATGTATATTTTTGTGGGAAAATAGTTAAAAAGCATGAAGGAGTACATTCGGTGAAATTCCGGTGCATCGGGCGCTGATTAAATTTGCAGCGGCCGAGCAGGTGAATACGTACATACAATGCGACAAATCGCGAACAATTTCTAAGAATAACTGCATTATTAATCTACTGTAATTTATACTAATACTTAGAACAATTTTTACAACTTTCGAGCATATGACGTTCAAATGTTATTTTTGTTTAAAAAGCAAATATACGGTATGTTATTATGATTTGATGTTGATACCATTAGCGGTGTGATTAAGGTAGTCATTAGGTACGTACGTTCTTTAATTAATTATTTCGTTTCAGTCACCGAAATTAACTTATTAAAACGCTATATTGTTTCTGATGGAATTTGATAACGACCACTTTAATAACAGTTATTGCCGAACGAACAATGAACTTTAATTAAGTAGCTTTTTTAGAGACTTGAACAATGTTTTAAATACAGGCATTGTACAGACAACAAAGTATACATCATTTCAAGGTATCTCTCTATGTACATGTGCGGGGGCAAAACTTTAATTAAGCTCAGAATAAATCCAAAGTTTTTCGCGAAGCTCGGCCGGTTTGATACAGATCGTTTCGTACTGCCTTTACTTTTCAATTGCTCCACTATTCTGCCTCTATTCATTTATATTTTAGGCTTTCAGTGGGAATATGTTATACTGTTACTGCGCATTGTTAGTTGCTCTATAGCACTAGAACATTAAAAGTATCACATTTACTTGCACTAGTAAGTTTTATGCGATAAAGATAACAAAACGTTAGAACAGGCTTATAATAATTAGATATATATATATATATATTTTATACAACCTGTGAAGGAACTCCAATAAAATTATTTGTTAAATTTCATTATTGATATTTTATTAATATTTCTATATACGCATCTGAAGTTTCAATTAATATTCTTGAACTAAAAATAATGTGTATATAATATACATCTATCATTAATTTGAAGTATTCATATAAATCTAAGAGGATTTTATGTCGTTTGAGCAAAACAAAGCAAACTTTAATGTCAACTTCAAATTCCTTGAACAATGACGTATTTAGTCTAAGACGTGCCTTACTTTATATTGGAGTTAGTAAGTCGTCGAGCGCAAACTCATTTAAATACCAAACTATTTTGACTTATTTATTCTCAAGTTTCTTAAAGCGATTTTACTTGTTTTAGTTCACTATTCGTATGAACGTATTCAGAATAAACGATTCATGGGATGAGAGTCTATATTAAAATACATATAGTTATAAAATCTGTAATTAGAAAAGTATATTTTATATTTGAAAAATGTCGCCTGTGTCGGAAAATTTTAAACTACCTATGATGACAGCTCTGCTATAGTAATTTTCATAAATTTAAAATAACTAAAATAAACTTTTAATATTATTAGGGAAATTTCAAAATATTTATAATTCTTGTTATTGTTAAATAACTTCTATTTGCTCTTTGAATTTGCTTGCTTATAAATATTTGTTTAATTTTCTGTTTAAAGGACTCGGTACCCCAATATTTCGTAAGTGAATCATGTACAGGTTACAAATTGTATATAGTTTTTTTTTATTTTTTTAATATTTCACTTTTCTACTCCCCTGCCATTGTGTCTAGGGACCTTTGCACATCACACGTCTCGCGAAAGACGCCCCGGCTACACATACAGCATTATCTACCACTGATTTTAAGACTAACAAATTCGCTGACACTTCTTAATATATATAACATGTTTAAATAAAAACTGATTACTGATGAAACTATTATAAATTAACAGTAATAAAATTACGTACTCTATTACTTTATGGTGTACTTAACTATCTCTACGAAAAGAAATATTCACTTTTCCTACAACGAATGTAGAAAACTCGGCTACAGCTACGTCATATACATATTTCCGCCGACCGCATCTCCATTTATTCAAAAAGGCCTGGAAATCCTACAAACGGGAACAAAGCAAAAACTATGCCTCAGAAAAGTTAGCAATTCTAACGGATCACGAACTTCAAGCCCGGATACAATTGACGGGCGAAACCGGTTGAAGCTTCGGCCGGGCAACAAAACAATTGACACTAGCCGAGTACCAACTGCTCTTCGATTGGGTGGAATTTATGAGTTTTGTTCAATTGTTTGGACTGGGATTATTGATTAGCTTATGGTATTGTTTTGAATTTTTTAAAACAACGATAAATAACGTAACTTCACACTGCGCTAAAAAGTTAAAATTTTTGGTGAACGGAGGCAGTTGTTTTACGAATAATATCAATATTTTTGAGACGTAATAATATTTTTGAAGTTGTACTTCTTTAGGCGCGTTATGAAAAATTGATGAGAGTGAAATTTTACGATGCGCGCGCACCGTGACACAAAATTAACAGAATGAAGTTGCCCAAGATGCTACAGCATTGGACATAATTTAAAAACAACATTCGAATAATAATAGAATGTTATACTTAATGTAAGAAAATAACAATAAATATTTATTTATTTAATTTTTCAAATGTAATCTGAACTTTATTGACTATAATGACTCCTTTTCCAGTCTTTGATTATTTAATTGTAATTAATTATTTACATGCAATCAAAAACTATTTTTAATAATGCCAAAGAAGTATAACTTCTTACGCGCGTACATAAGTACACGCACCCTTTTTTTTTACTATTCAATATACAATCTCCTTTGGTTTTATATTGGTGCTGTATTTCTGAACGGATAACTGTCAAAACTGCATACAAATCCTATTCTATGCGGAGCTTGACTTTTATATTTTACATATAAATTTTATTTTTTACTACACACAAATCCAAGAGCGTAAGCTTTTTTTTAACTTAATACCTGGCAATAGGGTTTTGATTCCAATTAAATAGCTTACTTCTAAGCCAAGCCCAGCCTTCAAATTAAATTCATAGCGCCACGTTAACCTTTAAGTTAAACTTTGGCCCATCATAAAGTTGTGGGATAAGGCTAAGTCAGAACTAAACAAGATTAGACGCGGGACCAGTTCAGTTCCAAGTCTCAAGACTTTGTTTGCACTAACAATGTAATGTCTGACATACTTGGACTTGTATTTGCATAACTCGATTAAGACAATTTAGTCGAGTTGCTTTATTTACTGTTGGAATTTACTTGTCTTAACTATAATCGGGTTTAGGTTTGAAATAATTTTCAAAATTGTGCATTGTTCGCAGCAGTTATTAGCACATAAGTTTAAGAACCAATTTTTTTGTAAACACATAATTTATCAAAGATGCTTCAAAATGCAAAAACGAACTATTTCTGTTTTTAACTGCCTTCTTCAGATTCAGTCCTTTAGTGAAAAGGTTATCAATTCGACTTGTAATTTTTGAAGTTATACCTCTTTAGGCGCGTTTTTTTGTGTTGGTTCAAACATAGCTCCTGTCCGTGGACCAACTTCCAAATAAACGAATTATCGTTTAATACATCGAATTCTCTTGATAATACAAGAAATATTAAATATACTTGTTAGTGCATTTTGGAAACAGTTCTATATTTTTAAAGTAATTTATGAAAACGAGTTAGCAAAAAACAAGAATAATGAACATGAATGGAAAACCTATACTGAAAGAATAAAACTTTAAGATAAATACAAACTTCAACAAAAAGTCGGAAAATAAAATCAGCAGCGCGTCAAAAATACGCAATCTACACTAGTTGGTTGGAAATAAAAAGTAATTAAAGTCACCAGTGGGCGGCCGCGCCGGAAATGAACGGGATCCATTTTTGTTGATTTTAAATTGAATTTCACTTTGCACTAGTTTGAGTTCGCGCTAAACGGACGGCTCTCAAATCCATGGGTAATGAAAATCTATTGTAAGCTCAAATATTCGTAATTGAGAATGACCTCCTATTATTTTCGATTCGTGTTTAATATTATTTTGTATTAATGGAAAATTATAGATATTCACCGTAATATAATATTTCTTCTATGGATTAAAATAAATATTGTAATTGGTTGAAAAATTATGCAAAAAATTACGAGCTCGGATACTTCGCCCACTTTCAATGTTATGGTGATATATCTATACTAATATTATAAAGAGGAAAGGTTTGATTTTTTGTTTGTTTGAAATGAATAGGCTCCGAAACTACTGGACCGATTTCAAAACTTCTTTCACCGTTGGCAAGCTACACTATTCCCGAGTGACATAAGCTAGACAAAAAAAATAGGGATGCTTACTAAAACTTGAATAATCTAACCCAAGGTGTAAAAAAATAAACAAAAAATCAGCGTCCTTTTAATAATTTTTTTTTATTAAAATACCACCGCTAGAAAAGGCTCTTTATTCGTACCTAGGTATTGATCCTTATCAAATTAATTACCAACGTTTCACATAAGCTACAATTTAATGACTTAACCACCAAAAAAGCATGGTGGATTGGTGTTCTCCTGCCGTTTCTCTTGAATAGTTTACTACTATGTAATATAACAAAAATCTTAGCCACAGCAACGCTTGGCCGAGTCTACTAGTATATTAATACAAATACCTTAATTAGATGAAGTTCAGTCGCAATATTATTTTTACCAGTAATAGTAACTGCTAGAGGAAGTTCACGGGTCAAATATTCCATGAACTATTTGCTCATTCAATATAAAAGCTCGGATGGTGAACCTTTTTTCTCTAGAAAGAATAATTTTACCGCGAGGTAGTATGGAGAATCGCGACCGAAATTTAATGTTTGTTTTATAGTACACCTATTTACATTGCTTGGTTGTCCCATAGATGAAAATGTTGGTTATCATACAACCCGCAGTGAATGTTGTTGAAAAAAATATGCTGCATAAAGTTTTCTCTCACTCGGTCTCACTATTTCCGTGTTTTTATTGTTAAAGAGAAGTTTCCGTTTATTGAATATGCTCATTCTTTCTAAGTTTGAAAATATGTTAATATTTACAATTATTGTGCATACACGTAAATATGTAAATCTTACTTAAAACAAAAAGCAAATAGATATTTCCTAAAGTCGAGCAAAAAGCAGACGCTTTACATTTGCATGCGTAGAGATTTAATTAAAATGAAAATACCCTGTGCTGTTGTTTTTTAAACTAAGTCTCAAAAAGGAGACAATTCAGGGAATATACAGGATTTTTATTCAACAGCCCTTGGCTTTAACCTCGTGATGTTAAAAGAAAAAGTTTTGTTTATATTTCCAGTGTTTTAGTAAAACGAATATTGTTCCGTATTATTTACATTTTTTTCGGGTGGGTTATTTAGTTAATAATTCAACTATTACACAATATTTTTACACAAAATTTGTCTACTTACACTCTATTAATTATTTGACTCTATCAGTCAAATTGTGTTAAGGCTGTGTTGAAAAGAGACAGATAAGTTGTTTACACTTTGAACAAGAAAACCTTTAAAAAATATAGTTGGTGCTGTATTGTAATAGTTATTAAGTAAAGTTTGTAATTTGACTGTGACACGTGATGATCCACAAGCCAATTCCGTTTATAATTTATAAATGATTGAAGATTTTAAACGAATATAAATAAAAATATAATGACGACCACTTTAAAGAATTTCTCTTCATTCAATAAATAAATATTTACGATCGCAGCAAAATGAAGGTTCTACAAGCTACCATGGAATGGCATGAGGCTATATCCAAATTTTAATAAGAGGTCCACCCAAAAGAGGACAAATACCCTCAAAGCGTGTTACTAATGTTCAGCTCTAAAAGGATTCCTGAATATATTAGAGAAATGAATTATTAAAATGATGTTTTATATTCATTGCAGGATTGAGGGCTGTGGCTATACATAAGTACAATAAGTTAGTGTCTTCCCGTTTTGATATTCCCAGCATTTAGTCTCTAGTGGATTGATCCTAGAGTTTCTGCATTATGTATTAAACAGTTTGTGAAAACCAGCTTTTTGACTTTTTAATGCATATCTATAATTATATTGTAGACGGAAATGATTTGTATCTTTGTACCAAATAAACTAAAAACTACTAAATCGATTTCGAATTATTTCACCATTACTGTTATTACTTGCTATAATTATTTACAAAATATAAACGTCCACCTATTCATAACCGTGCTTATTAATATAAAAAGTATAATGAAATATTAATTATTTAACTAACTAGACGTAAAAGTATCAAATAACTTTGTTAACAAATTATGTGTCAAATGCACAACAACTAATGTGCTGAACATGCGTTGTCATGAATCTTATCTACACTGTGGTATACGAATGTACCTTTAAAGTAATCAAAAACCAGTTCTTTGAGTTAGAGAAGTACATAATAAGTATCATAAAGTTATCATTTCCAAAGCAACGTAAACCTCAAGCTGCGTTTGAACTTGTACGTGAACATAATATACTTATCTGCTTTTACCGGCGCCCCTGTTTAATCTCATTTCGCCTATATAAAGGATGTCTCATATTACAGATGATAATCACCGAGAAAGCCACATTTGGGCGAGGACTTTACGAGGGCATAAAGCGAAAAATGCAGTTTATAACCTAAAGGTTGAATGCTGTTTTTTATTTCTCCTTCACGGTTTTTCACGCGCGTGGTACTTTATTGCTCTGAGGTAAGTTCATTGGTTATTACAAAAATTGTACTGACAACGCTGTAAAGCATTCTACCTTAAAGTATTTACGTTTTCTGTACTAGGCCTGTTTGTTTTGTTATAAGGAAGTCATCGTTCAATAAGAATTGTACAATTGTATCTTGTGAGTAATGTCTTATAACACCGACGCCGACGACGACCAATTGACCTAGTCCCATGCTAAGCTGGTGAAGCTTGTGTTATGGGTACTAGGCAACGGATATAAATACATATTATAGATAGATAGACATATAAATACATATTTAAACACCCAAGACCTAAGCACAACACCAAATGCACATCACATCGATGTTCGTCTCAGCCGGGGATCGAACCCGGGACCCATGGATTCGCAGTCAGGGGTACTAACCACTAGACCAATGAGTCGTCGATTTACTAATTTTCAAAATGATACGAGTGTGATCGTAAAAGTATGATAGACAAAGAATATTTCACATAACTATATTATAATTATCAATAAAATTTCAAATAAATAAATTATAGTATTTTTACTGGCAAATAAATATATAACGGTACCTACAACTTTATAGACAAACTAATCCGGGTTAATAATTTATTATCTCCTCCACTTTACAAGTAGAGTTAAGAATTGTTAATAATGCAATCCCTAGTCGTGGCGACGTGCATCAAATTCAATGTTGTTGAGATCGTAAACACTACTTGCTCAGTTTATGTCATTTTTATATCTCTGAACGATATCCGTACTCAGTATTAAGCCTAGTTATACAATGTATGAGTGAAGACGGTATCTGACTTCTGTGTAATCGAATAATACACATAATGATGCAAAACCCTACTTGCGAAAGTTAATGTAATCCTTAACTGAATAAGTATTATTTATTAAACAGTCACAAAAACCTCACAAAAATGTACTAACACTCAGGTCGCTGTGTGCAACGGTGGTAGGCTTGGCTTGGCTTATATATAGTTAATGAACAATCCCATCTAATCGACCACTTTTCAAAACAAATAAGTTCAAGACATGAGAAAATTCATAAAACAAATGATTCAAAGAAACTTCTAAAATACTTTTCAGTCACAGAAAGTCAGTACTAAACTGATGAGTGAAAAGCAAAACCAGCCGAAGCATCCCCTCTGACTTCATTAGTATAGATTAAGAAAATGTCATCTACCATTAGACTGATCCTATATAAAATATCACCTACACTAGTCTCACTATCCAGTCAAGGTATATAGATAGATAGGAACCAAATAGTGTACAGATATATATTGTCGTATATCGAGCGGTGGATGGCTCTCGATGAGAAGTAAGGACCCTTATCTCGGCAAATTGACCGTTGGCTCTTCATTAGAAACGACTAATTGACGTTCAGGAATTAATTTTTTAGCTTAGTTTATTGATGATTAAAAACAAACTGTTTATAATTATTTTATTTAGACTTAAATTTGTAAGATAATTCATAAATATAGACTTATTCAAATTCTACGCTAGATTCTGAATAGCTCATAAAAATGTACAACGCAAAACATCTTAAAAAAATAGTATTGTCTTTTATTGACATAACTTTTACACATTTAATAAAACAATTTTTAACCGGATTGACGTTATGTATTTACAAATATTTTACATAATTTTAAATTTAACCGACGTTCCGCCAAAACCCTCATCTTTTAGTCGATACCAACTCCGGAGAAATAAATACAGATAATTCCCCGGAGCTGTGATACTTTTTGACATTCAACACCTTTTGTCTTTAGTCACCGTGACCACGCACGCTGTAAAGCACGCGAAACGTCGGTTAAATTTAAAATTATGTAAAATAATAGTAAATACAACTTCAATCCGGTTAGAATATTGATTTTTTTTTATTAAATCATAAAAAGAGTTATAATAAAAATAACCTAATTGTTAATTAACCTCATTTTTATTGGGTTTTGTAATTTCGGGATATTCGGTAATCACACTCAAATATTTTGTTAACAAATAAAACGTAAAAAGGTTAATAGGTACAAAAGATAATGTTCATATAGATTTTCCAATACCTCATTTTCTGAATGACAAACCAACTACATTGTGAAGTGTGAAACTGCAAGTTATTAGATTATGGGCTTTCTCTCAAACCTTTGAACGTTCAGTACGACTGAATGGTACAAACTCAATTACAGGAGCGTGCTGTGTTTTTTATTCAACGTCCTGTCTTCAGTTTTCACTCGTTCTTGTTTTAAGTTCATTGTTTTAAAATAGTTTAAGAGATGGGTCTGTTATTATACATGAAATTGCAGTTTACGAAAATCAATTTCAATTATATACAAGCGACGTGAGCTTTATTCCGGCACTAGTTCTTAGTCACGAGATTGAATTTGACCTTTATAGGCTGTTATAATTAAATTTAGTTATTTAAATCAGATTATGGTTATTAATATAAACACTTAAAAACTTACTTAAATATACATTTCAATAGAAATTATAATAAAGAAAAAAAATGCACACAATTTTTTTAAAGTTTATACACTGTATAAATGATTCCTAACTCATTTTCTCCCAGGGAAATTCTTGTAAATTTATGTGTCTGTCTTTTTTTACCGTCCCTTTCTCTGCCAATCAACTTTCAAATCACCACGACGCTAAAGAAGTTTTCACTTGAAAATTTACGTCAGCTATTAGTCTATAATTCCGGTAAAAAGATATTCTTTGGTTGTAAAAAAATAGCTGCCATTGTTTCAAGTCGCTGTCTATAAACAAAACTTTTTGAAGTACTTAAAAAGATTGCTTTCAGTGAATTGATTTTATTTTTAGTCCTTCAGCAAAGAATTTTATTTCTGATATTGTCGTGAAAATATTAAACGTTTTATACCTACTGTTTAAATAATATTTACTATTTTACGATGACAGATTTTTTTTCATTATTTTAAGCTATGCATTTGGTATCTGGTAACATAGAATGTATGGAAATGTAACAGAGTATAAAAGGTATTAAAATCCTTAAAGTCCGTACTACGTATTTTGTATTGAATTTAATTTGATGCTCGAAATATATATCGGGTGAAATGTTTTTTTACGTCTGTCGATGACGACGCTTGAAAGATTTTAAATAGTAATATTGTACCTACAGTCTTAGGGGTCTTAGAAGATAATTTCTAGATCGACTAAACTATGAATAAATATGAAAATACTTTCTCGTGGTAGACAGATGTAAGTCGGAGACAAAATTGTCAAACGAAAACGTTTCTTACGAACGGTGCGTTAACGCGGGTTAAGTTGTAGAAAAAAGTTATAGAGCTTAATAATGCCTACAACATAATCAGCGACAGCATATATAATGTTTCAACGTTTACTGGGAAGTATAAAATATATCTGTTTATAGTCCACAATATGTGGCTGAAACAAAGCAAAAAACGGTCTTATATCTTACTCTTTACCACCTTAAGAGCATTCACTAGGATGATACTTCACTGATACCTTGTTGTTTGAAACACACAGTCACGTAGTTTATACAACAAGTACGTGCAAAACCGCTTTGTAGTTATATCTGACTAAATGAATGTCTTTGTTTGTATGTTTTAGTAGAGCGATTAATAAATAATACTAATACATATCTACAAAACTGAAGTTATTATAGTCCTTATCTTTTACAACTGGATTTTGTTGAAGGCAATTTCATCATTATTTATTTAAAATAGATGTCATGATAGAGTAATGTTAGCAGCTCCTTAGCTCGGCCGTTCTATGCCCTTCATTCGAGAACTGCGATTTGCAGCAGCTATTTTATTAATTATTTGTTTATTGACGTTCATAAGTGTACATTGCGTGTCAAACCTACAACAATTTTTTTTATGTTCTAATCTTCTAGTTCTAGTGCTAATCTTAAAGAATAAGATATTAAAACTATTTAGAAATGCAAATAGGTTACTTGCACTACCACTGACAGCTGAGTGTAAATCCTTACTGGCGATAATGTGTTCATTAAATAAGTATAGCAACGTATATTTGCCATTCTTTCCAGCTGTGTATCATCGCGGCCTGAACAAACGCGCTTGATCCCAGCTCTCTTTTAATTAATACCACTTCGAGACCCGAAAGAATGCTCAAGTCATTAAAACTTTTAATGGCGTCCCTCTCTTGCTACTCACTTACAAATTTTAGCACATTTTGTTTTCATTTCGTTTATAGATAAACTTTTGTTTTATTCTAATTAAAAAGAACAACGCTTTGACAAAACAAGTTAAACATAAACATATGTTTTAAACCTTTAAAAAGTTACAATTATAACCTTTTGACATTCATATACGACCAACTAAAATTTTTAAACATTTTGCAAACTGGTCCCTAGGTATCCCTTAATGAGGTATGGAAGAAATAAATTTCAAGTTGTAGTACCTACTAACTCGCCGTAATGATAATATTATTAACCAGCATATGGTTTTCATTCTATAACTATAAAATGCGTGATTTGAATCATAAAGTTTATCAGCGCGGCAATTCCAAGTCGTGACTAAATTGGATTTTTATCTGTAGCTGGCGGATTGTAGAAACTTTAAGCGGTAACATTTACTTCATAGTTAAATCAACCGAGAAGATTGCGTTCTGAAAAACAACACGAGATTAAACTTTTAGCTTTAAATCTCTTAGAGCTGAAAGGAATAGTTTTACAGCAGTTTTTACAGCTTTTAATCTAACCTTTTCATTAGGTACGCTTACAGCTATTTTTAAATGGTTAATAGAAAAAAGCGGTAGACCAATATTTTGATTCATCAGACAATCTTCAATCATAGCCATAGGGCTTCATTTCTTATTAGATTTCTTTCATCCAATCCGTATAGGAGAAAAAAAATTAAAAAGTAAAAAACGTGTGGCACTCGGGGACTACTGCGGTAAAGCTATTGCATAGCATTTTTTATCAACTTATCTAGTTGTAATTATTTATTTATTTATTTTTTATTTATACAGTATTTGTTTTACTTTGATATTATTTCAATCTACCACTCTACCAGACTCAGACTAAAACGCCTATATAGTCTGTCTCACTCTAACGCGTACCGGCTGCACCGGCCGCGCTACGTCACCGAACTTATCAGAGAGATGTGAATGCGCTGTATGCGTTCTGTCCCACTCTAACGCGTATTTGCCGCACCTATATTACGTCATCGTGTGTTAGGTTTTTTGTTACGGAATTTCTTGTTTCGGTCGCCGCGCTCAAAGCCCGCGATAAAATCTATGCCATAGCTTAAAAATTTAATTTAAATAGTTAACAAATAAATCCAGTGAAATCTTTAGGTAGCTTATTTTTTTTTTTTTTTTTTATCCCAGATCAGGTATTGAAATATTGTATATCCTTCAAATTTGATGTTAACGTATCGAATTGCAATGCAGTATTCACCTTTGACGAATCTCTCTTTTAAAGAAAAATACTTCCTCATAAATAAAGAAGCCACTAGTTAATATACAGCTATTATAATAATCATTTTAATTAAGATACCTTGTAAGTTAAATGTGCGTATATGGAAATGTATGGGCGTCTGTGTCGACTCGCATCTCACTGTCACTCGTGTTAATTAAACGCTTTCACAGTGATATAGGTGCTTCTAGATGTGGTTTATTAAAGCATAAGCGTTATTCCATAAAAATATTACTATAAAGCGCATAGAAATATAAAATATCAATACTGTGATTGACATGATTGCTATGCAAAAACCTGATTTTAAACGGTAATGCGCCCTAATGCGTAACCACGTGGTGCCTTTTTATTTGCTGCCTTAATACTTTTACGAGGAAGATTAAAGGTTATAAAGAGTTCTGTTTCTCTCGTTGTTGTGACAAGATACTATGTATATCAGGGTGTATTATGTCAATAATTGTGCATCATCCTAATTTAATTTATTTGCTTTTCATATAATTTCAAGTAAAGCCTTAACGAACCTTGGACGCAATATTATTTACATTAAAAGTACGTATTAATTTTTATATAAAAGTGTAATAAGTATGGCTTCACCGCGCGATTCTCAACCCTGAGGTCGTAGATTCGAAACCCAACTGTGCATCATTAGACTTCCTGTCTATCTGCGCACTTAACACTAATTCCTTGAATGAAAACATCGTGAGAAAACCGGCATACCATAGAAAGTCCACAGCATCTGTCAGGCACAGAAGGCTGATTACCTGCTTGCCTATTTGAAAAAACACAAATCTGAGGCCCAGACTTAAAAGTGTGTAGCCCACTGGTCCTTTATAAAACCTTACCTTTGTTTACCTACATTTCATCAAAACAAGGCGGATGTTTATACTCCAGAATGAAAATTATTAATAACATTAAGGAGGACCTGCAGCTAAAATCCAGCAATTAACGGGAGTTGTTACATGACAAGGAACGCCGGAAGTTTCTGGTTTCGGAGTCCAAGACAATTTTAGGGTCGCAGAGCCAGAGGACTGACTTAGTGACCTTCCACGTTTCATACGATTCGACGCGTCAACATCCGTGACTTCCATACAGGCCGAAGTTGTACGAAGGTGGCTCAGGCCTTGGCAATATGCGAAGAAATGTCTTCTTCTGTACCTCCAGTTTCAGACACGACGCTTCCGAGGTAAACCAATTTATGAACGCTTTCTACATCCCCGACGCCCATCCGCAATGGGGTGCGGTTCTCAACTCCATCACCCAATTCTTTCGTTTTCCAGGTGTTGATTTTGTGTGACGCAGATCCCGTCTCTCGTTCCAGGATGTCTAACTTGGATTGCATGTCACGGTGCGTGTGCAGTGGAGTGAGAAAGTGTGAATAAAACTTAACATCTAGTATAATATATCTGTGTCATGTCCCTTATATATGAGATCATGTTGTATCTGTATTTATGTTACATTTTTCATAATTGGTTTTCGATTTAATGGCGCCTGCTTCAACCCTTGTATCACCACAGATTGCAAATTAATTTATACATATACTCTTCTAACTATATGTACTAACTAGTGTCTTCTCTGCTCATTTAAATCAATATTACACGATTTTACCCTAAGGTCTAGACTGACTGAATGACTACTTAAGTTATACTTGAGTTTGGATGAATTCGATTAGATATACGATGTATGTCTAAACGTCAGCGAAACTCTGAATTTCTTAAATTTATCAGTGTCATGTCTTAAATTATATTAAAAGAAAGTTTTCTTCAGTTTGTTTTCTTCTATTTCCATGGTAACATTATAAGGTTTCGTATATTATTATTTATTATTTATTATGTATTATTTATTATTTATTATTTATTATTTATTATTTATTATTTATTATTTATTATTTATTATTTATTATTTATTATTTATTATTTATTATTTATTATTTATTATTTATTATTTATTATTTATTATTTATTATTTATTATTTATTATTTATTATTTATTATTTATTATTTATAATTTATAATTTATTATTTATTATTTATTATTTATTATTTATTATTTATTATTTATTATTTATTATTTATTATTTATTATTTATTATTTATTATTTATTATTTATTATTTATTATTTATTATTTATTATTTATTATTTATTATTTATTATTTATTATTTATTATTTATTATTTATTATTTATTATTTATTATTTATTATTTATTATTTATTATTTATTATTTATTATTTATTATTTATTATTTATTATTTATTATTTATTATTTATTATTTATTATTTATTATTTATTATTTATTATTTATTATTTATTATTTATTATTTATTATTTATTATTTATTATTTATTATTTATTATTTATTATTTATTATTTATTATTTATTATTTATTATTTATTATTTATTATTTATTATTTATTATTTATTATTTATTATTTATTATTTATTATTTATTATTTATTATTTATTATTTATTATTTATTATTGTTATATATACGTGTTTTTATTAATCGAAGAAAAAAATTTAAAAAAAATATATAATTTTCGACACTTAATATTTTTATGACAATTAAATTCATTAAATTCCAAACATATCTTCCTTTTTCCCTCCCCCTAAGTCTCGGAAATCTAAAATTTTAGATTTGTATCAATATGAACAAGACTTAAAGATTAGTTTGCCAAAGAAGTTTCACTTCTGACATATTCTGTACTTTGTACGCACGCACTTTTTTTTCTTTTAAAAATCTAGTTTTGCCAACATTCTTCAATCTTTCGTGCCTCCAGATTGTCCCGTCTCGCAAAGGAACTTTTGAGATAATGTTCCATTATTTCATTTTTTTTTAATACATGTATTCGTTTCTCGATTTTATAAGTGTCTACGGTCTTAGAATAGTAAACCATTTAATATTTATGCTAAGTATTTGAATATCATACAACTTTTTAATAGAATATATTGTAATCGACACAACAAGTAAGGCATATAAGGCATATTTCGATATTTCCCCTTTCTAAATAACTAGAAATTAAGCAAACAGAACAGGGTTGTACTATACTTTACGACTTATTCTCATACGCAAAAAAACCATAAACCGAGAAACAATATCATATACATAGATAACGGGCATATGTATAAAACGATAGCAGAAGTGAATCTCAGTAAGCAATTAATTGCGACTCACTGGACCGGTACATTAACTTAATTACTTAACAACGAGTAATTTTAACAGCCGTAGCACTTACATTATTGCACACTTATATCCACGACGCTTCCATTAACGATACATTATGCAACGACGCTTTTATTACATCTTTATGCTTAATTTACCTGAAGAGATTTTAAATGGCTTTAGTGATGAAGACAGGATCTTGAAGTAATGGAATAATTAGTTCACCAACTTTGCGTTTTAAAAAAAAATCAGTACCTATTTTTTAGGTCTGGGCCTCAGATTTCTGTATCTTTTACATGATCATTGACCAATCTAATAGGCAAGTAGGTGATGAGCCTCCTGTGCTTGACACGCCGTCGACTTTTTGGGTCAAAGACAAGCCGGTTTCCTCACGATGTTTTACTTCACCATTCGGGCGAATGTTAAATGCCCACATAGAAAGAAAGTCCATTGGTGCACAGCCGAGGATCAAACCTACGACCTTAGGGGTGAGAGTCGCATGCTTAAGCCACTAGGCCATCGCTGCTCTGACAGAACTTTGCTTTTAAGTTAGACAATAGTAGGTTAAAAAGATTTGTAATGCAATATCAAAATACATTGTATAACTGATTTCTATTAGTAAATGGGTGAAAGAGTAGACACAGAATTGTTTATTTAATGGATAATTTTTATAAAACAAGTAGATTTTTCGCTGGGAATTGAACTTAGGTTATATTCTATCAGCGTTAACCAGCAAGCTACTCAGGCGGCATATATACAGAGATGGATATGCGGTTTTGCGAACTACCCTTACTATTTAAAGTAAATAATGTCGGTATGGGAAGTTACTGAGTAATGATTCTGGTGTGGTAAACACAAATCAATGCAGACTTGTTGTGGGTATTGCACACTTGATTATAAGGTGATTCTTAGAGATTTCAGTATGTGTTACGACACTATACCATTTGCATATATTTCCTTGGTGGTAAAATACGCAGGTTATTAGAAGGTAGCAGAGATAACTAGACGGCTATATATATCTATAAAAAATATATTTACTATATTACTAAAGTTTGAAAAGAATATAAACAATTATTGTAAGTAGATAGTTTTGTGAGTAATATGAGCAGGGATTCGTCGTCACAAATTGTTGGCAGTGATTCATCATTTGTTTTGGCTATGAAAGTAAAACTCTAATACAGTTACGTAAAACTTGCTTACTTTTATGTTCTATTTTCTTTTGTTTTTTATTACAGACTAAACTTTCTTATACTTTATCTTTAAAATAAAATGAACGATTGTTTTCGTGAAAAAGATACTTACATAATAATAATATTAATAATCTAGTCGCGCTACAACCTCTATATGGATCTTGGGTTCAGGTTTCATTCATTTCTTTGATCATTTTTTACACTCGAGTGATCAGCAACATATACCTGAGACATGTAGTAAATTTTTGGGTCTAAGAGATGTTTCCTCGCGATGTCCACCTTCACTTACTGAGCCAGTGTTCAATGCTCATATAGAGAGAACAAATCAATGGTGTAACGTGATTTTTTTTAAACTTATAATACAGATAAAACTAAAGTTGTAGTGTTTCGAAAGGTTAACTAAATTTAACAATGAGGTAAACTACCTGGGAACTATGCAATTGAAAAAGATTTGCAATTTTGACAAATTGCTGATAACATTAACAATCAAACTTTTGAAATCAGGAGTGTTATAACCACATTAAAAAAAATTAGTCTGTATCGAAAACTTTAGTCTAATGTTTCTTAGGAATAAATATAAATCACATAATAGTTGAGTAATAAGACTTAGAAATTATCATGGGGAACTATAAGTATAGCTACACATTTTTCTGTAATTTCTTACATAAATTTTTTTATTACCTTTCAAATAAAAGCCTACTAGCTAGCTGTTGAAGAAATAGTCTTTCTTCTTATAACAACTTTGCTGTACAAATTAGGCTTATTATAACATATACGTACTTTTGACTCTAATTAAAAGCTCTAAAAATTTGATAACATAATTATTCTTCGTGTATTAATTAACCTTTTTATTCTTAACAGTTAAAGCGCAGCAATTACAAGTTATAGTTAATGAAAACACGAATGTGAACGCACGTTAATGCACGGTTAAACACGCCACTTTAACTGTTTGTCTTTAGGTTTGTTGTACATGAACGCTTATTTGTAGTATTCATAATGACTGTATAAATATTTTACGGTTAAAATCATATCAAAGTTTCATTGCCTAATTAAATAGGTAAAGGAAGACTAACATGATGAAATGTTTAAAATATATTATAACAACTTAAACTCTGGTCTACGTAAATTAATTACTACAATTGATGACGATATGAAAATATAGTTTTTTATTAATAAAGTGGTTTGTTTTAAAGATCCTATTACAGTAGAACATCAAAGGCCGGCAACGCACTCGCGAGCCCTCTGGCATTGAGAGTGTCCATGGGCGGCGGTATCACTTAACATCAGGTGAGCCTCCTGCCCGTTTGCCCCCCGTTCCATAATTTTTTTTTTTTTAATCATAACATTAATTAAGAAAAAAGTAATTAAAGCTCATGTACAATTTACAATTTAAACTCATCTTAACATTTTCAAAATATATGACTTATAAAACAGTACATAGATAAATTTGTTTGAAAACATGTGAACAACCCATTTATAAAGAAAAATGTAATAGGTGACCACTACTGAACTCTCACTATTATACTTTCACTTTGTCATACGAAAGAATCAAACATATTTCATGGTATCATTATAATTGCTGTTTATCGCGACATACAGGCTCATCGAGAATGCTCTGTGCTACGGACAGCTACGGACAGCTACGGACCTCTACGATTATAGTAATGACAACATCGGGTATTAAGTGCCTCTTGTTTTGTACTGCATAATTATATATGGTTTGTCTCTGTCCTCATCACATCATATGCATATGCCGACCAAATCAATAATATATACCTTTTAATTAAAAAATCTATTCGTTTTTATATGAATTTGACGACAGCATTCGAGAATAGTTTTTAAGACATGAATAATGAAATAATCGCAAACCATACATGTGTCTAAAGATTACAGAAAAAGAAATAAAATGTTGATCTGATGAAGAAAAATTGCTAGATATACATCCGTCGAGTATAATACATGCACCTTAATTCAACGTTTTACTTAAACGCATAAAACGCAAGTTAAATTGCAGCGTAATAGCGTTGTTCGATTAGTTGATTAAAATTTAATTAAACTTTGAGAAGGGAATTAACTGAGAAATTGCAAGTATTTGCGTGTGAATTCTTGAATGACTGTTAAGAAATTTATTGACATTCAACTACATTTCAAATGAGGGAATCCTGGAGAATAAAAATGCAATAAATATTGTATATTGTTAATCTATATAATCAATCAGTTGATATTGGTTTGAATATAAATCAGAATGAAGAACCCGAAGACCAAAGTACATAGATTTATGTATATGTTAATGATTAGTAAACATTTATACTTCAGTTCAGTGCACGAAAGTGTCCATATTATGATAAATGGCATACCAACGTTTGACGATAAGTGATATGGTATAACGTGTGTGCGATATATGTTTTCATAAGTGAATAAGATAGGGGCCTCATAGCCTAGCGGTCTTATTAAGTGGCAGCTAGGTGAGGGGTACCGGGTTCGATTCCCGGTTCGAGGGCAAGTTTTAATTTAATTTAAATTTGTTCTCGGCCTTTGAGAGGGTTGTGCGGTACCGGGCGAGTGCCTAAACCGTACATGGATGGAGGACATGATCGGATTTCTAAGGCAAAAAGCACGAATGATAAAAATCTCATACTTGACGCTGGCTAAAGCAAACCGTGCCAGAGCCATAAAAAAAAGTGAATAAGATTGACATTAGATTAAGGATGAAACATATAAAAAAATTGCGAAATAGTTGCTAATAACACATAATTATCTTTATTAGGTTATTCATAACACGTGTAAAGATTAGAATTGCATTTATTCCGGGTGAGAGTAGTTTTATGTAGATAGCAATAAACTCGCTACGAACAGATTCGTGGAAAACGTGGACCGGTGCCAAGAGGGCGCAAATGTGACTCAAAATCTGTCATTGTGTGCCGAAAGTAATACCATCGCTTGCCAAATCCTTACTTTTTATACTTTTAATACAAAGTAAACGACGATTTTTGATATCTACCTGTGTTGAAAGATATTGTTTAGGACATATCTTGCATAGAAAAATAAAATGTAAGTGTAAATTAACTCGCAACTTTTTAAATGTTGATTGGTGAATTATGTCTTCCATCTTGAATTATCACAAAAACTCAAAAACCTAATATTATATTTAAAAAGTATTTAATTCATTTTAGGCCGAAACTACTTAACGCTGTAAGTAACCCGTTGTGTACCCGTTCGTAAATACTCCCAAGAAACTCATCACTGCTTAAGCAGTTAAAAACACTCTAAGTTTCGTAAGTCGTTTATTTATTCAAACGTAATTTTAACTTGGATAAAACCCTTAATAGATAATGTATGCACTCCGTCTCCAACTTGTGACAAGCCCTGCGGGACTCAGCTTGATAAAGTTTTTGCGGTTTTTATCAATTTTAAGTACGTGTTCATTTAAAACTGTGCTTAATTTTCACAACATTTTACTTTTCAGACGCTTCGTTTATTTGAGCTTACTGTATCTACTAGCTGAACTGAGTAAACGTTTTTTGGAATCAAATTTTTTTTTTTAATAAAGACAATTCACACCAATTGACCGAGTCTCATGCTAAGCTGGTGAAGCTTGTGTTATGGGTTCTAGGCAACGGATATACATACATATTATAGATAGATAGACATATAAATACATATTTAAACACCCAAGACCTAAGCACAACACCAAATGTTCATCACATCGATGTTCGTCTCAGCCGGGGATCGAACCCGGGACCCATGGATTCGCAGTCAGGGGTACTAACCACTAGACCAAGGAGTCGTCGTCGTTATGTTATGTTAATACTTCTAATTGATAACTTTTAAAAGTATAAATAATTGATAATTCATTGTATCTTTATATATTATTTCCACTGCTATAATTCAGAAACTTTAGAAGTAATTATTTGATTACGTATCTTAGTAAAACGTATCGTAGTATCTCTTAGGATAGACACATTCTTCACATTCTTCTAAAAAAATTACTAATTTCCGAATCGATTCGGGCCTGATTATTAAGTATCACCAACTAAACGACTGATATTTAAAATCTATAAGTAAGCAAAAGTTAATCTAGCGAAAAGTAGAAAAGTGCATTGCCGAAAATAACTTCGATCGAAGTGTAATTTAGTATGAATTTATTGAGGTTAATAGACTGAGGGTGATCAGCATTAGTTACGGCATTACTGATGGCTCACTGAGTGCGCTACGGGCGACGATTACGAAGTTTTTATATATCTTGATGATGGCTTAAAACTTCTAAAGAGAATTACATGTATTTATTTTAAATATATAAGTCACGCCTGTTTTCCAAAAGTAGCTGAAACCATACCCCCACTTGCCCACCAACCTCTCTCGGTTCTTTCAGCCTCATAATATTCAACATACACCCTCGATTATGGCTGCTTTTGACCTGCCTTTACTCAAGTATATTCTGAATTTTTGATTCCAAAAATGTACCAGTACGTACTAACTCCTCTTCTTTAAAATATATAAAAAATATATGAAAAGGAGTTTGTAAATTTTGCCGATCCGAGTATGTCAGAGTAAGATTACTGTACTAACAATTAATCCTAAGACGTTGCTGTAACAACTACTGATGGGGACTCTTGATAGGATGAGTGACCCCAATTGGTAGGGTTTAATGGGTCCCAAACTGTTTGCTGAAATATGGAGATTATTAATAACTTAATTTATTCAGTCATATTCATTTAGAAGTATCACCAGAGTTATAGGTATTGTTTATTATCGTAACACAGCCAATGTAGGATAATACTTAAGTATTTTACATTTAATAAAACAATTTTTAACCGGATTGAAGTTATGTATTTACAATTATTTTACATAATTTTAAATTTAACCGACGTGTCGCGTACTTTAGAGCGTGCGTGGTCACGGTGACTGAAGATAAAAGGTGTTGAATGCCAAAAAGTATCACAGCTGTAGAAAAAGTTGTATTATCTGTATTTATTTCCCTAGAGTTGGTATCGACTAAAAGATGAAGGGTTTTGGAAGAAATGGCTCACGGTGTCCTTTTACATAATTTAAAATTATGTATAATAATTGTAAATACATAACTTCATCCGGTTAAGAATTGTTTTATTAAATGTGTAAAAGTTATGTCAATAAAAGACAATACTAAGTATTTTATTTTAAACACCGTCCTCTATAACATAACCAAAGTTCCTTGTGTTGTTACCTCGAACATTCCATGTTGAAGCCGAATAAGCGGAGTTGAACAATCCCTGGATCTTCTAAACACGAGTTAATGTTTTAATTAATTATTAGCAGCCACATGTCTTGAAACTTCCCGATAATAGTTCTTGAATACTCGTGCGTGCTTAATTTCGGGGAATTTGTTTAAGCCTCACGGGCAACAAGAGTTTGAGTAAACGGCACGTTACCCTGTGACTTTTAATGTAATCAATATTATATTATGAAATCAAAAGTAAATTAGTACTAAATAAACAACTGAATATTTTGTATCGTGTTCTAATGAGGTTAAATTATTAAAACTGGTTAATTGTTATTGGTAACTGTTTAATAAAATCAACTATAATTGTAGTAAAATTTTTACTTAAACCAGAACTAGACGTATCAACATTCACATTTATAAATTTTCAGTGAGGTTGTTATTAATTAATATTAACTAATATTAAGTAAGCTTGTTGTTCCCACGAGAATGTAAGTGCGTGCTCCTATTTCACCATGCCTCCTGCTGATAGAGGACAAATCTTTGTTTTTAATTAATTTTATTATTATTTATTACTTAAGATGTCATGTGGAACATGGTGTAATGGTTGCAGCTCCTTACAAACGTTGTGTAAAACAAAACTTGGCGATCAAAAAAGAATGGCGGAGAGTTACTGCCAGTTCTTCTCTTCCGTTCTACACCCTTGATTTGAGAACTGGCAGTAAAGCCTTTAATGTATAATTCTTTTTTTGACGTTCATAAGTGTACAAAGTGTTGTGTTACCTACATGAATAAATGATTTTTGATTTGATTTATAATAATAATAATAAATAAAAAAAAGATAGACAACCTTACTCCTAAAATAACTTTTTTCCTAAAATTTGGATCTATAACGATTCCTACACGCCTCTGTGGCCTGGTTAAAGCGGTTTGCTGGCAACGTTTTTGTTGGCTGTTGCTGGCAAACTTTTAGCAACTTCATGCCTCGCCTCGAATTTAATATATAAATTTTTTGTTCACTCTTCCGAAGGCAATTTTAGTTTGACTTCGTCCGTGTTAAGATATAAACATATATTTAATATTGCCAATCACGCCATATTTAATACGAATAAATATTGTTTTCACTGAATTCTTAATATTATGTTTTCGCACAGGTCCATATCACGCGGATTCGCATTTCAAGGAATTTACTTTTTGAAATAAACACCGCAACACTTCTACAGCTTTAATTGTGACTTATTAATTTATTTTTTTTGCGCACTTAAACGATGAGTGAAAGGATATAGAATATTTTCTGTCTCGGACATATTATGTCATTTCTTGTGTGCAAAATAGAATATCGTGTGGTAAAAATTTATCATGTTTTATAGGATGTATTGTGGTATAGCACGTTTTCAGAATCAAATATCCCGATGCAATCTTGATCGTCACAGAAGTTGGTGTTATTGGCGTGAGCGTGCCAAGATCGGCCTAAGCGCTATCTCGAGACCACAGCACCTCGCTAGGCTTAGGGTTGCCAGTTGCAACAAAGAGGTTGAATATTCACATTTTTAAACGGAGATTGAATGTACAAATAAAACGTTTATTTTTATGACAAATGAAATGGAGTAGTATTATGGAAACTACTTAGGAAATGGAGCAAAAATAAAAAATTGTAAAATGAAGATGGGCAAGTCAAATTGTGAAACGAGATAGATAATAATACTGTTTTGTTTTATTTTAATCAAATAGATACTTAAACGTAAACTAAGTTCATACTTATCAACAATGGACTAACTATAGTTGGACGGACTACTGGTACAAAACAATTATTATTCAAATCAGAACTGAAGAAAAATTGATCCAAAAAAATAGATAAACATGTTAACATTTTATGAGTTGTACTTTAAAATAAACTTGTGACATTTTGAAGCGCTAACAAATGCAGAATGAAAGAAATTAATGTATTTTTATTCGTATATCTGACAACCCTATTCTCGAACCGAGCCCGTCCGAATTATTCAAACCGGATTATCCGCCCGAATGGTTCCTATATTGATTCCCAGAAATATTGTCTTGAGTTCATTTGGATTGTGCATCATGAATTGTACACTCAGATTGGAAAAATTCAACCTTAAACATTGTTTACATAATACTACTTACCTACTAACTATTGATTGTCAAAATCAATCTAGTTTCAATTTGGAAATAAACGTAACAATTGCTTGTACACTACAGTAAAAGATTACAAGTTTTTACCAACTGCTGTCTTCGCTGTTTTCTGGGTATCTACTTGCCCGAGAAGATTTCTAAGAAGCAATATTCTACATTCCACCAGCATTCCCGAAGGAACCGGCATAGCTGGCAACTTTGCGAGCGCTGGTGAGAAACCCCGATTAGCCAGCAGATCAGCGACGCAAGTGGAAATGAAGAGATTCCAATTTTATTTCCAAGCAGGCGCTTAACTGGAACCCGCAAGGAATGAGAAAGCGTGGCCTTCCCAAGGTGTTCCATGGCAAACCTGGCATCGTATAGTTACAGATGTGGCAAAGAAAGTTGGAAAGACTTGGAGCGAGGTGAAATACGAGACTTAAGAGTGAACGCAATTGAGACTTACAGTGTCCATCCCGTCTAAGGATTAAAAACATTAAGTCAAGTAAGTCACCGTTAAAAATTAACTTTGATTTTAAAATAATATCCATGCGATTAGCGTAGTTAGGTTTGTTTGTATTTACTTGTTGTACATCTAATCAACATACTTTTTGTAATAGTATTATGAAATAAATTTAATAAATATTTATTATTTGTTAAATTAAAACTTAACTTAAAATTAAAACATCTGAACGACGTGTTTTAATAAACCTCTAATTGAACTTTATAAACAAAGTTTATATAATTATTTTCACTGTGCAACAACCTGCATGTGACGAAAGATTTTCCCTATTCACACTAAGTGCTAAGGCCGATTTAAGATCAACAAACAGTTTCTAGGCTGAATGTGCTTCTCCGTTCCATTAGAGTCTTCATCGAGCATGAATAATTCTTACTAGATCACGCCTAAGGGCCAAATAAAGCTCAAATGCACAATTTGCAATTCCTACTGCGTTAGTCTTATACATTCGACTTTTGATTTAAGGATAATTAGGTACATTGATAACGTATCCATGCATGTAATGTTGAAACTGTGAGTAAAGATGAAAACACCAATTTTTCGCGGGAGAATCAATATACACTCCACTAGAGACAAAGAAAAAGATACGGCTGTTAGGTTGGGCAAAGATTTAAATGATAAAACTAGACAAAGATGAGATGCGTCTTGTACATATGAGTCATTCAAGACTTCTTTCTACTGATGTAGACTTGTCATATCAATTTCACTGTACCCGCTGAGGTCAGGTCACTATTAGATCAGGACCACAATCCATATTTACAAATTTATTGATTAACCAGGAATCAAAGCAAGGCCCTTAAAACTGACTGAGGAAAAATATATTATGTTAATCTTTTGAAAACAAGTCTTTTGTAAAAAATATACAAATAAAATGTACGTTTTTGATATAATAAATATGTTAAAATTAACTAATTATAGTGAATAAAAAAAAAGTGGCACTGTAGTGGCAGTGGCACTACAACCTCTTTAGTTCTGAGCCTCAGATTTCTGAATCTGTTTCATGATCAATTTTCAATCTAATAGGGTAGGTGATCAGCCTCCAGTACACGCAGTCGACTTTTTGGGTCTAAGAGATGTCGGTTTCCTCACGATGTTTTCCTTCACCGTTCGAGCGAGTGTTAAATGCGCACATAGAAAGAAAGTCCATTGGTGCACAGCAGGGGATCGAACCTACAACCTCAGGGATGAGAGTCGCACGCTGAAGCCACTAGGCCACAAATGTGGACAGCGACAGCACTCAAAATATACAGATGACGGCCTTTCAAAAGGAAGAATTAGAAACAAATTAGAAATAGTTTCAAACTCACGTAGTGCTACGACTCGCTGAATCGCTTTACATATCACACTAAACTCCACTTGGCAAGAACATAAAGACCAATTTAAATACAATTTAAAGTAGCAAAAGACGTGTTCAAATCAAAAGTCTGGTTAGGGGCGGTTTGGCAAGTTTAGCTATAAATCACGGGCCTCGAGTGGTACCGAAGATAGCTAGGCAGTTGGCAAGCTCCCCGTTCGTACGAAGCCGAAACAATGCGCTACAAGTTACTGATCACTGGTAAATCTGCACTTATTTGAAGATTTTGGACGTGCTCCACATCGGTAATATTGGAAAAGTGAAAATGCGGTAAGATTTCGGCTTTAATGCGCAGTCTATAATATACTAAATGCGAAAATAACGGTCATCTTCAATGTGATGCGCATAGTTGAATTATGTAATTTATCTTTGTAAAAGTCAGAGAAGTCAAGTTTATAGATACTTGATTTTATTTATCATTTTTTGAAAGCAAGTAATATATAATTGTCTACTAAACTACTCTACCTAAATAATTGTTATGGGGGGTAAACTATAAACATACTAGCTGATCCGGCAAACGTTGTTTTGCCATGTTTATCATTTATAATAAAAAATAGGGGTTGATTGTAGAGGGGTGAAAATTAGGGGTTGTATGTACTTTTTAATGATTTATCATAAAAAAATAAAAATAAACAATTTACCTAAAAATTAAAAAAAAAATTAGGGGTGGACTACCCTTAACATTTAGGGGGATGAAAAATAGATGTTGTCTGATTCTCAGTTATAACCAATATGCACACAAATTTTCATGAGAATCGGTCAAGCCGTTTCGGAGGAGTTTAACTACAAACACCGCGACACGAGAATTTTATATATTAGATTACATGTATAAGGCTGACAGTATTATAAATGTACCTAATATGTTTATTAAATTTATAATTCATTCATTTTATGTATATTTGCAAAGAATATAAAAAATAAATCAAAAACGAATAAAATATATTTTTAAATCAGTCTATCTATTGAAGATTGTTCTGACTATCACTTATTTCGATTTATTTATTTACTTACAGCCACATGGCCAAACTCAGACTAAAAATAACATAAAACTACAATAAAATACAATTAAGTTATTTACGAAATGCTATCCTCTTATCCCCTCCAAGTATACTCTCAAATCACAGTATACTACCCCATACGCTTCTCAAATAGGTCGCTCTCCGGTGAAGAGTCGAGAAACCCATTAAGCAGCAAGAGTAACCGCAGCGAGCGTAATCGATGTACGTCTTAGTCCATTTCATTATCTTAAATAGACAGAATCACTTCTCATTCTACCACTATAATTTTCGTAAAAGAGAACAACAGCAGAACCGTATCTCACATAAAGAATATATAGTCCGCAATGAAACATGGACACGCAAACCACGTTTGAAATTCTTAAAGGACAGGACGCAATGTAAGGTATATTTTCATAGGTCAATAAATGTCGGCTCAGAATTCCAACTTGTAACATCCCAGGTGTGTCGCTCAGCTGATATCGTCTGTGAGAAATGGCGGCTACGTGTTGGTGTACAACTCAGTGGTATTGGCAGAAATAGACTTCTATTCCTTAATGATTGGACTTATTGTAAATATGTGAGGAACATGTATACTAACTTTTTTAGTATAGTAGTTTTATTCTAAGAGTACATTGTCTTCACTTATAATTATTTCACTAATGTAAACAAAATATTGTAAAACTATTTTAAAAGAGTAAGTGTGGAGTTTCTTGCCCATTTTTCTCCACACGAAACTACCTTTTGGAAGGGGCAACTAGAATATATTTACTATATAATATATTTTATTTGACGTTCAAAGGTGCCATTTTAGGTGGTCTAATTGAAATAAATGATTTGACTTTGACTTTAACTGTACCAGCATTAATTCTCGGAATTATTTATTTCTTGTAAGTTAGGCTCTATGTACAAGTTTGGACAATCTATGTTTCTCAAGGAAATATCAATAAAATATTGAATTTCAGTACACAAAACTTTACATTAAATTACATGCATGCAGTCTTTTTAGTATATTTTTAGAACTAGGGTCAAACGCGCAGGAGTCTCATCTGATGTTAAGTGATACCGCCACTCATAAACCCTGTCAATGCCAATGCCTCGCGAGTTCGTTGCCGACCTTTAAATAATCGGTACGCTCATTTCTTGATGGACCCTAAGTCGAATTGGTTTGGATATACTTCAGCGGGTAGCTGATTCCACATAGTAGTGCCACAAAACTCTTTTAAATAACGCTCATTTCTGGAACGACGATGAAACTCAGCTGCAGGTATTTCCTATTATTTCCTCCGAACACTTTCCATGGTAAATACGAGAGATTCAGAGAGACCCCACATCTCTACGCAACTACGTAAATATCTTAGTGTCCATTTTACATATTAGTTTTGCGCCGCTATATTTTAATAGCAAAGCGCGAAACAATTACACTTAAGGTAAGCATAATAAAAAAATACTTTTTCAATTAAGCTAAAAGCCAAGACTGAATAAGACGCAGAAGTTCATTTAGATCAGTCTCAGAATGTAGCGTCTGGCATTAAAGTTAGCTAATAGCAAGTAGATAGGGCACTGTGAATTGAATACGTCCCAGCCAATCTCCACGAGATGCAATGTACTGGCCCAAGTAAAATTATTTTCCTATATATAGAGAAACTATTACCGTAGCATTATGTAAAAACGAATATAAATGACGATGATTTTTGTATAAAAAACATAGCAGCTCTGCTCAGCTATGCGTGGGCGCAGAACTAAACGCAAGATCCCAAATCCAATCGAACATATAATTCAAATAGTAATTAAATCATACGTATGGAAAATCAAACGTTTGAATGAAATCAGATATCAAATTTAACATAATTAGCGTGAATTATTTAGCACTTTGCATTTGTGTATTAATATTATTATTATGTAATTAATTACAACTAAAAACGTATTTGTTAAATAGTACAGTAAAACGCTATGTCGTATGTATTAAACCGCTTGAAATGTATAGAAGAAGTATTGAAACAAGATTGTAAATACGACACTGATAATATTCCTTTTTTACCATTTCTCTCTCTTCAAGAAAATGATAAAGCGTATATTTAATGTCCTATCATAGGGAACTGAGAACTAATGAATAGTTTAGCCTTAATAAAAACTCATCCACAAATGATAGATTTTACCAATTGATGTGAATTTGAATTAATTATAAATAGTTTAATTGATTTCGACGTCTGCGATATCAGAAACTTAACATCTCTACCGTATTAATGGTAATTTAGTAAAGATTAATATAATTTTAAAACCTCTTATTCATAATTTAATCAATAATACGCTATTTTAACTTTGCCACAATAAGTACTAAGTTTATATATAGCATTTAATATCGGCCATAATAATTAGTATTTGATGATTTTTATTTTGTCGTTGTGTGTGACCACCACCAAAAATGGAATCAATAAAATTATACAAATCAACAGTCAAAGTTGTCAGACACAGATTGGAGTCGGGTCGAGTAGGGTTGACGTTGACATTTGAATAAATTCGTGGACAGTAATTTTAAGCCTTAACTAGAAAAGTATAAAAGACAATAAATAGAAGATAAGTGATTTTCTAGTTATTGCTTTTAAAAGCGATTTTTACAACTATCTATGATATGTGGAGTTTTACTACATTAACAAAACTTACATCTAAAAGAGTCCTCACCCTAGATTCAACCTTACTATAACGTGGGCTACTGCGTTGTTACCATGACTACCGTTACTTTTATATGAAGAATACGCTACTATGGTAACCACCACAGTTCTAGTACAGCCAAGAGGCATTGTGACCTATGCAAAATTGTTCTTGAAATTACGATTTGTTTTCTATGATTATAAAAACAATCCAGTGGTACGAAGATGGGCAGTGGTTGATCCCCTTAAGGCAAGGTAATCAAGATGGCCCAATTCATGTGTTCAAAACGTGCCGGATCCTCAAGATGTTTACCTTCATCGTAGGAGCAACTGCTAAATGCAAACATAGAAGAGAATTTAATTAGTACAAAGCTTGGGTTACGCTTAACCAGTAGGTCAACACTGATTTATTTTATTTTTATTTATTTATACTTTGTTGCATGTAAAGGAAAGGCAACTGGCGGCCTTATCGCTTCGAGCGATCTCTTCCAGACAACCACTGTGAGAAACTAAAAAAAAATGTATTAAATTACATAAGGTAGGCAAGAAGTGCAAAAATACATGTATTACATATAGTTGTTAAGAAAAAGAAACTACAACAGGAACAAAAAACTAATAAAGGATACATGAAAAAAATAATAATAAAAAGTGCACATGAATCATAATAATTTAATTTAAGATCAGTCTCACGTCAGTTAGTACGTATTATTAAAGTTAGGGATACGATGTGGACAGGTAATGTTTGTACAGAAGAAATTTAAAGGAAGATAGAGAAGAAGTGAATTCCATAGCCTAACTGCAGAGACCTGATCTTGATATATAAGGATAAAAATGTGTCGTCAACAGTGTATCATAAAATAAAATGTTCCTATAAATTAATAATATATACTATAAATATAACTATTTGTTCACATTCGTAAAACGTCACAAAACTGATTTCCCATAATATTGAAGCGTGAAAAAACTTCAAGATTAAATTTTAAGCTCCCGATATGGAAATATTCCCGAAGCGACGCGACGCTTGATACGGTTCAAAAATTTTACAACCAATTTCGAATCCAATCTTCGTACGCTCGTAACTTAAAATTCATAATACAAACTAGTTTTAATCCCAAGAATTATTTATGATAAAATATGTGCGACTCTATAAAAATTCAATAGTACAACTGTCTGTAGAAAAGAGTTTACGCTATCACTATAATTATTTATTCACACTCGTGACAACTCAAAATTATTATTTAAATTATCTATGGATACAATGTTGAGCCATATTTATGTAGTGATTACTAATTTAATGACTTTAATTATCTAATATTTTTAACTGTGACACACCCACTAAACAGATTTTGATATAGTTTGTATAAACTTCTATAAAAAAAGTATAAAACTAGAAGTAGAAGAAAAACAAAGTACCAGGAGCTCATAGCTACGCAGAGCATTCGAATGAGTGGGTGATTGAGACACGTAGACGTAAGCACCGGCGCCGCATTTCTTTATTACGAGTGATGCGTGGGGCGCCGACGTGGCGACAGCAGGTGACGTCACCTGCTAATTGTTTCCCATTGGACCCTAGTTGAGCCTATGTGTGATTAAAGTAATTGGGCTTTGATTAATGATGTCTTAATACGATCTTGTTAACAGACGCACTTATTTAGTATAAGATGGCCTAAACAAAATTGTAATAAAATTAATTTACTGGTCCACTTTCGATTGACATTATGATTACTATAGATTCATAATGTTCAGAACATAATACAACACATAATTATTCCAAATAATTGTATCTTTCACTACAAATATGTATTAACAATCTCAGCACTAACAAGGCTGTCTAAAATACCGGAAACGAGGCTTTCGTTCTATAAAAAATGTTGTTGCAATAAAATTGGACATATTACACTGAATACTATGTTCAATCCTGATAACGTTCGACAGACGGACAATACAGTGACTTATCTATTGTATATTGACCATGCTTTATTGCATCTTGCTGACAAATTGGGGCATGTTTAATTTTATGGGGCATATTTTTGAAGTGAAAATTTATTTAGCGGTGTTGTACACTTTTTTTGGAATGGGTAAAAAATGTTAAACTCGCGTCAGGACAAATTCGTAAGACGGATGTTTTTTTCAAAGGATTATGAACCTTCGCGCTGTATAGTTACGGTTTTAATTAATTTGTCTCTTTCCTCAGATACATTAATGCATCTGGAATTGGACCTTAAGTCAATACTTCAATGTTTACTTTTGCGAAACGTCTAAAGCTTTATTATTAACGATTTGGTCAGACTGACGCGAATAAAAAATGGCAACTTAAAAAATAGTGAATTTTCCTAATTGAATTATTTAATACTAATTTTAATTATTTTGTGTAGATTTCGTAAGACGGATGGAGAGTAGACAGCTGGCTCGGCGTATTTAATGTCATATAAATCGTCGTGTTTGTGTACGATAGCGCAATAAATAAATATTGTATTCTACCACATAAATGATAGTACTTTTTTCTTGAAAACGTTACTTATAAACGAGTTTTTACATGATATACTTATTATTCATTAAATGTCTAAACACCTCGTTTTGGCCAGAATATTTTAATTTAATTTTGTATCTGTCTTTATTAATTAACATATACGTGTAGTCTGTGTTATTCACTTGATGTACATGAGTCTACAATGAAAAATTACCGATAAAACAAATGAAGAACATTCGATTCCATTCCAACATTCCACGTTGGTGGACTTTATACAAATTAAAAGCGGCCTTAACAATTGTAGTTTCATTAAAATTGGTACATCTGTTATCTTGATACCTTAGCCACACACAATTATAGTAGCCACAGCAGATTGAATGCCACAATGTTTGCTAATAAGCGCGGTAATTACATTTGATATCTACTATATAAAAATAAGTCGGGTTTTCCTTCCTGACGCTATAATTCCAGAACCGATTTCCACGGTTTTGCATTCGTTGGAAAGGTCTCGGGCTCCGTGAGGTATATAGCAAAGAAAATTCAGGAAAAATTTAATCAGAAAAGCGGGATCACCAAACGAAATGTTACATAAAACGAAGCCATCTGGTGGCGAAACGGAGTTCGCCGAGTTTGCTAGTTATTAATTAAATATCAATACCAACTTTGTCTATCAAAATCGTGACGTGTGTCCACCCTCGCTATAGATCACGGCTGACCAACTAACGATGGAGGCAGTGGTTTGTTTCCACACAAAGCCACGATTTATCGAGCTGTACAGTAATTGATAGGGTTTACGCCGTAACAGAATGCTGGCACACTTGTTCCGGATGCCCGTAAATCGTTTACAGGCTTTTTCATTTCATTGCTACTTTATTTATAGCTGCAAATTAGTTAATTGGCCTGTATTGTGTACGCTTTATCGCATTGCACTGAATAAGATTATACTCGATGCACGATTCAAAAGCAAATTTCGTTTGTTGTAAATTATAACATGAATCATGTGCAGCAGTCCTATATGACTTTGCTTGGCATCACTGCATTTATTAAAAAATATTCTTTAATATTAATTGACTTAGACGGTTTTACTTATCACAATCCCACGTGGTCAGATAATGTTATCATAATATGACCACGTGGTGGATGCTTTAAATGAATTAATTCCAGAGCTTAGGTTTCCTAGAAAAGCGTCATTTTACGGTTGTTAGTAACGGCCGTCTTTACTTTTTAAGATAATGCAAAAAAACAATCATTTTCGCTCGTCCAAGTCACGTTTCCACATATTGTATTAATTAAATATGGGCACCGCTACAGGCGAAAAACGTTGAACTAATGTTTATCACAGCTTTGACGGCCGTCATGCAAAAGACAGCACCGCTATTTGACGTTACGGTGACGTTCTCTAGAAAACCTACTCCGATGTTAGATAACGGCACCGCTTTTCTAGGAAACCTTAATGCCCGCCTTCCACTGAGAGCGGAACGGACTCCGCTATACTCGTAACGATGTACAGTACATACAGAAACGAGTTGCACTACCTTGATCTTGACCCTAGATTTCTGTATCTGTTTCGTAATCATTTGTTTTTTTTCTAAAAGTAGGTGATTCTGTGCTTCACACACATGATTTTTTTTTTTGGTCTAAGTCATGCCAGTTTCCTTACAATATTTTACTTCACCGTACGAGATATATTATATGCGGATAAAAAGGAAAGTCCATTGGTAAGGTTATGCTCAGGGATGATCGCACGCAGAAGCCACAAACACACTGCTATTGTAGTCATAGCTTATATTAAAATTCACACGTCAAAGGCAATGAAAAGTGATATAATGAAAATGCATGATACAACAATATTGGTAATTAAGCGAGACAGACGGGAGGGGGCCACAAATCATAGTGACGTCACGGGATTAATTACAAGCCTCGCAGATGACATTTAGACATAGCCATGTGCATGTCTCATCGTTAATTACGACGAATAATTAGATTTTGAATTTTGTATACGACAGAGATATCCGACTGTGTCAAGAGAGAATGGAGAGATGCATTAATTACAGCCAGGGAAAACCACTATTTACCGAATGTCGGTACAACCTTTACCACGCCAACCACATACTACCTTCTCGACAGCCGCTTGTGCGTTGTGTATAATTTGCAGTCGATTGACATACTTGCATGCTTCTATCGAAATAAGTATAACCTTCTAGGGGCTAATATTAATAATCCAATGGCGCTACAACTTTTATGGATGTTGGGTTCAGATTGCATACGTTCCTTTGATAATTATTATTTTTATAGACAAATAGGTGATCAGTCTTGTCTGCCTGATTAAAGTTGTAGATTTTTCGGGTCTATGCTACATTCCTCACGGTACTTTTAACGTAAGAGCAAGTATTAAGAAACGACAGATATAAAATAAAACCATCAGTTTTTATCAGTGTGCGGGATTCGAACACACGACCTCAGGTGATAGTCGCACGCTTTAGTCACTAGGCCGCGGCTTCTTCTGCAAACCCTTTGTTAATATGCTAAATCCTAAGAAATAAAAAAAAAGTTTGTAGTGATTCTCGCTACCCTGAAATTGTCACTTGGAGCCAAACAATCGATTTAATAAATTGCAAAAAGATACAAAAATGTTGAACAAAAAGTAACTTTTTTAGAATCACTTATTCTGTCATAGTTTGAAGGCACAACGGTCAAATTTTGGTTCAGTCGAGAGATCATGGTGAAGACTTAGAACGTGACATTGGCGGAATTGTGATTTACACAGATGTCGCCATTATAAATAAAGTGAAGTGAAGTGAAGTGAAGTGAGAGATCATGGTATGAATGCTCATACAAATTGAATGAATGAAATCTGATTACCGCTAAGGTCACGTGGGAACAAAAACTGTCTCGTTTATTTGATGTCATGGTGTAATAGGCGATGCATCTCAGTTGTAGGTTGTCAATAGGCTCGTAATCATAGCTCTTGGTAGGGCCCCTGATGTTAATGATTATTACTTCAATATTATATTAGTTAATATATTTTCGTGCTCCCGTACTACTATAGGTTAGATAGATTAGCTTACTATAGATTTAGCACTGCTAAGTCATTGATGTACTTGTTTCGTCCTTTAGGTATGTCTTTATATTTTGATCTCGGTACCTATTATTAGTATATTTCAGTTGACTTTAGTTGTGTTTACTAACACTTTATATAAAAAAATATTCTTATATTTAAAGTTCTCGAAGGACACTTATGTAATTATAACTTTTATATATATATTTAACTACCGTATTTTTTATATATCTTATATTTGTGAAACATAACGTTTCATTCTTGAAAAATAAATATTGTAATAATAATTAATGTTCGTATTAAACCTTTTAAACCTTCCATTTAAGTTATATATTATATACGTCACATTATAAAACACACGTCAAAGAACATCCAAAACCAATAAATAAGAAAGTTTGTGTACACATTCAGTAAATTTAAATAGTCTCGAACTGGAATCAAATGAGGCATAAGCCAAGAGAAAGTTCAGTTTTGTTCGAAAGAGTAAAGTTTCAGAGGTACCGATAAAAGAACTTACTCGATAACCTGAAGACAGAATATTGTAGTAGGTTTTTAGTATACTTTGAAACAGATGTGGTCTCTTACTTAACGACAAAAGCAGTAAAAACGGTAAGAAAGCTGAAAAAATTTCGGAGATTAATAAAGGCTAAGCCAGGAATAAAGTAAGTGCTCGCTTTACGTCATAGTTGTTATACGTTTCTTAAGTTTACCAATGTGAACGAACTAAGTCGCAATTGGGTGATTTTTGGATTGCAGACACAACCTTCTTTGATTACTGGATCTACAATTTTGTTTCATATATAAGTACCCGTACTCTATAACTTCCTGTAGTGATTTCGATCTCAATAATAAGTTTTTCTTCCGCGCGATGTCAAGCTTGCGACAGCGCTACGGATATTGAGAGAACAATATCAAAAATGTTATAAAGTACTAAAAATCTTCGTTTGTCTCGCTAGAACACGAGAATGGCTCTACTAAATATGATCTTGGAATATATTTGGAAGTTCAGGGAAGGTTGGGAAACATGAATAATATACGATATAGTAAAGAAAAATAGTAAAAACGTCAATGGAATTTTTCAATAAAAACTGTTCTTAGCTGGGAAATATTTGATGTCTTTTGTCTTTTTAAAAGTACAAAATTGCCACTTGTTTGACATATATTTATAAGTGCCTTCAGGAATTTGTGTTTCATAGCTGTGGTATAAGGTCCGATCACTTTGATCTCGTTAAAAAATGTTGTATTAAGTTTTGACAAAAATATATGCAGGTGATACCAAGTTCCCCGGGCCATCTAGTACCATATAAATTGTCAATTATTATATAGATAACAAGGTTTACTATGTATAGTAAAATTTTGAAGCCACAACTGCCTTTCTAACAGTATACTCGATTTTCTTATTGCGGATAGGAATTCGCCTTTAATGAAAAATACGCACGCCTCGGAATTCCACATCGATCCAAACTGACGCATCTACTGCGCCACCTGACTTTATTGTACTTTGTTACACCGAAACGAATAAAGAAAAGAAGAAAAACGTTTTACAACGCTTTTAACCTTTTTTTGTTTATCGTAAAGTATGTAAGTATCAAATAACAAGAATTTATTAAAATGAAAATGTGCTATTTCCCGTGTAACCCGTTGGACACCAGGACTCCAAAAGTGCATTGAACAAAATTGTGACTTATGTGTCAAATAAACGAATGTCGGTAATAATTATTAATTTTGATATTTTTATTAGATATTATTTCCTTTACCTCGTAAGCTTTATAAATACTTATTGGAACCAAATGCCCACTGAAGTATTTCCGAACCAATTCGACTTAAGGTCCTTCAAGAAAAGAGCGTACCAATTCTTAAAGGCCGGCAACGCACTCGCCAGCTCTCTGGCATTGAGATTGTCCCTGGGCGGCGGTATCACTTAACATCAGGTAAGCCTCCTGCCCGTTTGCCCCCTGTTCTATAAAAAAAATTTAAGATGTCGAAAGTAGGACAGTTTTAAAAAAATAGCTTTGCACGTTTAAATAGCTTTTTCCATAAAAACTTATTATTTTATATATGAATATAAACCACACGTTTATAGCGTATTCAGTTTCAATACAGTACAACTTGTATAAAATATCATAATAATATTGGTAGCAATTGGTAGTAAATTCAATACTTTTAAGCGGCACGATTTTATTTCTTTGCGCACACTTACAACACGGTGTAACGCGCCCCACTTAACCTTAACATGCCAATGGCGTCGCGGTATATTGGAACAATTTATGTGAGGACCTTTGCAATTTAGAAGAGCACTCAAATTGAAGGTATGGAGGTTGACACCTCTCCCTCGTTACCTGAATACAGATGAATGGTTACGGTGGAGTCTATCGCCTATTGTCGTGAGTGAAGCTTGTCAGCGGGTGGATGATACACAATTGAAGGGAATGAGGCTAACATAATTTGTATTAAAATAGACGTTATTACTGTAATGCAAAATTTTCGTAAATTAACGATTATAGAAAATATTTTATGGTTTGTACTATAATATAATTGTTTACGATAAAGAAATTGTTTAATTATTATGAAAATTTATCGAAAACTAAACCTAAACGCTTAAATATGCACACAACATGTTTAAAAATATAATAACGTAAATAAATATAAATTGAACATAGTCGCAAGCATTTTCTTTCCCTTTTGTGCCAACTTGCTTTAAAATAATAAAAACCTAGCGAAGCACTTTCTGTTTCGGATTGGAAGGGTAATTATCTACTCAATAGAAAAAACACTGTGTCAGCTAATTCTTTATTGCATTTTTTTAATTTAAATTAAATTTTTATTTTTTCCTCCCAAAGCCTTACAGAAAAAAAGTTATTTTTTTAAGTCCTTGACAGGCAGACTGATATATCTATCTTATCTTAATAAAAAAAGGCTCTAGTGCTTACATAGAAAAATAAAATACATTTGTTTTATTTTAGTTTATAGCTTTACACAAAAACGGTTTTTATTCAACTGTACCGGCGTAATAACTAATATTAGTATTACCCTTTCTTGTACCTATCTGCTTTTTTGCTGGGCACATTGGGGTATGAATCACCTGAACTACGGATAGAGCAATCGGCAATCTACTTTGCACTGTTTTGAGTCATGGAGCAGACTGCGTGGGCCTGCTTCCACTCTTGCTTAGCTGCCTGAAAGTATTTCAGATCCCGGAGGCATGCTCTGCTGACTGAGTGGAGCTCACGAACTGTCCTTCGCCAGGAGTCACCTGCTCATGATCTGGCTGGTTATCCGATCCCTCAATTCTACCCCAGAACTCGATATATATTATTGTCGTATTATTAATTAGACGAAGTCTTTTGACGTTTACGGTGTTGTCAGTTTTTAATGAAATAAAAATAGTGTTGTGACAAAGTGAATGATTGAAAAAACTCATGAATTAATGATCGGTGATGGCACTAGTCGCCGCGCCGCGCTTTGTATTAAGCCGTCAAAAAACTGATTGTAGTTAAATACTACTAGTACCTAACTTATATCAGAGCACTTTTATACAATTTTAAAATAGAAATAATATTCTTTTATAGTTTGAAATGATGAACTATTCACACTCATTGTTCATTCATCTGATTGAACAAGAACTGAACGTATCACTATTACTTTAAATATGGCAACATTACTTTTGAAAGTGACATTAGCTACTGTCAGTTGGCTTCGTCTAATTAAAAATACGACTATAGTGACAGGTTTGGGAAGAATAAGAGATGAAGTGTTTTATTTTTTAAGTAGAAAATATTGTTAGTAGTTTGAGGTAGTATGTAAGGTAGTCTATATTATTGTTTGGCATGTCTGCTAAAATACATAAATAAATTTTAGTTTCTTCTAGCTAATTCGCGCCCTTTATTTCTAAAGGTTGTGACACTCTTATCTATGGAAAGCTTACATTAAAGCCTTACCGACTTATGTTTAATAATGCTTGTAAGATTACACTTGATTGGTCCAGCGAGTCAGAAATCGGCCACTAGGTCCAATCTTTTGCACTCTTTTGTATATTCCAACAAACATTTTAATCAGTTGAGGGTAGTTGATGAAACATAGGAACGGACTGTGAGTGTATATGCTAATAATGTGATTTTTGAAATTAACTTAAATATTGTGGTGTAGGAATTTGGGTAACATTTTAAGAGGTAAATTTTGTCTAATTATTAATTGAGGTTTTATTTTTGAAGCATTTGTGTTTTAGGTTCTGAAAACTCGCTCAAAGAAAGTTCATCATACAGTTTGCAGATAATTTACGTATTTATTCATAATAAATATTTTTTTTCTTTTTAATTGTTATCTTAAAATCTTCCTGGTGCCTACTTTTATTTATTTAAGTTAATGTTACGGTTTAAATTAGTTTCATTTCTTCCAAGCCAGTCAGTATTAGTTCTTTTTATTATAAAGTAATTTTATAAACATATTTTAAGACACCCATAGTTTTACTTTACTTTATAACTTTTGTCTTTAATTTATGTAATTGTAAGTTACGTCTTACATAATTAAATAACGTGGCAATCCAATTAAACAAAAGATATTTGGTTAGTTTAAATATAACGTTACACAAATACCTCGGAGACAAAGGTATTGTGAGCTTGGAGCGAGCTTTTACAACTGCATTCAATCATTTCGACTCCAATTTCGTCTGACGTATGGACTAAGATAGGAGAGCAAGCTACTACAACTGATCCATAAGGCACCTGCTGCTTTATCAAATACAAACGTAACAGATAAACAAAACAAAAATATCCTTGTATCAAGAAATTATAAATGAAAGGCCAGTTTTAGTCAATATTTTTTTATTAATTTTCTTAGTATTCAAGACATTAAGAACGATGTCTTCTAAAACAGAAGCAACTAACTTACTGCCGGTGGATATTTGTAATCATTACATTTATTTACCCAATTTTTTTTTAATATCACTAGCACCTGCTTATCTTAATAGTCAACGTCCTAGTTTGAATGAAAGAAACGGGCAACGGGTTTTGTCGGTCTTTTAGGAATTGGTACGCTCTTTTCTTGAAGAACGGGTAAAAAAAATATTGCGTTTCTGGACCCACATAGTGCTGGTGCGTCGCAAAAGCACCGAAATATATAACGCTCAGTTGTGAAACGATAAGAATATCACAGCAAAGGTGTTTCGCTTTATTAGAAACTGAATTATGATCCTTAATACCCTATTAACCAATACAATATTAAAATACATCATTTAATAATTATTATTTATATTTTAATGCTATATTTTTCTGAGTTAATTACGTCCATCGTTTCTACTTATGTCTTGTACCAGCCCGATTCGATGTAAGCGTTCCTTGTAGTCCCAAAGGACTCCTATCACAGGCTAGCGGGCAGGCTTAATCTAACGAATGTTCCTTATACTACCCGGAACGGGATTCGATGCCCGATTTACCTAAGTGCTTTTACGTTTAATGTTATTAAATAGAGCATTAAAACAATTTAATACTTAAATACACTATATTTTTTACTTCAACGAGTGTAGAAAAACACTTTTTTAACGGATTTGAAGTTATGTTTCATTATAAATTTACAATTATTTTGCATAATTTTAAATTTAACCGACGTTTCGCGTGCTTTACAGCGTGCGTGGTCACGGTGACTAAAGACAAAAGGTGTTGAATGTCAAAAAGTATCACAGCTGTAGAAAAAGTTGTGTTATCTGTATTTATTTCCCCGGAGTTGGTATCGACTAAAAGATGGAGGGTTTTGGCAGAAATGGCTCACGGTGTCCTCTATTTTCACGGATTGTCGCGGATTGTATGTAAAATAATTGTAAATTTAAAATGAAACATAATTTCAAATCCATTAAAAAAGTGTTTTTTTATTTCTAAAAGTTATGTCAATAAAAGACAACTATTCAACGAGTGTGTCATACCCAGTGAATTAACGTGCAAGAAATATGTGCGTAGCAGGTTTACGTTACCACGATTGTCACATTGTCCACCTAGTAGTCGGAGACCAATAGGTCGGCCTAGGTACCGTTGGATCGAAAGATTGGAGGAGGTGGGTCCTTCAGCAGCTTAAAGCATGCACAAAACAGAGAGCGCTGGAAGGTTTTCTTTTCATAGACCAATACACTTTTTAGGTCGCAGAGCGGAGTGAGTGACTGAGTGATTAATTTTGAAGGCATTCAATGAATACAAAAAGTGTTTTACATCTTCTTTTAAGGAAGAAGAGGATCTGTTATTGTTTTAATTTTTTCTCTAAACATATTGAATAATGGAGGAATATAAAGTAGAACTAACACTATGCTTCCGTTGGATAATAAGCAGCCTTGCGATTCTGTAACTCACTTTTCGAACTCACACAGCGGTTTTCACAGCGGCGGTCGTGCTCAAATCAGTCGTAAGTAAGTCAGCTTATAAAAAGGAGATTGTTCAAAAGTGTGTCGAGTTGGTTTCTGGATAATTTCGAAAATATTTATACAATCAGTTATTACCAAAACGTAGTCATGCAGGATAGAAAGTGCCTTAAAAGCCGTTGAACAAATATACTAGTAAGATCTATACAATACCTTCAGAGTATCAAAATGATCAAAATTGAAGCTTATAAAAGTAAAGCCATCCGCATTTCAATTTCCCTCATAATTTTCCATTACAATGTTTTCGAACGTTCGAGAATTTCATAAAAAGAAATATCACAATCTTACCAAACAGAGAATTCACGTTTTTAATAAGCAAGAAATAATTTTCCACGGCTTCAATCCCTGCGGACTCAAAGAGGTTGTTTAAATAACATGAACATAATCAATGGCAGCCTCCGAAGACACGCTTTCGTATTATAAGGGGCCGGTAAAAGAAATTGCTTTCCGTTTAAGCAGTATTTACCTCGCCTTTTTTTACCCCATCACAGCTTCTTAGTTCAATTAACCGTCTGACTTATCCAATGATGTTCTGTTACCAACAGGCATCAAACGGTTTTTACAAATACAAAAGCAGCGTTGAGCAGTGTTGGCCTAGTGGCTTCAGCGTGCGACCCTCATACCTGAGGTCGTAGGTTCGATACCCGGCTGTACACCAATGGATTATTTGTGCGTATTTAACATTTACTCGAACGGTGAAGGAAAACATCGTGAGGAAACCGACATGTCATAGACCCAAAAAGTCGACGGCGTGTGTCAGGCACTGGAGGCTGATCATCTACTTACCTGAGGCCAAAACCTATAGAGGTTGTAGCGCCACTGCTTTTTTTTTATTTTTCTAACCTATTAAAAGCCATATATAGTCCTTATTACTATTTTGCCTTCTACCGTAGCAATAAATGATTTTTAAATTTGAAGACGTCCCTTTTTTTTTAAATAAAATCTCGCTGTTGGCCTTAAGGGCCTTAACAACTCAGCTCGGGCTGTTTTGGCGAGCGTAGCTTGCCCGGAACAGGTTTCATCTGTCGGGGAGAAGACTTCCCTCCATTTAGCCTGAAAGTAAGCCCTAAAAATTAAAACCACAACTATAAAAATAAATTTCCCACGACATGATACACATATTTTTGATTTCATAGGTACATCCAACGTACGACTTTGGATGCTGTGTCTGTACTGTCAACAAAATATTAATATAGAAGCCAGCTACAACAATTTCAAATATAGAACGCTTCGGCGTAGCATGAATAGATAAGTATGAAGTCATATTTTAAAATAATCTCAACGTATCAATCTAAACATCAATCTAAAAATCAATCTTAACGTATTACTATTCGTTAATAGTAATAGTAATAGTGTAAACCTATCAAAATTAATATAAAAGTAAAAACATTGGTACGTGCCGAACGTAGTTTATGGCGGACAAACCAACCCTCGTCAGAGATAACGTGGCATCAATGTTATCAGTGAGTTGTGGCTGTTCTGGGACTGTCCTGGCTTTTACATAAAATACTCTACCGTGTATTATACCTCATATAAATATGAGAACTTCTTAGTATATAGTTCTCATAGTTATGCACTTATTTTCTTCAGTGAATTAATGTCAAAAGCACTGGGTTTGAATTTTATGCAAACGATGTAAAAATCCTATTAGGTTTGTCTTTGACAGCGTATTGAACGATTGTAATTGTCTTAAAGTATTTTTCTTTTTATTTTGTCTTTGTCTTTTGTAATTATTGTCTATGAATTTGTATTATATTACTCCGTCTTCTTCTTCTGGTGCCTCTCCATAACTAGAAGTAATGGAGCCGTCAGTCTCGTGAAGCGTGTCTTGTCCTGTGCCGGATGCAGCAACTCTCCTGCAGTCGCAATATCCAACACATAAAAATTACGTTTTTTTTAATATAACAATGAAATTCCTAAAGCAAGTACAGAAATTTCTTCTTTGTGTGTAACTAAGATGGGCCGGGCCGTACAACATATCTGAATACAGAACGTATTAAACAAGTACTAACTACTACATTCTTTTATTGCTTCAAAAATATATAACAAAACGACTAAAACCTCTTCTAGATCAACAAAGCAATCGGCTCAACAATTACCCATTTAAATGAGTTCATTATTCAACCGAACGATTTGCAAAGGCTGTTCGAAGTAGCTTTAATTAAATCAGCTATCCATATTCCGATATCCAATCAAAGGTTTGAGAAAAATGGAAAGCGTCCAAGTCGTGTAATTAGCTTTGCGGGGAGAGGGGGAGGCAATGAATATTCAGTCTGTTTGTGGGAAGGTACGGAACGAGAGATGAATAGATAATTCACTTGTGACGTTAACCATCTATGTAACTTGGTTTTTCAGTCGTTGTTTTTGGTTCGAATCCCGTGGTAAACATGCTTGAGGGTATAAAAATTACCTATATGTTGGAAGACTCAAAATATGTAAAACTGTGTAAGTAATATCAATAGCGAAAATCCTATAATTTAATTACAATTTTTACTAATTTCTGCAACCTGTTAAACAAACAAACATGGCGTCATCTCACTTAACAAGGTTGCGAATGATTTATCCAGTTCTAAATAGAAATATGTACAGCGAATTTTAATTTTTACACGAAACACTAACTAGCTCTCGGTTTGCACAGTATTCCAAAAGGACAATGTAACAAAAGCGTTCATTATCTCGTTCAATATCTGGCAGAGTTACAAATCAAACGATGCTAAGACAAAAACAATGTGCAATTAGCATCACACGCTCAGTTAGTGAGTTGGCAAGCTCTGGATACGTCTTGAAACTTGTACTAAGTTTGGCACTTAGTTGTTTTACTAAGTTGCACTTTGATGGCCGGACCACTACTACTGTAAAGTAAAGTACGCGTTACGTTGGATAATCAGCCATTGCTACGGCTCAAACAGTTATGATGTTTTTATTAAATTTAGCCAGGCACTTCCTAGGCTAGCTAATAGATACCGTGTTCAGTTTTATGTACTATCCGTATAGAAAATATTTATATAATTGACACAAAAAAGAAACACAAAACAGCTGGTTCCACATAGTGGTGGTGCGCGTCAGAAATTTCCTTAAATTATCAATAGTAGGGTATGTGGTTTTTGGAGCGTAGCTCGGTCCGAATTTATTAGTATTAAATAATTTTCGATAGCGAAACTGTTGTGAAGGTAAGTCTAACTTGGTGACGTTGAAATACAGCCAGCGTTGTACTATCAAATGAATCTTAAAGCTTCCTATTAGGCTGATTCTGAAAGTATCCATATTTATACCAAATTAAAAAATACCAGTATTGGAGAATAATTTTCCCCGATATACCTAAAACATTTTTCTTATACACTATTTCGCAAACACGCTCTATGTTATCCCCACATTAAAAAACAAAATTCAAACCACGATTTGAGTTAAAAATTCTAAAGTTATGTCGAGTAGCATTTAAATTTCTCTCTAAAACTTAAGCCAAAACTCCATTATAGGAAAAGCTTTCAAGATTTAGTCGAAACTTGAAAGCTAGTACATTTAAAATCCGTACCTTCCACGTGCGATCGTCGATCAATCAAAATTATATTACCAATAAATCTACGGAACTCATACTGAGCCGAGCGCCTTTATGCGGTACGATATTTTGAATATCAATTTTAATATGTGTTTTGAAAAGATTAATATATGTCGGAGAAATATCGTCTCCTTAACTTCACCGATATTGACATCGTCATTAGCAGGTTTAGTGGGGGTCATGTGGATAAAGTGAGTACAAAGACGCGAATAATTATCGTACAATATTTAACTTAGATTGATTCTTAATAACACTTTAGCTTACATTATGAGGAGCAGTGGCTTCACGGCATCTACTAGACCCAACTCATCACCACAATGCTCCACCATCGTACTCAATCAGTGCTGTTCTGCGTCCTCTGAACGCACTGTCAAAAGTTAAGATGGCGCCTCGACCCCACTCGAAACATTTGCTTTGCTCTGATTGGTCGTAACAATATTCGTACTATTATTCGTTAAGTTATGATTCCAAACTAAGAAACAATTAAATTATAACAAAACAAATCGGATCAAAATAAATTACGATTCTTAAAAGTAACAGAAGGAATCTCAATGATTTACCATTGTTAATATTGCGTAATAGTGAACACATATGATGTGCCTTGATCAGAGACTGTGAAACCTGTGGGAGGCGGTATGACTGAACATCAGGGGAATGAATTACAAAAATATACTTTTAATGTAATAATATTTATTTTCCGATTTCCGACTGGAATATCTATATAAGTATTTTTATTACTCAATGATATAAATAAATTATTTCAAAATAAAATAATAAAGTATAAGCTGGCGTTCGGTAATCTCTCTTACCCATTAATTAAAAACGAGATGATTAATGCGAATGAATATCGTATGATTTAAGTGTATCGGAAACTTTACCATACACTGATTGCTTCATAATAATTTATCGAGTGTAATCTGGAATCCATCGAGCGTGTTATATTACTCACGCCAACATCCAGCCCTCGTTCATCTTGCTAATCTGCTGATGATGGGAATTTTCTGTATTATCTTATGCTATAACCGTTTCTCTATTATGTATAAATAAATGTTAATTTTATTACGAACCCATCCTGTACACACGTCTTAAATACAAAACGCTCAAATCAATAAAAATCTAATCGCAAATCTAAACCATTCTCGAATACACAATTTAAAGATTTGTTAAAGCAGTATGAACGGGTCGACTCTATCATGGTACCGCGGACTATGGTGCTTCGAACCTATGTGTTCAGTCTAGTCAGAGCCGTCTTGTCTTAATACAATATCCTAACAATAAAATTCATCAAAATCTGTCCAGCCCGTTCATTAGGAGTTTAATTACAAACACACATATTTACATGAAAAAACCGAAAGAATTGGTAGTTTGCACAAAAACTTTGCTGTAAAAACCAGTTCGAGGGTCCTGAATTTGAATCCTGGGTAAATGATCATTGGTGTCCTTTAGACATATATCCAAAGCTCGATGTAATTTGTGTATCGAATTAAAAAAAAACAAAATAAATACCAACAAGTTTAATGAGACAACATATTATATATTATTAGAGAGAAAGCCTTGATAATACTACTTTATTCTGTATTAGATTGGATGCCGCTTTATTCGACGGAAATATTTCGCCATTTGGCAAAATCACGCACGTTTTCTATTTCGGTGACCACAGACTATAATTCTGGAAAACATAAAGTATACTACTTTTAGAATTATTCCCATTTTAATAGAAATATCTTACTTATAATATAGTACTCATATATTTACCTTATTGAAATTGTAAGGGTGCGTACAGACTATGTAACATATTATATAACTTGTGTTTTATAACACGTCCACATTATGTAACCAACATAATAACATAAAACATTACTGTACACATTAGAATAACAATGCAATATAATAATGTTATATAACCATTTTAAATAACAAAAGAAAAACAAAAAAACGTAGATGCTGGGTTCGTCCTAGCATACATATCAATAACATGTTATTATAACATGTTTTATAACATTCAGTGTCCACATTATCTGAAACATGTTGTATAGCAATGTTGTATAACATGTTATGTTATATAGTCTGTACGCACCGTAACAATATTAAACTTCTCAAATATTGCTATAAACAGAAGGTATATAATAAATAAAATAAATTAAAAATCCTTTTTATATCTTGCAAAAAAGTAAGACTTAATCCTTTTATAATACTTTTTTTTTAAAATAAATTACACTATTTTTATTTTTCTAATTTTTTTTCAATACTAAGTATCTATTTCCTAATTACTTTGCAAGAACCCTTCCGCAGGTGAAGGCCTCCTCCAGGTATCTCTGTCATGGGTGAGTTGCATCCAGCTCGAGCCAGCCGTTTTGGTAATATCATCCGCCCATCGTGAGCGTCTTCCTATGTATCGTTTCCCAATAGGGCCTCCCCACCGGGTCGCCCTTATGGTCCATCGATCGTCTGACAGTCTGCCCATCTTCATTTAAACTTTAGAAGTTCAAAAGTTCTAAAGCTCAAATGAAGATGAGCATCTATGAGTAGCTCTAGTAACGCTCTTAGTGTGTCTTATTTTATGATTTTTTCTAATTCAGACCATGCTCCGTTTTGGCCGCTTTGATAAGTTCTGATTTTTCTTTTTGACTAATCTGTATATTTTTGTAAGTCAGGCAAGCATATGTTAGACATGAGAAGAGGAAGCTTGACATGGCTTTGGTTTTAAATATTACTGGCATATTGCTACAAAAAAAACCAACATATCTCCTTCTATCTAAGTAATTCCTCTCTTTGTCAGTAGCAATTATATCCGTTACTTGTGAAAAACCACACTTAAAATCGAGATTCTTCAATAATTTGCCAGGACAGAGGGAGTCCAGTGATCCAATCCAATAATCATTCTTATAGAACAAAGTATTTTAATTTATATAAAAAAATAGAAACATTTTTATTATTTTATTAAACTATTTTATTTCTAAATTTTATGGCAGCTAGGATCAACCTTATCTTGTCTTACTATCCAACCCTACTGTTCTTTCGTTGATGATCAAACCCGCGCTGGATAATACAACCCGGCCACGGAGGTATTGACAAATTAATTTTTTTTATAGAATAGGGCGTAAACGGGCAAGAGTCTCACCTAATGTTAAATGATAATCATTTACACTCTCAATACCAGATGATTCGCCAGTAGTTTACCGGCCTTTTAGTAATTGATACGCTCTTAATCAATTAGATAAATAATGCTTGAAATCTTTACTAATATGAGTTTTTTTCACCTAAAGCGCCAGAAGCAAAAGAATTTGAAATGTATTATGTGAAAAAGTCCGTTCAATCTAAAGTGCTATAAATATGCCCAGCACCTAAAGTAATTCATTCCTGAAAGACAGAATAATAACTTGTTAGACATGAAAATGTCACCATTTCGCTAGAGCCCTCACGCAGGTTATTATGTCATGCTGTGGAAGTGGTACGGTCCTACTGTCAGAGATAAATGAGACAATTATTTTGTTTTTATTTGCTAGCTTTAACTATGATCTATCTAAGGAGTTCCATGGTCACAAACAACTTTTAAGTCCCCCGTTACAAAATCAATAATATTTTTATATGGTACCTATGTACAAATATCATCATCCCGTTATGCCATTTATGCGAAGCGATGAGGTAATACTATATGATTATCCTTTTTAATTCTGAGAAGAAAATTCTATTACGAAACTCCTACTTAGAACGCCAATTATAGCCACTTACTCTAAACTCCCCATTGAGAGACTCCTGGCATCGCTTTGTTATAATTTTCATCGTCTACTATAGCTAACACTTTACTGCTTTCCAAATTAAAACATATTTTTAATTCCTAATTAAACAATATCTTTTGAAAAAGAAAATTTTGTTACCAACGTAGGTTATTATTTAACGTTTTTCATAGCAGATAATTTGTAATGAATATAATTCTTAAATAGAACACTAGAAACAATACAATTAGATGGCAAGCAATCAGTAATGTTTAGTTTCTTTTTAAAATATTTATCAAAACTCGCTAACATTCGCACCTAAATTGAACGCAACGCGGGCCAGTATTTTAATAGGTATGCTAATGTACAGACGAACTCGTTACATTCCCAAGTTATTATATTCTGATACAACTTTATGTGACAAGCACACAATATTGAACGATAAAAATGTCGATTACGCGATCAATTTATATGATAGGGCTTTTATATTTTTTCAGGATATCATCGCAATTTATGGATAAAAGCAATATTGCTATTTTAATATTTTATTTAGATATTAACGCTTGTTAATTCTCTTAGCTTTATAAAGATTATATAGGTAATTAATATAGGTATTCTGTTCATTTTTATATAGATATAATAAGCTTTTGTAAAATAAAATATTTTATACACAGAGATGTGTATAAAATATTTAGATTATATTAACATTTTATCTTACTTCGAGTATGATATTGTTTTATTTAATATTTTTGGGATAAGCATCCTCGCTATAACAAGTAACGTTATACAACGTTTACGTTAGTTTCTGAAGTGAAACTTCTTTAGGTGCATGAGGGTAAATTTTTTACGGAACGTTACGAAGATGTGCAGCGTTTTTATCGAAGAAAAGGGAGAGAGTGATTGAGACCGATTGAGAGAGAGTGAGAACTTAAAGAAATTAATATTTCGTAAAGAGAATTTATGAAATATTAGTATTTTATATTTTATGCAAAATAATTTTAACATTTTAAAAATTTAATTTATTATTTGTATTAATTTTCGACACTTAATATTTTAATGACAATTAAATTCATTAAATTCCAGACATATCTTTTTTAATGCAGAACAGAACAGGCGTTTGGCCACAATCCCATGTTAAGTGAGATGCGGCCTATTGGGGGGCAGGCCTGTCCAGGAGGTACCTATTTAACCGCCACTTAAAATTACCCATATTAAACTGTCTAGCGAAAATGGAAGGAGGTCAGGAGTTCCACTCCTTTGCTGTTTTTCAAGAAACGACGATCCAAATCTTGCACCGGCACCTGGGGATGTCATCAAGGGGTGATACTCCAACGTTCTTCTAGATGAGCGTTGTTTTAAGTACTTATGCAATTGTTACAAAATATGTAATATTTTGAAAAGTTTTTTAGGATGATTTATAATTTTTTGACACGATTGCCACATTTCAACATTACTTTTAATTTTGCTGTGGTTTTGATATAACATTTGATAAAGGTGTCGACGAACCTCGACTTATTCCGTATTTTCGAAGGAGATAAGTAAATCTAATAGATTTTTAAAATCACATGAAAAGGCACTCTCAGACACTTACACACCCTCATACATTACACATTCTCACACCCGCTTTTATCAATTAATTATTAGTATATTATCTTGTTTAGTACAAAACGGTCTTCGTATGGTGGTACCCATTTTTGACTATATATTTAATTTAAAAATTATAAATATTTATTTATTTGCCCTTGGGTATTACTGCAGCTACTTATTATACAATATCTGAACAATTACATTATACACAAAAGCCAAAAACGGAATACATGTACACAAAAATTATTACCTACTTATGCAAAAAGGTGAAATATATATAGTAAATAGTAAGATGCATTGATAATTATTACATATTTTATATAACAAAGCCATTATATACAATAAAGGATACCAGAGTTTTTTATATTATTTTAAGCATTATTTAGTTACATTACATATATCTATTTGCTGGTAATTTGTGTTATAATCTGAAGGTATACGATACATGACTGAGTTACGTAAATAGTTACGTAAGACCGAGGAATTTTAAATTATTGGGTTTGCCTAGTTTTGTATGAAGAAGAGGTGTAAAATAGTAAAATCGACAATAAGTCGGGGCAGTCGATTAAACTGTTGCAAATAGCGTGTAAAAACAGGTCGTATTAAAGTACTTGCAGGAATCTATATAGCTACTATGCCTACTTTCAGAAATCCTTAAAAATTAAAAGATTTCCGAAAGTATACTGGTATAGTAGATACCTCAATATTATCTTTAAAAAAGCAATGTAGATTATCAATAAACTGTGAAATAAATAAACAACGCTAGTATACTTTAGTATATTTTACTTAACACGTACCCTTAATAATATATTATTTGGTGAGGGTTTGTGCGTATAAAGGCAACGTATTTGTTATCAGTCTAACCTCTCTCATTGTTCCTATACTAATTCTTTTCTTATCCTACAACTGTGTGCCTTTTTCTTTATTAAGTTTAATCAAAGATCTAACGAGGCTCAGGGTTTACTATTTATTGTTAAAATACTATGAATCAACGGCCATCGAACAGTTCCTCTTTGTATATTTGTTTGGTAGCAGAGCGTGGTTTCATTAATATATCTTTATTATATATATATAATGAAAATGGTCTTCGTTTGAGGCTCAATCACGCCTAAACCACTGATCGTATCGACATGAAACTACCACCATTCGATGCGAATTTTTTCTAGATGGTTTATGGCTATTTATTTATTAAATTCCAACGTTCCTTCATTTTTATTGCTGTTTTACTTTTATGAAAATTTATCCATACGGACTTCACCGCGGAAACATTCGGGGAGGCTTCCTAGAACCTCTAAACGTCAACATCTGTTAAAAACTCGATTTTCGAAATATTTCAATTTTCTTAGCGGGAAGTTAAAAAAGAATAATAAAAATATGAAAAAAAATAAAATAATGAAACATAAAATTTATTTTAATTCGTCCAGCAAAGCGGGCGCGAAACGGCTAGTACCTATATAGATATATTTTTATTGGACAATTCACACCAATTGACCTAGTCCCATGCTAAGCTGGTGAAGCTTGTTATGGGTACTAGGCAACGGATATAAATAGATATTTAAACACCCAAGACCTAAGCAAAACACCACATGCGCATCACATCGATTTTTGTCTCAGCCGGGGATCGAACCCGGGACCCATGGATTCGCAGTTAGGGGTAACCACTAGACCAATGAGCCGTCAAAAAAATATAATTACTTTTAATTCATATTTCTTTGGTTTCATATTTTACAGTTTATTACATGTACGGCTATCTTTTTATTGTGATTATTTTAAGAACGACGTAATGTTATGTTAATCTAAAGTATTGTTCTCATGTAAATTGGTCTAAGATCCCGCTATACAACGACCTTCACCGAGATGCTTATTTAATGAAACTTATTTTATATATAATTTAATATGTCAATAAATATAATCCATATGGGTTGCCTAGCAAATTTCAGTCCAGAGTATGTTTAATATATTGTGATCTTTATTTACACAAATACAGTATTTACAATTTTCTTAACCTATAAAGTAATAATAAAAATAATTATTAAAAATAAATAAAATGAAAATTAAAACAAATTTAAAAAGTTTGGTCCCTGTGGCAGTGTACCTTTAACGCTGGCAACATTTCCTCGCTGTATTGCGAGACTTATTCTTTGAGCCAGGAAAGTGCCAGCTCTGCGGTCACCGGTACTATCTACCAGGCGCCAACTTAAATCTTTAATAAGCGCCTGTGCACTTGAACCCCAAAATGTATGTTTAATTAATTTAAAAAAAAATATTTTTTTAAACATTTCACCGGTATGATTATTAGATAAATTCTATACCAATCGAAAGTATGAAGCCCATAGAATATGCAAACGTTAGGTTGTTTGTAATCAATTAATTATTTATGTGTATATTTTTTATGTGACACTAAAATATATATACATCTTTAGTATAAAAGAAGGTTATAGTGATACATATATAATACTACCCTGATTAAAAATATTGATTGAAAAAAGTTCAAAAAATTTACTACATGCAAATTATAAAAAAAAATTTTTTTTTTAAATATTAATTAAACATTCTCTGGACTGAAATTTGCTAGGCAACCCATATGGATTATATTTATTGACATATTAAATTAAATATAAAATAAGTTTCATTAAATAAGCATCTCGGTGAAGGTCGTTGTATAGCGGGATCTTATACTAAATGTCATTATTTATCTTTTTGAGAAATAAAGTCTTTCAACCTATATAGTATTTGTATTTTGGTATTTTTGTTTGGAGTTATTAAAGTTTTATGGTTTACCGAACGAAACTCTAACAACAATATTAAAACCCTCATACATATAACTTGTAAAATGAAGTAATATAGCGCAATGTTTCTCGCATAAGGTTGTTAGTTGCAACTTGGAACAAAGTGATTTTTAAATAAGTTTCTCGACCGTAAGCCCCTCGTTAGGGCTTGACGAGTTTATAATTGATGTGTGTTGGGAATAATTTATATGTTTACACCCGCGAAATAAGTTATTCTTTTTTCTTAAATTTTCTTAGCCAAAGATTTTTATTAATGATTCGTGACGCATGCGCTTATTGTTGTCATTGCTGTTCACCATTACAATAAATTGTTTAATGTCATAACACAGCATAATAAGTAAATAGACTACCAAGAGGAATGTAAGTCTAGCAGTTGAAAATAAGATTCTCGATATTACTTCATCAGTCACGCTCTTCATTTCTGAAGGTCGTGTTAGTAGCGCCGCACAGCCTTCTCTCCTCCTACGACATCTGCACCTCGGTGATGGTAAAACCTGTAAGGGCCTTTACTTGATCGGTCTAGCGAGTAGGGGATCGGCCTTGAGGTCTGGCGCCCTTCACTCTGTGCAGTGCGATAAGTTTTTGAATCTCTGCGTATATCACGATGCGTTAGTTTAAAATTAAAAGTTGAAAGATTTTTTTTACCTGTAACCCTCTTAGTATGGACACGTTTGTTTCTCAATACTAAGAACTTGCTGTTAAAACTCATCTGTTTACTCGAGTATGCTAATGAAGGATGACTACGAATAGAAACCGGCATGTCTTAGATCAAATAAAGATAAATTATCATCGAAGCAGACCAGGCCATACTAAAGAGACACGCTACGGATTTATTATAAACATTTTTTTGACTTCCTACAAGTAAATAGTCCTTAACCAACAGTTCATTAATTCAAGAGCGCGAAACGCTGATAAAGCAAACACAATTTGAATATCAAAATTGGTTCAAGAAGTTTCCTCATTATTTCTTACCTGCTGATTTTTTTGCGCTCTCCCGATATTTTTAACGTAATTTATTGAAGACACGTGACTCTGCACCTTTTATGCTTGTTTGTATGTATTAATATTATGAAAGATCGTAAATAAATTTATCATTTTATTTTTATACTATGTACTTATCAATTGTACATATGACATCGCTGTAAATATTTAGGTTAGGATTAATATCTTATATTATAGTATGATAATAACTGGTAAATTTGTTATTTTGAAATATATATGTAAACTTATTAATAACATATATTATAAGCGTTATGTTTATGGACGCTGTGTAAAATTTTTCTTCAAATAATTTTATTCATAATAATTAATCTTTATTTTTCAATCTGTGGCCTTCTAGGGTGCGGCTATTTAATAAATTACACGAATTTACAAGCGTACGCAAACAAATATACACCTTCCTTAAACTAAACAATAATAAACAAACTGATTAACATTCAGTATGTAAACTTAATAATTACTCTAATCATAATAGTTACCCTATTGTAGGTTGCACTATCAGCGATTTCCACTACAATTTAAAGTTTTTGTACTGCACAATCTAAACGCGATATTAAAAGATGTCGAGAGTGTTAAAAATTATGAATAATATAATTTTAAGTTGCAGACCGGCTCAGATCAGTCTTGAATTATAGTAAATTTATATTTAAATTAATAACTTCTTTATGTATTAAATCATTTTTACGTTATAATCAAAGTTGAAGCCTGTTTTCACATTGTATACAAGGTTTAATTACACAAGCGAACCCTAAGAAAATGCACGCCAAGATGCGTACTTCAAAGTTGGCGGATGTAAGCTCGGAAGTCTTTCTACCAGCACAGACTAATTAGTTCCTCTGACTGTCAATAGCGATTTTTAATTAGCCAATGTAAAACCTTGTTGAATAGCAACCTCTTTGAAACTGCAATTTTGAGGTTATGTTTGTGTTTTAACTTTTCACGAATGTTTGTTTAAACTTGAGAAGAATTAGAATGCTTTGAGTAAACTAATACAAGGAAACACTTATTTGCCTTTTTTAAAGGGAATTTGTTGGTGCGTTATGAAGGTACGTTGGTTATTACTATTTCATTGATAAATAGTGTATAAGGTTTCATGATTCATGTAGGAAGAAATGCCATCAAAAACATAACTTGTATAAAAACCAAGTCTCACAATTAAATTCCTCTACCGAAAAAAAAATTGAGATCCATGTAATGTCGTATCGGTTAATTTATTCAGACCCTACTTAAGGGACCTTCTGTTTTAAGTGATTACGTAATTAGCTAACCTAACAAAATATTTTACTGACTATATCAATATTACAGAGCAGTGTTGGCCTAGTGGCTTCAGCGTGCGACTCTCATACCTGAGGTCGTAGGCTCGATCCTCGGCTGTGCACCAATGGACTTTCTTTCTATGTGCGGATTAAACATTTGCTCGATCGGTGAAGGAAAACATCGTGAGGAAACCCACATGTCTTAGACCCAAGAGGCTGAAGAGACTGAAGAGGCTGATCACGTACTTCACACGATCACGCCTATTAGATTTAAAAATGATCATGAAACAGATTCAGAAATCTGAGGCCAATACCTAAAGTGGTGCGCCACTGATTTATTTTTTATATCAAAATTACAATTCTCCTAAATAAATACATTGACTTTCAGGCTTTTAATTTTGCTTTAGGCTTTAAAATAAGCTGAACTGCTTCGAAAAAAGGATGAGACGGTCGTGCCGCCTTTTTCCTCGAACTGGCGGGCTTGTCTCCAGATATGATGTCATCATTATATTAAAATCTCAGTTAGATAACATCTACCAAGTCCCCAGTGGGTAAAGTTGAGAAGCACATATTAGCAAGCGGAATAACTCCGTTAGCGCGTTTCAGGACATGACGTCATCGCAGTGATTGTCGTAGATTGCAGGTGTCGCTACACGTGTAACGTCGTATAAACTTTTGTATGTAAATACAAAACGTAACATAAAACTTGTACAATACGTCATGTCGCTAGACTAAAGCGACATTAATAGAAGTCGTTAGTAAGTCGCTAAGACGCGGAGCTGCGAACTTGAGCTAATAATAAACCTGCATAAGCTGCAAAACTCCATTTAAACGTGTTACAAGTGTCACAAGTGTTACAGAAATTGCACAGAAGTTAACCATTCGGTACAGTCGGCTTGTCACAAAAACTTAGACGTGGAAACTTGCTAGTTTGCCGCGAATTTCGAACGGAGGTCTATTCCGATGTAGCGAACTTTCAGATACTGACAATGACGGCTGCGAATTGGTTCCGTTGTGATAGAAAATGGACCGCAAAAGATGTCGGCGTTTTTGATAAAAACAATGATAAGGCTTCATATTTATATTTAGTGCTATGCTTAGATGTTAATTTTGTAATCCTGGATAGTTAGATTTGTAATAGGAGGGAGCTTGTAGTTTATTGTTTATCAGAATGCCAAATCGTAAAATGACTGCATTACGACTGATTTGAGCGCGACCGCCGCTGTGAAAACCGCTGTGTGAGTTCGAAAAGTGAGTTACAGAATCGCAAGGCTGTCTTGTATAATACATCATTAATTTATATAAATATAAAGTATTTACAATATCCTAAAGCTACAAAAAGCTTATATATTTTGATGAATTTAGATGTTAAAGCTACCGAAATGAGAACTATTTTATTCACTGCTATTTAATCATATAATAAAAGATTTCATTTGTGTCCTTAATTATTATACTCTTATCGTTAATAAGATTATAAATAATGGCTCTTAAATAAGCGATACCACAATTAATATCATAAAATGAAATATATATCGTTAACTTAAAGAATAGTCACCTAATACAGACTAATGTAACAAACTATTTGAACTAAACTGCTATTAGTGAAATCACTAAAGACCTCTCCATAGAAATTCTAAACTTGGTATGATTAAACGATAATTAGAAGAAAAACACCATACTCAAAGTCGTACATTAATGAAAGTTAATAGTGGAACATGGTTTAATGGTTGCAGCTCCTTACAAACATTGTGTAAAATAAAAAACTTGGCGATTAAAAGTGTCGGAGAGTTTATTGTCCTTTATATATATACGAGTATATATATATATATATATATATGTGTGTGTGTGTGTGTGTGTGTGTGTGTGTGTGTACTGTGGTTTGTTTGTTAAGTATAAAAGTACCAACGACAATTTAAAACAATTTAATTACTTAAAACAATTCGGATAAATTTTCGAACAATATTGTTAACGTAATAAAATTCCCCACGAAAAGGTATAAGTTTTATTTTAATATCCCTTTATACCCACTCATTAAGTTTTAACGAAGCGTCCCGTGTAATGTGAGAGTCATTAAGTTATTTCCTCAACCGCTCCAATATACAAGTTAAATTTCATTATTTTCATATTATTCGTTAATTTGTACAGAATTGTCCTTTAATATGTTTATTGCGAAGGCTTTTTCATTTCAGGCTTTTGTAACTGTTGTTAAATAATTCTTTAATATTGCTTTTTAAAGGAATAACCGACGCTTAAAGAAGTATTATAACCGGCGCCGTCTATGAAATATTAACTAAAGCAAATGCACAAGCCCCTATAAAAATACCTAATCTAAGGGCCGATTTACATTATCTTAGTGTTTAGGAGAGTATTTTAGTACAAGTTGAAAGGCAAGTTCTTTAGTGCTTTAGTGCGTTGCGAGTGAACGTTTACATTTCTTCCAGTAGAGTATCATTACAGCGCCACAATGAACGCGCAACGACGTCGGCAAATACGCTCTATTCTACGCAAAATACTAACTATAGTTATGGAAAAAATAGAAGACGAGATTTTATTCGAAATAAATAAACTAAATATAAATAATAAATAAAATAGCTTCTTTTAGGGCAGTGTATGCCGAATGCCTAGCCTGTTTGTTTTTGTATAAATTGTTTTTAACGTTCCACAAACATTCGCGAACAACATATTCCGACACAAATCTGATAGTTGTATCTTCCGACCATTTAGCCATCTTTAAAAATCAAAAAACACGCACGCGTTTCACGGCACTTATGCACTATCCTAAAGATTTTACTAAATTACGTGTTTACACACAACGAGGGAAGAACTCGGGGGGTGCGCGGGCGCGGGAGGGGTATCACTTGAAACAAAAATAAAAAGCGATTCTATTTTGATTCAACTTGAAAGTCAAGTAGAACCGTACTAAAGCAAGTAGCGTTTACATGTTTCAACTAAAGCACTATCCTAAACACTAAGATAATGTAAATCGGCCTTTAAATGACTATTCAAGTACGCACAACCAATAAGTCGTCTAAGTGCGGAAACTAAGTCCACACTACATGTGTACATACATACACAATTTATACATGGACTCATATAAAAACAATTAAAAATAATTGGCAATGTTTAAGCGTGACGCCCTTCGGTCGTGCTTAGCTGTGGCACGAATAGCTCTTATAGCTTAGCTTTAATTAATACTTGATTGTCCAGTGAAGGTAAAAGAAAGGAAACCACCACGCTTTAGACCAGTGATGCCCAACCTTTTTTGTGCCCCACCTAAGCCTATATTAAATTCTTATGCCCCCAAGATAAGAAACTCAAATGATAGGAAGCAATTACTAGGAAATTGTTAAAGAAACACAGTAAGTTAATACAACCAAGGTCTAATTACGGAAAACTTAATATTATGTATCAAGGCGCACAAATATTTAATACATTGCCACCCAGATTAAAAGAAATAAAACCTGTTTACAAATTTAAAAAACTTTTAAAAGTACATATAATTAACAACATACCTATAAAATAACAAAAATATAAACAAACATATTCTATATCTGTGTCTGTAACAATCGTAAAAGTTTAATATGAATTAATGGAATAATTATTAATCTATTTACAAAACATCAAAAAGCTATCCTAGCATTTACTTATGTCTGCGAACGAGCGTCTTAGAAATTATTACTATTCATTGTCACATAATGCCTGTTGTAACATCGATGCGACCTACCTGCACTTTTGTAACAAATATGGTACATAATATTGTTAGAAACTAATATTTTTATTTTATATAGTGTATTTTCAAATAATTTCATAACACGATGTACATAACTAACTTACTCTAAATTTTCTCGCTAAGTGAATGTAATTCTTTGAGAAATAAAGTATCTTTGAACCGAAGTAAAGTTTTAAAAACTGCAATTCAAATTCCAAATTAAAAAGTCCATTGGTCCACAGCCTCGAATCGAACCTACGACCTCATAACACTGCTCTGTACCCGCATATATCAAGTACAGAAGAAAGTTTATTAACATCCAAATGCACTTAAAATCATTACCGAGCTGCAACAATAAACACATAACTTACAAATAGACATACGATTTATGGCATAGCTGTTTGAAAAACTTTTAAAAATACTTTGAGAAATATTTGAAAAGGTACAAACAAGTATTTCAGGTGAGCGAGTAAACATAGGCGGTAAATCACCAAGTTTAGATATATTGTTACAACACAGTTGCAAACTGAGATACCGATATGTGCACATTATATTCACCGTACGAATTTATATGGATTTCTAAGCGTGAAAAGGAAACGGACAAAGACCAATGCTTGTTTTATATTGGAAAGGTTCATCTATTCCTATACATGCGAAAGCATGGAGGGCTTGCATTTCATTGGTTTGTGTTTAAGAGCATGGAGTGCGTGCATTTTGATATTTGGTTCGTATTCTGGGAGCAAGACATACAGCATCCACAACTAAGGTTTACCTTCCTACCATAAACGATGATTTCAAGATTTTACATAGCATAAATCCGAGAATTAATATCTTAATATATATAAATTACGTGTCACGTTGTTTGTCTGCTATGGACTCATAAACTACTGAACCGATTTCAATCAAATTTGCACACCGTGTGCGGTTTGATCTAACTTAAAAGATAGGATAGCTTACATCTCAATTTATACCCGCAATATTATTTTATATACGTATATGAAAAAGCATGGTGGTCCCCATGACTGGTGTTCTCCTACCGTTTCCCTTGAATAGGTAACTAAAACCTTAGCCACAGCAACGCTTGGCTGGTCTAATAGTATAATATATAATAATGTATTATTGTCAAATGAATAAACACTTTTTTATTTATCTCACCTGCACTCTTCTTAGTTATTACCAATAGATACGATATGGAACAGAAAGCATATGTATAACTGAGGAAAACCTCAGTTCGCTTAGCAGACAAAGGGTCTCAATCATATCTGCTGGAGTTTCTGCTGAAATTGTGTCATATGAAACAGTGTTTGTTTATAAATAAGGTCTGCGACGAAAAACAAAATTAAACAAATGATGACAAAGTTTCTTCCAGACAACCCAAACATAAATAATATAAACATGAAACATTAAATACAAGGCAGCACTTAAAACTAAACTAAACTACTCAATATAAAAATACATAAAGGTAAAAATAGCAACGGCTACAATGTTGTTAGTTGTTTCTTTAATGTAAATTTAGTCTGCGAGGTCTGGACGGCTACAGACAGAGTACTCCACAATCGAACGGCAGTATATGAACTATGGACTATACGATCAAAGTTGTTTCCCGGCTATGATATAATGGTCTAAGATCCCGATATACAACGACCTTCACCGAGATGCTTATTTAATGAAACGTATTTTATATTTAATTTAATATGTCCATAAATATAATCCATATGGGTTGCCTAGCAAATTTCAGTCCAGAGTATGTTTAATTAATATTTAAAAAAATATATTTTTTTATAATTTGCAATAAATTTTTTTCAATCAATATTTTTAATCAGGGTAGTATTATATATGTATCACTATAACTTTCTTTTTTACTAAACAGAACTGAGTCAAAAAGTAAGAAGTAAAAGTAAAACATAATGTACACTTACGACTCGTCAGTAAAGAAATAAGTCTCTACGACCTCTTATAAAATATTGTGCGTAATTTTTATAACAACTCCAAAAGCTCTGATAAACATTCGGAATAGTATTATTATTATTATATTATTACAAATGCAAGAGCTTCCTATATATTTAAACGTAATAGAAACTGTATGGTTTCACTCAAAGCATAGTTTTTCTTTTCAAAATTTAAAAATTTCATTCAGAAAGCTTTAAAATAAAAATTGACGAATTAAAAGTGCTTTGTTTTTTATTATTTTGCTTTGACGTTGGTTTATACACTGCAAGCTTCATTTCCTTTTGTCGTACCCTTTCCACTACTCTATTAGTGATGTTTTAAGTAAAACAAACGTGTAAATTCACGCAATGTTACCGAACAGTGTACAGTTTTGGCACAGAAGCCGGTACAAGTAGCAATCTCAACTAAATGCTGCCATTAAACCAACTTGCCGCGATTTCAAACTGAATTAAAACGATGCTTGTTTCAGCGGAATTGGCTAAAGAGGTGTTTTTAAATATTTTGTTTGCGAAACAATTATATAAACTTTACGTATATATCTATTTATACATACGTTACCAACCGACATTTCACTTAGCTTAGTGTATACTTACACACACTTCATGATCTCTAACATTATTATTATTTTAAATCGTTAAAATTTAACAAGGATTTAAAGTTTAAAAACTTTTAGCATTTTATAGAATACTAGCTGACCGGGCAAACGTCGTTTTGCCATGTATATCATTTATAATAAAAAAATAGGGGTTGATCGTAGAGGAGTGAAAGTTAGGGGTTGTATGTATTTTTAATGCTGTATCATAAAAAAATAAAACCAGCAAAAATAAAATAAATACATTTAGGGGTTTAACGTTTAGGGGGATGAAAAATAGATGTTGTCCGATTCTCAGACATACCCAATATGCACACAAAATTTCATGAGAATCGGTTGAGCCGTTTCGGAGGAGTTTAACTACAAACACCGCGACACGAGAATATATATTTGTGCAAATATAATTAAAAACAAGTTTATTTTTCATTCATTCCTATTTATGGCGAATAAAATTTTATTAATAAGTAACATTTTTTTTTTATAACGGTAACGCTATTTACCGTTTTGTATTGGATACCCACAACACAGAGACAAGCTTAAATTATTGTTTAATAAGTTCCGACTGGAGTACCACTACAGAATATTGTATATTTGAGAAGTCAGAAAAACCTTAAATCTTGTTTTTTTTAATTCAGTAGTTTCTAAGATCGTTTGAATATTATTTTGCACATGCAAGTAGGCTTTCGCGCAATATTTTCACAGTTCAATATTTTATGATATAAAGGCAGCTGAATGAAAATTTACACGTCTCTATATTGTTGTTTATGGCACTCTCTGGTCTAACAGTGATCTGTAGCCCGCGGGCGTGATCATAATATTCTAAACAATATTTAATAGACTGCAAAAATCAGATTTTTCTACAGAAATAATAGTCAAACATATAAATATGACGGCAGTAAGATATTCGTATAAAAGTTTTGGATCCAGATATTTTTTATGTACGCATGCATTTTTTGTCTTTTGAAATAATACGAGTATATAATAGACGTGAAAATAAAGACATCCTTTTTATATATATTCTTTTTTTTATTTATTTTAAGTGAATATTTCTAAATTCTAAAGTAATGTAAAGTAAAAAATCATTTAATCATATAGGTATCATAATTTACACTTATGACTCGTCAGTAAAGAAATACATATTAATGCTTCTAAATTAACATTTACTGCCAGTTCTCAAATCAAGGGCGTAGAACGGGAGAGAAGAACTGGCAATAAACTCTGCGCCATTCTTTTTATTCGCCAAATTTTTTTTTACACAACGTTTGTAAGGAGTTGCAGCCATTACACCATGTTCCACATGACATATCAAGTAATTAATAATAATAACATAAATTAAAAAAAAAACAAAGACTTGTCCTCTCAGCAGGAGGCATGGAGGAGTAGCCTGAAGGATGCTACCTTCCCTAAAGCTGGCGTCTGTAACTTTACCCTTACATAAAATGTTTACATTTTTTTAATAAAACATGCCTAGAGGTATAAAACTAAATTTGATTTAAAACCTAACCTCCCGTCGAGACGTTGTAAAATAAACAGATTCTCAGATAACTGGCAACATTTTACTGCCAATAACATGTTTAATAAGTTTGCCAGTAAAACGTTTTTATGTGAAAAGGTTCGCCATGGAGGCATTAAGCGATACATTCGTTCCTATTTGACAATGTGTTTTTGCTTTTATGGCTTCTCAATGAAACATTTCAGTACTGAATATAGCAAGATTAGTTGTTCAGCATTTCTCCCCTTTTTTGTGCACTGTTTGCATATTGCGGGTAACTCTCGATCAGCGTTCGATGCTTGTGGCAACAATGGATTTATTATTCGTGTGGGCAATAAATACATACAGGTTTAAATATAAATAAAAATGTGTTTATTCATTATAAGCACATATGCATTACAATGTGTAAGATTTGGGAACCCTTTTAAGTAAAAAAATACCTGTGTCAGGGTTCCCAGCTCTTCCATAACAAACTTAATTATAAATTCCTGATTATATTTTTATATATATAATTTAATTACATCTTTTATTTTATTTATTTTTCAACTGTTATCAACACGCCTGAGTGCATGAGTGTGTGGGTGCAAATGTGTGAGTGAATGAATAAAGTGTGTAACTAGGTCTCAGAAGCATTTCTAACACTGCGTAAGGTGTGTTCATTTTTTTTCGGTTTATAAAAGCATTAGGAGGAGATTGGTACGCCTAAGACGTTAAAAATTCGACGGTGCGTATCAAACCTAAAAGTCTGATATCCTACTTGCCAATAAACAAAAATTATAAAGAAATATACAGAAAGACCGCTGGTAAAGTTGTGCCGATATCAAAATGTTTTTTAGTACTTACACCAGTCTGTAATATATGCCAAAACAATCAATTATTCTAAAACGTAAGATACTTCAGCTGTAATATTTCATTCCCCCAAAAAAACACCTAATTAAATCTCTAGGAGAAAATAATTTTGCGAGCCGTAACGATTTCGCCACAATCACAATATAAAAATATTATTTGGCAACTACGCCGACGGCTGTGATAGTTACTATGATTTAATATAAAGTATTTAAGTTCGTCCATTCAAAAAAGCAGAAATTTAAAAGGAAACGCCGCTCATAACTTTGATCAGGAGCCAAGAATAATCCGTACCTGAAAGGTTCCCAATTCACATCTTTTGGCACGAATTCTTAAACTGTCCCGAGTGAGGTTATAACGTATATACGGTATGCTGCGGCGTCTTACAAACTTTTCTTGATACTGTTGGAACTCGAACCAAATCTATTCCGGGGTTGTATACCCAAACTCATTGAAAATACATAGATAAAGAAAACACTTTTTAACTGGATTAAAGTTTTAGATAGAAATTATTTTACATAATTTTAAATTTAACCGACGTTTTGCTTACTTTACAGCGTGCGTGGTCACGGTGACTGAAGACAAAAGGTGTTGAATGTCAAAAAAGTATCACAGCTGTAGAAGAAGTTGCATTATCTGTATTTATTTCCCCGGAGTTGGTATCGACTAAACGATGGAGGGTTTTGGCAGAAATGGCTCATGGTGTCCTCTATTTTCGCGGAATGTTTATTTTGAGATTTTAATTTGAATATATTGGATTCCAGGTGTTGGACAATTTTAGGCCGTCTTCTCTATTGAAATTGGGGTGTTTTTTGATTTCAATGCCTTCGCGTACCAATCTTGGGAAGAATCTAAATTGAAATTCATAGATAATTTAAGTGAGATTGAATCGGATAATAAATATAGCCCTGGTCGCTTTTATATTAGTAACACATACAATTTTACTTCTGGCGGGTGTATATGTCACCGTAAAATTGTAAACACCGTTAGATTGTAATCTATTATTATTCGGTAGATTGTACTCTATCAAAGTGAAACCGTCAAATTACTATCTAAAATTGTCAACTGTCCGAAGGCTGTCCCCGATTGGGCGGCTTTATAGTAGACCGTTAATTAGTAATCCGTTAAATTGTAAGCAATACGCTGAGGTTCACAATCTTTCGACAGTTTATAATCTCGCGAGATAGATTACAATCTAACGCTATTTACAATTTTACGTTAACATATACAAATACCAGAGCTTTGGTGCGTTGGCCTTCCAGACGTTTCGATCGACCGTTATATTCTGACTGAAGGAATAGAAACATGTTGTATGTATACACTTGTGGACTGTACTTATATGTGCCAGTCTAAAATCGAGAATTTAACAAGACTATTAATGTGTCATTCTTTATGTCAGAGTTTAATTCTAGCATGTAAGGTGTTCTGGAATTCGTTAAATCTAATATATAAAATTCTCGTGTCACAGTTTTCGTTGCCATACTCCTCCGAAACGGCTTGACCGATTTTGATGAAATTTTTTGTGCTTATCCGGTATTTATGAGAATCGGCCAACATCTATTTTTCATCCCCCTAAATGTTAGGGGTAGTCCACCCCTAAATTTTATTTTTTTTATTTTTTAGACAAAATTTTTAATTTTATATATTTTTTATGATACAACATACAAAAATACATACAACCCCTAACTTTCACCCCTCTACAATCAACCCCTATTTTTTTATTATAAATGATATGGCAAAACGAAATTTGCCCGGTCAACTAGTAAAATATACGTATACTAGCAGACTGGCCAAGCGTTGCTGTGGCTAAAGTTTTTATTATATTACATAGTAGTAACCTACCTATTCAAGGGAAACGGTAGGAGAACACCAGTCATGGGGACCACCATGCTTTTTTGGTGGTTATGCCATTAAATTGTAGCTTATGTGAAACGTTGGTCAGTACTTTCAACACAGCGCCATCTGTTAGAATTATTGTGACTATCAAATAATAAACAAATATTTTGCATAATATTGCGGATATAAATTAAGTAAGCTTTTCTATCTTTTAAGTTAGATCAAACCGCACACGGTGTGCAAATTTGATTGAAATCGGTTCAGTAGTTTATCGGACAAACAACGTGACACGTAATCTATATATATTAAGATAGAAAAGTTAATTTTAAGTCGTAATAATATGTCAAAAACATAACATATATAATACAGTCTCGAGTTTTCATAGTAATAGTTATTCAAAGGAATAGTGTACTGGAAATTTTGCCTACAAGTCTGCCGTCAGGTAGGCGCTCAGGCACACGTTAGCAAGCGAAGTAATTAGTCGGCCGAGACTTCACTGCCGTAAATAAATTACACCTAAGAAATCGTTTTACGTCTAAGAGATTTAAAGGTTGTAAGAACCTTTGAAAATGAATCGTGGCTTACGTTTTGGTAAGCATTATTTGAGCCCCAATTTCATTTCTAAAGCGCGTTTAAATTTTTAGGTTATTGCGAGTAAATAGGGGTGAGTGAATGAATGAAAATTTTAATACAATTTTGTTTAAGTTTCCACGTGTCGAACGTTTAATGATATATATATTTTGTTTAATTTGGGTACAAATTTAAGTTTTTTCTATTCTATGCATGATGACGCGTAACATCAGTTAAATTAAGACATGAAAGACATTGATTGTATTGTTGTAGTCTGTATTCGATATATGTCATAGAAAATTATTCAGGGTAACAGCTGACTTACCCCATGCCTCATTGGGGGTTCATGGAACTAGCAACATAGCTATGTTGCACAGTAAAATTTGAATAGATTAAAAAAAAACATATATTTTATAATATGTTATATGAAGAATAATTATTTTTATTCATTTTGAAATTGGATTCCAAAAGTATATTTTAATTTTCAAACAATTGGTACTAAGAATAATTGTAAGTTATATGAGCATTTAACATTTACGTTATATGTTTTTTTACTTTAATAAAATAATAAAATAAAAAGCCTTTTATTTCCCAATATAGTTAATTAATAAGGTACATTTCTTTATGTGGTTTTCTAAACCTTTGCAAAAACTTAACAAAATCTATTAGTAAATGAATAAATATTATGACTATATTTCTATCATGCTAAGTATTATTATTTACAGTTTTTGATATTTTAATTCTTGTATAGGAACCCCTCTTCAGGTGAAGGCCTCTTCCAGCTTTTGCCATTTTTCTCTATTTTGCGCTATGTGCTGCCATTTGGGGCCAGCTATTTTTTAATATCTTCTTCTTTTTTACTTTAATATAAGTACTTAATATTTGTCTGGATATATAAAGGATTGTAAATGCTTTTGTTTTCAAATTCAGCCCTGCGATTCTGTAACTCACTTTTCGAACTCACACAGCGGTTTTCGCATCGGCGGTCGCTCTGAAATAAGTCGTGAAGCAGTCATTTTATGATTTGGCATTCTGATAAACAATAAACTACAAGCTCCCACCTTTTCAGAATGCCAAATCATAAAATGACGGCTTCACGACTGATTTGAGAGCGACCACCGATGCGAAAACCGCTGTGTGAGTTCGAAAAGTGAGTTACAGAATCGCAGGGCAGAACCTTTATTTATCCGTTTTTTATCGTCCTCACTCCGCCAATAAAAACTAGAGTTTTTGTCATCAAGTGATTGATCGAAGACTAGTGTTTCAAAGCCAAACATTTGCTGTGAACTATTATCTTATATCACAACTCACACAAAATATATTTATTATGTCCCCGAACACTGTACATGATAACAAATAATGCTCAAATACAAGAAAACGATAAGAGTATACACAAACACGACGCAATATTTGATCCTAGTTCTTATTATAATGATCATCAACTTCTTTCATCCGAAAGAGCTACGAGTCTGTCTGTTTCTTTCTATCTATTCTTAAAAGGTCGGCAACGCCCTTGCGAGCCTTCTGGCAGCGTGAGTATCCATGGGCGGTGGTATCACTTAATATCAGGTAAGCCTCTTTCCCGTTTGCTCCCAGTTCTATAAAGAAACTCAATACCAAATGAATAAAAACATAGTTGCATTTTAGTCTGTTCCATAAATTTAAACAATTCTAATTGTAATCAATTTTTGTGTTTATAAGCTAGTAAATCTCGTTCAGTTGGTCATCAAATGCTTTCGATTCAGTTTTAAGATTCGTAAATCTATTTATAGATAACCCATCACATGAGATGCTGTAATCTATTGTAATGATACACGTTTACCACGATCATCGAATCCGTGTGATCCCATGGGATGTAAGCTAATCAATCTAACCGGCCATTACAAACCAGCTATTAATCTAAGCCAGCATTGACTGAGCGCAAGTTATACCGACATTTATTGCTAAGTATCGACGGATTTTGTGGTAGACAATTTGTGTTAGTGTATGTAGTGTCGACAAATGAATGACACTAAGGAAATATAAAAGGGTGCGTGTACTTATGTACGCGCGTAAGAAGTTATAATTAAAAATAGTTTTTGATTGCATGAAAATAATTAATTACAATTAAATAATCAAAGACTGGAAAAGGAGTCATTAAAGTCAATAAAGTTCAGTTTACATTTGAAAAATTAAATAAATAAATATTTATTATTATTCTCTTACATTAAGTGTAACATAAATTCTATTATTATTCGAATGTTGTTTTTAAATTATGTCCAATGCCGTAGCATCTTCCGTGGGCAACTTCATTCTGCTTATTTTGTGTAACGGTGCGCGCGCATCGTAAAATTTCACTCTCATCAATTTTTCAAAAATGAGCGTAGCATGCAATATTTTTTGTATACTAAATTAAGAATGTATATGACAAACTGAAACTTATAATAGGATGAAGGTGTAACTGGATATCATAGGACACTTTAAGCACTCAGCCAAACTTTTTTGCCAACTGAGGCTTGGCAGAGCCCGGCCGTATGGTCACCTGCCAAGTCATAATTGCTGCCTGGAAACTGAGCCGGCTTTATTGACAGTTTCTTGGCAAGAGCCAATTTAATTACGTGCCAATTTTTTCAGTCACCGCAAGTCTGGCCAAGTACGAACTTGGAATCTTTTTCAGTGATATAAACAAAAATATACAGCACTGAGGATAAGCATATAAATATTACATCAGAGATGTTAAACTGCTTAGTTACATAGAGGTCTTATTTTGCATACTACTAAAATCTTGAATAGTTCTGCAAATTAAGAAATGTGCTAAAAAATTTAGGCAAATAGTAATTGTATTGTTTATGAAAGAGAACGTAAATAAATACTATATTCTCTCTACTCTCCTACTACTACTAATAAATACTCTTTAAATAATTCAATATGGACAAAGAGAAAGAGTATTTACATCTATACTCCATAATATTAATATCATAAAAACAGAAAAAAACTTTATATTGAGCAGTACTGTCCCAGCAGTCGTAGGTTCGAAACTGTGCACCAATGGACTATCTCTGTGCGCATTTAATATTCGCTCGTAAGGAAATTATTGTAAGAAAACCAGCATGCCTTAGATTGAAAAAGTCGATGATGTATGTCAGACAGCCTGATTAGAACAACACAAATAATCACAGGTACTGACCTAATAGCGCGTTGTAGCGGCACTGGTTTTTTAAAAATGTTTTTTGTGATACAAATGAGTACAAGTTATACTGCAAATTTATTTTTGCGAAAAAATTAAATAGCGCGACTCAGTTGCTTTAATTTAACATAAAGAGATTGTAAGTCTACGCGCGATATAATATTTTTACACAGGGCTATATGATAAGCGCCAAAGCGGAGAATACAGTTTATCGCGCGGCTTTGTCCGAAGTTGTGGGGTTGATACGAGTTTTATGACATAGTCGCGGTTCTGCATGGTACACAACGCTATGTAAATTAGCAAACATATTGATTGCTCTTTCTGAACCTAGTTATACAAAAAGGGATTGTTTGCCTTACCATAAATGTATGTTTCTTTATGTACCTCAGTATGTCCCTACTAATACTTTAATAATATGGTGATTCAGTATCTAAGTGGTATTTAGATTTACTTAGAAGAAGATCACCACCGAGGAACTGCTTCGAATAGCACTAGAAACACAACAATTACAGTTATAACAGCCAGCCTTTAGTCTTAAAGTGTAAATAATAAGTAATCAACAATTCTAAATTTCATATCACAAACAATAAATGATTTGTGCATCAAATTTAATACCTTTAATCCGGACTTGGTTTACTATAAGTGACAGTTAAACAAGAACCGGTTCTGCAGAAGAAATTTTGACAATATATTAACTAAAATATTTAACTGAAAACTTTATGTATGTTAAAGAATTTTTAGAAATAAACCAAGCTATTAAGTATGTGATTCACAATTACATATTAAATAATACATTTGTTTATTCGTTATAAGTACATATTCATTATAAGGGTATGTTATATGGGACACAGGTATGTTTTCCTTAAAAGTACCAACAATATGATACCTTGTTAACCTATAGATTTACTTAACTGCCAAATATAAGCCAAAATACGTGTTCCCAATTCCATTTTCAAGATCTTGTGCAATCCAATTTCTAATGTTCAAAGAACTTTATTTCTCATTACAAAAAATTATGTATTTTATTTACATGAGAAACTTAATATATACGAATGAGATACACGTTGCCATCAGCCGTCACAATTTTAGTCTACTACGCTCATTCTGATATGTATCTTAATGCCCTTTTGAATTGGTTAAACGCGCTAATATTACGAATTTTAGACGGTAATTGATTAACTCTAACATATTGCTATCCGCTCGTAGCGTCTGTATGTATCAACCCGCCTTCCGCTGCACACGCTTTAGGTACAACGACAATGTATGTTACATCCCAAACATGCTTATATTAATGAAACGTTTATCAAAGTTTATATTGTCTGCTCTAAATTGCTTCTACAGTGTACATAAAGATGGAATGATGGCTTAATCTCTCAGCACGTACTAGGGTAGAATTGATTAGTCGTTTGTAATATATACCAAGTTTAAGTTACCACTAACACTACTATTACTACAAGTTCTTGGGTCTGGGCCTCAGATTTATGGATTTATTTCGTGATCAATCGTTGTTTATAGTAAGCAAATATGTGATCAATCTACTGACACACGCCAACCCTTTGGAACTAAGGTATGGCGGTTTTATTTTAATTTATTTTATTCTCAAAGGCTTTTTATGAATAGTGAGATTTATAAGCGAAATCAAAATGATACAAATACAAAAGGGTAAAGATACAAGGAAGAAGTGGCTATTTGATACCTTCTTCGTTGCTAGCATCTTTCATCATTTTAAAATTGATACAATACATGTTTACAATATATAAAAAAACAAAGGCATGGCGGTTTCCTCGCGATGTTTTCCTTCACCGTATGAGCAAATGTTAAATGCCAACATAGGCAGAAAGTCCATTAGTGCAAAGGCGGGGATCGAACCTACAACCACAAGGATGACAGTCGCACACTGAAGCCACTAGACCAAACTGCTCTACATAAAACATAAAACCTGATATTGAAGATATGATGAAAAATGGTCTTCGTGTAACATCAAAACTAGCACGGATTTTTATTATAAATTCGACTTTATTTTATATTTCACTCGATTGAAGTATATACATCTCCTTAGTTCCGTTTAGTTATGTTTAAGGAAGATAAAAATTAGAAGTGTGTTTTTCTATTTATCCTTGAATTGAAATCAAATCTACTTTTTATTTAAATAAAAATATATGTGGGTTACAGTTCCTTACGATTTCCTTGTAAACCAAAATCTTGCCTAAAAGAAAACCTAAAGAGTGTAGGAGAGATAAATTATTGAAAAATAAAAATAATATTCAGGCTTTCTAGTTTCTAGTTCACTCACCCTATTTCTCCGTCAAATTCTAGGTCCTACTACGTCAAAAGTCTTGTCCTTACTTCTGTCCCCTATCCCACTCCGTCATATACAATAATATAATATAATTATATCTGACATATATACGTTTTTAAATGTGTCTGACATGCTTATAAAAATTATAACTAAAACCGTTATATACTTAATAATATATTATAATCTTTTTTTGCCAAGATCTCCGTAAACCATCTATAATTAAAACCATCGTGGTTATGTACCACCAATAGATTTTAAATGTAGATAGTGGATTATATCATATTTTTAAACTAAGCGAGAACTTATGCAGGCTTTGTAATAGTAAAAAGTTATTATCAGAGCATCTTAGTATGTCTCATACATGCTAAACAAAATGTTTTGAAACATTATTATTTATTTCAGCGAGTTATTTATGAGATATGCAAACTCAACATCTGTGGGATTTCAAAAGTATCATAAAATACACTAAGCAGAAAACGTATTCATAAAAATTAGGGATGTGGACGTCTTCCTGTATATCGATAATTGAATTCTAACTCGGTCTTCGACTTCGACATTTGAGCACTTTATTTACTTTATTTAGACGATCTTTCATTACCCATATGTATACTCTTTAATCACGGCTCTATAATTTAAAGAACGATAAAACCTTACGGTATTGAAGTATTTAAATATTCGTCAAAAATGAGAACACTAATATTGATCGCCGAGATATTGGCGACTTTGTCGTGCAAAAATATCGTGAACGAACAACACTGATAGTAGAAAAATTCAAAGATACGTTTTCGCAGCGTCTGCGGCAAACGACAGCTAAATATGTTAAGGACGGGACGCTCGAAGACACCAGTGATGCTATACTTTGCATCTAGAGTGGCCAGTAATGTAAGCTAGACGAGATATAGTTGAGCTTGCAAATATTCATGAGTAACTGAATTTGTACGTACCAGAATTTGTCTAAAGGATTTTTTTTACAAAGGATACAACGAAAGTAACAATAGTAGCAAACATGTATGCGGTTTTAGACTTTCTTTGTCTTGACTTAGTCAATAACAGAAATGCTGTCATCTAAGTTCTCTCAATATCTGTAGATAGCGCTGATGTTGCAAACTTGAAGTAATGTGGTACGGAAACTTAATATCGGGATCGCTACTAGATTACATGGTAGCTTTACATGTACGCGCCAAAAATAAAATTACTAACGTAGTAAAAAAACACAATACAGTTATTATGAGTAGAAATATTTTATTTGTAGTATTTTTTGCTGATTAAACATTACAAACTGTTGTTTACTAAATTTGAAAAATAATGTCTAATTAAACAATTTATATTTAAAGTCTTTATTTGATGACCCTTTTTATGTTTTTATAAGATATGTAAAAACCAGACATATTTATTCAAGAATTGTCAAAATCAATTTATAGAAGACAAAAAGTATCATGAAAGTGAAACCATTATGTAGAGATAGCCTAACCAATTCTCGACACGATTCGTATAGCAATAGCGATCGGGAATCCATTGAAATTCCAACAATAATGATAACATGATCCCCGTATCCGCGGATAAGATTCTGGAGCCGAGCCACACGTCCCTAACGTACGAACAGGAAACATTCGCCACCGTGACCGGAAACACAAATCGAACTTGTCACTACTGCTAAGACGCTTATGTCATACGTCTTGCAATATCGGAAATATATTACGATTATTTTTCCGACCCTAATGTCGGCCAATAGAATTGCACCATTCGACGTCACGTGGTACAACCTACATGGTATTATACTGAAATTTTTTTCTGAAAATTTTCTCTGGTCGTTGCTTCAAGAAAAGTATTAAGTAGTTGTTTTATTCATTATGAAATTCTTATTTGTTAACTGTACATTTCGTCTCATGGTGCAATTCTATTGGCCGACATTTGGGTCGGAAAAATAATCCCCCGAATACCACTCGAGCTTCAAAATTATCTGGTATTTCCCTCAAGGTTCGTTGCAAACAAATATAGTCGTCATGACGACTATATTAATTGTTTGCAACGAACCTATCGGGAAATACCCGATAATTTTGAAGCTCTTGTGGTATTACATATGAGTATACGTAGGTATATTATATGGATAGAAATATTTAAAACGTCTTTGTTCTGATATAAAATATTTTTAAATTTAATTTATAGCCCTAATGTATCAATACAGATGAATACAGAATTTATACAGGATACAGAATGGAAAGAAATTATTATTAAAGCAAGAAATTTGTGTTATATAAAATTTATTACAAACTCAAGTAAAATTTACTTCGAAATGTTTGTTAAACTAATTTCATTTACCTTGTTATTGTTAATGTATCGATAAAATCTTTAGTTACCAAAACAAAGTAATACAGAAAGTCGCGGGCTTTAGCTAGAATAAAATATTAATATAGTTTCAAGTCGCGATTTCTTCGAGGTAGGTATTAACTTTCAGGAGAGAATAAATAAAATTGCATTTGAATCTAACCATATTTTAGCGGAAAGCATTTCAAAATGGCATCCGCTCTGGCATAATCTTCTTTATATTCGTTCATCGTGCCAGAGACGGGCTGGACGGGGAAATGAATGCACTGTCATCGTGTGCTGCGGTGAAAAATGCTAGACTATTAGCAACGTGCCATGGCACTGTCTGGGGTATATCTCTAATAGTACTATTATGTGGGGAGAATGTGAATGATATTATATTTTTCTTTAAGGCTGTTAGACAATATAATGGGACTTTGTAGGATACGATATGTTGTGTGTCGTCCTTACATTTGTAGTTTGTATAATTCTAATAGCATTTACTCGTTTTTATTATTATAACGTGTAACTTAACTGTAAACTGTGTGACGCAGTGAGACAATTTCTAATTCCATTTTATTTTTTTTATAGAACAGGGGCAAACGGGCAGGAGGCTCACCTGATGGAAAGTGATACCGCCGCCCATGGACACTCTCAATGCCAGAGGGCTCGCGAGTCCGTTGCCGGCCTTTTAAGAATTGTTACGCTTTTTTCTTGAAGGACCCTAAGTCGAATTGGTTCGGAAATACTTCAGTGGGCAGCTGGTTCCACAGTGGTGGTGCGCGGCAAAAACTGCCTTGAAAAACGCCCAGTTATGGAACGGCGGACGTCGAGGTGATACGGGTGGAATTACATATTCTGCCTCGACGTCCGATGATGAAATTCAGCTGCAGGTATTAATCCGAACAACTCCTCTGAACACTCTCAATGGTAAATGCGGTAGAAGATGCAGAGTGACCCCACATCTCTACGCAACGCTACGCCGCTCGGAAAACTAGCAAGCCGCTCTAACATTATTTCTTACAGATTTGATTTATAATTTAGATAACATGATGCAGAAGCTCCAAAAACAAATCTGTACACGACAATTAAGTCGAAACAGCAACAATTCTCAAATTCTCGCGACAATTACTGACTTTTTCAGCGTCGAGTGCCAAGTGGCGATGTAGGTGGTGTACATGCTGTAATTAAATGCTTGCTTGCCAACTCTGACTCTGGACGATAATATTAATACGGGCTTATAAGTGCCATTATATCGAAACGGGTGTTTTAAAATTAAATAATACTTAAAACATAATATAAAAAACTCTGGCATCCTTTATTAGATATAATGGCTTTATTATTCCTCTTTTATATTAAATATGTATATTATAATGGTCAATGCATCTTACAATTTATTATATACTTAGTCTAGCCATAAATACTGTTACAATTAAAAATAAACAAAATATTACATTTGAATTTGGAATCTGTCATTTGTAGATTGTTCATTGGGTTGTCTCATTTTGGCGCCAATACATTGTACGAGATATTTTGCGATATTAAAATGGAGTGGGGTGATAAAGAGAACCGAATCGCATTACAAAAAGTAGGTATGGAGCCAAATGCAATTTTTAAAACTCTCCATACGCTTGGTATTAGTAAAATATTTGTGTATTAATAGGTACAATGAGACCTCCTCTGTTTGTGACAGAAAAAGATCTGGCCGTCCACGTAGTGGTCGTACCAAAAAGGTGGTCAAAGAATTAAGGGAAAGAATTCGAAGACATTTTGTCCGAAAGCAAAAGATTCTATGTCGCGTATTTTAAAAGATGACTTAGGACTTGTATAATAGACGTACTGGTCATTTTTTTAACTGATAATTTAAAAAATAATAGGGTGGTAAAAACGAAACAACTACTGAAGCGGTACGTACAGGGAGGTCACAGATTGGCAGTGAAGAATTTTCCCATAGAACGCGTGCTTCTATTGATAACTAACTAACGTTTAAAAAATAAATAAATACAGTCCGTATTGTAGCCGATGGAGACCACTTCGAAGAAGCTTTTTATACTTTAAATTGTTTTATATTTATGTATTAAACTCTAAAAGTAATAAATGTTATTTGCAATAGAAAAAAAATGTTTTTTCTATGTTTTAGTATTTATGGCAAGACTAGGTATAAATACATTTATTTGTATAAATCGGTTATAATTGCTATCGGTTTTTTATGTTTCTGTTTGAATGTGCATTCTTTTTGGCTTTTGTGTAATAATGTAATTGTTTAGATATTCTATATTAAGTAGTTGTAGCAATACTGATAAGCAAATAAGTTGGGCCATAAAAAAATATCAATTGTAAAAAATCCACATCTCACTGAACAATCATACAGAAAAGCGGCGAATACAATATGTTACTTTGGCAAACAAAATTTTATTATTTTTATATACGAGTATATTTATTCTCGTAATTTAAAACGGCTGTGTAATCTATCTAACATTAGTTCACGATTTATTTTAAACCCTGGCACGCAAAGACCAAAGAGTAACGTAATAAAACGTTACTTTAAAGAATCCAATTTAACTCAACAACAATACGTGTGATAAATAACTGTTTTAATTAAACTCATAACATCTTATTGCTCTGTGCACATTGCTGTGCTCTGGACAAGCGAAACAGATTAAAAATATAAATTTAAAGTAAAGCACGGACGTTATTAGAAATTAAGGTTTTGTTCCACTACCATAATCAAATTCTTTTCCAATAAGCTTATTTATTAATTAACACTTATGCACAAAATAACAAGAGTTATATACGCGACACACACAAACAATTATTAAAGGAGTGAAGTCGGTCTTATAAGTGTTCTCTTCTATGATCGAATGCAGTTAATTTATTTTAAATTCAATTTATAAAAAAACAGATAATATCGCATATCACATACGGGGAGCGCGAGTCACGAGTCCTTTTAAGTAAATTCTTTGGTGGAAGTCTCTTCCACACAAACCATACATTTCTGTATTTTCATTCATATTGATTATTTAGCATATAGCACTTTATTACGAAAATAAAAAAGTTTATTCCCTTTGAATTGTCAATTCAGTCAATATCATTATCAAAATTAGTAAATATAAGTTCGCATTTAAAGAGTTTATAGCCACATTTATTCAATACAAAACAGCATGTCACCAGATCATTTTGAAGTTTGCTATGATATAGTTTACATGAAACATGATGTTTAATGTAGACAGCGTCGATAGACGATAGCGTAGCGTAGATAGCGTCGCTGTAGAATGTTAACCTCTTATGTCAAAAAACCACGAATCAATTAATAATTGTGTATTCTTCCATGAGTGTGATTTCTATCTTTAGCAAATCACAGGATATATTTCCCCTCTGTTTAGTTATATAAACTGTGACAATACCAAAACTAATTAAGAGACAATGTCTGTACCTCATTAATCAAGGCAGTCCATTAACGAACAAAAGAGTTGAACCGATCAATTTTGTATCCGAATCGCTACGGAATTTCACTTCTTGTACTTACTCAATTCCAAGCAAACTTTATTCAAACTTTTTACTTCTCAATTGTCATCATAGCAAAATCTAATGCTTTATTAATGGTTTAAAACTCACTCAATGGGTCTAATGTTAATGAATACTAATGAGTACTAATGTGAAACAAAATACTGCGCTTGCTTTGTTGTTTGTTTTTTTGTAATTTTTTTTTATAAAAAAAACTTTTTTTTTCTTCTAGCAATCAAAACCATGATCCATCGGTTGATTGTATGTTAAATTCGTAAAAAGGTAACGTCGTAATCAAGGAGGTAGTAAACACTTTTCGACCATATAAAAATACATAGTATTGTATTGATGGAAAATACTAACACGGCCATTGACCAAAAGAATATGAACACCAAACAACTTGTTTGAAACTCATGAGGAATTTAATGATTTATATATCTAGCCAAGCTTTAGACCAGTGATTCCCAAAGTGGTCTATATCGACCCCTAGGGGTCTATGACAACCTGCAAGGGGTCTACGTCAGCGAAAAAAAAATTTGGTGGTCCATGAAATGAAAATGGGGGATCTCAACACATACACTAATAGAGGAAAACAGACATCGCCTATTTAACAGATTTGTTTACAAAATTTAATATGGTTAATTTGCAATTACAAGGCGACAGTTTAAATTTGATTAAAACAAAGTCCATCTTATCAGCGTTTCTTGCCAGAGTTAAACTAATGAAGCAAAATATTGGACGGGGCGAATTTTCTCAGTTCCCCAATTTGATACTTTAAGTTTTTAACACTAAACTTCACTAGAAATTTACAGGAAATCAATATCAGGTAAGTAGGGGGTCTACCCAACACGGAAAAACATGGCAAGGGGTCTACGACACAAAAAAGTTTGGGGAACCCTGCTTTAGACTAATAAATTTCTAATGCTAACCATAATATTTACTAAAAAAGATATTTAACTTAAGAAAGTGTCCAATCACACTACTTACAGTCTCTATCAAAGGGAAGACACTCTGTTTTTGTGATTAATTTCATTAATTCATTAATAGAAATTTATAGCAAAACTTAGGTACCTAATTTTTTTTGGAAAGGTTTACGTTGGTATAGATGAGAAAAAGAAAAACGTTTATATAAATACAGATTTATTTTACACTCATGACAATGCCTAAAACAAAAATATTATATATATTTAAATTACAATTAAACGGAATGTTGTTACCAGCTTCTATTTAATACATATTAATCACACACCTTTGCATCCACCATTCATAAAATATATTTATTATAAACAACGAAATATTTACAACTTAATTTTAACGTGTTAGGAAATGTACAATATAACATTTTAACTTTTAAATTTGGATTCTATTAAGACGTTTTAATTTATAATTTAAACCTAACTTTAGTACTATATACAGAATATTCTAAAGAGTTACGGACGCATATTTTAATTAACAAACAAATGATATGTTGGCGGATGATTTGTCATCTATTTTGAATTTTCTATATAGCTAAAAATTAAGTGTCTCACTATCGAGTGTTCTTTAATATAATTATAATAAAAGCTCACTTAGCTGAAGTTAAAGAAATTATAGTTCATGTTTCAATAAAAAAAACGTGTGTGTGTACTTATGTACACGCATTAGAAGTTATACTTCTTTGACGTAACAAGATAAACATCTTTTCAAAAAACGACACTAACAATAGAAAAAACTAAAATGTTGACTATAGCTAACTTCAGGGTGTCGGTTTTTTGTAACAGTGCGCGCGCGCATCGTATAAATTTACACTCATCATTTTTCCCTAACGCGCGAAAAGATGTATAACTTTAAAATTATTTACCCACACTTACGACCCAAAATGTGTCTTGGCTTCCGAAACAGGAACTTCTAATATAGTAATAAATACGTTCTTAAGTAAATTGAAATAGAGAAACAAATTCGATTTTAAATAGAGTTATCATAAAACGCTTTATACATAAGGTCAGTACGCACATACGGTATTACTCGATCGAGCTAAACTGTCGAGTAAAACCCATGGCATGGGCTTTCGTCCACACATTGAGATTGATATAAAGTCTTCTATAGCGCTTTTGGAATAAACTCGCAAATCCATTTCTCTTAAAAACACGTGTTTTAATTACGATAAACAGTACCAGACTGACGCTCGCCTCACGCCACTCGCAGTCACGTACACACGTTCAAGTCAAGATTGACGGCTCGCTTCGAGTAGGTTCGAAGGAAATTACTTTCATTTAATCCCATCGAGCCGGCTCGGTGCGAGCCTTCGAGCTGTGAGTTTTGCGGTCCATACGTTGATTTTTACTCGACTTTGAGTAAAACTATCGAGTAATACCGTATGTAAGTACTGACCTTTACAAGAAATATACTACAAAAAAATTCACACCCACAATTTAAACTTTATTTAGACACAATTCTTTCACAAAAACGTTGGTTTCCATATAAAAATGGTAACCAATACAGTTCACATTTTATAATTACCCCGTACCATCTACATAGTATTAAGAACCATTTTCTTCTCAGTGGCTGTAAAATGTAATACTGCAGTAATTGCATTTAACATATGTTTGCGACCGGCGTCATCTGTTGACATGAGGTACGCTAACACAACATTCTTGAGATATTCAAGATTAGCGCCCTCTCGCGATTGGATGCGACGTAATCTGAAATTAAATTACGAGAACTTTTATTTAAACATTACACACATACATACAAATTAAATAGCTTAAAAATGTGCAACATGGTGAATACAAGTGACCGAAAAAAGTAATATAAAATAAAATAAAATCTAATAGGCAAATAGCCTATTAGACTACTGATGCGATATTAAATTTTATACTGTCAATATTTTTGTCAAAATTAAAATTAAATTTTGCGAATTTATGTTAAACATTTGCATCTAATTTCGTTTGAATGGATTCATAAACCATTAGTCCGTAAAATTAAGAACATTCTTTTATGCAACATTTGCCGTCGTGTTGCGGACAAAAATGAATACTAGATGGCGCTAGCTGTGTGCTAGTAATTGAAACCAAATATAATTAAAAGCTATTATTATACTGGCCTTGTCATTTGCGACCAAGATACCATGTCTTACATTTTTTTTAATATATAGCAAAATGCCAACACAATGGACACAATTTGAAAGTATCTTTTTTTTTATTGCGTGTAAATTTTACTCTTTTATACCTGTCAATTTCCTCCTTTAGGGTCCTTATAACCTCCTTGAATCGTTCCTTGTCAATTGTCGCATCCCGTTGACACTCTCTATACTGTCCCTCGAGGTGATGTTTTTCACGCCGTAATTGGGTAATATCAAGGTCCTTACGGGCTAATTCGTGGGCGTAATGCAGCATGTGTGGTAAGGCGGTTTTATCCTGCTGGTAAAATTAAATTTTATTCAGCGACACACTACATACATAGTTGATTTTTATCGCCACCACCTCCATATATTTGAAATATAAAAGAATCTATATTATTTAATATATATATAGTCGAGTTACTTAATGTTTAAGTGGAAGAAATTGAGAAAGAACGGACGGCTCATTGGTTAGTACCCCTGACTGCGAATCCATGGGTCCCAGGTTCGATCCCGGCTGAGACAAACATCGATGTGATGAGCATTTGGTGTTGTGCTTAGGTCTTAGGTGTTTAAATATGTATTTATATGTCTATCTATCTATAATATGTATGTATATCCGTTGCCTAGTACCTATAACACAAGCTTCACCAGCTTAGCATGGGACTAGGTCAATTGGTGTGAATTGTCCAATCAAAAAAATAATAATAATAATAAACGAAATATATGGGATCCATTTTATGACACTTTGTGTAATCTATTCAACCAAAAGTTAAGTTATTTTTAATGTGATCTTACAGTTAAAACATGGCCATCCTTATATCCCTCCTCCGAGCTGACCTTCCGGGATCTGTCTCCTCTCGACCTGATCAAGTTGTCTGTCTCTTCTAGCAAAGTAGAGTATCGCTCACGTTGGGTCTGAACGTGCTTCTCGAGATTTTGTATGCGGTTACGCAGATCGGTTACTATCTCCGTGTGGTAGTCTTTTTCACTTTTTAATTTCTGATAAAATATAAATAATTAATAATTAATAATAATAACATATATATTATATATTAACATTAATACCAGAGGACTATGAAAGATTGCATACTAAACATTACCAAGTAAAAATTTGTAAAAATTATTTGACAAAAAAATGCTTTTTTTAATTTCAAATGTTGCATTAAAACTACAATGTAAAATGAATAAAATTTAAAATTAATGTACAATTAAAAGAATAAAAAAATAAAAAGTATTTCCCGTACCGGGAATCGAACCCGAGCCTCCTGGGTGAAAGCCAGGTATCCTAGCCACTAGACCATACGGGAGGTACTAACAATAACGAAATTGGAGTTTAGAATATTGCTTTTGTTTGTGATTGCATCTATGTAACATCAAAGTATGTAGGCCTATTTTCGTTATCCAAAAAATCATAAAATCTGTTACAAATTCAAAGTTTTAAACAAGTTTCCTTAATTAAAAAAAATAAATAAATAGGAAAAAAAATTCTGTGAAAAATATTTTTATTTTCTATACTTTTCCTACAATTCAACAAGCTTCAACAAGATTCACAGCTTGTTAATAATCACTTATTAAACGCATTTTATTCTGATGATTTACGTTGTTAATTGTTTAAAGTGAAACTCTTTATAATAAGCTATTAGATAAACAATAAAATAAGAAAGAAATGAAAAAAAAAACATTAAATTTAGCAAAATCAAACTCTTCGTTTTGGCCATAAGTATTAAACAAAATAACTTTCATAACAAACCTCTTCTTGCAACTTAAGTGAATCCATCTTATCCTGTTGTTCTTGCTCTAACATCAGCTGATATGTCTCTACCTTATCATTTAATACAGCTATCTCACTTTTCAATGTTGCTATTTCACTCTCCTTATCCCCATTTACACTACTCTTCACACTTATTCTATAGTTTTCAAACTCTTTTCGTAATAACTCATAATCCTTTTTACATTTTGAGTGCACATGCTCAAATGCCTCTATATTTAAAACAGTAGTCAAATCTATGGGATTCCCTTGTTTATCGTTTTCAGCTATAAGTTCCTTTTTCAAAATGTGTATTTTGTCTATGAGTGTTTGTAAGTACTCTGTGTCTGCTAGCTTGTCGTTGTCTGTTTCGCTTATTGAAGAGTCATCTGTAAATATTAAGAAAAAATTATAAATATGTCTAATCTGTTTTGACATATTTTATATCTGATTTTCAGATTAAATCTAACAATAACAGCTAGTTACATTAAGTACACTCCTTATTTTAAATTTTAACGTTAAATTTAAGTAATATACATATATAAATAATTAAGCATATTATTTATATATACGTTAACCGACATAGATAGACGATAGAAGCTTTTCTAGGGAATACCAATTGTCACTCTAAGCATTTTAATTAACGCAAGCATATCAACCAAGTATGGCATACCAAACGTTACGTTACGTAACGTACGTAATTTGATAGTCCTTTTAATAATACATAACTTTGGGCACATCAAATAGTGTTATTTTATCTGATTCTATTGTAAGAACTGAGCAGTATTAGCCTAGTGGCTTCAGCGTACGACTCTCATACTTAAGGTCGTAGGTTCGATTCCCGGCTGTGCACCAATGTCTATGTGCTCAATTTAACACTCGCTCGTACGGTGAAGAAAACGGCTCGTTACATCCAGTGACTCTTTATACCTAAAAATAACCATTATGTGGTGTAAAGTACTGGAAAGTCGAAAATAATATTAACAATAACGTAACTCAATCTCCGCCCCGCATCGTGACGTTTTACAAACAGACCTCCCCCCCCCCCCAAAATTCGTTGCGTAATACTTGAACGCTCCCTTGCCTATTAGATTGACAAAATATGTTCATGAAACATATACAGAAATCTGAAGCCCACCTCGGATTTCTGTATATGTTTCATTAACCTTTGACCTAAAAAGGTTGTAGCGCCACTGGATTTTTTGTTGTTGTAAGAACTTACCTTCCAATCTACTAGTAATTCTCTCTAACAATCTCCCATTTACAGAGTCCCTGAGCTGTCGAATGGTCTGCTGGTCCCTTCGTCTTTGAAGATCGTATTCTCCTATTGTGTGTGAGAGTTCCGCAAGTTTTCCCTCTAAGAGAGCGACCCTCTCTTCCTGTCGAGCGCAGATTTTTCGTGCTGACTCCTCAGCGCGCTTAACTTTAATTTGCTCCTGGAATTGGAATTTAAATAAATATAGTTAAAAAAAACTATAAAACACGCTTTTAAAGCACATCAAACTAAAAAGTGAAAAATAATTCCTAATTTAGGCTGAAAATGGTAATGAACAAAAAATACTGGTATTATTGTGAAAAAGCGTGGAGAGCGCGCCACGCTATATTACAACTATATTTACTTTATTAAAACTATATTTATTGCCATATTTTTCGTCTATCGAGCAACCCACGCTTTTTCACAATAAAACCAGTAGTTTTATATGCTTTAAAAGCGTGTTTTATAGTTTTTTTTAACTATATTTATTTTCCACTTTTTAGTCCTAGCAGCAATACGTGTTGTCTCAATTTGATCGTATTGCTTTGTGGACTTAAAAAAAATTTCATTGTTTTTTCGAGATAAACCTATGAAATTATTATATTGTCGCTGATTCTTTATAAGTGTACAAAGTTTGAATTAAATCTGTCCGTTTAAAGTGGGTCAAAATCGAGTCCGAAGGAGTCGGTTACATACATACATACAGGTGAAGCTAATATAAAGCGTGTAAAATAACATTTTGTACTCGAGTCCCTTTTCTTTATAAGTTTTACAATTATTATTTCAAGGATGGACTATTTCTATTATCTTTCTTTCTATCCTGCAGTATTACTCTACTACCGATGGCAAAAAAACAGAGTGTGGCTCCGGCGCTGGCATATTCTCTCTTGATCTCAACATCAACATACACCTATGACTAGGCACACACAGCTCGATTTTTTAATGTGAATGTGTCGCAAGAATGTAAGTGCATTGTAATGCATGTGTGCAATGTAAGGTTGCAGCTCCATACAAACGTTGTGTAAAACAAAAAAACTTGGCGATTAAAAAGAGTGGCGGAGAGTTTATTGCCAGTTCTTCTCTTCCGTTCTACGCCCTTGATTATTATGAAAGATAGTTTATGAAAAATTAACTTAAATACCTCTCGTATTGCAACAGAGTGTGACTGTTCCAGTAACGTCAGTTTCTGCTGAAGTCGCACAAGAGACGCGGGCGTCTCACCAGAGCGAGACTCGGCTCGCGCCAAGCGACGTTGGTTCGCTTCCAAAGCACTACTCAAGTCACGAACTCGCTTTTCGAGCTCTGCTTGAGACGCTGAAATATATCATAAATTCCTTTTGAACAAAAAATATAGTTGACTCCAGAATGCACTAAAAAGTATTAAATAAAAAAAAATTGTGTTGATTGTGTGAAAAATTCAATATATATATTAGTATTGTCTTTGATTAACATAACCTATACACATTTAAAGACTAAGACAAGATCACGGTGACGACGCGCGCTGTAAAGCACGCGAAACGTCGGATAAATTTAAATTTATGTTAAGAAATAATTGTAAATTTATAATAATACATATCTTTAATCCGGTTAAAAAGTTTTTTCTTTCAATATATAGTGTTAATTAGTTCATTTATATAAAATTGGAATGAATATATTAGGCTATTTTATAGTAATCAGAATAAGTTAGACAAAACTAGGGCTTCCGAACAATGCAAGTTGATGATTACACAGATTTTTGGCAAGTAGGTTAAAAAGGACCGAAGTCACTTTATCCTGATTGGTATAACACAATTTTTTAAGTGAATGTTAGGTCACATTTCCAGGAAATTGATTGTAATAAGATAATAATGATGATTGTCAACCTAAATGATTTAATTGAATTTATTTATTCAATAATGTTAATAAGTCATGAAAATAGCACCATTTTAGATGATAATAAAATTAAATATAACCACCTTGTGACTCACTTGTGGTAACTACTTTGTCTTCTAGTTTTTCTTTATATTTCCTTTCTTCATTGAATTTCACATGAAGTTCTCTGAAAGTTGGTGAAATAATAGTCAGCTATATAATATTATTTATTTACTTTTGTTACGTTAAAAAGTGCATTTTCTATGATATTGCGATTTCGATAACACAACATTATCAGTATGGAGTTAACGAATTCTTTTTAAACCAGCCGGGCGCCGAGCGTGCGCGAGCGAGATGGGAATAAGACAATCTGCGAGTAAAAAGAATTAGAATATGCGTGAAGTTAGCAGCTATGCCAAGAATTTTGAATGACCATAAGTACCTTTTAAACAAATACAGGAGTTTTAATTATTTTTTGAAATAAATTTTGCAATGCTTTTTCACAAAGACCTATTGTTATTTAGTTAAAAGGTTATGAAACATAGCTAGTTATTAAATTGAATGAATTATAAAATAATAAATAATAATAATAATTAATATTAATTAATAGTTATTTAATATACCAAATATTAAATTATTAACGTTAAATATTTATAATTAATTATTTAATATTTACAAAAATAATGAAAGCCAAAGAAGTATAACTTCTTACGCGCATACATAAGTATACGCACCCTTTTTTTTTTATTAATGTTTGAGTCATCACTCACTGCACTCATTGAGATAAAGTACTGATTTTCATACAACAGTAACATTTTTATTTTTACGTACTTACTTCAACATTGCCAAATGATCTGTCCTCTCTTTCTCCCGTTCTTGAATTTCATATGCAATTTTTGCTTTTAAATTACTAACTTCAGTTAGATGTTGCTGTACTAATGTTTTTGTCTCTTCTCTCATGGATGCTATTATGTTCTCATACTGTAAAATTACAATATACAAGCAATTGATTATCTTCTGATATTGATTCCTAGCTGTAAACTGTTAAGGGGCACTAAAATCAATTGCTAACCAAATGCTATGGAAAAGCCACTAATCATATTTTTAATATTTGTTCTCCATAAAATTGTTATTCAATCAATGGAAAACACATTACTTTCAAATAAGCATACATAATGTAACAGTAGCCTTTCTACATATTCTTCAACTGCTTGTGGAATATTTTAGTATAGTAGTACATAGGTAGTATGGATTTTTCAAAATAGAAATCTCAAGCATTGAACATACTTATGTTCTCCACGACACTGTCATGGGCCCTAACCTCTTGCCACTCTCAGCTATTCTAAATCTCTAATAGCTATAATTAATTAATATGCCAGCCACAAATGCTAGAGATATGTACAAATGCAAAGATAAGTCCACTCCCGACTCTAAACTTTTTATACAATCATTTATGCAGAACAGAATGACTGAAAAGAATCAAGGCTAGTTTTTAGGATAAATCTACACAAAGTCACCCAAGCCTTTACTAGTACTGTCTAAAATACCTTTTCCCGGGTAACTTTCTTATCAGACTGAAAAGCCTCTTCCATACGTGATTTCTCTGTAGTAAGTGTTGATAATGACAATGTAAGTGCGGCCACAGACTCATTTGTTGAAACTGGAATAGAAGTATCAATAAAATACACTACAATTTGTGTACCATATGTTCATTATATGTTAACCCTTCTCAAAACATTCAATTGATGATGTATTTAATGTATTTGTGCAGTTTGCCTTAAACACATTAATTGTGAGAATACTATTACATATTATAAAACCTTTATTTCAATTTCATGCCTTTTTTTAGTGTAATAAGAAATTATGTCTTGATTCTTTATATAAAATTACCTTATAACCTTTTTTACATATGTACATACCATCATTATTATCAGATTTATTTAAAGCCTTTAGGCTTATTTCTAACGCCTCTTTCTCCTTTACAAGACCTTTATAGGCAGCAACAACATCTGGAAAGGTTGAAGAAACAGCTGTTATTCAGTCAGTGTATTCTAGAAATATTTTATTTTGTATGGAAACTAAAAAAATACTGCATATTGTAACTAGTAAATAACTTACCTCTAAGTCGGGTTTCATATCGTTTTATTTGATCAGCCTGTTTAGTTATTGTGGAAATCAATTCATTCTTTGATAACGACTCCATAATTTTTACCAAATATCGCAATTCGTTCAATTAACTGCTGAAGCCGTACGATACCTGACCTTAAACCATTTTCTTGTGTATAAAATGGTATAATTGAAAATATATACAACAGAACTATAAACTATTATCAATTAATAATATGCTTTAAACTATTGAAGAGATGTCAGATGACAGATAACTACTAAGGGTATGTTCCGATATACACTGCGACCACTGTACAGAGTACCGTCAATTTAGTATACTGTGAAACCGTTTCTCTATAGCCAGCTATACTGGTGACAATTTAAAACGGAACGCAGTCCAGTATACTAGTCAGCTTCGTTTTTCGACACAGGTTTCAAATGAGTGCATCAAAGTTTTTCAATTCAACAAGAAAAACTATTATTGGAGTATTATCGCATTAAAAAAATCTATATTAATATTAACTGTCAATTGAATTAATACTACAAAGAAAGTAAGTTAGAATTTTAAATGTTTGTTATTAAACTGTAAGTTATATCAGCCGTTAGGCATTCAAGTGGTTTTGATTGATCACGTGATCAAAGCACTGCGAGTACCTTACCTCGAAAACGCCAGTGCTCGCAGTAGAAGTATAGCGGGGATTTGTGACGTCATATATTTCCTAGGACGCTGCGGCTGTATACTGCAGTCCATAGCGGAACAAATTTTTGAACAGTGGGAGCACTATACAGTACTCGCAGTGTATATCGGAACATACCCTTAGTCATTTAAGTATAACAGCTGACATTTGTCCACAGACTATGAAAAGAATGTTAGTGCACAGATATATAATATGACAGCAGTCTCTCGACTAACGGTTACTTAATTTTCTTTCTTTATGGCTTACTCATGTTAAGTTAATAATATACTAGTGTCGTCAAGAATTTTATCAACTTTTAACTGATTTCAACAATAATAATACAATAATACGTCGTGAGCGAGACGAAGGAAAAAGTATAAGTCTATGTCTGCGGCTAATGGTTGAGGTTATACAAAAAATGGCGTCGAATTGTAATATATTTGAGTTTTTCACGGTTATTTGCTACGTCTCTTTTCGTTTGACATAGACATATACGCCAATCAAAAGCTTAAAATAAATTCTATAAAAAAATAGAACCAACTTCATGATAATTAAACGAAAAAAATATTTATATCCAGAGCATGATTATCCTATTAGGTATATTTTGGATGTCGATGGCAAAAACCAATGTGCGTACATGTAAATGTAATGACTGCAATTGAGAAGTGAGAACCTCTTATTAGCACAGTAGGATCTTTATACCCCGTATACAAATAAGTTATCATTTAATTATCTTTATAATTCCAGACCTATGAATACAATTAATATATTTTGGCGTCGGTTCTAATGTTCTCAATAACTTCTACGATAATACTTGTAGAAGTTATTAGTAGTAATCGAGTACTGAGGCCCTTTACTATGATATAAGTCTATGTCATTCAATATCAATTTAATTAAAACTGTTCAGTCACCGCAGTATGAGCAGTATACCATTACGGTTTTTTGAGGATGAATTGATTTGATAGAGGGAAACAATCTAATAACTAACATATTATTTTATATACGTCCCGGCCATAAAGCGTTATTTGCCATCCAGTATATTAGTAGGTACCTATACCCATTTAACTTTATGATTTTAAAAGCATTTTCAATACTGTTTTTTTAGTTTCTCCATTACAAGCACAAAATAAGGTCTACGATATATAATGAATTGTTGAATTATAATGATGATTAAAAATGTTTTTAAGCATATCACTAGGGAAACGATCGTGAGACAACAAATCTGGCACATTGATCCTCCCCGTTGTATACGCAATGTATCAAGTTCAATGAACTCATGGGGTGAATTCACCCCTCGACAATCTTTCTTTAATAAAATTGGGCCGCCGAATATCATGTGTTATTTTCGCTTCTGAATTTTTGTAGCAGTCAAGAAATATTGTTATTTTAAAATCAGTTTCTGTAATATTAACTCTTTAAAATTATTAAATATTTAAGACATATGTCATTTCATTTGCTTTTAGCTAAGTTTTGGACTATAATATATTTAAAAAAATAAGCGAGCTATGTAAAACTACATACTTGATTTCGCGCTTTGATACAAATTAGTACCTATCGTTCGAGTATATCAATCAAAAAGGCCAAGGGCTACAAAATAAAAGAATATTTAAATACATTATTGCTAATGTCAATATTTAATGTCTATATTAATTTCTACATCAGATTACATTCGTTGACATTTCAATAATTAAGTAAGCCAATTAAAACCAACGCATTACATACCGACGATTTGTACTGTTACTTATTCTAGCTAACCTAGGCCAAACCTTACTGTACCCAAACCTGCCCGGAAATGAATTAAATAAATCTGGTTAAATATAAATAGTTAGAATACATAAACACTAAGGTAAAAACACTAAAACAAAAATAATTAGCACAAAATACTAAATCAGAACGAAATTATAATTTGGACAGGTCACAGGTGTTAGGAGTCATCGATCGCCATTTGCAGAGCTTTCCCCGCAACCGTGCAAGCGAGTCTTGAAATCCATGAATACACCACAGAATTGAAATTCTATCTCATGTTGAGGCAGTACTTGATAATGGAGCAAATACTTAAAATATTAGGTGGGATATATTATAACATATAATTTATTATGCGAGCAATTGTAGAAGTCGAATAAAATTTTAATTTTTCAAGATCCTAATGTGAGCAATTAAATGTAGTTTTAAACCTTTTTTTTCTAAGGACTGATCAGGATACTTTTGAATCAAAGACTCGCTCGACGTAAACGATAACGATATCAAGGAAACCTGCCGACAGATCTTAATGTAATAATTAAATTCGACATTATCATAGATATTAATATAGCCTCGATAACAGTCTTTTAACGTCTTTTTGGGGCAGGCTTCCTTTTTAAGATTTTGAAACCTTGTAACTAAATGAGCCAGCATATAGTTCTACCCCGTCGGAATTTTAAAACCCTACTACTTAGGTACATTTTTATCAGGTGGTAAGTATTAAACGGAGGACACAATGCATACAAATTACAAGCAAGGCTGTTATGAATTTTTTAGATTGTTTGTGTAATAGTAATGAATGATAAGAGAAGGTAAATGAAGGAATTATATGATGCTAACTAAAATATGCAAGATCTCAATCAATTATAGTAATATGAAATTTCTTATAGAGTTTCTTTACATAATATGATTCAGTATTCTTAAACAACAGAATGAAAGTTATCAACCTAAAAAATTCAAAACAGTTTCACATACATAACAGGTACAATTATTTAAACCTGTGACTAGTTTATACACACCATTCGTTCCTGTTTGTGTATTTTTTTAGACTAATATTAAAGAAACACCACACCAACATAGTTTAAATTCAAATCCTAACCAAAGATTAAGTTACAGAACACAGAAATTCAACTAAGTAAATACTTAAGTTTAGATAGGTACTTAGATTAACCATTGCAAAAATTATATAACTGACTAGTTTCGTGTTGTTAAGTATTTAACTAAATAATAATCATAAATCTTAATGAAAAATTATCCCTATCAGTAGAACTTAAAAAAAATATGTAGTCCAAATGCATTTTACAAGCCCCACATAATATATTATAAGATAATTAGAACAGCTTTTTACTTAAAACTTATATTAATAAACCAAAATATTTGTGGCAGTTAGTTTGCAATGTTTTAAGTAAGTAACTTATTTTTACTTAAATCCAATTGGAATTATTGTAAAAAGGTTTATTAATATAAGATCTTTAAATACATTATGATATGCGTTCACATTTATCTATAATTTCTCTAAAAAGTGAAAGATACTACACACATGTATAGTCTGGATTAAATACAGTCACAAATTTATAACATCAAGTTGTTGAGTAAATTTATAAGAACTAATTTCAAACTTACACTTATGAGATATAATATTATGAAAAGAAATCTATTATAATAGATCTATCAACTAGAATAAATTATTAATTATACATTACTTAAATGTAATAATAAATAGTGATTATACAAATTAATAAGAGAGACAATATCATATGGATAATTTTCAATATGCATTAAAAGCCGAGGCATCAGCTTGTGTTCTATGCAATAAATTTTAAATTTAGTTAAATATTATGTATTGCTAATCAGTTTCTTCTGAAAAAGTATTCTATATTATAATCAATGTGATTTTTTTCATTAATTTAGTCAATAGAAATCATTAATAAAATGTTGATCAATCATTAATACACTGATTGTCATGGTCTCCGAATTTCTTGATTTAGTCAAAGTCTCATTTGAAATGAAATGGCAAAATATTACTAGGTACTTTTTACAATGAAACAATTTTTTATTAGACCTTTATCTAATGATTTTGTGCATGAGTCAATTTCAAGACTATAATAAATACTTTTTATTAATTAGATATCTATAAACGGACAATCCCTACTGTTATAAAAAGTTTAATGGAAGATATTTTGCTAGCCATTATAAGTAAATTTTATCTAGCATTCTGTTGTCTTTGGTAATGGGTATGTAATTGAGATTTAATATATTACTTATGCTTTTAAATAGATATTGCCATATTTTGAATATAAATAAGTGTATAATTGCACATTATACATAATATATTTTTTGCGTCTGTATAAGTTTACTTATAGTAAAAATTTAATATTGCACTGTCAATTAGGTTTGTAAAAATAGAAAATATATTGCTTATATTTTGTGTCATTTCCATTAAAATCTTGGTAAATATAAACCTTAATTTAAATGTAAATAGGTTGATCTTGATCTATCAATGGTGTTTATTTTTTAAATTTTGATAAATTATGCCAGTATTAAATTACGAGTATTAAATTTTTACAGGAATTTGTTAGCAATCATTGGTTGAAAAGATTCATGATTAAATTTTCATGTCTTTTTTATATAACTCATTGTTATAAAGATACCTATTGAGGTGATAAAGAAGGTGGTTTGTACATATTATTGTGAATACTGGTTAACTGTCATGTCATGATTTGTTACTTATCGCATAAGTACTATAGTAATTGAATATGTGACAACAAACCATGACAGTTATGATCAACATTTTTGCATTAGCTACAATTTATTGACTAGGTTTTGAAAACACTTAGGATTTACTCTTGTTCGTTTTGAAGCTGACCTGCAGGACTTGGCCATTAAGTGAATAACCATTCAGTGACTGAATTGCAACAACAGCCTCATCATAGTTGGTCATAGTAACAAAACCGTAACCTTTACATTTGTTGGTTGCTGGATCTCTGATGATTTTAACACTCTGTACTGCACCAAAGGGGCCAAAAAGCTGCCACAGGATGCTCTCCTCAGTGTCAGCACCAATGTTGTAAACGAAAATGCACCAGCCAGAACCACCTAGGGCATTACCTTGTATGAGAGGGTCGGCTAGGGGTGAGTATCTTTGAAGACCTTTATTAATAGCTAGCAAAGCCTTACCAGCAGGGCCAATGAAGCGACGAGCAGATGCAGGAGCCAGGTATGCTGCCAATGGAGCTAGGGCCTTGTTTTGATTGCTTGGATTGTTTGCACATTTAACAGTCATGGGCCCAGTTCCTCCAGGTGGAACAGTGCCATTTAGTTCACGAATAGCTGCTTCTGCTTCACACCTCTGGTCATATCGTATAAATGCAACTCCTCTTGAAGGTCCTTGTAAGCCTCCTTGATCTTCTAAGCCTGCTTGCATAAGATGGCCCACATTGACATTCTCATGGAGAATACGTGAGCTGATGATGGAGCCATATGGACAGAACAGCTTTTCTAATTCTTGCTGTGTCATATGTTTGGGGAGTCCTGATACATACAAATTTGCTCCTTTGATAGCATCTGAGCTGGGACGGGCATAAGACACTTTTATGATCTTATTTTGCAAACGGAGACCATTTAAAGTGTTTACTGCTTTTTCAGCATCTTCAGCTTTGTGGTAATTCACAAATGCATAGCCTAAACTCTGGCCATTAAGGATGTGATCGGGAAACACCGTCACTTTGTCTCTGATCAGCTTGCAACTCTCTACTTCCCCCACACTGGAGAACAATGACCTTATCTCTTCTTGAGTCATTGTTTGTGGTAAATAATTTACTATCAAGTTTGTCTTAGACTCATTGTGGCAGGGTTGTAACTTGCTACCATTTTGTGTGGGCTGATTGGAGTTTACCGTGTCCATCGAGTTGGCCATCATTTTCACAAAATTTCGTTTCACCAAAAACTGAGAAATTCACTTGTTTTAACAGTTTAATAGATTTATCATTAATAGTTGAGCAGGATCATTGATTAAACGGGCCAGGTATTAACTTAGGCTCGCGTTGGTTGAAAGCATATGCATGGAAAGAAAATCAATAAGATGCTGTCCACTCTCGTACTTATCCTGTTTTCGGCTGAATTGTGTTCGATCCGTTGAATCAAATTGTGGGAGTAAACACAAATTAACTCGAGTTTATTAGATCTTTTTAAGAATATCAAAGCAAAGTGAAAAGGAAATCAACCAAAAATCTATGCAACTCGCGACCTATTCTCGTAAATTCATTTCTTTCACTTCAATTTTTTGTAAATGTTGCCATTCGCTATTCGTGAGTTAAACTACAACCAAACCAATGATAAATTTTCCCAATCACTTCTGTAGTCTATAATAGGGTTACAAAACAGTGGAGTACAAGATTTCAAGAATTGAATTACTTAAACAAAATTGTGCTAAAATTGTTTTGGTTAATAAGTTAATGTTTAAAGTTTATATTTAAATAATAAATTTATATAATTAAACAAACAGTAAACCTTAAGATAAAATAATTATTAATTATTTATAATTCGAGATTGGATGTTTTTAGTACAGTAGATTAAAAAAAAACAGAAATTATTTATTATTTTTTACCGGATTGAAGTTATGTATTTACAATTATTTTACATAATTTTAAATTTAACCGACGTTTCGCGTACTTTACAGCGTGCGTGGTCACGGGAAAAATGTATTTAAAATAATTGTAAATACATAACTTCAATCCGGTAAAAAATTGTTTTGTTAAATGTGTAAAAGTTATGTCAATAAAAGACAATATTTATTATTATTTCATTTGACATACATGAAAATAATTTGCTCAAATAATTGCGATATTTTTAGTATAGTAACATTTTACAGATACGCCAACGTACAGAAATTATAGTAGTTACCAACATTAAGACATTTTTATTCGTTTAGAAACGTTATTGGGTTTTTAAATCCATATTTTTATGTTTTTAAAGCTATTACGTTAAAAACTGTTCTATTCATATATAAAATAAGTGATCAGATACTTATTTTCAATATAGATTTAATGAGATTTTCAACCTCCACTTAATATTTTAAAAACAAAACAGTACTGTTGAACTCAGCTTGACATACTACTGCGTGTATAAAGCAAATTACACTAGGCTCGTAGAAAATCTTTTTTATCTTTATAAAACATGTTTTTGACTTTCTTCCTTTCTTTCTTTCTTTGCAAGATTCCTCACCTTCCTTTAGGTATGGACTTATTAGTTAAATACACAATTTTTATTGCCTACGACAAAATAATAGCAAACTAGTTGTTTAGCAATTTTACTTTGATAAAGCGGTAGACCGTATTTGCGCATACAATACCACGCTAGAAGAGCAGTGACGACAAATACCTTAAATATACGTAGATCAATTATTGTTTTTTTGGATTAAGATATACCTATATGAAACCTCAAATCAAATCTTTATTTAATTTTTTTTTGTTTAGAATATTTTTATGTCGGAATCGATTCATTAAAATGGTGTAAACTTACGGTCTCGAAAGACGAAACTAGATAGGAGTCAGAACTCATTAATTCATTAATATATGATACTCAATAGGTAACTTTATTTATATATTTCACAAAGTCCGAATTTTGTGAAATATTGGCTACAGGTTTTATTATTTTATCGGAAGGCTGCAAGTTACTATTATCTATTACGTAGGTAGTTATATAATCCCGTGTGTCACCACCATAGGATAATTATATTTTATATAAACAAAAACCATTGCAACATAGTAGTACAAAGATCCTTTATATTTCAATAGCCGAAGTGCTGTTACATGATTTACGAACCACTCTTACATGATTTACGAACCACTCTTAGTTCTTACTAAGTAACGTTTCCTTGTAGAGCGTGAGAACAATGTGTCAGCACAACGGTCACGTAGGCCTTTAAGAATAGGATATAAATATAATAGAATACTTGTAATATTTAGTATTAAACGGACCTCAAATCGGACCGGTTGTATTCATTTTAACTTTAAGTTTTTAAAAACCCTTTTTTCGCGGACCCACTACTTGACTAGGTAGTTATATAATCCCGTGTGTCACCACCATAGGATAATTATATTTTATATAAACAAAAGCCATTGCAACATAGTAGTACAAAGATCCTTTATATTTCAATAGCCTAAGTGCTGTTACATGATTTACGAACCACTCTTACATGATTTACGAACCACTCTTAGTTCTTACTAAGTAACGTTTCCTTGTAGAGCGTGAGAACAATGTGTCAGCACAACGGTCACGTAGGCCTTTAAGAATAGGATATAAATATAATAGAATACTTGTAATATTTAGTATTAAACGGACCTCAAATCGGACCGGTTGTATTCATTTTAACTTTAAGTTTTTAAAAACCCTTTTTTCGCGGACCCACTACTTGACTGGCGCTGAGGACAGGATAGTCGCTCTAGCTGCACGTACTTCTCAATTATCGGTTCGAGCATCAAATTCTGCTTACCTAAAAAGGGGAAACTACGTCGCGATTGCTAAAAACGGCTATTCAAAAGAACAAATAAATTTGTCAAGAACGCAAATCCAAAAGCGTTAAGGGTGTTTTGTGCGAGTGTTGAGGCAGCGATGTACTGGTAAGTCACCTTTTCACCTTTCAAATCCAGCCCTCTCCACTTTTCTTTTGTTATTTTGAGATCGACATCTCTCATCTTAACGATAGTTTTAAGACTTTGTTAGAGTTAAATTGATATAAACGTAAATTGTAATAAGTTAATTAAAGAAACATAGAAGTAAGTAGGTTAGTGCATGAAATTCTGCAACCCCTAAAGTAAGTGTACCTAATTATAAGTTTAGATTCACATCAAATTCTGTGAACCATAATTATTGGGTAATTGTGTAATTGTTTAAAAAAAAAATGACGGAAATTAAGATACTGCCACGTGAATTCTCATGTGTTATCCCGCTCTTTAATGGAGACGGAAAATTACTTAACACCTTTATCGACAAATGTGAATATGTTATTACCGTTTACAATAGCGTTAACAACCCGGAGCAGGAATTATACCTGTATCATTTATTAACTAGCAAGTTAGTAGGCAAGGCTGCAGTGTTAGTTAGTGAGAGACGGGACATTAAAACATGGCTAGAATTAAAATCATTATTGATTCAACATTTTGGCGATCCTCGCTCGGAGGAATGCATTGCTATTGAATTGGAAACTATGAGATTACAAAACAATGAAGACTACATCGATTTCTGTAATCGAATTCAACATGTTAAAAGTTCGTTAATTGCGAAAGTAAACTTACTTACAGACCAACATTTAAAAGCGAGTAAAATCACAATCTACTCAAACCTTGCGAAGAATGTATTCTTATACAATCTTCCCGAGGACTTAATTAGAATCGTACGATTAAAAGGATGTGATAGCCTTGAAGCTGCCCTCTCCATCGTATTAGAAGAGGTCAACTTCAAATACCAGTACCAAGCCCATAGCACTATGTTAAGGTCTAATATACAAAAACCATCCATATTGATGTCATCCCCAGAGCAATTAAATAACCAACATCTACGAAATAATTCATTTGTGAATCCATCCCAATTTAAACCGCAGATGCAACAAGCCCCACAAAGTAATTTTAAGTTTGGCATTCCCCAAAATACAGCATTAAAATCTAACTTTCAGCCCACTGGTTATAGACCACCATTTCAACCCTCAGGATACAAGCCAAATTTTCAACCTATAGGATATAAACCCAACTTTCAGCCCACAGGTTGGCATAGGCCACAATTTCAACCGACTGGATATAGGCCTAATTTCCAACAGAATCAATTCAAATTTGGAATCCCCAACCAAAACTTCCAGCGATTTCAAAATCCACCAAATCAATTTAAATTTGGCATTCAACCAACACAACAACCATATAGACTAAATAGTGCGTTAAAAACTGATGTTTCCATGAGGACAGCTCCTCCTCAAAGACTCAGTAATATGAATCAACTATTTTATAATCAACTGCAGGACGATTATGTAAACTTCCCCGAATCAGAATACTACCCTGAAAACTACGACCATACCGTGTACCCTGAATATTACCCCGAGGTCGAATATGTACCCACAGAGGAAATCCCTGATACTTCACAGGAAACTGAAACCGAAAATTTTCAGACAGAAGCCTCGTCCATAAACCAACTACTTGAACTATGTCGTCAAATTAATACGGAAATGGTAAATAAATTACCACATATTTATATCCCCGAAATTGACGCAAAATTTATGATAGATACTGGCTCTACTAGATCATTTATGAGCCCTGATATGGCAAACTTTTATTTTTATGATTTTAAGTACGAAGAACCGTTCGAGGTGATAAGCACTCACTCACGAAGTAAACATAATGAAGTCATACACATTCCCTTACTGAAAACGTTTCAGAGTCCGCTCAAACATAAATTTTATTTATATTCTATAGATAAAAATTATGACGGCTTAATTGGTTCCGACTTACTGACAGAATTACAGGCAAGTGTAGACATGAAAAATCAATTGTTAATAACACCTAACACAGTAATACCTATTATTTATAGCCCCTCTCGTCAAATCGTACTTGAACCACGTTCAGAAACCCGTGTTAAAATTCCAACTAATTTACAAAACGGTGAAGCCCTAATTGAATATACAGAATTCGGTGACGGCATCCGCATGCCTTCAGCTCTTGTGAAAGTCATAGATCATCAAGCTTCCACAGTTATTCAAAATCTAACTGACCAAACTGTCACAATTACATTTCAAAAACCATTTAATGTCCAGCCCTTTCAACAAAACGATATCATGTGTTACTCCAACACAGTTACAGACGACATTCAGGTTGACGAAATCCTAAAAGAAAATCTTAATAAAGTCCGCCTTGATCATATGAATGATGAAGAGCGAAAAGCCATATCACATTTATGTTACGAGTTTCGAGACATATTTTATACTGAAAAATTACCGTTGTCATTTACAAACCAAGTTAAACACGAGATACGTACGACAAATGAAGATCCGATATATGTAAAACCCTATAGATTACCCCCGATTTTAAACGACGAAATTAATCGACAAGTAGAAAAATTACTGCAGGATAACATAATACAGGAATCACACTCTCCCTGGAGTGCACCAGTTCACCTGGTTCCCAAGAAGTTAGATGCCTCTGGTGAGAGAAAGTATCGCATGGTAATCGACTATCGCCGCCTAAACGAGATCACTATCGATGACAAATTCCCCCTGCCAAACATAACAGATTTATTAGACAAACTAGGAAAAGCTATTTATTTCAGTACAATTGATTTAGCTTCAGGTTACCATCAAATAGAAGTTTTAGAAAGAGACAGAAAGAAAACCGCGTTCAGTACACAGAACGGCCATTACGAATTTACGCGTATGCCGTTTGGTTTAAAAACTGCGCCTGCAACTTTTCAGCGCGCAATGAACAACGTTCTCAGAGGTCTCCACAACATTCATTGTATGGTGTATCTTGATGACGTCATCATATTTTCAGCCAGCTTACAGGAACACATACATAAATTAAGAACAGTTTTTCAGCGACTTAGAGACTCAAACTTAAAAGTACAATTAGACAAAACCGAATTTTTATGTAAAGAAGTTCTCTACCTTGGCCACAAGATTACAGAAAATGGCTTGCAACCAAATGATGATAAAATTCAAGCAGTCCTGAAATATCCTTTACCAAAAACCACAACTGAAATCAAGAGTTTTCTTGGCCTTATCGGTTATTATCGCCGATTCATAAAAGACTTCGCTAAAATCACAAAGCCACTGACAAATTGCTTAAAAAAACGTAATAAAATTGTAATAGATCAACAATATATTGACGCCTTTCTAAAGTGTAAGGAACTATTAACAAATGCACCTCTTCTACAATACCCAGATACAGAAAAAACCTTTATCCTAACGACCGATGCTTCACAAATAGCCTTAGGTGCTGTACTTTCTCAAGGCATAGTAGGCAACGACTTACCCGTTGCTTACGCGAGCAGAACCCTCACTGAAACTGAATCTAAATATAGCACTATTGAACGTGAGCTTCTAGCCATTGTGTGGGCTATCAAACATTTCCGCCCCTATCTTTATGGGAAGAAGTTCATTATTTACACAGATCACCGCCCTTTAGCGTGGCTGCATTCTCTTAAGGAACCCAGTAGTAAACTCACCCGTTGGCGGTTAAATCTCCTGGACTACGACTTCGAAGTAGTCTACAAAAAAGGGAAACAAAACTGTAATGCTGATGCTTTATCTCGTATTAAAATTAACGCATTATCCGATAAAGAATCCATGAAAGTAAACTGTGATAACAAGGAGATACAAAAACGATTGCGTCGCGATTCACAAGAGTCAAGAACAATTTCAATTACTGACTCTGAACATACAATCACTATTTCAGACATAGATTCGCAAAAATCCAATGAATCTTTTGAAAAAGATACAAACCCGATTCCATCTCTTTCGAGTAAATCAGAAACTATACATTCAGCACAAGACCTTGAGTCACACGGTATTCCTATTTTAAACGAAGCAATTGATTCGAAGCCTAACCAAATATTAGTTTTCCAATGGTATAAAAACAGCATTCAAGTTCGTGACGTGTCCCGTGAAAAACAAAGAATCTTAGAAGTTTTTCTACCCATAGATAATGAAAATTTAATCAAACAATTCCTGAAAGAATACATAAAACCCAAAAAGAAATATTTTATATATTTCGAAAATACGGAACATCGCAAACAATTCAGCAACATGGTAATTAGGCTTTTTAAAGGTGGATCAATTCAATTTTATGAGTGTACGGAAAGAATCGTTTTTATTGACGATGAAAATGAACAGAAAGCCGTTATTCTGAAATTTCATCTCGGAAAAACCTGTCACAGAGGTATTCAAGAAACTTTTACACACATCAGGCGACACTTCTTTTGGAATAACATGAAAGAAACTATATCAGCAGTAATTAATTCTTGTGAAGCCTGTAAACAAATGAAATATGACCGAAAGCCTTTGAAACCATATTTACAGTTAACTCAAACGCAAGATGCCCCATTCCAGGAATTATTTATAGATATATTTAGTATCGAAGGAAAAACATACCTCACCTTAGTTGACGCTTTTAGCAAACTAGGACAGGCGATTGAAATTCCTAGTAAAGGCACACCTGACGTTATCCGCGCACTAATAAAATACTTTTCATTTTACGGTATACCTAAGAAAATAAGCTGCGACCCTGGTACTGAATTCAACAACGATCTATTGAAAGAAATGATGTCACTCTATAAAATCCAAATACATATCGGCACGCCTAGGAACCCTAATTCAATGGGAATAGTTGAACGTTTTCATTCCACCTTAATCGAAATTTACAGACTGGCAAAATACGAACAACAATGTACCGACGCCGCATCTATTATGACCTACTCTATCATGGCATATAATAATGCGATTCATAGTGTAACAACTTTAACACCGTTTGAAGTAGTGTTTGGCCATGTAGATTCTGAAAACCCATTCAATATAGACTTCGAGAAACAATACTTGCAAAAATTAATTAAAGACCACGCCAAAAGAATAAAAGTTTTATACAAATACATATCTGATAAAATGTTAACGTTTAAGGAAAACTCTAGAGAAAAACGCGGTGGCGAATCCGACGTCCCGTTACCAGAAGGGAAAACCATTTTCACAAAATTAATAAACACTCGTAGAAGTAAGGACAAACCTTGTTTTGAAAAGGCCATAGTTACAGGAAAACCTGAAAGAAACACCATCCCTATTACAATTAGAGGTAAACACAAAAAGGTAACAATTAAAAACATAAAACGACCTTCAAAGGTGGTGCTTAGTGATCATGATGACACTCACGAGCCCCAGCTTGGGCCTTCAACTTCAAAAGGTTGAAAACAATTCAGGGATCCGTAAGACAGGGAACAGCCTTCATCCAACAGGATAACTGGCTTATTTTTAAGGTATTAGATTTAAATGGCCTACTGATGGAATTAGAATAAATCAATAGGAAATATAGTAATTTTAGTAAGATAGTAAGTGATGATAAGCCTTAGTTTAAAGAATTTTTAGGAATTAGGGAACAAGTAGAGTATTTGGAAAGAATAACTACTGAAAAAAAAATTAGGCAAATAATCCCTTCACACCGAGTACGAAGAGGAATATTGAACCCTCTAGGCTCTATTATTAAAATTATAACTGGAAACTTAGATCAGGAAGATGCTCAACGATATGAACAGTTAATAAATCAATTAGGTAATCAACAAAATTTCCACAAACAAGCGTTTAACGGTTTCCAAAATGTTAGATGGACTCAACTAATTCATCAGAAATATTACACAATAACTCAAAAATTATGGACGAAAGACTAAAACGTGTAGAAAAAAAAAATGTTAAAAGACATTAGTACCAAAGAAAATAATGCAGTATACTCTACATATGTTTTAAGTTTATATAATCTTTTTGTAAGTAATTTTAGAACGCTTTATATAAAAATAAGCGAATTAGAAACTGCTTTGGCTTTCACGAAAACCAATGTTTTACACATTTATTACAGGTTTTAATTATTATATCACAGTCAGAAAATCTTATGTATCCACCCACTTGGGATAATTTAGTTAAATTAGAAGACGATTAATGTTAAATCATACATGATAGACAGGAAAATAACTTTTGTATTAGAGGTAGCTTTAATAACCAATTCAACTTATAGTTATAATAAAATGTATCCCTTACCTATCTTTCATGACCCTAAAAACCTAACCTTAATAATCATTCCTAAATATCCCTATATCCTGGTGAAAGGTGTAACATACTTACCGCTTATACAGCCTTGCAAACAAGTCTCTGAGGAAAATTATCTCTGCACACAAGAAAACAGGGGCACCGTTTTCTGAAACGACATGCATTGAGGAGCTGATGACCTTCAAGGACAACCCATCCAACTGTGACCAGAATACAGTAATTATAGAAGAGGTAAAGGTACAAAAATATCAACTAATAGATGAATATTATACAGCCGTAATCAAATCATTATTCAAAATAATTGCAAAAATGAGATAAGCCAAATAAAGGGAACATAATATATCATTACTATAGATTAACCCTGCGATCTCAACATCAATAACATCCAATTACATCATCAGCGTTCATAAACAGAAAATATGTCATCAGAACGTATCCCATCCATTAAGCTGCTGGAGTTACAGTCAACAGTGAACTCTAAGGAAAATCAGAATCCAGTAAACTTACAAGGAATGGAGCTCAGTGACCTGCAACACATGTCTTACATGCTGTAACAACTTAACAGAGATAGTGATAGTGAAATGGGCAATTCAGTGAAAGTGAAAAGCATTAGTTTAGGCACTCTTTTATTGTATTTTGCTAATTGTTGTGTTTTTTATAAAAATAAGATTATTAATATGTTGCAGTGGCGAAATAATCAGAATTTGCATGTGCAATCCCCTGATAATTTCGCTCTTAAGGAGGGAGGAGTTATATAATCCCGTGTGTCACCACCATAGGATAATTATATTTTATATAAACAAAAGCCATTGCAACATAGTAGTACAAAGATCCTTTATATTTCAATAGCCTAAGTGCTGTTACATGATTTACGAACCACTCTTACATGATTTACGAACCACTCTTAGTTCTTACTAAGTAACGTTTCCTTGTAGAGCGTGAGAACAATGTGTCAGCACAACGGTCACGTAGGCCTTTAAGAATAGGATATAAATATAATAGAATACTTGTAATATTTAGTATTAAACGGACCTCAAATCGGACCGGTTGTATTCATTTTAACTTTAAGTTTTTAAAAACCCTTTTTTCGCGGACCCACTACTTGACTAGGTACTAAACATTGATACTGATTATTTATAAACAATGGTAGGCAGCGGATGTTCTTCTAACAACGTCCCTTCGTAACATTACGCAAATCGCAATATAACTACTACTGACTCATTCAATCCAAAGGAAGGGCTCAAATTAGGCGCGTAAGAGATAGTTTAATAATTGATATATAAAATACAGGCATGCTAAAGCAATAATGTCACCAGGTATGTCCATAACACCGTATTATTAATACGTAAAAGTAATATATTTATTTGTAGATTTTTCTTTGTTAGTCGCTGAACTGTTCGCTGTTCACGCTTGTTGCTTAATATGACGTTACGTTTCGGCTCCAAATATTAGTATGCTTTTTTCTTAAACTATATTACTTCAATTATATTTGTTTGATAGTGACGCCATTTTCAAATTCGGATGGCGCTGTCCAGTCACGCTTGTTGCACAGTATTCAATATGACTCCCGACCCCTGTACGCTAAAGAATATATTTTGGCCGTATTTGTTGAGTGTTATGCCTGTAACTTGAACCACCGTTGTTGGTAGTACCGGGTCGATGTCAGTGCATTTAGTACACGCGCACTTAAGCCGCTTTGTGAAACAAAGTGAACGATTAGTAATATTATATTGAGTAACTTAAATATAGGTTGAGTGCATAAGTTAAACATGTATCTGTGTCAATTTAAGAGATATTCTATGATGAAACCTACGATTTAAAATGTCAAATCATAAACAAATTGTTATTGGTGTCATTAATAATGACTACTTCTAATAGCCAAGGAGCTATATTAAATAGGGGTTCAAGTTTTTCACAAACCTATATTTACTGGTTAATTTTTTTTTATTCACACAAGTTATGTTACGAGTAAATTTCAATAGAAAAAATAGTATATAATAAAATTTAAAATACTTCTAGAAATCTTTTTTGGGCGATAGAAATAATTATTTCATAAGAAGTGTTCATTTTGAGATAAATATTTAATTTTTTTAATGCTTATTACAGATTTAATGTCTAACAGGAAATAAAGTCAATTTACAACAGGTTATTTCGTAAGAAGTTACATTGTTTACATGCGTCATAAGTCATGCATTGTTGACAATAATGATTTGTATAAAAGCGTCAGAATAATTCCGTTGTTTGTTAGGTTTCTATGTTCTTGAACTTAGAAATAGCGCTATATATTTTACGATTCAGGTGTTTGTGTTTCTTTTCACTAACTAAAAAAAAAAGAGAGAAGTACAGTTATGAAATACTTTCATTTTAGTACTAAGTTCATTGAAAGGTAAATGAAACAAAGTTTCAAAAGGATTTTAATTACATTTCCTTAAACAGCCGTTAGGTACTTCTGACACTTTTTATTCCGTTAATCGCTTGACTGCGTAAAAATAATCACTTTTCTCAACCTCAATTAATTATTAATTATGACATTTTAAAATTCGTCGTTAAAACTTTAAACTTTATCGAAATGGGTTGACTGGAACAAGTCTCATATTTTGATAATTGTATTGTGTAGTTTTCAACTTCTAAAGCCATCGATTTTGATGCTAAATATAAGTGAAGAAACTTTAAGCCTTTCTAAAACTCAAAGAAACAAAGATTTTTTATTATTAGCCAGTAATACAGTTGACGACAGATCTTCAGTAAGTCACAGTCAACATTTTTAGTTATTTCAGTGCGGGCTCGACTCCTTTGTTCTTCGATGTATGAGTTATGACTACCATTCTGCATTGTTCCCCTTTAGGCCGAGACAAGCACTTGTTATATTTTTTTCTTTTTCAATGCATATACGGGTAACTTGTTTTCATATGACAAGAGTTACTTTTGTCTAGTGTTATTTATATCTGATATCTCCATATATATGTTTATGAAGACTTCTTGAGTGCAACCCCGTTAGTATATGTTAGATAGATGAAGATTCCTGAAAATACAGATTATATTAACGAGGTTTTTCAATATCCCAATCCCTAAAATAGTAACTTGATCTAATCACAAGTCAAAATTCAAATTGCAATATAATATCGACATAGACGTCCAAAAAGGCCTTTGTTCGGATTACTGTGATAACCATAATAAAAAAAATATCACAGTCCAGTATAAAGTGGTATATTAGTCTGTTAGCTACATATCAATTGGAGCTAACTGATACTAAAGCATGCTAACAAGGAGCAATTGCTCCAATTGGTGTCAGCGGCCGCGATTCAATACGATGCATTCTTTATAGAAGGTACATGCCACGTTTGTGATTTATGGTCAAAGTATGCATATATTGTACTTAAGGTTATTATAGGCATAGATATATTTTGTAATTATAATAAAGGTTACGTATTTATCCAGTTTTTAGATATAAATTGGGGCTGTAATCGTGAATTTTAGGCTTTTAATTTATGTTGATCGTGTTAAATTTCTTAATGCGCATACTTTTATTAGGACACATAAGGCACATACTAATTATACTTAAATAATTTGATACCACATGGATCACCGTTTGTTCCCACTTTACATTAAAACAGTCGTGGATGTTGACGATCGCCCCAAAGTCTGGAAATGCAGTCGAGAGATTAAGTCGCGTTACCTCTTTATACTGGAGCAATTCATATCCAAGCACTAGGATCGTTTAAACATTCATTTATATTATATAATAGGCCTCAGCAAGCAGTTTTACTTTAATGTACGATTTAAATTTATTTATTGACAAAACTTGTATCACGCTAGGGATTTTGTTGAAAAAACGTATACAATTGCTTTGGAAAGAATTCCTCGTTTTATGCAGCCTTGTGGTTGGTGCGCTAATTTTGTCTTTATTACGAGTACTATAATTATGGAAGCTACAATTCTTTTTAAAGATATCTATATTTTTCCGCACATACAAAATATTCTCATAAATGTATTGACTTGCCAAAGTCAAAATATGTGATTCCTTCGTGTATGTACTCGTATTATGTTATAGGGTTAACGATTAAAAATAGGACGTTTTATATTAGGTACTCAATTACAATTACAGTAATGTACAGATGTCTTTCTGTGTCTCGTTTGTACTTTATTAATCCTAATAGATTAATATTGCTCGTGTACAACATTGTTGCAACTTGCAAGCCGTGTTCTGTATTGAACATAATATATAGATAGTAGTTTCAAAGGGTGTTTTCTTTGTTCGTTTAAAGTCTACCCGCTTAGCAACAACAAGCAATTACATAATAAACCTGTTTTTAAAATAGTGTATATGTATCTAATATAGCAATTTTATTATCTTAATATATAAATGTTTCTATAAATTACGTGTCACGTTGTTTGTCCGCTATGGACTCCTAAACTACCGAACCGATTTCAACTAAATTTGCACACCGTGTGCAGTTTGATCTAACTTAAAAGATAGGATAGCTTACATCTCAATTTATACGCGCAATATTATTTTATTGCAAAATATTTGTTTATTATTTGATAGTCACAATTCTAACAGATGGCGCTGTGTTGAAATTACCAACGTTTCGAATAAGCTACAATTTAACATAACCATATGCCATAGGCATAACCACCAAAAAAGCATGGTGGTCCCCATGATTGGTGTTCTCCTACCGTTTCCTTTGAATAGTTTGCTACTATGTATGTGATATAACAAAAACCTTAGCCACAGCAACGCTTGGCCGGTCTGCTAGTTTAATATAAAAATGCTAACAATATTTATTGTAATAAAATAAACTTTACTAGTTTTTTGTTCTAATACTTATCCTGCTTGGTTTAAAATGTGTTAGACAAGGTTACGACCAAAACTAATGAAACAAAAACGAATGCCACACAAATCTTAGTTATTAGCGAAGTCTGACACCCATACGTCAAAAATGTATTGGATTTTGACATGAGAGTTCGCGCTAAGTCTCGTTTCTGAATCTCACTCAAACCGCTCTCTTTCACTCCGTCTTGCTGCAGATACCCATTCTAAAAGTGTTTGTATGTAGAGTGAAATCGATCGATTATCTAAAGATTGACATCTATGTAGCAAAATATTATTTATGTGCATTATTAATATTCCACAAACTGATATATAAGTAATACATACATGGGGTTTACTCGTGCATGCTAGGTTCAAAGGTTTTTCTTTGTGCTGTAAGTATGATTGCAATGAATCATTAGTTGACGCTTGCTGTAAAATATGATTGCTTTTACAACAAACTGCATTCTTAGTAAAGTAGTGTAAGGTGTTTATATGTTATGGAAACAGGTTGGTTTGATTGAATTCTCAACATTTAGTTATCAAGAAGCAACGCTAGACCTCTATAACTTTACACATATGGAATAGTGGCATAGGTAAGTAAAGGACACATGATTTATATATTGGCCTGAATTTATATTATTCTTTAGGTTTATACATATATATTTAGTATAAAAATGATTACAATAATTGTATGATTACATTAAAACACAAAAACTATTTGTGTTCCTATGTGTGCAGTGCCTGTGCCTGTGTGCATCCGCCAAATACTCTCAGTATAACGAGTCTATAAGTCCCCCATAAAGGGCAGTCATCGTATGGATCCCCATTTTTGTGGGTGCGTTGCCGGAGGTGTATGCTCTCTTTTTTAAACAATCGGAGGTCGTATCTCCCAGATAGGACCTCCACCGGGAGTAGATTCACTACAATGCATTGCTAGAGGAGGTTTTGATTACTAATCTGTAAATAAATAAAAAAAATATTGCTTAAGAACGTGTACTGAAGAAAAGAATCTGAAAAAATACTCTGTAAATATAGTAACAAGCAACATTAGTCCATGTTTGTGATGCGTATTGTGTTTATGATGACGTACCGTGCTTACTTGTTTATGGAATGTCGTATCACTCATTAAGTTCTATTTTATTTCAAATAAATTACTCACTGAAACAGCTGAGCTGTAGAATATTTACCGTGCCTATTTAATTAACATTTTTTCCATCTGGTAATACGATTTACTATCACACGAAACCTAGTCGACCGATTTAAATGAAATCCAATATAGGCGTGTTTGCAATCTGATCTCAATCTTGTATAAAAACCCTAATCTACCTATATATCTTTTTGCGTGTACATTACATTTTCTGCTGTACAGTACCTAAAAAAACGTTTGGAGCTCGCTGTTGGCCTTAACGGCCTTAACTGCTCAGCTCGGACTGTTTTGGCGAGCGTAGCTCGACCGGACTGGGCTTTTTCCCGCCACTAGCTTATTTTTCTTGGAAATTAAATCAGTCTATAACATTTTGACACTAAATTTTGTTTAATATAAATTTGTACTTTTTCATCAACATCAATCAAAGCGCATAACAATATGACAAAGACTGGCCATGCGCTGATGATGATATTATTAAGATGATGAACAGATTAATTTGAGTATCTATTAAATAGTTATCAATGTAATGTACATTCTCAAACGTAGTTGTTTGACGAATTATTTGAATGCTGCCATTTTTACATATTTTTTGTCTTGTCTAATATTCTGTTTAATCTCTTATGTCTGTGTGTTTAATAAAGTCATATTTTGATAAATAATTGTATAAAACGTACCTTTTTAAGTGCTTCTACTTGAATTTAATTATCCATATTACAGAAAAATAACTGCTTAGATTACAGATTTAACAAAATTTCAAGAATTATAGACAAGTTTTTTGTTATCATGAAACTTAATTTAGATTAAACTGTGTGTATCGTAATTAAGAACATTTTATAAATCAGACCTAATAAAACCTTTTTTACCTCTTTTACACTAGTCATTGTCCAGTGGCCTTGGTGCTATGCCTTAGTGGGCCGGCCACATTTGAGTTCATGCCTTCAGGGACCTTCTTGGAACAGAGATCTTGGGAAAGTGTTTCCGCTATTATCTGGCCTCAATTCATCTTAGATGGTAGCAAATCATTATAGATGGTAGTAAATAAATGAACTTTTCTTTACTCTTAAATAAAAAGATCTTGTGATCGGATGAGAAGTAAAAAGCTTACATAATTTTTTTTTGTTTTCGAAGCTCTCAATAAACTTTTTTTGCGACATTCTTGAAAAAGTTGCTTCCTTAAAGTTAATATTTTTACATTCGTAATTATCATTAAAATTAAATATAATGTTATGCTGACAACTTTCTGAAAGCAAATGAACCTTTTCAATCAGATCAAATTTAATGTTTTAAGTTTATCAGTTTTAAACAATTAAACAATATCTTTTAAAACATCCAATGGAAGGAATGTTCGTGATGTTTCTAAAGCAAACAAACAATTTAACATGTGAAAAACAATTCATGATATTCTCTGTTTCTTCTGATTCGTCCTATAGCGTGGTATTTTATAAGTATTAACAACCATTCGATGTGACTTTGTAATGGTTATAAAAATAATATCGACCTTTACATAATATATAGACTACAATCGCTGGTAACAATTCAACGGATACTGCTGATACATACCAACCGTTTTTGTACTAGTAGTTTTGTTATTTGTAACTAGGATAGTACAAATACTAGAGGCGAGAGTACTATTGAGTACTGACGACTACTGAGTGCACAACGCTACTACGTAATTTGATTATATGTATTAATGTTTTTAGGGTAGGGCGTTAGCTTTAAGCTCGATTTGGCATTCCCAATTTAATTTCATGTGTCAAATCCGTCAGTCCTCTTGCTATTGGGTACATACATGTCTGACTCTGTTTCTTTAAGCAAGCGATTGGTTAGCTGTGGAATTGATGTATGGAACCTAAACTACACAATGATATCACTAGGCAATTGGCTGTAATGTATTCACTGAAATATTAGGAATATTCAATTTCTGTTTAGTAGTATCTGTAGGTACACGACGGTAGATAAAGTGTGAAACATATATGTTGCAAATATGGTTTCAAATTACAAAGATAAAAAATAGGTTATCATAATATGTATGTTCTAATTGCAATGTCAATACTGGATATATTATAATAATGAGAATGTAAACAAATGTTTTTGTTTCAACAAGCATCACATGCTTGTTTAATTGTCAGTTTCGCAAATTCGCATTTATTTATTGTATATTGAACTTATAACATTATCTTAGAATATTGTGATCACAGCTAATCATATTATCCGATAAAACACAACTAAAATACGGCAGTTATGATCGTAAGCCTAGTATAGGGATATTTAGATATTGGGAAACTCAAAACAAATATCACTACGTCTTGAGATGACTGGATGTTCCCAAACTAAATTGAAATATTCAACGTAATGTGTATATCAATTAACACGGTGCCCTAATAAATAATAATAATTTTTTTCTTTGTGCTACGAGTGCTACGCTTATATATTGATCCGTAGGCCGAGGTACCTCGATCGGTCAGTGACCTTTACGGGAAACGCTGCTATCGGCTCACTGAATCTTCCACTAGTGCAGGCTCAGGAGTAAACTCACGAGACTGCATCTTATGTTGACTTTTCTGATGTTAATTTATAACATCTGGTTTCCGGTTGGAAAATACAATACTGCAATACACTTTCAACTTTCGTTTCTTTCTTTTTACTTTCGTGTTTATAAATTATTATAGGTTTGAGATTTGTTTGAAAAAGATAAGTTACTTTAACTTTCTCAATGTATAACGATACAGAAAACGAACGAATATTTTTTTTAGAGCCGAGTGTCTGTACTTCAAAATGGTATTTTATAGTGTCCAACAAATAAGGCGGCAGTGTTATTAGATGCGACATTACATGGTCCAACACCACGCAAAACCTAGCTTAGTTACGCGCCATAACACTAGTAACATATGTGATATTCCATGACTATATGAAAGAATTATTTTAATTATAAAAATATTTCCATCTCCTTTATACCTACAACTACTATAACTAAAGGTAAAACAGCTGATAGTTTAATCTATCTTTGCCTTATTTATTTCATTAGTCACACCGGCTAACAAAGAATAATAATAAGAGTACTGATGACTCACAAGAACAAAATATATGCAAATTTAAATTATCTACCCTACTAAACGATTGATAGGAAATAAAAACATAGTTAATGTTTTGTTTAAAAGGTAGCATTAAAATAGGACAAATATTTACTGAATCCCATCATTATAAACACCTATGCCCGCAATGCGCGAATGAATTAAGAGTAATAGTGAACCACAGAGTGTAGATTGACCGAATCAATGTTAGAAGAGAGCGCACAAGATTAGCTATCTCTTTCTCCGCCAGTACACACGCACCGAGAATGCACCGGCGTGTTTTGTCAATCGGTACTTTCGCGTTCTGTTTTTGAACCAGTAGTTAGTAGTTTCTTCTGAACTAAAAGTAAGAAAACTACATAATAACATATTTTTGTTGTTGATATAAATAACATTCATTTTCAGCACTGTCATAAAAATAATTTAAAAAGTTAGTAATAATCTTTACAGGAATAGCCCTTCTGTTTACTATGATAACTTTGACATTTAAATGTACTATTTAATAATTATAATTAATTAAAAACAAAAAATAAATGAGCAATCCTTCAATGCGGATTTATTTTTTCATTGGATTCTAGGAACATTGACATTAAAATATGTATGTATTACAAAATCTTTAAATATTTCATAAATAAAAGGCTTGGCCTTTCAAAAATAAAAAGCACCAATAACCAGATTTGTTACATACAATCGGCAACAGTTTGTAAGTGCTCATTACGTCACATAATTAAAATCGATTTGCAATTGTCTTACTAGCTAGACGATGTCGAAACAGGCTATGTATTGTATGCATTATAATAGTGTACGATGGTCGATGATGTCGTCTTCCACCGAAACTCGAATGAAGATGCGCTGACTGCCGAGTTCGTTGATACTTTGATCTGTCTATAGAGTATAGAGTACTGAAATATCTACATGTCTATCTATAGCTTGCTACACAAGAGCGAGAGACCGCTGTTTCTACTTTCTGCAATCTGTTCATTGTTCACGCCTGTCTTCACGTCAGTAAAACAGAAACGTTGTTAGGGTGTAGACGTTTTTTGTTTCGTCCTTTACAAAACAATAAGCAAAATCTGGTATCCAGTGTGTAACTTCGTTAGATTTCTTGTGTTTTTGTACTGTGTTGGTGATTTATCATCGCATATTGTGGATTAAATTTTTTTGTAAGGTGAGTTGGATAAATTAATGCTTGTTCTTAGAATAAACTTTGCTATAATTTTATTATTAATTAAAATTGTATATTTACGATATATTATACACAGGAATCAAATCGATTATATTTGAAACATTAACTATAATTTTGTACTAAAATAAAAGCAATTAAAATAAATGATTATTATAGTGATATTATTATACTAATTCATTGGCAGACTACTAAATTATCTAATAGTATTTAATACAATATTGGATTTATTTTATTTCTTGTTACATGCAATGTAATAAGTGCCAAAAAACAACAGAAAATGTAATTAATGAAATTATGATGATGGTGCTTATGTTTATTTATGCTACAAATATAATATTAATACATCTACATGCATATTAGATACTGTCTATAAATCCCAGTTTAATAAGTAGCAAGGTAGTAAAATCTTTGTACTCAAACTGGTTTATGTTGAATAAAATATTCCTACAAGAGCATTGAACAACAACAAAAGGTATGATAAAGGACAGTTGAAGGATAATTTGAGTTAAATTTTTTTGCCTTTACAAACATCTAAACAGGACCCTAACCTTATACAAGTACATACATTAGGGCTTCTTTACTCTTTTATTAGAATGTCCTTATTACATCAATTTCTGTACTGGTTTCTTAACACACTGTATTATTAGCAAAAAAATATAAAAATAATACATATTTCGCTAAAATATTGTAGTACCTTAATTTTTGGGTTTAATTAAAAATGAAGTTACTATTACTGAATTTTACATTCTATTATCTATCTACCTATCTATTAATATAATAATATTATTTAGAAATTAGAATTTGGCCGGCAACTTCACTGAGCACAAAAGTAACAAATTTTATTTACAAATATATATGTGAAAATATAATTAATAATCTAATATAGTACATAAGTAGTATTTTTTATTCTCATAGCAACAACTTTCAGCCAATAAGACTAAAATACCAAATAGATAACTATCTGTTATGTTGTACCATATAATCAATTATGATTTTTTAATTATCCTAAACAATTTTTTTTATGATATAATGCATAATGATCATCTTAAATTGCCCAGTTTTGCCATCTTTTTGAGATAATTTGCTAGCAAATTGACTTGAAAAACAACATTTAAATTTTATAGTACCCAAAATTAACAGCCATTTTTTATGATGGATGATCAAAATTTACTATTACCAGTTATGTTTCATGTTTTTCATAATATTTTCATGAAATGTTTATATTTTAGTATCAAATCTTACTTCAACCTAACAATATCAGTTTTTGAAATAATTATTTATGTTTATGTATTTTCCATTTAAAACATTTCTCTCCGAATCTCATCATTAGAAAATATATGCTTACGTTATCTGACTAACCTAATTAATACGTTGATCGTCATTTGTTTTGCAATAGCAGTATTAATATTACTGAATGACACAGTACGATGCGTTATCCCTAACATTATAGTTCCCTCGATTGATTCAAAATTCCTAAAAACAGATTCGTGGGAACGTAACGTAAATTCTGGTCTATTTTCGATTCTTTTTATAAATGTAGTCTTGTTGATGCATAACTTTCTAAACTAGAATGGAACATTTCTAATTTGGAGACGTGTTTTAGGTAAATTGCTATAATTACATTCCTGTTAAATATTTTATTTTCAGCACATTTTGTCACTCTTAAAAAGTTATAAAACTATTTAATATAGTCAATTTATTTTATAGTTAACGTGAGCGTATCTTATATATATCCGTCTATCTAACCTCAAGGAAAATAGAATATTGTAAAACATAATAATATACATATATTATAATTATATATTACATTAGGATTTATATTAAAATCCGATCCAAACACTATTTTAACGAAATAAATGTGTAGTTCTTGAAAAAATGTTTTTATAAAACTCGTTGGAAAACCCATGACGCCTCAATGTTTTCGTTAGTTGTTTGGTCTAAAAATATAATGGTGTAAAGGTGTCATCTATTTCAGTCGAAGTTAATCCATTTGGGAATTTAATACTATTGATTAGATTTACTTATTCTCAACACTTGCTAGAGGTTTAAGTTAAATTATTCAAGAATTAAAGTTCAAAGAAACAAGTTTCAAATTATTATTAGAAATGATTATCTTACAATCTCTGAATTTTTATACGTTTCTATATAAAAAAGAGTAAAATATCACTATATGTAGAAGGCACTTTCAATTTAGAAGTATAATTGTGGGAATACCTTTTATTCCGTAAATTAATTGATTGCTATTAATCAATGTTCAAAAGATTGTTATAGCAAATATACTAGACTATTTTTATGTAGAATATTAAGTTCAAAGAAAGAAATCCGCATGCAGCATATTCATGGTTTTCTTCTTTGAATTATACAAATTAAATTAAATGTAAAATAATAACATATTAATTACCATACACTATTGTTTATTTCATGTACTTTGATAATTTATAATCTAATATATAAAATTCCCGTGTCACAATGTTCATTCCTATACTCCTCCGAAACGGCTCCGAACCGATACCTATGATTTTTTTATGCATATTTAGTAAGTCTGAGAATCGGCTACTATCTATCTTTCAAACCCCTAAGTGATAAGGGGTGTCCACCCCAAAAAATGTTTTTTGTTTTTATATTTTTATGATACCTGCAGCATACACAAATAGATACAACCCTTAATATTCACCCCCTTACGATCTACCCCTATTTTTTTATAGCAGATGGTTATTTTTATTGAACCAAAACAATGTTTCTTAGAAACAATATGTACATAGCAAAACAACGTTTGTCGGGTCAGCTAGTAATATATATTATTCTATGCGCTATTTTTTAAAGTAATTCTCATTCAATAAATCGCGATAGTAATTTGCATGTGACATAATCAAAGTTCATTATGGTCACGGACCGTTATAAATGACTCGGAGATTATCCAGTTATATGCGGAAGCGAATTGCGTTGCTAAACAGAGGCTTAACAGGTTTCATGTTATTTCTTTGTTACGTAAACGAATGCCTCATACAAGGTTTCTCTGTGCTGGAGACATTACTTAAAGAATGGTTAAGTCGCATTGAGATCTCATACTAACTAATGGACCTAAGTGCAATTAATACTTGCTCAAACGTAAAGGAAAACAACGTGAAGGGCTAGTAGGCTGACCTACTTGACTGTAAAGAAAAATTGTCAAGGATGTACAGAAATCTGACGCCCATACCAAGGGTTGTAGCGCCTATAAATTTTGATGCAGTCTGTGCTTTCCGATACAGATTTTTAATAAGTGAACGACAAGAGTATAATTGAATTTTCTATACTAATATTATGAAGAGGAAAGTTTTTTTTTGTTTGTTTGAAATGAATAGGCTCCGAAACTACTGGACCGTTTTCAAAAATTCTTTCACCGTTGGCAAGCTACACTATTCCCGAGTGACATAGGCGACATTTTCAAAAAAATTAGGGATGCTTACTAAAACTTGAATAATCTAACCCAAGGTGTAAAAAAATAATCAAAAAACTTCCTTCAATCGTGTGCGCTGCGAAAACTATTAATGATAGAACAAAATGATGTATTACAATTTTTTAGGACACATTACTATCTATAAAAATTGTCGCGACAGCATGTCTCTATCTTTTATAGTTACGTCACAATAAGCGTCCTTTTATTAATTTTTTTTAATTAAAATACCACCGCTAGAAAAGGCTCTTTATTCGTACCTAGGTATTGATCCTTATCAAAATAATTACCAACTTTTCACATAAGCTACAATTTAATGGCATAACCACCAAAAAAGCATGGTGGATTGGTGTTCTCCTGCCTATACTCTTGAATAGTTTACTAGTTACTACTATGTAATACATATAACAAAAATCTTAGTCACAACAACGCTTGGCCGAGTATACTAGTTGTAAATAAAATTATTCCTATGAAATATCAATGCCCTTCAAGGCTTCAGGTTTTGTGTATCGTGACACAATGAAATTTTAATAATAACTTAATTTTTAAATTTGACTATCGACTTTATGCCATCTAATTACAAATGAATTATCATTGTTAGATTAAAGAATAATTAAGTAGCAAACTGATATTTTTTTAATCTACCAGATAACATGATTACGTACACAGTTACATGAATTTTTTTGGTCTATCGTGATATATTACCTTACATAAATTCCTTTGGCTAAGAGTTGTTGCCAACGGTGATTTAAATAATTAATTTTACTTACCATAGTTCGTTTGTATAAAGACACCTGATTAATGATAGTCACAAAATTTATTTGTAACTACATATAAGCTTATTTTTTGACAATCTGACCTAGCAAACGATTTTCCATATGAATAATATAACTTAACTTTTCTCTAGTACTCAATCATATATAGTTGTTGCTAAGTAGCGTTTGTTAAAGTTTTTTCTCAGTCTAATGGCTTGCTTAAATAATCAAAATCAGTTCAGTAGATTCAGAGATTACCTCAATTTCACAAAAATTACCTCTTTGTTATAATATTATACGTACCCATCTAATAATTTATTCGAAATATAAACAACTGTATTTTTAAACTCTTATGGCATTCGGAAGTAACCTTATATGTTAACAAAGCTTTTTAATCACCTTAGCCTTAATAACCATACAGAGACGTTCGTGTTTTATATAAGATTTATTAAATTTAAGGTTTATTAAATTCAGTTTCGCAGCCTCTTAAGCCTATGATCGACGGGCGAGTAAGACCGCGGTTTTAAATACCGACGAACCTGGCTCGCGGCTCGTTGGTGCTGATCGATTAGCAAGCAAAACAGTCGCAAACATGTCTTGTTCTCTTTCCGACACACGGTTTTGCATGGCGAGCCGAGTAAAAAATATAGCACGACGACGAGCCGCGAGCCAGGCTCGGCGGTATTTAAAACCGTGGTTTTGCAATGATACACCGGCGAGCTTTACCGACGAGCCATAAAACCGCGGTCTTACTCGTCCGTCGATCAGGCCCTGTATAGAGCGAATTGCGTCCCAATAAAATTGACCTACTTCATCGCTTGCACTCTTAACCTAAATGCCAATTAAAAGCTCTATGTAACTTTTATTTTCGATTATTATTAATTATACCTTTTATACATAGTTATAAAAATTTCCCCTTTCTGCATTAATGGTGGTAGCTTACTTCGCATATATTGTTTTTCGTTTGAATGGTATGAAAACGATAACTCTTTAGATAGGTGTATAGACTAAGTCTTAATAAGTCTAAAATGTATACACCCACGTACAAAATAAGCTTACCAGCTTTAATATAAGATTAATATTCAAGAATAATAAACGATTGTATAAACGAATAGTCTCATATTTTCTAATATCTTTTGACGCATAACAATAGTTTTTAATTTAAAAATTACTTTACAAGACAACACTTGTTCAATGTATCTATATATATAAAAGAAAGTCGTGTTTGTTACAACACTTATAACTCGAGAACCGCTGTACCGATTGCCATGGTTTTTGATTTGTTGGATTTGTTTCCGTCCCGAATAGCAGAATAAGCAATAAAATATCGGATAAGTTATCGAATAACAATAAATTAATTAATTAATTTTACGAATGCAAAAACCATATGGTGCCATCTGTTGATAAAACTACGCATCATTTTACGTCGAATTCGTGTCAGTTCAAGAAATTCCGATCTTGAGGTGAATGAGGAGATGCATAACCATGCTTTGATCCTGATCAAAAGATGTTGGATATCAGAAAGTGCTTAACATGCAGTATCGCCATATTAACGCTAGAGATGCCTAATGTGTAAAACTGCCATTCTTCTTTCGCAATGGCAAGCAATAAAACATTTCTGTATTTGCAAAAAAGTTGTATTAATGTAATACTTAACATTAATGAAATCCTAAAATAAGTTAAATTAAAGTAACAACGATATTATAAGGTTGTAGGGCGGAACGAAGTTAGCCAGGTCAGCTAGTAGTTTATAAAATAACCTTTTAGAAAATACACAAAAAACACAAAATGGATAGATCCAACTCTAAGCTAAAACCAACTTTAACTATTTCTTCCTTCAATTAATATCTCGAGCATTATAGCTTGGTTATAGCGTTCTTTAGATATACATACCTATCATAATTAAAAAAAAAATATGTCCCGTACCTGGACACGAAATTGTAATTTATTATGACAAAAATTAATTTACTTGGGTTTGTAGTATCTGTTTCCTCTCAAAGGAATATTACATACGTAAACATTACTCACAGTTTATCGTTAGACAAATATTTTTGTATGAAAGTGTTTGTACATGTGGAATTTGTTCAGTCAAGGTTTCAAACATATTTTTATCGACGCACAATAGTTTACATCTAATGTTGTTTATATTACCGGGCTCCTTTTATGAATATATATTTAAACACGGTGACTCTTTGGTTCGTATTATAATCTACAAAATCAATGCGTTCGAGATCCCGTAGGAATCTGGTGGCAATTTTTTAAAGATATAATTGGTTACAGAAACGATATAATCACCACATATGTTTTAATAGCTTTGTTTTGTTCCATTATTTATGTCTTAGTAATTGTACATATATGTATTATGTAGTTTGCACTACTTGCGCTCGCCTTATTTTATTATTATATTTTCCATCACAGTGGTTGCCTGAAAGAGATCGCCCGAAAGCGTTAAGGCCGACAGTTGCCCTCAATTTTATTTAATTGCACTATTTCTTGTAACGAAGTGTAAATAGTAAATAAAATAATTTTTTACTGGTTTTCTTTTACCACCAGCTCCTAGCTATCAGGAATCAGCATCAGATACTCGAAAACGTACTGAAGCTGAACGGAAACCATACTAAATTGAAACAGGTTAAATAAGGTTAACACGGTAAGAACCTTTACATTGCATATTAACATTCGAATGGTAAAATTAACGGCGGTGGCAAAATATTTTGATCACGATTTTACCAATGAATCACATTCATTATGCGTTTTAAATGTGGATAAATAAAATGAGCAGAGCGTAGTGTTGGCCTAGTGGCTTCAGCGTGCGACTCTCATCCCTGAGGTCGTAGGTTCGATCCCCGGCTGTGCACCAATTGAATTTTTTCTATGTGCGCATTTAACATTCGCTCGAACGGTGAAGGAAAACATAGTGGGGAAACCGACATGTCTTAGACCCAAAAATAAAGTCGACGGCATGTGTCAAGTACAGGAGGCTGATCACCTACTTGCCTGATAGATAAACAAATGATCATGAAACAGATTCAGAAATCTGAGGCCCAGACCTAAAGAGGTTGTAGCGCTACTGATTATATTTTAAATGAAATGAGCTTGCTAGGTGCGCATTATATGACTACCATAAACTGGATAGTAACGCTACAGAGATCATCTGCGTATTAAGGATTTAGTATTGGTTAATGATGGACGCTTTTCATACAGCACATGTCTTTGTAATAAAGTTTATTTATAGTAGAATTTTCTATAGTAAAATCCTGTAGAACCAAAGTGCATTGCGAAAAAAAAACTTCAATTAATCTTTTGTCCTCGTTTTATAAAACGGCCGTATCATGTTTTCAGTCACAGCTGCCACTTATTTTAAATGTATATCGTGTAATTTGAAATATGTATGTGTAATGTTGCCAGAATAAAATACAATTACTAATTGTAAAGAGTTTTGAGTATAACAATGACATCTGAGAAAACAATGAGTGTCATTAAACCATTGTTAACTGTTTAATCATATTAATATTTCTTTATGTAGATATATTTAAACACCTATTTAAATTGCCTTTATTAGAAAGTTATATCTATGTGTAGGAAAACATGATACGTCAAGTTGTTATTCATAATTTTGAATTGACTAAACAAATTAAATCCATGACTACGACTTAGGTGCCTTCAAGAGAAGAAAAACACAACCTTAAAGGCCGGCATCACACTCGCAAACCTCCTGGTGTTGGCGGTGGTAAGCACTTAACTTTAAGCGACCCGCCTGATAGCTTGCCTAATAAAAAAAAAACACTGAAGAAATATTTTCCACTCATTGTAATGACAATGAATTTATCTAAATCTGTTGATGTATACTACACTTTTGATATTTCATAACTTCGCAATCACGTATAAAGCAGATACATATAGCTGATTTACTAATCATTTCAGGCCAGTTTGATAGTTAAACTAAAAAGTGAAACAAGTATGTCCTTCGCCCTATGAGTTGAGGCTTATATCTAGATATTGGTACAAAACAGTAGTTACAACAGTTGTCTTATCATCATTATCATAAAGCAGCTGCATGTAATTAGATCATATATATATATTAAAATGAATACTTTGTTGTAATTATAAATATTATCAGACAACGGATAAATCCTTTGACTTTATTCTGACCGATTATTTCTTTATATGATCCCAATCTCTGATAGTGTTCTAACCTCTACTACGTGAGCATTTCTGTTTTCTTGGTAACGTTCCGTGCATTTCAAATTAAGAATATTTTTTTTCTAATAAATTTTGTATTTTGACAGCTGGTCCACTGGATGTCTCGTTCGATTCCTGGTCAGAGCGCAATTTTTTGTTTTTGACAGGGCTACAATTTCTAGGGCAATTGTACTGTGGTAAAAATTACACTGTTTGTTACTTGTACGAGTCTTGTCCCCTTCAGAGACTGAACTGCCTAGAGCCACTCCAAAGGGCCCTTAGAGAAGCTAGTGCGAACAATTTTTACTAATAAGTTGTATGGTAGATTATAATTTAACTTCCTAAATCATAAATTATGTATTTGCAAAGTGCTATGTCGTGATATTGTTGCTTCTCCACTTCTCCATTTACTTAAGTAAATGTTTAAGAAACGAACAAAACAGATATTATTTGAATTCATAATTAATGTATGCAAAAAATTCTTGCGTAATCGATAATGTATGGCAGACCGAAATAAAACTATGCAAATCGTAATAAAAAGGAAGTTGCTGCTGTCGAGACTTTTGACCTTGAAACATGGTACCTGACATGGCAAAGATAAAACACGAATACTTATAGGATAATTTGATTTAACATACTTTGAAGATATTTTTATATAATATATTTATGCTATATTCTTTTACAAGGCGCACCACGTACATATAAACATTTTATACCAGCAATATGATATAGCTTCAAAGTGTGATGTATATTATATATAGTTTTGTCAGCTAGAAAATGTTCCATCAACTAATCTAATCTAAAACAGGATTTCTTGACGTTCCAAAAAATAGAACTGAAAAGTATTGAAATTTTAAACACGGTTCTGTTGCTAAAAACCTAATGTTTTGTGAGAGATAAAAGACGCCCTAATTTACGATTCTTTAAACAGCCTTAGTTTGACCTAAAAACCTGAAAAGTACTGAAAAATTTACATTTAATACTTTGCAACCCATGTCTAAATATAAGAAGTTCTTAACAGTATTACTTATAGACCTGTAAGTACACAAAGTGATGTTCATCCTTCTGACAAGAAAAGGCCTCAATTACGTTAACGAGGACAAATTCGTCTTCCTAATATGCAAAGGTTCAATGTTTGTTATTCTAATCGAGTAAGCCGATAGTGACAATTGTTTATTAGGAGGATAATACTGATATTCAACTACTAGAAGGTATTTGATCGTTAAAGCTTACGAAGTATATATTTGAATACGTAAGTATATAATTAATACGTGTTTATATAACAGGGTGCAACGCGCTCATCTGATGTTAACTGACATAGATACTCACATTTCAAATCAAAATCATTTATTCATATAGGTAACACAATGTACACTTATGAACGTTAAAAAAAGAAATACGTATTAAATGCTTCTAATTTAAGATTTACTGCCAGTTTTCAAATCAAGGGCGTGGAACGGAAGAGAACTGGCAATAAACTCTCCGCCACTCTTTTTAATCGCCAAATTTTTTGTTTTACACAATGTTTGTAAGGAGCTGCAACCATTACTGCATGACATCTTAAGTAAGTGCGGCCTTTTAAGTGTGTCGTGCACATACGAATGTTCGTGTCCAAAACTACCAAATTTGACAAATAAATAATTACATTGGGGCAAAAGTTTACTAAAGATATTTCATATATTTTTGCACGAGTATAGATTTTCACGTTAAAACTACATCGTAATAAAATTTTCATGAGAATATTGTAACTCTTTGTTAACTGTAGAGCCTAGTAACAATTTATTCGTAGGCTGATCTGTATCGATCGGGTTAATACTATTATACCAGGGTGGATCTTTAGGTACGCGAGTACTGGTTACATCACTGTTGTATAGGGGTTGACAATATGCTAATTAAGCTGTTGTATAATATACAACACGGCATATTTTCCAAAAATATATGTTTGTCTTTCAATAGTTTTTGGATGATTAAGTCGTAACTAAGGATTTCAATTCTTGGAATAATCTGGCCTAGAGAACCTCTAATCATCAGCTATGAGGGCTATAAGGGTGCCAATTGACAGAACCAAACATCGCCGAAAGTGGAAGTGGGTGGGCCATACGCCTCGGAGGGATTCAAGTCACATGGCCAACATAGACCAGGCCGAATAGACCTGGCAACGAAGCATCATTACAGAGGTGAAGGAAGTTGGAATGACGTGGACTGAAATTAAGAAAGCTGAGCCAATCAGTATGGTTTTCTACGCTGGTAGCCCTCTGCCCCTCTCCCCCCCCACCTGCGGGCACATAGGAGCTCAAGTCAAGTCAAGAATATGTATATAAACATTATAATTGTAAGTGATTGTTGAATCCACGTATGGCTGTAACATCAGCTATAACTACGTACTAACTACCGTACAAGTTTGAATTAACAATTCTTTGTTACCATGGCAACGGATCCGCAACTTGTAAGTCACTGATATTAATTGACTTTTAAGGTGGGAACTGACCAACGTTACGAGGTGTAATGTAACATGTAATGTAATGTTACACAGCGAGCATTCGTGCAGTCAGTACGTCGTATTACGTCGTGTTTCCCCGTAACACGACGTACTGACTGCACGAATGCTCGCTGTGTACATGTTACATTACATGTTACATTACACCTCGTAACGTTGGTCAGTTCCCACCTTAATAGAAATTCCGTTCTATTACGTTCAATTCACTTACAATGATCGCGTTCTTAGAACACTTCATTAATTTTGTTGCAATGAGAATTGAATATTCCATTACGTGTTTATGGATATTACAATGAGTAATTTTAATATTCAATTATTATTGCACTATTGATAAAAAACAATACCTATTTCTACACTATCAATCCTTTGTTTTTTACTCTAAGATTCATTGTCGAGACTTATGCGCTAAGTAAGACTCCCGAAACACCGATCCACAGAGAATACGCTTTTGACAAATGGGATGTATATTGTACGTATATTAAATGAAATGATACAGAAGTTAAATCATCACTTTTGTAGCGATCTTAAGTTTACCATCTTTGATATATATTTAGTGTATCTGGTAATGATACCCGGCCCTGGTTTCTATAGTAAAATATATCAGAATTTTTAGGGTGTACAAAAATAACATTATTGTAATATATTTAATAACACACAATTATAGAGTATTTACAATATTATTAAAAATTGATAAATTGAAAACTATCTTTAATGCTGGCAGGATTTCCTCGGTTCCTTTATCCCTCGCATTCTGATAAACAATAAACTACAATCTCCCTCCTTATCAGAATGCCAAATCGTAAAATGACTGCTTCACGACTGATTTGAGCGCGACCGCCGCTGCGAAAACAGAATCGCAAGGCTGGTCTGGTCTCGTCGGTTCTATCTACCTGGTGCCAAATTAATTTTTTAATTAGCGCCTGTGTAATTCCAAAGGAAACAAAATCAAAGTTGTAGTAAAGTATTTTTTTTGCGCCTGCATTGCGTACGCGCCAGCTTTTCTACTTGTCCGAGGGAAATAAGTCGGGGCTAACGTGTCCAAGTATGAACTACAATTGCTAGCAATATTTTCACGATATTGTTTTATCTAGTCGATAAAACTTTATGCTTTCATTATTCGACGTTTCGTAGAGTTTTTAAAACGCTTTTTGCCACACACTACCACTATGTAATATATTTTATTATATACTATACTAGCAGACTCGGCCAAGCGTTGCTGTGGCTAAGGTTTTGATATATTACATAATAGTAAACTAATCAAGGGTAACGGTAGGAGAACACCAGTCATGGGGACCATCTTGCTTTTTTGTAGCTTATGTGAAACGTTGGTACTTTCAACACCGCGCCATCTGTTAGAATTGTGACTGTCAAATAATAAACAAATAATTTGCAATAAAATAATATTGCGGGTATAAATTAAGATGTAAGCTATCCTATCTTTTAAGTTGGATCAAACTACACGGTGTGCAAATCTATCACAAAATGTGATCTATATCGGTTCGGTAGTTTAGGAGTCCATCGCGGACAAACAACGTGACACGTAATTTATATATATTATAAGAAGATTACAATTACTGGCATCCATAGTCGAATAATTAAATAAACTTTAAAGAGCCTGCCTGTTGAGATATTTCCGAACACAATTTAGCCTAAATCCAGAGCGTACAGAATTTTAAAAGGCCGACAACTTGATCCTTCTCTCCTCTGTTAACAATAAATTTTGAGTTTCTACATGATGGATAAATTTATAAATTGTAACACCACTCATATTGCTGAGAATAATAATTTGGAATGGCCACTTTGTTATCCTAATTTTATGTATTGTTTTTGTATAAATTAAAACCGCAATACACGTGCGGTGGCTGCGGTTTGAACCAATTATTGCGGCATCGTCGCATGAATGTTCGTGATTGTTTGTTTATATGACAAATGAATGCGATATCTTTTGTTTTGCTCTGCGTTAAAAGTCTTCTGTACGTATTGGTCTATAATGCAAATCAAAGACATCTTTCAACCATTACGGATTAAACATATTTTTATAAAAATTAAAATTTGTTGATGAAATGCTAGGAACTCTTTAATCAACACATTTAGGATCGATGAAGATGGAGATTTGTTCACCCAAACGCGAAAAAATTGTTTGGCTAGGAACCAAATTGACGTCACGGACGATAAAGCAACCGATAATCTATAATTTTACGATAAACTTAGTATTAAACCTTCGCCATGAACTGATTTGATTTAAATATGTGTATTATCGATCATTGATATCGTGTGAATGCCACGACGATAATTGTAATTCTGAAGGTTCTGACTCTAGTAACCCTCCCGACGTTGGCTTTCCAGAAATTACAAGGTCAAGAAAAACCTTTCTATTTGCTGGTTACATTTAATTTTATTTATTCTGAATTTATAACGGTGAAGTAGAGATTTCTTAATATTATATTGACTAAAACGCTTAGCGTAGTGATTGCACTTATTAAAAAAATCGTCGGTATATCGAACAAAAATGTTAAAAGAATAAAAAAAATTATAACTCATTGTTACTGGAGTCTGTGAAGAATTTCTCTGGCTCTACGATTTGTCCGAAACGACATACATCGCGCCATAAACAAATTCCTGTCATCATAAAATTAATATTCAAATATTTCCCACTTTAGGTATTGAAATATTCTCATTATCAAATACATAGTAATTATCAGGCGATATCCTAAATGAAGTTACTAAGCCGGTAATTAGATAGAAATCACTGATTATGGATTACGCAGTGCTTGTAAAAGTTTTCAGTGCAGTGGTCGTTTTTAGTGATGTTAAAAAATAACCTTCGAGTAAGTTCAATGCGATTTGTAAGAAAAGACAAATCTATATATATAAAAAGAAAATGGTGTTCGTTTGAGGCTCTTTCACGCTTAAACCACTGATCGTATCGACATGAAACTACCACCATTCGATGCGAAATTTTTCCTAGATGGTTTATGGCTATTAATTCCAACGTTCCTTCATTTTTTTATTTCTGTTTTACTTTTATGAAAAATTTTCCCGCTAATAAAAACAAAAGAGGCTTCCTAGAACCGCAAAACGTCAACATCTGTTAAAAACTCGATTTTCGAAATATTTCAATTTTCTTAGCGGGAAGTTAAAAAGAAGAATAATAAAAATATGAAAAAAAAAAAAATAATGAAACATAAAATTTATTTTAATTCGTCCAGCAAAGCGGGCGCGAAACGGCTAGTAAATAATAAATACCGAAAACCTGTGAGTCATACTTAATAGATTCTAAATATAAAATGGTAGAAATCAAAGCGATTCGATTATAATTGGTCAAAGACAGTTTTAAACTATTTCGTGGACCATTTTATGAGGACTCTTATTAGTCTGTTAAGAGTAGTTGCTTTATTGTTCTAGAATATGATTATACAAAAAAAACCTGTGTTTGTAATTTTTCTATACATTTCGCGGTAATTTAATGAATTTTGGTTTTTAAATGCAGGAAGGCTATTTACTTTACTAGGAGCGGATTAACGAGTGAATGCAGGAAGCGCCTATTAATTATTTGACGACTCATTGGTCTAGTGATTAGAACCCCTGACTGCGAAACCATGGGTCCCGGGTTCGATCCCCGGCTGAGACGAACATCGATGTGATGAGCATTATTTGGTGTTGTGCTTCGGTCTTGGGTGTTTAAATATGTATTTATATGTCTATCTATCTATTATATATATGTATATCCGTTGCATAGTACCCATAACACAAGCTTCACCAGCTTAGCATGGGACTAGGTCAATTGGTGTGAATTGTCTTTAAAAAAAAAAATATAGATCATATATTTGGGACATTTCGTGTGAAACTCCATAAAGTAAAAAATCATTTAATCATATAGGTAACATAATACACTTATGACTCGTCAGTAAAGAAATACATATTAATGCTTCTAATTTTACATTTACTGCCAGTTCTCAAATCAGCGTAGAACGGGGAAGAAGAACTGGCAATAAACTCTCCGCCACTCTTTTTAATCGCCATTTTTTTTACACAACGTTAGTAAGGATAGATAGGCATAAAGGCTGATAAAAATAATTAGACTTCATTTCTACTACTCAGAGTATTGGGTAAAATTGATTACTATTTGAACATTATTACTGTACCAGCCCTACTCTTTATACTTTTATTATACGACAAAATTTAAATTATGTTGTGTATGTGTGCCTTGGTATGTTGACGCGTTTCCGCAATAAGAATACTGAGCAAGAATCATTCCTTTGTTAATTCTAAGCCGTCTTTTGGAACATTTACTGAAACTACGTAGGGTTTTGCAAAATTACCTTTATGTTGCTTATCTAAAAATTGTTTAGTGATTAATATTTATAAAAGTTTTGTCTATGTCTTTTACTTAACTTTATCGCTAATTTATATTATATTTGAGGACTAAGAAATCAATTTTACTTTTTTAATACTGCTAACTAGCGGTCTAGCCTGGCTCTGTACGGCTGAACATTTTTTATCATAAATAACTCTCCGCACAACAACGAAATTCTTGTGACAATATAACGTGGTAACACACACATCCTTCACCTTTAAGCATTAAGCATTGAAAGTTGATAAAACGAAGCGAAGATAAAGTCATTTTATAATCGGATATTATGTGATCAGAAAGTGATTTTTATATTTCGATAATAAACATTTTCATATTCGATCGAAAAAACGAAGCCGATTACTTTCCGTATCTATTGCATTATTATGTTCCATATATGTAACATGAAGTACATACGATTACAGTGTTCAACGCAACTACTTTTTTAGTTAAATTAAAGTTTTTTTGAAAGATAAAAAATAAAAATTCACCATCCCTGAAAAATATAGACAAAAATATTCATACTAACAAAGATTATATATTATAGCTAAAGTTTCCTTTTGGATCTCAGAGTCGTAATGTTTTAATATGTATACAATTACTTCAAGGATATTAAATGTTAAGTGCATCGATATCAGAGACTTGCCCGACCGAGGAAATTTTTAAACACGGTTATTCACCTTTCCATGCAAATAAATGCTGACCTTAATAAACGGCTTTGCAGACAAAATCTATGTTTTATTTAGTTAACAGGGTTCAATGACCTGTCTTTAAATTGAAACGTACTTTTTGCACCCAGTCACGACTGTTAGAAGACTGCAAAAAGTACAAGGATCAAATCAATCAAGTCGGTTCTATAACGCGATGAAAAAGAAAATCCAATTGTATAATTCATTTATAGCACAGATAATACTCAACATACGGGCTCGAACGAAAATAAAATTATATTGAAATCAAAGCTGGAGAATAGAAGTATTCATTTGAAATATAGTCAAAATCTGTTATAACATCGAAGGGACTACTCATATTTTGTCGTAAAAACCGATAGTCGTTACAGCCGATGACGTTCTTATTAAGAACCTAATAAAATAGAATTCAGTCGGGACCTTTGATTTTGGTCAATATAACCGGTATGTTGTTCTAAACTATGTCGTCGTAAACGGTTTTGACTGTATATACACATTTATAATATTAATAAAGTTAACAATAGGCTCATTCTTCTAAACAGAACCTTCGTTATTCGTAACATCTTATCTTTAATGAACATTTACCCCGAAAACTCATATTAATTTGTTGTTTTATTATCGTTATTATCTTAATTATAAGTAGCCTTACAAACTACTAATTATTAACAATTACTAACTTGTGCTTGTTTGAGAGCTTATATAACATGGTTTAAAAAATAATCACTCTTAGTTTCAAACCTTGAGATTAAGAATTGCCTCTCGTCCTGAAAAAAGAAACAGGTTTATAAATTTGGATCTAAATTGTAATCTGTACCAAATCCAGTTTCTGCTAATGTAAAATCTGTGACAGAACTGGTTCCATTTTTAAATGTATTCATAATTAAGTCAATATTAGCCTTTAACCCTCCTCGGCAGTCAGGTGACCTAAGACTTGACCTTTTGTGTGAGAATATTGTGAATATATGGAATAAATGCAGCTGTGTATTTTATAATAGAGTATAGGCATATAGAGATAGATAGATATCCCATATGTTAAGTTAGGCCCGTGTTTCAGAATGTATAACGAATTTCTGTCTAGTTCTCCCTAAACATTTTTGGCGCTTACGGGATTAGGCTATAGTTTAAAACTGTCCTGATGTTTCGCGTGCTTTAGAGCCTGCATGTCCCTCATTTTAAAATATATATTTAGTTTATATATTATTTAAGTTACGTATTCGAAAAGATATAAAATTAAAAAGGTATTTTTGTTAGGTACCTGTAGTAGTACCAATTAATAGTACAGAACGAGATAAGACGTTGGTTCTATTCGAAACACGACATCAGTTAATTATGGTTTTGCCTTGACTTGAATCTAGATCGACTTCAATTAATCTAGTTATATGCCAGCTTTAAACTCAGCAAGAATTAACTCAAAGTTTTAATAAGATAATCAAAGCTAGGTGCCTTAAGTTGTCTGTTGAAGTACTTAAGTTTTAAGCAATTTCAAGAGAAATGGGGTATAATGATAATTAACTCCAACTAGTGTGATTACATTAACGTTTAAACAACATTATCCCTCATTTCAAAATTATTTTTTTTACTTGAGAAACTTAATACGAACAAGGTGCAGATTTTAATATTCTAGGCTCATTCACATGTGTATCTTAAATGCCCTTTTAAATTGATTAAACACGCTAATATTTTCAATTTTAGACGGTTTACAACATTGTAATTTTTAAATTACCTGGAGTGATATAGATACTTTTTCTGTAGTACGCAAAGAAAATCCAACATGTCCGTTTTTTGCCGCCTTTTAGTATGAAACTACATAGATATTCTAACTCTTATTTAACCTGCCTGATTACTTAAAGCCACTTTGTAAAGAGAAATTTCAACGTGGGCGCAACCTAGGCTTATACAAAAATGAATAGCACAGATGCAATTCCCCCGGATGGCAACGTGGGCGAACACTGAACTCATTTCAAATCCCCCTCATAAAAGTTAAGTTTAGAACAATGATCGTAAACCCCCACCTTCGTGAGGTTACGTAAGACCTCTTTTAAGGTCGACGCTTTTATACTAATTGGCTCTTCGTGTCTAATAACGACAGGGTACATTTTTGTTCTATCATAACGAATCAATTGAGTCAATATCTCATATAATTGTAACTCATTAGTGCCGGGTAGATTTCAATTACTGGATCAATGAATGCCATGAACTCATGAAGAATACTTCGAATCGTAACAACAAAGCAAAAGTAACAATGAAATTAAGTTTAAATGTTTCTGATTTTCGATGTCCCCAGTATATGGTGAAAGCTTTAATTCTGTGAAGTTATATTCTTCACTTAAATATTGTTTGCCTCGTTTCAGAATTACCAGGATGATCTGGCAGCGATGACGTCAGACAAGAAGATGGAGTCGAAAGGCACCCAGATCCACTTGCCGCTGATCAGCCGCGGTAGCCGCGGAGAGATTAGCGACAAAGTCACTTTCTCACAGGTGAAGTCGCCGCCGGAACAGCTCAATAATGGACAAGTTTTGGGGTCAGTTTTGAAATATTTATTATTTTATTCTGGACTGGATCCAAAGCGGAGTGGTATTACTTCTACAGCTAGAGAGACAGACTTAATTTAATGATGGTTTATAACGAAAGCATTTAAATGCTACTAAACTTTTACAATAGGAACTAACACAGCGCCGCTAATATTAGATTTGACGTAATGCGAGGTAATTACAATAAAATATATTATGCATAAAAACTATAAAATGTTGTAGTTTACGAATTTATCGTGTTATTGTGTGTCGCCTGTACTATGACACACGCAATTTAAAACAGAACCTTCTTGTAAGGATGTACTGAGAAAATTAGGGCACGACGTAAACAATGCTGCGCGTTTTTATTGTTTACCGTAATAACGGAAGTTTTTAATATACTAACTTCAGTCTCTTCAAATAACATCTCGAGAACTTACAGTTTACTACAATTACCCCTTAGCAACCAATACCAGAAAAATTCTTATTTATTCATGAATTTGTGAATTTTGATGATTTCTCTGACCGTGCTGCTATAACGGAATTTACGTCACCTGGCTAATTTTAATATTCAATGTAGGTGTCTAATACTGTATGTTTATTCTGATTTTGGTTGACCTTTTTGTGGTGAATGATAACCACATTTTATGAATACCGTTAAATTTTGCGTGGTCAATCATTCATTTCTAGAAACAGTGTGCATAAACCCGGAATGATTTCAATGTATGGAAAAGTAATTGAGAGCAATTTAAAAGAAATAATGTTCAACATTAGGTTAAGACACATCTTTCTGGAATTAGCTGAAAAGGTCATACAAAAAATTGTTAAAAGAAATAGGTAGTTGCGTTTAATTATCCGGGTCACCAATACCATTTACGTTAGTATTTAATACCTCCGACAACAACATAGTCGGGGAATTATCCAGAAAATATTAAAACCTGCATGGTCCATAAATTATCATCTATGAAAAACTATATTTTTTATCTGTGAGTCGACGAACATGGAAAAATTTCAGCAAGTTCTATCGTAGTATGAATAATTGTGATATTTTTTATTAATAAAACATTTTTATCTGGAATAAATGAATTGACATCCGCTCACCGCGTTTTGTTTAATCGAAGCCAATTTCCATATTTAGAAAAATATTCTGATATACTTCAGCAAATATAGCAATTTCATTAAACTTATTGGATTGCAATCGTCCATAGACAATTGTGATATTGGCATTGACAATCGTAAACAAATACCCATTGTGAACAGAATCTATATTGAATTATGAGACTACGTCTGGAAATATTGTAATTTGTAAGAGTGTATAATTTTATTGTCAACGAGTTTTATTAAATTTAAAACGATGCGAACTATTATATTAAAACTAGATAATAATTTTTCTAATAACAATAGTAGTTATATTCTCAACGAGCACGGAACTTAGTTTAAAATTTAAATGACAAGTGAGTGATGATCTGTGCCGCCCGCCAATTTAATTGTTTATCGGGGAATCGAATGCATGTGTAATGTTTAAACGAAGTTCTATTAACCAAGTCATAGTACCTTTTTTATCCTGGGGAAACGTGATTATGGGTCCCGTGCCAGTGCAAGATGGTAAAGTGGCGCGAGGAGTGTGTTGGGGGGGGGGTTAAGTCCACCACCAGAGCCTACTGTTCGCTAAAGGATGGGGGGGGGGAAGCATCATCATCTAAGCTTTATCACCGCATACCCCGCGAATCTCTTTATTCGCGGGGTATATGTTCCATAAATATGCCGCGAATACAGACACCGTGAATACAGAATGGTAATTTATATGGGTTTATAAATTACCATTATACGTTCTTAGGTGCCAAAATAAAAAACACAAATATATAAGAAAATCAATTTTATTCGTAAGACCTTGAGTCTTTACAATATAATATAATTTGAATAAAGTAAGAGTCGCGATGTTGCTTTTGTAGTAAACCGTGTCCTTATTTTTGGTATAAATAATTGAATTCGTGATAAAACATTGTCAAAACCGGTTTTATCGGATTACATTGTCTAAATGCCTAAATAATGGAATTGTTTTAATCCTAATTACAATGATGGTGACGATTGTTTTTGTAATTCAGCCTCTCATGATACCATCGCCTTTGGATGTCGATTTATAGTAGGTTAATTAACAATATTTTTAAAACCATTACAATTGGTATTTTAATATTTCAAAAATTTTAACAACCCGCCAAAACGCTTGTCTAGGCAAGATGGCGTCGCACCAGTCCTTGTTGACATGCGTCGATTAATTTTATACTATTTATATTTCGAGTTGTATTCTTATGTTGCTATACAATTTAAAGAGTAGCGTAGAAAGTAATAATAACACAATAACATTCCGTGATTGTAAGAGGTCCCTTATTTTACTAATTAATCCCAATGGTATAACGGTAATTGGTACTCATCTAAATTGCGCTATTTAGATAGTGTGCTTCTGGCAGGAGACTGAGAAATTTAACTCCAACTGGCAATAGAGGTAGAAGATAGGGGTCCGGTGCCCTCGACATTTTGCTAATACTAGTGAGAGCACTGCCTGAGACTCGTCGCGGAATCTACAAAATCCTAGGACATTCTCGTACTATGTAATGACTAAATATTTCATTGAGAGGAAACGAAAATTGTGAATACCATAGTATTGTTATTTGCACAACGGTGTGGGCGTATACAATTACGTTTAGAAGACGTCACGTGGCTACTACGTACTGTCTCTGGTATTGAGCTTCTACGTCACAATGCGGCGTGCTCCAATTTCTTCTAGACTTGATGCCAGACACTAGATGACTTATTTCTCGTCCCAGTACGTGATTATTATTACCACGTATATATTTATGTTTAAATACCTTTATGATACAGCTAAAACCAGTGGTGCTACCTTTCAGTCTGAGTCTTAGAATTCTGTATCTGTTTCTTTTGTTTTTTTTCTAAAAGGCAAGTGGGCGATCATCCTTTTGTGTCTGACAAACGCGGTCGAGTTTTTGGGTTTCCTCACGATGTTTACCATCTCCGTAAGAGCGGGTGTTCAATTCGCACGGATACATATAACCATGATAAACAGTATTTAACAAAATTCTCCTTCAATAATAGAATACTACCAGTCGGATCAGATAGTTGCAAATATGAAAAAAATACGCCTTTGAGACGGGTTTGTAGTGTAGGGTAATTTTTTGTATGAAGACCTGCGTAGTCAGCGCATGTCGTATCGATTTTTTAACACCCGACACAGAAAAGAAGGGTGTTACGAGCTTCATGCGACTATAGTTCGTGGTAAAATAATATAAGTAAATGCTATATATAAACATGAATCTATATTATCCTTGGTCATCGCATATCGAAAATCTTGCCTTAAGGCGAAAAGAGTGTTTACGTTATATGAGTATGAAGGTAAGGGTAGACGATTGTTGAGGTTTGGTTTGAAGTTAACCAATTTCAGCGATTGAAGCGAATCGCTTAAGTCTTTAGAAACCCGCTGAAATTAAGAATAGCTACGCTTTCACGCTTGAACTGTAAAATAGTAGGGTTTTTGTATAAAGTTGCGTAAAGCGATGATTGACCTACTTGTGGGTGTAGTTAGGTATAGTTGGCTTTTAAATGTATACATTTTTACAAATAATTGACATATTTTATGTAGGGATTATTGACAAAATTATGTTAGAATCAAATTTGTATATATTGTTGAAACTAAAGCATCTCGTATTGTAGCTAGGTACATCTGTTTTTTTGATTGAATTCTATGTTAAAACAGCATCATATTATGTCGATCCGTTTTGGTACTACAATGCCACAAACAGATACACACTCTTAGATCAATCCTTGATAGATTACGATAAGATCATGTCCTGTATATTAAACATTTATTAACTTTTACTCATGCCAGCCAGACAGGACAGGTTTTTACTAAACTAAAAAATGTTTTGATAAAATTCTTGGGGTACTGTTTAAAATTTAACAAATTTTTGCATGTTTCGATAAAATTACCTCTTTAAAATTGGGGTACTGTTTTTAAATACTGATCATCTTCAAACACATGGTGTTAGAATAACACCACAAAACACGTGAGCGTGTTACATACATGTATGTACTATAAATACATTGCATACGTAAGGTTGTGCATGAGAATGTTGGCTTTCTGCCAGCTCTCAGTAGTTCATATTATACCGTCATGCTACATTTCGACATGGTAATAAGTTGGAAAGTGATTATGTTTTATATGCAGAAACAAAAAACTATCGTGCACGACTAGACCTGTGCGCTGATGGATTTTTCTTTGCAACTTCTTTGCAATTATTTCCACTGTATATTTACCCCTCACATACAACAAAATAATTAATATGCTAAATGCTATGCTTATAATGCTGAAGAGAGTGCCTGCGTCTGGCTATACTCTCGGGGCGTAACTCCGACGATGTAGGTAATCGCCACGCTTTTAAAACTAAGAAAGACGAGCAAAATGACTTTGGTCGTATATTTGCATTTAAATATCGAAATGTGTCAGGTATTGGCTGATTAACTACAAGTCAAACGCGTGCGCCAAATTTAGTAATTATTCGTACGTTAAAATTTCTTTTGTATTCTTATAGTTAAAGATATTTGTCTAAATATGACTTTTTTTATTTAATTTTATTAAAATAAATAAATACTTTTTATTTTTAAAACAGCCTCCTACTAATGTAACACATTTGTATTGGTTGAACTTTTTGATAATTTCGTAAGTATGGAGAATGAAATCTTATATATAAAATTCTCGTGTCTCAATGTTAGTTCCATACTCCTCCGAAACCGCTTGCCCGATTTTTATCAAATTTTATATGCATATTCAGTAGGTCTAAGAATCGGAAACTATCTATTTTTCATACCCCTTACTGATAAGGATTGTCTACCTCTAACTTTTTATTTTTTTGACAAAAGGTTTTTTTTTTTAATGATACAGCATACATAAATACATACAACCCTTAATTTTTACCTCTCTACGATCAACCCCTATTTTTATTTTAGTAAATAGTTTTTTTTATTGACCTAAAAAAATGTTTCCTAGAAATTATATAGTATAGCAAAACAACGTTTGCCGGGTCAGCTAGTAGACTATAAAATGCGACTAGGAGTAAAACAAAGAACATACAGCCTGTGCTCAAAGTCCAAAAACTTAATATTTTAGGTATTGTAGGAAATGTTTAATGTTTAATGGTAATAAAAAATAAATTTTCAGTAAAGATCCAGTGCTTGTCATCTCTGAACACCCTTATGTAACATACAACTTCAATTAGCACGAACTTCTATGTTAAATAACATCCAATTAAAAATATACCAAGAATCCCAGCTATTTTCAAAGAATGTTACGTAAGCATTTCTCCAAGTTCAAGGTTAAGCAGCCGAACGTGCCTTGTGGCTGATATCAAATAATTTGTGAGCCCGTTTAATCGTATTCCGTTTATAAACATGCATGAGTAATATTTTTTTATTCTTATCTTACATGTTATAAGAGTTATTGGCAATTCGTCTGCGGAAGAAGCGCTGTGGGTTTTTACGTCGCAACAATTACCTTTTTTGTTATGTTGACAATGCTATATAGATTATTCATCCAGGCCGGCTTATTTTAAAGATTAGAAAGCCTTAATATTTGTATAAGGCACTAAACAAAAATGGTACCTACTGTGAAATTTATATAAAAACATAGCGATACATAAAAACAAACTCAGTGCCCTAGTTAAATTAATTCAAATGACAGATAACAGACAATCAACACAGAATACATTTGATGAGTCGTTCATTGGCCTAGTGGTTAGTACCCCTGACTGCGAATCCATGGGTCCTGGGTTCGATCCCCGGCTGAGACGAACATCGATGTGATGAGCATTTGGTGTTGTGCTTAGGTCTTGGGTGTTTAAATATGTATTTATATGTCTATCTATCTATAATATGTATGTATATCCGTTGCCTAGTACCCATAACACAAGCTTCACCAGTTTAGCATGGGACTAGGTCAATTGGTGTGAATTGTCTTTAAAAAAAAAAAACACATAAAACCAGTAACAGAAATAATACCTAATATAATAAAATAATATAAACCTTGAATTTATCGGATGGAATTTCGGGTTAAGTTCGTATTTAATGTAAACAAAAAATGTATTTTTGGGTAAAGCCCAACGGAGAACGCCCATTCTTTCTAAAAACTATATATTGGGTATGCCCTTTGATGCTCATTTTTTATTTACGTTTCAGTCTGAGTGGAATTCTTGTTTAATTTATAAACATACTTAATATAATTGAAGTGATGTCTAATTTGAGTGATGGTGATTCCAGGGGCTCACAAATTAACTTGTGCAACGGTGGAGCTGGAGCCATGGCTCTGGTCCCGAAGATTCCCAACGGTTCTGCGTGCCAGAAGAAACCAATGGCCACCCTCACACATCTGCCCAAGCGACCGCCTGTGGACATAGAATTCTCAGATCTCTCTTACTCAGTTAGTGAAGGAAGAAAGCGAGGGTATAAAACTCTACTGAAGTGCATCAATGGTACATTCAGGTCCAGTGAATTGACAGCTATTATGGGACCATCTGGTGCCGGGAAAAGTACCCTCATGAATATCCTTGCTGGATACAAGTAAGTTTTTGTGTATTAAATTTTATCCTAAAACATGATGGAACTAAACACCACTATGTGGAACCAGCTGCCCACTGAAGTATTTCCGAACCAATTCAACTTAGGGTCCTTCAAGAAAAGAGCGTACCAATTCTTAAAAGGCCGGCAACGCACTCGCGAGCCCTCTGGCATTGAGAGTGTCCATGGGCGGCGGTATCACTTAACATCAGGTGAGCCTCCTGCCCGTTTGCCCCCCGTTCTATAAAAAAAAAGGGGCATGGGTGCAGTTCCTTACAATTCCCTTGTAAACCAGAAACTTGGCGATTCAAAAGAGTGGCGGAGAGTTTCCAGCTCGCCCACTCTGCGCCCTTGATTTCGGGACTGCCTTGCGATTCTGTTACTCACTTTTCGATCTCTCGATAGTAAACAATAAACTACAAGCTCCCTCCTTATCAGAATGCCAAATCGTAAAATGACTGCTTCACGTCTGATTTGAGCGCGACCGTCGCTGCGAAAACCGCTGTGTGAGTTCGAAAATTGAGTTACAGAATCGTAAGGCTGGTAGTAAATTTAAATTTAAACCGCCTGTTTTTATCCGTCCATTAGTGTTCCAATATGAATAAATGATTTTATCATTCAATTATACACTAATTAAATTAGGTAAGGTATAGAGTAATCAATTTTAAAATTGTACCATTTTATATCTATGTAGACTGTTCTCCCGCTCTGATAGTAGTATTCATAATGAAATATTATTAATTTATTTTTTAAATATACAGCGAGCGTCATTTCCGTTCGACAATTCGCTAATTATATGATAACATGCGAGTGTCTGTTATGTTTTCAATACAATTTATCTTTTTGTTTTTAGTGTTATGTGTTAAACGTTTTGATATCCCGAGAACAATGATAGTAAACAATTGGTTACAACTTACATTGTCTTTGCATTGACAACATTTTTGTTTGAGGCAGGTGAAATTCATAAAAGATGAATTCTTCTATTACTTATAATAATTTTATGGTAGTTTATGTTAATTTATGTTAAGTTAGTAATTCTTTTTTGGGGAAAGGGATACTCTTCTTTAATAAAATCCCAGAGGCTCTTTTACCTCTGCCTTTCAATAAATTTAATAAATGTTTTAAAGAAAAGCTGTGTAAAAAGGCTTACTATAAAGTCAACGATTATCTAGTTGATAAAAGGGCCTGGGACTAGTGCTAGACAGGCTACCTCTAATTAATTTGCGATATTTGTTTTAAAATAAGTGTTGTTTGATGATTTGATATTTTAAAAGAGTACCGAGAGTTTTTTACGCCGGCTTTTTCTCTCGGCCTACACCCTCTGTCTTCTTTGCCGATGAGTAGGGATGCCTACAAATTTAAATTTAATGACGTGGAATAAGTGATACATGTATCTTATTTTCCATAATAAACATATTTTATTTTTTATTTTATGGTATTCCAGAACCTCAAACGTGAGTGGCTCAATTCTAATCAACGGCAAAGAAAGGAATCTCCGACGCTTCAGGAAGTTATCCTGCTACATCATGCAGGATGACTGTCTTCTGCCCCATTTAACAGTCCGAGAAGCAATGACGGTGTCCGCTAACCTCAAACTCGGCAAAGACATGACTGTCAACGACAAGAAGATTGTCATAGACGAAATCCTTGTTATGTTAAGTCTAAAAGAAGCGGAGGATACGCGAACAATAAATCTGTCTGGCGGTCAGAGGAAGCGGCTTTCCATCGCTTTGGAGTTGGTTAATAATCCTCCAGTGATGTTCTTTGATGAGCCAACGTCGGGGTTGGACAGTTCCTCTTGTTTCCAATGTATATCGTTGTTAAAGTCTCTAGCTAGAGGTGGAAGAACCATCATATGTACGATACATCAACCCTCTGCGAGGCTGTTTGAGATGTTTGACAATTTGTACACGTTGGCGGAAGGACAGTGTATATATCAGGGTTCTGTTAAGGATCTAGTTCCTTTCATGTCGACGATGGGCCTGCATTGTCCCAGTTACCACAATCCAGCTGATTACGGTAAATTATGTTTTTTTTTATTTTAACTCGAATTTATAAGTAAGAAACCACGAGCTAAGTAAATAATCTGAAGAAATCGGGATTAAATTTGTAAATTTTATTTAGATCTGTAATTATGCCGCATTAATTACTTGTCAAAGCCCGGTAAGAAACTAATATTCTTTTAGCTTTAACAATTTAATGTAACTTGTTGTAGTTGTAATTCTCTCTTTAATAGTTTGTACTGGAGACGACTTGATTGTAATATAGAATCGCAATTCTTCAGTATTTTTCATATACGTGGGTAACACTGAAAATGTTTAGAATTGGCCAGTTAGAAACATTGCTAATGAAAACTTTTTTGAATTTCAATTTTAGAACTCATTGGTAACCTAATGTAGTATATTGCATTCATTTGTCATTTGTTTTTGTGAATGGGCGGCAAATCTAAAACTATGTTACACGTGAAAATAAACCTAACGCGAGAATTCTTTCGGTCAGTGTTTTATTACGACTTGTGTAGAGAAGAACGGAGATTACTTCGAAAAGCAATAAAAGTATTGACAACTTTCTACATTAAGCCGTTTTTAATTTTCTAAACATGTTCAGTGTTACCTAGGTATATATGCTCTTTGTCTACATTATGAGCTAAAATTTCAATACTTTAGTATGTGCTACATGGCATACTCATGCGGTGAAGTTGAACATCGTGAGAAAACTTGCATCTTCCTGATCCGAAATACTTTCCTAAAATATAGGCACACAGTTGTTACTTGCTTGTAAAAACAACGTATACAGATATTGTGAAGCCAAATCGCATTAGTTGTGGTTCTACTGGTTGTGTAACTCTATTCTAATTTTAATATCAATTTTCAGTAATGGAAGTGGCGACGGGTGAACACGGCGAGTGGGTTCATAAGCTGGTGCTAGCCGTGAAGAAGCCTGAACGGCCTCACGCCTCTGCCTCTGCCTCCAATTGTGTCTACAACAACCTCGCTAAGAACAACATTCAGAAGGAGGCATTGGAGATTGTTATCGGTAAGTACAATTTACACTATAAAAGCCAAAAATATACATTTACTAGCTGACCCGGCAAACGTTTGTTTTGCCATGTATTATTTCTAGGAATCATTTTTTAGTTTAATAAAAATAACTACATATCTACAATAATAAAAAATAGGGGTTGATCGTAGAGGGGTGAACATTCGGGGTTGTATGTATTTTTGTATGCTTTATCATAAAAAAATAAAAACAAAAAAAAATATTTTTTTTTTGGGGTGGACACCCCTTATCACTTAGGGGTTTGATAGATAGATAGTAGCCGATTCTCAGAATACTGAATATGAATATAAAATTTCATAAGAATCGGTCGAGCCTTTTCGGAGGAGTATGGGAACGAATATTATGACACGAGAAATATATATATTAGATTTATTTACACTATAAAAAACACCAAACTTAACTATTATTACTATTTAAAAAAAATCTTACATTCGTCTCTCAGTCTTCCTAAACCAAACATAGTGGTGAAAAACTGAGGAAATATATAGCAGTATATATACATAGTATATCTATAGACCAGCATCTGTAAAATAATCCCCTTATTGACATGAATAACTGCACTGTTTTAATTAAAATACTCATGTCTCTTTTCATCACAGCGTAAGCATAATTTGACAGAATGAGACGGAAGTTATAAAGTTCAATAAGATTGCTTAGTGTTTAAAATTAAAACCACAAGATACATTATTGTGTACTACGCATGAGTCATCTAACAATTGCGGTAAGAAATAGGTTGTTGACCTGATGTTGCGTACTTACTAACGCTATGATTGCGGTTATCTATCCATAATTAATTTTCGTAATCATATTATTTATTTGTCTTTGACGCCAATGCATATTAAAACAAAACTGTAATGCATATAAACGAAAGATGTGTCAGATAATTTGGTCTGCACGTATTCATTACTGTATAAAGTAAGGTGCAAATCTGTTGGTTATATTAAATAAACATACGCGAATTCTCCAAAAAATACAATGGCACTACAACCTTTTAGTAATGGATCCTAATAGGAATAGTTGGTGATCAGCCTTCTGTGCCTGACGCATGTCGTCGACTTTTTGGGTCTGAGGCATGCCAGTTTAGTGTCTTCCGTGTCAGGGAAGGTAAATTTGAATTAAGAAAGTTCAAGGCAGCTTTTGCCGCGCACCACCATTTTGTGGAACCAGCTGCCCACTGAAGTATTTCCGAACCAATTGGACTTAGGGTCCTTCAAGAAAAGAACGTACTATTCTAAGAGTACATTGTCTTCACATATAATTATTTAACAAATGTAACAAAATATTGTAAACCTATTTTAAAAAGAGTAAGTGTGGAGTTTCTTGCCCATTCTTCTCCACACGAAACTACCTTTTGGAAGGGGCAACTAGAATCTTCTTTGTATTTTTTTTTGACGTTCAAAAGTGCCATTTTAGATGGTCTAATTGAAATAAATGATTTGACTTTGACCAATTCTTAAAAGGCCGTCAACGCACTCGCGAGCCCTCAGGCATTGAGAGTGTCCATGGGCGGCGGTATCACTTATCATCAGATGAGCCATGCCCGTTTGCCCCCTGTTCTATAAAAAAATAGGCACATAGACTGCCGTGCACTGGAGCACAGGGATTGAATCTACGACCATAGGGATGAGGGTCGTACGCTAAGGACACTAGACAAACACAGCTCTTCAATCTCACGAACCAAAATTAAATTATTATTGTCCTAAACAGCGTTTATATTGCGTAAACTGCTAACTTTTTCTAACAATTTCCAGACAAGCCCACCTGCACAGTGCTAGATCTCTCAAGCTCGGAACCAGCTTCCGAGAAACCACCGATCCCAAACTCGAACAACCTTGCGCCAGTCACCTGTACCACGTCTCTTCTCGATTCCAACGAGAGCTTCAACAAGAAACCTCAACACACCGGCTTTCCAACCTCGGGGTGGAAGCAATTTTGGATCTTATTGAAGCGGACCTTCAAGAGCATTATAAGAGATCCAACACTCACACATTTAAGGCTAATTTCGCATACAGTCGTCGGGTTGCTTATTGGAATGCTGTATTATGATATTGGAATGGATGCTGCGAATGTTCAGAGCAATGCTGGTTGTATTTTCTTCACTGTGATGTTCACAATGTTTACTGCTATGATGCCTACTATTTTAACATGTAAGTATATTATCTTCTTACAGAGAAAGAGAATCGGCGTGGCGGTTACCCGAATTAATGCATGCACAGTATAAATTTTTACAAAAATTATATACAATATTTTTTTTCATTCCGAAATATAATGGCGTAAAAACTCTGATCTCAAATCCCAAGTTGACGGTTTTATTTCCGCGTAGACTCTATGAAGACATATTTCGATAGATCTACTACTATTTTTACACATACGGTTAGTTTTAGTTAAACTAAATAGTTAAAAAAAAATCGAAAAGTACCCTTTGTTCATAGCTGAATCCGTGGTGATAAATAAATCTTCTAATAGGTCTTTAAAAATAACGGGTTTTGTGTTATTTTGAATTCCCATAACAGGTCAGGAGGCAGACACTTTTCACCACGATTTTCAATAAATTTAATTTACTTCTATTTTTTTTATTTATACTTCTAACTAGTTGACTGTTTTGCTTTTTCTTTCCTTATTTAAAACGTTAACTTTGTTTGCCTACCCATATATGTATGTACTTTTTGTTACCACTCAGTATGACTTTGCTGTGGAATGGAAGCCTGTTTATCCATATCACAGGACCTTACCTAGCTTGGAAAGAAGTCTCCCAATACCTTCTCAACTGTAATCTTATTGTTTGTTGCAAACGTTATACGGGAGAAAATAAATTATTATTTAGTAAATAAAAATGATTCGAAAATATGATGTTAGGCGATACTAGCCCAATTCTAGCATTTTTTCCTTGAACAAAGAAAAAAGGTATAAGAATATTATGGTAAAAGGAAGTTCGCGAAACGGCTAGTGAAAAACTGTCCATACAGTAAATAAAGAATACAGTAGTTAAACTTCCCATTTGTATTTCAGTCCCAATGGAGATGAGTGTGTTTGTGAGAGAGCACCTGAATTACTGGTATTCACTCAAAGCGTTCTACTTCGCTAAGACGATAGCGGACTTGCCTTTTCAGGTATGCTTTTTTTTATTGTATTTCTTGATATCAATAATCTTGTATGTGTGTGATTTGTTTAGTTTTTTTCATGTTTTCTCTCTGCACAGTCATCATTTATCATTATGATCTAGACTTACTTAAGACTATATAAAAGGATATTGAATTAAGAAAAAGACACTCTGTTCTTGTGTACGATTTTTGGTATAGTTTATAAATGGGTATTGAAAAATTAAATACTAAAGATTTGATGTTTAAAAGTATTAAATAGATACTGAACAATTGTACTTTCATATAGTTTCAAGCCTAAGAAGAATAGACAATCTTAAAATAGACATAATAATAAAATAAGAAGTACCGTTTGAATATCTAAATGAAAACCTTAATGTCAATGGTTATTTTTACTTTAATTTAATTCCCCAACTTTTAACCACACAATTAAATTTCAGATCGTATTTAGCGGCGTCTACGTAATAATCGTGTACTTTATGACGAGTCAGCCGATGGAGTTGGATCGAATATTAAAGTTCGCGGCCGTTAATATCCTCACGGCGCTGGTCGCCCAGTCCCTAGGCCTTCTCATCGGAGCCGCTATGAAGATTGAAACGGGGGTCTATCTCGGGCCCGTGACTACAATCCCAGTGGTCCTATTCTCAGGTTTCTTTATAAATTTCGACGCCGTTCCCGAATACTTATCTTGGCTCACATATGTCAGTTACATTCGATACGGATTCGAAGGTGCCATGCTATCCGTATATGGCTACGACAGAGAAAAACTCAAATGCTCCATCGACTTCTGCCATTACCGAAAGCCGAGCCAATTCCTCAAATATATGAGCATGAATGACGCAAATTTCTGGGTAGACATCGGTGCTCTCACCGTGTTCTTTATCGGTATTAGAATAATCTCCTATCTAGTTCTAAGATTCAAGTTAAAAATGATGCAGTAGAGCACAAACCGCTTTGTATTTACGGTGATAATTCTTTCCATTTTATCGAGTTAGCAACACTGCCGTGTCAGTTGAAACTGACAATTGTCATCTGACAGATGACATGTCGGCTGACAGCTGTCAGTTTTATTGTTTACGCCGGCGCAATTAGTGGTCGACGTAGGTTTATATGTAGTTTTCGAAATAATTAGCTTTATAGTATGCAGTTCGACTTAGTCGATGGTTTATAAGTAATTAGGTTAAGATTTTATAGATGATCGGGCCCATGACTTAATTTTAAGTTAAATATTGATATTATGTTCATGTAATCATTGCATTCGTAGATGTTTACGTACGTTTAACGGTATTTTTGTCTCAGTCTGTCAAAATCACATTATTGTATGAATTTATATTAACACATTGAGCTATATTTTTTTCATTCAGCTTCATAAATATACTTTACTATTTCATATTACTTTAACATAATACAATAGGTATTTTGCAAATCAATAGTATTAATCCTTTAAAGTTCGTTGCCATTGAAGGTCACGCTCGGTCATGTGACCAGTGACCAGTTCGTAACAATGCCATTGAGTACACGTACGTACGTATATGTTTCGTCTCTTTCACCTTAGAGTAGATAAGATGTGATGAAAGATTTATTAGGCTAAGATGTGCAAATCCGGTAACAATTGGCCTTGTATTTTTTGTATGGGCTTTAGAATAAACAATAGAAACCAATTCTCTATGAAATTTTAGTCTGTTACAATACGAATTGCGTTTCCATATTTCTTAGTTCTCGTCATTAGAAGATTTTTATTAGTCTGCACTTGTATTAGATCTTTCACTCAATTTTTATATGAGTAGGAACTAGACAGAAACTATAAGAGAAATTAATCCTTTCTAGACATCTTTTAAGTCACATTAGTGCTTTAATGTGTTAAACTTTTGTTAGCCTTGTGTGATAAACAACCTAATATTTGTTTGCATTTGTTTTAGTATGTACTACATTTGTTGTAATTCATCACAACCGTCACAAAATATCTTAGAAGTTCCCTATTGGGATTATATTTCTCGTATTAAGACCAGGGCTTAAGACAAAATCACTTCTCGATGGCCGTTACCCACTAACTAACGCTAAACGAATTTGTATGGGAAAGACTAGCTCACGCTTTGTCACGTGACCATTTTTATGGGTCCTGCCTGTCGAAAAGTGATTTTGACCCAAGCTCTTTAGCCCTTACTCTATAACTTCCAATAGCTATCCCGTCTAAATGATAGGTTTTTGTTCCGCGCTATCTAAAGGTTAGGACGGATATTGAGAGAACTATATCAAACTAGTATACAAAATGTAGGGGTCGGTATCGCTTTCGTCATTGGAAGTTACAGAGTGAGGGCTCAGATTTCGTGATTAAGTTAGTACAAAAGTTTGGGCAGTAGTTTCTCTGTTCAGTAACGCTTAATGCGCAATAGAAAAAATGTTATGAAGTCTATTTAACAAATATCTATACATTCAGAGTCGAGACTTAGGACTTAGTATGACTACCGCAAGTCAAAACTATGTTTTTGACATACTAGACTAGGGGGCGTTCAAATATTACGTAACGAATTTGGGGGGGGGGGCGGGGGTCCTTTTGTAAAACGTAACGATGCGGGGCGGGGATTGAATTACGCGTTATTGTTAATATTATTTTCGACTTTCCAGTACTTTACACCACATAATCGTAACTTTTAGGTACAAAGAGTCACTAGGTGGTCACGAAAAGTTTTACTATACTTGGGTACAGAAAAACTTTACGGCGCGTTATATGGGGGGGAGGGGGTCAATAATATCCATAATTTGCGTGACGTAATACTTGAACGCTCCCTTAACTAGAGTCATACAGCTACGATTCCCATATGTGAAAATCTAATACAGTTTTCAGAGTCATACGTTAAGTTTCGTTTCTAAACCTTACCCTTAATAATATAAAAATTGCAAAAATAATATAATAATTAGTAATATATGACAATAGTAAAAATATTTGTATTATTGTTTTAGTTATGTATTGTATTAGTTTTAATATCACTTTTACATTTCTCTAAATGTATTTACCAATTTAGAATTTAATACTCTATATTTTCGTTAGGTGTAATTGGTATCTTTAATTTTATTATAAAATCGGACTTATTATAAAACATGGACGCATACCATATTTCTTCCAAGTAAAATGGTTACCATGGTAACAATGGTACGTAGTTTAAGATTTATAATAAGGCCGGTTAGTTTATATGTGATATTTGGTTTCTTAAATGTTCAATGTAGTTATGAAATAGGGTGCCACTGTCGTGTTTTGATTATTTATAGTTATATCTTACATTATTTGGGAGCCTACCATGAGTTAACACATACGAAGTACCGGTCGTTTTTATATAGAACTGGGCCTTTACTTGATGTTCAGTGATATCCATGGATATTCACACTGTCAAAAGGCTCGTGTTGGCCTTTTAAGGGAGCGTTCAAGTATTACGTAACGAATTTTGTTACTTTTGTAAAACGTTACAATGCGGGGCGGGGATTGAATTACGCATTATTGTTAATATTATTTTCAACTTTCACTTTAATGTACTTTACACCACATAATGGTAAATTTTAGGTATAAAGAGTCACTTTGGTGGTCACGAAACGTTTTACTATTGGGTACAGAAAAACGTTACGGCGCGTTACATGGGGGGGGGGGGGGGGTTTTAAATTAAATTGCGTGACGTAATACTTGAACACAGGGAGTGTTTCGAAAATTTCTTTCGTGACTTTACCGTGCCCTTTGGTCATATATTTCCCACTTACATCGTCAATGATCTATAAAATGGTCTTAATACTATATTATCTTACTGTAATAAGTATTTGTATTGGTTTTTAAAAACGTCAAAAACCTTGTTAGTGAAACGGGGTTTTTGATTTCATCGCTTGGCTTGAGTCACGTGATTATGACGTTTGCATGTTTAATTAGTTCATTAAGACGTCAATGTAGGCCGGGTTCTCTTTTTAGTGAATAATGTAGAAAATGCAAGTATATTTATGATATAATACAAGATCGATGAGTAAAGCTTAGGTCTCCTGGAAAAGCGGTGCCGTTAACTAACGGCCGTCATTTTAGGGTGGTTAATAACGGCCGTCTTTACTTTTTAACCTAATGCAAAAAAACAATCATTTTCGCTCGTCCAAGACACGTTTCCACTCATTGTATTAATTAAATATGGGCACCACAACATGCGAAAAACGTTGCACTAATGTTTATCACCGCTGTGACGGCCGTCATGCACCGCTATTTGACGTTACGGTGACACTCAACGTTCTCTAGAAAACCTACTCCTATGTTATTTATAGACAACGTATGGGTGTCGACACCCAACGTTTCATTACGGCCGTTGGATAACGACACCGCTTTTCAAGGAAACCTAAGCTTTAGTGTATGAATTTTATAATTCTCTTATGAAGTATATAATACACGTTATAAATGTTTTTTAAGCCTTCGCAATACATTAAGAGCTGTTTAATTTTGATACGTTCCGTTTCTCGCAAATAAGTTTTCGATTTTGACAGACTAAGAGCAAGAAATGGCAGGCGTACATATCTTATTCGCCGTTCACTACATTCTAGTTGTAATAGTTAAATTTTAATTATGCTATCTTTCATAATTCTCTTCGTCGGTATCTTAATTACCAGTATTTATGGATTATTAATAAACGACTGTGATTTTTATAGTGAATTGTTTGTTTTATTTTTGTGGGTAAAGATTTTCCTTTGTCTTTTAAAGCATTATATAATTATTAAAGTCTAGTAAAGATATTATGACAATTTTATTAAAAGGCAAACAGATGAAGGGCGTCGCCAAGATAATAGATAAGAATTAATTATGACAAATTAATCAAAAAACAAGGATTCAATTCTTTAGTACTGAGAAGCTGCCCCATCCTTTAAGCATATGATAACCTTTATAGAACCATTCTATTGGAAATTAAAATTATTAAAAATACGTTAGGTACGTTATGAATACAGATGCTATTTGTACCGTATTTTTTTTAGTTTAGTTTTCAATAATACAATATTTTATATATGTCCACTAAATTTCTTGCCTTTTTTCGTTTCGATTAATAAATCACACTCAAAAAGTAGTTGTTTTATATTCATAAAAACTAAATTAGTCCGCACTCTTCACTAAAGTACTCTTTCATCTTTTTCTCTCAAATTGTGTTAACGGTGTGATGAAAAAAGACTTGATGATATGATGAAATTATGGCAAGTTCTTATTGAGTTTAATAAATATTATTTATCGGGTTATTGTGTGACATATTTATTAGGTATTTATTTATTTTAAACTTATTTTCTACCGTTACAGCTTAATAACACTTATTGGATTGAGAAGAAAAAAATAATAACCTAAACTTTCTCATAACATATTGGACAATGCCACTCTCTTGAATTTAGTTAGTGCAAATTAAAGTGTCTAGGGGCTCTTTAAGAAAAGAACTTTAGTAAGTATTCCTAACTTATTTCTAAATAGTGTATTAACATCAAATTTTAATGATTTGACATAGACATAGACATAAACACACAAAATAACAATACTTAAAGATAAAATAAAACAAGACATCAAAAACAATAAAAATTGAAAATTAAAAATTCCGTTTTGCCATTCGGTTGTAATTGGCCCTGGCTCAGCATTATGCTGAGGAGCAAAAAGTTCCACAGCGCTGGTCATTCCGCCAGAAACCACAGCAGCTAGTTTGCGCCTCTAATAAAATAAAATAAATAATAATTTAGTATTTAATAATTTGGTATTTAATAATAAAAGAATAACTACATATTAAACCATTAGGATAAAACGGTGTGGATTTAAGAACCGTATAGTATAATATTCTGAACTGCAAACATACCTTTTACGGGACTACATTTACTATCTAACCCTACGATGCGCCCGTGCCATCTAGTGAATAAAAAGCGAAACGCCGAGAGTGCAACAAATGCCTTAGATCCTAGTAGATATTTGCAATACAACCCTGGATAACAATCATATTCCTGGGTTTAAGCTTAACTAGGGTTAACCTTCTCTTATTTTGGCGAGCTTGCTACCTATTTTCGAATTTGTTGTCTTAATGTGCAAGCAATAAACCATGGAATTAAGTGGCATTTAAATAAATGTAGATACAGTTTCAACGTAAACAACTTATTACAAAACAATTTAAAAGTATGTATATCGTATATCAGGTTTATAGTATGGTATAATTAAAACGAGTTGTTTTTTATAAGGTATCGGTAAAAAAATTAATAATGCAATGAAATATTAAAAAGAAAGGCACTCGTATTTAAATAAGTAACACCCTGCCGTTAAAGTCGCGATGGGAAAGCTCCGAATATTAGCTGTTGAAAGAAAACGGTGCATTGCCTAGTGGTAATTACCCTCATTTAAATATTGGGGGTTATAGTCCCGCTAGGGAGTCCTGTCGCCCACTTTAAAATCAACAATAGTTAGAACGTTCAGGATGAATGGTCAGTACTAACTAGAGATACGCAGCATTATACTTAATTCAATGTTTATCCATTAATCGTTTTTATAAATGTTTATTTATTAAATTTGCTACATTCAAAAGATTTAGTATTGAATTGAAACATTGGTCGAATTACCCTTGCCCTTAACAAAGTGCTCGCGTAAAACATTTTAAACTGTTTTTTTTATAAAATAAAAAAAGGTTTTTTGTAAGCCTGATGTTTTTTATATTTCAAAAAGTTTATTGGTCTGTTGCTATATTTAAGGATTCAAACCCTGGCTCGGGCGATTTTTTTTTTCTATAACGTTAATCTTAAATAAAGGGTATTTCAACAAGAAGTTTGTTTTTCAATTGTGGCAACACCGAGAACGTGATAGTTTTGACATTTAGTTTTTGGCGGTATTCGTAGCAGGTGCTTTGGCAATTATTACAATGAATTCAATTTCGCTCGAAAATCGCATTAAAATAATTCAAATCCACTATAAAAATGGTGGTTCTGTTAAAGTTACATTTCGTAAAATTCGTGATATTTTCGGCCAGCATAATCGTCCTTCTGAGACCGCTGTTAAGAATTTGGTCGCGAAATTTGAGTCGACAGGCTCGGTACAAAATGTGCCAACACCAACACGTGTTCGACCGGGTCGTTCAACAGAAAACATCGCCGCCGTGAGCCACAGTGTTGAAGAAGATCAAAATTTGTCAATTTCACGACGTTCTCAACAATTGGGGTTATCCAAAAGCACAACATGGCGAATTTTGCGAAAGGATTTGGCTTTGAAGCCTTACAAGATTCAACTGGTGCAGGAATTAAAGCTGATCGACCATTCAAATCGCCGCAGATTCGCTCAGTTCATTCAGGAACAACCTGCTGGTTTTTCTGAAAAAATCATTTTTTCAGACGAAGCCCATTTTCATTTGTCAGGGTACGTCAACAAGCAAAATTGTCGCATTTGGGCTTCTGAAAATCCTAAAGCAATTATTGAGAAGGCTTTGCATACTCAACGTGTTACTGTGTGGTGCACTATGTGGTCTGGAGGCGTGATTGGGCCGTTTTTTTTCGAAGATGAGGCTGGAAATGCGGTAACAGTCAATGGATCACGGTATCGCGAGATGTTAACCACTAAATTTTGGCCTATTATTGATGACATGGATATCACTGAAATGTGGTTTCAACAGGACGGTGCCACATGTCACACAGCCAATGAAACGATCAATTTATTGCAAACCAAATTTCCCGAGCGCATAATTTCGCGAAATTCAGCTGTTAAGTGGCCAGCCAGATCGTGTGATTTAACACCACTGGATTATTTTTTGTGGGGCTATGTTAAAGACAGAGTCTATACGGAGCCAATCGAATCGATTGCAGCCTTAAAACTCAAAATCCGTGATGTCATTAACGAAATAGACCCTCCATTTTGCCAAAAAGTGATTAAAAATTTTGATGAAAGAATCAACATCTGTCAGAGTGGTCGTGGTGGACATTTGCCAGATATCATTTTTCATTCATAATTGCCAAACTTTTCTCTTTGTAATACAATAAAAATTTTATTCATTTTCCTCTAAATTCTTTGTTTTATTTTGTTTTAGAAAACAAAGTTCTTGTTGAAAAACCCTTTATATGTAGTTTCAATAGCTGTCGGACATATTTGACAGCCCTCAATACGAATTTGGACTTAAGATACGAATTCGAATATGCACCTAAGAGTTAGGGAACAAAGGTGCAATACGTGCATCTTTTGCGTTATCCGTCGTGGCCGGAGTGGCCTGGATTATTTATAAGGTTTAATCCGGAAAAGTACCTACTCTTATACGTAATACATCTCTTGCCACGTATATGTGTTTCTAAAGAGAATAACAATAAAGATACATACAGCTACGGCAAGGCAGCTCGAAAATTACTTCAGTTATTCATACGTACTGATATTACACCCAAAACTATATTTATCTAATTACTTAACCCTAACTATCTAATTGTAGCAGCTGGAGGCACTTTCCTATTTATATTCACTACACAAGCACACATCAGCTAATTGGTCCGAACTTCCAACATATTCGAAGGTCTCTCACTAACAACCTCTATTAACACATCTCACTCATGGTATAAGTTGATTAGTTTTTCACGTTATGTAGCTTGTATAGTTAAAAATGTTTACAAACTTTATTTTTAGATATATTCCTCTATACAAAAATAAATTTTCTGGTTTTCTGGAAAATATATATAAGTATACAAGTAAAAATTATATTTATCTTTCATTGTAAATGCTGTTTGACAAAGTTCTATGTCCGATTCAAACATTTGTAAGAAAAAATCTTGTTTTCCGCGAAATTATTCATACCTAATTCCTGTACATGTTTTTGTCGAAGATCTTTTTTTTGTCAGCTTTGAATACTGTTAAATGAATAGTAAAGAGACGTGTTGCAATGTAGTGTAAAAAGTCATATTTTAAATAGATAAAGCAACATATTATGTCTTATAATACAATCTGAACTTCTATTATATAGTTTCAGACTTCAGTGGCTTATTGATGCGCGATGGAAAATCAAATTGCCTTTGTGTTAAAATGTCACGATTCTAATAAACCAGTTTAAAATTGAATTGACGCCTAGATTTGAATGCCTAATTTAAATTATATTGAGTATTGTTTTTATTACACCAGATATTGAATATTTTGTAAATAGCACTAAGAGACAAAACACTATCATGTATTTTTGCCTTATATGAAGTTTATGAATAAAATGTTGGCACGTCCAGTCATGAAAATAATACCTCGGAGATTAACGTAAAAATGAAGAGGCTATTTTAAAAAATCGATTTAAAGTTATGAAACGTTTACACTTGAAATAAAAGTAGGTTTTCTTTATGCCCAATAAAGTTATCCGTCTCTAGGGAGCGAGCGGCCGGCACATGTCGGAACGCTTATCTTACAAATAATGCCTTATAAGTTCCATGTTTGTGAATTATTGGATATTTGCAAGAGTTTGGGATGTTGTTTATTAACTTTTGACCGCAGAATGTTCGCTTTAATTTTGGAAATTGTTGTTGTTCCTTTATTACAATTTTGGTTTACGAATTTTTGTGGAAACAATTCATGTGATTTAGAGTGAAAGAACTAAAATATATCGCTTATAACACTTCTTGAAATAGTTACTTGGCTTTCGCTCTACTGCACTATTTATAAACAGGAATGACCTGATATTTTGAAAGACCAGACCAGATATATATAAGACACTCAGACCGCTCTGAGGTGTCGAAACCTAAACTAATTCACTTAGAGAAATTTTAATAATAATATTCTCAAGCCATTGTTTACGCAACATTTGGTTCGGAAGTCGAAATCATTTATCGTTCAATACGACCTTGACACTCGCTGATTTCTCAAATTGTCAACAGTATAAAATATCTTCAGCGCTGTAGTACGGCACAGTCAGAACAGCTGCTTGATACAATGAGGGCTTTGGTAGTTCTGGGGTTGGTAGCCCTCGTGGCTGTAGTCTCCGCTAGAGACATGAGGGAGAAGAGATCAGCTGATCTTGAAGCAGCAGCGTCGGGTCACGGCTGGGACAAGGGTGGTGGTCATGAACATCACGAGCATCATCATCATGAGCACGGCGACAAGGGACATAAAGGACATAAGGGTCACCATGAAGATTACCACGGCAAGAAAGGTCATCACCACCATGAAGGACATAAAGGCCATCATGGTGAACACGGAGGCCACAAGAAACATCATCACCATGATGATGGGTACCATCATCACCATGAACACGGTGAGAAGGGTGAACACGGTCACGGACACGAGGAACATGGCCACTGGCACAAAGGACACGACACAAAGGGACATCATGGTGTCGAGAAACACGACGAATTCAAAAAGGACAAGCACTTCCATGATCATCACGGAAAGAAGGGGCACCACGAGCACCACGGAGGTCACCACGAAGAGGGTGGTTACAAGAAGGGAGGTGAATTTCACAAGGGTCACAAGCACGGCGGACACCATGAGCACCATCACGGTAAGAAGGGTCACCATGAGAAGGGAGGACATCATCATGACCACAAGGGTCACCACGGTGAAGGCGGTCATCATGAGCATTGGCACCATCACCACGACCACGACAAAAAGGGAGGCCACGAAGACCATAAGCACTGGGGACACAAATCTAAGCATTAAGGATATAGTACCAATTGTTTTCTGTTTTGTTATGTTTTTACCACAGATAATAAAATTTGATTAATTTTTATACACAGGCTTTTGTTTAACGTGACAATTTTCCTTGTCCCCTTCAGTTCTATATTAATACGGCAATATTAAGTATCTTACTAAATATTTTATTGTGGAATGGAATATAATCCCAAACAAACGAAATAATATATTAACATATTAGGTACCTACGCAATCCTTTCTAAAAGTAAACGGGATATTATTACATATACGATAACTGACTAGCGAGATTAACAGTTTCTTAATAATATTAATGTCATGTCGTCAGATCTAAATTGTATCTTAGAATTGATAACAACTAGGCCTGAATTTGTATGCGAGATGTCGTCGCTCTTGATGGATACTGATGATAAGAAGGTTTTAACGCCATACGATTATATTTACTTATGATCTTATATCGTGTATATGAAATTATACCAAACCGACGAAATGGAACAGTATAATGGTTAAGCATTTCATTCTATAACCCAATGTTTCCCAACCTTTTTTGTGACATGCCCCCTCCTTAGCCATTCTTAAATTCTTATGACCCCCATGTAACATATATTTTTTTTAACCATCTGCATACAGCCTTTTGGCTTTTATCTGATTTTATGACATGATACATACACACATTATTTTTAATATATATAATTGAATTGCTCACTTGAGGAACTTAAATTTTAGGTTTTAGGAAGAAAATAAAAATAATTAAAAAAAAAGGATTGTGTGGTTTCATGAAACCACGGTAAAAGTGAAACTTTTTTTCATTTAGACATTTACCTAAAAATTTTTGAATAATATTCCATTAATATTCTAATTTAAAAATCGCTTTATCAATCTTAATACTTGGAAAGTTGGAATGATAATGGGAAATATTAAAAGTAGACTAAGTCTCCAACTAATATTTTGATTGAACTCTGTGTCTTAGAGAGTACGACATACATAATACTAAACAATTATTTAGATTATATACACATTTTAAAAAAACAAACAAAATAGCGTGAAGCACTGGCACAAATGAATATGGCCTTGGCTGCTATGACGAGCGCCTTTCACTTTATCCCTACTCCGCGGCCGACCGTCACGCGACATGCAACACACAGACGAAAAAATTTGAGACGATGTAATAAAAGTTTCACTTTAAAAAACTTACCTACTTAACTATCAAATTGCCCCACTTGGGGGGAATGGGCCAACGTTGGGAAACACTGCTCTAACCTGCTATGGTGACTCCTGACCAATGATTTCAAGTTCTTTACAAAATATTCGTCTAAACTTATGGTATCTGTTGCAAATATTGTTTAACACATTATTATAGGTTTAATAAACTCAATATATAACTATAGCCTAACAATTTAGCATAAATACTTCTCCAAGTCGAGAAGTTTTAATTAATAATTCAATAGAGTATATTTCGCTCGAATGTCTTTGATTATTTTACATTTATGAAGTTAGAGTGATATGCAAAGTCAAGACTTTGCGCAAATTAGAAACGAAAAGTTGTTTATTAAACATAAACATAAAATTCTTGTAACAGCCGTGCGATTCTGTTAATCCGTGAGTTCACCTCGCACTAACAACGCTCCCTTCGTCACTCACGTCATTTTAGGAATCTCATGGTATTCTGTTAAGCAATTTCACATTACGTCTTGACAAGCGGAGGGAGCTTGTAGTTTATTGTTTATCAGAATGCCAAATCGTAAAATGACTGCTTCACGACTGATTTGAGCGCGACCGCCGCTGCGACCCGCTGTGAGAGTTCGAAAAGTGAGTTACAGAATTGCAAGGCTTATTGATCCTAATATAATTTACATGTTTATGGTGTATGATCTAAAAAATGTCGTGATATCGCGACGTCTAAAGGCGCCAAATGCAAAATCCTTGAGTGTTAACAAAGACAACCGAGCCCTATTACAGCAGCGGCTCAAACACGGGGTGAATTTTTCAAAGAATTTATCCAAGTAAGATAAACTCCTCCGATACAGAATAATCAAGTCGTATTAGAAAAACCGACGTGACTTGCTCTTGATCTTGTTATTTTTAAGGCTTTCGTTTTCAGTCGCTCAGTGGTAAAAGAAATGTATGTTTAGTATTTAAGTAATAAAATATTCAACATATATGCAGTTGCATTTCAGCGCTACAACCGAGTGTATAGTCTTGGGCTTAGAATTCTGTATGACTGTTCATATAGTACGAGTAGGCTAGTGATCGGTCTTCTTTGCACGGCGTTGACTTTTGGATTGGTACCATGGATTTCTTCATCTTTCGAACAAGTTTGCGCTCATAGTAAGAGTTCCAGCGCACACCTGCGACTCAGACTTCAGGATTGATTTCATCAGTGAAAAATTTCGGCATCAACTTTATAATTTCACTGTAGTACACTGGTTAAGCACGAACTTTTACTTGGATTTTGGCAGTTGACAGTTGACATTTTTAATGGGTGCAGGAGAAGTAGTTAAATTAGGTAGAAGCACTTAGTTATATAAACAATTATAAAACGTATATAAAATAGAGTTGAATTGGAGTTTACAAATATGAGAAAAATAATTACAAAAGTCCAATTTAAAATACAAACTAGCCATATTTATTATCCCAGTAAATAAAGCTTGTTTACAGTCAAAATTATATTTAAATTTATTACTAGCAACCTTAATCATATTCGCATAAATTGCCAGTCGTTATGACAAGCTCCAAAAATAATGATGCCATATTAAATATTTAGCCAATAGAATAATTTAGTTAATTGCTCCCTCTTGTCACTAAATTATGGCAATGTTATTTATTGTTATTATTATGAAATATATTTTGGTCTTGATTCTGTCATGGTTCTGGTATTTAAAGGGAATCCATGCATTAAATCGTCAATCGGCCTTGCAAATGTTGATATGATTATGAGATTATAGTCATCCAGATATCTGACATATTGTGGGTCAGGATCGGTAGCGAGGAACATTCGGAATAACAACACAGTTTTCAAGTTTATATTTGATATGAAAAATAAATTCGAATGTTGGAAGTAAAAATAATATTTGAATATGTAAAACCCGTAAACTTTAAGATTTTCTTTCATAGCGGACAGTATCGCAAAATTATCAGAATTATGAAGAATATACTTATGAAGCATATATTTATTATAATTGTATATGTGGATAAGTGTATAAATGAATTAATGATTTATAAATATCCTACATAAGTCACCAAGTAAAGATGGAGGATGGGAAAACACACTATTATTTTATTGAAAGTGTTCACATACCGATTGCATTATGAATTGACTTAGACCTTGTCATTGCTTCGTACGAAATTTCTCCGTGATGCTTGACTGACGTTTATAGCGGTCAAGAACCCGCCAATACGATTTTCTATGCCCTTGATATACGACACTTTCAACTTCGAAAGATGTCAATTAATTTTAGAAGGGAAACTTCGCTATACATTTTCGCCTAACAAGAAAACATTAAATTAATGTTCTTTACTAAGAAATATTATCAACTAACGACTATACGCTGGCTTTTTATTTATACTGTGACAGTTTGACACCAATTACTCGGACATTGAAAAACTCAAACAGAACTAAATAAAACTTTTAACTACGCATACAAACTTTATTTATGTTTCTACAAACTATTGAATAAAAATTAAGAATAGTTGACCATTGAGTTGCTAACGATCTGAAAACCACATTCGCCTGAGCATGATCGACTCAAGTTGCTGGTATTAAGTACATTGAAGGGGAGTAAATACATCTTTTCGAAAGAAAAAATCAACATAAATATCTTGATATATATATTTCTAATGCCTTAAACCTGAGCTGTACCCATAGTCCTTAATATAATATAATCTAGTTTATTGTTAGTATTTCTAAGTATTTCTCAATACTTTAGTTACGTAGTTTTACGAAATCGTAAATAATGTATTACGTAGGTTACAAAAAAGTATTTGTTTCTTAAATATTGGGAAACTAAGGTCTGCAGATTCACTGCTATCGTTATTGTTGCAATTTTTTACTGTTATTATACGAGTTGTTGGCAGAGATTGTTTAACAATAGAGCCATTCGTTGCTCTTAGTAAAATGTATTTGTATTTTAAATAGTATGGTATCGGCTTGTGTTCAATAAAATGAAATAATTAAAATATCTAACAACGAACAACTTAAACGCACACTTTACTCTATAGTGGATAAATATGTATTTTGTATATTCGTGCGAAGGATTCTTATTAATAAAACAAGATTAAAATATAAAATTTATAACTAAGGCGTAATTACATTCGAGTGAACATTAACTTTGTCCTCCATATATTATTTCCCACAATTATACGAGGGTAAGCGAAACGAATATTGATAGATGTGGATATTCCCTTAGCGGCCATTATACATTTCCTCGAAAACCTTTTAACGGATTGCGTTTCTTTTATAATATGCACTTGGCATGAGTTCGTTTCACGGTTTTATTCCATTTAGTGCTTAGCAAAACTTTTCATATTACTCATACAAAGGGTTCTATTTGTCGAGTTGACTTTATAAACTTTGATTTTTAATTTACATACGACTCTTGAGAGAGGTCAAGTATATTAGCAATTAAAACAATGCATGTTTTACCACCGGGAAGTATAACGCGAATTACTACAGATTTTGTAAAATACGAATCATATTTCACTCTTTAAGATGGTTGATAATACTTGTTTAGAGCCATTAGTTTTTAAGTTCAGTTACACATTTCTTATAGTTGTGAAGAATAATATATTTTTATCCGAGTGCAATACATTTTACGGTTTTGAAATGATTATTAAATTTCCTTCCATTGTTGTACAACAACAAAGTTGTAATGGCATGGAAACAGAACACCCAAGGGACACCGCAAATATGGACACTTTTTTTATAGAACAGAGTGAACCGGCAGCCTTTGTTTCATGTAAAGTGAAACCATCATGAACACTCACAATGTCAGAAAGATCGCGAGTGCGTTGCTGGTCTATTATTTGGAACGCTGTTTTTTGAAGTAAAGGAATGAAGAGTTCGGTAATACCCCGACGTGTAGTTGTCAAACATACAGCTGGTAGCGGTAAAAAGTGCCTTAAGAAAGAAATTCAAATTCAAACGCGGTATGCGCAGCTTTCGATATTATTTCAAAGTTCAAACTAGCAAGCTTTTACGAGCTCTTATCTCTCGTATTTATAAAGTTTACTGTTACAAGCTTATAAATCCAGCTTTTATTGTACGAGTGTTTTTATTACGGCTCCAGTTAGCTTTATCGTCGTTTGTATTACTTAGGAATATCTTAGATCTTAGTCTACGGAGACTTAATGCCTACGGAGTTTATGTTGCGCCGTTAAGTTTCAATTATCTCAAAAAATCTTTGTTTATTGATAAAAGTTCGACGAATAAAATGATGATACTTTCACAGATATGACAGATAATTTTTTTTTATGTAATAGGAGGCAAACGGGCAGGAGTCTCACCTGATGTTAAGTGATACCGCCGCCCATGGACACTCACAATGCCAGAAGGCTCGCAAGTGCGTTGCCGGCCTTTCAAGAATTGGTACGCTCTTTTCTTGAAGGACCCTAAGTCGAATTGGTTCGGAAATACTTCAGTGGGCAGCTGGTTCCACATAGTGGTGGTGCGCGGCAAAAACTGCCTTAGAAAACGCTCTGTTGTGGAACGACGGACGTCGAGGTGATACGGATGGTATTTTGTATTTTGCCTTGACGTCCGATGATGAAACTCAGCTTTAGGTATTATATATATTTACTTTGATATACGCCTGTACTATATATTTACATGAAATTCCTTTTTTAAATATCTGACGTCGACTACTGATACACTTGAAAGTAAAAATATGAAAGATTAGTTAGTTATAATATATGATATAATTTTTACTAAGCGATAGTATTATTGATGTATAGCTACAGAATAGCGATATGCTAGTGGTTGGGCATTTTCAACCTTAAATTCGTGCGTTTGTTTCCTGTGAAACAATGTTGTGTTTGAATTGAAGTGACTCAGGAAAATCTTGAATGGTAAACGTGAAACTGGCACATAATAATAATAATATTTTAGTTGCAAGAATATGGTACAAAAATGTTATGGTGGTACAATCTAAAGTAGTCTTAAAAGGAATTTTACATAGTTAATAGTTACACGCATTATGAGTCAATTCTTATATTATTTGTAGTGATATAATATCACATGATTAAAATATATCATAACGTTTTAGATTAATATTAATTTATAATGTTAAACGCAAATAATCATTAATAATGTGTTTCCATTAGTAGTACATTAAGTCGATTTTTAAAAACTCTAGTTTAATCTTCACACGTAAATAATGCACCATAGATTACGTGTGTCAAAAGTGATCCATATGAAAAATTAAGAAAAATTTACCAAGGGAACGGACACACATTGAGGTTTCATGCACAGATTGACCGCGTATTAACTGCGCTACCATTTGTATTTAGCGAAGCCTTGATAATAGCCACGAAGGGAATTCCTTCATCCATTTGTCTTCATTTCCCTTACTCACCTAATGTTGTTATAAATAATGTGGAAGATAAAATTGATTTTCACTCCTTGATGGCAAATTATATTGATATCTCAATTAGTAACGGGTGGCGCAAAAGTACTGGCACTAAAGAAAATTTGTTTATTTTTTTTATATGACGATAGTTATCATTCTGTTGTCGAAAATTGTGTAGTGAACAAAATAATAATAATATTACGGAATAATTCATCAGTGATAAAAACACAACGTGAATTTCGTCGACGATTTCCTGCAAGATCACCCGATCTGACGAGTCCACACTTCTTTCTTTGGGGTCTATGGGATATATCTCGACGCTCTAAAAGAAAACATTCATCAAGAAATAAGGAACATATCACAGGAAGTATTACAAGTTATGCAAAATGTCATAAATAGGGCTCAAATGTGCATCAACTCTGGAGGTCACCATTTAAAAGACATCATCTTTAAATCCTAATGGTACGAAATTTAATGGCACAAATATACATTAAAAAAAACCTAAATCTAGTTGTCTAATTTAGAAAATATGTTATAGCTGAACCAAATAGGGTCTTTACTTTTGCGCCACCCAGTACTAGTACTTACACAGGAGTACGTCTTAGAAATGCATTGCAGTATAATAAACCTATATAATATACTGTTTAATACTTGTAAAAATATATTCAGGCTGTGTTAGTTTAGTTTTCATCAAAAATCCAAATGTTTAGCAAATTACGAGTAGCTTAGTTTTTCCGAATTCTTTTAACCACTTAGCATAAAATTCCTTTTTAAAGTTATGTGTTTTTAAAAATATATAAAACATTTCATTTAATTTCGTAATTTCCTAAAAGTATTTACATTTGACGGGTCAAGGTTGAAATTAAATTCTTGTGTAATTTTCATTTAATGTTTCAAACAAAATATTTTTTTATTACGTTCCATCAATGATTTTCCTTTGTTTGGAACTTCGTGTTTATGTTGTAGTCCTTAGAATCGATTACCTCATTAAATTGTTGAATCTTTTAACAGTCAAGTTAAGCGATTTGTTTAATATGCGTTTTTCTAGTTAATAATTTAAAATCTTGAATATTAGCTAATTAAGGATTATAATTTTTTTTGACTCCTAATAGTAGTTTTTATATAATTTATCCATGTCATTTAAACAAATCTATTATTTGATCCTAACATTTCAAATTAATGGGGATGTCTAATAAATCCAGCTCTCAAAATCAAGAATTCGCTTCAGGTACAGTAATCGCAATTTAATTAATTTGTGAAATTCCAAATTATATTGGAATATATTACGAGGCCCCGTTCAAATTTCGTTTTGTTGACGATACATTCTGATTACACACACACATTGCCGTATACTTTGAGGTTCCGATTCCTAATACGATTCCTGTAACACACTTCAAGCCTCTTGATTGGTGCTAAATTGAAAATCGAATGCGCTGTCATACTGTTTGTATGTACGCGAGATCCATTTGGATTTCGGCTAGTATTTGAACTGTTCGCCCGATTTCACTAAATCGGTGGCTCTTAATTCGACACCTATTTCCCGTACATATGTTTGTACATTTTGAGCTACCTTCAAAAATATTTTTGGACATGTAATAAACAATGAAACCGCTTAACTTGTTATGATACAATTCAGTATTGAATAAAGCCTAAGAGCCTATTGATAGGTACTTGTGCGTTTTAATATAACGAGTTAGTTATGAATGAATGAATGAAGGCTTTATTTCAAACAACCAAGTTCTTACAAACTAATCTTATTAATTTAAATATTTTGATATTTAATATTGTAATTTAGATTAATAATTCAGTAAATCTCTTCCTCGATGTTTCCTTGTCTGCCGACATAGGTATGTCTTACTTTTTTAAGATAGATAGATAAGATTTTTTTTTTGTATTTGTATAGGTGTAACTGTGCTTTGTATGTGTTTAAATGTGTATTCCGTTTTTGGCTTGTGTATAGTGTAATATAGTACTTGTAAGTAGCTGTAGGAATACCGTTAAGCAAATTTAAAAAAAAAATATCGAGTCAATTAAGTTAAATAATATTACTAAAAGAACGATTTTTAACTGCGAAGCGTTTTGTCCCTAAAGCAAATAACCAATAAATTTTGGTAAATTTAGTATCAAAACAGACATGCTTATGTTTCTTTTCCTTTCCATTTATTTCTCACTTAACTTTGATGAAAATCACATCAAATACTAAAAAATAACATTACGTAGCTAAATTTTGTAAAAATAAAGCTATATCTGTGCTTTATCTAGTGGAACAGCGAGCGAACGTTCCAGAATGGAGACAACCTAGAAATACGGACAATGGGTGCATTAGCGGGCCAATTTCTTGCCTTTGCCAAAAATAATGGATGTTTCACCAGCAAAATGGCGACCCTTTAAAAGCTTTACTTTAAAAATAGTACATAGTAATCAAACTTTGGAGAAACAAGGGAACAGTGTTGGCCTAGTGGCTTCAGCGTGCGACTGTCATACCTGAGGTCGTAGGTTCGATCCCAGGCTGTGCACCAATGGATATTCTTTCTATGTGCGCATTTAACATTTGATCGAACGGTGAAGGAAAACATCGTGAGGAAACCGACATGTCTTAGACCCAAAAAGTCGACTGCGTGTGTCAGGCACTGGAGGCTAATCACTTACTTGCCTATTTGATTTAGAAATGATCATGAAAGAGATTCAGAAATCTGAGGCCAAGACCTAAAGAGGTTGTAGCGCCACTGATTGATTAATTTTATTTTTAATCAAACTTTTATCTGCTAAAAGACACTCATGCTTAGTGAGTTTTATTAGATTTCTTCGGTTAAATTTGTTATTGCATATTAAATTATTTTTTCTCAAACTACGAAATTCTTAGTTTTATACGTCTTTTCCCTGGACAGCGAGAATGACAATGTTCTGTATAATATAAAAGATTTAAACAAAAGCCAACTATAAATTTAAAAGTTCCATTGAAGAAGGTTCACACTCGCCTACAGAATGGCTTAATTCAACTGTCGGTTTTATGAAAAATTTATTCCAACAAAAGTAGGTTGGGAACTTTGCTAATACAAGTTAGCTTTAGGGGGCGGCACAACTAACGCAAAAATCGCTTGGTTAAAATTATAGTATGGAGTAAACTTCTATTAAGTTTTCATGTAATTATTAAGTATAAGCTTGCAATATTTATTTATTATAATGTATACAATACAAATTTACATTGCAAATATGTATTTGATATTTTATACATATAATGACTGCTGACATATACTCGACAAAACTATATATTATACCTTTGAATACAAGTAATATACAGAAACAGAACATACAAAGAAGTAGTATGAGTTTTGTTAATATTAACCTTTTAGCTTGTTGACTCAGCATAGTATGATGTCGTGAAATTTGACATCTTTAAGAACACAATAACATTTACCTAAACCCTTACACAACTGTTTGTTTTCAATGAGCCGGTCAAGAACTTGGCCTATTTTTTTTTTTAAAGACAATTCACACCAATTGACTGAGTCCCATGTTAAGCTGGTGAAGCTTGTGTTATGGGTACTAGGCAACGGATATATACATATTATAGATAGATAGACATATAAATACATATTAAAACACCCAAGACCTAAGCACAACACCAAATGCTCATCACATCGATGTTTGTCTCAGCCGAAGATCGAACCTGGGACCCATGGATTCGCAGTCAGGGGTACTAACCACTAGACCAATGAGTCGTCAAATTAAAGGTGGACTCTTTTATTAGACCTCCTCATTCATAACTGACAGTTCAGTAGTTTAGCTACTTAATAGCATTAATACAAAACCATTTGAACTAATGAATTAGTGTACGTTAGTATTATGTGAGTGAGTGAAAAAATAGAACACTAGAATAGAGTGTCTTTCCTTTAAAAGAGACTGTAAGTAGTGTTATTGGACACTTTCTTCTGTTAAAATCCTTATTAGTAATCTAAGTTAGACTTAAATTACTTATTAGTCTTAAGATAGGCTATATCGTAATGTACCATGATGTCATAGTAAAGACACATGTTTAAAAAAAATCATGTAGGTAAAAGTAAAGTACAAATATTTTTGTATCGTAATCCCACAATAAAGTACAGACAGCCACATTTTTGCACCAGTTTCGTTGAATTATTGTTCCGCTATGAATGGATTCCAGGAGGGAGCGCAATTGCAATTAAACAGATTTGCAGTATTAGCTGTATTGCTTGTTCATATTCATAATTTGTTGAAAGCATCAGCAATTCATACATTTATTGTTGAACGCTCGTCTCTATGAAACCTTCTCTCCGTGTCGGGATTGTACGCTCAAACTTGATAAGTGTTAGTGTCGTATAGCACATTTTATATTCTACTCGTTAGATAGCGGGAAAGTTCCCAGTATATTCACAGAGTTTGTGATATCTATTCATTGGAGATTGGACCTTGTAATCTTTTAAACGTTAAATTGTGTTACGCGAATAATGTTGTGTTATTACTGTTTTGCGGTATTCTAGTTGTTGTTTTTATTCGATTGAGTATTATTTGGATCAATATAACGTTTGTAACATTTTAAAATGAATGAGACAGTGTAAAATATATTAATTAAATTGATTGTTATAAACCATATTTTAGCAAATAAAAGCATTCATTTCATCTAATTTAACCGCGAAAAATGGCTGTTAAGGTAAACGAGCTCTACTCATTAATATATATGATTTATATATATACAAACCTTGTAAACCGAATACTAATTCGAGACATAAATTACTGTTTGCAATCGTCAACATAATGTTCACAGCATTCCACTTGGAAGTGATCAATCTTCAGCAACGCGTTTACATGCATTCGCTGTAAGTGGTTATTAATGTTTGCATCGTTTAAAGCTCTCACGTTTTCTGCACCTGGCTTTTTAAATGCTTTTAAGCTTCGTCAAGCTTAACATTTGTAGCTTTAGTTGTTTAGCAGTTAAAGAAATTGTTGCAGATATGGTACGTTGACGCTTCTTTTCTATAGCGGAGAAGACATTTTGACAGACAAGAAACTCGTGCAATGAATAATAATGTATTGTAATTTGAATTATGTATTTGAACTTTTACCCCCTTATTCATAAAAACTAAACCAGTCTATTGAATAATTTTAATATAGCCGTCTCTTTTTATCACAGCGTTAAGATTTCTATGCAAGTGACAGAAGAGTACTATAGTGAAACAATTTTATTGAACTGAGCCTTTTTTAACTATGCAGCTTCTTTTAGGTTCTAGGTCTGTAGATAATTTCTTGACATTCAGAAGCAATAGAAATCGTGTCTGCTGTTATAACTTCTTAATATCTTGTAACCCCACTATGGGCTTTAAGTACATCTGCGTCATATTTTTGTGTAAATCTTAGATGTGTGCGGAACGTAGGCGCGAAATCTTTTTCACATACAGTGTCATACTTGATACTGGGTACACAAAAATTAAATCCTAGGAACCTACAAAAATAATTCATATTCTAAATAAACAGTAATCCTTAATTATGTATTTCTTATAATAAAAGTGTTTATATAAAGCAAAGCACACTTCTTGCAAATTGTTCAAAGGATAGAAGCCCATACCAAGAAAGCCCTGTATTTTTTTTTTTAATATAATAGGGGGGCAAACGAGCTTGCGGGACGACCAAAAAGGGCAGTCTACGCAGCCAATAGACACCCATTTTTAGTGGGTGCGTTGCCGGCCTTTGAGAGAGGAGTAGACTCGCTTTGCTGTGTGTGGAGATAGATACATCCCTTGGTCTTGTTCTTAGATATTTTGATCTGTTTCGTCACCATTTGTTTCCTAATTAGGCAAGTATTAAATTTTTATATAGATAGAGAAGCTCACTAGAACAACTGCAAATCGCCCAAGCCCAAGCCCAGGCCAACACTGTTCATCCTAAGTAGTGTGTAGGAGATGTGGTTTTTCCGTCATAGACAAGTAGGTCGGGTGACATATTCTGTGACAAGCTGGCTTCAGGACGAATTGAAAAAAGGATGCACAGATAACAATCCATTAGCGCACAGGTGGATATTGAATTTACGACCTCAGGGATTAGACGCTTAATCCAGTAAGCAAACACCTCTTATACATAAGGGTAAAAGTCGATCAACATTGCAGCGATATTACGCCGGAAATACCAAGAACCTTTGTGAAAAAGTTTTTATGGTCCCGTGTACTAATTGTGATGATTAATGTCTCTCCCGCCACCGAACGAAGGCGTCAAGGGGCTAATTATAAATAATGAATGGCGAGACGGATGAGACCGAATCATTATTTAATTAGAGTACAAAGAAGGAAGAAGAAAGTTACATGCCATATTTAAGCCAAAAAGTATGAGCCATACACTGGATTTACTATTGATTAAAAGGATTAATTTAATTAGTTGTGTGAAACGTCGAATGACATTTTGGAACATTTTTTTTCTAAAATATGGAGAGTAAGTGAAGAGCACTTGCTAAGTATATGATGAATATTTTTTTAAACTGACGGCTTTTGCTTCGATTCACGCTCGTAAATTACGTAACCGGGTTATTGACATTAATGGCCTAGGTTTAACTTTAAAAGCGTTATAAAAATATTATATTTTAAGAGTTACTATAGAGAAAATTTACACTTGACTCGAAATGCTCTCAATATTCATTATAATAATTATTATTTATTTCGACTATGTGTTTGCGTGTTGTTTCCACGAGAATGTAAGTGCGTGCTCCTATTTCACCATGCCTCCTGCTGATAGAGGACAAATCTTTGTTTTTACTTTATGTTATTATTATTAATTACTTAAAATGTCACATGGGACATGGTGTAATGGTTGCAGCTCCTTACAATCATTTTGTAAAACAAACAAAAATGGCGATTAAAAAGAGTGGCGGAGAGTTTATTGCCAGTTCTTCTCTCCCGTTCTATGCCCTTGATTTTAGAACTGGCAATAAATGTAAAATTAGAAGCATTAATATGTATTTCTTTACTGACAAGTCATAAGTGTACATTATGTTACCTATGTGATTAAATGATTTTTTACTTTAACAGTACGATTATAATAAAGACGGTATTGGGAGACTGGTTTCCAAGCTAGGTGCTAGGTGGAAACCAGTCTCCCTGAACCTGTGATATGGATAACCAGGCTTCCATTCCACAGCAAAGTCATAACAAAAAAGTACATATATGAGTAAGCAACAAAATTTAAAGTTTCTAAAAAAGGAATAAAAAAACTAATCAACAGTCTACTAGATTCCTACAGAAATAGAGTTGTATATGTGGGTGTATATATGTGTGTGTGTGTGTGAGTGTGTGAGTGTGTGTATATGAGTGAATATTTTGGAGGGTGTGTGTGGGTTGGTATCAGGCACACGCTTGAGACCATGATATGTATGTGGAATTTATTTTAATACATCTAGCAGATTTTCCGTTTGGTCATACGATTTTGACCTATATCAAACTCACCCTAAGTTACTTCCTAATGATTCTATATACAAAACATAAAATGTATTTAATAAAATGCCCCAATCACTTACTTCTAAATTCCATTCTGATAGTGAAAATTCTTTCCGTATCCACAACTTTTTCACCTCCACGTTGTAGCCTATTCCCGAAGATTCATCCTCATTTGTCAAGCCTCTGTTGCGAGCTAAATCTTAACCGTTTTTCTGAGACTCAAGTGTAACCTAAATAGGGGATTAGTTTTTACACAGGCGTTAACAAGGACCTCAATAAATTATGTAGTATTCAAATCGAGTTTATTTAGGACGAATTTGAATAAGCTTAGTGCGGGAATTAAATGTTATGTTTAGACCTTTATAAAGGACTGAAGTACCAACGTCAAACATTGCTCTTGACAATGTATTTAGCCACATTTGAGCGTAGCTATGAATTATACACACGTATATTTTCGTAAGAAGAATCAATGTAACGGATGAAATCGAAGGTCATATATAGTTTTATTTATTTATTTCTTTTTTTTATTATCAATGGTTCCCGCAAGCAGAAGTTGGCATGCTTTTAATAAAAGACTTTCGCCCCATGTAAGTGTGATCGCAAGAGAAAAGATGGTTCATTCTAAGACGATGCATGGCAACTCTGACACTTATTCTCTAGCGACAGTTTTCGTATAGTATACGTATCTGTTCGGTTACTAAAGGTGATGGTGACGAATTCTCCATGGATGGCAACTGGCAACGCTAATGCTGACTGAGAGCTCGCAACCATTTTTTTATTATTTACATAATTTCCAATTTATATCAGCATATTTATTGTATAAAATAGCCGCTCTCTTGCCACCATCAATGTTCCAGACATTTTGGAGCCAACAGGCATTGCTAGAGGCGATGGCAAGCGGCCGGATGGGATGTTGTTGATCCCTTTGAAGATGGGACGGGCTTTGGTATGGAATACCAGTTGTGTGGACACGTTTGCCCCGCGTTTGGGGCGCAGAGCAGGCAGAAAATAATCAACGGTTCAAAATAAAAGTCGTTCCTCCTACTTCGATTTTGTTCCCTTTGGAGTAGAGGCTCTTCTCTTGGGCCGTGGTATTCAAGTGCACAGGCGCTAATTAAAGATTTAAGTTGGCGCCTGGCAGATAGTACCGGTGACCACTGGTGCTTTCCTCGCTCAACGAATAAGTATCACAAATACAGTTGGGAAATACTACCAGCGTTAAAGGTACACTGCCACAGGGACCAACGTATATAAATTCATTTTAATTTTCTTTTTATTACCTTTTAATTCTTTTTTTTATTACTACATACGTAGGTTAAGTAAATACTGTATATTTGATTATTTTGATTACTAATAAATACGGGCTTTAATTACAGGTGAGAATATCCGATAAAAGTCTTTCCAGCTAGCCAGCCAGTAAATTAAAAAAAATGAAATGAGAAAATATTAAAAGAAAAATTGTATTGAAATATTAAATCAAAATAGAATCAAGTTGAAGAAACTTTCTTATATTTAATATCATATCAATACTTGAAATAAATTTTCCATTTCAAAAGTTTTAACTAATATCTCATAACTTTAGTAATTTCGGTTGGTTCGAGATAAAAAATTGTCTTTTAAACTTCACTGAAATCTATTTAGCTTGAAGAGTTTCAGCTGAAAAGCCTCATTGCTATGCATTGAAGTTTCTGATTTCGGAAAGTGTATTTGCAACTAAAAACCGATTATCCGGTTAGGTGGGTGAGTTTTTATTTCGGTTATTCTATTAAGAGCGTCTCGTTGCCAATTATTGACCGTTTTTATCCGGATAGTGTTAATGTGCTGGCTGAGTTCAGGATGATGTTATTTGAATATGATTTTGGTGTAAAAGATTTTAAACGAATTTTTGCTACTACTCTTGGCGATTTCTTAATCAGTACATAATTTCTCTATTTCTGAAACTCACTTAATAACTTTTACAGATTTTTATCTCTGGAATTGTGGAATAAACAAGGTTCCAACTGTTATATTGAGATATAGATATTATTGTTAGGTTAGCCACCATTATCTATAGAGGATGGTCAAAAAGTCGTGGATCAAACGCAACTAGGAGATAGATGAGGTCATCAGCAGCAAAAAATTGTTCTACGGTAGGTCTCTAAGCTCAACCCCTGCAGAGTTATAATTTATTTTGCGTTTTGTTAGGAAATTGACGTTTTTTACTAAATTTTATAAAAACGCCAAATAAATTATAACTCTGCAGGGGTTGAGCTTAGGGACCTCCCGTAAAACAATATATTTGCTGCTGATGACTTCATCTATCCCCTATTTGCGTTTGATCCACGACATTTTGGCCACCTGTATAATATATATTTAAAATAATTATATCAAAACGCCTACAGCAAGACAAAGCGCGATTGTCAAGCTAATAACCCCTATCGTAATTTTTATTTTACTATACATACGTGTTAACTTAAACTTCTATTGAAACTCTCATTAAGTTACGAAGCTTCTGACTCTGCTTTATGCTTAGAGAGACAATCTGAGCTTCAACGTAATCCAGTTAAAATAACAAACAAGGTCCATTCCTTTACTAAAGAAAGGACGACTTAATCTCATGGAGTGAAGAGCGGTTTGTAGCTAAATTTCCCATTTTAAAGTGCAGTGGGCGAAAATATTGTAGGAAATTGCTAGCGGTCACTGTGATGTAATGGCCCCTTTACACAGTAATCTGCTTTAACTTTTCAAGTTTTGAAGCGGAGATTGCACATTTTAGTAAGATGCTGATAAAATTGGAATAAATCTTTGATTACTACATAGGTTCAGGTTGTGTCCGTTGATAAAACTTCCGTCAAATATTCAGATAAGTATATCAGTTTAAGTAGATTGTTAAGGGATAATTATTTAAATCTTAAAATCTGTTTACAGATAAGAATATCTAAAGTATATGAATATAAGATGAACTATATAATGCATGGTTTAATTGCCATTGTAAGTTAAAACCGTCGTTTTTATTTTAGTAGAATGTATCCATGGAGTTACTAACATTTTGCCTTAAATGAAAAAACAAAAATGCTACTAATGTAAATTGTCAATAGACGTTATTTATTTTAGCTTATTTTTTTTTTAATTTACAAAAGAGGTAGAGGCTTTATTAATTGAACCAATACTAACTTATCGCTGTATTTACTACATTCTATGTTATAGATCAAATGGTGGGTTGACGAAATTCTGTTCGCTGTGAAACTGTAGCTTTATTATTGAATTTATATGTTACTGGAAGAAGTCATTTTTGATATAACAACCAACGGGCAGGAGGCTCAACTGACACTCACATTGTCTGAAGGCTCGGAAATGCGTTGCCGTCCTTTTAGGAATTGGTACGATCTTTTCTTGAAGGACCCTAAGTCGAATTGGTTCGGAAATACTTCAGTGGGCAGCTGGTTCCACAAAGTGATGGTGCGCGGAAAAACTGCCTTAAAAACCCTCATTTGTAGACAATGCAAGTCGAGGTGGATACGGGTGGTATTTTAGTAAGATATATATAATTGTGCTTTATTTAAAATAATAATATTAATTATATAGGATTGGGTACACAAAATACAATATATTATTCGCACACGATTTAAAACTTACATCCGTTGCTTTGTACTGCGGTTTTACATTTGCTCATAGTTGGAGCCTTTTTGTTACTTAAAGTAAATAACATGTTCAAATGTTTTAAAGCAAAAAATATACGGGAAAGCGATCAAAGGATTTCCCCAGGCATTCACTTTTTGGAGCTCGTGTACTTTTTATCAAAATATCTTTTTTCATATTCATTTCATATTCTGCGGGACTTTTGCCGACTCGTAATCACGGTAATGCGAATTGCGTGATTCCAATATTGCTAATGTATTAGTGCATCACTGCAAGTTGCTGCAATAAATTCTATACAGTCAATTTACATAGAGACCAGATTTTTATTGATGCTTAAAAGCATCATGAACAAAATATGGAATTCGTTTCGATATATGTATATTATGGTGGAAGTATTTCCAAATTAATATGACTTAAAAAAGATTGGTCCGATAATAAAAATTAAACCAATTCTTAAAAGGCAAATTAATGCATCACCCGACTATGAGTGTTAAGGGACATTGACCAGTGAATAATTGCCACCTAAAAATATTGCGTATGATAATAAAACTAAAGATGGGAACTATATGCTAAGTGTCGGTATAAATCACCCTAGGACTAAACTACGACAGTACCTCGAGTTTCGATACTTTTTGAAGTGAAACTTCTTTATCGGGGTTGGAAAAAAATTTTGTGTAACATTTTTTCGTTACGCGTCACATGTTTCGGTTACGCATCACATTTGACCGTTACGCGCGTCTTTTTCTTGTCCCTACCAGGGTTGATTGAAAGAGATTCTAAACCATTAATAACAAAAATGTATAATAACGATAACAATGATACTAAAAATTCTATTACAATTTATGAAATTCTGTAATAATCTTAGTGGTAATAAGGTAAAATGAAATAATTGTATTATTTGTATTCAAGTCTGTGATATTAAAAGCCTTTTGTTAAACTTTATCTAATTTAACTTTATTTAACCAATTTCTGTAAAGTTGCATATTATAGATAATTTTTCGAAAAATAAAGAAAGGTCATAAAGAAGTTTCACTTCTAACGTGTGTACACTAGTACACGCACATTTTTTTTTTAAATTAACAAAACTGGAAAAAAGTATTTCGTAAAGAATTATTACGTTATTAAGTTGAGTAATTCGCTATAATTTGTGTTTTAAACTATTTAAATAGCATGCGGCATACTTCGTTTTCACTCTTGTTAATTCGAAGAATAATATAAAATATTAGCCTCAAATATAGTCGATAAACTTCAGAGAAGAAAAGAGAAGTTTTGGAATTAAAAAAAGTTGCGTTACTTGTAATAGATTTCAAAGTTTAAGGCTACTAATTAATTAAGTTTTTTCATTTTAGATTAAGAAAATAATTTTTCATTAAACAATAGTTCCTAAACTCAAGCTTTTTAACTTCATAATATTAGGTTTCATAATCTATTACGCTGAAAGCTTTTGATATGAAATATCTATCTTTATGATATTGCATTTAAACTTCATACTATTTATTTTTCTTTCTGCAAGCCTGTGTGTATTTAGACAACGTATTGGTTGAGGAAATTTTGAAGATGCTCGGTGAGAGCATACTTTTAACAGTATCAGGCAAGCTATTGAATAATTATTCTTTCATGAATTATCAAATAGTCTTTGATACCAGGAAGTTTATAAAATCGTTTGATGTCAATAAATATTGATGAATTTTCAAATCAGTCTTTGAAAAGATGAAAATGGACCAGCTTATATATAAATCCATTACGTAGAATCTGACAAACTCGTCCCTTTTTATTTGCTCTGATACTTGATGAACTAGTATCACGTACTGTTTATCACAATTTTATAGTTAATTAGTCAAAGCATTAAACGGAATTATGAATTAGAATTTTATATATTACAATTCCGAGTGATTAATAACTGTAACTAATATTAGAAGAAATAAATCGTCACGAAATAGATGCGATTCGAGAAAAGATTATTATCGATCGGATATCGGATAGTGTTAGAATTGTTGTTTCATTACATAATATTGATAAAAGCCTTTGAATTATCAAACAGTTGTATAACAATCTGAGCTTCTCTTAGTCTGATGTTCATAAATACAATTTAGGTTCAACTACCCTTAGTTAGGTAATCTAGATATTTTTTTTATAATTTCTCCTTAGGTATATACAGTGACTTTTTCACAATTTTTCATCCTAGCGGTAACTGCTTGATCAGTTTTGTTTGCCCAAAAATGTTTTATGGGTAACTGCGAGAGGTAAGAAAAGATCAATAAATATAGTCTAATACCGATTCAACTCAAACCTTATACCGATACTCGCGAAATGCGTTTAATTTCATTGCGCGCACACAACATTGAATACACCGAACGTTACAATCAGTCGCAATCAATTTACGTCGATCAATCTCCATTTGAGCTGCGATTTTAAGTCCCGCCTCGTCAGGTAATAGTTGCGATTTGCTTTTCATCTAGGATTTATTGCAATTTGTTTTTGTACTAATGCAGCGTATCTATACTTATGCTTCCACGCTAACTTCGTTTTCGTTAGTGTAAGTTAGTGTAAGAGTCAACTTACACTAACTTACACTAACGAAATTATGAGTTCAACTAAGGAACTTTTCGAGCAAAACTCGGTGGGAATATTAAATAGGCTTTTAAATTTAGTTGTTCACCAATCGATTATGACGTTGGATATACGGACCCCACCCGAGGGTACTACATACCCAGATTGTTTGGCAACTGTTGTTTCGAAAAATAAAGGTAAAAAGATCGTGCAACGTGAGGCGGTCCCACCCAAAGTACCAGTACCGTGGTACTGGTAACATTAGAGGGAGAAAGAGAGTAAGTCATAAGTCACTTAAACATCAGGTGGGCAGCAGTAGGTGGGCATCTTATTGACGTAGAAGGTGAGGCATATAAAGAAAAGGCAGATCTACTCGCCAGTAAATTTAATGGTGACTACAATGACCTGGAGTAGGCCTTCCCAAACTCTGTGTGAAAATACATTCCCCTCAGTAAGAAAAAAATAATATAGGAAAATAACTCAAATAAGGTGTTGAAATATATTAACATTAAAAAAATATCCTAAATACATGTCAATGCCATAAACGTGGGAATTGTATTCTTCGGTCGAAACAAAGGTAAAGTCCATTTGTACCGAAAATGCACAGTTTTGATGAATTCCTCAATCCTTTATAGAACTCGCACCTCGACAATTCTTCACACGTTCAGGGAAACGACCTCCAATAGGCATTTCACGGGAATTTCTAAGCTCTTTCAATCTGTATTGACATCCAGTACACATATGCAGAAAATACGATTTCATATAAAAATATTCAAATAATAGCTAAAACATTCCCACACAATTCTTTGTTTTACATAAACTTAGTAAAATATAAAGATCAATTAAAAAAAGAGTGTGTGTACTTATGCACACGCGTTAGAAGTTATACTGCTTTGGCGTATGGAAAAAAAATAATGTTACGAAACACGTGTTCTAAATATAAAAATACTAGAATATACAACTTGAACATAGTTATTATCGATTTTCATGCCACCTACAACTAACTTCATTCTGTTAATTTTGTGTAACGGTGCGCGCGCATCGTTAAATTTCACTCTCATCAATTTGCGCCTAAAGAAGTATAACTTCAAAAAAACGTAGTTACAACATACGTATATGCATATATCCTTAACCGCCAGACTGATCTTAAGTTGTCCATAAATAAATTGTATTTACTGTATTGCTTTAAATTTATATTTTTTTCTTATTAAAAGTAAAAAATTGCATTATTTTAGCTATTGTAATATTTTATCTATCACAGTCCCTCATATCAATCTTATAAGTTAATTCTAGGTAGTGACGAAATAAGCCCAATGTACGAACATTATCTAAACTGCCGAAAACAACTTATGTTAGTGACTGTACGAATATGTCCGGACGATTCACGGTGATCAGTCAGGCAGCTGTTCGGTTCCCATTAGGCTGCCTACAGGAGGCTTAAATTATCAACCAATCACTCCATCGCTCGTGTTATGTCAATTAAGTTGACAGCCCTTCACATTAAAAGCTTAATCTCAAAGTCAGTAGCTATTAAAAAATATTATATTACTAGCAGCCCCGCGAACTTCGTTTCGTTATTTTTTAATGCTGTATCATAAAAAAAATAAAAATAAAAAATTTAAAAAAATTTAAAAATAATCATTAGGGGTGGACTACCCTTAACATTTAGGCGGATGAAAAATAGATGTTGTCTGATTTTCAGACATACCCAATATGCACACAAAATTTCATGAGAATCCGTCAAGCCGTTTCGGAGGAGTTTAACTACAAACACCGCGACACGAGAATTTTATGCATTAGATTTCAAAGTTGTATGCATTGAATGTAAGATTATTTTTCTTTCAATGTTTTAGGAAAATATAAGAGACTGTTTTTAACGATGATCATATTTTTATTACTGGATAAATATACCATTACAAGGTATTAGGCAATTTCCCCCCTGGATGCTTAGGTATTCGCTTTGCTATTGTAACGCGAATAAAGTTACGCAAACAATGGATTGCCTTTCGTAATGAAACAGCAACAAAAAATTACATTACATTCCTGTATTATAGGTGAATGAATTGTAAAGCATTATTTTTTTACTAACGAGTTTATTGAGTTAATGAATAAATCATAATTTGTTTCGCTTTGAATGGTCTTGCGCAGTACAAATATTAATTTTTTTTTTAATCCCTTTTTATAGTTTTTTTTTTTTGCAAACGGGCAGGAAGCTCACCTGATGGTAAGTGACACCGCCGCCCATGGACACTCTGAATGCCAGAGGGCTCGCGAGTGCCTTTTAAGAATCGGTACGCTCTTTACTTGAAGAGCCTTAAGTCGAATTGGTTCGGAAATACTTCAGTGGGCAGCTGGTTCCACAAAGTGGTGGTGCGCGGCAAAAATTGCCTTGAAAAACGTTTAGTTGTGGAACAGCGGACGTCGAGGTGATACGGGTGGAATTTTGTATTCTACCTCGACGTCCCATGATGAAACTCAGCTGCAGGTATTATTATTATTATTATTATCCGAACACCTCCTCTGAAAACTCTATATGGTTAATGTTTTTTTTAAATGTGTACGAGATGTTCTATTAAGAAATAAATTAATTTTAAGTATGAACGTTCATTGCTTAAATAGTTTGAATTCTTGTTTTCTTACTTCCTTGAATCTAGACAAAGATTACACAAGAAAAGTTTGTAAGTTTGCTCTTCAAAGTTTCCATTTGTTACGTATCAAAACTTTTGGATATTCAAGAACAAAAGTTGAAAAATCAAAGTAGAACAGGTTGACTTGTGTAATATCTATTATTAACTTAATGTAAATTAAATAGATTCATTATGTACTAATCAAAAACTAGTGGAGTTTACACCTAGTCAGACTTCTATTTCCGTCCGTATCTATTTTCTTGATCATTTTATTTAGAGTAATTAGCATAAAACTGGGGTTTGAACTTATGACCTTATAGTTAGGGTTATCGTGGAGCTACTAGGAAGTACTAGACTTCGAGTTATTGATTTAGGGAATTGAGAAATCATACATATGACGCATAATCTAAAGCTTTTTGTAAAACGTATTATAATAAACTAAATAAATACACAAGAAAAAAAATATTGTTAGAATTCTGTAGTTTTCGAATTTGTACATTTTTCTGTTACTTCAATTCCATTCCGTGAGTTTTTGTAACTTTTTCTGTACATGCAAAACTTCACGTGCATTTTAGAACGATTGTAGCACATATTTTATTTTCGTTTAATCCGTCTAATAGTTTCGTCTGTATTATTTATATTATAAACATAACCTATTCATATGTAAATGTTCACCCTTTACATATTACTAATGTGCTTAAAAAATAACTATTAAATATTTAATTTAACATTAAATTATTATTTATCAAAAATATTGACAAATCATGGGACGTCTTTTTCGCTTAGGGATATAAAAATAATTTTATAATTTGACTAGGGATATAAAAATAGTTTACGATCTCAGGCCAATCGAATGTAAACAAAAAAATCGATCAAGTCATTTTGGGTTACACAAGAATATATATAGATAATTCTTAATAGCATATATTAAGCTAGAAACTGTTCACCAACCATTTAAGAAAGTATAAAAAAACAAAACCCTTTAGGACTTTGCACAGTTAATAGTGGTTTTGACAGACCGACTGTTTTGAGATGGAATACTCTCGGATCTCCGTAGGAACGAGGAACAGCTGACTCGGACATAATATAAGGTATATCCTTGGTAAGGTCCGACGAATTGCCTGCTGTAAAACAAACTATTTTCCCCACCTTACGCCAGTGAAGCGTGAACGAAGCTATTTTTAAGGTGCTGCCACATTTTTGGTGATAAATAAAAATCTATTTAATTTATGTAGTTTTATATTTATAATTGTTTATAGGATTTCTTTAGTCAGTTATATTTTGTTTATATAAACTAAAGAGTCTGAAACTGACTGACTGAAAAAATTAAAAGGACAAAACCATCCGAATTAGTGAATTAGTGTGAGTGCATGTTAGTCTTAAGTGACTAAAGCGGTCCATAGACGGACCGCATACGATCTGCAGTTTCCATACTAAATTCATATTCGCAATACACGGACCGCTCGAGCAGTTCCTGAGCCGCATATTGCAGTCGGTCTTGACTGCAACATGCGGTCCATCTATGGCCCGCTTAAGACTTATGTTAAATATCCTTTTGAGTAAATTAGATTAGTTTTAAATTACTTATTAGTCTTAAGCTAGATAGTAATGTTAAATAATGTCTTAGTTTTTTTTTTTATGTTTTTGTAGGCATGCGCCTCTCATCTCAGAGGTCGTGCGTGCAATCACGGCTTTGCAACAATGGAATTTTCTTCCTGTCAGCGCAATTAGCACTTGCTCTGGTGAAAGCAAACATCCTGAGGAAACCGGTATGTATCAAACCTGAAAATCAATAACATGTATCAGACACAGAATGCTGGTCACCGATTTCTAAGTAGTTGTTCTATATTCGGGTACATAATCGATCAAACACAAAATGGGGTCTGATTCATGCCTTACGGAGCTGAACAATGTTGCGTATATCTTTAGAAAATATAAGAAATTATTATGTGCTGACACCTTATACTTTTACAGTACGAAGCTTTATTTCTGGAAATAAAATTTTATTTCATTCCAATCGAAATAGACGCGTCCGATCGACATTTTACATCCGAAGTGTTTTGGCCGTATTGCCATTTTACGTTTCGTCCAGAAAAGACGAATGTTAATTTTAATACCGTTTGGTATAAAAATGTCGTGTTATTCTTTTAGTACTCTTCAAAGTATAAATTACTTCTGAAACGATTTTGTAAGGAATGGTGTTAAAATTAGAGTAATTCGAAATAATACATTCAGCTATTACTTCATAGTTTTAAATTGATTGTGACTCATCACGCATGTTTTAAAGTTTAATCTCATATGGAATTAAAACATAGTAATAATTATTTTTTTAATTGATAGCTTTGTGCTTTTTATACAGTGAAATTAGAAATGCTTTCTTAATACCTGAATTAGACTGAATGAATACAACAATTTATATAAGTAAAGATAAAAAGGCCACAACATAAAAAAGCCGCTTTGCTAAGGAACGTAACTAACATGTTGCTCCTTATTCATAAAACCTAATTCTCTCTGTCGTCTAATTAGTTTTATCTATATTATACACTATTTGACAGAAAGACAGGTAAGACTTAAGCTAAAACACTGCAGGTTTCATGTATAACGTGGTAAAAAATTTAAATTAAAAAGAGTAATTAAATCCTTTACATATGAAATCAAATAAATTCTTGCTTTAAAAATATTTTAATCTAGACGATCCAAGGTCAAAAGGTTTAAAAATAAAATTAATGAAAGACATTTATTTGATTTTATTTGTAACCTATCCATTACAATACGAATTATGTGACTGCAATTAAAATTCTCTGTTATTTAAAGACTTAAGGCGAACGATAAATAAGTGTTTACTGTGTAGGGTTAACTGTTAGCGCTAATTGGGCTGCGTTATATGTAATTAAGTAGAAAGTTAGCACCTTCCACTTAGAAGGTTTGTTTACGAATACATTACTTAGCTGTAATGTGTAAAGTTGTATAATGCGATGAAATCTTGAGAGCTTTTTAAGTACTCGATATCTTAAAATGGAGTTTTCAAAGAGATAAAATTATAGTATTTTTCCGTTAAATGTGATTCTAATAACGATTTTTAAGGTTGTATTTTTGTAACGTTTACTAGTATTATATTTATATACATAGTTTATAGTTTACTAGTACCTTAGTAAGGATCATTCAAAATTCAATTCATTTATTCATATAGGTAACACAATGTACACGTCTTATGAACGCCAAAAAAAAATATATGAAATGCTTCTAATTTTACATTTACTGCCAGTTCTCAAATCAAGGGCGTAATACGGAAGAGAAGAACTGGCAATGAACTCTCCGCCATTTTAAATCGCCAAGTTTTTGTTTTACACAACGTTTGTAAAGAGCTACAACTATAACACCATGTTCAAGATGACATCTTAAGTAATGAATAATAATAAAATAAATTAAAAACAAAGATTTGTCCTCTATCAGGAGGCATGTTGAAATGGGAGTACGCACTTACATTCTCGTTACATTATGGATATGTACGTAAATAATACAATTATTTTTTTCCTGTCATCGTGATAGATTATATAGATTTTATTGTAATGGAATAGAGAGATGTAAAAAATAAGTTTGTATACAATAAATTCAAATAAATATTAAGATATTTCTCTCTTTCATTTGACAACTTTCTTGCTGTCTTGCTTTCTTCATCGTTCTTTTAATTAACCGTTTTTTTTTCATTTAAAATGTTACAATACCATAACAGACAAAGAAATTTATTCACTCGCACTTACGCAAAGTTTATACGTTTATTTACGATCATTTAAAAGGGAGAAAAAAACTGGTTAAGCTCGAACCCATTTAATGTATATCTCAGCGTTTAAATATCGTGGGTAAGATAAACTCGAAGACAAATTGTGGTTTCGTTCGAGACGCAGGGGATTACACGACGTGTTTTACTACTGAACAGATTAAATAATGTGGGGAGCTCGAGTTTTAAATGCCCTCCCTTTAGATCTCAATATTTATGTCACGCGCATTAGTAATGTCTTTTGAACTCCTTTTAATTTTGCCTTCAATTTTGTTTGTAGTGACCCAATGAAACGTGGAGCATTGTTACATGTTTTATTGATAATTTTCGTTAGGCAAGTACTATGTTTGTTGCTTAAAATAGGAACACGATGTTTTTCTCTACCTGTGACGCATAACTGGTACCTACTTGCGCACAAAAAATAAGTATTAAGATACAAATTAAACACAAAACGACTATATGATAATTACTTTAACACAACTAATTGAATGCAATAAACTGAATTGTACGAGTATGTGATAGTATAAAATGGCCATTACAACAATTCCATTAGACCGATTTCACACATCCGGCTAGAAAAATTACTTTTTTGCATTTAAATAAGATTTAATTAGTAAAGTCATTTAGAATCATTTGATATATCACTTTCTGGAAACAGCTGCCTATCCAGGTATTTTCGAAGCATTACGGCTTAGGAGCCTTCAAGAGAAGTGCAAACCACTCAAAGCCCGTCTTAAAGGCCGGCAACGCACTTGCAAACCTCCCGGTGTTGCGAGTGTCATAAGCGGCGGTAAACTTTAAGTGACCAGCCTGCACATCTGCCTCCTGTCTTCTATTCTATTCTTTATTTATAATTCATTTCCAAATACTTCTTTTAAATAAAATAGCACGACTTGTAATTAGATATATTGTGACTTTCTGTTCTAAAACGCGTGGCTTATCTTTTATTCCTCTATAAAACGTAGTTAAGACATGTTTCCAAGTTACAAGTAACATGTTATTGGTTCAAGACGCTATTTATTTAACTGCACAAACTTGGAAGCCGATAAAATTTTAAAGGAACTGAGAGGGCAATGGCGTTGTAACTAAGTGAGGAGTTTCTTTTCATTTCAACACTAGTAGCAATTCACTATGCTTCCCTTAGTAAACTGCGTGTAGTCTCGTCGTGTCGGTTCATTGAAATTCGAAGAAAAGTTAAGGATTTTAGGAAATTTTGAATTATGGAAATTAATGACAAAAGAATAAGTACCCAATATAAACCTTTTATTTAATAACTAAAAACAACCTAACCTTAAAATAGAGCCCCTTTAGGCAAGGTTTCGAAGATACTGGCAGCGTTCCCCCTTTGAATAGCTAGACTAATTCTTTGTCCGAGGTAGCTGCCAGCTCTTCGGTCTCCTGTGATGTCGACTAACCTTTTTGTTATTTTATTATAAATCTTAAATTTTAAGGGGTTGTATGGGCATACTTAAATCCGTGTTGCTGATGACAGCTACTTAGAGTTGATTTGGCTCATTTTTGGTTAAAGTGATTGTGACTTTTTTGTACAATATATATTAGTTCTTTCTTTGTTTCTGAATATACTATATAACATTATAAGATTATTTAGGAACCATATTACATATCGTATAGATAACGACCCTTCTGTAAGACGCCTACTTAGTAATTTGTCGTTGTCTCAAACTTAGTATAAGCTTTATTTGAAGGGTAGTTCTGATTTGAACATGAAAACAACATAATTCTGTCGGTTACATCTCTGTTCACATCTGTTTACGTAAACTATATTACTACTCTCAAGGAATAGGATAAGAGTACTATTCGGTTTGAAATACTCATTCGGTTTCTAAAACATTTACTGTGTACTGTATGATTAATATTTAAACAAGTATAGGACAACTATTTACTTATTAACGAAGATATATTTGCAGCACTTCTATTACACTTACAGCGCGATGTAAAGTCTAATATATCATAATCTATCTCTTGATGTTCTTTTTGTCAATTGTTTTTACTTTGATGCTTTAGCTTTCCATTAGATCTATGGTGAAATTAAAAATAAATGACTACCCGTTAATACTCGAACGAATCCAAATACGGACAGATCGAGGATAATACTTAACTGCCTCAATGATCTAGTTGGCTGGCATTTTCGACTGAAGATCACGAGGTCCTCGACTCGAGGGTTTGAGTCCTGGGTTGGGCAATAAAATACTACGAAATTTTATTTCTCTAAAAATATTTTTAACCAATTTTTTATTTTTTTTTAAATTGTCTCTTCAATGAGACATCATTGAACATTACGGTCTAAAGAACTTAAGACATTAATTTAAGTCAAACCGAATTTAATAGTAATGATATTTTACTTAAGAAAGTTTTCAATAACAGTACTGCAGTCTTTATTAAGGGGAAGACACTGTGTAATAATTATGTTCTATGTTTTCAGTTACCACTTTTTAGCACTTTTAGTCTTAAGTGCACGAAACTAATTCTCTATTTCAAATGGTTTTGTCCTTTTCAATCTTCTCACTATGGCGTAGCCCATGGTATGCAAATGGTGCATATGCATATGGTTAACATACTTGAATGCATATGCACTATAGTAAGATGCATATGTACTATAGTTAATGTTCGTGGGCTCAGCAAACTTCAGTCATTGCAAATGTACCAGGGAGCATTGACTATTCCCCTACGCACATTGTTTTGGAATAGTTGGAGTTTTTGGATGTATCAGTAAGAGCTAGCATCCAAATAATCCCACAGCTGGCAACCATAAATCCATACAGGCATCAGGACTAGTTTATAGATTAATAATTTATTTCCAACCTGTGTAGCGGTGTTGATAATTGCCGAAGATAAATTGCCGCAGCCAAGTTGGCCTGGGGAACGGCATGCTACCTAACTACAGCGCATATTTCTGTTGACATTATAACACTGATTTTATTAAAATAAAATAAGTAATTTGAGACGTTACTTATGAACAAACTCTTATATTTAGTGCCAATTATATTATAGCATCTAGAAGTTTCTACGGATTCTGCGCAAAACTTTTATCCTTCTTATTATAAAGCAGTAATCTCTAAAATGAATTGAAATAATAACATATAAAAGTTATAGTCTGATACTAATTTTATTTTGACGAGATCAGCTTCGTCCTTCTTTGTAATTGTACGGTTTAAGGGTCATTGGGGTGCTTTAAATAATAATAATAATAATCTTTACTCATTTTTCTCACAAACACTTAGTACATAAACAAGTGACAGTGTGGATGTATTATTACTAAATTGTGAATATAATAAACCTAAAACTATTATACTATAAATTATAACCAAACATTTAAATAATAGAGGCTTTTATTTTTACTCTTTATTAACCACTCGCGTACAACAATCTATATATATAAAAGAAAGTCGTGTTTGTTACAGCACTTATAACTCGAGAACGGCTGGACCGATTGCCATGGTTTTTGATTTGTTGGATTTGTTTCCGTCCCGAATAGCAGAATAAGCAATAAAATATCGGATAAGTTATCGAATAACAATAAATTAATTAATTAATTTTACGAATGCAAAAACCATGGTGCCATCTGTTGACAAAACTACGCATCATTTTACGTCGAATTCGTGTCAGTTCAAGAAATTCCGATCTTGAGGTGAATGAAGAGATGCATAACCATGCTTTGATCCTGATCAAAAGATGTTGGATATCAAAAAGTGCTTAACATGCAGTATCGCCATATTGACGCTAGAGAGAAGATGCCTAATGTGTAAAACTGCCACTCTTCTTTCGCAATAGCAAGCAATAAAACATTTCTGTATTTGCAAAAAAGTTGTATTAATGTAATACTTAACATTAATGAAATCCTAAAATAAGTTAAATTAAAGTAACCACGATATTATAAGGTTGTAGGGCGGAACGAAGTTAGCCAGGTCAGCTAGTATAGAATATAAGCGAAATAATGAACCGTTAATTGCTATGTTACGAATGAATGCAATGTAAAAGTTGAAGAGAGCCTACGTCTGGCTATTCTTTTGGGGCGTAACTCCGACGATTTAGGAAATCGCCACGCTTATAAAACTAAGAAAGCCTGAGTGAACATAATGTACAGCCTTGGCTTGTATAGTAATATAAAATTATAATATTTATGGAGTATTTGCTACTTCAGGTGCTGGTTCGGGTCTGACTTTGTTATTTCACTATAATATTGTATCGAGACGCGGAAAAGTATTAAGTTCCTGCTAAGAGCTATAAATTAGCTTTATGCCCGGTTTATGTAAAAACATTCCGATAAAAACATTCACCCACTCGCATGAAGACGTTTGTCGAATCAGCACATATGCTAGCTATTATTCTCGTTATTTCAAGTTCTAATCATTATTAAATTCTTGTAATATTTTATTAAGAATCTTTTGCGGAAATATGAATAAAAAATTAGTGTATTTGTTACATTATCGGAAAACCAATTTTCTTTTTAATAAAACTATGGAATAACTAATTAAATGTTATGTTTAAATTATTTGTATAAGTAGTTGTAATGTGAAGTAGTAGTTGTATAAGTAATATAATTACCTTGTATCGTTTATTCAGTCGTTAATTAATTAATCATACACTTTTAATTTTTAATTAAACTTTTTAATTAAATAGTTTTTAGTTATATAATAATTATTATTTTTTAATTAGCGATTATACAACGATCGACCCAGTACAGCCTTTAATAAAGTATAATCAGCTAAAAATCAATTGTTTTTCAAACAAACAAAACGCCACTCATAATGCATTATATACAGTTGTACACTACTTACTGTGGAAGTATTAACAATATGAAATTTGTGAACTGTTTTTATTTTATTAACTTTGTTTATTAAAATCAGTATTGTATAAAAATGAAACCAATATTTTTAGTCATCAATGCAAAACGCGCTGAATATTTTTTTTACAAGTTTTGGTTAGTTTTCATTTATCAAAGAGTACACCGTAGTCAGTACATTTGAATGTAAAATAATAAAACTGCCTAAACCGAATGATTTTCAGTTTATTCAGTGCGTTTATTAAGGACACAAACAATACGTTAAGCCGAAGGCGTAACTGCGTCCTGTCATTGATATTTTTATGGACACGAAGGTATCAACGTTTTTTATACAATCTGTAGCGTAGTTAAGCCCCTGCCATGATATTTTTTTAGGGCTCAACGATCTTTAACGATTTGCAAAATTTGAATTAAATAAATTTAGCCGATTGGTGACAATAATGTTTATCGTTTTTACAACAAACAACATACCTATTATATATAATAAAGGTACAATGGATAGTTCCCATTGACAATTTTTACAAGAGATGTTGCCGTTTGTTACGCTTTTGTGCAAAAGGAAGGAAAATATCGTTATAGTAGGCAAAAGTAGTAGGTCCTGCCTTACTTACCTTTTGACCTCTCAGTCGATTTGTCTCTGTGACCGAAATTGGTAATGTACCTAATCTGACCACGCGCAGGAGCCCTTATGTACGCGTTTTAATCTTAAGTCTTACGAATAAACATTTTCGACACAAGTGAACTTAGCGATAATATTATATTACATATTTTGACCTCAAATCTCTCTCTGGTTAGGAATTCCAAATAATTTTTTTTATTGATATTTACTCGTGCATTTGTTTTTCGAAATTGACCATGATTCATTTTCCCGTTTTAATTTTTTGCTTTGCGTCACTATAAAATGGAAAACATGGACCTAGCACCAGTACTGCAGAAACGTGGCACAAGTGATCCTATCCAACGTTGAATTCATTCGGAATTACATCGATCTAATAAACAATAAACTACAAGCTCCCACCTTTTCAGAATGCCAAATCATAAAATGACTGCTTCACGACTGATTTGAGAGCGACCGCTGATGCGAAAACCGCTGTGTGAGTTCGAAAAGTGAGTTACAGAATCGCAGGTTCAACATCTTCCTTCGTGTGATCGTGTGGTACGCGGCCAAAAGTACCTTAAAACGCTGATTGTACTAGAAAGACGGAGGTTGAGGTGATAACTTATGTGTCTCACAAGTGGTTTATTAGTATAAATCATGAAATATATGTATATTACAATACACAGAAGCAGCTGAAGTATCAAATAAGAGTTCTATCATCTGTCTAATGTCAGCAACGATCTACCAAAATTGACACCTGAGTTGAGATTGATTATTGGGAAAGGATGTTTTGACTTACCTACTTCTGGTTACTAAAATTAACTTAACTTAACTATTATTAAAAACTAGATTTTTTAGTATTTTTACCTTAGTTTAACCATTATTAGTATTGTAGAAAATATCATATCATATAATCTACATAATATAACGTAGTAGCCGTAATTAGCTAGATTGTAATTCATGTAAAGTCGCACTCTTTTTTGTGAACTTATTTATTTAAAAAAAAATATTAAAAACACCAACGGTTTTTATACATATAAAGGCAAAAACTTTAGCCTCAGATTTCTGTATTTGTTTATTTTTTTTTCTTATAATATGTGCTTGACACTCGCCGTCGATTTTTGATTTGAGAAAATCGTTTCTCATTATATTTTTCTTCACCTTACGCGCGAATTTTTAATGCGGAAATAGAAACACAATTACATTGGTTGTGATGCGAATCTTCACAACACTAGGTCAACACTGATGTTAATTTTCTATTACGCTTAAATAATAGGAATAATAAAAAGGCTAGTTATTAGTAGCTACTATGTAAATTATAGATTCTACAGAGTTTGTTATATAAGTAAAATAATGCATGGCATGTTATGATCTCACTTAATATAGAGTCTACATCGCCCTATCTCCCACCTGTCGCGAACAAACTTAGTATTCATGTCTGGCTGCGCGTTTGCTACTTTTATTATACCGTCAAACCTTTCAAACAAAGACCCCTGCACAGTATATATTCACTACGAACTATTTCCACTATATTCAATAAAACAAAGCTTTTTTACAGTTAGCGTTTATTACGTTGATAACAGAGGAATACGGTACAGAGAAACCTTAGTTTAATAATAGTCATTGTTAGATTACTAGTAAAAAGTATAGTGAAGGCTTAACCAAGTCCAACAATCATTATTTATTGTAATTAATCACCTTGCTGCCAGACTATACAGTCTTACAACAATGTTGCCATGGCTTATTGTCTGGCGTATGTTTTACCTATTAAATTTCAGAAGCTCTCTAACATAAGAGGTTTGGCAATACTGAGAAGTTATCCATCTTTTAAGAAATATTTGTGACGCTGTGTAATTTCTATGACCATATAATTAATTAATTAAATTACATTTTGTTTTCTTAATCTTTGACACAAGTTTTGACTAAGAATGAATCAAACATATATAAAACTTACATCTATAAATCTTGATAGCAAACATCTTAAAGTTCAAGAGTATCAACTCCCTAATTCCAATCTCTGGTCTACACGAAAACCGTCTCATTGGAATTCATTGAAAGTGTACAAACTCTGAAGATTTTCCAAAAGTTAAATGAGGCGCTTGTAACTGTCGCCGAGCGATATCTAATGTTATTTGTTTTGAGATAAAAATAATGAAATTAACAACGATTTTTTTAATGTCAAAATTCGAATCATTGAAAATATATAGTATAGTAGTAAAATAGTAATAATTGGTAAGAGTTAAAAGAAAAATGTTCATTTAGGTTTAAAGACTTTATTTCTCAAAAAGACAAAAAAATTCACTTACATGAGAATAATACTCTAGATTAACATAACATTGTAGTCGTTCTTAAAATAATCACAATAAAATATAGCCATACATGCAATAAACTTAAAAATAAAAGTAACCAAAGAAATATGAATTAAAAGTAATTATAAGAAATGAATTTAAAAGTAATTTTGTTTAACATATTCACTTAGCTTCGATTTGAATGAATTGATAGAAGTAATATTTTTTATATCTGTGGGTAGTTTATTATACAGCTGTGCGCCTTCGTAGGTAAACATTTTTTTGCCGTAGATCGTACGTACTTTAGGTAATGCAAGATAACTCGTTCGACGCATACTTCTAGAGTCACACGTGGCGGTTTAGAGAAAGCTAGACTTGTGGAGAGAACTTGTTATAATTTTTTTTACAAGAATACATTTGTTATAAATATAAAGTTGTTTTAGATTCATTATGTTTGTGTCTCGATATATATTTATGGTAGGTGAAAGATAATTATACTGGAACAGTATTTATTTTCATTTGAGGTAGCGGCCAACATAGTTTGCTTTTTGATCAAAGAAATATGAAAAAGTCTTATTAAAAAGTTTTAGCAACTTTTGTGTTTATTTATCATTATTAGCAGTTATAGAGGAAAATTGCGTGCTGACTCAAGTGATTCCTTTTGCTCGGGTACTTGGTCTCGACGTGTGATCTTCGATTAATTTGTTATGTAAATTTGGTACCCTTCTGATCTCCATCGAATTCTGAAAATTTAATAAGAAGTTAGTGGCACATATTTTTATTTACTTTGGGGTTTTAAAACTTCACTGTTACAGAAAACACACTAAAAAAAGTATAAGATAAATCTCATAGCATATTATGTCTGTTAGGCTAAATTATTTTTACAATCTCTTTTATTTAATAACACATTTATAGGGTATTTACAATATTTTTGATCTACATAGTAATATTAAATATACATACAAAAACTACAGCACCAGCCCGGTAGCCGGTACTATCTACCAGACGCCGACTTAAATCTTTAATTAGCGCTTTGTGTACTTGAACCCCACGGCCCAAAAGTCTCTACTCTAAAGAGAACAATTCTCTTATATTTTTGACATTTATTATTTTCTACCTACTGTGGCTGCGCCAGCTTTTGTGTTTGTCCTAGAGAGGTGAGACGGGGCTAACTTAGCATCCAAAACCTCGTCCAAGGGATCAAAGACATCCCATCCGGCCGCTTGCCATCGTCCCTAGCGACGGCTGTTGGCTCCAAAAAGGCTGGAAAAATAACAATATATTTCCTCTAACAATCAAGTAAATAGTATTAAATAGTTTAATTACATTAAACGACTATATTTTCTAGATTTTTCTTCAATAGAATCTCTGCTAGTATTGTAATACTTTGGTTTCATGAAACAACACATTTTATAGATGCAATTTCTCTACTCGTCGTAAAACTGTCGGAGCGCCTTTAGTGAGGCACTGATGTATCGATATATCGATAACGGTAAGCATAATATATTGATCGATAAGTCTACTCTTACAGACCGTGAACATAATATATGATATACACAAAAGAATTTTCTATTTTATTCAACTGTAAAAATTAAATACGAGAGCTGATTGAGAATACTAGCACTTTACTATTGTTATGTCAAATTTTACGTGATACCAATAATGGCCAGCTTTAACGTCTTGATACATAAAGTTACAATACACATACGGACTTCATATAAACATATAGGTATTGCTCCACGATTCGATTTTATTGTAATTGGTGCTCTCCACGAACGTCACCTACTTGAAACATGATAACTTACCTTCCTGAAGTTGTCTTCAAACTTCATAATATCTAAAAAAGAATTGAGTCAGAAAATTCTAGTACATAGACATATTCTTATTAAAAGTAGTAGAGCCAACTATTCGAATTTCATACTTAGCGCAATATAAGTAAAAACTTAACTTGAAGCAGTAAAGATAGGACGCAGCTGTTAAACTTCGCTATTATAAAGTGTGTCGACTTGATTATTATTTCAAAGCTGCGAATCCACTTTCCAGAAAGTTATACTAGTATGATTAATAATTATTCAATGTATTAATTTCATATATATTAATATTAAAGGGTCTTGTAGGATGTAATAACGTCATTAAGGGTATGGTTTGTAACGTGTTGGAGTTGTTTATAGAAATTTTGCATCGGGCGTGTTAGACAATTATCTCTTCAGAAACTACGATCCTCTAAAGCTATTGATTTAGCAGCATTTGTTCTTTTATTTAACAACACACATTTATAGATTATTTACAATGTTTTTGATCTACATAGTAATAATAACAATAGTTAAAAATATGTAAATAGAAAACTACAGCACCAGTTCGGGTGCTATCTACCAGGCGCCGACTTAAATCTTTAATTAGCGCACTGTGCGCTTGAACCCCACGGCCCAAAAGTCTCTACTCCAAAGAGAACAAATCTCTTATATTTTAGCTTATCAGCATGGTTTGTAACGTGTTGGATGATGTTAGACAATTATCTCTTCAGAAACTACGATCCTCTAAAGCTATTGATTTAGCAGCATTTGCTCTTTTATTTAACAACACACATTTATAGATTATTTACAATGTTTTTGATCTACATAGTAATAATAACAATAGTTAAAAATATGTAAATAGAAAACTACAGCACCAGTTCGGGTGCTATCTACCAGGCGCCGACTTAAATCTTTAATTAGCGCACTGTGCGCTTGAACCCCACGCGACGGCCCAAAAGTCTCTACTCCAAAGAGAACAAATCTCTTATATTTTAGCTTATCAGTATGGTTTGTAACGTGTTGGATGATGTTAGACAATTATCTCTTCAGAAACTACGATACTCTCAAGCTATTGATTTAGCAGCATTTGATATAAAGATGTCTAGCGACGACGTGGAACAAACAGTAAGCGTAAGGACACACGAAGCGGTTTTCACCCGCGCCTTCGCGTATTTTCAAAACTCACGAGACCGGAATTTTGTGCGGTTACGCAGCCTTAGCGGTTGCGATTATCTCTCGCAAACTTGGACGTAAATATTTTCGCTAAGTATTTCACTTGTGTCAAAATGATAAGAAATTCAGATTAATAGGATACGATTGTTTACTTTTTAGATGTTCAGAAGTGTCATATTAATATCGTCATATTTCATCGTAAAGTTCCTTAAGGAATTAATAGAATCACAAAACATGGCTTCAGGGAAAAAGTTTATGCACATAAAAAATCAAATCATCCATTCGAACATAGCATAGTCTGAAGGTTGAGAATCGCACTTAATGTAATGCTTATACTGCTCTGAGATACACACTCTAAATGGCCTTGTCTTAATACCTTGTCTCCCCTCGTCAGTGTATCATGTTACAACTAAAACACTGACACGTTAATCTAATGGGAAATGGGAAATGTTGAGTCATTATCCTTGCTTACCTTGCAGAGGACAGGTTTTTGTAGAAGAATACTATACCTTATAGAGTTTGCTTGAAAATTAGTATATTGTCCCTAGGAGCGAACAGGCAGGTAAAAACTTATTATTGTGAGGGCTTGGTGCCGTTTAATAAAAATAAATAAATCAGTGGCGCTACAACCTCTTTAGGTCTTGGCTTCAGATTTCTGAATCTGTTTCATGATTATTTTTAAATCTAATAGGCAAGTAGGCGATCAGACTCCAGTGCCTGACACACGCCGTCGACTTTTTGGGTCTAAGACATGTCGGTTTCCTCACGATGTTTTCCTTCACCGTTTGAGCAAATGTTAAATGCGCACATAGAAAGAAAGTCGATTGGTGCACAGCCGAGGATCGAACCTACGGCGTCAGGTATGAGAGTAGCACGCTAAAGCCACTAGTCCAACACTGCTCGTGCCGTTTGATACTTGTGAAAAATGTAATTTCTTTACGCTTTTGTGTTCACTATATTTGTCACATAAGTTTATTAATTTTTCTCATAAATTTGTATTATATATCCTATATATCGAATATTATATATTTTTCATTTAATTTAAGTTCGATTTATATAAAGGTTCTATCTAATCCTCACAGCGAAATAAATACTTACAGCCTATTTTATAGCACAAATAAAATCTAAATAACATTTACAATGTACACTTATGAATGTTAATTAAATAAAAATTGCGTACTTTGTCGAGAGAATTATGTCCGATATTAGTAAGATTTGAGAAAAGTAAGAGCTAAAATTGTATTTAACAAGTCAAACTTAAAGAATGGCGTAGCTTATCAACGAACGAACGTGTCCGTTTATGAATAACTGTATAAAGATTAGTTTCAAAAGTTTTTTTAGCTTCTGATGAAATCTATGAACTAAGATTAATGTTTATCCTGAACGACTTTTAATATTTGATTACGGAATACTTTTTCTAAGTGTGGAAATATTTGTTTTTAATAAGTTGATTACTTAACTTTCCTTATGCAATATTTGAAGAGCAATTAGAAAATTGTTTTATTCCCTCAAAATTCCTTTTTAAAAATGTAGGGCAATATAATATTATAATCCTATTAGGAAAAATTCCCATTACATAAGCAATGACCCTTAACAGCCTACAAAAACTCGTCAGAGGTATTCCACGAACTTTTTAATTTTCCGTGACACTCAAATGATACAGTAAACCGTAAAATATTTTGTTTTCATTCCGACGGGATCTTTTATCGCCGAAACGTAAATAAGGCGGAAACGAAACTTGAATTTATAAGAAAAATTATGATAAAATAGAGTATATAATAAAGTCCCTTGCGGCTCGTTCTAATTAATTTGCTGGAAATTTGTCCAATGGAGAATGAAATATCTTTTAAATTTTTCTTACAAGTGTAATGGCTTTTGCTGAGGATATTTTTTTGCTGTCTCTCTTTGAAAATGCGATTATATTACAAGGTTCGAAGAATACTTACTTTTATGGTTGTTTGTTATAAAATTAATTAATACTATAATTAAAGATAAGACTACATTCTTAGAAATAAAGTTTAATTGTAAAGTAATCAAATTATGTTCCTGGAGTGATAAACAGGGATAAAAAGAGAAAGTCTTTTAAAAAAATTCCGAAGGAGCATGAGTACCTGCAGAAATTTTTACCAGTCTACCAGCTAGACAGTCATAGCTAAAATTTTTCTAAGAATCGTGTCTACTGAGAAAAACTTACTTTGAAAGGCATGATTTCTTAGAAAACCTATATTTATTCTAATGTTATATAAAATAATTTAATACAAATTGCTGTGAAAGTAATAATAATTTGTTATTGTTACACGAAGAAGGGCAAGATTTATTAAACTAGTTCCAAATTAGTTATCTTAATTGATTCACAAATTGACAACCGTTTAGAGCACCTAAATTAAACTTGTACCCAACGCTAAATCTCGACCCTATCAGTTATAATAATAATATCTACACAATACCTAAAAGCCAAAAACACATTTGCAATAAATACAATTAACAACAATACTATATGTCGGAACAATGGCGCTGGTATCGGCTGCCATTGTCATTGTATGCTGTGTCATACAGGAGGATACTCCATTACTAATATTTTTGATATACATGTCTCCTCCTAGGCTAGACGATCAAATTGAAATTTAATTTAATTTAAAATCAATTGATTAAACAAGAGAAACAGACAATGAACTAGTATTTTACAAAACCATACACAACCGTTGCAACACGCATTGTCCGGATGCACAGAGACGACACATTTACGACTCAGTGTCAAATGGGGATCCCTCGAAAATGGAGAGTTCAAGATAGCTAGAGTAAAAATTTTGGTCTACTAATCATTCCCAACCGGAGCAAAGTTATAATTATTGGCAGCCCTTATTTCACGTCGAGAATTGATTGGACCAGGTTACCTCCTGTATATATCGACGGTGAACTTTAAATATTAGCTATACAGTAAAGAATTGTGATCAATCGCTGAATTGAGACACATGTTTATACCCAATTAAAAATTGTTCGAAGACATCTAAACTAACTAACTAAATACTGTTATTAGAATATTTCAAACGGTTTAATGAATGAAGTTGGCGTCCACACGCCACTTCGACAAGGCTAAAAGCATCAATTATTTCCCCTTTTCGACAAAAAAGGCCCGTAGGAGGCCCGAGATGTCCCCCTGCCGCCCGCTCGGCAAATAAAGGGGAACGGGGAACCGGGGAAGGCGGTTTACCATTCCGCGAAGGCCCAAGCCGAGGTCCAAGTCTCGCAGGAGACGCCCTTGCGCTATTTCCGGCCGAGCTACGCTCGTCGAAACAGTCCGAGCTAAGCAGTACAGGCCCTTAAGGCCAACAGCGAGATTCCATTATTATCATATTCCACCTTTTTACTATGAACTTACATATACGTCCAAATTGTACGATGTATTGCTCATTATAAGTTCATAAATGACAGAGAGAACAAAAGATACAATTAAAAATCATCAATTTAAACTCCCTTTTTTAAATAAGATACTATCTCGATTAATATCGCTACAGCTTTGAAACCTGAATACAAGGGAATACACTGAAACAACCAATTACCACGTTACCAAAATATATTCAATAGTTAAACGGGATTTATTCAACTGCATTACATCTTGCAGCTTCGCTTAAGAGCACTCGAGAAAATTTGCTTTGAAGTGCCGTATTGTAGTGTAGATTGCCACTCCCATCCGACGAATAGGCTCTATGCTTTTGGCATAAAGCTATCTGGCATATTTTTTTCGCAGATAATTCGATGAGCCGATCTGTGAATGTTTGATACTTGGGTTATATTTTCTTTGTTTTAGTATTACACGTACTCTGCGACTCTAAAGGCGGCCACTGACGATACGTTCATTAATCCGAATGGAGTAGTCGTCGTCCAAAATCGTCCCATGAATGGTAAAAAAATATTTCCAATTCTACTAAATGTACGTATCGTCAGTGGCCGCCTTAAATGTGATTTTCACCGTTTTATCATATTATTAATCGTAGAAAAAGCTGGGAAAAAACCTCAACAGCCTTATTGTCAATCGTGGACTAAAGATTTATAACCTTGTTTGTCACCATGTTTTCTAATTTATTTCCACGTAGAAAGTCTTTATACTGTAATATTGAGATTATTTATAAAAATAACTCTTTTAACTGGATCGGGTAAGCTTTTTAGTGATAAGGCCGTCCGTTACCTTCAGTCTCTGCCAAGTTGTTTGTTTTTCTATCTCATTAATAATTAATGCATGCGTCGTCGGTTAGATAAGAGGTGAACTTAAATTTTTTTTTTTTTCTAAATCAATGTTAAGTATTCGGCCAATATAATTATGTTTAGAGTTTTTATACCAAATAATAATTAAAAATACAACACCCTTAAGATACTACATGCTAAATAGAAAGTGCGTTGTATGTTAAATGTTAGTAGCTTATATATTTCGTTGTTTCGATGTTTGGTTATTTATAAACTTATTGCCTTGTTTAAATGCGAAAATTATTAAATGCTTCGCTCCCGACGACACCTACACTAAGCTCAAATTGAATATAGTTTTTAATAACGTGAACTTGAAGGTTGTTGGATTGAGTATCTTGTTTACACTTGAACCTACCTTTGTTTTAAACTGGTAAACTAATACTCGCGATGATAAAAAAATAAATAGAATTTAATAGAAATAAATGGAAAATTAAAAGAAATTTAAAAAGTTGGCTGTGGCAGAGCATCTTTAACTCTGTCAGAGTTTCCTTTATTATTTTTCGCCTGCTCTGCGGCCACGCCAGCTTTTGTGCTTGTCTGAGGGATGTTAAATGGGGCCTATCATGTCCACACAAGTAGCATCCAATGCCAAAGCCCGTCCCATCCTCCAAGAGAACAAAGGCATCCCATCCGGCCGCTTGCGATCGTGTCTAGCGATGCCTGTTGGATCCAAAATGGCTGGAATATTGACGGAGGCAAGAGAGCGGCGTGGCGTGAAAAACGACTTGTGAATGGCGGCTATGGTGTCCAAGGTAGCCTTTACTTCAAATCTACAGGGATACTCATGGGGAGTGCATATTGGCACATTGGCAATGCGAAGAGATTCAGGGTCCAAAATGGTACCAGTGTTTGGCGAAGGATAATCATTAAGTCAATGACCGCTTCCCTAGACTGCTACCAACTTTACGAGGTTATATTTTTGTTCCTGTCATCCCCTTATGCTGAAGAGATATTACTTTAATTAGGCAAGTACAAGATCAACTTTCTGGTTACACGGAACGGTTGTATCTCTAGGAATTGAACTCATATCTCGGGATATATTATTGGATTTCAGCAATGGAGGCGGTGTGCAAATATAATGAACCGAAATCAGTATACAAATTACTGGTAATTGGCGACCTAAATATTTCAACCCTGCGATACGGTTTGGAGAAAAATTATAATAAATACGACGGTTTAGAAAACATAGAATCTCGGTTATAATAATGTTTGTGTTCATTTTTCCCATCAATTCTACTATCAGCATTAATCTTTTAGACTACTTTCTTATGTATTATTTTCTTGCAAATAGTATTTTCAAATGTGCAATTTTTCTCATGTATATCAACCCGGAAAGGATTTTTCTTTTCATAAAACGTAATATTAATATCTTATTTTTTCATTACTCAAGATGTCAAGTAAAGTGAGATGGATACATTCACATCTGGCACAAGCCAGGAATCTGATGACTGATTGAATCTATCACAGCCAATCGAACCTTAAGCAAAGATGATGGAATGGGGCTGTTGAGTGTTTTTCTCTAAAATCTATCAAGCAACTTCAATTATTCCTGTTAACTTCACTAGTCGAAATTTGCTTTGAAAATTTGAAGAAGTGAAGTGAGAAGTGAATTGCTCTATTCGACTGCAAAAGTGTCTTCCTATATTATCCTTCTGGGTTAGAATGCCGGGAAAAAATATGTTTGTCTTTCTAAGTCTCGAAGTTTGTGGTGTTGCTGGAAGCTACGGGTCCTATACCTGATCTTATGATTCTGCGGCGTGTCATCCATACCAACGTATATGATTCTAAACATGTGTCTCAAAGCATATAATTGTGCACAAATGTGATAAGCCCCAGCCCACCCGGAGGCCAATCTTTATTGTAAAGTATCGTAAATATCAATATTTTACTCCTAAAATTTACCAACTACTTAAAACTTCTTAAAATATATTACCTCTTTACAAGAACTACATTGTAAGATTTATAATTGTACCATTTCTTTGATTTACGCAAGAAATTTCTATTACAAATAATACAAGTAATTTATTTCTCCAACCAAGAATATATATTGGAAGAAGATTCATGCCATGACTAATCAAATACTCGTATATGCTTGTGATGGGATATTCTACCCAATTTAATTACAAAAAAACCCAAAAAAACAAAAATTGTAGCGTGAATGTTAAAAAACCTGTAGAAACTTGGGTAATCTACGCAGCTCAATACAAACTTCAAGTTGACTTTATGTTAACATTCTAAACTAGTATATGTAGTTACATAGAAACCGCATTCCAAATTCGATTTATTCGAACTAACGATCGACAACTTGTATTAGTGTGCCTTAAAGCTAACAGCTCAAATAAACATTAGAATCTTTCCATTCATTGAAGTGACAAACAAATTTAATAGAGTAGTAGAATGGGATTGGCAAACAATATTAACCCTCTTCCCTTTCAAAAGTCCTCGGATGTAAATGTTAATCTAATAGAATGCATTATGTAGTCTATGTTTACGTATCTCAAGTCGTTGAGTTAAGTGAGATAGATTTATTCGTTCCTCTGTAATACATTCTCAATCTCGACTCTGGATTTGTGGTGAGTGAGCGATTGAGTACATCACTCGTAACTCATCACGTCCCTGTTTGATTTTGACACCATGAATATTATTTGTGAGAATTAGTAGTTGGAGTAGTTTATAGAATACACTTAAATAATAATATAAAAATACGTTCATTTGAATTTTTTTTTATTGGACAATTCACACCAATTGACCTAGTCCCATGCTAAGCTGGTGAAGCTTGTGTTATGGGTACTAGGCAACGGATATACATACATATTATAGATAGATAGACATATAAATACATATTTAAACACCCAAGACCAAAGCACAACACCAAATGCTCATCACATCGATGTTTGTCTCAGCCGGGGATCGAACCCGGCACCCATGGATTCGCAGTCAGGGGTACTAACCACTAGACCAATGAGCCGTCAATTAGTAGTTCATTAAAAATCTTTGTCGCTCAAATCTTTAAGTAAAGATTTAAATTATCTCTATAAATCCAATCGGATCTTTTATCACTGTTCCAATCCAATATTCAAACTTTATAATTTTTCCTAACAAATTAAAAATCGGTACCCCTACCTACGACCTCAGATTGACTATATTGGTTTTAGATTTCTGTATCTGTTTCGTGAAGGTTTTTTTTAATAGGCAATTAAGTTAGTATTCTGTGCGTGACGCACGTCGTCATTTTAAGATTTTGATAACCTTAACTTAACTAGTCTGACACAACGGTAAATTAATGATCGCTAATCAGGCATTAAATATAAATGAATGTTTATTTGGATATGTATTTATATACCACTATTAGACTGGCCAAGCGTTGCTGTGGCTAAGGTTTCTGTTATATTACATAGTAGTAAACTATTCAAGGGAAACGGTAGGAGAACACTAGGCATGGCGACCATCATGCTTTTTTGGTGATTATGCCATTAAATTGTAGCTTATGTGAAACGTTGGTACTTTCAACACAGCACCATCTGTTAGCCATGACTATCAAATAATAAACAAACATTTTGAAATAAAATTATATTGTGAGTATAAGTTGAGATGTAAGCTATCCTATCTTTTAAGTTAGATCAAACTACACACGGTGTGCAAATTTGCTTGAAATCAGTTCAGTAGTTTAGGAGTCCATAGCGGACAAACAACGTGACGCGTAATTTATATATATTAAGATAAGATGAGAGACAATTTTAATTTCCTCCATGAGTGTATTAACAATGAAATTAGTTTGTTACTAATGACCGAACAAATATTAATATTACTAATTGAAGGCACTATAGAATGCTACGCCGTAGTACTAGATACTATTATCATAAAGGAATGCAAGTATAATTTTTCTGATTAACCTAATTACCATTATTAGGGTTGCTGATGAAATATTGTATACTGCGTATATTAAATGAATTGATTTAGATCCAACCAATAATCGTTCCTAATATTTTATATATTATCGGTCATTAACGTATGAGAGTACTTATATTATTATCAAGCCAAGTCAAAAATCATTTATTCATATAAGTAACGCAATGTACATTTATGAACGTCAAAAACGCTTCTTATTTTACATTTACTGCCAGTTCTCAAATCATGGGCGTAGAACTGAAGAGAAGAACTGGCAATAAACTCTCCGCCACTCTTTCTCAGTTCTTTTTACACAGCGTTTGTAAGGAGCTGCAATCATTACACCAGCTGATGAATGTAGCTAAGATTAGAATTATATAAATAGAATTTAAATTAATCTCATACATATGTTATTCATATTCATAGTTTTAGTTGTAGAAATGAAGACTTTCTATTCAACCGTTTTAATTTCTTGTTTTACTTCTATAGGGATAAAATAAATTCTTAAACTGTGCGATGCGTGGAAATTCGAAATTATATTAGTCTTATTTCCATGGCCATGAAAACCTGTTTTATATATAGAATAATTCAACGTTATAAATACATAATATTATGCTCCCAGTGACGTAAATCACTTATGCAACGAATTATTATTATGTTGAGCGTAGGTTGAGTCAGTGAAGTATAATATTGACATTATATAATCCAGAACGAGACACCGAAGGTTGTCTAGTAACATTGCCATGAGGAAATCACTAAGCGACTTTAAGTCAAGTGAAAACTGGATTAACACGAGAAGGCTTTCACGCTTCTTGGTGCTCAAATTATTAAATTATACAATTTACGCTACGCTCAAATTCTCGTTTTATATTATGACTGGAGTTGAATATTTTTTCATAATCCTTAAGTATAAAAACTGCCACAAAACACTGTGTATGGGTAAAGCAAAAACCTTGCTGCGTCCAAAGCGCGGTAAAAGTTTTGGTCTTACTTAAAAGCTTTGTTGATATTAAGCATTTAAGCTTCAAAAGTTACACGGCTTGTTAGCACCTCAACACTTAGCGGACAACCACTCGCATTTTAGGATTACATTTTAAACACGATGGAAAATCTTGGTCATGAGTTTTGTAAGACTTTTAAGACAATGTCAACGTCAAATCTAGGTGAAGATAGATTATATTTATGTTAAAAAGCGTGGGTGCCACTAATGAGAACGTGCAAAGATTATAATAAAGCAATCACGTCCAAATATCATGGTTTGTTCGTGTCAGAAATCCACATGATTGTAAATGTTAAAAAAAACATTATTATGATTTAAACAGTCTTCTATTTCTTTTTGCGAAAAGGATTTGACAGAAAACATAATTTTTTATTACTTTAAAGTTGTAAACAGTTGCTTCCATATAATATTCTGTTACGTTTCGTTATGGTTGTAAATCTATAATATACCAATAACCGATAAGTTCACAATGGGACGAAAAAAGCATTGATTTTGTTTTTAATATACAATTCAGAAACTTCGAAAATCCGACTTTTAAGTCTTAGACGCCACTTCTTCACAATGTTTCCCTTTATCGTATGAGTCAGTATTATATTTGCGCACTTAGAAAGAACAATCCAAAATAACCTAATCTATATTTAACACGTTCACTGCGGCAAGTAAAATAATAATATTTCATCAGGTGCGGCGGCGGGCCAAAATGCGCCCCCAATGATATTTCCGCCGGTGCGTGGCAGGTCTTTCTAGACCCAACAGCACTAGGATAGATTAAATTGCTATAACTTTGTGGAAACATAATGTATACATTTTTTTTTATATTGTTAGAATGACCTTGAACCCAACTTCCTTAGGTTTGATTCGCCCCGGGATCTGGCAAACAGGAAATGAGAAATAAAGCAGGAAAAGCGGCAGGCCGATATCGACCTGAACCGCACTAGAATATATTTTTAGTAGTGATGGGACAGAGAAATATCGAAAATAAAACAGAATTATCGTAAACTCAACTCAAACTCAAACTCAAAATATCTTTAATCAAGTGGGTAACCAAGTACACTTTTGAATCGTCAAGTTAAATTAATCGTAAATTTACATTTACTACTAAAGGAACTGAAAAATTTATTTATTTACTTATGTATGCCTGTCTTGGAAACAGAAATACTTTTATTTTTCTTAGTGGAAAATATTTCTTCACTGCTGTCACTATCACTGTCAATAACTGCAAGGCGAATTACTCTATTTTCCAAAATTTGTATTTTTCTTGTATTGCTTGCCATCGTTGATAATATCGAACGCTATGTTAGATCAGTTAGATAGCACAACACTAACTGGTCGGGCGCGCGCTCTGTGCGGTATCGGGTCGCCAGCTGCCTGTTGGGTGGGCGGGCTGAAATAGGCCCACTGCCGCACTCAGCGGATGCAAAGCAGCGTCAGTGCGTGGTAGGTCGATAAAAGCCTGCCGTTATGTTTTGATGGGGAAAACCTACAATTTTGACCGCAAGATGAAATATATATTTGTCCCTGTCGAATTTTTACAAACACCTGAGATAATCGATACGCACCAGCGAGAGGGACATAGATTTCTTCGTCCGCACCAGCGGAAATACCGCGGCAGGCTGATATCGGCCTGTTACGCAGTGAACGTGTTAAACTCAAGGATGAGTAGCGTTTGCTGGGATGTTATACTTTGCTCAAGTGGTATTAGTAAAAGAAAAAAAAGAGGAGGGAAAATGTTAAAATATTTCAGATATTTAACAAATTTGAAGCTCTCAAATGCGGGTATTGTAAAACTAGTGTCATTTTCATGGCGTTTGCGACGTTTGCTGGGATGTTATACTTTGCTCAAGTGGTATCAGTAAAATAAAAAAAAGAGAATGGAAATAATTTCTGATATCCAAGAAATTGGGAGCTCTCAAATTGTAAAACTAGTGTCATTTTCATGGCGTTTGCGGCGTTTGCTGGGATGTTATACTTTGCTCAAGTGGTATCAGTAAGAGAAAAAAAAGAGGAGGGAAAATATTTCTGATATCCAAAAAATTGGGAGCTCTCAAATTGTAAAACTAGTGTCATTTTCATGGCGTTTGCGGCGTTTGCTGGGATGTTATACTTTGCTCAAGTGGTATTAGTAAAAGAAAAAAAAGAGGAGGGAAAATGTTAAAATATTTCAGATATTTAACAAATTTGAAGCTCTCAAATGCGGGTATTGTAAAACTAGTGTCATTTTCATGGCGTTTGCGACGTTTGCTGGGATGTTATACTTTGCTCAAGTGGTATCAGTAAAATAAAAAAAAGAGAATGGAAATAATTTCTGATATCCAAGAAATTGGGAGCTCTCAAATTGTAAAACTAGTGTCATTTTCATGGCGTTTGCGGCGTTTGCTGGGATGTTATACTTTGCTCAAGTGGTATCAGTAAGAGAAAAAAAAGAGGAGGGAAAATATTTCTGATATCCAAAAATTGGGAGCTCTCAAATTGTAAAACTAGTGTCATTTTCATGGCGTTTGCGGCGTTTGCTGGGATGTTTACTTTGCTCAAGTGGTATCAGTAAAATAAAAAAAAGAGAATGGAAATAATTTCTGATATCCAAGAAATTGGGAGCTCTCAAATTGTAAAACTAGTGTCATTTTCATGGCGTTTGCGGCGTTTGCTGGGATGTTATACTTTGCTCAAGTGGTATCAGTAAGAGAAAAAAAAGAGGAGGGAAAATATTTCTGATATCCAAAAATTGGGAGCTCTCAATTTGTAAAACTAGTGTCATTTTCATGGCGTTTGCGGCGTTTGCTGGGATGTTATACTTTGCTCAAGTGGTATCAGTAAAATAAAAAAAAGAGAATGGAAATTATTTCTGATATCCAAGAAATTGGGAGCTCTCAAATTGTAAAACTAGTGTCATTTTCATGGCGTTTGCGGCGTTTGCTGGTATGTTATACTTTGCTCAAGTGGTATCAGTAAGAGAAAAAAAAGAGGAGGGAAAATATTTCTGATATCCAAAAAATTGGGAGCTCTCAAATTGTAAAACTAGTGTCATTTTCATGGCGTTTGCGGCGTTTGCTGGGATGTTATACTTTGCTCAAGTGGTATCAGTAAGAGAAAAAAAAGAGGAGGGAAAATATTTCTGATATCCAAAAAATTGGGAGCTCTCAAATTGTAAAACTAGTGTCATTTTCATGGCGTTTGCAGCGTTTGCTGGGATGTTATACTTTGCTCAAGTGGTATCAGTAAAATAAAAAAAAGAGAATGGAAATTATTTCTGATATCCAAGAAATTGGGAGCTCTCAAATTGTAAAACTAGTGTCATTTTCATGGCGTTTGTGGCGTTTGCTGGGATGTTATACTTTTCTCAAGTGGTATCAGTAAAATAAAAAAAAGAGAATGGAAATTATTTCTGATATCCAAGAAATTGGGAGCTCTCAAATGCGGGTATTGTAAAGCTAGTGTCGTTAAAATTCTAAAATAAAGTAACATTTACAGCAAACTATCTTGGGTAAGTTAACGAAATAAATGGCTTCCAACTCCGAGACGTAAATTATTAACTGGATAAGATACCGAAAACAGATAACAATTTTTATTCATCAAGCTCTGAATAATTTACTCGCTTATAAAAACCGACTAGCAACATTCATTATAATTTAAGTCCCGTGGATAAGGTACGCACTGGTTTCAGTATAGATTAGAAGCTTCGCATTTTTGTTGTATACATTTTAATTTATCTTTACGTGAATACTTTATTCAGTATATCATTTGACTATAGTACATTGACCCTGTAATAATTAAATATTAAATATTTTTAGCCCGCTCGTGCCGCTCTAAAGGGCCCTCAGGGGTCGCTCTAGGCATTATACCAGGGATTTACATTTAATTTAATTTTTTGTTTTCGATATACATCTGTAAACTAACACTCTTCAACGGCAGTACACGCTAGCAAATTAGTAATAATTGCGTAGAATAAAAATGTTGCAAAACAAATACTACTAAATTATTTTCTAAAAATTAAGTAATTGATACCAGTTTTATGAAATAAAGTTTATATAGTAAGAACACCATTAAGAACCATTAAGAAAATAAAATATATGTTTATAATAGTATTTAGACACACCTTTTTAAATAATAAATTATAATATGTACTTGAAAGGTTATATATACTTAAAATTATTACTGTTTTAACTATAATTCTATAAACTTTACTCCTACTACTGAGAATAACTAAGAAGCTAAATTAATAATACCATTTTAAATAAATAAAATTCAATGTGGCGATTAAAGCACTGAAATATAAATAATAAAGCGGTATTATATTCAAATTATCGATGGATCGTGCAAGCTGCCACAATCACAGCGATCTGCTTTGCATGCCAAATACATATTTCACTTCAATGCGTTTAGTTTCTTTTATTTCACTTAACATTTGTGTCGCTACACTTTTTTTCATATTTAATATCTTTGAATAAAATGTCTTTATGTATTATAGTTATAGGCTTATATTATTGTAGCCATAATATATTAAGATAACTTACGATATCTATGTTCATTGGTAACAGCTCTACGATAGAAGTAGTCTGTTTATCCATGTTAGAACTTGAGTATCATTGTAAACTAATTAATAAAGATTTATTAAACAATAGTGTTTTCCTCTTTAATCTTAAAGTCTTTATGTTTCGTTAAACAATTTCTTAAAAGTTTTATTTACGCTACCCTCAAGAGTCTACAGCTTAGTTGTTAGCGTTACCCGTAGGTTCAATTTGTGTATTTCATTAAATAATCATTCTAACCGCTATAACCCCGAAAGAGTCTGGGCCTAAGATTGATCTGTTTTATTGATTATTTATTTAGATAGCACTTGGAAAATTTATGAGTCTCCATGTAAAGCTTAATTTTGTATAAATGTAAAATTTATAGCAATTCATTTTTTTATTTATTAAACATTGTTTATGTGTACGTAAACGTTCAATATTAAGTAAATATTGGCATACAATTTCTCATAATTTTAATTTAAACTTGTATTAATAAAACTTTAAAGTTTTAAAATTTCTCGCAGTCTTGCGATTTACTTTAGCAATACTCTTTCAGACTGAACGGGTCCCGAAGCTAACTATTGTTTCAATAACTGTTCGAAATATTTTTCTTGCGAATGCAAAGCGTTTTGTAGCTCTACTGCGGTTTAGGTAATTTTCTTCCAGTTTGATTATTCAAACAACAGTTTAAAATATTAAAACAATTTTGAGTTTACAGTATTAGGTAGTTATTCAGCGAAATATGCTATTGTTTAGTTAAGCATTATACATGGGAAACTTGTATGTGGGAATTGCTTACATGTTCGTATTTCAGTGGACATATTCCAAGAACATGGTAAGGGTGGAATTGTGATACTAATCTCCTTATTAAGAGCGCACCGCTTTGAATGAAATTTGAGTTGGGGACAAAGTGAATACTCCGTGTGATACAGGTCTATCTCTTTTGCTAGTAAATTTTAAAGGAAAGGAAACTTAAATCGTAACTAGTTACGATCTATTCTAGAATAGAATTAGCATTTTTTGTAGATTAAATGTATGTAAGTTCATTCATAGGTCCAGGTAATTTTTTGTATTTATAGGTATCAGTACAAAATTACTCAATTCAATCGTAGAATAAGATCTATTTATCCTTTCACTTTTTACAACCGAAGAATCGCTTACTTTGCGACATCCACAAATTATTCAAGAAATTATGTCTAAAAAAAGGGTGCGTGTACGAAGCGCGTAAGAAGTTATACTTCTTTGGCATTATTAAAAATAGTTTTTGATTGCATGCAAATAATTAATTTAAAATTAAATAATCAGACTGGAAAAGGAGTCATTATAGTCAATAAAGTTCCGTTTACATTAGAAAAATTAAACAAATTAATATTTATAATTATTCTCTTACATTAAGTGTAACATAAATTCTATTATTATTCGAATGTTGTTTTTTAAATTATGTCCAATGCCGTAGCATCTTCCGTGGGCAACTTCATTCTGTTAATTTTGTGTCACTGTGCGCGAGCATCGTAAAATTTCACTCTCATCAATTTTTCATAACGCGCCTAAAGAAGTATAACTTCAATAAAGTATGATGAATAAGACGTATTATTATTGTAGTATAAGCAAGCGAAACCTTCTAAAATAACCATTGTAAACTCTGTCAGAGGTTTGAACATAAATATAGACTGGTTAATTGAATTATTCACCGTATGTACGTTACGGGACTTTTCCCGAAATCTAACGAGGCACGAGCATATCATGTTCTTGCGTCTGACAATTATAATTTTTAATGATATCCTGTGTCTACCAGCCTGCAACATTTTCCTAGAATCCCTCCAACTTTTGCAAGGGGGGACATTGAATCAAATAAACCAAGAAACAAGTATTTCATAACTGTAAGTGAAATCATGCTAATTTGGACCACAAGGAGCGCTGAAGTGAAAACTTCGCGACAGTAAATATATTTAATTTAGTAGTATAATTAATACACATAGTAATACTAAGCAGGTTATATTTCATGTGGAAATTATTACTAGGAGTTGGAGTTATAGTGTATATTAGATTTCAAACACTTTGATCCTTACATATTCCCTTCAAAATCATATCTTATAATTAATACATTCATTTAATTATGTAGATTTATTTTAAATAAAACAATTCCAATTGCATTTTCGATATTTGAATCAAAACTATACAAATACTTAAATATATGTGTAGTTTTATCATCCGAAATTTAGATATATTTATTTATACTTTATTACCTTATAAAAAAATAATAAAATTAAAAAAATATTACATAAGTTATAAGGTAACGGGTGGCCTTATCGCTAACAAGCGATTTCTTCCAGGCAACCCTAATGTGGAACAATAAAAAAGAAACTCCTACAGAGGGTAAAGTACAAGAAGTGCATAAAGAATTTACAAAAAAAACTCAAAATAACACGTAACTATAACTAAAGTAAAATCTAAAGAAAACATTGGAATCAATTAATTAAGAACGCCCATGATCACACTGTTTTATTATTACTTATTACAATTTCAAATTAAAATAGCCATACAATTTTCCATTGTTATATGACCTCTTGAAAGATGCAATAATTTCCAGTATAAAATGTTAAAAGTCAATTTCTACTATTAATCACTAAACTGTTAAATAATAATTAAATGAGTGAAGTCTTCTATCAAGTTCTTTCTACGACTATTTTATTGATCACTTGCGTCAAGTGTTTGATGTATTAAGCAAGATGTGTCTGCCTGACGATGTTCCTAAACCTTACGAAACTTAGGTATACCGTAAGAACTAATTTTAATTTCGCAATTACAAATAAATTTTATTTAAGAACTAGTAGACTTGGCCAAGCGTTGCTGTGGCTAAGATTTTTGTTATATTACATAGTAGTAAACTATTCAAGAGAAACGGCAGGAGAACACCAATCCACCATGCTTTTTTGGTGGTTATGCCATTAAATTGTAGCTTATGTGAAACGTTGGTATTTATTTTGATAATGATCAATACCTAGGTACGAATAAAGAGCCTTTTCTAATGGTGGTATTTTAATTAAAAAAAAATTAATAAAAGGATGCTTATTGTGACGTAACTATAAAATATAGAGACATGCTCATATTTTATAGATAGTGCTGTGTCCTGAAAAATTGAAATACATCATTTTGTTCTATCTTAATAGTTTTCGCAGTGCACGCGATTGAAGGAAGTTTTTTGTTTATTTTTTTTACACCTTGGGTTAGATTATTTAAGTTTTAGTAAGCATCCCTAATTTTTTCAAAATGAAACAGCCTATGTCACTTGTGAATAGTGTAGCTTGCCAACGGTGAAAGAATTTTTGAAATCGGTCCAGTAGTTTCGGAACCACATTTCAAACAAACAAAAAATCAAGTTTTTCCTCTTTATAATATTAGTATAGATATAGATTGAACTAGCTTGGCCTCGCTGGAAAAGACTCTCATGCTTCACCACTGACGTAACACCGCTTATTGTACAAATAACATTTTCTTAGTTACAAGTACTAACCATAATATATTCTACGCAGACTAGGCTCGCAGTATTACGTATACGGGCTGTAGTACGAGCTGTATAATTACTATATATCTATGTTCACATCAAACCACAACACGCTAATTAACATATTTCTGCATTTAATATGCAATTTGTAGCAAGCTCCACATTATTCTGTTTATTGACGTAATTTTCAAGCAAATGTTTGAAGTGTAATTTTGAAATTACATTTTTGGACGCGGTGCGGCAGTTAGAACGAAAAGAATGTGGGCGGTCTCGATTGCCTAGTTGTATATAGATTAATATAACGGCAATAGATAGCCTAAGAAACTCTGAAAAGTTCCAAAACACCTGAATCCCCCGAATAGATAAGTCACATTTCTGCGTCTATTTAATTGAATACTTTCTTGAATTATCATTAGAATCCTCGATTTTTGGGTTTAAGGTATCCCCGTTTCTACACGAGGTTTTTACTGTACTATACTATGTGCGATTATTATGTATAACATTTGTTTGGGTTCGAAACTTAAAACTCAGGGCGGAAGGTCATATGCTTAATAATCTGTATACTGGCCTGGCCGAAGATGGGTTTTTGGACACACAAATTTAATTAATAATTAAAAAACTAAGAACTTGAATTTAAATCACAGAATAACGTCATAATTAAATTTTCGTCAGTAGGTACACATAGGTTATAGATATTACCTAAACTCGGCTAGAACTAATTTAAGCAACTCATAATTTTATTATTTTTAACACAAATATTTTGTTACTACTGCGTGTATTTTTACTAAAATTTATAATATTTATTAGATCTTTTATAAGGAAAGTCTTTATGTGTTTTATGTATTTATATTATTTAAATACGAATTATAAGCTAATAAAAACGTAATGTTGTTAAAGCGATAACATTCAGATAATCTATGACTATTTAGACATAACGAATGGCCAAGTATGCCTAACAAACTGTAGATATGGTTGAAGCGAGAGGCAATCCCAATCGAACCAATGTCACCCTTGAACATTAAGCCATCAGGGAGGGACGTTAATCTAAGAGGGTAGAGGTCTATCGATCCAGCATCCACACACACTTTCTTAGGACGATTTCTACATTACGACCTAAATCTCAATAGAAAATTTAAAAATGGAATACATTTTAGCTCTTTTAGCTCTTGGGATAAAAAAAACCACAGACAAATTTTATATAAGTGGGACATAAAGAAGCGACACCAGTGGCTTGTATGTGTTGTAAGTGCATTAATAAATCTATATAAATAAAAATGTATGGCAATATATGTTGCTAAGCGCAAAACTCGAAGACGCATTTTAGTTTTTTTTTATTCCTTGAAATCTGAGGAAGGTGTATTGAGAGATAAAAATTGCAAAACCTCAAAACTAGTTTTTATTCATATAAAGCAAATAGTCTGTATGGGGTATCATAGCAAAATGTTCCATAGGTTGGTATATTGATACTAAAAAGTTCCATAGGTTGATATATGGATACTAAAAAGGTAGGCTTGATAAAAAATCATATTACGAAACGAAGTTCGCGGCCATAGGCAGTGATAATATGTCAACGTTTAAATCATCTATCATAATATCAAATTCTATCAATTTGTTGTAACAGTCGCTCGCCGCTAAACACGCAAAGTTCCTGCAAACCACTCCGTTCTAAAAATATCGTAATAAATATTTATATGACGTAACCCACTACCATATTAAATATTCACATTCACCAGAGGCGATGGTACCTGCTTGGTACAACTGGATATTATTCCTATTTGAATAAACTAAAAATGTAACATATGTTAAAAATTTATAATAATAAAATAATATACATTGAAATAAATAACTAAACTTAACATAAACTAAAATATATCATTAAAAGGAGTCCCTTTAGGCAAGGTTCCGAAGATACTGGCAGCGTTCCCCCTTTGAATTGTGCTAGACTTATTCTTTGTCCGAGGTAGCTGCCAGATCTTCGGTCTCCTGTGATGTCGACTAACCTTTTTAACTAACATATGTTTACATAGATGAATATCATTTCGATAGTATGGAATTACTTAACTTGCTATTAATTTATGTATAGGGGGTAACTTCCTTATTTTAATTTTAAACTAATATTTTAATTCCATAACTCTCTTTCCTTAACAAATGACGTACCACCAATGAAATCAAGAAACTCTATTGTAATTAAAAATTACTAATCAAAAAGTTATTTGTATTTAGATAAAATTAATTTATTTCTAAAATTTTTAGAATTATTAACAATCTGAAAAGAAGGCGAGATACAATAGGAACATTTCAATAATCTTCCAAGAAATCGCAAATAATCGAGACTCTGCATTAATCTGAATGAACATAAATGAAATTGGTATCACAAAATGTCCCCAAAATTACACTTGTAGGACGTTCGTTTGATTTGTGTATTACCTAGCAACACCCTACCGTTAGGGCGATATTGAGCTGTAATATATGAAAGGCGGAGAGCGATTTAAAAGTAAATATTTATTAAAAAAAGCGTTAGCCAATAGATATACACCTTAAATTACTAAAAAAAATTGTTGCAGACACGATTACAAGCCGCTAAATTAGTCGTATTAAGGGGTTTCGGCTTTTCTTGAAAACGGCACCGAACACATTGTACCAGCCAGAGGCTAAAAAGGTTATTCACGACTAATTACAAAATTGTAAATTTTTTATCTTTGGTTTACGTGAAAAAAAAAATCAAATAAAAAATTTTACATATTAAAATAAAACTTCGCAGCTTATTACATAACTCGACATTTCGAGTGACAAAACTTTGTAAACAAATACCACAACATCAAGGTCATATGTCTGCATTAAAAAAAATCCCATTAATAAAAGTATAGTATAGATAAATCGCTATAATAGGAAATATTATTTTATCCGCTAGTTCTTATGAGCATTGCCTTATATCTTATGATACCCATGGGAACGTTTTTACGAGTTTCACAGTAGTGTTTTTCAAAACATAATCCCTTATATTACGTAGGATATGGATTAAACCATTTCTACAAATCTTATAAAATTTATAACGTGGATTTACCTTTTATAAGCTCTCTTAATTCAGACAATACATTAGTGAAGGTATAGAGAGATAAACCCAACGGTTTTGCAGTAATATATATTATATTTTGTTTAGAATACTACATTCTTTTAAATATACTTATGAAGTAAACAATAAAATTTTGGTACATCACTTGTTCGTAAATGTATGTAATTGGATTTGTATGTAATTCCTAAAATCGCACGGAAATGTGTAAAATAAATGATATTAGACACATTTCCTAGGAGATCTGTATATTGTCTAAATAGCAATCGGAAATGTAAATATTTGAGATATCAATGGGTATGCGGGGACAGCAGAGCAATCTACGCTATTTGCGATGTTGCTGAAGAATCATCCGATGAAGGATTTGGATCTAAAGTTTGTGTCCATTATGTTCAAAAAATATAAAGTACAAGATAATCGTCAAAGTGATAAGAAAAACCTATAACAGGCTGACAAAATGCTGAAATTGAGTGAAAAGCAGTTTGTTCCTGTACCTATTGGCACTTCTGTACAAATTGCAGTTCCAGAGATTGACAGAGGACGTGGTGTTGCCCGAATTATTATAGGTGTAGTTTTGGCTAAAACCGATGATGAGCTTTATCAATTAATTATTAAATTATTATATTTTACGACGTTACCCGTACGTTGTTGTCTCAACGAGTGCTAAAAATAAAAAAAAATATTCTCATTTTAGCAACGTGTTTTATCACAGAAAGCATTATTTTTATACATTTCCTAAATAGCTTCGGAATTATATAAATTTCCTAGGATTTGTATACCATTCCTAGATTTCAAACATTTCCGGTAATATATATACTAACAATGAGTCAATTAGCGCGTACCTGGATGTGTAAACTCACCTCCGCCAACCCCCTCGTAATATAATTTGTATTTTAAATTATTTAATTTGCTTTTACAAATCCATAGAACAGTCTTACGACTCAAAAGGCATTGATTTAGTCAGATTTTCGACTAACCTACTGGACCCAACAGCATGGTCATGGTTGAGTATGGGCTCTATATTATTACAGATCACGGTGTTTCTAGATTAACCACACTCGGGAACTTTAGGCTATCTAGGATCATGTATCGTATGCACTATCAAGATACTGAATATAAACTGTAAGGCTTCTTATAGTAAATCTTCAACGTGTCAGCTATCTGACATAATAAAGGATTGGGTAAAGTTACGAACATGGGCCGTCTTATTGGAAACGTGACTCCTTTTGCTGAAATATGAAAAATATAAGCGTGAATAGGCAAATATGATGCTCGTCCCGTATACATGTAGGTAATTTGTAAATACATAATTAATATAAGTGTTGTATTGTATTATTCAATGTTATGTTTGGTGTTAGCAAATCAAATCAAACATTTATTCATGTAGGTAACACAATGAACATCAAAAAAGAAATACATATTAAAGGCTTCTAATTTTACATTTACTGCCAGTTCTCAAATCAAGGGCGTAGAACGGAAGAGAAGAACTGGCAATAAACTCTTCGCCACTCTCTTTAACCGCCAAGTTTTTTGTATTACACAATGTTTGTTGAGATGCAACCTTTACAACATGTTACACTTGACATCTTAAATAATTAAGAGTAATGAAATAAATAAAAAAACAAAGATTTGTTCTCTATCAGCAGGAGGCATGGTGAAATAGGAGCACGATTCGTTATTGATTCAATATACATTTGGTAGACAAGTGCATGTTGTATCCTTATGTACGCGTATTGTACGCGTTTAGTAGTTTATTAATAGTAAGTTATATGTGGTATTTTTAAAAGTCCTTTATAGAAATACGCCTCTAATAAATATCTAGAGAGGAACATTCTCAAATAAACAATGCATAATATGTTAATGCTATGCGTGTATGCGTTATGCTGTATGCGTGTTAGAAAATGAAAACTCCTAACCGCTGTTTTTGATGCAGTGAAAAATCTTTTTTTTATTTGTTAAATTTATAACAAACTCATTACTATCCGGGAACTGATTGTCCGTTAGTTATAATGCCGTTGTCCTGCTTAATCCTGGTCATACAATGATTATGAAGAATAACTTGCAGGCTCACGAGCTAATACCGTAATATATGAGCTGTCTCCCTATATGACCAAACGTCAAACATTATTGGCCTTATTATAAAAAGAAGTTAGTACGGTAATGCTTACACTGGATATCATTGATTTTCTATGAAAATAACTTCGTTGCCATGGTAGTAACTGCGTAAGCTGCGTGAAAAAACAACAAATTATTCGTAGAAAATAATAGTAATAAAAAATCCTTAAGTTGGGAAGGCTTTGACGACACAACCATCTGTGCATTTTTATACTTAGTTTAATTGTTTAGCTACTTTATAATCAATCAACTTTTATCAAAAATGTTATCATAATGTTATGGCACCAAATTTATTAACTAAGCAAGAAAACTTTGTTTTTCCTTTCTTACTTATAAGGTTCTCAGGACCGAGTTGGCCAGATTTGCGCTAATTGCACGCGCAAGATGTTAGCGCAAAAGTGTGTGCTCAGATGCAAATGTTCTTTCTCATATTCAATAACATATTAAGGGATACGATACGACACGACGATATATTACGAGATTGTATGCCACGAGGATATTCAATCACCTCCAACTTTCTAACTAAATTTGAACTTTTCCTTCAAATGTCATTCAACTAGTGACTGTTGCAGTGGAACTTCTACGTTAGACTAATGAGACATTAGTGTACTATGTACTACGATAAAATATACTTCTACTTTACCCTACGACGATTTACACAGATAATAACTCCCTCCAAGTTTTCACTTGGACCCTATTTCAACTTCATAATGGGCTTTTTATCTTATATGGAATATTTTGCGTGAGTAAAGTTTAATTTCAAGGCATTTAGAAACCCCAACGGAACCCTAAAAACGTGCAACTACCTCTGATAATCACGGCCTGCTTTGTACTTGTACGGGCGTTGACTTTTTCTAGAGTTAAGCTGGGGTCACAAGTTAATAGGAAATTATGAAACAAGTTACAATTATACCCTCACGTAGAATTTAAAGAGCATTCGTTCTGGTTAAACTTAGAAGTTATATATATAGTTTTTATCATTTTATTTGAAATAATGGTTAGCAATTTCATAATTTCAAGAAAATAACAATGTTTTCAAACTTTAAAGGTGGATTTAGAAAAAAATACGAATAATATTTTAATTATTCCGTTTCGTAATAGTTTAATTATTAAAGTTAATCTTTTGACGTGCATTAACACAGGATATCAAGATTGCTTTTTTTATTTTAACGTTATTGTTTCAAAAGATAATGTTGTAATGTTCCTTGACGTTACAGGTCAGAGGTCACTTCTACAAAGTATGAATCACAAAGGAGGTTTCACTATCTTTAAAATACTCCTGTTATTGATAAACTCGCCTTATTATGTAATTTTTGCTTATACTATATACAATACTATATGAAACGGTTGCTAACTTTAACACAGGCTTCAGTTATTAAAAAATCTAAGCATCTAATAATAGTGTATTTATTTATTTTATTTTTCAAACAATATTCTTATCAATATTTATAGTTTTGCGTCTTGTAAGTAAGTATAATTAAAGTGTGTGTTGTGTTCACCAGATTAATAGGACAATTGAAAACGCGGGCATAAATAGAAGAGTTTGAATATAAGTGACCCTTGCTGATTACTCTTTATGCATTTGAAAGTAAATAAATGGAGGGAATATATTTGTGTAGTCACAGCCTACAACTTGAAACTAGAGCGGAGACCGACTACGATTTTCATGTGTACACGGCACTCATAACGCTATTTTTAATTAAAGCCATTGCTATATTATGATTAAATATAATTTTTTTACTCACTTGTGAGGTTATACAAACGTTTTGTTTTTTCATGAAATATGAAATTTGAGTATTTACGAAAATTTGAATGTAGTTCTGAAGAGGTTTAACATATTAATGTTTTTAGATTACCGTCCTAAAAAATCTACATTTAAGTAAATATTCGTTTTACCTTGACGTAATTGCCATTATCTATTACTCAATTTATTCTTATCGCAATGTTAAAAAAATCCTAATTATATAGCATCAAGGTATAATATTATGATCACATTTCTTGCAATTTTATTTTAAACTCCGCTATTCTCTTCATTTTTAGAATAACTCGGCAACGTGTAACTACTATACAATTTTAAGCGTGCTTACATTTTACTTCAAACAAAGTAATATTTACATAAAACCTGTATGGACATATCACCTCGATTTTCGTCACAGAATATTCAGTAGCTTTAAAAATAGCCTTTTCATTTCAATATGAATTTTTGTATGAAACTTTTAGGTGTATTCATATTATTGGCTCACATTAACCACCGCGTAGTTTTAATAGCCCGGTTTTTCGTATAAAGAATTTGGAGATAAACACTTCCAAAAGTAACAATATCACAATTTTACGATGACGATTTAACCACTAATTTTTGACGATAAGGTAACCATATTATTAAACACAGATTATTCTTTATTTGTATGTGATTTGGTCAGTTTTAAAAGGCCATTTTATAATAGTTCATGAATCTTTTTATGAAGTGGTTATGAGTTAGTATTTTACGTTTGTATATAAAATGATTAGGTGAGTCATGAATCAGTGACGCAGGGATTCCAAAGAAACTCATAATTGCTTTTATGATGTCTCTTATTTCAAGGAAACGCCGACGTATCTTCAAAGGTTTTTCTTGGCGTTTAATATCAACTATAACAAAAAGCAATTTCGAGTTCGAGTGATTCAAACCAACAGCGCCCCCTACCGGCTAATCAATAAATCGGAATGTTACTCGAATCGCAATTAAACCGCTCGCTAAGTGTTCGCGTTAAATTCAACTGTTTTATTAAAACGATCATTCATTTTTATGTTGACTTTGCGCAACTTTGTTATTAGAGGGTTATAAAAGCCAAAAATATAGTAAAAAGAAATCAATCGAATTAATGCGTAAAGATATACATAAATTGTCTACTTCATAACACATGTTTTGTTGCGAACCAGAGGAGTTTTCGATACGGTTTGTGGCTTTAAAACAAGATACACATACATAAGCCTTCTTACTCCATACTCCCGCCGTTAGAGGTGTCCATGGGCAGCGGTTAGCACTATTTCTGACGCTGTGTACTTATGTCGTAATCTAGCTCTCTATTCTCTATTACGTGAAACGAAGACTCGATATTGAAAATCGCTATTGCTATTGGAAGTAACTTAATAGTCTTATGGATATATTTATATATCTATCTATCTAGAAAAACCTTTTTTAACGGATTTGAAGTTATGTTTTATTATAAAGTGTTTATCTATGTCTAAAAGTTATGTCATTAAAAGACAATCTATATATCTATCTGAGACATATTTATATATCTATTTAAGACATTCTCTATCCCTATTAATCCTGGATCATTCAAAAAGCTCTTTTACCTTAAAAGCTCTTTTTGGAATGTTTATGACAAAACAAAGCTTAAAACATTCAAAGTGATTATCATTTAGACAAACAACGTATATTTAAATGCTACGGCAACATTCAAGTTGGTGAAAACATGAAAATTAATTTCACCGCAAATCGCGTTCGTGTAATCTGTATCATCTTCCCTTAATGAAAACTCCAGATAAACTGAAATTTGTTAATTTAACTTTGACTAAGTAAACTTAAGAAATACATTATACCATTGCCGTAGGGCGTCTTCCAAATTATTCATATAACCTATGCCTACAAATTTGGGTATGCTCGAAGTGTTTTCTAACCCGGACGTTCAATATTCAAAATAATATAGAGAATACAATTTACATTACAAACGTGAAAACGGGTCTTCCCTCAGAGATACGACCTCCAAATGTTCAAAAAGCAAGCCTACTCCTCCCTCAAAGGCCGGCAACGCACCCACTAAAAATGGGTGTCTATGGGCTGCGTAGACTGCCCTTTTTGGTCGTCCCGCAAGCTCGTTTGCCCCCTTTATATAAAAAAAAAACGTAATGAAACACTTTTTGCTGAAAGGTTTCTTCCAGACTAATCAGATATATTGTTTTGAAAACTAATCAGATAATTGATTTAAAGGTAAATTTTTTTTATAATTGTTTAAACAACGCATTTGCTTTATTTGTTTACTTAAAGTTACAAACAAATTTTCACATTTGTAGCATTTCCGATACTAAAACAAAACAGCGATATTTTTCAATCACATACATTTTATGAAAACATTTTCAAATGCACTTGAATGTAAGGCTCTTAAAATATCAAGTAATAAAATTCAATTTGAAAATAAACACGGAACTTTTATGTTGTGTCTCAATACTATGCACAATTTGTAAGGCGATAACAGACTGATCGATATCAAGCAAGAAATATCTTCTTGTCAAAACAATTTAAATCCGCCTCTAAACATATGCATTCCGATAATTAACATTAATAATAAAATATCTATATTGCAGAGATTTTAAATATTCTTACAAATTGAAACAGACTATTGTTCGTGGTCTCTGAATACATCTCATTACCGCATAGATTTGAACAATTTCACTTAAACCAAAAACAAAAAATCCATCTCATTGTACTATTTCAGGACGAAAGTTCTCTGTTCGTTGATCGTTTTATTCCCGCAAGTAGGTCATCCGGTTAGTTTGTCCTGCTCGAACCAAACAATCACTTTTATGTCTCCGCCGGGATTCGAAGCCACTATGCTCTAGTTTTAAATGTCTATTTTAAGTTTTCTATTTAAATGTACGCAACTGGCAATATTTTTTATGGATCTCTGAATTCGTGGTGACCTACTATTCTTGGAATGCAACAATTTCGAAAATTCCTTTAAATTTCTATTTTATCGCTAGAACAAAAATGTCTTGCGACGATATATTAAATTGCGATACGGAAAGTATTTTTGTGACATATTTCTTGCTGAGAAAAAGCCCGTTAGGTATATCCACGACTTGAGTAGAGAGAATTATCTAAATAGGGGATTAGATTAAATAATAACAATAGAATAACTAAATTAGCCTTTTGGTTATGGGACTGCATACTGATATAATACCCTATCGAAATTTTGCTCGCTTACACGTAAATACTTGTTCAATGTACTTTAAACATATTTTGATTAGATTCAGACGACTCATTATCAATATAATACGAGGAAAATTTACTAATTTCTATTAATATTGGAGAATTTGTTTTTGAGGTATATAACTATTTTTGACCTTTAAATACTGTTAATAAAATTCCATTCGGTCGCAGAACACATTGTAATTGATATTCAAGTTATCGGAAGAGCTTCTATAATAACCATCATATTTCAGAAATCTTAACATGAATGAATTTAAAAAAACCGGTGCTATCGTACTTTACTTATGTTTTTCAACATTTATATATAAAACGATTTCCGCTTTCGTGACTTCGATAATTACAAATGTTGCATATAAAAAATTCTAGGAAATAATGTGACAGCACAATTTATATTAACTTTATGCATGACCTAGGGTAAGATTTATAACAAAATAAAATAATGTGTTTGGAATTTATAACATTACCAGTATTTACTTAACTCGTCTTTTGGAACGTAATTAATTCATTTCAGCTTGGCTTAGTTTCTATCCTAGGAGTCGTGGTCAGTCGGAGATTAATCCATAAGGTTCACAGATCGCAATTGATATTAAAGATTAAATGACTATGAATATTAAAGCATAATAACGCCACAATTTACGAAATTACCCATTTTCAAACTATAACAAATACTATTTCCCATTTCCTACATAATAAAGGTTTTGCAAATGCAAGTAGTATTTGTGTGACAGTTTACCCTTACTCATCCGTAGGTTAAAACAATTGTATAGGTTCATTTGAACTAGCCTCGTCCCTATTCTAACAAATTTCATTTTTGTTCTTCGAAAAAACACGAAAGCTTTATTTAATTTGCTCCTTTCGGGTCATGTAATGGAATTTTCTGGTAACCATAAAATACTTCGTAAATATCTCTACAATAGGCCGACGATAATTTAATCAGCTGAAATATTTATTTGCTAACAAACAAGTATGCCACAAATGTTATAGTTATTCGCAGGAATTTTATGTTTGTATATTTACCAAGATAATATGTATGGATGGATCCTGATTTAAAAAAAAGTAAATAGTGCAGCGAGATAACTTTTTACAATCTAATATATAAAATTCTCGTGTCGCGGTGTTTGTAGTTAAACTCCTCCGAAACGGCTTGACCGATTCTCATAAAATTTTGTGTGCATATTGGGTATGTCTGAGAATCGGACAACATCTATTTTTCATCCCCCTAAATGTTAAGAGTTTAAGTTAAGTTTTTGATAAATTTTCATTTTTTATTTTTTTATGATACAGCATTAAAAAATACATACAACCCCTAATTTTCACCCCTCTACGATCGACCCCTATTTTTTTTATACATGATATACATGGCAAAACGACGTTTGCCAGGTCAGCTAGTTAATACTATAACTTTCTATTTAGAGATTTTTTTACATATTTATCAAGAAACTAAATCCACTTAACATAATTATAGTATCTTTATAGTTATATATACAAACAAAGATGTAGTCACTGGGTGTTAAATGGGCTCTTACCAACGAATTACAGAGTACAATAATAATAAATTCAAATTATGGTCGAAGTTAACCGTAAACTTCCGTCTCTGCTCAACCAAGGAGGTCTTATTTATTCCATGGCCTCACAATCAACTTGGAGTTTTAAACTTGCTCACTGAAGCATTAATTCGAAGAAAACAAAATTTTAATTCAATTCTAAAATCAAGTTTTAATAAAATTCTTTCACTAAGCTGTTGAAGGGAATTTCAATTGAGTGATTGTTTAGTTCTAAACTTTTCTTATTCTTAGTTAGACATTATTTATTATGGTTAAAATGGTTAATGGATTATCTCATAATTAACGCATTAAGATACTAATTGTCCAGTTTGCAAAAAACTGCACATTTGGAAACTTTGTATGTCATATAACTCTCAGTAGCTGAATAGTATTTTATGTTATGTTAAAGCACTAATACCCTGGCACATAAGCGTTACATATTGGGGAGTGTAAATACATACATACATATATAGCATCATATATCATTTGATTTTGAATAGAGCCCTTGAGTTCTAAAATATATAGATAAAACAAAGAACCAAATAATACATTCTGAGGTTATCGAAATTCTTAAAAAAACATTTTCATTAATATTTTTCATAGCATTTAATAACAACTGAGATTCGTTTTATCACATAAAGGACAACATAAAGGTAACCCAATACTAAACATAGACAATAAAAAGGATTATTAATGTCTCATAGATCAAAAAATGTAGTAACATTTTTAATAAGCGTTATTTTTATAACATACTGTTGGTTAAAACAACTTATTCATCTGTAAATATTGCACTTTTTGCAATATAACCTGCTTAAACTTCTGTCAGTGAGCCAAAATGCGATATCGAAAAAGTTTTCACTATTTGTATTAATGTTTCGTGGAATAAACCGTTTTATAATTTTTATTCTTTGAAATACTAACTATTCAGAAGTTTCCGAATATTTTTATCCGATACAGTCTGTTGTCTTTTCATTGATTCAAGGTTTTAAATTCCAAATCCGTACTCTAAATAAAATGATACAATAATAGACATAAAAGCTAGATTTCATTTGTTTAGGACTTAAGATAATTATCTGAAATGCTTCTTTAGTGCATCAAGTTTAGAATGAGTCAAGAAAAACAGTTTTATAGACATGGTGTCTAAGTAGTCTAATTGTAGTCCAAGATTATAAGGTGAATAAATGGATAAATGGAATATAATATATATTATAATATTATATATTTTGATAGGAAAATTTAAATTATTTAAGTAATAGCTTCGGAATTTTTACGTTTTTTTATAATACGCTGAATATGGCTACAAAGGATCCATTCGATACTAATGGATAGACGGATTATAGGATTTGCTTCCTAGAGTTAAAAAAATCGGTTATGAAAATTTGAATTTTATAACGATTTTATTTGACATTCGATCCAGCCTTAATCAAAAGCTAATACTTTACGAACTTTTAACAACGAAATTTTGGCAATGGTTTTAGAGTGATGTTAGAGATTTTTATGATTTCCTGAACAGCGACAGAATGTGTACTAAGTTAATATAATTATATATATATAGTTGACCTGGAGAACTTGTGCTTACCGACAAGGGATACTGTACTGCCCACAAATAGCACATCAGTTTGACAAAGTATTCAACGATAAAATAAAGGATTGGATCTCATTCTACGTGAAAGAAATAAGCGAGAAATGTGTCAAAAGCCAAATTTTAATAAATGAATAAATGATTTATTTTCTGTAAGTAGGTTTGTACAAACACTTTTACACGTCAAGCAGATAATAAAAGAAACACCGGCTTGACAATCAGTTTTTTAAAAAAGTCTAAATATGTTTATGAATGTAGAAATGTATTGCACACTAAGTTACACTAATCGTTTTAATCGCCAACAATTTAAAAATTATTCCGTTGAATGTTATTTTTTTTTGTCGTAGAACAGGGGTAAACGGGCATTCGTTGAATACGGTCAACTGGAAAGAGCTGGTACTGGGGAGCTCCCGCCCAGAGGTGAGAGCAGAACTACTCGTAAGGCCGAACTTGCCCTTATATAGTTGCAAAGCTTATAGCCCAGAGTGAAGTACCGGCTCGCCTGAGCTGAGCGCATCAAGCTTCTTGGAGGCTAATTCAGCCTTTCTATAAAGTTAACACGTTGTTTAAGTAACATGAAATAAAATTTAAAGGTAAACAGTGTATTCGGAAGCATAAGTGTTTTAAGCCGAAAATGCTTCTACTATAAAAGAAATCCGTGTTAGCGTGAAGCAACAAATCCTATTGAATGCCCGACTTTATGCATTATGTGTTCGGTTTGAGTGTCAGTCGATTGTGGTCACTCTGAAAACATACAGATTGTTGATTTATTAAAAATCACAGCTTTTTTTAAGTTCTGGCATATTATTTAGTTTTAGGTTTGTGGGTAGTTTTCTTGCATCTATTCTAGTTGTTCAAGCAAGAGTATTTGCTGCATGTATAAGCACTTAAGTGTACAGCTGTGGTTTGAAATAACTACCTAAGATTGAAAATAGCTATATATGTCAAAGCAATGGCGTTAATGTCAGTTGTCATTGTCATTAGGTCAAATCTGTTTAAAACCGATACTATAAAAAGTATTACATTTCATAGTCATTATTATTATTATAATTCACTAGCACTTTAATCTTTGAATCTTAAAGACCATTAATATTAAAGTAATCATTTGACACAGTTGGATCGGAGTCACGGAAGAAGTACTACGTTTTAGTGTGCTATATATATAGGTACTGGTTGGTGTAGTGCTTAGTTTTCTATTTCCGGCAGAGATACGCTCGTCAAACCAACAGGCCAACACCGTGATTCAATAAAAAAATTTACAAAGGACGTTTAGACTCTAAAGTCGAAATTAAAAGGGTGATGCCAACAAACAAATTTAAATAAGTTATCTGCAGGTCCTGTTTTTAATATTCAGAGTTATACTTTCTAGTCATTGTTCAAGATGTTGTTTGTTGCTTTGTCAACAATCGATTCCTGTCTCTGCCTTACGGTCGTTACCCGACAATATTCATATAATTCATTGACGTTTGAGTTATGTATATTATGTCTTTGACTTTCGACCTTCAATTTCTCCACGAGTAATCCCTGAACTTTCTGTGCTATTTAGGTGCTACCTTCGGACAAGAATCAAATATGTGACTGTATGTTTCCTTACACATCGCAGTAAGTTGCGAAAAATGATAGTGATTTATGCTCCGGCCGGCTATCAAACGATAAATAATTCAGCTTGGCCCCTGCATGTATTTATATGTAAAACTGTGTTTTATTACCTTATTTTATTGTACTCTTATATTTTTCCTCGAAGCCTTGTAATCTATTATAATAACTTGCTATTAAGAGTATCGATGTTTCGTAGCTTCTGAGTAATGGGTGAATGAGTATTTTCTGATATTTTAATTGGAATATAAATTTATTATTTATAACTGCTTTTCATTTAATAACTCATGTGAAAATCTAATATATAAAATTCTCGTGTCACAGTTTTCGTTGCCATAGGTACTCCTCCGAAACGGCTTGACCGATTTTGATGAAATTTTTTGTGCTTATCCGGTATCTATGATAATCGGCCAACATCTATTTTTCATTCCCCTAAATGTTAGGGGTAGTCCACCCCTAAATTTTATTTTTTATTTTTTAGACAACATTTTTAATTTCTATTTTTTTATGATACAACATTAAAAAATACATACAACCCCTAACTTTCACCCCTCTACGATCAACCCCTATTTTTTAATTATAAATGATATACATGGCAAAACGACGTTTGCCGGGTCAGCTAGTGACATTATAATATTATGATATGGAACCTTTCTACCTTTGAACAAACTTAGCTTTAAATGATATACATTTATATATATCGTATCTACCCTAATTAATGTACACATGCAATGAACATATGCAAATTCATTATTCGTTTCTCGATACAATGTGTCAGACCCATGGTAAGGTTAACTTCTAAAACAAACTCGAAATTTCGCTACACTAACAATAAAAACTTACCGAACAATTTATGATTTCGAAAACATTTTTATATTAAATTCTCAATACGTACAGTATTGTTTTATCATTTTTACTAAACTATAGAATTTTTCTATCAACTACGATAAAAGAAAGTGAAATGGAAAGACAACAGACAATTATTTTTTATAATTAAAAGAGTTAAATAATCTAAAGGTAAGTACGTTTTACCTGTAATGCTTCAATATCTTGTATATTTTACGTTAATTAAATATTCTCGTGAATAAATATATTGGCTTATTGTATACCTGGAATTAATTAGCCTTTGCACTCCATAAAATATTGTTACCATTTTTCTACAGTTGCTCACACGGCGCATACATATTCCGTAGTACGGTATATTCAATATATTCATATAGTTTTGTCTTAATATCTCCCAATCTTTAGAATACTTTTGCTTAAGTAAATGCCTATTTTAATGTTTTGTTGTTGGCCTACTAGTAAACTATACTGTACTTAATTTATCTCCTTTCTGTGCTAGATCGCATCTTTTGGTTGCTATACGTATTAAAAAAATCTAATTACTTTATAAAATTCCTAAGTCAAATAGCAATAAATCTAGCCACTTTCAAATTACTGTGTCCTTTAGAGGCTTTGAATTTGCGAAGTAATTTTTTTGTTTTGTCAGGACATTGTGGATGTATTAATGATATTAAAAAACAAAACATTTGGTAAATTCTCATAATAAAAAGTGACTAATAATAAATTATACAAGAGACTTGAGGACGGCAATAGCAGCAATGACCCAATTAACGTAGGTGAAACCGCAGGGCAGTAGCGTGTCGTAATAATCAAAAATATATATCCATTGTTGTACAAAGCATTCCATAAAATATACCATTCTTTGCTTCATTAAGACGCAAACCTTCACTAAATAAAACTCGTTTTATAGAGTTAAGTAGCTGGTGACTAGGAGCGAAATGTTTTCGCTTTTGTTTCAATGAGAAAGTTTTAAATAATTATTGCCGTAATGTCTTTGTGCTGCAAATTAACTTGCGCCATGTTTTAACTTCGTAATTATAACGCTGCTTAGGAATGACTTTGTGATATATTTTCAGAAGTTTTAAAGGAATTATGGAGACATCTTAGTGTTTTACTTATATTAGAGTATTTTCGTAGAAGAAATAAATCTAACGCTCAAAGTTAGGAAGGTTTATGTTGTTGTACAATATCTATGGATGGTGTCATAAATTACTATAGGCCATGTTTTCTTAAACAAAAGATAAACATTTATTTATTCCATATCATTATTCTATCTTTACAGTTATTACTCATTCGATAGAACGACACAATATTTATACCCACGCCAATTAACCTAGATAAAAAACATAAAAAAAATATGTTTATATAGCTAAATCTTATAACTAATAATATAGGAAGCAACTCTTGTGAACTCAGCCAGTGTTCAAACAAATTTCTATTTTCTATAATATTGGAGATATTGCAAAGATTTTGAAACTCAACAATATTGCTTTCGTATTAATTTAGAATCTATCGCTAATTTGTCAGCCCATGTTGTGTCAAACAATAGTTAGCCAATATATAAATCGTTCATTAAAATGCGTATATTAAAACACAATAAAACGTTTACGCAGTAGAAGTACCGCAGCTATCAAGATTCCTTATACCAGAGTAAAAATAACAAAGTAAACATATTTATATAAGAAACCTCGGCAATTTTATAAACGCATCACAAATACACGCTATAAGGGGATAAATAAAGTCTTATTTCGTAACGGGCAGTGTTTTATTAGCGTGAACAAGGAAAAATTGTGCGCCGTCGGAAAGGCTGATTGATTTGTCGATGCCACCTCATTACAGCCTCCGGCAAGCCTTGTTACACATAAATATTAGCTAATATTATTGCCGCACTAATGCTTTTTTCCGAAGCTATTGTTAGTATATATTGATTTATAATAAAAAGTATATAGTATATCCTTAAAAAAAGACAAATATAACTTTACAACTGGTCTTTGAATGTAAAACGATATTGATTAATTTATGGCTAAAACGAAAAACGATTCAAAATTCGGAACGTTTCACTTTGTAAAGAAGCCAAAACATAGTGTTACATCTGTGACTTTGCCACGTGGCCAAGATCAAAGACCAGCAAAGGAATATTACAGATGATAATATGAAAAGCAAGCAATTATGGATAAATTATGTTATACTTTTAAATGGAATACGCTGTCCCGATATATCAAGGTTGTGTTGAATTAAAACTTTAGTACCTTTTGTTACGTTAATTCTCAACTTTTTGAAGTGAAACTTCTTTGGCGAATGCTACACGCTCGATATTTATCGTGATATTTGGATCGTGATCCAAAATTACGATGTGTAGTACATGCGTATCACGATCCGTGATACGGATCGCTGGATTTCTAGAAATCTAAAAATCCACGATCCGTATCAATTATCGTCGATAAATATCGAGCGTCTAGTCTCTGCTCGATATTTATCGCGTCAGTATTTATTCTGCCAGCGATGGAAGAGGACGCGCATATATGGAGGCGGAATAATATAGAGAATTCATACTTGTATTACAAACATTACCTATAAGTATAGGCTGATTTACACGTATTAAGTTGCCAAGTCTTAACTAAATTTCAAGTGACTTAATTTTAAGTAACCGTTTACACGTAAAAATACTAAATAATTAGTTAAACTCATTTATTCGCTCAAGATGGATGACCACAGAAAAAAATATTATAGGATTTTCTCTTCCTGATTGGGGATTTACTGTATTGTATGCTCCAATACATGATTGTGAAGGTTCTGGGGACTCAACGTAATACGTATTTGAAGAAGGCGAAGGAGTAAAACGGCTATTATTCATTGGGGAAGGGGTTCTACTACTGTTCATTAATTGTTGTATACGCATATCGGACAAATAGTTTTGGATATGTTTTTGAGCTTCCAGCGCCGAAAGCAAAAGCATAGCTTTGCAATGACTCCGCCAGCTTATGCTTTTCACTTAAATTTAACTAAATTTTGCCTGTCCAAACGTGTCAAGTGATTAGCCACGCCCACCAACTTAACCGAAAAATAGACAAAATTCTGTTCTACCTTGTTTAGTTGCAACTAAATTTTAACTTGCAACTTCTTACTAAATTCACTGTTTACACGGGTTAAGTTACTTAAAATTAAGTTAATATTTAGTAAATTTTTAGTCAACTTAATACGTGTAAATCGGCCATATGGGACACCTCAAATGCAAACTAGGCAAACTACAGAAAATAATTTAAAAAATAACAGATTTGAAACGATCTGGTGCTGCAGCGGAAAATGTTTACAATTCAAAGTCTTGGATATTGATGTATATCAGCATATACTGATAATAATAATAATAATAATGGCAACGCAAGCTTTCTTAATATTGTTACTCATATTGTAACACGAAATGTACGAGTGTACTCAATGAAATTTACCGTCGTACTGACGCGATTCGTATCGAGTGTGTAGTATACTAAAAAAATACAAGATAAATATCACGATAAATATCACGATAAATATCGAGCGTGTAGCATTCGCCTTTAGGCGGATGAGGGTAATTTTTTTACGGATGAAACGCAATAATAATAATATTAGCGTCACGAAGATGTGCAGCGTTTTTGTTGAAGTATGGGGGTGAGCGATTGAGACCGATTGAGAGAGAGAGTGAGAAGGGCAAATTACCTTTTCTATTTTAAATTACCTATTCTATTTTTTAAATTAAAATTTTCTAAAGAGAATTTATGAAATATTGGTATTTTATATTTTATGCAAAATAATTTATTAAAATCTCAAATGACGGATTGAAAATTAAAATTACGTGTTTTTATTACCTATCGAAGAAATCAATTAAAAAATTTAATTAATAATTTGTATTACTTTTCGACACTTAATATTTCAATGACAATTAAATTCCTAACATATCTTCATTTTTCCCTCCCTCTAAGTCTTGGAAATCTAAAGTTTTAGATTTGTATAAATATGAACAAGACTTAAAAATTAGTTTGCCAGAGAAGTTTCACTTCTGACATGTGTACTTTGAACGCACGCACTTTTTTATTATCCTACCCTCAACTACACATGAAGATAATATATTTTTGAAACCAGTATTATGTTAACTTATGAGGATAAGAAATACATAAAGAAAGCTAAGTAAACAATTACTAAAATTCCTTCACCGCACAATAACTTGAAACTACCCAGCTGATAAGGAAGCATTTCGAGTTCGCTTTCGTTCGAGCCGGCAATAAATTTAAGCGGCTATTAAAATGTTCTCTGTAATCGCGACCGTGCCATTGTGCTACTGTTATTACCCGCTCCAGATTTTAAGATAGCATTCCGGAAAATGTTTTTTAATGTTGTGTGAAATGTATCGAGTTTATTGGTATTTCGTTACTAGCAGTAAGAAGAGGTTTTTGTTTTTGTTGCATCTATGGCTAATAGCAGTTTTAATTAAAACCCTTTTAAATTAGCAATGTAAGTAAAGCCCTATCACGAATCAGGAATCAAATATCTTCTTTGATCTCCAACACACGTCTAACAAAACATTTATTATCTAACGTCAGTACAAATGCACCGCACCCGCCATGTAAGAGAATTGTAGATTGAGTCTTTACAACTTAGAAAAAGAGAATAAATTACAAATCTATAATTTCCGCTCTTGACGGGAGTCAAACCCGACACTGCACCTAAAACATTATAACTGTTTTTGAATTTATGTATCTGAGTTTCTCAATACGAAAGCGGAAACAATATTAAATGGTGAATATAATGGCGGGATATCCGCTACAGACGAAGCGCAATCCTTTCTTTATTTCCAAAATATTTCTCAGCCGGCACTTATGAATCGGATGTCAGAATGTAGTTTAATGTTCGGAGGAAACTTGGCCAAAATACACGAATATCATATACGGTCTTACATTAAAGTCTGTGCCAGAACCACAGTGCATATAAAATGGTAAAAATAATGGTATTTTTACGAAATTATATTTGGACACTAAATATTTAAGAGCTAGTAAACAGCCTACATCGTTTAATAAATAAAAAAAATAAAAATAAATCAGTGGCGCTAAAACCTCTTTAGGTCTTGGCCTCAGATTTATGAATCGGATTCATGATCATTTTTTTAAATCTAATAGGCAAGTAGGTGATCAGCCGCCAGTGCCTGATACACGCCGTCGACTTTTTGGGTCTAAGAGATGTCGGTTTCCTCACGATGTTTTCCTTCACCGTTCGAGCAAATGTTAAATGCGCACATAGAAAGAAAGTCCAATGGTGCACAGCCAGGGATCGAACCTATGACCTCAGGTATGAGAGTCGCACGCTGAAACCACTAGGCCAACACTGCTCTCCTACATCGTTTAGGTGACATTAATATTAACATAATGTTCTGCTGTTTTCTATATTTTTAATCAGAATTTTTTAGGTATTTGGATTACTTATATAATTTTACACAATCATTGATTGGAATGCTTATATGCTTAGTGAGTAAGTTTCACTATACGTTTGATATAAACTATAGTGATATAGTTCAATTTTATCTTCGCCTTAGATCACTCTCCGTATAATACGAAATAGCGAGACGTAGTGAGAAATCTATGGCATAAATTATGGTTTGACTTATTTCACGTAAGAAATAAAATGATTAAGATACGAAAATGTGGTACTGGAGTTACTATTATATATTTTAACATGAAATAGTAGTTATTGTGACATAACTATAACAGAGATATAGTATCGATTTTTGTGATTTCTTCTATACAACTGTAGTACATTACTTTGCTGTTGTCAATCATTTCCGGATCATATGCGATTAAGGATTTTATTGGTATTTGTTCACCTTTACATTACCTATCGAAGTTTTTATCTGGATACCTTATTATTTTGAAAATATTCTATAGCCTACGTTCATGTAGAATGAAAAAGATTTTTTCAAATCCGATTTTCAATCAATCAATGCAAACAAAGACACATTCTAATCTTTCTTCTTTATACATGTAGATCACTGTAATTTTTTTTCTTTGTAACGTTTTTAATAAAATTTAATTTCCAACAAAAAAGTACAGTAAATACTGTTAATACAATATTCTTTACCAACTACAACATATTAATAAATAATTAATCACGGTAATCGTTATTTTCATCTTTAAACGATTGTTTATATATTTTAGGTTTTTCTATATATGACGAGTCTACATGTAATTGATGTAATGCATGTTCTGGTTTATACCTAGTATACAAATACTTTAAGAATAAATAAATATTTATATTTTTTGGGAGCAGTGTTGGCCACTAGGCCACTAGGCTTCAGGGTGCGACTCTCATCCCTGTGGTCGTAGGTTCGATCCCCGGCTGTGCACCAATGGAAAGTCCATACCTACGCAATACGCATTTAACATTCACTCGAAAGGTGATGGAAAACATCGTGAGAAAACCGGCTTGCCTTAGACCCGAAAAGTCAACGGCGTATCAGGCGCAGGAGTGTGATCACCTACTTGCCTATTAGATTAAAAAATTATCATGAAACAGTTTCAGAAATCTCATGGCCAGACCTAAAGAGGTTGTAGCGCCACGATTTATTTTTTATTTTAATAAATATATTTATTTAATAATGTCACATATCTTTGTAAGAAATATTTTTCTGTTTGTGGTTCTTTCCCTGGAAACCAATACCAGGAACGAACTGTGCAACTAACTAAGCTCCATACTATTTTTAACACTACTTTATTAAATCTTTCAGACTGGATTTTAATAGTAATTGAAAAAGACTAAGACTAACAAGAAGATAATAAGAGTCAATTTTAGCTCAAGTTTAATTTAATATAATATCATGTAATAAGCCTTATTAATTTTTCATCTTAACTAAAGGTATAAGTTAAATTTTATATAATTGAACTAAGTTTAAATGCAATTATAATTAAACCTGTCTACACAGTAAAACAGGTGCGCTAAAAGCAGACTAACTTCAAACCATAGTATTGATTAATCTGAGTTTAAACGTGTTTGTCTAAAAGGGAAACGAATATACGGGATTCGATTAAATCTTTTCACTAATGAAGTAAATTACTCAATACTTTGCTTTAGAGACATATTTCTTAACAATTAAAACCTTAAGTGTGAATTATTGTGTATTTATATCACCTATCTGCGTAACGTCAAGTTTAATTCAGCTATGATAATCGATAAAAGCCATCTTGTAATCCGAGAAATCGTTTTCAGGAGGAAATAGTAAATTATGGATTAAATTTATTATTGTGGTTTATGTATAATGTTCGTGTTTTTGATCTAGTATCTTAATAAAATAAATTAATAAATAGTAAATAAATAATAGTTAAAAAAAACTAAAAAACACGCTTTTAAAGCACATCAAACTAAAAAGTGAAAAATAATTCCTAATTTAGGCTGAAAATGGTAATGAACAAAAAATACTGGTATAATTGCGATAGACGAAAAATATGGCACAGAGCGCCCCATGATGTGCTTTAAAAGCGTGTTTTTTAGTTTTTTAAACTATATTTATTTTATTTCACTTTAAATCATTACTAATTTGAGGAGGTATTTTGAGGAAATTAAATAATATGTGTATATAAAGATATTGTTGTAAGAATTATTAAATTACTTTAAGATATAAGTTTTATTTATTCAAGTATCTATCTTCTCTTAATATATATTATTCATCATTCACAAGAAACGTTATATGAAATGTAAAAACAGATTCAAAAGCCCTTGCTCGTTTTACGTGAAGCGTTTCACTTGAATTCATGATAATTTAATGAAATATGCCTTTGACGTGACTAAATTTATTAATCGACGGGAAAAATTCCGAGAAATTGTTAAATAAATTGAACAATATTTAATTAATTACTATTTAATAATGTATGGGAATGAAAATGTTAAAAATTACTCGAAATGCGACAAGTAAGAATTTACATTCTTAACTTAAAAAGAAGATCATACTACTGTCCTACTTGTTTATATCTATATATATAAAAAATAAAACCCGTTTTCCGTTGTCACGACATAACATGAAAACGGCTTGACTGATTTGTCTGATTCTTTTTTTATAATATTCCTTGAAGTACGAGGATGGTTGTTACGGAGAGAAAAATCAAAAAAAATTGAGTGAAAAAGTCTAAAAACAACACTTTTCTATATTCCCATACAAAATATTCGTAATAATATTTAAAGGCAATTTGAACTTTAATACCATATTATAAAGTTCAAGTGTTAGTGGAGGGGTTCCGGGAAGGTAAATTTTTATTTTTTGACGGAATGTATTTGTTGTAATATCAAAAGATATATTTGTCAGGGAATGCTCCGATTATCAGGAAATGTTCTGATCGAGTCAATTGACCGTTGATAATTATTGTTGCTTTGGTTAATAATTGAGATTCCTTTTATTAAATTTAAGGATCATAATTTTTTTTTGATTAGATTTGTTTTATTATTATTTAATTGTTTCATAATTTAGTAACATTACTTAACGAATATTATTACGACCAATCAGAGCCAAGCAAATGCCTCGTGAGGCGCCATCTTGATTTTGGACAATGCGTTCAACAAACACAGGTTAGTTCTGATTGAGTATTCAACATTACGGACCAAAATTCATTACGGTTTCAGAATTTTGCGTGTTTTTCTTTAGAGGACAGCTTAGTGGCTTTAGGACAATCCACTATTACTGTATAAGCAAGTGTTGATTACATTCTTTGGTGCATAGCTGACGTTAAAACGCTCGACCTTAACTATTAGAATTTAACTAGGTTAACTATTAAAATACAAAGGTTAATTTTTTTCATTCTTACTTTTTTATTCACCGACTAAAAACAGGCTATGTTTTAAAATTTTATTTAAAATGAATGATATTACAAAACGCAATTAGGGTCACAAGTGGCTTCGGTACTGTCAACTAGAAAAGTTCCATTTATAACAGACATTAAAAGACATTTTTTATCTAAAATTCTTTAAACGCTGCGTCCCGATGCCATGTTCTTAATTTGTCAAAAACTTTGTCTCACTGAAGTAACGTCGTGTGCACGCGATTGTACTTTTAATACAATAGAAACCTTTTCAGGTATTTTTATATTGGTCAAAATATTAAAATTATTATAAATAAATATACTATTTCATTTTATCATAATCCAATTACTTATCCACTTTTGTAATCCATTGGTATTTTTTAGAAACAAATAAATAATCAATTTCATCGCAAAGTAAGGTCAGTCGTTTTTAAACATATTGACAATACTACATTACATACATTGTTTACTGACAGTACAAACATAATTCAAATGAGTAAAGAAATATGGCGCCTTGAGAGCAACGAGGTTTATCGAGCATGGGTAAGTATAGTCACATGGCTTTTATTACTAAAATATATACCTACATAACTTAAGGTGCTTGAATTCTTACCTTTCTGTTTCATGATACTGAAGATTCCAGAGCCGGTGGTTTCCTATCAGACTCCATAAACAATCCAATCCAGCGCACAGCTTGTTCTAGACTCTTTATATTAAAAAAAATCACTTTCTATATATTACACGATTTGTGTTTCTTTAAATTTATAACTTAAACATATATATTAAAGCAGTTCCTTTTATTTCTACTTAATTGTGTTTCTATGTATGTATGATGTAAAGGGTGTCCCAGATCGTTTATCTGCTGCAGTACATTGCAACAGGATATTGCATTGAAATTAACTCCTACACAACAACAATTCCTTTGACATTTCTTTAAAGAAAAGCAATAAATAAAGCTCATACACTTATAAGGATTTACTGTTAAGCTATTTAGTGGTGTTCAATAAAACATATAATTAAAAATACACTTTTTATTCCAAATTCATGCACATCTACATTTGTTCTCGCTAAGAATAACATTGTGATATTGTGCTATTTAAGTACCAAGAGAATCTATCCAGTCTGCCAATTTAATACTTTGAGTTAAATAGAAAAGGCAATAGTGAATCTTAGTGATTATCTCGAGCTTCACTATTACTTTACTGTGAGTATAAACAGATTTGCCGTATAAGTATTTATAAATTAGCGCTGATGGTATAGATTTTTACCTTGCATAAAGGTAATACACCAAAACTTTGCTACGACAAAACTAGTTATAATCAAGATGTAAGAGTCTCGTCATACAAACGATATCGAAACAATGGCAAGTTTATATAAATATACCTGAACTGTTTCAATATCGTCATATACCTTATCAAATTCGTCGACAATGATTACTATAATTACGAATTAGTTATGCAAAAATATTAATTCATATACTCCTTTGAATATTAGGTTACAGGAAAGAATAATCAAATATCGTTTATTACAGCCTACCTTATTATAACTATTTAAAGCTACGCCATTTCATTTCGTAGCACTACGTCGTAGGCCCTGTAGCTCGGTTGTAAATTTACTACTTACCGAATACTGTTCACTAGAAGAGAAAGTAAAAAAAAATTAACCATCTAAAATTTGGAATATTAATAACGAAGCATTAATTAAGTTATTTTAAGAGCCATAACTTAAAAATGTAACCACTGTCGAGAACTACTTAAGTTAGGATAATACACCACAGTCAACGGCACAAGTGATCAGTATTAAAATTATTTCTCCTTATATTATTTTTTTGTTTATTATCAAATTTATTACAATCTTATAATAACTGAAGTATAAGGATTTTCCTTAATATTATTTAAATTGTAAGGAAATTCTTCTAATTTTGTATCAATACTTGAGAATGACTTCAATAATAAAGAGAAATATCGAAAATTTCAAATACAAAACATCACTTCTGCCCTTGATTGTTCGCGTTACATTACATTATTATTGCTATTCATGATACAAAATATATGAAAAGAAATTGTCTTCTTACAAAAGATATCATACATTATTTCCCTATTCAGTCGTTTACAGACATCTCCCGGGTTCGTATACTAATATAGGAGTCTCAACAAGGTGCATTTACAAAGTTTTGTCGGAATATTGTGATATTGTATTCGGGAAGGTACTTTACGTCGGAGAAAACTTTCAATTTTCGTATAAATTTCCTACTTCATCGCGAATTTTGTAGGGTATTGTTAGGTTTATACGAAGAAACGTTTATCTATGAAAAACAATTGACAATAAGGTATTATGAAAAATGTTAATAAACAGTCAATGAGGGGGCCTCATAGCCTAGCGGTCTTATTAAGTGGCAGCTAGGTGGTTCGAGGGCAAGTTTTAATTTAATTTAAATTTATTCTCGGCCTTTGGGAGGGTTGTGCGGTACCGGGCCAGTGCCTAAACCGTACATGGAGGACACGGTCGAATTTCTAAAGACAAGCACGAATTATAAAAAATCCTATACTTGACGCTGGCTAATGCACAAATCGTGCCAGAGCCATAAAAAAAAGAAAAAAAAAACAGTCAATGACATCCCCCTGTGTCGAGTTGTGACTGGTGACTGTTTCATAGATCTGTTAAAGTTAAATAAATTTAAATATTAATAATAAATATTGTGGTTATGACGACTGACTTAGGTATTATAAGTGTATAGCAACAAGGGGCTATAGTTGATATACCTTTAGGATTTTTTTATACAAAAAGTTTCACTGATATTTTGCTAATTTAAACTAACATACATCAATTTCGTACAATAAAACTTTAGACCTCTGGAGACAGATAATTTTTAACTTAATATGGTCAAGGAAACTAATAAAAGAAACCTTCCAACCAAGGAGATGTCAGAAACCCACTATCTAACGTATGGGAGGTACCCTGATATCGATTACTGTGCCTGTTCACACCAATCATACTAAAATCAGCTTTATTAATTCTATCCGATTCAATTTTATAAAATTACTAGTAATAAGATTCTTGAATCGTAATGAAAAGAACATTTAAGAACCTGTAAATAAGGTAACCTAATTCGTGAATAAATAGCATTGAATCTTTTTAATATATAACGTTACGTTACGTTGAACATTACGTACATATTTTATTTCGTATCTTAAGTCAAAATGTCGTTAAGAACACAATAAAGTGTAGAAAAATGGTTTAGCAGATCTTGAATTGAATTCGATACATTTTTACATACCGACAATAGGTGAGGATCAGAAATAAATATGTAAATAATTTAGTTACAAATTACTTTATTTTACTAACAATACTTTTACCCTTTATGTAAATTTACTAGTTTTTTTATTGTTGTAAATGGTAAAAAGTAGGAATGTATTTAAATTGAATGAGAGTATAATACATGTGTCACAACCATATTTGGCCCAGTGAAAACTAAATCTAAAAGGACCTTTAAATATGAGCTTATTATACGTGAAATAATTAATCGTGCAAACAATATAATGTATTTAAACTGTATTAAATGTAAAAAAACATGTTACATACATTATCTATGTAATTCCAATACGACACATTGATTTAATTGTTAGCGAATCATACTAATTTCATGCTATAAATTTATTATATTTATTGATCAATATAATCAATTTATATGCATAATATGAATTCAGCTAATATTATTTTAGTGCGAGTGATGTGAACAGGCTTTCGCTATTCGATTCCATTTGGAGATGTAATAAAATCTATTATTTACATTATAATATTGTATATTTATTATTTACACTTAGTATATAACTATTTAGTTTAAGATTCCAAGGGTCCGCGTGAATATTAAAACGTAGAAAGATGAGGAATTACCTTAATGTATTTAAAACTATTATTTTAAGAATCAAATTATGTATATTTTAATAAAAACTGTATTTTGTCATCTGATGAAAACAAATATTTACTAAGTATAAAAATCTACGAATAAACTTCACACTCATAGTTTCTCTAAAAATAATTCTAGAAGGCTCTAAGAAAGTTCCTTAAGATACAACTAAAAATGAGAACAATAGAAAATGTTTTAAAACAGTCTGGAACAGAATTCCGGACAATATTTCATTTTAAAAACCAATTTTCTCTCAAGTGCAATAACAGAAATGCTTCATAACAAATAGTTTAGGCGCATTTTAGTCTTAACTACTATTTCAAACTTGGCACAAGATTGTCATTATACAAAAATGAGCATACACATATTATCAAAATATACTAACACAGTTTTTGACTAGACAACTTTGGTAATTGTAGTTCACAGGTATATTTAAATCAAATAACTCACATGAAACGGAACGCAAATGGATCGTGCACTGTACACTCGTAATATATACAAAACTATTCATACTCAGTCGCTTTATCACTTCGGTAGCGTCTAAATTGCCCTGTTTACGCGTTATCGTTACGCCGTCGTCGTCAGATGTCGTTAGCGTCCCCCACATACCCCTCGTCAGGGCTTTCCGAACATATATCAGACGCACATTTAGCGACTTGTGGCAGTGGTTTTAGAACGTTTTCCGTACCTTCCCCCGGTACTCGTGTATCTGATGTTTGAGTATCTACACACCTAGTTTCCACTTGGTAACACCTACCGGGCGCTTCTATTCCCATTGGAACCATTACAGCACACGTTCCTTTCGGGTTCCAAGCCGCACATGGCTCTTGGGTGGCGCAACACTGCACTGGCTCAGTTTTGTAACCTTCGGGCGGCGAAGGCACGAATTCTTCATTATAATATACAGTCCCATTTCCTACAAAAGCAATTTGGCGGTTGCGAGGAACTGGATATCCCTCTAAAGTACGTCGCACATTTGTCCCGTTAAACATTTCGAAGTTACCACATGGGGGCGGAGTCACGTTAAATTCTGTGTCTTTAGTGAACTTACAAGCGAGCTTTTGACCTTTTGGCCGATTATGAGGCAGTGTTTGGTAAAAGGGGCCGACAACGGCATAATTAGACATCATTGGCGCTCGACATGGATGTTTAGGTAGGCCGTAGTCAAAAGGATACCCATCACTGTCTAAAAAGCAGCCAGGATTAAGATGGACGTCGGCGGAATGTTGGTACATTGCGTTTTGTGGAAGGCTCATACTGTTAGCGGTTTGCTGATCTTGCCAGGTGACCTGTCTTTGTCCGGATGGGGCAGTAAAGGCAGTCTCTTCCTCAAAGGCGTCGGTCCCGGTTTGCGTTTTGTACACCGATAGCACTGTATTCTCATTCTGAGCGTTGTTTGCAACCGTTTCCGCATCGCTAATTAGGTCGGGATTTCTGTCTACAAAGCCTTTCATGTTATTGCTTTGATACGTGTCGTTCGACTCGAATTCTCGGTTTGTTTGCACTGTATAATGCAATGAGTGGTGCGAATGTGCGTTCACTATAACGCTACCGTTATTTTTGGGCAAAGAGCCATTACCTCGACTAGAAGGCAAAATTTGATTACATAACGCGACGTCCTTCCCACTTTCCTTCTTTTTACGACTTCTCGTATCCGTTTTAAATTTTAATAACACAACCGTTATTATAACGATAAAAAGGACAATAATTAGAAATATCACTGTTATAATCACTACTAAGTGTCTATGGGGAAAAGTAACCACGATGACAACTGGTTCTTCTTTAATAAGAATTTTAATTGTGTAATTCGTTCGAATCCTCCCAGCCGAATTCTCGGCAATACAAGAGTAGGTTCCATTATCATCATTACCGATGTTGTAAATGTACAGTTCACTTTTTTTGTCGATAACTCCGTTCTCAACGTAGAAAACATGGTGAGGCTCGGCGGCAGACTTCGAGTAATTGCGTATAAGTTGTCCTTGATAAAACCATTGTATTTTTGCCTCGGGCACAGCCTTGACTATACATTCCAGGGTTATATTATTTCCAATATTCGTCTCTATAAACGACAGAGTTGGGGTAATTTTTGGCAAGCACGCCAAATCGAATTCATCGACACTTGTGATTGTGCGTTTTTTCAGCCGCTCAGGTTGCGAGCAAATTGGCTCGACAGCGTGTGGCATATTGAAACTCGATAGCCAGCTATGTAAATCTCGCAAATGACAATCACAATTCCAATTATTACTCTCCAGATCGATACCCCGCAACGTATCGGGAAACAAATTATCGCCTTGAATATTTGATAGCCTATTACCATTCAGTCGGAGCCATTCCAAGTGCTTCAATCCAGCGAAAGCCTCCGCTTCTATACTTTCAATTTTACAATTGCTCAACTCTAATGTATTCAGATAGGACAGATGTTGAAAGCAGTGAGTTTTTATATTCGTTATAGGATTGTTGTTCAAAGAGAGTCTCATTAGGGATGGAAAAAAGACAAAGTTGCTGGATGGGACGACCGTGATGTAATTATTGGATAGATCTAACTCGACTAAATTGGCGAGGCCCCTAAAGGCGAAGTTATCGATTTTCTGCAACCGACATCTCTGGAGATATATTTTCTGTAAGTCTAATAAGCCGAGTTTGTGGAATGCCTCCTTTTGTAGGACTTGCAAATCATTGCCCGTGAAGTCTAGTACTTGTGTTTCGGAGTCTAGCGAATCGGGGATTGCTTTTAAATCTTTGTCGGTGCACTCGACATATCGTTTGCCGTTTTTCCACTTGCAAACACACTGGGAGGGGCAAGCGATAGCCGGGACCAGTATACAAGTGCTCCACAGGGCGATCAGCCGCACGTCTAGACTTCGTTTAAATTTCATATTGCCTCAAGGCATCCGTGAAACGGCAACAAACGCTTTCATTATCTGAAACAAAGAAATGAAAATGAAATATAGCTATTAATTTTTTTCGTGGAGTATTGTTTTTATACTTGAATGGTTTTGCTTTGTTCTCTGAGATCAATAGAATAATTTGGACCATCTGCTTGGAATATAATTCAAGTTGCGATCATATATTTTTTTTAAATATATATAATAGGTCTGGTGTCTACTTTAATTAATATTGGTATAAGTTGATTTGCTATAAAAGGGATTCATTATAACTTTTAAAAGAGGAAAATTCACCGAAAAACAAGATTAAACTTGAGATATTTAAGACAACGCAAATTGATGAGCTTTTGGTGTAAATGACCAAAGAAATTTTGACCTTTTAAAATAAGATATTTGTATTTTTCAGTGATAAATTAAAACTCAATGCGCTATAGACATTGACAAGGGTACGGGTTGTCAGTTTAATATCGTTGAAGATATTTGTAAAAAAGTAATTTAAAATATTCATATTTCTCAATTTCGTAATATATCACGAATAATAAAATTAATATATTAAATTCTATTGATTTAGAACGCAAAGCTGTTGGTGGCCAGGCTGAATTCTTTTTGCACACGATATTATAACTCTACATAGTCAAAGCAAATAACAACGTAGAAAATTATATATCACACATGTATATTTTGTAGTACGTTTTTCCATTAGAGCGTTGAGACTTAAGTAAAGGTGACAAACTGTCAAGAGCTCACTCAGGGCGTTAATGATTAGCGACCTACTTCCACAAGATGTAGGCTGGCGAGAAACAGAGAATCGAAATCCCTCAATTTTACTTTATGAGTGAACATACAGGTTATAAGAGTATTAATAATCGGATAATTAATAGTTTATTTATGAGTAAGGGTATGAAAAACCTATAATGGGCATGAAAAGGTTAATTCTTGAATTTTATTGCTTAGCATTTGGATATGGCAATATTTGTTCCATTTTTTTAAATCGATTAAAATTAGGGTTCTAAATTCTGTCTACTTAATTATTGACATATTGTAAACGTTACATAATTATGAGTACAGATTCTTTCAAATTACCAGTGTCAATGGCTTGTCAACATAATTTATTATCTTTAAATCCATAAATCGGCTTTATAACACGCATTGGACAACCTTTCTTTGAATCCACCTCATTTCTATATGTATCTACAATACAAACAGCGGTAATATATAAATATATAATTTGATTAAAAGTTATTGTTACGAAACTATGTACACGAAGACAAAAACTCAATCATAAAATCTGAAATATGATTCTTATAATTCATCGGATTACGATAACACTGATGAAATGTATGGAATTGTATCAATATGCCTTTCAATGGAGAAGGCAATTCGACCCATTATCGCGACATATTGAAATGAGCCGTCGACTTAATTAATACTGAAATTAATTAGTTCATGCTCAATCTACTATTATCTTGGATAAGCCTACTTACATAATATAATTATAGATTTAAAATGATAGTCATGTTAATTGATAATAATTAGTTAGTATAAGCTTGTTTAAATTAAGACAAAAAATAATGGGTAAAAAATAATAATTGTAAAAGGGTGTATATATTTTATGTATTTTCATATTCGTATATATAAAATTTATTTCTTTGAATTCTTCAATTTCTTATCGAATTTATGTCTTGCCGAAGGATGCCGCAGTCAATAGTTAGTATAATATGTATAACATATTGTTTATCATTTAAAAAATGATCTATAGCTCAATTTAAAGAAACATTTACAGTCATTATGTGTCTAATGTAGTTCTTAATAAGTATCGTTGTTATAAAAAAATATATATTTACTCTTTAAAATAATAAACCATTACGTTAAGTGAATCGAGTCAATACTAACAAGAGCGTTATTACGCTCCCTCTGTCAGCAAAAAACATAAATAGGTACACAAAATAAGTATATTTTGCTAAAACGGGCAACGAATGTAAGGAATATCATAAAAACGTCCATACGGGCCGTACTGAACGCAGTTATTCGGAAAAGAGGGTTGTTTTTTGTCAAAACAGCCTTATTTCTTATATTCATGTGATTCCAGTGCCAACTATGAATTCGTCTGGTAAAATGTAATAAGACATTAGGAATTTTTAGGATTCCAAACGGGATCACTAAGATAGATTGGTTGTCAGAGAAAGTGTAGGGTCAGAATGCTCTTGAATAATTTATAAGTGCTAATGGAAATAGGTATTTGCGGTATATTTCAAAAGAGATTTTCTTGTCATAAATATATATATGGTTCAATAGTTGTTAGTCATTTAACTTAGCAAATTCTGGCTAAATGGTATGAAGCAAAACGGAACTTATGGAACTATGGAAGTGAGCCAAATTCAATTTGTTTATATTTAAATTCACTAAACTATCTTATATTTACTTGAGTACAACCTTTTTAACGTAAATACACTTAATCGAATTCAAATTTATTCGCACTAATACTATAATAATAATAATAATATAGCCTTTAATTATGAAACTCTGTGATTTTATATATGTATGTATATATGAACTTTAATATGTTCTCACTCCAGTATATCTCGGAGTTCGGTGTGCCTCTTGGCAAAGGCCTCCTCTAACGCTTTCCACTGTTCTCTATCTTTTGCGACTCTTCTCCAGTTGTAGCCTGCTGTTAGTTTCAGTTCGTCCTCCCATCTCTTGTGTGGTCAGCTTCATCTTCGTTTTCCGTCTCTAGGGTACAATTCCGTCAATATTTTGCTCCATTTTTCATGGGAGCTCCGTAGCATATAACCCGTACATCTCCATTTCATTTGGTGTATATTGGTGAGAATGTCTGTCACACCTCTTCTAGCTCTCTAACTTTTAGTCTGCGTTTAATTGTTTGTCAAATATTATTATGCTCAGCATGCTTCTTTCCATGGCTCTTTGAATACTAAAAGTATGATAATTAAACGCGTTTAATTCGGTAGTTACTTCTAAACAAAACATCCGCTATCTAATTACTCGGTTAACATTCTAATTTCATAAAGTTAATTAAACCACAACCGCAATGTCAATCTTCGCAATTTGAACTCAATCTGGTCCACGTATAGTTTACAAACCTAATATTATCATTGAATTAGGCCTATATTTGTGTACATAGAATAGGTATCTCCATTTCAAACCTCACGCTCAAATATCGGCAAGGCAAAGGTACAATACAAACAATAGGTACGGAATGAAATGGGTCGGCCAATACTATAAATAATGCATCACATACATTATACTGCGGGGAAGCTGTTTTTTGTATCTCTTGAAATTTCGCAGATTTCTGTTATTTGTCCTCTTTTATCCCGACTGTTTATTCGAATCTAAAAAGGATGTGCTAAAATACAAATAATAATTAATATTGCGTCATTGTTTGCTTGAGCAGGTGGCTTGTCGGTGTACAATAATAAATATAATGAGTAGAATAAATACAAGAAAATAATGTATAAAAAGTTTATTACGGTTGTTTTTCTTATTCTTTTGTTTAATAGGGTTTGTTTATATATATATTAACATTCGCTCGAACGGTGAAGGAAAACATTGTGAGGAAACCGTCTTGCCTTAAACCCAAAAAGTCGACGGCGTGCGTCAGGCACAGGAGTCTGATCATCTACTTGCCTATTAGATTAACAAATGATCATGAAACAGATACAGAAATAGCGCCACTGATTTTTTTTAAACATATATATATTCTTTTTATTTAAAGCATTTTTCGGTAATTCAGTTTTTAGGATATATACAATTTAAGTTGAATACAACTAAAAGGGGATTACAATAAATTTTATTACATAACATAAAACTATGGTATTATACAATTTGTTTTATTAGTAATATTGACTTAGTTATGCACTTTTTGCACTTTCTTACTAGGGTTGCCTTGAAGAGATCGCGTATTAGCGATAAATCACCAGTTGCCTCCCAAATATACGTAAATGTCAATGCTATTTTTGCACTATCCTTTTAATACGTAAATGTTAACGTAAAATTGTAAACAACGTTAGATTGTAATCTATCTCGCGAGATTATAAACTGTCGAAAGATTGTGAACCTCAGCTTACTGCTTACAATTTAACGTATTATTATTCGGTAGATTGTACTACACTAACTTAGTTATCATTCAAACTTCTTTGGTCAATTACAGATTAATTTTACTTCCCAACAATTTCATATAACTACCGAATAATAATACGTTAAATTGTAAGCAGTTCGTTGAGGTTCACAATCTTTCGACAGTTTATAATCTCGCGAGATAGATTACAATCTAACGGTGTTTACAATTTTACGGTGACATATACATTTTTAAACCAGGCGATATTACTAAGAATACCGCCCCTTCATCGTTAAGCGAGTGCAATATCAAACTTCCCTTTTCATATAGACTTCCAAAGTAATTCCCCGTTAATCGAAGTGAGTTTAGAGTGACACGGAGAGCAAAAGTTGTAAGATTAAAACTGAGCTCACCCCTCAACTCTCAAATTTCTGATCACGGCGGACGCCTACGGCCTTCGTTGCTTGGGGTGAATTATTAAACGTATCTTATGTAAGGTAAACGCTCGGAGCTGTGCATGTTTTTATATCAATATAATTAGGTAATAGACTTATATTTCGCGAGGCTGTAATAAATTATTAGCTCACGAAATCGCAGGGGAATTTATTCGTTCACGTTTAATACGATTTGGGGTTAGTCGAATTTTGTATGATTTTATATTATATTTTTTTTATTTAAAATAGTATACAGCCAATATCACTGTGCTATCATAGGCCAATTTTTATTATTCTAAGTGTAGGAAAATATAGAACAAATACTACCTCTTTGAACAAAACCTACGGTTTTTAATCAATCAGATATTAGATTGCCAACCAGTAATTTAAAAAACTACTTTTATTTGCATTTGTCGCCCTCCTATGTATATTGTGATTATATTATATTATTTTGTAAAATAAAGAAATAAAAAAAAACCTTTCCATAAGAAAACTCATTTCTTTATTTTTTAAGATAATTCTGTTATTACCTGAAGTAACTCTCCAATAGCGCCGACATATTCGTTGGATCGATTAATACAAGTGTCAGCCTTTTCTGACCAGAGCCAATTTAAATTTGACTAAGAATCGAACACTAGACCTCCGTGTCCGCTGTGTGCTACGTGTAATAGAGGAATACTAAACCATGATGGTATAAACATTTCTCAAACGCCTTCCGTAATATTAACATTTTCATGAATGACCAGGACCAAATCCTATTTCAATTGATGCAGCGAGGTACAAATAGTGTCGAAACGGAACACGTCCGGGCCTCATCAATGATTCCGCTCTCCGGTGACTCGTATAATCAATGCTGATCTGATTCGCCCGCTATATTCACCACTGCTACGGATTGTTACAGATAACATGCCTAAGGTTAGCTTTAAAGGCCGATTTACATTATCTTAGTGTTTAGGAGAGTGCTTTAGTACAACTTGAAAGGCAAGTTCTTTAGCGTAGCGTTTACTAAAGCAAGTAGCGTTTACATGTTTCAACTAAAGTACTATCCTAAAGCACTCTCCTAAACACTAATGATAATGTAAATCGGCCTTAAGGTATAGTACGGCCGTAATGTAACGTTGGGTGACGTCACCCATACGTTGTCTATAAATAACATCGGAGTGGGTTTTCTAGAGAACGTTGAGTGTCACCGTAACGTCAAATAGCGGTGATAAACATTAGTGCAACGTTTTTCGCGTGTAGTGGTGCCCATATTTAATTAATACAATGAATGGAAACGTGACTTGGACGAGCGAAAATGATTGTTTTTTTGCATTATGTTAAAAAGTAAAGATGGCCGTTATTAAAAACCGTAAAACGGCGGCCGTTAGTTAACGGCACCGCTTTTCTAGGAAACCTAAGCCTTTTAAATAAATAAAGCGTGTATGAGTGGAGTGAAAGAACTGTTAAAAATTGCATGTGCTCAAGTAGTTTTGTCCAGAAGGCTAATAAATACGAATGCTTTTATTATGCAGAATAATTCACGTTACGCAATAGAACTAAGTTTAAGACGTTTTATAAATTTCTGTAGGATTACAAAATGTTCGCTGGATTTGAATATATATAAAAAATTGTTCGCACTTAGACTGACATCTGAAACTTAGCCGCAGTGCTAGTGAAAAGGGTATAAGAATTTCTAATACAACAAAGTGATTGATTGAGTAAAATATAAAATAAAACTTAGAATTCTCCAATTTTCATTTATAAACAAAAATGTTCAAACAAAGGCTTTCATTCAATACATTACATAGCTTCAACTTTAAAAGGAGTATTGGTCGAATGGCTAAGCAATTTTCTTCCTTGAGGGCGGGAGACTTCTACGGTAAGCGAAACATATCTATGATTCGACAAAGTGCATTATGCACAGAAGGTAGTTTTTGCTCATAAATAAAATTATTGTTTTAGCTTACACGAGTATTTTAGTTTTATAAAAATATCCACAAACTGATTACATAATGAGTTCAGTTGAGTAATGGTGGTTATTAGATTTGATTGGAGTATTAAAATTAAATTGAGCAATAGTTTCTTTTTCTTTACAACTATATATAATTTAATACATTTTTTTTCTCACACTGGTTGCCTGGAAAAGATCGCTCGAAAGCGATAAGGTCGCCAGTTGCCTTTCCTTTACTTGTAATTTTGTTAAATTTTTTATATCATAAAGCAACAAAGTGTAAATAAATAAATAAAATAAAAATAAATAGCAGAAATCTAAAACCAACGCCCATTTTGCAGCGTCACTAGTATAACATGAAAATAGTAAAGAAATGAAAATCGACTGAAGTAATAATTGCTCTTTTGGGCGTCGCGTGCGATAGCTCTTATCTACGGGGGCCGGCGTTGACAACTTAAGCCGATCGAAACTCCGCTGCGGGGAAATTGACTCACGTATTCGGTGAAAAGTTTTCCATCACTTTTTATACGGGTGTCACCTGACCATTAATCCGTTGCTGTGATTTTAACTATCTAACACACCTATGTGGGATTACTAAAAGCAGCTTATTAGGAGGAGTACGGGTGCGTCTTCAATAAATTATTTTTACTTATTGCGATAAAGGATCGCGATAAGAAAGCAAAGTATGATTCACATAGAAAACTATTTATGTATCGTATTCTCTTCACGACAAAACTTATTTAAGAAACATTTAAATTTTAGCACGCATACTAAATGAATGAAAAAAGCCAAGATTACCAGCCAGGATTATTAGCCATTGGGTAGGTAATTCTGTATAGTATCTGTGTTTTTAGTTGTATTCTGACGACATCGTTATATTAGAAAATAGTAATTATTATTACTTTGTTAGTTTGTATTAGTAGTAGCGTATGCTTGTTCTACTGTAGGTTGTACTTGAGGTTTTTTTTCCAATCCCGGTACCGAACAATAAAAATACGCAATTAAAATTTTCCTAAGAGGTAATTTTTTTATTTATTTTACAGAATATTATCATTAAATCATGTTACATTAGAAAACCACTGTGGTTTGTATAAATGTAACGATATTGTAGCCCTAAGTTTGGATGTTGGCGGGGTTTGACCTCGGAAAGCAAACGCAACGAAATAATGCGGTCGTGTCGGATATCCGTCCTATCGTAGTATGATAGTTATAGAATAGACAGAACACTATACACTATACACCTGCGTAAATGGCCAGTCTCAATAGAGATAAGCCATGGTGATCGAGTAGGCTATAGTGTTCTACTATATAGCCTATATACTATTGTTAACTATTAGACATAAGACATAGACATAACATCATATTAAGTACTGGAACACAAGTTTCCTTTTAATTCTCCTCAACCAGAGCCAATCCTCTAAAGGTAATTGAACCACTTTGATATTTTGACTTTCGAAAGATTCTTTAAGCTTCTTCCAGACTCATTTCCATTTCTTTACTTTATTTTCGCTCGTGTGGTTGCTAAATGGTAATGCAATTTAGTATGAAATGGAAGTTGTAGGGAGCGTCTAGACTGGAATGGAGACTTCAAACATTACCGCTTAGCGGCGAACCAAACGTGCTTACTGAAAAGCTGCATTTGTGGCAAATAGGTTTCATCACAATTTTTATATTTTCTTATTAACATTCATATAAATTGTAATATTCGTAAAAAGAGAAATAAGCTCCTCTGCGCTACTAAATAGGTTGTAAGTGTCATCATTAATACTATGAAATGAAAGGTCAACTTACCAAAGGTTTGGCTCTGAATTATATATTTAACGAATTTTAAATTAAAATACCTGTTGTAATTGCCATGAATCGTAAATTATTTATGGACAGCGCGTTAAAAAACAAAAAACCTAAAAAACGCTTTCGTAACGTTTTCATGCGCATGGATTCAGGATTCGATTCCCGGCGAAATAATAACCATTTCGGTATAAGAAGAATATATTTTAAATACACTTTACATAACACCCTTGTGAAAAAAAATATGCCTTCCTATATAATTAACATTGACACAATTAAACTACTTGAATTTAAGCTGTTTAAAAGATAAGGCAAACTTTAGGTACTTTTGGCTTATTTCAGACTAACTACTTTATTTAATTACATAATTAAGGCATGTTGTAACTCTCAATTCCTATTAACGCATCTGAGCTTAGATTAAATATTTAATTTAAACTAATTAGGTCAGAGGGATTATTCACATTCATTAAAATACCTTAATCAGATCAACTCTAAATATTAATTAACTTTTCCTTTATTAGCTATAAAATTTGAATTAAAATAGGAATTTTTATACAATTTGGTTCTAATTCTTCTAAAACATTCATGAACCGCTAACGAAAGTAATTAGCACGAAAATAATAATGATATTAATATTGATGATAGTTGAAAGTCTATTATTAAAAAAATATTCCTTGACAGAAGCTAACAGCTGAGTTCTAAATATACTCATCACATAATAGATGCATCTAAGACTGAATTACTGACACCGATCAATGGTCTGAGAATAAATAACTATTATTATTCTAGTGTTTTTACGATGACACATTATAGCAGTCAATTAAATAAATAAGGTTTAGGCCAGAATCTCATGGTGGATAAGTGATCAAGGGGAACGAAAAGCGAAGAAAAATGCAACGAACAAATATTTTAACAAACATAGTTTTGGTTTTTCAAACAATATGAAGTGATAAATTATACGATCGGTACATATAATATTATTTGCTTTCCACGATAAAACGGCAAGTACCATACTAATTCAATAAATAATTATATTTATTCATAATTAAATATTATTTATCGTAACCTCATAACGTATTTTTATAAATATTTTAACATTAAATACGCCAAAAGTAATAAGATATGCGAAGAGTGTATAATTAATCAGAACAATACACTAGAAACAAAAGCTATGTGTAATGAAGGTATAAGCTCAATTTTCCATTAAAATTACGCCAAAAATAGATAAACATTATTAAAAGAAGACCGTGATGTGAAAAGATTTAATTGAAGATCTCCTATTATGCATATAACACTCCGCCATATTCTCACTTAAAAACCTTTGACAATTGTCACTTGACATTGACATATTCGTTTGGAAATTGTTTCTAGAAGTATTATTTTTCTTAATCAACGTGTCAAGTCACTATTGTTTTACAGAATTTATAATTGTTAACTCGCGTGCTACATTATAATTAAAATGCTATATATGAAGTATGACAATACATTATTCACTTTATGCAAAAACATCGGGCACTTTAAATTGTTCTCTTCTTCAATGAATATTACAAGAACGAGGTTTTATTAATTTGAGGATGTATAGGCATGTTATTTGAAGCGTCCTGATATGATACGTTAAGTTCTAAATTTTAATTTTGAAATTAACAAACGAAAATAAATCATTATATTACAATTCCTTTACTAATGTCGCGAGTTGCTGAAATGTTTTCTACTTTTAGTAATCATTCAAATTTTTTAGGATATTTTCTGCAAATTAAATAATTTAATCTTTTTTTTTAATACCACTTTCTGATATTACTGATAAAGCGATAAGGGTCGGAAAATTACTTTGCTTGAAGAAGGTTGTTCGCAAACTTACGTTTCTCGGCGGCTAATTGTGGGAGGTTCAACTGTCTATAAGGACTTGGCAACTATATTAGGAGACCAGTTGGGTCAAAAAATACCCGCTTTGGAGAGAAAATGATACACAGAATAACCGATTTTTGGTGAGTCAGGGCGTTGTGGAATCGAAAGATGTCTAGTGTGGACCTGAAAGAGAGCCTTAGAAGTAAGAGGAATAGAAAATAGCTTGTGGACGGCAGGAGTAGGTGTTTAGTTGGCAATATCAAGAGTTACCACTCGAGGCCGGGGTGTAAAAAACGTTATTAAAAACATCGTGGAAAGCATGCCCGGAAGGATTCAAGCTCTTTGGAAAGAGGAGGTCACACCCGTTATTAGGTTTTTACATTTGTAACTTTATTTAATTTAAAAAAATAAAAACTTGTATTGCCGACTACTTCTTATTACTTGGCTGTGTACATTGGTTTAAAAAAATCATCAAAAATTCATTTATAAATGCGAGAATTCACTTCACGCGTATTAATTTACATGATTATAAGTATTCAGAATTATTAACTGAAATCCACCTTACAACCTAAATTTCCTTAAATTATTGAAGTGAAACTTCTTTATCGGGGTTGGAAATAAATTTAGTGTAACATTTTTTCGTTACGCGTCACATTTTTACGTTACGCGCCATCTTTTGAAGTGAAACTTCTTTTTCGTATGGGAGAAATTTTGTAGCAGGTTACGCGCCATGTTGCTTTTTGAAGTCAAACTTCTTTATCGGCGTTGGAAAAAAATTTAGACACATTTGTCACATTTTTCGGTTACGCGCCATCTTTTTCTTGTCCCTACCACGGTTGATCCGAAGAGATTCGAAGCCATTAGTAACAAAAATAAATAACAATGATAGTAATACTAATTCTATTACAATTAATGAAATTCTGTAATAATCTTAGTACTACATAGTAGTACAGTAATAAGCTAAAATGAAATAATTGTATTTGTATTCATAATAAAAGCCTTTTGTTAAACTTTATCTAATTCAACTTTATTCAACCAATTTCTGTAAAGTTGCATATAGTAGATCATTTTTCGAAAAATAAAGTCTTAAAGAAGTTTCACTTCTTACGTGTGTACACCTAGTACACGCACACATTTTTTTTTACTTGTTGTTTTGTAATATAGTGTACCTACCTGTTAAATTACAATGTAACGAAAAACAAGTAATATGTAGGTATTAATCAGAGCAATATAGTAGAAACAATGGCTATGAATAATAATTTTGAGACTACAGAGTAATCCGTGCAAATTAATTGTTTCATCCCTAATACCGTACAATTGAGCCATTGTTTGTACAAACGTGATTTGTTCCTAATTCAACTAGCTGTATATTTGTATCGGTAATGATTTTTGTATAGAAATCTAAATTGATTGCCGCAAAAAGATAATAGGAATGTAGTTTTTAAATTGCATTCGATCTTAAAACAATAGCGCATATCACCATACACACATATAGTATATAACTGTCACTTGTTTATGTGCTAAGTTTTTGTGAGAAATAAATAAAGATTATATTATATTATTATATTATAAATGTATATAAAATAAATATTTTTGTATCACGTTATTTTTTATTTATTAATTATATTGCGTATTTGCGAATTTCATAAAAACAATGATAGCGGATGAACAATAAATAATTGGATAACATGAACCCTTATTTAATACTGAGCTTGAATTCATTAGACCATTCATTCAATAAAAAGATATACACTTTAATCTTTCCGAACTTCTAACAATATCAATTTTTTAAATTTTTTTTAATTAGTTTGATTTAATTTATGTTATTATTATTAATTACTTAAGATGTCATACGGAACATGGTGTAATGGTTGCAGCTCCATACAAACGTGTAAAAAAAATGGCGTTTAAAAATAGTGGCGGAGAGTTTGTTGCCAGTTCTTGTCTTCCGTTCTACGCCCTTGATTTGAGAACTGACACTAAATGTAAAGTTAGAAGCATTTCATATACATTTCTTTTTTTTGACAATGTGTCACCTCTATGATTAAATGATTTTCGAATTTGAATTTTAAGACTTATTTTTGAAATTACATTGACGTACAGTTTGCCTTACATTTGGCAGTTTATCTTGAAGTCCCTTGTCAATCAAAGTCAACTACTTCTACTTCTTCATTCGATTCTTCTTTTTCTATCAATATTGAAAAAAAAGTTTTATATCCATTTATATTATAGTTCCATTTATATCTGCCCGAACCTTACAATAGCAAGTATATGTCTGGCATCATTAGTAGCAAATCAATCCTTATCGTTACGAAAACTTATACCTTTTGTAGAGCAACACACGTATGAGATTGAAACCAGATGGGTTGATATCGTCACATCATTATCATAACCCGAAGATGTTATTACATTCGCCGTGTGAAGCTGGCTGTATTGGAAAATCTATTTTTATTAACCGATCCTCGAGAGCCTATCTTTAAGAGGCTGTTACTTTTAAGTGAGAGGATTAGGTTGAAAGTATTTTAGCTACTTTTATGAGTTTACTTAGAGGCCCACTTACGGAGGTGTACTTAGGAATATAGAGTAAGCTTTTGAGCAGAAATTTAAGTTCTTAGGACGGGTAATAAATAATAAAAGTTTGTAATGGTTTATTAGATGCTTGATAATGTACGAAGGTTGTTTATGAGTTAGGACAGATTTTTGAGATTTATGCTGCTGGCGTCTTCTACTACCGCTGTTATGCCAATATTTTTTACCTGTAACGCAAAAAATATAGAAAACATTAACATTGTTCTGATGGTGGCGATATTCAGTGCACATTCATTATATTTTTTGACTTTCGCGAGGTATAGGCAATAGTTTCTTAAAATGTGTAGTACATTTTAAGAAACTATTTACACGATGTTTCTTCTTCTTCATTCTTAATTCCACTTTGCGCACTACGTGAGACAATGACCTTTTTAAAGTTTTGCTTACGTACTTTTTGAACAAAGATTGTCAAAATTTTAAAAATTGGACCAAAATAAACGATTAATGCAGCACAAAATATTAAACTAACCAAGCTCTATAGAGCACATCAATCATGCATTACCTCATCAATCATCGTGACGTCACATATCCGCTTTGACAACTACCCATCCGATATTGACAGATTATAAAAATATATTAACGTATCAATGTTCTTTGTGCCTTGAAAATATCATATATTGCTATAGTTAATATTCTCTAGATTAAAGAACAATATTCTCGTAAAACGACCGCGGCGATATAATTTAATTTTGTTTTATAAATTCAATTATTAATATCTTTTTTTTATTTTTTTTATTGGTCAATTCACACCAATTGACCTAGTCCCATGCTAAGCTGGTGAAGCTTGTGTTACGGGTACTTGGCAACGGATATACATACATATTATAGATAGATAGACATATAAATACATATTTAAACACCCAAGACCTAAGCAAAACACCAAATGCTCATCACATCGATGTTTGTTTCAGCCGGGGATCTGACACGATAAAGTAGAGTATGTCGTCTAACGGCCCAGATCAATAAATATTTCTCGTTTGAGTGTTGGCCTAAGAATACTAAAACCCTGTGTACATGTTTGAATAGTTTTAATACAGAAATATTTAATTTGATTTCATTAAAAAATCCGGTCGACATATTTTCATATTCGGGTCATTATTCACCTTGAATTTTTTCGATATAATCAACTGAACTGCAAACCATACGTCAATGTGGTTTTAGTTTGTTGTTTCCCAACCTTTTACTTGAAACTGGCATAAAGTTAAAACTATTGCCATAATATTAAAAAAAAGTGGCTCATACTAACGAAGTTTTTTGTGCAACTATAAAGATAACAAAGAATGAATCAAAGAAAAAAAAGTACGCTAAAGTACTTATGTACGCGCGTAAGAAGTAATAGTTTTTGATTGCATGCAAATAATTAATTACAATTAAATAATCAAAGACTGGAAAAGGAGTCATTATAGTCAATAAAGTTCAGTTTACATTTGAAAAATAAATATTCAATTTAAATCACTTCTGATTATAATTCAGACGCACATAAAAAAATCGCACTTGTATAACGAAAAAAAAAATGAAAACACGTGTTTTAAATGCAGAAACTCAAAGCATGTGGATAAATATTATAAATATAAATACACAGTGAACAGAGGCGGCGTGCGTGCCAACATGCGCCACTAACTTCATTCTGTTAATTTTGTGTCACGGTGCGCGTGCATCGTAAAATTTCACTCTCATCAATTTATCGTAACGCGCCTAAAGAAGTATAACTTCAAAACTACAAAAAGCAGCTAATATATTATTTCTGCAACATAATTATGTAATACAATTGACAATGCCATTTTCTGAATCTATTTGTCAAACAGATAAACACAAAGATACTTTATCATTACACCGTGACGTTGCTAGACTATAAATTGTATTTTTATTTCTAAATACTGGCAGAGGGAAATTATGATAAATGAGACCTGTCATCTGTAATTAATGGAAGAAATAATCGAAATATTTGAAAGGATTTTCTTCAAAGCAGCTGCAGGCTGCGGATTAAAATAAATGCGAGAGAATTGGGTCAAGTGTAAGAATCTGGGATAGATTAAGCCTTAGACATTGAACCGATGCCAGATTGTCAAACATTAGTAGATTGGAGAGCTCGTTGGGACGATTTTAGATTTTACTACTAAAATCGATGAAATCACGTCTATATGTTAACATAAAATTGTAAATACCGTTAGATTGTAATCTATCTCGCGAGATTATAAACTGTCGAAAGATTGTGAACCTCAGCGTACTGCTTTCAATTTAACGTAGAACAATTCGGCAGATTGTAATTTATCGAAGTGAAACCGTCAAATTACAATCTTAAAAATGTCAACTGTCCGAAGGTTGTCTCTGATTGCTAGGCTTTATATGTCCATAGAGTTAGGGATGAAACAAGGGTATCGGTCAACAACAAGTTCACAATCTTTCGATAGTTTACAATCTCGCGAGAAAGATTACAATCTAACGGTGTTTACAATTTTACGGTGACATATACAAATTATAGATTGAAAAGTGTCCCGACACATCTACGTAATATACGTTTATCAAAATTATTTGATTTCTATTAATTAAATGATACTAAATTTATATATATGAGCATTGCACTAATAAGTTTGTATGCTTTGATACATTTGTAAAAACTGTGTAACTATTTTAATTATAATAATATTAGTAGTAATTTTAATCTCTTCATTAAAAACAGTTAATAAGTCAAGACTAACTAATATCAATATTTAGAATGCTGCTAGATCACATCGAAGGCTACTTATATAACAGAATTCAAGATTAAAATCTTTAAAACTGCCGGAAGCTGCTGAGAAACGACATTTATCGGAAGGATCTAAGTGCTAAAGAGTCTTTGACATATTATATTAAATGGAATACGATCAATTGATTTTTGGTAAATAAGATTTTAATTATATAAGAACTATGAAATATAAACCACACTATACCAAAATATACAGAACATTTTTACAGTATTTTAACACATATGTATTTAAATAGAAATAATAACATATATATATACGAATACACAAGAATAAAAACATAATATAACAATATTATGACTATCAAATGGACGTTACTCAAATGATATGTTACGTCCGTTATGTAAGGTTTAAGAATAACTTTTTTTCTCATAAGAATTGCATACAAAATTCACTTACTGAGAAACACATATTTAAAACTAAGTTTAAAAATTAGAAATTAGAGCGCACAGATGTAGGTACATACAATATAAAATAACAAAACAGAACAGCACCAAAAATGTGGGTAGACATAATAAACTTAATCAGTCAACCAAGCAAAACACGGATGTTCGAATTTGATTTTTTACTAGATGTGGCATTGATGGCATAGTCTGATATAACAAGTTTATATTGATTATTTTAATTTTTTCATAACACTATTTTATTTTTAGTTTATTCCTATATTTATATATTTAGGGTATTTGCAAGGTTTATAATATTGTATTATTTATATTGTATGTGTAAAAATCACAATAAATACTTTCTTATTAATTAGACCTTATTCTTTAACCTTAATTATTCTGTCACATTAAATTATTTTTATTTCTAAAAACGTATTTTTTTTTATAAAATATTAATTTATTATGATATAAGTTTAGACGGAAATAATAATATTATTTTCATTGATATTAAACATCAGTATATGGAGCGTAACTTGAATGCGACAAAATTGTTCAAGACGCAGCGTTGTAACTCCCGCCCTGTTTGATGAGCGCTTAAGTGGCTAAGACTTGTCAAAGTTAACTCCTAATAAATTTCGCTTTTATCACAAATTAACTTGAACATTTTAATTACAGTTCACTGCTAAGCTTAAAAGCTCCTTGCGGCTTAAACGTGTCTTGTACGAATACGTATTTCTTCAATAAATACACGGAAGAAATTTAATGTGCTTTACATTATTCAACATAATATTTTATTTTTATAAATTACTAGCTGATCCGGCAAACGTCATTTTGCCATGTATATCATTTATAATAAAAAATAGGGGTTGATCGTAGAGGGGTGAAAATTAGGGGTTGTATGTATTTTTTAATGTTGTATCATAAAAAATAAAGAATTTATCTAAAAATTAAAAAAAATATTAGGGGTGGACTACCCTTAAAATTTAGGGGGATGAAAAATAGATGTTGTCCGATTTTCAGACATACCCAATATGCACACAAAATTTCATGAGAATCGGTCAAGCCGTTTCGGAGTTTAACTACAAACACCGCGACAGGAGAATTTTATATATTAGATATTAAATACCCACCTACAGTATTTACTTCTCAGCTCACAGAAGCTTTATATAACCAAACCAAGCTTTAGTTTAATCGAAATGATATAAAAAACTCATCAGCGAGTTGAAATATTAAAGTTATTCATTATATATACATAATAACTTGCTACTGTTATTAAATTTGCGGAATTTACTAACTATTCAGAATTTTATAAAAAATTCTAAAGCGTCAAAAATATAAACAAATCGAATATGCCAATAGGCATTAAATTGCAGCTCAAAGTTTTTAATCGTAATATTTATAGATACTAAAAAAGCTTGCATAGCCGAGCAAAAGCTGGATTTCAAATAATTCGTATTTTTATTAAGCTAATAAATCTTTCAAAGTGTCGCCGTATTATCTAATATTTTATCCCCGATTCGGGCTCGAGGCGTTATCTCAAGATATTGGCACTGAATTCGGGGAAACAGTCCGTCTTAAAAACGAAAAATCAATACTAACTAAATCAGTGAAGATTACTGTGGCCCTTTTATCGGTTTGTAACGCCTAATATAATAAATAAGCGATTTAATAATTCCTAATTTAGGCTGAAAATGGTAATGAACAAAAAATACTGGTACCTATTATTGTGAAAAAGCGTGGGGCGCTCTGTGCCATATTTTTCACAATAATACCAGTATTTTTTGTTCATTACCATTTTCAGCCTAAATAAGGAATTATATTTCACTTTTTAGTTTGATGTGCTTTAAAAGCGTGTGTTCTAGTTTTTTTAAACTATTATTTATTTTTAAGTTATTTTTTTTTTTTTTCGGATTATTGCATTGTCATCGATCTTTGACAGGTGCGCAAAGTTTGAATTAAATCTGTCCGTTAAAAGTGGGTCAAAATCGAGTCCGAAGGAGTCGGTTACATACATACATACATACAGGTGAAGCTAATATAAAGCGTGTAAAAAGACTACGCACGTTGCGTTCACCGTTGAAGAAGCTTTAGCCGAAATTGTTATGCGGCGAGCATCTAACCAATCGATGTCGTATGGTACGGCACGTTGAATGTTTCCATGTTAATTTATATTGACAAACGAGGTTATGGTGACATAAAGGAACGTACCATCCTTTTCTTGAAGCAGTTCAGGCCAATTTTGACCTCCTTATAACCTGAATTTTCAGTTACCAAGCAGGGACAGAAGTCCTTATGCTATTACGTAATTAGTCATTCAGTCAGTCATCAACTTTACAAGATCTTGTAGTGAACATATCAATAGTACAAATTTTTTATGTTACACGCTTTATATTAGCTTCACCTGTATGTATGTATGTATGTAACCGACTCCTTCGGACTCGATTTTGACCCACTTTAAACGGACAGATTTTATTCAAATTTTGCGCACCTGTCAAAGATCGATGGCAATGCAATAATCCGAAAATAAAAAAATTAACAAAAAAATAAATAATAGTTTAAAAAAACTAAAAAACACGCTTTACCATATTTTTCGTCTATAGAGCAACCCACGCTTTTTCACAATAATACCAGTATTTTTTGTTCATTACCATTTTCAGCCTAAATTAGGAATTATATTTCACTTTCTAGTTTGATGTGCTTTAAAAGCGTGTTTTTTAGTTTTTTTTAACTATTATTTATTTTTAATATATAGATTGACGTTACGATTACGATTTCTTGTAAGTGGTATTATAAAGACAAACTTGACTAGGCACGAAGCAGCTGGTTATCAGTGCAGTGTAGTCATAACGCGATTAGAATAGCTTCAAAGATTACCCTAGATCCAAACTTGGAAACTTTCCGTCATTATGAATATCGGTGTCAGGAATAATTTTGTAAGGATTTTCGCGTTCTCTTCCTCTCATTAAGGTTCTAACCATAATGTATCAGGATTAATTAAATCTTCATCTTTTCGATTTATCCCATCTTCTTAATACTAATTTTCCCGCAAATTGAAGGAATGAGGGCAAATCACTATTCGATATTTGGAAAGGAAAATTAGCCCCTTGTGGACACGATACGTGTGTGTAATTACTATAATTATAACCATAAAAGGTTTCGATTAAAAGGCCGCATGAGGGCAGTATTAGTAAATGAATATATCAATAATGATTTAAAACAATGATATTATATTATAGCTTTATAGGTAGTTCCTAATGATATCATAATAGATATTGCAAGTAATAAACTATATAAAAAAAGTTAAAAGGTATGTTTTGGACAACCTGGAGTGTGATTGGCTATATAAATTTAAGATAGATATTATATGTGTATGGTATAAAACATTTTTTTTTCTCCGCTTTTTTTTGTAGTTTCTTTTAGTTTTTATTGATTGTATTTTTTCTTAAATATTAAGCTTTATAAGTAAAGAATGTTTTGTGTAGTGTGGCCCTTCAAACACAAAGGTCAAACCTCTTAGTGGTTTTTTGGTGTATTTACATATTATTAGTAATATATTTATAGGTTTAATAATCTCGTATTTACTTTTGGAAAATGGCGTCAGATTTATAAGGTAGTCCAAATACAAAAATTTACATAACATACTTGCACGTAAATTAATTGGGTATTGTTCCCATATATAGATATCGATATAGGTTCCCACATTTTTATGGAAATAAGATTCAGACGTTAAACACTAATAAAATTTGGTTCGTATATAGGTCCTTACGGATCTATGGCAGTATTGATTTAGCTAAACAATTTCGTTCTTTTTACGTTCCTATTTTCCTAGTATTACTTCCAGTAAGACCTAAGGGCGTGCAAATAAAAACTTGTGGTTTTGTTTTCAAACCCTTGTGTTGCACCAATGAACTATTCTTTCTATGCACGATCTTTCTTATGAAAACACCGTGAGAAAACCAGCGTGTGTAAAACCCAGAAAGATCTACTTGCTCAAAATAAAACCGTCAAGGTCAAAATACACGGAAAATATGTTTTTTTTTTTATTTTTATATAACGGGGGGCAAACGGGCAGGAGGCTCACCTGATGTTAAGTGATACCGCCGCCCATGGACACTCTCAATGCCAGAGGGCTCGCGAGTGCCTTGCCGGCCTTTTAAGAATTGGTACGCTCTTTTCTTGAAGGACCCTAAGTCGAATTGGTTCGGAAATACTTCAGTGGGCAGCTGGTTCCACATAGTGGTGGTGCGCGGCAAAAACTGCCTTGAAAAACGCTCAGTTGTGGAACGGCGGACGTCGAGGTGATACGGGTGGAATTTCGTATTCTGTCTCGACGTCCGATGATGAAATTCAGCTGCAGGTATTAATCCGAACAACTCCTCTGAACATTCTCCATGGTAAATGCGATAGAAGATGCAGAGTGACCCCACATCTCTACGCAACGCCAAAGGATCAAGCCGCTCGGAGAGGGATTGGTCGTCGACGATTCGAACCGCTCTGCGTTGTATACGGTCAAGTGGAAGGAGCTGGTACTGGGGAGCCCCCGCCCAGAGGTGAGAGCAGTACTCCATGTGGGGCCGAATTTGCGCTTTATATAATTGCATGCGGTGGCCCGGAGTAAAGTACCGCCTCGCCTTGCTGAGCACACCAAGCTTTTTGGAGGCTAATTTAGCCTTTCCCTCCAAGTGACCGCGAAACTGAACGTCGTTCGATATGTCAACGCCAAGTATTCCAATGCTGGCTGTGGCTTTAAGAAGAGTGTTTTCGAAAAGAGGAGTAGCGACAAAGGGTGTTTTTTTAGCGGAAAACGCGCAAACTTGTGTCTTCTTGGGGTTAAATTGGACTAGGTTTAGTCTGCCCCAGTCTGAGACTCCACGTAGTAGAGTTTCGACTTCAGACACAAGTTTGTTCCGGTACTCATCGACAACTGCCCGAGAAATACCTGCCCGGCCAGTGTAAAAAGTATCCCCAGTGCTGTCATCCGCATAGCAATGAATGTTGCTAAGTTGCAACATATCATTGATATGCAGAAGAAATAGGGTCGGGGATAGAACACAGCCTTGTGGTACCCCAGCGTTCACGGGTTTAAGGTCGGAACATGCTCCGTCGATGACGACCTTGATGCTCCGATCGGCCAGAAAGCTGGAGATCCAATCGCATAATTTCTCGGGTAGCCCATAGGCTGGAAGCTTCGAGAGCAGTGCTCTGTGCCACACCCGATCGAAGGCTTTCGCTATGTCCAAACTTACCGCCAGCGCCTCCCCCTTGGACTCAATTGCCTCTGCCCACCTATGGGTAAGGTATACAAGGAGGTCACCAGCTGAGCGACCACGACGAAAGCCGTACTGAGAATCGCTAATCAACTGGTGGCCCTCTAGATACCTCAAGAGCTGGCTATTAATAATGGTTTCCATTATTTTGGAGAACAAGGAGGTTATAGCTATTGGGCGATAGTTGGACGGATCAGAGCGATCGCCTTTTTTTGGGATCGGATGTATCGAAGCGGTCTTCCAGCACTTCGGGACAGTGCCGAGCGAGTACAGGTACCGGAAAAGGCGCGTTAAGACCGGAGCCAACTCAGGAGCACAAGTACGCAGCACAATTGGGGGGATACCATCCAGCCCGCTCGACTTATGAATGTCCAAGGAAGATAGTGCTTTGCGGATAGCACGTTGCCGGAATGTGATTTCCGGCATCGAAGAATCACACCGCGAAATGGTCGGTGGTGATCTCCCTCGGTCATCCAAAGTCGAGTTGGACGCGAAGAGACAGCCCAAAAGATCGGCCTTCTCCTTCGCAGTGTGGGCCAGAGAGTCATCCTCCCTGTGCAGTGGCGGAATGGCGGGCTGACAAAAATTCCCTTGGACAGCTTTGGCGAGAGACCAGAAGGCTCGAGTCCCTGATGGGAGTTGGGCCAATCTCTCGCCAAATCTGGCGATGTGCTCTGACTTTGCCTTAGTGATTTCCCGTTTGAAGGACCTGGAGGCTGAGTTATATGCTGTTTTAAGTTCGCTGGTATTGGCATCACGAGATTTCGCCGCTTCCGCCCATGCTTTAAAGCATTCTCGCTTTCGACGCGAGGCCACCTTGCAAGATCGTTTAAACCAGGGCTGAGACTTGCCACCGATCGGCACCGCAGAAAACGGAATAAAGAGTTCCATGCCCTGCAGAACCACTTCGGCGACAGAGGCGGCGACGGAATCTGGAGCTTCCGGCGAAAAGCACATAGGCCCCCAAGGGTAGGACGCAAAGAAAGACCGCATCCCGTCCCAATCTGCTGACTTATAGTGCCAAATACGGCGACAACCCATAAAGCGGGGCCGTGAAGGGCGCGTAGATGGCACAGTACTCCGGACCACACAATGATCTGATGAACCCAATGGCGGGTCAACAGAGACTTGATAGTTCTCCGGATGTGAAGTCAGCAGAAGGTCCAACAAAGAGGGTTTATGACCATCCACATCTGGTATTCGCGTAATCGCAGGGACCATTTGTGTCAGGTCGTAGGCTAAAGCAAAGTCGTGAAAGGATCTTCCCGCGTGATCGGTGGTTTCAGAGCCGAGCCAATCGGCATGGTGGGCGTTAAAATCGCCAAGTATCACGATTTCAGCGGTAGGAACCCTTTCGAGCAGGGAATCTGTAGCCATTTGGATGTGCTCAATGAGTCGGTCAGTTTCAGTATTTCCGCTATGGGACCTATACAGGCATGCGTAGAATCGCGGATGGTCATCGCAGTCTACACGCAGCCAGAGGTTGACAAGAAACAGGACATCATATAACATAATGATTGAAGTAAATTAGATAAAAATGCTCTTATTACTATAATTTACAGTAATAATCGAAGACAAACCCAAGTTAAAAATATAAAATTCTATAGTCGCAATACGTCGAGCGATATTAAAAATAGTATGAAAGAGAGCAATTCGTTCTATCTGCGGAGAATCGAACCTATTGAATAGGGATTAATTTTTTATCGCTATGAATCTGCAGCAGACAGATCGCTCGTCCTTTGGTGAATTTTTTACTTGGACTATTTATGAAGCACTTCGACTACCAAGTATTTTTATTCACTTCTTTGACAACCTAATTTGAATAAATACGCTTATATCTCAATTGATATGGCATATCCATTGAGGCTCTTATTAATTACAATCTTCAAGTAGCTAATATGATTCCACCAGATGTCCCTCTTTTTAGTGTTTCTGACAAGGACATTTTATACTAGGGAAAAAGTATATATGTCACCGTAAAATTGTAAACACCGTTAGATTGTAATCTATCTCGCGAGATTATAAACTGTCGAAAGATTGTGAACCTCAACGAATTGCTTACAATTTAACGTATTATTATTCGGTAGTTATATGAAATTGTTGGGAAGTAAAATTAATCTGTAATTGACCAAAGAAGTTTGAATGATAACTAAGTTAGTGTAGTACAATCTACCGAATAATAATACGTTAAATTGTAAGCAGTACGCTGAGGTTCACAATCTTTCGACAGTTTATAATCTCGCGAGATAGATTACAATCTAACGGTGTTTACAATTTTACGGTGACATATATACTATGTAGAACATAAATTAACAGTGACAATAGAATATGAACAGATTTTGCTTGTATTTAATATTGATTTAGACACTGATCCTACTGGACAATTACTCAACGGAAACGGTTTTCAAGCAGATAAAATAAAAATAATCAATGGCGTTTCAACCTTTTTAGGTCTGGGCCTCAGATTTCTGTATCTGTTTCATGATCATTTGGTAATTTAATACGCAAGTAGGTGATCAACCTTAGGTGCCTGACGCACGCCGTTGACTTTTTGGGTCTAAGGCAAGCCAGATAAAATGCGCACATAGAAAGAAAGTCCATTGGTGCACAGCCGGGGATCGAACCTATGACCTCATGAGATTCGCACGCTGAAGCCACTACGCCAACACTGGTAACAACTTTTCAAGTACATAGTTCTAAATAAATACAATTTCTACTTTTTATTAAAAAGTCGTTAAATGAAAAGTACAGATTTAAACTGCCAACTTACATTATTAGGGATGCAACAGGCACCTTATCTCTAACTAGCGATCTCTTTCAAAGAAAAAAACAGTTAGTTAATATGTAATGTACATATACATATATAATTAAACTCCTTACTAAAAAGCAACATTCAATGCTAGACTTCCGAATGGCATTAATTGTTCGCGGTGTTCACTAGCATGATTCAAAAGGAACATTAAATACATTTTTGCCTGTATTTATGAAAATGTATCCAACGCAATCCACTTGATTTTTAAGAGGGATTAGGTCTTCGAGATAGTTCATAGTGAACAAAGACTGGTGAGTTATAAGGTATTGAATGAAGAAATAGTTCCTAAGCTCTTCTAATCCGAATACCCTTCCGCCACACTTACTACGGCTTCGTCTATTTGTTTTTGCTCCAGCGAGTAGCTGCGGCTTACTAGAGATAAGTTCTAAGGCACTTAAGTTTGGTAATTCTAGCGAATTGAGGTTAAAGCCTAAATACTAACAATTATACATTGTTCTACAACATGTATTTTTAGTTGCGCAAAGCAAAAAATTAAGGCTTAATTGAACTCAGAGTCATCAATTAATTTATCTATTATGTAACATTTGTAAGATATATAAAGTGGTGGTAATGGATATAAGTAAAGAGAACTAATATAATTCTTATTTGCTACGTGTTAGTTACTTTGCAAATATTATTAATTGTTTTCATATTAAGTATATATTGTGTCCAATGCGCACATGTAAAGAAACGCGCACGCTCAAGCCATAAGCACTGCTCTCGGCTTAAGTAATTGCTAAATTAAAGAGGTTAAATTAATTTATAGGTAAGAACATATCTAATAAGGTGACATGTGTCGACCTTTATATCGTGTATCCCATCGATTCCTAGCGCATTAATCAATAGTTACAATATGTGATCTCCTTTGAAAATAATTATGTGTGGTGTAGATAGAATTGGACCTTTATGTGTAATCTACTTTTATAGACCCTTTTGCGCAACAGACGTAAAAAACCAAAATATTTTTTACTAGCCATTATAAAAGTCTAGTTATATCTTATTTTTTTTTATAGAACGGTACGCTCTTTTCTTGAAGGACCCTAAGTCGAATTGGTTCGGAAATACTTCAGTGGGCAGCTGGTTCCACATAGTGGTGGTGCGCGGCAAAAACTGCCTTGAAAAACGCTCAGTTGTGGAACGGCGGACGTCGAGGTGATACGGGTGGTATTTCGTATACTGCCTCGACGTCCGATGATAAAACTCAGCTGCAGGTATTAATCAGAACAACTCCTCTGAACACTCTCCATGGTAAATGCGGTAGAAGATGCAGAGTGACCCCACATCTCTACGCAACGCCAAAGGATCAAGCCGCTCGGAGAGGGATTGGTCGTCGACGATTCAAACCGCTCTGCGTTGTATACGGTCAAGTGGAAGGAGCTAGTACTGGGGATTACTACTTATCTTCTTAGTTATACCGTATAAACCGTATATTGAAAGAAAATAAATATCTCTCTGTTTATTCTACATTGTTAAACATTATATTTCGTTTCAGCCCTATTGAAGCGAAAAACATAATACTTATTGTAATGCAAAGATCAAAGTCCGATTGTGATCTTATAGCTCTACAAAGTAGTCCCTTTATCTCATGTAGTCTTTCAAAGGGTCCTCATAAATCATATTATAGCCTCTTATATACAATATATGTTATTGATCTATTTAAGTCCACCTAAAAGCCTTTTAACACCTTGGACTTTCACCTTCGCTTTTGAGTGTACTACTTGAACATATCTGCAAATTTATATTACCGACTACTATTGCTAAAGTAAATATCCATGTTCTGATGAAATTTTGCCTTTAACATTGCCACCCACATTAGTTATTTTTTGTATGTCAAGAAGCTGATAAGTCTTCTTTAGCAGAGACAAATCGTTGATTTTCGGTGAGACATGACAGTTATCTAACGATGTTTTTCTTCACTGTGTACGTTTGCTCTAATACATTAAATAAAAAAATAAACACGTTTGCGTATCTACATGAAGACTTGAATTTTGATTTTATAAATACGCGGGCCAAAATCCCGAAAATACCTCACAACTTATTTATCAGGTTACGGTTATATCGTATTTATAAAATCAGATTTAGAACTTTTAAATATATTTACACAGCGCTTGCAATTGAAGCTCTAAAAAGAAATAAAGTTTCCCATTTCTGCATCATGTTTCTCTCCCACTTACTCCCAATGGTATTTTATATTTATAGTAAGTAGTAGTAATAATAGGCTATCTTTATATATATAATTCTTCTGTGAGTGTATATGTCACTGAACTTCTCTCAAACGACTGGACCGATTTTGATGAAATTTTTTGTGTGTGTTCAAGGGGATCTGGGAATGGTTTAGATTCACAAATCAGCCCGGCAGGTGGCGCTGCAGTCGGTACTTTCATACTTTAATATCCTAATAGCTTGAAATATCATGCAGGACAACGTCTGTGGGGTCCACTAGTAATATATATAACCTATTGTTAAATATATTAAATACATACATTAAATATACAACGAAAAATATATTACTTAATTCAAACCTAATGTTCCACTCACCTAGATATTATTGATATAGCAACGCTGTTATAATATCAACCTAAAGTACACCAAATATCTCAATTTCAGTCACTTAAAATAAGTAAAATACTGGACAGCATTGAAAGCACGTCCTCATTAAGTTCGCGTTACACGACACAAATGACTACCACTTACCAGTATGCTCATGCAAGCTATCCAATTTGCATATATTTTTTAAATAATTGACGTATTTACACACAAAATTGGACATTTAATACGAAAACAGTGGGACAATTTCGTTGTCCAATCAATGATGTGAAATAATGTGTCAATAAACATTAATGTTGTTTATTTTATTGCTTTCAAAGAGGTGTATGTATGACTACTACTAGACCGCGTCAGCGAGGCATGTTTCTCTTGAGAAAATTAAAAAAAGAAAGATAGATAGTACATATTTAATAGCTTATTAATAACAAAAAGTCGCTTAAGAATCACAATAGGTGATAGTGATGTAAAGAAAAATCGACAAACAATAAACATATGCATATGCAATATAATATTGTCTTTGATTGACATAACCTTTACACATTTAATGAAAAAACTGTTTTTAAAGAAAAACGCTTTTTACCGGATTAAAGTTATGTTTTATTATAAATTTACAACTATTTGACATAATTTTAAATTTATCCGACGTTTCGCGTGCTTTACAGCGTGCGTGGTCACGGTGACTGAAGACAAAAGATGTTGAATGTCAAAAAGTATCACAGCTGCAGAGAAAGTTGCATTATCTGTATTTATTTCCCCGGAGTTGGTATCGACTAAAAGATGGAGGGTATATATGCAATATATCTAAGTCATCACTGTATTTACACTGTTGACTAAGATATTGTATATTTGTGAGTAATATTTAAAAAAAAATACTGTTTTTTTTATTATCTCTAGTGCACATTTCTGTGCACTTACTAATGTTATACATTTATACAATTTATTACGAATTTATTAATAAGCTAGGCAAATGTGATACAGTAATAACAATTACTTAAATTTATTTAGTAAATAAACAAACAGTCGCGAGCAAGGGTGCTTGAGCAAATAGAATTTCGTTTGATTTATTTTTATCTTAATTTTAACTAAAGTACTTTAGTATGCTCATATATTTATTGTTAAAAGTCAATGGCCTTTTAATTAATGGAACTGAAGTTCATCTATAGACTATTGTGATTTTATACCTGGAAAAAGATGTCGGTAGCAAAAATATATTTTTTTCGCTAACGTTGTCGTGAAAGAACAAAGAAATCTCGTCTAAGCTTTGAGCGTATAAATAATCGATCTGGATTTCATTTTCAAACGAGTATATTGACTTCAAAATGCACTCAAAAGTGTTTAATAAACGGTTTCTTTTTTCATTTGGTCATAATATATTTATTTTTGCACTACAAAGAACCATTTTATACCTCCGCCGCTCTGCAACTTTGACGAAATCTGGACATTTTTGTATACAATGCCCTGATATCGCAACCTTGTGATTACGCAGTACAGAACCCATCATTAAAGTTTTTCTCGCTATCGCTATCGCTTTTTTAAATTCACTTTGATTGAGATAGGTTATTGGGTTCGGGCGATAGTGCTGACGCTGGTTTAATAAGGTCATGAAGATAATCTATGAATTAAAAGTTTACTCGTAAAATCTTCTAAAGAACTGAAACTTTGTGACGGGAACTTGACTTTTACCATTATCTGTTGTTTGGGAAAACTATCCACAAAGGGTCTTTTTTAAAAGTTTGGAAGCTTGTGTAAGAAAATATGCCTTTTAAGATCAGAGAAAGCTCAAGGTAACATTTATAAAGTAAAAAAGTTTACAAGAATATCTTTGCGGTGTTTATTTATTTAGGAGTATATTTAAATTTGATATCAAGCGTAAACTGTACAAAATTTAATTAAAATGAAGAAAAAAGTAGTTTATTTAAAATATCTCAACTGATGTATCGTTTAATAAGTATGTATCACTTTTTTTAACAGATACATAAGCGATTTTTTTACATTATTTACTAACATAACAAGACATATCGAGCACTTTTTAGCCTTTTCGCCATCAACCACACATCCAAAGTCAACTCCAAGTTGCTAGATAAATATTTAATGTTATGTTTATACTATCTTAAAATTTGGCCAAACTAACGCCGTCTATTACCACGAAATGTTTATTCCGCACCAGGAATAATTCATGGCATCTATTTATATGATTCAGAGCCGAGATCTAGCGCTAAGTTATTACTTAATTTCCCGTATGTGAAAAACGTCGCCTACAAAGCCTACGCAACTTGATCGAGGCCATTGTAATGACAGCCAAAATATTATTTACATGAACTATATGTGGCAACCAACTAGCTTAATTAGCCGTTCAATTAATAGCCTAGCGGTTTAAATAAACGGCGCCGTTTAACTAGCGGCCTGAAAGATGTTCAGCCAGTTGATCAAACGGCTAGGCAAATGACTTGGATCGATGACATTTCATTACTTGCCTAGCCGTCGGCAAACCACAACTTTGATGGTGTTTTCCAAATTTTCATGAAAAACAACAAGTACAATGGAAGAGTGTAGTGACAATAATAATGTGAATTTCACTTAAGCAATTTATTTTGAAATGAAATATTTTATATGTCATATGTTTATCTTTTTGATTTCTGCCAAATAATGACTCTATCGTACGAATGACCTAAGTATTAGCCAGTCAGTTTATTAAATGTACAACAAACGCTACGGTTGAATATATTTCAGGCCGTTAGTTAAACAGCGCCGTTTAGTTAAAAGGCTAGGCTGTTCATTGAACGGCTAATTAAGCTAGTTGGCTGCGACACATACAAAAAGCAACGTGCTACACACTAGCTAACGGTGGTAACGTCTAAAAAATTTAATATATACGGTAGTGCGTAAATTTTTAAGTCTGGCAGTTTTTGTCTTTCCATGTTATAGACAGGATCGTACTAAATACGCATTAACCGTCTTGTTGTGGTGCGTCTGCAATTACAGAAAGTCGACAGTGATCCACCAAAATCTCCCTTTATTCGTCTAAACAATTGTTTCAGTGATCCGCTCTCGGGTGTTACGTTTACTAAGACTTTTGCATTTAGCCGCAATTTTCTATCTTTATGGTTTGCAAATACCGAACTGCTAGTTATAGAGAATGTGACCAAGATAGGACTTTTCTCTACGTAATGGTCACATTATACTTTTCTTAGTATAATGTGAACATTAAGTAGAGAAATATCAATGTCAAACTTGACGCAGTAAATAAATATTTATAAAATTTAGCTTTTTTATGTAATTTAATACTCTTTTTTTACTCACAGTGGTTGACTGGAAGAGATCGCTCAAAAGCGATAAGGCCGGCAGTTGCTCCCCTTTTTATTTAATTATGTCAATTGTACTATATTTATGTATATGCAACGAAGTGTTAATAAATAAATAAATAAAATATACACTTTATACGAAAGATAAAAATTTACATACTTATTGAACCCCCGAATCTTCCATAATAGTCGATAAATGACAGGCCTGGCGATTTATCCGGTTTTCCAGAAACGTATCATTTCAGGTGACCGTAACGGAGAAAAATGTCCTGTCTCACGGAGGATGTTTTTGTTACAACAATCAATCATTGTGTACTGAGGTAAGATTTTTACAGATTTGCTGTTGTAAGATATTAAAGATTCATTAGGAGATGATACTTTGTCAATGTCTTTGCTTTCGCATTATTTGTCTGTTTGAAAAATGGTAATCCATTCTTACTTTAGTGAAACTTAAAAAAATTGCATTTAAATACAGCTTTGAAAACTACTAAACTAAATGATTTTTTAAATAAATATTGAAAGTATTTTATGATAATTATTTGATTGTGTATCTCACAATAAATTATTGTGTTCGCAATTCTAAATTCGAAAACAATAGTAGTCTATATAGATGGAAAATAATATTTGGTTTGCATACTTATAAATTATTTTGCGTAAAAACGGACACCTAAGAAAATTTACGTTATTAGGTCGATTTTGGTTAATTAAATGAATTTCAATTGTCTTAAGTGGTCTGTATATGTTAACGTAAAATTTTAAAAACCGTTAGATTGTAATCTATCTCGCGAGATTATAAACTGTCGAACTTTAAAATTAAGAAATGAGGAAATAATCGATTCGATTAATTTACCGAGAATGTCACATCACTTATAACCAATAGAAAACGAGAATGTCACATCTCTTATAACCAATAGAAAAGTAGAAAATGGCCGTTTCACAAATTGACGGTTTCACTTCGATAGATTACAATCTACCGAATAATAATACGTTAAATTGTAAGCAGTACGCTGAGGTTCACAATCTTTCGACAGTTTATAATCTCGCGAGATAGATTACAATGAAACGTTTTTTTACAATTTTACGGTGACATATACATAGAATAGTGTAAATTAATACGCGTGAAGTGAATTCTGGTATTTTTTTAATTAATTGTTGATGAACTACACGAAAACCGATGTACATGGCCAAGGAACAAGAAGTGGTCGGCAAAGATAAAAATATTTATTTAATTTTCTTAATTAAATAAAATTACAAATGTAAAAACTTTATAACGAGTCTGACCTCCTCTTGCCAAAATCACAGCTGGAATCCTTCTGGGTATGCTTTCCACGATGTTTGTAAAAACGTTTTGTGCAGGGTGGTTGCACTGATCTGTTTAGAACACCCAAGACATGGTCAATTGTATTAAGATCAAAACGACGGATCCTAACTTCTTGCTTCTACGTCGTCAGAACAACAGCAGGGCGACTGTCGTCCATAAAAATGTTTTTTTTTATCTGAGACGTATTTATAATTCTAATCTGTTGTGAGAACTTTTCAGTTAGTTGACGTTTGATGTCGCTTAATTAGAAACAACTGTAAATAATGAATTAATTTATACAAACGGATTTTTAAAAGTCAAAGGTTCAAGACTTCTTCAAAGAAGTATTTCTTTATAAAATATTTTCTCTTAATAATTGCTTAATTATTACTTCTATTAACTTGACAAAGAGGAAATTAAATCTTAAGTAATCTATGTTACGTACGTAAGTTAATGGGCCAATAAATATTAAGAGATTTTTTATGTATTTAAATCTATGGCGTTCTGCAAAAATAAATCCAATCCATATTTCAAAGGTTAAAATTCCATGACTCCCAGCGAAGTCCCGATTTAAGCGTCTGATTACACAAAATTGTACGCATATATCCCGCTTTACATCGCCATGTTATACATATATAACGCAGAATATGTGTAAAAAATTTCAAAAAAGCTTCAATAATTTTGTATCGTACAGCCTTACAGCAGCTGATTTAATAAAAATCCATTTGTGAAAATTCATTAGTTACGGGCACCTTTATTTGCACCGCATCGTATAATTTAGTAGTAGTTAGAGTTTTTGAGCAGTTCTTACATTTGAGTATTGCGTTTACAATTTTCTTACAGATTTAATAATTTATACAATCGTAGAGTGTTGGCCTTGAGCGTTTGTGTCTCAGGGTTGATGTCATGTTTTCTAATCAAGGCGATGCTCCAATAGAAATTTCTAAGTGCGCATTTAACGCACCCACGTTTACCGAACGAAAATATCGTGAGGAAACTGGCTTTAGACCACCGTTGACGCGGCGGTTCAGGCTTACCTACTTGCTTATTAAGAAAAAAATGATCTCGGAACAGAAATCTGAGTCCCAGAAAGAACTTAAGGTTGTAACGCCACTGTTTATTTGATAACTTTTATTATATCGTCGCTAAATATACTACGACAATAGTATATATATAAAATACAAGGGAGTACAGCGGAAGATTAACACTATGACCAACAGTGCCACAGCTTGCGGCCACTTGAAATTCCATTATCACAAAGCCAACAGTTACATTTCAACAAAACCTTATTTTCAAAATAACCTTATTTTTCCGCTATCCGTATATTTGGCAAAAGTTTAAAACATGGAGATAACTTTTAAGCACAACTAAAAGTTTTTGAATAGAATCAAATAAACTAGAAACTATGTACAGAACAACAATTTTCTCATTATGCATTATGATAATCGAAATGAGAAATTTTGAAACAAAGATTTTGTTTGACCCAATAATACAAGATATTTGAATCAAAATTCCATTATTTTGGCTAGGTAAAAGATACATTGTACTTTTAGTACACATGGTATTGAGGAACAGTTTTATATGAATTATTAATTTTAGCTCAACAAAATGATATAACAAAAAATTAATGAATTGCTCACGCCCACACATTGTTTAACATTTATACAATTAGATATTTAATTTGTCGAGAAAGACGCCTACACTCAAAATGGAGATCTAAATAATATTAGTATATTTCAAATAACCTTCATAATGTAAGGAATAAACAGCAATATGAATGCTTGGAAAGCCGTGATAAATGACACTATCAAGCAAGCCGCGAAGTTTATTACCTAAAAAGTGCTCCATCAAAACGCTGCTCAGAATAAAGGGATTTGGCCTTGGTACAACACCAGCGATAGTTTTAGCGACACGCTGTAAAAGTCACGTGGTACGGGGAGTTCAGTATTATTTTCCACTCGTAATTGCTGGTTTCACTCCGAGCCCACGGGATTATGTTACAGCAACAATATAACGCATTTTAAAATTTATTTTTCTTATAATAAATTGCTTCTTTAAAATGAATTTGCTGTTTATTTTAAGGAAACTGTGGCTTTTGACGTGACAACGTCTTATAATTCGATGGAGCCGGCTGCACGCACGAAAAAACATGACTCATGCGGCGTTACCTCGCTCTGAGGCGTTACCTCGCTCTGAGGCGTTCCATTTAAAATTGACACAATTATATTTATGCGTACAAATAAATGTAACTTGATCAATTCAATTGTGATTTCCATTTACCTCCTTCTCTATATCCATACAAAATACCTATCAAACAAAGAAAAAAATTTTTTTTTTTGAAAAATCAACCATCCCATCAATATTTTTTTATGACGTTGTCACGTTCAACTATCGTCAGTAAACCGACTTTACAGACAACCGATTTTTTAGTTGATAAAAATATGATTACTGTAAATTCAGTACTAAAGTATTTACGAACTGATTAGCTTGTGGTTAACATATTACATGGTATCTTGCAATGTATGCAGAATAGTCTTCAAATATTTATATGGCACTAGTGAGTGTGCAGACACTGCACTTTAGATATAGATTATATAGATTGAATATCGCGTGACATTACCAAAGTATTGCGATATGACACGCTAGACTAACCGGTGTGGTTATCCGAATCACACGTTTTACAATCAAATATTTGCTTACGAATTTGCACGCGTTATAATCATATGATAATGACAGGAATGATCGCTTTATTGCAAATAATTCATCAAGGTGAATAGCTATGTGTATATCGTGATTACTACTTTATATTTTATCCTACGTAACGAGAACTTCTTGCAACTAAATATCACTTATTTATAACAATGTAAGTAAAATTAAACTTTAATATAGGTAGATACGTTTTAATCGAGCCTAGCCTAACTTATGCTTAATATTTAACTAAATAATTCTCCCCAGTCAGGCATTCCTTCCTGCGTTATATATATAAATATATATATCTAATATATAAAGTTCTCGTGTCGCGGTGTTTGTGGTTAAACTCCTCCGAAACGGCTTGACCGATTCTCATGAAATTTTGTGTGCATATTGGGTATAACTGAGAATCGGACAACATCTATTTTTCATCCCCCTAAATGTTAAGGGTAGTCCACCCCTAATTTTTTTTTTAATTTCTAGATAAATTTTTATTTTTTTTATGATACAGCATTAAAAAATACATACAACCCCTAATTTTCACCCCTCTAAAATCAACCCCTATTTTTTATTATAAATGATAAACATGGCAAAACGACGTTTGCCGGATCAGCTTGTATTATATATAGATTATTATCATATTCAATAGTGGTTCAGATCTATGTTATGACATCATAAATGCCTCTATTACTAAAATTTTTAGTAATATATTCCCGTCTAAGCTTAATGAGGAATCCAGATCCGAAAGACAATGCAATTATGTCTAGCCAGATTCAACCCAATATTAGGTAGATACAGTATGTCAGATTATGCAGCATCCTATCTGGGTTAATCACACCCACTGACTTTGTGCTCTACTCTGAATTTATTGGAAAATTACTGGAGCATAATTTCGATAATATCATCGAAAAATTGTAGTTTGATTTTCAGAGTGTGGCTCTCAACAAGATCGCGAATAAACAGGTCAACACAGAAACAATTACGTTTCCAAATTACTTTTTTCATAAATAATTCTGTAACACGAGCTGTTGGCCCAAATAATGGTTCACGTTTTATTAAAATACTTATTTTCACGTTGAATTTTATAGTACTATGAAGTATATGTCAGTAAAGGAAGAGTCGGGACTGGAAGGAGATGAGACAGCTTCCTACCATATTCCCCAAGAGCCCTAGCGGAAATTATTTATTGTGTGACTGGCCGTTTACTACAACATTTGTCTGTATCTGTATTTAAAATTTATTTTATTTATTTATTTACACTTCGTTGAAAATAAAAGAAACACAATACATAAAAATTATAAGGGATGCAACGGGCGGCCTTATCACTAATAAGCGATCTCTTCCAGGCAACCCTAGTTAAAGAGAAAAACTAAAAAAAAAGAAACATGATGCGTGCGAGAAGTGCAGAACCAAATGTTATATAAAAAAATATATATATATAGAACCTTAATCTAAAGTAATACAAAAGAAAATATTATTAACAGACTAAAAACTTACCTAAATACATATATACTTGTTTAAACCGACTTTGTATAAACCTGGTTTGAAGTTGTACTTAAATGTTTAACTTAAAACGTAGTAGACCAATTAGTACGTTTTTAATAACTTTAGTTTAATTTTTTAAAATTAATAGCATCCAACCGAAGAAATAATTAAATTATTCACATAGGTATACATAACATGATCAGGGTATGTCGTAGAATATACATTACGATATTAAAGTAGCTTGGTTCAAACCCGGTGGATCTTAGTTTTAGAAAACTTGGAGCAGTTTGCTCTATATGGAAATAATGCGAAAACTTGCGAGTAGAATATATATCAGACTTTGTGCACGAATTATTGCTACCTGTATTTAAACTTTTTTGTATTTGAAGTGAGTTAGTCCAAAAAGATATACACTAATTTGTATAAATGTCAACATTTACATGTCTAAATATTTTATTTCGCAATACGTCAACTACTTCTAAATAATTAATGTACTTCGACGTACAAAGTATAGTCTAATCGACTGCTAATCTATGGTCTATAATTTGAACATAAAATTAGTAGTAACAAAATAGAAGATGTAGACTACAGATTAGATAATACGCATGATGCCATATTTATGCTAATCATTACTGTTTTTTTTTTTCTTTGATTCAAAGTGGCGTTTGTATTTTCGATGAGCTTATAATAATGTTACACAGAAGGATAAAATCGCAAGTGGCTATTTGATACCTTCTTCGTTACTTGCATCTTTGTGACTAACATGGACAAAAGTTCTTCATATGAAATTGTTACATGTTGTTCAACTGTCATAAATTATATAAAGCATGTGATGACATTAATTTAACAAACGTTTGACGTCTAATATAACCTGGAGTCTCAGTTCAAATCATTACTGTTCACTCTTCTGTAGACTGCAACAGCTTACATTAATGATTTCATAGAATAAGTTGCGTTTTATTTCAATGCCAAAGAAACGAAAAAATTTAAGAAACTTGAGAAAACGTTATTATTTTACTAATTTAAGAAAGCTCAGCTGAGCGTAGGATTTAAATTTTTGTAAACATGTTTGTTTCAAGATTAGTTACGCGTTTGACCCACTTCTTTTTATTGCTTGGATCTTTTTGTTCGCCCTAATCCGAGGGATGGCTTTGAAGTTTAAGACGCCCTTTATTCAAGCCCGCTCTCGTCTTAATGACGATGCGAATGACATATTGTATAATACAACACGTTCAGCTACTACGAAATATTAGACGAATTATCTACGTAGATTGCAAAAAATCGTTGGCGCTACAAACCTAATGGTTTCAGATTTCTTCACCTATGTCCTCGATTTTTTAGCCTTTTTTCCTATACCACGCCTATTTTGGGTCTAGGCCGTACATAGTCAGGGTTGACAGACGTCCGCATATTCGTTGGCTAACACTGGTCTGTTGGTTGGTATATGTTAACTTTAAAGAAAAATTATTCTTATAACATGAATGTAACAACACACTGCAATTGACTTAACACGTATAAAGTTGATATTTTGATAGAATTACGCTATGAATTACGTTAATTAAGCATCAAAGGATTAAGTGTAGTCAAAAGAAAGAAGGATAAATACTGTTTTCTACTATTGACAAGGAAAAGGTTTTTTCATCATCATAAGATTGTTCGTAAAAACTTGTTTCTAGATTAAATAGTAAACTATATTTGATTTTCTATTGTTATTTATATCTACTCAATGACTTTCAAACTGTTATTAATATACTAAACTCGTTCTTAACAAATCATTGTCGTATTTTAATCTTAAAAATACAACAATGTACTAACAATAGGTACACAACAAATATATGAAAAACAAAAAAGATACTGAGAACAATTAATGTCTTAAAATCATTGATAAGGTATTTAAAATTATTTATCTCTTCAGTTGTCATATAAAATAAACATAAGCTGCTATCGGATATAATCCGAAATATGACACATTTTTATTTTACGGGCCGTTTATTAAATGATATTCAGTCAATCCTACGCTCGGGAATCCGAAAATAACATGTGATAATACCTAGATATTCCCGAACGAAGAGTGGAAGATAAAAGGCTGCGCTGGAAAAGCTTTCTCGAAGTACCACAAATTTTCAACATCTTCAGCATTGCACGAAATATTGGCTTTTATTCCCTGTCTGAAATGGCACATTTTCACCTCATAGATTTTCCAGAATTTCGTCATGTAATTGGACTGAGGCAGTTACGGATGTTTATTTAACTGTCACAATTTCGAGAACTGTTTTAAGATACGTTTTGTGTATTGATTGCGTTCATTTGCGTTTCAATTGAAAGTTTTGTTCGCAGATTTTGGTTAATTTTGGTAGATGTAGATTTTTGTAGATGCGGATTGAATTCGTGATTTAGAATTCTGTTTATTTAGATTCTATGTTGTATCCATACAAAATAGATGCTTAAAATGCGAACGAGATCAGTTGAAGGATTTTCAAGCTTCTTTGTATTATCAGTTTGTTTTCATTTTTGAACAGACAACTAGAATCTTCTTTATATTTTTTTTTGACGTTCAAAAGTGCCATTTTAGATGGTCTAATTGAAATAAATGATTTGACTTTGACTTTGAAAATGTTTTAAATAAAAAACGATAGGCAAAACCATACTGTATATAATAGACATAGACATAACATTTATAACATACGAAAAACACACACACACCCACACAAAATAACAATACTCAAAAAAAAATTAAATAAGACATCAAAAACAATAAAAAATAATCCCTTTTCCCATTCGGTTCGCTTCAAGTGTGCAATGTGTGTGTGCTGTGTAGTGTGTGTATATGTCATTAAGTATTCCTGTGCTTTTAAATTTTGCGCTAAAATTCCAATTTAAAGGATGATAAGTGATTAACTGGTTAGAAGGTACAATTTTTTTGAAATGTGTATGTCTAGATTAATTGTTTCAACTCAAGTACAAAGTTTTCCCAGTAAGTAATCTAATCAAATATATATACAGAGACACCATATACCTCCAGTTTTTGTGATGAAATTAAACAATGCGTTCCCAACTGTACGTAAGCTAACAAAACTCGAAAACACGAGGACGCTCGGAAAAGATTTTTTCCCTCTATTTGCGCTCCGCTTTACCAAACGTCGTTACTCTGATTTCACTTGCTAATCCGTCTGGTCGAAATCCTTATTCTACCGCATTTTCCCACTATTTTTTGCTGAACGTTAAATATGCAAGAGTAATTGCATAAACGCGGCGTAAAAATGCAAGAATGATCTCTAGGATACATAAAACTGTTTTAGTGATATGAAAATATAAAATATTTTTATTTTCTCTCTGGTTTTGACATTAACTGTTTTACCATTTTGATGAGTAACGGCTCATTTTACTGTTTATTATATAAGTATTATATAGTCTTTTACTTTCACTACACTAATAAAATGTGATTATTTTTTAAATTATTTTACATTTATGTTGGAATAACTAATATTTTATATGTTTTATTTAAACTAATAAACACAAACAATATAGGATTGTAGAATAAAACTTCTATTTAAGATTTTAAGAACAAAGTTTTAAAAAGTTAATAAAATAGTTCATAAAAGGGTTTTTAGGTATGTAAGGTATTTTTGATTTTTAACTATTTGATTGATAAATGTAAAAAATAAAATGCCAACGCAAGCAAATTAATATTATAATGTTTTGGTCTAAAGGTCTGTCCAATAAGCCAGTTCACGGTCGGATGCACGGCGAACTCGTTATGAGAAAAATTAAATTTTAATCCGCGGGTTCCTGAAACATTTTCAAGTGTACAATTTACCAAAGCATTCATTAAAATTAACTGTTTCATACCTAAAAGCATAAAAGTATGTATATTAAATTTATAAATTAGGTTTGCTAAAAATTACCATTGCTCACCAACAACAAAAACCTACGTTTTTTATATCGGTAAAGTTATAAATAAACAAAATAAAATTCATATATCATTTATTCCAGTAGAAATCTACTTATGAACGTCTAAAAAATCGAATGTCTATAAATTTGCATTTACTGCCAGTTCTCAGGCCGTAGAACGACGCGTAAAGCTGGAAGGAAACTCTCTAACACTCCTTTTAATCGCCAAATATTTTTACAAGAAGCGTGTAAGGAAATACACCTTGCTCCTTGTCATGACACTCACGAATTCTATGAAGAATACATGTTGTAGTACATCAAGATGGAACCTTGAATCGGTCGATATTGATAACTACTTTATCAATATGACAGTGATACCAAAATGGTATTCGGATATTTTATTTTCATGAGCGGGAACATTTTTGTGTTTCCTCCTACTTCGATCGAATAAGGATGAACTCTTTTAGATTTCATTATTTTTGAATTCTGAAACAGCCTTCACATTTTTGCATAGGTAATTAATTGATCAAGTAATTAATCGGCAAATTGACGCGTTTCAAATCATACATTTAGTAATTAGTAACTTTAAATGAATTTACATTTTCGATATAAATTAAATTAAATATTGTTTTGCATACTTAGGTACGCAATCATACGTACTAAAATATATGAATACAAATTTATTACATTATTTACATAACTCGTTTGGAGTGCTTTTCACCAATCATGCTCAGAGAGACTTGCAATCACGGCAAGTCTTCCGCAATCGTGGTCGGAATAAATTCATTTTTATACCCGCTAAAAAAATATATTCGAAAATTAAACAGTTAAGTTAAATATTGGTAGTTAGTCGTCATGTATAAATGCTCAGACAGCAAATTAAACTAAGTAGTATTATGAGTATTATTACAAAATATGTACCTAATGTTTGTTACCGTGATTATCATTTTTTCACTAGAGTAATACATTGTATTTTAAATGCAAATAGTGGTTAAAAATACAATATATTTGTTCGCGCTATAACGACTACGACGTGTTTTAAATATTATTATAGTACGTACACATAGGGTAACAAATTAATAAATTATCGATACGTTTAGTTTTAACGCTTTATTAATTATATAAATGTATTAAATGAAGTTTACGATAGAAGAAATGCGTTTTGCATTAAAATCTGTTAATCAATAAACATTATCTTACAATATCATACACATTTAAAACGTATCAACATACCTTATTAGCGCTCATAGCGTTTGTAATTAAGACGGTGGATACAAGAGTATAAGATTAACTCAAAAATATGTTGGTTTCATTATTGGTGAGGCTTAAAACTAATTGGAGATGTAGTAAGATTTATTTATTGTTATAAAAATAATTGAGATCAATAAGGTAGGAGTTATACATTATTCTTTAATTTTTACCTAAAAGACAATGGTTTTTAATTCAAACAATTCCTTCTAAATAAAGGCCTTTAAATAAAGCTTCAGATTTAAAATTGTATGTTGTCTATACTAGGAATTTAGATACAAATCTAAGCATTTTTATATACACTTCTGTAGAAACAGAAAGATCACAGACAGTAGAAATAGGTCAAACTTCTATGAACATGGTTTTATTGTACTTGGCCGTCGTCCCAATCCCCGCCAGTATGGTAATGAACTACTACTACTAAATTTTTATATCTTTGGCATCAACTTGTATTAAGTTATTCTGATCTCTACATACACATCACAATTCATTACCGCCACTTCCTAACTTTAAATTCTCAGATATAAGAGATTTATAATATAACCTGCAGAACTTTAGACAATATTTTATTTAACCCCTGATATTTAAATAACGAATATCGAAACGATTCTATGACGCATGTAGTGAAAATCGTTGCTAAGAAAAACAATGTTATGAATTTCATTATGGTAAAGGTCAAAGGTCAATTCTACGAAGTTTGTATGTATATATTTTGGTTTAAGAATAACATTATTTCTCATAAGAATTGCATACATAATTCACTTACTGAGAAACAATATTTAAAACTAAGATTAAAAATTAGAAATTAGAGTGCACAGATGTAGGTACATATATAAAATAACAAAAGAAAACAGCACCAAAAATGTGGGTAGACAAAATAAACTTGATCAGTCAACCAAGCAAAACACAGATGTTCGAATTTGATTTTTTTAAATTTATATACATATATTATTTATATTTGTATGATACTATTAGGGGTTTCTGCTGCCAATATCAGCCATTACCTAGATATCAAGAATCATTAAATCTGTATAGATTCAATGTCAACAGAAGGCCATAGATCCCAACTACGCTCCGCATTCTATTATTCGATATGCCCATTAGTTTTATTGTACCCAGTAGTCTACGCCTTGCATATGAAGTTGCACCCTATAGACCAAGCTACCCTTTGGCAGTAAATCACAATAAGTTAATTAACAATTATATATGAATGAAGCTAAAAGTATTTTTGCTATTCGTTACTTCCATAGTAAAATTACGTCGGTCAATTAACCAGGGTATAGTAATAAAATTTGTTTAATTAATGAGATATAAATATGCTATTCTAATAGGTTATTGAATATTTAACTTTAAGCTGAGTATGATGTATTAAGTCTCATATAAAAACAACGGGTCCAAGCCCATTTCTTTGTCTGTTTCATTGATTTAGAAGTAAGTACGTCAATCTTGTAACTCATGTCGAGTTTAAGCTCTAAACTAACTAGATCTAGGGAGTCGGAGGGATCGCTAGGACATTGCCATTGATATTGAGATAACTACATCGCAATTACATACAAAAACGTAATAATGGTAACGCTTTGTTGAAGTTTCCTTACAACAAAGACTGAAAACATTCTTTCATTGCACGCTATTAATAGTGCATAAATAATGAAACGATATTGATGGGTTATTAATAATCATACGATTAACTATCTAACAGTTTAGTTTGGGAAGTATAAACTCGAGTAATTAAAATCAACTGACACAACTACGCCGAAAAAATTGTTTGTCAATACTAGTATCAAATCCTTAATTCAAGCTTTATAGCGACGAACTATTCAAGTTTAACATTCAAGAGACTAATTTGCGAGTCAGCTATAAACTTCCCTTCAATTGTTGCCAAGTTGTCTCATACATCAGTCCCTGTATCTAAGGGGTTGTAAAAATAGTTCTCCCTACTAAGGGGAAGTGCTGACCCTTTTAACCAACTTCTAGGGATGATTATTACTTGAGTAATTGTTATAGGTCTGCGGTGTGAGCTCTAGAAATTTCTACTACATTTCTGTTCCGGGTTTTATTATAATTTCTGTGATGTTTATAATATTTAAGAGTTTTTTAAAATTGTATTTAACTAATTTATAATTTTTGTTTAACTACTACTCATTCTAGTAATGTATTTGTTTAAGATAATAAAATACATTACAAACAATATGGTCGTGAACATCAATTAGTATTTTAGAAACACATTAGCAAAAAATATAGTATGACATAAGAAAGTATGTAAATACGTAAAAAAAACTTTAATTTGTTTCGAAATATTTACGTGTATGCGTTCCGAAGTTATTTTCTCGATGAAAGTTATTTTATAACTCTCCGCTACATGAAACGTTTGAAAAATATTAAAACAACACAGTAACATAAAAAAACAATCTCCACGTTGAAGTACAAGAGTTTCAATAAAGTATTTGAAAAAACAAATAAAAGTTATCGTAGCGACTCGTAAGCACTGCGTACATTGTTCTTTTCATTAGCGCCTGCTAACTTCATTCAATTAGTAACTAACTTCGGGTAACGACTGACTTTTCTATTATTTTACGACCCAACTTTCATGGGCTCTCGGATTAAACTTTTAGCACCATGAAAACATAACAAAATTTAAAATCGATTTCGAACAGAACTATTTTGAAGTTGCTTCTAAATTTTTATTTTTGCGTTACCAATACCATCTTACGTTTAAATGCAGATTTGTCAGAGTAATGGTAAAGTTTTTGAGTCAGGAGATCGTCTTTAATTACAAAGCTAATACACAAATTCATTACGTATTATAATTATTCTGTTTACTCGCTATGTGTCTAAGGATAATATTCATAGTCGAGATTCAGTGTTATGAATGATATAGAGACATACTCTCGTATATTTAAAGAGTAGCACATGTGACATACGGTACACTTAGCGCTTAGTATCGTGCTTACCCTTAGGCCTCATATAGTATGTTAAATAATTTTTCTTTAGTAGCTTTTCAGCGTGTTGTGTATACGCGTCATAGATTCTGAGTAATCTATGACGCTGGTTTACTCACGAATTTGATGAACATTTGAACGTTCAAGTATTTATTGCAAATGGAAGCGCACGAACTAAAATTTAAGAATAGCAAGACTTAGGCGCTAGTCGCACAATATTTATTATACAGGAACTACCTAATTGTTAATGTATAGCGTAATAATATTATATGAATAAATAATTAAAGTTGTAATAATTAATTGTTTTCGTAAGGAAAAAGACTGCCCACGAATATCGTTAACTTTTAACTCTAACCATTTTAGTTGCGACACCTAGGTCGTAGTCACGTAAAGGGTACTGTATTCCATACTCTTGTAAGCGAACATAAAACTATTCCCCTTTTAGGTACCCTAATTTAGATTCAGTAAAGCTGGATGTAGACTTATATATGTCCTAAACACTGTTGACAAACGCAAGCTGAAAATCAGAGCTAAATGAAAGGCTAAAATGCACAGCTGCTTTGGTGTTAAGCTAAACCTCGTAAATATGCGAATTGTTCAAGTGCCTGCTTATATACCAAACAGACTGTATGCACAGGTAATTGAAATATAGGATACTAGTGGACCCGACAGACGTTGTCCTGCATGATATTTCAAGCGATTAGTAAAGCAAAGTATGAAAGTACCGACTGCAGCGCCATCTGGCGGGCTGATTTGTGAATCTAAACCATTCCGAGATCCCCTTGAACACACACAAAAAATTTCATCAAAATCGGTCCAGTCGTTTGAGAGAAGTTCAGTGACATACACACTCACAGAAGAATTATATATATATAAAGATATACAGGTATAATTATTTCATTATGTACGCCAAGGGTTTTGTTAAATAGGGTTTTTCATAAAAGTGTGTTAGACCCGCCATCTTTCGCCCTACGTCTTAAATTATTGATGGCTTGATTGCTGGCAAAACTATAAGTTTTGGCTAATTTGGAAAAAACTTTCATAGAAACCAACGTAAAACCATTTATTATGATAATGATTTTAATAAAGGTTTAATTACTTGATACGCAACATATCAATCATTAACCGTTTTCGAACGGTTAATTTTTTTTAAACAGTTAGAAAACGGGCTCCTACCTTCACCTGATGTTAAATGACCACCGCCCATAGACACTTATACTCCAAGAAGGCTCGAAAGTGTGTTGCCGGTCTTTTAATTTTTTGCATAGAATTATAAGGAGAAGGTAGTCATAAGAAAATATAGTGGTATATTTAGAAACCGTTATATATTTTTTTTATATATTACCTATTTAAGTACCTACTATGTAAAGGTTTGAAACTTATATAAGTGCCATATAGGTTCACTTGTCGTTTATATTATATATAAGTAGTATGTAATCTGGCATAAATAGGTACCGGCTAGTACCATGCACGCTTGAATAACTTAATGCCGGAAATCGCCCTAATTGCCATATCCTCTTTCCACCTAATACCCAGTATAGAGAAAATACTGCTTTCACGTTATGCCTAAATGTACCTAAATATTTTTCAACATGCGGTATTAATAATATCTCTTCAGAGGTAATATGAGTATCATAGATTAATTTCGTATAAAACAGAAAATAGGTACATTATTCCAAAAGTAAATTGAATAAAGTATTTATTGTAATAAAGCTGTTTTTAAGAATTAATTAATAATAATAACATATTGAAATTTTTATTTAGAATTATAATCCAAAAATAAACTTCAACAAAATATAAGGTAACTTGAGATATTTTCATTCAACTAACAAAACGAAAATCATTAAATCTAATATTAACCAATCCTGAACATTCAATCTATGCCATAACATAATGTAATTTCCCATGGCACCACGCGGCGTGAATCTGTCGCAGATCATAGGTCATATACGTCTACCTACTCAATACATTACCAACATATAATACACGAAACTTGAGTGGGTAATAAATCTAAGAATACTTTTGGCACCATCAGTAACTAGATTTATAAGATCGCAACAAATTAATAAGACAACTTACGTGCTACGCATAGCCCGAAAATATCCACTCACACACACACACTATAACACACACAATACGAATAAATTCAGGAGCATGTTTGGCGGAAAATCCAGGAAAAGTCGCGAAAAACGTGGCTCAAGTGTCGGGTGCTGAGTTCGACTGGCGTGCAAGCGGCCGGGGGTAGCGGGGCTGTGGGGAGGTAACACGCGCAAGCGAACTGTTCTCACAACTTTATTTTTCTCTCCTATTGCCCACTTATCTTTGCCGATGCAGTGCAAAAGCGCAATTAAACCGTCTCAATGAATACATTGAAATTACAATATCCTTTTATGAGGTTTTAATAGTTTAATGCCTTAATATTGAACTATACATTTATAGTTCAACTTACTGTTTAAAGCTTTCTATTTTTTATAACTAAGTTGCATTACGAATATTATTATTTTTTTATTTACACTTCGTTGCAAATAAAAGAAACACAAAAATACATAAAAATTATAAGGGATGCAACGGGCGGCCTTATCGCTAATAAGCGATCTCTTCCAGGCAACCATAGTTAAGAGAAAAACTAAAAAAAAAGAAACATGATGCGTGCGAGAAGCGCAGAATCCTTAATCTAAAGTAATACAAAAAAAAATTAGTAACAAACTAAAAACTTAAAAGCTAATCTTACAAATACATGAACAGCGAATAGTGATGTAAAAGGAAACGTAAGAATTATACAAGTCAAAGTATAATCATAATCAATAATCAAGTCAATATTGTTTGATTTATTTTGTTAGTTACGTTAAAAAGCAAACAATCTGCATAATGATTATCTTTAAAGAATTTTTCTTCGAGAAAAATAAATAAAAAATCCAACTTTAATGGAATAATGTCTACAGAGCTCTCTAGTGTTTATAGAGTTTGAAAACGAATAAAGTGTAATTGTGCTTATAGTTTTAAGAGAACTAAGATCCCTCCAAGAGAGGCGCTGGTGGATCGGACGCTAGTGGGAATTAACAAGTTTTGTAATTACTTCCTTTGATTGGTTTGGACATGGTTAACCCCTGGTTCGGACATTTCTTTGATAAGTAAACTAAAGTTGGAGAACAGAACTTAAGACAACTATTATATACTATTTATCATTACAAAACTTTAAACATATTAGATTGTGAGAAATCAGAAGAATAGATAAAATTAAAATACAAATTTGTAACAAAATCAATGAGATATTTACTTATTAAACCATGCCTACTGCAGATTGAGGACAAATATTTGTTTTTATTATTAATTAACTATGTCATGTGGAACATGGTGTAATGGTTGCAGCCAGTGGCGTAGCTAGGTGAGCAACGGCCCTGGGGCAAATTAAAAAATGGGGCCCCACTGCTATGTAAACTGATTAGGTTTTATCAAATAAAAATATGAAATATACAAGTATCAATGACTTCGTTTAAATCCAGGCTTGATGCGGTTTTGTTTTCAATTGCTATCTAATTCGCGTTATACAATGAGCTGTAGCCGAAATCTTTAGATTTGACAGGATTTATTGACTTTAACGGACATCAATACGAGTGGTAAAATCAAATAAAATTGAACCACTATATTGACCAGTACAAAAAGTTTATTACACATTACATTAGCTTACTTACTTCTGATACAGCATGAATTTTTTAAGTTCTCAAAAAAAAATCTTAACTCGAATTCACAATAAAACGCACATCGATGAATAATAAAATGCACATATCACTGTCCGTCAAATTGACAACACTACCAAACTACAGAAAGAATTTAGGGGAATTCCCTAGGCATAACTTTTGAATTTCTCTCAAAAGAATGTATTGATTAAAGTGGGGTTGCAACCTATCATATTTATTTTGAAAATGGGAGAAATTTCCAAAAGTTAAGAACGATCGAGATTTCTGGTAAGGATTCGAGGGCCCCCTGAGCTTGAGGGCCCCGGGGCACTGCCCCGCCTAGCGCCTAGGTAGCTACGCCACTGGTTGCAGCTCCTTACAAACATTGTTTAAACAAAAAACTTGACAATTAGAGTGGCGAGTTTTGCCGGTTCTCCTCATTCGTTCTACGCCCTTGATTTGAGAACTCGCAGTAAATGTAAAATTAGAAGCATTCAGCATTTAATATGTATTTCTTTATTGACGTTCATAAGTGTACATTGTGTTATCTTGATAAATGATTTTGACCAAGACTTTGACTTTAAACCATGTAATTGACTTAGTTATTATCACTTTACCAAATTTAGACCGTACAGCATGACGGCTCAAAGAGAATGTTCCTTAACGAGCCGACAGCTCTTCATTACATGTTTGGCCGTTCTACCCTATTATTTGTGACGTATAAGGATCTGGAAACCAAATATATTTTTACTTAAAAATCGATATCATTCAGATATCAAATTTCACAACATTTTAAATTTGTTGGAAATGATACAAATTTCATTTAAAACTGTTCAATTATACTACTTATGTTTTTAACAAGAACCTAGAGTTAATTTAATATAGCAAAAAATCGCGCTTATATCCGTTAATAGTTTTGTTTAGTAGTTTTATTAAAAAAATAGATTTTAAGAGGTTTATGTATAATTTCAGTGTTTTTCAAAAAAAGAGCGGAAATCTGTATCTTTGAACGCTAAAAGAGTACGTGACAAGATTGTTATGTACAGCCCCTTAGATATAAACCCTTATCAACAGACTGAAGCAAAAAACTTAGTTCCGTAGCATCCACCCTGCTGAATTTATGATACTGTTATACCCTAAACTTTACACTTACCTAAATACGATGTGAATTTAAGCTCAGTTTATAAAAACGCCAACGCCTTAAAAGTCATAGAAACAGGACTATTTTTGGGACTAAGTCAAAGTGTAAATAATATTAACACATATAGAATATCTCAATAATAATATATGTGATTCGAGTATAATAATGAATATCATTTAATCGTGCAACATACATATAATTTGTATTTACAATATTGTTAACCTACAAAGTAGTAATAAAAATAATTAAATAGATAATTTAATATAATAATTATATCTGTCTCCTGCCTATCAAAAGATTTCTTTGCTGGCATGAATGCTTTTAAATAAAGGGGTTTGGAGGTGTAAATTTTTATGAATATCACACAAATCGAGCAAAATTGTAAATCTACGGAGTTTCGAACACGGTTAGAAAGACGTAATCTTCCACAATACATTAGAAAATACCAAAAGATCTACATTATTTGTAAAACTTAAAGAAAGTTATTATTTTAACGTAGTTCAAGAGAATAGAAAAGTAACTTAATATACAAACCTGCTTCTTCATGCGAGAGATGTTTATATATCTCGATAGAAAAATATTTCCATACACCGATCAGAGGAACCAAAAGTCAAAAGTGATATATTTTTATTCATATATGTATTTCATAGTAGGTACTGAATTAATTAATAAAAAAATGTAATTTCATGGCTCTAAATTCACAAAATACTTAATACGAGTATACTTTATAAACCCATAAACGCTATCATTCGGCAAATCTTATATCTGGTTCATAAATATATTGTTCAGAAATGTATAAACATATGTCTTCAGAAAATTGTGTTCGGTTAACAAAGACGTATATCAAATAGTCATCCCCATTTTATGTGAAATAAATTTGTCATAAAACTGCTTTTAGTGCAACTGTCCTTTATTGCAATATCCCCTAAACACATACAAAGTGTTATTTTATGGAGGTACGAACACACGCGCCAATGGCCACATGTAAACGTAGGTATCATATTTGCTACCATGCAGGGATGGCACACTTTTTGTTTGGAGGATTCAAGATTTAATTTAATAAAACTAAATCTTGAATACATGCTACAGGTTTAAGGTGAAATTTATAGATATTTAAATCGAAACGTAGTAAACTTATTTGATAGTTATCTATGCTTATTTTTTCAATTCCTTTCCTAGGAAAATAAATGCTATATTACTTAAACCCGTCGCCTTGGTGTTTGCTGTACGCGACTTTATAATTGAAGTTATACTTCTTTAGGTGCGTTATGAAAAATTGATGAGAGTGAAATTTTGCACCGTGACACAAAATTAACAGAATGAAGTTGCCCACGGAAGATGCTACGGCATTGGACATAATTTAAAAACAACATTCGAATAATAATAGAATTTATGTTACACTTAATGTAAGAAAATAATAATAAATATTTATTTATTTAATTTTTCAAATGTAAACTGAACTTTATTGACTATAATGACTGTTTTTTTATTCTTCAGTCTTTGATTATTTAATTGTAATTAATTATTTGCATGCAATCAAAAACTATTTTTAATAATGCCAATGAAGTATAACTTACATAAGTACACGCACCTTTTTTGTTTTATTTACTATGTTTTGGCATTCTCATGGAAGTAGTTTATTATACACACAGACACTACAGACAGAAACTTTACTGTGTTATTTTGATAGAGAATTTTATATTATAATACAGGACGTATTATATATTAAATCATTTTATTTATGTCGTATTCAACCCGTAAAATATCTAAACGTACAGTAAGCGAGTTCATTTTACACTTCGTAAAGATGACATGCCTATTATTATATGCATTTTTATTTGTGGTAACCCTATTTATTTATGATTAAAAAGTCATGTATGCAGTCGTCAGTTTAGGGCTACACAGGGGCCGACTGTGAGCAGACGGCCTCTCATAAAATCCATTTTGGTGGCGTCCGCACCACTGCACGTTTAGGGTAGGTAGTAGAGAAATTTAAATCTGAAGTCTTAATTTAAAGCAAACCATAGTTTAGATAAGTATTTTTTCATTAAATTAAAACGGCTTTTAACATATTTTTGTTATAACAAAGCAACTTTCTATAGTTATTATACGACTTTAAGCCGAAGGTCTAAACATCAATTTACACATTTTATATAAATTCAGTTTAACTAACAGCTGTAATGTTAGATAATTCATTGATTTACGAATATTTATTATGAACAAAATATCACAATTATTAATATAGTATTAAGAGAGCAGTACATATTATCTTGTTCAATTAATGGTCTATAAAATGGTGACGCCATAAATTGCCGGACAGCACTATTGCGAGACGGCAGCCTTTTATGGGATGACGCGCTTAATGTGTTTGTCAAATGCAATTAAAGCTGAGTTTGGACACTCGTAATTGTGTATAGTTAACACACGAGAAATAGCTAAGTTCTCGTGAATATTATGTTAGTATGAATGTAGCATCTAGCTACCTGGTTGGGGTCGATCCATAAGGGCTATTCGACTTGTAATGATTCACTTATTTAGTGCGATGTAGAGTTGTTATTGTTTATTGCTAGTTCTTCTCGTACGTTCTACGCCCTTGATTTCAGAACTGGCAGTAAATGTAAAGTTAGAAGCATTTAATATCTATTTCTTTATTGAAAGTATACAGTAAATATAATTAATGGCTGATTAATTAGAGTAAACAAAAGAAGTATGTGGAAATGAATTACATTGTTAGTTTAGATTTATGTGTCATAAATGAATGAGTACGGCTGTTAGTATTAACCACTTAATCCATATTTTAGCTTTTCCGATGTCTTCTCGCGACACTGAATGGTAATTAAAAAACAGTTTGAATTTATTAAGGAAATTGTAAAGTTATAATTTCCGTTCCCAATATCCTCCTTCAGAAGTCAAATAATATTTGAAAAGAAGTAATTAGTCCAAAAGACTCAAGCAAAGGCTTTGAAATACTTCTATTTATACATACTGACGACTCATTGGTCTAGTGGTTAGTACCCCTGACTGCGAATCCATGGGTCCCGGGTTCGATCCCCAGCTGAGACGAACATCGATGTGATGAGCATTTAGTGTTGTGCTTGGGTCTTGGGTGTTTAAATATGTATTTATATGTCTATCTATCTATAATATGTATGTATATCCGTTGCCTAGTACCCATAACACAAGCTTCACCAGCTTAGCATGGGACTAGGTCAATTGGTGTAAATTGTCTTTAAAAAAAAAATACATATATTATTCATACCTGATTTGGTTTTTCATTTATTTTGGCGTCTAGACGTTCTTCGATTTCAAATAAAACATGAAAACTGATTTAGAGAGCGTGCGTCCTGAGGGGTGAGAATGTGAAACGAAAGACGAAATGGCGGCACATTCCCCTTGCTTGTGATTGGTCAACTGCATTGACATATGACATCCGTCAATTACAATGACACGCAAGGTTTTGTCTTCTGTCATATTAAAACAAAAACGTAACTATTTTAGACTACGAAATTGTTATCGGTAGAACGTGTTTGCCGTATGTGTCTAAAAACCAAGCGTTTTCAATCGCAATCATGCGCAACGTGTCTTATTTCATTGATGAATCCTCTTATATTGTATATTATCAACTCCTTGTTAAGGATAAGAATAAATATAATGAACCTTTGCCCTACAGAACGCGGCGTAAACTACTGTGGAGATCCTTTGTACTCGTATTGTATCCTCGTTAGTATACACTCGTTCATTGCATTTTATTCAATTCAAACCCATTGATTCTAACTGTAGAATTTTTCAATTAGTTTTATTGTAAAAAGCAGCGTTATTTACACTCTGCCTATAAAGTTCGCTCATAAATTTTGTACGATTTACAACCCATTTTTTGCAACTAACTTATTTTTCATTTCTATACATTTATAGCCTTTTTCGCCGTTTTACATTGAACATTAACTTTTATATAAATTTTACAATGTAATTGGGAGCACAATGGGGACTTATCATTGGGCCAATTGGGCCCACGAACAAAGAAACATCTTTAGTACATAACTCAAACGCAGAACCATAGGATTGAAATACGCAATAGACTTAGCTCATCACCCATATAACTACGTAAAATATAGAGAAATATTTGGTTATCCGTAGGTCCAGAATTGTGCGATAAAAGTAACAAGAAAAAATACTACTTTGTTTGAAGCTTCAAAAGTAACCTGACATAACACAGATAGTATGAAAGGCTATATTTCACCAAACTGCTGAATTTGTTATCAAAATGGGTAGGGCGTGGACAGGGCGATCCGATTCAATTTATTTATTCAACCAATAGGCCGCTAAGGAGCCCTTATATGTCGGCAGGAATGCGACAGTCTGCAAAAAGGTTTTGCTGTTTTTAGTTCACCAATAAAAGTCATGAATTAACATATAACTTCTGAAATCAACATTTACTACTCAAATGTTTATTTAAGTATACAACAAATTATTTCATTTGGACCGACATGATAATAGACATCCTCTACGAACTCTATGAGGCACTTTTTAAGTGATTTACACCAACAAATAGATATAATACAATGCGATTTAAAATGATGGAATATACTAAAATAAAGTAATAATCCAAAGACAAATTGAAATGCCATTCATTTTTCACATGTCATTGGATTTTGACAGACGTGATAATTGACAGTCTATGAATTATATGAACGAAAACATAGCGGGTTTTGCTTTTCTTGGAATATTCAATAGTGACACATTTTGCTTCTGTTTCATTTATATTTTTTAAGGTAAGTAGGTTGTGCTGTAACAGCTAAGCCATGTCAAGTCAAAGTATACTCGTAGTAGGGTATACCAATAATGTGGAGTATTTCCTAAAAAGTACGTGTCATATAATATTATATAGACACCCCCTATCGTGGGATTTCTATTGCGTACCTTAGTAAAATGTATTATTACATACCAATTACATTATTGACCTTACTTATCGCAGCACAATAACATAATTTTGTATATATGAACCAGAATGTCAAAGTTTAAACAAAACGAAACGATAAGATAATATAATGATTGCGTACTTTAAAAATATAGAGCCCATTTAATAACATTTAACATTTTGAACACAGTTTAATCAGTTCCTTATAATCCAGTCGCTTTGTAGTAAGGTAAAAAGTAGACAAACAGAATAAGCACAGACGAAGAAACTCGAATTAAGAGTTTTTTCCCTCACATTAGCATATACAATACTTAGCTACATAAAAGTTATTATTAATTAATATAACAATAGATCCTCTGCGGCATTTTCTGCAAGTCTCGTTGGAAAAAATTAACTCAATCGAGTCGCGATCACTTGCCAGCGTGGAGCAGGCCATTACTTTATTTTCTTATTAGCTTCAACGATAGAAGTGTATTTCTTTTCTTTTAGAATGGACGAATTACATGATATATATTTCTAGTATCAATATAGTCCAGATTTATTTGACAAGTATAGAAAGAAACGCGAATTTATTACATTATCAACATGACTTTTCGGGTGCGTTTCAATAGTCGTAGTCAACAACAGATTTATGTATAATAAATAAATTACGTTTAAATCTGTTAAGTGGGTTTTATTTAAATGTATAGTACTGTCAGCTTAATTTAAGATATTTGCCGTGATTAAATACGGACATAGCTATCAACTATCTAGCAAGAACAATTGCATATTTTTTCCACATCTACACATAATATCACATAATTTTAAAGCTACAACGTCCTTATCGATTCTGTAACATTCCTATTATCATTTAGGAAAGAACTCATTACTGCCACTTAAGTTGAATTGCTCACAGCATTAAGATAAAAATTGAAGGTATAAATTTAGAATACTGAATGGAATAGAAGAAAGCTTGCTTTATATTTTGTTTTTTTATCATGTTTCACCACATAAGAGTGTCGTGCCCTAACGGATCGCGTCTCGCGTCTCATTTCAAACTCTTACTTCTGTAGACTTGGTTAAACAATGCAGATAAAGGAGAAGAAATTGTTTTGTGCGTCTAATTTATTATTGTTATTATCTATAATGTAAAAAAGTACGGTAAACACAAAAATACTTTATTACTAAATAAACTATATTATTTACAGAACAAAGTAACGCGAGATGTTGAAGGAAACACAAAGATTTCGTCTAAGTCAGGGCGCTTCTGTAAATATCATAATTGCGTATATATTATTATCATCGTAAAAACACGTGTATGCAGTTCCTGTGTTAATTTTAATAGCCGACGCAGAGGAGAGTTCATTATCTCTTGTGCCGAAATAACTACAATGTAGGAAAACCTTTTTATTTTATATAGAGCAGTGTTGGTCAAGTGGGTTCAGTGTGCAACTCTAAAAACGTTACGCGTAACGTAAAATAAAAAACTTGGCGATAAAAAGAGTGGCGGAGAGTTTATTGCCAGTTCTTCTCTTCCGTTCTATGCCCTTGCTTGAGAACTGGCAGTAAATGTAAAATTAGAATCATTTAATACATTGTGTTACCTACATGAATAAATGATTTTTGACTTTGACTTGACTTGACATACCTGAGGTCGTTGGTTCGATCCTCGGCTGTGCACCAATGGACTATCTTTCTATGCGCATTTAACATTTGCTCGAACGGTGAAGGAAAACATCGTGAGGAAACCGACATGTCTTAGACCCAAAAAGTCGACGGCGTGTGTGACTGGAGGCTGATCACCTACTTGCCTATTAGATTTAAAAATGATCATGAAACAGATTCAGAACTCTAAGGCTAAGACCTAAAGAGGTTGTAGCGCCACTGATTTTTTTTTCATATACAAAAGTAACGCCTGCTATTTACTATTGTATAATGTGATCATGGAGGCATAGGTAAAAACTGCTTATAACTGCAGTAATTGTATACTGAAGTTACATAAGAGATAAAATAGTATATCGGAGTTAGATGTAAGTTATTTAATTTTAATACATATATAAATTAACTAGTGAATTCGTATAAATTATTAACAAGGTAACAGGCTGATCCTCTTGCGGTGACTGCACTCGCTCAGTTACAGCTTTTGTCTTTAGTTCGGAAACTGACCGGAAATAATTATATCCCCTTTGTCTGATCTTTACTTACTTAACTACACAGCAATTATATTAAGCTTGCGAAAGTTAAAATAGTCTAATGTTACAAATTTGTAGAACAGACGAATCACCTAGGAAGTTTTATTTAATTAATACATTTTTATTTATATTATTTAAAAGTTACGTTAAATATTTATTTGTTTTGGGCACATTTTGCGGCGCACTACTGCTATGTGGATTGTGGAACCAGCTGCCATCGAAGTATTTCCGAATCAATTCGACTAAGGGTCCTTAGAAAAGGTGCTCACAATTCCTAAAGTAAAGATTTTGGGTGCGATTTTTGGTGAAACGTTAATTTTATTGGTACGTAATTACACGAATTCGTCTGACGCGATGCCCATTTGGAAATTTTTACAATTCTCAACAAAATGATATGTTTGGCATGTTAAATTAATTGAAATATGTTAATTAAATTAAAACAGTTCTCAACAAAATGAATTTTTTGGCATGTTAAATTATAGAGCAGTGTTGGCCTAGTGGTTTCAGCTTGCGACTCTCATCTCTGAGGTCGTAGATTTGATCCCCAGCTGTGCATCAATGTACTTTCTATGTGCGCATTTAACATTCGCTCGAACGGTGAAGGAAAACATCGTGAGGAAACCGGCTTGCCTTAGACCCAAAAGTCGACGGCGTGTGTCAGGCACAGTAGGCTGATCACCAAATTGCCTATTAAATTGACATATGATCATGAAGCAGATACAGAAATCTGAAGCCTAGACCTAAAAATGTGCAGCTTTGACTACTGCTAGTACAGTCCGAGTTATTCAATATTCTTCATAAAGCGTTTTATTAGAAAATCTTTAATATGAATAGCGTCTGCGCCTTGAGTAATCACAGCTCCGTTTTATAAGAAAACGAATATTCAAAAACCATTTCAGCTGTATTTAAGCGATTCTTACGTGAATTAGTTTAAAATTTGTATAAAGAAACAAAATTTAGATAAAAAAAGTAGTTCTCGAACGTATTGAACATCTTTTAATAAGAAATAGTAAAAACGTATTAAAATAAGTAAAAAAAGAGAAAGAAATCTCTTATAAACGTATCATATATTTAAACTATATTTTACCCTGGGGGCTTAGTCAAGATGCCTTAACAGTATGTATATGTATGCATGTACAAAGTCGAAAACTAAATTTGTATGAAATTTTGTCGACACGAACTGTCATTTTCATACAAATACAACAACCAAATTTTTTACTTTCTACATACACTATTGTTAAGGCAACCCACTTGCATAAAAAAAGATGTCCATTTCGTTAGTGTATACAGTACCTAAATCTTATTTCTACTTTGCATTAGTATTCATTGTAGATCGTAAATTAGTTACATACACTTCATTTGATTCAAAGGCAACTTACAAAATAACTCTGGGCGTGTTATCTCTAGCTTTTTAGTACATTTCTCTTAACTTATTGTTCTTTCTATTCAATAATTTCCTTTATAATGCAATTTGGGGTATACAAATCATAGTTATAATTTCAGATGAACAAAGATGTTCATTATATATATATAATTGAAGTCAAAGTCAAATCATTTATTTCAATTAGACCATCTAAAATGGCACTTTTGAACGTCAAAAAAAAATACAAATCAGATTCTAGTTGCCCCTTCCAAAAGGTAGTTTCGTGTGGAGAAGAATGGGCAAGAAACTCCACACTTACTCTTTTAAAATAGGTTTACAATATTTTGTTACATTTGTTAAATAATTATATGTAATTGAGTCATTACCTTGAGATCTGCACTATAACATTAATCCTTTATAGAGAGGGGACAGTTGCTTTGCAGGTAACCGGATCACACAAATTCGCACTACATATGATAACGTAAGTAAATAAGTTACATATATAATAGCCATAATCCATTCGGTCATCAAGACAACAATTACATCATAATAATAATCATTTAAATAAGTTTACCATAAATACAACCGGAAGCGATTTCACTGTCCTATTTGAAGTGCAGCTTTCGAACCCACTAGATTTTAGTGCTATGTACGGCTTTGACCCCCTTGACGGCGAAGGACCATCACTCATACGCGAGGAAACCTACCGCGTGGGCTCTGAAAAATCAATAAAGGACAAAGGGCTGTACAAGTGTACAGTGTAGTTAATGCGGAAAGCAATACACAATTTAATGGATGACTACGTTTGTTAAGTCTGGCAATCTGAGAAAAGGCAAAAACTTGCAGTTAAATTAATTGAAAAATGAAACAGTTCCCAAAAAAAAATTTTTTTGCATGTTAAATTATAGAGTAGTGTTGGCCTAGTGGCTTGCGTCTCTCACCCCTGAGGATTCACCATGGGTAATGGGTCATGGTCATTCATGCACAGTCGGGGATCAAATCAACGATGATCAATGTCCTTTCTGTGAGCGCATTTAACATTCGTTAGAACGGCGAAGGAAAACATCGTGAGAAAACCGACAAAGGGCTGTACAGTGTAGTTAAATTAAAGCAATACACAATTAATGGCTGACTAAGTTTTTTAAGTCATGGCAATCTGAGAAAAGGCAAAAACTTGCAGTTGCGTTGCGATTTTCTATTCTATATCCTTAATTAAATGCCGAAAATATTTAACATATTATTATTTTTTATTAAGGAAACAATCAAACAAAATGCGTTTTACGTTATATTTTCATCTCATAAAGATTACAAGGCTTTTCAATAGAAAGCGTCGGTCCATTTTGTAAAAATGAAAAGTATTCGCGTGAAACACGGCTTCTTTTGTATTGTTTCCTTTTATTTGAGAAATTATATTTGTTGGTGCGATAATGGCTCAAATGTATTTCGTGAATAACTTTTTTAACTATTTCGAGGATTTTATTCAACTGTTTCTTTTAGACGATAAATACTTTGAATGTTACAGCTTGATTTAAATCTCTCTTGCAAAACAATGTTTTTACGAGTAGATTTTTATAGCATAATCGTTATACAAATATTCAAAAGGTGATGTGTTATGTTTACTTGTTGAATTTAAAACTTAATTTTGTACTGTTTGTAACGGTATAGTAGTCAAAAGATCTTTAAAATACTTGAAGAAAAAGAAAAGGTCGTTATTTTTTCATTTAGTTTTTGAGTCAAAATGTTTAAAAGACTGTGTGTTGTAATATTATTAGTGTCATCTCTTTTAAGATGTTTTATAAATTAATTTATTTCATTCTAGTTTTTGTCCTTATATCGATAAGATTACTTTGTATGCACAAAGAAAAAAACATAGAAACGATGCTGCATACTTAGTAAGTATTTGTATTATTTTATTGCTAACCTAACTTTAAATTAGGTTCCCAAATATGTATGTCATTTAAGTTAAATATTTAATTCACTAGTAGGTTAAGCAATATTTAAAAAGTTACCTCCACATACTAATATTATTTCATTATTCTCCCTAAGTTCATCTATATTTAAATGAACGAATGCACAGGTCCTAATAAATTTCCATTCGCATAGCTCTTATATTTAATATGAAAGTAAACGATAAATATTCAATGGAAGTGCATGAATAATTAACGGCTGAGATAAAACGACTTCATTAAAACCCTCTAACGATATTGGCATGCTTTACACGAGGGGAAATGCGTTCAAATTAACTTTAATTTCTATACAAAAGTTCTGCTTTAACGATATGATGATTCTACGATGTTAAGTACTACTTATAGTAATTTTTTTTTAATAAATATTTTGAAGTAGATTTAAAAAAGCATATTGGTTATATATGCTGCGGAGAATTGTTAAATACTTTAGGGGTCTTATTTAACATTTCAAAAAGGCAATTCTTGAATATTTTAGGCTTCTATTAAGGTTAAAATTTTGAATTGTATTCTGAGAAAGTCAACCAAACTAAATACTGTGAACAAAATATGAAGATATAAAATGCCATCCAATGTATCAATAAAAGTTCTGAAGTAAAACCTTACAAATAGTATTTTATATTTACAAAATATTCCTCGAAGACATATGAATAAACATGAAAGCTAGAACTCGGCTATTTCCTCCGAGAGGTCCGCGCGGTCCTGCGCGGTCAGCTTATGAATATTATATGAATTTCACCGAGATACCAATACTCCATTACTGTGCTACGTGTTCATGTGAGACATATAATATCTTTAAAAAAAAAAGAAAAAAGAAAACTCTTCAAATACTGTACTATTTACGTATCATTGTCTGTATTGGTTATATTCTTAAATTATTATTCTAGCGGTTTTTGTTTGATCAGTATCATAAATGATTAATGTGATATATATATTGTTTAGTTCTAATTTAAATGCTTAAGTAATTGGAAGTTAATTCGTTAATTATTTAATTTATGCTTGTAATTACAATGTCTTATCTCTACTTAAAGTTAATAAAGAGTTTGGTTGAAAGCGCTAATCGCAGGAACAGTTTGAATTAAAAGACATGTGTTGGATAGTCCATTTATCGAAAAAAGCTATCACGATATTAACGCGGGTGAACACAACTAGTGCAGCATTCTCGTATGTCTAATGTTGGGTGGTTTACAGATCGTATGTAGGATTAAATTAAATATAACATTACCTGATACTAATTTACTAGAAATAATACAACAAACAACTATATATTTTCATCATTCAATTGTTATTATATTGTCATTCTCGATTAATATAAACAGCGTTGGTAAACTTCGCTTCAAACAGCAATCAAAATACTTAATCAATCTAAATAGATGTATTTTTAAGTATAATAGCGAAATAAAACTGGTACCATTTCAGGGCGATACATGTAGTAGTCAATTAAACACTTTCTACAAGTTTCTATTCACACCGCCGACAGAATTATTTTCATAACGAACAATGTGGTATAGATTGAAATGTAATTTATCTAATATGTAAAATTCTGGTGTCACAATGTTCGTACCCATACACCTCCGGAACGGCTCGACTGATTCTTATGCATATTCAGTAAGTCTGCGAATCGGCAAATCCCTAAGTGATAAGGGGTGTTCACACCAAAAATTTTATTTTTTATTTTTTAGACAAATCTTTTTGTTTTTATTTTTTATGATACAGCATACAAAAATACATACAAATCTTAATTGTCACCCCTCTAAGATCAACCCCTATTTTGTATTAATTATAGTTATTTTTATTTAACTAAAAAAAATGTTTCCTAGAAATAATATACATGGCAAAACGACGTTTGCCGGGTCAGCTAGTTTTATATAAAATAATTATGATACGTAATATACGAACGACGGCCCAAGCTAAAGGTCTGAGTTTTGCAAGAGACGCCAGTGCTCTAGTAGTGGCAAAAACGCTTTTTCAAAGCTACGCTCGTCAAACAGCCCGAGCTGAGCATTATCATTAACGGAGATTCCTTTTTTTAAAAAGAATCTACGATATATATTTCATTAAAGATGTAATGAGTTTGAATTCAAAATAATGGTTCGTAATGTTTTATATAACCTACTTTAGTTACCTAAACGCTAGTTACAGATAAGTTTGCTTCAACTAAAAAGTAATCAATGCTTTTCAAACAGACTTGGTCGGGCGCCAAACTCAGCGGTGTTCTAACTATCTAACCGAGGCCTTGCCAAATTGTAGCTTAATGCTTGATGTGTAATTAATCTCACAAGAGCGACCTTCACCTTACAATCCATATGGACTGATGGATGTGGACGCGACATACCGAAACGTTATGTCATTAACTTTTTGTTTTCCTTTTATTGACTTCCGTAATGGAGCAAACATATTTATGTCTAAATATAGCGATAACCTTCTAGCGTACACCTCATCTATACTAATGAAAAGGAAATAATTTGTATACTTGTAAGGAACTCAAAAACTATTGACCGATTTTTATTTTGTTTTGACCATAGATTAATCAACACAATCTCTGAGGCTACATTTATTTTAATAAAATATTTAAAATTCCAGCCAGTTTCTCAGAAGCAATTTTTATATGAACATTAAAAACAGAAGGCATCGATTTTTATGTACAATCAACATGTGAATTTATTTAACATTAGTAAAGTATTATTGTAAATCCTAAACTTAACTTTAGTTTGAGTTTATTTTATAGCGTAGGAGAAGGAAATGAGCCTACGCGACGCCCAAAAAGGCCAGTCTTCGCTGCCCATGAACACCCATTTTAGTGAGTGCGTTGCCGGCTTTTGAAGAAGTATGCTGCATTTTTAAACAGTTGAAGGTCGTATCTCTTAAGAAAACCCCCACCTGGAGTCGATTCCAGAGTTTGCTAGTTCGCAAAAAAAATTGTCTTGTGAAGCCGACCGTGGAGATCTCCAGCGATCAACTTTTGAGTTAAAACGGCTCGTACGCTGATTAAATGAGGCAAAAGGGATCAACCAAAACAACTCTTCAGATCTCTGTTCATCACTTTGTAGAGTACGCATAGAGATGCAATGTCGCTACGTAGAGAGGGAGAGAATCAAGCCGATCGCTATAACAATTATTTATATGTATGCAATTCAAACTAGCTCCATAGGAATAGTTTAACATCGTTAAGTAAGCGGCTTGTCTTTACAGAACTCTTATAAAGAACACACCCAAATCTGAAGTTAAAACCAAGAGTCGTATGACATTTTTTTATCATACGTAGAATTTTTTATCAAATATGTAATTGTATTTAATAAAACAATTTTTAACCCGATTGAAGTTATTAATTATTATTCATAATTTTAAATTTAACCGACTATTCGCGTGCTTTACAGCGTGCGTGGTCATGGTGACTGAAGACAAAAAGTGTTGAATGTCAAAAAGTATCACATCACACATCGACTAAAAGATGGACGGTTTTGGCAGAAATGGCTCACGGTGTCCTCTATATATATATAATTGTATTATTTAAAAACAACTCTATAAACAATCTTATTTCTGTTCTTCATAAAAACCTATCGCAGTTATTTCTGGTCATAACAGTTTAAACCAACTACAAGTAACAACACTTATTAAAGGCTATTAAACATGTCTAGTAAAGAGCCGATAGGAAAAATAACTTCCAGTATTAGTTAAAAAAGATTGTTAATTTCACAAAATAAGCTTCCCGGCGTTTCTTAATAAAAGCTACAAAAAGTCTGAAAGGTGTTCTTTCACTATTTATTTTCATCGTGGCATGTTTCACAACTACTAAGCGTCTTTTAAGCCTAGAATTACACCTTTTGTGCTGATGAAAGAGGTTTAGTGAAAGGACCAGCTATTCCTTCGGAGTGCTCACCTGCGGGAAGCGGCTTTAATATTTAACACATGAGCTTCTGTTGCTGGAAGGAAAAATCTGTTGAAACGGTTTCTAAGGAGCTTGAACATTAGCCATTAGTGCTGAGTTTCAAGAAAGTCAAATTTGCTTTTTTTGCATCGGCAAATGCTTATTTACTATGCACTGTTACATATCTACAATAATTTTGCTCATATCTATACTAATATTATAAAGAGGAAAGGTTTGATTTTTTGTTTGTTTGAAATGAATAGGCTCCGAAACTACTGGACCGATTTCAAAAATTCTTTCACCGTTGGCAAGCTACTCTATTCCCGAGTGACATAAGCTATGTTTCATTTTCGAAGTAATAGGGATGCTTACTAAAACTTGATTAATCTAACCCAAGGTGTAAAAAAATAAACAAAAAACTTCCTTCAATCGTGTGCGCTGCGAAAACTATTAATGATAGAACACAATGACGTATTACAATTTTTCAGGACACATCACTATCTATAAAAAATGTCGCGACAGAATGTCTCTATCTTTTATAGTAACGTCACATTAAGCGTCCTTTTATTAATTTTTTTTTATTAAAATACCACCACTAGAAAAGGTTCTTTATTCGTACAGACCTAGGTATTGATCCTTATCAAAATAATTACCAACGTTTCACATAAGCTACAATTTAATGGCATAACCACCAAAAAAGCATGGTGGATTGGTGTTCTTCTGCCGTTTCTCTTGAATAGTTTACTACTATGTAATATAACAAAAATCTTAGCCACAGCAACGCTTGGCCGAGTCTACTAGTACGCTATACAGTGTGATGTCAACATTTGATATTTAAAATTTTAGATTTTTTTTAAACCTACTTGATAAATTCCTAAATAGAAATAGATACTTTGTATAAACTATAATTTAGGGAGCGTTTAAGTATTACGTAACGAATTTTTTTACCTTGTGTAAAACGTTACGATGCGGGGCGGGGATTGAATTACGCGTGAATTTGTACAACAAAATGGTAACTTTTAGGTATAAAGAGTCACTAAGTGATCACGAAACATTTTACTATACTCGGGTACAGAAAAACGTTACGGCGCGATACATGGGGGGGGGGGGAATAGGATGATCTACAAAAATTGCGTGACGTAATACTTGAACGTTCCCTTATGTGTTTAATACCTATGTTTAAATTCTTCATAGTTTTTGATTTATTTAAAAACCAAATATATAATATTCGCATACACAATTTTTCCAATACAAGATCATTCCTAAAAGCATGGCATTCTTAGTAAATTGTAGAAACAACTGTTTCGATTCAGAAGCTTCCATTGTTGGGTTCAAAAGAATTTCACACTTCGCCGACAAAGATTAAAGGCTATTATGTGTATTACAAATTGCCGTTACAATAGACTATCGAATTGAAAATTGAACTATTACCTATGAAATACGTTTCCATTGAATACGGTGACCTGTTATTGTGTATATTACTCTGTAGGAAATTGGTTCTTATGAGTGCCTAATAAAATACAAATTGCTATGTCGGCTATATAATTTGGCTTTGATATAAAGATGTTTATTACATTATGCGCTCTATATATCTATGAATAAATAATATCTCAACCTATTTAAGCATTTTGGGAAATTGGAAAGTGCTGCTATCAATAAAACTGATGAACAAGAACAAAAGTAGTAGTAGTAGATAGTAGAATACCACAGACAATAGACTTTGTCTGACCACATACGATAAAGCCTTTTTCTAACGAAATACGCAAACAGATTAGACAGCTACCCAAAAACGTTGTTATTTTAATACGATAGTAAAATTGTAAAAGCGTTTAGAACAATATATTAAAATATTATTAGGTACGTGTACGTATTAACAATCTATTTTAATGTTTTTCTGGAATAAAAGTAATCTGAAATAATATAGCTATTGGTAAACACAATTGCTACATACTTTAAAAGAAGTTTAACGGATGAAAATTTAATTTATTACTTACGCAACCCCACGTTGCATTCCTGTACTCGTGATTCATGAAGATTAACTCAATGTGAATTATGTAATAAATTAGCGCTTATATTTGTCAAAGCGTCAATATCGATCAAATATATTGTGTAGGTATAATTTATTCAAATGTTTTGAATTATTTAAAATACACATAAGAAGTTTATTTAGGATTATATTATAAGCTATTTAAGACAATATAAACTATTTGATGCCAATTAACATTACGCCTGTGGAACAAAATAGTTAAATAGTTCTTCTATGAAATTCAATTGTGGAAGCTAGTTCTGTTAGGATTGGCGTGAAATGAAATAATTTAGTTTGAAACAAGCGTAGTTCAAGATGCAGACTTAGAATAAAACTTGGCTGTTTTACTATTAGTTTTAACCGGCTACATAAAGAAGGCTTTAAATACGTAGGAAGCTTTACAGAGGAAGGACTTTATTGGGGTTACTAGGAATTCAAGTGGGCCTATACTTACATCAGGCCACTGGTCACAGATTCAGAATCAAATGACATTTACTGAATTGTACAAGAGCACTCTGTTGCAGAGCAGCATTCAAATTCTTGGAATTACAAAACCTTTCTACGCTTTTCTCCTTCCAGAATCAAAGGATAAAAATACCAAGTACCTGTTCTGTAGTTTTAATGGCTTAAGTATAGATATGATGGTGACGTATCTATTTTATAATATTTAAAGTGATACACAGCATTCCTACTATGTTATCAAACTTAACCTGCTACGTTGTAGCAGTTGTAGACAGCGACAACATCAATGTTCATCTAACTGCCTTATTATTAATGTATTTTATATAAAATAGGTTTTTAGTTAGCTTCTGAACAGGGTAGTGTTGGCTTAGTGGCTTCAGCGTGCGACTCTCATCCCTGAGGTCGTAGGTTCGATCCCCGTGCACCAATGGACTTTCTTTCTCAGTGCGCATTCAACATTCGCTCGTACGGTGAAGGAAAACATCGTGAGGCAACCGACGTGAATTAGACCCAAAAATTCGACGGCGTGTGTCTGTCACTGGAGGCTGATCACCTACTTGCCTATTAGATTGAAAAATGATCATGTAACAGTTTCAAAAATCTGAGGCTCAGATCTAAAGAGGTTGTAGCGCCACTGCTTTTTTTTCTTAATCTAGAGGTTGATTTTTCACAGAGGCGATTCATTCGCCGGAAAAATAATGGTTCCGACTACCGATATAAAAAATGGGAAAAGGCGATGAATAGATTCTTTAAATTAAATAAATAAATTATGATTAGCACAATTACTTCATTAATTGCAGCAAAAATTACTTTATAGCATAATAACGTTAATAACAAATCGTATATAACGCGTGTATAATAAACAGTGAGATAATTGGTATCACGTGTCTCAGACGTAGCTATAAGTTTCCCCACTCGGGCGGCTTTAATTACTATCAAAACATAATAATACCAAACCACTTTTCATTTTGGTTTAGTAATAAATTTAGTTCAAAACTGAGATTGTTAAGTAACGCAGATAAAGTTTGTTATAAGAATAGATTTAAGTTATGTATTATTATAATATTTACAATTATTTTACATAATTTTAAATTTAACCGACGTTTCGCGTGCTTTACAGCGTGTGTGGTCACGGTGACTGAAGACAACAGGTGTTGAATGTCAAAGAGTATCACAGCTGTAGAAAAAGTTGTATTTTCTGAAATGTCGGTTAAATTTATAATTATGTAGTATAAGAATAGATGTTATATTAGTAACACTATGCATTTGTTTAAATATAAACAAAACATTATCTAAAAAGTTAAAAATGTATTTAAATAATCTACTTCAATTTAATTATTTAAATTAACATGGATAGTATGTTTTCTTAAGTAATTCGAGAATGATTTCGTTAGTAATATTTTGAAAATGTAACTAATAAAATTCTACAGCCTACAATTGCTTCCTAATGTCTTACTTTCCTATAAATCATTTTAAGTATCTAAGAACAAAAAAAAACAACTTGGAAAAACGTTGAATACTATCCTACATTTTGCACTACTTAGTTTATTATATTATTGTCAGTCATCAATCTCAACGATCATAAAATACCGTCAAAGCTTGTACAAGTTCATAAAGCTAAATCCCCTTTAATTACACTTTTAATGGACTTCCGGTATCGGTTAACCGGTTTTGAGAGCCGGATATAAATCGCGCTCATTGTTCCACTCACAACTACGATCGAATTAACGGCGGCTTTTAAAACTTTTCCCACATGTTTCCGCTGAATCAACAACTTTTCATAACCTTTTAAGATGAATACCTTAAAATATTTAAACTTAATATGCTTAGGAACTATAGAAAATTGCTCCAAAATAACCTTAAAAAAGGATAGAAACGAATTATACAAATTATAACCAATGTGTGGCCTTAATAATGGTGCGGAAGGCAACATAATGCTTATAATTCATAAGTTTTCAAAGATAAATATTACAAAAGGATTACAATAAATTACCCTAAATTATAAAGCATAGCAAAAGAACCTAAGAAAGTGATAACAGATTGCCCTTCCTGTAATCGGATGGGCAATCCGAAAATATATCAAGATTGTATGAGTTGCTGGGTCTCACTTGAAAATTAAATCATTAGAAAACACGATGGGGAAAAGAAGATAAGCGGGGGAAGTTTATTGACTTGTTCTTCTTGGACAGGGTGCGTTTTCAAATATGCATACTAACTGAATTCTTAAGGGACCACAAGATGTATGTAAGATTTAAAGTGAAATATATAGATGTTCATTTGTGTGCTCAATCGGGAAATATGATAGTTGGATGATTCTCCCATGATTGATTTATTAAAGTTTACCATAGCATATTTTACAAAAAAAAATACGCGAAGCGTATGACAATTGAAGTAAACATAAGTGTTACAAAAATATTAAAAAATACATTTAAAATATATACAAGATAAAATAAGCATACAATAAAGTTACAAGAAATTTTTGGTTAAAAGCAGAAAAAAAATATCATCAGCAAAACAGCGAATTAGGTTCGAGATAGGCTCCCAACAATGCTTTCTCTAAAATCAGCTGAATACCGAATATATCCAGCTCCGGATAAGCACCGATGTTTTTCAACATCAATCAAACTTTATAAATAGACAATTCCAGTACAGCATGGAACAGTGGCTTCCATCTATAATACGCCATTTGGTTTGGAAAATATGTATTTATTTTTATTACATTGAATAAATTTTAATTTTAACAATTTGCTGAATCTGAAATGAAAGATCAGTAGGTATATTGTTACAAGGTATCATTCGAAATAAAAATGTACTAAAGTTATACCGAGTGGCCATTACACATTCAAACGTTATCCTCAATATTTGTACATTTAGCCTGTGGTCTAGAAAAAAGAAATTTTATAATCTAGGATAAAGTCTGGGAGCTCTTGTGCAAACTTTGCGAACGTGCTTCAAACTGGCGCGCCAAAATAACGCATAACATGCAACTTGTTCAAGAATAAACTCTAGCAAAAGCTTGGGCGCGGTAACCTTTGCCGACGCCCATCTTTGCTGACCTTTTCATAACTATTTGATTTTGAGCCTTTGAAGATTTATTATATAAATGTTTTTAGTATTGACATTATAATATTTATTTTATTATCAAAGGATTTTACTTTATCATTTATGTAAGTTGCCCTCCTTTTCATTTAATTATGTCAATTGTATTATATTTCTGTATGCCACGATATTTAATAAATAAATATGTTTCTTACTAAACGAACGAATTTAGGTAACATAACACCACATGATATAAACTTTAAAATATATATAGTACATTAATAACGAAATTTTGCTTGTAAAATCTTATTGAAAAATCCCGACTATGCAGAAATAATTACAATTAACACCTCCGTACGGCGAAGTAAAGATTAGAGGAAACCAGCATGACCCAAAAATCGACGACAGGTGCCAGGCACAGAATCCCCTACTTATCTTTAAAAAGTCAAAAAGTCAAAAATCATTTTTTCGACAAAAAACGTCAAAAAAGAAATATACATTAAATGCTTCTAATTTTACATTTACTGCCAGTTCTCAAATCAAGGGCGTAGAACGGAAGAAAAGAACTGGCAGTAAACTCTCCGCCACTCTTTACTCACGCTCACTCTCAACCGCCAAGTTTTTTGTTTTACACAACGTTTGTAAGAAGCTGCAACCATTACACCATGTTCCATATGACATAAGTAATAAATAACAATAAAATAAATTAAAAATAAACTGGTCAAAGTAACAGATGCTACCCGGGTGAAGACAAATAGGTTTGTGCTGGATGATTATTATAAAAAACATGATTTTTTTAATTTCAGATATCAGCCCATACAAAGATAGATCCAAAAAATACTGTCGCGTTTTTTTGTGAATCTACCGCCACCGCTCACAATTACATTTATCTAAAACTAGCCGTTTCGCGCCCGCTTTGCTGGACGAATTAAAATAAATTTTATGTTTCATTATTTTTTTTTTTTTTCATATTTTTATTATTCTTCTTTTTAACTTCCCGCTAAGAAAATTGAAATATTTCGAAAATCGAGTTTTTAACAGATGTTGACGTTTTGCGGTTCTAGGAAGCCTCTTTTGTTTTTATTAGCGGGAAAAATTTTCATAAAAGTAAAACAGAAATAAAAAAATGAAGGAACGTTGGAATTAAATAGCCATAAACCATCTAGGAAAAATTTCGCATCGAATAGTGGTAGTTTCATGTCGATACGATCAGTGGTTTAAGCGTGAAAGAGCCTCAAACGAACACCATTTTCTTTTTATATATATATAGATTATTAAACGTATCGAACGCAGTTCTCCTCACGTCAGTCTTAATACTAGTAAGTATAAACAAGTGTATTCATTAGCTTTAAAAGCTAGCTTGCAAGTTGAATAGAACAATCAATGTGTCTTAGCAATGTCACGAGACGTGTAGATGCACTAGTGTCCATTTGTATGCAAGCGCGCTAAGTACCGTTGTTACTGTCCCCTAATTGCAGCTCTAATTATGTAAATTGAGCAAATTAATGAGCATACATTTAACTACATTCGTACTACATAATACCGAGGAAAACAGGGATTACTTTGGTTCATTTAAGTCTTAAACAGTGTTTGGAAAATGATGAATTATTTGAATTAAAAGTATATTCAATAGTAACTTTACAAGTGCATCAATATGAACTAACGTTTTTCATTTGTTTTTTAAGGTCCGGCGTGTTGTTAAACACACAACATATTTAAAGGAAACAATTTTTAACGGATTGAAGTTATGTATTTATATATTATAAATTTACAATTATTTTACATAACTTTAAATTTAACCGACGCTTCGCGTGTTTTACAGCGTGCGTGGTCAGGGTGACAAAAAAAAAAAAAAATTGTTTCCTTTAAATGTGTAAAAGTTATGTCAATAAAAGACAATACTATACACAACATATTATTTATAAAAACTAAATTAGTCTGGTTTTAACTAAAGTACTCATCTGATTCGACTGGTTTAGGTTTTATGAGTAAGGGAGTTAGTATTTAAACCACGTTTATTTACGGTCGAGTGAGCTTGTATGAGAAATACATGTTTGGATTAAAAAATAATGTGTGTATTTATTTCTACACTATTAGATAGAATAGTGTACCTATTTTAAATGGTAAAATTGTTATAGAATTACACAATATTACAGCCACATATTAAGTATAATAGCCTAAATATTCTAAGCCTTTATGAATGGGAAAACTCAAAGAAATATTAAAAATAAGCTTAATAGACCGCCTCTACTCTCAGTAAGTTTTCATTATCTGAGCTATCGTAAGATTTCCCAGAAAGTGAGCCTTTGTGACGGAAAAAAACGATTGTCCGCCTATGGCTACGGTCTCAGTACGAATATCGTCTGATATTAAATCTCCTTCAACTTATAACTAGGTACAAGATATTTGATACAAAGGGTATATTCAATAGTAACTTTACAAGTGCATCAATATGAACTAACGTTTTTCATTTGTTTTTTAAGGTCCGGCGTGTTGTTACACCACATATTATTTATAAAAACTAAATTAGTCTGGTTTTAACTAAAGTACTCATCTGATTCGACTGGTTTAGGTTTTATGAGTAAGGGAGTTAGTATTTAAACCACGTTTATTTACGGTCGAGTGAGCTTGTATGAGAAATACATGTTTGGATTAAAAAATAATGTGTGTATTTATTTCTACACTATTAGATAGAATAGTGTACCTATTTTAAATGGTAAAATTGTTATAGAATTACACATTATTACAGCCACATATTAAGTATAATAGCCTAAATATTCTAAGCCTTTATGAATGGGAAAACTCAAAGAAATATTAAAAATAAGCTTAATAGACCGCCTCTACTCTCAGTAAGTTTTCATTATCTGAGCTATCGTAAGATTTCCCAGAAAGTGAGCCTTTGTGACGGAAAAAAACGATTGTCCGCCTATGGCTACGGTCTCAGTACGAATATCGTCTGATATTAAATCTCCTTCAACTTATAACTAGGTACAAGATATTTGATACAAAGGGTCCTTGTTATTTTCATGTTTTCTTCAAATAGGGTTACTTTAATATCTTGGATATAGTAACGATTTTTAATATGTACGAATTAAGTAGAAAAGGAAAAAGACACTACATATAAAATACGTATACCATAAAATGTTTTATTTATTCGAAAGACTTTTCTTGGATATAACCACAAAAGTAAAAATCAACATCGCGTTCAAAATCAATAACAATTTGAAAGTCTATTCTGGGTACAGAACGCGCAGGCTCGACAGTCAATAGTCCTGACTAATGAGTCCTGAACATAATGAAACAACAAATATAATATAGACAGACAGCAGAAATATCTCTTCGCCCGTTGACAGACAATTGTAGATCGATATGAAAATGTAAAAATAAGTCAGAAAACGCCACGCCCGCCGCGCTTAAAGACATCATACGTCAATATTTCAGCTATTTTAGACCCAATAGGCATCGCTAGAGACGATGGCAAGCGGCCGGATGGGATGTCTTTGATTCCTTGGAGGATGCGACGGGCTTTGGTATGGGACGGCCTGGGCAGAGGCCTGGCACAAGAACAAAAGCTGGCGTGGCCGCAGAGTAGAAAATAATAAATAGCTCAAACATAAGAGTATTTCCTAGAACTTTGATTTTGGTCCCTTTGGAATTTGAGAGACTCTTGGGCCGCGGGATTCAAGTGAATAGGTGCTAATTTAATATTAGTTGGCCACTGGTAGATAAAAGACCGGTGACCCCAGAGCTGGTGTTTTCCTTGCTGAACGAATAAGTATGGCAATACTTGAAATGCTGCCCGCATTAATAAATTGTAATGTGTTTGACGACTCATTGGTCAAGTGGTTAGTACCCCTGACTGCGAATCCATGGAGGCGAACATCGATGTGATGAGCATTTGGTGTTGTGCTTAGGTCTTGGGTGTTTAAATATGTATTTATATGTATATCTATCTATAATATGTATGTATATCCGTTGCCTAGTACCACAAGCTTCACCAGCTTAGCATGGGACTAGGTCAATTGGTGTGAATTGTCTTAAAAAAAAAAAAATCTTTTATTATTATTACTATATTAAGGATATTGTTAATACTCTATATTTGTGTATTCGAAATAAAGCGATTGCAGTCAGAAAACTTAACCATTTGTCCCATCGCAATCAAACGAAATATGCCATTTTTTCATCTGTTATTTTCTTACCAATAATTGGACAAAAGAAGTAATAGAGTCAATAATTGAAGACTAAGTATACGTTTGTTTTAAAAAGGTATTTCGTATACGAGTGATAGGTATTCATTATTGACAACGCTATTGCACACGCTTAATTACAAGTTTTGAAGTTCGTTGCTTCAAGGACTTGTCAAATAAAGAAAAACAGAAACAATGAGTAGACGTTTTACCTAGCACTCTTTCTCCCCAAATAATTGGAAGCGAACTTCGTTTCGGAAACAAAGACTAGGTGGCGTTAGTCAGATGCGCCAATTAACGAGCTCCAGTTAATTTTAACTGCAGTCATGAAGCGCAATTATATAGAAGACCATTAATGTATAATGCTTTATTATTTGAAACAATAGGGGCGAGAGAAATGAGAAAGTAATTTATTCTTTTATTTTATGAAGCTACGGTAAAATGTCAAAGTGTGAAGGCCTTTTCTGCTTATATTATCATCATGGAATATAGTTTAAATATATATGTCGTACAATGTTATATACAATAGGTTAATATAATATATAATTAATTAACATCATCAGTTAAAAATAAAGTTATTAAAAGTTATAACAATTAATTATTATCGTGTAACTTATTATTTTCTACTTAGTAGTAATACATTCATTTCTTTTTTTTTGCGACTGAGGCGCAAACTAGCTTATGTGGTCTCTGGCAGAATGACCAGCGCTGTGGAACAGTCTGCTCCTCAGCATGCTGTTGAGCCAGGGCCAATTACAGCCACAGCACACACGCATTACATTCTTGAGACGAACCGAATGGGAAAAGGAAAAAAAAATATCATAATATCTTTTTATTTAATTTTTTCTCTTTGATTATTGTTAGTTTGTGTGTTATGTGTGTGTGTTTTTGTTTGTAATAAATGATATGTCTATGTCTATGTCTAACTCTCATGATAATAATAAGGACTTCGATGCTTTAATAATAGTGTACATTACACCTTTGTTATTACTGTTAAAACAAAGTTCTATGATTTAAAATTAATTGTCATGGATTGTTAAAAGTTTAATATTCGTGAAGCACAAGTTATCAGCAAACTAGCACCCAACCCAACCCATACAACCCCAAAATGATTCTATAGATTTTATAAACTTAAATATTACTTAGTAAGAAATAGGTTTTGTTTCACCTTCAATCAGATACACTACCTAAAATGTTTGTTTATAAGTATGCTGGTATGGAATTTTATAGTTGTAATGTCACGTGCTTAAAAAAACTAGACGATAGTATTGTCTTTGATTTACATAACCTTTACACATTTAAAATGGCTCTCAAGAAAAACAATCCGCGAAAATAGAGGACACCGTGAGCCATTTTTGCCAAAACCCTCCATCTTTTAGTCGATACCAACTCCGGGGAAATAAATACAGATAAGGCAACTTTCTCTACAGCTGTGATACTTTTTGACATCCAACATCTTTTGTCTTCAGTCACCGTGACCACGCACGCTGTAAAGCACGCGAAACGTCGGATAAATTTAAAATTATGTTAAATAGTACAACTATTATAAATTTAATTTTCTATTATAAATTCAATTTATAATAATACATAACTTCAATCCGGTTAAATAGTTTTTTCTTTAAACTAGACGATTTTATAATAAATTCCCATAAAAGTAGAAATAACTGTTAGACCGAATCTAAATTTAGTTTCAGTTATTTTTAACAAAATCTATATCGTTTAAAGTTCAAACATCAAAGCGGTGTGAATTTCCCATTCAATGAAGCGAATCAAATAAATGTTTTTTTTTTGTTTTTTGATTCTAAAATAAACGATTCGGTCGTTCGGAAGCGATACGTTGTTAACATAGAAATAGCTGTTTGTAAAATGGTTCCAGGTATTCATTTTCCTACAACTTTTACGAAGGCCCTTTTTTTAAAGAGGTGAAAATGCGCTTACCTACCCACGGATACCTACCTACCTCCCCTACCCACTAAAAACACCTCAGCCCTCCATATGCCCTTAAGATGGGCCCTCGGGGTTCGCCAAGGCATTCAACGCAAGGACCCGGGCTTATATCCGACAAAGAGCTCAATCAAGACCTGGAGCTAAGAGCCGCTCGAGACCGAGACTCCAGGCTTGACCCTCCGGCCTGTCTACGGTCAAGACCTCTCCTTCAAACACTCAGCAGTCTCCTTCTATAGCACGCTCACAGAAGATCATTGCACTCCAGGCCTCCTTTTTTCCTCTCTGTTTAATCAGCAGCTCATGTCTGAGCATCGTGGTCAGCAAGGAAGCATCTGGAGGGGACTATATGTTTCCACTGGTTTATGTCCAGCGCCTCTGTTTCTAGTATAGCAAATATAATATACTACAATAATACCCGGTAAAGTGAGATCCATGACCGATATTATGCATTTAAATCCCCCATCAGAATAACTGGTCTGAGAAAAGCCCGCTGGAACGCACGATAAGCCACCAATAAAGCTCACCACCGTCCAAGGCCCCTTTTCCAAAGGGTAGTGCCATACCCATCAAACTCACACCAGCCCCAATGTGTCTCCCATCCCACTGTATGCACCGTACTACGTGGCCCAGCAAAGCAGTGGCTCTGATGTGAATGAATAAACAACCGCAACCACGAAGACCTTTAATTCAGCCCTTATTGCCTTAGACCTAGTAGACTCAAGGGCACAAGTAAGACAGTAGTCAGCGTTTAATAATTTAATTACGTATTTCAGCAGCCTTCAACTTCGGTATTTTTTTAAGAACCGGATAACGTAACGTAATTGACAACGTGAAGTGTATTTAACCTGCGATGTCACGTTAGCAGTGACCAATCAGCATGAGGCGATTATTCTCGGACCATAGACTATTGAATTAGTAGGCAGTGAAATAGTGACGTGACAAGTGACAACATCACCTCCATAGATAATTATATTCAGACAGTAAGTGGCCTTCGAGAGGTTTTAAAGGGTCGGCGAAAATTATAACGAATGCCTTAAGATGCAGATATAATAATTGGAATGTTAATGGTTCCAGTGTATATAAATAATAAATATATCATAAACTAGTAGACTCGGCCAAGCGTTGCTGTGGCTAAGATTTTTGCTATATTACATAGTAGTAAACTATTCATGAGAAAAGGCAGGAGAACACCAATCCACCATGCTTTTTTGGTCGTTATGCCATTAAATTGTAGCTTATGTGAAACGTTGGTAATTATTTTGATAAGGATCAATACCTAGGTACGAATAAAGAGCCTTTTCTAGCGGTGGTATTTTAATAAAAAAAAATTAATAAAAGGACGCTTATTGTGACGTAACTATAAAAGATAGAGACATGCTGACGCGACAATTTTTATAGATAGTGATGTGTCCTAAAAAAATGTGTTACATCATTTTGTTCTATCATTAATAGTTTTCGCAGCGCACACGATTGAAGGAAGTTTTTTGTTTATTTTTTACACCTTGGGTTAGATTATTCAAGTTTTAGTAAGCCTATGTCACTCGGGAATAGTGTAGCTTGCCAACGGTGAAAGGATTTTTGAAATCGGTCCAGTAGTTTCGGAGCCAATTTCAAACAAACAAAAAATCAAACAGATCTAGTGGTCTAAGATCCCGCTATACAACGACCTTCACCGAGATGCTTATTTAATGAAACTTATTTTATATATAATTTAATATGTCAATAAATATAATCCATATGGGTTGCCTAGCAAATGTCAGTCCAGAGTATGTTAAATTAATTTTAAAAAAATATATTTTTTTAAACATTTCACCGGTATGATTATTAGATAAATTCTATACCAATCGAACGTATGAAGCCCATAGAATATGCAAACGTAAGGTTGTTTTTAATCAATTAATTATTTATGTGTATATTTTTTATGTGACACTAAAGTATATATACATCTTTAGTATAAAAGAAGGTTATAGTGATACATATATAATACTACCCTGATTAAAAATATTGATTGAAAAAAGTTCAAAAAATTTACTACATGCAAATTATAAAAAAAAAATTTTTTTTTTAATAGTAATTAAACATACTCTGGACTGAAATTTGCTAGGCAACCCATATGGATTATATTTATTGACATATTAAATTAAATATAAAATAAGTTTCATTAAATAAGCATCTCGGTGAAGGTCGTTGTATAGCGGGATCTTATACTATAGTCCCAAAATCGTAGAGACCTTATTTATACAACATATTTTAAGGTACAATTCTATTTATATGATAGGGGGCAAACGAGCCTGCGTAACAGCCATAAAAGCTACCGCCCCCGTGGACACCCGTGTTTGTGGGTGCGATCCCGGCCTCCGGCCATGGTGATGTTATTTCCATAATAATTGTAACCATAGTTACTATGTGATTGTTAATCCATGTTTCACAAGAAGTTTTCAGTTTAAGTCAACAAACATTCATTTCTGATGTATGTATCTACGAGTAACTGTCAATAAGAAATTTGTTTAGTATAAAGTGTTATTAATTTGTTTAAATTCAACAGTTTTGCTTTCTTACTGGGAACTAAAATATATTATGTTTTACCTAACAAACACATTTAGTACATTTCAATATTCCAGATATTTTACGTTTAGCTAAATACTAATAAATGAATAGTCTTTATAGATGAACAACAATTTCTCATGAGGACCGGAATCCGATTAATTAGGCTAACATTGTTTTCGTATTTAATTTTCCTTTATATATATTACAGGATATACGGTCAGCGAGTAACAGTAGTTCATTAGGACAGTCTCGGTTGCTGTAAAAAAAGAGTGTGTGTAGTGTGTAGGTACTTATATACACGCGTTAGAAGTTATACTTCTTTGGCGTATGGTAAAAGAAAACAAAACTAAAAAATTTTTTTATTAACGATGTAAATATATTATACATACCGACAATTAACCTCAAATCTATAAATGCACTCAAAACAGTTTATTCAAATCAGTTTTATCACTAATATTCAATATATGTAGATATACTTATAAATACTAAATTATTAGATAATACTATCACCGTCGTATTTGAAATTGATTTAATAAAAACACCAAAATAATATTTATTTATTCACACCGTTTTATTGTACTGTTACGAAAGACGTGTTCTAAATATAAAAATACTAGAATATAGTTATTATCGATTTTCATGCCACCTAGAACTAACTTTACGATATAGAATTTAGGTGTCGGTGTGCGCGCGCATCGTAAAAATTCACTCTCATCATTTTTCTCCATCGCGCCAAAAGAAGAATAACTTCAAAAATTTGACATGTCGCGTTATACCTATATTCGCATTTATAATATATCACAACAGAAGTTTTTTTTACTTTTCATATGCCCTGTAAAAGTAAAACTAATTGAAATAATTTAACAACTCCACAATTATAATTAGTCGTTAGGATAATCTTTGTTCGCGCATCATGAAGGTATTCTTAATTTAACACAAAACACAAATTTATTATCTATGATAACATTAGATACCTTTATTTAGAGAAGTAACAGTACGGAGTCTTGTATGTCTGGATTCTCAAACTTTGTAGTTTGCCATCTGTTCTGGGCATCTTCTCTAACAATTGTCAAACTTTAGATGGGATGTTGAAATTCAATCGTAGATGTCGAGTTTGTCTTGTAATAGCTATTCAAATGGGATATGAGATCTCAATTTAGGCAATCCAAGTTGCAATTCAAGTGTGGTGAAGATTAAAAAATCTGTCATATTGTGTTAGAATTAAGTTTATACAGTAATAAATAATTAATACTGAAGCAAAATTTTGATCTAATAAACATTTTTTTTACACGCTTTATATTAACTTCACTGTATGTATGTATGTAACCGACTACTTCGGACTCGATTTTGACCCACTTTTAACGGACAGATTTAATTCAAACTTTGCGCACCTGTCAAAGATCGATGACAATGCAATAATCCGAAAAAAAAATAAAAAAAATAAACTAAAAAATAAAAAACAAATAATAGTTTAAAAAAACTAGAACACACGCTTTTAAAGCACATCAAACTAAAAAGTGAAAAATAATTCCTAATTTAGGCTGAAAATGGTAATGAACAAAAAATACTGGTATTATTGTGAAAAAGCGTGGGTTGCTCGATAGACGAAAAATATGGCACAGAGCGTGTGCTCTAGTTTTTTTAAACTATTATTTATTAAATGTTACCTATACAATTAGTTCTATTTTTTTTGTTTAAATTACCCACCATACCGTCACCATATTAATTATCTATTTTCGGCGAAATAATGTATTTGTATAAAAAATATAAATAAAAGTATAATATAAATGTATTTTTGTTGTGTTACGGGTCATTAACATAATAAGAAATGTAAATCCAAAACAAAACATTACACAACGCTGAGAACGGAAATTTAAATAATTCTAGTGAATTACCAAGATTGAGAACAATAAAGGTTATATTATATTTTCTAATCAATCTTTACCAGAGATTTAACTGTAATACGAGGACGAATAAAAGGGGAAGTGTACCTGATATCAAGACATTCACAATGTTCAATTACGTGCCAGAGAGAGGGATTTTAATCTATATGTACTCAAGGGTGATATAAAAATGTAATTTGCTCCATCCAGAGAGTCACTCCCCTAATGGTTATTCGCTTATGACGTCATGAGATAGGGTATACGTCTTATAAGCCTTATTTCTATAACAAATTAACAGAAGTTATCACAATGTTCACAAAGTTAATTCAAAATTGAATAAAAAAATATTAAAACATTTTTATGTGTTGATGGCAAATTGAAACGTTACCATACATAAAAAATACAGGCTAACACAGCTAGTATATTTAAGTTAAATGAAGCCCCTTCGCTGTCTAGTATGATATTAGCCAAATCGCAATGGTTTGAGGTGCGCAGCAGCTATTCGCGAGTCTTATGAAAAGGCTCGGCGCGTATCCATCTATTTTCCAATTACTTCTGGAACCCTCAATATGCAGTAAGACATAGATAGCTCTTGGAATATAGATATAAATTTAATATAGATATTAGATATATATAAAAGTCAACAATCTAACAAGAGAAAGCTTAAAACTACTGTCCGCATGATTCCACTTACATAAATCTATCGCGCGTTAAGCGAGTAAAAAAATAAATCAGTGGCGCTACAACTTCTTTAGGTCTTGGCCTCAGATTTCAGGATCATTTTTAAATCTAATAGGAAAGTAGGTGATCAGCCTCCAGTGCCTGACACACGCCGTCGTCTTTTGGGTCTAAGACATGTCGGTTTCCTCACGATGTTTTCCTTCACCGTTCGAGCAAATGTTAAATGCGCACATAGAAAGAAATTCCATTGATGCACAGCCGGGGATCGAACTTACAACCTCAGGTATGAGAGTCGCACGCTGAAGCCACTAGGCCAACACTGCTCTAAGCGAGTAAACTCATAAAAATTATCATAGCTGCTAAAAGATGGCCGACAAAGGCGCCCTCCTAAACACAGTCATCTCGCACAATGCCTTTATATTAACCTCATTTGAAGTAACGTTAAATTTATGCCTCCCCACATCGTAAAGGTCCGGGAAATATTTCGGATTAACGCTCATTTGACGGGGAATTCCGTAATGACGTCGGGAAGTGAATTCCTCCGTCCCTAACAGGGCACGGCTGATCTTACACTTAACACTAAAATACTTTTTATGGATAAATGAATGTCTGTGATTACTTCAGTAAAAAGTTTCTTCACTCACTCAATTCTCTATAATAACCGACGGAAAGTTTTTTTTCTTATTTTACGTTTATAAATGGAGCTAGAACACAACAAATAAACTAAATATGTATATAGAATGTACTAAATGTTGTATATGTAATAAATGAATTTTATTTGAGTGTAGAGAAAAATGTGTGTCAATTAGCTATTATCCTACGAATTAATTTTATATCACTTCAAATAAATGGGGATTATATAAACAAGAGTATTATATTTTGATAATATTTATCCACCAAAACATTCGTAGTATATACTTGTCGGTGTACGTCAAGCTTTATAATTGTAGGTTGTTGTACCGAACCTTTGAAGTGTTTACGAGCGTAATTTAAAATGGCTCATCGCGTATGCATTTTTTGTGGTTTTTTCACAGCGCTATGAACAATTTCCACTTACAAAGCACAGTTTTACATCCACTACAAATCAGAATGATACGAAACAATATAAATTACTGTGCAAAAATAACTTTTTCATCGTTAAATTACTTTATAACACGCCACACACTGTTTATGTAACTATTTATCCTTTATTATGCAAATAATATAATGTATTTAACTAAATTATATTAATATGTCAGTATCTGGTGAGTGTGTAGCTACATATGCGGAAATATAGTATTTTTTAATAGAACAGGGAGGCAAACGGGCAGGATGCTCAGCTGATCTTAAGTGATACCGCCCGCCTATGGACACTCAATTCCAGACGGCTCGCGAGTGCGTTGCCGGCGTTTTAAAAATAATGATACCCTCTTTTCTTAAAGGACCCTAAGTCGAGTTGGTTCAATAATACTTCAGTGGGCAGTTGCAAGCGGTGGCCCGAGGTGAAGTACCGTCTTGCCTCGCTGCATACAAAGCTTTTTGAAGGCTTTAAGAAGTAACAGAAGACTGATGACGATGAAACGAGGTCCATACCAAGAAGGATGTAGCGCCACGAAATTTTCCAATACACAAAAGAATAACAGATACTTAATTCAACAATTTTAATTATATTAACTGCCCATCTACTTGTAATACAGTCCCTTTTTCCAAATTACGAAAATCGCCATAATAGCTATGTAGGCCATTTTAACCAACCAAAAAAGCTTTTTACAATCAAGGAAATCTCGAACGCAATTGTCTGTAACGGTTTCTTTGAAGTTTCTCGTTTCAAAAAGAGTTTTAAATTTTTAATTTACTATAACATTGGAGTAGTCTCTCAACCCAGAAGCAAGGGGTACTTTAAAGGGTAACAAAGGTTAGATTTTAATTTAAAAATCTCGTACAATTGTAGTACAATGGCGCTATTACCCACCGTAACTGCTGAGCATGCAGTTTCGCTAATTATCTGTCTAGAACGTAACGTTTCATGTAATGGCCGATTTAACTAAGGGCTACCTTTGCGGTTGATTTTGTAATTAGAGGTTGCAGATGCAATTGGTAATCCAAACACATATATTTCTTTTAAATATTGTGTAAATGAAAGCGTCAAACACTTGGGATTATCAGGAAGAACAGAAGCGGCTCTAAGAATTAAACAGATCCTGAAACTTAATTAAATTTTAATTAAAATACGAAGCATTTTACTTTAAATATACTATTCGGCGAATTCATTTAATAGGTTACCTTTAAAAATTCGTAACATTACTGTGTTTAATAAATTTAAAAGACCATTAAAATAACACATTAGCCCAGAAGACTAAATTAAAAATTAAAACTGCATTCCCAACTGATTGTTATTAAGTTCTCATGAAACGACGACGTTTGGACGACTCATTGCTCTAGTGGTTAGTACCCCTGACTGCGAATCCATGGGTCCCGGGTTCGATCCCCGGCTGAAACGAACATCGATGTGATGGGCATTCGGTGTTGTGCTTAGGTCTTGGGTGTTTAAATATGTATTTATATGTCTACCTATCTATAATATGTATGTATATCCGTTGCCTAGTACCCATAACACAAGCTTCACCAGCTTAGCATGGGACTAGGTCAATTTTGAATAAGAATAAAGTTCTCGAAACCTTATAACAGTACAAAAGTAGCTTAGAAGTTTAATTTAATAAAATTATGTATAGAATTAAAAGTTGTCCGTATGTGATGTTAGGTTTCATTATAATAACGATATATAATGTAACGCAATCATAAAAGTTGAGCCTTGTGATTAATCCTGCCGTTTATTTATTCAGTATTATTATGCTAATCAAAACCAACATTCATATCGAAGCTATATTTGAATTTCTGTATGTTAAATTTTCACTTAGGGATTGCGAGGGGTAAGGTTGGGCGTCTCTTCTGGCGTTTTTAATAAGTTTAATTAAAAATCCTTACTTAAGTTTTGTTTCTTCTTTTCTTTTTTGTTTTACTCTTACTATCCCTTAGCACAGATTATCCGGAAGATTATAAGCGATAAGGCCGTCCATTGCTTGAGAGTTATTATCATGTTTTATGTTTAATGATTTTTTTATGCAAACTAAATAAATAAATAAAATAGTTACAGCGGTCTATATAAACAGAAAAAGAGCTATCTATCTTCAATCTAGTTATATATTTGTGTACAGATTATGTCATAATATTATGATATGAATTAGTGTTTAAAAATTAAATTAACATGCTTCATATAGCTCTTTACCTAACATAACATTTTTCATTCAATTAGTATTATTTCTTTTATTTAACCATATATCTCAGCAATCATCAGTTCAACTCTCGTCATACTAGGAATCATTCTTCTTTGTAAAAATAAGATAATACATAAATACTTAGCCTGCTATCACTGCGACGCCACCAAAGCACTTAGTCCCCTCGATTGTGCGAGTTTTTGTCTCATAGCAAATAAGAATTTACATACAAAGAGTATCCGTGCTGACGTTGTATGTCCCCGTTACCTAACGAGATGTATTAAACAAAATTATCTATCATTTGTTAAATAAAAGATAAAATTACGATCTCAAAAGTTGATTGGTAATAGAAAAATTCAAGCTTAGAGAGAAACATTTCAAATTGCATCATAAGATACCCATTCGGCCCCATTATGAAACGTGGACTAAAGATATAATATATATTTATATATATATAATAGTATTTGCTTTCTATGGAGATGCATCATATGCTAACAGACACGGTACTATTTCGCCTGTGATGTAAATAAATAAATTCTTCTCTCCACGTTTATATAAGTTTTCCTACTAACTCCACCTTTTATATAGCAAAGGATGGAAATCGAAGTAGTGAAACCTAACTTGCCAAACAATAAACCTAGTAATTAAAGTTGTAAAGTATATAGGTGTAGAGTAGAAAAGGGTTGATTTAATTCAAAAGTTATTATATATGTTATAGATATTATATATATTTACTAAAACAAAACAATTGGGTCTCAAACCACGCGCAGTGTATATGAGTCACCGTCGACTCCTCATCATTACACATTGTCATATTACTCGTAGCATATTTTGAATTCTTTACAAATCTATACAAGCTGAAAAACTAGTGAACTAACCACGAAATAAGGGCAACTACTATAATATAAATAACCCAGTAAATTATGTAAATCCTAAAATTTCCTTTATAAATGCATTTTTAGAGGAAAATGTGATATGAATTTCGTAGAAGCGAAATCACACATCAGCTTAATTAAATAAAAGCGGCTTAACACAATCAGCTTATTAAATTTGACGCAATTCTGAGGATTAACTTTCAGCAATGAAAATTTTACATAATTGTAAAGCGAGTAATGAAGGGTATTATAATCATTGATTAAAGCTTAATTTTAATTGCTCAAGCGATAGTGATTGACTTGTGGATATTGGATTGTCCCTAAAGGGGATTATGGCAAATGCCTTTCAGTTTTTGTTTAAATCTATTGTAATCCAAGTATGTCAGTATCGAACCGACTAGATAATATTTTGCTAGAAATTGAAAGCGGTGTAGACGCTTTTCATAAATTTAATTTAATTCTGACAACGATCGTACGGCTTTATTCATTAACTTTTTTACATTTGTACGCCAGTTTAAGTTAATATAAAATAAAAGGCTGGTTATAGAAGAAAATCTGATTTGCGCTTGTTATCATTTCGAAATATATATATATATATAGGTACAAGCAGACCGGCCAAGCGTTGCTATGGCTAAGGTTTTTGTTATATTACACAGTAGCAAACTATTCAAGGGAAACGGTAGGAGAACACCAGTCATGGGGACCACCATACTTTTTTGGTGGTTATGCCATTAAATTGTAGCTTATGTGAAACATTGGTACTTTCAACACAGCGCCATCTGTTAGAATTGTGACTGTTAAATAATAAACAAATATTTTGCAATAAAATAATATTGCGGGTATAAATTGAAATGTTAACGATCCTATATTTTAAGTTAGATCAAACTGCACATGGTGTGCAAATTTGATTGATATCGGTTCGGTAGTTTAAGAGTCCATAGCAGACAAACAACGTGACACGTAATTATATATAACTTAAGATTATACAAACCTTGCCCTGTCCCTGTTAACTTTACTAACTTTTGGAAAAAATACGAAGTACTGAAAATTGTAAATAAACTTCCATGTAACATGTATGTAAACGAAGATTTCTCCAAGGAAGTATTGGAAAAAATAAAATTGTAACGAATCGAACTAAAAGCTGAACGTGTTTCAGGGAAAACATGTCATATTATAAAAGATAAACTTGTTATAACTCAGCGACTACCACCAAGATTCACGATTCTTAACAAATGTAATCAATTTTAACATATAGGAAAAATTTGGAGTAGGTCTTCCGTCCGTACTAGTGTAAAACTTATGTGACTTATGTTAGGGTAGTTTAGTGTTGTGTAGTGAATATAGGCTTATTTTTATTTATTTATATATATTATAAAATTCTCGTGTCACAATGTGCGTTCCCATACTCCTCGGAAACGGCTCGACCGATGCTTATAATTTTTTTATGCATATTCAGTAAGTCAGAGAATCGACTACTATCTATCTTTCAACCCCCTAAGTGATAAGGGATGCCCACCCCAATTTTTTTTTTATTATTTATAATTTTTTATGATAGGTACAGCATACAAAAATACATACAACGTCTAATTTTCACCCCTCTACGATCAACCCCTATTTTTATTATAGTAGGTAGTTATTTTTATTGGACTTAAAAAAGTTTCCTACAAATAATATACATGGCAAAACAATGTTTGCCGGGTCTATTATAAATATAGAAATATAACAATTATCCTCCAGATAATTGAATACGCAAATTCTTCTTGTCGAAACATAATAAGAACAACAACAACAAACATTATTATTTTATAACTTGTTCTTCGTCCTCTGCCACAGGTTGAAAGGATGCGATTGAAGTAATCGCAAAAACCTTTTCCCTGTTAGTATGCCTGAGCGAAGAAAGTAGAATGCCTAGAGCGACCCCCAAAACTCGTTAGACAGACTTATGCGGGCTAAAACAACTTTTGAACTGAACATCAAAATTGAGTTCATACGATTACGCTTCAAAGTTATCGTAGACGAAAAGACATGATATACATAAGTTGTATTGTATAATCTGTTTACCGTTTTATCCTACTATTTAAATATTGTGAATTGTAATGGAACTTTCTACACTATTTTTAAGGTGCAAAAACTCTAACATAATAATATTTTGAGCAACTTAGATGGCTGAGAATGCCCGGGATACAAAAGAACAAATTGGTATCGCTAAACATGATCTGGTTGGAAAATGTGGAGTAAGGATAGTGCTGTGTTACTACGGTAACCTTACTTGATTTATGGTATAACATTATGACCATAGTAAAAACTTCGTTGTAAGTTGACATCGTGTAATAATGCTAACAATATTTTGTGTTACATATTGTGTATTTTAATCTCTTGGCATTACGTGGGGTTGGTTTTTACCGAATTTACCAAGGAGAATGTTTAGAGGAGATGTTCGGATTAATACCTGCAGCTGCGTTTCATCATCGGACGTCGAGGGAAAATTCGAAATTTCACCCGTAACACCTCGACGTCCGTATTTTAACAACTGAGCGTTATTTGAGGCATTTTGTGACGCGCACCACCATTATGTGGAACCAGATACCCACTAATGTATTTCCAAACCAATCCGACTCTGGAATTGAGAGTATCCATGGGATCACTTAACATACTTATGAATAACTCTCTCCATAGTAGCTTATCATTTAAAAAAATCAAATACACCACTACTCGCAATACTCGTCGAGCGAGGTTGCTTATCTTGCCGAAGCCGCGCATAAATTATTTAAAGAAATCTAATGAGTATGAGGGTGTGCAATTATTTAGTCAATTACCCTCTAAAATTCATCAATCAATTCATCATCAAAAAAGGGCATCAAATATACATATTAGAATGAGCCTAATAGACTAAAATTGGAATAGCTGATGGCGACGCGTATCTCGTTCGTATATTTTTATTATATTAAGTTTCTCATGTAAATAAAAATACATTTTTTTGTAATGAATAATAAAGTTCTTTAAACATTAACATGAGATGAGCCGTTTGCCCCGTTTTATTAAAAAAATCACCTTAATAAAAGAGTGTATCAATGTAAAGACTTATCGAGAGAGATGGATGTCTTTTGGGAGGGTTATCACTTTTAACCATATAAAATTTAGCGCACAGCTGTATAATAAACTACCCACAGATATAAAAAATATTACTTCTATCAATTCATTCAAATCGAAGCTAAGTGAATATGTTAGACAAAATTACTTTTAAATTAATTTCTTATAATTACTTTTAATTCATATTACTTTGGTTACTTTTATTTTTAAGTTTATTGCATGTACGGCTACCTTTTATTGAGATTATTTTAAGAACGACTACAATGTTATGTTTATCTAGAGTATTATTCTCATGTAAGTGACATTTTTTGTCTTTTTGAGAAAATAAAGTCTTTAAACCTAAATTTGAACATTTTTCCAAAGCTTCAATTATTATAACGGACTAACCGTAAGACATTTTTGGAATGTCAAGTAAACGTAAATACATTGCTACTATCCCCAAATGGTATATAAAGTAGACAATTAAGATTAGATCAGGGCTTAATAACCCGCTATTTAGGCCCGCCCTGGATACCACTCGCACTCAATTAAGAAGGGGTAGCCTCTAGGTATATGGCCTTTTAGATGTATTTATTGCCAATTTGGTTTTATATAGGGCTTTCTATATAAATAGGGCCTTATTCGGACACTTTATACTAGTTACTAGTCTAAGTTTGATAGTCAATTTCTTTGAATTGGATTTCTTAATTATTTTCAGATTTTTTTCATTGATAAAAGAAATTAAAATATATATTGAGCAGTGTTGGCTTAGTGGCTTCAGCGTGCGACTCTCATACCTGAGGTTGTAGGTTCGATCCCCGGCTGTGCAACAATGCTTTTCTTTCTATGTGCGCATTTAACATTTGCTCGAACGGTGAAGAAAAACATCGTGAGGAAACCGACATGTCTTAGACCCAAAAAGTCGACGGCGTGTGTCAGGCATGGAAGGATGATCACCTACTTGCCTATTAGATTTAAAAATTATCATGAAACAGATTCAGAAATCTGAGGCCAAGACCTAAAGAGGTTGTAGCGCCACTGATTTTTTAAATGAATTTATAAGATCAAAGTGTGCCATTTATTTCACCGGAAATCGCACTCCGGATCTTAAGGTTAAAAGCTTACAACATATCATAAGAGATTTATTATATTATTTGGCCTACCTATTCTGTTTTTACGTTTCAAACGAAATCATATTATAAAGATATAGCACACGAGTTTTTAATCTATAAAATAGGCAACAAAGGAATCATAGACAAACAGTGGTTTTCATCACACGCAGTGAAAAACCTGAAAATAGAACGAAAAATCTAATATTCTGTAGGTTTTCCTGCGCAACAATTGAAAATGTAGAATCTGCAATATCTTTTATAGCGAAACTAACCAAGTTATATTGAAGGCATTTTAACAAAACAAAAAACTTATAAAATATTTTATGCAAGTGAATTTTACTGAAGTTCATTATATAATTAAGGCAATTCTAATTAATGCAAGCGAAGTATGTCAAATATAAGGTTTATTACCAGATTTTTTTTAATGTATCTATCTATGTGATTTCACCGTCGAAAAAAAGGGAAACTGACGTTATATGTCAGGCACAGAAGGCTTATCATATTCTTGTCTGAATAAACATTTATTAGCTGTTCCAGACCCATAAAAGGTTGTTACCCTACGGGTTCATTAGGTTATTTTAATGATTTAATAATAGTATTGTCTTTGATTGACATAACCTTTACACATTTAAAGAAAAAAAAAACTTTTTAACCGGATTAAAGTTATGTATTTTTATAAATTCACCGTGACCACGCACGCTGTAAAGCACGCGAAACGTCGGATAAATTTAAAATTATGTTAAATAGTTGTAAATTTATAAAAATACATAACTTTAATCCGGTTAAAAAGTTTTTTTTTTCTTTAAATGATTTAATAATGCACACATTATTAATTAACTTTCAACTGTTGCTGTGTAAGTAGCTAGTATTAGAAACCCTCTTAGTTTTTCGCCATTACAAATTTAAAATTATAGTAGAATTAGTTACTTCTTATGATAAGACATTACTTACTATTTTGCACTAAATCTCTACCAATCTATAGTTTAAGTATTATTGTTTGAGTATTATTGTTTGAGTATTATTGTTTGAGTATTATTGTTTGAGTATTATTGTTTGAGTATAATTTTGAGTATTATTGTTTGAGTATTATTGTTTGAGTATTATTTTTTGAGTATTATTGTTTGAGTATTATTGTTTGAGAATTATTGTTTGCGTATTATTGTTTGAGTACCTATTATTGTACAATAATTTTTAAAAAATGTAAAAAAAAAACTTATTAAACCTATATATAGCCCATTACCGTTTATACCGCACAGTTCGCCCAAGTAAAACCACGGATCATCAACATGAAACGGGAACAACGAACGCGGTCGGCGCACTCAGAGGCTGTCGCAAGTGCTTTTGTTTCATGCTGTTCGAGTGACACGCTCCCGTCACACTGACTCGGCGAATGCTGCATCTTACTATTTTTTACCCGATTTTTAACCCTTAAAATCTGTTCTAGTGTGTTAACTACAAAAGTTTTAAATAATGTTGTAACTACATTATTGAAGTGAAACTTCTTTATCGGGGTTGGAAAAAAATTTAGTGTAAGATTTTTCGGTTACGCGTCACATGTTTCGGTTACGCGTCACATTTGACCGTTACGCGCGTCTTTTTCTCGTCCCAACCACGGTTGATTCGAAGAGATTCTAAACCATTAATAACAAAAATTTATAATAACTATAACAATGATACTAAAAATTATATTACAATTTATGAAATTCTGTAATAATCTTAGTGGTAATAAGGTAAAATGAAATAATTGTATTATTTGTATTCAAGTCTGTGATATTAAAAGCCTTTTGTTAAACTTTATCTAATTTAACTTTATTTAACCAATTTCTGTAAAGTTAGTTGCATATAGATAATTTTTCGAAAAATAAGGTCATAAAGAAGTTTCACTTCTAACGTGTGTACACTAGTACACGCACATTTTTTTTTTTATATAAACGCGTTCTTCCGCGTAGCATTGTTATTTTGGTCAGTATTTTTAACTTCTTAGAATTATTTTATTTTGCATTTAAAAATGCTAATTACGGTAATTTAAAGTAAATAGTCAAACACTATGTTTCTAATAAATAGATGCATAGTAAAGATAAACCAAGTGTCTAATTACAAATAGTTTGTCTTTGACAATAAAAAAATGCCATATAAACTTTAATCCCTATTATGCCCATTTTTTCACAATAAAAGGCTGTACTACCTAAGGCCAACTCTCTTCACCAATTGTTTATAAACTCAGTTCAGTAGTTTAAACTTGAACACACATACAGATATGTATATTTATTTAAATGTATGAATACTCTGAATGCCACAGGGCTCATGAGTACGTCGCCGGCCTGTTTTTAGTAGCACTGCGATGAAACGTAAGTTTAGGCGATTGTTCGCATCTCATGATTTGAGATTTTCTGCAATTATAGATTCTATCTGCAATATTATATAGGATTTTCAAGCTTTGTTGCGATTGGTCTGCTATAAATATATTTTTATATCCATACGGAACTTCTATGTAAATATTGAAGAAAACGTAAAAATAATTGAAAACGGAATCTAAATCTTCTGAATCTTAAAGGAATAAACCCACAAATACCATATTTGGCTGACAAATAATCTACTTGTCATGTAACTAGGTATCGGGTGGTTATGACTTTAAATAGTTTCATAACTGCAAAATATCTTTCACAAACATGTGAACAACATTAACATTATGAACACTAAGCGTCTATGTCGCATTCAATTGTTTAAGGATAATAATTTTGAATCAAGTGAACGCCATGTTTTATTTGCAGAATTTAATTTCCTAAGTAAATTAATTTTGTAAGTTATACCTTGCCATTCCCAAGATCAAGTTATTCTAGCGAAATTAAATAGCTGCAGTTCATCTCAAAGGCTTCACAAAAGTGCAGAAATGATTCCCTTCAATAAGCAAGTACAAACGAGAATCTCTCAAAAGCTGCAGTTTGACAACAAAATAGCTTCTATAAACAATAACGGAATAACAAAACAAGTCTTGTCTTGCTTTAATTAAACGGAAACGAGCTCAGTCATCACTCATTCAACAAACAGTTAATATTTTCTCAACAAACCAGTTGAAATGTGTAACAAATTGACAGCGATAATTTCGCTGTGATTCTTCACTCAAGATAAATATTGAGTATAATTACGTTGTGTCTACATTTTGGTTTAAGTACACAGTTGTTTAACCCGCATTGAGCCTTGGTCTTAGGAAGTTAGTCAAACAAAAGCAAGTTTGCAACGAAGAGCAGTGTTTTGGACCACCACTCATATAATAGGCCTAAAATGATACAGGAATTTTAACTATATTTATTTATTAACATAATGTACGACTGAAAATCATTTAGTCTATGGTAATTAAGAAATAGACATACATTTTCCAATAGCAGTTGTTAAGGGACATTTATACTCCGATAATAATTTAACTCGATTTTGATATACAAGTAACAAATTAATTTATACGCTTAACTCGTATTATAAGTCCCGCAGCATAACGAAAAAGTGTTAAATTCAAGAAAGTCCGGATGAAGGCTGCGGCACTGAATTTATCATTACATAAAGAGACCCATTATTAACGAAACTCGCTCCAAGTTTTGAATTATAAAAGTTTGGGAGAGGTAATTAAGCTTCGTCGCTCACGGTAACTCTCCGTCGCTGACGAGAATCCGATATTTTTACTTGCTACTTTAAACGTTTATTATTGAAGATTTTCTATCGATAGTTTCTTCGGCTTACATGAGTATTCTGCACTGTTGACAAATATAATCCGTCGAAATATTGAAATAGCTGTTATTAATAATAATTGATTTATTCAAGCAGACATAAATCATAAGTGGTTATTATTGTGTTAGTTACAATATTATGCTAAATATTAGGTTAGCTTTACAGTATAGTCAACCATACAATTCAAATGGGCACATGCAGTCCATTGCAAAGGGCAAGGGTAATCCAGCCTTCCCGTTACCACCATTAAGATCTTTACAAGTTCTTTAATTAAGTATCGATAACAATTCATAATTATAAAGAAATTCCTTCCACAACGTTAACACAATGATTAGAGTCACACGCTTTAACCATCAGGTTAATCTAGTTTATATTATCAACTAAACATTTACAATGCCGTAATTTTTTTTTTATACTAAAGCGCAAGGCTCGCAAGACCCTGAAATAAATAAGAAATACAAAAGATCTTTTGTTGTAGTTTTTGTGTGTGTAATAAAAGCATAACAGCAACCCCTGTACTTTTCTTTAAAACTCAGCCTGATGATCATATTTAAATCAGACAAAATATACTCTATGTATTAAGGATTGTTAATTTATAATTTTGAAATGAGAACAACGGCCAATGAACCCTTGACATGACATCACAATTATGCTGCTTCGCTGGCCTCGAGAGGATCGTTCGTTCTTTGTACCACTTCAGACCGTTTGAACAATTTCATGTGTGATTTTCATGAGCTAACTAGCAGAATGAGTTGGTGGCACAAATTAATTGTATTTAAATCTTATTAAATTTTTAGAAACACACATATATCTTGCTACAGACACTTAAAAAAAAGGGTGCGTGTACTTATGTACGCGCGTAAGAAGTTATACTTCTTTGGCATTATTAAAAATAATTTTTGATTGCATGCAAATAATTAATTACAATTAAATAATCACAGACTGGAAAAGGAGTCCTTATAGTCAATAAAGTTCAGTTTACATTTGAAAAATTAAATAAATAAATATTTATTATTATTCTCTTACATTAAGTGTAACATAAATTCTATTATTATTCGAATGTTGTTTTTAAATTATGTCCAATGCCGTAGTATTTTCCGTAGGCAACTTCATTCTGTTAATTTTGTGTCACGGTGCGCGCGCATGGTAAATTTCACTCATAAATTTTTCATAACGCGCCTAAAGAAGTATAACTTCAAAAACGCAAAAACAGTATTATTATAATAGTATTATTATTTTTATTATATTTTAACAAACAATTTAGCCTTATATCAGCGGCAACACGGCGTTGATATTGTAACATATCAATAGACTAATGTGGAAGTTAATTAAAATTATTAATTGAACTTCTAAATACCAATTATAAGTACTTTATACAAGCGTATATAGTATAAGGTATCGAATCGTAAGCAGATCTCGATCTTAAAATAAGCCACGTAAATCCATCATGATGATTAATGTCACTTACAGCGTAATGATCGATTTTCAATACATCTCTGAAGAGATTGCTTGCCCGAACTGATAATCCGAAATGTAATATCGTTAATGTAGGGCCTCGGTGGAAATCATTATATTTTTCTATATTCAACGAAATATATTTTACGTAGTAGAACAGGAAATAATTATAAAAGTATTAAATAATAAACTAGTCGATATATGGGTATTTCAGATTACAGTTTCTTTGGTCAAACATTTAATAGGCTAGAAGATATGTGTTTGACACAAGTCGATTTTGTTCAACTATGTCAAAAACGTATAAGATTTGACATACGTATGTCATTTGCGCTAAATGGCTTCCTCATGTTAACTCATGACGGTTCCTCAAGATCTTTCTTCAGGAAGGTCGTCGCGGTATCGAAGAGAATCAATATAAATTAATATATAAATAGCTACTCAAATGGCTGGCAAATGTTTTTGACGTTCGCGAACTAAGAAATGCCTACGTGAGCAGAATTGTGCGACCTTGGCTCATATAAATTTATATTCAAACTGAATACAAAAGCATTATAATCTTAGTTGTTCGAGTCAGCAGTTTGTTTTCAAAGAATTAGGGGAAATATTTACTATTCCACGTCTTCAGCTACGCCTCAGAATAGAGCTTTTTTGGCTTTATGATAGGTAAACAACTATTTAGTATTCTGGCGGGTCGGATGCATAATTTGGATATAATTGGAACGCGTGGACCCCTGGTTCTACGGGTTCCTAGTATGAATCTGAGGTGGAAATGACAAATGTAGGATGTACCGCGCGCACACAATAACTTCAAAGTTCACAAGAGTTGCTTGCTTCACTATTAGTGTAGGTATAAAAAACCGACACCCTGAAGTTATAGTAAACATTTTAGTTTTTTTGAAGTTATACTTCTTTTGGCGCGTTAGGGAAAAATAATGAGAAAATTTCTATTGTTAGTGTCGTTTCTACAAACGAATAAGGCGACAGATAAAAATTTTGAAAAGATTTTTATCTTGTTACGCCAAAGAAGTATAACTTCCGCGTGTACATAAGTACATACACGTTTTTTTATTAGTTATTTTTAAGTGTAGATTCTGTAAAAAAAATATAATTTATTCCTTGTATCGATAGGATATTTAGTTTATTTTGTCAAATATTTATATTGGGTCACGAAACATTCATTTAAAAGTGATTCTTTTGTTACGAGACTATGTGTAATTAAGTTATAAACTGCCTATGTGACCTACTTTAGTTTATTACCTTTTGATACTGTGTAAGCACTACATGAATAAATTATTCGATGCTTAAATCTAACTTCTCAGGAAGTATGTTCCGAAACTTAAGGAACAGAGGGTCGTCTGAACACTACGATCACAGAATAAACAGGAGACGCCCGTCGGCAGCAGTTGTTTATGGGCCTATATCGAAGTATGAATCGCATTTATTATCTAATTTTACTATAGATGATAACTCTATGGTGACTTAAAATAAATATTTAATAATGAAACGGAGAAAATGGTCTAAATCAGGATCTGAGACATGCCAGTTATTCCGGTTATGCAGCCTTGCGATTCTATAACTCACTTTTCGAACTCAGACAGCGGTTTTCGCATCGGCGGTCGTTCTCAAATCAGTCGTGAAGCAGTCATTTTATGATTTGGCATTCTGATAAACAAAAAACTACAAGCTCCCACCTTATAGCGAAAACCGCTGCGTGAGTTCGAAAAGTGAGTTACAGAATCGCAAGGCTGGTATGAAATTTAAATTATTACATTTAAATTTTGATTTAGATTAAATTTTGATTGAGACTTAGAGAATGGAACTTAGATTGATAATATAATTTTGATTGAGACTTAGAGAATGAAACTTGTAAGTCTCAGGAACGAACTCGCAAACCTAACCACCGATCCACTACTCATGGGTATAGGTACGTTAAAACGATTACTTTATCCCAAAAGTAATATTAGGTCGCTTATTTATAATTGGCGTTCAATTATTTAAAAAAATAATAAGCTTTTTATTTATCCTCAAATTTACATTTGATTCAAGTTTTACTAGTGTTTAGCATCATTAGAAACTGACGTAATTCGATACAGTGTTAATAAAAAAAATTGAGTCAATATCATCAAAGGTAAGTTTCTCTTTCATGTCTGTCCAATATAGATAACATTGGAATTGTGTAACTCGTTTTGTGCAACTGCCATTCGTAAACACTTTTTATTTATAATTTAATCGGCAGCAGCAGCAGCCCATGCTGCGATGACTGCCCTCTTTTGCCCCCTACACTCATTTTTAGGGGGTGCGTTTCCGACCTTTGAGGGAGGAGTACACTATATCTTTCGAAATACACCAAACAATTCCTTATAAATTAGGTCTATGATTTAATGGAGTCAGGATTCAAAACACGCATCATCTTGCTCGGCCAAGGCTTAATAAGGATCGAAAGAAACTTTGCTGGGGGCCATTAATCAACGGCAGTGATTGATGGACCGACCATTTTTATACAACTCGTCAACTAATGAATACTGAATGGCATCTCCCGGGAGTGAGATGTCAAGAATTTTCAGGGATCAGAAAAATATTTAAAGAAGTAATGCTTTTTTTATTTTATAGGATACAGGAGCAAATGAGCCTACGGGGCATCGAATAATATCAGTAATTGCAGCCCATGGACACCTATTTTAGTGGGTGCGTTGCCGGCCTATGAGGGAGGAGTATGCTTTCTTTTTAAACAATTGGAGGTTCCAGGGAAGACCTGGAAGTCTTTCGTCGGGAGTCGATTCCACAGTTTCACAGTTCGCAGAAGAAAATGCCTAACTGAGCGGATAGTGGAAGATCGCGGATGAAATCTGGAATTACTACGGTAGTTATATAATACACCTATATAAATGGTATAATGAAACCGTAATGCTTACTGTCAATGCGATAACTGTCTCATTTGTCTAGTCATGTCCAACTGCAGATAAGGAGGACTTTATAGAGGCTAAGAAACCCTGGGGTTTCCCTGCGTTCTTTCTAATAAAAAAAATGGTTGCCTGGATGACCACGTAAAGCTGTCAACCCAGCCCCGATCGTGTGGGATATCCGTTATTTATTAAAACAAATATATTATAATCAGTTCTCAATAAAAACGTAACTATACTAGTACGTATATTATTTTAATGATTCGATGTAATCTGAGCATCTAACTCCACTGAAAATATGTAATCCCTCTTTTATATTCTGAATGAGGTTTTATTTAGCAAAAAAATATAATCGCATTACGAGATGTATCTATAATCGGTAGAGGGTAGCTGGACTCATGAATGCTCTGATCCCGATTGATCTTTAGGATTTGTTAGGAGTATTACCGTATCGAAAGGACACGTAAAGCCTCGCTGAAGGTTTTATGGTGACAAGTTACAGGCCGATAGCTCACCTTTAATCCGCACAATGCTAAATCAAATGATGAACTATGATTGGGGGATGTTGTTGTTTACTAGAATGGAACCAAAGTTTTAATTTATTTTAGTGTAGTATTTTTTTCTTTAATTATATTATAAAATTGTATTAAACATAATCTATGTAAGATATGCAAAAAGAGTCCAGAAATAAATATTATGTTAGTTAAACTTCACACGTTTTCTATACTTTATAGTAACATATACTTTCATCTAAGTAAAGTTCATTTTGTACAAAAATTTTATAAATGAAACTTGTTAAGTATTTGTATTATTCTAGAGGGAACGCTTTCAAAAAGTCTAGTTAAACAAGAATGCTAATAATATAGCGGCAATATTTTAATACTACAGTCGAATATAAAAAGCCGTTAAATAAAAAAGTAATATTACACAGAAATACATGCTTCAATATTAAGGACAATGTTACTGTTTCTTTATCAAAACAACAATAAAATGGCGGATAATCTTTACAATAGGCTTAGAATATCAAAAGCTTATTTTATTTTCAGTACAATGAAAAATAAGTAAACTTATATTATCACGTATATACGATATTAAATGACAGTAAGATGTACGCACATAACATACACGTGCGATCTAGTTTGTAATAAGTTTATACAATTAAACCACATAATTATGGCATTATTATCGAAAGCAAAGCCAATTCATGCGTATAAGATTGCCATACATATATTTTTATAAGACGTTTAGTAAATATGTATTACTAGTAGTAGTTTTCCTTAAAGCATACAATTCTAACGACCAAATTCACCATATCACATATCGTATTTAAATTTGTAAATTGTTATTACATTTGTAAGCTAAATAACGGTTGACACCTACTACAACTTTGCTCAAATAACTTCGACAGTTTTGCACTTATCGAAATCACTCTCATTGAGCGATATTTCCACTTATTTTCCTCAAATTCTATGAAAACGTTTTAGTTTTAGAGCTAAAATGAAATCCATTTATTCGAATGAAACTTCGCGGGCTTTATCAGTTTGATGAAAAATCATATTGCCATTTTGCGTCTGTAATTGATATGCTAGAGGTAACTTATAAATAATATATAAAGATATTTTAATTGTAATTCTAACGTAACGATTTATATCAATTTTATTTATTGAAAATATATGTGCATACTTTTATTCCCATAACTCACTGATATATAGAAGGTATATTATACCTAGACACCGTAATTTAGGTAAACAAGATCCAATTGAGAATTAAACATGATTACAAAATCGTATTTAATATACGCGGTATTCCTCCGCATCTTCCGTACAAAGTATAGTACGTACAAAGGGAGTATTAATGGCGCGGCAGTTTGATAAACAAAAAATATTTGAATAAACACTTAATCCCGTTGTTATATAATTTAACATTATTTCAAATTAACCAATAGGAATTAATTAACTATACACAATTGCCACGGACCACAAAAACTCGTTATATAAAATTAAAATTGAATAAAATACAACATTACTAATGGATCACCGTGCGGTTATGAAACGTGATGTCGCTTACATTGTTCATTGTAATACGTTTAATTAAATTAATTCTCTAGTTTTATTTTAGACAAATTTAGGTTTGTTTAGGTTAAAAACAAGCACTTCTCTAAATGGTACACATTTGCGATGTTCACAAATATTACCAGTGAAATTTCTCTGCTTTTTTTACAATATCGATGTTTACTAATTGCTAATATAAAAGCATTTGTTTTCAATGATTATACCTTATGGTTAACACGTTGAGGGTAATTTGTTTATAGTTACATAAGTGTTTGTTTTCTTTTCAAAGCTCGTATTAGGCTGTTGAGGTTCCTATATTCCTTTTAAAAACACCACTGTGTTGTGTGATATTAATTTGTCAACGATCTAGTGTTTAGGTCTCAAATTGAGAAACCGAAAATCGTTTAAACGCACGATCTGAGTTGAGAGCCGCACGCGTTACTACATCTATATATATAAAAATGAAACCCGTTTTCCGTTGTCACGACATAACATGAAAACGGCTTTGAAGTACGAGGATGGTTCTTACAGAGATAAAAATTAAAAAATTGAGTGAAAAAGTCTAAAAACAACACTTTCCTATATTCCCATACATAATATTCGTAATAATACTTAAAAGTCAATTTGAACTTTAATACCATATCATAAAGTTCAAGTGTTAGTGGAGGGGTTTCCGGGAAGGTAAATTTTTATTGTTTGACATAATGTATTTGTTGTCTTATAAACTTTCTTTTTTTTATCTTAGTTAGACCCAAATAGCAGGATAAGTATTTAAAAAAAATAAAGAATCGACTGTCAGGCGGTACGATGTTCGCCAGGCCAGCTAGTATTGTATATTATGTCTTTGACATAGTAGTACAAAAAAGTCCTATAGCACTTTCCACTATTATATTAAGAATTAAATTAAGAACCTTGTTTAACTTAAAGTTGAACATTTAACGTAGCGAGCGCTGTGGAAATACTTTGCATAACATTCTCATCCCTAAGGAGACATAAACCAGTATACTTTTACAGATTATTATCTTCGGTATATAATTTTAACGATAAACTCTTAAGCATTAACTTTCCTAATTTGGTAACATAGTTATAAACTCGATAGTTATTTTAATAAGGTCATATATTTACGTAATTACAAGAAGGATTTATGCGAATAAAAATAGCTGATTTTAAAATGAAAAAAGTTCATTTCCGGCCATTTGTGTGGGCGACGTGCTAGCTCGAAGCCAATTTCGCTTTTCGACAGCAACGAATTTAGGCCCAATAAATATGACGTCAATCAAATTGCTCTTTGCAACCTCCATTATTTCGTATTTAATCAACTGTTACAAGGATTTTTTAGGTTTAAATTTAGTTTCAACGGGCTTGGCCTATGTTTCATATAAATCAGTAGTTAATTATGAGTTGAAATATTAATAAAGTATTAAAATATAAAAAGAAAAGCTTTGGTTTGTATACGAACATACCTCTAACCTACCTTTAACCTATTTAATGATAATCAGAATTATGCAATATTTTATAATAATCTATCGTAATAGGGTACTTTATTTTATTAATTGGTGTTATAAATTATTTGGACCAACAACATAATTTTAACATGATCATATTCTAGTCAAATTAAACAAATAAACAGCTATTGACAGTGCTCACTAGGTACTGAGTCTTAACACTACAATTTCAGTTGCTATACCAGCTAAAAAAATTGTTAATTTTGAATCTAACTCTAATCTTCTCACTAGGTATAGGAAAATTGTTTGACATACATAAAAAATCACAAAAAGCAGATTTAATAATTATTATTACTAAGATTAGCTATATTCTAATTGTAACCTATATCACCTTGTCGAAGTAAAGAAGAAAATTTAATAACTTTTCTTAGCAGCGACCATAATTCACAAAAAATCTGTAACATCGCATTTTTTAAAGAATAGGGGGCAAACGAATAGGAGGCTCACCTGATTTAACTAAACCAGCGCCCATAGACACTTTCAATACCAGTGGGATCGCGAGTGCGTTGCCGGCCTTTTAAGAGTTGGTATTAACGAAACCGGCGCCCATAGACTATAGAAGGATCGCGAGTGCGTTGCCGGCCTTTTAAGTAACGAATTTTTTGGTAACTCATTATTCAGATAACCCTGTATAATGAGTTACCAAAAGTAAAAATGTTGGACCCGGAGTAAGACAAGAGAGTAAGTAAACGCGACAATGTGTATAATGCGGACGTATTGTGGTAAATGAAGCAAGCGGCCCGCTATCAGCCATTCTTGACAATATAAACTTCCCTCACCCAAGAAGTTGCGCTATGCCGATAAATTATCCTGGACGGAACCAAATTAGTTTAGAATTAATTACTGTGCCCGGCTAACGTAGCGTTAACTAACACTGTCTAATAATTTAACTATTCAGTTAGCTAGCTAGAAACGAAAAAACCACAGCATTATTCAATATGCTCCTATGTTTTTTCTGTGCTAATATCAACTCAACTAAAACAATCTTAATTATTCTTACAAGTTAATATCTTAAATTAATATTACATATTAATTAATATTGAATACCGAATTTTAAAGGGAAAGTGTACTTTGAAGCGGTTTCGTTGTTTCTAGAATTTCTGAGAATTAATAACAACAAATCAGTGTTCATTATTAGTTTTCGCTTCTCAATATATCCTTTATCGTATCCAAATCAAAACAATCGAAAACTACGTTTTGTCATCGAACACCAAACTTTGGTGTTCGTAGAAATTATTCAGAGAAATTTGATATTTTTCTTACTGATAAACGATTTCACAAACGCACGTCGAAATCGTACCCAACAGGCTTTCACTCTCAGGCCCATAAGTCACATCGACGCTGGAATAAATTGGCCTCCCACGAGGCTATCTGGGATATCGGCAGGATAGGCATTTTTCTTTGTATAATACAATCGGTTGAAACCGCACGTATTTGGGTCATTTGAGCCTTGTGTTCCTCTAAATCTTTATAGAGTATAAAACAAACGCCATCTCTTTTTTTTATGAGTGGACAATTCACACCAATTGACCTAGTCCCATAAGCTGGTGAAGCTTGTGTTATGGGTACTAGGCAACGGATATACATACATATTATAGATAGATAGACATATAAATACATATTTAAACACCCAAAACCTAAGCACAACACCAAATGCTCATTATATCTATGTTTTGTCTCAGCCGGGGATCGAACCCGGGACCCGTGGATTCGCAGTCAGGGGTACTAACCACTAGACCAATGAGCCATCTACGATTAGGTTTTATTTTAAATTCAATAGGCATATTATATATAAGTTTCACATTACATAATTTGCTGGAAACTGTTAAACGGCAAGCTAAGCAAACAATACCATATATCTACTTGCATAGCTAAAATATGATCTACAGGCAAACATACTTTTAAACTAAGCAATGAATTTTTATACGCATTAAACCCAGTCGCTTCGAGATGTTTGTGCGCTTAAATGATTTAAATTACATTATGACCGAAATATCGATGGCAAAACCTAATTTCATTCGAGAGTATAAATGTTGACGATTTTCTTGCATTTTCAGAATCAATGATATCAAAAGAGTGTTTATAAAGTTTATTAATTGAATAAAATTTGTCATTGTTTATACATTGTTATAGAAAAAGGTACGAATAACTTAGTCATTCATTTATTTGTTGTTAATGAATTTCCCTTAATATATAAGTTGTCTAGATTAAATAGCATTAACATTTTAGATCTCGTTAGTCTATGGGCTTAAAGTTGCCAGTATCAATATTGCATTAGTCTGTTTGTCGTAATTAGGGAGGCTAATGTATTCTAAGTTCTGACGAAGAGCAAGTTGCTTCTTAGAAATCTTGTACTTTGCTAAATAATTAGTCTTTGTTTCTACATCTTGACGGAGAAACATTTGAAAGGAATTTGTCATATTAACAGAGTACCTTCATTTACGAATAGAATAATTTGGGTTTATAATATATATTGTATTGTCTTTGATTTACATAACTTTTATACATTTAAATAAAACTTTTTTTGAACGGATTGAAGTTATGTATTATTATAAATTTACAACTATGTAAACATAATTTTAAATTTATCCGACGTTTCGCGTGCTTTACAGCGTGCGTGGTCACGGTGACTGGCCAAAAGATGTTGAATGTCAAAAATTATCACGGCTGCAGAGAAAGTTGCATTATCTGTATTTATTTCCCCGGAGTTGGTACTAAAAGATGGAGGGTTTTGGCAAAAATGGCTCACGGTGTCCTCTATTTTCGCGGATTGTTTTTCTTTTTGTGATTTTTAATTTGGATATTATTGGATCCCAGGTGTTTGAAAATTTTAGGCCGTCTTCTCTATTGAAATTGGGGTGTTTTTTGATTACAATGGCCAATCTTGGGAAGAAGAAGTTGTAAATTTATAATAATACATAAATTCAATCCGTTCAAAAAAAGTTTTATTTAAATTTATATATATTATCAAGTCTGCCAATTTTCCACTAAATAAAAATAATTCGCATAAAATATTATCAGGTAGCGCAGCGTATCGGCTACGATAACTTGTCTTCTGTAAATAAATCTTTAACCTTTTATTGAAGATTGAACCTATGATTGAACTGCTTCATACAGACACTATTTTGCCTTCTAAATTGTTCCATAATCTCCCCATGTTATATTTCTTGGAAATATGTAACTATAACAATGACATTAATAAACAGATAAGGGTAGTAAGATCTACGTATATAGTGACCTTATGTTGTGTTATTGTAAACTTTACTTTGAGTCGCTCTGGCTATTGTTGGATTTTTTGCATACTTTAAAAGGCATACAGACGAGGAGTTTAAAAAAAAAATAGAACATGGGGCAAACGGGCATGAGGCTCATCTGATGTTAAGTGGTACCGCCCATGGACACTCTCAATACCAGAGGGCTCGCGAGTGCGTTGCCAGCCTTTTAAGAATTGGTACGCTCTTTTCTTGACGGACCCTAAGTCGAATTGGTTCGGAAATACTTCAGTGAGCAGCTGGTTCCACAAAGTGGTGGTGCGTGGTGGTGATTAGATATTACGTTCTTGCAGCATTTCCCCGCTGTATTGCGATACTTATTCGTTGAGGAAATTATTATTAATATATTTTTTTTTAAATATGATTGGACAATTCACACCAATTGACCTAGTCCCATGCTAAGCTGGTGAAGCTTGTGTTATGGGTACTAGGCAACGGATATACATACATATTATACATAGATAGACCTAACACATATAAATACATATTTAAACACCCAAGACCTAAGCACAACACCAAATGTTCATCACATCGATGTTTGTCTCAGCCGGGGATCGAACCCGGAACCCATGGATTCGCAGTCAGGCGTACTAACCACTAGACCAATGAGCCGTCGAACACATTAAACAATGTTTACGCAGAAGTACGTTTATTTCTCACCAACAACAAATTTTGGTTTAGGTTTTGTACAGGTATCGAAACACTATTTAAAGGATGGTATCACCAACATTGATCGTGTGACGGGGTAAATCGATGGAGGTCGTCGTTATGCAAATGTCGCCGCAGATTGAACCTATCTCTCTTATTAAATAAGCCGTTTACTCCCAAAATACCGCATTTTGTTACGACGTTACCGGGTTTTGTTTCAAAATATTAGGGAGTATTACTACATCCCTGTCGTTCTATTTAATTAAACCCATTACCTTAGTAAAGTAGCTTGATTAATCAGTACCGGGTATTTTCCTGCCAAAAACCTATTTTCTTTTAATTCTAAGGGGCAATTTTAAACATCATTAAAATTTTATGTTCATATAAAGTTACGTCAATTAAATATAGACATCTGATTTGATTTATTACTTGAATCACGATACCAGCTAGGATTGCTACGAGTCGTGGATTTAACTAAGAAGAGCGTATTTGAAAAAAAATTACTCATATCTTAAAAATTTAAAAAAGTGGACTCACTATTATTGACCCGAATATTAACATGAAAAAGCTATATTAAACTTAAGGTAACCGACGTTAGACCCAAAATAACCCGACGTCTGTGTCTGACAGAAAGCATACAACCACCATCTTTGTAAAATAAAAATGATTTAACAAAATAATCAAATTTTAGGATATGGTGTTTTGGGCGATACTTGAATAGCGTCATCAGGAGCCAATACCGAGCTGTTCGAAGTGTGGCACAAATTATGACACGACACAGCATACGTTGGAGGAGGGTTCGCGGGGTCAGCCTCGTTTTAATCTTTATCTATGGTGGGTTGCCCTGCTTTGTGTAATCGAAAAAATGGTTGGCAGTGGCGAGGTATGGAATGGTATGGAATAGGGCAAGATATCCCTATCTCCTACCTCCTATATAGTGTATAATATACCGGAGGTTTTGATCGTAACAGTTATGCCGTTGATGTCAAGTAGAATGCGAGAGCAACCCCAGAGCCTCCCTAACTGGAACTACCAGTGGTGGTTTTAGTGGGTATTGCATACCCAGTCTCTGAATAGCAGATATTCTAGTGTGGGTTGCGTTCCACATATCTGCTACTTCTCCTCAGATAATTAAAAAAAGACTAAGACCCCTAAAGGGTTGTTTGACTGTAAATTTAACAATCATAGTAATAAGTAGAAGCAGGAATAGTTTCTAACAAACTAGTTTCAAATCCCTTAAGTCTAGCCTTATCGAGGGGAGAACGGTTTTACAATTCAAATTCAACGCCTACTAAGTTTTTGTGATACAACCGGAATCTGCATAATGAACGACCATTGATAGTTAGAAACATGGCTTAAAATACATTCAATCTTAATTTAACTATGAAACCTTTCTTAGACGTTAAGTTTTAGGTCTGAAAATTTGCGGTATGATTTTTCATTTGATTGATTGATTTGTTTCTTTGTTGCTCAACCTTAAAATAACCCGCTTCAAGATACATGAGAAGCCATTTTGTTGTACATACGAACGCGCGCTTTCGTAACGGACGCACGTTGACGAGATTAGAGAACGATCATTTTGATACGGATTTCTTTATCGATGAAATCCAAAAGCGACCAACTATTTGGGATATAGAAACTGAGCTAAATATATACAGTATAGTCGCCCTACTAACGCCTGTTGAGCACCTGCAAAGCGCGGTGAAACGCAACGCCGAGTGCCCAATGTGTACTCGCTCTAAGACAAAATTTGAAAATTTGTATTATTAATTAAACTTTAGGTCTCTGTATTTAGAGTGCTTCTCAAGAATAGTGGTCATCGAGGGACTGCTAAATCAATTGGACAGATAAATATTTGATATTATTATTAGTCTATTGAAAAGCTGCTATATTAAGGCTATCTATTGCATAGTTGGTTACAAAATTCCGCTAGATTTTTATATGTTATTAAAACAAAACTTGTGAACACACAGAGCTAACATACCTTACCATAACGCAAGAAGGTAAGCTCCTAGATCTTACTCTTGAGCTAGTGCTAACTAGTGCGCACAAGCGACATCATTTCCATACATTTAGTAGGAGATATTCTGTGAAGTAGTTTGCATAAACGGCTGGTCAATAACCCTTGACGGCAGAAATGTGAAATCTCTCGGCTCTCCAGACGCCAATTACAAGTTCACTGCTACTGCATTGTTTATTGAGAAACCTATTGTGATTGTTACGCAATTTTTATACGTATTTGTCGGGGATACGGTCTATATTCAGATGAAGCATTACTAGACAAAATTTGCATTAGGTACGGGTGAGTACTTATGTGCGATTTTATGGTATCTCATGATTCCATTATTTGGTAGGGTCAACTTTCAGTACCTAATTTGTGATCGCATAGAGCGTTGAGTTAATTGAAAAGATTTTATAATAATTAGTCTATTTATATTTGGTTATATTTTACTACAGCTTTTTAGTAATTAAAATATTAAAATAAAAAAATTCTGATATTGAATGATGGAGAAAGTGCAGCATAAATTTCTAGTGTATAGGATACCTGAGAAAACGTTTATCCAGCCATAATCAAAGTTGGTGTAGTTTTCAGTTAGTTAAGCCAATTGAATTAGTTATAACTGATAACCGATCCAGGATTGCTGTATTTACTAAGTCGTGTTGGGAATGGGCACTATTTTACCAAGGAATTAAGGAATAATTTGATCAATATTTAAAGTAATTAATAACGCCGATGAGAGAGCTGCCAAAAGTCTACCTAGACTAGAGCTTTAATTATTTGAACTCAGATAAAGAAATATTAGTTAATTTTATTTATAAACAAATGTCATTCGAAGTATTTTGTTCATAAATATTTAATTAACATTTAAATACTAAAAGCTACTACGTAAATAATAAAAATCTTGGACTTTCTAGCCTTTGGTAAGTATTAATTAATAAAACAGACATAGAATTGAGAGCCTTATACCCCGAATGCCGATTACAGACATTATTTATGTAGTCATGGATGCATCCATTGGACATTTTAGTACAAATTACTTTAGTGCTGACGTCGAGTACAAGACGATAAACTTCGTACAGCAAACATACAAAGTTGAATCTTCTACACTCAAAGCAAGTAATCAAAACGCCATGTTGCACAAATAAATCTGTACATGCAACTTGTTCAGTTTTTGAGCTGACATTTCACGATGTTTTCTGAATGTTATTACATTTTATATAAATGTTTATGTCGGGATAAATTATATGTATTTGCAAAGAGTAATTGACAAATTTCCTTTTGTCAATTACTCTTTGCATTTCATTTTCATGACTCCTTTATTACTTTTTAATATTAATTTATTAGTATTTGTTTAGTTATATATATCATATGTTTTTTGGTGTAATTGCGTCCTTAAAACCTATTATTCAGTGATACATAGAAGTGATGAATTATGGGCGAAACGACCGGTACGGTTTATTATATACATGCAGCTAAGTTTAAACATATAAATATAATCATTCACACAAGAGTGGCCTAAAAACGTATAAATTTAAAATTGTTTAAAACGATTTTCTATGAATTCAACTACAAGAAATCTTAAGCAACAAATGCGAGCGAGACGGTACATAATTTTTTTTCTTTAACAAAACAGATTTTTGACGTATTTGTTATCACTGTGTAATATAGGAAGCCCCTTGCTTGTGTGCAAAATTAAACTGTCACCGTAAATACATAAATGAGATCTGCTTATCGTTGTGTGCCGCGATTCATTCCCGCGAGATTCGGATTGACCCAGATCACTTGATTGATGCCCCGGCGTCTCCGTTATCTGAACAATCATTTATAACGCTCTGCTTGGGAAAGGGGTTCCTGGATTCCACTATCAAGGGATATAGCTATGGTATTTCTCTAATAGAGTTTAATATAGCGGTATGACGATTAAGGATTTGTAAATACATATTTAATAATACTGATAGTTATTGAGTGAAATATATATGTGTCGGAGCAATTATTTGCTTTATTAGATTTGCCAATATTAATAGATAAAAAATTTAAATTAAATTTTAATTTTCTATAAATTAACAGATTTGATAGTCTTTAGTAATAACTTTTTATTATTATGGACTATTGAATAGTCGTTAATTTATAGATCTAGCAATATTGACAAATCAAATAAAGCTTTTAATGGTTTTGAACTAATTTGCCTTTCTGCCTTGCGATTCTGTAACTCAGTTTTCGAACTCGCACAGCGGTTTTGATAAGGAGGGTGCTTGTAGTTTATTGTTTATCAGAATGCCAAATCGTAAAATGACTGCTTCACGACTGATTTGAGCGCGACCGCCGTAGAATCGCAAGGCTGTTATTGAACGCCATTGCTCCGACATTCATAATAATGACTGACGTAAGTTATCATATGTATATATGAAAACAGTGAAGCATTGAATAAGTAAATAAAAATGTTATCACTACGAATTTGATGAGGCGTGGATGCCGGTAACTTTAATCTATAATGCTACGTGTCTACGATGGTGCTACGAAAATTCTACGAACACTTCATTCATCGCTTTTATATTGGTTCATAGATGCTATCATTATCGTTAAGCTTATTATTAATATTAATGAATGTAAACGATGCATCTTATATACTGGTTAAGTGGCAATCAATAAGCAATACAAGTTGAGCTGGCCGTCTAAGCCCCTTTGTGTATACAAACATAACTCTAATACACTCAGCTTACAATTGATTTGCGAGATTCTGAATCTACGCTAGATTCTGTAGTAATAAATATAGCCTAGTACCAATTACAATATTTATACATACTGAAAAATGAAAATGAAAAAATATTTATTCAATCACTTACAATGATAACAACATGTGGCTGGAGCCTCCATTTAAGTATGTATAATATACTTGTGTTTGGAGTATCCGCTCTTCCTAGGTACACTTAATTAGGTATGTAAGTTTAGACAAAAGGGAATAATATTACAAAAACAAAACAATATTTATACAAGTTAAAAGATGCATCGTGTATGAGTGATAAATTGAGGGGTGTTCGTTGTATTCAGTTAAGTGTATGTTGATGTGTGAGAGTGTAAGTGTGTGTGAGTGAGTGTGTATGAGGTATGTGTGTATATGTCTGTATCATATGTTTGAGTGTGTGTGTTCTTTTAGAGTGTAAGATAAAAGTAGACTTTAGAATAGTAATTCTTAGATAGTAGATTCAACTTCTTCATAGGTTTGAGTTTTTAACCAACAATTTATAGTTATTTTACATTTATATTTATTCATATTATATAGATTTAATTCCTTGTTTAATTTATTATATAAGTTAGCAGACTGGTAGCAGTACTGTCTATGAGCATATTTAGTTTTAAAAGTTGGTAAAGGTGCCACATTATGCCTTCTACGTCTGTTCAAAATACTAGGATCATATCCAATATGTCGATGGGTTCTAAGAGTAGTTTGCAGTACATACAACTTACGTACTGACAGAAGATCGCTAACCGCATATAACATTTCCGTAGGGAATCTGTATGGCTTAAAATGGATAACTTTGAGTAGTGACCTTTGTGCTCTCTCCAGTTCCAGGAATTTTGTTTTAATGGCACCACCCCAGGCCGGAATGCAGTATATTAATATTGACTGCGCAAGAGCAGTATAAATTTGTTTTAGGAGGGCCGAGTCAGCTACGTGTCTTAGATTTTTAAATAACCATATGAGTTTTCTTACTCTAGCCATAACTAGCTCTATATGATCGCGCCATGATAGGCGTTGGTCTACCATAGTACCCAGGTATCTTACGCAGTTTTGCCGCTTAATAAAATCGCATGAGCATATTATAGAATGAGGTGAGCCACAAGTATGTATTTGAATAGCAAACGTCGGAGGTGGTTGAGAGGAGTTATAATTGGAGAAGCATACATAGTTAGTTTTAGAGGTATTGAGGGTCAAAAGGTTATCGCTGAGCCACTTAGTTATTCTTGCAAGGCCCTTTTGGGAATTATTTTTAACAGCCTCCCAGGTGTCAGCTACAAAAACGACAGCAGTGTCGTCAGCATAAGTGAACATTGTTCCCTCTTCTATATCCATGTTACATAAATTATTAATATATACAAGGAATAGAGTGGGCCCCAATACACTTCCTTGCGGAACTCCGAAGGTGATTTCACATTGTTCACTTTGGTGTTTTCCTATTTTTACACTCTGTTTTCGATTGCATAAATAGTCTTTGAATAATTTCAAGGGAATTCCTCTTATGCCTATTTTCTCCAACTTGTCGATAAGGTCTGTAATTGATACTGAGTCAAATGCCTTTTTCATATCCAAAAACACTGCAGCACATTTTTTGTTTTTATCCACAGCATTAGTAATAAGCGATGTGAGATCCAACACGGCATCTTCTGTCGATAAATCCCGTCTAAAGCCATATTGACTTGGGGAGAGGATATTAAATGTATTAAGGTAGTTCATTAAACGTTTATTAATTATTTTCTCCAGTATTTTGGCAATAGGTGGTAAAACAGAAATAGGCCTGTAATTGCTTATATCCGTTTTATCATCTCCTTTGTACACTGGGGTAACTACAGCGATTTTCAGTGCATCTGGAAAGACACCTTGAGCAAAGCATAGATTGATCAAATGAACAATAATAGGGACAATTATATCAGCAGTTAGCTTTAAGAATTGGGTAGGAATGCCATCCCAGCCTGGAGCACTATTTGATTTTAACCCCATCAGGACATTAAGAACCTCATCATTGTCAGTATCTCTTAATACAAATGAAGTTAAGTGAGGATAATTCGAAGTAGTTTTGTCAGAACAATTGTATGCGGGTTGTTGTGCAAGGATACCTTCTGCTAGTGATTTGCCAACTTGGGTAAAATATTGATTACAATGATCTATAGACTCTTGTGCTGTTTCTTTACAGTGGAGCAGTTCGTAATTGTCGCTTTTATTTTTATTCCGATTTGTAATATTGTTGACAGTTTGCCATAATTTTTTGAGTTGTTTTTATTTAGAATTAGTTGCTGTTTATTATAATTTCTTTTTAGGTTTCTGATTAATTTATTACAATAATTTCGATATCTACGGTAAGTTATTTTTAAAATTTCATTATCAGGGTCTAATTTTAGCTTTTTCTGCATGTTATTCCTATTTCTGACACATCGTAGAATGCCCAAAGTCATCCATGGCTTAACTACACGATATTTGCATGTAATGATCTTAGTGACTGTATGTAAATCTAAGGTTTGTCTTATTTTACTTAGTAAGAGCTCTATAATCATGTTGGGGTTGTTTAATGAAGTTAAGTCAGCCACCAATGTGCTATCTCTTAGAGTAGCTATCGCCTTATCGTAATCAATGAATGTTTTTGTCTTAGTGGAAGCACCTGACTTTGGTATATTGGAGAGCCTTAAGAATATGGTGGAGTGATCAGTGACAGAAGTATTTATTACATTTATATTTGCGGAATGTTTATTTTTGTCTAGTCTCAGCATAAAGTGATCCAGACAATTACCATACCGTGTAGGTAGTACATGGCCAGGTAGCAAGCCGTGCATAGCCAGCATGTTTAAATAGTAAAGCCGGTTATTACGCTCCTGCTGCGGAGCATCATTTCTGTCAATCAGGTTAATGTTAATATCCCCGGTTATAATTAAATTAATACAATTTTTCAAAGATGTTAAATGTCGGTCTAATGAGTCCGTGAAGGGCTCGGAATTAGTATGTGAAGGGGACCGGTATATTCCTAGCACGGTAACTCCACAAAATAAAATTTGGAGGCAGGATGCATGTGTTAGAATAATTTCTTTGACATTGACACTGTGTTTTCTAGAAACATAGATAACAACACCATCACATTGGTTTATATGGTTTGTAGTCGAATAAGAAGTGTAGTTCTCCATTTGGGGTATTGGTTTATCACTATCTATTCTACATTCAGTTAAAATTATCAAATCTGCTTCAAAATTAAGCTGGGCAAGGGTGAGTTGGAAATCATCTAACTTGCTGTATACCGACACAATATTCTGAGAAATTATTTTTAAATCATTTTTATGAAATTTAGGGGATTGGTTACATATGTCATGAACATCACATAAGCTAGAATTAGCCACCTCACTATTGTCAATTTCTGTTATCAATGAGATTACGTTATCCATAATTGGATGGAATTTTAAATAAACCATTCATTTTATTAGCTTGTTGGTTATGAAGTGTGTTAAATAGTCTACTTATTATGAAAGTATCGCGTACTGATAATGTGTGAATATGTTTGGAGAAGGTGTGTGTGTAGTAGTGTAGGGCCGAATCCAAGCCTTTGTTAATAAAGTATTTATGTGTCTTGGTAGTAGTAATGAGTAATGTGTGTACAATCGGGAACAAAATTTGATAAAAGAATAACATAAGATATTTTACTATGTAGTTAAAAAGATGTGGTTTGGGTGTTATTGGGGCAATATGTAAAACTAGTATGAAATAACATAATATGGTAAAACAAAAATATAAAATGGGCCGAGCAAGCAAAGACAGAGAGAGATAACAAGGTTCAAGAATTAAGTCTAGTCATTGCTCTCCTAGTAGTTTTTGGACGATTGCTTCATTATTTATAGTGATAATGGGTGAATTTTCAGATTTTCTGACGTAGACACGGCCATAGGAAGTCCAGCAAAACTTATAAGATTTTGATCTCATTAGATCTCTAGCAAGGAAGTACAGCCGAGCCCTGGAGGCGGTCAGCTGTTCTGCTACGTAGACAGGGATATTTTCTTGACCTTGTGATTTTAATCCTAGGTGTTTAGCTCGTAATTTATCCTTGTTCTTCAAGTTGTATGTTTTACAGGCCTGTAGAAACTTCATTTTTAATAAGGTAGTGCTTAATTCAACTATTATAGGGGAACTAGCATTTCCCTCCCTCTTAAATCTAATCCTGTAAATATCATTAATGTCTTTTTCACTCAACTGACAGTTGACTGATTTAGCCAACTCTAAGGTCATAATTATAAGGTCTTCTTTTGTTTCCTTATCAGCCTTGGGTGCATTTTTTATTTCAATGTTATTCTTCAATCTATCTCTTTTTAAGTCTTCTAGCTGTCCCTCCAAAATAGAAATATGTTCCTTGTCCTTTTTCCTTTCTATTTCGAGAAGTTCTAACTTCTTTTTAAGTTCTACATTCTGTTCAGCGAGGAAGGACATAGTTGTCTGGATATTTGTGTTTGTCTTACTTATTTCGGTAAGAGTGGATTCAAGCTTTTTGGAGCCACTTTCTTGCGATTTAAACATTGTTAAAATGAGTGTTTTTATCTCTTCTCTAAAAACGTCAAATCGGTCCACATTCGTATCATCTTCTCTTCTTCTCTTGTTTCTCAAGGCCACATAGTTGGGAGGAGTGATTTGTTCCATTTCCATACCAATTTGATCAATGGCAGATTCAGATAGTGACTTATCTCCAATAGGATTCATCCTTTATTATAATGAGTTTAACAGTTGTCTATTCGATAGTACAAGCAGATGTTTGCAAAAAATGTGAATGCACTAAACAATGGAATGTCCGATAAGAAGTTCCCGATGGCTCAAGGTAAATAGGCCAATAGATAATTAGTGGGCGTGGCCACAGTCACCTGTTGCAATCAGCGCGGGCGCAGGACGCAGGTAGTGGTGGTAAGCGGGGCACGAGTGTGACGCTGGTAGGGATGTGGGCGTGGCGTAAATTCACAGCTTTAGGGGATTCGATAAGATTAATATTGAGTGGGATCAATACCTTCGATAGTGGGGTGATCGGGCGCAGTACCAGGAGCGCACGTAGTAATTAGATGGTTGCTTGACTACACTACACTTTGTTTATGTTCTCCTAGTAGACAGTTATATTTATTTTTCGATTTGAATTTATTAAAATTAAAATACAAATAAAAATAAAGCACTCAGCACGTCTACACCTTATGGCGATCCGGGGGGAGAGGAGAGGAAATACTAAAGGGTATTTCAACAAGAAGTTTGTTTTTCAATTGTGGCAACACCGAGAACGTGATAGTTTTGACATTTAGTTTTTGGCGGTATTCGTAGCAGGTGCTTTTGCAATTATTACAATGAATTCAATTTCGCTCGAAAATCGCATTAAAATAATTCAAATCCACTATAAAAATGGTGGTTCTGTTAAAGTTACATTTCGTAAAATTCGTGATATTTTCGGCCAGCATAATCGTCCTTCTGAGACCGCTGTTAAGAATTTGGTCGCGAAATTTGAGTCGACAGGCTCGGTACAAAATGTGCCAACACCAACACGTGTTCGACCGGGTCGTTCAACAGAAAACATCGCCGCCGTGAGCCACAGTGTTGAAGAAGATCAAAATTTGTCAATTTCACGACGTTCTCAACAATTGGGGTTATCCAAAAGCACAACATGGCGAATTTTGCGAAAGGATTTGGCTTTGAAGCCTTACAAGATTCAACTGGTGCAGGAATTAAAGCTGATCGACCATTCAAATCGCCGCAGATTCGCTCAGTTCATTCAGGAACAACCTGCTGGTTTTTCTGAAAAAATCATTTTTTCAGACGAAGCCCATTTTCATTTGTCAGGGTACGTCAACAAGCAAAATTGTCGCATTTGGGCTTCTGAAAATCCTAAAGCAATTATTGAGAAGGCTTTGCATACTCAACGTGTTACTGTGTGGTGCACTATGTGGTCTGGAGGCGTGATTGGGCCGTTTTTTTTCGAAGATGAGGCTGGAAATGCGGTAACAGTCAATGGATCACGGTATCGCGAGATGTTAACCACTAAATTTTGGCCTATTATTGATGACATGGATATCACTGAAATGTGGTTTCAACAGGACGGTGCCACATGTCACACAGCCAATGAAACGATCAATTTATTGCAAACCAAATTTCCCGAGCGCATAATTTCGCGAAATTCAGCTGTTAAGTGGCCAGCCAGATCGTGTGATTTAACACCACTGGATTATTTTTTGTGGGGCTATGTTAAAGACAGAGTCTATACGGAGCCAATCGAATCGATTGCAGCCTTAAAACTCAAAATCCGTGATGTCATTAACGAAATAGACCCTCCATTTTGCCAAAAAGTGATTAAAAATTTTGATGAAAGAATCAACATCTGTCAGCGTGGTCGTGGTGGACATTTGCCAGATATCATTTTTCATTCATAATTGCCAAACTTTTCTCTTTGTAATACAATAAAAATTTTATTCATTTTCCTCTAAATTCTTTGTTTTATTTTGTTTTAGAAAACAAAGTTCTTGTTGAAAAACCCTTTATTTACATCAAAATATTAAAGAAGTAAACTCTTATCGAAGTATGCGTCGGGTTCTCTCCCTCCCTAAAATATGGCGAGGGGGCCGATGGCTGGCCATGCGTCATGCTCGTGAACGGGTGCTGCTTGTGGTGACTGGTCGTACTTGAATTCGTGTATGCGGTGATGTTGGTTATTTCGACTATGTGTTTGCGTGTTGTTCCCACGAGAATGTAAGTGCGTGCTCCTATTTCACCATGCCTCCTGCTGATAGAGGACAAGTCTTTGTTTTTTTATAATTATTAATTACTTGATATGTCATGTGGAACATGGTGTAATGGCAAACGTTGTGTAAAAAAATGCCGATTAAAAAGAGTGGCGGACATTTTATTGCTAGTTCTTCTCTCCTGTTCTACGCCCTTAATTTCAGTTCATTTTCAACTGGCAGTAAATGTAAAATTAGAAGCATTAATATGTATTTCTTTACTGACGAGTCATAAGTGTACATTATTGTTACCTATATGATTAAATGTTTTTTTTACTTTTTACATACACAAATGATCATGAATGGATGAACAAATTAAGACTTTGACTACTTTTATAAGGTATCTTGACATCATTCGTGGCCCCATCCTAAGGGGGCGTCCATAAATTACGTGAGGTGTTTAAGGGGGGGAGGGGGTCGAGTCAAATCTCATTTAATCTTCTTTGGAGAGAGAGGGGGGGGGGTCTCGGCAAATATCACGCAAATTTTTCTGATTGAAAAAAAATAATAGGAAAACGGTTGACCCTAAATGTCATCTCTGCAACTTCCCGCTAACTCCATACCTAAACGCTCAACATTTCACTTATATTGTTTTAGTCGTAAATAAAAGCACGAAGCAATTTTTTTTTCTTTTTACAATAACAATCTAACGCGTTTACGTAAGAAACCCACATTTTGAAAAATCTCACGTGAGATTGAGGGATGGGGGAGGGGGTTGAATAAAATGTCACGACATCTCACCAGGGGGGGAGGGAGTCACAGAAAATTTAAAAAAACACCTCACGTAATTTATGGACGCTCCCTAAACAGGTACACCGTCGTTCTACATAAATTATACCTATATGATTAACTGATTTTTTACTTTACTTTGTGACAATATTATATTGATTTCGTCTTAAATGAGAATTTGCATAATTATGCTTATATCTACACTACACAACAGTTTACGAAAAGTGCTATTGACTTTTAAATCTGAAAATAATTTTATATTTGTTTGTAACAATACATGAAAACAATTTATCGGATTAAAAGAGATCACATATTAATTCCGCATTAACAATAACATCTTAAATTAATATTCCTATACGATAACTCATAATAATCATTAATAATACGAATAATTTCACATATTTGCCATCAATTCTCAGTTGTCAATTTGGAATAATTTAGTAGACATTTTTCAATCCCGTTCAATTTAGATTCGCCTGAGCATGATGAAAGGCTCCATTGAAAACGAATTAACTTGTTACTAACGGTTCGTTCGAATGAAAGCGATTTTTGTTTGATCCCATCTAAGTGGTCTCTATGTGAACTATCTATCATGTAAAATTGCTAACCCTATTTTCGAATCTAGTCATACTGTAAAGTTATTCAGATACCGCGCTTCATTTTTTGTTTTAAATTTAAATTCTGAAATATGAATATTTTATGAGCTATAGCTTAGCATGACGTAAAATTTTAAGGAATGTTATTGACAAGAAATTTAAATATATCATATGATAGCATTATAAAATGCCTATTATCATAATAAGCAAATTAGGTTGGGACAATGACAGGTAACAAGTGATGCCGATATAATATAAATACAAAATAAGAAACAAATAAGAAATACTAGCAAAGTCGGCGAACTCCGTTTCTCCACCAGATGGCTTCGTTTTATGAAACATTTCGTTTGGTGATCCCGCTTTTCTGTTGATTTTTCAGATTTTTCCTAAATTTTCTTTGCTATAAACCTCACGGAGCCCGAGACCTTTCCAACGAATGCAAAACCGTGGATCGGTTCGGGCGTTCTGGAGTTATAGCGTCAGGAAGGAAAACCCGACTTATTTTTATATAGTAGAAATATTACTGGTACGGGATGCAACCTGTTCAGACACGCTGGCCGCTCCATCTACATGGAACCAACTACAGAGCTGGTGCGGCTTGTGAAGCGGCTGAAAAAACTAAATCATGCAAATACAGTCTAGGCTCAGAATATGATTTTGTCCCATTCGGTGTCAAGACCCTTGGTCCGTGGGGTCCTAGCGCTTTAAGGCTTTTTAAAGACATATCAAAAAGGTTAGTCGACATCACAGGAGACCGAAGATCTGGCAGCTACCTCGGACAAAGAATTAGTGTAGCTATTCAGAGAGGGAACGCTGCCAGTATCTTCGGAACCTTGCCTAAAGGGACTCCTTTTAATAATATATTTTAGTTTATGTTAAGGTTAGTTATTTATTTCAATGTATAATGTATAGAATTTATTAAATATATCTTTTAACCAGAGTTATATATTTTAAATAAGAAATACGACAAAGGAAACTTTGGAATAGAAATAAACTTTAACTTAGCAAAGAAGATTGCTGGATACAATAGTAAAATTCAAGATTTATTGTACAGCGAGTACATATCAGATCGTACTTAACGTATGTCTAAGCAATAATTAACTAATAATCAGAGGACAAAGGATTATAATCGGCACAGACACCAAGGTCGTAGATGGGTTAGAAGCCGCCTATGGTTACGTAGCTACTACACCAAAAATTTTGTTAAAATCAACAATTTAGTATAATAAAATTTAGACACAGACATAACTTTAATTACTGAAACGTCAATAAAAGGCGGGCTCGGAGAGACTGATTTATTAATATTACTAATAGCAGGTAGGCGATAGATTCTACATCTTTCCCCTACATACCACGAAATACATTTGAAACCACTACACTAGGATACAGGAAATATTACAAAATTTACATAACCTAGTCATTAATAAACTAAACAAAAATAACAAAACACACACACACACAAAATAACAATAATAATCAAAAAGATATAAAAAAGAATGAAAGATAACATTTTTTTTTTCTTTTAAAGAAGTGTGTCATGCGTGTGTGTTGTGGTTGTAATTGGCCCTGGCTCAGCATTATGCTGAGGAGCTGACTGTTCCACAGCGCTGGTCATCCAGAGACCACAGCAGCTACTTTGCGCCAATTTCTTTTTGTTATTTTTATATTTTGTTGAACATTAGAAATTATATACCCACTCTCAAGTCAAATAAAAACTATTAGTCTAGTCGACAAGTTGAAAATGGAACAAAATAGAGATACTACTCTTAAAATTATGTGCGATAGCTCATTGGATCCGGAATGACGTCTAGAAAAATGTGTTAAAAGCGTGTATTAGCACATAAAAAATTGCAAAAGTTATAGACCATTAAAGATGAAACAATAATGGCATTTAGTTTTTTGCCAATATTTAATAAACTATTAATATTTAAGAAATTTCAATTTTAAATAAAAGTAATATTCATGATAATCAAAAAATTTACAAAAAAATTTTTTCTATACTTTGTTATATATGGTTGTTTTTGTTAATTTTAGAAGTTTTAGAATAAAAATAAACAAAAGTTGAATATTTGTTTATAACAAATTGGTAAGTTAATAAACAATAGAATTGTTGATTAAAAAAAAAAAATTTCTGTTACTTTATAGAAGACTGTCAATTATGATTTTTAGGAAAAAAAATTTCTTAACTAATTATTTAAACAATAGAAAATTAAAAAAACGATTATAAACAATTAAAAATTGTTATTAAGGAAAAAATTTTTTTTTAAAAATCATAAAATTTTTAATGTCATAAAGTTGTGTTAAATTTTTTTTTTAAAATATTGATTTAATCAATTTGTTTAAAAAAAATTTATCAACAAATGGCGGGAATTTTTTTTTGCAAATCAATAAATATCTTGTATTAATAAAAAAACGATTATATGATGATTTAGAAAAAAAATTTTTTTTTTAACATCATTACATGGATTTTTAAGTTTTTGTTTAAGTAAAAAAATTGTTATAAACAAAGTATAAATATTTTTTTAACTTTTATGGCACGATCTTGTTAAGTATGTATGTAAGAAAGGCTCTACGAAGCGAAATATTTTTACGACCATTATTTAAACATTTTTTTTCACTTACAATTAAGACGGTCGTTCGAGAAAATTTCGTTAGTTAACAATTATTTAACTTGTTGAAAAATTAACTTTAAGTAAAATTTTCAACGGGAATAAATTAATTATAGTGTTCAGAACACACCATAATTTTTTCAAATTTAAAAAAAAATATTCAATACCTTAAATAAATTAATTAATGTGCCGTAGTTGCTTTTGACGCCACGCGCGAATCCTAAAAATGTCACCCGCAGACCTATTTTCAGCGTTAAATTAACATTATAAATAATGGAGATAGAGTTCTGGGAGTCGGGAGTTTTTTATTAGAAATTTCCTCCTCTTTCAGAATCTTTATTTGAAATTTCTTAAATATTAATAGTTTATTAAATATTGGCAAAAAACTAAATGCCATTATTTTTTCATCTTTAATGGTCTATAACTTTTGCAATTTTTTATGTGCTAATACACGCTTTTAGCACATTTTTCTAGACGTCATTCCGGATCCAATGAGCTATCGCACATAATTTTAAGAGTAGTATCCCTATTTTGTTCCATTTTCAACTTGTCGACTAGACTATATTGTTTATCAAGACGAAATATTAGCAATATTTCATATATAACATGTTAACACAATCCACTATACAGCGGCTTATGTAACTTATGTAAACAACATTGTTTGTTTACACTAATGCTGTTTGCTAATCATGTCATAAATTCCCAATGTTTGTCTTTAGTAAATAGCGCAAAAATTCCACGTCAATGTTTTGTTTTATAGGAAATTGATTGTATTGGTAAAATATGTTTCTAGAATCAAATATATTTTGTAAAGAAACAATACTTTATCATGAAGATTAGTTTTTGATTAATGATTTGTTTTATGAAGACAAAGATGACTTAATCTATTTATATAATATGTTAGGTATTATCTTTTATAAATGATGTTTTTAAAAGCAGTGTTGGCCTAGTGGCTTCAGCGTGCGACCTTCATCCCTGAGGTCGTAGGCTCGATCTGCGGCTGTGCACCAATGGACTTTCTTTCTATGAGCGCATTTAACATTCGCGGGAACAGTGAAGGAAATCATCGTGAGAAAACCGGGTTACCTTAGACCCAAATAGTAGTGGCGTGTGTCAGGCACAGGAGGCTGATCACCTACTTGCCTATTAGATTGACAAATGATCATGAAACAGATAAAATATTTTGATTAGATACTGGTTTAATTCGGACCCGTAAAAAAAAATTCTAACCAAAAACCTAAAACTTTAATGGTCGCATGTCAAGTAATTGACATGAAATAGATTAAAAACCAAACAATTTACGCTACGTATAAAACGTGACCTTATTATGCAAAAAGTAAAACAAGACTATTTTCCCCGTAAAATCGTCCACAACATTCGTAAAACAAAGGGCCGTCCAGTTCGAGCCACCCCAATTACAAGAGGTACATCAAATATAGAAGTGTAATAAAGTGTATGTGACATAGTGATGTGCTGATTATTTAAAATTATTATATTTAAAGAATGTTTTCGCACTTACGTTTAATGGAATACAATAATTGTCGTAATATTCCAAGGGCAAACACGTGTTAGGAATTTGTAATTTACATGCAATGTATGTGTTAAGAGCCTATCCAATATAATTAAGTAAATAAATATATAATAAACTGGTTTAAAATAAACTCTATGTAGTTTGAATTTTGCGTTTACAGTCTATACTCTAGGCTTTCTTTATATGTTTGTAGTCGAAAAGCGAAGTAAACTAGCGAATACGAATACGAATTACGAATATTTCCAAGACCATTCCATCACTAACTTTTCAAGTTGACTTAAGTAAACACAGTTTCACAAGTTTGCTTCCCATATTGTTATTTATAAGATTTAGGCATATAAATATATTCTTTTAATGTTTCTTTATGTAGGTTAATCGGTGTGGGTATATATAATTAATGTGTTCTATCGTATTAGTAATAACTGTAAAGATAGAAAAATGATGTGGAATAAATAAAACATTGGTTGGTCGCGATCATCTCAAATCAGTTATGGTGATGAAATGATAATTATTAAGTTTTAAACACGGATTTTTTTAATATAACAAACGGCTCATTTGACGGCTCACCTGATGTTAAGTGATAGCGCCCGCCCATAGCGTTGCACTCTTTTCTTAATGGACCGTAAGTCAAATTGGTTCGGAAAAACTTCAGTTTGCAGCTGGTTCCACATTGTGGTGGTGCGCGGCAGAACGTCAGACGTCGAGGTGATACGGAGAATACGGAGGATAATTGAATTTTGAAATTGTGGACTCATTTAAAAAAAAAAAAAATATGTTTATTATGGAACATAAGATACATGTATCACTTATTCCACGTCATTAAATTTGAATTTGTAGGCATCCCTACTCATCGGCATTCTTCTTCGTTTTAGCGAAAGACAGCTTTTCATAAAATAAATAATAATTCTGAGTGTGAACATCACTAGACAAGGGTCATATTAAAATGTAGCATTTTTGTGACATTCATTGAACACAATGGGCTGACCTCCACCAGCCTCTCGGCGTGAGCTGCGCCAAATTAGGGACGATCCATTAAAAGTTATGTGTCAATATTATTGTCATGTTTTGGGGTTATATTTTGTTTTTCGACATTTTTCTATTTACATACAAAAATACATTAATAAAAGGCCATTGCATATCATTGTAGAAGATAGGGAGAATTATTTTATGACTGTACAAAATACATTAAGATATGTGCATTTCATATAAATACCATACACAATTCCTTACTGTATTAATTTATAAAAAAAGTCTTTGAAGCGTAATATTATGACTCGCATATTTTTGACCTAAGTCAAATGTAATTTCAAATACTATTGTCAACAAAATTCGAAATTTGAAATTCAAAGATAAATGGAAATTTATTGTATGTATTATAAATAAGAGTTATTGTGAAAACCAATGTTGTACACGTGTCCACCGACAGCTATTTTCGTGCTCTAACATGTCGGTAATGTATTTCATTTCATTGATACGGGAAAACCGCATACTTGACTGATTCTAACGACGAACCCTCTGAACATGAAGGATATAAAAATAGCGACGATTTGTATCCACCCAATAGAATATTTATTTAGAAAATGTCGTGATCCTTCTTCGTTCTTTATGGTTCTTAAAGGTTACCAATTTACACGTTATATTCAATGTTTGTATACCAAAATAAAGTAGGAAAGTTCGTAGGATATTTTGCCTTGTATTTTATTTCATATGTACGCAATTAATATTGCTCATATGGTAAAGGAGCTACTTACCGAAGATAGAATTTAATCAAATAATAATATAAGCTGAAAAATCTTATTCAAAAGATGCGTATAGTACGGGAGCTAGCAACGTTTTCAAAGTAAGAATTTCAGGTCAGCTGATTTTGTGATATGTCGTCCTTCTTGCATTTTCGGTTAGAGTCTGGGCTATATATATATATATATATATTATATATTTATTAGTGCGCATACTACCTGTCCAGGTAATAATCCTGGATTTTAAAATAAAATGCATTTCAAGAAGCGTAACTTTTAATTTTTTATATATTTTTAAATAAGTCTACCTGACATTTTTTTCTTATTGGCAGACATTTTTGACATTGCTAACTATGTGCCATCCGCGATTTTTTTTTTAATAAAAATTTCGAGGTATTTTATAATGTCTGTAATTTTAATATTATGTTATTTAAAGATAATAAATAATAAATAATAAATAATAAATAATAAATAATAAATAATAAATAATAAATAATAAATAATAAATAATAAATAATAAATAATAAATAATAAATAATAAATAATAAATAATAAATAATAAATAATAAATAATAAATAATAAATAATAAATAATAAATAATAAATAATAAATAATAAATAATAAATAATAAATAATAAATAATAAATAATAAATAATAAATAATAAATAATAAATAATAAATAATAAATAATAAATAATAAATAATAAATAATAAATAATAAATAATAAATAATAAATAATAAATAATAAATAATAAATAATAAATAATAAATAATAAATAATAAATAATAAATAATAAATAATAAATAATAAATAATAAATAATAAATAATAAATAATAAATAATAAATAATAAATAATAAATAATAAATAATAAATAATAAATAATAAATAATAAATAATAAATAATAAATAATAAATAATAAATGATAAATGATAAATGATAAATGATAAATGATAAATGATAAATGATAAATGATAAATGATAAATGATAAATGATAAATGATAAATGATAAATGATAAATGATAAATGATAAATGATAAATGATAAATGATAAATGATAAATGATAAATGATAAATGATAAATGATAAATGATAAATGATAAATGATAAATGATAAATGATAAATGATAAATAGTAAATAGTAAATAGTAAATAGTAAATAGTAAATAGTAAATAGTAAATAGTAAATAGTAAATAGTAAATAGTAAATAGTAAATAGTAAATAGTAAATAGTAAATAGTAAATAGTAAATAGTAAATAGTAAATAGTAAATAGTAAATAGTAAATAGTAAATAGTAAATAGTAAATAGTAAATAGTAAATAGTAAATAGTAAATAGTAAATAGTAAATAGTAAATAGTAAATAGTAAATAGTAAATAGTAAATAGTAAATAGTAAATAGTAAATAGTAAATAGTAAATAGTAAATAGTAAATAGTAAATAGTAAATAGTAAATAGTAAATAGTAAATAGTAAATAGTAAATAGTAAATAGTAAATAGTAAATAGTAAATAGTAAATAGTAAATAGTAAATAGTAAATAGTAAATAGTAAATAGTAAATAGTAAATAGTAAATAGTAAATAGTAAATAGTAAATAGTAAATAGTAAATAGTAAATAGTAAATAGTAGTAATAAGTAAGTAATAAGTAATAAATAATAAGTAATAAGTAATAAGTAATAAGTAATAAGTAATAAGTAATAAGTAATAAGTAATAAGTAATAAGTAATAAGTAATAAGTAATAAGTAATAAGTAATAAGTAATAAGTAATAAGTAATAAGTAATAAGTAATAAGTAATAAGTAATAAGTAATAAGTAATAAGTAATAAGTAATAAGTAATAAGTAATAAGTAATAAGTAATAAGTAATAAGTAATAAGTAATAAGTAATAAGTAATAAGTAATAAGTAATAAGTAATAAGTAATAAGTAATAAGTAATAAGTAATAAGTAATAAGTAATAAGTAATAAGTAATAAGTAATAAGTAATAAGTAATAAGTAATAAGTAATAAGTAATAAGTAATAAGTAATAAGTAATAAGTAATAAGTAATAAGTAATAAGTAATAAGTAATAAGTAATAAATAATATATATATATATATATATATATATATATATATATATATATATATATCTATACCTATATCAATCAAAATCAAAGAGTTTGGTTTATTTATTTAGTTCGGCAATTTAACAACTCTACCCAAACAGTAAGAAAAACATTCGATCTTTAGAGAATTGTTTGCTGAAGGCAGAATTAAATTATTAAAAATAATTCGTCTCTTTCAATCCTCCATTACTAACTGAAACCATGCAGGCAAAAGAATCCGAAACGTCGGGTCAATTTACTTAATAATTATAGTAAGTATTTTTTTTTTTTTTTTTTTTATAGAACGGGGGGCAAACGGGCAGGAGGCTCACCTGATGTAAAGTGATACCGCCGCCCATGGACACTCTCAATGCCAGAGGGCTCGCGAGTGCGTTGCCGGCCTTTTAAGAATTGGTACGCTCTTTTCTTGAAGGACCCTAAGTCGAATTGGTTCGGAAATACTTCAGTGGGCAGCTGGTTCCACATAGTGGTGGTGCGCGGCAAAAACTGCCTTGAAAAACGCTCAGTTGTGGAACGGCGGACGTCGAGGTGATACGGGTGGAATTTCGTATTCTGCCTCGACGTCCGATGATGAAACTCAGCTGCAGGTATTAATCCGAACAACTCCTCTGAACACTCTCCATGGTAAATGCGGTAGAAGATACAGAGTGACCCCACATCTCTACGCAACGCCAAAGGATCAAGCCGATCGGAGAGGGATTGGTCGTCGACGACTCGAACCGCTCTGCGTTGTATACGGTCAAGTGGAAGGAGCTGGTACTGGGGAGCCCCCGCCCAGAGGTGAGAGCAGTACTCCATGTGGGGCCGAATTTGCGCTTTATATAGTTGCATGCGGTGGCCCGGAGTGAAGTACCGCCTCGCCTTGCTGAGCACACCAAGCTTTTTGGAGGCTAATTTAGCCTTTCCCTCCAAGTGACCGCGAAACTGGACGTCGTTCGATATGTCAACGCCAAGTATTCCAATGCTGGCTGTGGCTTTAAGAAGAGTGTTTTCGAAAAGAGGAGTAGCGACAAAGGGTATTTTTTTAGCGGAAAACGCGCAAACTTGTGTCTTCTTGGGGTTAAATTGGACTAGGTTTTGTCTGCCCCAGTCTGAGACTCCACGTAGTAGAGTTTCGACTTCAGACACAAGTTTGTTCCGGTACTCATCAACAACTGCCCGAGAAATACCTGCCCGGCCAGTGTAAAGAGTATCCCCAGTGCTGTCATCCGCATAGCAATGAATGTTGCTAAGTTGCAACATATCATTGATATGCAGAAGAAATAGGGTCGGGGATAGAACACAGCCTTGTGGGACCCCAGCGTTTACGGGTTTAAGGTCGGAACATGCTCCGTCGATGACGACCTTGATGCTCCGATCGGCCAGAAAGCTGAAGATCCAATCGCATAATTTCTCGGGAAGCCCATAGGCTGGAAGCTTCGAGAGCAGTGCTCTATGCCACACCCGATCGAAGGCTTTCGCTATGTCCAAACTTACCGCCAGCGCCTCCCCCTTGGACTCAAATGCCTCTGCCCACCTATGGGTAAGGTATACAAGGAGGTCACCAGCTGAGCGACCACGACGAAAGCCGTACTGAGAATCGCTAATCAACTGGTGGCCCTCTAGATACCTCAAGAGCTGGCTATTAATAATGGTTTCCATTATTTTGGAGAACAAGGAGGTTATAGCTATTGGGCGATAGTTGGACGGATCAGAGCGATCGCCTTTTTTTGGGATCGGATGTATCGAAGCGGTCTTCCAGCACTTCGGGACAGTGCCGAGCGAGTACAGGTACCGGAAAAGGCGCGTTAAGACCGGAGCCAACTCAGGAGCACAAGTACGCAGCACAATTGGGGGGATACCATCCGGCCCGCTCGACTTATGAATGTCCAAGGAAGAAAGTGCTTTGCGGACAGCACGTTGCTGGAATGTGATTTCCGGCATCGAAGAATCACACCGCGAAATGGTCGGTGGTGATCTCCCTCGGTCATCCAAAGTCGAGTTGGACGCGAAGAGACAGCCCAAAAGGTCGGCCTTCTCCTTCGCAGTATGGGCTAGAGAGTCATCCTCCCTGTGCAGTGGCGGAATGGCGGGCTGACAGAAATTCCCTTGGACAGCTTTGGCGAGAGACCAGAAGGCTCGTGTCCCTGAAGGGAGTTGGGCCAATCTCTCGCCAAATCCGGCAATGTGCTCTGACTTTGCCTTAGTGATTTCCCGTTTGAAGGACCTGGAGGCTGAGTTATATGCTGTTTTAAGTTCGCTGGTATTGGCATCACGAGATTTCGCCGCTTCCGCCCATGCCTTAAAGCATTCTCGCTTTCGACGCGAGGCCGCCTTGCAAGAACGTTTAAACCAGGGCTGAGACTTGCCATCGATCGGCACCGCAGAAAATGGAATATAGAGTTCCATGCCCTGCAGAACCACTTCGGCGACAGAGGTGGCGACGGAATCTGGAGCTTCCGGCGAAAAGCACATAGGCCCCCAAGGGAAGGACGCAAAGAAAGACCGCATCCCATCCCAATCTGCTGACTTATAGTGCCAAATACGGCGACAACCCATAAAGCGGGGCCGTGAAGGGCGCGTAGAAGGCACAGTACTCCGGACCACACAATGATCTGATGAACCTAATGGCGGGTCAACAGAGACTTGATAGTTCTCCGGATGTGAAGTCAGCAGAAGGTCCAACAAAGAGGGTTTATGACCATCCACATCTGGTATTCGCGTAATCGCAGGGACCATTTGTGTCAGGTCGTAGGCTAAAGCAAAGTCGTGAAAGGATCTTCCCGCGTGATCGGTGGTTTCAGAGCCGAGCCAATCGGCATGGTGGGCGTTAAAATCGCCAAGTATCACGATTTCAGCGGTAGGAACCCTTTCGAGCAGGGAATCTGTAGCCATTTGGATGTGCTCAATGAGTCGGTCAGTTTCGGTATTTCCGCTATGGGACCTATACAGGCATGCGTAGAATCGCGGATGGTCATCGCAGTCTACGCGCAGCCAGAGGTTAGATAGGTCCCTTCCTTCAAGCGTCCCGAGGCGACGAGAACAGATATCCTCTCTGACGTACACGCAAACTCCAGCCCGCGGCACAAATGAATGTTCCAATTTGTACCCCGGGTAGGAGAGGTAGGAAGTATCAGCCGGGGGGGATATCTGAGTCTCGGTAAGAAAGAGCAAGGCCGGCTTCGCAGTCTCTAAATGGTAGTGGACTGCGTTGATGTTGGAATTGAGCCCCCTAACATTTGTGAAGTCCACGGCGAGCGTGGACGGGGGTGCCTTTGTTGAATTGCTCCGTTTGCCCCGAGAACGATAACTGTTTTTGTTTTTGAGCGCAGAGTTGCCCCCCCCAGAATACGAAGGGCAGCCTGTGCGTCCACCACCGGGTGCTGAGTGTCCCGGTGTTGGAGGCCCAGAGGGGGATTCTCCACCGCGAGCGCGTGTGGTACCCCCCTGGGGTAGATTCTCTTTTTTCTGCGCCTTCATATTTCATAGGGGGGGGGGGGGGGATGGGCTCCGGGAGTCTCTCTCACCGCACGAAACGCGAGTACAATAGGGCGAACCTATTGCATCACTTCACGCCGGTTTTCTAAGAGACAGTGGTACTGCCCCGGTCGTGCCTGCCCATTTGGCTGAAGCCCGAAGGCAACAGCATGGCACTCCCACTAGGAAAAGTATATTATTGTAATGTATATTATTGTATTGTAAATATAATAATACAATATAAACGCTATCACAATATATAAGTTTAAATAAATAACTTTAATCTCGAAGGTTGCTTCTTTTAGATGCAAAATGTGCTTCAATCGGTGAAAACAACCTCTCACGTTGTATTCTTATATTTTTGCACTATTCTGTTTGTCAATTTAAAAATATCGTGGGAATGTCAACAGAGTGCCGTATATATATGTAATCCAACAAAGACACTTGACGTCTTTTGTCTGAGGGGCGTTGTACAAAGAGATCAGACCAATAACAAACACTACAGTGGGAACACAACATTGGAACAACACTGAGTTCAAGTGTGTAGGTTCTTGATGGCCTTGCTCTTGTTTGCGGATAATTTAGGGAAAAAACGTATACTATCATCATTCATGGTGTGTGGGTACATTTTTAAATGTTTATTACATTAGAATGGACTCACCTGTGTTTGTAAAATTCCTTTATATATTTGTAAGATACAGTGAATATTTAATTACTTATATTGAATTCCATTATCTAACGATTACGACGCGTCACGGGCTTTAATCATTAAATCAAAAAAACTCATACTACTCAGCTAAAAGACTATATTGTATGAAACATGAGAGAATAGAGTCATCTCTTACCCTGTTATACATAAATCAGTATGAATGCACCCTTTTAAGTGCTTACTCACCTTTCTCTTTTCTTTATAAGGTAAACACAATTTGACAGAACGTGACGAAAGACAATTTGAGGCTTCAAACAGCTATTAAATGTTTGGTACATTTTATTTCCATATAGTCTAGTCGACAAGTTGAAAATGGAACAAAATAGAGATACTACTCCTAAAATTATGTGCGATAGCTCATTGGATCCGGAATGACGTCTAGAAAAATGTGCTAAAAGCGTGTATTAGCACATAAAAAATTGCAAAAGTTATAGACCATTAAAGATGAAAAAATAATGGCATTTAGTTTTTTGCCAATATTTAATAAACTATTAATATTTAAGAAATTTCAAATAAAGATTCTGAAAGAAGAGGAAATTTCCAATAAAAAACTCCTGACTCTCAGAACTCTATCTCCATTATTTATAATGTTAATTTAACGCTGAAAATAGGTCTGCGGGTGACATTTTTAGGATTCGCGCGTGGCGTCAAAAGCGACTACGGCACATTAATTAATTTATTTAAGGTATTGAATATTTTTTTTTAAATTTGAAAAAATTATGGTGTGTTCTGAACACTATAATTAATTTATTCCCGTTGAAAATTTTACTTAAAGTTAATTTTTCAACAAGTTAAATAATTGTTAACTAACGAAATTTTCTCGAACGACCGTCTTAATTGTAAGTGAAAAAAAATGTTTAAATAATGGTCGTAAAAATATTTCGCTTCGTAGAGCCTTTCTTACATACATACTTGACAAGATCGTGCCATAAAAGTTAAAAAAATATTTATACTTTGTTTATAACAATTTTTTTACTTAAACAAAAACTTAAAAATCCATGTAATGATGTTAAAAAAAAAATTTTTTTTCTCAATCATCATATAATCGTTTTTTTATTAATACAAGATATTTATTGATTTGCAAAAAAAAAAATTCCCGCCATTTGTTGATAATTTTTTTTTAAACAAATTGATTAAATCAATATTTTTTAAAAAAATTTTAACACAACTTTATTACATTAAAATTTTTATGATTTTTAAAAAAAAAAATTTTCCTTAATAACAATTTTTAATTGTTTAAAATCGTTTTTTTTAATTTTCTATTGTTTAAATAATTAGTTAAGAAATTTTTTTTTTCCTAAAAATCATAATTGACAGTCTTCTATAAAGTAACAGAAAAAAAATTTTTTTTTATCAACAATTCTATTGTTTATTAACTTACCAATTTGTTATAAACAAATATTCAACTTTTGTTTATTTTTTTTCTAAAACTTCTAAAATTAACAAAAGCAATCATATATAACAAAGTATAGAAAAATTTTTTTTGTAAATTTTTTGATTATCATGAATATTACTTTTATTTAAAATTAAAAATTTTTTTTTCTATACTTTGTTATATATGGTTGTTTTTGTTAATTTTAGAAGTTTTAGAAAAAAAATAAACAAAAGTTGAATATTTGTTTATAACAAATTGGTAAGTTAATAAACAATAGAATTGTTGATTAAAAAAATTTTTTTTTCTGTTACTTTATAGAAGACTGTCAATTATGATTTTTAGGAAAAAAAAAATTTCTTAACTAATTATTTAAACAATAGAAAATTTAAAAAAACGATTATAAACAATTAAAAATTGTTATTAAGGAAAATTTTTTTTTTTAAAAATCATAAAAATTTTAATGTAATAAAGTTGTGTTAAAATTTTTTTAAAAAATATTGATTTAATCAATTTGTTTAAAAAAAAATTATCAACAAATGGCGGGAATTTTTTTTTTTGCAAATCAATAAATATCTTGTATTAATAAAAAAACGATTATATGATGATTGAGAAAAAAAATTTTTTTTTTAACATCATTACATGGATTTTTAAGTTTTTGTTTAAGTAAAAAAATTGTTATAAACAAAGTATAAATATTTTTTTAACTTTTATGGCACGATCTTGTCAAGTATGTATGTAAGAAAGGCTCTACGAAGCGAAATATTTTTACGACCATTATTTAAACATTTTTTTTCACTTACAATTAAGACGGTCGTTCGAGAAAATTTCGTTAGTTAACAATTATTTAACTTGTTGAAAAATTAACTTTAAGTAAAATTTTCAACGGGAATAAATTAATTATAGTGTTCAGAACACACCATAATTTTTTCAAATTTAAAAAAAAATATTCAATACCTTAAATAAATTAATTAATGTGCCGTAGTCGCTTTTGACGCCACGCGCGAATCCTAAAAATGTCACCCGCAGACCTATTTTCAGCGTTAAATTAACATTATAAATAATGGAGATAGAGTTCTGAGAGTCAGGAGTTTTTTATTGGAAATTTCCTCTTCTTTCAGAATCTTTATTTGAAATTTCTTAAATATTAATAGTTTATTAAATATTGGCAAAAAACTAAATGCCATTATTTTTTCATCTTTAATGGTCTATAACTTTTGCAAATTTTTATGTGCTAATACACGCTTTTAGCACATTTTTCTAGACGTCATTCCGGATCCAATGAGCTATCGCACATAATTTTAGGAGTAGTATCTCTATTTTGTTCCATTTTCAACTTGTCGACTAGACTAATATGTAAGAACTAAGTATTTTGAGTTTTATAAAAAATCGATACAGACCATAAGACCTTGATCTAAGGTCTCTATACATTAAATAAGAAGATTTCATATACCATTTTAAACCTTCTTTGATTGGATTGCTTTTCAAGCGCAAGAGTATACAATCAGCAGAATTATTTAATAATTTCAGATAGAAATTATTGGCTTCACATTTTTAAGAAATCAATTATTAGTTCCTGTTTACTTTGCTTTTCTTGTTTGCTATTGTGGTATCTGGCAGAGTGACCAACTCACGTCAAACGTTGTGGAACACGTCTGCTCCTCAGCATAATGCTACGCCAGGGCCAGTTACAACCACAACACAAAGACATTACTTACTTAAAATGTACCTGATTTTTGACAAAATGAAAAAAAAAAAATATATTATTAGTATTTTGTGTGTTTCTGTGTGTGTATTAGTAATAAATGTTAGTTCTATGTCTATGTCTACTTATAATAACAACTTTCAACTGGTTCATTAAAATTGTCTACATATGATTTTGTTGGTAAGCCGCTCAAGGGTACAAATAACATATTAGTAAAACAAAATCAAGCCTTTATGTTAATTAAGATTAGTATTATCAAAATCCCCAGTCTGCAAAGTTTCGGTGTATAAGTTAAAATGTTTTACACATATGCAAATATGATGAGACCTAACTTTATATAAGATTTCACCTGAAACTAAAATTATATTTCATCAGCGCTGAAATTATTTGGTGTAAAGTAAATATTAGAAGCTACTCTTTGAAAAATTAATTAAGGCTGGCTTACTTGGGCTCAGACAATGATAGCCTTAAATTCAATAAAGGGATGAACTTTGCTTTATAAACTTTACACGCACTTTAATTACATTTTGAACTCAATAAAAAGTACTCCTATAGAGTACTAATACAATCTCTGATTAAATCAAATAAGTTATACTTGTAAATGCAGTGTAACCGTAAGATTTGTTCACTCATTCAGACTTTGAGATAATGGCGTGTACAATAGGGTACATATATTATATATACGTTTCTCAATATCACTTATCTTTTTTTACACGCTTTATATTAGTTTTACCTGTATGTATGTATGTATGCATGTAACCGACTCCTTCGGAGTCGATTTTGACCCACATTAAACGGACAGATTTAATTCAAACTTTGTACACTTATAAAGAATCAGCGACTTAATATAATAATTTCATAGGTTTATCTCGAAAAAACAATGAAATTTTTTTAAGTCCACAAAGCAATACGATTAAATTGAGACAACACGTATTGCTGCTAGGACTAAAAATGCTACGCGCTCTGTGCCATATTTTTCGTCTATTGAGCAACCCACGCTTTTTCACAATAATACCAGTATTTTTTGTTCATTACCATTTTCAGCCTAAATTAGGAATTATTTTTCACTTTTTAGTTTGATGTGCTTTAAAAGCGTGTTTTTTAGTTTTTTTAAACTATATTTATTAATTTATTACTCATGTAATGTAATAAAAGGTTTTAAATTCACATAACATCTACCTATATAATAGTTGTCTAATACCGCCAACAGTATATTGTTAGAAGCATTGGAGTAGCGTGCACTCACTGTCTGTCTATTCACGCATTAGTTATGGAAAGCGTGTCAGTGCGCCACTGGTTTTTTTGTGGCTAGAAGTATTAAGGCTTTAAATCACTATTATTATTATTTAATTTATATTTATACTATTATTAGCGATAAGGCCGCCCGTTGCATCCCTTATAATTTTGATGTATTGTGTTTCTTTTATTTGCAACGAAGTGTAAATAAATACATAAATAAAGCCCACTTCATGTTTGTGGATCTTATTATATGATAAACTTTTATTATGTTGTGTAGTGCACTCAAGGAATTAGAGAGAACATGAATGCAGGAAGCATTTGTATCCATAAACAAAAATAAAAGGTTTAAAATCACAAAACATTTCCCTTCTACTTTATACTGTGCCAAAGTTTAATTCCTGGATTATTTTGGGATGTCATAAAATAATTACTATTGACATGATATTTCGCGGAAAATACACAAAACCAAAAGTCGAAAATGAAATATAATTTGATCGGCGCATAAACTTAATCAGTATCAGTAATAAATTGAATTGGATTTTAACGAAACTTCTGAATTTAAAGTAACGAATGTAATGAATAGTCAATATTGGAGTTTCGCCAAATTGTCCTGTGAAACGTTCCCCTTATAACGATAACAAGGATAATTATGGAAATTGCGCCGGTTTTACTCGTATTTATAATGAGCGCCATTCGAGCTGATTGCCGTCCGTTCATCATAACAGTTGGTGTTTAATTTCTTCATTTATTTGTATATTAATTAAATCTCGCAATGACAATATTACAAGGATTATGAAATTATAAAACATCTTCTGCCTTGCGATTCTGTAACTCACTTTTCGAACTCACACAGCGGTTTTCACAGCGGCGGTCGCGCTCAAATCAGCCCTGCAATTCTGTAACTCACTTTTCTGATAAACAATAGACTACAAACTACCTCCTTATCAGAATGCCAAATCGTAAAATGACTGCTCTACGACTGATTCGAGCGCGACCGGCGCTATGAATACCGCTGTGTGAGTTCGAAAAGTGAGTTACAGAATCGCAAAGCTGGTCTCGAGATGACTCAATTTTATTTCAAATCGTAATCTTTCGTTAGAATCAGAAGACATGAAACCTAGGTGCAGCTTAATATGAATATTCTTCAAAAGTACTTAACACGTTTTTACCAACTTAAAAATAATAATAAAAATATTAAATTATTTTTGTTTATATTATTATTATAAGAGTTATTAAAGAAATACCCTTTTTAGGGTAAAAGACTCCTTCATATCTTTCCATTTCTCTTTTTATTTTTCTCTGATGTTTCTCTGTGCATTGTTGTTTGAATTGTCTTGTTTTGTTAATATTAACAACGTATAATGTCTCAGGACCGAATGGAAAACTTGCCACTGTGCGATACAGATGACGATAGCAAGAAGGTCATTAGGAAAGTGAAAATTTGAAATACGACAGCGCGTTTCACTGTGATTCATCAAACGTATAGTGTGTTTCTTTGATTGGACTAAACCTGACCAATCACCGTCAAACACATCGCACCATTTAACTATCTTTTGTTTTACCACTTCACCCACCAGAATACTTTTACTTAATAGGAATACAATATAACAAGCTTTTCGAGTCAGCTATTTAGTGAAGCAATATGGAAACTTGGAGCTTCTTAAAACTTGTACCAGGCGTGGTATCAACTATTTTACGCTAAACCTTGAAATATTGTTAAACTTGCGAGATAAACAAGTTTGCTATAACTCCTTACTGGATATTAGTTAATTTACAACACCTAACATTGTTAACGACTGTTTTCGAGTTTATAAGTGTGTGTGTGTGAGTATATAAGTGCGTTTCGATTTATGTTTCACAAGTTACGGTTATCAAAATCTGTTAAATTTTAACTTGGGTTGCACGATGTATTTTTAAAGTGTATCATACAAAATACAAATTGAAATTACTGATGTTTATTGTATACCAAATAACTATTTATGCAAGTGATGATTCGCGCGCGTTGATCTTTGAATATGACAGAAAAGGTATTGTTTATGATATCGTTTTAATAAAAACATAAACACTTTTAGTTATGTTTGTATAACATATTAATATCGAAAGGACGCTTGATTGATTTCATCTGTTATTAATCTACTCAATTTAAATTTAATATACGTAAATTCGGAACAGACGTATAGTATAAGATCCGGCTATACAACGACCTTCACCGAGATGCTTATTTAATGAAACTTATTTTATATTTAATTTAATATGTCAATAAATATAATCCATATGGGTTGCCTAGCAAATTTCAGTCCAGAGTATGTTTAATTAATATTAAAAAAAATTTTTTTTTTATAATTTGCATGTAGTAAATTTTTTTTACTTTTTTCAATCAATATTTTTAATCAGGGTAGTATTATATATGTATCACTATAACCTTCTTTTATACTAAAGATGTATATATACTTTAGTGTCACATAAAAAATATACACATAAATAATTAATTGATTAAAAATAACCTAACGTTTGCATATTCTATGGGCTTCATACGTTCGATTGGTATAGAATTTATCTAATAATCATACCGGTGAAATGTTTAAAAAAATATTTTTTTTTAAAATTAATTAAACATACTCTGGACTGAAATTTGCTAGGCAACCCATATGGATTATATTTATTGACATATTAAATTATATATAAAATAAGTTTCATTAAATAAGCATCTCGGTGAAGGTCGTTGTATAGCGGGATCTTAGACCAGTAGCATAGATCAAAACCTCAGAATAAACACGCACAGCTATTAGACTATCGGTAAACTTTAGCAGGCTATTTATCACGCTAGAGTAAAAGCTAATAGTGTAATCTAATACTTGTAGACGTCTCGATATCCTAACATTTAAAGTGCAGCGCTGTTTTAGCTTGATTAATTAATGTTTATGCTCATGAAGAATTAAATTATATATGTTACTAGCTGACCCGGCTAACTTCGTTCCGCCTTACAGTCTTATAATATCATTGTTACTTTAGTTAAACTTATTTTAGGATTTCATTAAGGTAACAACATTAATATAACTTTTTTTGCAAATACAGAAATGTTTTATTGCTTGCCATTGCGAAAGAAGAATGGCAGTTTTACACACCTCTTCTCTCTAGCGCCAATATTGCGATACTGCATGTTAAAGCACCTCAAGATCGGAATTTGACGTAAAATAATGCGTAGTTTTGTCAACGGATGGCACCACATGCTGTTTGCATTCGTAAAATTAATTAATTAATTAATTGTTATTCGATAACATATCCGATATTTTATTACTTATTCTGCTAATCGGAGCGGAGAAGAATCCACCAAAACGGAGATAAATAACATCGGTCCAGCCGATCCTGAGTTATAAGTGTTGTAACAAACACGACTTTCTTTTATATATATAAGATAGTTTATCTAAATCGTACATAGAATCATTAACCGCCATAAACTAATTATGCAATCGGTTATGTTGTAATGCACCGTTCTTACATGTATAGTAATTGTTTGTACATTAAATTATAATTAAATAACATAAACGTATTCCGTTATTCTGGCATTAGTAAGCCCAGCAGCCATTCATCACATGTGGGTGAAATAAGGACACTGATATCCGCACACGTCACGGTCTAGCCTAATATCTGCGCTGAATTACTAATTACGATACAATTTTAGACCTAATTTAATTAAGTTCAATTTATCTAGTTTTATTGTAAACTAGCTGGCCTGGCGAACGTACCGCCTAACAGTCGATTCCTTATTTTTTTAACACTTATTCTGCTATTCGGGACACCGGTCTAGCTAGTAAGATAAAAAAAAGAAAGTTGATAATACAACAAATACATTATGTCAAAAAATAAAAATTTACCTTCCCGAAACCCCTCCACTAACACTTGAACTTTATGATATGGTATTAAAGTTCAAATTGCCTTTAATTATTATTACGAATATTTTGTATGGTATAGAAAAGTGTTGTTTTTAGACTTTTTCACTCAACTTTTTTAAAATTTTCTCTCCATAAGAACCATCCTCGTACTTCAAGGAATATTATAAAATGAGAATCAGACAAATCGGTCAAGCCGTTTTCATGTTATGTCGTGACAACGGAAAACGGGTTTCATTTTTATATATATAGATATGTTTGTTGGACACAAGTGCGGATTTCGTGCCATGGGAGAACACAAATTTAAAAATTTTATAAATAAGACCGTGTACACAAGTAGCATGTTTATAATGTAAAATAGCCGATTTGGACCATTTTTATACTGAATCTGTAAATATGTAGACTGGTATTGTATCAAAATAATGATTTTGATACAATACCAGTCAACAAATTGTTACATAATGAGACCCTATCTAGCCCTCAGAAGGGATCATGACCTCCTTAACCTTTCCCCTGGTTCCGCCCTTGATTAGTTAGATCCTATTGGTTGACACCAAAAAGAGCAATCTATTCTTATTTAAACCAGCTCAATGACCAGTCGTTAACTAAACTCGCATACGCACATACATTCTAAAAACGTTCCGTTTTCTGCTGTGTCAAAACAAGGGATTCTGTAATATTCGTGTCGATCATAACTATTTCCCTAAATTTACTGCAAGGAAAAAGTATTTACTGTAACTATCAAAGGACTAAAATGAAAGCTTTGGGACGAAGATTTTCAATGTTCGTTGATTTCAGTAGAGCTAAGAAAACTGCGACTATGTTTAACATAAATAATACAAAATAAATAAAACATAGCATGTGTGTTTAATAATATAAAATATATATACCTCCACTGATCTGAAACAAAAATATATTAAGGTATATTTTAAAGAAGAACCTTTTTAACCGAATTAAAGTTATGTATTATTATAAATTTACAATTATTTAACATAATTTAAAATTTAACCGACGTTTCGCGTGCTTTACAGCGTGCGTGGTCACGTTGACTGAAGACAAATGGAGTTGGATGTCAAAAAGTATCACAGCTGTAGAAAAAGTTGCATTATCTGTATTTATTTCCCCGGAGTTGGTATCGACTAAAAGATGGAGGCTTTTGGAAGAAATGGCTCACTGTGTAAAGGTTATGTCAATAAAAGACAATACTAAAGTACATTTTACACTTTAACACGTTTCACACATACTTGTATTACGTACTTTACATGTATTGTGACCAATTTATTATTTAATTATGCAAGTACCTACTACACATTATTTAGTAATAGTTCTTAAATGTAATATTTTTAAATGTATTCATTTTAATATACGTATATAATGTAATAAAAAAGCGCGTTTAATCGTTAAAGATTTATTTGAATTTTATTTCTTCAACACCCGATTATTTAAAAAAGTCTACGTCTAAGTCTATGCCATTAGGCATACAGTGTCATACTACCCTGCTGTACGGTAGTATAGTCTACCAACTTGTTATAAGTGGGTGATAGACGTACGAACTTAAAGTACGCGGTTTTTAAGATCGTGAACTTACTAGGCTCGACGTCGGTGACACACGTGAAGCTTGCTCATACTATATCGCGATGTCATCGAGAGAAGAAGCTTTGTGTTACTTGGGAATTATATCATACTACATTTTAAAAACTAATAAAAAAAGACGAAATCGACAAGTGTGGGTAAAGCACTGGATTACGAAAAGAGAGCGTTTATCGCATGTGAATATAGTAAGAGAGTTACACGTCCACCTTACGTATAATTTCTAATAAATTATTGTTGCTTGAAACTTCATATTTTTGTCTCTGTATTTTCCAAAGGCAAGGATTATTTCGAAAACCTATAAATTCTGTTAGCAGTTAATGCGAATAAGTTCGGAAATCACTCATTATGAGAATTTACTAAACTAAATGATTAGGCACTTGCGCAGTAAACCAATATTAACAAAAATTACACAAACGTCAAACACCACAAGCGTTGTGCATCCACGGACAGGCAACACAAAATGGCGGCTCAAGGCTCGCAGCGCTGGCACACGTACGAGCCGAGACGAACTACGAGTAAGATTTCAAACAGGTTGGATCGCCGGCGAACTTGCGCGGCAATTTTAAAGGACGCGTTTTTAAGGTGACACACAGGTAAAAAAGGTCGTCGAGCCACAAGTCCGCGTACTTACTCGCACGTCTATCACCCACTTTAGCAAGCATGCTTGTCTGAAATTTTTAACTGTTCTTCACAGATCTGCTTTTGTAAACAGTATGTATATTGACGCTTAACTGACATACACAAATGATCATGAATGGATAAACAAATTAAGACTTTGACTAGCAATTGGTATAAGGTATCTTGACAACATTCGTGGCCCCATCCTAAACAGGTACACCGTCGTTCGACACAAAGTGACGTTTATGGGCCATCGCTCTCGCATAACGACCTGAATACAGCGAGCGGAGACGGGTTATTGATGTTTTATTTTTACTGAACATTCTACAGCCGATTTTAATGGATTCTTGACTCTGCGCAACGAATGAGCTTTCGGTAATAGCTTCCTTTACCAAATGAGGTAGCTTTATTATTTCCTTGCCAATATACAGTATATTTTATGTAGAAATGTAAATTTGTTATTCAATACTCATATTTCCATATATTTTCCATTTTGAATTACGAATGTTTAATTTAGTAGCCGTTTACTAAATTAAACATCTCTTGCTCTCTTGACATGTTCTGAATATTTTTTTTATAAACAAACTTTTCTTTTTAAAAAATACATTTAGAATTGTTTTAATTTTTAATTTTGTCATGTTACAATAATTGGTTCAGTTGTAATATGATTTATAACATGAAACAAAAAAAAATATTGTAAACAGAAGTATATATTTATTTATTGACTGTCTATAGACTAGTCTTATGAATGTAAACAAAAAATTCGTTACTATAATTTAATAATGATTTAAAAACAGAAAAGATTTTAGGGCATTAAAGATTTTAAATACAAAGTACAACAAATCCTTAGAGACCGTATTTTTGCAGACTTAAAATGTCCTTAAATTTTAGACAATGTTTAATGTTAGGGTGACGTTAGGGCGACAACATCTTGTCTTTGAACAACCTTGACAAATGTTTTTTATTAAATCAAACAGTTTGTAGTATTTTAATGCGAAATGAACTGTCTTATAAAAAGCTGTTTAAAATCTCTTCTGACAGCAGAATTGAAACAATTTTGTTTTATTTGAGCTTCATCAATTAAATATCATTACACCAATTTATCTAGTTACATAAAACAAATGTGTTATAAATAATCTATTACCTGTTTGAAAGGTCTACTTTTAAATCATTAATTTAAATTGTAATATATTTATATACTTTGTTTATCATTTTTAACTTTAACAAAGATTTGAAATATTTCTTGGCATTGGAAAGTATTGTCTTACTCTCTTGTATTAGGTATTTTCAACATGACATGATATATATTAAAGCTACAATAATTGGTTGGGTTAGAAGTCCCTAAACTAATTAGAGAAGTTGATAACTTTTCATCCCATCAATAGGGTTGCGTTTTATATTACCAGCGTCTACAAAACAGACCTTTTCATAAACTCAATATATGCCAAAAATATGTACATACTTCTAATATCAATAATTAATGATTCAGTTAATTATTATTCAGTACATAGTTTTGTAGACAGAATTATGCTATGAAATGAAAATAATATGCTAAGGAGACTGCTCGATGTCTGCGTATTACTCTCCCAGGTTTTTACTTCAAAGATTTTGCCAGATTTGCTTATAAAACTAAAGGAAATTATATGTTACGGCTCGTATACATTTTTGTACAGTCTTCATCAAATTATTAAGATGATACAGTTCATCATATTCATTAATTTTAGATAAACAAAATGTATACGACCCTCCATTTAGAAAGATAATAGAATTCATATTGAACAATGTATATTCTTTGAATATTACCTCTTTTATTTATAACTTCTTGAAGGCACGATCTCAATGACCCTCGAGCCAAGACAGCGACTGTTTGAACAATGTGATATTTATTTGCATTGTTGATAGAAACAGAATCTAGAAATTAATATTTATATTAGGACTTCTATTATACGCATTATTATTTTTCTTTTTGTAAAACTTTGAGTCATTCAAACTCAATTGGCATAACCTCAAATTTACTTTACATTATTATATCTAGTCTTTGACTTTAAAATACTTATTTGAGCTCATTTATAAATATGTGCTGTTAGTCAATCCGTCACCGACAGAGCATGAACGCTCCATCAACAATGTCATGCCATTTTAGTAATTCTGGTAAATTTAAACCTCGCTTTTGCTAGTTTCGCAAACCTGGCATTCGTATAATGTAAGTGAACATATTTTATTAAGTAATTGTTGATTTTCTATATAAAGTATTCCATCCCCAAAATTGTTTGGTTTTTAACGATATCTAAGAATGCACTTCAATACATGAAACTCGTCTAATCTAAAATCGCATCTAAAGAAATTGAAAGGAAATATAGAATTTTCGCAATATCAGCCTCGTACGTCCACCTGCTTGCCTGCAATCTTGATCCCCAGAACGGATTATTATTGGCCGAATGCTTGCCTTTGGAGCCCTGGTTAATATGAGGCCCCAAATTATAAACATAATAACAAACCTAATTTCATTGTATACATAAACGTTACCTCTGTCATAAAAAAATAAACCAATATATATGTTTAACTATATATGACGGCTTGGTCTAGTGGTTAGTATCCCATACTGCGAATCCATGGGTCCCGGGTTCGATCCCCATGAGACACACATCGATGTGATGAGCATTTGGTGTTGTGCTTAGGTCTTGGGTGTTTAAATATATATTTATATGTCTATCTATCTATAATATGTATGTATATCTGTTGCCTAGTACCCATAACACAAGCTTCACCAGCTTAGCATGGGACTAGGTTAATTGGTGTGAATTGTCCAATCATAAAAAAAAGCGAGTTTTAGGATATATATCTTTAACGCAACTAGATAAATAACTAGTATTGCTGGCATATCAATAAGTTATAAATAAATAGCGAAACACTGACTGGAATGAATAGATCTTGTTTTTTTTTATGGCTCTGGCACGGTTTGTGCATTAGCCAGCGTCAAGTATGAGATTTTTAATAATTCGTGCTTTTTGCTTTAGAAATTCGACCATGTCCTCCATGTACGGTTTAGGCACTCGCCCGGTCCCGCACAACCCTTCCAAAGGCCGAGAACAAATTTAAATTAAATTAAAACTTGCCCTCGAACCGGGAATCGAACCCGGTACCCCTCACCTAGCTGCCACTTAATAAGACCGCTAGGCTATGAGGCCCCTATAGATCTTGTTAAACAAAATAGAAACTTGTGGCCCCAGTCCGTGCCTGTATTTAGAGGCCAATTTTGAACTGCAAAATTTTTACAATTTCTCCCCGCATGTTGCTGAATACTATATTTATTTATCGAGAAAGGTAAAATATTCGTTTGCAATTTGTTTGTGAACGTATTGAAGATTGCTATCGAGAGGCTGAATGATTCGGAGTTTATTCAGTTTCGTATCGCTATTTAAAAAAGCAAATTAAATTCAAAGATTCTTTAGAGTGAAGAAGCGGTGCGGAGATTAATATTTTTTAATATTCTTGAAAATGTTAAGAATAGAAATGATTGTGAATAGTTGATTTAAATGCTCCGTGACTAGACTAAATCGAGTTACACAGTGACAACACTTATATTTAAGGTACACATTTTTTTTTAAAGAGAATTGCTGTTCATTTCTATTGCTATAAGTCGAGAATGGCTGGACCGATTTGGCTAATTTTGATCTTGAAATAAGTTCAGGGAAGGTAAGGTAAGCATAAGCATATTAATATGTTTTGCTGTCAAATAGATTATAGATAAAAGATTGATTTATAATGAGTTGCTTATCGTTTTTATTGACTGTAACTGTTACTAATTTGAAATTTGTAATTAAATTCCTAAACCGATTTTGATGAAGTTTTGTGCGTATAGTCAAGTGGAATCGTTTAGATTTTTATTATATTTTTTTATTTAAGACAACGTCTGTCGGATCCCCTAGTAAATAAATAAAATTTACATTTATTCCCTCCAAATTTTGTAACCATGACTTTATATTTTTATGTGACGTTTTTATTTTTATTGTTTATTTATTTCATAAAGACGTAAGTTCATAATGATGTCACAAGTGCGTAAAGGATAAGTGCAGTCGAATCTTTATAATCGTCTTGGTCATTTTAAAGATGAGAATATTTCGCAACCATCTCCTATGATGATGTACGATAGTATCGCATATCACGTCATTGACTGTGTCCAGTTTGTGTTTCCACCACACCGACTTCTTTCTATTTAAGATCATGTATATAATAAATAAATAAAAATAAAATAAATTAACTAAGTTAGTTAACTTAAAATTAAAAATAAAGCTCTTTCAAATATTGTCACTTGTGCAATTTCTATGGAATTGAAATCAGAAAACAAAAACATCTTGTCTATTCTACCTTATCCAGTTTGTTAACCAACCCGCAAAATTATAATAATTAAACACATTTAGTGCGGTAAACAGAGGCTAAACATGATGTATGATATTTCACAAACGAATAATAGACCAGTGCCGATAATTTTTGAAACCAAAAAAAATTACAGTAGGATGAAACCCATTAGAAAAGCAGGGGAATATGATCAAAATGAAAGGAAAAATAAATTACGGTCGATCTGAGGTCGGGAAGGTGTGGGGGGGGAGTTTTAAGGGTAAAAAACGGTTTATCTCGATTTCCGGCAAAACTAAAAGTCCTATCGAAGAAAGTTAAATGGCAAAGTTGTAGGTAATAAAAAGGTCTAAAACTTTTGTGTTCACACATTTTTCACATAACCTCAAAATTTATGTGAAAAATTCAAAAAACCAAGTTTATGGTTTTTTATTTTTAACTTTTACAAAAATTTATTTTTTTAAACGAAATTTGGTGAAAACTTACCTTATTATGTCCCAAATATACTGTAATTTATTTGATTAAAAATATGTATTTTTTCACCTTATTTTGAATTAATATCGAAAAAACACCATAATTTTCAATCGAAAATTCTGACGTCAAAATTTCAGCTTTTTTCAAAAGGTTAGTGTGCTTTCAGTTCGTTGAAATCTCTACTTTCCTATGGTAAAAATATATATATATATTACCATAGTAAATCTTCTCAGAAAATGCAAAACATCGTATGCAGTAACGCCCAGACCCGTCATACCCTTCCCTACTTCTCTATGAAATACGAAAATTTTAGCCCATCTAAAGGCTAAAAATTTTTTTTAGGTCACTCAGGTATATATAAGTTATCTTAAAATAGTAATAAATAGGCATCTAATTATAATTTAAAGAAGATTCATAGAGAAGTAGGGAAGGGTATGACGGGTCTGGGCGTTACTTCATACGATTTTTTGCATTTTCTGAGAAGATTTACTATGGTAATATATATATATTTTTTTACCATAGAAAAGTAGAGATTTCAACGAACTGAAAGCACACCAACTTTTTGAAAAAAGCTGAAATTTTGACGTCAGAATTTTCGATTGAAAATAAGGGTGTTTTTTCGATATTAATTCAAAATAAGGTGAAAAAATAAATATTTTTAATCAAATAAATTACAGTATATTTGGGACATAATAAGGTAAGTTTTCACCAAATTTCGTTTAAAAAAATAAATTTTTGTAAAAGATAAAAATAAAAAACCAAAAACTTGGTTTTTTGAATTTTTCACATAAATTTTGAGGTTATGTGAAAAATGTGTGAATACAAAAGTTTTAGATCTTTTTATTACCTACAACTTTGCCATTTAACTTTCTTCGATAGGACTTTTAGTTTTGCCGGAAATCGAGATAAACCGTTTTTTACCCTTAAAACTCCCCCCCCACACCTTCCCGACCTCAGATCGACCGTAATTTATTTTTCCTTTCATTTTGATCATATTCCCCTGCTTTTCTAATGGGTTTCATCCTACTGTAATTTTTTCACTTTTTATTTATTTTGAAGGCTATCTGCACTGGTCTATAAATGAATCTATTATTATTATAAATAATTAAAATACTATATTTATAAACATAGTATTTTAATAACTAAAATTTAGTTTTTTTTATTTACAATCAAGTATTTACAATTTTCTTATTCTTAACCTACAAAGTAATAATAAAAATTATTAAAAAAAAATCAAAACAAATTTAAAAAGTTTGGTCCCTGTGGCAGTGAACCAGCTTTAACGCTGGTAGAATTTCCTCGCTGTATTGCGATACTTATTCGTTGAGTCAGGAAAGTGCTATTATTAAAATTAGTTAATATCTAATATATAAAATTCTAAAATCGAAATTTTGTGTGCATATTCGATACAACTTAGAATCGTACAACATATATTTTTCATCCCCCTAAATGTTAAGGGTAGTCCACCCCTAATTTTTTATTTTTAGATATTTTTTTTTGTTTTTATTTTTTTATGATACAGCATTAAAAAATACATACAACCCCTAATTTTCACCCCTCTACAATCAACCCCTATTTTTTATTATAAATGATAAACATGGCAAAACGACGTTTGCCGGATCAGCTAGTATTCATATAAATATTGCGTGTATACTCAGTGATATTTTTTTCTTGAAGCTGTCAAAAATGTATTAAATCCGGGACGTGCAAGTCAGTAATATAATTACGAGATTATCTGAATACAAATCAATACTTACCTCTTGAATTAAATTGTACAAACAAGGTCGCGGGCTAGAGCTAGTAATAAATATAAATGGAGTGCGGTTTGAGGCCGCAACTCGACACGAGACTGAATTAATTTCACTAAGACGCTTACAGCAGGGGATTGACAACGGGCCCTAATAGTGCCACCTACTGTGCTCATACTGTACTACATAAATTATTATACACATCACAAACACAAATTATAAAACTTTTTTTTATATAGAACAGGAGGCAAACGGGCAGGAGGCTCACCTGATGTTAAGTGATACCGCCGACCATGGACACTCTCAATGCCAGAGGGCTCGCGAGCGCGTTGCCTTGCCTTTTAAGAATTGGTACGCTCTTTTCTTGAAGGACCCTAAGTCGAATTGGTTCAAAATACAGTACAAAGTGGTGGTGCGCGGCAAAAACTGCCTTGAAAAAGGCTCAGTTGTGGAACGGCGGACGTCAAGGTGATACGGGTGGAATTTCGTATTCTGCCTTGACCTCCGATGATAAAACTAAGCTGCAGGTATTAATCAGAACAACTCTTCTGAACACTCTCCATGGTAAATGCGGTAGAAGATGCAGAGTGACCCCACTTCTCTACGCAACGCCAAAGGATCAAGCCGCTCGGAGAGGGATTGGTCGTCGACGATTCGAACCGCTCTGCGTTGTAACGGTCAAGTGGAAGGAGCTGGTACTGGGGAGCCCCCGCCCAGAGGTGAGAGCAGTACTAAATATGGGAAAACTGCAACATATTTATAGGTAATATATTACTACAACTACTATATAAACAAGTTTTATCACAATATTTATTTCTTTCATGAGGTATATTAACGAAAATACGTGGTTTTGTTTTAACACACAGCTAAAACTTCCCTAAATACTTACATAATAGTTTTGTCCACACGTGACCGCGAGGCGTGTATAACGTTCTAGATCACAGACTACATCCGCTCTATTATTTCACGTACTGCGACTCTAAAATGGATTTTCAATATTATGCATGAATGGTTTGAAAAATAATACCTAATATAGATATGTCTCCTGTTATAATAACCGTTTGATTAATATAAAAGTAACGAATATTATTGACGCCTTAAAATTAGAATGAAGAATCTATCCTATTTCGCGTGCTTACAGCCTTTTCAGTCAGTTCAAGGATTTCATATGAGAAACATTTTGAATAAACAAAAGGGATGTTATAATGTGTAATTCACGTCATAACATAAGTAATAGTTACTTTCTAATACTAACATCGTACTTTTTAATTCATTTTTTTTCAGTCATGCCATAAATATACACTTTATAAAAGTTAATTATTTACAGAACTACCAATTAACAACACGTCTTTGAACACATCTTAAACGTAACATATGGTTTTATACAAATTATTATTACTTGCCAATAAAAACTAGTGTTTCAGCCAACAGGGCGCTCCAGCAATCGGAGTTTGTGAAAATCGATTGATAGATAAAAAGTAAGTGTTCCGTTACTTATTTGGCAAACTGCTACAACTGTAAAATAATATTTACTTATTTATGCGTACACTTTGTTAGTTCCTCTGCTAACTGTATATGATTTCTCACCGACCGAAAAATCAACGAATGTATGCGGCATGTGTACTTTTAATACAATTCAGTGCATTCTCTATTCGAAATATTTTAAAAATGGAATGTATACTAAAAAATTTGGGAAATTCCATTTTCAAAAAATTACTTATCTGTCTCTGTATCGCAGTCTCAATACAATTTGATAGAATGCGACGAAATTATTTCAGTTAAAAAAGTGCAATTGAAATAATTAAGCTTTTGTGTTAGGAAGTTAAGAAGGTTGAATATATATCAGGTATTGTTTTAATTACTTAATTTAAGCGAGTCCGAACTTAGGGAGACGCAAAGAGACACCTAAAAGACGTTTTTCTTATTTAAAGTGGTATAATTTCCAAATCATATATCATATTGCAGATAATGTCAGGGTAGTGGCGTTCCTGTCAGCTGTCATTTTCAGTATACGTCACAGGCATTTTAGATTAACAACGTCAACGTCAAATCAGTTCAAAACCGTTAATACTAGTAGTTTATTTGATTTGCCAATATTGCTAGATCTAATTCCTTAATTTATAGTAAAAACATTACTACGACTTATAAAATCTTGATGTTAATTATTTCGACTATGTGTTTGCGTGTTGTTCCCACGAGAATGTAAGTGCGTACTCCTATTTCACCATGCCTCCTGCTGATAGAGGACAACTCTTTGTTTTTAATTTATGTTATTATTAATTACTTAAGATGTCATGTAGAACATGGTTTAATGGTTGCAGCTCCTTACAAACGTTGTGTAAAAAAAAAAAAAACATGGCGATTAAAAAGAGTGGCGGAGATTTTATTGCCAGTTCTTCTCTTCCGTTCTACGCCCTTGATTTGAGAACTGGCACTAAATGTAAAATTAGAAGTATTAATATGTATTTCTTTACTGACAAGTCATAAGTGTACAATGTGTTACCTATATGATTAAATGATTTTTGAATTGTGATTTTTTGAATTTTAATAATAAAAATCTAACATATACGTACTTAGGTCTTAACAATATATAAGACAATAGCTTGCGATGTTTTAATTAATATCTCATGCAATGACCTTAACATTATATTAAAATTAACACAAAGAGTACCGTAAAGGAAATGCCGACGCGGGTATATATTTGAGGTCGGGGTCGGCCATAAAAAGGGAAAAAATAAACGAGCAAAGAGCCAGGATTAACAATTAAGATTAGAGCAGTGCCTAATGAAAGCTAAACAATGCCATAGTCAAGAGAAAATTGAATGGGGAAGTGTTTCATTGTTTATTTTTACTAATATAACACCGTATTAAGAAATCTCTCATAATTTTAATACAGTCAATACCGTTTACGGCGACATCGTTTAGAACAGTGATTCCCAAACTGGTCTATATCGACCCCTAGGGTCTATGACAACCTGCAAGGGGTCTACGTCGGCGAAAAAAAATTTGGGGTTCCATGAAATGAAAATGGGGGTCCACGATAGTGGATCTCAACACATACATCGCCTATTTAACAGATTTGTTACAAAATTTAAGTTAATTTGCAATTACAAGGCGACAGTTTAAATTTGATTAAAACAAAGGCCATCTTATCAGCGTTTCTTGCCAGAGTTAAACTAATGAAGCAAAATATTGGACGGGGCGAATTTTCTTAGTTCCCCAATTTGTTACTTTAAGTTTTTAACACTAAACTTCACTACAGTTAGAAATTTACAGGAAATCAATATCAGGTAAGTGGGGGGTCTACCCCACACGGAGAAACATGGCTAGGGGTCTACGACACAAAAAAGTTTGGGGAACTCTGGTTTAGTAATAACAGTTATATTGACCAAAATCAAAGGTCCCGGCTGAATTCTATTGTATTAGGTTCTTAATAACAACGTCATCGGCTGTTAAGACTATCGATTTTTACGACCAAATATGATTAGTCCATTCGATGTCGTTATAACAGATTTTGACTCTATTACAAGAAAATCCACCTGTTTAATTCACGCCGTAACTTATATCACTTATAGTAAAGCCAATTTTAAGTTTTGCTACAGTTACATACAAAGCATTTTTTTAAGTACTTGACTTAAGCTTTAAAAACACCGAGAACTTTATTTGGCACAGGTGTTTATTTGCCATTCCAGCTTGCAGTAGCTCACATATCGGGCATTAAGCATAAACAGATATGTTTGAGTCTTAATGGTGGCTGTACACACTCGGCGAGAGCTTCTCGCCGAGAGTCTCGACCGAGAGGACCGAGAGAAGAGCGCAGCCTGTACACACTCGTTACGTTAATTGTATTTAAAACACCGTTGATAATGGACGTGGCAACCGCTGCTGCTGTTTGTCTTTGTGCAATGAGTTATTATAATTTTCTTCACGTTAACCATTTAAAAAAATACGAAGCCATGGCGAAGAAGAAGATGGTCACTATACACCGCAACAGAAATTGGTAATTAGGATCATAAAGTTTTAATATTATCCAAAATTTAATGATTGAACGAGTGTGTACAGGTCGCTCTCGTTTTACTCGCGAGACCCTTTGACTCGTGCGCAAAAAACCGACAGGCGACCGAGAGAGGCGAGACCAACTGCGAGGAAGCGAGGCGAGACTAGAGCTCTACTGTACACTCTCGCACTCGGCCTGTCTCGGGGTGTCTCGACGAGTGTGTACAGCCACCATAAAATATAGAATTAGGAAGATAAAAAAAAAATAAGAAATGAAAATAAGGCAAAAAAAGAATGGACAGAAATAGAAGGACGTCGACAACAATTAAAAAATTATTTACGCAGACTAGACTACACAAACAGCAATTATTTTTAATAACAAACGGTTCCCATAAAACCCTTGAAAAGATGAAATAAACAAAGTATGATGGAATTTTACGAGCCGATAATAATTAATGGGACAGCAAATTAATGGTAATGTCTATCTGTTTATGAACGCGGTCCCACAAAGCGATTATTGTTAACTTTAATGAACCGTTAAAATTTTAACAGAGATTTTATTGAATTTATATTTTCATCTATTGTCCCTAACAAATATCGGACAAATTCAATTATATTATTTATGTGTCAATTTGCTATGTAGATCAACTTAGCACCGGAAATAATAGATACAGTATCTTTTTTTTTTATGGCTCTGGCACGATTTGTGTATTAGCCAGCGTCAAGTATAGGATTTTTTATAATTCGTGCTTGTCTTTAGAAATTCGACCGTGTCCTCCATGTGCGGTTTAGGCACTCGCCCGGTACCGCACAACCCTCCCAAAGGCCGAGAACAAATTTAAATTAAATTAAATTTGCCCTCGAACCGGGAATCGAACCCGGTACCCCTCACCTAGCTGCCACTTAATACAGTATCTTATAGAGTGACTTTATGTAAGATCACTGACATAATGTCACTGTCTGTGACCTCTAACTGAAATTCATTAAAGTTATTATGAGCGTATTATATTATCCAGTTCCACTATGAGTTTGACAAAGTATTAAGTGATAACGTTGAAGATGTTTTGCAGGCTATTGTTTAAAATTTGCCAAACTCATGGCTTCTGTCGAACACCTACGGCACCAATACGAAAATTGATGTGACAGTTTGTGGCACTTTCTATATTCATAAATAAATCATAATATTTTGGGCCTCAGATTTTGGTGTTTTTTTCGTGATCATTTATTTAAAAAAACGAATATTTTTTTTAAATAAATTATCAGCCTTCTGGGCAATCGTTTCTACGAGCGAGTGATGAATACAAAGATAGAAAGTCCATTGGAACACAGCCAGTGATCAAACCTACTACCAGGAGAGATGTGAGCCGCAGGTTGTACCACTAGCCAACACTGCTCTAATTTACAAGACCAGCCCTGCGATTCTGTAACTCACTTTTCGAACTCACACAGCGGTTTTCGCATCGGCGATCGCTCTGAAATCAGTCGTGAAGCAGTCATTTTATGATTTGGCATTCTGAAAAGGTGGGAGCTTGTAGTTTATTGTTTATCAGAATTCCAAATCATAAAATGACTGCTTCACGACTGATTTCAGAGCGACCGCCGATGCGAAAACCGCTGTGTGAGTTCGAAAAATGAGTTACAGAATCGCAGGGCTGTTATTAAATATATGCGAAGGCTGATTAATCAATCTTGTTAAATACCAAAATAAATTAGGCCGAGTATACTTTGTTCTCTATTTACTGTAAGCTATAGAAAAGAGTATTCTTCAGTATTTACCATTTTTATAAAGCGAATATACACTCTTGATTTGGAGCACGGTATTGATATATTTTTGCGTTGGCTTTTTAAATTTTATGTTTTAAAGTCATCCCAAAGGATTACTTCATTCATGACCTTTCCAGGCTATAGGGACATTCACTCTGAATTAAACTTAACATTTTATTAATTTGTTTTCGGAATATTTTACTAAATTAAACTACATAAGCCTAGCTTATGTAGCCATTCCCTTAGGCATTTTTGACTTTAAATATGGCGGCTAGTGTCTCAAATCACTACGAGTGAGTACTCAAGTCTCTGCGCATGCGCTTTTGTAATGTAATATATCCTGTGCACAATCTCAATTGTAATGACACCACCGCCATGGCCTGGCCTGGAACATTATGTAAAATATTATAATTAGCACAACAGCTAGCACAAATATTTTATTAAATAGACCGTGTCTGATCAATATTATAATAGATATTATAAGCAGAAATTGCAGTGGGTAGTTTCGATACCCACCCGCCTTCTAAAAAAGAAAGGCCTCAATGTGCCACGGGCTCATTGGTTGCTCGGACGTAAACAAGTAAGGTGGTTGGTATCGAGGCCGCATACTGTGATATCGTTCTATGTTATTTTTATATATTTTTCTTTTATTTGATTATCACTTCTGGTTGGTAAAAATATATAATTAACATAAATATATTACCACGTGACAATATTGTTTTCCTCATAGATAGTATAAGCATTCTACTGCTTTGTCTGATCTTAATCCGTCAGATTAAATCAGCATGACCAATCTTGATCTGGGAATTAATTTATCTACGCGTGACCCTGATACAGAGATACAATTATATGATAATTTGCATTAATACCTTATTCCCAGACAATTGTGCAGACAATTCGAGTTAATCGAACCCCAATTATTCAACAGATATTTTAAATTACGCCGCATTTGAGTTTCATCAACTATTAATTCTCCATTTCATTTTGATAAATTTCACAAGTATTTTAAATTGCGATAATTAAAGGAAATTTAAGTTAAATAATTTTACATTCGTGGAGTGAAAGCTTACTTAATCATAATGTTTTCCTTTGCATGCGAAAGCCATTTTGGTTTGTTGTGTGGTAACAAATGTCTGAAAATGTCTTCAAGTTTTAAAACGACTCTGCATTTATATAATACTCATAGTTCAGCTGCAATGTGGCAGTGTTTTTTATTCATTTACTAGCTGATCCGGCAAACGACGTTTTGCCATGTTTATCATTTATAATAAAAAATAGGGGTTGATCGTGGAGGGGTGAAAATTAGGGGTTGTATGTATTTTTTAATGCTGTATCATAAAAAATAAAAAATAAGAATTAAACAAAAGTTTTAGGGGTGGACTGGACTACCCTTAACATTTAGGGGGATGAAAAATTGATGTTGGCCGATTCTCATAGATACCGGATAAGCACAAAAAATTTCATCAAAATCGGTCAAGCCGTTTCGGAGGAGTATGGCAACGAAAACTGTGACACGAGAATTTTATATATTAGATAATTCTTTTGTTTTTTTTTTGTTTTTATATAAACATACTAGCCTATCACACAATCAGGCAGATATGTGATCGAGTAGCTAAGCAGCAGGGGAGTGTCGATTATTATATTATACAGTATATAATGACAACTAGGTCATCGTCCATCTGTCAAATTCATTTCGCCGAAATTTCTAGAAATACGGTAATACTTTTGAACACTGCGTATGGGAGCCCTATATTTAGATTTCGCGGTTCACTGGAGCGCGGTAAAATAACATACGGGGCAAAATAACATAACATACACCTTGTGAAGTAGGTACTCGCATCATACTTGTACATAGGTTTAGGGTAGCCGATACAATACCAATCTGTGGTGAAAAAAAGTTATTTACTTACTCACCACGGTTGCACTTTTTGTGGAAAGCCAAGAAACTTTCATATTTATAATAGACACTTTATATGGCTATTTTAAAGGCAATGAATAACGCATTGTGTTTTCAATGTAGTTTATTCTATTTTAAGAAGATTTATTGTAATCTTAATGAACTACTACGGCATTAAAATGTCTTTACATGAAGTAGTCAATAGCCAATTAGCGGATATATCACATACATATAAGCCATAACTTCTAGTCTAGTCTAGTCTTCTGAAAGTAGGGACAAACGGAATAACTTTTTTAAAAATCAGTGGTGCTACAACCTCTTTAGGTCTGAGCCTCAGATTTTTGAATCCATTTCATGATCATGTTTCAATCTAATAGGCAAGTAGGTGATCAGCCTCCTGTGCCTGACACACGCCGTCGACTTTTTGGCTCTAAGACATGTCGGTTTCCTCACGATGTTTTCCTTCGCCGTTCGAGCGAATGTTAAATGCGCACATAGAAAGAAAGTTCATTGGTGCACAGCCTGGGATCAAACCTATGACCTCAGGGATGAGAGTCGCACGCTGAAGCCAACACTGCTGTTTATAACTTTTTTAACTGTATTTAAAATCAATTTGTACACCAGCTCTTATTCTACGAATGAAATTTTAATTATACCCATCCACCGCTAGCTCGTGTGAGTAGGAAACGAGCCCTCTGGGCCTCATACTGAGGTAATTGAGCTCTTAAGAAATAAAAGAAATTTATCGGAATTTATATAATAACGCTTTTGTAATAACGCTCGAAATTGGTTCACGTCATTTGCAGAACTAATTACGATTCACTTCAAAGATTAAACTTTTATTAAATTTAAAAATATTTGAATACGGAACTTAATGTGTAAGTTGTAAGTAAAAAAAATTTTTTTATATAACATTTGGTTCTGCACTTCTTAAACTCATCATCTTTCTTTATTTAGTTTTTCTCTTCCTAGGGTTGCCTGGAAGAGATCGCTTATTAGTGATAAGACCGCCCGTTGCATGCCTTATAATTTTTATGTATTGTGTTTCTCTTATTTTTATTGCAACGAGGTGTGAATATATAAATAAATAATGCGTAGGTTTTCATTAAGTTCCTTATAAGTACGAACTATGACGAATACGAAATTTTAATATATAAATTAATACACGAACTACTATTAAATAAAAATAGTAGCCCTTTCGTATATGTTATTCACAAAATTATTACAACCAATTTGCATCACAGATGTAGCCTAAGCCTGTAAAGTTTCCATTACGCCAGGTACAACTACACTTTATTAGTTTAGATTAAATAAAATTGGTACCAACTGCTTACATTGCGCTGGTTCTCGTCCATAAAAGGGTTTGTTTATCTAAAAGACACCTGAGTCCACATAAAACCACAGTTTAAGTGTAGGTAGAAATCGCTGACAGAGTACATAAATAAGAAAAACGCGACGGTACGGGCAGGTAACCTTATTTCAATTCCTCTGACCCTTGGCACACCTTACCCTTGCGGTACCGCACTTTATTTCATCCTAAAACCTCTATTTACGGTATAAGTCATAGACTGTAGAAAGTTTTACAAAAGACTAGCAAAACATGTCACGTGTTGAAACAAAAAAGTGCATGCGTACAAAGTACACAATACATATGTCAGAATGTTAGGCTTTTAATGAATTTAATTGTCAAGAAAAGTTGTCATTTCTTCAATAATGAAATACGTGGCATTTAAATTTACACGTCATTTGAGGTTTCATTAAATTATTTAGCATAAAATACTAATATTTAATAACTAATTCGTATTTCGCCCTTCTCACTCTCTCAATCGGTCTCAATCGCTCTCTCCCTTTTGTTCGACAAAAACACTGCACATATTCGCGACGCTAATATTATTACGTTTCATCCGTAAAAAAATTACCCTCATACGCCGCGCCTAAAGAAGTTTCACTTCAAAAATATCTATTTATTCTATATGACATAAAAAAAATTGCATTTTTCACAATTGGTATTAAGTATATTACTAGTTAAAAGAGAAAAGTTAGTGTGTAGATAAAATAGATTTACTAACAAAAAGGGTGACAAAGCCATAATATCTTCTTCTATGTCGCTGATGGTCGCGTCACTGTAATGAGCCTGCTGTCCTGCTAGTGATATCTCTCCACTTTGATCAGTCTATAGTTTCTGTTAATAATCATACTTTCTAATTTAACGAAAATAAAGGTCTATATTTGGTATATCCGCTATTTTCTTATCCCTTACGCCTCATAATAAGTGTGAAATAAGAATTTATTATAGGATTCGTAAAGTCCTCGGATCTGAAACCTCTCTTATTGGTTTACCGCCAAAAAGTGTTCTAGTCTCTACAGCTAAATGTTTGTCTCATTTTGGCGCCAAAATGATCCCATGACACACTCTATTTGATTTATAGCACTTCCTAATAGAGGTGTGATATGAAAAGATATGGGGGTGTTTTTCTCGAAGGAAATGGGAAATTATTTCTTTTTACTTTGATTTAGTTGAAGCTGAGTCATACAAGTCTCATATTTACTTCAAGTCTTATAGATACAGATCTATTTCAGAAACATTTTCTTAGGATCCTCCAAGAAAAAAGCGTACCAATTCTTAAAAGGCCGGCAACGCACTCGTAAGCTTTAACCACTTAACATCAGATACATCAACCTACTGCCTGTCCGCCCCCTGTTTAATAAAAAAACTTTTCACTACAGACAGTTTTAAACAAGAAAAGAGCGTACCAATTCTTAAAAGGCCGGCAACGCACTTGCGAGCCCTAAGGCGTTGTGAGTGTCTATGGGCGGCGGTATCACTTAACATCAGGTGAGCCTCCTGCCCGTTTGCCCACTGTTCTATAAATAAAAAAAAATAAAAAACTAATTAGTAAGTATTTACTTCGAATATAGGTATGTCAACGAAATATTTATTTTCAAAATGATTCTAATGTCAAATATATTTTATATAAATAAAAAATGGTGTCAGAAACACTGCGTAATTATTTAAAACTTTAATCTCAAATTACTTATTATTGACGGTACCTCACTATTATTAACATAATTGTACGTCTCGTTTATTAACAGCTAAAAGTGGATTTCTCTTACATAGCCAAGACGTCAAGTCATGCAAGCTGCGAATTTCTAGTACATTAAATTCAAATTTGCTTATGCACTAACAATAAACGATCGTCTAGACTTTAGACTATGACGGCTGCGGTGTGTCTTACACAAACCAAATGATGCGATAAATGGATGTTTTCAATGGAAATCCATTTATAATGCTCCAATGTTTACCTTCAAGATGCAGTTGAATGCGCCCCGTCGCTGGGTAATCGGAAAAGCATTTGATTTAGTGATGTACAATATGTACGAGGTCCGATTATATCACTGCTATCCGGTGTTTTTACACGCTTTATATTAGGTTCACCTGTATGTATGTATGTAACCGACTCCTTCGGACTCGATTTTGACCCACTTTAAACGGACAGATTTAATTCAAACTTGGTACACTTATAAAGAATCAGCGACAATATAATAATTTCATAGGATTATCTCGAAAAAACAATGGAATCGAAAGTCCACAAAGCAATACGATTAAATTGAGACAACACGTATTGCTGCTAGGACTAAAAAGTGGTAAATAAATATAGTTTTACAAAAAATACTGGTATTATTGTGAAAAAGCGTGGGTTGCTCGATAGACGAAAAATATGGCACAGAGCGCCCCACGCTTTTTCACAATAATACCAGTATTTTTTGTTCATTACCATTTTCAGCCTAAATTAGGAATTGTTTTTCACTTTTTAGTTTGATTAGCGTGTTTTATAGTTTTTTTAAACTATATTTATTTCTGTTAGATCTCACCTAAATATGATTTATTTCAAGAAAATTCTCCTTCGTTGAATATAATATTAATAGAAGAGATCGTAATGTTTTTCCCATGTTTGAGCTTTTAAAAATATATATTATTATGCCGTTCGTCAGATGCAGTATGAGACTGTTATTGTTACTTTTATCTGTGATTTAATAGTCTACATCTCTACACTATGGTCTGAAAACTTTGCCGACTGCCAGATGAATCGAGCGTAGAACGTTACTGTTCAGAGTACTATTGACATTTACTAAACTTTTGCGTTAAGATTGCATCCTTTATGCCAGATATTGCACGAACACAAATATCATTCCACTTTAAGAATTTCAGAAGCGAAATAATATTTTTACTATGGGATTTTAGTTTTATAAAATATTTGTATTTATTGGCCAACCAAGCCAAGCAATAAATTGTTGTATATGGAACTAAATGCTTCATAAAAGCTTCTTTAGAAGAATATAATCAATGAAGCTTATGTAACTGTCTTCTGTATAAAAGGGATTTGTCATCAACTGTGCGCCAGAGAATTGCACATTTTGCATTATGACGTCCTACTTTAGCTCGATTGTGGGTGCCTTTTCATCACAGTGCTTATAAAAATTATTTTTAACGTATGAAGTTTTATATAAAACGTACTATTTTATTTTATTAAAAGTAACGTACTATATAAGAAACTAGCGACCCGCCCCTGCTTTACACGGGTGCAATGCTGATACTAAATACACTACAGAAAAACTGTGAACGTTTTCAAAGAAAAATGTGGAAAAAATGTTGTTGTGGGATATCCATAAGAGATAGACATATACCATCGAGGACTTTTCTGTAGACCTTTTTAATGTGTACAATATTTAGTACAGTATTTTAATAAATCTCGTAGGGTTCAGCCTGCGTTTACAATGTAAGTGGAAAAATGTAATTATTTACGACATCACATTAGAAACCTCCACTAATTAATGGATGCTATTATATATAAACCTTCCTCTTTAATCACTCTATTTATTAAAAAAACCGCATCAAAATCCGCTGCGTAGTTTTAAAGATTTAAGCATACATAGGGACAGAGAAAGCGACTTTTTTATACTATTTAGTGATATTAAATCTAGAGAAGAAATTTTATCTTCGCATGAACCTTACCTTAGCTAGAAAATAATTAAAATTAATTACAAAATTACTTGAGACCTAAAGTTTTACAAATATAGCTTAAAAATAGCATTTAATATTATTTTTACAATATTAATATTAAGTGTAGTAGTTCACTTTACTTTTATTTCTGCAATTCTGAGCTTTCTATTAGCTAAGGTTGCCTGAAAGAGATCACTTATTAAAAGAAGGCTTTCTGTTGCACTACCCTTAAGATGTTTTATTGTATTTATTTTTATTGTTTTCCTATGGTTTAAGAATCGTAAATATAAATAACAGAAGAAGATCAACTGAACTACTACGGCGTAGCAAGGCTACGCATACGTTCCTACTTGTCTCTTATGGCCGATTTACATTATCATTAGTGTTTAGGAGAGTGCTTTAGGATAGTACTTTAGTTGAAACATGTAAACGCTACTTGCTTTAGTAAACGCTACGCTAAAGAACTTGCCTTTCAAGTTGTACTAAAGCACTCTCCTAAACACTAAGATAATGTAAATCGGCCTTAACTCTTATCGCTAAAACCTTGAGTGATATTTTTTATGAACAGGGCAGCAGCAATCAAGCAGGTGCTTCTCTTAGAAATAAGTTCTTACTGCACATGGACACCTGCTACGCCACGAGGCTTACAGGTAATCCTTGAAATAAATAGACCGATACAGCTGTAACGTAATTGTATTCCTACAATGGCAACCCTACTAAACTAAAGTGTATATAGTTAATAAATTAAGCAATAAACACATTAGCTAATAGTATTACAGGCTCGTTGTGAGGGCCGATAAATCCGTTACGTACTGGATTATAGCCTAATTTTGACGTTATTGGGTTTTCCAAGCGTCAAACAATGCACAACTCCGTGCTTTATTCATAATAGCCTAGTGAGCTTATAATATGAGTAAATGAACAATAGTTTAAATTAGCAACCTTATAAATTTATGCCGTTTCCAGGCAGTCGTGATCACTTAAAGACCATTGACTGTAAAATAAGTTCAATACTGAAGCTTAAATCTGTTAAAAAAGATTCTATTCATTGTATTCATATGTTTATCGTGATAATCGTACAAAACAAGTAACATTCATGGGGTTTACTATCTGAGCATCGACAATTGCATTAAAAGGATTGCCTTTTACTATAAATAGGGAGCGTTCAAGTATTACGTTACGCAATTTTTGGAGATTATTGACCCTCCCCCTCCCCATGTAACGCGCCGTAACGTTTTTCTGTATCCAAGTATAGTATTATGAAGTGTAAAGTACTGGAAAGTCGAAAATGATATTAACAATAACAGCTTAATTCAATCCCCGCCCCGCATCGTAACGTTGTACAAACCCCCCCCCCACCAAATTCGTTACGTAATACGTAAACGCTCCCTTAGCTAATAACAGGACGAAGTAATACTGGGATGAAGATGATACTGTATAGGTAACCTATTTTTTTGGACGAACTACGAAACTAGCAAAAATTAATGGGTATTTTTTTTCTTTCAACGGTTATCAATGTAAGTACCAAAAGGACTCAAAGACATTGTTCGTGCTTTTTTAAGACCCTAACATACTTTAGTAACTTTGTTATGTATTATATATACAAGCTAGGACACAATATAATTACTCAGATTATCTATATTCAAATCGAATTCTAAAAGGAATAACAACTATACATAAAAATCTGACAATGCAATATTGAATTTTGTAAATCGTATACGGGCAAAGTCATAAATAAAATAGGGTTGAAGTACAAACAATCCTTTTAGATGGTAAACTAAACCCGAGTTTTCAATATAGCGTGCTGTGACATGACAAGTTCCGGGGGAGAGTTCCGGCCCGACAGGAGTAAGCTATGCTTATATTTCACAATAGTACCGAGGGGTTGCACCCAAAGACGTAATATATGACTTGCAGGGAGCGAGGAAAACTAAAAAATCACTGCAATGAATCATCTTGCCGAGCCCTACGGCTGAATTGAATTGTAAGGTTTTAGAACCTCCCTGCACTTCGTCTACGTAATATAATGCTTATGTTATATACAAGGCCTATGTATATAACAAAGTTACTAAAGTATGTTAGGGTCTTAAAAAGCACGAATAATGTCTTTGAGTCCTTTTGGTACTTACATTGAAAACCGTTGTAAGAAAAAACTTAGGTATTTTGCCAAATAAATTGTATTTCTTTAAGATTCGGAATTCGCATAAGGTATCATAAGGTTAATATTGTAACTTAAGGGCAGTTAAGTTCTTTGCCAATATCGAAGAGTTTAAAATAATGATAAAAGCTATAATTTCTACTACTAAGAAGTATTTCGGAACGCCTTAAATTAAAATTCTTGTCTAATAATACTTCTGATGAATGATAATTTAATTAATTAATATAATAAATAAACACCAAAGAGTAATGGACAAAAGCTAAGTAAATGTTCATCACTGAGGCTCGGTTTACTTACTTACTTACTCCAAAACCTTAGTAGAGTCTATTGTGTACAAGCAACTGTGAGCCGAATCGTTCTAGTTACGTCTAGAACACAAAAGCTGCACATATCAGAGGGTCAATTAGATTAGAAAAGCTGAAATATTTATCAAAGCTGATTATTCAAATCAGGACGATTTTGTATTCCCCCGCGGCAGTATGAAGTGTGCTGTATGAATGAACAAATGGTCCAAGTTACAAGTAAAATTATTGAGCTTCCTATACTTCTTGTTTGCTGAAAAATGACCATCGCTCGGGTAAATTAATGTCTATCGAATCTAACAATTTGAACATCTTACCTTTGAATTCCACTCAACATTTTCCGGATTCCAACCAATCGCTGCTGGATCTCATATTTGTATCTTATCCTAGTTTTGTGCGAGGCCAAATTCCCTTGGTGCCTTTTCTTGTCGATCTTATCTTCCTTTCGTACAAATTACATTCACGGAAAGTGAAACCAGAAATCTTTATACTATAATTTTAGCGGTAATTTTAACGGTTATCTAAGATGGTACTAGGTTAGTAATCGGTGTACCATGAGAGAGATGTTTACATGAAATTTATACTTTTTAACGCAGCTGTATGAGGTTAATGCCCCATCAGGTCTTTATTGTCCATAATTGGGGTGCCTGGAAGAAATCGATTGTTAGCAATATGGCCACCCGTTGCCTAATAACTTATGTAACCTGTTTTTTTAATGTAACGTGTAAAGAAATAAAATAAATAATAAACTTTGTATACCTAATATGATAGTTATTGTAAATTCTGAATTATTTGCAGTTTTGCACTTCTTGTACTGTTCCATATTCATTTATCCTTACTTTAGCTGCCAGAAAGATGCGCTTGTCATCGTAAAAAATAAAGTTGACTGTACTTTAATATATATGAAACAAAATTATTTTTATTTACCCTAAAAGTTTATCTCAAATTTGTGGCTAAGACCAATAAAGGTACGTCACTTTTTAAAATAATAATCGTGTCACAGTCATTTTGAAACCCATACTACTCTGAGTTATCTTATATATAAAAATGAAACCCCTTTTCCGTTGTCACGATGTAACATGAGAACGGCTTGACCGATTTGTCTGATTCTTTTTTATAATATTCCTTGAAGTACGAGGATGGTTCTTACGGAGAGAAAAATTAATAAAATTAAGTGAAAATGTCTAAAAACAACACTTTTCTATATTCCCATACATAATATTCGTAATAATACTTAAAAGTCAATTTGAACTTTAATACCATAATATCATAAAGTTCAAGTGTTAGTGGAGTGGTTCCGGGAAGGTAAATTTTTTGACATAATGTATTTGTTGTCTTATCAACTTTCTTTTTTTTATCTTATCTAGACCGGTGTCCCGAATAACAGAATAAGTATTAAAAAAAAATAAAGAATCGACTGTTAGGCGGTACGATGTTCGCCAGGCCAGCTAGTTTTGTATAAATCACAATACAACAGAGACAAGCTATCAAACAGTCGACTTATTAAATGTGTGTGATGGATAACTCTCTACTATTATTGACTTCGAGAATTCTAAAAATGTTTTGTTTATTTAAAATAAACATGTAAAATAAATATGTTTTGTAAAGAAAAATATCTGTGCGTTTATATATACTTCTAAAGCCATTCTATCCTATTTTCATATGCTTTTGCATCAAACATTGTACTGTAATATCCGCAATTCCGCTTATAAATTGCACAGGAGATGTATCAGGGATGTGAGCGGTGATTTGTGGTTGCGAAGAACGAATAGAATAGAAAATGAGATCACTCACTCTTAGCCAATGCAACTCCCCAGGCAATGCCATAAGTGTATATGATATTTATATAATAGTTTTATAAATATTTACAAATTATTTTTAACAAAAAAAAATTCATAACAAATTATGGTTGTGACAAAATTGATCTGACACGTCACTAGTATGGAAACTAGATGTGTGGGTAACTAGGTTACAGCTCGTCCGGGGTACATGGTGCATTTTTAATACAATAAGTTATTATTAAAATAGTTTTTAAGGAAAAGTAGTATTAATGCTAAATCTAACTAAACAATAATCGTGTAAGACAATAAGTATGTGTGAGTGTACTATGTAAATGGGTGTGTGTGCTGTGCTATGTTGATATGAAATAAATACCTAATTCAGGTCATTTATACAACTAATAACCTACTTAAATAGAAACGCATATAATAAAACAGCTTTTGAATGCTACGTCCTAATTACACTCAATTCATTCAGTAAATAAAAATTATCTATATTCGTTTTCTATTCTGTGTGTGATACATATAAGTCAACAATTGTATTGTTGGAAATCACGAATTTACGAGCAGAGACGTCATCATGGTCAAATATAAGAAAGGTAATCACCATTGACCATTTAGACCTGCTACGTCCCGATCAGATTTAGCTTCGAGACAAATGGGATACTTAAATCCTCACAAATAGATTAAGAAATAAGCAATACCTTAAACTATATGTTTGTACATAGAGTAGTCTTTCCAAGATTGGTACGTGAAGCCATTGAAATCAAAAAACACCCCAATTTCAATAGAGAAGACGGCCTAAAATTGTCAAATACCTGGGATCCAATAATATCCAAATTAAAATCTCAAGATAAACAATCCCCGAAATTAGAGGACACCGTGAGCCATTTCTGCCAAAACCCTACAACTTTTAGTCGATCCCACTCCGGGGACTTAAATACAGATAATACAAATTTTTCTACAGCTGTGATACTTTTTGACATTCAACACCTTTTGTCTTCAGTCACCGTGACCACGCACGCTGTAAAGCACGCGAAACGTCGGTCAAATTTAAAATTATGTAAAATAAATGTAAATTTATAATAAAACATAACTTCAAATCCGTTCAAAAACTGTTTTTCTATATGTTTGTATTTATGGCATGTTAGCCATTATGGTACATTTATTACGATAATAATTCTCAACTTTCGGCTTAAATTAAACCTACCTCTTCATAAATATACTTAACTTGACTCCTTTTAATAATATATTTTAAGTTTAGCTATTGTTTTTTGTAATATTAATTTATGATAGCTGCATGTTATTAATGTATTTAAAATTGGAATATTACATTGTCTAATGTCTTATATCTTATGTTCATTTCTATTGTTCCAATTTTGAAATTTTATTAATTCGTTAAATATAAAAAAAAATATTTTCATGGTCAAGGATAAATCACATAATAGTGCCTCATTAACACGATTATTAGGTTGAATACAGAATGTTGAATTCCGAGAGTCATGAACTAGCTGACAAAGTAAACCCACAACGGGATCGAAACAATGCGAACTTCGCGTATCACCAACTATCGAACGTGCTCACTAACGACAAACGACTATGGACTCGAATGTCGTTACGCTTCAGTGATATTCTGATTATTGTTTCAAAAGATTTTTAAGTGAGATTTAATACAATATTGCGCAAAATCTATTGCATTATCTTAAATTAAATCAAAATCGTAAAAAATCAATTTCTATAAACGTAATGTGTTGAATTGTTATATTATGATTTTTTTAATGTCATGCATCAATAGAACTCTAAAATTTGTCGTATTTTATAATAATTATGTTTTTATGTTTACATTTTTTTTAATCAGTTTTGGTAAGTGTATCAGTTATTCATTGTCTTTAGACTATATTTTTATATTAATTTATATACTGCTATAAATTAATATAAAAATTTAACTGTTTCTTTTTATAAAAGAAAGTTTTACACTTCTTCACAATAATTTTTTACTGTTTTCTTTAATTAGGATTTCCTGGAAAAGATCTCTTAGTAGCAATTAGCCCGATCGTTGCACGATATTTTTTTGAGTTTAATTTTAATGCTATTACTTTAATACTTCCGCAAGAAAGTTTTAATAAATGAGAAAATAAATTACATTACAAAATTAACAAAAATGTAATGACTTATAATGTATCAATGTGCTCCGTAACACTACATTCTAAATCTACCAATTACTTATCTTCAAGTTAGAAATCTGTTTGCGCAAACCCGCTGCTTGTTACATTTATATTTATTACAGCGCATAAAATGTAAATATCCGTTGCAATACATTCTGACGTCTAGATGCAGAATCTCAGCACCCTGATTAGATTCCGCGCAGACTCGGTATAAAATATGTAGCTCATACATTTTGATTGCAGTCTCGCGCGTAATTAAGCCACCTCGCTGATGTGGGTCAAGCTTTTGATCTCGAGGATATCTTGTTCATCTAGCCTTAACTAGACTTACCCTTATATAATCTTTAGTATATTGAGATGGCAGATGGATTTTCTTAGAATAAATTAGAGTACAAAACTTTAAATTGGGGTTGTGCATAACTATACTATTGGTATATGTTACGTAAGACGTTTGAGTGAACGTACGTACGTAAAATTTATTTTATTAGTAGCCGACTTTAAATCTCTTTATATATAAAATTCTCTTGTCACAATGTTCGTTCCCATACTCCTCCGAAACGGCTAGACCGATTCTTATGAATTTTTTATGCATATTCAGTAAGTCTGAGAATCGGCTACTATCTTTATTTCAAACCCCTAAGTGATAAGGCGTGTCCACCCCAAATTTTTCATTTTTATTTTTTCAAACATTTTTTGTTGTTTTTATTTTTTTATGATACAACGTACAAAAATACATACAACCCCGAATTTTCACCCCTCTACAATCAACCCATATTTTTTATTATAGTAGATAGCTATTTTTAATTGATCTAAAAAATGTTTAGCGTCAGCTAGTCTTTACATATGAAAATGACCATAAATTTGCAATTTAATTTAAAAAACTCAATCAATTTATATTACAGCAAGTCTTTCAATTTAAATTAAAAAAGCCCTTTTAATTGTTTTCTTTAATTTGATTTTTTTTTTAGACGTTTATCACAAGTAGTCATCATAATACAGTGTATTTCAAAATTGCTTTGAATACTAAAAGTCAATTAAAGTAAATTATTTTTGCTACTTGTTAGTTTGCACCAAAGTATCTTAAATTAACCGTAAAATAATGTTCTGATTTCTGAGAATGTATCATTATTTATTCACATTTATGAATACGAACAGCCAACCTGCTTATTCTAATAATATTTTTACTCTAAAAACATTTTCTATAAAACTTACAAAGTACCTAGGATACAATTTGACCAAAATTAAAAAACCAAATTTATTTTATCAGAATACAAAATATATACATTATAACTGTTATTTTCCTTAATCTATGATAACTAATTCTGTGTGCCTACGGGCAAAGGCCTCCCCCATTGTCCTCCATTTTTCCTTATTGTAAACCAATCTCGTCCAGGTCTTAGTCTTTCCTGCCATTTCCACGATTTCATCGGCCCACCTCTTAAATTGCCTACCTTTGTTTCTTTTATGGCCTCTTGGTTGCCATAGTGTAACAATTTTGCTCCATTTTTCTGCTCCTCTTATGGTATGTCCAGCCCATTTCCATTGTAGTACTTTTGTTTTATACACAACGTCAGCAAACCCTGTTTTATCTCTTAATTTTTTCTTACTAATTTCATCAATTCTTCTCTTCTTTATTATGCTTCTTTCCATGGCTCTCTGGGTTACACTTAATCTTTCGCATTAATCGCATCTATCGCATTCATCGCAAATAACCAAATAATATCGTTCAAAAGCCTGCTGGATGCCAATAAAGATAATTTATCAGTAATATTAATGATATTGCAAGTTGTTTAACAACTCTGAACAAGATAAATTGTCGTCGCATTCATGTTACATATTCATGTGTGTGTATCAGAATAACGTACCATCACACATACAATAAATAAGACTACGTTTACACATATTAAACACTATTTTTTTTAAATTCTAAACAAAATTGAAGAAGAAGCATTATTTTTCACAGAATTACCCAATCATTTATTCTGATATAAAATGTTTAGTAAGTGGTCTATCTTATGTAAAAGTACTAGTAATTTAATTTTTCATCCATCTTGAAAACAATGTTTCAAATATGCGATATAATAGCTACATAAAAGGTTTAGGATAGTTAAAATTTAATTTTTCATATATTTTTTTTCCTTAATGGCTCTGGTACGGTTTGTGCATTAGCCAGCGTCAAATATAAGATTTTTTATAATTCGCACTTGTAATTTGCCATCCTCGGCCTAGAACGTATTGCTACGTTCTAAACCGTCACAGTCTCCTTTCTTAGGTACTCACTCCTTGTCTTAGAAATTCGACCGTGCCCTCCATGTACGGTTTAAACACTCGCCCGGTACCCGCACAACCCTCCCAAAGGCCGAGAACAATTTTAAATTAAATTAAAACTTGCCCTCGAACCGGGAATCGAACCCGGTACCCCTCACCTAGCTGCCACTTAATAAAACCTCTAGGCTATGAGGCCCCTTTCATATTTATAACAAACCAATAATTGTATTACATAAAGCCTCATAATAATTCATACTTGTATGTGTAACCGCGCTCTAATAAATTTTAACAGGGCGTATAGTTCAAGCGATACATAGATTGGGAACAAAGTATAATATGAGTAGACGAATTCATCTCCTTGGCCTCAATCCTAGGCGAGCGAAACTTCAGCGGAGATGGAGCCCATTATACCGACTCATGACTCGTTTCCCCTTGTTTCTCGTTTCAAACTTGCTATACAAAATAAACAATACAATTTTATATAGTACAGATTTATACAAGCCTCAACCTCCCAATTCAACTTTGAACTTTTGGGGGTAATTTAAAATGGAATCTCATTACAAAATTATAACTTGTGAACGCATGACTTGCTATGTAAGAAGTGAATAATAGATTATCAAAATCGGCAATTCTGGCAGTGTGAAAGACATCATGTTTAAATTATCATACAAGGATAAATATAATCAAAGCATTCCATTAAAATGTGGTTTTAAATGTAAAATCATTATTGTTTAATTAAAAATAATACTTTATAATTTACTAAATTAGTTTTACAATACATAAATTAGTTGTAATATTTTAACACTGAATAGTGAGTGACAGTGCTAATGAAAAACCATGAGATTTATTGATTGTAATTAGTAAATTTACTTGGGTAGCGTCGAGAATAAAGATTTTAATTTAATTGGCTGTTATTCGCAGAGAGTACTTAAGTACATATTTATAGTCTGTAAGTATAGTCTATAAGTATAGTCTAGCTTAAATGTTTAAGAATTCAGTCCTAAAGAATCATCAAGTGTACCTCGTACTATCTGGAGTAAGTATTTTACACAAGCAATAAAAGCCATAAATGGCTATACTATGTAACTCCACCCTTACAATTAGTGTTATTTTATTTATGCCCATGTTCTATAATTTAGTAGACGTTGGGTTTTCTATTAAAATTTGTGCCACAGCGAAGCGGGGCAGGGTACAGCTAGTTATACATACAAACTAGGAGACGGGCCAAACGTTGCTGTGGCTAAGGTTTTTGTTATATTACATAGTAGCAAACTATTCAAGGGAAACGATAGGAGAACACCAGTCATGGGGACCACAATTTGGTCTCAGGCTTTATGGTGGCTATGCCATTAAATTGTAACTTATGTGAAACGTTGCTACTTTCAACACAGCGCCATCTGTTAGAATTGTGACTATTAAAAAATAAACAAATATTTTGCAATAAAATAATATTGCGGGTATAAATTGAGATTTAAGCTATCCTATCTTTTAAGTTAGATCAAACTGCATACGGTGTGCAAATTTGATTGATATCGGTTCGGTAATTTAGGTGTCCATAGCGGACAAACAACGTGACACGTAATTTACGGCCTGGCCACGGGGATCGGCGGTGCGAACTGCGATGCGGGAGGCGAGGCGACCATTCGCGCGGGGCCGTTTGCAGGCCACGGACCAGTCACGTTTGCCGCCGCGACCAGTAAGGAAGTTCGACAGCGAAATGTCTTTATCGAAATCATCTCGATATTGCTTGGAAAGTAATAGCTTTTGGTGCAAAATCTAATATTTGGAGAGATTGTGGAGAATTCCACAAGAAGTATGAGAAATTCAGAATATATCCAGAATTATTTTTTTGAGTATACCAGAATGAGTATTGAAACCTTCAATTATATTGAAGATGAATATTCATCCAGAATTGGAGAAAAAAGTTAATATAGAATTTTAAGTGCCGCTGAAAAATTGTTTTTGAGATTAAGGTATATTAAATTAATGCTGTGGATGGCCAGACTTCCAAATAGCTGGTCTAGCCAGTATTTCAGTAACAAAAAACTCTGTATTCATTTTTCGCCGCGACCGCGACTAAACTTATTTATTCCCTTCTCTATTCGCCGCGACTGCCGCTCGACTCCGTGGCTTGCACCGTACTGATTCATGCATTTGTTTCGCTCGCCCGTCGCGACGTCAGTCGCCCGCGCGATTCGCTCGGTACATTTTGCCGGTCGCATCGCTGGTCGCCGTTGCGCGTGGCTTGATTAGTACATTGCTATGAGTTTATTTCAGTCGCTAGACGCATCGCGGTTCGCACCGCGCGAATATTCGCGTCGGCGAATGTCCCGTGGCCAGGCTGTTATATATATTAAGATTTACATATCATAGAGCATTAAGCCTGTTTTAGAGAGTAAATAAAAGTATATACTGCTGTTTCTATAGCATAATTTACTAAATGTTGAAACCTAAAATAATTTAGCTGTTTCAAATAAAATATATGAAAAAGCCACTGTATGATATTCAGTAGATTTTTTAATTACAAATTTATGTCAACATCAAGATAACATAACAAGTATTAAGGTTTGTACAAACATGACAACAGTGTATGGACCTTCAAATATAAACTTATCTTCAACTATAACAATGGATAAATCAACATACCAAGTCTCCCATGTCTACCTATTTAGAACTTTAAATAGTCTGTGGATTCATAATTAATTACAGCGGTTGCGTCACAAACAGAAGTCTGGTTAGAAAGCCTAAATCTACTTACAATTGAATAAAACTTATCCCTAAACTAACATTGGGATTCGTTATGTACATTAGATAACATTGGTTTCATGAGACTTTGTAAATAATCACATGAAAACGAATTATAAAACAAAAAATCATGTGTCCAATCCACACGTGGTAGAAGTGAAACCTTCAAAAACAAAGTTTTTATAATTAAAATATGTAAATTAGACTTTTTCTCTATCTAAATGTAGGATCTTTTCTTTAAAAAATATATATATTTTAATGTTGAATTTTTATTTATAACTTTAATATCAATCTTTAATTTGGTAAAAACTAAAATAATAAAAGTTTGAAATAAATTCACAAGATCCAACGTGGGAGAAAATGAGATAGGAAGCATTATACAGTGTATAAACTTTTAATTAAGTGTAGTACGAAGTTTTCACTTCAAAAAGTTTCTATAACTAATGATTTGTAAATAAAATTGATAAATAATCTAATTTTATAATTAAACTACTTACTTGACTTACTTATTTAATTTTCATCAAATCTGTTTTTTTATTTCAGAAAATGTTCAAATACACACTATTAAAGTTTATACACTGTATAATGCCTCCTATCTCACTCTCTCCCACGCCAAATCCTATTAATTTATGTGTCTGTCTCTTTTTACTGTCGCTTTTTCCGTTGCATCCGGTTTGAAATCACAACGATTCTAAAGAATCACTTCAAAAATCTTTCGTTTAAAAAGCAACACGAAGAATTTTAAAATTTACTTTTGTACATGTAAAGATTCTATAGTATACAAATATATATAGACATAACTGGGTTGAGATGGGTAGAATTAATCATATAATAATACACCACAAATTCTAATAGAAAAACCAACGTCTACGAAATTATAGATCATGGGCATAAATAAAATAACACTAATTGTAATTACAGGTGGAGTACACAGTATAGCGAATCGTCGATGACCTGTCACTTTCCGTGCGGCTTGATCCCTTGGCGTTGCGTAGAGATGTCGGATCTCTCTGCATCTTCTACCGCATTTACCATGGAGAGTATTCAGAGGAGTTGTTCGGTCTAATACCTGCAGCTGAGTTTCATCATCGGACGTCAAGGCAAAATACAAAATACCATCCGTATCACCTCGACGTCCGTCGTTCCACAACAGAGCGTTTTCTAAGGCAGTTTTTGCCGCGCACCACCACTATGTGGAACTAGCTGCCCACTGAAGTATTTCCGAACCAATTCGACTTTCGAGGGTCCTTCAAGAAAAGAGCGTACCAATTCTTGAAAGGCCGGAAACGCACTTGCGAGCCTTCTGGCATTGTGAGTGTCCATGGGCGGAGGTATCACTTAACATCAGGTGAGCCTCCTGCCCGTTTGCCTCCTATTACATTAAAAAAAAAAAAAAGCCATTTATGGCTTTTATTGCTTGTGTAAAATACTAACTCCAGATAGGTATCCATATATTTGATGATTCTTTAGGACTGAATTCTTAAACATTTACGCTAGACTAAGACTATACATATGTATGTCAGAGATTAGGTTATAATAGAACACGGTGTAGTTTGTTTCATTACAATGGCAACACCACGCAATATCATAGACATCTTATAGGTTGTAAAGTGTCAATTATCAAAGTCAATTTGTCAGTAGTGCGTAGAATCGGTCGTGAAGAGCTTGAGTTGCTTTCCGATCGGCGCCTGCGCCGGACGTGCGCACTGACTGTGTTTAAATATTAAGTAATAAAGTCGGACGACGGTAGTGATGCCAACTTTGTAATTATTAATCGCGTTGAACCTCCGACATCAGAAGTGAGATCGATACAAAATTCATCCTGCGTGCGAGAAGTTTGGGTGAGTCCAATAAAATTGTAATATTAAGGTACGCACAGATTTACTTAAAAAATACTCCGATGAGTTTTGTGTCACATTTGAATACGTAGCCTAACATTAAATTTTAAGTGAAATTCACATGTGAGGTCCGTAGTGAATATAATGCTTCTAAGCACCCTAAAATATGCGAGTTAACTACAGGTCGTTGCCATTTTTTTGATTAGGTAGAACATTTAAAACGACATTGTTTATTTTTACGTATAAAAATAAAAATGAGGGTACCCTAACGCGATTTTCATATTGCCACAAACTTGGACATTCTAATTTTATTTGTTTTATAATGTAATATTATGTGTAATGATCATGGGGCGGGTTCAGCATGTAAACCTATACCTCATTGACGCTGTATGTTCATTAAATTGGCATATTAATATTACAAGAAGCAAGTAAACACAAGTTAACGTGTACCGAATAATGTTACTCGAGCGAGCTCGGTCGTCCCCAGAGTACTTATTTATTCAAACTTGGAGACATAAGCAGCTCTCATTAGGAACTTGCTACTCCACGGATATGGTGTAATGTATGCCAAGTAATTACAGACTAGCTTTTCAGGTGGTCTTATGTTTGAATTTTTAGGATCATTTGGAACGATGCGAGCTTAGGCATGAATACTATAATGAGTGTACATTTATACCGAAGAATAATTGTCCCTGGGTACCTAGGATGCCAGTTAACTTGAGTTTTAATTACCTAAATTTAATTTTGAGGACAACAAAAATAATATCAGATGATATCATTATTGCGATTACATTTGCAAACACATCAAATTGTATTTAGTATGAAAAAATAAAAATTACTTTATTTTACTTAAAAACATTACATTTTGTACTTACATTTAGAAAATTGTAAACACAAGGCTACGAATCGATGAGATACAATATTCATTGTGTTAAACCTTATACATAATATACTTCTATGAGCACTAGCGTTTAAACTAGGCCTAGCCTGTATCTTAAACGCTAGTTCCTTCCAGTGTCATTAAGAAATTGGTTAAATTGTTTGGTTTCATTAGATAAACACTATGCTACGAATTGTTAAGATACAATATTCATTGTGGTTAACCTTATACATAATATACTTCTATGAGCACTAGCATTTAAACTAGGCCTAGCCTGTATCTTAAACGCTAGTTCCTTCCAGTGTCATTAAGAAATTGGTTAAATTGTTTGGTTTCATTAGATGTTTATTCATTTTAATTGTTTATTAAATGAAGGTAGAATCTATTTAAATTGTTGTAAATGGTTAGACCGTAGTAAGTGTGCACTTCAACAAGGATTTTAAGTCTTGTGGATGAGATATGAATTAATATGATCATTATAACTTAGAGTCTTTAAGAACATTTATTATTTAACGTGTAATAGTAAGCAACAATAGAGAACGGTATAGGTACGGTATAGAGTTATAGTATATAGTAAGAGTACAGACGGTATAAGTGCGCTTGTATCTGAGGATGTATCATCCCCGTGGAGCCGCCAAGTTGCCTGATTCACGAACTAAACGCAACTATTAGGGCTGGCCTTCGAAATACATTATATCAATAAAAGAAACATATTTTAATTAAGATTTGTATTATCTTTTCTGAAAGTTCACACTTCATCGTTCATCACTTAATATCATCCTAAGCTCAACTTGCAACATATCAATGCTAAATTGCTTGGCTCAAAACTACATCAGTTGTTGTTTATATAGGAACTTTAATTTCCATTGCTTTTCAATTTCCAATTTCAATTGCTTACTTATAGGAAGATTAATAGAAATTAATCTTCCTATTTAAAGAATCATATTTGAAATAGAAATTTCAAATATGATTCTTTAAAGAATTACTCTTTTTTATAAATGTCACTCTTGTCTAGATGTGTTGTCCTGTAAATAAAATTACGTAGACTTAATTCCGTCCCTGGGAAATAGTTGTCCTTGGTTTACGAAAGTACTTCTTCACACAGTAATCAAATCTTAAACGAATTCAATCACGACTGCTATAAGCCACTCACAACAGAGTTATTTCAATTAAAACAAATTCGAGTTTATCTTTGAAAAGTTTTTTAAATGAGCTTAAGTAATCAGAGGTAGACAGCCCTAGCGAGCGACTTACGGTGTCGGATATTAGCGTCGTTCGCAAGTAGATCACGTATTATTTGAGAGTTTGACTGTAACTTTGTTGTGCCGGCGAGGCCGAATTATCGCACGTGACGAAGCCTAACTACAATATACAATACTCATACGATGTCTTAGAAAACCTTTTTTTATATGTGGCGTGTAAAATTAGGTGGAACAGAAAAGTATATCGATTGACTCAAAACCTGGGTTTTTTGAGCGAATTCCAAAAACCACACGATTTTAGTTGCCCTACTTGTACATATAAAACATTTACGAAAGCGATATTTTTTTTATTTTTTTTATTAATAAAAAGCTTGCCAACGCTCGGCACACTGACTTGGTTACAACAAACACAAAATAAAAATTTTAATGTGACAAGCACTCAAAGGCAAACATGACATACATATAGAGATCATACAAATATAAACCTATTATTAAACAAAACAAAAATTAAAAAAAAAATACTAATCAAAGAAAAAATTCAAATTACAAAAAATTGCGATATCATCCCTTTGTTTGATCATATTTTATAAACGACATACGAAATATTATTATTCATATACAGGTAGACGTCATTTTGATTCTGTTAGAATACGTAAATAATGCTCAACCTTTCAATAGGGTATATGATAGCCACACTTCTATAGTATATATATACAGTATCTATTCCACTATTCTATTTTTTTATCTTTTAATAATTTTTTTGAAAATAATAATTTTATTTTATTTAAATTAAATTGAATTGTATTGAATCTAATATAATATAATATAATATAATATAATATAATATAATATAATATAATATAATATAATATAATATAATATAATATAATATAATATAATATAATATAATATAATATAATATAATATAATATAATATAATATAATATAATATAATATAATATAATATAATATAATATAATATAATATAATATAATATAATATAATATAATATAATATATTTTTGCTCTTAGTCGGTAAACTTCAAGATATACTTTAATATTAAAACTAGTATTTACGTATCATTATTTACCTACTGTTTATTTACCTGATATGATGGAGTATCAAGAAATAAAAATGTTGTCGGCTTATTTAAAGCAACATTTTGTTGTACCACTATTTCTTATAGAGTCAAGAATTGTGTAGCCGACAGTCCGTTTCTACAGTCCACTGCAAATCTGGAATTTAGGAAATTGCTAGGCAACGTTCACTATTGTTCTGGCCAAATAATTCATTAATAAAAAATAAATAGGGATTGGAACTTTCCAGACATTCTTTTCCGATATTGACGATTCTTCTTACAATAAAAAAAAACCAGTGGCGGTATAATCCTTTTAGGTCTGGGCCTCTGATCTTGTATCTGTTTTATGATCATTGTTTTATGATCATTTTTCAATGTAATAGGCAAGTTGGTGATCTTGTGCCTGACACACGCCGTCGACTTTTTGGGTCTAAGGAAAGACGGTTTCCTCACGATGTTTACCATCACCGTTCGAGTGAATGTTAAATGCGCACATAGACAGCAAGTTCATTCACCAATGGGCTAACCCCGGCTATGCACCCATAGCCGGGGCTCGAACCTACGACCTTAGGGATGAGAGTTGCACGCTGTAGCCACTAGATCAACACTGCTCTCCTTCTTTCATTCACCTGTATTGTGTACATTTCATCTAGACTCGTACTGTAGATTATATGTTCAAATTTCACTACATAAGGAGCTGTCAATGGCGCCTGCATTCTATTGAAAACAATTAAATATTGCATTATGGTTCCTACTTCAAATTCTGAAATACCAGATGGGAATACCAGGATTTTTAGTGGTACAGTCCAACACTCAGAGTATTTGACTAGTTATGAATAAACCTTTAGCAAGCGAATGTCTGGCCGAACATAAGGCAGTAACCAGGATCGTTACGAGTTGCCGACTGCAACGAGTGTTATGTCTGGGTATAATTAAACCCTTGTGGCATACATTTTCAATTTCATTTTGCGAATTTATGAGCAAGCTTTCGTGCAATTAAGTGTTAAGTTATGGATCATTTGTTCATATGTGGTATTGAGAATATGTTAGTAAATTTGCTTTGTGTAAAGGTAATAAATAATTGCTTTTAAATTCTCCTATTCTTAGAACTAGCGCAAAAATTAATTTACTTACAATCTCCTATCCTTTTTGGTACTTAGAGTGTAAGGTACATTTCACCCTATCCCAAACCCCTTCAGAAAATCTTTTTACTGAGTTATCACTAATGCTGACATGCCTTGTTGTGTAAGGAATACAAAGCAAAGATGGAGCCCAAAGCTGAAAAATCCCTCTATCTATAATGGCTCAGTAATTGTAACAAATACCAGAAGTTAATCTATACAGAAACATTAGTACAAGTATGTGAGAATAAAAATACAGAATATAATTAGAGCACAACGTAGAAAAAAATTGACAAGTTAGATTTTTCCATGAACTTAACTTTAAAACATATTTATTGCGAAATTAAACGAGTAATTGTATAATTATTATTTTCCTCAAATGCTCACTTGCTTTTTAAAGATATATTTAAAATTTGTAAAAAAGAAAAGTTATATATTATTTGTACAATTGTTTTACTGACTTAGTCTTAGACTTCCTATGTCATTTATTCATTCATTCCAGGTCATAACTGTGATTTGAATATTTGGCATATGGATAAAATAATGCATATTTCAGATATGATGTTGACAAAACCGCCTATCGGACGGAAAACATGTTTTACGCAACATTTTGTTTATTTTGTTTGAAATGTTTTACAGTTATTTCTCGCGGGATAGCCAAACGTTATTTCGAACAAAGCATTTGTGTAACAAATCATAGATCTGACGTATTTCACTTTTTGTTGTGGGAGATACAATTACTAAACAATATTTTTGCCTATGTAATGAAAAATATTTATTTAATAGCTATTTATGAATATTTTCTTCACGAGAAAAGTATGTTTCCATTATGATGACGTTATTAGTTTCCATATAATAGTTCTTGGTAGTAAAGCTGTTTCTTTCTGTAAATTATCATCTACGTAATTAAGATTACTTTTTTATATATCAACTAGCTGCCCCGCGAACTTCGTTTCTCCTTCATGTGATTGTACTTACCAACTGCCTACCTTTTAAGTACATACCAACATGGAACATTTTCCTATGCTACCCCAGAGACTGTTCGGTTTTCCGGAATGGATTTTTTTTAGGTTCTTCAGTGAATTTTTCTCTACATATAAACAAGTCAATAGTTTTTGATATACAAATAAAAATAAGGGCTGATCGTAGAGGTGAAAATTAAGGGTGGTATGCATTTTTGTATGTTGTATCATAAAAAAATAAAAACAAAAAAAATTGTCTAAAAAATAAAAAATAAATGGGTTGGACTCCCCTTGTCTTAGCGCCAAACTTATATAAAATATAGTGAATATTTTATATATCTAAGGGTTTCAAATGTAGATAGTAGCCAATTCTCAGACTTACTGAATATGCATAAAACAATTCATAAGAATCGGTCGAGCCGTTTCGGAGGAGTATGGGAACGAACATTGTGGCACGAGAATTTTATATTTTAGAAGATTATTTATCGTAGTATTTAAATTATTTACATCCAGCAAATAACAAAAAGACGACTACGATCGAATTACCTCAGCACTGAGATCGCGCCTTCATATTCTGAATGTGCACTAATTAATATATTTCTATGTACACTATAAACTCTTGCTCATACAGTGCAGGAACGGCATGTCTTAGACGTGTGTCAGAAACAAAAGACTACCGACTCACATAGAAATTTCATTTAAGATTTGCCGCGCCGTTGTTATATATTTTTCAAATATAAGTGTTATATTATTTCTTAATTCACTAATAAATTTGTCTACAAACTTCCGCATTAATACCTTTGTTATCATTTATCTGTAAACCCGTCACGTAACATTAAATGCAGTGTCGGCGACCCACAACACTGAACGCGCGTAATGAAGAATACTGCCACGTGCCGGGATCATGAGACCCAGAACTCAGGACCTTTTATACTAATTATGATTTTGTGCATAGATTATTTGGTCATAATTTCATGAATATGCTATGAGTTAATGATTTATCGTGATTCACTAGTACGTGATCTAAAAGGAATGAAAGATTTGTATTAAATTTGTTTACATAATTTATTATTTTATCTAGAAGATTTATGAATTTTACAATAATAATAATGAACTCATAAGTTTAAACAATGTGGATAAAAATTTGGCACTTCACTTTAATAATAATAATCAATAAAAATAGTGTGTACTCTTCAGGAGCTCATTGTGTAAAATTTATATTATTACTTAGAATAATTGATGTAAAAAGTATAAAAGCAGTAGCGGCAAAGACGAGTTTAAATATTCAGACACTAATACTAACTACAATTAAAATAGAGACTTTAAATGAATTTTTTTGACTGACATATATTATGTCATTTACATAGCTACTATGTAAAACACATATACATATAAAACCAACATAACAAAATGTACACTAATTAAATACTTATAATAATAAAATAATATACATTGAAATAAATAACTAAACTTAACATAAACTAAGGTACTTTGCAACTTTCAATGGCGATGGTATTTGATCAATACAGAATATATACTACATTTTGTTTATGTTATTAGTAACTTATATAAATACAGTGTTCATGGATTACAATAAAATAAAAGTGACACACTATATTCTTTTACTCCACATTGGCATTAAATATTAATTGTCTCTCTAATCTCACAATAAAAACGTTCCAGTGAATTTCAATGGACGCTACAATGTCGATATCGAAGTACGAGTGTTCACGACAACCTATTCTTTGTTCATTGGCTTGTACTAAGAATTATTTACGAATAAAACGTAAAATATTGTAAACACGGGCTATCACTAATTCCCGTAACTGTAACGAAAAATAGATATTAAACAGAAAATTATTTATTCCCACGAAAATCATGTTATAACTAAGTGTACTATTAACTGAACAAGCATTTAATGTAAACTTGATATTTTAGAAGAAGGTACATGTTCACAGTATACTTAAATGTATTAAATAAAATTAGTCCTGTTAAATAAAACATAAATTAAATAACAAAAATAATCATTATTTACCTATACTTATTAATCTCACCTCTCACGTCACATCGCAACAGCATAGCTATTTAACTAAAGGTTAAATGACCGCTAAAGCTTCTGAATAAATTTTGTTATTTGTTCTAGTTTCGTAAAACACTTATTTTTATTTCAACGAAAAGCTCACGTGTTCTTTTAAATAAGCTCAAAGTAATCTCCACATACATGTCATACAATTTATTTGTCACCTTAATTAAGCTCCGCCGGTAATCTAGGTCAAGGCTATCATTATTATTACAGCTGAGAGCTAAATCCTCAACTTCGTGAATAGTTGGTTAACTATACAGCCCTCGTGTCGACGTTTGTTTAGAAATGACACTATTCTGGATTTCAATGTGGTTATTTAAGTAGGTGTCCTATTTAGCCGTAACAAAAGGTATTTACGTTTTTATTCTTGTTTTTTCAATAAATAATAATAATAATAATATAGCCTTTAAATTCCGAAACTCTGTCACTTTATATATCTGAACTTTTATATATTTTCACTCCAGTATATCTCGGAGTTCGGTTTGCCTCTTGGCAAAGGCCTCCTCTAACCCTTTCCACTGTTCTCTATCTTTTGCGACTCTTCTCCAGTTGTAGCCTGCTGTTAGTTTCAGTTCGTCCTCCCATCTCTTGCGTGGTCGACCACTTCTTCGTTTTCCGTCTCTAGGGTACAATTCCGTCACTATTTTGCTCCATTTTTCATGAGAGCTCCGTAGCATATGTTTTTTCAATAACTTTATTAAAAATTTCTTAGTTAGCTTCGATGCGTGCGATACTCAACCTAAAAGTGCATTCAAATCGTGACTATTAATTATTAATTTTATTTATTATTACATTAATTTTTCTCTTATGCTCTTATCGTGAAAGTGAATAGTAAGGAAACCGGTATGTCTTAGACCCGAAAATTGACGGCGTGTGTACTTACACAGTACTTACTTATTTAAGAAAAACTAAAAACACACATACCAAACGGGGCACCAACAGTAGAAATGCCACTCTGATGATAGATATATTTGTTGTTCTCACACCAATGGGGCTCCTGAAAACCAGTACAGTAAGTTTATCTATTAAATAGTAGTGTCTACTTAGGCTGCATGGGTACTTTGCAACTTTCAATGGCGATGGTATTTGATCAACACAGAATATACTACATTTTGTTTGTTATTAGTAAAAAAATAATGTATTATTTCTTCTTCGGTGGTCTATCCAGTATCGAATTAGATATTACAAATTATTGTATCTTGAGCCATGCACGTATATCCGAACAAACAGAAACAAGCTGTATCATTTCAAAAGCTTCAGTGGTAAAAAGTACTTAATATTCTGAACAAATATCCTAAGTTGGCAAAACTTAGTGAATATTAAGTTAAATAGAAACTAGCCGAAAACTGCGTATAGCCAGACCACAGGAAATGTGGATTAACTTTGCCTAATTTGAATTTAGTTTCACGTTGTCTATGATAAGTGTGTTACACAAACTTTATGTTTTGTGTATATGTCACCGTAAAATTGTAAACACCGTTAGATTGTAATATTGTAAACTGTCGAAAGATTGTGAACCTCAACGAACTGCTTACAATTTAAGGTATTATTATTCGGTAGTTATATGAAATTGTTGGGAAGTAAAATTAATCTGTAATTGACCAAAGAAGTTTGAATGATAACTAAGTTAGTGTAGTACAATCTACCGAATAATAATACGTTAAATTGTAAGCAGTACGCTGAGGTTCACAATCTTTCGACAGTTTATAATCTCGCGAGATAGATTACAATCTAACGGTTTTTACAATTTTACGTTCACATATATATACCTTTTTACAATAAAAAGGTATATATATGTGAACGTAAAATTGTAACAAGTATTGACTTGTTTGAAGTTTTAAGATTTATTTATTAGTTATACAATTCACAAGAGACAACAATAGATTATAATCTTTAGTTAACATACATCTTACAATAAAAAGGAAACTTATTTTAATTATTATTATATTATTGAGGGGGCATCGGGTGGCTTATCGCTAACAAGTGATCTATTCCAGGCAAGGTAATGTAAGGAAAAATAAATATTAAGGGGGAAGTGAATAAAAAGTTAACTAAAATAAAAAATAAAAGCTAATCTTATTCATCATGAATCACAATTAAATGAAATGCAATGAAATGAAATTAAATACAACGGTCTAATATACAATAAATGTAATATATTTACAATTACAAAAAAACTGTAGGAATTTTGAACGATTGAACAAATGGGAACAATATGGTTAAAAGGCTGTTATGACTTCTAATAGGCATTACAGAGGTAGCTAATCGTATAGGATCGCTATTACAATAATCTTAGATTGGTAAAACACTGGATTTTACTTGAAATGAAATGATTTATTATATAAGTTATCCTTTGAGGACGGCCACTTCATTAATCCTTGGAATACTTTGAAAACTTAAGAAAACTTTGACGTTGCTCTTTCTTTAAGAAGTTACAAATTAAATATCTTCCTTTTGGGCTGTGTTAATTTTATTGACTTGCCATAGCGTATAGTGTCTTCGGTTCATCCTCAAATGTAACAGTAATTTTTGGTTGGTAAACCTACGTGCAATTATAAAAAATATGGAAGAAAACATTTGTTTCCTACTATACTTCAGCTTGATTACTTCGTTTCATTACAAGTATGCGATTTGCTTCCATTGATGCTTTTGCTATGTTATATATAAAAAAACTTCCAAGCGAAATAAGAGAATTATCACTAAACAAATTCAAAACTCTCGTTAAACGTAAATTAAGCAGCGTTTTATAAATTTGACGAATATTTAAATGATCCTACTCCTTGGGATTGATTTGCCCCAGTTCAAACAATATGTATGACTCAAAACTTAGCGATTAAAAAGAGTGGCGAAAGGTTTCTTGCCAGATCTTCTTGCCTGCTCTACGCCCTTGACTTGCGAACTGGTAGTAAATTTAAATTTAGAATTAATCTAACTTCTTTTCTGACGTTCATAAGTGTACTTGTTTACCTATAATAATTAAGTAATATTGAGTTTGAGTTAAACCATAATATTCTTTATCTGTGCTATCGTAGCTATACATATATTTCATACCCATAATACCTCTTGTATTGTTACATATTATAATTTTATTGTACTAAAATTCAAGTATGCGCGTATTATATTGTAATTGTATTTTCGCGGATGTTGCCTTCGTTCATTTGATGTTAACCAGAATGTTCTAATTTCTAGGGAAACAGAATCATTTGCCGTGTAATAAGCATCTACTAGTCTGTTAGAACAGTTAATTTGGCGGTGTGTAATCTGTATTAAATATTTCTTTTAACAGCACTATGGAGTACAATAACAAAAGAATAATAATTAAAAACATTAATTTTTGATCTCTAGTCACGTGTCACCAAACAGTCGCAAAATAGTCGAATCGACAATGACGTAGCATGCTTATAAATAATATTTCTTCACTTATCTAATCTTAATACTAGGTATAGGAGTTCCATTTCAAAAGAGAAGGATATAATATATATAATATATGTTAAACAATGAAAATTTATACGTAAAACACATAACATCTGCACCGTCTTGCCTAAAGAAGGGCTATAGTGACTTCATGAAATTATGCATATCTAATTTGAATTTTTAAATACTTAACAGAATTTAAAATAATAATTTGTGTAGATTCTATAGTCTGTAATAAATATCCTGTTCTCATTGTAAATATTCAGTTTTATAAACTCAAAAATACAAAGCCTTGCGAATACTAAATTTAGAAAAACAATTGAAAATCCTTAAGCTGTATAAAAAGGCAAAGTTAGTTTTTACCTCCATTCAATAAAACAGGCTCAGAATCGCAGGAATTCCTGCCGGACTCTGCATTGAGTTGAACTCGCTATTTTTTTTATCATTTGGCTACATCGGTATCCGACGCTGTCCGACCACTTAATCTCTTTTAGAAATGTTTTAATTTACTCACAAAGGATTTTAGACAACTTTTTGAAAAAGAACTCTAGCGCATTATACGAATGGCTAAAAATTATCTGGAATGGACAGTGTTAAATAATTTTCTATTAAACAAATTAAATTTCTAACTAACTAACCTATGGGTGTTATGAAAGGGTATCGGGAAGCGGTAAGTATGAGATTCCTTCCAGAATCGAATGCACAGACTCGTATAATGTTACAATTGTTGTTATAATGTTAAAAAAAATCATTTAATCATATTTGTAACATAATGTACACTTATGACTTGTCAGTAAAGAAATACATATTACTTCTAATTTTACATTTACTGCCAGTTCTCAAATCAAGGGCGTAGAACGGGAGAGAAGAACTGGCAATAAACTCTCCGCCACTCTTTTTAATCGCCATTTTTTTGTTTTACAAAATGTTTGTAAGGAGCTGAAACCATTACACTATGTCCCATGTGACATTTTTAGTAATTAATAATATAAATTAAAAACAAAGATTGTCCTCTATCAGCAGGAGGCATGGTGAAATAGGAGCACGCACTTACATTCTCGTCAGTCTGGTTGATAGATATAAAAGTAGCTGTCAAACGTTAAAACATGGATACTTTTTTCACTGTATATTATCGAATCAATACCAAAGTCATGTAATATGTATTAATGACGTGGCGTGGCTGGTGCTTCCTTGTACAACGCGCCTTCACAAGGAAACTATTGATTTTTCTATGTATAGAGACAGTTTGATTTACAATGCAAACGTAAAATGTTTCGTGTCGAATGCAAGTTTAAGAACCTTTCGGTTGAAGTATTTTGTATCATCAAATGATGGTGGGGGAGCGTTCAAGTAAATGAATTTTGGGAGGGGGGGGGGTCCTTTTTTAAAACGTTACGATGCAGGGCGGGAATTACGCATTATTGTTAATATTATTTTCGACTTTCCAGTACTTTACAGCACATAAAGGTATCTTTTACGAAACGTTTTACTATTGGGTACAGAAAAACGTTACGGCGCGTCACAGGGGGGGAGGGGGTTTAATCATCAAAAATTGCGTGACGTAAAACTTGAACGCTCGCTGTACACAGATAATATATCAGTAAGGCTTGTTTACTCCGTGGTAGGTAATACAGAAATAAATACTGCACATATTTTTAAAAGTTAATTATTTTTTGTGTAAGTACATACTTGAACCCATAAGTATTAAGCTTTCCATAGTTAAGTATTAAAATGGCAGTTAAATCCACCCGTTAAAGTAGAACGCAGTACTTATTGAGTTATAGTTCCAGTTTAAATTAATGCAAATAACTCTAATCCAATTAAAATCTACGAGTATTGAAACGTTGAATTCATTAAAGCAACTTACTTCGCAATAAAGAAGTTGTAAATATCCGTTCGTAGTACAAGAAAAGTTGAATTATAAAAAACTGTGATTTTTATTGTGTAGTGGATCAAACAACTCGTGTATAAACTGTTATTACAAAGCATTTACTATAGTTATTCTGACATATCTAGTGTAAGGTTCTAATTTCTACTGTTTTTTTTAATCTGTAACTAACGAGCTCTTCTCAATAAGAACCTTTTCTTTTGAACGTCTTTCTATCTTTATATGTAGATATTTCTCCGATTTTTTTTTTTTTGATTGGACATTTCACACCAATTGACCTAGTCCCATGCTAAGCTGGTGAAGCTTGTGTTATGGGTACTAGGCAACGGATATACATTCATATTATAGATACATTATAAACATAGAAATACATATTTAAACACCCAAGGACAACACCAAATGATCATCATCATTGATGTTTGTCTCAGCCGGGGATCGAACCCGGGACCCATGGATTCGCAGTCAGGGGTACTAACCACTAGACCAATGAGCCGTCGATTTACTATTTATTAAAGTAGTAGACGGGGTCTTGCATGCCCTTTTGATTTGTACGTGGTACTATGGAGGGTAAAAGCAGCTGAGTACTCTGGGAATGGTGGGTTATATTTGATTAATTAAGAGTGACCGTGCTCCGACCGACGCTTTCGAAACAATATTAGCACACAACGTTGTGCAACGCGAAAACAAAAGCAATATATCAAAACTATTTTCAATTACACTAGCAATAAATCTACCTTTTATCGATTAGCGTCTCAACTCTAAACTGAGATTACATATTAAAAATTATATTGTTAATTATACCCACCAATTTTCTAATTTCTTTTCTGCCATGCTCAAAAAGCCTTGCCGATTCAAAATATCAATACGAAACCCAATACGAAAATCATACATTGACAATGACAATATACAGAAAAGCTCCGCAGGTCAATTTGACATTTGATAGTAGCCGGGCACGGCTATAACCAAAGACAAGTTAAATTGTCTTTGCTATAATTGAATATCGACCGTTTAGTTTTGAATGAATACCGCTACGATGGTCGCCATTTGCCGTCGTGTTAAATAAAACAAAAGCTAGATGTCGCTGCTATGCATTCCAATTTCTCAAGTAAGTAGGATAATGCGGGTACTTTATTATTAGCCGGTTAATAAAAGTGTTTGTTCAAAGCCCGCGCCACTCGAGTGACGTGGATTACTTATCCAGCCCACTATTAGTTTAGGGATATGGATATAAACACAGAGTAACGGAAAATGGTAGTTTTTAAAGGTTCTAAATAAAATTACTGTAAAAAATTAATAGTTATCAATATCTACATAGGAAGTCGGCTATAAATGTTGAAATAGATAAATACTGATTTAAATCATAAAGCCGTAAACTATCTTTTTGGCGTTTATTAAAATATTTACTAAGTGGCTTAAAATATAAACGTTTTAAGAACATTAAGCGAGCCGAGAGCGGCTGTAAATCCAAGAGTTCATATTTTACTTTTACATCGTTTTTGTTTGTGTCATTAACTGCATAGATAACAGATTCGAGATATTATAGCCCGACGTTATTTAATTCGCTAAATTAATATTGACGATATAGAAATCATTTTTTAATCAGCTGTGAAAACTGTTCACATCTATCCAAATTCGAAACATTCGGTTGCAGTATCATGACATGAATTTAAAACATCGCGCATATGTTATATGCAATTAAGTAAAACATTATTATCGACTACTGTGATGGCACTACGGCTACTTTAAAGTACGCGAAATACATTTTGGTTATTTTATTTAAAATCCACCTTTAAATTAAATAAATCGCTCGCCGCTACGCTTTCCTGAGCGCATGCCCGTATTCGTAGCAAATAATTTTTCTAAGCTATGTTATGAGCTAAGAAAAATTGTTTGCTACGATCCGTAGCATCCTTTACCCTCTATGGGCTCTACGATACTACGACATTTACTTAATTACAAACAGTATATATTATGTCAGAGATTAGGTTATAATAGAACACGGTGTAATTTGTTTGATTACAATGACAACACCACGCAATATCATAGACATCTTACAGGTTACATTAGTTGTGTCAATTGTCAAAGTCAAGCTGTCAGTAGTTCGTAGAATCGGTCATGAAGTGCTTGAGTTGCTTTCCGATCGGCGCCTGCGCACTGACTGTGTTTAAATATTAAGTAATAAAGTCAGACGGCGGTAGTGATACCAACTTTGTAATTATTAATCGCGTTGAATCTCCGACATATAAAATCAATTACTCTAGCTTGGTGCTTTGTTCATATATTATTATTTGTTACCAAACAAAACAATTATATCTCTACATAGTATAAAATGTTCCATTTGTACGCTTAGATCTTCTACAATACGCTTTCTACTAACTAGTATTCCATAGTTAATTATATAAAAATTTATTAACTATACTAATTTTTTCATTTACATAGTAGTAATACTAAAATCATTCCTTATTACACGTAACATTTAAGACACATGGCAATAAACCTACATCTCTGGTGAGCATTTTACCAACACAATTATGCAAATATAAATGTATTGCTTGAATTATTAGCCATAAATATGTATGATCTGAAAATATGGAAGACTTAATGAATGCAACATGGAAACAATCTGGCTGATATATAAATCTCGTATCTCCATACCAAGTAAGCAATCTGACAGATTCTCAATCTTTTCTAGCATTAAAAAACGCCACAACCAAGTCACCTTTTTAATTATGTTCAACTGTAAGCGATAAACAATTTCGTATGAGAATATTATGCTTGTATTGTGGGTTTTTTGCTGTTTGCTTGTGTTGATTTTTTTCTTTGCTAGTTGTGTATGTGTGTGAAGTCATATTTTCTTGTATAGTTTAGCATACATGTTGTTTTAGAAATTATAAATAAATAAATTCCCACAAAAGTACAATAACTTTGGAGTTCTAGCGTTTTAATATAATTTCCTCTATTGTCCAAAGTAAAAAGGAAAAAGACATTTATTAAAAGTAAATTATAAATAAAAATTATTTATGAATATATGCGTCGTAAAAACTATCGTATAGTAGAGCTTGCGTGGTACAGGGGGCCAAAGTTTACGATACTAAACGTCACGTAATTCTCTAGTTTTTCTTTATAAATTGTTAAAACTAGCATTATATTAAAGAGATTTTCTTTTAAACAGTACGTCGTATATCTTGTGAGCTTATTGCAATGTTGGTACAAGAATCTTTTAGCTGACACTTTTAGTTAAACTTGTTTTATTTTAATAGGTTGGTGTCTGACACCTTGGGTGAAAAAGCCGCCCTTTAAAATTTATGTATTATACTATTGATAGCTTTCGTTGCTTAAAGTATATTTTATTTATGTAATATATAAATATATATATTCATAACATTATTATGTGTAATTTATTATGTTATTAACTATGCATAAGCATGCCTTTGTAATCAGGTTTATGTCAAAAATACATAAAAGATAAGAAACTAAATAAATCATAAAAAGACAGCCGGACGTTAAACGTGTCCACAAAAAGGAAATTGTAGTAAACATTATCCCAATCACATTTCCTTTCACATATCAGTAACAAACATTTCAAGAACAAAAGAAACCTATCAGAATATTTCTTACGTATTTTTAATAAAGGAATCTTCCGCTCCATTTAAATATAGCTTCGGGCATTACAGATAAATAAAGCGATACAATGTTTTTCATTATTTCAAGGCAGATAATTTGCACATTTTATTGTACTACTTGTTTGCCTCAATTGTCAATATTCAAGTGAAATTCATTCAGCTTCATCTAGTGAATATCAGAATTCTCCAAGTAATAATGAAAAGTAGGTTGAGTTCTTCAATGCATATCATTATGGAATTCGAACAGTAACGATTTGGAAATCGTACAATGTCCGTGTCGAGTATAAGAAATGCAGGAAAAATATCGTCAACTTATCTATTTTATTTATTCACTTTGCACACACTTTGTATCTGCATCTCAAAAAAATGACCACATTATTTAATCAAAATATGTAATTTTTCAGATTTAATCTAGCAAATATAAGGACAAGAGACAAAAAACAATTGATGAATCAGTGGAAGTGCACTAAATTGAATACAAAAAAAGAGTTGTCATCTTATCGCCGTGAAACATCAAAAACTGGAGGTGGAACAAAGCCACCATCACCTTCTCCACACACAATGGACATGGCAGAGATGATACCGCAACGGTTTGAAGTAGATTTCAATGAATTTGATTGTGATGGTGTCGAGGTAGGAATGTTAATTATAAATATGATGTATAGTGATGTTCAAGGTTCAACCTCTCAAGCATAGGCATATGCTCACAACAGTACTTTATTCCCCTACAGGGTAGTTAGAGATATTCTAATACCTCAAAACATCCATGTTGCACTTGTAGTACCGAAACTCTGTCCAGCCAGAGGTGAGCCCATTCCCACTTATAATGGACAGTGGGTATAATACACCTCAACACCTGAGTGCGAACCACTCACCATGATACTTAAATTAATAGATGTTATTTATATATTTCAGGATATTACAAATAAAATCATTTTGGAAACAATTGATATCCCAAAAGCAAATAAAGCCAACAATGACAAGGTAATAAATCAGTTTTGACAAACCTTGAATACTAGAAAAGCCAGACAAAGGTGTGCACAATAGTGACAACATAACTTAACAATTTCATTATTTTGTAGGATTAAAGAAAGGTTAAAGAAAATCATGTCGAACTGAACAACAACAATCCCCAAACAACTCCAAGGAAACCTACAAGGAAGACACCGGTATTATATTTAAATTATCTCTATCTCTAAATAGAATAAAAGAAAGTTGCTATCCAGCCCTGCGATTCTGTAACTCACCTTTCGAACTCACACAGCGGTTTTCGCATCGGCGGTCGCTCTCGAATCAGTCGTGAAGCAGTCATTTTATGATTTGTCATTCTGAAAAGGTGGGAGCTTGTAGTTTATTGTTTATCAGAATGCGAAATCATAAAATGACTGCTTCACGACTGACTTGAGAGCGACCGCCGATGCGAAAACCGCATTGTGAGTTCGAAAAGTGAGTTACAGAATCGCAGGGCTGGTCTGTAGCATGTGCTACAAATTATATTAATAAACACTGTAAAACCAAAGGCTGCGTGCAACGGGTGGCTTATAAGTGATATTTTCCAGGTAACCTCTTCTAATAAAAAGCCCATAGTAAAACAAAATAATTAAATAATCTTATACAAGAAAATTTGGGTATAATCGGTAATTGTAATAAATCATGAATATAATATGATCCGTAAGTTTTAAAGTCAAAGCATTAATAATGGATTATTACAGTACTAAATACTAGGCCAAACAAAACATTTTTCAGCGTAAATTACTAATTAAAACTCTGATATTTTTGTTTAACATAATCCACTGTTACCACATGTATTTTGCCACTTGAATTAATATTTTGATACTAATGAGACTTACTACCGCTGCGTACATATTTGATTTGCGCATGCTTTATAATAGGTTGGGGAAAAAGTTTCTTCGCATTTTTTAAGAAAATTCAAAACATTTTTTAATATAGTTTATTTACATTTAACTAAAGTATGTAGGTACCATTTTGTTCGATAACTTATTGCCATTATTTAGGTAGGGACATGATCCCATTGCTATAGAAATTTTGGGGCTTCTGATCAAAATACCGCGATAATTGGTTTTGGCAGTCCTCTCGTGATGATAACCTGACACTGCCTAAAGAATTCTGAAGAGACTGAAACAGGTGGAAATCTGAAGGTGCAAGGACAGGACTATACGTCGGATGCATTATTACCTCCCAGCCAAGCTCTCTTAGTTTTTGCTGAGTGGCCAAAGATGTGTGAGGTCTAGCGTTATCATGATGAAAAACCACACCTTTTCTGGTGATTAATTCCGGCCGCTTTCTCTCAACTTCTTGCTTTAATCTCATCAGTTGTTAGCAGTAGAGTTCAGAATCGATGGTCCTGCCTGATGGTAACAGCTCATAATGAATAATGCCCTTCCAATCCCACCACACACACAGCATCACCTTGTTGCGAGTTATCCCGGGTTTCGCCACAGTCTGTGAAGCCTGACCGGCCTTTGACCACGACCTTTTTCGCACGTTCTTGTCGTACGTGATCCACTTTTCATCATCAGTTATCAGCTTCTTCAAAAATGGTTCGGTTTCATTAAGTCGTAATAAAGAATCAAAAATGAGTACACAATTCATTAGGTTTCTTACAGTGAGCTCGTGAGGTACCCAAGTGTTGAGCTTTTTTGTGTACCCAGTTTTTTTCAAATGCGCCAAAACTGTTTTGTGGTCAATTCCCCGTTCTTCAGCTACGTCGTAACTACTGATATGCCGATCTTGCTCCACTTTTTCAAAAATTCCATCCATTTTATCTGTCATAGGGCGACCAGAGCGACTTGGATCTTTGACATCAAAATTTCCGGATTGAAAACGCTTAAACCAAATTTGTGTTCTCTCACAGACACTGCACTAGGTCCATAAACATCGCAAAAAAAATTCGCGGCTTGTGTTGCATTTTGACCTTTTTTGTAGTAAAATTTTAAAATGTATCGAATTTCTTCATTCGATTCACTCATCTTGACGGTACGAAAAATAAATAAAAAACAGTCATTATCCTAATTTGATTTTGGAATTATCTTCTTTAAAATCTCAACTTTCCTTGATAACAAAACCAGCCAGATACATATAGTATAGCCAAAGAGATTTTATTACAAGTTCATACATACTATAATGCGAAAAGACTTTTTCCCCAACCTAATATAATAATTACTAGTGGACCCGACAGACGTTGTCCTGCATGATATTTCAAGCAATTAGTAAAGCAAAGTATGAAAGTACCGACTGCAGCGCCATCTGGCGGGCTGATTTGTGAATCAAAACTATTCCCAGATCCCCTTGAACACACACAAAAAATTTCATCAAAATCGGTCCAGTCGTTTGAGAGAAGTTCAGTGACATACACACTCACAGAAGAATTATATATATAAAGATATATATGTTATTGTGGATTGATAGGTACTTTGTAAGGTGATTCGATTTTAATATTTCCTAGGTTATTTGAATATATTTACATTAATTTGATTGACATTAATTTAAATATATATTTGGGCAGTGCTTAGCGTACTTTTATGCTTAAGATAAGTGTGGGTTAATCCGATGCAAGAAAGAATTACTCTTTTTATGTTCGCAATAAGTAATTCCACATACGACGAAAGATAAACATTTTTTTTACACGGAAGTCATCTTTTCTTTGTTTAAGAAAAAAAGTAACGCGTATTAGGCATAGATGGCAAAGATTTTAAAGAAAAATGCAACAGGCTCATTAGTCTCAAAACAAATATAGTAGGGTCACTGAATTATTAATATAATTTACGATTATACACTGACACGACTTATATAAGTCTATAGTAATATAGCATCGCCGCAATATTCGCACTCTTCAAATATTTATCTCACAAAACAGCACCGGTACTCTCCAACTTCTGTTAGCGATTGCCTTCCTGACTTCGTATTATACCGCACGAACCCAAGGTTATTGAGAAAACAACATCGGATCTGACCTGCGTAGGTCGAATCTTAAAATTTTAAGACTTATAATTGAACATAATATAATTTGTATACAATATTAACGAAACCAATGAAGTTCAATGCCATGTATACAAATTATAAAGTATAATAACATTTGTTCAAAATGTTTCATTAAGCAGAAATTACTCTAATTGCTAATTAGGTTGTAACGTTTTAATTATACACAACAGAGATCTATCACTCGGCACACTGAATATTTGCGGAAACGGATTTTATTTGAATTAAATTTTATTTTGGCACTTGTAAAAATTTTGAGTAATTTTTTGTGTTCTTTTTTATAGCAAACAGATGGATTCGGAAACACCTCTACGGGCAACTGGTTGCACAGAGTGATGAGGAAAACCGTGCAATAACCTTTTATAACGAAAGAAGAGAAGAAAAGAAGAGCCTGGAAGAAGCCATTCGTAAATGATATCTCAAATTGAAATTATTTTATTTCTACTCCTTCTAATCGACTTATAAAAACCGAAGAAGAACACCATCAATTTGACATGTAATTTTTTTATCATCATCATGTTGAAATATTTCAACCGTAGACCGATCTGGATGATTCAAATGTCAAATTTTTCAGGATATTAACTCATGAAAAGTCAAAAACTCGGGCCGCCATGATTGAAAAGTCATACAGATAAATAGATAATTATTCGTATAGATTAAAGTTTCAAATACAATGTAACTTACACATTATCAATACTACGAATCCATGGGTCCCGGGTTCGATCCCCGGCTGAGACGAACATCGATGTGATGAGCATTTGGTGTTGTGCTTAGGTCTTGGGTGTTTAAATATGTATTTATATGTCTATCTATCTATAATATGTATGTATATCCGTTGCCTAGTACCCATAACACAAACTTCACCAGCTTAGCATGGGACTAGGTCAATTGGTGTGAATTGTCTTTATAAAAAAAAAAAAAAAATACTTCCTCGACAAGTTGGGATATCTCTAATAATAGTGAAGTTTATGAAATCCCTAGTGAGCGAGGAGCATGGATACTTTATATCCGGTATAGGTATACCTTATATTGTCATTATTATGTATTATCTAAACTAGGTAATTATGAAAGCAGTTACATATCCTATCCTTACATTACTAAAAAACCAAGCGCTTCAAGATCTGACCCTCAGATTTCTGCATCTTTTTCGTGAACATCTGTTTTTTATAATAGGCAAGTAAGTGACCCTTCTGTGCCTGACACAAGCTTTCGACTTTTTGGGTCATGCAAGCCGGTCTCCTCACGATGTTTCCTCCACAGTACGAGCAAGTGTTAAATGCATACATAGAAAGTCCATTGCACGGCTAGGTATCGAACCTAACACCTCAGAGATGAAAGTCACACGCTGTTGCCAAAACTGCTAGTATTTATATTAATATATAATTTAAAGTTTAGCTAAATAAAGTTAATAAATTTTGCTGTCGTAAAAGTTTTGAAGAATAACAAGAGTATATGAGAAAGTTTTTCAATTTTCTATGAATATACCGCATCTAATAGCCCAATAACTTCGATAAAAACAGATAAAACCCTTCAATAAATAACTGAGTACACAAGATAGCTGAGGTTGGGCCACGCGTACTTTCCGTTTGTCATTTCACGCAACCTTAATAAATAATTGTACCTTTCGTGGCTTAGGGAGACCCAATTACAAAGGACAAAGGCGTCAGAAAATCACGGTCAGAAAATATGAAGATTAAAACCTCTTCATTCTTTTATTCGCATTTTGTGATTCGTTATTATATATGTCACCGTAAAATTGTAAACACCGTTAGATTGTAATCTATCTCGCGAGATTATTAACTGTCGAAAGATTGTGAACCTCAACGAACTGCTTACAATTTAACGTATTATTATTCGGTAGTTATATGAATTTGTTGAGAAGTAAAATTAATCTGTAATTGACCAAAGAAGTTTGAATGATAACTAAGTTAGTGTAGTACAATCTACCGAATAATAATACGTTAAATTGTAAGCAGTACGCTGAGGTTCACAATCTTTCGACAGTTTATAATCTCGCGAGATAGATTACAATCTAACGGTGTTTACAATTTTACGTTAACATATATATATATCGTTGTTAACGAACAAATAATGTTATATAGATAACAGGCGTACAAAGTAAATTCAATTACATCTACACAGTCAAAATCATTTAATCATATAGGTAACACAATGTACACTTATTAACGTCAAAAAAAAGAAATGTATATGACATGCTTCTACATTTAGTGCCAGTTCTCAAATCAAGGGTGTAGAACGGAAGAGAACTGGCAATAAACTCTCCGCTACTCTTTTTTAATCGCCATGTTTTTCTACACAACGTTTGTAAGGAGCTGCAACCATTACACCATGTTCCACATGACATCAAGTAATTAATAATAATAACATAAATTAAAAACAAAGACTTGTCTTCTAGCAGCAGGAGGTGAAATAGGAGTACGCACTTACATTCTCGTGGGAACAACACGCAAACTCATAGTCGAAATAACTAACATCTCCGCATACAAGAATTCAAGTACGACCAGTCACAAGTAGCACCCGTTCACGAGTATGACGCATGGCCAGCCATCGGCCCCCTCGCCATATTTTAGGGAGAGACAACCCGACGCATGGCACATAAACATGATGAGAGCATAAGAGATACGGATAAGAATGTGTGTGTGCGCAGGCAGTGCCTTCTTGGTCAGCTTCAATAGGAATGAATCGCTGTCATCGAAGTGGAGAACATTATAGGTATATTACAACATACAAATGTATAAGAAAAGTACGTACAAAATGTTTATTTAGTCGTAGTTTAATATTAAAGCCATTTTCAAATTTTATGAAAATAATGATTATTCAGTCTCGTTTAATTTGCCCACCTCCCTGGCTTAGTAATACTTCACTTTAAGTTGTTATTGTCTTGTGAAAAACTCTCTAATAGTCAATAAGTTGTATACTATAAATAAAATATGCTTATTAATGTCAAAAGATGTATCGTCATTTCTCGTACAACAAAACGAATCTTCACATTCAAATAGACCTCCCACGGGGCAAAACTTACAATAACATAAGTATCAAAAATAAGGAAAGTGGATAGGAATTATTTAGATAAAAGCTTTGTCGATTCCACTCCTACACCGTCCCTCGAGGTGGCGCGAAGAACACTGTTTGCTTATAATTTCCTAAATAATGCTCATAATTGTGTAACAGCTTAAGGTTTTTGTAAGATAAATGGGGATTTACTGAAAAGGTTCTTTGCTCATGTAACGAGAGGAAAGTCATCGTTTCACACATGAAGAATAACTTGACTTCGCAGGCGAAGCTGCGTGGTTTTCGTTTGGTAAGATTTTCTTTTTAACATATATCGTTATTTTTCAGCCATTTATATAAATAATAATACACACATGAGCCTTTCGGTAATCACTATATATTGGTAAAAACCGTACAAAAATACACTATTACACACGCGTAATATAATTTTGACTTGTGTAAAATCACCACATTAATAATAAAAAAATATTTTAATTTGACGACTGCGAATCCATGGGTCCCGGGTTCGATCCCCAGCTGAGACGAATATCGATGTGATGAGCATTTGGTGTTGTGCTTAGGTCTTGGGTGTTTAAATATGTATTTATATGTCTATCTATCTATAATATGTATGTATATCCGTTGCCTAGTACCCATAACACAAGCTTCACCAGCTTAGCATGGGACTAGGTCAATTGGTGTAAATAAAAATAAATAAATAATTCCGCATTTACGCTCACATATAATTTAAAACCACATCAATGAGCTTAATTACAAATTTCACATTAAAAATGATATAAGAAGATAAATGTGCCGGCCGTGATCCATTTGGCGAAGTCGGCGTCCATCACAATTACGCGTTGCGGCAAACCAAGCCATTAATATCGGTTATAGCCGGTACTGCCCACTGCCAAACTGCACATGTGCTCACTAGTAGCAGATAAGCACCTTGCACCTAAGCAATACTTCTACGACCTCTAGCAGTTTTAATAAATTATAACTACTTTTAAAATGCGACTTTTTTAGCGACAAATCCTTGATAGACACGGTTGAAAGAGAGGAGCAGTCTCGATGGAGATTTTGCTTTGAACGCCTAACAGCTCTCAACACATCTGCTCATAGTCTAGCTGACTGATTGCAAGATAAAGACTTATAAAAAAAAAAAAACTTTTAAAATGCCTTTAAACAGTGTTGCTACCTTCACCAGAGCTTTTATTTATTTATTTATTTGCTTAATGGTATTCCTACAGCTACTTACAAGTACTATACAATATTAAAAAAATTACACTATACACAAGAGCCGAAAATGGAATACACATTTAAACATACACAAAACACAGTTACACCTATACAAATACAAAGAATATATGTATGTATGTATGTAAATTCTAAATTCTAAGATTTATAGTTCATTACAACATATTTAGTATAAAGGAGGAATAAAAAAGCCATAGTTAAATTTTTATATAATTTCTTAAGCATTTTTTAGATACATTAAATATTTCTATTTGCTGGTAATTTCTGTTATAATCTTTTTATACGCTCTATTAATATACTTGTGTGATTTCAAATTTCTTTGCAAGAACCTGAATAAAATACTGTTCAAACAGTGGCACAAGTTAGAATATTTACTATAAACATATGAGCATTAACTAACTATCTTATCAATGGTAAAAAATTTCAGAATATTATCAAAAATTAAAACCTTCCGAACAATCATAATCGAAACCCAGAATCAATCATATTTAACTTAAACGCATTGTCGTTTAAAAGACATAGACATAGTTTGTTCCAGTTTCAGGCAGTTTAGACGACCACAGACAAGAAACGCATATAAAGTCGGCGATAACGGTCACGTATCAGCCAGAGTGGTTCCGTAGAATTAATTACAGCGAGCGCAGTCAGGTGCCTGGCGCGCTTCCAACCCGCTCAATAATCGCCACGGCTCATCGATTGCTTGTGGGTACTACCTACTTCTTATTGGATAACGTTAGTTTATACTTTTCCATGGATTAGAGTATTTATACCGTAGAAACCGTAGCGTAGGACGTTTCACATATTATTTATCATGCTAAGTAGATACGCGAAAAGTTTTCTTTTTTCGCACACCATAGTGAGATGTTTTGCCAAATGCCTGTCCTAGAACATGTGTCAATACTGAATCAAAGCGTTAGCTAGAAACGAAAGAGGGTACCAACATACGCAGGGATTTTAACATTATTGCAGCGCCAATGCAACTTGATCAGTGAGTTTCTTTTTTAGCAGATATATTACGAAACATAGTGAGCAGTGTTGGCCTAGTTGCTTCAGGATGCGACTCTCATCCTTGAGTTTGTAGGTTCGATCCCCGGCTGTGCACCAATGGACTTTCTTTCTATGTCGCATTTAATATTCGCTCGAATGGTGTAGGAAAACATCGTGAGGAAACCGACGTGTCTTGGACCCAAAAAGTCGACGGGGTCTGTCAGGCACACGAGGCTGATCACTTACTTGCCTATTAGATTGAAAAATTATCATGAAACAGATACAGAAATCTGAGGCACAGACCTAAAGAGGTTGTAGCGCCACTGATATTTTTTTATTACGAAACATATTAAGTCATATTAAACTATTTGTGTTATTTTTATTTATTTTGACAGATAAACGGCGTGCACCGTATCATGTGAGATATTAGCGGCCTTCACACGTACAGTTCGAACCGTAGGAAACAGCCCGCGCCATTCCGATCTGCCGTCCAATCCGTCCGTGTAGACGCGACAAGCGCGTGGTGGTTTGACAGTTCGATGCGGCGCATTGGTGTGTTCGAACGTTTGTACAGTTTTATGCGGGTACCTCGTGTGGATGACAATTATTTCAAAATGGCAGTTTGGAGCGTGGAAGCAGTGACAGGTTTTATAAGGATATATCGGGAACATCCATGTTTATGGCAAGTTAAAAATAAGTCGGCTTATACAAACCGTAATTTAAATCTTCAAATGAACGTCCAGTTGCCAGATATCTTAATGTTGCGGAAAGACGTTCTTCTGGTGTTATGCATTTTCTCATAACTGTATCTTGCTTAGTAATTCTATGACGGATAAGTTCCAATAAGCAATCAAAATTATCGCCGTCCATCCTTAGGTAATTTTTAAAATCTTCTGGATAGTTTTCTCGTATTTCTTTTAACATGGGTAAATGTCCAAATTTTCGTCTATATATCTTAACCCATACACGTCTCCTTTTTAGATTATTAAAACCAACCACGAAACCAGCTAACGCGATCACTAGACGTGTATCCATTTCTACTGTACCGGTTAAAACTGAAAGAAAACTTTTAAAATTGGTCGACATTCCACGCGCCATTCCATACTGCGATCTAAACTCTCGAAAAGCATTTATACGTACAGTTTTATCTGCAGGAAAGCGAAATAGACAGTTTGAACCGCAGTTCAAACTGTTATTACAATTTAAGCGTAAAGTAGAAGCACAGATCAGCGCGCGGTCTAGTCTGCACAGATTTATCTGCAGATTGGTGCGCAGTTCCAGAAATGCCATTCCGAACTGCACGTGTGAAGGCCGCTATTACGGTTCCAACAGCCTGAGACCGAGATTTCACAGGAAGATTTTTTTGAAAGTATGTTTTTGTTATTATTTGATTCGCCCAGCCCTGCGATTCTGTAACTCACTTCACGAACTCACACAGCGGTTTTCGCATCGGCGGTCTCTCTCAAAACAGTCGTGAAGCAGTCATTTTATGATTTGGCATTCTGATAAACAATAAAATACAAGCTCCCACCTTTTCAGAATGCCAAATCATAAAATGACTGCTTCACGACTGATTTGAGAGCGACCGCCGATGCGAAAACCGCTGTGTGAGTTCGTGAAGTGAGTTACAGAATCGCAGGGCTGATTTGTAAATTGTACGTTAAGTTTACAAATAATTTTGTGAGTACAGACTTTTTTGGTCTTGTTTTAGCCAAACTGCGATCCAAATATTCAAAGTAAAAAATATAAACAATTTGAAACACAAAGGTAATCCAATTATAAATTTGGCATTACCATTTCAATTACAAAAGACTTACTGTCAAAATAATCCAATTAATAACTTTAAATTAAAATTTCAATTATAAAAAAGCTTATTACAGTACTGTCACTCACAAAAATTAAGATTTTACGGAGAAACCGTGAGCATGACATTTACGTACAAACGTATTGCAAGAAATATTTGAAATTTTAAAACGGAATTCGCGTCTTGAATTTGAAATGTTTGAGTTATGACATATAAATGTTTTGTTCCTGGCGCGCACATACTATATGGAAATCAGATAAATGCAAGTCATATTCTTGTATATATGATTTTAATACTGTCTTATGTTGAACTGATTTTAAACTATAGCATTTGTTTAAATAAAACACTATTTTGACCGGATTGAAGTTATGTATTATTATAAATTTACAACTATTTAACATAATTTTAAATTTATCTGACGTTTCGCGTGCTTTACAGCGTGCGTGGTCACGGTGACCGAAGACCAAAGATGTTGAATGTCAAAAAGTATCACAGCTGCAGAGAAAGTTGCATTATCTGTATTTATTTCCCCGTCTTCTCTATTGAAATTGGGGTGTTTTTTGATTTAAATGGCTTCGCGTACCAATCTTGGGAAGAATCTGTTCTCTTTTGCAAGTACTTTCGGTAAAAGTTATGTCAATCAAAGACAATACTATAGCATTTGTTTTTCAAAATCGAACCGATCGTGTTTTGTTTGTAGAAATCAATATTTTTTTTCTTCGTAGTCTTCATTACTGAAGGTTGTGCCTGTCTTGAAATCTCCGGACCAATACTGCTTCATCTTTCTTCTCTATTTACTTAACTAATACAAATAAAATTTGTTTCAGTTTCTTATTTGTACTATGACTAGATTAAATATTATCCTATAACTAAGGCTATTGACATTATATGTAATATGAATTATTTAGTCCAATGGTATAAAGAAGGATAACATTATTATAATTCAGAAGTTTAGTTAGAACGTCTAGATAACTTAACATACCTTCAAATACCACTTTAAAGGAAACATACGGTTAGTACAAAAAAGGGCAAATGACCTCAATCAATCGCGATTTAATTACTTTTAATCAAACAATTTAAGGGTCATATTAATTTGCACGTCCAATGTAAACGTCGAGAACTATTCGAGAATTTCATTTTGTTTGACTTTTAACTGGGCAATAAAATAACAACATGCAAGTTTAATATGAATCCTGTGGTGCGACCGGCACTTAAATTTTATATGCTGTCATAAAATTTTCTTCACAAAAATTAATATAGTATGAATTTCGGTGAAATTTTATAAAGCGGATTGGTTTATAGATATAGTCATCCCGGGTTATCCTTTATTGCATTTAAATGAATATAGCGAACGATTAAACGACTTCAACGGTATATATTTTTAATCTCTCAGTTTATATGTTACTTACGTTTTGCTTGTGAACGGTAACGTGAACTTTTGATGAATGTTCGGACTTAAACTACAAAAGTCCATAATAATAATTCAAAAAGTCTGAATATATATATAATTTGTATTATTTTACTAACCAATATTAATGAATCTGAAAATTAACGACTATTTGATAGTCTGTAGTCCTTATTATTTATATAGAAGAAATTGTGGAAGCGTCAGCTGTCATTGTCATTTAATAATGTCAAAGTCGACTTGGTTCGAGGCCGTTAGTACGAATGGTTTATTTGTCAATGTTGCTAGATCTACAAATTAACGACTATTCAATGGTCGATAATAATAATGACTCCATACTCGTTATTATTATTATTAAAAGTAGTTTATCATATCACTTTAAACATTTAAAACTTATTAATAATAAATATTAAAGTATATCTTTGACACTCGTTTCTATGACTGCCGTTTGACTCTGTGGTCGATTCGGGTTCTGTCGTGGAACGAGTACACGTGCTATAATATATATGGGAACTGATTGGTGCGGCCCTTAGTTCAATTGGGCGGTCGAACCAATAAGAAGACTTTAATGTCGAAATTAAATGGCTGATGCCAAAAAACTAATTTATGACGTCATTATCTTCAACAATTCATCGTGGACTCTGGACACAATAATTCACGAAAGTAAGTTTCAACCCTGTTATTTCCTTATGTTAAGGATGCGCGCGTGATATGTTGGCTTGCGTGCGAGTGTGCGGCAAGTGTGTGCCTTGCTGGTTGAAACGGACTGCCAATGTGGTGCGGTCATGGTGTGTTCCTGAGGCCCGCAACCTTGAGAGGCGGGCCTCGGCGGACGTGCATCCTGTGCGCGTGGCGGGCACTGTCCCGGAAGATGTGTTCTTTGAACACATATCAGGCGCAGTCCTGGTTTACGTTGCTAACGTGGGAACTTGTACAAGTTAAGTATGAGAATGTGTGAGATGTTTTGCGAGATGATGTATGCATACTTTTGAAAGTGAAGTGTTTTGTTAAAAGTTGTGGTAGTGTGATTTTGTATGAGGGCCTTGGATGCGTGATGTATGATAGACTAGGCACTAACGTAATGTCGTCGTGATTTACTAACTGGATAAATGTTGCACAGATTGCGATGACGAATACCCCGATGACGTTGGTGAGCCTTTGGCTGCGTGTACTAATCCTTCAGCTTTCTCAAGAACACACGAACCACATATTGTCACACATTTTAGATGTAAGATTTTGTAAAACAATTAGCAGATTTCGTACTGTGTGTGATGTTGTAAGCTAAATAACTAAATACATATAAGCAGAAATCATAGTGGGTGGTTTCGATCCCCACCCGCCTTCTATAAAAGAAAGACTTCAGTGTGGCACGGGCTCTGTTGTTGCTCGGACGCTGACAAGAAAAGTGGTTGGTGTCTAGGCCGCATACTGTGAGTTAATTCTGTGTTATTTTTATTCGGTTGTTTTTGTGTAATTGTTTTATGGTTAACGGTGTTACGGGTGCCTACCTGAAAGATATGTTGAAATAACATAAATCAGGGGAAGCCCCGTCAGCCTTAGTGCTGGAGCTCTTTTGAGAGTGTGTTACGGGTTCTGGCCTGAAAGATATGTTGAAATAACATAAATCAGGCGCAGTCCCGTCAGCCTTAGTGCTGGAGCTCTTTTGAGAGTGTGTTACGGGTTCTGGCCTGAAAGATATGTTGAAATAACATATATCAGGCGCAGTCCCGTCAGCCTTAGTGCTGGAGCTCTTTTGAGAGTGTGTTACGGGTGCCTACCTGAAAGATATGTTGAAATAACATAAATCAGGCGAAGCCCCGTCAGCCTTAGTGCTGGGGCTCTTTTGATAGTGTGTTACGGGTTCTGGCCTGAAAGATATGTTGAAATAACATAAATCAGGCGAAGCCCCGTCAGCCTTAGTGCTGGGGCTCTTTTGAGAGTGTGTTACGGGTTCTGGCCTGAAAGATATGTTGAGATAACATAAATCAGGCGAAGCCCCGTCAGCCTTAGTGCTGGAGCTCTTTTGAGAGTGTGTTACGGGTTCTGGCCTGAAAGATATGTTAAAATAACATAAATCAGGCGCAGTCCCGTCAGCCTTAGTGCTGGAGCTCTTTTGAGAGTGAATTACGGGTGCCTACCTAAAAGATATGTTGAAATAACATAAATCAGGCGAAGCCCCGTCAGCCTTAGTGCTGGAGCTCTTTTGAGAGTGTGTTACGGGTGCCTACCTGAAAGATATGTTGAAATAACATAAATCAGGCGAAGCCCCGTCAGCCTTAGTGCTGGGGCTCTTTTGAGAGTGTGTTACGGGTTCTGGCCTGAAAGATATGTTGAAATAACATAAATCAGGCGCAGTCCCGTCAGTCTTTTGAGAGTGTGTTACGGGTGCCTACCTGAAAGATATGTTGAAATAAGATAAATCAGGCGCAGTCCCGTCAGCCTTAGTGCTGGAGCTCTTTTGAGAGTGTGTTACGGGTTCTGGCCTGAAAAATATGTTGAAATAACATAAATCAGGCGCAGTCCCGTCAGCCTTAGTGCTGGAGCTCTTTTGAGAGTGTGTTACGGGTTCTGGCCTGAAAGATATGTTGAAATAACATAAATCAGGCGAAGTCCCGTCGTCCTTAGTGCTGGAGCTCTTTTGAGAGAGTGTTACGGGTTCTGACCTGAAAGATATGTTGAAATAACATAAATCAGGCGAAGTCCCGTCAGCCTTAGTGCTGGAGCTCTTTTGAGAGTGTGTTACGGGTGCCTACCTGAAAGATATGTTGAAATAACATAAATCAGGCGCAGGCCTGGCAGCCTTTGTGCTGGAGCTCTTTAGAGAGTGTGTTACGGGTGCTGACCTGAAAGATGTGTTGAAATAACATAAATCAGGCCTAGCCCCGACAGCCTTAGTGCTGGAGCTCTTTTGAGAGTGTGTTACCTGGGCTGACCTGAAAGATGTGTTGAAATAACATAAATCAGGCCTAGCCCCGACAGCCTTAGTGCTGGAGCTCTTTTGAGAGTGTGTTACGGGTGCTGACCTGAAAGATATGTTGAAATAACATAAATCAGGCGCAGTCCCGTCAGCCTTAGTGCTGGAGCTCTTTTGAGAGTGTGTTACGGGTGCTGACCTGAAAGATATGTTGAAATAACATAAATCAGGCGCAGTCCCGTCAGCCTTAGTGCTGGAGCTCTTTTGAGAGTGTGTTACGGGTGCTGACCTGAAAGATATGTTGAAATAACATAAATCAGGCGCAGTCCCGTCAGCCTTAGTGCTGGAGCTCTTTTGAGAGTGTGTTACGGGGGCTGACCTGAAAGTTTTTTTTTTTTTTTTTTTTTTTATGTAATAGGAGGCAAACGGGCAGGAGGCTCACCTGATGTTAAGTGATACCTCCGCCCATGGACACTCACAATGCCAGAAGGCTCGCAAGTGCGTTGCCGGCCTTTCAAGAATTGGTACGCTCTTTTCTTGAAGGACCCTAAGTCGAATTGGTTCGGAAAAACTTCTGTGGGCAGCTGGTTCCACATAGTGGTGGTGCGCGGCAAAAACTGCCTTAGAAAACGCTCTGTTGTGGAACGACGGACGTCGAGGTGATACGGATGGTATTTTGTATTTTGCCTTGACGTCCGATGATGAAACTCAGCTGCAGGTATTAGACCGAACAACTCCTCTGAACACTCTCCATGGTAAATGCGGTAGAAGATGCAGAGAGATCCTACATCTCTACGCAACGCCAAGGGATCAAGCCGCACGGAAAGTGACTGGTCGTCGACGATTCGAACCGCTCTTCGTTGAATACGGTCAAGTGGAAGGAGCTGGTACTGGGGAGCTCCTGCCCAGAGGTGAGAGCAGTACTCCATGTGGGGCCGAATTTGCGCCTTATATAGTTGCAAGCGGTGGCCCGGAGTGAAGTACCGTCTCGCCTTGCTGAGCACACCAAGCTTTTTGGAGGCTAATTTAGCCTTTCCTTCCAGATGACCGCGAAACTGAACGTTATTCGATATGTCAACGCCCAGTATTCCGATGCTAGCTGAGGCTTTAAGGAGAGTGTCTTCGAAGAGGGGAGTAGCGACAAAGGGAGTTTTTTTAGCGGAAAACGCGCATACTTGTGTCTTCTTGGGGTTAAATTGGACTAGATTTAGTCTACCCCAGTCCGAGACTCCACGTAGAAGAGTTTCGACTTCAGACACAAGTTTGTTCCGGTACTCATCGACAACAGCCCGAGAAATACCTGCCCGGCCAGTGTAAAAAGTATCCCCAGTGCTGTCGTCCGCATAGCAATGGATGTTGCTAAGCTGCAACATATCATTGATATGCAGAATAAACAGGGTCGGGGATAGGACACAGCCTTGTGGGACACCAGCATTCACAGGTTTCAGGTCGGAGCATGCTCCGTCGATGACGACTTTGATGCTTCGATCAGCGAGAAAGCTGGAAATCCAGTTGCATAATTTCTCAGGGAGCCCATAGGCTGGAAGCTTCGAGAGCAATGCTCTGTGCCACACCCGATCGAAGGCTTTCGCTATGTCCAAACTTACCGCCAGCGCTTCCCCCTTGGACTCAATTGCCTCTGCCCACCTATGTGTAAGGTATACAAGGAGGTCACCAGCCGAGCGACCACGACGAAAACCGTACTGGGAATCGCTAATCAGCTGGTGGCCCTCTAGATACCTCAAGAGCTGGCTGTTAATAATGGTTTCCATTATTTTGGAGAACAAGGAGGTTATAGCTATTGGGCGATAGTTGGACGGATCAGAGCGATCGCCTTTTTTAGGGATCGGATGTACCGAAGCGATCTTCCAGCACTTCGGAACAGCGCCGAGCGTGTAAAGGTACCGGAAAAGGCGCGTTAGGACCGGAGCCAACTCAGGAGCACAAGTACGCAGCACAATTGGGGGAATGCCATCAGGCCCGCTCGACCTATGGATGTCCAAGGAAGACAAAGCTTTACGGATAGCACGTTGCCGGAATATAACTTCGGGCATCGTAGTATCACACCGCAATAGTGTCGGTGGTTCCTTCCCTTGATCATCCAAAGTGGAGTTCGACGCAAAGAGACAGCCTAGAAGATCGGCCTTCTCTTTCGCGGTATGGGCCAGTGAGTCATCCTCCCTATGCAATGGTGGAATTGAGGGCTGACAGAAATTCCCTTGGACAGCTTTGGCAAGAGACCAGAAGGCTCGAGTTCCCGAAGGGAGGTGGGCCAACTTCTCACCAAATCTGGCAATGTGCTCTGACTTTGCTTTAGCGATTTCCCGCTTGAAGGACCTGGAGGCTGAATTGTATGCTTTTTTACGTTCGCCGATAGTCACATCACAGGATGTCACCGCTTCTGCACAGGCTTTGAAGCATTCATGCTTACGGCGTAAAGCCGCTTTGCAAGAACGCCTAAACCAAGGCTGGGACTTGCCACCGACCGGCACCGAAGAGAATGGAATAAAAAGATCCATACCCTGCAGGACCACCTCGGCGACAGAGTCAGCGACGGCATCTGGAGTACTCGACGAAAAGCAAATGGGCCCCCAAGGGTAGGACGCAAAAAAAGACCGCATCCCATCCCAATCTGCTGACTTATAGTGCCACACGCGGCGACAGCCCGCGAAGCTAGGCCGTAGAGGGCGCGTGAACGGCACAATGCTCCGGACCACACAATGATCTGATGAACCCAATGGCGGTTCAACAGAGACTTGGTAGTTCTCCGGATGTGAAGTCAGCAGATGGTCCAACCAAGAGGGTTTATGACCATCCACATCTGGTATTCGCGTAATCGCAGGGACCATTTGTGTCAGGTCGTAGGCTAAAGCAAAGTCGTGAAAGGATCTTCCCGCGTGATCGGTAGTTTCAGAACCGAGCCAATCGGCATGGTGGGCGTTAAAATCGCCAAGTATCACGATTTCAGCGGTAGGAACCCTTTCGAGCAGGGAATCTGTAGCCATTTGGATGTGCTCAATGAGTCGGTCAGTTTCGGTATTTCCGCTATGGGACCTATACAGGCATGCGTAGAATCGCGGATGGTCATCGCAGTCTACGCGCAGCCAGAGGTTAGATAGGTCCCTTCCTTCAAGCGTCCCGAGGCGACGAGAACAGATATCCTCTCTGACGTACACGCAAACTCCAGCCCGCGGCACAAATGAATGTTCCAATTTGTACCCCGGGTAGGAGAGGTAGGAAGTATCAGCCGGGGAGGAAATCTGAGTCTCGGTAAGAAAGAGCAAGGCCGGCTTCGCAGTCTCTAGATGATGGTGGACAGCGTTGATGTTGGAATTGAGCCCCCTAACATTTGTGAAGTCCACGGCGAGTGTGGACGGGGGTGCCTTTGTTAAATTGCTCCGTTTGCCCCGAGAACGATTACTGTTGTTTTTATCGAGCGCAGAATTGCCCCCCCCAGAATACGAAGGGCAGCCTGTGCGTCCACCACCGGGTGCTGTGTGTCCCGGTGTTGGACGCCCAGAGGGGGATTCTCCACCGCGAGCGCGTGTGGTACCCCCCTGGGGTAGTTTCTGTTTTTTCTGCACCTTCATATTTCTTGTAGAGGGGGGGGGGGGGGGAGAGGGATGGGCTCCGGGAGTCTCTCTCACCGCACGAAACGCGAGTACAATAGGGCGAACCTATTGCATCACTTCACGCCGGTTTTCTGAGAGACAGTGGTACTGCCCCGGTCGTGCCTGCCCATTTGGCTGAAGCCCGAAGGCAACAGCATGGCACTCCCACTAGGAAAATGTCGAAATAACATAAATCAGGCGCAGTCCCGTCAGCCTTTGTGCTGGAGCTCTTTTGAGAGTGTGTTACGGGGGCTGACCTGAAAGATGTGTTGAAATAACATAAATCAGGCGCAGTCCCGTCAGCCTTAGTGCTGGAGCTCTTTTGAGAGTGTGTTACGGGTTCTGGCCTGAAAGATATGTTGAAATAACATAAATCAGGCGCAGTCCCGTCAGCCTTAGTGCTGGAGCTCTTTTGACAGTGTGTTACGGGTGCTGACCTGAAAGATATGTTGAAATAACATAAATCAGGCGCAGTCCCGTCAGCCTTAGTGCTGGAGCTCTTTTGAGAGTGTGTTACGGGTGCTTACCTGAAAGATATGTTGAAATAATATAAATCAGGCGAAGCCCCGTCAGCCTTAGTGCTGGAGCTCTTTTGAGAGTGTGTTACGGGTTCTGGCCTGAAAGATATTTTGAAATAACATAAATCAGGCGCAGTCCCGTCAGCCTTAGTGCTGGAGCTCTTTTGAGAGTGTGTTACGGGTTCTGACCTGAAAGATATGTTGAAATAACATAAATCAGGCGAAGCCCCGTCAGCCTTAGTGCTGGAGCTCTTTTGAGAGTGTGTTACGGGTGCCTACCTGAAAGATATGTTGAAATAACATAAATCAGGCGCAGTCCCGTCAGCCTTAGTGCTGGAGCTCTTTTGAGAGTGTGTTACGGGTGCCTACCTGAAAGATATGTTGAAATAACATCAATCAGGCGCAGGCCTGGCAGCCTTTGTGCTGGAGCTCTTTTGAGAGTGTGTTACGGGTGCTGACCTGAAAGATGTGTTGAAATAACATAAATCAGGCCTAGCCCCATCAGCCTTTGTGCTGGAGCTCTTTTGAGAGTGTGTTACCTGGGCTGACCTGAAAGATGTGTTGAAATAACATAAATCGGGCCTAGCCCCGACAGCCTTAGTGCTGGAGCTCTTCTGAGAGTGTGTTACGGATGCTGACCTGAAAGATATGTTGAAATAACATAAATCAGGCGCAGTCCCGTCAGCCTTAGTGCTGGAGCTCTTTTGAGAGTGTGTTACGGGTGCTGACCTGAAAGATATGTTGAAATAACATAAATCAGGCGCAGTCCCGTCAGCCTTAGTGCTGGAGCTCTTTTGAGAGTGTGTTACGGGTGCTTACCTGAAAGATATGTCGAAATAACATAAATCAGGCGCAGTCCCGTCAGCCTTAGTGCTGGAGCTCTTTTGAGAGTGTGTTACGGGGGCTGACCTGAAAGATATGTCGAAATAACATAAATCAGGCGCAGTCCCGTCAGCCTTAGTGCTGGAGCTCTTTTGAGAGTGTGTTACGGGGGCTGACCTGAAAGATGTGTTGAAATAACATAAATCAGGCGCAGTCCCGTCAGCCTTAGTGCTGGAGCTCTTTTGAGAGTGTGTTACGGGTGCCTACCTGAAAGATATGTTGAAATAACATAAATCAGGCGAAGTCCCGTCGTCCTTAGTGCTGGAGCTCTTTTGAGAGAGTGTTACGGGTTCTGACCTGAAAGATATGTTGAAATAACATAAATCAGGCGAAGTCCCGTCAGCCTTAGTGCTGGAGCTCTTTTGAGAGTGTGTTACGGGTGCCTACCTGAAAGATATGTTGAAATAACATAAATCAGGCGCAGGCCTGGCAGCCTTTGTGCTGGAGCTCTTTTGAGAGTGTGTTACGGGTGCTGACCTGAAAGATGTGTTTAAATAACATAAATCAGGCCTAGCCCCGACAGCCTTAGTGCTGGAGCTCTTTTGAGAGTGTGTTACCTGGGCTGACCTGAAAGATGTGTTGAAATAACATAAATCAGGCCTAGCCCCGACAGCCTTAGTGCTGGAGCTCTTTTGAGAGTGTGTTACGGGTGCTGACCTGAAAGATATGTTGAAATAACATAAATCAGGCGCAGTCCCGTCAGCCTTAGTGCTGGAGCTCTTTTGAGAGTGTGTTACGGGTGCTGACCTGAAAGATATGTTGAAATAACATAAATCAGGCGCAGTCCCGTCAGCCTTAGTGCTGGAGCTCTTTTGAGAGTGTGTTACGGGTTCTGGCCTGAAAGATATGTTGAAATAACATAAATCAGGCGCAGCCCCGTCAGCCTTAGTGCATGAGCTCTTTTGAGAGTGTGTTACGGGTGCCTACCTGAAAGATATGTTGAAATAACATAAATCAGGCGCAGACCCGTCAGCCTAAGTGCTGGAGCTCTTTTGAGAGTGTGTTACGGGTTCTGGCCTGAAAGATATGTTGAAATAACATAAATCAGGCGCAGTCCCGTCAGCCTTAGTGCTGGAGCTCTTTTGAGAGTGTGTTACGGGTTCTGGCCTGAAAGATGTGTTGAAATAACATAAATCAGGCGCAGTTCTGTCAGCTTTAGTGCTGGAGCTCTTTTGAGAGTGTGTTACGGGTGCTGACCTGAAAGATATGTTGAAATAACATAAATCAGGCGCAGTCCCGTCAGCCTTAGTGCTGGAGCTCTTTTGAGAGTGTGTTACGGGTGCTTACCTGAAAGATATGTTGAAATAATATAAATCAGGCGCAGCCCCGTCAGCCTTAGTGCTGGAGCTCTTTTGAGAGTGTGTTACGGGTTCTGGCCTGAAAGATATGTTGAAATAACATAAATCAGGTGAAGCCCCGTCAGCCTTAGTGCTGGAGCTCTTTTGAGAGTGTGTTACGGTTGCCTACCTAAAAGATATATTGAAATAACATAAATCAGGCGCAGTCCCGTCAGCCTTAGTGCTGGAGCTCTTTTGAGAGTGTGTTACGGGTTCTGGCCTGAAAGATATGTTGAAATAACATAAATCAGGCGCAGTCCCATCAGCCTTAGTGCTGGAGCTCTTTTGAGAGTGTGTTACGGGTGCCTACCTGAAAGATATATTGTAATAACATAAATCAGGCGCAGTCCCGTCAGCCTTAGTGCTGGAGCTCTTTTGAGAGTGTATTACGGGTTCTGGCCTGAAAGATATGTTGAAATAATATAAATCAGGCGAAGCCCCGTCAGCCTTAGTGCTGGAGCTCTTTTGAGAGTCTGTTACGGGTGCTGACCTAAATGATATGTTGAAATAACATAAATCAGGCGAAGCCCCGTCAGCCTTAGTGCTGGAGCTCTTTTGAGAGTGTGTTACGGGTTCTGGCCTGAAAGATATGTTGAAATAACATAAATCAGGCGCAGTCCCGTCAGCCTTAGTGCTGGAGCTCTTTTGAGAGTGTGTTACGGGTTCTGGCCTGAAAGATATGTTGAAATAACATAAATCAGGCGCAGTGCCGTCAGCCTTATTGCTGGAGCTCTTTTGAGAATGTGTAACGGGTTCTGACCTGAAAGATATGTTGAAATAACATAAATCAGGCGCAGTCCCGTCAGCCTTAGTGCTGGAGCTCTTTTGAGAGTGTGTTACGGGTTCTGGCCTGAAAGATATATTGAAATAACATAAATCAGGTGAAGCCCCGTCAGCCTTAGTGCTGGAGCTCTTTTGAGAGTGTGTTACGGGTGCCTACCTAAAAGATATATTGAAATAACATAAATCAGGCGAAGCCCCGTCATCCTTAGTGCTGGAGCTCTTTTGAGAGTGTGTTACGGGTTCTGGCCTGAAAGATATGTTGAAATAACATAAATCAGGCGCAGTCCCGTCAGCCTTAGTGCTGGAGCTCTTTTGAGAGTGTGTTACGGGTGCCTACCTGAAAGATATGTTGAAATAACATAAATCAGGCGCAGTCCCGTCAGCCTTAGTGCTGGAGCTCTTTTGAGAGTGTGTTACGGGTTCTGGCCTGAAAGATATGTTGAAATAACATAAATCAGGCGAAGCCCCGTCAGCCTTAGTGCTGGAGCTCTTTTGAGAGTCTGTTACGGGTGCTGACCTAAAAGATGTGTTGAAATAACATAAATCAGGCCTAGCCCCGACAGCCTTAGTGCTGGAGCTCTTTTGAGAGTGTGTTACCTGGGCTGACCTGAAAGATGTGTTGAAATAACATAAATCAGGCCTAGCCCCGACAGCCTTAGTGCTGGAGCTCTTTTGAGAGTGTGTTACGGGTGCTGACCTGAAAGATGTGTTGAAATAACATAAATCAGGCGCAGTCCCGTCAGCCTTAGTGCTGGAGCTCTTTTGAGAGTGTGTTACGGGTGCCTACCTGAAAGATATGTTGAAATAACATAAATCAGGCGAAGTCCCGTCGTCCTTAGTGCTGGAGCTCTTTTGAGAGAGTGTTACGGGTTCTGACCTGAAAGATATATTGAAATAACATAAATCAGGCGAAGTCCCGTCAGCCTTAGTGCTGGAGCTCTTTTGAGAGTGTGTTACCTGGGCTGACCTGAAAGATGTGTTGAAATAACATAAATCAGGCCTAGCCCCGACAGCCTTAGTGCTGGAGCTCTTTTGAGAGTGTGTTACGGGTGCTGACCTGAAAGATGTGTTGAAATAACATAAATCAGGCGCAGTCCCGTCAGCCTTAGTGCTGGAGCTCTTTTGAGAGTGTGTTACGGGTGCCTACCTGAAAGATATGTTGAAATAACATAAATCAGGCGCAGTCCCGTCAGCCTTAGTGCTGGAGCTCTTTTGAGAGTGTGTTACGGGGGCTGACCTGAAAGATATGTCGAAATAACATAAATCAGGCCTAGCCCCGACAGCCTTAGTGCTGGTGCTCTTTTATGAGTATTACGGGCGCTGTGCCGAATGATGTGTTCTGTGAACACATATCAGGCGCAGGCCTGACAGCCATTTAATTATTTCAATTTCATTATATTTATGCAACGAAGTGTGAATAAATAAATAAAGAGTTGTAGTCCCAATTATTATAAATATTAATTTAACTTAAAATTTGATAATTGCCATTCAATACGAACTAAATAATATATCTAAAAAATACACATCGAACCTCCTCCTTAGTTCGTATATTTCAACGGTAATATATTAACTAATGGTGTATGTCTATCTATTATGTTTTTTAATGGATGGTGTAGGCAGATTTGTAAAAAATGAAATGTAATTTACTAATACGAATACTCTCAGATTAAATCTTAGACATTTGTTTAAGTCTGTTTTGTCAACAAATTGTAACAAATAGATAGATATATCATTATATAGTAAGAATATTAAAAAAAACTTTGTGTATCAAATTCCATTCTTAAATAGTATTTAGTTAATAACTTATTCCATATTGAATATTAAGATATTAAAATATAATTGACTAAAAGATCGTAGCCGTATAATATAGTTTCTCTACATTTTATTTGTTGTAAAAAAAATAAAAAACATTAATTTGACCAACCGGCTAAACAGATTTAATTAAAATTTTGAAAATCGTTTAAGTTCTTTGAGCTCGTGTGCGTTATCGTTTAAACGGAATTACCTACGAATCAGATTGTCTATGTCTACTATGCATTTCCCAAAAAGCCTATAATCTAGTTGTATCTGAGATAAGCGTTTACTTTAAACTATATGAGATCGAGCCCGATTCACAACAACATTTAGACGGTATAAAAAATTGTAGTGTTTCTGTTTTGTAATTGTATTTCCTTTCTTTAACACTAGATGAAAAGGATTTTAAAATTTGTACTGTGGTGTAGCCCTTCAGGCATGAAGGTTTAGTTTTTATTTTTTAATAACCTAAAATATAAATTAAAAAAACGTGTGTGTACTTATGTATACGCAGCGAAGCACGAAGTTATACTTCTTTGGCGTAACAAGATAAAAATCTTTTCAAAATTCTATTCTACCTTTGTAGAAAAAAACGACACTAACAATAGAAAAAAGGTATTGAATACATTAAAAGTTTTATTTTAACGCATTATCTAGTTAAATAAAGCTTATTTAAATATCACAATAAACTAAAATGTTGAGCTATGATATAAATGATAGCTAACTTCAGGGTATCGGTTTTTTGTGACGTATCGTAAAAATTCACTCTAATTATTGTTCCCTAACGCGCCAAAAGAAGTACCTATAACTTCAAAAAGTAAAAAAATCTAATTTTACAACTGTGGTGAGCCCCCATCCTTGAGAGAATAGTACCAGAGCCCAACTGAACCGCTCAGTATTCCGCGCGAATATTCGATTAGGCAAACAGAATAGTGAAAAGACTACTCAATGTACACTTTGAACAGTTCGACACTCGTGTAAATGTGTTCACTGCTATTTAAATAACATAAAGATTCACTTCTTATGTTCGCTTTCCGATAAGTTTTAGCTCATATTTGCATTAAATCAAAATTGAAAGGAGTATTTTTTATTCGTTTTATATATTATAAATTAGTAAATACACTATTTAAATTTGGACCTGCCATGCCATTCTGTTAATTGTATTGTTAATTATAATTATTCTTGACATAACGACAGAAGTAATGATTCCTACAAACAAGTATATATTGTTTATAATAACATTTACTTTAGTTTTTGGTTCGGTACGTTTATGAAAAGTCTGATTATTAAATCTCAACCGTAAAACGAATCTAGTCACTAGTTAATTAATTAGTGAAATTCACTTCGTGTGTCCAAACGTGACGTTACCATTAACAACTTTGTATTTTATTAGATACGTTTATCGAAACATAACTCTTATTAGAATTAAAATAAAGTCTAAAGTTGTCCAAATAAAATTGTATTTGGAGTGACAGGGTACAGTTAGTAATTATTTCGAAAAGTCTAGCACGACGGAATGTCCCAGAGAAAGTTCCGAACTACAAACAATGCATATTCCCAATTTCACAGTTGGCGATTGAGTGTTAAATTTTAATTATAAGTTAGTAGATTTTATTTTTGGTTACTCGAGCACCAGACATTGTGGAGCGTGATTTAATATTTCCACTAAACAAGCAAACAAGCAGATTAATTTAAAAAGTTGTCCGGGTCGTGATTGGTTTTTATACGAAGTTAAAATCGGTGAAGCGGTTTAATAATAAAAATGTACAGAAGTGTGTTACATTTTTCTATGTTCAAACATCCACGTAGTATCCTAAATCAATTGATTAGCCCAGTACAGCTTGGGGACGATCTTTGTAATTTTTCAACTTTATTTTATTTTGGTACCGACTTACCAAACCGAAACAATATTGTTTCATCGGATATTTTTCGCGTTGAGATGTAATGTTGACATATTTCAGGCACTATATTTGAAAAAAAACCAGCTGGGCCTCCGATTTCTGTATCTGTTTTGTGATAATTTGCTTTTTTTGATACATCTCCTGTGCAACTTATAAGCGGAATTGCGGATATAACGGTACAATGTTTGATGCAAAAGCATATGAAAATAGTATAGAATGGCTCTGGAAGTATAATATATGAACTATTGTTGTTTGTAATATTAATTTAATAATTAATTTATGAATGCTGTTATTAATGTATTTAAATTTGGAATATTACATTGTCTTATAGCTTGTGTTCATTTCTATTGTTCCATTTTTGAAATTTGATTAATTCGTTAAATATTAAAAAAAAATATTTTCATGGTAAAGGATAAATCATGTAATAGTGCCCGATTTACACGATTATTAGGTTGAAATACAGAAAGTTGAATTCCGGGAGTCATGAACTAGCTGACAAAGTAAACCCACAACGGGATCGAAACAATGCGAACTTCGCGTATCACCAATTATCGAACGTGCTCACTAACGACAAACGAGTAACGACTCGAATGTCGTTACGCTTCAGTGATATGATTACGAAGGGCAGCCTGTGCGTCCACCACCGGGTGCTGAGTGTCCCGGTGTTGGACGCCCAGAGGGGGATTCTCCACCGCGAACGCGTGTGGTAGATTAGATTATAGAATAGATTCTCTTTTTTCTGCACCTTCATATTTCATATGGGGAGGGGGGGATGGGCTCCGGGAGTCTCTCACCGCACGAAACGCGAGTGCAATAAGGCGAACCTATTGCATCACTTCACGCCGGTTTTCTAAGACACAGTGATACTGCCCCGGTCGTGCCTGCCCATTTGGCTGAAGCCCGAAGGCAACAGCATGGCACTCCCACTAGGAAGGGGTTGACTGATTGCGCTGATGAAATAACCTCTGTCACTGGTTATTTCACCAGTGGGCGATGGGGTCGTCACGTCCCGACGCCAAAATATTAATTAATTAAATGAAATCGAATCGAATCGAATCGAATCGAATAGAATAGAATAGAATAGAATAGAATAGAATAGAATAGAATAGAATAGAATAGAATAGAATAGAATAGAATAGAATAGAATAGAATAGAATAGAATAGAATAGAATAGAATAGAATATAATAGAATATAATATAATATAATATAATATAATATAATAGAATAGAATAGAATAGAATAGAATAGAATAGAATAGAATAGAATAGAATAGAATAGAATAGAATAGAATAGAATAGAATAGAATAGAATAGAATAGAATAGAATAGAATAGAATAGAATAGAATAGAATAGAATAGAATAGAATAGAATAGAATAGAATAGAATAGAATAGAATAGAATAGAATAGAATAGAATAGAATAGAATAGAATAGAATAGAATAGAATAGAATAGAATAGAATAGAATAGAATAGAATAGAATAGAATAGAATAGAATAGAATAGAATAGAATAGAATAGAATAGAATAGAATAGAATAGAATAGAATAGAATAGAATAGAATAGAATAGAATAGAATAGAATAGAATAGAATAGAATAGAATAGAATAGAATAGAATAGAATAGAATAGAATAGAATAGAATAGAATAGAATAGAATAGAATAGAATAGAATAGAATAGAATAGAATAGAATAGAATAGAATAGAATAGAATAGAATAGAATAGAATAGAATAGAATAGAATAGAATAGAATAGAATAGAATAGAATAGAATAGAATAGAATAGAATAGAATAGAATAGAATAGAATAGAATAGAATAGAATAGAATAGAATAGAATAGAATAGAATAGAATAGAATAGAATAGAATAGAATAGAATAGAATGGGATAGGATAGGATAGGATAGGATTCCCCCCCTCCGCGGATGGATTTACCCGCGGCTCCTAGGCTCGTCGTGCCGGGGGGGCCCAGTACCTGAAGCGACCACAGCAATGCCGTCGCAAAGGGGAAGCGAAAAAGAGGTTATACAGGCTCTGGAGAGGGCATCAGCGCCCAGCGGAGATGAGTCCGCTAGTCCCTGGCAAGCTGGAGAGATCATTTGATCTCAAAGGTGAGGCTGAGGGACCTTTGCTTTGACCTGGGCTTCGGATGCTCTCGACTCTTTCTTTCTCAACAAACATGCGGTGCAGATGTATGTATGTTCTGGGGGGCAAAACAGCATTCTTTGGTGATATGGTCAGCGTATGGTGGAGGACGCTTGACGCACGATTGGAGGAGAGGCCTAATTGGGCAATAAGAGGAAGGAAACCTTGATACAAAAATCCCCTAACGTTCGGCGCTGATGAACGTGGCGTCGGACACCTAATCCCCTCTTTATGAGGAATTGAGGTCGTTGGCGGGCAGGTCAATGCCTAGCGCCAAAAAAAAACGCGTCCCCGGATAAATAAAATTGGTGTAAAAAATTAATAGTTATAAATATCTACATAGGAAGTTGGCTTTAAATGTTTAAATAGATAAATATTAAATACTGATTTAAATCATAAAGCCGTAAAATATCTTTTTGGCGTTTATTAAAATATAAACCTTTTAAGAACGTCTCACAGCGAGCCGAGAGCGGCTGTAAATCCAAGAGTTCATATTTTACTTTTACATCGTTTTTGTTTGTGTCATTAGCTGCATAGATAATAGATTCGAGATATTATATATAGCCCGAAGTTATTTAATTCGCTAAATTAATATTGACGACATAATTTTTTTTTTTTTTTATAGAACGGGGGGCAAACGGGCAGGAGGCTCACCTGATGTTAAGTGATACCGCCGCCCATGGACACTCTCAATGCCAGAGGGCTCGCGAGTGCGTTGCCGGCCTTTTAAGAATTGGTACGCTCTTTTCTTGAAGGACCCTAAGTCGAATTGGTTCGGAAATACTTAAGTGGGCAGTACAATACGGGTGGAATTTCGTATTCTGTCTCGACGTCCGATGATGAAATTCAGCTGCAGGTATTAATCCGAACCACTCCTCTGAACACTCTCCATGGTAAATGCGGTAGAAGATGCAGAGTGACCCCACATCTCTACGCAACGCCAAAGGATCAAGCCGCTCGGAGAGGGATTGGTCGTCGACGATTCGAACCGCTCTGCGTTGTATACGGTCAAGTGGAAGGAGCTGGTACTGGGGAGTCCCCGCCCAGAGGTGAGAGCAGTACTCCATGTGGGGCCGAATTTGCGCTTTATATAGTTGCATGCGGTGGCCCGGAGTGAGCACACCAAGCTTTTTGGAGGCTAATTTAGCCTTTCCCTCCAAGTGACCGCGAAACTGAACGTCGTTTGATATGTCAACGCCAAGTATTCCAATGCTGGCTGAGGCTTTAAGAAGAGTGTTTTCGAAAAGAGGAGTAGCGACAAAGGTAGTAGTTAATTTCACATAATATGTGAAATTAACTGTGAAATTAACTGTTTACATGTATCCAAATTCGAAACATTCTGTTTCAGTATTATGACATGAATTTAAAACACCGCGCATATGTTATCTGCAATTAAGTAAAACATTATTATCGACTGCTGTGATGGCACTACGGCTACTTCAAAGTCCGCAACTATTTTTGATACAATGGTTACTTTGAGATGTACATTTGAAATAAATTTTGGTTATTTTATTTAAAATCAACCTTTGAATTAAATAAATCGCTCGCCGCTACGCTTTCCTGAGCGCATGCCCGTATTCATAACAATGCTTAGAAAAATTATTTGCTATGAACCGTAGCATCCTTTACCCTCTATGGGCTCTACGATACAACGAGATTTACTTAATTACAAACAGTACCTATATAAAATCAATTACTCTAGCTTGGTGGTTTTTTATATATATTTTTATTTGTTACCAAACAAAACAATTATATCTCTACAGAGTATAAAATGTTCCATTTGTACGCTTTGATCTTCTAAAATACACTTTCTACTAACTAGTATTCCATATTAATTATAAAAAATGCATTTATTAACTATACTAATTTTTTCTTTAACAGTAGTAGTAATACTAAAATCATTCCTTTACACGTAACGTTTAAGACACATATGGCAAAAAACCTACATCTCTGGTGAACATTTTACCAACACAAATATGGAAATATGTATGTATTGCTTGAATTATTAGCCATAAATATGTATGATCTGAAAAAATGGAAGATTTAATGAATGCAACATGGAAACAATTTGACTGATATATAAATCACGTATCTCCATACCAAGTAAGCAATCTGACAGATGCTCAATCTTTTCTAGCATTAAAAAACGCCACAACCAAGTCACCTTTTTAATTATATTCAACTGTGAGCGATAAACAATTTCGTATGAGAATATTGGAGTTTACTCCTTAAGAAACGATTATAATTAAAAATATAAATATAATATATGGAAATTATAAATATAAATGATTTATCAATATATGCGTCGTAAAAACTATCATATCTACGTATATAGCAGAGCTTGCGTGGTACGGAGGGGGCCAAAGTTTACGATAGAAACCGTCACGTAATTCTCTAGTTTTTCTTTCTAAATTGTTAAAACTAACATTATATTTAAGAGATTTTCTTTCAAACTGTACGTCGTATATCTTGTGAGCTTATTGCAATGTTGGTACAAGAATCTTTTAGCTGACACTTTGAGTTAAACTTGTTTTATTTTAATAGGTTGGTGTCATGACACCTTGGGTGAAAAAGCCTTTAAAATTTATATATTATACTATTGATAGACACGTTTTCATTGCTTAAAGTATATTATGTGTTCCGTTTGACGTCCGAGGTCCATTATGAGAGTACATCGTTTCCGTTTCCGCCCAAATCGCTAGTATCCGACCTTTTCCCACCACGTGTCACCGCCGCCAGCGCCCAGCGTTTGAAACTGGAACTAACTTTTTACCTCGCTAAAGCAAGCCGCCAGAATTCTTGTTCATTGTTGCGTCGGTTTTCGTCTTGCACAGTCGCTAGTGCATACTTAAAAACGAATCAGTATATTCAAAGTTATATCGACCTAATATTTATTTTCAAAGTGGAAATAATTATTTCGTAAAATGGTAAACTCGGTTTTCACATTAAGAAAAGTGAAAGTGCTAAAATCGGTGTAAATGACGTGTTGGCCACGCGGTCAAACGTGCCTCACCCGCGCTTTACAAAGCCAATTGTCGCAGTTATTGGTGAGTCACCTTAATAATACTTTTTTACAATTATGCTGCGTCGTCTAGCATGTTAAATATAGTGACCGAATCTAATAATGCAAACCTACACGACCCATTTTTGAACCATGCGGCTGTATTTAAAGATATTGCGCATTTAGACGTGTCGGTTCAAGAACCTCGGAGTTATAAATTATAATATTAATTTAAATGCAGAGGTTTTTACATTTCTGATTTGAACTGTGTACGTCATATTGATATACAAAAGAAATACGTTGCTTTTCCTGCTTTTACCGATTTAAAAATGAGTTTATCAATAAAGCGTTACGTAGCGTTTTAGTGGTCTTCAGTCGAACGCGGTTCTTAATTTAAATTCTATACATAATAAATTGCAAGAATGTATTGGTCAAACTTGCTACTTGTCATTGCAAGTTCTTTGCGAATGAATGGGCGGTTAGGAATTGGGTCATTTGAAACGATATCGACGCTTGAAAGGCAAAAATATCTAAGCGACAAAAATACCTAAAATGAGTTCTATATACCATTCGAATCGTTTACAACGCATTTCATGTCGCTTAGATGGGTCCAACTCATGGGCTAGTTCAGGTTGAGGATTGTTTAAAAATAATACTTTTTTTATGCTGATATATATTTTGATATAGATTATTCACAAATATTCCTTCATTTACGTTCGCTAAATATGGAATTATTTAGTTTCTAATTTGTTGAAAAAAAAAGAAAAGTTTTAAAATGTCCCCTTCTGTGGACTGTTCGTGAACGTGGTAAGCACATTTTGACAAATTCTGTTCTTAATTAACAAGTGTTTAATTCATAATAAATATTAATTATCGATAATATGTATACTGAATGTTAAAATGTTACCAAGTTATTAAATATATATCTTGCTAAACCTACACAATTAGCAATAAACAGTTGGTTACGCAAAATCACGTCTTTTCTGTAGACCTAAAATTCAATCGATTTTATCGAGCTAACTCAAAATACTATTTCACAATTATTTTTTTGTACTGGCCACACTACACGGCTGGCGTTTGCCAGTTTGGATTGAGTAACTGAGCGCTCGTAGTTTATTACAACAGTTTTTGTAAATTTTACAAAACCTTTAGGCCACAACTTTATTTTTTTCTGAAGACATAATGTGTGCGTTCAGAAATTTATTTTTTGTAAAATGTCTACAAAGTGCAGGTACCGTTATTTTTTTATTTTTTTTCTTTTCTTTTCTTTTCTTTTCTTTTCTTTTCTTTTCTTTTCTTTTCTGTTCTGTTCTGTTCTGTTCTGTTCTGTTCTGTTCAATTTAATCTAATGTAATCTAATTTAATTTAATCTAATCTAATGTAATCTAATTTAATTTTATTTTGTTGTTGGCTAAATAAGCAACATTTTGTTGTACCACTAACTACTTATAGAGTCAAGTATTGTGTAGCCGACAGTCCGTTTCTACGGTCCACTGTAAATCTGGAATTTAGGAAATTGCTAGGCAACGTTTACTATTGTTCTGGCCAAATAATCTATATATAAAAGAAAGTCGGCTGGACCGATTGCCATGGTTTTTGATTTGTTGGATTTGTTTCCGTCCAGAATAGCAGAATACATCTTAAAAACAATGAAAACTCGATATGTGTTATGAATACTTAATCATTTCAAAAAATGCTGATTTATATTACATGTCAAACATTTGTTGTCCAATCCTGTCAAATAGTGTAACAACTATTTTTTGTTGTTGGAGCTTATAGCCTGGTTGCTGAGACCTTTAGGCCACAACTTTATTTTTTTCTGAAGACATAATGTGTGCGTTCAGAAATTTATTTTTTGTAAAATGTCTACAAAGTGCAGGTACCGTTATTTTTTTATTTCTTTTCTTTTCTTTTCTTTTCTTTTCTTTTCTTTTCTTTTCTTTTCTTTTCTTTTCTTTTCTTTTCTTTTCTTTTCTTTTCTTTTCTTTTCTTTTCTTTTCTTTTCTTTTCTTTTCTTTTCTTTTCTTTTCTTTTCTTTTCTTTTCTTTTCTGTTCTGTTCTGTTCTGTTCTGTTCTGTTCTGTTCAATTTAATCTAATGTAATCTAATTTAATTTAATCTAATGTAATCTAATTTAATTTAATTTTGTTGTCGGCTAAATAAGCAACATTTTGTTGTACCACTAACTACTTATAGATTCAAGTATTGTGTAGCCGACAGTCCGTTTCTACAGTCCACTGCAAATCTGGAATTTAGGAAATTGCTAGGCAACGTTTACTATTGTTCTGGCCAAATAATCCATATATAAAAGAAAGTCGGCTGGACCGATTGCCATGGTTTTTGATTTGTAGGATTTGTTTCCATCCAGAATACATTTTTCTTTTCTGTTCTGTTCTGTTCTGTTCTGTTCAATTCTGTTCAATTTAATCTAATGTAATCTAATTTAATTTAATTTTGTTGTCGGCTAAATAAGCAACATTTTGTTGTACCACTAACTACTTATAGAGTCAAGTATTGTGTAGCCGACAGTCCGTTTCTACGGTCCACTGTAAATCTGGAATTTAGGAAATTGCTAGGCAACGTTTACTATTGTTCTGGCCAAATAATCTATATATAAAAGAAAGTCGGCTGGACCGATTGCCATGGTTTTTGATTTGTTGGATTTGTTTCCGTCCAGAATAGCAGAATACATCTTAAAAACAATGAAAACTCGATATGTGTAATGATTACTTACTCATTTCAATAAATGCTGATTCTTATTACATGTCAAACATTTGTTGTCCAATCCTGTCAAATAGTGTAACAACTATTTTTTGTTGTTGGAGCTTATAGCCTGGTTGCTGAGACCTTTAGGCCACAACTTTATTTTTTTCTGAAGACATAATGTGTGCGTTCAGAAATTTATTTTTTGTAAAATGTCTACAAAGTGCAGGTACCGTTATTTTTTTATTTCTTTTCTTTTCTTTTCTTTTCTTTTCTTTTCTTTTCTTTTCTTTTCTTTTCTTTTCTTTTCTTTTCTTTTCTTTTCTTTTCTTTTCTTTTCTTTTCTTTTCTTTTCTTTTCTTTTCTTTTCTTTTCTTTTCTTTTCTTTTCTTTTCTTTTCTTTTCTTTTCTTTTCTTTTCTTTTCTGTTCTGTTCTTTCTTTTCTGTTCTGTTCTGTTCTGTTCTGTTCAATTTAATCTAATGTAATCTAATTTAATTTAATCTAATGTAATGTAATCTAATTTAATTTAATTTTGATGTCGGCTAAATAAGCAACATTTTGTTGTACCACTAACTACTTATAGAGTCAAGTATTGTGTAGCCGACAGTCCGTTACTACAGTCCACTGCAAATCTGGAATTTAGGCAATTGCTAGGCAACGTTTACTATTGTTCTGGCCAAATAATCTATATATAAAAGAAAGTCGGCTGAACCGATTGCTATGGTTTTTTAATTTGTTGGATTTGTTTCCGTCCAGAATAGCAGAATACATCTTAAAAACAATGAAAACTCGATATGTGTAATGAATACTTAATCATTTCAATAAATGCTGATTTTTATTACATGTCAAACATTTGTTGTCCAATCCTGTCAAATAGTGTAACAACTATTTTTTGTTGTTGGAGCTTATAGCCTGGTTGCTGAGACCTTTAGGCCACAACTTTATTTTTTTCTGAAGACATAATGTGTGCGTTCAGAAATTTATTTTTTGTAAAATGTCTACAAAGTGCAGGTACCGTTATTTTTTAATTTTTTTCTTTTCTTTTCTTTTCTTTTCTTTTATTTTCTGTTCTGTTCTGTTCTGTTCTGCTCTTTTATTTTCTTTTCTTTTCTTTTCTTTTCTTTTCTGTTCTTTCTTTTCTTTTCTATTCTGTTCTGTTCAATTTAATCTTATGTAATCTAATTTAATTTAATCTAATGTAATCTAATTTAATTTAATTTTGTTGTCGGCTAAATAAGCAACATTTTGTTGTACCACTAACTACTTATAGAGTCAAGTATTGTGTAGCCGACAGTCTGTTTCTACAGTCCACTGCAAATCAGGAATTTAGGAAATTGCTAGGCAACGTTTACTATTGTTCTGGCCAAATAATCCATATATAAAAGAAAGTCGGCTGGACCGATTGCCATGGTTTTTGATTTGTAGGATTTGTTTCCGTCCAGAATACATTTTTCTTTTCTGTTCTGTTCTGTTCTGTTCTGTTCAATTCTGTTCAATTTAATCTAATGTAATCTTATTTAATTTAATCTAATGTAATCTAATTTAATTTAATTTTGTTGTCGGCTAAATAAGCAACATTTTGTTGTACCACTAACTACTTATAGAGTCAAGTATGGTGTAGCCGACAGTCCGTTTCTACGGTCCACTGTAAATCTGGAATTTAGGAAATTGCTAGGCAACGTTTACTATTGTTCTGGCCAAATAATCTATATATAAAAGAAAGTCGGCTGGACCGATTGCCATGGTTTTTGATTTGTTGGATTTGTTTCCGTCCAGAATAGCAGAATACATCTTAAAAACAATGAAAACTCGATATGTGTTATGAATACTTAATCATTTCAAAAAATGCTGATTTTTATTACATGTCAAACATTTGTTGTCCAATCCTGTCAAATAGTGTAACAACTATTTTTTGTTGTTGGAGCTTATAGCCTGGTTGCTGAGACCTTTAGGCCACAACTTTATTTTTTTCTGAAGACATAATGTGTGCGTTCAGAAATTTATTTTTTGTAAAATGTCTACAAAGTGCAGGTACCGTTATTTTTTATTTCTTTTCTTTTCTTTTCTTTTCTTTTCTTTTCTTTTCTTTTCTTTTCTTTTCTTTTCTTTTCTTTTCTTTTCTTTTCTTTTCTTTTCTTTCTTTTCTTTTCTGTTCTGTTCTGTTCTGTTCTGTTCTGTTCAATTTAATCTAATGTAATCTAATTTAATTTAATTTTGTTGTCGGCTAAATAAGCAACATTTTGTTGTACCACTAACTACTTATAGAGTCAAGTATTGTGTAGCCGACAGTCCGTTTCTACAGTCCACTGCAAATCTGGAATTTAGGCAATTGCTAGGCAACGTTTACTATTGTTCTGGCCAAATAATCTATATATAAAAGAAAGTCGGCTGAACCGATTGCTATGGTTTTTTAATTTGTTGGATTTGTTTCCGTCCAGAATAGCAGAATACATCTTAAAAACAATGAAAACTCGATATGTGTAATGAATACTTAATCATTTCAATAAATGCTGATTTTTATTACATGTCAAACATTTGTTGTCCAATCCTGTCAAATAGTGTAACAACTATTTTTTGTTGTTGGAGCTTATAGCCTGGTTGCTGAGACCTTTAGGCCACAACTTTATTTTTTTCTGAAGACATAATGTGTGCGTTCAGACATTTATTTTTTGTAAAATGTCTACAAAGTGCAGGTACCGTTATTTTTTAATTTTTTTCTTTTCTTTTCTTTTCTTTTCTTTTATTTTCTGTTCTGTTCTGTTCTGTTCTGTTCTGCTCTTTTCTTTTCTTTTCTTTTCTTTTCTTTCTTTTCTTTTCTATTCTGTTCTGTTCAATTTAATCTAATGTAATCTAATTTAATTTAATCTAATGTAATCTAATTTAATTTAATTTTGTTGTCGGCTAAATAAGCAACATTTTGTTGTACCACTAACTACTTATAGAGTCAAGTATTGTGTAGCCGACAGTCCGTTTCTACAGTCCACTGCAAATCAGGAATTTAGGAAATTGCTAGGCAACGTTTACTATTGTTCTGGCCAAATAATCCATATATAAAAGAAAGTCGGCTGGACCGATTGCCATGGTTTTTGATTTGTAGGATTTGTTTCCGTCCAGAATACATTTTTCTTTTCTGTTCTGTTCTGTTCTGTTCTGTTCTGTTCTGTTTAATTCTGTTCAATTTAATCTAATGTAATCTAATTTTATTTTATTTTGTTGTCGGCTAAATAAGCAACATTTTGTTGTACCACTAACTACTTATAGAGTCAAGTATTGTGTAGCCGACAGTCCGTTTCTACGGTCCACTGTAAATCTGGAATTTAGGAAATTGCTAGGCAACGTTTACTATTGTTCTGGCCAAATAATCTATATATAAAAGAAAGTCGGCTGGACCGATTGCCATGGTTTTTGATTTGTTGGATTTGTTTCCGTCCAGAATAGCAGAATACATCTTAAAAACAATGAAAACTCGATATGTGTAATGATTACTTACTCATTTCAATAAATGCTGATTCTTATTACATGTCAAACATTTGTTGTCCAATCCTGTCAAATAGTGTAACAACTATTTTTTGTTGTTGGAGCTTATAGCCTGGTTGCTGAGACCTTTAGGCCACAACTTTATTTTTTTCTGAAGACATAATGTGTGCGTTCAGAAATTTATTTTTTGTAATATGTCTACAAAGTGCAGGTACCGTTATTTTTTTATTTCTTTTCTTTTCTTTTCTTTTCTTTTCTGTTCTGTTCTGTTCTTTTCTGTTCTGTTCTGTTCTTTTCTTTTCTTTTCTTTACTTTTCTTTTCTGTTCTTTTCTGTTCTTTTCTTTTCTTTTCTATTCCTTTCTTTTCTTTTCTTTTCTTTTATTTTCTGTTCTGTTCTGTTCTGTTCTGTTCAATTCTGTTCAATTTAATCTAATGTAATATAATTTAATTTAATTTTGTTGTCGGCTAAATAAGCAACATTTTGTTGTACCTCTAACTACTTATAGAGTCAAGTATTGTGTAGCCGACAGTCCGTTTCTACGGTCCACTGCAAATCTGTAATTTAGGAAATTGCTAGGCAACGTTTACTATTGTTCTGGCCAAATAATCTATTTATAAAAGAAAGTCGGCTGGACCGATTGCCATGGTTTTTGATTTGTTGGATTTGTTTCCGTCCAGAATAGCAGAATACATCTTAAAAACAATGAAAACTCGATATGTGTTATGAATACTTAATCATTTCAAAAAATGCTGATTTTTATTACATGTCAAACATTTGTTGTCCAACCCTGTCAAATAGTGTAACAACTATTTTTTGTTGTTGGAGCTTATAGCCTGGTTGCTGAGACCTTTAGGCCACAACTTTATTTTTTCTGAAGACATAATGTGTGCGTTCAGAAATTTATTTTTTGTAAAATGTCTACAAAGTGCAGGTACTGTTATTTTTTTATTTCTTTTCTTTTCTTTTCTTTTCTTTTCTTTTCTTTTCTTTTCTTTTCTTTTCTTTTCTTTTCTTTTCTTTTCTTTTCTTTTCTTTTCTTTTCTTTTCTTTTCTGTTCTGTTCTGTTCTGTTCTGTTCTTTTCTTTTCTTTTCTGTTCTGTTCTGTTCTTTTCTTTTCTGTTCTGTTCTTTTCTTTTTCTGTTATAATTGTATGTTTTAGACATTAATTCTCGAAAATTATTTATTAATTAATCACATCAGTTAATATTAATTAATATCAACTGATGTGAATGAGGATATCCATAACCAGACTTTACTCTTGATCGAAGATATGTGTTACCTTATGTGCGGCAGTTTGTTAGTTAGGTTAGGAATGCCAGATCGCGGAACACGGAAAAACGCATTTTATAGAGAATTGGAACGTGAACGTGAATATGATCCACATGAACTAATCCAATCAGTTCAAACGAATGTACCTCTGTTGAATCCTAAGCAGTGGGAAGTCTATGATACACTGATTAATGCAATTGATGATGTAAATGGCGGCTTATTTTTTTTTATGCCCCCGGTGGAACTAGGAAGACATTTCTCATGTCATTGATTTTAGCCACTGTACGTGCGAGATTCGAAATTGCGGTAGCAATTGCTTCTTCTGGAATAGCGGCCACATTGTTAGACGGATGCCGTACGGCTCACTCAGCGTTAAAATTGCCATTAAACCTTCAAACTACTGAACAACGGACATGTAACAATTCAATCCATATTTGTGCTGCAGAAGCGGGCCGTTCGGGGTATTTGTTGTGTTTCTCCGAGGGAGTCGGTACGGAATAAGTTTAAGGAATTAAATATTATGACACTATCTGGTCAATATATTCTTGAAGCCTTGTTGTATGTCCAAAAAAATAAACGATTTTAAAACAAATGGTGACTTTCACCAGTATAATACGCGAAATAGAACTAATTTGAGTGTACGACCAACTAGGCTCCAAAAGATAAACCACTCCTTACATGGAAATTGTATTCGTTTTTACAACAAACTCCCAAGCGAAATTAGAGAATTATCACTAAACAAATTCAAAGCCCTCGTTAAACGAAAATTAATCAACAAAGCATTTTATAAATTTGAGGACTACTTAAATAATCCTAATCCTTGGGATTGATTTGCTCCAGTTCAAACAATTTGTATGACAATACTTGGCGATTAAAGAGAGTGGCGGAAAATTTCTTGCCAGTTCTTCTTACCCGCTCTACGCCCTTGACTTGCGAACTGGTAGTAAATGTAAATTTACGATTAATTTAACTTGACGATTCAAAAGTGTACTTGGTTACCCACTTGAATAAAGATATTTTGAGTTTGAGTTTAACATTTCGAAACACTCCGCAATGGCCAAAGTTTTAGTAGCATCAAAAATCATCATATGGGACGAATGCACAATGGCGCACAAACGCGCATTGGAAGCACTAGACCGAACATTAAAAGATCTGCGCAATGACTCGAGATGTTTTGGTGGTGCAATGATTTTATTATCTGGTGATTTCCGACAAACACTACCAGTCATTCCAAGATCTACTACTGCCGACGAAATAAACGCTTGCCTCAAAGCATCAAATCTGTGGCGTAAAGAAACTTCAACTGTCTGTAAATATGAGAGTTGCATTGTTGAACGATCTATCTGCTGATGATTTCTCGAAGCAATTGCTGACTATCGGTAATGGCCGTGTTCCTGTTGACAAATCGAGCAGTTTGATTTCATTTCTTCCAAATTTTTGCAATTTTGTATCATCAAAAGACGAGCTTATCAACAAAGTATTCCCGGATATCATTGCTTACCACAAAAATACTAAATGGTTAAGTGAGCGAGCAATTTTGGCCGCTAAAAATAAAGATGTAAAGAAAGAAAGAAAATGACCTCAATTTTATAATTCAAAATCAAATCGTAGGTAGGTACTCTGAATTCATTCAAATCTATCGACTGTGTAACAGACGAAGAAGAAGCCACTAATTATCCAACTGAATTTTTAAACTCCTTGGATGTGCCTGGTTTACCACCGCACAATTTAAAACTTAAAGTTGGCTCGGTAGTCATCATGCTTAGAAAATTAAACCAACCAAAACTGTGTAATGGAACGCGTTTGGTGATAAGAAAACTGATGAGCAATGTGATTCACGCGTCGATACTTAAAGGAAAATTTAAAGATGAGGAAGTTCTTATTCCAAGGATTCCGATGATCCCAACGTATATGCCCTTTGAGTTTAAACGAATTCAATTCCCGATTCGTCTTGCCTTTGCCATGACAATCAACAAATCACAGGGCCAATCCTTGACTATTTCTGGCCTCAATCTAGAAAATGCATGTTTTTCTCATGGTCAATTGTACGTGGCATGCTCACGTGTCGGCAAACCATCCGCTTTATTTGTTCTTGCGCCTGACCAAAAAACAAAGAATGTCGTTTACCACAAAGTGCTTGAATGAAGGTCCTATTAATGAATTAATCCGAGTTTTTTTTTTTTCCCAATCTGCACAACATAGTTTTCTGACATGAGTTTGAAGTACTTAATTATTATTTTTTATTTTTACTCTTATTCTGTATGTATGTTTTCATCATCATTCATCATAATAAAATACTTTTTTGTTTCTATCTATATAAATATATTATTTTGTATCATTGTTTTACGTTCATCAAAGCCTAAATTAGTTCAGGTAAAAAGTAACACGACATTCATTGACTGTAAGGCGGTACAAAGTTCGCCGGGTCAGCTAGTATTATATAATTGTAATCGTTGTCTTATATGGTGAAAAAATATATAATCGTAATAACGAAATGTTTAAATTAATACCTTTTTGTGCTTTTTATCTTTATCACTAAATGTTTGGTTCAGAATATTCTGTTATCAGATAATCGGTAAAAATGCGAGAAACCCATAAAATTGTTCACGTTTCGACAATTTACAAATGGCAGGATGCCCGCTGGGCATAGAATGACTACACACTAGCGACGGACAAACCGCTCTTTTTTAATTAGTAAAATGAATTTAATTGATTTGTTATTGATAAAGCTAGTCGTTACATCATAAAAGCAAACTATTCTCTATACACTATAGAACATATCGTTCTATTTTGGGCGTTTATTATTTTTATTTTGACATTTTATGGAATGGAATGGAATTGAACAAGGGTTTTTTTTTTAAGGGTATTTCAACAAGAACTTTGTTTTTCAATTGTGGCCACACCGAGAACGTGATAGTTTTGACATTTAGTTTTTGGCGGTATTCGTAGCAGGTGCTTTGGCAATTATTACAATGAATTCAATTTCGCTCGAAAATCGCATTAAAATAATTCAAATCCACTATAAAAATGGTGGTTCTGTTAAAGTTACATTTCGTAAAATTCGTGATATTTTCGGCCAGCATAATCGTCCTTCTGAGACCGCTGTTAAGAATTTGGTCGCGAAATTTGAGTCGACAGGCTCGGTACAAAATGTGCCAACACCAACACGTGTTCGACCGGGTCGTTCAACAGAAAACATCGCCGCCGTGAGCCACAGTGTTGAAGAAGATCAAAATTTGTCAATTTCACGACGTTCTCAACAATTGGGGTTATCCAAAAGCACAACATGGCGAATTTTGCGAAAGGATTTGGCTTTGAAGCCTTACAAGATTCAACTGGTGCAGGAATTAAAGCTGATCGACCTTTCAAATCGCCGCAGATTCGCTCAGTTCATTCAGGAACAACCTGCTGGTTTTTCTGAAAAAATCATTTTTTCAGACGAAGCCCATTTTCATTTGTCAGGGTACGTCAACAAGCAAAATTGTCGCATTTGGGCTTCTGAAAATCCTAAAGCAATTATTGAGAAGGCTTTGCATACTCAACGTGTTACTGTGTGGTGCACTATGTGGTCTGGAGGCGTGATTGGGCCGTTTTTTTTCGAAGATGAGGCTGGAAATGCGGTAACAGTCAATGGATCACGGTATCGCGAGATGTTAACCACTAAATTTTGGCCTATTATTGATGACATGGATATCACTGAAATGTGGTTTCAACAGGACGGTGCCACATGTCACACAGCCAATGAAACGATCAATTTATTGCAAACCAAATTTCCCGAGCGCATAATTTCGCGAAATTCAGCTGTTAAGTGGCCAGCCAGATCGTGTGATTTAACACCACTGGATTATTTTTTGTGGGGCTATGTTAAAGACAGAGTCTATACGGAGCCAATCGAATCGATTGCAGCCTTAAAACTCAAAATCCGTGATGTCATTAACGAAATAGACCCTCCATTTTGCCAAAAAGTGATTAAAAATTTTGATGAAAGAATCAACATCTGTCAGCGTGGTCGTGGTGGACATTTGCCAGATATTATTTTTCATTCATAATTGCCAAACTTTTCTCTTTGTAATACAATAAAAATTTTATTCATTTTCCTCTAAATTCTTTGTTTTATTTTGTTTTAGAAAACAAAGTTCTTGTTGAAAAACCAAAGAACAGGAAGCAAATGGGCAGGGGGCTTACCTGATGATAAGTGATATCCCATGACACTCTCAATGCCAGAGTTTGCCAAGAATGCCGGTTATGAATTGGTACGCCGTTTTCTTAAAGAACGCACTACCACGACAAATAGCTGGTTCCACAGCAGTGGTGGCAAAAGAACAAAGAATGTTTTTTAAGACATAACTTTTAAACTATTGCTAAAATTTAGTCAAAGTTTTCTAATTAAGTCATATTATTATGTGTTAAACTTGGACGGAGATATCAGAATTAAAACGCTGCCCGTATGTTGTGTCTTTATTGTATATTTATTAGGACGCCATGTCCACATAGCGGTTATTCGGGGCTAATTCGGGGACTGTTCAATCATGCAGTCTTTACACCAACGTTTCTGTCATCCCTTTATGTAATTTACAATTTCGTCCTGTTTTTCCCTTTTACACAATTTCCCTTTTACACCTATAATTTTAATAAAAATACCATATATGTACTATGAAATACTCGTTACGAAATAGATTACCATGAGAACACGAAATTACGGGAGCCTTACAAAAATTGTTCAAAGAGTATGGTACTGTAATCTGGTCGCCACATTACCAAATTCATACTGATACCATTGAGACACTTCACTTTTTCATAGAAATCGTACTATACTTGCGTGGTCTATTGCAAACGTACGAGGCTTAGACTATTTGCAGTTACATAGTACATACCCTAAAACTCCGACGTGACTTTATTTACCTTGTTTATTAATATAAAGTACTTAATTTAATACTCATACTGACCTTCTTGGTAAATTTTCCTTTCTTTGTAATCCTAGAGTTACTAGTAACAAGTCTTTTTACGTACGGCTCACTAATCCGCTAATTTTAAGGCTCGCTCAATAAGTCAATTACCAATATTAATAAACAAAAACCAATGGTGCTACAACCTTCTAGGCCTGGGCCTCAGATTGCTGAATCTGTTTATGTATTTGTTTTTCTAATAGGCAATTAGACCTGACACATGCTGCCGACTATTTGGGTCTAAAGCAAGGTTCCTTTGCCTCACGAGCAAGTGCTAAACAGACGACAGACGATAGTACGAGTGTGCACATGAATAGAAAGTGCATTGGAGCACAGCCGAGCTGATGGTTAACCTACTGTTTGACCACTGGCCCGCCCGAAGTATAATGTAATACTTAATAATAAATTCTGAATATCACAACTTTTAAATGAATATAAAATACTGCATTCGCACAATAATTAGAAATTAGGATACAGTTCTGAATACACGTTTTAATTGCTTTGCTTTGTTACATTAGTTTTGTCTAAATAATGTCTTTAATAGTCTTGCGCTTACCTTATCTACTTTTTGCTCATAGAGGTTGCCTTGAAAGCAAATAGGCCACCAGTTGCTCTCTTTTTTATTTAATTTTACTATATTTCTTTATACTTGCAAGTTTTAATAAAAAAATAAAATGAATAATTTATAACATTCAAAGAGTATTAAAGGTTTTAGTTCAATAATATTTTCTATATTTATGTATAATGTCTGCAACATTTTCCACTTTCAATACTTTTCTTACGCGGTCCTTGACTTGTAATATAAGACAATTGTAGTAATAATAAAGATAAACTTCAATTTTATAAGCTATGTATTAAGTTTGGCATAAGTGTGTAAACGTATGTTGCTTTGTTTTAGGCAAGTGTCAGTAAACCTTTTGTCATAGATTTTTGGATCTGAGACATGTTTGCTCACGTCTAAGCACACATCGATTGATACCCAATCGAGAGTCAAATGCACTACGGCAGGTCTTACAATCGTATGCCCTCAGTCACTGCTCATAATTTATATTTAAATATCTTAAAAAGTTTAAACCTTTACCCAAAAGGGGTCCATTCTGCAGAATACGAAGTAATGGAAATAATAATAAATAACATAGACAAAGACAAATCATCATGGATGTTACCATCTGATTTGTAATTTTTATAGTACGGAATTAAAGTGTCTTTATTATTATCTTAAAAAGGTTAGGCGTTTGCAGATCTTTGTAATATAATTTATATTGAATTAATCAAAATAATGTTTGGATCCAACTGAGCTAGGAAGGCTTACTATTATTAAGGTTGGATAGTTCTAATAGTAAAGACAAAGATAAAATTTTTCTCTTTGTCTTTGCAATTTACATTAAAAAACCTCAAAGCTATGTAGTCCTCACTGTCGGTACCAGTATCGATTCAGGTTCACACAACCTCTTATATTAAGAAATATGAAATAATTATAGAAATGCACGAATTATACGCGCACGTTGCAATTGTCGTTCTAATTAGCCACTTAGGTTAATGCGTGACAGAATCATCAATTTTTTGCACTTTTTGGACTGACAGCGATTAGGCACAAAAAGGCATTTCAATTTTTTATTCAGCACAGGTATGGAAATCTAAAAAATTTCAGACGAGAGCGTCAAGATTGAAACAAATCATTGAACTTCGAATGAAATCAATTCTTCAAAAAGTTGTGTGATCCGATCATATCCGTCACCTCGCGTGTTATATTAAGGCTTTATTTAATATTTGTTCGTTGCCAATCTCCTAAGTGCTTGCTACTTTGACGGATCACGGGGACTTGAGATAACTCTGTTTTACTCTTTTTTCGTCTAAGTTTTTGAACTTGTGGTTGTGATTTTTTTCAAGAATGAGGGATTTGTTTTAGAGATACAAATATTTATCTTGGTGACAATATGTCGGTTAATTAAGAAGTATGATACGATGGCGCGATCAGTGCCTTCTTTACCAACTGCGTCACACTTTCTGCGGCACATAACCTTTTTTTATGTGTTCGCAAACTCCATGCGTCAGTAATAAATAAGTAAAATTGTTGGAATTGAACAAAATTTAATTTTTTTCACTTTTTTACTTATAACTCTTGAATTTTGGCTTTTTGATAAAAAGTCACCCAGACATAATTGTAGGCAAAGCGATTTGCTACAAAATATGTCCTTACAAATTTTTTGTACAATGGATAGTTAAGGAAATATAGCCAAAAACGTGTTTTCACCCCTTTATCCAAGATGGCGGCCGGGGGACAAGTGTGCCAACCCCACAAACATGGGTTTAAGCTTGTAGTGACCCCCCTACATGTCCCATAAATAAAATTGCGTCCTCTAACAAATGTTCAGCAAATGTAACATTTCAATGGACTAATATTCATATTTTATTTATTGCAATGTAGAAAACTTTGGGCTATCAAATAGCTTTATCATTCATTTCACCCTTTTGGATTTTCCCGAGAATTCGTCCTAGCCTAGAACCATCAATCTAGAAATGTGAAAGCCATAATTAGCCAAAATTTTCAAATTCCTAAACTAGTGTTAAAATCACTATAGTTAAAGTAGCATATATGGGCATAAGAAAATGTCGTCTAATTCTTTACAATACTAAACTTGCAATTAATAACAAGCAAGTGTATTTACTTAAAAATCTTTTAAGTAAGAGCCGTAAAGACGCGTGTCAGGCAAGAAAATTACTGAGTGCACCCTGAGTACCGCAAGAAAAGCTTTCATTTCAAATACTCGACTTGTTATTCGTTTTTGCTTCTACTAGCTGCCGGGAAATGGAATAGTTCTAGTTTGTTTTAACTGATTCAATGAGGAATGGTCTTTTTTTGCAAGTCTCTTGAGGGTGACAGCTTTTGAAATAGCTTCAACTTATTTTATACCAATGGAAGAATTTACTTTGAAATATCATTTTCTCGATACATTCTTCCTATAAAATATAATTATACATGTAATTTTAAGTGTTTGAATAGAAAGTAATAGAATTTTTTTTAATGTTATTGTTACAAGCAGGTCTATTAAAAACAATAATAAAATATCTCCATTTAGATAAATACTTTTAGTTTTTGTTTTATCCATATATGAGTCTACTTCTCTTCAGCTGGAAAAACAACAAAGCACATCAGTTACAATAATGAAATTAAAGTTACTGAGTGCTTCTTAAAGTATCTGAAGTGAAGTATTTATCGTGCACAAATGGATACTGCAATCATCGCAAAGTAATTTAAACCGGACTCATTGGCCAGTTAACCGTCAATAAAATGAACAATAACCACCATTTTTATTGCTTTGACATTCAATAATTTTAAAATGCAATTTACAAACGACTTTTCGTTTTACTTTTATCTCGGTTTTATACGATAATGATTGCAATCAAAATCGAAGTAATGCTCGTATACGGTTCCTATCAAAGAGCATAATTCGTTTATGACAGAAATGGTCGGAGCGCGGTATGCTGCCGTAAATTCCGCTGATATTTGGGCCCCGAGATCGAACCTAAACCGATTGTAGGCGCTTCACGAATTTGTATTTATGAGGTAATCATACCGAGTACTGTGCGCTGTGGGAAGCACAGTAATGTGGGGCAATGAGCGGCCTGAAGAAATGTATATTTAACCAGCACAAATCGACATTTTATGTGTTACGTTTTGAGTGTAAAAAATAATTTTATATCTATAAATATTTCATGATAAATAAAAACGATAATAATATCTTACCTTATTATTTTTATTAATAACCTGTAGGTTGGGGGCCTCATAGCGTAGCGGTCTTATTAAGTGGCAGCTAGGTGAGGGGCACCGGGTTCGATTCCCGGTTCGAGGGCAAGTTTTAATTTAATTTAAATTTGTTCTCGGCCTTTGGGAGGCTTGTGCGGTACCGGGCGAGTGCTTAAATCGTACATGGAGGACACGGTCGAATTTCTAAAGACAAGCACGAATTATAAAAAAATCCTATACTTGACGCTGGCTAAGGCACAAATCGTGCCAGAGCCATTAAAAAAAAACCTGTAGGTTGAGGTACAAGGTTGAGGACTAGTTCAGGCAGGCCCGAGTAACCTTCGTACAAATCCAGCCTGCCTTGCGATTCTATATTCTAAAAAATAAACTACAAGCTCCCTCCTTATCAGAATACCAAATCGTAAAATGACTGCTTCAGACTGATTTGAGCGCGAACGCCGCTGTAAAAACCGCTGTGAGAGTTCGAAAAGTGAGTTACAGAATCGCAAGGCTGTATCGCATTCATGTAAATTTATGTGGAATTAAGCTAAAAATATTCGTCAAATCTGATCAAGATTTAATTATTTAGGTACCAAAAACATTATGTAATATTTCCAAATATCGATTAGTCATAAACGAACTTCAAAATGTAATTACATACTGTTTTTTGTTTAGACTACATCATTAAGTCGGCTATATAAGTACCCTTAGTCCCATTCCCTTGACCTATAAACCCGAAATACCTAAGTTTGAGAAGCTGCATAATAAACGTGTCTCAAGAGTAACACTCATACTGAAGATGTGATGTCAAGGGAAAGGTGATAGCATGAATATGTATGAAGTAACGAGTACTTTGAGGGATTTTGAGACAATTCTATGCTACCAAGGTACAAAAATACGAGATTTAAAATTATGCGTTGATAGTGATAGTATTGATACGTTTCAATAAGTCTACATATTTTAGCCTATAAATTGATTCTCTGAATTCTGTCTGGAAATCTATTTTATTTTCAAAACTCAAACTCAAACTCAAAATAAGTTTTTTTAAACAAATATTGTATTGTAGATAAAATACTTCTATTATATTATATTATATTATATTATATTATATTATATTATATTATATTATATTATATTATATTATATTATATTATATTATATTATATTATATTATATTATATTATATTATATTATATTATATTATATTATATTATATTATATTATATTATATTATATTATATTATATTATATTATATTATATTATATTATATTATATTATATTATATTATATTATATATATTGAGATAATAAAGAATTGTATTATTTTTATCAATTGCTCTTAGTCCATGTTAGAATTACTTCACGAAACAACAGTAGTACACATTGAGTATATACAACGTACATTAGTTAAGGCTATTGAACATCTCGAAGGCTGGTGCAATGGTCAATTCAAGAGGATCACAATTAACTGATGGCTGACGTGCGCCGCTCGGAGTTCCGACAGCTTCGATTTACTGTTCAGACACTTGATAGGGTTTTGCAATAACAACAACGTATTAAAAGGTCATTAACACAGAATTGTGTTATGTGTTTTTCTCTTATATATATATATATATATAAAACGTATCGTATCTCGTATACTTATTTCTCTTATATTTCTCTTATATATATATAAAAGATACGTAGACACTCGGATATTTTGTGTACTATTAAACTCTGAACTAGATAATATTGAAACTTTTGTCGCATAATTTGAAACTATGTAACCAAAAATTCCGCTGTAACATGACAGGCAATACACACGCACATAGGCCAAAGTGTAGCGTATAAATTTTACTCCGAAACAATTATAATTTCATCGGGACTCAAGCCTACAAACACCCACCGTTGCCAAATAAGCCATGAAATCGAGCGATATTCTTCAAACGGATTTGTATATTAACACAAAATTACCAAACACTGGTTATCCCGCATATCACTGTAAATGTACAATGTCGGTGTAATTGAAAATCAAAACATAACGTCAGATGCAAAGCGAAATAGTTATTTTGCAAGCGCTCAAAGTATTGAACTAGTTATTTGCTGAAATCATGTACAATAACCATCGTCCGAATCGCAATCAAGCGTTCTTGTGTAAATAATTGAATGTGAAGCAACAATACACAGTAGGGCTGTCGACTCTTCTCTTGCTTACGTTCTGTAAAAGAAACGGCTTCACACAATGATGAAGTAGTTTGTAATTAAAAATGAAAAGGGAAATACAAAACCTACTTACAACGTTATTCATTATAGTCCAGTCAGTCAAGACAATTAATTCATTATAATTCCAAAAGTTTTCAAATTTTGATGTAAGGTCGGGAGTGGTATTAAAACAAACTATAAAATTTTGCAACCTGCTCTGCGGTCCGGAACATTGTTAAAAATGCAATAAATGAAAATTTGCTCAGTTCTTGAGACCAAAATTCCAAAAGTTCTGCAAAGTTGGAGTGGTGTTAAATATATTATTTTACATCACGTGTCAAATTTGCAACCAATTTAAGTGTACGGAACATTTTTTGTTATTAAAAATTAATGTTTTTCTTTATTAAACTGAAGGAAAACGTTCCAAAAGTTCTGCAAATTTGACAGATATATCGAAAATAAAATTGTTGGTTGGTTAAAATTGTGGTTGGTTGCAAATTTTATACGTCATATGAAATATTATATCGAAAACTTCCCAAAGTTTGCAGAACTTTTGGAATTTTTTTCACGACCATACAGCAAAAATTAATTTAATTGCAATTTTAACAATGTTCCGGACTGCGGACAAGGTTGCAAAATGAGATTTATTGTCGTCGCAATGTACCATTCACTTGACCGAAGTTTGAAAACTTTTGGAATTATTATCAAATTTTCGATTTCGAATGTCTATAATGACTGCTCTATTAATCATTCGCACTATGTTGTATCTTATCGTTTATCTAAGTGTAATAGAAAAAAAAGGGTGCGTGTACTTATGTACGCGCGTAAGAAGTAAGTACTTCTTTGGCATTATTAAAAATAGTTTTTGATTGCATGCAAATAATTAATTACAATTAAATAATCAAAGACTGGAAAAGGAGTCATTATAGTCAATAAAGTTCAGTTTACATTTGAAAAATTAAATAAATAAATATTTATTATTATTCTCTTACATTAGGTGTAATATAAATTCTATAATTATTCGAATGTTGTTTTTAAATTATGTCCAATGCCGTAGCATCTTCCGTGGGCAACTTTATTCTGTTAATTTTGTGTTACGGTGCGCGCGCGTCGTAAAATTTCACTCTCATCAATTTTTCATAACGCGCCTAAAGAAGTATAACTTCAATAAATATAGAATATGTTTGTTTAATACATAAACAAACCAACTGAGTACTGAGTTGCAGTATTTTGTTAGCACAAAAGAGTTGTCTGGTATATTTATTTTTATATACGTGCTTGTTATTGAAGCATCTACGAAACGCATCTGGCATCGATATGTAACTTTCAATAGCGATATTGATACACAATAAATAAATATTTACAAATTGGTTGATCGACAATTTACCTAGAGGAAATTGAGTTACCGCATGAATGAATATATATCTGACAGCCCTATAAATAAGTCTGTCTGTACACATCTAGTGTATAACTAATGGTTGTCGGTTAAGCGGATTAGATCCCAAGACGGGAGACGTAATCCATTTTTGAATTTAATCAGTACAACTTCGGGACAGGAATAAACAACTTAAGATAAAGGTTAGTCGCTGAATTCAGCTTTCACGCTCCAAGATCCAATAAAACTTGTGAAACATGTTCATGACTAATTTACGTAGTTTATGATTCATTAGTTATAAGAACAGTGTCCTACTGTGAACATTATTTTCCCCTTCTCGCTCGGGTAACAGGAAAAACATTATATCTAAATATAAAACGCAACTTCAGACATGAACAAAGCAATAAATATGGTTGTAAATGATTGTGTAGTTTAATAATTAACACACATATACATAATATGTAAGGAAAACATATTTTCCTATACAAACTCTTTTTTATATTTTATTTTTCTTTTTTGTCGTCTGATCGACGATGTTTTATTTGTCACTTGACATGTAAGATGTTTTAATTTTTTCTTTATATTATTTTATTTTATAAAACCTAGAATATAGGCTTAAAATGTTGTTTCTTTTGTATTCACAGGTGAGTGAATAATTTGTAAATATATATTTTTCATTAAATGTAAATTAATAGATATTTCTTTTGTAAATAAAACTTTTGTATTCACAGAGAAACGCAGTTGCGCCTTATTTATTCCCAGTACTCGTATAATCGTTTGATACCATTATACATCTATAATATAATATATAGAATACAACAGGAATAAAACGCCTAAAGAGAACTAAACCTTTTGAGTTAAAAAACCTAGTGTAGAGAATATAAGTGCAAGTGCGGTCTCTCGGACACACGAACATAGTGTCTAATCATTATAGAGCACTAAGACTATTAATTAACATTACCTTAGTTTAGTATTGTTGAAAATTAAGTCAACATAATATTACTTATTAGGCATAATTATTGTATAGGCTAGATTGTAATTCATGTAACGACTCATTGGTCTAGTGGTTAGTACCCCTGACTGCGAATCCATGGGTCCTGGGTTCGATCCCCGGCTGAGACGAACATCGATGTGATGAGCATTTGGTGTTGTGCTTAGGTCTTGGGTGTTTAAATATGTATTTATATGTCTATCTATCTATAATATGTATGTATATCCGTTGCCTAGTACCCATAACACAAGCTTCACCAGCTTAGCATGGGACTAGGTCAATTGGTGTGAATTGTCTTTAAAAAAAAAATGTAAAGCCATTTGTGAACTTTATAATTTAAAAAAAAACATACATGGTCAATAAATCTTCTTCTGAACTTTTTGTGGTAGATATTACTTGGCTACTGACCAGTACTTTAGGCGGAGTCCATAAAGTTGAAGTCATTTACGAGCTAATTCGAGCGAAGGCCTAATTCGGGTACATTTAGTGGAAATAGCGGTATTAGGATAATCAGTAACAGTAATTATGTGGTTTGGGACGGAAGTATACATTTAAATGCGGTTGCAGCCGTATCATTGCACACTTTGTATGATTTAGTTTGTTGTGTCAAATGAATTCGAGTGTGTTAAATCGGCGATGTTTAATTTACATTACAAAATATGTGACTGATATTTAAAAAAGTTTGTTTAAAATATATGCTTTTAATTAATTAAAAATACAGAATAATTATTGCCAGTTCATCCTTTCTGCCCCTTGATTTAAGAACTGGCAGTAAATTATAAGCATAATATTTTTGCAGACGTTAAAGTGAACATTGTTACATTAATAAATTATATTTTTATTTAATTTGATTTTAACATTTTCAAGAACACGATCATTGTTTCTATTAAAAAGAAATCTTGTGTCTATGTAGAAATGTATATTTTCGTAAACTATTGTTTAATATTCGAACCTTATTGTTCTAGTAGGTATTATATGTACTATACGTCAAACTTTATAGACAAAATTTATATAAAAAAATCAGTGATTTAACATATTGTATAGTCCTATTTTTGTTCACAATATATACTACCATTAATATTTCAATAAGTATATCATCGAGACCAATAGACATAATATATTGCTATTTAAACTATTGGACACAAAAACAATAAACTAAAACATATCAGTATATTTAATGTAAAAAGAAACATTGTTCAAAATAAATTGAGCTAAAATTACGCTAACAATTGAATTGAGTAATGAAAATCGATACCACGCTTATTGTTTATGCAATCAAACAATGTCGGCAGCATTAGTGCAATATAATTGATATTATGTAAATTTATATAAATACATTTATATTATGGAACATCGACAATTGAATAGGCGTGTGGACTAATTTAAATTAATTACTTTGACCCTGTTCTATGATATTGTTTGCTGGTAATATTGGTAATTCATTATTATTTACACAGTATTTCTGCATAATTTATTGATGAGTTTGGTCTAAGCAAGTCTAGAAAATAAATTATCAGAAAACAGATATTTAAGTATCTGGTGTTATAAGTTCTATGCTTCAAAGCTTTTTTGGGCCTGTATTAAGACTTTTCTTACATTCATTCCAGGTAAGGTTGTTTTTGTAGAGTACAAAACTTACTTACACAAATACAGTATTTACAATTTTCTTAACCTATAAAGTAATAATAAAAATAATTAAAAATAAATAAAATGAAAATCAAAACAAATTTAAAAAGTTTTGGTGGCAGTGTACCTTTAACGCTGGCAGCATATCCTCGCTGTATTGCGAGACTTATTCTTTGAGCCAGGAAAGTGCCAGCTCTGCGGTCACCGGTACTATCTACTAGGCGCCAACTTAAATCTTTAATAAGCGCCTGTGCACTTGAACCCCACGGCCCAAGAGTCTCTACTCCAAAGGGAACAAAATTGAAGTTGGAGGAAGATATTTGTGTCGTTAAAAAACTTACAAAACTTACTTATTTCGACTATGTATTTGCGTTTTGTTCCCACGGGAATGTAAGTGCGTGCTCCTATTTCACCATGCCTACTGCTCATAGAGGACAAATCTTTTTTTTTTATTATTTTTTATTATTAATTACTTAAGATATTATGTGGAACATGGTGTAATGGTCAGTCCTACGCCCTTGATTTGAGAACTGGCAGTAAATGTAAAATTAAAATTTGAAGAAAAGAGGAATGCGTTCATAATTGTACATTGTGTTACCTAAATGATTTTGAATTTAACTTTTTTTTATTGGACAATTCACACCAATTGACCTAGTCCCATGCTAAGCTGGTGAAGCTTGTGTTATGGGTACTAGGCAACGGATATACATACATATTATAGATAGATGGACATATAAATACATATTTAAACACCCAAGACCTAAGCATAACACCAAATGCTCATCACATCGATGTCTGTCTGAGCCGGGGATCGAACCCGGGATTCGCAGTCAGGGGAAAATTTAAACACATTCTTATAAGAATGTCTAATTGTAAATAGTACCTGATATTATACAATAGCGATTTAAATTTAGAGTATTTTTTCTTTTAATATTGAAAAATTAAATGAGTGCCTACTCACTAGTCAATATTTATTGAGCTAAATCTCGTTAACAGATTAATTATAATACTTTCGTAAGCTTCAGAAACATCCTTCAATAAATTGAGTTAACTAAATCGGTTATAAGAGTACGTAGCACTTAACATATTTCACATCGAGTAAATGGTTCGGAAACACGTATATTCCCCTTCCCACCTCGGCTCTGGAAGTGCCGAAATCCGGTCGAGCTCTAAAGACCAATTTCCCTTGCTAGACGAAACGTGCTTCAAACTTAATTTCATTATGAAGGTTTTAGTAAAATTAAGAATACAGCACACCACAGTGTTAGATTAATACACATTACGAATTAATCTATATATATAAAAATGAAACCCGTTTTCCGTTGTCACGACATAACATGAAAACGGCTTGACCGATTTAGCCAATTCTTTTTTTATAATATTCTTTGAAGTACGAGGATGGTTCTTACGGAGAGAAAAATTAAAAAAATGAGTGAAAAATTCTAAAAACAACACTTTACTATATTCCCATACATAATATTCGTAATAATACTTAAAAGTCAATTTGAACTTTAATACCATATCATAAAGTTCAAGTGTTAGTGGAGGGGTTCCGGGAAGGTAAATTTTAATTTTTTATCAACTTTCTTTTTTTTATCTTAGCTAGACCGGTGTCCCGAATAGCAGAATAAGTATTTAACAAAAATTAAGAATCGACTGTTCGGCGGTACGATGTTCGCCAGGCCAGCTAGTCATAGATAAAATTCTACGAAAGCCAGTCAGTCCGAATTTTTGAAGAGTATAAAAACTAACTAGCTACTTTTTTTCTTTGTTTATGTATTTTTAGGAAAAAAGTACCAGCAATACGGTTCCAAAGTGGTTGGTAGGATTAACTTACAAACTCATTTTCGAATATAGGTCGAAGTAAGAGGAGCCGGTAAGTATATAAATTTTAAAACATTCAAGAATCGTGTTCAAGTTGCCTAATTAATTTAGTTAATTTATAACGAAAGTCAGGTTAAAACGATATAAATTTAAAGTTAAAATATTTCAAGTGACTCTATGCCACTCGTTAAATAGTTTTAATTCCAGTTCTTAAATTTAAAATAAGAATGTACATCCATTACTTTAAATAAAGCAACTCGGAACTAGAGTGCAAACCCAAATTACCTTTCATAGAAATAAATGGGTCAAATTAATGCTATTTATTTTAGCAAATTGCATTTAAGTTTACACAATGTATTGTTGGATATAATTCCTAGTTGTATGTGGGACACAGTGAGCTACGAATAGACAGTATAACAGGACAAAGAGCTTTGAAGACTTAGGTTTGTTATTGTTTTGGAAAGTAATGTAATGTGCCACGAGAGAATGTGATATAATCCCTGGAAGATATGACAGAAATATTGTTACCGATCTGTCTGTCCAATTGCGCGTGTAATAGTCGACAAATCGGGTATTTAAGTCTGAGAAATCCTAATCTTGTATGTAGGTCTAGTGGGCTACGCAAAGAGACTGTTACGGGTTCAAATGTTTTGCACAAATCTTATTTTTTTTGGCGCCACCGGTGATGGTATAACCTTTCAGATGGCAGAATGACAATTTTAGATCAAAGACCTATGTTGGGACCAAAAGAAGATAGTTATCCTCAACTATTCTCTGGTTGATTGTATTCGCGGGCTGCTTTGGTAGAATGCCTAGAATGATCCCCGATAACCTTTAGAGAGGCTTTGAGAGTTTACCGTAAGCTACACTTCTTGTGACTTTTTAACTACCAGTTACGTTGTATAATAACATAATGTATACAAATACAAATTGATCTTCTTCTTCTTCTTCGCAAGGAAATGGCACTCCTTGCGAAGGTTGGTAATTTTGGATGCCGCGCTTCTAATCAATGACTTGGTGCAAATGACCAAACTATTGTCTTAAGTTTTTCAACCAGCACGCGGCCAGTTCTAATTCTACCTGCCACTTTGCCTTATATCATTAGTTGAAGGAACTCATATTTTTTGGAGTTACGTAAAACGTGAAATACTCAAGTTTCCTTTTCTTAACCGTCATAAGCACTTCTTTGTTCTTCTGCATTCTGTCCAGCACGGTTGTATTTCGTATGCGGTCTGTCCAATATATTTTAAGCATACGTCGATACACCTAGATCTCAAACGCTTCCAGATGTCACAAATTGATGAATCCAATTAAATTATTGTTCTTCCTTGGTAAATTTAGAGTCCCGAACCGAACATAAATAATCTGAATGCGGTAATGGATTGAATAAACTAGTAGCGCACTAAAGAAACTAAACACTTTGAATTTACATTATCAGTTTTGAAACATAATTTTCACGTAACCATAATGATAGCGATCAGTTCCTCCTTTGAATAATTCATTTATAAAGCTACTTGAAAACTGCTCAATGAATACATTTTTATAAAACCGCATGCCTGTCTGAATTTCGATAAAATTGTTTTTCATAATAAAATTTTCATATTAACCTGTTTACGTTTCACACCGGTGTATGTCATCCTTGTTTGTCCAAGAGGTGAGCGCTCATATTTTAATAATGTAAACACGATGGTAATAAAAATATACTTTTGTATATAAATTATAGAATAATAATAAATAATCCAAATGTTTAAAAAGCGAGTCTACTCCTCCCTCAAAGGCCGGCAACGCACCCACTAAAAATTCTGTCTTTTTGGTCGTCCCGCAAACTTGCCCCCCTATTATATTATTTATATTAAAAAAAATAGTTGTATAGGTTTATAAGAACGGTTTGCAAACATGGAAAATGAGACAAATCTTAGCTATTCTTAGACGTAATTAAGAAATTTCAAAACCATTTATTTTTTAGGACTTAAAAGTAAAATATTATATTTGTGCCAACCGAAACCAAAATATTATTTTTCTTTTATGTAAGATAATGAACGTCAATAAATGTAGTGACATTATTCTAAATTTTCTACCTGTTTTAAACAGCGTAGAACAGACTAGAACTGGCAAAAAACTGACCGCCACTGTGTATAATTGCCAAGTTTTGCAACTTGCTTGACTAATAACATATTGAAGCAACAACACTATTTCATACGTGAGTCTAATCATATATAATCGAAAGAAATAAAAATCTAATCTTCGTTCACTATGGATTGATTGATAGTCGATAGATTGCCCGGTTAGTAACGTAAATTCACTGTGCCTTCAGAATCTATTATACTTACTGCACACCTATAGTTAATTAAATATATTTATACAATAAGTAAAGCAAGTAAACTGAACTGAAATAACTTCTTAATAAAAATTTCGAAGTTTTCGAAACGAGTACTTAAATAAATCGTTGTTAAAAATCTTTTCCCAAATAAAATCTTGGTATTGGAGATAATATCGCTTTCAAAGGGTGACATTAGGAAGCAACAGCACGGCCATCGCCACATTACCGCTCGATAGTACCCGATAGAGGATATCGTCACAATTTACAAAGCCCACATTATCTTTTATTGTTCCTCCAATCCGAATGATAATTATACTTCGGTTTTATACCTAGTTTTAAACGTTACTTTTTGTAACATACAAGTATTACACTTCTTTTTTAAAAAAAACAGCATTGTTTTTGCTTCGACAACTCCACTGCATGAATATATCTATGCAGTGTACTCTACATACAAATAAACATTCATGATGGATAATTTCAGACAAAAGATCATAAATATAGAAGAAATTCATGTGGCATCTATATTTCTGCAGTGGGATCTCGAAAAAAGAGTTGCTAACATACGAAACCAGGTTAGAGCATGTTAAGGTGTCATTTAAGAATCGTAGAAAATTAATTGATATATCGTTTGCGTTTAACATATTTATGAATCAGGTTGATTGCCCCAACCTTTTAACTAAATTTAAATTTCGTATACCCTTTAGATACCCAAGGCATCCCATCATCCTATATATTCCTCTTTTCAGAAAAACGTGGTTTGGCCAAACCTTAGCGATATCCAGATTGAGTATTCTGATAAACGAGCTGGTTCTGTATATCCATAGTTGCTACCCTCATACTTTGAAATCAATAACCCTTTAGTTTTTATAATTTACTAGCAGACTCGGCCAAGCTTTGCTGTGGCTAAAGTTTTTGTTATAGTAGTAAACTATTCAAGGAAAACGGTAGGAGAACACCAGTCATGGGGACCCATGGGGAACATGCTTTTATGGTGGTTATGCCATTAAATTGTAGCTTATGTGAAACGTTGGTACTTTCAACACAGCGCCATCTGTTAGAATTGTGACTGTCAAATAATAAACAAATAATTTGCAATAAAATAATATTACGGGTATAAATGAAGATGTAAGCTATCCTATCTTTTAAGTTAGTTCAAACTGCACACGGTTTGCAAATTTGATTGAAATCGGTTAAGTAGTTTAGGAGTCCATAGCGGACAAACAACGTGACACGTAATTTATATATATTAAGATTAATCGATATATTTTTTCGCTTCCTGTTTGCCTATAAGTGCTTGTCACATTAAATGTTGTATTTTATTATTCTTTATGTACCAAAGTATCAGTGCACCGAACCTTGACAAGCTTTTGTAAATTAAAAATATATATTTTTGTTAAAGTTATGAAATGGGTAAAACTGAAATTAGTAATAATATCAAACCGATATTTACCCTTTAAACTAGACAACGAGCATAAACTTTCATTCGGAAGTTCGAAATCCACTTTTAGTTCTAACAGTTTATTGGTAACTTTGATTGTTAGATGTAGCAATTTGTTTAATTGGCAACCTTGATCAAGCTTAGGTATTTGCCATGAGTTTGCTCTTTACGTCGGTTATTAGAGATTATAACTTTTTTTCATTTTTTTTTTTTTAAAGACAATTCCCACCAATTGACCTAGTCCATGCTAAGCTGGTGAAGCTTGTGTTATGGGTACTAGGCAGCGGATATACATACATATTATAGATAGATAGACATATAAATACATATTTAAACACCCAAGACCTAAGCACAACACCAAATGCTCATCACATCGATTTTCGTCTCAGCCGGGGATCAAACCCGTCCCGGGTTCACAGTCAGGGGTACTAACCACTAGACCAATGAGTCGTCAATTAAGTCAAGCTTTTATTTATTTATTTAATTGAAATATTCGAATCGTAACCAGGAATAAATTAGCTTTTTAACCCTCGCCAACTTGGCGTAAATAATACGATAATTTGCATGAAGAATATAGAAATACGCATTGTCTTATATACATAATAGAAAGCGTTTCTTAATTAATGTTGCTGCAATTTTTCTTATGCAATTTCTCAATGCAGCCCTGCGATTCTAAAATGACTGCTTCACGACTGATTTCAGAGCGACCGCCGATGCGAAAACCGCTGTGTGAGTTCGAAAAGTGAGTTACAGAATCGCATGAAAATGCATGGAAAATTCTCCCTACGCGAGGACATTCAAATTTCACAATTCAAGATTGCAAGTGCTGTTATTGACACAGGTGAGATCAAGTTTTCAAACTAAAATAGCGGCTGTCGCGACGCTTGACAATTGTGAGGGGTTTTCAACTTGTATGCGGAATGTCTGAAACTCCAAATCAAATATTATTTACGTTTTATATTTTTCATAATGCATGTCCTGGTATATTATTTCATTTTAAACGGAATCATATTTATCCTACTGATAATTTATCAAGAATATAATTAAATTATATTAAATTAATGTGAAATTGAATGTGAACCACATCGATATTATTTTGACGTGATAACGTCTTTAAAATCGTTTTAGTCGGGTGACATGTTCAGAAACTTGTGTCACACCAAAACCTCACGAGCGCGATCGCAGGTATAACGAGAGAGAGACGGACCGATCTCCCGTCTCATCTCGAGCGCTGCCAGTCATTCCGTGAATGTATGAAGAAAAATGTATATCATAGTCGAATAAGTAAACTTGTCATTTTACACCCGAAATTTATCATCAAAAGTGTGAATAAAACGATAGATGTAATTTAAAATTTGAAAAAATTGTTATCTTAATTAATTCCTTACTTCCCAAAAACTTATATCACCAATAAGACGTTATCACGTAAACATCTCGATCGTAAACCTACTTTACAAACAACCAATATTTTTTTACCATAAAAAATGGTATAATTTTACTAACTTTGCAAAGGTTTTTAAAAGGTTGGCAATTAAAACAGTGACTAGGAGCTCGACTGCTCAGTGAGGTGGTGTGTTTGAAATTGACCAATGGAATTTTCTATGTGCTGCAACTTGCTGTTAATTAAAAATTCACTAGTAAACAGCTCACGCAAAAATCCCTGGCGTATGTTCGACACAGGGGATTGAATGCATAAAAAAATCCATACAATATTCAGAGGCAAAGAAGTTTAACATTGGAATGAGACTTTAAAATTATTTCATTCTAAATAAAAGTTTCCAAAGCATCTTGTCTCGATATAATTTTGATAAATTTACGAGCGACCTTGCGTCTGAAAGCAGCCATAATAGGATTGATTTTATTCCGCTCGTGTCCACAGACTATCTAGTGTGGACTACCAACCAGACGTTTCAATTTATTCCTCGTTACAACCATTATTTTTGTACTTAGAAAATTTGTTATCACTCCTATCATTACGTTTATTCTTTATTTCTTACTAGCGACCCGCCCCGGCTTCGCACAGATGCAATGCTGATACTAAATTCAAAGTGCTATAGAGAATAGAGAGAACCGCGGCCTCCGGCCTCTTGGAATATCTTCGAAAATATTCATTTAAATTATATGTTGTAAAGAGCCATATAGATCTATATTAAATCAATACTGTATTTAAGGTATTTAATTGGATAGGGATTAATGCGGTATTGGTTAAAATCGCTTCGAAAATTAGCCATTATTTGTCGTAAAAAGTAAATTACAAATTTTTTTTTACTGTGGGATATCCATGAGAGATAGACATATACCATCGCGGAGTTTTCTGTAGACCTTTTCAATGTGTACAATACGTAGTACATTATTTTGATAAATCTCGTAGGGTTCGCAATGTAAGCGGAAAAAATTTAATTATTTACGACATCACATTAGAAACCTCAAAAATAACAGTACTTTTCCACTATTTAATGGATGTTATTATACATATAAACCTTCCTCTCGAATCACTCTATCTATTAAAAAAACCGCATCAAAATCCGTTGCGTAGTTTCAAAGATTTAAGCATACAAAGGGACATAGGGTCAGAGAAAGCGACTTTGTTTTATACTATGTAGTGATTATTGACCATCCTGAACCAATCATCACTATTCTTCATTCTGCTGCTATCTTTAAAATGTTGAAGATTTCTTTTCAGTAAGTTGGATATAAAAAATTAGTTCCACGAAGCTACGATCATTTAAATACGTTTTCTCGAGAAATATTTTTCTATTACCATTTTATTTGAATTTGTATGTACATATCTTCTCTTATTTTAACTGGTCAAACACTGGGTGTGGCTAAACATTGGGAATAATCACTATTTGTAATATGTTTATGTAAAAGTATTATGTATATATATATATGTAATGTTGGTAATTTTAGCATGATATATATAGGTATATAATCCGCATCAAGGATTGTTTTTATCATTTTTTTTTGTTTTTTTATTTTTCATTTTTTTTTTCCACAAGTATTGCAAAATGAAACTTATATGAAATGTATTCTTTGTTTTGTTTCTCATTTCTCAACCATTCAATCACAATGTGCAACAGCGAAGCTTGGCAGGGAACAGCTAGTTTAATTTATATATATTATATGTAAAAAATAGAGATTTAATACCACACGTGAGTTTAATATTATTTACTAGAAGAATAGATTTTTGGCTTTATAACACCAGTACATTATAGTCCGCTAATAAGACCAAAGCCAATATAATACTACCAATGTTCTTTATATTAATTATTTATTCAATATTTTTCCATTGGTCATCTATTCAAAAACATTTTATGTTCAAGCCGTAATTAAAAAATAACTTCTACGTATTCTTTTGCTGTAAATATAAGCACATTCCATTCTACGTCGCAAATGTCGAACCTTTTCAAGCTCAACTCCGAGATTGCTCCTTTTAGTGAACCCTTACAAGTGGTTATCATACTCCAGAACGCACTCTTTAAACTTACGTGACAGAATAAGGGAACAAAAGGAACATTAGGAACTGAGATGTTTAAAAATCTGAGAATGAGAACATTGTTTTTTTTTTTTTTTTCAAAATAAAACCGACACAGTTTAGCCTTTCTTAGTTTCATCATTTTAGTATTATTTATTGAATTCCATTAACATACAGTACAATTAAAAAAAATTATAATAAGTAAGGAATTTTAAGGTTTTTTTATCGCTAGTAATTATTCTTACTAATAGCATTTACTATGATAAGAAAAGCTTGGTTTCGCTTGACGTCTAAATGTCTTAAAAAGCTCTTAATGTCTTAAAGGTTTAGGTTAAGCAAAATATAAAATTATGAAAAAATTTTGTTACGTAAACGGCACCGCTGTAAAAATTTCCGTCTTCTACTAAACTATTAAATACCTACTCATTCTAATTTCATCATAATCAAAATGTTTTGATTTATATTTAATAAACAATAATTTCATCAGAGTTTTACGATGCATAAGCCACACCTAGCACTCAGGCCGGTAAATAATTTAATATACCAATACTGAACACGCTTTACACAAGTTTATATTTGCAAAATACTTAACACGCAACTTCCTCTTCCAAATAATATGTATAGCATTGATTAAATAGACTATCAGGCTCTTGAGACTATTTAGTATAAATCTCTTCTTGCTTACGAATGAAATTCTATTCTATTCTATATTTTATTCATTCATGATTTCGTTAATTATGCTTTATGATATATTTTACGAATTCTCTGGATCAACAAGGAGTATATTATTGTTTTTATGCTAGGTGGCGCGAAATTTCTATTCTTTGGTCATTTACTTTTTTACGCCGTACCAGACTGGCGCGTATTGATGAATCTTAGGATCTGGAAATTAATACAAAACTGTTGTAAGTTTATTTAATTCTCAACTATTCCATTCCATAAATGTATTTATTAATTTATTAACACTTCGTTGCATCAACATCATAAAAATTGAATATAATTAACTGACGGCCTTATCGCTTTCAAGCGATCTCTTCCAGTCAACCACTGTGAAAAGATTATATATGTATTTAATTAAATAAGGTAAGCAAGAAGTGCAAAAATACATAATACATATACATAGTTATTAAGACAAAACTCAAGGAACAAAAAACACTAAACAAAAAAGGATACATGAAATGTAAGCTATATCTCAGTTCAACGTCTTTTATTGCATCTTGTAAATTAATAAAAAGAAAATGTGATTCTAGCGATGCTCCAAGAATTAAGACAACTCTCACGTGCGTTCACAGAAATCAGAAAATCCTTTTCATCTAACCGAATGAAGATGATGTATCCAATACAACTTGTTTACTCACTGCCTTTGTACATAATCGAATGTTTACTTTATTTGTATTGTTTGTCCAACAGAATTTGTTACGAATAGGCATTACTTGCTATAAAACAATGCCAATATAAACGTTTTTTTTAAGACTAGAATCGACAAAACAAATATGGACCTCAGTTTTTTTAACATTAGCACTGATCTGGTTTTAAAAGGTAAGGTAAGATATATACGAAGCCGCGGACTTATACATCTCAAATCAGTCGTGAAGCAGTCATTTTATGTTTTGGTAATCTAATAAACAATAAACTACAAGCTCCCACCTTTTCAGAATGCCAAATCATAAAATGACTGCTTCACGACTGATTTGAGAGCGACCGCCGATGCGAAAACCGCTGTGTGAGTTCGAAAAGTGAGTTACAGAATCGCAGGGCTGAATATTACGGGCTACTCGATTGTGAGGAAGTTGCATTGATCTGGTTAGCGTTGCACCTTCTTAAGTTCTTGTGTCATTTTCACACGTTTATATTATTTTTATAACATACTTTCATAAATTCACATTCAAAATCATTTATTCATTTGGTAACACTTATGAACGTCAATAAAGAAATACATATTAAATGCTTCTAATTTTACATTTACTGCCAGTTCTCAAATTAAAAGCGTAGAAGGGCGAGAAGAACTGACATTAAACTCTCCGCCACTCTTTTAAACCGCCAAGTTTTTTGTTTTACACTATGTTTGGTTGTAATCATTTAAGAACATAATTTAAATACAATAAAATTAACAATTAATATTAGACATTAAATTTTTTTATTAATTTAATTTTTATCGGTACTTGCATAGGTACAATGCATTCAGGACAATTTTGTCTAAAATTTTAATTTTTTGTTGCATAAATGAAGATGTAAAGTGAGTAAACCAAGTATTGACTTAAAGCGCTGGCTTTTCATTTGATGTTTCGAACGTGTTCTATTAAAACGTGACGAATCGCTTCACATAGCTTCCACGTAAAAGTAACTTTAACCTTATTTTAAGATTCGTGTCTCAAATGGAATTTTCCATCTTTCTTCAATTTGCGGTTTTAGATACAATTGTTTATATTTATGCATGTACGATTATTTGGAATCCAATCTTCAATGCAAATTTTTGAACGCTTCCACGATATGAATCTAATATAGGGGCAATCATTCGTCTACATCTACAGATAAATAACTTTGTATATCATCTAATACATATATAAAATTCTCGTGTCTTGTTGTTTTTACGGTTAAACTCCTCCGAAACGGCTTGACCGATTCTCATGAAATTTTGTGTGCATATTGGGTATAACTGAGAATCGGACAACACCTATTTTTCATCCCCCTTAATGTTAAGGGTAGTCCACCCCTAATTTTTTCTTTATTTTTAGATAATTTTTTTAATTTTTATTTTTTTATGATACAGCATTAAAAAATACATACAACCCCTAATTTTCACCCCTCTACGATCAACCCCTATTTTTTATTATAAATGATAAACATGGCAAAACGACGTTTGCCGGATCTGAATGATCTGATGCCGAATATGAACACACAAAAACTGTTAAATATTAGCATTGTATTTAATATTCGTCATTGTAAAACTATCGTACTACAACCGCTTGAGCAGAACAAATTCTGGGTAAATTGCATGAAATCAGACAGCAACTTTGAAGTTATCATACAACTTTTACCAAAAAAAATATATTAAAATTAAATATAAAGGCAGAGAAAATTGTAACATGAATATTTAGTGGATCCTATATTGAATTATAGAGTTCATTGAACAAATAATATGATTTCGCGTCGACAGTGAGCAATGACATATTCTGACGGTCTAATCTCAGATGACCCTGGGGTCCTCTAGTTATTGTTTCTAAGCCAATGGCTCCTTACATTTTACTGGAATAAAATGCGTTTAATGAAACTTTTTATCCAAGTTTATAATAACTAATTCACCATATGTCATTTAAATATCATATACAGAATCTAAGGTTATAAATATGAATCTTGTTTTGATCTAGATTTTAATTTGTAAGCCTTTTTTAAATCATGATTTCAATATAAAAAATTGGAGCTCAAGGTGTTGGAAGGTGATGCTGTCCACAAATTGTCTATGATGCACTGCATTTGAATTTGGATTTTGTCTTTTATTTTTGATGTTCGGTGTAATTTATTATATACAAGTAAACACAATGTTTTCAAGTATTATTGGCGTTTTAATTAATTGCTATAGCCTCCACCCTACCAGTCTAAATGTTCCAAAACTGTGTGCATGTAGTAGCTATTTTTAGTTAAGCTTTTATCACTTTATTATTTAGTTTTAAAAAAATTCGTTTGGAAATTTAAATTAAACAACCCAATAGAGAAATTAGTTAAGGTCTTGTAGCAGAGAAATAAATTGTAAGAACTTGCTATTGCAAGGCTGTATAAGTAAGCATTCACTTTAATACTGAGCCACATTAAACTCCGAAATAGTACACCAGTTCCACAAATAAAGCTAATAAATAAAACATGAATGCTAGTTTTTCTTCAGAAATGCATTTTTCCAGCACTTTCCTCTACCCTGTTATTCTGCGTGCCTGTCAAAAGTGTGCATTTGCGGCACTAACATTTTAAGAAAACTAGAATTTAAACTCATTTTCTCATTTAAAATTCTGCCTTGTCGACACGTTTTAGGGTGTTCATATAGGAACGTTTGAACTATCTGCCTTGCGATTCTGTAACTCACCTTTCGAACTCTCACAGCGGTTTTCGCAGCGGCGGTCGCGCTCAAATCAGTCGTGAAGCAGTCATTTTACGATTTGGCATTCTGATAAGGAAGCTTGTTGTTTATTGTTTATCAGAATGCCAAATCGTAAAATGACTGCTTTACGACTGATTCGAGCGCGACCGCCGCTGTGACAGTTCGAAAAGTGAGTTACAGAATCGCAAGGCTGTACTAGAAACAAATCGATTTTTATATATACGACTATCCGTAATATCAAATAGTAGATTTAATTTGTAGTTAAACGTGTTTAAGGTCGTCGTGTTTAAATTTAGCGGATTGAGAGATAAAATAAAGACATAAATTTTTCTTTACTATAATTCTAGCAAGTAAAAGTTCAATGTACTTTTTTGCTTAATTTTGTATCATCAAAAAAAATCAAATATCGACTGTGGTCCTTTTACTGTAACATAACAGGATTTTGCAACTCTCAGTTATTTTTACAATGTCAAGGGGCTTAGCAATATTTTTTAAATTATATAGCAAATCTTTTAATAACATTTTATTGTACTGTGTGTTACCGGCCTTAAGTAAATAGACGGATACATTGTATACTGTCAGTGATAAAACTAAAAGAAATTGACTTAATTAGTGAATTTTACGGGACTTGGAAACCCCGGTATTAAATAGTTCGTTACTTTAATCCGAATGACAAATTTCCGAGCGTATTCACGTTTCGTCTTAAATCGTACTTTATCGCACCGATGACTATGTATTATAATGAAAAAATGTATACTAATGCGCTACCCACTTTTTTATAGAACAAAGCTTTATTGTTGCAAACTGTGAACTTAAATTTAGAAAATTCTTGTTGTTTTAGTTTTGTGAGAAAGTCTCACACAAACTAGCATTTTCCCTAAACGGAAGTAAGACAATTATTTATTTATAATAGTATAACACTGTCACTTGTTTATGTACTAAGTTTTTGTGAGAAATGAATATTATATAATAATAATAATAATATATTTATTATTATTATTATTATAATAATTCGTGTTGTGAGAATTTGCTGCCTTTCCCATCTTCGCACTGTTGGACTTATAAAAATATTTTGTACATAACTTTTGTTACTCGAGAATGATATATTTCTAACAATCTTTTTACTTATAGTAATTTTGTTTATTATAGTCTTAATGAGGTTTAAGATTCTATTTAATTTTAATTTAAAATCGCGTTTTTATTTTGGCAGTTTTGTCTGTAACGCATGTTGTTTTTCTACTTGATATTAATAAATAAATAAAGCAATTAAATGAAGAAAGAACTTTTGATATCGGTCAACATAACTACGGATGAATGTAATATCGGAAATATACAAATATTTCCTCTTTATAATATAAGTATAGATTATATAATATGATAGAAAACTTATATCGATATAATTAAAATATTTCTGGCATAAAGAGGTTTTTTCTACTAAACAACCTAAACATTTAGATTAAATCAAGTCAACCTGAGAACAAGCAAAACTCGTGGACTAACAACGACCCAATATATTCATTTTGTCGTTTTGGGAAAAACGCTTTACCACTGTAACATTGGACATTTGCATAGCCATAGAATGGATTAAGTTTTGGGTGTACTAGCCGATTGGAAAGGGTCGCTTTACGAGTTAACATAAGATAGATCTATAATTCTAAATAGCTGCTAAAATGTCTCATCGTTTCTTGTACTGGACGCTGTAAAAAATATTATCCCCGCGAATGTATGACTACCTATAATTAATGTAGGTTAACCTAACATTAAACACATAAAGCAATTATAGATAAAATTGTTAAAAACTTCATGTTGGAAGTTGTAAGATAGTTTGGAAGGTTGGAATAAATGTATTTTCATTTCATTGTCACTGTCTAACGTCCTTTTTTGTAATTATTGTTACATAGTGTTTGATAGAGCATATTGGTTTTCGTTGTCTTAAAATTAAGAAAAAAATCGCGCAATGTTTACACCAAACCTAATATGTAATTGATACTTTTAGAATACTATATACTATTTATTTACTATTATTTTCTTTATTACTTTAGTTTAGTAATGTTTTTTGCTGAATATTTTCTCAAAAAAAAAAACTCAAAACTCAAAATATCTTTATTCAAGTGGGTAACCAAGTACACTTTTGAATCGTCAAGTTAAATTAATCGTAAATTTACATTTACTACCAGTTCGCAAGTCAAGGGCGTAGAGCGGGTAAGAAGAACTGGCAAGAAACTTTCCGCCGTGATAATACTCTAATTTCGCTTCTATCCGCGATCAAGAATTTCATAGCACCAGCCTCGCACAAAGACGGTCAATAAACCTTATTAATATCATAATTAAAATTGACTTTGGCCAAACCTCTTTTTTTATGTCATAGGAGGCAAACGGGCAGGAGGCTCACCTGATGTTAAGTGATACCGCCGCCCATGGACCCTCACACTGCCAGAAGGCTCGCCAGTGCGTGGCTGGCCTTTCAAGAATTGGAACGCTCTTTTCTTGAAGGACCCTACGTCAAATTGGTTCGGAAATACTTCAGTGGGCAGCTGGTTCCACATAGTGGTGGCGCGCGGCAAAAACTGCCTTAGAAAACGCTCAGTTGTGGAACGATGGACGTCGAGGTAATACGGATGGATAATTTAAACCTACTGAAGAACTGACTGTCAAGTTATATTTATTTATTTATTTATGCTTTATTACCTTATTCACAAACATACACATAACAAAAAAAAAACATGTTACAAAAGTTATAATCAAATCATGCAGTTGGTATATATACTATTAACAGAAATGTATGGGAGACGCCTAATTCCCTCGGTATATTGGGCCTCATTCAAATTCTATCTAAGGTCAGGGGTCAGATTAATAGCGCAGATATACTTGGAACCCGAGAACTTAGAAACAGATCTTATCGAAAGCCGACGACGGAGTGATTTCTACGAATTTTAGGAAGCTCTCAATGCTAAGCTTCATTAATTATATTCTTCGAAACGAAGTTATATTTATAAAATTCTACACATTTAAGCAAAAGATCCTTGTCCAGTAGTTTTTGTAAAATTCAATTGCAAATGCTAACTACGTGAAAATTACTTCAATATTTAAAGAAAACACTTTTCAACCGGATGAAAGTTATGTATTATTATAAATTTACAACTATTTTACATAATTTTAAATTTAACCGACGTTTCGCGTGCTTTACAGCGTGCGTGGTCACGGTGACTGAAGACAAATGGTGTTGAATGTGAAAAAAAAGTATCACAGCTGTAGAAAAAGTTGTATTTTTTTTTTTTTTTTTTAATATATTTATTCACAAAAAAGTTACACCTTAAATCAAACCATGCCCCGCAAAACTGCTTACGCAGTTTGACTGCAGGTGACTCGCCTTAAATAAACATATCTTCTAAATCACTAAATTACTAACACTGCTACTACAACTAATACTAATACACTTAAATTACTTATAGGTTACAGCATATTTAACAAATGGTTTTTTAATAAACCTCTAAATTTATCCAATGAAGTCTCACGTCTTATGTCCTCGGGTAAACTATTGAGCAAGTATGGAATCCGCTTCTTCAACGTTCTATCTCCATAATAATTTTGCACCATGGGTATTTCAAATTTACCTTTGGACATTGACCTTGTGTCAGTTATATGATGCACCAAACTAATAAAACGATCCTGCTTACCATGGTTATTTACAAGTACAAGGAATCTATGTTTCAGGCTAGCCGGTATTCTGTATTTATTTCAATAGATAGCATTTCAATAGTCTATTTAATCCTAATATCAATAGAAAAATCTAAGCTTATAAATTCATTATATTACATTGTCTTCGGCCCTGGGATGAATTACGATCGGGAGAAGGCCGAGTAGGTACAGTAAAAAATTCTAAAAGAAATATAATTGTTTTGATAGCGGCAGTCTCAAGAGGACCACGATTGATGAAAAGCACGAAAGTTCGCGTTCTGTAAATAATGTATAGAAAAATATTATTTAATTGAAATTAGTACCCAATTGTTATGTATCATAATAGTTAGGCCCAATACTAAAGTATAAATTAAGCCTAGGCGCTGTTGCTTAAATTATAGTTTTTTTTTTGTGATACAATTTGTGACCTATCACTTTATATTTGTGTTGATGTAGATTTAAAATAGTTATATTTTTGAAGTTATACTTCTTTAGGCGCGTTATGAAAAATTGATGAGAGTGAAATTTTACGATGCGCGCGCACCGTGACACAAAATTAACAGAATGTTGCCCACGGAAGATGCTACGACATTGGACATAATTTAAAAACAACATTCATTTACATTAATGTAAGAGAATAATAATAAATATTTATTTATTTAATTTTTCAAATGTAAACTGAACTTTATTGACTATAATGACTCCTTTTCCAGTCTTTGATTATTTAATTGTAATTAATGATTTGCATGCAATCAAAAACTATTTTTTATAATGCCAAAGAAGTATAACTTCTTACGCGCGGAAGTACACGCACCCTTTTTTTTAAATTCAAAATACACTAATCATCCGCCATCTTTTTCGTTTAATGTGGTTCCAAGTTTTCAAACTTTCTAAGAAATAGATTATAAACTTAACGGAGTCGGACGACGAATGTAAAAGTTAGCAGATAATTTCTCAATTATAACTCTTAAATCCCTCTCGATCCGTTGACAAAACAAAATTGCTATTTACTGGGGTCTGAATCCACTTTGTCCCGGGAAAATACAAAAGCAGTTAATCCGGGTAAAATATAGCGCGTTCCGGGTATCCGGCTGTCCGGTGCGGGGCCGCCCAATGTCCGACACTACGTCACATTATGTACACTACTACGTTCCATTTAAATTATTACTCTATTTATTCTTTTATGAAGTTATATTGTTTGTATACTCCGTAACTTAACTGGTCTATACGAGTTAAGTTATTTATGGCATCAGTAACATTCAGTCAAAAGATTTTATCTAAATATCTACCACATTTATGACTATTGGCAACCAAAATTTATGAGTAGACTATACTCATTATATAGTAAGATCTCATGGCGTAAATGCTTTGCGATTTATTTACTTTTTATTTATTTATTTACACTTTGTAGCAATAAAAATAAAAGAAACACAAATAACACAATACATAAAAATTATAAGAGATGCAACGGGCGGCCTTATCGCTAATAATCGATCTCTTCCAGGCAACCCTAGTTAAAGAGAAAAACTAAAAAAAGAAACATGATGAGTGCGATAAGTGCAGAACTAAATGTTATATAAAAAAAATATAAACTAAAGTAATACAAAAAAAAATATATTAACAACAAACAAAAAACTTAAAAGCTAATCTTACAGATTCATGAACAGCGAATAGTGATGCAATGCAAAAGAAAACGAAACACAAGAATTACACAAGTCAGGATTTATCAGGATTGGATAAGGTTAAGAAATGTTTATACAGAAGAGTTTTAAAAGATGACAGAGAGGTACCCAATGGTGTGGAGACGGGCAGCCTATTCCATAACTTAATAGCGGAATCCTAAATGAATTGCCTAAGAAGGATGAACTGTGGGATGGAATTTCCAATAAACATCTATTAGAAGAGCGTAACATATAGTTAGAAGGACCTAACAATTTAAAGTGATTTTTGAGATAAGAAGGGGTTTTCTGATTGAAAAGAATAGAAGTTTAGTATTTAGTATACGAGTATATACTATTATTAGTACTGTGCCAAATACCATGTATTGTAATATCACTTATTATTTCAAAACATCTGTCTAAACATCTAAAATAGATAAATAGGATTGCAGCAACCAAGCGGCAAAGCTCACAAGTAATGCGGCCATTACTCAGCCGTAATCTTTGAAGATAACAGACATTTATCTACGCCCGCGTGATGCGGACATATCTATATTTGTACCTGGATCTAGATTCAAGTAGATCGCCTGTTATTATTTTAAACAGAGTGACATGTGGTGTGGGTTGCGAATGCAACGAGCTATTTACATAACAATTTTATAGACAATCACTTTTAATTTTGAAAATATCTTCTAATAAAATTTAACATTATTCACTCTTTAACTCGCTTGATATTTTCATAATCTCTTATAATCTCGCCTTAAGAGGTTAATAGTACTAGATTATTCATTGCCTTTGATTCGAAGGAGTTATTTCTGCTTTCGAGTTATAATAAGGTTGTTTGTGTTAATTATTTAGATACCTTTTGTAAACAGCTTTGTTGGTGCTTATCCAATACTAGATAGCTTTGTCATTTTCAGTAAATTCGAACTTCAGGGTTCTCAAGTTACATTAATGTGTAATAACATACCCGGCTTTTGAATTTACTACATAATCCCAGGATTGTCGCATGATGTATCTATGTATATTTCATGAAGGCATTATCTGCTAGGAAATCTATAAGCTTGTATCTTCATAACCACCCTAGTTGGTCGCCATCCAAATGCTCTGTTCATCGGACTCATATGTCAAATGCAAACATGCAACCATGTGAAGACGCCTTATTCATAGCTGGAACTGTGTATTAATCATCGTAGTTTTCAAGGAAAAGTTCGTATAATAATACATTAAGAATCTGATTTACTAAATCAAGATGATTTACTACAAAATAAACATTTTGTGGGAAAATAGAACCTATATAGGTGAATTTAATTTCAGACAAATAATTAATATCCTCAATAGTATTAAAGAAGCCACTTATTTAATTTAAAATGAATTTATTTGATCAATCAGTTCAACACTCGTACGATTTCAAAATATTAAGTTCTCTTAGATATATTTAGTATTGGGGGCAAAAGAAGCCATACAATGTTTTTGAGCCATTCACAATTTACGTACAGGAATATGATTAACAAGTAAATGTCATGACAAAATACGTAAATGTATAAAGCAAAATTCTGTTCTCGTTAATTAGGTTACATCAATATACTATAAAGTCATTATACTCCCGATATGACACATCTTAAAGATTATTATTTCGACAAGTTGGTAATCATGCAATATGCCGGTTCAGACGCGACGATTTAACTAAGTATTTAATTGGGTACACAACCTTGGGTTGAAATTTACTTAAGCTATTAAGTACATAATCTTATATATTAAATACTCGTGTCACAATGTTAGTTACCATACTCCTCCGAAACGGCTTGACCGATTTTTATCAAATTTTATATGCATATTCAGTAGGTCTGAGAATCGGCTACTATCTATTTTTCATACCCCTAAGTGTTAAGGGTTGTCCACCCCTAACATTTTATTTATATTTTATGGACGAAATTTTAATGTTTTTATAGCCATTAAAAAATACATACAATTCTAAATTTTCACCTCTCTATCACCAACTCTTATTTTTTATTTGTTAATTAAAATCTTATGACTTGAACTCTGAGGTTTATATAGAGAAAAAGGTAGGCTAGTAAAGTCACATTAAAGAGAAACGAAGTTCGCGGGGGCAGCTAGTTTACTATAGATCTAACTGAAACCTAAAATGGTATACTAAAATCAGTTTTTAACAAATTCTTGGCGATTGTTGAGTTGCACCGATGTTAAGATGAAATTCAATGAATAAAAAGTCACTATGGCCAAAATTGTTGAACAATATATATATATATATACCAGCTACGCCTCAGAAGAGAGCTAGCCTTTTCTTTTCTTTTTTTTTTCATTATTTCTTTCCACAAGTACGAGTATTGCAAAATTAAACTTATATGAAATGTTTTCTTTGTTTTGTTTCTCATTTCTCACCCATTCACAATGTGCTACAGTGAACAGCTAGTAATAATATATATTTCTAATTAGTATATATGTTAATATAATTTAATAAAGGACTCTTTAGATTCCTATTCTCTCCTTCTTCTATATTTTATAACATTTTTTTTAAAATTAAATTGGTGACGGCAAAAATATTTATAAATAATATATCGTTTCTAATATATGAAGATTTAAATATAATTTGTTATTAGTACTGCCTGTAAAGGTCTGTAACCGAGGCCAGATGGCGGACCCACAGCTAGTTACCAATTATACCGGGTCGAGGGTCGTAATTTAATTGTCATTGTTGTTAGAACAATATCAACTAATGTAACTATACGCAAATTGTCAATCATTTTAGCTCAATTACGTGACATTATACACAATGTTAAAATAGGCGCATGGCGATAAAGTAGCTAGATTTATTAGTTCTAACATGTTTTTAATAATAACGATAAATATTATTCGGATAATAGTATTATTCTAATGATATAATTAGAACGCTTTCTTACGCCAGCTCCTCGTCGGCATGCCAAGTGGCAAAGGGCATCCCCAGTCTTCTACCGCGCTGCATTTGATCTTTGATAGCTTGATCCCTTGGTGTTGTATAGAGATGTGGTGTTTGCTGCACCTTCTATCCCATTAACCACGGAGAGTTGAGGAGTTATTCCTTCAAGAAAAGAGCGTACCAATTCTTAAAAAGCCGTCAACGCATTAGCATTCCCTATGGCATTGAGTGTCCATGGGCGGCGATATCACTTAACATCAGATGAGCCACCTGCCCCCGGTTCTATAAAAAAAAGTGTGTGCGTGTAACCTTTATGCGCGATTGAAGTAAAACTTCTTTGGCGTTGACTGCCAAGAATAATAATATTAATACAAGAATCAGTATCAAATAAAACGAGAGAATGCTATCCTAAATAAACACTCAAGAAACTGACTTAAATCAGTTCAAATAATGCACCACTAGATGGCGCTAACGGACTTATAAAACGCGCTATCGTTGTTATTTTTAATAGCCGAAACTACACAGTTTATAGTTAGCGTTACCTCCCCCAAAAAAAAAACCGAGTTACTGCCTAGTCGCGCCTAACGTTTTACTGCAAATAGATGGAATGAATTGTGTTATATTTATTTAATAAAACGATATCATTAATTATTATATTATTCAAGAAAAAAAAACATTATTGTGAATTTAACCTTTAATACGTGTTTTAGATAATATATTAAATGGGGTTTCTCCAATGGGCATCGCCCGGCCTCGTTAAGTATGTTCAGCTGTGTTTATTATTAGTTGGCGGGTAAAAGGAAAAACCAACAGCTCACACGAATAACGTAAACAGTATCCCGTTTTAATTCGGTGAAAAGATTTAAATTTGCAGCACGTTAAGCCTTGGCACAAAAGTGAATCCGGAAATAATTAAGTTTTCTTTAACAAAGCAGTAAAACTTTTCTTCGAGCTTTTCCATACATTTGGAAACTCGCCAATAAGGTTCTTTCAGACTAATCGCGGGCCACGTGCATTATGGAGCCTTGTCTGTATTTTATAAGTCTCTATTTTTTTAAAAAAAACATTAACCTATTAACTGCAGATTTTTTTTTTTTATTACCTATCGCCTTTACGTGAGTATACGTTGTGTTTACGTAAGTTTTTTGGGTTTACAAAAAAATCGAAGATAGCCCCTTTTCCATACAAATATTTTTTATAAAAGTGTTTATATTTAATTACAAAAGTGTTTAAATATAACTACTATTTAATAAATTTTATTGTTTCAACCTCGTATATATTTAAGGCATCAAAAGTATTAACGAAGATACATGATTTTATTTTTTTATTTTGATTATTTTTTGACGCGCCTCGTCTGAAGACGCCGTTCCTAAACAACACATAACGCACCATTTCGCCGTAAAATTTAATATTCTCTATAAATCAGTAGGAATAACTTCCTCTTAGTGCAAAGATTATTTTACACATAATTCGTTCTAGCCCCGAAACGACATCGTCTACTATGTAACTTACAATAAGCATGAACATTATCATTTCATTAAAATAAAGAAATCTCAAAAATAATGCCAACTCTTTTATAGATATCAGCCCTGCGATTCTGTAACTCACTTTTCGAACTCACACAGCGGTTTCAGCATCGGCGGTCGCTCTCAAATCAGTCGTGAAGCAGTCATTTTATGATTTGGCATTCTGAAAAGGTGGGAGCTTGTAGTTTATTGTTTATCAGAATGCCAAATCATAAAATGACTGCTTCACGACTGATTTCAGAGCGACCGCCGATGCGAAAACCGCTGTGTGAGTTCGAAAAGTGAGTTACAGAATCGCAGGGCAGTGTTACGATTTTTATTTGTATGAATTTTATAAAAGTCGCTTTATTTTCATTACACTGTTTATTTATTTAACTGTTTATACAGTTTAAATATTCCACAACTTCAATATTATTAAATTTTTCATGAAAGGGAAAAATTCCACTGAAATCAAATTCATTCAGTCGTAATTGTAAAAAAGACAAATCATCCATTTTCGGAATTAAGCCGTAAAGCCTCTGAGCTATCGTGAAAAGGCTCATTCACTAAATTACATACGAATTACATCTAAAAAACCACCGTAAATGGTCGTTTGAGAGAATACCGTCAATTTTTAGAATTAGGCCTTCACAGACTGGCGTCTGTAAAGCAATTATCTATTGTCACAATTTATTTGTCTTTGATAAAATGGAAAGTTTGATATACAGTGTAAATTCTTTATAACGAATTTCCAGAGACCGAACATTTTATTCGTTATAGAGAGGTTTCGTTATAGGGAGGAAGTATTTATGTATGGGTTAAACCAAATAAATATATCAATTGTTTGCGTTATAGAGAGTCCTTCGTTATAACGAATGACGCAATAAAGAGTTTGTATCTGTATTTATTAACAAAACATACGAATTTACACGTACGAGTTTATACGTAAAATAAAGACATTGGGAAATTTTATTTTACGTTTTTGTTGCTTTATTATTCTTAATCTATCTATCAAATAGTATAGAAGAATGTAGATATATAACATAGTATTATAATATTATAATCGATTAATCGTTTAGCATGAGACTTAACTAACGTTACTTATTTGTAATAGTAGAAAATATTCTATTCTATTACAAAGAAGATTATCTGTAATCTGTGTAAAAAAATAGTTTTTTTGTTTAAATTATTTATTTTCACTTAGTTTGCCACCAGTACTCTTCTTCACAACAGTTAATCTTTATAGCCTTTTGATATAAATGTATAAAATGATAAATATACTCGAATTTTATCGTGTTCATACAAAAGTATATGCTGTGACAAAATTAGCAGATACAAAGAATTCATTCACTTTGTTTTAACTCTGGCAGTTCGTCTGACGTACATTCTGCTGGTGGAGCTAACGACCAACGATGCACGTGTTACACCTGAAAATTAGTTTCTAGAACCATCGATCGGGTATAGAACGCCTGTCACCATCGCAACCTGATCTCGGTAATGGTGGCACTAAATCAAAGGCGAACTCATTCGTTTTAAACCCGGTCGCCGTGCGCTGAGCGAATTTAAATAGAATCTCTTTTACATAATTCAATGCCGAAGTTTGGGCCCTTTTTCAAATTTACAGCTTTATCAACGAATGTATATATGTATAAGAAGACATTTTTTTTTTCTTTATAGAACGGGGGGCAAACGGGCAGGAGGCTCACCTGATGTTAAGTGATACCGCCGCCCATGGACACTCTCAATGCCAGAGCGCTCGCGAGTGCGTTGCCGGCCTTTTATATATATGTAAATATATTTGTTTGTAATGATCTTTTCGTAGACTTTTTTAGAAGTTTGATCGATGTTTACGCTATTAATAACATACTTTGCTAGTAAAATTGTAATAAACTAATTTCGGGCGTTATTTAACGCTATTATAATCGTATTGTTTACAAAAATAATTGTCTTAGTATAAATGAAAAATATTATAGAGGAAATATAATTTCGAAGATGAAATATTTTTATGAAAATACAAGGCGCGCCGTATTATAATTTCAAATGGCGACCCATAAAGTGTTTTACGCCAAGATGCGGACCATGCTATTTCACTTATTCCATCACGTTTTGTATTTCTTTTAAAGAAACTTTTGAATAACCACAATTAAAATAATAAGAATTTACATTTTAATGAAAAGAGAATAAGCTTATGTTAAATGTAAGAAAGCATTTATTACGTTACTAAGTCTTTACATAATTATATATTACTAGCTGACCGAGCAAACGTCGTTTTGCCATGTATATCATTTAAAATAAAAAATAGGGGTTGATCGTAGAGGGGTGAAAGTTAGGAGTTGTATGTATTTTTTAATGCCGTATAATAAAAAACAGAAAAACATATCTAAAATAAAAATAAAATTATTTAGGGGTGGACCCCCTTAACATTTGGGGGGATGAAAAATAGATGTCCGATTCTCAGACACGCCCAATATGCACACAAAATTTCATGAGAATAGGTCGAGCCGTTTCGAAGGAGTTTAACCACAAACACCGCGACACGAGAATTTTATATATTAGACGCTTTAAACTAATACTTATTCAAGACGTATCATTTATAAAGGGGTATTTAGACTAAACGAAGCTACACTAAACCCCAAACCCTATCACGTGACATCGTCTCCAATCAGATCGTTATTCTATTTCGTTTCTGATGGATTCTGCAGTACCTCGTGTATTCTAGATAATGGACTTGCGGCTTGACACAAACTTAAGTAATTTCGCTTTGACGAGGTAAACGTGATTTGGAGCTGAATCGATACAGGGGTTTAAACTGAACCGTCGACTAATTGCGTCGAGTTTATCTCGTATTTCATGGATTTAGCTAAACCTAACGTAAACTATCCTTATTCGAGGATTTTCAAGTAAGATATACAGGGATTCGCTTACGTGTGGCCTGTATTTAATTTACGCTTAGAAGATAATCACGTAATTGTAAGTTATAAACAACCTCTCTTACGACCGCATTGATGTGGTTAGAACTGCTTACACTTCGCCCACGTTCATATAGACATGTGAACTGTATTTTAATTACACTAAATTAAGTAATTAAACATTAGGTTTAAAGACTTTATTTCTCAAAAAATGTCACTTACATGAGAATAATACTCTAGATGAACATAACATTGTAGTCGTTCTTAAAATAATCACAATAAAATATAGCCGTACATGCAATAAACTTAAAAATAAAAGTAACCAAAGAAATGAATTAAAAGTAATTATAAGAAATGAATTTAAAAGTAATTTTGTTCAACATATTCACTTAGCTTCGATTTGAATGAATTGATAGAAGTAATATTTTTTATATCTGTGGGTAGTTTATTATACTGTGCGCCTTCGTAGGTAAACATTTTTTTGTCGTAGTTCGTACGTACTTTACGTAATGCAAGATAACTCATTACAACATGCAAGAAAACATTACATTACATAAATAAAATTTATTATAAAATTGTCTCAATGTTTCATTGCTGCTATAAATTATGTCAAAAATTCTGGTTTAAATACGTCAAAGTAGAATTATTTTGATGTGTAGTACTTGTAAAAAAAATAAACTATAATGTGCGTGATCTTAGATTTATTCTTATAAAGCCCGTATTTTTGTTAAGTGAGTTTTTATATTATTCATTCTTGTATAAACGATTTATACAGAGAGAGTTGCTAGACCATTCGATAAATAATAAGGTAAAATGGTACTAAAAAGTTTATCATCAGGAATAGTAATTGAATTTTTACATTAACATCTTTCCGTTTCATTATCTATTTTTCTTAGTATGTGGGCTAATAAAACCATTATAGAAATTGCTACGACGTGGGTGAGTACTGAGTAAGGGAGCGTGGGTTTTACACAGATAATTTATTTTTAAACACATAAAAATCTATATTTTTGTTGAAATTTTTATTACTTTACATTCTCATAATATTCGCATTTCCACGAACCATCGTTAACAGTGTTTTGAAGGTTGAATGACTATAATAGCTAGCCAAGAGCTCACTTAGCTTAAAACAATCAACTCTATTTTAAGATCCATGTGTGATTCATGCAACAAATCGCTTTATTAAAATTTTAATTGATAAAAAAATAAAAATAAAATATGTTTATTATGGAACGTAAGATACATGTATCACTTATTCCACGTCATTAAATTTGAAGGCATCCCTACTCATCGGCAAAGAAGACAGAGGGTGTAGGCCGAGAGAAAAAGCCGGCGTAAAAAACTCTCGGTACTCTTTTAAAACAGCAAATCATCAAACAACACTTATTTATAACAAATATCGCAAATTAATTAGAAGTAGCCTGTCTAGCACTAGTCCCAGGCCCTTTTATCAATTAGATAATCGTTGACTTTATAGTAAGCCTTTTTACACAGCTTTTCTTTAATACATTTCTTAAATTTATTGAAAGGCAGTGATAAAAGAGCTTCTGGGATTTTATTAAAGAAGAGTATCCCTTTCCCCAAAAAAGAATTACTAACTTTAGATAGTCTAGTACGGGGAAATTGCAGCCTGCGTTTGTTCCGTGTATTAACATTGTGCGTATGTTCTATTCTAGTATTGTCACAAAACCAATGTTGGTGTCGGTATTTACAAATTCTTTATAAAAATGCTCGAATCAGTCAATTTACATTATAAACACACAAACGTATAGTCTTATTCATAAAAATTTAAACTTCTACTGACGTCACACAAACCTAGTAGACGGACGTCAAATCTACCCGCAAAACTAAAATTTCGATATTAATTGTTTATTTTTAATAATATTTTTTTTTATGGCTCTGGCATGATTTGTGCATTAGCCAGCGTCAAGTATAGGATTTTTTATAATTCGTGCTTGTCTTTAGAAATTCGGCCGTGTCCTCCATGTACGGTTTAGGCACTCGCCCGGTACCGCACAACCCTCCCAAAGGCCGAGAACAAATTTAGATTAAATTAAAACTTACCCTCGAACCGGGAATCGAACCCGGTACCCCTCACCTAGCTGCCACTTAATAAGACCGCTAGGCTATGAGGCCCCTATAATATTATTTATTATTATGTTTATTTTGTATAAGTTCAGTTCGAAACAACCCTAGTCTATAATTTATGTTATATTAACGTGATTTAAACAAAAGATAGCTGCAGTAAGCTGTAAGGATGTAGCGCCCTTGTTTATTTAATAACAGCACCGAGGCAGTTCATTAGACGCCGCCACACCAGCTAATAACGTTACTTATAACACTGCACTACACATTTTATTTACACTTTTGTGGCTTGTACTACATACAATTAAGAACACAGCATTTTGTTGCGGCGAAATTTAATCAAGATATAATTAATAATTTTTCATAGCATTTTCATATATACTGTTATGTTAAAAATTAGTATTTGGAACAGGTTTCTGAGTCTGTTGGATTGTTCATTTTAGGCAAGAGGGTTCATTTTAGTCTGCTGTGCTAGACTAAACAAATATGTATTCGCCGGGACTTGGCAAGACTTTAACATGTGACATTAACCACTATGCCACGGAGGTCGCTTTTATAATATTATTATCGTTACACAATGCAAACAAAAACAACTTTTTAAATTAACGAAAGCAGACAAAACTACGTTTTTTTATTTATCTGTTAAATTTGAATGAGTGTCTCCGATTACGGGTTTTTTTGCTAAAGCGAGATAAGCGATTTAAAAATAATTTAGTTTATATTAATATTATTCTCGATTACATATATGGTGTTCTAAGATATAAATTTTATAATTTATTAAAATTATTTAATTTATTTAATTTTTTAAACTATTATAAATAATTTGGTTCAGAAAAACGTTACGGCGCGTTACATGGGGGGGGGGTCAAAAATCTCCAAAAATTGCGTGACGTAATACTTGAACGTTCCGTTACACTTTATTAAGTTTAGCTATTTTAATTTAGCAAACGGAACACGTTAAATTTCGTAACATTTGAACGGCAATATCTCTGCGCAGTGGTGTCTGAACTGCAGTTAGGTTGATTATCGAATGAAGTCTAGGTGTCTGGCAAATGTCTGAGCGGATGCGATAGCTGGAACATAAATCTGATAGTGAAAACGAGCAGACGTCTGCTAAATAGTTGCAGTCCTCCTGAGACTCAATGTCGTATAATCTAAGAATTTACCTGCGGTTATGAATTTAGTTCGAATTTACATGAAATTGTAGCGGTTGTCCTTATAGTCCGGTCAAATTAGACAAAAATAGTGGTCAAAAAACAAAAATTCCCGGAGAGCCAAATATTGGTGGAGAGCTGGGGTTTACCATTACAAATAAAGTTTTAAAATCCCCAACGATCCTATGTGTGCTACAAAAGTTATTCGGGGTCAAAGGTCAAATGTGAAACAGGGAAAACCACGCTAAAAAAACGCGCCGGTACGGTACTTTATAGGTGGCGTGGAAATGTGTGCATATCGTATAATATGACTCTTTGAATCGCGATATCTCAGAAACTCAGGTGACTCTTAGAAAAAAAATTGTGAATACCATTTTTGTAGATAATTTTAAGATCTACAACTTTCTCACTCAAAAACTCAAATTTTGCCCTTGGACCCCGAATAACTTTTGTAGCTCACAAAGGACCGGTGGGGATTTTTAAAACTTTATTTGTAATGGTAAACCCCAGCTCTCCGCCAATTTTTGGCTTTCCGGGAATTTTTGTTATGTATTTCAAATGTCTATATTGACCGGACTATTAATGGATCAGACAATACAATATTATTTCCCACTGCCTGCGTATATTATTTAATTCACAAACATAACACAAACTTTTATATATTTGCGTCAGATATTTGCATTTGTCTATTCTATAATGTCAGTATGTGACGCCAAGAATGCATTATTAATTCCCAATAAACTTGGATTTTTGAATGTATACTAGATATTAAAATATTCGAACTATATCCTTATTTATTACGTAGTTTCGTTCTTAAATGAAAAACGTTTACAGATTATACGAGTATCTATACCAATTTCATCAATATCCCTAAGGTAAAGTAGTAAAAAAGTAAAAGTAAATGTAATCTAATTATGTCAGTATTAAACGTTAAATATTGACGCATTCTTTGGTCGCAGTAAGTTTAAATAAATAAACAAATGAAGAATGTATAATTGTACTTGTTTAATGTTTCATTTAAAACAAACGAGTGTTTTATTATTATATTATAATTATACGTTACCAATTGGTATTTCCAAATGATAACAAGAAATGTGAGTTTACAATAATATATAATACCTAAGATAATTATTTAATTGTCTCTGATAATGAAAAAATACTATGCGTAAATGAATTTCGTGTTGTACAACCAGGTATTTGTTCCTTTCTTTGTTGAGCATCTATTAAAATAAGCAAAGAACATTTTAATATTAGTAAAACGGTGCAAACAAAATACGGTTGAGAACAAACAACTAAGTCCACCTTCATAAAGCGACAAAGAATTCGCTCACTCAATTTTGTGGAGTCAGCTCAAACAGGAAAACGAGCAGCCTTTGAGCAAAGCTGAATCTCGCATTGTTATCCACTTCTAAAGATTCTAACACTAGATTTTTCTTGATTTTACACCTTGTACCAATTGATTTGGTCTTTGAAGTTGTATGCTGTATTCGCCTTTTCAGACAAATACCTCGTTTAAACGCCTTTACTAAAGTTACTACTACTAAACTAAACTATTTAATATAAAATATGATTAAAAGAAATTCGTTTATCTAATTTACAATACAACTATTTTCAATCAAAAATATTTATCAATTAATAAATGCCGTATATACAATTTTCGATTGTTACCTACAGTCCTCGATTGTTGTTATTATATTATGTATAGACTTTCTTTCTATGTGCGCATTTAACATTTGATCGAACGGTGAAGTAAAACATCGTGAGGATACCGACATGTCCTAGATCCAAAAAGTCGATGGCGTGTGTCAGGCACTGGAGGCTGATCACCTATTAGATTTAAAAATGATCATGAAACAGATTCAGAAATCTGAGGCCAAGACCTAAAGCTTGTAGCGCCACTGATTTATTTTTTATATACAGTATATAGAAAAATAGTAAAAATATATATCGAAATAGATTCGATAGATTCGATACTCCATGATTATATTCCAATTGGCGCTATTTATTCGTTTTATTAAGACACAATCTCAATTTATGAGTTATAGTGTTTAAACTATACATAAATAGGTAATCCCTAAAACCTTTTTATAATAAATAACTTGCCAAGTCTGCTATGAAAATAGATAATGTATTTTAAAACTAATCCTACTAGGAGAAAAACATTATTAACGCCTGGAAAATGTATATATTATGTTAGTATGCTGTGCAGTGATAGCAGACGTTGCTAATCATAATCTGATGTATGAGGTCAGCTGTATGGGAGTCGTGCACATCCTGATGCCGATCGATATCCGCCGTCTCGCCAGATACAGCCTACTACTAACATGCCAAATTGAATAGACAAGAATTAAATACGTACTACGTACGTTGCAGTAAAAATCCATAGAAATTTGTAGGAGAACGAAACTCTATAGACATTTGTATGAAGAACCTAAATAACTCATTTATGTAATTAACTTAACTGGCTGAATTCACAAGAATTGCATTATTTATAATTAGTTATAAAATGGTTTAGGTTTTAAGTTTTTACTTGTTATGTTTATAGTTTAGCTTTCTATTGTATTAGTATTAATTCATTGTAAAAATAGGAAATAAGGAAAAATAATTTAATAAATAAACTTAGTACCAAAAAAACCCGAACGACGCTACTGTTTCTTTGACGTATTTTCTGTTATATAGAACTATAATGTGTTATTAACACTTATTAACCCTGTGACCTGTGTTTTAAACAATTAAAGGTCTTTAACCCCTGTGAATATTAATGCAAGATTGCCCTGACGAGTTGAATTATCCCATTTGGTCGACTCGAGCTCGGGATATGCCGTGAATAAATGCGTACCTCTCACCTAGCTTAGGCTGAGGACTCATTTGTAATAAGTGAAAAAATATGTTTCTTTAAAAGGATTAGGGTTTTTGAACATTAAGGTTTATTTGTTCCAAATGAGCGAAATTGAGACGGTATGACTTAGCTATTTCTTTTTTAATAGAAAAAATACGAATATGTAAATATGTAAATTATCTTTATAACGAATTTCAAAGGACCGAGTATTTTTATTCGTTATAGAAAAATTTCGTTATACGGAGAGAAGAATTAATGCATGGGTATTGAGTTAAACCAAATAATTTTTACTCAATTTTACGTTATAGAGAATTATGCGTTATAACGATTGACGTTATAAGGAGTTTACACTGTATTTAAATTTATGATTTGGCTTTTTTGCTTCGAAATCCACGTGTTTCAAATCTTAACATTGTAATAAATATGGTTTAGGATTCAATTATTGTACTTCCTTAATAAAAGTTGTAAAATGTTCAATTGTAAAAAGGTTATATAGTTCATTATTTCTCAGGACTTCAATTTTCTATACCACAAGCCGTGTATTCAATGTGTTGAAACCTAAGTTGCAAAGCTAAATGTGTCCGCAGCCTGCAATACATAAATTACTAACAAGACTGTCTCGGTCGGGACGAATTAAAGGGAGTCGCAAGTCAGCCTCATACATACTGACTCGACACTTTACATACTAAGAACGTGCCTGGTGCGTTACTGTGACTGTCACCTCGGAAGCACTAAGGAATTTTGTATTGCATCTGTAAATTATAAAGCGAGGTTTGAAGGGCGAATAAAAAAAAGGGTGCGTGTACTTATGTACGCGCATAAGAAGTTATACTTTGGCATTTTTAAAAATAGTTTTTGACTGCATGCAAATAATTAATTACAATCAAATAATCAAAGACTGGAAAAGGAGTCATTATAGTCAATAAAGTTCAGTTTACATGTGAAAAATTAAATAAATAAATATTTATTATTATTCTCTTACATTAAGTGTAACATAAGTTCTATTATTATTCGAATGTTGTTTTTAAATTATGTCCAATGCCGTAGCATCTTCCGTGGGCAACTTCATACTGATAATTTTGTGTCACGGTGCGCGCGCATCGTAAAATTTCACTCTCATCAATTTTTCATAACGCGCGTAAAGAAGTATAACTTCAAAAATGTTTTTTATTAATACAAGTTAAATATTGTTACAATAATCGTTACGTCGGATTCATTAATTCATAAAAGTCTTCAAAAATAAGATCAGTGAAAAGGAGCAAAACAAATTCGTATCTTCTTCGTAAAACAACATTTTTATCAAGTTAAATTCAATTATTTGTAAAATTAACATTTCTGTAAAAACTCATGTTCAATGATTGAAGTTTTCTTCTTATAATGAAATTAAAACACTCATTCATCGAGCCGGACGTGTAATGTGAAACATTAATTAAAAAACCTCTCCACAATTAATTAAAAAAATGCTTGCATGTTCTCGCGCCTGTTTTTGGGAAAAAATAAAATTGATTATTCGTTTCCTTGTATTACACGAGGGCTTATAACATTGAGGGCACTCATAACTTGCTCACGGGTCAGGGTTGGCCCACTTTGCAGACCAATAGGTCACGCCACAGTAAATAAGATATGAGCTTCTTTCACCTTCGAGAATTTCCAACCAAACTGCATAATAACTGTAAAATTGACGTATTCATAATCTTAATGATATGGGGTCGTTCAAGTATTACGTAAGCATCATATGAGGGGGGGGTTATTTGATTTTCGTATTTGGTGATTACGTCAACAGTTATTATTTACTTTTCTACACATTTTAACCTATACATTGTCTATGCTGGAAGACGAAATGTATTTTCGAGGATTCCTACAAAAAATTAATACGATTATGTACTATTATTTATGAGATCTTTGCTTATTTTTTCAGACAAGAGGAAAGAGGGAGGATAAATTGCAGTAAACTAAATTCATATATATAAAAGCATATGCTAATCAAAATTTTCTTCGTCTTTTATAGATGTTGCTCAGCCTATCGTTCTAATGTGTAAGTGTAAAAGAAAATTGTATGTATCTACAGTAATCATGTCATGAAACTTATAATGGAAGGAGCGAAGTCAAATACACTAGATGTAGATAGGTACTCAATATAACATGTACTATTTATGACCATTATTTAATTTATAAAGAATAATAATTGAAATCTTAGACAATACATTTTGACTAAATATTAAACAGTTGGCACTTTTAAGAAATTTTTGATGTGCTTTATGTCTGACAATATAATATAGATTTGTATGTTATTTATAAAACACACAAAACATTGTCACAATATGCCATTCATTGTTGTGTTTCTTTGTATTATTTTATCTTGTTTAATTAGTGTCGTATAAATGCAAACAGTTGGTGCACATACAAATAAATTATGTATAAACGTTTCTGTGTAAAAAAAATTGTAGCAAAAATAAAGATACTGTCGTGAATTTACTCGTTCTAGATGTTTGGAATGTTGCACAGTTTTTACCGGAAATTGATGTATTGAAATATTATAAAACTTCTAAGCAATACATACATTAACATAACCTTAACCTAAATCAAGACTTTAAGAGCTATTACGCACTGTCGACTTGTAGCCGGCGACTCGGTCGCTGGCAACTGTGAGTTTCTACAGTTTAAATAGATGTCTACGCACTTGGTCGTCGACTGGGCGACTCGCCGCGTCGTGGCGACACACAAGCGACTGCCGGTCGCTGGCGACCAATAGGAGCATGGCTTCAAATGGAAGCATTCACACTGCGAGCAACTGTCGTAACGACTGGACGTATATATACGAATGTACTTGGAATACTGTCGCTCGGCTTGGTCTCCTGCCTAGTTGCCTATGTTTTGGTCGCCGAAGTGACCGAGTCGCCGGCGACAAGGCGACAGTGCGTAATAGCTCTAAGCGTCGACCTTTTTAAAATGTTAAGTGACATCCCTAATCATAATTAATTTTGTTCAAAGTTCGGTCAACAGCGAAAACAATTATAATTTTTTAATTCGCTCCACACATTATCACCATTACATTAATGTCGGTAAACTTCGTCGGTAAAAATGATCATGTTTTTTTAATGGATCGGTTCCGTATTCTAGTGTAAGAATTTCGTGTCATCCCAATAATCGTTTCGTTTAAAATATCAATGAAATAAAAGCAACCATCTGATTACCCTATTATCGATCTTCGACGAGACTTTATACAAAAAAATATAATCTTTAAGAAGTATATTTTTAGCCAATCTTATAGACGTAATTAACTTAAGACAGCCCTGTTATAATGAAATTATAAAAAATAGCACAAAGCAATAAAAATAATTTTCAAACTCAAGGGAAAAAGTTTCGAAGTAATCCAAAAGAAATTAATCTTTTAAACAAGTTTGGCCCTTGTGAGATCTCAACATTCAGGACCAAGAAGGAGCAATACTTCAAATAAAAAGATATATTGAAGTGTCTGAGTTTAAATAAGACTTTAGGCTCTTAAAACCTTTTAGTCTTACAGGCTCGCTTGCGTGTTCACGCTTTAAGAGCTCATTGACAATATTCTAAAATATAAACGAAATTATACAGGGTGGCCAAAAAGTCGTGGATCAAACGGAAATAGGGGATAGATGAGGTCATCAGCTGCAAAAAATTGTTCTACGGGAGGTCTCTAAGCTCAACCAATGCAGAGTTATAATTTATTTTGCGTTTTTATAAGAAAATTGACTTTTTTTACTAATTCTTATTAATATTCGAAAAATCTACACCTGTATCTTTTTCATAATATCCACTAGATTGGTACTGATGAGTACTTGCGTTAGACATACTATTTATAGTTTATTGAGTTTATTGAAGATAATATTAAGTTATACGATATAATTTTTTTTCAAATCATAACTTTTTGTTTACGATTTTTCACAATGGGGTCCGAAACACTAAAAAAAATTACTCTAGCGAAGAGTGACCCTGTATTACAAGTTTTGGCGCATTTAATATGGATTCTGAAAAGGTATTACACATGGCCATGAGGCGCTCTAATATATACAGTATGTGGTTTATTATTCACATATTATGTAATTTCGTATTCGTCTTCGTCGTTTCGTAATCGTTTATTCAGGTGTTTTTAACAATACTATCGAATGGAGTAATGATAAAGATAAATTTTGAAACTTTCATTTTGTCAAAATCTGCATCTTCCACCGCATTTAACATAGAGAGGGTTCAGAGGAGTTGTTCGGATAAATACCTACAGCAGAGTTTCATCATCGGGCGTCGAGGAAGGATACGTAATACAACCCGTATCACCTTGACGTCGTTCCACAACTGAGCGTTTTTAAGTCAGTTTATGCCGCACATCACCACTTTGTGGAACCACCTGCCCAAGTATTTCCGAACCAATTCGACTTAGGGTCCTTCAAGAAAAGAGCGTACCAAATTTTAAAAGGCTGGCAACGCACTTTCGAACCTTATGGCAATGTGAGTCCATGGGCATTTTGACCATGACCCGTTTGCCCCCTGTCAGACATAAATAAATAATTATTGATTGGTTGGTGAACTCCGTGTCCGCACTTAGACTCTCACTAGGTTATGCGTATTGATTGGTATTACATAGTGTCTTAATTTACAATCCGTATTAGCAATATCTAATCTGAATATTACACAAGTATGTATTAAACGACGCCACTTCCACATTCTCCAGTCAACGTTATAGTTGACTATTTATTTATTGTTATTTCATGTCAAATATGGGCACTTACCACATCACAATGTAAAAGAGTGTAAGTGTAACCCAGAGAGCCATGGAAAGAAGCATAATAAAGAAAAGAACAATTGACAAAATAAGTAACAAGACTTTAAGAGATAAAACAGGGTTTGCTGACGTTGTGTATTAAACAAAAGTACTTAAATGGAAATGGGCTGGACATACCATAAGAGGAGCAGATAAATGGAGCAAAATTGTAACACTATGGCAGCCAAAAGCCATAAAAGAAACAGAGATAGGCAATTTATAAGGTGGGCCGATGAAATTATGGAAATCGCTGGAAAGACTAAGACCTGGACGAGATTGGTATACAATATGGAAAAATGGAGGACAATGGGGGACAATGGGGGAGGCCCATCGACCAGAGGAGGATCAGTTATCGTAGATTAGATTAGATCTTAAAAGGCCGGCAACGCACTCGCGAGCCCTCTGGCATTGAGAGTGTCCATGGGCGGCGGTATCTCTTAACATCAGGTGAGCCTCCTGCCCGTTTGACCCTCGTTCTATAAAAAAAAAATTAAGAAAAACAATAGTTATAATGTATATATTTTTTTATTTCTGATATAAGGCTATAAAAATAAATAAATAAGTAGATGTTATGAATTTATCCAAAGCCCGCTTTAACCTCAACAAAGCAGCTTATCTGTTATTCTGATTGTCTGTACAGTGTCAAGGAAATTGTCAGCAAAAGTTAACATCAGATCGTTTCCTGATGCGCATACATTTGAATAGAAACACCCTTAGCCTCCTGTTAGTTTTGCAAAATGTGTCGGGATTCCAGGGATATATGATTGTATCAGCGACAAATTGGCTGTAACTCTTTTATTACGATCATAAAACAATATCAGCGAAAGTATTAACAATGTGGTTGTTCAGGTTCAGAGTCCTCCATTAAAGTATATAGCGGTAGATTAACTAATTATTTTATATATCGCGATGGTTTATTTGGTAGTGTAGGCTTATTTTGTTTTTTTTCTATTTAATATATTACTACGAGAGAGTTGGCCTAGTGGCTTGGCAATAAAGCCATACGTTGAATCACGGATATGCTCCCATAAATTTCTCTTTCTATTTGCACATAGCTCTTGCTTACAAAAAATCTACAGCGTGTTTTGGTACTCTCAATCAACCTACTTGCCTATAAAAAAAACATGTGTACTTATTTACACGCGTTAGAAGTAACACTTCTTTGACGGAATAATTTTCTTCGAGCACATTAGAGAGACGTTTCCCTCTTCGAATTGCATTTTTCTTGTCCATTTTAATTGTCAATCGAAACGATATAATGATAATGTTTCACAAAAAAACACTATATTTCTTATCACACTGGAACGGGTTTTCTCGTATAGAAATCATTATTTTGGTTTAAATAAACTCAAATCTGAAAAACACTACGCCATGACAGTCAATGCAACTTTTCGATTAAACAGAGCTAGCGGCCCAGACTGTTTTACCGACGTTTGAACAGATATTCAGGGTGTCGGTTTTTTGTGACGTTGTGCGGGTGTCGGTTTTTTGTGACGGTGACGCATCGTAAAAATTTACTCTCATCATTTTACCCTAACGCGCCAAAAGAAGTATAACTTCAAAAAAATCACAAATCATATGTATTGGTCAGGTAACATATAAATGTTACATTATACATCATAACTATAATATTATGGCGTCACTGGTTTATTTTTTATTAAACTGGTTTCAAAGTTAAAAATAATAAAGTTTGACATACGTTGTATTATATATGTCACCGTAAAATTGTAAACACCGTTAGATTGTAATCTATCTCGCGAGATTATAAACTGTCGAAAGATTGTGAACCTCAACGAACTGCTTACAATTTAACATATTATTATTCGGTATTTATATGAAATTGTTGGAAAGTAAAATTAATCTGTAATTGACCAAAGAAGTTTGAATGATAACTAAGTTAGTGTAGTACAATCTACCGAATAATAATACGTTAAATTGTAAGCAGTAAGCTGAGGTTCACAATCTTTCGACAGTTTATAATCTCGCGAGATAGATTACAATCTAACGGTGTTTACAATTTTACGTTAACATATATACAATATAGCAGTGTGACTTGGTGGTCGCTGTTATCAGTTTTAATAATAATGTGTTATCTTTACATTTGTTTCTTCTTTATTCCCTCTCGTTCGGTAAGTTTATAAGTTATTACTTATTAATATTAGGATATCATTTATTTTATTGTATTATCATTATTATCTTGTATTATAGATTAGGTTTACTAAACCGATAAATATTCAAAACCCAATCATCTCAACAAGAACGCGGCATAAAGTTCCGTAGACTAGATGAAGCATGCCACACACGCATAGGCCGATGCAATAAAGTCAACGCAGTAAACATTTGTCGGGTTCGGCCGTAATTGCGCATAGTTTGTTACCGAGACCCGATACCGACATGTCCCGATAGCTAACATGCCGACTCTACATGACTCCACATCTATCAAAGCATAACTCTTCGCTCCACGCACTGCAGCTCGCTATAACTCACCTCGACCAATCTTTATTCATTACGTAGCGAAAGATCTCAGTCACTGATTACCCGTAATGAGTACTTTTCTATCTTAATATATATAAATTACGTGTCACGTTGTTTGTCCGCTATGGACTCCTAAACTACCGAACCGATATCAATCAAATTTGTACACCGTGTGTAGTTTGATCCAACTTAAAAGATAGGATAGCTTACATCTCAATTTATACCCGCAATATTATTTTATTGCAAAATATTTGTTTATTATTTGATAGTCACAATTCTAACAGATGGCGCTGTGTTGAAAGTACCAACGTTTCACATAAGCTACAATTTAATGGCATTACCACCAAAAAAGCATGGTGGTCCCCATGACTGGTGTTCTCCTAACGTTTCCCTTGAATAGTTTAATACTATGTAATATAACAAAAACCTTAGCCACAGCAACGCCGGTCTACTAGTTAACTATAATTTATATGTCATTAAGACTTCATAAACGGACTAAATGACAGAAAGGAATAAATCAAAGCAATTTATTTGAAACGCGTAGTCACGTAAAAGTAAAAGAAAGTAGTGCAATGCATTGAAAGCCATCTTATTAAATAAAAGTATTATCCAGAAAACTTGGGGCATATTTTCTTATAATAAATTCTCCGGAGTTCAGTGCAATAAACGCATATCTGCATTCAAACGAATCCCTCCGATATTTTACTCAAGAGCGAGCGGGCAAGCAATTTATAGCTATCAGAAGAATAAAGTTACTTACAAATATATTCTTCCAATATTTATTTATCTGAGTTACTCTTAATACATAATAATTACTGTTATATGAACCATTTGAAAACACTAAACTTTTGAAATCTCGGAAATATCCTAGTTTTTTAAAAATATAATAATACTAGCTGACCGGGCAAACGTCGTTTTGCCATAAATATCATTTATAATAAAAAAATAGGGGTTGATCGTAGAGGGGTGAACGTTAGGGGTTGTATGTATTTTTGTATGTTGTATCATAAAAAAATAGAAATTAAAAAGTTTGTCTAAAAAAAAAAAAATATTTAGGGGTGGACTACCCCTAACATTTAGGGGGATGAAAAATAGATGTTGGCCGATTCTCATAGATACCGGATAAGCACAAAAGATTTCATCGAAATCGGTCAAGCCGTTTCGGAGGAGTATGGCAAAGAAAACTGTGACACGAGAATTTTATATATTAGATCAGTAATTTAATAGTATTTTTCCTGTTGGAAACTACACAAATACAAAACAGCAAAACAAGTCGTGGGCATTTCACACAATTTCAGTGACTAATATTGATTTCCCACCGTGATTCAATAGTTCAATAGTTCTTAATCTGAATCATAACAACATGTTTAAAACCCATGTGTGTAGAACGGCGCGCGCTTAACCTAATAAACTTTCCTTAATGTTACGCAAATAATATGATGTTTGGTTTTACTGATAATATTGTTCCTATCTTGGTATCTATATATATTATTAGCTGGCCTGGCAAACGTCGTTTTGCCATGTATATTTTTAATAAAAAATATGGGGTTGATTGTAGAGGGGTGAAAATTAGGGGTTGTGTGTATTTTTTAATGCTGTATCATAAAAAAAATAAAAAATAAAATTTATCTGAAAATTAAAAAATTAAAATTTAGGGGTGGACTACCTTTAACATTTAGGGGGATGAAAAATAGATGTTGTCCGATTCTCAGACATAACCAATATGCACACAAAATTTCATGAGAATCGGTCGAGCCGTTTCGGAGGAGTTTAACTACAATCACCGCGACACGAGAATTTTATATATTAGGTAATGTTCTTATCACTCCCGACAATTAAGTCGGCCTTTAAATTTTTGGCCGGTAAATTTTTTTTTATTAATTGTTAAGGCTGTTTCGTTATGTCCGCAAAACAGGTTGATTATGACATCACAATTTTGAGGAGCACTCACGCGAAAGCACAGAAATAAATTACGTAAGCGCTATATGAATTTCATTTGTATTAATGAATAAATTTACAAAAAGTGTTATAAGGTATTTAGTAAATAGCAACAGAATTCTGGGGTTTAAATTTCTTTTTTCAATATGGCAGTTACATTGAAAAACAATTTAGAAATTCAAATGGAAATTATTTATTTTGATTGGTTTCCAAATGAAGTTGAGTGAGAGATTCAAAGTACATTAATCAAGTTTAAAATAGTGTCGCCTCCGAGGTGGAAATCGCAAACTCTACTTTTTATCGTTTCTATGAGAAAATAGGTGGATGCAACTCATGGAAAAGAGTTACGATTATTAATTTGTATAACTTTAGAGTTATTACAAAACTTTCATATCACTACTTGAGGCACACATCATTTTTAAGTATAATCTTAAGTCCAAATGAGAACACTATCAAACGAAGGAATATGTTCCGCGCGTTTTTCTTGGGCGGCAATAATTTTGTCAGCCATTAACGTTTTCATAAATGGAATCGATCTCTTTGGTGAGTCTCTCTCTCTCGGAATTTAAATTTATTTACTACCATTGAATAGATGTGATGAAAGTAATTTCTAACATTAATTTTAACCTAAATTACAGGTGGTGATTTCTGCTGAAAGCAATTATTGAAAACATGGCCGCACATTAAACTAAATTGGTTTATTTGGCCTGTAAAATTGCAAGTACTCCCACATTTCCGTATGAATTTTAAATATTTCACCAAAAGCGTCAACAACGTAATTGAACGAACAAGTATTTTACATTGACACGGACCGAACTGGCAACGACAATTAATCGACATCGCACATAACTCGTTCAAAAGTGGAATTTACTCAACTATTTGATAAAACCTATTATAAAAATAATCGTAAAAATTCATAAATTTGTCATATTCCTGAATATAAAATAAAATTTTGATTTTATATTGTACTAACAAATTCAACGTACACATTTATATTAAGAAATACAGTTAACAATTGTTTTCTTATGTTTCAAGTACCTAACCGTTCTACCGGTGCTCTGAGTGACGTAAACAATAAAAAGACTGATGATAATAAGCAAATAATTAAAAAAACAAAAGAAACGTGACAACATAAATTGGTTACAGTCTTCTGTTGATCGAAACGTCGACTTTCGTTACAATAATAATATTATAAAGATTTAAAATTAACTATACCAAAAATCAAAAATTAAAAAAGGTATAGTAATCGGTTGATGTGTGGGTACCCATACGTTTACAATATTAATTTGTTAGGTACAAAGTGCAACTATAGCAACCTGTTATTGACGCCCGTGACAACCGTCTAGGTACAGGGTTTTTAGAGCTTCATATACTACAACTTCACATACATTGGTACACAATATGACACAGACTAGCGCGTCATCAGTCTGAAGTCGTCAGTTTAAAGCTATGTGGGTTTCCTCAGGATATATCAAAATCAAAATACGTTTATTCAATTTAGATACTTATACTTCTTAGAGCATGCTTATGAATGTCAACAACGTTTACAAAATTCACGAAAGAGCAAGACTACGCCATCCGTTCGCAAAACTACCAGGAGGCCTTGTTCTGAGAAGAACGGGCAAGAAACTCAGCAAGTTTTGCCCTCCCTTTACATTACAATTATTCAAAGGAAAATGTCATAAACCACAACGTCATTAAAGTTACATAAGTAAAAAAAATAAAAAATCTGTTCTGTGATTTACCACATTCACCATTACACACATATTCATAACACTTCAAAGATAACAAATCAAATTATAAGAATATAATTAGAACTATTGCCAAGCGTTTTTATCTTCCAGGTAGTCATTGACTGTGTAGTAACCTTTACACATTAAGGTTTTTTTGATATGTGTTTTGAATCTGTTTAAAGGCAGTTCCAATATTTCACTAGGAATCATGTTATAGCAGCGTATACTTAAGCCCATAAATGAAGTATTTATTTTCTGCAACCCGTAAGACGGCTGGAAAAGTTTTCCCTTATTTCTTGTATTCCTATTGTATATCAAAGCAAGTATTACTTGCGTGCAAAACAAAAATACTGATGCACATACTTGTAATGCAAGTAAGAGAATGTAGATTATTTTATAAAAATATTGTTAGTAAAATCGAAGATCGTTTACAATTTGTATGTATATAAAGCAGGTATATACTTATCAAGAGTGACAAGCCCTACGCAATCATTGAGTGAACATCAAAGGTGACCTGCTTAGGGCCAATCGCAGGATCTTGCTTTGATCACCGTTTTATATTCCATACGTCATGTTTGGCTAAAATCGTAAAAGTAGCACAGAAGGAACTAACTTTTATGAAATACAAGGAGTCCTAAAAACTTTTTGAAATCTTCTTATAATTATTTATTAGAACAACAGTATTTAAGACGCCAAAATTATTTTTAGTAGGTATAAACATATTTAATAAAACAATTTTCAACCGGATTGAAGTTATGTATTTACAATTATTTTTCATAATTTAAAATTTATCCGACGTTTCGCGTGCTTTACGGCGTGCGGGGAAATAAATACAGATAATACAACTTTTTCTACAGCTGTGATACTTTTTGACTTTCAACACCTTTTGTCATTAGTCACCGTGACCACGCACGCTGTAAAGCAAGCGAAACGTAAGTTAAATTTAAAATTATGAAAAATAATTGTAGACATAACTTCAATCCAGTTAAAAATTGTTTTATTAAATGTGTAAAAGTTATGTCAATAAAAGATAATACTATAAACATATTTTGTAACAGTAAATACAACAAAGGAAATAAAGCATAGATACTATTTTTCCATTAGACGTTTCGAGAACGAGTTCCTGGTTCGTTACGAGATGTACTTTTCCTACGTAAACAGTCTTAATATTTGTCTACCAGACTCTGCTTGTTAAATCTCCTTGTGAATAACAAGATATGTCAGTGTGCAACAAACAACTTCGAATTCCGTTTGACATAGATTTGACATAAAAAGTAACTCAATTATCCGCCGAAGCACGAGACTTACGGATGAGTTAATCCGCAAATAATTTATTTAATCCCCTGTTAAAACCTTTAATTACTTTGAAAATTCAGACTTAACCCAAAAGTTTGTTTATTATTTCGTTACGTATGTTTTCGCAACGCGTGAAAGCCTGGAATGTTAAACGCTTTGTGAGCGTTGATAGACTACGGTCATTCATTTTAATTAAAAGTGGCTGAGAAATAATTAGTACAGGAAATGCTTGTTCAAAGAAACTTGTGTGAATATATTTTGTATAACTATAAATTGAGAGATTAATTACTCCAAAACAGTATTAATTGCAATTATTCAACATTCTTTATTTTGTAGTTCCGCGTGCCTTAAAAGCTTATTGCAGCAGCTTTTTGGGCAACCGAATCACAACTTTCAATCAAGATTGTTCAATTGTAGTGAATTAAGTAATTCTAAAAATTGCACAGTAGTGCCTTAATATTACTGGAATCCTTAATTGCATTACAACTTTAAAGTAATACCCAATCAGTATGAATCGTACACGTATACGATCATACTGCTATAAGTATCAAGGAAAACCTCAGAAAGGTCTATTTCCCATAACACCAGTTAATTAACAAAGCCTCTATAACCGTAAAGGCTGACAACCAGTATATGCTTAACAACTTGATAAAGCTAAGTAGTCCCCTTTCTCTCATAAGTTCACAAACGTGTCTACAGCTCAGCAACGAGTACGTGGAGTAAGGATTGTGAGCTGTCACAAGTCAGTGCGGCCATTGTTTAAGACCCCTGACACACATTGCGAGAGCCCTTCCCACAAGGATCCTGCAACTGCTCTGACCTCATTATTTAAGTTTTCCTTTTCCTGAATAAATAAAAAAACATGAAAATTGTGCCTTGCTTTAGTATAGCGTTGTGTTAAGAGTCTGTTGATACTTTTAAAAGTGTCGCCTACTGAAACGCGATGAATATACGTGGTGTTATAATGGGGGTCCTGTTTTTTTTATTTACACACAGCTTGCTATATCATTTTTCTTGATGAGCCTAGAAGATGACGACAGTCAGTCCCTATGCGAGACATGACGGCGTTTTTTTTGGGTCTAAGATAAGCAGTTTTCTCACGAATTTTTGAAGTTACACTTCTTTAGGCGCCTTATGAAAAATTGATGAGAGTGAAATTTTACGATGCGCGTGCACCGTGACATAAAATTAACAGAATTAAGTTGCCCACGGAAGATGCTACGGCATTGGACATAATTTAAAAACAACATTCGAATAATAATAGAACTTATGTTACACTTAATGTAACAGAATAATAATAAATATTTATTTATTTAATTTTTCAAATGTAAACTGAACTTTATTGACTATAATGACTCCTTTTCCAGTCTTTGATTATTTAATTGTAATTAATTTTTTGCATGCAATCAAAAACTATTTTTAATACTTAATGCCAAAGAAGTATAACTTCTTACGCGCGTACATAAGTACTCGCACCCTGTTTTTCGATACTGTACGAACATTACTTCCACTCATAGTAAGATTTATTGGTGCACTGACTGCTTCTAACATCAGGTGCGTTTGACAATCGAACGTTTAACCACTAGGCTTTCTCTCTTTGTATGCAAACAACCCCGTATGTAAAGTTTACGCCAATCAAGATTACATTGGTAAATATTTACAATTTCAAATACGTACATTTTGTATATTATATTAGAATATTTATCAAGGCCACACAAGTTTTCATTTAAGTCGCGGCGATTGTAGAGAAACATTTAATCTTCCACCAAAGCACTTCTCGTAATTTAAAACTGCAGTTGACACTTTAAACAATAGCTTCACGTCTCTTATACAAGTGCTGATATTATACCTTCTACTATTCGTTTTCCGTTAGGTTTATTTAATTTTTAGCTCCATTTTTAGATTACATTCAGTTTAATCACCTACATATCTCTGGCAACACTCTATAAGAATTGGTTAGTAGGCATTAGGCGTCTAAATAATAAAGACTATATATCTCCAGTTGATACTTAAAAATAGAAGATACGTTGCGTCGCCAGCTGTAGAACACCATCAATCTATACTAAGAGGAAAGATTTGTATGTTACGTAGCGTTTTTCAAGGCAGTTTTTGCCGCGCGCCACCATTTTGTGGAACCAGCTGCCCACTGAAGTATTTCCGAACCAATTCGAAATAGGGCGTACCAATTCTTAAAAAGCCGGCAACACACTCGCGAGCCCTCTGGCATTGAGTGTCCATGGGCGGCGGTTTCACTTACCATCAGGTGAGCCTCCTGCCCGTTTGCCCCCTGTTCTATAAAAAAAAGGTTATTTTAGTTGCAAGAAAAAATAAGGATCCCTACTAAAACTACAATAATGTTACCCAAGGTGTCAAAAAAATGTCTATAAAATATCTTTCGTCGCATGCGCTGCGAAAACTATTGATGATAGAACAAAAAAAAATGTTCCACAATATTAAAGAACATAATATTAATATCTACAAAAAAAATGTGCATCCTTGCGAAGCCGGTACGGGTCGCTAGCTACTACATGATTGGTTTATACAAAATAAAATCCGCAAAAAAGAACTATACATTGCTACGTCGTAGGAAGGCGACGAGAAATAAATGAACTGTCACAAAAACCATGGCAACGAGGACCAAATGGTTTGTTTTCGCAATCAGAGCTCCCCCGACAACAAGTTATTATAATGATGCCCCAATAAAACAAAAACGGAAGTAAATTAGGCAAATGCGCCTTAAATTCATTTGCAATTAGACGAGTGCGACGCGAAGGAGGGTGGTTGGGTTGTAATCCTATTATCTACATCGGAAACAACCTTGTTACGATGTATTGCAAATTCTAAGTTCATGACTGAAGTATAAATTTAGTGGAAACTGGGTTTTCCCGGAATGAGGTATGTTTGCATAAACAATGCATAACACAAATTAGTTTTAAATATTTCAATCTTTAATTGTTTGTTTAAATATTTAAGGAGTTGTTTAATATTAACTTAATTCTAGCCACAGAATTCACTATTAATAGAGACCGTGATTATTAAAATTTAAAAACTATGGGTGATCACAAATAATTGTTATTTTATGCACATATTTTTTTACAGATTATTCAGTAAAATTTACTAACTTTATGCTATATAACAATACAATATAAATGAATACTATTTTTATGTATTTCCATATAATTTTGTAACGTTCAAACATTTATATTGTATCGGAATAAAATTAAATCGAGACATATTTTTACTTTATTTTGAGAAAAACATTACCAGTATGAACGATTGTAAAATTCACCGTCGCGTACTGAATGCAGTTTACAGAAATATGAATTTTATGTGAACACATGTTACGAGTATAAAACGAGACGCCAATTTCATACCGAGACGCGAATATAAAGATCTCACAACATTACAAAGTACACGCGTGCGATGCATCTAAAACTTACACAAACTTACGTAATAATATTCGGTCTTATTTACCCTGAAATACGGAATGTATATGTAGTACATTCCGCCATTCTTGTTTACCATTACAATTGATAAGTCCCTTAACATATATTTTATTGAATCATTATAATTTTTGTAAGTTACGAATTTGTTGTAAAAAATCTTTATTTAAAAACATTTCAATATCTTGGGAGATATCATAGTTAACACAACTCCGTAACTTGAAGTTTACCAAGAACAACGGAATGTACTGTAGTAGGTACATTCGTTTGTATTAAAATTATTTGTTGTTCTTGTTTACCATTACAATTGATAAGTCCTATAGGAAATTTTTCATTAAATCATTATAACTTTTATAGACTATCGAATTTGTCGTAAAATCTTTATTTAAAAACCTTTCTCACCTCTCTCTCGATTTCAATGAATATCTTAGTTAACACTTAACTAAAAGTTAACCAAACATACAACCAACGAAACGTGTTTATAATCTCATACAAAATCTTCATTAAATATGGTTAGAAAGTAAATTGGCTCATTCACGGCGTCAGATACCCATCTAAAGTAATTTCAAATTACAACTCGCTTTTTAGAGTAACCCTCACGTTGGAACTGAATGCATTAGCCCAAAAACAAGAAGTGGGTTCTCGTAATCACGTTAGTATTCAGTGGAAAGGTACACTGAATCAGGAACAAGTGACGTTTTTGTCTTTTTAATGAATGCTGCTCTAAATTTCTAACAAACAATACGCGCGACTGCGACTCCCCGTCCGCGCTGTGCAATATCAAACGATTTATTGTTTTGCTTTCATTTATTAAGATAAACTGACGATCAATAACTTTACTAAAATCTTTGATCTATGTATAATTTGACGACTCATTGGTCTAGTGGTTAGTACCCCTGACTACGAATCCATGGGTCCCGGGTTTGATTCCCGGCTGAGACGAACATCGATGTGATGAGCATTTGGTGTTGTGCTTAGGTCTTGGGTGTTTAAATATGTATTTATATGTCTATCTATCTATAATATGTATGTATATCCGTTGCCTAGTACCCATAACACAAGCTTCACCAGCATGGGACTAGGTCAATTGGTGTGAACTGTCTTTATAAAAAAATGTATAACAATATCTAAGATATCTTATAATTATTATAAATAACAGTTATTAATATTTTATATCTAAACCTAAATAGTTGTTAGAAAATGTATATTTAAGTACTTGAAAGTTGTCCACTCCTAGATTTTTAATTACACAAGGCATTCTGTGCGTATCATAATATATAAGTACACATATTTATCAAATTTTACACATATTGTATCTTCTTATACGAATTCGTAACCGTTAGGAGACTACAAATAAAAACCAATGTACCATTTAATACCATAGACAATTAAAGTAAATCATTATTTTAATCAATTGAACACGCAATCTACAAAAAAATTTACCGTCCGTAATTGAGTGTATAAAAACAGCCAACGCCCATTTTTAACGCAAAGCGTGTTATTGCGCCCGTGCGAACACGTTGGTTGAAAAACCTTCATGTTTCTTCTGTAATTGGAACTAAACAATAGTAGCAAGTATTGTATGGTCATAATTGGTACCAAAATTCACAAACAATGATTTATCGAATGTAATGAATTATTCATCGACACCCTATAAAAAGACATAAATCAAAAGTATTTTAAAATGTTCATGCATACAAAATGCAAAACGCTTATAGCTTATAAAAACCACCATTTGTATTTAACGAGGCAACATAAAAACTGCAAATGAAACCGAACCGTAGCGTGAGCTTAGTTTTTCGTGCAAACACTGAACAATCCATCCATGTTTATCTAGCTAACAAAAAGTTTACACATATTTCAGATTTTCCGATCAATAGATATGGTTGACGGGTGATTGACACGGAGACATTTACGTCGATAGGCTGCCGAAATTGTGAAAATATGAAGTAATGAGCGTAGGAAAAGTTCTATATGTATTCTATACGTATTCTAAATAAAGTGTGATATATTTTTGTCAGATAAATAAAGATTATTATTATAACCTCACATAGATACCTATATTTATAACTCGAACTTTTCATTGGCTAAAATTGCTTTAAAATCGCATTAAGAAAAGTTTACCGATACCATACTACCATAAATGAACACTTAAGTATGATTTACACAAAATTTTTTTTTTTTGAACAATTCACACCAATTGACCTAGTCCCATGTTAAGCTGGTGAAGTTTGTGTTATGACTAGGCAACGAATATACATACATATTAAAGATAGATAGACATAAATACATATTTAAACACCCAAGACCTAAGCACATCAAATGTTTGTCTTAGCCGGGGATCGAACCCGGGACCCATGGATTCGCAGTCAGGGGTACTAACCACTAGACCAATGAGCCGTCAAAGTTATAACTATTGGCGCGTTTTGGGTTTGACGTCATCGAAATACAGCCTTCGGTTGTAGGTTTCGGTAGGTTTTTGGGGATATAGTTTTATTATGCTTGAAAATATGCTACATAAACTCTATTATAAACAAAGTATTCATTTTATATACTTTGACCTACGTGGATAATATTTTGTGTTGACGCCCTTGATTTGAGAACTGGCAGTAAATGTAAAATTAGAAGCATTAATATGTATTTCTTTACTGACAAGTCATAAGTGTACATTATGTTACCTATGTGATTAAATGATTTTTTACTTTACAAATTTACAGTCCACCTAATACATAATATACAAACAGCTTATTCGATATACCGTAATTAAAAAACCTCTAGGTCTGTAGACTGTATCCCGTGTATTGTGATCAGCCGGTCGTTAGTATGGACTTACTGAAAGTGTAGCCGATGCGTGTGAATGTTGGTAGCCTGTATCTAAATAATAGAGCTATAGTGCTTTTCATGAAAGAAGTCCCGCGGCGATTTTTGGAACTAAATTTGACAGGTCGGCAATGTTGTCATTCGTCGATGTTAACAAGTTCGTTTGTTGTGGTAGATTTTTGTGAATTTTTAACTAGCTTAGTGCATTTTAAAGATTGATTACAATGCCAAAAGGTGTAAAAAGTTCGGTTCGAGAAATGATATTAAAGGTGAAAGAGTTCTGTGAAGCGTAACATAAGAATCAAGGTGTTTTAATACGACTAAACAATGTTCGGAAGAGAGTTGCCGCCATAACAGGTACTTTTTAAAGTTGCCATTTAATAATTTTTTGCTGTATTTATGGGACTTTTATGTTATAAATTTTTGCGACAAAATTTAACAAATACATAAAGTGATGAAACTAGGTAACTGAAATTAAAACATATATTACATATACTACCATATTAAAGTTATTATTATTTTTAATTATTCATAATTTAATTGCAGGTGTGTCAGAAAACTGTAACAAGAATTACAAACGAAGGTATTGTAACAACAGCGGCGTATACTTCGAAAAATTATGCAATAAAACTCTGAATAAAAAATTGTATTGCTTTTCTTTACCCTATTTTCTCATCTTTTCCCTGTAAGTAGGTAGAACACCGCTAATATAAGTAAATAAAAATATACTATTTACATAACAGAAATATTGTTTTATCGAAGTATGCAGAAAATAATATTATTTGATAAATAATTACATCTGCTAAATGTAAATAAAATAGGTAAATTTTATACTCATAAATGGCAACATTACGTCATGCGATTGCAGCGCCGCGTCTGGGGGACTTCTTTCATGAAAAGGAGTATACAAGGATTCTTTAAGATCGAACAGCTTTTTATAGTGTATGTACAATGATAAAAAAAAATATACTAAGAAATTAGTTATTAACAAATGTTTGTGTGGGTGCCTCCACTGATTTCATAGTTTTGTAGACATTCTGCTGTTTTTGTAAAGAAAAAGGAAATAGTAAATAAAACAAATGGGCCAATATCAATATAATGTCATTAATAACTTTCTAATGCTCGTACATACGTTACGTTTTGAAGTGGGTAAAGTGAGCAAAATATATCGATTTGCAATAAAGGGCACTTCTGATATAATGTAACTGGCCAACATAAATCAACGAAAACGCTCAGCGACAGGATCCCAAATGAAATATAAACCGTGAAAATAGAGAAATGGTCTGCCATTCACGCTGATCTTGCCATTGCTTGTTTAATTTTAATATTATTATTGAAGTGAAACTTCTTTATCGGGGTTGGAAAAAAAATTAGTGTAACATTTTTTCGTTACGCGTCACCATTTTCGGTTACGCGCCATGTTGCTTTTTGAAGTCAAACTTCTTTATCGGCGTTGGAATGAAAGTTCTTTATCGACGTATGGGAGAAATTTTGTAGCAAATCGTCACGTTTTTCGGTTACGCGCCATGTTGCTTTTTGAAGTCAAACTTCTTTACCGGCGTTAGAATGAATTTTTATCGACGTATGGGAGAAATTTTGTAGCAAATCGTCACGTTTTTCGGTTACGCGCCATCTTTTTCTTGTCCCTACCACGGTTGATCCGAAGAGATTCGAAGCCATTAATAACAAAAATATATAATAACGATAACAATGATAGTAATAATTATATTACAATTAATGAAAATCTGTAATAATCCTAGTAGTAATAAGGTAAAATGAAATAATTGTATTTGTATTCATGTCTATGATAATAAAAGCCTTTTGTTAAACTTTATTTAACCAATTTCGTTAAGTTGCATAATAGTAGATCATTTTTCGAAAAATAAGGTCATAAAGAAGTTGGCTTCTTACGTGTTTACACCTAGTACACGCACACATTTTTTTCTGTTTTGATTATTAACACACATGTGTATATTTAGAAGAAACATACAAAAATAGAAATAGGTTTTTCTCATAACTATCAAACTAGAAATCAATCGTTTCGTTATATTTATCATCTACTCTAGTAGATGACGCTTCACATCCGTACTCAAAAGTCGTTCAAGAGTTAAAAGTCATGATCTCATAATTACACAATAAATCAAATCGGAAACTAGAGGTCACTGCCCTATGCTTCTTTGAGGGTATAACTTAAATTTGTTAATCTATCGGTCGTGATGTTCGATGTCCTGGTTAACATGTTGCCACCATAAATCTAAAGTATAAGGCCATAAGCTAAAGTATATAATAAATCTAGAAGCTAAATTCCGAAATAGCTTTCTCATCTAATCACAATTCGATTTCCGACATCCCGCACTATTTATTTAGAAAGCCTGGCAACAGAGAAAACGCTGCGTCAAACAAAAATCTGTTATTCCCGCTGGAAGAGCGCCAAAGTAAACGCGCCAATACTTTTTACGAATCTGTCACAAGGAAAATGATAATAGAATAAGTAACAGAAGATATGGTTTTACAAAATGCACAAGTATATAGATATTTCTATTGACTATATATATAAATATGTATATACTTGTTATTTTAATGATAACCACAATTTGTCACATATTTTTACTTAAAACATATTGAACAGCAATTTAAGATTTTCTTCAATGATGACAACTCAGAGTTTAAACTCAAAGCAATATTGTATTGAGTTTGTGATTCTAGAATCTTCTCTCACTGGTTATTTTTTATTAAGAAACATTATCAGTTAAACCAAAAACAAGTGACTACTCTCAGGGTTAGGTCTTAATGAATTTATTTATTAATTGCCAAGCTGGATAATTACATTCAAACTAAAACAGTCTAAATGTCATTAATCTATCTGCATCTTGATACACAATTACCTAACTAGCCATAGATTTTTTAGTTGGTCTTAAATCTTAATAAACTCAATAATGTATGTATACCAAACAAATTTATTAAACTACTTTTATTAGCAAACCACTAATGCCTATAACTATGTAATTTGTTTTAAAATACCCTGTCGTATAAGTGTTTGACACTCAGATGTAGGCAGGAAGTGTCTACTATTTTTCTTCAACATAACAACATCACCATCTTCTAATTCTAATTTTCCATAATCTGTTATACACAGCACTTCAATATACAATGATTTAGGAGGTCTCAAATTCTCCGTTAGATCAATACCACTATAACCAATATCTTGGCCCAAAGACCTCATAAATGTTGCTAAATTGGTTGAATATTTAGAAAACCAATCATATTCACTGTCAGATAATAATTCTCTTATATCTGGAGGTAGGACTGAGCCAAACTCCCATCTCAGAGTTTTAATTTTATTAATGCGATCATACAGGTAAGCTAATAAGCACCGTTTATTGCGCTCTAGTGCTGAATGACGAACCTGAACAGTTGTCCACAATGACTTATTCTCTGAGGTTGCATTTCTGAAATTACAAAATATATATGAATGCATGAATTATGTTAGATGTTACTCTTAGCATGCAAAGGCTTAGCATGTAAATTGCTATGTCCACAAGTTCATCTTACATCTGTAAAGGATCAAAAACATATGATTATATATAAAGTTACTTACGCATCATTCATGTTCAATTTAAACAAAATGTGCATTTCTTCAATAATTTGACGAATCATTTCATCCTGCAACAAAAATTAACAAATAAGGTCTTAGTAATAATATACAAAACAAATATAAATGTAAGAAAACTGCTTACATTGAATGGACTCAGTGTTTCCCGGTTTCTCTCAGATTCTTTTAATAATTCAATTACTTTTTCACCGAACATGCCGAGTTAGTTTGGTTTTTAGCCTTTGAATCAGTTTTCTTATTAATTGTCGTATTGGTGGTAGGGAGAGGATACCTACTTTAACACATCGGAATTATTTAAAAAACCTAAACGCTACTTATAAGTTATAATAACGGTTATTGTATAGATGTTTTTGTAATGTTTTATAACTTAAACAAGATATTTAGTAAACAGCATGTAAATTGTTGAGTGTAAACAGTAGTTTTAGTAGGGACAAGAGGGATGCTCGTGCTCGATCAAAAAAAACATCGATGTTGCTATACAAAAATATCGTAACATCGATGTTAACTCACGGCCTACCGCACGACTAATGGGGCGTTCCCACGGAGCGTTAATCACGACAGTCAACTACGCTAGTCAACTGTCGTTCGTGACACTCACGAAAGTGTGAATTGATGAAACGTTCACATGGTTGGGGGATTTCGTGCCGTTCACGCTTCGTGTTTCGACTTAGTCATTATCGAAACATCGATATATAAATCTCTATCACGGTATTCCTCCAAACTTGGATCATATAACACCTTTTCCATAGAATATAACTCCAAAAAACGCGTAGTTTCACTGTCGTTAAACTTAATTCCACGTTGTTGTGACGACATCTTGGCTTCACGAACGGTATATCACGACTGAAAATCAAACACGTTTGATCTATCCACGCTTGAGTCGTGCGCCGTTCCTCACGAAAGCAAGTTTAACGCCTATGCGTTCACACAGAAGTGTATTTCACGAAAGCGTGGTTGACTGTCGTGATTAACGCTTCGTGGGAACGCCGCTTAATGCAACTTACGAAACAAATTATGTCTCCTATGAACGCATCTACAAATCATTCCTATTAAAATTTTAAATGCGTATTCATTCTTTGCGCCTAGGTCGTTCCCATCGTTCGTTCTTCGTAGTTTCACTCGCTCTTTCTTTCTCACGCTTCCTCGCTACTCTTTATCAACAAAGAAAATATATATTAAAAGGTTCTTCTTTATCAAAATTACTTTTCATTCAGTCAGTTGATAAAAATATCGGAATATGTAATAATTTGTTGTTTCTTGATAAATTTCGAACCATTTTACTGTATTTTATTTCTTTGTCAATTAATTAATGCAAAAGTTCAGTTTTCGATAATTATCGAACATCGATGTTGGGCTTTCGATTATGAAATCGATGTCAATATCGATGTTTTTCTAACATCGAACATCCCTTAGTTTTAGGCATGTATTGGCAGTTGGCATTTAACGTATCACAACACATCATTGCAATTGTTAGGTGTAATTACAATTATTATTATTATATGTATAATTACACATTAATTAAATACAAGACATATTTTTATTTATAATATTTGTCACTGTCAACTATCATGTGCCAAATTTTTGTAAAAATATATCGGTTCTCCAGCGAAAACTTAACGTTAGCATAACGTTGATTTTATGGGAACCCTTATGAAACAAGAATAAACTAATAACTGGAACTTTATTTTCTAGCGCCATCCTAATGCGTATATAGGATATACAATATATTATGTATTTTTTTTATCAAAATTACAAATATTTCTTATTCTACAAAATAATATCTTATCTAAACTTTTGGCAAGTTCTTGTTATTTGACACCTAGATAATTCCTAGTCTGTGAATGTTGGCTTTCAAACTTTTTGTATCCGACTATATTATAGTTGTAATAACGAGTAATCTGTGCCGTGTGCGACTGACAGTCAGTGTTACCAACTCTACCAAGTTTTAGGTAGATCTACCAACTTTTTAGGTAAATCTAGCAACTTGTAGGTAGATCTACCAACTTTTAGGATTTTTCTCAAATCTATTACGTTATAAAGAATATCCACCAACTTTTTGTTAATAAACTTTTTATTTTTATATTGTTAAATTTTATTTTATACACACAATAAGTTAAAAACACCGCGCTTTTGCGTTCTTGACAGTTGAAATATATTGATATACATCAGCCAATAAGAAACCTCGGCTTATTTACTGCGAGTTTTGACTTATGACTAACTTCAAGACTCTCATGAACTTACTATATATTTTGATATGTAAAGCGCAGCGTTGAATAAAGTATTTTAGTACTATTGGTCTATCTAAACATTAAAAAATAAAATGATTAGCAATGAATGTGAAAATGAAGAAAATTCTCCTCCATGAAAGAGAGAGTAAGATTGATCTCTTCAATCCATAACATGCTGTGATTTTTTTATGAATATTGTCCATTTTTTAGTTAATATTCATTTTTTTACTAAATACTATTAGTGATTACTTTTTTACGAAAAAAAAATGATTAAAGGGTAGCATTTTTTTATATTTAGAACTAGTTGGTAGATCTACCTACTTTTCGAATTTAAGATGGTTGGAAACTACCAACTTTTGAAATTGTATCGACCTACTCGATAAAATTGGAGTTGGTAACACTTCACTGACTGACTGATAATTATTACTAATACTTATATTATTATCTGTACGCTGAGTGCTGACTGCTGACTGCTGAGTTCAGTACATAGCATAGATCTGATACATACATTACTATTTACTAGTTACTACGTAACTTCAGTCAGTTGTTGCATGTTGCCACTTGTGGTCGTTTTGCGTTAAAAGTACAATATTTTTTTATTTTAAAATGTGCAAAACCGCAAATTGTTGAGTTTTCTTCATAATTTAGTTTTAAAAATTGAGTGATTTATAGTGAGAAGCGTTAATACTACATCACGATGAGTGCCAGGAAAGCTGTTGACACAAAATTCCTCGACGATGAAAATACGGACTCTGGTTTCCTTTCGGGGCCTCTTAGTGAACAAAACTTGACGGAGGAATACAATCCAGACGAAGAATCAAAAGAAATACATGACGGAGCAAACGATACACTAGACCGAACTAGTGATAAACAAGAAATGAATAAAGACGACAGCTGGAAAGATAATAAGAGTAGTAAAGGTTTGTTAAGTGAACATGAAGAGTTTGATAGTGGGGTTATTTCTATGGAACTGAAGTCAGGTGAAATAGACTGTCAAGAGAGAACATCATCACACGTCCCTGTAGAGCCACTGATAGTGATTGAAGAAGTTAAAAGTGACAATTCAATTCAGGCTCCAAAATATGACCTACCTCCAATCAACATATTGTTTGAACAAGATGAGGATGGTGATACGTAAGTTTCACGATCAACTTTCTTAATATGTCAAATAATTAGTCTGTATTGTGGAAGGGAAAGTTACTTTTAAGAATGAATGTGAATGGTTATGTATTGAACTGGGGATTCTTTAATTTAGTATCAAATTCAAATTCAAAAATCATTTATTCACGTAGGTAACACAATGTACACTTGTGATTCGTCATTAAAGAAATAAAATGAAATATCAATGTGGTATCCATTCTAAGAAAAGAAAACTATGTCGTAAATGTAAAGGGATGAATATTACATCTAGTCACACATATTTAGGCTATTTACATTGCAATATGTAAAGAATGTTTTGTTAAATAGTGCTTCTTTTACAGACAACTTCACATTGCTGCAGTCCATGGATGTGTCAAATCAGTTTCCACCCTTATAAAGATATGTCCTGAGAAAAAGTTACTGAATATTGTAAATCGTTATGGCCACACAGCACTGCATCTTGCTGTACTTGCTGGACATTATTATATTACAAAAAGGCTTTTGGATGCAGGAGCTTTATTAAGTGTTAGAGACTGTAATGGAGAGACACCACTTCATGTAGCTGTTAGAAAAACACATATGAAAAGCTTGAAATTTCTTCTTGAACAATTAAAAAGAAGTCCTCGGGAATATCATAATGTATTGGATCAGAAGAATTACAAGGGTAAGTTGTTTTAATTTTTTACTTGCTGCTTGTTCTCTCCCACTCACACAATCTTAGTAAAAATTTACGTAATCAGTATTCAAATATGTATTAATTCTTTGACAGGATATTTATAATTTACTTATAATATACAACATATTTTAAAATAATGATAGGGAAGTTGATTTAATTAAATATAATGAAATAACATGATATATTATACATGATATTGCTTGTCATTGTTTTAAGAAATACCACAATGTTAAAGTTTTTAATGTGATTCATATTTAAAACCCAATAATGTGTGGAATTTCCAATATGTTCATTTATTTTAACACTCAAAATAAAGCAGTTTAAAATCAACTACATTACAAAATATCTAAATACAGTACAATACTAATGAGACCATGTTGATAATATGATCATGAACAGTAATAGGTACTGAAAAATCTGAATTTGTGCAAAATTCCTGAAGGTGTAAAACCCAAGGTTTTCCTTGAATAGGACTTTACCAAAAGCAATTTGTATTTTAATAGTTCTACTCCATTAGGACTGTTATTAATTTGTCAAGAAATAGTGAATATTATATTTAACCACAACAGTTTATGCTCTAATAATAGGCTAATAAATATAAATAATATACAAAGTTTTCATCCTCATCTCAAGTATAATGTATAACAGCATCTTAAATTATTTAATAATAAACCATTTATTTAATATAAATTAAAAAAATTGAGTGATAAAGTCTAAAAACAACACTTTTCTATATTCCCATACAAAACATTCGCAGTAATATTTAAAGGCAATTTGAACTTTAATACCATATCATAAAGTTCAAGTGTTAGTGGAGGGGTTTCGGGAAGGTAAATTTTTATTTTTTGACATAATGTATTTGTTGTATTATCAACTTTATTTTTTTTATCTTACTAGCTAGACCGGTGTCCCGAATAGCAGAATAAGTATTTAAAAAAATAAGGAATCGACTGTTAGGCGGTACGATGTTCGCCAGGACAGCTAGTTTAATATAAAAGTATATATATATTTCCCTTATAAATTGGATGATCGAACAAAATGTGTATACATAAAAATAAAATGACGTCATGACGCTACTTTATAATTATTGAAACCCGATCGTGGTAATGACATTGGTAATAGAAAATATAACGGATATCAACCTGCCGGATATTAACCTGTCGTCCTTCACAGGCATTGTTAAGAAATTGCAGGACACTGGCACGCAAATGCACGTCATTATAAAAAAAGATGTCACTAGGATGTATTGAATAGGTAGCCGACCAGTTATCGTAAACATTGTTTACGTGTTCAGAAAGATGACCGTCAAGGTCTTGAGCACACTCAATGGAATCCGCATCCTTGGCAAGTCACGCGCGGGAAATACAACTGATGGTTTTTGATCAGGTATTGAAGCGTGGAAAAGTCAAGATTTACCTTAAACAGCTAGCCACAATATTTAAAGTCAAATTTTTACACTAATCACTACATAGTATAAAACAAAGTCGCTTTATCTGTCCCTATGTCCCTTTGTATGCTTAAATCTTTGAAACTACACAACGGATTTTGATGCGGTTTTTTTTAATAGATAGAGTGATTCAAGAGGAGTTTATATGTATAATAACATCCATTAAATTGTGGAGAAATACTGTTATTTTTGAGGTTTCTAATGTGATGTCGTAAATAATTACATTTTTTCCGCTTACATTGCAAACGCAGGCTGAACCCTACGAGTTTTATCAAAATAATGTACTAAGTATTGTACACATTGAAAAGGTCTACAGAAAAGTCCGTGATGGTATATGTCTATCTCTTATGGATAACCCACAATAACTTTTTTTTGTCATTTCTTTTTACGACAAATAATGGCTAATTTTCGAAGCGATTTTAACCAATACAGCATTAATCCTTAACCAATTAAATACCTTGAATACATTGTTCATTTAATATAGATCTATATGGCCCTTTACAGCATATGATTTAAATGAATATTTCGAAGATATTACAAATTTAAAAATTGCGGGTCGCAGCGCGTCGGAGGCCGCGGTTCTCCCTTTACTTTATAGCACTTTGAACTTAGTATCAGCATTGCATGCGTGCAAAGCCGGGGCGGGTCGCTAGTTAAATATATATTATTCTATAGGTACACATTTATGCTTAAACACTGGGAAAGTTGAAACCTGTTTCGAAACCTCTCAGTTTCATTGAGACAGATCTAAGCTACTTTTAAAGGTCTTGAAATGTATTTTTTAACGAATTAATTGAATGTTATATTAAAGCAGCTATTTAAATATTCAATTGACATTTTAAGTAGGGTAGGAAATGTCTACAGACGAGTTTTTCTATTTTATACAATGCCTCGTCCTTGCCTTGAAACTTTCAGCAGCTATTGACATAGGTTTTCCCATCGTTGTGACCTCGTTTCATAATAATGTAAGCGATAACATTATTGTTCTTTCAATAAGAAGTTTAACAAATTAACCGTATTCATTTTGGAATTCCCAAGAAGTGCTAATGATACCCAAAAGTAAATAATTACGGTGTATCTTTAGGCAATTGGCAACCGCGCTATACGATGGGTATTCCCAAAGTGTTCGCGTAACACATAACGATATGAACCGGCTCGCGGAGAAAGCGTTGCAAACATTCACAAAGCCCCAACTCAGACGCCAGTGTGGCTGTGTGGGATATCCCACATTGTTGCTTGTACAATGTTACGTGACTTTCGGATGAGGTTTTTCCAACTTATATGATTTCAACGATAAATAAGCGATCATTGACACGTGTATTCAATTATGTGTGTCACCTTGCGCGAACGCAGCTTATGCCTCACTAATTATATGCAACTAAAAGTAAACGTATACGTATAAAATGTATACGTTGCTTTGTTTAGTCAGTTGCATAATAGCAAGTCTGTTTGTTATCATTGCGTCGACAGAGTTGTACTGCTAACTCTAAACGCGCGATTGGATACATATATATTATTACTACATAGTATAAAACAAAGTCGCTTTCTCTGTCCCTATGTATGCTTAAATCTTTAAAACTACGCAACGGATTTTGATGCGGTTTAATAGCTAGAGTGATTGAAGAGAAAGGTTTATATGTATAATAACATCCACTAAATATGGATGGAGAAATACTGTTATTTTTGAGGTTTCTAATGTGATGTCGTAAATCGTAAATAATTACATTTTTTCCGCTTACATTGCGACATTTATCAAAATAATGTACTTAGTATTGAACACATTGAAAAGGTCTACAGAAAACTCCCCGATTACATATGTCTATCTCTTATGGATATCCCACAATAACATTTTTTTTGTCATTTACTTTTTACGACAAAAATTGCTAATTTTCGAAGCGATTTTAACCAATACAGCATTAATCCTTATCCAATTAAATACCTTAAATACATTGTTGATTTAATATAGATCTATATGGCCCTGTACAGCATATGATTTAAATGAATATTTTTGAAGATATTACAAATTTAAAAATTGCGAGACGCAGCGCGTCGGAGGCCGCGATTCTCCCTATACTCTATAGCACTATGAATTTAGTATCAGCATTGCATCCGTGCGAACCCGGGTCGCTAGTCTTAATATAATAGGCGAATATGAGTGATCTTTTGTGGCTAACCTTAAATACCCACCTCTATCAATCACATGGGGTGATTATAAACTAAATAAAAACTTCAAAGAACCGTTGTCGGAAAGTACAGAAGGTTCTCGTATACTATGTAAGGAAAACCGCAACCTGAACTTAAATGGTCTTAAGACAAGTCATCCGCCTAATGCTTGATTTAAGTGCAACAATGACTCGGATACTCTTTGGGTAATTCCGAGGTGAAAGTATTTCAAAGGCTTCGGAAATCCCAGTCTGTGTATCTGCGATAATGATGCAGCTTTTGTATGCACCTGTGTATTAGGTATCGTTATAGTTTATTTGTGTACATTAGATACGATTTTTTTATGTATCAAGTTGACCATGAGTAATGCAGGAAGGGTGGTAAACACTAGGTATAATTAATATACTTTCTTGAATCATTGCCTACTCACGTGGTCAAAGGCGTTTAGATAAATCGATGACCGCACCGGTTTTTTGGAAAACCAACATGAATCCGGTTTCCACATAATAAATTGCTTTGAGAAATTCAAAGTTTATTGTACCTAATGATTAATATTACTCAAGTGTGTACCTACTATGTTAAGGAGCAATCGAGGTATTTCCCATCACATGCTTCATTAATGGTCATGTATTTATTTGAAATATAATTGAGATATTTTAGTTATATAACGATTATAATTATTATTAGGTAGTCATTGATTTTAAAACTAGCTTAAGTCTACTTTAAAATGTTGTTAGTACTATGTTGTAGGTGCATACAATATGATACGTCATTTATAAATTAGTCCAAGCTTATTCGAATCAAAAATCAAAATACGTTATTCAATTTAGATGCTTCTTAGAGCATGCTTATGAATGTCAACAACGTTTACAAAATTCACGAAAGAGCAAGACTACGCCATCATCATAGTCTCACATGTATGAGTTAAATATGACGCGGAAGCAGTGAAAATATCATCGACCGTATATGGTGAGGGCAACAGCGCGCGCGCCGATTGCCACATTATTCGGAAAACCCGAGTACTCCCCGCGCCGCGCTCCCCTCACACCCGCGTCCACATGACCGCTCGCGCCCATTTACATCTACGCAGCTGTTTATTTACACCTCATTGTATATAGGTTTCATACGTTTGCGTGCATAATAATTAAGCTGACTTAGCTGTAACATTGCAATTCGCTTGCCAGCACCTACCTTGACGTAACTTCACTGATACATTCAGTAAAGCGCAAATGCGCAAAAAAATGTTACTGGATTTTTAAATACCCGCATTTACTGATAACAAAAATACTATTTTATATCGTGCGAGAGATAAATGGCCTTTAATAGAGTTAAATGGGTCGCCATTTGTGCGTTTCATTTTATTACCACTGCCGAAATTTAAGATGATGCCAATTGCCAAGTTTCATAAAATAGTTGTCAATGTACCCACATCTAGAATCTAGATCGATATTTGAATAATGAACGTTTTTTGCATAGATCGATAGAGATTACCTTATCAGCTGTGATTGTAAACTCGTCTGCTGTCATTGACTTAGCTAATTGTCATACGGCATACCTTGATAAACTTGATGTCATGAGAATGATATAATTGCAAAGTTTTTATACAGTGTAAAGTCGCATTTGGCTAAAATATAGATTTAAACTTATAGTAGAATATTTAATATGCACATAATACAAATAACTGGTCGTATGACGTATTTTCAAGGTAAACTTACAATAATTCGTCGATACTAGCACATAGTAAGAGTCTAACTCGTGTCTGCTGTAACTTCGTTTTTTTTTTTAATATCATGCAATAGATTTGACTTTATGCCTGTTACGTCGTTTTGGCATCTGCTGAAATCTATATATATATATAATGAAAATGGTCTTCGTTTGAGGCTCAATCACGCCTAAACCACTGATCGTATCGACATGAAACTACCACCATTCGATGCGAAATTTTCCTAGATGGTTTATGGCTATTTATTTTGTTAATTCCAACGTTCCTTCATTTTTTTATTTCTGTTTTACTTTTATGAAAATTTTTCCCGCTAATAAACACAAAAGAGGCTTCCTAGAACCGCAAAACGTCAACATCTGTTAAAAACTCGATTTTCGAAATATTTCAATTTTCTTAGCGGGAAGTTATAAAGAAGAATAATAAAAATATGAATAAAAATAAAATAATGAAACATAAAATTTATTTTAATTCGTCCAGCAAAGCGGGCGCGAAACGGCTAGTACTTATATAAAACCTCTTCCCGTAATAAATGTTCTAGATATTAAAACTTGAGCTCAGTTATTTCGGTTAGAGAATGTTTGTTGAAAATAACACTGGACAGGGGCCAGCATCTGTTTTAGGCACAGTGAGATGACGGCGAGGATACTATTTTAGAAAATTAAGCTAATTCTGCTCCTGACTTACCTTTATATAAATAATTTATTTTTCGAAAGTTGAAATATTTTGTCGGAGCTGTTTACGTTTACTAATAAACAGAAAAACATGTTTAACGTGTTTATATAATTATATAATAATGAATACTTACGCCTTCGAATTTTAATGGGAATTTTGAGAAGGTTGTATGTTAGAAGAATTAATGAATTTCCTTAATAACGTAGACAGATATAATGATACTGAGACATCTGTTACATATATTTAATCTATATTTTTATCTGTCTATTAAGTCTTGAAATAATTGATGCATTTTCTGCTGTAATCGCATCTAGTTATTTTGTAATTCTTATTTATTTTTTCATTCTTTGAAAACCACTATTCGTGTCTATTTGCTTTTACGCACATGTCATATGTCCTTTTGGGTTAGGTTTAATAAGCCGGATGAAATAACTGTTAAGGCCGATTTACATTATCTTAGTGTTTAGGAGAGTGGTTTAGGATAGTACTTTAGTTGAAACATGTAAACGCTACTTGCTGTAGTAAACGCTACGCTAAAGAACTTGCCTTTCAAGTTGTACTAAAGCACTCTCCTAAACACTAAGATAATGTAAATCTGCCTTTATACTTAGTTGTTACATACTTAAAATAAATATTATACACAAATGTTCTACACAATATTTAATCTTATACTAATCATATTCCCTTACTTTTTTGGTAAAACAATATGTAAAGTGTGGTTTATATTTTTTCAGGTCAGACGTGCCTCCATATCGCAGCTTCAAATGGCAACATAGACCAGATAAGGACGTTAGCCTCCTATGGAGCTAATATAAATGCTAAGGTAATATAAATACTTATGAAATAACGATTTAATTGTAAACATTTTATTGCTATAGATCTTTATTGTATCTGTGTGTTCTGTTATATATGGGACTCATCCATATTATGGGTACAATGATTTGTTTTAAAGAAAATCCTATCAATTACGAGTAAAACGATTATCAATGTTCTATGGGGTAATTTTTATTAATGCATTTTTCAAAACAATAACTTCTTATTATTTAATTTATTTGTTATTATTTTAAAAATATAATACAATTTTAAATCACATTTAGAAAAAAAATAGTCAAAGTTTTCCGCAGTTGCAAACCTAAGTGTTATTGATTTGTTACTAGAAATGTTGTAGTTAGATTTAACACGAATCTATCCTGATACTATAAAAACAATAATGATTTCAATAGTGTAACGATTAGTAGAATTCGCACTCCCAAAGAAAGCTTCCTTTATTAATTTATTCATCTAACGCCCAAACTCAATCGATCTAGTATTTTTAAATAATAGCAGTTATACGACATACATATGGGGGTCATGTATTCCCGTTTTAACCGCGTTATTTATTACGTGGTAGTTGAAATCGTTATCACTCGGTTACGCGTAAATATATGTTGCGTAGTCCAAGCAATTTTTGGCAAAGTAGTAAAAAATTGACAAACAACAGATGAAAAAACGCAAAATTAAATATAAACTATGCTTAAAGGTAGTACAAAAGCTCAAATTTGTTTGAAATATTTAAATTATATACCCTATTACTTATCAAGTTACGCTTTGATATCTGTTATCTGATTGTTCATTTAGTACTTATTAATTATACAATTACATACTGATTATAATCGTAAGATTCTCGTTGAGTGTCCTTAATATCACTATAAATCACAATATCATGTCATTTATGTATCACCAAGCATCAATATTAAAGTTTTACTAATTGTATACAAATTATAATGTAACTAGCAGACCGGCCAAGTGTTGCTGTGGCTAAAGTTTTTGTTATAATATTACATAGTAGTGAATAGTTCACGGGAAATACTATAAATAAATAAATAAATACGTTTAAGGGAAACGGTAGGAGAACTTATGTGAAAGGTAGATAGCTTATGTGAAACGTTGGTACTTTTAACACAGCGCCATCTGTTAGAATTGTATCAAATAATAAATAAATATTTGCAATAAAATAATATTGCGGGGGGTATAAATTGAGATGTAAGCTATCCTATATTTTAAGTTGGATCAAACTACACATGATGTGCAAATTTGATTGATATCGGTTCGGTAGTTTAGGAGTCCATCGCGGACAAACAACGTGACACGTAATTTATATATATTAAGATTACTTGTTATTAAATTAAATCTGCATTTATTTAAAAAGTTACTACGTGATGTTTTTGTGTATTTCTTTTGGGAAACCCGTCGTCAATCGTGATATCTGATAAGACGATAGCGGGTTTTTACTGAGCTATATGTAGTTCAAATTTTCACCAGCGCACTAATGAGGAATGATGAAACTGATTGCTTTTAATGATTATACATTACGAAATAATACAATTGCGTATTAGAATGTCTGATACATAACTTAAAAGAATTTATATTTCTTAAACAATTAAGACTTGTAGTATAGAATTATTAGTATTTTAAGTAAATTTACAAAATATTTTGTATAAACAATTCGTGCTTGCCTTGATTAGGTTTTTTAAACTTTTATTTCTGTATGGCATTTAATTATACATTAACTAAACGTCTTAATTATTACAACTATTACGTTGTATCTATACTATATATACATAGTAAATTTAATTACGCATTTATTAATTATATTACGTTATAGTTCCCGTATATAAGAACCACTGCTAAAACTAAAATATTTTGTTTAATTAATTTATATAAATATATTTTAGTTTTACTAGATATGGATATGTTAACGTAAGATTGTAAAAACCGTTAGATTGTAATCTATCTCGCGAGATTGTAAACTGTCGAAAGATTGTGAACCTCAACGAACTGCTTACAAATTAACGTATTATTATTCACACACAGTGACAGATATAATTCTTCGTTTAGGCGCCATATTCTGGCCTACAGATAAGATAACCTCATAAACCAGGTTCAAATCTGAAATGACGAATTATTTGACGGAATGTAATTTATAAAACGTACTTAAACTAATATTGAATGATAGAATAACGTAAGAATTTGAATTAGTTCTTGCTAGTATGCACTCAGATGATTCGTAAGGAAATTCTTAACTAAATGGCCCTTTTTTAAATCAAGCCATGATTCTTCTGTAATAATAATTGACACTTCTGTAATAATAATTGACACTTCTGTAATAATAATTGACACTTCTGTAATAATAATTGACACTTCTGTAATAATAATTGACACTTCTGTAATAATAATTGACACTTCTGTAATAATAATTGACACTTCTGTAATAATAATTGACACTTCTGTAATAATAATTGACACTTCTGTAATAATAATTGACACTTCTGTAATAATAATTGACACTTCTGTAATAATTACGAAGTTTTTCAAACAAATACTTGTTATACAGGAGGGATTAGCCGGTAGCACTGCCCTTCACATTGCAACACAGAGCCGGGACGAGGCCCTACTGCGGTACTTATTGACTGAGACAGCGGCGGATCGGGGAGCCAGAGACTACGCGGGTCACACAGCAAGACGCTTCGCTCGTAATACTAGCCTGGCGCAGCTCTTTACTGATGATTATTCTGATGATGACGATTATGATTGCGATTCAGAGGTGAGCATACGAACTTAGAAAGCAACCATTTAAAAGTGATACATCGACCAATGGTATCATAATATTACATGTTTTACTTAAGAATTTATCGTAACAAAATCCTAACCAAAGAGAAATATGTCCAGTCTTTAAATTACCTCTAAAGTATAAGCGGTAAGGATCTTCCTTTATTTTTGTTTTTTTTTTTTTCAGAATGAGAGTGAGGTGGTGTGGTTTGAGATGCCTCAAATGATGGCTGCTTGTACGATGAAGTGCGCATAACACAGTTCTATGTTCAATTCATAAACCGTAGCTTTAATTAACAAGTGAGAGCACAATTCTTGTTTGATGGCTAGGGACGAGGTCAGAGGAAGTGGCGAAGCTAGTCTTCTAATCGAAATGTTATAATTAATATTCATTTAAAATTATTTACTCCAAGAGTGACAGTTTAAAAGCTATAATGCTCAATACAATACACCTATGTTTTTATGAATTACACAGTGCGATGTTCAAATGATATCAAATATGAAATTATATTAAAATGCAATCTGATATATCAGCTATTGTAAATATAATAATTTGAACATATATATTTATTCCTTGTAGTTATGTCGTTGGTAAGTTCAAATTATTCTATTTGGCTGTATCAGTCGTTGCCATAATGATAAGTATACTCGTGGAACCGGATGTTATTTTAACTTTGTACTATCAGAAAAATAACATAGTAGTAGAGTCGATATGTAGATTTTGGTGTCACATGTAAGTTGATAGAACTCTGAATATTTGAATGTTTATTCTAAGTTTAGCATAACATATAAAAAACAAATTTAAAAATTAATATTTGACAATTGACTTTTATACGAGTAATCTACAGTCTTTTGTCCAATGCCATTATGAGGTCGTGTGGTCTTCCTTTATCTAATATAACGATTATTAAATATCTATATTACTTATTTACTGTTTTATTTTGTGTTTTATTTAAAATTAATATGATTGTGATGACCTTAATTAACGTTAAAGGAAAATGATTGAAGATACTATGTTGTTTTGAATGATGTAATATATTATTCATATTTATGGAATTTCCTTGGGGTTTCGGGTGCAACATTGTTATTTGCGGAAAATGGATTACTCATTATTTAAGATTAGGCTCCGAACAGACTTTTAATCAAAGCAGTGATGGAGGATTAATCTTATGTCCGATTTACTCTATACAAAAAAGTTGAAAGAGTCCCTCTAGTTAAAGAGTTACTTATGGATTTTAAACTTGTTTACTTTTTGCAACTATTGTTTTTTAATAGTTATATAAATTTAGTAAGTTAAAATTCCGATGTTGCCAGATGCAAGATAGGTTGATATTTATTGCGCCTAGTACAAGTCGATTTTTGATTATTGATCAGTTCTGTTGCGATGCCGCAGTTGAAAGTTGTTATCTGGAATCATATAATTTTCCGTTTATTATCAATGAGGTCGAGATAACGGTTGTATTAATTCTATGATGAAAAAAAATAATTGAGAACTTGCATTGTAAAATATCTATTGTCTATTCTAATGTCATTAGACCTGTAAAAAATCTGATAGTTATGATAAGTAAAAAAATGATAGTTGGCATCCTAAATTGTCATTAATTTATTTAACGAATTTAATTCGAAAGCGGACGCACTTACATTTTTTAGTTCTATACAAAAAATTACCTATAAGTATCTATTTGCGTTTCGGAATTTTCAGATCGCTAGTTTGGATAAATGCTCTATTTTTTATGTAGAAATCTCCATGTGCCTGTAACTAGTTCCTTCGTTTTGGAATCATAGATATCTTGTTGACTTTGTCTATGTAACAAAAACATTTTTGTAAAATCTTATTTATTATATGATTTGATTAAGTTTCTTTCAGACGCCGTTATTTAAAGATTATTATTGTATGTATTATGATTAGTATATAACTACTATTATATGAAATAAGTTGAAATATATGATGTTTAATATTATACAGATTTGTTCTTATTACCTAACTAAACTACCTAAGTAAAAATAATGGAGTTTCTACTATTTTTTCCCCACTACAAACTGATATTTTTATTCCTTTTTATAACAATAATTTTATAGATGCCTAACACTAAATATTGATGAAGAAAACCAGCGTTATAACCTTCTCAGCCTTAGGCGGCGTCCTAATTGGGAGCGATCGTACGATGGCGCGATGCGTTTTTCATCTCACGATCAAAATGGTCGTGCGATGACCTAACAGGTGTCCTAATAGATCGCGCGATGTCCATCGTGTGATCAGTGATGCCGTCGTTCGATGGCTGGCCCTTGCCCCTCACGTCCCGCGCATTTCGCGCGTCGACGCATCGCGTAGTAACCGATTAGGACACTCAAAAGAGATCTGTTGCTTTGATTACATGATCGCACGATCAAACGCATCGTACGATCGTTATTAAAGCATTTCATGTGTTCGCACGATTACTTGCGAGGTTCAAATAGGACACTCTGATGAAATCTGTATGTTTGAACTCATCGCACGACGAGACCGCATCGTGTCATCGTGCGGTCTCCGCCAATTAGGACAACGCCTTAGATTTCAGTATCTGTTTCGTGGTAACATTTTTTGTAGTTATTTAGGTCTAATGCACGTAGAGTTCTTGTTCTTTTGCGTAGAATTAAAAGTCAAAAGCACCACTGGGTTGAGTACCTTGGTAGGCCCACAAAACTGATACATAATATATAGGCAAGTTAGACTGGCTGTCTCGTAAAGCTCAAGCCCATGTAGATACATTTATATGTGTCGTTTTTCAGTTTTCTTCATCTCCTAATTCGACAAATATTTATTTATTTAATTATAAGTAATCTTACAGCTAACATACATAATATTACAAAACAAACACTTAGACAGTACAAAAAGCCAAAACAGATTACATAGATAAACAATATTATATACGAAAAATTAAACAAATAAGCGCATCAATAGACAAAACTACATACAGAAAACTGAAATTTAATATTTAAAACAACAAATAATACTAAATACAACCTAAACAAAATTCGAGTCTTCCCGCCTCTTCAAATATTTTCTCACATGTTCTTTGGTGAGGTGGAAAATATCAATATCCTCATAATTAGTGTCATAGTTAGATACATTGGTGAATTATGCAGGTAATTCGAGTTCGTACGAGGCACATGGAACAATTTTGTGTGTCTTGTCGCATATGGAGAAGGAATTTTAAAAGAAATTAACGACAGCAAATAGGGGCTATCGATCCGCCCATTAAGAATAGCATGTAAAAAAAGCAGGTCTTGCTGACTTCGCCGACTTTCTAATGAGTCTAAATTAAAATAATTGCAAGAATGTGCATAACTATCGAAGCATTGGTATTTTTTAAAACTAAGGAATTTTACAAACTTTTTTTGTTGAAGAAAACAAAAAATGTTTCATTTTAGACGTACATTAACTAATTACGCTACTAAGTGCCTATTATTATCGTTATCATTATCATCACCTTTGACTCTCATTGGCGTCATTAATATTTAAACATCTTTATAATATAACGAGGCATTGTTTTAGCTATCTTGTTGAATAAGAGGGGCTGCTTCTGCGCGTATAGTCGAGTAATAATAATACTTAAGATTTACTATTGTTTTTGTAGTAGTATCTAGGTACTTTACTGGCTACAGATTACTTTGAACAAGGTTGGATTTAAAAATATGTTTCCTTTACAAAGACATTATTTTTTTTATTTTGATAAAGTAGGTTATAACAAGATAACTAAAGCTAAATAAAGGTGATTACGCCATCCATGAAATCACTCAAACAAATCACTTACTTAAAAAAAACAATTGGATAATTAAAAATATACTTTAATATTGTAACAAATACTTAGAACTATACAACCATGTGTTCGATTTATTATAACGGAATATCTTTAATTTTTGTATAATTAGAAAATATCACTATTAATGAAAAAAATAAAATCTGTATCAACATTCTTCGGGGCCTTCGCACGATAACTTAACGATAGTTATTCGCACGATACACGTTCATGTTTTCGTTTACCTTTAAAACGCCCACAGAACGAATCTTAAGTTTTACATACAAAAATATTTCCTTAACTATAAGGATAGGTATTTGATATATCCAAGCAAGTAAATGTAGCTGGGACTAGATGAAATTAAGGTAGCCGGAATCGAGGAGTGCTCAAAAAGACTTGCTGACTTAGTCAAGTTGTAACGGTTTTTATAATTATATTCATAAAACACAAACGTTTTAAAAAAATTTTAAGCTAACGGTAGTACTCTGTAATTTTCAATATCAAAATTGGATAAAAAATCATCACTATTAGATTAGGGAGTACTAGCGTGTTTGTGGTAATAGTATTGTTTCATTTATTTTGATGAAAAAATAATTTTTGTAATGATATACAGCCGCATTTATTGCAAGGCACTTTATAACAGGATTTAATAATCTGAACTTTGTGTGTATTAAACGTTACCAAATGGTATGTAGCAATGGTATATTATTTAGTATTTGGTTTTTCCACTACCAAACAGCCTCATGTTGAACAGTAAAAAAATGGAATGCAACTTTTTTACAAGGAATATAATCTAGTGTACCTATTTACCAAATTAATAAATAATACTATTTGGCTTGTGCACATATTTATCATATTTCACTTGTGTTCGATTTAATAATAATTATATAGTATCTTATTAAACTTAAACAGGTACATTGTGCTAGAATAACATAATATATAGAAAAGTGTATAACAGTTATTAACATGTATTTAGTATTTGTTAACATGTGCATTTTTTTTTCTTTAATCATTAATGGGATTTTAATACTTATTGCCTTATATATAAACGGGTAGGTTAAATGGTGTTGACTAGGTACCATAGTCAGGTACTTTACAGACGAGTAATATTTTAATAGTTGCTGCCTTAATGTGTAGCATACCACTGTCAAATTTCAGTGTAGTATGTGGGTCTATTTATTTGCAATAGGTCGAAGACATTTGGAAACACATATGTTGTGTTAAGGCCAATAAGACCACATGTGAAGTACTTATAGCAACATTCAACAAAGATCTTGTGTTTATTGTCTAAGCTATCTTCAGAGTTTCGGAGTTCATTCTTGTCTCTACCGAGTAGAGCACATATGACGGCGTAAGAAAAGGATTTAGCGATTGCCCGGGTGGCTAAGACCCCACAGAAGCCAAGTGTGGTTCTGAGAAGGAGGCATCCAAACATCTCAACGGAGGGCCAGATGATGCGGTAGGGTGGTGTAGCCTGTGGTGGAGACATATTTCCTAACTGGTAGTTAATCCAAGAACCAATTAGGATTCCTGCACATACACTCACTATCATTGTTGTATCACCTCTGAAAATTTTCAATCTACATTAATGTATTTATTATATAGCAATATCAGAGACTAGTTATCTCAAAGTATGAAATTAAGATAACATTAACAAATATGTCTAAATAGATAAAACTAGTCAATGGGGTCTGCCAACAACTATATTGAACGATTTATTTGCTTGTAATTCATTATTTAATTAATTGATGTAGTTCAAATTAATTATTTATAAATGTGCATATTATTATTTCACTTTAATTTAAACATATTAACTTTATATATAAAATATATATTATTATAATTTAACATTTGGTATTTTGTAAATTTCCCAAATCACTTACCGTGTAGGTGTCCACTTGTCAGATTGTGGGTGGTAGACAATGACAAGGATAGAAACAGCAAACACCACCAAGGGTGCTGAGTGGCTGGTCAATAACAACGCATCCAGATAATCTACAAGAGGAACAAGTACCAACAGCAGTGTAAATGCCAGCACAAGACCCGCTGCAATGTCCTAAAATATTAAATCAAATAATTAGAGAAATACAGATATACAAAAAAAATAAAAATTTAGTTGTGTAATTGGTAACGAGTACCTATATTAAGAATTTCCTTATTTTAAAATTGGATTAACTTATTAAGAAGAAAAACTAAAGAATTGTTTTATTATCCTGTTTAGTATAACCAATTTTGTTGAGAAAAAAATTACTAAATTAAGTTCTATTGATGTATATGTCACCGTAAAATTGTAAACACCGTTAGATTGTAATATATCTCGCGAGATTGTAAACTGTCGAAAGATTGTGAAACTCAACGAACTGCTTACAATTTAAGGTATTATTATTCGGTAGTTATATGAAATTGTTGGGAAGTAAAATTAACCTGTAATTGACAAAAGAAGTTTGAATGATAACTAAGTTAGTGTAGTACAATCTACCGAATAATAATACGTTAAATTGTAAGCAGTATGCTGAGGTTCACAATCTTTCGACAGTTTATAATCTCGCGAGATAGATTACAATCTAACGGTGTTTACAATTTTACGTTAACATATACAAGTAGAACTTCAATTCACACTGACATTTATAACAAACTGTAAACTTTTTTCAATCAGAATATAGCCAATTTAGTAGCATGAAAATACTTACCAAAACACTGTGCATTCCTAAATAAACTCTACTAACACATATTAAGGTGCACCATGAAATGGCTATAATGAGACCCCAATGCATTGGATACTGATATCTATCCATAGTATAAAAGAGAACAGAGAAAGGAATCGAAACGCCCACCATTGCATGGGTTGATGGCATACCATACTCTATTGCCCATTTATCTTGTAATTTCTTGACTGGGTATCCAGGTCTTGGCCAGCGGATTATATCTTTAAAACCTTGACCTGGAATTTTAAAATGAAATTGATAATTACTCATTATAAAATTACAAATAATCCTATTCATAATCATTTTTTTAACATATTAAAATGTCATACTTCCATACCTGTAAAAGTTTTATAAAATAAATGTCAAGATAGATTTGAAATCACATTATTTTTGTGAAAATTCTCTACAAATAAGAACACAGCGAACTAGAGAACATAATTTGAGATGAGTCTCTGAATGAGTAAGTGAATCTCAGAACTATAAGGCAGTATTCTGTTATACTTAATTATCTTAATCCTTTACTTTCCATGAAACCAAAATTATTAAAAATTTGCAATTTATAAATATTCATTTAAATGAATATAATTCAAGTTATTCATTATTTGCCTACAGTAAAAGAACAATGAACAGTAAAAAATCTTTTTAATTTCTTATCAATATTACATAACATCAATATTGATAAGAATTTAGAAATTGACTTAACCATTAATTAATACTAACCTATGTACATTACAACTGTCCAAACAAGTACTACTCTCCGACCTACTGCTCCATCTACATTCCAAAACCAGAATGGTATGAATGTTGCATAAAATATCTCATCTCCAAGAGCTGTTCCTATTACAAACAGGTAATACCAAAACTTATTGCCTATCATAAGGTCCAACTCATCAGGGCCACTCTCTTCTGATGTCTCTGTATCACTTGAGGTTAGGGAACTGCCAGAATTATCACTTGGAACTCTTTTATGTTGTTTAATATCAAATTCTTCATATTTATCAAGTCTATCAGAATGTATTACAGTGGTTTCATCTTTGTTGTTTATTTTTTTATATACAATGCCAAAAAAATTCTGTACTTTAACCACAAGAAGGGGATCCTTAAGGTATTCAATTATATTTTCCCACATTATTAAATTCATTTTATTCATACAGTGATTTATGGCTTAAAAGCCCCTGCAGAATACTAATTACTTCATACACTTTCCTTGAATTAGGCCTTGGTGGTTTATACAAAAAGGTAAATAGACTACACTAAATTCGCCATCAAAAACTCGTAAATACAAAATAAAAAGATGGAAGTTTTATTTTTATTCTAAGAGTTACACTAACAAGTAACAAGCAGTTGCAAGTCTTCAAAAGTAATAACTAATAAGACCAGTGCTTCCAGGGGGTCTAGCCAAGATGGCTTAACAGTAGTGTATGTAGAAAGTCGAAAACTAAATTTGTATGAAAATGACAGCTCGTGTCGACAGTCGGTAGCCTAGGCCCTAAAGGCGTGAGTCGGGATACAATAAGCGACGCCATGACAGTGCTACGAAAAGACACACATTAACGCTTACGCTATTCGGTAGCCAACGGCCAATTAATGTTTCGGCAGTGTAGAAAAAACGGCGTTTCTCCGCCATGTTTTAGCGTGATCTCAAAAGCTGCTGTTTGCAATTATTAAGTACAAATATTGCCATCTTTAATGGCTACCGTTTTAAAAACATGTCATATTTTGGAAGTTTTAACGAAATGGTTTTAATTTGTTATCTGTCTTTTTTTAACGTTCTCGTGTAATTATAATAATTTAAACTAGAGTTAATATTTTTAAGTTAAGAGTTTTAGTTTTTCTATGAATCAATGCGAGGATAAAATAATAGACACATAAATATGAAAATATCAAGAAAATCAGCAAATTAGTAGAGGTAAATCCTAGTTATATTGGATATCTCTTATTGATATTTATATTGCATGTAAGTTCATGAAATTGTTCTTTAATTTAAAAAATACATATACCATTTAATATAGCATATATTATGTAATCACAAAGTAAAATTATTGTTCATTTTATTTGTATATTTCAGATGATAAAGCATTCACTAATGAACATAATTAGAAGTTCTAAATATATTTTATTGTAATTATAATAGAAGCTAATGATATAATATTGATTATATTAATCAAATAAAGTGGATTTATACTTCATGAACTTTGGAAATATAAAATCTAGTGAGCAATACTAAGGAATGGTAAGCAGATATTTTCTTTAATTATTTACTAAGTTAATATACTAGAGAAGTTATTATAATATTGTTAATGAATGAGAAGTTTGAATTCAAGTCCTTTGGGAGTTACTGACATTGTTTGGTTATTAAGAACTTTAATTGACAATAAGCAGCAGTGACAAATTAAGTATATTCTTAAGTTTAGAATTAAGTAAAGAGTTTTAATACTAAAGTTACCTATTGAACAAACCTTGGACCAATCTTACAGTTTAGTTTGTCAGTTTTTTATTTGATCAAAGTACTAACTAAAATATTTTCTTTTCAGAAAAAGAGAAGCTATGGAGTATGAAATAATGGTTGGTTAAGTAACATTACCTCAAGAACAGGAAACAGTAACTGAAACTATGTTCTTCTTTTGTTCTACATTTAATCTTAATAAGTTCAGCAGTTTGAATGTTAATGAGACATTATTATAAACAAACTGCATTTGTAGATTTTGGGAAGAATTATATCTTTACAATAACTATTATTATTTACAATTGTTGTGTTAAGGAAACAATCACTATTTTTTTAATCGCCCAGGATGTATTCATAGTAACTGTAGGTATCATAGTAATTTTATGAAATCATCACAACATCTAACGTTAGGTTTTATGAATTGAACAATTTTTTGTAAATAACAGCACACAAACAAGATATTGACATTGCTGCAAACTAACACTTACATTTATTAGTTAATTATCTAAATATATAAATATGAATGAATACATCTACATTAGGTAGTAATGCATTTAATTTGATGCACCTGTGTGTGTCCAGTAGTAATGTCTGTATTGTTTAATAAGTTGTTAAATATGCTTATTTTTCTATGTAGACTGCATTATGTTAAGGAAGATATTTGTGCCTTATTTTAATAAAAAATAACCATAACTGAAACATTTTTATTTTGCTACCTATTTGTTTAATATTCCTAACTATTAGTAGGTACGGGTCATTCATATATGCATTATCTGTATATTCTTGTAAAATAAACTAATATTGTGAACCACTTTAATGGCTTTTCCTACTAAAGAAGACAGGTAAATTACCAAAAATAAAACTGACAAATACATAACATACAATGTTTATTCATTTCTTACTTACCTAAACCTAATTAATTGAAGCTTAAATCAAACTCTAATTTCAGTGTTCACACTAGTCTACGTTTTTTTTTCTATTGTTTTTTAAGTCCTTGGACTTTATCAACTTCTAGTCAACCTTATTTTCACTTTTTATTTATCAATCCACAGTACTATTTCTATTGTTTCTTCTAAGCGGTAACAAAATATGTTGCTTCTTCATTTTGCAGATTAGTTGTGAGGTCAAATCCTAAAAATATCAAAGTATGAGTACTACTAATTATTATTATATATCGCGATTATGCAATTTCAAAATATTGTATTTATTTGTAGCCTTAAATTTCTGAGAAAACAAACTGAAACAAAACATAATTAATTTAAACATGCAATTAAAATTCATATATTCACTTTGCACCTTCCGTAAATTCCACTTAAATCTAAAATTGTTCCAACCTTGCTGACATTCTAATGTCCCTTTTGCAGCTTCCAATTGCAAATTTACAAAAATATTGTAAAGTTTTAACTTTTATTTGTTTATAAAAGTGACATTAGGAATACATTTAATCCAGAGACAATATGACGGAATAAGGTGCTACGAACAGCAGCTCGCATCTACGCTGTCGACTTTGCGGTAATGTATCGAGATGCCTCTTGGCTACGAACGAAGCGTTTTCGACAGTACAATTACGCAAAAGCGGTAGTGTATGTAGAATACTTTTCGACACCAATATGGCTAGACCCCCAGATCCCAAAAGTAAAATTACAGTGTTGTCAGCTAAAAAATATCGTAGTTTCTTAAAACAATACAGCAGATTTCAAATTCGATTACAGTAAAATTACAGTAAAAGTTTGTTTAAAAATTAAAAGAAAAATAAGCTGCTGTATTAATTTATTTGTAAATACATATCATTGTAAGTTATTCTAAAATAATTTCCTCATGATTTTGATAAATTTTTGCATTCATCTTCAAAATCATTTCAATAGTGGGATTAAATTTGACGCAGTTTTCAGAATTTCGACGAATGGCTTGCTGAGCTAACATATTTTCTTTAATAGTATTTGTGATCAGACAGTTCCTCTGCTTGGTTTTTATATTATTAATTTCACTAAACTTGCGTTCGCACTCAGCGTTTGAGTGAGGCAAAGATAATACTAGACGGTTAGTTTTTGCTAAGCGTTAGTTCTGATTCATTGGGGAATTCCCAGCACGTAAACTAATATGTAGGTAACAATCCTACTCTACATTGTCTATAGATAGAGGTCAGTGGTTCTGGGTTCTAGATTAGGTTGCAAATTTATATTTCGTATTTTGTAATACGTAAAACGTATTAAATTTGATTAATTTGATAATTTATATGAACGGAAATTAAATACAGTATTTTCATACACTGTATTTTATCATTACAGTATACAGTAGAAAAGTCTAAAATACAGTAAATCTACTGTAATTACAGTGAATCTGGAAGCGCTGAATAAGACCCAGACAGATTGAGAATTGAGTTATTCAAAAAGACCAAAGAGTATACTTAACACAGAATATAGTATGACAACAATTCTAACTTATCATTTACGGCACAGACGGTACATATTTCTAACTAATCTGTGATGGTTTACTATATAATGGAAGATAAGATGACAAAAGTACGGGAACCTTAAGTTGGCGGGGGGAAATTAATTTTTTTCACTTTTTTTTGGCTCTATCAACTGTTCGTTAACTGTTCTTCATTGTTCTATCAAAAAAATTTTTTGTTCGTTCTTATTTTTATTTTTTTTTAATTATAAAAAAATTGACCCTCAATTTGGCACGAACTATAGATATTTTGATATTTTTTTTTCTTTCTAATAGTTTAGAACTATTCAATAACTGTTCGTTCAAAATAAACAACTGTTCGGCTTTCATTATCCTGTAATTTAATAATAATTAACTTTTTTTTATAAATCTTAATTAAATGTTATTGCACATGCGCAGTATCAATGCGCATAGTTCTCATAAATTATGCGCGGCCTATTTGAATTCGATTGAAAGAGACAACACAACAATAACAGCAACAACAACGAAATCATCATCATCATTAATAATAATAAATATCATTCGGCAGCCTAAATGGAATTTGATGTCTTTTTTAAATTTCATATTTTAAATTCAGATAAAAATGTTCGTAATTATTTATATACAATATTTTGTTTTCCTTTTCAACGGAGTTCTTTGATTATATCTTATGTAATTGAGTAAAAATAAAGGAACTGATAAAACAATATTTTTAATTCATTTAAATCTTAGTAGGTATATGTTGGTGAAGATATGGATCTTCTTAAAGCTTCGTTTATAAAAAAAACGGTGATAAACGTAATTCATTGTAAAATTCATTAAATCATTCGAGAGAATAATTTTTTTTTTTCATTAAATTCACCTCTCTATAATCTTACATTTTAAGTTAGTCATTATGATGTAAAGCATGTCTTCAAAAAAATATAAATAAGATAAAATTGCCACCTACAAATACAAAAATGATATTAATTTTAAATTAAAATTCTTTTATATTAATTTTGAAGTAAAAATCTAAGTCAACTTATAACGTAAGTAGTACAGAAAAAATTTGTTAAAGTTTTCGTATTCGAAAATGAAATTATATTATCATCTATTTTAAATGAATAATTAAAAATATTGACTGAGAATGAAAATGAAATTGGTTCTAGAATATATTGTATCAATATATAAATATATAGTTTGCATGGGACTAATCCTTTTCTATTTTTCTCAATCAATATATTTAATCAGGAATGTTAAAAGAATGGATAAGTACAAGAAATACGACTTTAGATGTTAAGAAAGAGTTCATTTTGTTTGTATAAAATAACAAAATATAAATGAAAGTAAAAACCGGGTGATGATGATGATTTTGTTGTTGTTGCTGTTATTGTTGTGTTGTCTCTTTGAATCGAATTCAAATAGGCCGCGCATAATTTATGAGAACTATGCGCATTGATACTGCGCATGCGCAATAACATTTAATTAAGATTTATAAAAAAAAGTTAATTATTATTAAATTACAGGATAATGAAAGCCGAACAGTTGTTTATTTTGAACGAACAGTTATTGAATAGTTCTAAACTTTTAAGGCTGATTCACGCTACACCGTGTCTCGACCGGGCCGTGCCCCGGCCGGGGCACGGTCTAACATTAATGATATACTTTTGTATGAAGTAATTCATGCCTGACCGTGGCTCGGCCGGGGCACGGCCGGGGCACGGCCGGGGCACGGCGTTGTAATGTCGGTGGGTATTGTTTCCCGGCTCCGGCACGGTCCGGCCCCGGCACGTCGTAACATGAACGTAGGCGCCCGGGCGCTGCAGAGCAGTCAACGTCAAATCTTAGTGAGGTTAAATTTTTTTTTGTTTTTTTTTTGACAAAAACAGATATAGTCGTCCAAACACGTACGTGCGTACACCCAAACAGCCCGGTGTAACATGAACCACTGTCCCGGCCGGCGCACGGTGGACGTGTCCCGGCCGAGGCCCGGCCCGGTCGCGACACGGTGTACCGTGAATCATCCTTTAGAAAGAAAAAAAAATATCAAAATATCTATAGTTTGTGCCAAATTGAGGGTCAATTTTTTTATAATTAAAAAAAATAAAAATAAGAACGAACAAAAATTTTTTTTGATAGCACAATGAAGAACAGTCAACGAACAGTTGATAGAGCCAAAAAAAAGTGCAAAAAATTAATTTCCCCCCGCCAACTTAAGGTTCCCCTATAGATGGAACCATATGGCACTAAAGTTCGATGGCATTTTTTTTAATTACACGTCAAATTAATAATATCCTTCGGTTTTTCTGAAGTCGGTTAAAAAACGGTAAAAACATCGTGTACCTGTCGTCCTTTTCGGTTTATTGTTTTATTAGTAGGTTGTTGGTAAAATAGATTTAAAATGGGGAGATTAACATGCTCCTAGGCGAGGTGATACGGGTGGAATTTCGTATTCTCTCCTCAACGACTGATTATGAAACTCAGCTGCTGGTATTAATCCAAAGAGCTCCTATGATTAATGCGGTAGAAGATGCCAAGAGACCCCACAACTCTACGCAACGCCAAGGAATAAAACCGCTCTTAAAGTGACTGGTCGTCGATGATTCGAAACGCTCTTCATTGAATACGGTTAAGTGGAAGGAGCTGGTACTGGAGAGCCCAGAGGTGAGAACAGTATTCCGCGAAAGGCTGAATTTGCGCTTTATACAGTTGCAAGCGATGGCACGAAGTGAAATACAGTCTCGCCTTGTTGATGACATTATGCTTCTTTGAGAGTAATTTAGCCTTTGCTTCCAAATGACCGCGAAACTGAACTTGATTCTATATGTTAACGCCCAGTATTCCGATGTAGGCTGAAGCAAAGTAAGAAGAGTGTCTTCGAAGAGAGGAGTATCGACATAGGGTGTTTTTAATTGATATTTGATGTAATGCTTTAAAACACAAACAACTTAATGGAAGAAACAACTTCTGCGCAACTAATGCAATAACATTCCTTATTATTGCCAAACACTAAACATATATGTTTTTACTCTAAAGGGAGAAAATTGATTAATGAATACGGTAAGATATACAGTAATATATTTATCTCATCGTTCTCACGGTGGAAACAGTAATTTACTATGAAGTAATTAAGAGCGGGAGAAAAAGCGATAAAAAAAAATTTTCACTTGACATTTTTTCACTCTGTGGAGATCAAGGTGAAAAAAGTAAAAACTCGACAGACTATTATTATTCTATGACTCAAACTATAGTATAAACTCAGGAAAACAGATTATATCAAATGTCGAAATCAAAAAATATATGTTATTTCAAAGTTCGAAAGGTTGTTACTTGTTTATTTACGTATATTACATTTTTAATTCTTCTTCCAACAAATTAAGGAATTTGTAATATTAATATTAATTCAGTAATTATAAATAGTATGTATTTCAGTGTACTAAGTATTCAAGATTTTATGTGCATATCATTTTAACTTGTAAGTAGTTTACTTTCGAAAAAACTTAGAAATTACCTAGTTAGCGTAGAAAATAATAACATTACCATCTTCTCTTTAATGTTTTATTCACATCTTCTTAAAGACATTTTTATAATCAAAATTTTCATACATTGTACTATTGTATATTGGTATTTAAAATAATTAATATTTAAGGGAAAATATAATAATTAATTTGGCTTTTCTGAAGGTTTATATTCTTTTAAAATTTATTATTTATCCCGTTCTTTTAATAGATTTCTTGCTCATAATTAAAATGATAGGTTGTAATAATTCTAATTATATAAAAGACTAGAATAAACATAACTTTCAATTGCACACAACCTCTGCAAGGCAAATATTGATGGTTATCAAATATAAATAATTGAAATAAAGACAATACTTTACTCGCCTACTAAAATTTATAGTTTGTAAAAGTTTATACTTACTACAAGTTCTTCTGTCATACAATATTATTTATAATTTATTAAAAATTTTGTATGTACAACATTTGATTTCTTTAATATGTATGTTAATGTTATTGTAATTAAAAATAAGTAATTTAAAAGAAAATGCAATGAACTTCTTTTACTTAGCATATTGTACAGTATGCATTTTTATAAAACAAAACTGTAAGCTAGCTTTTAAGAATATAATATTCAATTAATGACAATTCACAATGAAAGTGGATATGATATCTCGCGGTCAGCAGATAACATTTAATAGTACATACAAACACATACTTGCTGCCCACTCACTGATATCACTTCATTGTATTAATTATAATATTCCCAGCATACTGTTGGTTTGTTTATAAATGCTGTATAAATCATTATAAACCTCAAACTTGAATGTACCTTTTCATAATGAAATTTAAAATAATTGTAAAATAATAGTTGTATAACTATTTCTCGTTTGGATTTATTAAATCTTATCATAGCAAGATTAAAGCAAAGAAATTAAATTAACAACCGGAGTTGCAGGACAAGTTGTGTAATATTTAAAGAACACATAGATAAGGTTTCTTTAAGTCAGTTCACAAGTGATGTGACAACAGTGTGTTCGTAATACATTGAAAGTTACCGAGACATAGTTGTTTATCACAATAATTTTGAAATATAAATATTTCATGACCAACAAGTGTTTAATAGTTATTAGTAGTGTGACTTGTTAATGCCAATGTGAAAGTAAGTTATATAAAAAATTGTATAAATTTATTTTTTATTATGAGAGAATAAAAATCATTTTATTTACTTTTGTAAGTAAAATACTCAATATACAGTTACATTTACCTTTCACTAAAGATTTCACTGTGCGCTTATAACAATAGACGCCGGTGAAGCAATTTTCTCTTATTGTGGTGCAAATCATTTTGTATTCACACTTTATTATTTGGTCTTCCAAAATATTAGTAATAATTATAAGGACTGTTTTTGATTACCTAGTTTAAAATAACGTATTTGCGGCATGCTTTGTTGCGAAAGTGTTACTTTAAATTACGTGTTTATATGTTACTTTTTGGCAATACTTTCTTATATTAACGATACTACCGCTAGAACTTATTTGAAGAAAGACTCAATTGCTGACCCTTAGCATTGCAAACTTGTAGGTTGGCGGTTACGGAGCATGGCCTCTGAGGAGGGAGCTAACGCGCTCAAAGTATACTGGGAACACTTCTTCAAAGCAGAAACAGGCACTTATGAGGTATAATCTTAATACATATAAATTACGCGTCACGTTGTTTGTCCGCTATGTACTCTTAAACTACTTAACCGATTTCAATCAAATTTGCTTACATATATATAATTCTACTGTACGTGTTTATGTTACTGAACTCCTCTTAAACGGCTCGACCGATTGGAATTATTTATTTTATATGCGTTTGTGTGGAGTCCTACTACTGCATTCGGTACTTTCACACTTTGTTTAATATCCTAATCGCTTGAAATATCATGCAGGTCAACGTCTGTTGGGTCCGCTAGTTATAATATAAAGTTATCCATTGCTAAAAAAAATTGTCTTTTCAGAAATCAACATGGCTGGACTTATTTTTAGCAGAGTTCATTGTGCGTCTCGACGAGGGCTGCAATCCAAAGGAATTGATAAAATTTTGGTAAGTTTTCTTTTGCGAAAAAATAAATCATTATTTTTTCTTACTTCGCCACATATTCTATTCTCTTTTACAGCCCTGTAAGTGGTGTGGTGTCTCTGGTAGGTTGCGAGTTACTTTGCGGCATCCACCGAGTCACGTCATCAATCAACACGCAATACACGCTACCGCTACCCGCCACGCTAGATGTTACGCTCGCTTCTGGCGTCACACCCGTATTACCTGACATACAAACAGAGTCATCAGGTATTTAAAAAAAAACATATAATTGTTCACGGCTAATCACGCCGGCATGGACCCATATTGCGAGTTAAGCTTTTCTTGCTCAGGGATTCCATTGAATTTTACTTTTTCTTTATAAAAATCGAAAGGTATTTTTTCTATCAAGGTTCGAACCTGAGACCTCATTCTTTATTATTACTTAGACCTTAAATTATCTAATTATGTTAGTAATACTATACTGTTCTCGAATCTCGAATATCCTTCGAAAGGAGTGAAAGTGCCAATTAATTACTACAGGCAAGTATTGTTATCTCATCAAAACTGTACTACAATATACAAAAACTGTAATGTACATAGTTTTCGATGGAATACTCAGACTTTGTACAGACTGGCGCGCAAAGGGTCAATATTAAAACAAATAACAGAACAAAACATTTATTTACGTTAGAATTTTTTTTTTATTTTTTTATTTTCTAGAAACGGCGGCGGCGCTGAAGTCCTCAAGTCTGTTTACGCGCACCAATACACTGAGTTCTGCGGAGATCCTTCGTCAGTACCTGCTCACGGGGCTTGCTTGGCGCTGTCTACTCGTGCTTAAGGCTTTGGGAGTCGAGGTACACATTATATAGGTTATATACTTATTATCAATACTAACCCATACAGCGTTACAGAACATATGTTTACAGTAAATAGAAATAAATAAAAGTAAGAAAATGTCTGTGTACTTATGTATACGCGTTAGAAGTTATACTTCTTTGGCGTAACAAGATAAGTGACCGTGTGCGCGTGCATCTAAAATATTTACTCTCATATTTTTCCCTAACGCGCTAAAAGAAGTATAAATTCAAAAACTTTAATGTTGACGATAGCTAACTTCAGGGTGTCAGTTTTTTGTGACCGTGTGCCCTCTTATCGTAAAAATTGACTATCATCATTTTTCCCTAACGGGCTAAAAGAAATCAACTTCAAAAACTAAAATGTTGACTATAGCTAACTTCAGGTGTCGGTTTTTTGGGACAGTGTGCGCGCGCATCGTAAAAATTTACTAATAATTTCCCCACGGGCCATAAGAAGTATAACTTCACAAACTAATTCATAAATACAGTTAAATAAGAGAAATATAGATTACAAAACACTAAATAAAACATTAGATAGTTCATTTAGTAAGTGGGTAAGAATGTATGAAAATATTTATTTATTTATTAACACTTCGTTGCATATACATAAATATAGTACAGTTAACATAATTAAATAAAAAGGAGAGCAACAGAGCAACTGGCGGCCTTATTGCTTTCGAGCGATCTGTTCCAGGCAACCACTGTGAGAAAAGAAAAAAAAAAGTATTAAATTACATAAGGTATAATTTATGTATATAGTATTTATGTAGTATAATTTATAAGGTAAATATTCATAGCGTAGTTTAGAATTAAATGGGATATAATAAAAGCCTGCCTGGCGTCACCTTTCCTTAGAATTTTAATTTTAAAAATCAGCCTATAGGTCTTGTTTTAATACGTTACAAAGATACATATTTTCCTCCTAAAAATATCATAGAATTATGTTTTTACAACTTGAAATTTAAACGTTACTAATTGTAAGAAAAGAATATGTCGCACTTCTTACTAAATTTTATAATAAATCTACTTTAAATCAATGCCTAATTAAATGATTTCAAAATACATCAAGTAATTATAAGAAAAAGATATTTATAAATATGCGTGTTTAACATTTGCGAGATGTCTCGTAGAAAAGTTGTCTAACAATAAATCAGAATTTTTACAATTGATGATTAAAGAAACGATTGCTTCAATGATTGTTTCTTGGGTTAAGAACCTTACTGTAATGATAAGGGAATCAAAAAACGCATAGTTAACGTGTAGTAGTATCAAATGAGTACAATCCAAGGTTATATATTTGTATTTCTTAGTTTTATAAGCGTCGCGAGTATTCAATATTTATATTTCATCTTTGAAATTCGTAAGAATTCTAAACCCAGTCACCGGCATTTTCTTTTCCGTTAGCATTTTTTGGTTCATTAATATTATTTACTATAGAATAGTGAGATCACATAAGTTTCTAAAATTTGTATGGTTGGTCCTAAGAATTATAATATAATAAAAGAAAAATGTTCATGTGGTTATGTCTCACTTTTGCGTCTATTATAATTTATAGGTACTTAAACTTACTAGAACTCTGATAAGTGATCATCCAAACCGGATCTTCGGGTTAAACATATTTAAACTTATTATTAAACATGAACTAAAGATTACGTTACCATGGTTACTATTTATGCATAAAAAACATCGTATCCACAGTGAAGCCGGTTGCAGACCGAAAACTAAGCTTTTTTTTTTTTTTTTTTTTTTTTTTTAACGTCAGGAAATGCTTTTACGCATATCCCTGCTGAATTTTACTCCAGCAGGGATTATGTGGGACTCAGACATAATATTTACACACCTACCCACTAAAACCTGACGGATGCCTTCGGCTCGCCAAAGGGCGGAGGCAGGTAACAGCTGTGCCCTATCCTTACCCCCGCCAAACGCGAATGCCACAATATCAACGTGACTCCTCCCACGAACAAATCATCAGCATCTTAACTTAGGGCAGACGTGCGAAAGCACGGCGTCGCTGCCCCAGTCGTCGTTTTCTTACCGGCGGAGCATCAGAATTGTTTTCGCGCTGACGCTCCGCATTCTCTTTCTCAGTCATGACGGCCTCACAAAAAGCCTTGAAGGCATTCCATGGGCCGTCATTGTCAGCTTCCACCATTCTTTGGATAATTAGTGGAAGCGACAGATTGCCAACAATGCTATCAGCAAGGACCGAGCGAAAGCCGTCCCAAGCCGGACACTCCTCAACAGTGTGCCTCACCGTATCCTCTCTACAGTCACAATGATGACAAGCAGGTGTCGCCTCTCTCCCAACGATTCGATGCAGGTAACTCCCAAAGCATCCATGCCCAGAGAGAACCTGAACGAGCCGATAGGAAAGCGATCCCCACCGTCGGTCCACCCAGTGTTTCAAGAAGGGACGAATAAGATCAACGGTTTGTAAACCAAACCGACATTCACTTAACTCATCCCTCCATTCTAGCAAAATTAGGCGGCGATACTCCTCCTTCCAGACCTTGACTACCTCCAGAGGTGGGTCAAAACCACCACTCCTGGCTTCAGCTCGTCTCCAAAAAATTTTACCCAAAGCCAAAGCTTCCAAATGCCAAGGCGGAGTGGCGGCTATGACACATGCCGCGTCACAGGATACGGTACGGTATGCCCTAGCAATTCTTATGGCAACTTTACGCTGTGACCGTCTCAGTAAAGCCTTGTTGTAAAAAGACAACTTATCTGCCCATATCGGACACCCATAAAGCGCCTTTGCACGCACCACTCCAGCATAAAGGAGCCTACAGCCCCCGCCTGGCCCACCGATATTTGGCATTATACGACCCAATGCCATTGCAGTTGAATCAAGCTTGGGTTCCAGGGCAGCAAAATGAGCCTTGAAAGTCCATCGGGCGTCAAGAACCAACCCGAGGTATTTCAACGTCGACTTTAATGCCATATGAACACCATCCACTATTATCTCAGCGCCTCTAGGTGGTGACCTCCTAGCGAAACATATGACATCTGATTTTTGTAGAGCGACTCGAAGACCAAGTTGTCTTATACGAGTCACTACTTCTTCCACTCCAGCAGTAACTAACAAACTCGCCTCCTGATAATTACATCCCTTGGCCGTCACAAGTGTATCATCCGCATAACATATTAAACCTACTCCTGGCATCAGTCTACCTCGAAGGACTGCATCAAATCCAATGTTCCACAAAAGGGGCCCAAGAACAGACCCCTGTGGAACTCCACATCGAACCTGATAGCATCTCCAACCTTCCCGACTTGGATAAATGATCGATCGATCAGAGAGATAAGTTCCTACTAAATGACGTAAGTACACAGGCACACCATGATAAAGGAGACCATCCATAATCGCTCTCCAGGGAATAGTATTAAACGCATTCGCAATATCTAGCGAAACCGCCAACACAACCCCACCCCCAGAGACAGTTTCTTCGCACAAGTCCCTTAACTTAGCTAAAGCGTCAATTGTAGAGCGAGCACGCCGAAAACCGAATTGAGTATCAGACAGATTTGGACCAATAGTCTGAAGATGCTTCTCGAGGCGCGAGACAATTATTCGCTCAAACAGTTTGCCCACCTCAGGAAGTAAAACAATAGGTCGATAGGCCGAAGGTGAATCTACCGGTTTCCCGAACTTCCTAAGAAGAAGCAATTGTCCAACTTTCCAGCTATTAGGGAATATGCCTTTCCTCAAAAGATCAGAAAGGAGATCTCGAAATCTGTTAAATAAGCCATTATTAAGAGATTGCGCCCAAACCGTTCCATGCAATCCATCTGGACCAGGAGCGGTTTTTTTGTTTTGAATTTTAAAAACACCAGCCCCTAACTCACCCTCTGACACCTCAGGAATATCTTCTGAATGATCGAAGTCAACATTAATAAAAGGAGTAGAATCACAAGGAAACAACGATGTAACAACCATCCCCAGAAACGTCGGCTCCATTGTGGATGTTAGCGGCGGCCTCCAGGGACGGAGTTTACTCATGACAATATTGTACGGTCGCCCCCAAGGATCACGATCCAAAGAGTTCAGGAGCTCCTTCCATGCCCTATCCTTTGCTTCAGCTATTTCCAACCGAAGAGCCCTTTTTGCTTCTTGATAAGAAGTATATAAACTTGCCTCTTCGTCCGGATCACGATAACTGAGATGCCTTCTTCTAAAACGCGTGTAACGGCGACGCGCCTTAACACACTCCATTCGTAGTCGGGCTAGTTCAGATGACCACCAATAGACGCTTTGCTTGGGTGAGATGGGACCGATCCGGGGCATAGCAACGTTACTGATACGAGTCAGTGAGTCTCTAAACCATTCTACCTCAGAATCAATTGTAAAATTTGAAGGTTTGGGATTCCAAGCTTCTACTAAGGATACCTCGGTAAGCGCATCTTTGTCTAGATATTTTCGGGACCATCTAGGACCTATCTCAGATGGAGCAGGACCCGGTAAGCTTACAGTGGAATCGAGGATATCAAAACGAATGTACTTGTGGTCCGATAAAGTTTCAACTTCTGACAACACCCTCCATCCATAAACACGACTTGCAAGAGCAGGACTTGAAAAAGTAACGTCCACAATAGAGCCACCATTCATACGTACACAAGTCTGAACATTACCCCGATTCAGTGACACTAAATTTTGAGTTGCTAGCCAATCCAACAAAGCGTCACCACGTTCGTCAGATACTGGAGACCCCCACACTGTAGATTTAGCATTGAAATCTCCAGCGACTATAAGATCGAGGGGTCGACACCATGAAACCAGACAGCCCAGTTCGGACAAAAACGTTTCAAATTCAGCAAGCGTTTTATTTGGGGAAAAATAAACACCAATAACTGCAATTCTGCCAATTTTTAAAGCAACGCAACCTCTACCCTGCATTGTAGAAGCAACTGACAGCAAGTTGACATCATTTATAAAAACCGCAACAAGGCCATCACGGTCACCGACCCAGTTGTTTTTATCTGGAACCATGTATGGTTCTGAAACAATCCCTATATTAACGATCCACTGTGTCAAACTCTGAATTAAAAGGTCTTGAGCACTTGCACAGTGGTTCAGGTTAGATTGAATAAAGCGTAGATCCATACTAACTTATTACAATTTCTTGGGTCTCCATTATGTCACCGCTTAAGGTTGGTTCTACTGAAACCTTCGTGTTGAATCTTCTCGGCATTTTTTGACTGGGAGCCGTACAAGCTTTCCCCCCCAGTCGATGATCAGCTGTTTTACCTGCCGCAATACATAGAGGACATTGTGGTTTGGATGAACAAACAGAAGCACGATGGCCTGGCTGGCCACACCGGTAACAAGACTTACTACGGTCTATTTCCGCCGTACAACGAGCTGCAACATGACCAGCTTGCAAACAGCGGAAGCACCTAAGTTCTCGTTGTTGCAGCACCGTCACCCTAGCTGAAGTCCAGCCTACAAGCAGACGACCTTCAGACAATTTCTTTGCAGCTTCCACCGGGCATTTCACCCACACCGCAAAGAGACCTGACTTATCCTGACGAACTTCGCCAACTCTAACATGATCGGATGAGCACTCCCCTTTTTTACACACAGCGAATTTTACTTCGTCAGCAGTAACAGAATCGTCTAAGCCTGATACTCTTACCTCAACAGATTTAACAGGCCTCGATACAAGGATGCCATTCGTACCATACAACTCCCTTAATTTTTTAGCCAAAACATCTGCTTTATCTCCTCCACCTTCACCAGTGACTTGTATAATGGCAGCACCAGTTGCGGCACGTCTAAACCTAACTGCTTCAATTCCCAACTCTTCTAGCCTAATCTGGCCTTTCGCTTCTTTAATAGCCTCCGCATATGTTACGCCTTTTTTCTGAATTTCCGCCGGGACAGTTACAACAACAGCAGCTGTTCGGGGAGTACGCAGTCTTGGCTTTTTAACTGGTGCCTGAAAACCTGTTACAGTTGGTTGAGCTAACACAGCACCTGACCTTTCCCTTTTCTTCCTTTTCCTTTTCTTTCTTTTCCCAACAATCAACCAATGTTCCTTAGAAAGATTGGAAGCCGATTGCAGAGGCGAGGGCTGAGTAATAGCAGATACCTTTTCAATGGCCAATATTTCCTCTCCTGCAATTCTTTTATTTTTCTTCTTTTTTGAAATAGAGGATGGTCCTTGGGGCAAAGCAGTAGATGCTGCTTGCACCAAGCTTCTACTATTCACCTGTCTATTATCCTGGGATTGACCTGACTCAAATCTAGGGGGCCCAACGACCTTGCGTCGGTCCGCGGCTAGAGAAGGTCTTAATACAGGTGCAGGATTAAGCCTAGGCTCTAGACTCTCAAACCGTGCATTTAATCTATCCCCGATACGGCGCATCAGATTTGCCTCAAACTCCTCGAGGAGAGAAGGAGTGAGCGGTGGCTCCTTTGAATTAACTCCAACATGTTTCCGAAGATCCGTCATATCCTGCTGGAGTATCTCAATTTGGTTTTTGAGGCGCTCGTTGTCTTCACGCAGAGATCGAGTTTCCTCAGAAACTGAACGTGTAGCAAGCACCCCAATATCCTTCCGCATGTCCGCAATGGCATTTTTAGCCATATGGACCCATTGTCCTTTGATATTGGACGATCTTGTGGCGACCTTTTCAACAACTCCCAGGCTAGCCTCAATCCTCTTTACTAAATCCAATGACATATCCTCGCCCTGTTCCGACACCAAGACAGAAGATAGAGTACATTGTGTTTCTCGAGCTTTAATTTCCAAGGCCAAAAGCTCTTCTTCCTCGCGAGCCTTTTTCTTAGCTCTAGTTTCTTTCAACTTGGCAGATTTATTAGCAGGAACCGGATCCACATTCTCGCCCTTAGTGGATGGCCGACCTCTGCCTTTACGCCGCGTTATCTTTGAAGTCGCCTCTCTAGCGATATCTGAATCAGTGTCAGCGACTTCTCTGAAACGCTTCCGGGAGCTCCAAAACCGCGATGAAACTGTCAAAGACTCCCTTGCTTCAACACCTGAGTATGTGGAAGAATCCGACATCTCAGGGCACTCCAACATAATATCACTCGGGGGCGCTGGCAAAACAAACTGATCGCCCGCCGTTGCCACTCCAGCCTCCTGCTCAGCCGCATCACACGGCATCTCCACACTAACATCTTCTTTTGATTTGGTTTTTTTGTTTATTAGATTATTTATTGTTGTCATTTCATAAATTATTTTCCATGGGGGAAATACACAGTCCACCCAGGTGGTGCCCCCTGCACCTAGGTAACCCATATACCACTCGGAGGACGGGTGGTATCCGAGGGCTGGCCGCTAGCGACTGACTTTACTCACCAGCCACCTGTAAATACAGGTAACCGACACCGCGCAAAACCTACAAGGCGCCCCAATGTCGGGAATTTAAGGGTTTTTTATTGAGATTTTCCTTTCTCTCAGGGCCGGCCAATAAAGGCAAGCCCCCCTGGCCACAAGCATGCCGCTAGACATGACAACGACACACGCCGGAGGTAACAGGTTGCCCGACGGAGAGTCGAAACCCACCCAGAAACTGCTTATCGCAGTCACCAGATCCGTCGCGCCATTGACCTAGAAGGTCATCTACAATATGCAGAAGCTACTGAGCATTACAAATGTAAAAAGACACGCAAGCTCTTCACCAACTCAACGCAAAAATATGCGCTCAACACCGGTCGTTACCGATTCAAAAATTGAACCGGGGGCACGCCCTGAGCCCACCAGTTTTGGTCCACGCCAGTTGGATGTCGGAAGTCCAACCGGTACCCCCGCGGGCGAGTGCGAGGACCCCTATTCGCCACCTGGGGTCGTGATCTATGGAAGTCTGGCAACTCCACAAGTTTCAAATACAGTGTGCCAAGAGCAATGCTCTTGATATTCACAAACGCCAGTTATACGAGCTGGCCATCCCACGTACGCAATAAAACGCACCTCTTGCCTTTAAAGGCTACTACAAAAGTTCGGACCGAAAACTAAGCTATGCCAAGGCTAAACTAAGCTATGCCAAGCAAGCTAGGCTAAGCTAAGCTAGAAATAAATAGCGTGCACACCAACAGCTAAGCCAAAGCTCAGTCAGTGTGGTGAAAGATGTGCAAAGGGTGTGCGGGGTAGCGGGTAGGGCTTAGCTTAGCTCGTGAAGCTGCGCATCGGCATACACAACTAACTTAGCTTCGCATATTTTAGTTAACTCACATAGCTTAGTTCGCATAGTTTGCGGTCTGCACACAAGTATGGAAAACTGCGTCAGCTATGCGAGCTAAGCTAAACTAACTTAGCTTAGCTCTTGGTCTGCAACCCGTATGACATTCTTAACTATATGGCTTAATAATTTCAGCGCATGATAAATACGGGCAGAAAGGCGTTTTACACCTTCGATGAATTAAAATACAAATATTGAGAGACTGAATCTCAAATGACAATCTAGTTAACGGGTGCAGTGCTATCTCGCTACATTATACAAGTTGTAAAACATTGAGACCCGCGACCTGCGATAACCTGCGTTATGGCCGTATTGTACCTATGTATCTACACAGCTAATTCTCAAACCTATAAAGCCCTAAATGTATAAAATAATGAATGCCAAATATTCAATAGGAATAATAAAAAATATAAAAAATTAATTGTTTCGCCGATAATTAAGTCCTTTACGCATAGTATGCTCAAACATAGTATAGTTAGATAAAGAATATATTCAAATAATCATTTCACTCAAGTATCTAATCATGTAGGTGATAAATAGAGATTTCATACCGGAACCGGAACCAGATAACTAAACCGCAGTGTCTATTAAGACAATTATTTATGAAATAAGAACATGCTTTTTGTATCTGTTAGTATTGATTGTGAAATAGGTTAACATAAAAAGAAAATTAATAATGGTCGCGTCCGCATTTTGTAGGGACGGCATCGCTTTTCATATTTTTGTATATACGTCAATTTGTTTGTCTGTCCTAACTTTGTGTCGACCAGCTGCCGACTGAAGTATTTCCGAACCAATTTGACTTAGGGTCCTTCAAGAAAAGAGCGTATCAATTCTTGAAAGGCCTGCAAGGCACTCGCGAGCCCTCTGGCATTGAGAGTGTCCATGGGCGGCGGTATTACTTAACATCAGGTGAGCCTCCTGCCCGTTTGCCCCATGTTCTATAAAAAAAAAGTGATCTAAATAAAAACAAATAATAATATTAATGTCCGATACATAGCTATCTAGCTATATTTAGTATCAAACCTGTTTCTATGAATTTGCAAAATCACACGGTACTTTAAAATACCCATTTACCAGGAATTCTGCTGTAATACATTTATTTATATGTATACGCTACAAATATAACTTAAATTTAGCTTATTTATGTAACATTAAAATATTCATTTTTTTTATGTAATGGGCAGGAGGCTCACCTGATGATACCGCCGCCCATGGACACTCACATTGCCAGAAGGCTCGCAAGCGCGTTGCCGACCTTTCAAGAATTATCTTTTCTTGACGGACCCTAAGTCGAATTGGTTCGGAAATACAGTGGGCAGCTGGTTCTTCATAGCCAAAAACTGCCTTAGAAAACGCTCCGTTATTTAGAACTAAATTAGTCATATTCTTTTGCATTTATTCATTATTTTTATCAATGCTCCTTAGCAACAGTTATTAAATAACATGCACACACACATGCAACAATGTTGTTTAGCTGACGCACTCCGTGAGTGTTTACAAACATATGTTTATTCAACATGAATATCTAATAGTATGTAAAACATAGAAAATTGATTAAAGATAATTATTTGTGTTTCGATATTTCCAAGCCAACGGAGTCAGGTGAACAGCACTTAGTAAATAAATATATATAATGTATATTTCAATTGTATTCATAGATCAGGATTTGTACTATTTTTCTAAAAGTGCCCGAGCTAAGTGGCTAATCCTTTTCATAAAGGGTCCGTGGTGATTGGGGTATCGGGTTCGATTTATAATCAGTGTGTAATATTAATGTATAAAATTAAATTTGTAAATTGGTTGTTGGCGACCGGAATAAAAATAAAATGTGTTTATTCGTTTGACAACAGTTCATTATAATGTGTAAGATTTGGAAACCCTTTCAAGGAAAAAAGTACCTGTGTCAGGAATCCGAGCGCTTCCATAACAAACTTATTAGTAAATTCCATAAACATATATAATTTAACTAGCTGACCCGGCAAACGTCGTTAGACCATGTATATTGTATATTATTACTAGGAAACACTTTTTTTAGTGCAATGAAAATAACTATCTACAATAATAAAAATGTTGTGGTTTTATGTATTTTTGTATGCTGTATCAAAAAAAATGTTTTATTTGGGTGGACACCCCTTATCAATTAGGGATTTGAAAGATAGAAGCCGTTTCTGAGACGTACTGAATATGCATAAAAAAATTCATAAGAATCGGTCGAGCCGTTTTGGAGGAGTATGGGAACGAGAATTTTATTTATTAGATTTAATTATTTTTGTTTTTTCAACTGTTTTCAACACGCCTGCAATAGTGAGTATGTGGGTTCATGTTAGTGAATTAATGAATGGTCTATTCTCTCAAATCACACATATGACACTTTGACATTTAACTGTTTGGTCAATAGCGTATAGTAATATTAACTGATATTTAATTAGTCTAATAATAATTCTAATGTATTGCGGAGACTAATGATGTGATTGCACCTCGGCAATTCTCAATACCTAGAGCAAAGGCGGATCTAGCGTTCCCATTTGTTTCTAGCATACATACGCTCGCGTGTTTGTGTCTTTATAGTAAATGAACAATATATATAAATATTTGTAATAAAGTGAGGACTAGTCCAGACCCCAGATCAATCATGTTATGACCCCCATGACCCCCTCTGGATCCGCCCTTGGCCTAGAAGGACCTCTGACAACACTTTAAAGAGCATAACATTTTTTAGGGTCTGTCATGTTGCCGTCAATTGAGCTCCGTGTTGATCTGGTTGTTTGGGGAGCTAAGTGCAGCAGGCCACGCGGCCTCAACTCATCAGAATATAACAAGGCCTCCCACTGCGCCTATACACCAGCTCTTCTCCAATAGGTATATCAAATCCATATGGGCTAACTAACTAAAGGACTTCTGTGTAAAATTAAAATTGAATCCTTGATTTTTTTAAATGTCTAAAAGGCCAAAAATTACTTTTTTTTACTTTGTGCTTACTTAACATAATATTTAAATAACAGTTCAAACTAGTCTTCTGTGGAATTAGCATTTTTCATAAGTAGCAGTTAAGTTTTCTGGATGTTGAGCAAAATTATTTGATATTACATTTTTAAAGTTATCTGACCCGATTTATTTGATTTGCTTACCATATAAGGGTTGGAGAAAGAAAAAAGTAAGAATGTTTATGTTTTTTAATTTTAATTACGCTAATATATGTATGTAATCATCTAATCGATTTCAGTTAGATTTTAAATAACCCGTTTTACCTGCTAGACATTTGTTTTATAAAAAAACATGTCATCTTGAATCAAAACTTTAGATTTTAATAATATAAAATATAAGTATGTAATCATTATTTCTAAACAGGATATGGTCTAAACAAAAGGCCAACGGAAATCAAACTTCGACGTCGCCGGGTAAGGGTTCTATTGCGACGAGGTAAATTAAGTTTTTATAATAGCGTTAGCATTTTATCGCGCTGCGTATAACTTAATCCGATTTATTATTCACAGGTCAAGGTACAATGGCTTAATGAGATTAGATTCTGATTCTAAATCGATATCCAATCCTAAAAAGAAGATAGCAAAGAAGTCAGAAGCGTCATCGGAATCTGGCGACGGGGGCGATGACCTTCAAGCTCTCAATCGCTCGCTGGGTATTAAGGCGTGCACGCCCTACGATGACCTTGACTATTGTCCCACGCCGCCGCGGTCATCCGACTTAAATGACACACTCTATTCCGACCCCTACTTCACACCGCGAAAGGCTAAACCTAAAGCTGATGACTTTATGAAAGACAAACATAAGGAAATTATTAATTCTGAAATTAGCACTTTCGAATTTACCTTGATTATAATAGATTTGTTACAAGAGTTATGCAGGGCAGAGAGCAGTCTCACTGGATCTGAAGGCTCGCAAATATCGATGCAATGCATAAATTTTTCTTTGAAAAACCTGTGCTCTCTTCAATTTGGGTCAATAGCTGCGCAGTCCAGTGCCTATGATCCCCTCGAGTTGTCGAGCATCAAGGTAGCATTAACTGAACTTTTGATCGTTTCACTAGACCAGGTGCTGATACATGCAGATCTCTGTGCCAAATTAATAAACGTTGGAATATTACCTATGCTTTTACGAATTCTAGAAGACGTCGTCTGTAAATCCTGTGCCAAATATAATACGAAAACAGACAGACAAAATCGTGCCAAAAACGTAGAAAATCCAAATTTAATAGAAACAAGTAACCTTCTAAAATTTGTATTTGGAATCGCGTATTCCGTCACGGCATTCTTTTACTGTTTGCTCATGCAATGCCGAACTGTGGAGAAGCTCAGAGAATTTACTGATCAGTTTAGGCTATACGGAGAATGCTTTAAAGGAGGATTGCTTAAAGAGTGCATAGAGCTGATGATACGAGTACCGAGGAGCGACAGTGACGAGGCTGTGACATTAATTAAGAAACTAATAGAATCAATAGGCAAGTTAGTCAGCGGAATGAAGAGAGTACGGAGTGAAGTGATACACTCAGCGGCATGTCCACGGTCACGACACAAGCCGTGCCGACAGCGAGTGACCGCTGGTATGCATCACCATCACGATATTCTTGGCGAGGCAGGCGCCGGCCTGCCCATGCCCACTGCCTGCTGTGTGTCTGTGTTATACGCCACGCTCACCTCGCTTGTGCCAGACGAGGAAATTTCCGCTCACAAAGTCCTGAGAAACAAAATCCTCCATGTCATGCTTAAGTGCGGGGTGTGTTGTTGTTTTTCGCCGAGTTTTCTCATGGAGAGCATTGTTAGACTTATGCTGACCCATAATAGTGTCGCTACTTTGTGTCTTAGATTACTTGAACACACGGTGTATGGTGATTTAGGTGCGAGTGTCCTAGTACCGAAAGTTACAGATCAGCTGCCGTGCTCGATTTGTGAACAATGTGATGATAATAAAGATCTTGGCCGTAAATATTGCGCTCACGGCGTAAGCCCGATGGAAAGAAAGAGTGTCTGGTCTTTTCTTATCCATTATAACTCTCTACTGCAGCTAGACAACCACAATAGTGTGCTTCATGCAACTGTCACCCATCTCCTTAAAGTTACACCCAAGTGCCGAATGGAAATGAAATATGAATTGCTTTTTAGTGTCATTTATCCCACATTTATCGTCTCTAAGCATAGATATACAATCCGGTTAGACGAATCCGCCTACTTTTTAACAGTTTCAAGTCTTAATATTTTTGCTAGTCTATTAAATACTGTCTCCTTCGCCGAGCAGTTTATACAAAAGGGTGGATTAAGTTACGTTCTTGAGTTGATATCGCTTCCAGAATTTTCTAGCCAGTGCTGTGCCATTTTGGAAATAGCTATCATAGTCGAAATATACAAGTTGATGAAAGAGAACGCCGAGTTGACTTACTTCCGTGAAATGAGTTCTTTGGCATCCGTGCAGATGCTGTTTAAATCTCTCTCTGAAGTTACAGATAAATGCTTCGGAGTGTTTAAGTCTTGGATACCTTTAGAAAAATCCGAGGTATTACGGGAAATAAGTGAGATAAAGGAGTCTTTAGGGCTAGGTCTGCGTGAAGGGAGAAAATTTTCTGAGCCCATCACAATAAAATCCCCGGTAAAGGAGGGTGAGAATGAGGAACAGGAATGTTTAGAAGTTCTAAAGACAGCATGCACGTTCTGGAGGTCGTGCGCAGGCCTATGCGTGCACAGCCGAGAGTTCGCCGCGTACACAGCACGTGAGAATGCTCTGGCCGAGAGCTATGCTCTGCTGCGGCTAGTGCTGCATGCGCTATGCCGCCCTTCTCCGCTATCTACAGTCCCCAGCCCCGCTGCCCTTCGTCTACTCGTTAAGATCTTGGAAGCAGTGCTCACTGTTCAATTTGCACTCACTGGTATGTATAACTAATAATTATTTAAATCGATCCGAAAGCCGTACTTGGTATCCACATTTCAGGAGAGAAAGAAATTGCTTTTGAAAGTTTAAATGACAATCCACGATAGCTAAAGGATAAATTTTATAAAGCTATTGTGTAAAATATCTAGTCTCTCTGGCCGATCGTTGGCATCTTTTGCCCTCGTTGTGACGCATTCTGTAATAAATTTGGATAATAATTTGACTTTATTTTTATTGTTTTTCGTATCAAAATTTCGTAACATTTAAATTCATCTTATTTTATAATGTCCATTTATTTCCATAGAAAACAGCTTTAAAACGCTTTCATCACTTTTGAGTTTTCGTTTTTAATGAAGTAGTATTATTGATCCAATTAAATGTGACTAATGCGCATGAGATAAGTTGCATTAAATGGCTCATGGCGGCTGAGTTTACTCGTATATTTAAGTTTGTAAACGAGACCTCATTATATGCCTTGATTTAGAGCACTGTTCGAATCAAGGCCGTTTCGTGTGTTGCTATATTATTTAAACGTTTAGCTGAGCTAGAAAATAACAAAATAATTACTGAAATAATTACCCTAGTTACTCTTTTATGTTGTGTTCTTTGTTTTCAATAGGTTTTACTGATATACTCTAGTAACAGGTATCCACAAAGGTCAGACTGTTAGAAAAATTGTCTTTCTATTTATAATAATGAGTAACTTGGATTATGTTTGGTATAAGTTTTATGCAACAGATGATATTTAAATGAAACTTTTTTGATGGATTTACTATATTATTAGCCTAACTCATAGTGCCTACGGATCCGTTATAATTTTTTTTCTAGAACGGGGGAAAACAGGATTCAGATTATAGAACATCTAATATATAAAATTCTCGTGTCGCGGTGTTTGTAGTTAAACTCCTCCGAAACGGCTTAACCGATTCTCATGAAATTTTGTTTGCATATTGGGTATGTCTGAGAATCGGACAACATCTATTTTTCATCCTCCTAAATATTAAGGGTAGTCCACCCCTAAATAATTTTATTAAAACTTCTAAATAATTTTCATTTTTTATGATACAACATTAAAAAATACATACTACCCCTAATTTTCACCCCTCTACGATCAACCCCAGTATAAATGATATACATGGCAAAACCACGTTTTCCGGATCAGCTAGTAATATATAAATTTAAGAAGAGCTATATTAGTAAATATATGGGGTGAAAATATAACCTTTTGATTGTTGTTACAAATGAAGATGCAACATCCGGCCGTTCAAAAGAAGTAAGCTGTGAGGTTGTACGTAGCGCGCTAAGCGAGTACGCGAGTACGGACGCATGGCGCGACGCGGCCGGTGGTCTCCGGGCCCTGTGTGATGCGCTTGTAGCTGTTGCCGTTACCCGTCCGCGACCTCGCATCTATACCAGCCCTCGATCACCTACAAACTTCACTAAGGTAATCTAGTCTTGTATTACAACTCTTAAAAAGCTGGGAACGCACTTGCAAGCCTTTTGGCAATGTGTTCACCGGCTGCGGTGTCACTTAACATCAGATGAGCCTCCAGCACGTTTTCCTTCTATGAAAAAAAAGTCTATCATAGTATTACAGGAGGTCTGGACCCGTTTGAATTAAATGCTTACGTGCCCATGGACACCTGCAACTCCCTCAACGGCTTCTTACGGCAACACGGGCCTTTAATGTAGTGGTACGCTGTTGTCTTGAAGGCCCCAATTCGTTACTGTTCGGATATACCTGAAAAGAATTTTCTAGAATAGAAGCCTAGATTTTCGTATTGGTAACCTGACATTCTAAGGACCAAGTGTTGGTCTCTCTCTCAATCTCTGTAAGATCAACGTTTATCAACAATATTAAAATGTTAATTGTTGAACATTTTTTGAAATAACGAACATAAAGGAGATGTCGAAAGTTGATAACGGTCATTTTAGTAAACGTTTAAAGTAAAAATATAAAGTTTGGGTAAAAAACAAATTTGAATATAATTTTAGCAGCTAACTATATAACGTAATTTAAAAAAATATATACACATATTAGTACTCATTGAATGGATATATAATGGAGTATAAAGAGTATTAATCTATACGTACAGTTTAAGGGCCTCATAGCCTAGCGGTCTTATTAAGTGGCAGCTAGGTGAGGGGTACCGGGTTCGATACCCGGTTCGAGGGCAAGTTTTAATTTAATTTAAATTTGTTCTCGGCCTTTGGGAGGGCACGGTCGAAGTTCTAAGGCAAGCAGTGAGTAGGTAGCAACCTAAGAAAGGAGACTGTGAAGGTTTAGAACGTAGCAACATGTTCTAGGCCGAGGACGGTAATTTCAGTGGTCAGTAATTCAACATCTCTTCTAGACCCAGCCCCACAATCCCCGCGTCAAGCTCGACATCCTTGATAAGCCTTCGTAAGCGCATTTTGACCTTATATAAAAAAAAATACGTACAGTTTACCCACTTTACTCTACATACGACTGTCAATTGTATATGATTTTGAACTATGAGACAATATTAAAAAATATGACTAGAAAAATGGTTAAAACGTTATACTGAATTTATCTTCTAAACGGCGAAGTCAGGGTTTAACTTTAACTAATAAAGTATAATGAACTAACTCATTAATAGATCTTACCATTTTACCGTTATTAAAAATCAGTACAAAATCGCGTCGTATCACATTAATATGGGTGAAAACAGTTGATAACATCCTTTCGTCCTTCGAAGGACGTATTAGCTTGTGTATCAATGATATGTTGTCTTTATTAAGCAAATTACCGGTTGTGCCCCTCCGAGCGCGGCCCACCGCCGGCCAACGTACATCAATCAGTCTCTTGCGGCCGTGTACGTAGACGCATCGCGACCGTGTTTTGTTATCGGTTCTAACAATCTCTACTAATAACTGTGAATCTGTGTTTGTTTTTTGGATATACCAGTTTCAGGATTAACGCATTGCTGTAGTGAAAGTTGCGGTAGGTTGGTTAGAACTGACATGCCTAGTTCGTGATCGACTTTCCTTCATAATTTCTCCTTATCTTAGAGACGTCACTGTGGCCGCTCACATTTCTCAATTGCAAATAAATAACTTATATTTATTGTGCGTATTTGTTTTCCAAACTGCAATTTTGTATATTTATTAAGTTATTTATCTATTAAAAAAATTATCAGATTGAATTTTGATTAAGTTTTTGTACTTCGTAATCGATACAAAAATACAATACTTATGTTAAAAAGTTGACAAATTTATGGCCTTTGGTTATATTAAAAACAAATCCTATCCGAGTAAAAATTAATTAATGTAATCAATGTATTAACAATTCTCCCGAAGTGGATTAAAAGGCGTATTTTTAAAATACTAATTTAATAATTCAATCAAGTATCGAGGTCAATAAATTAAATTATAACGTCCAAGTTTATCTCAAGGTGCATGTCAAAATATTTCTATTAAAAACAGTTATGAGGCCATACTTCATGCATTAATTAATTAATTACGATTATTCACTAACAGGCTATCGTTAAACTTCATTAATCAAGCATAATTGTTGACTATACTCACGTTTCTGCCTTACGTAAAACCACGCATTCGACACCTATTATTGCACGATAAATTGCTTTTGAAACTAATTAATGAGCATAGATTCCGTATGATATTACTTAGAATAATAATTGTGTGTTAGAAAGATTGTGCCTAATTTAACACACAACGTAAATTCAATGTAAATTTTAGGGTAAATAAAAAGCTTATTATTTGTTATTAATAGTAAATTGAATTTACTATTACTCTTTCTAACTTCATTCGTTATAACGAAATCCTCTAATAACGTAAAAATGAGTTAAATTTGTTTGGTTTAACCCAATACCCATACATTAATTCTTCCCTCGCTATAACGAATCCTCTCCATCTATATATATAAAAATGAAACCCGTTTTCCGTTGTCACGACATAACATGAAAACGGCTTGACCGATTTGGCCAATTCTTTTTTTATAATATTCTTTGAAGTACGAGGATGGTTCTTACGGAGAGAAAAATTAAAAAAATTGAGTGAAAAACAATACTTTTCTATATTTCCATACATAATATTCGTAATAATACTTAAAAGTCAATTTGAACTTTAATACCATATCATCAAGTTCAAGTGTTAGTGGAGGGGTTCCGGGAAGGTAAATTTTTATTTTTTGACAAAATGTATTTGTTGTCTTATCAACTTTATTTTTTTTATCTTAGCTAGACCGGTGTCCCGAATAGCAGAATAAGTATTTAAAAAAAATAAAGAATCGACTGTTAGGCGGTACGATGTTCGCCAGGCCAGCTAGTAACGATTAAAAATGCTCGGTCCCTTGAAATTCGTTATAAAGAGTTTACACTGTACTTGCTAGATGTTGGATATATACATTCTACAATATGGTTTACTATATACCTGCGACTGTTCTGTTTTTCCTTAATAAATGTATATTGCATGGCACCATTTATGAAAAGTGTCAACCCCGATTGTTAGGTGATCACTCGCACTAACGAACACTATTCATTTCTTATTCTCCTATATGTACTATAAAGACAAGTAACATTTACATTAATTTTTATTTACAAAGCCAATATTAATAACGAACTATATTTTTAACTAAGAAACTGGAATTATTGAAACAGTTAAATACATAATATATTAAGTATTTTATGGGATTCTTAAAGTTCAAGCGAATCAAAACATTTATTCGATTCCTACTTTACCGGTTTATAGGAAATGCGTTTATGTTTAAGTACTTTTAATTGTTAATTACAAAGTTAATCGTAAAATATAAAATGTCGACCTTCCACAACAGATTCCAGTATATCGTATAACGCGATGGTTCCACATGAACGCGTGTTTGCTCGGCGCACACGCACTTATTCCTTCGATTCACCGAGTCGCATAGTATTACAGGTGGATCGCTCGTGTCAAACTATTAACCAACAAACGATTTGAGTACAGATATGGCTTAAACTAAAGTAGGCCCATTAAAAAGGATAGTGTGCATTTACCAATAAATCGATTTGACACGTTTCAGTTAACCTAAAATTATGCACACGACTTAACATTTACCCATTTATATCTATATACATATATAAATAAATATCTTTATATATATATAAATGTTATGATGGTTTTTCTACGTTTCAAAAACTCAAAAAGTTCTGCAGCGATCGAGCTAAAATTTTAGCATCCGCATCAAGGATTGTTTTTATCTATTTTATTTTTTCCAAAACTATTGCAAAATTTAACTTATATGAAATTTAAACTTAAATTTAAACTTTTATTCTTTGTTTTATTTCTCATTTCTCAACCATTCAATCACAATGTGCAACAGCGAAGCGTGGCAGGGAACAGCTAGTTTTTATATAATATTAAGCATTATTAATTTGCTATACTTTAGTCGAGTTCAAACCTCTAAATCACACAAAGACCACATAAAAAATATTATACAATTTTTAATTAATTTTTTTTCCTATTGCTAAAAGTGAGAAAATAATGCTAAAAGAATTTATTCTCATGAATAAATGAAATATGCTTTATATGTGAACTTAATTATAAGAATAGCACGCCGCCATCAGACAGTTGCCAGCACTTTACATTACGTGTATTGGTTATAGTGGAAAAATGCAAAGAAAATCTGACCGCGGTCGTGATAAACCAATGCGGGCAGGAGGCTCACCTGATGTTAAGTGATACCGCCGCCCATTGACACTCAATCCCAGAGGGCTCGCGAATGCGTTGCCGGCCTTTTAAGAATTGGTACGTTCTTTTCTTGAAGGTCCCTAAGTCGAATTGGTTCGAAAATACTTCAGTGGGCAGCTGGTTCCACAAAGTGGTGGTGCGCGGCAAAAACTGCCTTGAAAAACGCTCAGTTGTGGAACGGCGGACGTCGGGGTGATACGGGTGGAATTTCGTATTCTGCCTCGACGACCGATGATTAAACTTAGCTGGAGGTATTAATCCGAACAACTATATATTATGGTTTGAGGCTCTTGATTAGCGTGGTAAAGACTACGGTATTAATTAGTTAAGACGCACTATAGCTAATCCAATTACATACACGAGACGACTCTGCCCTTAATTATAAATCCAATCAAGTGCTAATACTCAGCTTTACTTAGTTTCATTCTAGACACGTTTCTATTGAACAGGATTATCTGAGTCTGATTGTATAACGATGTGTCAAAGACCTGTACTAGTATAAGCTTTTTATAGTTTCGTCAAGTCTGTTTTAATATGAACTTGTTCACACAGAGTTTTCCATACATTTTGTTGATTTTGCAATTGTAATTCCGTTTTAATATGATAATGCATTGTTAAGCTATCAGAAGTCTCGACTCAAGCGCAATTAATGTTTTTGTTCTCCGATGGGCTGATAGCTAACATTTAAAATACACAATTCCCGCCATTGATAGGATTTACGAGGTGGACCAAATGCAAACAACTTGAATTTTATTCGGCGAATGGGGATCAAACCATAAGCCAGGCGTCAAGGTTACTTTACGAAACCGATTGGCAAACATTCCCAAATGCTTAGGGAGCCGTGGTAATTTTTTTCCATATAAAGGAACAATTATTAAATATAAACAAATATTTGTTCTATACTGCGTACAACTCTCGTGTAAGGGCGTTGTGTAAAATATATATTTTTCTTATGTACAAGTCATAAATTAGCAATCCTTTTGTATGTCGCTATTAAACCAACTATAGTCGTATTTTTAATTAGACGAAGCCAACTGATTACTGATTACTGTATTACAATTTTATATTCTACACCTTCTATAAACGTAGGTAATGTTACATCATATTATAAATCGCAGAAATATTAAAAATAAAAACCGGTTTCATTGTATAATATTAAATTGATAATCATATCTAAGTTTGTTAATTTTAAATCTCAGAGCTACCGCAACTTATGTAAAAAATAAAACAGATACAAAAGATTTTGATAAAATCCTTAGATTAATTTTTATATTGAAATGTTGGCCAATTTTTCATAATATTTCATAACAATGGTTATTTATGCGTCCTTGTTTGGTTTTCGGTCGCTGTCGCATATAACCTCGGTTTTAAAATTACAAAATTGATCTAGAGGGCGTGACTAGAGCCTTTAACCGGTTTCTCCGTTACTTTGTTCGCTTTTCTGTTTCTTCGTTTTTTACTACGGCTATTCATTTATATTTATGAATAAAAGTACAATTAATAACCATAGTATCGTTAAAACATGAGTGTTAATTACACGTATATTTTGGGCAGTTTTAAAAGTTATAAATCTTTTTTACGAGCTTTATAAAAGCACGAGTAAGACAATGTTTTTAATTATAGTCTGATTATTTTTGATACATCTTCAAACATTTTATATTACTGGAATGTTAATTTGCATTATTAGATTAAAATGCATTTCCTGCGTCATCGTAAATATTGTTAGGCAATTTTATTAAAACTTGTTCTTATCGGATTATTTGTAAATATAGATATGTAGTAAATTACGAACCGGTTTCATCATAAAAATTATAATTAGAAATATTGAGAATTTGACGGCTCATTGGTCTAGTGGTTAGTACCCCTGACTGCGAATCCATGGGTTCGATCCCCGGCTGAGACAAACATCGATGTGATGAGCATTTGGTGTTGTGCTTAGGTCTTGGGTGTTTAAACATGTATTTATATATCTATAATATGTATGTATATCCGTTGCCTAGTACCCATAACACAAGCTTCACCAGCTTAGCATTGGACTAGGTCAATTGGTGTGAATTGTCCAATAAAAAAAAACAAAAAAAATATCATTAACGGAATTGTAATATGTTGATCGAGAAATAAAACCGAGAATAAGTACACTTTTAATCACTAAGTTTACTAGGCATCTTATATCTAATTAATGATTATGTAATAAAACATGACGGATTCAAGGTCTATAAATTATATAAGTTGCTTAAGTTTTTAACTTTAAAGATAGAGTTTCAATTCTGTCGATACAAAGCTTCGTTGTTTATAGGTTATAATTTTTATTACGAAGAAAGAAACATTATACACAATATTAAGACAGTAAAAAATCTGGTTCTAATAACCAAAAGAGAGAGTGACTTTATATAAATGACAAGCCTATATAATTATGGCAATTTTTTACAATAGTAGTATATAAGTTAAATAAGGTAATTTTAAGGTGGTTTTAGTACTAACATCGTGTGTCCGAGATACCGCTCTTAAACTTATATTCACTTCACTACACCACACTAGTTTTAGTCAAAAGGTTTAGTTTTTTTAGTCTTGTTCCCGTTGTATTAAGAAGTTGAAGAAAACAGTAAAATTAAAATCAATTTATTATAGATATTTATCCGATTTTTATCTTAGAATGTCGTGCATGTTATTTTGCGTTAAAATTGTTTTATATATACTTAGTATAAATTGGATATTTTGGGATACTTCCGGTGTCATAAGATAAGTCTTAAAGGTCGGCAAACACGGCTGATTAAACCCTCACAAAAAATTGCTTATCGCTTTAAATAATCTTCATGTGATATTGCTCCGTACTAGAGTAGATGTCGCTTAATTTATAGTAACTTTTGGATTCTACTTTCTAGTACAAGCGACTTTACATATTAACTCATCAAAAATACAAACAATTACAAAAATACTAAAATATTGTTGAATCTCTGTTGTGCCTCAGTGCCAATTTTATTTCATTTCAGTGAAATAGTTATTGTAAATAGTTCCCTGTATTTAATCTGACATCGTATTATCAGAAACAATGGTTGCTTATTGATAAATAAGAACAAATAGATGTTATCATTCATGACCTACGATATACATAAGACAATCATTCTTATACCTGCTATAATTCAAAGCCTTTATTACAACTAATACAAGAGAACAAAATATAAATGCTATAATAAATAAAACAATTACTTAGGCATAGGTACCTCGCACATAGGGATGGGTAGATAGAAAATATGCAATGACCGGAAATATGTCATGATTGTAAGAAGAATTATATTAAACTGTCATAGCCAAATACTAAACTTTAAAGGCCGGCAACTCACCCACTAAAAATGGGTGTCTATGGGCTGCGATGACTGCCCTTTTTGGGCGTCCCGCAGGTTCGTTTGCCCCCCTATTGTATAAAAAAAGAATTCGCTGATACGATATAATATTCTACCTTCTTGATAAGCCGGCAACGCACTTGTGAGTATTCTGCCAGTTTGAGTGTCCATGGGCGACGGTATCACAAAACAGGTGAACCTCAAATTCGTTGTATTCAAAAAAACCTTATTAGTTACAATATATACGCCTCCTCCAAGGAATGCATTTTTTTCCTTTCATAAGCCAACTGGAGCCAATGTGGCCCAGCAGGTTTGAAAAAGATGTCCTCCCATTGTTCTGGGGGTCGTCCTTTATACCATTTACCTGTCCTTTTCATGATGCAACTTGTTTGGCCAATCTTTCATCTTGAATATCTTGAAATACGAATATGATCACTCATTATTAATATCTAATACACTAACACCTACACAATAAATTATGTAGTCAAATGTTCTGACTAATAAATTAAATTATATATATTAAATGTTGTGCAATAATAGTGACGCGATCTTGTTGCCTTAAAAACTGTAAGTCGATCTTAAATAATACACTTTTAATTACTGTAAGGGCCTTACAAAAATGGCGTTGTTCATAATTGTATAACAAGACATACACGTTTTGTAGTTAATTAAAATTGCAAAAAATGAATACCGTTGTGTAATACTTAAGGACCAGGAAGAGACCCTTGTAACAAGACATTTGTTTGTTTCTGCATCTTGCACATTGTTAAAGCCGTTTTAGCTGTACTTATTAAAAAAGATTTATGCATCAAACCAGGTTTAAATTTTTTGCATTCAAATTTTTCAATTGGTAACCGTGTAGAGTCTGGCTAATGAAAGAAGATAACGAAAAAGCGCGGCAAAATCAATAAGAGTTTGATATATTTTGCGGATTAAACTTACTTGATACTTGATATTATTTTTACATTGATAGTAACGTATTTAGTCTTTTATGTACTTAAAATTACTAGCATTGCATGGAAAACTAAAACTATATTTATTATAAAACACAACTTTATTCGAAATAATCAAAATCAGAATCCAAAAAATCAATATGCATAGATTCATCGGAGTAATTGCTGTTATCACTGTCTCTCACATTGATTATGAAACTTTATATAAATAACTATAAATATTGAGGCTATTATACCTGTTAACTATTCGGAAAAAATATATACTTAATAGAAATAAAAATGAGTTATTGCATGAAGTATCAAGACAATAAATCATACTAAGAAATTCAATGACATTCTGTGTTGCCATCCGAAAGCCAGACTCTAGTGAAAAAAAATTTATTGTTCAGAAGGGAGTAAGCGACTTTGTTTTATTATGGTGTGGTTGCCTGGAAGAGATTGCTTGAAAGCGATAGAGTCCAGCTCGTTGTCCTCCTTTTCATTTAATTATGTCAATTGTATTATGTTTCTGCAAGGAAGCGGTAATAAATAAACAAATAATATAGAGATTATTCATTATACGTAGGTATTCGCACTTTGTCATGAATCACTCTGTCTACTTACGAACCTCATTAAAATCGTTTGCGCATTAGAGAATTAAGTGTTTACGTTTATTTTATACTGTGGAAAGATAATTTTGAAATAGTTTTATTGAGTGTATTGATTCAATTTGTGGGCACCCACTCTACCCTGTGGTCGTTCAGCCGCGGTTTTAACATTGCGCAACCCGACACCGGTTTAGACACGTGACTCTGCTCGCGTGACGTCGGAAGTAAAGCTATTAAATATATAGCTATGATAATGAACCTTTGTAATAGATACTGGAAACCTGACGCTTATGCTATTAAAGGACAAATTAAATTGACGTCTCGGTCAACTACGTAATTGATAAAAAATGCGATGTGTAACGGTTATCGTATCAACGACATTTAAAACTTATTGAGTTCGACATTAATCATGGAGTTTGGGTAACGGCTGTTTAGAATGTCATTAGATATGCAGAAATAGTTTTTACACGCTTTATATTAGCTTCACCTGTATGTATGTATGTATGTATGTAACCGACTCCTTCAAACGGACAGATTTTATTCAAATTTTGCGCACCTGTCAAAGATCGATGACAATGCAATAATCCAAAAAAAAAAAACAAAAATTAAACTAAAAAATAAATAACAGTTTAAAAAAACTAAAAAACACGCTTTTAAAGCACATCAAACTAAAAAGTGAAAAATAATTCCTAATTTAGGCTGAAAATGGTAACGAACAAAAAAATACTGGTATTATTGGGAAAAAGCGTGGGGCGCTCTGTGCCATATTTTTCGTCTATAGAGCAACCCACGCTACCCTCGCGTGTTTTTTTTAGTTTTTTTAAACTATTATTTATATAGAGATACTTCCTACAAAACTACAATAGTTCTTTCCTACACTCAAAGACTAGAAACGCTCATTTGTAGAGTTTAGGATTTTGCTTGGTGATCTAACAGTATATGAAAATATAAAAACATGTGCTCAATGAAGCAAAAAATACCTTATAATTATACGTAATACCATTAATGATATTTATAGCTGAGTAACGCTTTGTTTTTCTTATGCAATATAGGTAAATAATTGCTAGTAAAATATTTATAATGTCCCTGTTATCGTAAAGATCTGAGGTCAGCATCGTGTGAGTGTGACACACACCAATAAAAAACAACAATGCGTGTTTTATTTAGATTATCATGTTTGGATAAAAGAATGTAGAAACTTAACGAAATTCGGAACGAACGAAACTAGTGGCGCTACTACCTCTTTTAGGTCTTCAGATTTCTGTATGTGTTTCGTAATCAATTTTATTTTCAATACCCAAGTGAGTGAACAGCCTTTTGTGTGAAACACGCCTTCGATTTTTGGGTGTAAAGCATGGTATGCCGGTTTCCTCACGATTTTGTAAGAGCTAGTGTTAAATGAGCACTTTATAGAACAGGGGGCAAACGGGCAGGAGGCTCATCTGATGTTAAGTGATGCCGCCCCATGTACACTCAATGCCAGAGGGCTCGCGAGTACGTTGCCGGCATTTTAAGAATTGGTACGCTCTTTTCTTGAAAGACCACGATTTCGGGACATTTTCGAGCAGGGAATCTGTGCTATTTGGATGTATTCAATGAGTCAGTCAGTTTCGGCATTTCCGCTATGGGACCTATAAAGGCATGCGTAGAATTGTGGATGGTCATCGCAGTCTACGCACAGGTTAAATAGGTTCGTTCCTTCAAGCATCCCGAGGTGACGAGAACAGATATCCTCTCTGTTTTACACGCAAACTCCCGCCCGCGGCACAAGGAATGTTTCAATTTGTACGCCGGATAGGAGAGGTAGGAAGAATTAGCCGGGGAGGATATCTGAGTCTCGGTCTATAATAAGGCCGGCTTCGCAGTTTCAAGATAGAAGTGAACCGCGTTGATGTCCATAGCGGACATTCTCCATAGCGGAGAGTTTACGTATCGCGCGATCCCAAGGACTTCGGCGCTATGGATTTTGAGATATTCATAGACATAAGATTTATTACAAACAAAAACACACACACATAAACACACAAATAAACAATACTTAAAGAAAAAAATAAAATAAGACATCAAAAACAATAAAAATTTAAAATAAAAATTTGAAATTCCCTTTTGCCATTCAGTTCGCTTCCAGTGTGCAATGTGTGTGTACTGTGGTTGTAATTGGCCCTGGCTCAACATTATGCTGAGGAGCAAAAAGTTCCACAGCGCTGGTCATTCTGCCAGAGACCACAGCAGCTAGTTTGCGCCTCTAATAAAAATAAATAATAATAATACCAAGTAGAAAAATAATAATAATAATATTAAAGTTAGAAGTGTGAGTAAATCGTGTGTAACGGTGTATAATAAATAAAATAAAATTAAAAGTTAAAAATATGAATAATTGTAAATAAGTAGATATTTTTTATTTTATGGGTGGATAAAAACTAGATTTCGTGGGACTTTAGTTGATTCGGTTGATTCATATCGAAATTGTATACGAAAAGGTCGAAATCGGCGATTACAGAGTACGGCGTAGTACACATTGTTATTGTCGATGTTTTATCGTCATAGTCTTAATATCGTCAATATGCACGTCACCTAAGACGTCCGTTAGTCTTCTTGTAAATTTGTCTGATTGATAATTATTCTGTTTACTAACGTGAGCTACAAGGCCAATGCCAATCTCTAACCTCTTATAAGCGATTGTACTCAATGCTGTACCCTCTCTTTGGTTTCGGTTCACAAGATACTCTGTCTCTCTTAGTGGGAAAATTTAAATGAAACGTAGGTTGGTTTAAAAAAACTATATAAAACAAAAATATTAGTTGCTCTGCAAATATTAAAATCTAAACTTGAATCGCTAAAGTAATAAAAACAAAAATAATAATATGTTTTACAAAAATGCAGGTAGGTCATCGATGTTAAATCAGGCATTGCGTAACGAACAGTAATCATTTCTTAGCTTTTTAACATTTGACTGCAAGATAACTAACTTCGATACTGAATTTTAATTGCATTGGCACTCCTACAAGGAAGTCGATAGAATAATATTATAATAATGTGACACACTTACAACTACGTGTCATTAATACTCAAGCTTACTTAAAAGAGAAACTTATTAGTATGTAAGGAAAATTACCTTGTTTCTACATTAACTTAGAAAGTATTTCATAAGATGGGTTATGATCAGCTACGCCTCAGAAGGAGCTATATAGTGCATATAGTGTATATATTGAAGATAGTTACGGGTCGGGTTCATAATCTGGATAATATAATGGAGAGACTGAGTCTACGGGTACCAAGTAAAAACCTGAGGCGGAAATCTCAACTTTTGGATGTACCGCGCGCACATTCCAACTTGGTTAGCGAAGCACCACTCACGCGAGCAATACATATAATAAATAGAATTTCTGTTAAGGTAGACCTATTTGTTTGTACACTGGCTGAGTTCATAAGAGTTGCTTATTATTATTAGTTATAAGATTTAGGTATATAAATATATTTTTTTAATGTTTTTTATCTAGGGTTATTGGTGTGGGTATAAATATTATGTCGTTCTATCGAATTAGTAATTACTGTAAAGATAGAATAATTATATGGAATAAAATAAAAAAGATTTTAAGAGAACAAAATGTACGCAGTACGCACCCATCAAATATATTTATAAATTTAGCATAAATAAAGTTTTTTTACTTAAAATTCCAACTGGTACATGTTTACAAACTTAAAACGCTTACAGCGATTATGGCCTCGTTTATTCCTACAATAATTTTACTGTTTAGTGCGATCCTTTGCCGCGTAGAAGATCTTATCACGATGCTGTTTTATTCCCGGACCTATTAAATTTATATTGCCTTGATAACTTATGCACTATACATTTTGCGAATTGAACTTTGTTAGACCTGCTTTTGCGTTTTCTAATTACTCGTGAACTGCAGCTTTCTAATTTGTACATATAATAGTATATAAAATATATATAATAATGTATATATAATAGGATCCTAACACTTAGTTCTTTCGACTATGATTTGCGTGTTGTTCCCACGAGAATGTAAGTGCGTGCTCCTATTTTACCATGCCTCCTGCTGATAGAGGACAAATAATTGTTTTTAATTTATTTTATTATTATTAATTAACTATTAATTACCTAAAATAAAAAAATAAAAAACTTGGCGATTAAAAATTGTGGCGGAGAGTTTATTTCCAGTTCTTCTCTTCCTTTCTACGCCGTTAATTTGAGAACTGGCAGTAAATCTTAAATTAGAAGCATTTAATATGTATTTATTTTTTGACGTTCATAAGTGTACATTGTGTTATCTATATGAATAAATGATTTCGACTTGTATTTAATTTCTTTATTCTATATAGGTTCTACCCACAAATTGTTCCGACAAGGATCTAAATCTATATTTCTTACAATAAAGAAATCATTGATATTAACAAAAAAATGTTGCGGTATGTGCAAATGATAAAATTTTGTAATAAGTAAACTTTTGCAGGTGCCATCTCTATCATACGGTTCAGAAGCAAGCTCAGCAGAGCTATCGTCGAGTGAGGAGAGCGTTTGCGGACCTTACCTGGAACCTAGCGAGCATAGTGACCCGCTTGACCGCCCAGACGACGGATATGAGGTCAGGACACAAATACAGGTTTTGAAAATACACATGTAAGGGTGCGTCCACATCTGGCGAATGTGCTGCTCGCGAGCCGTTTGCGAGCTGCGCGCGTGCAGTAACCTCGCCTCTTTAACGCAACTCATGCAAGGCTAGTAGTATATTAAGCCGCCTAGTAGTATAAGGCGTGCGCGCACTCAATTCTCGCGCTTACAGTTCTGTTAACTGGCGTGGGCGGAAGAAAGACGCGAGCCGCTAGCGCGTCGCCGCGGCCGCGACCGCGCGCTCATCGCGTACGGCGTTTAGGTTGCGAGCGAACTGCGCGCGGGCGGCGCAGGATGCACATACGCGGCATATTCGCCAGATGTGGACGCACCCTTATATCATAATAGAGAAACACAGATCGAAACACTTAAATACTGTTTGCGTATCTGATGTATACCAACACTATATTATACTGGACGTTGCTACACGTTATATCCTGGTATCTTTAGAGATCTTAATACTTTTATTTTACTTTAACATAGGATATTTGGTTTTAAAAGGCTTCGCAACAAAGATATTTGTACTGGAATGCTTATAAATCATAAACTTATGATCTTTGTCATACATACCTGTCGTGAAGGCTTAATCCGAAGTTTAATAAATGATCTTAAAAAGTATTAAATCTACATACATAACCGCACGCTCGTCCTTCTTTGTTAGTAGACTGCCGGTAATTATCTTCAGAAACTCTGTTAAAAACGTTTAAATTTATCTTATCGTTCTCACTGTCCCTGCGGAATGCTTTTTGTCACATTAGCATACTGGGTTAACATATCTATTTTACTGTTATTGTATGTTGAGGTCTTGTAACAAGTTATTCGTAGTACTTAGTACATCGACATGTTTAGGTGTATAAATAAGTTGTTTTGCATTGTAAGGGTTAGTATTATTAAATTACGATAGCCTGGTTATAAAATACTAGTAGACTCGGCCAAGCGTTACTGTGGCTAAGATTTTGTTATATTACATAGTAGTAAACTATTCAAGAGAAACGGCAGGAGAACACCAATCCACCAAATTTGGTGGTTATGCCATTAAATTGTAGCTTATGTGAAACCTTGGTATTTATTTTGATAAGGATCAATACCTAGGTACGAATAAAGAGCCATTTCTAGCGGTGGTATTTTAATAAAAAAAATTAATTAAAGGACGCTTATTGTGACGTAACTATAAAAGATAGAGACATGCTGTAGCGACATTTTTTATAGATAGTAATGGGTCCTGAAAAGTACTACATCATTTTGTTCTATCATTAATAGTTTTCGCAGCGCACACGATTGAAGGAAGTTTTTTGTTTATTTTTTTAGTTAGATTATTCAAGTTTTAGTAAGCACCCCAATTTTTTTGAAAATGAAACATAGCCTATGTCAAAGGGAATAGTGTAGCATGCCAACGGTGAAAGAATTTTTGAAATCGGTCCAGTAGTTTCGGAGCCTATTCATTTCAAACAAACAAAAAATCAAATCTTTCCTCTTTATAATATTAGTTTGATGTTTAATATTCTAAAAATTCATTGCATAATACAAGCTGCTTAAATGTAGCCGGTCTGATAAGTGTTTGATGAAGCCCTTGATAAGCGATGCAGTCTAATTTAATTGTACATGTATTTTTGTTTAAATATGGCAATAGTTTTGACATTATGCCAGTTTCAAGTAAAAAACATGTATTTTATGTTACGTATCATGTGTATTTTTCACAGGCAGACGTAGAACAGAGCAAACTGGAAGCGACAAATATGTTCAAAACTCGAAAACTTTCTGACTCTTCTATATTTAGCTATGTCTCAGGTAAAAATATTTACTTTATTACATTAAAATGCGCGCTTTATCAAACTCAAACTCAAAATATCTTTATTCAAGTAGGTAACCAAGTACACTTTTGAATAGTCAAGTTAAATTAATCGTAAATTTACATTTACTACCAGTTCGCAAGTCAAGGGCGTAGAGCGGGTAAGAAGAACTGGCAAGAAACTTTCCGCCACTCTTTTTAATCGCCAAGTATTGTCATACAAATTGTTTGAACTGGAGCAATTCAATCCCAAGGATTAGGATCATTTAAGTAGTCCTCAAATTTATAAAAAGCTTTGTTGATTAATTTTCGTTTAACGAGGACTTTGAATTTATTTAGTATCCTTGATTATGCGATAAAAGTTTATATAATTTATTGTAGGAGATAATTGTATAGAAGCGTTCAGCAAAGAATGTCCAGAGTACAACAGAAATGGGGAATTGACACACCCGGAACTGTGCGTCATTGTGGTCGATATTCTTACACAATTGATAGACAAGTAAGTACTTTATACGTTATGATACACTTTTAAAAAGAATACCTTATAATCAAAACGTATACTAAACAAGATATGAAAAATGCCTAATTAAATGGACATTAAAAACGATTATGTCGCTTTATTGGTCGCAGTATTGGTCTAGAAAAACTGTTGACCATAATAAAACAAACTCTTTCAGTTAAGAAATAAAAGGTAACCACATAATTATTAATAAATACTATGCACATTACACTTTGTTATATTACTAAAACTAGCCGTTTCGCGCCCGCTTTGCTGGACGAATTAAAATAAATTTTATGTTTCATTATTTTATTTTTTTTCATATTTTTATTATTCTTCTTTTTAACTTCCCATAAATAAATAGCCATAAACCATCTAGGAAAAATTTCGCATCGAATGGTGGTAGTTTCATGTCGATACGATCAGTGGTTTAAGCGTGAAAGAGCCTCAAACGAACACCATTTTCTTTTTATATATATAGATTACCATTTAACATTGGAACCTTCTATTCCAAAACGGAATTGCTGCCCTATCGGACACGGGACACACGTCTTTCTCTATCTCTGAAACTACATATTATAAGCCGGTGATAAAAACAACTGACCTCACATTAAAGAAGCAAAACCAATTAACACTTCTTTCTTCATTGAAAGTGATTATACATATCTGTTACAGGTTATTAGAAGAAGAGGATGGTAAAGTCAAAGATGGAAAAGACGTGAGCGGCGTTCTTGCGTCGGGCGGTGAGGAGATCGAGCGCGTATGTGCGAGCGTAGCGAGAGCGTGCGTAGCTCGACTTGGTAGCGGCCTCGCACCGCCTCGATTGTTACATCGCCTGTTGGCACACGATGCTCCCGCCGCTCGCCTCTTGGCTAGAAACTCAAATACACATGCAGGTATACCCTCATATGACGCAATTTCGTTATCGGCTCGAAATATAGCCAGGTCCTGTGAGTTAAGTGTCCTTGTAGGTAAAAACCTAAAACTAACCTTATTTTTAAAATAAATTTTATCCCATTTAAATAAAACTTCTTTAACGGATAAACGCGGATTTGTATTATTTATCGACGTTTCGATTTCATTCATGATATGATATGATAATCAGATATAGTAGATTTGGTCACCAACAAAATAATTAATAAAAAAGGTATAGAAACAGCTCAGTTTGTATTCATTTTTAACCTCCACATCGTGTGATAGCACATGATATTCGTGCTACTCCTCTTTTGGATTGATATTCATACTCGTATTTACATGCCGAAACATTCAAAAGTTTATTTATACAAAATCTTTTGCTTCAAGACGTGTCATTCAAGACGTATATATATTCGCATATTTCAATACAAAATTAATTTAAATAAGTTCAGCTACATCACGAGTCAATTTCTTTTCTATTGTTAATTTAAATTCAATGTCCTCTTTTTCAGAGCTTCAACGAAGTATAATCGAACTGATAGTGAAGTTGGGGTCCCAAAGTATGGAGTCGTGTGAACTAGCCAGTATTTTTCGGCTCGCTAGCTCCTGGAGCGCACCACTTGGTCCGCTATGTAGGGCTTTAGGCCGTCTTGCTGCGAGGGACCCCCAGCCGGACTGCGAGTTGCTACTTACAGTCACTGCTCAACCCACAGGTGAGTAACGCGATCGTAATTTGGACCACAGTTTCGATAAAAGTAGAATTTAGTACCTTTTTTATTCTTTTGATATTTACAACAAAGAAAGTGAAAACAGAAAAACAAAACAAAAACAAAAAAACAACATAAAAAAAAACAAAAACTACTAAAATAATGACAAACGGCGCGGTTGTTCCAAACAGTGCAGTATACCTTAACGGAAAGCCTCTGGAATATGTAAAAAACTACATTTACCTTGGTAAACAATTAACATTCGAAAATAAAATGAAGAACCTGATGTGACGAGCTGGAAAAAGTTTAGGTTTTTTAAGCCCTTTTAAGGTTTCCTTTATGGACATAAAGGAAACCTTAAAAGGGCAATTTCCCCTTCACCCAAAGACAATTAATTGTCTTAGACACTTGTATCTTACCTACTCTTACATACGGCTGCCAAACGTGGTCAAACAACGCAAAAATTAAAACTAAACTCGCATGACAGAAAGCAATGGAAAGAAGCGTAAGTACTAAAAATAAGAAAAAATCATAAAATTAAAAGCGAAAAAATAAGACGTAAAACAAAAGTTAGTCTTATGCCTACAACGCACTAGCGGCTGGCCGCGATGCGGCGTGCCGCTGCGGTAGGCCGCACATCGATTATTACATGAAACCGCACGATAACAACGCACTCATTTGCGGAAAAAAGCTGGAGGAGGCCTTTACCCGTGAAGGGGTTCCGATCGACGGTACTGAAGATAGCTAGAATATAGGATAACAAAATTAAAATCGTCACGAAGATGTGCAGCGTTTTTGTCGGAGAAAAGGGAGAGAGCGATTGAGACCGATGAGAGAGAGTAAGAAAGGGCGATCGTAGCATGAAGCAAATAGCCATGGAGCGAGAGTAGACTTAAAAATTAGTTTGCCAAAGAAGTTTCACTTCTGACATGTGAACTTTGTAAGCACGCATTTTTTCCTCAAATGGCTTTTGTCCGAATATTATATTAGAACTAGTATCACCGCATATTTCCAACTATTTTATTTCACACATGCAAAATCTTTTAATTATGATTGCATCATGTACACTTTAGTATTATACCATTTTTCTTTGTCTATTTCAATTTTATAACTAGAATGACGACACCGCCGAAATTCACTTGAACCTTGACCAAGTAATTTCTCTGATATAGAATTTCTGAACAAACACGATAATTTCGAATCAAACTTCAGGGCTTTTTAGGAACACGCAGAATTCAACTTAACTAAGTAATTAGATTGTAGAGTCTGGCTAATGAAAGAAGATAATTGAATTATTTGAAAACTTTCGGATGGCAACACATTCTGTGTTTTGTCATTGTCATTGAATTTCTTAGGTTAGTACGGGTTAGTATGATTTATTGTCTTGATACTTCATGCAATTACTCATTTTTATTTTTATTATTTATTTTTTCCGAATAGTTAACAGGTATTAGCCTAAACTTTGTTTTATTTGATAGAATATTTCGTTTCTTTCGCAGGATTTGATTATTCCGAATAAAGTTTGTTTTATAATAAACTAGTGGACCCCACAGACGTTGTCCTGCATGATATTTAAAGCGATTAGGATATTAAGCAAAGTATGAAAGTACCGACTGCAGTGCCATCTGCCGGGCTGATTTGTGAATCTAAACCATTCCCAGATCCCCTTGAACACACACAAAAAATTTAATCAAAATCGGTCCAGTCGTTTAGGAGGAGTTCAGTCACATACACACGCACACAAGAAATATATATATTAAGATATAGTTTTAGTTTTCCATGCAATGCTAACTAAGTACCAATAGTAAAATACTAAATACGTATAGTGTTTAATTTCATAGAAATACAGTTACTATCAATGTAAAAAATAAGAAAATCAAGTATCAAGTAAGTTTAATCCACAAAATATATCAAACTTTTAGGGATACCATACTAAAATTTTTGAATTTACCGCGCTTTTTTGTTATCTTCTTTCATTAGCCAGACTAATAGTAGAAATTTCCATACGATATATTGTTTTTACAGATGAAGAGTCCACATTTGAGGAAGTAGTAGGCGCCGTTAATCAGCAGGCAGAGACGAGTGCACGTCGAATAAGATTTAAACATCTACGAGCTGGTATGTAAAAAAACTGTTAGGGTTCCCACCTTGTAATAAAAAATTTTAGTATGATCAGTTTTTATCGGTGAATTCTCATTCTATTGGGTATAATTTTTTGGACTTAAATATTTTTTTTTATATGTTTGGACAATTCACACCAATTGACCTAGTCCCATGCTAAGCTCGTGAAGCTTGTGTTATGGGTACTAGGCAACGGATATACATACATATTATAGATAGATAGACATATAAATACATATTTAAACACCCAAGACCTAAGCACAACACCAAATGCTCATCACATCGATGTTTGTCTCAGCCGGGGATCGAACCCGGGATTCATGGATTCGCAGTCAGGGGTACTAACCACTAGATCAATGAGTCGTCAACTAATATATTAGTATAGTACTCGTGAGAACTATAATATACTGTTTAGGCCACATATTATATACATAGTAGATAAGCTGTTTATACAGGTTTTATGGTAATTTATTCTGTGGTTGACTCTGTCAAACGCTTGGATGTTAAATTTAAAATGCAGATCTTGAGTTAAATTTTTGATTCGATTTTGATAAGTTTTAGATACCAAATATAATTTATTCATGTAGGTAACTTATGTATGCTTATGAACGTCAGTAAAAATATTAATAGTTTGGAATTTACATTTACTGCCAGTTCTCAAATCAAAGGTGTAGAATGGACGAGTAGAACTGCACTTATAAATTACAATGCTTTTTTAAATAAAATGTTTGTCTCCTTCAACCATTACGTCATCCTCACGCGTTAAAGCAATCAATTATTGTAATTAAATACATAAACAATAAAACCAAACAACATCTATCAGCAAGGCGCGCTGAAATGTGAGCATGCATTTCATTACTGTGAGCAAGTAAGTAAAGGAGAATTAAGGCAAAAATTTGGCATATTATAATTTACATTACACTCTTAGTAGTACGCAGTTTTATTTAACTTTTGTCTATATAATACTAGACCGTCCAAGCGTTGCTGTGGCTAAGCTTTTTGTTATATTACATAGTAGTAAACTATTCAAGGGAAAGTTAGGAGAACTTATGTGAAAGGTAGATAGCTTATGTGAAATGTTGGTACTTTTAACACAGCGCCATCTGTTAGAATTGTATCAAATAATAAATAAATATTTGCAATAAAATAATATTGCGGGTATAAATTGAGATGTAAGCTATTCTATCTTTTAAGTTAGATCAAACTGCACACGGTGTGCAAATTTGATTGATATCGGTTCGGTCGTTTAGGAGTCCATAGCGGACAAACAACGTGACACGTAATTTATATATATTAAGATTAAAATATAATAAATTTAAAAAAAATAGGAATAACTTCCCCGTGGAGTAACGGTGCTGTCCGGTGCAGTCTGGAGACAGCCGGATGGGCTCCATGGCTCCAGGGCTTTGGTCTACTCGTTTGGCTGTCTCTCACTCCACCACAACAAGGTAAAACCACACTTTCATAATCATGGAATAAAACTTATAGAGTCTGGCTAATGAAAGTTGACACTGAAAAAGCGCGGCAAATTTAAAAAATATCAGCATGGCAGCCCTAAAGTAAAAAGGAAAGTTGGAACAACTCACTTTGATACTTTGACATTCATTTTTATTTTACTAGTGGATGCTTGCAATTTTGTCAGCGTTATGAGGAGATTAAAAGTAGCTTATATCACTTGTTAACTCTTTTAACTCCATACCAAACATCACACGGATACGTCACTCCATTGTGGCGGATTAAAGGAACAAACAGGCTATCAAACACTATCATGAGTATCAATATTATCATGAGTTTAAATATTTGTAAATCTATGTGAGTATGTATCAAAGAAAACAACACCATATATTTTTATACTGTTTTTTAATCACTATAATCAAAATCTGAATCTAAAAATTCAACATGGAGTGAATCGTCAGAATCACTGGAGTCGCTGCTGTCTCTTAAATTGATTATATATATATCATATATATTATATTAACTAAAACTAATATGTACTTATTTAAAATAAAAAAATATCAAGACATTTTGACCGTACTAACTTTAGTGTTGTCATATAAAAAGTTTGCAAAAAAATCCAGTATCTACTTTCGTTAGCCAGACTCTAATCAATAAATTAATTCACATTTGAAATTGTTATATATACAAAATTTATTTTATTTATGACATTAAATAAATTACAGAGGATTGGCAAGAAGAGCCGCCAGATGGAGGCACGCCTCGAAAGAAACGCGAGTCAAACGACCTACTGCATATATTCTCAGTCGGTCACGATTCACTTGTATTTGAGCTATGGGCCAATCCTAACAACGGTAATTGTTTTACAGTACCATGAGCGTTCAAGTATTACGTAACGCAATTTTTAGAGATTATTGACCCCCCCTCCCCCATGTAACTCGCCGTAACGTTTTTCAGTACCCAAGTACAGTACTGTACCCAAGTATAGTAAAACGTTTCGTGACCACCTAGTGACTCTTCAGATACTATTATGTAGTGCAAGTTGAAAATAATATTAACAATAACGTGTAATTAAATCCCCGCCCCGCATCGTAACGATTTACAATATGACCCCCCCCCCCTCCCAAAATTCGTTACGTAATACTTGAACACTACCTAATGTGATTTTAATTAGCCTACCTTTTTAGTACATACCAACATGGAATATTTCGCTATGCTACCCCAGAGACTGTTCGGTTTTCCGAAATGAAACTTTTTAGGATTTTATGTGAATTATTCTCTATATAAACCTCAGAGTTCAAGTCATAAGATTTTAACTAACAAATAAAAAATAGGGGTTGATCGTAGAGAGGGTAAATTAAGGGTTGTATGTATTTTTGTATGCTGTATCATAAAAAAATAAAAACAAAAAAAAACTAAAAAATAAAAATAACTTTTTTGGGGTGGATACCCCTTACCACTTAAGGGTTTGAAAGATAGTAGCCAATTCTCAGACTTACTGAATACGCATAAAAAAATTCATAAAAATCGGTCGAGCTGTTTCGAAGGAGTATGGGAACGAACATTGTGACACGAGAATTTTATAAATTAGATAAAGAACTCGTTACTATTTTGTACCATTGGTCATCTTTTCACATAGAATAACTGCAGTTAGTGAGTAATAGATTCTAAGAAGGAGAAGTCTGTAATCTTTTCCTATCCTTTTGATAAAAATGCCTTTGGTTTGACACACCCTCTTAACTGAGATATCATTTATTTTAACTGGATTTTTATAGAACAGAGGGCAAGACGCTCATCTGATGTTAACTGATACCGCCGCCCATGGACACTCAATTCAAAAGGGGTCGCGAGTGCGTTGGCGGCCTTTTGAATTTTGTCACGTTTGTCACTGGAATGTTACTATATAATATTAAACTATAGGGGAACTGACTGTGCGGCTCACTCGGCCGGAAGACGAAGCCAACTGTGTGTTAAGTTCGGCCACGACTCGCACCGCTTTAAGACCGTCGCGTTGGACCTGCCTTGCGCTAAACGTGACTGAGCGGTTGCACCGACGGCTTATATACATACAGGTAGTGTGAACTCTCATGCATTACACAACATCTTTGTGTCACTTTCATGGATTTTTTCTTTTTATTCAGGCGTTCCCAGGAATTCTAGAAAAAATATTGACTATTGGTTTGTACTGTGTTCAAAGTGTAGTTTCCTTGGATGAGATTAAGATCCTTGCTTGTTTAATAGAGCATAGCACGAAAGTATTTTATAACTTTGTTTTGTAATTTTTTCAGGTAACTCTGTATGTAAATGGTCGTGAAAATGAAGTTTTGTCATTGCCTCTCCAAGGTACGCATAAAAACTAATATCTATAATACTTTATGGGGTAGATAAATTAACCACCATTTTTAAGTGAATTAATTAATGGTTTATTACAATTCACTAATAATATACATAAGGAAACATTTGTGCATAAAATAACAAGCTCCCAAGCGCACTGACTACGTACCACCCGGTTACCTGCGTGCACGTACACGCGCAAATCATGCAAGACCAGTTTTCTGTACATTTTTTGCAATGTCAATTCAGGTTTTACTTCAACATTGACTAACTGCTGCTCACATGGTTGTTCCAAGTTTTAATAGCTAAAGGTGCGCGGTACACTAACAGCTCACAAAAGTCACTTTCTATAAGTAAAGTAAGAAGTATTTAAGATGTTGTTTTGTAACAATAAATCTGATTTTAATATTGCTCTGTCTTATTTCATAATGACTCAGGTTAAAATTAACAGTCTTAAATACAAATAAAGATAAAAAAGATACTAATAAAATCTACCAAGAAACCAAAATTATAGGTAGGCACCTGAATCTTAATTTTTTAATTAGCTCTCCGTAGCTTATCATATTAAAAAAAAATCAAACACACCACTACACGCAATACTCGTCGAGCGAGTTTGCTTATCTTGTCAAAACCGCGTACAAATTATTTGAAGAAGTCTATTAAGTATGAGGGTGTGCAATTATTTAATCAAATACCGTTTAAAATTCGTAATATTAGCGCGTTTAACCAATTCAAAAGGGCATTAAAGATACATATAATGAGTAGACTAAAATTGGGACGCCTGATGGCGACGTGTATCTCGTTTGTATATAGGTACATATTGTTTCTCATGTAAATTAAAATACATGAGAAAAAAAGTTCTTTAAACATTTAATATGAAAAATTCTAAATAGCCTAAAATATATATATATATATATGCTTATCACTGGATAATCTCACAATACTCGACATGAACATGTATCTTTCACTTGCATTTGTTTCTATAATTTAAATAAATCTTCTTCAGGTATCCTGGTCCGCAAGGCGACACCCAGTAATATACTACTGGGTGACGTAAAGCCGGCTGGTACGGGATCGGTTCGCGTATCGTCAATACGTGTGTATCGAGCGCCCGTACTTACAGCACCCGCTGCGTTGCATCTTGCTGCCCATGGGCCCGACATGCCTTGTGAGGTTAGCTTTTATATACATTTACGACTAAAAGAATATTTTCTCAATTAGTACACCATCGATACTCGACGATAAAACAAATATAGCATTGCGGGATTACAATTTGTTTAATATTGCAAGTTAACTCGTTTTTATATAGTTCTTGCAGGAGTCAAAATTATCATCTATCTTGAGTGGGGGGGAGGGTTAATCATTTAAAAGTACACTTCTATTCAAATAAAATAAAAAAGTACATTTGCTGACTGTTAAGTTGGAATATCTAGCGTTAAATAAATATAAATTATAAACACGATTAAAGGCTATAATGTATTTACTTAACCCTTTATACATATATATATATATATATATATATAGTACATACGTATATATTCTTATATTTTATTTACTCAACTTTTTTTAAAACCCTTTACAATTAAATGACTCATTTTATTTTTGTAGTCTGCGCATGTCTAATGCATATAAACTATGGAATTCTTATAATGGTTACTTGTGATGTTTTCTGTGAACAAAATATATATTGACCTAGTGAAATCTATTATATACAAAGAATTGTGAATCATCCTAAAAACATATCTGGAAAATCTGTTTTTGTAATGATAATATAAAGTGTCTATTGAATTATAAAATGAAATATAATCCATTTTTTTACAGATTCGTTGCGAATCAGCTAACTATCCTTTAGTGATCACGCCGGAACTATTAGATATGGACCTTGATTGGGACCAAGTAAGACAATTTCTTCTAAGCTATTGCATAATGTTGTTATTATATCTATGTAATCCGATTTCTAATTCCGTAGAATTCTGACAGCTATCATTTTTTGACATGTCAGAGATGGCAAACCTTTTTGGCCGGGCACATTTTTCAATTTCAATACGAGTCTGAATATCTGAATCTTTACATACATTTTATTTGTTAGCGAATGTATCCATTTTATTATGTGCGGTCCTCCGCATTAAAAGTGGTTTAACGTTGAGTGATAATTATGTACCTTTTCATCACAAACAGTAAAAAACGCATAAGTATAGGTAAAAATGTTATTTTCTTAAAAAGGTTTACTAAATCTGGAATTAGTAAGCAGTGATGCCAGCTAAAGAATAAAATAAAGTAATTGAAGTTAATTCGATATATTATTCGTGATATTGTAATATTTTTTTATTAGGTCACTTGAGTAAGTAAATATTTAGATTTACCTTTTTGTAGTTAAAACATAAAAAAACGTAGCCTTTTTTTTATTGCCCTAAAATGGGTAAAATTTGTCCCTTTTTCGGTGGAGAACTTTTTTTGTAGCAACACTTATGAAATGTCAGAATTCTACGGAATGAAAAATCAGAGTATAACATATTTCAATTTATAGCTTTCTTTTTTGCTAGGCTTTTTATTTGAATAATGATGGAAAAATATCAGTGCCAATTCTTTCTTTACCAGGTCTATGAAATCCCAAGTACAACTCTGCGGGAGTTAAATGATAATCTATTGTTACTCTTCTCTGCCAACTCTCCCGATGTTATGAATCTCTATCAACCACCGGCGCCAACTCCTACTGGTGAGACTAGTTTTCCATTTCTAATACAAATTTCAAAAATCTTAAAACATTAAGTAGCTGCTAGCACTTTTGAATGGTTTTAATAGAAAAAAGGGTGCGTGTACTTATGTACGCGCGTAAGAAGTTATACTTCTTTGGCATTATTAAAAATAGTTTTTGATTGCATGCAAATAATTAATTACAATTAAATAATCAAAGACTGGAAAAGGAGTCATTAATAGTCAATAAAGTTCAGTTTACGTTTGAAAAATTAATTAATAAATATTTATTATTATTATCTTACATTAAGTGTAACATAAATTCTATTATTATTCGAATGTTGTTTTTAAATTATGTCCAATGCCGTAGCATCTTCCGTGGGCAACTTCATACTGATAATTTTGTGTCACGGTGCGCGCGCATCGTAAAATTTCACTCTCATCAATTTTTCATAACGCGCCTAAAGAAGTATAACTTCATAAAAAGTAACTTTTTTAATTAAAGACAATTTAGAATATTTATTTTACTGTTATTTCTTTGATTAAAAACTGTAGATTCTCTAAACGATACTAATGCTCGATGATGTTCCAGTAAATTGTAAAAAAAATATTCATTTTTGACACATAAGCTCATTTTTGGGTGTGGTGTACGATAACAGATCATGTCACTCTGAATAAATAAAACTGACTTTGATATATGTATACCCTATGTAGCAGTGTTCGGCGGTCGCAGTGTGGGAGGACGATCACTGTGTAGCAACGGTGTGCCCGAGTCATTGCGGTGTACGTGGGCCGTACGTGCACGTCCGCACCCTAATCACAATCTACACAATGCTTTGTTATCGCTCGGTGGACCAGAACTCGTACTGTTTCTATATGCCAGGGTCAGTTAAGAGGATTTTTTTTGTTAATATTTCACGATGCAAGTTTTAATGATAAAACAGTCTAAACATAGGAGCTAATGTTCATAAGAGATAGCGTATGTGATTCTATACGACTAAAGGAAATGGCTGGATTTTCGGCTACACTTTTTCTTTTTGTTTTCAATTAAACATGATCTCTTCTAGCCAATTTATTATAAGAAAATGTGAGACAAAATTATTTTTTTGTATATAATATATAATGGCTAATGAAAGAAAATAATTGAATTATTTGAAAACTTTCGGGTGGCAACACAGAATGTCATTGAATTTCTTAGGTTAGTATGATTTATTGTCTTGATACTCATTTTTATTTCTATTATTTATTTTTTCCGAATAGTTAACAGGTATAATAGCCTTAACTTTGTTTTATTTGATAGAATATTTCGTTTCTTTCGCAGGATTTGATTATTCCGAATAAAGTTGTGTTTTATAATAAATATAGTTTTAGTTTTCAATGCAATGCTAGTCATTTAAAGTATCAATAGTAAAAGACTAAATACGACTAATAATAAAGACTAAATAAAATTATAAAATAAAATCAAGTATCAAGTAAGTTTAATCCACAAAATTTATCAAACTTTTAGGGATACTATACTATTTTTTTTTAATTTGCCGCGCTTTTTCGTTATCTCCTTTCATTAGCCAGACTCTAGTCGTTATTTATGTACTCTTCTATTTATTCTATTCACTTACAAAAAGTAAATTATCACGCTTATTTTAAATGTTGCTTATTTAGTGTGTTCATATATTTTTGTAGGTCGTAGAAGCAGGAGGGACCGCTGAACAGCAGGCAGCAGCGTTGGGCGTCGCGCTAAGTGCTTGTCGAGGTGACGCACGGTTATACGCAGCATTGCACGCTCGTGATACGTTGGACATGTTGCTGCCCATTTTTGCCTGCGCGGACTGCCGTCTTGGGCCACATACACTCGCGGTATGCCTTTGCTAAATAAGTAAAGGACGAAAGTATATTATGTATTATTTTATTTGGTACAAAATAGTACGAGGAAGAAATTATTTACGAATTAAATGTTTCAATTGACGTGACAAAATAGCTACACGTTTTTACATAACCATCTTTATTTTTCGAATAAACAGGTGAGAAAACTCTGAATTTTAAGTCCGTAGAAATCTGACAGCCATCATTTTTGACATGTCAGAGATGGCAAACCTTCTTGGCCGGGCACATTTTTCAATTTCAATACGAGTCTGAACATCTGAGTCTATATATACATTTTATTTGTCAGTGAATGTATCCATTTTATTAAGCGCGTTGCTCCACATTAAAAAGTGGTTTAATGGCGAGTGATAATTAAAAATTTTCATCACAAACATTAAAAAACGCACAAGTAAAGATAACATTTTTTTTTAAAGGTTACTATACCTGAAATTAGTAGGCAGTGATGCCAGCTAAAGAATAAAATTTAGTAACTAATGTTTATTCGATATGTTCGTGATATTGAAATATTTGTTATTTTTGTATTAGATCACTTGAGTAATTAAATATTTAGATTTATCTTTTTGTAGGTAAAAATACGTAGCATGTTTTTTATTGCTTTCAAATAAGTCAAATTAGTCCCTTTTTCGGTGGAGAACTTTTTTAGTAGCAACACATGTGAAATTTTTTTCACACAATACTACGGAATGAAAAATCAGAGTATAGGTGGAGATACTAGGTAGGTACTGATACGTGTTGTCCGAATTTATCTTTAATAATCAAAGGCCCATATAAGGCCGCAAGTGCCAACTATTCATCCTAGCTGTCAAGTGTTTTAACAGATGGGATTCATTCAACATTTTGAAATTTCAGATAATGTTCAAGGAAGCTTGTGACAGATCGGTAATAGAAATTAGCGGAGGTGCGGTTCGCGTCGATGTGGGCACACGAGCTGTGCTACTGGAGCCACGACTTCTTCTATTGCTGTTGCGTGCTTCTAGATATCTGGATTCACAGCCTGTATGTTTTAAATTTATTAAGAAAACTAGCTGACCCGGCAAACGTTTTTTGCCATGTATATTATTTCTAGGAAATATTTTTTTTAGTTCAATAAAAATAACTATCTACTATACTATTCTAACTATTTCGACTATGTGTTTGCGTGTTGTTCCCACGAGAATGTAAGTGCGTGCTCCTATTTCACCATACCTCCTGCTGATAGAGGACAACTCTTTGTTTTTAATTTATGTTATTATTATTAATTACTTAAGATGTCATGTGGAACATGGTTTAATGGTTGCAGCTCCTTACAAACGTTGTGTAAATAAAAAAACATCGCGATTAAAAAGAGTGGCGGAGAGTTTATTGCCAGTTCTTCTCTTCCGTTCTACGCCCTTGATTTGAGAACTGGCACTAAATGTAAAATTAGAAGCATTTAATATGTATTTCTTTACAGACAAGTCATAAGTGTACAAAGTGTTACCAATATGATTAAATGATTTTTGATTTTGATTTGATTTTACTAAAAAATAGGGGTTGATCGTAGAGGGGTGACAATTAACGGTTGTATGTATCTTTGTATGCTGTATCATAAAAAAAATAAAAACAATTTTTTTTTGGAGTGAACACCCCTTACCACTTAGGAGTTTGAAAGATAGATAGTAGCCGATTCTCAGACTTACTAAATATGCATAAAAAATTTATAAGAATCCGTCGAGCCGTTTCGGAGGACTATGGGAACGAACATTGTGACACAAGAATTTTATATATTAGCTTGAAGTGGATTTGTTAAACTGCTGTTAACTTAAATTATATGGCCTCTAGTTTTATTAACCGCACCGATTAGATCTCTGAGTATTAGTAAATCACTTACATTTTAATAGCATGTAAAGTCTTTATATATTTCCTGTATATTTAAGGAAGTGCAATGGGAAGAAGTGGATCTTAGCTCAAAAGGCGAGGACAATGAAGACAGGGATAGGAAGTTAAAAGGAGAGTTGTGTGGTGGGTCCGTATGGAGTTTGGCGTTGGCGGCGACTCGTGCGTTACTGCGGCCAACGCATCCGCGACGCACTTTTAACGCGTACCAGGCAGCACGGGTACCGCTGCTGCGGCATCTACTGCTCGCTTGCAAGGTATGGTAATGTTCGGTTAACTAGTCTAAATACTTCGTTTTTTACACCATGCACTTGATATGTTTTTACTTATAGCTCCTAATCCAGTAGGGTCTAAAACCAACCATATATTTATTTCAATAGAACCTTTTTTGTAAGTAACCTTTCTATAGAACCAGTGGCGTAACAATAGGGTGGCAGGGCTGGCAAAATGCCACGGGCCCCCGACCCAAGAGGGCCCCTGCCCAAGAGATATTATGTTCTATGGATGAATGTGAAGTCTCCATTACGCATTGGGCTAGTGTGGAGACTGCAGACCATTCCCTCTCGCCTAAGCAAGGAGGCCTATGGCCATTAGTGGGACATATACAACGTGTAATTGAGTACGCTGAAAATCTCGAAGTTTATTAAAATTAAATAAATAATAATAATAAATAAATCGTTTATTTGCCAAGATAGTGGTACAATTAGATCGAACGACAAGAAAAATCCGCACAATCAGCCATATATAAAAAGGCATGCAAATGTCATACAAACATTATCATTTTATTTTATTTTCAATAAGACCATTAACATAATGTCATAATAAGAAGTTAAGTCATTTATAATTGTTAAACTTATGGTCTAAATACTCGCTCACGCCATAAAAGCACCTTGACTTTAAAAACTGAGTAGAACGTGACGATTTTTACTGATGGGGCCCCATCAAAAGAATTGCGACGAAAGATTTCCCACGGGCCCCAGATAGTTACGCCACTCTATAGAACTTTCACAGCTAAAAAATGTGTAGAAATGTCAATCGTGGGGTTTTTTTATGTTTGTGTTTATTCTGCCTTAGGAGCGGTTCCTGAACTCGGACTCTGGTCCGTTGTCTGAACGCGGCAGTCTTACGCTGGTACAGGTGGTCCGCACTTTACTAGATGCACCGCCATTACTCGCCAACATCGCGTTACTGGCAGACTTCTTACTGCTCATGCACCAGGTACGAACTGATTGTAATTGTCGTCAATTTTAATTTCAGAAGTAGTGGGTAGTAGTGAGTACAATTGGTATTTTCCTGTTAATGTTAAAATCAAACTATGCAATATAACGAATAAAGCGCTGAAAAATCCAGTACTTTTATTTTCAGTTCATGTAATTCCGTCTTAATAATAACATTTAAAAATGTTTTTGTAGTTATACTTCTTAAGGCGCGTTATGAAAAATTGATGAGAGTGAAATTTTACGATTCGCGCGCACCGTGACACAAAATTAACTGAATGAAGTTGCCCACGGCAGATGCTACGGCATTGGACATAATTTAAAAACAACATTTGAATAATAATACAATTTATGTTACACTTAATGTAAGAGAATAATAATAAATGTTTATTTATTTAATTTTTCAAATATAAACTGAACTTTATTGACTATTATGACTCCTTTTCCAGTCTTTGATTATTTAATTGTAATTAATTATTTGCATGCAATCAAAAACTATTTTTAATAATGCCGAGAAGTATAACTTCTTACGCGCGTACATAAGTACACGCACCCTTTTTTATCGTTATTATGTAATTTAGCTATTTACTAAACAAGACAACATTCCAACTAAATGAGGCTACAAATATTTTAGAATAATGTATATTTCTAGGCTAGTGAGACTTTTATCACCCACTCCCGCGCAAATTTCTACTTCCTGGTGACGTCTGAGACACCAGATAGCACGGAGTTCAACCTCTTGCAGCTGTTAAGCAAACGGCGTGGAAAGCAGCAGCTACGTAAGTGGCGCAGTCGGGATACCATTGACAAGTCTAGCTCCTCCAGTATCTCCAATGAGGACAAAGGCTCCCGGGAAGAATTACCCCCGGACACGGACAGCGATAAGACTGACAACGCCAGCCTGGACGCTAAGCAAGTCAAATCTATCATCAATACAAGGATAAAAGAAGATCGGTATGAGTATATAACAATTTCAATTATCAAATGTAGAAGTTGAAGTTAGAAGTAGACATGGGAAGAAATTGGCTGTGCCAAAAATCAAGAACTGTTTCGGAAAAATACCATTTGTATGGCAATTAAAGTTTACAATAAATTACCAAAAGAATTAAAAGATCTTCCGTCTAGAGTCCTTGAAAAGCTTAGTGTATTACTTTTAGAAAAAATGTACTATTCAATAAATGATTATTTGCATGAAACACCGTAATTTATATAAAGCTAATGATGTAATGTATATAATATAATAGACTAGATAATATAAGAATTGACTTTGACTAATAATGTAAAATTCCTTAAGACAAATTTGCGCGACATTGTGTGGCAGAATATGCGAACGATTTACGATTGTATCACCTTAACATTTTGTACCATATTCTTGCAATAAATAAATTATTATTATTATTACACTTCCGTACTCTTATCGACATTAATATCAGGATTATTTTCAGAAAGAGTGTATCGTCAACTTCAGAATACTCGGACGCCACCACAGCAGGTTAGTAAAACTAGGAATTAGTTATAATATTTAATGACAATTTTTTTTTATTAAATGGTGGAAATTGACAGAAATTGGCGCTGATAGTGAAGCTGACGGTACGGAAAAACAGAACGGCAATGACGGAAATGAAGGGACTGACCCGCTCAAAGAATACGTCGTAATTGACTCAGAAGACGTCGTACAGCCCAATGTGGACATATACGCGGACGGCCTCTACCAACAGGTATCATTTTTGGAACGAAGTTCCTTATCGTTGCGAAAGGGGGCTAGACGGAATAAATTAAGACCAAAAGTTGAAACGTCATTTTTTGCTATAGTTGTAAGCCGTGCGGCGTGCGCGTGTTTCTCTCCCTCTCTGTCCCTATCTCTCTCTATATATATCCCTCTCTCTCTATCTCTCCCTCTCTCTCTATCTCTCCCTCTCTCTCTATCTCTTTATCTCTATCTCTCTCTCTCCCTCTCTTCCTCTCTCTCTCTCTCTCTCTCTCTCTCTCTCTCATAGAAAGCAAGCCAGTTATTTTTGTTTCGTCTTTCTATTTCACATCGAACAGTGTGGTGTCGCGATGATTATCTAATTAATCGAAAGGAACCTCGTTCCATCCGGGTGTCCCTTGACACCTCTCAAGTTTTTTTTAAACCACGTTGGACATTATGTAAATCTTATCTTAATATATATAAATTACGTGCCGCGTTGTTTGTCCGCTATGGACTCCTAAACTACCGAACCGATTTCAATCAAATTTGCACACCGTGTGTAGTTTGAACCAACTTAAAAGATAGGATAGCTTACATCTCAATTTATACCCGCAATATTATTTTATTGCAAATTATTTGTTAATTATTTGATAGTCACAATTCTAACAGATCGCGCTGTGTTCAGAGTACCAACGTTTCACATAAGCTACAATTTAATGGCATTACCACCAAAAAAGCATGGTGGTCCCCATGACTGGTGTTCTCCTACCGTTTCCCTTGAATAGTTTGCTACTATATAATATAACAAAAACCTTAGCAACAGCAACGCTTGGCCGGTCTGCTAGTGTCATATACTTGTCTAGCCCTTTTCCTGTGAATATTCTTTAAATTTTGACAGTCAAGTGTGAAACATTTTCCGATTCTAATAAATAGTACTGTATTTTAGCGTAATGTACGCGCAGGCGCCGAGCCAGGCTGGAGTGCATGTTCCGGGCTACTGCTGCTTCTGCGAGACACAGTTTTACATTTGCCTCAGGATATGTTACCGCAGGTATTAATGACTTAGTTGCATAGCACTCTACTACATTGTTTTTCATTATACAATGAAACAAAGTTCTCTTTAAAATATTTTTTTTTGTAAATAAAAGACTTTAATGTGTTTTAGGCACTAGGCGGTGCAATACAACCAGAACAGATAGCGGTATTAGCGAATCATCGATGTGCGAGCGTACGAGCGGGTGTCGTACGCGTAGTACGTGCTTTGCACGCTCGTGACCCGCGTACGCTTGCCGCGGCGCTGCACAACCATTTCTACTTGCACCTTGCCAATCAGGTATTTATTACAAAAGGTATTTTATTTATACAAAACAACTTTACGATTATAATGAAACATCCTGTTTGTGATAAAAAAAAAATATTTTCTTATTTTCTATTTTTATAGTAACTTAATAATTAAAATAAAAATTAAATTAATGACATAAAACCTATACCTTTTTATAACTATTTATAAATGTTGGCGATCTGCCTTGTCTGCCTATCCATTTTAATGTAGTAGCTCGATACAAGAGTTAGCTTCACATTCCAAACAAGTCGGCGGTAGTGTGGTAAAAACATTTTCATTTCAATATATATTTGTCTTTTATCAACACGATGGATCATTTAAAAGAAAATAATTTTTTTATTGAATCCTTACCTACAGAAGTTCTCACCCTTAAAATCGAAAGACAAAAAAAATGCAAATGCATGTCATCCTACTATTGACACTCAATGCTTTAGGTTATAGAGAACCTGAGAAGATATTAGAGCGACTCATGGCCACGTGTAATACCTTTTCAGAATCCCTATTAAATGCGCCAAAACTTGTAGTACAGGGACACTTTTCGGTGGAGTAATTTTTTTTCACAGTGGGGTCCAAAGTAAAGAAAAATTTATGATTTGAAAAAATGTTATATCGTATCACTTAATATTATCTTGAATACACTCAATAAACAACTATAAATAGTATGTAGTATACGAACGCAAGAACTCATCAGTACCAATCTAGTGGATATTATGAGGAAGATACAGGATGTAGATTTTTTCGAATTTTAAGAAGAATTAGTATAAAAAGAAGTCAATTTTGATATAAAAACCAAAATAAATCATAACTCTGCAGGGGTTGACCTAAGAGACCTCCCGTAGAACAATTTTTTGCCGCTGATGACCTCATCTATCCCCTATTTGCGTTTGATCTACGACTTTTTGGCCACCCTGTATAGATTAGACTTTAGAGAATGATAGTCATACAAATCTTTTTCTAATTATGATAAGATATTTAACGATAAAATTATAATTCCATACCTCATTTAATACCCGTGTATATTTTTCACTGTCTGGTTTTTATTAGTATTATGGTTATTAGTATATTCTTTACCTTCAACAGATATCAATGTATGACGGGTCCTGGGAGCTGGCCGAAGCTTGCGTCGCTCTGCTTACAGGACACGACAAACCACTCGAGGACCAATTAGATGTAAGTTAATGTAAAATTAAGTATGATTACGATTTATAAATCAAACTAATCTTCATTTTTATCAAAATGTACCTACGGAAAGATTACATTAATTAGTACGTATACTATACAAGTATTTTATATTTGCTTTTGTAACTTAGTGAGCTGGAGAATTGTATGTAACGGACCCCGTCGGTATGGGGCAGAAACATATCTTGATAATATTTAATCGTGTAATACGTCAGTCCAGCAACGCAGTGGCAGAGTAAGTGTCTATGGACGGTGGTATCTTAACATCAGGTGAGGCGGAAGCTCGCCCGCATAAAAAAAAAAAAACGTTTCTGTACTTATGTACACGCGTTAGAAGTTGTACTTCTTTGGCGTAACCAGATAAAAATCTTTTCTAAAATTTTGTAGAAAAAACGACACCAACAATAGGAAAAACTACAATGTCGATAATAACTAACTTCAGGGTGTCGGTTTTTTGTGACGGTAAAAATCGTAAAAATTTAACTCTCATAATTTTTCAATAACGCGCCCAAAAAAGTATAACTTCAGAATAAAGAAATAATGCAAGTAGATCAGCCTTCTATGCTTACTAATTCGAGTACTAGTCTACTGCTACTAAAATCGAACTCAGGACTAATGTGGTGGTGGTAACTAGAGAAGAATTACCACATTAAAAAAAAAAAATTTCATATACATATTGTGTATTAAAATTAACCAATACTCCTGTCCAAAGTTGATTGATATTTATGTTAGGAGGAAGTATGGAATGATCCGGATTCGTGTCGTATGTGTCCGCGAGCGCCCCCTTTGCTTGCAGTGCTGCCTACTTGCCTCAACGATGTTCCCCTCGCTCACAATGTGCTAGCCGTACTGCGCAGACTTGTTGAAAAGGTACAAATTTTGAATGCACATACTAACGGGTGCCGCAAAAGTAATGGCACTAAAGAAAATTTGTTTATTTTTTTTTATATGACGATAGTTTTCATTCTGTTGTTGATAATTGTGTAGTGAACAAATGTAAAATACACTGAAAATAAACATAGACCGTTTTACTCCCCAAGAACGTGGAATTATTTATTTATTTATTTATTTATTCAATATTATATGTCAATGTTCTTACGGAATAATTCATCAGTAATAAAAACACAACGTGAATTTCGTCGACGATTTCCTGCAAGATCTCCCGTTCTGACGAGTCCAGACTTTTTTTTTGGGGTTTTTTTGAAATCTCGGTGTATGTGAAAAAGCCACAGACTCTCGCAGCTCTAAAAGAAAACATTCATCAAGAAATAAGGAACATATCGCATGAAGTATTACGGCAAGTTATGCAAAATGTCATAAATAGGGCTCAAATGTGCATCAACTCTGGAGGTCACCATTTAAAAGACATCATCTTTAAATCCTAATGGCACAAATATGCATTTAAAAAACCCTAAATCTCGTTTTCTAATTCAGAAAAAATGTTATAGCTGAACCAAATAGGGTCTTTACTTTTGCGCCACCCAGTATATTGGAAGTTTTAACAGATTTCTAAAATATCATCATCAAGTCACTTACATTCTTACCATTATTTCGTTTATATCGATTATTCCCATTGCCTATAAATGTTTTGATTCCTCATACAATAAGACCATAGTTAGAAAGGGTCTAGTTATGAGGATTAAGTATTTAGAACGAAGTAGGGATAAAACTTTTTTTAACGTTTTGCAATACCATATCACAAACTATTCGACAGTTATATTATTAGCTCATAGATATTCCATGATTTATTTTATAAAATCTAGATATTTTTTCCGTTTAGTCCAAATACGGCTACGGAGCACTGCTCAATTTTCATTTTTAAGTTGTTTAATATGACGTAAACTCAAAAACTCAGTAAAGTTTGACATTATTAGAATATTCTTAATATTTCCAGTCATCAGTAAAATCCCTACACGAAGTGGCACTCTGCGAAGTAGTAGTGCGATGTATAGCAGGAGTTGGAGACTCAGGGGGCGAAGGCCGGGACCTATTGCTAGAGGAGTTGGGAGATCTGTTATCCCGTTTTGCTGTAAAGGTGCTTGCTGGAAACCACAGCACACAGGTATTACTTACAGACAGAGGTTATATGTTATTATTATGTTAATGTACCTTCGTAGCGCCCATTCTTTTAATTTGTTTCTGTTGCGTGATAATGATTTTATCATTAGTAAACAAGTTGTAAAAAGTGATTCCACAACTCCTTTTTTATAAACTTTATATAATATAATAATTATAAATAAATAATTAATTTTAAAGTTTAGAGAAGTTTTAAGGAAATATATTGTTTTTTTCTGTTATTGTAAAAGTAAAAAATCATTTAATCATGTAGGTAATATAATGTACACTTATGACTCGTCAATAAAGAAATACATATTAATGCTTCTAATTTTACATTTACTGCCAGTTCTCAAATTAAGGGCGTAGAACAGAAGAGAAGAACTGGCAATAAACTCTCCGCCACTCTTTTAAATCGCGATTTTTTTTACACAACGTTTGTAAGGAGCTGCAACCGTTAGACCATGTTCCACATGACATATAAAGTATGTAATTAATAATAATAACATACATTTAAAAAAAAACAAAGACTTGTCCTCCATCAGCTGGAGGCATGGTGAAATAGGAGCACGTACTTACATTCTCGTGGGACAACACGCAAACACATAGTCGAAATAACCAACATCACCGCATACACGAATTCAAGTACGACCAGTAGTATGTGACAGAAAAAAATGCCATGCATTTGTAGACAGGACTGTCAAGAATGACTAATTTTTCTGTTGAATTAACGTTTGTTATTTTAAATCTATGTATGTTACAGTTGATCGTAGATATACATCACCTATTGAGCTACATAGAGCGCGGTGGTGTGAGTGGTGACGCAGATGGCAACGGGGAGGGATGCGCTCGCGCAGCTCGAGCCGCACAAGTGCAGCTCTACATTGGACAGCTTGACCATCTTGAAACCCGACTACACCAGTTCCACGTGAGCGCGGCTGACAAGATAGCTGGTTACTTTTCTAATGGTCAGTACTTAAATTATATTACTAAAAAAATATATTTAAGCGGGGAAAAGAATTATGAATTAAATATGTATAAGAAAATATATAGTATATTGAATAGTATAAATTCACCGTAAAGCTAAAATTATTGAATACAGTACAATTCGCATTTAAATAGCAGCCGTCCAAACTATAAAGATATATTTTAATTAAACAAACTGTTTATTTATATGCAGTAATAATTACGCAATACCGTTTATGGATAATGCCGAAAGGATCATCAAATATAAAATCAAGTGTTTTAAAGGGTTCTAAAATTAGAATTAAAATTCGATCAATTTTATACTAGAACCACACGTCTTTAATTATTTGTTAAACAAATGTCACATTGCAAAGATATAAACTTTGGGGTTGTCATTGAGGCTTTTTATACAAATTACAATAATATGAATATAGATTAACGACAATTATTATATGTTAAATATATATATCTTAATATATATAAATCACGTGTCACGTTGTTTGTCCGCGATGGACTCCTAAACTACCTATCCGATTTTAAATTAAATTTGCACACCGTGTTTAGTTTGATCCAACTTAAAAGATAGGATAGCTTACATCTTAATTTATAGCCGCAATATTATTTTATTGCAAATTATCTTTTGATTATTTGACAGTCACAATTCTAACAGATGGCGCTGTGTTGAAAGTACCAACGTTTCACATAAGCAACTATTTAATGGCATAACCACCAAAGAAGCATGGTCGTCCCCATGACTCTTACTGTTTCCCTTGGATTGCTTACTACTATGTAATGTGACAAAAACCTTAGCCACAGCAACGCTTGGCCGAGTCTACTAGTATATATGTATATATTTTTTAAATTCGTTTACACAAACAAATAACCGGTTTTGTGTGCGCAGTACTTTCGTCAGCTGTAGAAGGCCGAGGCAGCGAGCGCGGAGAGGTGATGTCTCGTCACGGAGCCGTTGTATCACGTGCCGTTGCGTTCTTGCTCTCGCGTTCGCCGCGTCACGAGCTTGTAGACGAGGAGAGGTTACTGTTTCGCCTGTTGGACACACTGCTTGCTGGTATGTTTTACTTTTTTATTTCTCTTTTCTAACCGGTCAGTATTCTTTGTTTTTTTATTCCAAATTTAAAATTATTTTCTGCTGAAAATTTTGGTAAATTGTTAAGTCATGGAAGTAATACAGATTGAAAATGTTTCTTAGCCGTTTTTTTAAATATAATGCTGGTTTTCCGTGCAATACTCCAACAGAAGTAGAAGGTATAGCATTAAAAAGAAGGAAACTATATTTTCCACATGTCATATATTAAAAATACTGGCTATTTTACTCTTGACACATGTCAAGAGTAAAAAAGCATAACATCATAAACTTGAAGATTAGGTAATTTTATCACATGCATATTAAAACAAAAAGAGTTACCACTGTTTTTGGGTCAACGGGATGCTTTAAATAATATGATGTTATTTTCTCTCTATATTTATCATTCACGTACAACAAAATATTAAAATAATGCTATAAAATGCTGAAGTGAGTGCCTAAGTCTCGCTTTATTCTATGGGCTGAAGATTTTAGAAATCACCACGCTTATAGAACTCATTCCTGATTCGTACTTATAGTAGATATTGTTACTCGTAGGCGTAAGTGGCAGTGGGTCGGGCCGCGGGCGTTGGCGTTGGGGCGGCGGTGCCGAATGGGCGGCTTTACTTGGCGAAGTGTTCTGGTGGGCGGCCAGCCCTGCATCGGCCGTACGTTCCCTACAGCCGCGGCTTCTACGCACCCTGTACTGTGCGCCGCCTAACGCCAGAGACTTGCTTGCACCTAAGGACCCCTCTCATATGAGGAAGGTATGTTTACGTGTTCTAGAAGATCAATTCTTGTTTCAAGATATATTTGGCTGTGCTCAAAACGAGATTGGGAAAGAAATAAGAGAAAAGACTCTTAAGAGCGCCCTTCCCCGTCCGACGAACGGCAACGCGAGCGTGGCCAAAAAGCTTGTTGTTTCATCCAGCGCAATGTCAGAACAAGAGGTAAAGCAAGAGATAGCATAGATAGATAGCGAGCCATTCATAAAAATGGCTAACAAGCAAGTGAGAACACGATAACATTGAAAGAAAAATAGTGTGCGGAAATTTCATAAAACTTGTTCCAAGAAATACGTCTTTTTTTGCGTAAGCCTTACAAGATTATAAAAAAAAGTTTTTTATTTAGAAACTCCATTACATTTGCAAGGTTTCTATGCAAATATTTCTTTCCGGTTACTATTAATGAGTACATTATAAACGCCCAAACTTCATATAAAATTTGTACATAGAAGCAGATTTTTGGAGGTTTGTACTGAATTTGTTTCTTAAAATTTTGATTTCGCGTTTTAATAGAAACCTAGATATAGTGCACAAGATGCCTATTAGTTCAAAAGTTTCAAGGAAATATCTGTTACAACGCCATAATCACGTACGAGCGTTTGTATGAAAAGATAGACGGGTTAGCCGATAGCTCTTAAATAAACATATTTAATATATATAGGTATATAAAACAGGCTCAATAGTTGCTTGATTGCTATAGAAATAACATATTCTGTTTCCTTAGCTTTCGGTATACCTGTTGACGATGATCCGTCACATCCACTTGGCAGCGGAGAGCGAAGAGGGTGGCGGGGAAACTGTAGAGTTAGCCATCACGGACTGGGCACGCGATTGGGCGGTGGGCTCGCAGGCTGACTTGCCAGAACGACCCTTACCCGCGGAGGCCGAGCGTCTCTTACGTGCGGATGAACTACGCTGGGCCAAGACTTATTATGCCCACACGCAGGCGCAGCAGATTGCTAAGTACGAATCATTTATTAAAATTTCAAATTATCTACTGGAAATCACTATGGAACCTAATGTTTTAAAAATTATATGCTTATATAACGTTTTATAATTAAACTAGCTAACCTAAACGTTGTTTTGCCATGTATATTATTTCTAGAAAACATTTTTTTAGTTCAATAAAAATAACTATCTACTATATTAGGGCTTTATACCTGATAGTTTTTATTTAACTACTTTTTTCTTATTTTTACTAATTCTACTAACATAGATCTTAAATCAAATCTAATTTTACTAACTTACTAATCAATCAATGGACTGTATTTGTCTGATTAATAAAAATTATTATATATATTATTAAAAAATAGGAGTTGATCGTAGAGGGGTAAAATTAAGGGTTGTATGTATTTTGTATGCTGTATCATAAAAAAATAAAAACAAAAAATTTTGTCTATAAAATAAAAATTTTGGGGACACCACTTTGAAAGAAATATAAAATAGTTGATTTTCATTTATATAAAATTTCATAAGAATCGGTCTAGCCGTTTCGGAGGAGAATGGGAACAAACATTGTGACATGAGAATTTAGATTGTCATGTTATAAAATGTTTTTACAAATATATTTTGTTTATAGGGCAGTATTTAGCCGTTCGGCATTGGCGGCGCGTGTTTGCGAAACGGCCATGGCGGCGACACGGCGTGTTGTGGACGCGCAGAATGCTGAGCGTAAAGCTTTCCTTGACCACCTAAGGGACGCGCACGCTCGCCTCGCACGTGCACACACACGTTGGGCCCGCACCCTTGATGCGCATGCGCATGAAAGAGGTTTTTAAAATGTTTTAACTTAATCACGTTATATTTATGCTACCAACAAACCGAATCAGCTATGCTATTAGAAACTTTTTTTTTTATGGCTCTGGCACGATTTGTGCATTAGCCAGCGTCAAGTATAGGATTTTTTTATAATTCGTGCTTGTCTTTAGAAATTCGACCGTGTCCTCCATGTACGGTTTAGGCACTCGCCCGGTACCGCACAACCCTCCCAAACGCCGAGAACAAATTTAAATTAAATTAAAACTTGCCCTCGAACCGGGAATCGAACCCGGTACCCCTCTCCTAGCTGCCACTTAATAAGACCGCTAGGCTATGAGGCCCCTTATTAGAAACTTAAAAAGTCAGTTATGAACAAAATTTTGGGTAAGATTCAAGAGTCTTTTAGACTCGAGCCTACCTTACGTCAAAAATGTTTGAGACTTTTTTTTTTGAATAGGTGGTAGGAAAAGATTGATATGTATTTCATTTATATATTGTTATTATTACATTAAAAAACTAAAATTGACAAGAACTCTATAACAATATACAACCTTTGCTGCATTGTTAAGATATACGTTGTGATTAAATAGGTGTGTGGCACCGCTCCCGCGGATATCCCATGTCCTGGCAACTGGACAGCACTGAAGGACCCGCACGTGTTCGTCTACGCTTGCGACGTGCACACCTTCGATTACCGCCGGACAAACTACAGCCTTTACATAGGCATAAGACTGGTAAATTAACTTGTTTTTTTAAGACAATTCACACCAATTGACCTAGTCCCATGCTAAGCTGGTGAAGCTTGTGTTATGGGTACTAGGCAACGGATATACATACATATTATAGATAGATAGACATATAAATACATATTTAAACACCCAAGACCTAAGCACAACACCAAATGCTCATCACATCGATGTTCGTCTCAGCCGGGGATCGAACCCGGGACCCATGGATTCGCAGTCAGGGGTTCTAACCACTAGACCAATGAGTCGTCTTAACTTATCGGAATATATGGATTAAAAAGCAATTATAGAAGAGAAAATAAGTATTTAAGCTAATAATTACAACTCAGTGTACGATAGTAGTACCCGAGTATAGTGACATGAGCACGCGTATTTCGAATCGAATGTGGCTGAATGGATGCCTTGAGATCTCTTTTGAACAGTAATAGTATCTTAAATGAAACTCAGAGCAGTGTTGGACCAATGGACTTTCTTTCTAATTGCGCATTAACATTTGCTTGAACGGTTAAGGAAAACATCGTGAGGAAACCGACTTGTCTTAGACCCAAAAAGTGACGTCGTGTGTCAGGCACTAGAGGCTGATCACCTACTTGCCTCTTAGATAAAAAAATTTATCATGAAACAGATTCAGAAATCTGAGGCAAAGACCTAAAGAGGTTGTAGTACTGATTAAATGAAACTCTAACGACCCTTATTAAGCGTATGATACTAGCGGATTCGTTTCTATGGTTACTATTTCTTATATTAAAATAAATAAATATAGTTAAAAAAAAACTAAAAAACACGCTTGTTGTGTGTTTGCACGTTGCTCGATAGACGAAAAATATGGCACAGAGCGCCCCACGCTTTTTCACAATAATACCAGTATTTTTTGTTCATTACCATTTTCAGTCTAAATTAGGAATTATTTTTCACTTTTTAGTTTGATGAGCTTTAAAAGCGTGTTTTTTAGTTTTTTTAAACTATATTTATTTATTTTTTAGTTAATTTTTTTTTTTTTTTTTCATTTTTATTTCGGATTATTGCATTGTCATCGATCTTTGACAGGTGCGCAAAGTTTGAATTAAAACTGTCCGTTAAAAGTGGGTCAAAATCGAGTCCGAAGGAGTCGGTTACATACATACATACATACATACAGGTGAAGCTAATATAAAGCGTGTAAAAATCATATTATCTATTATATAGAAAACGCACAGCATCCACCACCATTACGCAGCGTATTATCAGGCGGCGGGGGTGGGGCCAGAGGGGCGAGGCTTCAACGCGGAGAAGCAGTGCAACATATGTCTCGGGTGCTCCACGTGAGCGTGGCTGCTGAGACCGCCGGTGAATTACTCCTCACGGACAGAGCTATGCACTTTGTGCCAGATGCAACGCCAGAAAATTCAGAGGGCATAGCGTGGCCAGCGTCTAGTGTCTATGCCGCTGCCACGAGACGGTGGTGCCTCCAGGAGCGAGCAGTTGAGGTGATTAACAAATTGTGAAATTATTGTTTAAATATAGCAGTTATGAAAAAGCCCTTATTATAGTCGTAAGTTGTTAGGATGCGTATGTGTCTAAGTTATTAAATACTTAGGGTCTGTTTCACAATTTACGGATAAGTTCCACATATCCAAATTAGCTATTTATTACTTATTGGTAGGATAAACACTATTGTTGTGTTTCACGACTGTCAGATAGCGCTATTCGTCACATAAAGTCCATCATAAGTTATGAGTCCGATGAAGTGTCATATAGCACAATTTATCTGCCAAATAATTTATGTGTTGCATAGCTATTTGGTACTTTATCCATACATTGTGAAACAGACCCTTATGTAATATTTTTTAAGATCCATAATGAATACAATTTGTGTTTGACAAAGTTTAAAAACTATTATACCAAAGCTCTTAGACGTCTTCAAATTTGTATATACCGAAGTATTAAAAAAACTATAACCAGAACCTGTAATATCAATAATTATTAAAACAATCCCCCTGCCTCCGCCCTCCTCCAAGCCCCTCAATCTTTCCTAAATATGGGTTCATTCAAGCGGGGGGCTAAATAGGCAGGCGTGCTCTCAAATTGCCCGTCCTTCTTTACATCGGATGGAATTGAGGCCAATTTTATATACTAGAAGAATGATTAACCAAAATAACCCGTCGTAACATGTTGTTTAAAATGTATGTTTATAGGTGTTCGTTCGTCCGTCGCGAGCGCATCTGCTAGCGTTTGAAACACCAGCCGATCGAACTGCTTTCCTTTCTCATCTTGCGCGCACGCATCCACATATCAAGTAAGATTTTTTTCTAGTTAAACTGTTGTTAAGTTTTAAATCTTTTAGAGAATTTTGGTGCTAGATTGGGGAGCTGAATTTTAAGTCGTTTCTGGTAATACAGTATATACATCTGTTCGGTTCAAAGAATTACATTCACTTAGTAAGAAAATTTAAATTTAAAGTAGGCTAGTTGTGTACTTCGTGCTATCAAATTATTAGAAAATAATCTCTGCAAATATTATTACAGGGTGGCCAAAAAGTCGTGGATCAAACGCAAAAAGGGGATAGATGAGGTCATCAGCGGCAAAAAATTGTTCTACGGGAGGTCTCTAAGGTCAACCCCAGCAGAGTTATGATTTATTTTTGTTTTTATATGAAAATTGACTTTTTTTTACTAATTCTTATTAAAATTCGAAAAAATCTACATCCTGTATCTTTTTCATAATATCCACTAGATTTGTACTGATGAGTTCTTGCGTTAGACATACTATTTAGAGTTGTTTATTGAGTGTATTGAAGATAATATTAAGTTATACGATATAATTTTTTTTCAAATCACTACTTTTTGTTTATTTCGGGCCCCACTGTGAAAAACAATTACTCTACCGAAAGGTGACCCTGTATTACAAGTTCTGGCGCATTTAATATGGATTCTGAAAAGGTATTACACATGGTACAACAACGATTCGGACTTATGATAGATTATTTACCTACCTGTGACCAGTACTGTGTGAATCGGACTAGATTCAAAAAATTGGACCGAATGGCTGGAGGGTTACGTAGGAATTTGATAAGACGGTGCAAATTAAGTATTATGGTCAGAGTCAGGAATTTTGAGCATATTTTATTGTAAAATATTTTGTTTCCTACAAACAACCATTGAGAAATAATTGTTTTAATACAATTATTATTTCATAATCGTTGTTTGTAATTCTTCCTAGAAAGATATTAGAGCGACTCATGACCACGTGTAATACCTTTTCAGAATCCCTATTAAATGCGCCAAAATTGTATGTAGTACAGGGACACTTTTCGGTGGAGTAATCTTTTTTCACAATGGGGTCCAAAGTAAAGAAAAATTTATGATTTGAAAAAAATGTTATATCGTATCACTTAATATTATCTTGAATACACTCAATAAACAACTATAAATAGTATGTCTAACGCAAGAACTCATCAGTACCAATCTAGTGGATATTATGAGAAAGATACAGGATGTAGATATTTACGAATTTTAAGAAGAATTAGTAAAAAAAAAGTCAATTTTCATATAAAAACCAAAATAAATCATAACTCTGCAGGGGTTGACCTTAGAGACCTCCCGTAGAACAATTTTTTGCCGCTGATGACCTTATCTATCCCCTATTTGCGTTTGATCCACGACTTTTTGGCCACCCTGTATATATACTATGTAACTTCGTGTTAAATTGTTTCGCTAAAGTAAAGGAAACAAAAAACATCTGTTTATTAGACATCCAATTTTTAATTTAATAAATCGTTTTACTACTTAAAATTTTATTCAGAACGGAACCAGAGAGTTTAACAGAAGCAATGAATCAATGGCGAAATGGCCTCATCACAAACTGGGAGTACCTGATGATTCTAAACAGTCTTGCGGGTCGTTCATACAATGACCTAATGCAGTACCCCGTGATGCCTTTTGTCCTGGCCGACTATATCTCTAAAATCCTTGACCTGACAGACCCTGCGTCCTTCAGAGACTTAAGCAAGCCCATGGCTGTCCAGAATAAGAATAGGGAGCAGCATTACATCAATACGTATAATGTAAGTATAACAATTAACAGTTTTTTTAAATATTTTTCATAAGCCATGTAGAATTTTTAAATCGTGACAAACCTTCGATTTTTCCCGTGTATTTTCTTATTACTAACATTCAACGTACAATATTTTTATTCATTTGTATGAGGGAGCGTTCAAGTATTACGTAACGAATTTTGGGGGAGGGGGGGGTCCTTTTGTAAAACGTTGCGATGCGGGGAGGGGATTGAATTTCGCATTATTGTTAATATTATTTTCGACTTTCCAGTACTTTATACCACATAATGGTAACTTTTAGGTATAAAGAGTCACTAGGTGGTCACGAAACGTTTAGTATAGTACTGTACATGGGTACAGAAAAACGTTACGGCGCGTTACATGGGGGGGGGGGGGGGCAATAATCTCCAAAAATTGCGTGACGTAATACTTGAATGCTCCCTGATTAGGCATCAACATATCTTTTTATTGTTACCTTTCTGATTAGTACCGTATACGAACGCGCATATACATACGAAAATACGCGCAACCACCGATTGAGTCTATAAGTATAGAGACTTTTCTTAATGTATTATTTTTTTTTAATCTATCAGGTCTCAAAGGTTTGTAGTGCTTAAGTAAAGTCGGGTCCAATGCTTAAAAGAATGCGTCAGCATCCTTTCTGTTTGACGATCGATCAAATGGGACTAGGCGGAGAAAACAGGGAGGTCGGACCCGTCCTCCCTGCCCTTTCTGCCCCTCGTCCTTACGACGACGGCCTCACAGAATCCTACTATTAAGTATACTAGCCAGTCTTCCATTAACGTACAATTTAGGACCTGAAAGCCGCTCGACGCATAGGCTGCAGTCCACTACTATCCCGTCAGCCACATCACTACGCATCGCTGTACTCCAACTCAGGCGGTGTACTACACTATCTCGTGCGGGTACCTCCATTCACCGAGCAATTCCTTTCCTATCAGGGTGAGTCACATAAACGGTTAGATTTTTTTTTCTTAGGCTTCTAATAATAAACATAATTCTTATTATTGAATATTTAAATTCATGTAGAGACTTTCGATGACTTGTTTCAGCAGATATGGTTAGCGAAAGCCGTGATTAGTGAAAAATACAAATTTACTTACAAACTTACAAATCTACTTAGGTAAGTTTTAAAAACGACAAAACAATATAAACTAACCTTCTTCGGATACGTAACACAAAGTACACCTATGGATACTTCGATAAAAAAAAGGGGGCGTGTACTTATGTACGCGCGTAAGAAGTTATACTTCTTTGGCATTATTAAAAATAGTTTTTGATTGCATGCAAATAATTAATTACAATTAAATAATCAAAGACTGGGAAAGGAGTCATTATAGTCAATAAAGTTCGGTTTACATTTGAAAAATTAAATAAATAAATATTTATTATTATTCTATTATTATTCGAATGTTGTTTTTAAATTATGTCCAATGCCGTAGCATCTTCCGTGGGCAACTTCATTCTGTTAATTTTGTGTCACGGTGCGCGCGCATCGTAAAAATTCACTCCCATCAATTTGTCATAACGCGCCTAAAGAAGTATAACTTCAAAATCTAAATTGACCTTTACTACCAGTTCAGTAGGCACTTTAGGGTACTCCGGGTGGTATGAAAATTTAGTATAAATTGTATAATGTATATTGATTGGTTACAGACAACAACTTCGATATGCCAGACCGGACGTTCCACTCACTTGCAACTACCTGGCGCCTCATCACTCACGACTCTCCCACCGATGTCAAGGAACTCATCCCTGAGCTCTACTATCTGCCCGAATTGTTCTACAACAATGAAGGTACAGTGAATATACGTTATTTGTAACCAAATTACCTCAAAAGACTTTTCAAATAGTTCAGAACATCACATATTTCAAACTAATTTTTGTTTTCAAACTCAACAACTTTTGGGCCGCTTTCAATTTCAAACAAACGTAACAAACTATTACCAAGAGTTCAAAAACCATTTGAATGACGAGTTATATGTGCTTTATTAACATATAAGCAAATCTTTTGAAAGACTCAAAATCTTCACAATTTTATCCTATGTACATAGTCCGTCCTTGGTTTTTGTAAAATAGTAATAAAAATCTTGACCCGTTGCTTTTTTACAATGATAGATGGTTACATACATAATTAAAACCCGTTTAAGTTTTATAATACCTATTTTTTGACATTAGATTAACATCGCTGTTTACTTTCATAAACGCTTCATTAATTAATTAAGTAATATTATCACAACTATTTTTGGCATACCCCATGTCTATATTGTATTTTTTCAATTAAGCCTAATAAATACACAACATTTATTGGCAGTTTTTTTAAATGACGATCACGAAACTTTGTTTTGCATAAAAATATTAATAGCTTTTCTTTCTTGAGCTCTTGAAAGATATACATGTTTTTTTTTAGGTTTGGAATTGGGAGTTCGTCAATGCGGCCTACGCGTGGATAGCGTAGAACTTCCTCGATGGGCGGCTGACGCTCGTCTCTTCACGTTGGCACACCGCCAAGCCCTTGAAGCACCACATGTGGCCGAAGGTCTTCCACATTGGATCGACCTTGTCTTCGGCTACAAGCAGACCGGCCAAAACGCCGTCGATGCCATCAATGTCTTTCCAGCATGTGTTAGTATCTTGACTCATATTCTGTCTGATACAACGTCAACCAAACCATATTAAATTTTATTTTATTTTAAAAGGCACACTAACGAAACACACAAACACTTACAGAGAACACATAACATAGAAAACAAGATACATGCATGTGCATCAATAAGAAGTGTGCACAACATTTAAACAACATTACAATGATGAATAGAAAATAATTTCCACATTAAAAGTAAAAAACAAACTAGATTTTAAAAAATACAAACATGCAATTTACAAATATATATAAAAGAAAACCAATTATTTTCTACTTTGAAATTATCACTATTGGTCACGGATCAACAGTGATAAATGTTGTTCTACCGTGAGTTTGATAAATTCAGTACAAAGCGTCTGTTTCATTTGTATGGAAATTCTTAGACGCTGTACGATTTTTCATAAAAATATTTAATGTAGTTTTCCATTACGTTCAATACTTCCTGAGTCATCGGGTGCTTTCATTAATGGAGGATATTATTATGACTATATATTAAGCACTCGCGTACAAAGAAGGAATAAATTCGAAATAATTAAATGCTAATTGCTATAAAACAAATGCTAAATGAATGTTATGTAAATGTTAAAAAGAAGGGGGCCTCATAGCCTAGCGGTCTTATTAAGTGGCAGCTAGGTGAGGGGTACCGGGTTCGATTCCCGGTTCGAGGGCAAGTTTTAATTTAATTTAAATTTGTTCTCGGCCTTTGGGAGGGTTGTGCGGTACCGGGCGAGTGCTTAAACCGTACATGGAGGACACGGTCTAATTTCTAAAGGCAAGCACGAATTATAAAAAATCTTATACTTGACGCTGGCTAATGCACAAACCGTGCCAGAGCCATAAAAAAAAATGTTACAGAGAGTGCCTGCGTTTGGTAATACTCGCCGATTTAAGTAATCGCCACGAAAGCCTTAGTGAGTAAAATGTACAGCCTTGACTCGTACAGCCTAGGTTTCAAGCCGAAACTACAAGAAATCTTACCTATGTACTTTAAAATGGTTGTGTTCCGATGTACAGACGTACTACGGATTTGACCCAACTGCGCTGGAAGACGAAGTGGATCGCACAGCAGCTGAAGCAATGGTGCGTACGTACGGACAGGCACCCCGTCAATTGCTTCGAGCGCCACATCCGCACAGGGCGCCGGATCTTGCAAACCACGCGCAGGTGAGAATTCTAAATGAAGACCATATTACAATTTCCAGCTGAATCGTAATCCTTTCGAACGCTATCATACTAAATTTATATATTTATCTAATATCTGAGATATAGGTTTAAAACATAACTAAGGACATAGTCTAGTCGACAAGTTGAAAATGGTACAAAATAGAGATACTGCTATTAAAATTATGTGCGAAATTGTATCCGGAATGACGTCTAGAAAAATGTGCCAAAAGCGTGTATTAGCACATAAAAAATTGCAAAAGTTATAAACAATTAAAGAAAAAAAAAAATGGCATTTCGTTTTTTGCCAATATTTAATAAACTATTAATATTTAAGAAATTTCAAATAAGATTCTGAAAGAGGAGGAAATTTCCAATAAAAAACTGGAACTCTATCTCCATTATTTATAATTATATATCATATTTTTTTTACTTTAACAAAAATTAAAAAATCCAAGTAATGTTAAAGTAAAAAAATTGTTATAAACAAAGTATAAATATTTTTTTTTACTTTTATGGCACGATCTTGTTAAGTAATGTATACGTAACAAAATTTAGTCGTCTTCGATATATTATAGATATATATAGATTATATTTAATAATTACTAAAAAAATTACGATTATCGTTAATCCTAAGTAGATTAAACATTTCTAAAATAAAAAACACTATCTCCTTCACAGCAGGCCTCATCATCAGTATACGCAGGGGTCCGTGGTGTACGTTGGGGCCGGTACTGTGGGTCACCAGGCGCGCCTCCCGCGAGACAAGTTCTACGAAGGACGTACGCGTCTGCGCACGCCTTATTGCCGCTACCACACGCGCGGGCTGTAGTTGTCTCGCTCGAACGGACTGCACTTATGCCTGTGCATGGTACGTATTTTTCTTTTTATAATGCTTTTTGACACATCTAATGTTAATTTAAGAAAGTTTAGATTTTCAGTATTTAGTAGACTATTATTTATTAAATACTATAAATATCTGTAACAGATTTTTTAATATTTTTTATCCTGTTTGCTGAAAAGTGCTCGAAACGTCCTACTAATTGATATTGTTACGAGCTAGGGAATCGGATAGAAAACGCCGTAGATTTCTTCAAGGGTTTATTTCCAATTAAATCTACGAGGAGTTTACGTCCTTCACACAGTACTTTATCACTTGTATTCACTATATTCGCACTTTATCTCTTCGGATCATCTCTTGAAATCGCATTCAAAACTGAACTAATTGGTCGCGTTTCGGCTCGCTTATATATCCCTGGGAATAATCTTGACGAAGTTCGAGAACTTTCTAGGCAGGAGCGCTACTGAGTAGCGATCGCACAATTCTAGAAAATGCGTACTCGCTATCTCTTTCGCACACTGCTCCGTCCTTGTCGTACGGCGTTCTAGAGTGCTCGGTATAGCTTCGAGAAGGTTCTGATCTTCCCTTTCTCTCGCGTTTCATACCGTCCTTTTCCCACACCTACAAAATTCCTTCATCAAAGGGGTATAACCAGGTTTGAAAGCGGGTTTCCTGAAAAGTGTACCGCTCGCCTACACTTGTTCTGAAACTGTCTGAAAAATTGTTTTAGCCTCCTGAAAACTAGGGTAACATTCTGTAAATAACGATTTTTCTAATATGTGATTGACCCTCTCCTGAAACTCCTCCTCCTCTCAGAATTCACATTTCAGCCTGCTGAATAGTTCTCTAACTAGTGGAAAAATCTAGAAACAATGCAGTCAACCCGTCTGCGTACCAATATTATGAGTAGAGCATACATGGCCTCATATAAACCACAGACATTGTTTAATAAATTTCATCACATTTTTCTTCTAGATGAACCATTAGCGACGGGATCAGGAGCAGCTAACAATAAAAACAGCTCGTCGAATAGTCCCAATTTAGGTCTCAACGTGGGATTGGTATCTTGGGGCCACGGTGACGGTGCAGTACGACTGCGTCGGCGCAGAGATCTGCCTCCGGATATCTTGTTCCATACACCACCTACTGAACAGGTATGTATTTCTGCCATAAAAATTAGTAATCTTTTTAAAAGTTCTTTTCGCTTTAGGTTTATTGAACCCATCTATGTTTAACATAGTTAATGTTGTTGCTTATATCATATATTATATATGTATATTTAAAGATTTAAAACCTTAATGTGTAAAGGTTACTACACAGTCAATGATTACTTGGAAGATAAAAACGCTTGGCAATAGTTGTAATTATATTCTTATAATTTGATTTGTGTGTAATGGTGAATGTAGTAAATCACAGAACAGATTTTTATATTTTTTTTTACTTATGTAACTTTAATGACGTGGTTTATAACATTTTCCTTTAAATAATTGTAATGTAGAGGGAGGGTAAAACTTGCTGAGTTTCTTGCTCGTTCTTCTCAGAACATGGCCTCCTGGTAGTTTTGCAAACGGATGGCGTAGTCTTGCTCTTTCGCGAATTTTGTAAACGTTTTTGAGATTCAAAAGCATGCGCTAAGACGCATCTAAATTGAATAAGCGTATTTTGATTTGTTTTCATTTGAAAGAGTTCTATAAAAAAGAGCATCGTGCAGACACATTACTGTGTCCGTCCGTATTTTAAATACGCCATTGAGTAGAAAAGCAAGATTAGCTTTCAATATCGAATTTATGTGAATTTTAATTATTATAATGTTTAAATCATTCACAATTTTTCAGATAACGACAGTATGCACGTGGCAGGAAGGCAGATGGGGCTGTGCATTGGGCCTTAGCGGTGGGGCCGTAGTGGTGATACGCGCAGAGTGCTGCGGTGGTGTGCTTCGGGCTCGAACGAGGCAATTGCACGCGCACGCCGCACCTATTACGCACATTGACGCGCAGCCAGCGGTCACGCTGCTCGTCACATCGAGTGAAGACGGACTCATTGTGCTTTGGGACTTGCACGAGTACGTAATCTACACTGTATTGAACTTAGTATTGTCTTTGATTAACATAACTACATACGCTTTGATACGAAAGTACTTGCGAAAGAAAAAAGATTCTTGCCAAGATCGGTACGCGAAGCCATTGAAATCAAAAAACACCCCAATTTCAATAGAGAAGACGGCCTAAAATTGTCAAACACCTGGGATCCAATAATATCCAAATTAAAATCTCAAGAAAAACAATCCGCTAAATAGAGGACACCGTGAGCCATTTTTGCCAAAACCCTCCATCTTTTAGTCGATACCAACTCCGGGGAAATAAATTCAGATAACACAACTTTCTCTGCAGCTGTGATACTTTTTGACATCCAACACCTTTTGTCTTCAGTCACCGTGATCAAGCACGCTGTAAAGCACGCGAAACGTCGGATAAATTTAAAATTATGTTAAATAATTGTAAATTTATAATGATACATAACTTTAATCCGGTTAAAAAGTTTTTTCTTTAAATGTATTGAACTTATTTGATTTTGTCGATGATATAATATTGAAGATTTTATTATAGAAGACTTTATATCAAATGCCTTAAGCAATCGTGACGTCTAACAATCATTAGTTCCTTATTTCCTAAATTAGTTTTCAACTTTGTGTAGTTCTCGTAAAAGCGCAGAAGTTATATATTTACAAACCTAGCTAGCATAGCTACTACAAAAAGCAACCCCAGGTTTGGGAATTTAAAAAAAATCTTACTAAAGTTATGTTGGCAACAGCAATATAAAACATATAGCAATATAAACAATTGAAAATATATTTCAGGTTAACATACATCCGTACTCTTCCAAATCGTGAAATGTTGCAAGTTAGCCTTGTAGCGATTAGCCCTACATTAAGTGACGTGGCGAGCGTACACGCGCCCGCTACCAGTGACGTACGCGCTCGTAGAGATGAGTACGCCGATAATGAAGGAATGGAATACGAACACGACGATACATACAAGTATAAGTCGCTGATTAGAGTACACACAGTTAACGGACGATTTGTTGGTGAGGATATTATCAAGTACTTCTAAATATTAGTGCTTGTTTTTTTACTTTTAACTGCTTTACATTTAGCAAATTTTCTATTTTAAAAAAAAGTGTGTGTGTGTCAGCTACGACGCACGATTGGAGTTTACTCCTTACGAACGATAATTATGATATATATCGAATAGAAAAAAAGGGTAAATGAACGCATCTGCTAAAATGATAAGAGAATCAAACATATATCTGTAATTATTCGGATTATATATATTACTTCAATAAAGCGTATTACATAAAGTATGTTACAAAATGATATAAATAAATAATAATAATAACATAATACTCTTAGACTCTTATGTCATTTAACTGGTATAATCATGAAATAAGGACTTATTTTTGTTATTAATAAATCCATGTGTTTTAGAATGAGATACGCTGTGTAATGTATTCCATCTCATTCTTTTACACATTCAATCCTACAGATATATATGTTTGTCTCTTTCTACATAACGCCTCAACTTTTCGTGTTACACTTGATTTTACTCCTCATAAAATTCATCATTCAAATCGTTTCTTAAGGAGTAAACTTCAATAAAAATTTAGTTCTTGCTTCACGTAGGGTGCATTTGTGCATACATAAAGCTTTGTATGATAATAATCTAATCTCTATTAAGACTAGGCAGGATTTTATTTTGTTATAAAAGTCTCAATGGCGTATTTAAAATTAATCCTTGTGTATATAGGTAGCGTCAAAGTGGCGGAGATAGTAAAGTGCGTGCGTTACTCGGCGTGCGCGGAGGGCACCAGCGTGAACTGCATAGCAGTTGGGCTTCGGTCTGGGGCCATCCGGCTGTACTCGTCGTGGGAACTTCGTCCTCTGGCGCACATTCCGCCACCCCAGCCCTCACCCCAGCCCCATCCACACACTGAACATCTTGACCGGGATACGCTCAGGTACACAAATGTGAAAAACACTTTAGTTTCAATTCATACAAAGAACTTTCAAATTTGCAAGTTGGAAAGTAATTGTAATTTTTTCTTTTAGTTTATTCATTGAAAAAAGAGTGTACTACTTACGTACACGCGTTAGAAGTTATACTTCTTTGGCGTATGGAAAAAAAATAACTAAAATGCAGTAGTGATTAGCGATAAATATTAAAATTAATCAAAAAGATTTTATTTAAATGAAAAAGGTTCTATTAATGTAAAAATTTATCAAGTTAATTTTACAAATTGATTTTCGCTTTTTCCATAATTGAAGCAATAATTAAAAATTATATATACCGACAATTAACCTCAAATCTATATATGCACTCTAAACAGTTTATTCAAATCAGTTTTATCACTAATATTCAATATATATAGATATACTAATAAATAATAAATTATTATTAGTAAACACTATCACCGTCGTATATGAAATTGATTTAATAAAAACACCAAAATAATATTTATTTACTAACACTGTTTAATTGTACTGTTACTAAACAAGTGTTCTAAATATAAAATACTAGAATATACAACTTGAACATAGTTATTATCGATTTTCATGCCACCTAGAACTAACTTTACGATGTAGAATTTAGGTGTCATTTAGGTGTAAAAATTCACTCTCATAATTTTTCTCCATCGCGCCAAAAGAAGTATAACTTCAAAAAGGTTTGCTCCTCAAATCTGTAATGAACGGTTTTCAGCATATCCTTCAGCCATGATAACGAAATCTTGTTCGCGAGCTACGCAGATGGCGGCGTTGTAGCGTGGGAAAGCGTGGATCACGCTGCAAAACCCTCGCCCGTACGTATACTACCTGCGCATGCCCTGCTCTAAACAGGAAAGCACCGGAAAATACATCCCAAAATACGCATAGATTTATAATATATAATAATGTCAAAAATTTGAAAATGGAACTCGAATATTCTCCTAATGACTTTTATGTCACAGATAACAGTCTGAATTTAAGAATTTAAAATATTATGTTTGTAGCTTCTGTAAAAGCTAAAAAGGCAGGTGCTATATTCATATCAGAAAATTATATTGGAATATTTTGAAATTATTATTGTTACAGGGTTTTAAAATTGTAAATTCTTGCCTTTTATATTAAACAATAAGCAGTCTTCCTACAAAGTGGAGATTCAAAATCTTCACTACTTGCTATAGTTGTTAAGATAAATCTTGTAAATGTGTATATAGGTATTTTTTTATTAAGTTAAGTGATCAGAGGCATAATGTATTTTTAATAATTGTTTAAATGATTTTCAAATAAATACATGACAAACACTATTTTATTACACTATTGGCCATTAAGGTTTTTAATTTTACATTCCAGTAGAAAAAAATAAATGCTCAGTAAAAATTTGTTAGTTTAAATGAAAAAATCTCCCATGTTATTAGAAAATATTTTAATCTTTACAAGTATCAAGACTTGATTTTATAAGTAAGATAAACTAAACTATCATATCGAATTATATTGCTCTCAATCTTAGATTAAGAATATATATATTATCTGTCATATTTAAAAGACTACATGGAATGTCTTTCTTATATATAATAAAGAGAAGTATCCTATTTAGATAATATTATGATTCGTTCCTTGTTGATTATTGTTAAGTTGTATAATAAATACTTAATAATTACTGGTGTTTGTTACTTCATCTTTGGATATCCAAAAGTCCACACACAAGTGTTGCAGTATGTAAAGTGAAAAGCAGGAGCATATTATATAGGAAACCAGTGTTACCAACTCAAATTTTATCGAGTAGGTAGATACAATTTCAAAAGTTGGTTGTTTCCAACCATATTTAATTCGAAAAGTAGGTAGATCTACCAACTATAATTTCGAGTTTTATATAAAATCTTACTCTAAGATGACCTTTAATTTATTTTTTTTTTTTCGTAAAAATGTTATAAATCACATCACAATAGTATTATAGTAAAAAAATGAATATTAACTAAAAAATGAACAATATTCATTAAAAAAAATCAAAGCATGTTATGGATTGAAGAGATCAATCTAACATAATTTACTTGTGGGGACAATGGGGGCCGGAAACTAAAATGCTTAATCCAACCTGCATATTCTGGTTCTTTTTTCCAGAATTTTGAATATTTTTGATCATAATGAATTTTCCTCAATTTTCGTGGAGGAGAATTTTCTTCATTTTCACTTTTATTACTAATTTTATTTTTTAATGTTGAGATAGACCAATAGTACTAAATGCTTTATTTATAAGGTAAAGTAGATTTGAGAAAAATCCTAAAAGTTGGTAGATCTACCTACAACTTGCTAGATTTACCTAAAAAGTTGGTAGATCTACCTAAAAGTTGGTAGAGTTGGCAACGCTGTAGGAAACACTTATCACTAAGGTTTTTTTTTAATACATTTTTTTTTAAGTTGGTGGTTCTCAGTGTTACGTCTCTCATTGATAATTTACTTTCTTATGTAAAGCATCTGACATTACTTACAGACAATATACGAATTTATTCGGAATTAATAAAGTTTTTTATTTCGATACAACAGCTATGTTGTAAGTTTATTACTTGCAATATAAAATTACCGATGAAAGTTTTTTTTTATTTCTACCGTCCAATTAGACACTTGTGACTTATTTAACCTATAGGAAAATAATTCTTAATTATATGTTAGTTATATGTTCTTAGTTATATGTTTTACAAACAGTAACATAGCTTCATGAAAGAAGATGTCTTTCGTCATTAAATATAATGGGCAAGATCTCATTATTTGACATTTATCATGGCAACCAATTTATGTCGTCACTAATTAATTGACTTAACAACATTTATACGAACTACACACTCAATTTGATGGTATTTAAAAGGCCTAAATGGAACTAGTATCCGTATTTGACAAAAGAGTTAACGACCACCATGAAAAAACGCCCATTAGTGTAAATTAGTGTCTTCTTTACCCATACACATAAGTCATAATATAATGCTTAAAGGCATATAGCTAGGTGTCCATTCTTATTTTTTTAAACGATTTCTTTGCTTTCGCTCTTAGTTTTTGTCACCGGCCCCACAATTATAATCTGTGATAACCTGTTTAGTAACTATATATGGTCTGTGGACTGTGTTTGTTTAACTGTGAAATGTGTATCTGTTGAACTTTGAAGGTTTACTTTACTCTTACTTCTTAGTTTAATATCTATGAATTGCTGTGAATTCTGCGATTTAAGCGTGTTTTACTTTTAAAAAGAATTGTGCCGTAATTTTCTACTAAATAGAATTTAAAACACGAACAAAAGCAGATACAAGCTTGAATATATTGCAATCGTACAATATGGGGTCTAAAAAACACAAAAAGGAGTCTAAAAAAAAGAAGCATAGGAGTAGGTCCCGATCGCCATTGGAAGGCGAGGAACGTGAACGAAAACGTCACAGAAAACACAAAGACCGCAAAAAGGATCGCTCTCCCGATGGTTAGTTTAAACACTTTTAACAATTTTAGCAATACGCTGCTTTCCAAGAATCATGTTTATGGTACTATGTTTAAAAAATATAGCATTGAATACGTACACAGAATTCAAACATGATTGCTGGAGACAGCGTTTTTCCAAGTTAACAAAATAATGGCAAATTTTGCTCATTTTCAGAGTGGTGGCATTCGAGATGAGAGTGCATCCCGAGTGCTTCGTCATTAAGGTAGGTACAGTAGCCAGGCTGTTAAAAAAGTTCCAAACTGGATTTGTGTCTTAGATGGATTGACATGATAAATTCTTATGAAAAGTGGAACGATTACTGTGTATTTTATGTTAACAATATCTGTCATCCTTTCTGTTGCCTATATTAGATATATGTACTTTGATATTGATGACATTACCTGGATAAGAATGTAATTTTTGCAAATTTCGGCTAGGTCTGTTGTTAACTATAAGCTGGCATGCCTCAAATTACATATAAACAGACTATAGCTTACATGTCATGTATATGTTAACGTTAAATTGTAAAAACCGTTAGATTGTAATCTATCGGTTATCGGTATTCGGTAGATTGTACTACACTAACTTAGTTATCATTCAAACTTCTTTGGTCAATTACAGATTAATTTTACTTCCCAACAATTTCATATAACTACCGTATAATAATACGTTAAATTGCAAGCAGTATGTTGAGTTGACAATCTTTCGACAGTTTACAATCTCGCGAGATAGATTACAATCTAACGGTTTTTACAATTTTACGGTGACATATACATGGAGTCTTCTTTTTCTTTATGACAGCTATTACACTATTGTGAAATACAATAAATATCTAATTGTTAATATTTATATAGTCAACATTTTGCTTTTTGGAAAGAACACAATTTACTACATTAATGTAACAGTAAAACTTATTATATAATTTGATTGTATTTGAAATTCGTTTCTTACCTTAAAGAATTAAGAAGAAAAACAACTACTGTTTTGTGTGCTAGATTTCTTAAAAAATGTAGGCAAGACTATTTCATCAGATCTATCAAACAATTATTGTTTCTATATTTTTGAAATATGGATACACAATTATGTGTCCTGGCTCTATATAAATATTATATTAATTTGTTGTAGTGGAGGAAGTTCCGGTAGACTCACATTTACAACCAAAAGAGGTTCCAAGATCAAAAAGTCGCAGTAGCAGTGTTGAAGCTGTTCAGTCCCATGATGATAAACCAAGGTAATTTTATATAATTTGTTGGTCTTTTGAGTGTAGATTCTTTTTATAATATAAAAAATTTGGTCACTGGCTGTTAATTGTCTATAGTAGTTTTTTCTTTAGTAGCTTGGCGCAATGAAAAAAATTATAGTAACTTTCTATTTTTTTTAAAGCCTAATTTACTTGACTATAATGCTAAATGTGATTGAAATATATAAAGTATATTTTCGATTTTAAGTGTGTTTAATTAAACTTGATCACTATTTTCAATAAAATACAGTGTACTCTTTATAACGAATTTCAAGGTCCGAGTATTTTTATTTGTTATAGAGAAGGAAGAATTAATGTTTGGGTATTGGGTTAAACCAAATAAATTTAACGAATTTTTACGTTATAGAGACTTTCGTTAATATGAATGACGTTATAAAGAGTTTACACTGTATAATAAATTCAATACTGTGTTAACTGAATTTCAGTGAGAAGAAGCGGAAAGTGGAGAAGGCTAAATCACCCGTTGCCCCACCTGCTTCTGCTCAGGAGAGCCTCTCTATTGAAGACACAAATAAGTTGAGAGCTAAGTTAGGCCTCAAACCTCTTGCAGTTGCTGAAAAACCAGGTTTATTTAACTTATTTTTTTTATAGAATTGGGATTAAAATATCTCAGGATATCTTCTAAATTCTATGTTGTTTGTAAATCCATAGATCTATCTAGCATCAAATCCATAATGTAGATTTATACTAATGAGTCTATGATGTTAGGTATTTCTATACCTTAAGAAACTTTCTCTATTTCTCAATAGATCATATATGTTCTTCCAATTGTTTCTATATTTTTATTCAATTAATTATGTAGTTATATTTTAAGCATTCAGTAGGTCTAGAAAAGGACTGATTATTATTCACATATAGTTATAAACAGGAATACAATTATACATAATTATAATGTTTACTATAACAGCGGAAGATGGAATGTTAAAAGATGACTTGGGTGAATTCTATCATAAGCCTGCACCCAACATATCACAACAGAAAAAGTCCGACAAGATACGCGAAAAACTTGAAGAACGCAAAGAAAAAAGGAAATTGGAGACAAAGTAAGAGAAATTCCAATTTTAATTTATTATTTGTCTTAAATAAATAACTGAACTACAAGTGTCGTTAATGGTAACAAAATTAAATGTTTTTGTTGGTGGACAAAATGTAGACCTTCTCTAAAGCTATTGAAGGATATAAGATGACTTATATTTTCCTTTAGGTTGAAAACAAATCTCATTGCTGACACTTCTGACGATGAAGATGCGTTGGCATGGATCAAGAAGTCACGACAAATGGATAAACAGAAAAAAGAAGCGGAAAAGCGGGTAAGTAGCTAACATTATTAAAAGACATTTTATTCGACTTAGGGTCCTTCAAGAAAAGAGCGTACCAATTCTTCAATTATTCTCTAGGCAACGCACTTGCGAGCCTTCTTTCATTATGAGTGTCCATGGGCGGCGGTATCACTTAACATCAGGTGAGCCTCCTGCCCGTTTGCCTCCTATTACATAAAAAAAAGACAATGAATATTTTCGTTTTTCACAAGGAACAGTTAGTTTTAGTCATGTTTTCAAGTATTACGTCACGCAATTTTTGGAGATTATTAACCCCCCCGTGTAACGCGCCGTAACGTTACTATAGAGTATAGACCCAAGTACAGTACTGTAACCAAGTATAGTAAAACGTTTCGTGACCACCTAGTGACTCTATATACCTAAAAGTAACTATTATGTGGTGGTAAAGTATTGGAAAGTCGAAATTAATATTAACAATAACGCGTAATTCAATTCCCGCCCCGTATCGTAACGTAACGTTTTACAAAAGGACCCCCCTCTCTCCTCCAAAAATCGTTACGTAATACTTGAACGCTCCCTTAGTAGGTAAATGACGTGAAAAAGAACCTAATGTTATTCACAATTTTCTTTTAAATGTTAAATACTCAATATTTATTTCCCTAGAAAGCTTGTCATAGAAAACAATTGCTATTACTAGAACTAGTATCGAGTCTATAGTGTATTAATATTTCTGGCTTTGTAAGATGATATATGATACATTTTTGTGATATGTCAGGCGGCGATGCTGGATGAGATGGATCAGGTGTTCGGTGTAGGCGCACTGGTAGCTGAGCAGCAGCTGGAAGAACGACAAAACACCTATACAGACCGACATTTACGGGGACTTCGCGTCGCACACGATATAGAACAGGTTACAAACATATATTTTTTGTATGTAATTATACTTCAAATCAGTGGTGCTACAACCTCTTTTAGGTCTGGGCCTCAGGCTCTGGTAAGTAGGTGATCAGCCTCCTGTGCCTGACACACGCCGTCGACCGTTTGGGTCTAAGACGTGTCAGTTTCCTCACTATGTTTTCCTTCACCGTTAGAGCGAATGTTAAATGCGCATATAGAAAGAAAGTTGGTGCACAGCCGGGGATCGAACCTGCGACCTCATGGATGAGAATGGCACGCTGGAGCCACTAGGCCAACACTGCTCCTATGGAATTATACTTCATTTATAAATAATTCTTGATGTATAAACTAAAACTGAAATGGTCAAATAAAACACACTACCAGATATTAACCTTTAAATTGACACAATTATAATGTGTGTAATTAAACAAAAATTTAAAAAAAAATCCCTTTAATGAAAATTATTTACTATTGTAAATATCTAATTATATTGTCCTTGTGTGTTAAATAATAGGCAACTATATATCTCAGTGGATTTAATAATATTTCAGCTGCCTGAGGAGCGCGAGACAATCCTGACGTTGGCGGACAAAGACGTGTTGGCCGAAGACAACGAGGATGTACTCGTCAATGTCAACGTACTGGACGATGAGCGTTACAAAAAGGTACTAAACGACACTTTGTGATAGAACCTTCTAGGATTTGGTTTGAAATAATTAAAATGGCTTTTGCTGTTAGTTTACATTTACAAAATAATACAATAATTACTTCATTTACTCAGACAACAGACAGATTAACACAAACATATTATGATAATGAAATAAACGTGTGGCACTCGGGAACTGCCGCGGTTAAGCTATTGCATATAATTTTTCATCAACTTATGCAGTTATAATCATTTATTAATTTTTTATTTATGCAGTATTTGTTTATCTTTGATATTAATTCAATCTACCACTCTACCTGACTCAGACTAACACGACTAGTCTGTCGCACTCTAACGCACACCGGCCGCGGTTACGCTACGTCACCGATCTCGCCAGACCGATGTGAGATGCAGAATGCGTTCTGTCCCGCTCTAACGCGTATTGGCCGCTTCTATATTACGTCATCGTGTGTTAGGTTTATTTTCGTAACAGAATGTTTTGATTCGGTCGCCGCGCTCAAAGCCCGCGATAAAATCTATGCAATAGCTTAAAATTTGCTATACAGTGTAAACTATTTACAAGGAATTTCAAGGGACCGAGGATTGTTATTCGTTATAGAGAGATTTAGTTATAGGAAGGGAAGAATTTATGATTGGGTTTTGTGTTAAATCAAATAAATGTAACAAATTTTGCGTTATAGAGAGTTTTTCGTTATAACGAATAACGTTATAAAGAATTTACACTGTATGTAAATGGGTGGTGCTACTGCTGAGGGCAGTTAATTTCAGACAACCAAACATCGGATCGGAATGTACATTAAAAAACTTGAGACTTGTAATCTAAAACTTAATCCTTTAAATTACTTTAGAACATCGAGGAACGACGCAAGGCCGCGGCGGGTTACCAAGCTTATGACGAGGAGAGCGAAATGGCTGCGGCGTTGGGTTACAATAAGCCGCTTCTGTCCAAGTATGACGAAACAATTAATCCTGAACATAAGGCGCGTTCTTCTGGATTCCACCTTGGAGACGAGGCCGCACTTGAAGCTGGAAGGTACCGGGAGATGATGGTCAGTATCTGGAACTATATTTAAGTAAAATCTGAGCATCAGTAACTTTCTCATATCTTTAATAATAGTAGGTAAGCGTCTTGTAACAAATTGTATCAAAGTCAACCTCAACATATAGATACTTATATATTTGATATATAGTAATAGTGTGTGTGTATATTACAGAGGGCTGAACGCCTGGCAGGAGGGCCTGATAAGCGTCTCGAGTCACTTCAGCTGCCAGCTCTGCGTATTGCTTCTGACTACATGGATGAAGCTGAGATCAGTACCAAGTTTAAGAAGTTCAAAAAGAAGGTAAGCGTTTTTACTACTAATATTAACAATATCTAACTTCAAGATGATATGCAACTTAAAAAATTTAGTTCCATTTTGCAACAAATATATGGTCAGAGTATATTTTTTTATATTTATATAGTATAACTAGCGGATCCGACATACGTTATTAAACAAAGTATATTAGTACCGACTGCAGCGCCATCTGCCGGGCTGATTTGTGAATCTAAACCATCCAGGGCTCCACCCAAACTCATACAAAAAAATCATTTAAATCGGTCCAGCCGTTTAAGTGGAGTTCAGTGACATACACACGTACAGTAGAATTATATATATATGTAAGCTATCCTATCTTTTAAGTTAGCTCAAACTTCACACGTGTGCAAATTTGATTGAAATTGGTTAAGCAGTTTAGGAGTCCATAGAGGACAAACATGACGCGTAATTTATATATGTCAACGTAAAATTGTAAAAACCGTTAGATTGTAATCTATCTCGCGAGATTATATTAAACTGTCGAAAAATTGTGAACTCAACGTACTGCTTACAATTTAACCTATTATTATTCGGTAGATTTTAATCTATCGAAGTGAAATCGTCAAATTCTGAAACGGTACGCACCTCGCGCGCTGATTTATAATAATACATAACTTCAATCCGGTTAAACAGTTTTTTCTTTAATACGTTAAATTGTAAGCAGTACCTTGAGTTCACAATCTTTCGACAGTTTATAATCTCGCGAGATAGATTACAATCCAACGGTTTTTACAATTTTACGTTAACATATATATGTATTAAGAAGATTATAACGGCAGTTTCAGTCTGATCAATCTGTTTACAGTACAAGAAATAAAAATAACTAACCCATTTTTGAAATTTTGTGTAACACGCCAATGAATATTTCAGGGCAAGATCCGTAAAAAACCGAAGCATGAACCCATTGACGTGGATGACTATGAGGCCGGCAACGCGCCGCTCGAAACTGACGATACAGGTGATTTTACGTATTTATTTATTTATACTTTATTACCTTAATCAAAAACATACACATAAAAAAAAGCAGGTTACATAAGTTATTACGCAACGGGCGGCCTTATCGCTAACAAGCGATTTATTTCAGGCAACCTTAAAGTGGAACAATTAAAAAGAAACACCTACAGAGGGTAGAGTACAAGTAATGCAGAAATTATTAACAAAAAAAAAACCTCAAAATGACACGTTATTATAAATAAAATATAGTAAAATCTAAAGAAAAAATAAAAATAATAATAAATAAAAATATGTAGAAACAAAAACTTAAAATACAATCAAAAGGTTAACAGAGTCACAATAATTAATACATATAAGCAGAGCTAATTACGAGGTAGAAAGAAAATGATCAAAAAGAAACTCTTTAAATAAATTTAAGGACTGAGCTTGTCTAATATCAATTGGTAAGGAATTCCATAGCAGGATTTCTTATTAATCAAGCTTATTTAAAAATAATTTCTTGCTAATTGTGTTCAAGGCCCTAACTTTATTAGCAAATTCTTCACTTAATGAAATATAAGTATAAACCTTATAAGTATGGTACGCTATTTTAATTCTCTGTATTTTTTACCTTAGATTCAGCGCCCTAGTTTCATGTGATAAATAAATATATTTGTATACATTTTTTTTAATACAGCCAGCTAATGGGCATTTTTATGTTGTAGATGTAAAGTTCGAGACACTTCAACCTGTGATGGATGAGGAGGAGGTGGAAGTGGATGGGGAGCTGCAGAGCGCCGTGGCACGGGCAAGGAGACTCAGGCTGGCAGAGAGACAGGAACCTGTCTTGCCCAAGGTATAGCCATTTATATAATTGATATTATGTTTTTTTTTTTTAATTTTATTGTATATAATTAGGGAGTCACAGTCTCATCAAATTTAGTAATCGCTACATCATGATCCTGCCGTATAATATGTTCTTATAACATGTTTTGCCAATAAATTATTATTTTATATACATACTAGCGGACCCAACAGACGTTGTCCTGATATTTCAAGCGATTAGGATATTAAACAAAGTATAAAAGTACCGACTTCAGCGCCATCTACCGGGCTGATTTGTGAATCTAAACCATTCCCAGATCCCCTTGAACACACACAAAAAATTTCATCAAAATCGGTCCAGTCGTTTGAGAGAAGTTCAGTGACATACACACTCACAGAAGAATTATATATATAAAGACTATCTGCCCCGCGAAGCTTCGTTTCTCCTTAATGTGATTTTACTTAGCCTACCTTTTTAGTACCAAAATGGAGCATTTTGCTATGCTACCCCAGTGACTGATCGATTTTCCGGCATGAAAACTTTTAAGGTTTTTCTATGAATTTTTCACTATATAAACCTCTAAGTTCAAGTCATAAATTTTAAATTAACAAATATAAAATAGGGCTTAATGATGATGAAGGGTTTGAAAGATAAAAAGTAGCCGATTCTCAGACTTACTAAATATGCATAAAAAATTTCATAAGAATCGGTCCTGAGTAGTATGGGACGAACCGAACATTGTGACACGAGAATTTTATATATTAGACTTGTGTATCAATTATTGTATTGAAAATACACACTCATATTATAATGCATGTTTTTCTCATTCAACTCTCTTTTCGTCTGCTAGTGCTCCCTTGATTTCGTTCATGAAGCATTCCAAGATACGTTAAAATTTTAAACCTTGATTTTCAGGTGGAAGAAATACTAGAGACGGTTAAGAAAGAAGAGTCTGAAGACGAAGATGCGGAGGGCGGCAGTCGCATGGTGTTAGACTCCACGGCCGAGTTCTGCCGAACTCTTGGAGATATACCCACATACGGACTTGCCGGAAACCGGGACTCTACTACTGAAATCATGGTCAGTCTTTTCTATATGTCTTTGTATTAATTGCGATTATGTCTGGTTAAGCGTTTTTTTTTTTTCGTGAAAAAGATAGATCGATTACAAATCTTTGTTTTTAATTTATTTTATTATTATTAATTAACCTAATTACTTAATATGTCATGTGGATCATGGTTTAATGGTTGCTCCTTACAAACATTGTGTAAAACAAAAAACTTGGCAATTAAATAGAGTAGCATAGTTTATTGCCAGTTTTTCTCTTCCCTTCTACGCCTTTGATTTAAGAACTGGCAGTATATGAATAAATGATTTTGATTTGATTTAAGAATGATCATCGGGACTTAATCTGTTTTATTCTTTTAAATCCCTACCTAACTGGTAGAGTATTAATTTTATTTTGATAGTATCATCATTATTTGTAACACGGTAAGTCAAATAAGGTTACTGTAAAAAAAATGAGGATAATTACACATTAGAAACATTACAATTTTATCTCAACCAGGTTAAGCACATGAATATAAATCAAATCATCTAACCAGAGTTGTTTTCACAGGAAACATAACATTACAAATGTTATTTATTAAACAAAAGACATAAATTATTTCAATGTGATTTTTATAGGATTTCGAGCAAGAAGATTTGGAGACGGAAGCGGAATCAGCAAGTGGTTCCGGCGCATGGAGCCGTGTGGAATTAGGCAGCGAGGCGCCACCGGAATTAGTAGCGGGATCATCAGTTGGATTGGGGGCGGAACCAGCTTTGGGTACGGGAGTAGCGGGAGCGTTGCAGGTGGCTCTGAGTAAGGGATACCTGGAGAGGGAAGGTGCCGCTCCGGCGCCGCGATCCCGCCTTCATCATTTGTTGCAGGCCCACCACTACTCTATAGAGGATAAGACATATGGGTAATTTATTCATCTACACAATTTTTTTTTTAAGTGTAATTTGATTATTTTTATGCGGATGGTTCATTTATTGAGGAAGGCTAAAGATTATATAACACTAGCAAACTCGGCCAAGCGTTGCTGTGGCTAAGGTTTTTGTTATATTACATAGAAGTAAACTATTCAAGGGAAACGGTAGGAGAACACCAGTCATGGGGACCACCATGCTTTTTTGGTGGTTATGCCATTAAATTGTAGCTTATGTGAAATGTTGGTACTTTCAACACAGCGCCATCTGTTAGAATTGTGACTATCAAATAATAAACAAATAATTTGCAATAAAATAATATTACGGGTATAAACGAATATGTAAGCTATCCTATCTTTTAAGTTAGTTCAAATTGCACACGGTATGCAAATTTGATTGAAATCGGTTAAGTAGTTTAGGCGTCCAAAGCGGACAAACTATGTGACACTATGTTATATAGGAACCGGCTGCCTACAGAGATATTTCCGAACCAATTCGACTTAGGGTCCTTCAAGAAATGAGCGTACCAATTTTTAAAAGGCCGGCAACGCACTCGCGAGCCCTCTTGCATTAAGACTGTCCATGGGCGGCAGTATCACTTACCATCAGATGAGCCTCCTGCCCGTTTGCCCCCTGTTCTATAAAAAAAAAACATTACGACCGAATTAATGCGGTATTGAAATGAAATGAATGTATTGTCATAGTATTATTAAAGGCTTTAATATAGAATAACCTCTAAATGGTCCACAGAGAGGACGACAAGTACAGCAGACGTGAGCGTGGCCATCACGGCGCTCTCAGCGAATTTCGGGAGAAAAACAATTTCCGGCCCAACATCAAGTTGGAGTACGTCGATGACGATGGCCACGCCCTTTGCCCTAAAGAGGCCTTCCGGTATCTCTCGCATAAGTTCCACGGCAAAGGGCCTGGAAAGAACAAACAGGAGAAGCGCATCAAGAAGGCCGTACAGGAAGGGGTCTGTAGATTTATATTTTACACTAATTTACAAATCTATAAGATTACTAGCTGATCCGGCAAACGTCGTTTTGCAATGTATATAATTTATAATAAAAAATAGGGGTTGATCGAAGAGGGGTGAAAATTAGGGGTTGTATGTATTTTTTAATGCTGTATCATTAAAAAAATTAAAATTTATCTAAAAATTAAAAAAAAATATTATGGGTGGACTACCCTTAACATTCAGGGGGATGAAAAATAGATGTTGTCCGATTCTCAGACATACCCAATATGTACACAAAATTTCATGAGAATCGGTCAAGCCGTTTCGGAGGAGTTTAACCACAAACACCGCGACACGAGAATTTTATATATTAGATATTTTTCAATTTTGTATTATAATTTGATATGGCTATGGTTGGTGGTCTTAGTGCGGAAGCACTTAGACTTATTATCGGTCCGTTGTGCGTTTATAATTTGATATATATTCTATTTTTTTTACATTAAACACAAACTAACAAGGGTTAGTTTCTAATATATAAAATTCTCGTGTCACAATGTTTATTCCCATACTCCTCCGAAACGGGTCGACCGATTCTTATGAAAAATTTTTATGCATATTCAGTAAAAATGAGAATCGGACAACATCTATTTTTCATCCCCCTAAATGTTGAGGGTGGTACCACTCCAAATTTTTATTTTAAGACAAAACTTTTTGTTTTTATTTTTTTATGATAGAGCATACAAAAATACATATAACCCATTATTGTTACCCCTCTAAGATCGATCCCTATTTTTTATTATAGTAGATAGTTATTTGAACTAAAAATTTAAAAAATATATATATATACGTATACATATGGCAAAACAACGTTTGCCGGGTCAGCTAGTATTATATATGTCACCGTAAAATTGTAAAAACCGTTAGATTGTAATCTATCTCGCGAGATTGTAAACTGTCGAAAGATTGTCAACTCAACATACTGCTTGCAATTTAACGTATTATTATTCGGTAGTTATATGAAATTGTTGGGAAGTAAAATTAATCTGTAATTGACCAAAGAAGTTTGAATGATAACTAAGTTAGTGTAGTACAATCTACCGAATACCGATAACCGATAGATTACAATCTAACGGTTTTTACAATTTTACGTTAACATATATAAATCACCTAAACTATGAAACCAAAGGTAAAAAAAAAACTACTGATCGGGTCGCCTAATTGTTATTGAACTAAGTAAGCAAAGCATCCCGACGTTATAATTCATAATCTTTCAATGAATTCGCTGACCACAATTGTTGAAAAGCACAGTTTATCTTATATGTAGTTATATTTTAATATAACAATAACTTAATTATTAAAATAACATTTCTCTACATTTTTAACAGCTTATGAAGAAGATGAGCTCAACAGACACCCCACTGGGTACATTGCACATGCTGCAGCAAAAGCAGAAAGAGACTCACTCGCCATACGTCGTTCTTAGCGGTGCAAAGAGGGACAAAAACTAATGTGTCGTCAAAAAGTAATTCTTATGTAGAAAGAAAATATTAATAAACGTTAATCCAAAAACAAAAAATAATTATTGTGTAACAATCAACTTATTAATGATGGTGATGCAAAAACTATTTTCCAATAGAAAATCTTATTCCAGTTTTTTAAACATCAATTAAAATGGATAATTAAATTAACCTCTGTATGTATATTTAGAATATATTCAATAAAAAAATTCAAAAAGAACCGTCGTTTTTATATATATATACATACTAGTGGACCCGACAGACGTTGTCCTGCATGATATTTCAAGCGATTAGTAAAGCAAAGTATGAAAGTACCGACTGCAGCGCCATCTGGCGGGCTGATTTGTGAATCTAAACCATTCCCAGATCCCCTTGAACACACAAAAAATTTCATCAAAATCGGTCCAGTCGTTTGAGAGAAGTTCAGTGACATACACACTCACAGAAGAATTATATATATATATATAAAGATATGTATATGAGCAAATACTGAAATCCGTAGGCTTGAAATGACGCTGTAAAAATTTATTTATTTATTACAGAAATATATACATTATCCTTACAGACTATGCCAATACGATAATGTCGTGAAACATTAAATAAAGTAGGTACATATATAATATTAAACACAACATATACAAATGTAGAGATAAAAAAAAAGATTTTGGCACCAATTCGGGTAATATACAACAAGCCCTTTCTTTCCTTTTAAGATTCTAGCCATAAATGTGTTCTTGAATCGTACATACGTTACAGCGAGCATACGTTTCATATCTTATATATAAAATTCTCGTGTCACAATGTTAGTTACCATACTCCTCCGAAACGGCTTGACCAATTTTTATCAAATTTTTCATACCCCTAAGTGATAAGGGTTGTCCAACCTAACATTTAATTTTTGGACGAATTTTATTTTTTTTATAATGTGCCATTAAATAATACATACAACCCTAAATTTTTACCCCTCTATCACCAACCCTTATTTTTTATTTGATAATTAAAATCTTATGACTTGAACTCTGAGGTGTATATAGAGAAAAAGGTAGGCTAAGTAAAATCACATTAAGGAGAAACGAAGTTCGCGGAGGCAGCTAGTATTTTATAAACAGCTGCCGCACCGCACAGTGTACCTGGGTCTCACGATAAAGAGCCCTTATAGGCTAGCAAATGATCGTTATTTACAAAATCATCGCCGCTTAAGGCCGATTTACATTATCTTAGTGTTTAGGAGAGTGCTTTAGGATAGTACTTTAGTTGAAACATGTAAACGCTACTTGCTTTAGTAAACGCTACGCTAAAGAACTTGCCTTTCAAGTTGTACTAAAGCACTCTCCTAAACACTAATATAATATAAATCGGCCTGTACTCTTGCGCCATCCATGATCCAGGCAACAAACTACAAGAAATTCGTGGATTTTATCACTAAAAGCAGCCTGAAATTCATTAATGACTAATTCCATATTGTTATTCCAATAGACGTTGCACCGTACAATCTTCTTTATTGAAAATATCCAAATCGTTTTATATACCTTTCGGTTTAAATTTCATGGGAATATGGAAAGATATAATAATAAGTTCCAAAACTACAGTCTTTAGACTCATTATTAAACGATATTTTACGTTTTGATTCTATTTCTCATAACATATTAATGTAAGAAAATAATAAGTTAAAATTGTGACAGAACATAGTTATCTGAGGCTTTTAGTTGGTACGTTTATGAATAACAGTTCTTATCTTAATATTTTAGTCCGGTCAATTTAGACATCCAAGGTTACAGTAATTCGCACTTGGCTGAATATTGGTAGGATTGCTCAATACACTATTATAAAGGAAATGTGAAAAGTCCTCATCGATCCGGCACGTGCAAAAAAATTTACTCCGGGTCAAAGATCACAAAAATGGGTTTTTCGCGATTTTCAGCAAAATGGTAAGTTTTATCATAAAATTAGTTTAGACAAAAATTGTAGATCAGATAACTATCTATAAAAAATGTCCAAATACTTTTTTCCTAAGAGCCACCGTTTTTGAGATATAACGATTCAAAAAGTTGAAAGGGTTGTAATCGTCATAATATGCACACGTTTCCGTAGTGTACTTAGCGCTTTTTTTTTAATGTGGTTTCCCCGGTAGGCCTATTCCACTGATCTTTTATGATTCTGTTTAATTTGAAATTATTGAATAACTGTAGATATTGACAAGGGTTGAAAATGATGAAAGGGGTGTAAATTACAAAAAATAAGAAAATTTATCCGTCTGAATCTAAATCATCATTAACTTCTGCTTTCTCTTGTTCTTGTTCTTCTTCTTTTCCTTCTCCTTCTTCTCCTTCTTCTCCTTTTTCTTCTTCTTTATCTTCTTCATTCTGGGTGTTAATAAATTGTCCCAATAATGACACATCGCATGTCTCTTCCTCAACATCAAATGAATCTTCAATTGTTGGCAATTCAACATTGGAGCATGACCGGCCTTGACAGTTAGTACATGCTACAGAACAAACAGTCCAACTTTTTTTGCAACCACATTTAGCACTACATCCCTTTTTACAGTTGCAAAAAATGGTGTTTAGTAGTTTTTCTGGTGCAGGTGGAAGTAAAGTCTGAACTGGCTCTAATGAATTGTCGACCAACTTCCAACCCCAGTCTTTTCCAACAGCACGAAATAGGTTAGAAAAAATAGGTTACAATAAACACGTGTTTTCACTCCAGAGCGATGTTGCTGAAGGTTACACTGGCGTAGAAAATAAAGGACTGGGTTTTTTTTACCCGAAATTTTCATATTTTATATGTGTAAGTCACAGACCGATAGAACGATATTTTTGCTTGTATTACGGCTTCAGTGATATATATACGTGGTGTACTTATACATATTATGACGATTACAACTCTTTTAACTGATTTGAATCGTGATATCTCAAAAACGGTGGCTCTTAGGAAAAAAAGTATTTAGAAATTTTTTATAGATAATTATCTGATCTACAATTTTTGTCGAAACTAATTTTATGATAAAACTTACCATTTTGCTGAAAATCGCGAAAAACCCATTTTTGTGATCTTTAAACCGGAGTAATTTTTTTTGCACGTGCCGGATCGATGAGGACTTTTCACATTTCCTTTATAATAGTGTATTGAGCAATCCTACCAATATTCAGCCAAGTGCGAATTATTGTAACCTTACCCCTATTTTTTAGTCTAATTTGATCGGATTATTTAGTTTACCCCGGCTATAATTCGAGTATACTTAGGTATACGTACAAAATTGTATGCGAGAAAGATGTCATATAATATTACGAACCTCTTTTAAAATTTCTTTGATTTTATGACAAGAATGAAAACATAACATTAGTGCTTATAGATATAATCTGGTCAACGACTTTATTTACATTTTAATACGGCCATTGAACGTATTGCATAGTGCATTGCAGAGTGTTATCATATTTTGTTGTAATTGCAATTAATTAATATGACAGAGGAGTGTTCTCGGCCTAGTCCAGACAATATCGTTGAATTTTTACCGTATCTCTGTTATACAATGCAAGCACCGTTCGGCGTTAAATTAAAAACTCGTATCGTGGGCAAGTTAAACATATTAAAAATCTAACTTAATAGTGGCATTGCGCAAACTGTTTTTATTAATTTTTTAAATTTCCACAGAAGAATATGTGAGCGTTATTGATAAGGCTAAAAAAACTAAGAAAGACAAATCCACAATGAATGCTCTTCAGGATCCGGAGCCAGGAGATACGACAGCTTCGGACATGCAAGAGGGCGGCGTGGGGCTAGTAGCGATGACGGCGCTATACAATGCAAGCGGCCGTCTCGTGGAGCTGCTGGTTAACCGATCACCCGTGCCCACGATGCTAATACGCGTGCTGACGCTCTGCCTGCCTTTCCAGCCGCATCTCTACCGCCTTACAGTGTGCAATGGGGTTTTTGAAAGTAAGACCCTCGCGGCGATCAGTCAGCTGTTAGTACAATCCCAAATCACGGAGCTATACCTGAGCGACTCTCCAGTGCCGGGCCACCGCTTCGGCCAGTTGCTAGCATTAGAAACTCGACTCCAGTGCCTCAGCCTCGATCGCTGCGGCCTGGACGACGATGACTGCATCGAAATCGCGAGTATGCTGTCTCATCCGAATCCAGCCTCGCAGACCCTGCTCGTCCTTTCTATGGGCTCCAACAATATTTACAATCGCGGTGCCGTAGCGCTAGCCGTTATGTTACGCAGCAATCGCAAGTTACGCTACCTGAATCTCTCAGGAAACCAAATTTCGAATACGGGGGCTGCAGCCATCTTCGGTAGCCTAATGGAGTTTCCCCTGTCCCACACGGATATCGTATCGAAACGTTTGCGAGTACTTCAATATCTTAAATTGCGAAAAGAAGTCTACGCTAAATGCTACGACGATTTAATCGCAACCGCGAGCGACAGTAAGTCTGAGGCGCGACGAAAGCCAACGACACGACCGAAGTCGGTGCCGACTGGGGCATCTCACTCCCCGGACGATATTGCCGCCAAAGCTGACGTCATGACCACCCATCTTATTGGGCCCTTCAACGAGCCGTTTGGCTGCGAGGTCACGTTTAAAAAAGAGGGCGCCGTGTACTCGTATGGCAACTTGTGCCTGTCCTATCTGAACATGTCATACAATAATTTAAACCATCCGAGCGCGGTAGCGTTAGCAGAGGCAATACAAGCCCAACAGAGGATCAAGGCGCTGACTGCCACGACAGAGGTGGGGCTCGTACGCGTACAATTAGAAGGCAACCCACTGCCTGCAGATACCGATGAGCTGGACACTGTGCAAGCGATGCTTGACCGTGCCATGCTCAGCGGAAGTAAAGGGCGTAAGAGCGAGAAATTTTCAGGTAGGTTGACCAGGCGTTGAAGTCCTTATATAAACCAACTAGAGATAGATGACTACAAAACACTTGCGACAAGAACATAGATAAGGAATGTAATATTATTAGTCAATGCTACAGAAAATTCAGTTTCTCTTCGCTTTTATGAAACAGAATTTTAAAATAATTATATATTGTATGTGCTTAAAAATATATGTATAGTTTAATGATTTCCTGGGCTTTTTTTCATAGATAATAGATATAGCTTGTTTCACAAGATTTTAAAAAATCTATGGTGTATCTTTATCCAACCAAAGGATCTTATCCGTACAGCGTTATCTACGGTGTGCTTTTTTAGTGTAACATAATAAAACTTTTCTTAGAATGAGTAGTGACCTACAGGTCCAAATTTCCGCCCTCGCCTCTACAATTGCCACGTCCTAGATTTTTACAATCCAACAATTTCGTTGCAATTGGACATAAAATAATTTTTGTTATTGATTTTTTATCATAAAATTATACCACCCATAGAACAGACACATCGTGTCCTCATAACATAATTAATTAAATATAGTTAAAAGTAGAAATATATCATAAATAGCAATAATAAGGCAATATTAGTGAATTGTCCATCTCTGGAAGTGATAGGTGCTTTATGGAGTACGGAATATATACAAATAGTTCGACTTTTCAAAACTGATTTTGTGTTGGTGACTATAAATTGTGAACTAAAAAAAAAACAAACTTTGTGCAAGTGAACTGAGATCCCAGATTGACAGTTTTTTCTGTCTAATACGTGTTTATTTTGGATCAACGACCGTTATTGTGAGTTGCTTAAATATAAAGTATAAGTACTGAAACGTACATTACTGTGAAGAGCATTTATTGCAGTGCAATTTTTACTGAGACATTTTTAAAGAGAGCATTTATTGTTGTGCAATTACGGAAATATATTTAATAATAATATAAAGTAACTAATCTAACTAATTGTCAATAGAGGGCAGTGTCCGCAAGATTGTTTTCGTAAATGCGAAAATAAGCATACCAGGGTGCAAAATAAATATTACATAGTAAACAAAAAAAAAAAAAACTTCAACCGGTGATACCAACTACCAACCAGTGCTGCTAACTTAGTGTTGCCAACTAAAAATCGATTTTACACACACGTACTAACGCTAACTCACAGCCATGGAGAAACAGCTGGCACGTCTACTAGAAAAAATAATGGAAATTGACGAGAAGCTGAATAAAAACAAAAAGGATACTAGGGACGAATTTCGTGAGCAAACAACTGCCCTCACCAAAAGCCTTACCCAAAGTATGGCGTCGACAATAGAAGAAAAACTGAAACCGTTGGTAGAAGAGAATAAAATACTTAAAAACGACGTGGCAATTATGAAGAATAAGATGCAAAATCTGGAGAGAGAAGTCAGAAAAAATAATTTAATACTCCACGGAGTAGAGGAAAACGAAAGCAATAATGCAGAACTCCTACAACTGGTCCTGAAGGTCCTTAACGAGGTGGGTAAAGATTGCGAGTTGGACAACTTTGATAAATGGGAAATAAGTGAAGCTCGTAGACTTGGCTCTATAGTCGACCAGAAACGCAGGCCTATTCTCATAAAGTTTACTCTAGCATGGAGAAAAATAGAAATCTTAAAAAACAACAAAAGATTCCCTGCAAACATATACGTGTCTGAAGACTACCCCAAAGAAGTACTGCAGAAGAGAAAAGAATTAAAGTCCCTACAACAAGAAGAAAGAAAGAAAGGAAATCTGGCTCTCATCCGATATGATCGGCTCATAATAAAGGAAACAAACTCAACCAAGGCAACTGAGAAAAGGAAGCGCTCACCATCTAAAACACCAACGCAATCTGACTGCTTTGAAGGTACAAGGCAGACGGAGCCAAAGAAAATGATTGTAACCAATGCATTTGAAAAAATGATACGCCATAGAACAAATTCTATTTCAGAAACATCTAACCAATAACATTTAGTACACAGCGGTCCCCGGAATCAAAACAAAAATAAAACCAAAGAACAAATACAAACAACCAACAAAATATACCTTTCCCCAAGCCGGACAGCGGTCTCCGTGGGGAAGCGCGACCGCAGCCCTCCAGCTGACCCTCGAGAGAGATCTCTGAAACTCACATTGGAGCAAACAAACCGGCCAAAACCCAACCTACCAAATCCAAACCCACCAAAGCCCAACCTACCAAAGTCTAAGCAACGAAGTCAAATAAACACCAATATTTATATCGGCACGCTCAACGTACTAACACTAAGAACCTGCGATCGACTTATGGAACTAGAAGAGGCGCTCAAGAACATTAAATGGAACATTCTAGGCCTTAGCGAAGTCAGAAGACTAGGAACAGAAATCACTGAACATGACGACTACATTCTATATTCTATTGGAGAGACAAAAGGACACTACGGAGTAGGCTTCATGGTCAGAAAGGAACTCAAGAACAGCATACTAGAATTCACAGGCATCTCAGAAAGAATAGCAATCCTAAAAATAAAGATAACAGGATACAGAGAACACTGTACCTTGATACAAGTGTATGCACCAACAGAACAAGCAGAAGAAGCCACAAAAGACTCATTCTATCATCAACTATCCAAAACAATAGATGTAACAGAAAAAAACTTAATAATTATGGGAGACTTCAATGGGAAAATTGGCAAGCAAAGATCAGGAGAAGAAAATATCATCGGCGAATACACCATAGGAAAGAGAAATAATAACGGAGAACGACTAGTAAATCTGAGTCACGAAAACAACCTGGCTATCCTCAACACATTCTTTAAGAAAAAACCTAGCAAAAAATGGACCTGGAAGTCACCAGACGGTAGCTACCATAACGAAATCGATTTCATAACAAGCAATCAACCCAAAGCTTTCAAAGACGTAAAGGTAATCAACCAGTTCAACTTCTACACCAACCACCGAATGGTCAGAGCAACCTTACACTCCAAAAACCAGATTAAATCTAGGCAACGCTACAAACAAGTGCTACCTTCTGAGGAATACACCCTTACTACCAAATTAGACGCAAACCATCTGCTAGAATCGCCGAACGCAATGCAGGAAAGATACAATAAAGAAATAAACAGAATGTATCAAGCTAAAAAACCAAAACAACAGACGAAGGAAATATTAAGCACACAGACCAAACAACTAATTTCGGAAAGAAAATAATTATTCAAGAACAAAAAGGATAAAGACATATTAAAAGAAATAACAAGGATCAGCAAAGCCCTAAAAGAACTACAACCACCTAAACAATGGATACCAAGACTCAAAAAACAGGACAAAAACTTAGTTACAAATAGAAAAACAATACTAGATACTGCAACATCCTTCTTTAAAGAACTGTACTCATGTAACAACAATTCCGAAACATATGCCAACCCTGACCCAGAACACGAAGAACCTATCCCACCTGTTTTAGAAAGGGAAGTCGAATATGCAATCCTGACACAGAAAAATGAAAAATCCCCTGGCCCCGACAACATAACAAATGAGACAATCAAAATTGCACTTCCGGACACACTAACAACATTAACAAATCTATTCAATGAAATATTGGATACTGAATACATACCTACACAATGGACACAAAGCACAATAATCCTAATCCACAAGAAAGGAGACAAAGAAGACCTTAGCAACTATCGTCCTATCAGTCTTATGTCCAACGTGTATAAAGTCTTTGCAAAAATCATTCTCAACCGCATCACCAAACAACTTGACGAACAACAACCTATCGAGCAAGCCGGATTTCGGTCTGGATTCTCCACAATAGACCACATGCACACCTTGAAGCAAATTGTCGAAAAGTGCCAGGAATATGGATATCCCCTGTATCTGGCTTTTGTCGACTACAGCAAAGCTTTCGACTCTTTGGAGCACCCATGCATTTGGAGAGCGCTAAAAAACCAAGGCATTGAAGGGAAATACATTAGACTCATCGGAAATGTCTACAGCCAGTGCTCGGCCAGGGTGAAGCTGGAGATGCTGGGAGAATCATTCCCACTCAAAAAAGGAGTCAGACAGGGAGACCCTCTTTCGCCTAAGCTCTTTACTAGTGTGTTGGAAGAAGTCTTCAGAAACCTACACTGGGAAGATTGCGGTATAAACATAGATGGAGAAAGGATCAACCATTTGAGATTTGCAGATGACATTGTGCTCATAACTGACAACCCGAGAACACTACAAACTATGATCGAAGAACTGGCAACCAAAAGCAAAGAAGTGGGTTTAACAATGAACAAATCAAAAACAAAAGCCATGACAAACAGAACACCAGATACTATTATCCTAGAGAACGAAAACCTAGAATATGTGACAACCTACATATACTTGGGACAACTCATCTCCATGACAGAACAAGCCCATCAGGAAATAGAGAGAAGAACCTCAAATGCCTGGAAAAGATTCTGGTCATTAAAACACATCCTAAAGAATAAAGAGTACCCACTTAGGATCAAAAGGAGCATCTTCAACACCTGTATCTTACCTATCCTAACGTACGGCTGCGAAACTTGGACCTAAGCAAGTCACAAGTCAAAAGCTTGTGACTTGCCAGAGAAGTATGGAAAGGAGCATACTAGGTTACACACGGAATGATAGGAAAAGAGCTGTAGATCTCCGAAGGATCACCAACTGGGAAGATGCAATGACCAGAGCCAAAAGGCTTAAATGGAGATGGACAGGACACCTGCTCAGAGGCCAGAGAGCAAAATGGTCGAAAAAAGTCACCCAATGGACACCTCGCTACAACACCAAGCGAAAGAGAGGAAGACCATGTGCCCGGTGGGCTAACGACTTAAAAAAAGCCACTGGTCCTCTGTGGCAAAGACTTGCCAGGGATAGGAAGGAATGGAAACAGTTGGAGTTGGGGCCTTTGTGCCACAAAGGCAAGCTATACAAGAGGACAGCTGTGCTTGTTAAACTTTTTTCTTTTTTTGTATACATTTATATTTTGTTCTCTTGTATTAGTTAAAAATAAAGGCTTTGAATCTTGAATCTTGAATCTATACCACCCAGTTCGAATCCTCCAACCAGTTACTACTGGTCTGTCATGTATAAGTTGATAGGGGGAAGAGGAAGATAGGGGGAAATACATTTTCAGCAATTGGAGGTGGATTACTGCAGTGGGGGCGGTGAACTATCTGTCTTACTTTAGAATATGGAAGTTTGCTACACCGAATGTAGGTACAATGATAAATGAGAGGGGGTTGGGTGTTAAATGTCACCGCACTTTTTTGATGATACTAATTATGTAGGAGTCTCGGGGGACCTTCATTGGAACACCTCCAAGTGATTTTTGCTGCGGAAACGCGTCTAAGTATTTTTACAAAAATATTTAAAGTTTTGTGTAATGTATTGAAATTTGTAAACAATCCACCATTTTCTACTTTTCTATTGGTTATAAGAAATGTGATAACAACATCAGAAAACGTTAAAATCTGTTTGATTTCTAATATTTAAAGGTAGCAAAAAAAATATCGGATCCCAAATTTGCTCCAGCCAGCCTACTCAGCCTGCTGGTAAATCCGCCACTAATACTACACTTCCAATTAGTTACAAAAACAGATATTGGGCTTGATGTTTTCAGGCGCTGACTCGCAATGTATATTCTCTTTGCGTCTATGTTTTATGGTTTTGGACTTAACATAAATTAAAGTTTTTAATAATGACACTGATTTGTCAATATTTTGCGGATTTTTGTACCGATTATTAAAACATATTTATAATTTTATTAAAATAATTAAGTTTTGAAGTTATGAGTGAGGATAACCAATGTACTCCCCTCAATCTCGTTAACTTTTTACCTTATGCTTGTTATCAGCTCCAAGCGCCATTCAGTGTTGATGTATCTACTAGAATTCTAGGTAAACGGCTATTTAAATTTTTATCATGAATAAGTCCGATATTGCGTTTATATATAAAATTTTCCGTCTACTTCTTTCAGAGGATTACGTGAATCAGGGCGATAAGACAAAGAAAACAAAAGCAGAAAAGTCAACGGCAAACTTAGGGTCGCAAGCGCAAGTATCAACTTCGGAAAAGAAGGAAACCCCTGTACACTTTAGAAGCAGCGGCAACAAAGATACTGTCTTTGTGACAGTCGTGTTGAATACACAAGGGCGAGTCATCGAGCTCGAACTGATAAACACTATATTGCCAATATATTTTCTCAAAATTGTCGAGCTGTGTATTCCATTCCATCCCCATATTTATAAAATTACGTTGCGATCGTGTCCTGTCAGTGAAAAAACGATCTATGAGCTCTCAAGTATATTATCCAAGTCTCAATTAACTGAACTTTGCTTAGATAAATCCCCGCTAGCGCACTGCAACTGCGCCGCAGTTCTTCAACATCAAACTTATTTAAAAAATCTAAGCCTAAACGATTGCGACTTAACTGATGAAGACTGTGAGGCCTTAGCTGTCTTCCTCAAGCATCGAAGGCCCCCCTGCCAACTGCAACTACTGTCATTGGCCTTCAACTTAATCAAAGACCGAGGTGCTGTAGCCCTCGCCAGTATGTTACGCTCTAACCGTCATTTGCGGTATCTTAATCTCGCTGAGAACCAAGTAACAGACACCGGTGCTCTTGCCATCTTTAATAGTTTAATACAGTTTCCTCTGACGCAAGATGAAATTCACTATAAACGTTTACATAATTTCGAATACCTAAAGCTATATAGGAATTTGTACGCAAAATTCTACCAAGAAGCGGTCGCGACTTACAACGTAAAAGTATTGGACGACCGCAGCGGGGGACGCAAGAAAGTTGCAGGACCAGTATCATTGGCGGTTAATCAGGCGCCAAACGTGGTCGAAATCATCTCGAAGGCCACCGCAGCCACCCTGAACTCAATAGGCCCCAACAACAATCCCTTCAGTGAAACTCTAAACCAAGATGGCCAGTTGCACTCCATCGGGAACACAAGTCTTGCTTACATAAACATTTCCCATAACAACATAAGCGTTATAAGTGTGTTAAAGTTAATAGAGGTCTTGCGCTACCAGGACCACCTTAAAGAGGGTTTAGTGCGCGTAACGTTGGAGGGAAACCCATTCCCCGCCAGCTCGCCCGCTCTAGTGCAGTTGGCAGAATTGCAGCTCCGCGCTGTCGCCCGCGTGGGGCTCGCTGGGCTCGGCAAGGCAGACAGGAAGATCACGCGCAAACGATGACCGACAAGTTCTAGTTTAGATAGTTTTACGATATTTCAGATAATTGTTAAGTATTTAGATAGTTTACTTTTAATTATTTAGTTTTGTAGGAAATGAAACTGTTACTATAGATAATTTTAAACGTTTATTGTTCATAATAAAGTATAACACACAGATTTATCATTTATATGTTTAATTGCTCGTTCAGACACGGCGGGAACCGCGCGATTTCAAAATCACATGGAAATCGCGCGGGTCTTATTTGTATGAGTTATTAAGTAATCGTTCAGACATACCCGCGCGGTTTCCGCAACCCAACCGCCAGAAAATAGAATCGCGATACTCCCTCGCGGTTCTATTACTATGAAGATCTTACTCAGCGTTCATTAGCATTGCGGGCACCGCGCGATTAACACGTCATAACAAGAGCACCGTGAGTTATTTATTGATGAAGTGGAGAGTTTTTCTTCTGGTAACACGCTTGCCCTCATATGTGTTTCAGAGCTTGAAATATCTTACCTGATTTGTTCAATGAGTTCATCAAAAGATTTTATTGACATTCTCAAATAGTCAAAAAAATTTCGCTCAAACATTCTTAAATTGGGATATAGTGTTACTATCCTCTTAAGATCCTCTCTGAATCTGCGTTTTCTTTATTTTCTGTATCAACCACTGACACGTTAGTTACTCTTCGACTTCCATCTTGAAACTGATCGCTAACTAACCGCCACTGTTTGAACAGTCGCCATTTTTGCGGTTCCAACCGCACGATCTGACAATCGCGCGGTTCCCGCTGTGTCTGAACGAGCACTAATAAGTAGTCTACTGTGGAGGAGCGGGTGGTTCGAAGTGTGGGCGTCGGGCAGGGGCTCGCTTTAATCGCGTGGCTCGCACAAGTTCTGGGGTTGGAGGCCGCCTAACGGGTTGGGTCGATGCCATGCGTAGGTGCGCGTATAGCGGAATCTGTACAAACAACATCTATATATTTTCTGATCACGGAAACTCCATTACTAATAAGATTGTATACTTAAAAATAAATCAGAGTCACAAAGATAAGGGAGCGTCCAAGTATTACGTAAGGAATTTTGGAGGGGGAACCTTTTGCAAAACGTTACGATGCCGGGCGGGGATTGAATTACGCGTTATTGTTAATATTATTCGACTTTCCAGTACTTTACACCACATAATGGTAACTTTTAAGTAGAAAGAGGCACTAGGTGGTCACGAAACGTTTTACTATACTTGGTTACAGTACTTGTACTCGGGTACAGAAAAACGTTACGGCGCGTTACACGGGCGATACGGGGTCTATAATCTCCAAAAATTGCGTGACGTAATACTTGAACTATCCCTAAGTACAGCCTGGGCTTGTACAAAAATAATAATAGCTACCGTTTGCAGTGAATCGTCGAGACGAATAGTCTGGTGTGCATCGGGACGCTTGGGCAGCGCGAAGTAATCTCCCAGCAACGGCGGCGGTGGAGGTTCACCGAAAGTGCGCGTGCGCAGCTCCAGTTCCGTGATATCGCGAAGCTTGTCTATCTCCACCTGCCCTGGCACGTAGCGAGACACCCATCCTCCTCGCCACACCTGTCAAAAAGAGCATTAGGACCATACAAAAGGCATTGGAAAGAAATAGTTGTTTGTGCTATTTCGTCGAATCTCTTTATTAAAGTAGGTAAATATAAACACAGCACAGTGATGATGTTACCTTGAAAGTAGTGAAGCTGGCGACCTTTTGAACATCTGGAGGGAAGCGCGTGTCCGTGAGCGACCACGGCACGAAGCTCCCCAACGTGCCAACGTATTCACCTGACAGCCGCCATGCGCGAACGCTGTAGTCTGACGAACCACTGCAAAAAATAATTACTATTAGAAGAGAAGGCTGTATTTGTTAAATCGACGGCATTACTGATGATCGGGATACTGCAGGCAATATTGTGTATGTGATTATTTTTAACAACTAAATAATTATTATTATTTATCGCCACGGTCACATAGCGCGCATGGACAAGAACCGATGGACCCGCCCCTTTGAATGGAGACCTCGTCAGAAAATAAGACCGCGCGGCCGCCCACCGGCTAATTGGACTGAGGACATCGTCAAGGAGGTTGCCCCCCAATGGAAGCAGAGAGGCCAGTGCAAGCCGTACTGGAAGAAAGTGGAGGAGTCCTACGTTCAGATATAGACCAAAAAAAGAGGCTGAAGATGATGATGATCATTAATCGCAAATTAAAAAAAAAACTGAATTAAATTATTGCACTCTCACTTTGAGAATTACAGATTCAATTTGCGGAAAGGGTAGCAGCTAGTTTTGTACATGTTTAGCTCGATTAAATGTCGGTTAGGGGGCGTTCAAGTATTACGTAACGAATTTGGGGGGGGGGGGTCCTTTTGTAAACGTTACGATGCGGGACAGGCATTGAATTACGCGTTATTGTTAATTAAAATTTTCGACTTTCCAGTACTTTACACCACATAATGGTATAATATGTTAGGTATAAAGAGTCACTGGGTGGTCACGTAACGTTTTACTATTGGGTAAAGAAAAACGTTACGGCGCGTTACATGGGGGGGTCAATAATCTCCAAAAATTGCGTGACGTAATACTTGAACGCTCCCCTATACCTGAAGAGTAACTCCAAATGGTCAACGTAGGCGAGACTAGTGACGCAGCGCAGGTGCGCCTTGTAGCTGTTGAGTAGCAGAGGCAGCGGTTGGTCTCTGACGCATCGCTTGGCGCGTCCTTCGATGCGATCCCGCCAAAGGAACGGAAACTTCAGCCGCAACTTTGGCATACTGATGTGCGTCTGTCAATAAAGTCAGTTATAATAGTTCAACGTCTGTTTTAAATTATTTAAAGCATTCTTAGTATAAACATTAATATTATAGAAGCAATAAATGTTTGTGCTAAAAACATGAGCTTGACTAATTTAAAAATAAGCGGCAGTACAGGATTGTTTTAATAATATAGTAAACTATACTACAGTGCAAATGTATGGACAATCTATCAAAAAATATACTCTAAAGCTTAGGTTTCCTAGAAAAGCGGTTCCGTTAACTAACGGCCCGTCATTTTACGGTTGTTAATAATGGCCGTCTTTACTTTTTAACATAATGCAAAAATACATAATTTTCACTCGTCCACTCATTGTATTAATTAAATATGGGCACCGCTACACGCGAAAACGTTGAACTAATGCTTATCACCGCTATGACGGCCGTCATGACAAATGACAACACCGCTATTTGACGTTACGGTTACAACGTTCTCTAGAAAACCTACTCCGATGTTATTTATAGACGTATGGGTGACGTCACCCAACGTTACATTACGGCACCGCTTTTCTAGGAAACCGTAGCTTTAGGACAAATAAAATCTGAAATTGAATAATCAAGGTGAAAGAATAGCAATGATAGTATCGTTGTATGGAAAACTTAACTTGGAAATCATGCATCATTCGAATTAGTAGTACATTACACAAATTTAACTATGCGTTCGGTCTGACAAAACCTACTATTTTCGTAGTGACGTATTACTAGACAAAACTATAGAATAGTTGCGCTAAGGATACTACTTATTACCTTTTCATGGGTGAGGTAGTTAGTCATGAGCCACACTTTGATATAGCCAACAGTGGTGCCGGTGAATAGATAGTTATTGTCGACATCAGTCGTAAAGGCAGACACGTAGTCACCGGCAGTGTGAATGCCCTGAAACGCACCCTGGATCCCACCAGCTGGATGCTCCGACCAGCATTGCACTTGCCCGTTTTCCAGCGACAGCATCAGAGTCGCTGGTAACAAGTTTTATCTTTACATAGCATAAAATAAATTATCATCAAAATTTTTCTCTTTTGCATTAGACAAAACGCTTGTTCAAGTTTATAAACAATTCTAAAATCGTATAAACTAATATCAAATCCAATATATAAAATTCTCGTGTTACAATGTTAGTTACCATACTCCTCCGAACCGGCTTGACCGATTTTTATCAAATTTTATATGCATATTCAGTAGGTCTGAGAATCGGCTACTATGTATTTTTCATACCCTTAAGTGATAAGGATAACCCCTAACATTTTATTTTTATTTTTTGGACGAAATTTTTTTTTTATAATGTGCCATTAAAAAATACATACAACTCTAAATTTTCACCCTTCTACGATCATTCATTATTGTAGATACAGTTATTTTTATTGGACTAAAAAAATGTTTCCTAGAAATACATGGCAAAACAACGTTTGCCGGGTCAGCTAGTTTTATTTTTAAATTTTTGAGTAAGTTAATTTTCTTTCTTGTAATCTGTGTAAAATAACTTAAGATTTATATTGTGAGGCTAACCAACGTGCATGTGCACGGGGCGTCTCTGCAGGAAGACCATAGCGTGTACGGCGAGTTGTCGCATCACTTGCGCACGGGCCGGTAAGCTCACCGCAGAAACGCGTCGAGCGCGGGCCTTCTCCATCGCAGACGCCGCATCGATTACCGAATCACGCGCACCACCCATGCTTCACATACAATTTTAAAATATTCAAGATAAATTTACTTTAAACTCGAAGCTAGCTAAATTTACTATTTAAACTCGAAGGTAGCTAAATTTTCTATTTAAACTCGAAGCTAGCTAAATTTACTATTTAAACTCGAAGGTAGCTAAATTTTCTATTTTAACTCGAAGCTAGCTAAATTTACTATTTAAACTCGAAGGTAGCTAAATTTTCTATTTTAACTCGAAGCTAGCTAAATTTACTATTTAAACTCGAAGCTAGCAAGATCAGTTGTTCCCAACCTTTTTTGTGCCATACATATTTGAATTTGAATTGTTTTAGGAAACTTAATTGATAGGTTTAGGTAAAATTCAAATTCCAAATTTTTTCATTATATGTTTTGACAATCAAATTGCCCCCCTGTGGAGAGTCGGCCCCAATTTGGAAAACACTGGTCTAGATGGTTACAACTGCTCTATTCTTCTTTAAAAAAAAAATATTTATGATTTCTCTGTCAATGCTGTATTTTAAATAAATAAGGACGATTCTAATAGCATTCAAAACTGAAATGAAAATTACAACAACTCCAAAGGACTTTCGCATTTATGAGTAGGTCTCGTAGAATTGTATAAGTTTACATTAGGAACAAAATTCTTGGATGATAGATTTATCGTGTAAGATTTATAGCCCTTAGATAAAACCAAGATGTTGAATAATTTGTCAAATGCATGCTTTAGTACCGGCTTGCACAATGATAGGTCGGTGATAGGTGTTCGTGTTATTAGATAACGTATATAAACCTAGGTCGTCGTAGTATAGAAGAGCCACGATGCGCAGATGACCCTGCAGCGGCGTGAGGGGAGGCAGCACGTTTGCTATACTGCATCTTGATACGCAGCATCGGTTCCGTGCATGAAAATCTCCTACAATATAGTCCAAATTAATTTCTTACATACAAGAGATCTTTTTCTTGGCAGAAATTAAAAAAAATCCTTTTTGTTCGGTGTTTGAAAAGGTGACACGCTCCTACAATTCGCCGACGAAACAATAATTGTTTCAGCTTACTAGAAGGCTTCACCTACTTGCATATATAACTTCCCAAGGGCGATGGATGAATCTGTCTCATTCCCCATGTCCTATAGTGGTTAAGGTTTTCAGCTACACTGTTAAAGTATAATTCTTTATCGCTTGTTAATATCATTTTCTGGTTTAAAGTACAACATATTTTCATTATTGGACTAGCACACTCGGCCAAGCTTTGCGGTGGCTAAAGTTTTTGTTATATTACATAGTAGTAAACTATTAAAGGGAAACGGTAGGAGTACACCAGTCATGGGGACCACCACGGTGGTTATGCCATTAAATTGTAGCTTATGTGAAACGTTGGTACTTTCAACACAGCGCCATCTGTTAGAATTGTGACTGTTAAATAATAAAGAAATAATTTGCAATAAAATAATATTACGGGTATAAATTAAGATGTAAGCTATCCTTTCTTTTAGGTTAGTTCAAACTGCACACGGTGTGCAAATTTGATTGAGATCGGTTCGGTAGTTTAGGAGTCCATCGCGGACAAACAACGTGACACGTAATTTATATATATTAAAGATATTTTTATTACCGATACGGTTGTCCAGTCTCCAATTTCCAGAATATCAGCTCTGAATTGTATGACGAAGTAGCGAGGGTCATAGGAGATCGCGCGGCAGCAGCTAGCACGTCATCAGTGTGCCGCGTCTCCCACGACTTTCCTGTACGCTGGGTCCCACCTTCCTCGAATTCTGTTACGTGCCGATTCCAACCCACAGCCAGGATTCTACCGAGAATCCATAGCTCTTAAAACGATTCAACTTGACTGTGTATATGTGATCTAATATAAAACTCCTACTCAAAAAGTGTTGAAATCCAACAAGCTCAGACTTTAAATTCATTTAAGAATCTTCTTTTTGAGAATTTTTATTCTACCTCGTAATAAGCTACTTATATAATATAATTCACCCTAAGATTAGCTTTAACTTTTTTATTCTTATTAATTTTTTTAGACTTTAGTATTGGACAATTCTGGTGTTATATGTACGTTTATGGTTTTTTTGGTAATTTAGTTTGGCACTTCTTGTACTTAAAAATTCTATAATAAAAGAAATACCTACTTGGGTTTACCCTCAGTAGGTATTTTTTTTATTATTTTTCTATACTAGGACTGCCGGGAAAAAATCACTTGGTAGCCATAAGGCTAACAATTTATGTAATGTATGTTTAAGGTATATAAGTGTAAATAAATGTGTGCAAACACACACCGTCCTTCCACCCAGAAACAGTTGGTCACTTCACACATGTGCTCTATCGTCATCTCCTTCAAACACACTCCCGTATTGAAGTTCCACACCTGCAACACCACTTTACTTATATTTATTTACTTACTATACATATCAAAACAAACCGCGTGTAAAACTCAATCAATCTATCCAAAAACTATTGTTTGATAGTACAATTAAAACCAAAGCAACAGTTTACGCGTCTTCTGTAAAGAAATGTAAACTCAACCCACCTTAAGCGTCCCATTCCTTGCACCGGTGAGCAGCAACTGGTCACCGGGATCGAAGCAGGCTGCCGTGATCTCAACCGGGATCAACTCACCGTGCAGAAGTCGTGTATGCGCCTCTCGGATGAGCACGTTGCGTTTACCTACACACTTCTTATTCAAGCTACTTCGACTCACGTTTATAAGTTCATTCATCTTCTATTTAACATGTAAACAATATGATAAATACAGAAATAATAATGAAAATTACAGTAAATATAATTTGTGAAAACATTTTACAGAAATTAATTTGAAAATAGCGCATGAATCATGTAAAGTATATGTCACCGTAAAATTGTAAGCACCGTTAGATTGTAATCTATCTCGCGAGATTGTAAACTGTCGAAAGATTGTCAACTCACGTACTGCTTACAATTTAACGTCTTATTATTCGGTAGATGGTAATCTATCGAAGTGAAACCGTCAAATTACAATATAAATTGTCAAATTGTTAACCGATTGTTCCGAAGGCTCTACGAAAGCAAACGCAATCCAAAAGATAAGCCTAACCAGTGAGAGGATCCCAGTTGATGATGATGCTGTCCATACCACAGGTAATGATGACCTTAAAGAGTGGGTTGTAGAGAATGCGTGCTACAGCTCGAGAGTGTGTGAACCCGTCAGTGTGGTGCGGATTGATCTGTTCGTCCAGCACCAATACGGCTATTTTGATGGCAGCTAGAATCAACTCGCGTGTTGCGCTGTTATAAACGCATGAGATGGGCGTGCGCTCTCCCACCTGAGCCGGAATGTCGATGTACGTCTGTGACAACATTAAGATTAATTTGGTACAAGAAACTTAAATACTACACCATTTCAATTTGCTTTTTAGTCGTATCAAATCACACTCATTTATTTATATAGGTAACACAATGTACACTTATGAACATCAAAAAAGAAATATACACTAAATGCTTCTAATTTTACATTTACTGCTAATTCCTAAATCAAGGGCGTAGAACGAAAGAGAAGAACTGGCAATAAACTCTCCGCCACTCTTTTTAATCGCCAAGTTTTTTGTTTTACACAATGTTTGTAAGGAGCTGCAACCAACTTAATAATAATATAAAATAAATTAAAAACAAAAATCTGTCCTCTATCAGCAGGAGGCATGGTGATATAGGAGCACGCACTTACATTCTCGTGGGGAACAACGCGCAAAAATAAATCGAAATAACTAACATTAGGGCCGATTTACATTATCTTAGTGTTTAGGAGAGTATTTTAGTACAACTTGAAAGGCAAGTTCTTTAGTGCTATAGTGCGTTGCGAGTGAACGTTTACATTTCTTCCAGTAGAGTATGATTACAGCGCCACAATGAACGCGCAACGACGTCGGCAAATACGCTCTATTCTACGCAAAATACTAACTGTAGTTATAGAACAAATAGAAGACGAGATTTTATTCGAAATAAATAAACTAAATATAAATAGTAAATAAAATAGCTTCTTTTAAGGAAGTGTATGCCGAATGCCTAGCTTGTTTGTTCTTGTATAAATTGTTTTTAACGTTCCACAAACATTCGTGAACAACATATTCAGACACAAATTTGATAGTTGTATCTTCCGACCATTTAGCCATTTTTAAAAATCAAAAAACACGCACGCTTTTCACGGCACTTGTGCACGCTCCTAAAAATTTTACTAAATTACGTGTTTACACACAACGAGGGAAGATCTCGGGGGAAGCGCGGGCGCGGGAGGGGTATCACTTGAAACAAAAATAAAAAGCGATTATATTTTGATTCAACTTGAAAGTCAAGTAGAACCGTACTAAAGCAAGTAGCGTTTACATGTTTCAACTAAAGTACTATCCTAAAGCACTCTCCTAAACACTAAGATAATGTAAATCGGCCTTTACCGCATACACGAATTCAAGTCCGACCAGTCACCACAAGTAGCACCCGTCCACGAGTATCGTCTGTGAATCGTCGGTCTATCGTCGGTGAAACCGTTTCTTAAATTATGTTTACACTTAACGATTTTTATTTTTTACCTGTACGCAATTCTGACCCTGGACATCCCAGACCTTGATCACTCGGTCACGCGATAAAGAATATACGATGCTGGCACGGTTCTGCAACACGAGTGCGACAATACCCGCGTGATGGCCGTGCAAGGCTGCGCTGGCCTTACTGGGCACGAAAGGGTTCCAAACACGCACCGAGCAGTCTGGCCCTCCCGTCACTAGAACATGTGCTTCTTCATCGAATGCGAAGCATTGAATACCCTGACAATATTGTAATCTCAGAATAGACCCATTTCTTTTAAGCACATTTTAAATAAACAATTAGTTGAACTTAGAAAAAAGTTATGAAAAGAACTGCAATTTATTTATTTTTTTTATTTTAAGCTGGTGAAGCTTGTGTTATGGGTACTAGGCAACGGATATACATACATATTATAGATAGATATACATATAAATACATAATTAAACACCCAAGACCTAAGAACAACACCAAATGCTCATCACATCGATGTTCGCCTCAGCCGGGGATCGAACCCGGGACCCATGGATTCGCAGTCAGGGGTACTAACCACTAGACCAATGAGTCGGCAATAAAAGTGGTGTTCATAATAAACCCTATCTGGTATATAAAAAAACGTGGGCGTACTTATGTACACGCGTTAGAAGTTATACTTCTTTGGCATAACAAGATAAAAATCTTTTCAAAAGTTTTGAAAGTTTTGTGAAAAACGACATTAACAATTGAAAAAACTAAAATGTTGACTATAGCTAACTTCAGGGTGTCGGTTTTTGAAGTGAAACTTCTTTATCGAGGTTGGAAAAAATTTAGTGTAACATTTTTTCGTTACGCCGTACGCGTCACGTTTTTCGGTTACGCGTCACATGTTCCGGTTACGCGTCACATGTTCCGGTTACGCGTCACATTTGACCGTTACGCGCGTCTTTTTCTTGTACCCTACCAGGGTTGATTCAAAGAGATTCTAAACCATTAATAACAAAAATGTTTAATAACGATAACAATGATACTAAAAATTCTATTACAATTTATGAAATTCTGTAATAATCTTAGTGGTAATAAGGTAAAATGAAATAATTGTATTATTTGTATTCAAGTCTGTGATATTAAAAGCCTTTTGTTAAACTTTATCTAATTTAACTTTATTTAACCAATTTCTGTAAAGTTGCATATAGATAATTTTTCGAAAAATAAGGTCATAAAGAAGTTTCACTTTAACGTGTGTACACTAGTACACGCACATTTTTTTGTAATGGTGTGCACGCGCATCGTAAAAATTTACTCTCGTCATTTTTCCCTATCGCGCCAAAAGAAGTATAACTTCAATAAGAAAATATAGTGTTAAAATTTTGAAATAGGGTTGAAATCGAGTTTTCAACAAAATTAGTTTAATTACACGCTTTATATTAGCTTCACCTGTATGTATGTATGTATGTAACCGACTCCATTTTGACCCACATTAAACGGACAGATTTAATTCAAACTTTGTACACTTATAAAGAATCAGCGACAATACAATAATTTCATAGGTTTATCTCGAAAAAACAATGAAATTTTTTTTAAGTCCACAAAGCAATACGATTAAATTGAGACAACACGTATTGCTGCTAGGACTAAAAAGTGGAAAATAAATATAGTTTAAAAAAACTAAAAAACACGCTTTTAAAGCATATCAAACTAAAAAGTTAAAAATAATTCCTAATTTAGGCTGAAAATGGTATGAACAAAAAATACTGGTATTATTGTGAAAAAGCGTGTCGCGCTCTGTGCCATATTTTTCCTCTATCGAGCAACCCGTTTTTTTTAAACTATATTTATTTTATATTTAACTAATCTGTTTATTAAAATAAAATTGAGATAATTATTAACTTTGTCGAGACGGAACATATTATGCGTCTTGGATCCGGCGAGGTCGCACATAAGCAGTGAGTCTGGGCACGTGGCGCATGATACTATGCAATGCAGAGAAGCGTAGTACGATACTTGTCGTACCCATTCACTGTGAACTCCACGTAACTCTGTCAGCTTCATCTCTGCCAGCAGATGGGGCTGCAAAACTTTTATGAATACAATCATGCAAGTACGATTGTATACGATTTAAATTTAGGGAATAATGGTTTATCAGTATACCAACTGCTTGTTTTTTATTTCACGATGCCAACTGGCAACTAATCTCTATAGAGACTGCTTATACACGGAGAAGATACTAATCCATTACTCTTTACAAAGACTGGGGGGACCTTAGAGACCTTCTCGAACACAGTCGAACACGTTAATTACTGTACAAACGAGGCAGTTATTAGATATTAAATAATTATAACATACAGATCAGTCATCTATATCTTGGATAGTTTATAGCCTAATGTTAAGATTCAAAAAGGATTTAGAAGCAAATGGTAGCAGATATGTACCCGCCGTTGCAAGTCGATGTGTCGCAACTGCACAAGTGCTCTACCAGCTTGGTTGCGGAAAGGCCCACGATCCACGGGTGAGAATTGCAGTACACGGACGTTGCCGCCTACGTCACCGCAAATCAACGTGCATTTCTCACTTATGTCTTGGTGAAAATGGTAATACATTGTACAAATCTGAAATCCATCAATATTCTAACATTGGCGATAAACAAAACCTATTTCTTCTTGTAGCATACCTACCATATATTCCCAACTCGTGATGACAATCTTCAATGTGAAGGTTTTGGCTGTACAATCGTAAAAGCGTAAATCCCTCTCCGTAGAACTCGTGACTATTATGTTTACATCAGGCATGCATACCATGTCCGTAACCCAAGTAGTGCGGACTTTCAGATGAGCTGCGATATGCAAACTTTATCACAATAATTTAATTAATATAATTATTAGCCTAATACGGATTACTGTAGACTACAAACGCTCTAGAATATAGAAATTAAGTTGAACTAACGACTTGATGAGAAAGCCGTGCGTAAAAGTGTCATGTCAAGCGACCACCAGTTAATCATGCCATCGCGACTCGCTGTAATATAGTTCCCAGTCAGGTTGTTTGTGCTACGGTCCTTGGCAACATCCGGGCAGAAGCATATGCGAGAAATGGGATGACGATGTTGCGAACGCATCACGGTGGGTAGTCCCATTATGGGTAACTGCAGAGAAGCCCGCTCATTCTCCGGATCGTTGAGGAAGTAGCCCAGAAGTAAATGCGACACCAGCTCATCCCAATCTATTTCACCCTCTCGTGAAGTATTTATCTGAAGTTAACACAACATAATATATGAATCGAAAAGGCACGAAGTGTATTCTATAACAAATCATTCTTACTTTTAGAAATAGTATTTTGAATTCATCATCGTCGTACTCGACGTTTAGAAGCGTCCGTAGTAGGTTTCTAAATTCATTGGGCAACATTTTGTTTCTATACGCTGCTTGAAACAGTTCCTTAATCTTCACCATATCAGGTATAGCACATCTTTCGTGAAGTGGAGCATTCTTCAACTTAGTTCGAGTAATAGGTGCAGTGCTACCCTCCGATTTGGATGATATCGACATTATTGATTTTACATCCACGTCGTTCGCCATTTTTTGTCTTAAGTTATTATTTCTACAAAAAGAATTACAGACAACAGCTATTATTCAAGTAAAAAAATATAATAAACTCAATCTAATGATCGAACGTTTAAATATTTGTGATACGTCAATTCAAAGAGATTTTATATGACAATAAGCTTAATATAGTATTTCTTAAATATACTCTGCATCAATATGTACCATCTCTTTGAGGTCTTCAGTCCTGAGAATAAGAACTATTTTCTAACACAATCTGTGTGACTGCTTGATAAAACTTAAGAGATCAAAATATTTACAAATAGGTTCAAAGTACATTAACATTTTAATAGTATTGTGATTTTTACACAATATTTCAGACTTTAAATTAGCTTAACAAATTATGTAAAAATACGTATAAAAAGCTTTGATTAAAAAAGGAAATTTTTCCTAAAACATAGTGGAAATATGTCAGTGGTAGCACCGACCAAACACCACGCAGGTAGGCATACATATACATAATCAAATCAATTATTTTTAAACTTACCTTTGAACCTTTTAAATTTTGATTCAAACAAGTAAAAAAAATTGGTGCATTTCTAGAATTATATGGCAACACAAAAGCCTGTATTCCAAGTTATTATCTAATATTAATATTCTGTAATCTTAGTCTGTGCTATTTCAAAATGACAATTGACAATTTACATTACAAATATAACCAAGTCAAAACAATCAATTCGCGTATTTAGTGATTGCCGATTAATTAATTAGTTTGAAGTATAAAAGCGCATAACGAACAATTTAAGAACTATGTTTTTGACTCTTAGATTATTAGGTAATCGACATCCATCGTTCATCGCCCGTACAGTGTTTGTAAAAAACAATAACGTGGACGATGCTTGCAGACTTCTTAACAGAATTCTTGGGAAAGAAGGGATTTTAGAACAATTTAGACTAACTCGACATTATGAGAAGCCGTTCCAGGTTAGTTTGAGTCTTTATTTTTATAAATCAAAAGTATTTGTCCTCTACAAAAATCTATTTATTTACAGACTCGTCGACGAGTTAACCACGAAAAATGTAAAGCCATATACAATGAAGATATGGAAAGAAAGATCCAGTTTGTTCTGCGCAAGAACAGACACGAGCCCTTCCCTGGTTGCCATTGATAGTAGCTAAATTTATTCAACAATGTATGTAGTGTGTATATTTAAAATTAAAATAGAATAACTAGTTTTACCTCATCATTAATATTTGTTACCTATCCTTTAAATGAATATCATTCTCAAAAGGAGTTGTATATGAGTATAAAGTTAATAATTACAACCAACAAAACATAATTATTGTGCATGACACATAAGGACACATTACATTTTTCTATTGTGTGGGAAAGAAATTTAAGGAAATTATAACTGTAAGTAAGACACTGCAAAACAATTAAATAGTAACATTTATACTTAAATACAGCCTCTAGCAAAATATTTACAAAAGTATTGTCTTATAGTCATAAAATTCTGAAAAATATGGAAGCTGTTGTGACTAGAGCAAGAATTTGGGGAGCACCATATAGCCAATGGAGTATGACTTGAGCCTGGTGTCACATATATGTGAGGCATGTGTCTCGGCGCCGCACATAGAAATGATACCGATAGCAGCGATGACATGTCTTGATGCCACACCTATAGCTCAATCCACCTTGTGGTTTACCTTTGCAGTATTTTAGTCCACAAGGATACCAATTTACACAAACCTGTAAAAGTTCATTAGTTAAAAAAGAACCATAAGGTAATAAAAATTTCGATGTTTAAAAGAACTTCCATCATTCAAAAGTTTGTTAATAATATAATAGAGAAATATAACTGATCTATTTTAACCTTTTCCCAATAATTATAGGCATTTGTAAGTTAAGATATAAATTTTTAATCAATAGACAAAATGAAGTTATAATAAGTTACCTCAAAGTGACAAATACACTCGTTAGCAGAGTCTGTCTCAGCTACACAAGCAGGCACAAATGGTGAACCATCAGAAGTGTCAGATGCCAAAGCATGTTCTGGGAATGGACTTATTTCTGAGGCATATGATGAATGCTCCATTCCTGTCGGGGTTAAGATAACATGTATTGTTATTTCAATTAAAAACCTCAAGTCACTTCAACAATGATTTGAAAACAATAAGAAATACATTAACCTGGTCTAGGAGCCCATCTCGTCAAATCTGCAGCTCGCAAGTACACATGATCCTTGGCAGATGCACAGTGCCTAGCAGCAGCTGGTGATAGTAATCGTGTCACTCTACTAGCCCAGGCAGTTGCTGTAGTTTGTCTCCAGCCTTTATCCTCCTCAGCAACCCGTACAGTCCCAGCATTTTTCTAGTAAATATATGTTCTTAAAAATCTCATTTAATAAACTACAAGTTATCAATTCAACTTTATAGCATTAATGCATTGACTATGATATAAATATAGAAAGTTTTTAGGTAATTATCTAAAGCTATCAAAGTACTAAACACTTATTTCAACATAGTTTATTGAGTCTATACCTGTCGTAGTTTTGCCATAGCATCTGGTGCAATGAAGTCTGCCTGAGCAGCATGTGTAAGAAAGCATAAAGTTTGGTAACCTGACTGTCCAAGCTCTTCTTCAGCCGGGATTATAACTTTCATTGCCTCAACTTCCTTAAATACAGAATAAAAACATTAAGTACCCAATATGTTAAGCATAATATATATTATGTTTAAGTTATATTTTACTTACATTTGTAAAGTCGACTAATTGTGATACGTAAGTACCATCCAAACGTAGAAAATCGAGGGTTACTGTATCTTCAGATACATTTGCAGTAATATTTTCTTGCAAAACATCACCTCCCTGAAAATGACAATATACTGATAGAATTTAAAAACATACTTTCACTTGTAATATTAAAACTATTGGTGAAATTTACCTGATTTCTAACGTTTATCAGTAATTGTAAATTCGATGGTTTTATTAAAATTATCAAAATAATTAATGAAACGATATCACGCATTTTAATGATCTAAGAGTGAACTAAACATTAAAATTCTGCTATTTACCGGTCTAACATAAAAATACGTTCCACTTTGCATATGAAATGAAAATAATAACAAAATAATTTAAAGTAAAACGGGAGTCATTGGCCATTTGACATATTGACTGTGAGTGTGAAAACTAGAATACTGAACTGCCACAGAATAATAATGATAATCTCACCGCTGACCGTATTTAAATTCCTTCAATAACAATGTTATTGAAGGAATGCAAATGCCCGTAATATATAAGATTCAGAAACTAGCTCCTAGCTTACATAGTATCTTATACTTTTGATGTAACAGACATTAGCTTATTGCAGTAGAAATAATTTCGACTTAACAAAAATTTCTGTAAAGTTGTTTTATTTATATTCTGTGGATATTTTTTTTTAAGTTACAGAATAAGATGTGTACCTAATGCACCTACGCGCTTTCGTAGTTCGTCGTCCCTATTGTTTTCTATGTATAGACAGCTGTCGTTGATCGTTCATTTTCAGCTGATTTTTGTGTACGCTTTGTAAAACCATTGGAGATTCATAATAATACCCAAATAAACCATTAGAAAAGTGTTTTTGATTAAATTAGATAGAAATTCTCCGAAAGAAGTGTGTTGTTGGCACAAGCGAGAAAGCCTTTGGAAAAGAACAAAGAGTGATGGTGAATTGAGTGCGAGTGAAGAGCAGCGGGCGTGACGTCACGCGCGGACGAGGCCGATGCGGCGGGGATCGTGACCGGAGGCGCGCGGCGAGCACGCGCAGCCAGCCTGGCCTCCAGTGACTCGGGAGACGAGGGCCAACGGCCGCCGCGCAAGCGCTCGCGGAGGCAGTCGCCACCACCGAACATGCACCAACCGTGCACGAACGGGGCGCACCTCAACGGGGATTCTGTGCGCAATGGGGACCTGGCTCCCGCACTGCAGATGCCCACTACTGACCAGGAAATTGTCCGACTCATTGGACAGCACCTGGTCTCTGTTGGACTTGAGTAAGTGAGATTTAATTTCAACTATCAGCTACATATTTTCTTCTACATAACTTCTATGGCATGTAACAGCTTATCTATTTTAAGACACAAATATTTTAATTCTATTGAGAATATTTTCTTTGTTTATGTAAAAAATCATTTTTTTCTTCCAAGTAAACAGAGTTTAACTTACAATCTATTATCTAACAATAAAACAAAACCTGGATTGGACAATACATTTAATGGATGTCTATTCTAAAAAAATCTACATTTCTAATAATATCCTCAAACATTTCCACATACAAATAAAAGAAAACAACAGCGATTGTGTTATCTTTTCTTTTACTTACAATTTCAATCAAGGTGATAAGTGAGTCTACAACAAAGTCAGGAATTTTAAGATAATTTGTATTGTACAGCTATAATTATGTATCAATAATAATTACATTTTCTTCTGATGTTTGTATAAGTGATTTTCATTTATATTTTTAGACATAACTCATATAATATTTATATCTGTGAGAGTTGTTTGTTCATCATAAAGACACACAGAAAATGAATGTTTCAACAAAACATTCACTGCATGACTTGTAGTTATGAGAGCCAATACATGCCAAGATTAATAATATCTACAACTTTAATAATAAAAGGCTGTTTTTCATATAATATATTAGATTCTTTGTTTTTTTTTGAAGTAGCATACTTGACTTTCCACATACATAATATGTTTTGTTTGTTTTATTAATTTATTCAATTCAGTGTGTATTGTTTTATGTGTATTGATAATAAATTATATTCATCATTAAGGATGTTGAAGGCCATATCAAGGTTTAGTTGTGTGAGTGTTACATTAAATTGTAGTTATTATTAATGCTTCATTTTAATAACAATATTATATTTCTGGGTTTTCCTAATGAATTAAAACCTTATGCATTATCTTGATACATTAAGTTATAAATATATATTGGACTATCCAAATGATTCTTCTTACTATTGAAATTTGTAATGCACGTAAATGCATTTGCATTGCAATTGCTTACTTGCTGAGTACTGAAATTTCTATTGCTATTTATTATCTCCATAAAGAATTACTTGAACCTTACTTTTAAAACTAGTAGTAGTATAGATAATCTTCATTAAAGATCCCATATAATTATATTGTATGCAATTTTTATTTCAATTGTGTAGTTACATAGGACAAGAGGACAGTAATACAGTATTTATAGTTATTTCACTTTTTAGTATTATTTTTGTGTTTGTATGTAAACCAAATTTTGATATCCCAGAAAAAACGAGCGTTGTAAAACTGAACCACGCGAACCAGTTGAAGATAAAAGCCAGTCACGTTAGTACGTACGTACTGAACTAATGTTCAGACTCATTTAATTTAATTGAAAATGGTAAAAGAAAGGCGAGTTTACTGTTTTGATGTGATTTGATACGACGATTATAATTTGACAACAGACGTAGCGCGGCCCTCCTGATGGAGGAGTCGGGGCTACACCTGGAACACCCGGCGGCAGCCACGTTTCGGCAGCACGTTCTGGCTGGGGACTGGGTCAAGGCCGACCATGATCTGCGCGCGCTGCACGACCTGTTACGTGACTCACCGCATCGCGACACACACAATCTATCAGTAAGCTCAGCACTATTTGCTACTTCTGCAAAGAAATAAGTGTAGCGTAGTCCTAAAACTCTCATGACAATTTTAATTTGATTAATAAACAAGTCGACATCACTTTTTATGCCTTTCAAAATATACTATACAAAAGATACTCGATAGTACATAATAATAAACGAATCAAATCGACTTATAAAATGTTTTTGTAATCTCTATTGTGTAGGAGATGAAATTCGTGGTGCTAGAGCAAAAATATCTAGAGCATCTCGAAGCAGGCCGTGTGCTGGATGCGTTGCACGTGCTGCGAAATGAATTGACTCCGCTGCAGCACGACACGCCGCGCGTGCACAGATTGTCCGCGCTCATGATGTGCGCCGACGCAGGCGAGCTACGAGCGAGAGCGCAGTGGGCCGGCGGCTCTACCTCGAGGGCAGCGGTGTTGGCCCGCGTGCAGGCCGTCCTTCCGCCCGCGCTCATGATGCCGCCCGCCCGCCTTCGTGCTCTCCTTGCTCAGGCTGCCGCCCTACAATCGCAGCGCTGCCGTTTCCACGCCGCCCCGCGACCCTCGCCGGACCAAACTGATCACATCCCCTTCTCTCTACTCGCCGACCATCAATGCTCGGCTGACCAGTTCCCGATACACTCTTTACAGGTATATTACTAATTAATATTGAATTACAATAATACTGGTAATTATATTATTAAGTATTTGAAGTCCGCAAACTATTATATGATTAATCTAATGATTAAATTCTCGTGTCACAATGTTCGTTCCCATACTCCTCCGAAATGGCTCGACCGATTCTTATGAAATTTTTTATGCATATTCAGTAAGTCTGAGAATCGGACATCTACTTTTCTACCCCCTGAATTTTAAGGGTGGTCCCACCACAAAATTTTTTATTTTTGGACAAAACTTCTTGTATTTATTTTTTTATGATACAGCATACAAAATTACATACAACCCTTAAATATCACCCCTCTACGATCAACCCCTATTTTTATTATAGTAGATAGTTATTTTTATTGAACTAAAAAAATTTTTCCTAGAAATAATATACATGGCACAACGTTTGCCGGGTCAGCTAGTTATGTTATAAAGCCGCATCCCGAGAGGCCAAACAAAAAAGCGGAAGAACTTCCTTTTAATTTGCCCTAAATAATTGTATTAAAACTTCTACATGGTACTTAGGTACTAAACGAGCACTGTGACGAAGTATGGTACTGCAAGTGGTCTCCGGATGGATCCAAATTGGCATCAGGTTCTAAGGACCACACTGTCATGATATGGGACTTTGATCCTGTAGCCAAGAGACTATCCTTCAGGTAATGATTGATAATTTTGTTTAAAAAAATCAATTAAATAAAAACATTTTTTGACGTGATAACGTCTTTAAAATCGTTTTAGTCGGGTGACATGTTCAGAAACTTGTGTCACACCAAAACCTCACGAGCGCGATCGCAGGTATAACGAGAGAGAGACGGACCGATCTCTCGTCTCATCTCGAGCGCTGCCAGTCATTCCGTGAATGTATGAAGAAAAATGTATATCATAGTCGAATAAGTAAACTTGTCATTTTACACCCGAAATTTATCATCAAATGTGTGAATAAAACGATAGATGTAATTTAAAATTTGAAAAAATTGTTATCTTCATTAATTCCTTACTTCCCAAAAACTTATATCACCAATAAGACGTTATCACGTAAACATCTCGATCGTAAACCTACTTTACAAACAACCAATATTTTTTAAATATATTTATTCTGTGATACATTTGTCATGTTTTTTGTACATGTATGTTTTGTGCTTTCTCTGTGAATGTCTATTGTCTATGGTATATGTATATTGTTAGGGTGCCTTCTAAATACATAAAAACATTCTTAAAAAATGCAATAATCTAATATATAAAATTCTCGTGTCGCGGTTTTTGTAGTTAAACTCCTCCGAAACGGCTTGACCGATTCTCATGAAATTTTGTGTGCATATTGGGTATGTCTGAGAATCGGACAACATCTATTTTCCATCCCCCTAAATGTTAAGGGTAGTCCCCTAACCCCTTAATTATTTTTTTGAAATTTTTATTTTTTTATGATACAACATTAAAAAATACGATCAACCCCTATTTTTTATTATAAATGATATACACGGCACAACAACGTTTGCCAGGTCAGCTAGTACTAATATATTTATAAGAAAAATACTACGCGGCCTGAGTGTATTCATAAATTTGGTCACACGGAAATATTATCTCTGCAAATTTATTATTATTAATTTATATGCCTATAAACTGGATATCACGGTTAAATTCACTATTTGTGTAATTGAGGTTGTAACTCACGACTAATTTTGAATTAAAGGTGTGATATTAAATTACAAAACTAATTAGTTTAAAGTCCACTCGTATATTATTAATAGCCGTCTATCATGTGTTGATACATGTCAAGTACAATCAGAATTATGAAGTTTAGCGAAAATATTTTGGCCTGGCGATGTTTTTGCTCTATAAGTTTGGACTACGCAATAACAATGCAGATATTTTTGTAAACAATTGCCTTTACATTAAACATCGGCAAGAGAGGATCTAGAGCTCGCATCAGGACATCTTTTCTTGATTTACTTCTTCTTGTCCAGTCGTGGGGCAATCTGTTCATGATTTACCTCTTCTTGTCCAGTCGTGGGGCAAACTGTTCATGATTTACCTCTTCTTGTCCAGTCGTGGGGCAAACTGTTCATGATTTACCTCTTCTTGTCCAGTCGTGGGGCAAACTGTTCATGATTTACCTCTTCTTGTCCAGTCGTGGGGCAAACTGTTCATGATTTACCTCTTCTTGTCCAGTCGTGGGGCAAACTGTTCATGATTTACCTCTTCTTGTCCAGTCGTGGGGCAAACTGTTCATGATTTACCTCTTCTTGTCCAGTCGTGGGGCAAACTGTTCATGATTTACCTCTTCTTGTCCAGTCGTGGGGCAATCTGTTTATGATTTACCTCTTCTTGTCCAGTCGTGGGGCAAACTGTTCATGATTTACCTCTTCTTGTCCAGTCGTGGGGCAAACTGTTCATGATTTACCTCTTCTTGTCCAGTCGTGGGGCAAACTGTTCATGATTTACCTCTTCTTGTCCAGTCGTGGGGCAATCTGTTCATGATTTACCTCTTCTTGTCCAGTCGTGGGGCAAACTGTTCATGATTTACCTCTTCTTGTCCAGTCGTGGGGCAAACTGTTCATGATTTACCTCTTCTTGTCCAGTCGTGGGGCAATCTTTTCATAATTTACCTCTTCTTGTCCAGACCCAGTCGTGGGGCAATCGTTTCATAGAAATACTTTAGGCAGATTTTAACAATTTACTTTGTCAAACTGAATGATCGATATGACCAATGGAATCTGTATGAAAAAAGTCACGTTCCCAAATATTGTGATTGTGTTCCGCCCTTAAGTAATTGTCCAAGACAGGAATATCTCATCATATTGATCTGTGTTCTACAGAAAATCCCTGGAGGGTCACCTGTACGGGGTGTCATATCTGTCTTGGAGTCCCGATGGCCGCTACCTCATCGCCGTTGGACCAGAGGACTGTCCCGATTTATGGATATGGAACATGGAGGTAAAATTTTATACGTAGTTTTTAGTATATTTTACGGAAAATAAATTGAACTAACGAAAGCCAATATTCTTTCTACATCTTGTGAGCTAAATATTTACTATAGACAAACGGATAAAAGAAAACAGTTTTTGTTTCTTTACTTTTTTTCTGAATCGAAGTAAGAACCGCCACATTCGTATCACTAAACCAAGGCACACTTTCGTTGGGCAAATCGTCCGAAACTGAAACCTTTGCATTCTCTAAGGAATAATGAATTTTCTCTAAACACCAAACATTCTTATTACAGACGGAACAGCTTCACCTGAAGATGACTCACTCCCAAGAGGATTCCCTAACGGCGGTGGCTTGGCACGCGACTTCAGACAAATTTGTATGCGGCGGTGCACGGGGCCAGTTCTACCATTGCACGCTCGATGTAATTATTTTTTTCAAATCATATATACAGGTTGATTTTTCATGCCTTGTGCAGGCATAATTTTCTCATAAATATAGATAACTAATTAATGTAGTGTGCAAATATTAAAATTTTAATTTAGAATAGTTTAATTATTGTGTATAAAAATATGAGCCGAAACCAAAATATAAGATGAATTATATATTGGTTAAAAAAATTATTTGGTTTGGTATACTGAAAATCTACTATTTATGTATTTAATTTATCTGTAACGTAGAACCGTCACCAAAGAAAAAAAAGAAAAGTCACCAAAAATTCTTCAAAGGCTTATGTTATCGTCCTTATATTTTGAAAATTATGGATTATTTTTTACGTTTTTACTAAATTTTTAATTTTTTATTATCATGTTTTTTGTTTACGCGTTTACTACACATTCAAATAAAATTGCATTCACGGATATAATGAATGAATACAACACGACATTTCTGTGTAATGTATTGAATACATACCTACAAATAACTTTGAATCTTACCCTTAATGTTGCCATAATAACGCCACGAAGTTGCAAATTTTATTTGCGTTTATATCCATAAAAGAAGTGTTATTAAATCAATACAATTGTATCAGGGCACTTTAATAAACAACTGGGATGGCGTACGTGTGAACGCGCTAGCGTGTCGTGCAGATGGCGCTGTACTCGCAGCTGATACTCATCACCGCGTCAGGGCCTACTATTTCGCAGACCTCACTGATAGAAACCTGTGAGTATACTGTTCAGATTATTGGCAATGTATCTACGTTTTAAGTCTGATTTTTTATGTTGGCAACACTGCCTTTACGAATGGTCGTTGACTTCGGTCAAATAAAACATCTTGTCTGAAAATATAAGTCTTTTTATTATTAAATCTAAGTGATTTAATAATAAAAAGACTTATAGTAGAGTACATTAAAAAGTGCGTGCGTACAAAGTACACATGCCGGAAGTGAAACTTCTTTGGCAAACTAATTTTTAAGTCTTGTTCATATTCATACAAATCTAAAACTTTAGATTTCCGAGACTTAGAGGGTCCCTCCCAAGAAAAGGAAGTTATGTTAATAAATTTAATTGTCATTAAGATATGACGTCATTGTAGTTATTCCTAGGCAACTATTGTACGTGCCATAGCCATTACGATGACTTCATTACCTGAATCGCACTAACGAAGTCTTTCTAACCTCTGCCTTATAAACAACTCGACCTTAGCCACTTGAGCCCTAGGGGCCGGACAGTACGTACTGGTCGTGGATCCCTTTAGGTCTAGCAGAACCGCATTCCTTCCTCTACATTCTACAAAATTGTCAGTACCTTTTTGAAGTTATACTTCTCTAGGCGCGTTATGAAAAATTGATGAGAGTGAAATTTTACGATGCGCGCGCACCGTGACACAAAATTAACAGAATGAAGTTGCCCCACGGAAGATGCTACGGCATGGACATAATTTAAAAACTACATTCGAATAATAATAGAATTTATGTTACACTTATTGTAAGAGAATAAATATTTTATATTTAATTTTTGTATTCAAATGTAAACTGAACTCTATTGACTATAATGACTCCTTTTCCAGTCTTTGATTATTTAATTGTAATTAATTATTTTCATGCAATCAAAAACTATTTTTAATAATGCCAAAGAAGTATAACTTCTTACGCGCGTACATAAGTACACGCACCCTTTTTTTGAAGTTATACTTCTTTAGGCGCGTTATGAAAATTTGATGAGAGTGAAATTTTACGATGCGCGCGCACCTATGACACAAAATTCGGAGTGTGATTATAGCGTGCGCAATCTACAAAAGAAATAGAATATAAGCTAACTTCACGCATATTCTATTTCTTAGCTTAGCAGCTTAACAAGAATTTTGAATATCCATGACAATTGACATCTGACATTGACATTTACCTTTTAAACAAATATAGGAGTTTGAATTATTGTTTAAAATAAAAGATTATCTATGTATCTAGTTATTTTCATTATACAAGTGCGAATTTTATATGTGCGTCTGAATTATAATCAGAAGTGATTTAAATTTAATATCTAAATCAAAACTAATTAATATGATAAAATATTTGTGAAAAAACTGTGCCAACCTTCCTGAGTGCTTCAATACAATTGAGGTTAACTATCCGTAGGTATTATCGAGTATTATTGTTGATTAAAACTGAAACATGAACCATTATTCATTGCTTATGTTTATTGCGTTTGTTACAGCAACGTTTTAGAAATATTCTATATATCAATAATTGAGAACAAAGATTTAAGCACGAATACTAATAAGGAGAAAATGAAGGCTTGGAGCGATATAACAGAGAAGTAAACATTTTAATAAGTACCTGCATCTCAAAAAAATGACCACATTATTTAATCAAAACATGTAATTTTTCAGATTTAATCTAGCAAATATAAGGACAAGAGACAAAAAACAATTGATGAATCAGTGGAAGTGCACTAAATTGAATACAAAAAAAGAGTTGTCATCTTATCGCCGTGAAACATCTAAAACTGGAGGTGGAACAAAGCCACCATCACCTTCTCGAGACACAATGGATATGGCAGAGATGATACCGCAACGGTTTGAAGTAGATTTCAATGAATTTGATTGTGATGGTGTCGAGGTAGGAATGTTAATTATAAATATGATGTATGGTGATGTTCAAGGTTCAACCTTTCAAGCATAGGCATATGCTCACAACAGTACTTTATTCCCCTACAGGTAGTTAGAGATATTGTAATACCTCAAAACATCCATGTTGCACTTGTAGTACCGAAACTCTGTCCAGCCAGAAGTGAGCCCATTCCCACTTATAATGGACAGTGGGTATAATACACCTTAATACCTGAGTGCGAACCACTCACCATGATACTTAAATTAATAGATGTTATTTATATATTTCAGGATATTACAAATAAAATCATTTTGGAAACAATTGATATCCCAAAAGCCAACAATGACAAGGTAATAAATCAGTTTTGACATAACTTGAATACTAAAAAAGCCAAACAAAGGTGTGCACAACAGTGACAACATAACTTAACAATTTCATTATTTTGTAGGATTAAAGAAAGGTTAAAGAAAATCATGTCGAACTGAACAACAAGAATCCCCAAACAACTCCAAAGAAACCTACAAGGAAGACACCAGTATTATATTTAAATTATCTCTATCTCTAAATAGAATAAAAGAAAGTTGCTATCCAGGTCTGTAGCATGTGCTACAAATTATATTATTAACACATTTATATAATTATATTAATATAAATGTGTTAAAAAATTTATAATATGAATTATAAAAAAATTTAAGTTTTGCATGGACAGAGCTTAAATTAATATTCTCTTATTTGTTGCAGAAAGCAAGTAGTAGTTTTAGTTTTGGAGAAGCCTCGTAGATGCACAACCAAGTAATGATTAATTTAAAATTACAAACAGAAATTCTGATGAAGACAGTCACTTAAAAATAAATAGTATAATGAAATAAAAATGTTTTAAAGATAAATAGTGTTTTATTTGTTTAATGTAAGAGAATAATAATAAATATTTATTTAATTAATTTTTCAAATGTAAACTGAACTTTATTGACTTTAATGACTCCTTTTCCAGTCTTTGATTATTTAATTGTAATTAATTATTTGCATGCAATCAAAAACTATTTTTAATAATGCCAAAGAAGTATAACTTCTTACGCGCGTACATAAGTACACGCACCCTTTTTTTATCTACTCGTAGAAAGTACGACTAGTTATTTTACTATCCGTCTGTTCTGAAGCGTGTGATGTGAATTTGCAGTATTCAAGAGGAACACGCGGTTATGGCGATGACCTTGAATGCGGCGGACACTCTGCTTTTGCTCAACGTCGCCAACCAGGGCGTACATCTTTGGGACGTCCGTGAGTATACACAACAATTATAAAACTTGGACTAGTCATTACGGTATTTGTTGCCATTATTATGGTTACATATATATATATATATATATATATATATATATATATATATATATATATATATATTCTGTTAGTTCCCGAGTGCGTTCAACCAAATAAACTCATTATAGATAGTGCTATCCATGAAGACGCACCCCACTATTCCTTCTAACCGTTTATAGTATGAGTGCAATTTTATATTTTTTAACCGACTACAAGGAACGAGTTCTCTATCGAGCATCAGTGAGTTTTTCTGCATAATTTTTAGTTGCTTCTTTTTTCATAAAATCGTAAACTTTAGAAATAATTTCTCTTGCCTAAAAATTGAAAATAAAACATTTAAGCGTTTTTTTACTTTACTTTTAAAGATAAAATGAAGTCTTCTTTTAGTAAAATTAGCTTTTTTCAAAATTAAATTACTTTTTTTTGCTTATTTCATGTGTTTTAGTAACTATAAACAATAATTTACATACCCTATGGCTTTTAAGTACAACGCGCTGAGATTTTCTCGACATTAAAACAAAATAAAGTAGAGCAACTTTCGTGACGACTGACGCTCGGAGCAAACTCCCCGCACCCCGCAAACCCCTCAACCAAAAATTGGTGGCGCGTCTTCGTGAATTGCACTATCTATAGTCTATACACTATAGATAACATCGTAATGGTAACAACATGGTATCATAACCCGTGTTTATATGCATATAGCATAATGGAAACAATTTTCGAGAAAATATAATTTCCAAATAATACATGGACTTTTAGTAAAAAACCTTATTTAATTGCACTGGCCGACTCATTTCCCTATATGTTTTTTGTTACGATTTTAATCGATTTCAGTGTAGCTTTAAAGGTCTTTAATATTTCATGTATACATCTGGTAGTAATTGCTAAATTATTGAAAAATGTGCTAAGTATGCTTTTTGCGTTCGCCACATTAATCTTCAATAAAGAAAAATATCAAATTTTATTAACACAATTTATATTAGACCTAAACTACATTAAATCCCACTTATGTTACCATGGTAACGATGTTTCTTCAATGTATACTCATAATCAATATAATTTAGTCTATAATATAATAGTCTAGGGCTAAACAATAAGTAGCTTTTTTCTCCCTGAATATAATCCGCATAGTAAAATTAATACAGTCAAAATCTGTTCTTAAGACATCGAAGGGACTACTCATTTGGTCGTAATAGCCGAAGACCATGTTATTAAGTACCTAACACAATAGAATTCAGCCGGGACCTTTGATTTTGGTCAATATAACCGGTATGTTGTTCTAAGCGATGTCGTCGTAAACGGTTTTGACTGTATATCTATTTCTAGGTTTTTGTTATAACATGTGTTGGTCCAAATAAAATCATAGTACATGTAGTACTATGGCTGATTATGTTGTGATGGGCGGGTATTGAAAATGTATATATATAGGTGCGCGTGCGCTGGTACGTCGATTCCGTGGTCTGTCCCAGGGCCATTTTACCATCCACGCCTGCTTTGGCGGAGCGCACCAGGACTTCGTCGCCTCTGGCAGTGAAGACAATAAGGTGAGACAATTATGTCAACGGTGGGATATAATAGAACCGGACATTCTAGATTAAAAAAGCCTAAAATGTATGAAGAACGGGGGGGGTCCTTTTGTAAAACATGATGCGGGGCGGGGATTGAATTACGCGTTATTGTTAATATTATTTTGGACTTTCCAGTATTTTACACCACATCATGGTAACTGTTAGGTATAAAGAGTCACTAGGTGGTCACGAAACGTTTTACTATACTTGGGTACACAAAAACGTTACGGCGCGTTACATGGGGAGGGGGGTCAATAATCTCCAAAAAATTGTGTGACGTAATACTTGAACGCTCCCATAAGCGAAATTAACTATTCTATAACTATAACTCAATAGTCGCCTCTGCCACAGAGGTAGGTTACATTCATTTTCATTTTTGGAGACGAGATTTAGGGTTAAGCTTGACTCACTGTTAAGAGGAGCTTATTCCAGACAACCTAGATAAAATTTTACTTAAAAATAATTAAAACTACGCTAAATATATGTCGCAGCCTACTAGCTTAATTAGCCGTTCAATTAACAGCTTAGCCTTTTAACTAAACGGCGCCGTTTAACTAGCGGCCTGAAAGATGTTCAGCCAGTTGATCAAACAGCTAGGCAAATGACTTGGATCGATGACGTTTTATTACTTTCCTAGCCTGTTTGACTGTTAATTTAAATTTAATTTCACTTTCTGCCACTCTCAAACTAGAAACGTAACTCTTCAAACTCGGCAAACCACGAGTGATGAAAAACAACAAGTACAATGGAAGAATGTAGTGACAATAATAATGTGAATTTGACTCAAGCAAATTAATTTTAAAAGAAATCTTTTTTTAAGTCATGTTTCATCTTTTTATTTCCGCCAAATAATGACTCTATCGTACGAATGGACTAAGCATTAGCCAGCCAGTTTATGAAATGTGGTAACAAACGCTACAGCTGAATATCTTTCAGGCCGCTAGTTAAACGGCGCCGTTTAGGTAAAAGGCTAGGCTGTTTATTGAACGGCTAATTAAGCTAGTTGGCTGCGTCATATACACAAGCATAGAGTAAAATTAAATAAAAAAGTTTTAACCTCATAAAAAATCCTAATCGGCGTACTTATTTTAACGTAGTTAAATTAAAAGGTTAATTATAGGCATACTATTTTGAATTTGCTTTCCAGGTGTACATCTGGCAGATAGAACACGAAGAACCGGTAGCGGTACTTGCAGGTCACACACGCTGCGTCAACGCCGTGGCTTGGAACCCTGTTCACCACGACGTGCTGGTGTCAGCCTCTGACGACTACTCACTGCGCCTATGGGGACCACGCCCTCACTAATGCATCAGTCATGTATTCTGCTATTCCCCGTGATACCTTTATCATTATTATGACAATTTACATAACAATAATGAATTGAAATCTAATACTTTGTGGATATATAGCAGGAACCTATGAATGTCCTTTCCAAAATGGATGGAGCACGAAATCATAAAAGTGCTCCATAATTTTGCTGTCTATTTATATAGCAAGCAAAAATAATCTATGATTTTTTTAATGAGCATCTGCACAAGAAAAAATTACTTGAAAGAAAATAACCATCTTTATTACTGAATGTACTCAAAAAATATAAGCAACAATACAAAAATTATTTATATTAAATTTTAAAATTTAATTTCTATTTAAAAAGTTTAAATGCAATCAAAAATTCTAGTGTCAAGTGCAATATTTCTTAAAAAAACATTTAATTTTAACTTTTACACATTAAACATTTGCACTTTTAATTGTATCTTCGTAATACATCCCCACAAACATAATCAAGAAACACGTTTTAAAAGCCGAAATTTATGTTAATAAAATGTGATCGTAATGTCAAAGGTTCACAGAGTGAAAAGGTTATAAATTGTGTTCGTAAACAAATTTTGAATAACTAATATTACGTCGAAATTTTGAAAATAGTGATCGGTTATATTTCAATACAAAAGTTTCACTATAATCTGTATTGGGATTGTCGCAAAGGGTAAGGGAACGCATCACGTGGCAACATCGAAGGATTAAAAAAAAACTTTCAAATTTTTTAATTGTTTCTACATTAAGTAGGCAACATTTATGACGTCATCAGTTGCTTCGGGTTGCCCTATTCATAATCTAGATTATAATTAGACTGATAAAGAAATTAGATTTATTTAAGTTAAAAGTGTGGCGTAACAAAATTAGATGTATTTTATAAAGACTGTAATTTGGCACAATAATTAATTGCGGCTTATTGTTGGCTATTGATCGTGTGGTTAATCCAAATAAAAATTTAATATCTATTGAACTATCAGTTAAAACCAAACCGTGTCCAATCCAACGGGCCAACTTTCGCTAATGCCTTATATCATAATATTAAGAGTTCTTCCTTTATCCTTTGCTGAATAGTAATAGATAATGTTAAATAAGACTTAACTATAGACAGAGATAACTTGTATTAGGACACTATTTTTATACCGACCACGGCATCTCCGCGGAGACGTTCATTTTATTCAACAGAAAATAATTTCGAACAGGGTTCATATAAATCATGTAGTTTTAATTGAATGCTCGGCTCGCCACTCTAGCGAGCGGCTAATATTTTTCTATATAGTTTGTTTCTATTCAAAACATTTTCATTTCAAGTACAAGACACTATTCAGCGCTTCGCTAGAGTGACGGCTCACTTTAGCTTTCCCGTTTATAAGTGTTGATTGTCACGCAAGGACCATCCAAAGTAATCTCAACAGTTGGAATCATGACAACTCCAGGGTATTGATGACTACCAACCAAGCTGTTGTTCCTAAACAAATTACTCTATTTTCTTAAAGAAAAATTATCTTACAATTTATCTCAAAAATAATTCAGATGTAACTTATATCTTCCCTGGAGTGTCTATACCAAATGAGCAGACAGTATGTGTACGTGTGTGTAGAAGTACAAAGAGCGAATGGTCCTATCTTGTAGGTAACATAGTTATAATATGAATAACAATAGATATAGAGGTGGTGTGTGCAGGCTAATGCCTTTTCAATTGTTATATAATAAATATTATATCAATAAATTTTTATTAAAATAAATCTATCTAATAAAACAATCTTAACCCTTATTTTAACACTTCCTAGTTATATTCTAGATTAGGTGTAATTGAATAGATACTATAAGCATATTTCTCACAAAATAAAACAATTTTGCCTGAAAACAATATTATGCATTAGCATTAGGACATATTAAAATTTGAATTCTTTTATTTTAAAAAATGAATCCATATTTTTTAATATGTAAATCCAATTTTTCCTGTATAATAGATTTATAACAAAATTTACAATATTAAATTGCAAGATGACTATCAAATTTAATAATAGTTGCCCTATCCTTAGGACAACCAGCCTTAATTAAAGCGTGTGCATACATAAGTAAACATATTCTAATAAATTTGAGTCTTGGATATGAAGACCATTTAGTTAATGCTTGACAATATTGATCTATAAATTTGCAGTGCCTGATTTTTCCACCAGCTCCAGCAAAGTGTGCAGAGATGTGTCAAATAGTTCACACCTGATCGGCATCTCTAAAGAGTAGAAGGGATTCTTCAGAGCATAGTCTGAATACAATTCATAGATTCTTTTTAGTACAACTTCAGTGCCTTGCATGTTCTGATCGGTCACTAAAATAAACTTAACACCTGTAAACAACTTTTATGTTTGATCAAGAAGAATTGCTTAAAATATACAATTTAAGACAAAAATTCTATAATTAATTTCCAATGTAAGCAAACAAGAAATATGCTATTTTATGCAGTCAAGATACAAACTAAGAATCCATTTATGGGTAGAGAAACTTTGTGTACATAAATATTTTAGGACCAAAAATAATATGTCCCAGAAGAACATAGAATATAAATTTTAAATGTCAATGAACCACACAAAGATAATTTAAAAAACAATATAGCAATCTCACCAGTTAAAGTCTGAAAGCAGGAAAGCTTAAATGTGTCAGCTGTGAGGGTCTCTATTCCTGAACTCTTGGGCACTGGACTCAGCTGACTAGCAAGGGCAAAAAGTGGATAGAACATACTTGCCAACACTATTTTCTCATTTGTTGTAGCTCTCATACGACCAAACTTTAAACTGAGAGGATAGTTTTCCTAAAACATACATTTTTACATCAAGAAATCGAAATTTTTATTTAGAAGTCTCCTATTTATATACTTACTTTAGCTTCAATTACTTCAAATACATCTTTTCCATCTTCTGTATTTCTTCCAGTAACTGGAGAACCATTTACTGATAGTAAAACATGCCCCACTGTTAATAAAGGTTTAGTTAAATGACAAATTATTACCCATTCATAATTCTATAGGTAAAATTCAGAAATTAGACTTAGCGCAAAGTAAGACTAATACATTGTAATTCATTTTAGCATATGGGTGTCTTACTTTGTACTAAATCTCATTTCTGAATGTATTTCATAATGCTACTCGCAATATCATAGTGTAATAGAGAAAAATACTTTCATCTAAGTAGCTGTTAAATGGGTTGCTTTAAAAACTTTTTGTCAAATGTGTTTAATTTGGCATACCTTAAACTCATTTTGTATTGAGCAGAATTTATGGGAAGCAGTTCCAATGACATCAAAATTTCAGTAATCAAACCAAGACTATCATGTTATTATATTGTTCAGGCTTCAATTCTTATAAGTACTACTTTGTCTTCTAGTAAAGAAATCTATTTACCGGTTATACCATCTCGTTGGCCAAACACAACAACAACCTTTTTATTTTCATACTGTAGCTTAATATCAAGAGGGAATCCAAATGTTTTTTCAGTCTCTATCCGGGGAATGTTGTGATCATAGTTATAAATTAGCCCTCCAGATTTGCTTACTACATAAACACTATAGATCACCATGATTACAAAATTCCTATATTACATTCCTATACTAAATATGTATTTTTAATTGAAATTCTTAATATTATATTTAAAACTATTGCCGTTCTCTTCAAATGATACAAACAACACGAAAATGACAGTCGACAGTGGACACAATAATTTAAAAGTTTATTGATGGGAGTCCCGAGTTATAATTTACCACAGGTTTACCAATATAAGATATCCATATCTGTCATTACCTGTTAAAGCAAAGTTGTCCTGTCTCCGTCAGTTGTAATAAAATAAAATGTAGTGGGTACTGGGTGAAGCAAACTTTTAAAAAAGTCATAGTAGTAATTGGCTTATTCTTAAGAATCTAAGACATTAAGCCCCTGAAAAAATAATATAAGATACTTTTTTATCTCGCTAGTCACTAGGACTTAATTATTTATCATCTGGTATTAAAATAATATTATTTTTTATATGTAAATGCAATGGGTCTACCTGCTAGTCGCTATGTTTATTTTTAAGGATTTGTTCCCCAAAACAAAAAAAAATAAGGTAATAAAAGACCAAAAGTACATTTTAAAACAATCCGTTCTTGATTCTTGAAGAGTAAACTGATCTGGTAAAAGGTACATACCAACTTGAACTCCCGTTTTAATATTGTATTTATTTTTAAGTTATAGTAATTTTAGAACTAAAATTAATTTTTTTTTTTTTTAAATAGGATAGTATACTGTACTACAAAAATTCTTACACAGTTCAGTCTATGACCATATTCTATGACGAGAAAATTCAGCGGCCATCCATATTGGTACGAACCGAAATAACTTGCAACCTGGCTAATTATTATAAATAGATTCAACATAAATAAAATAACAATATCTCGTCAGGTCGTCTCTCGTCAATATAAAAAAGGTACCTCAATTTAAAAAAAAATATATATTTTAGGATAATATAATATTATCATCTTTAATATCATTTTGTAACTAATATGCGTTAAAATAAAAAAATCTTGTGCTTATTTTCAAATATTCATCGACGAAGTCTAAAAATTAAAATTCAATTCGCTGAGGACAGGATTCGAACCTGCGCGGGTAGAACCCATTGGATTTCAAGTCCAACTCCTTAACCACTCGGACACCTCAGCTTTGATAATGTGTTCGAAATTGCTATACAATTTACTGATAGGTTAAAAAACACTTGGCGATACAATATTGCTATAAGATAAAGTAAATATTAATATTTACTATTTACTTTATCATATATTATTGAATACGTAGTAAAAACAATTACATAATTTTAAACATGGTTCAAATAAGATTAAATTAGAACGATAAAATAAGACGACTTCAAAAATAAAATGCAGCTACATAGTACTATTGAGTCATTCAAATAAATAAGCTTTTTAGTAAATCTATAGTAAAAAAATCTTGTAGAGAGCTTCTGAGAATGCGTTTTCCTCGTCACAGTATGAATAATCGTGTGCTACGTCACAGATGACGCGAACATGAATAAAAACAGCGGGAGATTTGCGCGCCTTGCGCTAGTGCGCTCGCGCCTGCTGTCTCGGCACCTCTGCCTTCAGCACTGCCTACGGATTTGCAGTACTAACGTAAAGTCGACGGTGTTAACAAAATAGCTAAACTTAAAGCAGTGAATCCCATTCTAGTCGTTAATTAAGTGCTTTAATTTGATATACATTTTTGAAATAAATATTTTTTACAGCTTTCACAAAAGTTTTCTGTATCTTTTCACGGATACAATTACGTATATGAGTGTACTGTGCTAGTTTTGACGTTTTTATAAAGAACAACAATAAAACAAGTGTTTAGAAGCTTCGACAAAAAGACATCCTGCTAGCGAAGGCTGGCGCCCCGCGATGCCTGCATGGAGCCTAGGCCTCCACCCTCTTCGCCATCTGACACAGACTCCGACTCCGGAGATGAAACAGTACCCGCTGGTAATTTTTATTTGAATCGAAACGGAAATATCTATATATATAAAAATGAATTGCTGTTCGTTAGTCTCGCTAAAACTCGAGAACGGCTGGACCGATTTGGCTAATTATGATCTTAAAATATTTGTGGAAGATCAAGGAAGGTTTAAACGATGGGAAACGTAAATAATAATTAAAGAAAAATACTAAAAACGACAATTGAATTTCCCAATACAAACTGTTCTTAGATGGGAAATTATTGGACGTCTTTTTAGAAATTAAAAATTGTCACTTGGTTGTCATTTACATATTTGTAGATTCTTTCAAAAATATGTGTTTCATAGTATTAGTATGTAGTCTGCTGTATGAGGGCCGACCTCTTTGGTCTGTTTTAAAAGTTTTGACACAAATATATGTTGGTGAAACAAAGTTCACGGGGTCATCTAGTAAAATAACAATACTAAAAATTCAAAAATACATGACAAATAGTAATCATTTGATGGTCCAAGTGTAGAAATTTGAAAATGTAGAAAGTGTATTTAGACACCCATTTCTAGGATATATAATGCCTGCCTTGCCATTGAACAGTATTATATTTTTAATAATAATAAAATTATAATATAGTGGTGTATTAATTTTAAAAAGGCGCCAATTTTTTGAGTTCCGACGGCCCATTGCCGATGCTCTTTTAGTAACTTTTTAAATATAAGTTCTGAACTGGACGTCAGCCTTCAATTTGATTTATTAAAAATATTACATTACATATATGTGTTCGTTGTAATTAATCATGAAAGGCAATCAAAACTTGTAGATTTATTTTTCGTAGGGCGCAGTAAATGTTTTGCCACAGCAATTTTAATGTCAATGCCAAAATCCAATATATTTTTGACATTATTATTACTTAACTACTAAGAGTAAACCTTGTAAAAGGTCTATAAAATATAATAAAAAGCCAAACAGTGTTGTACATTTGTATTACAGCTGATTTTGAATGTAAACAATTTTTTTGCATAATACCTGTATAATCTATTAGATAGATCTTTATTGTTTAAAATATTAAATTAGTATTAGTTTATTATTGTCTTAATTACATATTTAAAAGTCGTTGTATTCATCTTGTTTAATTTCTTACCTATGCTTTTTCATTTGTAGTCTTATTAGATTTACATACTGACAGGGATATTTAGTAATTTTATATATAGCACGTGGGTAACACTGAAAATTTTTAGAACTGGCCAGTCAGAAACATTGTTAATTACGTATTGCCTATACTATACAGTCCTGCCCTGGCGCCCTACGACTTTCATTTATTCCCAAGAACTAAAGATAAAATTCTAGTTATTCGCTCTACGAGCCCTGAAGATGCGGTGAAAGCGTACGAAAATGCCATAGAAGAGACCCCTAAGGAAGAATGGGCCTACTGCTTTTCTCAGTGGTTCCATCGTATGCGACGATGTTGAGAGAGGAACGGAGATTACTTCGAAAAACAATAAAAGTATTGGCAACTTTCTACATTAAGCCGTTTTTCATTTTCTAAACATTTTCAGTGTTACCTAGGCATTAACAATAATATAGTCTATTCAAAAAGAGAACTGGCGTGACAGTTGAGCGAAGTAATATTGTTTTTATTTGCTACGCGTCATTTTATTTATTCAAAATATTTATACTTTTTTATAATTAAGATTTACGATGATAACTGTTCATGTGAATAAATGACGGAAGAGTATTCGATATGTAATGACGTTCATAAGTGTACATAGTTACCAATATGATTAAATAAATTTTGATTGAATGATTATATATAGATAACAAATTACACGTCGAATTGATAACCCCCTGATTCGGGTTCTTTTTTCTGAAGTCGGTTAAAAGGGTAATTTAGCACTGCTGCGAACTTAAATCCCTGGACAGACTTTCCGCACAGATTAACTAGTTGCTGCGATGGTGTATTTGATAGACACCGGCATCGTTTAGATCCAATATATAGATAGATAGAATTTTATTTATTAGATTAATTTTGTTGTACCAAATATACTAGTTTATGTCAAAACTTCCCAAAAGTTTCAGTCATAAAACTGTTTATAGTGTAGCAGTGGCCGAGAGGCTTCAGCGTGCGATTCACATCCCTGAGGTTGTAGGTTCAATCCCCGGCATTTAACCCTCGCTCGTACGGTGAAGGAAAACATCGTAAGGATACCGTGTCTCAAATCCAAAATCTATGACATGTGTCAGATTGATCACCTACTTGTCTATGAAATAAAAATGACGAAAAGACTCATAGCTTGTAGCGCTACTGGATTATTATTACTATTTATAAAATCATTGCATAAACGAATTTATCAAGCAAGGTCTAATCATCGGTTTCGAGATACACTTGGCAAATATCCTTATATACAAACTTTAGACTATTTCTTTACAATTTTACACAAAAGGCAATAAAGTTTACAAGCTTGTTTATAGAATACTTAAATACTTAACTTTGCAGACCCAGAGACGTGGGTGCGACGCGACGTGGTGCGTTGCGTGCGTTGGGCGGCACGTACATTCCGCGTGCACGCGCCGCGAAGGCATCTTTTGCCTACATCAGGAGCTGCTCTGCTGCAGCTTACTGAGGAACATTGGCTTCAGGTCAGTCACCGGCATGATTCCTATTTGGGGATATCTTAGCAGCGCTGGTACCTACAGTATTATCGTGATATCGATTGGACACGTGATTTTAAGTAGCTAGTTATAGAAACCACTATGGATGTCGGGAGCGCTATCTCTACTGGAGGAGATGGTGGAGGTATCTACCAACGCTGCTTTTTTTTATTTCATGCACCTCAATTAATAAAATATTTAAAAGATGGCTCAAATATATTTTCATATTTGATTAAAATCAGCTGTTAATTATAAAAAAATGCGACTGAAGAATCAGTTGAACTTAGAATACTAGCTAGAGAAATTGAAAATAAATCTTGGAAGTAGCATACGATGGTAAACAGAGTTTAGTTAATAATAATAATTATTATTTATAAGCCATAAAAGAGGGTTCATATTATGATGAATGAATTACACAGTGAACAATGAACTATGTCAAATGTTAAAAATGTTATACTTAGGTATATCAAAAGCACTGTCTGTGCCTTTATAGTTTGTTTAATTTTCAAAATGGAATCATATTATTTTCTATAGGATTTTTCTATGTAAAGGATTCTGCTAACATAGCTACAAAATCCCCTGTTTATGTTTGCTTCCTAAGAAATCTGTAATATATGTGCCTACAGGTGTGCGAGGGCAAGACGGAAGCGGCGCGCATCTTCCACACATATGTGCAGCACGTGCATGCGGAGGCAAAGGGCCGGCCTCCACCAGAGCCGTTGCCAGAGCACCAGGCCTCGACCTCCGCTGCTACACTCCCAAGTATGTATAATATTTATATCTTGTCGAAAAATTAATTCAAGTGAAATAAAACTTATTACTTAGTAATTATTTTCTAACCTGCCTTGCGATTCTATAACTCACTTTTCGAACTCTCACAGCGGTTTTCGCAGCGAGGTCGCGTTCAAATCAGTCGTGAAGCAGTCATTTTACGATTTAGCATTCTGATAAACAATAAACTACAAGCTCCCTCTTTATCAGAATGCCAAATCGTAAAGTGACTTTAGGGTTTAGTTTACTGTATTACTATACAAATGAGGTAATATGTATGTCTTTGACATACATTTAAAATTAACACATCGTTATTAGTATGAAAATAAATAGCTATCTATGTATATAAAAATGAATTGCTGTTCGTTAGTCTCGCTAAAACTCGAGAACGGCTGGACCGACTTGGCTAATTATGATCTTGAAATATTTGTGGAAGATCAGGGAAGGTTTAAATGGTGGGAAACATAAATAACAATAAAAGAAAAATACTAAAAACAACAACTGCATTTTCCAATAAAAACTGTTCTTAGTTGGGAAATTGGACGTCTTTTTAGAAATAAAAAGTTGTCACATTTATTTGTAGATTCTTTCAGAAATATGTGTTAGTATGTAGTCTGCTGTATGAGGTCCAATCTCTATGGTTTGTTTTAAAAGTATTGACACAAATATATGTTGGTGAAACAAAGTTCACGGGGTCAACTAGTAATAATATGTAAATGATATCTTATATGACTAAAATAATAAAAAACATCTATGATTTGGCGCAGTATTTAATTATTGTTGTCTACATATCCGCGCTCAATTCTCAAGTGCTCCAGCAATATCTCTGTTGTCTCTAGTCCTGTCAACTTAGGTTTACTTAGGACCAAAAAATATAATCGTCATAAAATAGTTTAAATAATTCAAGCAGCTCACTTCGTAAATCTGCACGAAATACTTTAATTACCACACCGTCTACCTTATCTTATTAATAAAATGGCATAAAAGCCCGTATAGCAAGTGTACATTGCTAAAAAAGAAGTTTGCAGTAAACAGTGCAATTAAGACCTAATTATATATTTACAGCGCCATCTAGTTTATACGCTACTAGTTATAGCTTGCGCGCCAAAAAAACTCTTGAATGAGTTGCTCATGATTCAATGTAAGGTAACGCGGCCGCGTTCCATTCATCTCACGCGCTGACTCAGGGAAATTCTTCGAAATCATCGCGAAAGCACCATGATTTTTTAAAGCATTGTCTAAGTAACGAAATACCCAAACATATTTCCTGTATATGACGACTACTTCTGATATAATAGTGACCTTGACTATTATGGTAATTTCTGATAAATCCTATCGATATCTCAAAATGGATATATGTAGTTAGTTAAATATTAAGTAATTTTTAAAAGTTTACTAATTAGAATGTCTTAGCTTTATTTTTTCTTGGTTTAATGTCAATGTCCAAGGAGTGTAGTAATAGAATTGGAATGCAATAAAAAAGAAAGAACGAAAACCTGTCTGCTCTTTCGACAGGAACGAGAAAGACTGGTAAAGCCGCAAAAAAATCCATCCAAGGGGATTGCCCTATGCAATTCCATTTCAGAAAGCTACATATATTTTCAGAAGTTTTCGAAAAAGAGGTACCACTTATTTATATACCAATTAACGATATAATATATTTTTTATAAACACTTGCATTAATAGTAGTTACATATACAATCAGATAATATTAATTATTAAGGAGGCAACGGGCGGGATTATCGCTAACAAGCGATGTATTCCAGGAAACCCTAGTAAGGATAAAGATAAAAGAAATACTGAGGGAAAAGACCAAAAAGTGTATAAACAAATTTACTAGAATATAATTACAGTACAGTGTAGAACATTATACAATTATAAAACTAACATCTAAAATATTAAAAAAATATACCTAAATGTAAAGATACTAGCTACTCTCTACTAAAGGCAAAATTAATGCAATCCATTCGTGTTAAATCTACAATGTTTTTATTTTTACAATAAGTGGTTTTAAATTATTTATTTTCTAAAAAAAATATGAATAGTTTGAGATCGCTAGAGGGTAGACCGCAGCTACATAGTATTTAAACCCAGTATATAATAGTACAGATGACCCTAGAGCTGGTGCTTTCGAATCTTAAGTATCACAATACAACGGGGAAATGCTGCCAGCATAATTAATGTCACTTTACTATTTATTTTGATTATCATTATTATTAATATATTAGTTAAGTTTGCAAATAATCTAAAGCTTAAAATTTATTTGAAAAAAAAGGATTAAACATAATATAGTTTATTTGGAATCCATTTTATATATTCGGGAGTTTCAGTATGCGGCGAAATAAAAACAAAATATCTGAAAACTCCATATATCTAGTCTACGGGGAGAGATATGGTCAGTTAATCTGTAACGAGATCAGAGGCCATTACTGCCGTAATGAACAGTAGGGGACTTGGCGATAAAATCGTATAAAATTATCGTTTACTGTGATTGTTTTCTCACTATCGAATATTAAAATAACGATGAGTGACGTGAGGGCATGTGTCGCGTGCCGAACGATGGTCGCGAGCCAAACATTTTCCGAATATTTTCCAACTGACAACGATTTTCGGTACGCAGTGATTAACATAAATTCCGAACGATTCTTAATAATTATTTTTGTATTTAAATAGCTATTCAATAGTATTATGTTAATAATAGTTAACGGATAAAAAGCATTGACCTTTTCAGTTAATAGTTGTGTGTTTATTACTAATTATTCAATGTATAAGATTTTTTAAGCACGCTTATAATAGTTATAAAATAGTTTATTAATATAATTCATTTTATTAGCTGAAAAATACTTTCTTGTCATTTCCGTTCACTTACTACTTTGTTGTTTTTTCTATAGGTCGTTATTTTAACATGATTTATCAACCTACGCCGAAACGTTCTAATGTAATACATAGTTATAATCACTATCAATTAATAGTATTAATAGACTGAAGTATTTCCAAACCAATTCGACTTAGGGTCCTTCAAGAAAAGAGCGTACCAATTCTTAAAAGGCCGGCAACGCACTCGCGAGCCCTCTGGCATTGAGAGTGTCCATGGGCGGCGGTATCACTTTATATCAGTTTGCCCCCCGTTCAATAAAAAAAAAAAAAAAAAAGTTATTATGACTGTGTACAGCCACTATCAAATTTGTATAATGTGGAAGTTACGACTCATTCAAGCGTAGTCTCCTTACTCGAGGTCTTTGCGGAAGTGAGTCATTATTTACTAGGAAATGTGATTCACAGTTCCGGATACTATTCATCTCAAAATATCTGACTTATATAAAACATTGGCGCCAGCTGCTTTCATGTTAAAAAAACTGTATGAATCGTGGGAGAATTATTTGATGTGTCATCGATTAATTGTTCGATTTAAATTCGAGTCAACGAGGTTTTGCCACTCGATGTGACCATGAGAAAACAATATAGCTTTATGTAAGTATCGTATTAAAAATCAAATGAATTGATATCCTTTTACTTGATTGGCTGCGCACAGCTCCACCCACAGAAAATAATATCAGACTGAGACGTCAAAACATTTCGTGTTTTATTAACAGCATCACAAATAAGAGTTAATATTTTTATACTGCTGTTCCTCCATGAGCCTGAAAATCATTCATTGTTCCAGGAATTCTGTCTGCTCTAAGTGGGGTTCGACACATGTTATTTTTTAGTTGTATTAATCATCTGAACATGAGCATTATCGTTCTTATGATTAAACACTGTAAAATTAGTAAACCTTTACAATCTTGAATATTTAAATAATTATTTTATAAATTCTCGATAGTGAAAATGATTTTGATTTGACTTTATACACTTTTAGAGTTGACTGTTGATACCTTGAAATTTATGAGCCAATTTAAATAAATAAATAAGGTACATAATAATTCCTAATTTCAAAAAATTTCTTGTGTGTAAAAGATAAAAATTTACGTATTGATAATTTATTACGATTGTAGAAAAAACGACACCAACAATAGAAAAAATTTACTCTCATAGTTTTTCCCTAACCCACCAAGAGAAGTATAACTTTAAAAAAACTAAAATGTTGATTATAGCTAACGTCAGGGTGTCGGTTTTTTGAGACGTTGTGTGCGCGAATCGTTAAAATTTACTCTCATAATTTTTCTCTAACGCGCCAAAAGAAGTATAACCTCAAAAATTCTACCTGACAGTTTGGTGCCGAGACAGGTCAATATTTATTAATCTCTTAGGGTCTGTTTCACAATGTATGGATAAAGTACCAAATTGCTATGCAACACATAAATTATTTGGAAGATAAATTGTGCTATTTGACATTCATCGGACTCATAACTTATGATGGACTTTATGTGACGAATAGCGCTATCTGACAGTCGTGAAACACAACAATAGTGTTTATCCTACCAATAAGTAATAAATAGCTAATTTGGAACTTATGTAGAACTTACCCGAACATTGTGAAACAGACCCTTAATATAATAATTACAAAAAATCTTTACTATTTGAGGAAAATATACAGTAGGGGTCGGTATTATGGCAGATCCGCGGGATTTCCAATAAGGTGCAGGGTAATAGCGTCGCACGCTCGGCGGGAGAACATTAGCAAGTCAATGCGGTCCCCGGGATCAAGTCGTCACGGCAAGTTGGGGTCGCCACTTGATGCCTTCTGATTTATTGCGCCCTCTACTTTCAATTTAGCTTCGTGATATTAAACGCATATTTAAATTTCATCATGTGATGATGACATATTTTATGCTTCACTTAAACTTATTGCACGCCTCATTAGCGGAGCGTAAGGCAGTGCTCTACTCTCGACATGTCAAAAAACCCAGTCTTTCGAAACTTGAATGACTTTTTTCTCACTAATATAACACATACAGGATAATATGAGTGCACTAAAATCGAGTTATTTATCTATCAAGCACATATGGTATTTTTTATGAACAATTAAAAATAATTAATAATTATTTATTTTAAATATTTGTGTAAATAATAACATTAAAATCAATCATTCTTGGACGTTCGTCAGTCTGTTTATGGATCCATGTATGTGGCAGAGAAATTGGTCGAAAAATTTATCGTACCAGAATACTTTTTTTCTTATTATATAAAGTTATACCCTGGGCTGATTCCTAGTTAATATTAGCGTTCTAAGTACTGCCGTTTAATTATAAATTGTAAAAAACTAAAATACGACTGTGTTTTCCTCACCTTAGAGTTATGGCGCCACTATATATTTTTTTATTTTATTATTGTTTTTTTTTCAATCATTCATTTTAATTTAATTTTTATTTTAATTTTTTTTGTTATTTTGTTTTAAAAAACTTGAGTTTCTGTTTTAGAATTTTTTTTTAAATGTGAATGACCGCTATGAGGCGTGCACTTTTGGATTTTCCAAACTTTAAACTATTTAAAATTATTTTTAAGGAATGACCGACTACAGAAAACACTTATACGTATAAAATAAGTATGTAAGTATAAGAAATGCTGATACGAATTAAAAAAAAGGTAAATCTAGTGAATTGTAATACTCCTCCTTCAGGATTTAATATCTCGATTTAATTAGTAACTCTAATAGTTTGAGATACGATTGGCGATTTGGTCTACGGATAGGTGAATGTTGGAGGCGTGGGAACGGGAGAGCGTGGACCGCTTTCACATACTCCTCAGATGAATCATTGGAATGCGGAGCCGGTACCTGTCGCTAGTGCCTGTGTAGTTTGACCGCCCTGCCATGTCGACTGGCTAAATGAGTCTTCATAACAATTTGCGTAACTATAATCTAATTAACTTCCGAAATAAATTAATTGTTTAAAATTAATCAGATAATCCTGATACCTATAATTGATTAAACTATTCTTTTGTAATAGGCTTAGTCGGAAATAAAATATCTTAGCTGCCCTGCGATTCTGTAACTCACTTTTCGAACTCACACAGCGGTTTTCGCAGTCATTTTATGATTTGGCATTCTGAAAAGGTGGGAGCTTGTAGTTTATTGTTTATCAGAATGCCAAATCATAAAATGACTGCTTCACAACTGATTTGAGAGCGACCGCCAATGCGAAAACCGCTGTGTGAGTTCGAAAAGTGAGTTACAGAATCGCAGGGCTGCACTTTGTACAGCTTTCAAAAATACAAAAACTGAATTCTTCATTTATTATTCTTTTTATCATTAGGCGTCTCATTTAGTGACTGTTTTCTGTTACAACGGAACATTATAATTCACGAGACATCGTCCCATTGCGCCGTAAATTGTATAAATGTCTGAACATCTTAAGATGGTGGAGGTGCAACCGCGTGGGTCCGTGGCGGGGCGGAAAAAGGGCGGAGCCAGTGCCGCTCCGCCCTCGGTCCTCTGCGTCCTCAGAAAGACTGGTAGACTTAAGTCTCAAGAATACAGCGTCTAATATATTTTTTCATTTGATCGAGTATAGTAGGGACACAATCGAGACTCAATCACATCTCGGGAAATGATCGTCAAGGACTAGAATAGATTATGTTTTTCTTAATCTGGCCTAACTCTGGACACATCAATATCCTATTTGCTAAATTATGTACGTCATAAACCAACAAAAACATCTTCTAGCTAAAATCTGTGTCACTTTAAATACAGAAACACATGTGCTCTTTACGAACGTCTACCTAAGGTATCTACTACTAAGCTACAAATCTTATATTAAAAACTATATAACGATAAATATAACGATCTACTATAATAAAAAATAAGGGCTGATCGTAGAGGGTTGAAAATTAAGGGTTGTATGTATTTTTTAATGCTATATCATAAAAATAAAAAAATATTTAGAAGTAAAAAAAAAATTATGAGTTATAATAACCCTTAACATTTAGGGAGATGAAAAATAGATGTTGTCCGATTCTCAGACATACCCAATATGCACACAAAATTTCATGAGAATCGGTCAAGCCGTTTTGGAGAAGTTCAACTACAAACACCGTGACACGAGAATTTTATATATTAGATAATCTATATTTGAGTACAAAGGCGGATTACCTAAAGTCGCGATCAGTGTGTGACTTAAACTACGAATGTTTTTCCAAGAAGAGCTGTCTGCGGTTAAAATAATTTACATCCTGACCTTGAGCTTCCATTAACAACGCTCTTACTGAAAATGACGGCTAGTTATTAATTTATATAATAACAATAGTTTAATTTGGTTCTAGGAATCGGGATATGTTATACTAGTTACAAGCCACATGGATTTTTTGAAATTGTTCTACCTAAAATTACTAACACATAGTTCTGTACTAAATTATTATATATTTTTTACAGTATTTAATATCTAAAATGAAGAAAACCCAGTGACGTCCCGACATTACTGAGTCAATAAAGCTACCACATGCTGAGAGATCACAGTTTTCCCCCTTCTTTGATTCACTGATCTACCTATAAATAATCATATTATATTTAATCAAATACAATTGCTTACTAAGCGCCGCATTGAAAGCTGTAGGTAGGGTAATATATAATTAATAAAGATTACATTTTTAAAAAAGACCAAAGTGATCGAACACTACAGCCCTGCGATTCTGTAACTCACTTCACGAACTCACACAGCGGTTTTCGCATCGGCGGTCGCTCTCAAATCAGTCGTGAAGCAGTCATTTTATGATTTGGCATTCTGAAAAGGTGGGAGCTTGTAGTTTATTGTTTATCAGAATGCCAAATCATAAAATGACTGCTTCACGACTGATTTGCGAGCGACCGCCGATGCGAAAACCGCTGTGTGAGTTCGTGAAGTGAGTTACAGAATCGCAGGGCTGCTATGGAACACAAATTTCACACTAACATAAATACATGACAACCAAGTGAATTTCTTTATTTCTAAAAAGACAAAAGACATCAAATAGTTCCAGCTAGTAACAGTTTTTATTTATGTTTTCCACTGTTTAAAGCTTCCCTGAACTTCCACAAATTATATCATAATTAGCCAAATCGATCCAGCCATTCTCGAGTTTTAGCGAGACAAACGAAGAGCAATTCATTTATATAATTATATTAAATAAGCTGACATGGTACAATACAAGTTATATGAAGTTATTAAATAGAATCTAATTCACTAATCGGTACCTAAAAGCTTTTCAAGGTAAACTTAGGTCTATCTCGATCCTTATCTTTTTATATTCATAAAGTATCATACGTCATTGCAGCTGTGTCACAGAATTTAAATAAAAGTTTTCATTTAACATTTTTCATTCATACTCTTAAGATATCATTTAATACCACGTGTTATGATAATCCCCATAAGCTCTCAAGTCATATGAAGGACCAAAAGTGTACGCGTTAATCTAGTGGGAGGGGTGTGGGGTGGTTGAGAGGCGTGCCTTGCGGAAACCGTGAGACACTCATTCACTTCCGGTCCTCCATCCGGACGTAAGGCTCTACATCCGACTCTTAAATTACTTGCATTCTAAAATAATGTTTTTACGTGTTTTTGGCCCCAGTGATTTACTCTATTTTCATGACTGATTAATGTTATTTGTTTAAATACAATCAGTAAATAAGTGTTAGTATATTGTAACAAGAATAAGAGCAAAAGAAATGTGGTTAAATAAAATGTGATGCTGTGGCTTAGCCCAAGTGAACATCGTCGTTTGCAGCAACTCTATCAAGGTGCCAAGTTTTATAACTATAAGAAATGTTTATTAATTAATGTCAAATTTTGTTAGCAAAGTTAAGTATGAAGAAAGGACTAAATTTGCTAACACATCATAATTGTATAAAAAATTCCTTACCTATTCATATCAGACGAGCTCATTCTTTAAATTTATTTAAAAATCTCCTTTTTGATCATGTTTTTTATGCCTCGTGATTAGCTACTACTTTTATGTATTAATTGTGAGTCAATTTACCTTAGGCTGAGCTTTTACATGTATACATAGTACTATTTATACCTTTTCTTTAGATTTTATTTTATTTAATTTTAGTTATAGTTGCATGTTATTTTTAGTATCTTTTTGTTAATTAATTATACATCTCTTGTACTTTACCCTCTGTAGGTGTTTCTTTTTTTTCTATTGATCCATTTTAGGATTGCCTGGAAGAAATCGCTTGTTAGCGATAAGGCCGCCCGTTGCCTAATAACTTACGTAACCTACTTACTTTTTGTTTTTTTTCTATATGTATAATTATGTGTATTATCGCAATGAAGTATAAATAAATAAATAAAATGAAATGTCCAGCGTTGCTATGTATGTCTATATAATCGACCTATTTAATTATTTGTTTATTGTCAATATTATTTATAATATAGTATTTTTATTACTACATCAATAAACACTGTATTTATGACGAGTTCTAAAAAAGGGACAATGTCATAATTGTCTAGTGTAGTTGTTTTAAAAGCATTACTTTTTTTTATAATTTTAAATATATTTCCTACTATTCAACTAAAGACATATTATATTGTTCAACAGATCCCTACGCGGCGCTAGGCGGGCGGGCGAGCGGCGGTCAAGTGCAACTGTGGCAGTTCTTACTTGAAGAACTGGCGGCGGGATCACCTGGTATTTGCTGGGAGGTAAGTCTGATTGATATTAAATACTTTTTTTTTTTTTTTAAATATCTGTATACTGCCCTGTGTTACATACGGATGTGAGACTTGGTCCCTTACACAGTTACACAGGAAACTGACAGCATTCCAACATGCAGTTGAAATAAGTATGCTCGGCATCAAGAGGAAAGATAAAATTCGAAACACCGACATACGGCGTAAGACAAAACTAACCGACATACTGATCAGAATAGACCAACAAAAATGGAGGTGGACAGGACATTTGATGCGTTCTTCTTCTTCTTCTTCTACAAAGAACAAATGGAGCAACATTGTCACGCACTGGTATCCACGTAACGGCAAAAGAAGTAGAGGACGTCAACACAGACGATGGGAAGACGAACTAAAACTGACAGCAGGTCCAAACTGGAGGAGAGTCGCCTTGGACAGAACACAGTGGAAAGAATTGGAGGAGGCCTTTGCCGAAAGGCACACTGTAGTTAGGGATATTTTATAATTATAATTTATATACACTAACTTTAAAACTTACAGTATCAAAGGCTATTTTATTTATTTTTTTATTTATTTAAGTCTGATTGGAGGTTAATCACAAGCGTCTATTTAATTTTCGATATTAATGTTAAAACCTTGTCATTCAGGGTCCCCCGGGTGATGGAGAGTTTCGTCTTTCGGACCCCGAAGAAGTGGCCCGACGGTGGGGACGCCGCAAACAGAAACCTAATATGAACTATGACAAATTATCTCGCGCTCTACGCTACTATTACGACAAAAACATCATGGGGAAGGTAAAGACAGCTTTTTACCCCTGGAGTATTTCCTATTTAGCTATTTATTTATTTCATCTTCATACTAAATCTTCTGTTTGTTATACTTTACCTTGGCTAATTCAGAACATTATTACCAGGTCCCCGGTAAGAGATATGCGTACAAGTTTTGTTGGGCGGGCTTGGCCGCAGCCTGCCAGTCCCAATCGGATGCTCCCTATTGGCCATACCTTCCTGCTCATCCACATCACTCTACAAACTGACAACATTTGCAGTATTAAAAAAATCATGTGTCCAATTCACACGTGGTAGAAGTGAAACCTTCAAAAACAAAGTTTTTATAATTAAAATGTGTAAATTAGACTTTTTTCTCTATCTAAATGTAGGATCTTTTCTTTAAAAAAATATATATTTTAATGTTAAATTTTAATTTATAACTTTAATATCAATCTTTATTTGGTAAAAACTAATATAATAAAAGTTTGAAATAAATTCACAAGTCCAACGTGGGAGAAAATGAGATAGGAAGCATTATACAGTGTATAAACTTTTAATTAAGTGTAGTACGAAGTTTTCACTTCAAAAAGATTCTATAACTAATGATTTGTAAATAAAATTGATAAATAATCTAATTTTATAATTAAACTACTTACTTGACTTACTTATTTAATTTTCATCAAATCTGTTTTTTTATTTCAGAAAATGTTCAAATACACACTAATTTAAAGTTTATACACTGTATAATGCCTCCTATCTCACTCGCTCCCACGCCAGATCCTATTAATTTATGTGTCTGTCTCTTTTTACTGTCGCTTTTTCCGTTGCATCCGGTTTGAAATCACAACGATTCTAAAGAAGTTTCACTTCAAAAATTGTAAAGCACAATGCTCGTGCTCCTATTTTAACTGGAAACTACGCACTTCATGAGATCACCAACCAGTCGAAATGAATACAATAATTATAATTTAATAAATATTTTACTGATTTTACAATAAGTACACTTGCAGTATTGTTAATTTCGGTAGGTATCTACTGAGTTACCTACAATTACCTATTTGTTAATAAACATAATAATTTTGATCTTGTTATGCTTTTGTTTTGTTTTTATTATTATATTTTTATAGAATAATGTTACAGACAATTATCGTTGAAGTTGGAAGTGTTACTAAGTTCAAACTTATAGCTATTGATACGAAATATAAATAAAGTTCCTCTTTGTCATAAAATGCATTTTATTTTATAAACATATAGAAAAGTGATAATTATCCTGACATGGAGCAGGATAATATGCGGTTAATAACTTAAAAAGTTTAGTTTAGTTTAATGTCTCAAGTATTTGAGGCTTAGTCGTATGAAAAAATCATTTTGTTACCTCTTTTGGACGTTTATAACCAGTGTAGTGCCGAACTTACGTTTAGGTGTTATCAATGTTTGCATAAAGCTTTTGTTTTCGATTAGGAATTAAAGTGACAGAAAATATTCTGTACACAAATATTGATTTCGCCTGTTATTTTGGACGCGGCAATCGAAATCATCGTTTGTCTTCCCAAGGCGAAAAAATAAAGAAAATAAGACATATTTTGATATGATAAAAAAAAAACTTTCTTCCTAAAACTTCTTACAAAAGTCGCACGTTTTAATGTGTATAAATTTATAAAGCAATTTCCAAATAACTTTATAAACTAGAGATTGCAAAACATTCTTGTGATTGAACAAAATACTTTGTCTTACTTACTTACATAATATAACAGTTTCCTTAACTACTATCTAATTGAAATTACTTAAGAAAGTATGAGATATAAAGGAAAACACTAAGTAGAAACAAGAAAGTATCTTTTAACCGTACACTATATAGACAATGTGATGTGGATTTTGAAGCATTTAATCTGTGAAGGTTTTAGTACCTAATATGTTTAATAACTGTAGAATATTATGGTGCTGTTTCTAAACTATTTTTCTAGATGAATGCCTGCGAAATGAGCAGCGTGTAGCGACCTTGCGGCGCCGGACGCTGCTTCTGATACTGCGCCCACGCAATGTTCATTACAGATGGTTCACAAACTTTTAATGCCATATTTATTATTAAAATTATAATCGCTTGTGTCATATTAGTCAGTAAAGTGCAAAAACATTTTGTTGAACGGCCTTTATTAAAATAAACGGGACGTGAAGTACTTCTACGTAGGTTGTTTAAATTGTTACATTAATTACTGTTTTTTTAAAGTGTATCCAAGACGTGACCACAGGTTATGTAATTATTATTAAACAAGATAATATGGATACGCTGGACATGTTGAGAGCTTATGGTAAGCGCGAACACTAGAGACCTCAGTTGAAACAAAATGTCCGCCGCACAAGTTGCGTTACTAGTTGCAACCCTTCTGCTCTTTGGTAATTATAACTCCATTTTCATTTAACTGAAACTAATGGAATATTACTTCCATTCTTATGGAAATTTAATTCCATTCTTATGGAAGTTTAATTCCATTTCTAACCTACGCAAGTTTAAAACGTGCATGCCCTTAGATACCTAAGTATATTTCTTGTTAATTCAATATACTTAAGTCTATTTTTAAAAGACGCAAGCCTTTGACTTTTGAGGTGATCTCAGTTAAATTGAAATGAGTGTTTCTAGGAAGCAAGAGGGGTTGGTGTGGATGTACCAATATGACATCCTTTTCCTCCCAGTTGGACATACTACTTGCTGAATATGATCGGGAAGTAGCACCAGAGGGGCAGGTGCTAGTTGAGACAGCGTTAGACTTGCGCCACGCGGCAGTCTACGAGCGTAGCGCCACCGTGCGGTTGCTAGCGGACTTACATTTGGTAAGCTATCAGGGTGAGATCTATAGTGCGCACTTAGACTTTGCTCAGACTTAACTACAACCATTCTTTACTTTTTTAAAGGATAATAAAGAAGGTATTGCATGAAATGAAACATCAATTTCTGTCTTAGCTTGAGCTTAGCTTAATCTCACCGTTAAAATGTCTATAAATATACTAAATCATAGTTTAACCTTAGTGTTTTTCGTAAGTAAAGTCTGAGCAAAGTCCAAGTGCGCACTATAGATCTCACCCTCAGACCTAACAGAAATCGTTAATTATACCAAAATATACAACAATACGATATTATTCTTATTAATATAATACGCCTAACACTGCTATATTGGCCTTTTTTTGCTGGTTTTTAAATTAATTGTAAACATTGTGTCTTAGTTATATACCTAATTTGAATTATCCTTTAGAGTTTTGACTTCCAAATATATATATATATATATATGTATTATATCAGTGTCAGTGTATACCATAACCATTATTAAGAAGATTAATTCATTATATCTTCCATTTTCCTGTGTCTCTATTATTTTATAGCCATATATGTACAAGAAAAATCTATACCAACCTTCCTTTGACATCATGTTAAGTGAATCTTTGATCAGAGAGCCATGCTCGAAATAAAGAAAAACATAAATGTTTGTTTGAAGTCATTAATATTCGTACGTATTGTAGAATTGGAATGACAAGCGTATAATTTGGAACGCTACGGATTGGGGATGTGACAGCGCACTGGTTGACGCTAGTCGATTGTGGGTCCCGGATGTGGGAGTATTAAGCGTAGCCACACTAGGTACTGAAGGTGACACCAGCCTGCGTGCTCGTCTTTCCAGCGACGGTCATATCTATTGGATTCTACGCCTTGACATTATTGCCCCACTCACTCTGCAACTCACGGACTGGCCCCAGGACCAGCAAGAAGTTGCCTTCAAATTCGGCTCCAGATCGCACTCTTCAGATGAGATGCTGCTTACTTTAAGTGACCTACAGGTCAGTTAATATTGAAGCTAATTGATAATCTATAGAGCTGTGACATTTCAGCGTTTGTTCCGTTGACCGATATATGTTTTGCGATCACTTGCTCTTGCTATCTGTAATGTTATTTCGCTGGGAATCGGTCCTAGGAGTCCGCGTAAACACATTATGCGTTATATAAGCTGGAACCATGAACGGCATTGATGAAGGATTCATAGGTATATTTAAAAAAACCTTTAAAATTGCATAATATGTTCACACCCTTACTCAAAGGGAAGTGAGTAAGGATCACACGTTGGCATTCGCGCAAACAGCCATGCGATTCTGTAACTCACTTTTCGAACTCACACAGCGGTTTTCGCATCGGCGGTCGCTCTCAAATCAGTCGTGAAGCACTCATTTTATGATTTGGCATTCTGATAAACAATAAACTACAAGCTCCCACCTTTTCTGTGTGAGTTCGAAAAGTGAGTTACAGAATCGCAGGGCTGTTTCTACAGTGTGTCTCTGCCTACTTTTCTTGTAACGCACTTTTTACTACAGCACAAGTGCGGAAACGCTGTGACAAGAGTGGAAAGAATGTATTAAAAGTCATAAATTCCACGGTTTTCAGCACGCGACTGTTTTTGAGTCTGGCACATGGGAGTTGATACGTGTCAGGGGAGCGGAAATGGAATTGAACAATGGAGACTTCCAACGCCGCGTTGTCAAGTGGATGTTAGTGTTACGTCGAAGAGCAGCAGCACACACGCTTGCAGTGGGCGCAGTTTTCGCCGGCTCGGTCTTGTTATTAGTTGCGGCCACGATGCTGCCCCCTAACACGCGACCACCATTATGTGCTGCTTCAGCGGCAATAGCTTCACTTTGGTAAAATCATATTTAACAAGACTATCCTATTAATCAAAAGAAATCAGTTTATTTTATATAACTAATTCGTCACCAGTAGAATTTTGTTAAAGCTACGATAAAAAGCGATAAGTCAGAGAAGTGAAATCAATTTATTAATTACGTTGATTTCACAGAGATGGGACAAAATTGTTCACATGGAAAAATATTGTCATTTAAATATACATACCTATAGATTTAATTTATTATCTTAGTAAAATCAATCAAATATAATGTAAACCAATCTTATATTTTTAAGTTTATCAGATAAAATTAAACCTTTTTCTAGCCGTTATATTCAATGTCTTTGATGTGTATTAAAACTTGCAATTATGTTACGTAAGAATGACTAAGATTCTTTCTGTTCTATGAAAATATTGCAGGTTGATATCTGCGCTAGTGCGAATACCAGCGGGGGCGTCGACCCCTCGCGCCATGTCTCTTTTGAGTGCTACATGCATCTGCGGCGCAATAGCGGCTGCTAGCGCGGCTGTTGTTTTACGTGTTTCGCGTTGCGTCACACCACCCCCAAACATTCTAAGGACCCTTGTCACGACTGCCTCTACTTTCATCACACTCACACCACCTGAGGTATGCGCGGTCGTAAGTAGTGGCTGTTTACTGCTTCTATATTTTATGGAAAGTTTTAATTAACTATTTCTATTACAAGGTTCTTGCTGAGGTTCAGAGGTAAGATATATGTAGCCAAACATTTTATGACGTGACCAATTCTATAAGAGACTGTGATACCACAGGTTTGACTGTGGTTCACACTGTTTCACTAAAGGAGGCAAGATATATTGATGTCACCGTAAAATTGTTAACACCGTTAGATTGTAATATATCTCGCGAGATTGTAAACTGTCGAAAGATTGTGAACCTCAACGAACTGCTTACAATTTAAGGTATTATTATTCGGTAGTTATATGAAATTGTTGGGAAGTAAAATTAATCTGTAATTGACCAAAGAAGTTTGAATGATAACTAAGTTAGTGTAGTACAATCTACCGAATAATAATACGTTAAATTGTAAGCAGTACGCTGAGGTTCACAATCTTTCGCCAGTTTATAATCTCGCGAGATAGATTACAATCTAACGGTGTTTACAATTTTACGTTAACATCGACATGCGGTATAAACTTTTATTGAAAATCCTATTTTTACAAAGAGCTAGGTAAGAATTGCATTTGTGCTTAAGATAAAATTATAAGCAAATTCTTGTTTAAATATAAAGTAAATATGTTATGCAGGGGGGAGTGGCGGAATGCAGCGCATGGGCGGCGGCCGCGCGGCTCTTGGACCTGTTGATACAGGCTTTGCTGATCTTCACTCTCTTCGTGCTGCTATGTGTCTATATCTAATGCTGCTTTTATCTGTATAGATGTTTTTGGGAACAATATTGTTAACATGTATTGTAAATATAAACAGTTATGTTTATTCTTTCTAGTGAAACTAATTTTAATGATTAAATTTGCATAAGCGAAATATAAGATATAAAAGAACGAAACATAAGATTTTTTGTCACGACCAAAACACAACTGGTTTTCTTTATTGATTAAAAATTCTCAAGACTTCAAGAGTTTTTTAATCGTTCTGAACTCATGCTCTTCGCCAATAAAATTGTCTTTCTTATCGCAATTAAGACTTTGCTTAAGTTGTCGTTGTTGTTGACTTGCTAATTGAACAAAATTGTAAATAAAAAACACAAGCAGAAATGTAAAGGACTCATCCTTAGGGCTTACTCCATAGAGTTGTACGATTTAAGCGGCATTGGATTGATTTTAAGTACGTTTTAAGTAAGGACCTACGTGTGGAGCTAAAAGTGGTGTCGCCGTTGGACAAAGCGCGTAAGTATTTCAGCGAGCAGCAATAATAGGGCAGCACCAGCGCCAGCTAGTAGTGCGTGAAGCGCGGGCAACACGTCACCGAGGCCGACGCTAACGAACCCGCCTCCACCCGCTTCGCAACGTACGCGTCGGACCATCCACATACGCCGCGCTCGTTCTGTTAGGCCCGCCTCACGTTGCCACCGCAGTCTGATATATTTTTATACTACATTAATATTTTAATTTCATTGTTTCCTCTTTCATAAACGGTAAATTCTTTCGCCTTGCAGTTGAGTGTTGTTTCCGGGAGAGATGTTGTCAGGAGTCTTTAATACGCAAAAATTGTATTTAGGACTTATTGACGTGGAGTGTCATACTTTTAAGTTAATAGGGATTATAAGGAGATCAATTGTAAATATATAAAGTGAACAGAAACTTTTCATATATCGATGTGTTTTGTGTGCGGTACTGAATTAAATTAAATAAATATTAGACAAACATTTGTATACAATTTAGCGTCTTCGTGGCGTCAATTAATACAAACAATGATTCTAAAGACCTTTGGTAGAACGTATTTAGGCTGATCAGTGGTCACCTCATTGACACGAACAAATCGACGAAAAAACGGGTTTCTCTCTATAAATTATTGTACCTACAGTTGCCTCCTGCACCATTAGTGCATTTACGAGATTTTCATTTTAAGCATAAGTATTTTTTGTTACCAGCCAGTATATATAAAAAATTACCTCACAGCAAAGAGGTCTCTATAGCCTGAGTGTTTACGAATCGGCACGGAAACCATGGGCAGCTTGAAGGCCTGAATCTCCTTTAGGCCACATTTTTCGCGCTCCGTATATGTGCTGCTGATGACGCCGTAACCAGAATTCAGCTCAACCTTAGAATACAATTTCAGCTCTTAGGTACGACTCTTTACTAAGTTTTTTTTGGGATTAACATCTGTTTATTAATACTTAGTTATTATAACTTAGTAAGGTACTGCCATTAAACCCAAACAATAAGTATATAATTACACATTGGACATTAATTTTTTTTAAGATTTTTTGTAGATATGTTCTTTAATATTGTGGAACATTTTTTTGTTCAATAATCAATAGTTTTTTGCTTTTTTTTTTACGTTGGGCTACTATTATTGTAGTTTTAGTAGGGTTCCTTATTTTTTCTTATAATTAAAATATATTACGTTTGGCCTATATTAATCAGTGATAATGTAGCATTCAAATTGTGAAAGAATTTTTAAAATCGGTCCAGTACTTTTTGAGCCATTTCGTTACATACATATTTACATACAAATCTTTTCACTTTATAATATTAGTATATATTAACATTTACCTTATTAAACATAAATATAAATGTTTTGCAAAATACTGTGGGTACATCAAACTCTATGACTACTTTTTATGTCAACCTTACTGATCTACAGATCCGCTTACATCATAGTAGCCTAAGCTTATGTAGTGTGTACCTGGAAGGCGAATAAGCCAGTGCGTACACGTGCGATACCATCCCACACACTGAGATAGGCAAGTTCGCCTTGCGGCTGCAATTTGCGTTTGTAAAGCCGCTGGGTAGCTGGGTCCGTACTCTCCTGGAATATTTTCGATTCATCAAAGAACTGGAAACTTAACATCATCGATATATACCCAATCACACATACACATTCATTAATTAATGGAAGGAAATGTCAAATACAAAAAATGTTGTATGTCTAATAACATTTCTTAAAGCCTGAACTAATTTCATAGCAAATTTGATTTTAGGCATTTACCAGTAAAAATAAAAAAAAAACGCTTTTTTACCGGATTGAAGTTATGAAATAATTATAATGTATGTACATAATTAAAAATCTTTCCGACGTTTCGCGTGCTTTACTGCGTGCGTGGTCACGGTGACCTCTTTCTAAGAGGTCACCACACACGATCTCGCACGACCTCTTAGAGTATTTATTAGCCAATTATAGGCCTCCTTTAATTGGCTCCTGGCTGGCTGTAAAATAATTATAAGTTTATAATAATACATAACTTCAATCCGATAAAAAAGCGTTTTCTTTAAATGTGTAAAAGTTATGTTAATAAAAGACAACATTTACCAGTATTTTATTATAATTTTTTACGATAAATAAATAACATACCGCGAAGTAGATCTCCTTATATGTTGTGTCTTGAACCCCTAGAATCATTGGTGAGTGTGTGAGATCATCAATGGTCTGAATTGCATCGCTGGGCGCCTGTAGGATTGACACGATCTTGGCCGAGTATGATGTAAACGCGAACACAGAAGATAACAGCATGAAGAGCATAAGGATGCGTGCTGATATTATCTCTGGAGAGATGTCTGAACCTGGAGGTACAAGCATATTAGCAATTAACGGCTCATATGTTTAATTAGTACAAACAAAATTAAATATAGTATATAACATTTATATTAGAAGTTCAAATTTCAGATTGCTAAATATATCATATGATGATTGATGATTGCCATGATTTTACGAGTTCAAAATACTGGAACTGAAATCGCTGAAGAACTTTTATACATTTTTTACAAATATACCATACGTAATCTAATGACACATTAAACAAGTATATGTATTTTAAAACTAACTTTTATTTAAAAAAAATACATAGCTTTCGACATGTTCCTAATATTTCGAAACATGACAACAGCAGCTACCACAGTTTATTGTACCCTGTTGACAAGCAGCTCCAATGGCGAAAGTGAAGGTTTCTGATAGAGTAAGCCGTTCTGCAGTATCATCAGGAAGCTGACGACGCCGTGCTACGTATCCCAATACCGCTAAAAGTACACCACCACCGGCGAAAGCAGCGCCTACGGCTGCCCACACGCCGCCGCTAAATGGAAGCAGGAACACGTTGGACACGGCCGACTGCGAAGGTTGACGGAATATGAAGGCACCGCTGAAAAACATATAAGATATAATAAACTTTTGCGCCTGGCTAAAAGTAATTACAATAAAAATTCAGGCGCCGACTTTTTGAGTCAATTTTAATTAGCTCAGTTAGATAAGCCATGGCGGGTTATTCGTTGTGACAATTTTATAATAGTATACAAAATAAATTTTAATTGATAGTATCCAATTCGACTTAGGGTCCTTCAAGAAAAGAGCGTACCGATTCCTGAAAGGCCGGCAACGCACTCGCGAGCCCTCTGGCATTGAGAGTGTCCATGGGCGGCGGTATCACTTAACATCAGGTGAGCCTCCTGCCCGTTTGCCCCCTGTTTTAAAAAAAAAAAAAAAAAAAAAAAAAACAGTAGTGACGACAAATCTTCGAAAAAATTTCTGGATGCAGTGTGTATGCAGTTCGTAACTAAGTAATGTTTACGATGGGATATCCAAATACAAATAAGCAAATGAAATGCACGCCTTTGTTTATTTATTCACACGTCGTTAACTCGTATATATTAAAAAAGAAAACTATACATAAATATAATAAGGGATGCAAATGCAACGGGCGGCCTTATCGCTAATAAGCGGTCTCTTCCACCCTGGTAAGGGAAAGAATCTAAAAAAAAGTGTATTACAAATTTAAAAAAAAAATTATAGAGCCTTCATCTAAACTCTAATATATAAAATTCTCGTGACGCGGTGATTGTAGTTAAACTCCTCCGAAACGGCTTGACCGATTCTCATGAAATTTTGTGTGCATATTGGGTATGTCTGAAAATCGGACAACATCTATTTTTCATCTCCCTAAATGTTAAGGGTTTTTAACCTTTTTTTTTATGATACAACATCAAAAAATACATACAACCCCTAATTTTCACCCCTCTACGATGAACCCATATTTTTTATTATAAATGATATACATGGCAAAACGACGTTTGCCGGATCAGCTAGTAATCTATAAAAAAACTAAAACTAATCTGACGGATTCATGAATGGCGATGCAATACAAAAGAAAAGGAAATAGTAGAATTACAAAAGTCACAATAATTGATCAGGATAGGCTATGGTTAAGAAATGCTCATGCAGAAGAGTTTTAAAAGATGTTAGGAAGGTAGCCAATCGTATGGAGTCGGGCAGCCTATTCCACAACTTAATGGCGGAGTTCCTAAATAAATTGCCTAAGAAAGATGAGCTGTGAGATGGAATTTCCAATAAGCATCTATTGGAGGAGCGTAACATATACGTAAAGTTATAAGAGAACTTGAAATGATTTTTAAGATAACAGGGAGTTTTGGGATTTAAAAGAATTGAGTATAGAAGTTTATATCGTGTTTTTAGAGCTAATTCAACATAGTTCAATGGTAGAAATGTCGGAGCTATTAGTAGGTACTATTCATTTCACATTCATTCAGTCATTCATTTCATTCAATTAAATGCAAGGTCAAAAATATCACAGTTCTTTCATAAAGACAAACCAACTCCAGTCATGAATAAATTAACTTACACTAGTTCCACCGTCTCAGAACAATAGTGCAGCACGTTCCATCGGTCGCGCCGCAGAAACATGGAAGCTACACCCACCTCCACCTCCTCTCTCTGCAATAGTCCAGCCAGACCAGTGAACGAGCCGTTCTGCTGTTCGCCGTACAACTCGATTTGTTTCATATTGTATCTGTACACGATAGGTACATTTTCAACATCAATTCAGGTCAAATTATCCGTCGATGACAGATGGAAACAATACCAGAGGGCGTTTTAAGGAATTGGTACGCTCTTTTCTTCAAAGAGTATAAAAAATAAGCGAGTGACCATTACTGAAGAATACGGAAGTAATAAATACTACGCTAATCTTGTTGTATAGAGCAGTGTTGGCCTCAGCGTGCGACGGCCTCATACCTGAGGTCGTAGGTTCGGTCCCCGGCTGTGCACCAATGCACTTTCTTTCTATGTGCCCATTTAACATTTGCAGTGAAGGAACACATCGTGAGGAAACCAACATGTCTAAGACATAAAAAGTCGACGGCGTGTGTCAGGCACTGGAGGCTGATCACCTATTTACCTATTAGATTAAAAAAATGATCATGAAACAGATTCAGAAATCTGAGGCCAAGACCTAAAGAGGTTGTAGCGCCACTGATAATCGTGTTGTATTTGATAATACCGTGGGATCACTAACGAGACGTCAACTCCCGAAGAGAAAACAATCCTATCACATCAGCCTAATGAGAAACTTGTATTTGTAAACATACATCTTTTGAAAAACCTCCTGCTTGGTCACAAATATAACTCGCGGTAAAAAACTTATTTGAAAGCACTCAGTAGTGGGAATAAAATCAATTAAATAGGTACCTGAAATTGAGATCTTCAGCTAACAGCATCATTAGAGGATATGTAAGTTTTGGAAACGTATCAATTTGGCGATCATTGAGATCCGACCAACCTTTGAAATATTGCGGCTGACTTATCTGAAGGAAATAAAATTAATTAACATTGGAACCTGTAGGGTGTGTGATTCATACCTGCCCTGCGATTCTGTAACTCACTTTTTGAACTCACACAGCGGTTTTCAAATCATAAAATGACTGCTTCACAACTGATTTGAGAGCGACCGCCGATGCGAAAACCGCTGTGTGAGTTCGAAAAGTGAGTTACAGAATCGCAAGGCTGAAGCTACATATCTAAATATCGTTTTTGTAACCGTGTATCTAACTTATAAAATCCTTAGATTAGATAGAGCCTTAATTGAATAGTTATAAAGAATTACACTTACAATAGTAGCTGATTTTAGATAGATGCGGCCTAAATTCTTTCTCCTTGTTACGGCTGTGGGGATTGTGGCCCATAACCTATTCAAGTTCTCCGAATTGGTATAACCACCACCGATATCCAACACGGTGAAAGGTTGTTCAATCGCTACCCGATACACATCTAACATTTTCTCTGGAAAAGCTACCACGACATCTGCATCTGGCAGAATGACCGTGTCTTGGAGGATATCACCTAAGTCAGTATCGTTGGAGAGAATGTCGGGCAATAAGAGCCATGAATGCCGATGATTAAAAGCGCGATTAACCGACGCCTGAAATAATCAATCAGCATTTATTTATAAGCCAAGGCATTTTACTAACAATTCAATTTATTTGTTCTCAGTCTAGAATCTAGATTTATATCTATCAAACAACTTTACTTTAGCTGTATGTCAAGATTAAATAATAAATACATTTCAATGTAACACTTATTTTGTAGAATTTAAATGTATTAATTTATTCATTCATATTCATTTCACAGCATTGTACGAGGTACAGCCATTAAATAGCGATCACAAAACATTTATTTAATCATCGGGTTAATAAGAAACTATAATTTACTAGCAGACCGGCGAAGCGTTGCTGTGGCTAAGGTTTTTGTTATATTAAGCAAAGTATTCAAGGGAAACGGTAGGAGAACACCAGTCATGGGGACTACCATGCTTTTTTGGTATGTGCTTATGCTTATGTGAAACGTTGGTACTTTCAACACAGCGCCATCTGTTAGAATTATTTAATAATTATGACTATCAAATAATAAACAAATATTTTGCAATAAAATAATATTGCGGGTATAAATTGAGATGTAAGCTATATTTTAAGTTGAATCAAACTACACACAGTGTGCAAATTGGTTGATTGATATCGGTTCGGTATAATATATTAAGATTTCAATTTGCGGCGCAGTACAACAAATTACCAATTTCTGTAGATTTAAATAAATTATACAAACATACACACTACAAACAATTATCAATTACTGTAACAGATTATGAAATATTTAGTTATTGAATACACATGTCATGAAAATAATGAATAACTATAATAGTATTTCTTAAAAGTCAAAAATATCCATCACAGTTTAAAAACTCTGTTTCTACTATAGGCATGCACTCCTTTAAATATCTTCTAGTTACACTACTTATGAATATAAAGAGACATATGGCTATAGACCTTGTTAAGAATCAGATGAGCATGAGGGCAGCTCATGTCAAGAACGATGCCCTCGCGGAAGATGCGGTAAGCCGGCATATCGGGTAGCACAGAAAATTCGCTAACGTATACCCTTAGGCGAAGTCCCGTAGACCTCGTGCGAAATTGTAGATTTAATATGTCAACTAAAAGATATTTAAATTCATAAATTAATCTTTTTTAAAGTTATACTTCTTTAGGCGCGTTATAAAAATTTAAGAGAGTGAAATTTTACGATTGCGCGCGCACCGTGACACAAAGTTGTCAGTGTGATTATAGCGCGCGCGAGCGAGATGGGAATAAGACAATCTACAAGTAAAAAGAAATAGAATATGCGTGAAGTTAGAAGATCGCAAATTTTGAATGACCATAATGATTAATGACATTTGTCATTTACCTTTTAAACAAATAAAGGAGTTTTAATTATTTTTTCAAAGAAATTTAGCAATGTTTTTTCACAAAGACCTATTGTTACTTAGTTAAAAGGTTATGAAACATACCAAGTTATTAAATTGAATTAATAATATAATAAAATAATAAATAATAATAATAATTGTTATTAATATTAATTAATAATTGAATAATATACTAAATAATAATAATAATTGTTATTAATATTAATTAATAATTGAATAATATACTAAATATTATCAAATTGTTTACGTTAAATATTAATTATTAATTAATTATATTTAAAAAAATAAAGAAAGCCAAAGAAGTATAACTTCCTCCGCGCGTACATAAGTACACGCAACCTTTTTTTTTTAAACCACGATGACGGGTATTTTTACTACGTTTAGTGTTTCGGCATTTCATTTATTACACATAGTCATAGTGTATAACCTGGGCTCCAACACAAGAACGCGGTAATTAAAGACAGATTTTTGGACGAAAAATATGCTAATATAAACGAAGAGAGATCCATTCTTCAACCGGTAATTAAATGAACAGTTGCGTTAACTGTAAGAGCGCAACTAAATAAAACTTTATTATACTTTTTGTAGATATTTAATAATGAAATGCAAAGTGTTTGTTAAGCAATTTCCTACCCTCATTTAATGCTCCATAATTAGGGCATGCAATGCAGCCGTAATCAACTATTTGTCCAATTTAACCATTATGTTATTACTTACAAATCACATTGATTTTGTACCGATCTGAAAAACTAAACGCTAATTATTTCAATGCGTAATAACGCTGATGATATAAGTGATGAATAATTCATTGGACCGTTTGCCGACAACCTTTCTCGTTAGGTTTTGTGTTCCAAATTATCTTACGTCGCGACGCGTCTTTGCTCGTGTTTATACGCTTCTGGAGCGCCCATCGGCCAGTTCGGGCAGAGCTCCCGCTGGCGGTGTGATTGTTTGCGACCTGCTGATGCAGGACGGCACTGGGGCGGGCGTATAGCCGTTGGTGTGGTGGAGACGAGGATCGTCGGGCTTAACTCAACTCAATCGTTGTCTTGGTTCATGTGAGAGGCGACGGGGAGAATTGCAGCTAGCGGTCCAGGCCCGCCGACAGCGAGTCAAAGCTGCGTTATCTGCCCCGGTGTCTTGTCCGGTGGTGGTACCCGTACGCTGGTACGGAAGTCTCGGTGCGAGGTGCGGGAAGCGGGAAGGGGGACGCGTCCGCCTGCTAGAACATGCACCTGGCTGACCGTGCGACGAAATCGTTGATCCAGGTGTAGGTCACGTGCTATGGTGACGTTTCTCAAGCAGCGCGGCGCGTTCACTTCGCGCCGGAGTGTTTAGTTGTGTTCTTGATAATTTCGTCGGCGGCCTCCTAGGTGAGTGCGAACCACGCTTTCACCGCGTACGATGGAGGCGGATGTAGAGCGTGAGCTTGGAGCGTAGACATTAGCGGGCTATGGGGCGTATGGTAGGTTACGCGGCATAAATACGTCACGTGTCGTGACGTAAGGTTTCCTGTGTTACGCCACTCAGCCAGTACTCAAAACCTAATAATGATTCTTTTGTACTCACCTTAATTTCAACATTTAATTACTACGATGTTGTAATAAATTAATTAAAATGTTAACTTGCGCCGTGGAATAATATACGTACTTTATACTTAGTGGAAATCAATTAAAAATTAAATTAAAAAGTCTTAAAACACAGTCAATTTAGATTGTTGATTGTTGCGCGGTTGTTTCTCGTAAAAGTATATGTAATTTTCCCAGGAAACTTAGATTTTTTAGCGACTTGTTTATATTTTACCCAGCATTCCGCTGTGCGTTGTAGTATTTCTAAAATATAAATTGTTATAAAAATATGTTGCTACAATGGTTTCGGCGCTAAAAAACTAAGTTTTACACGTTACTTTTATGCCTTTTTTAAAGTTGTAGTCTTCATAAGTAGATAATAACAGTATTTAGACCTTTACCTTGGTAACTAAGATACCAAGTACAAATTGCACATAAGCATATACGGAAAGTAATGTACAAAGTACAAAAAAATATTATTAAATAACACTACGAATTTTATTTTATTTTACTTAATACTAATCGTATACTTTTCGTGGATTTTTTCCATTTGAATTACTTTTTGATATTTTAAACAGTCAAAAGCCTATTTTTATGATTTACTTAAATGTAACTTAAATAATAATTGTCTAGGTTGGTATTCATGTATTATATTTATTGAAATATATATAATTCACATAAAACTAACATTACCAATGTTATTTATGCATTATCAGGCAAAATGATGTAGGTACACAGCGTGGATAACCTCTATGTAATTGGAAGGTGTAATTTGACTTTTTTACGTAACAATAAAACATATATCCAAGTAGGTGTGTGGTTCTCCTAAATATACGTTAGTTAGTTATATTTCCGTACACAGATCTTTAAAATCCTATAATTGCCTAAACGTAGATTATCTATCTCCTCGCGTTACGTTGGAATGTTATGTCGGCATGGGACAATCCTGTGCCTGCTCGAAGAAGTTGCCAAAGTTGACGACCCAAAACAGGGTGAAGGAGCCCAGCGCTGATCCGAGTTGGCCAATAGTGCCCAGGACCCGCATAGGCTTGATGCCACCCTCCCGGGCCTTGCTATATATCCACATGCGCGAGTACGAAATCAGCGCGTTGGCAACCACCCATACGATTACCTGTTGATGTAGTTTCAAAATTGTACAAGTTTTAGGGGCCGTTCAAGTATTACGGGTATAGGGGCGAGGGAGGGTGTCTTTGTATTGCTTATTTGGTGATTACGTCAACAGTAATTATTTACTTTTTTACACATATTACCCACAAATTGTCTATGCTTGAAAACGAAATGCATTTTTGAGGATTCCTACAAACAATTATTACGTTTATGTACCTACTGTTATTTATGAGAGCTTTGCTTACTTTTGTTGCAGTAAATCTGCTTACGTAATATTTGATATGAATAGGTTTTTAATATTTGTTTCATAAATTGAAACTACTGCCCTGCGATTCTGTAACTCACTTTTCGAACTCACACAGCGGTTTTCGCATCGGCGGTCGCTCTCAAATCAGTCGTGAAGCAGTCATTTTATGATTTGGCATTCTGAAAACGTGGGAGCCTGTAGTTTATTGTTTATCAGAATGCCAAATCATAAAATGACTGCTTCACGACTGATTTGAGAGCGACCGCCGATGCGAAAACCGCTGTGTGAGTTCGAAAAGTGAGTTACAGAATCGCAGGGCTGAACGGATTAATTATTATCATAACTGAAGACCTATTTACGGTATTAATATATTTTAATGAAATTTAACATGTCGTCTTGTTCATTTTATAGATAATACATATTATAAATAATATTTAATACAATCAAATAAAAAATAAATAAGTTCTTGTAGTCAACATATGGACATATTTCCAATCGAAAATAATAGAGTAGAACTAGGCATGCAATACTCACAATAATCACAGCACCACTAGTCTCCTGGTAGAGAGGCGGCGTAGGCGACATGACGGCGGTGACAGTTATGTAGACAGTGAGCCCTGCGCTGGTCACCAACATCGCTGCAATGTAACGTCCGCCCGCCATCTTGAACCACACTCCCGCCAGGCATGCTACCGGGTTGGCTATGGTACCCAGAGTCACGGCCAGGTGAAACGCACGCCTTCCGTACGGCAAACAGGAATATGTTTGCAGCGATGGCATCAAACCGTTGAAGAACATATTAATAACAGCCATCAGAATAAACAACCCCATCCAGTACGACCCCAGCATAGACTCTTGTGATACTTGTATTTGAGATCCCTCGGCGATCTCAGTGTTTTCCTTCGCCAGTTCTTTTTTTTCATCCTGGGATACTCTTTCATCGTCAAAACCAGAATAATTGTTAAGGAAGAAGAAACTGATAATACTTGTGGCACATAAAGATGCCACTATACAGAAGAACACTGTTGAATCAAAACGGGCAGACGGGTAAATGGCCTCCATCGAGTTGCCATCTGATGACAGTCGGCATTCTGGTGGCCCTCCAATACCCTGTATGAGCGACAGAATCGCCGGTAGCAGCCCACCGAAGCCCTCGCCAACCAAGTACGTAGATAGGTACATTTCACGGAAGTTTCTCATGTACGGATAAAACACCACGGAACTGGTTGTTCCCACCATAGCAGTGAAAACAGTAAGAACTATAAACGTCACTGACTTCTCTGTAGAACCGACGTATGCAGTTTCTGTATAAAGAAACGCGTTAAGGAAGAGAGCCGTTGTGCCCACGGTCAGCAATCCGTAGATGAACATAGCGTCAGTGATCTTCGGCAGAAATCTCATTACAAAGGCATAGATGAGAATACCGCTGTTTGCGATTTGCACGGCCACCGTGACTGATGATCCTAGAGCCCATTGTTCAGGCAATCTTTGGACGAGCTGCGGCAATTGCACAAAGATACCGTTGACTCCGAGCCACGATCCCCAGCCCCATATCAGAAGGGCCAGGTCCAAGGACACGCGCCGACCAAACATGAACATTTTGACCTAAATGAAAGTCACCGAACGTGTCGTGCTTTAAACACTATTAAACGACTATATGAGTATCGAAAACGTAAAATATTATATAGCTACTTGAAATAAATGGATTACTTAGGCTTTCAATTCAATGATCTTATCGATAATTCGAATTATCTGTCTTATTTGATAACCATTCATCTTTCTATTCCAAAGTTGGTTATACATATGTTTACTTAAATGTTATGAGAAACAACAGTTCGAACTAATGTATTGTCAATATTTTATGTACATAGATGTAGGAGCATAGATATATTTATAATTTAAAGAATTTTAATTTAATGTTTGTAGCTAAATAGACCGCATACCGTATTATATCCAATTTATTATAAAAGGTCAATTTCTACTATAGAAAGACGATGATGATGTAAGAGTTCTTTGTTATTTTTATAAATCAGAACGTCTCCAAGCCTATCGTGTAGATAATCGGCTAGGAACAATTTGGATGTCTCCTATTTGGAACTAATCACCAATTGCACAATTTGGAACACACTCGTACATCAGGCAGAAACGAATATACATGTGAACACTGATAATTTATCACAATTAATATATTTCGTTAAATATTTGGCATTTTTTCACATTGCAATTGTATCGTACGCTCGGAACGATTAACGTGTAAGTATTGTAATATATTATTATACCCAATAAAACCTGTTCCTATTTATTATCAGTGCGGTTTAACATTATCACAACGGTTTAACACTCTAAATATTATCAGTAATACCTTATTAACACTATCTACTCGCACTAAAATTTACACGTCAACGGGAAAGAGTACAGATTTGCTAAAAAAAAGACATGTACGAATCGAATATCATTTTCAATAACGTTGAGGCCATCCGGCGAGTGTTCCAACTACGACAGATCAAGCCGATTCCTATTATATAGACGCCCTATCTTAGGAAAATGCAAAGGTATTTTACGGCTTAAGTACCTACGGTCACCACATAGCCTACGCTCGACTAGGAGATAAAATTACACTAAAACCTACTTATAGAAAACTTTGTGATTGTAGCCGTAGATAAAGTAGGAAATTAAACTAGCATAATTTAAGGACGGCATCCTAACTAAGGCTATGTTCACATGTAACGCGCGTTAACGCGCGTCAACGCGCAATCACATTTGAAGAGCGTTCAGATGATGAGCGCTAACCCGCGTTGCGAGAGTACTCGTCAGTCTAGTCCGGTAGAACGTAGAAAATGGACGTGGAAGAGGCTATTTTTTTGTGGTTATATTATAAAGAAAAATATAGAAAAAGAAAACGTACACATTGGGTTCATACAATTTTGAAAAATAGACCCAGTTTGTTTTAAATATAATTACGAAAATTAACAAAATTACATGCGATCGCGATGAAAGCGCGCGCTCATCTGAACAGCAAACGGACATTACATTAATATCAAAGCGCGCGTCAACGCGCGATCTAGAGACTTTTTCTCTGAGCGCCGCGTTGACGCGCGTTAACGCGCGCTCATGTGAACAGTTGTATGAAAATACCACAATGTCTAGTCGCGCGATTTGAAAACGCGCGTCAAGTTTTTGCCATCTGAACATAGCCTAAATATCGACATTGGAAATACTTCAATAATGTCATTTACTTCATTAATTTATTTATTTCATTTATTAGAGAAATACATACATTATCCTTACAGACTATGCCAATACGATAATGTCGAGAAACATTAAATAAAATATAATAAAGTACATATGTAATATTAAACACATAATATACACAATATCGTTACTGTGAATTCACTCTACGAACATATAAATATGTCGATAGTATCGGAGACAGCATTCAGTAGGCGCAACGTCTTTGATAACGGGGATCTGTGCAACAGACTGGTTCTTGCCCTTGGTATCGCAAATAACCTAGGCCTTCGCGGTCGCACATATCCCATAGATACTAAAAAACCCAGTTCTTGGAGTACACTTGGGTTGCACACTACAGTCTACACCCCTCAAGACTTTCAGTACGTAGTAGGCCAACTGTAAGTCCCGTCTGGTTTCCAATTTATTGTACCCCCCCCCCCCCCATCCCTAAGACAAATAATGTTGGGTACATTAAAGGATAGTAGGGATTGACGCCATACAGTCTGCTATAGAGGTACCTAATGTGTAATTTTATTTTGTATGTGCTCCAACATAAGGCAGTATTTAGTTTCTTGTGGAGCCTAAACATACGAGTTACACTCTAACATGCTTCTGACTAGAGCGTTGTACAAGCTTGAGATTTCATTCCGATTGTATGTTATATTGTACTAGTTTATTGCTATGGTAAGTTATCTATGGATAATTACACTCTTATTAACATATATTTATAAGTAGATTACGCAAAAGTTTTCGATTCCATCTCACACAGAAATATGTGGAATGCCCTCCACGAAAGCAAAGTACCAAAAGGGATGATTGAAATAGTTACGGATATATAGATACTCTCAAATTGTAAGCCGAGTCAAATTAGAAAAAAGGGGACCTTCCTGCTATATTTATAACAGTAGATACTTCAAAGCATAATGCAAATCCTTAATTGGAAACATAAATATATAATTATTGACGGTAATTCCTTAAACAACTTAAAATTTGCTAGTGACATCGTTCTATTCCCAGAAACATCACTACAAATAGAGGAAATGATAAACGAACTCTTTACTTTTACCCTAGCAATAGAAGTTGAATTAATCAAAAACAAAATAATGAAAAATCACCTACAGGATCCTGCAACAATATATCTACTTGGGTAAGGAGATATATTTTAAACATTCACGGTATCTTGACGATAGGCGAACTTGGTTGTCATGGAATAAATTCTGGGGATATAAAGAGACACAAATATACTAAATGAAGAAAGTCTAAGACACGTGTACATTGCCATGTCTTTCTTACGGTAGACAATCATGGATATATGACTCGAACACAAACAGAAAAATAACAATTTCTCAACGAGGAATGGAACGTAGTGTACTCAATTTAAAACTAAACGACAAGATCAGAAGTACAGATATAAAAAACAAAACAAAAGTTATTGATACACTATCCCATTGAAAAAACTTAAGTGGAAATGGGCGGGCCATACCGCTCGCATGAACAACAACTGATGGACAAAGAGGGTAACAAAGTGGAAAGGGACACCAGAAAAGAAGAAAGAGAGGTCACCATCTTGCATGGTGCGCTGACGAAGCTTAAGGAAGTTAGTGGAGAAGATTGGGATAAAAATGCTGAAAACAGAGAGAAATGGAGAAAATTGGAATAGGCCTATAAGAGGTACAAAAATATATAGAGCAACATTAATTATATTTTATTTGAATATTGATCATCTGCTGACACGGCTCACATGTGTTCTTAATCATAACAGCTGAAGTAGCGCGATACACCAACAGCTCACTAGAATATTATCATGTATGTGTGAATAGGTGTAATTAGTATTTAAGATATTGTTTTATAACAATAAATATATAGTTATTTATTTTAAAGTCATCGTTAGATATATATTTTTAACAAAATTACTTTTAAATTCATTTCTTAGAATTACTTTTAAGTCATATTTCTTTGTTTACTTTTATTTTTAAATTTATTGCATGTACGGCTATATATTATTGTGATTATTTTAAGAACGACTACAATGTTATGTTATCTAGAGTATTATTCTCATGTAAGTGACATTTTTTGTCTTTTTTGAGAAATAAAGTCTTTAAACCTAGTGAGAGGAATCAAACATACATCAATCGTAGATTAATATATGATATACACTAACAATAATAATAAAATAATATACATTGAAATAAATAACTAAACTTAACATAAACTAAAATATATCATTAAAAGGAAAATATTATTACAATAAATTAGATTTGAATATTGCTCTGTCTTGTTCATTTCTCGCTTCCTCTCAAAGTGGCGAAGACTACTTCAAGCCCTTAATTATCGTGGTGAGCCTGCCCGGTAGCTTTTAGATAATCCCACCACCTCGAACCTTTGATCCTACCCGTAGGGCTCCGTCTGTTACCTTAGGTCTCTTGGTGCAGACATCCCGTACTTATTTATACATTTATATATTCACTATTTATGTGTTAGGGTACGTCTGTAGGGTTGTCACCGTGACCACGCACGCTGTAAAGCACGCGAAACGTCGGATAAATTTAAAATTATGTCAAATAGTTGTAAATTTATAATAATACATAACTTTAATCCGGTAAAAAGCGTTTTTCTTTTAACGTCTGTAGGGCTTAGGGATCCGTAGCGTTGTTAGGTTCTTACGTCTCACCCTCTCATATATTGAGTCATCTAGTGCAGCTTGCTCATACATACAATACATAAACTATTCAGATACTTCTGACATTGAATACATATAAATTTTAAACACACATTTCACAGTCCACTAACTAGCAAGCTGTACAATATCAATTATTTATTTTAAGTGTGTAAATTTTGTAAATGTTTCAAGGAATAAATGAGGCTTAATTATTATTATTAACATATTTAATCGAGAGTTTAAGATGGGAATTAATAAAACCACAGAATATCCTTAAAATAATTATATTCTCTTTGCATAGTATCTGAAATCAAATAACAAATGTATATGATCCGGCTTATTTCTACTCTCACTGTATTAATGTTACTTTGGAACATTATTATACCATACCATAAATATAATTAAATAAACAGTGTCTATCTATTGTTATCGTCAATATTCACTTATAACATATGTAGCAAAGGCTTTTTTTTTATTAAAACGCTTAACGTTGCTAAGGTAAATTACATTTCATATCGAATTTGCAATTTCCAATAAGAAAAAACGCATTCACTACGTCTAATTAAATTCTTATATTTATTTAACCTTCTGATAAGTTCTTCCAATTGGGATTACAATATTTCTACACACAATTTGGAGGACAGTAACAGATAACTGCGCAAATAAAAAAATATGTTTATGCATTTAAGTTAAAGATTTTTGCGCTGATATCTACTACTTTATTCCTGTTAAATCATTCGGGACATTTCGGTCAAGGTCATACAATATCAACTGTTAAGTACAAATTTGTTTTACACAAATAAAAATTTATCATTCAGAGAGATTCAACGACTCTAAATCTTACCATAAGACTAAATAAAAGTTTGTCTTTATTGAAGTCTATTAAATATCTATTCCATTTCCACTAACATCTAATAAGTCGCTGATTGAGTCCTAAGAAATGCATATTGATAAAACAAAATCTTTACGACTTGGTCGAACAGGCTTTGCCGATATTATTATATAATCAACGGTAACAATTTAAACTAAATGTAAATTAAATGTACATGTGTTAAACGACAAAGTAATAATAATTAAAAGTTAATTAAAATATTTCTGAAGTCTAGCAATGCTGACGCAGTTAAGAAATTGGAACTAATGCACACGAACATGTACACAAAAAAGTCTCACTTACGCGACATCTTTTCGATACAAACTTAAAATAATATTTAATACTGCTTCAGCATCCACAATGCGAATGCTCTGTCGGCACTGGGCCGACACAATTATATCCACAATAACCACATAACATTACACTACTCCGAATTAACAGTATTTAAAACATAATCCTTAAATAACTTAAATTCGTGATGCCGGTGTCGGCAAATCTCCAAAGGAATATTTTTCATCATCCCAGGTTTGAGATTTCAACAGCCCTCTTGATATAAACGTTAGTTCTAGCTAATTAGTATCACTATATTCGATGAGTGATTTCAATATATATTTCGAGAATTATGCACCGAAGGAGAGAAAAGGCACAATTATCGCTCTAGATTAGATAGATTAGAGATAGGCCTATCTTTTAGATAAAATAAACTATAAAAACAAAGAATTTGGGTATATATCAAATAAATAACATCTTAACTACTTAAAAGAATTTCTTTCATAAATAATCCTATATTTACTTATGCTTGAGACAGTATTCGACACGTTTAAATTACGATAAGAGCGGTGTTAGCCGCTGTCATAAGGCAGTATTAATTGGTAGATTTATTTTAATAATATACTACAAATATCTAGTCATTTTTATTATAATTTTAATTACCTACTTACAACTAAGTCTACGAGCCAACATTATATTATATAGACAAAACTCGTTTGAGCATAATATAAAAGACCTCACTTTTAAACAATCATAAAATTCTCATAAAGATACAATATCGAAGAAAGTCATCTTTCCCGGACCACTGCTGCACCCGAGAGGGCCCGCTATATAGTCTGCGCGGGGCAGTCGGGCGTCTGTTGAAAAAAGGTGGTGTAGTTTATGAGAGCATAAAACGCGAGCGATCCTAAGGCCGAGCCCACCTGTCCCAACGCACCGCATATCCTCATGCCGCGAGCTCCTCCGCGTCGCGACCACCCGTACACCCACATACGGCCATACGACACTAGACCACTGCACAACACCCAGCAACATATCACTATTACTGCGCCCCGGTTGCTACCCGCCATCGGCGGGGTCGGGCTCTGCACCGCCGTCAATAGGATAAAGCCGAAAAGTGCCGCGCTCAACGCCAAAAGCGGCGCTAGGTAACGGCCCGCCAAAGGTCGCAGCCACACCCCAGCGAGGCACGCCATTGGGTTAGCCATTGAACCCAATGTCGCCGCCAAGTGGTAGGCGCGCTTGCCGTACGGCATACACGAATAAGACTGCACTGATGGCATTATGCCGTTGTTGACCGCGTTTAAGACTACCGCTAAAACCATCACCCCGACCCATTGCGGTTGCAGTAGCGACTCTCTTGGCGCTGCTTCGTCCTCTTTAGCCACCGCACCCTCTTTTACGCGTTCCGATGCAAAACCAGAGTAGTTGTGCAGAATGCAGAAGCTGATGAGACTGATGGTCGACAGCAGACCGAGAAGCGTGATGTAGACGGTGGAATCGAAGAGTGGAGGTGGGCGCACCGCAATGTAACTTGAGTTATCAGGCTTCAATACACACTCCACCTCACCTCCGACGCCCTGTATAAGCGCCAGAACGGAAGGCGTGAACCCGCCAAGCCCCTCGCCTATCAGGTACGTAGCGAGGTATATGTCGCGGTAGTGCCGCAGGTACGGGTAGAACAGCACCGAGCTTGTGCAGCCGACGAGGGCGACAAAAAACGTTAAAGCCAAAAAAGCTATAGATCTCTCGGTGCCCCCGATGAAGGCGGTCTTCGTGTAGAGGAATGAGTTAAGGAATAGGGCGATTGTACCGATAGTGAGCAAACCGTAGATACAATGGATATCAGAGATCCGCGAGAAGTTGCGCAGCAATGCGTAGATAAGTAGACCGATGTTAGCCGACTGCACAGCAAGAACCATGGCGGAAGGTAACGTCCAGCCTTCGGGTAGCCCCTCTATGAGCACCGGTAGCTCCACAAACAGGCCATTGACACCGAGCCAAGTACCTAGCCCCCAGCATACCAGCAGCACATCAAGCGTCACACGGCGGCGCGTTGTCCACATAGTGCTGCTGCTACTGCTATCCCGTGACTCCGGCAGACACGGCGCCCGCTCTTTCTCCTCGCTCAACCTACGAAAAAAATCAAGCTTTACTTTTAAATCTACATCGATTGTATTTAAAATTAAGAACAAATAAACGCATACACACCACCATACAAAAAATAATGGAAAAAAATGGTTCTTAAATCAGAAGACACACACACACAAGTATATAATAATGGTATTATTACATAATAAATAGATTTATAGAGTAAAAAAAATATTACACAATAATATACTAGTTAAACTCATGTCTCATTGTTATAGTGTACAATTTAATTGGAGTGGAGCATTTTATTGATTCATCATTGAACATGAAGAATTCTGTTCTCTATACTACGAGGAAATTTTGAGAAAGAAAAACATTGTTTATGCGCGTTTCGTTTTGAAATCTGTGAAATTAACCATTTTAAATTAAGGAGGTATAGTATATCGTAAATAAAAATTAATTAGTGATCTTTTAAAATCATTTAGATCTAAATAGTACTAAAATAACTAAACGGTTCTTTTAGAACTTTACCAGCGAACAACGAATATGTAAAGACTGAGACTGCAGAATTCAAAAAAGTATATGTACCTATAATTTAATATAATGTAAGTGCGTGCTCCTATTTCACCATGCCTGCTGCTGATAGAGGACAACTCTTTGTTTTTAATTTAAGTTATTATTATTAATTACTTAAGATGTCATGTGGAACATGGTTTAATGGTTGCAGCTCCTTACAAACGTTGTGTAAAAAAAACATGGCGATTAAAAAGAGTGGCGGAGAGTTTATTGCCAGTTCTTCTCTTCCGTTCTACGCCCTTGATTTGAGAACTGGCACTAAATGTAAAATTAGAAGAATTTATATGTATTTCTTTACAGACAAGTCATAAGTGAACAAAGTGTTACCAATATGATTAAATATTTTTGAATTTGAATAATTTATGTTTCATATTCAACATGAATAAAAACATATTATTTCAAGAAATTTCTGTTCTCTTTGCAGTTCGAATAATAACCAGTTCGTCCTTAAATACATCAATGCCTACGTTTTTCCAAGAACATCAGTTATGAACAATGGTATTATGATATATGTTATGTAAAATTTACAAATTGTTAAGCAATACCGAGAATAGGAGCTAAGGGGTGCCCTCTAAATAAAGGTCTCAAAGCAAAACAATTGAATCATAAATCAAAATGTTTTGTTATAATTTGGTTGTGTGCGTTTTAATCCACTTAGGATTCTACATGCACAGTAATGGAATTATTATTATATATCATGTTTTAATCGTAAAAATATAAAATCCATATGAATTAAGAAATGTTAGTAAAAACATTTATAAGAAACACTTAAAACTTGCTTTATTTTTATATTGTTGTACCCATTTCGTTTATCGTGTAAATTAAAACCTTTACCACACAAATTATGCCAACTCTAATAAACTATAGCGATGTTCAAGTAATCTAATACATATATAAAATTCTCGTTTCACAATATTCGTTCCCATACTCCTCCGAAACGGCTCGACCGATTCTTATGAATTTTTTAATGCATATTCAGTAAGTCTGAGAATCGACTACTATTTAATTCTTTCAAACCCCTAAGTGATAAGGGGTGTTCACCCCAAACTTTTTTATTTATTTTTTAGATTCTCTAAAATATGTTTATGATACAGCATACAAAAATACATACCTCTATTTTTTATTATTGCAGATAGTTATTTTTATAGAACTAAAATTTTTTTTCCTAGAAATTAAATACATGGCTAAACAAAAATTTGCCGTGTCAGCTAGTAAATACGTAAATATTGATGACAGCTTTCTGTTTCTTTAACACTTAAACACATTAGTGTTATTCAATAAAGTTTCATGTACAAAAATGGTGGCCTTGCGCTACAAAGCAGCTGGAATTACCATAAGGATATGTGAAAACTAATATCGTCATACCTGGCGACGCCAAGCGATATAGTGCGACGGAGCTCGAGGAGCACCTGGGCGTCTTCACTACCCGCGGCGGCCGTCGTTTCAGCTGATGACATGCCACACATACACTACACACACTAAGTGCACTCTAGCCCAGTCAGTATGCGCCGTGACTCCTCACCACTCAGCTGATGTATAATGGTTAACTACTAGAAGATGGTACGTCACAGTATGATACCATCATTTGGAGAATTCTCCAAGACATTAAATTTGCATTACAAATAACTGAACAAAATTCTGACTTAATTTTTCTACTTCCAAACCATTTTTTTAATCAATTTATTGAAATATAGGAATTTAATTTGAATGACATTTGAATTTAGTCAAAATGAGTCAGGGATATTGTAAGAAAAGATTAGAATAGTATATATATATTACTTAGTCACGGCACATCATCAAATATTTTAGATTTGCTAATCTGATATTGTACAAAATCATATCAATAATGGAATCAACTGATAAATAAATCAATAGGAATGACATTGCAATTATCCAATTAATTATTAAAAATTATTTATTCCAACAAAAATTTTACATTATCTTTAATAGTAAGTAATTTCTTATCCCTTTTTAAATTTATATGATGAGTATTAGTTTAGGTTTTTAGTTAATTAGTTAGTTTTAGGCTACATGTTAGAAGGTCCAATCATGCGTAAGCAGATGAAGTGATAACCTTATAAGCCATTAAATTAACTATTTAGTTTTAAGCCTTAAAGTATATGATTAGAAGCCTATCACGAATATTGCGATTTTAATTAGTAGTTAAATATTTAGTTAGTAGGCTGTTTACTGTTGAGCAAGACTTGGCAGTAAAGATTACAATTCAGGACAAGATTAAGATTATTTGCTTAAAATGGTGCAACCAGGTGTAACAATTTATTATATTTGTGTAGTAACATTATTTACATGTTTTCATTCTTTAACTGGAAATTATGAACAGTATTTATATCATAAAGGCTGATCATTTGTAAAAATATCAACATTATGTTAACTGTATCTGTTTTACAGAAGCTTATCTCTACTATATTGTATTAATAGGACATTAGCCTATATATATTGGTTGGTATAGTTTAAATTAGCGTTCATAAAGTAATAAACTTATTGTCAAAGAGAATTCAAGGGCCATAGACAAGAGGAAGAGAGATAAATCAAACTCTCCGCAAGTAGAATTACAACCAAGAAAACAGCAAACACTAAGCTCGTCTAGAAATAACAGAATAAATTAATTCGATGTGATGAGAGGCCGACCTCACGAGTCTTCATCACTCCCAACAGAAACTCAGCAATAGCAAATGTATACCGGCGATCGGAAACAAAAGTATAATAAGCAATATAAAGATACAATAGAAAATAAACACCAAGCCGGCTGATCCCCGTGGGGGAAAACGACCACAACCCTCCAGCAAACACATATAAAACTAATGAAAGATTAAAACAAACTCAGGATCAGTACATTCAACGTAGGATCACTAGCATCAACGAAAAGATTAATGGAACTTACGTACATGTTACAAAACATAAAAACCGATATACTCGGCTTGGCAGAAATAAGAAGAACGGGCTAGGCAATTGAAGAACATGAAGACTATATATTTTGTTACAAGGGTGAAACGCTCGGCCTATACGGAGTTGGATTGTTAATAAAAAAAGAACACAAACATAATACGCTTAAACAAGGAAAAAAAGGTAGATCATCGTTCAAAGCACAACCTAAGCAATTACGGACAGACGAGGACATATTGCGCACTTTAAAAATCTCGAGATCAACAAGCAAAAATTGGAAACACAAGAAAAAGATATTCAAACTTTTTACGACAACTTAGTTAGCATCATTACCTCCAGCGTTGCATGCACATTTAAAAATAAACAACCAAAATCTATTAACAAAATTCTTAGTGAACCTACTAAAACTCTTCTTAAAAGGCGAACTGAGCTCCTGAAAACCAAACCAAAAAACTAAAGAAATGAAGAAAGAACTGAGCACACTATTTAAAACTACAAGTAAGGCAATAGATAAAGACTACAAAGACGAAGAAAAGAAAGAAGAAAAGAAAGAAGAGAAGAAAGAAAGAAGAAAATCTCAGTTGGCTGTCAGGAGGGATAAGAGTTAACCAGGATCGCCTTACACACCTCACATTCTCGGACGATATTGTCTAATTCGCTGAAACAAGTAAGGAACTGGAAAAGATGATAATTACCTTAAACGAAGAAAGTGAAAAAGTAGGCCTTAAAATGAACAAGCACAAAACAAAAATAATGACAAACTGCGCGGATGCTACAAATACTACAGTATACCTTAACGGAAAGCTTCAGGTATATGTAAAAACTACATATACCTTGGTAAACAATTATCATTCGAAGATAAAAATGAAGAGCTTGAGGTAGACCGGCGAATTAACATGAGCTGGAAAAAGTTGTGGTCCATGAAGGAAATCTTAAAAGGTCAATTTCCTATTCACCTCAAGAAAATTATCTTGGACACTTGTATCTTACCTACTCTCACATACGGCTGCCAAACATGGACTTACAATACAAAAATAAAAATAAACTAGAAGCATGCCAGAAAACAATCGAAAGAAGCATACTTAAAAGAGAAGAAAAATACATAAAATTAGAAGCGAAAAAATAAGACGAAGAACAAAAGTTATAGATGCCCTAAAACAGAAGTGGCAATGGGCGGGGCATATAGCAATATACACCATTAAAAGAAGAAATAGAAGCGGTAGCAGGAAACAAATGGAGAAAGAGAGCCATAGACAGAGTCAGTTGGAAAAAGCTAGAGGAGGCCTTTACCCGTGAAGGGGTTCCAATCGACGGTACTAAAGGAAGCTATAAGCTTATAATAATATATATATATATAACAAGCAAAAGGAATAAATAAAACAGGCTTTATTATTATTATAGTTCAAATTATAAAGAATAACCAATGCTATTTCCTAGAAGCAAATGTGAATAAAGCTTAGTTTGAATATAGTTGATGTAATTGAGAATTTAGTGTTTAAAAAAACAATTGAGAATTTAGTTTTCTATTTATTTGTTATGTCTAGAACGAAGTATAGATGTCTATGTTAGGAACGTCGAAATTATAAATTATATGTGTTGGCTCTAGTTACTTGTATAACTTGACAATATAATACAAAATAAAAGAACTTGTAAATCTTGTTTGACTTGAATAAAACTAAATAAGTATAGATGTATAAGGTAAAACCTCATAATGTTAGTATTAATGACCATCTGCTGCTGCTCACCACAAGGTTAATTTTTGTTAAGACATTTTAAACAAAAAATGGCATAATTATATAATTCTTGAAGAAAGATGAATTAATTAATTGAGGATATGGTTGAAGTAATCACGGGTATTGTGAAAATGTAATGTTTAAAAACTTTAAAAGCATACCATACCAGCAAATGTAGCAACAACATGTTAATTTACAAACTTTGTCTTATTTTTGCAATTACAAAGCAAATTGTGAAATAATTTGTAAAATTATGCAGCAAATCCTTATATATTAATTTGATAATTGGTATTTTCTTACCTTGTTAAACTCATCATAAACTAGTATTTTCAACTGGTGTTTTGACTTTGTATAGTTATTTAATACTCTTATTATTTATACGCCTAATTGAATATACTTGTCCTTCAGCATACACATTAGTACAATATTCCAGTTGAGTCGTTGGACATTATATAAAATTGTTTAGAAGGGTCAAAGGTGGACTAAGTTTTTAAAATAAAACTACAACATTTCATAAAACAGAAAAGTGTCTAAAGTCTAAACTGTCACACCAAGGGTTACAGATGACGTCTAATCAGTAATCAGTAATCACACGCTAAACGATTGACTGAATCTGATGAACTGAATTGTGAAATGTGAATTGTGAATATATAACTATATATTTTATAATATTTCTAATTTGACATATAAATAAAATTTACTGACAGCTACATATATGGTGCCGTTGCCATCTTTGACACTCTCATGACATCTTTGAATCATTACAGTTAATGTCAGTCACTGTCAATTATACTTTATACGTAGACAGATTATAAAAGACTTATTTTTAAAATAATAATTTATATTTATAGACATGGTGCTCAATAAATAGTATTTATTGTTACAGAGGGCTAAAAAGAGTCATTGCAATTTGCAGAAGAGTGGGAACGCATTCCTCGAATCGTTATTAAAAACGTCGTGGAAAGCATAGCCAGGATTTAAGCTGTGATTTTGACAAGAGGTCACACTCGTTATTAGGTTTTTACATTTGTAAATTTATTTATTTAAAAGAAGTAAACAATGTTCTTGTCCTTATTGCCAACCACTTCTTATTGCTTGGTCGTGTACATCAAATTGCCAGGATTCACTTCACGCGTATTAAATTACACCACTACGATAACGAAGTTTACAGACTACGTCAGACATTAACAGCTGAAATCGAACGTAAAACGTAAATTATCATAGGTACTTACCCGTTTTTTCAAATGAGTATATTTCCCTAGTAGCTGCTTTACATCCATTAAGTACCAATATAACCAGACAACTAAATAGAAAAAAAGGGTGCGTGTACTTGTCGCGCGTAAGAAGTTATACGTTATTACTTTAGCATTTTTTAAAATAGTTTTTGATTGCAATCAAATAATTAATTAATTACAATTAAATAATCAAAGACTGGAAAAGGAGTCATTATAGTAAATAAAGTTCAGTTTACATTTGATAAATTAAATAAATAAATATTTATTATTATTCTGTTAATGTCTTACAATGTAAGACTACATTAAGTGTAACATAAATTCTATTATTATTCGAATGTTGTTATTATGTCCAATGCCGTTGCATCTTACGTGGGCAACTTCATTCTGTTAATTTTTATGTAACGGTGCGCGCGCATCGTAAAATTTCACTCATCAATTTTTCATAACGCGCCTAAAGAAGTATAACTTCAAAAATAATCATTGCATTAACTTGAAAGCAATTCGCCGATATTTAAAAATTTATGGAAATAGTTATAAACTACACTACAAATCCATTAAGATAATCATTGACAAACTGTAGCTGCAATCCGTCCCCAAAATTTTTTTTATAAGAATAAACTTAGCTCACGCTTCGTCACCTGACCATTTCCATGCTAACTCTATTGGCGATAGTGGGTTAGGCCTGTCGCAAAATGATTTTGTCTCTTACACAGTAGGGTTCTTTTAAGTGTGTGACTAATTGGTAGGACAAATACATGAGAGAACAAAAATATACAGACACAGAAACATATTATCTTGTTGATATTACAATAAAACAACATTTGGTTCGACAATTATTTTAATTTAAAATTTCAAAAAGCAAATACAATAATAATCTCCGCATGACTCGTCTCATAAAGCTTTACACATAAAGTAGGTATTTAATAGTAGATAATAAATATAACAAACAGTGAAACTCCGGCGCTACTCTGAGCGTAGTGCTCACTCACTCACACGCATACTTCCCCGCTCTACTTTTCCTTGTCACTCTCTGTCTTCCTGCCCAAGGGCACAGCCGCGCGGACCCTAAAACATTAAATGTACACTTTAGTAAATAAATAACGTCGCACAATTTCTATGCCGACTCAGGGTAAGATTCACAATCGAAAACAACGCTAAGTATAACTCCTGTGATACAACTCCAACACGGTTTTAACAAACTTAGTAGCGACTCGCAGTTTTAATTTTTGCAAGGGCTATTCTAGACTATTCACCAACAATTTAATATATTAATATGTTTTAAAGTGATCTGTCTTATTACTATGATTTCTTTGCTATGAGCGTGAAAGTAATAGACAAATAAAATAAATCAATAGACTGAAAGTTAGTATAGATAAACATAATATATAATAAAAAACTGAAAAATAAGAAGTAATTTAAAAAATTAAACTAACTTTGAAAACTTGTCAGCTGGAAAGGAAAAAATGTTTGAATACCCATAAATTACAAACTACTGAACCTATGTTCAACTGGGAATATTTCCTTACATAAAATACACCTTATATCATTTAAAAAGTATCATCTCGATATAACTTTTAGTTTCCGAGAAATTTTTGGACTTAACAATTCCTACAATATCCCAAACATTCCGGTTTTTTTTTTTTAAGTTGGGTTAAAATACATAATTAAGTACATTAGGGGATTAAAAACCCTTACTTAGCGGTAATCTCGTTGATCTTTGCGCGCGCTAATTCCAGATTGGCGTCAACTTGCGCCTTGTTCATCTCATAAGCTTTAGGCAGCGTGAAAAGCGCTATCCAGCCTGAAAACGGAAACATTTAATCAAATATTTAGTATAACAGTTAAAATAACCAAAAATTAATTTTATATTGTTGTAACAAAAAACTATTACTTTACGACTACATTAAAAAAAATCCATGTTTTAAATTTCAAATTAATCAGTCGGTAAAGTGACGGATTTGATAGAAACATGTGATTTTTTTAGAACACTGTGTAATTTAATGTTATTATTTTTATTTTGTTTCGCACTTTTAAACCACTAAGCCAACACTGCTAAATGTTCAGGGTAATTGGTAATTCCCGTTAGGAATATATCTGTGGTCATAGATCAGACAGTGAAAAGTACATTCATTCATATATCGAGTGTTTCATATTTTAATAGTGCCTTCAAGGTTTCTTAATAATTTAATTGCTTGTCCTGTACCTATGGCCACAGATACATATGAACCATTTTTGAGTTATCATGTATTTAGCCTTTTTTTTCAAAATAAGTCAAAAATGCAACATTTAAAAAAAAGTATAATTGTTTTGTAATTTCATTTGTGTTTTTGTTTTATTTACTTGACGTATTGTTTAAATCTTAATATATATAAATTAAGTGTCACGTTGTTTGTCCGCTATGGACTCCTAAACTATCGAACCGATATCAATTTGCACCGTGTGCAATTTGATCTAACTTAAAAGATAGGATAGCTTACATCACAATTTATACCCGCAATATAATTTTATTGCAAAATATTTGTTTCTTATTTAATAGTCACCATCTAACAGATGGCGCTGTGTTGAACGTTCCAATCAAAGTACCAAGTAGTTTCACATAAGCTACAATTATAGGCATAACCACCATAAAGCATGGTGGTCCCCATGACTGGTGTTCTCCTACCGTTTCCTAGGATTTTTCCTAGAATAGTTTACTACTATGTAATATAACAAACCTAACAACCTTAGCCACAGCAACGCTTGGCCGGTCTACTAATTAATTTTACGGAACTTTTAAAGAACCGTATATTTAGTTCCAATACTAATTTCCTGCCTGCTTTCTTTATAATCATTATTTTATACCAATAAGTTCTTAGTTGTTATGCAATGTTCGAAAGCTAAAGAAGAAATTTGTTTATGTTTTTAATATTATTTGCAAAGCCATTTTTGTGGAAAAAATATTTAAATTATATAAAAATAATAAATATAACATTTGGACCGATACTTATTAATTTTTATAAATCAGAATTAAAACGGGATTTAAAATATATTTTTTTTATAAATTTTTGATGATCATTCGTGGCTTATTTAAAAAAAAACTATAAAACGTGATAATTCAAAAACTTTTCATAATGCATATGGGGGTATTAACTTCCAACGGGAATACGTCAAATCACCAATACTGTATATAATAAGTTTGTGAAAATGGTTTTACTTACCGAGTATGACGAGCGTGATGCCGTTAAAGCATGCCCCGAGGTATGTGAGGCACCACAGCAGAACTCCAAACTTCAGAGAGTCCACCAGATCTTCTACCAGGAACAACCTAACACCAACATATTATTAGAAAGCTATTGCATTTGATACCCCTGATTTGTATAAAACTGTGAAAAAGGAGGGTGCTGCTGTTCGTCTGACCACCTCTTCGACATGTCTTAACCACTGTCTGATCGGCCCGAATGCCTAAATGACTAAGGTTGAGAAGCTGTATAGTTCTTAGTATATATATCCTTAGCCAGTGATTGTAGCTGTTCATACACTTATTTTCTTAAGGATTTTGGTTCCAATGTTTCTAATCAAATCAATTTTGCGTCTCTATCTAACCTGCGACGACTAGCTTACCTTATTTAAAAGATTACATTTTTTCTAGGTTCCATAAAAGTAAACTGTCAAATTCCTGCCTACTGTCATTGTCGAAAATGACATTAGTGACTATAACAACCGAATTGGATATATTTCAATATACGCGGACTTTTAGAATATCCTACAATCACTTGATCCATAGTATATCATTTAAATATTCGTAATTTAGTGATGAAAATTCTTTGTAAAGTGGAAAACAATTTTAAGTGTCCAACGAGATTGTATGCAAACTGAAACTATGTCAAAATGTACATGTATTATTGTTAGTTATAAATGTCTATTTCGGTTTACCAATGTTATTACCTGCGAAGCTCGTGCAGGGCGGCGTTAAGGTGTGCCGTAGCGGAGGCGGCCAGCGCCTGTGCCCGCTCCGCGCTCACGCTCACGTCCCGTTCCAGGAGCCATCTGAAATTTTAAGCATCCAATGTAATTATAAGAAAGAAATACAAGTGTTCTACTTAGGCAGCGTTCAAGTATTAGGTAATGAATTTGGGGGGGGGGGGGGGGGGGGGGGGGGGGGGGGGGGGGGGGGGGGGGGGGGGGGGGGGGGGGGTGGGGGGGTAACGATGCGGGGCGGGGATTGAATTACGCGTTATTGTTAATATTATTTTCGACTTTCCAGTACTTTACACCACATAATGGTTACTTTTAGGTATAAAGAGTCACTTGGTGGTCACGAAACGTTTTACTATTGGGTACAGAAAAACGTTATAGCGCGTTGCATGGGGGGGGGGACAATAATCTCCAAAAATTGCGTGACGTAATACTTGAACGCTTTTCACCAATTTTGGCCGAAGGTGGTAAAAACTTTAGCGGTTGACGGTCATATAATCTATTATTATATTGCATTTCCAACAAAAATCTATTATAGTGTTAAAATGTACTAACAAAAAATAGTAATAAAATACTCTTGTAAACCGATCCTTGTGACATATAAGAAACTTCCTACAGTAAGGTATATCGTCAAGTCTCGAGTCCATAACGATTTAAGGTCAATGACCCGAAGCAAGCTGTCTATTGTGCTAACCTAAATTCATTTTAATAATTACCGAGTGTAATATTTTATGAATTTACTTAGTTTAAATATATATAGATTACTAGCAGCTGGCCCGGCGAACATCGTACCGCCTAACAGTCGATTCTTCTTTTTTTTTTAATACTTATTCTGCTATTCGGGACACCGGTCTTGCTAGTAAGATAAAAAAAGAAAGTTGATAATACAACAAATACATTATGTCAAAAAATAAAAATTAACCTTCCCGGAACCCCTCCACTGACACTTGAACTTTATGATATGGTATTAAAGTTCAAATTGCCTTTAAATATTATTACGAATATTTTGTATGGGAATATAGAAAAGTGTTGTTTTTAGACTTTTTCAAATTTTTCTCTTCGTAAGAACCATCCTCGTACTTCAAAGGAATATTATAAAAAAAGAATCAGACAAATCGGTCAAGCCATTTTCATGTTATGTCGTGACAACGGAAAACGGGTTTCATTTTTATATATACATATATATAGATAAGAAGTATATGTACTCACTTGAAGGGGTGTCCTTCATTGGTCTTCTGAACGGCCTGAAGAACATTTTTGTAGATACGGAAAGCGACAGCGGCGGAAAGTGCCAGCAGTGAGCAGTAGGCAAACACGGACACCACAGAGCAGAGGGCCAGTGCCACCAGCAGGACTAATCCCGCGCCCAGCGCTGCACCCGATCGTGCTGCGTTGCGCCAGTATACAAGCGCCTCCACTGTAACACAGACAACCATCCAACACTTGAACAATGAACAAGCCACGCTTCTTAATTTAAAGTACAACAACATTTAAAAAAAGGGTGCGTGTACTTATGTACGCGCGTAAGTTATACTTCTTTGGCTTTCTCTATTTTTTTTAGATATTAAATAATAATTAATAATAAATATAATATAATATTTAGTATATTATTCAATTATTAATTAATATTAATTATTATTTTACTATATTATTCATTCAATTTAATAACTAGGTATGTTTCATAACCTTTTAATTAAGTAACAATAGGTCTTTGTGAAAAAGTATTGCTAAATTTCTTTGAAAAAATAATTAAAACTCCTTTATTTGTTTAAAAGGTACTACAAAGGTCATTATGATCATTCAAAATTCTTGGCATAGCTGCTAGCTTCACGCATATTCTATTTCTTTTTACTTGTAGATCGTCTTATTCCCATCTCGCTCGCGCACGCTATAATCACACTGACAACTTTGTGTCACGGTGCGCGCGCAATCGTAAAATTTCACTCTCATCAATTTTTCATAACGCGCCTAAAGAAGTATAACTTCAAAAATCCAGTAATTAAAATTCAAACCGTCTAAGACTATGACTACGAAAGAATGATATCTTCAGTAACCAAAAATGGAAAGCATATGCGTATGCCTAATAAACGTGTTTAGAATAGAAGGGTGTAAGGTTTTGTTACGTGAGCTCGACTCATGTCTCCGACCGGGGTACGGACTTCCTGTGAAGCCTTAGATATGCTCCTAGCTTCCAGCCGCGACCCGTGACTACTGAGCTGCTAATCGCTCATAACACGCGAATGCCATGTTAATAAGAATATGCTAACAGTATTACACACTCGTGATAATGATATTATTTTTATTCCGGAGAACAAAATAATAACTAAAAATGTACGTTTCTGTAAAATAATACACAGCAAAAACAATTTAATAAAATAATAGTATCCCGTAAAATGGTGGCTATTTCGTTAATGACAATTTATTTACTTACTCCTCTGTGTGTACAGGTGTTACATTTCTAAAATCGCTACGTGTAAAAATTCCCTCATGGAGTTTTTGACACATGACAAAGGTACTCCATGAAACTTTGAATATCAGAATATTTATCTATTAGTTACGAATATTTATACCTTGATTTAATAATTATGTATAAATATTGTTAAACAATAATTGCGAATAAATTTGATCACTTTATGAATCAAGCAGAATAACTTTTATCAGTGAAATTTACAGTAAGTTATTGAGCGACAGGTTCAAGAACGCCGATAACAACATTTAGGAAACCGGTCATAAATGGACGGGAACTCGCCTACGTGGTTCACATACGTATACAATGCATATAAGAATCAATGATAATCCCCATTAAGTTAAAAGACCCATATGGCTATTAAAAAGGGAGCTTTCTGGCGTTTATATGTATCCATCATTATTTAATGAATACATATACTAGCGGTAGCTTTATAGAAAGTAAAAGTAAAATTTTCCATGTAAACTAGTGAGAACGATTCGCATCATCGCATGTAACATCGCACGTGACGTACGCAAATATAACGTGGAAATCAACAAAAGTTAGAAAATATGACAGAAACTGACTAAACGATAAGATAAAACTGGACACGGATGATCTGGATTACGATATAAAGCCATGTTTAATGCGAAACGCACAACGGAATCAATGGTATCCAACAATATGGTGTCCACGTAATCATCGCGATTATTGCACCCCACTAAAATACGTCGCACAAAAGCACTTCACTGTCCCTTGCTAAGGACGTGATAAACCGACGTTTCTTATAACAAGGATTAAGGATTCTACCTGGTCCTCGCGGTGGGAGTTCAACGTACTGCGCGGCGTGGCGAGGCGACTGCTTGGGGCGCGCCATGTCGGCGAAGTGGTCGTTCGAAGCGCCGCGTACTGCCACGATGCTGACTTTCTACGCACACGTCACCCACACTACTGACTCCACGCGCGCCCGCGCAACCGGATATCTCGTCAATACATTTCTATCAAGACGTCTGATATTGTTGGATATCTATCGCTTTACTTGGGTTTCATCTCCAAAATATATGATATTCGAGAATTGATATCTTAAGAGTATAATTTCCTTTCATTCCGCAGAAACTATCATATATTGTCACCCTACAGATAACCCGGGATAACTATTTTATACTTATTGATGTCAATAGTAATAAATAATAATAAAATTAATAATTGAGCGTTACAATACGATAATGTATCAGACTTCTGTTGACTTGTAATTAATGAAGTTAAAGATGCACACGATCTAGAATAAACCTAAACATCTTTTTGAAATTGCAGATACAATTTCAGTTTTTACGTAAGTAGCGAGCTTTGTGAAATGCTATGAACAACTTGTTTCAGCCTCCCTGACACTCAAACTGCGAATAGTAGTTGTGTATAACCAGTTCTTAATCAGACTGTGTGCGTGAAAAGCTTTGCTGTAGGTCAAGTTTGCGTTTTTTAAGACAAGTAAAAGCGAAAACGAATGCAGTATGTATGTCAAAAGTTAACCTGCAGGGCTCTGAATAGAGTACTTACCATTTGAACATCGTCGTTATACAAAAATTTATTTTGGCCCGGGAGTGCATATTCATAAGAAGCGTATTAAAGTCACAAGGGTCATAATTCAAGCGTGCTCTAAACATTGATGGCATCAATCGATCAGAGATGTGTTGCCAAAATAAACATAAATTGCTAACGATTGCGCGGGAGGAACGTCCAAGTGAGAAGAGTGAGGGGACGATGCACAGGTCAATGCTACTTTCAGGGCAGTTTATATGCATTAATTATCTACCTACATGCTTAGTATTATGTCAAACCGAAAACCGAAACAATAAATGGTTATTTTAATTGACTGTCAATTGTCAGTAATAAAGAAGAACAAGATAATCGACGATGAAAAACCTCAAAACGTGAATAGAAGTAAAGTTTCATCGACAACTAGCAACATCATTATGAGACGAGATTTCGTCGACACTGGTAAGTGATACACAAGCAAAAATTCAATCTAATGCAAGAATGATAAGGTATGAACTGATATGTAGATGTTATCAATCAGCTGCCAATTTGATAATTATGTACATAGTAATTAAACGTCGTCTAATATTTTGTAATTCAGTTTAAATTATGTGAGACAAAAGCGGATAACCAAACAATATATATTGTGGTAAGTGAAGCACTTATCTTAAGAAAATATCGGGCCAAGTGAAAAAAAACCTTGTGTTGGATAAGTGATAACCCATTTGTATGGGAAGGCTACTAGTTAGTCAAACGGGTGAGACCTCGGGGCCCAGCTAACAAACAATGTAGATATAACGAGAGATCGAAACTAAGGATACATGAAGAAGCATATTGCATCGTCACGTTGGAACGTTCGTTTTCTAGATCATCATAACGACTAGTTGTATAATAAAAAGTAATGCCAAGATAAGCAAATGTCGATCAGAATGGAAATATAAAAACGATAATACATTTATTTATATTCACCTTCGTGCACAAGTTGAATAACCTGATTTTTTTCAAAATTTATTTATAGAATGTATAAATAAAAAATCAATGTTTTTATTTTGGTGCTACCATTTCAATGTATTTTGACTTTGAATACCTACTATAGTCAAGCTAATGAGCTACTTGCAGTAATATCCATTTAGGAAAACCACTGCAAAATATCGTGAATAGAGTTGGCCCTTTTATTTCCTGGAGCTTATTATATGACTTGCATAGTATAAATTTACGTTAATATAATTGTTTTATAAAACAAATATATAAGAGAGAGTTTATGTAGCTTGAAATTTTATTGCTGCCTTTGTTTTACCAAGGTTGTTTCAGTTTTTATGATAAAAAGAGATGTATGTATACTTTAGTATTTCCGTAACATCCGAGAATTATATTATGGCGATAAAACGATGCGTCGGCGCTGGTAACTATGTCGCATCGCCTTGTCCTTGGCGCACGCATGCCGCTGATTGCAGATAAGATATTTTTATAAAAACGCGTTTTTCTTTGCCAATTGCGTGCATAACGACAGTTGAATGAACAATATTTTTTTCAATATTCATAATAAAAATAAATATATCTCCTACGACTGCAGAGGTCATGTCATGATAAATAACGATAAGTATGTTCAAACAATAAATGAGTTGGGCCCGCTCTCACTTTGTTGACGTCAGGAAACATTAAACCGCCGGTGACTCGACTTATTCTTCGTACCGATTCCATGGGCATTGAACACAAACTGACCCACTTTTTTATATAAAAATCGATGGGTGACGCTGTGATGACCAAAAACAGATGATTGCTTTAGTTAAAACTGTTAAGATTTTAAATGACGTTCACCTGGATCCAGTGTATGACTTAGTTGATAAAATGAATGAATGACCTTCATTTTTCTCAGGCAAGGAGTTTTCTACGCCACATCTATGCTCGTCGTTAATGACGGCCATAATGTCAATAAAACTGACCTTCATACACATCTACGACATCATATGAAAAATGTATATGCATATTGCATATCTAAAACCAGTGACAACACATCGGTAAATATGTGCAATCTTTCTATAGAAAATCATTGCCAGGCCATTAAAAAAAACAAATCTGATACCAGGTACAGAAAACACTCGTTAAAAGAATGCTAGACAAAAATTTGACTAAGGATTATTTTGTCTAAATAGAGTTAAAAAAAAGGCCTTAATACTTTCGGTTACGTTGTCTTCTACCTATACGAGTTTAGTAGGTAGTACAAGTAACTAGCACTGTTATATTTAACTTAAAACGCCGAAACCATGACTGAGGATTAGAATACCGTCAGGCATCAAGTTAAAAAATAAACAAGCAGCTAACTTATCGATCGCCGTTTGGCGACGATCCAACATCAAGTGGACTGGCTTTGTCTGACCTCCTATACTTTCATGATTTGCAAACTCATGCAATATTCCGCCTTTGTATACGAACAGTAGCTTTTATTGCCTTTTAATTAATACGCAAAAACTATACCCTATTTTTATGGAAACTGTGTCTTTCAAACTTGTGCTGAATTAGGCCAATTTTACATAATTGATTTCAAATGGTTTATAGATTGATGAGAATATTATTATGAAATATTCGTACATAAAGCCGACAAAGCTAGATTTTATGTTCACATATGATGAATGGTGCGAAGTGAGACACATTGAGACCGCATGTTCTACGATGGATTCTTAGCGTGTCAACTGTGTAATGTATTATTTATAGAACTCGGACTATCTCGCCGGTACTGTAACAAAGATAGACTACACGTTGTACGAAATTTTTTCGATTATATAGAGGCGAAATTTTAAACCACACAATTTTAATAAGGCACGGGTTTCAAAACTTTTCACAAGACATACATTCCAATAACCCTTAAAGTATGTCGTTCCAAATAGTTGTAATAATACTATTGTAAATCTCATATAAGATGAGTGAGTGGATCATAAGGCGATAGACGACACGGCTTTGGAAGCATTAGGAACAGAAATACAATGCTCGCCGGTCACAGCGTTAAAAATACCGCTCAACTAGACTGACTGGGAAGTACCGGCACACACAGATCACCATATTATATCGTTCGTTCTCAGATCTGCTATTATAACTCTAATTAGTATTGTCTTTGATTGACATAACCTTTACACATTTAAAGAAAAAACTTTTTAACCGGATTAAAGTTATGTATTATTATAAATTTACAAGTATTTAAAAATATTTCGCGCAATCCGCGAAAATAGAGGACACCGTGAGCCATTTTTGCCAAAACCCTCCATCTTTTAGTCGATACCAACTCCGGGGAAATAATTACAGATAATGCAACTTTCTCTACAGCTGTGATACTTTTTGACATCCATGATCCAACACCTTTTGTCTTCACTCTTCAGTCACCGTGACCACGCACGCTGTAAAGCACGCGAAACGTCGGATAAATTTAAAATTATGTTAAATAATTGTAAATTTATAATAATACATAACTTTAATCCGGTTAAAAAGTTTTTTCTTTATAACTCGAATTGCTAGAACGACAAAATAAAAGACGTAATTAGAGCAACGGACCAAAGTGCATTCAAACGACTAGATAAAATATATAGACCTATTCACTGGGGACCGCCTCATCCGCAATTTATTGTACGCCTAGAACAAAGTATCTACATCAGCAATAAAATACGATCCGCAATATGTTTCATTCATTATTAAAGCAGCAATCTTAATAATGCATTCTTCAAGTGCGTGTAACATCGTAGTTTGCGAAAAAATTTACGCTAAGTGAAAAAAATTCAAGTAATTCTACTATTATTGAATAATTATTAGTGTGATTTATCGATGTTTATATGTATAAATATTTCTATGGGTTAACATTAAATTAATGTACCATTTAAACAGTCAGACATCCATTTTAGACTTTATAACTTGATCTTAATAAAAAAACAAACAGTCATCACGAGAACCCTCTTCGAAAGAGAATTGATTTATGAACATAAAAATATGTAATAATCTGCAAAATCATTGTGATATACTATGCATACAATATTATAGATATATAAGTTAATAATGTGTAATTACAGCCCAATCGTTTTAAAGTACGCTCTTTCTTCGTTTTGATGGAATAAAACTTTTTATCAATATTTGATAACATCGACTTGAAATATGACGACACTAGACACTCTTTGACACAGTTAGATTTTGAAATCATTCACAATGATAAACTATGAAGACCAATAAAACATGTGAAGTAATCTTTACTCCGAATTTTTTATCTAACTATAGTTAATACTAACAATAAATGCCTGTAGGCTGTCAACTGCAGACACTAGGCAGTAGTCACCTGCGAGATCGTGTTACGTCCGACTCGCCAGGGAACACCGAACAATACAACCTTCCTACAATTAGCAACCATAAAACCACAACGTATACAAACACGGAGCATCTCATCACAACTTTAATTCAGGCCAAATTAATTAGCTTTGTTAAAGTTTGGAATGTATTTGGTAAAAATATTGAAAGACGGTAGAACGAATTAGTAGCTTTTACTTTGAAGTACAAATAATTTCGTCAATTTGGTACGTGATCTTTATCACACAGGTTTTGCGTGTACTTTTTGTAATGTTAGTTCCAAAATTAATGTTTTTTCTGAAATTAAATGTGAAACCGAATTCACGTCAAAATTAGGACAACATTTAAGCAACATCGCCAGGTTCTAGACCAACGATATTTGGGGAACAAAATTATTAGCAAATGGAAGTGTGCCATATCTAGTAATAAAATCAGTATTGGTGGCCTGGACTGGCTAGAAGTTGTTAGTGGTGAGTTAGTGACAGAAGTGACACATTGCACATGTGACGGTTGGTTGTCAGAGTGGTGTCAAGTAGCTCGGAGCCGGACGTCTCGGCCCGGACTCACCGACTCGATCGATTGTTACTTCTTTATTTGTGACATCGTTACACTGAAAGCACACTCAACACGGGACCCCGTTAGCGTCGGCGGCGCTCGGAATGTCCTCGTCACCCGTCGCGCGTGCCCTCCTTCACTCACCTTCAGGGTGTAGTCTCTGCGGGTCGAACCAAGCATCTGCAATAGAAGGCTGCGCGTTAGCGGGTTAGTCGCGATAGAGAGAAAGCGAAGCGAAGCCCGCGACACTTACGCGGGTCGAGTACGCTGCAGAGAGAGGGTCCCGAGCTCGCCATCCTGACTCTTTACGTAATTACTAAAGCCGATAACGGCTAAACTGGCGCGCGCCGCGCTTCACACTCGCGTCGATACTGGCGGTCGCGGCGCAGCGCCCCGCTCACCGCACCCTCACTCGACCCGCGCATGCGCACAGACAATGCGCACCCTCTACTTCTGGCATGCTGCATTACATATTTTGCCTGTACATTACGCGATAGGTATACCTTACACTAGACCCACTACCCCGTACTACACTCTTACCGCTTACCAACTGCTTACAAAGATAGTACTTTTAAGTTAGGTTAGTAACAGCAATAAGCGTTGTCTATGTACAGTACACCACCACCCGATTTCATGTTTCAATAAATGTGTGATACATAGATATACAGTACATATAGGTTAGAAATTAATTGTAAAAATAACAACACAAATGATACACGCACTAGGAAACCCTGTAATAAAATTGTTAAAATTAAATAAGTGATAGAGAAGGTATGTACAAATCTCCGTAGATATTTTCGTTCGAACTAGGAATTAAGAATGAGTCACAAGTAAGCAATTAGGTACATCCAACCTACAGATGTCCAAACTTTAATGAGCCAAACAAAAATTCGTAGATTGTGCGTTGTTATATGGTAATGGGTAAATAATTGTACAAATCAGTCTATTAAACTTCCGAAATTTGTAGGAGGAAATTACCGGAGCTCGCCCATGGAGACATCACTGACATCACTCGCTCTAGACCACAAGTATTACGTCACAAGGACGACAGACTGACAACTGACAAGTTCAAGGCAATAGGCATTGTCTCATCGGAAACAGAATAGATAGCCCAATAAAAATATACAACCAACCGCAGTGTAACAACATATTCAATTTATATGACCACCTACAACAAATATTTACAATAACATTATAATAATTATGTTAAAATTCCGTGGAAAATTTAAGTTTCAAACAAACAATGCATCGAAAGGTTGCAGCGACATCGAGTGATATACGTCACAGTGCCAGTTAAAAATATCATTCGGCCGGTGACTGACTGCTGACGACACCTGCGCCTGCCCATTAAACGATAACACAGAAATAAGACCAATCTTTAACACCCTATCTACACAATACATAAATAAATCCCTTGCATATGGTATCTATACTAATATTATAAAGAGGAAAGGTTTGATTTATTGTTTGTTTGAAATGAATAGGCTACGAAACTACTGGACCGATTTCAAAAATTCTTTCACCGTTGGCAAGCTACACTATTCCCGAGTGACATAGGCTATGTTTCATTTTCAAAAAAATTAGGGATGCTTACTAAAACTGGAATAATCTAACCCAAGGTGTAAAAAAATAAACAAAAAACTTCCTTCAATCGTGTGTGCTGCGAAAACTATTAATGATAGAACAAAATGATGTATAACAATTTTTCAGGACACATCACTATCTATAAAAAATGACAGCATGTCTCTATCTTTTATAGTTACGTCACAATAAGCGGCCTTTTATTAATTTTTTTTATTAAAATACCACCGCTAGAAAAGGCTCTTTTTATTCGTACCTAGGTATTGATCCTTATCAAAATAATTACCAACGTTTCACATAAGCTACAATTTAATGGCATAACCACCAAAAAACCATGGTGGATTGGTGTTCTCCTGACGTTTCTCTTGAATAGTTTACTACTATCAACTATGTAATATATAACAAAAATCTTAGCCACAGCAACGCTTGGCCGAGTCTACTAGTACTAAATAACTTAGCATGGTATAGCTCGAAGATTGGAGATTAAGTAACGAACATAGTCATCAATGAGTCAGCTATGAGTTACCTTGCACGAGCGCACCAAATAGAGCCTTATTGCTATGACATCATGCATTATCATATAGAAACCGATTGTATCGACTACAATTTTCATGTATCTAGGAAGAAATCCGACTGAAAAGAAATATAAATAGATGTGATGGCGAAACGGTTGCGTCCGCTTATGCAATATATTTATCATTATCAGTATCATAGACGAAGTCGCGACTTCATGACGCCAATCGACACAAAAGATCCCTTCCCAATTATCTTATTAAGTTAAGGAAATTAACAAATGTTATTCAAATGCCTTTTTACCTGAAGAGGTAGGCAGAGACCACAGATCCACCTGCTACGGTTTTGACATACCTCTCTCACTTAAACAGATTTTATTATGCCATAAATATGAATAGTGGGTCAGATCCAAGGTCATGTGTAGTTGTATTTTATAGAATTGGTATTTTTCACTGAAATTAAGTTGTTTACTACCAACCCCATTTACGTCCGGATAGTTATCTAGTAGGGAGGAAATAATAAAATTTCCCCATGAGTCATACGCTTATTCACCAATATAATCGTTGGTTATCTATATGTCGTACATTGCTGAGTAATTTAAAACTTTTGGTTGTATAACTATAGATCAATATACAATTATCAGTAACAATCTTCGACCCCCATCACCACTTGTACCAAATGTTAGTGTTTAGTTTATAATAAACTGAATACTAACTACGTATAAGATTTCTGCCACCACAAAAAAGAGCTTCTGACCTTGAAACGCCTAAACAGATCTTCATAAACTGTAGCTAAGAACCATCACGTCAGCATTCTAACAAAAAGACCGCATCATAATTGGTCTATTCGTTTCGGAGTTGCTACGCCACACACAAAAACATAGATACGTCATCAACTTAGAACACCCATTTTTTGTGTCTTGTCAAAATCTATGACATATTCAATAAACCCGAATTTTTAGTCACCTCGGCTTAAAACGCATGGAATAAAGTCTCACAAATGTAAATGTTTTTTCTTATTTAAGTTTTATTATTGTACTCCGACTATATGCTAAATGAAAGTGCACATTTGCACATTAAGTAATGTATTTATCCTAGGCAGTTCGTCTGTTTCGTCGCGTGTGCGGTCTATCGATCGAGTCGGCGCGCCGCCGCTGTCCCCTAGACCTAGCCTTTATAGCACTAACGAACCGTCTACCCCTTTCCGGAAAATCCATACAACCCGAAGCTCTGCCAACATATTTATAATTCACAGCCAAAGAAAAGCCAAGAGAAAATCGTTAAATACTTATTCATCTATACCTACAGATCACTCGAACTGCTTGATAAAGTTAACCTTTTTGTTTATAATTTCTTTAATCAGCTAATGAATACACAAAGCATTATCTATATGAGGTTTGGCCTTCAAGCAATGTTGGCAAAGTTCATTTTCTCTTTGTTGTATAATTAAGCGCAAGTAAACAAAGTAGGGCGCCGGTAAATGTCGCCGATACGAGCACCCTTGCCTGTTATGACTCAGTAATTGACAATAACTTGTTCCGTAGGTGCAGAACGGAAGGATAGTTTTCAACAATCTTAATATATATAAATTACGTGTCACGTTGTTTGACCGCTATGGACTCCTAAACTACCGAACCGATATCAATCAAATTTGCACACCGTGTGTAGTTTGATATAATTTAAAAGATAGGATAGCTTACATCTCAATTTATACCCGCAATATTATTTTATTGCAAAATATTTGTTTATTATTTGATAGTCACTGTGTTGAAAGTACCAAAGTTTCACATAAGCTACAATTTAATGGCATAACCACCAAAAAAGCATGGTGGTCCCCATGACTGGTATTCTCCTTCCCTTGAATAGTTTGCTACTATGTAATATAAGAAAAACCTTAGCCACAGCAACGCTTGGCCGGTTTGCTAGTACATATATTATAAAGTTACAATTTGTGAAATGTTAAATAAAAATAATAATAGAACACTGAACAAAATATATGAACGAAAATAGTTTCAATTTTGAAACTAGATCTGAAAGTATAAAGAAAATAATAAGAAGGAATAGTAAAAAAATTCCACCACCAAATGATAAGCCAAAAGAAACGACACTTACGTGTAATTGCATCATCTCCTGATCCCATGATTGTCCAGTCACTAATAGTTCACAAAAAATATGAATATCCAAAAGAATGCGTTACGTATTTTATTTTGTAAAATGCTTAACGTATATTGGACGTTAGCTCACCGCCAAGGATTCTCCACTTATGAGCGAGCTGCGTTTCTGAACTGCTAAAATTAGCACTCAACATACAAGACGCATTTAACATGTTATATGTATCTGAAACTGACGTAGCTGATTGCTGATTTTTATATTTTCTGAAATTCAGCTGATCCCGATATCTTTTCATATCAAATCCATTGCCCAGGAAACTCTGGGTTCCAGTGGAAATAATATTACGTTCACGTATATATGCGCATAATCTAAATGGCAGACATACGAAGATAAGATAGTGCATATCTCTGAATTAGGTTTGCACTTTTTGAATTACCTAAATGAGATAAAGGTCTGAATATAGGTTTCTTTTTTGTTTTGTAAGGCATTAAATTACCTATGGTGTCGTATATATCAATATCGCTGAGTCACGTAGCACGCAACAAAAGAAATACGAACGCATCGATTTTTAATTAACACAAAAAAAGATATTTTCGTACTTAGCTATGCAGTTGAATCCTGGGTAAACTCCCAAGAGTTTATCTAACATAAGGCATTCAAATGGTTATTATAATGAGTAAAGCACATTTATTTCATTAATAGTATTAAAAATACTATTTAAAAATGTGAATCTCCAGAATAACCTATCTTGATATTGAATTTAATATTGAACAAAGCTAAGATCGCGACAGGTCAGACAAAGCTTCCTTCCGCGTGCAGTGAGAGGCGTGGGTTTCAGCGGGTGCCGTTAGCCCGTCGCTGCACCGGTCAATGCTCTTACCGCTTCGTCAGTTCCGCCACCTCTGTCTACCTGCCTAACTTAAATCTTACTTAAACACCCACCCCTGGATGCCCCTACACTCATCAGGCTAGGACCACGAAAAAGGGGTTTCCGGAAAAAAAATCATACTTTTGGACGAATATGTAGGTACAAATGTGTGGTACAAATTTGCAATAATGACTAACTAGTTCCATTGAATTTAGAAACCGTCATCTTACACACAGCAATTCATTTAGTTAATATAAGACAATCATAAATTTGACGCTACTGCACTAAAATATTAAAAATCTGAATCAGAATTTCAGTAGTGACGTAATTCCCAAACTTACGAACATGATGATAAATTTCTAATTTTAGGAATTTTAATGATATGCAATTAAAAGTCTTACCTAGTCCCATTTGGCAGAATATAACCTCTGCCTCAATGATGTGTGCAGTGGGCCCTCGAGGCGCCTCGGGCTTCGGTTTAACTGAAACCACGGGAGCAGGTGCGGTAGCTGGCTGCGCTGGTGCAGGTTTTGGCTCCACAACCGTTGATATCGTTTCAGTCTTAGATTCTAAAGGCTTCAGTAAAATGTCAGGGGAAGTCATGGGCTTAAGTTCAGGCTTCACTTCGTTTATAATGGGGGCAACGTCAGAAATTAATTCCGGCTCAGGTTCTTTCTTCTCTTGCGAAGGAGCTGGAATCGTCACAGTAGCTGGCAGCACAGGCGTTGGGTCTGTAGGAGGGGCGGGTTCGGGATCTCGTGCTTTAGCTGGCACTGGGCGGTGCATAGGTGACTCGCCGGCATCCGATTCACTATCTGTAAATTTGTCAGCGATGTGTTCCGACTTTTCTGTGACGGAGGGAGCACGAGGTGTGTCTAGAAACACATCTCTTTCCATGTCAAGGAAACTTTGAGTCGTATTCCGTGCGCTATGCAGCGGCGAGTCACTAATATCGTCCTTCTTGCCCTCACCCTCTAGGTGCTCAAAATCATCCACGGAGTCCTGATCTCGCTTCATACTTGCCTCTGGAACCACGGCATCCGCGGGTGCTCGGTCCCCGCTGGCAAGCCCAGTTATCAAAGTGTCGGCACCGTCCATAGCGAAGTTCAGATAATTAAACTTTACAGGTATTAAAAGGGTGCGGTGTCGCGATTTATGTATTAGTGGAAGGGTCTAGACGTGCCTCCTTGCAATATTGTACTGACTACTGAGGTCTGCGCGCCGCTTGCCGGTTGCCGATGCACGACGTCACTCAGCTGTCAGCACGAGAAACGGTATTAGTCATCGCACAAGACCCGGCCCTAGTGTTGCAAAGAACGAACGATATGATATGCCGTATCGATTAAATTAAATATTACTCAATCTGTATGGTAGGCGTTAAAAATTATCGTTAAATAATTTAATATTGCTATTGCTAAAATTATTTCAATAAATTGAAACTATCAGCTTCACGAAATACGTAGCAAATTCACTATACAGAAAAGTAATGTAAAAATTATTGACTTAATTTCAACGGATTTCAGCTGACAGCCTGTAACACTGCTTTACCGACAGTTACAGATACCGACTATCGACCGATAACCCCAAATTTTTCTGTCAAAACTAAATTGTTCCTAAACGATGAAACGTCATGACTAACTAACTTTTATAAGGTAATTATTTTATTGTAGGTTTACAATATCTACCATGAAATTTACTCAATAAATTAAATTGTGATATGTTATTAATGAGAACTCATAATTTTTGTACTACTAGACAAATTGTTGAACGATTGTTGTTGAATGTCAAAGTCAAAAACATATATTTTGACAACAGATATACAGTAACTATTTTAAACTTACAGCTAAAGCCTAAAGTAAACATTATCACATCTTTTCAACTCGTTTTCCCTATCTGACTATGTAATGAGATTTTATAACGAATCTTTAATTAATAAAATAAAATATTAAGGCCTTCGATTGAATAATGACACATTTACAAATGTCAAATTACTAAATTCGTCATTCAAGTTTCACTTGTAAGCTATGTGACACTTCTAGATAATCAGAATTTTGATTTTTGACATAAGGATGGCGGTGTTTAAAAGAAATGGTTGTGTTCCTCCTATTACTTTTAACCATTCAATAAAATCTCAACGCAATACAAATGATACAAACACTAAATTATTAAATGGAAATGTGAATCAGCCTTCAAATGGTTACACTAAAACTGCTCAACAGAGCAATGGCGTTACGGTATGTTTCATTAGTAACATATTAAACTCTTGCTGATAATCCACCGGCGGTTAATAATCTCGAGCACTTTCACCCTTTTAACTGATTTATAAAAAGGATAACAATAGGTATTTGTTATTTAATTACATAGTTTGTCACTATATTAGTATTAATGATATTTTCAAGGCCAAATGTAATTTCAGCTAAATTAGAATCAACCGACATCGATGTCACCACGCTCTGATTTGATAAAAAGTTTGTTTCAATAAATTGTTGAAAATACTTAATTTTTGCTTTATGAGTTCATATTCGTTTAACTACATACAAACCGAATTTTTAAGTTAAAATCTCTCAAATCTCAAATAAAGAAATTTTGTTTAATCTAGCCTATGTGGACTACATAAATGATGATAAGTCGTTAAGAAAAATGAATTCAATGTATAGGTGAAGAAGGATAAACTTCTTATATTTATTAATTTGTTCAAATAGTTCTATCAAATCAAACCTGTGAAGTAAAGCACGGACTAGAAGGCATGTTAACAGGTAAAGTTGTATGGTTAGATAATATGTTTATTTTGATGAACCATACACAAATACTATGTTAATGACTGCTTTGTTTACTATATTGTACTCAATGCAATACATTTTAAATATCTTTATCTATCATATACAGTTAAGAAAACATGCCATTTATTTCTATATGTTATTATTCTATATTTAAGATTATTGAATAATTTATAATTATATACATCTTTTTAATAAGGAGTGAAAAGCCTAGTATATTAATGTTTAATAACTGACCAAATGGTTTTTTAATAATATTTATTAATTGTATCTTTTTAATATAATTATATATAATTTTAATAAGAATGTAGGTCTGTGTATCTAATCTACATAATAATCAGACTATTTAATTTCTAGGTAAGATGAAATGGAAAATGTAATTAAAAAATCAATACTGATTTCTACTTTATGATCAAATTTTTAAATATGAAAATATCATTTTTATTTATTTACATAGAATCAGCTGCGTAAACATGAACACTAATGAATTTCTAATAAAGTTCATAAAAATCACTAACTACTAAGAAAGTCAGTAGTTAGTGATTTTTCGTAATTTATCTATTTTGTCATTCTGTCTGTGTAATAAATTTTTTATTTCCCGATAATGTATATAGAAGTTTATAATATTTATTAATTTCTAGGCCAGATCTTATGATAGTATTGATTATAACATGAAATGATTGGCCACTTTATGATTCTATCAATTCTTCACTATGGCCATGACTTACTGAATTATTTTAGTTGAAGTTTAAAAGATGAATGAGAAAGTAATTGTGAGCAAAAATCTCACAAGTAAGAAAACTAGCTTTTACAAATATATGTTGATTTTTGCTAAGCTACTACTTGGTTAACATTAGTTAAAATTCATTTGTGAATAATGCTCTAGAATTGGTTAGGCATCTTCTGACCTTACAATTAAATATTTGCTAAAAATATGATATTGGCTAATAAGATTGTAGGATAGTGTTAAGGATATACTTGATATAGTTTTACACACCTTTATTTTAAGTGTTGTGTATGTCAGTACAATATGGTATAATAGTTACAACTTATTTACCTATTTTCGGGTAATAGGCTATGACAGTATGAAAAATAAAGTTTTATGTAGAGTAATCCATATAAAACATAGCATTAAAAAGTGTTATAGAATAAAGTAACTGGTAAATAATAATAATAATAAGCCTTTATTCAGACAAGATACAATTTTGCTTAAGCTAGAATATACATGTTTAGTATTTAAAAAATTAACTTAAATATAGTTGATTATTTACAGTCCCTAGACAACCTTGTCTGTTTGTCTTATGTTGGCAAAGGAAATAAAGATTATTTAATCACAAAATCCGTAATAAAAAAAAAATTATATGCTAGTCACATGACACAAAACGGTCATAGATTAGTTGAATCGATGATGCATGCTTGTAAATAATATGACTCCTATGTAATCCTAATACTGCCTTGATGTTTAATTTCATCGGAAACGGATTTTGATCGAAACATGTTGCATATATAAATTAAGAATAATAATTTAAAAAACTCGAAGTTTGTTTACGTGTTTACAGGCATGGTCATAGAGACTGGTGCGACGCCATCTTGCCTAGATAGAGTTTTGGCGGGTTATGTTTATTTGAATCATTATTAATACTTAATTAAACTATTTGTGTGGGTGCTTCAGTCTCTAATAAATAATTTGAAATGGTTTTTAAAATCTTGTCAAATAGCCCAAAATCTATTTATTACAATTTACGTTACCTTACTAAATTTTGTATACAAGTGTGGAGCGGGTTACAAGGCAGAAGTATGTTGTTTTCCTGTATTCATATATCAGTCATAAAATGGAGGAAACTATTTCAAAAAATACTTCAGTTGTGTTTGAGACACTCAGCAGAGCAGTACTTATACACTGTAATAAACATTTGTTATGGCGTTGTGGTTAATTTTATTGCTTTGTTACAACAAAAAAAATTTTAAATGCTTATTTCATTTCAGAAAATGTCTAGAGGGAAAAGTAATGAGGTGCCATGGATGGATTGGTCACAGGAAGAGACCTTCTCGGGTTCCTTTGAAAAGTCCTCACTGCTCACCGCCGCGCTTACGCACGCTGGCCTCTACATACTCATGTTCCTGGGCTTTATAAACCAATTGTTCTTCAAACCCAAGGTCGCCATTGAAAGAAACCGAGAGGTAAGTTCACAATTGTTTTTTTTTATATAAAACAGGGGCAAACGAGCTTGCGGGACGACCAAAAAGGGCAGTCTTCGCAGCCCGTAGACAACCATTTTTAGTGGGTGCGTTGCCGGCCTTTCAGGGAGGAGTACACTCGATTTTAAATCAAATATCCATTAATTAAATTCAGTGCCGTTTGAAGGCTTCAATTTATTTACTATTGAAAAGTGTGACAACAATAATATTTTACGAGCATTGTTATTATAATCACAATATTTTAGTTTTTAATTACTGGTTTGCTCAAAATATCTTTAAATTTAATTTTTTATTTAAGTATGGAGAACAATAGAAACATTTATTAAATGAACACCTATTAAATGTTGCTCCCGTGGAATGTATTCGTCTCTTAACATGTAAAAGTTAATTTATCTGTATATTATACAAAATTCTCATATGACGTAATGACTACTGCAGGCGTTATAGGCCCCAGAATCGGGACATAAATGCGATTTTTACAATTATGGGAATATTTCAAGAGGGTAAAACGTTTACGGATGAAAGTTTCTTTAGAAATCTAATATAGTAAATTCTCGTATCACAATGTTCGTTCCCGTACTCCTCCGAAACGGCTTGACCGATTTTTATGAAATTTTTTATGCATATTCAGTAAGTCTGAGAATCGGCTACTATCTATCTTTAAAACTCCTAAGTGATGAGAGGACCTCTTCCACCGAATTTTTTTTATTATTATTTGGATAAAATTTTTGTTTTTTAAAGATACAAAATATAAAAATACATACAACCCCTAATTTTCACCCCTCTACGATCAACCCCTATTTTTTATTATTGTCGATAGTTATTTTTATTGAACTAAAAAAATGTTTCCTAAAATGTATATGCTAGTAATATCTAAAATTCCGTAATAGTGATAGATTAGGGTGATAGATTAGGTTTTGGTTTAGCTTCTCATATAAAAAATCTTGTATTAAAACTTAAAAGTGCTGTCAAATCATCCGAATGTAATTATAGTCTATTTAACAACTGTTTAGTTGGTATATGAAACGCAGTTAGAAGATTAATAGATTGTATGGCAAAGACGAAAGAAAAGTTAATATTTTAACTAATCTAGGTCAGTCGCTTGAATGGAACGTAAAATCTCTCGGCATTCCGCTTTGTGCGCGTGTCCGTAGCTGTCGCATACTGCACTGCGTCGTTTCAATGTTTGCTCTAGGTTCCGAATACTTTATAGTACAATCAAAATTGTACAACGAAACAAAACTTTTAACTGTTAGACAATTATACTTAAAAGCAATATGCAGACGTTTTTGGAAACAAACACCCGCCACATCACGTCAAAGGGGCCGTTGACAAGTATTACGTAAGCAGATTTACTGCATTTTATATCCCCCCCCCCCCTCTTGTCAGCAAAAGTAAGCAAAGCTCTCAAAAATTAAAGTACATAATCGTATTAATTTTTTGTAGGAATCCTAGAAAATGCATTTCGCTTTTAAGCATAGACAATGTGTAGGTAATATGTGTAAAAAAGTAAATAATTACCGTTGACGTAATCACCAAATAAGAAAATTAAAGCCCCCCCTCAATAGTGCTTACGTAATACTTGAACGGCCCCAACAACAAAAAACGCTCTTTCTTCGCCCAACACTTTTTCTACTTCCGAGGCCCTTTAATCTTTAACCACTTCCTTAAAAACAAACTATCACTAACATTACTTACATTTACTAAAAATCTTAAAGAATATCTTGTCAACCTGTCCTGTACTGAACAGAAAATATTCTTATTGTGCAAAAATTTTTTAAATATAAATTTGTGTTATGTATAAATCATAAAGTAAAATACAGTTTACATGTAGAAAGGAAGAGACTGGCGGCCTACAACACAGGGAATCCTAGTGTGGGGGCTAGTGCACTTTACCTAAATATCCTGTATATATATTTTTTTATATTTGTCTTTATCTTGCAATCAGTCCGCTAGACTATGAGCAGATGTATTGAGAGCTGTTAGGCGTTCAGAGCAAAATCTCCATCGAGACTGCTCCTCTCTTTCAACCGTGTCTTTCAAGACTTAGGATTTGTCGCCTTTTAAGCCTATTTCTTAGGTCCGGTATGGTTAGTTGCGTGGCAAGCTTATTAGGATGCATTTCTAGCCTTTTTCTGTATTTCATACTCCAGGTCTTGATCTCCTCTTTGACAGTCCTGATTTTGAGGTGCTATATAAATATCCTGTCACCTGTGTATAATAAAGATTTTTCTTTATTTCTTTCAGTTAGGAAATAATAGATCTAGACAGGCAAGAGCGGGTCTTGAGCTATTACATTTCATACAGCATTGTTTGATGTAATTTCTGATCGAAGAGTGCTTCTGCACTCGCAACGCTCTAATTATGTATAAATGATATTTCGGGTCAATTAGCGTAGCACGAATGGAGCGTGTTCATAACTACCTATTGTTGCTACTTGAAAATTTAATAAACGATTCATCAAAAATGAGTCTTAAATTAAAATCATTTTATTTATATCAACTTAGTACAGATAATATTAATTGCTGTAATTATGTATGTGATAAAGTCCTGTAACGGAAATTAAATACCGCAAATGTTGTCGAGGAAGGAAAATTTATGTTATTGACGCGCACAATAAGAAACCCATCCTAGGACTAGTATTGACGTAAACAAAAGACGCATTGGAATATCTGAATCAGCGTTGCCAGATTTTTTTATTGCCAAGTCGGAATTTTGGAACTTTTTGAATTAAAAAAGCGGGAATCTTTCGTCGAAAGCGGGACATAATAACTAAAGGTGAAATTTTAAATCATATACCCTATAAATACCGTTAAATAATTGTCTTCTTAATAAAAAACAAAACCAAAAAAAACTATTGATTAGAAAAATATGGCGTTTCAAACAATACTCAGATCTCTGAGGAATCAGTATTACAAATTGCAAAGTACAATAAGAGAATATTTTTTATAAGAATTACTTATTATTGGTATTTTTGTGAAGATTTAACTTATTTTAAAGTTTCCTTTTTATCTTTAATAAATATGACGAACTCTATCTTTTTGTGGTAACTGTTGAAAGACCTGGTGCCATTTCTGTGCATGACAGTGGTGTCTTGAGTGACAATTGAGTTAACCCCAAAGAGCGGGAAAAAGCCTGTCCCGCGCGGGGCATTTAATTTTCATTCAAAAATCGAGACGTATGGCAACGCTGGTCTGAATATACCATGGTTTTATGCCTAAAGTCTTTGTACAGCAAACTCATCATTTATTTATTTATTGAAGTACACTACATCATATTTCTACAGTATATCTAATAAGCATATTCTTAAATACGTGACAATTATGGCGGAACATAAATTTTCCAAAAAAATACATTAAAAATGTAACACTTCCAATTTTAGTTTTTACTAGTAATTTTTTGTTTAACAATGCGGATTAGATACTAGATAGGCGCTTAACAACTTTTTCATTGATCATCCCACTACCGAATATATCCTAGTGTTTATCCTGTTATTGTCGCGAGGAATTCATTATCTGGCGAAACTAATAGTTTAAGGTTGGAACAAACATGCAGTTACCATCTGATCGCATTTAAGTATAATAAATAATAATCAATGAAACAAAGACAGAAAAAGTCTCCATGGTCCATCGGGTAACGAAATTTCGGACTTAACAAGCGTAACATATTTATACATTTACGTAAAGTGTAATTAAGTGATTACGAAAGGTGCGTAAATGTGGGTAAAAGAGTGCCTTATATCAGTATGAAATGTCCAAATGCATAGAAGAGCTGCTTATTATTAATCGTAGTTATTTTATTCATATTATAAGAAATACACAAACAACACAAAACAAAACACTATAAGATACGACTCCCCGCTCATTGGAGCGTCTAGTAGGATTACTCGCACCTTCGACACATACACACACACTTCATTCGTACATAAACATTCGCACAACACAAGGTAGTTAGGAGAGACTCCCCTTCCACATTATAGACCGAAAAACCTATGAAACAGACGCATACTTAATGATATGTAAGAACATGTATTTTTTTGGTAGTAGTACATTAAACAAAAGGCAAAAAATGTTAATAATGAGACATCCCAATGCTACACGATGCTAATTATTTTTGTTAATGCTCATTATTCTAGACAGCCATTAGCGTAAATAACGCTCCACAAACCATCAATATAGTTATAACGGTTATCATATTAACTGTGATATATAATTAAAAGATGGTGGATGATCATCATCCGCCATTCTTTTTGGTCGATCTTTGGACCTTCATTCTCCTCCAACTCGATAGGCATTGCCGCCCTTTTGCAGCCTGCATGCTTTGCGATGTCGTCAGCCCATCCCAAAAGCTTGGTGTGCTCAGCAAGGCGAGACGGTACTTCACTCCGGACCACCGCTTGCAACTCTATAAAGCGCAAATTTGGCCCCAAATGGAGTCGGTACTGTTCTGAGCCGGGAGCTCTCCAGTACGAGCTCCTTCCTCTTGATGGTATTCAACGAAGAGCGATTCGAATCGTCGACGACCAGTCACTTTTCGTGCGGCTTGAACCTTGGCGTTGCGTAGAGATGTGGATTCTCTCTGCCTCTTCTACTGCATTTACCATGGAGAGTGTTCAGAGTTGTCCCGGATAGGGGCCGTTCTATTATGTAAGCAGATTTACTGCAATTTTATTTCCCCCCCCCCCCTCATCTTGTCTGCAAAAGTAAGCAATAAACTATAGTACATAAACGTATTAAATTTTTGTAGGAATCCTCGAAAATGCATTTCATTTTCAAGCATAGACAATGTGTGGATGTGTAAAAAGGTAAATAATGACTGTTGACGTAATCACCAAATAAGGAAATCAAAGACTATTACTATTATGTGGTGTACGTAGAAAATAATATTAACAATAACGCGTAATTCAATCCCCGCCCCGCATCGTAACGTTGTACAAAAGGACGAAAAAAATTCGTTACGTAATACGTGAACGCTCCCTAAGAAATGGTTCGACGGGCCTCCAAATTACCGTATGGAGGTTGTAGATAATACAACTAATATGAGAATATTGCTCAAAAAAAACATTTATTATTATTCTTACCAATTTGAATTGTATAACATCGCATCTTAAGACGTCATTAATTTATAATACTTACTATAAATTATTGATTATTAATTATCAAATCACAGTACATAAGTGGTATGACTCAATATCAGCTGTAAGTTATCGCGATAGCAGAGGAAAATGTAAAATATGTATTACGTTTTTATTGTTCTAGTATGATTGTTTAGTTTATCACCCCTTGAAACACGCTTGGACGTAATCTAATCGGTATTCTGTTCTTTTGCTGGTTACAATAAAATAATTGGTTTCTTAAATATAACTTTATAGTGTCCAAATGGCTTCGAAAATTGTATATACATATTTTGAATTGCTTTCGTTTTGTATTAGTTAAGCTAATTGTAATAATAAAATATAATTTTAATGGCTAATAACATCAAAATTTTGTTATTATAATAAACTACTGAATAACATTGAGGAAAATAGCTGTTTTGTTCTTGGGTCAACGGAACGCTATAAATAATAGAAGATAATGATGCTAAATTAAACGCTATGCTATGCTTATAAAATACTGAAGAGAGCTTGCGTCTGGCTATACTCTCGGGGCATAACTCCAACGATTTAGGTAATCGCCACGCTTATAATAAAACTAAGGTCGCCTGCTATTAATTTAACTGTCGACGCTTTAAAAACCATTAAATCATATTTCTTTAGTCGAGTCCTTCATTGGCCAATTTCCATGTTTTTCTTTATTTTTGCGGTGGAGGGCTGGACACTTTAAGTTATAATGTAAATTTGTACCATTTTCTTTATTTGTCCTTATCTTTGACAAGGGATATGCGCCATTGTACAACCCGTTTGAGCAATTCTTCTCGCGCTACCTGTACCGTCGAGTGAGACACTGCTTCAATCTGCCCGTCACATCGACACCCGCCGCTGAGGTCACGCTAAAACAACGTGCTACTGATGATTACAATTGGACCTTCAGGTTTGTTCAATTCCTGTATTGCTAATTTCTGTGGAGATAATCGATTTGTACGTTTTCTTTTTTTAAATTAAGATGCAGTAGCATTACTATTACTTTTCTAAGGAAACCAAAAAATTGATGAGCCAAAAGTGTGTTGTAATAATAAATTGTTGTGTAGGTTGGTTTAATTTGTGAGGCCGGTCATTCGTAGCGACGCATCACCTAGAACTTCTACAAAACAAGAAGTACTAGTAACACTTACTAACACAACATATTGTGCATCATTATGGTGTGATTTGTCAACAGAATCGATATTTGTCTTTCATTCTTCATTCTCGCCTGCCAGGCCCTTTTTTATCACAGAGTAATAATACAAATAATCGATTTTGGGTGAGCTGTCTTGTGAGGGTCCCATTTCGTGATCGGTCTTCCTCTGTTTCGTTTCCCAATAGGGCCACCCCACCTGGTCACCCTTATGGTCCATCGATCGTCAGAGAGCCTTGCTACATAACCTGCCCATCTCCACTTAAGCATAGTTTAGGGCATCAGTAGCTTTAGACACAGAGTAATATCTCGCAAATAATAAGTGACATAATCTTCCAGGTTCACCGGGGAGGAAAAGAGATGTATAAACCTGGGTTCCTACAACTACTTAGGTTTTGCTGAACCGCGCGGCGAATGTGCGGATGCCGCTGAAGAGGCCGCAAAACGATATGGCCTTGCGCTTGCTTCATCGCGTGCGGAGTTGGGCACCTGTAACGTACATCGAGAGCTCGAAAAGACCACTGCAGACTTCCTCGGCGTGGAGGTACTCTACTCCACCCTATGGTCGTATCTACTGGGTGGCCAAAAAGTCGTGGATCAAACGCAAATAGGGGATAGATGATGTCATCAGCAGCAAGAAAGATATTAGAGCGACTCATGGCCATGTGTAATACCTTTTCAGAATCCCTATTAAATGCGCCAAAACTTGTAATACAGGGTCACTTTTCGGTAGAGTAATTTTTTTTCACAGTGGGGTCCGAAATAAACAAAAAGTTTTGATTTGAAAAAAAATTATATCGTATTACTTAATATTATCTTCAATAAACAACTATAAATAGTATGTCTAACGCAAGAACTCATCAGTACCAATCTAGTGGATATTATGAAAAAGATACAGGATGTAGATTTTTTCGAATTTTAATAAGAATTAGTAAAAAAAAGTCAATTTTCATATAAAAACCAAAATAAATCATAACTCTGCAGGGGTTGACCTTAGAGACCTCCCGTAGAACAATTTTTTGCCGCTGATGACCTCATCTATCCCCTATTTGCGTTTGATCCACGACTTTTTGGCCACCCTGTATAAGTTGATGATGGCTATAGAAATATATGTTACCCTATTGCAGGACGCGATCGTGTTCGGGATGGGCTTCGCGACCAACTCCATGGGCGTGCCTGGTCTGATCGGGGAGGGTTCATTAGTGTTAAGTGACGAGAATAATCACGCCTCCCTCATCCTGGGTTTGCGCTTAGCACGGGCCACTGTGCGGGTCTTCAAACACAACGACATGAAACATCTGGAAACACTCGCGCGTCGCGCCATTGTTGAGGGGAAATGGAAGCGGATTATTGTTGTTAGTATATATTTTTACTAAGAAGTCGTGCTCTTTTTACACGCTTTATATTAGCTTCACCTGTATGTATGCATGTATGTATGTAACCGACTCCTTCGGACTCGATTATGACCCACTTTAAACGGACAGATTTAATTCAAACTTTGTACACTTATAAAGAATCAGCGACAATATAATAATTTCATAGTTATCTCGAAAAAACAATGAAATTTTTTTAAAGTCCACAAAGTAATACGATTAAATTGAGACAACACGTATTGCTGCTAGGACTAAAAAGTGGAAATTAAATATAGTATAGTAGTAATGAACAAAAAAATACTGGTTTTAATGTGAAAAAGCGTGGGTAGGATATACGAGGATATACGAAAATTTTGGCACAGAGCGCCCTACGCTTTTTCACAATAATACCAGTATTTTTTGTTCATTACCATTTTCAGCCTAAATTAGGAATTATTTTTTACTTTTTAGTTTGATGTGTATGTTTTATAGTTTTTTTAACTATATTTATTATCTAGTCTGATTTGTTATTATGTAATTTATAACTTGCTTATAGTAGGGCCTTACTATAAAACGTGGACTAAAGATAGTAGTCGTGTAATCTTGGACTTTTTTGATTTTATCTAAATCCGATGTTAATTTACAGGTGGTGGAAGGTGTGTACAGCATGGAGGGGTCTGTCGTTCCCCTACGCGCCTTAGTAGCGATAAAGAAGCGTTACGGGCTCTATCTGTACCTAGACGAGGCGCACTCAGTTGGGGCAATGGGCCATCGCGGTCGAGGAGTCACGGACTACAGCGGAGTGGATCCACGAGAAATCGATATACTTATGGGCACCTTCACGAAGAGTTTTGGCGCTGCCGGCGGGTACATAGCGGGTTCCCGTCGACTTGTCGACAGTGTACGTGCCCGCGGCCATGGCCACACGTACGCACATTCGATGTCGCCGCCTGTGGCCGCACAAGTGCTGGCCGCCATGCGCGCCATCGCCTCACCAGCTGGGGCGGCACGCGTGGCCGTTCTACGCGATAACACACGCTACTTCCGCGAAAGGCTACGCTCCCTGGGTGTTATAACATTCGGACATATTGACTCTCCCGTTGTGCCAATGTTGGTGTACACATTTAGCAAGATGGCGGCCACGGTGGAGAGGCTGCAAGAGCGAGGTGTGGCAACTGTCGGTGTCGGCTTTCCCGCTACGCCGCTGAACAAGGCGCGTATACGGTATGGCGTTTTCTATTTATTTTTATAAAGATATGTAGTTTTAATAAATTTAATTTTTTGTAAAATTTAATTTCTATTTAAACAGCTGCATACTCATTGCATCAAGTGCAATATGACATAAATATAAATACAGTCAAAACCGTTTACGATGTCATCGTTTAGAACAACATACCGGTTATATTGACCAAAATCAAAGGTCTAGGCTGAATTCTATTGTATTAGGTACTTAATAACAACGTCATCGGCTGTTACGACTATCGGTTTTTACGACCAAATATGAATAGGCCCTTCGATGTCGTTATAACAGATTTTGACTGTATGTATATAAAGTTCAGCTTAGTCTGTGAACAGCACAATTGTTGCTCCACCAAAAAGCTAAATTAAAATGATGTTTACCATTTAATACATTGTTCTCTACAGGTTTTGCTTGTCAGCTGCGCATAGTCGAGCACAGCTGGACGAATGCCTAACAGCAATAGAAGCCGTTGTGGACGAGATAGGTCTTCGATACTCGAGCACTAGGTTTAAGAGACTTAGTGTATCACGTTCTCAGAAGCGCAGTGCGGCTTATGAGTAATATTAATTTGTATGTCTGTACAAATGTCAGAAGTCAGTGCGGAGATTGACAATGTTATCTCTGATAGTTAATTATTGTGTAAGTTATACGTAATAAATTATTTTCGTATTATTTTCTTTTTTTATAACACCCAAACTTAATTTATATCTATTACATGTGTGACAGTGAGTCGTCATCGCGTTCGGTCTTGAGTCTCGTATTTTTTTTTTTTTTTTTTTAATATTATGGCAACAGCTTCAACTGAGTCTCGTATTTTACCTTGCTCCAAGTCTTTCCAGCTCTCTTTGCCTCACTTGCAACAAGTGGCGTAACTATACCTCCTGGGGCCCGTGTAAAATTCGTTTGATGGGGCCCTATCAGTGAAAATCGTCACGTACTCAGTGTAATTTTAATAAACTTTTAGATGTTCAGAGTACTCAATTATACGTTGTATATGTCCCACTAATGGCCATAGGACTCCTATCTTAGGCGAGAGGGAATGGTCTGTAGTCCCCACGCTAGCCCAATGCGTATTGGAGACTTCACATTCATCCACAGAACATAATATCTCTTGGGCAGGGGCCCTTTTGGGTCGGGGGCTCGTTGCATTTTGCCAGCCCTGCCACCCTATTGTTACGCCACTGCCTGCAACTGTACTAACTAGCCAGCCACGCTTCCTCTTTCCTTGCTGATTCCAATCGAGCGTCTGCGTTTGACTCATACACGATAATATTTGATAAATATTTTTATCCAAAAACCTATTTTAAACGTACGGAAAGATAAGAATTTTACATTAAATTTCTTAACTTGAAGGTTCTAGATTAGAATTTTATGAGTGAAATGATTGTTTTAATGAAATTTAACCCAAACAAAACCCTTAAAATAAAGAGATTAGCTGGATTTATATTACCTAATTTGTGTGACCCATTAACGTTTTTTAAAATTATCAGATAAGTATTGATCGCTGGAATTGTCTGCGGTATCTGATAAGTGTCCGGTTGGGTTGTTATCGACGAGCGGTATTCGCACTCAGTGCTATTTGATTTGTGTCACTACAATTACTCATATATATCTCTCTTTAAGAATATGTTGTTTAAGGATACTCTCGAATAAATTTAAGTGGTAATGTATTTATTTGTGTTAGTGTGCATCGGATATGCGCACGCGCAAAGCGTCACCGTAGTGCAGCTTAAGTAAGTATTGAAAGCTATGAGATTTAAATAATATTTTGTGGGATTTGGTATCATTGTATTCAGCTTATTGTTATACAAAGATGTTAATTAGAATAAATGCTATTATACTAAAAATATAAACAGTGATGTTATGTCATGTCGTATGTGAGGAAATGGGAACAATCTCAAATTAAAGTGTCTTTCACTGTCCACGATTCTTAAAAACTCAGCCTTAACGCTCGTTGCTTAGATGAATTATGTATATTATTAGTAAATTAATCGTATATCTCAACTAATCTCCTAATTAGAGATAATTTAATGAAATACTAAATACGGACGTCCGATTAGTAATAGTTACAGCACCTTAGGTAGTTGGTAAAAATTACCCAAACACGTGTAAAACGAACATCAACATTTAAATATTTAACTTATAACATGATTAACGGTGGTTACTTCAGTAAAGTTTATGATGTAAAGCTGTCTAATTCTTTTTAAAATCACTATTCTAACCATACGTAGTATAACTTGTTATTTGAACTAGATTATATACTGAACACATTTGGGCGTTTGTTATCAGTTCAAATAATTTCGACGATATTTAATAGGGGTCAAGGGCTGCGTCTAATTAGCAGTACATTTTTTTAAATTGTTTATACGCGATTTAGAGTTACTAGGATATATTGTTGCTATTGGATGTTAACATTAATTTAAGCTAGTTAAATAAATTAAGAATGTTGAATCGTAATTAGGAATTGAAAATAAGCTTTAATGGAAATCTTTGCTTATTATATTTAAGGACAAGCTATCGCGAAATTTTTTCTGGATATTAATATGTTATTTAATATTGTTAAACGTTTTTTTGTTCTATCATCAATAGTTTTCGCAGCACATGCGATGAAAGATATTTTATAGGATTTTTTTACACCTTGGGAAACATTTTTGTAGTTTGAGTAGGGATCCTTATTTTTTCTGCTAATTAAAATAACCTATATTAATCAGTGATAATGTAGCATTCAAATGGTGAAAGAATTTTTTAAATAGGTCCAATACTTTTTGAGCCAATTTACAAACAAACTTACATACAAATATTTCCTATTCCTATTTATTAAGTATAGATTTGCTTAGCAGCTCTAGTAGGCTTTCTGTAAATAAATTTTGTATAGCAGCTGTTATGACAGATACCTACCAATAATTCGTGTCTACGTCTTTAAATTGTACCTTCATTGTTATAGCTATATTTATCAAGCGACGAAAATATTCTTAATATTACAGCCTCCCATACGATGAGATCTACTCGCTGGAGCTTAATAGTACAGTGGAGTACATTTTAGACTTTACACCAGTAAGTATCGCATTCTAAAATATTTACCACACCCTTTCTGTCGTATATATCTTTATATATATAATTCTTCTGTGAGTGTGTATGTCACTGAACTTCTCTCAAACGACTGCACCGATTTTGATGAAATTTTTTGTGTGTGTTCAAGGGGATCTGGGAATGGTTTAGATTCACAAATCAGCCCGCCAGATGGCGCTGCCGTCGGTACTTTCATACTTTGCTTTACTAATCGCTTGAAATATAATGCAGGACAACGTCTGTCGGGTCCATTAGTATACGTATATGTTAGTTAACAAGTTTATTAAGCAGTATGGGTTTCTTTAGAGCGCAGGTGTTAGTCGTGATTCTCCACGTGTCGTATGGGCGCGCGTCGAGGGCGTAGATGGTTCGCGACCCGTGCTCGTTACTGCCCGGCAGCGCACAGGTATGCGTGTGTCATTAGGCACATATCCGAACATCAAATCCATTCAGTTGGTAAATTAAATAATGAGAAAAAAAATTGTTTACATCATCATATTTTTGAAGTGATTGATTTTTCCGTTACGCGCCATCTTTTGAAGTGAAACTTCTTTATCGACGTATGGGAGAAATTTTGTAGCAGGTTACGCGCCATCTTTTTCTTGTCCCTACCACGGTTGATCCGAAGAGATTCGAAGCCATTAGTAACAAAAATATATAATAACGATAACAATGGTAGTAATACTAATAATTCTATTACAATTAATGAAATTCTGTAATAATCTTAGTACTACAGTACAGTAATAAGTTAAAATGAAATAATTGTATTTGTATTCATGTCTATGATAATAAAAGCCTTAAATAATTTTGTTAATCTTTATCTAATTTTTAACTTTATTTAACCAATTACTGTAAAGTTGCATATAGTAAATCATTTTTCGAAAAATAAGGTCATAAAGAAGTTTCACTTCTTACGTGTGTACACCTAGTAGGGTAGACCGAGGCGAATCGGATCACAGGGCGAATCGGATCAAAATTAGAAATGTGTTGATAATTCAAATATCACATTAACATAGAACGCACTCAACCGGCGTTTTGTGTCTCTCCATTTACTGAGCACCTCCCGACATAAGCAGTATTTCGATCGGGCTTGTGGATCAGTGGCAATGCCGCTCGTCAGCCACTCGGTTTTTTGTGTGTCGCAATTTGGCGCTCATCTAAGGTTACGTACTTACGTTTTCTTTGTGTCATATGACGGATTTGTCTTAAAATTTAACTACTTTGGTTTATATTGCTAAGCAAGGTGTTAATATTGAAGAACCAATTCGCTTTTAAGTATAATCTTAGAGGTTAACGTCTAACATATTTATTTCAAAAGTCTTAATTATGGGGCTAATCGGATCATATCCTTAGAGGCGAATTGGATGATACTTTTAAACTGATTTATTACATGTTTGAGGTTATTGATTCATATTTATTTCATGACCACCGGAGAATGGTGTCAAGAAAAAATGAAAGAGGCTGTAAATTAAGTCCAGAACAAAGAGTTGACCTTGCGTAAAGCTGCTAAGAGTTTTTCAGTACCGTTCACGAGCTAACAGAAAAAAAGGACCATAATATATATGTGAATTATGTGCCAATAATTAAAATTGATCTTATTATTATACCTTAAAATTTTGTTATATTTTGTGCACGATCCGATTCACCCCGAGAGTTGGGGCGAATCGGATATTTTCCTTTTTTTAGTTTTTAATAGCTAATTAAGAGAATATATGTATGATTTAAGTTTTCAAATATTTATTTCATAGGTAATTGTTACTTCTTACGATTTTATCAATAAAAATAACATTATATAGCACTTTAGTATGATTTACTCAACCTCAAAGAAAAAGTGATCCGATTCGCCTCGGTCTACTATACACACATTTTTTATGCCTTAAACATTTTCTGAGGAAATCGATAAATGTATTATGTGTTTCCATTGAATGGTTTCATGCATTTTATTCTATTTAATAATTCTTAAATTTATTTGGGATATAAGATTGAATTCCTCGAAACCTAAAAAAAATTACCTATATTCAGTTTTAGAATAAGGCGCCCACAATTCAAGTTAAGAATGTCTTATAAAGTTGTTTTAATATGCGAAGGTGCTGAGACATGGCAACTACCTTACGAGGTGAATCGACGCAAATTGTTTGAGCTGGAACGTACACTTTGTCCGGATGACGCACATCTAGACACGACAGGTATGGAAAATGTAATATGTACATTTACCCCTGTTAAAATAACTATAACAATATTGCTTTGTTGTAATTAACCTACGTAAATATTTTGTTATTTTTTTTTACGAAAACTTTTAATGTTTCAGTGACCGAGCAACGCAGCTCTTACTCGTTGCACGTGTCGACGTCTAGTTCTACGAGCGTAGCATTTCACGTACGCGTATCTATAGCTCAGGCGTGGCGTCTCGACGCACCTACCGCGCTCTTTGCTACACAGGTATGTACTTTCCTCTCTAAAAAGAGACTTATGCCTCCCTGATCTTATTAGAAAATTTAAACGAAAGGTCGGTAACCATGGTAACAAATACGGTACCAACCAGTGGCGTAACTATACCATCTGGGGCCCGTGGCAAATTCTTTTGATGGGGCCCTATCAGTAAAAATCGACTCGTTGAACTGAGTTTACTTTTTATAAACTTCGAGATTTTTAGCGTACTCAATTACACGTTGTATGTATATGTCCGACTAATGGCCATAGGCCTCCTCTCTTAGGCGAAAGGGAATGGTCTGTAGTCCCCACGCTAGCCCAATGCGTATTGAGACTTTACATTCATCCACAGAACATAATATCTCTTGGGCAGGGGCCCTCATGGGTCGGGGCCCCTGGCATTTTGCCAGCCCTGCCACCCTATTGTTACGCCACTGGTACAAACCGTCGTTTTTAAAGCTTCTAAATACACTTTACTACATTAAATCACGTTTTACACTCAACATTCGATAATTATTTATTTTGAATCTATAATTTCAAAATATTTGTTGCGTGCTTTATAACAAATATGGACGACGACGAGTCTTAAACTTTGTCAAGAGTGTCTTCTGAAATATGTTACATACTCGCTAAATAAAACAATAATTTAACCTCCGTTTTTTTTAGTTTGCTCCCCGCGTTCTCTCATACCAGTTCAAAGGCGAAGAGAATCGCGTGCGGCTTGTCGTTTCTTCTGAAAGCGAGCTGTGTGCGACACTATCCCTTCAGAACTATTCGGTAAGTATCATGATAATAATTGAAGGCATACTAAACAAATTAAACTCGTACCATTTTGAATAAGAACGGTGTTTGTGTGGGCATCGTAGCTTCTAAACAAATGGGCCTATTATGAAAGCTGACGTGGTCGAGATAATTACGAAGGATACTTTTGTTAGATAGATTTACGCAGCCGTGTCGGATGGATGTTAGTCATAAGCTTGCTTTGTAATTTTCTTTGACCATCACTAACGTTCGACCAATAAACGGTTAAGATAAAGCCGGTGTACGCTCATAGTTTCTCGTAATTTAATTAAAATACTAAATTACAATTAATGTAACGGCTATCCGATGGTAGGAATTTGAATGCCAAGACAATCTATAAAAAAATTAGGTTTCACAGGGTAATAAATGCTGACCATGCACCGTGCGTGAGGCACGTGTAATTCCAGTCAATTGCGAAATGGTCATTGGGTTACGTAGCAAAATGGTTCCTTGCTACAATCTATTGTGTTTATTTGTCTAGACAGTAAAATATGAGTTCATTGCGGCGATTAAATAGGCATCTCCTCCACATGCGTGCCCTCTAATAGGCAGTATCTCACATCAGATTGTGGCCAAACGTCGGTCCAGATCTGTATGAAAAAATCTAATGTCCTTATTATTGATTGGGTTTCCAGTGTCCTATTGCGCAGACGATAGACTCGACGGGAATGACTGCTGAGCCGCGATTAACAATGATGCTTTCAGGAGCTATGTCGATTGCGGTATAAACTCTTTTTATTTTAAATTGTTGAGAAATAAAACTGGTTTCGAAGGAGTTTGGTTTAGTGTCACTAGAATTATATATATATGGTTTCAGTTATATATGTCGTAGCCAACTAGCTTAATTAGGCGTTTAATTAACAGCCATTTGATCAAACAGCTAGGCAAATAGGAAATAACTTGAATCGATTTAGTTTCAATACTTCCACTTTTTGCCACCTAGCGCCAAAACTTTCCAAACTGTCAATATGGCGTCGCTCGTAATTTGCAAAGAACAATACTATACTACATTTTAAATATTTTAAATAAAGATTCTCTTTTATTTCACAAAAGGGAGATTGTACGAATCATCCAGACTGCTTGTTAAACCGCGTTGCTTATTAAAGCGACTAGGCTGTTGATTGAAGATAATTGATAAATTATACAGCGATCGCAATACCCCAACGGATTTTACGTGGTGTTAGTGGTACATGCGACAGATGAGGCGTGTCTAAGCGAAGTGACCATAGAAGCACGGGCTGAGAAATTTTGGGAGGCTTCGCTGGCCGGAGAACTGCCATCCTACTTGCTGCCTCACGCCCCAGACCCTATCGAAAGACGGAAGGACTTTCTGGTCTCCATACAGGTAGCGGTCATATTAAGTTTACTTCTACGATAAGAATAATGTTGTCATTAATATTATTAACAAGTTCTCTTATGGGGGGCTTCATAGCCTAGCGGTCTTATTAAGTGGCACCTAGGTGAGGGGTACCGGGTTCGATTCCCGGTTCGAGGGCAAGTTTTAATTTGATTTAAATTTGTTCTCGGGTTGTGCGGTACCGGGCGAGTGTCTAAACCGTACATGGAGGACATGATCGAATTTCTAAGGCAAAAAAGCACGAATGATAACCCTTGCTCTTGTCCTCGGACTTCTGTAACTGATTCGTGATCTTTTTTTTAAATCAAGTATTACGTAAGGTTGGTCTGTGATTTTTCTTATTTGGTGATTACGTCAACAGTAATTATTTACTACTTTACACATATTACCAACACATTGGCTTTGTTTGTAAACGAAATGCATTTTCTAGGATTCCTACTAGAAATTAATACGTTTTAAATGTACAATTATTTTTGAGAACTTTGTTTACTTTTGCTGACAAGAGTAGGGGGGGGGGATAAATTGTAGTAAATCTGCTTACGTAATACTTGAACGGCGCCAAACACACGCCGCCGTTTAGTTTCTATTTACCAAGCTAGTTTTAAATACGTCATAGAAAGATACGCTCATTGGTGCACAGCCGTGATTCCAACGCACGACCACAGGGCTAAGGGCGAGCGTACGATGTCTGGATGGAATGTCTGGATGTGTTGCCCATAATATATACAATGCAGCAATGGTGCTACAACATTGTAGGTCTTCAATAAATTATTTTGCATTAAATACAATATACTAATATTTCATAAATTATCATTACGAAATTTTATTTTAAAACATAATTTCTATAAGGTAATTCGCCCTTCGCACTCTCTCGCAATCGGTCTCAATCGCTCTCTCCCTTTTCCTCGACAAAAACGCTGCACATCTTCGTGACGCAAATATTATTATTATTGCGTTTCATCCGTAAAAATTGTACCCTCATGCGCCTAAAGAAGTTTCACTTCAAAAATTGTTTGTTGTCAGAGTGCACTCAGTCGACAGCAATACGTAGTAGCGGCAACAGTCACGTTGGCAATATTCCTCTCATTTTACGTGGCATTCGGAGTTTTGGTGGTGGCCCAGCGCTGGTCACCATTCGCGAAGCTAGTCGCTCCCCAAGCAGTGCTGGCGGACAACACTTCACGGTCTGGTTGGTGAAATTATGAAAGTAATATATTTTTAAGGCGTATTCAGTGAGATTAAATACTTAGCTATGTACCGTTTTTAGGGCTTTAAAATGTTAACTATTGAACGTTTGCATAGTAATATCGGCTCTATGGATGAGATTAAGAGTCGAGACAAACTATTTCAAAGCATTTTGGATTCTGATATGTCAAAATCCAAAATACTGTTTGCGCTACATTTCGACGATTTCCTAAACACGGTAGGGTTTCACATAATATGTGTAGCCTCATACATTATCTAAACTAATAAATTGGGATACCATGTTTTGTTCTTTCCATAGAGAGGTTTTTTGGTCTTCGCCTATTATCATATTACAACTTAAAAGGATGTATGATTTGTCATGTCCACGATTGCTCGATACTTTCAGTTATGTAAATTATTATCTATACAAAAAGTTTATTTTAAATACCGATATCACTTGACAAATCTAAAGTTTTTAATATGTTGTAACAAAACGGGTATAAACCACTAATTTGATCTTAATAACTCGAAGTTTGGGAAAAGCCTACTGAACATTTACATAAATTTGAATGTATAAATGTCAATGCACAATTTTTTCAGGCATAGAAGCTCAAAACGAGCAAACATTGTCTGACCCAGCTGCATCTCCCCAAGAAACGTCTCGACGACTCTCAAGTAGGCATTATTATTTTAATTTAATATAACATATTCGGCGGATAATAAACATAAATAATTTTAAAGATATGTTTTCTTTTCAGCGAACACATACGACCGAAATGATGATAGCGACTCCGAAGATGATGAGCTTGCTACTACGGCAACGGCTGTGTCTGCTCCCGGCGCAGGCCCTGATCCTGCTTCAGTTAATGGAGCTGGAGTACAGGTTCGATTCTTTGACACTTAAATATAATAATAGCTATGTTTTGGTCACACTAAATCTTGATATATAATAGAATTAGATTTTTTACACGCTTTATATTAGCTTCACCTGTATGTATGTATGTATGTATGTAACCGACTCCTTCGGACTCGATTTTGACCCACTTTAAACGGACAGATTTTATTCAAATTTTGCGCACCTGTCAAAGATCGATGACAATGCAATAATCCGAAAAAAAAATAAAAAAATTTAACTAAAAAATAAATAATAGTTAAAAAAACTAAAAAACACGCTTTAAAGCACATCAAACTAAAAAGTGAAAAATAATTCCTAATTTAGGCGGAAAATGGTAATGAACAAAAAATACTGGTATTATTGTGAAAAAGCATGGGGCGCTCTGTGCCATATTTTCTATAGAGCCGTCTATAGAGCAACCCACGCTTTTTCACAATAATATAATATAGCGTGTTTAGTTTTGTTTAACTATAATTTATTTAATATTTAATTGGTCACTTTATGAATACCGGTTCACAGGGTCCCTTCGGTTTACCGGCGAGATTGCGCGTGGCAGCACTAGCACGTCAGCGCGAGCGCACGATACGGGCGCGGTCTGACCGCTATCTGTACACATTGTACACTGTGGCCGTATTCTACGCACTGCCTGTGATCCAGTTCGTGATCGCGTTTCAAGTTGTCATGAACGTGTCCGGCTCGCTTGATATCTGCTACTATAATTTCCTTTGCGCACATCCAGCTGGTGCTCTTGGCGATTTCAACCACGTTTTCTCAAATCTTGGTTATTTATTGCTCGGAGCGCTGTTTATGCTGCAAGTACGACGTCGTAGGGCACGCCGTCGACGCCAGCCACGTGACCCGAATTATGGTATACCGGCTCACTATGGGCTTTTATCGGCTCTGGGTGCGGGAATGATGGTGGTGGCGATCCTCTCCGCCTCGTACCACGTCTGCCCCAATCGCCTTAACTTCCAATTTGGTATGTTATAGCGAGATATTTACTTAAAGTTTAATTTGTATGAGAACCGATGTTGTTAAAACAGCAGTTACAACCCTTCATAAATGATACCATCTTTAATACTTTGATCACAAAATTTAACGTGACTGTTTCCGTAAATCCCTGATACGAAGTCCCTTGAATGTATCTTCGAAAAATATATTATACGAAGTTAATAATATAATAAATCACACAAGTGTAAACTTGTGGTGCCTGTTAAACTGATCTTATCTATATAAGGATCTATCCTTAATTATCTATTCCGTGCTCAAACGAATATTAATTATTGGCAAATAATGTTCGCAGACACGGCATTCATGTATGTGCTAGCAGTTCTGAGCACGATAAAGATATATCAAGCAAGACATCCTGATATCAACGCGAGGGCACATGCAACTTTTGGAGTGTTGGCAGTCATCATTGCCTTTGGTAAGTTGGATGGCCCTAAAAAAAAAAAAACCTGAAAATAGTTAGGAAACCTCGTATGTTTGCGATTGGACTAGAGACACTGTTGATTACTCTCTGTCGTTTAACATGGCCTTGAACGTCAATGAAACTGAAATGTAGTTTCTACAGCTGTCAAATATTTTTTCTGTATGAAGTTTGACATATTTGACAGCGCTGAAGACGAGATTGTGACTTAAGATACGAATTAAAACATAGACTTTAAAGCCATTCATTTTATAGCAATACTAATTGTCCCGGCAAACGTTGTTTTGCCATGTACCTATATTACTTCTGGGAAATTTTTTTAAGTTGAATAAAAATAACTATCTACTATAATAAAAATAGGGGTTAATCGTAGAGGGGTGAAAATTTACGGTTGTATGTATTTTTTTATGGCACGTTATAAAAAAAAAATTTTCGTCCAAAAAATAACAATAAAATGTTAGGGGTGGACAACCGTTATGGGTTTGAAAAATAGATAGTAGCCGATTCTCAGACCTACTGAATATGCATATAAAATTTGATAAAAAATCGGTCGATCCGTTTCGAAGGAGTATGGTATATTGTGACACGAGAATTTTATATATAAGATATATTTGTTTTCTATGTGAAAAATATATTCATTCATTCATAACAATTTAGCATAACATTTTACGATAACCATCATATTATATGCCTACTGAATGCTGTCTCCGACACTATCGACATATTTATATGTTCGCAGAGTGAATTAACAGTAGCGATGTTGTGTATATTATGTGTTTAATATTATATATGTACCTACTTTATTATATTCAATGTTTCACGACATTATCGTATTGGCATAGTCTGTAAGGATAATGTATGTATTTCTATAATAAATAAATAAATAAAAAATAAAATATTTAAAAAATATTTTGTTTTTAACAATAAACAAAGAACTTTTAAAACACATGATAATTATTGCCTTAATGTACGTTATAGTGGTCTGGGGAGTATTGGGCGGCGGAAGAGTTTTCTGGGGCGTATTCACGGTGCTACACGTCTTCACGTTTCTACTGCTCTCGCTACGAATATACTACGTGGGACAACTGCGCTTTGGTGGGTATTTTATCGTTCTACTATTCTTTAAAGTGTTACTTCAACTCGGCTTTTTATATACTGTTACTGATGTTGACTATGTGAATATATGTACTTAGCGTTAACTATGTATCTAAGTCCAATATGTTGTTGACACTCGAGGGTCCCACTTAACCCTAAGTCTTGTTAAGCTGTGAATATTACCCTCAATATCGAAACCAATCAAATCAAATATAATGGAATGAGTAGTGTTGGCCTAGTGGCTTCAGCAACTCTCATCCCTGAGGTCGTAGGTTCGATCCCCGGCTGTGCCAATGGACTTTCTTTCTATGTGCGCATTTAACATTTGCTCTGAAGGAAAATATCGTGAGGAAACCGACATGTCTTAGACCCAAAAACTCGACGCAGTGTGTCTGGCACAGGAGGCTGTTCACCTACTAGTCTATTAGATTGAAAAATGATCATGAAACAGCTTCAGTAATCTGAGGCCCAAAACCTAAAGAGGTTGTAGCGCCACTGATTTATTTTATTTATCGAAACCTGAATGCCTTTATGAAAAATAGGAATCAGAATAATTACTATGCTATCTAATTGAACATAAAACACAAAAAGGCCATTAAAATATTAATAATTTAATGTGAAATTGCAGAAAAGCAGTCCCTGGCAGCGGCGGCAAGTGAACTTCGGAGTGGCGCCAGGCCTTTGTATGGGGCCCGGCTCCTGCTGCTTCTCATAGCAAATGCTGTAAACTGGGCTTTCGCCATATATGGGTATATATTTCCATCTTCCGAAAGCAAACGATTTTTGAAGTTATACTTCTTTAGGCGCGTTATGAAAAATTGGTTAAAGTGAAATTTTACGATGCGCGCGCACCGTGACACAAAATTATCAGTATGAAGTTTTTAAACCAGCCTGGCGCCGAACTTGCGCGAGCGAGATGGGAATAAGACAATCTACAAGTAAAAATAAATAGAACGTGAAGTTAGCAGCTATGCCAAGAATTTTGAATGACCATAATGACCTTTTGTAGTACCTTTTAAACAAATAAAGGAGTTTTAATTATTTTTTCAAAGAAATTTAGCAATGCTTTTTCACAAAGACCTATTGTTACTTAGTTAAAAGGTTATGAAACATACCTAGTTATTAAATTGAATGAATAGTATAATAAAATAATAAATAATAATAATTATTATTATTAATATTAATTAATAATTGAATAATATACTTAATATTAAATTATTAACGTTAAATATTTAATATTTAAAAAAAATAAAGAAAGCCAAAGAAGTATAACTTCTTACGCGCGTACATAAGTACACGCACCCTTTTTTTAATTGCTTTTAATAATAATAATCGTATTTTTTGCAAAACAGGTAATATAAAAATTACGTATCCCAGGCTCCTATTGTAGTGAAAACTGTATTTCAGGAGCCTGTGACTTCCCAGTTATATGTGTATGTAAAATTAAATAAATAAAAAATTCAATTAATTTATGATAAGGTTAGTTAATAAAAACTTACAATATTTTATTTTACTTATCCCATATACATACATTTTCCACATCGTCACAGTTAAATGATGAAAGCCAGTAGGTACGCGATTACGAAATTGCTAAGCGTTTGACCTTGTTGAATTTTTTCTATACAAAAGTGATGCTAGAAAGGCATGTCGTAGTTTTTAAATTTTAAACAGAAGAGTGGGTACACGAATCGGAATCGAATCTAGAGTTTTTGTGTAGTTGGGTGTACTACTGTCGTCAACAGAAAATCTTTCCGGCGCTAGCCACGAATACACCGGTAAACGTAAAGCTTTCGAACAATTTGCTTTTTCGAAAAGATCGACATTGGGATAGTCAAACCTCCTTGAATAGTGCTCTTTGAGCTTTGAGCTCTTTGAGTTATGTGTTTACATTAACAATAATAATGAGTGTACAATTATTCACACTCAGCAGTGTATTGGCAATTCTATCAGCTGAGAAAATATCTGCCCTCTTCTTTGGCTTTAAGATTTAAAATTAAAAGTTCAAAGACCATTGTCTGTTTTAACGTTTACTACTCCCTTGAGCCTAGGATCAAGTACATAATTATTTAATTTAAAACGTAATTCAGGGAGCAGTGTTAGTTTAGAGGGTCAAGCGTGCGACTCTCAAACCTGAGAGGGCATCCAATAAAAAATAAATACCTGTAAAATGATCGAAAACAGATGTTATCTGAGGCCAAGACACATAAAAGATCGTAGCGCCACTGGATTATTATTTATTAAGGTGTATTATTGCAGACTAATCCGACAGGGTAGTGATTTTGCGTCCCACATGCTGCAAGTACTTCTTGGGAACACGCTGTTGTACATGATTTGCTATCTAGCTATGAAGTTAGTGGTCGGAGAACGCGTACGTTGGTACGTATGGGTGCTATTAGCGGGCGCCACAGCCGCCTGGATGCCGGCACTGTTCTTCTTCTTGTCTGGAAGTACCAATTGGGCTGCCACACCGGCCGCTTCTAGACACAGCAACCACGAATGCAAGGTAACTATCGGTTGTCAATATATCATGATAAATTCCACTCCGCGATCCACCGCGCGTTAGGCCACTCGGGAAAAGGACACCGGCTGCCTATCGAAGTATTTCTGAAACAGCCTTCCAAAAAAGAGAGTACTACATCCATGGTCTCTTTCATTATAGCCGGTGTTCCAGGGATGGCAATAAGCACCTGTTTAGTCTATTGCTATAAAAACCGGTCTCAAAGAAAGTCTCATCATTCAAGTATAAAAAAATAAACTTGATGTTTCAGTGCATGCTATTATTAATAATAACGACTCTTAGCTTCCATAATTATGTAGCACGTCCGACATAAATCTTTAAAATTTTAAAGTAGAGATGCATAATATGCATACGTAATACATAAATAACAGAGGACTTTTTTCATTTGTTAACGTAAGTAACAGTAAAAATAATTAATGGCCGATGTTACCCTACCAAACAAAACGCGTTTAGTTTGATAAAAATCTGTTGTAGATAGAAAAAGATAAACGTCGGTATATGGTAGAAATAATATGAACGCAGGATCTAGGCTTTTGGAATCATTAAATTATTTTAACATAATCGTATGGCACAGGTACTAGAGTTCTACGACTATCACGACTTGTGGCACCTTCTATCAGCAGTGGCGCTTTACCTTTCTTTCAACACCATGCTCACGTGGGATGATGGCTTATCCGCTGTCAAGAGAACTGAGATTGCAGTGTTTTGACACTTTAATAAAAGGAATATTTTAAATACTTGTCTTTTACTATAGTTATAGAGCTACATCTAACATTTTATATATAGATATACTATACATAGCTGGATTTACCACATATTCATTTATTCATCGCCTTTTATTTCGAGGAGGATTTTTGACGTATTCGTATAGAATCTCTAAAATCATGTCGAGAAGAAATCTGGCAAGTCCAGAGTTTGAAGATTCGAATCTTAACGGCCTGCTTAAGCGGTGACACCTAGCGAGACCAAGACGAATCGAGGTCAAGAACTGGTGGCAATTTAATGAGGTGGAAGTTGTAGTTCTGTAAACCCAAAAACAACACGAAGGCGGCCTGGCCTTACTTGGCTAAAATCGCCGACATTCGAGCCTTATAGCTGAAATATTGAAAAACATCAAATAGAAATCTGGCAGAACATAGGCGTACAAGAAATTTACGTAACGTTGACGGCCTGCCCATACGGCAGCAGATAGATAGGAGTTGCTCGAAAAAGCTACCTGGGGCGATATTTCAAATTTCGGCCAAAACACAAACTGAATTATTTATGTGTCGCCAGTTAAGTAACCGGCGCTATGAGGAAAATATTATTATTAAATCTAGAACTTTCTATCTGCTTCCTTGAACACGCCAACGGCTTGGCCAACTAAAATATTAGGGATGGCGATCTGAGATCGATTAATCGAAGAATCGATTTTTCGAGCAGAAAATATCGATTTTTTAAATCGATATGAAGTACTGTGTCGATTCACTGAATCGATATATCACCCTTGAAAATCGACATTCGATTTTTTCTGTTTTGGTATAAACCATACAATTATTTGCATTTAGTTGAATGTGCCTGAATTATAAGAGTGCTGCCGGTTAAAGAGTTAACTACTCATAAACTCGCGAGATGGCTGTATGTTTAGTATCCTTTACTCGCCTCTCTTTAATAAAAAAGTTACGTTTGTAGTCTTTGACTTTATGTATTTATAATCTGTGACGATTGATATTGCATTATTCATTTGTTGTTGTCGTTTAATGAATACTGTTATTAGCGTAATATAAGTATTTTCATGATTGATTTTCATCAGATTTTCATGTAGTGTTTGTTGCGAAATAATAACTAATTGAGAGTAGGTAAGTAAATAAGTAAAGCGCTTCTTATTTTTTACTTTGACGCTATTATTTTCAGTTTGTTCTGTTAGTTGTGATTATCATTTAAATTTACTTTTACACAGGAATAATCAGCATTGAAATAACTAATAAGTAATATGTGGAATTCTTATTGATGGAAGTGTTCATACTTCATTCACGATTACTTTATGTCCAATTATCTATTTATTGATAAGATATCGTTAATTGCAATATTAATCTTGTTTTTAGTAAAATTGATACAAATTTACATTGTAAACGCAAACTTGAAAAAAAGATCGATTTTTTAAGAATCGATTTTGTAGGCCTCGATTTTTTCGTGAATCGATTCATTAGACTACGATTCGAATCGATTTAAAAATCGATCTTTTTCGTAAAGAATCGCCATCCCTATAAAATATTATGGCAAGTAAAATAATGGAAGTTAGTGATCCCTCCCCCCGCCACTTGGGTGGTTTGCTCAAAAACAAAAAGTGTTATAGTGCATTATTATATAAAGACAAAAATACATGTGAATTTTCATGTAGAAGAATAGGCTTAAAGGCCTCGTTACCAGGCCATTAAATAAAAAAAGGAGGATGCAGGGGCATTTGACAAAAAGAAAAAGTCAAACTTTCAATGTCGATTGTCGGTGACGTCACGTCAGCAAATGTCACCACTCGCGTTCTCAATTCTCATTATTTTTATTTCGCAATTTCCAGAAATTTGCAGTTCTATACAATTCTCTGGTGTATTTTTTCTTTAAAAAGTAGTCTTATGTTATTTTGTTAAACGATGGACAATCAATATTACTACAAGCTGATGGCGAGTTATCTATCTAAACGAAACTGCGACGAGTCATTTATGAGGTATTTCTTCGGTAAGAATGCAACAAAGAAGACCCCTGAAGAGTTGGAACGGGCTGATGAAAGAAAAAGACGTTTGCAGAGGGAGAGATCGAGACGGTATCGCGCCTTGAAAAATGCCCGGCGACAAAACGAAAACAGTCGAGACAGTAATGAAAATGAATCTGCCAGGAGCAAGTCACGAACTCTTTCCGTGGACGAAGAGGTGAGCGATTGCGATGAGTCGCCAACATTGTGCGACCTGCGTGAGTTACACTATGGTGAAGCATGGCGAGAGCCAGCTTCCTCTGATTGTGCTTCAGATGATAATTCTGCGCATTCCGTGCTCGATCACACGCCTCCAGCCAACCTCTCACTTGACTTAAAAGAGTTTCTCAGTTCTAACACTGAGTTAGACTATCCTACTGTACACAGCCTTATGTTTCACTGGCTTCAGACGTAGCATCTTGGCATTAACATTAATAAGGCTAGCTTAGCCAATATGCCTATGTAATTTGGGATAAACTCACAAATTAGAAATTGTTTCAATCTGGCTTCTATCAGTAGAATCTCACAAAGTATTATTTTTGAGCTACCATAAGGTAGAACAGTAGATACTCACATATCAATACATAAGATTGCTTGTTAATGTGAAGCTGACACTTGCGATAACCGTCCTGCTCTAGATTATATGTATATGTTCTGATGTTAATGGTTACTATATACTGTTTATAATATGCTTTAAAAAAAGTAGTATAAAAAATTCTGGTTAATAACAACCAATTCCCTTAACTTCAAATGAAACATCAGATTATAATGACAGTTATAATTTGTGTTTTTTATTTCCATTGTAAAGAAAAATTACCCACTTGTTAACTTGCAATATAATTGCTATATTACTGTTCTGAACAAAATCAGTGTACTGAATTATCAGTGATAAAGTATCACACTCAGTGGCCATTGAGCTCCTTACTTAAAATAATGAATTCCACTAGACAATAAGTTGTTGTTAATTTGCCATATCCTAATGTTTAGAAACTCTACTAATATACATTATTATATATCCTTATAGAGACATAGAGTATATATACCTATAGTTTGTGATACAAGGCGTTTACATTTTGTGTGAAATCTACAATATTAGGTATAATATAGGCTAGGTAAGTCAGTAAGTTTGCGCCACACTCAATTGCTGGTCATATGCTCTAATCTTGTGTTACATTTAAACAAAGCATTCCACAATATTTTTAATGGCTTTTTAATATTTTTGTAAGCTACTTTATAAATAACTTTGACTTGTTCTGAGGGCTTAGGTCTTGAACTAAAATATCTGAATTTAAGTGTGTATGCTATAAATGCATTTAACAAAAAAATACTCAATTATTGCTCTCTTACGTTTTTATATTAAATTGGTTTATATGAAATTTATTTAAATTTTAATATAGAAATAAGTTAATTTTAAGTTGATAAAATTTCAGTTTGTGATATTTACTAGATCTTGAATTGTATTGATTTTTAATTAAGACAAGCAGTATAATATGTATGAAGAAAATTTGCATGATAAAATAAGTTGTGTCTGAATGTTATACAGATTTCATTCATAATTCCATTTTGTATTGCTCATGTGCCATTATTTAATTTCAAATTAATTGACTTAAACTGTTTTCTTGAAATTCATTTAAATGAACCAGCACAAACCTGTTATAGTACATAGGTTTAAAATATAAAAAAGTTAAGCTGATTTCTATGTAAGATGGTTTATTATAGAACTTAGAGTGCATTTTAATGACACATCATGTGAAGTAAAATTTGAATTTATTGTTAAAAACAGCATTTTCAGCTTATAACATTAAAGTCCTAAACTTGTATTGTTATAATCAGGATTATGTTATATCTTTATTATTATTGTTGCTTTGCTGTATTAGCATTAATTGCGTCAAATTAGGGAATTGTTCCCAAGGGTGCTGAAGTAGTGGTGCAGTGGAGTGCCCAAGAGAGCTAGTTATATACTTGCATATCTTTAAATATATATGTAGGTACTGTAAGGTAGTGCCATATTAAAGAGCTTCCTATTTTTATATATTGTTTTTGTTATTTTGTTGGTCCTAAAAACTCACTTAAATTGATTTTCTTTACTGACAATTTTAAAAGGTGACCATCAGATTCCTAATGATTGCATTGTTTGCAAAAATTGTATTGTTGTAGTAGAGAAGTCTGAGACAGAATTGCATATTCTTATCATGTATTCCTTACCATTTTGTGTAAGTATGATATTATAAAAAAAAAAGGATTAATAGGTTTTTGGTAGACTTGTTAAGATTCTGTATGAGTTTATATATTTTTGTGAACTGCTATCCTATTTAGGTAGATGATGGGTTCTCTAGCAATACTTAAGTTTGTCATGTTAACATAACACTTACATACTATTGATTTCTTACTTATTCCATAAAAGGACTTATGCGCACGATCAAACTAACCGTTTAGGCGATTTTATGTTCTTTCCTCCCACCCATATTACACCTACATCATTGACGTTATCATCAGTAGGTACATGATTTAATCCGGTTTTATGTTAAGAAATAACGTCAGCCCAATCTTTACCATGCGCAGATATAAAATTAAACTCTTTAAATTAATTGCACATCAACTTTAATATTAACATTTCAGGTACTTTTATTGTTACACCATACTCATATATTTTAAGGCTCATACACACTATTCAGCCTTAAGATAGGTAAAAGATAGAAAGAAACTATCATTAAGGAATAAAGAATAGCAGCAATTCTATAATTACAAGCTTCCAAAATATTTTAATGTTTATGTTTAACTGATGAGGTCAATGAAGTGGAATATAAGTTGGAAAAATCGGGTGTTTTTTACAGAATCTCTGCATAATCTGTACGTGGAACGGGTGGTGTCTACGGCGATTGTGGGCGCTCAAGTGGAAATCCCCACTGCAACCTAACGAGTTCTAGTTTTCTTTGGCTTTTTCACTAGCAAGATGACCTGTTTGCCATGCGTGCTGTTCTAGGCCGCTGAGCCGCGGCCACTGCATTCACCTTGGGCAGTCGCGATGCGCGTGGGCCGACGCCCGCGCCTCTGCCGCGGCTCGCACGATTGCTTTTAATATTTATTTTGTGGTACTAATATTGTGAATTATGAAATCCTGTACAATGTACAAAATTACTTATGTGTCTCGGAAGAAGGTAAATTTTTTATATACCTAATTAATGAAGAGGTCTCGGTAACTGCGTGTATAGGATTGCATTACAAAAATAACTTATTGAACCATATACATATTATTATCATGCAATCGCACATTCATGTTAGGATAATATTTCTAATAGAAGCAGACAAGGGAAAGTTATCACTGACATTGCTGAAAAGTATATTCCCACAGAGTCCTTTATAGTCATCCGAGTTCAGTGCATAGATCATGGCTCCTCTCAGCTTGTGCTTTTTTATATATTCAGCTTTACTTGTAACACTTTGAGGGCTGTCAAACGAAATCCATTCTGTTTGTTTATGTAAATATGACACTCGTGCATTTTTCTCTTCTACTATACTCACATTGCTATTATCTTTTAAAAAATTACAAACCTCAGGATAACTTACAAACCCTGAACTACCAACATGACCATATCCTGATGCCGGGCTCCCAATGTCTGCATTATCTTCATTTACTAGGGTAAAGCTGTGGCCATAAGTTGGTATACCCACAACAATCTTACTTTCATTTAAACCTTTACTTAGATACATTTGTATTGTATAGTTAATATTAAGAGTCCCCATGTAGAAATACTCAGAATTTCTAGCATATAATGGTGAATTTAGTCCTGTGAATGGTGTATACTGTGTATAATAATGAAAGTCATAGGTCATTATGTTTGCATAATCCACATACAAGTTGATTTGATCGACATCATATGCCACATCAACAATTATCTGAGGTGCAGCTAAAGCCACTGTGAGCATGTAATTCCTCTTCTCTCTAATATACTCCATCCTTATCTCTCTCAGCAACTGTGAGAAGTGCTGCCTTTCCCTCTTGCCTGCATCTCTGCTATATTGATGAAGGGCAGGAAATTCCCAGTCTAAATCTATGCCATCTAAAGTATAATTTCTTAACGTGTATTTTATAGACTTTATAAACTCTTTTCTAGCTATGTGATTTACTACCATATCTGAAAATCCTTCATTATTACCAGCTCCTCCCACAGACAGCAAAACTTTTAAACTTGGATTTTTGTTTTTTATTTGTAGGACATCTGCTATAGTTTTAATTTGCAAATCAGTTAAATAAATTTGTTTATTTTTCACCTGTGCAAAGGCAATATTGATGTGAGTGCACAGATGAGGGTTGATGTTGGAGGGTAGTAACTGAGAAGCATCATCATTGGAAGGAGTATTATAGTAGCATGATACCACTTTATCACTAATTATATCGGAATTATCAACATACACAATATCAATAAGTGGGTTTTGTTTCTTTAGAATGACCACAGCTATTAGTGACAAAATAATTAACCATAGAATTGTACTCACACATCTATAATACGTAAAACATTTTTTATTTTTGTTCTCTACTTTGTCCAATTCTTTATACGTACTTAGTTTTATTGAATTCCCATTTTTCTTGTAGCCAAAGATTTTGTTCCACGTCTCTTTCATAGCTTACTGCGAAAATGTTAGCTTAATATTGTTAAAAACACCCACATTACATTGAATTGTTTTTAGGTGCACAAAGACATCTAAATAAACTTAATTGCGTCATCTGCCTTCAATTAATCTTGATTACTGATAAACAAATACTGAATTGCAATATACACAGCATTCAAAACACTGGAAACTGAAAAGATAATTGTTCCTAATTCTTATTCGCAAGGACACGTGAATACGTTTGTCGGAGTCTCTTAAGTCTTGCAATTTATTTTTAGGTACTTCTGTATAACTAAGATGATTGCGTTAATAATGTTTATCAATATATTCATTTAATTTGCTGAACTCATAATAACATTTTTTTTTAAATAATTTTATGGCCTGGTATCATAATACCATAAATCATAACCATAAATAAAGATTGCCACAGAAGTTAGGCCACAGAATGCCTATTGCATTCAATAAGACTCAACAAAAGAATATTATTGTTTCAACACCATTCTAATACGTAAAAATTAGATAAAATAATGTTTTATTTTATGTAGGTTGGTAGTTGTTCGGACTAGTATCGTTTATTACATAATACATATTGGTGAAATCGAGTTTCGTTGAAGTCGGTTTTCATCATGTAGCTAGTTAGCTATGCCGAATAATTTATTAAAGTGATCTAGCAATATTATGGTGATAGTTTTTTTTTACTTTAAATATTATCGACAAATAAGATAGGTCACTAGTCAACACAAACCTCTAAAATCCAAAAAAAAAATTATTGCTACTAAAACCAGTATGAAATTGACCAAAAATGACATCAAACATAACATGTGAGTTACAGAATACTTTTAAAATACTTATTTATTGCATTAGCAATAACAGTAACAATTATATAAATTTACGGATGAAAATCATTGTTTTTTTTTTCTTTGTTTTCTATCTACATATCTACAATTTGATACTATTCAAAAAGATTAAGAGCAACAAGCATCAGAATTTGATAAATGAGTTTACGACCACAAGCATATGATAGTGAAATATGTGTCGTTTAGCCATACACAAAAATACCTTAGTTTAGAGCCAAATAGCTAGCTATCTTATTTTTACACGCTTTCTATGTTTTAACTTTTGTTCTTACCTGAAAAGTGAAAACCGAAAACAGAAAAACACCATCAACCTGTTTAATGTCAAATGTCAATGTCAGTCGCCAATTGTCAAGTAATTACCAACTAAGTAACAAATTGAATTGTTGAGGTTGTGAAAAATTTCTAAATATTAATATAAGATTTTAATTAAAACAGAACATAAATAACACTACATATTATGTCCCGACATATCCTATAAATACTTAAACAAAACTTAGATGTTATTTTTACTATAATATATTGTTCGTTATGGATGGTGTCTCCATGAATCACTATGAAAAACAGCTGTACAGTGTGTTCAAAACCTTCGACATAAATAACGAAGAAGCCTTAGATAGGTCTGCTGTTCTTGAGCTATGTGACGCGTTACAGCTTGAGGATCGAGGGGCTACACTAGTTGACACGCTTTTTGACGGGCGGCCTGACCGTGTCACCTTCACTCACTTTCGCAACGGGCTACTGTCTGTACTCGGCGGCGAGGGTCCTTCACCGGCACCCAGCACTCGACCAGCTGTATCGACACCACCCCAAAGTGACGACGATTCTTCAGGCCGAGAAGTTGCTCCGAAATTTACCTTTGGATTGAAAAAATATGGTCGTCGCTCGCGACCACAACGAATAGATTCAAACGTGTCTCCGCGACATCGTGTGGCTTCCGAGTCGCGTTTAGATGTCGAACGTTGTAAACAACGTATGAAGTGTAAACGAAGCTCTTCAGCTATGGAAAGTCGCATTGACTTACGTCTCGAAGATGAAGAAGCTCCAAAGCTAGACCATGAGCAGCGCGTCGACACAGACCGAGCTCTAAAGCTTTGCCAAAGCTTGGAAATGCATGGTGTCAATAGAAAGCTCATCCAACAAGTATTTGATTCATCAAAAACGGATGAAATGAGTTTAGGTGAATTTTTTGATAGACTTAATGTATCTCTCCAGTCCACAATTGATAGTAGTCTTGATGAAAGTAATTCTGATGTAAGTACATGTATAGATAATGATACTGTCCCCAGTGATGTAATTGTAGAGGCCTGGGAGCGAGCAGGGGTTCAAAAGCCTAGAAGACTACTTCAAGAATTAGGCTTCACAATAGTTGCTATTGAACCCAGAGATCTTGAACAATCACTTGATGAAGAATTACAAGCTTTGGGATTCCCATCAGAGATTTCAGAACCACGGTCTTTATTGTTATTAGCTGCCAATACATTGAGCAGACTACAAATAGAAAGAATTCGGAGTAAATTTGAAATGGTTGTTGCTGAACGCAACAAACTGAGATCTGACCTTTCAGAAGCTAATCGGCGAGCAAGGATGTTAGCGCAAGATGTTGATGAGAACCATGCGCAGATAGAAGCAGAGCTAAAAAATAGAATGAAGGCAATGGAATTGAAACACGCAGAAATAGCGCGATTGGCTGGAGATGAAGCTGCAGCGGAGCGGGAACGCGCATCTCGCGAGTCCAGTCGTCTGGCTGCAGATATCGCGCGCCGCGCTGATCTCGAGGCCCAGCTGCGGATAGATCTAGCAACCCGCACACAACGTTGCCAAGATCTGGAGGTTGGTGGCTTTATTTTATAGTATCAAGTTAGGAACTTATCACTGCCTCTGTTACATTTGAACTTGAAATGGTTCAAGCCATATAAACAGACAGAGAGCTTTCAGAGGTATCTACACTTATTTAAAGAGGATTTTTTTGTCTGTGAAGTCTGCGACCAACAGAAGTCTTCATCATACAAATTTATTAATATTATTGATTGGTAAGAAAAGTTTTATTTGACTGATTTACATCACTTAGTTAAGTTTAGTAGAAAAGTTTCTCTCCTATATATTAAAAAAAAAGCCTTTATTATGTGGTATATTTATTTAAATAACATATGTAAATGTTATTTAATTAAATATACATTTTTATGTTGTATCAAGTTAAACAGCATAACCATTTTCAATTTATGCCCATATATTTCAGGAACGAATCAATGAGTGTGAAAATCGTCATAATGAAATCGAGCGTGAAGGAGCCCGTGCATTGGAAGAGGCCCGAATTGCCGCCCAACGCGAAGCGGAACGCGCCGAGAGAGAACACGCCGCCGCCGAGCAGTGTGCCGAACGTCTTGCTGAACTGCGTGGCGACAACGCGCGCCTTCGGGACCGTGTCGACGAGCTGGCTGCCGCGCTTGAGGCTGCTGCCCGCGCCCCCCGCCCATCATCAGCTCCTTCCAGTCCTTTAACCCTCAATACGCTTCAGGTACCTATTGCGTTTTTAAAACTTACATCCCTTTTCTTAACCTTTATTTTTAAATGGATTGTGTGGAGGTCTTCTCTAGACCCTTTATTTTAAAACAGGGCATAATCATAATAATGTTACTATAATGTATGGACTTTTATTGTGTGATAGTTGTGAAGAAAAAATGCCTCTGAGACCTTACATTGGACTTTCTTTAATATCTTAATATATAAAAATTACGTGTCACGTTGTTTGTCCGCTATGGACTCCTAAACTACTGAACCGATTTCAATCAAATTTGCATACCGTGAGCGGTTTCATCTAACTTAAAAGATAAGATAGCTTACATCTCAATTTATACCCGCAATATTATTTTATTGCAAATTATTTGTTAATTATTTGATAGTCACAATTCCAACAGATGGCGCTGTGTTGAAAGTACCAACGTTTCACATAACCTACAATTTAATGACATTACCACCAAAAAAGCATGGTGGTCCCCATGACTGGTGTTCTCCTACCGTTTCCCTTGAATAGTTTGCTACTATGTAATATAACAAAAACCTTAGCCACAGCAACGCTTGGCCGGTCTGCTAGTGTGTTTATAAATTTTTATCTTTTAATGTTAATTTATCAAATTCAACGATTATTGTGTCATGTCATTAAACAAAGAGTTACGTGGTCCTATTATTTACATAGTTAATATTATTAATTTCAGCGTGAATGCTCAGTCGAGGATGGACACATAGAAATGTGTAGGCCATCTCAAGAGCAACTCAGCGAACTCAAGATGTTATCTGCAGAAAATGCGAGCTGTGAGCTTTGTGGTGGAAAGTGGGAGAGAGTGGGGGCACTGTGCGCAGTCCTAAGTGGCCCAGATGATGAACTGGCCCAACTGAGGGCATCACATGAGGCTGAAATATCGAATCTCAACGCTATTATCACGTTAGTGCCATTTCAATTGATGAAATAAGATAGTGAAAATACATGTAATTTAGAGTTATATCCAGTTCTAAATTTAGGTTAACACTTATAGGCATAATGGGAAATAAGAACTTTTAATACATAAACATGATAAAAAACATGAGTTTGATTGGCATATTTGGAACCTTCTAAATAGCATTCAAGTTCAATTAAGTTAGCTACAAATTGTATGGAATTCATGCATTCATGTACGCCATAAAATATCAAAAAATAGAATATTGACATTTATATATATATATATATATTTTTTTTTTAAATGGAATATTGATAATTTTGTAGGGAGCTGGAAGGTAGCTTGGATGCGTTGCGCGGTGAGTACGAGCGCTGCGAAGAGTATTGGGCAGCGAGGCTGCAGCGCGAACGGGACGAACAGCGCGCTGCCGATGAACTGCTGGCAGAGTTGGCCGATAAGGTGGCGGCCTATGAGCGCCAGTTCGCGTCGGCGTCGCGCGTTGCGCCACCAGCTCTGCCGGCGCTGCCGGAGACAGCACTGGAAGACCAGTACGCCCAGCTGGAGGCCGAGATGCAGCAGCTGCGGGAGGAGACCGATGCTCGCCTTGCGCGACAGGTACCCTTCAGACCGCCTTAGCTGACATGCGTGTGGGTGCTTTTAAATTTTTAACCAACTTCAAAAAAGGAGGTTATCAGTTTGATCTGTGTATGTGATATGGTTGGCATTGCAAAACAATTGAATATCATGATATGTTAACTATTTGCTACAATTTGTAACTTTATGTATATTTTTCTTGATATTTTTCGAATGCTAAAAGTCAAGATACTATGAACAGGTAAAGGTTCATGTTTTATCAATATCGGTTCAGTCGTTTTTGAGATAGTCCAGTATTTCTGGAGGTATGTATTGTTAAAGGTAATAATGTTGACAGCTATTTAAGTGTAGTTTAATTTTTTTAATTACTAAACTCTTTAACTGCTGTTTCCACAGGCAGAAGATCTGTCGCAGAAATCCCAGCGCATAGAGGAGTTGCAGCAGTGTGCTGATCAGCTCCAACAGCAGCTGCAGAGGCCACGCCCCAGACCCTGCACAGACCTTGATGTGCAGCGGTTCCAGCCGGTAAGTCTGATATTTAACTTTGGCTTGGTTCTTCTGAGACCTTTAATAGATGATTTCCTGCATGATAAGCAGCCTCCCAGAACAGGGGGCAAACGGGCAGTAGACTCATCTGAGTATAAGTGATACCACCGCTTGTGTACATATTTTCTAAAATCAAAGTCAAAATCATTTATTCATATAGGTAACACAATGTACACTTATAAACGTCAAAAAAAAAGTATAATAATGCTTTTAATTTTACATTTACTATGAGTTCTCAAATCAAGGGCGTAGAACGGAAGAAAAGAACTGGCAATAATCTCTCCACGACTCTTTTTCTAGATGGCTTGCAATGTTGCCGGCCTTTTAAGAATCGTTATTGCTGTGCTTGCTATTTTCTTTGAATATTTGTAGTCTTGCTTTAAAATGCAATTTTCATAATGGCGAGCATTTATAATTCTGATAAAACTTATCCGCTTTTATTACCAAAAATATTGATTTATTCAAAAAACAAACATATTACATACTCGATCCTTACAATACTAAACCAATGCAATAATGTCGAAAAATAGAAAAATATGTAATAATAAATACATAAGGTACACAATATTGCTACTGTGAAATCACTTTGCGAACATATAAAGATGTCGATTAATCCTTAAGCTTCTTAATAGTTGACTTATTTATATGAATTGGTTGACGAAAGTCTAACATTTTCAATTTTTTTTTGCGATTTCTTACTATTTTTTATTGAAAGAGCAAATGTTAAAAACGCATAAATAAAGACAATTTGTTCAGCTAGGATCCGAATACAAGAACTACGGGTTAATATTTATTATATTAAATAAATATAATAAACACTAAGAAATTCGAGTGTATGTAGTTAGTTCCTCCTTCAAATGCCGGCAACTTTACTAACTTATAGTATTTTAATAGCATAGCTTTTACACATTTAAAGAAAACACTTTTTTAGCGGATTGAAGTTATGTATTATTATAAACTTATAATTATTTTACATAATTCAATTCGGTTAAAAAGTGTTTTCTTTAACTTAACTTAGTTTTTATATTCTTTTGGATGTATGTAACCCAATATTAGAATACCATAGGACGACTGTCTGTATCAAATATGTGAAAGTAATAAATGTTAGCAGAAAATTTATACAGTTTGTTTGTTTGTGATAGACGTGTGGATGCGGCGGAGCAACGGCAGGAGCGGCTTTACGGGCGCGAGCAGCACGAGCAGAACGGGCAGCGCAGAGGCTCCACGCGCGCCTCGCCGCCGCCGACCTGCTCGTCAAAGACTTGTACATCGAAAACTGCCGCCTGGCGCATCTGCCCCACCTGCCCCCCCTTCCGCCCCTGCCCCGCTTGCCCTGACCCTCTCGGCTGGCCTCATGCAATAGTTCCTGTGAGACCTCGCTCCTACCCGTGTCACTTACGACGCGTGCCTCTTACCACACGTGTCCGTTTGTCACGTAATATTTTTAGTTTACTTAAGTTTTTTCCAGGATTGATCGGAAGAATACTAAAAGTAATCGGTGGGCTTTGAATTGTAATATTATATGCAATTTTTTTACATAATCGTATGTATATATATACAAACGTTCAATGGTTAATGCAGTGTTTCGCTCAGATCACTCAAAGACTGATACTAGAGAATTGTTTTTATTATTGAAAACTATATCGCCGGACATTCTTAATGATGATTTTGTTATTTATAATAATGGTTATTCCTATGACATGTAAATTAATGACAAGTGCCTTTTAAATAAATATTTTGTATATAAATTATATAAGTCGCCGCCGGCGCCGCGCCGGGGAGAGTGAGATGATAATATCCATAATTAATTCCTTTGGTTCGTTTTTAGAACTTCGATAATCGAGCTTTTCGTTATCCTATTTTTAGTGATTACAATACATTAGCACTTAGTTTAATGAAATATGTGATCATAATTTAAAGACATTTGATTTAGAAATTATCATGTTTTTGATGATAGGCAACTTAGGATTAGGCAGAAATGGAGTCATGTGGAAATGTTTTTTAAATTCTTCACGACTCAATATATAACCCCGTTAAGCATTTACGTTAAGAATAAAAGAATTACCAGTGCGACATATTTTTCTTATATAATTGTCAAATAAATTTTTATTTTTAAGAATTACTCTCAATATTTGATCTAAGATTCAAAGACAATAAGTGTATACACTCCAATCTGTGAAGTAGTCATGCAAGTTGATACATGAGAGTTTCTTCGCACTTTAACGTGTCTCTGACTCTTAGACTATGATTCAAAGACAAGCGTTAAGCCAATTATTTATCTGTCAAAATCCTGTGACTATTTGACAGATAAGACTTAAACTTGTCTCTGAATAGATAATTATATATTACTGGATAGATAATTATGCATTTTGTCTCTCTTATAATAAATTTGACATAATAATTCCATTGTTTCGTTTAATTAAAATTGTCTATACTTTCGGCGATTAAGTAATAAATTCCAATGTCATTCCCTCGAGTGATTTTCTTGTGATCGATAAATATATAAAAATAAAAACATGTTGATTGTATAAAAATCCACGTTTTATTTATTATTTAGACCTATTTTTCTGGAGACTTACCGTAATCAATACACTGCACGTAAGAGTTAAGACCCAACGTGCAGGAATATTTAAATACATATAAATAGATTTTTTTTAAAATAGATAGCGATGCTTGATTGCTATTAATAATCAGCATCTCAAGATCAATCTAAAATAAACTTAAAAAAATTGGGCAACGTATCTTGCTAGTTTTTCTCGTCCATTCTTTGCCCTTGACTTATGTCCGGGTGGTAGCGTTGTATTTACGTAGTTTTTCAACACAAATTGACCGAACTATGCGTGAAACACACGCTAGTTGGGCAGCTGATGGTTAGTACGCTAATTATGGTAGGGGAGCCCACGATGCTAAATGGGGATTTACTCGAGCGTCGTAGAGACCTATTGGGATGCAAAGCTTAGATAAAAAGAAGAAAAAAATGTTATATGATAATTTCCTTTTCATCGGTGGGGGAAGCGGCTAAAGATAGTTAAATATGTAAAAAAAAACTGTTGCATGGACATCCTCGAGCGCGTCAGATATTGATAGCATCTATGCCCTACGTATTTTTAATAATGTACGTATGTTAATCTGATCGTTTGCATGATGCGGGTGGTTGTATTTAAGGGTTGAAAATTAAAAAAAAAAAAAAAATTATCGAGCGCGTCAGATTTTCTAAGGGAGTGTTAAGTGCACCAAAAAAAAGCTCTCATTCACTAATCTGACGATTTCGATGGGACGCAAACCCACAGCCATTTTCTTAATTTGCAAAAAAAAAATCGCAATTTTGAAATACTCAAGCGCGTCAGATTAAGATATATGTGGTTCATCTTTATGTTCTAAACGTACTGTCTCATAATCTGACGATTATCTAGAGGGATTCGCCTGTTCTGACAAAAAAAAAATAGAAAAACGGTTCACCTAAAGGGCCATCCCTGCAACTTCCCGCTAATTCCATTCCTGGGCGCTTAAAATTGATATTTTGAGCTCGCTGAGTTCAAAGAAATAACATTCCTATGCATTTGAGCTCTCCCAGCTCGAAAGTCTGATAGAAGTTTCATAGAACACTATTTTTGGAATTTTCAAACCGCAATAACTTTTGAATGGATCAAGCAATTTTCACGCGGTTGGCGGCATTCGACGCAGTTTTATCATCCTCATAAATAATTGCAATTTTAATTGATCGAACCACAAATTTCGGAGTAATCCCGAAAAAACACTTTTTCGGGTTTCTTTCGACGATATCTCTCGAACGAATCAACCGCTTTTGACCAGCTTGGTGGCGATCGACGTGGTTTTTCAAGCTCAAAGGCGGATTAGTTTTTGAAATTGATCGATAAAGAAACCACTTTAAAAAAAAATATTTCTTATTTTTTTAAGATTTTTCAAAATTTCTCAAAATCTATCGGTCCGAATCGGTTCAAATTCACAGGAAATGTAATTTTGAGGGAAATATTTAGAACGCCGTTTAGTAGATTCCGATCGGTTTAAGGAAATGTAGGCATCACGCAGCTGCACGCATTTAACTTTATCGACGAATTTTTGTTATTTCGGCTTGCGGAAATCGTCAGATTATATATTTTTCATTATTCTTGAATTATTTCCTTCAAAATAAAAAAAAAATTAGCTACGCTCGAGAATGTCGAGATGACGTTTTTTTTTACAACTTTGTTGCCCTCCCCTTTTTTTCCGTCACTCTCAAATTGTCAGATTAGTGGAATATACACTTTTTAGGATGTAATTAACTCACCCTACCTTAATCTGACGCGCTCGGGAATTTCTGATGGTCAATTTTTTTTTACTAAACTGATCCTGTCTCCTTCACGTGCGGCCTTATATATGGGCCTCATATTTTGTGGAGGTACTTAACCGGGTACAAGGTATCCCCCTATATATTAATCTGCCGCGCTTTAGTAAATCCCGAAATCCCCTCTTGGGCTCCCCTACCATTATTCATAAGATCAGTCAGTAAGATCAAGTACCCATGTCAAAAAACTATTAAATCTTTCTACCATTATTAAATCTTTTGTATATACAACGCTACGTCCTACAATTTAAGAACTGGTAGTAAATGTAAATTTGAAGTTGTTTCATTATTTTTAATGTTTACAAGTCATAGTCAAATTAATAAATATATTAACCCTTCAATCGTTTTCTATCTTGTATGCTTATAGCCCCGAATTAATCACGAGTTACTTAAAAATAACTTATGCTAAATTAAATACAGTGCGAGAAACAAAATAATCATTTAATAGTCTCTTAAAATAATGTCACCGTTTTAATATAGTTTTAGGCAATTTTAATATACATGATTTACTTTAGTATTGATATTACAATAATTATGGAATTAAATTTTTAAATCTCTAGAACAGGTAACTTCGTACGCGTTTACTATTCATTTCAAAAGTTAGGTCCACCGTAACCACGGATTGTGGGGAGGTTTACGACCCTCCGTCAAATGTTATTAAGTATCTACACATACATAGGATAACTTAGTTTAGAATTGTTTTTACATTATTTACATATTCTTATATCAAATTTTAAGAGGTATAAAACAGACATCTCCATTTTTCAGTTCAATAACACTACAGTGTGCAATAGTATCATACATCGATAATATTAAATAATTAATTGCTTTATAGTATTTACATTGAATTCAACATTTCGACATTTGCATGTTAACAATACAACAACGTAACTAACTAGCAATATTCAAAAGCAAATGCGACTTCATAATTTTTTATGTTCTAAATTGTGTACGCGCTTAACAAAAGTGACAAAGAGCATAGCTCTCTCCGAAAGAGACCTGGTGAATATTTGGTTTTCCATTTCAGACATTAAACTGATATGTGGGCCCAGTAGCCTATGTGGGCGTGGTATTAGGCGGCTAAAGGTACATGCCGTTGACGAGGTAATCGGCATCGAGCGCATACCGTTTGTGATGGCGACGGCGGCGTGATGCAGCACGCAACCGGCAACCCGCTATTGCGCCCAACGCCGCGGTTAGCAGAGTGCCTGGATATACACAACTGGTCAGAACTGTATAAGAACTTTTAATTATCAGTCTGCGGTCTACCACTTACCGAGAACAAGTAGCATCAGTGCAGCAGGCGGGTGTTCGCTGAGACCTTCGTGCTCATCACTGGCCCAATGCTCGTGTTGCACCATCTCAACTCGCCCGATATCTCCACGCTGTTCGATTGGAGCCCGCTGTTCTATCTGCTTTGGACGCGCTTGTTCATTTGGTAGCAGCGCTAGCTTCTCGTTTTGATTCGGAGCCGCAATCGTGTTATCTAACTCCTGATAATCATTCATTGTGTTTTTATGATAGCGAAAATTAAGACTAATCAACGTTTTCATCAACTGTTTTAATATTTTTTTCAAATTTACGGTCATGAATTTATCTTAATAACATTTGGTTAACTTTATGCTTACTGGTTGTATGTCTTTAAGAACTTTTTTCTTGGTGGTGTTTTCAAGTGGTGTTGGTGAATGTTCTATTGGTATGGTCTGCTGGGGACGTGGTGCGTTTGGCAGCAGCACAGCGTTTGGAACCATCGCTCTGGGTGGTAACGAAGGCGGGGGCGTATACGGTACGCGATCGGCGGCCGCCATCAGCTCGAAACCTTTCTTGGGCGAGTCCCGCAGCACCGCACCACGGTCTCCTCCATATATTAGTGGGAGCTCAGGCATTGTGTTGTCGATCGCACTGTCTCTTTGCTCCATTACCTACGATTACCTAAATATAACTACGGATATTCGAAGAAGAATTGGGATGACAGAACCAGAGTTAAAATGTAAGATGCTTTAGCATCCATGTGTCTACCTATGTGTTCAAGATCACGGTAGTAATGGTTCTATCTTACGAAATAAGTTTTATTAATTAATAATTAAAAAATCATACTCTCTGTGCTGGGGCGGGTGGAAGGCGATGCGGGGACCAAATGCGTTCGCTGTCGGGCCAATAGCCAGGAGGCGCGGCCGGCTGCTGAGGGGGCCATTCAGGTTCAGCTCGATGTGGTTGAGGCCAAGAGTGACGCGCCCAGCTAAGCGCTGGCGCAGCTGGCTCGCCTAACTGCTGCACCAAGCCGCCCGTGTGACTAAAAATATGTGGGCCTGTTGCTGCATCTCCCGTCACCGGACCAGGTACTGCTGTAAAACAGAAATCAAATATCTAATAATTTTATATTTACCAAACACAATACCAAAGTAGTCGCAGTACGTTACACTGTTACGCCATGGCTATAAAACTATGTAATCACCTTCCTAGAAGTTATAGATCACTGCCGTGTAATTCTTTCAAGGGGAAGGTGATTACATTTTTAAAGGCAAGGTGCCTTTAAAGCGTGGGCGAGTATTTAGACCATAAGTTTGACACCATAACTTAACTTATTATTACATTTGCATGCCTATTTATATATGGCTGATTGTGCGGATTTTTGTAGTTGATCGATGTAATTGTACCCTATCTTGGCAAATAAACGATTTATTATTATTAGTATTACATATTTCAGCTGCTTACCGTCGTTATAGTGATGTTGGGGCTGTGCTTGCGTCAGACGATGAGGCCAGAGCTCAGCCGCTTCTGCTACCGCCGCCGCTTCTGCAACGCTGAGATCACCGCCGTTGTCTATTTCGGATTCGAGTCGCACCTGATATGTTATAGAAATAGAACAAAATAAGTCAAAGTGAACATTTGATTGATATACGAGCCCAAATGCAAGGTAGACTTACTTGCGTGAGTGTGGGCGGTGGTGCGGTTGTGGAGGCAGGAACTGGTGGACCCGGCGCTGGTGGGCAAGCGAGTTCGGGTGCTTCATCGCTGCCATCTGCGCATTGTGGCACACCATCACAGGCATTGTATACTGCCACGCATTCGCCGCCAGTAGCGCACGCGAACTGGTAACGGCTACAGTGCGTGGAGATACCAGCTACCCGTGGGGATGAATGCGATGGAGTCGGACGAGGTGGTGGGTGAGGCGCCAGTGGTGATGTCGGAGTCGTAGATGTGCTACGTCCGCGGCTTTAAAAATCCAAAACATTTTAAGAATTATTAAAATTGTCATACAGATAATATTATTCAAGATCTTCACACCATTCTCAACTATAATTAATTCCTTAACAAACTCAGTACGAAGTTCGGTAAGTATACTTATTACAGGGGTTTACCGTAAAAAGGGAGGGGGAGGAAGTACTTAAAAGTAAAGACTTCCCAATGGTAGCTAAGAAAAAGGTATTCAATCTATGTATCCTACCATGTGTCATATCCGGCTGCGAGACTTAGGCATTATCTCAGAAACATCTTCTAAAGTTGAGAACATGCCAAAGAGGAATGGAAAGAAGCATGGTGGGTGTAACACTGAGACATCGAAAAAGAGCAGAAGAGATAAGATCAGCGACCAAAGTGGAGGACATTACAAATAAATTAAGGCAATTGAAATGGCGCTGGACTGGGCACATGACGAGAGATAGCAGGTTGAAATGGACAAACATAATTACAGAATGGCAACCACGCGATAGAAAAAGGAAAACAGGAAGACAGAGCAAGAGATGGGCAGACGATATAAAGAGAATAGGAGGCACAACTTGGACAAGAACAGCTAACATCAGAAAAGAACGGAAGCAGCTGGAAGAGGCACAGGACACGCTGATTTAGATAATCGGGTCAAGTGATGTATTAGATTTAATTATATTTATGTATTAGAATTAAGTTTTTTTATGTAATTTAAGTAAGTGTTACTATATTATACTGGGTGTCAGCAATAAAGGCTTAATAATAATAATAATACCGTAAGTGAACGAAGTACCTTAAGTCGGCAAGCTGGTGCCTCAATGGCGCTAGGCGCTCCTGGTCCTGTAACTCTGCGAGGCGGCGACTGATTGCCAGCACGCCACTGCTGAAGTTGCCATGCGCCGTGAACTTGCAGCGAAAGTCTTCAGGCGGTCCACACGCGAATAGATAACAACTGCCAGGGCTCTGAAAATATGTATTATTTAAGTTTGTTCCCCAATTCCCAAATATATAAAGTTTATTAAGCACTGATAGGGTGTGGGCAGGAGAATAACAATATAACAATCGGTTAATTACTCTTGTCAAAAGCGATTTCCTTTTATGTTAAATCAACCCATAGATTCATCAAACAACCCATAGATTCATTAATATGAACGCAGTAGGTCGTTCTTAGATAACAATCCATGTCATTGTCTACTACATACTAGGTAGAACTTGAGCAGCAGTAGAGCAGTGTTGGCCAAGTGGCTTCATCCCTGAGGTCATAGGTTCGATCCCCGGCTGTGCACCGATGAATTTTCTTTCTATGTGCGCATTTAACATTCGCTCGAACGGTGAAAGAAAACATCGTGAGGAATCCGGCTTTCTTTAGACCCAAAAAGTCGACGCATGGATCTTGCCGATTAGATTAACAAATGATCATGAAACAGATACAGACTTCTGAGGCCCAGACCTAAAAAAGTTGTAGCGCCACTTATTTATTTACTTTTTAGGTAGAACTTGATACCTTTATCTGTATATTTGTTTATCATTAATAACGTAAGTATATTGAGCGTGCTAATTTCGTAAATATTCATAACAGTGCATTTGCCTTTTCCTCAAACACGAAGACATCGCAGCTGTCAGTCTCGCAGCAGAGGCGCAAGCACTCTGGGCGTGCTCCCACGTCTAGCTCAGCGAGGTAGCGCGCGCCCATCTCTCGCGACTCCTCCGTGCGGATGATCTTATCGCGCTGCACGTCAAAGCGCGCCGCGCACGCGCTTGGATCTAGCGACCGCGCACTCGCACCCGCCCACCACCACGTGCACAAGCTTAAAAACACCCCAAACCACATCACCATTTTGCCACTTTAACAGTACACCACTCTATCACCAATGACACTGCAAAGATTTTTAGGATTGCACTAGCGTTGATTGCGTAGTGTACCTTCAACGCTGTCCCCGTGACTGATGCCTCGCGGGTCGATATTACCGCGCAGAAGCGGCAGCAACTTGTCGTATGTTTTCATTCCCAAAGGGGATAGATAACAAAATGAATGTATTAATTTATCTATAGGATTGTCTTTTACTTTTTACTATTTTATGGAGTGTATTATATTTAATACTGTAAATTTACCGTTTAATATTTTTCATTCTAAAAAGAAGGTCAACAATTTTTAACTACCAGTCCATACAATTTAAACCCCATAAAGATCACCGGTTATACAATAATACCGATCAAATGATAAGACAGAGCCTGTCACTGGGAGCTCCTTGAATTAAAAATACGACAAAAATATACTTACATACAAGTTTCTAATATCGCATTAATTTTCTATTGTTGTATTAATACTACTAAATTTCGCCATAAAAAATATTTTGGGCTTGCATACATGTTGAGCATTCTATAGCAAGCATTCTTGAGGCATTGGTAGACAAAAGAATAAAGAAAATTTTATTATCGCAGCAACGCACACGTGTGCCCATCAGGTGTTTGTAGAATGCGTCGCGCAGCCCGGGCAGCGTAGAGCAATCGCTTCGAGGCTGACGGCGCCGTTGTTGGGCGGGCGGCGGCAGTGTAGAGGCGGGCGCGGCCGCAGTACCGCACATGTCGATCTTCTTCAAGTTTCGAACCGTGAGTACAGCTGACGCTATAGAATAAGACTGCTTGGTATTTTATAAGAAAATAGCGTATTTACAACGTAAAATATATCAAAGCCAACATTATATTATCATTTGATTATTTAACAACACGGTTATGGCCGGCGCTAGCGCTAACAGTGGTTAAATATTCCTAGGGATGTTGCTCATGTACATGAAAAAAGCTCTGATAGATACGCTGTGATTACGATGTGGAATTCCTAAAGCGCATATAATATCTATCAAAACTTGTATTGTCTTAATTTCTGCTGTTCCATTATAAACGTGCTGTTTAACTGTGAATAATTGAATATCAACGTTGATACTAATTAAGTGAACATTATAAGTCTTAGAAATACATAGTGCATGGCTCATTTTAAAGTATCTATTTAATATTTTATTTATTTATCTCTCGCATCATCTCAAATGCTTAGGCGGAGTGCACAGACCTCTAGTCGTTACGATCCTGACATACCTCTTTTGTTTCGTTTACTCTCATAATATTACCGTAGGTACTCACTCGTCAGTTAGGAGGGCTTTTGACCTGTTCTTTATCAAGAACATCCTGAAAGGTAGATCTGGTAGACGTGTGAGCAGGCCAAGTACTCCACACTCACTTTGTTTATCGACTATTGCTAGACGTGTGAATATCAATAAAATAGACATTAAAAAAAAATCATCAAAAATCCATGTAACGAAAAATTATTATAAGATGAAATATTTTACAGTGACAGATCCGAGTTATCCATGCTAATAAATAATATTTAACAAATAAAATGTATAAATTAGTATTGTATATTTTTTTTAATTTCGTAAAAAACATGGTTAAAGAAACGAACCTAATTGGTTGTAATTATAAGTTGTATCTATCAAACATATTCTATATTACAAATTAATAATATAATAGTAACGTCATCACGAACCTAGGTATACATTTGTGGTTATATAAACATGATAAAAGAAACCCGAACATGTAATTATTTAACTAATTTGAATGAGACAGTATGTGCAAATAAATTAATGAATCTTAAGGAAATTATGTAAGTCGTTACTTAAATTAGCTATAATTATTTATTTTTTTCAAAGTATTATAGCGTTGATAAAATACGACAGCGCTCAAACGGCTGGGACGTATCTCAACGTTTTGAAGCGTACACAGATTTAGGTGGGCAACACTGAAAATGTTTAGAACTGGCCAGTTAGAAACATTTCTAATAAAACCTTTTTTTAATTTCGATTATAGAACTCTTTGGTAACCTAATGTAGTATATTGCATTCATTTGTCATTTGTTTTTGTGAATTGGCGGCAAATCTAAAACTCTTGTTACACGTGAAAATGAACCTACCGCGAGAAAATTTTCGATCAATGATTTATTATGACTTTCGTTGTGGGCTTAGTCAACAACAAAGCTATAATAGGCTGCAATAAGCATTTCTTAATGAAGCCCCATATTTTGCCACTATTCACAATTGGTTAAACGAGTTTAACATGAGTGCTGTGCGACGCATGATAGGGGAAGATAAGAGAGTGACCTATCAGCAGATACGGGCAAGCCTAGGCATTGGTATGAGTCAAGTTCAAAAAATATTACACGAACATTTAGGCGTCAGGAAGCCTTGTACAAGATGGATTCCCCATACTTTAACCGACGACCAGAAAAACCTTCGCATGGACTGGTGTCGCCAAATGTTACATAAGTTCATCGGCGGTGACTCAAATGCTATATTTGACATCGTCACAGGTGATGAAAGCTGGATATATTGCTACGAACCCGAAACCAAAAGTCAATCAGCTCAGTGGGTGTTTCCTTTCGAGGATCGGCCAACTAAGGTAAAGGAAGGAAGAAGTCAAGGAAAAAAGATGATTGCCTCATTCTTTGGTCGGAAAGGTCATTTCGCGACAGTTGTGATAGAAGATGGAAACTTCTAGCACATCTGTCGAAATGACCTTCCGGACAGTTACTGCAGACTGGTATGTCAATCGCTGTTTGCCTGTTGTCTTGGAAAAAATTCGACAGCAGCGACCTCGAAGCAGGATCCTCCTTTCACCACGACAATGCTTCAGCGCACTTTTATAATTATTATAAACTATATGCCTTAATACATTTTTATCTTTTTTATTTTATTGAAAAAAATAATATATTATTATTACAGGTCACCCAAATGCAACAAGCATTTTAAACCAACTTAACTGTGACATATTGTGATGTTAGTTTAATCAGTTTAAAAAGGTATTTTCAAAACTTTTGAAATTTGAGGATACCGCATTTTTTTCCTACCTAGATACGAGTAGGTACACTAATCGTCTTATTCAAAAACATTATAAGCCTAATTTCGTTAAATTACATTTAACCACGTTGGTTAAGTTATTTGTAAATGACACGAGAGTGATAAGGACAAAAAAATAAATAGAAAATTATGTATGAGAGGTGAGCAATCGCTGAATAACACTTATGAATTCAGACAAACATACATGCTGTTAAAACGGGAAGGTGATTTTAGATGAAGACACAGAGGTTTTCCTAAAAAAATTGTTATTTTATTGCTGAATATTTTGTTAGAGCGCGTTCGACGAGTTTTGAGGGGTGTGCGGGCTTGCCTATTCGCGGTTGACGCAAGTGAGTCGCGACTCGTGCCTCGTGACCGACGTCTGTGAGTGATCCACGTTCATTGCATTCATGTTCATTACCTACTCACACTTCACAGTTCGCCACTCGCCAGTAACGACTCACGCGAGCTCGCGCGGTCACGTCTCATGTAATCAGTGTTTCTCTGTAGCTCGTTTGCGTCGCGACGGCTTTGTTGTGTGAGCTGTGTTTACGGATAGTGCAAACATTGCGAAGGTGTGACTTTATTAGCAAGTAAGCGGAGTGAACTAAAGAGCCCGGGCTGGCGAGTGGGCGCAGCCTCCCGGGAGCAACGACCGCGCGTTCGGTACGCCACTGCTTATTTATTTATTATAAACGCTATGCTTGAAAAGATATTTGCGTACGAAATAATCTTTATTAAAATTACCTACTACACGACCCTTTCGCCCTACCTGTTTACAATTTTTTTAACGATTTTAACGATGATTTAAGGCTATTTTAAGTTTTGTAACTATCAAATTACAGTTTTGCGTAATATTCGAAAAATAGCAACCAATGACATCATCCAATATGTATAGTAATTTGGTCTAATGTACCTTCCCTGTTTTCAGTTCAGTGTATAAGCGATTTCAACACAAAGATATAATATTATTATAAGATATAATATTGAGTCTCGTGAACGGGACCGAAAACCCCATAGGATTGTATTATCTTTGACTCCGAGGTCATGAACTGCTGAGTATCATAACGCGGGGTCAATCATTCATGCCGTAAATATTTTTTGTCTTAATTTATTATAATTTCTTTAAACATAATGTAAACACACGCAACTAATTTAGTACGCATTGTTAATTATATTTAGAGAAGACGAATATCAAAAATAATTTTAGAATTTGTATGGCATTTCCCACAGACTACAGTAGGTTGTAGATTTATAAAATAGTTTGAGGCAATAAAAGACGCGACGCGGTAAATACGTAAGTGGGAAATGGCCATTAGCGGATAAGGCCGCTGCTCCCATCATCACCTCTCAACCGTCACGACTACTATTTGTACCCGATCACGATTAGAAAACAAACAAGCTTCCATATTACACGTATTTTCCCTACATAAGAATAATATACAGATCTTACTTTTAATCTAATTTTAAGACCTTTATTAACTTCTACACATTTTGCCACATCAGGTCACGTGGTTTGATAGACGTTACGTCTTTCCAGTAAGGAATGCCGTAGAGGCGAGCTATAATCGGCTTATCCGGTATATAAATATAGGTCACGCAGCGTTCTGTTAGCATATTCCCTGACGGTGCTGATTGCCGTGGCTCAATAAGATTAAGGAGCTTGAAGGTCGGGGGTGTTGTCGCCTGCTGAGTGCGTCACTATTCTTATTAAATTGTCACCTCTTAGATAGATTATCTTCTGCGTCGCAGTGTCGGGTGTTCAGCACCGAGCGGCCCCTATACTGACTCACACGTAGCCATGGGTCACTCACCTTTGTTGTTCGATACGCAATTTAGCCTCCTTTAAGATATAATTTATTAATAAATTACTAAATCAGTTACTATATATTATACAGTCAACACAAATTCATAAAAAAATATAGAAATATTTAACTCGAAAGATTTTTTTCACGTTAATTGTAGATTTATAAAAGGTCGACGGTTGCTGTTTCGATCTCTTGCTAGGTACTCTGAGAAGCAAGTAAACAATTCTTCGAACTTTGTCTAAAATAAAACCTAAACATTTCGAATGTTTATATTTCCTCATGTAGAGTTAACACGTTATTCCTAGTTATGAGTCAACTAGTCGAGGGCCGTCACGCGGTGCTAGTCTCCAAGCAACGCAACAGGAACATAGTATCTTATGGCCGATTTACATTATCTTCGTGTTTAGGAGAGTGCTTTAGTACAACTTGAAAGGCAAGTTCTTTAGCGTAGCGTTTACTAAAGCAAGTAGCGTTTACATGTTTCAACTAAAGTACTATCCTAAAGCACTCTCCTAAACACTAAGATAATGTAAATCGGCCTTAAGGTGTTGATGAATATTATGTTATACGCCGGCATGTGTGTGCTGCTAAAGTCCTTAAAGAGTAACGACGAATGATTAAGATTAATATATCTCGACTACTGAATTTAAGTAATGTAATAGAAAATAAATATCTGTATAATGGCATTCTTATCAATTATCAACAAGTATAGAGTGACTGAGCATGTTGATAAAATGATAAACATCGCACGATTATGATAGGATGTGCAAGACAAGTAAATGTACAGTGTGAAACAGCCTAGCGGCCCCCTTCTAAGTAAAGAAAAAGGAATGTTGTTCAGATGCATTATTTAAACCCCATCTTTATAGTTTTAACAATAATTGTTGAAATATCTTATGCGAGGAGAGAAACGGTCGCCGTTTATAATGAGTGCCGCAAACGCAGTACTTCCTCCCTCGGTATACACCCGTGACCTCACTTCGTTCCACTTGAAAGACTTTCTTGCTACTAATGTAATTTTTTATATGCTCTAGGCTACGCATAGCTGAAGGTTGGTTAAAACGATTGTAAGATTCCCGCGCGCATAACCAGTAATTAACAAACATAAATCTAGTGTTGATAACGTGTTACTTTTATCATAGTTCATACATATATCTCCTTTTTAACAGACGGGTATTGACTATGCATTATGCTACCACCCTTCCCTCCCTCCACCCCAAAGTCTAGACTGCCGCCACTTCGAAAGCCAACCTAGTGTTAGCTAAGTACAAAATAAATCTACACATTTCGCTGTAACTTGGAAATTCTCTCAACATAATGTTTGGTACTCGTTCCACCTAAGATATTCAAGAATTAACAATAGTTATGTTAGTATACCCAATCATAAATTTCAGGGGAAAAATTAAAATGGTTTTTACCTAACATACATACCGATGGTTCAATGATTTTTCATTTTCTACCTTTTGCATTTATTCTGTCACTTTGATTTATTAGTAGGAAAGGTGATGACTAGTAAGTAAAATATGTACCTAGAATGTCCGCTTTCATATTCTAGGGGCGCAGCGGCGGGGCAGGAGGCGGCATGGATTGTGGCGTAGCGGGGGCCTTTCCGGCCCGGACCCCACATGGGGCTCATCCAGCGCCCCGAGGACATGCCCCCCATGGGGCGCTCTCACCCACCGAACGCTCGCCCGCCAAGGCGGGACTACATGTTAATTTTAGTGATAAAGGCGAGGTAAGTATTTCACCACGTTGAGTTTTTTATAATAGAACTAGTCGCCTGGTTGAAATGATAGAAGCTAACAGAATAGTCGTAGCAGTTAAGCTAAATTTAATTATCTTACGTATAGACAAGTTAGTTATAGTTCTTAGTTCAGTCTATATACATTACACACCTAGATCAGCTTCACTTCAGAACACTTCTGTGCTTGACACCAGCAGTCGGTGTCTTTTTGGGTCAAAGGTATATATATTTCGGTTTCCTCACTATGTTTTCCTTCACCATACGAGCGAGTGTTAAATGCGCACTTAGACAGAATATATAGTAGTAGGTGCACAGCCGGGCTTTGGACGTACGACCTCAGGGATGAAACACACGCTGAAACCACGAGGCCAACTCGGTCTTCGCGTTGCGTATCAACTAGGTGTTTTTAAAATATGTATTTGCATGTTGTTCCCACGAGAATGTAAGTGCGTGCTCCTATTTCACCATGCCTACTGCTGATGGAGGACAAATCTTTGTTTGTTTTTATATTTTTACTTTATTATTATAGTTAATTACTTAAACATAGAACATGGTTGCAGCTCCTTACAAACATCTTGTAAAACAAAAAACTTGGCGATTAAAAAGAGTGGCGGAGAGTTTATTGCCAGTTCTTCTCGTCCTGTTATATATTTAAAACCTTAGAGACAACCCTATGTCAGCCTCTATTTTAGCAAGCTTGCATTCTCCTATTCAACTGCCATGAGCATTATCTTTCAGCTTAAAGTTAGTCCCATTTTACGATTCAAACCGAGCAGTTGCCTTTCTAAATCTGATTTTCTAAATAAATCCTTTGTGTAAAATAAAATCTCTTTTTTTAAAACTCTAAATCCGGGACGTCGTATAACATTGGTGGCAGCTCAAGGGATTTTAAAAAAAATCCTCGGTACGCCTCAGTTTGGCAGTCGCGACTAACGAGTGATTACAAAAGTGAATATTTCTGTGAATAACTAGATTTTCCTATTCGCTGTGAATTCTAAAATTGTTTTGTGAAGAAACATCCGCCGTCTCCGCCCCATACATCAAAGATGTTCATTGGTAAAACTGCAGCATTCCTGTAAGTCTTCAAAAAAAAATCCTATATATTCGTATTTCAGTGTGTTGTGTAAAAAAATTAGTGAAGTTCAAAGTGCTAAAAATAGAAAGGCTTTAATAAATTACAATCTCATAATTGGTTATAATACCAATTAGAAATCAGTGCATCGCCTAATCAGTTCTCAGTAACGCTAGCCGTCGTCGCGTCGTTATCAGTATTGTTTTGTCTAGGCCATATCCTACGTGAAGATGCCTAAGGAAGATGTTATTGTACGCGAGTCTAAGAATAGGCCATCTACAGACGTTGATTTAAATATATTAATTAAATTCATAAACAAATTTGATGGTAACCGAGAAAAATTAAGTGCCTTTTTAAACAATTGTAAAAATGCGGTAGAACTTGCTACTCAAAATCAACAGGACATTTTATTAAAATTTATTATAAGTCAATTAGAAGGTCGCGCAGAAACGGCTTGTTGTGTTAAAGAATTCGAGAATTGGCACCAGCTCGAAGATTTCTTAAAATCTCAATTTGGGGATAAAAAACACTATGCTGCGCTGCTTTCTGATTTACAGGAATGTCGTCAATTAGGCAACGAAACGGTCAACCAGTTTGCATTACGAATAGAGTCTTGCTTGTCAAAATTATTATGCGAAATTAATATAACTATCCCTACTAAGAAAAAAGACGAACTGGCAGGCCGCGTCGCAGCTATGAAAGACTTAGCGTTACACACGTTTGTAGTCGGCCTAAATCCAAGATTGTCTACAGTAGTTCGATGCCGTGACCCTGAATCTTTGAACGACGCCATTAATTTCGCTACTTCGGAGGAAAAGATTATCAATGCTTTGACACGACGAAATACTAATTACTCGCAAACTCCAAATACTCAGAATCAGGCACGATTCCGCCCATCTCACTCATCATATCCACAAAATCGATCAGCCTTACAACATGGCACTAATAATAATACAACATCTGCCGCGTTTAGGCCCTCTAATCCTATAGTGTGCCGATATTGCAAGGCCCCAGGGCATACTATTGAAGGTTGTCGCAAACGAGAATACAATAATAGGAAATTTGGAAACAATCAAAATTCAAACTACCGCACAAACCCTACTACTTCCTTTCAAAATCGGAACCAACCGATTCATGCAATAGCTTCTTATGAAGATTATGGTGTCGATGAGACAGATAATCCTTTAAACGAATAAAGGACTCCCGACGGTGTCTCCCGAGTCCGAAATTTCAACGTCCTCTATTGCTATATCCAAATGACACCGCAAATTCTATATCCTATTACAATTCCAGGGTCACACAACAGGGTAACCAGCCCCAAAATGAAGACCATATTCCTATTTCTAAATCCAAGGTCACACAACAGGGTAACCAGCCCCAAAACGAAGACCATATTCTCATTTCTAAATCCAAGGTCACACAGCAGGGTAACCAGCCCCAAAACGAAGACCATATTCTCATTTCTAAATCCAAGGTCACACAGCAGGGTAACCAGCCCCAAAACGAAGACCATATTCTCATTTCTAAATCCAAGGTCACACAACAGGGTAACCAGCCCCAAAACGAAGACCATATTCTCATTTCTAAATCCAAGGTCACACAGCAGGGTAACCAGCCCCAAAACGAAGACCATATTCTCATTTCTAAATCCAAGGTCACACAGCAGGGTAACCAGCCCCAAAACGAAGACCATGCTCCTATTTCAAAGTCCAAAGTTACACAGCAAGGTAGTCAAACTCATAGTAGCAACGTTAATAAATCAATTACAAAATCCTCTGTACCACATAACCCTAGTTCTAATAATGGTGCAATAAATTCCCAACGAAGGACATACATGCCTGCCATATCTCCTCTTACAACATCCATGGTTGATACCTCAAACATCACACCTGAAATAAAAAACAATATATATAACAAAATACATAACGTTACTTCAAATCCATCCGAAAAATACTTACCCTTTGTGGAAGTTCAAACCTCTGTATCTACCAAACGACTTAAGCTCCTTGTTGACAGTGGTGCATCTATTAGCCTTATAAAGAAATCATCTATTCAAAACATGCCTGAAATAGACGAACATACTATAACATTTTCAGGAATTGGAACTGTAGATAAACCAATGAAGTCATTTGGACGTATACCTATCGAATTCAACTCTCTGAAGTATCGATTTCATATTATTGATAACATAAATTTTCCTTACGATGGTATAATTGGAAACGATTTCCTATCGGACAACTACTCAAACATTGATTTTAGGAATGAATCGCTTACGATTAGTCAAGTTGAACTTGCTTTAAAATTTAATGAACCAATATATACTATTGCTCCCCGAACTGAAACCATCATAGAATGCTCGGTACTTAATCCAGAAATAGGTGAAGGCTTGATGGTAGATCAAAACCCCGTCGACTCAATTCTAATTGCTAACTGCATTGTCAAGGTTAAACCTAATTCTAGGATAAACATTTCTGTTGTAAATATCTCTGAGTCTCCAATTACGTTAAACTCAAATTTAAAATTAAAACTTACGCCCTTGGAAAACAAAGAAAATCACCAAATATTCAATATATCTCATACAATCCCCAACAATGCTGTTAACAGAACTGAGCAGGTCTTAGACCTTTTAAGAGTCACTCACCTTAATAACGAAGAACGAGACTCATTATTCAATCTCTGCGCTGAATTTTCGGATATATTCCACCTCCCTGAAGATTCTCTGACTTGTACTAATGCTCTCGAGCACCAGATACCAACCTCTTCCTCTGTACCCATTAATACAAAATCATATCGATTTCCTGAAGTTCATAAACAAGAGGTAAACAATCAGATTAATAAAATGCTTAATGAAGGAATTATCAAACCGTCAACTTCTCCATGGTCATCTCCGATCTGGATAGTTCCAAAAAAGCTCGATGCTTCTGGTCAGCGTAAATGGCGCATTGTTATCGACTATCGCCGATTAAATGATATCACTATTGGAGATTCTTACCCTATTCCTAATATTTCAGAGATTTTAGACCAATTGGGTAAATGTAAATACTTTAGTACACTCGACTTAGCTTCTGGCTTTCATCAAATTAAAATGTCTGAAGCCGACGCTCCCAAAACTGCTTTTTCCATCCCACAAGGACACTTTGAATTTGCGCGGATGCCATTTGGGCTCAAAAATGCCCCTTCCACGTTTCAGAGGTTGATGAATTCCGCTCTATCAGGCCTGCAAGGGCTACAATGCTTTGTTTATTTAGATGACATCGTAATCTACTCATTTGATCTCCAAAAACATATGAAAAACCTCTCAAATGTCTTTGACAGACTCCGACAGTTTAACCTCAAACTTCAGCCAGACAAATGCGAATTTCTGCGCAAGGAAGTTTCTTATCTCGGTCACATAATAACTGACGAAGGCGTCAAGCCAAATCCCGAAAAAACCAGAGCAGTCCAAGATTTTCCCCAACCCAAATGTCCTAAAGACATTAAATCCTTCATGGGGTTAGTGTCCTACTATCGTCGTTTTATACCTAACCTATCTAAAATTGCTAAACCCCTTACAAACCTCTTAAAGAAGGATGTTCCGTTCATTTGGCAACATGAACAACAGTTAGCCTTTGAAACTCTAAAAAATAGCTTGATATCCGCACCTATACTTGCTTACCCTGACTTTAACCAACCATTCAACCTCACATGCGACGCATCTAACTATGCAATCTCGGCTATCTTGTCACAAGGGCCTATAGGAAAAGACCGCCCTATCGCTTTTGCGTCTAGAACACTATCTAAAGCCGAAAGTAACTACAGCGTTACCGAAAAAGAATGCTTGGCTATCATATGGGGAACTAAAACCTTTAGACCATACCTGTATGGTAATAAATTTACAATTTTGACAGACCATAAACCACTCAAATGGTTATTTAATTGTAAGGATCCTGGATCCAAGCTTGTAAGATGGCGTTTAAAACTCGAGGAGTTCGACTACAACATTGAATATAAAAAAGGAAAAATTAATAGTAACGCCGACGCTCTGTCTCGATTTCCCGTCAATCCAATTATCAAAGATCAGACTGATTCTCAACGGGTAATACCGTCTTCAAGTGAGAATGATCCACTTCCCTTTAGTCCTCTAACAATAGATGATCTAGGTATCCAACTCCCTTCGACATCCAATGCTGATAGTGACAGCCTACCCAATATCGATCTTTTAGAAAACGATGAAATGCTGATTCCTGCTACTAGCCCTGAGAATGAGACCAACTCACCTGCGCAAAATCCTTCACGCTTTTCACCTCTTCAAGGCGCTTCAAATTCTAACACTGACTACAACGACTTCCTGAAAACTTTCTCAAACAAAAATGAAAACTTCAACACTCATATAAAGGAACACAATGAAAGTCTCCTTAAGAGTAATTCTAAAGCCATCTTAATCCCTGTATCAATCGACTTCGATGAATCAAATCCATATCTCCAAGACATTCTGTCCACACTACCCGACACTACCAATATCCTGAATTCAGAAAGAGAACTACATTCGTTTCAAAAAATCGAAATTAAAAACAAGATATACTATCTTTTATTTACTAAAGTCTACTATTTCGACGACTGTACATATCCAGATATATTCAAAACTCTCAAAACAGCCCGAGACGATATCTTGCTTTCCGCGAACATTGGAGAAATAGCCATATCTGACTTTAAAAGTCTCTTCGAACAACATTCCTTTGTTAAAATATATGGCATGCTTATGTACTTATTTAATAATACTAACATAACAGTAAATATACACCATAATACCATCCTATATCCTGTTCCTTCCGAGATCACTAAAATCCTTAAAGAAAACCATGATATCCCGATTGCAGGACATCTGGGCTCAAATAGAATGTATAATAGAATCAAAGAACGATATTACTGGAAGAATATGCGTACAGATATAGAAAATTATGTACAAAACTGTAAACTATGTCAATCAAACAAAGCACTGAGGAAGATCAACCAATCACCCATGCAAATCACGACTACCGCTACACGCCCATTTGAAAGAATTAGCCTCGACATAGTTGGCCCTTTGCCTGAAGCTGGATTTCAAAAACTTAAATTCATACTTACTCTTCAGGATGATTTGACCAAGTTTTCCATTTCATACCCAATATCAAACGCTACAGCAGAAGAAACCTGTGAAGGTTTAGTTCACTTTATTTCCCTATTTGGTATCCCTAAAACCATATTAACAGACCAAGGAACTAATTTCACTGCCGAATTATTTAAACGCACATGCGAGTTCTTAAAGATTAAACAAATTTGGTCATCACCTTACCACCCTCAAACGCAAGGCGCTTTGGAAAGAAGCCATTCAACTTTAAAGGAATATTTGAAATCCTACGTAAATGAAAATCAGACAAACTGGCATAAGTTCGTATATACCGCCATGTTAACCTATAATAGTAGTGTCCACACAACGACTAAATTCACTCCATACGAACTTGTTTTCGGCCACAAGCCATATATCCCTGACTCAATATTTGAATCACGCCCTGACGTTACATATCCAGAGTATATTAAAATGCTCCATCACCGATTACAAATTTCTCGAGAAAAGGCTTTGGAAAATATCAAAACTTCCAAAGAAAGATCAAAAACCTACTATGATAAACACACGCGGTCTATACAGTATAAAGTAGGTGACTATGTTTATGTAAAAAATCACGTCAGGCTGCGCAAGGCTCTTTCGCCAATTTGGAAAGGTCCCTATAAAATCGTTAAAGTCCACGATAATAATACTTTACACCTTTTAATAAATCGACGTCATGTTAAACATCATTTTGATGAAGTAAAACCAGCTCACGAGATCTAATTTAAATTTTATTTCATAAATGTTTTTATTTTTATTATAAGTAACATTATTTTAATCCTTTTAATAGTATTATAACCCGCTCACATATTTTCCAGGGTCATCGCAATTCTCTGCAATGTCACCCTAGCTGAATCTGAAAATCAGTATGTCAAAAATATTGTGAAAGGTCCTGGGATCTTCTTCGACCCTGTTGGCACACTAAAGATAATAAACGACCAATTTCATATTGTAATTCCCGTAGAGATCATTCCCATACAAAATCATATAATGGACATAAATAAAGTGTTCAATAATGTTCAGTCTTATTGTCAGAGAAGCGAAGTAATTGGTGTTTCGCAATGTCATAACTTATTGCAACCTTTAGAAGCAATCCTTAAAGATCTCCAACGTGACTTTAATGCCGTTTCACATCTAGTATCCGATAATTACGTTTCGAAAAGATCCGCATGGTTTTCCGGAATAGGCACTGTATTTAAACACATATTCGGTACCTTGACCGAAGATGATGCGAAGACCTATGAAGACGCTATTAAAACTCTTTATGAAAATGATAAAAAGATTTCAGGAACATTGAAGAAAACCGTAATTGCTTCCCAATCTGCCATTTCCAATATAAATCAATCCTTACATGAAATGAACCTTAATCAAGCAAAATTGAATGGTGTCGTCAAACAATTAGCGTCTTCGGTATCCAATATAACAAATGCTTTTAATGAAGTTAACTTTAGGAATAATTTTTATAACATTTTAAATATTTTACAATCAAGCTTACTGACTTTATCATTTAAGGTGGAAGACTTACTTAACTCCATTTTACTCATTAAAAGTAACACATTGCATCCTTCAGTTCTAACCCCGAACCAAATGTACAATGATATTGTAAATAATTTTAAGTTACTACCTAAGTACAGAGATTTTCCTGTAATCATAGATATAAGCAATATTCATATTCTAATTAATATAGCCGATTTAACTTGTTACTATTTCAATGAAAAATTAATGTTTATTGTAAAGATTCCACTCGTAACCTTAGAACATTTTAATATCTATAAAACTGTACCATTGCCGATTCCACATACGGAGGGTAATTTAAATTCTTTCGCTATGATCCTCCCTTCGGAACAATTTTTAGCCTTGAGCACAGATAAACTATCTTATATCTATCTCAAAGATTTAAATGATTGTAAAAGCATACTTACTGATACTTACCTTTGTGAAATAACTGATGTCTACGCAGTACTTAATAATCCTTCATGTGAAATCGAAATAATTACTAAAGCCTTAACTACCCTTCCGGAAAATTGTCCTGTTAAGGTTATGTTTGGTGATTTAGATATTTGGCATAAGCTAAATAATAACAAATGGATATTTGTACAATCAAAATCCACTAAATTGTCTATTGAATGTAATCAAAATGTATCTGAGTTAGTTATATCCGGTACAGGTGTACTAAGTCTACCAATAGATTGTGTAGGTTTTCATAAAAACCTTAAGTTGGTGACTAAAGTGTATCCTAAAACATATGTACCCGCTGTATCCTCGAATTTTGATATTATTAACGATGATTGTTGTAAAAGTGTAAACAAATTAAGTAATAACATTTCTATTCCAAAAATCAAGATTATTAACCTTGATAATTTAAAATCAATTAAAGCTATTTCAGACATGTCAATGGAGGATCTAAATAAGATCAAGAATCCTAATAATTTTAATAATCATGTTAGCTTTCCTATTTTAAGTATTTTCTCTGTAATCTTAGTTATTAGTTTTGTTTTTGTATATTTTTATAAGAAAGGCAAATGTTCAAGAAAACTCCAAGTTTCCAATAATATCCCGGTTGAGCAAGATAATAATCTGGCAAACCAGAGTAATCCTTCAGTAGCCCGCTTGCGAGTTTGTTAAATATTAAGTAAACTTACAAATAAACCGTAAGTTTCCTCATAACGAGGGGGTTGTTATATATTTAAAACCTTAGAGACAACCCTATGTCAGCCTCTATTTTAGCAAGCTTGCATTCTCCTATTCAACTGCCATGAGCATTATCTTTCAGCTTAAAGTTAGTCCCATTTTACGATTCAAACCGAGCAGTTGCCTTTCTAAATCTGATTTTCTAAATAAATCCTTTGTGTAAAATAAAATCTCTTTTTTTAAAACTCTAAATCCGGGACGTCGTATAACAGTCCGTTCTGCGCCCTTAATTTGAGAACTGGCAGTTAATGTAAAATTATAAGCATTTAATATGTATTATTGACGTTCATAAGACTACATTGTGTTACCTAAATGAATAAATGATTTTTAATTTGAATTTGCACAGCGGCAAAATTATTACCTGTTCATAGAAACTTCATGGCAAAGTTTTTTGGGATTGTATTGTACTTTTGGGAATTAAATTATGTTACAACACAATAGGTGAAGGAGCGTCGCGAGAAGTTCCTTACAGCGAAATATGGTAGCCACCAGATGGCTCTGATCCGCAAACGGCTCGCCGTCGAAATGTGGCTGTACGACGAGCTGCAGAAGTTGTATGAGGCACCTGCGCCGGTCAGTATATCATAACAATATCTGTAATGATTGAGATCGCATATTGTTTGAAGTGCCAGTCTTGTTTTTCAATATTTATCATTCAATATACCTTCCGCCACTGTAGTCTGAGTACATACATGTGTTGAAATTAATTAGTCATTAGTGTCAACATTGTTACTACAATTAATGCGGAAGACACTTGCTAGACATAAGATCATTATATTATTATTAATCAGTGCACTTCGTAAAATCAGTCTAAATAATTGCCACAAATGGATTTACTAGGTGTTTTTTCAAGTATTAATTTAAGGAAGCATTCATGTATTACGTAACGAATTTTGGGAGGGGGGGGGGGGTCTATTTGTAAAACGTTACGTTGCGGGGCAGGGATTGATAAAGCGTTATTGTTAATATTATTTTCGACATTCCAGTACTTTACACGACATAATACACACGGTATTATGTCGGTACAGAAAAAGGTTACGGTGCGTTACATGGGGGGGGTGTCAATAATCTCCAAAAATTGCGTGACGTTATTACGTGACGTCATTACTTGAACGCTCCCTGAAACATCTATGTGAGAATTTTATATTTTACGAACTTTTAAAGTAACCATATTTACAGAGTGAGAGCGGCGCGGCGTCTCAAGAAGTCGATGTAGATATTGATGAGTTACTGGATATGGACAGTGACGAACAACGTTGGAGACATCTCACGGTAAGTGTGGATTCTAAGTTAGACTAATTTCTTTAAATTGACAAGGTTTAGCCTCTAAATTCAAATCAGTGATGATTGGTTGCCATATCAGGTATGAAGACATTACATATACAAACTCCAATGTTTTACGATAAGAAATACTATTGAAGACAAAACCAATTTAAAATACCAACTTTGTAATTTGAAATTAATCTTAATTTGATTGATTTTTATATTGATATGACATATTTTTATCGTATCTATCACATATTTTAATGCGCCAATCGGAATATCCCATATTTGAACGGGCACAATAACAAAATTATATAAATAAAGTGCCCATTTTAGTGTGTCTTTTAAGTTGTGTAGGTAATGTGCGCTCTATGAGACTAAACATTCGTTATCACATTTTTGTAATAACGTGTCTAAGACAAGGTCGTCTGGATATAGAGTTCATTGATATAAACGTTTTTATCGTACTATGAGTCGAAATGAAGATACAGCTATTAGCTGGCAATAACCAATAAGTAAATTATCGATATTTAACCAGTAAAACCAATCCTTACGTTTCAAAACTGTACTGTCGTTGAAGGACATCGAAACTAAATTTTTTAAAATATATTTTCTATTCTTTTGTTCCAGGTGCTGTTAGCCGATGCGAAAAAACCTCAGAAAGATGTACATGTAAGTTTAATCCAAAAGATTTTGGGTAAAATTCAGAAACTAGAGTTAGCTAACACTATCAGTACGTCAAATATAAAGGGTGGCCAAAAAGTCTTATACGATATAAAAAAAATTCAAAACATAACTTTTTGTTTACTTCGAACCCCACTGTAAAAAAAATACTCTACCGAAAAGTGACCCTGTATTACAAGTTTTGGCGCATTTAATAGGGATTCTGAAAAGGTATGACACATGGCCATGAGTTGCGTTTGATCCACGACTTTTTGGCCATTCTGTATTAGGAGGATTTTTACATCTTTGAGTCACCTGGGCTTTTCTAAAAACCGGAACCATATACTGGACTATACCTACGTAACTAATTATAGTGACATTGTCAACAACTGTTTAAAAAATAAAGTGCTAACGAACAAGACTAACAAAGACGACGCGACGCCCGAGTTCAATGTGATTCGAGTCTCAGTAAACAAATTAGGAAATGTTAATAAGACAATAGGCAGTTTCTTTATATTGGCCACCGCAAAGAATATACAATGATTTTATACCATGAAATCGGAAGGAATAAAATTTGCCTACTAGGGCATGCTCTAGTTACAAGTATTTGTTTAATCCCTTCGGCTCCAGCTGACATGTTCAGACATGTTTATTATATTAGAGTACTTTATTTAACATTTTACATACAAATATACATTTCCACAAAGTATTATCACTTTTATAAAAAAATATCAAACACGACTCGTATTTGATTGTAATAATTTCATGTTTGTTTCAGAGATTTATAAACGATCTTTTAGAAAAAGCAAAGACGTTGTAAATATCGAGAAACCCGGTAATGCCAGGCGACCCTCAGCTGTATACGGCCAACAACTTGGATAGCGGAGGAGCTATCTGTACTAGGTTTTATAGTACTGATTCATCATTAGTTTGAATTGTACTAGCGTTTTATACGATATGGTGCAATTCAATTTACATATATGTTTAATCAGACTTGCATTAAAGCCTGGAGGTTGCACATACTACCTCGGGCCGTCGGGGTCGCTGTAATTATAAGTAAGCTCAATATATTCCATGCCACGTGTCGAGCAGTGCTTCCAGGCTGTCATTTTAAAAATATTTTAACAGTCCTAAACCCAAACGAATTGAGTTTGTCTAATTACTTGTATGAAGAATGTACTAAATTGTATTCTAGTATATTTTCAATCTAGCAACAGCACATTTTTTGATCTGGAAGCACTGTGTGGGAGCATACCTACTGCCTTTATGGCGCGGTAGTGTGAGATAACGAAATTCCTGCTCACACGGGCGCATTACTCGATTCTTAGCTAAATTTAGTTGTACTCATTAGTATTAAATATTGAGGATGTTGTATTAAAACAGTTCTGACGTTACGTTTTGACATAATTTGCACCTTAAGCCTCGGCGAACTTCTAAACGAAAATACAATGAAAAACATATCAGCAAAAGTAGAGTCAAAGGCACTCTATATAAATGTTTTTATCATTTTTAATTTTATATATATTGAAGTTATTATTTAATATTTAAATAATATTTTATGGATAAGACGTGAGAGCAATCTCAATAATAATATTAAAAAAACTGTCAACTGTTGGTAGATTTTTTTTCGCTCTAAAGGGTTAGAATGTTTTAAATACTTTTAATAACGTTTTTCTATATTCAACATATACGTTTGGTAATAACATCTTCCTTATATAATTGTAAACATACATTTTATAAGCTTATTTTATTAAAGATCAATATAACATATATGTAGACAAGTAGTTCTTCATAGGCCTGCTGGTACTTATTTTGGACATCACGTTCCTAACATTATGTTTGAATTGCATGCCTCTAGATGGCGCTTGAGTAATAACCAATCTAAATGATTCCAACGCATTGTATCCACCACACGTCCAATTGCCCTTGAAGCTAAAGTTTAAATTGTGCGTTTTAAACTATTATTAAAGAGAGCTCAATCCAGTGTTTATGTCGTACAATTGCTTGTTCGCATTTTGTATAACCTAATTTATTTTGCAAGCGCTGAGCGCAATGAGTGCGTAATTTATTGCTTTAATAATCAAGTATGTATATTGCAAAAATAAATGTGCTTAGTTTGAATTGGTGGACTTTAGATTTACTTAAATTAATTATTGTGGCCACTGTTCAAGTGTAGCGTAGTCTGGTGGTAAAGTAGGCAAGAGCTCAAGCAGATGGACCGCAGAAAAAGAACTGTATGAAGTGGTAACATCCTCACTTATAACTGTCAGTAGTCAGTACAAACTACAATTTAAAAGTTGGTAAACCAAATCGGCAGTTAAATAAGGGTCTTCAAGCAATCCATGTGGTTAGAGCTCTTAGGTAGTAGGAATATTAATAATTTTAGGTAGTAATAAGTGTCAAGTGATGATACATTTTGTAATAAATCAGTCTATACAAAATATCTTTTATTTCTATTTTTTGATTTTGTTTTCTCATAATTCCAGTCTTCTAGACATTGGAAAGTTTCTATAATAGTTTATTCAAAATAAAAATCAATTTAAAAAAGAATATGTAAATGAACTTAAATATTCGTTCATGTTTTATTAGCTTATTTTACTTTTTAACAATAAAATTCAAACCACCCAAAACTGCTGACATTTTATTTTACATCATTTTAATTACAAAACTTTTAGAAAAATAATTTTACTTAAAAAGTACATGCATATTTACTATCCACTTAATTAGGTTTTCACTAAAATCTCACACAAATAAGTAGATATAAAAAATATTACTTGGTCCATGCATTTTGTTATTAGAAATATTCCAAAGATTGGTTTTCATACAAGGGTAAAATCTTACTGAGGTATCTGTCGTTACATACTATTACAATAGACAGATCAAATATAAAGCCATTTTATCACATGTGCCATATTTATCACATATAAGGCAGTAATTGCGTTATATGTGAAATATTACAATACTTATATTACATGACAATGTTGACATTTGCACCAAGATTGAACGGAACAATGAACATTGAATGTGCAACAACGTCACCTTCTTAAAAACACTCAATTCAAATAAGGTAGTTTATATCATAACAGAAAAAACTTCACATGCGCATCCTAGTTATGATATGCGTTCTTAGGCGGTGTCCATGCGGCATGTTTCAGTAGTAACTGGGGTAAGCGGTGCTAGTAAGTCGCGTTGCGGCGGCGCAGGCGCAGCTAGCGGACGTAGTGCCTCACTTAACTCGCGAAACCTGCGCTTGAAGGCAAGTCCACACCCACGAGCCCGCCGAAACTCAATCATAACGCAGCCACCGGCAGCAGGCGTTTCCCGCACGCGTACTGCCCATGCTCGCATGCGTACTTCACCGCATTCAACGGCCATGACACGTGGATGTAAATAGCGGTACGTGTGACCGCGGGCGGTCAGCTGTTCGGCCAGCGCAGGTAGAGCGTCGCGTTCGGCGCAGCGCAGGAACAAGCGTGTGAGCCGTGGCGCCAGGCGCTGGAGCGGAGCACCTGCCTCAGCTAGCAAATCGTCGCTATGTGCCGGTTGCGAGTGGCAAAGAAGCTCGTCCATGTCGCGCGTGCTTAGCTCACATTCGTTGCCGCCCGCCACACCGCACGGCTGCGAGCTCCATGGACGACCGCCAGCCGAGCCCGCGTCTACCTCGTCTGTTCAGTAAGAGATAATACATGTTAAAAGAAAAAAAATCACCAAAGTAATAAACATACTTACTACAACATTCAACTTCCAAACAAATGATACACAATTGCAATATATGTACATTGAGATTTCATAAATTAAACTATGTACTAGTAAATAATATTTTCTAATTTAAATTTATGCAATTCTAACATTTTGTAGGACATTTTTAAAATGATACGAATGAAGGTTACAAGAATCAAATAAGTATAATTTAACATCAGCAATTATCATCTAGAACTTTACATGAAATTCTATATATACTTGACATAAAAAAGTTTATACACAAAGTAAATATACATTAAACTTATACATAGATATTATACAAATAATAGTTGTAAGATTTAGTATTGTTACCGCATATGGTAACAGCGAAATCCTAGAAAATTAGATGTAATTGGCAATTTTTCCTTCAAGTGGCATCGAGTCGTAAGTGCTGGCGCGGTGCTTTGGTAATCTAGCTTTATGAGCACTGTACGTCATGAGCTAAATAACCAAAGCGCCGAACCGAGCTGGTGGCTTTCGTCTGGTCACTTGTTGCTTGATGTAGTTCTGGTGATGGCGATCAGCACCTGGCTGAGGCACGAGGCATCTCTGAGGTCGGATTCACTCAGAGTCACCTAGTACCTGACCGGGCGTAGCGCGGCTAGACGCTTTAGGAAAGAGAACCGACGTGGCAGCTACGCGAACTTATATTACCCTTTAGAAAATTATACTTTTCCTTTTACCCTCATTGAGTAATTACCGTCCTACTGTAATGACGTAACAATTTTGTCAATGTAACAAAATAAGATAATTTATCACTGCAGTGATCTAAACTCCCACGAGGGCTTTCTTTCCACACTATACCGTAATCTATGTTATGACATGGGACGCTTTAATATTTCAGAATTTTTATATAATAGGTAAGTAGTTCAGCCAATTTGGAACAATATGTGACTGTCTATTTTAAAAAATTATATTTGTTTATACTTTTTCATTTTATTGTTTATAGGTGCCTATTATAATCTTAATATATATAAATTACGTGTCACGTTGTTTGTCCGCTATGGACTCCTAAAAAACCGAACCGATATCAATCAAATTTGCACACCGTGTGTAGTTTGATCCAACTTAAAAGATAGGATAGCTTAAATCTCAATTTATACCCGCAATATTATTTTTTTTGCAAAATATTTGTTTATTATTTGATAGTCACAATTCTAACAGATGGCGCTGTGTTGAAAGTAAGAACGTTACACATAAGCTCGCATAAACCACCAATAAAGCATGGTGGTCCCCATGACTGGTGTTCTCCTAACGTTTTTCTTGAAAAAAACCTTAGCCACAGCAACGCTTGGCCGGTCTGCTAGTTGTTTATAAATATTAATATAAGCCGGTAGCTTCGACAGTGACCCAAAAAGAAGAAGTATTCATCGTTAAAGCTCACCAGAATTTCGAAGCCATCGGTGCGCAGAAAGCGCGTCTAGAGCTGGTCGACGAGTAGGATCGGGTCGCAGTGCGCGACGGAGTAAGTCCAAAGCAGGTAGTGAAACTTTGCGCCAGGGACCGCTAGGTGCAGCACCGCCAACTGACCAGGCAGACCAAGCTGCGTAACGAGCGTCCGACTCGTCAGCCCGCTCCCAGGCTAATTCTGTAATACATAATCCAGTATGTAGCATATAAATTAAAATTAAGCAACAATATATTTAAAAAAATATTACCCTGTCAGCAGATTTTAATTTTTTAATAAGATCAGATAACCTGTAATTGTTTACTAGAAAAGTAGTCAAAAAGAGGTTGATTAAAAAAGAAGATATAAAAAATTATATGGAAAAAATTTTCTTTTTAAAAAATAGGCATTAATAATAAATAGTCTTGTCCTATTAATTAGTTCAGATAATAAGATAGCTCAAAGGATTCTTCTTCACTATAAAAGACAAACAACTATAGTATAGGACGCGTTATTACTGATACATGAAACTAACTGATACAATGCTTGCATATAGTATAAAGTTTTTATGGTAGTTCATCAAAATATCGAAATTAATTTTGATTATTAAGAAAAACCACATCCACTTTAGGTTCTTTGGTAAACTTTGAGGAATATAAAACGACGAAAATATCGACTTCATCCTTGTGAATAAAACATCCTCTGACAACACGTCGAGTAACAGCGACTCGTAACTTCGGTACCGTAACTTTAGGGAATAAAAACGCCTACAGCTAGGATACCAAAGAAACGAGAGGCAGCGGGTGACGCCTAGAATACAGAAGGGAGTAGAAGAGCACAGGGCGAGACTTACCTCCGGCTAGCATGGCTAACAGCACCAGTGCAGCAGCCCAGAGGTCAGCAGGCGGCGCCCGGTAAGGCCGCGTCGGTGCCGTCAAGACTTCAGGCGCAGCGTATGGGGGCGTCCCACACACACGCGACAGTAGGCGCTCACGGCCGCCTTGCCGAAACAACGTGGCCATGCCGAAATCAGAGATCTTCAGTGTGTCGTGGTGGTCGAGCAATAAGTTCTCGGGTTTAATGTCACGATGAGCTACGCCGCGCGAGTGCAAGTAGCGCAGGCCGTCCAGCAACTGGCGCCAGTAGCGACGCGCTGCCGCTTCACCGGTGCCAGCGTCGGGTTCGATTCGGTCGAAGAGCTCGCCACCCTGCGCATACTCCAGGAAGAGATAGTGGACGTCACCGTGCTGGCGCGCGCCCAAACAGCGTAAAACGTGCGGATGACGTAAGGCGCGATGTAGACCGGCTTCACGAGCTCCAGCTCCTTGTTCTGCCCCACCGCGGACCGCCTTCAAAGCCACGCTCGCGTTCGTACGCGCGTGCACCAATAGGCGTACCCTACAAGTAAATACAGTTAAGATCCATCCTAATCAATTCAATTGAAATAAGATTTTATAGCACATTTTCATTAGCCACTTGAACTATTACTACAGATATCCTTTATTATACTTAAACATAATTGGTCATGTTCACTCACTAACATTCCATTAGTTAGTTCTAATCAAGTTTTATGTAAACGTAAACCTAAAATTATCAAAAATTATTAAAGTTACGAGTCTTCACAGATGCAGCACTTTATTGCACTGAAGATTGTACTTCAGCACACAGTAATTATTATATCCTTTTATAACATAAGTTAATGGTCTCGTGTTACACTATTACTCTTTTTAATAAACAGAGAGGTTAGCACAAAAATAAAGAGATTTCATTTTCATTAGCAGTATTCTGTTTGTATTTTATCTAAAATATTGTTTTGTATGACTAACCTAAGACTGATTTGGTAACAGTATGCAGTTAAGATTAAAAATAATATTTTTTCCATAATAAATATTGTGTTCTGTAAAACATGGATAATAATTATACCAAACTGTTATCACAAAATATTGATAAAAACAACACAATCTGTATGATAAAATACTAAAAACAAACTATGTCAGTCAGTTCTTTCTCTTAAAATTTTGTTGATATGAAGTTACAAATACCAACATACACCATTATTACCTTTCTGGGGTAATCTATAAATACAAAACTATAGCAATGAAAATTAACAAATTATGCATACTCGCCATAGGCGCCCTCGCCCAGCACCTGTGCCACAAGCCAACCTTCCACAAATTCTCCGCCGGAGCTCATGACACCGCTCTCAGCTGAGCGGCCGCCGCCACACGGCCGCAGTACTGGGCCCCGGCGGATTATATCGTCGACCACGCCGACAACTTTCTCTATTAGAGTACCTATTACATTAAATAACTTGTTAAAATAGGAATCATTTTGAATAAATAGTATTACTTCAGAGGCTTTCACGGTACCTCAGGTAAAGCAAGCAAATGTTTAAAACTAAATGGCGGAAGGCACGTGGAGTTTAGCGAACAAAGCCTTTGACGAACATTGACATCGCCCTCGTCCTGTCGGCTGTCTTGCGTGATATGATTAACTACGCATTATTACACAAAATACAATAATAAACAGCTCAAAATTCGTATACAAGAGGGATCATTAAGAATATTGTACAACTTTTATTTAAATACTAACCTTTTGAAGTATCTACACCATTTTGCCATTTTTCCTGCTTTCAAGTTTCAACAAATCAGCATTCAGGCGGTGAACTGCAAACAAGTGTGACCATCTAAAAATACATAATCTGCCAAATTCTTTCCTAAAGAGTGCCAGATTGACTCAAATACTAATAATTGCCTTTACTATTCCATACAAAAATAATATTAGTTTAATAATTTTACACCATAATATTTATTTATTTTTAATAGTTGTATAACAGGACTATTTAGTAAAAGAGAAATTAGAAATATCAACCAGTACTAAATGGGCTATACTAACATTTTTTTATGTGGCCTCCTGGTAGGCTGAAAACCATACCATTATATTGACAAGATTATAACCTAATCGAATGTGACAGGCCTATTCCTAGTAGTAAATCATTCATTCATTATGAATGATTTAGATATTTATTCTTACTAGCAGCATACGAGATGATTTCAGGAGTACTGTGCTTAGTGTTTTTAAAGCCTGCATGCAGATCATTTTATGAGTGAAAACTAATGAATATTTAGGTGAGATAGCTCGATCGATGACCATATTAGACAGATCATATAATATTTCATATATACATCTATAATATGGTGAAGAGATACATTTTGATGAAAAACTGAAAAAATTATAATTAGAATGACTGATTCAATTTAGGATGGAGGACAAGATATCTGTAGTTGATAGTAACAGTAACTATTAAACAATTACTTATCATGTTTTATCCATCTGAGATAGCAGCAGAATATATCGACTTTTTTAATGTTAGTGGTAAGGTTACCATTGTAAGTCCATTTTATTTTTTTTGCTAGTGCTGTTGACGCTGCTCGAAACAAATTACCAAAATAAAAGGATTCTACAAAAAAATGGTCACAATGTTAGAAATCCGATCACGGCCGCGACGCCGCGGCCGTCGTTGCCGAGATCGTCTTCGTTTAGGATCGGCTTTCATTCGGAATCTCGAGCAAATCACGGTATGCTTCAATTCACGATCAATGGCTGGAAGCGTTCGGAAATGATAAAATATTGCAAACATTTGTTAAATTATAAAATGATTTGCTAAAATAAAATCTATAGTATCATTAAGACTACAAAAGAACTGAAAATAAATTGATGGGTATTGGGTGGATTCCAAATTAAAAAAAACATTGGTATGTTTTATTGAATATGTCAGTCTATAGATTCAATACAGGTTAGTAGTTTGCCTTTTTCCCCACAGATTCTAAATGTCTCTCATCTACTTTAACATAAGTTTTTGTATGTGAATTAGTAAAAACGTACACAGAACATCACAAATACCTTATAATTTATTGAGATTCCTCATACATTTTCTCTAATTTGGAATAAATTAATTAAACTACCCAGAAACTGATGAACTGGCAAAGAATAAAAAGAATCAAAGATTGAGATCTAAAAGCTATGGACTTCCATAATCCATAGGTAAATTTAGAATTTTGTATCTATATCTATGGTTACATTTTCAATTTGATAGAATAGACACTTTGTTAGGTGTTATCTTGGTAGCAGAAAAAAATATCCATATATAATAAAAAACCTTCAGTTAGGACTTAGGTACATTTGTGAATATTTAAATTATAATCATAAATTGAGAGTATCTGAAGAAGAAATCATGGTAAGTGGTTCTTTTAAATATATTTTTTCTAGAATTTGTATAATGATAATTATGCGTTTATTACTTTTTAGGCTGGATATTCAGAAGATCAAATAGCAGGTGAGTGAGTCATCATAATATAGGAAAATTTCGATATTTAAATAATTACCGCAAGCAAATTAGAACAAAATGACAACAAGACAGGGTTACATACATGTTAATACCTTAACTGTTGGTTGTAAACCAGTACGTTGTTTATACGTAAGATGTTAAAAAATTGTTTCTACGTAAAAACGTAAGACTTGGGCGTAAGGCGTGTCGCACTGTTGTGAGTTGGCCCATGACTCACGTCAATCAACAATCTCAACGAAAGCGTCACCTATTGCAAGCGCCCTACATTCCATATAAGGTTGGTATTTTATACAATATGGATGTCGGAGGCCGACCGCCGTGTGGCGTGTGCAACAACTGCTCAGCCTGCAGGCACTCAGTGCGTTGGCGGCTTCTCTCAGTGCAACATGTTTATGTTCAATCCACCCACTAAGCTAAAACTTAACTCAGTTGAAGGTAAAGGGTAACTTTTTGGTCAGGAGAGATTTCACTATAAAACAGAAGTGTTATCATGATGGTCATATTGCAGAGTTCCAAGAAGCATTTCAGCTGTTTGACTCACGTGGAGATGGCAAGATACATGTGGCACAAATTGGAGATGCTCTGAGGGCTCTGGGCCAAAACCCCACTGAATCTGATGTTAAAAAGTGCACATTACACTTGAAGCCAGATGAGAGGATATCATTTGAAGTATTCTTACCAATATATCAGGTAAATGCTGCTTACACACATCAAGTGTATGTAATTGTCGTCCTCACCTTGAAACACAGTGTCAACTGTTTTGAGCTAAGGTCACATTACCAATTTAATTATTTCATGTACTAAGTTATGAGTACAAGCTATCCAAGTAGTCTTCTTAAAATAATGAGTCAGCTATTCATATCTGTATGTATTAAATAGAGCATGATATATTTGTATTTTATTCAAACTTTAATAAATTTAAATGTCAATTTATTCCAATATTTTCTGCTAAAGCACTTAGAATTTTGAATTTTGCAATATATACCTGTTAAAGCAATTTTTTGAAGATTATCTATTATTAATTAATTTTTCATGATGCATTGCAGGCAATATCAAAAGCCCGTAGCGGTGATACAGCTAATGATTTCATTGAGGGTCTGCGGCACTTTGATAAAGATGGCAATGGATTCATATCATCCGCTGAGCTTCGCCACCTGCTGTCAACATTGGGTGAAAAACTGAGTGATGATGAAGTGGAACAGTTGCTGCAAGGCCAGGAGGATTCGCATGGCAACATCAATTATGAGAACTTTGTGCACCTTATCATGCAAGGCTGAGCTCTTGTTAAAATAATTCTATCGTATTAAAATATGGAGTGACTAGTATTTTTAACTGGTTTCAAATACTCCTTACAAATATTTAATTTTATGGACCAAATTAGTTTTAGTGTTTTTATTAAACTTTAAACCATTTCCATTTATTATAATATTATGTATGGCATTCTCTCTGTCATCTATGATCTAAAATTTATTATTTTCAGTTAAGGATATTCCAAAATATACTGCTTTAATTCTAAGTGACATATATTGTGTATTGCGATGTATGTAAATATGTTGTATACATAATAAAATAAGTATTAATATTTATAATAGTTTTATTTATTATCCGTTTTTCTTTACTCTGTTTTTTGTTGCAACCAAAAATATAGGAGGAATTAAAGAAATTCTCTATAAGCATAAAAAAGCAGCAAACAAACATTAGGAAAAGTCATTTCACAGGAAAAAATACTACGGCTGCAGGTATTGTTACGTGTGCTCCTAAAATGTTGCTCCATTTTGTTAAGTTTTGGGAGTGTCAAGATTTTTGAAGTTATACTTCTTTAGGCGCGTTATGAAAAATTGATGAGAGTGAAATATTACGATGCGCGCGCACCGTGACACAAAATTAACAGAATGAAGTTGCTCACGGAAGATGCTGCGGCATTGGACATAATTTCAAATTCAAATTCAAATTCAAAAATCATTTATTCACGTAGGTAACACAATGTACACTTGTGATTCGTCATTAAAGATATAAATATTAATGCTTCTAATTTTACATTTACTGCCAGTTCTCAAATCAAGGGCGTAGAACGGAAGAGAAGAACTGGCAATAAACTCTCCGCCACTCTTTTTAATCGCCATGTTTTTTTTTTTTTTTTTTACACAACGGTTGTAAGGAGCTGCAACCATTACACCATGTTCCACATGACATTTTAAGTAATTAATAATAAGAACATAAATAAAAACAAAGACTTGTCCCCTATCAGCAGGAGGCATGGTGAAATAGGAGCACGCACTTACATTCTCGTGGGAACAACACGCAAACACATAGTCGAAATAATTAACATCACCGCATACACGAATTCAAGTACGACCAGTCACCACAAGCAGCACCCGTTCACGAGTATGACGCATGGCCAGCCATCGGCCCCCTCGCCATATTTTAGGGAGAGAGACAACCCGACGCATGGACGCCGCCACAAGCAATGACATTTAAGCGAGCATGACGATCCTTGAAATGTGGACTTGGCTACATAAGAAAATAATAATAATACTGAAATAATTGGATACCACATGGATCACGGTTTGTTCCCACTTTACATTAAAACAGTCGTGGATGTTGACGATCGCCCCAGAGTCTGGAAATGCAGCCGAGAGATTCAGTCGTGTTACCTATAATATATACTGGAGCAACTCATATCCAAGCACTAGGATCGTTTAAATATTCATTTATATTATAATAAGCCTTAGTAAGCAGTTTTACTTTAATGTACGATTTAAATTTATTTATTGACAACGCTTGTATCTCACTAGGGATTTTGTTGAAAAAACGTATACAATTGCCTTGGAAAGAATTACTCGTTTTATGCAGCCTTCTGGTTGGTGCGCTAATTTTGTCTTTATTACGAGTACTATAATTATGGAAGCTACTATTCTTTTTAAAGATATCTATATTTTTCCGCACATACAAAATATTCTCATAAATGTATTGACTTGCCAGAGTCAAAATATGTAATTCCTTAAATTTGCTTCGGACCGACTCCCGTGGGGACAACCCACAGATCGCTCTTATAGCCCGCTTTTGCACTACAAATATCGATTTAATGTCAGCTGCATTACCCCACAAAATAACACCATATGACATTATACTATGAAAATAGCTGAAATAAACAAGCTTTGCTGTGTTCTCATCCGTAAGATCGCGTATCTTTTTAACTGCGAACGCTGCGGAACTTAGCCTATTCGAAAGACCTTCTATGTGTCGGCCCCACTGGAGTTTACTATCTAAAGTAATTCCCAAGAACACCGCATTATCAACAAAGTCTATTTCCTCGTCTTTAATTATTATTTGAGAATGACTACTTTTTACATTTGTAGTTACAAATTTAACACATTTTGTCTTCTTTTCGTTTAACTTAAGATTATTTGTATTAAACCAGTGAACTACACTGGAGATGGCACTGTTTACGTTATCAAGTGATGGATTTTGTCGTTTCACTTTAAATAAAAGCGAAGTGTCATCAGCAAACAGTACTATCTCGTGAAGCTCCTTTACAAGAAATGGCAGGTCATTTATATAGACAAGGAATAAGAAGGGACCAAGTATGGAGCCCTGCGGTACTCCCATAGTAACAGAGGATCCCTGTGATATAGCTCCATTTACATTTACCTTTTGAATTCTATCGCTCAGGTATGATTCCACAAGATTTAGCGCCCTTTCGCCAATGCCATAGTGTTGAAGTTTCTTGATTAGGATTTCGTGATGGACACAGTCAAAAGCCTTTGATAAGTCGCAAAAAACTCCAATGGCATCATGAGAATTTTCCCAAGCATTTAAAATTTCGGAAATTAATTGAATGCCAGCATCTGCTGTAGAGCGACCTCTTGTAAAACCAAACTGCTGGCTATGCATAATTTTATTATTATTAAAATGTGTCAATAATTGTTCAAGAATGATTTTTTCAAAGATTTTACTCAAAGCCGGCAGCACAGATATAGGTCTAAAATTTGTGGGGTCCGAAGTGCTGCCCGTTTTGAATAACGGTGTGATTTTACTTATCTTCCTCTGGTCTGGAAAGACTCCACAATCTATACATTCATTAAATATTATAGCCAACTCTGAACTGATAGTATTGATTACTGATTGTAAAATGAAAACAGATACACCCCAAAGATCTTTAGTTTTTTTTATTTTTAGCTGTTTAAATGTTTTTATAATTAAAAACATTCAACAATATTTAAAAACAACATTCGAATAATAATTGAATTTATGATACACTATAAATATTTATTTAAGTTTTCAAATGTAAACTGAACTTTATTGACTATAATGACTCCTTTTCCAGTCTTTGATTATTTAATTGTAATTAATTCTTTGCATGCAATCAAAAACTATTATTAATAATGCCAAAGAAGTATAACTTCTTACGCGCGTACATAAGTACACGCACCCTTTTTATTTATTTAAATATTGTTAGGCGCAAATAAGTTTTAGCACTGTTCCGTTACTCGAAATCTAACAGCTAACTATGCGTTAAAGTTTTTCTGAGGATTTGGTTTTTGGTAATAGAAAACCGCTGCGTATGTTTAATTAACGCCTGCCAGATTTTGCATAGCTATGTTGAATAGCGCTTTTTATGAGGTAAGTTTATTCAACATTTGCTTAAATATACTATTCTTCTTTATTGAGTATTTTTCATTCAGGGCAAGCAGTTATTTCTGTTCTTTTATCTATAAATAATTTTAATTGGGTGTAAGTTGTTGGTGACTAGCATCCAGTAATAGGATTTTAAAGTTATATTAGTACTGAGAAGTTATAGTAAGCAGATAGGAATTTCTATGTCTACAAATTATATACTAATTCCGCGGTATCAGCGCATCACCTGCTACTCATGAAGGCTGAATGACGTGAGGGTCGAGGGCAAGGTGCAGTAATCGTTTGCACTGATCACCGGGAACAAGGAGCCTAAAGGAGAGATAAACGAGGCAACCATTAGTGCTGCTTCCTGCTCGTGCGCCGAGGAGAAGGGGTGAAGGGGGGGCAGGGTAGTCGTCACTTGTCAACGGTCAACGGGCGGTCAGCCCTGTTGTGGTCAGTCGGCGGTCAAACGGCTTGCGATGTGGCGTTTGTGGGCGCTATGTACGGCATTTATGTGCGCGCGCGGCGCGTTGCTGCCTCTGGAGGTTGAGCGGCTACGCGCGTCAGTCGGCGGGTACGCTGTTATGAACTGCCACCTTGACTTCCCCTTTGGGAACGAGATACCGTACCACTTGCAGTGGGATAAAGATGTAAGTCTCTTCTTTAGATTTCTGTGATATTCTTCTAAATAATTGGAAAATATATTACAAGGAGGTGAGAACATTGTCTATCATGTCTATATTAAAATTGATTTAACAATGACATAGGGGTGGGAGTATATTAAGATGTCCTCGTTTGTACTATTGCGTAGCACCTACATTCAATTTTGATCGCTTATTTTTTTTATATGACCAATATTATCCTAAATTTAAGTTCAAGTTAAAATGATTGAAGGATAATTGTTTTGCATACATATCCAATCAAACTCAAATGATTTGAGTAATATAGAATTGTTAATATATATATTTTTTTATTCCGTTTGATAATTAAAATGTGTATTGAATACGAATTTGTTTTTTTATTGTTTTATGTTATTTACTTATATTCGGGATGCCAAATTACTAGATTAAAAGTCTCTGAAAATTAGTATAAAAATACTTGCTCGAGCGTTGTCAACTTTTTCTCTTCTCATTTATTGAAAGGTTTATTGTAACTAGATGGGAATTCATAAATCGTAATATTATTCTAAGTAGGTCTTGTATTATCGGTTCAGAAGCTCCATAGCTACATCCTCAAATAAACTCATAAACTCTACCTCTGCACTATAAGTATACATAACACATCAAACAGTGTCATTTCCAGATAATTTTCTTGCATATTTTTATTAAGAAATGTTAGAAAGTGAAAGAAGTGTTGCTTTTTCATACATTAATATGTAATTTTTAATTAAACAGATACACATATATGTCTTATACTGATTAACCAGTACCTGTCTAGTCGAAGGCGAAACGCGACCACAGCCACCTCTGCGGCGTGCGGTCACTACTGCTCCCTAGTATGCAAATCTGATTACCTATCAAACTAAAATGTCAAGGAAATTAATGCGGTTTATTTAAACTTATCAATTGCTTACACAGTGCAATGACTCGAGGCCATGATTGTCTAGAATCCTGTGCGTAATGCGGGTTGCCGTAATAAGTGCTTATTAATGAGTGCTACACCTGCTGCTTCCTATTTTTCAATGAGCTAGAGCGTCTATGAAGATGTAAACGCAGTGCCTCTGTGAGTCACGGATTATTATGCTTACTAAATTGAAACTCTTGTAAAAAAAATGTTTCGTCGTGAATTAAGCTCGGTGGCGGTTTTCGTATGGATATGTTCAAATAAAATACATACCTTGAAGTTGGGTAACAACTGGCTTTAATTGTTTAAAACATGAGCTTATAACTAAGATAACATTAGGGGGAGTGACGTTGGATTAACAAAAAACTAACTTATTGAAGAGTTCGTAAATCTAAGTGACCTTATGTTATTGGACATTATCGGAAACGAGAATGTTAACTTACAATTTATGAATGTGGTAAAAACTAAAGGGCTCACGTGGCTTTAAGTGTGCGATGATTGTTTACATTTTTTTACGCTTTAAATTATTAACTAAAATATATATGTAACTTAACTAATTTTAGGTTACACAACTCGTGTCATTTAATTTTTTCTAAAGTTAAAGTTCTCATCAAAGGATGGATATAAAGATATAAAATATTGCTTTGCAGCTAAATAGAAATTCAAACAGAAGTTACGTATTAAAACTTATACGTAATTTCTTTATTGATACGATTTATTACAACGTATGTAACAGTTTTAGAGCCTTTAAAATGAGTTAAGTACTAATCTAGGCTGACGATTTAAACGTGATATAGCATATTAAGAATAAGTATATATATACTTATTCAAAAAGTTTAACAATTCGCCCGCCCTATACACCGTACCTATGATGGCATAAAAATATGGGCATAAATATTACATCAAACGGAACAGGAAGACGAGGGAATGAATGAACATTTACTAATTTATCAAAAACAACCGTTTACGACGACATCGCTTAGAAAAACATACCGGTTATATGGACTAAAATCAAAGGTCCCGACTGAATTCTATTGTATTAGGTACTTAATAACAACGTCATCGGCTGTAACGACTATCGGGTTTTACGACCAAATATGAGTAGTCCCTTCGATATCTTACAACAGATTTTGACTGTTTTGAACGTTCGATGTGCTCTTGTTTTTTACAGATTCTCTTTAATAGATTAATGTAAACATTATTTGTAGGTTTGTAAGGTATACCATGGCATTCGTACTTATATGGCAGAGGGCCCCCCGGCGGCTAGGGCCTCAGGGAGTGCCGTTGAACCGTTAACACCCACAATGAGGTCGAAGCTATACATTTTACCGTGACCGCTTTCGGGACAAAACGAACTCTGTACCTACACAAAGCCCTATTGTAATGCGATCTGGTTTCACTAAATTCTATTTGACTATGACTTAGTTTAACTCCTTATATAAAATTTAGTTAATTGAGATTCAACTATGTCCCTACTGTTAGTAGAACACACTGAAACAAACAGAACTAAAGAACTTGCCTTTCAAGTTGTACTAAAGCACTCTCCTAAACACTAAGATAATGTAAATCGGCCTTAATGATGTTTCGGCTCTTTAGTAGAATATGAATAAAACCGAATCTTTTGTTGCCGTGACTTTTATACAGTTAGAAGGGGCCGTTATCTGCGGGCTATAGATCCGAGTCTATTTACGAGCTCCCTAGCTTATCTAGTTGTGTATGATGATGCAAGAAAGGTAAGGCGCGTGGGAGACGCCGCGGCCGTGATAATTGTGCAGTTAGCATATAGCGGGCAGCGCGCCGTGATGTCACAAACAATTATCCTGTTGGCAGTACCCGGCCCTCGCTGCCGCCACGCGCCGCTCCCTGCGTACTTCCACATTTATTACCGGTGCCGAGACGCAATTTATAAAATAATAAATAATAGTTTTAAAAACTAAAAAACACGCTTTTAAAGCACATCAAACTAATGTGTTCATTACCATTTTCAGCCTAAATTAGGAATTATTTTTCACTTTTTAGTTTGATGTGCTTTAAAAGCGTGTTTTTTAGTTTTTTTTAAACTATTATTTATTTTTGATTTTTTAGTTAAATTTTTCGGATTATTGCATTGTCATCGATCTTTGACAGGTGCGCAAAATTTGAATAAAATCTGTCCGTTTAAAGTGGGTCAAAATCGAGTCCGAAGGAGTCGGTTACATACATACAGGTGAAGCTAATATAAAGCGTGTAAAAACACACAATTAATAGGCATCCTTGAAATTGTTCTTGAATTTACAAATCTACAGTACAGTACAGGCATGTTGGTACCCAAAGTAGGCAACCTTAGGTCAAACTATCAAGCCTCTGGTCAGAAAAATCTTTACAAGACCGTACATACTTAAAATTTTATTCAACAATTAGGATTTCCTTAAAAATCGGAGTGCCTATAAACCATGGCAAACAATTTGCAAAAGTAGAGTTGATATACTTTATAATCGTATATGTAATGGCTTAAAAGGGCTAATGAAAGGGAATCCTCAATCTGCTGGTCTTTATTGGCCTTATGAAACCATGAAGCAACAGGAAGTGACCTACTCCGCTTAGGGTACGGACACGTATGTTTGAGCTAATCATATCTTGCTTTAAGACATCTCTAAGTAGTATTCGTCACCGCTATTATACTCTAGTGGCGACATCCTGCTGTTTATTATTTATACATTAATATATAGTTAGCACTACTCCTGATTTCTGTCACTGTCGAGCAAGGCAAAATATGGTATTTATTTATTTATTTATTAACACTTTGTTGCTTAATTATATAAAACAACAAGTAAAGGAAAGACAACTGGCGGCCTTATCGCTTTCGAGCGATCTCTTCCAGGCAACCACTGTGAGAAAAGAAAAAAAGAAAAAGTATTAAATTACATGAGGTAGGCAAAAAGTGCAAAAATACATGTATTACATATACTTGTAAAGAAAAAGAAACTAAACAGGAACAAAAACAAACTAAACTAATAAAGGATACATTAAAAAAAAACAAATTATACCAATAATAATAAAAAGTGCACATGAATCATTTTAAATTTAATTTACGATCAGTCTCACGTCGGTTAGTTAGTTAGTATTATGGTATGTCTGTTTTCAGGGCGAAACTATATTCTCGTGGTATAGTGGAGACGCGTCGCCGCGTGTGGCGGATCGTTGGGGCGGGCGGGTGCGTCGAGTGGGACCCGGGGCGCCCACAGAAGACGGTGAAGCGCCGCCCAGCGCCTTAGGCGGAGGTTCCGTCAACGTGAGCTCTGTGCGAGAGACCGACGCCGGTCTCTATCGTTGTCTGGTCACCTTCCCTAACCGCACACCACCCTCGCGCAACAATGGCACCTATTATTATTTAGATGTTGAAGGTAAAACTTTATACCAGCTGTTGTAACTTATACTAAAATAGGATATAAAGTTGCTTTTATTCTGAAGAAATTGTTATGATAAAGATGTTTTCGTTTCGCTAGTTAGTTTTTAGCTAGTATTTATTGTATTTATCTGTGAAAACTGCATAAAAAAGGGTTCAGCGGTATGTCAATGCTAACAAAATTAGCATAAATTAGTCTTTTTGTGATAAACAGTCTTTTATAGTTTTTTTTTTCAAAGGGGCCGCCCAAAGACACTCACATTGCCAGAGGGTTTTCAAGTGCGTTGCAGCCTCTTAAGTATTGGTACGCTCTTTTCTAGAACCCTAAGTCGAATTGGTTCGGAAACACTTCAGTGAGCAGCTGGTTGCACATAGTGGTGGAGCGCGGACAATATCGGTATCAGTCAATTAAGGATGCTCCAATTTCTTTTCATGGGATTGATTTGTTATCGTATGTGGTTCTAGGTGGTAACTTAATAGTGACGCCACCTGTCAACGTGACCGTGATAGAAGGTGACAGCGCTGAACTCGAGTGCTTGGTGAAAAGTCCAGAGTGGAGTGTGCAGTGGTACCGCGAGGACGTTAGTGTGAGTGCGCTGCCGGAGTTAGCAGCGCGGACGTCGCTGGCCCCTAACGGTTCGCTGCTGCTGCGACGCGCTATCAGCTCGGACCTTGGCCGCTATGAATGTCGCGTCAGTGCACCTGACGGACGCCGCCAAGCTGCCGCGGCCCACCTTGACGTGCATTGTTAGTACATCGTACACCTAAGTCTTCTCACCTAACATACACTGATTAATATTTTTGAAGTTATACTTCTTTAGGCGCGTTATGAAAAATTGATGAGAGTGAAATTTTACGATGCGCGCGCACCTGTGACACAAAATTGTTAGTGTGATTATAGCGTGCGCGAGCGAGATAGGAATAAGACAATCTACAAGTAAAAAGAAATAGAATATGCATGAAGTTCGAATATCGCAAATTTTGAATGACCATAATGATTAATGACATTTGTCATTTACCTTTTAAACAAATAAAGGAGTTTTAATTATTTTTTCAAAGAAATTTAGCAATGCTTTTTGAATTATAATCAGAAGTGATTTTGTAATTAATTATTTGCATGCAATCAAAAACTATTTTTAATAATGCCAAAGAAGTATAACTTCTTACGCGCGTACATAAGTACACGCACCCTTTTTTTTAATATTTAGGTACTGTTCTACAATTCGTAATATGTATTACAATATTACTAAAATAATAACACATATGATTATATCTGTTACTGTTATACTATGTCTGATACTGGCAGATATGATTAATTAATTTGGGAACTTTATTACTCAAGTTATATTTATATTGCTATTAAAAATGTAGTTAGTACATAGGTATTAATAAATAAATGTATGTAGTTGGGACACGACGTGCCGACGATATTGCGTTGCCAAAATAAATTCAGATGGATTGCACCACCTACAATTTGCGGTTTCCAACTCCTATCGGCTATCCTTATATCCTTTAAGAGTAGATATCATATCAGCGATGTAATGGCGGGATATTTATAAGAATTCATTCGTGAATATTTTACGTTGTATTTTTTATTAATTTAATCATATATGGACGGGTTACCCTATCAAAGTCATTCTTATTTTGTTTACTTATTTTTATTTTTTGAACATTTTATAGTTTTGCATTCTTTATTTTTTTATTATCATAGATTATATATAGACATATATAGTAGATTAATGCTCGCTACTAATTATTTTTTATGTAATAATAACAGATTTGACTTCAAAACGAAATAAGTAATAGGTAATTTAGATAACATTTGTCGAAATTTCATGAGCCAAATGAGGTGTAAAAATAATTAAATTTCTTATTTATTTTTGTCACATTGTTGGCGTCTTTCAAATATAACATTAAAATGCTTGCATTGTGATTTTCAGATAAAGCAAAAGTAGTGTACTCGCCCGCCGAGCGTCATCTCGGCTATGGTAAGCCGGCGAGTCTCGACTGTCACTTTAGTGCCAACCCACCCCTCACCAACCTGCGCTGGGAAAAAGATGGCTTCCTGTTCGACCCTTACAACGTTCCTGGTGTCTTCTACAGCCGGAATGGCAGTCTACTCTTCAATAAGGTAAAGGACAGATTAGAAAACGACGTAAGGTTTATATCGGAATAGTGAGCTAATGCACCAGGAAAATTATGAGTATTGCGTACCACTTTCGTTGTTTCACAACTGTCTGCTTTCTGTTACAGGTGGACGAATCTCACGAGGGCGTGTACTCTTGTACGCCGTACAATACCTTAGGTTCGGCTGGCCCGAGTGCCGGGGTACGTGTACGTGTTCAGCGCCCGCCCGCTTTAGCAATACGTCCGCGGCCACTTTATCTGGCGCGCCTTGCTGGTCATATCACGTTGCCTTGCGTTGCTGAGCCGCAGCTAGCTGCCGTTCCGCCTTCTCTTTCTTGGGCACGCAAAGACGGCCACCCTCTACCAGCAGGCCGCCATACACTCGACGGTGGCAATTTTACCATCACTGATGTTCGTGAGGAGGACCGCGGCTCATACGTGTGCACGCTAACAAACGAAGCGGCCGCTGTCAGCGCCGAAACGGAGCTGGTCGTGGAAAATGTAGCTCCACGTGCGCCTCACGATCTGCGGGCGCGCGCTGAAGCCAGCGCCGTGCACGTCCAATGGGCGGCAGACCGTGCTGACCTGGAATACCAGGTGTGGTGGCGAGAACGTTCGCGTGGCGAATGGCGCACCATGAAGATACTGACGCGTGGCGATACGCACGCAACGCTACGTGGTTTACGTCCGGCCACACCCTATGAGCTGCGTGTCCTCGCGCAGGATCAGCTCGGTGATGGCCTATTCAGCCAGCCACTCTTCGTCACCACTCCAGGTATGTAATATTTAATAGAGTTTACAAAATGTATCGGATCGGACGGCAATCATAGTATTGGAGCCATCTCTTTTTCCTCTTTGGGTAAGTGCATATTATGTATGTGTCAATGATTTCATAGGGGCAAACTATAAATACGTGCTGCCGTTATCAACAACATAACCTAAGTTTGAATCGTTTCAATCCTATTAAAAGTAAATGAAATCTTTCTTTCTAAATGTCTTTTCTTCTAATTTCATACGATACAGACTTGGAAGCGAGTGGAATGTCAGAGGCTAGTGAGGAAGTGGCAACGGCACTGCCAGTGAGCGAAGTGACTGAAGACATGGAAGAGGCTTTGGAGGTGGAAGGTGTAGCAGAGTTAGAAGTTCGCGTGTCGATCGTTGAAGAAGGCGCTTTAGTGCGTTGGGAGCCACACGTCACCGCCGAACGCTGTACCGTGCGCTGGTTCGGCGACGAACATCCGCGCCGCCTACTTGCGCTTGCGCACACCACGCACGATCATCTGCTCGGTGATTTTTATAACTTTTTTTATAAACCTTATCAGTTATAAACCCTCAAACGGACCCACATCCTGAATTCGATTCCCAAAAATACAAATAGGGACTTCGTACAAAACACTTTATATGATAAACTTGAAAGTTCATATTGAAAATACGTATATAATGCCCTCGTTTTAAAACATATTGGTGTATATAATGGAAAACGATCTTTAATTATTATTCACGTGTAATAAATATACCATGACATCCTATTTCATAAACGCAACATATACCTGGATTAGGAGGAATTTGCACCTCAACGTATAGCAATGTGTTACAGTGGGTGCTGTAGAGGAGGGCGGCGCATACTGGGCCCAAGTACAATGCGGTGCGGCATGGGGTGGTGCATCTGCGCATGTACCGCACTATGGCCGACTGCGGGCCGCTGCTCTTGGCGTCGGCGTGGCTGCTTTGCTGCTCGGCGCAGCAGCTGCAACCGCCTGGCTTCTACGACGGCGCTTTATACGCCGGCCAGTTCGCGATAAGCGCTCGCGTTGAACTTATACACCTTGTGAACAGACTTGTGAAGTGATTGTGCATTTTTAATCAGTTTCAGACCAGAGCTGGAAAACATTAATTCTTTTCTCAATTGTTTATATAATAATAATATCCCTGAACCACAATTTTTGTCTTAAAGAAAATTGGACATCTAAATTAAAAGTGATTAAGGGAGCGTTCAAGTATTAAGTAACGCAATTTTTGGAGATTATTGACCCCCCCCCATGTAACTCGCCGTAACGTTTTTCAGTACCCAAGTACAGTACTGTAACTAAGTCTAGTAAAACGTTTAGTGACTCTTTAGTTACTATTATGTGGTGTAAGTAGAAAATAATATTAACAATAACGCGTAATTCATCCCCGCCCCGCATCGTAACGTTTTACAAAAGGACCCCCCCCTCCCAAAATTCGTTACGTAATACTTGAACGCTCCCTAAATCACTAAAACTTTGGTCACTAAACTCCTTTGGTAGCGCATGCTTCCTCAATTGTCTTCTTATTATGAAATTGTTTTACATTAGATTAGTGTTAAGAAAGCAAGTTACTTTCGTGTTACAACTCAATTAATTTATTATAAAAATGTAAATAAAAATATAGAGAAAAAGATAAGATTTTTTTTATTTAGCCTAGAAACTGCCAATCTTAATTTCAGAATCACGGATGAGTGAGATATCGAAAAGTACCTATTGGTTGTGCTGGGGCTTCGAATGCGCTTTTATAAATAAAAAATAATTATAAAATGCGTCGCTTCATTGTGACTGCTTTCAAGGGGAAGATTTTTAAAGACAAGGCAAAAAATACTACATTACCTATACTACATGTGGGAGAGTTACACACCACCATAAGTTTTGACAACAATTACAAATATCTTAATAGTTATTATTATAACATTTGCGTGCCTATTTTTTATCGGGGGTTTTTTATATCCACACTTTCCTTGCGATATCTTTTTTTTTAAACAATTCCCTTCAAAAACTCGTTGCAGACGAAACATTAAAAAACAATTAATAGAAAAACGGTGCACTACCTACCTAGAATCTGTTACATATTATGTAATATGCTTTTTACATGCAAAAACAGCACAATATGTGGAGAGACGACGGAACACAAACAAGTATCTTAATGGAAGTTAAGAAAACTAATACAGTAATTGACACTTTTATTACACAAAATTCATATTATATTACAATTTATTGCACAAGTAATTTCATCACATATAAATATTGCACAAACCCAATAATTAACGTGCTCATAACTTTTTATTGTTAAGTTAAATTTAGAGCTTATAGACCAGTGCAGATAGCCTTCAAAATAAATAAAAAGTGAAAAAAATTACAGTAGGATGAAACCTATTAGAAAAGCAGGGGAATATGATCAAAATGAAAGGAAAAATAAATTACGGTCGATCTGAGGTCGGGAAGGGGTAGGGGGGGGAGGTTTAAGGGTAAAAAACGGTTTATCTCGATTTCCGGCAAAACTAAAAGTCCTATCGAAGAAAGTTAAATGGCAAAGTTGTAGGTAATAAAAAGATCTAAAACTTTTGTATTCACACATTTTTCACATAACCTCAAAATTTATGTGAAAAATTCAAAAAACCAAGTTTTTGGTTTTTAATTTTTATCTTTTACAAATTTCTTTTTTTTTTAACGAAATTTGGTGAAAACTTACCTTATTATGTCCCAAATATACTGTAATTTATTTGATTAAAAATATTTATTTTTTCACCTTATTTTGAATTAATATCGAAAAAACACCCTAATTTTCAATCGAAAATTCTGACGTCAAAATTTCAGCTTTTTTCAAAAAGTTGGTGTGATTTCAGTTCGTTGAAATCTCTACTTTCCTATGGTAAAAAAAAATATATATATTACCATAGTAAATCTTCTCATAAAATGCAAAAAATCGTACGCAGTAACGCCCAGATCCGTCATCCCCTTCCCTACTTCTCTACGAATCTTCTTTAAATTATAATTAGATGCCTATTTATTACTATTTTAAGATAACTTATATATACCTGAGTGACCTAAAAAAATTTTTTGCCTTTAGATGGGCTAAAATTTTCGTATTTCATAGAGAAGTAGGGAAGGGTATGACGGGTCTGGGCGTTACTGCATACGATGTTTTGCATTTTCTGAGAATATTTACTATGGTAATATATATATATTTTTTTACCATAGGAAAGAAGAGATTTCAACGAACTGAAAGCACACCAACTTTTTGAAAAAAGCTGAAATTTTGACGTCAGAATTTTCGATTGAAAATTAGGGTGTTTTTTCGATATTAATTCAAAATAAGGTGAAAAAATAAATATTTTTAATCAAATAAATTACAGTATATTTGGGACATAATAAGGTAAGTTTTCACCAAATTTCGTTAAAAAAAAAAGAAATTTGTAAAAGATAAAAATTAAAAACCAAAAACTTGGTTTTTTGAATTTTTCACATAAATTTTGAGGTTATGTGAAAAATGTGTGAATACAAAAGTTTTAGATCTTTTTATTACCTACAACTTTGCCATTTAACTTTCTTCGATAGGACTTTTAGTTTTGCCGGAAATCGAGATAAACCGTTTTTTACCCTTAAACCTCCCCCCCCTACCCCTTCCCGACCTCAGATCGACCGTAATTTATTTTTCCTTTCATTTTGATCATATTCCCTTGCTTTTCTAATGGGTTTCATCCTACTGTAATTTTTTTTGGTTTCAAAAATTATCGGCACTGGTCTATTAATATAATTTTATTATTTAATAACTTACATTAAAACTAATACTTTACTTGAATTGAAATTTTATTGGTCAATTAATGACAGGCTCTAAATTCTAATTATCATTACGTCTTTACACAGATATAAATTACAAACCGATCGCCGTGATAGGGAAGAGAAATTTATGTTTTGTCCTTCTCATGTATTTTAAAATACAGTAGAACCTCGATAAGATAAAGTCCAAGGGAAACACAAAATATTTTATGTTATAGAGGTTTTAAGTTATCAAGGTTCTATGTCAGGTAAAGGTTAATATAGAGGTATGATCATGTTTCTATGTACCCTTCCTCCCATTTTTACTTGAATGCATCAGAAGGATGGAAAATTAAATATGTAATCATATTTATTCACATTACTTACATTACATAAAAATAAAACAACAACTAAAGGTTTAGTCTACTTAAAAAAATCTGTGATTTTCTTTTGTTTTAAAAAATTCACTGTTTCTAAAACGATTTGATTTTCAATGACAAATAGAGAGGAGAACACATTAACTTATGATGCAAGTAAGTCGTTGTCACAAAGCTAACCGCCGCAAAGCTTTGAAGAATTTAGATAAAGCAAACAATAGGTAATGTATTGTTTACGTTAACAATACATTAGTAAACACGTGCAAGCAATAAATACCGAAACCATTTGTTTTGACCCTCTTATAAAATGACTCATTCACAAAAAATTTTATGTTATAGAGGTTGTGGAAACATTTCTTTTAGTTACTGAGGGCCTATACAGAGATTATTTATTTACGTTATAGAGGTTGCGTATTTTAAGTTATAGAGGTTTTGGGCTCTGATGGGAAGGGAACATAGTATTTTTTGAAGTAACAGAGGTTTTTATGTTACCGAGGTTTACGTTATCGAGGTTCTACTGTACAAGCAATGCAAGTACACTGCACTCTATAGCTAGACCTAAGTTTGGTATAACGTTTAACATATAATATACATTCGAAGCTATACAATATATAATGGTTATATAGTATGTAGTGTAGTAGATAACGCTTTTTTTTCTTTTCGACTATACCGCCTAGTCTTTCGTAGACTTTTCCTTTAATTGTAGATAACTAAGACAACTAATAAAATGTCAATATAACGTCACCTTCAGAAAATGAGTGTGTAAAATAAACATAGACAAATAACCGCTACACTCAACGCTATGTTAATTCAATTACTTAAATCGGTCTATACCTAACCTAAAAACTATACTTAAAAATACGTCAAATGGTTAATGTGATGGTAATTCTATAATAATCTAAAGTGAGATTATTATGATCTATTCACTATTGCATCATAATGACGGCCCAAAACTTTCGCTTTTGACAAGTAACTTTTAAACAGAGTATAATTATTATTACTTTGTGTTTATGTAATACAGGAAGCACGATAATGTCAGTCTTCGAATATTAGATTTTATAAGGCTCTTACCACATTGACTTAACAGTTTGACTGCTATCATTATCCGCCCTTAAGATATTTTGTTGATTGCAAAAGGAATACTATATTAAAAAAAAGTTTTAAAGCTTAGATCTAAATTTTTAACTTTTCCAAAGCCGAATTAAAAAAAATTCAACGGAGCGCTGATCCACTCCTCCAAAAGGGTCACTAAATGCAAATGTTAAGAATTTTAGAATTCATATGAATTGTTTACGACAAAAATATATAAATATAATATGACATTCCCATTGAAGAAACTTCCTAAAGTTGGCAATACTGATATGTATGCATGAATTTGTCAGTATACATACAGCTTTAAAATGACAGCTTTCTAGAGTTTTCACATTTGGCGGGAAACTTTGGCGCATATATATTTTGGCATCTAAGTTTTGTTGCCATTTTCGTGGTGTAGTTCGTTTAGAATTTGTTTTTATAATAACGAATATTAACTGTAAAAAAAAAATTAACTTAGCGTACTTATATTAATGTAATTTTGTCATTATTATTTCTATGTATATATTGTATTATTTACGTTTAAAAATAAATATTGTTCTAGTTCTAACTTAAATAAATAAAATGTTGTATTGCGTTTGAATTTTTTTCCTTGAAGAAGTCCTTTTCTTCGTCAACGACGTATAACTACATCTCTTTAAAGAAAGCGTTTATATTATTTACCAGATTTAAGTTCTTAATTTGTGTGCTATTAATACAAAAAAAGCATATACCAAAGAACCTTGCTAGCTTAAGCTTTAGTTTTAACACGTTAAATAGACAATCGTTTGATCTGACAATCAAAACAGTTTTACATATGTATTGTAGGTTACTAATAGTCGCTATCAATGTTTTGACGTATCAATTGAATTTTAAATTATATAGAAATATCTATGCGATTTCTCACGACTAGATAATGACTTGTTGTTTAAGCCAAACTAATATTAGACAAAAATCCCGTGACTTAGCTTGCCAAGTGATCGTAACTTATGTCTGCGTGGTATCCGCTGGGTCCCGCGGAGTACTGCACCTTTTGCATTCTTCCATCGGGAAGCAACACATGATAATGCCCACTGGTTTTTTCGCCTGCCTTTGTTTCGTATTGGCCGAAGTAATTACCACTGGATGGGTCTCTTACCCTATAACCGAACTCGTAGTTCGCTGCGTAGTGCAACTGCAATTAAAATTATTTAATCATAGGTAAATGTATAAAGAAAATTGATAATAGACGATAGGGAGGAAGCTGCAATGATTACGATGTTCCGTTAATTTTCTAATTACAAATTGCGGAATGTAAAATTATTGTAAGCTTATGTTTGAATTGGTGTTATATGTGTAATAATTGACTTAGATTCAATATTAATAAATAATAGTATCAAAAATGTGCGTGTACTAGTGTACACACGTTAGAAGTGAAACTTCTTTATGACCTTATTTTTCGTAAAATTATCTATATGCAACTAACTTTACAGAAATTAGTTAAATAAAGTTAAATTAGATAAAGTTTAACAAAAGGATTTTAATATCACAGACTTGAATACAAATAATACAATTACCACTAAGATTATTACAGATTTTCATAAATTGTAATATAATTTTTAGTATCATTGTTACAGTTATTATAAATTTTTGTTATTATTGGTTTAGAATCTCTTCGAATCAACCGTGGTAGGGACGAGAAAAAGACGCGCGTAACGGTCAAATGTGACGCGTAACCGTAACATGTGACGCGTAACGGAAAAATGTTACACTAAATTTTTTTCCAACCTCGATAAAGAAGTTTCACTTCAAAAAATTTAATTTAAATTAAAAAAAATATAAAACATACAACCAAAGACAATTAAAGAAAAACCAAGTACATACAATTATTCTTAATTGCCTTTGACACAACTTTAAAGCATAATATTTCTTTAAAATGCGCAAGTGCGAAATTAAGGTGCGCTACTCAACAAATGTAAATATGTAATACATTAATAAAAAAATGTTATTGAATAATTAAAAACCGTCTGACCTTAGGATATCAGATTGACATCATGTCTTTGTTTATTTTTCGCAACTTAATCATATTTTTTCACACAGTTTATGTTGTCTTTGTTTCTGCTAGTATTACACATTAAAAAGAAAAAACAGTGTTAACGTGTTTAATTATCATAGTTCTACAATCATATTATATGTAATTATTTAACGTAATTAGTAAATTATATAAGTGTCCCGAAATTTTCGATCTTTAATAATAAAATATTACAGTATCATTAAAATATCTTATTAATAAATAAAGATCCAACCAAAGGCAACTAGCAAAAATCCTGTTTGGCATTCATAAATTAATATTAGTAACTAGCAAAGTAGTACTGATATTGCTTGTGCTAATGTTTAATTTCATTTGTCTAACTCGATTTCTTGTGCTTATGACAAAACTTGTACATTAAATTCGTAATAATAGTATCATTTAAAACCGTTTCAAGTAAATACATTAGGTATATATTATATTGAATAATTCATTATATTCTTATCTATTTAAAATAAATAAATTACATACTAATAATATTTGCATTTTAGTTCGTAACCCCAAAAACCTAGTTGCGTTTAAAGTTGCTTTCATAAATATAATTATCATAATATGTAATTATAACTATGAATATTTAATTTAAGTGTCTTGCGTCTTTAATGCCATTATTAGGTACTAAATATTGATTTATTTTTCTATTTAATACTTTAATATTAAATAATAAAAAAAGTATTGTAGTGCAAATAATAATTTAATATTAATACAAAACCTAATTGAAACGCTTCAACAATATCTTAAAATAGTCTTCATACAATACTGGACATTCAAGAATAAATATCACCATTTTCTTATACTAATTTCAACTTGTGTAGTTTGTGTAATTTATTTCTAACGTTTCTTTGTTTGTACGGATACCGTTTCCTAAATTTCCGGGGGTAATGCACTTTCTTTTTACCTTTAGAAACTTGATATACATCTAAATGTTCAATATTAAGGTTTGGTTGGCCAATTAATTGTCTTAATTGCGACTGTGTCAACATGTAAACCGGCTCCAACACATTTGGTAATAGCGAATTGACTGGTGTTATGTACGGTGAAGGATTGAATGTCTGTGGTTCATATAGAGAGGGGACACCGTAAGATGAAGTTGGAGGAAGGCCATAGACAGGACCGGGGCTTGGGCGTCTAAATTCTCCATATCTATGTGAGAAGCTTCCCTTTATGCCACTTGGGTAAGAGGCATGAGTATTTTGCAATGGCTGTTCTGCTAGGCTGATAGGCCTTTCATCATACTCATTGCCAAAATCATCATAATAATCATCATCACCATAAAACGATTCATATTTTGGAGTAGGACGTTTCGGAGTCTCGTCGTAATCGTACTCTGACGCTTCACCGATTTGGAAGTCAGGTGTTAAGAAAATATCAAAATCATTACGTTTTTTGTGAAATGGACGTCGCAAAGATTCAGCAACAGGGTTGTCAGTGGTATTTGAAGGAGTTTGTGTTTCAGTTATTGTTTCATTAGATACAGGTACAAGGAAAGGTTCAGTGTCCAGTTCAGATCTTTTAAACCTTAATTTATTACTTACATTTTCATCACCATATGCTGATACACCGGTCCCATCTTCTGCTAAATGTTGAATACCGTCAGGGTAATTAATATAGCTATCACCAATATTTTCATGACTACTATCTTCATCTTGATTAAGAGTTAATTCTTCATTGATCTTGTTGGGGCTTAAAGCGCTACTAAAAGTTTGACTACCTACTTCAATTTTGTAATAACTCTTAGTGACCGTAGATACAGGTGCTATAGTAGTTACTTGAGGTATCACAAAGGTATTTTGGTATGGCGTAGGGTTTTCGATATCATCAATTTCTTCTGTAATAGGAGTGTGATCTTTTACAGTATAAGCACTGGGATATGTGCTTGGAATCTGCTCAAATGCATCATTGTTACTTTTGGGATCGTGGTACTCAGATGGATCTTTTAAGGAATATTGAAAGTTATCGTGAGTTTTGTCTGCATTAAGCAATGTTTGTAATTCAGTTAATTGATCGGTAGGTTCTTTTCTAAGTATCGATTCTAGTGCATTTATTTCTTTCATAGATTGATAGGCTTTTGGTAGATATTTACTTGGGCTAGATATAGCTGTTGTATGTAGGTTACTCGACTCTATATTTTGTTCTTTTGTTATTCCAGCATTTCCATTTGATTTTATGGTTACACCTTGATCCAGACCGGTTGCTGTCAAATAAGCTAGTGGAAGTTTCGATTGTAAGTATTGTTCATATTCTATAGAGCTATACGATCTATGGTTTCTACTTCTTTCGTTAACACCTCTACTTAGTTTTTCTGGCTCTATACTTATTGTCCTGCTTTTAAATTCTTGTTTCTGAATTCCACTTCTATCACGATTACTTGCTCTTTGCCTATTTTGTGATGGCCTACTTCTAATTCTATGGCTTGTTACTGGAGTTGTTGTTTCTATGTCTTGTACTGTAGCTTGTTGTTCTTCTAATGCTTGTTGATGACTTTCTTGGGATTCATGATAGGCTTTCATATAGCTATCTATTAGTGGTGGACCTTGAGTTAGTCTTTTAAGTTGTGCTTTATGTTGCCGTATTCTTTCTGCGTTGAACATAGCTTGCTGGTTGCTAGCATGTAGTCTTGCATTTTGCGCAGAATTACCAGCTAAAGGATTGCCGTAAGGAAGAATAGCAGGAGCGCTAGATAATCGTATGTCGTCCATTCTAGCTTGTTCATTTATTACTTCGTAGACAGGTCTGGCATTATTTTTCGCCGGCGTGGCAATTTGTAATGTGAATAAAATCAAGGCTGTGACCAAATTCCCTCGTGAATGCGCCATTGTATCTGTAAATAAAGAATAATTAAGTAAAGATTTGAAGTTGAAGTATAAGTCAAAAAATCTTGATTCTACACAACAAGATTAATAATGTGAAATAATTGTTAATGGGCTTTACTATGTAATGATATCGTGACCTCCAGTGGTAAATGTATTGAGTTTTAAACAGCCTTGCGATTCGATAAGGAGGGAGCTTGTAGTTTATTGTTTATCAGAATGCCAAATCGTAAAATGACTGCTTCACGACACACGAGAGTTCGAAAAGTGAGTTACAGAATCGCAAGGCAGATATCGATCAAAATATAAAGAAAACATTTCTGTAATGTTAAGAGAATTCAATAACAAATATATATATATATATTCTGTTAGAAATACTGAGTACAGACAACTTTTTTAAAATCATTATTAAGATGAATCAGAAGTTAGGATAACTTAGAAACAAAAAATAAAGTTTATATCGTTTATATAGTTTAAATCTCTATTACTTATTTAATTTTAAAGCAATTTATCATTATAATTGTGTAGATATTATGTATGTATTTCGCAATGCACAAAATATATTGTTCAAACTTTCTCTATGCCTAAATTGTGGGTCAGGTTGTATATCATTATGTCATAATTTTTATTATCTTCCAAATAGATAAACGGATGTAATGCTTACGTTACTCTAAATGAATTACTTTCCTAGAAACCGGTAGCTTCAATGGAGTGCGTAAAATTTTAATAAAATTCCAAGCTTTTTTAAATGAGCACAAGGTTTTATATACGTAATTGGACTCTAATGAACAAGCGAATCGGTAATTTTCACCTTATCCCGGAAAACGTCCGAGAAAACTTGGTAATTAATATTCAATTAAAATCAAGTTTAACATGAAACTAATAAGAAACTCATGGGTAGCTTTTTGCCATCCCAACACTCGGTACTTTCACTGTCCATATTAAACAAGTTTTAGGACCGTGATTTAGACATTAAGGATATCCTAGTTCTGTTTTATGGTTTTACGAAAGATCCGCACAAAATATAAAAAACGGATGTTGACTTATGCCGTAATATGTAAGTGGATTCTTTAGTCACCTCTCTGTATTTGTTTTGCTTTAATGTAGTTTGTTTAGTATGAGCTGCGGAATAATATAATAGTTAGCTAGTTATATTAGCCCACTGAAGTATTTCCGAACCAATTCGACTTAGGGTCCTTCAAGAAAAGAGCGTACCAATTCTTAAAAGGCCGGCAACGCACTCGCGATCCCTCTGGCATTGAAAGTGTTCATGGGCTTCATATCACTTAACATAAGGTGAGCCACCTGCCCGTTTGCCCCCTGTTCTATAAAAAAATATAGGTTGTCCAAATTTTTTTAGAATTTTATTAGAAGTCTGGCAACCGTATGTCAACACATTGAACTCTAATCTGTAAAAGTATTTCATGTAATCTTCATAAAACGTCTTTGAACTTAAGAAAATATACGAAACTAGCAGACTAAGGTTTTTATTATATTACATAGTAGTAAACAAATATTTTGCAATAAAATAATATTGTAGGTATAAATTGTGATGTAAGCTATCCTATCTTTTAAGTTGGATCAAACTGCACACAGTGTACAAATTTGATTGAAATCGGTTAAGTAGTTTAGGAGTCCATAGCGGACAAACAACGTGACGCGTAATTTATATACATTAAGATTGTCGCAGGCCCAAGGATAAAATTCGTTTATACATACTATACATAGCTAGATGATACAGTCCTTAACATTTTAGTAATTCATATACAATTCGCATTTTATTTATATCAATAATTGTAATGGAGGTGATACATAAAAAATATGTAGATCGCCAACAAGACTCTTAGATGTGCTATTTAGTCTTTCTTTCTCGAATCAAACCTCTTTTGTAACGAAAAAAACCATAAACGCGTGAGAATACACAAGTTGTCGGTAATAAAAGGTTCTCACAAACTTTCTGTTTCAACCGATCACTGATAGTGCCTTATCGGATGAGAAATTTTTAACGAATTCAAAGTGTTAACAATTTAATAATTAAAATTTTCATCGTAATATACTTGTATACCATATAATGTTTGTGTCATTTGTAACATAGACACATAAAATACTTAAGAATTAAAATATGAAAGATAATATAGCATAAAGGGGCTTATAGAGGGGTTGACAGCTAGTGTAGATAAAACCATAAACGTCAATGTCAGTGCAAAAAAAATATCACAATTTTACGTTGAGTATCATCGTATAGTATAATATATTTATGATTTAAAATAATTTTTGAATATTTCCCGATAATATTGCTGGCGAAGTGGGCGCTGTTCTTTTCGATACTTCAACGTGATTTAAAGGGATAAGGTTTTCATGTTTTGGCAGTTATAACAGTCAAGTAAGTCAAAAAGGTATTTTTTCATTACACTGTTTATACACATTACACATTATACATAATTTAAGTTAAAAAAATGAAATTGTATGGAAATCCATTTCAAACTTGTGATACACAAGACGAATCAAATAATTGTATAATAAAATAACATGGTATGAATGCGAACGTAAAAATAAATGTGAAATGAAATTTTTAACATTTCATCGCATTTATATTTAGACTGGCAATTCCGCTGTCACCGTTTCATAATTAGGAAATCTGGGAAATATCAAGTACCATATATCACGTGGATATTTAAAATGCTTTTAGAGCAAGTTAATCTTTGCAATCGCTTTCCTAACTAAATTGCGATAAAATAAACATTTTATGTCCATATATCGATTACATAAAGCCAGGGCCGAATTTAAGGAAGGACCGGGGGACAAGAGGACCACAATAGAGACTTCGGCTATTTTTTTTTTAATTCCGCCTATTAAACAACTTTTCTTTTGATATATTTTAATATGTTTGATAAATCTACTTGGTCACAATAAATTATTGATTAAAAACTCTTCTTAAAAAATAAATCATTTTATTTGGAAAATAATTTGGGGCCAGGGGCCTACACTCCTTTATTGCCCCGAGGCCTCCAGACTTCATAATCCGGACCTACCAAAAGCTTGTGGAAAAGGTATTGCATCGTGCAAAACCATTTATAAACATTTTGCTGTGTTTAGTGTTTAGTACTTTCGTATAATAAATAAACAAGACAAAAGTTTCTTTAAGTAACATAGTTTGGGCGAATAAATAGTAGATACTGTAGCATATAATATACTCATTTTAATATAATCATATAAAATAATCTGGTTTCTTTATACCGAAATAACTAATAAACACTTACTATTTGGTATATTAGGCTACAGTTTTATTTAGACCTATCTACGCATTTTATCTACGTTCCTATTGGAATACATAGCATTCTTGAGCAATCTTGAGCATGTCACGTACGAAATCTCGGCAATATGCATACTTCCTCGTCAGTTGGTTCCGATATTATGTAATGTATTAGGTAATTATGTATGGAGGTCAGAAGTTCGGTGGTTTACCATTCATATAAGTTATTCATATAGGAATTTAGCCTTAATTTAAGTACAACTATTAGCAGCTCGTTTCGCTAACTTTATTTAAATGTATAAACTTACGAACCAGGTCACGAATCACCAAGGAAAAGAATTTGCGTGCGTTATGTCGAAAAATAAATGTAAAAACGCATATTACCCAATTTACTCAAATTCATTTATTCTATAGAAAATTCATAATTAACATTTTTCGTAATATAACTTTATTGCGTTAGTTTAGTTTCGCAAAATTTCCATCGGTATAATTACACTATGTGTAGCTTTAGCTATAATATTTTAATTCATTAATAATATCATTAGATATAGTGTCTCTCTGCATACTGAACTTATATGAACGAGAGAAAATTCCCATTATCCTCCAAGTCTTCTAAGTGACTTAAGTGAGAGATCTAATTGACCCAAAATATCTATCACTTATTATAAACCCACACATGGGGACGAAGACAACAAAATATCAATTACGATTGTTAAGTACTAAGACTTAATAATAATACATACATTTAATATATTATTTAGAATGACATGAGGTAACCATCGACCAGTAAAGTTCACCGGTTAAAGTTTACGAACGAAAGTTGAACTCCTTGAGAGCTTGTGACAAAGAAGTTCATTATAATAAGTTAACTATACGTTTTAAGTTCTATAATGGTTATGGTTTTGCTATAATTTAAGAAAATATTTTCAAATACGTATTTAATTTATAATCAATCAAAAAATATATTTTAAATATATTTTTCGTTTTTTTTAAATATTTATATTTTTTTTGTATTTGTTTCTTAGTAAGAACAAATAATGATATACGTTCTATGATATCATCTGATATACTAGATACTGTAAACATGGCACATACTACGTTAGTTTTATTTTATAAGCACATAATAATAACAATTAATTTTAGTTTATTTTTCTTAATAATCCTACCAGTTATATCAATATATGCCTATATTTATCTATAATTATTCGTATTATCATTTTATATTATTAAACAAATCAAACCATACCTTACTTTTTTCTCAATCCAAATTCATGCAGATAGAATAAATATTTAGTTAATTACTTCATTGACACACATTTCACAGATTACAAAATTATAATATTGTTCTATGGATTAAAAAACAATAATTAAAAATGGCGTCCGCGCGCCAAAACGTTCTCTTGTAACTGGTTGATTGGAGAATCTGAGTTACTTTAAATTCTGACTCCTACAATAAGTGGGGGCGTTATACATAATAAGGGCCTTTAAATATATTTTAAAATAACTTAAACTTATGTAGGGGTTATAAAGTAATAAGATTAGGCATATTATTACTGTATTACTGATACATAACCAAATCGTAAGACTTTTAAAAAATATTCGAGTAAGTAAAAAAAGATAAATTTGGTGTAACATTTTTAACAGACACATCATTAAACTATTATATGTACTTCAATTCAAGATCGTGCAAAGTTGGTGGCAGTGGGGTTTAGGGAAGCCATGCCAGGTCAATAATAGAATCCTTAATATTTACCCTAAATTATTATTAGAAATTAAAACATTAATTACCATGTGGCTTCATTCACTTCACTATATTGCTAGTTCAAGTATAATTTTACCATTCTTAATTTCCTCATTGCACCATTTACACTATTTTACACTACCACCCTCCACCTCCCATCCCATCCACCCCTTCCTTAAGATTATCATTCTGGTGCGTACAAATGTAAACCTGTAAATCTCAACAATGTATACCTATGTCCTTAGTTTTGTAATTATTCTTAGATTTCTTTTTTTCTTTATAATATTGTATTTTAGTTTCAAAAATTGTTAAGTTACTATTTCATTATTCCATTGGAAGAGCGGAGTACCCTGATTAAGTTAAAAAATAAATAAATATATATATATATCTTTGTAGCGTATTTCTATAAAGTTTTTTAAAATACCTAAGTAAATTTCAGAGCCTTGAATTTCATACCTAAAATTAAATACGCCTTATCAATTTTGGTTATTTAACGGTTTACAGTACTTAAATAGCTATGAAAAACACGAAGGAAGTGCAAGTGAATATAAAAAAATTATGTTTATTGTTTGTGCATGTACCATGGATAAAGTTACTGTTACGCCACCGTATTTGTTTTATATTTGTCACCGTAAAATTGTAAAAACCGTTAGATTGTAATCTATCTCGCGAGATTGTAAACTGTCGAAAGATTGTCAACTCAACATACTGCTTGGAATTTAACGTATTATTATTCGGTAGTTATATGAAATTGTTGGGAAGTAAAATTAATCTGTAATTGACCAAAGAAGTTTGAATGATAACTAAGTTAGTGTAGTACAATCTACCGAATACCGATAACCGATAACCGATAGATTACAATCTAACGGTTTTTACAATTTTACGTTAACAATTTCTTTGAACTATCTTTCTCTCCCTCCTATCTATACTATGGCAGAGCTATCCTTGTAAGTATTTTCGATTAAAAATTTGTATTCACAAATGAATAGACTACATGTTTTGTAAACAAATTAGTCTAACAATAGATTATGTCATGTGAACCGCTTGCCCTTAATTAGCTAATTACCGTTAACGCAACGTTGTCGATAAAATAGTATTCGGAATTTAGTTATCTAGAACGATGAGGTTATGCAAAACTTATACCAGAGGGCGTCACATACTTCTTAGGATTGAGGCAAGAACAGGCTTATAAAAATTGAATAAATTATATGTTCGCATTATAAAACTTTTATGGTTTATGTTTAGGTTACTTACTACAATTTCGAGAACTTGCTAACCGGCTCGTTGGTCTAGGGGTATGATTTTCGCTTAGGGTGCGAGAGGTCCCGGGTTCAAATCCCGGACGAGCCCGTATAACGTTTTGCTTTTTTAAATTTATTTTTTGATCAAGTTAATTAAATTAAATGCCTTGAAAGTGTTAGACTCAAAAATATTAATCAAAATAAAACACTTATTATGCCAAAGATTATTTATTAGGTTCTAAACATTGATTTATTTTACATAAAAAGTTATATACTGGTCATAAAGTAGTCATCAGGAGGACATGGATCATTAGTATCTATTGGTTTGTATCTGTAAATCTTGCCTCTTGTGCCTATAATGATATTTTTTTTGTTATCAAAAGCTAAACCTGTAATTTTGAAGCCCAACTGTCCTATCTTAACTGGTAAAATACTTCTGGTAAACAATCTAAATAAAGATCCTTTTACTGCTACAATGGCTTCGTCGTGGTTATTCAGTTTCAATATATATTTCAGCTCCCTAGAGAAACCTTTGTACTGTATAGGTTCATACAAATCTATTGGAAAGAAATACAATCTCCCGTCAACGTATTCATAAAAATCGTTCCCTTTACTGTCTAATATAAAGTTGTAAGCTTTCGGGATCTTATCGTATCTTTTTACAGCGGCCGAACCATTAACAAACTTGAATATTTCATGATTATGGCCCGTTGTAATATACATCTGATTATCTGTTTTGTCTATAAATATACTCCTGATGTCGTCATCACCGATTGGTCGTTCCACACTTATATCCGGTCTTGAATAGTCATAAGTAACTAAACCTTGATTCGTTCCTATATAAATTATATTGTTAGCCACATCGATTCCAATACATTGTCCAATATAATCATCGGCCACTGGTAGCTCCTTGATTCCTAAAGATCCGTGTTTCAAAATGTGAATTCCCTTTGTGTAGTTCCGTTTATGAAGTAGGAAGAATATATTATCTGTTCTTGGATCTATGACCATTCCTGTGGGGTAGCCGTCGATGGCAGCAATAAGGTGACGTTTATAATATTCATTACCAATCTTGATCCTTTCACATTTTTCAGCATAAATTGAAGCCAACAAAGCGAACAATACAATTGATCCATATTTTAACAATTTCATGATGAAACATGTCAATCCCTGAAAAAAATTTGAAAACATAAAGTTAATTAACGGTAATTTATTTTAGTTATTTAATATTTTCTTTAAATAAATTTGAATTAAAATCTTAATCCTTACTGATCGCTTAAGCAGTGATCTGAGTTTGCAATTATGTGGGCGACATCCGACTCTTTTAAAACAACCATTGTTATGTCACCGAACACCAGTTTGTAAATATCGTCTTTGGGATATAATATAGCGGGTGAATTATAAAATTTTTGTATAAAATGTAATGGGATTAACAGATAATGGGTAGAAGTACAATCTTGGTAAAATTAAGACTAATAATATATTATTGGATATTTCTTACGACAAAATTAAACTATTGCCCTCCTTACCTTTTATTTAAAGGTTTTTATACTTGACGTATATAAAGTAAGAACCTGGGGGCAGTTACACCAAATCCTGACATATGTTTACAAATATTGTTTTATAAATATCCGTTTCATAAGGTACATTTCAAGGAAAATGATTTTTGAACTAAAGCAGTTTAATATGTTAAGGTGAACACCATGTATAATAGGATCGCTAGAAAAATAGTGATGTAATAGTTTTAAAACATTCAATCTATTCTTAGATACAGGAAAAGTTATAATAACATGTCAGTCTGCCAGGGCCCTACGTTGCTGAAGTAATTTGGCGAGAAGAAGAATTAATAAAGGTAAACCTTTAGTCATTCATATTTGTATTTTATTAAATTTTATGTTTAATTTTAACTTTTCTAAAAAAATACTTAGGCATCCTATCTAATATATTATATGTATAATCTCGATAACGTTTATATTTTCTTTTTATGCGCCTGTCTCAATTTCTTTCATGTTTCAAAATCATATTGTTCAATGTTTTAATTATTTGATTTCTATAAGTGAATACATATTTATATATGGCAATGAATTAGATGAAATAAAACTACGATTTCGCATCACAAAGTTGTATTTAATTATTGGCACATTTCATATTTGTAAATCACGTCAGTCGTTGATATGTAAAAGCTGTCACCGTTAAAGGCTATGCCAGCCGGAATATAGTCTAAATCCATCATTTTCTTAGGAATTATATTATCCGGCCTTAACCAATACAATCCATCGTTTGATGCTAACACGACATCGCTGTCATCGTTAGTCGTAATCGCCCGAGCAGAGTTCTTAGGTATGCCCATGAATTCTATAGATTCTTGAAAACCTTTCAACAAAACTCTCACGTACTTGGAATCGCATTCATAGTAAATATTATCGTCACCATCTACTGCTAATATGTACGCACACGGGACATTTTCAACCCTTTCCTTTTCGTTACTAGTTAAATTAAACTTATAGACTTCGTTGTTAGGGAAGAACACCGCGTAGATATTATCTGAATGTCGTGGTTTAAACAGTTGGACAATGTCTTCATCTTTCATCGCTATAAAGTTGGCTCTGTCCGTTTTGTTTAATACATGCAGTCCATCATCACTTGCAATGTATACTCTGTCATTTTCGTAATCTACGGCTGCGGCTTGACCATTGACATTTTCAATTTTTATTGGTTCACCATTTCTTAAAATATATTGATCCATTTTAGTCTGTATTTCATCGTTTTGCAGAGTTTCCATATCAATTAACGTGAAATATAGGTCATTTGTATGAGAATTGAATGCAAGGTTTGTAGGTAAACCTTTTATCGTTAGAATTGCCGATCTAGTATAGTTCATTCGATGAAACTTATGTGAGCAGTCGTTTGCTAGTGCTGATGTTACAAACAGGAATATAAGTAGAGGCAGCATTTTTTCTGAAAAAAAAATATAGTTTTGGCATTACAACATTGTATCAATTATAGTTTCATGGATAATTCCATTAGTTGTTGTTGATGTTCTTCATTAGATTAATTAGGTTTACTTTTATCTCAGGTCAAAATGTTACACTGGAAAGTATGTTAATAGAGATAAACAACATAGCTTTATAATCTGTTTAACTATTAATGGGAAGAATTCCTATTCTTTCGAAAAGATATACTGCTAGTAATTTGACCTCAAAATTGTGATTCCTATGTTCCCGATAGTGTACGTAGACAATGCTAAGTAGACTATCGGATCTTTATCGTATATATATATAGTGTTTTTTTATTAAAATTAATTAGCTATAACTTATTTTTTTATAAAAAATAATTATGTTGTCATAATTATATAAAAAGGTAACATGTGTTTTAGAGGAATATTTATAAATAATACATGTACTTATTAGACGATGACGAGACGATCAATAATTGATCAAAAAATAATTATTTTTACTGTCAATATTGAAATATATAGATTACTATTATTGCGCCGAAAAAAAAACATGAATTATTGACGACACAATTTCGTTCTCCTGGTAAAATTTAATAACAATAACATCAGTCCCCACATTTTGTGAATTCTTTTTTTCTTACATTGAAAATGTTCAGTTAATCAGCTTTTAATTAAATAAAGGCGGGTTAAAATAGTATGCTTAAACCACATTCTTAATTTAAAAATATTTTAATACATGTTTCGTCTTATACTACTTAATTTTCATGCTAATGCTTACACAATAATGACAGGGATATGAGTATTTGTCTAGTTGCATATTTATTTAATTTATGAAGCACTTACTTGTTTAGTAGGACACAAACACCAATCACAGGGCCACAATTTACACTGATATCGTAACGATTTTGCCGTCACAGGCTAACGTAGTTCAATGCACTACAAAATGAGGTCGATCTAAAAAAATCGCGCAAAATATTAACGATTTCTCGTTTGTCAATACATTTACACTTTAGAAACAAGATAAACATTGCAAGTTCAATATATCTAGTTTTATAGGAAGGAAGGAAATGCGAATGACTATTTCCACTATACTGCGAGAAAATTATAATTTCCTTTTAGTATGTGGTAATATCAAGTTGGAGAAATCGGACGATCTAAATGTCGAACTAATTGTCTCGATTTTTTTTAACCTTCAGATTTTTATAATTATTCAGCTAGACATATGTAGTAGCATGTACATTTTGCTATTCATAACTCTGATACCCTGTTCCCCTTTTTGGATACTACTCTATATCATCATCCCATATTATCTGTGTCATTACTGCCCTCTCTAGGGTAAGTCAGAAATTTGGTTTTTTTGTCAGATGACTCTTGTGTTAAGCGGGTATTTCCATTTAAATTTTTGTTGACGTTTGAGCTATATGAATAATGTTATTAAAAAAAAACATGAAATTTTATTGAACCTAGTTATTTATTTCTAAGTACATGCTTTTCCATTTAATTCGATTTCTTTACAAACCGCGACTAGACAAACTTAACTTGTACAAAAGTCTTCGAAACATTTCTACTCTTTTGAATTTCGAATTTTTGGATGTTCCTTATATACAAATACTTTTTATTTTTATAAATTGATAGATATTAAACCTAATACGCGTGTAGCTGACCCAGCCGAAATTAGCTTTGCCAATTGAAAATTATCTCTAAGACATACTACATAATACTATATTAATAATGCTTCAAACAATCCGGTGAAATTGTCGGTTAACAATGAAAACCATGTAGGAACTAATTCTCTTCACGCATAAATGGATGTGCGTGTCGTATTCCTAGGTTTATTTTACGATTATATAACATCATTTCAATTTCAAATAAGATATTCAATATTTATTATACTAATGACAAATAAAGAGTATATTACTTTCTTATAATATAGGTGTATGGACAAGTACCGTGATACTATTAAAACTGAACGAATATTGGTTAATATTTTTCATAAATAAAAGACTTTTCATTGCTTATATTAATAAAAATTTTTATGTGGTTAATATGTAGAGAGAGATCCTTAGGGATCTATTTTTACACAATTTAAAATTGAAAACACAACTGTGGACCAACAAAATAAAAGGGATTTTTTTTTCCAAAATCCATATAATATTTTTAACATAAGTTGTTAATTTTTTCAGGCTTAGAAAGAATGATATAAATGTTCTTACATTTTTATATATTAACCTATTCACATATATAAATAAGTCATCTTTGACCGCGTTATCATCAATAAACTTTTTTCTAAGAATAATTTTATTTTGTTTGTGTCTAAGAATATATCTCTTAATATATCTTGGGAGAATGTTCAAGGCTTTTATAAGTCTGGGTTTTACAGTTTATATGAGCTCAAGTGATTCTTGCAAGATATTAATATAAACTTCATGATGTTTTACTAAATCAACCGTTCTTTGAATCTTATTTAACTTAATATTTAAAGCGACACATACAATCTGGGCTTACAAATAACCACGATCACGTCGGTGTCACCAATGTAGAGGAGGGAAGGTGTACTGTTCCTCCAACCTCCCCCTCCTAGGATCCTCGACTAGCTAACCATTGATTGGACGGCCCGAAGTTAGAAACAGTACACCTCCTTCACAATTTCTTTGTCCTTTATTTTCATGAAATAAATTGTGACTGGTTAAAACAATCCTAACTTGAAAATGAAATTTGCATTACAGCTGTTTATATTTTTATTATTATATATATTTAACTATAGGATTTTTTGTTATTTGACATATATTGTGTTATTATTTCTTTGTTCCAGAGATATGTGGGCATTTATAACGGCTGTATCTTATTTAGTAACAACAGCAAATTCTATACACGTATTTTCAGGACAGAAAAGATATAACTCAATATTTAGACCTGAAAGTATTATATTTAAATCAAATTACACAATAACAAAACTCTTAGTACCTGCCGATGGCGGATCTTACATCGATCACACTGATATACCAACGATTTTCTTTACCGTGTATGATCGAAATATACATGGAGAACATTGTATATACGTGCTGGAAGACTTTGCTGCATATGAGATCCTTGAAGGGGGCAGAGATTCAACTTCGGATTATGGACTTGATACAACAGTATATTTTGGTGCGAAAGACGGAGTTTATAAGTATGATCCAGAAACGTTATCGGCTAAGAAATTTGGCGAATTCCATGATGATATTATTCAGATTCAAAAGGCAAATGGATCAGATCTAATCTACTTTCTAACATCGCAATACAAATTGTATAAACTAGAAAATAATGGTACTAAAAAAACAAAAGTAAATTCAATACTTTGTGCTTTAGAATTTGTATTAGATACTTCTAACAATATCTATTATTTATCTTGTGATGATCGTATGCCACGAATTGTACAAAGTGATGGAAATTTACAATCATATCTTTCTAGTGTAACTGAAGACTTACAAAGTGTTAAATTTATACGACCTGCTTTTATAATGGATAGTGGTGTTCCATTTTTTGGCGATGGAACATTGTATATGTTGTATTCTAATGGGACATCTATAAAAAAAGATTTTTATATAAAAGAAACACCTACGGCTTTTAGTATTGATGCCGCTTTATATTTTGTAGCTGCTATTGACGGAAAAATTTATGAGTTTAATGTAATGGAAGTTCTTTTAAGAAATATGTTTGGGGTTTCTCTTCAATGGCCATCAGACCTAACCAAAATTATCATGTCGGTTATAGACACAACTAAAGAGGCCTCTCATTAAAATAAAGAAGACTTAGGCTTAAACGTTCTCTTTTTTATGTTAATGGAAAATAATGGCACGCATAATTGTGTATTATATATATTTTGGGTTAAAAATAAAAGATAATATTTTAGTACGTAATTTACATAGTTGATATAATCTTGCTTTTTCCTGAAGATTTAGGTAAGCAGCACTAGATCATACATTATATTCACTTACTTCGTAGACTTGCTCTCCTGTTTGCAGCTAAACTCTGTATGTCGTTAGTTTTATTGCTAAAAAATTCTTTCAATTCATCTAAAATCTCACCAAGGGCTAAAACTAAAATATTGTATTCGTATATTTTCTTGTCATAAGCATAGTATTGAATTAAAGCAGCTTCCATGCCAAATGCTGACGGGATAGCATCAAGTTTGAAATCAAAGTCAGAATTTTCACTGCTACCGTTTGAGTAAACAATGTAAGCAACATTATCAACCAGAACAGGAATGCCATCTTCTAGAATAAATGGTGGTTTTATAAGAGTGATTTTTGTAGAATTTTCTGGTAAACCCACTATGTCTTTTATGCCTTCTGTGGTCTTTACATAAACCTTCTTATCCGGAGTAAAGAAGTAAAGATTATTTGAGTAATCTAATACTATCTGTTGCGCATCAAATATATCTTCAAGTTTACTTTTATCATTACCATTATTTTGGACTTCATAAACTGTATGATCATCAGTCAAAATGTATAAAGTATTACCCTCTGCTATGTGTGCAATACCAATGATGCTGTCAGTTAAAGAACCATATTTTACAGCTATTTGCTCATCCTCTTTGTATGTGTAGATACCATCACTAGCTGCTAAGTATACAGTTCTGCTATTGTCGCCAGAGGAAGCTGCATCTCTTCCATTTTCTAAAATCTTCTTGACTTGTCCATTTTTCAAGGTATACAAACCCTGATACGTAGGTTTTCCAGCTTCATCAATATCTGCTTCAACGAAAAACACTGTAACGTTACTTTCGTCTTCATCAGAATTGGATTCGCTAGATTTGTTTTCTTCAAAATTAAGCGAATTTAAGGGTACAACTACGCTTATAATGTCATGGCTTCCTTCGTATTTAAGGAAGTTCCGTAGAAAATATTCTTTTGTTATTGTTATTTTCTCATCGTCTTCTACAGAAGTAGGAGCGCCTGAAATGAGGCCTACCAACAAGAAAGCCGTGAAGATTTTCATTGCCATCTTAATTTCTGTAAATAAATTTTCAAAATTAATTTATACATTTCAGGTTTAAACGTAGTTGAGACTAATAATACGCTCTATCTTATTCCAATCAGAAAACCAGCTTGTTCATGTTTTAATGTATAAAAATATTTTTCAAAAGAATGTTATTCATTGTTTTTAAATATCTAAGAACATTTTTGTTTTGAATGATCAATTATATTCAAAGGTGAAATGTCAGATTGATAACAGTTCAATGGAGATATTTTATATTAATACAATGATTATTATTTTAGCAAAAGGCCATAATCAACAGTAGTTATTATAATGGTATATATAATTAAAAGAAGTAAAAAAAGTACGTTATTACGTACTTTTTTTACTTCTTTTTATTTTTATTTTTATTTTTTTTATCTTCTTTTCTTTTTATTTCTTTTTCGTTAATCTTCTTGTTAACAAACTACTTAAAAGTAAATGTTACCTACATAAAAACCGTTGGTTTTATTTATACTTCTTTTTGTTTGTCTATGTATCAATAGTACGCACTATTAATGAAGTACTAGATATGATTAGTTTAATCACATTTAATGCAATGCATACGAAATCATCCCTGTTAACATTTTGTTACAAAGACGGATCGACTGCAATGTTTCTGGATTTTTCCACTAGTTAGAGAACTTTTCAGCAGGCTGAAATGTGATTTATAACCGTTTCAGGAGAGGGTCAATCACATATTAGAAAATCGTAATTTACAGAATGTTACCCTAGTTTTCAGGACGCTGAAACATTTTTTCAGACAGTTTCGTTAAAAATGTCCTCTTTATTTGTTATAGAACTCTTAGTAATAAATTATGTTATATCAACAACATAAATTATCTCTTAATCCAGTGGCCCTACAACACTAAATTGGTCTTTGCCTCAGATTGCATTCTCATTTTATTATTTTTTAGACAACTAGGTGATCAGCCTTCTGTATCAGATACATGATGATACGACGTTTGCTTTCACCGTAGGAGCCAGTGCAAATTGTGCAAATAGAAACAACATTCTATTGGTGCACAGCCGTGATTCGAACTCACGACCTTAGTGCTGAGCATCGGACACTAAAGCCACCAACGTAACTCTTATTTTATCCTACAATCGCCAAATGAAATATGCATAAAGTAAAAAATGGTATCCCCCTGAGTATCTTACGTTTTCCGAACGTCCTAGCTCTGGGCTCCTCGGAACAGAAGACCAAAGGTTAGGTCTTTACCAAGGGCCTAGAAACTTGAGTCCCATGACCCTAAAAAGAATTCTAAACTAGTCCATAGTTGGTTTCTCCATGTCGTTTACAAACACATAGTAATCGTGAATCATAGGCTAAATGCCGACGTAATGAGTAAAAATCCTCTTAATATAGTACTTAATATCAAATATAATCTATTTTAGAAGTAATAAAAAATAGTTATGAACTTACCCACGATCACTGATGAAATGGCAATTATAAAGCTATCGTAAGGAAATAAATAGAAGTCGCTTAAGTCTTATCATTTGTTTATAAAACGGTGTTAATATTATCAATTGGTCATAAGGTCATACGTGGGTAACACTGAAAATGTTTAGAATTGGCCAGTTAAAGAAAACTTATCGCTAAAGAAAACTTATCGCTAAAGAAAACTTTTTTGAATTTCAATTTTAGAACTCTTTAGTAACCTAATGTAGTATATTGCATTCATTTGTCATTTGCGACCATGTGTAGCGAGGAACGGAGATTACTTCGAAAAACAATGAAAGTATTGGCATCTTTCTACATTAAGCCGTGTTTCATTTTCTAAACATTTTCAGTGTTACCTAGGTATAATGGCATATTCTATGTTGTTGTATGAATTAATTAAGTTCAATCTGACTCATGACTCTTGAATAATCTTATTATAGCGTGAATTGTAAATTAAATGATAGGTATTTTCCCACAAATTTCATCCGAGATTAAAGTAATTATATCGTATTTATAAATTCCCGCAGATTGAATGCAAAAAGCTTTCAGAATGCCATCAGTTTCTATATTACAACCTGAAAACATACTTGTTCCATTTAAGTGAATGTACACCGTTCTATTGTAAAAATTCCAGATGTTTCTTCTTCTTTTTCTTTTGCATCTGCATTACTGGAGGTTGGCCGTCAGTATTGTGAAGCGTTTCTTGTCCTGTGCAAGATGCAGCAACCATTGCTCTCTCGTAGTCGTAATACCCGTCCACTTCCTAACGTTACGAAACCAAAATCTTTCTTTCTAACATCACGCCGTTTACCCTGGATTTTACGCATTATAATAAATAAAAGATGGTGGTTGCGGTTTTATTACAGTCACTTAAGTGGATTCTGGCAGGGACTTTATTTTATCTTCTGTGCAATATTCAGGATCAAACAGTCGTATACATTTAAATAAAACACTATTTTGACCGGATTGAAGTTATGTATTATTATAAATTTACAACTATTTAACATAATTTTAAATTTATCCGACGTTTCGCGTGCTCAAAATAGTGTTTTATTTAAATGAATAAAAGTTATGTCAATCAAAGACAATACTATAGTCGTATACATTCTTATTAGGGGTATACATTATCTTCAAGAAAAAAAAACAATATTATCTTCAGCTAAAAATAAAGCATTTTATGATTTTATTTCAATATTCATATTTTGTTTGCCGCCAGTAGCTGCAAAACACACCATTGTGACATGATCAGTGGAAGATTTTTTCCGTTAAAAGCTTTTTGGATTTTGTCATTTGTAATATAATAGAACATAGATGTGTTTCATTTCCATAATATCGGCATAGACAGAGAGCACTTAGATTCACTTGAGTCATCATTGCGGAAGCCGTCCAGTCGTAAAAGGATAAATCTCTTCACAATTGTGGTCCCCTTTGTACATTACGTCTTGTTTCGAGTATAAATTTCGGGATTGTTAATAAACTAACCTCTGCTTTAAAGGTGGGAGCGGCCACTCGGCCCACCACCAATAATACCATGAAGACTTTTGATTTCATTGTTTCTGAAAATTAAAACAATTAATTTTTACTTTTATTAGTAAATAAATTGTATTTGCCTTGTTAAGCATAGCATGAACATAATAAGCTTTTGGAGTTAGTATCATTAATAGACTAGTAAACGTTATGATAAAGACTATGTTCTGTCTCTGTCAACATTGAATGTTTCTTTCTTTATTTAAAACCGGGTATAAATTTACATTTGGACTTACCGATGTGTACTTATAATGAAAATATTATTACATATTAATATAATTACATAGATATTATCTATCTTTGACCTTTTACTGAGAAATGAACAGGTCTTTGATGATATCAAACTTTGTTAATGGATTTGCATCGGCTTGCTTTATTGCCGACAACAAAATATAGGCGCGTAAGATGCTCAGGATTATTAATATAGAAATAAATACAAATAATAACTAAAAAAAACTTTATTTATAAAATAAAAATATCTCAATTATACATTTTCATATAATTCAACATATAAAAATTCGTATATTCATTTTAAGGCAACGTCATGGGTTTATCATATATTTTATTTTTAAAATAATATTATGTAAAAATGTCAAGCGTCAGCCATTAACAGCTTGAGATTTTTACGAAGAAAGCAAAGTTGTATTTTACACAGATTTGAAAAATACGATTTTGGGCAATTTTAAATCGTATTTTGCAAAATATATATGAAACATTTACGTATAATGTGCCATAGCCAAGCGGTGTCTCTTAAACAATTACAAAAATTAACTAACTTATACTACTGAAGGCAGTTTTTAATTTCCTAATCGTATAATCATATTTAGCCACAATACTGCGTCGATCGAATTTGGCATCGATTATTTAGGAATTATTATCGTATGCGCCTTCAATCAGCTAACAAAACCTGAGTAATTTTTTTAACAAATTTTACTATCTTTAAGTAAATATAAAAAACAGCAGAAAAAGGGCAACACTCAATTAAAATTGATCCAAAAACAAAAAATAATCAACGGGCTGTTGCGTATAACAACAATTTAGAATAATTATTTCACAGCAACACTTGAGCAAATGAAACAGAAAAACTAACTTAAAATGAATTCTTTTACGAATTTAGTAGTCTTCATTAAGTATTTAAATTGTCTAAAAACCGATATGAGATATTATAATGAAAATAACTTCCAAGAAAATAAATGAAAAAGAAAATGAAAATTCAACGACAGTGTCCGTAAACTAATTATTAACATTAAAATAAAACGCAATAATTCGACAGTCTATAGACTTTAGGAATGTAAACACGTCAAGACAAACGACAATCAAAACGAAACCTATTCAAATAAGCAACAAAATGACGTTCAAATTAAGATAATTTTAGGCATCTTCAAGATGGAATTATATAACAATTTAATTTTGTCGTTCAAAGACTAAAGAACTAAGGTAATAAAGAAATAGAAAAAGGCAACGTCCAGCTCACTTGGAGTGAACAAGGTTGAGGAACTCCTCACGAGTCTTGGGGTCGTCACGGAACACGCCCAACATCGTTGAGGTCACTGTCTTACTGTTTATCTTCTGGACACCACGCATCACCATGCACATGTGCCTGAAAGACAATATAAAGAAATTAATAAAAGCAGTTATGGTACCTGATTTTTTTGTATAATGTGTTGTTTATTGAAGTGAAACTTCTTTAGGCGCAGAGGGTAAATTTTTTACGGAACGTCACGAAGATGTGCAGCGTTTTTATCGAAGAAAAGAAAGAGAGAGCGATTGAGACCGATTGAGAGAGAGTGGGAAAGGTGAATCACCTTATAGAAATACTATATTTAAAATTAAAATTTCGTAAACAGAATTTATGAAAAATTTGTATTTTATATTTTATGCAAAATAATTTATTGAAATCTCAAATGACGAATTGTAAATTAAAATGCCAAGTGTTTTTATTATCAAAGAAATAAATGTAAAAAAAATAGATTTATTATTTGTATGAATTTTCGACACTTTTAATATCTTAATGACAATTAAATTCATTAAATTCCTAACATATCTCCCTTTTTCCCTCCCTCTAAGTCTTGGAAATATAAAGTTTTGGATTTGTATAAAATAAATGAACAAGAATTAAAAATTAGTTTGCCAAAGATGTTTCACTTCTGACTTGTGTACTTTGTACGAACGCACTTTTTTTTCTATACTATCTATTGATTTCAGTATGAGTGGTAAATTATAGGGTTGATAGTCGTTATAACATGTATAAGCCATAGGAATACTAAAAATCTAATAACGTCAAACGAAGAAATGATAATTATTAAATCAAAAGCAGTTGGGCTAGCTACTTAGATTGGCTAACATTGGCCTGCATCTACTCTACAAAAATCAACAATGTGTGGTTCAATTCCTGAGGGTCAAGTCAAGGTCAGGCCCTGGACCGATCCAAACAATATGCAGCTAGGATAGACTACTTACACTCCTTCGATGACGACAGCTACACCAGCAGGTCTCACTGCTTGAGTGACGGCCTTCGCTATCTGTTTAGTCAGACGCTCCTGTACTTGAAGCCTTCTGGAGTAGATCTCCACAATTCTGTTGATAACACGTTTTATGTGAGTGGAGGAGCCATTTTTATAATTGTAGGTGTTCAGATTTGTGTTGAACATTGACCAACTGCTGACATGGCTCACGTGGGTATTCCATAGAATAATAATATAATATATGTGTGATTAGCTGTAATTAGTATTTATGATGTTGTTTTATAAGAATAAATGAGATTTGAATAATGCTTCCTCTCAAAGTGGCAGACTCCTTCAATCCCTTAATTATTGTGAACCTTAACCTTTGATCCTACCCGTAGGGCTCCGTCTGTCACCTTAGGTCTCTTGGTGCAGACATCCCGTACTTATTTATATATTCTCTATTTATGTCTTAGTGTACATCTGTAGGGCTTAGGGATCCGTAGGGTTGTCAGGTGGTTTCCCCTCTCATATATTTAGTTAGTCTAGTCTAGTCTAGTGCAGCATACATACATATAGGTTTAACCACACATTCACTTAACTCGCGACTAATAAGGGAGATAAAAATGTATGTTTATATGTACTTTATATTCCTAATAACAGGAGTTATACATTGACAAACCATAAAAGCTATATAAGCTTGTATAAGTTTATTTTTCCGTTACTACAGTACAAGAATTATTTTAGGAAATACTACGAAGCCAAGCATTCTGGAGATTATTTTTAAGAATGTTAAGAATAATAACTCACCTTGCAAGCTTGCTAAGTCCAAGAATCTTGCCCTGCGGCAGGTATCCGATAGAGACTTTTCCGTAGAAGGGCACCAAGTGATGTTCACACATAGAGAACATCTCAATATCCTTTACTACAACCATCTCGTCTGTGTCTTCGTCGAAGATGGCATTGTTTAACACCTCTGAAATTGTGCAATGAATTCATGGTAACTGTTTTTTTTTATAGAGGAAAAGTTTGTATTCTTTGTATAAAAAATACAAACTTTTCAAACAAAAATCACCGCTGGAATGCTACATTATCCCTAAGTAATGCTATATTTATTTCCAAATTTCATATAAATATTTAAGATTTGGCATTCTAATAAGGAGGGAGCTTGTAGTTTATTGTTTATCAGAATGCCAAATTGTAAAATGACTTGAGCGCGACCGCTGCTGTGAAAACCGCTGTGAGAATTCGAAAAGTGAGTTACAGAATCGCAAGGCAGATTTAAAGGAAAAGCGAGTGGGAGCTGAGCTGATTCATTTTTTTTAAACTAATAACTGTGTTATTTATGTCAACCACTTTCTAGTTTTATGTGAGTGGTACAGATGTGCCAATTGGTGATATACTCAAGACGCATTTAGCATAATACAAATTTATAAAGAACGTAGAAAATTAGAAAGTAATATTATATATATTTAACCATTATGTTAAAAAAAAAGTCATATTCATTAAAAAATCAATTTCTTAAGAAATACCGGATAATAAACATTTATTTTAAATATAATATTTTTTAAAGGTCACAATTAAGTATTGCTTTTATTGTAGATCTAAAGAAAAAAAACACTGAAAAATGTCTGTACAACACAGTTACTCGTACCTTCTAAACTTTGGTCGTATCCTTTAGTGAAGAATAACATGGCTTTGGCAGCTCTTTCAGGAGTCTTGAGAAGACCATCTCTTTCTGGATCTTCTCCCAATCCTGTAAAATTATTAAATAAACTTATAAAGGCACTAAAATACCTTAAAAACCATAGTTATTTTAAAGATATATACGTATAACATATACAGCTCATATAATTTTAGCGATTTTATTTTACTCGACGTACCACATGTTCTTGTATCTCACTGCTGTAAATCACTCGTAACTTCAAGTAAATAATGTAATAAATTTGCTTTAATATCAGTAAAAGAAGATTTATTACAATGCGCAAAAGACATGTCAACATACCAACTTTTATGATAGATATGTCAACTTACCCGTGAGCAAGAGCCTGTAGGAGTTAGCCATGTCGGGGAGGAGAGCCTCCCGGGTGGGCGGTCGGTGGTCCAGCTCCAAATCATGGTGGAATGTGCATTTTTCGTGACCTGAAACAATTGAACATAATTTTAAGTGAAAGTACACACAGTCTATGAAGTATCTCCTAATATTCTATTTCACCGATCATAAAACAAATGACAACTAACGACAATCCGTAGCTTGCTGTACATATGCAACCAAACCAATGACGCCTTGTAACAAGAGAATAGTATAAAGAAAAAATAAAGTGCGCGAAGGGACCGCGCGGAAGAAGTGAAACTTCGTAATGTGAAAATGAAAATTGGAAGCATTCACTCTCGCTCTGTCTCTTTCTATTCCCCCTCTCCAGGAGCGTTAGACGTTAAACGCTGTCGTTAGACTCTTACTCTTCTATTATGGGTTGATTTTGGCACTAAACTCCAAGAATTACGACTCGAAATCAGTGCCCACGCTAACCAGTGCCCGTGTAAATAACTAATGGTTAAAGGCAGAACTGGGTGAAGTGTTGCTTCGAATAAATTCGATAAATAATATAAACAGAATACGCTTTCGAATATTCAATCACGGAGAATAACACTGATTACGTCTTCATGTAGATTTGCTGAAAATTATTACCAGGCGATAAAATTGTTACTTGTTAACAAAATGAAATACATTACGGAGTGATGTTTATGCAGCAGGAAACTATATAAAGAAATGTTTGTCCTTTTAATTTGTTCGGGATACAAACCCACATAATAATAATAATAAAGCCCGTTTTATTTCCAATCATGATAAAAACAAATTATAATACACAGCTTAGATTATTTTACATTTTTATACATATTTTTTTTCTTTTGCTTGTTATTCTATATCCTAGCTTCCTTAAATAATAATTCAATGGAATATATTGACTTGTATCTGTCAAAAACAATCGGTGACCAACCAGTGGAGTTGGCCTAGTGGCTTCAATGAACAACTCTCATCCCTGAGGTCATAGGTTTGAGCCCCGTGAACCAGTGAAATTTCTGTCTATTTAACACTCACTCGTATGGTGAAGGAAAAACAAATGATTACGAAACCGATACAGAAAACTGAGGTCCAGACCTAAAAGGTTGTAGCGCCTTTTATAATAAACCAGGCTTATAAAACACTTTTGAGTGGGAATTGACGCAATTTACAGCACTAGGATTGTTAGTCATGCTATACATTATTTAATGAAAGTCCTTTTCGATGATAATGAAGATGCATTTTTATCGACAATGATAAATACATTAAAACAGAAAGTTTAAACATTTAAGTTGGCGCCTGCACCGAATATGTATCGCAATACAGCGAAAAAGAAATGTTTCTATTTTCTTTTTAATAATTTTTATTATTTTAGTTTGAATACCTAAGTTACCTAAAAAGTTAATTTCATATTTAGGATAAGAATAATAATATGTTAAAATTTTTTTAAACATATATTTAGGATTCAACATACCCCTGCTTGTTTCAGATACAGGGCTGCGCAAATACATTTCCATCTCGGATATAAATAAAAACTAAATTTCCTACCTAAGTGGCAGTGTTATTTTGACATATAAAACACCAGCTGTGCCCTGCGGTTTCGCCTGCCTTGCTCATAAACGCGTAGTACTTGAACATTATTTTGTAGCAGATTAATTTTAGAATACAACATTTACTTTGATACAAAATTTACATTGATGTCAATTGTCATTGCTCAAAAGTTAAATGCTTCTAATGAAAACGTATTTGTGTTTGTTGTAATAATAAATTTGTAAAAACATCTATTAAAAAAAAAAAAAAAGGTCACAAAATATAACTACTTTGACTATGTAAAACAAAAAATATTTTTCTAATTCTAACTAATAGATTCAGACACTATCCTGTTCATCGGAACGTATGAACTTCAGCTTTATAATATTAGAATTATTGGAACGAAGTTCCTTATCGCGCGTTGTAAAAGGGGGCTAGACGGAAAAAATTCTTACGAAAAGTTGTCACGACACTTTTTTGCTATTTGCTATTGTAATACACCGGTTCTCGTCCGATCACCGAAGTTAAGCAACGTCGGGCGAGGTCAGTACTTGGATGGGTGACCGCCTGGGAACACCTTGTGATGTTGGCTTTTTTTTTTCGTCGTATGATTGGTGTCGAGAAAATCTATCATACTGTTATGATACCAATTAACATATAAATTAATCGAAAGGAATTTCGTTCCATCCGGGTGTCCCTTGACACCTCTAAAGTTTATTATTAATAAATTCGACGTGAAATACGACGTAAAAGATTTAAGATTGAATGTAGCATATACGAAATGTTTATTGAACCACAGTTGAGTAATTTCCACTGATACATAACAATTGCCTTTGAATGAAGTAATAAAAATAAATTACACGTAGAATATACTCGTACTCACTTTCAATTATAGACTCTTTACATGTCGAAGACCGTGTACTAAATCAACTTAGACTAAAAATTAGTCTAGATTTTTCTTCTTTAAGCTTAATAATGAGATGTATTTTACATCTACCCTAGCGAATCACGGACAAAGAAAATTAAGATAATAAATTGTCTTTTTTAACAAAGTAAAAATGTATTTAATTTTTTTTAACTCAACATATTGTATACCTTATCATATAGATCTTGATATAATATATTTTAGAAATACTTATTTACTTATCGGAGTTATATTTTATGCATTGAAAGGCGATTATAAGTAGCTTGGACTCTTTTATAATTCTGAAATTTTTGTTTATTTTTAGGAAATGATCAAGCATTTTATCTTATGCTTATAACCATAAATTAAAATTATAAAAAATACACGTCAATGATAACCTCCTTCTTCGGTATTTTAGATCTCGCTCAATTAAGATATATATTATCATTAAGATTAAATCAAATTCAACACTGTACGTATCAATTGAACTATATATGAACAAAACCATTTTTTAACATTGCATTAAACTAGTGTTAGAATAAAATATAGTTTGTATGTAAGAATAAGCAGAATAACGAACCAGGTGTAGTCGAAGTCCGTGGCGTCGCTGGTGTTCCAGGAACCTCCAAATTTTCTTCAGGATCATTTAAGTGAAAATTCTTAAGTGCCTCTGGCACCTTCTTGTATTTACTAACAAATGATCCCTTACAAACATCACCATTCTCTTTATCCTCGTTTTTTATTGATCGCGAACTAATTCTTCGAATTAGAGAGGACGGTGGTACGTCGGTGGTGTCTTTTCCGTTAACAGTCGTCATTTTAGTACATCAAAGTCTAAAATGTGAACAATTTGTTAATTTATTTTTCGAGTATGTTATACACGTGTGGATTGCGCCGCGTTTCTTTTAGAGTGATTATGTCCATTGGCCTATCCACTAAGGTTATCTTGGGACATGTTTCGCCAACATGTTGATAGCCTTAAATTTGCTTCCGAGTTTCAATTACTATGTTATTTATTGTGTAGATAAAGTGTAATGGAACGAAATAAACATCGGACATACATCTAAATTTCGATAGACTATTTGCAAGTGTTGTAATGTTTTTAAAATCAGTTTCCTTGCTTGTTTATTTTCTATACATGTGTAAGCTAAGATATTCTTTTAGAATAGCTTTATTTCAAATCAAATATTACATAGATTCATTCGATATCGTTTTTGTTTTAGCGTCTTGACCTTCTTTTTATTTGTGTATTAACAAAGAATGTTAAAAGTTGTTAATTATTTCGCATTAATTATTGTAAACTGTAGATATTATTTACGTAAATGCTACTTACACAATTAATTAGCGGATATAATTGGAATCATACACATGTCAGTGAGGGGTCCAGTCTTTGTACCCTTATCTGTTTTATGTTGACATAATAGGTCGTTTGATTCCGCACGATTTATTGCGTTTTACTCGAGAAAGGATTAAACAGAATGTATGAAATTAATAAATTATGGTTGATAGGTCGATAAAGCTGTTGTCTTTAGTTATCGATACGGAACTTGGGCTGAGATTGTGATGCGTTCCCCTACTACCACGATTGAATTTTGTATGAAAAATCGATCTAAAACTTTTTCCGTACATATTATAATAATTGTGTTATTTACCGGGAACGATTCAAGGGGACCACACTCTATATAAAGTTATCCTTTAAGAACGTAATAAAGAACCCCAAAAACTAAACGTTGATCAAAGTGGTTCGGACAGTGTTCACACAAATATGTATTATATCACATTTCACAACATTATTTTTCTTTATAAATATGTAGGTATTTAAATTAATTATAATAAGACGCTGATGGATTTTTAATTGCATATTTTATGTAAATCTTTGTTCTAATTGTAGTTTTACATTAAACAAAAAGTCCGATGATAATAATTTTATGTTATCTAAAGATAACTGCATTAATTACCGATTTGTTCCAAAACCGGTTCTCGGACGAGAGGAAATATTTAATTCAATGTAAACACATTTTACTAACGTCGATTAAAACGGTTTAAGCTATTATTTAAAGAGATATAAAACCGATACATGAGTAAATAAAGGTTAATTGCCAGTTGTTGAAGTTTTTTAAACTTAATTATTTACTGACCAATTATTTAAGAATTCTTCTAATGGTTTGAGGGTCACGCGTTTGATTAATAAAAGCTACATCAAAAATATACATTATTAATATATGTAGTTTATTTAATTAATATTTTTAGTATGTTTAATATTATATTATTAAAATAAAGAATTATTTAATTATTCGATTTATAATATTAATAGTAATAATATCCGGACAGTCGATTTGCGATTTGAAAGCTAAACGCGTTAAAATTCGGTAATTTATTACGTACGCTTTTGGCGTAAATAAAATACTTCATATTAGTAATTAATATACCAACGACGCAGGAATAAACTTGTATATTAAACAAGTATCAAGAGAGGAATGTTAAGCGTGAAGTTTTCGACCTCAAGGGTATCTGGGTCAAGTTAACTTAGTTATTAAAACTAAAACTTATTGACAATGTAATACAAAGTCAATGTAGTATTGAAATTGAAAGATCGTGAGTTGACTAGAACAGGGAATTTAAGTGTTACGAAATAATGCTGATACAAGCATGTAATTTGCATCTGGCAATGTGGCTTAGTGGAAGTAAGATAATTTAAAAATCGAATGTTTAAATAATACATGTAAAAATATTCGATTATTCAAATTTTGGTGTGTATCTGTGATCTTTATTAAGTGTTTACGTTTATGACAATGTTTATGGTATTATTCCATTGAGATTTAAAAAATAAAATTATCGTAGGTATTCGATATTTGAATCGGGCGCTTTCGCGGTATGTTTTAAAAATTACTATCATCGCTCACCATGTTAATTTAACAAGATCGTAAATTTTTGCATATGCTAAAAAAGTAGCTATTTATTGATAACCAATAGGTAGAAAGCTTGATAAGAATAGATAACACTCAGTAAGCATGACTGTAACTCAAGCAATAAGATGGGTAGCAAAAAATACACGTTGAATTGATAACCTACTCCTTAGATTTTTTGAAGTCAGTTAAAACCCGATGCGAAATACAGTTTAGATTCTGTAAATTAACGTTTTTACTTGACTGAGTTGAGACTCATTGATTTCTACGTCAAATTCGTCTTGGGAAAGCGGATTAGGCGTAGAAGCGAGATACCCACTTTCGCATTTAACAACCCTTATAATACGGATAAGGTAGGGCAAGATATTGTGCTCATTTCAAATTTTTCGATATTTACAGGCAAATAATCTTGAAAAGTATCAATGTTCTCGCTGTACGCAATAGTTTACGTTAGTTCGATTTGATTCGATCCGTAAACCTTACCGCCTTTATGGCTTTACATTTATGTATTTAATTTTTATGTTTTATGGTGACAATACTGGACTTAATTAATCTATGAAGTATAAGATGAACTTGCAAAACATACTAGAACTCAACAAAATCACAAGTTGGTGTTATAAAAACGAGGTTAAGTAATATTACAACTACATAACAAATAATTCAAGAACTTTACAAGAGTCCTAGTCAGCGGAGTATTGAGCCATATGAAATATTAAATCCTTTCAAAAAATAGTATTAGTATGTGCATATTAATAAAAAAGTCTGTGTAATGTATTCCATCTCATTCTTTTACACGTTCAATCCTACAGATATACAGGGTGGGCCATAAAGGCGTTGGCGATTTAATTCTTCAATTTCTCGGAAACGCGTGGCGCGGGGCAGCTGCAGGATATGTTGTTAGCTGCCCCGCTTCCTGTAAATTTAGTCGCCATGGAGCCGTACACGGAAGCGCAGCGTGCTTTTTGTATCCGAGCGTATTACGAAAACAATAAATCTGTGATTTCTGCACGTTTGTATCGACATGAACACGGTTTACGCGATTTAAGTGAAGTTCCAAGCGCCAATGTGATACGGAAATGGATCAGAATGTTCGAAACAACCGGCTCAACAGTACCAATTACGCCTAGTGGTCGCCCAGCTTCTGCAAGATCAACCGACATTGTGGAGCGAGTTCATGTTTCAGTTCAGGCAAGCGATGACGGTTAGAGCTAACAATTATTGCAACATGATAAAAGACTTTTTGGTGCCAGCTTTGCAAGAACTTCAAGGCAATACCTCGGGGATGTGGTTTCAACAGGATGGGGCCACATGTCATACGGCTAGGGTATCCATAGAGCTGCTGAAAAATGTGTTTCCCGGAAAACTCATTTCGAAAAGGGGGGATATTGAATGGCCACCACGTAGCCCTGATCTCTCTTCATGCGATTATTTTCTATGGGGCTACTTCAAATCGGTAGTCTACGAAAATAATCCGACCAATTTGGAGCAGCTGAAGATGAATATTATTCGGGAAAGTAGCAAAATACCGAAAACAACTTTTAAACGAGTTTTCCAAAATTTGCGACTTCGGTTCCTAGAGTGCCAAGCAGCCGAAGGAGGTCATTTGGACAACACTATTTTTAGGTCTTAAAATTCCTGTGTTTCTAGTTTTTAAAAATACAAATATATTTTTGTTATGTCTCGTAGTTCTTTTTTAATTGAATATTGAAACCGCCAACACCCTTATGGCCCACCCTGTATATGTTTCTCTCTTTCTACATAACGCCTCAACTTTTCGTGTTACACTTGATATACCCAACGTTTAAGCAGATGGCTTATTAATATTTTATCCTTGTCTAACTTAGAAAGAATACTGCATATTCCACTTAAACTTGACTCGACTGTCGGAATTTAAAATCATAGATTAGTATTCAGAATTCGTTCAAAACTTCTTAGCTAAAATCACTTTCGATTTCTTTTCATTCGGCTTACTACTTGTTGATTTTTCTATTAAGTAACAAAAGCGATATTTTAAAATACTTGTGTTTTGAATAAGGATAAAAGAGATGACCTTTGATGACCCTTTTGAAATAAATTTGGAAATCAGAAAAGAATGATCGGTTGTTGACCTTACATCGAGTTGCGTCGACGGAAAAATACAAAAATGTCTTTAAATAGCCATCGAAATCAAAAACCACGGAAAATAGATTTAAATATGTTTGTATTCAACTAAAATTTATCTTCAAAAGTCGTGTTAGGTCCTAACCTAAAAATATTACGTATAGATGCTATAATATAATAATAGGCTGAATCCGTATTAATATTTTTATTAAGTATCAAAAATATTACGTACAGATGTCTGTACGTAATATTTTTGATACTTAATAAAAATATTAATACGGATTCAGCCTATTATTATCATTTTAATCACGATTATTAAAATAAGATATTGACGCGTATTCAATTCGATTAAAAGATATTGTTATTTATTTAATAAGTTTAACATTTAAACGTAGAATCTAGTTATAAAACAGAATGTAACCAAACAATAATATTGTTATTTATTATCAATATTTTTCTGTTATACGTAATATGCATATTATGCCAACATTATTTATTTGCAAATCTATGAAGTACTAAAGGAAATAAACGGCTAAATTATAGGAAAAACGTTAATAGCTTGTTGCTAATTGAACAGAAACCTGTTGTTCTCACGAACATTGAAGGATGGTATATACTATTACGCGTTCATCATTAGATAAATTGCAAAAGTGATATATTAATTCAAATTAATGTAACGGGACCAATAATATTCTTGTATTTCGACCTAAATAAAAAGTTACTCAGTGATATTAGAAGGGTTTTTGAAATTAACGTATGACGTAGGTACTCGTATATCGAAGTTTGCAAAAGATGTACTTACTTTATTTCAAAGTAAAGGTATATCAACATATGTTATGGTAAATGGCCTAGTGGTTTCTTGTGACTTGAGGTGTTTCAATTTCTTAACAATGATTTTTACTTTCTATGAGAACACTTGCTAGGCGAACATTGTTAGAGAACCGGCAAGTCTTTGATCAAAAAAATTTACGCGTATCAGCCACTGAAGACTGATCACCTACTTGTCTTTGAAACAAATGCTAGGACATAGGACTTTAGATCCAAATAATATTATTATTCATTACAGTACCAAAAATAGTGTAGATTACTAAGAACATTACAAATATAACAAAAAATTAAATACACTATATACTAATTAGGTGCAGTGTTTTTAAGTACATAACTGATTTAATTCGTACTATGTCCTTGTTTAAAAGTGAATGTTTTGTCCTTAGTAACTTTAACTTTGAAACCGAAATGGCCGCAAACACGAACTATTTAAATGACATTCCTATTAAAAACTCCGATTTATGTACATTGCCCGTTTTTATGTAATACGCAACATATGAAATAAACCATTTAAAAACGTATAGAATTTTTTTTTTGATGGTGTTTTGATTATTTCACAATAATTGTCCGACCGAACTTGTTGTTGGGAATGGGCCTTATAGTCCCGACTTATCCCGATTGAAAATAAGACAATTCATTCTTGCTTAGGTAATTCGTTTTCTAATCCGCTGTTTCCTTCACCGGTTGCTTGTTACAGGGGCAACAGAGGCGAAACAAAGAACGCTTTAGTGACCACGGAAAACGATAAAAAACGCTGACAATATCGGCTCATACGTCGTGAGAGCTATTGGCGCAGAGATCTTATTCCCGGTCTCTCCTACAAATAAGTAATAATTATATATAGAAAGAATATATTCCCGTTAGAAGGGATGACCTTAATTGGGAAGGAATTGCACGTTTTGATTCAAAATGAATAATATCGTCAAAAATATTCAAAATACAAAACTTTGAAACAATTTATGATATAGAAAATTTTATAGGACTTCTATATAGTAATAATTTAAATCTAAAATATGATATATTGTTAATATAATGCTTTTTTTAGAACGTGAGGCCTTATCGTTAACAGGCGAACATTTCGAAATACGCTGTGACAAGACTGAAGTTAAACTATATCGCTATTTATGTATATTATGATTACATTTGTCTCTATATCAAATGCTTTAAAAATTATCGGGTTTTCCGCTAAATAAGCTAAGAGCTGAGAACAAGCCTCCGCTCCTTTACGGACTTACTAAACAATTATTGATAAATATAAGCTTTTAAAAATTTATTCGAAGCAATATAATATGATTGCGAACGAGATTGGCGATTCACGTTGTTTTAATGTGACGCAATGCCATGTTTAGTTATAAGCGTATAAATAATTATTATTCAATAATATAATAAAAAAAGTTAATACTAAGATGTGTTAATTGATGTATCTACGATAACATATTTCATAACAATATGTAATAACAAAAGCGGAAGCAAAATCGATTAATCAATTTATGACACGAAATTATTAATGCGAGAGATTTTTGTTTCGTTTATAATTATTTTATGTTTATAATATATTTAATTTAAACAGGAGGTACTTAACTAAAGCGACAAAATTGACAAAAAATTATAAAAATGTATTTCGTGGAAGGAATAAAATGTACGTTTTCAGTAGCTTAGATAAAACGTTCAATTAAAAAAAATTAAATTGACATATTAATTCAAGGAATATTTAAGAAGTTTTGTATTTTCATAAAGTTTTGACGCTAACTCACGCTTTGGCACAAGTCACTGACACATAAGAATTGGCGCGCAATCCACACAGATTATATAAACTACTTACGAGCTACGAGCCGTTAATAAAAATCAATTAAATAAAAAAAGTTGCGTTTGGAAACGCGTGTTCGCGTTCCTTGCTTATGGCTGACTGTGGATAAAGTTGGGCACAGATCATTTTTGTAGTTTGTACGACTGCGCCAAATGCCTGGGAAATCGATATCGTGACGTAGGTGACCTGTTGAGTTTCGCGCTTTTTTTGAGATATTTATTTCATTTGACTTCTATAATACGATACTTATTTGGAAGTAAGACAAATCAACTAGATTTTTTTTATTAACGTTCCTGTTATATAAATAAATATATTGGTTTTCCTTCACGTCTCTCACTTTGTTGAATGCGAACTATAACATTTTTCCTTCATAAAAAGCGTAAATGAAAAAAAATCTATAAAATAACTCAATAATCCTGCTTATTTTAAACGATATGTCTTTTCCTTGCCTGACCCTAATGAATTCTGTGATAAAATTATCACTCTCTCCTACTTTCTCTCTCACTAGAGAACATTTATATGAGCGCATGTCTAATTTCTAAGCTTTACGATTATGAATGAAACTAGTACTTAGACTATATCAAAAAATACTTATACTTCCCCCTAAAATATTTTAATATTTATTCTGGTGGCGTAGAGTGTCTATGATCATGAATTATTTGTTTGACGTAACAAGATGACAACTGTTTGCGCGGGATTTACCTGTACCAAGTGCGAAATGCGTGAATCATGTTTGTAAATTCCGTTTACAAAATTATTCGTAAAACAAATGCTAATATTAATATAAAATGCCGTAAAAATAAAATCTAGGAATTAATGTTTATGACAAAAATCTACGGCATTATTCATTATAACTAAATCAGTAATAATATTGTATTGTTTTAAATAACGATTTTTATCTTTAATATTTCATGGCGGATTACAAGTCAGGGTTTAAATAGATTCCATTTACTGATTACATAAAGTTTAGTAGGAAAAGCTTCGGATCTGCTTATCTAATATTATTAATTCTTTTACCTAATATATAATAAATTGCAATCTTGGGAGTAACATTGATGGGACATTGAAAACAAATGACTAAGGCCTGTAATTAAGCAAAATATTAGGAAAGAGGTTTTAATCAGTTTATATATATATATATATATTTATGATTGGACTATTCACACCAATTGACCTAGTCCAAGCTGGCGAAGCTTGTGTTATGGGTACTAGGCAACGGATATACAATATACATACATATCTATTATAGATAGATAGACATATAAATACATATTTAAACACCCAAGATCTAAGCACAACACGAACTGCTCATCACATCAATGTTTGTCTAAGCCGGGGATCGAACCTGGGACCCATGGATTCGCAGTCAGGGGTACTAACGACTAGACCAATGAGCCGCCAAATTTCTGTCTGTTAATTGGACCCAAGGATATATTCTGTTATTTTTTATTTTACCACCAACATGTAGACCTTATAGCCTCTATTTTATGTTATATTTAATTTCATTTCGATTTAAAAGAGATCTCTTATTTTAAACTTCATTTTAATTTCTTTGCTAATAAAGTCGGGGTATAGTAATAAACAACTGATATTGCGTGTAATTAACAAATATGTTACCAGTGTAAGCAAACACGTTAATTTTTACTTAATTGTTTTGTGTTCGCGTATAATCGCAAAAAATGCAATGGCAAAAAATTTATCGCTACACATTTTAAGACACGGTCTATTAAACAGCGTAGTTTTTAGTTTATTGTTTCTTAATGAACGTTATTATATAATCTTACTGAATTATAGTATTATACGGATTAAAAATGTGTAGTTATTTAAACCAATTAGTTCAAATTAAAAATATTATTTTGAGGTCTTGCGGCGTTAGTATCGTTATATCAATTTTAACTGTTAAAAATGCATATTTAACTGTTTAATTTTTAATGCTTAACCTTCGTCTTAGTTAAGTATGGACATTAAATATTAACCAAGAAATTACCTGTTTACAAATTTAATTAAAGTCTTAATCTGTATGACCAATATGAGAAATATGGTGTTTATAAATACCCGTCTTCACTTATGTCCAACTACATATGTTGTTGGGGAAACCCTGGGATAATTATTGTAAGCTCAGACGCATACCCGTTTCGTATATTTAGATTAAATACATAGCCAATATACAGTTGGATGAACTTTGGTTAAAACAAAAGCCAATCGTAACTTAAAATATAAGGAAAGTCAACTGTCAATTATGATGACAAGACAGTTTTATAATTTACAAAAATAGTTTTGATAGTTTTATGGAAACTAAGTTAAGTGGGATTCAATTTGTAGGGTATTTATAATATAATTAATAGTTAGAACTAAAAAGAAAACGAAAGAAGAAATACGTCTTCAGTGCGGGAGACTGGGTTTTGACTTACTTTTTATGATCTCTATAAAAGCCCCATAATATTTCCTTATATTACGGCCTGCAATCTGTGCTGTACTTAACCATTTTTCCTTTTACTGTCATGACATTATTTCCTATAGAATCGAACTTAGGATCTCTGTCGAAATTTTCGTAGTAATCAATATATTTCTTTGTTTATCATAAACACGTGCGTTGGTCTTAGGTTTAAAGTTGGGATATATAGCACTACTATAATCTTAGCAATATTTCATTATACCTCACCCGGCTAATTAAATTAAAAAATGTGAAAAAAAACATCTCTGTTTATTACGAAGTACTCGTAAGATTTATTGATGGGTAGAAGTGTCCTGAATGAAATCCTAAGATGCGTATGAAATTACATCTGAAGTTCCCTTTTAACTCCCACAAAGCCTTAAGCTTCTAACCACTTCAGTACGAATGAGTCACGCAAAAACTAACACGATTCGTATTCCTATTGTGTCCTAAGAAAGAAGATTATATGTTATATATTATTCCTATTTATTACCAGATACAGTCACAAAGTCCAAAGAATTAGTCTCTATGTATTTACAGTAATTTCTGCCTTTACACTTAGATTTTATACAGTACACATCAGATTATTTTATCAAAAAAAATTTCTGTAGATGATATATCTTTATATATATAATTCTTCTGTGAGTGTGTATGTCACTGAACTTCTCTCAAACGACTAAACCGATTTTGATGAAATTTTTTGTGTGTGTTCAAGGGAATCTGGGAATGGTTTAGATTCACAAATCAGCCCGCCAGATGGCGGTGCAGTCGGTACTTTCATACTTTGCTTTACTAATTGCTTGAAATATCATGCAGGACAACGTCTGTCGGGTCCACTAGTGTATTATTATAAATCTACATTATCTTGTTCTAAAGAAGGTCATAAACTTTTTATTTACAAAACAGGCGGTAATCGGACAGAAGGCTCATTCCATGGATACTCTCAATGCCAGAGGGCGCGAGTGTGCTGCCGGCCTTTTAATAATTAGTATGCTCTATTCTTGAAGGACCCTAAGTCGAATTGGTTCGGAAATAATTCGATGGGTAGCTGGTTCCACATAGTAGTGGTGCGCTGCAAAAACTGCCATAATAAAAGCATAGTTGCCAAATTAAATTGTGCCCTTTTGGATTTGCCCACTCTACACTGACACCACAATAAAAATTAAATGTATGTTTATGTAATATGTGAAAAATAATGGTTTATATAAGTTTCTCAGGTTGGATCATCATAGAATTGTTGGGGATGAAACACATTTGACGACTCATCGTCCCGGGTTCGATCCCCGGCTGAGGCGAATATCGATGTGATGAGCATTTGGTGTTGTTTTTAGGTCTTGGGTGTTTAAATATGTATTTATATGTATATCTATCTATAATATGTATGTATATCCGTTGCCTAGTACCCATAACACAAGCTTCACCAGCTTAGCATGGGACTAGGTTAATTGGTGTGAATTGTCTTTAAAAAAAAAACATTAAGACAAAGACACAAAGACCCAATTTACAAATATCCAAGGTATTATTGGAACAATATTGTAGGCTTCAGAGTCAGAGATTTATTACTCCCATCAAAAATGTTAGTTTTAACAAACGGCATTCATACTTAGTTCTATGTGTCGACACTGAATCTTACCATTATATGTTGTAGATTCAATTCTTATAAACACAGCATTTTTTACTGAGTTTTATTTACGTTAATAAAAAATTAAGATAGCGTTCTGTACCTAACACAGTTGGTCTAGATTCTAGAACATATTTGACCGGTTTCCTCACGATATCCTTTAAAATCATATACGCAACACACCGATACCCGTGCGAGCAAGTGTTGCGTATATGAAAAATCAAGTGCTGGTACTTTCGCAGGGAATCGCACACATGACATCAGGGTTGACTGATTTTGTCCTTACTGTAATTAGACATTTGGTGACGGTTAGCCAACCAGACCGTGTACACATCTAAGCGACCAAGAAGTTGCAATCATTGTCTATTGTTTAATTTCTATAGCCTATTAATAAAGTCCCGGCCAATTACACCAAGAGAAGGTCGTTCTTAAATATTAAATATTAAAATAATGTATCTAATTGTGATCATTACTTACATTATCTTTACAGTATATGAGCAATAGTATTGAATTTGAATAACAGATTTTTTTTTAATACAGGTTAATACATTCTGCATTTAATTTTTGAAGTTATACATCTTTAGGCGCGTTATGAAAAATTGATGAGAGAGAAATTTTTGATGCGCGCGCACCGTGACACAAAATTAACAGAATGAAGTTGCCCTCGGAAGATGCTACGACATTGGACATAATTTAAAAACAACATTCGAATAATAATAGAATTTATGTTACACTTAATGTAAGAGAATAATAATAAATATTTATTTATTTAATTTTTCAAACTGAACTTTATTGACTATAATGACTCCTTTTCCAGTCTTTGATTATTTAAGTATAATTAATTATTTGCATGCAATCAAAAACTATTTTTAGTAATGCCAAAGAAGTATAACTTCTAACGCACGTACATAAGTACACGCACCCTTTTTTTTTAATCAACCCAAGCGAAGGAAACACTTTCCAAAGCAAGGCTAGGTTACCCGCAAGTAAGGATACTTCAATAGTGATTTTAATTGACATAATATTAAGGTAGGAAACTTAGTATGGTTCTATTGAAAGAACCCTAAAATCTTTGGTACCGTAAGTCACGTTGCGAAAGTTCAAAGTTCACTGAAGCCAGTTTACGAGAAGTCAAAATTGATTTAGATCAGTACAAAGGTACGAGTTTCAATACAGTTATGAATGCTACTTTCGTATATAAAACCATAATCTAATATATAAAATTCTCGTGTCGCGGTGTTTGTGGTTAAACTCCACCGAAACGGCTCGACCGATTCTCATGAAATTTTGTGTGCATATTGGGTATAACTGAGAATCGGACTACATATATTTTTCATCCCCCTAAATTTTAAGGGTAGTCCACCCCAAATTTTTTTTTAATTTTTAGATACATTTTTTAATTTTAATTTTTTTATGATACAGCATTAAAAAATACATACAACCCCTATTTTTCACCCCTCTACGATCAAACCCTATTTTTTATTATAAATGATAAACATGGCAAAACGACGTTTGCCGGATCAGCTAGTTACTATATAATGTCTTGGTAATATTACTTGCAAATTACGTGTCATGTCCCGGACATAAGTCATTTATAAGTCTATGTATACATTCTTTAACGAGGTCCCAGCTAATGAGTTACACTTTGATAAATAAAATAGACATTGCGCATAACCATTCCGGTTTAAGGAACTTATTAGTTTAAATAAGTATTATATATAAAACTAGTAGTCTCGGCCAAGCGTTGCTGTGGCTAAGGTTTTTGTTATATTACATAGTAGTAAACTATTCAAGGGAAACGGTAGGAGAACACCAGTCATGGGGACCACCATGCTTTTTTGGTGGTAATGTCATTAAATTGTATTGTGTATGTGAAACGTTGGTACTTTTAACACAGCGCCATCTGTTAGAATTGTATCAAATAATAAACAAATGTTTGCAATAAAATAATATTGCGGTTATAAATTAAGATGTAAGCTATCCTATCTTTTAAGTTGGATCAAACTGCACACGGTGCGAAAATTTGATTGAAATCGGTTCGGTAGTTTAGGAGTCCATCGCGGACAAACAACGTGACACGTAATTTATATATACATATTAAGATAATCGAAGGAGAATTCTCATTTTTGTGTTTTTATAGGTTCTTTATCAATCTTTTATCAATTCTATAAATATGATGGAAGTCGTAAAGGTTTTTTTACCATCCGACACACGCTTATATATATACGAATGGTGTTACAACCTTTAGGCCTCAGATTTCTGTATCTGCTCAGTGATCATTTCTAATAGGCAAGTAGGTGATCGAACTTCTTTGCCTTAACGTTGACTTTTGGACCTAAGGCATGGCATACCTATCCGATTTCTTCACCATGTTTTCCTTCACCGATCGAGCAAATGTTAAATGCGCACATAGAAAGAAAGTCTATTGGTGCACAGCCGGGGATCGAACCTACGACTTCAGGTATGAGAGTCGCTCGCTGAAGCCACTAGGCCAACACTGCAAATACGAATAATCACAATCTGATAAATTTCCTTTTGTGAAAAATTTTTTCGGAAATGTGTAAAAACCAGATTCAGTTCATTGACTATTATTTGTATAGATAGCATTTTGTGGAAGGAAATGTATCCGATTTCGCATGCTATTTGACCCAAAATATTAAATTACTAAGCAGAATTGAATACGTTTGTTATTGCATAGACTGGCGTGGTTTTACGCAATTTCACCTTTTGGCTATGCGTGTGTTGGGAGAAGCGTTGGCCTAGTGGTTTCAACTTGCGATTCTTATCCCTGGGGTCTTAGGCACGATCACCGGCTGGGCATCTATGGACTTTCTGTCTATGTGCATTTAACACTCGCACGTCTCGCAGGAAAACATCGTGAAAATCTGGCCTAGTTACGAAGCGAGAATGATATACTGTGTTGTAGAAAATATACCACAAGCTAACAAAAGACTGACTTATGACCACGACTAAATGCTATAAATATAATAATTTCGGGAATTTTATAAGTGTAACACATTGCCTCGCAAGTGCGTTGCCGGCCTTTTAAGAATTGTTACGATCATTTCTTAAAGGACCCTAAGTCAAATTGGTTCGGAAATACTTCAGTGGGCATACATAGCAACTAAGATTGACTTACTCACTCTAACTAAAACTACTGGATATAATCCGAAATAAAGAAGTTATTATTATAAACACAACCTTTAAATAAATCAATAGAGATATATAAAGTCGTTGAATATAATTATACTTGTGACCTTTTATTCCCGATACCAGACATCAAATATGATTGGTACCACTTTTAAAATCTTATATAAATAAAAATTTATCGCAAAGTATGTTGCTAAGTGCCAAACTCGAAGACGGCTGGACCAATTCGAGTATTATTTTTTTGCTTATTCCTTGAACCAAACTTGACTGAGGAAGGTTTTTATGAAAAGAAAAAAATTGTTTTATTTAGTACTTAGATATTATTTCGAAAAAGCCTACAGTATCTATGGGGTAACATAGCAAAATGTTGAATATGTATTAAAAAGGTATATTATATATAAGTAAGTATATATAAGTAAATAAAATATATTAAGGCGAAACGAAACGGGGGCAACTAGATAACAGAAATACAGAAAACACAGAACAGACTACACAGAAAAAATATTGAATGAGTCGGTTTCTTGTGACATCTCGTTACCCACTTATTACTCATAATACGATACAAAGACCATAGTTTCTAATACAATTTTACTTCTTTTTGGACTCAAAACTTTACCGTAAACGTTTATTATTAATTTTTACGATTACTTGCATGATTACTGACAAATGCGTGCACTGACTTGACAGGTCCACTCAATTCTTTCCTCAAAAGACCATTTCAGACTGCAATCTACATGGTCTTCACATGATCTGACCAAGATTATGTCTGGACTTTAATAGAGACTGTGACCTCTGAGTTTGTTTCGGCGTTTCTTCTCAGACTAGTCAGATAGGAAACGTCGAACTCATCTAGTTTAAAAAAAAATATGCTTGACGTGTAAAAGTGTTTGTACAAACCTACTTACAGAAAATAAATCAATTATCATTTACTGTAGAAAGTATTATAAATAAATATGAGTGCAAGATAGGTGCCAACTCTGGTCCAGGACTGGGAGGAACATATTCAGCAAATCGTAGAAGACTGAAGGACTAGTCAAGATAGTAATTAAGTATTTGGTAAAGGCGTCGATGTACTGTATAGGCAAAAATAATGGAGACAAAACATTTATTCCTAAAAATAAATGTCTCGACAGCAAAATAACTTTTTACATCAACTGAATAAAATTAAGTAAGTACCTACTAAGTACATTGCATCGGGAACTAACTCAATTAATGAAAACTTTAGTACATTAGCATTTAGCACATACTTTGTATTTAGAAATTAATAATATATTTTCTCTAAATTATCTCTTATCCTTTAAGAGATTTAAAAGAAAACAAGAATAGTTTCGTGCTGATAGGTACAGTAGACTGCTCACTTATTTGCCTAAAATATCAATAAAACCTTTTCTATTGGATAGTTTTTTTTTTTTTAAGACAATTCACACCAATTGACCTAGTCCCATGCTAAGCTGGTGAAGCTTGTGTTATGGGTACTAGGCAACGGATATACATACATATTATAGATAGATAGACATATAAATACATATTATACACCAAATGCTCATCACATCGATGTCCGTCTCAGCCGCGGATCGAACCCGGGACCCATGGATTCGCAGTCTGGGGTACTAACCACTAGACCAATGAGTCGTCATTTATGGTCGTGTGTATGGGCCTTAATAACTTAAGCGAGGTACAGTAAATTTTAAGTTAAACTTGAAATCGCATTCTAACGCGAAATTGTAACAAATGCAACACAATGTTACTTATTATTATTTTCCTCTATTTTCCTAAATTAAATTCTTAACTGCGTTATTCCCACGTTCAATACTTAAATACTACGTTACTAGAAACCCAATTATGCATTATTACAAGGTTATAGGAAAACGAATAAAATATCCTCCATTCATTAAATCCATCGATGCTGTTAGTCATCTAATGGCATTTGTCTCTGTGTTCTATGTTTAATAAGTTATGGTTTGATACTAGGTGATACAAATATAATATTATAATATATTCCAAAGAATATTTATACATAAAAATATTAAAGGTAAAAATCATTATATATATATATATTATACCTATTTTATTTATAAGTTAAGGTAAACTCCCTAAAACCAATTCAAAATGAACATGTATCATCAAAAATACGCACGCAGCGCTATGACATGCACATGTACGTAATGTAATGTAATGCTTATATTAAATATGTACTTACTGTCTTTGTTTTTCCCATTCTTGGCAACAATAGCTCCGTTCTTTTCGCACTGGCTGGTTGATACCACTAGCTCCTTCATTATCAAAATTTAAAAGTAAATTTGACAAGAGTAAAGTTCGCGCGCTTTTTAACGTCACTTCAACATGCACTTCTAATAGCAATGGTTTATTGTTGGACCTTTATTGGAGCAGGCAACTTACGGTCAAGGTAATCGGTATGAAAAAGAGTTGACAGTAGAAAAAAAAGATGTGTATCTGACCACCGACTGCCGAGAAGTGCGTGTAATTGTGTTACACAGCATTTATATAGACACAATTCTGTTCTATACCAATTCTCTAATTATTTGAAGATTTGAGTTAATCAAACTGTAATTAAAGGTCTATAATTTTTAACTTGAAATTGTTTAATATTGCACAACAATTGTTACAATTTCTTGTAATGTTTATCGTACATCGATTTTGAGGGTCTGGGGTCAGTAGATTAATAATGTTTTGGATCTAATTTTTTTATATTGTTAATATGAGATAAATAAATCTAAGTTATTTTCCAAGTGCGAGTGGACGGGTTATCATTTTTATTTTCGAAACTAGAAAATACAAAGAAGTGTCCGTCTGTTATTTTTTTATTGTTAATAACCAATTATCATATATATTGTATACTAGCGGACCCGACAGATGTTGTCCTGTCTTAACTATGAATATTGATTTCAAATTGGTATAATTAATTAGAAAATATTTCAGAAACAAAGTGTTTATTATTCTAATGTTATACGACATTCTTTATTTGTTTTTCTGGCTCGCATATTATTAGGTATATTATCAATATAATAACTCCGATCGAAGCATTTATTTTAAACGATATTAATTTTTCTTACATCCACTTTGACGATATTTGCAGCACGCATTCTGTCAATGTTATGTCAAACGCCATAAGGTTACATCAAAAAGTTCGAATTGTATGGTGGTAATTTAAGAATACTTACTTAAATTTTCTAATTTTCCGCGCAATTTTTTTCTTTTATAAGAACCTTCTCCTGACAATTACAAACACAACAAAAAAAAATCAGACAAATCGGTCAAGCCGTTTTCATGTTATGTCGTGACTCGTGACAACGGAAAACGGGTTTCATTTTTATATATATAGATATATAAAGTGACAGATATAGACTAGGTACTCTAGACATATGATATGTTATAAATACGACAACTATAAACTTTGATTAGTAATCCATCGACTAAATTATCTAGTAATTCAATCAATCTAACGCTTAGGTCCTGTATTAGTATTTCTATTTACATTTTATTCGACATTAAAGAACTGAAGGTGATTAGTATTGTCTTTTATTGACATAATTTTTACACATAACTTCAATCCGGTAAAAATGTGTTTTTTGAAGGCGATATTCAATTCAGTGTGTGTTTTTTGTCACCGTATTTGTTATAGCCGTCCACACGCTGATAATTAATCTAAGAACGGGTTCATTTATTAGGTGAGATTTGTCACGCTACAGATAAATGGATAGTTCGCCGACCGTACATGATTCTATTTGCATGAATCGAAGATGACTTAGTGACAATTTCTGTCACACGTTAAGTCCCCTTCTGTCAAAAGCACTGAAAACCATAAAAGTGTGTGTTGTGAATGTAAAGACAAAATCATAAATTGGATCACCGGCTACAGATTAATAAATAAATTCAATAATTTGACGTCTATGAAGTAATTAAAGTGCTATCAAGAGTTATTATTATTTTTTGTAAAAATCAAGAATAAAATCGATCAGCTTTAAGACATAAGCATTTTAAAATAGCAACACTAATTTTTAAAGCTCTTAAAATACATATTACATCTAAAAGATCACATTACACCGCGATGAGATTTATCTTCAATATCAGTTTTACAGATTCATGATCTACATAATAAGCCCGATACAAAGTAATTCTTCCGTGACTTACAACTCCTTCTCTATCTTCCTTTAAGTCTTTACTGTAGAAGCGTTACCTGTCCACATCGTATCTCTAACTTTCTTACAAACTGAACTAACTGAAATTATCGGGATTCATGTGCGTTTTTTCCTTGTTTACATATGATATAATTGCTTTGTTTTGTTAATTGTTTAATTAATTATATATCTTATGTCATTTAACTTACATTGGGTTACCTGGCAGATATCGCTCGAAAGCGATAAGGCTGCCGTTGCCCTCCTTATTATTTAATCTTGCAACTAAGTGTAAATAAATAAATAAGGAAATATTTCTTCATTTAAGTTTTTTTTTTCGTTGTAATTGTGCCCAAATATTTGCTTTAGAAAAGCCGACAATGCACCAACCGATTACTTAACATAAGTGTATCATTTATTCCCACCTTATAGAACTTGGGACTAGCTTTAAAATGAATGGTAAAATTTATAGTACGTTATTTTTTACTTACGGAAGTGCCCAAAATATCTCGTTATGAATAAACAAATTAAATCATTATAGGCTTAGACATCGTATGGAACGTGTTATTAATAATAAATATACAGTAGCTCTCCAGTCTGCTGCTAAAAGTGTTAATCTTTATCTGGTCCTTGAAGACTAGTTTTTCTATATGTTTACGTGCGAATTTGTAGCAAAAACTTGTCTTCAATATTTTTTATACTACAAAATCTTTTCATATATTTAGTGCCTTTTTAAATACTAAAAGGTTTTCGAAACTAGGAAACGTAAAACAGATATTATTCAAACTTTTTATCCGTTATAATAGTGATTTATAATCAAGGTTTTTGCATATTAATTTCTTTTAAATCATTACGCCTACAAGTCCTCGGTTGAGATCGACTGACAAAGAATTACTTTCAGTTTGAGGAATTGTCCTGTTCTAAGAAATTACCATATCCTGGTAGAAACCCTATTTGAGTTTTACTTGAAGGTCATGATTGGCTTCGTTTTGTTTATAAGTTATACAGATTTTTGATCTTTTTTCCAATTATCTTTAATATCAAGGTCGTAAGCAATAACTAAATTAAATTTTATATTCTGTAAAATTTAATCTTTCAGGTCATTGTCGCCAGAGATTAAACATTGTATTCGTAACATCGATAAAATACGTCAATTGTCTTTCAAAAATCGAATGTATTTGAAAAAGGTTTTATAACTTAATAAGTTTCAACTAATTGGCTACACAAATGTTGGACAAATTTCGCTCCTGGCGAAGATTATGCGTGCATGTACTTTTTGTAGAAAAAAAAAAATATTTTTCGGGAACTATAATCTAGGATCCCATCCTTATAAAAAACGTACAATTGAATTGAAAGGCGTGTTCGCGAAAGGTATATAAAGTGACATTGAAATAAAATCTTGACCGAGATCTTTTGATTACTGGTTACATAACGTTATGCTTTGGGGCGAGAGAGGTCATTATTATTGACTGATAACACGCTCTAGTTTACATCATAATCGGTTTAGCTGTTTACAGGGTGGAACCAAGATGCGAATATTTTTTTGCTAGAGGTCAAATATTTAAATTTTACGTGTTTCTATGAGAAACATTTTTTTTTTTTAAATTCAAATAATATTCAAACAGGTATCTTAGGTGATGTACGTAATGCTGATAAATTGTAGATCTGTTGGACGCTTCTTCTTCTTTCTTTGAGAACTCAAACGGATTTCCAATCGAACTTACTTTACCCAGCTGAGCTTTATAGTTCACAAGTGAATTCGATATTTCATATTTACATAGTAATGGAACAGCCTTGCTATTCTGTAACTCACTTTTCGAACTCACACAGCGGTTTTCGCATCGGCGGTCGCTCTCAAATCAGTCGTGAAGCAGTCATTTTACGATTTGGCATTCTGAAAAGGTGGGAGCTTGTAGTTTATTGTTTATCAGAATGCCAAATCATAAAATGACTGCTTCACGACTGATTTGAGAGCGTCCGCCGCTGCGACAACCGCTGTGAGAGTTCGAAAAGTGAGTTACAGAATAGCAAGGCTGATCTTCTCCTAATCTTACGATAAGTCAAGTAGAGCTGCAATATGTAGAACATTTTCTTAACATAGACAACTTTTTCGAGTCTGCCCTGCTTCAGTGACGACTCTCCACGCTTACTTGAGCAAAGCTTGGTGGTTTTAGGGGGACGGAAATCCGCGTGTACTGTTTCTTATTAACGGTGTACTCCTAAATCTTAAAAGGTTTTTTTTTTCTATTACGAGGTGTGTTATAGCCTCGAAGTCAATAACTGGCGATAATACCGCTTCTAACAAATATTTAGGTACCTATTTGTTAGTTTTTTAATTGCTTTCCAGGCACCAACGGTTTGGTTGTCTATAAAAATTTAAAATAATTTCTACCGTTAGCCCAACAATAGTTGGTCATATTTACACAAGTATGATAAGAACAATCAAATTTGGATTAAAAATGCAATAAAAAATCACGTTTACATCCGTTACTTAAGTTATGTAAATGACACCTGGCTATGGACCAGTAAAAATAAATATCACTTTATCAAATTTATTCGCTGCATTTATTACGATAATTACAAATCATTGATAAAATATCATTCCTCCAACAGGTCTTAAAAGCTGGACAACAAAAGTAATATTTTAATAAATTTAGTTTAAATTTAAACAATATACAAGTTAATGCCTACGACTTTGGATAACTAGAAAAAATATTTTAAACATCATATTATATCTAGAGGACCGAGATTATACAATCTTAATAGATTTTCCAAGTGTACAATGAAAAACTTGAAACTTGCAGCTACACTAAAGGTCAGTACTCACATACGGTATTACTCGATCGAGCTAAACTGTAGAGTAAAACCCATGGCATGGGCTTTCGTCCACACATTGAGCATTGATCTATCGAGTGAGGCGCGCCGTTCAGTATTCACCGAACCGTTCGAGCCAAAGGATGTCTGACGTCTGTGCAACAAAGGAGACGGTGGCTGTATTTAGCAAGTCTCACAGTACTTTATAAGAAAATGAAAAGAAAAAACGTTAATCACAGCTAGTAATTTATCATAACATTCATTTCTCTTATTTTTGTGGGAGCAATCTTTGGACTTGACATTCCATAAACACTCATACTGTCTATATGTGTTAATAAAGTCTTCTATAGTGCTTTTGGAATAAACTCGCAAATCCATTTCTCTTAAAAACATGTGTTTCAATCACGATAAACAATACCAGACTGACGCTCGCCTCGCGCCACTCGCAGTCACGTACACACGTTCGAGTCAAGATTGACGGCTCGCTTCGAGTAGTTTCGAAGGAAATTACTTTCATTTAATTCCATAGAGCCGGCTCGGTGCGAGCCTTTGAGCTGTGAGTTTTGCGGTCCACACGTTGATTTTTACTCGACTTCGAGTAAAACTATCGAGTAATACCGTATGTGAGTACTGACCTTAAGAGAATTATACAAAATATATGAAGTATCACATTTTGCTTTATTACCCAGAACTTACTCGCAGCAACGTAAAGAACTCGCAGATAACTTGATAAAATATATTATTAATATAGTAATTAGCTGGAACGTGTATTAAATTAATCTATCTGAAACTATAATGATTATTTATTGCAACAAAAGCAAAGAAAACACAGCATCGCACATTCATCTGCAATGACCAACTCTATATTCTCGAGGACTAACATGGCGAACCTTTCTATCTATAATATCTATATATTGCTACCATACTATTTATTCGAGCTATTGATAGTCAATATTTCATAATACGATATCGTCACATAATGAAGTCGATTTTGGTTTCGCTGTATATATTACTAAAATAAAGGACAGACACAGTAGTAATTTTGCAGTGGATTGGACGTCTAAAATACTAATAATGAAGTCACCTGGATATTTAAATAAAAAAATATTTTATTAAGATGATAATGGTTATTATAGTAGACACATTATATCGACCGCAGGCCTTTTAGGATAATTTTGCAAAATGTTCTAGTGTTGAATTAATTTTCTATATAAAAAACCAGCTAAAAGGTATATTATATTTATGTGCAAATTATAAAAAGATATCCGAAAAAAATAATTTACATTAAAAAATACACGTGGAATAAAACTAGGTCATATAGTATATACGTACATATATATACATATAATATATTATATATAAGGTTATTTGAAGTTAGGATAGTATTTTTATTAAATATATTAAATTACAATATTAAGAATTTTTATGGCATCAAGCAATTCAAGAATTGATAAAATTGCATACTTATATTGCCAGAGGGCTCGCAAGTGCGTTGTCGGTCTTTACTGGGTACTGTAATTGCAAGCTAGATTTAATAATTATTTTTAATTCGCCATACATAAATCACTAACTATACATTGAGAAAAAAGTGATTTAACAAAATATGGAAAAAGAAAACTAAATATAAAGTTCAACATTTTGCCTAATTAAGTAATTTTAATCAACGCATAAAATGAAAAAGGGATTCGAATTCTAATAAATTTTGTTTGACATAATGCTAATGAGGTTGGTACTAAAACATTCCAAATAGCTATGAAAGGGGCAACATTACAAAATATTGAGCAATACATTGTTGCGTAATATTTATCTGTTTATTAATAAAACTATTGCTCTTAATACTACTTACTGCTTCCGCCATAATTATTTAAAAACAAAGATATGAAAATTATCTATGTTTTTTTTCAATTAAAGGTTATTAGGATGCTCAATTGATATGCTTAGTTGAGATGCTTATAGAAAATACTTTTTATTTTATGTTATAAGACAGCGATTCAAATGTAATGTATATCTTTAAATATATAAATTACGCGTCACGTTGTTTGTCCGCTATGGACTCCTTAACTACTGAACCCATTTCAATCAAATTTGCACACCGTGTGCAGTTTGATGTAACTTAAAAGATAGGATAGCTTACATCTCAATTTATATCCGCAATATTATTTTATTGCAAAATATTTTTTTATTATTTGATAGTCACAATTCTAACAGATGGCGCTGTGTTAAAAAGTACCAACGTTTCAAATAAGCTACAATTTAATGGCATAACCACCAAAAAAGCACGGTGGTCCCCGTGACTGGTGTTCTCCTACCGTTTCGCTTGAATAGGTTACTACTATGTAATATAACTAAAACCCTAGCGTCAGCAACGCTTGGCCGGTCTGCTAGTATACTATAAAAGTTAGCTAAATACATTACATACAGGACTGTTGTCTATCGTGTTCTATATTAATATTTCGAACACAGACGAGACACGTTACAGCTCTTTACATGCAATATTATAGATCAACAATAATTTGTTATTACGTACTAGTGTACAAATGTCATAGATGGTATATAGAAAAAATCTTTTCGACCACATATAAACGTAAAGCTCTTAAATTTATTATTAGCCGATCACGTAAGGAAAGAATAAGAGTGGCTCTTAAAACTACTCGTCCACTATTTACATCTCGACATTTTTATTCCTGCCAAATAACGAATGCCGCGAAGAAACCTAATCGAATATCTTCGTATGTATTTTAAGAAAACAAAATCGACGAATCGTTAATAAATATTATAATAAAGTATATTAGAACTATTAACGTTACACTATATTGGTACGAATAATAAACGATAATTTCATAACATACGCAATATTGCGTAAAGCTCCGAAATATATAACATAAAGTCTATATTATAAAGAAAGGTACCTACATATTATGTGAAAATGAATATATTATACATCTTAACAATTTTTTTAGGTAATACAAAATGTTTGAATATTATGATATATTGAAGAATATTATGTTATCTTCGTAATTAGAATATTATTTATAAAATCCCTCTTAACTGTGGCAATTGTTACATTTAATCTAAAATTTATCTGTTGCTAGGCAACCAGAAATAAAACTACTATATCACCCTCATAATTATTGACTATGACAATATAAAATATATAGACCACAAGCCCATGAACAAAAAATACCTGTGAAATGACCCAACCTGAATTACGCTTAGAAGGCTGTTACTATATCTGAAAATAGCTCTGAGCACTATGCCGTCATTTCTGAGCGGTACATGTGAGTACGTGAGTGAATGGACTTTCTCAGGTACAATGGGGGAATTTCGACTAATTATTAATGTACGGCTTTGTTATAAGTGTATAGATGATTAAAAATAAATGTCGAAAAACCTAATGCCGTACAAAAGTGATGGTGCCGGAAGTCGGTGCAAATTTTTAATTCGACGACAGTTGCAGAAGCAATATAGGTCATTTATTACTGTACGGCATTTGTGTGATTCCTTTTGGACACATATACAGATACTTTACCCGTAAACGCCGTACATATTCCCAGCGTATTTTGTACGGCACTAGGTTTTTCGACATTTATTTTTAATCATCTATACACTTATAACAAAGCCGTACATTAATAATTAGTCGAAATTCCCCCATTGTACCTGAGAAAGTCCATTCACTCACGTACTCACATGTACCGCTCAGAAATGACGGCATAGTGCTCAGAGCTATTTTCAGATATAGTAACAGCCTTCTAAGCGTAATTCAGGTTGGGTCATTTCACAGGTATTTTTTGTTCATGGGCTTGTGGTCTAATATAGGTATATAACAAGTTAATTACCAAGGGAATGCGCGGAAGTTTATAGTTTTGTCTACAATCTTATAGAACACTCTATGACAAATTTGTCTATGGTTGACACTTTGACGCGCAAAAAAATTGTTTATTTACAAAATGTATTCCGATGACCCTTCGTGTTCCGACTGTAAATTAGAAATTATAGAACGAAATTGGACTCAGTTATTACTAGATTGGGTATTTGTATTGATTTATTAATCTCCAACATGAGACAAATATTACAATCTGTAGATTAAAATAATATGTTTTTATAATAGAAGCTTGAATCAGTCAGGTTCTTAAGTTGTTATTGTTCTAGACTGAATTAGACTTTAAAATCAATAATTATTGGTTTCAGCTAAATAGATGTGTGTATCGGTCGAAAGCAGTCACCCAACTAAGTTTTCGGAGTCTGGTGGACATTATAGACAAATACAAGAATGACATATGTGCCGACGATTTTAATAAAGCATTATTGTGTACAGATGATTTGGAGCCATATATAGCATATAAATATCCTATATTACGACTAAGGTAAATGACTACATTTATTTACAATCAACTGGCATTTTTATAGATTTTCTAGCAGACCGGCCAAGCGTTGCTGTGGCTAAGGTTTTAGTTATATTACATAGTAGTAACCTATTATTATAGCTTATTTGAAACGTTGGTACTTTCAACACAGCGCCATCTGTTGGAATTGTGACTATCAAATAATAAACAAACTTTTTGCAATAAAATAATATTGCGGGTATAAATTGAGATGTAAGCTATCCTATCTTTTAAGTTAGATCAAACCGCACACGGTGTGCAAATTTGATTGAAATAGGTTCGGTAGTTTAAGGAGTCCATAGCGGACAAACAACGTGACACGTAATTTATATATATTAAGATAATATAGGTCATTTAATGCTGTCTTAAAAGTTCTTACAATATAAACATTAAAGAAATATCCAAAAATGAAAGCAACTTCAAGAATCGTCGTGGGGTTTGTAGTCGCATCCGCTTCAAAAAAGATGTGACCTCGTACGGGCAAGCCATCCCATGGCAAAAATCCATGAAACATCTTGGCGTCACACTCAATAGCGGCGTGTATTTCTGCAAACGCATAGCGGCGTTTGTCTCTTTTGCACCTTTCCTTCCTTCTGAATAAAAGGAGCCAGACCGGCAGGACCTGGAGCTCGGTACCTTATCCCAATGGATGACCATGATCGCCACTTCGACAAAAATAAACACCAACCCAACCCGTTGGTGCGTAATAGTTTCAACTACTACCCCTTCCCGACAAAAAGTCGGCCTTGTCACGTTCTAAGGGATCCGGATGATCCAATCACTAGAGCTAATAAGAAATTAAAAGCCGCCCTCGCGGCTAAGCCAATTCAGATCAGGATAAAAAACCGCCTTTACCAGGAAGGGCCGGGTCAATTACTTCGCTCACTACAGTGAGCTTCCGTCCTGTACAGAGTCACTGATTTCCATCACCTGGCGTAAACTAAGGCCAACTTTGACTTCCAGCGTTTATTATTCCATTACATATATTATGAACGTAAGAAGGATTTTCACAAATGGGAGTTCGTGCTTAAATTCTTTTCTGAATCTTACCCTAAACTCTATAATTTTCTTAAAAAGTAAACTAATAGTTAGTTAATAATAATAAACTAAAAAGCTTAAATATAAGATTCCTTTTTTATGATGTAAAAGGGATCTATACGAAGAGGCTGAGTTGCCAAAAAAGATCTACATTATGACGTCAATACTCCTCTTCCACTGCTGCACTAATTCCCAGGGGCAAGTAGAGAGTGACATTTGCAAGGAGATGAGAGATGATGAGCAGGAGATAATATTAAAATTCTGCGAAGAGTTGAGTGATATGGAAGTGACTGTTAATAATATAAATACAGCTATAAAAGGTATTTTTAAGTAATGTAGCTTTTGTCATCGTTTAAATAATAACTCATGTAAAAAACAAGTACTAACCATAACATTATGGTTCAAAAATATTTTTTTTACCAATTTTGTTCCCTGGATTTACAGATGTAACATTTTACTAAGAAAAATATTACTAGCATTCAAAAACCTGTATTTGTTTTGATAAATTTTGTTGTAGTTTTTGCATTGTCATCAATTCGTATTTTGTAGAAGAATTTAGAACCGTAGTGATGACTTGTTTGCTTTGGATATAGTTTCCGAAACATAAATATATTGTTTGGATTTAAGGATTCATATTTAAATATTAAGCTTATATTTAGGGTTAATTTAATCAAGAAAACATCTTCTTCAGCTAAGCCTATGATCAAATTATTATCATCATTTAGCTTTAAACAGTACACTACCCTTAAAGTTTACCCTTCCACCACAAACAACCACCAACCGGGACATTATTACTGTAATAATATTTATATGGCAACACAACGTTTGCCGGGTTAGCTATGGTCTAAGATCCCGATATACAACGACCTAGTCAAGTAGTGGGTCCGCGAAAAAAGGGGTTTTAAAAACTTAAAGTTAAAATGAATACAACCGGTCCGATTTGAGGTCCGTTTAATACTAAATATTACAAGTGTTCTATTATATTTATATCCTATTCTTAAAGGCCTACGTGACCGTTGTGCTGACACATTGTTCTCACGCTCTACAAGGAAACGTTACTTAGTAAGAACTAAGAGTGGTTCGTAAATCATGTAACAGCACTTCGGCTATTGAAATATAAAGGATCTTTGTACTACTATGTTGCAATGGTTTTTGTTTATATAAAATATAATTATCCTATGGTGGTGACACACGGGATTATATAACTCCTCCCTCCTTAAGAGCGAAATTATCAGGGGATTGCACATGCAAATTCTGATTATTTCGCCACTGCAACATATTAATAATCTTATTTTTTATAAAAAACACAACAATTAGCAAAATACAATAAAAGAGTGCCTAAACTAATGCTTTTCACTTTCACTGAATTGCCCATTTCACTATCACTATCTATGTTAAGTTGTTTCAGCATGTAAGACATGTGTTGCAAGTCACTAAGGTCCATTCCTTGTAAGTTTACTGGATTCTGATTTTCCTTAGAGTTCACTGGTGGCTGTAACTCCAGCAGCTTAATGGATGGGATACGTTCTGATGACATATTTTCTGTATGAACACTGTTGATGTAATTGATGTTGAGATCGCAGGGTTAATCTATAGTAATTACATATGTTCCCTTTATAGAGTTTCGGCTTATCTCATTTTTGCAATTCTTTTGAATAATGATTTGATTACGGGTGTATAATATTCATCTATTAGTTGATATTTTTTGTACCTTTACCTCTTCTATAATTACTGTATTCTGGTAACAGTTGGATGGGTTTTCCTTGAAGGTCATCAACTCCTCAATGGATGTCGTTTCAGGATACGGTGCCCCTGTTTTCTTGTGTGCAGAGATAATTTTCCTCAGAGACTTGTTTGCAAGGCTGTATAAGCGGTAAGTATGTTACACCTTTCACCAGGATATAGGGATATTTAGGAATGATTATTAAGGTTAGGTTTTTAGGGTCATGAAAGATAGGTAAGGGATACATTTTATTATAACTATAAGTTGAATTGGTTATTAAAGCTACCTCTAATACAAAAGTTATTTTCCTGTCTATCTAATAATATGTATGATTTAATATTAATCGTATCTTTCTAATTCGCTTATTTTTATATAAAGCGTTCTAAAATTACTTACAAAAAGATTATATAAACTTAAAACATATAGTATAGTATACTGCATTATTTTCTTTGGTACTTATGTCTTTTAACATTTTTTTTTTTCTACACGTTTTAGTCTTTCGTCCATAATTTTTGAGTTATTGTGTAATATTTCTGATGAATTAATGAGTCCATCTAACATTTTGGAAACAACTGTTAAACGCTTGTTTGTTGAAATTTTGTTGATTACCTAATTGATTAATTTACTGTTCATATCGTTGAGCATCTTCCTGATCTAAGTTTCCATTATCATTTTAATAATAGAGCCTAGAGGGTTCAATATTCCTCTTCGTACTCGGTGTGAAGGGATTATTTGCCTAATCTTTTCAGTAGTTATTCTTTCCAAATACTCTACTTGTTCCCTTATTCCTAAAAAATCTTTAAACTAAGGCTTATCATCACTTACTATCTTACTAAAATTACTATATTTCCTATTGTTTTATTCTAATTCCATCAGTAGGCCATTTAAATCTAATACCTTAAAAATAAGCCAGTTATCCTGTTGGATGAAGGCTGTTCCCTGTCTTACGGATCCCTGGATTGTTTTCAACCTTTTGTAGTTGAAGGCCCAAGCTGGGGCTCGTGAGTGTCATCATGATCACTAAGCACCACCTTTGAAGGTCGTTTTATGTTTTTAATTTTAACCTTTTTGTGTTTACCTCTAATTGTAATAGGGATGGTGTTTCTTTCAGGTTTTCCTGTAACTATGGCCTTTTCAAAACAAGGTTTATCCTTACTTCTGCGAGTGTTTATTAATTTTGTGTAAATTGTTTTCCCTTCTGGCAACGGGACGTCGGATTCGCCACCGCGTTTTTCTCTAGAGTTTTCCTTAAACGTTAACATTTTATCAGATATGTATTTGTATAAAACTTTTATTCTTTTGGCGTGATCTTTAATTAATTTTTGCAAGTATCGTGTCTCGAAGTCTATATTGAATGCGTTTTCAGAATCTACATGGCCAAACACTACTTCAAACGGTGTTAAAGTTGTTACAGTATGAATCGCATTATTATATGCCATGATGAGTGATATAATAGATGCGGCGTCGGTACATTGTTGTTCGTATTTTGTCAGTCTGTTGATTTCAATTAAGGTGGAATGAAAACGTTCAACTATTCCCATTGAATTAGGGTTCCTAGGCGTGCCGATATGTATTTGGATTTTATAGAGTGACATCATTTCTCTCAATAGATCGTTGTTGAATTCAGTACCAGGGTCGCAGCTTATTTTCTTAGGTATGCCGTAAAATGAAAAGTATTTTATTAGTGCGCGGATAACGTCAGGTGTGCCGTTACTAGGAATTTCAATTGCCTGTCTTAGTTTGCTAAAAGCGTCAACTAAGGTGAGGTATGTTTTTCCTTCGATACTAAATATATCTATAAATAATTCCTGGAATGGGGCATCTTGCGTTTGAGTTAACTGTAAATATGGTTTCAAAGGCTTTCGGTCATATTTAATTTGTTTACAGGCTTCACAAGAATTAATTACTGCTGATATAGTTTCTTTCATGTTATTCCAAAAGAAGTGTCGCCTGATGCGTGTAAAAGTTTCTTGAATATCTCTGTGACAGGTTTTTCCGCGATGAAATTTCAGAATAACGGCATTCTGTTCATTTTCATCGTCAATAAAAACGATTCTTTCCGTAGACTCATAAAATTGAATTGATCCACCTTTAAAAAGCCTAATTACCATGTTGCTGAATTGTTTGCGATGTTCCGTATATCCGAAATATATAAAATATTTCTTTTTGGGTTTTATGTATTCTTTCAGGAATTGTTTGATTAAATAATTACACAATTACTCAATAATTATAGCTCACAGAATTTGATGTGAATCTAACTTATAATTAGGTACACTTACTTTAGGGGTTGCAGAATTTCATGCACTAACCTACTTACTTCTATGTTTCTTTAATTTACTTATTACAATTTACGTTTATACGAATTTAACTCTAACAAAGTCTTAAAACTATCGTTAAGATGAGAGATGTCGATCTCAAAATAACAAAAGAAAAGTGGAGAGGGCTGGATTTGAAAGGTGAAAAGGTGACTTACCAGTACATCGCTGCCTCAACACTCGCACAAAACACCCTTAACGCTTTTGGATTTGCGTTCTTGACAAATTTATTTGTTCTTTTGAATAGCCGTTTTTAGCAATCGCGACGTAGTTTCCCCTTTTTAGGTAAGCAGAATTTGATGCTCGAACCGATAATTGAGAAGTACGTGCAGCTAGAGCGACTATCCTGTCCTCAGCGCCAGTCAAGTAGTGGGTCCGCGAAAAAAGGGGTTTTAAAAACTTAAAGTTAAAATGAATACAACCGGTCCGATTTGAGGTCCGTTTAATACTAAATATTACAAGTGTTCTATTATATTTATATCCTATTCTTAAAGGCCTACGTGACCGTTGTGCTGACACATTGTTCTCACGCTCTACAAGGAAACGTTACTTAGTAAGAACTAAGAGTGGTTCGTAAATCATGTAACAGCACTTCGGCTATTGAAATATAAAGGATCTTTGTACTACTATGTTGCAATGGTTTTTGTTTATATAAAATATAATTATCCTATGGTGGTGACACACGGGATTATATAACTACCTTCACCGAGATGCTTATTTAATGAAACGTATTTTATATTTAATTTAATATGTCAATAAATATAATCCATAAGGGTTGCCTAGCAAATTTCAGTCCAGAGTATGTTTAATTAATTTAAAAAAAATATTTTTTTAAACATTTCACCGATATGATTATTAGATAAATTCTAAACCAATCGAGTCAAAAATCAAGTATGAAGCCCATAGAATATGCAAACATTAGGTTGTTTTTAATCAATTAATTATTTATGTGTATATTTTTTATGTGACACTAAAGAATATATACATCTTTAGTTAAAAAAGAAGGTTATAGTGATACATATATAATACTACCCTGATTAAAAATATTGATTGAAAAAAATTCAAAAAATTTACTACATGCGAATTATAATTTTTTTTTTTAAATATTAATTAAACATACTCTGGACTGAAATTTGCTAGGCAACCCATATGGATTATATTTATTGCCATATTGAATTAAATATAAAATACATTTCATTAAATAAGCATCTCGGTGAAGGTCGTTGTATATCGCGATCTTATACTACTATGAGTTAGAAAAAATAAGTTACAAAATATATAACTAAACACATCCGTGGCTTAGTTCGTAACAATAGCAACAATAGCAATTTGCTTGGATAGTCAACTAAAACCCAAACCTATCAACGTAATTTAGCGTTAAGGTGTTTGATCTTTGGCCGATTTATTACGCGTGCGTATTGTGATTTAATGTCTTTACAGAAGCCTTTGAAATGAGAAATAGAAATGAGACAGAATCGAGGATTGAGACACCAAACTCATCAATGCAAGTGATGATATCATCCGAAAAGAAACCAAAGCTCACCTTCAAGTCATCTATCACTGTTCTGCCTTCTGTAGTTACAGAGACATCGATGTCAAGGTCACTAAAATCTTACACAAATGCAGATAATTAATTTCCAAGTTATTTATTTATTTATACTTCGTTACCTTATACAAAAACATACATATCAAAAAGCAGGTTACATAAGTTATTAGGCAAGGAGAGCCTTATCGCTAACAAGCGATTTCTTCCAGCCAACCCCAGTATGGAAAAATAAAAAAGAAACATCCAAGAAACAACCTACAGAGGGTTAAGTACAAGAAGTGAATAAGGGAGCGTATAGTAAAACGTTTCGTGACGGCCTAGTGACTCTTTATACCTAAAAGTTACCATTATGTGGTGTAAAGTACTAGAAAGTCGAAAATAATATTTACAATAACGCGTATTCCCCGCCCCGCATCGTAACGTTAAAAAAGGACCCCCCCCTCCAAAATTCATTACGTAATACTTAAACGCTCCCTAAATAATTAACAAAGAGAATACAAAATAACATGTTGGTAACGCTAACTGTAACTAAAATAAACTAAAAAATAAATAAATATATGTACATATTTAAAAACAAAAATGTAAAAGCTGATCCAAGGGTGAATTGAGTCACAATTAATATATATAAGTAGCTAATTATGAGGCAGAAGAAAAATTATCAAAAATCTTTAATAAATTTAAAGACTGAGCTCGTCTGACAGATATCAAGTGGTATGGAATTCCATAGCAGGATTTGCTTAGTAAAGGAGAAGTGATAGAATTCAGTTTTATGAATGCCCGTATTTCTGCAACCTTCTACCCTGAGCTTGTGTTTCTTTTTTTATTTTGCCATACTTGTCTGGAAGAAAACGCATGTTAGCGATAAGACCGCCCGTTGCCTAACAACTTATGTAATTTTTATATCTATGATTTAATGTAAACCAATAAATAATAAACAGAGATCCTATTCAATATTTTATTTAACAACATTTAAAATTCACTCGACCGCGTTAAAAATATTTTAACGATCCATTTATTTCAGATCCTCATTAGAGGGATTTTCTGATATTGCCTGTTATCCGGTAACGTACGGAAAGTTTAACGCTAACCAAATAGTGATGTCTTCCGATTCTAAAGATACTGATGTATCGAATTATAATTTGGACATACAAAGTAAGTGTCATTTGATGCAAGTTTCGAAGCATCAAATGCTAAATTAACCATGATTATAGCAACAGTAAATGTACCTATATGATAATGTACCAACAAATCATATTGACAACAAGTTGATGTTGATATTTACATTACATTTATTTAAATAGCTTTTAATAGTTCTCGACATCTTATAGGTTGTTGACATTTGAAGAAATACAATAGTTTCACACAACATGGTGATTTTTTTTATCGCTCTACCACTAATGCCGCGATTAATACGTCAATAATGTAATAAATTTGCGTTTATATTCTTTATAATAAGTTATATTTTTTTGTAATGCGCATAAACCAAGGACTATAATAATTAAATAAAAAAAACAATTTTAGAGTCAAAATGTCAAGAAGACTGTTCATGCACGAAATGCCTTACATCAACAACTTGTTGTGGTGATCCTGGGCGATCTATGGTGGAATGCGATCAACCCATGAAAAAGATCATGTCAGTATTAATTTTACTACAAACTGTAGTTAAGGTTATTTTTGTACACATTTTATTTATACATTTTTGATTTGAAACTTCTTTAGGCGCATGAGGGTAAAATTTTTACGGATATGCAGCGTTTTTGTCGAAGAACAGGGAGAGAGCGATTGAGAGAGAGTGAGAAAGGGCGAACGTAGCATGAAGCAAATAGCCATGGAGCGAGAGGTGGGAGAGAGCTATAGTGAGAAAGATTGAGAGAGAAAGAGAGAGAGAGTAAGGGAGATCGAGAAAAAATACATTTAAACAGTATTCGTTTAGTAGTTACATATAAGAACTTTAGATGGCAATTCTGTCGCATACCGTCTTGTTCAGTAAACGCAGATATTTACTTATATTAACATTAGCACGTATACTGTGTGTATACAGTGTGAATATAGATGTACAAATACATGAAGTGATCATATACTGGTACATGATCATCTATTGGGGTTTTTACCTAAGTAATAATTAATTTACATAGAAGTTTCACTTCTGACACGTGTACTTTGTACGCACGCACTTTTTTTAAATACATCAATGTGTATGCACAAAGACATCATGTAAAATTACGATCTAATAAAACATAAAATGATATTAAACATAAGAAAGTATCTAACAACACTACTCACAGTCCCTATTAAGGGGAAGACTATTCTTGTGTACTATTTTTGGCTTTCTCATAGTGATAGGGAGATAATCAACATGATTTAAATATCTCCGATGACAAAAATCAGTACCTAATGCATATACGTATCGCGTGATCAAGATTTTTTTACTTGCAAATAAAATACTTTTTAAATGTATAATCTTGTATATTTAATTTTTAAATCGTTTTTTTTACAGCTCTCAATGGAACTGGAAAATATGTATTATAGTTTCAAGCGCTTTTTTATTGTTAACTCTCGTGATTATTCTTAGTACTATACCACTATGGAAGATGAGTAAAAAACCGAAAGTTGTAAGATTAACAGAACAAAGACGGTAAGTTTTTTAACAATTAATAACAGGTGGCTTAAAGTTCTCTTCTTTACGTTATGGTAGAAACAATTTCAAATTAGAACTCTTTGTCCTATCTTATTAATTATTGTAAGGGCCATTTTCGTAAACAATAAGTGTACAGTAAAAAAACTAAGAATACATAAAACTAAAGACACTTGCAGTACTTTAATAGCTGGAGCTGCTGTGGGTGGCAATTTAATAATGTCACTAATTAAAAAAGTAAAATTTTCTAATATTATGTAGTTTTAATGAAAACAAACTTGTTTTTGACCATTACACTTACATTGTGAGATAGCTTACAAGTGCGTTGCCTTTAAAGAATTTGTATGCTCCTTTCTTGAAAGAACCTAAGTAGAATTGGTTTAGAAATACTTTAGTGGGTTGCTCGTTTCACACGTGGTGTGCACAGTGGTGGTTCACGGCAAAAAATGCCATAACGCTTAGTTGTGGAACGACGGACGTCAAGGTGGGATTTTACGGGTGGAATTTCGTATTCTGCTTCGACGTCCGATGATAATTTCGTATATTTATACGTATTGTATTATTAGTCTTTTTCTTGTTCTTCTTTCAGAACTGTAATCCCAGACTGGATGTGGCATTGTGATAATGGTTTTTGTAATAAAGTTTTTCGCCCCGCTACCAATATAAGCATGTATACTTCTATGAGCCGTTGCAAATTACTATGTTCTGGACCCCAACTTTGGCCGCAACCTATTGGGTATACCTACTTTAGCAAAACAATAGTGACTTTAGCAACAAGTAAGCTGGAATACAAATTTCAATCCATACCTTCCGATTCAGTTAACCAGTACTTAGCAGAAGCATTTAAACTTTTCTTAAAAGATTTAGCAAGACTTGAAAAAATAGATACTAAATCACGAGAACCTCTTAAAGAACCGGTCAAAAAGATGATTATACAATTGGACATTGAAAGTGACTCTGATCCGAGACTAAGGACTAATACAGACGAAGCATACATGGTTAAAGTAGATACAGAAAAACACCAGGTTTTTATTAAAATCAGTGCGGTTTCCTTTTGTGGAGTTCGACACGGCCTCGAAACATTAAGTCAACTGATCTTACTTGATCAAAGTACTGGTACTCTAATAACACTGTCTCATGCAGTTATTAAGGATGCACCAAGTTATAAATACAGAGGTGTAATGATAGATACTGGAAGGAATTATATACCCGTTATAGATTTAATGAGAACATTGGATGGAATGGCAACGTGCAAACTCAACACCTTTCATTGGAGGATATCAGACGTTACAAGTTTTCCTTTGAAGTTGTCAAAAACGCCGGAACTGTTTGAGCATGGAGGCTATGATAGAAGTATGGTTTACACAAGAGAAGATGTGAAAGCGGTGGTAAAGAGAGCTGGTATTCGCGGTATAAGAGTCTTGATAGAAGTGGCTTTACCTGGTCCAGTTGGGCGACCTTGGTCTTGGCTGTCAGATACAAGTTGCCCAACTAAAACCGAAAACTTTACATGCAACAATCCTTTGTGTCTGAGACTCCTGATGACAGAATCGGTTTTTGATGTTTTACAAAACATTTATGCTGAAATTATTGAATTAACAAAAGTTGATGACATTTTTCATTTGAGCGATGGAATATTTTCATTGATGCGTTGTAATAATTTAATTGAAGATAGAGATGGATATCTAGATAAAGCATTGTTTCGTTTAAGAATGGCAAATAAAGGATTCTTGCCGAAGCTACCGATAATTTGGTATTCACCACATTTGTCACGAGATTTCGAAGCTAAAGTTTGGGAGAAATTAGGTGTCCAACTCTTAGATTGGACTCAAAATCCTTCTGAATTTTATTTGAGTCAATTTAAAGTGATACATTCTACGAAATGGGATTTATCTTGCGAGATGAAAAAGCAACGATGCACTAGATATAGGTAGGATTATGCATAATAACTAACTTTCTTTTTGAAGTGAAAACTTCTGTAGCGGCGTTGTACACTTTTTTTGGAATTGGTAAAAAATGTTACACTCGCGTCAGGACACGTGACCTGATCGAAAATTCGTAAGACGGATGGAGGTTGGAGAGTAGACAGCAGGCGCGGCGTATTTAATGTAATATAAATTGTCATGTTTGTGTACGATAGCGCAATAAATAAATATTGTATTCTACAACATAAATGATAGTACTTTTATACTGATAAGTAAAGCAATTCGTGCAAAATTATTCCCTAACCATTCCAACATATCAAAAATGCACAACGTTAATATTCAAGTTTTCACTTCTGCCGGCACTCCCGGAGTGCAACCCCGTCGTTTTTTTAATACATTGTCTCTTCACTGAGACATCATGGAAAGTTTCGATCTCGAGTAATGATAAGAAAGTGGCCAATAACTACTTACAGTCTCTATTAAGGGGACGAACCTCTGTTCTTGTTTTCTATTTATTCACTTAACACTGTTTAGTTAAGACTAACGTGCACTAGCACTTATTCACTAATTCAAATAGTTTTGTCCTTTTCATGATAATAACTAGTAATATTATTTTTTACTTCTAGGCAAATATGATATTAATAAACACAAACGCGAACTATGACAGCCGTATATCAAAAGCTATTACGATTTTATCTATTTATATTATATTTACAAGCTTGGAGCATAAGTCTCGAGTCTGAATCTTGATCTCGAAGGGCTTTTATATATATTTCAGCATAACAACAAATTGTTCGTGATTGCTTAAGCATAGAAAAGTATGTTTTACATTCAGTAATTCAATAAAAGATGTTTTTTAGAACTTGGCAAGAAATGTACTCATGGAAATCGTGGAGAAATATTGAAGTTTTTACGATAGAAGGTGGTGAGGCCGTCTTGTGGACTGATCTGGTTGATACTGGTATATAGTTAGCTTCTAGTTTTGCGAATTCTATTGGATCACAATAACCAATATGACGAATGCAGATTCCCATAGTATTACCAATTTTTACTTTACTATATCCATTCTATGTTGACAGTAGCCGTAGAATTTATTTTCCCATTTGATTATTATTTTTGATTTTCCATAAAAGAAGATTAGATCATCATTTCGGTGTGTACATAAACACAAAAAATCCCGATTAATTTCATAACATGTTAAATGGTATGATTATATAGCGCAATTACTGCATATTAAACCTATTACATTACTGGTTTATTAGTGCGTATCTCATTGGCACATATCGTGTGTTATTTATTCGTTAATCGGTTGTCAAGTAATGCTAAACTTGCCGTTTAAGTACGTTGTTTGCATCATTATTGAATGATATTTTTTTACGCTTGGAGTGAATAGTTTGGCAACATATTACAGTGTCCAATGCTAGATTTAGAATTCTGGAGGACTCCGTTTATAAAGGAGGCTTAGCCTGGACCAAATATATTCCAAATAAAATGGATAATTTTTTAATCGAGTTTTCCATTCCGACTCATTGGTCTAGTGGTTAGTAACTCTGACTGCGAATCCATGGGTCCCGGATTCGATCCCCGGCTGAGACGAACATCGATGTGATGATCATTTGGTGTTGTGCTTAGGTCTTGGGTGTTTAAATATGTATTTATATGTCTATTTATCTATAATATGTATGTATATCCGTTGCCTAGTATCCATAACACAAGCTTCACCAGCTTAGCATGGGACTAGGTCAATTGGTGTGAATTGTCTTTAAAAAAAAAAATTACGTAATTTACTGTGAAAACAAATAAAGATTATTTTTATTATTAAAGCCTATTGTGAAGGCCCCGGCTGCACTCCCCTGAAACCGGTTCTAACAGTGTCTAAGTAAAATGTTACTAAAAAGTAAAATGCTATGTCAAATTGAAGGTGTGAATTTAGAACGAAAGAATGGTTCGATTGTGAATGTTCAGGAGCATCTCTAATCCAATAAGGATCAACCTTCCGTTTCACTAGTCTCAATTAATCAAAGCACACCATCGTATTGTCTTTGATTAACATAACCTTTACACATTTAATTTACACGTTGCATTGTATCGACTAAAAGATGGAGGGTTTTGAACCCTCCGGGGGAACCAACTCCGGGGAAATAAATACAGATAATGCAACTTTCTCTGCAACTGTGATACTTTTTGACATTCAACATCTTTTGTCTTCAGTCACCGTGACCACGCACGCTGTAAAGCACGCGAAACGTCGGATAAATTTAAAATTATGTCAAATAGTTGTAAATTTATAATAATACATAACTTTAATCCGGTAAAAAGCGTTTTTCTTTAAAGCACACCATCGTTTTACATTCGCACTGGGCACGGGAGTCATATTAATTGCAAATATATCGAAAAAAGAGTTGCCAACATACGAAACCAGGCTACCGCACTTTAAGATGCTGTCATTGGACAGTCATAGAAAATCATTTGCGTTTAAGATATTTAAGAATCAGGCAGATTGCTTTTAACTAAATTAAAATTTAGTTTACCCTTTATATACCTCAGGCATCCCAATTGTCCCACCTTTCAGAAGAACGCGTTTTGCCAAAAGTCATCGACATCCGGATCGAGGATTCTGATAAACGAGCTAGGTCTGGATATCCATAGTTGCTCACAGTTTGAAATCAATTTTCCTTTAGTTTTTATAATGGATTTTTTAGGTTTACTTGTTTTTATCTCTTCGTGTTGCCTATAAGTGTTTGACACATTAAATCTTGTTTTTTTTTCTTGTATCAATGTGTGCCGAGCATTGGTAAGCTTTTGTAAATAACATAGTTTTGGTTATATAAGCACATTGATATACAAAAAACCCAAGGTGCACAGTCTCGAATAAAAGTAACGCTTGAAAGTGTCCCGAAATACTATTTCTGTCCCTTTCTATAACAGTATGTCTATAACAGTATATGTTACAAGCATATATTATTGCAAAATCAACCTTACGCGAATTGCTTAAAGTTGTTATTACAACGCAGTGTATACGTACTTAAAGCAATAAAATTTTACGACCGACCGTGGTCGGTAGGACAAGGTATTGAGTGGAGTCGAACATGACTTTTTTATTTACAACTATTTAACATAATTTTAAATTTATCCGACTTTTCGGGTGCTTTACAGCGTGCGTGGTCACGGTGACTGAAGACAAAAGGTGTTGGATGTTAAATAGTTGTAAATTTATAATAATACGTAACTTTAATCCGGTTAAAAAGTTTTTTCTTTAAATTAAAAAAAAAATTTAAATTGGCTACCTCCTGACCTACACTTTATATAGCGTAAATATATTTGTCAAAAACTACATACAAAAATGTTCAAAAGTACATAAATTTATTTATAAAAAAAAAAGCACAAATAAATAACATCGACTCCACTTATTAGACGCGAGACTATTTGAAATGAGCGCACAATTTAGAATGTTGCGCTCATTTTTTGAGGACGTTTTTTTGACGTTGAGTGTGCATCTTGGGTTTTTTGTATATCAATGTATAAGCATTAAACATATTACACGATCATTTGACTTCTAGCATTTTTCGACAGTTTAAAATACAAACGATTACACGATGAAGTTTATTAAAATGTTTTGCAACGCATTTAATAATATCACAAATATAAGAAATCAAATAAACCTGATAACATTCACAACATATTATTTGTTTCAAATATTAGCGAAATCTAGTTACCTATAATGCCTTGCTAAATGTACTTAATCGACACACTATATACGTCTTGTATTGTGATATATATACCTTGACCTGTGACATATTAGCCTGGAATTTATGAAGCAGTATAAATGCGAATTTAAGACAGTGTATCTAATTAAATGTCTTAGATTTAATATTTCACGATTAGAGTGAACAATTTTCACTGACGTTATGACCATAAACAGTTATTGGGTGATAAGGTTTCATGTTTTTGAATTTAGCATTTCACAAATTTAAAAAAGATTTAATAAATTGAAAAAGTTTAATAAAATGAAATCTTCGTCTATCTAATAATGATCATATTGCCAATATCTTTTAAAAGGGTCGTGTTTTTGTACATTCCAACGAAAATTTAATCCACGATTGTGGAACACGTATGCGTTCTTCGTCTTGGACGACCTGTGTCAGATTTACCCGACTTTCTAAAAAATAATAAATGAAAACAGATACAGAAATCTCAGGTATGTTCTTAGGCAAGAGTTGTACTACCAATGGATAAATATTATTGGATAATAATAATAATAAAGCCACTTCTAATTCCATATTATTAATTTTTTTTAATCAAATGGGTGTTAGTTTTGTTATTAGACTTCGTGTACGTTAGTATGGATCCCTTTTAGGAAAAAGTTTCTATTTGGACTATGTCGTCAGCCCATCGTTTTTGTGGTCTTCCCACGGTTCTTTTTTCTGAGGTCCCTTCCAGCGGGTGGCTTCAGCGGTCCATATTTTATCTGTACACCTAATGCAATATGACCTGCCAATTTCTATTTCAGCTGTAGGCGTGGTTTAGCGCGTCCGTGATCTTAGTTTAGTAGTCACTTCATATTGTGAATCTTTTTGATTTTTAAGATGCTCCACTTCATTGCTCTCTGGGCACTAGTCACAGTTAATATTTTTTACTTATTATAATACTAATATTATTGGATAATAATAATAATAAAGCCACTTCTAATTCCATATTATTAATTGGGTGGCTTCAGCGGTCCATATTTTATCTGTACACCTAATGCAATATGACCTGCCAATTTCTATTTCAGCTGTAGGCGTGGTTTAGCGCGTCCGTGATCTTAGTTTAGTAGTCACTTCATATTGTGAATCTTTTTGATTTTTAAGATGCTCCACTTCATTGCTCTCTGGGCACTAGTCACAGTTAATATTTTTTACTTATTATAATACTAAAATATTAAACATTAAGTTAACTGTGTTAATGTAAATTTAAAACTATAACAAGATATGTCAAATCACAAATCTATGTTGGAAGAACTTGCACTTTGAACCTTTAAAAATGTCCGACCTTCGAAACAATTATATGGCCTGTATTTGTTACTTCTGGGAAGCTTGTAACGTTGTGTTTTGAAACTTCATTATAGGTGTCAAATTTACAGGTAACATAGACGAACATTTGTGGCCGCGAGCGGCAGCTGTGGCCGAGAGGCTGTGGTCAGATATGGTTGCAAACTCTAGCGCAACCAAATTTGTCTACCTAAGGCTTGATACACATCGGTAAGTACTTTTAAATTTATTAATAGAAAAAATATAATAATACTTCTATTATTGTCTCCTGCTGAACAGTATGTTTAACATATTGAAGACAATGTTATCTAGAATGAATTTTGTGAAAATTCAGTCAAATGTATCTTCAGTAAATTGTGAACCAAAGATATAAAAATCGATATTTTTTTTGACGCAGAGCATTGTTGGCCTAGTGGCTTCAGCGTGCGACTCTCATCACTGAGGTCGTAAGTTCGATCCTCGGCTGTGCACCAATGGACTTTCTTTCTATGTGCGCATTTAACATTCGCTCGAACGGAGGATGGAAACATCGAGAGGAAACCAACATGTCTTACACCCAAAAAGTCGACGCTGTGTGTCAGACACAGGAGGCTGACCACCTACTTGCCTGTTAGATAGTTTTCAATCATAAAGCAAATTCTGAAATCTTCGTATCAGACCTAAAGAAGTTGTAGTGCCACTGACTTATTTTTTTGGCATATGTTTAGAAAAAATACGCAAGACAATTTAGAATTATTAACTATTTATTTTAATTTAATAAACTGACCTAACGCTGGGCTTTATAGTACGTATATAGATATTGATATAATACATATGATGTGATTGGGATAATTACATAAATGGTATTTTTCATCTTCTTCTTATAGTGCCATCTCCTTGCGAAGGTTGGCAATCATCATGGCTGAATAGTTTAATTTGGATGCCGCGCTTCTTAACAATGACTTGGTGCTTTGAGCAAACCATTGTCTTAAGTTTTTGAACCAGGACGTGCGTCTGCGGCCAAGTCTCCTTCTACCTGCCAGTTTGCCTTGTATGATTAGTTGAAGGAGCTCGTATTTATTTTTAATCAAGGCTTTCAATAATCAGTCATAATATCAGTGGCACTAATAAGTCCTGGACTCTAGTCCTCATGATGACAGGTAACAAAGGTCATCATAGGAGCTTGATACTATTCGAGTACCTACTTAACTTATTAAAAAAACGCCTTACTTAAATGTTGCAGGTGGCGTATGCTACTTCGCGGTGTGAAAGTTAAACCAATCTGGCCGACCTGGTGTAGCTTCAACCCTGGCATATGTTTAGAAAGAATTCCTTAATAAAACAGCTTTTTTACTTTTTGATTTATTTACATATAAAAGTTATTAAAAATGGCTTGCCACGCAGGAATCATACAATCTACTATGAAATAAAAACAAAGTATGTTAAACAATTTAATGTGAGCGGTCGCGGTGGGCTAAATAAAAAACGTTAAAATATGGGTCTAACCTTGAATCCGATACAAAAAAGTATATTGATCTTAATTATATAGAGCTCTAGAATTGGTTGGTTCAGTTGTGCAAGAAATTAGGTTCGAATTGAAGAAAATTGTAAATTATCGCTGGGTAAATCCCGGTGCAAATATAAAAACGAGAATTGACTGGTACCCACAAAACCTTTTGGATTACGTCTTCACAACAGAAGAGGTGCCAGAGAATACCTGCAGCTGAGTTTTATCATCGGACGACGAGGATGGACACAGATTATACAATTGAGCGTTTCTAAGGCAATTTTTGCCGCGTCCCACCACTATGTGGAATCAGCTGCCCACTGAAGTATTTCCGAAACAATTCGACATAAGAGTGTACCAATTCTTAAAAGGCTGGCAACGCACTTGCGAGGCCTCTGGTAATGTGTCTATCGGCGGCGGTATCATATAACATCAGATAACCCTCCTGCCCGTTTGCCCAATGTTTTAAATAACATTGGGCAAACGGGCGTAACAATAGTAACGTAACAACACTAACGTAACAATAGTTAAGTTGATTTACAATTAGCTATTGAATGAATGAATGAATGAAGCCTTTATTTCAAACAACCATACATCAGTTCTTAATTAATCTTATGAATTGAAATATTTTGATATTTAATATTATATATTTATTTATACATTCTAAAAATATGTGTACGCCAAGAAAATATGACATCACAAAATTAACACACATACACATCAATTACATTAGAACATATAATAAAAAAAACAAATAATAATAATAACTAAAACTAAAAAGATAATAAATTACAATAACAGTAATAAACAAAACTAAATGGAAACAAACCACATTAAGAGCCTGCAAAAGAAAGTTACGGTAAGTTGGTACACTGTTGACACATCAATAAAATCTTTGACGATTCATATGTGTCCTTGTATTGTAGGGGCCTCATAGCCTAGCCTCATAGCCTCATAGCCTAGCGGTCGGTTCTAAAGACAAGCACGTATTATAAAAAATCCTATACTTGACGCTGGCTAATGCACAAACCGTGCCAGAGCCATAAAAAAAAGTGTACTTGTTTACCTATATGAATAAAGATATTATGAGTTTGAGTTTGAAAAAATATTTTCATCAATGTTTGTAATTAAGTTGTAAGAGCGAGATAGCCTATTCACTTGACACATTAAAAGTAGCAGATAAGAGAGCCGTAGGTACGTATAGAAGACTTTTAGTTCGAGTAACGCTATGATTACAAAGAATCCACTCAATCTTCCTCGGTGTTTGCTTGTCTTCCAACATAGGCCTCCTCCAAATTTGTCCACTACATGCTGGGCTCTTCCTTAGTGGGCCTGATACTCTTAAGATCGTCTTCCTATCGGATCACTGGTCTTCCTCGGTTTATTTAACCTTGTCTTGGACACCATTCTACAATTTCTTTAGTCCATTTACCTTACAATTAGCAATTACCGGAATTAAAGTGTCATGAAAAATCTTTGATACCATGCATCAGTTCAGAATAAATAAAATTAGGAATATATTTACAGTATTTTTAGAAGATGGGTGTTTATCTATACTTCTATTAAAAGCTGTGAGTGTTTTTTGTTAAACGAAATTTCAAGAATATTCTTTTGAATATTTTGAATTCAAAATTGTGTGTAGTCCATTCCAATTAAGATCCTTTATAGATTATAGAACAGCTCGCTACTGTGGCTTTATCGCAGCTGGGTAAGTAATGAGAAATACCTTTGGAGTAAAAACCATTTAATTCCCTGCAATATTGTTCACAATTACTGGAAATATAAAAATAACAATTACAAGGTATATTATGTACATCATCATGAATGCGAAGATGGTCATATTTTTAATTTCGCTTAAATCCAATTAATTTACGTTTTAACAAGCATTTGTACATAAAATAAAATAATAAACACATTTTAATTTTGCCAAATATGGCGCTAGAATTTTGTGACAGCTGACGCGTGACCATTTTTAAAGTCAAAAGAGGTTGTCCGTATTTCGTAAATTTCAAATATTAGTAATTAAAGAACAATAATTTATAATTTAACCTAGCTTATAAATACAAAAAAAAGAACAAGAACTAACCTTAAAATATATTATTAAAAGGAGTCCCTTTAGGCAAAGTTCCGAAGATACTGGCAGCGTTCCCCCTTTGAATAGCTAGACTAATTTTTTGTCCGAGGTAGCTGCCAGCTCTTTGGTCTCCTGTGATGTCGACTAACCTTTTTGATATTTCCAAAAGCCTTATAGCGCTAGGACCCCACGGAGCAAGGGTCTCGACACCGAATGGGACAAAATCGTATTCGGAGCCTAGACCCCTGTATTTGCAGGCTTTAGCTTTTTCAGCCGCATCACAAGCCGCACCAGCTCTGTTGTTGGTTCCAAAAAAAATTCGTAAATTTATTGTCATTGATGAAATAAATATTTTGAATAAATAATAAAAATACTAGTGACATCAGTTTTATAAGAAACTTGTTTATAACGTTGTTTTGTTTTAATTTTGTAGATAATATGACAAGTTTTATATTATTTCATCAATCGAAACGTCAAATAATGTAAATATTGTAATACATTGGTTTATTTACAAAACACATCCTGTCGTAACAGGTGACCTTAAATCAACACGAATGCATAGCCAATAAAAACGTACGCACGAAACAAAAAACAAACATAAGAAATTAATTAGGAAAAACAAGCTAAAGAATTACGTAATGAAAAAAATATTACTATAGACATTAATAAATCGTAGAACTTTTGTCAGATCACTCAACGAACAATAATAAGGTTCGTTACCTATGTAGTTTGTTGACTAATGTAATATAGCGAAACATATGTGCCCTTTTCAGAAGGTTAGTCGTAGTTGTGGGCACATGAAGTAACGGCGGACGATGTTGCCTTTTGAGGTAATGTCCTTGCCATGTAACACTTATATTAAGGACATCGCAAGCGCGAGTTCTGGGCATACTCTAAGTTAATTTTAGCCCATAGAACTGGTCGGATTCATCAGTGGGTAACAAGGTACATCCTAAGATAGTTGTGGCTTAAAAAAATTGTTTTGTACCCGCTCCACATTCGCCTTATACTTAGTTTCATAGGGAGCCCAAATCGCGGAATTATGGTCCAAGTAACTTCTCACCAGTGAAATCCAATGATTGTCTCTGTACAACTCAAGTTTTTTCTAGGATTTTCGTCAAGTCTGTCTTCTGTGTTCACGAAAAGTAAAGTTTCACATAAGATTTTTACGTTTATATCCTAAGCAATCATAACCAGCTGCCCACTCAAGTGTTTCCGAACCAATTCGACTTAGGGTCCTTCAAGAGCGTACCAATTTTTAAAACCAAACAATTTTTAGAACCTGCCCGTTGCCCGTTTGCCCCTGCTACAAAAAAAAATTAACAGTCCCTAATAAATTATATTAATTGTGAAAGTTCTCTTATAAGTGGCATTATAATAATAATTTGTAACTATTTTAACTTAAAAGTCATTACGACTCAGTAAACAGACATTTAAATCAAAAACTCAAAATTTGCCCAAAACGACGGTCATTTAAAACCTACATTCCGTTTGGTTTCTTTCAGTTGGTTGAAAACCATAGCACACACATTTTAATATGTAGATTAGAAAATACGCAAGCAATTTGTACATAATAATCCGACAAAAAAGATAAGAATCGATTACAACTTTAATTAAAGGTAAATCAGTTTCAAATGCGCCAAGGTGATAAAAAACAAAACAGGACTGAAAAATGTTCGATGCGATAAGTAAATTCAGTAATCAGTTAGAAAATTCCACCTAAACGGTCTCATTAATATTAATTATACAAGTTTAGTGAAACCAAATGTATAATTAGTACATAAACGATTTGTTTCTTGCAACACTGCTTGATTGATGTTGATGTAATCGTTTCCATTACAGCGCCCCAAACACGCAAATTTTTCATACAAATAGTTTACACAGGTTACCTTTTTTTATCTCCAAAAAATATAATAATAATTTTAATTATCTCCAAAAACAGATAACGCAAGAAAAAAGTTTCGCAAGATTCCTGTTGTGAGAACTGTATTTCAGGAGCCTGTGTAGCGATACCGAGAAATTCAAATTCAAAAATCATTTATTCCTATAGGTAACAAAATGTACACTTTGAACGTCAAAAAATAAATATATATGAAATGATTCTAATTTTACATTTACTGCCTATCTCAAATCAAGGGCGTAGAACGGAAGAGAAGAACTGGCAATAAACTCTCCGGCACTCTTTTTCGAATTAATTACAATCGTTTAAAAAATAAATTAATTTATGAAATAAATTTATAATTTAATGTAATAAAAACTTTTGTTTTAGCATGGGATTCGACTAACGTTATGTATTAATAAGTAATTTTCTTATTAAATATTATGTTTTTGCCAAGATGCCGAACAATGGGTGTAATATAAGTTCTTCAAATGTTTTTTTTATGGTATCTAATTTAAATTATACCTGTAAACAAATCTAGATTACATATTTTGGGGATGAAATAAAACAAGAAATTATGTGTAATTATTTACAAACATTAATGATTTATTAAGACAAAATATCACCTTCTATTTTAATATAGCGAAGGCACAATATAACTTGTACATCAATTATTAAATCAGGGCCGTTTTAATAGATCTCTAATATTACAAAGCACTTGATGTTTACACACGTTCTCAGACCAATAAAAAATCACAAGTTAGTAGGACAAGCCCAATTTTTCGTTGTCGCGATGGAAAATGTATTAACTCATTACGTGATTATTATCTCAATCGAATGGGTCGAGCCTAAAAAATATTTTGTCTTAAAATCAATCGTTTTAATTCCCGATATTTTTTAATATTGTTGCTGCGAAGATTTGTTCGAAACATTTAAAATATTGTATATTGACATAACTTTAACAAGAAATACTCGAAAATGCTGCCTTCAGTTTTATCTCCAATGAAGTACCTAAGTGTTATATTAACATTCCCATAAATGGTAATAATGCCTTTTATAAGAATTTTTTGTTGGTCTGAGCGAGGTTCATGCGCTTTAAACTCTAGTGAAAAAACATAATTTGTGAACATAATAGTTATTAAATTAAACGGTAATAGCTCCTATTTTGGAACTGGATTAGACTTATTATAACGATGTCTTACAAGCAATACTACAAATTATACATAATTTAGCTGGTTAAAAGTATTATACGAATTTATTTAGAAACCAAATATAGTACTGGATTAATAAAGTGGCCATGTTTACACGTTAATCTGTCGTTATTTTTAAACACAGTTTAATATTTTGTTCGGTAAATCGCATATATTATTAATTTATATTCCTTTGAATATTCGGCTCTTCAATATATTTTTGCACAACAAAATTATAAAGATTCAGAAATTAGTGACATGATAATAATACTTATATTTTAGATACTCTATGTCACTTCCCTAAAACTCGGGAAATTATACAAAATATGGCTTTTCTATTGTATTATGAATTTGATTAAAATGCATTACATTAAAAGCATAGACTAGTCATTTACATTATATCTAGTCGTTGAATTATCAAGAATAATGTATTTTAATAAAATGTTGCCAACGTGCCATTACTTAAAAAATAATACGTATAATAAAAGTATATTAATTAAAATTACTGGTTTGTAAACTTTACGCTAAACGTAATATAATAAAATCGCCATATATATCCGATAAAGACGTTTTTATTTAAATAGAAGTTTCCTTAAAATGCTTCTAATTATTAACAGCGTATGGAAAGGTTTTAGCACCTTTGGGAACTAAAGTTTAGGCACACTTTAAGGCTAGTACTGGTATATTCTCATTGTATTATGGCCTTATTTCTCTATGGGCAATTTCTATTTCTAAGATTTATCTATGGGTTCATTACTTCACCAAACTTTAAACTATAGTGAAATTTGGGTAATTGTGCGTTTTATATTGGCACGCATTGCCCATAGAGTTGACATAATAAAACTGTCACTAATAACTATTAACATTAGCCACACTCAGAGTCAACTACTCTGACTTTGAGTACGCCTTACAAATTAGTTACATAGCAAACGGTTATTGAACCGAATAAATATTTATAAGCGTTAATCAAAATAAACTATTTAAACTAGTCGCGATTAACTTAATTACACTTTGGTAATAATTACCTATGATTTTAATAACTATAATTAAAGTGAGACTGTTCATTGTAGGAACAACCGATTCTAAAATTTAACCGTCCGTCAGTTTAACGATCGGTTATTAAAACAATGTTTTATTAGAGCGATGTATAAAATTAAATATTTACAAAAAGTATGAGTAGAACTGCACCTGGAATTTATATCACTAATCACTTTTAAAATTTTAATACGATTAAGTATCTTGGCTTAGATTAAAATTTCATTTGTACTTGTACAATTTTTTATACATTTATGGAATTTATGTGATGGATAAATTATGTGTTACATTCAAAAGCGAACTGATTTCTGACATCATTGGTCAAGGTATAGCCTCATTGTAAAGTTTTCGTATATCTATACGTTTTTTACGTCTAAATATATTGTGTTACAGAAATAAAAAAATGGAAAATTAATGGCTTATTTTTAAACTTTCTTAGATTTGAGTGATTTTCTGTTTCTACGGAAATTTTCTTTAATATAATTTTGATATTTTTAGAATTTTATCAAAATTTAACGAAAATGGTAGCTTTTAGCTGTGGTTTATAAGCTAAAGAATTGCCACTGCTTTATTCTGATTTATAAATATTATAAAAAAACTATAATTATCAGTAAATTATTCAAATGTTTACGCATCAAAGTAAAGGTAAATTACCTACGTCAATCAAACCTGTTATTATTTCTTCCCGTCACGATTAACGCAAAATTGAAAATCAATTTAATCACAGGCTAAACTAATTGCGTAATTAAAGGCCTGTTAAGGGCCGTTTTAATTTACCTTGACTAATGAAGTAAGAAAGCGTGTTAATAATTCTAATAATAAATAATTAAAACTATTAATGGATTTAGAGTCGCACCAACAAGTAGATGAGGGGGAAAAGGATTAACGAGGGTCTGATCGAATGGCCACTTCCAGGTAGGTATACTGTAACAAATTAATATTTATTATAACAAGTTGCTATAATTTAACCAGTATAAAAAGTGTTTAAAGAAAATTGATTTATTTCTAAACTCTAAATTATTTGTAAAAAAATGCTTTGAAAAACTAGATAAGTATCGTAATATTGTGGGAATATTTAAAGCAAACAGCATTTAAGTAATTGTTCAAGTAATTCTTCTCAAAACAAGCTATATTTTTGTTTTGGGTAGAGAGACAAACGTAACAAACTATATACAAAAGACCAAAATTTTTAAAGTAATTTCATCATTCTTAGCTATGAATAAACATTTTTATTCCACTTGAAGTCAGATAAATAAAAGCATTCCTTACCTGATGCCGGTCTGATGTACTGCGCTTGCGCTTCTAAAAATCAAAACAAAAAATCAAAAACTAAAAAAACTATAAAAAGTGTTGGTTACTTAAAAAACTCAAAACAAATATCGTGTTTATAAATCAAAATTAAAACAAAAATCGTGTTTATAAATCAAAATTAAAACAAAAGCGTAATATTGTGCCTTAGAACTCAGAGAATAGAGCACAAATTACCAACTCACCGATATCAACAATGGTGGGGTTGGTGTGTTCGCTCCAACTCTTGTTATTCTTCACTTTGAGTGTGGCCTCGTATTTGCCGGCGTCGATTTCAGCATCCTCTAGAGAGTAGATCATCTCGTACTCGTGATGTCTCCGATCGGGAAGTGGTACACTGAGAGTCCTCCATTCACCTTCCTGCAAAATGTTTTTACTAACGGTTATAACACGGAATATAGTCCATTTAAGTGCGCTAAACTCTTGCACTATACATATTGCGTAAACAATGACTCCCGTATTTCAAAATTAAATGTATTAGCACTCGTTTCTGAACGTTCTCTGAATTCAGAGAACATCTGTTCAGAAACGTTTTGATCCGGTATTTTATTTGCTTGCATCCTAACCTCTCAAGGCAGGCAGGCAATTGATAAACATTTATCTTCTTCTATAAATTAAATTCGTAACTTTTTATATAGTTCTTGGTGTTAAGTCATAAATCAGTCGGCGCTTTCGGCATTTAATATGACATATTGCATTATTATATACTTTGGTCTCACAATGCGTAGGGGCGACGAGAATCTGGAGGAGCTCGTCGTAATTGGCATCAGCGAAGGCAGAAGATTGCGTGGACGTTTACCGACGAGGTGGACTGATTAAGTCAAAGACTCGTCCGCAAAATTATACAACGTTAAACAAGCGCAGGCGCAACCGAAATTGGTAGACAAAAATTATTCTCGCCAGTTCTTACTATACAGCTGCACGATACTTAGACATGAGTTACCGATTTAGAGAGAGAGACATTGTAATATAATGTTTAATATAAGATTTCTTTGGCATTTTAATGCTATATATTTTGTTCTAATTATGTTATTAGATTCTTAAAGTTGCTCTTAAGACGAGACTATTATTAATATTAATTTCAGCTAGTTCAATAAGTTACGAATGTCGTATTGACACGCTTTTGAACCTTTGCGTAGCAGCTTCTGTGGGCTTCTAAAAATAAATTACTTCGAGATAGTTCCACATCTTTTAATAAGGAAACAGACACACACAGGACAGGATAGATAAAACTATTAGTGAGTTCTTACCCCGTTCAAATCCCTCAGTTGTAGTTCAATTTCCTCCAACGGCTGGTGGGAGTGGATAGTCCAAGAAAGTCTTGGTCCATCGTTACTGAAACTTTCGACTACCGGACTCTGTACGAGTTCGATGGACCTGTTGTGCTTGCCGTTCTGATTTTCCGCCTGAAAGGGTGGTACGGAGTTGGTACTTAGGTTAAATTTAATTCCAAATAATCATTTTCTTTTTTAAACTTTTGCTCACTTTTGTAGAGTAAAGTGGAGGTTGGCTAATATCTACATAGTTCTTACTTTAAGTAAGGATTAAGTTATTTCTGTAAGAATGTTAAATGAGTAATTTATGTAATTGGAAAATTACAGTAATATAATATGTGATTTTTAGTTATTAATATATTATTCAACGCAAAACTGTGTTGAGCCGTGAATTAAATTGTTTCAATAAATATATCGAAGATCTTTATCAACCAGTAATTATTATTTATTAATAAAACAAAATTATTACTATAACTAAATATTCCGATATGTTAAAATACACAAATACGGAAAATCTCTTAAGACTTACTTCACAAGTAAAAGTACCGAAGTCTTGATCAGATGTGGGAACGACAGTCAAGTTGGAGTGTTGGGCTTCAGTGCTGATGATGTACTGGCTTGAGGAGTCACTGATTAGCCTGCCGTCTTTGTACCAGCGGATGTGAGAACTGTAATGTATGAGAACATCTTTGCTATAATTAAGGAAAAAGGCGCTTTTGTTTTATTCATTTTCACAAGTAAATTAAGTAATAATTTATAGTAATACAAATCTATATTAAAATTATTACACAATGAAAAGACGAATTGTTAGGAGGTTTTAATTTTAATAAATAATCTATATCTTAAATTGAGTTTATAATTAGACCCTAAGTCAAAAAATATTTTTGTATATCTCTATATTGTGATTGTTTTTGAATTATAAGTACTTTTTACATCTTTCCAACACATCGCTCTGTCTCATTGTTAATAATAAAATAAATAAAGTTAATATGAGATCCTAACTGACTAAAATAAGAGGTTCTGCGTTCTTTTTTAAGCATTACGGATATGTTTCCGGCCTTTAAGAAAATAATAATACTCTTTTATTACACTAATGAAAAAATAGGAAATGTCTCTATTGGCAGCTCCACAAAGAGGTGGTGCGCTTTAGAAAGTGCTATAGATAGAGCAGGCGTCGAAAAGATAAAGGGGGAATTAATATGAATAATTATTATACTTAAATTTTAATTAAAATAAATGTATTATAGAAAAATACTACTTACGCCAGTTCATCATGGATAGAGCACTGCAGCACAGCTTCAACATTGATGTCAGAGTTAATGACAGTTCTGTGTACATGGACTCTAGGTTTGCCTGAAACAAATTAATTATAAAGTTATAGTATACAAAAATATTCTCAGAGACTTTTATCGATATCAAAAACAAAATGTAATAAATGCACCACCGATTTCAGAGGACATTACTCAAATTGAATGAATATAGATAAGATTTTACGCAATTATATCTAAGGAATAGTAACATTGATATGCGTGTAGTACTATAAAGTTATCGCTATAGACTGTAGAGGGATTTAATATAAAATTCAGCAGACATTTCGTCGTAACATATTTTTAATAATAGTTATACTCACGTAAAACATTGACGGTGAGCTCGGCCTGCGCGTGAGCAACATTGTTGAATACATAGCAGTAATATTTCCCTGAGTTTTCGTGCTTCACATCTCGTAGGAGTACACTGTTAGCCGTGAATTCTCCGTCTTTTTCTGATAAACGTTGGTTTTGGTTCTGAAATATTTTTTTAAAGTTTAATATGAAACTATAGAAATATTATGTACGACGTATTTATTATAAACATTTTTATATATATAACATGGGCAAACGGGCAGGAGGCTCATCTGATGTTAATACCGCCCATGGGCATTGGACACATTGCCAGAAGGCTCGCAAGTGCCTTGGCGGCCCTAGGACCCTAAGTCGAATTGGTTTGAAATACTGTTTGCCATATGGGAAAATTATTTTAATTCCATTTAGGAGTATATATAATCCTGTAAATGTTAATTTTAAATATAGAACACATCTCCGAACAACTAAAAATCTAACTTTAAAACCTATTTCTATAGTACACACACTGATATTTTTATAACAGCTAAAAATTTAATAGAAAAGAGATGATTGACAACAAAACATAATAAAATAAAATAAATCAATAGCGCTACAACCTCTTTAGGTCTTGTACTCAGATTTCTGAATCTGTTTCATGATCATTTTTAAATCTTATAGGCAAGTAGGTGATCAGCCTCCAGTGCCTGACACACGCCGTCAACTTTTTGGGTCTAAGACATGTCGAATTCCTTACGATGTTTTCCTTCACCGTTCGAGCAAATGTTGAATGCGTACATAGAAAGAAAGTCCATTGGTGCACTTCCGGGGATCGAACCTACGACCTCAGCCCTGCGATTCTGTAACTCACTTCACGAACTCACACAGCGGTTTTCGCATCGGCGGTCGCTCTCAAATCAGTCGTGAAGCAGTCATTTTATGATTTGGCATTCTGATAAACAATAAAGTACAAGCTCCCACCTTTTCAGAAGCGACCGCCGATGCGAAAACAGCTGTGTGAGTTCGTGAGAGTTTCACGCTGAAGCCACTAGGCCAACTAAATAATTAACACTATAAATGAATCGATTATATTAAAAAAATTATGTTTGTCTAATTCTCTAAGTCATGAATAGTATTGATTAAAAGCAAAGTTTCATTGATACGTAATGTTCATATAAATCAATCAGACAGGCGTTATCTATCCTTGTCAATTTGTTACGTACTTTGATTCAATTGAATCGCGTATACTTTGTATAAACAACTGCTTAATACAATTTATATGAATTGTATTTAAGGTGAGATTATTAATCTCGATAAATTGGTTTTAAATGTTTATAAAGAAATTTTGATTGGCTGTGTTACTGTTTTAGCATTGTTAACAAATATTTATCTGATTATTATGTTTATCCTATAAGTTAGGTTGCGTCGAAGTTTCTCGAAGAAACTTTTCTGACAATCATTGACAACTCACAACTTGTACACAATTAGTTATTTATCTTTGTTTTACAGTGTGCTAAACAATTTAATAATTCTAATGATTCTCGAATTTATTAGATAATTAAACAACTGTTTCGACTGCTTTATTTATGTTCTTATAGTATTAGGATTGCTTTAGATGGGGCTAAAACTTGTCACCCATAATAATTTAATAAAATTTTAATTTATCCCTGCTTATCATATTGTAAAATTTTTGTTGTTTTACTATGCAACTGGGATAGAATTTGCGTTTCCCAACCGCAAAGTTCTCGCAAGTTAAGTGAGGAAAAAATCCCAAAAAAACTATTTCTGGGCTTGATTCTCCGAGAACAATTAACACCAATTTATGAAAGCATAATATTACTATTATTTGCTTCGATTCCCGTACCTAAATGTATTTGTGGCTTAACATTGCATCACAATGAGCGTGGGCGGTTATCGTGCATTCAAGATGTTACTCATTCATTATTGAATCCGCAATTTGCATAAACATTGCATATACTTTATAAGTACCGAAGATTATCGAAGCCTTTTAAAGAAAAGGAATTTTTTCCGCGAAGCGAAGTCAGAATAAAATATGTCTAAATAATTTTTATTCTTGTTACGTATATTTGGCTACAACCACGTCATTCATCGCCGGCATACGTATAGGCATTGCAAGAAATGCGCGAGCAGAGGAATTGGAGAAATTAGCGGAAACAAAGCTTAAAAGCGCTTCATCATACATTTTAAATTCCACAATTTAATTTATTACACAATATTGTACAATAATCGCATCTTGTTGGTATGCTGTCCATGCCCTATAGTTTTTTGTTTCTTTTGAAGTTATACTTCTTTTTGGAGCTTTAGGGAAAATTGATGAGTAAATTTTTACGATGCGCGTGCACACCGTCACAAAAAACCGTCAACCTGAAGTTAGCTATAGTCAACATTTTAGTTTTTTCTATTGTTTGTGTCGTTTTTTCTACAAACGTAGAATAAATTGGATCTTGTTACGCCAAAGAAGTATAACTTTTTACACACGCAACTAAGACCGAAGTGTCACTAACTCTAACTAAGAGTTATTATTATTACAATAAGTTATGTAAAGAAAAATGTGTGTTGCGATGTGTATCGATTCTTAAAAAGTATTTAGTTATTTATTATTGTTACTTTAAAGTGTTTCTCAATACTTAGAAACCGTTGAATGAAAGTTAATTCATTCATATTTGCGTCAACAGTAGGTACGATAAAATCTAGTAATGTATTTTCGTCCCAGCTTCCGCGTTCAACATGTCATATCAAAGATGTTAGTGTCAATGTCTGTTTGTTTGTATTGTACACAAGTATAGCCGGTTTCAATATACGATGTTCGTACCTTCTAATAAGACTATAAGTTTTAAAATATTTTTATAGATTATTTATTTTACATTTAAATATAATTTGTTTGCGCCGACAATTGACAACGAAACACAAAAAAATAAATAAAATTGCATTACGAAACAAAAAGTTTTCCTAAAAAAGTTTGTCTTTCGTGAGTCTATAATTATGATATATACATAGACCTAATTAAATAATAGAAATAGACTTACCCCATCAATACCACCCCAAGACCAGAGGATTTGTGGAGGAGGAGACCCTGAGACCTCACAAGTGAGGAGGAGGTCCTTCCCTTCTCTTACGACGCCGTTGTCTGATGCGTAAAAGCCTGAAGTTGGACAATTTGACATAAGAAAACGATCAAATGTCGATGTATACAAATACTAGTTGTGTTGATTAGCTAGTTCGATTCCTGGTCATAGCACGAATTATTAAAAAAAAAATTGTTTTCCGCCTCGGATGGGTTCTGACTTCTGAGGATACCGACCGAATGGCCTAAATGGTGAAATTTGGTACATAAATTCTATATATTTCTTTATATACATTTTCATTGTACTACATATATGTATAGAAAACACTTTAAGAGATAAACTATTTATAAACATTTCAAGCTTACAAAAAATGCTTTTAAAACTGGAGTTTTTTTCTTTATAGAAGACAGGGTAAACGGACAAGAAGCACCAGATGTTAAGTGATACCCATGGACACGCTCAATACCAGAGGGCTCGTGACTGCGTTGCTGGCCTTTTAAAGAATTTGTAAGCTCTTTTCTTGAAGGCACCTAAGTCGATTTGTTTCAGAAATACTTCAGTGGGCAGCTGGTTTCAAATAAGTTGTGCTAAGTTGTGGAACGACGGACGTCGAAGTACGGTTGGAATTTCGTATTCTGCCTCAACGTCCGATGATGAAACTTTGATTTACAATACGGAATATTTGTGTTTTATAGGTATACTCACGAAGAATTTTAGCTGACTCCAGAATAGCAATGTGGTGTTGAACAGAGGGTGGATTCGCCTGAAGTATCTCACACTTGTAGAAACCGCTGTCCTCAAATTGTATGTCTTTTATGAGGAGGTCAGTGGAGTTCGCCGCACTGTAATTTATCAAAACAATCATTTATTATAAATATATATTTTAATTATTAAAATTTGGTTTGCCTAGAAGAGATCGTTTATTGGAGAGGTTTCCATTGCAAAATTTTAAAATGTGCTTTATTTAGTGTTTTCTTATTATGTATGTATTATGTGGTGTAACACTGAGACATCGAAAAAGAGCAGAAGAGATCAGATCAACGACCAAAGTAGAAGACATTATAAAGAAAATAAGGCAATTGAAATGGCGCTGGACCGGGCACATGACGAGAGATACATAGAACATAATTACAGAATGGCAACCACGCGATGGAAAAAGGAAAAGAGGAAGACCGAGCAAGAGATGGGCAGACGATATAAAGGTAATAGGAGGCACAACTTGGACAAGAAGAGCTAATATCAGAAAAGAATGGAAACAGCTGGAAGAGGTCTACAAGTCACAGGATACGCTGACTACCTAAAACGGGTTAAGTGACGTATTAGATTAAGTTTTATTTATCTATTAGAACTAAGTTTTTTATGTAATTTAAATAATTGTTATTACATTGTACTGGGTGTCAGCAATAAAGGCTTAATAATAATAATAATATTATGTATGGGCAGCGTTTATGTTCGTACGTTCGAACCACGGCTCTGGACCCATCTAAGACTAGTCTTCCAATGTGCGGATTTAACACTTGCTCGTACGGTGAAGGAAAATATCTTGAGGAAATTGGGATGACTTAGACCTAAAGATGTATGACGTGTGACGCAAAAGGCTGATCACCTACTTGTATATTATGGAATAAAAATCACGAAACAGATACCCTGTGAGACAGAGACTTAGAGGTTATTACAACCTGAGTGTTATAAATCAAAGAGCATCGAGATATAAAAAATACACGTAGAGTTGAAAACTTGGTGTTATTCGAGTTGTTTTAAAATAGTTTAAATAAGAAAAAATTAAGAAATAAGATGAAAGTGGAATTCATAAACTAGACTTTATTTTTTGTCGCCTTTCTGTCCTTATCTTTAAAATACTTATAAAGAATGTTCCAGAAACAGTTATTTTGTAGTTGTATTTCTAGTTGTAATTGATTCAAGTTGGAAGCACTACCTTTGAGTATCTAGTTTGACACAACTAAGCTAAGCTTAGTAAGCTTCACAAAGAACATAGACAACTTTTTATCTTTACACAGATAATAAATAATATTAACTTTTATAAATACTCTGTCAGCAACTTGTTTTGTGGGTTACAAGACTAATTATTTACTATGAGTTTAAATTAATTTAATACACACATAAAGAATCTCTTTTGTCCTGAGATAGTTCTTAAATCCTGTTCTGTGGGTTTCATGGTACCGATAAAGAATTTCGAATTATTCCTTGTCCATTGAACAACAACACCATCTGCAATTAAAAAATAATACATTTTACAAATGGAAAAAAAATATTAATATAAAAACTAAGCTGCAGATTAAAATATAAACGAATACTATTAAGATGCATTTTTGAAAGCTTGTAAGTTGTAACGAATAAATAAACAAAATTTAATTAAGCTTATATTTGTTTTCAAAATATTTTAAAACATAAATGTCCAATTCCGGTAGTGAAAAGTAGGAAGACTGAATCTTGAACAATAAAAGTTTATTTTTCTACGTATTTTTAAATAATTCTTAATATTTTGTTGTAACACAAACCAACAACCTTTCCTATGTACTCGTTTAAGTCGACACTATAAATACTAACAATTCAAATTATAAATTCTATCCGCTCGCCGGAACTTCTATTTTGGCGCCAACGGAAACTTCAACAGTGAGATATCGATTATTGCGTAATCATTACGATTGAATAATTAAATTATGATACACTAAAATATATTTGTCACAAGAGATAGGACAAAACTGGACTCAACAACAATACATATATAAGGGGTCTTACCAGCTGGTTCAACTTTGCACTCCAATCTGACAGTTTTTCCAATGATAACACTATAGTTAGTCGCTTGAGTGACAATCACTGCATCTTCCACATCTTCATCGGCATCGTTTCCTGTAAGCGAATATACTTATCTATTAAAAACTGCCTTTACAGAAGATTCCAGTACTACTGACATTGCGATCCTAATCTATCAAAGTATTAAAAATGGACTTCTGTAGAAGAGCAGTACAAGAAAATTTAATAGAAAATGATGGAGGAATCAGTCTAATTGAACTATTTCACCTGAAGTACTCTTTCGTCAAATTGTGCTTCCGCTGTTTTGAAAAGAGATGATGTATTTTAGGTGCAATTAAACTGGTCTATTTTTTATGAATAAATATATATTTTTTAAAATCTGTATTGAGATTTTTGATTTCAATCAGTAAAAAGCATAATTCTAACTAATTTGACTATATTATGATGCGTTATCTGATAAATATTAGTATAAGTTATTATTAATTAGTCCAATAAGTTACATACCAGGGAATACTATACACATTTGTCCATTTATGTTACATGGATTTTAGTGAATTAGTTTAGGATTTTTACGACTTAAAAAGACTTCTATTATAACGGAAAAGACCACACAAGTAGTTGAAATACGTACCTCCATCAGCATCATTTTGCGCTTCATCATCGCTCGCTTCATCAGCCAGTACATCATCATAGTTGATGTCTTCCACCTCACGGCTGTACATGGAGTGGCGCGCTTCTGTAACAAAAAAGAAAACATTTATATATTTATTATTAATTTATGTTATCGTCGTAAGTCCACGGTTTTTTTCTTATTATTCTTGACATTATTATTATTATTACACCCCATAGTCCAAAATAACCGCAGACAAATGCATATCTTCTGGACTCGGTCAGCTTACAAATCATGTACTTATTAATATACTTGTTGCCATGGTTACCATTCCTTTATATGGAAATACGATCTTAACCATGTTTTATTGTAACTATTACAGTTTATTCGATGTGATTCCTTATCAATTACAATCTGCCCAGATGGGATTACGAAATTGCACACTTATTAAATCCGCTCAATTTCTCTTTATACAATTAAATTTATCATTATTATCTGTCATTGTTCACATGTTTACTCAGCAACCGTTTGACTCAATGATAATTTACATAAAACATTATCTCCGTAAATAGTAGTCGTATAATGGATAGCTTGCTTTGGACAAATACCGATGTTTGGTGCAAGTTAAAACAATAAATATAAAAACTTATTGGCTTTATGCTTAAGCGAATATAGCGTGTTTAAATGTCTGTATTGTTTTTCTTTTAGCGTTTACTTAGAAAATGCACCTATCTATATCCTCTCTCGTCCATTTCACACGTCTTGTTTTAAAAACTGACAGTAGGTATATAAAAAATTTGCACATACTATTTATTGACGTTTATAATGTATTATATTGTTTTAATATAATCCTGGTTGTACATGAGCGGTATATATGTATATACACATAGACAACCGTTATAGATGAAAAAAGGGAGACGCTGAAGAAATATCCAGATTTTTATCATTTGACAGCGTTGAAACAGTGTCGTATGACTGGGGGTAAATGTTTATATATTTTCACTCGAATTGTGATGATAGTTCGCTGACATAATCGCTATATCTTATGAATGAAACCGTACGGAAAGCTATATAGTGATAGACTTTAAGTCGCTACTCTATTCAATGTAAGCTTTCCTTTTATGGACGTTAACTAGACAGACATACAACCTTTGACTTACCCGTAGAGAAACTTCAAACAGCCAACACTTTATTAATTAAAATTCAAACAGTTGTGTCTTTGTTGTTTATTTAATATGTATTAGATATATAAATAGAAATTTAAGTTTACTTTCATCTTCATATATATGTTCTTTAATTACTTCACAGATAAACTAAACAACACAACTAAAATAAATAGAAATGTTTTTTTTATAATTAGTACCAACATAAGAAAATGTATAGGTACTATTATAAATAAATTCTTTTGAATAAACTGCCAGTGCATAAACTAACAGAATAATTATATTTGCCGTGTTGCCAACCGTCATTAATAAACGACGACTTAATGGATTAAAATTCTATTAACGCCTTATATACCAGTATAGTATTAGTAAATTTCAAAGCATAAAAGTCTACAATACACGCCCATCCGAGGTAACACTCACAGTTTATTAGTTTATCTTTGTAACGAAAGCTCAGCTCTAACTAACAAGGTTGTAATGGATGTGGGAAACAGAGATGTTTGCTTTTATTATTACCACTTTTAAATCTTAAGTAGCTGGCCGAAAATGGTTAATTTTTTTATATTTCTACTAGCTGACCCGGCAAACGTCGTTTTGCCATGTATATTATTTCTGGAAACATTTTTTTGTTCAATTAAAATAACTATCTACTTTAATAAAAAATAGGGGTTGTTTGGAGAGGGTTGAAAATTAGGGGTTGTATGTATTTTTGTATGCTGCACAAAAAAATCTTAACAAAAAAAATTGTCGAAAAAATTAAAACAATTTTTTTTGGAGTGGACACCCCTTATCACTTAGGGGTTTGAAAGATAGATAGTAGCCGATTCTCAGACCTATTGAAAATTAGATAAAAATCGGTCAAGCCGTTTCGGAGGAGTATGGTAGCTAACATTGTGACACGAGAATTTTTTATATAAGACTAGCTGACCTGGCAAACGTCATTTTACCATGTATATCATTTATAATAAAAAAGGGGTTGATCGTAGAGGGAAACTAGGGGTTGTATTTTTTAATGCTGTACCTATCATAAAAAAATATCTAAAATTTAAAAAAAAAATTTGGGGTGGACTACCCTTAACATTTAGGGGATGAAAAATAGATGCTGTCCGATTCTCAGACATACCCAATATGCACACAAAATTTCATGAGAATCGGTCAAGCCGTTTCGGAGGAGTTTAACTACAAACACCGCGACACGAGAATTTTATATATTAGATAAGGTTTTTGATGCTCTTTATACACACGTTTAGTAAGAAAGCTGAGTATCAGGCAAACACTAAAGCGTTTAAAGGCTGAGGTTTGGGTAAATAAGGTATTTTTAAATCTGGCGGTTAAAAAAAATAATTAAACATTTTTATGAAGATTTTTTAGGTTATACGAATAATTTCTTGAGGCTTTGAAATATAGAGTAACAATAAAGTTTTGAAAGCTTTTTTTCCAACAACAATTAAAGTGTATTAGTGATTTTATAAGCGACGTCTGTCGTCATTTTGTCTGTATGTATATTTATGAGTGAATGCTCTACTCTCTAGTGTGAATACTAATTAGATGATATTATGGGGAACGAGGAAAGACTGCGTGTCAGTTTGTTGAACGTGTTTGGAATTGGTATGTAATGGCTGAGCTGTAACTGATGCTATACGAAAAAAATCATAGCATTAATTCTACTGACGCCTTAATAAAAAAATTATATCCAAATAGTATACTGATATTAATATTAGTTATTATTTATTTTATATTTTGGTTGCTTGTTTATTTCCATTGGTTTGCGTATGGTCTAATATAATAGATGGGTATGTGTGTGTAACATTTGTGACGTCATATTTTCTTGTATAATTTTATGCAAACACGTTGTTTTAGAACTTATAAATAAATGAAATACATATTTTTTATCACGAACAGTTAAATTGAAAGAATTAACCTATGTACCGATAAATAAGCGCACATAGATAAATAACAGATAAAACTATTATAATGACTAATAGATTGATCATACATAATGAATATTTATTAGAAAAATATCTATATTATGACTCAGTTTTCTGTGGTAATTTAAAGAACATTTATTACTTGGAAAGGTACAATACACTTGTTAAAAATCAACGATGAATATTAATTTTTATTTTGTAATGGCCATTCTTTGATGGAAGTTAGAAATAATGAGCTATAAACTATTATAAATTGTTTTTTTTTAGAACACAGAACAAAAAGTGCCTGATGTTAGTACTACCGTCCAAGTCCACAATACTAGATGGCGAGTGCGTTGCCGTCTTTGTCTCTCTTGTCTTTTTGTTATAAAAACCGGTATTTTACCCAGTTTATTTTAAATTACTATTAAAAAGACATATTTTCTATAGTTACGCTATATATTATCATCGCTTTCACTGGAATCAAGTGTTAGTCTTAACTGATGTCTCTTCAAAGGATTTCGGTGTCGGCTTAGCACTAACCGTGTTTATTAATAAGGAATACATTCCTATCATACATAGATCATGTGTTATTTCATACTTTTAGCCGGCGTAAGCATTTATGTAGGACAACAAGTTTTATTATATTTTTGGTATTTATTAATTCATTAAATTTGTTTTAATTATTAGTGTGATGGCCACGCTGAATTGTTATACCTGCACGAATAGGAATTATACTGTTAACTACATTATATGTTTTTTTTAAATAATTATTGACACCAATATATAATCAACAGTTACCTACATAATAAACGGCTAAAATATAAGTCTTTCCTGCAACTTTTATTTTGTTCCATTGGTGTAGAGACTCTTAACCGAGGGGTTCAAGGTGCTAGGCTAAGACGCTAATTAAAGATTTACGTAAGTGCCTGGTAGATAATACCGGTGATCCCAGAGCTGTTGCTTTCCTCGCTCAACGAATAAATATCGCAGTACAGCGAGGAAATGCTGCCAGCGTTAAAGGTACACTAAACTATCTAATTTGTTATAGTTTTCTTTATTTTTAATTAATATTATTTTTGCTACGTAGGTTAAGAATATCGTAATTACTCTTTACGAATATCATGTCATTTGTAATATTTATTGATCCAAAGAAACATGTGTGAGTAAAATTAAATTATTTGCAGCGCAAATGCGTCAAAACATAACAAGCAATTACGAATGGTCATTACGTAGTAGGAAGTGGCGAGCGAATACAGGGCAAATCTATTAACTATAATTAAACAAACGTCTCTATCCTTATATTGGTACTAGGTCATTTAGGATTAACCCTCAACTTTTAGATTAATAAAAATACTGCAGACTAAAAACTATACGAAACAATTTTGTTGTCTCTGCTAATACTGGAGTTTTGTATGAAGTAGACTTGCAACGAATAGTATATTCGGCAGTATACCGAATTCCGAATATTCGGCGAGGCCTCTGACCGAATAGCCGAATATTAGGCAAAAGTATTCTTTTTTTTTTGACTTGTTTAATACAGAAAATGATTAAATAATGTACCTGTTTTATATACCTTCCACGCACCAGCAAATGTTATTTGTATAGATTTTGTTGTGCGCAACTGCGTATTGAATTGACGACTTTAGGAACGAGAATCGTGTGTTCACACCACTATTTTGCTATACTTTCCAGACTAGAAACATATTATAACATTTGACTAGAAACATATTATATATTTGTGAAAGGAAAATTTTATATTTTTCAACTCCAAATCTCAACTAATCTGATACTTACAAATACAGTTTACACACACAAGCATAGGAATTGTCAAAAGCATGGTTACAATGGGGGTCAAAAATGCTGGGCGTGTTGGAATGCGGGAAAGGGTTATTTTTCTAGAAGATTTATGGTTTGGTCAAACAATGATTTATTTTATAAGCTGATTGACTTCCTGACCTTTTGCCTGAATCATTTCTGACCTTCACATACGTACAAAAAGCATTGTAACAGGTGTCTTGTTTCCTAACATTAATGTTGTTTCTAACAGAACATGCGTTCATGACCCGAATGAGTATTACTTAAATCTGTGTGTTTGTTTAACCCACGCCTTAACTTTGAAATACTTCAAACATTTTCGTTAGGCATAAAACATTTTGGTTGCTTTATTATGTCTACCTAATGTATCTTACATATGTCAATCTAGGAGATCAGGCACACCTCATTTGAATTCTTTGCATAACAGAATAAATATTACTTATCCATAGCTTAATATATTCGGTAATGGGCTGATTAACAAAAAACGTTACGCAACAACAATTGCTAGTAAACACTAATTGGAAGTGTATTAGTTATTTATTTTTTGTTAAATTTATGTTCACTATAATTGTCATGTATTTAGAATAGATAGATTGAAAATGCTTTGCATTATGATGTGGTGTAGATTAATAAATAAATAATAATTTTTTAATTGTTTTTTTTTTAATTTTTAATTTCTATTTTTTTGTGAAACTTATTATTTTAATTTTCACACATTTTAGATGTAAGATTTTGTAAAATAATTAGTAGATTTAGTACTGTGTGTGATGTCGTAAGCTTAATAACTAAATAAATAAACCTATTGGATTTGACATAATGGTAAAATGAATTAATGGTAAAACAAACGGTAATAAAAAGCTTCGAAATCTATGTGAAAACAAAGTGCTGCCATCTCATAAATTCCAGTCTGCCCATAAATGTCCATTATCATGAATAGGTCGGCATAATTTTATAACACCCCTGACCTAGTTTAAGCTAGAAATAGGTCACATTTCCATTTACCTAAAATGGTTTAATAATCGTGTTTAGTATAGCGAGTATAATTTTTTATTACCGGTAACATAAAAGTTACAAACATTAAAATAAATTGCAATAAAAGTTGTTGTAATAGGTACATTATAAATTACAAACTGTGACTTTTTTCGGTTTTTTCTTGAGGTATTTATATCTAACCCCTTATTGATGAAATCTTTTAACCAAAGTACTTATTATTTTTCGTCTCTTTTTGTTAAATTGTGTTTCCGCTGTCATGAAAAGAGACAGATTCCGCTGACAGAATGAGACTACTTTATTTAAATCGCTGCAATAAGATTTTTCAAGGGAGTTCTAGATTTGGTGTAAGTTTATAATTGTAATCGAAGCTTGTCTAAGAAAATGGAGATGTTAAATTATTTCAGTACATAAAGACCAACCTACTAATACTGTTCCACTGGAATTATTCTTAAAATAGTATCCCCATCTCTGTTTGACGTTATTTTACGGTAAAAGGAATTGCAAATATGAACCTTATTTCAATACTTAACAGTTGAATTTCAAGTAACTCATCAAATGAACACAAAACGAAAAAGTAAAACCCCTATACACGCTAATTCCTTTCATAAGAGGATAATATGACACCAGGCCACTTTAAGCCTTATATGCTAGAACATAGACTCCAAATTCAAAATTCAAAATAAGCTTTCTAAAACAGGATCTCTTTGAAACGTCTGCTCTCCTGGTACATTTTGCCCTTTGCAGGTGACGTCATTGTTGAAAGTAAAAGGAAGCTGGAGCTATAAAGAGTCCTGGGAGGATGATCCTACATATTAAATTTCTAAAGCTATGGATTTTATATGCATAACTTTTGGCTTCTAGGCATTCAAAATGGAAGAAATATTATGTTAAAAGTGTTGCCTAACGCCCGAACCCAATAATTAATTCACAATCTCAGATTGAAAACAATCTGAGATCCGACCGTGACAGTCGTTCGATCTCCTATCTGCATCACAATAACCTTTTTTGGCGACGGATAAAATGCTCTTTGTCGTTCCATTTTACCGAGTTTTCACTCATATTTGATAATCAATGTAAACCAAATAAAGTAAATAAAACCGTACAAATAACATTAAAATATACATGTTTATGTTTAAAACATAACAAACAGTTTTTTTTATTATTTAAAAAACTGGTGTAATTTAAAATCTGTTAAAATAATTAACTGTTGGAATCGAGCTTTCGACAACTGACATTTTCATACAAAGGTCTATCCACAGACACCGATCCGACCTCCCATGGATAGCTTGTATCGACAGATGGCTATAAGAATTCATCGATAGGTTATTGGCACACTTGTTGCAACATTTGGATTAAGATTTCTATCTCAGATGGTTATTGGGTTCAGGCGTAAGTGGCTAAAGCGTGCGACCCTTATCCTTGAGGTTGCGCCTACGGTGAACGCAAACATCGTGAGGAAACCGTGTCTCAAACCACAAAATCGATGACATGTGTTAAATGCTGATCATCTATGTGTGTATAAAACAAAATATCAAAGAAACGGCTGTAAACTGAGGTCACTGGATTATTTATTATATTTTAACTACATAATAATAAATTAAATATCACGTATAATCTTCTCTTCTAATCGCGAGTTATATAAAATAAATAAATATCTACCAGAAAAATAAATACGAGGCTATGATGAAGTAATTATGAAATTCAGCTTATTCGTTTATCTAAACATGATCTAATAGTGATTCATGGCCATCGAACTAGTAATAAAATATTTGTCTTAAATCTCTTTTAAGTAACAGATGGCTATTTTATAGCTCTCCCTTGTTAGGTGATGATAATTATAGACTTTTATCACTCACCTTCATTCCTTAAACAATTTTATGTTCTTTTTATTGTCAATCAAATAATTGCGGGAACTATAAATACATTTTTGTATGGTTTTATTGGCATTATATATAGGTTAATTACAAACGAAAAGTAGTCATAGAAGCTATGATAGTTGTATAAATGCATCTTAATCTAGTGAAAGATATACTCAAAAATATAAAACTTCTTACAGATTTTGAGACCAGATTGAGTTTGTTTTTCCTAATAAAATCGTCAATGCAACGACGAGTGTATCAGAATACAAGAAGCACACATACACACAAAAAACAAAGATACGCCACTTTAATCAAAGATTGGGCCATCGCAGCTTCAAGTTGCTGTCATCTGCAACACTGAATTTCAGTGGGCCCATACCATTTTGCACATGGCACACTGAACCAAACGAAAATATTAACAAGTGTATGTGTACACCAAACAAATTAAATTACCAACCCATGTGACTGACATTCCAAAAGACAACTTTTGCATTTTGAAAGATGTAATGCATTGAGCGGGAAGGTTGTTATCACAAGTATTAGCGTAACAGCTGTCAATAGAATCGTAATTCAACAAGTGTGACCATCGTAAAATTAAACCCCGTAATAAAAAGCCAGTAAAGGAAAGGATGAATAATCCATTACCATTATTGTTTTATAGACGACACAAGGTCACCCCACTGTGCCATGACGTCAACCACAGCGTTGCTCCTACCCTGTTACGTAATCGTCTAGACTTTCCCTTGCGTAAATTAGATCAGTGTGTCGCCTCTACTTGTGTAATATTATTAAATAAGTCCATAACCTCCCCCAAAATACAAAGAAAATATCTCCCAAAATTACTTACACCATACGCTTGTTCAATCTACTCTCATATGTGTATTGAAATTACAGATATGTACATAATAATGTTATGACGACGATTATCTGGTGTACAATTACCTGATCACATTATTTATTCCTACAATTAAAACTATTATATGTAGTTACACTATGATTTTGTTGTTTAATATATGTAATCACTAGCAGACCGGCCAAGCGTTGCTGTGGCTAAGGTTTTTGTTATATTACATAGTAGCAAACTATTCAAGGGAGACGGTAGGAGAACACCAGTCATGGGGACCACCATGCTTTTTTGGTGGTTATGCCATTAAATTGTAGCTTATGTGAAACGTTGATACTTTCAACACAGCGCCATCTGTTAGAATTGTGACTATCAAATAATAAACAAATATTTTTCAATAAAATAATATTGCGAATATAAATTGAGATGTAAGCTATTCTATCTTTTAAGTTGGATCAAACTACACACGGTTTGAAAATTTGATTGATATCGGTTCGGTAGTTTAGGAGTCCATAGCGGACAAACAACGTGACACGTAATTTATATATATTAAGATAATAAAAATAAATAAAAAAACAGTGGCGCTATAACCCTTGGTCCAAAGCAATAGGTAGGTCCAATAGGTGCACACCCTTCTGTGACTGACACACCCCGACGTTTTGGGTCTACGGCATCCGAGTTCATGCGACTGAGTGTTAAATGCGCACATAGAAAGTCCATTGGTGCACAGCCGGGTTCGAACCTACGACCCCTGGGGAGTCACGCTGAAGCCACTAGGCCAACACTGCTTATAAAAATAAAAGCCTATAATTTATACCGTTTAGTTTTATCATCCGACATTAAAAACCTCTTCACCTCGGTAATAAAAGTAGGTTAAGTGCCATTTTTTGCAAAATAAGGTTTATGTCGGAAAAGCCTTTTAAATTAGCACGGTCTACTTTAATATTTAAGTGCTAAGTTTTATAGAAAAGTATTTTGTGTTTACGATGTATTACTGTAATTGTTAATTTTTTTAATTACATTAAATATATGAGCTTAATTTTTCGCTATAGAAAGATAATAATATAGGAGAGTTCTGTCTTCGAACGAATTTTTTTATAAGCTACTCATAACTCAGGGATAATGTAGCAATTAAATAGTGGATAAAGTTTTATAATCGGGCAAGTAGTTTTCGAGTTTATTTTTAGTATTATTAGTATATGAATAATCACTACATTTAAGTAATATTCTCAAGTAGTCACGAATAATGTTTTTTTTATATATCTGTATAAATACATATAATCACAAGGATTTTTTTCTTATTCATAAATGATTATTCTGATTGCTTTAACTAAAGTATGTACTGCTTCATCTATCTTTCATCACTGCATAGACACAATCAATAGAACGAGACTAGTCAAAAGACTATGAGTTTAATTATTATTAATAATAGTATATATAGTTAGAACTAGTATAACCTTGCAGTAGGTACGTTTTGTACGTGTTTTGCTGTAATTTTTGCAAGGCTGTATTCACCTCGATATAAGGACAAAAAATATTTCTAATTAAGATTAATTCAAGCATCCATACAGATGTCACATGACTGCGCTAGTCACGATTGCGCGACCTACAGTCATGTGAAACGCATTTATAATGTGTACCTTAACAAAATTCATCATTTCTAAGCATCTAGGCTACAGAAGTTAAGTTAATTGACAGCTTTTTTACAACAGGTAACCCAGAAAACAGTTTATAACATATTAAATATATTTAAGAGGGTTTTTGAAGTGAAACTTCTTTAGAATCGTTGTGATTTCAAACCGGATGCAACGGAAAAAGCGACAGTAAAAAGAGACAGACACATAAATTAATAGGATTTGGCGTGGGAGAGAGTGAGATAGGAGGCATTATACAGTGTATAAACTTTAAATTAGTTTGGATTTGAACATTTTCTGAAATAAAAAAACAGATTTGATGAAAATTAAATAAGTAAGTCAAGTCAGTAGTTTAATTATAAAATTAGATTATTTACAAATCATTAGTAGATAACGAATGCTGAAACTTTTTGAAGTGAAAACTTCGTACTACACTTAATTAAAAGTTTATACACTGTATAATGCTTCCTATCTCATTTTCTCCCACGTTGGATCTTGTGAATTTATTTCAAACATTTATTATTTTAATTTTTACCAAATTAAAGATTGATATTAAAGTTATAAATAAAAATTTAACATTAAAATATATATTTTTTTAAAGAAAAGATCCTACATTTAGATAGAGAAAAAGTGTAATTTACATATTTTAATTATAAAAACTTTATTTTTGAAGGTTTCACTTCTACCACGTGTGAATTGAACACATGAGTTTTTTTTTTTAATTCGGTGTTCACTGTTTTAGAAACTGCCTTGTGTTTGTTATCATAAATGTAGATATTTATAGAAAATTAACACAGTTTATTACGTATTAATTTTAATCAGGGCCACGTGTTGTGCCATCACCGCCAACACCTCCTTCAATTAATTCTTCTTCTTCTTACAGTGCCATCTCCTTGCGAAGGTTGGCGATCATCACGGCTAGTTTAATTTTGGATGCCGCGCCTCTAAACAATGACTTGGTGCTTTGAGCAAACCACTGTCTTAAGTTTTTCAACCAGGACGTGCGTCTGCGGCCAGGTCTCCTTCTACCTGCTACTTTGCCTTGTATGATTAGTTACAGGAGCTCGTATTTTTTGGAGTTACGTAAAACGTGTCCGAAATACTCAAGTTTCCTTTTCTTAACCGTCATAAGCAGTTCTTCTTTCAATTATTTATGATGGGTAAAATCCAGGGTAAACTGCGTGTTGGTAGAGGGACCGATCATAGCTACGTAATGTTAGGGAGTGAGGGGTATTTCAAGTACGGAAGATTTCTTGCTTCTGACACAAGACACGCTTCACGAGTCTGATGGTCCACCTCCGAAAGAGCGCCAAAAGGAGAAGCCTAGATAACGAATGCTTTTATTTATGTGTAAATGCTGGTGGTCTACATAACAATATGGAGACAGGATGTCATCCTCAATCAAGAAGCCATTTTATTTGCTAAATATCTAATCATTTGCAATTGTGATTGAATAACGATGGGATTCGCATATAAATGTCTTATTAACACATTGATTACAATTACGCCTTTCATGTGGTAGTCTTGGACAAGTAATGGAGTATATAAACATTTATTAACTACGTATATTGTTAAAAAGCTTATCAACGAATGAGTATCGCTAGGCAGCGAGGAAATGCTCCCAGCTTTAAAGGTACACAGCCACAGAGACCAAACTTGTTAAAATGTATAAATATTTGAAGAAAGAGAACATAAGCATTGCACCTCTAAGATATTTTTGATTTTTTGAAAATAAAATGAGGTATTTATTGCATATATATTGCAATTACCGTACAATCGAACCGAGGTCGTCACGTTGGTATTAACACTTGAACTAAGGGCGGACCGCGAACAACGCGAAGAAACCTTTGTTTATAGTACAGGTGGCAAACGGGCTCATCTGTTGTTGAGTAATACCGTCGCCCATGGACACTTTCAATGCCAGACGCAAGTGCGTTGCCGGCCTTTAAACCTATATGTATCAATGTATTTCGTAAGTATATCGATAATTATATATTACAATGTTTTGGCGGCAGTAATCAATCTGTGCTGCTTGTCAATTGTCACGTTAATGTTTATTTATATCACCCCTCAGAGTAAATACAGCAGTGGTACTTGATGCACTTTTATTCAAACAGTTAAGTTTAATACCTCGCGTGACTGGACGCATTCCTTAATCTTAAGTTACGGGAGACAACGATTTTTAGATAGCAAAATGTCGGTTCGCTTAAAAAAAATAATTGAAGGGTTATTTGTCACAAAAGCATTTTCAAACGTATTAATTAATATCAATTATTTAACGTTGAAATATAACCACAACTATAAACAAAACAGATGTTACATCAAAATGGCTTACGATTTGTCGCTAAATTAATTCTAATTTAATTAATATCACCACGAGTTAACCATTTTCAAAATGTATTTATTAAATGATCGCTTTCGCCTATAACTTACACTATAGGGCTATACAGTCATTGAAGTGCATTTACTCAGCTTTTCAATTGCCTCTCATCATCACGCGTGACTCATAGCGTCATATACTTGTTAAGGATAAAGGAACTTCATGATTAGAGATTTCTTATCGCCCTCTATTATGAGACAGACAAATCAGGGCGTATAGCGAAATCTCTTAGTTGTACACAAGCTTCCGTAAATTTAATCCGACATTAGCTGCTTAAATTCCAGATTTGTATAATCTATTATAGAGTTAAAGTTTGTAAGGAAAATTCTGTGATTAATAGAAAGCAAATGACATGTTTTTATTATTATTATTCAATATATATAGGTATATATAAACTAAAAGTACAGAAAACACCACAAAAAAACTACTAAGTGGTTTAACCTTGGTGCCGTAAGGGCTACACAATTCCATATATTAGTGACTTTTGATTCGAAAAACGAAATGACTTTAGTGGTAGTCGAATTTGCAAATGAGGAAAAAACTGATAAAATAAAAACCTTTCTTACGAAAGCTTAACGATGGGAGATACATGATTGAGTTCTAGAAAACAATTGTGAGGTTGATAATGGTTACACAAGTCAGTACAATGTATTTTTTTTATATTTAAGTCACTAAAAACATCAAAACAAGAACAAAAAACAAAACGAAATGTGTGTTAGTCGGCGCTAGTCGCCGCTATAAGCCGCATTGATATCTATACTAATATTATAAAGAGGAAAGATTTGATTTTTTGTTTGTTTGAAATGAATAGGCTCCGAAACTACTGGACCGATTTCAAAAATTGTTTCACCGTTGGCAAGCTACACTATTCCCGAGTGACATAGGCTATGTTTCATTTTCAAAAAAATTAGGGATGCTTACTAAAACTTGAATAATCTAACCCAAGGTGTGAAAAAATAAACAAACTTCCTTCAATCGCGTGCGCTGCGTAAACTATTAATCATAGAACAAAATGATGTATTTCAATTTTTCAGGACACATCACTATCTATAAAAAATGTCGCGACAGCATGTCTCTATCTTTTATAGTTACGTCACAGTAAGCGGCCTTTTATTAATTTTTTTTTATTAAAATATCACAGCTAGAATAGACTCTTTATTCGTACTTATTTCGTATCGTATTTATTTTGATAAGCATCAATACCTAGATGCTTATCAAAATAAATACTATTAATTAATTACAATATTTCACATCAGCTACAATTTAATGGCATAACCACCAAAAAAGAACGGTGGATTGGTGTTCTCCTGCCGTTTCTCTTGAATAGTTTACTACTATGTAATATAACAAAAATCTTAGCCACAGCAACGCTTGACCGAGTCTACTAGTTTTATATAAAAAGGCCCAATGCAATATACAGTTTTCATGCAAGGCTACGAGTACACTGTTCTCATTTTTATTAAATATAATAATTATTAACTTACGAGTCAATTACTGACTTTTATACGTCAATAAATAACAACTGCACTCACTTTCTTCCATAAAATTCTTAAATTATCGGCACTTGTATTTATTTGGTAAAATATGTCTTCACGAACCTCAGCACAGTTGATGAATAAAAAATATATAGTAAAAATCAAATTGTCTGAGCTGGATCCAAAGAAAACGAACTTTGGATGGATGCAGCGAGAAAGGTATGGCAGGACCGTAGACCGGAGAACCGTGGTCTCTGCCGACCCCGGGAAAATAAATATTTTTTTAATACATTGATATAAATGCACATTCCCGAAAATACGTGTCTTACATACCAATCTTTTGTGTATAACATTGATGACTTAATATGTATTCATTTATTTTGATTAAATTACTGTTTCTTTATACTGTGCCGAAATTTTGAATTGCAAATTGCATGTTATCTCTTATATATATACCTTTCTCTCTCATATTTACAGTTACGAAGCTTTCTTCGAACGTTGAATTATGTAATTATTAAGATTGCATTATTGTATATATTTTTTTCTTTAAGTATTAAATTCACTATTAGAAGTTTAAAATCCTTAGGCACATCGTCTACGACGCCATTAAATCTGGTTTCAAGAGCTGTCAAACCATTTTTTTTTGTTTGAAGTTTGACATATTTGACAACGCTCAAGACGAAATTGTAACTTGAGATATGTTTTAGAATATGTAATACAGTCAATACCATAGATACCAGGAAAATAAAAGGCACTAAAAACATTTCGACCGTCTTTAAAAGTCATAGAAAGAAGTAGTGAACCCGTGACTAATAATAATATAATGTATTTTATATTACTATATTATTTTTACATGTGCACGCATAAGAGACAAAACGAAACGATTATTTAAGCTATGTACAGTAAATTTGAAAGAAAAACGTCAGAAAGCCTAGAAAAACTAATCGTGACTGGCAGAGTGGAGGGTACCAGATCTCGAGGTCGGTCCCCTACTGACAGGACCGATCAAGTAAAGGCCATTATGGGTCTTAACCATCACCCAGGCGCAGAGGCTTGACAAAAACAGGGGAGAGAGGAGGAAGTTGTGCGGCGTCAACACGACCTTCAGAAATGAAGAGAAGAAGAAGACTATGAATTTGACAAGAGACTATTGCGTAAAATATTTAAGCCATTATGCGCTGTAGCATTGTTCATACAAATATTGTACACAGCGTTTAATACTTGTCAAAATGTACACCTATTGCAATAACTAAAATAAAGATTAGTAAACACGTCATAATCCGACATTATTTAATATTGTAGATCGTTTAGCGCGATAATGAACAATGGTTTGTACTAACCTCACAATGGATCGATATACATTGATTTAAATGTTTAAAACACCTCGTACGATCGTAAGGAGAATTCTAAACGGCGTCAAATCCGGCTTCATTTAATTTTGTGTTTAACGCATCAGAGACGTAACGATGTAAAAGACAAGGTAGAGGACATAAAATAAATGCAATCTAAATAGACCCTGAAGAACCATCTCGTTATACCCTTAACATAAATTTTCATGGAAGACATGTAGAGGAACTTCCCAGAGCATAGAGAACGATATTATTCTACATGTCAAACACACAATTTTCTTTTCAAGATTTTAGATCTATCAAGACAATTTTTAAAAACCACACAAAAGAATTCAAATATTATGTTTTATCTTTTCAGCACGTAATTAAACAGGTAAATCATACAAACAAAATAGTACATATATGTAGGATGGATGTCCTTCTAATACCCCAAGCATACCATTTGTCCCTACTTTTCGAAGAACGCGTTTTGATCAAAGCTGTCCAGATTGAGTATTCTGATAATCAACCTAGGTCTGGATATCATTAGTTGCTACTAAAATTTGTATATTGTGGTTTTTTTACCCATGTATCAGTGTGCAGAGCGTTGGCAAGCTTTTATGAATAAAAAAATAAATTCTTAAAGAACAATTCAGAAGAGATATTCGAATAACTGAAGAATCTCGAAACACTTTTATTTTAAACGCAATGACACACTTCCTAATTGGTTAAAAGCCTCTGATATGGTATCTCGTTTGTTTGTTGAGGATATAAAATATTTTTATGGTCTTTATCGAGATAAGATTCGTTGTGTAATGTTCTGAGAAAGATACCCATAGCGTTAATTTAAGGCTGTAGGTATGGCAGTGTATTTGTATTATCTTTTAAAAGACTTATCTATCTTTCACAAAAATCACAAATTAACTTTATGTTTTTTTCGATAAGACTTTTTTATTATTACATTCAAGAACTACTGGTACCATGTCTTGACAAGTGTGTCAACAATTGTTCAAAGTTATTCTCATGTACAACATTGTTTTTTTATATACTAGAATCTAATTACTAAATGAATTGTACGTCACCATAGGACAGTTTTTTTTTTATCTTCAGTCTTCTAAGCTCAGAATGTCTAACTTTAATGGCCCCTTAAATTTATCATATACAAGAACATTGCGAATTTTTTAAAGCAAGTTATTGAATAATTGCACACCCTCATAGTTTATAGATTTCTTGAAATAAGTTGTGCGTTCGGCTATGCGCTATCTGTAGTCCGATTAGTTGTCAGTAGTTTTGCTGTAACTCTTTCAGGTAGCTTAAGTTCTCCTATCTAGCAGAGGTTCTTATACGAAATTAACTATTATAATGGAATCCATAGCAGAGGGAAATCAAAAGGTTCTTAATGTATCCCTAAAACAATTGATCGATTGTATTGCAGTAGTCAAGGACAGGACATAGAGTCGAAAATTGTTAATTTAGCCATACAATATTTTAGTTTATCTATGTTTATTGGTTATATATGGTAGAAACTTGTCAGTCTTCACGTTGATAGTAGTCTGTGCATTTGTCTTGAGCACTTCAGTATCATTGTATCTAATTAATAAATTATTTATAAAGATTCCATAAAAGCCGTGGGTTTTAATTAACCCTAAAAATATTTAGCGATCACTATGACCCCCGTATGATATAATCCAATACGTTTTACATATATGGGTATCATTCTTAGCTCTGCGGCCCGTCACTAACGCGTAGGCATCGGATAATTATTTCATGAATGAAAATTTTTCTACACCTATGAATGGGATATATAAGGCATCATTTACTGACTTCGGTTCATTGGACAAAAACCCTGTGCCAATTCAAGAAAACCGGTTGTATCCCTATGGTGATGCTCTTTGACTGGCCGTTGGAGTATCGATATCGATAAAAATGTCAAAGGCCAATTACATGGGTTTAAAAGACTTGCAATTTCGATAATTTCTACTGTGTTTAACTGTTCTATATTAAACTGCGTTTTGGCCGTTGTTACAATTTCAACTAACCAATCATTGTTTTATATATTTATAAAGAAACTTAAATCAACAAATGAATAGTCTCTCAGTAGGTATATTATAGACTGAAAACAATATCCTTGAAATCCCATCACATAACTCTTCACACGGGAGCTTCACGAGTTCATCCCCTTTACGCTTAGCTCCTTCTCTATCTTTCTTTAAATCTTCACTGTATAAGATTTACCTGTCACATCGTATCCCTAACTTCCGTACTAACTGAAATTCTCGTGATTCATGTGCCCATACGTACACTTACATACGTTTTAATTGCTTTGTTTTGTTCCATTGTTTTTGTCTAAGAAATTACTTGTGTATCTTATGTAGTTTTCTTATGCAGTTCTTGCGCTCACCTAATTTAATTTTTCATCACAGTGGTTGCCTGGAAGATCGCGACACCAGTTGCCCTCATTATTATTTAATTTGTTTTGTATTTCTTGCAAGGAAATGTAAATAAATAAATATATATTAAAAAGCACGTTAGTGCTGTTTTAATAAAAATCAAGTCTCAAGAAAGTTTCGATAAAAAAACATCACTATACTAGAATGCGGTGCAGTAAGTCCCTTTGAATGAAATCTACAGACGTATCACCCATCCCTTTCTGACCTTTACCTTTATTCTAACAAAAATAGAGACAAAACACAACAACAGATTATAAAGCTGTAAACCGAGATTAAAAACAATCCTTTTTTGGTTTTTCGTTTGAAGTTTATCTTTTAGTCGTGTTTTTAAGATACGTTTCGTGCGTGGGCTTAATTTGCTACCATTTGGTTTTATGTCTCTTTATAAGCTCAAAGAAAGACTAATGAAAATAAAATTACACGTTTAAGTACCAAATTGTTTAACATTAAACGTAATTTGCTTCACTAGACATTTTGTTTAGCGAGCTGTGGAATAAGCTTTCATTGGAGGTGAGATACGGCCCCCGCCCCGTATCTTAACGTTTTACAAAAGGACCCCCCCCCCCCCAAAATTCGTAACGTAATACTTGAACGCTCCCTAAGACATAAAGAGAAGAGATCGATTATCACCACAAAACCGTGTATAACTTTAATAAATTCTGCAGACATGGCAATGATTTTACAATGATAAATGTGTCTTTATGTGGTTTATCCTTGACCGGAGTGTAAAAATTAATTGAATAACATGTGCACAGCATACGCCGCCATATTAGTAATGGTAAATAATAAATGTGCTGGCAATACCGATTTTTTAACTGAATATGGGCATAGTCTGTTATTTATAGTGTAGACTCAACTAGCTTAGAAGCATTTGAATAATTTAGTCTGATATAAGACTTTATAAAAGGCATACCATTTTACATATTTATATAGATGAAGTTTTAGGAGCCAGTTTTAATTCTAGAATGATTTAGAAAGGATACCTTTGGCTTTTGTCAAGTAGTCTGTGACTGAACCAAGCCGAACTATTGCAATTTTTTCTTCTGGCTTCAATAAAAAAGTATTAAAAAATGGGGATCAAGTTTGCAACCCGCAGCGACATCTTATATAATAAGTAATAACTATAACTTTTTTATAGAGCAAACGGGCAAGAGGCTAATTTGCTCTCAATGCCAGATATAAGTAAACTTTTTTAATTCGTAGATATTTTCTAACGAAAAAACCAACGAAATTTCAATGGTAACCGCTGGCTGGTTTAAAATAAACATTTTTAAATTTTCTTTTATTCATTGCACGCGTGATTCTATGAAATATAGGTCAAAGCTTACGTAATCATTACATTGAAACTGTAATGCTAACCTATAAATATTTTTTGCGATCATCGCGTAAACATGCCGCGTTTTATTAGACAAACATGTCTGAAACGACGCAGGTTTTTAAATCCCATCAAATAAAAAAATATTACAAACAAACATGACTAGTTCTGGGAAATATTTTAAAAATCGAATGAAAGATCGGAATGTAAATTGAGATATGCTATAATCTGTATTATTTATGACTTTGAGTATAATAATTATTAATCTTGCGTAAGACATTGTTGTAGTTTATAAGTTATTTTTTATTTGCATTAAAATATATATATCTGTTTCATGATTGTCAATCTAATAGGCAAGTATGTGATCACCCTGCCTGACACACGCCGTCAACTTTTTGGGTATAAAAGCCGGTTTCCTCACGATGTTTTCCTTCACCGTTCGAGGGAATGTTAAATGCGCACATAGAAAGATAGTCCATTGGTGCATAGCCGGTGATCGAACTTCAGATATGAGAGTCGCAGTCGCATCTTAGCAGTAAGCTTTACTGCTTAACAGTTATCTCAACTAGAGTTTTCTAATAGTAAGTTCAACGTTTCGTAAATCAGCATTATTCGTTAATTGACCTTCAGTTCTTATTAACTAAACAATTGTCTTGTTGACTGATTATTATAAGCATAGTTTTATTTAAAAACTAAACTATGAAGTGTTATTAGTTAAGCCAACCCAGAGATAAACACTAGTAAATATTATTTAGCGAAATGCTACGAACTCGTATCGGAGGTTATAAGCGTTCGCGCACGGTCAACGAACTCAATATGGCGTTAAAATAGAATGAAAGAATTCCCGCCATTTCAATTTTAACCTCGAAATTGTTTCACAAGATGTAATGTAAACATTAAGTTCGTACTTACTATTATTATGGGTACAAGTGCAGTGTGAAAATCAAAAGGTCTGTTGTCTTGTTATTAATTCTTCGGACTTTGATGAATTTCCCTTATACAAGACATTGATTACTCACAGATCAACGAAGATAAATTAAATTTTAAAACTTTTTTGTTTACAATGTTCCCAAATGACGGTTTCAATTCACTTCCCTTGTATTTATAATAATTTCATACTTAATACTTTAAAATAATTACATTCCTTCCTTATTGTCTTGGTAGTTTCCAAAAAATAATTATGAATGCACTGTTTTGGATGTGATAATAAATGTAACTGACATTTGTTCATGTATAAATTAATGAACTAAATTGAACGAACGTGATCCGATAAATCGTTCGATTGACATTAAAATCATCCCTTTAGGTCAAAAAACTTTCAATTGGTGAGAGTAATGAATGAATTTAAGAATGTCACTGATGCGGGTTTCGTTGTGTTCAAATTATTCTGATTCTGTGTCAAAAGCTTTATATGGCTATAAAATTTACAAATTACGGCCAATTTGCTGACCTTTCAACAGAAAATTGACAATTGAAATACCTATGTTGTGACAAAAACTTCTCGGAAAATAATTTCCCAGATTCAAGTAACGGAGTTTATTGAGTGATTCAATTATTATTAATTAAGAAAATGGTGCGTATTATATTATATTATGTATAAACAACTAACATTTTAATGTAATAATTATTCAAGACAAATAAACACAATTCGACCTTAATATTATTAAAACACTTACACGAATAAGAAGTTCTTTGATATATTATCTTCGGTATTCATATAAAATTATTTTCAATCCAGTGCATAAATTCAAGTCAATCTTGATGGATTGTAAATCCATAAAAGGAATTTGACTTGGAGGTTAAGAAAGTGCGCCAAATGTTTATGTCAACGGGATTTATGGAACATGTGACAACTGACAGTTGACAACTTCGAATATGGTAACATAGAATAAAAAATATTAATTTCTAAGTGTAATGCGTTAGGAGATATCGTCTATACTTCGTATTATGAATAAAACCATTTCCTTTCAAATTAATTAAATTAGTTAACAGCCGTAATATAGCCTAACCTAAACATAATATGTTTATGATGCCTTGTAACGTGTTTATGACTGTTTAATTATGTTAACTAAAATGTTATAATTATGACTTTATAACATAAGTCGAGGGTCCAATTATGTACATTCCGTTCTTTTGATTATGGAATTATTATTATTTTTTGAAAGTATATATATCATTCGTTTGGTTCTCACATAATTATTTATGTAAGAAGTCTAGTCTTAGTTATCTAAGAAGTGTGAAGAACTAATACAAAAAACTAGGTTGCTATCTGTGACTATAAATCCGTATAATACGGTAGATAATAAATACATTTATTTTAAAAGTGAAAATGGCTTTGCGTTTATAGTGTAACTCTATGCTTTATCGTTCTTACCCATTCGGATCCTATATTGTTTAACTCGTTCAAACACAACACAGAATACCAATCGTACTTCGTGGCACCATTTATTTAGATTGTATCAATAATGCGGGTATTCTGTCCCTTATTTTTTGTGAATTATTGCTCGCAATAGCTAAATAAAAGAGTTATACGTCTACTAATGTTAACCTATGTATGTATAAGGGATGCACGTAAACAAAGTATAATATTGTCTGTGGTTATAGAAAACTTTCGCAAATTTATTCGCCAGACTATTTAACTCGACTCACAGATCATAGCTGCTGTAATGTATTTGAAAAGTAGAGTTAGGTAAATGTCATATATTCCCTTTTACCTCACTAAAGAAATTTGTCTAAAACAAAATTTGTTTGATAAAAGTCGTGCTTCCTCGTTCTTTGAAAACTATTTGATACATTTTTTCTTCATTTGTATAAGGAATTAGGTTAATTGTCGCTTTGTTTTCACACGAGTAACTTTTAGTGTGCTGTAAAATGAATTATTCAGACAATTAACACTGTTGCCCGTTGTATACTTTATAAAGAGGTTACGTAACTGAAAAGGCTTTATAGCACTTCCGTTCGCAGCCTCGGAGGAATTCGGGATAAAATATCGCCTGTATATAAATGTCTGATATTGAATGTCATCTTAGTTATCGTTGCCCATAATTATTTATTATTTTGTATTAATAAAGACTAGTGGTCGACAAATGGTCGGAAATTTAACCGCAATTAATTTAATTTTTAAGTTATAACGGCAATGTCAACGGCTATATCTCTTCAATTGACGTTTACCATAAAACCTTTAAAAAAAATATAACTGACGTCGTCGTTGGCGATCAAAAATAAAAATTATCTATTGAATGTGAATTGTGCAGGACATAATATGTCAACTGTCTTTCACTCAGTAGCTTATAATTTATAAATGTTTCTAATTAATTTAATTAAAAACATAGCTATTTATATGTACTTAATAAAATATATAATTAGTAAATTAGTATATACAATTAATAACTAATTAAATAACTATTTATATATTTAAATGCTTGCTTTTATGTTTTTATTTATTTGAGGATTTGTAGGTCGATTACGATTTCAAACTCAATCTGGTTTAGACATTTTGAGTTACCGACCCACAGATTCAGAGTCATAATACTGACTGTTGGTCGAGGTATAGTTGAACCATAAAAAACCAAACTAACAATCTTCTATGTAAATCTCGAAAGAATAGGTTTAATTTGTAACATATTATTATGGGCTTGCAAATTGGTATTCTATGTACTGATTACAAAAGTATTTTTTTTCCCTTTCTAGCTTATGTTCTAATATAATTGATGTGTATGTATATATTTTTGATGTCATATTTTCTCGTATAATTTTATGCATACACTTTGTTTTATAACTTATTAAAAAAATAAATAAAAGAAAATATTACTTGAATTACAATTCGTTGTCTTTCATAATTTATTTTTAATAAAAAAAACATTACTTATTTGAGCATTATAGCACGTCTATATTTGAAAGAAATAAAGGTGAGAACGTGTAACGTCAACAGACTATGTCACACAGAACATGCATAGTACGAATAAGACAACATTAATTTATTAAGAAACTAAACAGGCCACCGCTGAGGTGATTTCATTAATAGGACTACTGTTGGTTTGAATTAGATGCGATAAAGCTTGGGGTACACCGACACCAATTTTAACGGGCATTTAGAACACTGTTTATAAAGTATATAAGCGAACACTGAAATTACACTCAGGTCTTCATTGACTTTTCATAAATTAATAATAATATTATATAACCAATGGACATGGGGTAAATAGAGAGGAGGCTCATCTGATGTTAAGTATCGCCGCCCATGGACACTTACATTTCAAATGCGTTGCCAGCCTTTTAAGAATTGGTGGTCCTTTTCTTAAAGGACCTGAAGTCGAATTGGTTCGGGTTATATGCATATCTAGTGTAACCCAGCTATGCTTGACTAAGTTAAGGGAGTCATGGACGATTTTTCTAGCCAGACATTTTTACTATTACTAAAGTATAGTAGTACTATAGCTGGACTAGACATATTGGTATTTCATAGATAGCTTCCCTTAATGGAACAGAAATTAAGTTCACCATTCTTTTAAGTCTGTCAATCGTTTATTATTTCTGCTTTAAACGGGTAAGATTTAGAATCGAGACATAGCACTAAGTGTTATCTTTGAAGTCATTGACAAGAATAACCAAAGTTAACAGAACCATAAAATTGGATCCACGCTTATAAAAACCTTTAATATTTTTTACATCGCACTCGGTGTGTTCCAGACCTTACACGAGGAAACCATTACTGAACTCCACGCACCCATATTGTTTTACCCAGGGCTATTAGCCTAATAAATCGATATAGAGTGGTACGAGAGTCGATACATTTATCGATAAAACCTTAATTTATTTATTTTACAAAATATTTATTCACCTATATAATATGTTTGACGTGTGTGAAAATAAACGAGTGTAAATTTTTAAAACATACATTTATTTGGATGGCTCTTGATATTCAAAGTTAATTCAACAATTATATCGACTCTATAGAATATATTTTGTACACAATGCCGATGAATACAAAACAACATTATATTTAAGAAAACAATAATTTTCCCACATTTTACAATTCTATGCCAACACTAGAACTGAAATAACAAAGGGGTGTCATGCGTTAATGAACTTTTAGGCAACCTTTATCATCCAAAGGGCATTGGAACAACCGAAAAACGTCTCTTTATAAGTAAAATAAGAACCAATTTTATTTAAATTTAGAACTTTCAAATAAAAACGGAAACTTAAAATCACACTGTCAGTGCGCGGAAGCCATTTATTTTTGTCGACTCAATTAAAATAATTGATCCAACAGATTTGAATTCAAATTTCTAAGAAAAAACTTCATTCTGAACCACTTCATTGTTCGAATTTTGAATAGTGAACAAAGAATTTCATAGCCAACTTCAGGCTTGCCACTTCCTAGTACTTAAATATTTTTGATCCTACCTACCTATCCTGCCCATACTGTTATGGAAATAAGCTTAACGTTGCAGACGAGACAATAAAATGTATACTTATTAATTATTCATAAGTGAAACTAAATTTATTTATGACAGTTGTAAGCTGCTGTTGTGAGATGTAAATCTCAATGCTATTGTTTATTATACGTATAATTGCGCAAAATAATTTCTAATGTAATCAATGATTGATAAAAGTAAAATTTATTGCTGGGTAAAAACACAAGCTATAGGCTAACATCAAATCATAAGTCATAAGTAGTATGTACTTAATACATTCCATAGATAATCGTTACACAGAATATGTATTTCAAAGAACTTTGACTGTTCTACGACTGAATAATAATGTTATTAATTAATATTTCTACACCGTAGGTATAAGCGTTATGGAACTCAACAACTCAACGTAACATTTTAAATACAAACTTTTTAATCTGTTCTGTGAAATGACAACTGTCATTTGAATGTACATTTCCCGCCAGATGTCTACTCTTGACTGGTTCGCGGGTCTTACCTGAAATGATATAGATACATATTAGTTAAATTTCTAACAAGTCTTAATATTAAGTATTATTAATTTACATGATGAAGAATTAAAAATATTTTGCCCAACTCAACAAAATAACTTAATAGTGATGGCATTATAGTCTATACTCTAACATAAACTGTCAGTTACGCAAATAGGCAATTTTGCAACAGTTGGCGTCCTTCACAAAGTTATAAGAGCTAAGTAATGCTTGGTTTTATTGACTGCAATCTGTGGTTTTTAAAACTATTCGTTTATAATTTGACCCTGTGATAGCTTTTAGTCCGTTCACGCAACAATTTACGACAGATTCCGACTTCAAAACAAGTTTGAGGAAAAGCGGAAAATGAACGGTTATCTGGATGTGTTTTATTAAAGATTCTACAACACTAAACTCTATACTACTAATAGGAGATTTTGACGTGATAACGTCTTTAAAATCGTTTTAGTCGGGTGACATTTTCAGAAACTTGTGTCACACCAAAACCTCACGAGCGCGATCGCAGGTATAACGAGAGAGAGACGGACCGATCTCCCGTCTCATCTCGAGCGCTGCCAGTCATTCCGTGAATGTATGAAGAAAAATGTATATCATAGTCGAATAAGTAAACTTGTCATTTTACACCCGAAATTTATCATCAAAAGTGTGAATAAAACGATAGATGTAATTTAAAATTTGAAAAAATTGTTATCTTCATTAATTCCTTACTTCCCAAAAACTTATATCACCAATAAGACGTTATCACGTAAACATCTCGATCGTAAACCTACTTTACAAACAACCAATATTTTTTTTTGTAATTATTTGGTTTCATATTATGAAGAATGACGTAATGAAGTTAATAATTCCGTATAGTTGCCAATTGCATATGGGTTTATTTTTAAACCCAACATGTGCAAAAATTGGGATCACGGCCAGGCTGAGCTGAGCGAAAAACGCAACCTTGACTCATATTTAATTACAATTTGAAATTACTGTTCCGCCGGGATGTTTAATATTTGATTCCTGTGTATTGAATAACTATAAATACAATTTAGCAATATACTTAGTAATGCAAATCATACCTGCAACCTATTCATAATTTTTGTATGCATGGGATGTAATTTCATTGATTTATAATAATGATTGCTAATGAGGGATGAATTATTGATTTATGCCTTTACTTTAATTGAATTTATTTTATTTAAAAATTATATATTACATAGACTTAAAAAACCAAAGGAGGAGGTATATATATCGACGTGTAATTATGGGACTATGACAAACTAGCCCTGCTAACATGTTAGCGTTACGGATGTGTTGCCGGCATTTCAGGATATGTTACGCTCTTTTCTCGATGGACCCTAAAATATTTCTTGAAGGCCCCTATACATTAAATTTTATTCACTAACCGTACCAACAAACACTCAATAAATGACTGATGCAACCACACGACCTGATTTAAACATAAATTAATTAACAGATTTTTAAATAAATATTGGGAACATACAAAAACAGTACCGACCTATTTAACTATAAGAAATTGACGCAACAAAACATTAAACCGCGTAAAAGTAATCGCTCCAACATAAAGACCATTCATAAATATATTTGGGTCAGACATTTGCTTTGGATTATATTGCTGTATTTTTATGCTTTTCGGTAGTACCTCATTATTTTGTACACATCTTATATATAAAATTCTCGTGTCACCATGTTAGTTACCATACTCCTCCGAAACGGCTTGACCGATTTTTATCAAATTTTATTTGCATATTCATTTGGCTTGAGAATCGGCAACTATCTATTTTTCATACCCCTAAGTAATAAAGGTCCACCCCTAACATTTTATTTATATTTTTTGGACAAAGTTTTAATTTTTTATAATGTGCCATTAAAAAATACATACAACCCTAAATTTTCACCCCGCTACGATCAACCCCTATTTTTTATTTGTTAATTAAAATCTTATGACTTGAACTCTGAGATTTATTATAGAGAAAAATTCACAGAAAAACCTAAAAAGTTTTCATTCCAGAAAACCGAACAATTTCAGGGGTAGCATAGCAAAATGTACCGTGTTGGTATGTACTAAACTGGTAGGCTAAGTAAAATCACATTAAGGAGAAACGATGTTCGCGGGGGCAGCTAGTACTTATATAAAAGTTACAGTTAAGTTTTAAATTAAGTTTTTTTTTAAATAGTCTTTTTCGTTTGTTTCTCTAAAATGGGAGTTTTGTTATTGTTATTACTGTTGTTGCAATAACCAATGGCTAACAAATGATTACTACATAATTACTTCAATCATGCTGGACTAAGCTCACAAGGCTACATTTAAAATATCTGGTTTTAGCTGGTTTGTATCTAATACTTTCTAAAGGGAATTTAAGTTTTGTTAGTTTGGCACTATAATGGTAATATTTGGATCAAAATATTAATTTTATCTTCTTCTTAGTAGCTGCATACCAACATATGGAACATATTACTATTTTATTTCGCTTTTATGGAATAAAAACCTAAGTACTAAATAGAACAAATTTTTCAATATTTATCTCCATAAAAACCATCCTCAGAGTTAAAGAAATAAAAAAAAACTAACTCAAATTAGCCCAGTGCTCTTCGAGTTTTGCGCTTAGCAACATATTTCGCGACTTATTTATCTATATATTATAGATTTCACTGGAACTGAGACGAAATAATCTAATTTTAGCATACTCTTTCAGTGATCTCACGATCGTCGCAGTTAAAATGTTACATGTGTGACGTCACAGCCACATGTGTACTTTTACTGTTTCTACGAACATACACTTATATGTATTAACCTCTTAGCAGATTTAAGGTATACAATGTGCTCAAGCGAAATATTAACTTATAATTCATACAGCAGTGTGTATCTAAAGTAAGTTTAATTATATATTATATAAAGTGAGTGATTTATGTATTTGCAAAACCTGAAAAATAGCTCAATTTTTATTTTAGACATTCCCAAAAGATACATTTCACTGCAACTCGGACATATCATAATCATTGTTCAAGTCTTCTATATAAGTTCTGATGCAGTCATCTACACCGGTACGGCTACCAACTGGCTTCCCTCTTAAAGGAGTTACCAATATAAATTATATAGCATATAAACAAACCTATTATGTTTTTAAATTGAAAAATCTCTGCCATTTAATCCGTTATTTTTAAGGGGTGCATATTTTTAAAAATCTTTCCTTAGTGCATCAGAAAACACAAACATTTCAAATGTATAACTACTTTGGTTTAGCGTCGATGGATGCGTCAGTAAAGAGGTTTTAATACAGATAGAAGAAATATTTTTTTTGTCGTAATCTGTGTATAATAAACTACTTATATCAATCATCTGATTCAATAACTGTATAGATCGTTTATTTAATAAATATGGTGCAATCTTTATAAAATCGGAAAACCAGGTGCTTTTATTATTCCTCTCATGCATCAAGTGGTTTCCATTAATGTCAATATTTCAACCTAAAAACCTAATTTTGTTTCTTGAAACTTTAAAGAGACCAATGAATAAGGAGCCGTGCCAAGTTCGAACTAATTTCTATAGGTGGTTCTATTTAAAATGGTTGTCTGTTTTCTGTTTATTTTGATAACACCGTTTCAGATTTATCGAATGTTAGCGAAGATTTGTTGCATTACCATCATTAAAAGAAACACAATTTTCTTTTCTTAAGTTGTATATAAACTTATTGCACAATATTGGTACATACTGCGCACAAATAATTCATGTAGTTTGTATACTTATGAATGTTAAAATAAAATCTCTCTCTAAATTTACATTTGCCAGTTTTGAGAACTGGGCGTAGAACGGACGAGAAGAATTTTAAAGAAGTTAGTAAGTAGTTAATACAACTCGTAAAGAGATAGACAAAAACCTATATTGTGAATATTTTGATCTTTAATGTAGGTTATACTTATTATATTACGTAACGTTCGTAAACCTAGATTGTATTTGTTATGTTTTATAAAAGATGTTAAATACTTGATTGTTATTAATCCTATATTTGCACGCAAAATGCCGTCTTAGATACAATTACATTAGTGTTAAAAGCCTCTTAATCCTTGTAAAGTGAGAGGTGTCAAATCAAACAATGACGTAACGTGACGTATCTTGACAGATGACGTAAGTGTCATCGTGACACACGCGTGGGCTTATTAACTTGAGGCGAGATTTGGGTGGTCCTATTTTAAATATTTAATATCAAATATGAATAGATAGAAGTACCTCTAGGCGATTTCCTAACAGTGTATTAAGATCATATTCCAATTTATAGACCTTTTATAATTGTTTCCGACTTATGGTTGAGATTTTGCACTTTCCATATTAAATAAAAAAAGTTAGGAATTTACTAAAATAAAACTTTATTGGTGCATTTGTTTTTGAGGTTGACCACACGACCTTTATGTTTATAGATGGGAGAGATGCATGGTCAAAGTCATATAGATACTAATTAAGTGATTATATGATTAAATATTATAATAGATCGTCCCCAAGATCTTTTATTTTAACCAGCTATAGAACTAACAAGCGGCATATCGGTAATCACTATCATCTGTCAAGTGTCAAATTTGTAAAATGCGCGGCTAAAGAAAACATAAAATATAGAATTACAAACGGATGCATAGACAATGAATCGAAACAGAATCTATTTTGAATGGCGATGTCCGCCTTGGCAATCATCCAAAGTCTGCTCTCTATAAATACTAGATAAATACTTGATAAATACCAGCTGTCTTTTAATTAAATATTTTCTATTAAAGGAATATTATATTCGCAATACTAAACGTATTCTGACAGATATATTTTTTTATTGAGTGTCATTTTTTTATGGAATTGGGGCCAAACTAGCAGGAGGCTCACCAGATTTTAAGTGATACTGCCGCCCATGGACACTCTAAATACCAGAGGGCTCGCGAGAGCTTTGCCGGGATTTTAAGAATTTGTACGCTCTTTTCTTGAGAGACCCTTAGTCGAATTGGTTCGGAAATACTGCAGTGGGCAGCTTCCACATAGTGGTGGTGAGAAGACAAAAACTGCCTTAAAACGCACAGATGTGGAACGACGGACGTCGAGGTTATACGGGTGGAATTGGTTATATCTGTAGGTATTAATCCGAACAACTCCTCTGAACACTCTCTCCCTCTGTTTTTCATTTCATTCATATAAACGTTGATTTACTTTTAACGTAAAATTCATTTAAAGCAAACACAGTTGAATCGTCAATTTTCGGCTGTGAACGTGTTACTAAGTATTGTTATGTATTTTGAAAGCCCCTTTCGTGATAGCCCGATACACCATATAGCTTGTATATAGCTAATAATTTGTACATTATTTTAGCCTGTGCGAAACGCATTGAAGCAATTTGCGTAACATCGTGTAACCTAGTTAAAATATTTTTAGCGTTGAATCGGTGATATTTTGGGATGGATCAAACAATGTTTCATATACGAATCTACAATTAGACATTACCTAACTGTTAGCTCGCTAAAAGCTGAAGAAAATTGATTGAAGTCCGAATAATGTACCTACTAGTTTGAATTTTAACAGAAGAAGAAGAAATTATCACAAAGCTTCGAGCTTTCTAATCCTGAGTTACAGTATTGAAACTACCTCCTTTAATACTTATTAAAACGAATGTTTGTCAAGTTAATTGTAGGAATAAAGGGTCCTTAATAAAAGCTCGTAAAAGAATATGTACACTGTAGTCGACTCTCGATAATTTGATTTTCCCAGTCCCTTGAAAAATACTCAATAAATTGGTTAAAATCAATGTTAATTGGTCCCCTCGGTAATTTGAAGTTGAAGGAAAAGTATCTTGCTCGCGAACATGCGATAATTTGAAGTACCGGCTTCCCTACTCTCTATAATTTGAAGTGTTTATCATGCACAGAACAGTCAATTGTTTTTTAAAATTCTTTGGCCAATGATAGGTTGCTCACTCAAAAAAAGATTACGGCCTTCTTTTCGAATCTTTCGAAAATTTATTTGTTAGTAACATAGTAATAATAAATTAAGAAATAGAAATTATAAATCACGGATTTTGATCAAACTCTTATTTACTTGAGTCCCCCTCCACCTTGTGGTTATTTAAACGTTTGTTATTTTTTTTTTTATGGCTATGGCACGGTTTGTGCATTAGCCAGCGTCAAGTATAAGATTTTTTATAATTCGTGCTTGCCTTAGAACTTCGACCGTGTCCTCCATATACGGTTTAGGCACTCGCCCGGTAACGCACAACCCTCCCAAAGGCCGAGAACACATTTAAATTAAATTAAAACTTGCCCTCGAACCGGGAATCGAACCCGGTACCCCTCACCTAGACGTTTGTTATTTTGAACTTTTGGTAATTTGACATTTATCTATGGTACCTTGAGTATCAAATTATCGGGAGTCGACTGTATACAACTCTGGGCTAAAGTCGCCAAACTGAGTGCAGTGTTGCCAGCCTTGATTTTTCTATGTGCACATTTAACATTCGCTCGAACGGTGAAGGAAAACAACATGGGGAAATCGGCATTCCTTAGACCCAAAAAGTTGACGGCGTGTGTCAGGCACAGGAGGCTGATCACCTACTTGTCTATTAGGTTGACAAAAGATCATGAAAAAGAAAACGAAACCTGAGGCCCAGACCTAAAAAGGTTGTAGCGCCACGGATTTATTTAATGTCGCCAAACTGGCTACTGCCAAATCAACGCTTTGATAGTTCTCTAGTTGAGGATGGATAGCTAGTGTTAGCAAAAATTGTTTGTGAAAGAATGTACTACGATGCAAGTAAAATGTTCTACTCGCTAGTTATTTAAAGCCCTTTATAGCTAATCAGTAATTATGCGCGTGAGTGGATCACGCGTGGGGCACGTGCCTTAACAGAACCCTTTCAGATGTCGAGTGGGAAACAGTACTTCTTTGTCTTTAAGTAGCTTTTGCTTGAAATATCAAAGTAGTGACGATGCTATGTAAATTTTTTACAGGAGTGTCGGTTTTCATATAATTTCTCAAATCAATGTTATATTTTCCATGCTAAAAAATGCTTCTTAAAAAAAGGAACAACATTTTTTTAAAGTATAGACTGTATTATAATAACATTACAGGTAGTAAATAATATAATATAAAAAACCCGAAGAATTTTTTTTTTTAACTGATTTTCGAAGGATCCCCTCGACTTCTCTGGAATGTCATCATCGTCATGCTCATCATCAAAATCGCTTCATGTACGACGAAGTTATCCGCGAATACACGAAATATATACGGTCGAATCGAAGAACCTACTCCTTTTTAAAGTCAGTTAATAAATCATTTAAGACTTAAGTAATTAAGGTACTAACATAGAAAAATAAAAAACAAGTTGTTTGTGTAATATAAGTATTTCCGAACGGGTCCTTCAAGAAATGAGCAATTCTTAAAAGGTCGGCAACGCACTTGCGAGCTATCTGGCATGTAATAATGTAAGTGTCAATGGGCATCAGCGGCGCCTCCAGCCAGTTTGCCCCCTGTTCTTAAAAAAAATTAATTCATATTGTTTTATTATTGTAACGGTGAAATCGATCAGGTATTTTTACAAATGGTAATACAGGAGTCACTTTCATTAACAATTAATAATTAAGAATAGCACGCGAGCCATTGCGAATAAGGTAGTGAGATAATTGTCGATGGTTCCTCTCAAAGGCGACTAGTGATGTGACCAGTATCGTTAATCAAGTATCAGGTGTCGATAATAATTAATATAATTTTCAACTTCGTCAAAACCGTAACAAAAGAAGTAATTACATTAGTTTTATGATAAGTTACATTTTAATTGTTATAATTGCAATTTAATTAAATGAAATAAATGTTAAAGAAGTGTGGTACCTACTTTAGTTATTTTAATAGTTGCTATTATAAAAATAAGTAGTATGTATTATATAAAAAAACTGTCTGGCATATTAAATTCGTTAGGAAGACGTATTTATTAACAGTTTTATTCTATCTCAGCGATAAGAAATACCTTATATCGACATGCGATTAGCATCACTACAACAAGCATTCACAGTATGACTACCATATTAGGCACACTAGGACATATTTGTCCAAGTTTTTATATGTTCCCTTTTTGATCGACTTTCCCCGTTGGCCTAGATATGTCTGAGTCACTGGGTCGTATTAGGCGCTGATCGAATGATAAATTTACTTTCTTTTCTTTACTGGGATGACCAAAAAAGGTTTATGGATAGCTATGCAACTTCACTTGACATTAAATATCACGTAGACCATTTAAACTATGGTTTTTTGTTAGACGAAAATGTTTTTTTTTTATCTATGAAAGCTGCCAGAATTAATTGTAGAACAAACTTTTTAAGTATATTATTACAGTAAAAAAAACACGTTTAGTGTTGAATTATTGCTTGATATTCTATCCCGTACTGATTTCTCAACTAATAATTCGTCGCTAGTATTATTAAACATTGAATGTATTTAATAATTTTGTATTTACACAAGTGCACACAACATTCCGATGTGAAACCATTGACAATTATAGATGAGGGGTTTATAGAGACCTTTTAACGTCACGACGTGACAGCCTTTTAACTCCTTCGGTAAAAGTACACACAGGACTGTGTATTTGTTGCTATATGTTGTGTCACAAGATAGTTTTGTCAAAAAAAAATAGTTGATCTTTACATCGAACATATAGGTTGTATCTTTACATTATATAGTTAACATTTTAAATAATGTCAAAAATATCTTCTTTACAGTTAGATAATCTAATGCTAGTTGTTTTCTCGTTGTAATTCATTTGTTTATTACAGCATACATACGCCATTTTTTAAATAAAATATTATAGAACCATTAATGAAACGTGGAATGGGTTGTCTACTGCTGGTCCTGTAACAGTTACAGGGTCGGGGCGCTGATTTCAAGTTTACAACATTAGGTCTAAGTGTATACAAAGAATCCATCTAGTCATCCGAAGATTGCAGGTTTGAGTCGGTCACGCCAAAGAAACGCCAGGATTTTTTGAAGTGAAACTTCTTTTGGCGCATGGCGCAATTTTTAAAAAACTTCACGAAGATGTGCAGCATTTTTGTCGAAGAAAAGGGAGTCAGCGATTGAGACCGATTGAGAGATAGTGAGACGGGTGAATTACACTTTTTTTAAAGTAATAATAGACCTTTACTTCGACACTTCGTAAATTACTGAACTTACTTATTCCATAGTTAATATTATTATACCACTAAAACAGATAGAAAAAGTCCATAGAGTATGATACAGAGTCGAGGTCTATTAAGTTAGACTCGGCTCTGACTCTATGTTTATCTATAGTAAACTACTCTGTGAACATCAAATGGCGCGCGTTTGTTTATTTTACGTTTTATTATTTTACGTAATTTACGTGCTTGCTTCTGTTCGTAACTGAATCATATTGTGTTATGACAATGAACGTATATCACTGGTATAAGTCATCTATTAATAGAGCGAAGATAATTCCCCGTTTGTTATTTGTTAATTAAAAATTCGGTTGATTTTTGCAACATTTTTCTTGTTTCAGATAAGGCAATCTAAGATCAATATTATAGATGACAATATATTATTCAAAATATATATATGCAATTATACTTTTTATTTCTGTGCCTTACGCTTGCCGTCCTTACCTTTGGTATAAGATGCTCTAATTTAGAGGAAGATACTAAAAAACAGTGACGCTACAACTTTTTAGGTTTGTGCCTTAGTCTTGTATCTGTTTCCTGATCTTTTGTTTTCTTAATAGACAAATAGGTGATCAGCCTTGCACACATGCGATTTGTTTGTTCTAAGGCCGGTTTCCTCACGCTGTTTTCCTTCACCGTAAGAGTGTTAAACGCCCACACAGAAAGACAATTTGTGGCCAGCCAGTTCCTACGTCCAGGGATGATACCACAAGGCCATCGCTGCCTAGTGAATATTTAAACTATAGCGTTTTAATGCAGTAAATGTCTAAGTTGTCGTACATACCTGGACCAAATCCAGGGCGTACTAGAGATGAGACAAGGTAAAAGTACCCAAAACCGATGAGTATGCATGGTGAATATCATGAAAGAGAGATAGGTATGTAAGAAGTCCTTACGGAAAAAAGCGTGAATATATAAATAAAGATTGTTTCGATAATGAATCTTTAATTAAACCGAATCTCCGTATTCTATCCTTCTCCGTATTTCTGATATTTTATTTGTATGAGAAGACACGAAATATATAAGAGAATGTTCATCTTATAAAGTGGTTAAACTATATATTCTTCCGAACGGAAATCTTGTATAATAACCGTACCTACTTTCATCCGCAGGGTTAAATTTAACTCCAAGTGTTCGTGAGGCTTGTGTAAACAGACATGAACTTAACTGCAAGGTTAGACTATTATAACCATCCGGTTAACTAATGCTATTATTAATATTTATGAATATTAAAATTTTCATCGCTTTTCCTCACGAAATATAAGAGAATAGAAAAATCTATACATGAATACTAGAAACGAGGTATACACAATTCTATGTTTTTCATATTTCTAGACAGTTATTTATTTTATATTTTTGTTGAAATGCATTAATGGTGAAAGAATATATGACATAGGAAGAAGTTCTTTCTTAGAAATCGAAGAAAAATTACGACACACGTGACGTAATGACGCAAAACGTAAAAAATTACGGTCCATATGTGCTTGCATTTCAAAATGTTTGCCTTAGATTTGTATGCCTGTCACGCGACAAATTTTATTTAATTTGTATGGCAATTGACACAGCGCAATGAAAATTCATTAATAAACTAATCCGTCAAGAATTTTCAACGACTTTGTTGAATATCACCAAATGTTTCCTTCGTGAAACATCATAAAACAAAAGTATGGAATGACGTCAAATTGTTTCCGTTAAAATTAGACGAGGTGAGGCAACATTCGCTAATGACACATATATGTAAATAAACCACAATGTAAATAGTAACGTCATCATTCATCACATATTCTTCGGGAAATTTCAAATAGACATGACTTGTATAAATGCGAAATGTATGTCTTGTCTTAACTATTGCTAAAGAAAACAATGATACTAGAAAAGGCTCTATATTAAAATAGTCGTAGCTATTTCAAAGTATATAAAGTATAAAATACGACGTTTTAAAGTTATAAATCGCACTAAACAATCACATAATTTAATTTGTGATGGCCAAGTTACTGTATTTATTTAAAATAAAACATTTGTAATATTGATATATAGTGTACTAGTGTAGTCACTATAGTGTGTTGTTAGATTAGCTAATAACGTAATAACTTAAGACAAGACTCCCTGAAGAAGGGACTGAATAAATTGACCGCCTTGGTATTACGTACTCAAGGCAAGTCAAAAATCATTTATTCATATAGGTAACACAATATACACTTATGAACGCATCTTACAACTTTTTACGGTAGAACTGTGTTGCGAGACTTGGATTAGGATGCGTACTTAGCGCTACATCTCGATTCTTAATCTAAAGGTTGTCAGTCACGCCATTCTTACCTGGACTAACAACCAATTAATACTTCTAATGTGCTTTATACTTCCATATTGTTAGTATTCAGTAATTTATGTTAAAAATGGTGTTGCATCATTACAGTTTGACAGTGATCATCATGACACCATAAGAAAAAATTAAAAGGATATAACTTTTATGAATACATGACGCGTAGCAAATAAGAACTATATAATATTAGATCGCATAACTGCTACGCCGGTTCTCTTTCTGGGCTCTACAAGTTAGAAAATAAATGTGACGCCAATACCGATAATAATGTAAGTACTTGCTATTACACTCAGGGTGAGATCTATAGTGCGCACTTAGACTTTGCTCAGACTTAACTACAACCATTCTTTACTTTTTTAAAGGATAATAAAGAAGGTATTGCAAGAAATGAAACATCAATTTCTGTCTTAGCTTGAGCTTAGCTTAATCTCACCGTTAAAATGTCTATAAATATACTAAATCATAGTTTAACCTTAGTGTTTTTCGTAAGTAAAGTCTGAGCAAAGTCCAAGTGCGCACTATAGATCTCACCCTCAGACTTCCAAATGATTTTGAATTGATTTTTTTCGTTCGTGATTGTGCCTTGTATCAATGCTTGCTGAGCGTTGCGAAGCTGTACCAAATTTATTGCCCTACCAAAAAGCTCAATTTCACGTCAAAGAGTTTTTCCAAGAATAATTCAAACATATTATTGTACTGCAGTTATGAATGGCCGCTGAAAATTACACATCCGTACACATGTTCTGAAATATAATACCCGTTGTGTAATGTGCGTGTTTCCATATAACAGCCATTAATCGCTGAACTGGTGCTTTCATCTATATGAATAGATGTGATCGAATGTGCTGACGCAAACAACATTTCTAATGAGTCAAGTATGACGTCCTTATATAAGGTATCGTCGTAACCATGGTAACAAGCAGCATATAGTCATCGTTTAGTCTATAGTCCATTATTCGTAATAAGGCTGTTATAGGTCGAATATTGAATTCCTACTCTTTGTAGCGATTATGAAAACAAACAACATATCTGACGAATCAAATATGACGCCCTTATATAACGTATCGTCGTAACCATGGTAACAAGGAAGCTATAGTCCACGTTTAGTCTATAGTCCACTTTTTATAATAAGGCTGTTAAAGGTCGACTATTTAATTCCTACTCTTTGTAGCGATTATAAAAATACTAAGTAAATTTCACAATTACCATTAAATCAACAAATTCCCTTTTTAACTTTTTATTTAATTTTAAAAAGGAATTTAACAATAGCCGGATCTAACTATGGAAACATACAATCGAGATAAACTTAATAGTGAATATAGGTCAACTGGTCCAACGATGATTTTTATAAAGCTATGATACGTCATGCTGTACTTTTGAACGGTATCTTTGAACAGAATAATTTATCAGCAATAATCCGATACCAAGTTATATATACAACTTTAAATTATTATTTATTAGGTTAAAATTACTTGCTTGAATAACTTATAGTGGAATTATATAGGGAGGGATGGTTTGTATTTTTGGTACGTAACTCGAAATTTCCTGGACCGATTTATTTTACCATAAGAATTATTATACCGGAGTTTATAATTAATATTTATGACCAGCGAAGGGACCGCTGAATGCACTCTGAAATTTTCTTAGACCGTAAGCAGCAAGTATTTCTGTATACGCAGTGATAGTTTTATCTTAAACGTATTAAGAAATACATTAAAATTTAGTTGCAAAACACAAATATACAGTATTTCCAATATTCTTAGGGTCTGTTTCACAATGTACGGATAAGTTCTATATAAGTTCCAAATTAGCTATTTATTACTTATTGATAGGATAAACACTATTATTGCGTTACACGACTATCAGATAGCGCTATTCGTCACATGAAGTACATCATAAGCTATGAGTCCGATGAATGTCAAATAGCACAATTTATCTTCCAAATAATTTATGTGTCGCATAGCTATTTGGTACTTTATCCATACATTGTGAAACAGGCCCTTAACCTAATATTATTATTACAATAATAATTGAAAATGTATAATTATAATAAGTCAAATAAAGCTTTCCGTCTCTCTTTGTTCGTAAATGTCGCATCGCCCTTTGAAGCCCTTGAAAAACAATAACGCCAAAGAATAATTGGTAGCGACCACACCTAGTCGGCCGGCCGCCGCCGACCGTGACGAATAGTGTCAAATTAAGACGTACACTATACAATACCTCTTCATTTGCTTTGCATTTGAAATGATAAAAAATACGATGTTTCAGTTAGAAAAAGGAATATTATATCCATTATATATTTAAAAAAGGGTGCGTGTACTTATGTACGCGCGTAAGAAGTTATACATCTTTGGCTTTCTTTATTTTTTTAAAATATAATTAATTAATATTTAACGTAAATAATATTTAATATAGTATATTATTCAATTATTAATTACTATTAATAACAATTATTATTGATTATTTCATTACATTATTAATTCAATAATCAATTTAATAACTTGGTATGTTTCATAACCTTTTAAAGTAACAATAGGTCTGTGTGAAAAAGCATTGCTAAATTACTTTGAAAAAATAATTAAAACTCCTTTATTTGTTTAAAAGGTAAATGTCATTATGGTAATTCAAAATTCTTGGCTAACTTCACGCATATTCTATTTCTTTTTACTTGTAGATTGTCTTATTCCCATCTCGCTCGCGCACGCTATAATCACACTGACAACTTTGTGTCACGGTGCGCGCGCAATCGTAAAATTTCACTCTCATCAATTTTTCATAACGCGCCTAAAGAAGTATAACTTCAAAAACGTCACCATACTAATATTATCTTCTCTTACTGGCTTCATTGGTGAGCCACAATCTTTGTAGAACACACAGTTTTCGTCACAAAATATAACGAAATTTACCTGAAACAAAAGAATATTTAATTAGTATATTAATTACACACAAAATTAATATATATGTAAACAAAATATTTTTCTCTGACACTTGAAAATAATACCTATAAATCACTTTCAATTCTAAACAGTTTGCTTGGGTAGGGGCCAATATGTGTTTCTCGTGCCTAATAAATACCTTAGAACTAACACAGATAGAGCTAAAACATTTTGACAATGGTGAAAGTATGCAGTGATGGCGTCAGAGTGCAACATCCCTGATGTCATTGGTTTAAACCCTGGCTGTGCACCAATGGACATTGTGTCTCTTCGCATTTAAAACACGTGCATACGGTCAAGGAGGAAATCGGCATAACCTAAAAGTGCATGTCAGGCTCAGAAGGCAAAAAACAAATGATCACGAAACAGATACAGAAATCTGAGGCACAGACGTCGTAGATATGTGTGTGATATGACTCCACCACCAGGATGTAAATTTATCATACTTACTAAGGTAGGGTAGTGTATACCCCCAAAAGGGAGGATCCTCGACCAGTCTAACCACTGACTGGCTCTAAAGCCCCAGTAAGAGGAGTAGTTTATCCTTAGTGGTCGAAATAATTCTTAGTTAGCGTTGCAGAATATGACGTCATCGGACAGGCTACAAATTGTAGGTGTCGCTACATATTGGCCTCAACGATATACGTACAGAAGGACCGTACCAAAGACAACAGAGGTGAGAGAGCGGCGAGTATTCCCGCGCACAGATTCTATATAATTGTCATAGCATTTTTGCTTTTCATTAAAATTAAATGTATTATTTGTGTCATTAAACCACTTTTGGTTTTGGTGTAGACCGAAAAATATATTTTATTTAATATAATTTATTCATTGGATAGCAAAACGTGTGTCTTACAAGGACGACTAATTTTAGGTTTTTTAATGGATATTAATATTAATTAAAGTCTTGAACTATAAATTACGGCGTTTTATATCAAGTGGTACTAGGCTCGAGTGTTGTAAGTGCGGATGAGTGCTTGAATTTGTTGCGATAAAATTCTTAGAACAAATACCATAGACTGAATTTTACTTATAATTTACTAGCCGTTTCGCGCCCGCTTTGCTGGACGAATTAAAATAAATTTAATGTTTCATTATTTTATTTTATTTTCATATTTTTATTATTCTTCTTTTTAACTTCCCGCTAAGAAAATTGAAATATTTCGAAAATCGAGTTTTTAACAGATGTTGACGTTTAGAGGTTCTAGGAAGCCTCCCCGAATGTTTCCGCGGTGAAGTCCGTATGGATAAATTTTCATAAAAGTAAAACAGCAATAAAAAAATGAAGGAACGTTGGAATTTAATAAATAAATAGCCATAAACCATCTAGGAATTTCGCATCGAATGGTGGTAGTTTCATGTCGATACGATCAGTGGTTTAGGCGTGATTGAGCCTCAAACGAAGACCATTTTCATTATATATATATATATATAGATAACAACTGTTTCAGAACAAACTCTTAACTAAATATGCGCTTTATCCTAACTCAATTATATTTTTTCTGTCATTAAATTAACAAAATATTTGCAAGTTACTTTAAGCTATTCATAGATATGAGAGGAGTATTTAAACGAAATTTGATATTCAAAAAGTGTCATATTTAAGACCATTGACCGAACTATTAATTAGCGTAGTAACAGACTAGTCAAGAATATCTTTAATTCAAACATTATCACATATGGTTGTTCCGCACTGGTGCTCCGGGCTTTGAACTCTTCAAACTAATCGCCAAATTGGATACAATTGCTCCTTTATGTTTTAATTACCTAATATTTGTATGGGCTATATGGTTTGCTTCGTTAACTTTGTTCTAGTACATACTAGCTGCGAACTTCGTTTCGCCTTAATGTGTCTTTTTTTGTGATTCACCGTGCAATTTTTAAAATGTTTCTCGCATAAAAACCTTTTTAGACCAAAGAACAAATGAAATAGAATACTCGAATTAAATTTTTGCTTGGCAACATATTTTGCAATTCATTTTTATTAATATAGATTAATAGGATTGTTCGAAAAGGGATAATTTCTTCTCAATGTTTTGCATCTTGTGAAGGTGTTAAATTTTGTAATAATACTATGTATAATCGTATAAATATAATATTAACTATAATTTATTCTTTGTTGAAGATGTGAACTTGTTATATACGTTCCTGCCTGCGTCTGTTTTATTAATAGTTAGACTAGTCGACTCTCCTTAAACAATAATTGTTTTTTCCAGATCTAACCCAAAACCGCTGAATGCATTACAAACATTTAAAACAAAATAAAAAAAGTCAAATTACCTACTCCTAAATTAGCATAGATTTAGGAGTAAGTAATCATTTATATAAAAAAATAATTAACCTATAATTTGAAAGAGAGAAAATAAACACATCAATTACCCTGATCTAGATATAATCTAGAACTTAAATATTTACTAGACCTAAACCTACACCCGATCCACTTAGTAAATTAGGTCGGCTAATAAATTCAATCTAGGGTAAACAAAATTATAAAGGTATTTTCCTTGCTTACGTAGGAACCTTACTAGAATCGTCCATTACGTGACGATAATCTATGACATAGTTCGATAAAATTAAAGATATTGCGATCTATAACAACCATTATTTCTTTTTATTTATATCACACAAATATTGAGTATTAAAAATATTCTTATCCTTCATAGAAGTAATAATAAAAATAATCAAAAAAAACTATTGAGTCAAAAATCAATATTATCAATTGATAAATGATTTATTACTTGACTAATTGATGTCAAAATAAATATTCATAATAGACAATAATTTATCTTACACTCTTAACCTACAAAGTAATAAAAATAGTTAAAAATGGGTAAATAGGAAACTAAAATAAATTAGAACTAAAGGTTTTGGCGTATTTACTATTTATGCATGATAAAAAGCCGACTTTTTAAAATACGAATTATATTTTTTTATGACATGACCGTGGATACAAGTCCTTTAGTCACAATAATAGAGTATAACCTTAATAACTTCCCGGATTGTGTTGCAATGTAAATGTTAGACATTCTCTTTATTGGAGTAATTTTCGTTTATGTATGATAAAATAAACATATTCATTGTTATATGAGGTAGAATAATGCTTAAAGGACATACATACAATCAAGATTTTTTCTTTATAAAGGTTTTTTAGTTTTAATAACAATGAGACAGCGTGTGATTTTTTTCCACTCTATTACACTTTTCATCAGCAATTGTCCATGTTTAATAGTCCAGTAAACATGGTCACATTAGTGATTATTAGGGTGACTATGTTAAATATAGTACAAAAATTACTAATTTATATATTTAATAAATTGCTACATCTATATATATATTAATGAAACCCGTTTTCCGTTGTCACGACATAACATGAAAACGGCTTGACCGATTTGTCTGATTTTTTTATATAATATACCTTGAAGAACGAGGATGGTTTTTACGGAGAAAAATTAAAAAAAATTAAGTGAAAAAGTCTAAAAACAACACTTTTCTATATTCGCATACATAATATTCGTAATAATACTTAAAAGTCAATTTGAACTTTAATACCATATCATAAAGTTCAAGTGTTAGTGGACGGGTTCCGGGAAGGTAAATTTTAATTTTTTGACACAATGTATTTGTTGTCTTATCAACTTTCTTTTTTTTATCTTAGCTAGACCGGTGTCCCGAATAGCAGAATAAGTATTTAAAATAAAGAATCAACTGTTAGGCGGTACGATGTTTGCCAGGCCAGCTAGTCTTATATAATTTTCCTTTCGCTAAATAGAAAACGCTATCAACATAGGGCTAAAATATTCTATAAATTCATTCAATTCAATATTCAATATTATTTATGAGACAGTATAAATTAGAACTAGGAATTTTTATGTATATATACGCTATATGCTTCAAACAAAACCTTCTTTATGTTTCATACATACAGAACCTTTCGTTACAATCAATCCTGTAACTCTTAATGTGACGTGCGATAAGATCTACGTGCGTCTAATTAGGTAATCAATTGGTTTTTATCTACACACATTATCGCAGTGAAGAAAAAACAAATAATCTACGGCGTCTGACCTTTAAACATCAACAAGGAAATAGATATATAATAGGTAGAGTATGGCACAAATAGAAAAAAGGAGCAATAAGGAGATTCAATAGCGTATTGTACGTTTATTCTTTAATTTATTTTGACCAAGTTGTATCAAAAAACATGGTCACTATCATTGCGGCTAACAAAATCTACATGCATTGTTTCGTTGATATGATCATACAATTCATACAAAATACCGTTACATACAAATTGGTTGCATTTCCGTCATTTTGTATGCGTTTACATAAATCAGATAACATCATTGAATCTAATGCCTATTTTCCCGCTTAAAATTATATGTTGTCGTTTATTCATTTAAAAACAATATGAACTATCTTAAACAGTTAGTAAAATTGTTTTTGGTTTTCTGTATTGACATTACGTTTTTTGGACTAAAAGCCTAGTTGCCAGACCTTAAAAAAAAAACATATTATCGTATACTTTTCAGCAATTGTAGTCAGACTCAGACGTAAACTACTAGTAAAGTCACGTGCCCGTGACCGATATAAACGCTTTTATCGATCACAATTAAACATTATAATATTTTATGTTTTTTGTTAAAAGAATTTTCATTTAATGTTGAATGAATGAAATAATTGAAGAATACGTATTATTAAAGTAATTCTTAGATCTCCGGAATAACATTTGACCTACTGTTCGCATAATATAATTAATGTGCTCCTAGATAACCGGCAGTATTTTATCGTAAACTTTATTTATTATAAGTACGTTATGATGTAATGTTTTTCATCGCTCGAAAGATATCGGTTATATGTGTGGTATAAGTTATGAGTTATTTGTATATTCATTGAAGGAAACATCTCGCAGAACTTGTCGATCCAGCTTCTGGCCACGAACAAATAATTTCAATAAACTATGTGGGTGTATTTAACAGATTCCCGCAAAAAAATGCTTTAGGTAAATAATTTATGGCATCAATGATACACATACATGATGAGCCTACTGAAGATATAAATTAATAAACTGTCCGATAGTGACGTCCACTTCTTAAAAATAGAATAAAGTACTTAAAACATTGTTATTAAAAAAAAACACGAATAAAAACAAATCGTATGAAACTTTTTCATTACAAAATTTTGTTCCATTTAAAACGTTTAATACGGCGTTAGTTAGACATTTGCTATTGCTTAAGGACAAGAAGGACTTCTGTGCCATTTACCAAACAATTAATCTGGAAGCTATGCTATTTTCCGCTTTAAGGAATATAAAACAAAATATATTCTTATAACTTGTACCGCAATCTACGGCCGGAAACATTCACCTTTGTGGCAGTGCCGACCTAATTACTACAACGAATTACAATCTTCATAAAAAAACAGCTTTATTCGGGGAATTTTTCCTCTATGCGAATGGTTTGTGCCAATTTCGTATTTTTAATACATTAATGTTAATGTTACAACAAAAATAAACAAGATTTTTTCGAGGCTTACTTAAATGAGTCTCATCATCAGACGTCGAGGCAGAATAGGAAATTCCACCCGTATCACATCGACGTCCGCCGTTCCACAACTAAGCGATTTTCAAGGCAGTTTTTGCCGCGCACCACCACTTTGTGGAACCAGCTGCTCACAGAAGTATTTCCGAACCATTTCGACTTAGGGTCCTTCAAGAAAAGAGCGTACAAATTCTTAAAAGGCCGGCAACGCACTCGCGAGCCCTCTGGCTTTGAGATTGTCCATGGGCGGCGGTATCACTTAACATCAGATGAGGCTCCTGCCCGTTTGCCGCTATTAAAAAAAAAATAATGAATACCAAGCATTGTAGGGATTTTTAATCTCTATTCATAAATCGTCTAGACTGCGTATGAACTAAATATCTATCTATCTATGTATCTGTCTCTTTCTGTCAATTGTGCTTTAGACGAGTATTTAGACTCTAAAATGGGGTAAATATTTACGTAATATAAGTCAATGTTTCCAAGCACCGATTAGCTAAAAACAACCGCTACAACCTTTTAGTTCTGGGCCTAAAATTTCTGTGTGTTTCATGATCATTTGTTTTCTTCATAGACAAGTAGGTCAGCTAGTTTCCTCACTTTATTTTCCTTCACCGTACGAACGAGTGTTAAGTGCAAATGAAACTCCATTGCTGCAAAGTTGGAACCTACGTCGTCACCATAAACCATGAGTTAGCTATATGTATTTGCTTTTGTATTGTGTCTAGTTATTAACAGCAATTCAGAAGGTATGATAAACGTCAAAGAATGAACGAATTTCAAATAGATATATTTTTGAAGTATTGTATAAATCAGTGACATTTTAGGTCTGGGTCTCAGACTTTTGTATCTTTTTCATGATCATGAATCATGATGACAAGTAGGTGATTAGCCTTCTGTGCCTGTCACACGCCGTCGACTTTTTCTATGGCTTTTTCTTTTTCTATTTTCTTACGATGTTTTCCTTCACCGTTCGAGCAAACGTTAATCCATTGGTGCAAAGCCGGGGATCGAGTCTACGACTTCTAGGATGAGAGTCACACCCAGAAGCCACTAGGCCAACACTGATCGATTAACATTGCGCTGAAAATTCAGCGAGCATTGCCGCTGGCGAGAACGCTTTAAATTCGTCAATGACTGCATCACTGTTACTGGGAAAACATGATAATAGAACAAATTACGTAATGTAATGGACCAACGCCAAATATTACGAGTGCATCGTGATGAATGATCTTGAAATTATTACGTGCATTTGGTTTGGCAAGGAATTTGAGACCGCTGTAATTATTTGTCTGCATTTCAAGGTTGGGATGAAATTCTCTAGTATCTTTAGAACGATTTGTTAAAAAAAATAAAAAATAAAGTACTAGGTAGTAGATTATGATAATGTTTTGTCTCAAGTTTTGGCTTAGGCTAAGAATCAAAAACAAGTCTGACTCGTATGTCAAAAATATATTGGATTAAGGGTCTGTTTCACAATGTACGGATAAGTTCTATATAAGTTCCAAATTAGCTATTTATTACTTATTGGTAGGATAAACACTATTGTTGCGTTTCACGACTGTCAGATAGCGCTATTCGTCTCATAAAGTCCATCATAAGCTATGAGTCCGATGAAGTGTCAAATAGCACAATTTATTAATAAATGAATATTAAATAATTTATGTGTTGCATAACTATTTGGTACTATATCCATACTTACGAAAGTCGCGTTTAACTTAGTTAGCGCGAACTTTCTGAAAATTACCCCAAGTAGCTCTTTAATACTCTTGAACCCAAACTCGTATCTTTGAATCACGGCTGTACACCAATGATGAATTTTGTTTCTGTGTTTTTAAAAATTGGATTACCAATTGGATTTTTTTCATATATTTATTAAAGTACACAACATCATACAAACATAAATTTTACAAAATAATAAATAAAAATATCACTTTTATTTGTACTAGACTACAAATATTAGGTTATTAGGTAGAGCGCGTAACAAACGGTTTTTTTTTAATTGCTCAGCCCATTGCCGAATACATCAAGCTCTGAAAAAGCTTTGAAATTCGAAAGAGAGGTGCCTGAATAGAAATCAAAGCAAATTTAAAACGTTTGGTCCGTGTGGCAGTGTATCTTCTAAGACATGAAAGTTATGGGTTACACATTTATTGACATTTTATTACAACTATTCGTAGGTAAAAGTTTTTTTATTAATTTAATACTCTTATACCACCCATGTAAGTTTAGATGGAGTGGATAATAAAAATATTCTTACGATAGGAAGTCTTTGCTACTCTTTGAATGAAATCTTTAAGTTTATATATCAGATCTATTATTATGTAAGAACTGGTACGCCTACGTCTAACCGGTCCTTGACCATGCCACAGTGTATTCGCGACAGTTGAGAATTACTTAAAAGGCTATCTATTAATTTTTAAGAGCCATTTATAATTTTTAAAACTAATCCAATAGCTAAGTGTATGTGCATAGTTTTCTTTTTATAGAACAGAGCGCATCGGGCAGGAGGCTCATCTGATGTTAAGTGATACTGCCGCCCATAGACACTCTCAATGCCTGACGGCTCGGGAGTGCATTCCCGGCCTATTGAGAATTGGAATGCTCTTTTCTTGAAGGACCCTAAGTCGAATTGGTTCGGAAATACTGTGGGCAGCTCTTAAAAATCTAGTCTTTAATGCATGAAATACATATAATGTTTTTTGAAGATCTATAAATAATAGGGCATACTATAGACACAATTCTCCGTCTGGATCGATACTTTCTTGAGGCCAACATCAGCCTTTTGTGTCTACCAACCCAAACCATGAATGCTTTTATTCGGTTCTTCGGGTTATACGACGTGTCCGGACTACATATATTGAAGACGATTTAATAATATGTTAATTAATTTTCATAATACAAATATTTATCTCAAAGAAGTTAATTCTAAAGTAGGACTCGACCCATATACGATCCACTGAAGATAAATAACAACGGTGTTCTAAAGGTAACAAAATTATATGTCTTATTCGGTTTACGCGTTTATAAATCATTCGTACTGATTTATGTGGTACTGTGCCACCCATGTGTACCACCATAAACCATGAGTCAGCTATGTCTGTGCTTTTGTATTGTGTCTAGTTATTCAGAAAGTCTATGATAAATGTCAAATAATTAACGTATATTAAAAAGAACTATTTTTGAAGTAACTTATAAATCAGTGGCGCTACAACATTTGTAGGCCTCAGATTTCTCTATCTGTTTCATGATCATTTGTCAATCTAAAGTAGTCCGATTCTTAGAAGGACGGCAATGCAGTGGCATTGAGAGTGTCCATGGGCATATCACTTAACATCACATGAGCCCGTTTGTCCCTTGTTTTAAAAAAAAAACTCTTTCATCAGTTCCAAACGCCTTGTAATTATTTCTCGCTGAATGTAATTTAATTTCATAAAGATACAATTTTGATTGACGTAACAAATGATAGAACTTAGATTACGGTAAGAAAGTTGATTACGATTTGATAAATAATCTAAGTTATTAATATGATGCTTTGGAAAGTGTTTTACCGACTACCATGGAAGTAGGTTTGTAATAAAGAGTAATTAATATAAGATTTAATAAAAATAAATAAATCAGTGACGCTACAACCTTTTTATGTCTGGGCCTCAGACTTCTGTATCTGTTTCATGATCTTTTGTCAATCTAATAGACGAGTAGGTGATCAGCCTCCTGTGCCTGACACACGCCGTCGACTTTATGGGTCTAAGACGGTTTCCTCAAGATGTTTTCCTTCACCGTTCGAGCACATAGATGAAAGTCCATTGGTGCACAGCCGGGGATCGAACCTACGACTTGAGGGATGAGAGTCGCACGCTAAAGCCACTAGGCCAACACTGCTCATTTTATTACTCGCGTCAATAGAATCAATCAGTTTAAGTATAAGCTTATAAGTCTCAAAAAAACAAATGACGGAAATGATTCAGCGTTATAAGTTTTTCAGAACCTTATAAAGAGAGTATAACTTCTTTCCTTTCCTACAAAGTTCTTGATGTGATAGGGTTTTAGGGTTCGTAGAAATCTCTACTCCCTCACAGCCTTAAAATCTTTCTTCTTTTCAAAGCTTTAATCAAATTTGGTTTAATCATTGATAACGACACAGAAAGCGCATAGTTGCTAGGGGATTATTAGACTATACGTTGCGGACAATTATCACCGCTAGCGGAAACAACCTTTTTGCTATGTACTAGTACAGTCCATCGTCATTCCCCGCTTATTCTCGTTCTTTGTGGGATGTATTGGGGTAGTGTAGTGATTTGTAAACGTACTTAGAGAAGGTTATTTTATAGCATGAAGTTATCTGCTAACTGTATTAAACTATTCTAAATAATAACACTGAAAATAAATATAAAAATTATGAATTATATAATAAATTAACATTTAAACCTTTCATCTGAATTATATTTAGAATTCTATACAAATAGTTGTCAGCCTAAACTTTTTGTTGACGAATTTAAGATTAAAACTTTAAAAGACCGTTTTATTTTCAACGCCTTTATAAAAGCTTAATTGATGAGATGAAACATCAAAGACAATTCTTTGAAGTGCTAATACAATTGGTTTAAGAACTCAATTAATGATTCTTAAGACACCGTAAGACAATTAGCCTTTCAGAATAGAGATGTCTTGTATTGTAACGGATGTATTGTTTGCGACAATAACCTTACGACACTTGAAGAATGAATGAAGGCTATTTGGGGCGTCTTATCAAGGACCATGACTATGGAGCATGGGCGAAATCCATTGAAGTATTTGAAGATTTTTTTATATATATTAGGATTTTTTGTGAAATTCCTATATTACATACATCTGTAACTTAGCGTAACGTTTTTTGTCTTTTTTTTATAAAACAGAGAGCAGTCGGGCAGGAGGCTCACCTGATGTTAAGTGATACCGCCGGCCATGGACACTCACAATGCCAGAGGGCCCACGAGTGCGTTGCCGGCCTTTTAAGAATTGGTACGCTCTTACCTTGAAATCTTATTGCAACTGATCAAAAATATAGGCTAGTTTTACCAATTTTTTTTCGTAGGAAGTCGATTTTATTACATGCCAAAATCATTCATTGGAATTTTTATTTTTTAAAACTATGTCAATATTAGATTTGACCTTTATAAATTTATTTGTTATTCAAATATAGATAGTAGAGTCGTCTGCATATAGCAAAAAAATTCTAAGAAATTCGTATTTCCTTGTAGGGCTCTTGAAAAAACCGTGAATGCAAAATGCGTTTAAAGGTAGCGTACCTGTTCATTTCTAAGAAATGGCGACCGTTGCAATAATCTTTGATTAAACTTGTAACAGTCAAATCAATCTTTGTCAGGACTGGTTTAACTTTTTGCTCATTCGAAAAGTCCTTATAACGGAAATGGTATTTTGGGTAAACCACTAGGTGCGAACTTGAAAGTTAACGTAAAATTTATATATATGCTAAACTGTGTATCTCCAGTTGATCTATAGACAATCGGGTCAAACGTTTTAGCGTTATTCAGTAGGTTTTTCCATCGATGTCTTTAACATGTTTTTTGTAAGGTGGCGATACTAATTCTAGAAATATTCGACCAGTAGCTCTGCTAATCTATTTATATTCCTATACTATAGATTATAGAAAAGGTTTTGTGATGTAATAAAGAAAAACATTGATCTTAACTATGCGTGGGCTTTTAATGGATCGTTACAATAACGAACTTTATAATTACAACACCAATTAAAGAAAGCAGCAATTACCCTTATAAAGGTGGTAATTATTATGTGTATCATAAATCTGTTACTATTTTAATACAATATATACTTAATTGCGCATTACATTTGCTCGAACGGTGAAGGAAAACATCGTGAGGAAACCGACATGTCTTAGACCCAAAAAGTCGACGGCGTGTGTCAGGCACAGGAGGCTGATCACTTACTTGCCTATAAGATTTAAAAACTATCATGATTCAGAAATCTGAGGCCAAGGCCTAAAGAGGTTATAGCGCAACTGATTTATTTTTATATACATACTAATAAAAAAATAAGTCAAGTTTCATTGAATGTTATGGAACATTTACGGGATTTTTGTGAAAATACCGTATATTTTTTTAAATAATAACGACAAGTATTCACAAATATATCCTATCTGCATACAGACTTCTCATGATAATCTTTGATAAATCAAATAATATAAATATTACTATGATTTTTTAATTACAATTTCTAATTCTATTGCATTGAGTCAAAGTTGTAGTAGTGTTGCAAGAGGCGCCAAGGGCAAGATATTAATAACTGATTTAAAAAGCGTGATGTCCATTATCAGAACAAAGGAGTTTAAATTTTAACATACCTCACGGCTGTGTCATTAAATATCAAAAAGCGTATATATCGGATGTGTGTGAAGTACAGTCAACAAGAAAATATTAGTTGTTTGGAAGAGCGCGATCTGACTACTAAAACCGCGCTCAACTGGTTGCTAAAACAGTGTAACGCAGAGGAATTGTATTATTTTGAAGGCTTTTAATATTTTTTTATAAATTCCGTTATTGGATTAAATAAAAGTTTCACTATAGAAGTAATCTAAAAACTATATGTAAACAAATAAAAGGGAACTAAAAATTAAAGAACCTTTAAATATTTCTACCGATATTCTCCTAATGACGGATGACCAAATTTGTAGTTTAAAGAAGTAATAATCCTTGTAATAACTTTTGACCACGAGTGTACAATACCCGGTGGTCCCTTCAAAATAATACATAATTTGTAACGATCGCGGTAATTGTACCCGGTTCACTGGTCCTGTCAAAATGTAATCGACTATATAAGCAATATATTGGTTCAATCAATTTATATGCTAAATAATGGAAGGATGTCCAAATATTAGGAAGGTCGCTGACTCTTTTGTATAAAAGGGGGCAAACTGACAGGAAGCTGAATGGACAGCCGCCCATGAACGTTCGTTGCCTGCTATCTAAGAATTGGTTCGCTCTTTTGAAGGACCCTTAGTTGTATTGGTCAATATTACCTAGTTGGTGATTCAAATGCGCTATTTATCAGAGTTTTGACTAAAGATTCTTCCTTGAGTAAAAGGATAAGATTTTAATACTATTAAAAAAAACAGTGGCACAACTTATTTAGGTCTAGGCCTTAGAGTTCTGTATCTGTTTCATGATCATTTGTTAATCTTATAGGCAACTAGGTGATTAGCCTCCTGTGCCTGACTTTTTGGGTCTAAGGCATGCCGGTTTCCTCACGATGTCTTTCACTGTTCGAGTGAATGTAAAATGCGCGCATAGAAAAATAGTCAACGACCAACGACCTCAGGGATGGGAGTCGCACGCTAACGCCACTAGGCCACTGCTTTTTAATATTATTACCGAGACTATATATCTTAAATTTGACAGTATGAAGTTGGTAATTAAAATTTACACTAATTTATTAATAAATCCATAGTAATCTTAATTATACATTCTTTTGTCAAAAATGGGCAAGGTACTCCAAACGAACTTCCAGAATTCGGATACTCATAATTTATAGTTTAAATTTATTTAATTATGAGTTCTACAACGTGTTTGCATAAAATTATACAAGAAAATATGACATCACAAATTTTACACACATACACATCAATTACTATTAAACTTAATTAAAATTAGGAAAACATTAAACAACATTATATTACAATACTTTAATGATGTACTAAAACAGAAGATTTATTCAGAAATCTTTAATTTTACAATTTCACTTTAAGGGACTGTTCCACAATGTATGGATAAAGTCCCAAATAGCTATGCATATTTAAATTATTTGGAAGATAAATTGTGCTATTTGACATTCATCGGACTCATAACTTATGATGGACTTTATGTGACGAATAGCGCTATCTGACAGTCGTGAAACGCAACAATAGTGTTTATCCTACCAATACGTAATAAATAGCTAATTTGGAACTTATGTAGAACTTATCCGTACATTGTGAAACAGACCCTTAGAGTCATAAAATTACTATCTTATGAATGTGTACCTTCATTCATACCTCAGTTCATTTAAGACCTAAACAAAATCCAGAAACATCTTCCATTTAAAAGCCAGTACATTTATAAATTTACGTACACAAAAAGCTAATAATGGTCGAGGCGCGTGTCAGTCCGTAGATCACCTGCGACGGGTGTGCCTTTTGAAAAATGGGCACCCGCCGACCCTTTGGGAGTGCGCCGAAAAATGTTTGGGGTTACCATAAATTCTGTTTTTTATAATTATGTATAATAATAATATAAGAATTTCCACATTTCAATTAACATAAGTATGCATTTATGAACACGTCAATTATCTCAAGAATTTTAATTTGTTAAGAAAATAGCAAAACAAAATATTATAAATTCAAAAACATATTATCTCGGCTCAGCGCCAACAAAGGGCGGGTTCAATGACCTGACCAATCTATTTGTTGCCAGACATATTATGCAACTATCAATATGGTTCTATCAAAAATACTACTCCATATAGTGGTTTCCGTGGTTTGGTGGTTTGTATTCAAAATACAACTCGGAGGAATTCCCGGCAGTACCAGTGATGGGCTATTGGCTTCAGCGTGTGACTCTCATCCCTAAGTTTGTAGTTCCAATCCCCGGTTGTGCACCATTATGGATTTTCTTTCTATGTGCGCATTTAACATTCGCTCGCATGCAAAACATCGTGAGGAAACCGGCTTGCGTTAGATCCAAAAAGTGTGTCAGGCACAGGAGGATGATCACCTACTTGCCTATAAGATTGACATATGTTCATGAAACAGATACATATATAGCACCACCGATTTGTTTATTTTATTTATTCCCGGCAAAAGGATAATTGTTCCTGGTTGGTAAGCACAACCTTTAAAACTTATTTATCAAACAATCGTAGAAATGTCTGTTCACTAAATGCGGGCGTGAAATTTAGTTGATTTCAGTAAATTGTGTAATTCTCTATTTATATACTTACTTACGATTAGATTTAATGATTTGTCTAAATATAAATTATATATAGAAAAGGAATAGGTACATTTTAGACTCGTCTTATAAATCAAAACCATAGGACACGAGATTGTCCTACTTATTATAAATGGCAGGACACTCTACTCGACGAAAGTTTATTGTTATTACTACAGGAACACCTTTAAATTTTCTACTTAAACTTCAATTGTTGCAGATCTTAGCTGGAAATCTTGCAGTATTGTAATTGTAACAAAAAGTTCTCTATACAATGCATACATTTGTAGTAAACTTTAATGTTAGACAAAATGTAGTTCAAGAAATTATTTAGGAAATACTCTGACTGATCTGTATATAACCTTAATGGAAGGTTCTCAATTATGCAACAAAAAACTTAAACTTCTATAAATGATACAAGCTAAGTGATTTGGGTATTTTTATAATGACTCGATAATTTGGTTTTGGAATCACGATTTCGTGAATAGACTAAGAATTAGTTATAGTTTTTAAAGTAATAGATTTAAAAAAAATTGTATTCAAAAGTCAAAATCATTTACTAATACAGATAACACAATGAACACTTATGAACGTCAAAAAATAAATATATATATTAAATGCCTCTATTTTCAAATATATTTGTTATAACCTAAAAAACTACACTAGTCAATAGTGTAATTCTAGCAACTGTGAGTTGCTAAACTAATTAAACTGAAACGCTTAAGTGCTGGTGAACATTGTCAATATTAGTGCTAGGTATCATAAAAAACAAATCATTAAAGACACTAGTGAGTGTTTTTTGTTAGACATAAAATTAAGTAGAAGACATTAATAAGTGTTACATGTTAGACTATAACTAGTTATTAGCTTAAAAGGCTAGATTGCAGAAGAATTAAAGTTAAAAAAATAGTTTAAACCTAAAATGTTGATGTTTGGCTTCCTTTAATGAATCAAAATTCTATAATAGCGTAACAAATCCAATTAAAATACCACAATAGCGCCATAAACATAAAAAATCCTAATACCACGCGATTATAAACTTTACTACTTCTCTGTCAAAAAGTTCGAAAATCGAATTCATATTACACCTTCCAGGTACAAGATGAGGAATTCAAAAAAAAGATGCGGTTTCTTTTGTGTTCAAAAGGTTAAAAATTACACACAATGGGAAAAAACTTTTTTGTTTGGTTCTGATTTTATCATGTTAAAGTAACAATGGGTTACGTCTTAACATTTATTTAGAGTCACATCATATAAAATTACACTTTAAATCCGCGAAATAGGGTATATATTTGCTTTTCATAAAATGATAGTTGTGTTAGCTTTTAAGTAGTTGTATTTAGTCTTTATCAGTGCAAATTGCTAAGCTAAACGTCTTTAGAAAATTGATGGCTTTCTTATGTTAACGCTTCGATATTGACTTGAAATATTGGATTTAGATTGATAAGGTCCGATTTATTTAAGGTTACATATCAGTTATAGCGCCAAATGCCAGGTTAAAATATCTGTCAATACTATTGCCAAGGTACATAATATAGTATTATTTATCTACGTCTGGTAGTTTTATATTAGAAATGTTCCAAAAGATATTTTAGATCCCTTCTCTCACATTTCATTTTAATGTAAGCATTAAATCATCATCAGGACAGACATCGACAATTTCATAAAAACAAAAGAATGCGTAAAAAACTGGACGTTTTAAGATAAAACTAAGAATGCGCACTGCAGGTGGCATTGTAAAAACGACACCTATTATTATAATTGTAAAACAATAAATTTTTTGTTACATTTGAGATTTTAATCATTTGCTACCTACTAAAAACTTCGATATTTTTCGAAGTGGTTCTAACTTCTAACTTATTTGAATTTCTGATTTCGCGTTTATCAGTAGACACCCAAAGAGAATAGACTACTTAGATCTGTGAAAGTTCTATGGAACCACAGATATTATAGGTCACAGATTTATATCACGTTACGTTGACATTCAATACCTTTGTGGGTCTATAGCACTCTAATGCGATGGCCTATGAAATCGATTCACCCCAATGCGAATTTTAAAAATATCATATTCCCTTTTAATTATTGTAATGGATTTTTTCGAGATATGTACTTATGTACAGTTCTATTGAAATTATTTAATAATTGGAAACAGCTGTCGAGCTTGTAAAGATTATCTTATTGTTAGCTCAAGTGAAATTACATTTAGTCAGCGCGTCTTGTTTACCTACTGCATATGGATTTATTTTAAGAGTAATGAAGTAGCCGACAATCTTAGAATGGGAAATAGTAACAGTAATATAGGCATGGCAAAATTTTATACAAAATTGTTCTAAATTAATTGGGGTAAGCGATTAAACGGCTAAGCTTATTAAGAGCTCAACTCGCTGAAGCATTGTCCCCTTTTAATTACAGCAGTAACAGATGGTGTGACGTCATTTATACATTTTGTTTTATCTATGTAAATTGTAGCGCGTAATAAGTGTCATTGTGTTGTCTGTGGCTTTAATTAGCATGTGACATCAGTTTGATGTTTCGCGCCATTAAATGGTAAGATTAAATCTTACACAACTGCTCAATAAAAGTATTTATTTTTGTTATTTTTTTATCAAAAGGTCATGTGTAATTGATGTTCTTCTTAATTACTTAAGATATAGTACTGTTGTTTAATTATTATAGCTTAATTTTAGTTACATAACAATATTTGCACTGTATTTTCAATAATATGGGATTAAGGGAAAATTTAGTTCTCGTTCCTGCTGATAAGAGGCGCCAAGGAGACGGTGCAATCGACGGTTGTCATGGCAACCGCCTTAGCTCCAATATTTGGAAGGGCGGCAATTGAGACAGATTCATATATTCATTTTCATTCAGATTTTGTACAGCATAGGTGACATATAATGTTTGTTGTCTGCAATCACTTCGTTTGTTTTATCATAGTACATAATAATCTTAAAAAATAGGCAGTCAAAATTTACTTTGTATATATATAAATAAAAATTAGGGTTCTGACAAATTGAGAAGATTCTTTTAAAGTTTATAACCAAAGTAGTTAAGGTAAATAACATAAAAAGTAAAAAACAAAATCCATAACTATCCCAAAACATTGCAAAAATAGTTTAGTTATCGTATTGACTTTTTCTGGTTTGAGTAAGTAGGTCGAGGGTGTATCTTCACTCTCATCTCAAGCAACATCAAATACACTCTTTCATCTTTCTAAATTGAATTGCTATGAAACACCAACAAAACTTTACCTACAACAATGTCTCAGTTAATTTAAGACTATTAAATAATATTAGGTCCTTAGCTTAGAAATTGGCGTTTTGTATGGGTTGAACAAAAAGTAGATTTTTTTAAATAGAATATATTTAATTAATCAAAGTATGTACCATTGCTATCTATGCACTTTTGCCATCTTATAGGTTTTACTAAAAAAAACATTCGGACCGAAATCAATAAAATCTTTGAAGGCGATTTCAACTGCCCCGTCCATTTATGCATCTTTTGTGAACTTTATTGTAAATTAAAATAACAGTCAGTGAAATCTGCTGACGCATCCTTAATCTTCCATAGATATCCACGTTCTATGTGAACCATGGCCACAATTCACAGTGAAAGTAGGGCGTGTTTGTTGAGTGATTTCGGAAGGACGCTAACGAGTATTTGCCATTCATAATGGGCTTTTGCAATGACGGCGAAAGCATTTACTAAACAAGGATTTTACCTTTGAATCAGTGTTACACACAAAATCAGGCTAAGCAGGGTTATTCACTATAAATGGTGAAAGTATTACTGACTTAATAAAACGGTATACAGGCATGAGGCTCACCTGATATTAAAGGTATCACTTGGTATCCCACCGCCCCTGGAAGCTTACTCTGCCAGAGAGCTCGCAAGTGCGTTACCAGCTTTTTAAGAATCGGGACACTCTAATCTTGAAGGACTCTATGTCGAATTGGTTCGGAAATATTAGAAACAGTGTAATTTTAAATTTAACCGACGTTTCGCTGCTTTACAGCACAATAATTTAAAATTATGTTAAATAATTGTAAATTTATAATAATACATAACTTTAATCCGGTTAAAAAGTTTTTTCTTTTAATGTGTAAAGGTTATGTCAATAAAAGACAATACTATTAGAAACACTGTTTCAGTGGACTTAGTTTTTAATGGGTGGTTAGAAGGATGGTTATTTCCCGCAGACTAAACGATATTTTTGCAACAACAATCTAATCCATAAGAATCTGTTTAATAATCTAAAGACATAGAATTTGCTATTTTGACACAATAAAACAGTTCGCAGAATACATTTTAAAGAATAAGGAATACAAAATTCCAAGAAGCTATTTATTATTCTATTGGTTTTAAAGGACGTTTTCTGAATAGAAATAAAAATTATTGATGAAGAATGCGCGACACTATTTGAGGACAACACAAAGTTTCTGGCTTCATACCGTAGTTTGGATACTAAAATGATTTGTTATCTATTCAAACTAAGTATAATGTTATTGCTATTGACTGTCTCCGTTATTGGAAGGCCTAACATCATTGGCACACTCAGTATGTGTTATTATTGCGAGTTATAGTACTTTTATAGTATTTTTGTCCCATAATTTTTATGTTTCTTCGTTCTTATCGTCCAAAGATTATTTCTGTAAATACTTAAGGCTTGACGAAGTTCTTGAAAACTGTTTTTTTGTTCTTGTGGGAATCCAGTCCAATAAATGTAAATGAAAAACATGAAATTTCTCGTACTTCTAAGGCGGATATCTTAACATATAAAGCATAGGTAACTCGGTAATGATGTTTGATCTTTATATTTGTCTGTCCTTGTTTTTGATAACAGCTATATTAACTATTTTAAAAACTTTGTAAAATTTATTAAAAAAGAAAAGAATATTCCAATTAGAAATGTGTTTCGTAATGTTTTTAATAAAGGTTTTTAATCGACTAAATATTACAATATTCGGATAATAGCGTGTTTTGGATATTAAAAATGTGTGTCAGTAATGAAAAAGGATTGAATTTATTGGTTGTTGACTTCAGACGCTTCTTTATTCTTGTGTTAATTTCATAAACAAGAATTGTTTAATATTTGTTTTGTATTAAGTGTATCGCTTTCATATGTTCAACTAATCTGTATGTAACAGAATCTTCATTGACTATTAGGCGGTAAAAAGTTCGCCGGGTAATCTTGTTTTTAATATTTTAGCAATGAAAGTACAATAATAACTTAGAAAAGCGCACCGTCAAGAGATGATGTTTTGATGGCTCTTTGCTTTTTTCAATGACTGTTAAAATGAATGAAGAAAAAAATGTGAATACTTTCACGTAACACTTGTGATTCTATCATCGGATCGTGTTGATGTATGGCGTAAGATACAACGCATGTTAATGTTCTACGAGTTACGGTTAGCGTACATTTTACTGAAGTGTGATACTAAGGTATAAATTAACGCCCCAAACATACAAGTTATATATTTTTATAGAACTAAGGACAAACGGATCGGATCATCTGACAGTAAGTGATAACACCGCCCATAGATACTTAACTGCCAGAAGGCTCGCAAGTGCATTGCCGAAGGACCCTAAGTCGAATTGGTTCGGTAATACATTAGTGGGTAGCTGTTTCGACGTAGTGGTGGTGCGCGTATGTAAAGATAGACTTCGAGGTGATACCGGTGTAATTTCGCATTATGACTCGACGTCCGATGACGAAACTCAGCTGCAGGTTCAAACAACTCTGAACACTCTCCCTGGTAAAGAGAGACCACAGCATGCAGAGATGCAGAGAGAAGATGCTCTGAATCTGACTCTTAGTGAATAAAATTTGTCTTCAATAGAGAATATGTCAGGCATATTTTTACGTCTGTTTCATTCAATCTTAAAACGTTTTAAAGGTAGAAACTTTTTTTCCCCTATTAGTACTGCTATTAAAATAAAATATTTGTGTAAGAAGGCTGAAACTATAACCCAAAAAAAAGGAGTTTATATTTGGTCAAGGGTTTTTATTATTCTGTTTATATATTCGACATATTTAGACTACATATTTATTTGATATACAACGTTGACACTCTATCACAAAGACATTCTTTAAAAAAAAACACAGTTATAGAACTGGGGCCAAACGGCATTTCATTGTAAATATGATGAGCTGAACAGTCATGTACACTCAATGGCAGCCAATGGAAGGAAATGCCAGGTTTGATTGAAGATTTGTTACGCTCTTTTATGGAGAAACTATAAGAAACATTTTGACTAAAATGGAAAACTGACCGCTAAGCGCCATTTAATACATTCCGAACAAATCACGAAATATACATACAAAGGGTTATTTACATCTAACAAATTCTCATATTATGTTAATGATTAGGTAAATAGAGTAATTTAAGTCGAATGGACTAGTAAATTGTCAATAGTTTAGTTTTACATATGAATACTGTGTGTTGGAGCGAAGCGATTTGATTGATTGAATGTTTTTGCGGTCAAAGACCTGAATGAATGAGCTGAAACCGAGATTACAGAAATAGGACACAGTTCAATTCTATTCAACGTGGTATTGACTTATAATTGCGTCTAGAATTTCGAGACTGTTCTATAGGTCCTTATTAGTTCTCAACAAAATATAAAGGATTTTAGTTATGACGTGTTTTGAGAAAGTCAAAGATTCGTCTAACGTCGAGAACAATAATTCTACATGATATGCACGGTTCACCTTCTACAAACAATTTTAAATATTGCCTTGCGTAGATCAAAGTTTTATCTAAATGATCTAGATCGAAATATCGATTAATTACAATTTTAATTAACAATTTCTTATAGTTAATTCATGTTATCTATTTCGATAATTACAATATCCGGTGCTAAAGAAAGCACAAGTGCCGTTCATTGTTAACGACCTATAAATTTTACCTGTAAAGATTCATTGTTTCGAACAAGAAACAAAATTAAATGCGTGTCAAAATGTCGGAAGCCGGCTATATTTCTCTTGACGTTAACAAAACGCGGGAGTTCTGACAGTTGTTTTTTTTAGTGGCATTTGACAGTTCGTATTCTAAATCTGGTGTAATAAAAATATCTATACTCTATAGTTTTGAAATAAAGCTCTTTGACACTGTTTAGGTTTGATTGTCACGTATAGTGATTTAGTGAAGAAATGTACTTTTATGTAATGTTTACCTTCTGCATAGTTTTGTTGACCACAAGGAGGGGAGCGTGTTATTCTTAGCTTACGTAAGCAGTATGCAAGGGATTGGTATTTACCTGTAACAAAACAAAATAAAGTTTTAAAACATGTTTCAATACATATAATTAAACAATTTAAGATTTTTTTAACCATTCACAGATTTCTAACTTAATAGTAAGATTTCTAACTATTTAGTAGTTTGCTTATTTATATAATAAAAGTGGTTAAAACCTATGCAATATTAGTTGTACATAAAAGTAATATTGCTATAGTTTGATAGGCTATAGAATAAATAATATTGCTACAGATGAAAGGTTTTCGTTGAGGATACAGATTATCAAGAAAACAGGCAAGTGACTTTTTTTCTTTTTTTTAATATTATGGCAATAGTTTTGACTTTATGCCAGTTTCAAGTAAAAGGCAAGTGACTTTGTCCCACCGCTAACCAAACTGCACAGATTCGAAAGAAACTTTTTGGTTGTTATAGTCTGATAAATAAATGTTGTTCAAAGTGTTGTATTATCACTGTGGGACTTGTGGCAACATTTTGCGTCTGTTACACTGAAATTATCGCAGATTTTTTTCATGTAAATAGGTCACGTTGAGTGGACAAATAACTTTCCCAAACTAACAGTGTCTAACGAGATTTCGCAGCCATTCAATAATTGAGTTAGCGTTATAATTACGCGGTGGCAATTAACTATAATTTGATACGTTTGATCGTTAACGCCCGCCGCAATCTTTAGTCTATGGATGCTCTATATATTATTGATTCATTTTGTTTTGACAATAAAAACGTTTTTAGTTGCTTTTTCTTCTTTTATTACTTTTGATATTACAAATAATATTTTATCTGTAAAAACATTAACATAGCATCAGTGAAACATATATTTATTCTATGTTTGCTATGTTTCGTAAACCAGACATATGACGTAAGATGTTATTTAGGCGTGTGAGTGTAATAAGCTCGAACAAACAGAACTGACCTATTGACCAAGTGTGACTTACTCAAGAAATTATCAAAATAATTTCCTTATTGAATAATCATATTTGTTCTAACTTATAATGATTGTCTTTGAATCGAAAAATAACACCTTTTTGAATGAGCGCTTGAACATTAGAGGCACTTTGGTTTAAGAAATACTTAAATAAAGCACTACAATCTTTTTGGGTCTATCCGTAGTAAAAGCGGCAGAAGATGCAGACTGATCCCACATATTATCTACGCAACGCAGGACTGTCTCATTATTAGTACATATATGATTCTACTCTTTAGGCGCAATAAAGAAAAATAATAGATAAGTTCGAATTAGCTCTAACTATATAACATTTTTTCTTTGACGTGACAACGTCTTATAAATCGATGGAGCCGGCCGGACGCACGAAAAAACATGACTCATGCGGCGTTACCTCGCTCTGAGGCGTTCCATTTAAGGCTTGAAGTGCAAGAGAGAGCGCGAAGCGACAGAGAGGCACAATCGGACTCCGCGCTCTTCAGCGATAGACATCTGTCTCTCTCCTGCTTGAGTGAGCGATTCGTGACGTTGTCACGTTCAACTATCGTCAGTAAACCGACTTTACAGATAACCGATTTTTTTTATAATATAATATACGTACAATATATTCGTTTTCTAGAGTAGTGTTGGCCCAGTGGCTTCAGAGTTCGACTATTCGATCCCCGGCTGTGCACCAATGGACTTTCTATGTGCGCATTTAACATTAGCTCGAACGGTGAAGGAAAACATCGTGAGGATACCGACATGTCTTAGACCCAAAAAGTCGATGGTGTGTGTCAGGCACAAGAGGTTGATCACCTTGGTTGAAAAATGATCATGAAACAGATTCAGAAATCTGACGCCCAGACCTAAGGAGGTTGTAGCGCCACTATTTTTTTTTATATACGTTTTCTACTAATTTTCTGTATACAATATTTCCAACAGTTCAATCAATAAAACCCATTAACATTAACCCGCAACCCACATTGCAAAACACCAATATAAACAAATTGACTAGCTATTCCGATGTATGGGGGCGGACCCCTACATCTGTTTGTATTAAATATTGCGTGCACGTTTAATGGTTATTTATCCTTAATCCGTTAAAAAGAGAGTTTTAACTTATTATGTTTTATACTTAATTTTAAGTAAATGTAAATTTAGAAGCATTTATAATATAATATATGTGTATATTACGTACGTGAGTAAATTATAATTTGATTTTGTTTTAAATGTCATCTAAAAAAAAATTATTGTAAACTAGTAGCACAGTTTATGTAAGAATTTAGTAATGTATAAAAATATAGATTTGGTATTCTTTTGTACCACATTTACAGGCTAGGATCCTGCCAGAAATGTTGCCATAGTTGCTGCTTTTTATAGAACTGGGGACTAAGTTAAGTGATACCACTGCCTATGGACCCTCTCAATGCCAGAGAGCACGCGAGTGCCTCGCCAGCCTTGAAGGAATTGGTACACTCTTTTCATGAAGGACCCTAAGTACACCCAAGCTGGGTGTACTTAGCCTTTTACTTTGGTAGCTAATTTAGCCTTTTCCACCCAATAACCGCGAAACTGGAAGTCGTTCGATATGTCAACGCCAAGTATTCCGATGCTGACTGTGGCTTTAAGAAGAGTGTCTTTGAACAGAGGAGTTTCGTTTGTCGCTGTGTGTCCTTGAGTATGTGTTGAGTTGTGTATACTTGAAGCTGTACTATTTCTTATCCCATTCGTGTCAATAATAAATAAACGGGACAAAACACTAAACGTCGTTCTAAAAGTAATAACTATTTTATTATCATAGAAAAAGTATTGCAAACCGTTGTTGATTAACCTAAAATCCTAAGCGTAAGGTTTTATTGTAATTCATTATTCCATATTCTAATACGTTTCTCAAACAATCTCGCTTTGAGCGCTGTCAAATATGTCAAACTTCATAAAAAACAGCGTTTGAAACTACATTTAAACTTGATTGAAATTCTAAAATACCGTCTGACGTCTTGTGAAAACGCGTTATTGCAAACATTCTTATCTCCAAAACCCCGATATAACAACTGAAGTATCTCGCGGACAATCAATAAAGTCTCAATCGATTGCAATAAAAATAAAGATATCCAGTAGTGACGGCAGTTAGGGGAGACATGACAGGGGACAAAGTCAATATGTCAATTGTAAGTTTTCCCTTTTATGTTGCGGCAACTTCGGAATATTGATTGGGCTTGGGCGATTATATTAAAAAAAAATATTTATTGTACATACGTCATATTTATATCATCGTCTTTGCGATATTGAATTAAAACGGAATAACAGATTTTTCAAGCCACGGAAAGTTAGACGCCTGGACCGCGTGTCGCTATGACCGCTGTCATGATGGCCAAAATCCAGGGAAAACGGCGTGATGAGAAGGAATAAATCATGGCTACATAACGTAAAGAGTTGACGGGTATTGCAAGTGCGGAAGAGTTTCTGCATCTGACACAGGACAAGAGAAGTTGAGAGGCTGTAGAAGGACGGATATAAACCATCTCTCTCGAGCTTTAAGCTACTCGTAAAGTTGTGTTAATGAATTCAAGTTTATATACAAAACATCTAATGTATAGTATGAGATTAGGATAGTTGTAACATCCAAAAAAGTGTTCAATTAATACAAGAAAAATAAATTAAAACCAATTACGACTTTTCTAATCTTCACCTCCAACTACCCGCATTGTCCGATAAAACATAAATTATGACCAATTTGCGTTCCCTTTCACTCATTAAGCACGTGAGAAAGATGTAGCATAACCTTAACATTCAAATACAAGCGATAACTATACTTATACCTACGTCATACAGATTTAAATTCCGTAAATTTGTGTATTAAAATAATAGTACCAGCCATTTCGGTGTAACTGAAAGGAGTGAGCGAGATAGATGTTGTACTACAATCGTGGGAAAGAATTTGTCATTTAGTATTGTTTATGTTTGACGCCATATTGTTTTTAATTAGGTGTTAGGCTGAAGATTTTGTTTCCGATTGTAGTTTAATGTTGACAGATATAGTATGCGTAAGTGGAATGAAAAAAATACCGTGATTTTGAATAAATACGCAAAGATTCTCCGTTAAGTACGCGTTGCTGAGTGACTAAGTCATATAAGTGTTGCCTGAAAGATAGCATAAACATTAGATCTTTGAATCATAATTAGGTAACCATAGCAACCGTTTTTTATGGCAGCTTCTGCCGCGCAACACCACTATGTAGAACCAGCTGCCCACTAAAGTTTTTTCAAACCATTTCGACTTAGAGTCCTACAAGAAAAGCGTACCAATTCTTAAAACGCCGGCAACGCACTCGAACCTTCTGGCATTGAGTGTCAAAGGACGGCGGTATCACTTAACCGTTTGTCCCCCTACTATCAAAAAAAACCATGTAGAAAAATCTTAATATTACCACGAGAGAACATTACCACAAATTTGCAATGACTTATATAACGAAATCTATAAACCATAACTAACAGTACAAAATTAGTTGACACGACAAATAATAATAAAAAACAGCGGAAGACTTATCAAAGGCTACAAATGAAATAAATAAATCACCCTCACGTCCGCAATACTTATAATCAGAGACATTGTATAAACAAACACTTCGTAGAAATTTACATTTATCTTGTGTAAGCAGTGCTTACTCATAAGAATGCGTAACTCAAGAAAAGGATATGCAGAGATTTAAGTATAATATTATTTATTGTGCATAGCGGATTGTTACCAAAACGTATCATTTTGGTAACAATTACGGATAAAAACGTATAAAATCACTGGCGCTACAACCTTTTTAGGTCTGGGCCTCAGATTTCTATATTTGTCAATCTAATAGGCAAGTAGATAATCAGCCTCCTATACCTGACACACGCCGTCGAATTTTTGGGTCTAGGGCAAGCCGGTTTCCTCACGATGTTTTCCTTCACCGTTTAAGTGAATGCGCACATAGAAAGGAAGCCCCACAGCCGAGGATCGAACATACGACAGAGATGAGAGTCGCACGCTGAAGCTACTAGCGCCCGAACCCAATAATTAATCCACAATCTCAGATTGAATATAATCTGAGATCAGACCGTGACAGAGGCTTGCTCGGATAAAAACATCATTGATTAAACCTACGAAAGCACTTAATTATTTTTTATTATAACTTGACTGTTTACTTTATTTTTTAATATTTGTTGTTGATGTTGAAACTAGTTTTAAATTGTAATTATTAAATAGAATGTATATATTTTACCTTAATGGTATAAATGATTATTATTGAAATGTTGTGCAGATTTATTTATTAGATTAGTAATACAATTTTGTAGATATTAATGTATTCTATCAAACTATAGTATCACTGTGCTCTATTGTCGGTAGTTAACTCAGCACGCCTTAATTTACATTATTGTTTCATACGGATTCGTAAGATTATGTCCAATTACTATAGCTTATGTTCATCAAGACATATAAAGTAGGATTCTAATGGTGAAAGAATTTTTTAAATCGGTCGGTTTTGGTGCAAATCATTCTTCTTTATCATAGTAAGTATAGTTTAAAATTTAATCATTTTTATATAGATTTGTCTTTTTCTTTTCTTTGTCTTTTTAGAAACTAGTAATATACTTTATTACTCCTCAGCAATTATAGGTAATTGCTCTTAATTTAAGGGTTGATGGAGTTAAGATCGAAAATAAATCGAAGCTTAAAAGGAATTTGTTTTGCTTGACATAAAGATATTAAGAATCGTGGGACTGATAAGGAAATGTTCTAAAATAAATATTGAAAGCTTCAGTGAGTCACGGTTCTGGAATGCGAGTCAAATTCATTCGCGTGACCGGAACGAGGGTGATTTGCAGTTCATTGTATTTTCGGGAATGATTGCATCACCGGTCGCCATTCACTTTAATTTAGGGCTTTTCAGAGACTTTCACAATTACAATTTGCTTTTCATTGGTTCTTATACAAATGTGAGTTTCGTATAAGATACTTTAAGCTGCTTACAATGGACAGAAGACAGTATTATTTCTTAACAAATATCAGCTAATAAAACCTTATATGAAAAAAAATTGTCCGTCGATTGTTTCTAACCTAGTTCATCTAGCTAATCTGCTAAGATCGTCATTCACTTTTGAATGTTTTGGACTTAGTTTAAACTTTTCTACTAGACTTTTAGGGCAAACGAGCTTGCGGGACGACCAAAAAGGGCAGTCTTCGCATCCCATAGACACCCATTTTTAGTGCCGGCCTTTAAGGGAGGAGTACACTCGACTATTAAACATTTGGAGGTCGTATCTCTGAGGGAAGACCCCCACCGGGAGTCGATTCCACACTTCGCTAGTTCGCAAAAGAAAATGCCTTGTGAAACGGACTGTGGAAGACCTCCAACCATCAAGATGGAGTTGGTGAAATTTAGAGCTCGTACGACGCGTACGGTGATGAAAAGAGGCAGGAGGGATCAACCCAAACAATTCTTCCGAATACTCTCCATAGTATACTTTATAGAAAACGCAAAGAGACGATAAGGAAGTTTCACATTAAATTAATATTTAGTGGGTATTTTATTATAGAAAATGTCAACTTTACTAACCATTAACCGTTTAAGACATGTATTAACTTGTTATATCCATATAATTTGACTAACGTCAGAAAACCCCGAGTCTAATCAGTACCCTCTTCAAACCCACCCCCAAAAATTATGCCATACCCGGAAGTGGGGCTAATAATTTGATTCGCAAAAGATAGCACAATCATGCACCTTTGTACTGTATAATAATATTTATTTTATACATTATTGAATATATTTTTTATTATTAACTTTCAAACATTTATAATTATTTAATTTCCGGTGACCCCAGAGCTGGTGCTTTCCTCGCTCAACGAATAAGTATCGCAATACAGCTAGGAAATGCTGCCAGCGTAAAAGGTACACTGCCACAGGGACCACACTTTTTAAATTTGTTATAATTTTCTTTTTATTAATAAATATTATTTTTAATTATAAATTTTATTGTAAATAGATGAAATTACAAAAAAAAATTCAATGGCGCTAAAACCTTTTTAGGTTTGGGCCTCAGTTTTCTGTATATTTTTCATGATCATTTTATAATCTAGGTGATCAGCCTTCTGTGCCTGACGCACGCCCTTGACTTTGTTGTTAATAAATAACCAACCATAATTTTAGTTAACTAATTTTTTTTTTCTTCCTTACTAACACTTTAAGACATCGCTTGTTAGCGATAAGTTAGCGCTCGTTGCTTTCTTGATAATTTATGTTACCTAGTGCACTTTGTGCAGTACTAATGCAACAAAGTGTTTAATAAATAAATAAAATATAGAGCTTAGGATTACCTAATTCAATATACATTTTAAATGTGTATTTTTGCGTCTATATACTACTATTTCGAAAAATATACAATTATGATTATTTCATTTAACACTAATACCCAAAAAGCATTAATCTTACGAGTCAAACAAGTCATTCTTCATTACCCCTTTATAACGAAGCTTTATTCAAACAACAGTTGAATACCACTTCCGCACATCCCTTACCTTTTGACATTGATGGCACATTAAAAATAAAAAGTGACAGAAAAAAAACTGATTAGTTGTGTTAGGTGTGAAGATATTTTCAAATGTGTGGTATAGGATACAAGGGAACGCGGTTTTAAAAGATGTACGTGCGTTACGCGTTTAGTTAGTATACAATATGCCTTCTTACTAACATTCAATTCACGGTTCATTATGGAAACCTGTAATCTATAGTTGTTATTTACTACTAATAAAAATAATATGGCGTTGACAATATTGTAAATCCAATAATTTTTGAAATCTGATACTTTAAGATACCACAATTGGTGCAATGAAAAATCAAACTTCAACTGTCAATTTGACAGTTAACTTTTGTTATGTCATAATGAGATAACGTTTAAAGTAAATTTAAAACTAAACAGAAATTTTTTAATAATTTTTTTAACCTCTAATGTCCAACCACGTGTCAAATTATATGTTGATAGCCGCTGTAATCTGCGACTAAGTTAGCGCTAGAAATTTCACAAAAGTTATCTGTAACCTTCATCAGGCAGTATTAAAAAAAACCTATGTCATCTTATACTAAGCATGTAAACTAAAATATTTAATTTTTTTCGTGACTTACACCATACGACTTGTAAGTTGTAACCCTTTCAACGCAGCCGAGTATTAAGTGACAATACTGGGGTATATACCAGTTATTTTACGGTTAATTTCGTCCAAGGGATTATACAGTAATCCTGCATATGATATTTTGACAATGATTTAGAAAGCCAATCATCTGTGTGACATTGAGGGTTAATATAAACCAATTAGTTGCTTTTAAAATACTTTTCCCATACGATCTTCTACCGTGATATAAATACTTATGGAGTTCTTTACTATGAAATGAGGTTTTTGTTTATACGAGTCTTTACCTGTGCTAAAATGTTCGATATGAGATGTTTAGAAACGCTAGTTAAAACGTGTAATAAAATTGTTTTGTTTCTATTGTTAAAGCCGTGAATTTTATAATTGTTATAGATATAAAAAATATATAAAGGATAACCTTTTGGTTAAATCATGATTAATCCAACGATAATCGCGTTATTATTGACGCTCTTTGTTATTTAAATCCAATTAGAGCCTTAATGGCAATACAAACAAGAGCAATGAGGCTTAAACGTCCGACTCTCAACCCATTGCGTTCAAATCGCGGCGCTAATTGACTTTTCTTTCTATTTTTTTTTAATGTAATAGGAGGCAAACGGGCAGTAGGCTCATCTGATGTTAAGTGATCCCGCCGCCCATGGACACTCACACTGCCAGAAGGCTCGCAAGTGCGTCGGCGGCCTTTTCAAGAATTGGTACGCTCTTTTCTTGAAGGACCCTAAGTCGAATTGGTTCGGAAATACTTCAGTGGGCAGCTGGTTCCACATAGTGGTAAAAACTGCCTTAGAAAACGCTCCGTTGTGGAACGACGGACGTCGAGGTGATACGGATGGTATTTTGCCTTGACGTCCGACAATGAAACTCAACTGCAGCTATTAGTAGTAGTACTATCTACAGACTGGACATTAGTATATCAGTAATATTTATCATATACACTTACTTGCTTATTAACGAAATATTAACACGAAATAGACAGCCGAGGCCTAGATGTAGCGCCACTAAATTTTTAAGTATACAAGTGAATCATGGAAACCTTGTAAAGGAATTGTAATGCGGAACCAGTGAGACCAATTAATGGTTATTAGCTAAATGAATGTGTATTGCGAATAGCGTCGACAGTGACCTTACAGTGGACTTTTAATTTACTGCATTTTTACTCACAGGGCTGTCATTTGGCAGAGAAATATTCTACTATTCATATGGGATGTCTTTGATCCGTTGGAGAATAGGACGGGCTTTGGTATGGGATGCTACTGTGGACACGTTAGACCTGAATCACCTCCCTCGGACAAGCTGGCGCGGCCGCAGAGCATGTGGAAAATAATTATCGCCTAAAATATGTCTTTCCTCCAAGTTTGATTTTGGAGTAGAGACCCTTGGTCCGTGGCTTTCAAGTGCACAGGCACTTAAGATTTAAGTTGGCACCTGGTAGATAGTACCGGTGACCCCAGAGCTGGTGCTTTCTTTGCTTAACGAATAAGTATCGCAATACAGCGCGTTAATGCTGCCAGCATTAAACGTAAAAGGACTTTTTAAATTTGTTTTAATTTTCAATTTATCGATTTTTAATTATTATTAAAAAATTAATTGTATTTAAGCTGTTAATACTGTATATTTATGCGGTGAAAATAAATACCTATATACACTATACGTAAATACACTGTCTCCTTCTTAAAGCCAAAAATACTAATGCCCGCCTTCTCTGTGCTTCCACCAGAGCGAGTTGAAAGAGTCACATATGAGGTTAGCGAGTTGACCGAGTTTCCCACGGAAATGAAAATGTATGAAAATCATCTTTACGAGTATAGCGGCGTCCGTAATGGGTCCGTTCCGCTCGCAGTGGAAGGCGGCCATTAAACTGTGGTGAAAAGATAGATAGTCCAATGCGTCAACTAGACAACAATATAGTTTTTGGTTACCTTTCTTCCAGCACAAACTCCCCCCCCCCCAATTCATAAACGTACTATACGCCATCGTCCTGTCCTTATGCTTATCGCGTCATGAATTTCATTTGGAAATAAACGCAACAAAACGTTTTACTAATTTCGTTACACGCTTAATTCACAAGGATTATTCATAATTTGGTGTAAAAAGGTTTTATGCTTTGTTATTTTAAGTGTATTTATTTTTTCTAAGAAGAGAAAAAATAAGAGTAAAAGTAAGAATAGAAAATAAATAAAGTATATGATGTAAATATATTTATGTAAATTAATACTTTGTGTGCCAATGACAATGACAATAAAATAAACTGAAATGTTGTGTGCAATCGAAGGTGTGCAACGAAGCTTAAATGATGAGATTTTACAATGAATCATTAAAAACCTATAAACTTTATATCATTTTATACGCAATGCTAAGTTTACAATTAACATTCAATGTGCCAACCCTATTTTGCAGACGGAATAGAAATGAATCTCTTAGCTTGATTGAATGACTAATACAGATATAATGATTGCCAGTTGATTGATTCTGATGATAAATCATTGACATTAAATTGGTTTTAAATATAAATTTGACAATGTTAATAGTACAATTTATTAGAACTTCCGATTTCTTTTGCTTAATTTTTTTAAAGATTTAATAAATTTATTAATCGTTATGATTAATTAATCTATTATAGCTTAAATGATGGTTATTTTATTTATTAAAAAAAAAAAATATTACAAAAGTTTATGCGTGGAACATAAATTGGTCATATCACAATTTCTCCGTCATAAATATTGATTACAATAATATTATAATTATTTGTTTACAATGTTGAGGTGATAGGTACAAAGTGCGACAGTGGGAACCTGTTATTGACAACCGTGCCAATAGTACGAGATCCGACCGCGTGATTTATACGTTCATATGTTTGATTAATAAAATATAATTTTTATCGATATTTATAACTAAACCAATGCAGATCCGCAAAGGTGGCCATCCAAATTTGGCCGCAATTAATTTTAATTAAAATGTAATTAATTATTTATTTTTGAACAATTACGTTCACTTGTAATTGTTAAAAAATATATTTCATTAGAAAGAAATATACCTGAGATACCGAGAAAGTTCAAGGTGCCATCCCTCACTTGGCCGCAACCTAATGTCAGCCAGGTGTAAACAGGTATAATTTCGTTAAATATATACGTTCATAATGTATTATCATGTTATACATACCAAATTGAAGATTAATTCTTTCCCTACATGATGAGATATAGGTGCCTATGCAAAAATGCCCGCAAATAGTGACTGCCAACGATTAAAGATAAATAAAAGCGAGAGAAACTTAAGATAAACACCCCATGTCGAATAAAGATAGAGCATCCCAGCTGCTTGTCGTTTTCATGCTACTGCGCATGCGTCCATAGATAAGGTGCTCAACTAGTAGCTCGCGTATTTGCTTGGAGTTTAAAATACTCCAAAAATTGAGCAGTAAAAATAATATGTCATAATAATTAATCTACCAAACTAGTGTTTTCAATATTTTTTTAATTATATTCAACTAAAACAATATTGATATGATTGCAATATTCAGTACGGTATTTAGTTGAGCACCTTGCCTATGGACGCATGCGCAGTAGCATAAAAACGACAAGCAGCTGGGATGCTCTATCTTTATTCGACATGGGGTGTTTATCTTAAGTTTCTCTCGCTTTTATTTATCTTTAATCGTTGGCAGTCACTATTTGCGGGCATTTTTGCATAGGCACCTATATCTCATCATGTAGGGAAAGAATTAATCTTCAATTTGGTATGTATAACATGATAATACATTATGAACGTATATATTTAACGAAATTATACCTGTTTACACCTGGCTGACATTAGGTTGCGGCCAAGTGAGGGATGGCACCTTGAACTTTCTCGGTATCTCAGGTATATTTCTTTCTAATGAAATATATTTTTTAACAATTACAAGTGAACGTAATTGTTCAAAAATAAATAATTAATTACATTTTAATTAAAATTAATTGCGGCCAAATTTGGATGGCCACCTTTGCGGATCTGCATTGGTTTAGTTATAAATATCGATAAAAATTATATTTTATTAATCAAACATATGAACGTATAAATCACGCGGTCGGATCTTAGACTACAAGTGTCGAGGTGTATTTAAAGTTGATTTGTACAAGTAGGTAAATATTCAAGTCAAAAATCACTTTAAAAATTCTTTCGCCAATATAATTTGTATTACGTGTCAAATAATTCACCCGTAAATATATTTTGTACACATTGAAAACCGGTACTAAGTCAAAGAAAGAGACAGCTTGTTTTGTGTTTGTGTTTAAAAAGCTTAAAATAGCTTTAAAAAGGTGAAATATTTACAATTTCACGCTCCGTCGGCTACCCCACATGCAGGCACCACGTGTGACCATCATAGTGTGAACTGTCACTTCTTTACTAATTAGCTGTGTTCCTAGTTGACATACTAATATGCTACTATAAACTATTATGCATAGTTATATTGGGGAACTAAATGTAATTTCATTACAAAGGGGGAACGCTGTCAGTATCTTCGGAACCTTGCCTAAAGGGACTCCTTTTAATAATATATTTTAGTCATATATTAAGGGTTTGTTATTGTTTTTTGTTCTTAAATTTAAAGTCATTCAGTTACTTTTGTGTTAAAATTTTAGTTATTTATAATTTCTATTGTATCTAAATTTTTTATAAATACTATATTAAGTTGCTTGATAACTAAATTGGGTATATTATTTATTTTTGAATGTTCATAACGTACAGAACCTACTATAGTTGGTTTTTAAACAACTAGTAATAATAAACCAAAAAAATCTCTTCTATTTCGATCTTAATCTTAATTTTAACATATCTAAATAGAGTGAGTTTATTTTTCACATTGAAAGGAAAACTGAAAAGAAATATTGCCTTTAAACCAAATAAAAGTTCATTGTTCCCTGGTGAGTACGTTGTTTATATTAAACGCACATATTTTTTCACCGCTTCGTTCGTTGGTGACTTGTTTAGTCTGCAGCTGTGAGGCATGGGGTCAATTCTCATGCCAAACTAAATCGATTTTAATGATTTATACAGTATATATTTAACTTATTAGCTTCATTATACGTTTCAACACCTTTTTCTCTTTAAGTAGTATAGTGACAATATTTTTAATTAATATTGTTGATTTAGACGTTTAATGGTAATGTTTACTTCGAAGTTTAAGGTCCTGTGTTCGATTACCGACAAAACTATATTCTAAAAAAGCGTTGTACAAACCTCTTGCCTCATATTCTTATTTTCATGTATTTTTTATTATACCTAAATATAAAAGCATTATATACATCAAACGCTGCTCGGCCCAGCACAGTCTAGGAGGTCATGCAAAAACCCAAAAACCTAATATTTACTATGACGTCCCCGGTTGACACAATGGCCCATATTAGTTTATGACGCACACCTAAAAATAGCCACCCTTTCTTTACTCCGACAACAAACCTGGAAGAAATGGCTTGACAGAAAATGTAATGACAGTAGTAATCTTTTACACGACCCTTTTACAAAAAATTAAATTATAATTAAAATTATACTGATATAACTTTTCGTGAGCAAAATTTGATTATAGTTTACGTTGAAATATTAACAAAACTTTTCGTTGCACGTTTGTGGGGAGTACGTTTAAATTACTCATGTGCATGTAACTAGATGGCGCGAGTAGTCCCTTAAAACGCGATATCAAAGCACTAGACATTTTGTATAAGTCATGTCCGTTAGCCAATCGTCATCAATTATTGTTTCGCCGGGTTCGAACTAATTAATTTTTGCTAGTGGAGTAGTACATCATTGTACTATCACTTGATTAACTTAATATATTAATTTAATATTTTAGAGGTAATTTGAAATTTCCCAGGTATTACATTTTTACTAAATAGTAAATACTATATAGCTCTTGCCCCTTTGTGTAAACTGTAAAGCTAAATTCAAAATTGTTATTCCAGTTTAATCAATTTATAATTAACATAATATTATACTGAAACTTGGAAATAATAATACAGATAATTTAAATTTTAATCTTAATCGAAAAGTGAAAACATTCCTATGAAATAACGTAGACGACAACATTAACAGCACATCCTTCGCAATCTCAATAAATAATATTGAAATAGGCTAATGAATGTTGGTCAAACATGGCCAAGGTTTGCCAAATATACCAATATTTGTCAAAGATTGTATAGTTCAAGTAAGTTTGCTTGGACTTAGAATTAGTAGTGTTATTATGTTATGCTGCTTAATATTATATAAATATATGTTTTATATATAGTAAAGTAACAACTTTTTAGTTCTTTAAAGCGTTTATTTATATTAATATGTATCCCCAAAGATGAATATTTCTACATTTTGATTGATAATTTTGTCATGATCATAGAACAATGTCGGATTTGAAAAAAAATCCGAAATCCACCTTTTATCATATTTGGATACTACATTGACTAAATATTACGGCTACATTACAAAAAAAAACATGTTTTTTAAATTTCAAATTCAGTGACTTGATAGAAGCATGTGATTTTTCTAGAAAACTGTGTCATTTATTATTATTATTTTTATTTTTATTATATATTATATTCAAAATATATATTTTTATTCAAAACAAACCCTTTTGTTTTGAAACAAATTTTCATAATAACAGAATATGAATTAAAATAGTTATGACAAAAACTAACATGATTATATTATTTTGAAATGGCTGCCCTGTAAAGTTTACTATTTGTGAGATCCGTCACTATTCTACAACTATAACGATTTGTCCCATCACAACGTCAATATAGAAATAAAAGCCATTCTAAGTGTGGGTCTCTCAAATCTGAGGTGGTAAGTTCAACGCCGAACATCAATGGACTTTCTGTCTAAGTGAATTTAACTCACTCATACGAGGAGAAATTTGTAAGGAAACTGGCATTCCATAGACCCAAAAAACGGAGTATGTCAACTGATCACCTACTTGCCTATTAGAAAAACAAATGATCACGAAACAGGTACATACACCTAGAAGAAGATGTATCGCCACTGGATTATATTTTATATAGAAACTAGCTGCCCCCGCGAACTTCGTTTCTCCTTAATGTGATTTTACTTAGGATACCTTTTTAGTACATACCAACTTGGAACATTTTGCTATTCCTACTACCCCAGAGTCTGTTCGATTGTTTGGAATGATAACTTTTTATTTCTGTGTATTTTTCTCTATATAAACCTCAGAGATTTAAATTAACAAATAAAAAATAGGGGTTGATCATAGAGGGGTGAAAAATTAGGGGTGGTATGTATTTTTGTATGCTGTATCATAAAAATAAAAACAAAAAAATTAAAAATAAAATGTTAGGGATGGACAACCCTTATCACTAGAGGTATGAAAGTAGCCGATTCTCAGACCTACTGAATGTGCATATAAAATTTGATAAAAATCGGTCAAGCCGTTTCGGAGGAGTATGGTTACTAACATTGTGACACGAGAATTTTATATATAAGATAAAATGCTTTAGTTTACCCACAGGGTTTTAAAACGACAAGCGTAACCACTACACCCGAACTTTCATTTATTCGTACATGTATATTTTTGTACAACAAATCATGTCATATATTGAGCGAGTATTTAACAGAAAATTCTGTAATATAAATTATTAATTTTAAAACGACCCAATTTCAAAAGTTCATAACAGCTTGAATGTTTTATAGTTCACTTTTTACGCATCTTGTTTGCGCAATGCAGTTAACCATTTGTTATCAGTCACTCCTTATCATTTACGTAAGAGTATCACAACATTGTAATCTTTGTTTCATAACTATCTCGTTCTTCATTAACAAGTACCATTTTTTTCAAATTATGCGCGCACGCGTTAGAAACTGTCTCATTAATTGCGGTTTGAAACTATACATTTACAAGTGTATTAGTCACATATTAAGTTAATGTTAACTTAGCGAGGATTAACAGTAAGTAATCATAATAATATTTTCCTTATAAAACGATAGTTAAACTACATATTTTGGCATAACTCTGAGGTGAAAAAACTAACACAGACAGCGCACGCTAATAACAACTATTAGCCACACTTTCAAATAAACAGTGTATTATACACACTAACATCCTGAAACATTCTCATACATTCACGCATACTTAAAGGCTTTTGTGTGATTAGATGCAACACAAACACTACCTTTTATTAAAATATTTATACATGCACCATATACCACGGAAGAACTATACCAACATGCCATAACACAGGGGTTCCCTAGCGGGGACAAGTGTTAGATCAATTTTGTCACAACCATATTCCTGTCATGAATAAAGCTTTATTATTTAATAGGTTAATTTAAGAACACTTAAAATAATATTGCGTATACTATTTACTGTGTTTTTCTACATAAGCAAAGGCCAGTCTAAAGTATTAAATTCCCGACGATTTATTAAAAAAATTATGATAAAAACGCATACGGCAAGTTAAGAGCCGCTAATACAAAGATGTAGTTACGATAAGGCGATTATTGTAAGCTACTTGTATTAAATTGAATAAAACAATGATAAATAGCTTAGCATAACCAGTTCTATGACATTCCGGCAATGTAGCAACTGATTTGCTTACGAAACACTAGTTAAATTCACAGTTAACTCTAATAGATTTACGTTTTGGTTAATTCTCTGCAGTTGTAAAGCATTTACCAATATCGATCGTGGTCCAGATCAAATACAGGTCAGAAATTACAGCATTACCCACCTTTTGAAAGTTAAATAGTTCAGGAGAAACAAAACATAATAATCTATACTAATATAATAAAGAGGAAAGATTTATATCTTTGTAACAAATTGGCTCAAAAAGTACTGGACCGATTTTAAAATTTCAACATTTGAATGCTACATTATCTCTGATAATTATAGGCTATTTGAATTGCAAGAAAAAAATAAGGATATATATTCTAAACCTCAGTGAAATGTTTTTAAAAATTACCCGTTGATGTCATGTATTCTGTTATCATTTTGTTTTCAATCATCAATTCCCGTACCCAAAGAGAGCCAGCGATACACTATCGCTAAATACATTATTATTTAGCTATGTCCTGCATTTACTGCACGTTTATGCCAAAATTAAAAAAAAATGTCCACCCGTGCGAAGCTGGGACGAGCTAGCGGCTAGCACGTGATAATTTACAAATGAGAGAATCACAGCTGTGTAACAAATTCTTAATCCCCCAGGATAGAGAGGCGCACACTTCAGCCACTGCACTTAAGGAGGAACAGAGATGTTTGTTTATTAATCACATACCGTGTAAGGAACGCTATAGCAATATAATTGTTACATATTATAGCTCTTTTTATTTCAAATAATGTTTAATTTAAACATTGAATAGAAGAGAAAGATTATCTCCGATTACGTAAAGCGTAGTTTATTACACTTTAAACAAATCGGATTAAATATTTACACGGCAAACGTAGAAAACAAATCGTAAAAATTACCAAGACTAGTTTTTCATTCAATCAACTCATTAATCATGCATGATCATTTGATTGATGACCGAATGGATTAAACTCGAATGAACCATTGTTATCGTGTCGTTCAGTTCAATTGATATTACGTAAACATGTTCAATCATTTTATAGTTCATTTGACGTATAGTAAAATTCCTAGTCTATTCAAAACGTATAATAAGTAATATGTAAGTTTTATGGCTGATGAATATTTAGCAGAAGTATAAAACGCCGAACATGGAAGTGGGGGGGCATCTGATCCAAGGATCCAAGTCGCGTTGCCGTGGAACCTCTAGACTCGTATGAAAGGAGACATAATTGCAGAGGCGAAAGATCAAACAGACTAGAGTTCTACGCCGAATGCCTTCTGCCCCACACGGGGCCCGTAAGTATGTTAATTATCAGGGGGCCGATGGCTGACCATGCGTCATACTCGTGAACGGATGCTACTTGTGGTGACTGGTCGGACTTGAATTCGTATATGCGGTGATGTTCGTTATTTCGACTATGTATTTGATTAGAAGCATTTCATATACCTATATATATTTTTTGACGTTCATAAGTGAACATTTTTTCACCTATATGAATAAATGATTTTTGAATTTTTGAATCAAAACATGACTGCTCTTATATACTTTCGTGTTTCGTCAGCTAGGTAAGAAGCACGGCCCATTTCTCTTATCGCATTCCCTACCTTGTTAAACGAAATTAATGGGTATCTAATTAATTAGAGTCTTTGAACCGCCTTTGAGGTGTGGCATGTTGATTTATATGTCTGGATTTTCGCAAAACAATATTTTTTAGTTATTTCGTATTGACACGATACGCAGGTTTATGAACTGTAGCGTGTGTTTGGATTAGGCCAAATTATCTCATTTGAATTTTAAATTGATACTTTAATATTCGTATTCACGATAACATTCCTCATTTCGTTCCGTTAATCATAATTACTAATACAGTTGCTAACTAAATATGTAAGGACCTTGCTATGACGATTTCAAAAATAAAAGAGTGCGTTGACAGCTGTCAGTTGTCACCGACGTCGCCCGATTTTGATGTGGCTGTCAATGAGATGGCTAATTACATTCCATTAACGAGTTAGTTCTCCTTAAGGCCGTTTAATTGGGTCTATTAAAATGGAATAATTGCTCTATTAAACTCTCGATGTAATGTCGCTAATAACACGTTTAGTTTTTAGATAAAATATAATAATGTGTATAATGGTATGTAGCATTTTTTTATATATTCCTAGTCATAATAATATTACGTAGTATGCTATGGCCACTCTGAAGAGATTCGAATCATATCCCCAAGAAGGCGCTTGATTGGAATCCCCAAGGAAAGTGGAACCTTGGCTGTAGCAAACAAACCTGGCGGCGTACTGTTGCAGATGCGGCAAAGAGACCGAACAAGATGGAGGCTCACAGTGGTAGTCCTCTGCCCCATACAGGGGTCATAAAGTTACTATAAACACGCCAGGAATCTGTATAAATTATTTTTCACCAATTGAATTTGTAGATAAAACAAAGATTACATCACACAAACAGCAATCTGATCAAGTGAATGACCCGATTCAGATAAAATCCATGTAATTTGTTCTTCACGATTGTTGTAGCCAAGGCCTTACAAGTTTCTCTGTGATGACTAACCTAAATTTGAGATAAGTTTTTTTCGAACTATCTCGAGTGCGTTCATCTTATTCTCAATTAAATTTTATATGGATTTTGACATTTTATATGGAAAGTGATTGTTTATGTAGGCACTAAATACTTCGTACTAAGTAGTAATAATATAATACCTTATGTGCAATCGTAATCTAACAAAGGTATATTGGTAAAGTTATATATACCCTATGATACCCTAAATCACTCAATAATTCGGTACTAAATTAGGTAGTTTGTTTTGTGTGATTATTTATTATATGATAAAAATAATCCATGCGAGATTAATTAAATTGGATAACTATACAGTTATCGAAATTTTTTTTTTCACTATAATCAATTTCTATACAAGATTTGAATATCACTATTAATAAATACTCAATTAAAAAGAAGCAATTTTGGTGAACAATAATAAAATAAGCTTTAGGGTTTACTTGTGATTAATAAACGTCTTGTTAAAAAAAATAGATTATTATGATGCCTGGATGATATTTTTAGGTCGACCTACTTTTTTCAATAATCGAGACTGCAAGTCTCTAGTCCAGATTCTAAAATTGTTAGTATTAGTCAGAACAATATATTTACGCATTGTTGCGCTCGTTCTTCAGCCTGTGTAATGATTTTAAAATAACAATGAAATACTACAGTAATTGAGACGAAATATACAAATGTAGTGGTACACATACACTACCCTCATTTCACATCACACAACACAGCCGAATCAGGTATTACTTAGTTTTTTTTAAATATTTTTATAGATTTTTTCCTTTAGTAAACGTTTGAATCTTTTTGTAAATATTAAGTTTTTCATATTTGGCTATATCTTTATATAAAATTTATGTTAGCTGTATGAATACAAAAATAATATTTACTTTTATGACTAAGCTATTACTATAAATAAATTCATATTTGTTGTTTTTTTTTAAATAATTTTATTGTTTAACTATTATTGTTTTGTACAAATTAAACCTCTAGTCTAGTTAATAATTTAAACTATCCCAGTTCTTATATCATATAAATAAAGAAAAAACTGTTTGAAACAACAAATATTCAACCAAATCACAGGTCAAATAAACAAAATAGTGCCCATGCTGAATGTTTTTACTTCTTGGAATAGTCAGCTATGATTAATACATAGTATTAATTAGTAATTAAACCCAGATTATCAAGCTTAAACATAGACAAAAAACGAATGAGTGATGGCTACAAAAATGTTCATTTGGCTTACGCTGTTCACCTTTCTGGGTAATAATTATGGGTATATAATAAAGAAAAACTATAGTTAATTAGATAAGACTAGACTTTGTCTATGAAGCCCTACTGGGCAGTTATCTGATCCTACTTTATGGAATTTACCTGTTATGATAAAGTATCAGTTGAATTAGTAATATAACACGAAAATCTTACCTGAGCATTGTGACACGCAAGCAAACACGAAGAATGCTATACATATAGATAATCTTCTTAGCTCCATGACTTCTACTGAACACTTTACAGATTAAAAATAAACTTTATCACTAGCAACACTGGTCACTAAAGGCACATTCCTTATCTTCAGGCACTTAGGAATCTGAAAAAGATAGAATATTACAAGATTTGTCTATGATTTGTACATTCGAATATAGAATGTGAAGTAAAAACGTTCCCATTTTGTACATAACTGTAATTCTCATTTTGAAAATTCTGTGCATTTTACGTTAGTTTTTAAGGTCATATTAGATATATTGATTACATAATTTACATATGTCTAATCTATACGGGAATCTGTAGGTCCGGACCGGATCCGTACGTAAGTTACTGGACCTCACACTTAGCGCTAAATCTCGATTCTTATCCTTATCCTTTATTTTAAAACTTTAGATAACTTATAAATATAACAACCTTAAGCAACGCAAATGTGACTTTTTGGCAAAACAATTTTTTTTTCTATGGTAATGCATGGTAAGGCAAAAAAATACACCTCAAAATTAAAAATAACTACAACTTAGCTAAAAATGAATCTCAGAAGCAAAGTCGAAAAAAAATGAAGGCGGAAGTGTTACATCTTATCAGAATTCAAAATAAACTAATAGAAGATATTTTGCAACGCTGCACCGCGTGCCTTATCTTGTACTGCCACGGTAGCGTTGTTGACCCCGGCATATCTATTTTATTGGTCTAAAATAGGAGCGCTAGATAAATATGTCGTACACGACTTAAATCTATATTAAAAAGAATTTTTCTTCGAAAAAATATTTGAAAATTTGTCGTGTGGACTAAATCGTGCGTGTAAATCCCAGGAACAATTGATTTTGCTTTATGCCCAATTAACACTTGCTTACGTGTTTACGATTTAATGCCAGACGCATCTCAATATAGGGCCAAGACTAAGAATATATTTGGTAGTAGCATCACTTCATTCGTGGAACTTTTAGTCACCAGCATAAACGATGGCCAGTATTATTTGAAGCGTAGTGTTTTTTTTCCTTAAAAAATCCTTCTTTTTTGAAAGTACGCAGATCTTGCGTAGTAGAAGAATAAGACGTGCGTGCGACGTGCGACGTCTACGTGCCCATTGATGGCAATTTTGTAAGGAATTTTAAAGAAAATAGTTTATTTTAAATAGAGTTAAAGTGCCTTTTGAAAATTAACAAAATTTGGGAGGAAATTTAAATTGTAAAGAAACGCGTTAATTTATAGTAATTATAAAACAAATATTGAAACATCTACACATCTTTGATATCCAGCTTTATATTACAAAATTACTCTAAGTTTGTTATGAATTTAATCACCGGTCAAGAAGATTAATAGCTTCTCCCAGCATACCATCGACAATCTGGTCATCTCAAGCATAGATTAAAAATACATCCAATCAGGAAGTGCTTAGGGTTGTCAGTGTAAAAATAGACGAATTTATTGATACAGTCCTTCCTCTGCTTGTCTTTGATGTTTAAATAAACTTAACTGTTAAGACGTAGAGAGTTTATATAAGAATGTAAGCACGGGTTCTTCGTAATACAAAGTTATAATTTAAACGACGAAAATTATAAGCAAATTAAATATTAAAAAAGAAAGGCAATAAAGTAAAGTAAGTCATTGAAGTAGTAAAATTTCAATGGGAATAATGAAAACTCTCTTTTCCGCTTCTTCAGCTTCTGTTCAAGTAGTTTTTGTATAATTTAAGCGCACTTTTCAATAATAATTATTATATTTAAGTTTAAATCAATCCATAACATTACACACCACAACATTCCGAAACCGCTCTGTCAATTCATTAAAACAGTTGCGTTGACAGTTGACAGTTGCGGCAGGGGGTTATAATATACATATAAAGTATGTTAAGGGGGGCCTCATAGCCTAGCGGTCTTATTAAGTGGCAGCTAGGTGAGGGGTACCGGGTTCGATTCCCGGTTCGAGGGCAAGTTTTAATTTAATTTAAATTTGTTCTCGGCCTTTGGGTGGGTTTTGCGGTACCGGGCGAGTGCTTAAACCGTACATAGAGGACACGGTCGAATTTCTAAAAAAGACAAGCACGAATTATAAAAAAAATCCTATACTTGACGCAGGCTAATGCACAAATGGTGCCAGAGCCATAAAAAAAAAGAAAAAAAAAGTATGTTAAGGTATAAGCAGGCCCTTTGGCTTCAAAGTGCTACACTCATTCCTGACGTCGTAAGTCCGAACCCCGGCTGTGCAGCAATTATCTTTCTATATGCTCATTTGACACATGCTCGCACGGTGAAGTATGAAATCCTTAGACCCAAAAAGTCGACGGCGTGTGTCACGCACAGAAGGTGCTTGTATTGTCTATTGGCTAGGTACTATGACGGTAGAAGGTACTTGGCTATTAGAAAAAACAAATAATCACGAAACAGATACAGCAACCTCAGGTCCACTGCGCCACTGGTGGTTTAATAATTATGTTATTGGCACTGTGTCTCTTTTCATCAAAGCGTAAATTTATCAGAAAGTAAATGAGTTTATTAACTGAAATGACTGGTTTATAAACAAAAGTGATAAGATCTAGAGAAGGACCAAGAAGGAATAAAGCAAAAAAATAAATACGAAACAAAACCGTAACACGCTTTAGCAATTAGGTGTTAAGAAATGTAATTTAAAGTTAAATGATTGATCATCTTCCGCTTAACTTAACAGGTATATTAAAACGCATCTCAACAATTAATTTTAACAAGGTATAATATATCGTTGAAGCTTGTGAGCTCATAAAATTGTAATAATAAACACGGGTTATCAGTAATTATTAAAATGAATAAGCAGAAATTATGATAATGTTTTAAACGGTTTTTATTGATACGCCGACAAAAGGTTACCTTCTCGGATAAATATTTTTTCCATTTGTGCCGTTTTAAAGTTGGATTTCTAACCAAAATGTTAAATTGTTTCAGTAAATCCTTACATATTGTTAATAACTACCGAACATATTTGTATTACCTCACGGAACACAATTCTAAACCAGGAAACAAATGGTGTGTTAAGTATAATTCACAAAAACCATAATGTAAATTGTCTGAAATTAAGAATTATTGTTAATGATGTTGCAAAAATCTTGCCAAACACGAAATTGCTGGCAAAACTGCGGGCTGAAGCTAGTTCAAAGTGTAAACTTTTCAAATGTAAATACAGTGTAAATTCTTTATACCGTCATTGGTTATAACGACAAAACGTAATGCTCTATAACATAAGAATAAGAAATATTTGATTTGGTTTAACCCAATACCCATACATTAATTCTTCCCTCCCTATAACGAAAACGAATAAAATTGCTCGGTCCCTTGAAATTCGTTATAAAGAGTTTACACTGTAACCCAAAAACATTTAAACGGTGAATTAACGGTCCTTTACTCTGTAAAGTGTAAATAATCAAGAAAATCGACCAAAACTAAAATATTTCGAAACCGTTCCGATCGTTAATAATAACGGTTTCAATAACGGTTACTTTACTGATAATTAGGTTCTTGAGAATAACGCTAATTTGCGTTATGGATGCTGATAATCATATGAATCCTTACCTTATATACGAGGTATATGAATATTTCTTTGTACGAGTAATATTACTGAAAGTAGATACAATTTTTATAGACAAGAGGCTGAAGAGCCGGTACTATACTTACCGATACTCGTACAACAATGTCCATGGAAAGTAACTTTTGCATATGCCAATGAGTACTTCATAAAAATCGCTTCGTAAGTCTGTTCTACGATAAAACAAGTATGAAAATCTTAATAAAACCACATTGCGCTGTTAAAATACCATTTTATAGCGTTCTACTTAAACTGTTTTCCCATAGAGTATGAATTATAAGACCGCTACTCTAAGCACCATAATTATGGAAACATTACCAGCAATTTTTGTTTTTGTTTTATTTATTGCTGAGGTTTTAATGTAATATGTTTTGGCCCTGAAACTAAACAACACACACGCGCTGTGTTAGATGCTGTATTCAATGTCATATTATATCGTTAAGGGTCAATAATTTGACATGGGCTTGGCTTTCCAATGCCATTGGCAAGAGAAACTTATTTATTACACAACGCGATTTATTATATAAAATCTTTGCTCGCAGAATAATAGTAAATGATTGTCAAACTAGATAAACTATAAGTTTTTGTATAGATTACATATCTGTAAACATTCAAGCAATTAATACGCGCGTAAGAAGTTATACATCTTTGGCATTACAATTAAATAATCAAAGACTGTAAAGAGTCATTATAGTCAATAAAGTTCAGTTTACATTTGAAAAATTAAATAAAGAAATATTTATTATTATTCTCTTACATTAAGTGTAACATAAATTCTATTATTATTCGAATGTTGTTTTTAAATTATGTCCAATGCCGTAGCATCTTCCGTGGGCAACTTCATTCTGTTTATTTTGTGTCACGGTGCGCGCGCATCGTAAAATTTCACTCTCATAAATTTTTCATAACGCGCCTAAAGAAGTATAACTTCAAACTATCCAACTTCAACTATAACACTGAGCCACGAAGGCGCGAAAAACGTTAGCTACAGAATTCCCACTTCTTGGTCAACCAGGCCGCTGAGTACTACAGTATACACTTATATGTACTTACAAGCGCCTGTAAACTATAGTATAACTCTAGTTGGAATTATATCGGTTCGACTCGTTTAGGCGCTAATTATTAGAAATAAAATAAACACAAATTGAATTGTTCACAGTTCATCACATTAAAATGAAATCTATTAAATGAATGTGTATTCTAAATATTTATGATTCACGCAACGCCGTAGGGAAAGGTTGTAAAAAGTAATGTCACTGTTATGAACATAAATCATGATTTAATTCAAACGCGTCGGTCCCCTTTGTTAAGATTAAAGGGAAGACGAAATTAGATGGTATTGTACAAAATAAGGGTCTGAAGAGGAAGAGCTTTCATGAAACGATACGATAGTTTTGAAAAGTATACGTATATAATACATAGGTTAGTCAACCTTTCTCCTGATAATTCAAGATAATACTTCTGTCTAATAGAAAGCGAATGTGAAATTGTTTGGTTCAGTATTTGTTTTTGTATTGTGACCATCTTTGTTACACTAACAGGACTTTCTTAGCTATTAGGTACTTAATAAAGAAATGTTTTAATATATTGTTAAAATTTACTTTATTTTAAATGTATTTCTATCTGATTAGAGCATAATTCGTCTGGTGTCTTATCTCAACCCTGAGGTCGTACAAACATACTGTATTGACACCTATAATCTGTGCTAATGAATCACTACGATGACGTCATACCCTGTAACACTTCTTAACTGCAGCCAATGGGGCCTTCGGGCCGGGTTCTCTCCCTTATTTTGGAGAAAGCGCACAAAATTCTTCCTACACAAAACGATGGATATTTCTGTATGTGTAATCAATAGAAATTGCTCATATAGTAAAGGTAACATCGAACGAAAAGCAGACCGACATATCTTTGATACAGTAGGCTAATGGCTATAAAATGAAAATGATTAAAGGACCAGAATCTGAGACCGAGACATGGGTGAAAGCGAATTAATATTAGCATTTGATGACTGACTATTATAGGAACTTTATAGAACAGGTAATCGTATATAAAGAATACTAATGTCGTATTACGTAAATTACGATTGTACTAACTTCTAAATATGATGCGGCCCCTAGCGACACAATATAACCTTGGTCATTGTACTACAAACTTATTTGTGTAAGATATTCACAATACTTAGTTTCTGTCCGACTAACATAGTTTTATTTTCTTTAACCTGTACTGTGGTTTTATCGTATATGCTGTAGTGTTTTGCTATGATATGTATTCTTATAATGACGAAGCGATTATGATACATATTTTAAAAAAGAATTGACGTACGTAATCGTTGCTCTACGAAACGCGCGGAAAGCAGGTAAAAAGATTATTTTAGTTAGCTACCTCATAATTAACATGACGATTAATATTACAAATAAGCGCCAAAAGAATTCCTACACAGGATTTTCCAGTTATAGACACAGGTTTATTATATCGCTAGAATAATTATCGTTAAAATAAAGACGTCCTTCTCGAAGTAATATTGATTAATAAAGTATGTTATGAAATATTACTCAGAGGTCACTGGGGCGACTTTCACGATACTAACTCTTTGATATGATAAATTAGTCGTTATCTTTAATTGCTTGTTGACCAGCAGTGATTTCATTATGATCAGTAAATAGTAAACGGTTCTAATATTAGAAATGCGAAATAGCCTAAGTAGTTTTATTTATTTAATATTTCTCAGGACCTGTCATGCAAGTTATATATATATATGTACAAAATAATTAACCTTAAATTGATTAACATATAATTGCAATCTTATATATATATATATATATTTACTGCCTAACTCTATATATACGGTAGTTCTTGTGCCTATCTCATACCTAATCCGCTGTTTTGCTGGTAACGTTTTTATTAATATTATTGTTACCAATAGGCAAAAAAATAGTAGTATGTTTATATTAAATATTTTATAAATAATTGTCATTTATTTTAGAAAAGATAGCTTGTAACATATACTGTAGATATGTAATTATGTATGATGTGGTGAACTTCAATAAAAAAAAAAAAAAAAATTAACTCTAATGTTTGAACAAAAACTATAATTAAAAATAACTAAACACTAAAAACATGTAGGTACATGATTATAACAAGGTTAAACTAATATACATATTATTCTCATAAATAAGGACTTACGTGAGTATAATTCATAGCGTAAGTTTGATACGGAAGAGCTGGACACAGGTATATTTTACTTCTATGAGTTAGAAAATCTTAATGCATTTATTTATAACGAATAATGTACTTATACTATATTATACTTATATAATTTTTGTAATAAATAATGCTTGTACTAACAGTGAGTTACAATGTTTACCTAGTGTCGCAACCATGACATAGCATACCATTGGATACTTATAAAGCAAGAGGGCGATATGAAGATTCTAGAGGATCAAGTATTTGCAAGTAGAGTTTTGCAACTACATATACATGTATACAAGTGTGGCGTAAGGACAGGTTAAGTCCTGTATTGTGTAAAAGCGTTATTACTGAGGTTTTAATTAGTGAAAATATCTATGCACTATCTATTTTCTTGTGCCAGGTGGATACGAAATTCCGATGACCGGGGAAAGATAGCAAAAAATTAAAATTTGTGTACTACCTATCATCTGTGTGTTATATATATAAACTAGCAGGCCGGCCAAACGTTGCTGTAGCTAAGGTTTTTGTTATATTACAAAGTAGCAAACAATTCAAGGGAAACGGTAGGAGAACACCAGTCATGGGGACCACCATGCTTTTTTGGTGGTTATGCCATTAAATTGTAGCTTATGTGAAACGTTGGTACTTTCAACACAGCGCCATCTGTTAAAATTGTGACTATCAAATAATAAACAAATATTTTGCAATAAAATAATATTGCGGGTATAAATTGAGATGTAAGCTATCCTATCTTTAAAGTTGGATCAAACTACACACGGTGTGCAAATTTGATTGATATCGGTTCGGTAGTTTAGGAGTCCATAGCGGACAAACAACGTGACACGTAATTTTTATATATTAAGATAGATTATTTTTCCGACCCAAATATCGGCCAATAGAATTGCACCATTCGACGTCACGTGGTACAGCCTACATGGTATTATACTGAAAATTTTTTGTGAAAATTTTCTCTGGTCGTTGCTTCAAGAAAAGTATTAAGTAGTTGTTTTATTCATTATGAAATTCTTATTTGTTAACTGTACATTTCGTCTCATGGTGCAATTCTATTGGCCGACATTTGGGTCGGAAAAATAATCCCCCGAATACCACACGAGCTTCAAAATTATCGGCCATTTCCCTCAAGGTTCCCTGCAAACAAATATACTATAGTCGTCATGACGACTATATTAATTGTTTGCAACGAACCTATCGGGAAATATCCGATAATTTTGAAGCTCTTGTGGTATTATAGGTGAAAATTTTAGTACTTACAGTTCATGTTTTGTGTAGTATATTGTGTTTTTATGAAGTAAAACAATACATTATATCTATTTTCTATATAGGAAAATCGTCGTGAATACTTGGCAGTGTAAATAAGTCGCTACACGTTGTATCGTTGCAAAATTATCAGCGAGATATCGATTGCGTCAATGTTAACTGTCTGATAAGGTTCCCTTGACATAAGTCATAAGAAAATCACAGGATTGCAACGCGATAGGGACAACCCATCATGCCAGCAGTGAAGAAAGCGAACTTTTTAAATTACACATTAATTGTTATATTCCGCTGTTTAATATATTTCGGTTTTATTTAATTATAATTGTGTATATATCACAGATATCTAATATATAAAGATTATCTAATCGTGTGTAATGTTTTTTTTTTTTAAGTTAAGTTAAGTAAACCGTACACACCATAGATATCGTATGTACGGTGTGTACACGAGTTTTTTTTGTGTATTATCTGTTGTTTCCGTTTATAATTATTCCGTAATTATTTATATATATATATTCAGATTATTTATATCAGATAAACCGTGGTGGATAATATTAGATAACTTAGAAAGAGAATGTCATAAGATAATCATTTTATGTTAGATACAACAAATTTTTAAGCTAATTTCATGGATTCGATACGCTTTCAAAAGTAGCAAAATAAACAAAACGAGTAAGCTCAAAATACTAAATCGCTTTTCCTTTCCATAAAAAGAAAACAGTCAAAGTAGGCCGTATCAATTACTATGAAAAAAGGTTTAACACAAAGAGTTTTATTACAGTTAATTGTTTCAAGTGACCTTAAGTTGCATAAATTCAAGCGCAATTATCATTTTTCTTTTTTTTAAACTTAAAGGAAATTTTAATTGAAGGCCACTAGGTACTAATCTGAAATTTTTGCGTTCCTTTTAACACTTTGAACTTTAACTACGTTACTACTTATTAGTAATTAATATACTTTTTTTTCAATCGCGAAGATTTAGGCCTTAAAAGTATGATAATTTTTTATGTATAAGTAAAATTTTTATTATTTTTTCTTTTTAATATAAGTATACTGGTATAGAGCCTTAACGGTATGACCCAAACGTGTGTGTTTTGTTAATTCATAATGCATTATAATATGATGAACACTACTAAAAAAGAATTATTAAATATTACTAACAAATAAAAGTGTATAGGATAGGTCCAACGGAAAGTCTCATTTTGAAAAATATCGACGCATATGCAAAACTTCATAGCCTACTTAGCACTCTTTTGTCTCTGCGAACCTGGTCAAATAAGTATTCACTAAGATGGATCGTTTCTAAATGTTAACACTTTTTTAGGAAGTACCCGATGATTCAACTATATTGCGTCATGCTTAAAGTGAGTAACAGAATTACTTTCAGAGTTCGCAAATAACTTCCGTCACGTAGAAACTTAATAATTCACAAACTGTATTTTAAAGTTCAATAAAATTAAATTGCCTATTATTGGAATACATTATCATCGATTAAGTTCGGTAAAAAAACTCTGATTAATAAAACATGTCAACAAATTCATTGTCTGTGGCTTTTCGTTTTTGGCGCGCTGTCATTGACATCCTTCAGTTTTTTGCCGCATTCGTTCATGAACGAGATGAGCTGGTTATGATAATTAGTTTCGGAAGTGAATGAGGTTAGCTTTCTTTGGAGTTGTATGTCAGAGGGACAATAATACCACCTGCACACCTTTACCGATGTTCTGATGAAAAGCTGAATGAAGGAATTGAACAAAATGATTTCTTCTTTAGTATGTTTTGCATATTTGATTGAAAAAAAAACAGATTATATGAAAAATTGCACCAAATAGATATTGTTAGATCGTATTATTATTACAACACATAAAGCATGCATCTGTTTGTCGTCAGTATATTGATTAAATATTTTTATCTGTTACAAAACTATTGTTTACGTTATTTTATAAACTCGTGTATTATTATCGCTATAATACCGACAAAAGTGAACAAGGTTAAAAATGTTTTTTTTAATAACTTAATACAAAAAGTAGATTTAAAACGCTAAATAGAAGCTGACAAAAACAGTAACTAGAACAAGAAAGGTAAAAACGTCGATTGTCGATAACATTTACTGGAACCAAATTCAATTGACATCGCGCCGCCAAACGCAAAAAGTAATACTTTGTGATGCGACGGAATTCGTTTCCTCTGCCCATTTGGAACGTGAATAAAAAACAAATTGTCATAATATTCAAATTCGTTCCTAATTCTTTCATCGGAAAGATACCATTCGCATTATCATTCAAATCATTCAATCATTCAAATTATGATCACGTACCGCGAACCCTTTTCAAAAACTCAAGGTCCCGGCCCCTTCGATTTTGACACCTTTTATTTTTTCGAAGAGTAATTGTTTTGTGCCCCTCATGTTTGCTAAATGTCTTTTTGTATTGGATTTCAAGGTTAGAAAGCTGAAACCGCTGATCTCCCACGGTTGTCAGCTGCTTAGTTTTTTTGACAAGTGTGGTCGGCTAGCGCGCCTAATCCCGTTCATTCTAATTTTGAATTGGATGCTCAATTAATTCATGTAGTTCATTTGGTTTCGTTCCATTTAGATACATTAAAATCTTGTTCAAACGTAAAGATATTCTTAAGAAAATGATTGTTTAGCTATTTAACAGTTTATCAGAAACGGAAAATTTTATAGTTCACAGTTCTTTAAACATATATTTTGAATAGATAATATTTTATGAATAGAGATCGTCTATAATCACATGGTAAAGTAGCGAAGGTGAATTATTATTGTCAGTATCAGACACAGTTACCTGTTTAGATAATCCTTTTATCAAAAGTCGATAAGATACGGAATTTTTGACATATATTTGTTATTCACGCACGTAGACATATTCCCAGGCTGTACGTTAATTGTCAACAAATTCTATCCCTACGAAGTAGATGTACTCTGTAATCTACTTTATTGTGATTAATTCCCGCGTATTCTTTGACAGTAGCAAAACTTCAAAATATATTTTCGACAGTTCAGACTTCAGTGTATTTTTTATTAGACACCAAACTCTAACATCAAAGTCAATTAAAAATATATTTTATATAAGTGGGGCATAATGAAGCGATTCCAGTGACTAACATAAAATGTTTTATCGTCACTGAATTAGTGTATTTTTCGTAATATTAAGGAAAAACAAATAAAAAATATAATATTTACGCGCCAATACACACAGATAATAACGAATGTCAAGGTTATGCAAATTGTACAATAACAATTTGCAAGCGCATTAGATTTGCATTTTATTTGCATTTCTTATGTAATATGACGCCACGATGAATAGTTTGAGAAAGATATTTAAAAGTGAAAAATTCGTTGTTTCTAGAGCTATAGTGTTTGATTTGAGTGTATCCTTCGACATATTTTTTTTTTAATAACAGGGGGAATACTAGCAGGAGGCATGTTTAGTGATACCACCGCACATTGCCACAAGGCACGCAAATGCGTTGCCGGCCTTTTAAGAATTGGTACGATCTTGAAGGACCGTAAGCCGAATTGGTTCGGAAATACTTTAGGGGCAGCTGGTTCCACATAGTGTGGAACTGAGCGTCAGTTGTGGAACGACGGACGTAAAGGTGATACGGGACTAAATATTCTCAAAGGATAGAACTATTTAGGTATTTATTTAAGTTATGAGGGCCTAAATACGCATTATTGTAACAACACATAAATATATACACAAGATAATTGAAATGTGTATAACGTTTCAAGCACTTGAATTATTCTGAGCGCGATGCGAATGGCAGCAATTATTTATAGGAATATGCGTTATTTCTAATAAACATGTGAAGCATGTAAGCATGGAAATCATTCTTAATGTACAGTTGAAAGGTCGCAGCTCTTACTTGTCTCATACATTTTCGTAATATCGTAAACAGAAATACCTTGTCTACAATTTTCTTAACCTCTATGTAGTAATAAAAATAATTAAAAATTAATAAAAATAAAATTAAAACTAATTTAAAATGATTGGTCCCTGTGGCAGTGTACCTTTAACGCTGGCAGCAATTCCTCGCTGAATTGCGGCACTTATTTTTTTAAGTTTACGTATAAATAAAATAGGTACTTCTAATAAATCAAGTAGTAGGCAGTGACTGATAGTAGCAGATAGGTGTGATATTAATTACTTTTGGTTGCCTAATGTTAGAAAGGTAGCTTAGTAGCTACTACTTTGGCTTTAGAATAAAAAAGGTGCGTGTACTTATGTACGCGCGTAAGAAGTTATACTTCTTTGGCATTATTAAAAATAGTTTTTGATTGCATAGAAATAATTAATTACAATCAAATAATCAAAGACTGGAAAAGGAGTCATTATAGTCAATAAAGTTCAGTTTATATTTGAAAAGTTAAATAAATAAATATTTATTATTATTCTCTTACATTAAGTGTAACATAAATTCTATTATTATTCGAATGTTGTTTTTAAATTATGTCCAATGCCGTAGCATCTTTCGTGGGCAACTTCATTCTGTTAATTTTGTGTCACGGTGCGCGCGCATCGTAAAATTTCACTCTCATCAATTTTTCATAACGCGCCTAAAGAAGTATAACTTTAAAAAATCTCATACACCACATAATTTTGGTCCAATAAGATCGCAGAATAATCCAGAATACCACATAATAACCCAAAGAAGAAATCTAAAACTCTATTAAGTCCCCACCCTATTTTTTATTACTTTATTTTTAAAAGTGACCCAAAAGACGGACATTTATACCGACAAACACTTTACCCTATTATATATTCGAAATGTTATTCATATGAGGCAACGACGCATAATATCTATAAATTAGTCTAATACCATCAATATTGGTAGCAATACACGTTCTTTATTCATGGCATCAGAGTTTTATTACAATAATCTCGTCCCACATATCCAAATTGAATGTATGAATGTAGAAAGATTATTTCAAGGATGGAATTGAGCTGGTAATACTTTATAGGTGTATACCATAAGTAATAGAAACATAGAAATTACTTTAATCTATTTATTATACAGAACGTTTATATACAATTTAGGATAGCGAGGGACAGACTGAAATGCCGATATTTGGAGAATGCCTGTTTAAAATGGAGGTAATAATATTAATTTAAATTATTAAATATAAAAACTAGACTACGCTACAATTACTCGGTTATTTTATGTATATTATATAACACGTATAATCGTGATCTTGCTTTATCAGTTTAAAATATTTGCATTTAAAATCATATCAAAATAAGTGATTTACTGAAAGTTCAACGACTTCTGCGCAACTCTGAAATATTTCTTTAGCCTTCAATTCTTTCGGTTTTCTTAAGACATACAAAAACGTAGTGCTATCTTTTTAATAGATAAGTTAGTTGGTTTTCTTGATATTCAGTGTGAAATATATACTTAGTATTATTTAATTTTGACGGATATGTAAAACTTACAACTTCATGGAAATTTATTCATAAATTACCATATAAAATACATTTCTTTTAAATGCAAAGGTACAATGTGTACTATTTCCCTACAAATTTATAGGGCTATTTTATTAATGAACCTTAATTTAAATTGTATTTAATATGAACGAGCGAATATATACAGTTTTTTGCTAAACACCATTTTAAATAATAAATCCTTTCGCAATTTATCTCAAATGATCTCCGTATAAAACAGCGATAAAATTGTGGGTTCATAAATATATACTTATGTCTTAAAAGCGTCGTAAAACCGACTCGACTGCTCAGCCTAAAATAATTTCTTACCAAATCCTATACGCAAAATTCAAATAAAACAAAATTAATCCAGAACACAAAATGCACAGAAAATAAAACACTAACACTTATATAAAAAATGGGACACGGCTTGAATATGGGGCGTATTATAAATAACTTCTTTCGAAATTGACGTACCGGTCGGGACGACAGTACCGCTTCGACGGATTCGAAAACTCGACTGGTGATCGCCTGCGTTTATTTTCCAACGCAAGTCGCAATGCTTACATCTCTAGCTTTAGCGTCGGACACGAGGTTTGCGTGTGTGAGTGTAGTGAAGGACGCACGATATCGATAAGGTTCGTGAAAACGGATGAAAACTAAATGAAAACACTTCGTATTATATCTGTTGTATCGAGCTTCTAGTTAGGAAACTGATTAACATAGAAACATACTTTAACACTTCAGTTTGTATGTAGTTATAAATAATATAGTTGAAGATTTCTGTCCTGTATATAAATCCTTCATGATATAAATATCATCAAAACTAGACTGTAATTAACAGATGGAAGAAGTATTTAAAAGTATGAAATCCTTTGGATAAGCGTTTAGTTTTACTATTTATTATTTAATAATCGTAAGATTATAATATTTTTGTTAAATATATATAATTTGATACATTATTCATCTTCTTTAGTCACGCTCTTCGATTCTGAAAATCGTGTTAGTGGCGTACACAACTTCCTCCACTCTCTTGCTTGCGGCAAGCCTCTGCGCCTGGGTGATCATAAGACCTCTAAGGGCCTTTACTTGATCAGTTCAGTGAGTAGGGGATCAGCCTCGAGGTCTGCCAGTCACATAATAAGTTTTACGAAGTCTTTTCTGAATCTTTGTCTGTCTGTATGTCCGAAAACACTCAGAATCCGTTGTTAAGAAACATCATTTATAACAAACAAACGATATTCATAGAAAACATGTGACTTATTTTTAACTTATTTTTTATGGAGATAATAAATTGGTTTAAGAAATAAAAATATACAGGAACTTTGAAATAAATATTTAACACATTTTATTTGTTTGGATTTTAATTATACTGATACGTAACACATATATTCTGCTAGACTTTAACACATAAACGTCGCAAGTAATCAATGTGAGCCAGTGAAAACTGATGACAGTTTCACACACACCGAAATGTATATTCAAATTAAAAAAATTGCCGACTTCTGGACATCACTTGAGATGAATCCCATAACGCGTACGTATAAATTCGCTCTCACACATACACAATGTAACTAGAGCTTAAAAGCTACAATGACAGCCATTCCAATTTACATCCTACTCCCTTAAAATAAGGTCCTAATTAAATTCTTGTAATTTAAAACTAGGTGGCTATGACTTCACCATAGACTTTAGAACTATAGTCTTAATATACTTTTTGCTTATCATGACTGGTTTTACTTATGTTATATATTGCAATAGTTAAAATTTACAAAAAAAAAAGTTCTTTATTTCTATTTAAATGTCTATGTAAATAGGAGTTTTAAAGAGTGCTTTATTTACATTTGGTACATGGATAATCCAAGTACTGTTAAAAAATTTGTAATTGCTGTATTTTTTATCAAATGAGTCTTCTGGTTGCCTGTTGTTGTACTTATACTATTATAATATACAATTGAGCAGTGTTGGCCTAGTGGCTACAGTGTGCGACTCTCATTCCTGAGGTCGTAGTTTCGATCCCCGGCTGTGCACCAATGGACCTTTTTCTATGTGCGCATTTAACATTCGCTCGAACGGTGAAGGAAAACATCATGAGGAACATCGACATATCTTAGACCCAAAAATTCGACGGCGTGTGTCAGGCACAGGAGGCTGAAAAAGAAACAGATTCAGAAATCTGAGGCCCAGACCTAAAGAGATTGTAGCGCCACTGATTTAATTAATTTTTATTAATATGTATACAATTATTAATTTATAATAAATTTGTAATAGTATATTTTCTCATGTAAGTGAATGATGTAATGTTCTTAATGAGAAATAAATATCTCAAACCGTAAACGCAGTTACTCAAATGCAGAAAAATGTATAAGGTGTAAATCAAAAATGCTTATGAGAAATTTTAATTTTCCATTTTGAGACTTTTAAAAATATTAAATATACGTAATTATTATTCACTTTTAATAACGTGAAAAATTTTACTCTAGGCGAAGTTATTCGGATCGGAACAACCTACCCCCGGCACTTTGAACCCCGGCCTCCCCTACTAACAAAAAAGGCTTTAATATTCGGGGTTCATAATACGCGCTTTAAAAGTTGTTTTTTTTTTCAGAATCTCACCATACGCATAACTTCTCTGAACATGGAAATATGAGAGAAGTCGCGTAGTACACATAAACAAATAAAAAAAAAAGGTTTTTATTTCTTGCTAATAATTTTTAAAAGAAATAAATTTAAAAATTTTTCATATCCAGGAATTGAGTCCAGGTTTCCAGTTCAAGCCAGCCAATTTGATGATGTCATCCGCCCATCTTGAGCGGTCTTCCTCTACCTTCTTCCCAATATCGTAGAACACATAAATCTTACTATTAAAATATATTTTCAATAATCCCAAGAACAATGCTCTATTAAAAACAAAGCAAGTTATTCATGTAGATCCGAAATATCGATACTTGTTAATTCGTAGATCGTGATCGATAAAGCTGTCACTTGTGTGAAGAGCTCGCACTGCGGGGATCTTAGGCTAAGAAAAATAATAATCTTTATCCATAGGCGCTAAGAGCTATTGGGATACATACAATTATCTTTTTCTCTTCAATCCTTGAGGTGAATACGTCCAGAAATGTATTAATATAATTAATTGATAAAATAAATTTACAACGATATTCGACTATTTGAAGGGGACAAAATTTTTCTATTTTCTTTAATAAAATAGTATTTTTTATATTATATTATTATAGTATTATAGGGATTCGAGACTTTATTATTACAACAGTGCGTGGAGTGCATTTTCAAAAGCTTAGAGATAAACAAATATGGCCGACACGGCTCTCTATTGGACTGCTATGACTCAGTCACGATCATGTTTCCTCGTTCGAAATTTGAATAATGTATAGTTGTCGCTCTATGACACCGCATCTAGTTTTCTAACGACGGTCATAGATTTCTTATTATTATTCTAGGATTTATGTCTTTTTTATGTTATATTAATCTATAAATATATTGTTTATTTAATTCGTAATACTGGGAAGACACTATGTATATGGAACATATGAATCACATACCTGTAATAATATAAAATCGTTGCAAATAGGTGACCTAACTGCGGTTGTGGTGAATGACACTTCTTTCTTAACACACTTATTCCTAAGTGCTATTTATGAGTCATAAAAATAAAAGCAATTTGCAATTTCAAATGAATCTATGGTTTAATGGTACGTGACATAATTGCACCGCGTAATTTTAATTGTCCTGTATATATAAGTTATCTTAGTAAACAAAATCATTTAATAAATTTCTCATATGATTCATACTGGAATTTATGTTTTTGTTTACGTTGATTTGATTTTGTAGGTTCAATCAAGTTGCTGCGTCGCGGACGTTGCGATGACATTCTAATTGGCGCACTTCATACATTCAAAGCCTTATGCACTTATCACAGCGTGTTAGTTGCCTGACTTTGTGTAGTGAAGTTTGCATATAGTGCTTTTTATAAAAACACCTAAAGTCGACGTCTGCGAATCACTGACCAACATAATTGCAAATTTTTTACAGTGCTTCTTAAAAATATTGCTTATATTACATAAAAATAACTTATTGTCAATTTACTTCAATTTCCTTAGACAGAGGGTATTCACAAGCTCTTCCTTTATTATTCCAATAATTAATAATTAAATAATAATAATTATTATACTACTATACTTGATAAGGGGCCGTTATTACGTAAGCAGATTTAATGCAATTCCTCCTCTCCCCCCCCCCCCCCTCTCCTCTTGTCAGCAAAAGTAAGCAAAGCTCTCAAAAATTAATAGTATATAAACGTATTAATTAGTAGTAGGAACCCTCGAAAATGCATTTCGTTTTCAAGCATAGACAATGTATGGGTTATATGTGTAAAAAAGTAAATAATTACTGTTGACCTAATCATCAAATAACAAAATCAGTGTCCATATGAGGTCGTATCAATTAACATCAGATGAGCCTCCTGCCCGTTTGCCTCCTGCCCTGCGATTCTGTAACTCACTTTTCGAACTCACACAGCGGTTTTCGCATCGGCGGTCGCTCTCAAATCAGTCGTGAAGCAGTCATTTTATGATTTGGCATTCTAATAAACAATAAAGCTCCCACCTTTTCAGAATCGCAGGGCTGTTACAAAAAAAATCTGATATTATAAAAAAAATTATCAATCTTTAAAGTACAGTTGTAATGATACAAAAGTAAGTTAATAATTCATATGTAAACTTTTAACTATTGTTTTAAAGAACTATAGGTCAAGAATGTGTACAAAAATCTATGTTCAGAAATGTAATTTGCAAATGCGAATATAATATGACATAAGACCTCAATAATAAATATAGAAATGATGGTGCAGTTTCTAAGTAAATGCAATATGACACGCACAAGTAAGAAATAACTTAGTGCAGAAATACTCATATTTATTTATAGTTTATTAGCGTTACTGCGTAATATATGTACTTAATTTTTAAACGACTTCGAGAAAACTAAATAGGAGGTTAGTTAGTTAGTTATCGTTGAGGAAATCCTGCCCGCGTTATAGGTACACTGCCACAGGGACCAAACTTTTTAGTTTTAATTTTCTTTTTATTAATTTCTATTATTACTATGTAGGATAAGATAATTATTGTTAATACTATCTTTGATTATTTTGTTTAGGTTTTATTAAACGATATAAATGATCAATAGGAGGTTATCAACGTATAACTTTCAAAATGCCTCCACTTAATACCAACTATAGGAAAAATACATTCATGATTCGAAGTGTACAGACCTACAACCAATATTCAACCCAATTTGACATCGATCTTTTCTGTTCTTCCATTGACTCTGTGAGACGCACACTCACATCCAGCTATTTCCATTAGAATAGTTATAAATTTTAAACTTCTGCTTTTTCACACTTAATTTTTTATTTACTAAAGTTCTTTAATTGTTTTATAATATTATAAATTCATGAATGTCAATTTTATTCCTCCTATATCCTTAAGGTATTTATGGATTATCTATAGGTGGAGATTTGTAATTAGTACTGATCTTATTTAATTGTAATCATAATTTACCTTCTCTTAAAATACTGTAAATCTTCCTAAAATGCAATAAATAAATAATTTTTTGAAGTAAGAACCAAATTGGTGTACATATTGTTCGTAATATAAAAAAAGGCTATTTTTTCAATGGAAACCTTGAGCATTTTGTCTTTGCACACAAACGAAAACAGTCCAGACGTACACAACGTTCACTTTCGAATAGTATTGGTATAGTAAAAAAATATGGTAACGGTCTGGTGGTGCTACTTATGTTATCATCATCACCATCAATGACTGTACAGCCCCTAGTGGCCTCCTCAAGTATATTTTGCCATTGGAATCTATTTCGTGTCTCTTACTTCGAACTCCTAGTTTCGAGGTCCTGAGTTTCGAGGCTCGAGTAACTCCATCCCACCAACGCAGCCTCGGTCAACCGGGTTAGTTAGAAAAGACCTCGTTCTCTCGTTTGCCATTCGGTGCACATGTCACAGCCACTTAAGCTTGTTGCATGTTATGAATTGGACGATGTTGGCGTCAACAATTTGCTGCTAATATTAGCCATGCTATTATCCGTATTTGTAAACAAAAGTTTGTGAAATGGGTACACAAAATCACAGTTAATTTAAATGAATACGTACTTTGTCATGAATTGGTAATTCTATCGCTACAAATCCTGTACGCCTTTTAAATTATTTGCGCAGATTGGTTCATGTGCAAATGTGAAATAAATATGTGATTACGGCCGACATTTTTGAAAGCGATACGGACTCTTTTCTGTGTATGTTGTACTGAACATAAACATTGTTTTCTTGGTAATAGAATTCGGGACGCATTTAGTTGTTGTGTGTTGTGTGTGTGTTGCTTGTAGTTTTTGTTGTTGTAGGTACTTGCAAAACCGATAGTACGGAATACCACTTTTAATTTGTATAAAAATTGTTCTAGAATGAGAATGGATAATACAGGGGAATATTTAGTATATTTCCCTAGAAGAGGAAATGGTAATACAAAAAGGGAAGGAAAAAATTTAATCCAGCTAGTTATACACAGTTTATACCTAACTAAACTAGTTGTATGAAAAGCGAAACCTAATTTCCTACATTTTTATTGCTGTAATGTTATCGGGGTGACCTTAGCTATTAACGAGGAGCCATAAAACGATTTTTAGAAACAAAATAATTAAAAACCAGTTACACCTTTCAAAGAACTTTATTTCCTTCCTTTTTTACGTTTTAAGTCACCCAAGAGGAAGGGGCCTGGGGCAATGGCATGGGCGTGACCGTGAATTTGTGGGGCTCTGGGCTATTACGGGGAAGCCCCCGTAAAAAACACACACGCGAAAAAATACACCGACTGAAAATAAGCGACGGGAAATTACCGATATGTTCGATAGTCGCGCATCGCAAATGAGTTGATTGATCTCAGATGATTGATTCCAACAATCTACTCCTTATATTGTTTAATAAAAAATGTTGCAGTGGACACGCTTAGTTTCATTGTGATGGTCCAGAAAGTGATCGATTCATAGTAAGAGTTTGACTTTTAGTAATATCTAATATAACCCCTACAGCCAGAGGATTCCCAGGATCTGTCCGGCACCGGTTAACAAAAGTTGCGTGGCTTTTGCAACGCAACTTTTTGCCCGTTTTGCATCCACAGAGCAAACATTAGAAACAAATATTAGAAAAGAAATTAGACTGATTATCACTCCACATGTGAGTGTTTTGCAATACGGGCGCAGTTGTGCGAAGGCTCTACCTTCCGGGAGGAGATATAATTATTAGTTCCACCGGACTCTGACACGACACTAGACACAAGAAAATATCTAACAGCTGAGTATGAGAGCATTTTGTTTTCTTCCTTCAGTGCGCAATTCCTGGGGTTCCCAAGCTGCTTCGCTCTCCAGGCCGTTCAGTTTGTCTTGCATATCTTCGTGTCTGTGACTAAGTAAACCTTAGTCATCTGCGTAATCAAGCTGGTCGGTTAACCCCCAATAAATACCACGTCGCTTACCATCCTTATGTATTACACTATCTAAATCGATTAGAAACAGCAGGGGTGAGAGAAGACAGCCCTGCCTAGCGCCCGCCTGCGCCACAATAACCTCGGAAATAACGCCGTCGTGACAACAACAGCAACGGTGCTGGGAAGAGCCAATCGGCCACCAGATCCGACGTTGAAGTGGAGATAGATCGAACATACTCTTCGAGCAAACAATCCTGGCGACGCTCATTTGTGGTTGAGGCACAAGCCATTGTTATGACGTCGTCCAAAGTAATTTTCTCGGCTCAAGAAAGAACGCGATGGCGAAGCATTGTGGACGACCTCTGCCACCTAGGGGATATACGAAAATAAGTCAATATAACTCCATTTCAATTTCATGGCTCCACCACATTGTGCAATAAGTGTTACTGATGATCCAATTAACATTGACATTTGAACCTGCTAAACAAATGTATGTATTAACTCATTACTTCAATGAGCAATAAATGGTATACAAGTGAGACTTATCTTTAACATACATATGTTTGTTATTTAAGCGTAAGAGAAACAGAAGAAGAATACTTATTACATGTATCGGTAAATCATTTTCCCTAATTTCCAATCTTCGCAATTGATTACAAAACGAAAATTATGTACGTCATTAATTAAACTCCAGGTCATGTTTATTCATGGTCATTACCACGTTGGGGCCTAAGCCGGGTTTCGTTTTGTCAATACATAGTTATTTATTAATCTCGTCAGAAGTATATATGAGTAATAAAAGAAAATGTCACACTTTCGAAATTGTGGGTTTATTTTTTTCAAATCTCATTTAAGGAAGAAAATCATGAATAGATACTTCATATATTAACGATTTTCTTCCATAAAACTATTACTGTAATGATTTATCTACCAATTAAATGGATGACTCGAGTACAGCTAAAGATTAGGCGTCTGTGATTTGTATTAATTACCTGTGGTTTTCATTGTTCGTTTAAATAAAATCAATGTAAGGAAAACCAACATGTCTGTTGCGGTTTTATAAACGAAAATAATTTAGTCACCATAAGATTTAAGCAAAAAGTCCCGTGTTTACGTGACTAAGTATTATCTTTAAATATAAAATGAATTGCTGTTCGTTTGTCTCGCTAAAACTCGAGAATGGCTGGACCGATTTGGCTAATTATGATCTTGAAATGTTTAAACCGTTTATACGAAACCCCACCATTCAAACCTTTATATAAATAGTAAATAAAGAAAGATACTAAAAATAGCAATTCAATTTTCCAATAAAAACCGTTTCTAGCTGGGAATTATTTGACGTCTTTTGTTTTTTTAGAAACATTTCTTTTTCTTGGCATATATTTAAAGATGCCTTTAGAATGTATGTTTAGTTGTTTTAAAAAGGTTCGCCGGGTAGATTCTAGTATATAAATAAAATAGCTGTTAGCCAGTGCGATTATTTTCGCGTGGAATGGTAGTTTAAAAGAAAAGAAATACTAGTTTAAAAGCGTCATACCTACACTGACCGGCGGGAAGCCACTTTTTTATAATCTATGAAGGCTGAATAATGAAATTAAATTAATGAAAATAATGAAAACTGCATTAAAATCGATTTATTGCATATAATATTCAAATGCTTGAAAATTTATCACAAGACAACACACAATTTTTGAGTAAGGAGAATAGAGTGTTGAAACGTAATTTTCGCACCTGACTTACGAGGACTTCTATTCTTGATTTAAAGATAATGATGGCATAACCGCACCCTTAATGAATTATACATAACAATTACAATCCATTTTGTAACTTCATATACAGAACGTAATACTTGAAGTATCTAGTAATGAAATAAATTTATTTTATATGATTGCAAACCAGCCTACTGAAACAGATATAAAGCTACCAAGAGGAGTATGGTATTTTTTTTTATTTGGATGTCGTATCTGTCATCCAGGGATGACTTCCAGTGGAAACCGTTTCCAGCCATCTTCTCCTTCTTCTTTCGATATACCAGCTCCAAGTATACTGAGGATGTGTGTAGTACTAAGGATGGCAAATTAAGGATGCAAGACATCTGGATCTTTCCTGAGTCTTTGGGTTATTAATAATAATTCTTTATTTTCTCCTATATAACTTTTAAACAAACAGTACGATTACAATTAAGAAGGTATTGGGAGACTGCTTTCCAAGCTAGGTAAGAACCTGTAATATGTACCAGGCTTCCATTCGACAGCAAAGTTATATTGAGTAATAACAAAAAAAGTACATAATATATATGAGTAAATAACAAAATTTAAAGTTTCTAAAAAAGGAAATACAAAAACAAATCAACAGTCAACTAGATTCCTACAGAAATAGAGTTGTGTGTGTGTATGTGTGTCTGTGTGAGTGAGTGTGTGTTTGGGAGTGACTACTTGGGAGGATGTGTGTGTGGGTTGGTATCAGGCACACGCTTGAGACCATGATATGTGGATGATAGTTGATTCTGCACTCCCGAGAATGCTCCATGGAACTGACAACCTGACTTCCTCATCCCTTTTCAAACAACGCTCGTCTAGAAGCACGCTGAAGTTTCACCCCTTCGTTGTTGACAACCCCGGGTGCTGCACTGCACTATTTGGATCGTGCCCCTTCAATCTTCCCTAGACAGTTTAACATGGGTTCATTCAAGCGGCGGCTAAATAGGCATCTCCTCGACAGACGTGCCCTCCACATATCACTTAAGGTAGGAGGATGGAGGTAGGACCAATCCTTATAATCCTAATAATCGTTGCGACGTAGTCTGTCCAGGTCTAAATAAAATATATTTGTTGGAGTTATATAAGGCATTTGTAGAGAAGAAAAGCTGGCCGAACAATTAGTGTTCGTGGTACTGGTATAACGTGGGTATACGGGCCGTCTTCAGCGCTATAATATTGAATCACTGCATAGTACAATATCCTGCAATCCTAAATAATTTTTATTCATACGTTAAGGCTTCAAGGTTCACACTTGATCCGCTATGGAAGCCTTCGAAAGTGATTCACTTTTTAAACATGACAAGAATTATAATTATCATTTCATAAACATACAATAACAGGTACTTTTTAAGCTATTTTAATCCTAATCAACAACACATTATTAATTGATATTCAAAAATATTTATTAAGTAATTGCGCTGAGAAAGACACGCAGATGAATTTAAATTTAGTTTCCTTTTTTTTATGGCTCTGGCGCGGTTTGTGCATTAGCCAGCGTCAAGTATGAGATTTTTACCATTCGTGCTTTTTGCCTTAGAAATTCGATTATGTCCTCCATCCATGTACGGTTTAGGCACTCGCCCGGTACCGCACAACCCTCCCAAAGGCCGAAAACCGAAACAAATTTTAATTAAATTAAAACTTGCCCTCGAACCGGGAATCGAACCCGGTACCCCTCACCTAGCTGCCACTTAATAAGACCGCTAGGCTATGAGGCCCCTAGTTTCCTTTAAATACACTTTTAATAATCGCCAGAGAGAGTCTAAAATAAGGCGGTAGTAAAAATTTAAAAATTATCTATAACTAAACTTACCATATTGGTCTATGATTTATGGTATCGCCATAACAGTCTGTTTATGCTATTGTGGTGTAGCCTAGAAAATGCTCATTATAAATTCTAAGAATTCGGTGAAAGTGACCTAGGTCGACTTTTTCTACTGAAATTTATTTATTTCATTTACGTATATATAAAACTAACGCTTGACAGCGGCTTCGCTTGCATCAATAGAAACCAAAATGATTTAAAAATATCTACTATTTGATACCGTTGAAGTGTTTCTGCTAGATTAATTACTCCTGTAGAGGAAGAATGTTGCTGGTCTTCCTCCGACCTAAACAGAGGATCTTCGACCAGTAACTAACTGGCGAGCCCGAAGACCTATCTATGATTGAAAAGTTGAATATTATATCCCAATAACTTTGTTAGCGCGTTTCAGGGTATGACGTCATCGTACTAATTTGTAGCCAAAGATCGGTATCGCTACACCCCTTTAAGACATAAGGAGTCACTACTCACTAGTGGCACTAGCGGTGTACTTAAAAAATATCTTCTGTGTATGCTTTCAGCAGAAGGACTAGCATAACAGTGGAGAAAGAAATTTAGATTAAAAATTTGTCCTAGCGAAATCGTCTTTTTCGTGTATTTATTATCTAAAAGCACAATTTGGTGAATTCGGACCTGATAACCCTTTGATTATATGATTTCCATTTTATTTTGATTGTCCTCGTACGTACTTGCAATACATATTTTTTGTGCATTTTCAAGTTAGTTTTTTCAAAATTTCAAATTGTAAATTTCTTTCAATTCTCCCATTTTAGAAACAAACTTATACATTTCATTACTATAAAAGTTTATTGTTTAGTAAGAATGTAGACAGCCTAGTTGACTAGACCTTGAGCCTAGATTTCACATTGCCAAATTATTATTTTAATGAAAACCAAAAATAATATGCCGCTTTGATCAGTGTCGGAAACTCGGTTTCCTGTGATGTCATCGCAATACCATATAATTTGTCGGATAGGATGACCCTACTTTAAAAATTTGCGAATCAATTCATACACTAGAATCTGGTGATTATTTCTGGATATATGTGGACAAACACTTAATTTTTTTATCATCTGGGAGCCTCAAAGGATGTTTCAATAATCATGACCATTATAAATTAATCCTCGATATTTTAATGATATCATTCGTAGATATATTAGCAATTAGTAGAAATAAACTGTCACTCTTGTCAATATGTTATATTGATATTTTAATAAACAACTGTGTTAAATTTGTTTAAATACATATTATGTTACTAGTTGCATATTGAACTCAATTTGAATTTCGACTACCAAATACCAATATCAGACATATTTTGTTTGCGTGAAACAAAATTCCAAAATTTTAGTGTCAAAACTGTCATACATCAGTGTCAATAACTTTTGTTGACAGAAGAACAGTTGATAGAAGTTTCGAACATCAATGTATCAAATTTAAAATTGTTTAGTGTTTACGTCGCGGTCGGTGATCAGAGTTTGGACTTTGATCTTTTTTTATTCTAAAAGGTTTTATATTATCAACATAATTTATACTAATTAGATACTTGATACTTCCATTTTATTGATTTCATGTCCACATAGTCTAAAACAAGAAAATGGTGTTCCAATTAGCAAGATCTTTCGTGTTATGCAGACCGGCAAAAATAGCACCAGGTAACAACAATTCTTGCTTAATTAATCACTAGGGGTACCTGTATTGATCTAATGATGTAAATAAGGTTAATAAAACATACATATGTGACTTAAAAGCTTCTATAGAACCTGTATAAACAGATGTTAGCTTATAGCAAGACGCGTGTTCTTTACCGGTAATAACATATACTGAATAACAAGAAAAAGCAACAAAAAACCATTTTCGTAACAATAACTATTATAATTGGTCTGTTTTAGTCTAACTTTTCATTATAACACCAAAATTTTCTCATTTCCAGGTGCTTTATCAAGATTATATTCAACAGAAGTTCCACAGTTTGAGACATTAGCTGTGTCAGTGCCTAAAAAGAATGTTTTCCATGTTGAAATGAACAGGCCTAAACAACTTAATACATTTTCTATGACTATGTGGAAGTATGTATAATATTGTTAACCATGATTTACAATTACATTTATACACCTCAGGACTATTAAGTATCTAAATTCAGATGTTTTCATCTAAATAAGAGTCATGCTAGTAAGATATACTTTATAGTAAAATAAAGCCTTACGGGGCTCACAATTTCTTTGCCACATTTTCAGCATTTTTCATACATTGTTTATCAAAGAGAGAAAATTACTCACTAACAGGGATGTACCTATAATATTTACTAGTTAATGACTTTTTTACTGCATTTTATTAGTTAAATTATTACTGGCATCTAATAAAAAAAACATCTTAAGAATGAGTTCTAACCATATTTTATACTATGTTCCCCCTGAGCATATTTACAATAGGTTTGGATGTATTTAGTGTAAAGAAGTTGTATGTAAAGTGGTATTTTTCTTATTAGTTGACTTGTCTTTAGTTATGCATTTTAATTAATTAATTATTACAGGGAACTAAATGATTGTTTTTCTTCTTTGAGTGATAATTCTGAATGCAGAGTAATTGTTATATCTGGAAGAGGAAAACATTTTACTGGTGGTGAGCAAAATTTTTCTGTTAAGCAATGTAAAATCTCTTAAGGGTAAATATTCAAAAGCGAGTTTTGATTAGTGTTTATATTGTATGATTTTTTTTGAAGATTTCTTTTCAAATTTTTTAAATCTACAATAAACTGACATCCTTTTTAGGTATTGATTTTAAGAGTTTTCTTGAAGAAGGAACTAAATTAGATGACATAGAAGATGTTGGCAGACGAGCGCGAGCATTTGAGAAATTTATTACCAATTGTCAGGTAACTATTATTACATCTACCTAAAATAAATCCCAAAGAAACCTGTTATAAGAATATAAATATTTAATAAAATCGTTTATACACACACAAACAAACACACATACAAACATTGGTTTATACAGAGCTGTGTTGGCCTAGTGGCTTCAGTGTGCGACTCTCATACCTAAGGTCGTAGGTTCGATCCCCAGCTGTGCACCAATGGACTTTCTTTCTATGTGCGCATTTAACATTTGCTCGAACGGTGAAGGAAAACATCGTGATGAAATCGATATGTCTTAGACCCAAAAAGTCGACGGCATGTGTCAGGCACTGGAGGCTAATCACCTACTTGCCTATTAGATAAAAAAATTATCATGAAACAGAACAGAAATCTGAGGCCAAGACCTAAAGAGATTGTAGCGCCACTGATTTATAATTATTTTTTTGGGTTTACGCCAATGTTTGTAAAAATATGAATTTTTAACTCACTACATCTATGTTCACGCTATCTCTACCATGAGTTTAGAGTATAACTCTGTGCCAAACAATTGTTTTAGAAAAGTTACGATCGCTGGAGATCTGCAAAACTAGGATGTTTTTTTGTATGTATTTTAGGATAGCGTTTAAATCTTTGTCAAACTCATGGTACAGCTCAGACTGCGATGGTATGAGTCGAAGGACACAAAAAAGCATTTGCCGCCCTAGATCTAGCTTACTCTATTAATTTTATCATATCATAATTTCACCAACATCATCTTGATGGTTAGAGTTCTTCCACAATCCGTTTCACAAGGCATTTTCTTTTGCGAACTAGCGAACTGGAATCGATTCCCGGAGGGGGTCTTCCCTCAGAGATACGACCACCAAATGTTTAAAAATCGAGTGCACCTCCCTTAAAGGCCGGCAACGCACCCACTAAAAAAGGGTGTCTATGGGCTGCGAAGACTGGCCCTTTTGGTCGTCCCGCAAGCTCGTTTGCGCCTCTATTATATTAAAAAAAAATTTTTAGGCTTAACATAATTCGACAGTAATCTTAGTCTCAGTAATTTATATTTCTAATAATTGTAGTAAATATTATATATTTTATACAACAAATACTATATCTTTAAAATGGAAAATATATTTTATAGGATGGTATATCAGCCCTCGAAAACTGTGTGAAGCCAATTTTATCGGTTGTGCACAGTGCTTGCGTGGGCGCAGGAGTGGACCTGATCACAGCAGCTGATATGAGGTAAGAGAAATCTAATTTCTAGCAGCTTTATAGATTATGATATGACATATATATTTACGATGTATGTCTACCACATCTTATTTATTTTGACACTAAAGCGCGAACCCAATAATCAATCCACAATCTTCAATCATCAATCTGAGATCAGACCGTGACAGTCGATCGATCTCCTATCTGCATCCCAATAACCAAACCCTACGAAGACAATCCATGTTTGGCGACTGTTAAAATAATTAACTGTTGAAATCGAGCTTTCGTCACCTGTCATTTTCATACAAAGGTCTATCCATAGCTTTTATCGACAGATGGCTATTACAATCCGTCGATTGGTTATTTGCACATAATAAATTACAACATTTGGATTAAGATTACTATCTCAGATTGTTATGGATTGAGATAGGTTATTGGGTTCGGGCGTAAGGCGACCATAAAGGGAATTATTTTTTTAAATTTGAATATTACTTAATTTGAACATTGAATATTATAAATTAGGCTAATTTACTAACGAAGATGAAGACCATACTGTAACTGGTGTTATTGGCCACTTACAAATCTCTTAAGAGGAAGACACTGTTCATATGTTCTGGTTTTTTTTTATGTTAGGTAACAAGACCTTTAAGCCTTTTTTATGTTTAATTGCGTGTCACTTGTTATTCAAATATTTCACTTGTGTATTTAAATTAACAAGTGAAATATTCTTTAATGTATATATATGTCACCGTAAAATTGTAAACACCGTTAGATTGTAATCTATCTCGCGAGATTATAAACTGTCGAAAGATTGTGAACCTCAGCGTACTGCTTACAATTTAACGTATTATTATTCGGTAGTTATATGAAATTGTTGGGAAGTAAAATTAATCTGTAATTGACTAAAGAAGTTTGAATGATAACTAAGTTAGTGTAGTACAATCTAACGGTGTTTACAATTTTACGGTGACATATATAATTCACTATAACACTTTTTATTTTTGAGTAAATCACACTTGCCAAAACTAATCTCTGAAAAGTGAACCTTTGGTTTCTGTTTGTTCCACTTACCACTGCTTTGTACTTAACATTTAATATCAAATAAATTTAACTAACATTGATTGACAGATATTGTACTGAAGACTCATGGTTTCAAGTGAAAGAAGTGGATATCGGTCTAGCGGCTGATGTTGGCACTTTGCAACGATTGCCTAAGGTATTTTTTTTAAATTTTTAACACGCTTTTTGAGCCTTCTAATAGTTAAACGTAACTCACTGCAAAGTGTAGAAAATAGATTTGCGAGACGCGGACCCCATTTCGCCTACGAATATTGGAAATATTGAAAAAGTGGTCCAGTCCTCCAGCGAGTTCCCTAAAAAAGAAAACTAAACAAGTATGCGAGAATGTAAACATCATAATCAGGTCCCGCACCACAAGTGTCGGGGAGTTTTGTATAATATTGTAATAATAATAAAAAATACGGTACGCGCTCGTATTCTTAAAAGTCAAACTTAAGTCTAGCTTCAGCTGTTTTTCTATGTGAAGTTTGACATTAGACAGCGCTAAGGGGCCGTTTAAATATTACGTAAGCAGATTTACTGCAATTTATCCCCCACCTTCCTCTTGTCAGCAAAAGTAAGCAAAGCTCTCAAAAATAAAAGTACATAAACGTATTAATTTTTTGTAGTAATCCTCGAAAATGGATTTCATTTTCATGCCTAGACAATCTATGGGTAGTATGTGTAAAAAAGTAAATAATAATAATTTTTGTTTTAATGAATTAGAGGTTATGGGAAAATATATGTTTTGTTTACTTATATTCAATTATCATATTCCTAAACCTTACGTTAACTACTCACGAAACTAATTATATAAAATGATACGAGTTTTGAAGGTCTTGTCTATTTATAAAATCATAATTATTCATAAAGTAATAATTATTTGTATCGCCTCAATGTCATTCATATTTTTATAGGTAAATATCTGCTTCTTTCATCTTTCATCATGTTTTGAACGCTTATATCGACGACTTTGAGACGTGACGTGACGTTTGTTGAATGAGACGTGAGTTTGACGACTCATTGGTCTTGTGGTTAGTACCCCTGACTGCGAATCCATGGGTTCCGGGTTCGATCCCCGGCTGAGACGAACATCGATGTGATGAGCATTTGGTGTTGTGCTTAGGTCTTGGGTGTTTAAATATGTATTTATAAGTCTATCTCTCTATAATATGTATGTATATCCGTTGCCTAGTACCCATAACACAAGCTTCACCAGCTTAGCATGGGGCTAGGTCAATTGGTGTGAATTGTCTTTAAAAAAAAAAATCTAATTATTTTATTATAAATGTTTCAGGTAGTTGGCAACACTTCCACAGTACGTGAACTTATATACACAGCAAGGAAAGTGATGTCCAAAGAGGCGCTTGAATTGGGACTCGTCAGTAGAATATACCCCAATCAAGAGACGTGAGTTACTTACAACATTTTCTAATTAATATTATTTAATAACATAGTGGTGCTACAATGAGTCTTAAAGTGCAGTTTCTTTGATAACTTTCAAACCATATAGGTCATCAGTGCCTAACAAATGTCTTAAATTTTAGTAGACACGTTTTCCTTACGATATTTGCCTTCGCTGTGAGCATGTAAGTGTTAAATGCGCGAAATATTCTTCATTTTTTCGAAGTTACGAATAATCGTTATTAATATATCTAAAAAAATTGTTATTAAAAAATATTTTCTTCTATACTAAGCTCGCTCGTTTCATACTAAAGTCATAGCATTTAGTAGTAGTTGTTATATAGAATTCAGGGGGTAACTGATTATAAAAGTTCAGAACGCTTTCACATTTTTTTATTTTTTTATTATGGTTTAAGTAAACGCAGTAAAAAACCACTAAGGGGGAACCTGAAAGTCAACATCACAGCGCAAATGTCTTTAAATTATACTAAAGGTTAAAACGAATGGAGAAAGAGAGCCATAGACAGAGTCAGATGGAAAAAGCTGGAGGGGAGGAGCTGAAGGAAGCTAGAATATAGAATAACAAGCAAAAGAAAAAAAATATGTATAAAAATGTAAAATAATCTAAGCTGTGTATTATAATTTGTTTTGTCATGATTAGAAATTAAACGGGCTTTATTATTATTATTATTATTACATCTATCATAAATTTGTGGAAATTAGAAATTATAGATCTTATGAAAAGTATAATAAGTACAAAGAAATATTTTAATCTACACATAAAGAGTAAAACTTTGCATTTTTATTTATAACAAATAATCTAATTTATTTAAATTTAAATTTCAGAGCAATCAAAGAAGTATTAGAAATTGCTGATTCCATCGCCAAGAAGAGTCCCATCGCTGTACAGAACTCAAAGATCAACCTGGTCTACTCACAGAGCAGACCTAATAAGGATGGATTATATCATATCGTAAGTACTTATTTATACTTTATTGCACAAGAATTTAGAAACAATATATCGCTTGCCCCGGGGAACAAAAGTAAAAGCAATTTTTTTTACTAAATTACAGTTAGTACATAACATAAGGAAGTCAAAAATTACAAAACATTAAAACAGTCGTAATTGTGCTATAAACTTACTAAAAAAGACAGTAAGAGAAAAAAAAGTAAATGATAAAAACTAGTACTAAAAGTGTATAATACGTATTTGTTAGGGTTTAAATGCAGTATATTGGACCAGTACCATTTAAAGCCCCGTGATTCGCCGGCGGGAGATATCTTTCTTCATTTAAGAGGATTTCATGTCTACCAATCATTGTTGTGCCGAGATCGAACCCGGGCCCATTCTCTAGTACGAACCCAATTGGCTATAACCACCAAACCAAAAATAATTATCCAAAATTATCTACAAGAAATTCAAATATTAAACATATATTTTCAATAGGTATATACTTTAAAACAATTAATTGGATAGTCAATATTGACTCGGAACATACAGTTTAATTTATGTAAATAAAGTAATGAAGTTGCACTACATTTATATACTATAAGTTGAATAAAATATATATAATAAGTTAATATCATTGTGGTTTACGAGCGGTTTCTTTCAGACAAAGATTTGCTACAAAATAGTTTTCAAGCAATTTATAAGACGCGAGTTTGTTAATTGTCCCGCTAGATGGCGCTTATTTCAAACATTGGATGACCTAGCTTTTAAGTTCCTTAAAACCTTACCTTTTCAAGTAAGTATATAATATACATAAAAAACATCATTGTATTTCCAGAACCTAATCAACCAAGCGAGTTTACAAAGTGAAGACCCAAAGAGAGGTGCCATGGCTGCTGTTACCAAATCTGTTCCGGAATATGAAAATTTGTAATGGGGAATAGTTCACGGGGAAAATTTAAATTATTGTTGCTCTTGATGGGGAAATGTTCTTTACACATATATAAATTTAATAAATCAATGTTTTATATTTTTAAGTATACATTTAATAATTGTTTTTAATGTCAATTAATAAAAATAAATCCTATATGAAAAAATCCTGCCATTAGAATATAAACATATATATTTTAGCTGTTAAGTACAATTGTTTTATACTTATACATTTTATAAACCAAGTTCAACAGAAACAATAGAATAAATATATAATTTTATTTTGTGTTTTCTTAAAACAAAGTATTAAACTAAGCATCTAATTAATAGAGGTTTTATATGCGTATTGCAATTATTGTTATCTAGAACATAGAATTGAAACCTATTGTATCGTATTTAAAGATGTCGGATAAAAAATTGCATAATCGACGCTACAAACTCAAAAATTGTTCAATCGAGTCCTCTGACGTCATACACAACCTACGTCACTATTTTAACAAAGAAAATCAGGTAACCTACATTAAAGAGGCTTGCATTTCATGACCTGCCCGAATATAGAGCGTCTATTTATAGAACCAAGTGCTAGGGCCCTGCCTCATGCAACTGACCCGAAATTGGGCCACACTGCAATGATTTGACCTATTTATTTTTCAATGGTGCGCTGTATGAACGGAGGGGCCCGTTGCAAACCGTTTCATTCAGTAACCCTCGAAGCCTCGGATGCGATCTGACCTACTTTACGTTCGCATTCTATACCGGTGTAAAATACGCTTCCGGGATCTTTGAGATAAAATTTTGCAATAATTTATCACGAAAACAATTGTCGAGAAACCCTTACTGAGAAAAGATAATTGGTTTTAACATAACTCTCATAATCCTCGTGTAGTGTCGAATTATTCAAATAATTTTAAAAAACCGCGGTTCAGTGAACTTAGGTCAAGTAACTACGTCATTGGCTAAACTCTAGAATACTGCGCTGTGATTGGTAGATATTGCAGGCGTGTTGGAAACAACCAATAGCATCGCGTCCCTTGAGATATTGCACGATTCCCGCGCCACCTGTCGCACAAGCACGCTGAATTCATTGAAAACCCGCCCGGACTGTCATCGACGCACGCGTATTGAGGCCCAACAAAGGGCCGAAATATTACTCGTTCACAAGTAAATCTGATGTATTTATGTCATAAAAATGGTGAAATCTGTGAAGTGGCGAGTAGAAATTAGGATATTCGACGTGTCGAATCATGACCGAGGCATCTGAGAAGTGAGTTTTGCTTGTAATATTCAATTTATCGTGTTCTATGTCGCGCCCTGCGGAGTAGGCAGGGCCCTTGCCCGGCCATTTTTGGCCCTTAAACCTATCCATTGATAATTATTTCCCCTATAGCACCTCTGTATTGCTATAACAAAGCTATCTAACCCGAGAAAACACCTACAACAATATAAAATTAATTTGAAACATAGAAGACCGCCGCCCTTATATGACCCTGTACAGCTATAATCAATGAGTGTTATTTCATTCATTGTAAAGTACATGAAGCTTTCGGGGTCATCCTAAGCCAGCTCGAATGAAGCTGTTTCTGAATGAACTGTTCTTTATGCGAATTGCAATTTAAGTGATTGAATACATATAAATTTATTTTTTCCGCGAAATTATAGCACACAGTGTCAAGATAAAGTGTAGGAGCTTACGAATTGTGACGTTTACATATTTTCTATATAGGATCTTATTAAAATTAGATCTATCTCACACAAATACTTTACTTAATTACGACAATGGTTTTTTTTTAACACACTTTAAAAATATAATCATGAACAAGCAATAATAAAAAAATCGTGTTTATTTCAATTCTTGTCATCATTAATTATCTTCTACAATGATAAATTATTATTCTTGACTACAGTCAACTAGATAATTATTTAATACAGTAGACAGGAAGTGTCAAATTGCCTCAGCACTTGACCGTTTGTGAACTATGAACCAGCAGCTAACTAAGCAGATTGGTAATGTTTAAAAATGCTCAAATATATTGAGTATTTTTTTTTGAGCTAGAAATAAACCAAGTACAAAACATCCAAATATTTAATTAAAGCATTAATCAATATATAACTTTTATTGTATTGTTCTTAAAATTATAAAATAAATAAGGCCATAATAACTAAAAACAGTTATGACACTTATGACTTGTGACTTACATATTATATAGATTCAATAAATGGTACTACACATACCTATACCCTGGTCATCCTTCTGGTTTTCATTTCTAGTGTCAGCAATTGTGTTAGGCTACTAGACATAAAACTAAAGTAGACCTAATAAACACTTTAACTTGTTTACCTTGTTCTATTTCCAAAAATGGACCATCAATTTGCCCATTAGTTGTGTGTATCTTATGTAATTAAAAAGAAATACTAAACAAACGAAGAATACAGATATAAAAATATCAAATAGAAGATATACATTATCAAAACTGACGTTTTTGAGTGAAACAAACAGAAGCTTAGTTAAAAACCTTTACTAAATAATCATAAGATAAAGTTTTTAATTTCTTTATAATAAAAAAAATCTTGATAAGATATAACAAAAGAATATACATTGGTTTAAGTTTGTTATATTTGTATGAATGGCACAAGTTGATTTTTTTTTATGAGACAGGAGGCAACCGAGTAGGTTATTAGAATTATGTGATTACCGCTGTCCATTAACACCTGCAAGGTGGTGCTTTGGTGGTCCTAGTAATTTTGTTGACTTATATCTTAAAAGCTTTGTAGTTATGTTAACCTTAAGTTGCATTTTGCTTTTATATATATTAAATGTTGTTTATCCTGCATTGCATATTCTTATTCCACTAATGTGGATTATGTTTCAATAATTCCTTTACAAAAAGCCAGTCTTCTATACCTACTATATCGAAATAATTTCGTTTGGAACCGAATGCTGTGCTGGTTTAACGCTGTCAGTGATACTAACTAAGCCACTAAAAGTAGTAATAGACATAAATTATATGTGAATAATAGAATATAGCAAGCGTTCAAAACTTCTGCCAATAAATGTCATATGCTAAACAAAGTACGAAATATTATCATCGCGTTACACCTAATTCTTTCATATGGCTGCAACAATAACTACATAGTATAGACAATTATCTGTTAATGTACTGAGAATTTTCAATCTTCGGTCATTTGTTCAGCTTACACCACAATTTCACTATAGTTCTAAGCTATTAAAGATGATTTTTGTTCATTCATCAATAAGCTCTCATACCTGTAGAAAGACAAGTTAATATGAAAACTGACTCTCCTTATAATGGGACGGGTGACACCGTTTTGATATTACGTTCGACGTATATATTATATACGTCAAGTACAGCCCTGCGATTCTGTAACTCACTTTTCGAACTCACACAGCGGTTTTCGCATCGGCGGTCGCTCTCAAATCAGTCGTGAAGCAGTCATTTTATGATTTGGAATTCTGAAAAGGTGGGAACTTGTAGTTTATTGTTTATCAGAATGCCAAATCATAAAATGACTGCTTCACGACTGATTTGAGAGCGACCGCCGATGCAAAAACCGCTGTGTGAGTTCGAAAAGTGAGTTACAGAATCGCAGGGCAGATATTTCTCTCTATCATTCTGTGTGCTGAGAATTCGCGGCCTGATGTTCATAATTTAAAGTTTACACTTTACCGCATACACGCGTTTAATAACATGTGCACGTTGTTGTTGTATAATTTCAAAATAAATACATACAATTTTTAATAATCAAGTTTAGCATGGTTAATTGGCATTGAAACATTTGATCATTTCAGAATATCAATGATGATAAAAGAGTGTTGATGATGTAACTATACGTTTCAGTGTGTGCGTGGTGCGTGTTCGTGCGCAAGTAATGTGTCGCGACGAGGGCACTGGCGGATGGGTGGCGCTCAGTGGCGGTGGCCTCGCCGATGTCATGGTGGGCCGCCGCTCGGGACACTTCGTTACTGGTAAAATACATTTTAATGTGACAGAAATAAATTAAATAATGTCAAAGAATTATGTCAGAAATAAAAAAAAAATGTAAGGCCTAATGTCGGCCTTTGAACATGTGCCCACAATTCATATCGTAAGCGCTTGATCGTGAAACACTAGAAGTCGAAGTGACGCGCATTACCTCAATTTTTCTTTTTCTGATATTGGTTGCCTGGAAGAGATCGCTCGAAAGCGACAAGGCCGCCATTTGCAGTATTTAGTTAATTATTTTAATTGTACTACTATTTCTGTATTACAAGTGTTAATAAATAAAAAAAATTTTACATTTAAAACACATTGTCAAGTTATATTATTTATAGGCTGACAAAAAATAATCTTTTTCAAAATAATGAGCGACAGTTAAAAGAAAAATAACGCATGCTACGAGTCATGGAATTTTAATAATGAATGAAAATAATCTTAAAGAACTATGCTAATATTATATTGAATGACAGGCATACCCGATGCGGCCTGCGAGAGCAGCAGCGACGCACCGACGCCAATGTTGCCCTACGAGTATTACATTCACGGGAAACGAATCAGCGACAATACGGTGAGATTCTATGTTACCAATTATCGCCCGAACCCATTAATCAATCCACAATCTCAGATTGAAAACCATCTGAGATCAGACCGTGACAGTCGATCGATCTCCTATCTGCATCCCAATGACCAAACCCTACGAAGACAATCCATTTTTGGCGAAGGATAAAATGCTCTTTGTCGTTCCATTTTACCGAGTTTTCACTCATATTTGATAATCAATGTAAACCAAATAAAGTAAATAAAACCGTACAAATAACATTATAAAAAACATGTCTATGTTTAAAACATAACAAGCAGTTTTTTAATTATTTAAACTGGAATATATCAACATATAGATTCCTAAATCCTAGCCACAAGGCTAGTACGTAATAATAATTAAGGCTCATTTATTCCTTGAAAGATTCACACAAAATACACACACTTTTATACAAATTAAATATTTTTTTAAGCATATCTTAAAGTGTATAAGCCTCTTGCTCTATCCCTCTAGTACCTACTCAAATAAAAACCAACACTGGTAATATCTAATAATACAAACTATATCGCGGCTTAACTGAATAGTACTAGAGTAATTTAACACCATAAAAAATATGATCAGGAGTATTTGCTAAAATTCCAAAATGGCTTACAACTTGACAGCCAACAAAAAAAAAATGTCACAAAACTATCTACTTTCCAGTCATATATATGTATATATTTATATGTGAGTAAAATTGTTGGTATATAACGAAAGTAGCCAGTGTAAGTTAAGGCTCTTCACAAACGCATCTCCAGCCAGAATGTAATGTCGTCGTTTCACAACTGAGCGTTTTTCAACGCAGTTTTTGCCGCGCACCACCACTATGTGGAAGCTGCCCACTGAAGTATTTCCGAACCATTTCGACTTAGGGTCTTTCAAGAAAAGAGCGTACCAATTCTTAAAAGGCCAGCAACGCACTCTCTGGCATTGAGTGTCATGGGCTGCTGTATTAATTAACATGAGGTGAGCCTCCTGCCCGTTTGCCCCGTTCTATAAAAAAACATTCAACGTAGTCTTTAAGTCTACGGAATATCCCGTGTATGTATAAAATGGCCCTCTTTAAAACCGTTCCAATTGATTAATAATGGCTGACCTCCGCTTATACCGCGTGGGCCGTACATCAAATTAACGTTACATAAGACATGACTAACTCAAAATGTATAGATTAAAAAATGGTTACGTTGTTTAGCATGCTTTATAGCCAAACTGTTGTCTACTCTAAAGGCCGATTTACATTATCTTCGTGTTTAGGAGAGTGCTTTAGTACAACTTGAAAGGCAAGTTCTTTAGCGTAGCGTTTACTAAAGCAAGTAGCGTTTACATGTTTCAACTAAAGTACTATCCTAAACACTAAGATAATGTAAATCGGCCTTAAGGGTTACTAAAGGTGTTTGACCAGTGCATTGCTACACGGAAGTACCTTTTATGGGCTCTTACGTACGTCTTTGACCCAGCGGTCTGTCGGTCAACATACATATATACAAATTTATGTATTATCATTTATCTTCGTTCCGAGGAATCGAATTCGATTTGCGAAACCTCTTAGCCACTATGCTCTGTGTGTATATATATATATTTGTTTTGTAATTGTGTAAGTTTACATGTGTAATTTTATTTGTTACAATTAATTATGCACTTTTGTACTTAACCCTAAGTATTTTTCCTTACTAGGGTTGCCTGGTAGTCGCATGTCAGCGATAAGACCGCCCATTGCGTCCTTAAGTTATGTTATCTGTATATGTACCAAATATGTAACACAACAAAGTGTTAATAAATAAATAAAACTGTAATAGATAGTCTATTACGCTCCTTATAAAGTTATACACATACACATTTAATATAATTCAAAATCAACAAAAAACGTGAATTAGTATTAAAATATATTTTTTAAATTTTCAGGTGGTCCTCGAATGCACGATACAGAAAGACTTCCAGTACCACAAAGTGATGCCAACATTCCACCACTGGCTCACTGAGGAGAAACGTTTCGGCCTCACCTTTCAAACGGCGGCAGATGCAAGGGCCTTCGATAAAGGCGTACGAACCGCACTAGAAGAATTGTTAGACGGTAAGATGCTAAGATTTCAGAGTCAAATCATTTATTTCAATTAGACCACCTAATATGGCACTTTTGAACGTCAAATAAAATATAAAGAAGATTCTAGTTGCCCCTTCCAAAAGGTAGTTTCGTGTGGAGAAGAATGGGCAAGAAACTCCACACTCGTTTAAAATAGGTTTACAATATTTCGTTTACATTAGTTAAATATGTGAAGACCGTAGAATACATTAAAGAGTAATAAAAATAATATAAAAAAACACAATAAAACCGTGTGTGTGTGTAAAATAACGTTTAACTAAATCAAAGACTTAGCAGAAGAGTACTCCTCAATATGCTAAGTATGACTTTCGTATGTTAAATCACGTTTACTCGCGACTCTTCTTTAGAATCTCAAGAAGAACTCTCCTTGAAAGATGTGACCTTAAAAATCAGTCATCACTTCCTTTTTCGGAATTAATTCAGTATCTGCGCAATAAAGCTATGAAGATACTTCCCATCAATATACTTTACGCTATCTTCTCTCAAATCACTTTTTAAGAATTACTTGTCTGAAATTATCGTGATTTGTATGTTATAATTAGTAGTACATAGTAATTTTTTAATCTCCCAGTTGATTTAATATTCCATACCAGTGTTTTACATAATTCACTAACAAGGGATTATTTCTGACGGCTACCTGTTGTCCTCCTAATTAAAGTTTTATTATCATTTGTTTTTCATAGATAAAAATAAATGTTTATTCGTTACAAATACAAATCTTTTCTCTTTATAATGCGTACAACGAAGTGAAAATAAATATGTGAATAAGAAATGATGAATGTCAAAGTTACGACACTGGTTACATTATATATAATGATTTTCTAAATTTATATTTAACTAGCTGATCCGGCAAACGTCGTTTTGCCATGTTTATCATTTTTAGATTAAATGTTGTCCGATTCTCAGTTATACCCAATATGCACACAGAATTTCATGAGAATCGGTCAAGCCGTTTTGGAGGAGTTTAACCACAAACACTGCGACACGAGAATTTTATATATTAGATTTTATTTCATTTCATACCGTTAAACTATAATATACAAGTTAATGGAATGTATATTTTAACTAAAAACTACATTTAAGTTTATTTTGGTCCTTTGAAATTACTCCATATCTCTACCAGAGTATCATAAATAGCTTGTATGGATTAAAAATGTTTAATACGCTTAGACGTGAACTAATTTATCTAATGTGCTTTCTTTTGCTTCCCTTCTACCGTATACTGGATTCCTACACGGTGAGTTATACATACATTCATAAATTTGAATTACATAGTGGTAAACTGTCGCCTGAAATATGGTATACAGGCACAAAAATTCGACGATTAACCTATCTCAATCCATAATCCACCGTCTGTGATAGTAATCTTAATCCAAATGTTGTAACAAGTGTGCCAATAACCAATCGACGGATTGTAATAGCCATCTGTCGATACGAGCTATCCATGGGAGGTCGTATCGATGTCTGTGGATAGACCTTTAAACAATAATAAAAACTGTTTGTTACGTTTTAAACATACACATGTATATTTTAATGTTATTTGTACGGTTTTATTTACTTTATTTGGTTTACATTGATTATTAAATATGACTGAAAACTAGGTAAAATGGAACGACAAAGAGCATTTTATCCGTCGCCAAAAATGTCTTCGTAGGGTTTGGTTATTGGGATGCCGATAGGAGATCTATCGACTATCACGGTCTGATCTCAAAATGTTTTTAAACATTGATTGTGGATTGATTATTGGGTTCGGGCGTAAGTGTATTTACAGAAAAAAATATATGTTTTTTGTTGGGTTACAACCGGCTGCTGAGTTTAAAATTTCAATTTCTCCTTTTCAGGTCTGGGCGGCTCGTGGCCATCACACTATTCTTACAAACAACGAAATCTAGAACGAAAAGATGATGACGAAGAAAATAATATATTTGAGGTAGGTCTATTTAAAAAAAATAAAGATAATATTTATTATATTTTTTTATTATGAAAATTGTAACTCTCCAGATTAGTAGAAAAAAAATTGAGGGTTTGAAAGTGTTTTCATTTTCAATTTATGTTTCCAGTGTCTGAATCTTCCAACGGACTCGCGTTCCAGCTCTGAAAACTCTACAGCCAGTCGTGTTCGACGAAATGACGATCTACAAACGCCTATTCTATCAGCTATTACTCTTCCAAGACACCCTTTATCAGGTAACATGCTAGATGAAACTGGAATGTTGTTAATTGTCAACAGGTTTTTTGAAGTTATACTTCTTAAGGCGCGTTATGAAAAATTAATGAGAGTGAAATTTTACGATGCGCGCGCACCGTGACACAAAATTAACAGAATGAACTTGCCCACGGAAGATGCTACGGCATTGGACATAATTTAAAAACAACATTCGAATAATAACAGAATTTATGTTACACTTAATGTAAGAGAATAATAATATTTATTTATTTAATTTTTCAAATATAAACTGAACTCTATTGACTATAATGACTCCTTTTCCAGTCTTTGATTATTTAATTGTAATTAATTATTTTCATGCAATCAAAAACTATTTTGAATAATGCCAAAGAAGTATAACTTCTTACACGCGTACAATAAGTACACGCACCCTTTTTTTTTCTTTGTAGCTTTTATAGTCAAGTCACATTAAAAAGTAACTGTGTACCCCGCTTAGTGGATTATGAATATGCAATTGTAATTGCATATTAAAGTGCCTTTCAATATGAATAAAATCAATAATTTTCCATTTTTTATTTTCAGAATCTCTGAAACAATACGAGTCTCAATTCGCGGACAAAGTCGTTGAGGACGACTCGGATAGATGCCCTTACGTACAACTTTCTGCCGTGAGTATTATTTACGAAATACAAACACTAAATACATATATATTGTTAATTGTAAACAAAATTAATTTCATAATTAAAAAGCAAATTTCATACTGTATGTTGTTTTTAAATGTATAACTTATTCCCCTATTAGGTTCACGAGTATACGTATCCGCAAGTGGGATCTGGTGGTATTATTACTTCAGAGAAATCCTCGCCTAACACCAAGCCGGCATTGATGAAGAGAGATTCTGGTAATTAATATATCTACTCAAAGTATTCCTAATATATATAACTCAAATAATATGAAAAAGTAACATTTTTAAAATTCAACAATATGTCTATATAAAAAAGATTAAAGAATGAGAAATGGCGCTGTTTTTTAAATTTAATAACCATTACGTACCCTATTTTTACTTTGAACGCCAACTGTAGATATTTGACTTCAAAAACTACATTGATTTCAGAAAAACACAAAAAATGTGTTATTGTTGGTATGAAATTATATTTTAAATTAACAATGTTTATATTATGACGGCTCATTGGTCTAGTGGTTAGTATCCCTGACTGCGAATCCATGGGTCACAGGTTCGATTCCCGGCTGAGACAAGTATCGATGTGATGAGCATTTGGTGTTGTGCTTGACCTAAGCACAACACCAAATGCTTTAGGTGCTTTAGCTGTTTAAATATGTATTTATATATGTTAGGTCTATCTATGTATAATATGTATGTATATCCGTTGCCTAGTACCCATAACACAAGCTTCACCAGCTTAGCATGGGACTAGGTCAATTGGCGTGAATTGTCCAATTAAAAAAAAAAATAGATTGATTGGGTTTTTACAAAGAAATAAATAAAATAATAACTTAACTATAATAGAAGCTAAAACTTTGCTATCCAAAAACTGATTTATTTTAGAAATGTGTTCTTTTTTCAGGATCTATAAAGAAATGCAGTTACAGCGGGCCTCCACCTTTGCCTGATAAGAAACCTGCCGAGACGTTTCAAGCTAGACTTAAGTGCAGGTAAATTGATAGATATTGCCTGGCCTTTATTAATAATAATTATGGAAATGACTCTGGTTACTACACGGACCACACATTTCTGTTTTTTTTTCTGACAATCTGGCATTATGTATACGAGTAGATTTAAAAGACTTCTACTTACTTTACTATATATTTTAGTTATAATTATGTACTAGCTGCCCCCGCGAACTTCTTTTCGCCTTAATATGATTTTAGCTAACCTTTTTAGTAGCTACATACAATTTTATTTTTCTCCAAAAAAACCTTTCTCAGGTCAGCCGTCTTAGAAATGATTTCATTATGAAGTAAATGTTAAATTGTGTACATAATATATTACAAGATTAACTAAGTACCATTTATTTTGTTATCTGTGCGATAATTTTATTTATATGCGTAGTTTTGTCAACAGATTGCACCACATGCTGTTTGCATTCGTAAAATTAATTAATTAATTTCTTGTTATTCTATAACTTATCCGATATTTAATTACTTATTATGCTATTCGGAGCGAAATCCACCAAAAAAGAGATAACTAACATCGTTCCAGCCGATCTTGAGTTATTAGTGGTATAATTAACACGTCTTTTATTTATATTTAGATTAATTTCTTCGACTATTTGTATATTTTACTATGTGCAATAATTGTAAATGATTCAACATAAAATGTCATACATACATTTGCCTATACATAGTTAAGATTTTTTAATTCCTAACCTTTTGAAAATTGTATATAATTCAATAGTATTAGTATTTGGAAAGTTTTTAATTTTTTTTTTAAACCATACATTTATTTATATAGAGGTCACATACTATTTGACTATTACAATTATTAATACAAGTTTTTTTATGTACAGAAACATTTATTGAGTATATAATAAATTGCAGACACTGTCACGAGTGGTATCTTGAGAGCGCCAATAGAAACGGTGCGTGTGAATACGCCCCCGATTGCTTCAAAACTTGCGTCGATCGCGTCAGCTGTATACAATGTGCTCAGGTAAAATTAGTTTTATTTTTAAATATTTTTTTATATAAAATATATATGTGTTGTGTAAGACTGGTAAGAAAAAGAGAAGAGAAAAATCTGCAGCTTTGAGGAAACTTAACAGCTTATCTTACCTTCTACCAATTTTTTTCAAACAAAAATTTTAGGTTTAATGCCCAGAAGACGGAGTAGATACCCTGAAAACGCATTATTAATTAAAAATGCTGATATCGATCACCTAAAAGCCTACAAAGAAAGCAAAAATTAAACCGACTTCGATTACCGTTAAAGGGGCGTTCAAGTATTACGCAATTTTTTTTTTTAAATTTCCCCTGTGTAACGCGCCGTAACGTTTTTCTGTACCCAAGTATAATAAAACGTTTCGTGACCACCTAGTGTCTCTTTATAGGTAACAGTTAACATTATGTGGTGTAAAGTACTGGAAAGTCGAAAATAATATTAACAATAACGCGTAATTCAATCCCCGCCCCGCATCGTAACGTTTTACAAAAGGACCCCCCCCCCCCCCCCAAATTTGTTACGTAATACTTGAACGCTCCCTTACTGAAAAAAAAATATTGGAAGATACCAGAATCATCTCGCTACGATTTAGTATCAAAGAAATGTGTGTACAAACCACAAATACGACATTTAGTACACATACTAGAAAGCTTTGGAGAATCATATTACTATTATTAATTCCCACAATTTTTTTAAATACGGTTATTAATGACAATTAAAAAAGGTATATCCTTCCCATACCTGATCAATAACAGCATAGACATACATAGTACAAATCTACTTTTCAGTGCATGCTGTACCACTGTATGTCGGATTCAGAAGGTGACTTCGCGATGCATCCCTGCGCTTGCACCGGACCAGACGAAAACTGCGCTAAGAGGTTAACATTTTATAATACTTCATAAATTAGTATAAAAGGCATTTATTTCTATTTTTGGGAACATTCTTAAAATGTGCGTAACCAGCAGCTACTAAAGCATGGTTTTACATGCTTAGTAAGATACTTGTTAGTGTAATAGACAGAAGTCTTACAATATCGCATGCAATAATAATAAATATTATTTATGGTATAAATTCTTATTTGATATAAAATTAACATCTTGAGAGTTAAAATAAAAAGAATAAAAAAAAAAAGCATGAAAAAGACCAATAAAATCCTAATCTTAATTGAATAATTGTATTTTTCAATTGATCAACCGTTGAAACATACAATTATTTTAGATTTTTCCCTACAGTAGTTATTATTAAATTCCTTTATTAATGTGGTTCATAATGTAATGTAGTAAAATCATATTGACTTTAGACCAATGTTAGTATAAAAAGCAACTGAGTATATTTTCAGATGGATCGGCATTACTCTTCTAAGTCTTGTGGTACCTTGTCTATGGTGTTATTTGCCGCTGCGTTGCGTACACAAAGCGGCCAGGTCTGCACGAATAGCTGGAGGGGCCCACGCCCCAATGAGGAAATAGCATATGATCTATCGTAACAAGTGAAATGTGAAGTTAATAAGTGCAGTGTAAAATCAAGAAGTGTTCTAGCATTGGTCAAGTGAAAAGATCTATAACTACAATCATCTAAGTTGCTAGTGAAACTAGTGTTTGTTTTAAAGCAATAGTTTAACAGTGTTTAAACCGAGATCTCAGTCGGCCGGTTCTGGCCTAGTCCAAACTTGGCCAAGCTGAGCCAAAAATAGCGGTTCAAGTTTTATATAGATAATATTTGGTGGGCAATGACCGATGGGACTTCAGTGCAAAAGACTTAAAAGCTGTTTTAGACTCGAAAGGAAAAATTTTATACCACTCAATCGATGTGTGTGACAAGTTGTAATGGGTCTCTCTTTTTGTCTTCGTAAAATAAAGTTTATGCCAGAAGTTAATGTGAATTAGACGTACCAAGGAAATGTGAAATATATGTATTGATTTCTGAAATCAACTTAGTTTTAAAACAATGAAATATTGAGTGATAAAAATCACTCGCAACGACTATATTGTTTATTTACATACAATCAATATTTACAAAAACGATTTGAACAAAGATATGTATAAAAACGTATTTAAAATCATGTTTTGAAATTGTTCCTAATTTTCAGAATTGAATTAAATAGGGATGTAATATTTCCGTTACTTATACGGTAAATGATATTTTTTGTATTTTTACCTACCCACATAAAGTATTTACAAGTACCTGCAATTATCGTAAAAGAAAATGTCTATACATAAGAGGTATTCATATACTTTATTCAATAGTATTTTACTTTTAGACAAATACTTAAATTCATAATTTATATTATAGCCGTTTCCATGACAAACTATGAACATGACAAAAATTTGATATTTTTGAGTACTTTTTACTCAAACAAATTCATACTCGAATTTTTTTCTTATTAAATGTTGAATTATAAGTAATACTTGATATAGTGGTGACAAAACATAATGTTGCCAGCTTAATAAGATTAATAATATTTCTGTTTGCATATAGAAGTGATTTATTACTTTCCAAGAAAGAATTTTGATTAAGGGTCTTCCACAGTGCAGTTACTTTTTTTATTAGACATGCAGAATTATTTCTATTACATGTGTTGCTTTGTTAATGCATTTTAAATGGCTTTAAATTTAATCTGGTTGTAAGTTCAGCATATTTTTGAAGATTGTTTTAACTATATGTTGGTTATATGGATGTTATCTTTTGCTTGTTCTATTTATAATACTGGCCATTTGACCAAAATTGCTGTGCTTTGGATGTAATGTTGGCCAATACTTGGTTTGGTGATACAATTTTGATCAAATGTGTCAGCAAGCGTTATTGTATGATATATAAAGTCATGCTATCTCCTTCTAATTGATTACTTTAAAATGAGATACCATGATTTTTCTTAGTAATGTAATTAATGTTGAAATGTTAACATAATTCAACATATCTTCGCAACCTGTCTTGTGTTACAAACATCACATTTTATTGTTAGTATTTTTTACTAATAATAGGCCGTTAGTTAATAAAATCTGCTATATTTTTGTCTTGATTCGGAGAAAAACGTACAAAAGTTTTAATTTATAGAAATACGGGTAGGATCGTTACCTAGCATTTTATCTTTTTGCTTAAAATATTTTTGAATATTAAAACGTAATGTCACTGGCAAGAAATTTAGATATAATATTTTAATGTTATAACAATTAAATGTTAAGGATTATTAATCATTATTATTATATAATCTTTAATCTGATCTAGTCTTCAATTTGAAGTGTAATCAGTATTTTTTAAATTCCTTTAAAATTCAGTTAAAAATCGACCAATGATTTTTCTAATGGTACAAAATAAGTTCAGGTTGGGTTGGATTTCTATGCTTGTCTACATAAAATAATAAAAAAATGTATTTAAAGTGTAAAAATAAAAATATGAAAACCACCGTGTTTTGCGAGGGTGGGCTCACTCGTGGATTACCGCGGATTTCGTATTTCGATTCGCCGCCATAATTGGTATTATGACAGCGATGACAGGACCGAATCTTGTTGCCATATTATGAAAGTGAAAATTGTCTATGGTCGCCAGCTTATATTTCCAACCGTTAAACACCTAAACTTTTTTCGTCCATTTTCATTTAATTATTCGTAAGTAATATAAATTCGTAAATAATCTAACTTATGTAAGGAAAATGTATTTTAAATGTTTTTTAATTAACAATACATATTATATACTACATCAGTTTCGAATCTTAAAAAATTTAGATATATAAAGAGACTTTAATTTGTAGAATAAGTATAAATTATGTGTGTTTAGTGTCTATATGAATAAATGTCACATAATTAATGTAAACCAAAGTTTGTCTGATGTGTGGACCCTTACAGGGTTAATAATGTATGATGTCATACAAAATATTGAATAAATAATCATTCAAATAACGGCTTTTATTATAAAAATCTCTGAATTATGTAAGAAATTGTTATTATTATTTATCAGGTGACTGCATTATGAAATAAACAAGATATTGAGGATAAACTTTGTTAAAACTATTTTGTCTTGTATTGAAAGGCAGATAAATTAAAATAAAACTTTATTTTATAAATAATATCCTGCGTCGTAAGTAATCAAATAAACTAATTTTCAAATCAACTCCAAAGTTAACAAACATGTACATATTCATTTTAACAATTTACCTTATTTAAAATTGACTTAAAATGCATTTTTAAATGAATCGATCATTATATATATCTAAAATTATTTACAATTAAATTTAGATTTTAGCGCGAAACATTTAATTCTAAGATTTCATAATCTGTATAATCATTCAAATTTAATGGAAGTTACTGTTTAATTCATCTCATTAAAAAGTAAAAGAGAATAGAACCTAATAAAATGGCGATAGCACTATGGCGCGCTGCGTTTGACGTATCGAGTCTTTCAAAAATGTGCGCTTTTGTTATATTGAATGCCTCTTCTTTTTGTGGTTCCTCTAAAGTCGGCGTTATATCTGTTTCTTCATAAGATGGCAATGTTCTACCAACTGAAAAATAAAAAATATATAATTTTATGTGTTAAAACTAACAATAAGGGTCTGTTTCACAATGGATGGATAAAGTACCAAATAGCTATGCAACACATAAATTATTTGGAAGATAAATTGTGCTATTTGACATTTCATCGGACTCATAAGTTTTGATGGACTTTATGTGACGAATAGCGCTATCTGACAGTCGTGAAACGCAACAATAGTGTTTATCCTACCAATAAGTAATAAGTAGCTTATTTGGAACATATGTAGAACTTATCCGTACATTGTGAAACAGACCCTTAGACTCACTATCAGCAGACCATCACACCTTAGAATTTATGTTATGAGGCTAACAAAATACTTTTGGTTATAATATTACCACAGTGTGTCGCTGCAGAATTTTATTTGTTAAAATAATATACAATGACTATTTTAATACGTACATCCTGGCTCAGTCGCAAAATGTAGAGTTGCTGAGGGCTTACTCCAACCAAATCTAAAAAACAAAACATGACTTAGTGTTGCCGTTGTCTAAGACAAAATCTGTTTAGTTTTTGTAGCTCTTTAAATATAATCAACATAAAGTTGCCAGTCAAATTAATAAATGAAAGATTAAACTTGCAAACGGCAACCCCCTATCAACTTTTTAAACGGTATTTAATATTGATGAATACCTGTTTCTCGAAGTAACTATCGCTTCGTAAACTGTGGACGGAGTTAAACCACGCACCATATACGAAGCACTATGAATCGGACCTAAAAATTAATAAACTAAACAACTCAAACAAAATTAAAAACTTATTAAACTATTCGTACATTTTCTTAAAGGATATTATATCATACTACAAGCATTAGTACATAATATTTGTTTACAAAAAATCCATTTTACCATCACTTGAATCGCCCGGAACAACGATTTTGCTCCACAGATTAGCGGGAGCGTTAGTTGTGAACGCATCGGGCTCTGTTGTTGATAGTCGTCCGTAGTATGGCCGCAGCCATAAGTTATATTCTGAAAGTACCGTCACATTAAAACATTCAACATGTCAAAATTAAAAACTAGTAAATTACAGACACATAAGTGTATTACTGACCTCCAACTTTAGGATTTACCTATATTACACATACACACACACAACATTTCATAAACAATATATCTATTATAAATTTTACGAATGTGAAGAATCTATAACCTATATACATATATATATATTCATGACCACGGATCTTCAACTGCTACCTTGCCGCTTTAGATCACCATGCATTTGGTTATGGGATCTTTATATGTGATAAAGTAAGATTAATGGAACAGGTAGAATAGCTATACAAACATAATATTAACTAACTAAATTAATAATTGTTTAAAAAAACTAAAAAACACGCTTTTAAAGCACATCAAATTAAAAAGTGAAAAATAATTCCTAATTTAGGCTGAAAATGGTAATGAACAAAAAATACTGGTATTATTGTGAAAAAGCGTGGGTTGCTCTATAGACGAAAAATATGGTGTTTTTTAGTTTTTTTAACTATTTTTTTTTTTCGGATTATTGCATTGTCATCGATCTTTGACAGGTGCGCAAAATTTAAATAAAATCTATCCGTTTGAAGTGGGTTAAAATCGATTCCGAAGGAGTCGGTTACATACATACAGGTGAAGCTAATATAAAGCGTGTAAAAATACGTAAATTCCTACAAACTTACCAATAATGGAAGAGTATGAATCGACCTCCCAGAAGAGAGTATATGTAACTGGGGTTGGTTTGTTTAACGAAGAATCCACTTTGAACGATGCCACGTTCGGGACACCTAAAGAAATATTTAAATAACTTTGCCTTAATAAGTGTTAGTCCGATTTTCCTAAAATTTGCATTCGTATCATTAAGCCAAGCTTCTAGAAATAATGAGCGGTAAGCGTGTTAAATGAAGACAATACTATGGTGCGTTTCGTTTGATTGTGATTGGTCTAACTGAAAGACGACGTTGCTTGGTCGGCATTTTTCCTTTACTTCCTATTAGGTGAAATTATGAATTTAGACAAGGTTTTTGAAATGAAACTTCTTTAGAATCGTGGTGATTTCAAACCGGATGCAACGGAAAAAGCGACAGTAAAAAGAGACAGACACATAAATTAATAGGATTTGGCGTGGGAGAGAGTGAGATAGGAGGCATTATACAGTGTATAAACTTTAAATTAGTGTGTATTTGATCATTTTCTGAAATAAAAAAAACAGATGTGAAAAAAATTAAATAAGTAAGTCAAGTAGGTAGTTCAATTATTAAATTAGATGAAATTTATCAATTTTATTTACATAATATCATTAATTATAGAAACTTTTTGAAGTGAAAACTTCTTACTACCTTAATTTAAAATTTTATTAATTTAAAGTTTATACACTGTATAATGCTTCCTATCTCATTTTCTCCCACGTTGGACTTGTGAATTTATTTCAAACTTTTATTATAGTAGTTCTTACCAAATAAAGATTGATATTAAAGTTATAAATTAAAATTTAACATTAAAAAATGTTTTTTTTAAAGAAAAGATCCTACATTTAGATAGAGAAAAAGTCTAATTTACATATTATAATTATAAAAACTTTGTTTTGAAGGTTTCACGTGTGAATTGGACACATGATTTTTTTTTTCGTTATGGTCTATTCTTTTTTTAAGCATGCTTCCTTCCGAAGCCCTTTTGCAGATTTTTATTTATTATATGACATAGCTTAGTACATGTTAGATCTAGTCAGTAAGTCTAGTTGAGATTATTAATAAATTATCCACACCCGTGAGCTTGAAAGATACATCGGCCATGCCTAGTTTGTTTTCCGCGCGGAATGTGAAGTTTCCGAGATCCGACTTTCGCACGGTTCGGAATATCAGCTGATGTAAATTGTCTTGTACCATCATTACCACTCTGAAAAAAAATAAGTCAAAGTAATGACGTGCATAGCTAATTAATATCGTATAATTTGAATAACGAAACTTAAATGCTAAGGTTTTGTGTCGAATCGTTGCGCTAAGTTGGACTCCCGTATGTGAAAAACGGATTATAAGTCATTACCTACCCTAAACCTTAATGCTGACATTATTAAACTAGAAAAACACTTTTAAAAAAAAAATTGCCTTGGTAATTTTACCGTGTTTTATTGTCACCGTGACCATGCACGCTGTAAAGCACGCGAAACGTCGGTTAAATTGAAAATTATGTAAAATAATTGTAAATTTATAATAAAACGTGTTTTTGTATGTCTAAAAGTTATGTCAATAAAAGACAATACTATTATTAAACTATATATCGCATATCTACATTGAAACTATTTTTAAATATGAAACACAGCAAAAATATCAAACATGTTACGATACATAATAGGCTACGATATAAAAAGCTTAGGACTTTGAAATGCATTGCATGCATGCATTAGTTGTGGGTCCACAGTGAAATGGGTGAAAAATACATTCACAAAATACGAAGGAAATAAACAGACAAGTAGACAGCAAGTCTAATATAAAATGTGGTTCGCCGCGGCCACCCACTCAGGGTCCGCAGGGGACCTTCAGGACAAAGAAACCTGGCAGGACCACAAAAGCGATGGGCTGACGACATAAAGGTTTCTGGGGAGAAAAGGATGAAGGAAGCAGCGAACAGTTAGAATTATTATTAATACAATTTATAATACCTATCATCCAATTTAACAGTCCTTCCATCTCTGAACCAGGTGGTTTTAGCTGGCGGAACTGCGAATTCCAGTTTCGCTGTCAAAACCGCCCGGAGACCAACCGCTGTGTGGACGAAACTCCGATCCGTTGTCACTACTGGTGCGTCTGTGATACAAATTATAATTAATCCCGCTTAATAATATTAATAATATACATACATAACGTAATAAGTATATACTAATTACAACTAGGTATTTGCTTATATACTTATTTTATACACCTGAAAAGTTTGTTTTTCTAGATACGCGATATTCTCCGCCACTATTGGTTCAAATTATGTGTTAGATGTTGCATTTAAATAAAATATTCTACAAATTAAGAAGAATAAAATGTGAAAGAGGAAAGATTATTTCTTTTGAGAGCTCCCGTTGCGTTTTTTATAATAAATCGTCTAACATTACGATCTAACCTAACTTAAGACTAATATCATCATCATCATCAAAGCCCCTTGTGAGCCTTAGCCTCCTCAAGTACACTTCACCATCGCAATATCTAGTGCTTCCAATTGCGAACCCCTATTGTTTCGAGATCCTTGACAACTCCATCCCACCAACGCAGCCTCGGTGTACCAAGTTTTCTCTTACCACCGGGTTGTAAGTTCAGTAACGAACTTGGGGTTCTGTTGTACGACATTTTGTGCACATGTCCCAGCCACTTGAGCCTGTTGTACTTTATGAATTGGACGATATGTTGGCGTCGTTTAGGATGTTATAAAGTTCTTCATTGTAGCGAATACTCCAACCACAGTCGTCGCAAACAGGACCAAATATTCTTCGAAAAATCTTCCGTTCGAAAAAAAGGAGAGAGATCTCGTCTTTCTTGCTTAGGGGCCAGGTTTTAGAACCATAAGGGAGCACTGGTCGCAGCAGAGACTAATAAGTATTGTAAAACTAATCTGCCTTTACTAAAACGGATATTTTACATAAAAAGTGTTTAGATACTTATTTAATAGAGACTATCTGTTCTCGTGTACTATTTCTTTCCACTTACCACTGTTTAACACTTAAGAGTAACGTTCTCAAGCAAATTATACGTCATACTATGTATCGCCATAGTCTTACCATGAATAACAACTCGTATTGCTGCTTTTATTGGATCGCCCACTCCGTTATTCGCCGTGCACTCATACACGCCAGCTAGTAAACGGTGTTCAGCACGGAATCGAATCCGTGACCTGTGTTCTAGCAGGGCCATTGGTTCACCCTGCAATAGCAACAACAATGTTTAAAGTACCGCAATCCGCGGCAAAGACGTTTCTGTGTCTGTTTATTTATGTTTTTATCCCCCAATTCTCGCTATGATTCTTCAACGGAGTCAGTGTACAAAAAATATTAACATATTTAGAGCAGTGCGACTCTCATCCCTGAGGTTATAGGATCGATTCCCGGCTGTGCACCAATGGGCTTTCTTTCTATGTTCGCATTTTAACATTCGCTCGAACGGTGAAGGAAATAATCGTGAAACCTTGCCTTAGAACCAAACAGTCGGCTAAGCAGGAGGCTGATCACCTACTTGCTATTAGATTGACAAATGATGATGAAACAGATATGGATATCTGCCTAGACCTAAAAAGGTTGTATTGCGCCACTGATTTATTATTATTAAATATATTTTATATAATATACCATAATTATCTCGGAATAAGCATGGTAATGCACCTATAGACGTCTTTGAATATAGAAATGAAGTCCTACGAGGCGTAATGCCTGGTACTTACATTTTTACTCCAGTCAACAATAGGTTGGGGAGTACCAGTGGTTTCGCATCCGATGTCGACGTAATCACCCTTACGGACCTCTACGAAACCTTCCTCTGGGATAGTCTTGATTGTTGGTGAGTCTAAAAAAAATATATTTATATTAAATTACGGCATTAAACTCGACAAGATTTCACGTGGGAGGGGTAGAATATATGGACCTAAATTACGCAGTATTTTCTCATTTATTTATTTCATCTTCATCTCATTCTCATCGCTTTACAAAAATCAAAATAATTTTTAATTATAAAACCAATTTAAAAAGTTTTGGTCCCAATAGCAGATTACCTTAATCTAGCTAATCTCCTCGCTGTATTGCGATACTTATTCTTTGAGCGAGGAAAGCACCAGCACTAGCAGTATTAGATTTAATGAAACAAAAGATAAAACATCCGGAGACGACGTCAGAATGTAAAGTTTAAGTAAACAAGCAACTTCTTTGTGATTTCCCTAGAGAAGTTATTGAAAACTTAGTAAATAAATGAAAAGGAATGAAATATTACTAATTAACTAAATAACACGGCAGAATGTTAATTAAGCCTTATTCAATGAACTTGTTTATTTTAAAATGCGTCTACGTGTAACATTAAATTAATTCAAACCACATTGAAAGGAAATTATTTATCTTCATACAGATGACTTAAAAACATAATACATTGCTTTATGATAAACTTACTTTAACTTAAACTTACTTTAATTAACTTTAACTTAATTTAATTTAATTAATAATAATAATAATAATAAACTTGACAATAAGCTTAAAGCTATGTATTATACTGAGAGACTGGTGCTTGAAAAAGGTTGGGAAAACCTGTAATTACAAGTCACCAGTCCCTCATGAACATAGTGTTGCAAAAAGTATTGCTAATTGGCAACTGCCATAATTATACTTACATTGTACTTCAACTGTGTGAGTCTGTCTAATAGGGCCCCAGGGTTCTTGTCTTATTACCTGTAGACACACACAAGGGGGTGGTGAGCAAGCGGGTCTTCAAGAACTCGGGTTCTTTTTACCAAGGGGATATGTGCGACGGCGGAGTCCATGTTTGCCAAGGAACAGAACCAGTCTGTTGCACAGAAGTTAACAAAGACGTTGCCTTTACTGAACGCTGTCTCCGACACTATCCACGTCGTTATATGTTCGCAGAGTGAGTTCAAAGTAGCAATATTGTGTTTATGTATTTCATATTATCTATTTTATTATTTGAAGCTAAAAACCTTAAAAAATATAATATAATAACTAAAATATACTATTAAAAGGAGTCCCTTTAGGCAAGGTTCCGAAGATACTGGCATCATTCCCCCTTTGAATAGCTAGACTAATTCTTTGTCCGAGGTAACTGCCAGTTCTTCGGTCTCCTGTGATGTCGACTAACCTTTTTGCTTTTTCCTTACAAAGCCTTATAGCGCTAGGACCCCACGGACCAAGGGTCTCGACACCGAATGGGACAAAATCATATTCGGAGCCTAGACCCCTGTATTTGCATGCTTTAGATTTTTCGCCTGTATCACAAGCCGCAGCTCTGTTGTTGGTTTTTATTATATTTTTTTTGTGACATTATTGGTTTAGTACTATAAGTATAGTGTATGTATTTTTTGTGAATAAATAATTATCTTATTTATTTATTGCAGGTAATTTATTATTTGTATTTCACGCTTAAATTAACTATTTATTAAATTTTAAAATATTTTGCTAATGTTGCTTGCAGTTTTTTGACTGATAGATAAACTTAACTCCGCAATCGGTACGTTTATACCCTCGCTGGTGCATCCATGGATTGTTCTATCTAATACGCGAATACATGGCATGATTTTGACCAGAGAAAACTGAAGACCAAAAGTGAATGAATGAGTCTATTTTTATGTATATAATTATGTATTTTCCGTCATTACCGAGGCATAACTTAAGGATTAATTACACAAAGCTTTATTGAACTTCCTCTTTAGAAACTTAATTGCTTCCGAAGCTAATGAAGTATTTACGAACGTACTTAAATGAGATCTTGCCAGACGCAGTTATGATGAGATATTTTGTTTAGAATATATAATATAATCCTACACAGCTTGTATATGTCTATGACTATACGATATACTTTGTAATCCCATATAAAAAGTTATTTCTGCAGTTTGATCAAGAAAACCGGATCGAAATTGCAAAATGATTCAGTTTTTCCTTGATTTATACACTAAACACTTATTGTATTCTTAATTTGAAGCTTCTATGTCTGCTAGTGCCATAGAGTTTTGATGATCAGTCAGTCAGTCAGTGACAACATTAAGAAATTTGACTAGTTACAATTCCTAAACTACTGGTCCAAATTGAATGAAATTCGACCTCGGTAACTGAAAATTTAGGCTTCTAATTTTATCAACAACGAAGTTATAGGGGGTCGAAAATTGCCTGAAATACATATACAATATACATATAGAAATGATATGGTACGGCCGTTCTGCTTCTTTGCTCGACTTGGCGTGCGCATTGCCTTATAGATGAAACACCAACAATCCGGAACTAAAAACTCTGCGCTAGCAAAGTTATTTCTACAACTAAGGATATATTATACAAGATTCAGCCTCTGGGGCAGGCCAGTCAGTGGTGAGACTAGACAAAAATCGCTTTATATTGGAGGGAGAGCAGCACCTTTCTTCCACCACAGTTTTTTTTTTTACTTGGGGAAAAGCATTGCGCATACCCTACCGCGGTGCGACTGCTTAGTGCGGGAGGGTTATGTGGGACTCGCAAATGTGCATACCCACTAAAACCCCAAGGCGCCACCAACCATCGCCTTAGGCGGGATGCGGTAACAGCAGAGCCTTATCCGCTTCCCGACATGCGATGCGGCGGTTGTGTCCGCCTCTCCCCGCCCATTGTTGATTTGTGAAGATACTTGACACAGCAAGTATCCTTCACAGATCGGGCCATACGCTTTTAGGAATAGCTAGGGGAGATCAGGTCCAGTGCTTGCAGGGATGGATCACCATCCCTTTAACCACAGTGTAATAATGTGTATTAACTTAGGCATTATGTAGCGTCGTTTTTTGTTGAATTGGCGTAAGGGCTAAAACAATGAATAGTAACTGTTGCTTCAACAATATCTTTTTTAAGGGAATTTTATTTAATTTTAGATCGTGCACCTTTCAAATAACCCCGCTACAGCTGGTAACAAAATCCTGAATATAGAACTACTCAAAAAGAAATTACAAATTCGAGTGCGTACACACATGCCCGAGAGAACTTAGAATAGTATTTAGAATTAAATAAGTTTTTTTTTTTAATATTTTACCTATGGTCTTTTAATCTGATTTAAGTAATATTGGATAGACTAAAAAAGGTACGTTCTTGTTGTGAAAAAAATCGAAATTGGAATTTCATTAACAATCCAAATTTTATTGTTTTGAGCAAGAGTCTGAACTATACCTACTCAAAGTGTATTTAATAAGTTCCCGCTTTTATCACAAAACGAAAGTACTCTATTGAGGTAATATATCTTACGTTAATAATATGGCTTACAACCTACAAATAACGGCTATACATATAACAAAATAACACGAAGTGAACATCCAAAAAAGAGTTAACAAATTGTTTAATTGTATAATTGGCTACCGGATCACAAGCAACCAATTATAGTGATGGGCACTTACCGATGTTTACTTTCGATAAAATGTTACGTTTTAACGTGTATTGTTTTGTATAATAAATACAGAAATAATAAAACACATAGTTTTATATAATTGGCTGTGAGCAATGTTAGCCTAGTGGCTTCAGTGTGTGACTCTCCCTGGTAGGTTCGATTCCTGGCTGAGCATCAATTGACGTTCTTTCTATGTGTGCATTTAATTTTCGCTGGAACGATGAAGGAAAAGATCAGTAAGGAAAAGATCGACGACGCTACTACGTCTTATTTAGGAAAGTATACGTTATAGTTAGGTTCGATGGCGGTTGTTGGAGGAATGTTCAAATAAATGAAACACTTTGTTCGAATCTAAGTGTGAACTGTCTTTAATCGTTTATAACAAGAGCTTAAGGGTTGCGACGCTAGACTTACCCAAACCGTACCTAAAATAAGTTCGTAAAACTAAGTGACGTTGTACATTCTCGAAACGAGAGTGTTATATTATAATTTATGTATGTTTGAAAAATAAAGAGCTCATTTATTACTACCAATGCGAACATTTTACAATTTATTGGTATGCGCTTTAAAATTATTAATATATATGTAACTTAACTGACGTTAGGTAACATAACTCCTCAAGAGACTAATTTAGTTTTAATTAACTTTTGCATAGAGAGGATTAGGATGACAGTGAAAAATGTTCCATTACCACTCATCAGTCAACAGTCAACCAAAGTCAAAAATCAATTAATGATATAGGTAACACAATGTACACTTATGAACGTCAAAAAAGGATGGACATATTGAAATCTGTTGAATAGTTATCGAATATGTGTTTGCCTACGTCTAAATTTTTTTCTTACTGATTTTATCGATACATACTCTACGGCTCTATTCACAAATTACTTAGTTAAGATCGAAGGGCGGTGCCCGTACAAATTAATTGTTCCTAAGATAGTGCCGCGTTTCGCAACTCTAATTGTAACGTTTGTTTACAGAAAAGCCTAAGCTATGACTCTTAGAATCGTATTTTTAGAAACAATTAAGGCCAAATTTTTATTTTAACGGAGAAGTATAAAGCCAACGATACAAAATCTCAATGTAGAAGCAATTGTAGGCTATGTTCACATGTAACGCGCGTCAACGCGCGATCAAATTTGAAGAGAGTTCAGATGATGAGCGCTAATGCGCGTTGCGAGAGTACTCGTCAGTCTAGTTCGGTAGAACGAGAAAATGGACGTGGAAGAGGCTATTATTTTGTGGTTATATTATAAAGAAAAATACAGAAAAAGAAAACGTACACATTGGGTTCATCCAATTTTGAAAAATAGACCCAGTTTGTTATAAATATAATTACGAAAATTAAAAAAATTACATGCGATCGCGATGAAAGCGCGCGCTCAACTGTACAGCATACGGACATTACATTAATATCAAAGCGCGCGTCAACGCGCGATCACCTGCGTCTAGAGACTTCTTCTCTGAGCGCCGCGTTGACGCGCGCTCATGTGAACAGTTGTATGAAAATACCACAATGTCTAGTCGCGCGATTTGAAAACGCGCGTCAAGTTTTTGCCATCTGAACATAGCCGTAGAGTCAAATTACTGGACTTATTTATTGAATATAGAGACTAGAGGCCCTTCCCGGCTTCGCACGGGTGTATATTTTTTTTAAATTTTTCGTAGATATTGATATGTTCTTTAATATTGTGGAACAAATTTTTTTTTACCATCATCAATAGTTGTCGTAGCGCATGCGATGTTAGATTATATTTAATAGGCATTTTTTTCTTGGGTAACATTATTGTAGTTTTAGTAGGAATCCTTATTTTTTTTCTTGCAATTAAAAGCCTATATGAATCAGTGATAATGTAGCATTCAAATGGTGAAGGAATTTTTAAAATCGGTCCAGTACTTTTTGAGCCATTTCGTTACAAATATACTTATATACAAATCTTTCCTCTTTATAATAGTAGTATAGATAATAGCAGAGTATTAAAAGACAGACAGACATGGTTCTAATTTAACACAAACCAAGCAAGACGCCAGCAGATCAAGCGACGCAAGTGGAAATGGATAGGCCATAACTCCGAAGAGATTCCAATTACATCCCAAAGCAGGCGTTTGATTGGAACCCGAAAAGAAAGCGAAAGCGTGGCCGTCCCAAGCAAACTTGGCGTCGCACAGTGCGTTCGGTATTTTGTTAAGACGGGTAACAATAATACCTAATATTTACAAAATACTAATCAATGATCCCCATGATAGCTCAGTCACCAATTTGCTCCAGTTCAAACAATTTCTATGACTCAAAACTTAGCGATTGAGTGGCGTAAAGTTTCTTGCCAGTTCTTATTGCCCGCTCTACGCCCTTGACTTGCGAATTGGTAGTAAATGTAAATTTACAATTAATTTAACTTCTTTTTTGACGTTCATTATTGTACTTGTTTACCTATATGAATAAAGATATATTGAGTTTGAGTTCCTTTAAAACGTAAAACTCAAAGACTACTGGTAATAGTCTATTAATTATGAGTAGACAACAAATAAAAAAAAGATTAAGTACCTCGCAAGTGTAATCAGCGGTATCCTTCTCATTGAGTTGCTCAATCTGCAGACTGAAGTTGGAGTACATCCTCGTCCTGGGCGGCATCAGGTGATGAGGCACCTCACTATCGCCCAGTAGTTCTTTGTTTTTATGCCAGCGAACGCGTAGTTTCGCTTCTGGAAAAAAATAAATTTGACAATATGTATTTGTGTAAGAACGCTCCGAAAAATACTTTAGAAGTAGGTACTTTTGTGTATATATCTACAGCACAGAAAATGTTTTTTTGACTGTATTAAAACCACTGAACTCCTTTAGCAAATGTGTAAGTACTTGATGTGATCTAATTTACTTGAAACGCTCTCCGAAAAATGCTGTCTAATTAATATTCTAATGGAAAGAAAGAAGAATGGCAGTTTTACACATTAGGCATCTTCTAGCGTCTCTCTAGCGTCAATATGGCGATACTGCATGTTAAGCACTTTCTGATATCCAACATCTTTTGATCAGGATCAAAGCATGGTTATGCATCTCCTCATTCACCTCAAGATCGGAATTTCTTGAACTGACACGAATTCGACGTAAAATGATGCGTAGTTTGATCAACAGATGGCACCATATGGTTTTTGCATTCGTAAAATTAATTAATTAATTAATTGTTATTCGACAACTTATCCGATATTTTATTGCTTATTCTGCTATTCGGGACGGAAACAAATCCAACAAATCAAAAACCATGTCAATCGGTCCAGCCGTTCTCGAGTTATAAGTGTTGTAACAAACACGACTTTCTTTTATATATATAGATATAAGATATATATATATAATCTGTATATTATAGTAAACTTATTTATAATGTAATTGGCGAGAAGAATCTGTGGCGTAACTCGCACGAATCGTCTCGCGTGTCTGTGGTTGGAATCAAGATGCTGTTAATTCTTAACGCAAAAATTCAAACGATACTATTCTATATAAAAAAACAATTTAATCGTAAATTATTTATCCTAATTCGAACTCTAAAATCCTTTTGTTAATGGTATGTTACAATATACATATTTATAATAAGTAGTTAGTAGGTACGGCTTTCATGATCGTTTTTGTCTTGTTTAAATTAGGCATCGTTAGGTCTAAATTGCGTCATCACATTTAATGACGACAGAAAAATTATCTTTGTTCTGTTCGACACCGGTAATTTTGTCTGTATAATACTGGTAATCACGACCTTACCGAAGTTTTCATTTTGTGACCAAAATCACTTGACAAAAAAGGAAAGAGACTGGAGGGGCTGGAGACAAAAATAGTTATTGTCCAAAACTAAAAGCGTTATGTACGTTTTTGTCAGTTTGAGTTTTGAGATAAATTAAGCTACCTAGACAACGCGGAATTCATTCGATACATTGTACAACAGCATGTTACCATATAATCCTGGTAGCAATAATCTTTTACTCATTTTTCACTTAGACTTTTTTTTTTATGGCTCTTGCACGGTTTGTGCATTAGCCAGCGTCAAGTATAAGATTTTTATAATTCGTGCTTGCCTTAGAAATTCGACCGTGTCCTCCATGTACGGTTTAAGCACTCGCCCGGTACCGCACAACCCTCCTAAAGGCCGAGAACAAATTTAAATTAAATTAAAACTTGCCCTCGAACCGGGAATCGAACCCGGTACCCCTCACCTAGCTGCCACTTAATAAGACCGCTAGGCTATGAGGCCCCCCTTATAACCAGCGGCACGTAAGTCTAGCGCTGGCCGATACGTGGAGGGGATTGCTGCGCATGTGTACTGTCGCGCGGGGGACAAAATGCGACTGGAGAGCCAATCGACGCTCTTCATTCCGCTAGCCCCCCTCAGGTACCTTATTTTTTACTTCTGCGCAATAACGGTCAGCGCTAGAGTTTCGTGCCGCTACTTATACTTAGACTTATTCACAAAATTCCGAAAACTATAAATGGCGCCAAAAGCAGCTAACATCGCGCATGCGCTAAGTTTTGTCATTACCACAGCGCCTTGTTGTGACTTTTAATATATCAACTAGTCTGTGGTCGATCGATAAAATTTGGCGAAATAATGTCTTACTACTTGTTCTTATTTTAATTAATTATAGAGAGGGCGTGGTTATGAATTTGAGAATTTTTAAGTAAGATACGAATTATATAAAATATATTAGTTTATTATTCAAATAAGATCATTATATTATTGAAAATATGTCATTATGTATTACTATAATTAATAATACCATTAAAAATTTAAGTAAGTTTCATACTTCGCATGATAGAATTAAACTATTATTAAATAAACAAATATAGCCTTTATTGACAATCTTGTAAGTAACATTTTATCTTATTTCTACTTAGTTATGAATGAAAGTTAGTTAATGTAAATATTATCATATTATTTCCTATTAGACACCGGTTTCTTGATCGTCTTGCTTTTCAGCATAGGCCTCTCCAAGTGTTCTCCACAAAGATCTATCTCTTGCTTTCCTCATCCATGTCGCTCCTGCCACCTTTTTAATATCATCTTCCCAACTACGATGTTGTCTACCTTTAATTCTCGTTTTATGTCTAGGGCACCATTCCATAACTTTGGCCATTTTTCCGTGTTACTTATAAAATGCCTAGCCCATTTAACCTATAATTATGTTAAGATAAAACTATTATGATTTACATAAATCTTAAAAAAATGCACCAAAGTTAGCATTATTATGTAGAAAGCGTTTAACTACGAAGTTTTATACGATTAACATCCCGATAAAGCATCAAAATGAATTAATAGAGTTTATTCAAAAGCGATTGTCATAATAGTTACAGCATTGTCCATAATTGTCTAGACAGCGTATATAAAGACGAAACAAACTTCTATTATTAAATTGAACGTGTTAATATAGGAAGAAGTTGATATATTAGATTGAGCGGGTCCCTTCACAATTGGTATACAAAGATCAAATCTACAAGCTTCCTGTGCAGTAAACTTTGTACAATTTGTGGATGTATGAAACACTGTGCGTAGCTGAAAATGGATGTGTTTATTTAACAATTTACCTTTTTTACATTACGTTAATCTTTCACTCTGTAAGTAAAAATATATGATACATATTACCTTTTATCTTTAAACTGCTCGGTAATAGATAAAAGGTAATGCATAGATAAATGCTTTACTATTAACAACATTTTCTACGGTTAAATATCGAATAAATACCAAATTTACTATAATATTTAAAATTTTATATGAACGCTAAATCGACTTTAAAACCAATTTCTATATAATAAGTATGCTTTGCGAGATAAGAGTGATTGTACATTTGAAACTTTATCAGTTACGAAGAGTTCTTTGAAACTCTGGAAAAAATGTAATAGTGTTTTTACTTAATTTATCTAGTGCTATATTGTAATAAATAATAATAAGTAACGATAATAATATAAGTCTATGACTGTCGAAATGGGATTAAGGAACTCGTTAAAAAAATATCAATAAAATACATGGTCAGACATTACGAAATAACCCAATTAGGCGAAATTTCGTTATAAAATTAAAGAATAAATAAAAATAGCCAATATTGAAGTACTATTATTACATTAAGTTTATGTTATTATTGTATATCATATTAGTACACGACCTACAACGAGGCCAGCCTCCTCCAAATTCTTCCACTTCTTATCTTCGCTACTATTTTTCAGTTTTATTTTTATTTCATATTCCCAGGTTTCTGGTGGGCTCTCCTTTTTCTTCCACCAAGCGATTCTAAGTAAGGGTCTTTTTGAACCATCTGTCACAAATCACAAACGCGGGAAATGTGACTGGCTCATTTCCTCTAAAACTTTTATAAATGGGTTACTACATCTGTTATTTGTAAGGCGTATTATACTGTTTTTCACGTTGTCTTTAATGTTGAACTTATATTATAATATATATTGTACATCCACCAGTTCTTATAATTGATCTTATTTTTACGGCCCTGCCTGCTGGCCTAGCCTATTGGCCTAGCTTCTGGATGTGAACACAGCACCAAACCAATAATTGTATAGTGTAAAGATACCTTCTCCATCCTTCTTATTTAGTGTAAACATTTTGATCGGATACTTTAATGAATTATTACCGGTACGTGTCGGACACAAAAATGTACCGCTTTTGTGTAGCTGCCTTTTGTTTGGTTAGCGTAACTGATTGTTGACGGATTATGCATTTTATTTGACTTTATTGTTTGTTTTATAGAGCAGATTTTAGATTTTAGCATAAATTTGTGGGTATTTATTGATGTTTGACAAAATATTATTTGTAAATTGTACGAGTAATTAATTTCACACTACAATAGTATGTAGAAATATATATTATAAAGACAGCCACTTCTAGTATTTTTTAAAAAAATCCTTGATCTTTTACGAAGGATTTTATGGAGAGTAAAATTGGATTTTTTAAAATTGTTATATGCTATTCAGTAGGTACTTTTGTTACGGAATATCGAACAGGCTCTGTGGGGTATCATAGCATAATGTTCTATACGTAGCTTTCCTCGCTGTATTGCGATACTTATTCGTTGACAGAGAAAAGCACCAGCTCTAGGGTCATCGGTACTATCTACCAGGCGCCAACTTAAGTCTTTAAGTCATATGTCTATACCTGGAGAGTAGTCTATACCTACTCGAACTGGAAGTTGAATATTTGAGCCGTTTATTATGATATTTTTAGTTAAATTTTGCCATACATAAGCTGTAAATAGATAAATAAATAAAGTGTCTCTCGACTCTACCAATTGTAATTAGAGAGTCATAATTTTCAAACTATTCCCAAACCATTTTTCTTCCCAACGCGCAAGATACTGAGCCTTACGATAATCAAATCATATTAAGTGGTATACTCTATACCAAATGTAGATAATATAAAAATTAACATAATTTCAATTTGTTTTTATAGTCTATGGTAGATCGTTGCCATGATATAGTCACTATAATTTAATGTAAATATTGATTACGTACACCTACGCACATAATTATAATAAACGTAACTAAAAAAGAATTTTTACACTGTTTTTGGATTGCATTCGTGGTTTATTAATTCGCTGGGATCGAATCTAGGCGGAATTGTTGACTTATTATTTAGTTTTTATGTATTTCTTACTAAAAGTACAAGTGACCCACCACGCATATTGTCAACCAATGAGCATTATGGTGGTACGTTGGGTACTTCTAGAAGTATTCATACCGTAGCTGTGTTTTAAACCCGTATCAAAAAAAGGAACGTCACCGTCCTGGTAATGCTAGTCTAAGCAGCTGTTGTCAGAATGTCTCCTTATAATGAATTAGTATTTAAAATAAAAATGTATCTAGGACTCGTCCAACTCCAGGCCAGGTAAAAGCCCGTGGGAGTGTGGTGTCCATAGGGGAACTTTCTAAATAACCTTCGAAAGGCGAAAGTCAAGTTCAATACGCAGACTTCTTCATAGACATAGTCCATCCAGGGCATGGGCCAATAGAAATTTGAGTCACCGGTTAGGTGAATTTCAAATAAAATAAAAATATTAACTACTAAACATTCTCTGACCATGACTGATGAAACTGAAATTCGTGTATTAATCCGCTAAGGAAGTTTTGATTAAATTATGAATCTTAAAGATATCTTGCACATTATATGGTAGTTTTATAGAAACTGGGTAAAATCCAGGGTAAACGGCGCGTTCCACGTTAGGGAGTGGACGGGTATTTCGACTGCTGAAAAGTTGCTGCATTTGGCACAAGACACGCTTCACGATACTGATGGCCAATCTCCAGTAATAGAGAGGCAGCAAAAGAAGAAGAAGATAGATAATAATAATAATTTATTTTCTCCCACATAACATTTGCAACAAACAATAAGATTACAGTTGAGAAGGTATTGGCAGACTGCTTTCCAAGATAAGTAAGAACCTGTACCTAATATGGATAAACAGGCTTCCATTCCACAGCAAAGTCATATTGAGTGGTATCAAAAAGTACATACATATATGGGTATGGCAAACAAATTAATAAAATAAGGAAAGAAAAACAAAACAGTCAACTAGTTAGAAGAGTTTATTGCCAGTTCTTCTCTTCCGTTCTACGCCCTTGATTTGAGAACTGGCACTAAATGTAAAATTAGAAGCATTTTAAATACATTTCTTTTTGTGACGATCATAAGTGTACAATGTGTTACCTATATGATTTAATGATTTTTGAATTGAATTTGAAGTCTGCCTTGCGATTCTGTAACTCACTTTTCGAACTCACACAGCGGTTTTCGCAGTGGCGGTCGCGAGTGAGTGAGAAAAGTGAGTTACAGAATTGCAGGGCTGTTCTAAATTGTCTAAACACTTAGTAAATAATCACTTACCCGAGTCGTCAATGTAACACGGCAGCAACACAGTATCATTTTCGTATGTTTTCACAACAACCGGAACGCTCTTGAAAACTTTCTCACATCCCACACATGTTATAAATAAAATAATAATTTTCCCAGTCATATGCATTTTGATATTAAATTATTATTATTATTATTAATAAAGCAAATCAACAAATGCACTATACTATATTTATTTTTAATATTTATTATTTACAGTTTATTGCCGACTGCCGTTTCCCGCGTATTTTTAAAGTCCAGCTACAAGTCTTTTAGGTTTAATAATAAATTATTATTAAATGTCTTAAATTATTTTTATCGGTTTTTAAATTCAGAAATCATGTACTGATACGCGCGCGCAGTTGAGGGAACAAAATACGTATGCTCCCGAGCATTTATTGGCGTAAGGCGTTGACATAAAGCTTTTGATACACATGGTTATTGTTTATATTATGTATTATGGAATACTAATAATAGTAATTATGAAAATATACTTGACAAAAATTTTCCCAATCCCAGAGTTTAATTTAACGCAAATTAGAACCTAGGAAAAAAAGTAATGTTGAGAGATTTATAAGAGAATATTTTTTTTATACGTATGTGTTTTGATGAATATCTGTGTGGGTTTTGGAACAACACGCAAATACATAGTCAAAACGTTAAGACATAGACACACTGTACTCGTTGCACCCGCAACTTATTAATCCCGTCAATTAATTGCTTCACCTTTCAGAAGCCGGTGCTAGATTAGTCACAGACTGGAGACGTTCTTGTTTTTAAAGTTTGTATCCTTTAATGTTACCAATCTTATTTTATAAGAAATTACGTCATGTTGAGTGTAACTTTGAAAATTTAATTTATGAGATAAAATATTTCGTAGTTTAGGCTCTCCCACTACAGTTAATAATAATTGCAACGACCTAAATTAAAATAAAAAGTGGTCATAGACTAATTTATTTAAAATGAAGATAGAAAAAAGAAAATTATTTATTTAGTGATATTACAATTTTTATAGTTAATAAAATATGTTGTATCCATTTAAATGCGTAAACCTATTTTTCACTTCATTACCTTCCAACGATTGTCATTAATAAAATTTACATATCTTAAATGTGTTGATTAGATTTCGAGTATGATACCTGCGGGCGGCCAATATCGGTGTGTTATTGAGAAATATTTATTATTTCCTGTATCGATATTTTTTTCTCTCACGTCCGATAACCAAAACTTTATTCTAAATTACTACGGGTAAATTTTTAGAGATAGTGACTTAATCTTAGTAACAGAAACTACACGCACGATAATTAAACTTATTTTATTAGCATCGGCTCTCCCATGGGGGACAAACACAAAATAAAATTGAAAGTAGAACCTTGGTATATATACTTATTTCTTAAATAACTTTTTATTATATAAAGGTATATTTAGTAGTACTTGCAGACATTCTATTGTTTGTGGACATTCATAATTTATTGACTAATAGCTGTTCTTTTTTAATTCATATCTAAATAAAGTTTATAGATTTATTCTGTGAAAAGCTAAAGAGACAGGCTTAGAATGTCCACGACCCAATAAAGATTTTACCTATTGATTAAAGGATAATAAAGGACTTTGTTACTAAACTAAATTATTTACAAATATTATTACTCTTTTTTGAATAGCTATTTTACCTAACCTTTTCGAATATCATCTTTCAAATCTTTTATGATTCAAATATGTAACGACTCGTCGATAAATACCATTGTGCAACGGCACGGACAAAATTGACCAATTCATGACAATGGTAGATTGACAGACATTCAAAGTTGATTGACCGTCTAATCTGGATATTTATTACCGCCTAGCCATCATTAACGTATGAAAACCCCTTTATTTCTGTATTTCAAAAAATCAGAGTAGGAAGGTCAAATAGTCTTAGACAAATATCTATCCTATCTATCCGATGCGAAAACCGCTGTGTGAGTTCGAAAAGTGAGTTACAGAATCGCAGGGCTGATAAAGGTCCTTATCATAAAACGTCAACCAAACTTAAATCTAGTTTCAAAAGCTGTCAAACCATTTTTACTGTATACAGAAGTTTGGCATAATATTTGAAAGCGCTCAAGACTAGATTGTGACTTAAGATTCGAATTAGAATATGGACTATAAGGTTATTAATTTTTTTTGGCGGCATATAAGAGTTATTGCTGTCGAACATGAGGTTAAGTTACGTAGTCATAAAACGGTTTTGTAAATAATACATATTACCATATTATTATGTAATCGTCATCATACTAAATAATTTATGTATTGAATGTAGTCAAGTAGTGGGTCCGCGAAAAAGGGTTTTTAAAAACTTAAAGTTAAAATGAGTACAATCGGTCCGATTTGAGGTCCGTTTAATACTAAATATTACAAGTGTTCTATTATATTTATATCCTATTCTTAAAGGCCTACGTGACCGTTGTGCTGACACATTGTTCTCACGCTCTACAAGGAAACGTTACTTAGTAAGAACTAAGAGTGGTTCGTAAATCTTGTAAGAGTGGTTCGTAAATCATGTAACAGCACTTCGGCTATTGAAATATAAAGGATCTTTGTACTACTATGTTGCAATGGTTTTTGTTTATATAAAATATAATTATCCTATGATGGTGACACACGGGATTATATAACTCCTCCCTCCTTAAGAGCGAAATTATCAGGGGATTGCACATGCAAATTCTGATTATTTCGCCACTGCAACATATTAATAATCTTATTTTTTTATAAAAAACACAACAATTAGCAAAATACAATAAAAGAGTGCCTAAACTAATGCTTTTCACTTTCACTGAATTGCCCATTTCACTATCACTATCTATGTTAAGTTGTTTCAGCATGTAAGACATGTGTTGCAGGTCACTAAGGTCCATTCCTTGTAAGTTTACTGGATTCTGATTTTCCTTAGAGTTCACTGGTGGCTGTAACTCCAGCAGCTTAATGGATGGGATACGTTCTGATGACATATTTTCGGTATGAACACTGTTGATGTAATTGATGTTGAGATCGCAGGGTTAATCTATAGTAATTATATATGTTCCCTTTATAGAGTTTCGGCTTATCTCATTTTTGCAATTCTTTTGAATAATGATTTGATTACGGGTGTATAATATTCATCTATTAGTTGATATTTTTTGTACCTTTACCTCTTCTATAATTACTGTATTCTGGTAACAGTTGGATGGGTTTTCCTTGAAGGTCATCAACTCCTCAATGGATGTCGTTTCAGGATACGGTGCCCCTGTTTTCTTGTGTGCAGAGATAATTTTCCTCAGAGACTTGTTTGCAAGGCTGTATAAGCGGTAAGTATGTTACACCTTTCACCAGGATATAGGGATATTTAGGAATGATTATTAAGGTTAGGTTTTTAGGGTCATGAAAGATAGGTAAGGGTAGGTATTTTATTATAACTATAAGTTGAATTGGTTATTAAAGCTACCTCTAATACAAAAGTTATTTTCCTGTCTATCTAATAATATGTATGATTTAATATTAATCGTATCTTTCTAATTCGCTTATTTTTATATAAAGCGTTCTAAAATTACTTACAAAAAGATTATATAAACTTAAAACATATAGTATAGTAGAGTATACTGCATTATTTTCTTTAGTACTTATGTCTATTAAAATTTTTTTTTACACGTTTTAGTTTTTCGTCCATAATTTTTTTGAGTTATTGTGTAATATTTTCTGATGAATTAATGAGTCCATCTAACATTTTGAAAACAACTGTTAAACGCTTGTTTGTGGAAATTTTGTTGATTACCTAATTGATTTATTAACTGTTCATATCGTTGAGCATCTTCCTGATCTAAGTTTCCAGTTATCATTTTAATAATAGAACCTAGAGGGTTCAATATTCCTCTTCGTACTCGGTGTGAAGGGATTATTTGCCTAATCTTTTCAGTAGTTATTCTTTGCAAATACTCTACTTGTTCCCTAATTCCTAAAAATTCTTTAAACTAAGGCTTATCATCACTTACTATCTTACTAAAATTACTATATTTCCTATTGTTATATCCTAATTCCATCAGTAGGCCATTTAAATCTAATACCTTAAAAATAAGCCAGTTATCCTGTTGGATGAAGGCTGTTCCCTGTCTTACGGATCCCTGGATTGTTTTCAACCTTTTGAAGTTGAAGGCCCAAGCTGGGGCTCGTGAGTGTCATCATGATCACTAAGCACCACCTTTGAAGGTCGTTTTATGTTTTTAATTTTTACCTTTTTGTGTTTACCTCTAATTGTAATAGGGATGGTGTTTCTTTCAGGTTTTCCTGTAACTATGGCCTTTTCAAAACAAGGTTTGTCCTTACTTCTGCGAGTGTTTATTAATTTTGTGTAAATTGTTTTCCCTTCTGGCAACGGGACGTCGGATTCGCCACCGCGTTTTTCTTTAGAGTTTTCCTTAAACGTTAACATTTTATCAGATATGTATTTGTATAAAACTTTTATTCTTTTGGCGTGATCTTTAATTAATTTTTGCAAGTATCGTTTCTCGAAGTCTATATTGAATGCGTTTTCAGAATCTACATGGCCAAACACTACTTCAAACGGTGTTAAAGTTGTTACAGTATGAATCGCATATGCCATGATGAGTGATATAATAGATGCGGCGTCGGTACATTGTTGTTCGTATTTTGTCAGTCTGTTAATTTCAATTAAGGTGGAATGAAAACGTTCAACTATTCCCATTGAATTAGGGTTCCTAGGCGTGCCGATATGTATTTGGATTTTATAGAGTGACATCATTTCTCTCAATAGATCGTTGTTGAATTCAGTACCAGGGTCGCAGCTTATTTTCTTAGGTATGCCGTAAAATGAAAAGTATTTTATTAGTGCGCGGATAACGTCAGGTGTGCCGTTACTAGGAATTTCAATTGCCTGTCTTAGTTTGTTAAAAGCGTCAACTAAGGTGAGGTATGTTTTTCCTTCGATACTAAATATATCTATAAATAATTCCTGGAATGGGGCATCTTGCGTTTGAGTTAACTGTAAATATGGTTTCAAAGGCTTTCGGTCATATTTCATTTGTTTACAGGCTTCACAAGAATTAATTACTGCTGATATAGTTTCTTTCATGTTATTCCAAAAGAAGTGTCGCCTGATGCGTGTAAAAGTTTCTTGAATATCTCTGTGACAGGTTTTTCCGCGATGAAATTTCAGAATAATGGCATTCTGTTCATTTTCATCGTCAATAAAAACGATTCTTTCCGTAGACTCATAAAATTGAATTGATCCACCTTTAAAAAGCCTAATTACCATGTTGCTGAATTGTTTGCGATGTTCCGTATATCCGAAATATATAAAATATTTCTTTTTGGGTTTTATGTATTCTTTCAGGAATTGTTTGATTAAATAATTACACAATTACTCAATAATTATAGCTCACAGAATTTGATGTGAATCTAACTTATAATTAGGTACACTTACTTTAGGGGTTGCAGAATTTCATGCACTAACCTACTTACTTCTATGTTTCTTTAATTTACTTATTACAATTTACGTTTATACGAATTTAACTCTAACAAAGTCTTAAAACTATCGTTAAGATGAGAGATGTCGATCTCAAAATAACAAAAGAAAAGTGGAGAGGGCTGGATTTGAAAGGTGAAAAGGTGACTTACCAGTACATCGCTGCCTCAACACTCGCACAAAACACCCTTAACGCTTTTGGATTTGCGTTCTTGACAAATTTATTTGTTCTTTTGAATAGCCGTTTTTAGCAATCGCGACGTAGTTTCCCCTTTTTAGGTAAGCAGAATTTGATGCTCGAACCGATAATTGAGAAGTACGTGCAGCTAGAGCGACTATCCTGTCCTCAGCGCCAGTCAAGTAGTGGGTCCGCGAAAAAGGGTTTTTAAAAACTTAAAGTTAAAATGAGTACAACCGGTCCGATTTGAGGTCCGTTTAATACTAAATATTACAAGTGTTCTATTATATTTATATCCTATTCTTAAAGGCCTACGTGACCGTTGTGCTGACACATTGTTCTCACGCTCTACAAGGAAACGTTACTTAGTAAGAACTAAGAGTGGTTCGTAAATCATGTAACAGCACTTCGGCTATTGAAATATAAAGGATCTTTGTACTACTATGTTGCAATGGTTTTTGTTTATATAAAATATAATTATCCTATGATGGTGACACACGGGATTATATAACTATGTTTTTATTGTTGTATATTTAGTCATTTCCATTCTGGCAATTTTACGAGAAGATTTTTATGATGCTAAGAAATATGGCAACATGATTTCAAAATGTCCGACAGCAATTGTCAAAGCAATGCTGTAGAAACCCCGTGTGCGAAAAAAATTAAAATAGACGATCAAAATGGCAATGGTGTAAATGAAAATCAAGTAGAACTTAAAAATTTTGTTCCTACTAAAATTTTAAACAACAATACCAGTAAGAAAATAGTTAGTGTATTAGGAAATTTTAAAGAGAAAAGTGGTGTAGGCATTGTGATTTTAGAAAAAAAAGCTTTCAAAGAGCAAGATTTAAGTAGCGAAGGCTATTTTTCTTGTGATACAAAGGTACATCCTTTCTTCCAGAACGACATTTACGGAAACTTTGAATGTTACCCGATACCATCAGTGAATGGTAAGTCTACTTTCGAATTTCAAGGTTTACATCAAGTTATATTTTCGTCAGCATGAGTAATTACTCAGGATGCCCACGACTTTGTTCCATGCATCATGATTCTGCGTATTTGATTTCATTCTTAATTACTTTACTATAACAGAGATAATGATGGCAAAGGTCTAAGATTTGATAAGTCAATTTAACAACTAATAACTTGCAACCTTGATCATGAACAGACTTATCCACAATATGGTTCACTTTGTTGTGTTGGCATTCAATTGTCTGTGATGTAAGGACTAAGGAGTAAAATCATCTTATGATATTACTGTGATAAATTAACTAGTTTATTTTCCTGATTTGGATTTTTATATATACTTTGAAAAAGTTAATTGGTCAATTTATTGTTTACAAAACAATTTTACAGGTGTTAAAACAACAACTATCTACCCTGCTACAGAGAAGCATATATCCAAGTACACTAAACAAGAAGTACATTTAATTTTAGAAACACCAGCATGCTATAATACTTTGACCCTTCCACATTTACAAAAGGAGCAGTTTACTTTACAGGTATTATTTTTTATTTACAAGCATCTATTGGATTTACACGCTATAACTATACATACCCAAGTCACTGATTTTATTTTATAACAAATCTTTAAGAGTTTTTTATTAAGAATGGATGCTGAGTATGATTATTAATAACCTATTATTACTACCCTTATTACTTTATTATATTTGTAGGTTATCATGTCTAAATTCTACATGACAAGAAATCAATATAATGATAGTAGATTATCTAACAAGTTTCCTAGTTTCTACATTATATAAATTGATTTTGTAAGTAACTATTATTTTTTAATTTCAGTGGGTATACAATATCTTAGAAGGAAAAAGTGAACAAGACAGAATTGTGTATAATAATACATGTGAAACGAATGGTTTTGTACTAGTTCCTGATTTAAAGTGGGACGGACTGACTAAAGAGACCTTGTACCTGTTGGCAATTGTAAGACAAAGGGGCATAAAATCAATCAGAGAATTGGATGAGAGGCATTTACCACTATTGAAAAATATCAGAGACGAAGGAAAGGTAATGAATCACTTTCAGCTACAGTCCTAATTATTTATCAGATAATAAGGTGATAAACCTGTTATGCTTCTTCTTGATTATTTTTTTTGGTTCCAATGAAAACATTGTACAATCAATGTCTTTAACATTTTATTAATGACAATAAAAATTATACAATTTGTTTTCTTTTTTTAGAAAGCGATATTAGACAAGTACAACCTTCCAAGCAGCCAATTACGGATTTATCTTCATTACCAGCCATCGTTCTACCATTTACATATACATTTTACATATATTCAACACGAAGCACCTGGTATTTATGCAGAAAAATCTCATTTACTTGATACAGTCATCAATAACATTGAAATTATGAATGATTATTACAAGAAAGTCACTTTACCATTCACAATTCGTGAAATGGATACATTATTTAACATTTATGAAACAAATGGTTATGTTAAGAAGATAAAGGCGGATGTAATTGACAAGTAATCGTAAATTAGTATAAGTGAAAATGTTAGTTAAAAATATTTTTGTTGAAATCAGATCTCGCTTGAGAAGTTGTAATGTTTACATAACTACAAATATTGATTTTAGTAAAAATTGTAATTTGAAAATAAGTATTCGGTCTAATTGTATTATATTGAATTATTATAATGACGGCTTTAAAAGGAGCAACAGCTTATCCTCTATTGAAAGTTTGTCTGACTATTCCGATGAAGAAAGTGATGTGACCTGTTGTATTCCAATAGAGGAATTCTGCTATATCATACCGAATTCCATGTCATGTCTCAAAGTTGATAAAAATACCATATCATTTAGAATTTTGACAGAACCAAAGAATGGAGGTGGATTCTATTCTGAATTTCTGCCAACAGACACCATAGAGAATAAGCCAAAAGTCAATAACATGAATATTAATTTGAAATCCAATGAAGATGTTCAAATTGTATGTGGAAATTGCTCCAATATGATATCTAATAATTTTGTGAAGTTTGACAGGATATTAGAGTTGCCTACATCAAATCTGGACATGTCTGAATGGTTTTGTCACAATCACAGTCATGGAAACACATCTGAGACTATTGTATTGCAACCGCAAAAGCTAGATTTCTTACATAGATTAACATTTTTTGTCATAAATAATAATCTATTGGCAGACAAAGCAAATAAGTTTAATCTACAACGAGAAATATATCATTGTAATCGATGCCTTGCTTGGCTTGGCATAAAGAAGAAAGATACCGTACAACTGTATAATTCTGAAGTGAAAATATCGCATAATAATGAAGAGACCTATGCATTTACTCATAAAAATAGTACAGATAATATAAGTATAGATGATTTTATATACACAATTGAAAATATGATGAATGAATTTAACCTTGGCTTACAGTACACAATAATGTATAAGATTGTATTAGAATGCTTAATTTCTGCTTCAAACAAGCAATATGTACTGCTTTGGATAATGGATAAAGAGCTGCAAGTGTTAAGAAACACTGATGATTTGATTTTAAATGATAAAATTAAATTACAGTCAACTGTACTTACAAAGGTTCTGTACAAGATTGAGTCTTCTTTAAACACCGAAGTTGAAGCTTGGTTAGCCGATCCAAGTGTGATTTCTACAGACATATCGAAAAGTATGTTTACAAGAGGTGTTGACCATTTGCAAAAAATGTCACTCAAAGTCCCAGAAATGTTTCGCTATACAAATGGGTATTGTGTCAGCTACTTGAAAGTGTAATAAAATTAATTCTAATGTAATTTGTTTTATTCTGTTTTTATTTTGTTTTTTTATAGAACGGGTGGCAAATGAACAAGTGAGCCTCCTAGCCGTTTGCTAATAGTACTAAATTTATAAGATTTTCTATTGATATGTTGGTGATGTTTTAGTTCAAGAAAAATTTATCTGTAACCGCATCATTTATGAATGTATCAAATCTGTCAAAAGTAATCATATAATACTTTGGATCACGCCGCACATCCTAAAGTATTTAATGTTGAAAACTATGATTGTCATAAGTCTAATCGTGTTGAAGATATTACGGATTCTTACAGACAATCTTAAGCGGGCCATATACTGACCGCATGTTGCAGTCGGTCTTGACTTTTGACTAGACGGTTTGCTCAGGAACTGCTCGAGCGGTCCGTGTATTGCGAATATGAATTTAGTATGGAAACTGCAGATCGACTTGCGGCAACCGCATGTTGCAGTCGGTCTTGACTGCAACATGCGGTCCGTCAATGGCCCGCTTTAATCCGAAAGAAAAGTAAATTTAATTTGTTCTCATTATGCATACGTATTTGCATTGAAGGTGAACCATTTACCTTCACGAATAAAATTAAACATCGCATTAAAACTACTGACGAGGTACCTACTCATTATACGATGAGTTATCGCTATTCCTACAAAAAAATCTAGAAAAAGTATTTAAAAGATTTGAGAGTATCAAATTTTATGGTACCTACAGATGAACAAATCCGAAGTTTTGAAACTTCATATTTAGGGCATATAATTAGTAAAAAAGGCATAAACCCTGACAACTTAGAAGCTATTCGTAAATTTATTTTGCTTAAAACTGCCACTGAAATAAACGTTTCCTTGGTTTAGTAGGTTATTTATCATCGAAAATTCATTCTTGATTTTGTTTGTATAAACGAAACGAATGACTCAGTGTTTGAAAAAAGGTTATACCTAAACAACATTATGATTCTAATTATATTTATTGCTTTGAGAAATGTAAACTAAACTTCAACCTCTTTTTCTTTGGTACAGCAGTCAACAGTGGTTTCTCCTTAGCGGTGTAAAATCCGTAACCCATTCTTTTTAGGACTCTTTTGCAAGTACTTATTAAAGAGCTTATTACACTACGCGATATTCAGACAGTCTAATGGCCGATTTACACGTATTAAGTTGACTAAAAATTTACTAAATAATAACTTAATTTTAAGTAACTTAACCCGTGTAAACAGTGAATTTAGTAAGAAGTTGCAAGTTAAAATTTAGTTGCAACTAAACAAGGTAGAATAGAATTTTGTCTATTTTTCGGTTAAGTTGGTGGGCGTGGCTAATCACTTGACACGTTTGGACAGGCAAAATTTAGTTAAATTTAAGTGAAAAGCATAAGCTGGCGGAGTCATTGCAAAGCTATGCTTTTGCTTTCGGCGCTGGAAGCTCAAAAACATATCCAAAACTATTTGTCCGATATGCGTATACAACAATTAATGAACAGTAGTAGAACCCCTTCCCCAATTAATAATAGTAGCCGTTTTACTCCTTCGCCTTCTTCAAATACGTATTACGTTGAGTCCACAGAACCTTCACAATCATGTATTGGAGCATACAATACAGTAAATCCCCAATCAGGAAGAGAAAATCCTATAATATTTTGTTCTGTGGTCGTCCATCTTGAGCGAATAAATGAGTTTAACTAATTATTTAGTATTTTTACGTGTAAACGGTTACTTAAAATTAAGTCACTTGAAATTTAGTTAAAATTTAGTTAAGACTTGGCAACTTAATACGTGTAAATCAGCCTTTAGTAAGACTGTCTTAAAATCTAACTAGTCAAGCTCGCTATTACACTGGACTGAATATCGCAAGCTAACTCATTTTACTCATTTGCAAAGCGTACGTAGTCGGTGACGGTTGTCTCGCGATGGGAAAACTTTCAAAGCACCAGAAAATCGCCATAGCTCTTGCCGCGTCTATTAATTTAAATACAAAAAAGGGTGCGTGTACTTATGTACACGCGTAAGAAGTTATACTTCTTTGGCATTATTAAAAATAGTTTTTTATTGCATACAAATAATTAATTACAATTAAGTAATCAAAGACTGGAAAAGGAGTCATTATAGTCAATAAAGTTCAGTTTACATTTGAAAAATTTAATAAATAAATATTTATTATTATTTTCTTACATTAAGACTAACATAAATTCTATTATTATTCGAATGTTGTTTTTAAATTATGTCCAATGCCGTAGCATCTTCCGTGGGCAACTTCATTCTGTTAATTTTGTGTCACGGTGCGCGCGCATCGTAAAATTTCATTCTCATCAATTTTTCATAACGCGCCTAAAGAAGTATAACTTCAAAAATAAAAGAAAAATATGGGTGAAAGAGTATTTACTTTTGCGAGAAAAATTATCAAATAGGCAAATACTGAGTGTTTTGGAACCATGTGACTTAAGAAACTACCCTACTGTCGCCGCACACGGGCCACACGCCACAGCCACAAACGCCGCCACGAGAAGCTAGAAGCGGCTACAAAGGTAGCTGAAGCGCGCGACAGCCACTTGTGGCCGGTGGTCGACACTTGCGGTCGGTGGCTGCTACTTTTTTTAACCCTTGCCTGCAGTATCATAATGGACTTTGACGAAGAAGGTTTAATTGCGCTACTTTTGATAAAAAGACGTCGTCGTAGAAGACGAAACCATATTTATTGGATACACAGAAAGACATTAAATATCTCCTCACCACGACAGGTCGGTAATCGACAACCATTGAACTATACATGATGAAGCATTTGGCCTCAGTGAAAATATGATGAGGCCATATTCTGGAAAATATTTGGACTTAGACAAAAAAGTTTTCAATTATAGGTTAAGCCGTGCCAGACGTTGCATTGAGTGTGGCGTACTAGCAAACAAATGGAGGATATTACATCGCCCATTAAACACTTCTGTTCATTTCTCAGAAGACATTGTGAAATCTTGTTGCATTTTGCACAACTTTATTCGCAAAAGGTGAAATCATCCCTTCCATTTTCGTCACACTTTGAAAATAGTGGGACTTGAAAATATACTACAAAATACAGGCTGGCCAGTAACACGAGCGTCTACTGCAAGAGATACGTTAAAAGATTATTTTATGAATTAAGGAGCAATACCGTGGCAAGAAAATAGAATATAAATATATGGTTTTATATTATTTTATTAAACTTACCTTCAATGTTCTTTTCTTTGGCAGTTTTATTCGAAAAATTTCCCACAAACAGATTTCTACCCAGGCCTTCACCGTCGACTACTACCGTCGACTTCAGGTTAACTGAGGTAAGGGAGAGAGGGGCGCGGAATCGCGCGAGTGGCGTGTGGCGGCTTTTTGTGTCGGCGTTTAGTGGCCGGTGCGAGCCACAAGAAGCAAGCTTCGACGATTTGTAGCGTGTGGCCGCCACCGGCGCCTACCGTATAACAACCGTGCGGCGAGTCCATATAAAATGTATGAAAATTACAGGAAATATGCCAGTGGCGGCGTTTTGTGGTTGTGGCCGGTGGCCCATGTGCGGGGACCCTTAGAGTAGGAGTTGCCGAGTTTGAATGTCTATTGAAATTAGTTACTCCATACATTCAAAAAGAAGATACGGTTCTTAGACAAAGTGTCAGTTTGACAAAACAAAGATTGGTAGTTACTTTAAGATTCCTGGCAACGGGCAACTCCTATCAAGACCTAAGGTCATCAATAAATCAATTATTAATAAATCGATCAATAATTCAGCCATAAATATGGCATGTCTCGATACAAATTGATAATATTGAAAAGTACTTTTTTTTCTTGCGAACATGCCATGGTGCACGCGGCCATAGAAAACAAACATGTACGAACGTCTTTGCTCTGCGGCTGCCACGCGCTGACTGAACGGTTAAGCTGGTCCGAGAGCTGGCACCAATTTTTGGGCAGGTATTTGAGGCAAGCTGAAAACTTGTCACATACCTCTCCTATTATATTCCAACACGGAATTGCAGACCTGGCTGGTGAGTAGCGGGGCTAAATCAACCCCTACATTTTTGAAAATATTAATTTTTTTTTCCCAAAAATATATTTGAGGCAATACGCAATTTATATATGTTGCAGTGTAATACTTAATAAATACGAAAAAAAATAAGCCAGACAATTTAATCGGGGCTTTAACATTACCAGACGCGTGCAAATATTTTTTCAAAAAATTATAAAAAATGTTTTTGAGGCAGCTTGAAATTTTAATGGAGTGTTATTTATAACTATAAAATAAAATTCCCAAAAAGACAGATCATTTCGGTAGGGCTTTCTACCTGCCAGGCGATCAAACAAATAATGGATGGGTACGGCCCTGTACTACTATAGACAAGCTGTAGTGTGACAGAGAGCGCATATCGACAGCTGTCTTCGTTCTGGCTTGCCGTGTTACTATTGGCTCTAGTGAGGCCACGTGACTTACAATAACCCATGAGGTTTCTAGTTAGAATTTCGGAGTAAAAAAATATAAAATTTTCTGAATTTGTACTAAATACATTTTGCATAAAAGTGATTGTATTGATTTATGGACGTTAAAGGGAGATATTTTTGTGATTTCTTTTTTATCTTAAAAAATTAGCCATTTTGCCAATTTTAATGCGAATTTAAACGTAATGAATTGTTAAATATTTGATATTTCCGTAAAAATATTTATTTTTTGAAGAGAATTAAAAAAAAAAAATCAGTACAGAATTCATACTGTTGTATGTACTGTTCAAAACTAAAAATTGTTTCTCTGACATTATTGCAAGTCAAAATTTATACGGAAATTTAAAACCTTTTTCATCTTAAAATTAATAAGGGTTACGTATAAAAAAAACCAATGATTAAAATACAAAATCGCAAAACTAGATTTATAAAAATATAATATTTCTTCAGTGTTTCAATTATTTAAGTATAAAAAAATTTGAAATAAATTAAATTCGTTTCACGTCAGATAAATTATCATTTTTCGTCTGTGGATCAGAATCTTCATCAGAACTACTTGAATCTTCGGATTCATCTGTATCAGATTCGGCAACCTCTTCATCATCTGCGAAAAGAAATAGATATTTATTTTTTTAATTAATCACAGAAATTTGAATGCAGCAGTTATTAAAAATAAACCATTTATTCTCACCTGTAGTATGATTTTCATCATCGTTATTTTCATTTTCCTCGTGAACAACAGCGTCGAATACTAATTGCGGCATACTCTCCGTCAAACCAGTGAAAATCTAGCGTATCCTCATTAAGTGTCCATCCGTTTCTATTAGGTGTCAAAGAACTGGGGAATCGTAAATATGCATTTCTCCAAATGCTTGTTATATATTGCGTTCTTAAAAGATGTTGTTTTAATTCAGAAGAAAGAAGAGCTGTAAATGCTTAATTTTATTTATCAGTATGTAATGCTTGAAAAATAATTAAATTAATACAATACCTTTTGTAAGAGTATAAATATTGGATTCAATCACAGTATTTTCACTATATTTTTTCATCAAAGCTATAAAATTCTTATAACAACTTGTGTGATAACCATCTGAAAGGTTAGGAATCACTGGCAAAACAATATGATTATATTTTAACCTATGATGTTTACGGATATTTAACACCTCCTGACTTTTTTTGAGAGTTTTCTCCACAAAAGCAATCACTTTAGCATCATTTTTTTTACAAATAACACAAACTAACTTTTCACTAGACATTTTCTAATTATTTGAGTTTTAAATAGTGTAATAATACCATTAGTAGAATAATACGACTGAAAGTAACGACTCCGAAATTCTAACTAAAAACCTCATGGATTATTGTAAGTCACGTGGCCTCACTAGAGCCAATAGTAACGCGGCAAGCCAGAACGAAGACAGCTGTCGATATGCGCTCTCTCTCACACTACAGCTTGTCTATAGTAGTACAGGGCCGTACCCATCCATTATTTGTTTGATCGCCTGGCAGGTAGAAAGCCCTACCGAAATGATCTGTCTTTTTGGGAATTTTATTTTATAGTTATAAATAACACTCCATTAAAATTTCAAGCTGCCTCAAAAACATTTTTTATAATTTTTTGAAAAAATATTTGCACGCGTCTGGTAATGTTAAAGCCCCGATTAAATTGTCTGGCTTATTTTTTTTCGTATTTATTAAGTATTACACTGCAACATATATAAATTTCGTATTGCCTCAAATATATTTTTGGGAAAAAAAAATTAATATTTTCAAAAATGTAGGGGTTGATTTAGCCCCGCTACTCACCAGCCAGGTCTGCAATTCCGTGTTGGAATATAATAGGAGAGGTATGTGACAAGTTTTCAGCTTGCCTCAAATACCTGCCCAAAAATTGGTGCCACCTCTCCTACTAAGCGTGCTAAGTCTTATTACACTACGCGATATTCAGCAAGTAAGCAAGTAAGCACCGCCGAACCCATTCGGTCAGTCTAATTAGACAGGCTAACTTGCTAACTCTTATTACATTATGCTAAATCTTAGTAAGACTGTCTGAATATCGCGTAGTGTAATAAGCTCTTAACTGAGACGTCTTTGTCAATCATGTCCTCAGTCCTTCCATTGAGGTGAGTGAGTGAGTTCTCCAGCTCGAGGACGACGATTATTTTTGATAATTTTTTTCAGGATTCTGTTTTCTACTGCACTTGTGATGCGTGGTCGACCAGTTTTCTTCAAACAAGAAGTCTATCTATTCTTTTTATAATGCTGAATGATAGATTGGATTGGATTGGACTGTAGACCTGGCCCATTGTTATTTGAAATCTAATGAAAAATACTGAAATTTTCAGAGTTTATACTGTCTCACTTGACAAATGAATCAGAATTACTTTTACAAATTTAAATTATTCAACATAATTTTACAAAGAAGGAATAATCTTATTTAACTCACCGATAGAGATCTAGAGATAGAACTTTTAGCATCGATTAACAATTAGACAAACTATTTTGCTTATAACATCTTCGAATTTAAAACAGGATAGGTATAAATTTAAGAACCTAAAATAGTTTATTGGTTCATAATTAAAAAATGTCAAAGTAACGCGACTTGTGATAATAGAACAGCTTAATATTTTAAGTATATAGATATACAAAAATAATGAAGTTAGAAAAAATCTCATAGAGAAAATTTCACACTAGACGAACTATTTTGCATCGGAGCTCGTAAACCAAAAATAAAACAAATTTAAGGATGCAAAAATAACATGTAGAAAATTGAAATGGCGTTACCCAGGCCGGTAAGGCGTTGGGATGATGACATAAGGTTAGCCAGGTTAAATGTTATACCAGGCTAACCTATATTATATACCTATTCTACACAATAGCAAAGGACATCAACCTTAATTGTAGCCATAAATAATAAAAAAAAAACTCTATACTAAGGACAGCAATATTATTATTTATTTGTTCTAACCTACTGGTTTTACTATCAACTTTAATTGTGGTACTATATCTTAATCACTTAAACAGGTAATATTCTTATACACAGAGTGTATTTTTATTTATTAATAAATATTGTATTAAGGACATAACAGTGTCTGACTCAATGTCTAGATCTATTATTCCAAGAACCTAGATTGTCCAGATAGTTTTAATATATTTAGTTTCCTTATCAATATTTTATTAAATACAAAACAATTGACTAAACAAATATTTAGTTAAAGAAGCATGAAATAAGACAATATTTATTTAACAAAATATATCAACAATATTACAACAAAATATTATTTCTTCACAATACCATCATTCCTTAGTTACAGCATTTCATAGGCATGGCTTGGACAATCTCTTATATGAGCAATTGCATAAACAATTACTGAGTAGTTGAAATACCAAAATAAGCCAAAAAATATGGCAAATATTACATCTGTGACACTTTAAGGAAATTAATTTACAAGTTTCCATCAGTTTTTCAAGAACACAATAAGAGGAAGTGATAATATAAGCTAATGGGTAAACAGCTAATATTACTAAAAATAGGCCAATTATAACTGTATGTTGAATCATAATACATAGTAGTATGATTTGGTATAGATGTTTATTCATATGTTATAGTTTTAATCACTGCCTTTTGCTATGCTTTTAGTAGTGTTGTTCTTGAATGATACTTAATTTTGTAGTTTTGAAAAACAGAATACTAATACATTATTCCTGATTGACCTACCTGACTGATTGTCTACCAATACTTAGGCTTTGTATACAAATGACCATAGTAATAATATACTTCTATTTTAAAAAAGGATACGTATTACAAGCCTTTCCCATGGCTCCACCATATACAGCTCAATCGACAGTATATACCTTAAATACCAGTGGCTTATAAATTCTCGGGCACTTTTGATTAAATCCATTTTGGTATCACTGGACAAGTCTACTTCTATGCGAGTTCAGTTATACACTGAATAAATATGACGTGAGCCGTGTCTTACTAAATATTATCCCTATATTACTCTTATCCTGTTGTATGCGCGTATTATTTTATGACTAATTTATTAACGTATTTTATAAAATGTATAAGGAAATATCTGTATTAGCTTGTTTATTTCCAATCAACTCGATTTCCATTTCAATTTTCAGCAACTTCAAATAATTAATGACGTACCGGCGGTTCGTATGACTGACACATGACTGACGTCTGAAGTAAAACAGTTAACAGCAATGTTTATATTATAGTCTGTAGAGTGTAGACCGTGTACTAGGTAAAGTGGCTATATGAAAGCAATAATCAACATTAGAACTCAAGTTGCAAAAATAATTTATTACAATCCCTTCTTATAAAATTATTTATGCCTAGCAATAATACTAAAATTATTTGGTTATTAAACATTTACTTTTCTGATTTTTTTTCCAACCCAAAACTACTTTACCCGTTAATTGGAACTCATTTTCTGTAATAGTATTGTGCAAGATTGGTGTGATTTTACATATGATTTTTTACTACTTTAGCAGTTACATTCTTATGAGTCACATAACTAGTTTAATATAAAACGTGGTATTCAATACCAAATTTTAAAACAAACAAATACATTCCAAAATCTTTTATTAATTCATTTGTTAAGACATTGTGACCTTAAAATTAAAATATAATTGGTATCAGCCGTAACTTAAGGTACAAATTGCAGTGGCTCAAGCACTTAGAATTATTTTTTACACTGGTATTCTTTGTATTGTTACAAAGTTTGTACTTAATTAAAAAATGCAAATTTATTTGATAAATCGAGGCACAAAAAATTGACAATAATATATAATAAACATGCTAAAATGATATTTACAAAGTATGTACCTCAAAATCTATAAAGATAATTTAATTAATATTCGAATTTCATTGGCAATGTATAGTTGCCATAAAACCTCCTGGTAACATTTTAAAATAAAGTCAAAGTATTCCAGATTCCCAAGTGTATAATATAAAATCTTTACTTTTTTTACTTCAATTCAATCAATGATACACAAGTTAAGTTGGTAACATTATTAATAAGCGTGCATAGATTATATAAATAGGTAGTTTCATAATCATATAATAATTGATTATACAGTATTAAGTGCTGTTCACAGTAAATACCATTTAAAAACCTCAGTCTTAAAAAAGGCACAAATACCGAACGTATAAAAATAGCTGCCATTATTTATACTACATTGGCACATCTCTATTTATTGTCTATGATTAATCCCAGTTGCTTTACCCAACTTACAGATGACTTATAGTTTGATGTTATAATTATTTTATTTCGTTTTCTGTAAGCTAATTAAAGCAATTTGGTGTAAAATAATTCATTAATCGCATAAAAAAGAATACTGTTTATTATACCACAAAGTATATCACAAATAGGTATAGCATATAATATATGTACTTTAAAAGTAACTAATACAAATAATAGGAGCAAAATTTTAATTATTTGTAAAGCAATTAATTAGTTCATTATTTTATGAATAATGGTATAGTAAACACGTGACGTCATTTTATATGTGATTATGTATGTAATTTAGTTACATAAAGATGTATATTTAAATGTATATCACATAATTTGTATAATATAGATACTTGTTACAGTATTTATAGGAAACATTAATATTTTACCATGCATTTGTGTTAATTTATTAAATTTTTTCGTACTTATAAAAATTATCTCCCAATTCACGATTTTCTATGCAAAATGAGGTAATCCCCAAAAATAAACATTTATCCAAAGAACCGCAGGCGCATGCGCAGCAAATAAATCTTGCTTAATGTCCTGTTCGATATCACATTGCTATAAGGCGTACATTTTCCTGTAGGCAACGCATTCACATGAACACATATTACGACTCGTAATTTGTATATGGAACCCGGACGTAAGGCAACAGGCACTTTCCCAAGAAGTATTTAAAAAAGGGGGTCAAAAGGCTCCCGACAGAACTTCTCTCAAAGGGTCCTTAAGATAGTGGGCCCAAAAATGGCTCCCAAAAAATCCCAATATAATCGATATTCAAATCATTCGAGATATTCCGTATATCCCTGAGCGCCGGTGAACATAACATCTATCCATATTCTAGCGGCTTCACCAGATGGCGCCATAAGGTAGTATCGCCTTTGTTTAGTTTTGACGATAAATGTTGTCTGTGGATTCGGTGATTTCGAAGTGTTGCCATGATCTAGATATACTTCTTCTATTACCTAAAACAAAAATATTATATTTGAGTTGCCTAATTTTAACTACAGTCGACTCTCGATAATTTTTGAAATTCGGTCTTCCCTACTCTCTATAATTTGAAGCGTTTATCATGCGCATACCTGTCGTTTGTTTACATACATGCACAGACTTGTCAATTGTTTACATAAATGTTAATTGTTATAATAATTGTTAATACATAATAAGAATATAGAAATAATAAGTAAAAAATTTTGATCAAATTCTTATTTCCTTCAGTCGCCCCTCCCCCTCGTGGTTATTCTGAACTCTTGATAATTTGAAATTTATCTCTGGTCCCTTGAGTTTTAAATTATCGAGAGTCGACTGTACAATATTATTTGTATGGCAATACAGTTAAATGAAAAAAAAATGAGGTAATATTAATCTATTAAAATGGCAAATACAATATTAGAATATAGTCTAGTACTGTTTATTATAAGTTTTATATTATTTACCTGAAAATAAGCGCCACCTCGCGGCTTTTTCTCAGTCTTGTCCCAATAGTAGACGAACGTTTTAGATTCACGGTCAAAAACGAACCACCTGGAATTATTATTAGATATATTTATGCTCTTCACATGAGTTGTTACTTCTTTCACATGTTTTAATAAAGCTACGAAAGCCGTTTGGGTTTCTCGTTGATCAATATCTAAATTTAAGCGAAAAATATTAATATTAAATTGCACATATGCATTGAAAAGTGCACTACCTGAGATTTTCTAAGAATTAAGAATATGACAGAATTGCCTGTTGAGAAATCTTTTATGATAAGTCGACTTATTTGGAGTAAATCTTATTACAAATATACATTACAAACATACACAATAGAATTATGTTATTCATTGTGTCCAATTTGTGTTTCCACCACACTGTTGTAAACTTCTGTTTTTTCTTTCTAATTATGCATATAATAAACATTATATGTAATAATCACGTCTGTGGTTCAAGGAGCACTGAGATAATTTATTATGAGGTCCTGAGTTTGATTACTGGCGAAATATATTTCGCCGAAAGAAGTTTAAATACCTGCTAAAATAATCAGTATATATACATTGCAATTCGTAATTCTAACGCGTTGTTGATTTCTATAATTCAGAGTTGAGAACAAACGCTAAGTCTGACTCCCGTATGACAAAAATGTAGTATTGGATTTTGACATACGGGAATCATATTTAAGTAAGCGGTAAGTCTATACTTTGTTCTCTCCAATGCGCTTTCCACATAAATGAGATGAGGATGTACCTTTTGGACCACGTGTGGAATTTGGCGCCCAACTTGTGCAAATAACCCCGGCATGAACTGGAGTTTATCGTCACGTATGGGCACAATTCGATTTGGTGACCTGAAATATAATACAAATCATATAACGCAACTAACAGATAAAGCGCAAAATTATATATTATTTATTTCTTGACCTCTGAGGAGGTTCTTATGGCAATATTTTTTTTTTATTCCGGAAAAGCGAACAGTCTCTAAGGGGTAGCATAGCAAAATGTTCCAAAAAAATCATATAAAAAAACGGATTTCGCGAGGGCAGTTGGTTGTGGCAGCAAAAACTGTAAAATATAATTCCACAGATATGTTTTATTAACGAATGTGACCACGGGCAAACAGCTCCATAAAACTTTGGGAAAATGTTCCTTCACGTTCTATTTCTTACCTAGTACGCCTTTACAAAGCAGATGTTGTTTGAAATTCTTTTTTTTAATAAATCTGTTATGTTTCGGTTACCTGCGGACTCGACGTGTCGTCGTAAATCAAAGTCGTCTCTGTCAACAGGAAGGTATCGTGTAAGCGGTCGCTGCCATTCACTCGTGGTTGTACCACGCCGGCTCCGACGTGGGGCATTGCTGAGAGACACTGAAAGTATATTAAGAAGTATGTTATTTATTTCGTAGCTAACATAAATTATATATAGCAAAGAACAATTATACTAAAGATACAGCCAAAGATGGAACACATAATTCAGTGGACTCTCAATAATTTGATTTTTTTCCAGTCCCTTGAAAAATACTTGAATAAAATCAATGTTAATTCATCCCCTTGATTTGAAGTTCGCCAACATGCGATAATTTGAAGTCCAGTCCTACTCTCTATAATTCATAATAATAATATAGCAATAAAAAAAACTAATTTTTATCTAACCCTTATATACTTGAGCCCCCCCTCGTGGTTATTAAAACGCTTGTTATTTAGAATAATTGGTAATTTAAAATTTATCTCTGGTACCTTGAGTTCCAAATTATCGAGAGTTTAATGTATATATAAAAAGTATCTAAGGATAACAAAAATTCAATACATTTAACTAAGAAATACCTAATTCGGCTGTGTTGTGTTATCATCAGTGTATCTACGTAGAACATCTATCTACACTCATGAGGAATCTATGCCTCATACATCGTAATTAGGTAGAGACTTAATAGTGAAAAGGGTACTTGCAAAATAAATTTTATCTTCAACTGAGGGGCCTAATCAGGATTAATGACAGGGTTAGGATGAAATGAATGAATAACCGATTACCATACGCCCAATACCGTAGACACATTTAGTTAATACAACTCTCCAAACCATAATATGTATCTGCAATTTGTTTAAGAATTACTGGCTAACCTAAAAATTTATATCTCTATATTTTCGTTGAATTCACATGAAGATCATCAAAATGCCTTACATATATTATCCCTGCTGAAATCGGAAGCGTGACTAAGCGGTCGGCTGTCATCGCTATGTTTCTCATCTTCTGTCGATTCGGTACGAGAGTTACGGACTTGCAACTGTGGACAAATAGAACAACCATTAAGCTTTTAAATTAACATACACCAGATCGACTCGGCAATGGCGGATAATCTGGGTTAAGAAATACTTATGTCTCTGCGGACACACTATTCCAATCAATCTTCGATGAAACGGATGTCCGACACGAAAAATAATATTACCTACATACATATTTAAAAACTTGATGACCCGGTAAACTTTATATCACCTAAGTAAATGTATTTGTGGCGATACTTTCGATTCAACATTTTTCAAACAGAGAGTTACGGACTTGCAACTGTGGACAAATAGAATAACCATTAAGCTTTTTCGACGATATTTTTTAAATTTACATACACCAGATCGACTCGGCAATAGTGGATAATCTGTGTTAAAAAATACTTATGTATTGCGGACACACTATTCCAAATCAATCGATCTCCGATGAAATAGGTGTCTGACACGATACATAATATAACCGTAAATACATATTTAAAAACTAGCTGAACAAACTTCGTATCACCTACATATATTTGTGGCGATACTTTCGATTTTTTTTAAACAGAACAAACAGAACGGACCTGAGTCTATGGAACACAAATTTCTGAAGGAATTTTTTCATTTACTTATTATTTTTGTTTCCCATCGTTTAAATCTCCCCAGAACTTCCACGAATGTTTACAGAACATAATTAGCCAAATCGGTTCAGCCATTCTCGAGTTTTAGCGAGACAAACGAACAGCATTTCATTTTTATATATATAGATAGATAGATTATAATGTAAGTGTAACATTAAATTTAAATAAAGCTAATAATTAAAAAAAAACCAGTAGCGCTACAACCTATTTAGGTCAAGGCCTCAGATTTCTGTATCTGTTTCATGATCGTTTGTCAATCAAATAGGCAAGTAGGTGACCTGCCTCCTGTGCCTGAAACATGATGTCGACTTTTTGGGTCTAACCCCTTAGGCAAGCCGGTTTTCTCACGATGTTTTTCTTCACCGTTCGAGCAAATGTTAAATACGCATCGATAGTCCATTGGTGCACAGCCAGATCGAAACTACCACCTCAGGGATGGGAGTCGCACACTGAAGCCACTAAGCTAACACTTATAATTAATGATAAATATACATACTCTTTGGTATCTTATTAATAAAACTTACACAGATTGGTTTCGGTGTACAACTGAGACTCCACTGAGAACTCTTTATCAAAGTCAACCACATGGACATAATGTTGCCAGAATTAATTTTTAAGCACTTTAAAAAGTTTATGATGTTTCATAAAATAAACACTTTACGATAAATTCAGTGTTAAAAAGCATAAAGTTGAATAATTTAATACAAAATTGCGGACATGTAAACAACTAAATTACATTTTCGCGGAAAAAAGGGTTCGTGCGATACAATCTTTTGATGTATATAATAAATGCATTTCAAAACAACTCTTAATGATTTGTTTGGTACGTAAACGTTAAAGAATTTTGCACTTTATGTAAATATTGCAATAAGGGAGCGTTCAAGTATTACGTCACGCAATTTTAGAGATTATTAACCCCCCCCCATGTAACGCGCCGTAACGTTTTTCTGTACCCAATAGTAAAGCGTTTCGAGACCACTAAAGTGACTCTTTATACCTAAAAGTTACCATTAAGGCCGATTTACATTATCATTAGTGTTTAGGAGAGTGCTTTAGGATAGTACTTTAGTTGAAACATGTAAACGCTACTTGCTTTAGTAAACGCTACGCTAGAGAACTTGCCTTTCAAGTTGTACTAAAGCACTCTCCTAAACACTAAGATAATGTAAATCGGCCTTTATGTGGTGTAAAGTACTGGAGAGTCGAAAATAATATTAACAATAACGCGTAATTCAATCCCCGCCCTGTATCGTAACGTTTTACAAAATGACCCCCCCCAAATTCGTTACGTAATACTTGAACGCTCCCTAACAATTAAAATATGAATATTGTATGTTGCTCTTGTCACTCAATTCTCACTTTAAAAATTAATTAGGTTGACAAAAGTAATATTTTTTTGGGCTTAGGTTTTTCGGCTTCTTATTAAGGGTACGTCTCGTATGTCAAAAACGTATTTGATCTTGACAGTTCGCGTTCTAGACTCACCTAGGATAGAACGGACCTATTCTGTCAACATCCTAGGAACATTTGACAGGGAATGTTAAAATATCTGGATCTAGCTTTTAAATAAGTATGACATGATGATTTATTATTAATTATCCCGCTATTAATTGTACGAATTAATTATTAAATTTAAGGGACGTAACCCTTCTTTATAGACTCTTGAAGGTTTTAAAACGTCGAAAAACACAAAACATTACATCGGGACTTTCTTCCCGATTCCGATAAATATGATAATTTGTCAACTCAACAGAATTATCTGTTCTAATAAAAACTTATTGTCAAGTCATATTTGAATGCCACGGTCATACGATACACTTGTGATAACATTTGAGAGGAATTCGTTTATAAAAATAAATTGGCAACAGCTACTGAGACATTTCAAAGGCGATATGTATATTTAATTTATATATCACTAAATAAAATCTGTATGTAATTTTTATTATTTATTTCTCTATTAATGTTTTTAAGTGTGAATAAATTTATTTTACACCTCAACGGTGCGACAATTAACAAACAACGGCGAAACAGATTTATGAAACTGTGCATTATATACTTTTTATATTATTTTTTGACTATTTACCTTATCTTGTCCTAATATATACTATGACCAGCGTACTTTTAATTAATTAGTTTATAATTACACCTGTGTCTTGATTTAGCATTAAGCAAGTTGAAAAAATAAAAATAAAATGTTTTTTTATAGATTAGTGGCAAACAATCCCACGGGACGCCCAAAAAAGGCAGTCATCGCAGCCCATGGACAACTATTTAAGAGGGTGCGTTGCCGGCCTTTGAGGGAGGTGTATACACTTTCTTTAAACAATTGGAGGTCGTATCTCCCAGGGAAGACCCCCACCGGGAGTCAAATCCACAGTTCACTAGTTCGCAAAAGAAAATGTGAAGCGGAACGTGGAAGACCAGCCATCAAGGTGATGCTGATGACATTTTGAATTAATACGACTCGTATGGTGTTGAAACGGGGGAGGAGGGATCGACTATAATATTGACAACTAATATTGTCAACATGTGTGACAAGCTTCGTATGAGCGTCAAAGAAGCCCACGCGAAAAATAAATTTAGTAGCTATTTGTAAATTTGATAAAACGTTCAAGCTCTGTCGAGTCCAATTAAGTGTTTCTATAACTCTGCGAACATTTATTATTAGTTTGAGTAAAAGAATCTGTAGCTGCACTACATATGGATAGTATATACTTAAGAATATGGTACGAAAATGTGTTAGGTGGTACAATCGTAAGTTCGCATATTCTGCCACACACAATGGCGCGCAAATTTGTCTATAAATGAATTTCACATTTTACATTATTAGTCATGTGAATTAGTCAATTCCTATATTATTTGTATCGTACATATCATATCATTACGTTATTAAATTTAAATCAACTATGGTCTCACGCAAATAATAATTTATTGAATAATATTTTTTTTCCAAAAGTAATACACCAAGTCGATTTTTAAAAACTCTAGTCGGAAGATCTTTTAATTCTTTTGGTAAATTATTGCAAACCTTGCTAATGAGTGGTTTGAGGCGTTTAGATACAGGTCATTCAAGAGCTGGTTCTCGAATATCACGTTAGGAAGCGTTCAAGTATTACGTCACGCAATTTTTGGTTGACACCCCCCCCCCATGTAACGCGCCGTAACGTTTTTCTGTACCCAAGTATAGTAAAACGTTTCATGACCACCTAGTGACTCTTTATACCTAAATGTTACAATTATGTGGTGTAAAGTATTGGATAGTCGAAAATAATATTAACAATAACGCGTAATTCAATCCCCGCCCCGCATCGTAACGTTTCACCAAAGGACCCCCCCCCCCCAAAATTCGTTACGTAATACTTGAACGCTCTCTTAGTAGAAGTAGTGATACGATTTTGAAGCTAGATATACGTCTTTGTATATTTCAAGAACAATTAATTGTGGAAATATATTTTGAAGTAAAAATACGAAAGATTATTTACCATCACGCAATTTTATAGTCGTTTTTATGAACGTTGACGTGCGGCAATAGTAAATTAGTTTAATTCAAATTTTGTGGCAGTCATTTACTGAAACATAAAAGTTATTTGTATTTTAAAATATTCTGTGTGAGCTGTTTCTTTTTAATAGTCCGGTCTTTTGTTATATATTTTTAATACTTTCGGTGAAGGTGAATCATGTTGATTCCAACCGATGTGTTTTATGTAGGTACATAAGAACTACTTGCCTATAAAAGAAAGAAACGGATGATAATATTGGGCAATGAGGTTACATTTTTGGGCCTTAGGATAAACCAGCAACTATTGAACGCGGTCATAAAAACCCTATTGATGTAGTCTTGCAAGTAAAATGTATGGTAGTTATATATCTTAATAAATCTAGTCCAAGCATCAATTATGCAATAAAGACGTCATCATGTCTTATTAGAATGTGGATGAAACCAGAATATATCTTGCGACGTAGTAGATGGGTTTTGTTTTTATTTTTTGACAGTAGATTATCTATGGACAGGGGAACGCTTTTATTTCGCAATGGACCATTTTAAATGGTCTAGCAGTTCAAGGTAAGATGGTCACTATCTATAACTGCTTTATATAAGGCTAGCGACCCGCCCCAGCATCGCTCGGGCAACCGAGACCCTTAAATCTTAAAAAAAAATATATACTTAAACCTTCTTTATAAATCATTATAGATATAAGTGAAACCGCAACAATTTCCGAGCTCTATGAGTTTATCGGGAACAGACAGACAGATAGACGCGGCAGAGGACTTTATATAATTTAATAGTTAGACATAGGCTGAATTTTATATAGGCATTATGCAAGCTCTTTCAACTTTTCTCTAGAACTCAATCATATATCTCTCATCGTTAAGGCAGAACTCACAATTTTTCACCGATTTACTTTGCAAATCCGGCTACCGCGTAAGTGTTTTTCATATAAATATAATATAGCACTTACAAATAACATCGCTTTGTATTGGTAAAAGAATTTTCAAAATCCTCTCAAGTAAATTACTATTATTATCGATATTATTGAACAACATAACGATGTTTGCTTTGTTTGGTTGTAAGTTTTTGTTATTTAAGGGGCAGACATAAATCAATCCAACCAATAAAATGCAAGATAACGTTTAGATCGAAGATAATCTAAAAGTAGACACACTGCGAAATACTTATTCATCCGTCCGTCACACCAAAACTTTAGATTAGGAGAAATGTAACTCAATTTTCCCTAGTCCTTACCTAGTGTACCTCACAACGGAAAGCAGATTTGTAAATTAAATTTATATAAGAAAGTATGGCGAGTAGCTACTGAAATGCATCCAAATATAATATATTTTACGAATATAAACTTTATTATTATTATAATATATTAGTGTTCTGTGTTTGTGAAAGGAGTTTTAATATAATTAAAAATGAAAATATAATGAAAAAATGAAAAAATATGCGAGTAAAGTCATGTATCAGAAGCACAATATTTGTCCTTGCATCCAAGTACAAACCGCGGGATTGTATTAATGAATGTCAACATAAATTTTATGACGCATGTCAGTAATGTATTGTTTGACATTTCTCTAAACAGAAAGCACGTGTTTAGCAAATATTGAACTGGGTGAAACGGCCATGGATTGCATAATATATGTGTAGATCAATATAATACCGTTAATTATTAACAGATATTAAAAAAAAATCTTTTTCATTAGACATCATATTGAGGTTGTATGGTGTAAATACCGGCAATTGAACTATATGTTATGCATATACAGGGTGTCTCAAAAGGAATGGGTAATCCTTGAACCCCGCACGGAACAGCACTCCAGCGCTCAGAAAAAAAAACAAAAAAAAAATCCAAGTGATACCCAAAATATGTTTTTTTTTTATGCTAACGATGCTATGCTATGATGCGATGCTAACGATAGCTGGCCACTTACGGTTTCATACTTTTTTTACATGAATGCAATAAGAAAAAAAAAATTGGCATAGTTTGAGAGTGTTTCATGTAAATGAATGTAAAGTAAAGTAAAAATAACGTATGTTTTTCTAAAAAAAACATATTTTGGGTATCACTTGGATTTTTTTTCTGAGCGTTAGAGAGCTGTTTCTTGCGGGATTCAAGGATTATCCATTCTTTCTGGGACACCCTGTATAAGATATAATCTTTATAAATATAATAAATGATTTCATTCGGTAATTATTGTACTCTCATAGTTAATAACATTTAAAAAAAAAATCCCTAAACTTTCGCAACCCACACGATTACGTATAAAAATCTTCATTAATTAAACTGTGACACTCCGGGAAATAAACAAAAAAAAATTACACTGACAACTACGACGTTCCCGCCAAAATTCGATTCGACGCGCACAAGTCACGCGGCATGTGTCCAGAAACAAACTAACATTTTTGAGGATAAATTTAAATTCGTTTATTTTCAACCAGCTGTCACTCCCGTACTCGCGATTTGTTTTTAAACGTTTGGAAATTAGTACTATAATCGTTTAGCCTAGTGGCTAAGCGTACGATTCTTAACTCTGAGGTCAAACTCGGTTGGGCATCGATAGATCTTTCCATCTCAATACGCAATTAATATTAGCTTCCATAAGGAAAATTATAAAACAGCCGGCCTGTCTTAGACCCAGAAATTTCTTAGTAGACTGTAAATAAAACAATGAAACGGTTCTGAAATCAGAAATCTGTGGAAGACCTAAGATAAAGCTATCCCATTTAGAGGCGAGGAAATGAATTACTATATGCCTCAGTAGAACCTGTAGCGACAATCCGAGGCAATTACTGCGATGATGTGCCAACAAAGTTATGCCAACCGCTAAGGATCACTTCTCGATGTTTCCTTTGGCTCGGCCAGTCATTGGTTAGGGTCCAGGATTCTCCCTTTAGATCCACATTGGTGAACCGTCTTGCTGAGGTGGTACTGGAAGTTTTTTACAAACGCGGTTAATGTACCGCGCTAGTCAGTAATGTCGGTGTTGTTAGAACTTATGTCCGAAAGATTGTAGGTGCCGCTATCGAACCCGACAGCCTTTGCAATCTACACTACTTAGCTCGGCTATTTGAATATTTGCTGTAAAGTGACGTAGTGAGGAAAGTCTTGACCTAGCTCTGCGAGAATAAACATTAATTTTTACTTTAAGAATTGTGCAGTAAACGTATTTATGCTATTGTTCCTGAATTAAGATGACTAGAATATAATAAATTGAAATGTTTAACTTATTCTTTAGGGGCCGTTCAAGTACTACGTAACCATTTTTGTTTGTCTTTGATTCTTATTTGGTGATTACGTCAACAGTGATTATTACTATAATTTTTGAGAGCTTTGCTTACTTTTGCTAAGAAGAGGGGGGGGGGAGGTGTATAAATTGCAGTAAATCTGCTTACGTAATACTTGAACGGCCCCTTAGGTGTCTCTCTTTAATCGGCAGCTCATGTCTCAGCGACGTGGTCAGCAAGAAAGTGTCTGGAGCGGACTACCTGTTTCCACCGGTATCGATCCAGCGCGTCTCTTATGACAGTGTACAGTTTTGAGGACGATGAGTCTTTCACTTGATCGGTCCATCTGGTTGGTGAACGGTCACGTGACCTTTTGTATTCTGTGTTACCAACCACGATCAGTTTCTCCAAGTTCTCATCGCTTCTGCGCATTGTTTGGCCGAATATCTTTAGGTGTAGGCTTGCTTTATATTTTTATAATCTTCAATCATACCACAAATCGTTGTTGAGCACGCACAGATTAGCATCAAAATTTTTGACACAGTGGGCGGAACAAATATTGTGTTTATGTACGCGTTTGAAATTCTTAATGGTTCTGTTATTACAGCTATTAATGTGAGTGCGTTGGCATTCTAAAAATATTAAGATTAAACTTTTGCAAAATCTTTCGGCATTCCATTGACGTATGCAAATAAAATATTGTTATATCTTTTCTTTATTAGCTAGCCTATCTGACAATTCTCTTTGTGAAGGTTTTTATATACGTCGGTTATAGTAGGTAAGACTAGCTGTAGCTAGCTAGTATGTAAGTATTTTTTATAAAATATAAATATTAATTACAAATAATAAATCGATGTTCATAGACTAAAGCCGTACACATTACACAAGTCTTGCCTTGGCTAATGTTTGCTAATCTATTTCCTTAATGTATTTGACCATATGGAATTAATTATATACAATACCACTCGTTTGTGATTTTACTGTTGGCGCAATTGCCAACATCAACACACATTTGGCCCTAGATTATGTCCTTATACTTTTAATTGGAGGGCTCCCAGTACTGTCATATTTATCGTAAGTGTTGGCGCCATTTTATAGTCGTAGAGGACACATTGAAAATGTTAATTATCATGAAGTGAGGCGGTTCCTCAAATATGTGATAGTGATAAGATAAAGGTGTTTATTACGACGGTAATAGAATTCTAAAAAGTAGAATAGGTAAAAATGTTAGAATATGTAATTAGATATGGTTTTCATAAATAGGTATAATAATTTGGGACATTGTTCAAACTGTTAAATAAAGTGGGCTACCCTGTAAAACGTTTTAATGATTGACAAATAACTTGGTCATAATTACCTGCCATTGGCACTCGAAAAACCATAATGAAGTCATCTAACAACGAAATCTAATTTCGATGTAATTTTAGAATGGTACTCGAAATTGTAATAACAGGAAAATACGGTTATTATATATATTTGACAATAGTATACTATTGAGAATTTGATTTTGAATTAGGGGCCGTTTTAAGTATTACGTAAGCACTATAGGGTATATTATTTAAGCTTAAAAGTACTGTATTCAAAAACGTAATGTTACGTAAACGTAAGCATCTCATAACACACGAAAACGATGACAATAAATGCAGCTAATCTAAGCTATTGAATTTAAACTTCCAGCTTAACGTAAAAAATCCCGAATCTTTTAACTAAAAAGGTATAAAAGAATTCAATATTTTTAATGAGGACGAAATTAGATAATTCCGGCCACATCCCGCCACCATTTACAAAGTGTCAGGACGCGGTAGCTGTTTCCTTTACGAGACATTTCCTTAAATGTTGCTATTTATACTAGGCCACACGTACTGAAGGTAGTGGAAATATAAACAAACTTCATGATTCATAAAAAAAATGCAAATACATCTCTTAATTTTACATTACGTACAAAAGGCACAATAGTTTAAAATTAATTAACACTATTTATCCAAAACTTGATACATCCGGTAGTGGGCTGATCAATGTAAGAAAACCTAGTCTGGTACCTAATCCGCAATTAAATTTTTACTATTATTTTTTGTAAAATTTATGTTCACCATAATTGTCATGTATTTTAGAATATATTGTACCATATACTGTAGAAAATGCATTATATATAATTTCAATAAATAAATATTTTAATTACCCGCGTGACTTTCTTTGCGATTAACAGAAAAGCTGTTAGTATCAAAGATCGGAAAACGACTTTGTATATAAGATAGTGTAATAGTTCTAAACTTAAAAAGTAAGTAAAATGACTTACCTCTTCTATGGACGATGACAAGAAGCCCGAGCTGAAACAAAAATATATTTTTATAAAATTTACTAGCAAACTCGGCGAACTCCGTTTCGCCACCAGATGGCTTCGTTTTATGTAACATTTCGTTTGGTGATCCCGCTTTTCTGTTGAAATTTTTCCAAAATTTTCTTTGCTATAAACCTCACGGAGCCCGAGACCTTTCCAACGAATGCAAAACCGTGGAAATCGGTTAGTGCGTTCTGGAGTTATAGCGTCAGGAAGGAAAACCCGACTTATTTTTATATAGTAGATTTCAGATTATTAATTTATTTGTCATCTATATTAGTATAGTGTTTGATTACGTACACACGCACTCAGTGTATTCCAAACCAAAACGATTTTAAGGGACTAAGGTGAGACGCACTATGTCATTTAACTTACCAACAATTCAGTGAAGAGCCTTTCTTTTTCTCCATTATTATTTATACTCCAATTGACTCATACACCACTTAATAATTTAAGCACATTTTTATTACACTTTGTTCCTATACCATTTTATTACTAGCAGCTGTTTTCAATAAATTTTCAACAAATCTTTTTCAGATTATCTGCAGCAATGTGAGTTGATATTTAACTATAAAAACGAGTAGAAAATAAAATAATATAGAGAATGAAATCTTTTTTATTTGCTTTTATATGTAATGGATTTTGGATTACGATCAGGTGACATTTGTGGCTTCCATAAGACAGGATGGATTGCAATAACAAAGTTTCAGATACATAGACAGCGTGCCAAAAAACTAAACAATTTTTTGAAGTTATACTTCTTATTAGGCGCGTTATGAAAAATTGATGAGAGTGAAATTACGATGCGCGCGCACCGTGACACAAAATTAACAGAATGAAGTTGCCCACGGAAGATGCTACGGCATTGGACATACATTAAAAACAACATTCGAATAATAATATAATTTATGTTACACTTAATGTAAGAGAATAATAATAAATATTTATTTATTTAATTTTTCAAATGTAAACTGAACTTTTTTTACTATAATGACTACTTTTCCAGTCTTTGATTATTTAATTGTAATTAATTATTTGCATGCAATCAAAAACTATTTTTAATAATGCCAAAGAAGTATAACTTCTTACGCGCGTACATAAGTACCCGCACCCTTTTTATTACACCCCAATATAACTATACCCACTAGAATTGCTATAAAAATCGAGTCACAAAAAAAAAGTTTTTGCCTCTCGGAATCCGTGAAATGTGTAAAAGTAAAATAATAATATATATAGTTTGAAAAGTTGTTACTTGCGCTTTATCACTCATCACGAAATTACAAACGACATTGTGTATCGCACGGATCGAAAACATCTGTTGACTCAATTGTCAGAAGGAAGTGCGTAATATGCAGTGTTTATACGCGGTGTTCTGAAGCGTTTTATATAGAAAATATTTATAAATATACTGGCTGACCCGGGAAACGTTTGTTTTGCCATGCATATTATTTCTTGGAAACATTTTTTTAGTTCAATAAAAATAACTATCTACAATAATAAAAAAATAGGGGTTGATCGTAGAGGGGTGAAAATTAGGGGTTGTATGTATTTCATAAAAAAATAAAACTATAACATAAAAATAAAAAAATTGGGGTTGATACCCGTTATCACTTAGGGGTTTGAAAGATAGATAGTAGCCGATTCTCAGACTTACTGAATATGCATAAAAAAATTCATAAGAATAGCTCGAGCCGTTTCGGAGGAGTATGGGAACGAACATTGTGACAAGAGTATTTTATATATTAGAAGATATATGTCATTAGTGATTTCAAATAACTTGTTCATTTATTATATAAACCAATGGCGCTACAACCTTTTCAGGTCTGGGCCTCAGATTTCTGTATGTGTTTCGTGATAATTTATTTTTCTTAACATGCAAGTAGGTGATCAACCTTCTATGCTGACACACGCTGTCGGCTTTTTGAAGTCTAGGGAATGCTGGTTTCCTCACGATGTTTTCCTTCACCGTACGAACGAGTGGTAAATGCGCACATAGATAGTAAGTCCATTGGTAGAGGATCACAAGTTATAGTTTAATTAAAAGAAAATCTAAAAAAGTGTAGTGTAAATAGTCTTCCTATTACTCATGCGTGGTGAGAAGTTGATGGCCTTAAAAACCGTTCCAAATTATTAATTTCAAAGTAATATTTCCCCACGCCCTGTATTCAAAAATTGTTGTAAATGGCCGCTTGAAACCCATGTATCGTAATTGTCATATGTGTCTACCAACTACTACTAACCTACTGTTGTCATTAATAATCATTGCACGGAAATTTAGTAGCAATCACAAGGGAATTAGGGCCTCATTTAGCGTGGATTAATTTATAAATATTTTGAAGTTCGAACGTGACTTTTGTTAAATAGGTTATCGGAGCGTACTGAATTGTTTAGACTAAAGCTGATTTTTCTTAGAGAGATATCAGTCAAGGCGTTTTTTAAGTTATACTTCTTTTGGTGCGTTAGGGAAAAAATTATGAGAGTAAATTTTTACGATGCGCGCGCACACCGTCACAAAAAACTGACACTCAAAAAATTTCAATTTTCTTTAATTATGTAGAAATATTTTTTGTGATATTTTAAACTTTATTATCTCGTAGGGAAGACAAACAGAAAGAAGTGATCCCCTACAGAAGTGGGCTATGGAAGACTTTTTGGCTCGTTCGGTAGTGAAGAACACTCCATAGCATACTTGTAATCATTCTACTAATATAGGACAAGCATTAATATATTATTTGATTATCTTTATAAAACTTCTTTACAAATTCATGAATCATCTGTGAGTTTGTAATTCATAAATCGATTGTGGATTCCAGAATGAATGACGTCTTTACTGGACAACGGTTTTTTGCCAAATTAAGACCAGAAAACAATCGAAATACATGTTAATTTTTAATATGTAGTACCTATTATGTATACATTTAATTAAAAATTAGATGAGACAATTTATTTCGAGTCAATTAATTTGTTTTATCTACACGTCTTATTGAATTTAGTTTTTTTCATATTAAACTTGTTTAAAATATTTTGCGATTACATTTTTTAAGATGTAATTCTAAGATTTGAATTGTTATCAAACCGGTCATGGCCGAGGTCGTACGGTGAAGGTTTGAACTTTGATCAATTGTTTCACGGTATAATTTTAATATTTAACATTCAATTATGGCTATCATTTATACATTCCCTTTCCCTTATTCAAATACCACTAACGAAAAACATAGTGCGTAAAGGGCCCAACAAATGTGTTGTCACTTGAGTAAGTCTGACGCCAAAATAATTTGTATGGTCACGTGACACGTGAATTAAAAATTAACCACAAAAATTAAATTCGTCATATAAATATTTAGTTTTTCCATTCATGAGTTTTTAGGTTCAAATTTTGTTTTATATGAGTGTTAAGTTTCATTGTTACACAAATGAAATAGAACAAAGACTCGACTCCATTGTGACGTTAACATTCCAAAGGAGATTAAATAATAAATTAAGGAATTTCCAATTATTCCTAATTAATTTCTTATCTTATTTTATATAGGAACTAATTTGTTATTAATATATATATTGTCCTTTTTTATCCACATATTAGAATTAATGTAAGTCTCTTGAAGAATTTGTTTCTTAAACGGGCATCTATTGAAAAAACACAAAGATGTTTTTGTTAAACATTGATATTTCACTCACTGAACTAACGTGTTCACTGTGACGAATTCGCGACTGTACTGATAGCGTTTATCTTATCAACCACTGAATAAACACAGCCTAGTTTGTACGTATTGATTTATGTACACGAAATATATTTTAAGTAATACAAACGCAGACTTTCATTCTGGCCACTTAACTAGAGACGCTTTGAAAGGGACATAAGGTCAACTCACTCTCGCTTTACACGTCGAGTAATACAAAATTACACTATACTAGATGACCCGGTGATATTTGTGTCAAACCTTAATAAAACATTTATAAAACAGACCCAAGAAATCGGACCTCATATTACAGTTATGAAATACATTTTTTTATTTGTTTTATGACAATTCACACCAATTAACCTAGTCCCATGCTAAGCTTGTGTTATGGGTACTAGGCAACGGATATACATACATATTAAAGATAGATAGACATATAAATACATATTTAAACACCCAAGACCTAAGCACAACACCAAATGCTGATCACATCGATGTTCGTCTCAGCCGGGGATCGAACCCGGGACCCATGGATTCGCAGTCAGGGGTACTAACCACTAGACCAATGAGTCGTCAAATTTCTGGAGGCATTTATAAATATGACATAGAGAACACTTTTGAATTTTTGTTTTAAGAGAACACATTTCCAAAAAGGCAGAATATATCAAATATTTCTCATCTAGGAAAAGTATTAATCGGAAAATTCAATTGTCTTGTATTTTCCTATACATATTATTCATGTTTCCCACCGTAAACTTCCACAAATATTTCAAGATCATAATTAATCAAATCGGTCCAGCCATTCTCGAGTTTTAGCTTGACAAACGAACGGCAATTCCTTTTTACATATATATATATATGTGTATAGATGCAATGCTGATACTACACTACAAAAAAATTGTGAACGTTTACGGGTATAAAATATATAGACTATGTCACTCACTGAAAAAATTAATGATTAAAATCCATCCAGTAGTTTTGATTTATTCATTACTGCCCGTGGTAAGCGGAAAAAATGTAATTATTTACGACAACACATTAGAAACCTCAAAAATATCAGTATTTCTCCACCATCTAATGGATGTTATTATACATATAAACCTTCCTCTTCAATCTCTCAATCTATTAAAAAAAACCGCATCAAAATCCGTTGCGTCGTTTTAAAGATTTAAGCATACATAGGGATATAGGGACAGAAAAAGTGACTTTGTTTTATACTATGTAGTGAAGATGTAAAATATCCTTTGCATATACTAGTTTTAAAGTAATAGTGATAATCTTAATAATGATCTTGGTATTTCAGTAGCGGACATAACTTGGGGACATAAACTGGCAGATAAGAACTACCCAAATGGTTTCTTACCACACAAGTAATTGTCCACGTTATTAGAAGAATGTGAACTGTATTCACATACGATAAGGTTCAATTTTCATTGCTGCATTGACAATTACAATCACTTTAAATTAGAAGGCTATTACATTATTTACTCGTCTGGGATTTAGAGCTGCACTAAGCAAAGGTTTGCTTTTATTGGAGTAACATATTGGTACTTATATATGTACTTAAGAATAATGTCTAAGTTTGCTATGTGACCCGACTATTGTTACTTTTTCTTTCATAAAAGGTCCGAGATATTTATACTAAATTATAATATTATTACTAATAATTATTTACGCTTATATAATAATTATAAAATAAGCAAAGAACCTTAAGAAACTCTTCATGTAAACATGTGTGTAAAACACGCGAAGCTTCAGGGCAGGAAAAAGTATTATTTTATTTTTAAATACAATTTTTTCTCACCTTTCCTCAAAAAGTGTTGAATTGGTAGTATTGAAAACATCTGTGGATGTATCTTCTACCACGCTCCCGTAGTATTTGACATCATCACGCAAACTGTCAAAATCACCTGACAGCTGGCGTCTGTCAACATCACTTGGCGTCTGACAGCTGTCCCTTTCCGGTGTCTTCGCGCTATTTCGCTCGTGCCACAGTTTTTTCGTTTCGTCTTGAGCTTTTCGTTTTAATTCTTCAATCTTCTCTCGTTCGTTTTCTATAACTTGACATCCTGCACAAAATAAAAACGATTGTATGTAAATATTTACAAGGGAATTTAATATTTTGCGTAAAATATAATATTACAATCTACTTTAATTTGAGCTTTAATGTGCTAGAAGAGAATTCATTACTCACCTTGTTCCTCCAACATTTCAATCCGTTTCCTTTCAATTTCCATCAAACTGTCAAATGTCTTTTTACCCAAAGAATTCATATCCGTGTCGCTAGAAAATATTGGAGCATCCATAGTAACTTTAGAGATTCTGTCAATGTCATCTTGTGATGGAATTTTCCCAGAATCAGTAATTTTTTGAAAGTCGTTTCTCACGTTCGGTTCATCACCACAGCTCTTTCTATGCAACACCTTATCCTTATCCATTTTTCTGAAGTCTAAAGTGTTGTGTTTCACTTCATCTTCATTCTCTTCTTTGATAGACTCTTTCGTCTTATCCGGTGATAAAGATTTAGCTTTCACATATTTGTTGTCTGTTTGCGGCTTTGCATTTTTAATGTATCTGTTTCTATTTTCATTTTCTTCTTCTTTCCTCGATTCTTTTCTTTTCAACGAATCCTTTTTTATTATTTTTCCTAGGGCCGCAAATGTCGGTATTTTGGACGATGAATTACTTTTTAGCGGTACGTTTTCTTTTTTCTTTTTAGAGTGTCTTAAACTATTGAATTTGTCCAACGTGTCTACTTCAATGTTGTCGTTATAAAATAGATTTTCGTTTAGACTCTGCGACATGACGTCGACTTTATCTTTTTTCTTACTATTCTTTCGTTTGAGAGAATCGAAGTTGCGCTCCCAAAATCCTTTCTTCTCTTTCGAAGTGGAAGACTTAGAAGGACTCTCGAGTTTGTCAGGGTCTATTGGATCAATGTCAGTGACGCGTCGTTCGATATCTACTATCATGGACTGTGACATTCGATCAATAGAGTTAAACTTGTCAGTCAATTGTTTTGTGTGGTCTTCGAAGTTTGAAATTTTGCTCACATCATTGTCATCGCTGTCAGAACTTGGGGAATACCCGTATTCGCCCGATTTGGCTCTGGTCTGATCAGTATAGAAGGCACTATCTGGTGATTGAGTTCTTTCAATATAATTCAATTTGGATACTATAGGTTTCAATTCCTTTTCTACATTTTGTACTTTCGAAGTTAGCTCCTCAACTTGATTGAGTAATCTAACATATTCAGCTTGAAGTATTTTGGTTTCTTCGAGCGCAGATGTTAAATTGTTGTTAGCTTCAGACTTTAGAGTTAGTATTCTCGTTTTTTGGGCATCGATCTTTTTACTAAGCAGCATTATTTCGTTTTGAAGGTCTTCTCTGTTAGATAACCTGTAAAGATATATATTTTTAAATATTTATTACCTTTAACAAGAGTTTTATAGAAATTTGGGAGTTATTTGAAAATCGACACTTGAAATACTCATATATTGGATTGGGACAACACTCAAGTTTGAGCTTTCAAGTATATACTATACTAGCAGACCGGCCAAGCGTTGCTGTGGCTAAGGTTTTTGTTATATTACTTAGTAGCAAACTATTCAAGGGAAACGGTAGGAGAACACCAGTCATGGGGACCCATGGGGACTATGCTTTTTTGGTGTTTATGCCATTAAATTGTAGCTTATGTGAAACGTTGGTACTTTCAACACAGCGCCATCTGTTAGAATTGTGACTATCAAATAATAAACAAATATTTTGCAATAAAATAATATTGCGGGTATAAATTGAGATGTAAGCTATCCTATCTTTTAAGTTGGATCAAACTACACACGGTGTGCAAATTTGATTGATATCGGTTCGGTAGTTTAGGAGTCCATAGCGGACAAACAACGTGACACGTAATTTATATATATTAAGATTACCAAAGGTGTAATAAACTTACAATTCAGATTCTTCCTCTAAATGCTGGAACTCCAAATCTTCGAATATCTTCGACTCGTTATCAAGAATATCTTGCGCGTTTTGTAGTTCTTCGAGCGTCGCTGCATTTACTTTTAAGTCTTTTTTGATTCTATAAAGAAAAAATTAAGTCGTAAATTTCTAAACCTTGATATATCTAATCGTATTTGAAGGGATTATCAATAATCAAGAACAAATGAACGGCATCTAAATGTTACCTATAAAGATAACTTTGCTTTTAATGTGTAGGCGGTTCATAAGAATATTTTCATAATAGATTTGCGAAAAAAAATATATTTTTGAATGTTTACAGTTGCAATAACTACGTTTATTTAGAGTTAAGTTAAATTCAATTTTATAACTAGGAATATAAACTATTTGTCGATACCCATATTATGGGAAATGGTAATGCTAGAAAAACTAACTTATGACTCTTAATATAATCGCAATAGTAGACAATTTTTCTTATAATATAATTGTGAATCCCATTTGAAAAAAATAACATTCTTATAATTAAACCTGTAAGAAGCCGATCGATATTATTCTATACATTTAAATTGTGTAGTAGAATGTTACTACTAAGCAATATAACTCACCTTTCGACCTTCGCAGTAGCAACCTCTACTCGATCTTTCGTCTCATTTTGTCTTGCTTCTTGTCTCTCTTTCATTTGTTTAATTTCATCCTCTATCTGTCTCGCTTGCTCATTTAAACTAGATTTTTTCTTTTGTTCTATATTAAGTATTGCTATTTCTGAATCGTATTCGCCTTTTATTAGAGCCTTTTCCATTTCCAACTGTAAAATAATTTCAAAGAAATGAGCAAGAACCGTTTTATTATTATCACTACAGATGAATTATAAAGTATTATTATTTGAGCATATGTAGAATAATTATTAGAAGTAACAAACTTTGCTATCTAAAACAATTAAATTTTTAATAAACGTACTCAAGATGCGTACATAACGTCCGTTGGTCACGTACTGGATTATTTATGCGTTTAATATGGAGGTTTATTTCCTGTGGGAATATATTTCTAATTATGAACAGCTATTATTCTTTGTGAACCATAACAACAGGCGGTGAATATTGATAGTTGCAGAGGCAATATAAAAAAGTAAGAACAGATTTTACGATATGAAAAAAGAATCTAACGTTGTGATGGATATCAATTTCTAAAATTTTGGAGGCTAAAGCAACACCAAGCTGAGTATTTTTAAGAAAATATGAGATCAGCATTCCCTGCTTTCCAAGTCGTTACTAGTATTGTTTCACCGGCCATAAAACCCGTCTATTAATACATAAGTTAATCACGGAAACTGAATTTTTTTATACATACCTCTCGTAATATATCATCCTCTTGCGACCGAATTTCCGACATTTTACATTTAATATCGTGTATTTCAGCCATCAATTTCTTCCTTTCATCTCTCAAACGTTCGTATTTTGATTTCAATTCGTCTACATTATCTTCTAAAACGCTGTCTATTGAATCTGCTTCTAAATCTATCTTCCTGACTTCTTCAGTAATATTTTTTATAACATTTTCTCTATTATTCTTTAACTCTTTCTCAAATTGTTCTAATTCGGGAATATCGGCCATTAACTCTTTTTTGACGTCATCGAAGCTCTTGTTTTTTGGTATTGTTTCATTAATAACTTTCGAATATCTAAATTCGATGTCGTTAGACAAATCGGAATCGTCAATCATCGGTATTTCCTCCTCTAGACTCAATTGTTTTTCAATACCCGAACAATTTCTGTCGTTTTGTTTTTCTGCAGGTTGTTCTTGTTTATCTTGAATTTGATCGTCTAGTGGATTCGTGTTTTTCGGCGGGGGTGTGGGAAAAACGAAATATTGCGGCGATGTAATGTTTTTATGAGCGAATGTTGTTTTTATTCTTGTTCTGGGACTTTGTGTATTCGGTGACTTTGGCTTGAGATTGTTCTTGAGTACATTTTCGTATGGACTTCCTACCGGGGAGTTAAGTAGCGAGCCGTTTTGGTTGAGTTTTCTTATCATAAGAGGACTAGAAAGGTTAAGTTGGACATCATCGAACACTGGGATACCGATTTCGTCCATTCGTCCTACGTTTTCGTAGTGTTCATTGATCGTTACTTCGGGGGTGGAAGGATCAACTTGTGAAGTAAAGTTTTCGTAAGTCGATAGATTGCGTTGTGGCGGCAGAGATTGGCTCATCACATTGTTCCTGTTATGACTAGTATCAAACCTGAAAGGTGTAAAACAAGAATAGAGAAATTTAGACACATTCGAATAAAACAGTATATACACATAAACCAGTGCTAATAAATATGATATATAAACAAATATATAAAGCTCAATTAGGTAGTAAATAATAGATGAGTAATACGAAGCCGAAAAAGGAAAAAAAACATTTAACATATTTTACTTTGCTAATAAGGGGTTTTTAAATTATTGCCGTTTATAAATATAAACGGAGATTTGACAGTAAGTAAGCCTATCAGAAATTGAGAAAAATCAAATAACTTACTTATAATAACCGTCGCTAGTTTGCACGAAGTTAGGATTGTTCATGGCAGCACTTCGTGGGAGGGAACCATTTGTGATGATTTTGTTGTGGGACCTCTTCTCTGTCGGTGTTATTGGCAGCCCTGAAAACACATGTAAATTGTGAGGAAACCGGCGACTGATCATCTACTAGTATACTTGCCTATAAAGAATTACCAGTTCCGCTATTAGATTGAAACTAATTTGGATCAAAATAAAATGTTTGATGAAAATATTGACTTGATATATATTTACAGTATGAATTTTGTTGGCTCTATTAAAAGCAACAGAACAACATGACTGATAATGTATCAGTATATCCTCAATATCATTATCTATGAAAAATATGTTAATCTAATTATCTATTAAAACTAGGCCTAATCAAGACAATTTTAGAAGTCTTATTGGAAATTCATAGTGGGGTAGCGCAAAATAATAATCCAGTGGCACTACAACTCCATCTCTTTGATCATTTTTACACGCTTTATATTAGCTTCACCTGTATGTATGTAACCGACTCCTTCAGACTCGATTTAGACCCACTTTAAACGGACAGATTTAATTCAAACTTTGTACACTTATAAAGAATCAGCGACAATATAATAATTTCATAGGTTTATCTCGAAAAAACAATGAAATTTTTTTTTAACTCCACAAAGCAATACGATTAAATTGAGACACCACGTATTGCTGCTAGGACTAAAAAGTGGAAAATAAATATAGTTTAAAAATTATAAAACACGCTTTTAAAGCACATCAAACTTAAAAGTGAAAAATAATTCCTAATTAAAGCGGAAAATGGTAATGAACAAAAATTTTTGGTTTTATTGTGAAAAAGCGTGGGTTGCTCGATAGACGAAAAATATGGCACAGAATATATCTGACGATTATTTGCACACACCTCCATTGGTGCTCAGATGATTCAAATGCATAATGCGCAATCTTAAGGCTGAGAATCGCACGCTTAAACCACTAGTCCAATACTATATTAACAAAATATAAGAAGGTGATAAATCTTTTTTACCTGACGATATTTGTTTCTCGTACTCCGCGCACATGTTAAGAATCTCTTCTAAACGCGCATTTTCAGCGTCTTTCTGTTCCTCTTCTTTCAGCCGGTCTTGGTACGCCTGGAAAAGTATTTATTACTTTATATTTGCTATATACATCTGTGGTATACTTCCGGTTTATAGGTTTTATAAGACTAGAATAAACATCACAAATCTTGCTAAGTTACGTGTTAGCAATTGTTCTGCAGTTTTGAAACTTAAAATATTTTATTAAGACTTAAAACAGTCTAATTCACCTGGTATAACGATTTAATGAAGTGTATTTTTATCAAACAAACATTGACATAGTATTAAACTCACCATATTACAAAACATCTTATCAATTTTCCTAATAATCGTATTATATATTTCACTTTTAGCGTGTATTTCATTGATTTGTTTATAATTTAGGTCATTACCGACCATTATAACATTACTATTTTGAATCGGAGCCGATATTTGATTTTTATAACTGGCAAGACTATCAGCCATTTTGATCACTTCCTTTTTCAATTCATCGTAAGAATCTTTAATTTGTCTTTCTAAATTGATAATTTTTGTATCAATTGTAGTTTCATGATCTCTGGTTTCTTTGATATAATGATTTGTCAGTATAGAATTTATTGTTTTGTATATTTTTATATCGTTTCTAAGTTTGTGGACGATTTCGAGTTTATCGTTTACGGAATTCGTTATGTCAATCACTTTCGTGGTATCATGATGTTTTTCTTCAATTGATGTTGTTAGTTTTTTCAAAGCTAATGTGTTCTTCTTGAGGTTAGTTAAAAAGAGTTTTATAATGCTCTTTTTGGTAGTTTTTGTGTTTGATTTGACAGTCATTTTTGCACTTTGAACTTTAATAAAAATATTCAAACTTTCGATTAATCGAGTTTTAAATATATTTTCACTGTACGCTTCAATCTGTGACTGATTTAGGAATTATTATATAAGTAACATTATAAAATTATGATTTAATGTTATTATTTGATAGTGTTACCTATATGTAATTCACAATGAACTAAGCACACGCATGAACAATATTTAATTAGTAGATTTAAGACATTTAGGTTATTTTATGGATACATTCGAATTAATAGCAACATTAAATTGTAACACAAAAATGATTGAAATTTATGGATTATTAAAGGCACACTAAGTTATGTTTTTCAAATATTTTCACAATAAATCACAAATTTTGGAGATTTTTCTTAACACGACTTCTTTAAAATATACAAAATGGCGCAATGATACTTCAGTCTTATCAAAAACGTATTTTATTATCAGATAAAGCTATTGTTTCCTTCAAGACAATTACCGCAGTTGATTTTAATTAAATCTTATCGTATTTGAGATCGACTTTATTGGGACGTTATGATTTCATACATATATGTCATTTGACTTGCGAACTGGTAGTAAATGTAAATTTAGAATTAGTTTAACTTCTTTTCTGACGTTCATAAGTGTACTTGTTTACCTACATAAAGTTATTTTGAGTTCGAGTTTGATTTAATTATTTCACAGAATTATTTTATTACAATACAATTTAACTGGATTTTTTATTATATCGAAATAAAAAATCCAATCAAAAAAATCCAGAACAATTCCATTACAAGTTTAGCGTAAAAGCCGTTAACGGAAAAGGGAAGCTCTCAATAAGGTATTTTTAATAATATAGTGCCTAATGGTAAAGGGAGCGTTCAAGTATTACGTAATTTTTGGAGATTATTGACACCCCCCCCCCCCCATGTAACTCGCCGTAACTTTTTTCAGTACCCAAGTACAGCACTGTACTCAAGTGTAGTAAAACGTTTCGTGACCACCTAGTGACTCTTTGGTTACTATTATGTGGTGTAAGTCAAAAAAATATTAACAATACCACGCCCCACATCTTAACGTTTTACAAAAGGAAAAAAAAAAATTCGTTACATAATACTTGAACGCTCCCAAAGTAGCTTTTTGGTGAAAGCATTTTCATTATCAACAAAACAAATTTATAATATAAGAGTAAATTGTAGAAGCAGAATTTCTTTGGTTTAGAATTTAGCGAATAAAAAAAAAAGTGTTTTATTTGGGTGATATATAGTTTGTCTAGAAGGAACTGCTTTAAGCCGAAAGATTTTATTTGTCATCTTTCTATCGTGTTTTGTGTTATTGATGTAAATAAAGTTATTATTATATTAAACTGTACAATTGTTTAGGTAAGCTGTAAATACTAACTAGTCCTAAATGATCTTCAAACCTATCTGTAAGAGTTGGAATTTAAGATAAAATATTTGCAGTAAGATAAAATGATGATATCATCCAACAAGACAAACAATGTTTTACGAGAGTTTCATACATCAACATAACAATATTTTTTTACATAAATTTTGTATGCACAGAAATTGTACATTAATTATATTTTAAATAATTTTATAACACGATGTACATTCACCTACTCCAAAATTTCTCACTAAGTGAATATAATACTTTGAGAAATAAAGTATCTTTGAACCGAATATAAGTAAAATTTAACCAAGAATTGAACTATAGATCGACCCCCGCATTGAATTCGGACTACCGTTAGTACTTCAGTAGAGCTTGTCAGATTTCAAAAATATAGAAATTATATATTTTTAAATTCCAAAAAAACCACGACTTTAATTAAGTATTCGGAACAGTGTTTGCCTAGTGGTTTCAGCGTGCGACTATCATCCCTGAGGCCGTAGATTCGAACCCCAGTTGCATCAATGGACTTTCTGTCTTTGTGTGCATTCATGAAGGAATACATCGTGAGGAAACCGGCATACCTTGGACCCAAAAATTCGACGGCGTGTGTCTGAGGCACAGAAGACTAAATGTAGAATGTAAAGTAAAGGATCATGAAACAGATCTCTGAGGCCCAGACCTAAAGAGTTGTAGCTCCACTGTTTTTTTAGTAGTAATATGTAATAATAAAATAAATATTGTATATACCTGTTTTCTCTTAGTCTCCGCTTCAAAGCTCCTCTCATAACCATAATTCGAATAAACTGGTGAATACTGAGGATTTCGATCAAAAGTAGATGAAATATGTAAATCACAGACACGTGCGTATTCATTTCTCCCATCATTTGAAACATCTACGCCTATTTCATTGATTTTATAATCTTCGTTACTTTTGTAAGACTCTTGGGGGCTTTCGTATGCTTCTTGGGGGTTCTTGTAAGCCTCTGGGGGATTTTGGTATGTTTCGTGTGTATTTTTGTAGGGTTCTTGGGGCTTCTTGTATGGTTCTTGGGGATTTCTATATGGTTCTTGTGAGACGTATGTTTCCTGGATTTTTTGGGTATCTTGGAGATTGTTGTATATTTTGGGGCTGTTGTACGGGTCCTGCTTGAATTGGTTGTGAAATGAGTCTTGATAGCTTTTATACTCATTTGTTTGGTAGTTTTGAGAGCTATTGTAATTTTTATATGGGTCTGATTTTTTTTCATTTTTCTCAATATCCTGTCGCCGATCTACATTAATTTTGCCGTAAATATGATTATCGGGTCGACTCTGTTGATCATTGTTGACTTTTTTCACTCTCTCCGTCTTTGTGTCATCGAAATTTCGGACCATGTTATCAATTTTCGCCTTACGTATTGCAACATTCGCGTAGGAGCAATTCTTTGGGTCCAAGCTATTGTTTTCGTTAAGAACAATCATTTTTTGTTCTTGCTTTGTTTGACACATATAATTTGGTATATTCCGACCGCCCAACACGTCTTTTGCGGGTGTGTTGACTGTTAAGGAGTTTGAACTGAAGACTTTTGGCGATATTTCATTTTCGTTGTTCGTGTAGAATTGACTTCGGCCGATCTTATGTTGTTTTGCGTAATATTCGAATTTCGATACTTTAGCCATAATACTGCCCATTTTGGGTCTGCTTTCTTGTTCTGAATCTGACGTGTCGTCTTTGTAGGGCTTTTTGGGGACGGTCGGTGGTTTCCTTCTGGACATTTCTTTGAGGGTCATGTCTAGTTCTTTATCGAGTTGTGTGAGCGAGTTGTCCTTGTAGATTTTATTAAGATTGGTGTTCTGGTAACATTGATTGGGGTCATGGTTAACATATCCTGGAATTAAACAAATGTATTGTGTTTAATAATGCGCAAAATACATTTAAAAAATTGAATGTTGATTAGTAAACCTCCTCCTTTGTTTATTTTGAAGTCGGTTAAAAGGGGAAGTAGAGTGTTCGAATTAGTGATAGTCACAAATGGAACTTAAAAGAAATAAAAGAAGAATTTTTATCTATCCGTATGCATCCTTAAATTTTTAATTGTTAATTCTCCTCTCAGAGACTTAATAAATAAATAATAGACTATATAAAATTAAAATACAATTTAGACCATTTAATCACCAACGGTTTAATGACTTTATGAAATACAATAATAAAGGTAAATAATTTTGAACTCAAAATTACCTGCCGGCAAGCACTGCTCGTTCGGTTGGAACTGTATAGGCGCCATCGACACATGCCCTGAAGGGAGAACAGACTTCATCAGCTTTGCTTCTTCGGGATGATTGAAGCGTAGGTAATTCGACCTGCCTATAGTCAGCATACTGCCTGGAAGTATATGGTACTTGATTAACACAATTCAAAAGAAGATACATAGAATTACCCGAAGACGGTAAATGTAAATGAAAAAATGTAATGTAAAATGCCGCATCTATTCAGTTTTTTTATAGAACAGGGGGCAAACGGGCAGGATTGATGTTGATGTTAAGTGATACCGACACTCTCAATGCCAGAGGGCTCGCGAGTGCGTTGCCGGCCTTTCAAGAATTGGAACGCTCTTTTCTTGAAGGACCCTAAGTCGAATTGGTTCGGAAATACTTCAGTGGGCAGCGTAATAATACTTACTAATACTTTAGTTTGAGAACACTAACAGATATACATTCTCCTAATTATAAATATACGTAAAAATTCGGTTTTTAGCAAATAACAGATGAGCGTACTCATTCTGCAGCCGGATCTTAGACCATATCATGAATATACCATGAAACATGAATAATATTATTAATTTCTATGATTATATCAATTAATTTCAGACTAACGTTACCTTGCGATAGCCGAGTCGGTTTGTCAACAGGCAGCCCATCCAACAGTGTGCTACCGCTAACAGGGTACAGTGTGACCACCCCGTGGGAGTTTTCCACACGACAATGAATGCTGGCAACACCGGTACCCACCACGTATATGTCGCACGTGGGATCAGAGCCAATTGTGACACGACCTGGAAAAATATGGATTCTTTTAAGTCACAAAAATAAGGCTACGCACTGAATGACGCATTCTAACTTTGCTTGTACAAAACTGTCAACCGAGGCAGTTGACAGTTCATAAAACCGTCTAGTTACAATTACACTGTACTTGTTAACAAAAAAAACTTTTTTAGATCTAGGCCTCAGTTTTCTGTATCTGTTTCGTGTTCATTTGTTTTGTCTGTGCCTGACACACGCCATCTACTTTTTGGGTCTAAGGCATGGAATTCCTCACGATGTTTTCCTTCACATTCGAGTGTAAAGGTGATATCAGACGGTTCATTTTTTGTTCATTTTCACCTTTCATTCGGTACATTTCACTCGAAATGAAATGTCTGAACAAAAAATGAAAGACGAGTGCCGAATGAAATCATTAGTGAACCGATCCAACAGTGTTGGATATTGGCATTCGGTATCTTTCATTCCCACTCCGAATGAACGAGAAATGAACGGTCTGAACACTGAGAGAACGTTCATTCGGATTCGGCCATTTTGTTTCAAATCAAATCAAATCAAATCAAAAATCATTTATTCACGTAGGTAACACAATGTACACTTGTGATTCGTCATTAAAGTCGAGTCCTGTAGTCGACGGACATCACGTTGTCGACGAAATTATAACGTTTTTTTCTGCGTGTTATTATATTGTTTACATGCGACAAAATGGTGTTCAAGTGGAACGATCAAAATACATTACTTTTTTTTTAAATAAATTTCTTCTTTAAATCCATGGTCGCACCCACCACCTTCGACGTTTTCTTTGCTTCTTTTTTGTCAACTCTTTGATTAAATGATCACAAATTAAACTAATTCCAAGACGTACGACTTCATTCGATGACATATTTAAAAGAAAGAACAATGAATGTTCATTTCGTCTAAAGGTGATATCAGACGGTTCACTCGAATGATTGTTCACTCGAGTGAATGCTTCATTTTTTTTCATTCTATGTTCACACGGCTTAGACGAAATGATACAGAAATGAACATTCATTGTTCTTTCTTTTAAATATGTCATCGAATGAAGTCGTACGTCTTGGAATTAGTTTAATTTGTGATCATTTAATCAAAGAGTTGACAAAAAAGAAGCAAAGAAAACGTCGACGGTGGTGGGTGCGACCATGGATTGAAAGAAGAAATTTATTTAAAAAAAAAAGTAATGTATATTGATCGTTCCACTTGAACACCATTTTGCCGCATGAAAACAATATAATAACACACAGAAAAAAAAGTTATAACTTCGTCGACAACGTGATGTCCGTCGGCTACAGGACTCGAAACAAAATGGCCGTTCTCTCAGTGTTCAGACCGTTCATTTCTCGTTCATTCGGAGTGGGAATGAAAGATACCGGATGACAATATCCAACACTGTTGGATCGGTTCACTAATGAATTCATTCGGCACTCGTGTTTCATTTTTTGTTCAGACATTTCATTTCGAGTGAAATGTACCGAATGAAAGGTGAAAATGAACAAAAAATGAACCGTCTGATATCACCTTAAGCCGTGTGAACATAGAATGAAAAAAAATGAAGTATTCACTCGAGTGAACCGTCTGATATCACCTTAAAGGTGGTATCAGACGGTTAATTTTTTGTTCATTTTCACCTTTCATTCGGTACATTTCACTCGAAATGAAATGTCTGAACAAAAAATGAAACACGAGTGCCGAATAAATTCATTAGTGAACCGATCCAACAGTGTTGGATATAGGTGATATCAGACGGTTCACTCGGATGATTGATCACTCGAGTGAATGCTTCAGTTTTTTTCATTCTATGTTCACACGGCTTAGACGAAATGATACAGAAATGAACATTCATTGTTCTTTCTTTTAAATATGTCATCGAATGAAGTTGTACGTCTTGGAATTAGTTTAATTTGTGATCATTTAATCAAAGAGTTGACAAAAAAGAAGCAAAGAAAACGTCGATGGTGGTGGGTGCGACCATGGATGGAAAGAAGAAATTTATTTAAAAAAAAAAGTAATTTATTTTGATCGTTCCACTTGAACACCATTTTGCCGCATGAAAACAATATAATAACACACAGAAAAAAAAAGTTATAACTTCGTCGACAACGTGATGTCCGTCGGCTACATGACTCGAAACAAATGGCCGAATCCGAATGAACGTTCTCTCAGTGTTCAGACCGTTCATTTCTCGTTCATTCGGAGTGGGAATGAAAGATACCGGATGCCAATATCCAACACTGTTGGATCGGTTCACTAATGAATTCATTCGGCACTCGTGTTTCATTTTTTGTTCAGACATTTCATTTCGAGTGAAATGTACCGAATGAAAGGTGAAAATGAACAAAAAATGAACCGTCTGATACCACCTATATTGGCATCCGGTATCTTTCATTCCCACTCCGAATGAACTAGAAATGAACGGTCTAAACACTGAGAGAACGTTCATTCGGATCCGGCCATTTTGTTTCGAGTCCTGTAGCCGACGGACATCACGTTGTCGACGAAGTTATAACTTTTTCTGAACTTTCCTTCAAATTTACTTTCATCCATTCGAAGATGATTACAATATGAATCAGGATCTTCAATGGCTAGTTCTCTCAACAATGTATTGGAAGCTCCTAATAAATTCCTTCTTTCAATCCATGGTCGCACCCACCACCGACGACGTTTTCTTTGTTTCTTTTTTGTCAACTATTTGATTAAATGATCACAAATTAAACTAATTCCAAGACGTACAACTTCATTCGATGACATATTTAAAAGAAAGAACAATGAATGTTCATTTCTGTATCATTTCGTCTAAGCCGTGTGAACATAGAATGAAAAAAAATGAAGCATTCACTCGAGTGAACAATCATTCGAGTGAACCGTCTGATATCACCTTTACATGCTCACACAGAAAATCAATTGATATACAGCTGAGGTTCAAACCTACGACCTCAGGGATAAGAGTCACACTCTGAAGCCACTAGACAATGCTCACTTATCGAGCATATATTAATAATGTAATGGAATGGGACAGAACAGTGCAAGCGTATTGTTAAAGACTTATTTGGTTTTAATTTTTTTTGCTGTTACATAGACATAACATTTATTACTAAAAAAACACACACATAGAAAAACACAAATAACAATAATAAAAATAAATAAAAAAGAATGAGTTATAACCTAAAATGAGTTTTTTCTTTAAAACGTAAGTATGTAATGCGTGTGTGCTGTGGCTGTAATTGGCCCTGACTCACCATTATGCTGTTGAGCAGACTGTTCAACAGCGCTGGTCATTCTGCCAGAGACCACAGCAGCTAGTTTGCGCCTCAGTCGCAAAATAAGAAAAATAATGTAATAATAATAATAATTTTATGATGATTATACCTTGCTTTATAGGATGAAGAGTGACCGCAGTGCTGAGCCTTCCAGTTCCCAGACTGACCAAGTGAGGAGTGTTGGTTGCGACCCTGAAATATATAAAATTTTATATTACACTATGGTCATTGTAATAGCTAATTCTATGTGTGTGAGAGGGTTCAATATGTATTAGATTGGTGAAATAAGTACAATAAAACTCAAAACACACAAAGGATACATGTTTTAAATGCGATGAAAAACACTTATACATACTTCTAAGCTAAACTTTTTCCATATCACTTCGAATTCTCATAAATTATTTTGGTATTAAAGAATTATATTCAATGCATTTTAAAATTAGGTAATCTTATAACAGTATCGCTTTAACCTTCCCATGTTTATAAAATAAACGACGCTACACGAAAACACGTAAAGTAGCACACAATGTAAATAAAAAACAAACAATGGTGCTACAACCTTTTATGTCTAGTGCCCAGTTTTAATAGACAAGTGTGCCTTAGATATGCCTTCTGTGCCTGACACATGCCGTTTTTTGTGGATTTAATGCATTGCATTCCTCACGATGATTTCCTTCACCATTGGTGCACAGCCGGGGTTCAAACGACCTCAGGGAAGAGGGTCGCACGCTGAAGCCACTAGGCCAACAATTCTTATGCAATGAAAATGCTTTCCGGCAATATATTGTCGATATTCGTTTATTAAAAAATGCATATAAAAATAAAAAAGTGCGTGCGTACAAAGTACACAATACACATGTCAGAAGTGAAACTTCTTTGTAAATTATTTATCACTAATAAGGTAAAGGTAAAAGCCCCAATAGATGATCATGTACCAGTATTCGAAGTAACGAAATTATATATTTACAATTTCGTCAAAATAATTTATGATATATTAGTATAATAGATACGTTCGCCCTTTCTCACTCTCTCTCATTCGGTCTCAATCGCTCTCTACCTTTTCTTCGACAAAAACGCTGCATATCTTCGTGACGCTAATATTATTATTGCGTTTCATCCGTAAAATGTTTACCCTCACGCGCCTAAAGAAGTTTCACTTCAATAAAGCAATTCTAGAGGTTTTCGGAGTAAATACCTAAGTATATATAAGATATTTACCTAGGTATAAGAGCCACGTATACGCCATTGCAGTAACTATTTATTGTAGACGCACTAAAATAGCTACTTCCCGTGATGCAGTGTCTACAATCAGATCTAGGAACGAGGTCAAAGACCGCTTACTTAATTGTAGTTCGTCTACGCTATTTGCCCATGATTCATATTACAAGTCATGCCCGCGGCTTTTCTCGTTGTTAGAAAGTCGTAGAATAAGTACTTGGGTAAATGAACAGGCAACTTGAAGGGAAATTTAGTTTTTTACGCTCTAAATTAAAATTCAAATAAAGTTGTTTTGCGGCATACATTATTTTTAAGGACCGATAACTTCTTCCCATCTGACATAGGCCATCGCAATACTATTGGTAAAACCACAACAAATCCTTATTTATTACTTTTTTTACTACCCAATGCAAATTTTTGAATAATGTATTTAATGGACATGCGATGTTAACTAATTGCAGATTGTTTATTTAAGCCAGTAATCAAACAATTTTTAAATAAGTGAATAGCACTTACTTTACTTCTTATATTTAATTCGTCAGTACAGTTATTTAAGCTATAGACTAAACTTTACGCTATAAATAACTGAAAGAGGGGAAGAGATTATAGATTTAACGTATCTTCCGTCATGGCTTTACACTCTCTACTCTAAAAAGCAGTGTTGGCCTGAGGCTTAACACAGGTTCTAAGCAAAACATGTTGAGGAAACCGGCATGCCTTAGACCTAAAAGTCGACTTGTGTCAGACACATAAGGCTGAACCACTTGCCTATAAGAAAAACAAATGATCACGAAATGGATACACAAATTCGCGTTGCAAACAGATTGTAGCGTACATTTTTGTGTAGATTCTCACCTGAATTTTGTCCTTTGATAGAAAGGTGACCAAAAAGATAGCATACATATTAAGTTGAATAATAATTATGTTATTGAGTATATCCACTGATATAGCAATTTATGTAAACGTTGACCCTTATCTATATGATATTAGGTCAATTCCCTATTGTGTTGTTAATCTATCAATTGCAAAGGGCCTGCATTCTTCATAGTAATCAAATAATGCAATTTACCGCTACCACTCGGGTTCTATATTATTCGTTATATTTAAGATTTTTTTTTATGGCTCTGGCACGGTTTGTGCATTAGCCAGCGTCAAGTATAAGATTTTTATAATTCGCACTTGTAATTATTTTGCCATCCTCGGCCTAGAACGTATTGCTACGTTCTAAACCTTCACAGTCTCCTTTCTTAGGAAACAAACTCACTGCTTGCTTTATAAATTCGACCGTGCCCTCCATGTACGGTTAAAGCACTCGCCCAGTACCGCACAACCCTCCCAAAGGCCGAGAACAAATTTAAATTAAATTAAAACTTGCCCTCGAACCGGGAATCGAACCCAGTACCCCTCACCTAGCTAAGACCGCTAGGCTATGAGGCCCTTATTTAAGATATTGTAGTCTAAAGCCCCTTCTTATTGAGGATTGAAGGGTTTGAAACGTATACAAAAATAACTCGTCATACTGAGTTGTTTCATATCTTGGTATAAACTATGCTCGAAATAATAAACTTACACGTATTTTAAATCTATATAATAAGGAGTACGCGAGCCTTGACTTATTCCATATTATCTCCTAACGCGTCTTTTCGAAGGAAATCAGCCAATCGAATGGATTTTTGAGATCACATTTAAACCCACACTCACACAGTAACACACCCCCACACATTACACATTTCCACAAGCACCTCAACCAATATATTATGATAAGTAGGTAAATCAGTTAGTACATGTACTTCGTATAAATGGTGTAATCCGTTTGGCTATATTCTATTATTACCATTTAAATAATGTAACCTTTAAAAAAAGCTATCGATCCATACACTGCCAAATAAATAAGTTACTTTTCACGTTTGATTCATGTCTATAACAAACATTTATGTCAACTGGATACATGTATCCAGACCAAACACTACTACAAAAGATTCAGAGTGCCTGGAGTGATTCGTATCTCAAATAGACATTTACGTTCTAGTAAGTAAACCCAATTCCATGGTTAAAAAACATTATAAAAGCATAAACTAAAGACATTGTTTTTTTTACATTCGTGCCGATCTAAAAAGAACTTGTGATGATTATAAATGTTTCGGTTTTTATTTAATAAATGCTAATTAAGAAACACGAAATTCCACTATACGTTTGTATGTAATATCAGAACTATATCGGGAGCGACGCGACACTTTCCGGTGCGCAGACGCATGATTTATAGCTTTTACTTCACCTGTGGCTAAATATATCTAAGCAATTGTATTTGTGAACACTGTTATACCTTTTACTAATTTAGCCAAACTATAGAACAGCGTTTTCTTGTATTAGTTTATTATAAGCATTTTTTTTCATTGGACAGCAATTTTAACTAGGTATTTTATTCAGTAGTATTTAAGAAAAATAATAATCGGAATTATACAAATCGAACGCACGATCACAGTGTTGAGAATCGTTTAACCACTAGGCCAACACTGCTAACCAAAGAATGTAATAACACTGCTATTAATATTGAATCAAAATATATTATCTTAATAGTCAAGTAAAAATGTGCAAAATAAGCGAAGGGATATTTATCGGAGTTCGCGAAACCTGAACTGCAAAAATAGATTCGCTGGAAGCCAGCGTAAGGAAGGGACGAGGAACACGTTCTATAGATAGCGATAATATACAATTGCAGGGTATATCTGTTCGACAAGGTATTTAAAACCATTGAATGGAGTGAGTGTTGGCCTAGTGGCTTCAGCGTGCGACTCTCATCCCTGAGGTTGAGGCTGTGCACCAATGGACTTTCTTTCTATGTGCGCATTTAACATTCACTCGAACGGTGAAGGAAAACATCGTGAGGAAACCGACATGTCTTAGATCCAAAAAGTCAACGGCGTGTTTTAGGCACAGGAGTGTGATCACCTACTTGCCTATTAGGTTAAAAAATGATCATGAAACAAATTCTGAAAACCTCAAGTTTTTACGTGTTAATTCTATCTTAAATCTATTCTTAAATTACACATTTTGATAAAATAGTCTCAGACGATTAAACTCCAAGATACTTATAGGATTAGTAAACGAAGTCTCCTAATCTCTCACTAATCCGTAACGGTTTTGTGTCACGTGACGTCGTATAAAAATCTTTATTTTATTATGTATCTTTTGATAAATAATTCTATATTTCACATAATGCTCTTTAAAGCCATGTTTTTTACCGATTATTCAATTACGCTTTATTTTTTTAAATGTCAAAACTATTGTTACTACTGGCCGTTTTCATCGGGTTGAATGCATGAATCTACAAACGTCATAGGGTAAGCCAAAACCAATAGACTCCGCTGAACTACTGAAGAAAGCATATCTGCATAAAACAATGAACCGTGGACCGGCCCAGATGTCGCTGGAAAGACACCCTGGAGAGGGCCTTGCGCGGGCTCCAAGTGGTCAATTGGAAAGCAGAATCAAAATCGTTGAAGGTGGTGTTCTCTTGTCTCGTCGACGGCCAAGTATCACTTTAGGTCTTGCGCCGCCGGAATTACTAAGTATACAAAATTTTATCATTGCTATCATAGTGCCAGCTATTTAATGTTATTTCATAAGTTGGCTACGTCTCAAATGTCTTGTTACAAAACTAGCAAAATAAATAGGTTATAAGATAGTATAGAAAGTAAAATGTAAGCAAGCTGTATGACAAGGGTTTAATATTGAAACCGGATCCGAGAAATCAGCTTAACGTAAAGTCACGCGATTTGAATTCCTCAAGGGACTTTGTATTTTGGTATTGTAATTGCTTTCTTAACTTCGTAGTAAGCATTTGTTGTCATTTGTTTACTAATAAATATCAAGGACTTAATGAATATGTTTTTACGTATTTTAAACATCTCAAAAACATTTAATTTAACAACGTGGTTTATAGCGAAATTAATACTTAAAAAAATGCAAATAACCAGGATATATGCGTACATAATACAGTCAAAACCGTTTACGACGACATCGTTTAGAACATCACACCGGTTATATTGACCAAAATCAAAGGTCCCGGTTGAATTTTATTGTATGCGGTATTTAATAACAACGTCATCGGCTGTTACGACTATCGGTTTTTACGACCAAATATAAGTAGTCTCTTCGATGTCGTTATAACAGATTTTGACTGTATATAATAATGTAATCAAAATAGATTATCTTTCCAATTATTAAACTCAAAAGTATCATTATCTTAATTAATTATAACCTTTTATAAAATTTTGAACCTTAATACATACATATAAAGTTCTAATTACATTTAAGTAATAAAGACAAACAAACTTCGACCACGTGCATTTAACAATGAATTATTTTTCTATTATGCAACAGAATTACAAAATTTTTAATCATTAGGAACGTTACGAGTGAGAATTATTTCGACATCTAGAACGTATGATATTTTCTAAAAACGCGTTAGTTTAAGCAAGTTAACTACAGATTATAAGTAGCTTAAAGTACTTGTGCGAAGTCAGTGTATTCGATTCTTGTGAATTCTTACTGTGCAGTGGATGTAGTGATGCCTCCTACGGAATGTTCCCGCTAGAATCAACTTCAAATACACCTAAATAACGATTAAAAACCCCTCAACTGGTTGTATACTCGGTTTCAGAGCTATTTTCAAATATGCATCAAAAATCATTCATGTAGTACAAAATAGTATACAATTTCGACCTTGGTGCATTGATATTTCAGTTATGGTGGTATGGTTGGTATACATATAAATTGTGTAAAATCGTCCGTATTTAAGAAAAAAATCTTGTATTATACCCTAAAAATCCTCCTAAATGAATGTGAGGTACATTCATTTTATTCTAAAATACTCCAAGACATCTTGATTCCTTCATAAATTTGGAGTGAAAAGTTGGCAACACTTCGTGCGTGATCTATGGCTTATCACCGCCAATGAAAATAATGCAACAAATGCAGAAATCAAGAATGTCTCTTGGAAGATGGGAGTTGGAGAAAGGTTTGTAACGCTACATATAATTCATAGTTAAGCTTGGAAAACATCCCGTTTCAATATTCCGATTAACTCAAACATGCATCGTGAAATACCAATTACAAGTAATATTTTTAAACCACACATTAACGAATTAGGGTTAACGAAAACGTTTGGAGCGTGAACTTTGATCCTTTTTGATCTTTGCCAGATGTTAAAGAACTGTATGAGTTACAGCATATAGTTGTAATAATTATGCAGTTAAAATAACTGGCTGTTAATTTTGTATATATAAAACACTGCATAGATATTTTAAATAGATACAATAGTGCCTTATGAGTTTTCAGTCTATGACAAATTCATCATAGTTAATACAATTTTAAAGAAGATATATTTTCAAACGATATGTGTTCGGGCCATTTCCAAAATCATACGCTCTCAGAGGGCTCAAGTTTACAAAATTTAATGTTACTATTCTATTACGTTAACAATTAGCTTTAGACGTAAGAAAACATAAATTTTATTATTTATGAAGAAGCCTAAAATAAAAATATAAATCTTAATAAGAAAAATGAACTACCTACCCTAATATAAATATCTTCAAATCTGAAACCGCGTCATTCTTAAGATATATGAAACCTTTTCAAGCCATATAAAAATAGGCATGCAAATGTTTGAAAATGTTCATAAAGTCATATAATAACAACATTAAAATAATGTCATAATAATAAGTTAAGTTATTTATAATTGTTGTCAAGCTGATGGTCTAAAATCTAAATACTCCTCTCGCTATAAAGGCAAAAAATGTAATCACCTTCCCCATGTAAGCAATTCATGGCAATGATCTAGTTGTTGTGAGGAGAATTTTAGCACTTCGGTAGCTATTGAGTCAAAACTTTGCTTTGGTACTATTAAGATTATTTATAACTTTGAATATTTCATCACATGAACATGGAGGTAGAAATAGGGATGCGTTTAAAGAGTGAACGTTTCGATTACACCAAGTACTAAAATCATTAATATGTCAAATGGAAGAGACTGTTCATGACACAGGGAATCCTAGTGTGGGGGCTAGGTTCCTTTGTTTTATTAAAAACGTCAATATGGGAAAAAAAAGAGTGTGTGTACTTATGTACACGCGTTAGAAGTTATACTTATTTGGAACAACATAGTTGGAATGAACAGAGGCAATAATTAAAAATTATACATACCGACAATTAACCTCAAATCTATAAATGCACTCAAAACAGTTTATTCAAATCAAATTTATCAAATCATCACTAATATTCAATATATCAATGTACCAATAAATAATAAATTATTATTAGTAAATACTATCACCATCGTATATGAAATTGATTTTATAAAAACACCAAAATAATATTTATTTATTCACACTGTTTAATTGTACTGTTACGAAACAAGTGTTCTAAATATAAAAATACTAGAATATACAACTTGAACATAGTTATTATCGATTTTCATGCCACCTAGAACTAACTTTACGATGTAGAATTTAGGTGACTCTCAACATTTTTCTGCATCGTGCCAAAAGAAGTATAACTTCTAAAAAATTATCTAATTAGTTCTAGTCGCCAAGAGTCTTATGATGACCAGCACCATCAGTCTTAACAATGCATCTTACGCAATCCTATTATCGTCGAAGACAAACCGCATATAATATTGAATAACAAACAATTCTCATTCGCCCGCTGTTACACATAATCGCTGAAGCTAAACGTTACAACTAGAGTTACCTAGCTCCAGTTACCTTAGTATGGTGACCATAATTTCTAGGCCTACAAAAACTTCTTCCCAACGTAATTTTCTTGTATTTTTTCGAATAATATTTAATATGTACAGTGTTACTCATAAAAATAAAAAGTTTGTGAAATTCAGTTGCCATACGCACGAAAATCAGTGCTATGCATAATAATTCTAACGATAGTAGCGACACCTATTATAACAAAAACAAAATATCCTAACTAATATGGTAAATGATTCCATGAACGCGCTACTAAAAATATATAGTATGTAATTCATAGACATATATACACTACCTGTGCTCTGCTGTAAACTACATGTTCTATAGCCTGAATCTTTTCTCGGTAGATATACTTTTAAACGCAAAAATATTTTTTTATTTGTTAGACATATTCTGTAGCCTATCTTCAAATCGCTAATCCATTGCATACTCCCTAAACATTAATTTAGAATTAATCAAAACAACAGATACATATCCACCAGCGCGATCCTGTACTAACAAAACTAAAGCAAGGACAAAAAATTTAACAACCACTTACCGCTTAAACAACGTTAACGAATAAATTCCCCATACGAAATGTATGGGATAAAATCAGAAAAACTGTACTATGTGCGTATCATATTAGGGAGCGTTCAAGTATTACGTAACGAATTTTGGGAGGGGGGGGGGGTCCTTTTGTAAAACGTTTCGATGCGGGGCCCCGCCCCGTTGAATTACGCGTTATTGTTAATATTATTTTCTACTTACACCACATAATAGTAACTAAAGAGTCACTAGGTGGTCACGAAACGTTTTACTAGACTTGGATACAGTACTGTACTTGGGTACTGAAAAACGTTACGGCAAGTTCATGGGGGGGGGGGTCAATAATCTCCAAAAATTGCGTTACGTAATATTTGAACGGTCCCTTACGACCCCGCGTCAAATAATAACAAATAAACGTGATACCCGCGTTTCTGCAACCTTCGCCCTGGCTTCTACAATAAAAGCGCACAATTCTACCAATCAATATCAATCGTTACGTTACGTATGAGCGATACAAGGTATAAATAATATAACTAATTAAATTCCAGAAAATACTTACTATCTGCTTAAAAGCCGCCAATAAGATTCGCATTTTTGCAGTTCGTTATTACCGTCACAATAAGGTCAAAGAATAATCTAGGTCAATCCAGTGAAAATAACAAAGATGGTTACCCTATAGAGACCTAGGATTCCTAGGCATCTAGTTTCACTGGTCGTAACGAGATCAGTCAATTGAGATTGTGTGATAATCTGTGGTATTGACGTTTATATTAGCTACTGTTCTGTGGTTTTGTTTGAAAATTTAGAAGAAAATGCCGTCTATCCCGGTCTGTTCTGTTTCTTGATCGTTGTCTTTAATAGGCCTGTTCTATGCAAGTAGCTGGTGCCTGACACATGGTCAGTTTTGGGTCTAAGGCATGCCGATTACCTCACTATGAATTATGATTTCTTCACCGTACGATCGAGTGTTAATACTCATTGTACACACTGAAATAAATGTTTTTTGCACAGCCGGAACCTCAGGAATTAGTCGCACGCTCAAGCTTCTAGACCACTGCCTTACACAGGAAATATAACGATCTAATTACTTTTTAAGTCATTCGGCAAACGAACACTTTGCTAAAAGTGTTAGCCGTCACATATGGATACCTGCAACAGGGTAACAAGTGCGTTGCCAGCCTTTGAGGATGGGGTTCCAATAGTTCCAAGCTATTTTTGGAAATAGCAGTTCCACGATAGGCTCTGCCGCATGTTCCATGGTAACTAATCAGAGTAAAAATCTCCCTCGAGACGGCATGACCGATTTTTGTTTTGTGTATATTCGCGATCACGTGGCCGTTCACCAAACAGATGGACCGATTAAGTGAAAGACTCATCGTCCTCAAAACTCTACACTGTCATAAGGGACGCGCTGGACCAAAACCGGTGGAAACAGATAGTCCGCTCCAGACGCTTTCTTGCTGACCACGACGCTCAAACATGAGCTGCCGATTAAAGAGAGAGATATTCGGTAAACTATTTGTTATACCACTAAGGGCTAATTTCACCAAACTCAGATAAGTTTTATTCCAAGGAATTAACCCTGGAATAGCAAATTTTACATTTCACCAACTACTTAACCTGAGAATAAAACGTTATTCCAAGGATAAGATTTATACGCCCAATTTTGAACGAATACGGAGATATTCCTTGGTTAAAAATGGCCGCCATGTCATGTCACAACTTTTTCATTTATATTTGTTTTATTAACTACAATTTTATTAAAGTTAAGTCTGTAATATAACATAACAATATACTTAAATCTAATGAGATAACCTATTTTAGGTTGGTTTTCTATTTATTCTTCGATGTTTCATTTGTGCAAAAAGATTTCGTGTTTTGATATTCTCCCGTTTTAATATTTCATTTTTAATTTTTATTTCAACTTCAAATATTTTTTTTCCTTCCTCTCTCTCCTCAGCAGCAAAATTCATTTGCATTTGTACAGCTTTTATTTTAATTTTATGTAACTCTTCTAAAGTTGATGAAACCGGTAAAGTAGGTCTGCGTCTGCTGCTCCAATTTTTCTTTTGAGTGTGAGGGGTATTTCCAGCATCCTCTATAGATATTAAAGCACAGTCATCAATATCCATATCCAAGGCAAGAGTCAATATCATGAACGATATTGTTTCTGTTATTTATTTTCTTCTTTCAAATCAAAACCAAAATAAACACTCAGGCAAAACAAAGCTTCTATGACCTGACCGCAGATTACAAAGTAGGTTCCATGACAGCTTCAAACTGACGTATAATCCAACTAAAGTAAAAAGTTCCATTTAACCTTCATGTTCTTTAAAGAAATTGCACATTTAATTTGTTTTCATTATACACTCATTCGTTCGTTCACTCAATATACACTTCCACAGATAAGCAAAACGGCTATTCCAAAGAATAGCTAATCTGAGACTAGTTTATCGGATGTTTTACATGGTGAAATGTAAAGTGAGTTATCTGGGATTAAATTCAAGCGAATATGTTTATCCTTGGTATAGCTATTCTCGGATAACTACGACATTGGTGAAATCAGCCCTAAGTGATAGCTTGCTCCACTGCATTTTTTATTTTTAGTCAATTTACGCCCTTAATTTTTGGCGGTAGAAGGGCCACCAACCACATTTTTGAAACGATATTAGTACAGTAATAAACGTTGGCAATCTCGTTAGCCGGAGATGGTAAAAAATCTTCAATAATTTCGACTCATTCCGGCACTTTTACATTTTAACGGTCAAAACAGGTCTCGACAGTAAAATCAGTTGTATACTTATCAGTTCGTTGGTATCTGACTCAGGGTGATCATTTCGCGAAATATAATCTTATCGTCAAATAAACATCCGACTCGACCTTGTAATAAACTAAGGAAGTTCAAAATCTTACGTATTCAATATAATGATAATCGCAAAATATGTTGCTAAAAACGGCTGGAGCAATTCGAGTATATTTTTATTTATTCTTTGAACTCTGAGGAAGGTTTATTATAAATATTAAACTTAAGTAAGGATGGGTAAAAAAATCGTATAAAGGAAAAACGTTTGCGGGACCAAGTTCAATATATGCAAACAACTTCCACATTATGCAGTTTCTATGCGTTTTTAATTTTTTCGTTATTTTAAATATTTTTAACCGACTTAAAAAAAACCGAAGGAATTTTGTGTATGTTCAAGCATAGCTCTAGATATTAATTCTATTATGATTAATTTATAGTTTATAGCATTTAATTCTCTTGATAGTAAAAGACTAATAAATAAATAAGAAATATTTTTATTTAATACTTTTAGTGTTTTTTATTTCTTTATAGTTGCTTGATATCTTGCGGTAAACTTCAACATTTCTTTTTATGTAATAGAAGGCAAACTGGCAGGAGGCTCACCTGATGTTAAGTGATATAGCCGCCCCTGGATGCTCACATTCCCAGAAGGCTCGCAAGTGCCGTTGCCGTTCTTTTAAGAATTGGTACGCTCTTTTCTTGAAGCTAAGTCGAATTGGTTCGGAAATACTTCAGTGGGCAGCTGGTTTCACATAGTGGTGGTGCGCGGAAAAAACTCTGATAGGGATCACTATTTAGAGATATAACTACCTACCTAACTACTACCAGTGCAGCGTTTAACTTACATTAACTTTGATTTTTGCAGCAATTTCCCACAAGTTCATAGAATAGAAAGCTCCGCTGACCGACTGTGTCATTGCTTCAAAACAAACAATCGTGACTCAAGCGATTACGCACTTTCACTGGAACGCGTTATCCGAAGAGATTGAATTCGTGGCCCACATTTCAAAATCTGGAACTGGGATCGATCTAAAACATTTGTACAGCTTGCCAGCCAGTGGACTGTAAAATGTATGGTTAAATGTCAGGAGAATCTATAATCTATATAGTACTAGCAGAGCGGCCAAGCGTTGCTGAGGCTAATGTTTTTGATAAATGATTTATTTTCTGTAAGTAGGTTTGTACAAACACTTTTACACATCAAGCATATTTTTTTTTAACTAGATGACATCGACGTTTCTTATCTGACTACCCTGAGAAGAAACGCCGAAACAAACTCAGAGGTCACGATATATTACATAGTAGTAAACTATTCAAGAGGAGAACACCAGTCATAGGGACCACCATGCTTTTTTGATGGTTATATATTGTAGCTTATGTGAAACGTTGGTACTTTCAACACAGCCCCATCTGTTAGAATTGTGACTATCAAATAATAAACAAATATTACGGGTAAAATTGAGATGTAAGCTGTCCTATCTTTTAAGTTAGATCAAACCGCACACGTTGTGCAAATTTGATTGAAATCGGTTCAGTAGTTTAGGAGTCCATAGCGGACAAACAACGTGACACGTAATTTATATAAATTAAGATATGTAGTGTATGTATTAGCAAGCTGCACTAGATAACTAAATATAGGATAGGCTTAGATATAAGAACCTACCAACCCTACAGATCCTAAGCCCTACAGATCTACCCTAACACATAAATAGTGAATTTATAAATAAGTGCGGGATGTCTGCACCAAACGACCTTTTTTTTTTTTTTTAACGTCAGGAAATGCTTTTACGCATATCCCTGCTGAATTTTACTCCAGCAGGGATTATGTGGGACTCAGACATAATATTAACACACCTACCCACTAAAACCTGACGGATGCCTTCGGCTCGCCAAAGGGCGGAGGCAGGTAACAGCTGTGCCCTATCCTTACCCCGCCAAACGCGAATGCCACAATATCAACGTGACTCCTCCCACGAACAAATCATCAGCATCTTAACTTAGGGCAGACGTGCGAAAGCACGGCGTCGCTGCCCCAGTCGTCGTTTTCTTACCGGCGGAGCATCAGAATTGTTTTCGCGCTGACGCTCCGCATTCTCTTTCTCAGTCATGACGGCCTCACAAAAAGCCTTGAAGGCATTCCATGGGCCGTCATTGTCAGCTTCCACCATTCTGCACCAAACGACCTAACGTAACAGACAGAGCCCTACGGGTAGGATCAAAGGTTCAAGGTGGTGGGATTATGTCAAGGCAGGCTTACCACAATAGTTAAGGGCTTGAAGGAGTCTTCGCCACGAGGAAGCGAGAAATGAATAAGACAGCAATATTCAAATCTCATTAATTGTTAGTAATCTAACAATTTACCGTATTGCCCACAAACAAACATATAAACCATGTGCTTAAAAATCTAAAAATAACCATCTTTCTATACGATATAATGAGCGGACATTAATTTTAATTTATAGGCTTGCAACGAACAAAAATAACAATGAATAAATCCATTCTCAGTCAAAATAATTAAGTTATTTTTATTTAACTAGAAAGAGGTCGTGTGTGTTTATTTTTGTATAAGCGCTATTTAGAAGAACATCGTGAGAAAACCATGTCTTAAGACAGACTTTTTTCACCTAACTCGGTGGTAAGACAGAGGTTATTAAAATACTTGTCTATAGAAAAAATATCAATGAATCACAGAAATATATCTGCCCTATGTTTCTTATATATATCATATGATATATACAATAAAAAAAGTACCAAGGTAGGTGAATAGTACATACAGAGGTGACTCTTAGTAACCCGGCACTTCCAAGAAAATCAGTCAAACATAAACAGAAACTAAAATAGCTGACTGTGAATCAGTCGTCGTTCGAAATTAAGACAAGCGCACACGCATACATCTCTCAGCTTCTAACAAAGACTAATACACTAATTTTATACTGCAGGTTTCACTGTTTTATATGCTAATTATTACATTTCCAATAAATGTAATTTGGGACATGTTTAAATATTAGTTACTTACCTATTCTATTCTTCAGCGTGCTTTAATGCGTGGATATATCCAAAACTACTAAACCGATTTTAATACAACTTAGACTGTTAAGTAACTTACTAACCTGATCTAGGATTATTTTGACATTAATTTTAATTTCAGAGATATTTGTGGACAAACATGTTCTTACATAAATGAACACATTGTTAAAATTTTATTTAATTCCGTAAAAGTAATAACTTTTTAAAGTCGGCTAAATATTGGCCATGAGAAAAAAGTAATAGTTTGTTTGTTATTTGACAGTAACACTTTTATCTTCCAACACATATTCTACCCATATATATCGTAATTAAGAATTATCATAACTGACTAACTATTATATAATAGTCTAGACAATATTGCCATATATTGTAAACAATTTCTCTCTATTACATTTCAAAACGAAACTAGTAAAATGGGGGCCTCATAGCCTAGCTGCCATTTGCCATTCCCGGTTCGAGGGCAAGTTTTTTTTAATTTAAATTTGTTCTCGGCCTTTGGGAGGGTTGTGCGGTACCGGGCGAGTGCCTAAACCGTACATGGAGGACATGGTCGAATTTCTAAAGACAAGCACGAATTATAAAAAATCCTATACTTGACGCTGGCTAATTCACAAATCGTGCAAGAGACATAAAAAAAAAAACAAGTAAATTTCTTTAAACCGCATAGTAAATTTACAGTTGAAGTTACCTTGCGTCGGGGCGTTGGCTTCGAATAATTATTGTTAGATATATAATGTAACCGTTATAATTCATGTTAAAAATCCACTTAACAATATATTTGTACATTTTCGTACATTACTTATTTTGATTCCACCCTCCGATTCCACATCTAAGGAATCTAGTCTACGGTCATCGCCCTACAGTTGCATCATTTTTACTTAATTGCCCATCATTCGTTCGTCCGTTTGATGTTCTGTTTATTTGCCCTCGTTCTTGGTAATAATAATAAAAATTTGGATTACATTCAACGGAAATACTATAGTACCAGGGCGACAAAATCTTTGAAGAAGTCGTTACCCATAGCACATTTTGCTTGTGGTCTGTTTATTTGTCCTGGTTCTTGGTAATAATAATAAAAAAAGTGCGTGCGTACAAAGTACTCATGTCAGAAGTGAAACTTCTTTGTAAATTAATAATTATTACTAAGGTAAAAGCCCCAATAGATGATCATGTACCAGAATATGATCACTCCATGTATTTGTATATCTATATTCACACTGTATACGTTCCAATGATAATATAAATAAATAAAAAATCTGCGTTTACTGCACAAGACGTCATGCAACAGAATTGCCATCTAAAGTTCTAATATGTAACTACTAAACGAATACATCGACCAATAGCGTGTATTTTTTCTCAATCTCTCTTACTCTCTATCTCAATATTTCGCACTATAGCTCTCTACTACCTCAAGCTCCATGGCACTGTGCGTGTTGCGACGTTCGCTCTATCTCACTCTCTCTCTCGATCTTTCTCACTTGCTTGCTCCTTGCTTGCTATGAAATTTCACTTCAATAATTTACTTTAATAAAATACCAGGGCGACAAAATCGTTAAAGAAGTCGTAACCCACAGTATACTTGTGGTCAGCGCTACCATTGAGTTAGTTATTCGTAATAAATAGGTAATGTTGTAACAACAATAGCAGTGGCCCTGTCGAGCGACTTGTTTCGCTCATTCAATGTGTTATAATATAAAGACTTTGGCTAAAACAATATTTATTGCATAAATAAGCATAGATACAGTTTGGGCAATAACACCAAAGCGGCCCCAAAAACTTCTAAGATACGGGTGTGTTGAATACGCCCGAGTGGGTTTAATGGGCATAGAACGGACAGCTCTGAGTAGCTAACAGTAGCATGCGCAAACGATTCCACCTCCGATATAAAAAAGAATAAAAATATCACAACAACACGAAAATATTAATAACCTTCAATTTAAAATAGAATTTAATCTGTATTGCAACATAGACTATAAATAAATAGTGCACATAAGGTTTCTTAAAAGACCTTCGAATACATGTTATTAAATTATGTATTGACGTGTTTACTTTTTGTGAGACAAATATTACTCGAACATGATCTTTGAATTACGTTACTACGACTTAATTGCTTACAATAAAAACCGTTGACGTTATATAGGTACGTTTACATAGTAATCTTGAATAAATAATTAAACTCAAACTAATATAGAAGGAAAACAGTTGAAGTAACTTGATCGAAGGAGACGCGAAACCGACGAGGTCGGCCAGCGCTTGTGTGTTATGGTGGAACAGAAGCCTTTTTTTTAATTTTAACTGTAAATATAGGCTTGTTATTGAAAAAAAAATACGTAGATATGGTACCTACCTCCTGCAGCTGAATTCTAGCGATTGACGGAAGGTAGCACAGGACGGGGAGATCTGGAAGATTCTCGTTTCGGAGGCCAAAACACTTTTTGGGTCGTTGAACCAGCGAAGAAGTGAGTGGAAGGTAAGATGCTTACGTAGGTAGAAGATATCCCACAATATCGTTGATATTAAAAATTTCCCCATATTAATTCCCAAGGTAATCAACAGAATCTTCCAAATTCCGTATAGTAAAAACCAACCTTCTAGGTTGGATTTCTCCTAGTAGGAGTTCAGGCACCTCTCATTCGAATCCTTCGCGAATACAACAATGAACGCTACTTATTCAGAGCTTGATATATTCAGTAGTTGGCTGATCTATTTGAAATAAAAGCGTTGCTAAGCGCCTAAGTAGTAAATAATTACTAAGTAAATACAAAAATTTGTAATCAATTTCTTCCTCTATTTTGGAATTGTTCTATTATATTTTGTAAATTTTATGTTCACCGTCAAACTTTACAATAGTTTGTAATACTGTAGAAAATGTATTAATGTGCTGATTAATCAATAAAAAGGTAGATTCATTTAAATATTCAAAACAAATACAGTTACTAGATAACACATGACATGTGTTACAGTGGTAAATTTCAATCAACGAACGCCACGTGTTTAATAAGTAATTACATTTGTGAGTGTGAGTAAACGCATCGTAGTTTTACAAGAACATAAAAAACAAGTCAGCTGATTCGTAATTTCGTAATTAATCGGATTCCTAAATTACCAATAAATTAGATCATACACTATTTGATCAGTCAAAGAGAACTCCGTCCAATGCATGTTTCTGACATTCCTAACAAAATTCTGACATCATAAAGCAATTTATAATTACTAACTTATTTTACTACTAGCTGACCCGGCGCACTTTGTTCCACCTTAGAGTCTAATAATATCGTGTTAACTTTAGTTAGACTTAGGATTTCATTAAGGTTAACATTAATACAAATTCTTTTTGCAAATATAGAAATGTTTTATTGCGTGCCATTGCGAAAGAAGAATGGCAGTTTTACACATTAGGCCTCTTCTCTCGAGCGCCAATATTGCATTACTGCATGTCAAAGCACTTTCTGATATACAACATTTTTTGATGAGGTAACTTCGATCAAGATCAAACCATGCATCTCCTCATTCACCTCAAGATCGGAATTTCTTGAACTGACACGAATTCGACGTAAAAATGATGCGTAGTTTTGACAACGGATGGCACCACATGCTGTTTGCATTCGTAAAATTAATTTACTCATTTATTGTTATTTGATAACTTATCCGATATTTTAGTACTTATTCTGCTATTCGGAGTTGAGAAGAATCCACTAAAAAAGATATAACTAACATCGGTCCAGCCGTTCTCGAGTTATAAGTGTCGTAACAAACACGACTTTCTTTTATATATATAGATTAAAGATTAATTGTTTTTAACAAACTAGCTATAATTTGAATATCTAACATCCTACCATGTAACATTGTAACTATGGAAATGATACAAGTATATAAGCTATGTGAATAAAGATCTTATTGCTCCATCATCATACAATTACTGATGATTACAGAAAAAACTCATCTACTTGGCCTCCGGCATTGCGTGACATCGTTCTTTTTCATCTTCAAGAACATTATAATTTCCTATACCATCAAATGTTCTTAAGAACTTTGCAATGAGACCCCCAATTTGTGTAAGCGATTATTTCCTGCATCTTAAAATCTACAAGTAAGTTACCAGTGGCGCTACAACCATATTAAGTCTGGGCCTGAACTCTTGTAATAAATAATAATATGCAAATTCAGAATAATATGGAAAAGTATTTTTTTAATACACTCGCGAGCTTTCAGCCCGAATTTTTGCCATCGATTGCTTCATTATGTAGATAAAAAATCAAGTGGCGCTACAAACTTTAAGTCTGGGCCTCAGATTTTTGAATCTGTTTCATGATGATTTTTCAATCTAATAGGCAAGTAGGTGATCAGCCTTCTGTGCCTGACACACGCCGTCGACTTTTTGAGTCTAAGGCAAGCCGGTTTCCACCAATGTTGTCCTTCACCGGTCGAGTGAATGTTAAAAGCGCACATAGAAAGAAATTCCATTGGTGCACAGCCGGGGACCGAACCTACGACCTCAGGAATAAGAGTCACACACTGAAGCCACTAGGCCAACACTGTTCATTTGTTGCTACAATATGTAGATAAAAAAGCAAGTGGCTCTACATCCTTTTAGGTCTGAGCCTCAGATTTCTGTATCTGTTTCATGATCATTAGCCAATCTACAAGTAGGTCATCAGCCTCCTGTGCCTGACACATGCCGTTTTTTGGGTCTAAGCCTTAGACCCTTAGACTCTAAGGTATGGCATGTTAAATACAAATAGATAGAAAGTCCATTGGTGCACAGCCGGGAATCGCACCTACGACCTCAGGGATGAGAGTCGAACGCTGCAGCCTCTAGGGCCTAGGCCAACACTGCTCAAATATCTACAATTTAGAAATGAGTAAAGTGCAGGTATTTTGCACTTAAACTTTAATTTTCTTGAACACCGGTACAAACAACAAACGTCCATGAACACAGCGGATTAGGCAGTGTTGCCAACTAACATAATCACAATAACCAAAAACTATTCAGAACTTAGAACAAGTATTACATTGTTTCTAACATACAAGTCCCATAACGTTTATAAGAATAATTATTTAATCAAGAAACCTTTTTTTTATACTTGGGAAAATGCATTGCGCATAACCTACCGCGCGACTGCTTAGTGTGGAAGGGTTATGTGGGACTCGCGATTGTGCATACCTACTAAAACCCCAAGGCGCCACCAACAATCGCCTTAGGCGGGATGCGGTAACAGCAGAGGCTGATCTGCTTCCCGACATGCGATGCGGCGGTTGCCCCGCCCATTGTTGGTTTGTGAAGAAATTTGACACAGCAAGTATCCCTCACAACATAGTTATAGCATAATCAAGAAATCTACAGTAACCTACTGTCATTGACATAGAACATTCAGTGACGCTAAAATCCATAATTGGATTTGCACCTTTTACATTAATCTCTCTTTATAGACAAGCAGTCCTGTGCCTGATATACGTATACATCTATTTTGAAGTCCAAGTCATCCCGAACTAGTATTTCGGATTTCAGTCGGAAGTTTACCTTATAGTACGGGAGGTAGCAACGTTTTCGAGAAAGAATTTCAGGTCAGCTGATTTTGTGATATGTCTTCCTTCTTGCACTTCCGGTTAGAGTCTGGGCAATCTGGCTGGCGGTAGCGGTTGCGTTCATTAGTGCGCATCCTATCTGTCCAGGTAATAATCCTGGATTTTAAAAGCATTTTAAGAAGCGTAATTTTTAATTTTTCGTTTTTAAATACGTCTACCTGACATACTTTTTTTATTGCCAGACATTTTTCACGTTGCTAACTATGTGCCAGACGCGATTTTAAGTTTTATTTTTATAAAAATTTCAAAGCATTTTAGAATGTCTGTAATTTTAATATTATGTTATTTAAATATAAGGAAAACTGAAAATGAATTTGCCAGACATTAATTCGGTTGTTAAGTCTTGAATTAAAATGATAAAGTATTGCAGTATAATGAAGCATTGCATTTTAAGAAGCGTAATTTTTGATTTTTCCTCTTTAAATACGTCTACCTGACATACTTTTTTTATTGCCAGACATTTTTCACGTTGCTAACTATGTGCCAGACGCGATTTTAAGTTTTATTTTTATGAAAATTTCAAAGCATTTTAGAATGTCTGTAATTTTAATATTATGTTATTTAAATATAAGGAAAACTGAAAATGAATTTGCCAGACATTAATTCGGTTGTTAAGTCTTGAATTAAAATGATAAAGTTTTGCAGTATGATGAAGCATTGCATTTTAAGAAGCGTAATTTTTGATTTTTCCTTTTTAAATACGTCTACCTGACATACTTTTTTTATTGCCAGACATTTTTCACGTTGCTAACTATGTGCCAGACGCGATTTTAAGTTTTATTTTTATAAAAAATTCAAAGCATTTTAGAATGTCTGTAATTTTAATATTATGTTATTTAAATATAAGAAAAACTGAAAATGAATTTGCCAGACATTAATTCGATTGTTAAGTCTTGAATTAAAATGATAAAGTATTGCAGTATGATGAAGCATTGCATTTTAAGAAGCGTAATTTTTGATTTTTCCTTTTTAAATACGTCTACCTGACATACTTTTTTTATTGCCAGACATTTTTCACGTTGCATTAATTATTCATAACTTACATTTAGTAATTAGGACAATTTAAATAAAGTGTTGATTATTAATTTTAATCTAATTTTATATTCCTTTTTATGCTCGTACTACAAGCATTATACTGCAATACTTTATCATTTTAATTCAAGACTTAACAATCGAATTGATGTCTGGCAAATTCATTTTCAGTTTTTCTTATATTTAAATAACATAATATTAAAATTACAGACATTCTAAAATGCTTTGAAATTTTTATAAAAATAAAACTTAAAATCGCGTCTGGCACATAGTTAGCAACGTGAAAAATGTCTGGCAATAAAAAAAGTATGTCAGGTAGACGTATTTAAAAAGGAAAAATCAAAAATTACGCTTCTTAAAATGCAATGCTTCATCATACTGCAATACTTTATCATTTTAATTCAAGGACTTAACAACCGAATTAATGTCTGGCAAATTCATTTTCAGTTTTCCTTATATTTAAATAACATAATATTAAAATTACAGACATTCTAAAATGCTTTGAAATTTTCATAAAAATAAAACTTAAAATCGCGTCTGGCACATAGTTAGCAACGTGAAAAATGTCTGGCAATAAAAAAAGTATGTCAGGTAGACGTATTTAAAAAGGAAAAATCAAAAATTACGCTTCTTAAAATGCAATGCTTCATCATACTGCAAAACTTTATCATTTTAATTCAAGACTTAACAACCGAATTAATGTCTGGCAAATTCATTTTCAGTTTTTCTTATATTTAAATAACATAATATTAAAATTACAGACATTCTAAAATGCTTTGAAATTTTTATAAAAATAAAACTTAAAATCGCGTCTGGCACATAGTTAGCAACGTGAAAAATGTCTGGCAATAAAAAAAGTATGTCAGGTAGACGTATTTAAAAACGAAAAATTAAAAATTACGCTTCTTAAAATGCTTTTAAAATCCAGGATTTTTACCTGGACAGATAGGATGCGCACTAATGAACGCAACCACTACCGCCAGCCAGATTGCCCAGACTCTAACCGGAAGTGCAAGAAGGAAGACATATCACAAAATCAGCTGACCTAAAATTCTTTTTTTTCAAACGTTGCTACCTCCCGTACTATTATGGCGCGTCTAAACGGGCCATGTTTTGCTGCAATTGATGGCTGCACTGTTGGCCACTAATTGCCCGGCCTTCACAAAAATATTTAAATGCAGCTGATGGCCGAACAATCTATGGCTGGGCAATGTGTTGCAATATGTCTGCAATAGTATGGCCCATGATGCAGACTCCTAAACGGGCCACACAAACCGGCAACAATGGCTGACGAGCTGACGAGATTGTGGATTCGACCTTACTTAAATAGGCGTGAAACTGTAGACAATTTGAGTCTAGAAATAAGTCTTGATAATAAATTATTCAAGAACTAGAATGTCAAAAGCAGTCATTTTTACGTAGTAATCTAACGTCAAATACAGCTGATCGCAAAACACAGAATAAAGCACAAAACACTTCACTCAAAGCAAACGTCATGTCGCGTAGAAAAGGATACACTATGCCATAACAAAGAGAGTGACTGAAACAACAAGAGAACTGGCTGTGCAATATTGCAGTTGAATTCGATAGCCTAGCGATCGTCCGGCCACCCATCGGGGCAACATCGGCCATATGTGGCTATACAAAACATGTTTGGCTATATGGCCGGGACATTACTGCAATATTGCATAGTGTGGCTGCTATTGTTTTCAATGTTGCCGGCCACAGTGTTGCAGCCATCAATTGCAGCAAAACATGGCCCGTTTAGACGCGCCATTAGGAATACCCAACATTAACGTTTATGCTAACTTTGTAAAACTTAAAAGAAACTTGGCCCCAGTTTTACTCCTTTAGTAAATTTAATACAAGTCCATACAGCTACAAAGATAATATCTCGACAAATAACGAAACATACAATTTTTCGCTCGGGTGCACATCCACGAATATGATGCTAAAACACGCGAGTCCCGAACTTATTGCAATGGAGAAAAGCACAAAATTGCAAAAATCTTTTTTATTCCATTATCTCATTTGAATCAAGTGTATTGTACTGAACCACTCTGCGTACGACCTTAATGTTCAATTAAATTAATACTTTCTTTTTTGCACTTACGCTAATTATTATGTGTGAAAAATGTTTTTATATTACTATGTTAAAAATATTTTTTAATTAGATATATGATGTATTTCTTAACTGAAATGCATTTAAACAAAGATTTTTGCCATAACTTAATTTAACAACGAACATTAAAGAAGCTATTAAATTTCAATGTCACTAAGGCAAGGAATACTGACCTCAAAGCGCTTCCTTGCTCCCGTACATCGACTCCATTTATCGGGTCATCCGACCGAGTCTGCAACCCGGACATTATTGACCAATCAACGCTCTGCATGCAGACTTCCTCCAATCACAGCCCGGCTACGTTACGACGTCATAACCAACGCTCACCGCACATTGGATCATCTGGAAGTTATAAATTCAAATTCAGAACACGTGCCTATTAAATGGCGACGGAAGTTGCCATCGTGATTTTAAATGACCGTTACGTAACTGTTAATTTAGGAAGTGGATTATGCTTTGATGTTTGCACATCAAGTTTTGTTAAAATCAACGGCTAAATGCAAATAGTTAATTAATATTCTTTATTGTAGGATTGCATTCGCTATATAGGTAGCACAATTGCTGTTGCGCCGTGGCATTAGTAATGACATATTGACCAATTCTCAAAAAGGTAATACGACTAATCAAAACAAGTAATGTGAGACTATTATTTGATTTATAAGGCTGATGTCTATGGAGCCGGTTTAGCAAATTAAGAGTACTTAGAATTCCAGTAAACCTGACGTCAAACATCTCATTGGAAAACATTACTTTTTTTAATCAATAATAATCTTTGTAGAAACATAAGCTTGTTGGACTAGTTTATGAGTTTATAAAAGTTCCAATATTGTCAAGTCAAATCTATCCCTGAACTCTGTAACTTTGAAGAAACTTAGGAGGATACAAAAGTTCCTGTTCCTAGTAAGTCAGAAGCGAAAAGGGGGAGAGCCCCTTTCCTTAAAAGGGGCTGAAACAAATAAGATTCAACATCGGACCTCAACGTCCGTCGTTCCACAACTGATCGTTATTTAAGTAGTTTTTGCACCACCACTATGTAGAACCCTGAAGTATTTCCGTACCAAGCCGACTTAGGATCCTTCTAGAAAACAGCGTACAAATTCTTAAAAAGCCGGCACAGGAGCCCTCTTGCATTAAGGGTGTCCATGGGCGTATCACTTAACCTCCTGCCCGTTTGCCCTATACTTTAAAAAAAGGGATCTAACCCAAATGGATCGTCAAGTAAATAATTTCGTACCTATCCTTGAGACAATTGGTGTCTATCAGCCAATTGCGCAGTCTAGAAAATAAATATCCATTGACACTAATAAACTACTACTATCAAGCGAACTTATTTGGCGTAGACCGAACGTTTGCCAACATTTGCAGCTTGGTAAAGGAAATGCATAAAGTTCATGCATTTCCTTTACCAAGCTCAAAACAGAGAGAGCTGGAGACAATTGGAGGAGGCCTATACTCAATAAGAGGTCCTTGGAAAAACAATATATATATATATATAGATATATATGTATGTATGTATTTTATGTGTGTGTGTATATTTTGTAACTTTTTGTAAATTTTTCAAGGAATAAATGAGGCTTAATTATTATTATTAAAGGAAATGTATCCTTAAAACTCAATGATCGATGCGAAATTCAGACCGCGCACTTACACATCTTAACACACAGAAATAACATTGTTGGACAGTGCCAATTCTATCTTGAAGAATACTTTGATTATATAATTCTCATTTTTCATTAATAAAAATGTTCACCCAATAGACAATTCGTACATTATCTGTGAACTAAGGGAAACATTCAGAAAGGAAAGTGATTGCAAAAACTGCCGAAAGAGGAAAGGTTTGATGGTTTGTTTGCAATAAAACTAAAATCCTATAATATCCCAGATGAACATAGTCAAAAATATATTGGATTTTACACACGGGACTGATTGTTCGCGCTAAGTTTCGTTTCTCAATCTCACCCTAAGAGCCTAAATATGATATCCATTGGTCAGCAACCTTATCGACCTTCCTAATTAACCATGGCCTAGTAAAGGTTTGAGTTATAGGCAATATTGGCAAGATCATAATTAACACCTTTATTTCTACCATACTTAATGACTTGAAGGTTCAGTTGAAGCAATGTGCTAATAAACGTACCATTGTGAGTATAATTAGTTGAAATCATTATGTGGGCAGCTTTGTAGGTGTGCATTGAGGTTATAAAGGCGTATACATACTGATGAACAACTTATATAACAGGGGAAAACGAGCTGGAGGTTCATCTGATGTTAAGTAATACCGTTGCCCATAGACATAGACGTTCATTATAAGAGAGAGATTGCTAGTGAGTTGCTATATTTTTAAGAATAGGTTAGCTCTTTTATATAGGAAACTTATATATAAGCAATAAACAACTAGCTGCAAGGTTGCGGTTATATGACAACAATCTCGCAACAATAACCATTTCGGTATAAAATCTTTTTTGCAGGTATATTGTAGCCATATATACCTATATATAAAATACACGTAGCCTTAACGACACATTGAATAATTTGCATCGTAGATAATCAATGAAGATAATAGTGAATGAAGTCTGAATATTAATACTTATGATTGGAAATACATATTATTCAACATATTCTTTTTAGGCTTTAGTTCGCCTTCCGTCAAAACAAATACTGTATGTTTTTTTTTTATGGCTCTGGCATGATTTGTGCATTAGCCAGCATCAAGTATAGGATTTTTTATAATTCGTGCTTGTCTTTAGAAATTCGACCGTGTCTTCCATGTACGGTTAAGGCACGCGCCCGGTACCGCACAACCCTCCCAAAGGCCGAGAACAAATTTAAATTAAAACTTGCCCTCGAACCGGGAATCGAACCCGGTACCCCTCACCTAGCTGCTGCCACTTAATAAGACCGCTAGGCTATGAGGCCCCCTCTACTGTATGTTAGTAGACAGAAAAGCGTCTCCAACAACACGGGTAGGGGTCTAAATATCATTGAATTAAAACCTATACTATAACAAAGTCTTGGTGCTTGAACACGGGACCTTCAATTTACAATTGAACTATAAAGGCGGATACTATGTTGTAATACAATATAATTTATTAGCCAAACATTGCATCCCAAAGTAGGACGGCCTTGGTTAAAATTAATCTTCGGCGAGCCAAAATTGGCAGCTATAAATATGAATCCATGTTATAAATACTATGCAACTTTATGCTAATTCAGAATAAAATGGAAATGGATTTTTTATAAGACTGGCAACGCAATCGCGAGCTTTCAGCCCGTTGTTTTTTGCCTTTTCAAACTCAAAATATCTTTATTCATATATGTAAACAAGTACACTTATGAACGTCAAAAATAAATACAATTAATTGTAAATTAACATTTACTACCAGTTCGCAAGTCAAGGGCGTAGAGCGGACAAGAAGAACTAGCAAGAAACTTTCCGCCACTCTTTTTAATCGCTAAGTTTTGAGTCATACAAATTGTTTGAACTGGAGCAAATCATTTCCAAGGATTAGTATCATTTTAGTATTCGGCAAATTTATAAAAAGTTTTATTGATTAATTTACGTTTAACGAGCTTTGAATTTTATTATAATTCTCTAATTTCGCTTGGGAGTTTGTTGTAAAAACAAAAACAAGTTTCATATAAGTAGTGGTTTATCTTTTGGAGCCTGGTTGGTCATACACTCAAATAAGTTATATTTCGCGTATTATACTGGTGAAAATCACCATATGTTTTAAAAATCGTTTATATTTTTTTGCTTCCTTCATAATGTTCATAATGTAGATAAAAAAAGTGGCGTTTTCGGTGTGGGCCGACAGAGACTTCTGTATCTGTTTCATGATCATATTTTATTGTTCTAAAAACCAAGAAGGTCATCAAGGCACATAATCAGCCTTATGTACCTTACATGCGCCATCGCCACTTTATGTCTTACGGTATGAAGTTTCCTTGCCAAGTTGTCATTAGAGATACGTGTGTAACATTGGTTAGCCGGGGTTTGAACTTACGACCTCAGGGATGAGCGTCACACATTGCAGCCGCTGGACTAACACTGATCGATTATAGTAACATAATTATAAAAGAAACAGGCACAATCGTATATAAAAGATTATAGTATACAACATGTTTGTTTCCGTATACCAAATAGGACAACGCGCTGTTAAAGTTTTCCATACAAAAAGCAGCTTATATGTAAGTAATACGTACCTATATACTTATGTATATAATTGTTTGAATATTGTTAAGTGAGTAGCTATAGGAATACTGATGAGCAAATAAATAAATAATATCGGGCACTTCTGGTGAAGTGGACAGCAAAAACCGTTCAATAATTTCGTCATATTTGGAATAATTGCCTATTAGGTATGAATGTAGACACGCATTTGTCAAGTTATTGTCTTCTAAAGAATGGTCGTTATTGAAATATATTCTTTGGAAATAGTTTTGCAAAGAATACAAACATCTTTAAATATTCAATATGGCGACTTAAGTGTAATATTTGCTGTTCTTTTTAAATACAAAATAATACTGTTTTTTTTTAATAAACAAAACCAGAAATAAACTTTGAAATCCACGTTCGAATGTTCAATAAATGTATGTCTACATACCTACTAGAAGTACAATTAAGCCGAATATGAACAAATTACAGTACTTTTTTCGTTGTCCATTTCGTGAAATGGCCAATCAATCAAATTTGCACACCGTGTGTAGTTTGATCCAACTTAAAAGATAGGATAGCTTACATCTCAATTTATACCCGCAATATTATTTTATTGCAAAATATTTGTTTATTATTTGATAGTCACAATTCTAACAGATGGCGCTGTGTTGAAAGTACCAACGCTTCACATAAGCTACAATTTAATGGCATTACCACCATAAAGCATGGTGGTCCCCATGACTGGTGTTCTCGTAACGTTTCCCTTGAATAGGTTACTACTATGTAATATAACAAAAACCTTAGCCACAGCAACGCTTGGCCGGTCTGCTAGTTTAATAATAAATTTTACGTATTGTTCGTGCATTATCTGCATAATGATTTAATATAGCTAAAAAGCATATTTCGTGTGGAAATGTAAGCATAGGCGTTGCCCTCAAGTGAAATCGCAAATGGAAGTACTTACATAAACTATACATTTCACAATGCATAACTGTGTGCAGTTAACTCCAGGTACACATTTAAATGAACTTTTTATCACTTTATTTACACATTAAATCACGGCTTTATTACCTACTTCATTTAAAAGGAATGTTAAGCAAGTGACAGTTAAATGTTACAAATTAAAATGTTAGTATACAAAAAATCCGCGTGAAAATTCAAGAGATTTTCTATATATAAAACCCCTTTAACAATAGTATCTATATCTTTATATATATAATTCTTCTGTGAGTGTGTATGTCACTGAACTTCTCTTAAACGACTGGACCGATTTTGATGAAATTTTTTGTGTGTGTTCAAGGGGATCTGGGAATGCTTTAGATTCACAAATCAGCCCGCCAGATGGCGCTGCAGTCGGTACTTTCATACTTTGCTTTACTTATTGCTTGAAATATCATGCAGGACAACGTCTGTCGGGTCCACTAGTATGTATATAAAAATGAAACCCGTTTTCCGTTGTCATGACATGAAATCGGCTTGACCGATTTGTCTGATTCTTTTTTTATAATATTCCTTGAAGTACGAGGATGGTTGTGGAGAGAAAAATTAAAAAAAATTGAGTGAAAAAGTCTAAAAACAACACTTTTCTATATTCCCATACAAAATATTCGTAATAATATTTAAAGGCAATTTGAACTTTAATACCATATCATAAAGTTCAAGTGTTAGTGGAGGGGTTCCGGGAAGGTAAATTATTATTTTTTGACATAATGTATTTGTTGTATTATCAACTTTCTTTTTTTTATCTTACTAGCTAGACCGGTGTCCCGAATAGTAGAATAAGTATTAAAAAAAATAAAGAATCGACTGTTAGGCTGTACGATGTTCGCCAGGCCAGCTAGTAAACAATGAATACATAAAAGATGCTTTTCGACCTTTTAACCCGTATTTCTACTTCGATATTTACAATACATTGTATGGGTAACGCACAACCATTTTCTAATTAGCAATTCAGATTCGTTTGAGCGAATTGCCCTCGTGTCTGTCACCTTTGTAGGAATTTCTCTAATTCATAACCGATAGCGATTTAAATTGTATGAGAACACAGTACTTATATCATAACGATGGGCGGTGATATAACATTATACTATAATTTAATATTCTTTAGCTAGTTATATAAATGAGCAGTGTTAGCCTAGTGGCTTCAGCGTGCGACTCTCATACCTGAGGTCGTAGGTTCGGTCCCTGGCTGTGCACTAATGGACTTTCTTTCTATGTGCGCATTTAACATTCGCTCGAACGGTGAAGGAAAAAAAATCGTGAGAAAACCGGCATGCCTATTAGATTAACAAATGATCATGAAACAGATACATACAACTGAGTCCAGAACCTAAAAAGGTTGTAGCGCCACTGATTCATTCTTAATAATAGCTATACAATTTATATAAATACAAATTTAATCACAAACCGAACAGTTATTATGAATGTTTTTTTAAAATTTGATTGACATACATACGTATTAAAAAACGACGCATTGTTTATTATTAATGAGTTAATTATAATTGTTAGGGCCACTTATAAAAATTATATACAACATTAATAGTCTGTAGTTTCTAGTGATTAAACAGAGAAGAGTATTCTCTTAAGAAAACAAAATTTATTAATTTCGTATTACGGTACTAAATAATACAATGAAACAAGTAGTAGCTCCAACGAATAGTCTTAATACTAGCAATCGATTCCTGCTTAGTACCAATTTTTCCTTTTTTACCACAATATAATACTCATTACACTTCAAATTAGATTAAATAATTACGGTCAGCCATATCGCTTTCCGGCGATTTCTTACAGGCCACTTTTTAAGGAAAAATTAAACTAAATAAGGTGAACGCAATAACTGCAAAACCACATGAAGAAAGTGACAAAACAAATACATATAAGCAATGTAAGGACACATTAATGATAATTTCAAAATTTTATTAGAAATACGATGTCACAGGTAATGCTTATACAGTAGATATAAAGAAAGACAGAGAAGGAGCTAAGCGGGTAGAGAGAGAAAGCGAATTCCATAGCCTTACTGCAGAGACCCTATAGGATTCCGCAATAAAGGAAGAGCTACGTGAAGGAATTTCCATGGTAAAACATTTATTTTACAATTCGTACATATAGTTAATGCAACGAGCAGCTATTGTAGCTCGCTACCTTCTGCTACTTTGACCACGTTTTCGTGCTATGAATTTAAATGTATTCACGTCATTTGAACACGATATTGCTTACCAAAAGGCAAAAGGCTTTTCCTTATTTTCTTAAATATAGAAAAACCTCGAATAACAGGATAATGATCGCACTACACCGACCTACTAATGAAAAATTTTAGCGGAAAAACAGATACTAAATAACAAATCGTTTAAACGTAAAATTATAGTATTTTTTTAATTCTATAGAACATGGGGTAAATGGGCATGTGGCCGATAATTTTCGGAGATTCAGAAGTCTGAATTGATTAGTTATTAAAGAACACCACATCATATAATGCACTTTCTACTGCATATGTTACAAGCTATTTATGTAAAGTAATGAAATTGCATTTATCATATTCTGACCTATGGATACAGATATAGATCTTTTAATTATACACTCTTTTATATATGTAATAAAGTTTTTCTTTCTTTTATTTTTTATGTATTTATTTACACTTCGTTACCTTATAAAAAAAATACATAAAAAGCAGGTTACATATAAGTTATTAGGCAACGGGCGGCCGTATCGCTAACAAACGATTTCTTCCAGGCAACCCTAGTATGGAACAATAAGTGCATAAATAATTAACAAAAAAAAGAACATAAAATAACTTGTAACACTAACTATAACTAAAGTAAAGTAAAATCTAAAACAAATAAAACAATTAAAAAAAAAAAAAATATAAACAAAATTACTAAATCTAATCCAATGGTTAATAAGTCACAATTACGAGGCAAAAGATAAATGATCAAAAAGAAGAATTTTAAATCCATTAAAAGACCGAGCTCGTCTGATATCAAGAGATAAAGAGTTCCAAAGCAGGATTCCTTGCACAGTAAAGGAGTGATAGAATTCAGTTTTTAAGGGTTTCAAGAATTAGAATTTTCTTTCTTCTTCTTTTCTATACGTACAAGAAACCTTTCATTAAAAAAATGCATTTTACAGTAGGAAAATAAATTTCCAAGTCATTTCCCTCATTGTTTTCGTCATCTACTGTACTAAGACGGTACCTTCCTCATATTTCCATTTCCAAATATATAAAAAAGCCTGTTTAATCTTTATGTGAACAAAAAGCCTTATCTCATTAACACGACAACTGTAGGACGTGTGGCCTTAGATCGTGGGTCTTTTGTAGGTCATATTACGAAATTTATTCCGTCGTGTTTGAATTAGGCTTAATCTTGTACAGGGCAATTGCCTTATTAATGTCACCGTAAAATTGTAATAACCGTTAGATTGTAATCTATCTCGCGAGATTGTAAACTGTCGAAAGATTGTCAACTCAACATACTGCTTGCAATTTAACGTATTATTATTCGGTAGTTATATGAAATTGTTGGGAAGTAAAATTAATCTGTAATTGACCAAAGAAGTTTGAATGATAACTAAGTTAGTGTAGTACAATCGACCGAATACCGATAACCGATAGATTACAATCTAACGGTTTTTACAATTTTACGTTAACATTAACACCGTTGTGTCGAACAGCTTTGATTGGCAGATACAAACATATTTGTTCTTATATTCGGTTGAGTGGACTTTTAGCTCTTCATTGAGTAGTTCTTTGTACAGATTATTGCCAGTTCTTCTCTCCCGTAATATGCCCTTGATTTGAGAACTCGCAGTAAATGTAAAATTAGAAGCAATTAATGTATATTTGTTTTTTGACGTTCATACGTGTACATTATGTTACCTATATGAATAAATGACTTTTGACTTTGACTTTACGTAAGTATTGCGCCCGTACTCTGTAATTCCAATAGCGTAGTAGACGTGCACCTAGTAGTTCCCTCAATGTAAGTAGCTGATTTTGCAACCTTGGGATGGCGGGGTACAAAAACTTATTATTGAGATAGCGATCGCGGGGTATCGCTATTGGAGGTTGGAATGGGGGTGGAACAGAACATTGCTCGATTGTTTTTTTATAGAACAGAGGGCAAACGGCTCATGTGATGTTAAGTTATACCGCCGCCCATATGGTAAGAATAAAATCCTCTATTATCTAAAGCACTCTGATGGCCCAGGAATCGTACTCTTTTGTTACCGTAATTTTACCGACGATTTAGGTAATCGCCACGCTTATAGAACTAAGAAAGTCTGAGTGAGCAAAATGTACAGCCTTGGCTCGTACAGTAATTGTTTTAACTTTTGTGTATATGTTAACGTAAAATTGTAAAAACCGTTAGATTGTAATCTATCTCGCGAGATTATAAACTGTCGAAAGATTGTGAACCTCAGCGTACTGCTTACAATTTAACGTATTATTATTCGTTAGATTGTAATCTATCGAAGTGAAACCGTCAAATTGTGAAACGGCCATTTTTTATTTTTGAATAATTTAAAAAATTTCGGAACCCTACACTAATTGAAACATGAAGTTAATGTAATGTCTGTACATTTGACAAGTAATGGTTAAATTAGGTTTGACTTTAAAATTAACAAATGTGGAAATAATCGATTCGATTAATTTATAGAGATTGTCACATCACTTATAACCAATAAAAAACGAGAATGTCACATCTCTTATAACCAATAGAAAAGTAGAAAATGGCCGTTTCACAATTTGACGGTTTCACTTCGATAGATTACAATCTACCGAATAATAATACGTTAAATTGTAAGCAGTACGCTGAGGTTCACAATCTTTCGACAGTTTATAATCTCGCGAGATAGATTACAATCTAACGGTTTTTACAATTTTACGTTAACATATATACTGTTTATTGCTGTGTTAACATCGTGCCTATTATTTATTTTAATTTTAGTTGTGTTACTTTATTTAAAAAACTTTATGAAAAAATTCAAGGACACTTCGATAATTATAACTTGTTGATAAAACAATTTTTTACCGGATTGAAGTTATGTATTTACAATTATTTTCATAATTTTAAATTTAACCGACGTTTCATTTAAAAGACAATACTAATTATAACTTGTATATTTTTTACATTTCTTGTATTTGTCATGCTTCCTTATTGATAAATAAAACAAATGAAGATCTAGCTCACGTACAATAATACATTTTGTTACTAAATATAGTGATAATAATGTTCTGAGAAAGCAAATTACAATACAGTCAATTATCGCGCCGCGAATGCGTACAATGTCGTTAGCATGATGTCATGAATGACGTCTGTTGTATGCATGTTGATTTGGTATTAAAACGAAACATCTGAATAGTTTAAGCCGCGTAGGTGCTAATGCGGAAAAATAAACTACTTTCAACAGAGTGTGCTTGTGTGTGCTCACCATGAACGCCATGATTTTTTTTAATTCTAGTCTTCATTACAATTTACAAGAATTCTTAAATGTTAAAATTGTATTTTTTGATTATATTGACCCATTAGTCACCTACTAAGATGGAAAGTAAAAAAAAAAGAAAAGTATTAATTTTTAAATCATTCAATATAGGTAACTAAACAAGTTATAAATGGTTAACACAAGAACTCACTGACTCGGGCGCAGCTGCGCTAATTCAGAATTTGTCGACGATTTTCGTTGTCTTCAGTAAATTTATTTTTTATATGTTTACTTAAACAGCGTATTAGATATGTTTGATGTCACTTACCTAAAAACTATATAATTGGGTTTTATCAAAAGTTTAAAAACGAAAGTAAATGTAACGAGTTAATTTTATTAATAACACACAAATATAGTGTATTTACAATATTCTTAACCTACATAGTAATAATAATAATAAAACATAAAACTAAAATAAATTTAGACACTTTGTTCTCTGTGACAGTGTACCTTTAATGTTGACAAGATTTCCTCGCTGTATTGCGAAAATATAATTTGCTTATACAATTTAATTATAAAATAAATCAGTGGCGCTACAACCTTCGGTCTGGGCCTCAGATTTCTGAATCTGTTTCATGATCATTTGTGAATCTAATAGGCAAGTAGGTGATCAGCCTCCTGTGGCTGACACACGCCGTCGACTTTTTTGGGTTTAAGGCAAGCCGGTTTCACGATGGTTTCCTTCACCGTTCGAGCGATTGTAATTAAAATAAAGTCCATTGGTGCACAGCCAGTGATCGAACCTACGACCTCAGGTCTGAGAGTCGCTGTAGCCACTACTCACTGCTTTAATTGTACCTTAACTATATTTTTATTGCTCAATTTTCTTCGACGTAAATGGGTAATAAAAATACTATAAAAATCAAAAATAATTTTCCATACACTTGAAACACCAACCAAATGCCGATTTGAGCATTTGAACTTTTAACCACTAATAGATAGGCTTACCCTCATTTTTCTTTAATCGTATTACACGTAATACCCGTCTTAACAAATTCTTGACCTTTGAACTTCAACATTAACCTCACATAAGGAAACTATTACGCCCAAATATACGAAGTTAAAAATAATTAAAGGAACATAATATTAAATTAATTATTATTTCAATTTATGAGAATTATGAGAGATTTTAATAGATGCAAATAAAATGGTTTACTTAATAACTCTTCGAAAACAAATATATGACGTCATTAAAGTATATTATTCTTTTTGTATAATTATATATCGCAAATTAACATATGAAAAAGTCTCAACAATAATATTATCCCTAAATATATTTTTAATAGCAGTTCGTTGGTGTCCATCCGTGGGTAATAAAATAATGTATATGTAAAAAAACCAGGTAACCTATTTTGCTAGAAACCTAATAAAAACACATAAACCGAAAACCTAATTCTTGATCATGAAACTGAAGATGTCCTAATTAAATGGAACAAATAAAATCAAACGGGTTTTGTAAGATTTAGGAATAGTAATCCAGTGTAGCTGCAACCCTTGGCCCACAACTAGATAATCCTGCTGCCTGAGAAATGTCGTTGATTTTTGGATTTAAAACATGCCGCTTTCGTCACGATGTTTTCCTTCACCATCGCCGACAGAAAGTCATTGGTGCACGGGTTCGAACCACAGGGATTAGAATCAAGAGACCAACACTGCTCAAGTATATAGTAAGATTTAGATGTAATTGTCTAGGGCGAACAATTCATTATAAACCATATGAAATTTATTGATGTGCATAGCGAGTTTTTGCGTAATTAATCATGTGGAAACTCAAATAAATCTTGGTCGTTTCACGTGGTTCGAATTATCGAAGATGAGAATCGGCTAATTAAATTTATTTACCCATGAAGGACTAGAATATTTATTTATTAAAACTTCGTTACCTTGCACGTACATATAAAAAATCTGGTAGGTAACATAAAGACAACAGGCGCCCACAGGCGATTGCTTTTAGGCAACTCTAGTATGAAAAAAAAAACCACAAAATTACATGTAACACTGAATATACTAGTAATAGCTAATCTTAGGGTTAATGAGTCATATTTAATATACATAAGAAGTTTATTACAACGCCGTAGAGAAATGGACAAAAATAAGATATATGTAACATACTATGTGATCTCATAGTTCTTTTAAAACTAAACAGATATTGTCTCGTTAGCCACTCTTGCTTAATACCCGATGGGTTTAAACATTTGCGCATTCCCTGCCTCTGAATTTAGCAGGGGTGTCTAGGATCCAAACCAGAATCCGGTATTCAGAGACTGAGTACCAATAGCAGTAGCAGTAGTATTCGGGGCATGCTTGCCGTCTGCTGGCACAGGCTTGCTCAGATCGATCTGGTTCTTTCTTCCAAAGACCAGTCCAGTAAATACTCTGCATTTGTTTACACCAATTTATTAATTTATTATTGTATTATCTGGACTATAAAAGAGACTAAGACCCCCGAGTTTGTTTCGACATTTCTTCTCAGGGCAGTCAGTTAGGAAATGTCGACTTCATCTAGTTTAGGAAGACATTGTAAAAGTGATTTATATAGTCCTACTTGCAAGAATTAGCTATTTCGTTTCATTTCGTTAGCTTACTTACACTCTCGCATTGTATGGAGGGCTTTTGTAATCGAGCTGATCACCACGGCGCATTTATTTTTATTTGTGAATGATCTTGGTGTGACAAAACCTTTAGTTTAGATTTACATATAAGATAAAGATTTTTTTACGACTCATGATATATCTTATCATATAAAACAATGCCTAATACTGATACGAACATTCACTAGGGCTTAAGAACGCAACAGCAGTTATTGCCAGGCAACAATGACAATAACTATCAAATACTTAAAGACATAGATGATAAGTGGTAGGACTAATTTAATCTGTAGCATCCCGATTCCCGGCGATACGGGCTTTTATGAGTACATAGTCTGTGGGCACAAGCCGCATGTTAACTATCAAATACTTCCTACGATAATATACATTTATATTACCCCCATTATTAAGAATTTGTTTACACAATATAACCATTAATATTTCATCAAGTTTACATAAAAGCGATGTGTTGAACCAACGGATTTCAAGATCGCCGTATCGCCAACACTTTTCTGAGATAGGTGCAAATGATTGAGCTATTAAAAAGAAGTAATAATTGAGGAAAAATAAGACTAGTAGACATGACATTGCATGAAGAAATAGCAATTAAATTAAAGTGAAAATTTAGGACTTTTGCAGGAAATATGTTTATTAAAACGTCTATAATAAAACAAAATTATAGTAACATTTTGTTTATTTATATTTTTCATACACTGGTTGAATGAACGACCGATCATCATTATCGTTCATTCAAAACGCTATATCCTATGAATCCTTAGTCACATTAGAAAGTGATCGGCTGATAGATGTAATTTAGACAATTTATACATTATACATGCGTCATACGGGCTCACAATGGCGATTAGAGAAAGGCGAGGAGTTTACGGTCGATTTGTATGAAAGTCTTAATGTTAATATTAAAATGATGTTCGTGTTTTACTGCTATATTTTCAACTTTTTTGAAATTATGAAAAAAACACTACGACGAATTAAGAGTTGCACTGATAAGGTGGATTTTCATTTTCTTTTCTCTGTACACGTTTACTATTTGTACTAATCTATTGGCAAGATAAACAACAGTACTCTCGCTTAGACCCCCACACAATTCTTAAAAGGCCGGCAACGCACTTGCGAGATATCTGGGAATGTGAGTGTCCATTGGCGGCGGTATCACTTGACTTTAGATGAGCGTCCAGCCCGTTTGTTACATAAAAAGAAAAAACTCGTCGCAAACAAAGCCTATAAGATTACGTAGGCCTTTTGAATAAATGTTGCTAGCATCTTTTACAATGTTTTATTAATTACATATAAATAATCCAGTGATGCTACAACTTAATACGGGTCTTGGCTGATTGCATCTATTTGTTCTGAACATCTGTGTTTATTTTCATTTTTATTAGATTTGATACACGGTTTCCTCACGATGTTTTCCTTCACCGTACGAGCGAGTGTTAGATGCTCATATAGACATAAATCCATTGTTGCCAAGGGTCAAACCTGCTACCCTCAGGGATGACAGTCGCTGACTGAAGGCAATAGTCCAACACATGTAATACATAAAATATTCTAACAGCTTGTTTTAGGCATTTTAAAATATCATTAGAATCGACTCTGTTTGCGTAACTATCTTGACGCGTGTTTTGTAACAAGATATGTAGGTAAAACAAACAATCTTATCTGCAGCATCCAAGGTGCGGTCTAGTTACAACTATTTATTCTAGAATTTTCTATTACCTTGAAACAATATCCTGAAACAAATGTTCCATCTTTTCACGGCGTATTTCGTTTTTAATGTGGCGTAACGACGAAAAATTTGTAGAATTACGTCATTAGTAGTTATACTTTACACTATAAAATGCATAAAACGTTATTTTTGAGGTCTAATTTACTAGAATTAATATTTGGCCAGCAAATAAATGAAGAGTTCATTTAAAGCATAAAAAAATCAGTGGCGCTACAGCCTTTTTAGATCCGGGCCTCAGATTTATGTATCTATTTCATTCTTTGTCAATCTAAAAGCCAATTACCTACTTGATCTGATCACCTGATCAGCCTCCTGTGCCGTGTGTCAACACTATTTGGGTTTAAAGTAAGCCGATTTCTTCACGATGTTTTCCTTCACCGTTCGAACGAATGTTAAATGCCCGAACAAAAAGTAAGTCCATTGTCCAGCCGGGAATCCAAACTACTACCTCAGGGATGACGCACGCTAAAGCAACTAGGCCAAGCATTGCTCAAATTTACAAGTATGTACAACATATACGCTAATACGTAACTGTCAGTTTTTGACAACTCGTATGCATCAATACTTGATACAGTGTATAGTTTAAAACACGATTTTACAACACAAGCATACGTATTTTAAAAATTGTGTTTATAACAGAAAAATCATAAAATCCTTATCAAACTCTTTTACCTGAACAATACATAACGCAACGCTACATAGTACAAAACATTTTAGTGTTTTTACACAATTCAAAATCACCACAATTATCCCATTTACGACACTGTAAGAATTAAAACAATTTGATATAATAAAGGGTATTAAGTGAAAGAACCTTGATCTTTATCCCTTAAATAATCGCAGGTCAACGCTCTGTATAGAATCTGTGGTGTCCCTTATTGGTCACATATTTAGTCTATGATCTGATCTCTATGGAATGCGAGGTATAAATAAACATCGAATGGCCGATAGATACATGTATCACAATGTAATTGACTAATCGAAATATTACCAATTGCGGTTTGCGACCACATGATTTGAACTGTATTTCGAACTAACCAACATATCTTAGCTAATTTGAAAAAGTACGGTACAAGTCCTAAAAACACTACTACGCAGTTAAAAGATTTATTCCAGCCAGCAAACCACAGACTACATAATATAAAATTTGTGGTTATAATACATAAATAATAAAACAATCTAAATCTGTTGTATAATATAAAAGCTAAATAAATTTGTGTCATCGGATGATCTTGTTAAACACCGAATTTTAGTGATTTGCAAGTCTAGTATTTCGCTTATTCTGTGGTCAATGAAATTTGTTAGGCAATTTGTGGTGTGTATATCGTATGATGACATCATCTTTGATCTCTCCTAGTATTATAAACGCAGTTGTTTCTTTCTTATGGCTTTACAATCGCAGAATGAAACAATTTATGGGGGAAATTATTTTGTTTGGTATCAATATATTTTCGTTTTTGTCTTATATAGATTAGTTGGAATAAAAAATAACTGTTTTTTTATAAGGGCGACATAATGAAGCGATAGAGCTCATATAAACTATAAAATCACCATATATAATGTATTTTTAAGAAAATTTACAAATTTTATAACTATAGCACACAGTATGAAACTTTTTGATGAATTAACCAAGCTATCTCATAAATCAGACAGTAATTTGGTAGATATATTTTAACCATATTGTATAATAGACCTTAAACGTTGTGGTATATAATTAACATCAGTAAAACTTGATAAACATTTATTGATAGAACAAACCAATCTTGTTGAAATATTCATAGCTGACGTCATTATTATGTAAAATCCATGAATGAATAAAATCAATTCATCTAAATGGTAATGAAAACTCATTAACATTTTTAGTGCATATCGTATTTATTAGATAAGTTTACAAAGACATACCTAAAAAAGAAAATCGCTAATTTAATCGATTTTCGTAAATCTCTAAACAATATTTCCAGAATACGCATTATTAAAACATCTAAAATCGTGGGGTCTAGTTTTCAAGTATATTACATAATCTATGGTTGAGCATAGACTAACCACAGATGCAACCATAAACAAAGTAATAAGACTTTAACATCATTGCACAACTAATCTGTTGAGTTATGTGCCGTATTAGTATAATCTCGTTTGTGACTTATGAAATATCTGCATTTATATTTTTATGACAAGGAAAGTATTGTCAAAGTACATGTTTAAACCCTAATTTAACGAGACGGGAGACTAGTTACGAGTTTCAACGAGACTGAGGCTCGTGTTTTGGAACATGAATCAAATTAAATCTAGATTCGAAAGCTGTCAAAGCTTTTTTCTGTATAAAGTTTGACATATTTGACAGCGCTCAAGATTAAATTGTGATTTAAGACACGAATTAGAATATGGACCTTAGAGCGAACTAAGACTCTTGTATGTCAAAATCCAATAAATTTTATACGCTGAAGCCACTTGGCCAACACTGCAATAAAAGAAACGTAACGTTTCTTAATAATTACTAGGAATTATATCCAGTATAGAAATGTATCAGAGCCCTTACTCTAACTTAACATAGCGATAGCGATCGCTTGATCTCAAGTTTGCGACATCATCGCAGAGTACCAACTTAAAGGCACCGCACCGCACCGTTACCGCATTGTGTGGCCGCAAGCAATACCCACTACAACTTCCTCCGCGTCTTCTAACTCTAGGATTCGTTCTAAAGCTCCCTCTATTGTTCTGTTGTGACAACTACATGATATACGTATGACAAAATATTACGCCATCTTACAATCACTGATGCGTACCAGATCTATTTTCGTTGTTACATAACACTAAAAGAAAATAAACACTAACATCAGAAAAATGCATTTGGCGCCGATTCATAATCCATTAGTCTTAGTTTCCCGAGAAACTCGAAGCTTGCTCACAGTGTGTAGATATTTCAGTAAAGAAATTACGTAGGGATAAGGAAGAGATATTTTAGTAGGGAAATTACGCAGGAATAAAGAAGAGGACAGTTGAAGATATTATAAAATTGCAAGCAAATATTTTCGATCTTATTCAAACCTATTCATGAATCTTTTGTCACCTTCACCCACTTTCAGTGTCATGAGAACGATAATGACAAAGCATTCAATAGCTAAAGGTTTTTAGTAAATGTAATGTTTAGTAAAACAATATCGTCTCATATCGTATGTTAATATAGATAGATAGGTGTAATATAGATAATAAGGGTATAAAAACGTTTTTTTTCTCTGTTTGTTGTAATGTTTTCGTTTCGTTTTTCGTATTATGTATTTATCTCTTTAGTAGGGAATTTAAAAATTTATTCTGATACGTAAAAATTGTATTAATCATAATAATTTAAAAAAAATCCATCCTGAACAACCTTTTCTGAAAAAAACGTATATTGTATAACTGGCAACAATTGTATACTGTTGACGGCGGATATAAAAATTATTTTCGACTTTCCGGCAACGATTGTTTAACCTAAATCCGATGATATAAAGCATTCGTTTGAAATGAAATCTTTTGTTTCTAGGAAGAACATTGTAACATTACTCACAATAGTTCTGACGTTTAAATTGTTAAACGCACAAACCTACCATTATTAATGTCGAAATTAATAAAGAATTCTGCAGTTCTTTTAAGGATGTTTAAGAAGACTTTTTCTTAATAGAAAAGTCTCACAAGATCTCTTATATTACTTCTACTAAGCAGCCTTCGCACGGCTGAACTTTTTATTTGTATTACGGAAAAAAATTTACGCTATGTTACTCTGGGTAGCATTCTAAGGTAGTGGAAGAATTTTTTAACAAACAATTTTTGAAGTGAAACTTCTTAAGGCGTATGAGGGTAAATTTTTACGGAATCGTCACGAAGATGTGCAGCGTTTTTATCGAAGAAAAGGGGAGCGAGCGATTGAGACCGATGGAGAGAGAGTGAGAAGTGCGAATTACCGTGTAGAAATTCTATTTTTAAAATTCAAATTTCGTAAAGAGAATTTATTGAAATCTCAAATGATGAATTGTAAATTTATAATTTCTATTAATTTTCGACACTTAACATTTTAATGACAATTAAATTCCTAACATATCTTCCCTTTTCCCTCCCTGTAAGTCTCGGAAATCTAAGGTTTTAGATTTGTAAAAATATGAACAAGACTTAAAAATTCGTTTGCCGCAGGAGTTTCACCTGATGTCCATGAAAACTCTCAATGCCAGAGGAACGCGTTGCCGGCCTATTAAATCTTTCCCCTTTATAATATTAGTATAGATACTTGAGACAATATGGCTTAATCTACAAGAATAAAAAATAATGGTACATCAAAAATCAAGTAGGTAATCAGCTATATAAAATAAGTATTCGCCTGATCGAACTCAATTCTTTCAAGATATCAATAATAGATAACTATTAATTTAGATTGCAATTAGAATTGTCCTTTACTTAATCAATAAAGAAGCCTTCACGTCCATACAAGCCTTCGTAAGGCGAACTTCCGCGTAATTTTCGAACGCAGCAATACCATGACCAATTAATTACCGTAACAAGGCATTATGGAGATAGGAAGTAATCTTCTAGACTGAGCTGTTTTATTTTGTTAGCTTCAAGTTGCGTAAGACACACGGACCTATTTATTATGAAATAACTGCCCTGCGATTCTGTAACTCACTTTTCGAACTCACACAGCGGTTTTCGCATCGGCGGTCGCTCTGAAATCAGTCGAGAAGCAGTCATTTTATGATTTGGCATTCTGAAAAGGTGGGAGCATGTAGTTTATTGTTTATTAGAAAAGTGAGTTACAGAATCGCTAGGCAGATAATGAATAATGATTAGGACGGCAACCCTATCGATTATGATGATGAATATTAATAGTATGGGATTAATATTATACATCCCTAACGGTTGTGGGAAGCGACCATAGAATAATGACAAGAGTGTAGGGGAAATGTATGCACTGTAAGCGTGCCACGCAGTTAAATAATTTGTATTGGTATATTTTTATGAATGAGCCTAATAGACTAAAATTGGGATAGCTGATGGCGACGCGTATCTCGTTCCTTTATTATATTAAGTTTCTCATGTAAATAAAAATATTTTTTTTTGTAATGAGAAATAAAGTTCTTTAAACATTATTAATCTGTCTGGTATACGTATATAACATCTTAACCATATCCTTTTCATCTATTTAAGCGCGACTCTTGCCTTTTTGTTATTATAAATATTTTAATTATATGTATTTTAGAACCTAGCATTGTGATTCATAACTCTTAAGATTAGCTTTTTAATTTGGTTTTGTAATTGTATTAGGCTACATTGTTATCTGTGTTTTTTTTCCCCTTACTAGGGTTGCCTGTAAGAAATCGCTTGTTAGCGATAAGGCCGCCTATTTTTTCCTTAATTTATGTTATCTGAATGTATGTACATATGAACCAAATATGTAATGTAACGAAGTGTTAATAAATATATATATTTAAAAGCTAGCTACACCATTCGATCAGCAAATATTTCATTCAAAGGACACAACAGTTGCTTTAGGCATACGTAGAAGTATTTCTATCAATTTAATTAACGATAACACTCGGCTGAGGAAACTCCCTTCAACACAATACTTCATCAACAAGCTGTACTGTAAACGTGATTAAATTATTAATAGTTAAACAAAATATACGATTAATTTTATCCCGGAACCCAAAAATGATAACTGGATTCGTTTTAACGGTACTTGTTGACAAAAACTTGTTGTGCCAAATAAGGTTTGTACAATGAAAGTTCAGTGTTGCATTAAATGCATACGAACATCGGATTTATTGAAAAATCTTTTTTGACCCGGAAATTGGACAGTCATTTAAATGGCTTCAAAAGATGTTTTTTTCATCATTAGTAATATTGGTGGTTTACAAACAATTATTTCACCATTACGCAGGAATCATTACTATATATATATATATATATATATATATGTTTTTTGACTAATGTAGACCGAAACTGTTTTTTTTTTTTAATTTTTTTATATGGCACGATTTGTGCATTAGCCAGCGTCAAGTATAAGATTTTTATAATTCGTGCTTGTCTTTAGAAATTCGACCATGTCCTCCATGTACGGTTTAGGCACTCGCCTGGTACCGACCATGTCCTCCATGTACGGTTTAGGCACTCACCTGGTACCGACCATGTCCTCCATGTACGGTTTAGGCACTCGCCTGGTACCGACCATGTCCTCCATGTACGGTTTAGGCACTCGCCTGGTACCGACCATGTCCTCCATGTACGGTTTAGGCACTCACCTGGTACCGACCATGTCCTCCATGTACGGTTTAGGCACTCGCCTGGTACCGACCATGTCCTCCATGTACGGTTTAGGCACTCGCCTGGTACCGACCATGTCCTCCATGTACGGTTTAGGCACTCGCCTGGTACCGACCATGTCCTCCATGTACGGTTTAGGCACTCGCCTGGTACCGACCATGTCCTCCATGTACGGTTTAGGCACTCGCCTGGTACCGACCATGTCCTCCATGTACGGTTTAGGCACTCGCCTGGTACCGACCATGTCCTCCATGTACGGTTTAGGCACTCGCCTGGTACCGACCATGTCCTCCATGTACGGTTTAGGCACTCACCTGGTACCGCACAACCCTCCCAAAGGCCGAGAACAAATTAAAACTTGCCCTCGAACCGGGAATCGAACCCGGTACCCCTCACCTAGCTGGACCTACACTGTTAAATGGTCACTCTAAGGAATTTTATTTCTATGGTATTTATTCTAATTAGAATCTCATGTCACAATATCATCTTGAGCGCTGTCTAATGTGTCAACTTCATTAAGAAAAATCTGTTTGATACCTCTTGAATATTAGTTTGATAGATGCTATAATATGACCCTATTAAATGTAACATTAACTAGAATTTGAATATAAAGGAGCTCTGAACTTGTTGATAGTGGTAGGTTATTAAATTCTATATAGATACTGTTTTAATTAATAGCTTATATAGCTGTCAAAAGACTGCATTATAATATTATTGTACGCCAACTGAATACCAGGGTAGTAACTTAATATCTTGACTGTTTTTTTCTGATTACTCGGGTGCCCTTGATATTGTTTAGTATTAATTTAATGACCAACCAATTAAATATGAAATAAGTCACTGTGATATATTTATTTCTGATACTAAATCATATCACAGTATCAGTGAAAAATAAGAACATATGTATTTTTAAGATTTGAATCTAAATTATACATATAACTTTGATTATCTAGCAAGCAAAAAAGCCTACATCATCAATTTAGACTAAGCCCAAATCTGATTGCCTTTCTAACGCCCCCAGCCACTTGAGTCAGTCCATAAAATGATTAACATTATCAACCTTAATTCAATAGAGATAAGAGCTATATTTTATTATTTATTGATCAGTTGATGATTGGCAATTAAGAATAAATTGCTATGATATTTTTTGAATGGGTTATACTTTGATGTCATAAAGGATAACATTCTAGTGATTAGATTTCTTTGCTGATTCATTTAATATCGGAATCAATATTTTTATGGAGTTGAGGTATAATTATAATGACAAAATTCATACATGTTAAGGAAGAGTAAAGATTTTCTTAACATAAACATCTTAAGATGAAGAATATGATTAAATTTATTAGAAGATATATTAACTGATCAAGAATTGGTTAATAAATTAAGTTACACACTATGTGTAGTAATTATTTCATCCTACCTACCTTCAGCATTAAGAAAATTATTTAATAAAATAAACGCTATTATCTTTATATAAAATATATTTTAATTAATAATTAAATACATTTTGAATAGTACCATATGGCCTGTTTAAATTATCATAATATAAATTACATTTATCTAGCTCAGTTGGTTCACACATTAATGCAGACTTTAATAGTTCAATTAGGAGTAATGTTCTGAACATCTGCAGAAAATAGGACATGTTGTGTACACATTGCAGTGTTTTGTTTATATGGTAAAAGTATATTTCAAATGTAAAATAATAATAAATGAAAATATCCTATAGGCTTAACATTTTTACATATTTCGTTTTTAAATTCCTGATGTTTATGTAAGTGCTTACCATTATGTAACATACATACTGTTTAGATAAATTAAGCCTTACCATACAGTTTTGATGTAAAATAATGTTTAAGATATAAGACATAAGAGAAGAGGAACCTGACAATCCCTATATCATTTTAAGGTATATAAATACATTTAACATAATTAAATAACAATGTTCTATGCAAAATATATGTGTAATGATAGGAAATGAATTCATCAATTGAGGAAACCAATGAAAGTGAGAATTCAAATTGAATATTAATGATTAATATCATGGCTAACTGCTTTTTATAGCATAATCATGTTAATGTTTATTTTTTCAATACTTTATACAACTCTTTAGGTGGTATTTGAATAATTTCTATGTTGTTTATAAAAGAGTAAGAGGAATAATTTAACTGAAACATTTTAAGCAATGGCCATAATTATTTGTCTACATGACATGGTATTTTATTTTTAAAATATGTGTGGTCATTTGTAAGCATTATTACAAGATATGAATGATAGTTCGAATATGTGGGTATTTAAGTTATTAAGGCTTTGAGACAGCTCAATGGATAGTATACATGCAAACATTTGCATAGCATATTTATGGATTGTGTTGAAATTTTAGTTAGTTTTTGTTTAACAAGTTTCGTGTTAACATTAATGTAGAAGTTATAATATATATAATGTAAAAGTTTTAATGTATCGAGGTCAACTTCCGAAGAGTAAAAAACATTTCGCAATCACTATCAAAAAGAAAAAAACATCTTACTCATTCAGCCGTTATGGTTAAATGAAGTTTTTACAACAGACGCAAATAATAAAATAAAAATTAACATAATCTTACCTTTACTTGACAATTACAGTGTATCACTTTTGAAACATAAACTTAAATTCACTAAAGTATGCCGATTCACTGATTAAAAAACACTAATATCCATCTGTAATATAATGTTACAACATATAACTTGCACAAGATCTTTGTTTAGAAAAATATTATGTTCAATTTTAAATAACGTACGATTCAACTTATTTAACACAACGTAAACAAAACAAACACACTCAACTCAAATGACCTAACGAACTGACTGAAGTTAGTAAATTAAAAAATTCAAATGACTTATTTCGGAAATCGGAATTAATGTTTGTCTTGTCATTTATGAAAACTGACATCTGACACAACCCGAACATCGTGACTGACGTTGACTCGTATTGTTGACATACTGTGCTGTTTAGTATCTGCTAGTAAACTTTTATATTTTTCAAATAATTTAGTGAATTCAATATCTCTTTAAGAAGTTGTTATTGATTGTCGAATCTAAGGTACTTATAATTTTATTTACTACTTGTATTTCGAAATATTGATTTTCACTAATTTAAACAGTATACCTACAAGATGGCGCTAAGCTATATTTTTTTATTAGTTAATATTATAAAGTAGAATATAAATTATTTTTGAAAGTCTACGAGATTCTTAGTAAAAGTTTTAATTGTAATGTTTTTCTAAGGTAGTATTTGCATGATGGCGAAACTAATGGAGAATCCAATACTAGCTTTATGTTTGTATGTTTGAACTTATCAATTTCTAAACCGAGAAATTCATAAATATGTTTACAAGAAACGCTGATGATTTTAATTCATATACTTTTTTTTAATGATATAGGTATAGTCTCAATATAAAAGTATAAATTCTCATTGAATTTTTACATATAGGAGTCATAGTTCACGCTGAATGTCGCGTCGATTCAAATTGTTACCCAATGATCGATGCAGATGCAGAGATACCGAGCCAAATCTCTGTACTGTGGACAAGGGACAAGGACTCAGGTCCACATTATACATACATATTTTTGTTAAAATGGTAATGAGACTATAGCAACAGCAGAATATTTGATGCTTTGCAATTTTATTGTAATAACATTATTTCAATAGCATTATCATATTAATGGCTCGGTTGAAAGTATATAAAAATGGAAATATTTTTGTGTATTGCCCAAACCAGACTTCACTTTAAAGGCCGATTTACATGTTTAGGAGAGTGCTTTAGGATAGTACTTTAGTTGAAACATGTAAACGCTACTTGCTTTTGTAAACGCTACGCTAAAGAACTTGCCTTTCAAGTTGTACTAAAGCACTCTCTTAAACACTAAGATAATGTAAATCGGCCATAACAGAGAAGGTAGAGCAATAAAAAATGAGTTTCATTCTTATATTGTTATTGCTTCCTGCGGTATTACCGTGAGTAATAAACCCGTTCGAATGTTACGGTATCCTTGTTCTGTTTTATATTGTATCTGTTTTTAAAAAGAAAATCAGATTATATAACACAGTTTATCTCTTAACTTCTTCTAAAAACATCATATATATACATATTTAATTCGTATTACATAAGATATCGTCAACCATTTATTTAATCATGTTCATTTTGAATTTAGCTTAAGATTCAGTGAGGTCATAGTAAAACACATAGGGTGATGTTCCGAAACGGGACTCCCATATAACACATTGGATTTTGACATAAGGGAGTCATAAAGTGTCATTTCTGAATCTCTCTCTAATTGCTTGAAGTCCCAAACCTGTCAGCTTGATAGCTTGTCCAGACGCGCGTGAAATCGGATGAGCCTAGGTGTTTGTTTGGTTAGTTTTTTTATAAACAGATAGGACAATTTAAGTTGCGTTTTTTAAAAATAATGTACACTGGAAACTTTTTATAACGTCATTCGTTAAAACGAAACATTCTCAGAAGAATGAGATAAATTTATTTGGTTTAACCCGATACCCAAACATTAATTCTTGCCTCCTTATAACGAACCATCTCTATAACGAATAAAAATGCTCGGTCCCTTGAAATTCGTTATAAAGAGTTTACCCTGTACTTACCAATTTTTTTTAGAAATGCCAATATCAATAGAGACTATGACTTGTATCACGACGAAAATGTTTTAGAAGTGAGTAAACTTGTGGAATGCTTTCCTTGTCCAAATAATTTGCAGTTCACGTTGTTCTCCAGTGGTCCATCACAGTCACAAGAACAAAGCAAGGATATTCAATGGAATGAAAATAATATTCCGGTATGCTCATTAAGACTCATTTAATAAACTCTAGACTACAACTAAAAACTAAGATAAAATTGGTAAAAAGAAAAAAAATCTACTGCAATCAAATACCTACATAAAGAAACTAGCTGACCCGGCAAACGTTGTTTTGCAATGTATATTATTTCTAGAAAACATTTTTTTAGCTCAATATAAATAACTATCTTCTATTATAAAAATAGGGGTTGATCGTAGAGGGGTGAAAATTAGAGATTGTATGTATTTCCAAAATAAAAAATAAATTTTTGGGGTGGACACCCCTTATAGTTATAACTTAGGGGTTTGAAAGATAGATAGTAGCCGATTCTCAGACTTACTGAATATATAAAAAAAAAATCATAAGAATCGGTTGAGCCGTTTCGGAGGAGTATAGGAACGAACATTGTGACACGAGAATTTTATATTTGAGTTTCTATTTTTTCCACAGACTGACAAACGACTGGACGAAATGATGAAAGTAATGAATAGAATTGGATAAATCTCTAAAAAGACATGGGTTTCAAAATACTTACGTCGGCCAAAAAGGAAATTATGACTTGGAATAGGGGAAATTGTTATTGGATTTAAACACGTTTAATAAGGTTTATAAGATATACAATTTAAAGTGCCAAATAATATTTATTATTACCCATTACATAAGTACATTGATTTGTTAAAGTTAAGTATAGGTTATTTTTAAAAACAATAAATCTTAATATATTGAAGTAAATAATATTTTAATACTGATAGTATTAGTATGCACATTAAAAAGCCGATATGCTTCTATAATAATAAAATACTTATTCGAAAAATCTCTGTTTTACTACCGCAAGATATTTATACAAGTGCTTTATTTGTAAGCGTTAAATACTTTGTCAATCTTCAATGGAGGTACTCGACTCGTAGCAGAAGAGGTTTCAACCTGAAGGGAGTATCCTCGATCAGAGGTTCCACAGACTGGACGACTGGGGGTAGGTATAACGTTATCGTGCCTTTTTGTAGTTGAAAAGTTCTAGAAAGTTTACTTTACATCTACTAACTTATGAGTTGGGAACTACAATAATAATTCAAAGTTAAGTATTTCAGTTAAGCAGTTGCTTTTACAGAAATTTGTGGTATGAGAATTTACTAGTTCATTATTTTAATTACTATGTATTAAGTTAATTCTATGCCGTGACTATAAGCCGTGTTTATTTATTGTGATTTTACTGTTAGCTGGTAGACCCAGAGCTCACTATATTCTTTCTAATATTGCTATAACATACTAAGTGAAATAACTCATTTAAGCATATTGAATTGGTATTTTAATATTGGATATAATACTTAAATTAACAAACTTATCATTTTAACACGCCGTTGTCTTGCTTCGCCCGTAAAATTATGTCTCTTAGTGGTTTTTAGTAGGCCTGGAAACAAATTAAAAAAATATGTATGTCCCGAAACGTAAACAATGTATTTTTTATTTAAATTAGACTTTAAAGAATAAAAATCTGAGGTCTAGTTAAGATTAGGTTATTAAGTAGGATTAAACAAAAAAATTGGCGTGTTACAAAAATCCTTATAAAATAAAGTATATCATTACGGACATAGGTTATTATGTTACTAACTTGAATTTTGGAGAAAAACGCCTCCTCCTTGTTTCATTCGTAGATTCAAAAGATTCAGCTTCTGAGATGAGTTCCTGAAAAAAATAAAAGCCATTCATATCGTAGTCCGTAACCTGTAGTCTATATAATAAACTTTGTTCATTATAAAATCCCCTTATAGATACGACAACTATAAAAGCTCTAACAAAAAGATTTGAAAATCTTTAATGAAATTTCTACCATAATATCCAATTTTATCGAAATTCGCCTAACGCCTCATTCGCAATTCGCCTAACCTCTTTAGGTCTTGGCCTCAGATTTCTGAGTCTGTTTCATGATCATTTTTAAATCTAATAGGCAAGTAGGTGATCAGCCTCAAGTGCCTGACACACGCCGTCGACTTTTTTTTTGGGTCTAAGACATGTCGATTTCCTCACGATGTTTTCCTTTACTAGGCCAACACTGCCTAACGGCTATCCTACATCAAAATAATCAATATCTACGATTTAATATCAGTACCTCTGATGTTACTCTAGCTAGCTCGTCCTCCTTGGGAGGTCCGTATTCCTTAAATCCAGGTGGTCCGTACTCTAGAAATCCTTCAGGGGCTTGCTCCAAAGACCTTTAATAATAAAGCAATGTTAATTATGTTAAGGAAACACTAAAAAATAATATTATTTCACTTACCCAGAGAATTCAGGATAAGTCGACTCCTGATTTTGGGTTTCAGTTTTTTCAACCTAAAATTGCGAAAAATTAAAAAAAATAAACATATTATACCAGTATCTATAAGTAAATTTCTTTGAAATTCTGTAGACTTCATACTAATAAGTAATCAATTACCTGTGTTATATCGTTGTTCACATTCGTCAATACCTCTGGAATGTTTTGAACAACCTGTTCAAGTGTCTTTTGTTCATTTTCTTCGGTTTTTTGTTCCGTTTGTCCAATATCTTCAACGTTTTGGGTATTTTCACTAAAGTTTTGAATATTTTCTTCGACTTCCTGTTTTTCTTCAACGTTTTGTTCACTTTGCTCTACACCACTTTCTTCAATTTTTTCGATATTTTCAACAATGTTTTCTGAAACTTTTTCTATGGATTCTTCAAAATTTTGTACAATTTGTTGGACAGTTTGTTCTAATTCTACTTTAACGGCAGTCAAGCTGTTGAGAGCCTCAGTAGGCTCTACCAAATTATCTTTGGTCTCATTTGTAGTAGAATCATCGGTGTTTGCAACATCTGCTTCAACTGAATTTTGAACATCTGACGTAGTTGTTACTTCAACAGGTAATGGAGTCTCACTTACAGTAACATCCTCATGTTCAACAGAACTAGTTACCACAGCAGATTCTGAGTTGTCTTGAATAATTTGTATGGGAACTTCAGCTTGTCCCGTTGTGGTTTCAACAACCTGAGGTTCTGTGACAGATTCTTCTTGTGCTAGAATATTAAAAATAATTATTTTTATCAAAATTACAGGCAAAATAGTCTTATGAGTAAAAGGGAATATATAATTACCTTTAATGGTGGACGCTTCAGCAACATCATTTGATTTTTCGTCAGAAACTTGGTCTGTAACTTCCTGAGGCAATTCTGTTGCAATCAAATCTTGAGGTTCTTGGAATTTCGGGGGTTCAAACTCACGTGAAGCATCACTTCCGGAATCTTCCGAGCCATTTAGGGTTTCCTGTTGCAATTTTTCTGCTGATGTCTGTAAATAATATTAAATATGACAATAGAATCAGTACAATAGTTACAATAAGACAAGAAATACACGAATCACATTCATACATAGTGATATTCAGAAAATTTGCATTGTCTAAAGTTGTACTTACAAATGTAAGGTCTATGTTTTCATTTGGTAAGTCCTGCTTGATGACTTCCTGGGATACCTTGGGAGGGCCGTATTCACGAAGAGAATCAGACCCAGAGGCTTCCGAACCATGTAGAATTAGATCTTTGAGTGGGTCTGTTGAAGCCTGTAATGTAATTTGTATGACGCGACTATTTATATGCTTCAATAATTTAAGACGTTCTACGGCCTGAAACCATTTCCTTATGTTATTTTCTGACTAATACACATTTGTTTCTATATAATAAAAAAATACTCAGTTCCTAATGATGGAAAAAGAAAGTAGGTACTTCTACGAACTGGTATAGACAGTATAAACAATGCCATAATTTTTATAACCCTTCATTAACAATCAGCTTTACGACCAAACTAAATTTAATATAGGGTATAAGTACTCATATGAGTTTATCTTAAGATACTATATCCAATTATACTAATTACCTGTTTAGTGGGGAGATAGAAAGCGGGACCGTCTGGTCGCCAGCCACTGGGAAGGTACGGACCAGATCCACGAGCAGAGACTGATCCAAGGGCCAAACATAGCAGAGCAAGAACCTGTAAATGGGGTAAATTTACTACACATCGGTTTTAATAATGCTCCGATACATCAGTAAATCATAATTAATATTATTGTATAATAACTGAATATTTATCAGTCAATCATAATAATCAAATATACAGTATTTACAATTTTCTTTACCTACATAGTAATAATAACGTATTAATTATAATTAATTACATTTCAGAATGTACAAAAATATTTTTAAAAGTAGTTTATATTATTGATGTTTTCACCAACTTTTCAAGCGTTGCACGTGACGAAAGAAAGAAATGAATCAGTGCTTTGGTAGTTTTAAATATTATTTGCTTGCTAGCTTGAAGATTTTAAAAAAATAACTAAAAATATATTACAAAGGAGGTTTTCTCAATTTAACTACGCTTCAACAGATAAAAATATTTAAAAATAATACCTTCATTTTTCCAAGCCGTTTGAGATCCTTTGGCGTGTGTTGAATAATGATATCACCAAAAAATTTTCCGTATATATAGTACACTTGATCGATATATAATTAAAAACAAACACACAGAACATAACAAATATTTGACAGAACTAATTATCTAGATTGCGAATTATAAAAACGATTCAAGGTTTTCGTGTATGTAGAAGTACTAGTAGTTTAAAAAAAATATTTTTATATTTTTATACCATGTGGTTAAGACAAAAGACTTTGTCAAACAATAAAATATTTTGTGCTACAAACTGCAGGTTTTCAATTGTATATAATGTCTTATTATGTAATATTCTCGTCATGGGAAAATACAAAAATCAATAGTTGTGTTTATATATGGGTATTTTTGACAGACTGATGGAATTAATTAAAAACCAATGAGATTTTTCCCAAGGCATAACTTATAAATTCTTACATGAAGTTCTATGAATCTAGTCTCAACCTTTTAATAGTAAATAAATTTAATTAAGAAATATTTAAATACACTAGCTATTTCTATATATTTGATTCTTCATTGAATGACTTTTGATAATGTTAGACTTTCTAATAAGATTACAAAGATATTTAATGTCAATTTTCGAGATCATCCGACGCTTTGTACAAAAAGTATTTTAAAATTGTAATAATTAAATTTAGCTGATTAATTATGTTTTACTTTTATATCGAAGCATAAATAGAACTTATACTGTTAAAATCGATGTCGAGTAAAGTTACGTTTACAGGTACTTGCTCTGCTATATTTTGCCGCTATGTTCAGTCTCGGCTCGGGGGTCTTGTCCGTACCTTCCCAATGACTGGGGATCAGACGGTCCCGCATTCTATCTTCTCTCTAAACAGGTTATTAGTATACGAGTATTTGGATAATAATATCAGAAGATATAAATCTTCATGAATTATAAACACATATTATGAGTATACATTTATATTGAACTTAGTTTTTTCGGGCTAAGATATAATACGCTCATTACCATGTACTATTAGCCCCCAGCCATTGTATCTCTTATATTCTAGTAAGATACTCTTTTTATTAATCAAACATTGAGGTCATGCGTTCAAATACAAGTTGCACAAATGAATCTCGCTCAGAGCACAGATCACATAGGTATATAACTATATAAGTACCTACATTGTTCAAACAAACAGATGTATGAGACTTGATATACAATTATTAAAATCTTGTGCTGGATTTTTATATTATTACTTGCTGACCTGGCAAACGTTGTTGTGCCATGTAGGTACATTATTTCTAGGAAACATTTTTTTAGTTCAATAAAAATAACTACAATAATAAAAAATAGGGGTTACGTAGAGACGTAAAATTTGGGGGTTGTATATATTTTGTATGCTGTATCATAAAACAATAAAAACAAAAAAAATTGTCTAAAAAATAAAAATATTTTTTTTGGGGTGGATATCCCTTATCACTTAGGGGTTTGAAAGATAGATAGTAGCCGATTCTCAGACTTACTGAACTTACTTAGGTGTATGCATAAAAAATTTCATAAGAATCGGTCGAGCCGTTTCGGAGTACGGGAACAAACATTGTGACACGAGAATTTTATATAGTAGATATAAGTAAATTTAAAAAAAAAAAACAGATGTGTGAGACTTGACGTACAATCTTGTGTTGGATAAATGTACTATTATATGTATACGGGAAACTTAAAACGACAATTACGAAAATTAGAATAGCGTTAAGCACATTCCCTTTTTACATATTTAATTTGTATAAGTGAGTTTGCTCACGACCCAATTAATTGCCATCGATTAAGTACACAAATGCTTTACGTAATTTTGATGAAATCATAGTTTTGCTATTTGATTATATAAATAGCTTTTTATACCCGTGGTGTTCGTGAGATATACACGTGTGTATTTTTAAAGGTATTGTATATATCGGTTCAGAATAATCAGAATAATTAACCTTTTAGCTTAATTATTACTTTACTAATTAATATAGGACAATAATTAGTATAACACTGCGAAATATGAGCGGTGCGCCGTGGTTAACACGAAATACTGAAGTCCATAAATATTTGGGAATTGCCACTGTCGAGGAAGACATTAAAAGATCAACCGTGCGATACAAAATGAGACTTCAGCAACACGTCAACCCCCTAGCTTCGGGCCTCTTGGAAACGACGGAGGTTTACGAATTACGGAGGGAATAAAAAAAATATTGGATTTGCGTTCCCTAATTGCCATTATTTATTATATAATTTGATAAAAGCCATGAGGCTGATTGCAGATGGATTACAATTATAAATAAATAAAATAAAAAAAATAATATAGGAATTCAAAATTTACAATAGAAAAAAAGGTTTTCATATAAATATTTATTGCATATTGAATTATACATATTTTAAATAAGTATAAACATTTATCGATAAAAAGAAGAGTGATATTATTAATTTAAACACCAAAACGGAAGCATCAAAAAATAAATTAGTCAGTAGCCGCTACGCGCGTTGCCATGGTTACCATGACCGCCATTGAAACCGTTGTCATGGTTACCAAAACGGTTGCCATGGCTACCAAATCCGCTGTCATGGTGATTTCTACCGCCATTAGAATCGTGTTCGTTGCTCCCGCGATTTTGGGCGTTTACATCATAGCCGGATGTTAGGTCTTCAGTATCTTCATATGATATTTGAGGCTTGAAACCACGTTCGTCTGCTTTGTAGCTTACAGTCTGAAAATATGAAACATGATATTAAAATTCTGTAAAATTAAACTATTTCACTTGAAATAATTTATGATTAGATATAACGTTTAATCTTTCAACACTGTTACCTGTTTTCTACCATCAGGCAAAACCACGTGATATTCTCCCTCTGCCGTCTCCTCCTGTCTCTCCTCCCGATGGCCAAACTCTGTCCCCTGTAGGACGTCATTAACCATGTAGCCAAAATTGTAGTTGGCTGGCTCCTAGAAAATTAGTATAAGTACCGTTAGCAAAAACCTATGAGTATAAAGATATTAAATTATTTATTTTCCAAATACTTTTAAGTACTTATACTAATTTAATATGTTTATTAAAAAAATACCTTACAATGACATGCGTGCATTACTACGTAACTAACCATTGTCAGTAAGCCCAAGAAAAAATAGAAGAATTCAAACCGAGCCCATCACAACTTGCCTGACATAGTGTCCAGTATTATTAGATTCGCAGAAGTTTTGAGGTTATGCTACGCAAAATATGCAGGACCGGATTTATAGAAGGGCAACCGGGGCTACAGCCTCGGAGCCTCCACAAAAGAGAGGCCGCTACAATAGGGACTTCGAAAAAAAATTTGTATTAAATTCCGACTAGTAATCAACTTTTCTTTTGACATATTTATACATGTTTGGTAAATGCTAAAATAATCTATTTGGTACTGATGATTCACGACTGAAAAAAATTCTTCATTACATTTGGGAAATAATTTGGGGCCAGGGGCCTACAGAGTACAGACCTCTAAATCCGGCCCTGCCCGGCTTACGTGACAAGTCTTAAACCAAAATAATCAGTGAAGGTTAAATTTCCTTGAAACCATTATAAAGTTTGATGAGTTATCCCGTCTTTGTTCTACTTACACTAGCCTGTTCAATAGCGTTTCTGCCAACTGGTATGGCGCTATCGTAGCCATGTTGGTTTCCATTGAATCTTGCTATGGTATGGTCGTGAGTACCGCTTCTAAAAGACAATAGATGTGTCATAATATGGCTTATGAAATATGTATTGGTGACCGACTTTTGATGCTTATTTGTAGATATTATAGATTAAAATATACACATATCAACTTGTGCGAAGTACAATCGACAAAAACTAAGCATGTAATTCTAATACATATATAAAATTCTTGTGTCACAATGTTCGTTCCCATACTCCTCCGAAACGGCTCGACCGATTCTAATGAAATTTATGCATATTCAGTAAGTCTGCGAATTGGCCACATCTTTCAAACCCCTAAGTAATAAGGGTGTCCAGCCCAAAAAATGTTTTTTTATTTTTTAGATTTTTTTTTGTATTTTTTTATGATGCACCTTTAAAAAATATGTTAAATACAACCCCTAATTTTCACCCCTCTACGAACAACCCCTATTTTTTATTATTGTAGATAGTTATTTTTATTGAATTACTAAATGTTTTCTAGAAATAATATGCATGGCAAAACAAACGTTTGCCGGGTCAGCTAGTTTAATATAAATATAATAGATATACAGTCAAAATCTTTTATAGCGACATCGAAGGGACTACTCATATTTGGTCGTAAAAACCGGTATTCGTAACAGCCGATGACGTTGTTAAGAACCTAATACAATAGATATTCAGCCGGGACCTTTGATTTTGGTCAATATAACCGGTATGTTGTTCTAAACGATGTCGTCGTAAATGGTTTTGACTGTCTATTCTTTAAATTTCATTATCAATCATCTTCTCTCGTTTTCTTATTTACTACTATATCTTATAAAGAGAGCACATACCTCGCAAAGCCGTTTGAAAGTCCCGCGCCAGTTAAAGTTCTAGCTGCTATGATTTCAGGAGCAATACCAGCTTGAAAAGCTGGACCCGAAGGTGATCCTTGGCTGTAGCCAGCCCTTCCACCTGGCGGTGGTGGTAGGTAGCTAAAAAACGATAAATTTTTAAAACAATGTTATTTGCAGTATACAAATTTCATTGAAATTAGTAATCTGTTTTGATTTCACTCCGCAAGGTTAGTTGTAAGACTAACTCATTTGTCTCTTTCTGACAGATAATGTTACCGCTGTGTTAAAAAGAGATAAGTTTATGTCTATCGTGTTATTTACCTTTTAGAAATCGGTGGTTCAGCAACCACGGCCAAAGCAGTGACAGCAATAATCAAGAAAGTCTGAAAGTGAGCCATACTTTTTAATATTATCATATCTTAAACATATAATTTTGCACTAGGTATAAATTTTTACAGGAAATAAAATTTGTGGGAAATTTTTAAATATTATCAGTTGTCCCTAAAGCAGCCACAAGGAAGTTACAAAACTGCTTTATTTTAATTATTTATCAAGAAGAAAATAAGAATTAATACATATTAAAAAATTATGTTTACTTAAAAGAAGGGGAAAGCCGCCACTCGCCCCAGCTAGTCTCTTCCATTTGACATGTTAACGGTACTAATATAATAACATAATTATTTCTACATAACACCTACATTTTTGAATTACACTGTTGTTGCATAATAATATTTTTTCCGTTTCATAGGACAGCCATGCGATTCTGTAACGCACTTTGCGAACTCACACAGCGGTTTTCGCACGGTTGCTTCACGACTGATTTGAGAGCGACCGCCGATGCGAAAACCGCTGTGTGAGTTCGAAAAGTGAGTTACAGAATCGCAGGGCTGGTTAAGAAGAAAGTAAAGTAGGAACCCCTTAATTATTCACTAATATTAGACTTTTGGACCAATTATATATCGGTGTTACTGTCGTTAAAGCTTTCTAAATAATGATTGTATACATTCTTATAGTAATCTTACCTTCATGTTGTAAGTTGGAACACAATGTAACTAATGTATCTGTTTGTCACTCATCAAAGCTTTTATACAATGTATCACTTGATGAGTAGGGGTTGAAATATTACTTGTCATTAGACTATAATAGAGACGTCAAGGCAGTCGCGAATTATAGAAACAGAAATCAATGGAGTCGCGATTTTTTAAATTAAATTTTTACTTAAGCAGCTTCTTTTTAATCTCACTCTTGCACTCGTTTTGGAGTGACTGTGGTTGGTTTCTGGTTCACATCATTATTTCGTCCCGGAACCACTGCTGGCATCACAATAGATCTCCTTTAGACTACCCTCCGCATCACGACAGCACTGTTGCAGAGTGTATCCAGTTATTGCACTAATTAAATCGGTCCAACGGGTTGGAGATCGGCAACGCGCATGTTTTCCCTCCACATGGCCTTGGCTGCAAACCTCTCTAAAGAAAATAAAATCGTAGGTCATATTGTTTACTATAATCTGATGATTTTATTTATCTATTTATATATATACATATATATATATATAAATGAAACCCGTTTTCCATTGTCACGACATAACATGAAAACGGCTTGACCGATTTGTCTGATTCTTTTTTTTATAATATTCCTTGAAGTACGAGGATGGTTCTTACGTAGAGAAAAATTAAATAAAATTGAGTGAAAAAGTCTAAAAAAAACACTTTTATATATTCCCCTACGAAATATTCGTAATAATATTTAAAGGCAATTTGAACTTTAATACCATATCATAAAGTTCAAGTGTTAGTGGAGGGGTTCCGGGAAGGTAAATTTTTATTTTTTGACATAATGTATTTGTTGTATTTTTTATCTTACTAGCTAGACCGGTGTCCCGTATTCTGCTACAATAAGTATTAAAAAATAAATAAAGAATCGACTGTTAGGCGGTACGATGTTCGCCAGGCCAGCTAGTAATCTGATAAAAACATACACGGGTAGCCTGAATGAAATTGCTTTTGCCTGCCTAATTGAAGTTATGAGAAGACTGTTGAACTCTACGTGTAAGAACATCGCTAAAAGTAACTTAAAATCAAAAACCTATAAGTTTTTGAGGAATGGTCAGAGCATGCATCAAGTCTCGTTTCTAAATATTAAGACTTCTGTATATTACATATTTAAAAATATAAATAAAAGAAATCTGAAGCCCAGCCGCAAAAGGTTGGAGCACTACTGTTTTTTTATAATATAACAGTTGGTATGGTATGGTATGGTTTGTGGACTCGTTTTCCGCACTTAGACTCTCACTAGGTCCGTTGTACGTGAGCCCTGGCTAACTAAGCCAGCCTAACTCCTTCCAGAAGCACAGAAGCTTCCTGGGCACTTCGCAGGCTTCACGGAGCGACCTCACTGTTCCGAGGATTTCTGTACGTTGTTTAGCCACAGCCTCGCACTCCAGGACTACGTGGGTGACTGTTTCCTCTGCGTTGAAACAGCCTCTGCACATGGGGCTGTCTGTCGCGCCTAGGACATAAAGGTGTTTATTAAGGAGGCAATGGCCCGTGATTGTCCCTATCATTATTTTGAGGTTATTTCTGGTTAGATTTAAAAGTTGTTTAGTCATTCTTGTGTTAGTCACTGGCAGAACTAATTTGGATTGCCTGCAGTCCACACTTGATGACCAACGTTGGTGCTGGAGTTCCTCAGATCTCTGGCGAATCCATGTTCGCACTTGCGAGAAGGGCAAGGGTAGGAGCGGATACGGGCCTGCCGGCAACATTTCCGAGCCTCTCCTCGCAAGCTCATCGGCTGCGTCATTGCCGAGAGATCCGCTGTGTCCCTTAATCCACTGTAGGGTGACCCTGTTCGTCAGGGCTAATGCCTCCAGTGCATTGTGGCACTCCAGCACCAGTTTGCTGTTTGTCGTGTTACCCCCTAACGCCATCAGCACAGACGCGCTGTCGGATACGAGCTTAATACAAAAGTTATTAACTCCCAACCGCTTTACGCCTCTGGCTGCTTCGGTTAGGGCAACACACTCGCATTGAAAAATCGAACTGTGTATGCCTAGGGGTAGGTGTGTTTTGATGTTGAGATCTTGAGAGAATATGCCAGCACCGGAGCCGCTCCCTGTCTTTGAGCCATCAGTGTATATGCGTAGCTCGTTCGCGGTCGATCGATCACATTCCTCTTCTCTCAGTTGTACATGGTATTTCTTGTTTAGCATGTGTTGATTAACAATCCTATCGCATGGCGCAGCTATTAGCGGTTGGTATTCTATTGCCCTGTTTAGGATCGCTGTGTGTGTGCTGTAATGATTTTTACCCCATAAATCCAGTACCATAAGCCTGATGGCCGCCAATGCTGCCTCCTGCTGTATGTGTATGTCAAGGGGTGCAACTTGGAGGGCTAGCTCCAATGCTGAAGTTGGCGTTGTTTTCATGCAACCTAATAATATAACAGTTACTCATATGAGTTCTTTGTTCCTAGGGTGCATCCACAACGACGTGGGATATTTGTCATCCTTGGCTGTGACCTTACTCTACATAAAGCATAAATTCACCTACCACCATACATACTATAATATCATAAGTATATAGTATATGTATATGAATTATTATAAAATTCAATTAGCTCTTAAAGATTTTAACGCCTTCCGCTGAGTTCTAGAGAACTATAGACAATTGTAGATCAACAACATATCATGACACGTTTTCCTAATTTGAATGAACAGTTTAAAATTGTAATATATATAACGACAGCACCACAGAAAAAAATCGCTCATAGCCTTGGGGCTGATTGCAAATAACAGCAGAAAAAAAAAAGATATATAACGAATTTGTTTTGCGTGAGCCATTTTTATTACCAGAAAGAGTTGTTTAAAAATGTATATTTTAGCTCTAATGATTTTGCGTTTAATTCAATGAAATTGTTGCAAGGTTTATAATTATATTTGAAAAAATTAACTAAGTATAACGGGTTAAAAGATAGTTTTTTAATTTCTTCCAGGCTATTTGACAGTTACCGACACCTGTCAGTAGATTCAACTGCGAATCCGGTAATAGAAGTTACCGCAAAAAGCATAATACGCGGAAACAGAAAAGCTCTATCTATTGAGGTGTCTAATGTTTATTTATTTGATTAGATTACAGTATATTTTCATAAAATATCTCTATAGTCTTATGATTATTTTCCTATGAAAAGAAATACCGATAAACTAATTTATTCGAGAATTTTCATAGTGAGCGAAATTTGCCGGTTCTTTACATTTGATTTTGTTTTATAGCGTAGACACACTTATCTACTATTTGTAAAAATCAGCTGTGGATTCGCAAAATATATTAAAGTCAGGAAACCAAAGAAATATATAGCAAAACTGTGAAGGCACTGTGATCTTTTTAAAGCGATCAAATTCCATCTATTATTTATATAAAGAATAGTAATAAATAATAATAATATTCTTTTGATTTCATGGAAGATGGGCCGGGTGCTGGTATGGGATGCAACCTGTTCAGACACGCTGGCCCCTTGCATCTATGAGACTAACAACATAGCTGGTGCAGCTTGTGAGTTGTGATACGGCTGAAAAAGCTAAAGCCTGCAAATACAGGGGTCTAGGCTCCGAAAACGATTTTGTCCCATTCGGTGTCGAGACCCTTGGTCCGTGGGGCTCTAACTGTATAAGGCTTTTTAAGGAAATAGCAACAAGGTTAGTCGACATCACAGGAGACTGAAGAGCTGGCAGCTACCTCGGACAAAGTAGTGCTAGTAGACTAGCTATTCAAAGGGGGAACGCTGCCAGTATCTTCGGAATCTCGCCTAAAGGGACTCCTTTTAATACTATATTATAGTTATTTATTTTAAGGTTTAGTTATTGTTTTTCTGTTATTATTTTATATGGTTTATATAATGTATTATATATCTATATAATTTTCTGTATAAAGAAAGGCGCTGCTCTTTAGTGAGGATCGTCGGCCAGTCTAACCAGTTGCTAAGGTTTCTTATTTGACGTTCATAAGTGTACATTGTGTTACGTAAATGAATAAATGATCTTGAATTTGAATTTGAGAAGTTGTTTATATTAGCAGTTGAAGTAACTGCGTTAGCGCGTTTCAGGGTACGCGTCATCGCAGTGATTGTAGCCATGGAATGTAAGTGTCGCTACAATTTTAATAATAATAATTCAGTGACGCTACATCGATATATGGGTCTTATTATTTGGATAGACTTGTACTTAGTTGATCAGTCTTCAGTCATCATCGGCACTTGCTGACGCATGTTGATTATTTTTGGGTCTACGACACACCGGTTTCCTCACCATGATGTATAACGTGAAGGTGAAAAATTTATAAATTAGGCGAAATTAAATTGTACTAAAGGGATATGTGCAGTCTTAATAGATTAGCTACTACGGTGAGCAAATAAATAATTTGATTATTTGCAAAAAAATAATTATAAGAATCCCTACTATTAGCCATATAAAAATAGGCATGCAAATGTCATATTAAGTTTCATAATGTCATATAATAAGAACATTAACATAATGTCATAAAAATAAGTTAAGTTATTTATAATTGTTGTCAAACTTATGGTCTAAATACTCGCCCACTCTATAAAGGCACCAAATTTAATCACCTTCCCTTTGCAACCATTTTTTTTTTAAAGACAATTCACACCAATTGACCGAGCCCATGCTAAGCTGGTGAAGCTTGTGTTATGGGTACTAGGCAACGGATATACATACATAGATAGATAGATATATAAATACATATTTAAACACCCAAGACCTAATAAGCACAACACCAAATGCTCATCACATCTATGTTCGTCTCAGCCGGGGATCGAACCCGGGACCCATGGATTCGCAGTCAGGGGTACTAACCACTAGACCAATGAGTCGTCAAACACGGCAGTGATCTATAACTTCTAGGAAGGTGATTAATTAGTTTGATAGCCATGGCGTAACAATTTTTTGAATACATCGTGGTGCAACTGGCACCACAAGTCAAATAAAGCCTATATTTTTTTATTTTCATTGTACAATAAGTTCACAGGGCATATTATACGAGTAGATATCTAATAATATTGAATTAAATCTTTATGAAAGAAATGAATTTAACAATTTTATAGTGGATAATAGTTTTGGTTATCTTATTAGTTGTAAAAGAGTATTTGACCTCACAGATAATAATCATTTATTTGCTCGAATATAGTTTGGGTACAATATTGAATAGATAGTACAATATTTGGTTGCATATTCTGCAAGTCACTCTGGCGTACAAAGACGCTTTGACATCAAATTTCGTCTTTAGATAATTTGGTAAAGCTTTGAACTAAATTATTAAATTAAATTTTGTCAAAAGGCATTATATTAATGGATTATTTATTTTAAGCTTTATAGAGAAAAGTAATATTAATATTTAACATGTATTTTAATAAAACTAAAACATAAATTAAAAACGGTTTATTTTCATCAATGTACAAAACACGTTCGAACTATATATTTTTTTACATTTTCATTTTGCGATCAATAAATAAATTGAGTATTACACACATATTTTTCATGCCAAGTAAACACCTATTGATTTCTCATTAAAGCCTTTTATCGTTACGTAAATAGAACCTTTTTAAGTAAGTGTTTAGTACGGTCCGGATTTAGCTAAATTAGATGCGTTTTCGTCGTATCCCAAATCGACTGCTTCTATTGAGATACGGGGTCTAAATCCTTGGTCATCTGCCTCGTATTCAACCACCTGAAAACAAAAGAAAATTTTACTTATTTGGTACTCAAAATATGTAGGCTTAACTTATTGCAGCATTTCGTAGGCATCGAAAATTATAAAAAAAATCATTTTCAGATTACATTATAATACAATTGTGTATTTAAAGGTTTACCAGTAGACCAAAAGTTTAAATAATTTACCTGTTTTGTACCATCTGGAAGCACTACAAAGTATGATCCTTCAGCCTTGTTCTCTTGTCTGGTCTCTGTATGACCGAAGTCACTTCCAGTACGAAGGTCGTTAACTTTGTACCCAAAGTCGTAGTTGGCTGGCTCCTATTAATGTTATGCATTAGTATTGACATTTTACATACTTTTTTGAGTTATCAAAGAGGTCAAGAGTTAATCGTAAGAGTATTCAAGAATTTTAGTTGAATTTATGAAATAATTTAGTATTATTACAGAAACTCCGTCCGTCGTTCCACAACTAAGCGTTTCTTAAGGCAGTTTTTGCCGCGCACCACCACTATGTGGAACCAGCTGCCCATTAAATTATTTCCGAACCAATTCGATTGAGGGTCCTTCAATAAAAGAGCCTACCAAGTCTTAAAAGGCTGGCAACGCACTCTCGAGCCCTCTGGCATTGAGAGTGTCCATGGGCGCCGCTATCACTTAGCAGGTGAGTCTCCTTCCCGTTTGCCCCTGTTCTATAAAAAAAATACTTATACGAACTTGGTTGATCAGTTCATCCAGAGCATTTCTTGCATAACTGTACCCCTGACCGGAAAGACCGCTGTTCACATCAGGCACTCCGTACCCTGAGGTTGGCATTGCTTCACGGGTGGGTGGAAGATAGGCTGTACTGCTAGAATGACAATCCAATTTAAATTTATGATGTAAATTAAAGTAATGAAATTCATCCTTAAACATACCTGGGAAATGCGTTGGATCTCACTCTAGCATCATCAAATGATTTAGCATTAGGTACTCCGTAAGTTTCTGAGGGTTTTATTGATCTACCGCCGCTTGGGACATCATACTGAGAAGACAATCGAGGAACTCCATAACTTGTAGATACTGTGTTTTGTGCAGCGCCAAATCTGGACATCTTTGAGTAGCTATCGGACCCTGAACGTGGTACGCCATAAGTTTGGGAGATACTTTGTGATCGGAAAGCTGGTTTTTCAGTTTGAGGAACTCCATATTCCTTAGAAATGGTGTCAAATGATCTTTGCAAAGGCGCACCATAAGAGTCGGATGGGAAAGAAGAGTCAATCGATTTTGCAGCTACATTGAAGTCTTGAATTCTTGAAGTAGGGATATTTTGAGATACACCAAAGGAGTTAGACACTTGGCTTACCCGGGTTTTTGGGAATTGAGATTTAGGAATGTTTTGAGAACGTGATTTTGGCACACCATATTGTCGGGTCAAATCGCGCACAGATGTATCAATGGTACGAGCTGGGGATCCGTACTTCTGAGATAGCCTTGTTGAAGGAAGAGTTTTGGCTGCTACATCGTATTCTTGAGGCAAATTTCTTGCATCAAGACTATATTCCTCTTGGGCATTAAAATTACTCGCAGGTAATCCATATTCTTGAGAAAGAGTTTTCTCTGAATTATAGCTTTCACCTGAACGGGCTGATGGTACACCATATTGACTTTGTGGAACATAATCATCAGAATATTCGAAAGAATCGAAATTTCGAGGAACTCCATATTCCTGGGACAGACTTCGCTGGGCAGGTAGGTATTGTTTTGAGAGACGTGCGTTTTGACTTTCGGGAGGGCCGTAAGTTTGTGTTAATTGGTTTTGAGTTCTTGCACCAAAACTAGGAGGGCCATATGTATCGGAAAGCGATCGTTGAGCAGCGTAATCGGGATAGGGGTAGTCTCTGAAAAACGTATTCAAAGCTTACAAGTTTTTCTTTATCGTTTGGAAATAAGTTTAACTTTTAAACACCTTTAATAGATAATCTTTTTAAAAAGGCAAAATTCTACATCATCTTTAGTAGTAGTTAGCATTTGTAGTAAAATTTTTGTTTAACCTCAAATGTGATTTAAATACTTACCCAACGGGAGGTTCAGCCATTGTATAGGCACTTAAAAGGACCGCGACTAAAACCTAGAAACAAACAAAAATATCGTGAGTTTGTTAGAATCATATACCTGCCCTGCGATTCTGTAACTCACTTTTCGACCTCACACAGCGGTTTTCGCATCGGCGGTCGCTCTCAAATCAGTCGTGAAGCAGTCATTTTATGATTTGGCAGTTTGAAAAGGCTTCTAGTTTATTGTTTATCAGAATGCCAAATCATAAAATGACTGCTTCACGACTGATTTGAGAGCGACCGCCGATGCGAAAACCGCTGTGTGAGTTCGAAAAGTGAGTTACAGAATCGCATGGCTGTAGGTACTCTAACTGGTACATACCTTGACCTTCATGTTCATATGGTGGTTTGGGTTTTGAGTTTGAGTTAATCTGAAAACATATCACTATATTTTAATATAAATAGACTAACTAATAAATGATAAATGCTTGTAAGTTAATCTGTATATTAATAGTGAATGACAGCTAATGGGGACAATGTTATCGTAATCACTTCATGAATGAGTTGAACTTTCTCTTACTTAAAAAAAAAAATTAATGATTTTAATTTTAAACCTTTATAACTTAAGTAACGTTATACCAAAAAGATGGGTTTTGGGAAATTAAATCTGTGTGTTACAAGGTAATTTTACTGGTTACCTACTTGTTGCAGATTCACAAGCTGATTACTGAATGGTATCAACACCATCTCACCATCTATTTATACTTAGTACAATTTGACAATAATATCCTACCAGCAGGTTGTATGAAGGTGTTTTATTACGGAATTATATTCTCTATGGATGAGGAATAGAGTTTAATATAGCGTGATTCAAATTCAAGTGTAAGTGATGACACGCTTGATCTAAATGTATTGTTAAAATCGATAGTATATACAGGATATATAATTATGGTCAGTGGGGAAATTGTACTATGTTATTTTTTTTATTGAACATGGGGTAAACGGGTATAAGACTCACCTGATGTTAAGTGATGGACACTCTCAATGCCAGAGGGCTTGCAAGTGCGTTGACGGCCTTTTAATAATTGGTACGCTCTTTTCTTGAAGGACCCTGAGTCGAATTGGTTCGGAAATCACAAGATTTTAAGTTTTTCAGCGCAGTTTTGCCGTCCTCCTAGACTACGAAGGGCAGTCTGTGCATCCACCATCGAATGCTGACGCCCAGAGGGGGACTCTCCACAGCGGCAGCGTGTGTGTACAACTTACATAAAAAATATTTTTGATAAAACATGTTCTTATTACAACTATATCTGTCTTAATTGACTATTAAAACTAACTAAAAAACCAACCAACCAATTAACTTCCACTTCTCAATTCAGCATAAAAATTCCAAGAAAGAGTATTGATTTAGTATTTATGAATATGTTTTCACTATACATATTTATATAGCTATAACTGCCGCCGTGGGTTTTGATAGTATCACAATATAAAGATATTCGGGTAAATCCTTGTAAAACAATAAATATTTCTACCATGACCCATTGGGACTTCTCTTATAATTGTTATTGATTTATTATATATCTTATAAGTGTGATTGATAAATAAAACAAACTAAAAACGATAATAATGAATATTCTTTTCACCACTGTTATTTTGTGTTCTATAACATTAATATTAGATTGACATTACATCTTTAGATCTTCAGCTAAATTACGAATGTTAAAATGACAAATTAGAATAATCAGGTTCTGTTTGGAATTGCAATGTCTATTATTGACGGCCTGAAAAACTACTTAGTGGAATTAATTTAGTTACCTCGAAATTTAAAGTAATTTAAATTTGTATGAGAATTACGATTTTTATATTTATAAAACAGCTATGCTTATTAACCATGCTTTGAATAGCTGGGATAATAGGAAATGGGTTTTCTTAGAGATTCAATATAGAAGTTCTGCCCTCATCTTCAGTAAGGTAAGTTTCATCAGATACCTTATCGAAAAAAGTCTATTTCCGATCAGTGGCGTAGCTACCTAGGGGCTAGGCGGGGCAGTGCCCCGGGGCCCTTAAGCTCAGGGGGCCCTCGAATCCTTACCAGAAATCTCGATCGAACTGAAATTTTAGTAATTTCTCCCATTTTCAAAATAAATATGACCCCACTTTAATCATGACAACTCAGTTGAGAGAAAATCAAAAGTTATGCCTAGGGAATTCCCCTAAATTCTTTCTGTAGGTTGGCAGTGCCGTCAATTTGACGGATAGTGATATGTGCGTTTTGGAATTCGAGATTGGAAGCATTTATCAGAAAGAATTAAACAACACAGTTGTTCGAGTGCCCTGCAGTGCACAAAATAGCTTAAGTAGCTTGGCATTTTTAAAGTATTTGTATATTCATATTTTTGTTTGATAAAACCTAATCAGTGTACACAGCAGCGGGCCCCATTTTTCAATTGCCCCAGGGCCCTAGGTTACCTAGCTACGCCACTGTTTCCGATAGAGATTCTATACAGAATCGCTCAACTGGTGTGATATTCAAAAAATGCTCTGAATTCTAGCGTTTTTCTTTTGTTACTTTTAGAAGTAACATATTAAAATAAATAAATCAATGGTGCTACAACCTTTTTAGGTCTGGGCCTCAGATTTCTGTGTCTGTTTCATGATCAATTGGTAATCTAATAGACAAGTAGGTGATCAGCCTTCTGTGCCTGACGCACGCCCTCGACTTTTTGGGTCTAAGACAAGCCGGTTTCCTCGCAATGTTTTCCTTCACCGTTCGAGTGAATGTTAAATGCGCACATAGAAAGAAAGTCCATTGGTGCACAGCCGGGGATCGAACCTAAGACCTCAGAGATGAGAAGTAACATATTAACGAGCAAAATAATCATCAATATGTTATATTTCATATATGTACTGTACTTTTAATATTTGAATAATAATTATTTCCCAACACACACAAATACAGTATTTACATACATTTATATATACAGTTTATTTCTTTGCCTACGAAGTAATAATATGTAATTAAAAATTTGTAAATTGAAAAATCAAAATTTTTCGATGTATTCCGATACTTATTCATTCGTTGAGTGAAGAAAGCACCAGCTCTGGAGTCATCGAATATATATATGTTTGAATATATATATGGGCAATAAATAAATGAATCCCCTATATTTAAGATAACCTCTATATATAATATTGGAATAATCATTACAGCAGAAATTCCTCTTAAAAGGCTTACGTTTTCATATGAAATATATTCCACTAAAGAACTATTTGTATAGAGATTAACAGGTGAAGAAATTCTTAACGTTTTTGACCTAAAAAGTTTTGAGAAGCTTATACCAAATTTGGCGCGCTCAGAAGACGAGCAAACTTGAAATCCAAAGGTAGCGTACCATAGTTACGTTCACGTTACACGCTGTAGTATAAAAGTCTTTTAAATCGTTATTGTTTACATATTAAAAAAATAAAAAGGAAATAGTATGCAATAAAAAGCTTTGATAGATAATATCTGTCCAAGTACTGTTAAAAATAATGAATTTCTAATTGTATCTATGGGATGTCAACATTATAAGTTGACACATGACATGACATAATAAAAATGTTTTAATTCGACTTTTTCACACTTAGCGTTACGTTACGTAAGACATAAATGAACTTAATATATTATTAAAGGAAAAATTCTACGAAAGACTAGGCCGTATGGTCCAAAGACTATAGCCTGCGCCATGGGCGAAAAGAAAAAAAAATTGATCCATTCAATAAAATTTATCTTTATTATAGCACAGGTAGGGTCAATTGTCTTCAGTGTACACTGTACAGCGCATACTAAATCCGTTAATTCATTATAATGAGGATCTTGTTAAGTATAATTTCAAGTTTAATATTTTCTCTCAAGGGACTCCTACGATGATATTCTGCCCTTGAGAAACAAAAGAACCATTTTTGGCTCATTTACAGGACAATAATTTGAAGCTTTCCATAGCAAATTAGGAGCAAGGACGACTAGCTTTGTGTCACGACTTTCATTGTTATCACATTATTGTGGTCGCTATACTCATCAACGATTGATCGCATTTAACAATGTATGTGTTGCTGTTAAAACAGGCATTTAGACATTCTGTTCTTTGACTTGACGTCATGTATATGTAACACCTATATATAACACCTATGGGGCAGAGGGCGTGTACAGTAAGTCCCATGAAGATATGTCACCTCGCTCCAAGTCTTTTTGGCTCTTTTTGCCTCATGTGTACGACGCCGGGTTTGCTTGGAATGGCCACGCTTCCGCTTTCCTTGCTGGTTCCAGTCAAGCGCCTGCTTGAGGATATAATTGGAATCTCTTCGGAGTGTATGGCCTATCAATTTCCACTTGCGTCGCTTCACCTGCTGGCTAATCGGGGTTACTCGGCAGCGCTACAAAATCTTTTCTGAGCTAGATAATCTTCAGAGCTACAAAAGTAAATACCCAGAATACGACAGATCTGATGCTGATGTGGTGTTAGTTCTACTAGTACTGTTCTTTAGACAGATGAAATATACATTATTATTATATAACCATAATAAGTGTAAAAGCAAAAATCTGAGAATGATCTTGAAATTACTATAAAATTTAAATATAATAATTTTAATCTAGTCTGTTTAAAATCTCTCGGTTTTGTTTGCACTACAACATAGTGTTATAGCCTAAATGGAATGGTAACAGGTGGTCCTTAAACATTACGGCGTGTGATATAAAACCGTCCCAAATGCACTATGCCCATTGAAGCTACGTGGAACAGGCATTCTAAGTTTTATTTTTGAAGCGTATTCTTCAAAAATACTATTAATTTTCCTCAACTAACTAAACTAAATCAAGCAATCAGGGTCAGACGTATCCAGTTCTGGGACATCATATACTAGCTGGTGCTTTCTTCGCTCATCGAATAAGTATCGCTATACGTCGAGTGAATGCTGCGTAAATACCAAATTTTTAAACTAGGTTTATTATTGTTATGATTGTAAAAAAAATATGTATACCTAGTACATACTACGTTTATACCTAGTATATAAATTAATTATTACATTTATATACTAGGTATAAACATTGTATGAAAGATTTAAAATAAAACTAAATTTTCACAACTTTATAAAATATATTTTAAATAGATACGACTTTGAATTTCCAAACGTAAGCTTTCACAAAGTAAAAATGAGAAAATGTTAAAAAACTTTTCATAAAAATAATCACAACCCATTTATTAGATTTGGTATACTACTGGAACCATAAAAAATCTACTTTATTATTATATACATTGAACTTCTTAAACTATTGAGACAGTAACCGTGAATTCATTATACCTACAACGAAATTAAAATCATATATGAACCACACAGAATTGCGAAATGCGCAGAAGTCGATGTAAGCTTCATCGTAAAGCTTTCCAAGTCAGTTGAAACGGTCAAAGGTTTTTACATAGTCAAAGCACTTTCCTCCACCACGTAAAATTTACCCAAATTAAATGCACACATAACGTAGACTAAAGGCCGATTTACATTATCTTAAGGCCGATTTACATTATCTTAGTGTTTAGGAGAGTGCTTTAGGATAGTACTTTAGTTGAAACATGTAAACGCTACTTGCTTTAGTAAACGCTACGCTAAAGAACTTGCCTTTCAAGTTGTACTAAAGCACTCTCCTAAACACTAAGATAATGTAAATCGGCCTGTAACGACAGTTTTACAGCGGTAAACCTGTTGCCTTATCAAAAACTTTAAGAGAATGATCAATATAAACACCGACTTTAATATTCTGAGTTATCAATTTCTCCGTATCCATTCCGGCTGTATTCAAAACACTTACGATTGAGGGGCCATAAAAATGATGACCCCTAAACGATTTTTTGAAATTCACCGCTACATTCCCTCTCAGTGTTGCCGCATACACGACTTCAATCTCCAATACTCTTCTGTTTCCTGTCAAAATCGCAGTGACAGCCTGTCCAGGCTTTAACTCGGTTTCTACCGAACTGGTTGCTCCAATGGTAAAGGTCTCTGATTTTTCTTCACTTTTACCCCAGTTCGAAGTCCATGTAAAACCGGTAGTACCAGCAATTTTTGCGAATATCACATTAACGTCATACTCAAACTGTTGTGATACTGACCACTCATTGCTGACTGACCAGCTGGTTGAAATAGAATTTTCAACGGACTGACTTAAAGCAGTATTAACTTTGATAGTAGAATTCGAATAGTTTTCAAAATCTTGTGATAATACCACTGTATTTTGTTTATTATTTATCTTTAACTTAGCCGATTTGACAGATAAAATTCTTGACACTTGTTCCCAATCGTTGATCTTATACAGATCATTCCATGGTGTTGGACTCTTTAAATACACACTTTGCGGTCTGATTTTATAAAATCTACGTACAGCTTCTTTCAAATATAACTGGTTGAGGTTGAATAACTTAATATCCTCATTGTTGATAACGTGAATGTCATATCCAGAATATTCCACTCTTATATCTGTCTCGTTATTACCGTTACTTATATTAATACTTATCTTTGCGCTTATAATGGGTAAAATTATACCAATTATTAAAAGCGTTTTATCTAACATTGTTGTTTTGCGAAAATTGTTCGCACGTTCTACACCTCTTGTATCTTTAATATAACTAAAAACAATCACAAAATTTATCTATAACATAAACAGTTTCACTTCCAAAATTATTAATCGTTTCGAATAATTCAGAAGAACATTAATATCATAATAATTGAACCAGAGTTATACTTTGATAAGAAGGTCATTGCGAAGTGATAACATATTGTTACCTTGGATGGTATGTATTTAATATATACATAACTAAATAAACGATGATTAAAAAACTTCAGTTTGGTAAAAATTTGACATTTTCTTGTGTCTATTATTAACCTAATAACGCTAAAAAAATATGGCTCTTGATTAAAATGATCTAAATTATAATAAAACGGTATTCATATTCTGTCTTTTCTAACTGCAATTACATCATTAATTTTATAGTATTGGTAGACGTAACACTATTTGATTGAATTATGTCGTATTATTTAATTATCACTATAGTTTTTATTGCAATTTGTAAAGGCGAAATTGAAATAAGTGTTAAACTTGGCTCTTCAAAGGATAATTGTAGTATTTCATTTACTGGTGCTCATAAAGTTCTAGCCAGTGGCTATGATTTGGCTCGATTTAATATCACTGAGAACAGAATGAAGCAAGGAATCAAAATACTTTTTGGCAAAACACCTGACGACGTATTCCTTAAAGATCCTACGTATTTTAATAATGTGTTTAGGGATCATCATTGGGAGGAAGTAACAAGAACCACAAAGGTAAAAAAGATTGAAATTCTAAATATTTTTAGTAAAAATGTCATCTTGAAAACGGTAAATCACATTAATAATACGAGTATAAAAATACAAGCCAAAATTAGACTATTTGATACAATTGAAACGAGCGTTGTGTCAACATGGCACGAAAATACGTATCCAGCAAATATAATGTACAATATTAGTTTTAATATTGGATCTCAACGTTTTAACTTGTCGAAGAAATGGAATGAGAATGTAACTAATAATATGTGGTTGAATTTTGGAAGCCGCAAAAAAGGTTACATACCCTTGGAACCGGGAAATATTGTAACAAAAATCTTATCTGCGAAAAAAACAACAGTTATTTTACGGATCAAGTATATAACAAGTCTTACTGGGTGTGTATTTGCGAATTATAGTCGTGTTTATGGACAATATCACTTTTGGGCGCCATTTATCCATGACATAATGAAATCGATAAAAATGAAAAACGAAATAATCTCTACTGAACTTTTAGAAATACAATGCTATACGGACCCTCAGTTGACTTTTTTGGATAAGGAAACAAAACGACAGTGAAGTAGTTATTTATCTTAATTAATTTAAACAAACATTACCTTAGTGTCAAATCAAGTTACCTATGAAATAGATTTTCTTCAAATTGGTTTAGTTTTATTGTGTTTGTCAAAGTCTTGTAATTAAAGTTACTGAATTATTTACACAATCATTCTTCATGCTTTAACCTTGCTACTTCCTTCAAGGACGTCAACATATCCGCAAGCCTGGCGCGCGGCGTTTCTGGTCTCAATTGTTTGTTTCCCCCTATCTGTTCTCTATGTTAACCATTATGTTTTAAGTATACAATTTACTCTCTGTGCCTTAGCTCACCTCGGCTATTTGTGTTTAAAATCATGATGAAACGAGCGAATATTCATTATTTAGTTTTAAATTATTAATGAAGTACCCATTACTACACATTTTCATCTTATTTTGATATCGGACAAACCCCGATCAGATATTAGAAAAAAAACTATCTGGTCGGGTGGTGTCGCCTGCCCAAATATATTGAAAATTTTGTTCAAGCTAATGAATAAGAATAAATTGTTGTAATATTATTCCGGCAGGCGTAACTCGCTACCAAATCTATTTTAGGTATATATGAATATAGTCCTATTTATTACCAGACTTAACATATTACACTGATTAAAATATATAAATTATATTACCTTTTAAATAACGATAAATATTAATTAATTTACTATCAATTAAATTAAATTAAAATAAAGTATTTGTTATTCTGCGTTAAACCAATGCAACAAGTATTGTTGTCCGTTTAAAACATTTTATTATATAATTTGTTTCGCTTTTATGCGTATTGTTTACATACAAACTATAATCAACATGTTTTATGCAGACATAATATTATAATGACTTGATTGAGATTGATGAGTATGAGAAACGTAACTTAAGAAAAATATTAAAATAATATATAAAATTATTTATTGTACCCATCAAGAAATTACAGATAATAAACAATGTCAGTCTGAGCAATTTCAGCCGCTGGCAGCAGCCACAAGAAAAGTATGTGGCACTGTCCCGCTGACAATGTTTATAGAATTGCTTAGATTTAGACAGTGCGAGTCACAGATCAACTAATATATTACATTCTACAATATAATATAGGTATAGTAGGGCCAATTTAATAGATCACATATTTTGACATCTGTCAATTTTAGCCTATATAGGGAGGGACCTGCTTATATTGATCATCGATTATATTGAATTAATCGATATAAACTTCAAGCATATGAAACTGGAACTAAGTTATTATGAAAAAGTAGTTATATTATTCTATTTAGCTGTTTTGATGTTGTTCTAGTCGATAAAAACAGTTATCTATTTTTTAAATGTTTATTTATGGTGAAATAATCCTTGACAGGTAATCTTTGTAGTTAATTCGACTTAATAACTTTCGACTTTTAGGTACATCGATTCCATACCTAGTATTTACAACGGTTTACTTACACAACATTGTAATGATTTTCCTTTAAAACAGAAATATTTTCTAATGTAAAATTCTGACAAAATACACGTAAACCACTATGAAAATTTGATTTGATTGCAGTAATAGTTTGCAAAGCTTCTTATCAATGATTCACTGCCTAATGCATTTATTACTTCAGCCATATAATATGCTTATATGTATATAGTAATTTACTCACTATAACCTTTTATATGTTTGGAATACCAACATCATTTACAAGGATAACCTTGTCACAGACTTAAAACCTAGTTATTATACAAATTAAGCAAGTACGGATTTCTCAAATTTCTCAACGATTTTCTTAATTTCTCAATTACTTTTATCAACACAAATGTTTCTAAAATTCCTAAAGATAAAAATGAACGTACAAAAGGAAGACAAAGATTAAAAATCGTATACGTAACTGATAACTCCAATATTTTTGTTATAAATGAGTAGATGTTTTGCTAACAAATTATTATCTTCTACCAAATTCTACTAAAATACTATATGCTTCTTCTAAGATTGCACAGATTACTTTAACATATTAATATAAAACGTATTCGATTTAAGCGAGCTGTAGCCTGCGAGTGTGCGACTTATATCTATGTTCTTAGTCTGTGACGTGCTAACTGCTAAATAGTATTAATTATTAAATGTATAATAGGTGACGTTTTAACGGGATTTTAAAATAATTATTTATTATTGTATTTAGGCTAAATTTTGTGTTCTTTTCATTGGGTTTTATGGGTTGTATAGAGAAGAATAACTTATTAGTTCGAAGATTGTAGTTTAGTCATAGAACTAGAAAAATATGTTAGTTGCGGATTTTTAGTTTTTCGTAATTTCGTGATTAATTTTGTATATAATATATATACATATATTTATATGCTGAAGTCACAAATTTGAGGCAACATTTCGCTATCGCATATATAAATAATCGAACGAATTGTTTACTCACACACTGCTAATATTTATTACTAATTGCATTTAATTATCAAGTTCTCAGATTTTACTTTCTTAATTAAATATAACTAAATAATTGTGTAAAAGATGCACCTACTTCTGTTTTGTTTACCCTTATACTCGATTGCGTAAGTATTTATATACATAGTTCATTCTTTTCATGATTTATGAATAATAATTGATAATTGAATGTTTACAAATTGTTTCATACTTATTAATATTAGGTACAATATTAACCTTATTTGTATTAATTAAAGGTTTACAATTTATAAAAATTCTAATACTTTTCCAGGACATTCCTGCTAGGTGCCTCAATCACAGCGGGAATATTTGTTTTCCATGTAGCTGTTGTGCCTTTAATATTCAAGTATTCAAAATCATTTAAACAAAATATGATCTTTGCTAATTTTGGTATGTACTTTGCTCATTTCCTACTACCTAAGTTTCAGTGATTTATTTATTTACTTACCACCTTTAATTTTGTTAGGCATAGTTTGTTTAAAAGACTCTCCTTGAGTAAAAGGGATGTCAGTATTATTAAAACTTATTAACATCTATCATTAATCATATTACAGCATTGATGACTATATTCCATACATAATTCTTTAGACAATACAATTTCATGGTAAAGGCCAGGCTATTGAAGCATAAAATTATTACAAATAAAAAACAAGATATTTGACATTAGAATAACTAGATTTAAATTGTTATATGCATGAATTAATCCAATAGAAATATAGCACATATTACTTTAAAATTACTTAAGAATTATGTAGACAAATCCTAATCTGACTTATTTTACAGCTCAATGGCCTTTTCACATAGACTATGAGGACCCTGCAGCTAGCGGAATAGAAGGTGCTAGAAATATTAACATTGAGTATCAATCTATGGTTGATAATTGCCCAGTTAAACTAGGTAAGCCCCTTTAATCTATCATCCTCACAGCTTTTTTCTCACAATACTGATTTATAAACACAATACAATGATGACTGTAAAAAAAGAGAGTAATAATAAGTCACTAATAAGTATTACTTTTTAACTAAATTTAGTTTAAAATGATATTAGTATGTGTATTTATCTGCCAATAAATCTTTTCCAAAAATTATTTTCCTTAAAAATTCATGAGTTTTTCACCAGCTTGGCCTTTTAACTTGTAACTATTATGTTTTGTCACCAGGTTTAAAGAAACCAAGCACTTGAACTACTTTCCAAATTTGCTTGATTATTTCTTAAATAATATATAATGTGCAATTCCCCATAATAGTTATCTTATGAATATTTAATAATTTTGATAGATATACAGTCAAAACCGTTTATAACGACATCGCTTACAACGACCTATAGGTTATTACAACCAGATTGTACGGTCCCGTCCGAATCCCTAGTAAACTATTCAGTAAACAAACCGCTTATAACAACATCGGATACAGCGACATATCGCTTACAACGACGAAATTTTATCGATATTCATCGGCTATAACGACCAACCGCTTCTTGTCTCAGCAAAACAAAACAATACAAACGATTTTAAATCTTATTTAGAGGCGTTGAATGAATATTTAGGCATATTATTACCTAAGCACTTTCTCCCAACGAACAGTTTCAGCCAACAACGATTTCGGAGGCTCTTAACGCTGTAACGATTTTACAAAAATTTGTTGCCTTTAACGAACAGTTTGATACTGGTGATACTCATACCTTGAGGAGTATGAAACGTAAAATGCAAAAAATATTTGAGACTGGGCTAAAAAAAAACAGACCAAAATGACTGATTACTTTTGTACCTAATTATTTCGTAATAAATATTTTTGTTTCTTTTTTGACTCGTTTACATATTATAATATTAACATACCATATTATAACCCATACCTACCTATTCTAGATAGATAACTATGATAATATAACTTGTATGTATTGTACATACATATGAACTATACTTGTGTGTATATAATATATGACATTGCTTATAACGACTATCGGATATAACGTCGGCAACTATACGGTCCCTTCAATGTCGTTATAACCGGTTTTGACTGTATATATAATTAGAATGTTGTAATGAAAATGGACTTCGATCTATATGTTAATCACGTTTTTTATGATATGACGTACATTAATGATATTTAATCCATTAAAGATGTAAATCGTATATATACTAGTTTTCGTGTTACATAGTAAAATATATTTATCGGACGTAAAGTATTCTTAATGAGTAATTTGTATTTTCCCAAGCCTATTTATACAATTGAAATTAGTTTTATAATTTAATACTTGGTTTAAATAGCTTATTTATTTATAAATCGTTCTTTGAATAAGAGCGAATGTTGAGACTTGGGGCCAAGTATGTGATGCTAAAGTCCAACTAAGTCGGCCTTGGGCCGTAATATTACATAATTTTTGACTTGGCTGTTTTTCTTTATGTATAAATCTTTTTTACCGAATTATGTAATTATTTTTTCCTTTGTATCAACATACAAGTAATTCAATAACAATTAAGCCACACTAATTTACTTCAAAAAGACCTAGATCAGCTGGTAATGTGGAGTCATTTGAACGGTATAAAACATAACACACCCAAGGACATGCCACATCAAGAACAGCGCTCTAAGCGAAGTTAATCACGTTTGTGACCTTAATTTTTAAGTTATACTTCTTTAGGCGCGTTATGAAAAATTGATGAGAGTGAAATTTTACGATACGCGCGTACCGTGACACAAAGTTAACAGAATGAAGTTGCCCACGGAAGATGCTACGGCATTGGACATAATTTAAAAACAACATACGAATAATAATAGAATTTATGTTACACTTAACGTAAGAGAATAATAATAAATATTTATTTATTAAATTTTTCAAATGTAAACTGAACTTTATTGACTATAATGACTCCTTTTCCAGTATTTGATTATTTAATTGTAATTAATTATTTGCATGCAATCAAAAACTATTTTTAATAATGCCAAAGAAGTATAACTTCTTACGCGCGTACATAAGTACACGCACCCTTTTTTTGTAATCCTTGTTTAAACTCATTAATTATAAGCATTTTGTTTTTGCACGCCGTTCACATCAGGCGAGGCCACACATTGGTTTATAATTTGTGTAACTTGTTTCTATCCTTTATTGTTTTTTTCTTATGTGTGCTATAAAATTATATATAAATAAAGACCCATTCCAGATTTAGGCCTCTAATAAATATTTACAATTATTAATACATTATTACAGGTATTTGGCATATCCTACCAAAGAGTAGCTATGAAAAACTAAAAGGTAGCTTTGAAGAGAGCTCGGATAAGGAGCAACTAAGCAAGCAGTTAGACGAAGAATTGGCCAATTCAAAATATCCTATCGTACTTTATTGTCATGGTATGACCATGTTCAGAACTATTAATGAAATGTATAACTTCTTTTATCTATATTTCTTGTTGCTAGCCACTTCAAAGTTTAAAGTATAGGAATTTATTGAAATTATTAAATACATAGCAAATAAAAAATAAACATTATATATTTACCTACTTTATATACACATGTTCCTTCCAGAAATGTGTGGATCCCAAAGTTCAAAATTATTAAACCGATGATGAAACTCGGACTGTTGGAAAATAATTACAATAATTATTTTATTACAAGAAAAACATTTATCAATGTCGCAAATGTTTAGAGACACGAAGTTTAAATGATTTTTTTCCCAAAATCATAATTTTATATATTTTTTAGGTAACTCGAACTCCCGTGCGGCATCTCATAGGATAGAGTTATATCAATTTTTTCAGAAAATGGATTTCCATACAATCGCATTCGACTATCGAGGTAAGATTTTTATTATAATACGTCGTTTTTATTATAGCTCGTCCCGGCTTCGCACGGGTGGTTATTTATTTTTGAAACAATTTTTGTAGAATTTATTAATATGTTATTTAATATTGTGGAACATTTTTTTTGTTCTATCATTAATAGTTCTCGCAGCGCATGCGATAAAAGATATTTTATAGACCATTTTTTAAACCGTGGGATACATTATTGTAGTTTTAGTAGGGATTCTTATTTTTTCTTGCAATTAAGCCTATATTAATCAGTGATAATATAGCATTCAAATGGTGAAAGAAAGTTTTAAATCGGTCTAGTACTTTTTAAGCCAATTCGTTTCAAACAAATCTTTCCTCTGTATTATATTAGTATAGATAATAGATAATTTGTTGCTATGTAATTACTTTTTTATCATATCCTTTATCTCGAAAAAATAGTTGCTAACATAGAAACCAGGCTAGAGCACTCTAAGATATCATTGTATATATAATTATCGTAAAAATATACTTGATATATCGTTTGCATTATGATATTAACAATCAGGTTGGTTGCCTTTTTAACTAAATTTAAATTTCGTGTACCTTCTAGCATCCCATTATCCCAGACTAACGCGTTTTCAGATTGAGCTATACTCTGATTTTTCATTCCGTAGAATTCTGTCCCCATTCTGTACCCATGTACCTATAGTAAAACGTTTCGTGACCACCTAGTGACTCTTTATGCCTAAAAGTTACCATTATGTGGTGTAAAGTACTGGAAAGTCGAAAATAATATTAACAATAACGCGTAATTCAATCCCCGCCCCGCATCGTAACGTTTTACAAAAGGATTCCCCCCTCCCCTCTCCCTCTCCCTAATTCGTTACTTAATACTTGAACGCTCCCTTACTCAAGTGACCTAATACAAAAATCACAAATATTTCAATATCACGAACAATATATAGAATTAACTTTAATTACTTTATTTTATTGTTTAGCTTGCATCACTAATTCCAGGTTTAGTAAAAAAATAAAATGTTATCTTTATTTGTGCTGTTTAGGGACGTAATAATAACCACTTTTAATGTGGAGCACCGCACTTAATAAAATGGATACATTAACTAACAATAAAATGTGTCATAGACTCAGATTTTCCGACTCGTATTGAAATTGAAAAATGTGCCCGGCCAAAAAGGTTTGCCAACTCTGACATGTCAAAAATTGATAGCTGTCAGAATTCTAAGGAATTCAAAATCAGAGTATTCGTCTGGATATCCATAGTTCCCCTCACACTTTGAAATCGATTCCCGTTTAGTATATTTGTAACGAATAAAATTTCACCGATTTTATACATAATTTCACCATTAGAATGCTACCTTGAGTAACATAGGCTATATTTATTCCGAATTATTTTAAAAAATAATTCATCTGTCTCTTTTCATCCCAGGGTAAACAAAATTTGACAGAAAGAGACGAAATGTCAACGACAGGGCGCAATAATAATTGTATCAAAGACCAATTCTTTTGCTTGTTTTTTCTAGGATATGGCGATTCAACAAATGTCTGTCCTACTGAAAGAGGGGTGGTGGAAGATTCACTAATAGTATATGACTGGCTTAACAGCACCATTCAGTCCAGCTCTCAACGACCTGCTGTTTTCGTTTGGGGACATTCATTGGGTAAGTCCCGTAATCGTGATATTTTTTTTTGCAAGTCATTGGAGCGAAACAATAATTGTTACGCTGGGAAATGAACCCACGATACGTAATCCTACCTATAATTACATACTATATAATATAAAATGTATCTAATTACAGCAAAAACAAATTTTTTTTTTGTTAGGTAGCTTCAGTAGGCAGTACTACCACAGATTAAGTCCCAATTTGTATCTCAAGTTAGGATCTAAACACTGTGTCAAACTTATGTAGAATCATTGATTAACTTGACAGCGCTGAAACATTATTGCTGATTTTTTTCTGATGTTTCTAATATTTTTTATTGAGAATTGACGTTGCCTAGAGAATCGAAAAATATTTTTTTTATACATTATCAAAAATTATTTTTATTTCTTAGGGTCTGTTTCACAATCTTCGGATGAGTTCCAAATTAGCTATTTATTACTTAGGTAGTGGTGGTAGGATAAACACTATTGTTGCGTTTCACAACTGTCAGATAGCGCTATTCGTCACATAAAGTCCAGCATAAGTTATGAGTCTGATGAAGTGTCAAATAGCACAATTTATCTTCCAAATAATTTATGTGTTGCTTAGCTATTCGGTACTTTATCCATACATTGTGAAACAGACCCTTAATATATCTTAGTATGTTTACATGTTTTATTTATTGTACCGGTTACCTGGTACCTACTACCGGTTTTTCCAATTAGATTCTACATATATAAATTTTTATATATCTTAACTATTCCAGGTACGGGGATTTCCTCTCATTTAATGGGCAATCTCTCAGAATTGTCTCGCAATGTTCTCAAACGGGAGCCGTTGCCGAGACCATGTGGACTGATTCTCGAAGCTCCGTTTAGTAATTTGGCAGATGCTGTAACTCATCACCCATTGTCCGCGGTAAGAAGCCACGCATAAATGACTTGTAATTATTAGAGTTTAAAACTTCTATCATCTATATTATTGATATATGTATAAGAAAACAAAAATAAGCGTCTAAAAACTGAAATTTTTCAAATTGTAAAAACCACGATTTTTTAATTTTTTTTGATACAATATAATCTACCGACATAATACATATTGATACCTTTTTATCATTATGTATTTGCCACTTGTATACGTATATTTCTGATCACAACTATAGAACTTTCGAGTTATTTTAATATTTGTATTGAAATTTTCTCGTACATATCATTCTATAAGATTATTTATTATAAACATGAAATAGATTGATGCTCTTATTTATAAAAAGTACACGTATTTGGCTGTCTCTTTTTATCATAGCGTAACCACAATTTGACAGAAAGAGACGAAACAGTATTTTAGTTAAAATAGTGGTTCACTTTTTATAAAGTTTTGCTATTTTAATACAGTGTAAGTTGCATTATAAACCTTCTTTGGGTTTTTTGAAGTCGGTTGATAATGCTGTCAGTTAAAAATTAAGTCTTTAATAAATTTTTGTTTCTTAAAAATTTAATAAACTTTTTCACCTACTTTAATAATTTACATAAATCACGCCAAAGATGTCGTTAATTCTAATATTTTAATTATTTAATAAATAGTTAACTGTCAACTTTTTATAACGTTAGTTTATAAATAACATTTATTGTTTAATGCAACATCAGTCGATCGAATTAATTTTCGACGCAAACAAAATCATAGAAAATCTATGAAACATTTTCAGCTTGTAAGATGGTTGCCATACTTCGACAATACATTCGTGTCGCCGTTCAGATCGAGCGAAGAATATTCCTTCAAGTCAGACTCACACTTGGCCAAGGCGAAAGAGTTGCCAGTTCTCATATTACACGCTAAGGATGACGTCGTCGTTCCCTTTATTGTGGGGCTTAAGGTTTGTATTTTATTTTTCGTAATTGAGACGTTGATTTTATGATATATAACGCATTTGACATCCGTTAAACTACCACTAGTAAGTTATTGAAACCAAACGTTTGTCTGTTTCAACTAGATAAATAGTATTATTTATAAATTTGGGATTTCTTCCATCGATTTTATATGGAAATAGAATTAATTAGGCATCTAAGACAGAAATATATATATAGATATTATAGACAGACAAAAACTTCTTATAACAATAGTGCAATAACTCTGATTTATTATTATAAACTAATTTATTGTAAAATATCTTAAATTATTTCCTCGCTTCATTACAGCGTCATCTATTATCGTAACATGAAACTACAGTATTTTGTTGTGCTTCGAACAGTTGCCACTAGATGGAGCTAATTTTTATCCAAATATATGAGAGGTTAAGCCAAGCTAAAATCTATAATGGCTTGTAGAATCACTGAATTAATAATTATTAATTCAGTGATTATTATATATTTAAAATTACGTATAGATGTCTACTAAAGATATTAAACCTAACTATTTAATTATATTTTTATCATTATTTTCAACTTTCAGTTATATAAATCAATATTGGAGTCGCGGAATAATGATGGCTCAAAAGTCAAACTACACGCTTATGACAAACAGCAAAACTTAGGTCATAAATATATCTGCCACGCCCGAGATCTAGAACAAGTTATTGGGTAAGTAGCCCCCCCTTTCGCAACACAAAATTTTTCACCTTTTAAGGCTTTCAAAACTTTTAAGGTTTTTGTTTTTGGTATCAGGAATCGAACCCTTAAGTTCTACGCTTAACACACTTCGTTAACCACAGACCATACAAATCTCATACTAGTTTATGAAACTGTTGCATTATAAAACAGGACTAAAGAAATCAATATTAATTGATGATCATGTTTATATTATTTTTCTAGGCGCGAACTTTGTAGTCTATGGCACAAATCGTTTTACTTATCTGTGACCATGTTTTATCTGTATTTTATTAAAAGCGCGCAATTAAATAGTCTACAAAAATGCATGTCTACATTAAAATGTTAAGTCAATTAAATTTTTCTTAATTAATTATATATTTATTATCATTACGCACAGTTTCTTAAACTATTACTTTGAAATGCTTCTCACACATTATTTTTGTTATTTCTATAATATCGAAATTTGAAAGGTAGATAGTAGCCGTTTCTCTGACTTACTGAATATGCATAAAAATATCATAAGAATCGGTCGAGCTGTTTCTGAAGAGTATGGAAACGAACATTATGACACGAGAATTTTATACATTAGATGTTCATTTTTCTAATTTTTTAAATATTTTCCAGTGAATTCGTGGCAATGCATCACTAGACAAGAGAAGATGGTTGGCTTAATATAGACTGCTTTAGCTTAAATGCGCTTTTTTATTTGTCCTTTAGCAAACTTTACTCTATTATTGGGGATTTTTGGTATTGAAAATTTTTATTTATTTCATAAATATTGTTTGATTAATCGACGTGTTAGTGAGAAATTTTTCTTTGTAATAACGAACGAATTTAATTGTCAATTAGAATTTATATTTTATTTTAGAGAAATATGATTAATTGTCACGTTAAATTAAAATATGATTTTATTTTGCGTACGGCTGTTTGCTAAAGATGACATTGCTTTCGCGGGGCTATAAGTACAAACGTAAAACGTCAATTATTTATTGTATTTTTTTAAGAAACAAATTATTTATTCCATCTGTTTTATTTACTCCTTCCCTGAAAAAATAAAAACGTCATAAAATTGTGTCACGAAGTTCCTTTCAGTTTTACATTTAAGCGCCATCTATCAATACATATATGAAACATTACCAAAAAAGGTTTTATAACGAACCGTCAAAGGTGACATTGCCATACAATTGCTTGCAAACTATGCCGTAATTTGTCACCAATTTATTAAATCATGTAAAAATATATTAAAATACAAAAAAATGAAAAAAATAGTCTAAAAATGGTTGTCTGGTGAGTTTAAATTAAAAAATGTTTCTTATATTGATATAATAGGGTGTTTACAACACCTATATAATATTGTTTCGAAGGTCAAGACGCATTTTAGGTTGCAGACCCAAGGAATGGAATGGTTCAAATACCTTATTCTAAAACGTGAATCTCACATCACTTATAGATATATTCGGTATAAAATTTGATAGTTTTTATGACAAGTTTAGACCTTTTTCTAAATACCTAAGTATCTTGATAATCCATACAATGTTCAAAGACATGGTTTTCTGATCATATACAACATGATGCAACTAAACGCGCCTATTAGATAACAATCGTCTGCTTATCTGAAAACTTTAAAGTCGCAACCCAATTGCGATTAGTTTCGCTAGATATCCAACCCAAAATCTCCGGGTTATTGGACATGTGTGCCCACTAGGCCATATTGGTGATCCTTTCCTTTTTCTAACATTAATGTAGTGAATACATACAAATATCTGTAGATAAGCCCTTTAGCCCTGTCTCACCTCCCAAGAACGAGCAACAAAGCTGGGGCAGAGCAGGCGGAAAATAATAAATGGTTCTAATATAAAAGTCTTTCCTCTAACTTCGATTTTGTTCCCTTTGGAGTAGAGTCTCCAAACTCTTGAGTTCGTGGGGTTCAAGTGCACAGGCGCTGATTAAAGATTTAAATTGGCGGTTGGTAGATAAGTACCTACCGGTGACCCCAGAGCTGGTGCTTACTTCGCTTCCAGCGTTAAAGGTACACTGCCACAGGGACCAAACTTTCTAAAATTGTTTTAATTTTCTTTTCAATTATTTTTATTATTACTATGTAGATTGTAAATACTGTATATTTGATTAATAAATGTAAAATATATAAGTATGGATGTCTGCATCAAGAGGCTTAAGGTAACACCACACCAAGCTCTGTGGACAGCGAGTGCTAAATAATTAAGAGTCTTGACCACTTCTGGCGAATGCGTTATTAACAGACACCTCTATTTATATCCGTTTCCTAAAAAAATTATTGAAATAAAATACTTTGATCACTTAATTTTCCGCAAACTGTTGTCTTAATTTCACTTTTATTCAAATCCAACGACACGATTTGGTTCAGGCGAGTTTTACACGTCGCCAAGATTTATATTAACTGGAAATTGACACCTTAATAGCCGTTATTTAGATTTTAGAAGTAAGTAGATATGTGTTCGACAGCGCAATCCTCCTTACTGGCGCGTCCTTAACCGCGAGCGTTTTCTTCATGCAAGTGGCAGTACTACCTTTAATGTTCAGATACAGTAAGACTGTACAACGGAAAATGGTCTTTTCTAACTGCAGTAAGTAATATTTGTCTTACCCGTAAGGGAGCGTTCAAGTATTACGTAACGATTTGGGGGATGGGGGGGGTTATTTTGTAAAACGTTACGATGCGGGACGGGGATTGGATTACGCGTTTTTGTTAATATTATTTTCGACTACGTAATGGTAACTTTTAGGTATAAAGAGTCAATGGGTGGTCACGAAACGTTTTACTATTAGGTACAGAAAAATGATACGGCGCGTTAGGTACATGGGGGGGGGTTTAATAATCTCCAAAAATTGCGTGACGTAATACTTGAACGCTCCCTAACATTTAATTCTTAGCTATAAAAAAACCTGGACAAGTAGGATCAATTTTGGAAATACAAAAACATACTTGTTCAACGTCTTCACACCGAACAAAATTAAGCGACGCGATCTTTAGTTTCCTTCTAGCGTCTATGGATTCACTTAAGCTCTAGGTAATGAAACTTCGTTTTATGGTACTGACGTATTTTGTTGATGTAAATGATTGAATTCCGCTTTAACAATTCCTCGACCGATCGCTATGGAGAAGTGAGGCACAATTCGTTCGACAACAGCCCTGCGATTCTGTAACTCACTTTTCGAACTCACACAGCGGTTTTCGCATCGGCGGTCGCTCTCAAATACAACAAGATAAACAATAAACTACAAGCTCCCACCTTTTCAGAATGCCAAATCATAAAATGACTGCTTCACGACTGATTTGAGACTGCGACCGCCGATGCGAAAACCGCTGTGTGAGTTTGAAAAGTGTGTTACAGAATCGCAGGGCTGTGACGTTCTGGATTATAGTTCAGAAATGTTTACAGTAAATTACCCAAAGAATATGGACTTCGAGAATCCGTCTAGTTGCAACGTAATGGGAGGAAGAAATTTTACTATAGAGTTTCAATCTAAAGTCGACAACCGGCCGATAAAAATAGGTAGGTAATTATATATCGAATATCAAATTAAGAGAAATAACAGCTAGTCTCGACACTCACTTGTATAGTGAAGGAAATTGGAATTGAGAGAAGTGAGGAAACTTGCATGCTTTTGACCCAAAATGTCGACGGTGTGGATCACTTGCTTGTCTCTTAGAAATGATCAAGGAACAGTTACAGAAATTTCAGGCCCAGACCTAAAAAGCTTGTAGGTACATTGGTATAATACTTATATAAGGTATTTAAAGTAACCAAAAATTAAATTGCTTTGTAATAAAAAAGTTAGATATCAAAAAACATTCATATCAAAGTATGGATTATTAAGTGAAACTTTAAAACCATAAACCATATATATATATATATATAAATCAGGTATATGGCACTTTGTACCATCTTCCGTGTTACGTGAGCTGATGTCAGTCAACGATGAGATGACAATCTGTGACCGCCTGCAACGTGAGCTGGAGAACACTCGTAATACAATCGTGTTGTATTGTCATGGTTTGTTTTTTATTTACCTCTTTGCATAATTAGAAAAAATAATCTCAAGGTGATCAGGCTTTTGTAACTGACACACGCCATCTATCTAAGGTTAGTTTCCTCTCGATGTTCTTTACACAGGCTCATACACTGTGTAAAAATTAGTCTTAAGAAGTGATTGGTCCGAAGTTCGAGGATGAAACTCGCACGCCCAAGGCAACTCTGCTAATCTTGGAAACTAATTCTAAATATGATAACTTAAAATGTATGCTTTGTGCGGGATGGTTATGTGGGACTCTCTATTGTGCATATCTACTAATACCCCAAAGCGCCACCAACAATCGCTCTAGGCGGGATGCAGTAACAGTTTCTCCACGCCCATTGTTAGTTTGTGAAGATACTTCACAGACAAGGCCATTCGCTCTTGTTGTAATTACTAAGATCGGGTCCAGTAATTGCAGGATGGATCAACATCCCTTCTTTTGAAGGCATGGACTCCTGCTATCCTGCTTGGGTACTTTTTAGGTGGCGAGGATATGGTGAGCGAATCGCGCCTTTGTACCTACCCTATTATAGGTAGGCTTACTTGAGTTAACTAAGTTTATACTAAGTTCTAATATTTGCAATCAGGTAACTCAAATCACCGTGGATCACCTCATCGCCTACAAATGTATAGAGTTTTCCAAGAATTGAATTTTCATGTCATCGCTTTTGACTATAGAGGTATTTTATAATTTGTATTCGATTTATTACTTTTATTAGCAAGTATAAGCTAATAAAACTTTGATGTAAATTTAATCAGTGGGCATTTCAGTAAATCCATGGATACATAATCGTATAAGTAATTGTTTATTATTTTCTTTATTCCTACATAAATATGTATTTACTACATTAAGTTTTGCTGGACTTTTTACCACTTTATTAGCTACTTTTACACTTATTTAGGTTATGGCGACTCAAGCAATGTGAGACCAACCGAAAACGGCGTCGTGGAAGATGCTTTGAAAGTTTATTCTTGGCTAAGTGGCGTGGTAGATGAGAGAAGGCGGCCTATGATTGTTTTGTGGGGTCATTCATTAGGTAAAACTATTTAATCGTGTATAGTTTAAGTTGTTTACAAGTATTGTTGTTATCTGAGATAGCTTTATCATCTTTTATGATAATGGCTTTGTTTTTGGCAAAGATAATGCTATTAGAGAACGTGGGAAATGGTACGAAGTTCGTTTTACTTCCCCAAGGGAGTTGGTACGGAATAAGTCTAAGGAATTAAATATTATGACACTATCTGGTCAATATATTCTTGAAGCCTTGTTGTATGTACCTACAAAAAAATATAAACGATTTTAAAACAAATGGTGACTTTCACCAGTATAATACTCGAAAGAGAACTAACCTAAGCGTACGACCAACCAGGCTCCAGATAATAAACCACTCCTTTCATGGAAATTGTATTCGTTTTTACAACTAACTCCCAAGCGAAATTAAAGAATTATCACTAAATAAATTCAAAGCACTAGTTAAACGGAAATTAATCAATAAAGCTTTTTATAAATTTGACGAATATTTAAATGATCCTTGGGATTGATTTGCTCCAGTTCAAACAATTTGTATGACTCAAAACTTAGCGATTAAAAAGAGTGGCGGAAAGTTTATTGCCAGTTCTTTTTGCCCGCTGTACGCCCTTGACTTGCGAACTGGTAGTTTAAATTTAGAATTAATTTAACTTCTTTTCTGACATTTATAAGTGTACTTGTTTACCTATATGAATAAAGTTATTTCGAGTTTGAGTTAAAAAGATCTTATTTGTAATTTTATTTAGTCTAGTCTAGATTTAAAAATGTAAATAAACAAAAATAATTCAACTAAAAACTAAATCGTCAGGTCAGTGTAGGTTAATTTTTTATTTTTATATATATTTAGGCACAGCAATAGCAGCTAACCTGGTGGCGAATTTAGACGACCTCTGTCGTAGTAACAATCAGAAGTGTTTGCCGGCTCCAGATGCGCTGGTACTCGAAGCTCCCTTCAATAACTTGCTTGATGAAATTGAAAAACACCCATTTTCTAAGGTAATTTATAAGCTGGGTGTTAAATATATCTATGGGTTATGTTTAGTGAGGCACTCAATTTTGTACTAAAGTCGGTTTAGACACTTTATTCCTAACATTCCATAGATCCATTATAATGGCACTGGATCTATGGATCTCTTGATTTCTGTTTTCATTTATTGCTTTTAAATACTAGTAGATTTATCTTCATGACACGCACTATCGATTGTGGGTAACCAAGATCTACCTTCCTCACGTTATTTAGTGCCTCCCTCACCGTTGTATTAGTTTGGAGTAAATCGTCTATCACATCGCTAAGTCAACACTCTTCCTTCATGCAATTTCCGTAATAAATAATTCTGAATCGAACAGACATCCTGTGATGAGGTGATTAATTCTGTCGAATACATACAAATAATATATATAAAATTCTCGTGTCACCATGTTCGTTCCCATACTCCTCCGAATCGGCTCGACCGATCCTTATGAATTTTTATGCATATTCAGTAAGTCTGAGAATCGGCTACTATCTATTTTTCAAACCCCTAAGCAATAAGGGGAGTCCACCCCAAAAAAAAATTTTTTTTTGTTTTTATTTTCTTATGATACAGCATACAAAAATACATAAAAACCTTAATTTACATCTACCCTCTACGATCAACCCCTAGTTTTTATTTGTTAGTTAAGAACTTGAACTCTGTGGCTTATTTAGAGAAAAATCACAAAAAAACCTAAAAAGTTTTCATTCCGGAAAACCGAACAGTCTCTGAGGTAGCATAGCAAAATGTTCCATGTTTGTATGTAGGTACTAAAATCAGGGCTAAGTAAAATCACATTAAGGAGAAACGAAGTTCGCGGGGGCAGCTAGTTATTTAATAATAATAAAAGCCTTTATTGCTGTAGTTACTTATACTAGTACATAAAAATGTGGAGTACTAAAAAATTTACACTAAATACTAATAATTAATCGGCAAGCCGGTTGATTTCTGTTATACAGCTTGTCCTTGGACATAGGCCTCCAAGAGCTTCCCCTCTTCTCTGTTTCTAGCTTTACGTAGCCACATAGGGCCAGCCCTTGGCACATCATCTTCCTCTCTATTTAAGACGCTAAATTTTAGCTGGTATCCTGGCTGCCGTATTATAAGCAGTCCTTCGTGAAGCCCTTCAGCACGTCTACGGAGTATTCCTTCACGACTGACGAGTATTTAGCAAGAGTGACCAATCTTCCTTTACTCATCTTACATTCTAAAGGAGACAGGATTGTGCCGTACGAGCTGGCGGTCAAGGTAATATCTATCTATCTATCTATCAAGGCAATATCTATCTATCTATCAAGGTAATATCTATCTATCTATCTATGACACTATTTATATTTGTTTTGTGCCGAGGCTTAAATGTAAGCAACTTGGTACTTGCAAGTTTATGGTAAAACAACAGGTATGAATTCAAATAGAACTACATTGATAGTGATGAAATTTAATCTTTATCCAAATTCTCATCAAATCAATTCGTATACAACATAGTATTTCGTTAGACGCAATTACAAAATAATAATAAAACAATCTTGGTAAAAGTTGTTATGATGTACCTATATGTCGTAGGCAACTAGCTTAATTTGTCGTTCAATCAACAACCTACGTTATTGCCGACGTTATATTGACAGTTTGAAAGAAAGTGGAACTAAATAGAAATGAACAGCCTTGCGATTCTGTAACTCACTTTTCGAACTCTCACAGCGGTTTTCACAGCGGCGGACGCTCTCAAATCAGTCACTCCCTGATAAGGAGGGAGCTTTTAGTTTATTGTTTATCAGAATGCCAAATCGTAAAATGATTGCTTTACGACTGATTTGAGCGCGACCGCCGCTGTGACAACCGCTGTGAGAGTTCGAAAAGTGAGTTACAGAATCGCAAGGCAGGATAGCCAAGTAATGAATGTCATCGATCGAATATATCAAATAGCTGAATATCTTTCAGGCCGCTAGTTAAACGGCGTTGTTTAGTAAAGAGGCTAGGATGACTGAACAGCTAATTAAGCTAGTTGACTGCGACGTATACACAATAATTTCAAAGTTTGTTAATTACTAAATTTATCTCTGTATGTGTATAGACTATAGACTAAGTCAACTGTCAAAGCTAATCTAAACGCACCACGTAATATATCGTTAAATTTAAGTAAATGCACTCGAAATGTTGAGTTTATTCGCCTCATACAAAACACAATTTTTAACGCCTGTTGTAAAATTTCATAATAATGTCGTCATGTTTAAGTGTGGTATTTCATTTAAAGGCCACTTCTAAAACTATACGATAGTATAATGAATACAGTTTTTTATCATGGATATTTATCATTTGTCTTATATTCTTTGTTTGTTTTTGTAATCAATGATGTTTCGTATGTTGTGCTTATTGGTTTTTTTTTAAAGACAATTCACACCAATTGACCGAGTCCCATGCTAAGCTGGTGTAGCTTGTGTTATGGGTACTAGGCAACGGATATACATACATATTATAGATAGATAGACATATAAATACATATTTAAACACCCAAGACCTAAGCACAACACCAAATGCTCATCACATCGATCGTCTCAGCCGGGGATCGAACCCGGGACCCATGGATTCGCAGTCAGGGGTACTAACCACTAGACCAATGAGTCGTCAAGTTAGTTGAAGGAAACTGTTTAAAAATGTATTTTACAGTTATACGAATGCGTGGCGCAGTCGCGAATTAAGGGAGGTGCTGTATTGCAGTTTCATGTCTTTGACAGAGGTCACAACGATCTATGCGAAGCCAAGAAATTGCCTGGAGTTGTGAGGTTAATAATAATATGAATATACCTTCTTTAAATCATGATTTATCGTTAATTCTAGACGGGTTTATGTTCGATTAGGCGAGACAATAGAACAATTATTTCTCGAAGACGCATACAAGAAGACTCGTTACGGGATTTCAAACATATTTTATAAGATTTATTTTTCTAAGCTTGTTTATAATTAACTTTTAATTATTTAAGTAAATATAATATTTGCGATGCCTATAATCTGTACACAACTATAATATTCAGCTAATTCCTTTTCTTTTCAGAGATTTTCTCAACGTTATCAAGAAGTAATATAATCAATATGACAAATCAAATTGCTTTTTTATTTGTCTCCAGTAAAGTTACGCTCCCGTTTGAAATAGTTAACCGAAGATGATGAATTCTGTATAACGATAGATTAGCAAGACATTTGAGACTATTCTAGAACGTCAACCAACTAAAATCTAGTTTCAGGAGCTAATCATTTTCTGTATGAAGTTGGACGTATTTGACAGCAGTTAACACGAGATTGTGTTTGTTACGAATTAGAATTAGGCCTTAAACGGGCACGAAATTACGGCCAATAATAAAAAATCAAACAAGTTTTAAAATTAGTCAAGCTGGGCATTGACTAAACATACCGTCTTATTAACGTTTTTAAAGAAAATTTACTTTAATTATCTTAATTAGGTACTTTAATTGTTTTTGGTATAATGAAATGCCAAAGGATTTGACAAACAACTCAGTCCGCCATTTTGTACCTACAATAAAAAATAAGCAAATTCAATCGGGTTATTGACATACCCATAGATTATAAATGCAACTTTTAAAACATATAAATTAATATTCAATTCAAAAAATATATTTAATTCCAAATTCGCTACTGATCTACACAAAATTTTTGGCGATATAAAACCTGTTCTTTGTACAAATTGCCATAATTTATATATTTTTTAAGTTGTCAATAAATCTTTTTGATTAAGCCCGCGGAGCGCACGGTAGCTGAAAGGATGTTAAATTTATTATCTATGGCTTGCGGGTGTCGCCAACCTTTTTATTTAAGGTTAAAAAAATTAATTATAAATGTTACAAATATAGTACTAATTAAATGTAGACTATTTATTTACGCACGTAGGTATTAAAACAAACTTTCACGTGACAAATTGATTTAACTTTTGTACCTACCATATTGAATAAAACAGATATATTTTGAATTCCCAATAACGTAGACAAACTTGTGACTCCAGGGCCGATTTTCTACACATCGACTAAATCCAGGCCTTCAGATGTTACCCACACGCCAAAGATTATCGTGGTGGGGAATGGCGGAAGGTACCTACTCAATATACAATGAAGTATGAACCAAAATGAATGAACATGAATACTTACAAAGCGGTTATAAAGGACATAGATATATTAAATCTAAAACAAGTCTTTTAATATACATACAGTCACACATAGTCTTATACTATGGTTTATAAATAAAATTACATCGGATGAAATTAGACATGTCCATGCTATACTACCTATTAATCATATTTGCTCATATATTTTTTATTTTACTTTTTTATTCTAAAACTATTCCATTTTGTGCTTCAGATTACACATTTTAATTTCAAATCGTATTAATTTGCGATTACAAAATGTCTTAAACACTACGTATTGCACGTCTTAAGCGCTGTCAAACATCGTAAAAAATGGATTGACAGCTCTGAAAACTAGATTAAAGTTTGATGATGTTTGGGCCTAAATAATATTAAATTAAAATGTTGGCAACACGTGTTCATTAAGATAGTGAGAATCGTAATATTATTTATACGTCCCGCGCCGCACAAAGAAACGGATGCGTATTGTGCGATGTATGGTGATTTAACACGTTAAGAAGAATTTTATATAGATAAGTAATTTTTGTTTAAAATAAACATCACTCATAAACCAGCCGTTTTTGTTACTACTCGTATATTATAGAAACTTATAAAAGACTTTCTTGCACTTACATTTTAAATTATCTGTGGGCAATATAGCTCACACAATCTTGATTACAAAATTGTCAAACCACAAATTTAGAATGATAATAGATACATAATTATGTTTTCCATGTGACAAGAGAGATATTCAAAGATTTGGTTCATTATGAGATGACTCGGTGAACTTCGTATCACCTACATATATTTGTGTCAAAACTTAATACAAATTAAGGACAGACCAAAGAGATCGGACCTCATACTAGAGCTATTAAACAAAAAATTCTGAAGGACAACATATGACAACCAAGTGACAATTTGTTATTTCCAAAAGGACGCCAAATATTTCCCAGTAAGAAACAATTTTTATCGGAAAAATCAATTGTGGTTTTAGTACCTATGTTTCTTTACTTATTATTCATTTTTCCCACCGTTTAAACCTTCCACAAATAGTTCAAGATTCAAATTAAGGTCGATTCACACATATCAGTGAACCCACAGTTCCGGCACAGTACCGTTACAGTTCCGTATCCGTGCTACAGTGGTGCGTCAGTGCTTCAATTCACACATATCAGTACAGATCTCTGTGGGTCTTCGTGCACAACGTTCCCTTCAGACTAGCGTTGACGTCGATTGTTTTGATGGCACTCTTCAATAACACAGAAATAGCTATGATAGCCATTGCTTTAGACGAAGAAGAAGAAGAGAATCGAGGAAAAAAAAGAAAATGGGTACATGAAGCATGGAAGTTAAGAGAATCAGAAGGAGAATTCGTGACATTATACAAAGAATTAATTAAAGACGAAAGAAAGTATTTTGAATATTTTAAAATGCATAATATTTTTTATTTCGATGCAGCGGCGTCAGTGATCCGTGATAAAATATCGTTGTCGCCGATCACGTCCGTGATGGCCGGTGCCGGCACTGACACTGACGGTACTGAGACGACACTGACACTGACAAGTGTGAATACATCCATAGAGAATGTTTGAAAGAATAATTATCACTGATGCGGTACTGTGCCGGAACTGTGGGCTCACTGATATGTGTGAATCGACCTTTAGCCAAACCGGTGCATCCATTCTCCAATTCTAGGGAAACAAACGAACAGCAATTCATTTATAAAAATATATATATACCCCCGCTAAATTTGTTTCGTATTAGTATGATTTTACTTAGCCTACCTTTTTAGTATCTACATATCAAAGCTTAACATTTTGCTATGCTACACATACCTAGTGTTCGCTTTTCCAGAATAAAAACCTAAGTTCTGTATAAATGTATTTTATTTTATTTTTTTCTCTCTATAAAACCTTTCCCCAAAGTCCAAGGAATAGTACATAAAAATTACTCGGAATTGGTCCAACCTTCTTCGAATTTTGCGTTTAGCAACATATTTTGCGATCCATTTTTATTTATATACATTTTTTTTATATTAGGGCAATAGTTTTAACTTTATGCCAGTTTCAAGTAAAATTTTAGATTTTACCTACTATTTAAACCTACTTTACGTCTTAAAAGTGCCAAAGTGTGTTTGCTTGTAACTCCTTTAGTTATTTTGCGTCTATAGAACATACAAAAAGTTTCATAATCATTTGGGCATAAATAAAAAACAGTAGGACACTATACAATTAAATCGTTATTCAAGTAGCTTCTAAACACTCCTAAATAGATATTAAAAAGAAATTCATTGTAGACATCATGTCGTGATTCACCCAAAATACATTTTAAACAACTTTATTTAATTCACACTATAGATGTTATATGGCACTTATACCGTGGAGAATAGAGTTTGGTTTCCATGTATAATCTGCATTCTTTTATTATCTATGCGCCCCTGACAGCGAAGCGTAAAATACTCTAGAGGTTTCGCAATCTCGCCACATGTTGAGGTAACTTTATATTAGCAAAATCATTACTGGCAACCCTGTGGTGAAAATTGGCGCGAATTTTCATAATTATTATTTGTGTGAGTGCTGGCTTTGTCTGCGGGGTATTAATTTAACACTTATGTTGTCCGAAGTCTGTTGCAACGAGTCTCGCAAAGAAATTCATAATCTTGACATGAGCAGTGTCAAGTTTGTCAAACTTTAAAAGAAGAAAGTTGTTTGACATTTGGGTCTAGGTTTAAGACTGATTAAGGTTTTAAAATACTCAACGTACCGTTTTTATTCATTATTAAACATGTTTTCATGATGAGAAAAATATGTACTGACGTGACGTGCTGTATGCTTATCGGGTTCGATTCCCGGTTGGACTCAAAATCATAACCAAGTTTGCCATTTTTTCTCCATGGTAGGTTGTAAAGCTTTGTAAAGCATAAGGTGAAAATCGAGATCTGACACACTTGTAATTCGTAATTTATTGTATATAAACGTAATTTAATAGTCATATGCTTGGTCCTATCAGTGAAAGACGTTGTAAGTAGGTACAACCCTGAGAATGAAGCTCTAAGCAGCCTGAAACTATTTTAAGTAAAATAAGTACCTATGTTAGGAGGTGAACCAAACTTAACCTATAAATAATTATTGTTTTCTGTCATTCAGTTCAACATGAATTAGATTTAGATATCCATATAATAAGTTGGTACCGACCTTATTTTGTAAATCATGTAGAACACAATCACCTCTGGCCAAACTCTGTGGTTTATGATTAATTGTCTATGCTTTATTGCTTCCAAAATTAAATTTCCCTATTCGTTCCTAAGCAGTGATGCGATATATTTTTAATTTGGAAATTGCACAGAATATAATTGAAACGTCGACGAAGTTACAGGCTCGAGCTAGTAAAGACTAAGACATACCTAAAGATATATAGAGTATGTATGAACGTATTAAAGTAATGCTCAGTACTTTTGCGGCTTCGCCTTGGGACCTTAATCACGTGTGAGAGGTCACACGAAGGTCAAACATGAGCGTATGTTTATGACAGTTGCTTAGTTTGTTCTTTACAAATAATTTCTTAATTGCACCAAATGAGTGAGCAATGTTTTTAACGAAGAATTTTAACTCTCTTTGTCCGTGAGTGTATGAACTTAAGCCCTCCAAAATATGTCTTCTAGATATTATTTCTAGAAACAGAATTTGGTTGCTGTTTCGGGATGTTTTATTAGAATATTGTTGCCTTATTAAATATTTTTTTAATTATAAATGTCTGTTTTTTAATTATGTATATCTGGACCTAGTTGGTGTTATCATTTATTTCATGCAAATTGAATGCTGCGGAATAACGCTATGAACCTCTTCTTTCCAAATGTTTCTTTTTTAGGAGCCACCAAAATTAGGTTAAGGTAATGCCAGACTCGATTACCTATTCCTATAATTATACAAATGTCTAAATAAAATCACGGTCATGTGTTTATTTCACTTTATTTAGTTGGAAGTACCCCTAAGCCAACAATACGATACATGTAAATCAATAAATAAACATAAAATAAGATCGAAATCTGTTATAGGTAGCTCATTAAAGCGGAGACAGGTTCCAACAACGTAAATCATCCAACATTATTTATTACAATACCAATCTCACCCACGTCCCATTCCATTTCCTACATATCTCCACGGAAAAACCATCTCTAGACCCGTTCTCCTTTAAATAAAACAAAAGACTAGACATGTCGTTAAAACAATTGAGTGTTTATAAAAAAAGTAGATGACAGCGCGGGAATTTGAATTGTCCACCATCTTGATAGAGATTATTTTGGCGGGAAACGCTAGGGTTGTAGAATGCTTCGTTTCGTTCGGATGGAAAGTGGTTACATATTTATAAAATGGAATCGATTTTTAAACGGGCCAATGGGTGGGCTCCGTTATAGAGGCGGGACGCGCGCGCTCCACCCAATGTTACTTGTCAGATGAGCGTCTCATTTTTTTGCTCATTCGCGCTGCGTCCGCCGGCGCGGTCGCTCGTGCAGTTAGGATATGTATGAAGACAGACTATAAATGGAAAATTAAATTTTATTGAACTTTTTTCTATTTGAAGAGTTAACGCAATAATTTGAAATAATTATTTTTATTGTCATTGTTAATTGGTTATAATTATTATCACCAAACCATCAACTTAAAAATTATCAACAAAAATGCACGATTGTCAAAAATTACGCAACATATTTTATTAACAAATCACAAATTGTGTTATAAAATTTTTTGTTCATAAATAAAATATTACTTAAAATGAATAATGACTACATGGGTCACTATCTCATTTTAAAACGATAAAATCGCTGAGATTAATGACAGTCACCAGTCATTACTTAATTATGTTGGCATATTGCTTTTTATCTCTCTTCGTAGCTCAGTGGTGAAACGACTCGTAAGATTTTGATTATGAAATAAAACATATGTCTATATAGATTAAAATCGATGGCAAAATATATCGAGAAGGTATTTTTAAATTATTCCTTGGACTCTGAGGAAGGTTTTTGTGGAGAGAAAAATATAGTTTTTTTTTCGTTTTTATTCCGGAAAAGCGAATACTCTCTAAGCATAGCATAATGTTCCATATGTTGCTATGTTACTACTAAAAAGGTTAAGTAAAAAATCATATTTTGGCGAAAATCATATCTAGGTTTTATTAAAAAAAAAAAACAAGCTGGGGTACAATGCTTCTTTCGGATGAATGAATCCCTGTTCCCCTGCTGAAGCGTCTAGCCAGTTTGTCGTCCTCCAACCCTATCTAATCTAATTTGCGCTCAGACCGAGAATCGAACCCGCTACCAGTGTCATAGTGCCTTTACAAAGCCGGTCGCGTCGAGGCACTCTTGTAGTAAAAATTTATAAACAGTAGGTACATAGGTATTAATAACATATACACTAAGTATACCTTTAGACAATTACGTAAAACAACTTTTTAATTTAGTTTATATTGAATACTTCTCGAAGCAAATATTTTGCTACAAAATTGAATTTTATTGCATTAAATACTTCCTTTTTAACGGATCGTTGTCTTCAGACACTAATTATTTATATGTTTTAATTAGGTTTAAATTAGTTAAAAATATCTAAAGATTTACTAGCAACGGAAAGTAGAATTTTTCTAATTATAGTACTCTCAACTAAGAGTACGCAATGTTACAAATATGATAGAACTAAAAGGATTCCTAGAAAATAGTGTTCATTTTCTAGGACACATCTCTAGTGTTCTTCGAGACCCCCCGGGCTTGCTTTTACGTAGTGAAAATATCTCCAAGCAAGACATTTATGTGTTATGTCTAAGCGCCGAATGGAATTTCTACAAGTAAAAAGAAAAAAAACATTCATTGTTTCGAGTTGATGAACAACTATATTATCTACAATTGTTAAAAAAAACCATTTGTCTGTGGTCCCTTAATTTCATACACAAATAAAAAGGTAATATGTCTATGCTATTCACTCATAATTGCAGATTCACAGCGGTCAAGTTTTAAAATACAAACGAAGGTCGAATATCTGTGTTAAACCGTCGTTCCTAACTTGGCTAGCGTAGTGACACCTCGGAATGTTTTTATGCTTCGCTTTTTAAATATTCAAATCGAATCACCCAAATTAAGTAGCCATAAACGGAATCAGCTTCCAAATTTAAATATTTCATTCGTGCTCACAAGAGCGCGTGCTTTGATTTGTGTGTGAACCCGTCCTTGTGTGGGTGCGTAGATGCGTTCGATGCAGTATCGATAAAAATATCTGAGGTTTTTTAATTGTCATTTTTTACAAAGATAAATGTTGAAATGAAAATAGATATTTTTGGTATATATTTCATTAATACCAGATAAGTGTGTTTTAACTTATAAATAATCCAGCCTTTTATATATCTGATATATTGTAACTGTTATTGTATATAGTTATTATGAAACTTGAACTTGGCCTTGAAATGAGTATCATCAAGGCATTCACGCACGATGATAAATAATCTGTTTTGTAATAATTTGCATAATCTTGTTAGAGTCGCTTTCAATACGTATAGAAAATTTATATTTTGATTATGTATTAAATAGTGAATAAGCTTTGTGAATCGAAAGACCAAAATTTATAATGAGGTAAATTATAAAGTGTGTTACAGTCGTCCATGACCTCGGAGAGTGAATACCTCTTATTATTTGGACAAATTTTAAATTAAACATTGAATATAAAGATATTTTTTAACTTTGTGTTGTGGCGTATTGTGTATATTCGTTTGTTGTTTTAAGTACATATCAATTATAAATATTATCTTTCGAAATAAGAGTAGGTAATACTTCAATAACTCCGTCGGGTTTTTATTTATTATTGTTTTGAATAGCACTTAATTGCTTGCTCATTTGTCTCCTGTCCCATAAAAAAATACATATATGCATAAGTAAATGTTATATGATTGTCGATATCGATAAAAGTGCAACGTGTAAAATGCCCATCCCTATTCCTTTTGTCGTAGCGCGCCGCGCGTTGATAAGGAAACATTTTAAATTAGTGAAGATGGAGAAAAAAATATTATAAAATTTCATTTTTATTTATATTTTATCACACGTACAAAACGGGTAGCCGACCGCTACCACGGCCGATATAAATTATATCATTTTTCACTGCGACAACCCTAACGGGCGTAAAAAATGACGTCCCATTGAGTTCCAAGTTTGAAAGTTTTGCCGCGTTTTTTATTCGTTTCCGGGCGACGGAATTCCAATATTGAACTTCGGCATTTAATGAATATAGTTTTGATGTTTGCTTTTATATTCAAGATTCTGGAAAGTAATTAATTATCGTTGTCTACAGTTTTCATTAAGTAAAGATGTTACTTGTAACTAACCGTACTTGGTTGGCACCTAAAATTAAATAGTGAATAAAATATTTGTTGCTGCTATTTAGGTAGCCATTTGACTTGGCTTGGCGAACTAATTGGCTACAAATAAAAACTCTTTGGTAGTAGTTGTTTGAACTAGATGATTAAAACTTCTTACCTGCATGAGTAATAAATGTGTTCTACATTTAAATAACGACCTTGATAATTTTACGATTCGGTTTTTTTGACGATGACCGGATCCACGTTACTTAAGAATTTCAATTGTCAAATTAGGTCAGGTTTTTCGTGAAGACAAAAATGTCTGCAATAAATACTATATTCTATCCTATATAGACGTTGATGAGTCTTTGTAAAATATATCTAGAACCTTTCTCTATCGACATTATCAATTGCGCCATGAAGACAGTTTCTTGTTTCTAGTGATGACACCTACTACCTATTATAAATAATTCTGTCTTGACTTGATTTTTTTGTCTGCAATGGAAAAGCCTCAAACTACTGAACCGATTTAAAAATTATTTTAACAATAAAGCAAGTGACATAGGTCAACTACGCACTATCACAAATCAATGGATCTATGTAAAATGTTACAAAAAACGGGACAAATATTTCCTCTGTTTATTTGATATTGATCTCAGGAACTATAGCTTCGAATTAAAAAAAATAAAGTTCATTTAAAACAGGTATTTAGAACGTTACGATTGAATCAACGCAGGTAACACCAGGGCCCACCTATTATGCAATAATCTTGGTACACTTAAATACAAATTCGTAATATTATCGCACCGTCTTACCCCTTGTAAATGAATAGGTCGGAATGTCCGTTAATCCTTACAGAAGTCACACAAGGGCCTATATTAAGTTACTGGCAGACAGACAGAGACAATGTAGTAATCACTATAGAGGTAAATTACTAATAGAGTCATTATTTGTTTATACAGATAAAGACAATAGATTAATAAAAATTAGACTGGCAAAAAAATTGAATTTCGAATTCACACTTTTTTCGTATTTCAATTGTTTGAACTAATTTTTAAACTTATTTGTGATGATTGTGGACATTGAATACAGATTATAAATTACCTACTGTACAAATTAGGACGCTCATTACCTAATTATTGTCTGTGAATAATCGGTAAAACAGAATATTCGTCTATTCTCTCTTCATGAGGTTATCAATAAGACAATGTATTTAGCGTTTAAGTGTTATAATTATTTTTAGTAAATACCTACACAAGGCAGCTAAAAATAATATGTTGTTTTACTAAGTTGCGGTCGAAAATACTTAACGGAATCATTTGGAATACGATTCCGGTATAGGTGTTTATGCTGAAATTCCAAGTTGGAATTTTTTAATACCTACAATTGGTGAGCAAATTATTTGAATAATTTTATTTATACAAGCATTTGTTTATAGTTCCGTCAGAATGTGGGACAATTTAGAGACTGGGCTCTATATATTTATCTTACAGAGTATTCATTCTTAAAACATAATCATAAATTCATTTAATATCCGCAAACTATGAATTTTAATTCGTACATCAATTAACCCGTTGCTCATTTAAAATTAATGTTATTCAGACAAAACATATCGTAAAAATACCATTAAAAAACCAATTTTTCAAAGCACACGTAATAATGACGAAACCTCTGATTTTAATGAAAATTATAATTATTTGATAATATAAACATCTTAATTATATGACAGTAATATAAAAATGTAAAAGCTCAGTGAAGAATGTACTTTATTACAAGGAGGGAAAGTTTAAATTTAACTGTGCCTCAACTTTGATAAATGACAAATCTAATCGAACCTTTGACAAATTATACGAATATTTAGCGATGACATTCTCTATGAGCTGTCACTTTTATAATTGGAAGACGAAGATAATGTATGAATATAAAACGGTAACCACAGAACACACAAATTCAAGTTAGGCCGAATGTACCTACGTGTGTCATATTTTTTTATATAACTGGGCAATTGGGCAGAAGAGAGCATAGACACATTGCTTGATGGCTTGCAAGTGCGTTGCGTATTAAGAATTGGTACGCTCTTTTGAAGGAATGTAGAATAGGTTCAGAAATACTTCAGTGGGCAGCTGTTTGCAGATTGACGTCGTGATACTAATATAATCTAAGTTTAATTAACATAAGAGTATGTCTTATCGTTTTTCCATCTTCCCATGAACATAGAAAGTCCATTGGTGCACAGCCGGGGATCGAACCTACGACTTCAGGGATGAGAGTTGCACGGTGAAGCCACTATGCCAACACTGGTTTGCTTTAAATTGAATTATTTTAAGTGTACCTACAGTAAATAACAACTTCTTAACCTACTAAAAATAATTAAATATTAATAAAAAGAAAATTAAAAAAAAATTTGATTCCTGTGTCAGAGTACCTTTAACGCTGGCAGCATTTCCTCGCTGTATTGCGATACTTATTCGTTGAGCGAAGAAAGCAACAGCCTTGCGATTCTGTAACTCACTTTACGAACTCACACAGCGGTTTTCGCATCGGCGGTCGCTCTTAAATCAGTCGTGAAGCAGTCATTTTATGATTTGGCATTCTGAATGGGTGGGAGCTAGTAGTTTATTGCTTATCAGAATGCCAAATCATATCATAATCAATCAAAACCGCTGTGTGTGTTCGAAAAGTGAGTTACAGAATCGCAGGGCTGGGGTCACCGGTACTATCTACCAGCCACCAACTTAAACCTTTAATTAGCGCCTGTGCACTTGAACCCCACAGCCAAAGAGGTTCTACTCTAAAGGGAACACATTTTCGATTAAAGACTTATATTTGAGCCGTTTATTATTTTCCTGTTCTTTTAAATACCTACTCAGAGAAACGAATAAACGTGACTCACATTTATATGCGACAAAACGTATATTTTACTTAAAACTAGAAAATTTCACCACAAGGCTGTCTATTAAATAGCTCATCACCATAAATTAGTTGGAATATTGAATTTGTTGTCATCGCGAGCCATAAACTCTGATGGCCCGCGTCTGGAGGTTCTATGACACCTCGCTGGACGCTCGTTAAACTTTCTGTATTATTTATTAGGGTTCTCTAATAATAAATAAGTGTTGCCAGCGTTAAATATCCTTTATAAATTTGTTTTAATTTTCTTTTGACGTGACAACGTCTTGTAATTCGATGGAGCCGGCTACACGCACGAAAAAACATGACGCGGCGTTACCTCGCTCTGAGGCATTCCATTTAAGGCTTGAAGTGCAAGCGAGAGCGCGGAACGAGCGACAAAGAGGCACAATCGGACTCCGCGTTCGTTCGTTAAAAAAATGACATAATTGTATATATGCGTACAAATAAATGTAACTTGATCAATTCAATTGTGATTTCCATTTACCTCCTTCTCTATATCCATACAAAATATCTATCAAACAAATAAAATTAAAATTTTCTTTTGAAAAATGCAACCATTCCGTCAGTATTACTTATGACGTTGTCACGTTCAATTATCGTCAGTAAACCGACTTTACAGACAACCGATTTTATTATTACTGTTAAGAATATTGTAAATACTGATTATTTGTGTTATGTGACTGCATTTTCAATCAGAAATTTATGGAACGCAATATCAGGAATATTTTACGTGTTCAAAGGCGTTCTCAAAGTCACTCTGAAGTATGGTTAATTTTAGTTTAGTATGGTTATATCTCTTCTAATTAGCGAATTAAATTAGGATAATTAGAAGAGATTCCATTTTATTTATTACAGGACGCAAATAGGATCTGATTTTAAGTGATAGCCCCTGGACAGTCACATTGCGAGACGGCCGTACGTAATTAGTACGTATTTTTCGGACCCTAAATCGAATTGATTCAGAATTACTTTAGTGGGCAGCTTCCATCTAATGTAGAGGCAAAAACTGCTGTAACGATCAGTTATGGAACGACGGACGTTGAGGTGATACGGATGGTATTTCGTATTCTGTCTCGACGTCCGATGATAAAACTCCATACATGTTTTAATTCCTGTAATTCATACAAACAGATATTAGTTATAAACGTAAGTCACCAATTATTAATCCCATCCTTAAATAATGAAGAAAAGAAATACTAGGAAGTCATGCTCCTAAAATACAGGTACAACACAAGGAACCTGGGACATATGAAAGTTGTTTTTATTATTTCTTTTCATACAGTTTATTCATGACAAAATTGATCTACCCTACCCACACTAGGTAGCGACTGTGTTTTGTTTTCAGTCCCATAGTTCTTCAGTAGTACATGGTGCATATTTAAAACCAAAGAAATAGAAGTTATAAAAAAAAAAAATAAGTTGTTTGTTAAACCTAATTAAAAAATCGTGTAAGCTCTAAAGTATGTGTGTGTAGGAGTATGTGAAAGGGTGTGCGTATACTGTATCAGGGTGTGGCTGAGAGTTATAACGCTGTGTCTGGGTTGATTTTTGCAACCTCATAGTCATGCCAAAACATAGTAAGCTACAATCGAAATCCAAATCGGCTAGTTTACCTGATTGGTAAGTAATAGACCTGGGATCATTAACTTATTATCACGCGGTTATAATAAGATGGGTGTGAATAAGCTGCTTAAATGACTTCGTCGAAATATATTAATGAGTAGGTGACACCCAGAAAGAACAGAAGCTAATTTTTTACCTGGGATTTGAAAATAATATTCAGAAATAGCTCCATTTTTTAGTCATTAGACTGAAATGAAATTTTTGTCTTTGAAAAGCTAAATTTAAAATTTATTAATGTTACGTAGGACTGTACAATGCATGAAAATTTAAAAATGGTGCTAGCTTTGTCAAACTAAATCCCCGTATTCATAGAACCTAAAGATTGCAGAGAAATCAGGATAATTTATTTATTATAAATAAGGAGTAAATGTATACGAACTGTGTATGAAACAAATACGTGATAAATATATACAGACTCTAGTAGACTATTTAACTATTTAACGCAATGCGATTCACACACAGCATTCGTTTCGTATTCATTCTTGTAAAATATGTAACGATTTTCGTGTTTACTTTTAGTATGCTGCGACTGTCATAGCGTTGTTTAGTTCATCTGGAATGTTTGCTGATGCGCAAATCGATGACTTCTACGCGATCAAGCGGAAAACCTATGCCTACGACCGCCCTGAATGGTTAGTAAGGGTATACCAAATTATTAGACTCTTGGGCGTGCACAAGTGCACAGGCGCTAATTAAAAATTTAAGTTGGCGCCAACTATCGTACCGGTGATCTTAACAAACTTTTTAAATTTGTTTTAATTTTCTCTTTATCAATTTATTATTATTACTATGTATGTTAAGAATAATATTGAATGAAGTTGATTCTTTTATTTTATAAATTTGAATCCGAAATGTTTTTAAGTAAATTTTTTTTTTGTATTACTTTAGATTAAGGTACTATGTATATATATATATATTTTTTTTTATATATAACATTTGTTTCTGCACTTCTCGCACGCATCATGTTTCTTTTTTTTAGTTTTTCTCTTTAACTAGGGTTGCCAGTTGCCTGGAAGAGATCGCTTATTAGCGATAAGGCCGCCCGTTGCATCCCTTATAATTTTTTTGTATTGTGTTTCATTCTTTGTTTTTTGCAACGAAGTGTAAATAAATAAATAAACGTTGTGTTCATATATTCTAAAAGCAAGAGTCCCACAACGCACCGACGCACGCTTAGCCGCTCCGAAGTTATTTTCTAATCTCGCGCGATTGTTATAGCCGGTGGATTTAATGTGTTCAGTAGCTGTTGGGTTATTTATTTGTCGATCAATTACGTATCAGACCGAAATTACGTTAAGAAGGCGAGTTTTATTACTAAACCTGTGGTACCACGGGCCCATATTAAAAAGGACACTGGGAGTGCACGTTGTCTTAAGTTAAACAGTGGTCAGTTAAAAAATTGAACACAAGAACAGTCTTCCCCTTTTTTTTTCGTTCCATAATTGTTTGATTTTTTTTATTATTATTGAAGTAAAACTTCTTTAGGCGCATGAGGGTAAATTTTTACGATAACGTCACGAAGATGTGCAGCGTTTTTGTCGAAGAAAAGGGAGAGAGCGATTGAGACCGAGAAGGGTTATTGAAATTCCATTTTTAAATTTAAAATTTCGTAAAGAGAATTTATGAAATATTAGTATTTTATATTTTATGCAAAATAAGTTATTGAAATCTCAAATGACGAATTGTAAATTAAAATGCCACGTGTTTTATTATCGAAGAAATATTTTTTTTTTTTATAATTTGTATTAATTTTCGACACTTAATATTTTAATGACAAATAAATTTCTAACATTTCTTCTTTTTTCTCTCCCTCACGTATTCGGAAATCTAAAGTTTTAGATTTGTGTAAATATTATAAAATTAGTTTGCCCAAGAAGTTTCACTTCTGACATGTGTACCTACGTACTATGTACGCACGCACTTTTTTTATTATTTTGTATATATCTGTGTGTGTGTTTCGTTAGTAATAAGTGTTATCTATTGTCTATTAGAAAGTGTGAGTAGTGTTATGTGACACTTTCTTATGTTAAATAACGTAAATAAATTAGTTTAGACTTTTCATGTTAAAAAAAACTGTGGTTTATTCTGTAACATGGTAATTATTTTCTATCCCTTTTGATCGTACAAAAACGTCTTAAATCCATTAATGTTGTGTCCCACAAGTCTTCAAGAGCTTAGGGCTTACATTTTTGTGTTTGTTTTATGTATTTAGCAGCAGTGTTGGCTTAGTAGCTTAAGCGTGCGACTCTCATCCCTGATGTCGTAGGTTCGATCCCCGGGTGTGCACCAATGGACTTTCTATCCAAGTGCGCATTTAACATTCGCTCGAACGGTGAAGGAAAACATCGTAAGGAAACAGGAAAAATGTCTTAGACCCAAAAAGTCGACGGCGTGTGTCAGGCACTAGAGGCTGATCACCTACTTACGTATTAGATTGGAAAATGATCATGAAACAGATACAGAAATCTGAGGCCCAGACCTAAGGAGGTTGTAGCGCCACTGATTTTTTTTTGAGATTAGGACCGTGTCTGCTCTATCCATTATGGTATTTGAAAGACAACAATAGTATCATCAGCAATGCGATATAATTATATTAGACAGTATTTTACACTAAAGTGAAGCTTATATAAATATTTGTTTGTTTGTATGTCAAAACTTAAGAGCTATTTTAAGCTGGGGAGCATCAGAAAAAAATTTGACTAAGCAATTTCTTTAACAGGATTTTCTTGTCTTTGGATATAAAATGCGTCGTGTCCTAGACTGATTTTTTTTTAATATTTCAAAAATAAATATAGCCTTCAAGTGATGTATGTATTACTTTTTGAGTTTTTTCGTTACATTTGCAAGCGAGGTTTTAAAACGCAAAACACACGTTATAAATGTTCATAATTATTATCTCAAACACTATTGTTTACTATAGACAATAACCAAAAACCACAGGTAATGATTTACTAAGAAATGCATAAAACATTGATAATCTGTACTACCGAAGATAATAAGGAATGGTTTGCCACTATTCAATCTATTGTTTGAAATAAATGAACACCTTATCTAAATCTTCATGAATACTGTCGCTTATATTATTGTGGGAACAATTTCAATTTTTACCTGATAATTAGTTTTAACTATTTCTGGTCACTTGCGCTTTTAAGGTTGTTATGGAGACAAGAGAAAAACATTTTCTGTAGTAGAGTGGTTAAAACGTTTTGAAAAACAAAAGAAACCACACGCTACAACCTTTTTAGGTCTGGACCACAGATTTCTGTATCTGTTTCATGATAATCTGTCAATCAACATAAGTAGGTGATCAGCCTCCTGTGCCTGACACACGCTGTCGACTTTTTGGGTCTAAGGCAAGCCGGTTTCCTCACGATGTTTTCCTTCACTGTTGGAGCGAATGTTAAATGCGCACATAGAAAGAAAGTCCATTGGTGTTGCGGATAGAACATGATCTCAGGGATGAGAGTCTCACGCTGAAGCTACTAGACCCACACTGCTTTTATACATATACCTTGTATATATAATAAATATGCACATTCTCGTGTCAGTGCAACGAAAGTCCGAAACAATTTTATCGATTTTTATGAATTGTGTATCGCTGGCTATGCGAATAGATCGTGAATATATACCCTTATAAGGGTGGCCTACCCCATAACAATATTTTTTTATATATTTGGTATTAAAAATGCACCAACCTCCATTGATAATTAATATTACTGTAATAATCTTATCAAACAAAATTTTGCCATATCAACTAGTATAAAGTAGGTACCTAATCAAAACTATATTTAGAGAAATGCAATATTAATCTTAATTCAGTAATAAATTACCTTAAACATTTCGTTTGTATAAGGCTTTTCAGCAGTGCAATTTATATGAACTAACGTGCGACACATAAGCTAATTAAATCTGCTAAAACAATAGATAGAAAGTTTTTTTCTAATTTTGGATACATATTCATCAAGATAAACCAAACTAACGGTCGTGGGTGGCCAGTATCTAATACTAAGATATTTATTACCTGTTCAGAGTTTACATCAAAATTGTATCTATCTACCTATGATAGCATTCGATATAGGCTAGTTTCCTAACTAAATCTAATCTCAAGTCATCTAATTTCGTTCCTAATACTTTAATTATTTAATAAATATTCAAAATACTACTAAAACAATAAAACAGAATTGCTACAAATTATTAAATTAAGTACGAATGCGTGATTAAAGTAAAGTGGTTAAAAAATCTAGCACGCGCCGTATTGTGCGTGACCGCCCCCATAAAGTCTAAACAAAAGCTTCAGAAAGCACAAATTCGCTTAAACAATGCGACCACCTACAAAGATCACGCCTCTTAACACCCACATCTTAACTACTAATTTCGTCTCAGCTAACAAAAACTGTCCTCAAGAATCTATTAGATAACAAAAGTTATCGCTTTCCTTTATACCTGAAAAATCGTGGTACACGGTGGGGCGGCGACGCGAGGGGCATTGACGTGCGGCAGTCTTGCCCCGGCCGCGGAGCGCTCTAGTGTCTATAGAACATTTCGAATATCGAATGTTGAACAGTGGCCTGTACAGACAACGAATTTAATCATAGATAATAAATTTTATATATAATTTGACAGCTCGTTTCGCGCTCAAGGACAGTGTAGTTACGAATTTTTGGAAATTGTGAGTTTCGATTAGATAGGACGTAATTGTAACGTGTTGGTGTAATCGATCACTCTGAAAGTGCAAAGTTCTATTTTGTGTGGTGGTTTTGGATTTTGGTGGTCACGGTAAGTTTACATATTATTTTGAGTTTGAAGGATTTAAAACATTTTGATTGACATTTGTTTGTTATGGTTAGTGTAGGTTATATTATAAACGTTGTCAGTGTTTCTACCCTCTTAATTTCGATGTTTACTAAATTGTTATTCATTTATTACAGCAATTGTAACGATATAAACAATCGTATAGGCCAACAAAGTTTTGTAAACCTAATTGGTATCAAACATCAGAAAATTATGTCAAATCTAAATAAATTAATAATGATTGTTTACGCTGTATACTAAATTTATAAAAGAGTATATATTACGTGAAAATGTAATACTCAAATAGCAAAGCTAAGAAAGTAAGCTTAGGAATTAAAAGTTTGCCGTGAGCGAGTAGGCCTAAATATTATATGTTTGACTTTGTTAGACCTATTTGTTATATATTTATAGTTAGTCTAAACACTTTTTAAACATACATTTTAGTATGAACTGAGTAACTGATTTTGTGTCTACGAAAACGATTTATTTATCCAGATTTCTTAAGCCTCTGACAAATTTAAACTTACTTTAATTATAAAAAAAACAAGTTTTTAGCGTGGTTTATACCTACTACTAATTAGTTCCCGTTATAATAGTTAAAATTTAGATTTTTTTTACCGACCTTTTTGTGTGTATTTTTAAATTATAAACTTTGTTATATCAGCAAGTTGGCTTTAAGTACAAATAGGTTATATGCCTAAAGCCGAATCCGGGGGCTTATATTAGTATAATAACTTGATTTAATGTACAATAATTTATCGATAGACTAAATACCTGTTAATCTTTTGATAAGGTATCTATTCAGGTGAGCGTTCTACCGTTCGGACAATATTTTTAAGTTGTTATCATATTTTTCTTCAAATCATTGTTAAATGTAATTCCTAAATCTTATACTTATAATTATCAAATCTGTTGTGTATAATTTATACAACTAAGTATATTAATTATACATGTTGTATACTCTGGGGGATAGCTAAGTATTATTAAGCTACATAGTAAAAAATCCCGCCGTCTAAGTACAGATGTACTAGTTTCTGGCGCGTCGGCTAAAGCACCGAAACATTTGTTTTAGTCCTACCGAACCTTATATACCTACATATATAAGTTAACAGATTCGTATGTTTTTTGGTAAATACCTTTTTATATCTGATATGCGGTTGTATTTCTTAATCAAGCTTTACAAGCCGTGAATTATCATATTACTAATAAATCATCGGTATGACCTCTGATATGCTTTATATACCTATTTGCTTTGAAGCGCTGAAAATTATTTCCCGGAATGGTCGGCAACACACCCGCTAGCCCTCAGCGTCGCCATGATTATCACTTATTTCACAGTTTTTTTAATTTTTTTTTAAAGACAATTCACACCACTTGACCTAGTCCCATGCTAAGCTGGTGAAGCTTGTGTTATGGAAACTAGGCAACGGATATACATACATATTATAGATAGATATACATATAAATACATATTTAAACACCCAAGACCTAAGCACAATACCAAATGCTCATCACATCGATGGTCGTCTCAGCCGGGGATCGAACCCGGGACCCATGGATTCGCAGTCAGGGGTACTAACCACTAGACCAATGAGTCGTCAGTGTTTTCGTCCTGTCCCTTAAAACAATCGTAAATCTGTATGCTGAAAGGAAAATCAGCAGCTTAGTTAAGTGTGCTATTATTTTACACAAATGATGAGAATTTAAAGATTGTGTTGGTTAGAAAATGTTTCACGCGAATTAACGCTGTTGGTACCTTGTTGGTTCCAGAAGTTAAAACTTGTGGTGACTGGTCGGAATTGAATTCGTGTATGCGGTGATGTTAGTTATTTCGACAATGTATGTTTTATTATTAATTAACTATTTATAACTTAAGATATCATGTGGAACATGCTGTAATGGTTGCAGCTCCTTACAAACATTGTATAGAACAAAAAACTTTGCGATTAAAAAGAGTGGCGGAGAGTTTATTGCCAGTTCTTCTCGTCCGTTCTACCGCCCTTGATTTGAGAACTGGCAGTAAATGTGAAATTAGACGCATTTAGAATTTAATATGTATTTCTTTTTGGTGTTCATTAGTGTACATTAACGGATTCCTAAAGGCAGACAGATTCTTGGAATAGGATTATTTTTAATACTTTGTTTCGGTTAGTACAATATGTATAAGCATCTCAAAATTTGTTAATTACAGTTAATCCGATTAGTGTAGGCCTATGTTTTAAGTGCATAACTTTGTCCATGTATTTTTTTTACCAACATTAATTTTCTGAATATTGTTACCATTTATTTAAATGTAAAGTCATTCGTATAATGTTACAGTAGGTAATTAATAGATAGGTACGTGTTAACAATCGTACTAAACACATTCACTTTAAAAAGCAACATATACCTTTAGTTTATATTTTTCTCGGGAATTATTTTATAATATAAAATACCTAACCCGCCAAACATCCGCAATCAAACCTTAACATTTATGGTAATATCTAACAGTATACAGAGGGGCGAGGGCGTGGTCGAGACACGCCTTACACCCCTCAACTACCCTTTTAAATAACCAAGTTCATACAAGTTTCGTAGTTCAGCTGAAATCTTGATATACTAACTGGGCTATATAAAGTAAGGAATACACTAGAAACGTGTAGTTATTATTTTAATATTTATTTTATTAATTTACACAGAAAAAAAATACATAAAAATATTATATTATTTATAAGGTCTGCAACGTGGCCTATCGCTAACAAGCGATCTCTTTCAGGCAACCCTAGTAAAGAAAAAAAGCTAAAAAAATTAATATGTTGGGTGCAGTGCAAGAAGGGAATAATCCTTATAAAAACCAACCTTAATATAAAATTTAAAAAAAATGTGTGTGTGTGTCAGCTACGACGCACGATTGGAGTTTACTCCTTACGAACGATAAAATGGCGATAATGTTCTGTGGCTGTCGACCATATTTTAATACTAAAGGTGGTAAGAATATATGTTTTTATAATATAAATGTTTGTAATAGTAATTAAACGTACCTACATCATCTATGCCCAACTAGGATTTTCTTTCTGTGACCAAAGTTACCTTTATAGTAAGAGAAAAATAAGAATGAACAATCTTTTTAGTTTTAATTTCACTGACCATTAGGTACTATTGACAAAACTCTATGGCACGCTAGACAATCTACTTTAATTTTTTACACCTGTCAACACTGACAATGTTGTAACGTGGCTGTCAAAACGTGAATTCAAAATAGAAAAGTCTACATCTAAGTCTACTCCTCAACTTTTCGTGTTACACTTGATTTTACTCCTCATAAAATTTCCGTACCGGGCCTTATAACTCAAATCGTTTCTTAAGGAGTAAACTCCAAAAAACATTATAATAAATAATATAACATATTTAGAATACTGTGTCCAAGACTACAATACAGCTTAGTAGCGACTGGATTATTTCAATAATGTTATGCCGATTTCGTCTAATTAACTATGTTCGTTAGACTAATGAATATTGCGTCATATTTGATTACAGTGTATTTCGTTATTGATAGTAAATACTAGGACATAAGAAGCTCTTTGTTATACTATATAAGATGCATTAATCAAATTATTTATTCATATAGGTAACACAATTTTTATTTAAGAACGCAAAACAATATCATCCTCGTACGTAAGTCAAAGGCAAAATTTTGCCTAATCTGTGATTGTCAAGCTTGGATATTTAAGCCTAATACATTCTATGTACCAGCTTTAATATAGACAATAGAGGCTTAAGCAAAAATAATGCATGTAAAATTGACTACTGGAGTTATCTCGATTTGGATACCTACCTAATTAAATTCGTTAACCGTATCCCATGGTGAATAATTATTTCAGATATAATTCATAATTAATTATATGATAATTTTCTCGTTAATTTCATACATTGATAGCAATATCGATTATGTAAACATTGAATATTGAAAAAACGTAAACATTTTAATTAGACTTCGATATTCATTAAAACTTATTTTTATTATAAGAATAAGAAAAGTAATAAACTAGAACAATTTGATTTAACGAAATTGCGACGATTATTTTTTGTATGCGATTTTTGTCATTTAAACATAGAAGTTGACAATTGACATTAGCAATAAAATTCGAAGAAATTACTACCGATAGAGGCATACATAATAAATATTGTAGAATATAAAATCTGGTTTATTTAAGGATAATCTCAGGATAACATAATAATCTGGCAATATAGTCGAATTACGCTTGTTATTGGTTTATCAACTTTTAATTTCTGTCATTGCGACATTGATAAAACTTGCTCAATGTCTCGCGATAATAAATGATAGGAAAGATCGATGGATTTGTAATTGTTTTTGTGTTTTTAATTGTTTTTGCCTTACATGATTTAAAATACATATTTAATTTATTGTGTGCAACACAAAATTATGCATAATTTATTAGCGGGGCCACTAGAGGGTCTAATCGGCTATTATTATACGGCGACTATTATTTAGATTAAAAACATGTATTATTCTGATGCCATTAAAATTAAAGTAACTTTTATTAATAATACATAGCGATAATTAAATCTAATTTGAACCGTTTGTTACAATGGAATTCAGACCCGAAATAAAGCCTTATAATAAATGTTACATTGTATAGATACAAATTATTTCGCCTACTATCATTAAACAAAGATAAATATGTACGATATTGATAAAATAAAATGAATGATTTGCTTTTGACAGGTATTTTATCGTCGTAAGTATGATTTAAATGAATTCGCGATGATTTTTATTAATCAAGACCAAATATTTGAAGTCATTCTGCACATTTCTGACAAAAAATAAGACACTGAAATTACATATAATACGGAAAGAACGAACAATTTCTCTCTTCTATATAATTGCTACCCATACATATTTAGTGAAGCTACAACCTTTTCTGGGCGTCAGATTTCAGTATCTGTTTCGTAATCATTTGTTTTTTTCTAATAGGCCTTTATAGTGATTAGTCTGTGATTAGAAAAATTCGAATTTTTGGGTCTATGGCATTCCAGACGCAACCATAAAAAAATCAGTGGCGCTACAACCTCTTTCAGTCTGGGCCTCAGATTTTTGAATCTGTCCTATGAACACACGCAACCTATTCATAAACGACATAAGTGTCATTGCACTATTCTTAAGTATCTATCAAATTATTTTAAATGTCTGATGAGACACGTAACCAACAAATATTGATGGTTTGTACTTTCCAATTAATGATAAGATGTATCTTATCATCTATAGATAATTTTATTTAATTAACAAAAACACATGTACCAAAACGTACCTCAGATGTATTTGTATCCATTTTCGTCATTAAGATGTCCTGTGAAACATGGTGTAACGGTTGTAGATCCTTACAAACGTTGGATAAAACAAAAAACGTGTCGATTATTGAGTGGCGGAGAGTTTATTGCCAGCTCTTCCTTCGTTCTACGCCCTTGATTTGAGAACTGGCACTGAATGTACAAGCATAAAGAATAAAGTTAGTAGCATTTCATATACGTTTATTTTTTGACGTTCATAAGTGTACATTGTGTTACCTATGTATAGAATTACATTAGTATAAAACTCATCTCTTTTTATCACAGCGTAAACACAATTTGATAGAAAGAGACGAAAGTACTTTAGTTGAGTGTAATTAGACTTGTTTTAGTTTTAACGAGTTAGCGGGTTAAAATTAACATGAGATAAGTACGAGTAAGGCGAACTCTTATCTTACGTAAGGAATATTCTTTTGACTTTTCTTGCGTAAGGAATATTTTATATCCAAGGCCCTAATTGGATTCAAAATTGCTGACTCAGCATTTCTTTTGTGTTCACCACAGTTTAAGTAATTTGTAGTAATGAAATAGCAATGTTAATGTTAAAACACAAACACTTGTACACCTAATATAAACTAGTTTTATCTTATTTGAAAATTACTCTCAAAATATTAATTAATTGCCTTTATATACTCAATGTTTTTTTCATGTATATGTCTTAAATGCTTAAACCGCTATTTTTACCACTGAAATGTTAAACGCACTGCGTTACACATAAACATATAATCACTAATAGTGACTTTGACTTTGATTCAAACAAACGGGATTTTTTAACCTCAAAATTTGAACTCGAAATATTCACATTTTTATTATATAAATAGTAATTTAAATAATTATAGGTCGTTTGATTTTTCTGTGGGATTTATATTTGGGCTATTTTTTATTGATATCCTGTGGAAAATGTAGATAAAGTAAATAAAGGTCAATGACCTTTATTCGCACAAGAGACGTTAGTTTCTAAGATCCATATTCTAAAACTTATAAGTCATAATCGCGACTTGAACGCTGTCAAACTTCATACAGAAAAAATGGTTTGGTTGTTCTTGAAACGATTTAAGTTTGATTGACATAGAATACGGGCCTTATAAGTGAATCTATTTAATGTAAGAAGTAAGATTTAACAATTTAAACGATACAAACAGAAATTTATACCAAGTGTTAATAATAAATTAAAGGAAGCCCTAAATAGAGTCATAGACAATGATTTTTTGCCAGGCAGATGTTACATCACAATAAATACGCCCTTTTAGCCCCCCGGGGCTTGTGACGCCCCGTGACGCCCCTTGTGCCACCCGTTTTAGGATAATAACGGTAATTATCTGTAGTGGTTCGCATCGCTTGCCTGCGGTAAAAAACAAACTGTCAACGGACGGTCACATCAAAAGAAATTTAAAATTGGAATGTTTTCATTATGTTTTCCTAAACACTTGCGATTTTATTGCTTTTTGTGCAATAGAATTGTTAACGAAAGTAGAACTTAGCTCTCAAAAGAACTAATCTTATCTGTAGTCAAAGTACAAGACCCCAAAATTTAAAATTCGAATCATTTTGTTTATGTTTCTGTTTTCCTAAACACTTGCGATTTTAATATTGTTGTGCAATAGATTATAGAATTGTTAACGAAACTAGAACATAGCTCTCAAAAGAACTAATCTTATCAGTACTCAAAGTATAAGACCCCAAAATTTAAAATTCGAATCATTTTGTTTACGTTTCTGTTTTCCTAAACACTTGCGATTTTATCATATTTTGTGCAATAGATTATAGAATTGTTAACGAAACTAGAACTTAGCTCTCAAAAGAACTAATCTTATCTGTAGTCAAAGTACAAGACCCCAAAATTTAAAATTCGAATCATTTTGTTTGTTTCTGTTTTCCTAAACACTTGCGATTTTATTGCTTTTTGTGCAATAGAATTGTTAACGAAACTAGAACTTAGCTCTCAAAAGAACTTATCTTATCTGTAGTCAAAGTACAAGACCCCAAAATTTAAAATTCGAATCATTTTGTTAATGTTTCTGTTTTCCTAAACACTTGCGATTTTATTGCTTTTCTGCAATAGAATTGTTAACGAAACTAGAAGTTAGCTCTCAAAAGAACTAATCTTATCAGTACTCAAAGTACCCTAAAATTTAAAATTCGAATCATTTTGTTTATGTTTCTGTTTTCCTAAACATTTGCGATTTTATCATTTTTTGTGCAATAGATTATAGAATTGTTAATAAATCTGGACTTAAAGAACTAGTCTATAATGTTTTATTGTCTTGTTTATTTGCTGTGGTTTATCACCTACCTTAATTAATTCAAATACATTTTATTTGTAGTCAAAACGGTTTATATGTGAGGTATCATGAAAATATAGGTGAAACATCTGCTTTGCCAACTATATACGTCGATATTAATTATTTAATCAATAGTTAGGATAAGAATTACTGAATCCATTTAAATATCCATAAAGTTGTGTTAGTAGATGACGTTATAGCACTAGTGGGGAAAACCGAATGAATTTTGTTTAAGACAAAGAGAAATGGGAAAAAATATAGGGTAACAAGTAAAAACCCTAAAAGGGAATAGAAACCCCATAGAAAAACTATACCATTAAAAAAAATTTAGTTAAACTTATATTATATGTCCTTATCGATATGTTATTACATATAAGTACAATATTACGACTGGTCGGATATGGATACCGAGCGTGAATTAATAGCCCTCACACACAGTTTTGATACAATTGCAACCAACGATTGTTAATATCACGTCTCGAAACTATTCAGTACGATTGTACTGAATAAAGGTGAGCGAATTTTGAACGCTTTCATTAGTCACGTAGTAACGACCAATCTCTATAGCCAAAATAAAACTAATAAATAACATTCACTATTTTAAAAAAAACTATTTAGAATATTATTTTTTATGCTAATACAGCGTCATATGTCAATATATACAAATATAATAATAAAAGAAAATTTTCATTTCTTTAGCTGTTAAACTCAAGAGCCGATGAAACTTCTTTTGCTTTGGATCATCACGTTACGGCGAGAACGAAGTCGCAGGGCACGACATGTCCTGCAGCGTGATAATGGAACGATTGTTGAATATATACTTTTAATCCTTCACAAGGTTCCTAGGTCTTTTCACTATAAAAAAAAATCATAGATCTATGTAACACAATGTTCACTTATGAACGTCAAAAAAGAAATATAGGTACATTAAATGCTTCTAATTTTACATTTACTGCCAGTTCTCAAATCAAGGGCGCAGAACGGAAGAGAAGGCAATACACTCTCCGCAACTCTTTTTAATCACAAAGTTTTTGGTTTTACAATGTTTGTAAGGAGCTGCAACCATTACACCATGTTCCACATGACATCTTAAGTAATTAAAAATACCTAATAAATAAAATTAAAAACAAAGATTTGTCCTCTATAAGCACGAGGCATTGTGAATCAGGAGCACGCACTTACATTCTCGTGTGAACAACATGCACATATTACACATTGCAAAACATTTATATTTTAATTTAATTGTTTAATTCAGAAAACAAGGTTCCATAACAATGTTAGTAAATTACAGCTTAATACCTTAAATCTAAGTGTTAGTATGTTTACATTAATTCATACCGGAATCATTCCTTTATATGATTTTCAATATAGTCTACATAAATAAATAAGAGCGGATGTATGTACTGCAATCGTGCTTCATGTCGGCGACATGATTTGTCAATGTTCAAAATGTTGACGCTTATTTAGCTAATTTCTACCATACTTATAAACCCCGTGGTTTACACAATCGAACGCTTTACATAGAACGCCGAATATTTTTTTTACTCCAAATTATTATCTAATAGGTATATAAAATCAAATTAAAATCTCGTATCACAATGTTCGTTCCCATACTCCTCCGAAACGGCTCGACTGATTTTTATGAACTTTTGTATGCATATTCAATAAGTCTGAGAATCGGCTACTATCTTTCAAACCCGTAAGTGATAAGGTGTCCACTTTTTTGGATAACATTTTTTATTTTATTATGTGGCATTAAAAAATACATACAACCCTTCATTTTCGCCCCTCTTTATCAACCCATATTTTTTACTATAGTAGATAGTTATTTTCATTGAAATAAAACTTAGAAATAAATACACGGCAAAACAACGTTTGCCGGGTCAGCTAGTTGCCTATAAAAACTGAATATTCGTTATTCTGACCACAATATTCTTGTTGATTGGCAATAAATAATGTTAAAATGGCAGGGACATTACATAGGTCGCTTTGAATTATAACTTAGGTTGAAGCCTATATTAAATTCTATGGAGGACCTAGGGTTGCCACTTCTAATCTTTATAAATATTTACACAGTCGATTAAAACGTTATCTTAATATAATAATCGTAGTTTAAAGTAGATTATTTACTGTAAATATACATTTGAAAGTTTCTTAAAGCGCTGTCAACCAAACTTAAAAACTCCTTAACTTTATAATATCATTGTATTGCCATTATTCTAAAAACAGACTTAAGTCTATAGAACAATTTTTTAACATTCCTTAAATAGAGTTTATAATAACTTTACCTTAGTAAAACTTATAGAAACTTGACACAGATGGCGGACTTATAAATACTTTACGCAGACGCTGAAGCTATAAAAACATTTATAAATAACCGATCGCTTACGATGTCAAAAGAAAATGGCGATGTTATGTAACTTACATCCAATTCCTATGAGCTGTGCGAACCCTATTTCCAGGAACTTACTATAAACTATCCTAACACTACCGCAGAAGCCATAACATTATCTTGACACGAATAATATCTTGGCAGCATAGACTATAATAGAGTACAGAGTATAGATCTTTACAGCCATCCTTGTCTAACTTATGAATGTATTTATGACGTTATGAAACGACGACTGGTGTTGTTGAATACCACGTAGGTACTATTGAAATAATATACATACGTTTTATCAGTGGAAGCACTAAAATATTTTGAAAAATCATCTATCAAAAGAAGTTCAAAACTGCGCCTAATATTTTTCATATATTTATAAATATTGAATCTATGGTAACCAGTTAAGAATTGTGTAAATTGACAGTTGACATTCAATGAAAGTTCGTATAAAAATCCGTTGGGCCCTTAATTTAAAAACAGAACACAAGTACGCTTCAAGGCGGGGATAGCCACTCCCCCTATCCCATATACCCGTCCCTCTCTTAACCTCGCACTCGTTTATCGATTTGTTTACCGGCGCGGTTTGTAATATCCCCAGCATTGGCAATTTATAGAGGAAAACGATTCTTTGAAACCCAAGTGTTGACTAAGCCGTGTTTATAAAAAACTGAATCATTGGTATCTTTGTGTAATAGTAGGACAGAAATATGTAAAGTTCTTTTTGAAGATTAATTGACTGTAATACTTTATTTCAGCATTATATTGGTTTTAAATTTAAAACATTTTTATTTAACAAAAGACAAATGGGCTGGAAGTGATATTACAGCTCATAAGCAGTCACAAAGCACGCGAGAGCATTTTCTGTTTTTTTGAAGTTATACTTCTTAGGCGCATTATGAAAAATTGATGAGAGTGAAATTTTACGATGCGCGCGCACCGTGACACAAAATTAACAGAATGAAGTTGCCCACGAAAGATTCTACGGCATTGGACATAATTTAAAAACAACATTCGAATAAAAATAGAATTTATGTTACACTTAATGTAAGAGAATAATAATAAATATTTATTTATTTAATTTTTCAAATGTAAACTGAACTTTATTTACTATAATGACTCCTTTTCCAGTCTTTGATTATTTAATTGTAATTAATTATTTGCATGCAATCAAAAACTATTTTTAATAATGCCAAAGAAGTATAACTTCTTACGCGCGTACATAAGTACACGCACCCTTTTTTTTACAATTTATGCTCTCTTGAAGGACGCTAATTCGTACTGGTTCGGAAATAGGTACCTTAATAGTATTTTTCCATCTAATTGTCTCAAGATATCTATATTGCATTTCTAAATAAATTAAAAATAAATCTGTGGCGCTACAACTTCTTTAGGTATTGGCCTGAGATTTCTGAATCTGTTTCATGATCATTTTGAAATCTAATAGGCAAGTAGTTGATCAGCCTCCAGTGCCTGACACACGCCGTTGAATTTTGGGTCTAATACATGTCGGTTTCCTCACGATGTTTTCCTTCACCGGTCGAGCAAATGTTAAATGAGCACATAGAAAGAAAATCCATTGGTGCACAGCCGGGGATTGAATCCACGACCTCAGGTATGAGAGTCGCACGCTGAAGGCACTAGGCCTACACTGATCTAAATAAATAAATCAGTTTAATCACAAGAAGCCACAAATACCTATTGATGCATGAATAGCATATCCATTTTCTAAATTAATTTTGGGAACAAAGAACACGTGTCGCTGAAGGGTACAAAATTAAGTCTTATTATTAGAGTCGCATAAATACTGTGTCGGTTTGCCAATGCAATGGATTCTAATCCACGTACCTAATACTTTTAGACAGACAAGCTTTATTTTTATTCCAGAGACAAAGTAAACATTAACCAAGAAGGTTATATTTCGGTATGATACTTATTTAAGGAATAAAATGTTACTGGCCACTTAGACTTTAGAACGAAAAAAAGTTTCTAATTAATTTACATAAATACTTTTTTTGCACAAGACGTAGGTACATCCTGCCTAAAATACCGTTCTATCAAGTGTGAAAAATTAATTCTAATTAATTAATTGTATGTATGTATACCTACTCAATTATTGATCTTATTAACTAACCTTCCCATAATAGACTCACTCCCCAAATGAAATTTAATAAGCATCAAATGTACGAGAAAATCGCTTATAAATAATAAGAAGCTATAAAAGATCTATTAGCTGTTCGCTACCGCATCCTCAGTAAACTAACATGGTCCATTAGCAGACCCCTGCGGTACTCCCTGCGGGAAATGATTGGGCTAAGTTATAAGCGTAGGGTTTTAAACAAGGAAGAAAATTGTTAGTTAATGAAGTTTTGAGACCATTGCTGGTTGACCATATTGTTTATAATATTTAAAACCTAACAATAATTAGTTCTTTATTTAAATTAGGTATGTAATTGTATTTTATTCGGCTGTGGAGATTTACGTTCTATCAGAGTGATTTCAAAATTACAAATAACTTTCTTAGTTCCAATATTAATTAACGGTATAAATAAAAAGCTTTCTTTCCGAAACGAAGGAAATCTCAATTTTACATACTATTTTATAGTGAAGAAGTATAGGTTAAATCGCTTTCGCCTGTAATACAGACAATAATATGATTGTCAGTGATTGCGCGCAAAATGAGAGATCAGGTTACGCCTCTATCCTCTCTAGTCTATGCGCAACTAATTGTTTTTGGTCTCTTGGGTCTTTTGGCATGCATTGTGTATTCTGTTACAAGAGGGTAAGGGGAAGCTATAAAAAAGGAAATAATTTAAATGTGGAGTTTTCTTTTAAGCCAATAGCTATTCAAATATGTACTAAATTGTTTAAAAAAGTTATTTTGTTATAGCGTTTTAAAACTAGTTCTTGTAAAACCTCTTTTTATAGTAATTTCGAAATTAGATTTTTGCTAACTCGGGAAAATCCTTATTAAAATATAATAGGGGGGCAAATAAGCCTACCAGACCCTCATAAAGGGCAGTCGTCGCAGCCGATGTACACCCATTTAAGTGGGTGAGTTGCCGGCCTTTGAGGAAGGAGTACACCCTAACTTTGAATAGTAGGAAGTCGTATCTCTTACGGAAGACCCCTACCGGGAGTGGATTCCACAGTTCGCTAGTTCGCAAAAGAAAGTGCCTTGTGAAACGGACTTCCAGCCATCAATGAAATTTTGCATTGATAACGAGGCAGAAGAGACCAACCTAAACAATTCTTCCGAATACTCACCATAGAACAGTTTGTAGAAAACGCAAAGAGATGCAATGTCTCTGCGTAGTAAGAGAGAATCAAGCCGATCAGTAATACGTTGGAGATTGACAATTCGAAAAGCCTGTGCCAGGTATTACTCTAAGAAGACTTGTCTATGAATGTACTATACTCTATGACAAATATTCATGTTTTTCTTACGAATCCGAATAGTAGGCAAAGCTAGCCGATTCAAGCAAATCGTTATCACCAGTGTTTGTTTTTCTTTCTCAAAGAAATATTTGAACACAATATATAGAGACATCGAATGTAAGAAATTTCAATGGATTCATTCACGAATGACAGGGGCCTGTTTTTTTGTATGCTTGATCGTCTCGGTCAATATTTGTACAGAATAAATATACATGTTACACGTGAATGTATCTATTCAACGGGAGGAAACAATATTTTTTTCTTCGGAAATATCATCATAGCTTTGTAACTGGTTTTTTCGATCGGAAGTGATTGTTTTATTGGCTCTAAAATTATACAGTTTTTCTTGACATTCCTAATACATGATAAGCGTAAATAATATTATTTTGTCTTTCGTACAAAGGTACATACAAATGTAAAGAAAAATACAATTCAAACAATTTAAGTGATGAAATTTAGTTAAGTGAAGTTAGTGTCTCCAAATTAATGAAAATATTCCAAATAAGTTATGACTTAAATGATACCAGGTCATATCAAACATATCAAAAAGACATATCAAAACGTTATCATGCAGTTCACAGATCGCTTATGCAAAATAATATATTCAATTAATATTGTTAGGAAACAATTTTCTATTATCATTGAAAGGAAATGAATACCTTCATTTATAGTTTTTTTCACTCCCATCAACACATTTGCACCCCTCGCGGTGTCAATAACTCCAAAATCTATTTGTCATGGCAGTGAAAAGCCATAAATAATATCCCAATGCAAATAGAGTGCATTGTTGCCAACAAGAAAAACAAACATTCGCGCCCTTTTCGCATGTAATTGTCTTATGTTTGCGCAGTTGGCAACAGTGGCTGTCAGCCTGACAAATCGGGAAATGCGCGGGCGGGATTTGGCGGGAAATGTTTAGATAGACAAGAGGTTCCTGAAAATTTAAAATTGGAATGCGAAAAAAAATTTGGGTGACATGAAATTCTGTAAAGAGTTTCAATATCACGTCAATACTCAAATAATAAAACTTGAATTATTGGATTTAATCTATGATGAAATCATAATAACATTTATTTAATAAATTAAGTAGATTGTTTTATCCAGATGAATAAACCAAACTGTGACCCTAATAGAAAATGAGGATATAACCAATTTGTCTGAAATCCATTTATAAAATCTCCCAAATATATTATTAATTACAGGCAACCCACAACCCATATTTTGACAAAGACATTATACGCGATAATTGAGCATAGGGGATGCATTGTGACAAATCCCGCTCCGCTGAACACTATTAGCGGCACAATAGTGATTTTTTCTAGAAATTTCCGAGTAACCATTTGTCCGAATCACAATACTTTTCGGAACTTTTTGCGGTGTGTACACGGTAAGTGCAAAATTGAGTGCGAAACGGTCGCTATGATTTGGGGCTGGAAATATTCGACGTGGTATTTACACTTTTAGTCAATATGTAATATTAAAAAAGATAGTGCCTAACTTAGTGGTTAAGGTGTTGGTTAAGGTTGGGTAAAGAAACGAGAAGACTAGACTAGAAGCTAAGACTTCCAATAGTCATAAATCTTTTCTTTCCTTTTTCGCAATTAACTATTAAATAAACATCCTGAGAAAGCAAACCAAACTTGTCGTAAACCCAAAAAGGCGGCAAATGACAACAGAAACCTGATCATATATTGGTCTATTTTAAGATTTTCTTGGTTAAAAGGTAAGATTAAATAAGGTTGTATTACCAGAACTATAAAATTCAACAAGGGAAACTATAAATTATAATGATATTTCTATCATTTGACTTGATATTGCGTCTTACACATTTATTAAACACAAAGTTTTAAGTGAAAGCAAGCAAACGCTTTACCAATTGTAAGATTCACAGAATACCATAGACCACCTTCACTTATTACAACAAAAACTTGCGAATATTTTGTGAATTTTTTGACGCGTAAACTCAAAAACCGCCGGCAAATTAAAAACTAACAATTACAGCCACCCTGAGTACTTTCTGTCAAGCAGAAATCCTTTCATTACCTTTGAAACGTGAAAACAATGCCCTTATGTCTTGTACCATAGAGGCGACATTCGTTCGTTGCAATACCTTATCTGTGGTTTTAGGATAATCTTTTGTTGACAGATTAAAAGGTGGTTCGGGTTTCGGAGAAGTCTTGAAGAAAGCGACAGTGTTGAAAGACTTGACATTGTCTTTTTCCTCTTCGGTAGTGAATTGAATGGTGAAATGGAAATGTTTTAAAGACATATAGAGATAGAGTCAGGACGAATAGGCGTGTCATTTATTTTAATTTTTTTAATATGACTATGCACATTTGTTTCACGCAAGAATTTATTTGTTTAAGATTCTTAAATATTATTATTGTATTATTATTATGTTTGCAGTAATAAAGATACTTAGGTTAAGTATTTTACGAAGAAATAAACATTTTATTTCATATCATGACTGTAAAACTTTAATGATAATAATAATAAGAACACTCTGTAGCGACCTCAAATCCAACAGTTTTCTTTCTGTGTTTTTTTTTAATATACACAAGAATATTGATAAATGAGAAAGCTTTTACACTAAATATATAACATACCAATTGATTTATTAATATTAAGTAGGTACTTAGTCCGTGTGCCTAGTTAAAATAAAGTTATTGTAATATGAGGTATTATTAATATCAATCCTAGACATAGGTATATCCTACAATTTCACAAAACTTGAGCATTACACGTCATCGCTCAAATCGAACAATAGAGATCATAGCCCCCTCGATTTGCAGGTAACACAGGTAAAAAAAACAAACGTGACAAAATGTCTGTAAACATGTACCTACGTCGAGGGCGCCAAAAAAAAATCTGCAATTCGAATCCCGAACGGCCGTAACGAATTTGAAAGGCGTTCCATTTGACGTTTCAACTGGGTGTTGCAATCGCGCAGAAAATTGCCCTTTCTTTGTGTAATTGTTAAATAAGTTATAATAAAAATATGATCGCTATTATAGCTCGATCGATTCTATTTAGATGCACTGAGCGGAAATAAACGTTTTGCTATTGCAACGTTGCAAACGATACGGCAATTATTTTGTAATAACTTGCTTTTAATGCATTTATTCATATATTAGGAGCGAGATCTTGACTTCTTTGTACCGTTAAATCGTATGTTACTTTTATACCTTTAATCAATGTCAAACAGTAATTGCGTTTAAAATAATTACTTTGTATTTTACACTACACCATACCGTTATGTAATTACTAATTAGTATGAATGAAAATTAATTATAAAGTTTAAAATGTTACTAATTTATGACTGCACCTTGTGACATTGACGCTAAAATGTTTTTATGGCTAGATGGTGCGGTCAACATATGTTGCTACATTATATAGCTAAAGAGTAAAGACAATTAATGAAAACCTTATACCTTAGGGAAAATATTACGTATCGCGGCACCAGCAATTTTGAGGCTGAGTTTTTTTTTTGACTTCCGCCGCGATACGGAATATTTACCAACCTTAGTTATAAAATTGCAAAATCTTTTGTAAAATGAAACGTCTTTAGTATATGTCAAATATTATAGGTTATGTACAAATATGTAATATTAAACTTTCTCATTTCAGGTAACCACCAAAATGTGCCTTCGGAAAGAAATATCTATCGAAAATTAGACTTAAAACTACCAAAAATGCACACGAGAAAACGTGCAACCCGGTGACTAGTTTCGGAAACGGATACGAGATGGCGCTTTTAACAAATTCGTCCGCCAGTGGGCCTACAGCTACTCCGGCGGCTCCCCAAGCGCACCACTCGACCACACCGTTACACCACTATTTCCACTACCTGAAGCAGCCCTCGCCTTTGTCCCAAAATCCCTATGCGCACCATTCTAGTGCGCATCATATGGGCATGGGTCCTGGACCTCTGGGTGGCTTAGGGCCGTTCGGACTGTCGCATCACGGGCTTGAAGCTGTTGGATTTCCTCAAGGTAAGATTTATATCATTATTTAATATACGCAGTTCAGCTTAACGGTAACATAATACGTGTTACTGACGGTAATTACGTTTTTTAATTATCATTAGTGTGCTGAGACGAAATGTACAATTAAGTAGTTAGGTATACATTAAACGTACATAGTATATATTACTAGCAATGCCCCGCGTCGTCGCGTACCGCGTTCACTCGCGTAGATACCGATCTCGTGGTAGTGGAAAGTCTACTAAGTCGAACTATAGATATATTTTTGATAGCATAAAATAATACTGTACAACATTTCTTTATCATCAATATTTTCCACGGCGCATGCAATGACAGATTTTTTATGGATAATTTTTCACACTTTGGGTTATATAATTGCATTGAAAATGTAATATAGCCTATGTTAGCAGGTTTCTAATGGTGAAAGAATTTTTGAAATAGGTCCGGCAGTTACAAACATACGTACAAAACCACAAATGTTTCCTCTTTATAATATTAGTATATAATATAATACTCGCTCTATGAAGCAAAATGGACGAAATAAATAATAAAAAACAAAATCCCACAAGGAAAACATCAGAAGAATAATTGAAAAAAGTCTTAGAAACGGAATAATCTTTATAAGAAAAAGAGGGATGGTAATTGAAATTTGACAATCGCCAACAATGTTGAGATGAATTTTCATTTGCGTGACATTTGATAATGATAAAAGTTATTTTATAATTTAATCTTACAAAGTAATGTAATACCAAAAAAAACTAAATTAAATAACCTAATGTATATATATCTTATATATAAAATTCTCGTGTCGCGGTGTTTGTAGTTAAACTCCTCCGAAACGGCTTGACCGATTCTCATGAAATTTTGTGTGCATATTGGGTATGTCTGAGAATCGGACAAAATCTATTATTCATCCCCCTAAATGCTAAGGGTAGTCCCTAATTTTTATTTTTTATTTTTATATAAACTCTTATTTTTTTATGTTACAACATACAAAAATACATACAACCCCAATTTTTCACCCCTCTACGATCAACCCAATTTTTTTATTATAGTAGATACATAGTTATTTTTATTGAACTAAAAAAAAAATTCCTAGAAATAATATACATTGCAAAACAACGTTTGCCGGGTCAGCGAGTATTATTATAATATATGACACGCTTGGACAACAAAAACTACCATTTAGTAGAATTTACATTAAACTAGCAACACAGAGCGTTGCATAATTTACGAAGCAAGAAGACATCCTTGGAAATAATCAAAACAGGGCCGCTGTAAGCCGCTTATCCACCCCCAGGTCTCCCAACCCCCCCGGGGTTGCCAGTAGCTTGTTAGTTGTTTTAATTAGTAAAGTTTGATGTTCACTTTTTACATTTATTGATATTTTTAGAAGCCTTTTCGCCGGGCAGTTTTAGCCCTAACTACTCAACTTATACCGGCTATGTTAAGTTAACGATGTGCGCAATTCATTTTCAAAGGCCGCGGTACTTCGGAACGTCACTCTTACCGTAAATTCGGACAGTGACGTCACACTGTTACGTCATTATAGTTCGATAGAACTTGATTCTCATTTTGTAAAAAAGTATATAGTTTTTGTAAATAAAGAAACAACGTGTAGTGAATAATAATAATACCAACAAAGGAGTACAGTGAAAAGGAGTAAGGAAACTCTATGCCACAAATGTTTTAGTGCTAAAGAAACTCCTAACAACATACGCCGTCATGTACAATATTAAAATAATAAGGGTTAATAACCTTCTTAAGCTAGATCACTGGAAGACGACGAGAAAATGTCTCAATAAATGTTTCGATGAAATCCAAAGCTGAAATGAAACCTCGGCTTTTCAATCAAGTTCAATAGATTCAACATTCCGACCTATAAATTTCAGTAAATCAGTAAACAAAATGTACACCATTAGACCTAAACGCCGATACACGTTTAATGCGAGAAAATAATCCTATAGCATTCTATAATCCCTGTTGCCGTCTCTGTCGCACGCATTCACGTGGCCCATTGTCCTCTCACTCCCACGAGCGAAGCCGCGTAACGATGGCAGCTGGGAATTCCTTTTTTGAATTTAATTTTTTTATTCTGTATTCTTTTTATGAGTCCTTTTGAATTTTACGGCCAGTTGCTTTTTAATCTGGCAATTTCATTGATAGTGATAGGTGAATTAATTTTTTTATTCGTTCCAACTTTAATTTTAATAAGAATGTACCCTTCCATAGTATCGAAAGTTCAATTTTAATAAGTTAAAACCGATTTTTATTTGTCTATATTGATATTAAAAACATTTCTGAATATAAGAGATGCATACAAACGAGTTCAACGCGCGCAACACTTATTACAGCTTCATAAATACTTTATAATTCTTATAATATAAAAGCGGACAAGTGCGAGTCGGATTTGTCCATATGTTGAGACATTACCCACATCTTGCTAAATAAGTATAAACGTTTCACCAGCCAAAAAGTATTTATATAAATGTATTTTTATATATTCTTGCATATAGATCGTAAAGCATTCTAGAATACATCTACCTACCGAGTTATATGGCTTTGTTTATATTTAAAGAACTATATTTCTCATTACAAAAAATATTTTTTTTATTGAGATACAGACAGACAGCAACGTGTAAAATCAGCGTTAAAATATCTTGAAGCCATATCACAGTCCATATATATTATCCTTGGTTTTCCTTTGTCAAACTAAACTAAGCGAGACAAAGTGACTATACGACGAAACTTAAAATTTGTCACACAAAATCAATGATTGGGGTCATTGACTATCCGGTGTCGTATCCCCAATCGATAATTCGGTCACCGTGTCGAATGAAGCACCTTAATACTTAAGGAATAAATCCATACATCTATACCATACACGAAGTAGCAGAGTTTGCCTAGTGACTTAAGCTTGCGGCTCTCTTCCCTGAATTCGTAGGTTCGAACCCCAGCACTAGTGGAATTTCTATGTGCGCATTTAACACTCGAAGGAAAAACCGTGAGGACAAGAGAAGTCGACGGCGTGTGTCAGGCAAAGGCTGATCACATACTTGTATTATTACAATAAAACAAATGATCACAAAACAGATACAGAAATCTGAGGGCCAGACCTAAAAGGTTGTAGCGGAACTGCTTTTTTCCTGAGGTATATAGATGTATAAAATGATCAGGATATATGTAATATTACCGCCGTGGCGTTGTTATTTATATTAAGATACAATGTTTTTGTATAAATAAGATAAAAATATTGATAATCAAATTATTTAAATTTTTAATACTCTAATTGAAAGATATAATATTAATAATACTCATAGTTTAGATAAATAGTTTGTGAATTTTGGATACATTTTTCCAAAGAACAAATTTAGACAACACAGATTATATCATCGCCATAACACATAACGCAACAGATATAGCAAAATATTTAAAAAAATCAAGCGGGAATAACTCAGCTGTCAAAATCACTTGACAGACGGACTCTTCGAATTTAAATTGTCTCTGAATCTTTGTCTACATTTTTATTGAAATCCCATACCTATTTAGATATGTTTTTGAGGTTTAGGGCTACATGCGTACCAAACTGAGTCTTTCCACGTAAAACCTGTGACCCAAATGAAATGTCAAAGTTGATAAATACCAGAAGGCATATAATTAAATTAAAGAAACGCTAGCCTTGTCTCGGTCCGTGGGGCTTCGATAATCAATGCCTTGTAACTGACCAGTAGACGGTTTGAATTACATAAAATCAATAGTGTTTTGTTACTCAACAACATATGGTTCAAAAGATATTTGCATGACTACAGACGCAAAAGGATATGGAAACTGTCTTATTTCTTGTAATATATACGCCATGCCTCCTGCTGATAGAGGACCAATCTTTGTTTTCAATTTATGAACTACTTACGATGTCATGTGGAACATGGTGTAATGGTTGCAGCTCCTTACAAACGTTGTGTAAAAAAAACTTGGCGATTAAAAGAGTGACGGAGAGTTTTTTGCCAGTTCTTCCCTTCCATTCTACGCCCTTGATTTGAGAACTGGCAGTAAATGTGAAATTTGAATTAATACAAGTATATTTCTGTTTTGACGTTCATAAGTTTACATTGTGTTACCTATACGAATTAATGATTTTGAATTATTAGGTATAGAATTTCATTTGATTATTTAATATGACTTCGAGAGCAATACAGATCATAAAAATTTTCGATACCATTTCTATATTACATACTGTCTTTAGCCACAAAATAGGCTCCAGTTTCGGTGATTGTGACCTCTTAATCAGCTCTTGTTAGTCCTAAATATATTTTTTTAAATGTAATAGAAGGCTCTTCTGATGTTTAGTGATACCGCCGCCCATAAACACTCATTACCATTGCCAGAAGGCTCGCAAGTGCGTTGCCGGCCTTTTAAGACTTGGTACGCTGGAAGGATGGTGTTCAGTTCCATATAGTGGTGGTGCGTGGAAAAAACTGCTTTAAGAAACGCTCAGTTGTGGAACGACGGACGTCGACGTGATACGGGTGGTATTTTTTATTCTGCCTTGCCGTCCGAGAATGAATGCTGCAGGTATTAGTCACCTAATATCCAGTAGCACTACAACTTTATCTGGACCTCAAATTCCATCCTTTTCTTTGATAATTTCGATGTTATAAGGTTGATCACCACGTAGTGATCAGCTTTCTGACACATTGTACTAGACTGACTAGAGGGAAAGACTCAGGTATGGGAGTAGCTTTCTAAAGTCGCCTTTAGTCTTGCTTTCTTTCTGTTTGTTGACATATAGTACTATAACAATGCCCTCCATTCAACATACATAATTTTTATATAAATAATTGAATTGTTCACTTAAGAAACTTAAATGATTTAGGAAGGTTTTAGAAAGAAATTACTAGTAAATCGTTAACGAAAAAAATAAAAAAATGTAAATAATGTATAGAAATAGTAAAAATCAAATTCCAAATAATTTTAATAAATTTTGAATACAACAATGATTACCAACACTGATTAAGTGTTTTCTATATTTTAAAAGCGTTTCTTTGTTTAAATAAACGAATTAACATTAACTTATTTAACGTAGATATATATATAATAACCATGCTCATGCTCATTTTAAACTCTGATTTAAAGCTTTCATTAAAGCGTTGAAATTGGCAAATAGATATTTAATTATAACAGTGTAATAGCTGATTTAACAAGTTTCTTCCTTTTAAATTGTGTTTATCCAGTCATAGATAAGAGAGAGAAGATAGTTATATTGTGTTGTCATAAATTAATATTTATTTCCAACACACAAGCATTATGCAGTATTCTTATCCTACATAGTAATAATAATAATTATTAAATATTGATTGTTATATTATTGATTAGATTATTATTAAAATTTACGGACGCGGAATCTGCCCTGGAATTATGGAACTTGTTGTAGCCTACAAAAGTTTATCGGTATAAGTTCAGTAATTTCAACGTGAAACTGAAATAGCTTTAGTCCTTAATATGTTAAAGTTTTAATTACCTATAAACTGAAAGTTTTTTTTAAATATTAAACGTTATATATAAACACTATTTAAAAGTCTTCACAGGTGCCATTTCCTATTGATTCACGGAAAAAGTAACCTTTAAATGTTTCTAGGACCAATTAATTGTGCAAGCAATGCATTACGCATACAAATCATATATCTTTCCCTAAAACAATAGCTTATCAATCAAACTTAATCTTTGGAAAGCTCATTAGTGGCTGACAGCTATATTTAACATACGGAGATTATGAGTAATGCTTAGTTTAGCCACAGACTAGACAAGCGTACGAATGTAGTGTTTCAGTTAGTAAACAAATACAAATTAGGATAGGACCGAAATAAATAAAGATTTGTCCTACAAACATACCTACCATTTTTATACAAGAATTATTGTATTAAGGAGAATTGACTGAAAAGTTATATAACCTCTTTGACAGTATTAAGGCACTGTATTGTTTTCTTAAATCTTGTCTTTGGCTCGCTGGAGGTATTCAAAAAAGTATGTTCTAAATTCAAAAAAAATATTCAGTTTGAATAAATATTGAAATTTCGCTGTAGTTGACTTTTTGCAATTCGAATTATCGACGTGTGAGAACAGAATTCGAATTTCAAAATAAAAGCGTCGTGTCCATAAAGTATGTATAAATCAAAAAATTAAAATTTTACGTATAAAAGAGAATTTTCAAAAGTTAATGATTCACATTTATAAAGTCCCATCACGGTTAATCGAGGTCAGGCTGTCGCACGCCGGTTAAATTAACTATCATATTTTATAACGATACCTGGAACTATATAGAGCTGTTAAGCCAGTTTTTACCAAATAATTATGCCATCAATATCTCGATTAAACTTTAAAATATTTAAAATAACATAGATCAGTGGAGCTACAACCTTTTTAGGTCTGGGCCTCAGATTTGTGTATCTGTTACACACACGGGGACAAACCTACGACCTCAGGGATGAGAGTCGCACACCAACACTGCTCCTTTAAAATATTTACCGAAAGCAAAAATATTTGTAAACTTTGGTAGTGAACATACAAACAAGTATTTTCATAGTCTGTGGCAACATAATCTACACAAAACTGGAAAAGAAAAACACTCGCCAAAATTCTAGGCAATTCATAATGTTGCGTACAGAATTTTAACATTTTCTTTATTAAATAACAGAACAAGAAACACAATTGGATACTTTAAAGTGGCTAACTAAGCCTCAAAACTAAATAAACTTTAATCAGACCTTCAGTAAAAGGAGCCAATAAAATTGGCGAAGAACTGTTAAAGTCAGTCATGCGCCATTCTGGAAATATTTTAACGGATAGCTTAAGAATATTACTCATACTTATTTGCAGCGATTTGTAAATATTATTAATAAATACAGCTTATGTTTACTAATCGGATTTACTATATGTTTGTACTTACTTTTTATTTGACTAGAAAATACGTAAAATAACCTGTAGTTTATGGCCACCATTTGCAGTTGGAAAAAGTTTTTCCAAGAACTGCTATAAAATTTTGAACACTATCAAGAATTAAACATAAAAAATTTCTGCAAATATTACAGTGTGTGGAATTAGCCTTAAAATTGGACTTGTCTAGATAATGTCTACTAAACCTTTTAGTTAATTTACTATCTTAATCCCATAGAACTAGCTACCGCTTAATAATTTCTTATCGAATGAAAGCAATAACAGCTCTATAAAAATATCTTTGAACATAAATAATTTTGAATTTATCATTTTTGAATTCCGAACGGCTACCGGCGCCCTTTGAGGTACCGCCATCTTGCGCCGCCATGTTTGTTTTTGCTTTTTTTATAAAATTTAATGCGATGCTCTTGTCAACGTCAAACTTATCTTTGACTTTATTTTAAAGGAATATTTCGCTACTTCTGATAAATTTAGTTCGCTTTTACGTAGTTGTTAATAATATGTCAAAGATGACGTTGGAATTTATTTTTTGTTAAGGCTTTTTTTGTTTTAAGGAATGTCATTTGGGTTTTTATTATAACCTGTGGTTTGTATCTGTTTTATGCAAGAGACGTCTCAATTACAGGTTCTAATTGATCAAAATTTCTAGGATATTTTCAATTTAGTGGACGGAGCATAGACTATATATGCCAATTTGTTTTTAATACTTATCTGCAGCGCCAACACAGTAATAGACAATAATAGATGTTATTTATAAAATAAAAAAATGTGTGCGTGTACTAGGTGTACACACGTAAGAAGTGAAACTTATATAAAACCTTTGTTGTACGCAGAGCCATAATTGGTTTGTTTTAAGTTTAGAGGTCCGAAACTATTTCTTTAAACACAGTAAATTTTGATACACTGCCTAGCATACAATTTACAAATTAATTGCTGCAAATTGCGATTAGCAAATTTCAAGTCGAAAATGTAATCCGTTGTCAAACTTCAAAGTTAAAAAACAATAATAGAACCAAACAGATTCATTACAACTAATTATAGTTAATGAAATTATTACAGAGAAAAAATCAACTACAGAGACGTGTAGAACTTTACTGAGAAACTTAATATTTATCAGAGTTTTTTTATATATTTAAAACTAAAATGTTACTCTCAGGAACCCTCACACTAATTGCTGAGTAAACAAACCATGTTTGTTATTGCTTTCGGCTATTTGATTCAGTGAAGCACTTGGCACCTCCCGATTTTCCGAGACCACAGACTAATGTACCGTATTTTAACGAGATTTTATATTTCGAAGTATATTTTTTTTTATCTTCCATAGATAATTATTTTAATGCAGTCTTTATATATTCAAATATATTTATTTATGTATGGAAGTATCCAAGAAACCATGGTATGAAAGTCGAGATTTCATTACAACAATAAACAGATTGAGATTTGGTCGTAATATTGCGCCGTCACCCCTAGCAAGATTTGGGATTGTTTCAAACAATCAATGTAATCACTGTCAAGCAGAAGAAGGAACGATCCACCACATTATTTTCTATTGCCAAAGTTTCCTCATTCAAAGACTTGTGCTACCAATGCATATAAGTGTGTTTCCTCCCGCCCGCCACCACTCAACGTTTTACTAAAAGACCAACATCCTATAAACCTATTTATAATTACACAAAAAATACAATTCAAACAATTTAAATGACGAAATTTAGTGAAGTGAAGTTAGTGACTCCTAAGTAATGAATATTTTCCAAATAAGTTTTGACTTAAAGGGTTATGTAACCAGGTCATAAAATTTAATAATAAAAATGTGTGCGTGTACTAGGTGTACACACGTCACAAGTGAAACTTCTTTATGACGTTATTTATCGAAAAATTATCTACTATATGCAACTTTACAGAAATTGGTTAAATAAAGTTAAATTAGAAAAAGTTTAACAAAAGGCTTTTATTATCATAGACATGAATACAAATACAATTACTACTAAGATTATTACAGAATTTCATTAATTGTAATAGAATTATTACTATCATTGTTATCGTTATTATATATTTTTATTATTAATGGCTTCGAATCTCTTTGGATCAAGCGTGGTAGGGAGAAGAAAAAGATGGCGCGTAACCGAAAAATGTGACGGTAATTTTTTTCCAACGCCGATAAAGAAGTTTGACTTCAAAAAGCAACATGTCCCGTAACCGAAAAACGTGACGATTTGCTACAAAATTTCTCCCATACGTCGATAAAGAAGTTTCACTTCAAAAAAAAAACTTCTTTTTAAACCTAGATTTTATTAAAAATTTTGACTAACAAATTGTTTTTGTTTACCTATTGTAACGACAACATTGATTGAAAATCGTTAAAGTAATTTCACTATAGACGGTCTCCAAACAAAATCTTATTGTGTTGTTATCTTAAAGTGATGACAGCTAAGTTTATTTTACACCCCAAACCGCGCGTGCCACCGCGGGGCTTATAAGCCCATCGCATAAACAAACACCCTGTGAACTTCAGGCCTGTGCACTCATGATAAACACTTCGTCACGCCTCACCGAAGTGAAAGTGTATCAATGTTTTTTATTTGATAAAAATGAAAACTAATTGTTTAAGATTTTGTCAGTTGTCATTGTCTAGACTGGCTTTGGTTATTATAAAAGTCGATTCCTCTTGTGATCGGGAATTGATTCCTCAGTTCAGAACTGGAGATTTGTGACAGGTTTGAGAAGACTGAGACATGATTGGTTATTGGTTTGTGGACTCAGTTTCCGGACTTAGACTCTCATTACAATGTGTAAGAATTGGGAGCCCTTTTAAGTAAGAAATACCTGTGTCAGGGTTCCCAGCTCTTCCATAACAAACTTAAGTATACATTCCTTAAAATATATTTATACATAATTTTTTATTAAAAACTAAGTAGTTATTTATTTACACAAATACAGTATTTACAATTTTCTTAACCTATAAAGTAATAATAAAAATAATTAAAAATAAATAAAATTAAAATTAAAACAAATTTAAAAAGTTTGGTCCCTGTGGCAGTGTACCTTTAACGCTGGCAGCATTTCCTCGCTGTATTGCGAGACTTATTCTTTGAGCCAGGAAAGTGCCAGCTCTGCGGTCACCGGTACTATCTACCAGGCGCCAACTTAAATCTTTAATAAGCGCCTGTGCACTTGAACCCCACGGCCCAAGAGTCTCTACTCCAAAGGGAACAAAATTGAAGTTGGAGGAAAGACTCTTATATTTGTGCCGTTTGTTATTTTCTGCCTGCTCTGCGGCCGCGCCAGCTTTTTGGCTTGTCCGAAGGAGATGAGACGGGGCAAAGGTGTCTACACAGGTAGCATCCCATACTAGAGCCCGTCCCATTTTCCAAGGGATCAAAGACATTCCATCTGGCCGCTTGCCATCGTCTCTTGCGATGCCTGTTGGCTCCAAAATTGCTGGAAAATTGTGTATTTGTGTAAATATAACTACTTAGTTTTTAATAAAAAATTAAATGACTTTCATTTTATACATAATTTAATTACATCTTTTATTTTATTTACTTTTCAACTGTTATCAACACGCCTGAGTGCATGAGTGAGTGTGTGGGTGCAAATGTGTAAGTGTGTTTTGTGACTCACTTGTCAGTGAGTGAATGAAAAAAGTGTGTAAGTCCTGGCTAACTAAGCCTAACTCCATCCAAAAGCACAGAACACTGGGCACTTCGCAGGCTTCTCGGAGCGACCTCACAGTTCTGAGGATTTCTGCGCGTTGTTTAGCCACAGCCTCGCATTCCAGGACTACGTGGTTGACTGATTCCTCTGCGCTGAAACAGCCTCTGCACAGGGGCTGTCTGTCGCGCCTAGGACAAAAAGATGTTTATTAAGGAGACCCTTAATTGTCCCTATCATTGTATTGAAATTAGTTCTGTTTAGGTTTAGAAGTCGCTTGGTCAATTGCGAGTTAATGTGGCAGTGCCATTTTGGACTATCTTGAGTCCACGCTCTGACTGAGAGATGAATATAAGTTGTTTTGATTTTGAAAAAATGTTTAATAGTTTAAGTATTAGGTGGGCTGAGAAGTTCGTTAGAACCCTCTTTTTTTTTTGATTTGATTTTTCAATATGCCTTCGAGGGCGATACATCGATTATAACGGTTATACATGTAACAAGTACACACCAATAATATAAAACGTTTTTTAATATTGAATCACATCTCCATATTGAAATAATTTTCACCTTAAACACCCTCCTGAAAACTTTACCAAACAAATCCAAAGCATCCGCCAAATTAAAGAGTAATAGAAATTCCCTTTAAATTATGCAAATACCATTAAGAATACATCGTGTTCAATCAACCGCGGCGTCGCACCGGGACTGGGATGGAGCCAGGGCTTTTGGCACCACGTGTCGAATTCGCACGGTTGGGGCGTTGACAATACTTAAATAAACTTTCTAATAAAACATTCGGTGTTTACGACACGGTTTCGAGCGAGACATTTGTTTATACGTACTCAAATGGCAACGCATTATTCTGTCAATGTCATTTTTTTTTAAATATTTTCTTAAGTCGTAGATGTGTAGCAACTAAAGCCTGGCCAAAATATTTTTGTTCGGTCATTTATCGCGTGTCCGAAGACGTGAAAAGACAAGAGCACAGAGCTATGAATTTAATAACGCAGATTTAACTAGCCGAGTTAAACGTACATAACTAAACGAAAAACTACAAAGATCAAACTTCCTTCCTATAATATTTACAAGTATTATTTTATTACTAATTCTATATTCTAGTCTTATAATCAAGTATTATTAATTTATGTTATAGACCGGTTGCTGGGTAAAGGGACAATAAAAATTGATACTATTTTCACTCCCAATCACTTACAACAGTAATTAATTATAACTAACTAAAAAGAGTGCCTGCGTTTGTCTATATATACTCTATAAATTATAAAACATAGTCTGAGTGGGCCAATTGTTTGTACACTATTAAACAAAAAAATACCTGTTTTCACAACTTTTTTTAAACATAATTGCCCTTCACGCGACCCATTGGAAGTATTAGATTACAAATTCGGTAGGTACACAATTTTCGCATTTACAACCCCGTGTGTTAACACGCGCCTAAGTGTTTACACTTCAATGTCAATTCAAGTGTTTTTGAATAACAACGAATGATATGTTTTTATAGAGGAAGTGCTTCTAGTGCCAGCAAATCAATTTCGTATAAAGTTTTCTATACATTTATATAGAGACTGCTATAAAAGAGTTATTTCATATAAGTTTGCTTAGCCTATAGCTTAAAAAAATGCGTTTAATCATTTGACAACAATTCATTATAATGTAAGATTTGGGAACCCTTTTGAGTAAAAAAATACCTGTGTCATGGTTCCCAGCTCTTCCATAATAAACTTAATAGTAAATTCCATACTATATATGTACCTATATATCTATATATAATTTAATTACATCTTATTTATGATTTTTTTGTTTTTAAGCTTAAATACTGGTAATTTAATTAAGATAATAATGTTATTAGTATGGGATATTTCATGGGAATTTAAAATCATTTCAGATTATTTATTATAGAACCTATACAAATTGTTACTCTTTTTTTAATTCAGTTTAGAAATTAAAATTATTCGTCATTTTAAGATCCCGCCAAAACGCAAGGCAAGATGGCGTCGCACCAGGTCAAACGTCAAGTTTTTTTATGTTTATTTATTTATTTATAAAATAATCTTTTAATTTTTTTTTAAATAATTATTTATTTATTTATAAAATAATAAATCTTTAATTATCATTCTTAAATTAATACACATTAGGTTTTGATCTAAATAGTATCTGAAGTAATTAAACAAGGCACTATTAGAAAAAGACAGACGAAGACTATTTACTATGGTACATTATAATTTAACTAATCTGTGACCGTCATGTGATTAATATTTAATATTTTCTTTAAAAATTAGATATTTATTTAAAAATTAATATTTTTTCATTTTTGATTTTTTTTATTAATAGTTTAAAGTTTTTGTTCTCTATAACGCAACTGAAAGTTATGTTTTATACAGATTACTCTAAATACTTTATTTTGCATACTGTCAAATAGTATTTTCTACTATACTCCTGTTATTTGCACAGATTGCCTCAAACTTGCACCAATATTAAAGTCATACTACTAGTTCAAATAGATTTCTCTTTAAATCCCGTATTTTCCTCGTCATATCTAGCCACTAAGCAGCCATCTTGATAGTTAATTCAATTAATAATTTTGTAATTTTCGTTTTAATGCCGCGATACTTCGTGTCTTGGGTACACGCCATTAAGTTTGAGTGTAATTGAAGTTTTATATTGAAGCAAAACGAAGGCTTTACTGTATATTTAAAATTATATTCATTTGGAAATTTACCACATAGTATAACTTTATGACCACTTAACCCGGGAATAATGTGGATATTTCGCAACATTAGCTTTAATTATTATTTCCTACGTTTAAACATCAAATAATTGTTAGTGTTCATATATCTTTTTTTGGCTCTCGATCTATACTTCCTAATAGAATCAGGGTAATCGAAAAATACGTATAAATCTTCCTTTATCTCTTCTTCGTGGATATACAAAACCCATATTACAAATAGACTTTCCGGCATTAATCTAAACCCATAAATAATGGTAATGGCGTCCAAAATTAATTGCCCTCACTTATAAAGTCATTGCTTACGTCACGCGGCTCGCACGCGACCACTTAAGTTATCTGTGTGCACAGCACTTCACACTTGATAACACTTACTTGCAAAAAGTACTCGCACGAGGATTTAATAAACTTATGACATTTATTATCTATGTACCAAGAATAGCTCGATTTTCTGTAAAACTATGCTGAATAATTGAGAATAAATTTGTTTAAATTTATAATCAAACTGTATTAGAATTCAAAAATTTTCTAGACACGTTAACACTGGTGCTTAGATAAGACCTCTGTAAAACAAAAAGTTTGGCTATTAAAGAGTGGCGGAGAGTTTATTGCCAGTTCTTCTCGTTCAACGCCCTTGATTTGAGAACTGGCAGTAAATGTAAAATTAGAAGCATTTAATGTATTTTTTTTGTGTTAGGTACCTAAATTAATAAATGATTTTGACTTTTCTGCTCCTCTTGGAGTATTTTTAGCAACCTTCACGAAGTTTTTTTACGGCAAACGAACCTACACAATACAATACGATCCATGGACACCTTAATACATTAATATTTTAAACCTTTTTAAGAACAAGACCTGGGTGAATGGACTAAAGTCTTTTGCCCATACAGCCAGGTCTTGTTCTTAAAAAGGTAGGGATAAATTAATATCATCATCATCATCATAAACACCCATTGTACTGCGTTGTCTATTGTTATTATTGTCCCTTCATAACAAAATTTAGATTCAGTTCAATAAAATTAATATACCTAATACGAATAAGGTGTTTAAAATATACAAATTGCTGATAATTCAACTCTTGATAAATTAAATAAGACCGGAAACGATAAAATTAATCTTAGATGTTCACACTGAGTATAGATAATATTGTTTCAAGTTTCCTTCGTAAGAAATTATATTTTAATTTCCTTAAAAGATTTCATTGAATTTTCCCGTGTTGCATAGAGCAGATAACAATCACGTTGCAATTAATAAGTCGTACTAAAGTATAGTTACGTTCTTGCAAGGACCTACACTGAGTCTTGGTTCTTTACAAACTTTTTTGTGTGGTTGTGGTGGAAAAAAGTGGAATGTTTTTTGCTATTTAGAAATAGAGTTGTAGATATTATAACAACGCAAACAATATGTCGTCCAAGAAATTTCTCCGAGAGCTTTCGCAGGAGTAACTTCTAGCTTCTAAAATTAAATAATAACCGTTACTGAATTCATATTATATACGAAAGAGGTTATAACGTATTTTTACTTTAACAATACTCCATCCGTTGGGGTATTAGCAAAATTTTAAAGGTGGAGAAACAGCCTCTTATATTTAAAAAGATAAAATTCAAGAGCAATGTTGTCCTAGTGGCTCAAGCGTGCTACTCTCATACCTGAGGTCGTAGGTTCGATCCCCGGCTGTGCACCAATAGACTCTCTTTCTATGTGCGCATTAAACATTTGCTTGAACGGTGGCGGAAAACATCGTGAGGAAACCGACATGTCTTAGACCCAAAAAGTCGACGGCGTGTGTCAGGCACTGGAGGCTGATCACCTACTTGCCTATTAGATTTAAAAATGATCATGAAACAGATTCAGATCGGGTCTTGGCCTCAGAATCCAAGACCTAAAGAGGTTGTAGCGCCACTGATTTATTATTTTTATTTATATAAAATTCAAGTACCTAGTAATGTAATAGTGCTTATAATTTATATATTTTGCAGTCATATGACAATGACAGTCATTGTAATGCTGATTATACCTATATAAAGAGTGATAATAGTTTAAAAATTTAGTATGTATATTCATTACATTTATATGATAAGGATTGTATGATAACGTACAATATAAAGTAGTCATGACAACAGATCTGAACGGAGTGTCCGGATTTATCTTTGAGTACCAAAGACGTTTGGGGACTCTTAGAATAACTTATGGGGCGTATCGTGCCTCTTGGGGACATTTCGTCCCTAGTCTTACGATTTTTCTTTAAATCAAAATAATACAGTTAAATGACATCTTTATCAAGTCATGTTTGATAAATAAACTAGAACGTGTATAAAATAAGATTTTAAAGTGAAAATTATTTACATGAAATCCTCAAGAAAATTAGTAATCGGAGATATGCATACGACTTGTACGCGATATCTAAATTCTCTACAATCTAAAATCTATTACGCGAAAATTGATACGCTATTTTATAGATGCATTCCTAAGATAATCCATTCAGTGGCTACTTCCACCAAATTTGTGCAAATACACAACAGCTTTCTCAAATAAACGCCCCACAATCACACTGTAACAAACAACCAATAATTTATTAGATAAATTTCAATTTCGCAACAATTCCGTTATCACACCCCTAAGTTCCCTAAGTTTAAATATGCCATACGATACAAAACCTTAACAGAATATCATAACGTCGAATTCGTTAAGTATGAGCCGGTGTTGCCCTCCTGAAGTTATTACCCTTAGGGCAGTGTTGCAAGCACAATTTATGTGTTAACATGATTTATGAGTTGGCAACCCTCATTTCAGTGAATAGCCTGATATATTACGTTATGTGTTACCTCTTCCTAATATAATTCGGGGGAGTAAATGTATTATATGAATTAAATTTGATTAGGTATGTAATGTCTTCAGATTTTCGTCTAAGACAAACTTGACAAAAAATATACGAACCGTAATTATTACTACTTGTATTTCGATATAGGACTTGGTCGTTAAAAAATTTAATATAAGAATTTTTTCATTTTTTTATTATCACTTTTTTCGTTAAAATAAGAAAGTTACATTCAGTTTGCCTTTCCAAATTGCTAACACGATTGCCAACTTTATCAACAAAGGTTATCGATATATTATATAGATACCCAGATATCCTTTTGAAGAATAATCTGGCCAATTTAATTCTGCATCATTAAGATACTATCGTTTAAACTAATTAGTAGCAAATATCTCAAAACAATCCCTCTTTAAATCCGCGCCCTTTGTAAATTGACAGTTGACAGCCCAGCATCTTCTATGTTGCCACAAGTGAAAACCTCTTTGTGAATAGGGGTGAATTTTACATCGCAGCTGCGCTCCCCCAAAGTATTTTACACATCATTAAAATAGATGCGTCGAGCGGCTGGGGTCAAATGCTGTGAAAAACGGGAAAATAATAAGCGTTGCAACACCGGTTGTGGTGTGTTGATGTTTTAGGCACGTGGCGAGCGTTCTAATAGCTAATTTATGTATTAAATTGGTAGATTTATTCTCAAAATAATTATATTTGGTAATTTTTACCAGAATATACACGTGCACGTGCTTGGCACAGACCCCTAAAGACATTCATGTTTATGCCTAAAATCATCAAGAAAACAGATACAACAATCTGAGGCCAAGACCAAGAGCGTCAGTGGATTTTTCTTGATAAAAAAAAGATTTATCAATTATGTTTAGTGAATTTTATAACCTTTGTATCGTTAAATAATTTATTTTTTACGTTACGTACGTGACCAATGACAGAGCGTAATTTGAACATCATAAATATTTCATATGAAAATTGATAATCACTTGCTACCGTTAAGACCACCTCGCGTCTTCAGAGAAATCAGTTACCAAATCATTGGTTCCACGAGCTTAAACTTTATCGCCTCAATCAACCGCACCTTTTAGAATTATCGGCGTCGTAACCAGATCTCTACACGAATACACCATTAGGAGTCATAGACAAGCCAGCATAAACAAGCTACTAGCCCTATCAAAAATCAACCGTAAAGATAATATCAGGGCCTACGCTAAAAAAGAAAGACCGCCATGTCATGAGGATTAAGGCTCAAGCCCCCATTGTTAACAATGACAATTCAAATGCATCTGTCCCGCTCTATCCTCCTCGCTTCACAAGCGTGTAAGTGAGACGGATATATGTCTATTTATTTTCACTTTTCTATGGATAGGTAATGTGACAGTTTTCGTATGAAATGTTTGTTTGGATTTGAATGGGGTCGGTTTTGGACTAGTTTCGAATGAATGTTGTATTATTTTATTTTTAATCCGTAAGCGAGCGCGCGATTGAAAAGTCTAATAACAATTTTTCGCCCCAGCTGAGTCGAGTTGCATGTGGAATTAAATTTTGACACCGCCATTGTTGCAATGTTCAAAAATATTTTAATGTCGTACGAACATTATATACATTTAATTAAAATATCCCGTCGTCCTTTAGCTCTCTGGTGGGGTATAGAGTATGGAGTAAACCCACTTCGTATGAATTTCACTGGAGATTCCCGAGCCTTCCACACCGAATGTTCTGAATTTAAGTTCTTAGTAAAAATGTATAATGTTGCCAATAAAATTCTTCCTGCTTCCTATATTCCGACGGCTTATTTATTAGAGGAAAATTATTGAGGTGTTTAGAGATGTATTACGTGAATTCATATACGTGTTTTTTGCGAAACATCCTCTAAATTATTAAAGAAATATGTTTATAACTATAGGTCATGGTCAAATTTATGCAAAAAAAGTTTAAAATATCTTCAATCTTTTAAATTGTATTCGTAATTGATTTCTAACCTTTGTCGTATATTCTATGTAATCCCCATAGACTAGACAATCATCTATCATACATTATGTTAACAAAATGTTACCAGTTGTTAAAAACTTGATTAAACGAGTTAAGTAGTTATGATTAATTATCTATGCTTAGCTTGTCTGTGACATTGTAAAACATTTTTGGACGACAAATGAGCAGTATTTGTTTAGTTCACCATTCAGTGAACATTATTTCTATTATTTTATTGAATGATTGTATATTTACTGTACATGAATGGACGTTGGCGCATTTATTTAAGATAATTTTCCATGTGTTCTGTGCCTTTTTATTAATTTTCGTCAACCAGCTGGTCTCCTCATATTCCTTCGCTATAAGTGTTAATTACGTATAGAGAAAGAAATATCCATATTCCATAGCTCAAATCTCAGGGTTGAGCAAATGGCTCTTATTAAGTTAAGACTTCTGAACTAAGAGTCTCAGCGACCTCCAAGTAGAGTGAGACATAAAAAGAAGCAACCTTTTTAGGTCTGGGGTCAGATTTCTGTACTGTTTCATCAAACTAATTGGCAAGTAGGTGATCAGTCTGTGCCTGACACCCGCGGTCTAAGGCAAGCCGGTTTCCTCACGAAGTTTTCCTTCACCGTTCGAGCATATGTTAAATGCGCACATAGAAAGAAAGTCCATTGGTGCACAGCCGGGGATCCAATCTACGACCTAAACGATGAGATCGCTGAATCCACTAGGTCAACACTGCTCTCAGAGTGGCATCTATAGAAGACTAAACTTTCAGAATTTCATCTAAGTACAAGCCTATGCAATGTTTTAGTCCCCAGCTCAAAATATTTAATTTAAACTAACGTAAACTTTAAACCTTGATACTTAATGATTAATAATTATAAAATTACCAATGATTTTCCGGAAAATATTAAATGCGTAAATGACGTTAAAACATATAATTCAAGGCTTAATTTATCTTTTTAAATTACTCGTAATATAGGAAAAAGATTCAAGTACAATGTTTTTATGGCGTGATTCTGTAATTAATGACAGTCGTTAATTAAGACATTTTCGTATGTTTATTATCTGATTATTAATATGCATAAGTAATATATAAAAAAAAATTAATAATTACAATTAAATATACAGTATTTACGTTTTTCTTAACCTACAAATTAACATACAAATTTAAAAAGTTTGGTCCCTGTGGCAGTGTACCTTTAACGCTGGCAGCATTTCCTTGCTACAGCAATATATACTTATTCGTTGAGCAAAGATAGCACCAGCTCTGGGGTCACCGGTACTATCTACCAGGCGCCAACATAAATCTTTAATTAGCGCCTGTGCACTTGAAGCTCACGGTCCAAGAGTCTACTCCAAAGAGAACAAAATCGGAGTTTGATGAAAGAATCTTATATTTTAACAGTTTATTATTTTCCGTCTGCTCTGCGGCCGCCCCAGGGATTTTGCTTGTCCGACGGAGGTGAGACGGGGCTAACGTGTCCATACAAAGTAGCATCCCATATATAAAATTAGGGCTTCAAAGTTGCTAAAGTTTGCTCCTCAATAAAATATGTTAGTATCAACGAGATTTTGTGTCTGTTTTTAACAAATTTTATAATATGAATTAATGTTCCTTTGGCAAAATGATGGGTGACCCTATACATTTTTTGATATATGTATAAATAAAGAATGCTGTCTCCTTTATATAAAATGATTTTCAATTATCGACTAAGTGGTAATCTAGGTTTTAAAACGTATAACCTGTTTATATTCACACGGCATTAATATGCAGAAATTTAATTAAGATATTTCAAATTGCAAAACTCATAGGTTACAAAAAGTACACGTTTTTCTAGTGCTTATGTTTTTAAAAGTAATACAGTTTCCTATATGCATGTATATCATAATAATAAAATTTCGGTGGCGCTGGTGAGGAATTCAGAGGCGCGTCTTTAGTACAATTAAATTCAGATCTACTTGACGAAGACTGTAATTGAATGTTAATTAATGTTAATTCGGTGTCGAGACCCTTGGTCCGTGGGGTCCTAGAGCTATAAGGCTTTTTAAGGAATTATCAAAAAGGTTAGTCGACATCACAGGAGACCGAAGAGCTGGCAGCTTCCTCGGGCAAAGAATTATTAGTCTAGCTATTCAAAGGGGGAAAGCTGCCAGTATCTTCGGAACCTTGCCTAAAGGGACTGCTTTTAATGATATATTTTAGTAAAATATAATATTTTAAGGTCAGTTACTGTTTTTATTGTTCTTCTTTTTTGTGCACTTACTTAGATAAATTTACTTCGTAAATTGTTGTCAATTGAATAACCACATTTTTTTTATATAATTTATAATTGAATGTTTATGTATTGGCTTGGTGTATTGTCTCTGCATAAAGACAGAATTTAACGTTACGATCTAGCCTTACTTAAGACTAATAAATAATTTAAAACTAACCTAAAAAAGGAAATTTAATATTAGAAATCCAATAACACTGCTTACAGTCTCTATTAAGAAGAAGATACTCTGTTCTTTTGTACTATTTTTGTTTCCACTTACCTTAAATAAAAATATTTTCTTGTCTACAGGTGTTAATCCGCGGAAGCAGAGACGCGAGAGAACAACGTTCACTCGCGCGCAGCTTGACGTCCTAGAAGCTTTATTTGGCAAAACTCGGTACCCAGACATCTTTATGCGTGAGGAAGTCGCTCTGAAGATAAATCTGCCTGAGTCCAGGGTTCAGGTATGTGAGAATTAATTAAGACTATTTTAAGTAATGATTTTATAGTGTCTACAAGGTTGCTTAAGTAAAAATCTAGCTTTTTATTGAATAAGATTCGTTTTTTAGAGGATTTATTTAGAGGAATTAACAAATTATAAAATGAAGACCTCTGGCCGCATCTTTAGGCGATTAACTCAAATACCAAACGGATTTTTGTATAGTTTTCACCAATATCGTAATAAGCAAGGTTCTCGTATGAAAGAACGATTGCTGATGCAGTCACTGCAAATCTTACCAAAATATACGGTATCCACTTGAGACGAAGGCTATTTAGGTAGCAATCAGAATTTAGTTTAATCGCCATTGTATTGTATTGATAAAATAATATCTACTTAATTATAGAATAAAATTTACTTTAATCATAAACTAAATCAGTCTGCTCTGTTTTAAAAATTGTTTTATGCTGTAAATTTGTTAAAGCAATGAAAAATTCAACAATAATAATCAGTGGCGCTACAACCTTTTTAGCTCTGGGCCGTAGATTTCTATATATGTTTCATGATCATTTGTTAATCTAATAGGCAAGTAGGTGACGATTTCTTGTGTCTAAGGCATTTTACCTTCACCGTTCAAGTTAATGTTAGAAAGTCCATTGGTGCATATCCGGGGATCGAACCTACGACCTCGGGTATGAGAGTCGCGTACTTAAAGCTTAAGATAATGGTTTTACGTATTAATATGTTTTGTAGGATTTTCAATTAAGTAACTAAGTAAGTACCTACTGTAAAAATTTACATATATTAATATGTAAATTTTTACATATATTAATATGTAAATTTTTACAGTACTTAATTTTTATTAATTTTAATCCGCGTATTAATATGTTGCAATTATATTTATTGATCGGTATTTATAAATTCGGTAGTGAACGGTTACACGAAAGTATTTAAATCATTATAAACTACTAATATTACTTTAATGGAAATCAATTAATCTAATTTAATAATCCGCTTAAATATTGTAAAGTCTTTAAGTGATTTTTATCATAATTTAGTTTAAACCAATGACGAGTGCCCAAAATATTGTGACAAAAACATAATTTATACATTTATGTATTATAACTTTGATTTATGATTTAAATGCATCATAAACTTAAGAACTACCCTCCGTTAACGCCTTTCGTGCCATTTACACCAACACGAATACCGCATTAGCTGCCAATCGAATTACGTTCCAAATTTGAAATTTGAAAATCGAATCCCCCATTGTTCGCCGGAACGTTAAACATGATAACGAGATTCTTCATTTAGCTGCCAGACATCAAAGAGTGCAGACGTTGTGATCGTTAATGGTCTGATAGAAGGTTATCTGATTGTGAATATCTGTTTCTTATTTGGGGTTTTGATCGCTTTTTATTCGATTTAACTAAATAATGGAACATTTGTTAACTGTTGAATAGTTAAATACTTCAGTTCGTCAATATGCTTATTAATAATAATTATTATTATTCATGTTACACAAATAATTTTGTTTCTTGCACAAATGAACTTTGTAAGAAGTAAAAGATATAAACTTGTTTTTAAGACTTTTGAGGCGTACTTTTTATTCATTTAAAAACACACTAACTACTGCGCATAATATTATATTATTTAGTAGTAAAATTATGCTGAACAAGCGGCCACATCGAACAACTTTTGAACAAGTGCAAAAGTCATAAGCTACCTAAACAATAAATAAAAGGATAGACGAAACTACTACGAACCATAGATGGATCTAATATCTGAACTAATTACCGTAGATAATAATCCAAAGGGGACAGTAATTGGATCGTTTTGATCCAAGCATAGATAATATTAATAAGCGCTGTGTTTGTGCAACGTGCCCTTTTGCGTATATCCTCGTTAGTGGGCCCTTGACACAGATAAAAATTTGTCTATGGCATGACTTGCGCTAATTTTTATCTGTACTCAGACTCGGTCTTACCACATACATGTCAGAGCTTGTATATAGATTATACAACTTTTTTTCTGTAGGTACATAACCGTGCAATTTTAACAATAGCAATACAGAATCGGTAGTTTTACGCGTGCTTATAATACTAACTGTGGGATTACCGCCCTTGTTCGTTAGTTAATTTATGAAAAAGAGCAAAGAATCAATTCACAATGCAACAGATGCCAGACTTTCGTAATTAATTGTGATATGGTACATTCTCTGAATGCTTAGAATTATATTTGTGTACAAAGAATGATTGAAATATTTGAAAAAAGTTTGTATAAGGTTTGTATATTGTTAAAAGACGTAATACTTTTAAAATCTACTAATAATTTATGTATTGAAGTTAACGGGGTAGAGAATAGTAGGATTCGAAAAAGTGAAAAGTCAAATCATTAATTTTAATTAGGCCTATTAAAAAGGCACTTTTGAAAGTCAAAATTATAAGTTAAAAACACAGTTACTCTTTTAAAATACTTTTTACAATATTTTGTATACATTAATTTGATTATTATATGTAAAGACCATGTACCTACCTAGAATAAAAAAACTACTACTTATACTAAAATAAAATAGGCGAATGGTGTTATAAAAAATGCAGCAGATAACTAAATTATTATGTAGTTACGTGATGCTCCCAAATACACAAATGCAACTATAGATTTTACATTATTCTTTTTAAAAAAAATATAAACATATAGTCAAACAGTGTGTGAGTTACGACAGAGCTGATTTATTTAAAAAAAAAGCAAATATTAACCTATATAACTAGATTAGCAACCAGTTGATTTTGTCTAGTTCGATTGTCCTATGGAGCAGGACTAGCATGCTGTTAATATCAGATATATTAGATTACCAGATGGTAACAATAAGTAAATATAATTATAACACTGTGCTCAGTTTCTCCCTATATTTGTTATGTGTATTGTGAATTATATCGCCAACCCATTATTTGAATAAATTAATCGATCAAGTGAAATTGTAGCCAAGTGTTTTCGCCTCAAAATTATTATTGTAAGTCGAAGGCGTGTGTCAAGTATTAAGGCTGATCACCTACTTGTGTTTTTAAATAGTTATGTATATAAAAAGTAAGCCTCCATACGTGTTAAAAATAGGTTTATATATTTATTTGTCAAAGTTTAAATGCGCACATAGACGGAAAGTCCATTGGTGCAAAGCCGGGGCTCGAACCCTTAGGTTCTCGAGGCGACAACCCTTAGGTTAGGCGACTCTCAGGTTAAGACCTCAAGGATGAGAGTCGCACACTGAAGCCACTAGGCCAACACTGCTCTGTATAATATATACTATATATAAAAAATTACACTAAAAGACGAAATTTTCAGTAGAAGATCTTTTAGTCATTACCGATTATGGGATCAACTAGCGAATTTAATGTCTTTAAAAATGGAGATAAATTAGGATTAAATCATTTTTCAACTATATATTAAAGTTTCCTTTCTTCCACAGGTGTGGTTCAAGAATCGACGTGCGAAATGTCGCCAGCAGCTCCAACAACAAACCAACACTCAGATATCCAGTAAATCATCATCCAGTTCCAAAACCATATCATCCAGTAACACAATCAAAAGCAGTTCCTCATCTAAAATCTCGACATCCAAGACTTTAACCAGTTCAAGCTCGAGCTTAACCACGCCTAACTCTTCCAGCATCACAACTTCTTCCCCAAATCTCCCCATCACACCAACAACGTCAGTTAGCCCTCCGATCAATGTCATCTGCAAGAAAGAATCAGCCCCTAACTATGACACGTCACCCTTAAACAAAAACTTATCCTTACACCACTATAACTCCAACGACCTGAGGATCAGTGGAAAGGATTCGTCACCATCAGATACTCTCAACGTTCATTCTTATGGGGTCACACCGAAACAGGAGTTGTACTCGAGTCCAAAGAGGTTAGATTACTCTAGCAAAGTGGACTATTCAGAGAAAAGTTTTGGCAGTAACCTAGTTAAAGACCAGTACAGCTCGCGTCTGACCGGTAACCTGACGCCGTTAGGGTCCAACTCCTCTATAATGACCACTCCATCGCCCCCAATCACTCCTCAAAGCATCAACGGTCCAGGAAACGTGTACCACCCGGATAGCTACAACAGCTTCCACTGGCCGGGCAGCTCGGATTATATAAGGAGCTACTCGAGCTCGCATCATCACCAGGGTTATGGGCAGAGCGCGTATAACTCCCCATATTATCCTAGTCAGGTAAGAAATCTGTAACCCATGAAAATATTACATAATCATATACAGGGGAATCTCTATAACTCGAATGTCAAGGGATCATCAACTTCGAGATACATATGATGTATGTAATGCTGCTGCAGGGAATAGAAATTTTTTTCGAGTTAACGAAATTCGAGTTATGGAGATTCCGCTGCATTAGCTTTATTTATAAATAATAACGTAGCTTTTAAAGGGAGGTCCTTAAATCTTTGTCGTTTTAAATAAGTTACAAATTAAAAAGAGATATTTCAAAGAATCAAAGTATGATTTCGTTTACTAAACTTATAACTTGCTTTCAGATGGAGTATTTCAACGGTGCCTCAGTGAACCAGTCTCACGGCAGTCATCACGGCCACAACCTGACATCGAACGGCAACCAGCTCTACAACCAAGTGTCTTTCGGAAACCCCTCACCGCCGGCCGCCTGGCCTTCACACAACATCCTCTCCTCGGGCCCAGAGTCGCCAGAGAACCAATCCCAAAACTCCCCACATCTCAGCATGCTTCAAGCATCACAGATCACGAACTTTTCAAACTCTGGCAACAGTTACTTCGCGCCCGAAAAATACGGCATAAATATGGTGTAGTATATCTAGTCTTTCTCTAGGTTATTGTAAATAGGTTTTGCAAATTTATCAGAGAAATAATCGCTTTTGGCACAGTTTTCGAGCGTGTTCCTTCATTTTCATTTTAATTAAACCATTTTTTGTTCCGTACCGTTTGACTGAGGTGAAAATGCTTTCTTTAATTTGAAAGTTTAGTAACAATGCAGTATACATATCAGAATCGATGCGTCGACCAAGCCGATTGTTATTTTGATAAATTTCTCAGATACCAAGGAGATTCGTCTAAGCTGTGTAAATTTTGATTTGGACAAACTGTGATACTATCTCCCACATCTCATAAAACTGTATTCACATAATTAAGATAGTATCAAAATTTGTCCGAATTCCTTTTTACAAATCGCTCCAAGACATTACTTTACGGCTTTATATTTCAACGAATAATTTAAGGCCTAACTGGCTCAGTTTATATGTTTTGCAATTATGTACATTCCCAAGTCATATCATTTAATTAGGCTACGTCTAGTGACTATCGCAATCGCGTTATAATTGTAAATAGAGAATAAGAATTTTTATTTTTAAATGAATTTGTAAATGTGCGATTGTATATGTGAAATAGTTAAGTCACCATGGTTATGTATAGAAATGAGGTTTTAATGTTTTTTTACGTTTTCACAAAAATATCCATAAACAATAGAGGATCTTCAGATACACATAGACTCAATTAAGTTTGGCGTTTCGCGCCATTTTCTCAACAAATTCTGTACATAGCTGTGGTTATTCCTAAATTGTCGGCAGAATGCTGTGATTTACATTTCATTTTCAAATAATTGTACAGTCGGTGTAAAATAACTTATAATAGTTTTAATTTAGGTTAAATCGCAATTTGATACAAATTTTCTGTTTAATTCGAAATTTTACGGCTTTTTTCGAGAAAACTGTCAAATTAATTTATGTTACATTACACTGTAAGAAATAATGAACCGAGAGGTTATTAGATTGTGTAGAGTGTATTAATTTCGAAATAAATGATTTTGAAGTGTTCAATTACGAAATTAGTACATTTATTTACATACAATTCTTATAGGTTTTATTTATGGAGATTGTAGAATGAAATGTAATAAAATTGTAACTTATAGTACTTTTATGCTTGGACATAGATAAGTTAGGGTTAAGTACAGTTTATTGTACTAAGTTCGAGAGTCAGTGTATTTTTTTTAGTTAAGTTGTATTGATTATTATTAATTGATAGCTATTGAAATATTGAATCCGAATATATGCATATAAAATACAGTATTGTGTTTAATTTATTAATTCTTAGTGATTTTACCTGCGAATGCGTCTGTTCAGCCATTTTAACTATAGATACGTAACCAAAGTTAGGTACGTAGATTATTAATACATATTATTATTTAAACTCTGTAGGTAATATACCTATGTAACACTGAAAATTTTTAGAAAATGAAAAATGGCTAAATGTAGTAAGTTTCCAGTACTTTTAATGTTTTTCGAAGTAATCTCCGTTCCTCTCTACACATCGTCGCATTCGATGGAACCACTGAGAAAAGCAGTGGGCCCATTCTTCCTTAGGGGTCTCTTCTATGGCATTTTCGTACGCTTTCACCGCATCTTCAAGGCTCGTAAAGCGAATACCACGAATTTTATCTTTAGTTTTGGGTTCGAAGCAATATATCCAGCTTTCATCATCTGTGCTGATATCAAATACAGCATTTGAGTCACCGCCGTTGAACTTATCTAACATTTGGCGACACCAGTCGATGCGAAGGTGTTTCTGGTCGTCGGTTAAAGTATGGGGAATCCATCTGGTACAAAACTTCCTGACGCCTAAATGTTCGTGTAATATTTTTTGAACTTGACTCATACCATTGCCTAGGCTTGCCCGTATCTGCTGATAGGTCACTCTCTTATCTTCCTCTATCATGCGTCGCACAGCACTAATGTTATCTTCAGTTGTCGCTGTTAAAGGAAGTCTCTCACGCGGATCATCATTGTCTGCGCTTAAACTCGTTTAACCAATTGTTAATAGTGGCAAAAGATGGGACTTCATTTAGAAATGCTAATCGCAGACTATCATAGCTTTGTTGTTGAGTAAGCCCACAACGAAACTCATAATAAATCACTGACCGAAAATTTTCTCGCGTTAGGTTCTTATTCACGTGTAACAAGAGTTTTAGATTTGCCGCCAATTTACAAAAACAAATGACAGATTAATGCAATATACTATATTAGGTTACCAAAGAGTTCTTAAATTTAAATACAAATTTTTTTTTCATATCTAAGCAATGTTTCTAACTGGCCAGTTCTAAACATTTTCAGTGCTTACGTTACGTACCCACGTATCAATAAGAAATATAGAGTGTTTACAATATTCTTAACCTACAAAGTAATAACTAATAATAATTAAAATGTATAAACAGAAACTAAAATATATTTTAAAAGTGCGGTCCCTCCGCTATATTAATTTTCATTAACGAAAGATCGATTTAGCACTTTATTTCATCGGTCCTCCACTCTGCCACTTACTACCTATAGGTTTTTGTAAACTTTCTGCATCTCTGCATCTTTAATGTCCAAAAGAACTCAGGATGCGTTGGTAACAAAGTGTCAAAAGACTGCTTTTTTTACCTATAACTGTCTTAGTATGGACACGTTTGTTACCTTAGCTATCCAGGGAATCCTAAGCATCCGCCCTCAACACCACATTTCCAGAGCATCTCTTCTTCTCCTTTCAGATATAAAGGAAAATCTAATCTACTTATATCTAGTTTTATTATAAATTCTACGCATAATAAGGTTCTTCCTTCAGATTTTTCAGCTTCTATGAGAGTTTACCCCTAAAATTTCTGTAATCTAATATATAAAATTCCCGTGTCACAATGTTCCTTACCAAAGTCCTCCAAAACGGCTAGACCGGTTCTTATGAATTTTTTTTTCATATCAGCAAGTCTGAGAAACGGCTACTATCTATCTTTAAAACCCCTAAGTGAGGTAAAAATAATTTTTATTTTTAGATTTTTTTGTTTTTTTTTTTTGATACAAAAATATATACAAGCCCTAATTTTAGACTGCTATTTTTTGTTTGTTAATTAAACTCTGAGGACTTGAACTCTGAGGACTCTATACAGCGAGGAAATGCTGCCAGCGTTAAAGGTACACTGCCACAGGGACCAAACTTTTAAAATTTGTTTTCTATTTATCCATGTTTAATTATATTATTATTATTACTATGTAGGTATATTTTAAATACTGTAGGTATATTTGTTGTTTGGAAATTAAAAGAAATTTCCCAAGGCAAACACAGCATGCTACATAATATATATATATATAATATATATGCTATATAACTCGTAAGCCTTCGAAGTAATCTGAGTTTTTCCTTTAATAAAGATTTTATTTCAAACACATACCACATTCACTTACATTTGCTATGGGATACATATTCCAGTTCCTATATCATGTATGTATGTATCAATCATATTGCGAGACTCAAACAAAAACCAAGTGTCTATAGAAAATTTTAGACTAAAAACAGGAATCAGAGGAATTGTTAATTTAGTCACGGACTTCTTTTGTGCGCCAAAGATGCAAAAAGATTTTTGCGTTAAGGCTGTTATTCAGGAGTTCTAGTACCAGCGATCAAAGGTGTTGATGACTTAGGAGACTCTTTCTTTCTTTTTTTTTTAAAGTGATACGTGTTTTGGTGTTACGTGACACAGCCGCCTATGGACACTCAATGCAAGAGGGCTCGTGAGTGTGTTACCGGCCTTTTAAAAATTAGTACGCTCTTTTCCTTCAGGACCCTAAGTCGAATTGGTTCGGAAATACTTTAGTGGGCAGTTGATTCCACATACCTAGTACCGTGCGGCAAAATTTACCTAAAAAACGCTCAGTAGTAGAACGACGGACGTCGAAGTGATACTGGTGGAATTTCGTATTCTGCCTCGACATCCGATGATGAAACTCAGCTGCAGACATTACGAACAACTCGTCTGAACAATCTCTCTCAAGGCCCTACATATTGGATTGTCCGTAGCATTTATGATAGATGATACAGTACAAGCAGTGCCCATTGCTTACAATTCTTAGTTCTTTGGTTTTTGTAAGGTGTTAGGTTACATTTTTCTAGAAAACCAACTAAAATATAGCTAAAAGTATTGAAGACGACAATTGGAAAATCTGCGTTAGTCAGTGTTGCATTTTTCAAACGTTATTAAAACTTGCACTTAAGGAAAACATCGAGGTTTTAGGCGATAATTTTCGAAAATAAAATAAATTATTACTTCAATCAATATTTTGACACACTATCGTAATGGGGAATTATCTCAGGGTAAAGAAACCAGTGGCGCTACCATTTCATTTCTGGGCCTCAAACTTCTGTATTTGTATTCGTAATCATTTGTTTCTTCTAAAAGGCAAGTGGGTGATCTGTTCTGTGCCTGACACAAGCCGTCTTTTTGTGTCTTTATTCACGATGTTAACTTTAACACGAAATACTGAAGTCCATAAATATTTGGGAATTGCCACTGTCGAGGAAGACATTAAAAGATGAACCGTGCGATACAAAATGAGACTTCAGCAACACGTCAACCCCCTAGCTTCGGGCCTCTTGGAAACGACGGACAGTATGTATCGGCTGAAAAGGGCAAAACTTGCCGCAGTCTGACAGTTTACAAATTACGGAGGGAATCAAAATTATTGGATTTGCGTTCCCTAATTGCCATCATTTCCCATAAAATCTGAAAAAGAGGCTGATTGCAGATGGATTAAGAATTAAAAAAAAAAAAAAACACGATGTTTTCCTCCACAGTACGTGCTAATGCTAAATGCATTGTCGGGGTTCTTCTGTCGGTTTCACGATGTTTTCCTTCACAGCGAGTATTAAAAGTACTGCCGGAGTTTGAACCAAGCCAACACTGCTAATTGCTCTATAAGAATGCTTAACAGTAACTTACAGCTTTTTATATAATTGTAAGTAAATTAAAGAACGGTGTATCTATGATAGTGTCAGGTGTCGCAGGGCTTCTGTCGTTGACCCAGGGTCGGGTTGCAGTGATCACTAATCCTGGACTGGTATAGTTTCATGCTTTTTATAACTATCGCGTTTTACCGTATTGGTTTACGAAATACTAATCGATTGTGGGATGAAAAATCTTTTAGATTTTTGTTAAAGTACCAGAATGGAACTATTATTGAATATTTACAATTTTCTTGTCCAAAATAGTAATTAAAAATTAATAAAAATAAAATTAGAACCAATTAAAAGAGTTTGATCCCTGTGGCCAGTAGCGTAACAATACAGTGGCAGTGCTGGCAAAATGCCACGGGCCCCTGACCCAAGAGGGCCCCTGCACAAGAGATATGATGTTCTATGGATGAATGTGATTAAGTCTCCAATACGCATTGAGCTAGCGTGGGGAATACAGACCATTCCCTCTCGCCTAAGAGAGGAGGTCTATGGCCATTAGTGGGACATAGGGGAAAAGCCGGATAGTTGCCCCACTTTTCGAAAAAGCTTTATATTTTTTAAATATGAACTTGCTGAAAATTATTTAGTATGTATCTCGCAACATTGGTCTTTTATCTTCTATAAAAGCCTATTTTCGTATACATAATTAACAATGGTTTTGAATAAATACTGTTTTATTTCACCTCTCAGAAAAGGGATAGTTGCCTACTATGGCGGATAGTAGCCTAGCGTAGAAAATGCTTCAGGGGATACTTGCCTCGTGCGTTTTTATTTTGGATAGAAATAAATTTATATCAATTAGAGTAATCTTTATTATTTATTTGACAGTCTTTATAATTTACTGAGATATTTTATTAAGTACAATTTGAAATATTAAGAAACAACAGTAATTTTCTCCTTTTTCACCGGAAGTAACTGATTTAACTGCTTTAGCACCTTTCTTAGTTAATACTTTACCAATTTTATTATTGAGTTGGACACCGCTTTTATCCATGTTAAATATTTTATCTGGCTTATCCAGAAAATTATTCTCAGTTAAAATAGTTGTCAAGAGTTTGAAAAAAATTTGCAACTTCTGTTCTGTTGAGACCCTTCGCTCTTTCAATTGATAAACCCTCAGCTTGTCTCAAAGTTATATCAGGATTTTAGCCATTGAGGTCCAGCCATTTTACTCTCATTAATAAATTTGTGCTTTAATCCCAACTTTGTCTCAATTTTTGAAGGCAAGTGTTAAGCTATCTTCTGTTGATGAGGCATTTTGCTTATCTATAATAAATATATAAAACTGTGAAGTAGATATATATTTAATTTACAACAAGTTAGAGACAAAGTAAATTCGAATAAACACCAAAAAAAACAGCAAAAAAATAAAATCCGTCTTTGCTTGTTAAGAAATGTTTAGTCACTCTAGGGGCAACTATCCGCGACAGTAAGCAGGGCGACTATCCTTTTTGATGCGGATACTTGCCCTTTTTATTTGCGAAATAAATAAAAATTATTTAGCAATAAAACATGATAAACAGTGTTATTTAAACTCTAATGCATGCAAAGAAACAAAAAGTTGACTGAAACCACGATCAGTAATAAAAATATTCAATACAAATTACTTACAAATATAAATATAACGCCCGTCAAAGTTTCGGCGCGGAAGATTTTTGCTTACACGTACAAAACACTTGGGCCTATTCCGATGGCTTACGTGGCATTTAGGCCTGAAGGGCAGTCACTACTTATTGTAGTAAAGCGCCAATACAAATTATAATCTTAACATAGTTTTTTAAACACCGGGGCATGTATCCCACCGAGGCAACTATCCGGCTTTTACCCTAGATGTAATTGAGTACCTACGCTGAAAATCTCGAAATTTATTAAAATTAAATTTACTACAACGTGACGATTAGTACTGATAGGGCCCCCATCAAAAGAATTTGCCACGGGCCCCAGATGCCACTGCCTTAACTTTAACGCTGGCAGCACTTCCTCGCTGTATTGCGATACTTATTTGTTGAGCGAGGAAAGCACCAGCTCTGGGGTCACCTGTACTATCCAACAGCCACCAACCTTGCGCAGTCTGTTATTGAAGTAGGTACCTATGACCTAACAAGTATTGAAAATCAGATTTGCAAAGAGGATCATCGTAGCTCCTTTGAAAGTTCACTCTAGAAGGCAAACTCAAGCCTGGGTTGGATGCTAAGATATAAGGATTTTTCCTACGAGACTGCTAGATTTGTGAGCAGATGAAAGAAACGCTGGAAGAGCCACTTGTTAATTTTCTTTTTATTAATTATTAACAATTTTTACTAACTATGTACCTAGATTAAGAAAATTATAAATACCTACTGTATATTTTATATATTAAAGTGTATTTTAATCTTGGATTAATTAATAAAAAGATGTTTTATTAATTATGTCAAACATACTTTTTTAACATAACATGTTTATTAGAAAATTGTACGTTTTATGCCATACTATATTAATTAAATAAAACATAAGTTTTTGTAGTTTCCCTTTTAATTACGAACCTAGTGAATTAATTCAATGCTTGATTATTAAATATGAGCTGTTCTTGATATGATTTTCCCTGAGCTGTTCCTTCCCCGTATATTTCTTCACCGTAATAGGTAGTACTAATTGCGCTTAGAAGAATTAATTTGTGAAGGTATAGAATCGACTTCTTATACTTAGTTGTAGTATCTTTAATGCGCAATGAACCTGTCTGTAGACTAGAGCTTGCTGGTATTTATAAAAGAGGGCTATTTGCTCCTAGAAGGTTCTTCTTAAGTCTTCATCATTGAGCACTCAATGCCATAAAGTAGCCAAGCAATTTTAAACTTTGTGGCTGGGAAATCTAGTCCAAAAATATTGTAACTAAAGAATCAGATGTCATTTCGATACTGTTTTTAAGTTCGTAAAAACAAAGAAAGCGCCTAGCCTTATACCTTTTTTTTATTTCGTGTAGATTGTCTGAATATTATGTTTTTTTATTAAAGCGCACTTCTTGAGTTGTAAATAATGTTACATAGGAAAATTCTATACAAAAGATTTTCCACAAACTGAACTTTCCACACAAATATTTGCCAACAAATAGTGTTGCAATATGCAAGCAAACCGCCATATTGAAAATAAAAGAATGAAAAATCTTTGCTCGACTCGTTTAGACTTCTCTTAAAATTAGCTGTTTAGATGCTACGGTAAATTGTGCCTCCATACTCCGTACTACGTCCGTAGATATTCCTACAAAAATTTTATTTTACCCATCACAAGAGTGCTCCTACAACTCGATTTTTTTTGATACACGAAAATAGCCTTTATTATAATTGAATACAGTTGAATATAAAACAACTGAATTCTCTACTTACATCGTTTAAATTTGGAATACTGAAACGCGGTGGTCGCAATAATACTTGCAGCTGTATATAGTGCCTCAAAAATTATTTAACATGCTCCAATTTTAATGGCACCAAATTGAACTTTATGCATAAGACATACAGTATATTATTGCAGTAACTTAACAGCGCTTAGATCTCTTTGGTTCGAAGCAAAAGAGCGCGGTGGTACGCAATAATACTCGCAGCTGTATATAGTAAACATGTGTGGTCTCTTTCTATACAAAGGGCTAGGCCCTATCGTGCTTTCTCTTTCTATTGCGGAGTTAAGCCGCTTATCTTCTTCCCGCACGCCGCGCCTCCCTGGCTGCTGCGTGGAAGCATCCTATTCTGATGTTCGACGACAATATCCACTAAATAATATTAAGTAATCTTGACTTGAAAACAAATAATTCCTAATTTATTTATTTAAACAATATAGTGCAGTTTGCATTACTTAAATATAATTTAAATAACTTTATGTTTATAATGTTATTATGATTAAGATCACTTTTTTAATATATTTTTTTTCTTCTCTATTTACGCTTAGCTCTTTTTAAGTGCAAGCTCCCCGAAGACCCCGCTTATTAGCAATAAGACTAGCCGTGGCCTTTAGATTTACTAACGTTTTTTTTTGTGGGCAAATAAGTGTAAATAAATACCTAGATAAGTGCCTATAAGAACTATTTAGTTACAACTTAATTGCTTTTCGCTATCATAACTTATTAACTATGACGTATATTTCTGTCTTTATTTATAAACATTATTTTTTAAATATTATCTACGATAAAACATTTAATCAAAATTAATTTAGAAGCACTGGATTATCCATAGTTCAGTATAATCGTTTCAAAGGGTTATTTATATCGATACTAACCAAACCAGAATAGCCCCCCAAATATATATTACAAGAACGCGAGGCACTCTCACTCCCCTATATACCGTATACAGCCTTATATAGCCTCTTGAAAATTTGGGACGGTTTCAAAGAAAAATATGCTAAAGTCAAATTGTAAGGATCCCTTTGAGATTCTTTAATGTATAATTACGCAGTAGGTATATAGAAACCGATGTCTATGACGCGTTTACTTTCCAATATTGATTCGTCGGAAATCGAATGCCGGACCACTAAAGAAAATACCTTTGATGTAATTTTTATTAGTCAATTATAAAATATACGAATTTATTAAATTATTATTATTAATACAGTATATGAAAAAATATGTTTCTCTATGGTCAAAATATAAAATAATAAATCAATGATCATTTTTAAATCTAATAGGCAAGTAGGTGATCAGCCTCCAGTGCCTGACACACGCCGTCGACTTTTTGGGTCTAAGACATGTCGGTTTCTTCACGATGTTTTCTTTCACCGTTCGAGCGAATGTTTAATGCGCACATAGAAAGAAAGTCCATTGGTGCACAGCCGGGGATCGAACCTACAACCTCAGGTATGAGAGTCGCACGCCGAAGCCATTAGGCCAACATGGTCTCTATGGTCAAATGCATCATAATTTCACTGTCTTCAACTGTAAAATTTTCAAAATTAATTATTACCTATTAGAATTTTTGTCTATGACACATCTCAATGGCACACATTTCTAGTGTTAGATATATAGGTTTCAGATATTATATAAATATCTGTTTTCTATCTTTATTCCATTTATTGCTTTCTTTAAATAGTATATACCATATACCTTGTCTGTTTTTAGATCTTAGAGTCGATTAATAAGTGTGTGATAAAACATGTTCCTCACAAAAAAAACATAATTATTCTTTAGCTAATTAAAGCTTGTAGTACGTAGAAATGGTCAGTGAATTTTATTACATACTCAACGTGCAATGCAAATAATGTATCATGGCGGGATATTTAATAAACGCGCCGGCATGTGGCCACTTGACAGCCATTTCAAACAAATGTTCACAAGTGTACATTGATTGCGCATTGCCTCTTGTCTATGCCTCGTTGGTTTTGGCGGGAGATTTTACGTTTATTAATCTGTAGAAACTTACAAGCCCGCGTTCTATATTCAAATCTTCAGTGACTATGAAACAAAAATTATTTGACGGCGCATTTGAATTACCATTGTATCTTGAAGAAGAATTATATAAGAACTATTTTCATAACTATATACAGGTACTATCACACGTTCTATCAAGATATACAGAATATACCTATACCTATCTACCTACTGTTACACCCCCGACTTTGATTTTGTGGCAATCAGGAATTGTACGATTACTAGAGCCTTCCTACGCCCGATTGTGGTTAAAACGCTTTAACATTTATTATTGGTATATTTAAATTGATTTCTAACATTTGTAAAGTATTATAAAACCTTTTTTAATTTGAGATAATTACGATATTGCGTATCAGCAGCTCATTTCGCAACCGCGTGCAATACAAACCTGTGCACCCCACAAATCCCTCTCAGCAAGCAGCGGAGCAGAAGAAATACTTCCTTGCGCCAAATGTCCGAAATTTCCCCTCATTCAATACCTCTTATATGTTAAAGAATCCATAAATAATAGAGTTGACGTTGTTAGCCCACCCCTTGTAAACTTGTCTATGGTGCCTAATGCCTCTATTGTCTGTGGTAGCGGATTTATTATTCATTTTCCTAATACATCTGACGCGGTATTGAATGTTATTTGATATGAAGGGAAGTAATGAAAATTTAATGTTTCAATATTGATATATTAATATTAAATTGATACCATATTCCATTTGTTTTTAAGATGACAAAATCCCGTTTGGAGCTTTTTACATTAAAAGTTATGGAAAAGATTCGCTTGAGCTAAATGAACTAACTATATACCTATTCGTTTAAATCCGTTACCTCGGAGAAAACCGTAACAACGATGTTTTAAAGTGTAATAAAATACAAATTTAAACATGTTTTTAATTTAACTCAAATAACCTTTACGTAAATAGCGATTAGCGACACACAATTATTGGATTGGCAGCGAAAAACCGAGAAGGTTATTAAATTAACGTAAATTATTTATTTTGATTAAATAATGTCAACTTACAAAAATTGCATTTTTATAGTTAGGTAAGTATTCGTGTAAAGACAACGAGTCATTAAAAAGAGATGATCACCAAACAAATACAGAAACCTGAGTCCAAGACCTAAAACGTTGTAGTTTTTTACTTAATAAGGATTCCTGCGCAGTTGTACCGTTCAAAGGGTGCGTTCTACACTAAAATCTAGTCAAATGACACTTATAAGTTGTTAGAAACATACAGCACTCGCTACAGCTACTGTAATCATGGGACTCCAGATGCACCAAGTATGTAACCATAGACAAAATCTGTGTCTTGCGAACTCGAATCTATGTGTAATACTTTAGATTACATTTCCTATTTAGTAGAAAGTAAACAGGTGATTTATTTACCATTAATTTATTCTCATCCCACAGCGCAATTGAAAGATCGCAGAGGAAACTGGAACTTTATACTATATAAAGAAGTATGTATGTAATATAATATGTATGTAAGTATGGCACAGAAGTAGCTCTGTGTGAAAGCCTTCACAAAATAGTCTTTAATAATAAAATAATTCTAACAATAAATTATTTGAAAACTCGAATAGAAATACTATCCATTTTATTAGGAAAAATATATGGTGCAGAGACCTCGGGGCTAGACCTTTTAATCCGGGATTTCACAATCTTTATAGTTTCCTATAAAGAAAATTATCAATGATACGTACGCAGAAATAATATCGATTCACGTATGGGATCTCAGAAGAGATATTTGTTCGAATATACCAAAGCATCGAACTAAATTCGTGTCACATAAATTAGAAACAAAAACTTATCCAAAATTTTCCAGTTTATTAAGTATAGACTATACCTATTTTTAAATAACCTATTTTTAATCCTGCGAAAGTTGAAATCTTATTTATGGCATGGGGCGGGCCAAGGTAACATTAAAAATTGAATTTTACGACTGGCAACACAACTTATTGGCGAGTAAAATAACGAAATTATTATTCAGTGGGCGGTTTTGATATTTGCGCGATAAAAATACGAAATAGTGGAATTTAAATTGCAATGGCGGCTTACAAGCTTACATATATACATAACTAATGGTTTGTTTTTTAATTAAACTTACCTATATATATATATATATATATATATATATAATAAACTTATAGTATAGAGTCACACGCTGAAGCTACTAGGCCATCACTGCTCTGCTTAATAAATTATACTTTACTTAATAAATAGATAAGATATTTACTTACATGTTTTCGTTTATCTACAGATATTTTTTTTCTTTTCGTTCCGCTTGTCAAATACTGTCTTTGTTAGTTGCTAGTATTAATTAAAGCTCAGTTGGTCATAGACAAAATTCGTTATGAGCGATGTAAGAAATTCGGAAGAAATAAATCAAAGGTAAATTTTAAATTTAATAACTTTAATTTGAACATAAAAAATTAATTACAAATATTATTTACGCATTTTTTGAATAGATTGATAAAAATTGCAAATCAAAGGGCTGGCTCGAGCAACGGGAATTCAATTTTTCGGTATATTAGAGCAAAGAAGCGATCTTATTGCATTATTCTCGCAAATTTATGCCCAGTTTATTTCTCGCTTTTATCTATATTCTTACTTGGTACTTGATAAAAATCTCAATAAGCATTTTTTTATTAAGGTCACTTGGACTACCTTAAGTAAAATACATTTTTACCAAGAAACAATTGAAGACTTAGATTTTCACTCTATCTCCATATGTTTGGATATACAAAGCTCACATACTGCAATACTGAAGTAGTTTCATGTGTATTACGTAATGACTAGTTTTTTTTTAATATTTTATGGCCTGGCAATGAGACCTTTAGTCCGAGTGCTATTACTTATACCAGGTATATACGTTAGTACTGAGAGTATATATTAAGAATATGTGCGAGATCAGGGTGGGTAATGAATATATATTTTAAGATATAATGTGTTATATATAATTGAAAGTAAAGGAATTTAATATATTTTAACAATTAATACTGATTTTTAAACTTAAAGACGTCTGAGATTGAAGCGTGCCTAAAACCTCATGGTAAATACTATATTATATATATTACCTACTAGCTGCCCCCGCGAACTTCGTTTCTCCTTAATGTGATTTTACTTAGCCTACCTTTTTAGTAACTACCTACCAACATGGAACATTTTGCTATGCTACCCCAGAGACTGTTCGGTTTTCTGAAACGAAAACTTTTTAGGTTTTTCTGTGAATTTTTCTCTTTATAAACCTCAAGTTCAAGTTCAAAACAAAAAATTGTATCTGAAAAATAAAAATAAAAATTTAGGGGTAAAAAATTTCATAAGAATCGGTCGAGCCGTTTGGAGTATGGGAACGAATGTTGTGACACGAAAATTTTATATTTTAGAAGATAACGTTCATATGTGAAATATTGGTGATACATGATATTCTTTGTTTGTTTGTGAAAACTGAAAACATAAGAGTGAAATTGTCGGATTTGTCAATGTCAAAATTGTGAAATTTCAATAGGATGTGCAAATAGATAAAAAAACGAATATAGTGTATATATTCAGGGATGAAGCGGTAAGACATGGTTATATTTAATAGGACTTAAAATTAAGAACAAAATGAGTCAAATGACAGGCGACAAAATAACATTTCCGTGTAAGTAATGGGGTTGCCAATTCTGCTTGTTTGGTAATTTCGAGCGATTTATTAAGTTAAATTTGGAACACTTTGATGTGCGCAGATTCGAATATTCGATTACACGCAACTCGACTTTTCAATTTGCTCTCCCTCCCTGTGAGCGTAAATTTTCTAAGGTCCTATTTAAGAGCTTTGAGAGTTGAAATGTAACCTATTCGATCGATTAAAATCGTATTATATCTTAGGTTCTATACTTATTACGAAATTAACGCCATAATCAATTTTGGTTTCATATTATACCTATAAGCAGTAAGTAAATTACAAACGTTAAAGAGGTGATGCTATAACAAATAATTCAAAGTACTTAATCGTTTTAGCTCCATTTATTTATATTTAATTTTCGAATAGCAACACTCGACCATTTCCGATGTTTTGGCGCCAAGGGCGGGCGATTAGCCGCCAATCCTCTTGATTTTGAAATTCGAATGCGACCATTCTCGGTCACGTGTACTGCGTAAATAAGTGAAGCCATCTTTTGTTACATACAGAGTGCTTGAAAACTAAGATTTTTGCAAAATATACATAGGTACAATATATATAGGTATATGTATGTACCTATATGTTTTTGAATTATGATAATTGTTATTACCTTATGTTAATTTTCAGACTATAAACGTAATATTGTTGTTAGTTGCTAACCCCAATATAGTTTAAAAGATTTTTAGTAGGTACCTAAGTTATAAGCCCAACAGAACATTAAGAATTAAGATTCTACATTTACCCCTTTTTACTTCAAAACTATTTTAGAAAGTATAGCTAGATATCTATCACAATTAATATTTCTTAGTTCCTTTTCAGAATCTGCAGAGTTTACTTCTGAGTTTGTTACAATGTTCAAATAAATCAGCCTGTATAATGTCTGCTAAATACGATACGGTAATTGGAGCACTCAATTTGCGCGGCACTTGCCAGCCGCGTGCCGCGCGTCCGCCATTCAATTGTCTATGCCCTTCTCTGTACACCCCGCTCTTTATCTTTGGACCTTTCTCTATGGCTTACTCTATAATCGATGATATCTGTTTTGTATTTTTATGCCATTCATAAAGAAAACAATAGGTTATTGTAATTATGAAAAAATGCATTACCATTCCAACTTTATAAAAGTCTTAAATATTAAATAAAATACCTACTTACAATTAGTTTTTATCATGTTTTTTTGTAAACTGTCAAAACAAACAAGAGGTAACAGCAAATTAACTAATTACATTGAATAAATATGACTTAATCAAAAGGTAGATCTTAATTCAACCTTTGTGTAAGGAAATAATATTTGCAAAATAAAATCGTCATTAAAAACCTGTACCTAATATATTTATAAAATATATTTTTGGTATGAGAAAAAGGTTGAGATTCAGAAAGGAGACTTAGCGCTAACTATGACTCCATATGTCAAAATCCAATAAATGTTTTGACATTTCTTCTTAATCTCCTTTCGAAGATTGGCGACCACCATGGCTCTTTAATTTTGGATCCCACCAAACCATTGTCTAAGATTCTTCAACCAAGACGTGCGTCTGCGGCCAGGTCTCCACTCTCCAATCCAGGTCAGGTTCTGCCACTTTGCTTTGAATGATTAGTTGAAGGTGCTCGTATTTTTCCTTACCCGTCATAAGCACTTCTTTATTCTTCTGCATTCTGTCCAGCTCAGTTGTATTTCGTATAGAATGAATACGTCCCATTTATTTTAAGCATTTCATTCCAACGATTCCAGTTTTTAGACGTAGTTTCTGGCAGCGTCTAACATTCTACGGCGTAGAGTAGCACAGAGAAGACGTAACATCGCGCAATGCACGCTCTAAGTACCTAAGTTGTAAATTTAGGCGCTGGTCACAAAGTATTTTTTTTAATTTCTTTTGTCTATGTTCTATGCTCTGGTTCTATGGTCACCTTTTTCATCAATCACTGTGCCGTGCTTACTGCTTAGATATCGTATTGACGTACGTACGTACCAATGTATTAATTACTAACACCACTGAAATATTTCCGAACCAATTCGATTTAGGGACCGTCTAGAAAAGAGCGTACTAATTCTTTAAAAAATCGGCAACGTACTCGCGAGCATCCGGCATTCGTGTCCATGGGCGTCGGGTAACATAAAATCAGGTGAGCCTCCTTTGCGCCCTGTTATAAAAAAACCTTTATTTTTATTAACTTAAGAACGTATTGTAATTAATTACTTGTAAGAATAGGTAACAATAAATTCCAAAGCGGGGAATTAAAGTCGCTAAAAAATGGCAACCTTGGTTGACGTAAAGCCCTTTGAATTAAAAAAAACTCAACCTGGATTAAGGCGCACGCTCCATTGCCGATTATAATTCAGCGAAAGGTAACTTTTTTAAATTTTTTCGTCCGTAATATTTTTCGCCAGGTGTTCGTAAAATAGGCTTTAATTGGCATATCTTTCAAGGCTTAAAAAGCATTATCTGGTCTTCATTGTTGTGTTAAAGTGTAATACATAGGTCTATTGGTAGGAATGGTAGGAATTTTTTTTTAATTGCAAAGGAGACTACGCGACGCCCAAAAATAGCCAGCCATGGATATTGAACACACAATTTAATGGGTGCATTGTCAGCCTTAAAGGGAGGAGTATACTCTTTCTTTAAACAATTCTCAATATCTCCCAGGGAAAACTGGGATTGGATTCCAGAGTTCGCTAATTCACAAAAGAAAGTGTCTTGTGCAGCGGACGTCGCCGATCGTGTACGGTGTAAAATGCTCCTGACGACGTTGTTTAAGCAAATACTTAACCTCCACTTTAAGTTGACACCTTTTATAGCGTGGAATATACTAGGTATTAAGCTGTAAGCATACCTAAAGTGTAGTAGCGACACCTGCAATCTTCGACTGCAAACAGTCCGCTGACGCCCAAAATTATTCCGACCGCTTAGGATATACTTAGGTACAGCTCCTCAACTTATATTAGTAGGTTAGCTTTAAAGTATTAAAAAAATCAGTGGCGAACTTTTAAGGTCTGGGCCTATATTTGTATCTGTTTCATGATCTTTAGTCCAATCTAATAGACAAGTAGGTGATCAGCCTCCTGTGCCTAACACACGCCGTCGATTTTTTGGGTTTGGGCAAGCCAGTTACTTCACGATGTTTTCCTTCACCGTTCGACCGAATGTTAAATGCACTAAAAGAAAGTCCGTTGGTGCACAGCCGGAGATCGAACCTACGATCTCAGGGATGAAAGTCGCACGCTAAAGCCACTAGGCCAACACTGCTTTAGCTTTACATTATATATTCAATCATAGGGCAATCCAACCTTTCCGCCGTTACCTATTGGTTTGTCATAGCAGACTATCCATAATTTTAGTTAGGTTTTAGCTGATTAACATTTAATGATACCACTAATCACACTAAGTACTTAAGCGTGCATTATAATTATTATTATCAATTACGATACCATTGCTACTTTTTATAAATGACCACAGCTTATAAATAACAAATCCGTCCTGCATATTAAGCCAAGGAAGGACATCCGTTTTATTGTAAAAATAACATTAAAATCTATTTCTAACAATAAAGGGTCCGTAACTAATGCAATTAAAAAAAGTGATCCGAAATAATCTATAAAAATACAAAAGTGACCTTCCTGTGTAAAAAAGTTCAAAAAAATCTAACCTCATATTTCACAATTAAAATCGGCTACCGGTCATGACGTAGTATAGATAATAAATTTCTCTCTTAAAAAGGTCTGAAAAGGGCAGGATACCGGTCTAAAGGCGGGACGGACGTTTGTAGGGCTGTCTTAATTTATAATCTATAAAGGCAAACATATCGTAAAAATATTCGAGTTATTTTAAACTAAAATGGTTCCTTTTCAACTTTTTTTCACACCCAAATGAAAAATTATATGATATTTTATTTTCCACTTGGTTTGTTATCCATATTAAATATCGAAGTTCGCATATGTATAATTCTTATTACTACAAAGTGGAAATTTTCTCATCTACTAAATCAAATGATGGCCTAATTCTTTAACACTTTTATAATTAGAATTATGTATTAAATTCATTCGTGAACATATATGTGGCAGCCCTAATGCCTGCAAAGTTAAAAAAAAGAAATAAAATTGTTTATGGCTCTTCGCCGCCAACGCCTGGGAGTTTAAATTTAGAACTTCAAGAAGCAATGGCCGCTAGCCGCTACATTTAAATATTTGAATTAAACGTACAATCGATTCAAAACGATTCGTTTAAGCTAACATTCTTATTGCACATTATATTTTGAAAACTGATTTATTGCTCTTGGTTTAAAAGATTAAACATCTGCATCTTTATAATGTTATTAATAATATAAATTAACTCTAATGAACTGATATCAAATATCAAACTACGAAAAATATAAAAATGAAATGTTGGAAGATAGCAGAATGTATTTGTCATATGCCCATGTTCTAGATTTAATTAGACAACTAATACTTAATTATTATTGTAGCTAGATATTAATCCGAGAGTTATAATAAACACATTAACTTGTAATACCTACCTAAGCCTGAACTAAGCCTTGTCGAGGCGGAAAAAATACTAACTGCTTCAAGATTACACGCGTAATAAAACATTTTACGTCCATTGTACTGATGATGGATGACAGTCTATAAATACACCTGTGCAAATAGAAAAAATTCATTCAAGAAACGGAACTGCCATTCGGACAAAGCATATACAACCTACGGACACTTTCCCACGTTTTTTGACCATAGACATTTTTTTGTGTTTTGGTTAGACTTAGATTTGAATTAGTGTATCTGTATTACCATTGTAAAACTACGTAGACTGCATCATAAATAATATACAAAAATTTTAGGAAGATCCCATTTAATAATTAGGTAGCGTCTTTGTCGTTTCTTGAGATATAAAGCTCCGGTGATTGACATTAAATGCAATTGAAATTGTTTTAATTTAAGCATGTCATCGCTTCACTAAAGTAAGTACCGCATACCTGAATTGAAACCCGATAAAAAATTAATAAGCCGTACCAAATACCTCCCAAAAGCATATCCCACACCAAAAAATGATTGAAGAAAAAAATTATTAATCCATATCCCTGGAGGATTACACGACAAACGCATTTTAGACGTGGCCACACTGAATGACATGTTAAAATAAAAAATGCAATCTACAAAATATTGTCTATGATCGAAATTCAAAAATGTTTTATTTGACAAATTCTATAGGTGTGATTTGATCGATTCAAATGTCAGCGTCATTGCGTGCAAGTGCCGCCACCTGTCGTGAGCGTCGTGTGAATAGTCCAAGTAGATCGTATTTATCGTCGATCAATGATTTGGCGTAAATTTTCACAATACCTCGATTTATAATATTTACAGAATCTTTATTTAGGTTTGATGGAGGTAGACACACTTTATTAAAGTTATAATATTCACGCATTGTATTCTTTTTAATTCGTATATCCTATCTCATCTAGTAAGTATATAATATGATGTACTTTTAAAATTTTTCACAAAATTGTACGACGTTTTGTAAGTAAAAAATATCACAGTACCAATTTACTTACGATTAATATAGGGTTACTATTACCTACATCTTTTTATTGTAGACATACGATGCCCGCATTTAAAAGGATTATTTGGCGGCCGTGACACTTGAGCGCATTGAAAAAAGTAAAAATAAAAATAATTGAAGTAGGATTAGCTGTCAGTGTCAAAGTGTTAAATATCGAACACACACTGTCTAATTTGACAACTGAGACTGGACGAAAATCTTCGGAACGCAAAGAAAAAATTGTAATATTTGACATGTGTGTCGTATTTCTGTTATGTTTGACATTCGATTTCTAAATTGTCGCGGTTGACAGGGCGGCTTTTTATTTTAATTTGATTTTCAACAAAAGTCATGATCAAAATTTCATTATTTCATTATAGTGCACGATAACTCGTTTTGGAATTTTGTTCGGCTGATTTATCGCACGTAAGATTAAAAATTAGTGTACCTAAACCACCCACATCAAGGAACGTATATTATAAAAACACGAAGAAACTACATATACTTATTTGTTTTTAATGTTATACCTATACGTAATATTATTTATTTTTTAGCGTAGTTGCAGGTAGTCAGGTCCTACCTACTGTCTCATGTCATGAAAGCTGTATATAAAATAATGAAAAACATTCGGCGAGTTGCTTATTATTAACTAATTTGTAGCATAATTTATTTTATTTATTAAGATAGGACACATTTTTATAATGAATGAGAAGCTCCGATACCGAACCAGCCGATAAATGACTAATCAAAACAGTATTCTTATCTAAGTATCAGCTGGTAAACTTACACAGAATCCATAAAAATGCACAAAACGCATAGTCACGCACAAAAACCGTGTCATGTATCGCACAGTCGTATCGAAATTCCATAGATCGATACATAGACAATCTTGTCTACAGACAATGGTATTATTACAAAAAGCTTGGCTACTATCCCGAGGTCCGATTGAAATTAAAAAAAAGTTCCTCATAGACAACAAGGCGCGTTCAGTTTTTGAATTAAAAGTAGAGCGCTTCTAGGGTTGTCTAGGATGATAGCATAACAACAATATTTTATTGTTTTGGTCTTATAGTGTAATAACTCTTTAATGCTAATTTAATGAGGTAATGCGCTTAACTGCAATAATACCGACTTACTTTAATAGATATTATAATATACTTTTAAAAGAAAGCTATTCGACAGTTTTGCATATATTTTACATACCTAAATGTTAAAATTATATACAAATACTTACGTATTGAAAATACTATATTATTTATCAATTTGCAATATGTCCATCTTCAAAGCTTTTTAGTGGTAGGTGTTTGTTGTGCTAGACATAGTTTTATATATGAACAATCGTATCTTTAGCAACAGCTTTAACTATCTATTTAATTTAAGTTACTATTGACCAGCCCTGCAATAGACAATGCTTCGATATCACAAAAAGCCCGCGTAAAATATTTTGATATTTGACAACTGTCACGCGGCACTGATCGATATCTATTTATTCAAATATGTGACTATAATTGTATTACCTACGGTGTTTTAGTAAATATTTTTGTTATATTTTAGAGACAGCTGGAGATATAAACACCGTTGATTTATTTTGTGTTCTAAACTAGGAAACAAAACTATGTTTATGCATTCTTTATCGTTGTATTACACTTTGGATTAAGTATACATTCATAAGAGAAAAAGAAAATGTTTTTAAATTAGATTAATTAGGCGATTAATGGAGAATGAGGTATATTATTTTTAATTTTACCATTATCAATTTAACCAATAGGTACACCTTTATTTTAGGAGACATATAATGTTCAATTTTACGTTTGTATACTAAATTTACTGTTTTAAAGAAAAACTAAGGTATATTTAACTTAACTTCATCCAGTAAAGACAAAACAAAATGTTCAAAACCCTATGATACGTGGCAATAATAATATGTATCTTTATATTTAGTTTAAACCTTGTGAACATTCGTTTTTCAAATTGAATGTTCGACGTATACTTTACGTACGACTATTATTATACGTAAATTAGTTATGGAATTATCCAGTAACGATAATTGTCGTACGTACCTACCCTGTATAGTGTATAACTAGCGGGCCACGCGTCACCAGCGTCATTCCTATGAATTTCCTATGAATTCCTATTTAAAACCAAAATGACAGAAAAGAATTAAATAGTTGCGAGGAGCTCTGTGAGCTTTACCCACATTTAACCAACCAAACTTTTTGTCTTTATACCTATTATTTAGTAAGTATTAAAACGCTTACACATTTTACGGTTTTCTATAATATACTTTAGAACTAGAACATTAATCAGGACTTGAAAAGAAGCTAGCAAATCATTTTTCTGTATGAATCTTGATAGAAGACGAGATTGTGAGATACGAATTAGCTTTACCTTAACCTTAAGCTTCTTCTTGAGATCCGTATAATAAGGGGGTTGTCATTTGTCTAACAAATATTACTTAGGTGTCAAAAAGTGTTAAACAGCGTTGAAATGGTATTTAAAGATTGGCGATTGTATTGGGATTAGAACCCAAAGAGATCACATCATTCTCACTACATAAGTGATGACCAAGTTCCTGTCAGCTAATATGTATGTAATGGAGTCCCATAAGCCTCGACCGGCAAACAGTTCTGTGTCTACACGTTGAGTTATGGGTCAAAGACATCCCTGTTTCCTTAGAGTTTTTTTTTTTTGGGAAGAGCCGGGGCTTGGTGTCTGGTAACCTCCTGAGGTGGGAATCTACGGTACCCTACGCATTTATTACCGTACCAGCAGTAGATGTTACGAATGATTCCATTTGTGCACAACCGTGGTTCGAATATACGACCTCAGGGTCGATTCTGTATATTATACAGTCCAAATCTGTTATAACGTCATCGAAGGCACTACTCATATTTGGTCGTAAAAACCGATAGTCGTAACAGCCGATGACGTTGTTATTAAGTACCTAATACAATAGAATTTGGCCGGGACCTTTGATTTTGGTCAATATATCCGGTATGTTGTTCTAAACGATGTCGTCGTAAACGGTTTTAAATGTAGTTAAAGTAGTTAAAAGTTTTGGATAGTAATTTCATTATAATAAAAGAGTTGTGTCTTTCTAACCTAAGCACCTTTTTGTAATTCAAATATTGACACTTTTAGATAGAGCTATTTAATGGGCCATAGTACCCTATATTAACAATATACACTACGTTAAGGCGACCTAAATCCCATATAGTAAGAGTTGTGTTGTGTAGGCACAAAAGCCCAATAACCAACTTGCCCCATGAAAAATAGGAATGTAAGGAATGCAGAAATTAATCCGTCCGGGACTTCACATAATATTTGTTCTAGTCAATTGCCTTGAACCACTTTTAATAAACTTACTATATAGCTTAAAAGATAAATAACGCCATCTATTGACAGTAATGTAAAGAAGAGGTTTGAGTAGTGTTCCGTATTAACCAAGTTCCCAATTTCTTTGCCTTTTAAAATTCATTCCTTATGTATAACAGCTAGTACGAAAATGTGAAAGCTTAAAATTGGCGCGAAATAATATATATTCTAGCAGACATGAGTTCACGGTCAAGTTTTAAATAAATTAAAAAAAAGAAATCCCCTCAGCAACAAAATTAAATAATAATTTAAAATGTCACCAAAGGATCTCTAGAACTGCTATCGAGTGTTACATAGCAGTGTGTTGCGCTAGTGTGGCTTCCGTCCGCTCGCGGCTTCGTCTACGATCGATCCGAGCAATTTTGTCTATTTACGGCTTAATTGAATTATCTAGCTTCTTTGTGTCTACATTTCTGATATTAGAATTTCTTAACATACACATTTATATTTCTACATTTAAATTAGAGTAAATGATTCTCATTCTTGCGTTATGCATGATAAAAGTAACAAATATTTCACATTATAATCGAAAATTTAGCAGTAATTACGTCTTTTGTCGTTAGTATATCTTTTAAAATTTCGTAGGGACTGGTAAATAGCCCTTATTAATTATTTATTATAATATTAATGATTCACGATTAAATAATGTTTAAAGAAATGCAGTAGTGGAATAACTCTGATATAAGACATCTATGTGTTTCTTATTGAACTATTGTAAACTCTTGCACACTCTTTGACGGCGATAACTGCCCTCTGTCTTGTATGATATAAAAAAACATTGAAGGAAATGTTGCTTATACATCATACGCACATCTTGTTATAAAATTAAATAAGAATATAATTTTTTTAAATGTACACTTATAAAAACAAGTTCAGATTTCTAAATATTTTTTATTCATCCTTCTAAATTGTTCAGTAGCAAATTTTTTAACTTGTAATATTTTTACCATTTCGTGTGATACGGCAATACCAGTATTAAATAAAAATTCAAAAGCAAACATGGCGCGTGTTGGAAGTGTTTCTTTTATGTTAAGTTTTTTCCTTTATTCTTTATTGTTATTATGTTTTTTCACAAGCAAGGCTAGTGCAAATATTGACCTAGATGAGGACAATTGGAGACAAATTCTAGAAGGTGAATGGATGGTTGAATTGTAAGTATTTGGTACCCGGCGCAGTGCCGATTGCCGACTCTAACGTGTCAAAATTTTTGATTATTACGTTCTTACATCACGTCAGTCTCTCGTCCTTAAATTTTTATGAAAATTGCATATAATATTAAAAGATTCAAATTACTTTGAAGAATTTTTGTTTTTTTTCAATAAGTAGTCTCGGTTAGGGTTCAATAAACTCAAGCAAGGTCAGACACGGGTCCGTTTATTTAACCGTGACGATTTAGTTTTTTAATATCTAGACAGAGCTTATTGTCTACATTTTTCATCATATTTTACCTGATTAAAATTTAGATCCAAATAAGGCAGTCGAATTTGTTGATTGAGTCATGAATTTAACATTCGTGTGTGGGTTCTCTATTGCAGCAAGCAATATTTAAAAAAATCACCCACGTCAAAAATGTATAATTCGTAAGCTCTAAATGCGATGGGACTCTTATATCACATTATTGCTTTATCATATCCTGAACTGGATCCTACATGAATATTTTTGGCTTTACTTTCAGATGTGTTGAAAGTTTACAGATATCATAAAATACCAATTATGAATAACCATGTATCATTGGTAATTTGAAACATTGTTATTAATAGCTACCAATTTGTAATACAGAGAAAAGTGTAGTGTCGCTTATACATATTTAAATTCTTAAAAGCCTAGTTTAAAAGATAAATGAATGTTTATTTAAGGTGATTCTTTCTTTACTACTATTTATTTTATATATTGAAATACACATTGATTAATTTTATTATAGAAAGAACTGGGACATTGCTTAGGAACATAGCCTGATTTTGCTGTAGTTACAGACATCTGGCAACTTGCTTATTTTTAGGGTTGATTTACACTGAAACAGATGTAGAAAGTGTCTGCCCCATGCCCCATTAGGGTTTTGTGAGAACGTTTATTCATGAAATTATTGAAAATAACTAAAACAGTTAGTCCAACTTACTAATCATGTATGACATCATAGTTGAATAATTGATTCTATGAGGCAATGATTACTAATTATTATTAAGTGATGCATGATTCTGTTATTGAAAGTGATGCTCCAGTTATTGTTTTACTGTTTATACACATTGATGCACATGTGAATGTATAAATGGACATTCCTTTCTGAACTACACTAAAATCTTAACAAAAGCTTAAGATATCCATACAAGACAAATTACTACTTTTCTGCCATCCTAAAATGGTTAGTGTAAGTGTAATTTTTTTATTATAACCATTATTTTCTGTGATATATACATATACAATCTTAAAATAAACTGCCTTCATACTCTGTAGGGGTTTGTGTACAATGAGATCCCAAGTTTGCTACAGATAGTGGTAGAACTACACCAAAAAGTACTACCAGAGGTTTCAGAGTACCAGACATGTAATCTGGTATTGTACATCTAATTTTATACTTTTGTTTATAGTCATGCTCCATGGTGCCCAGCCTGCAATGCGTTATCCTCAGCATGGAAGGAGCTGTCAAATAAGGCACAGAGCAAGAAATTTTCCATGAAAGCTGCTGCAGTGGATGTAACAAAGTCACCTGGCCTAAGTGGTAGATTTGTTGTGACTGCTCTGCCAACAATATTCCAGTAAGCATATTTATTGTTGTCACATATGAATATTATTACTTTATTAGTTCATCTTATATTATTTAAATAAATAATTATAAAACATAATTAAGGGTCTAAAAACATTTTATTTTCAGCGTAAAAGACGGTGAATTCCGTCAATACAAGGGTCCTCGTGACGCAAGCTCAATGTTAGAATATGTGGAGAAAGCTCGTTGGAAGCAAACAGAAGCAGTGCCCTCCTGGAAGGCACCTGATTCAATTCAGATGGGTGTGGTCGCTCACTTCTTTAAACTCAGCCAGGCTTTGAGAGTAAGTGAATTAAGTTGTGAATATAATTATTAATATTACACAACATGAAACTAATTAAAAATATTTGCATTACAGAGCGTACACAATATGTTGATGGAAACATATGGTCTACCAACGTGGGGATCATATCTTATTTTTGCTATTGCCACAATATTTATTGGAGCGTTGCTGGGATTGGTAAGTTATAGGTTTTATTATAAAGTCAATTTCCTAATGACATGTGACATTTTGGTATGGAATACTTCTTAGGTATGAATTTAATTTGCTCGCTTTTGAACAGTATTTCTAGAGAATATTCATATAGATATTTGATGGAGACTTTTTGGTAGCGTTAATTTTTGTCTACCTCATGGTAGAGTTTTTTATGGAAAACCTTGTGTTTATTCCAATAAAATGTCCTGTCGTGAAGTTAACTCGTTAACTAAACAATTTTTATTTAACAAAAAAATCCAAAATTTATCAATCAGTATTTTGAGTAAAAAGTGTAAAACTTACAGATTCTCGTTTGTGTTATCGACCTCTTATACCCCCCTCGTCGGGCTGACAAAGTGTTTATATCCCGAGCTGAAGCTGAAAAGAGAGGAGAAGAGAAAAAGTCGGATGATGTAAGTATTTTTTTAATATTTGCCAATATATAAATTAAAAAGCTCAAATCCATATTTTAAAGTTTAAAATAAAATTCCATTATTTAAAAAAAAATCTAGCTGAAAATATTTTTCTTACCGTAACTTTTATTAACATTGGCTTAAATAGTTTTGCTGATACTTGGCATTGGTTTGCATAAGTACAGGTTGTTTAACAGTGGCGCAATACCATCTGGGGCCCGTGGCAAATTCTTTTGATGGGGTATCAGTAAAAATCGTTACGTTATACTCAGTTAATTTTAGTAATCTTCGAGATTTTCAGTGTACTCAATTAGACATTGTATATGGCCATAGGCCTCCTCTCTTAGGCGAGAGGGAATGGTTTGTAGTCCCCACGCTAGCCCAAAGCGTATTGGAGACTTCATCCATAGAACATAATCTCTTGTGCAGGGGTCTCTTGGGTCGGGGGCTGGTGGCATTTTGCCAGCCCTGCCACCCTATTGTTACGCCATTGGGTTGTTAATGTTTCGCATTTAACTTGGTTCAACAAGTTTGTCTACTTGAAGCAAACCTTTAAATGTCATCCAAACCGTTTTATTTCGTCTTAACTTTTAAACTTCGTTTCAGCTAAATTTGTAATGCCGCATCTAGTGATTAGAATATTTGCCGTTTGTTATTTTCCCTCATAATTACATAGTACATAATGTTTATTAAATTTCTCACCAGGACCTGATAAATGATGATATCGTGGATGAAGCTGAGAACGCAGATAGTGACGCCGAGAAAAATTCACCTAGTGATGTGAGTATAACTTTTTTTCTTATTTAATTTAAAAGGCCGGCAACGCACTAGCGATCCCTCTGGCATTGAAAGTGTCCATGGAACTCTTAACATAAGGCAGTCCTGCCAATTTTCCCCTGTTCTTAATAAAAAAATATGAAGTTCCCAAATGTAGTATATATTGGTATAAAATAATAAGTCTTCATTAAACTCTATTTGGTAGCCTATGTCTATCTTACTTAAAAATCTGATTAAAATAATTGCATTATTATTCAAAAATGTGTTTTAGTAAAATGTTCATTGCATTGCAAGGCGTTGGTTGCATTTTACCTGTTTTGGGTGATCAAATGTTAAGTAAGACAAGCAAAAAATAACACACCACCGTTTGCATTCTCAATTAATTTTGATTCATACATTAATTACCTTTAAAAAACCATTAACAGACGTCAGACGACGACAAAGACAAGGCAATGGGCGCGGGGGAAGGTCAGTCGGGGGAGGGGAAAGGGGACAAACAGGAGGTGCGCAAGCGCAGGTCACGGAAGGCTGACTAAATTACTTTTCAGTGAACAAATGGTTATTCATAAACATAGTATTCCAATGTTAAGTTGATTAAATATAATCATTGTTTAACTATTTGAAGGTATAATGTATGTTTATGAATATGACTAAGTATTATTGCCATTTTACATTATTTAATCATGAATTTTTTTTTCAATGAGGTTTGCAGGAATGTCTTCTATAATATTATGGTTATTTTTACTTGAAGTGAATAAATGCTATCTCTGAACTTGTCACTCAAAAAGGATTTTGTCATTCTATTTCTAATTTTTTTAAGACTTTTTACAGAATGTTAAATGGCAATGTACACTTAAGGTTTAATATTCTAAGTAGAAACTTAGCGCTAAGTATGAAACTCGTATGTCAAAAATAAAAAGTTTTTGTCATACAGCAGTCATACTTTGCTAAGTCTCGACTCTGAATCTTCCGCTCAGATGATGTAGGCAACTGTTATATTTTTGATCAATCTCAATAACTTGGCTTTTCTCACTTTTCTGTCTTAAGACTGATTTATAATTACTTTTTCATCTAGTTATTTTCTCTTGTCATTGTACATGTTTACAGATTAAGACAAAAATAAAATGTTTGTAATATTTATTGAGCGTTGAAAATTCTTTCATAAATAATTGCCTAAGAATCTAATCATATATATTTAAAATACTCTTATACTTATGACATACATGTGATTTAATAGTCTGCCTTTTGAAGGAGGTCCTTGAAAGTAGAGCTAATGTCTATTTAAAAAAAGTCTTTGATAAGCTTAGGGAGCGTTCAAGTATTACGTCACGCAATTTTTGGAGATTATTGACACCCTCCCCCACATGTAACGCGCTGTAACGTTTTTCTGTACCCAAGTATAGTAAAACGTTTCGTGACCACCTAGTGACTCTTTATATCTAAAAGTTACCATTATGTGGTGTAAAGTACTGGAAAGTCGAAAATTATATTAAAAATAACGCGTGATTCAATCCCCGCCCCGCATCGTGACGTTTTACAAAAGGACCCCCCTCCCCTCCAAAATTCGTTACGTAACACGTGAACGCTCCCTTAGTTCCTTAAAAATCCATGGAATACTTTCGTGGGACGGACGATTGTTTTTTGTATGATTTTCACTTAATATCTGTCTGTTCTATGTAATGTTTTATTTTAAAACTACTTGTTACCCATACATTTTAACATAGAATATATTTTATATTTGTATTCGATTTTTATACATACGTTGCGCTCAACATTGCATTTAACCATACATAATGAAATTTCAGAATATTTGTAATTTGAAAATAACAGATTAACTTATCGTTAATTTTATTAAATTTGACTAATTGCAAGTTCCTGGTTTGCATTTGGATGTGTTTTTCACTTTAGCACCAAAACGTAGTGTAGGTTGTGCACTTAGTATTATTAATTTAGGTTTCTTTTTCACTTTCGACTTGGTTTATGAGATTAAGAGCTCAGAAGTAAAATTCGGTGTTATTTTTATTAATGTATAAAACCAATAGCACCTTAAATTTAAATGTTTTTACAATAAAGTGTTTCAAAACTTAAATCACGTAAAGTCACTTTGAAACCCAAGTTTACGTTCTTATGCGTAATATCTTTTAATTTTCTAAAATTAATCTAATCTTTTAACGACAAACATTCCTAAGTATAGCAACTGTACTTATTGTAAATTACAAATAACTAAGGGTCCCCGCACATGGGCCACCGGCCACAACCACAAAACGCCGCCACTGGCATATTTCCTGTAATTTTCATACATTTTATGGACTCGCCGCACACGGTTGGCGCCGGTGGCGGCCACACGCTACAAATCGTCGTAGCTTGCTTCTTGTGGCTCGCACCGGCCACTAAACGCCGACACAAAAAGCCGCCACACGCCACTCGCGCGATTCCGCGCCCCTCTCTCCCTTACCTCAGTTAACCTGAAGTCGACGGTAACGCACGCACGTAGTCTGTGTTTCATATAGGTAAATAAATATGGATATAGAATTATTTATATCAGAGATACAATCCCGTCCTGCGATTTGGGATTCAAAAAGTGATAGTTTTAGTAATAGAGGAGAAAAAGTGAAGGCCTGGGAAGAAATCTCGTGTTACTGGCCAGCCTGTATTTTGTATATTTTCGAGTCCCACTATTTTCAAAGTGTGACGAAAATTGAAACCATCCCTTTTGCGAATAAAGTTTTGCAAAATGCAACAAGATTTCACAATGTCTTCTGAGAAATGAATAGAAGTGATTAATAGGCGATGTAATATTCTCCATTTGTTTGCTAGTACGCCGAAGGTACACTCAATGCAATGTCTGGCACGGCTTAACCTATAATTGAAAACTTTTTTGTCTTAGTCCAAATATTTTCCAGAATATGGCCTCATCATATTTTCACTGAGGCCAAATGCTTCATCATGTATAGTACAATGGTTGTCGATTACCGACCTGTCGTGGTGACGGGATATTTAATGTCTTTCTGTGTATCCAATAACTATGGTTTCGTCTTCTACAACAACGTCTTTATATCAAAAGTAGCGCAATTAAACCTTCTTCGTCAGAGTCCATTATGATACTGCAGGCAAGGGTTAAAAAAAGTAGCAGCCACCGACCGCAAGTGTCGACCACCGGCCACAAGTGGCTGTCGCGCGCTTCAGCTACCTTTGTAGCCGCTTCTAGCTTCTCGTGGCGGCGTTTGTGGCTGTGGCGTGTGGCCCGTGTGCGGCGACAGTAACATAACTGGCCGGTTGCCCATATTTTTGACTCAGTAGGGCTGAACTATACGTAAATAACGCTAATGTAGAACGCATATTATAAGACGAAAAGCAGAAATACGATTTTATTGTAACGTTTTAAATATAAATAGATCATTATTTTTGCTTCTCGTTAAAAATTGCCTTGTAAAAACTTATGATTGCGTAAGTGTTGCAACTAACTTGTGACTTGCTAATAAATTGTATTTATAATAATTGTTTTATTTTTGTGTACAAAATAAAAACATCGTGTAAAAATCATTTATTTATTAATATAGCTAAAGCTTACATTACATTTTTACAATTTACTAAAATATAAACTTATAGATACGTAGGAGCATACATCATGTGCCTGAAACAAAGGAATCTTATTGAAAAACAAATTCTAAGGTAAATACAGACTCGATAGATTATGAAGTTTTTGAAGTTATACTTCTTTAGGCGCGTTATGAAAAATTGATGAGAGTGAAATTTTACGATGCGCGCGCACCTGTGACACAAAATTGGGAGTGTGATTATAGCGTGCGCGATAGGAATAAGACAATCTACAAGTAAAAAGAAATAGAATATGCGTAAAGTTCGTATGCCAAGAATTTTGAGTGACCATGACATTTGTCATTTACCTTTTAAACAAATAAAGGAGTTTTGATTATTTTTTCAAAGAAATTTATTAATTTTATATTGTGCAATCTGCCAAAGCTACAACATACATCTTAGTGTTTGGTAGAGATGTTCTAAATATATAATAATATATACTTTTAACTAAATAGAATTTATGTTACACTTAATGTAAGAGAATAATAATAAATAATTATTTATTTAATTTTTCCAATGTAAACTGAACTTAATTGACTATAATGACTCCTTTTCCAGTCTTTGATTATTTAATTGTAATTAATTATTTGCATGCAATCAAAAACTATTTTTAATAATGCCAAAGAAGTATAACTTCTTACGCGCGTACATAAGTACACGCACCCTTTTTTTTTCAATTCAACATAAACCATGTTGTGGGGCATGTTAGGTATAAAATGATAAAATTCCTACAAGAATAAACTTAACCAACCTAAAAAAAATATCGGTTGTCTGTAAAGTCGGTTTACTGACGATAGTTGAACGTGACAACGTCATAAGAAAATACTGATGGAATGGTTGCATTCTTCAAAAGAAAATTTTAATTTTATTTGTTAGATAGATATTTTGTCCGGATATAGTGAAGGAAGTAAATGGAAATCACAATTGAATTGATCAAGTTACATTTATTTGTACGCATAAATACAATTGTCAATTTGTGTGTGCAAGCGAGAGCGCGGAACGAGTGATCTCGCTTGCACTTCAAGCCTTAAATGGAACGCCTCATGAGTCATGTTTTTTCGTGCGTGCAGCCGGCTCCATCGAATTATAAGACGTTGTCACGTCAAAAACAAAGGCTGGAATCCTTACATTATCCAACCAATAATTTTTGAAGTTATACTTCTTTAGGCGCGTTATGAAAAATTGATGAGAGTGAAATTTTACGATGCGCGCGCACCGTTACACAAAATTAACAGAATGAAGTTGCCCACGGAAGATGCTACGCCATTGGACATAATTTAAAAACAACATTAGAATAATAATAGAATTTATGTTACACTTGTAAGAGAATAATAATAAATATTAATTTTAGGTTATTATATTATTTAATTTTTGTATGTGTAAACTGAACTTTATTGACTATAATGACTCCTTTTCCAGTCTTTAATTATTTAATTGTAATTAATTATTTGCATGCAATCAAAAAGTATTTTTAATAATGCCAAAGAAGTATAACATCTTACGCGCGTACATAAGTACACGCACTCTTTTTTTTCTATTGATTGTACAAAATTATATGTTGCTTAACTATAAATAAATATTGTGTTATAATAAATTATATTGATTCAAATTAAACTGTATAATAATTTAAATACCTAGATGTCACTCGCGTCGTCTCTTGGCGTGTGGCTCATGATGACTCTTGCGTGAACTTTTGTCTGCGCGTTTCGCTTCACTCAAGAACCGGTCCAGACCGAACGGATCAAAGTCAGCCTCTGGTTGATTACTGCGACTCTACGATCATTAAATATAAAAATGATTATTCATTCTAAAATAAATACTAAGGAAATCCCATATTAGATACGTAATAATTGATTTCTTAGTATAAATCTTGCTACGAAGCTCAATTTTAAACTAGCAAATTAATTGAAAATACTGCTCAATAACCAAATTTTTTGTAACTGGTTTTATTTATCATGCGTTGTAAGGTCTTTAATTGTTTGAAATCGAACTTATTTAGGTGCATGAGGGTAATTTTTTACGGATGAAACATCACGAAGATGTGCAGCGTCTTTGTCGAAGAAAAGGAAGAGAGTGAGAAGGGCGAAGCTTATAGAAATTCTATTTTTTAAATTTCGTAATGAGAATTTATGAAATATTAGTATTTTATATGTTATCCATAATAATTTATTGAAATCTCAAGTGTTTTTATTATTGAAGAAATAGATTTAAAAAATTTAATTTATTATTTGTATTAATTTTCGACACTTAATATTTTAAAGACAATTAAATTCCTAACATATTTTCCTTTTTCGCTCCCTCTAAGTCTCGGAAATAAATATTAACAAGACTTAAAATTGGTTTACTAAAGAAGTTTCACATCTAACATGTGTACTTTGTACGCACGCACTTTTTTTTTAAATTATAAAAATACAAACCGGTGGTTCCGCTCGCGACGGATTCTTTTCAAACTGAACGGGGCCTGATCGAGTATTGCTACTGCTGGTGCCGGCGAATTCCTTGTCAGCTACGAAACTGTAAAACAAAAATACCTTCATATAAATTTTATATAATTCGACTTGAGGCTGCTAGTTTAGTTAAGAGGCTAGACTGTTGATTAAACGGCTAATTAAGCCAAATTAAAATCTCAAGATAAACAATCCGCCAAAATAGAGGACACCGTGAGCCATTTCTGCCAAAACTCATATTTTAGTCAAAACCAACTCCGGGGAAATAAATACAGATAATACAACTTTTTCTACAGCTATGATACTTTTTGACATTCAACACCTTTTGTCTTCAGTCACCGTGACCACGCACGCTGTAAAGCACGCGAAACGTCGGTTAAATTTAAAATTATGTAAAAAATTGTAAATTTATAATAAAACAAGTTCAAATCCGTTAAAAAAGGGTTTTTCTAAGTCTAAAAGTTATGTCAATAAAAGACAATACTAACATATATAACCAGTACTTTTCAAAGGTAATAAATATACATGTAATATTTAGACAAAAACTGTGAAGTAAGAAGTGTAAGAAAGTAATGCCCAGTTACTCCAATTTTTTGTTTTGTTTTGACATGTTACCACACATAAATACACTATTTTAAATTATGTTCATTTCATTAATTGTATACTTTATGAAAAATGATTATAGTATTGCAAGAGACGCTGTTTGCCGACTATAACACCAGAAAAGGCGCGTTCCGCTTGGCTATATAAAGTTTGAGAGAGCACAATAACAACACAGTGTTACATTATTGTTGTGCGACTCACCGTCTAGTGTTAGCGATCGTTTCTAAGTCGCCTCCATAGTTGTCGCTGTCGGCATTTCTCGAAGGCCGATAAATGTGAGAGGCGACGGCGTCACCTGATCGCCACGCTTTATCATATACGTTGTACGCTTCGTCATCACCGTAACCTGCAAAATATTTTTTTTGATTAGGTCGTGAATTATTATAAAATATTACTAATATTAATAAAAAATGGTAATTTTAGAATGAATTTATCGCATTCAACCTTCAATATTTGCCAACATTATACACTTTGGTAGTTATGATATTTAAATCATCTCGATATATAACTTAGTTTTCGAAAAACTTTAAAAATATACCTAGTAATCAACTAAACATCAACTAAAGCCCATAGATCACCATATTCAATAATTATCTAATTCCAATATTTATACAGGACAAACAGATAACCAAATTCAAAAAAGGAGGTCTCAGTAAAATAAAACAGTTGGGATGAAATTTTGTTTATCATGCAAGATTGGCAAGATAGATAAATTCAAAATATGATATTTATATAATCGAATTCGGTAATATTCTAATTATGAAATGAAATAGAGACTTTTATTGGCATATTTCATTTACATACTTTAAGAAAATTAAAGCATTGTTTTGTAGGAGAATAATGCTTTTTTTTATTATTAAAGTACAATGTGTCCCGACCAAGGACGTTTCAATTCAATTTTGTAAACATTATCTGTGGTGAGCGCGCTGGTTCCGAACCAATAGACCAATAGACTTATTCCATTTTGGCGCTATTTCGTACATTTTTGAGTAATATTTTGTTGGATAAAACTTTAGTAGCAAAAATGTCAAGCAACACCGTAGGTACCGATTAAAATTGACATTCTAGAAACAGCTACGAAACTGACGAATAGTGTTTTGCCAGAAAAATCAAGAAAAGCGTAAGACAAATGTTACCAAGACTTTATGACTTGAAAACCTATAGCCATCAGATTAAATAAAGTAGTGTATGCAACTGCATATAATTAGGTATCATATGACAGTTGCTTAAACTACTATTACGAAATGGATTAACTTATCAAAAATTTGCGACAATTCTATTAATATGTTCAAGATTCTTTGACACTTGTTTTAATTTCACAAAAATATTTTGAACACAAAAACAGGTAGACTTACCACTGTCCATCCCTTTGGAGTTGTTAAACAGCCGCTGATCGAACATTGCCTCACCACCTTGGCTCGCTTTAGCCGGAAGACCGAGCGCAATCTGCTCAGAAATATCTCGTTCTCGCTCCTTTACAAGTTTAGAACTGAAAAACATCACATAGTACTAAATCAACAGTATATTTTACAAAATATTCCATCTAAAATGTATGACAATTGAAGTAAACATAAGTGTTACAAAAAATATATTAAAAAATACAATTAAAATATTTACAAGATACAATAAGCATAATAAAGTTACCAAAAATTTTTGGTAAAAGAAAAAAAAATCTGCGAATTAGGTTTGAGAAAGGCACCCAACAATGGTTTCTCTAAAACCGATCAGCCCACTACCGAAATATCTAGTTCCGGATAAGCACCGTTCAATCGCGAAAGGTTAAAATGACATTAGCCATTACGTAAAGCATGAACATTTTTAAATAATTTTTAGAATATGAATGCTGAATTCGTACATTTAAAATGTTAAATTAATTATTTATTATTAAACATATTCCAATAGTTATAATTAATTTGAGGGAAGAGCATGCTCGAAGGAACAGCTCTGTACTGCACACCATGCGATATTTACGTTCCTATCTTCTTAGCCCGGTCATTTTAGACAATTGAAATAAAGAAAATTCCGACAAAGCGAAATTTTCGTAGAGACCTTAGGTTTACCACAAGGAATAAAGTGTCAAAAGTCCCCATCAATCCCATGTGAGCTTAGGGACTTATTCGGGGTCCAAGGTCAAAATTTTGGGTTTTTTGGATTTTTCTCGAAAACGGTAAGTTTTATCGAAAAGTACCTCAGAGTAAAGTTGTAGATCTTAAAATTCTCTATAAAAATGGTCTCTATGATTTTTTCTCTAAGACCCACTATTTCCCAGATATTGCGCTTGTAAGAATCACGTTCTACATAATATGCACACATTTCCTCACCACCTGTGAGGTAGTGTACTCGGCGCGTTTTTTTTAACGTGGTAGGCCTATTCCACGAACCTTTCTGACGTTATTTTCAGGAACAATACTTATTTAATAGTATGGAGATTATTGATATGGGTTACTGAGTTTAACTGTCGTTCAAACTTTTTTTTATTACTTTAATCTGACTCATACTCTTCATATTATTCAACTTCAACAATCATGTTTTCTTCAATTTCTTTTTGTTCTTATTCTTCTCCTTCCTGTTAATAAGCGCTTAGAAATTGTTCAAATGAAGATGAATCAGTTGTCTCTTCATCAAAATCACATGAATCTTCCTCTCTTTTATTTAATTGAACATTTGAGCAAGAGACACCTTGGCAATTGGTACACGCTGGAGAACACTGCAACCCTACTTTTTTACAGCCACATTTGGCACTACAACCTTTCTTGCAATGGCAAAAAATAGTGTTAAGAAGTTTTTCTGGAGCAGGGGGCAGTAAAGTTCGAATCGGTTCCAAAGTATTATTTATCAATTTCCAACCCCAGACTTCAGGGTTCAGTTCATTGCCTTGCCATGTCTGAACTTGATAGTATACTCGAAACAAATGTTGACTAGCAGATGCCGATGTTGGAGGAAGACAAGATAGCTGTACTTGCTTTTTGTTTCGTGTATTTTTTTACAAATGTTAAATATCTGTACGTATCTATGCAATCAATTTTTTTTGGAGCTCCATAAACCGCAAGAAGAAACCGAATTCCTTTAGTAATTAGTATTTGAGGTGAAGAATTAATTTCTGTAAATACTTTTGCGTAGTCAATCAAATCATTTTTTTTTTAAATAATTTTAATACTGAATTTTTGCCCCTTCTAAACATTTCTGACGTAGTATCGCATCCGGTCATCGCATGTAAAAATAAAATAAAGTTTTGGCATTTTGGATAAGCTGATAAACTTTTAGAAGAATATATTTCTGTCCGTTGCTGCGCCTTCCCAGGTTATACTAATAATGTATACATAAAAGAGACACGAGTAGGCATTTTTGCTTGCTTGAGTACCTAAATATGTATATACGTGGCATATGTGTGCATACTATGTAGAACATGATTCTTACAAGCGCAATATTTGGGAAATAGTGAGTCTCAGAGAAAAAATCATGGGGATCATTTTTATAGAGAATTTTAAGATCTACAACTTTGCTGTGAGGTACTTTTCGATAAAACTTACCGTTTTCGAGAAAAATCCAAAAAACCTAAAATTTTGACCTTGGACCCCGAATAAGTCCCTAAGCTCACATGGGACTGATGGGGACTTTTGACACTTTATTCCTTGTGGTAAACCTAAGGTCTCTACGAAAATTTGGCTTTGTCGGAATTTTCTTTATTTGATCACTATTTTTATGTCTAAAATGACCGGGCTATCTAAACAGATCGAGATACCATTCTAAATATGCACAATATTTTTATACCACGCTATATAACATTATTTTTAATTGATTTCTAAAAATAATTAATATACTCAAACAAAACTGTGCTTGTTAATAATTGATTAATTTTAGATTAACTGTATGTGAACTAGCATTAATTATTGGTAACAAAAAAAAACTATTTTGAACAAAATCCATTACTTGACACTTTTTTGACAAATAAAAGTCATACTTAACGCTAAGCTTCGACTCTTATCTAAGCTTTAATAACATGTATTTTTATGGGCCTTAACTACTATCATGGTAATGATTAGCATAAAATACCCGGTTTAAATCGTGTAAAAACTTACCGTTTGTCAGGAGCAGCGCGTGCCAAATTCCTGTCTCTCTGTCTCTCTTTATGTCTCTCCGCTCGCAACTTATCTCTCTCTGCAGATTCTCCGTCCAATTCCCCAATTGGCTCATTCTCTTCTTCAGGTCCCCTTATACCTGATATCAAGATACCATTTTAATTAAACTTATAAAATTAAATATTTTTATGTATTATATATTTTTTTTAATTGAAATTTAAATATTTTTTTTTAATAGACATAACCTCGAACAATAACTCAACACAACATATTCGGAGAACGATAAAATATTGTAATGAATTCGCGTTAACTAGACTTGTATTTATATATTTCTATACTAAAACTAAAGAAGTCAATTGTCAAGCAAGACATAAATTACCCTTAACATTTGTGAAAAACAAAGTCAGAAGGGCGTAGTTTATGTTAATATGTAGTAGATTCACAAATATCGCATTTCAAAGGAATAATAAAACAATGTTGTACAATGAAAAGTCAAAGTCATTAAGTTGTAATGTAAAATTAATACAAACCAGCTCTGTGGTCTCTGGCCCTCTGCGCAAGCATCCTAAGATGTTCTTCTTTCTTCTCTTTCTCTCTCTGCGCCAGTCTTCTTTCTAGTTGCGCACGCGCCTCTACGGCTTCTCGGGCTTTTCTGTAAGTTTAAAATTACTATAAGATGAAAATTTGCTTATTTATACAGTAATATTTTTATTTTTTTAGACTCATTTACTTCCTGTAAGATAAGCGTGATACAGCAAATTAAATTAACTCTTTGTTATATTGAGGAGTTAAAATTTACTTATTAGTTAAATTTTTCTGTAGTCCTATAAAGTTTCATTTTCATAAAATTTATATTAAAGAAAGATATTTATTAATTATTGAAACAAGTCACAGATAACATGACATGAAGTTATATGACACAACATATAGAGTATAAACATTACCTGTCAGCTATATACAGAGCTTCAGCTAACTTTGAGAAGTTTTCATTAATATGTACTTGTTGCAAACCACGCCCATCCGCCGCTAGTCGCTTGTCCAATGGTATAGTGTAACCTGATCACAAACTCTATATCAACTAAAATCTTTATGCTACAAACTCTATTGATTCATTTTAGTCTTCCCATAGACTTTGATATCAACATACTTACATATGTAAAAATAATAAATATGTGTAACCATGTATATAAAAATAAAAGAGTGAAAAAGAAGTTGCCAGAAACTAATTCGTAGGAACGTACTAAAACTGTGTTCAAAAACTGAAAACTGCAAGGACAAGACTAATGAATTTCCATAATACATTATTATAAGTATCACTCTTTTTATTTTGATATGCCAGGTGCAAATTCATCCCCTGCTCCCAAATGTTGCAGGGGTATGTGGGACCCACACCAGAACCTCTGCTATTCAGAGACTGGGTGAGCTATACCCACTAAAACCACCTCGAGCAGTTCCTAAAAAGCCGTGTTACATAGGCTCTGGCGTCGTTTCTCATTCTACCTGGACGGCGTAAGTATCACCGTACACTAAAGGCGATATTGACCTTCTTTATTATTTCATTACGATGTGTCAGAATTACATATATGTGAAAATTATTTTATGCACAAAAACCCTTATAAAAAATCTTATCAAAAACCGAAAATTTGTGACCTGCAAATGTTACAGGACAAATTCTCTGTAATGCCATAACTCTATGAAATCTAAATTGCAGCTGTTGTGAATAATTTAGTGCTTATTAATTGGGGAGGCCGATTGCTGGAAAGTGAGACAATCCAAAGAACCGTGTCTGGGACCGTACCTATGAGTTTGATTTTTTTCTGTTACAGATAAATTAGATAGTAAATAAAGGCATATTATTATTTTTATTCTACTTAAATATAATTTATAGCTTAGTAAAAATATCAGACCTTTAGCGTTCTTCCAATGACTGACACATGGAGGCACTTTCCAGTCCCTCTGCTGTTTGACGGAGACTCGTCGTGGTGGCGAATGTAGCACGGGAGCAGGGGGCGAAGGCGCCGCTCGTGGGATCTTGCGGTTGATTTGGAAGCGAGGGGGCTCCATTGGGTCCACTTGGGCTTCTACCATTCTGTAAGAATTAGTATTCGGTTATAGCTTGTTTCACCCAAGAAAGTATTTCTTTGAAATATTAATCTTTTGATTTGATAGATCTTTATTATATTGATATAATCTTTCTGTTTGAAGGGAATGCGGGAAAGCATCTATTTTATTGACAATTATCAGCTATCAATTATCTATTTAAATTATTGTAAAATGCAGAATGAAAATCTGGTCAATAATATACTCTTTAACCATTAAAACCAGACAGTACAGTGCTCAATGTATTAGGAAAAAATTAAAAATGCCCGTTTTTCTTTACCATTAGAGCTGATTTACACAGGGTCAGTAACTGACTACAAATTCGAGGCAAGTCAGTGCTGACCCGAAAAAAACCCTGTGTAAACTGATTTGAAGTCAGTACAGTGGCTTGAAGTCAGCGCTGACTTGAATATTCGGAGACGAATATTTTAAAGTCAGTTGGCGCCCCCCGCCACCCGCGCACCCCCACGCCAGCCAAATAAACCCCGTGTAAACAGACAAGTCAGTGCGTGGTTAGTCACTGCCGCTGCGTTGTAGAGTGACCACGTTTTTTTCGCTGGCGATAAAAATTAAGCTTTGCGAAGACGAAACCTTAAAATTGGTGCAATTATATGGCGAAAACGAGTGCCTTTGGGATATTAAATCCCTAAATTACCGCAATAAAGAAATGCGGTCAACAGCGTTGCAAAATATGGCTCAACAAATGCAAATCGAAGGGCTCACTTCTACTGAAGTAAAAAATAAAATTAAAGCCATAAGGGCTACATATTATTTAGAGCTCGACAAGATACAAAAATCCACCAGATCTGGCGCTAGTGGGAACGTATATGTCCCAAAAGTCAAGTGGTTTCAAGAACTGGACGGCTTTATAAAAAATGCTATTGTAAATGAAAATTTTTCAACAAATAATTAAATCGTCGTTTCAGTTGTTTTCGCGAATTCATTTTTCCCACTGACTTCACAAACGTGTGCTCATCGTGAGAAACGCACCACTACTACTTACTTCATGTAAACAGTTAAAGTCAGTCGCGGCGCCGACATTGGCGCTGCGACTGACTTGTCTACTTACCCTGTGTAAATCAGCCATTATGTTAATGGAATAAAACAAATTAATATCCATTTACCGCTATCCTCATTACCTTATAACCCTCTGCTTAGCACCAGAATTAAAAGCTCCACCCTGTTGTGCTGGAGTATAGCGAATGTATTGTGCTGGTGCCTGCAAATACAATACACTATCAACACTATGTAGTTATGGGTTCAGTACTAAATGATATTCAATTACTGACTAGATTTTTAGAATCAACATTATAGATATGAACCTGTCTAATTTTCTATGACATAAGGACAAAGTAGGTATGTGTTATCATCTTATACAGATGTATATATATTTTAAAGGTAAAAGTTTTGATTTAGCTAGATACACTTACATGCAAATAATCAAGTAAATATCAATATAAGTAGGAAGGGACAACTTAAATTTGGTTGTAAAATCCGATTGTTATTGAGAACCTAATACAATAGAATCAGCCGGGACTTTTGATTTTGGTCAATATAACCGGTATGTTCTTCTAAAGTCTAAACGATGTCGTCATAAACGGTTTTGACTGTAAAGAAATTTTAAGATAAAAGTGTATGTATAAGACAGAAGACAGAATGTCCTTGTGCATGCCTTGTTAACACATAGTATACAAGATTACGTAGATATATAAATTGTTCTCTACATTAAAATTTTTTGACTAAATTATAAGTATTAAGAAAACAATGAGTAGAATGCCTGTTATGTACAAAAGTCAACTAACAGCTTTTGGTGCAGCTTTGACTGGCAAAGCAGCAGATATCTTTGCATTAGTTAACTTCTCCAATGCTAATTTAGTTTTCTCTGTAAGATCTTGAATGTCATCTTCTGTAGGTTTCTGTAGTGTTGGGTCATCTTCAGCTAAAACTTCTGAAGGCAGGAGATCTGTCAGCTTTGTGTATATTATCTGTGGACAACAATAATGACTTGTCAATATTTTTTCGTCAGTTTCTTTAGTCAAAGATGCAATTTTAAATTGCTTGTAGGTAGAATAAATGACTATTAAGTGAACTAATATGTTCCAGGCAACTACTTATTTCAGAAATTATCTAGAAATCAGTCAGTTCACCTAAGATATAAAAATTGCTAATACTGGAGTTTTGTGTTAAAGAAAGAATATTCACAGATTTTTATTTTTAAAAATAGTCTACAGTTTTTTAATGAAAAAAAAAACAAAAAAATAGCTTTACCTTATCAGCACTGTGACCTTGCCTAGCAATTGCAGAGTATTTCACTTTACCCGATTCATCTAACTGTACAGCAAGTGCATTGGATGTGCTTTCTTTTCCTCGAGCACCCATACCCAAAGGATACTGAGCAACATGAATTTCGGGAAACGCCCCACCATCTAGAAGTTTGTAGAATATAAGCTAATTAAAGGAAGAAGTCTATAATTATTTGTTTACCAATGTAACAACACTTAAATGTAGGCCATTATAGTAATAGTAATAAAATTCATAACACAAACCTCCAAAATCTTCTTCTGCTCGAGGTACCCATCCTTTCCTTTGACCATAAGGAGGAACGCTAGTTTGAGATACAACTAAGGCACTCCCAACACGTTTTGCTTTAAGCTCATCATCTCTATCCCATACCTGCTGGACAGGTGCGGGTAATAAACTAAAAACAGACTAAGTTTTAAAACAGATTCGACATCGACTTTGGTACAGTTTAAAATTTTACAGGAAATTCAATGAGTCAAAAATTGTCCATTGTGTGAAGTACAGAGGTATTATTATACCTAGGTTAAGTAATATAGTTCTCTTATGTTTAGATGATAACATAGTCATAATGCATGGAATTATCGGAAAAGGTTAATGATGTTGTCTTAAGTGGAAAGCCAAAATCTCGATGGATTACGGTACGTGTGCACAATTGAAATAGAAGTATTAAACACATCACTATTTTTTTTATTTTAAACATTAATAATTATTAACACAACCACAAACCTCGACAACGACGCCATTTTAATGTTTGTTAATTTTGATTTTTGAGATTTGACGGCTCACCAGTGCTTCCAGATCCCAAAAGTAAAATTACAGTGTTGTCAGCTAAAAAATATAGTAGTTTCTTAAAACAATACAGCAGATTCCAAATTCGATTACAGTAAAATTACAGTAAAAGTTTGTTTAAATATTAAAAGAAAAATAAGATGCTGTATTAATTTATTTGTAAATACATATAATTGTAAGTTATTATAAAATAATTTCCTCATGATTTTGATAAATTTTTGCATTCATTTTCAAAATCATTTTATTAGTGGGATTAAATTTGACGCAGTTTTCAGAATTTCGACGAATGGCTTGCTGAGCTAACATATTTCCTTTAATAGTATTTGTGATCAGACAGTTCCTCTGCTTGGTTTTTATATTATTAACTTCACTACACTTGCGTTCGCACTCAGCGTTTGAGTGAGACAAAGATAATACTAGACGGTTAGTTTTTGCTAAGCGTTAGTTCTGATTCATTGGGGAAGTCCCCGCACGTAAACTGTAATATGTAGGTAACAATCCTACTCTACATTGTCTATAGATAAAGGTCAGTGGTTCTGGGTTCTAGATTAGGTTGCAAATTTATATTTCGTATTTTCTAATACGTAATACGTATTAAATTTGATTAATTAGATAATTTATATGAACGGAAACTAAATACAGTATTTTCATACACTGTATTTTATCATTACAGTATACAGTAGAAAAGTCTAAAATACAGTAAATCTACTGTAATTACAGTGAATCTGGAAGCACTGCGGCTCACTCACCTTACCCAGTTTTTAATATTAGCAAAATTTGACAATTGATATAGGACATGCCCACAGAAATACAGATGACTTGGATATGGAATATAATAATTGTTATTATGTTTAAAGAACTAGTATATAAGAATATATATAGAAGCTATATAAATAATTTTATTTCTTTAAATCTTAATAGTATCTTAGATCAACGATTCGTCATTAAATCGAATTCAAATAACATATTTCGAGTATGCGTCAAAAGAAAAAGGTGCAGTTGTAATAATTGTGATAGAGGTGGAAAATCTGTCAGATTGGTATATAAATGAAGTGGGTTGTGAACGTCTCTCTTTTATAACCTCAAAAATGCGCGAGAACTATTACTGTGGAATAGCGAAGTAGGCTTTAAATTTAGTTTATTTAGTGTTAAAGTGATTGCATTTTCATTATGCCGTCGAAAAAAAGAAAATACAATGCCAGATTTCCAGCAGTAAGTCTTATAATGGTCGAAATGTACCCCAAACATTCTCATTTGATTATTGTTTTTGTGGATATTTTTATGGGATTTGTGATATCATGACATTTTTGATTGTAGGGGCGTATTAAGAAGATAATGCAGACTGATGAAGAAGTGGGGAAGGTGGCCCAGGCAGTACCTATTATAATTTATATCCTTTTTAATTGAGTATATGGATATTGCATCTAGTAAGCTACATAGTTTATTTTTATAACATGATCAATCAAAGAGATATTTGTCTGTCATTTCGTGTATAGTGCTTTATCTTTAAATCTTACTTTCTGAGTAGATATGTTGATGAACAAACTAGAAATTTAATTTTATCTGGAATATAAAACATTGAGTAAGGTAGTTACTAATTTAAATTAACCTAAAATCAAATTGGGTTTATTATCCAATATGAGGTAGTTAATGGTTATTTAATTAAGAGTTATATTTAATGTTAAAATATGTATATTGCCTATATTGTTATTTGTCATGTTATGTTAAATACTTACTAATATAAAAGAGAAAACATTTCTAATGCATCTGGTTGTCAATTGTTTATTCTGATATGAGGAAGCTGCTGTGACTTTTACTTTACACATTTGTCTGGTAATTGAAGTGGCTTGTAGTTAAATGTTATTTCTTTCATCTTATGGTTACATCTTGTTTGATTGTAAACATTTAAAAATTTACTGACAGTGTATCAAAATCTCTGTATGAAATTTCCTTGACTCTATTTTTAAACTATACCTCGTACCTTGGAGCTGTTTGTGGAGTCATTGCTGAGCAAGGCAATGCAAGTAACAATGCAGAGGAATGCCAAGACTCTCAGTCCATCACATGTCAAGCAGTGTATACTAGCTGAGTCTAGATTTGATTTTTTAAGGGATTTGGTAAGTTAAATTGAATAATATTGCAATTTTTAGAACACAGTATTTAGAACATTCATTATTTATTATGATCATGATTTTTTCCTGGTTTACAAGTTTTTCCTCAAAGTTCCTTTTTACTTTCGTCAAAACTATTGTATCATTTATATAAACATAAACTCAATGTTTTAAGTTCTTATATATTAAGAAATGATGATATGAGCCACTCGTAACCAAATGCTTGAAAAAAATAATATCAGCAATTGATTAATATTTAATGTGCATGTAATACACATATGTATTACAAATAATGGTCACCCTTGACATGGCAGGTAAACCAACAGTAAAATTGTATCCTGTAGAAATAAGCTTGACTAACCTAGATTATTGTAAAGGTTTTTAACATAACATTGAACTGATACAATCAATTTTGTTTTGCATGTATAGAATTTCTTGAAATAAAGTTTTTTTTTTTCAATATTAAGTCTTAAAAATTTAAGTATTTATTAATTATTATTATGTCGCCTTTAAATCAACACAAGGCCAAGACACATAATTTGGGTGATGGGGCGGAGTATTGCTAATATGTATATATAGGAATGTATAGACAGCAAATGACTTAGCAGCAATTGTATTTTCCTTTGTAATTTCTCCACTGCTTCTCAGCACTTTTGAGCTCCAATGAAAAAGAAACCATGTGTTGTCGGATGATCCACCTCATATGAATGTTGTATGATGTTATTTGTGGGTGTTATGTAAAAAAAAATTAAAGAGCAATTGTAAATTTCAGGTTAAAAATGTGCCAGACGTGACAGCAGCAGAGGAGAAAGAGTTACAGAGCGGGGAGAGTTCACCTAATTCTTCAAGGTAATTAATATATTGCTGTTCAAATTTTAAACGAAACTGAAGCATGCAAACACACGGTAACAGAACACAGATAAATCTCTTGTCAAGAGCTTGCTTGCTTAAATGTTATGAAATTAGGTTAAAAAATTCTATCACCGTTTTGGCGCGAAACAATGTGATTGGCTACCGGCGAAGTTCCTAAAATGCTATTGTTCTTAATATCTATATGCTATTAATATAAACATAAATATTCCTGTTCCATGGTACACTGTTGGCTGGACAGTGCTGATAAACTAATCATTGAACCAACAATTGAAATATCAACTATTACCACAACTTTGCCCTACAGTGAGATAAATCTGTGTTTGCAAGCATTTGGGTAAAAATACTTGCGGTTTCTAGACTGAGTAGTATTATAAGCCATGACGTTAGTTGAATGTTAATAATTTTATGCGTAAACTGTAATTCTTTTTTTTCAGATTCTCAGACTCACTATCTAAGAGGCTAGTCAGAGATGATTCAAACAGTTCGAGTAGCTCAGATGTTAAGGTGACACCATTGATACCACCGGGAGATTTCAACCAATGCCTGTCTGTTGAAGCAGATAGACCTGATATAGAAACAATACCCGAAGCCATAGATCTAACGAAGAAAGATAGTAAACCAATCATCACAGCAGCTAATTTCTATCAAGAAACTTTACCGGACGAGGTACCGCATAAAAGTGTGATAAAGCTGAATCCAACTTATGCCAGTCCACAACCCTCAACGTCTAGCTACGCGATTTTAAAATCAGTTGACGTGAAAACAGATCCCGTTTTCCCGCAACAGGACTCGTTCTTAATACGTCAAGCGACACCCCCTTTAACACCAATAACCCCAATCACACCAATTTTTAACATAGATTTCACAAAAAACCTAGCCAAACCAGAAATAAAAGTGCTAGATGCGAATGCTGTGAAAGATAAGAAAGTGATTAGGCAGAATTCAAAGTCAAAAGTGAAAAAAATTGAAATTCCAAAGCCGGTGATTCTAGATAATATTACCACTGATTTGCAAATTGATGAAGACTATGATACCTGATGTGTTTTTTTTTGTGTTCAATTAGTGCTATCCAAACTGATCTGGTAATTTCATTCATAATACATAAGTTGATATAAGAATAAAAGTGATGTTAACTCTTTATCAGCATTGACAAGTATATAGAAAAGGCTATCTAGTCTACTAAAACTCAATTGCATTGACATTGATTGGGTGTAGCTAAAACTTGTATGTTAAACACTGAAATATGTATGCATTTAAAATATCTATTATTTACCTAATTATTCTTATAGCAATGCATGTAGTCACCAACTGTCGCGGGATGTTATAAATGGTGTAGAACACTAATTTAAAACTCCTTTTTTATTAAGTATTTAAATATTTAAACTAAAAAGTGAAATACCACTCACTTTAATCTAAATTTTTCCGCAACACACCAAAAAAATATGTTTTTGTTAAGTTTCCATGTTTTATATATGAGTTAAAAAAATTACATAAATAATGAGTGAATTACATATTGCATGCATACCGCTCTATCAAAGCTTTATCCTAATGCTTTTAATTCTTTATAATTGCAACTTACCCAGGGTAATAGGCATAGGATAAATGGGTTTTTAATTTTTATAGTTACTATTATAAAAAAAAAAAAAGAACTGGATACAACTTATAGCTGTTGCATGTTTTGTACATATCTCCTGTTACTTACCTAAATAATTTCTTCCAGGTTTATAGTATGTTAATGGTATCAAGTAAGGTTTCCATTAGCACATTATTTTTTGTCTCTATAAGTGTGAGCAAACGGAAATAGTTATTGAATTAAACATTGACTTATAAAATATTAAATTTATCCAGAACATGCCAGTTTCAAGTTTGGATAGCACTTGTCATTTGTTGTTTACCATTTTAGGTATATTTAAGAAGTCAGACATTTTGTAAAATATGTGTGTGAATTGTAAGTGTTGATTGTCCTTGAAGACGTTTTTGTTTTTAATCTAAATTATTTTAAGTAATGATTATTTTTATCATTAAATAAATAAAATGTGACTAGTATGTTCCATGTACATTTTATATTCTAAATTTTCCAAATTATACTTAGCCATTATTTAAAGAAATTTGGAAGGTTTTAGACTTTTCTAACAAAACATTTGTTTCAAGAAAAAATGTATTTACTGGTTTAATTTTATTAGGATTACTGGTAATTACATACTAATTTAAATTGCTGCAGTTGAATGGCTAGTAATGTACTAGTTATGATTTATTTATCTTAGGGAGCATTCAAGTATTCGTAACGAATTTTTGCAAAACGTTACGATACGGGGCGGGGATTGAATTACGCGTTATTGTTAATATTATTTTCAACTTTCCAGTACTTTACACCATAATGGTAAATTTTAAGTATAAAGAGTCACTAGGTGGTCACGAGACGTTTTACTATACTTGGTTACAGAAAAACGTTACAGCGCGTTACATGGGGGGGGGGGTCAATAATCTCCAAAAATTTCGAGACGTAATACTTGAACGCTCCCTTAAGCATGTTTATGTAAATGCAATATTTTTGTAAATTTTATGTTTGTATAGAGTGTATAGTATTGTTAATGTACAAAAGAATGAATGGACAAGTTCTAAGAAGTCTGACTAGAAAAATAAATAATTAAGAAATTATTTGAATTTTTACTGGTATCAAAGATTGCGTCAGTGCTTGTCGTGAGTTGTGTAACTTTATGTAATTCGATTTATTAAAGTTACATTAAAAAGAATTTCTTTATGTTGAAATTTTTTTCTTCTGATATACACATTTAAAGAAACAGCCATTGTCGGATCAAAATATGAATATTATAATAAAAGAAAACCAAAAAATAATCATGTACAAAAATATTTTATTGCTGTTAAATTACCTTTATAACAAATACATACTTAGAAAACTAAATACATAAATGTATAGAACCAACTGTTAGTGTTACAAAATGCCAGATAAGACCCGCTCTTTACTCAGTACGTAAAACTTAACACTTTCAGCTTAATTTCCAATAACAAATTGTTAAGGAAATATTATGGTACATAACATAATGTGTCATAATAAAGACAATCCCAAATTCTCTGATCTCTCTACGACTACATTAGATATTATGTCACCATAATTATTTGAAAAATATTTATTTAACATTTGATTTTAATTTTATGACATGACTGAGATTCTAAAATGTTCAGTTACATTTAAATCTTTCATAATATAACAATATTGAGGTTAATTAACTTATAATAAAAAAATTATTCTCCTGTGTATTCATCTAAGTTTTACAAAATAATATTCATATAAATTAAAATAGCATTAATACTGATTACATTTACTTAAAAAATAAATGGCGTATTTACAGTGGCATTAGATAATTTAGTTACAAAACCCGCATTTATATGCATAAAAACTAATCAATATACATTTTATAAATAATTATCTAAGAAAAATTATGGTTTTTAGACTTCTATAATCTGACTGTTATTGAATGTACAAGGGAAATAATATGCTTATATTTCAGTGATTGAATCAAATTCAAAACTAGTGTCAAGATCTGTCATATCATTTCACTAATGATATTTTTGACAGAGCCCAAGACTAGATTGTTATTTAAGAGACAATTTGAGGTAACACCTAAAGTGTGTTTTGTATTAAATATGAAAGTAAAAATGAGCACCATCATATTATAAGGCACATTTGTATTAATAAAAAGGTTGGAAATTTTACAGAAAATAAGAGACTTACTGACTTTTAGATAATACATGTTAAGAAAAATTTAATTCACACTTTATGTGCCAAGTATATCTGTTTATCAATGGAAGACATTAATTACTAAACTAACCATTGTTATCAATATTATACAACTATAGTTAGTATAAATTAATTTATTCTAATTATTAACTAAAGTATGCCAATTAACAATTTTGGAATGTTAATTATAATTATTTGCAGTCTTTGTGGGGATTTGAGAATAATAAAAAGAATTTTAATTTGAGCAAAAAATTCTTGATAAAATTCCTCCATTTATTTGAAATCAGGGCTTGGGTGAGATTACTTTTTTTTAGTAAGATATAGTTTGCTCAAATTAAAATGTTTCAGTGTAAATTTTCAACTGAATTCATTTCCTTCATATAAACTTTCGCATACTTCAAGCAACCTAAGAACTGGACTGATATTATATGGGAACAGGGATTTCGACACCAACCTACTAATTTGTAAACGCAATCTTATCAAAACTCTCATTGTATCATCTAACCCTCGATTACTACCATCGCTTAGCTGACATGTCTCAAGAAACTTGGGCCAGTTTCTTCTTACATATTTTAAAAACCGTAATAGATACAGAAGAAAACATGTTTCATTACTAACCAAATAGTCTAAAAGAACATCACTATCATGTGAAACAACTTTCAAAAATTCTATGAAAGAGGTAATTGGATTTAACATTGGTATTAAATCTGGATACATAGAATTACGGTAAACAATTCCTACAGTTATATCTAGTGTACATACCATAGATTCTATCAAATAATCATCTTGCTCACTAAATAGATGTATCAACATTTTTGTAAATGGTGTCTCTGGGTGAAATTCAAGACAATTTCTAATAAATAAATCAAGTTTCTTTAAGACATCTCTAATTGAGCGTTCAACAATTTGCATGTCTTGAATTGCATTGTAATCTGAGGAATCTATAGAGCTATCAGAAGAATCACATCTCATTTCTTTTACTGTTACTGCCACAGATTTAAGCACTAGCAGAGACATTCTTTGCAGCATTGTTTTGTCAATTTCATTCCGTTGATTACTATCATGCTCATCTTCTCCATAACTTTGATCAACCAACTGTATTGTTGTTGATAGTGGGGCTACCTCTGAACCTAATGAGTATTCTCGTAACACTGTACAATCATGGCCAAGAAATCCAAACCCACTCCTACTACTGTGCACCCTGACTTCACTAAGTAAACGAAAATCTTTAACATATCTGACAATAGAGTGGGCAACACTGCAAATTTCTTCTGGCAGGATATCTTGTAAAGCTAAAGTGGAACCATAACACAAAACTTCATTAAATAAACTTAATAGATGACTGTAAATTAAAGGTGGCAATAATGTATTTCTTAATAAATCAATGAAACTCTGTAGATCAGCATAAAATGGCTTTGTATCAATCACTGATAGATTCGCTTTTACACTTATTATGTTCTCCCATAATGAGAAAAATGTAAGAACACAATTTTCTGCATTGCTCAAATTCAGGTACCGGAGTAGCAGCAATTTCATATTTTTTACCAAAACAGGCCAATGATGTTCTAAATTTTTAACTGTCAAGCATTTTATATGAGAAGTGTCAAATGATTCCGAGTCAGTTAAAATGACAGTCACACAACCATGTTCATTTACTCGTTCTATTCTTGACAGTTGTGGTTCAGGCGATTCACTTCTCTCTATCCTTTGATTTGGCTGTTCTGATGGTAATTTAAGTACTGGCTCGTTCAGTTTAAATGTTGAAGGTTTAATTTCTGTTACATTTTCATTAGAGGTGGAAGGTGAACTGTGTGTTTGTAAATTAGAGAATGCATTATCTAAATCACTTCTTGAGCCAGAAGGCATGTTACTGTTATAACTAGAACCACTTCGAAATGGGTTATCTTCCTGAACATGCACTGTGTTTATATAATTACTATCTTCTAAAGGATGTTGCTCTACATCCTTCCACTCAACTATCCTCTTAATTATATCTAAGCTGAAATTTATTTTCTGAACCGTTATCCTATTGATTCTATCAAATAAATAAATATTCTCTGTTATTTGTTGTAACCAATTTTCATCAACAGTATCTTTAGATACTATAAGAAAGCTGGCAAGAACTCTACTTGCAACAAAAGTTACAAATTTGCTTTTATGTTCAGAAAGTTCAACAACTTCTGTGATCCAATCATGCCTATTTCTTATAAAAATATCACATGCATTCATCAACTGTGAACAAATTGTACCAGTATTGTTTTGTTTCAAATATATATCAAATAGAAGTTGCATGGTGGAAAGATAAGTCAAAATACATCTTAATGGCCAAGTAGCAATATGAAGTCTCCTATCGAACAGGGTGATCACCACATTTTCGTCTATACCACATAAACATTGACCAACTAAAGAGTTTTGCAGTGTTCGTAATTCAGTAAGCAGCTTATCATCTGTAGCTGCCCAATGAGGTGTATTGCTTGATGAGGGGATATTATCAACACTACCATTACTCAAATGCCTTAAAATAGATGAACAATCAACTGCATCTTCACTTACAGTACCACTATCTGGTGATTCTCCATTTCTAGTAATAAAATCTCCTGAATGTTCAACAGGAGTTTCTTCAGAGTCAAATATGTCAGAGAATATCTCTTCCCCGGACTTATCACTTCCATCGTCTTTGTCAGGACCGTCTATTCTTTGCTTTTTCTTTACAGGTTGGTCCGAAGCCATTCCTTCATTAGTCTTTGGAGCGATGTACGTGCGTAAAACCATTAAACCTTGGCCGCATGTATTAAATAGATGCGCTTCTAACTATCGTGGCACTTGGTTCGTCTTTAAATTAAGGCTCAAAGGAATCTGAAAAGAAATAAGAAGCCAAATCAATGCTTTGACCTTTCAAATTGCTACCAAGTTACGCAGACGACAAAGCGATCGACATTTACTGTTTAGCTCGACTTAATATACAAAGAGATGATCTATAGTTTTGTTTTAAGTCAATTATTCCGTTACTAAATCTTTATTACATAGAAAACATTTAAAATATAACTTCAGCGAGTACAATGTACTTTCCAAAATATTTTGATGGCACACATACCATTGTACAAAAAATGAGGTTGTAAGTGCTCTGTATTTCAAATCCAATGCCCATAAATACATAAATGCCAAATTTTCCAACTACACCACTTTCAACACAAAACTTTAGCACGGTATTTCATTGAGAATTTTCAATTTTACTTATCACAATTTCATCAAAGTGAATATAGACTCCATTACGTATAATGACGCTCGGTCAACTACATACCTCTTTATTAAGGAATTTTTTGTAAATTGTTGATTAATTTGAAAAACAATTACGTAATATACATAAATAAATTATAATTAAAATATTTTTAGTGTTTTAAATCCTATTATTGACAAAGTATTTTAACTAAATTATATAAGTTTTGAAGAGGTCCAGTGACAATTTTACGTACTTCCGTTTTATCCCTTAAAGACGTTGCCAGTTTGACGAGTCCATAGACTAGGTAGTGAAGTGTAACAGAGTACAATAATTTTTGTTATATCTATAGTTTGATATTTTTAATTATTCAAGCTTTATGACAACACTGACTTCGACTCCCATAAAAATGTCTGCTTGAAAGGATTTAATATTTTCCGAAAATTATAGGAAAAACGAAGCTAACTATTGATGAATATTTGTAGTTAGTAAGGTGAATACAAGTTATTTGTAAAAATAATATAGTGAAGTGGTTGCTTAGACGTTCAATCATCTCTGTGTTTTTGCATAACAATCGATTGAATAAATTTAGGTTAAGATCTCGGCTATTGTATACGAGATAGAACAATAAGAATTTTTCTAAACAAAATACGAAAAAGTCAAGCTTTTGATTTGTTTAATTGTGCAAGTGTCTAATTTTGTTTATTTTTACTTGGCAAACGGTGTGGTATCAATATGTCATCGACTTTTAAGTTTTTTTGTGATTAAAAGGCACTGCCGTCTAAATAAAGTTCAAATCATAGGATTGCGAAAGCGCTCTAGTATCGTTTGACGCCCGCAACCTTGTACAAAACGGATAGAAAGCATCGCTTTTCTATAGGCTATAGAAAATAAATACTATTACAATGGTGAAACTTGCAAATATTTCCTGTAGGCTATAATCAATAATCATTGAATATGTTTCCTTCCTTATAATATAGTGGTTTTTAATCAAGGTTTATAAATAAACTGTTACCAATATTTGCATTAACATCTCCTTTTTACATTCTATAAAACATTTGGTGTCCTAAATACACCCACTCATTTGGATTTGTTATTCTCAATTTACCATTCATCTGTTCTTCTATATAACTTCATTGGTCAGACTAATTTGTTAGGATGTTTTAAAACATTTGTTGAATAAAACTTCTAATTATTTTCAGGAATTAAATCTCTTAAAAATTAATGTTGATTCCATATCCATCTCAATCTTTAGCGTATAAAGTGTTGTAACTACTAAATTTAAAGATAATAAACATTTAACTATTGTTACTGAAATTAAGCATTTCTTACAGATAAAAAATGGGAGCTCATATTGAAAAGGATATGTTAAGCTAAATAAATATTGTTAAGTGGAAGTAAAGGACATGTTTGAAAAGTGATAAAATAGTGTGGTGTAAATTGATCAAGATGTCAGATGAAGAGGACTCCTCACCCGACTGGGCATTGATTCCGAGCAATAATCTACCAGGTAATAAAGAGTATAAAATATTGACACCTTTTATAGAATTATAGTCAGTTTGCATATAATACCATCATTCTAAAATGTATTATATTAGATCAAGTCAGCTAAAAAAGAGTATTTTTTAAACTTTACCTTCTCTTTTAAATAAATTAAAGACTTATTTAAACAAATAAATCTCTATATCTAATAGTTTTATACTAGTACACATCTTATTTAAAGACTAGCTGGTGCCCGCGACTTTGTCAGGTGTGCAGGATTAAAATAATGTTTCTTCAAATGATGTAGCATGAAACACATATTTCTTTTAATACCAAAAGTGATAAAAGTATCTATTTTCATTTAGAAATCAATGTATTATTACCAAATGTGCATTTATAATTATCAATTTTTATTGTAGTTACAGCTCACTGTTTTGGCTATAATAACTGGCAGGCTTTTTTGTTGGACTATTTAAGATAAACATTTCCATCATACATTACACATAACTCTAGAGGTTTTGGCAGCGCACACCAGAATAGCTTTCAGATGGTAGATTTTTTTCCTACTTGATATTTTGGACAATTCACACAATATTGTAGTAGTAGTTTCAGTAGTTTTTACATGAAAGAGTAATAAACATCCATCCATACTTACAAACTTTTGCGTTTATAATATTAGTAGGATTAATAAAAAAGTTGATATATGTATATATATAATTATACTCTTTTAACTTGAATACTGTTTTAAAGTAAGCAATGAGAAATTATTATTTTAATTAAAAGAATGAAGAAAGACTCATTTAGTTATTATAGTTTGCCGTAATGTTATGAAGAGCATCAAGAGACTATCCTCTCACTACTGTGAATTATTAAACAACGGAAACATTTCATAATTAACTATAACAAAAATCTGTATACAATACAACAATAACATTTATCTATTGTTTACAATATGTTATCATTCATAACTTTACTCATTATGGTAACTTATCTATTGCTACTGTTATATGTAAGTTTGGTTACATCTTAAATTCAAATTGTGTCCACCTTCTAGGTTTCATATTATCATAACTCCATAATTTAAGACTTTTTTAATAAAGACATGCCTAAAGTATATTGATTTTTGGAAAATCTAAATATGAGTGAGTAACTTAACTATAATAAAAACTTTAGAGGTGTCAAGGGACACCCGGATGGAACGAAATTCCTTTCGATTAATTTATAAGTTAATTGGTATCGTAACAGATTGATAGATTTTCTCGACACCAATCTTACGACCAAAAATAAAAGCCAACATCACGAGGTGTTCTAAGGCGGTCACCCATCCAAGTACTGACCTCGCCCGACGTTGCTTAACTTCGGTGATCGGACGATAACCGGTGTATTACAATAGCAAATAGCAAAAAAGTGTCGTGACAACTTTTCGTAAGAATTTTTTCCGTCTCGCCTTTCACAACGCGCGATAAGGGACTTCGTTCCAAAAAAAAAGTGTTGGTATATTACAGTAAAATAAAATATCTAATCTAAGGTGAGTCTCATAACTTCACTCGAACCCCAATTAGGTATTCATAACTTTAACACTGATATCTCTTGTGTAGGTTATCACTCTTTCATATTTATCTTGAATCAATTATGATTGTATTATGCTTATGCTTTACTTGCGTCACAGAAGTCTGATTTTTAGTATTTTTAATTCTCTCTCTTAATTAAGTTTCTTTTGTCCTGGTATGGTATGGTACAGACTAACAGTAGTAGTTTTGCATCTACACAGAAATTAACATCTATTTGCTCCCTCTCTGACTTTTAAATTATGTATTTTAGCATATCTTGATTGGTACGGCACGCGTTCTATAAACAAAATTGTTATTAGTAAAAAAAATATTCTATTAATGATAGATATAGTTTTTAAATCAACTATTCCAGCCGACAATATGGTCCAACATGGAGAATTAGAGATCAAAATTAGTGGGGCCCCTTTTTATTAATAGATGTCGTTTCAGCTAGAATTCGAATGCCACATCGGAAGCATTATGTACATGGCAAAAAAAATTAAACGAAGTTCGTAGGATAGTAGACAAATTCGTGTAGTGCAATAGTAAGATTTTTATCTCTAAAGATTTAACTCCAAAGTATCGATGCGTCAATTTTGTAGGCGATATCAATTAACATAATATGTATAAACACTGAATCACAGCACATTGTTCCCTTATGGCCATGGGATATCCTATTGTTCGATGGCACTGTCATTTCCTGCATGCGAATGTTTTGTTTTTGAGCCATTAACCTGCTTTATTAACTAAAAGTTAGTGCTATTTATAAATTGTAGTATTCTCTCGATTAATTTTCAACTCATTGTAGGAGGTATATATGCATCAAGTATTCAAAACACCTGACAGGTATATCGTTTACAAGTAATTAAGATAATAAGCATGTTATTTTCCATACTCTTTCTCTACTGAATTTGTAAATATGTTTCACAATTTAGGAGTAAAATCGTAACAAACAACTATACACACAATTTATATTACAGAAATGTAGACGTAAACGATAAATAATGATGGTTCTCTAATGTACCTGAAAGTGAATAAAAATAAATGCCTCGAAAATTACAAATTATTCGAAATTATAAATTATAATAACGCATTTGTATAAATAGTAACTTTTCGCTACTGATAAATTATTAACCGGTGATTTCTAAATGATGTTGGAATGTTGCCATAACAACATAAAAATATCAATTCTCTTACGAAATACACTTTAAAATATTAATATTTTTAATATTGGGATATTTATTTTATTTGTTTTTATTAAAAGCATAATACACATTTCGTTTTCAAAGGAATTGAATGAAACCTATAATAATTTTTGTCAATTAAGGGATAGCACCTGGATCTACAAATAATTAGATACAAAAAACTTAATATTTCCAAGTTGTTTCGTCTGTATACTTAAATAACATGGATTATGGGCTAGAAAATTTACTCAATGTATACTAATATTATAAAGTGGAAAGATTTGATTTTTTGTTTGTTTGTTTGAAATGAATAGGCTTCGAAACAACTGGACAGATTTCAAAAATTCTCTCACCGTTGGCAAGCTACACTATTCCCGAGTGACATAGGCTATATTTCATTTTCAAAGGGATGCTTACTAAAACTTGAATAATCTAACCCAAGGTGTAAAAAAATAAACAAAAAACTTCCTTCAATCGCGTGCGCTGCGAAAACTATTAATGATAGAACAAAATGATGTATTACAATTTTTCAGGACACATCACTATCTATAAAAAATGTCCCGACAGCATGTCTCTATCTTTTATAGTTACGTCACAATAAGCGTCCTTTTATTAAAATACCACCGCTAGAAAAGGCTCTTTATTCGTACCTAGGTATTGATCCTTATCAAAATAAATACCAACGTTTCACATAAGCTACAATTTAATGGCATAACCACCAAAAAAGCATGGTGGATTGGTGTTCTGCCGTTTCTCTTGAATAGTTTACTACTATGTAATATAACAAAAATCTTAGCCATAGCAATGCTTGGCCGAGTCTACTAGTAAGTGCATAAGGGAAATAAGTACATGATATTAATTTTGTTTCAGTGCTCGGCATCAAACGTCTTAAACAAATCGAGACAATGTTTGTTTCCCGCCGACTGCAGGGGCCTACGCACGGTCTAAGCGTTGAAACATTGTTAGACGTGCTTCTAGTATTGTATGACGAGTGTTGTAACAGCAGTCTTCGACGGGAAAAGGCGGTGGCCGATTTTATCAACTATGGTAAGGAATACCAACCTAATTTAAGGTTTTTCAGGGGGCATAGCGTAGGAGATTTGTGTTAAGTATATGCCTAAGGCTTGTAAGTTGTAAGTTCCTTACGGCATTTAGAAACATAAAATAATAATTCATTTCATATGAGACGCCGATGCCATATTAGGGAGGCAGAATTGGTGTACCTCTCACTTCGGAAGTCGCTTTTCAAATGCCATATATTATATATGAATGAGTGAATTTCCTTGTACGCAAAAACTCTAAACGTTGGAATAGGACTTCTTCGGAAAATGATCAAAATAGACTACTTCTTAACCATTGAAGTTGACGGAGGCAGAGTCTCCATAATATATATAAAGCCTTTCCTTGATTTCGTGATGGTTTTTTTTAAGCAAAAAATAATGCCTAATCCTGATTTACCACTTAGAATTCACATCACGTTGTCGTTAAAATTGACGATGTTGCCTGCTTTTAATGCAACTTTTAAGCAATTAAATGCCGCAATTTGTCCAAAATTTGACAATAGATCACAGTTGATGGGAACATTCACAAAGTTACTGACTTAGGCTAAGTTCAGATGACCGCGCGGTACAAGATCAATATAAACGGTAATTATCGTCTACATTACCGCGCGGTACCGCACGCCAACTCGCGGCGCGCTCCGACCCGCGCGCAAGATCTTGAACCGCGCGCTTCCGCGCGGCCGCGCGCGGCACAAGTTTTGCAAACCTGTATCGACCTGTTCAGTTGATCCGCGCGGCTTGAGACGGAAAGACACATAGATCGATGCAAAATTAGTACCGAAGATATGGTATTAAGTATTTGGTGATATGCAATATCTTATAGCATCTTCACTGGATTTTAAATCATTTTCAATAGAATCGTATAAAAAATCAAAGGATGCAACTGACATCCGGAAATAGTTAAAAAAATTATCTTCGTGTAACCTCAAGTCGGGATACAAAGTGACAAACAGGCTGGAAGAAAGTCTGTCACTCAAAATTGGATGCACCCAGTATCGTCTTTGTCTTCTTCTGCGACGTCTCAGTCTTTTTTATAAAATCCATAAGCAAATTGCCTCCTCCACGTCCATTGTCAATCAATGTTGAAGCCACACTGCCGCGCGTACATATACCGTCATGTGAATGCTCCAACCACGCGGCGACGCGCGGCTACGCGCGGTCATCTGAACTTAGCCTTAGACTTATCAAACGGTCCTTGGATTTATTTTAAAGTTGTCAATAATATTATCAAAATCTTAAATTATACTACTTGATGGGCATAACAATAATTTAAATGATCCTAATCCTTGGGTTTGATATGCTCCAGTTCTAACAATTTGTATGACTCAAAACTTAGCGATTAAAAAGAGTGGCGGAAAGTTTCTTGCCAGTTCATGCCCGCTCTACGCTCTTGACTTGCGAACTGGTAGTAAATGTAAATTTAAAATTAATTTAACTTATTTTCTGACGTTCATAAGTGTACTTTTTACCTATGTGAATAAAGTTATTTTGAGTTTGAATAAATGCGATCGATAATCTGACGAAAAGGTATTTTTTTTAAATATTTTTCAAAATATATTTTTAGTGAAACCAGTAGCAGCGGCATTGAAGCGACTAAGACTCTCCCGTGACGACTTTGAATTGGTGAAGGTGATAGGTCGGGGTGCTTTCGGTGAAGTGTGCGTCGTTAGAGCTTCATTTATGCAGGTATTTGTATAAACAGTCAAAATCTATTACAACGATATCGAAGGGATACATATTTGGTCGTAAAAACCGATAGTCGTAACAGCCGATGACGTATTAAGAACCTAATACAATAGAATTCAGCCGGGACCTTTGATTTTGGTTGATTTTGGAAATGGTTTAGACTGTAATATTATTTAATTTTTTTCAGTCTGTATTTCAAGGCATTCGTGCTTTTGTATTTAGATAGATATTGTTTACTTAATTCGACGTTGTAAATCATCGTCGAATAGTAAAGTTAATTATGTAGTTCCAATGATAAAATGATTTTTTGATATATTTTCAGAATGGAGAAGGAAATGGTGCGGCCGGAGTGACAAGTAGTGAAAGGGTGTATGCCATGAAAATACTCAACAAATGGGAAATGCTTAAGGTGAGAAAATTTCCTAAATGTATACCAAATTGACGGTTTTTCCAGTAGGTAATAAATTAAATTTTGCGTGTAGCTTCGAGGGTCTTAAGGTTTCGAAAATTTGAACCTCAGGTAAGAGATGAAGCATTTTCATAAAAAAATACGTGTGGCACTCGGAGACTACCGGTAAAGCAATTGCATAGCATTTTTTAAAAACTTATGCAATTATTATTATTTATTTATGCAGTATTTTTTTTTCTTTGATATTAATTAATTCTACCATTATTTATGCAGTATTTTTTTTCTTTGATATTAATTAATTCTACCATTATTTATGCAGTATTTTTTTTTCTTTGATATATACTCTGTCTCACTCCACCGCGTACCGACTGCACCGGCAGCGCTTACGCTACGTCACCGATCTCGTCAGGGAGATGTGAGACGCAGTATGCGTTCTTTCCCGCTCTAACGCGTATTGGCCGCACGTATGTTATGTCATCGTATGTTAGGTTTTTATTTCGTTACGGAATTTCTTGATTCGGTCGCCACCCGCTATAAAATCTATGGAATAGCTTAAAAAAATACTTCTATGGGGTTTTGTTGGAGATCTTCTACAGCACGGGTGAGCGTAGTACGTCGCAGAATAAGTTTTAAGAATAATTCCCCTATGTTACACACATACAAGTTATTAAAATTTTGTGTTAATTTATAAGTATTTAAAATAATTTACAGCGCGCGGACACGGCGTGTTTTCAAGAGGAGAGGGATGTTCTGGTATTCGGTGACAGAAGGTGGATAACAAACTTGCATTATGCCTTTCAAGATGACCATAATTTGGTGAGTGTTGGAATAAAGTAGGTAGAATATAGAAAAATGCTATTCCTATATTCCATGGTATGTAATTTAAAAAAAGCTTAGTGTTTTAAGCGAAATACAAACGGATACTAACTCGAAATTTTTTATCGTGAAAAAATTATACAAAATCTGATTTTAGATTATTATCACTAATTAACGCGTGTAAAATGAAGGAAAATCCACTGTTATATTTAATATGCGATTTCTATTATTTTAAAATGTCTCCCCTATAACTTTTTAAAATGATAAAATAAATGTTTATTCTAAATATCGCCTCCTAGGAAGTATTGGTTGTGCTTGCCCTACTTTCCCTGTCAACGCAACTGCTATTTTATACCTATATATCCATTTCCCATACAAGCTATTTCTTGTAAAGTAACGTGTTTTATTCAATTTCAAAATAATTAGTAGGGCCAATTCAATAAATCACATTTATTATGTTTATTTTATATGACCTAACATTGTGACGACGTTCAGTTCTCTTTAGAACAGAAATTGTTTATTAGTAAAAGTTAAGGGTATAATTTCGGGTCTCGCGAGGAATTGCGCCCCGGCTCACCCATGTATATTGTAAACAAATATATTACCGATGTAGCCGGGGCGTATTTCGCGAGACGTGTGATGTGAAGTTTAGAGATAGAAAAAGTTCCTGGACACTATGGCAGGGGAGTAGAATAGGTATTATTAAAAAAAAAAGAAAAAAAGGGTATAATATAAAAACGTTCTATTATTACAAGAATAATGTAATCGGAATTGAAAAAAGTTAAGCAATTGTGCTAACTTCGAATAAATAAATAATATATTATACCGATAAATTGGCCCTTCTATAATCATGCTTTACTTTGAAGGGTTTTTTTTAAATTATATTTATTCTTAATTTAAAACTCTTTTCAGTATCTCGTTATGGATTACTACTGCGGCGGTGATCTGCTGACGCTACTCTCAAAATTCGAAGACCGACTCCCAGAAGACATGGCCCGTTTCTACATCACTGAAATGGTGCTGGCCATACAAAGCGTTCATGAGCTGAGATATGTGCATAGGTGTGTGTTTTTTTTTTTTAAAGACAATTCACACCAATTAACCTAGTCCCATGCTAAGCCGGTGAAGCTTGTGTTATGGGTACTAGGCAACGGATATACATACATATTATAGATAGATAGACATATAAATACATATTTAAACACCCAAGACCTAAGCAAAACACCAAATGCTCATCACATCGATGTTCGTCTCAGCCGGGGATCGAACCCGGGACCCATGGATTCGCAGTGAGGGGTACTAACCACTAGACCAATGAGTCGTCATCATTTTTATATTTATTAAATTATGCGGCTCGTACAAGGAATCAATAAATATAAATGAAATGCAATAAAAATATTATCAAAAAGTATTATAATACTTTTATAACATATTTGAAGTTTACTTATTTAGACCAAGTACAATATTCTATTTAATTTTTTATTTTCATCTTGGGTATATTAAAGAGATTTTAATTTGTATGTTTTTTTTTCAGGGATATTAAGCCAGATAATGTTCTATTAGACGCCAGTGGACATATCAGGCTTGCTGATTTTGGATCCTGTCTCCGTTTGGGAGATGATGGAAAGGTAATTTAAAATTTCGATGTTGATGGTGAAATTAATAACATTTCTATTATTGTTGTGGAATAGTAATTTTGGACATGAAGTTAACTACTTAATAATCTAATATAAAAAATTCTCGTGTGACAATGTTCGTTCCCATACTCCTCCGAAACGGCTCGACCGATTCTTATGAATTTTTTTATGCATATTGAGTAAGTCTGAGAACCGGCTATCTATCTTTCTAACTCCTAAGTATATAAGGGTTGTCCACACAAAATTATAATTTTTAGAAATTTTTTTTTGATTTTATTTTTTTCTGATAAAGCATGCAACCCCTAATTTTCACCCCTCTTCGATCAACCCTACTTATTCTTTTATTATTGTAGATAGTTATTTTTATTAAACTAAAAAAATGTGTCTTAGAAATAATATACATGGCAAAACAACGTTTGCCGGGTCAGCTAGTAAAAATATAATTTTTAATTCAAATCTGGTTAAAATGTTGCAGATTAGATTGTTTATGTTAATTTATTTTTTTTATAAAATTGTGTCAACTTGATTAACGTGTTTAGATCCGGTAAAATTATATTTTATTGATAGGTACAAAGCAATGTGGCTGTGGGAACTCCAGACTACATATCACCTGAAATATTGCGGGTGAGTGGGAATGCTTTTTTGAAATGTTTGAAATGACTCTAATACTATATGTTGTATATTGTTGAATAAAAGGTGACTATTTTTTAAAATTATATTTACGGCTTTAATTTTTTCATAGGGCGATAACTTTTCGATTCTACGAAGATAATTATAACCTACCTTTTAAGCTGATGTAGCTTTAATAAGTGTAGTGTAAATTAAAAATAATAGCATAATAAAAAATATATGAATCTTGTTGAACCGTTTTGATTAAAGTAATTAACTGTCTCTTATCATCACAGCGTTTAAACGATTTGAAAGAAAGAGACGAAAGAGTATTATAGTTATAAGAATAGATTAGGCTTTTGATAATAAAACAATTGTTTACCGGATTGAAGTTATGTATTTACAATTATTTGTCATAATTTTAAATTTAACCGACGTTTCGCGTGCTTTACAGCGTGCGTGGTCACGGTGACTGAAGACAAAAGGTGTTGAATGTCAAAAAGTATCACAGCTGTAGAGAAAGTTGCATTATCTGTATTTATTTCTCCGGAGTTGGTATCGACTAAAAGATGGAGGGTTTTGGTAGAAATGGCTCACGGTGTCCTCTATTTTCGCGGATTGTTTATCTTGAGATTTTAATTCGGATATTATTGAATTCCAGGTGTTTGACAATTTTAGGCCGTCTTCTAAAATTTAAAATTATGAAAAATAATTTAAAATACATTACTTCAATCCGGTAAAAAAATTGTTTTATTATCAAATGTGTGAAAGTTAGTAGGCTTATTTAGTGTCATTGAATATAGAGGTGAAGCTTTAGTGATAACACTTATACAATGTTAGTATTATAAGACAATTGCAAGGACACTAGTCAGTGGATATTCTAAAAGGCAGAAAGATTTATTATCTATATAAATAAAAATGAAACGCAAAATATGTTGCTAAGCGGAACATTCGAAGGCGGCTATACCAATTTGAGTAATTAAAAAAAAATCCTTGAGCGCTGAGGAAGGTTGTTATGGAGAGAAAATAATTGAAAAATTTAGTTTTCTTTTGAATTTAGGTTTTTATTCTGGTAAAACAGTCTTTATGAGGAAAATATTCCATATTATGGAATTGGCGTTGTCAGAATAAACCTGTGTTTCCTACTTATGAATACACCGTTCGGAAATGATCTCTTGACATATTATAATTTCCAATTCTTCTAGGCGATGGAAGACGGCCAGGGACGGTATGGTCCCGAGTGCGATTGGTGGTCTCTTGGTGAGTTATTTTTTCATTAATTTTCTTGTCGTTATTAGGGAGCGTTCAAGTATTACGTCACGAATTTTGGGGGGAGGTTGGTGCCTTTTGTAAAACGATGCGGGGTGGGGATTGATTAAGCGTTATTGTTAATATTATTTTCGACTTTCCAGTACTTTACACCACATAATGGTAACTTTTAGGGACTGTACTTGGGTATAGAAAAACGTTACGGCGCGTTACATGAGGGGGGGGGATTTCAATAATCTTCAAAAATTGCGTGACGTAATACTTGAACGCTCCCTTATGAGTAGTCGGTAATGTGTACAAAAACTAGTAATTTTACTTTGTTTTAATCCATTGTAAATTGATTATTAAAAAGTAATTTTATACGTGTATTGTATTTATAAATATATTTAAATTGCATAAACGTTGTTTATCTATCCAAGTATTGTCTCTGCATGTAGATATTTATTTGAAGTTTATAAATTATTTTTAGGTGTGTGTATGTACGAGATGTTATTCGGTGAGACGCCGTTCTACGCAGAGTCGTTAGTGGAAACATACGGAAAGATAATGAATCATGCGAGGTGTTTCCACTGTCCACCCCAGGACGAACATGCAGCACAGGTAAAAAAATTTCAATCATTAAGTTAAATCTAACAATAATAATAAATTTAATAAAATAATAATAATCCAGCGCTACAGGCCTATATGGGCTCAGATTGCTTCCGTATCATTTTTATTTCATAGACAAGTAGGCGTGTTGATAACAGTTGAAAAGTAAATAAAATAAAATAAAAGATGCAATTAAATTATATATAAGGAATTTTTATAAGGAATATTTTAAGGAATTTATACTTCAGTTTGTTATGGAAGAGCTGAGAACCCTGACACAGGTATTTCCTACTTAAAAGGGTTCCCAAATCTTACACATTGTAATGCATATGTACTTAAAATGAATAAACAGATTTTTATTTTATTTATAGTTAAGATTTGTGGATTTGAGACATGTGATCCTCACGATGTTAGCCTTCACCTTACGAGCGTGTGTTAGATGCGCACTTAGACAGAAAGTCTATTGGTACACAGCCGGGGATCGAACCTACGACCTTAGGAATGAGAGGCGCACGTTATTAGCCCAATACTACTAAATAAATAATAAATTTAAAACATCAAATTATACAGGTTAAAGTTTTTTTTTAAATATCTAACGACTTCATGGTATGTCAAAATTACAATGACATTTTCGTATAACGATAACTCTAAAACACCAGAAAATGCAGAGTGTAAGTGAATGGGTGTGTGTGCGCATACACACACCCATTCACATACACATAACTTAAGATCTTATATGACTTGTGTGATTAGATCTAATACTAAGACAACTTTTCTTAAAAAAAATTGTTTTAATCAAGCTCCATATACCACATAATAATTGTAATCTAGTTACTCATAACGCAGGGGCTAACTAGGAAGTGTGGGGGGAAATAGCGTTAGATCGATTTTGTCACAATCATGTTTCTGTCATGAATAAAGTTTTTATTTATTTTATTACATTTGAAAAGTGAATCTTAATATATGTACGATAAGGTCTACATTTCCCTTATCTAAGAAATATAATCTTTAGACTGTTCTTTGCGATAATTATTTATTATTATAATTATTTATGCTTATATATCTATGTACAAATTATAGGTCTCTGAGGAAGCGCAAGATTTAATTCGCCGGTTGATATGTGCGTCTGATACGAGATTAGGAAGAAACGGGATTCAAGATTTTAAGGTTTGCTATTTTATCGACTTCTTTTTATTTACTGTGAATTATTAAATATAATTATTTTTTTATATTGTCATTTATTTGCAAGTAGAAAAATATTTATATTATTTACATACATTTAATTTGGCTTTATTCAAAAGCCAATAATTAATTGTAATTTATTATGTAGAATCACCCGTGGTTCAGTGGTGTGGAATGGGAAACGGTTCGAGAGGCAAGCGCACCCTTCGTTCCCGACGTGGCCAGTCCCACTGACACATCCAACTTTGACGTAGATGACACGGATATAAGGTAATGTATATACATATGTATATTTTACCAAACTGAGAGAAGCTCTCAAAAATATATTTCTTAAAAAATAAATACACACACGATAGAATCATCCAAAGAAACTCGATTTTGATTATGTATGTCATTATGTAACGTCTACATATCCCAGTTCTCTTGTCTATGGCTGGTCCTTAGATCGTACTTCGAATATGAACCTTTTTCTCGGTTTTTTAATTAAAAGAAAATCTTTATATTAGTAGTAGATAAAAGCCTTATAGAATATTTTCCGTCTCGATTGCTTTTTTTTGATATTGGATGGATTTATAGAAAACAATCGTAGTATTTTTTTGAATAACTAAGTTTTTTTTGAAACAATGTACTGTCAATTATCAGTACAAGTAAACAAAATTTCACAAAAAATATTTTATATCGATTTTTTAAATTTCAATTATTTTTTGAAGGATATTATTTCTAAATGATTGCACCTAAGTACCCTGAGTAGTTCTTTCACGTACTGTACGTTTAATACGAACGACAACGAGTTTTAAAGTTTTATTGATATCTGGATCGAATATTTGTTAATGGGAGCGTTCAAGTATTACGTCACGTAATTTTTCGAGATTATTGACCCCCCCCCCCCCATGTAACGCGTCGTAACGTTTTTCTTTACTCAATAGTAAAACGTTTCGTGACCGTCCAGAGACTCTTTTTCTATGTTCTTGAACGCTCCCAAAGCTACCCTATGTTCAAATATAAAATAGTTCATAATAAACATTATTTATAGCAAAATATTCTATAAAAGTCATATTTTTTTTAGATTATCAGAAGCTGTTCCTCCGCCATCAGCATCATCAGCGTTTTCTGGTCTCCACCTGCCATTCATTGGATTCACCTTTACGGCTGGATCGAGATTGTCCGATCTCGGTGCTCCTACGCCGCTCAGCCCTGCCAAGAACGCTCCTAGTCAGGTAAATGAGGTATTATTTCTTATATTTAAAAAAAAGACTTAATTAAGTATTTTTATTATTCGATCTTTAACTCTCTGACTAACAGTGATATACGCAAAAAATAAAAAGGGTGCGTGTACTTATGTACGCGCGTAAGAAGTTATACTTCTTTGGCATTATTAAAAATACTTTTTGATTGCATGCAAATAATTAATTACACTTACATAATCAAAGACTGGAAAAGGAGTCATTATAGTCAATAAAGTTCAGTTTACATTTGAAAAATTAAATAAATAAATATTTATTATTATTCTCTTACATTAAGTGTAACATAAATTCTATTATTATTTGAATGTTGTTTTTAAATTATGTCCAATGCCGTAGCATCTTCCGTGGGCAACTTCATTCTGTTAATTTTGTGTCACGGTGCGCGCGCATCGTAAAATTTCACTCTCATCAATTTTTCATAACGCGCCTAAAGAAATATAACTTCAAAAATAGGGAATAGTATAGTGTGCTCCGTAGACGTAAATCTTATCTCTTAACCATACTAAACGCGGGTGTAGCAATAACTCAACAACTGTGTACAACTCTCTCATATATCTTTCTAGGCTCCATCAAACGCGGGAGATCGAGCCGCTTTAAAAGCGTTAGAATGCGAAAATGCTCTACTAGCTCAAACGATAGCTGAACTACGGGCCAGTAGTCAAGTAGACGGTGCTACTGGTACGTATACGTTGAAATTTTCAAAATTCAAAATATTATTATATTTTGTCATAAGTTCTTTCGAAGTCATTATTATTTTAAGATTATGTTTATTATGGAATATAAGATATAGGTATCACTTAGTTTGTGCCTTTTTTATTTTATATCACATTTACTCTACCCCCTTTACTATTACAGATCAATTAACTCTTTTAAAAGAGGAGTTAGCGGCATTACAGAAAAAGAATAGCGAATTGGAAACTTTAACGATATGTGAAAATAATGTAACCGTTTCACCGGTAAGTATAGTTCTTAATTCTTCATATAAATTTTTAATATTACTTTGATAACAAAAGATTCTTACAACACTTTAATAGATACGCAAAAAATATGTATTTCTAAAGAATATTTATTAATTCTGAGCCAAAGATTAAGACACAAAATTTGTTCCTTCTATTCAAATGTTTATCAGTTGTATATTTATTTAATTATTATTATATTAATTGTTTTTCAAAATTATAATCTAAATGAACGTCTTACTATGTATACGATTTGTATTGTTTTACTAAGAAGGAAACAAGTAACAAAGACAGAATGATGTTCTTTTGTTATTCCCTGGATGGATAAATCTCTATATTTAAAAATGAATTACTGTTCGTTTGCCGTATAAGTAAAAATACTAAAATCGACAATTTAATTTTCCAATAAAAACTGTTCCTATGTGGGAATTATTTGATGTCTTTTATATTCGTAGAAATTAAAAGTGGTCACTTGGTTGTCAATAGGTTTAATTAATTATAGATCAGAAATTTGTGTTTCATAGTTGTCCGATATTTCCGGTCTGTTTTAAAATAATTCTATTAACCGTTGTCACTAATATTATATATAGGTTATACGAAGTTTATATTATAGTATTGTCTTTCATTGACATAACTTTTACACATAGAAAAACACATTTTTTGAGCCATTTCTGCCAAAACCCTCCATATTTTAGTCGATACCAACTCCGGGGAAATAAATACAAGATAATACTTTTTCTACAGCTGTGATACTTTTTGACATTCAACACCTTTTGTCTTCAGTCGCCATGACCACGCACCCTGTAAAGCACGCGAAACGTCTGTTAAATTTAAAATTTTGTAAAATAATTGTAATAAAACATAACTTCAATCCGGTAAAAAAGTGTTTTTCTTTCGTTGTTTATATTATAATTTGACTGCAAATTGATGATTTTGAAGCTGTTAAATTAAATATTTATTTTATAGGACTTGTCATCAGCGCCTCAAGAACTAGTAGCGAAGTTGCGTGAGCTCGAAACAAAGATAGAAGGATTAAATACGGAGAAAGAAGAGCTGATTAAGGATAAAACGGACTCCATTGAGAAATTACGGTTACAGGTGAGTTTCAAAGACAACAGTGAATCAATACGAAAATTAAATGTTAATTTTTATATTTTATTTAGAAACTAAATGTTTCGTATTTTCTTAATTATCTAATGAAATGAAAAATATTTAAGCTATTGCATAGATTGTATCGCGGGCTTTGAGCAGGGCGACCGAATTAATAAATTCCGTAAGGAAAATAAACCTAACAAACTATGACGTAATATAGGTGAATACGCTTTAGAACAGAACGCATAGTGCGTCTCACATCGGTCTGGCGTGATCGGTGACTTAGCGCATTAGAGTCTGACAGAACGAATATTGCGTATTCTCATCTCTCTGACGAGATCGGTGACGTAAGCGCGGCCAGTACGCGTTAGAGTGAGACGGACTATATAGTCTGAGTCTGGTAGAGTGGGAGATTGAATAATTATCAAAGAAGAAAAAAAACACTGCATAAATAAAAAATAAATAAATAATTATAATTGCAAAAGTTGATAAAAAATGCTATGCAATAGGTTTACCCCGAGTGAAATATATTATATTCAATGTTTCTTTATTTCCCATTGTTGACTGCCGTGTTAATTTTCTATTAAAGTATTTTATAAATATATTTTTTTATACAGGATAAAGAGCTTAGAGACGCCCTTACCCAACGTAAACTAGCGATGACTGAATATAATGAGGTTACAGAAAAGTTGTCTGAACTTCGGCAGCAGAAGCAAAAACTGTCGCGGCAGGTGAGCATACGTTTATGACTAAAAGTAAACTAAGGCCGGCAACGCACTTGCGAGCCCTCTGGCAATGGGAGCGTTCAAGTATTACGTCACGCAATTTTTGGAGATTATTGACCCCCCCATGTAACGCGCCGTAACGTTTTCTGTACCTAAGTATAGTAAAACGTTTCGTGACCTCCTAGTGACTCTTTAAACCTGAAAGTTAGTAACCATTATGTATGTACCTAAAAAGTACTGGAAAGTCGAAAAAAATATTAACCCCGAATCGCCCCGTAACGAAACGTTTTACAAAAGGACCCCCCCCCCCCCTCCAAAAATATCACAATCTAATATATAATTCTTCTGTGAGTGTGTATGTCACTGAACTTCTCTCAAACGACTGGACCGATTTTGATGAAATTTTTTGTGTGTGTTCAAGGGGATCTGGGAATGGTTAAGATTCATAAATCAGCCCAGCAGATGGCGCTGCAGTCGGTACTTTCATACTTTTTTTAATATTCTAATCGCTTGAAATATCATGCAGGACAACGTCTGTGGGGTCCACTAGTATATATATATAATATATAGAAAATAACCTTAGTAATAGTACTTTTTAGGGATTCATTATTTTAATAAGACTTTTCTTTTAATCAGGTTCGCGATAAAGAGGAAGAGTTGGATGTAGCGATGCAAAAGATTGACGCGTTGAGACAAGATATCCGACGTGCGGATAAAGGAAGAAGGGAACTCGAAGCGAGACTTGAGACGGCTGTCGCTGAAGCCACTAAGGTTAGGAATAATATTGTATTATCTTTTTAGAAAGTACTGGAATGTTGGCCCCTTACGTCTAGACCCAGAGGTCTTTGATGGATTTATTGATGTACGCTCGGAGAAGGAAAACATCGTGACGAATTAAGCGTAACTTATACAAGTGTCAGACTCATAGGGCTGATGGATTATTTAAAAATATCATGAAATCTTAGTGACTAGAACTTGAGTTATAGTTAAAACTATGCTTAATAATTTTTCAATTATATATTACTACTAGCTGATCCGGCAACACGTTTGCCATGTATATTATTTCTAGGAAGCATGTTTTTGTTTAATAAAAATAACTATCTACTATAATAAAAAAATAATGGTTGATCGTAGAGGGGTGAAAATTAGGGGTTCTATTTATGTATGTTGTATCAAAAAAATAAAAACGAAAAAAAATTAAGTTAATGTTTCGGAGGAGTATGGGAACGAACATTGTGACACGAGAATTTTATATATATATATATATAGAGAGATTTATAAGAGCGTAGTTTTGCTTCGGCAAAACTAAGTTAAAATCTGTATATTGAATAATCAATTTTTTTATCGGTGAGTATATTATTGAGTTAATTTATTTTTTATTGATAAAGGAGCGCAAATTACGCGAAGAGTCCCTACGACTGCAACGCGTAGAAGCGGGTGCTTCGCCCTCGTCCACTCAGCCCTCTGCTGCCGCCGATGTCGCTAAGTTGCAGGCCGATATTGAGGCTTTGGAGGTAATTTTTTTAAATTTAATGTAATTTATATAAACTATCGCTTCGTTCCTTATACACCTTCCTCACTAATCTTAATCTCACTCTAATTTGACTTTCCAATATTATATAATTAAAGATTAGGTTATAATAGAACACGGTGTAATTTGTTTGATTACAATGACAACACCACGCAATATCATGGACATCTTACAGGTTGTAAAGTGTCAAAGTCAAGCTGTCAGTAGTGCGTAGAATCGGTCGTGAAGTGCTAGAGTTGCTTTTCGATCGGCGCCTGCGCCGGACGTTTTTAAATATTAAGTAATAATGTCGGACGACGGTAGTGATACCAACTTTGTAATTATTAATCGCATTGAATCTCCGACATACTATGATTGAAATATGTACTAATAATAGTACAGTAAACACGAAATTAAATAACTTATATTATATAACATTAGGCCCAGTACGCGGAATCATTGGCTCAACAGCAAGCACGGTATTCCGCAGAAGTGAATGCGCTGAGGGAACAACTTCATGAGACTGATGCTCTACGATCCATGCTGAACAGAGAGGTACATTTATACTGGAAACAGTTTTTGGCCTTTTTATTTTTGACGTGGACTTAGCGCAACCGACCGTGTTCGACCCACACCAGAAACTGCTTGTCATGTCCTTCTTGGAGTGTTTTACGGCACAACACTGGTACAAACGTCCTACACACAACCGATCCGTTCGGGTGTCGGTTAGCGACTGACGGTCTGACAAGTGACAAGTGACGTAGGCGCATGAGACAACCAAGCAACACTTCATTTAGTCAATACACTACACTGCTATTATCTATTTTAGTTTGATTAATATTCATTCATTCAAAATATCACCCCTCTTGTCAGCGAAACTAAGCAAAGCTCTCAAAATAATAGTATATAAACGCATTAATTTTTTGTAGGAATCCTCGAAAATGCATTTCGTTTTCAAGCATAGACAATGTGTGGGTAATATGTGTAAAAAAGTAAATAATTACTGTAATAAAGAAAAGATTAGAAGAGCGTTTTGGTTTAGTACTGTAGGATAGCGTATGTTTTTTTTGGGAAATAATAAATTTTACCTTTTTTTTTTCAGCTCCAATCTTCTAAGACTGACAGCGAAGACAAACAGATGCTGATAAATGAGAACAGAAAACTCGCTAAAGATCTTGATGCTGTAAGTAAATTTAGACGTTATATGGTGCGGCCTAATTATTTAATATATAATTGTGTTTGTATACTACTTATTGGTTTTCATTTGAAGTTATACATCTTTTGGCGCGTTAGGGAAAAATTTTGGGAGTAAACTTTTACGATGCACGCGCACACCGTCACAAGAAACCGACACCCTGAAGTTAGCTACAGTCAACATTTTAGTTTTTTCTATTGTTAGTGTCGTATTTTCTACAAACGTAGATAAATTTTTAAATTTTTTTTTATCTTGTTACGCCAAAGAAGTATAACTTCTTACGCGGGTACATAAGTACACACACGTTTTTTTTTATAAATATCCTTACTCACTTGTTTTATTTTGCATAATTAAATTCATCTGATACTTGTTATTAAGACGTAAAATTACTTTTATAACAAATTTTACAGATGGCGGAGAACGGGCGTCGTTGGCAAGCGGAGAGGAGACAGTTAGAGATGGAGTTGGAAGAGTTTAGGTCGAAGAGAGATACAATGCAACATTGGGAGACACAGGTATTTTGCTCGAATGAAACATTAAATTATTAAAAATATTTCTTAACTTTTTGAATTTTAAAACGATAGGTGTGAAAGCTATGTGTTCACATATGTAATCAATGCTTATAAATTGGTGGTATTGAGTTTGAGTCACGACAAAACAATTGTATCAGATTCAGATCAGGCTAATGAGATTTTAATAGAAAATGATTTTAATTAAATTAAAAATATCTATGAAAAAGTTAGGAATGGGAAGATTCGGACTTCTATAATATGTATATGACCCATAAAATGTATAGTTAACTCTTTCAGTTAGTAATGCATGTATTAATCCACAGATTGCAGACATAATAAGATGGGTGGCTGATGAGAAGGAGGCCCGTGGTTACTTGCAGGCATTGGCAACGAAAATGACCGAGGAGTTAGACTATTTGAAGCATGGTAATTATAGTATAATTATTTAATTATAACCCGAAAATGAACGTTTTAAACGACTACATACAAACAATATTATTATTGAATAAAAAGCAGAAATATTAGTACGGTAAAGGGAGCGTTCAAGTATTACGTAACGCAATTTTTAGAGATTATTGACCCCCCCCCCATGTTACTACTACCCGTCGTAACGTTTTTCAGTACCCAAGTATAGTAAAACGTTTCGTGACCACCTAGTGACTCTTTAGTTACTATTATGTGGTGTAAGTCGAAAAAAATATTAACAATAACGCGTAATTTAATCCCCGCCCCGCATCGTAACGTTTTACAAAAGGTTTTATTATAATAATTATGTTGTGTCCCAGCATCGGCAACCCGAACATCCGGTCCCGTGTCACCTGGCGGGGTTACTTCCGGTCCCGGTGCTGGTTCCGGATGGAGAAATAGGCGATCGCAGAAAGTTGATAAGATGGAGATACTCACATTGCAATCGTCGCTCCATTCAGAGATTCAGGCCAAACAGACGGTTTCGGAGGAATTGAGCCGCACGCGAGCTGAATTGCTTGCTAGTCAGAGGTATATCTTAATTAACATAATTTACGGACATTATAATTGTTTACAGATAATCTTTGTTTATTTGAAATAAACGTCTATTACTTAATTAACCGACTTCAAACGGAGGTGAGAGCTATATCTAGTTAGGCTTTTTTCCTTAGTTTTCCTTACATTAGTATATCAGATCCTCAAAGTCATATCAAGATCCTCGATCTTATTTAGATAAATTGCAACTTAGGAAACAGTCCAATCAAAATAATTGGATTAGTTTTTGTGATATGTGTATCCTATATTCAAATATATTATAGGATATACCTATTTTTTTAATTTATTTTAACATTTATTATATTGGTAACTAAGTAAATGTTAAAACTATTGCCAAAAAAAAACTAACTGAATCATATAGAGTCTGGCTAATGAAAGAAGATAACGAAATAGCGCGGCAAATTCATTAGATAGTATGGTATCCCTAAAAGTTTGATGTATTCTGTGGATTAAACATACTTGATACTTGATTTTATTATTTTTTACTTTGATAGTAACGTATTCAGTATTTTACTATTGATACTTAAAAGGACTAGCATTGCAAGGAAATCTAAAACTACATATATTTATTAAAAAACACAACTTTATTCGGAATAATCAAAACCAGAATGCAAAAAATCAATATGCATAGATTCAGATCAGTCATTACTGTTCTCACTGTCTCTCACATTGATTATGAAACTTTCTAAATGTTTAGGCTATTATACTTGTTAACTATTCGGAAAAAATAAATAATAGAAATAAAAATGAGTAATTGCATGAAGTATCAAGACAATAAATCATATTAACCTAAGAAATTCAATGACATTCTTTCTGTGTTGCCATCCGAAAGTTTTCAAATAATTCAATTATCTTCTTTCATTAGCCAGACTTTATAAATGTCGATTAAATTTTTTAAATTACTTTTATATTATTTATTATGAACATCGTGGGGTATTAAATATCATATTGTAATCATCCACTAGAGTTATTGCAATTAGAAGGCAAATAAAAATGTATTGAGAAAAGGTTCTTGTTACAGGTTATTCACGTATGATGTAATAAATATTTGTTCTAACAGAAACAAAGACTTATAATACATGTACGTTTTCAGGGAATTAATGGAGACTCGTCAGCGTTTAGACTCGGTCGCGCACGACATGAAACGCAAAGAGCAGCACATCCGCGACATGCAGGCCAAGCTGGATGCGCCGGCGCACCCACATAACTCCTGTGAGTATATACACGATATACGTAATATTTACGTGTGTATACGTTACACACGCACTTATATAGGTATGCGACTTTTGGTGGATAAAAATAGTTCATTAGGTTTGTTTGAAGACAATTTTCAGATTTTAGGTAAAACCAAGGAACATAACTTTTTTATGAATAGGGTTTTGATAAATTTCGTATTAAAAGATCTCGTTTCATAAGGAGGGAATTAAAAAAAAAAAATATATATATATATATATATATATATATATTCTGTCAACTATACATTTGTTTTATATTTTGATGCCCTTACTTTTAATTTCGGTATAAATAATGCACGTTATAGTAGTTCTTATCAAGTTAATATTAATAAAATATTGTTTTTTTCTAGTATGGTACATACATGTTTTAAATATACGTCAATATAAGTATTTATTTTTTCAGCTTTGTGTATAATATTTATTTAGTGCACCATTTATTTTTGTTTTCGTTACATGTTACCGCACTATCCCACCCAATACACAAACGAAACGTGATTTTTTCCGGGAACAAATCCAAATCTCAAAATGGAATGTTGGAATCCACAAAGTCAAACGTCGACCGCGACGAAAAAAACGAAAATAAATTGTCTTTGACATTTTATGGACTCTATGGTACGGTGTGTTTGTGAACATTCGAAATTGGATCTGTGATTTCGGACGCTGTGCCATTTTGTGATTCGAAATTCAAAATTGGGGCCAAATGCATTTGTGTATTTTACGCGTTATGACGTGTTTTATTTTATTCCTTTTATATTGTTGCATTTATCGCCATTTGTGGCAATCGACGGGTTCAATCTGTATTGCGTTGCATTTTTAAAACTTTTATTGTATTATTTTTATCTGCATTGTGCTCCTAATGACAGTTCGAGCGTGGTTTAGGCCTTACTTGCCATTGGTTTTGGGAGTTACCTCATGTCTGTGGGGCGTAGCCATATTTGTTTATCACGAGATATATGGATAATGTTTTTGATGTATATTTTCAATTCTTCTTGTTATGTTGACGATTTGGTTTTGATAAGTGTACGAATTATCCAAGATGGCTGACTTTTAAATTAAACAATGTTACCCCAAAGATGTATACGTAATCTTTTAACGGGCGTATTATTAGTTGACACAAATATATCTTTGTATAGAAGATTGTATAGTATTGTGTTAATAGGCTCAAGGCCAGTTTACGTCAAAAATATTCTAGTCTTAAAACCAATTTGATCTTAATGCTATTACCAAAGAACCACACGAACTAGTCATTTTTATTTACCTTTTTTTATATATAAAACCTCTTTTCAATGTACTACTAAAATATTCCCTGGGCGCGTATTAAAATCGGAAAAACGTATTTGATAGAAATGATAGATTATGGCTGCATTATCATCTTTATTTTTTAACAACGAAGTTTCCTTATTGTATGCGATTTATATATAAATATTCTATACCAGTATATACTCCAGTGGAAAGTTTTTAGTCTTTATGGATTACATTAAAAGTTGCCAAGTTTGTTATTTGGTGAATGAAGATTATTTAAAACCGAATTTTATAATCCCATCCCTATCGAAGATTTAAAAAAAATATGTTGAAAAGGGGGAGTTTTTTAGGGCATCACAATGCAGATCACGTTTAGTTTAGTTACGTTTACTTTGTTTTAGAATCTCATTTCATGTATTAATTTTCTATCATGTCATCTACTGACATTTTTTGTTGTCGACTAAAATTCAATTTTTTTGCATTATTTGTATGAAAAAGTTGCCAGTTTATAAAGTACTTTGAAGTCGTGATTTTATCTCAATAGTCTGTATCAGTAGATGACATGAATTTATTTTTAAGTAAGGCATTTTATTCAAAAACCTACGCACTCATACTTATTCCAATAACACATTAGGTCTATTAAGCCTTCCATACTAAGCTACCAAAGGTACGATTTTATTTATTTTTCTTGCAACGACGTGAACATATTTTGGTTTCCACCGGCCTTAAAAAGTTTAATAGAAACTGTTGTTTAAAGGGTATTATGAGTGTGAAAGTTGTATTTATCGTTTTTTATTTCTAAACTAACATTTATATTTGTTTGAAGCATTACAGCGCATTTATTTCTCTTAGTTAATAGCGTCAAATGTGTAACATTGGCGCGCCTTTGTATGACAGTTGCGTTCGGATTTATGACACTTTAATTTTTGTTTACTTTGCTTGGTTCCTTGTCTACGTATAAAGTATATGCGGATTTTTTATCTTGCAGTTGAGTTCTATAGTCTATTAAACACATGGGCCTCATTTACGTGCTATCTATAGGTGCTAATATATAAATAATTTCTGCGGTCACGAATCGGAGCGCAGTCTTTTCGTACAGTGTGCCTTGTACTTGTAGAAATGTGCGATATGTACATAAGTTATACGATATTAAAGTTGATGTATTATCCTGTTATTTATTTTTTTATTACCTTCACAAAGATCGACTTTATCGTCCATAATATAAATTGTAATTTCGCAAGCAGCCAGGCAGGGATCGACTAAATCATATTGGAGCGGGAAAGAAGAGAATGGTGCGTTTAACTCTTAGTCCTACAGCTGTAGACATTAGTATGTGATTGTTTATTTTGTTTTGTCCCATACAGTATCTGTTGTTAATAATTTAAGTATACAGGTTTATTTTGTCTTTCTATAATCATGATTTACTATGGAAATACTAATGTTTGGTAAAAAATATTGAAGGCTTTGACATATTGGAAAACATTACTATTCGTAATTAAACTAAATATGAAATTACAACAGATATTGTTTTAAGGTTTTTATGAATTTCCTTTTTGTGCTGTGTTTAAACAATAACATAGCATAGTCCTATCGTTTCATTGTAAGTACGAGCAAGTGTCAAGGAAAAAAATATTTTGAGGGGTTTGTCACTGTTTTAAAAGTCGAGTTTATCTACGAAAATAACCTTAATTAAAATATTTAAATTAAGAATTTAAATTGTTTACGCTTTTGTTCATAAACGCGCTATGAGCTTTAAGTATTGCAAATATCTTTTCAAAGGCACATGAAAATTTAAATACAAAACAAAAGCTAGTTAAAGCTCAAAGTTCAATTTATGAAATGGAAACGTTTAGAGTTAGTTAATTTTATTTAGTTAAGTATATTTTTGTTAGTTTTACCAATTATGTCTCGATTTTAAAACAGTGATGTTGATTTTTCGGCCATTTTTATGGAAACGATTATATTAAATGCTTCGCTTTTGCTTGAGCTTGCGGTTTTATGAATGTGACAGATACCCTCTTTCTGATTTTGACTACATACCCTCGTTTTCACGTCCGTTCATATTACCAGATAACGCATAAAGCGTCATGGTTTTATTCTCTTTAACACTTGTTTGTATCATAGGCATTGACTAATCTGTTTTTATTGTCAACTACCCTCGTTTTGTATACGTCCTGTAATACAAATCAGTACTTATATTTTATCTCATTATGTCCAGCAAATAGGTCATTTAATGTCTCGACATACATAATACAGTTTTTCTGACGTCATTCTATCTATTAATAAATTGAAGGTAGATTTAAGGTTAATAAGTTTGACTTCAATGTTTATAATAAGTACTGGTTTGTTTGTAAGTTAGTAGTTTGTACAGCGTCCATTGTAAGCGTCCAAAATGCATGTCATTGCCCCGAGCCGTTCACTAAAACATGTCATGTACAGTCGAGTAATTAAGTGAATTTATCAAATTATAGAAATAATATCGTTTCTTCTGATTTATCTGAAGATTGGTCACGTGATCCATATAGAAATGGGATAGTGCATATTTATTTCACTTTAACACTCGACTATACCTAAAACATAAAAATGTGTTTTTCGATTCATGGTTGAGGTTGGGATTTGGTTTATGTTTTACCCTCTATTGTGTTAATTATATAATTTTTACCAATTCTATAATGCGTGAACAAGTATCCTAAGATGCTAAACTTAAGTCAGAGTCAGGTTTGAGTATTTTTTTCATATAAATGATGTATGTGTAACAGGAATTTTGAAAATAACGTAATACTATAGTCGACGCATTATGAACTGAGGCTTCGGGTCATAAAACCATATTAATCTGTCTGTCTCGCTCGCACTTACAGGTCTTATGGAGAGGTGTAGTGATGTGCGTAAGAATTGTAGAGGTGCATATCGAGTGTCATAACAAAAAAAATATATGTATTTATAAAAAAACAACAACCCTTACTCCTAACGACCAATCAGGAGTGCGTGCGTAGCTAAGTATCGATAACGTGTTGCATTGCGTGCACATTCCTACTGTCAGTGACATTTATTGCCCGACGACTCAGTTTGAAATGCTTCGACTTTTGTTATTACTACGGAATAAGTATGAGTCAAATGCTGTATGTTAATCTAGAAAAAATCAAGAAGTTTGAAGCAAAAAGATAAAGACGGCGTTAAAATGTTTCTGACTTGGTAGCACTAGGATACTTGTATAAATAAATGAAAGGGTTTTAACTAATTCTTATTTTTCAGTCTTGGACCGACCGCCATCTCAAATGAGTTACCTCGAACAGTTCTTGAAGGATGCGCCACCTGAGAGGCATTACGACAATGTTAGCACTATCAACAATGAACAGAAGGTCTGTTTATATTACTTAGAAGCATATGTTATATAACATAAGTGTTTTAAAACAATATTAGTTACAAGTTAGATCATCGTTTCTCAGCTCGGGGGGGGGGGGGGTCGCGACCCTTGGGGGGGGGGAGTCGAGTTTGTTTCGTCGCGGTCTGTTGAACAAAAATAAATACAAACACACATGTATGTAGAATAAAAGATTCGACAAAAAAGCGTGCTATGTACATATTATTATAACTGCTTTATTTAACTTTTTGGCTTTTTCGTGGGTCGCGACATAAAAATGGCTGAGAAATGATGTGTTGGAGTAATAATAGTGCAATATATTGTTAAACATCATTGAAAATTAAGGAAATATGAAAGCTGCTAGTTTGAATAGGTTATTTAAGTGTAACGTCGTTTTTATTATTTTTATGATATTAGATTTTGTTTCATTTAGAAGTAGAATTCACAATTGTTCGTAAGCTAATGCACACATAATTATACTAATGAAATCATAACTTCAATCATGAAACTAGTTAAAATGGTAATCGCAAATGTATACGAAAACTTTGTGAAAATTTGTATCATATAGAATTTTTTTTTTAATAATTTCTCAATTATATGCATATTTTGTGCTTTTCTTTTTATAGCATTTTGCAAAGAGACAATTTTTTTAGTAGAATTATAGAAATATTTAGTTTTGAGCAGTATTGGCTTCAGCGTGCGACTCTCATCCTTGGCTGTGCACCAATGGACTTTCTCTCTATGTGCGCATTTAATATTTGCTCGAACGGTGAAGGAAAACATCGTGAGGAAACCGACATGTCTTAGACTCAAAAAGTCGACGGCGTGTGTCAAGCACAGGCTTTTTTTAATAAGTTTTGTATCAAAGTCAAATCATTTATTTCAATTAGACCACCTAAAATGGCACTTTTAAACGTCATACAAAATACAAAGAAGATTCTAGTTGCCCCTTCCAAAAGGTAGTTTCGTGTGGGGAAGAATGGGCACACATGTACATTGCGATTACTTAGATTGTTGTGACTAATAGTGCTTAATTTATGTTGCCTTACATTCGCTTTACGCAGATCTCGCCGGGCTATCGTTACAGAAATGTGCAGCATTGTTGTAACGCAAAGGTGAGATTATTGTTTTGTTTTGCTTGCTACTGTCATAAATAACTGCATGTAATTCATTTGATATTTTTGTCGATTTAATTTATATCCAAACTTATAGAGGGTTGATTCTTTAAATGTCCTGTTTATTTGTTATAATTAGCATTTTAGGGTGAGAATTTAACGCTATACTCTGATTTTTAATTCTGACATTTCTTAAGTGTTACTAAAAAAGTACTCCACGGATAAAGGGAAAAATTTGACTTATTTGAGGGTAATAAAAAAATACTACGTATTTTTGGTTTTACCTACAAAAGGTAAATACAAAAATTTACTCAAGTGACCTAATACAAAAATAACAAATAATTTAATATCACGAATTACTTTATTTTATTCTTTAGCTGGCATCACTGCCTACTAATTCCTGGTTTAGTACCTTTAAAAAAAAATTATTTCTTTTTTTTAATTTTTTACCACTCGCCGTTAAACCACTTTTAATGTGGAGCACCGCACTTAATAAAATGGATATGTCACCGTAAAATTGTAAACACCGTAAATTGTAATCCATCTCGCGAGATTGTAAACTGTCGAAATATTGTGAACCTCAACGAACTGCTTTTAATTTAACGTATTATTATTCGGTAGATTGTAATCTATCGAATCGAAACCGTCAAATTGTGAAACGGATCGCACCGTCATCGCACAGATACATTAACTAACAATAAAATGTATGTATAGACTCAGATGTTCAGACTCGTATTGAAATTGAAAAATGTACCCGGCCAAAATGGTTTACCATCACTGACAGGTCAAAAAATTATAGCTGTCAGAATTCGGAATACGGAATTAAAGATCAGAGTATAAGTATGAATGACGTATCTCAAATCCAATACGTTTTTGACACACGGAAGTCTTTTGCTGCCCGTCGTTTGTTATTAAAACGACTTAAAAGTATTAAACCGTAGTAAAAATGCTCCAATAGGATGTCCACTATTGCATATTATGTTTGTGATAGAAATGTAATGTGTGCCACAAAAGCGCTAATAATAATTTCATAATAGATAATGTATGGATCGCAACAGTCTACGGCGCTGAGTGGGTCAGCCGAGTCACAAGATGAGATGGAACAACGTGCTGTTTCGCCTATATCCTGCAAGAGCTCGCCTAGTGAAATGTCCACTGTAAGTTTATATAACTAATTGTATACAGTTTTCTTTTTATGCCCGTAAGATCACTAGCTCAGTATATGAGAACATGAGAAAATCTGTGCTTTATAATTAAATTTGTATATCGAAGAAATGATCGCTTATAAAGAAGAAGAGGACGAGCCATACTGGTTGCGGCAGCACTGCTTTATAATTGCTAGACTAAAATAGTATTATTGATTACAAAATTTTTGGGTATTTATTCCATAAGTACCTTAACTTGGTACTGAATTGGGTGTTCGGGTACAACATTTTCATTCACAGTGGTTGCCTGGAAGAGATCGCTCGAAAGCGATAAGGCCGTGTTGAATTCCTTTTCATTTAATTATGTCAACTGTATTATATTTCTGTATGTAACGAAGTGTTAATACTCGTAAATAAATAACATTTAATAGCTTGTGCTAATTTAAGTTACTCCGATAAGTTCCGAGACTGAAACTTAGAAATGAAACAATATTTATTTGTTTTGCAAGTTGCTATATTAGCAGGTTTAGAATAAAATATATAAAGCTTAATAAATAAGATATTAAATTTATACTAGGTACTTAAGCTACGTCTGTATGTTCATTTTAATTAGAAAATATCACTGATATTTATTTCATATGTACTTTAGTGAAATATAGTATTAATTTAATATCACACACATATAGAGTATTTACAACATTCTTAAATATCATAATAATATTTAAAAATATACATATTTATAATAATATTATGTAACTATATTATATTACCAATTTTAACTTGTAAAAATCACCCGTTTGCGATATTGAAGCGATCTAGTTTCATTATTATGATTTATTACCGATGAATATTGTGAATGAATTAAAATGAATGAATATTATTCGTCGAATTAATTTATAGTTTATACCCCAATAATAAAAAATGTTTTAAATGAAAGATGTATCTAAAGATAATTCGGCCTAATAAAGTGTAGCAGTATTCGTTACAGGATCAGTCTGTGGCGGCGCCCGTGACCGGCAAACAAAAACTACACCAGTTCCTAGTAAGGACGTTTAGTAGCCCCACGAAATGCAATCACTGCACTTCACTTATGGTAAGTTAATGTCTAATTCTTAAATAAATGTCGATCGTGTTCGTGGAAAAGTTATACTCTGACATTTAATTACGCAAAATTCTGACATGTCATAAGTGTTGCTACTAAAAAAGTTCACCGAAAAAGGGACAAATTTTACCTATTAAAATTCTACATACTTTTTATGTTTTACCTACAAAATGGTAAATCTAAATATTTATATTTTTACTCAAGTGACCTAATACAAAAATAACAAGTATTTCAATATCACGAAGAATATATCGAAGTGCCCGGCTAAAAAGGTTTGCCATTACTGACATGTCAAAAAATTATAGCTACGGAATTAAAAATCAGAGTGTATTTTTGGTAAAAATTTAAAAAGAAATGTTTGGCTTGATAAGGACAAATGGCCTATTCATAATACTGGCCTATTCTACAGGTGGACTATCTGGTACCTAGCATGTTGAAAGTTGTCGATTTATTATCAGGAAAGCTTTACCAAGAAATTCTATTATCTAGCATTAATGCTATGAAAGAGTGAAGCGAAATGAAAACTTGGCACAGGAGCAGGTCCTCATAATAAAGGTTAAGCACTTGAGGCCTGTGACACCGGGAGAATAACAAGTGTGGTTCTGTATTTTAATGGTATTTACCAGGGTCCCATTTTTTAGGTTGTGATAAGCGGTATTCTTATCATATATGTCGCAGATACAACGCGTCACTACCGTCGTCCGACATTATTATTTAATATTTAAACACAGTCAATGCCTGCGCAGGCGCCGATCAGTGAGCCACTCTACTCAAGTACTCAACGAACGATTCTACGCACTATTGACAAATTGACATTGACAAGTTACGACCTGTAAGATGTCTATAATATTGCGTGGTGTTGCCATTCTAATAAACAAATGACATCGTGTTCTTTTATAACATAATCTCTGACATATACAAATATTTAAAATATTTATAATTTATATATTTTTATAGATTGGAGTCACCCGCCAAGGAGTGGTTTGTGAGCGTTGCGGTGTAGCTGTCCACACCGCTTGCTGTGCATTAGTTGCGCCTAGGTGTCCCCTCCCCGCCGAGAGATGTCGTCGTCCATTGGGCATTGACCCCGCGAGGGGACAGGGGACAGCCTATGAGGGATATGTCAAGGTAATATTAGCTTTTATTATCATAAATTTAATAGAAAATATATTTTTTGATTTGATGGTAAAACACTTAGTCAACGTAATAAATGCTAGATTTGTATACAGAAATCTTGAGCATGGCTTCTTGCGTGTATTGGGAAGTAAACAGAATTGTGGATAAAACTTTATAGGCCGGTAACGCACTTGCAACGATCCTGGTGTTGCGGTAGTCTATGGGTGGCGGTATATAGTTATCTTTAAGTGACCCGCCTGCTCGTTTACCTCCTGTCTCATTAAAAAGTATAAGGGTCTGTTTCACAATGTATGGATAAAGTAACAAATAGCTATGCAACACATAAATTATTTGGAAGATAAATTGTTCTATTTGACATTCATCGGACTCATAACTTTTGATGGACTTTATGTGACGAATAGCGCTATCTGACACTCGTGAAACGCAACAATAGTGTTTATCCTACAAATAAGTAATAAATAGCTAATTTGGAACTTATGTAGAACTTATCCGTACATTGTGAAACAGAGCCTTAGTATATCGTGTCACGTGATTATACAATCATACTCAATCATCTCAATTTTAATTTTTGTTATCTACTTTATAAATTTGATATAATATTGTTAGCGGACTAACGTTGCGGCGTTGACTCACTTTTATTTCGAGACTTCGTGCGGAACGGACGTGTAACTAACCTGCCCTCAGTGAATTTTAAAAGTGTAAAGTACCTACACGTTCTAATCTTTTGTGTTAACTAATAATATATAATTTTTTTATTAATTTGATTGCAGGTACCGAAGCCGGGTGGTGTAAAAAAGGGCTGGATGCGGCAGTTTGTCGTTGTTTGTGATTTCAAATTGTTCCTGTATGATATATCTCAGGATAGGTGAGTTAATATTATTGAAATTCCCGAATTAATTGCTGATATTTTCTAAAATTGCTCAAAATAATATACATATACGTATTTTAAGTCTTTATCCGTACGTACGAGTTATCTCCAAACGCGTCTTTTCGAAGGAGATAATCAAATCGAATGGATTTTTAAAATCACATTAAAACGCACACACACATACCTCAACCAATAAATTAGAATTAAATTGTCTTTGTTAGTACATAACGTTCTTCGTATATTACGTTGTAATCCGTTTTGGTTATAATTTTAATTAAAAAATTATCTTTAGATAAAAGATGTATAATAACAAACAGTTATTTGTCCAATTTTTTTATCGTAGTTTTAATGCATATATATATTCTTAGTTTATATTGACTTTAAAACTACTCGGTTTTTAACATAAAAACTTCATTTACGTTTGTTTTTAGAAACGCGTTGCCATCTGTATGTGTAAGCCAAGTACTGGACATGAGAGATCCGGAATTCAGTGTGACGTCAGTGAAGGACTCTGACGTCATTCATGCGAGTAAACGGGATATACCCTGTATATTTAGGGTAAGTACTACGTCACCCACGTTTCTGATAAGTTATTAAATGTTTATAAGTAATTTTTATTATTTTTTTTTATCCCAGAAGGATGGTCCAAGATCTTAAAGTTACGCGTTACTAGGTGATTTTGTGGAAAAACAAGATATAAATAAAGTTTTAAAGCTGGCAATCATATCACACCTGTTAAGAACACGACCGAAATAAAAAAATATTAATATGCTGTATTTTTTTTTTTAATTATAAAATAATTTAAAAAATACTGTATGATGTTATGTAACGCATACTATACGTGACGTGTATAAAAACGTATACAAGTTGTATGAAACTAATATAAAAAAAATATGCAATTATCATATCAAATATTATTTTATTATTTATATTATAAATCATCAATTATTGTAAAATTGTATCTTAATATAGTGGAGTACTCTAGAGATAAGTGTCCCACGGTTTTTCTCTTAATTGGTACGTGGAGTGATAGTATTGTCTTTTATTGACATAACTTTTACACATTTAAAGAAAACACTTTTTTACCCGATTGAAGTTTACAATTATTTTACATGATTTTAAATTTAACCGACGTTTAGCGTGCTTTACAGCGTGCGTGGTCACGGTGACTGAAGACAAAAGATGTTGAATGTCAAAAAGTATCACGTCAATATAATAATACATAAGTTCAATCCGTTAAAAAAGTGTTTTCTTTAAACGTGGAGTGATGTTTATATCACTACAGCTATTTTCAACACAAAACTATATAGTTCCTAAGCGCGTCCATAAAAAATAAATTGTAAATTATCTATACAATGTAGATATCAACGTCCCAATTGGAAGGCGGCAAGCGTTACCATACATTGATGTTGGCGGAATCTGAATCGGAGAAAACCAAATGGGTGGTCGCACTCAGCGAGTTGCACAGAATACTCAAACGTAACAACTTGCCTGATAAATGCGTAAGTATTTGTGTCCGTAACTTATATCTTTATTTATACACCCCCCCCCCCCATGTAACTCGCCGTAACGTTTTTCAGTACCCAAGTCTAGTAGACCAGCTAGTGACTCTTTAGTTACTATTATGTGGTGTAAGTTGAAAATAATATTAACAATAACGCGTAATTCAATCCCCGCCCCGCATCGTAACGTTTTACAAAAGAACCCCCCTTCCAAAATTCTTTACGTAATACTTGAACGCTCCCTAATGAACTTATTAGCATTATTATTATTATAGCGTAATCATAATTTGAAAGAAAACGACGCCTGAGTACTTTATATAAAGAGTGTAATTAAAAAGATTAAAGGTCTGTTTCACAATGTATGGATAAAGTACCAAATAGCTATGCAACATATAAATTATTTGGAAGATAAATTGTGCTATTTGACACTTCATCGGCCTCGTAACTTATGATGGGCTTTATGTGACGAATAGCGCTATCTGACAGTCGTGAAACGTAACAATAGTGTTTATCCTTACCAATAAGTTATAAATAGCTAATTTGGAACTTATGTAGAACTTATCCGTACATTGTGAAACAAACCCTTAGTTTTGTAAAAATCTCCGTTAGTTATAAAATTAAATTTGTAATTAACATAAAAATAATTCAAACATTCAATGTAGTGTTTATAAATGTTCATATATGAGGTTTATACAAATACAGTCGACTCTCGATAATTTGAAACTCAAGGGACCAGAGATAAATTTCAAATTATCAAGAGATCAAAATAACAAGTGTTTGAATAAGCACGAGGGGGAGGGGCAACTGAAGGAAATAAGAATTTGATCAAAATTTGTTACTTATTATTTCCATATTTTTATTATGTATTAACAATTATTATTACATATAACCATTATTCACAAATTTTTATTTCAAAAAGAAGTCTGTAATCTTTTTTTGAGTGAGTGACTTCAGTTTATCATTGTCCAAAGAAATTTTGATAGTGGTGAGAGCTGCAAAGTAATCGTCACTTGTGTCGCCAACAATTGACAAGTCTGTGCATGTATGCAAACAAACGACAGGTACATGCATGATAATCGCTTCAAATTATAGAGAGTAGGGAAGACTGGATTTCAAATTATCGCATGTTGGCGAGCAAGATAATACTTTTTCAACTTCAAATTACCGAAGGGACCAATTTCTATTGATTTTATTCAAATTATCGAGTGTTTTTCAAGGGACCGGATTTTTTTTTTCAAATTATCGAGAGATTCAAATTAACGAGTGTCAAATTATCGAGAGTCGACTGTACAACGAAATTTTATAACTTAGAACGAAGTGTCGTAAATGCTATTATAACTACTACAATTATTAACTACTATAACATCTTTAAGTTTAGCACTGAACTTAATTAATCTAATATATAAAATTCTCGTGTCGCGGTGTTTGTGGTTAAACTCCTCCGAAACGGCTTGACCGATTCTCATGAAATTTTGTGTGCATAACTGAGATTCGGACAACATCTATTTTTCATCCCCCTAAATGTTAAGGGTAGTCCACCCCTAATTTTTTTTTTAATTTTTAGATAAATATTTTTTTTTATGATACAGCATTTTCACCCCTCTACGATAAAACCCCTATTTTTTATTATAAATGACTAGCAAACTCGGCGAACTCCGTTTCGCCACTAGATGGCATCGTTTTATGTAACATTTCGTTTGGTGATCCCGCTTTTCTGTTGAAATTTTTCCTGAATTTTCTTTGCTATAAACCTCACGGAGCCCGAGACCTTTCCAACGAATGCAAAACCGTGGAAATCGGTTCGTGCGTTCTGGAGTTATAGCGTCAGGAAGGAAAACCCGACTTATTTTTATATAGTAGATAAACATGGCAAAAACGTTTGCCGGATCAGCTAGTAACCATATAATTCTTTTCAACTAGGTATACACCGCAGGAATAATAGTAGATTCGTCATCTTGGGCGGGCGTTCGTAGCGTGCAATGTGCGTGCATTGTCGAACGGAGTCGATTATGTTTGGGTGGAGATTTTGGTCTCGCTTTATTGGATCTCGAGCGGGGTGAAATTGTGCCGCGAAGATCTCACGCTCCTGTCGCTAAGTTGCATTATGTGCCAGCCGAACATTTATTGGGTAAGCTATTTTAAATAACTATAATAAAACAAAAGTCAATCACGTAACTTTCTGAATGCAATTTCCATTTATATATTAGGAATTTTTATAATTCTGTACAAAATGTTGTATTAATAAAATCATATGTTGGTGGTAATTAAATATTCTCTTGTGTAATTTTTTTAAAATACTGTGTAAACTCTATATAACGTCAAGGGACTGTGCTTATTTTGACGTTACAAAGAGTTGTTGTTAAATGGAAATAAGAAAAATCTGTATTAGAAAAAGTTTATTTCAGACTAGTGTTAGTAATTACATAAAAATAATTCTTATTTGAACGCTATGCTAACGCTTTTGCTGTACCAGCAAATATGTTGTATTTTTTTATACTTATTTTATTCATATTTTGCGATATTGAGGCATCTTCGTCCAATTTGTAAACAAAAGAACGGATTTCTCAGAAAGTTTAGTACGTATGATGTACACAGCTTCGCAGTATTAACAAATTTCGGAAAATTAAGTATTTTTTATTATTTTATTGTCGTTATTGAGGGTGGGTCAAACGCTATGTAGAGTGTATTATTGAATAACCAATTGATTTCGACGCTTTAACGGAGTTGTCGTTAAGTAGAGGGACGTTACATGGAGTTTACACTGCATTATAAATTTTTTAACTTTTTATCTAAAACTCCATAAAGCTCGTAATACTGTGGGTCAGTTTTTTAAATATTTTAAGCTTTAATTATGCTTTATTTAAAAATATGATATTACAGTGGTGATAGCCGGTCGTGGCAGACACGTGCGGTTGGTACCGATCCGTGCGTTGGAATGTCCCGAAGCGGAGAGCGTGAAACTCGCAGAGGCTAAGGGCGCGGTGGATGTGGCTGTCGGCGAATTGAATGCCACTGCGCATGGTTTTGCTGTAGTTTGTAAACGACAGGTCAGTTATAACTTGGATTAATACCAAAGTATAAGTTAATAAGTACAGACTGATTTGTATGTGGTTTTCCGAGTAATTTTTATACAAATAAATATAAATTGACGCTACTATGCAATACGAATAAAGGCCGGCAACTCACTCGCGAGCCCTCTGGGTCTGAAAGTGTCCATGGGCGGTATCACTTAAAATCAGGTGAGCCTCCTTCACGTTTGATCCCTGTTCTATAAAGAAAGTTTTAAAAGTAGGGTCTAATTTTTATTACCCACAAAGTAGTAATGTCCAAAATAAACAAATAATCGGTACTTGTTTGTACTGAACAATTTTTTTTGAAATGAGAGCGATAATCTTGCCAAAAGTTCCTTTGAGTAAGTTTAATTATATATATTTCAGAACTCGTGGGTAGTGCTAGTATATGAAATAACTCGCACGGCCGCAAGAAGGTACCGCGTTGCTGAACTGCGAGCGGCCGCGCCCGTACTGAGCGTACAACTTTGTAGGGGACGACTCATTTTGGGGTACAGAGGAGGTCTCGTTGCCCATACATTGAGGACTGACTTGGATCGACCAGCTGTTTGTGAGTATAGCTTGATAGCTCATAGGACCTTGTGTCAGTATTGAAAAAAAAAAAACAATTGGTAGTGATTAATGAACATTATTGATTTTACTAATCTGATGTGTAGCTTTATCGTATAAATAAATAAAATAGTCTGTATTCGAATATGATATGAGTCGAGCAGTACTAGCCTAGTGGCTTCAGCGTGTGACTTTCATATCTGAGGTCGTAGGTTCGATCCCCGGCTGTGCACCAATGGACTTTCTTTCTATGTGCGCATTTAACATTTGCTCGAACGGTGAAGGAAAACATCGTGAGGAAACCGACATGTCTTAGAACTAAGAAGTCGACGGCGTGTGTCAGGCACTGGAGGCTGATCACCTACTTGCGTATTAGATTTAAAAATGATCACGAAATAGATTCAGAAATCTGAGGCCAAGACCTAAAGAGGTTGTAGCGCCACAGATTTTTTTTATTCGTATATGATATTTAATATAAGTACACGACTATCGACGGAGTAAATGTCTCCAAATTTGTCTCGCATCTTCGCTACCATTTTCCAATTTTTCTCCACTATCTCTTTTTATTTCACCTTCTCAGGTTTCTGGTGGGCATCCTCTCTTTCTTCTTCCCTTTATCATATACATTATTTAAAGGGTTTTTTTGGTGTTATAAGAAGAGGTTTTAATGAATATAGACTAGATAGAAACGAAGATAGAATTGAATTTAGTGTAAATTTATTTTTTATTTTTTAGTTTGTCTGGAATGGATAAAATTCATATATAAATACCTAATAAAACTTTTATATTTACAGCTCTAGTTCACCCAGAAAACCAAGTGAGCGTATTCCTAACTCACTCTGGCGCAAGACCACTTTGCGCTAGACCAGCTGGAACGGACTGGTTGTTGGTCTTCAGTGCTTTGGCCTTGTACGTGGATCGAGTGGGGATGAGGGCGAGAGACGCTGAGATAATGTATACAGCACATCCACAGTATCATGGTATATATTTTATTTATAGAATACTAGCCGTTTCCCGCCCGCTTTGCTGGGCGAATTAAAATAGGAAATAAATAAAATTTATGTTTATATTCTAATTATTCTTCTTTTTAACTTCCCGCTAAGAAAATTGAAATATTTCGAAAATCGAGTTTTTAACAGATGTTGGCGTTTTGAGGTTCTAGGAAGCCTCCCCGAATGTTTCCGCGGTGAAGTCCGTATGTATAAATTTTCATAAAAGTAAAACAGCAATAAAAAATTAAGGAACGTTGGAATTAAAATAAATAGCCATAAACCATCTAGGAAAAATTTCGCATCGAATGGTGGCAGTTTCATGTCGATACGATCAGTGGTTTAAGCGTGAAAGAGCCTCAAACGAACACCATTTTCTTTTTATATATATAGATAGATAGATATTTGGTATTAAAAAAAAATTGGCCTTATAGGGTTGTTATATGGAGAGAAATGTCACAATGTATGGTCAAGAATGCAAAACTATATCAAGGAATTTTAAGTCAATCTCGTCTTGCGATGTCAAACTTCATATAGAATGGTTTGACAGCTCTCTCATAGATTCTAGTGACGTTCTTGAATACGGGTCTAAGACTTTGACGTTAACTCGAGTGACGTGCGATAATAATTTTGATAAATATAAATTTAATAAATTTAAATAATTTAAAAATAAATTTGTTTAAATGTATTATTTTTAATTTGTCAAAAATTAAATCAAATATAATTACTAATAAGAGTATCTTTAATAGTATGTCAAATAAGAATTTCTATTGCTTTTTTCATACAAAAATGAGATCAGTTTACTGAACAATTCCTGTTATATTATTTTGAATGCTGGCAATGCGGTTATTAAATTGTGTGATGTCTTTAGTAGTAGTATAGTAAAAAACGTACGGGGTATTTATAATAAGAATGTATTTCAGCTGTGAACGACACACATCTACTGATATTCACGACCTCGCATATTGACGTGTACGACGTTGAAACTGGAGATTGGGTGCAAACGATCAATATACGTAAGTTTATTGCTATTTTTAATTAATTTAATGTTTTTTAACGGGATGTAGTTCTAACATGCGTGCGTGAGAGGAACAAGGTCAATAAATAGTGATAGTTTATTTTGTTTGATCAATTTACTTAAATACCTCTTCCCTAACACAGAAGAGACTTTATTATAGAAATGTATGTACTTTAAGGGGGCGTCCATAAATTACGTGAGGTGTTTTTTAAATTTTCTGTACCTAATGGTGAGATGTCGTGAGATTTTATTCAACCCCCTCCCCCATCCCCCAATCTCACGTGAGATTTTTCAAAATCTTTTTGAGCTCCGAGAACTCAAAATAACACAGAATTCGTACTATTGAGCTCGAAGAATAATTTGTTGGGACTATATTTTCCATGGGATGCCGAACAACCTGCAAAACAGTTTCATTTTTATTTCTTACTTGAAGTTGCTGAACTATTCGTTCGCATAGATTCTCCAGGTACATTCTGTGTTCATTGAGGCAATGTAGCTTTTGTAAAGTAGTGATAGTTGAATGCCGATAAACAATTTCGCTATAAAATATTAACAATATTGTTCCATTATATTAACTTATAAGCGACTGCTAAAAATTAAAATAAATATTGTTGTGTAGGGACTGTTGTCCCTGAACTTAACTGTTCATTGGCCTTACCTAGAACCAATGAGAGTAGAACAAACCAGGAGATAAAATCCAATTAACTTAATATAAAATTAAGCTTTGAGTGATTTCATAATTTAAAAAGAAATCTAAAATTAAACTGTTTCTGTTTATTAATTCTTATCAAACAATTCGGTTAGACGTTTTGAGACAGATAACCTCTTTTGTGTTTTATTTCTTTTTATTTTCTGTTTATAATAATGCAAATAAAAATAAATATTTTTCAGCAAACGCAAGGCCCTTAGATGAAGGCGGATGGGTTTGTGCTGCGGGAGGAAGCGGAGGCAACGGGTTCCCATTCTCTACGGATACTACGCCGTATCTTGTCTATCTACGACCGCTCGTTACTCGTAAGTTAAATAATTACTAACTGTTATCTAATAAGTTCTATATATATTAGGTCTATAAGTTAGGGTAAACATATTGTTATTTTAAAATCACACATTTGAAAGTTTAAAATAAAAACAAACGCGTGACACTCGGGGACTGCCGCCGTAAAGCTATTGCATAGCATTTTTATCAACTTATGCAATTATAATTATTTATTTATTTTTTATTTATGCAGTATTTTTTTTCTTTGATATTAATTCAATCTACCAGACTCAGACTAACACGCCTATATAGTGTCTCACTCTAACGCGTACCGGCTGCACCGGCCGCGCGTACGCTACGTCACCGATCTCGTCAGAGAGATGTGAATACGCAGTATGCATTCTGTCCCGCTTTAACGCGAATTGGCCGCACCTATATTACGTCATCGTTTGTTAGGTTTTTATTTTCGTTACGGAAACATTCTATAGAAAGAATAGCTAACTAACGATGAACTATGACAATTTGACATTAACTTTCATATTAATTACTTTATTAACTAACAATATAAAATAAATTGTATAAGTATTATTTAAATTATATTTTCTTATAATTTTTCAGAGGGTCCCCTTAATCTCGAAACGGCTACGTATGGCAGTAACAAGCGACGGTATTCCGTGAGGGAACAATCTCACCAAGCGATCGAAGCTCATAATAGATTGTAAGTTATTTTATTTTTATCATTCTATGTAGAGTTTGAATTTTTTTTATTTGAAATATAAATTAAAATTAATTTTAAGGCATCTTCTTGATAGAGACAATTTTTCCGAAAATCAAACTTAAGCTCGCCACATATCTAAGCTGCAAGACTATTAATTTATCCCTACAGTACTTCTGTAGCTCAGTGGTTAACGCTAACAATTCGGTTAGAATAACCTTATTCAATTTTTTTTACCGAGAATCGAATTCCGGACTTGTAAGGACGCTATTTGCATTAATCACCTATGTATTTTTAATTTAAATTACCATTTTTTTCGTTTAGATCGGAGCGTCGTTCCCGTCTAATATCGGCGCCCACGAACTTCGCTCATGTGTCCCATATGGGCCCTGGAGATGGTATTCGCTCACAGAGGCTTCTAGATTTACCCACTACCTTGGAGACGGCTGATGATCATGATCATCATCAGGTAAATGATAGTAGAATTTAGTTGATTGACGGCTTTTAAAGTTTTTTTTTCTAAAATTAAATGACATACATACTTATATATGTCACCGTAAAATTGTAAAAACCGTTAGATTGTAATCTATCTCGCGAGATTGTAAACTGTCGAAAGATTGTGAACCTCAACGAACTGCTTACAAATTAACGTATTATTCGGTAGTTATATGAAATTGTTGGGAAGTAAAATTAATCTGTAATTGAACAAAGAAGTTTGAATGATAACTAAGTTAGTGTAGTACAATCTACCGAATACCGATAACCGATAACCGATAGATTACAATCTAACGGTGTTTACAATTTTACGTTAACATATACAAATGAAATAGCATTCGTTATAGCGAACAAAACTGACAGAAAAAAACATAAAATTCCTTATTTCACTGTTTTCAAAATATTTCTATTAAATAAGTATGAATGTTCATTCAAAAAAAGTGTATACAATAGAGAATGTAACGATAAAGTTTCGAAAGTTTCATTAGATGTAACGTCGACAAAATACGCGTTGCTGTTGATAAGGAGGGAGCTTGTAGTTTATTGTCTATCAGAATGCCAAATCGTAAAATGACTACTTTACGACTGATTTGAGCGCGACCGCCGCTGTGTGAGTTCGAAAAGTGAGTTACAGAATCGCAAGGCGGAGCTCCACCCAAACACATACAAAAAACATCATTGAAATCGGTCAAGCCATTTAAAAGGAGTTCAGTGACAGACACACGTACAGTAGAGTTATATATAAATTCAAATTCAAATTCAAAAATCATTTATTCACGTAGGTAACACAATGTACAGTGTACACTTGTGATTCGTCATTAAAGAAATAAATATTAATGCTTCTAATTTTACATTTACTGCCAGTTCTCAAATCAAGGGCGTAGAACGGAAGAGAAGAACTGGCAATAAACTCCGCCACTCTTTTAAATCGCCATGTTTTTTTTTTTTACATAAAGTTTGTAAGGAGCTGCAACCATATATATATATATATATATATATGTTCTATGTAAATGTTGATCTAGTAAGATATTAAAAGAAATGTTGATCCACCTTCTTGCAGTGTATAATTGGCTCTTTACAAATATAACTGATATACTTTGATCCGAATTAGAAATGGAAGGCTTGTTTGGGGATCTGCATCGGTCGCTTTGCAACATACTTGCCATCAAAAAATACATTAACATAATGTTTTTGTAGATCCGTAACGGTCGCAAATATTATACCGACGAGTCAAATGTGCATCCGTTTTATATGCGAAATCTTACTAACTAACGTTGATCCGAGGGCTTTTGACCTTGACCTTTTAGTCTTTTAACGATGAATATAATGACGACCCAGTCGTTCAGTTGAAAAAAATTGCAATAGAAAAGTAAAACAGTTACAAGAAAGAAACACACAAGTCAATAGTGGGGAAAGTAGCCAGAGCTTATCGACTAATGAGGGCGTAAGTGTACTCATAGAAGGAATTACGGATTTTGGAGGAGGTAAAGTTGAAAAAAGCGTTAATAATACGGCGAGAAAACGTAAGTGGTACCGAAGAAATGCATGTTTCTACTGTCAAGCAATTGTAACTATACATAATTATTTTAGACATCTTTTACGTAACCACGCAGATGAAATCGAAGTTCTTCAGTATAAAGCTATTAATGATACAGACCCTAAAATACAAAAGCTAAAACGACAGAAAATTACAGATAAATTGAGAAACAAGGGAATTTTTTTACACAATTCTAATAGCTTTGATCGGGACGCTCATTTAACCTTATTACCATCAAAACGAAGCAACCAGGGTACCTCTAGTCCGTCAACTTACGCTACTTGTAAAACATGCTTGGGTACATTTAAAAGATCTTCATTTTTCAGACATTTAAGAAATTGTAAAGCTTCTGAACATGTTCTTCCGTCACTTAAAAGAAAAGCATTGTTTAATCACAGCTTAACAATCGTTCCCAATACGGCGAACGCTTCGATTGAGCTAAAAGAAAAAAATACTGTCGCATCTTCGTTCTGATGAAATTTCATTAGTAGTTAAAAATGATCTATTAATCATAGCATACGGTGCTCGTCTCTTGAAGAAGAAAAAAGAACGACGAAGTTGTAAAGCGATTTTCTCCAAAATGAGAGATTTAGCTACTCTTTTAATTTTATTGCGGAAAAAAGACACAACTATTGAAAATCTCACTGACGCAATTGATCCTGAAAACAATTAAACATTTGTAAGTGCCATAAAAGAAATGTGTGGCTTTAATGAACAAACAGGCATGGTCAAACTAACTAAACTAACAAAAATAATGCGAGAAAACATAGATTTAAAAATAGCTTGCCGTGAAGATTTAAAAATGCCAAGCTCCAACCAATATTTATTTCCAAGACCTGGTACACAAGAACCTTTTGAGGGCGGTTAGTGTTTAGATATGATAAAAAACAGTGTAATTTGAAACGCCCCGAGATGATTACATCAACCGGAATGAGACATCATATTGCTACAATATCCCAAATTCATTCTAAACAAAATGATCATTATACTGAGCAATTGGCAGGATTTCTAGGGCATAATATATCAGTTCATGCACAAAATTATAGATTGCCTATGCAGGTACTCCAAACAGCTGTTGTAGGATCTCAACTCTTAGAATATGAAAATAAATTAATGGAGAAGAAGAGTAACATAATAGAAACGATTAGGTCTCAATCATACCAAGAAACTAAAAACTTTGAGGAAGAGACGCCATCTTCAAAAAATTTGGCAATAGAAAGCGACCAATCTAACATCTTACTTACAAACCCCAAAATATCTATCGAAACACCAGAAACTACAGTCAATAAGAACATGGACGATATAGAAATTGGAGACTATAATGAAGTAAACGATAAAAAACAAGACAATCATTACAACCAAGACCCTAAAAATAAAGACCCCAAAATTAAGCCAAACAGAAGCAACACAAAAAGAAAATGGTCAAGTAGTACAAGTGAAAGCGATGTTGATGATGATAAACAGATTCAGAAACGAAGTAAAACTAGACGAGCCAAAGAAAATAATATATATCATAAAGATTCTAAAAATAAAAATATCAATATTAAACCAAATAACAGAAAGACAAAAATAAAATGCCCAAGTTTAAGCGATAGTGATAGTGATAATCCAATTCAGAAACGAAAAAAAACAGTCATAGAAAGTGGTCGGATGAAGAGATACAATTAGTCAAAAAATATTTCCAATCATACATAAATAAAAAGATAAATCCAGGCAAAAACAAATGTATGGAAGTTTTAAATAAAGAACCTATTCTTCAAAATAGGACTTGGATGCAACTTAACACGTATGTTAACAATATTTATAAAAAAAGTAAATATATTTTAATGAAGATTCTGTGTGATACGTCAAGTTATATAAGAGTATATCGAGTATTGGTAGGACTGTTGCGAAGGCCAGTCTGAGGAAAGGCCAGACCTTTGTCAGTTAATCAACGGCCAAGCGGTAGCTAAACAACGCTACGGTGTCCATTATTTGCGGAGTAATAACAGGGCTTCGAGACTCTACATCTTATATCTCAGGGTTACTGAGTGCAATACAATATCACATACTCTGTATGACATAAAGCTGCTGGCATGTATGAAGCTAGCCACGAAGCTTAACATCGGGTAAGCGACAAGCGCGTGTCGTCATAAATTTCCTTACCATAAATATATATCATACCTATAAACATAAAAACTGAATAAATAAAGAAAAGTTACTGATTAGGTGGTCTTGCAATAAATTATAGGAATTAAACCATCCAAATACCTTAGGTAAGTCCAATAGGAGGACTTGCTGACTTCTGATTGGCCCATTTGAATCGGATCAACAACTATCGGAGTGGATTTGTATATTGGATCAACATTTCGGTTGCGTTTCCTAAACTTCAACGGAGTAAATCGTTGATCCGGTCGGAACCACATTTGTATGAAAAATATTATATTGGATCAACAAAAACCACCCGGATCAACATAGGTTTTCGGATCAACAAAGTGCTCGCGATATAGCACGCATGATCAACAATTGACGGATTGATATAACTATATATATGTAAGCTATCCTATCTTTTAAGTTAGATCAAACTGCATCGGTTAAGTAGTTTAGGAGTCCATAGCGGACATACAACGTGACACGTAATTTATATATTAATATAATTATAAGATTGTTTTTTTTTATAGATGATGTACAGCAGTAGAGACAGCAGCAAACGGACTTCACCGCTTACAGTATCACATCCCACTGGGTCATATAATGGTATGGCTTCTAAATTAACTTAATTACTGACAATTTGTTTTTCACAATACTTGTGTAACTTCATTGTTTGTTTATAGGTTCATGGCGGTCGGGAAGATCGAGAGATCCGCCCACAGAAGCCCCCCCTTCCCCGCCGCTCTCACATCGCCCTATGGATAGGTGAGGATATATCTTCATATAATTTATATAATCTCATTCGGTAATATTCTAATTCTGAAATGAAATACAGACTTTTATTGGCATATTTTATTTAAATACTTCTTTAAGAAAATTAAATTAAAGCATTATTCTCCTAACAAAACAATGCTTTAAAATATTTTTTTATTATTATTAAAGTACAATGTGTCCCGACTAAGGAGGTTTCAATTCAATTTAAGTATACCTAATCTGTGGTGAGTGCAGAAAAATGCATTAAATATATATTCACAATATTTTTACCATCCATATGTTTACTTGTCCACAAATTCTTATAGGTACCTATATATTTTAAAGATAACTATTTAATTACATTATGAAACTACTTTAGAAATTACAGTCTATCAAATCGTCATTGATTTAGTTCGATTGTGTTTTTTTTTTAATATTAAGTAATTGATATATGAGTAATAAGTATGAAGAAATCTATTTCTCTTCCAAGAAAGTGTACTATTTTCTTAAGGACTCAAGGAACAGTCGAAGTTTTATCAAAATCGGTTCAGTAGTTTTGAGACATTTTCTAAATGATTTTTCTTAAAAGAAATTGATGTATTCTTGAAATTTGTAGATCCGTGGGCGGTGGATCTGCGGGCAGCGGATCTCTGCTGGAGAGATCCATCACGCCCCTCAGTTTGGGCAGCATGAGCTCGCTTCACGATGTACTTAAGGTACACTGGTCGAAATTCGATCGTAACCCTAATATTAACATTGATGTGAGTTGATTTATCGCGCGAAATTATCGATTTTTTATAAATTAAAATCCCAAATATACGTTTGACTTTTGCTTTTGCATGGAGAGATAACTCGGAAGAAGTATGTATGTAATAAATTAGACTTAAAAAAATCCTCCAATGTTCAACAAAGTTCAGCTCAAAGTACTGGTTTGCCTAATAGACCAGGGTCGATAATTTTTGAAACCAAAAAAAATTACAGTAGGATGAAACCCATTAGGAAAGCAGGGGAATATGATCAAAATGAAAGGAAAAATAAATTACGGTCGATCCGAGTTCGGGAAGTGGGAGGGGGTGAGTTTTTAAGGGTGAAAAATTGTTTATCTTGATTTCCGGCAAAACTACAAGTCCTATGGAAAAAAGTTAAATGGCAAAGTTGTAGGTCATAAAAAGATCTACAACTTTTGTATTTGCAATTTTTTCACATAACCTCAAAATTTAGGTGAAAAAATAAAAATACCAAGTTTTTGGTTTTTTATTTATCTTTTTCAAAAATTATTATTATGTCCCAAATATACTGTAATTTATTTGATTAAAAATATTTATTTTTTCGCCTCATTTTAACATAATATCAAAAAAGCACCCTAATTTTCAATCGAAAATTCTGACGTCAAAATTTCAGCTTTTTTCAAAAAGTTTGGGGGCTTTCAGTTCGTTGAAATCTCTACTTTCCTATGGTAAAAAAAAATATAAATATTACAATAGTAAATCTTCTCAGAAAATGCAAAAAATCGTATGCAGTAACGCCCAGACCCGTCATCTTCTAATATTATCCTCCCTTTCCAATAGGTTTCATCCTACTATTATTTATTTCACTTTTTATTTATTTTAAAGGCTATCTGCACTGGTCTATAAGGTTTTCGTTGGGTATTGTGGTCATTAAAAAAATGTGAATATGACGTATAACCTGAAGGGTTCGATTCCCGACAGTACAATACATGTTTATAATTAGTTATAAAAAGGTTTAGGTTCTATGTTTTCTTGTTTTGTTTATATTATGTTTTTAGTTAAATTTTTATATTAGTAAATTTTCTATTGTATTAGTATTAAATTACTGTAAAAATAGGAAATAAGGAAATAAATAAATGTTATTCGCGGAATAAATGATAATTGAAATCGACTGAGAAATGTATTTATTCTGTAAACATTGAGGGCTAAAGGAGTTTAAATAAGTTCCTATTACTTAAACATAGGTGACATAAAATTAATAAAGAATTACTTTTTCTTTCTATAATCCAAAGTTATTTAGTAAGAATCATTATTTTTTGGTGTAGATAATTGTTCGAATATTTTGTATTAATCTAAATCGTGTTGCAGGTGGGAACTGAGAGTATGGAGGGAGGTCAGTCTGACAGCAGCTGTGCCGCTTCGCCCACTCACGCGCATCACGGACATGATACATGATCGTATGTATTAGACCTCACTTTTGACACTCTTTCAATATTTTTATAGGGTAGATACAAAATTATTTACTGACGAATTTAATACAAAAAAATCTGAAAATTTATAAAAAAAAATATTTCGTACTAAACGTGTTTGTAAGATTATAAAATGTTTTTATATTATATTGCGGCTTCATCCGTGGAGTTCTTTTCTTCCTTCCAGGACTAATTTATTTTCAGTTCGAACCCGTGTTCCTTAAAATCGATCCTAAGATGGCGCGTTCACGAAAGTTTTTGCAACATTTTTGATTGAGGCTCTGCTCCTATCACGTTGATAAAGCCTATTTTACTCCCTGTTGTAGCTGAATATTTAATTTTATTATTAATTAACTGACAAAAATCTAATCTTTCTTTACAATATTAGTGTAGATTTTTAAACTTTGTATTTGTAGGAGCCAACTAGACGCGTATTGGGGCGTCGATCTCTCGAAGCTGTACGCTTGCTTCTGCTGACGTTACGACGGTGACGTCACTCGCTTATAAACCTTTAGGAGATTATAATCGAACCTAAAACGTTGCCATGACAACTCATATAAATCTCTATAGCGAATGAACTCGCATATTGACAATACTCTTAAAAGAGAGATGTGTGTGTCTCTCTCGCACGTATTAACTTCAAATTATAAATATCAGTCTTATGCTATGTTTAAAATTAATGTCTATTGCTAAATGATATAAATTGAGTATTGTATTGCTAATTATCTAACATATACGGCAGATTCTGCTATTTTTACTGTGAAAACCAAATTCTATAAGATTTGATCGGCCTTATCACGTCGACTAAAAATAGTAGTATCATGAGAACGGTGTTTATTAACAGCCATAACTACAAACAATACTATGTTTAGTCCATGTTTTATAATAAGGTCGTACCTATACGTGATCTTTTAGCATTTCAAAATTGACGAAACACCATCACAGAATTGAAAATAATTACGTATTTAAGTGTAAGTTTTGAATTTGACAATTTTTAATAGACATTTTACAATGAATTAATTGGATATGATTTTTGTGTATATGTACAATAGTTTAATTTACTTTTGTATATTCTTTACTATTTAAAAACTATTTATTTACATCGTGTGTTATTTTTAGTTTAGTCCAAGATTATTCGTAATTTATTCGTCTGTATTAAGAACCGAGGTGCTATGCTGTTGTACTAAAATTACTTATTTAGTTTGACTTAATATTTGCTTTGGACCCATAGACATTTCGCTAGATTTCCATATAAAAGGCTTGTCTATGCTAGGCGATTCCCATTCTTTTGTTTCACGTATTCAGAGGTTCTTAGATTTGACATTATAGGCTATAGCACCTAAACTATTTAAGTAATCAGTTGATTGCACTAGTAATATACGAGTTTTGTAAGCTAGCTTATACATTTTTTCTCGTGTGCATTTTTGAGTGAACAGTGGCGCTACAATCTTTTAGGTCTGGGCCTCAGATGGGTGTCTGTTTCGTGATTATTTATTTTTCTTAATAGTTAAGTAGGTGATCCAATGTCTGACACACGCTTTTTTGTGTCTAAGGCATGCCGATTTCCTCTGATTCACCTTCACCTTACGTACGTCTTAAATGGGCACATGAACTGATAGCCCATTCGTGCCCAGGTATCGAACCTAAGACCCTAGGGAGTCGCACGTTGAGACTAGGCCAACACTTCTCAATTGTCACAAATCACCAATAGTTTAATATGTATTGTTAGCTGTAAGTTTAAAAATATACTTCGGTAATATTTATAATTATGTTATAATAGTTAAGTTTGGTACAACAGAATTGCTACTAATTAACAGTTACCTACTAATTACTAACCCCACCTAAATCAATGATATATCTTGGACGTATTGCATAATATTTTCTATATTGGTTCCTAAGTGTACAAGAGTTAATAGTAATATAAATATAATCCATACTTTTGTGGTCTTCATGATGTAAAGAGGCGACGAACCATATACAAAATGATTGCTAGAGAAATAAAAACTTTTATTCCCTAAGAAAATCTAGCGTAACATAAAAGCTAAAACAGGCCCATTTTTAGGGTTGGTCTTGCTTTAATAGCCCTACACTAAGACGGGGTAGTTCTACCAAAAAGCATAACATCGTAAAAAAACTATATCGCAATTATAAAAAAAAATTGTTCGTGTAAATTATAATCACGCATCGCAATCTCAATGTGCCCACTATACTACTGGGAGACAATAACAAAATATGGTTTTTATTTATATTATTATAATTATAATGAAATTATATTTAAAAGCGTGTGGCGATTCGAAAGTATTAAAAAATTTCAACACAATTTTAATCTTTCAATTGGTATTTTTCTATTAGGCTTAATTGGTTTTAAGAAAAATATTTTCGAATTGTCCGCACGAGTGTAACCTTCCAATGACTCGATAATAATGTTTAGTATAGACTATCGAATGTGGCTTCTAGGTCAATTAGTCTCTTATATTCTCTAATATAACCGAAATGTGTAAAAAATTATTCATGACACTGTTGCGTTGTCGTTTCCCCCGGAAGGTTTAGGCTGAATATTTACTTCACCGTCTCATTATTTATCCATCGTGGATGTAAAAAACACCATAGATAAAAGAAATATGTATACTGTATAGTTGTTTCGTAAGCAATTAAATGGAATTGATTAGATTTTCTCATTTACAACGCAACAGTCGTAGTGTAAATTTATATTCAATTATAAATCGCTAGTAAAGTAATTAAAGTTATACATGCTTGAATTTTAAGAAAGTTTATTCCGTATCTAAATATGTATTCATTATCCAGCTTTTTTTAAACTTTATAAAGGTGTACCCCAATTTTCAACTAATTAAAGTAGTGATTTATTTAAAATATTTAACGTGAACTAAGACAGTGAGACTGTCTACGCTTCCATGGTAACCAAATAAGGTGAACGGTAACCAAAATAGAGAAAAAAAACAATGAAGAATTTGGTCAAATTAAAACATACCAGTACTTTTTACATGAATTGGTACTTGTATTGTAATCTTTTGTATTCAAAATAATGAACTATTAATGCTTTAAGCTCGTGGACAATTTATTTCCTTAATATATATAGGCTATTAGCGGTTTAGTTCCAAAACAATATATAATAAAGCACTGCCACTTTCTTTTGTATATTGAGTACAAAAATCTTCACCTTCTATTTCGTAATTTCATGATCTAATGTCATCTCATATAGCACGACTGTCAGTTGTCAATTATGTCCAATTTATTTGATATATTTACTTATAATTAATTGAAAATTTGTATGTGTTAGCTTAATTTTATTCACAAAAGAATTATCTCAGTAATGTATGTGATTATGTAATATGTTAGCCGGTAAATGTATTATAATTATTTTTAATGATCTAGTCCTTTTTGTTTACTTTTTGTGACGTAAGCGTGTCCATATAAGGTTTTATCGTTTGTCAATGTCATTTCTATTATTAAATATTTGGGTTAAAACTGTCAAAACCACCGAATGTCTAATAATAGAATTGAAGTTGGCAAATGTAGAAAAATGAGATTTTAGATAGGCTAACGCCATCTTGTTTAATGCATTATAAACAAAATGGCTACCTGCTTGTGGGTTTTGTACGATTTTTTCATACATTTTACTCGTTTTCAAATCGACGTGTATCCAAAGATATGTGTAATCATTATGATTAAATTGTATCGATTATTATTTTAGTGAAATTAGTTTGTTTATAAAATTGTATCGAAAAGAACTGAACTATATATAATGTATTCGTGTAACTTGCATGGGATCTTTATTGTATTATATAAACATTCCTGATTATACTCAGTATTTTATTCTATTCGGAAAACGTAAGTTACGCAAACTTGACGACAAAAAAATCATTAACAAATTTCAAATGTAAGAAATTTTTATTATAAATTATACTCGGTGAAAAATTGTATACTTTTTGTATTCCTATGTACTTTTGCACTTCTGTTTCGTAGGTACATTATGCTTTTACCTTAAAGGATTTTACATTACTTTTAATTATTATATAGTTATGACCAAAATTATTAATACATTTCAACTCATGAGGCTAATAAAAATCGGAAATGATGTTTGATCTCAAAAGAGGTATTGAAAAGTAAGTAAAGTCCTTTAATAATCTGATTTATTCAACGAAATGCAAACTATATTTAAAGGAAGAAGTCCAAAATATTATTTCTTTCGATAACGAAATTGCTTTTAAACAACTAATTATAAAGATGACGTAAAATGCGGGTCGCATCATCAAAAATGAGTAATGCATTTCGTGTAATCTGTGCTAACTTAGCGTGCTTTTACTAATTTTAATCAATTTTCTTGTGTTTCTGAATGTGTTCAAAGTAGAAAAAAGCATATGTCAAGAAAATTGGCTATCTTCACTAGTGATTTGTTTCCTAGACAGATTTGAGATAGAACAGTTTTTAGTACTTTGTTGATCGCCCGATACCTATTTTGAACTATTGGTTGTATTAACTAAATTAATTTGTTAAATATAGGTATCATTGTGCTAACTTATTGTAATAGATTGTTCAACTATCTTCCATGTATCCTGCTATAACTAAATTATTATTTAGATTGCAATTATGTGAAATCTCAATACTTAATGTACATACATGAATAAAGAAATTTGAAGGATTGGTTTGTTTTATTTATTACTGCCTTTAATTTAGCTTTCATTATTTTTTTTCTAGTTATCTAGTAATAATGTAGTTAAAAAATGTCTGCGATGGTGGGACCAATATACGGTAGAAATGGTTAGGCTAAGATGGGGAGGGACGGTTAAAGAAGGGAGTTATTGTAAGGCGGTTGAAAATCGAGTTGTGGTAAAGTTCAAGGAAGTGTAAACACAGAAACATCGTTTCGGTCAAACTAAGTCTGGATTACAGATTTTTTATTTATCGGCGAAGCCTAACAAAAATGTAATAATTCATTCATCGCAAAAAACATATTTAGGTCTAAAGATAATATTTAAAAAATTAATAATAATATTAAAAACGACTACGTTATTACTGCATCAAAGTTCATCTCGTACCAATATTCCTCGCTGGCGTATTCGAAAACAAAAATGAGGCAGACCCAGGCCACTGATATTTCGAAAGCAGACCATTTGAATTTTTTGAATGTTATTTTTTTTTTTACGTACATGTTTTTTTCGGATCGGAATTCATTTCGTTCGCTACGAGTACCTACCTACTGTGATTAAATGCAGAGTCCTGGACGTCTGCCTTATAGATTTTCTTTCTTATTACGTAGGACTTGGATGTTATCAATATCTGACGCGCTGGAGTATGCCCATGGCAGTTTTTTTTACATTCTTGAAAGTCCATAGCCGGGGGGAGCGGCTATAGACCGATGAAAAGGTTTTTTTTATATATAACATTTTTTTCTTGTAATTATCTAAGCTCCGCAACCCAATAGGTCTCTATGACGCTCGAGTAAATCCCCATTTAGCATCGTGGGCTCCTCTACTAATAGGCTTAGCCCAAGTTTGACTGCGATGGTCTCTAAATATAAATATGAACGTGGTGGATTTTGACAGGAGTATGTCAAAATCCATACCAATCCTGTCTGTCTCATTTTTCTTCCCGTTTATAAATTTCTATAAATTTTAGCCGAACAGGTAAATGGGTAAATCGGCTCTTAAAAAAAAACAAAACACAAATTTAAATATATTTATTGAAGTAACAATACTTTAACGTAATTAATGAAAAATTCGACAAACGCAATGGCTCTTGTGCAAAACATTTAAGACACTTTGTGATGTTATGGGGTTTCGTAAATGCGTATAAATACTAAATCTTTTGAAGCATAAATGCCAAATTGTGTGGTAACAAAAAATATATTATTTTTTAAGAAATTTCGCCCGCCCGGGGCATTTGGTCGGCATTTTTTTACTTAAGCTTAAGAATGGTGTTTCTTAGTTTGTCGGCGTTGGCGCCGGAGAACTCGTCAAGCTTCTTGGAACTCTTCACGAAAACAAAGGTGGGCATAGAGTTGATGTTGTACTCTGTGGCGATATCCTCACATTCGTCAACGTCCACCTTAAAAAAAAAACAAAAAAAAATTGAAGAAATACCTTGCGATATAACTTTTACTTCTATAATATATTAAGTCAAATGTAGCACTGTATGTACGAGACACTAACACGACCTAGAGTTGACCTGCTGGATAATGACTATAAAGAGAAAATATAATAAATCATGCATTTGAAACTTAGGCAAAAATAATCGGTGAATCAGATCATGAGCTTATTAAAATGGCGTGTAGAATACAACGCGTATAAAACAATTCTACTGCGCTAAATTTAAATTGCTCAATTGTTATGGCGCGTCTAAACGGGCCATGTTTTGCTGCAATTGATGGCTGCAACACTGTGGCCGGCAACATTGCAAACAATAGCAGCCACACTTTGCAATATTGCAGTAATGTCCCGGCCATATAGCCAAACATGTTTTGTATAGCCACATATTTCCGATGATCGGGGCAACATCGGAAATATGTGGCTATATATAGGGTGGCCGGACGATCGCTAGGCTATCGAATTCAACTGCAATATTGCACAGCCAGTTCTCTTGTTGTTTCAGTCACTCTCTTTGTTATGGCATAGTGTATCCTTTTCTACGCGACATGACGTTTGCTTTGAGTGAAGTGTACCTGTTGCTTTATTCTGTGTTTTGCGATCTGGGGGCCTACCATGAACTTTCTTAAAACAATCCAGTTGAGATGCAGTTGAGTTTAGGTACCTAAAGTCAATAGCATTTTTTCGTACCATGACCGCCTATAAGCTGAATCGTATTAGCATCGCAAGACCGAATGAAAGAACGATAATTTTGTTTGTGGTTTCTATGTAAGTTTAGAAATTTAACTGTCAAACTTACTTCGACAGATGTTTCTATAAAAATAAATAAAATATAAAATTATTTTAAATATTTCATCAATTACAATAAGCTATTATGTCTTAATATATATATTTATTTAATATAAAACTATTCTTTTGATATATTTTAAATGTAAAGTTTTCTGGTTCTGTGCAGTTGACACTTATTATTTTTAAACGTTTCCTTCAAATTTTGATAGGAGCTTTCAATATATTTGGTGTTTACAAAATTTCGGTTTCATAAAATATATAGTTTTACAAATTGTTTAACTTATAAAATAATATGATGGGGTAAGTATTGTTCAAAAATTGGTTTATTAAAAATAAATATCTATATCGAAGTGAATTCCTGATATTAAACTCTTTGCATAAGATATTACAATCAACCTATTACTCGAAAATCATATAATAATGATAAAAATTGATTTCTTAAAATTGTACAAATTCAGTTTATACGTTAACTAATTCATATAATATAAATAATTATATTTTCTTTACAGCTTAAACCTGACAAACTCGCTGAATTGAGAGAATGAAATATATAAATGAATATACATATGTTTATATCCAATTGAACATTGCCTGATTCAAGACAAGACATCTTTTTCTATCTTGATGGAGTCATCCTAACTAAATAAATACTGTTATTACAATACTTTCAAATGGCTTATTATTTACACATTATAAATTTGAGAAACACCTGTGTTTTTTAAAGAAAAAGCAGAGGAGAATATTACAATTCATGAACATAATGAGGAAAAATTTAATTATAATAAATATCTACTAGTGATATGGCATTATTATTTATTGTAAATATGATATATTGGGGAATTATGTTTTTGTTAGACATGCCTAAATAATTAATTGAATATTATTGAGCCATGTGCAATTATTTGTAGGTACACTGAAATCTTCAAATGAGTCAAAGTAGTTAATCTATAATAAATTATAAACTCAATATCTACGAAGTCGGTAGAAGGGCATTGCCGTCTTGTTTCTCATCTCCGTCGATATTTTAATAATTTATTTATTATCACACTCTCTAAACTCAAAATACCCCAAAATATAAAATTATATTTTTTTACATATATTAGCCATAGTAGATAAATCTTATTATTTTAACTTTATTAACAAGTTTTAATAAAAATATTGAATTTTATAGGTTCTAAACTATTATTTGGACATTTCGATACAAAAAAGTTGAACAAAAAGTAACTTTTTTAGAATCGCTTATTCTGTCATAGTTGGAAGGCGCAACTGTCAAATTGCGGTTCAGCCGAGCGGTCATGGTACGGATTTTCATACAAATTGAACGAACGAAATCTGATAATCGCTAAGGTCACGTGGGAACATAAACTGTCTCGTTTTTTCGATGTCATGGTACGAATTAGCGATGCAACTCAGTTGTAGGTTGTCAATAGGCTCGCAATAAGAGCTCATGGTAGGCCCCCAGCTGTATTTGACGTTAAATTAAATATTTATTAAAATTTAGGCTACTACGTAAAAATGACTGCTACGCGGTCTAACGAGAAAATTACTGATTTCATTAATGAAGTACATTTATACCCTGAGTTGTGGGATATAAAAACCGTCATATACAAAGATAGGAATGCTAAAAAAGATGCATGGAATGAAATCGCTGAAAAGTTTGGCATTCTTGTGTGGTAAATTTCTTGAATAATTTAATATCAAGGCTTATTTCAAGACTCAAATTGTCTACAGTTTCACGCCTATTTAAGTAAGGTTGAATCCACAATCTCTTCTTTTTCTGTTTCTTTTTTAAAACAATAAAAGCTGCTGCGATCAGTGTGATTTCGTCAGCCATTGTTGCCGGTTTGTGTGGCCCGTTTAGGAGTCTGCATCACGGGCCATACTATTGCAGACATATTGCAACACATTGCCCAGCCATAGATTGTTCGGCCATCAGCTGCATTAAAATATTTTTCTAATGGCCGGACAATTAGTGGCCAACAGTGCAGCCATCAATTGCAGCAAAACATGGCCCGTTTAGACGCGCCATTACATACTGTACGGCCACTATACTAGAATTGACATATGAAGTTGATTGCATCAATGCAATGCTTATATTAAACATGACTCAATCGTCCGGATGACGAAATAATAACTATTTTTAATTTCGTTTATCGCTAATGCCCTGGCGACTGATATTTGCAAGTACATGCGAGTAACACGCCGAAATATATTTTTGTATGTTTGCATTTTCTTTATCGTATTAAATTTTATAATCTAAGCAATTTTGTAACATGTTATCATTATGTAATTAACGCTTACGTTATATAGGAACTGCTGAACTCATAGAAATATCGGCTAGTATCTTAAATGTAGGGACGATATCGAAAAGATATGACGTTTAATTCCTCCTTAAAGAATGTTGTTGCCACCCAAATATGATATCGCAAAATGTGATTTTTTTATTGAGTTTCTACAACTAGCCAATATGCTTGACCTATAAACGCACATTATCAAGTGTAACTAATTTATCTAAATTCTATCTTATAGATAAGAATTCTATGATAACATACGACAGCATACATATTTTTCGAATTATAATGTATGTAGTTATGATTATTACGAGGTTAATTACCAACCCAAAAATTTTAAGTCGTAAAATTTACCTCGACTAAATGGTTTATAAAACCCAAAAGGCCAGTCTATCAAGTAATGTTAACTACGTTCATATTAATTCATAGTTAAGGCCATGAAGACTATAAGTGAAACTATAAATGAAAGACTTTAGCTAAATAAATATTTATATAACTTAGAAGCCGACAAAAATCTATTGATTAGGCATAACTGGGTCACCGCGAGTCGGTAATTACTAAACCATTCCCATTTCCCTCTCGCAACTTATCAAAATGGTTATTACCACAAAAAAGATAAACACCTAGAAACTGCATATGTTGGCAAAAAATAATTTACTAATATATGCGTAAGAGAGTTTTACGACAAAACTATGCTAAATTATGTATTATATAATAAAATTGTATCTCTAATTTCGTCTGTTTTACGCGAGTACTGTTTATTTAACTCAAAAAATAAATTTACTGCATTCCATTTAACATTATTTTTCAATCAACGGGATATAAAATACAACAATCCTATTTATATATTAAATGCAATTATACCTTCAGAACAACAAGTGAATCGGCCATCTCGTTGGCAATCTCCTCTAGTTTAGGGCCAATGACCTTGCAAGGTCCGCACCAGGTGGCCATGAAGTCGATCACCACCAGCTTTTCTCCAGCCTCAGTGAGCCTGGTCTTCAGGTCGTCGGAATCTTTGATGTGGATGGCCATTTTGTGACTGAAATATTTTTTTTAAAGTATTAGATTCACCGTGAAGATTCAGGGATTTGCGTGCGCGCCTATCTTACAAAACGAAGTCCGAAAATTGAAATAACACTGACAAGACAACCTTTGGGGTTAAAACAGGATGACATGTCGGTTGTTTAATAGGCAGATATTTTATAATAGTAGTTTATGCAACTGTCATATAATAGAGGGTATTAAAACATGAGTGTAGTTTTAAATAAGATTACACGAGTGTTTTAATACCTAATTATATGCAGTTGCATACACTACTTTATTTAATCTCATGACTATAGGTAGGTAGCATTTAACATTAAATAAAATGTAATATAAAAGAAATAAAAGTCTGTTATTGGTCTATTGGTTCGGAACCAGCGCGCTCACCACAGATAATGTGTACTGAAATTGAATTGAAACCTCCTTGGTCGGGACACATTGTACTTTAATAATTAAAAAATTGTTATAAAGCATTATTTTTTTAGGAGAATAATGCTTTAATTTAATTTCTTAATTTTAAAAAAGAATTATGTAAATAAAATATGCCATTAAAAGTCTGTATTTCATTTCATAATTAGAATATTACCGAAAGAGATTATATAAACGTTTTTAATTCTACTATTTCATTAAATAACATATTTCAACTGCCGCCCATATATCGAAAGAAATTTTGCTACTATAAAAATACTACACATGCAAAATATATTGCGTCATACATAAAGCATCATGTATAAGCAATCAGAAGTCATTTTTATCACAAAATGACAAAGAAATAATAATAATTGTAACAAGTACACATTTATCGTCAGAGGCCCTCGATATTGACCTTCACAAAACCGGAATAAATCGAGACAAGGTGAATTCATGAATCAACTTAGCGTAAAATATACGTGCATCGTAAACGCAGGATCCTCTTCGCAGTACTATTAAGATTAATAAGGTAAAAGCTAACAAAACTTGAGAAAATGTAAGGAGAAAGGTGTCCTAAATACTAAATAGTCCTTCTCACTACAAGTTATACCTATACATAAAGTATAGCTGAATAAATTCATTCAATATAAAGTTAATTTGACATATTGCGGTGTGGAAATCCCCAGTTTAAATTACGAGGAAGTAGGTAATAAAATTTATTTTATACGCCAAATAAAAGGTTTTCATACTTGGTCCTACACAACTATATATATATCAGCAAGAGTTCTTAACATATGGTTTCCATACAAAAAAAAAACAGAAAAACCTACCTGAGCAATGGGATTCTACTTCGCAAAACAAATACAAGCTGTGACGTCTTTAATAAAATAATTCTTACCTAGATTTATTTTCTTAATAGTAATAATTTACACAAACACTGGTGTTCGCCACGACTGACAATTGACAACTGAATTCAGCTAAACTGTGTTGACTGAGGAAATTCAAGCTGACGAAATAAAAAGCCTCGTCATTGGGCATAGAGGATGAAGTAATGATGACGTCAGCTTTTCAGCAACTATCGTACGGCGTTAACGAATGACTAACAATATTTAATAGAGACTTGTGCAAATTTAAAAACAATCAAGTCATTTTGGCGACTAATTAAATTATTATTAATATTTGCAATGTATTTTTTTAAACTATTAATCCAATGTTATTCTTGTTCTTAATTCCTTTTAATAGCGAGTTTACATCACATTTTATTTTTATTTAGTCATCAACATCAATTTTAATGGAAGAAAAAAAATTACTCCCATATAAAGGACGTAGAGTGGGCTTGATTTTGGTTTATGATAAATTGTTATGAACTGCAAACCAACAAAATGTACAATAAAATTATTGCAATATTATTTTAAGAAAGTTTAGGCGCTTGTTACCAGGCACACAGACTGTATTCAAGGATAATATTATGTCTTTAATGCTAAAGCTTTACAAGGCACTGATCTCAGAAACAGGTTCGAATTAAAAAAGTATGTTTGACATGGAAATTGCATTGATCAAAATAGTTACATAAATCCAATTGAAGTATGGTCAAATAATGTTGCTAAAAATTAAAAATTCCAAAAAAAGCTAATTGCTATGTTTGACAAAATGTCTCCCAATATGATTTCAATGCTTTAGAATTTAGATGAAGAAGCACAATTGCATTCTGAAGTGCAATGCATCTCAAATTAAAGCAGGCAAAACCATGGGCTACAAGTATCCTTTATCTACATATCCTATTAATAGCAAATGTCATACATATTTTTTAAGACTACTATTTATCTTGATTTATAACAAATTTGTACTGTCATCATTATCAAAGCAAAGACTCATTGTATCCTTATATCATAGTTGTTTACTTTACAAGTTCATTTACAAGAGAATTTGGTTGCAGATTCTATTCAACAGAGAAACGGCTAACAATGCACACCTATGTTTCTTGTCTTGTCTAAGGACAGTGTATCAAACACTCTGTTCACAATTAATTTTTCTGTCTACATGCACAAATTATAATTGCTCTTATGGTACAAATGTGATGATTGTGAGTATACCAGCAAGTCAGCAAGCATAACAAAAACAATGTGTGTCAGGCACAGAAGGCTGATCACCATCTAGCCTATGAAGAAAATAAATAAAACTGAGGCAAAGACCAATTGTAGCGTTCATGGTTTCTTGTGTATTTAATCAATAACAATATGCAATTGCATTTAAAATAGTGCAATTACAGCGATATATTGCTGATGAATAGTTGGTGTGTATAATTTCTCAAATGAATATAATGTCAATCGAGAAGCCTTACTTAACTATTATTGTAATTTTTGTATATAGTAAATTAAATTATTTGTGGTATTTTCAAGAATTTTTCTAGGTGTGATAATGCAGTAAAAATATACATGTTTTTAATAAAGGTAATTATTATATTTTCCTTGATTACTTGTATTGTTATACTGTAGTCTTAGCTCATCTTTGTATTGATTGCATAATTGCAATAATTTTTTTCCTTGGCTAATTAGTTCTCAAAGAAATCACAAAATTAATTATGTTTTAAGTGAACTTAACTTTATATATGTACCATTGTTGGTTGTAATCTATTAGCCACATAAGAATATACTAGGTGTGTCTAACAGTAGATAATAGGTATGTACAATGTAGTACATAAGATGTAGGTATGCGGTTTATGACTCACTCTAGGTTTACCTACCTAATACCGACTTAAATATACAAATACCCAACATCAAGTATTAGAAGTATTGTTATTCCATTAGGAATTAATAGTGATATTCTTTATAAAAGTAAAAATCGCAAATTAACAAACATTTTCAAATCAAATAAAAAATATCCAATATGACTAAGATCGAAGTTTCAACGCATACAACAAGGTCATTTTTTATCACGAAAGAGTTTGGACGTGTCAAATGCAGCATTATAGTAATGGTATTAACATTTCTTATAAGTAAAATATACACTAAAACATTATTTTAAGTAAAAATACTCACCAATAAAAATTCAATCAATTTCTCGTAACAGGAGAAGCACGCGGCGAAATAGGACAATCAATGCAAATGCAAATTGTAATTTGAAAATTGTAGAGCAGCAGACTAATGACAGGTATTGTTAACTGTCAAACAAGTTCTTATTTCTATTAAATACTACAAAATATTAAATGTTTACTTAATTAGATACAACTTGTGTCAGTGAAAAGTAATAATTAACAAAAAAATACATGTATATTTGTTTTCAATATATGAATAAAAGTATAATAAATAATTTTAATATAAATTTAAAAGATATTTTCAAGTCAATTGTTAAACAAGAACTCCGAGAGCATAACTTGGCACTTGGAAAATGTCAAATTGTCATTTCTCTCCGACTAATAGACTTGTATCCATGTTCATGTTATTACTTATTTTCAAACTTGTTGGCGGTCTGAAAACAGCTTCAGTTACGCTTTTCAAAAATAAATCATTTAACTAATTGGATTTTGGAAGTCGTCTATCCACAGTTAAAATGGCTTTTGACCTAACCAATATAGGTTCTATGAAAGTTGTTAGTTTGCCCGGCGGAGAGGTAAGTTGAAAGTACAAAAATTAAAATGGATTTTTAATACGTCTTTAGAAATATTACAGCTCTTTCAAAAACTATTTTAAAACCACCCATATACATTCATTTCAATAATTACCTAAAGTTCTAAGTCTTATAAAACCGGCTAAATGTTGTTTGTAAATTATACATGACCTATAACTATCGATGCTTGAATCATTTGTTCTAGAACGAAGTATGTACTTAGCGCTTCATCCGTTTCCTAGTAATTACCTGTAATTAGTTAGTCTTTTATTATTTTACACGAGTGTTATAAATAATTAATGACTATAAATGCATTCTGCTTCCTGATACATGAAATATTAAATAATTAAAAAAAATATTTCAAACCATCAATTTGTATCTACCAACTTAATAGTTGTAATATTTGTACAACTAAGTTATTATACAATATTCAAAAATTAGTATATAAAACATACATAAATTATGAAATTTTAAAACATGATTGCATGTGTCATAGAAAAATAAGTTATTGATAAATGAAATGTTAACGATAGGCATTTTAGTATCACTATTCAAATCTCTGTAATCTTTTTTATCTTTCTTTGGCTTTAGTATTATTTATCTTAGATTAGTATTTTAAAATTAAAGGTGTTTCTTGTTGGTATTTGCTGGTATGAATAAAAATATATATTGTTTGAAAAATAAAGCCAACTATGTAAATTCTGAGACTGAACAAAGATAAAAACAAATATAAATTTACTAGAACTAGGTAGAAAAAGGTAAGTAGTCAGATACATGTAATAACTATTACTGAATTAGTTTTAAACATTGAATAATAACTTGCAATTGCACTGTTACTGTTCTTAAATATTGATTGATTAAAACATTTTAGAAGTAATTGTACATAAATAATGAATATGTCAAGTACAAGGAAAATCGTTTTAGAAATCTATAATTTATATGTATCTGTTGTTAATTTTTTAATGATTTTTTATTATTAACGTTTATATGTACTTAATTTTTGTCAAACATATTTACATATTTTGAATTTCAGACATCGGAATTGAAAAATTTCTGGCAAGATCAAAATGTTGCCATAGTTTTCTTTCGGCGTTGGGGATGTATGTTCTGTCGGCTTTGGGCTAAAGAGGTAAACGTCATATTACGGATAGTTTTTGTAAACATATTATAGTAAATTATTGAGATCTGAACATAAGGTATATCCCAGTGTCTCACAGGAAGGCAATTTGATTTAATGGTTTAAAAATTTACTGTTTTATTTACAATTCCCGAGTTATTTCTTCCTAAAACCTATTATTTATTTTTGAAGTTATACTTCTTTAGGCGCGTTATGGAAAATGGATGAGAGTGAAATTTTACGATGCGCGCGCACCGTGACACAAAATTAACAGAATGAAGTTGCCCACGGAAGATGCTACGTCATTGGACATAATTTAAAAACAACATTCGAATAATAATAGATTTTATGTTACAGTTAATGTAAGAGAATAATAATAAATATTAATTTATTTAATTTTTCAAATGTAAACTGAACTTTATTGACTATAATGACTTCTTGTCTTTGATTATTTAATTGTCATTAATTATTTGCATGCAATCAAAAACTATTTTTAATAATGCCAAAGAAGTATAACTTCTTACGCGCGTACATAAGTACACGCACCCTTTTTTTATTATTTAAAATTATGTATGTTTTGGGTGCATAAGTGAGTAGACTTTAAATTACGTAAAATACATTTATATATCATATTAGACTATAACTGATTGTTAGCTAAAATAGGCTAGTTAATAGTAGGTACTAGCTCCCTCGTGTAGTTTCTTATTTTATATTAAACTAAATCGTAATTCAAGAGCGTGTAGATCTTCTATGACGTGAGATATTTATTTTTATCATAGATATCTGAGGCCAAGACCAGTCATTGTTTTTTTTAAATGTAATTGACGGATACATAATTGTCGTTTTGCACTTTAAACGAATCATGATTAAATGCTATGAAGGGCAATTACAGCTTGATGATATTGCACCGGTTCTCAAGAATAACAACATTCGTTTGATCGGTGTGGGTGTGGAAGAAGCGGGTTCTAAAGAATTTATCGACGGAAAGTATTTCGATGGCGGTAAGCACGACTTATATAATATTTTAAAAGTAAAAGACGTGAAATAATTTAGTCTAAATATTAATAGAAATGAAGTAATGAAATGGTAAAATTTTTGAATTAAAATTTATGGAATTAAAGTAATGAAAAATGATCAAATATAATAAATATATAAATAAATAGGTATACCTATTTAGGCAAAGATTTAATGGATGGATTCGGTATCACTACATAGTATAAAACAAAGTCGCTTTCTCTGTCCCTATGTCCCTTTGTATGCTTAAATCTTTGAAACTACGCAACGGATTTTGATGCGGTTTTTTTTAATAGATAGAGTGATCCAAGAGGAAGGTTTATATGTATAATAACATCCATTTAATAGTGGAAAAGTACTGTTATTTTTGAGGTTTCTAATGTGATGTCGTAAATAATTACATTTTTTCCGCTTACATTGCAAACGCAGACTGAATCCTACGAGTTTTATCAAAATAATGTACTAAGTATTGTACACATTGAAAAGGTCTACGGAAAAGTCCGTGATGGTATATGTCTATCTCTTATGGATAACCCACAATAACTTTTTTTTGTCATTTACTTTTTACGACAAATAATGGCAAATTTTCGAAGCGATTTTTACCAATACAGCATGAATCCTTAACCAATTAAATACCTTGAGTACATTGTTCATTTAATATAGATCTATATGGCCCTTTACACCGTATGATTTAAGTGAATATTTTCGAAGATATTACAGATTTAAAAATTGCGGGACGTAGCGTTTGCGGCGGTACCGGCCGCCCGCCCGGTGCGGCAAGAGCGTGCCTATAAATATGCGCTATGTTTTTATATACAACGTTCACAGTTTTTCTGTAGTGTATTTAGTATCAGCAGGGCCGCGCCGACCCCCGTCAGCGCCTGTGTGCGAAACCCATGAAGCGCCTCCTTTTTTTTATAGGGGGCAAACGAGCCTGAGGGACGGACAAAAATGGCAGTCATCGCAGCCCATAGACATTATTAGCGGGTGTGTTGCAGGCCTTTGAGGGAACTATTTCTATTTTTCGGCCTATTTTTTACGAATCTTCAAGTTTCAATGTATTTTCTATTATTTTTTAATTTTTACCGAAAGAAAAATTTTCTTTAGTTTAATATACTTAAATAATATTTTTTTAAATAGGTAAAACGTCCGCTTGCCAATTGCCGTGAAAAATAAAACGCGAATTAAATTTTTACATAGTTAATTTATGATTTTATATCGAACGTTTTTAAGGTCAGATTTATGACAAATCTTTGTAATAAATCCCATCTTTTACTAGAGGACGAAAAATATTTATATAATTCTTGCACAATATTAAAAAACCCAATCTAAAGTTTACTATTAAATTTAAACTATGGCTAGCGCACGGTACATAAAAAGCGCGGAGATTTAGATCCAGCAATATTCTTAACGCGGATATTTGAGCCATTATCATAGCCTTGTCCCCTTAAGTTGTTTATTTCCAAATTAATGTAGTTTAGTTTTTCTATTATAAATGACGTTACTTCAGCACCAGTTGTATCTATGATTGGACAGAAAGCTAGGAAATGCTCTCTTATTTCCAACTTTCTAGTTTCTATGTTAAAGTTGACAAATTTTATTATCATACTAATTTGCTCTTCGTGTGAAACGTCAGGAGTACAATACAGTATTATTGAGAAATATTTATTAATTAGACATAAAGTTAAAATAAAATGTTGAATTTGGTTACCGGGTATAAAAATTAGTTCATTTTCGATTTTATCAAGGTATGTCGGCATATTATTGAAATCATAAGACATAAACACACTCAAAAACTCACGGCGCAGCGGCCTTTCTTTTGATTCGTTAAGCTCTGAGTAATTAATGTAAACTTAAACCCAAAGCGTAAAATGAAACTTCAAACATACGTAAGAATATTGTAGTTAAGTGTAGTATAAATAATTTTGGTGGCGGCGCCCTTATGGTCTTAGCGCCTGTGTGCATCGCACACTTCGCACACATGGGCGGCGCGGCCCTGAGTATCAGCATTGCACCCGTGCGAAGCCGGGGCGGGTCGCTAGTAAAATTATATATGCAATTTCTGTTACGACTGAATTTGTTGAAGGAAATTTTTCCTGTGTAAAAAAAATTACGTCAACGTACGTAACGTCACTCCTGACATTACGTATGTTGACGTAATTTTTTTTTTTGAGTGAATTTTAACTAAAATAGCGCCTTTCGTTTGGTTGTGATTGGTCAAGAGGAGACATAGATCGTATCGTGTATCTGTAATTCGACAAGATAAAAATAATCAAACGAATCGCGCCATCTATTTGTTTTTTTTAAATCTTACAATTACTTTTTAGAACTCTTCTACGCTGAAGATCGCTCAATTTACCAGAAACTAGGGTTCAAGAGATTTAACGTGGTGACAATTCTCACTTCGTTGCTATGGAAACAGTCGAGGGAGGCCATCGCCAAAGGAAATAAGATGGGTAAGTATACTTCTATTGTGTATTTTTCAAAAATATAAAATTCAATTTTGTTAAGTAACGTTAGAAAAATGCGTATAGAAAATTATCTAGAGTTTTACATTTTCTATAAAGTATTGACTATATCATTTCGCTAAAAGCTAATTGAAAAAAGAGAGTGAAACAGATGTGTCATTTTTTTATGCATATTTATTATTGTGCCATTATTGTACCAATATCTTGGAATTTATCAACACCACAAGTCAATGAATTTTAAACTACCCCAAAGGTTATCTGAATATTTATATTTATTTTCTGCAATTATAAAAACGTATCAATTATGAGTAACCAAAAGGTCAAATAACATATTATTAAAAATAATAAATAAACAACAACAGGTCTAGAAAATGATCTCGTTGGAGACGGTTTACAAAATGGCGGAATTCTATTGATGAAAAAGGGCGGGAAGCTCATCTGTCATTTCGCGCAATTCGCACCAAGCGAGCGCTTGACAAATTTGGAAATTTGCAAGGTTTTATATTTTTTTTTAATTAGGTCTAGGTGGGGATATGAAAGGTGATTGGGTGCAAACAGGTGGGATGTTGTTGGTCGAAAAGGGCGGGAAGTTGATAAACCATTTCAAACAGACTGGTCCGAGCGATCATTTGTCAAATGAAGAAATTTTAAAGGTCAGTTTTATTTCGTCTTATTCTCAACACTAGTATAATATTGCTTACTTAAACGTCGCGTATATTTGGTATAAGCCACATTGTGCAGTATATAAGTGAGCAGTGTTGTCCAAGTGGTTTCAGCGTGCGTATTCAGCCTTGCTATTCTGTAACTCACTCTCACGCAACTCACTCTCACGCGCTCAAATCAGTCGTAAACAATAAACTACAAGCTCCCTCCTTATCAGAATGCCAAATCGTAAAATGACTGCTTTACGACTGATTTGAGCGCGACCGCCGCTGTGAAAACCGCAGTGAGAGTTCGAAAAGTGAGTTACAGAATCGCAAGGTAGCTCTGAGGTCGTGCGTGGGATCATATGCAAAGTCGTGCATCAATAAACATATACATGTATCTACGCATTTAGCAATCACTCTGTGAAGGAAGACATGAGGAAACCGGCATGCTTTAGACCAGTGATGGGCAAAGTACGGCACGCGGGCCAACTCAGGCCCACGAAAGTATTTAATCTGGCCCGCCGAGGGTCCATCGACATAGATAGTATACGGCGCGTTATAATTACGTTTTGACGGTTCAGAAGAAAAAGTAGATTCTACTTGTAATGTTTTAATAATATTATGATTAAAAGCTTTAACACACAATGCATTTTCTATGATTCTGGCCCTCCTCTAGAATTTCTTAAACTTTGTGGCCCGCCATTAAAAAAGTTTGCCTACCACTGCTTTAGACCTAAAAAGCGACGGCGTGACACACAAGGCTGGTCACTCACTTGTGTATCAAGAAAGAAAATTATCACTCACAATGATAAAGATTCAGAAATCTAAGGCAGGATATAGAAGTTGTGACGCCTATGGTTATTAGTATATATTTTGTTTTCAGTGTTTTGGCTTAGAGCATGAATACAATGCCGAGACTATGGCTAATAAGAAACGCGAAGACATGGAATGCAGCGTATGTATTATTTTATTTTACTTTTTTTTTACTCTCCTATTACTTCTAATAAATTATTATTTATAAAGGTTGGTAATACACGAAGGCTTAGTAATAATAATAATATTGTCGCTATTGTCGAATCTCTGACATTCCGTCATACTTTTGTTAAATAATCTTAAAATATCAACTTTATACAATGAAAAAAAGGGTTGCAGATTCATGTAAATAAATAAAAATTAAAAATACTGAGTTAAAGTTTGAAAATATATTTTGTCTATGACTCTTTTTTTTTACTTAAATGAAGACAAGTTTGTTTACACACGAATTATTTACACTAACAATTTATTGGTAGTTTTTATGAGTTGGTATTTCATTGATATAAGTTTTTAAATTAGTGTTACCATTTAATCATATTTTTTTCTTCAGAGGACTTCCAAGTAATCGGTAGAACAGCAGTTAGCATCACCACAATAGACATCATAAATAAAATCTAAACATTTCGTCCATTCGTCTTATAAACGTATTATAAATCTAATTAAGTTAAAGTATGTTTTTTCATGTTTATTTGTTTTGAAAGGGACAGTCGAATGGTAAAACCATTGTCTATTTGAGATTTGTAATACGTTTACGAATAAATGTCGTTGTATATGGAACGTGTAAGTTTATCGATAATTTCATAGAATACTTTTAATAAAGGTTTCCACGGAAAATGGAGCTACAGGTATTTTTTTTAACAATTGACTGTTTTACAATTCAACTTTGCTCACAAAACGATATTAGTCCTAGTACGAAATTCCACCAACCAACGGCTGCTGCTTATTTGTATATTTTTGGCCAGGCTATCTCCGTTCATATTGTAAAAAACCCTGTGTTAAATTAAAGTCAAAGCTCGACCATTCACATGTGTATCTAATTGTATAAGGCAATCTATACATACAGGATACGTACATACATTTTGTATCAATTATACGATCTGGCAGCACTGGTGCTATGTTGCTGTCTCACCGCGTTCCATAGACAACGACGTCAGTTTGCGTTAGAATATTGGTATGACAGTAGTTACTTGACTTGCCGCAAGATGGCGCTGTAATATAGTTTTATCTGTAATTTTGTATTTATGCTGTAAGTCTATAACTCTAATATAAGAATTAAAATGGCACAATATATGTATGTATTGAAGTTCAGTTAATTGTGACGTAGCTCTTTTTGCACGTTTTATGATATAGCCCTTTTTACATTTATTATTACATTCTTAAATTATTCAATATAATAAATTGAATTTGTTATATTGTAAGTGAGTAGTATTTATTAAAATTATCAATAAAAAATTCAATCTTTCGAATTCGATTAATGAACGACCTACTGAGGTGCGTAAAAAAAATTGTTCTAGAAAGGAAAACTTATTAGATATTTTAAAGTTTCAATTCTTCAGACAGAAGCGAAATCCTAAGCCCTGGCTTCAGTGCCTTGCTGAATGTCCGTTAGCTCCCATACATATGATATGGGCTGACAGAAGATGTAAGAGTAGTCAAGTATAGACAATATTGCCATGTGAGAAAACATTGAATGTGGACAAGACTTACATTTTTAACCATGGACTGACTTTTGTTGTTATTCTTAGGGTCTTATATATTCGAAATGTTTATACTTTTAAAATTTAAATTGTATTTCGATATAAAAATAGAAAAATATGTCTTTTATTATAAAAATTGTAAAATGTAATATATATATATATATATTGCAAATTATTGTTTATAAATAAACGTTTTAATAAATTGTTGCAAGTTTTTTATTAAGTATAGTGTACATAATACATATAGGTCCGTTTTTTTACTTCCATGATTTAAAAAAAAATATTGGGATTTTAGTCGCCGTCGGATTTTTTTTAAATTTACTAGCCGGATACTAGTCGCCGTCGGGAGGCATAGATATTACCATGTTTAAATTTTTTCCAACCCTTTTCGCTGTGACTGTACATCTATTAGCTGTTTGAGATAAATAATACAATTTTTTATCTGAACCATCATAATAAATTATATCGTTATCACCGTCAAAAACAACAATAAAAGCGTACCCCCTGCTGAATGCTCCTAGTTCCTTCAAAATCCTTTTGTCATATTTATAATTCATTTTGTAAACTGCTCTCGTAAAAGGTTGTATGAAGTAAGCATCGCCACTTCTGTCGGTTGTCAAATAATATATTTCATCTTCAAATAGTTCTGCGCTTTTCGCGCCATTTTTGAGTACATAAATTGAAAAATTATGCATAAAATATATATCGCCCATTTTATCCACAATGAAATCATCTACTTCGTATTCTGTACCTGGAATTAATTTGGACTTTTTGTTTTCGTAAGTGAAGATCCCCTTTTTACGGAATTCTGAATAAAACAGTTTCTTTTCGTATTGGAGCTGCCATATTGTTTTATCGTTGAGACCAAAGAGTTCCGAGTTATTTTTTTCTGGGTTGTATCTGTATAGGCCTTGCTCATTTGTCATATACAAATCTTTTGTCGTTTGATCTACTGCAAAACCAAAACTAAAACCGCGTTTTATTGTTTTTAGTCTGACGTTGTATAGATCGAATGCAGCTGTATAGTCCTCGGAGCGGTTCTGATAGTGAAAGTATAAAATATTTGAGGATCGATCGATGGCTAGTTGTCCAGAAAATTTAATTCCTTGAACTATTCTGTCGCGTCTGTAGCAGACCGTGTTCAGGCACGCATGACATGACACACGTTTCGCAATCGAATATCCTAGCAATGTAAGAAATATGAAGAGAGTTTTCATGATGTTTCTGAAAGGGAAAATACATTGTGGATCAATGTCTCAAAAATTGCTTCGATGTCAATAATATAAATTGTCATATACTGACATTAGAATAACGCGTCAAACAGATAAGTCAGCTGAATTGCCGCGCTGTAATCTAATCATAATAAATAGTAGTTTTAATTATAATTTTCACCGATCAATCTCCTTCGTGCCTTCTCCATCTACACGATACTGGCGAAGTACCTTGTGCCCAGTTGGCACAAATTAAAGCCATAAACAAGAATTTAATTGAATTATATAGTAGTTTAATGATTAGTTTTAGTAACGTGAATAACAATATCTTACCGTAAGTATCGGTAATCAATCAGGTAGGTACAGATTTTAATGTACACACAATGTCAACACTTGTTTTCACTATAACAACTACTAATACTATGGCACAGGAAAGATCAACAAATGCAGTGTTTTGTTTTTAATAATGTTAATTTATCTAATCATGACCCCACTGACCGTGATGCTGTATCGTAAATAACATTTATTTTTGTCGATGCCATAAGGTTTTCTAAAACAAAAGAATTTTCCAAGCCTTTTAACCGACTTACAAAGTAGAGCTTCTCAATCCCGACGATGGATGTTATCGATAAGTATATTATAAAATTATTTTTAATTTTTATTTGTGGAGGTTTCTGGTTTAGTATTTCGACTCCATATTTAAACCTTATAAAAGTTAATATTCCGTCGTCCGCGTATGTAATGTCTTTGATAATTTTACTTATCCGATTTTATTATAAGTCGCCGCTATTATTAGACATTTTCTGTAGTGTTATAAAATAAAGATTACACAAGATTCTGCGTTTATCTTGGGTATCTCTATGTACCTGAAATTTATAATGTAAGGTAGGTACAATTTTATTTACATTGTACACACATAAGGATTATTTTAATATTAAAATATAAATTGTGATCTGTGAAATATATTCATTCATCATATTCTATTTTGTGTAATCTATATGCATTTGTTATCTGGTATATAAATATTGTTTTTTAATCACACGCTTATAAGCTCAATTTCCTATATTGCATTGAAAAATTTCATGTGTTAAAATTGTAAATTAGCAATCAAAACGAAGGCCCTAATAATTTCCCCACAGACTGACATCACGCGCCGAGGTCGAGATTCGATTACCATTCCTATCTCGTCTAGGTCAATACCGAAATTGTTACCTGCAACGATACATTAAAATGGATTTTTAGTTAAAATTAAGGGCCAGTTTTATTTATTCGAGTATTTACCAGTGTGAAAAAATTTGTTCCTGGTGTCAGATTAAAAAAAAAAAAATTAATTCTATATAGCTTTTAGTCTATTGTCTATTGAGGATTTGATAAATTTTTCAATTTACAATAATTTTGACATTTATTGTCTGTAGTATGGCATGTTAAGTTAAAAGCATATTAATAAAAAATATGGATTTAGTAATACAGTGTAAACTCTCTATAATGAACTTCAAGGGACCGAGCATTTTTTTCGTTATAGGAAAGAAAGAATTAATGTATGGGTATAGGGTTAAATCAAATAAATTCTCATCAACCAACCAAACTCATTTTTCGTTATACACTGTATTTCCAAACTGGTTGAGGGAAAAAGTTTGGTATATATCTTCAGCCCACGTAGGTATGGGCGCACTGTAATCCAGAACTAGTGGGTTATACACCACCTTTTCCAGACCGTATTCTATAGGTTTAAATCATCACGTATACGTTAAAAGCGAAAAACACGGCTGTTCCTCAGCTTTGTGTACTTCAAAGCCAATTTTTTAAAAATGCTTTTAAATAAGTACTATACAATTTCAAGAAACACGTTGAACCGCTAACAGTTTTATTTCCAGTACCAGCGACTAAATATGATTTTTTATAACTGAATATGAAATCAGTTCCCTGTGAGTTCGACAAATAATCCTTTCCATTTATCCCGTATTGGGTAGTAAATCGTAGAATACTCGATAAATTCATGTTATTAAATAAGTCTAGGTTGATATACTGTATACGCTTTGGCTGACTTGGTCATCATCCAAAGATGCCAACCACTTGATTTGGCACTTGGCAAACGAGATGAAGGCAGAACTTTACACGGATACAAATATCTAGAAGGCGCCTTTGTGAATAGGCATGTATCCGATAAAATACTATTATATACCTAACCTGATTAGTAAACGCTTACGCCTTTTATGAAAGATTTATATCAGAGTAGCAAGTTATATGGTAAGGAACACAAATAATGCAATATAATACACATTTTTTCCTTTGTCACATATAAGCGTCGTTTTATAATAAATAAATATATTTACAAATATAACATAATATGTCGCTGGTGTCAGCTCCCATTCTAATTATATGTCACAGAGCTCGTAAATAAATAATATCAAAGTCTTATCAGTTTATTATTTTTGTAATGAGAAATAAGTTATTTAATTTCGTGAATACTTGTGGTTTATTCGATGTGCCAATATATATTTGATTGTCTGTAGTATTAGTAATTTTAGAGTCATTATTATTTATGTCGGAACAAAGGCGTTAGTGTCATTTAATAACATCTAAGTCAAATAAGTTCAAAAGCTACCTATAATATAGTGGTTTATTTGATTTGTCAAAGTTGCTGTATCTATAAATTAACTAACGAGAGAAAAACAGCATGTCTTAGAGTGTGTGTGTCACGCGCAGAAGGTTTACCACCTACTTACCTATTAGAAAAAAAAACAAATGATCACGAATCAGATACAGAAATCTGAGACCCAGTCCTAGAACATAATTTGAAGTACCTTTTCTCAGAAATATTTTAAACCTACATTGGAATGTAGGTATGTATGTTTATCAAAAGTATTAATGCCTTAATGCTGTTTATATATCGTAAGTATAATTTGACAATCATTATAATGTATTATCTAGTAATCTAAGTTCACATTAATATTAAATTTCTGTCTCGGCATTTTTTATCAAAATGAACAAACTAAGCATAGATCTTGACGTGTAATAAATGAAGTGAAATTTTTCTTAGGATTTGAGTGGGAATTTTATTTTTTGGTGATGAATTGCTGAATTATGTACCTACGACGGTCGACGCTTAGCCGTTTCGTACAGTTTTTGAACTGTAATCGAATTTTTTGGAGTTGTAAAGTGTAATTTGATAATGATTAGAATAACATTTACTACCAAGTCAGCCAACAATGATGCAATTAATTATATTTTGCTCGAAACTTAAAAATATTATTACAACTATCGATCCTATATACATGTCGCAGCCAACTAGCTTAATTAGCCGTTCAATTAACAGCCTAGTTTCTTTACTAAAGAGCGCCGTTTAAGTAGGTCTGAAGATTCATTCAGCTATTTGATCAAACAGCTAGGCAAATGACTTGAATTGATGACGTTACATTACTTACCTATCCTGTTCATTTCAATTCAGTTCCACTTCCTGCCACCTATCACAACGGTCAATGAAGCCCCGGCAAACAACAAATATGATGATGTTTACCAAAGTTTAATGAAAAATATTACATAATATAAAAATACTAATCCATACTATTATGGAAGAGTGTAAAAGTAAGCGTAAGAACACTAATATGTTACATTTTAAATTTATAAATAAAGAATTCCTTATGTCTGATATTTCATCTTCATTATTTCTATTACATGACTTTACGCATGGCCTAAGTATTACCCAGCCAGTTTATTAAATATTGTAATAAATGTTACGGCTGAATATAATTCAGGCCGCTAGTTAAACGGCGCTGTTTAGAGGCTAGGCTGTTGATTGAACGGCTATTTAAGCTAGTTGGCTGCGACATACATACGATATAGCCATTTATGTCCAAATGGGCTACCATCCTTTAAGGATACTGGCCTCAACATCCATTTCCTTCATGCCATCACCATCCATTTTTTATAGACAAATAGGTAATTAGTAATTGACTGCTTGACATTTATATATGTGTGTGTATTGCACGCATTTAACACGAAATCACTACATAGTATAAAACAAAGTCGCTTTTTCTGTCCCTATATCCCTATGTATGCTTAAATCTTTAAAACTACGCAACGGATTTTGATGCGGTTTTTTTTAATAGATAGAGTGATTGAAGAGGAAGGTTTATATGCATAATAACACCCATTAAATATTGGAGAAATACTGTTATTTTTGAGGTTTCTAATGTGATGTCGTAAATAATTACATTTTTTCCGCTTACAATGCAAACGCAGGCTGAACCCTACGAGATTTATCAAAATAATGTACTAAGTATTGTACACATTAAAAAGGTCTACAGAGAACTCCACGATGGTATATGTCTATCTCTTATGGATATCCCACAATAACATTTTTTTGTCATTTACTTTTTACGACAAATAATGGCTAATTTTCGAAGCGATTTTAACCAATACAGCATTAATCCTTATCCAATTAAAATGTGCGAAGCCGTGGCGGGTCGCTAGTATTCGATAAAATGTATTCAATATTCGTCATTAAAAAATACTTGCAATTAACTTACATAAGATCTTAATATTTCTGGGAAAAATCGTGAAAAACCTCTTATTCCAAACGTAAAATATTCGTGTATGATTTTGAAATGTCCCTATGCTCAGGCTGTTGAGGTAATGTGTCTTTTCCTCTCCGTACTTCCCGTGTCGGAATTCCGTTCAGTTTGCTCGAATACTTCAGAACAGGGAATTTTTACTTTAAGATTTTCTGACAAAAGTTTCGAGTTAAAATGGTATTTATTCCTACATATTTTTAGTCATACTACTATTCTGTGACTCCAAGTAAATGTCTAATAGTCTTTTTAGATAAACCACTGCAGTTCATAAAGAAGACAGCGCTTGGTACCTAATAATTATTATATACAAATGTGATTACAGACAACTGTAGGTATATATGTGTTATTGGTAATTTGATGTATTCCTGTCAGGTTTTAAAGGCCTGCAACGCTCGCACCTTAATAGGTGCCCCTTTTTGGGCGTCTCCTAAGCTCATTTGCCCTATATTTTTTTTTTAAATAAATGATGTTGCATTTTCGACTTACTTTTGGTAGCTGATAACTCAAACATTCACTTTTGCCTAATGTATAGTGTTAAAACATCGCAAATGGAATACGTCGAATAACCAATAACCCTGTATATCATTTAATATATAATTCTCATCCTCACAGCGCAGGTGAAACCAATAACCTAAGGAAAACCTTCAACCAAACTAATAAATATTTTATTCCAAAATCCAATTCAAACTTTTCCGTAGACATGTGTCAGAAATAGTTAATGTAGTATCAATAAGTACGAATACGAACTAGTAAGCTCACATACATAATTTGGGGACTTTGAATTGGAAATATTACGTCGGCAGTCGAACTGTTTCGATCAATTATTTAAAGTCAATTAAAAAATCCTTTAAAGGTCTCGTTGATGTTAGGCTAAAGTCTTTAAAGTCATACATATTTGCGCACATTTTCAAAACAGGTCAAGAGAGCATGGCATTGTTTGTGCCAAACTTATGTTTTGAAGCAATAACAAGTATTCCTTTAAATCACACATGTGTGACATATTGGGACGTATATATGTCATTAAAAATAATTATTGGGCCGGGTACTGGTATGGGATGCAACCTGTTCAGACACGCTGGCCCCTTCCCATCTACATGGAACCAACTACAGAGCTGGTGCGGCTTGTGAAGCGGCTGAAAAAACTAAAGCATGCAAATACAGGGGTCTAGGCTCAGAATATTATTTTGTCCCATTCGGTGTCGAGACCCTTGGTCCGTGGGGTCCTAGCGCTTTAAGGCTTTTTAAAGAAATATCAAAAAGGTTAGTCGACATCACAGGAGACCGAAGATCTGGCAGCTACCTCGGACAAAGAATTAGTCTTGCGATTCAAAGGGGGAACGCTGCCAGTATCTTCGGAACCTTGCCTAAAGGGACTTCTTTTAATATTTTAGTTTATGTTAAAGTTAGTTATTTATTTCAATGTATAATGTATATTATTTATTAAATATATATATTGTGGTATATGTCAGTTAATTCCAATATCTTTTAGGGTTCACATCGGTTCAATAACGAAAAATGTAATAAACAAAATTAAATGCGTAAAAGCGATAGTCACAGTATGGTCTGGATCTCAATTGGTTCACTTATTCGATATTCTAGGTTGGACAATTGGGCCTTTGATTGTTTCTCCTCGTTTTTGGGAGTATCACTCGAATATTAATAGAGTATTGGAATATTCAGTGAGCTTCGTTTCGGATTGAAAGTTCGATTATAATTGTATAGTTTCCGTTTGAAACACACAAAGCTGATCAACTGGATAAAGTATTAGTAATATATGTTCAGTATCGGAATTAAAGAAAATATCGATGGAAAACCAGTACTAGAGAAAAACCTGTTTATAAATTTGCTTTAAATAATTAAAAATAATAAATAAATTGCCTGCTATGTTTACGTATTACATAACAAAACAAATTTATATAAAAGAAGGGACTACAACAATTTTAGAGTTATTACAAAAATGTAATATCAAATAACTATAAAAATATATTGTACAATCGCGAGAAAAAGTCTTTCGGCATCACCTATTTCTTTAATATTTTTCCTGCGTACAAAACTCCATAGCACTCCTAACACGTCATAATAGGGACGATTTTTGAATGCAAATGATTTTGAACTCACGTTTTGTACAAATGTTGATAAAGGTCGATTATGCGCGCGATTCGAATGATAATTTTTAGACCTATTGTCTATAAAACCGGCGCGCGCGCAGCACAAGAGGCGAAAGTCAACGAAAATGAAGGTGATTACACGTTTTTATTGTGCTTGTGTGTTGTGCTAAGTGTGTGTAAATATTGAGTAGATAACAAAAAAAATATAACTAACATTTTTATATAAGCTCGAATAGTTGTCGTAAATAACAATAGGAAAATCTCTTTCTCTTTGACAATTATTCCATCCTCACTTATAAAAAAGTTCAGACAGAACAAAAATAATGTACTACGCAAAATATAACACGGTTACTGTATTCATTGACATATATTCTTGACTTAAACGTACAACTTTACATTACATTCGCAACTTTAAAGTTTGTTGTGTTTACCTGAAAGTTTTACCGGGCAAGTCACGATCTGAGGCCGCCAAAGGCGAAAATCCTACGATTTGATATGTCCATTAACGTACGTGTGATACATCTATTGAGAGGTAACTCGTCTCTCTAGAGATCCCTGAGGATTTCTTCGTTCAATATATAATAGGGGTTAACTGTTGTTAACATCAAGTACAAAAGTAATTACTCAAATTTAATAAGCGAGACTGTCAAAAGCACTTTATTGCACGATGGTACTGGATAATTTAAACAATTTCGGGTAAAATGTTTCTTCGTCACCTTTTATTAATTTAATTTAGGATCCTTGTGATTAATTATAAGAAAGCTTACAATTTTATATTAAAGAACAAAATGTATTGCGTAATGTTCTTTCAAAGAGGGTAAAGAAAACGTTTTCCTTCGGCTTATTACCGCTTAGGAAGTATAATAAAAAGAGTTAGGATCAAGCAATGAGTTTATATTATAAGCTAACTTTATAATTTAATCAAAAATAAGTCATTAACGCCTAGGGTTTAAATTCTTAAATACCAAGCGTAATTTTTAAGATTATTTCTCCTATGAATATAAATATATTGAAATCTCTTTGAATGAGCTTATTAATAAAAAAAAATTAGAAGAATAAACTCGGGCACAATTTTGCGTAGTACTCAACATGAAACCTATCGTTTTCAATAGATAGATTTTAATGTCGAGTTTAAGTTTATTTTACTTAATGTACCTACATATATAATTTCCTAAAGTTAATTAACAGAAATAATCATGTTGACAGATCTCATGGATAGAAATTGTATACAAGCAATGCACGGAGAATTTCCGCCGACATTATTTTTCTTTCTGCCAATTTCGTACTTATTATGCTAATTCGACTTTTGTTACAAAGCTCTCTGTTTAGTACATTTTTGTGAGCTCCCGTAATTTCCTTTGTAAGGAAATGTCCCTTTTACCGTAACAAAAATACGCATTAAGTTTGTATACCTAGGTTTTTATTTAAGTGCTCTTAGCCTGTTTGACTTTAAGACATTTTCATGGACGAATTTTTTTTTGGCTTATGTTGTTCTATTTTAATAACGAACGACAATTAACTAACACTCAAAAAAACATTTCAGATAAGTCACTAACTTTATTTACGGCACCGATGATACCACATATAGATACCACATAAAACAAAGATCTTTTATAAAAAAAATCATTGAATACTTTGGCAAACGCATTCACAGAGGCACATGTATTGAAAATATCAAAGTTTCATCATTTTCAATCAATTTTCGAAATCTTTTAATTCGCATTTTATTAAAGTAGCGTTTTAGCTATCGTTGTACAATGTTTATAATTCATAGTATAAATAACTTTAGTGTTTTTCTTAAATCTTAAATATCAAAATCCCGTATATATCCAATCACGGAAGTCTCGTTTTAAACCCTAAGAAGATACACCCTGATACTAGATACCAAAAACCTCAAAAATATTACCAAGATTTTTGTTATTATTTTTGCACGCTCAATTGTTTGAGGAGCTTTAATAAAAAATATGCTCAGTTGTAATGCAGCTGCTCTGAAACTTGAGTCCTAGCAACTCAAATATTCGACATAATTACCACATAAATTATAATTTAATTCTGTCCATTTAGATACTTTATTGCGGCAGGGAAATGTCTCTGAAAGATAAAATTTCCCGAAATACAGCTGTTAGTAATGCGTTTGACATTTTATTGTTAAACTTTGTTTTATCACTACGAACTGTTTGAAATTTATTTAGCGAAGAAATCCATTTTGGTTTGCGTATAATTACTTTAATCTGAAATTTAAAATATACTAGCAATACAGCCCTGCGATTCTGTAACTCACTTTTCAAACTCACCCAGCTGTTTTCGCATCGGCGGTCGCTCTCAAATCAGTCGTGAAGCAGTCATTTTATGATTTGGCATTCTGATAAACAATAAACAACAAGCTCCCACCTTTTCAGAATGCCAAATCATAAAATGACTGCTTCACGACTGATTTGAGAGCGACCGCCGATGCGAAAACAGCTGTGTGAGTTCGAAAAGTGAGTTACAGAATCGCAGGGCAGCTTATACAAAATGGATTGACAATCGAGTTTTGTAATAATCGTATAAATTAAAAAAATATGTTTCACCTACATTAGTACCTTAATAATAATAGCTTTAACATCAATTATTTTTAGTTGCTGGTAATACTTTCCTTGGCGATTAGTAGTGTGGTGTGTCAGGCACCCTATCCTCCTAGCGGCTGGAGACCGGATGGACCATCCTTTGACCTTCCACAGGTACGTAAATATTGAGCTTTTGATAATTTTGATAATTTGACATATATGGTTAAATAAATTTATTCTTATAAACAAAATTAATATTGTTTTTATAAGAGAACCTAATTAGTATTGTGCACGTCGACATCGGACAGTTTTTTAAATCTTCAGTCTTCTAGGCTTAGAATGTGTATCTGGGCACTAAACTTAAATATAAATTATTGGGACTACTAATATTGAGAATTTTTAACGGTGTTTTTTATGTAATAGGAAGCAAACGGGCAGGAGGCTCACCTGATGTTAAGTGATACCGCCGCCCATGGACACTCACAATGCCAGAAGGCTCGCAAGTGCGTTGCCGGCCTTTCCTTTTTGTAGTTGATTGGATCGAATTTTTATACGATTATTTATATCTTATATTTATAAATGGGTAGTTTCGTTGGTAACACTGTCCCTGTTGAACTGATGAAGTACATATATTAGATCTGAAGGCAAGTTTTATATGATTTCATTATATAAAATGTTTCAGAAACCCCTAAAGCAAGAATATCTGCCAGTAGACCCTCGGAGACCAGCAAATCCCAGCTTCGATAATGGTGTAGACGTTTCAGTCCAAGGATTGCCAACGGTGGAACAGCAACCAATTTTCCAAGTGTCACCAATTAATGGACAACTGTTTTCGGCGCCAAGTATTAATGCGGATATACGCAATTTGGACCCAAGCTTCAGACAGATACAAGTAAGGCTCGTTTATATAAATGTATAAAGGTTTTACCTTAGAGACACGTAGGTGATTGAATACCAGGGCCATAAGACGTGCAGGTTTCCTTATGATGTTTTTACTTACTATATTACATAGATAGTTTAAAGTCGCATACTCAATAACTAACACTATCTTTTGTTATTAAAAGAAATGATAATCTTCATAAATAAATAAATTCTATACGCAATTGTTACGGATCGTTACATGCAGAGAGTTATATCTACTTAGAACGTTAAACAAAATTACACATCAAATATAGTCTAGCACCAAATACAGCACAATAAACTTGTTCTCTTCTTTATAGTACCAGCAGCAACTGCAAAAAGCTCAAGAATTCGCAAGACAAAGGGAATTCGACGCCAAAGTGAGAAGTTCTAATGGCCTACCATCTCAACAGGTGCCCAGACAATTCGTCCAAACTACAACTGTTAAACCAGAATTTAAAACTGCAGAGCCAACAACCGAAACATTCGACCTTAATGAAGAAGAAGTAGATCCTAAAGAGCAAAAAGAGAACGTTTCAGTAGAAGTGACAAAGCAGAATGTCCAAGAATACCCACCGGAATTATTTTTAAGTCCGCTGACGCAGTTGAAATCGCCTCAGTTTGTCTCACTTGAACAATTAGGTCAATTACGAGCTCCTCTATACTACCAGCCAATCCAGTCATCGAACTTCCCAGGATTCGACGGTCCGGCGCATTTGTCCGCTCTACCGTCAGTTTTAGCTCAAAAACAAGTTTTAGAACAACAAACCCAGCCACTCACCCAAAATCCAATCATCGTGCAGGAACCATTACGAGAACCTACAAACCCATATCAACAAATTAATCAGTACCAACCTCAAATTCAAGCTTTCCCATTCCAACCGCAACCTGTTGTTTACCAACCTCAAGCAATCAATCCAGCTCAGACAAACCAATTTGCTCAGCCTCAATACCAACCAGGTCAAGTTCCGCAACCGAATCCAGATGTAGAAAACATTGAACCTACTGAACAACAGACTCAAACGCAAGTTCCTCAGTATCAAACACCAGTTTTTATACAGCCTCAAGCGCAGCCAGTTCAACCGAACCAATTCATCCAGCCCAACTTTGCGCAGCCTAATCCCTATGCTCAGCCCAATCAATTTGTCCAGCCTAGCCAAGTTCAACCAAATATTTTTCCACAAGCAGGACAGTATCAACCAATTATCCAACCCAATCAATACGCTCAACCCCAATTCGTTCAGGCATTTGAACAGCAACAATCAGGAGTAGACCAACAAGCGCAGCAACCTCAAATTATCTATCAAAATGTTCAACCTCAGTATTATCAACCAAGCCAATACCAAGATCAGGCTCAAGCCAACCAGTACGATATCCAGAACCAATATCCGCAAGCACAAGGACAAGTCGCTTTACAAAGTGGGATAAACGATCTGCCAGACAATGGCTTGGATGCAGAGGAACTCGAAGAAAACGAGGGAAATAGAGCAACCGCGGTTGCTACTGCTTTTGGTACCAGGTAAGTTCCTATCATTTTTAGAATCTCCATTTCGAACGATTAGACGCGCACCAAGCACTTACTCAGATGACTTACTTACAAATGTAGTTTCAAGTTTCATCTTGATATAGCTCTTATAATTGTTAATTAACTAACTTCGTTCGCACGTAAATTTAAAACGTAGAGGAAAATTGTTCATATCTAATTGTTGTCCTAGCAACATACAGTTAATATTTCCAATAATTCCTCATTAGTCAATGTTTTTTATACAATGCATAAACTACCCTCTTGAGTCTTTGCATTGATGTATAAGTTAAGTTTAATGAGCAAATTTCATGCAAGAATGGTGGGTCATTATTGTGGAAGTAATAATATCGGGGTCGTAACTATCCAATATTAATAAACTAATTAAAACTCATCATTCAATTGTTTATGTAAGGTTAGACAATAAAATTTTACAAAATCAATACACAATTTCAAGCGTTAAGTCGTAACTTTCGTTATAATATATGTATTTTCATAAATAAACCCTATCACGTATTGGCAATGATAGCATTACACAATATACTTAAATATTCAGAACGAAACCTAATAGGGTAACATTTTAATACGACCTTGTCCTTAATACATCTGGAATGATGCGTCATGTCTGTTTGTCTGTCTAGATCTTTCGGTTACAATTTACATTATTATTTAAAGAACGCTTAACTTTGCAGATTGAAAGTTAAAATTTTTTGAAATATTAACTGAAAGCGTAGGGGTATAAAACATTTAAAATGGCACAACCCCTTTTTAGGTCTCAGATTTCTGTATTAGTTTCATGATATCAATCTAATAGGCAAGTAGGTGATCAGCCTCCTGTGCCTGACAGACGCCGTCAAGCAAGCCGGTTTCCTTGCGATGTTTTAATTCACCGTTCAAGCAAATTTTAAATGCGCACTTAGAAAGAAAGTCCATTGGTGCACAGCCGGGTTCGAGCCTAAGACCTCAGGGATGAGAGTCGCTGAAGCCACTAGACCAACACTGCTGCTTATAACACATTTAGATAAATTAAACTTATGAAGTCCTATAAAGTCCCAAATTCTTCCTGTTTCAGAACTCAGCCCCGTGTTGTTCCAACTTACGGCGCTCCAGCTCCCGTACCCACTTATCAAACAACCACGGAGGCCAATGATGAGGTACTAGATTAAACAAACAAAAATATGCAACACTTGCGTAATAAACTTAAAAGCTATTTAAACATGGCATTCCTATCTGTAGACAGGGCAAAATGCTAACTGTTAATAATAATAATATTCGGTTAAATAAATTAATAGTTTAGCCAGAAGAATCATATATCCTGTGTTAATTATAATCATAAGCCCGAGTTGGTCTGTATGACCCTGATTTCATTTGGATGGTGCTGGTTCCATTTCCACTTATTAAATGATTGTTGTGTTTGCCCACAAATATGATTAGGTAGCGTTAAAGTCCTAGAGGACGGAGCGTGCTCCAATCCTAGACCCATCAATGCAGGCGTTCTGCAAGGTTGTGTTCTCTAGCCCACCCTGTTCGTTCTGCATACCAATGGCCTGTTGTACATCGCAACTGAAAAGGGTGCATTGCCGGTCAAAAATCATGAGGATATTTCCAGAGAAATTGGCGCCCGGGCCCGAAGCGAGACGCCAAGCCCACCAAATAAAGTCCCTTTTTAGGAAAGGGGAGATTTGACACTCCCATGCTGCCTAGCTTCTCGGCCACAGATCTGGCTGATCACGTGCCTGATAGGCTACTATGTTGGGGTCTTTTAAATTAAAAAAAATTGTGGCGTTTCAGAGTGTAACCGAAGACGGACCAGCTGTTGCGCAGGCCACCGCAGTAGCCACTGGCAGGAGAAAGAGTGCTAAGTTGAGGTAACATTTACACAAATTATTAACTTCTCTAGGTGTCTCGAGTCAAGTATATTTAAGTTATATATATATGCTGTGTTTAAACACCGTCGGGTTTTGATTTCTTAAGTTGACTGGCTATTTAATAAAAGCCGTATGCTCAGAGCCAATGGTATTTTGGAAATTGCGTCGACGAATTCTTGCTGAGATCTGTCGATGCGAAAATTGCATTAAAATTGTCTGTGACACGTGGCCAAAACGCGAATTCGAAACTAACGTTGTTTGGCATTTTCTTTGGCATCACCAAAAGGTAAATGAAATATTTCAAAAAGATTTTCCGTAACGTTTCAGCTTAAAAAAAGTTCAGTGTTTTATATGTAACATTATGTAAACAATGAGCGTGTGTATTGCTTTTGCTCTCATGAAATGAAAAATATTCCTTAAATAGTTATAGTTTGGAACCGGGAAAAGGTCAATGCCCTGAAGATCCCAGAACTCAAGCGCTTTCGAGAAAAAACGATAAAGTTAGAAACTCAGCGGGATCACAAACTTTAGATAACTCACTGAACGCGGCCAAGCCAAGAGTTTAACTTACAGTCGGGATATTTGTTACTTAGTACTTGAGCTTTAAAAGAATTTTCACAAACTAAGCAATTACTTTAAATGCATTGGATTTGACATACCGAAGTCATACTTAGCGCTAAGTCCGTTGTTCCAAACAGAGCGTTTTTTAATCGACACTTTGTTTCGCACATTCTTTAAGAAAATACAATTCGTAAAAGGCCGGCTTAGCACTTGCGAGCCTTCTGGGAGTGTGAGCGTGGGCGAGTCACTTAATATTTTCTCCTGCCTGTTAGGCCCCTGTTGTATAAAAAGAAATCTCTAATCTAAATATTCCTAAATTAGGTCTTGTAATTGTCTTCAATACTGGGAATACTTTTTCACAAGGATTTATTTATTTATTAATACTTCGTTGCATTACAACATGAAAATTAAACATATATGAAATGGAGGGCTGGCGGCCTTATCGAATTCGAACGATCTCTTCCAGGCAAACACTGTGAGAATAAAAAATGTATTAAATCAGATAAGGTAGCAAGAAGTGCAAAAATAAATATTACATAAGAAAAACTAAAAACAAAATAAGCTAATAAAGTATATATGAAAGGTTTTCACGCGAAGCCCCTATTGTCTGATTAAGTAAATAAATTAGTAGTCATCTAGACACTTAAACTTATAATACAGTTCTTAATATGTTTATTATTCTAGAGCTTTCCGTTATTGTTTTAGTGGATTAGTCGTGAATTCTTAAGGCGTTCAAGAGATATGGAGAAATAACAATTGTTTCTAATGTACGCACGGTTTAGCCGTCGTAACTTGGGTTCGGATTGTATTAGCCGATAAACTCAATGTTCTATTATTGAATCTATACGTAAAACACGTTGCATGGTAACGACTAATCATTTAATAGAAAAAAGAATAAAAGGATAGTTGGTATTCACACTTTAGTTTCCCTAATTAACGACAGATGTCTATGAACTATTTTGATGTTCTTTCCAATACCTTTGTTAATTTCTTTTACAACTTTTTTATACAACGGTGCAAACAGACGTGCTTAATGTTAAGTAATATCGCTCATGGGCACTCACATAGCAAGTTGGTACGTTTTTTTCTGAACCTTTAATATTACAGGCTACATCAAAACATTAAAAAAAAACCAGTGGCGCTACAACATCTTTAGGTCTTGGCCTCAGATTTCTGAATCTGTTTCATGATCACTTTTAAATCTAATAGGCAAGTAGGTGATCAGCTTCCAGTGTCTGACACACGCCGTCGACTTTTTGGGTGTAAGACATGTCGGTTTCCTTACGATGTTTTCCTTCACCGTTCGAGCAAATGTTAAATGCGCACATAGAAATAAAGTCCATTGGTGCACTGCCGGGGATTTAACCTACGACCTCAGGTATGAGAGTCGCACGCTGAAGCCACTAGGCAAACAACATCAAAACATTTACAAACTGAAATACAAAAAGAAATTAATTCTTGAAAAGATGGCTCAACCGAGTAATGAATAACGTTTAAAAGTAGACAAAATAGGATACAGCTTTTAAGATGAAAGAGTGAAATAAAATTCTCAAAGGAGGCAACCCGCAGGGCGCTTAAGTAGATTTAGCCGTGCCAAGTAAACGGGCCGGTTGCCAAATACAGCGTTTTACATGGTTAGGAAAAATATATTTTCCGACGGGTAACTGAACAATTTTGGTTATTAAAGATTTTTCTTTATTACAACTGTTTATGTACTCAGACATAAGCTATGTTTTCCAATCCGAGGCTTCGGGGACTTTAGGTTTACGCACTATGCGTTAACAATGAGTGGTTTTTTTTTTTAAAGACAATTCACACCAATTGACCTAGTCCCATGCTAAGCTGGTGAAGCTTGTGTTATGGGTACTAGGCAATGGATATACATACATATTATAGATAGATAGACATATAAATACATATTTAAACACCCAAGACCTAAGCACAACACCAAATGCTCATCACATCGATGCTCGTCTCAGCCGGGGATCGAACCCGGGACCCATGGATTCGCAGTCAGGGGTACCAACCACTAGACCAATAAGTCGTCAAAACAGACAAAAACTAATCTAAAATTGTGTTATATATTGCAATGAATACTCCCAAAAAACTGGATCAATTTCTAGTTTATAATCATGAGTATAATATCTATATACGTAATATTATTAAAAACAGTTATGCGAAAGCGAATCAGGCCGCTAGGATTAACTACACAAGTTCGATTAGATATCACATAAATATTAAATTCCCATTAAAATGAAGCTTAGCTTTACCGAAACTGAATATGGTTCAAGTAATTGTTGTAGGGTCCGGAAGTTACATAATCGGGTTTAATTTCATATGCCTACCTATGCCATCGGCCTTCTGTATATGACTACTGTTTTTGTATTAATTTCGCACAAAATGTTGAAATGTTTCTATACTTTGTTCTAAATCATAATAATGTTTTTCAGGAGTCGTCGTATTCGCCCAGTCTTCACTGTGGACCGATCCGGACATCTAGTATTGGCTCAAGAACAATAATCAAACATATAATAAGGCATATATAGGATAGAAATGGTCTTTATTCGAACATAACTAGAATCAGTTTCGTTTTGACATTTATTTTACATGCAAAATCTATAATTCTTTATTTATGTAGCACGCTTTGCCTAGTCTACCAACTTTTATTACACGCTTTATATTAGCTTCACCTGTATGTATGTATGTATGTATGTAACCGACTCCTTCGGACTCGATTTTGACCCACTTTAAACGGACAGATTTAATTCAAACTTTGTACACTTATAAAGAATCAGCGACAATATAATAATTTCATAGGTTTATCTCGAAAAAACAATGAAATTTTTTTTAAGTCCACAAAGCAATACGATTAAATTGAGACAACACGTATTGCTGCTAGGACTAAAAAGTGGAAAATAAATATAGTTTAAAAAAAAACTATAAAACGTTGTTGTGAACTATAAAACGAAAAATGCTTTTTTCATTACTATTTTCAGCCTAGGAATTATTTTTTACTTTTTATTTTGATGTGCTTTCAAAGAGTGTTTTATAGTTTTTTTAAACTATATTTATTTATCTTTCCGGTTCAGTTACTTATATATTTAAAAAAATATATTATTATATTATCTATGTATTTATATTAATTATAGTAAGTTTATGTATTTTATTGTTTATAAATTATTTTTATGATACAAAATACGTAATTTATGATATAAATGCATTTCATTTTTATTTGAAAATATTTTAATAAATATGTATTAAATTATTGTTAACATGTATTATACATATCGTATATATTTTTATGTATTATGTATATACGTAATTATGTATGTTTATTAGACCATATAATTATGAAAGTAACTACGTTTTTATTAACATGTTCTGATATATTTATTTCTTATGGTTGTGATTCGAAGATTAAAGATATTGATTCTATTTTTGTTTTTTTTGACAAAGTTAGTAATAATAAATAAATGGTTTCTACTTCGATAATAATTTAACAAAATTGTTTACCTGTGATGTTTGAAAGTGTGTTTATTAAGGTTAACAAAATAACGAACGAATTAAAGAAACAATAACTAAACTATTTTCATTCTCAAAGATAATTGTCGAATTTTGTAATAACGCGCACTTGTAAACTGACTTTAACAAAAAGGAATGTGATGGGATTACAAAGTAATCGAGGAAACTACAATCATGTTGCAATGGAGAACATAAATCAAAATACCAAAGACCTAATTGCCTTAAAAGTGATATCATATTATATTGTTGAGTTTAGTTTTAAATTGTAATTAGTACTTCATATATCATTTCTATTGTTAACCAAATCCTATTGCGCTTATTTCGAACTACAAACTAGAATTCAACTAAAACACAATTATACAAAACAGCTTATTAAAATCGTGTTGTGAAAATACGCTTCAAAAGCTCAAAGTTTTAACCATAATTTAAATTTTATGGTGGCTGTACACACTCGGCGAGAGCCTCTCGCCGAGAGTCTCGACCGAGAGGACCGAGAGAAGAGCGCAGCCTGTACACACTCGTTACGTTATTTGTATTTAAAACACCGTTAATAATGGACGTGGAAACCGCTGCTGCTGTTTGTCTTTGTGCAATAAGTTATTATAATTTTCTTCACGTTTATCATTAAAAAAAAATTACGAAGCCATGGCGAAGAAGAAGATGGTGGATGGTTACTATGCACCGCAACAGAAATAGGTAATTAGGTTCATAAAGTTTTAATATTATCCAAAATTGTAAATTGCTACTTGTATGTATGTTTTACCTTTTGTATGTCATTCATTTATTTTGTACTTTAACTCTAACTCTAATTCGCGTTCGTTAGACCACATTGTGCGATACGTCCTGTCACAACCACAGTCATCGAGCAAGTGATTGAACGAGTGTGTACAGGTCGCTCTCGTTTTACTCGCGAGACCCTTTGACTCGTGCGCAAAAAACCGACAGGCGACCGAGAGAGGCGAGACCGACTGCGAGGAAGCAAGGCGAGACGAGAGCTCTACTGTACACTCTCGCCCTCGGCCTGTCTCGGGGTGTCTCGCCGAGTGTGTACAGCTACCATAACATTCGTGAAGCGGCAACAGTTTTTCTCATTCATATATCTAATTACTCTTGTACACGAAATAAATTTCGACGAAAGCAGTTTCATTTGAATATGTTTGCATATTCGCAGACTCACGGCAGAATTGGATGTCATTACATTTTCAGTTACTATGGAAAATTTTGTTCAGGCTTTTGCTAGACATTAGTGGATGTTGGTGCCTAAAATATGGAGGTGAGTAAAAGCTGACGCGATGTTATACTCGCTGTTTCAGTGTTACAGTGTGGACGAATTCTGACGAATTTACACAAAACATTAGGAGTTTTAATGGAAGCCGTGTTCTGTTGTACGGTACATTGTCGATACGATAGTGTGTATAATTTTGTTTATATGTCACATCATAAAATAACACAGTGTAATTTGAGAAAAAGGTTCGTAACTGATGAGCACGCTATAAATAAAGGCACTGGTCGGTCCTCAGAGCCCATTTCGGCCGAGCTACATTTCATTTCGCCAACCGCGAGATTCCGCTCCAAAAAAAAATACGGTCCTCAGTTCGATGGAGCGGTCGTACCAAGCAGAAGTCTTTACATAGAAGTCTGGTGTCGAAATTAAACTAAATTAAATCCTTTAAGGTCTCTGCAATGAGGCTATGGAATTCACTTCCTGTCCCTATTAGCTGCTTCTCTATCTCCCTTTAAATCTCTATTGTACAAACAGTACCTGTCCACATCGTATCCCTAACTTTCATACTAACTGACGTGAGACTGATCTAGAATTGTCGTGATTCAGTTTCACTCTTTATTTTTCAGGTGTCCTTTTTAGTTTAGTTTTTTTTTGTTTCTGTATTAGTTTTGTGTAAATAATTATATGTATAAATATGTATTTTGCACTTCTTGCTTACCTTATCTAATTTAATATATTTTCTTTTTTTTAACAGTAGTTGCCTGGACGAGATCGCTCGAAAGCCATAAGGCCGCCAGTTGCCCTCCTTTTCATTAAATTTTGTCAACTTTATTATGTTTTTGCAACGAAGTATTAATAAATAAATCAATTATGACAATTTTTAATAATTTATCTGCAGGGCCTGTTTTTGTAATATTCAGGTCGTGCTTTCTAGTTTCTTGTGCTTGTTTAGGTTCTCGTTTGCTGCTTTGTCCACAATCGGCCCCTGTCTTTGCTTTCCTGTCGATAGACACTATTTATATCATTAATTGTCAGTCAGACTTTGACTTTCTACCTTCCTTTCTCCACGTGTAATCCTTGACCTTCCTGTGCCCTGTGACTTGCCCTCGTTCCTTGTTCATGTGACTCATTGTCCGTAATCCATTTTCCTCTATTTCCTTTATATTATGTAAGTTTTCTATAGTATTATGTAGTGGTTTAGCCAACAAAATATAAACAGATTATCTCATAAATACGCTTATTTCTACAATAATCTTCTTATTTATCATAATCTTCTTTTAACTGATAAAAGCGAGTAACTAAAAGTTGTTTTCAGTTATCATATGGATCGAGTGTTTGTTATGAGATAAAATATTATTTCTAAATCTTGAAAAGGAAAAATAAGGCTAAATAATCTGGTTTTCTCGTATTCATAAAAAGTTTTTGTGAAAATGGATTGTAACTCAATGTTATGTATTGGATTTGATGGGTTTATATTTTTTTCTCGATAAAAACTAGTTAGTTCTCTACATATTTCATTCTCTAAAGAAAATTTAAAGATTTTAATTATAAAAATCTGATTTTCTTAACTTATAAATTCCTGTTAATTTCAAAGAATAGCATTATTAAAATTTCACATCTTAAAATAAAATAAAATTCTCTAATTCTTTTTAACTTGTACTTATTGATCAACGATATATTGTTTACGTTACGTTTAGTTCCTCGTGGTCCGTTCTACGCCCTTGATTTGAGAACTGGCAGTAGGTAAATGTAAAATTAGAAGCATTTAGTAATATGTTTTTCTTTATTGACGTTCATAAGTGTACATTGTGTTACCCAAATGAATAAATGATTTTGAATTTGACTTTGACTGTGATTTTGGCGAAAATAGGAATTACGAAGACATCATCATCGGACAAACGAATAACAATAGTCAGAGGCATGGTTATCTAATTATTGCTAAAAGATGTATAAATAATACTTTCGCATCGAATCCGCGCTTTGAGTCCGTTTAAAAATACTCTATAAGTCTATACCGCAAAAGTCTACAATTTTAAATTTCTATCGCTTTGAAGAAATGGCATTAACACACTATTATTATACTTAAAAAGTAATAAAATCTATGAGCAGTGTAGACGTGTGTTTGAATCAAGGAGCAGTTAATACTTTCTCATACTGTGAAAAAAGAAAAAGAGTAACATAAGGAAACCGGAATGTTTTGGACCCAAATGTATATAAAATATTGTCTCAGGCACAGAATGCTAATCACATACTCGTCTATAAAAAAATATCAAAGAAAAAAAATAATCTGATGCCGAAACCCATATACTGGATTATTTATTATTATTACTGAGAATTGTCTAATTTATAATGATTTAACGTGCGATAGGATTTGAAAGCTCTCAATTATTCCTTGTTAGTATACAAATTTGTTGTGTTGCCAATACAATACTGACAGCGGCGATATAGTAAACATAACGAGACTAAAATACAGACTATAAATTAAACAGTAAATCCCTTCAGGTCTCCGTACACTGGCTATTTCGACGTCAATTAAATAAAATGTTTAGGCAAAGAGTTAGCTTCAAATTTTTTTTACACATTTTTATTAGTGAACAATGCTACGGACGTATCGTTTATGCAGGTTTGCATGCTCCGAATAAGCTTTTCTAGCTAAGCTAAATCTGTACTGATTTTTGCCTGTTGTGGTCTGCATTTATAGTTACATTAGTACGTATTATAAAAACTTTATTTACACAAACACTCGTCAGCCAATCGCCGGTATGAGTTTTAGTTTTTCTTACGGTACCGCTCTCTGTTCTCCTCTTTTAAATGCATTTTATAAGTCTTCTTTATTACCTGAACCAAGGTATAATACTGTTAAACCTCGTTATTTATGTGTTACGACTGAGGGAAAAACATAGTTGTTTTTAACGCATGTTTATGAATACGGTTAGGTAAAGTTTACCATGATTTCAATTAGAAAACAACTACCATATCTTATAAAATTTAAAGAAATCATTAAAAACACTCTTAATATATTATATAAAGAGTTGTTTGCAGATATATTTGTTTAAAGTGGCACATTCACTGTTCTTGTTCAAATAGTCATAATCAAACGCATTCTGTTTACATCTGTTATTTTTTACTAATCTTAAATGGATTAAGTAATTTAATACCTTATGTAGTTTTGCCCCTCTTGGACCTAATCTATTTATTCAAAGTGGTTGCCCTAAAGCGATAACGCCAGTTGTCCTCATTTTTATTTAGTTACTTTAATTGTACTGTATTGAAACGAAGGGTTAATAAATAAATAATAACGAATTATTAAACGCGGTGGTTATATCTTGGTACATATCGACCGCAACGCAGCACCGCTTGTTTAATCAAATTAACTCTCCCAGCAGCGCGTACCTCGTCAGCTTTTATTTATCTTTTAAGCGGCTGAAAAACGAGCTTTACGATTATCTATTTATTACCTTAGGTACAGCAAAGAAGAAGACAAAAAGTGCTCAAGTTTTGCCGATGGCTGGCCATGCGTCATGCTCGTGAACGGGTGCTGCTTGTGGTGACTGGTCGTACTTGAATTCGTGTATGCGGTGATGTTGGTTATTTCAACTATGTGTTTGCGTGTTGTTCTCACGAGAATGTAAGTGCGTGCTCCTATTTCATCATTACTCCTGGTGATAGAGGACAAATCTTTGTTTTTAATTTATGTTATTATTATTAATTACTTAAAATGTCACATGGGACATGGTGTAATGGTTACAGCTCCTTACAAATATTTTGTAAAACAAAAAAATGGCGATTAAAAAGAGTGGCGGAGAGTTTATTGCCAGTTCTCTCCCGTTCTACGCCCTTGCTTTGAGAACTGGCAGTAAATGTAAAATTAGAAGCATTAATTTGTATTTCTTTACTGACAAGTCATAAGTGTACATTATGTTATCTATGTAATTAAATGATTTTTTTACTTTTACTTTTTAACTACCTTAGGGATGATAGTCGCACCCTGAAGTCACTAGGCCAACACTAACCTGTAATAATAGGCTTTTATTATTATTTCTTTAAGTAATACATAAATAGATCTACAAATTTTATTAATTATACTTAAATCAACATAATAATACTGACAAGTTAATTGAAAAATAACATCTTCGGAATTAAATGTATTTTCGACAAAACAATCAGCATTCAAGACACTTGATTTATCTTAATTGCTTTTTCATCCGACGGTCGAATATTGTTTTTGTATAAGTCACATTAATTAAAAAGAAAAATAATTACTTTTCCTATTTGAATTGAATAAAAAATAATTTTTAAAATCATATTTTGTTTACAATGATTAAATAATATTACTTGGGTAAATTAATAAAATATATTCATTACAAGACACGTTATTTTTTATACTTGGATAAAAACAAAATTTGGGTAGTATTTTTTACCACCCTCAAAACTAAATATTTTTGTTCATGTATACGAATTACATTTTCGACGCAAGAATTAGTATAAATTATGTAGGTACCATAATTTTGCTACAAAACGCTCTTAATAAATTGTTTTGACTTTATTTTACCTTTTTAATAAATAATATTTTTTTCAAAATTATTATTTAATCGTGAGAGAGAGAAGTGATGGTGGTTAAGTGTTCGACTCTCGTTGTACTGCATGATCCTAGCCGTACATGACATATTCATTATAATAATAATTATTTATTTATTGCAAGAATATGGTACAAAAATGGTACACACGCGCAAATTTGTCTTCAAAGGAATTTTACATTTTAAATTTTTAGTCATAAGAATTGAATTCTAATAATTAAATTAAATTCTAATTCTATTAAATGGGTCAATTCTTATATTATTTATTAAATGTTGTATGTCTATGGTGAAGGTTTTTTTTAAAATATTTTCTCTGCACTAAGGCATCATTTATCATTACGCCTTACTTAAGACAAGTACTTAAAGTTTAACCGAAGTGAAAAAACCGAAGAAGAAAGTGTCCAATAACACTACTTACAATCTCTATTAAGGAAAGACACGCTGTTCTTGTGCACTATTCCTTCCACTTACTTATGGTGAAGGTAAAAATAGTGATTCGCATGTCTAAAATGTCTAAAATCATGTCTAAAAGCCATGACCTAAAAAGATAACGTCGCTGGATTAATACAACTATTAATATCTCGAGAGTTCTCTTTTCGAAACTGCATATTCAAATGCATTCTGCGAAAAACGTATTTTCATCATAGATACGACCTGTCATAAATTTAAAAGCCTGTATATATAACTCCGGTGCCGACGAAGCTAAAACGCAAAGTGATCTACATTAGGCCGTGACGGGAGAAATATATGGAATGTCACCTTCGGTCTCATCCTTTTAGTAATTTAAAAATGTGAACATTTGAATTTATATTCTCATAAAGAAGAAAACTTCCATTAACAGCCTCTTTTTGGGCTGTGCATTGAAAGAGAAGCAAGGCAGTCTTGTCTATCAGGGTAAAAAAAATCTTGTTAGGAACTTCAAGTTTTCTTATGAATATGTGATATAATTTAATAAGCATTCAATGTTAAAATACGTGATAATTTTTAAATCTTGGATATTTAGTTTCAATGCAGTTTCAGTTGACGTACAAAGTTTTATTTCTTCATACTTATACTTGCGCACTTGCTTGTACCCATTATGTTTATTAGTTTTTTTGTTTCAAAGATAACATAGTACATAATCCTAATAGAATCACAACAATAATATATCCATAAATTTGCAATAATTGCATTGAACACAAAAAATACAATAATAATACAAATGAAATATAAACATATTTACTACCCTGCACTGTTTTACACAATTATTTTCAACGTTCATAAGTGTACATTGTGTTACCTAAATGAATAAATGATTTTGATTTGATTTGATTTGTCAATTAAAACGAAGTACGAGTAAATATGAGTATCTAATCCAACATTGTTTTTAATGTTAGAAATCTGTATTTTGAATTCAAATGTATAATGTATAAATATACATATAACGTTGCTTAAGATTTCCTACTAATTCTACGCCTATTTATTGGCTGGGTGTACTGTGTTCAAATGCTTAAGATCCAATAAATTTTCTTCTTCTTCTTTTGGTACCTCTCCGTTACTGGAAGTTGGTCGTCTAGTGAACCTGTCTTTCCTGTGCCAAATGCAGCAACTCTCAACCTCGAGTATCCCTCATAACTTGTTAATTAACTGGTCTGAATGATAAACCACCTCTACCTATTTAGACCAGTTGGTCTCGAAAAAAAAGTGTCTCGGTTCGAAGGACCAAAATATTTAAAGAAAAGTTAAAGTAACGTAGACGATTATTATTCGTTATAATCACTACAATTTATCTGTTATTGTAATAAAAAGATCCGAAAGCTTTTTTATTTAATGTACTAAAATACTTCTGAATTTTCAAATATAAAGCATTCCTAAAATGTTATTTCTAACAAAATTATAAAAGCCTACGATCCTCAATAAACAAAATCCGCCGCACGTTACGAAAATTTATTTAGGTTTGAGTTTGTATACATTTAGTTAGCGGCAATTTTTCATTTTTCCGTTTACACAGAATATATGGGCGTCGTGGGTTAATTTATTAGCGAATTGGAGGACACAGGAGGGCATAGGATACATGTGACCCGCGATAGTGCTTGCTTAAAATTATCAGTGTAGTGTTGGATAAGTGGCTTCAGCGACATCAGTGGATTTTTGTGTATATATGCGAATTTAACCTTCCGGTTTCCTCACGATGTTTTCCTTAACCACGTGTGGTTGACCTTAAACCTTATGATGACGGAGAGTGTCATGCAAAGAAGGCTGATAATCTGCTTAGAAAAACATGATCACGAAACAGATACAGAAACCTGAGGCTCAGACCTTAAAAGCTTGTACACTAATTTTTTGGTTCAAACTTCAAATAACGTCATAGTTTTTATAGAACGAGGAAAACGGGCAGGAGGCTCACATGATGGTAGGAGATAAAATATCATGGACACTCTCAATGCCAGAGGGCTCGCGACTGCGTTGCCAGCCTTTTAAGAATTGCTCATAAAGAATACCCAAGATCATCCGTACCAGACATGAAGTATTGCCATAGCACAGTATAAAATATAACAGGCGTAGTTAAAATAGGAAACCACAAAGTTAACTTATAACTCATAATATTATTACTGAAAGGGGCTATTTTTGGACTGGAATAGTCCATAATTGATTTATGTTAGGCCTTGGACTCGATGTCAGATAACTGAATTATACTAAAATGGTTTGCTGCGTTACAATATGGCTCAAAAAAAGATGGTATGCAGAAGGCTTGTAGTCAAAAAGTCCATAATTTCAACTAATAGCTATTTAATTTCGCCTCTTTGTTAATAATAAGCCTTGTAATTATTTTTGTGTATGTTCAACTATGCCACCCGTGGGCTGATCTGTGATGATCACGGGGCTAATCGTTGGGAATTGCAATTCCCATAGTCTAATGTGATTTTTTTGCCAAATGAGGAGGAGGCTGATCTGATGTTTAGTGATACCGCCCATGGAAACCGACCTGATATTTCGTGATACTGCCGCCCGGATTCTTGTACCTGGGCAAGCGCCTAGAAGGCTCGCAAGTGTGTTTCTGAAGCATTAAACTCCTTGTACAACAATTAACTAATTAACACTCAATACATTTAGGTTATTCTCTTCGTAATACAAAATTGTTGTTTCGTCTTGGTTTTATTTAAATAAAAGGTATGTCACTTTCGGACACTTGAGAAGTCATCGATAACATCACAAAAAGGTTTTCTACTTTGTTTTACTTTATAGTTTGATTACGGAAAACTAAATAATGAATCGGTTAACAGAAACTTCTTGCATTCTTTGACACATAAAAACACAAATTCATTGCTCCTTGTTCCTACATATTTTACATAAATGGATAATAGAAACCCGATTTTATTCTGCCATACGCACCTTTTCTCTGTGGAGTGGACTTTATAAAATACAATTTATTCATCTAAAGCGGTGTGTAGAAAATATTTTTTTGTATCAAAATTAATACGCTAAAAGATGCGCTTTAATTACGTCAAAAACTATTACTAACCAGGAGTGTAAAGGTTGCAGGTCCAAACAAACATCTTGTAAAAAAAAAGTCATGGTTCGACAAAAGACTTCGGTGTTCATCGAATCTCGCTGTTGGCGTGAAATCTCAGCTTAGCTCGGGCTGTTTATGCGAGCGTAGCTGAGCCGAAATGGGCTTTTTCCGCGACAAGGTCGTCTCCTGCGAGACTCGGACCTCGGCTTGGGCCGCCGCGGGGTGGTCAATTGTTTTAGTGGGTATTGTCGAGTTCTGCCTTGCGATTCTGTAACTCACTTTTCGAACTCACACAGCGGTCATTTTATGATTTGGCATTCTGATAAGGTGGGAGCTTGTAGTTTATTGTTTATCAGAATGACAAATCATAAAATGACTGCTTCACGACTGATTTGAGAGCGACCGCCGATGCGAAAACCGCAGTGTGAGTTCGAAAAGTGAGTTACAGAATCGCAAGGCTGTAATGAGAGTGGTATTTGTATGAGAAGGAGTCCCACCAGAGCCTGGGATGAGGAAATGTATTTCCATCACGGATATAAAAAAGACACAGTCTTACTTATTAATATAACATTTACATATAATAATAATAATTAAAAATGAATAAATAGAAAATGAAAACTAATTTAAAAAGTTTTAACACAAAGGGTCAAATTAGCGCGATACTTAACTTACAACCAATTTGAGAAATTGTTAGATACAAGATATCAGAATTCTTACTTGTTATATTAAAGAGTATTTGTGTAGAAGTCTTGTTTCGAATTTATACAGTAACGGACACAAAATTGAGAACAAAAACTAATGATATATGTCGAAGCAATGTTATACGTGTATATTAAACTAATAATAAATGTAACACATTTTGTAGTTGTACATGTATGTAACTTATGATATTACAGAGTTTTAAAAACAAATCGTTTATTTTTAAACTCTATAATTTATAGACGTCATAATTCTCAAGTAGGTATTCATGATTTGTCCTCATGTGTCTGGGAAAATTATATTCAAAAGTCGTTGAAATGTACCATTTTACAATATCCGAAATTTCATGCTACATTGAAAAATATTTCGAATGTCGTTTTTATGATAGAGATGAAACTAAAATATGTACTACAGAGAAAGGTTCGGTGGGCGTTGATACACAATTTAATTTAAACAATAATCCCTGAATACTTAACTCGTTTCGATATTCTAAACATGAAGAAAGGCACACAATTGACAGTCGTAAAGAGAAGCAGATAATTAGTATGGGAACAATGTTAGACTGATAATATAGTAACTAATACGTGACCTTGAAATAGTTCAAAATACGCACAAACCATCAACAAAAAATTATAAAATCCAGGGCGTAACTAATAAATAAAATTAGCAAAAATTCAACCAAATTCATGTGCGTATAGCATAACCCAAGTGTTGTTTACAAAAAAAAGTTAGTGATGAAGTATGATGATCGGCCGAGTTAAAATACCAATCCTCCCCTCATCAAATTGTATAAAATAAAAAAGCAACCACACAACCAGGTCTTCGTCAAATCCTTGGCATATTCTGGCCCGAGAGAATTTCTAACCATCAGCTACGGGAACTTTGCAATAAGGTGCAAATATACTATTTCTTTTATTTCCTTAAAACTGTGTCGCAGACAGAAAACAGACGTAAAAGTATTATAAAATGAGAATAATTAATTTTATTTCACTTATTCTAAATTAATTGGCTTATTGTGTACATTTTCTGTTATCAGATTACCGGTCTTGTTATTGCCACAATTTGGGGAAAAGCCTCTAATTTGAGAGTTGTTTTCTTATTTAGAGACACAAATTCCTTTGAAGCATTGTATCTGTGTGGTTCTTAAGATCTTTTATATGTTCTATAAACATTATTTTATAGCAAATTTTGTTTCTGCGCTTGCAATCTTTGAAAGTTTTTATCTTATGTAAATAGAATATTAACGAACATGAAAACAATAATATCATAACATACTTAACAAACAGTGTTGATCTAAGATCGTAGGTTTGACCCCGGCTGTGCACCAATACATCCATACACCACCATCCATACATACACCAAAGTATGTGCGTACGCATACCATGCGAATTACGCTTTCTCGTACGGTGAAGGAAAACATCGTGAGAAAACAAAAGGTAATAAGGCACAGAAGGTTTATCCTACTTGCCTTTTAGAAAAAAAATATCACGGATGAGGAAAAATAAGACGAATATTGTCTGGTTGTTGTATTGGTTGTAGCGCTACTGGTTTTTTTTAGAATACAGAAATAACTGAGATACTATAACTGTCTCTAAAAACTATAAGCGTACGATGTCGATCTGAACCACCGACGTTATTCTCGAAATGAAACTCGAAGTAAGTTGTAAATGTTGAGTTTATTGGTCGAACGTTAGTAATTGACACAATTATAAAGCGAAGCAAGCTTATAGATTTACGCAGCCGAAGAACGTATTGGTTTCACTAAAGAGGTTCGATTACTTTGTTTTCTGAGAGCGGTTATATACTTTGGTAAATTCAAACTTAAAATCGTGGTTTTTCGTTAGAATTATTACATTAATGAAATAAGTTAGCAAAACTGTATGAAAAGCGAAATAATACGTGGAATTGAAATCCCGTCGTTAAATAGGTCGTATATGTAACTTAATTCATGAAAGTTGAAAACGTTAATATAATATTTAAACTTCAGGTATTTCAGTGCAAAAATTTGATATGAAAGTTTGCGAAGCTCTCATACATTTTATGTAAAATTTTAATATTTTCAAGATTTTTATTTCAGTACATTTTTGGATGGGTTGCTATTTTAAGTTCTCGGTTTAAATTAAAATACTCTTATTGTGACATTAAAAATCACATTTATACTAGTATAAACCTACGTTTTGAAAATTTTATTAGTTTTCAACGTGGATACAATCGAACAGCTTTGATTTAATTTTAATTATAACTTTAATTTTCGGACATATATGAACTAAATAAGCTTTATTTGTTATATTGCGGGCATATGCACTGAAATTATTAATCAGGATACAATTCCTGTTGAAGTGATTGGATTAAGTAGTATATGAAACTAACTTACTATTAAATTACTCGTGTAATGCCATTTAGAACGTAGTTACTACGCAGTTCCGTTTTAATACTATTCACTATGCAACAGTATTAAACAACTATAATGTGTAGTAGTCTCAGTTGAGACATTGTAAGTAAACATGTTTTTAAGTGTATTCATTGTTTGTAACTTTGTTGTAAAGTAGGATTGGAAAAAAGCTGATTAAAAAACCAGTTCACATTGTATTAAACAAATCCTTTTTTTTACATTATTTAAAATTACTTCAACCTATTAAGGTTCAAACAAGATCTTTTTAAATATGGAACGCTTTACATTGTCTGTACCTGTATGTTCTAACTAATAAGGTTGAGTTTTAAATTGGGCAACATATGAACTTTTCAACCGGAACTATACCGGCGGGGAATACCCTGAAAACTATGAATTATATACATGATAAGGGGAAACCATATTTATATTTAAATGAGAGGAAGAACCAGTAGTCCATTGAAGTCCTTGCGATAGCTGACAATAGGGATTTTCACAACAAGATTTTCCCGGCGGGGCATTACTTATGAATTCTATAAACACGAGTGCCTTTCTAATATTTATTTTTATTATTAATTCTGCTACTCTGTCAAATATCTCCAGTGTGATAAAAAACACGGTTTAAAGTAAAACTGTTTAAAACAAATTGTCTTAATCATACCAGCCCTGCGATTCTGTAACTCACTTCACGAACTCACACAGCGGTTTTCGCATCGGCGGTCGCTCTCAAATCAGTCGTGAAGCAGTCATTTTATGATTTGGCATTCTGATAAACAATAAAGTACAAGCTCCCACCTTTTCAGAATGCCAAATCATAAAATGACTGCTTCACGACTGATTTGAGAGCGACCGCCGATGCGAAAACCGCTGTGTGAGTTCGTGAAGTGAGTTACAGAATCGCAGGGCTGCCCTGTTGAAGACGTTTCTACATTAGTTGCAGCTCCATTGCTTTAGTGATTAAGGTAAAATTCAGAAACAAGGCACTGAGTCGAACAGTATGTTCAATGTGTTATAGATTTTAGAATACAAGTTCATACATACATAGTTGAACATACACCATACCCTTAGATATACCTACCATAGACAAGGCGGTACGGTTCAAAGACGTAGCCTGGACTGAATATCAGTAAATAATAATAAAAAATTGTATCACAGATAATAAGACCCGAGTCATTCCGGGCGAGGCTGTGCAGTTAATAAGCCACTTTTGAGTAAGGGCTTAGCTTGGTAGGAAAGCTCCTAAGTAGTTCTCTGGTATGTATTGCTGGGGATTGCATTACACATTTATTCTTTATCACGCAAAATATTTGAGGACAGAATAAAACAAAACTTCTGGTACTTTTCATTTTTGGTTTGTAATTTATATGTATTTTGAAACTTACCACGGTTTTTAAAAGGTTGAATGGCTACCTTTTACTTAAGGAAACACTTGAAAAAGCGAAACTTCATTAGCAAAAGATAATGAATACGAAAACAATTAACAAAACTCTTGGAAGTTATTTTCCCCAAATTGCTTTCCTTTTTGTCCATTTTCATTGAAATAACCTGAAGATAATTAAGTTTGTAGTTCCCTTATGTTTGAGATGAATTGGCAAGGAACAATTTCAAATTGTTTCGTATTTCGTTCCCCTTGGACGGGACGTTGCGTGGAGTGGCTAAATATAAATATTACATTTTGTTCCAGTTTCCAAGACTGATGCTGTTGTTTATATGTTTATTTGTATAATTTGGCTTGTAGCACCAAAAGATACCATACAAGTATTTCAGAACATAGATAAGGTTTTGGTCTCTTAGTGAGGTTATGAAAGACAATGACATGCCCATGAATCATAAGAGAAAGGTAACTACGTACGGTACGGTACGGTAGGTACGGCTCCTGGTTGAACGGGATGCTTGATATTGTTTATACTCTATATTAACCACTCACGTATAACAAAAGAATAATGCTAATTGCTGTGAAATGCTACGTAATGCAATGCTGAAGAGAGTGCCTGCGTCTGGCTATCCTCTCGGGGCGTACCTCCGTAAGATTTAGGTTATTGTCACCCTTATAAGAAAAATTTACCGTGCCTAAAGTATGCCTGCCAAATCCTTTCAAAATTGATATTCCAAAATAAATGAGAAAGAATCATTGGAGGACACAAAAAAAAGTAAAACTAAATTCAAGGATTCAAAAATGACGGACGGAAATGGGGTGGGACACATGATAAGGAAAAATGGAAGGTAACAGAGTGGTATCCTAGGGATAGATAGAGAAGCAAGAGGAGACAGGTGAGGCGTTGGGAGGACAACATAAGAAGGATAGCCGGGGCAGAATGGTAAAGAACTTCGAGAGACTGATGAAAATGCGACAGGTCTTTGTCGAGAGACAAGCAGATTAGTTGTACCAGTGTAAAAAATACTGTAAAGTGTTGTATAAAAAAATACTATATATATAAAGCAGTTTGAATACAGCTGTACCTGTACATTTGCCTACTATGGGTGAAGAAAAAGAGTATTTTGAATCAACGTTCAAGCTCTATTGTAAGTATAACTAGTTCACGAGGGCTTTCTGTTGATACATCATTAGACAACATATATTATTGTACACATAAGGGTGTGCGAGACACAAGTGTACCTCGTTTCCATAAATTTCACAGCCTGTTGGGACCGGGAACTCCGGCACGACCGATGGGATCCGGATCCGGACGCAGAATTGCGGAGGTCCGTCCAAATTTTGACCATTAATATTTTGTCTTCGAATGTAATTTCACACATAACATAAATCTTACATAATAAAATCGATAATGATGAAGTCAAAATACATGTAACATTTGGAATAAAACACAAACATGCTATATTTGGAAAAAATGCTTCTTCGTCCAACGCTGATAGCGCTACTTAATTACTAAGATAATTAAAAAAGCAAAAAAAAAGAAAAATCGGCGGTCGGTTTAAGTTATTCAAATTACTCCTAAGATTCAAATCTACTATCAGCCTTGCGATTCTGTAACTCACTTTTCGAACTCTCACTGCGGTTTTCACAGCGGCGGTCGCGCTCAAATCAGTCGTAAAGCATTCATTTTACGATTTGGCATTCTGATAAACAATAAACTACAAGCTCCTTATCACCTTGGTTCATCATCATCATTCATATTGTGTAGCCCTCATACTCGAGGGATAACTAATAAAAGGAAAATACTCCAGAGTTATTATTTTAGCTTATGAGATAACTATGTGTATTTTGTTGGTCCCTTCCACATTCTTTCTGTAATTGCGTTTATTGAGCACATTGAATGTATTCAGGGCGAATATCGCTAAAGAATCTCCGTTTGCCGCAAATATGTGTGGCCCAAATGAAAAAGTGGTTTATAAAACTCAAACACGGTGCGAAAAGAGATTAATACGAATTAATTATCTTCTATAGATAACTCGGAAAGTTGTACTTAGTTGTACGTCTTGCGCCATAACCGCTACCACCTTCAATTAATTATAATGGGTAATATTCAAAGGGAAATGGGGTTGAAAATTATATAGTATTGCGACTGCGGAAGAGTTGCTGCACAGGACAAGACACGGTTCACGAGATTGACGGCCAGCCTCCAGAAAGTTCGGTAGTTAGTAAGTTGTGAGTTTGAATTTGGACTCTGTGTTTAACACACTTGTCTAGAAATCGGTTCGTGTCTGGCACAGAAGGGCTTAACTTCACACGTAAAGTGTATTAGTAAAGTGTATTAATGAACCAATATTGATTGGAGCTTCAGAAGTTTAATTCAATTAAGACAGCAAACATGTTTAGCGACCCCAACTTTCTCTTAAAAATGATTTATATCACAATCAAAATGACAATAAAATCGAAAATAATAACGTGTGATTTTAACGCTAGTAAATTTTAATAATTTACTATCTACCCACCGAATGGTCGTAAAAATTTTATGCTTTCATAAAAGACGGCTTATTAAGATATTTTCAAAGGTAAGGGTAAAGTTATGGGTTTTAACTTTTTTTCCAAGTTCTTAGTGCAGGCGTTTATAGGAGGTAATTTTCCGTCCATAATCATAGTGAAAAAACATATCTGCGTCTGTTTTGTAATAATAATTGTCTAGGCTTCTTGAATATAGAACCTTGCATTTTTTTTTAAGACAATTCACACCAATTGACCGAGTCCCATGCTAAGCTGGTGAAGCTTGTGTTATGGGTACTATGCAACGGATAAACATACATATTATAAATATATAGACATATAAATACATATTTAAACACCCAAGACCTAAGCACAACACCAAATGCTTATCACATTGATGTTTGTCTCAGCCGGGGATCGAACCCGGGACCCATGGATTCGCAGTCAGGGGTACTAACCACTAGACCAATGAGTCGCATTAAGAGTGTAAAGGAAAGTGATAGTGAGTATTACGCAAATATCTTTCATAATTTTTTTTTATCTTCTTGATCCCTTAAAAAATCCTGTACCGTCGTCTACTACGTCATCATATGGCCCCTGAGATGTTACTTTGACAGAGGAAAGCGTGGTGACTTTAAATTTTATCCATTTTCAGAATACGACGCTGACATATGACTTCTATTTTTAAAGATCAAAAGAGAATTGATTGCTTTTTTAAAGGCGGTATCTTCTTACTAAAACGGTGTGCAGTGTTGCCTCTCATCCCGGAAGTCGTAGGTTCGAATCCCGGCTGTGCACCAGTGGACATTCTTTCAACATTCGCGCGAACGGTGAAGGAAACACAATTTTTGTCAGGAAACCGGCTTGCCCAACCCCAAAAAGTACCTACTAGCTACTAAATTGACAAATGATCATGAAACAGATACAGAAATCTGAGGCCCAGACCTAAAAAGGTTGTAGCGCCACGGATTAATTTATTTTTATCTCATTACTAAAATGATCACGTTATCAATCGCGGAAGATTGTTTGAAGATTTTTATAAAGTCAATAGAACTTACAGATTAAAGCGTGCGCATAAACGCTTGGGCGTTGCAAGCGTCCACACATACTATAACGCTCAAATAATTAATAATTTTCCAAGACATTTCTTACGTAATCCTTTAGTGCGTTTATAAATGAGGATTAGTTGAACATACTTGCAAAAATTTAAAATATCCTAGTACGGCATAGATTGAAGAAATAAAATATCGTAAAATACTCTTATATTTGTAATTTACACTAAGGTAGTGTGCAATATATTGCGACATTTTTATCGTGTTTTACACACGGCTGGAGAAACGGGAATAACATTTCACGGAAATATACCAACAGTCCCAAAGAGAATTGGGTGTCGGTTTTTGAAATACCAATATATTTTTACATTTATGTAACAGATAAATCAAAATCACATAAATCCACCTCTAAGGTTTCTAAGGTGCTTTTATAAAGAGTGAGGTCGTTAGATTTGCCTTTTTATTCATTAAATTGGCTGAATATTTTGTGGATTTTAATTAATTAATTAATAGTAAAAGCCTTTTATTTCAGATGCTTAACATTTAAATACATTTATATTTCTATAATTCTTTCTAAATGTGTGTCCCTTATTGGAAAAGGGCTCCTTCAAACCCCGCCATTTCTGTCTGTGCCACCAGCTGTTTCCTTAATCTAATCCACCTTTTATATAACTATACGTATATATTGTTTATCTATGTAACCTGTTTTGGCTTTGTATATTGTCTAAGTGTTTTGTTTTATAATATGTATGTTAGCTGTAAGATTATTAATAATTAAAAAAACTTTAGAGGTGTCAAGGGACACCCGGATGGAACGAAATTCCTTTCGATTAATTTATATGTTAATTGGTATCATAACAGTATGATAGATTTTCTCGACACCAATCTTACGACGAAAAAAAAAAGCCAACATCACGAGGTGTTCCCAGGCGGTCACCCATCCAAGTACTGACCTCGCCCGACGTTGCTTAACTTCGGTGATCGGACGAGAACCGGTGTATTACAATAGCAAATAGCAAAAAAGTGTCATGACAACTTTTCGTAAGAATTTTTTCCGTCTAGCCCCCTTTCACAACGCGCGATAAGGAACTTCGTTCCAATAAATTATCTTCCTTTTTGGCGATTATTTTACCTTGGGTACCAGTTTAATAATATCTTGCTCCACTTTTCTGTTGCTCTTGCCATGTGCCCACCGATGAATTAATTTATTTTCATGGCCCTTTGGTATGGGATGGGATTACAAAGATATTCTAATACTTGCTCTGGTTTGAACATGTTTGATTCTTTTAGGATGATTTATGATAACTAATCGATTACTAATTAGTTTAACATAATTCTAAATAAGCCTAATTCAAAAATCGATTCTCAAAGAAATAATTCAATAGAGTGATTACTTCAGAAACCTCGTAAGACCTGAACATACGAAGAACTTTACCAAACTGGTTTTCATTACCCGTATCTCATGATAATATTATATAGCTAACTTTGGCAGCATGCCTAATTATAGTTATCGTTACAGCATGCAAGCGCTCTTTATGGATAATAGTTGGAGCAACATTTTAAGAAACCTTTTAAAGATTGTATGAATCGTTCAATCATAATTGGGGATTGAAACATACACATACATATGGTTCATAAACGTATTTTGAACTACAACGAGAGTTGCCTAGCAACCGTTTCAGCCAGCCTCTCTAATAGGAGAATATTACATACGACAGTTATACTTGTTAAAAATACAAATTTTAATTATACTTCCGACCGGGAATCGAATCCAATCAGTTTCACTTAACCACTAGTCTAGGGAGTTGATATTTCAAGTTAGCGAATAAACTTTTCGTTAGTGTAATTTACTTAAGTATGACAGCATAGTTAATAGGCCCGAAATTTAAAAATCCATACCCAACCTTATATTCAGATTAGTATGGGAATATTGTAAAGAAAGTCAACGAAATTTTTATTCCCAATACATTTACACCGTTCATGCAAAACGATAAAGTGGCCTTTATCGAGTATTTGCCATTTCAATTGAATTTATTTGTTACCGATTCGTATACAAAATAAACGTTTTTTGTATTTTGTGAAAAACTATTCGTTCCCTTTGAAGTACTCTTGGGCCGTGGGGCAAGTGCACAGGCGCTAATTAAAGATTCAACTTGGCGCCTGGCAGATAGTTCCGGTGACTCCAATGCTGGTGCTTTCCTCGCTCAACGAATAAGTATCGCAATACAGCGAGGAAATGCTGCCAGCGTTAAAGGTACACTGCTACAGGGACCAAACTTTTTAAATTCGTTTTTTTTAAATATTTTTTTAATTATTTTTATTATAACTAAGGTTTAGAAAATTTTAGCAATTGTGTAGTATAGGGTACTTATTCACATCCAAGTTATAAGCAGTCCAAGTTATAAATATGTATAATGTAACTCGCTAGAAAAAGAAGAAGAGAAGACAGTACCGACCCAAGCTATCGCTATTAAAAAGTGGGGTTTTGGAATAGAAGACTAAAATCAAGTCATATGTATATTAAACGAAATAAAAGAATGGGATGGTCCCAGTATCACTTAAAAGAAGACATATTCACAGATCAGAGACAGAGAGAATATACACAAAAAAAATTATTAAATTTGAAGCAGTTTCGTATGACACGAATTTTGTACATATGGATAGTTATGGATTTATTAAGCACTTTTAATAATACCGTTAGTAGAGTTGTATTGTCAATGTAATTTTTTATTGTATCAATCCATAAATTCTGAATTGAAATTAATCATGGGTGCAGGATAACTAATGCCCACCTGCGCTGCTACAAATGTTTGGAATTAGGACACACACAGGTGTCTTGCTATGCCACTGTGTGCTATATGTGTGTGTGGACCGGGGCACAAATCTGCCATATGTGAGGAACACATTGCGTTGTATGTGCGGGGGAGAACATTCCGACGAATCACGCGTCGTTTGCAAGAAATTGCAACCCTAATAAAACACTTGTATAGCGATGTTAATCTAATGGATGATGGTTACTGCAGCAGCTAGTCACAGGGTCTCTTGGTAGAACGCCAACCGGATCCCAAGTTGTGACATGATTGATGGGAGGGGTTTAGTTGTTTACTGTAGCGAGTCCCACACTCTGTGCATAAATGCATTCCTCTCAGTAGAAAAAAAAGTGCCAGGATAACATAAGTTGTACGGAAATATGAAAAATTTTAAACAATTAAGGGTCGATTCGACCAAACTTCAATTTATACACGAGTAACTATACCAAGAATAATCTATTCCATGATTTTAATCTCGAGTAAATCCATAGTCGTTTGTCCACGTAATCGATAGTATAATTGTGCTAGGAATAACAATACGCGAATAGCAAGAGAATGGTGAACGAAAATAAAACTCGGCAAATAAATGTTCTTCTACAACGGGACAGTGTAAGAGCATACATCATGTCAACTCGATTTTGCCGTATTATAGTGTGAAAAAGTAGCTTTTAACAGGTGTCAAACGACAACAAAAAGTTTTTATTTCTTGTTTGTTTGAGGCTTTCGTCTAAAAAGGAACTTCTGTTGAGCCCAGTTGAGTTTCAATCTAATATTATAGAAAATAAAAAATCTAAAAACAAATAAATAAATAAAAATATTGGTTGTTTGTAAAGTAGGTTTACGATCGAGATGTTTACGTGATAACGTCTTATTGGTGATATAAGTTTTTGGGAAGTAAGGAATTAATGAAGATAACAATTTTTTCAAATTTTAAATTACATCTATCGTTTTATTCACACTTTTGATGATAAATTTCGGGTGTAAAATGACAAGTTTACTTATTCGACTATGATATACATTTTTCTTCATACATTCACGGAATGACTGGCAGCGCTCGAGATGAGACGGGAGATCAGTCCGTATCTCTCTCGTTATACCTGCGATCGCGCTCGTGAGGTTTTGGTGTGACACAAGTTTCTGAACATGTCACCCGACTAAAACGATTTTAAAGCCAAGATTTTATTATACAATGCTAGACTATTAATTTAGTGCGTTGCGTTGACTTGAAATTAAAACACAGAATACATATTTGTGAAATGACAGAAATCAGCTGATTGGACTGACTGACGCCATTAAATTATTCTAGAAATAGCTGTTATTCCGTGCGCAACGGCGGTATAGTAGCAATTCCCAAATAGGCCCACTATTCTTAGAATTTGTAGTTGGTAAAACGTAAAATTGATTTACTCTCGATTAACTGACGATTTATTCTAAGATTAAGATTTACTCTTGTTTGGTCGAATCGACCCTAAATGCAATTAGGAGGTCCGACGAATTGCGTAAATAAACAATGTATGAATCACAGTCCGCTAATTGCTGTTAATAAATTACAGCAAGAAATGAGTGAGCCCACAAGTAACGAGAAACTATTACATTTCAAGTAAATTATTTTTCAAATGGAACTGTTGATTAAATGAAACCTTTTCAAGAAGCCGTTGATTAATTTCGAATTGATATTGGAAATGATTTCAGCTTGTCGAGCTATAAGAATTTCTACGAAATTGGAATTGAATTAGAAGCATTGTATTAAAGCCACATAGACAGACAGATAACATTATTACTTTCATGAATCTACGGTAAAATAAATAATTTCGCGAATTACGCAGTATTTTATTTATTACAATGGGTAAGATAATTGAATATATGTCGGAGAAATGTCACTCCATTGATATTGACAGCGTCCTTAGCGGGCTGAGTGGGCTTCATGTTATTAAAGTGCGAGCACAAGATATACAAATAATTATGTTACAATATTTAATTTAGATTGAAATAACAGTTTAGATTAAATAACGAGCAGCTCCAGGGCACCGATCTCAATTTTAATCACAATCTACGAGACCCAACTCGGTCCAACGTCTCATCACCACAATGCTCCACTAAATAGTCAATAGGTACTGTACGTAAAGGCCGATTTACATTATCTTAGTGTTTAGGAGAGTGCTATAGGATAGTACTTTAGTTGAAACATGTAAACGCTACTTGCTTTAGTAAACGCTACGCTAAAGAACTTGCCTTTCAAGTTGTACTAAGGCACTCTCCTAAACACTAAGATAATGTAAATCGGCCATAATGTCCCCACATGACATTTGGTCGTAACAATATTCGCACTTTTATTAGCTAAGTAATGATCCAAACTATAAATGATTAAATAATAACAAAACCAATCAAATTAAATTATTATTTTTAAAAGTAATTGAAGAAATCTCAATTATTAACCAAATCAACAATAAAAGTGAATTGACAACATTAAAACTCGTATTGAGATTTAATAGTAAGAAGCTGTACAAACAAATAGAAAACAGGGTTTTCAGTACACAGAACACACTCCCTCGATATTGCCGGCGGCGCTTTACTTAGGATTCCGCTATACGTCAGTATCGCACGCTATAACCTATCAGTGAATATTATTAACTGTATCTCTCTGGTTTACCACGGCTGGTGAAAACGTCAAAAACGTCGAGTACTTGAATCAAAAGCCATTGCTGAAGTTTTATTTAAAAGTCAAATCAGCTAAAACTGCGATACTCGAATAAAAAAGGCTTTATTACCAACGGGTGACAGTTATTTTACGAGTGGTCAATAACAATCTAAAACAAAATGGCGGTGAACCGAAACAAGACATTAAAAGGCCACAACAGATGGCGTGGGCTCACATTAAACCCTAAGATACTCATAAAACCCACCTAAAGCTGTAAAATCAGTATTTTATATCTCAATTAAGCAACGGGTGATCAGTTTAACATTTACATGATGAATAAACATTCATTCTATTTTAACAATTCAATTCAATGTTGTTTATTCATTAAGGATAAGTTTTAGTCTCGTTTGCCAAAAACGTTTGAATTTTGATATTTTTTGAAGTTTTACTTCTTTTGGCGCGTTAGGGTAAAATATGAGAGTAAATGTTTTCAATTGTTAGTGTCGTTTTTTCTACGAACGTTGAATAAAGTCGGCAACACACTTACGTGTCGTGGCGTGTCGTGACGCGCCAGAAGCATATTGGTTTCATACATTTAATATGATTAGAAACATATTTGCATGTTGTGTCGTGTCACAACACGTTCTGTCTAATCATATTAAATGTATGAAACCAATATTCTTCTGGCGCGTCACGACACGCCACGACACGTAAGTGTGTTTCCGACTTAAGGCGGATGATATCATCCGACCAACTCCTCTGAACACTCTCTGTATTCGAAAGACATACTTAGCAATCAAGTAAGGCATAGTTCTATGCAAAGATTAGTGTTCGAGCGTATTGCAGCCAACAATGGATCCTGAGGGTATCGAGAATATTGGACAGGGGCGCTTGAAGTACATAAATGCAATCTATTTTACTCTCCACAACATTCAAAGGAAATCTAAAGGATGCAGTGCGGATGGAAGATATATAGATTCAACGGCCGTGTCAGCTACTAAGTGTAAAGAAAGTTAACATAAATCCAAAATGCACCGTCTGAAAGTGCGAAGTAATTTTTCATGAGGCTAATTATTTTTAAATATAGCTACGATTGTTTTCCTTATTATTTTTGCTTAAGTCTTTACGCTGAAGCGCCGAATTAATCGAAAGAAATTGGAAATGGTCTGTATATTTTAATTACATTTTATTATTGGTTTTGATTGAGAGATATATTGTATACAATACCGAATAATAAAACGTTAAATTGTATGCAGTACGCTGAGGTTCACAATCTTTCGTCAGTTTATAATCTCGCGCGATAGATTACAATCTAACGGTGTTTACAATTTTACGTTAACATATATATATGTCTAAACTGAAGAAGCACACGTTTTTATGGCGGATGACTATTCATTTAAATAAAGCAGTTTTTTTGAACCCGTTATCGAACTAAGTCTTTTTACTATTCATTACCTATTCATAAATTGTAATGAACAACTGAGCACTTCTACTGAAATATATAAAATATTTTACGACGTAAATTTTAAAAGTACTTTATAATGAAAGTAGGGTGTTTAAATATTTACATTTTTATTTGTATTTAAATGTAAATACACTAAGTTAATAACTGTTTTTGCTTTCAAAAAGTATATTCGAAATCCAAAGCGGATGCAGGAAGCGATGCGAACTTTAAAATATTAATATGGTCTGAAACAGTTTACATTACTACCAGTGAGTCTCTTTAAAAATGAATAAATAATTCTAAAAATAAAGTATTTGCTATTAGCCGTTATTATATTTGTTATTGCTTAATGACAAACTTCTGCGTCGATTTATGATGGCATTCTCATAAGGAGGGAGCTTGTAGTTTATTGTTTATCAGAATGCCAAATCGTAAAATGATTGCTTTACGACTGATTTGAGCGCGACCGCCGATGTGAAAACCGCTGTGAGAGTTCGAAAAGTGAGTTACAGAATCGCAAGGCAGATACCAAAAACTGAGGGTTAATATCATTACTTTCAGATGTAAGTTATGAGTCGATATAAATAAATTTCTAAATTTCTAAATTTGTTTTAATTGTCTTTTTATTAATTTTTAATTCTTTTTATTATTACTATGTATGTTATAAATTGTAAATACTGTATATTTGATTATTAAATGTAATTTATTAACCAACATATATTGATAAACATAAAACCTAGACAAAGCACTTATTAAGATTTTAAATTATTACTGAAAAATAAATATAATTTCATTTTATGTGTTATAATATTTAGAAGCTAATAGTTTCCGTAGATTTTCTATTAAGCTATCAAATATGTCACCCACAAATCTCACTTTGCTGTGGTGTTACCATAGTGAAGAAGTAAGCTTTATCTTTTTTAATTTAATTTAAACACTCAGTACTCTTTGTAAATACTCAATAAATTTAAAGGTTTCTTCCAAGTATTTTGACAGTACCAAGTTTGTATATCCTAGAAGCAAATTATGGCTCTAAAAAAACATCCAAAATTATTCAAAACATATTACGAATCTTGCCTGTATCTACCGAAGGACACGGTTGTGGGTGTTCTTTCCAACCGACCTAGAAGTTATAGATCACTGCCGTGTAATGCTTTTAAGGAGAAGGTGATTCAATTTTAAAGGAGGTGCCTTTAAAGTTTTAGAGATTATTTAGACCATAAGTTTTGACAACAATTAACTGCTCTTATTATTATGACATCATGATACTTAATATAAAATTTGCATGTCTATTTTTATATGGTTGATTATGCAGTTTTTTACAAATAATCAATCTGCATGTGCCATTCTTTTTGTAAGTAAATTATTTATTTATTTATTTAGGACATCGCTTAAACCATACCGTTGTTTGTCTCACTTAAAAAACAAAAGACTGTGGTAGCTATCTTCCTGAAAGCATTAAGCGAAGTTGCGCGATCTTGCTTTGTATTCTTATTACATTTTTCATGACACTTTGGTATTTTCCACCCCGTTCGCTTTAAAAATTTAAGGTTAGAATGTGTTTATTTGTTATAACAGTAGAATGTTTAATTTAAACATACTTTTCGCGGGATTAAAGCGATCGTGGTTTGCTAATTAGATTACAGATACTAGATAGACTCTTTCAAGTACATATTTGCTGAATAACAGCCAAAAATATCAACGAATTTTCTTTAAAATGCCAACGCTCGCCAACTGGTTGTACGTTTGTATGGTCCTAAAATGACGACGCATAAGTCTTACAGCATTTTGTTACACCGAGAATCGAACCCAGTAGTATGTTTATTTACACAAAGTGTCCAAAGAATAGTGTATAAAAATTGTTTGTGACTGTTTAAAAGCACGCACGCCTGAATGATGACAATCGACTTCAAATTTACTCACATAGATTAAATATGTAGTTTTACAGACATACATTTAATATTAATGTCAAAAGGTATCAAAACCAAAAAGTTCATAGAGATTGTTTGACACATTGATTTTTATTCGCTTTCTAGTCTACAAGAAAATTACGTTTTCTTACCTCGCCAATTTCCAAGAATTATCAATTTAATATAACTGAATTTCCGACGAATTTGTTCGATTAGGGATCTGTTTCACAATGTATGGATAAAGTACCAAATAGCTATGCAACACATAAATTATTCGGAAGATAAATTGTGCTATTTGCCACTTGATCGGACTCATAACTAAATGGACTTTATGTGACGAATAGCGCTATCTGACAGTCGTGAAACGCAACAATAGTGTTTATCCTACCAATAAGTGATAAATAGCTAATTTGGAACTTATGTAGAACATATCCGTACATTGTGAAACAGACCCTAAGTATTTAATCTATATAAAAGATAAAATCGGCCTTTGGGAGGGTTGTGCGGTACCGGGCGAGTACCTAAACCGTACATGGAGGACATGGTCGAATTTCTAAGGCAAAAAGCACGAATGATAAAAATCTCATACTTGACGCTTGACGCACAAACCGTGCCAGAGCCATTAAAAAAAAAAAAAAAAGATAAAATATAAACAAATTATATGCCCCTATAGTTATATAAATACTCGGCTAACATGACCAAATATAGGTCTTTTGTTATCGTGATAAATGTATTGCATTGATCATTATTCACTCCATATGTGGCGTTCATTGTGCGAAGTTAGGTTATAAATGAGATTATATTTTATTAGGTCTATATTAAGTCATAGAGCACGACGAACAATAAATTCCCGTTCATAATACTTAGACAAATACCTTTAAATATAAAATATGATTATTTCAGCACAAAATAATTTCAGAATACAGTTAAAACCGTTTACGGCGACATCGTTTAGAACAACATACCGGTTATATTGACCAAAATCAAAGGTCCAGGCTGAATTCTATTGTATTAGGTACTTAATAACAACGTCATCGGCTGTTACGACTATCGGTTTTTACGACCAAATATGAGTAGTCCCTTCGATGTCGTTATAACAGATTGTGACTGTATTATGCAGCAACAAAAATTATATTTTTTATAAGATGCCTAAAATATTATTATTCATAAAAATTGTCGAATTTAAATTTAACTACTCTTTTATTCAAATTATTTATCCTGTGATGAAAAGAGGCAGATACCTTGGTTGACAAGATTATTAAAAAAAATGGAAAAATGAATTAATTGTTACTTACTGTTGATAACATATTGTTAAACAGCCGAGGCCTGTAAATATTTGTAGCCCCACTGGGGATATGAGGTGAGTAAATAAGGCCATAAATTTGAATGAAGATAATTAAAATGAAAAACCGTTAAGCATAGTTTTTAATTGAGTGTTGAATGAACATATAACAAAAACGTCACTCGACGACGTTCATATGTTTGAATATTTTAAATGCTCTTTCCTGTATCCACACGCATAAAGTCTAACTTCAAGTAGCAGTCATTTAGACAGTTTATTATAGGTAAGAAAAGGCTGCCTTTGTGGGATTAGACCAGTGATTCCCAAAGTGGTCTATATCGACCCCTAGGGGTCTATGACAACCTACAAGGGGTCTACGTTAGCGAAAAAAAATTTGGGGGTCCAAAAAAATGAAAATGGGGATCCACGATAGTGGATCTCAACACATACACTGATAATACCTATTTACTTACATCATACTATCTTATAATATTAAAACTTATACAATATACATTATATTGACTTATTGCTTATGTTATTTTATTTGTAGTTTATTTAATGCTACGTATATTTCACATAACAGATATAAAATTTTATTTTGAGTAGTTTTAATTTAAATTCAATTAATAAAATTATAAATTAACATGTGTTTTTACTTTAAGTTTTTAACACTAAACTTCACTACAGTTAGAAATTTACAGGACATCAATATCAGGTAAGTAGGGGGTCTACCCAACACGGAAAACATGGCAAGGGGTCTACGACACAAAAAAAGTTTGGGGAACTCTGGATTAGACCATTGTTGTATAGAAGAAGAAACTGTTACATGAAACGCTGAAGTTACAAACAAGAACAAGAAAGTATATTTTTATACATTTCTGTTACAAAAGCAATTTATTAAATGCGACAAGCGTGTCGCTACGAAAACTTTAATGTGTTCCGTATGTCGCGTGATGTCACACTACGTGGGTGGTCTTCACTCCTATGGGCGAATGCTACACGCTCGATATTTATCGTGATATTTATCGAGATATTTATCTGGTATTTTTTTAGTATACTACACACTCAATACGAATCGCGTCAGTACGGCGGTAAATTTCATTGAGTACACTCGTACTTTTCGTGTTACAATAATGAGTAACAATATTAAGAAAGCTTGCGTTGCCTTGCCTTGCGTTGCGTTGTATTATTTTTATTATTATCAGTATATGCTGATATATATCAATATCCAAGACTTTGGATTGTAAACATTTTCCGCTGCAGCACCAGATCGTTTCAAATCTGTTATTTTTTAAATTATTATCTGTAGTTTGCCTAGTTTGCATTTGAGGTGTCCCATACTTATAGGTAATGTTTCTAATACAAGTATGAATTCTCTATATTATTCCGCCTCCATATATGCGCGTCCTCTTCCATCGCTGGCAGAATTAATTGTGACGCGATAAATATCGACCAGACACTAGACGCTCGATATTTATCGGCGATAATTGATACAGATCGTGGATTTTTAGATTTCTAGAAATCCAGCGATCCGTATCACGATACGCGATACGCCTGTACTACACATCGTGATTCTGGATTACGATCCAAATATCACGATAAATATCGAGCGTGTAGCATTCGCCATTAAGAGTACAACTTTTCCCGGAACCCCCAGTGGGGCAGATAGATTTCAGTGTTTGTTTAATTGATATATTTACTATATGATGAAGTTATTATTATAGTATTATAAGAATAATGTGGATAAACGTAATACAAGAAAAACAGTGGCTCTATAATCTTTCACTTCTGGGCTTTAGATTTCTGTATCTGTTTTGTGTTTATGTCACCGTAAAATTGTAAACACCGTTAGATTGTAATATATCTCGCGAGATTGTAAACTGTCGAAAGATTGTGAACCTCAACGAACTGCTTACAATTTAAGGTATTATTATTCGGTAGTTATATGAAATTGTTGGGAAGTAAAATTAATCTGTAATTGACCAAAGAAGTTTGAATGATAACTAAGTTAGTGTAGTACAATCTACCGAATAATAATACGTTAAATTGTCAGCAGTACGCTGAGGTTCACAATCTTTCGACAGTTTATAATCTCGCCAGATAGATTACAATCTAACGGTGTTTACAATTTTACGTTAACATTTATATATCTTTTCTAAGTAGGTTATGAACTAAAAACTCCATTGGTGCACGGCTGGGGATCGAACCTACGACCTCAGGGATGAGAGTTGCACTTTGAAGCCACTGCAACACTGCTTTGTATAAAAGTAATAAATATCCATTAAATATAACATCAAATATATGTTTTTGCGAAAAAGAACACGTCCACGAACACGAACGGTCATATCAGTTTCAAAACAATTCAAAGAGTTAGCATAATAAGGCATTTTGAATACATTATATTTTTATGTAATCAAAAAGGCAGCATTATGTATATGTAGTAACAATAGTAAAAAAATTATAGTTTAAATTTACAAGCAAGATACTCTCCAGTCTCCACTACTGCTTTAAATGCCTTTACTGTATAAAGAGTTTATTTGTTGTGCCACCTGATGTTATAAATGTTAAATGCCACCGCTCATGGACAATCTCAATGCCTGAGGCCTCGCGAGTACGTTGCCGGCCATATAATTTCCTTTTCCTTATATTTCCAAAATAATATTAATAAAGATACAGCCAATTATCGTTTTATACGAATTTGTATTCAAAAATCTCATCTCTTAATTCGTTTTAAACGCAGGCTTCGACGGTTTTTGCGAGGTTATAATTTAAGTTTCCCCGTGAGTTTTCCAGCCCACAGTGTATTTACCAAAATTAATTATTAGATTAAGTAAGTTATTTTAAAAGTTAGATATACGTTACCTGCAATCTTCAATTACAAACCTGAACCAATGGTGCCTTCGAGCCAGCCAGTCAGTGGTTGAACTGGTCGAAGATCCTCCAGGTTGGAAGAAAAGTTCACCATCCTTCTTCTACAGTAATTCCTTTACCGCGAGAACAAATATAAATTGCTTAGAAGAATACACTGGGGCAAAGCCGCGGTTCAACGCATGACTAAATTTAAACCACCACTTATGTCAGACTTTGTGTGGTGGTGCAAAAAGATGGCAAGGCTTTTTTTTATTCATGTACACTTATAAATTGTCAAGTTAAATTAATTGTAAATTTACATTTACTACCAGTTCGCAAGTCAAGGGCGTAGAGCGGGTAAGAAAAACTGGCAAGAAACTTTCCGCCACTCCCAAGCAAATCAATGCCAAGGATTAGGATCACTTAAGTATTCCTCAAATTTATAAAAAGCTTTATTGATTAATTTCCGTTTAACGAGGGCTTTGAATTTATTTAGTGATAATACTCTAATTTCGCTTAGGAGTTTGTTGTAAAAACGACACAGCAGGACCTGCAATCACAAAGGTAATTAAAGCGCTAACCTACCAACCGTTCTCGGTGAGAAAGATCGTACTCGGCTGAATCTATGGAATTAGTTTTCACAACTGGTCAGCATATAACTCCTGTGGCTATACAAACGGAATTTGGAAATCCATTATTCATAACCAACAATTCACATTCGGGTCACAGAATCGGAATTATTTGCGGATGTAGGGAACTGACAGCCAAACCTACATTCTGCATTAGATTATCTATTGGAAAACCGATTAAGCGAATTAAATCTCATTTTTTTGGAACTTCTATTGACTTTTACTGATACAACAGGAAGACTATTTTATTATATATTTAATCATTAAATTATAAATTATGACTTTTATCCCACAAACAATAATAAGTATAGTAAGTAGTATGTATGTATCATTTTTTCTATGCTTTAAAATCCAAATTTCATAACATAACTAATACCATAAATTAGAAATCTATTAAAGGACTGGCTACTAAACTGGCTACTAAAAATACCTTACCAGAGTTGAAGTTGCTACTGAGACCTAACGAGTGAGTGTAAAGTACACGTTCATAGGAACCTCTACTTATTTAGTTACTTCATACAAGCTATACTCGCATTTACGCATACGTGTTACGCGTTGCGTGGTGCTGTTTGTTAAAATAAGGGAAGAAATTGTTGTAAATGGTATTAAACATTTCAAAACTGTAATTCAAAAAAATCCAGCAAATCCAGAAGAGATGGGATACACAGGTATTTTTTTACTTAAAAGGGTTCCCAAATCTTATATTGTAATGCATTAAATCTTACTTATAATGAATAAACATATTTTTATTTTATTTTATACAATCACACGCATTTATATAAGTGTAACTAAAAGCTTAATTGACGACATACGGAAACACTGTTGTGTACACGTAAATAATGAAAATAGTGTTGTAGTTTTGCATGCATCCAGAATCTAGTCTAATGAATATAGCAAAATCGTAATAATGTATTTTGAAGTATTGAAACATCTTCTTGTTGGATCGTGAGCCTCATAAAGGACTAGGTTAGTTTAGCTAATAGTGACTCCTTAAATGAGTTACTTATAGTTAATTGGTTGCCTAAACCTGGCCACCAATGAGGTCTAAATTAGCAATTCACATCTACCAACACTTTTCAGATCCATAGAAAACGAATATCACATCATCATTCCAAAAGAACCTGAATATTGAAATATAGACCAATAAACTGTTTTGCACTTATAGCAGTAGCACTACAACCTTTTAGGTCTGGGCTTCAGATTTCTCTATCTGTTTCCTGATAATTTGTAGGGAAGTAGGTGTCAGCCTTCTTTGCCTGACACTTCGTCGTCTTTTTGGGTCTATGGCATGCCATAGACCCAAAAACCAGTTGATCACGTTGAAAAAACAGTTGGATCACGATGATTTCTTTCACGGTACGGGCGAGTGCTAAGTGCGCAAGAAGACAATAAAGTCGGAAACACACTTACGTGTCGTGGCGTGTCGTGACGCGCCAGAAGCATATTGGTTTCATCCATTTAATATGATTAGAAACATACTTGCATGTTGTGTCGTGTCGCAACACGTTCTGTCTAATCATATTAAAATATGCTTCTGGCGCGTCACGACACACCACGACACGTAAGTGTATTTCCGACTTTAGCCATGCACAGTCGGGATTCGAACATTCGACCTCAGGGATAACATTCGTACGCTGAAGCCAGTAGCAACAGCAAACAATAAACTACAAGCTCCCACCTTTTCAGAATGCCAAATCATAAAAAGACTGCTTCACGACTGATTTGAGAGCGACCGCCGTTGCGAAAATCGCTGTGTAAGTTGGAAAAGTGAATTACAGAATCGCAGGGCAATATTTGTATTGGAGTTGTGTGTTTCACAATAAAGTTTCAAAGTCTTTGCGTATTACACCTGGGTCCGTAAGCTCTCCGAGTTGTTACTTTATTGTAAAATAAAAATCGGGAAGCCATAGATATAGATCGTCAAAGCACAAAGTACGATGTTCTTGTTATAGTGTTGTTGGGCATTCAACCGTCAGCTTCAGTATTCTCTTAAAGTTTTAAATACATTCCGGTCAGGTTCGTAAATCTTAAATCGCTTTTCATCACAGCGCAAATACAATTTGAAAGAAAGAGACAGAAAGCGCTTTTGTTAAGAGGGTTAAATTAGATTGATTTAATTTTTATGAACAAGGGAACATCATTCATCACAGCCCCACTCAAGTTGATTTGCGTAAATAAATGACAAGCGTTGCCCTACTATCCCTAGTTCCCGACTATTGGACGAGCAAGGCAAGCAATACAAAATAAAAAGTAATATGTACAAAGTACAAAACTCCACACTACATAAATTAAGTTCTTGAAACTAATTTCACAGTCTAGCCACCTATTATTAAAATTAAAATAAACAGAGCGTTCAAAGACATTTAAATTGAAACTACTATAATAACTTGGAATCTAATAATCTATTTGCTAAACAGGCGGTGTAATCTATAATATAAAAATGAATCGCAAAATGTGTTGGTAAGCGCATAACTCAACAACGCCTGGACCAATTTGGCCAATTCTTTTTTATAATATTCCTTGAAGTACGAGGATGGTTCTTACGAAGAGAAAAAATAAAAAAAATTGAGTGAAAAAGTTTAAAAACAACACTTTTCTATATTCCCATACAAAAATATTCGTATAATAATACTTAAAAGTCAATTTGAACTTTAATACCATAGCATAAAGTTCAAGTGTTAGTGGAGGGGTTCCGGGAAGGTAAATTTTTATTTTTTGACATAATATATTTGTTGTCTTATCAACTTTATTTTTTTTATCTAACTAGCTAGACCGGTGTCCCGAATAGCAGAATAAGTATTAAAAAAAATAAAGAATCGACTGTTAGGCGGTACGATGTTCGCCAGGCCAGCTAGTTGTGTATAAAAAGATATTACGAAAAAGAATATTTATTTATTTATTAACAAAAATACGTATACACTACTAAGACACACACTCCTTACAGTACTAAGCCAAATAAAATGAAATAATTTTGAAACAGATACAGAAATCGGTAGCCAGGGCTTGTAGATATCCTGTCATAGGGGTAATAATGACTGGTCAAGTCAAAGTCAAAAATAATTTATTCATGTAGGTAACACAATGTGCACTTATGAACGTCAAAAAAAAAATAAACTTTAAATGCTTCTAGTTTTACATTTACTGCCAGTTCTCAAATCAAGGGCGTAGAACGGAAGAGAAGAACTGGCAATAAACTCTCCGCCACTCTTTTCAATCGCCAAGTTTTTGGTTTTACACAACGTTTGTAAGGAGCTGCAACCATTACACTATGTTCCACAAGACATCTTAAGTAATAAATAATAATAAAATAAATTAAAAACAAAGATTTTTCCTCTATCAGCAGGAGGCATGGTGAAATAGGAGCACGCACTTACATTGTCGTGGGAACAACACGCAAATGTACATTGTCGAAATAACTAACATCAACGCATACACGAATTTAAGTACGTTTAAGTACTCTTTCACCACAAGTTGGATGTTTCTAGATTAGAAGAAGAGAAGGCTGTTTTTTAGTCTTTAGTATCCACTTATTTTAAAATCTTAGCCAGATACAGAGTCCATGTAAACAAGTCTATTGGTTAGCCAGAAGGGATACGATTAACGTGAAATGTGGAAATTAATAAATTGAATACGTAATCCCACAATCGGGAGCGCTTTGTATAGCAATATGGTATAAATAAAATACGTTTTCATTATCGCAATATCCGCAGCTCGCAGGTGTACGATACATCATACTGGACTGACAGTGTTAAGACATCACAGTGATTCAAAATGGCACTGTCGGCGTTCCTAATTGCCAATTAGAGCTTGGTACGTTTAGATTTTGGTGTTATTGATGAAGGTTTTGCAGGCTTGAGCATTAAGGATGTGTGAAAATTAACTTGATAAGATCAGGTGACACTTGACGTATGAAAATCAACTGTGTAATTGGTGTATCGAAAATGCTGGTTATGTTTGATATTGTCTTTTTGAAAATAGAACAGTAAAGTGTATTCGAATTCTGCCATTTACATTCGGATACGGTAAGTAGACTGACTACTGAGAATGATACTCGATTTTAATGTGTCCTTTCGAATGTGCATACTATTAAAAGACGAAACGATAGTTTTGAAAATTTGAAAATACGAAGATCTTCTTAAAGAAAAATACATAACGCTTTTACATTATTATTTGGGTTTGATTTATCGGAGATAAGATACACTACAATGTGTATTTTTGAAGTGAAAACTTCATTAGCGGCGTAGTACACTTTTTTTGGAATGGGTAAAAAATGTTAAACTCGCGTCAGGACACGTGACCTGATCGAAAATTCGTAAGACGGATGGAGAGTAGACAGCTGGCACGGCGTATTTAATGTAATATAAATTGTCATGTTTGTGTACGATAGCGCAATAAATAAATGTTGTATTCTACCACATAAATGATAGTACTTTTATACTGATAATCAAAGCAATTCGTGCGAAATTATTCCCTTATCATTCCAAAATATCGAAAATGCACAACGTTAATATTCAAGTTTTCACTTCTGCCGGCACTCCCGGAGTGCAACCCGTTGTTTTTTTTATATTATTATTTTGCATTCTAGTATAAAAAAATAAGTATAAAAATCACATAAATCACTCGTTTCACTATTGTACTACCTGTAAACTGTGTGGTATAGAATTGCCATGAAGGCTCTCGGGGAATTGCGGAAAGAATAGAAATTGTTATGTCAAGTTTAGAAATATATTTAACACTTAGATAACGTGTTATTTCTTACTATTCTCAATGGATTTGTTTTCTGACATTGATAATATAGGAAACATTTTTATTTTTAATTATTATTATAATATGGCAATACAGCGTCAAAATAGTGCTATAGTGTTTTAGTACAGAGAGAGTAACGAATTCAAAAGAACCAAATGATAAAAAAATCTCGATTCTATTAATAGTAAATGCAAAATTTCTTATAAATATATAATTTAAATGAAAAAATAAACGTAAAAACTTCTCGTTACTGAATTTACTCATTATTTCTTTATTTGTTTATACCGTTCAAACAACAAGGGTTATATATTACCGGATCCGGAAATAGACCTTAGGCGAAATACAGTAGTGCTATCTCAGCTTCCTGTCACGGCTGTTTGCTTTTAGTGTTGGACTGTCAGACTAAACGGTTTTGTGTCGTATAATAAAATAATTAAAAATAGATGGAATATTGTCTAAGTTTGTTTATTCAATATTTATTTAATACCTGTTTAAGCACAGACAATGTCAGTTTGTTATATAATCACATTTTATTATTGATGTGAAAACTTCTTTAGCGGAGTTGTACACTTTTTTTGGAATGGCTAAAAACATTAAAACTCGCGTCAGGACACGTGACCTGATCGAAAATTCGTAATACGGATGGAGAGTAGACAGCTGGCGCGGCGTATTTAATGTAATATAAATTGTCATGTTTGTGTACGATAGCGCAATAAATAAATATTGTATTCTACCACATAAATGATATAACTTTTATACTGATAATTAAAGCAATTCGTGCAAAATTATTCCCTAACCATTCCAAAATATCAAAAAAGCACAACGTTATTATTCAAGTTTTCACTTCTGCCGGCACTCCCGGAGTGCAACCCGTCGTTTTTTTTATATAGTCTGTCAATAATCCGATAAATTTAGATTTAATATTTGCAAAGTCAATTGTCATAGTTAATCAAGATAGATTGTTCAGATCCTTCATATATTTTCTTCTTGCTCAATCTCTTTTTATATAACTTTGTTATTAGTAAAAGGTTATAAATTTAAATTGTGACACAAATTCACTTCTTGCGGACTATATTGCTGCGTTTTATTAAATATAAAGCACCAAATGTTAAACATACCTACTTTCTCGCTTGCATCCCTGAGTTTCTGTTCCGATTCCCAGCAATAATAATCGTTTCGCCACATGTAGGTATTTGAACACTGTAAGCAATGCGCTCACACTTTCAATTGACTCATGACTGATTGTTCAATTGTTTTGGAACTCTCGTTCCTTAAAGTCGGACTAAAGATAACTCAATTTCTAATTTTTTTAATGAATTTCCTGTAAATAAATTAAAATGTTTTGCTTCAGAATTCACTAACTTAGTCTTATTTGTCTAGCTTTTCTACAAATATATGTAAGGAAAACAATATATTTTCCTATAGAAACTCTTTTTATATTTTATTTTTCTTCTTTGCCGTCTGATCGACGATGTTTAATTTATCACTTGACATAATAGATGTAAGATGTTTTAATTTTTTCATTGTATTATTTTATTTTATAAAACCTAGAATATAGGCTTTAAATGTTGTTTCTTTTGTATTCACAGAGAAACGCAGTTGCGCCTTATTTATTCCCAGTACTCGTATAAGCGATTGATACCATTATATATATTTGAATTTCATCTCAGTTTGTGCTTAATGCGCGAAAACAAAAAGGGAATTCGAATATTCTGCAAATTCAACTCCACATTACTAACGGAACTTGACGCTAAATTCACACCATTTCTATGATGTAATTCTTGCACCCCAACACGTGTTAGATATTGCTTAAACTGACTTAAAGTGAGGTATAAAAGCGATTTTGCAGATTTATCGACTTCAAAAGCATTTTATTTAACGGAATTTTTTTGAAGAAAGCTGTGTTATATTATTGATAATATTCAATATACTCTTAGACTGAATTTTTAAATACTACAGTTAAATTACTTCAAAGGTTAATTAACGTAACCCATATAAAAGCCCCATCTAAAAACCGATAAAAATGGGAACCTAATACTAACAATACCAGTTATGTAATAAAAAATAAAGGGGGTCTCTGGAAAATAGAAACCTTTTTAGACTTAATAAATAAGAATGTGACCTACAATAAAACTTAAGTTCAAAGACCTAAGTATTTGTAACCTAAATATAGATAAAATACATATTAAGATTATTATGACAAAATTACCATTAAGTTCACTAATATTGCCTGTTACTTCATGAATAGCACTTATTTTTAATAAAAAACAATTTTCCATACGATTTGGCGATTTGGAAGTTTATGTATAAATTCAAAGCTTTATTGTATTTTATAGTTAAAAGCTTTTATATAAATACTTCAAGCTCACTGACTGAAGGCTTCTGAGCTTGACAAATGGACTACAGATGGTATAAATTAATCAAAACAAGCCTTTCCGTTGTGGAAATAATTACAAATCGTTCAACTTTATTCGTTCAATAACCGTTGTTTTCAAGAAGTTATTAGGTTCGATGTATTTTGTGTTAGATACAAGAATTCAGTGAATCTGATACGTGCCTTACAGATTTTACTATTATTTTAAAAAACATATTATATTTTACCGGAGAGTTTATTGCCAGCTCTTCTCGTCCTTCTAAACCCATAATTTAAGAACTGGCAATAAATGTACATACATTAAATTTGTAACTGATTTTCATAAGTGTACATTACCTATATTAATAAATATTTTTTTATTATGTTGATGTCTATCTGTCACCGTAAAATTGTAAACACCGTTAGATTGTAATCTATCTCGCGAGATTGTAAACTGTCGAAAGATTGTGAACCTCAACAAACTGCTTGCAATTTAACGTATTATTATTCGGTAGTTATATGAAATTGTTGGGAAGTAAAATTAATCTGTAATTGACCAAAGAAGTTTGAATGATAACTAAGTTAGTGTAGTACAATCTACCGAATAATAATACGTTAAATTGTAAGCAGTACGCTGAGGTTCACAATCTTTCGACAGTTTATAATCTCGCGAGATATATTACAATCTAACGGTGTTTACAATTTTATGTTAACATATCCTACATATCAGTTATTGTTCTAAGTATTTAATAATTAAGGTAAATTGTTTATTTTAGGATTTATTAAAAATCAATAATGTATGAAAGGAAACTTTATACAAATATTTTTTAATTGAAGCATAAAATTTCACAACCTATTCTGGACGATGCGATACGAAACCTTAAAAATAAAAATTTACATTACATTTCAGAAATTGGACTGAAATGCATAGAAATTATTACCAACAGATGTTGCACAATCGATATTGCACCGTTAAAATATTAAAGTAACAAAAATGCGAATATTTATTCCATTCAAACATACTTTAAATTCTCAAAGAATTTCATTAGGGTAGGTAACTTGTGTACATTGGGTTATCAAATATTAGAAAATAAGCTTTATAAAATAAAAATAATTAAATATTGCTAACAATATTTTAACAAAAGTGCAGAACTTTAGTTATATGCAAAAAGGAATTAAAAGTGTTTCACAAACATCGCTACAAGTAACCTACAGTAGATTTTTACAGCTTTCCTTAAATATCTGTTACTAAGTGATTTTCTCTTATTTTTTCGACCCTCTTTCGCCTAAGCTCTTTACATGTGTGTTGGAAGAAATCTTCAGGAACCTACACTGGGAAGATTGGGCCATCAATCATCTCCATGACAGAACAAGCCCAGCAGGAAATAGAGAGAAGAACCTCAAATGCCTGGAAAAGATTCTGGTCATTAAAGCACATCCTAAAGAATAAAGAGTACTCACTAAGGATCAAAAGGAGCATCTTCAACACCTGCATCTTACCTATCCTAACGTACGGCTGTAAAACTTGGACTACTAAGCAAGTCACAAGTCAAAAGCTGGAGACTTGCCAGAGAAGTATGGAAAGGAGCATACTGGGTTACACACGGAATGATAGGAAAAGAGTTGCAGATCTCCGAAGGATCACCAACTCGGTTGACGCAGTGACAAAATACTGATTGAAGCTGTTAATAGTTATAAAACCTACAATGAGTCTTGCCATGTAATCCATTTATCAATTAATTCCTTCAAGCAGCTACTTATGCCAGGGGCACTACAACCTTTTAGGTCTGGGCCTTAGATTTCTGTTTTCATGGTCATTTCTAATGGGCAAGTAGGTGAAGTTCTGTGCCTGACACACACCGTCGACCGATTCTTATAATTTCCTATGTATATTCAAAACATTATTTTAATTTTTTGGATAAATTTGTATTCTTTTATTATGTGGCATTAAAAATACCATAAATTTTCAGCCCTCTACGATCAACCCCTATTTTTTAGTGTAGTAGACAGTTATTTATATTTGCCGGGGCAGCTAGTATATATATAATATGTTGTACATGTGTTTAATGAAAACTATCGTTGAACAAGGCAGTCTTTAAAATGAAACTCAGACGTCCAAACTGAGCCAAACAAATTCCATAATTTTCCGAGCCCAAAACTTTTATACTCTTACCCTTGCATAGTTTGTACGTGACCCACAAACAAATCTGATCCAGCTCACTTGAGGGTGAAATTGGCATTCATTGCTTTTCGAGTGTTTCCTGATATTCAAATATAGAAACAATTTAAGTATGCCAAGTACGTGATTGCGGTTAATCGGATGTTGTTACGTGTGCTTAATTATCGCATATATGTGGATGCTGACATAGCTTTCGAAATTAGTTTTTTTTTGTTTAATTTATTTACACTTCGTTACATTTATAGAAAAACAAAAAACATAACTATAAAAAGAAATATGATGGGTAATGGGCAATAACCAATACCACGTTTATTACATTTTATTATACCACAGTGCATAATAAAATGTAATAAACAAAAATTATAGTTGTTACCAACCTTAATCTAAAATAATACAAAAAATAATAATAAAATAAACTAAAAACTACAAAGCTAATCTCACGGATTGATTAATTGCATTGCAATAGAAAAGAATAAGAAATACAAGAAAACTGTATTTAATTTATTCCAATACGTTTAGATTTATTACATAACTGTCAATATATAGCAGTTTCGTATATAATATAATATAATAATTACCTCATCATATTATCAAAGTTATCAGTCAACTTGAAATGGCACTCGCTGGCCATGATTGCTGAAAAACACGAAATATCGAGTTTTGTAAATAAAGCAATAAGTTCACATCTATAAAGGAAGCATTATTTGAAAAAATAGATAAAATGAATCATTAAGAATGTGTATTAACACGGATTGACTGAACGGACTCATTTTTTAAATATGCCCAAAGAAAATGCGTGCCTCCTAATAAATGTCAATTAAAACTCATCACTATTACTTTGTGGCCTTCACCGTTTACTTTTGTTTGTGTCTAACACTCGTAATGTAGCTGTTTTTTAAAGATAAGTGGATCTAAAAGGAACGGAGGAGAGTTTCTTGGCAGATTTTCAGGCCGTTCCACGCCATTAATATGGAAACTGGCGGAAAATTTAAATTTAGAGTCGTTAATTTCTTTTACGTTCACAAGTTTACCTAGCATTAGCAGCATCTTAAATCGAGGTAAGACTAATAATCTTGTCTTAAAAGTCCAAGAATAAAGTCGGCATGTATAAAAAACGAATAGTGTTGGTCTCTGTTTTCTCTATCTATTCTTAAGTAGAAATTCGTGGTCGATTTTTGGTCTACCGTAAAAAAAAAGGGTGCGTGTACTTTTGTACGCGCGTAAGAAGTTATACTTCTTTGGCATTATTAAAAATAGTTTTTGATTGCATGCAAATAATTAATTACAATTAAATAATAATCAAAGACTGGAAAAGGGGTCATTATAGTCAATAAAGTTCAGTTTACATTTGAAAAATTAAATAAATGAATATTTATTATTATTCTCTTACATTAAGTGTAACATAAATTCTATTATTATTCGAATGTTGTTTTTAAATTATGTCCAATGCCGTAGCATCTTCCGTGAGCAATTTCATACTGTTAATTTTGTGACACGGTGCGCGCGCATCGTAAAATTTCACACTCATTAATTTTTCATAACGCGCCTAAAGAAGTATAACTTCAAAAATAATTAAATATTTTATTTATTTATTAACACTTTGTTGCAGTAATACAGAAATACGGTACAATTAATTGCTTATCGCTATATCTCTTCCAGGTACCTACTAAACTATAGAAAAACTGTTCAACTGATATAACAACCTGTATACTACATATTATATATATGTACACACTTATGCAAAAATATAAATCATAATAATAATTGTACGTCACAGGCATAGTGATGCAGCTAAAATCGCATAAGCCACACCTTAATTATAATTTTACACCTGCTCAAGCCTTACATTTATATGGCTTCGCGAAATTAAGTCCGATTAGTTTAGAACTGGAGTTTGAATGATTAATCACCTAAAATTCAAAGCAAGGTACAATAGCACCTGCATGTGGCGTGTAATATATTAGCGGTTGTGTTGCCGGCACATAAATATTATACATCGCGTGTGAACCCGAATTAATTGCAGCAAGTTTGCATTCCTTGTACATGTAATATATTATTAGTTTGTAAGCATTTCACGGTTAAACAGCTTTGGTGTTTAAACTTTAGTAACGTGCTCCCGAGTAAGAAGTAGGTTTTTCATGTGGCTTAGAAGTTTTAAAGGCTGGCAACGCACTTGCGAGCTTTTAGGCAATGTGTGTCCATGGGCGACAGTATTACGGAGAAAAAAAGAATTGTGTTATAAATTAATATATAATAAATAAATTGTATATACCTTTAGTGGAATAATTACGTTAGCGCGTTTCGGGGCATGCTGTCATCGTAATTTTTTGTAGCCGAAGATTGTAGGTGTCGCCACATTAGCGTTTCATTATAATTATCGACAAAAGTATGAAATATTGCAAATTAGATAAAAACATTATGGTAATATATTGTCTAATTTAGCTAATTTGCTTTCATAATACCAAAATGGAATTTATAAATTATTATTGTCCAACCAATACGCTAAAACCGCATTACGTGGATTTTATGAATTTGCATTTAGTTTCCGTCGAAATTTCAATATCCATGTCAAATGGTTTGAAATGACAATGTTATTTGATAGTTTTGGTTTGTCAATTTAATGATACGAGATAAATATTTAGATAAATAAATACATAAAAAACAGTGGCGCTACAGCCTTTTTAAGGCCTCTGAAGTATCTGTTTCATGATGATGTATTCTTTATCCAATAGGCAAGTAATAATATTAATAATTTATTTGCAATAATATGGAACAAAAATGTTATGGTACAATCTAAAGTCCGCATATTCTGCCACACATAATGGCGTGCAAATTTGTCTTAAAAGGTAGAATAGAAGTTACAATTACAATATGACTCATATCATTATAGTCAATTCTACTATCACTACATCATGACGTTATTAAAATATATTATTACGCTAATTAATATTAATTATAATGTTCCGCGCAAATAATCATTAATAAAATAACATTTAGTACATTTAGTTAATACACAGGAGGTGAGCCAGCTGTGCCTAAACATATACATCTCAGTCGTATTGTTATATATCTCCACTTATTTTATTAAGGCCAGACCCGAGAGAAGCGTGGCGATCTGCCCCGCGGTCTTTTGCTTTCCACCTTGCCAACGACAACCAGCTTGTCCAGGTAATCTGGTTCACGATGGGTGATATGACCAAAGTAAGTTAGTACTCGCATGTTGTTAAGAGTAGTACGAACTCTGTAGTGAATAGATACATAACAATATCCAAATGACGAACCCAATTATCCTGCTTATTGTGCTAGCTATGTGAACTCTTGCTAATCGAGAGTGGGCTTTGCGTAACGGAAGTCACCCACTGAAGTATTTCCGAACCACGACTTAGGGTCATTCAAGAAAAGAGCGTACCAATTCTTAAAAGGCCGGCAACTCGCGAGCCCTCTGGGATTGAGAGTGTCCATGGGCGGCGGTATCACTTAACATCAGGTGAGCCTCCTGCCCGTTTGCCCCCCGTTCTATAAAAAAAAAGCTCCATATTCAAAATCCTAATCTAATGTCCAGCAACCAGTCGTTCTTGTGAACGAAAACTTTACAGTTAAACCAGCTGGAAACAGAAGTTCTGTACAGAAATAAGAAATGTCTTACAACCAATATGCTACTTTCTTTCATGAGCGAAGCAATCCTAGTGTATTTTCCAACGTACCTGTGAACAAACATAATATACATGAGTTTAACTTTGCAGTTTGTTACACAGAGTAAAGGAACAACTTATTTGCACAACATTTGCGCAAACAACATTCAGAGCACTTCAGGTATTGTAGGAGCAGGGTAAAGTTTTAATCGTGTGTTAAGTGTTGAAACGGTGCAGAATTTGTAATTTTATTGAAATCGCTTTAAACACAATCGTCTGTGTGTGTTCTGTATCTCGTCTATGCAAATAGAAATTCGTAAGGACTTTAAAAGGGTCTAAAAATAAATAAATCAGTGGCGCTACAACTTTTTTAGGTCTGGGCCTCAGATTTCTGTATCTGTTTCATGATCTGATTTGTCTTATAGGCAAGTAGGTGATCAGCCTCCTGTGCTTCGTACACCCCATCGACTTTTTGGGTGTAAGGCAAGCTGGTTTCCTCACGATGTTTTCCTTCACCGTTCGAGCGAATGTTAAATGCGCACCTAGACAGAAAGTCCATTGGTGCACGGCCGGGATCGAACCTACGAACTCAGGGATGAGAGTCGCACACTGTTGACACTACACCAAAACTACATCTTTAAAAAAATACTGTACTTTAATTTTCTTTTTAAATTAAAAGAATGTCACTTTTTTGGAATTATATTATATAATCTCACATCTAAGACCGTCATTCTGAATTGTGCAGTGGTGATTACCTGCCGTCTTATTTATTTATTTACAAAAACTTGCTCGGCATACCGATACATAGGAACATAAGAAAAATAAAATACAAGATTTAAAATGACAAGCACTTATAGACAAACATAACATAACACGAATAAAAAAACATCCATTCATGAATTACAAAACTAAAGGAAAATTAATTTCGAAGTCTCAAACTTACAATGGGAGTAACTATGAAAATCCAGACGTAGCTCGTTTATCTGAATGTTCAATCTTGTCTTGCTAGCGTTGCATTATAAGAAGTAAGGTATCCAGGTACTTTCGGCCAAGATGGCAACCTCAATAAAATCGGCTATCTATGCAGGAGATGTTACAGAAAAAATATCACAATGGAATTTTCGTCACCTGGGATCTAAGGCCAAGAGAGTAAAATATGCTACTTTTACACAAAAATTAATATAATAATTAATAAGTTCTAATGCCAGCTTTACTATATGCTTTCGTGGCTGAGAGCAATAAGCTTGAATTATGGTTAATACAAAGCTGCACAGTCTGATGTAGCTGACCCTAGATTTTCGAGACCCTTATGTATGTAAAACATTTATATTGTACTCATAAATCTACCCAGTTACGCGTTAACGCCTGTGGGATGACTTTAAATTAGATAATTTACAGTTGTCATCGTGGTAATCTCTCGAAAAGAACTCAGCGCTTAGTTGTTAAAAATTAAAATACTTTTTTTTTAATGGCTCTGCCACGGTTTGTGCCAGCGTCAAGTATAAGATTTTTATAATTCGTGCTTGCATTAGAAATTCGACCGTGTCCTCCATGTACGGTTTAAGGCACTCGCCCGGTACCGCACAACCCTCGCAAAGGCCGAGAACAAATTTAAATTAAATTAAAACTTGCCCTCGAACCGGAAATCGAACCCGTTACCCCTCACCTAGCTGCCACTTAATAAGACCGCTAGGCTATGAGGCCCCTTAATTAAAATACTTGATAAACGTAAAAATAAAAACAAAATAAAGGTTGAAAAACAAAAGATTACGTTCTCAAGTAATTTTATAAGATACTCGTTGCCCCCGCGAACTTCGTTTCTCCTTAATGTGATTTTACTTAGCCTACCTTTTTAGTATATATTGTATAAAAAGCTTAAGCTAAGCTAAAACCGCTATGTGAGTTACAGAATCGCATGGCTGGATTGCTGGAATTCGAGGCGGCGTCGACGTTGTGAATCAACCTCCAATAAATCCCTTTAAAAAAATCCAATACAAAGTTTCTCATTTCCATTGATTGATCTTGTATAAGGAGAATTAAGTGTATTAAAAATTAATTATCTTATCTTATATGTATATTGTATATGTATGTGTAAATCTGAATCCTTCAACATCCAGATCAGTTTAAGTACGGCGGAGGTATGCTTGAACAAACATTTAACATTTTTAATCGCTTAAAAAGATAGCAAGTAGAAAAGAGAAAAGCTGAAAAAATTTTCTCTTAATCAAACGTAGCTTAGTATTATTCAAATGCGCGAAATTCCTCTCTTGACATTTGTGAAGAATATTGAAATTATAATGCTCCTGAAGTACTGAATAATCAAACAGACGACGCCGCAGTATGAAACTAAAATAAACAAGCGGCGACCTAGTTGTAGGCACATGAATAATGTATATCTTGAGTCGTGTATATTATGTGAATCAGTAAACGCTGAACTTTGTATTTCATATTCAATTTGTGTAAATATTTCCTTTTTTTTTTATTGGTTGTTCCTTATATGAGGCTAAATGGGTCAATTGCTTTTCTTTAACCCAATTATATTTAGAATTAATAATTGTTTCTAAGTATATAAACAATCCTGAGACATTATGGCTTCAAATTTGACTTTAAGCCTATTTCGAAAGTGCTACTCTTACTTACTCTTGTTCAATTTGTAAAATATTTTTACATAAGTTCAGCAGCTGTGAAATATTGTCTTAAATGTTAATTGTGAAAATACTCGTAAGATAACATAACCTACAAGATTTCTTTCCGAGCAAAAACAACGTGAAAAAGCTTTAAACATTACATCCTTGTATATTCTGCTTACAAAGCTTTTTGCCTTCAATACAAGTTAGCTTAGCGTTTTATTAACTTTTATGAACTTATATGAATATACCCCGTCACGCAGTAAAAGCTTTCATATTGTGAGTTTATTAGCTCATTGTAGTCGCTATATTTTTTACAGACACTGGCAATCTAACCCGACTTTGTTTGAGGAGATTGTGTTGTATTATATTTACGGTAATAGTGTTAAATGGTACATTTACTTAGAAATAGATAATTGAAGTGTGACTTGAGCTAACATCGCGTGTAACAAAATTATTCCTGCTGTTACAAGTACCGTTTTTACTGAACTCACAACCCGGTGGCAAGAAAAAACCCGGTAGACCGAGGCTGCGTTGGGATGGAGTTGTCAAGGAGCTTGAAATAATAGGGGTTCGCAATTGGACGCGGGGAGCACTGGATATATTGCGATGGCGAACTGTACTTAAGGAGGCAAAAGCCTACTAGGGACTGATGATGATGACAAGTAACATTTACATTTCTAGAGACACTACTTGATGGTTTTCTTCTGTTTTTAAGTTTTTTTTTTAAAGACAATTCACTCCAATTGACCATGTCCATGCTAAGCTGGTGAAGCTTGTGTTATGGGTACTAGGCAACGGATATTCATACATATTATAGATAGGTAGACATATAAATACATATTTAAACACCCAAGACCTAAGCACAACACCAAATGCTCATCACATCGATGTTCGTCTCAGCCGGGGATCGAACCCGGGACCCATGGATTCGCAGTCAGGGGTACAAACCACTAGACCAATGAGTCGTCGTTTAAGTCCATGCTTATCAGGCGTTAAATTACGTAGATGTATCTTTCTTTGCATTAAACAGTCCCAGTTAAATATAAAAACTCCGTGAGAACGGCGAAGTGCATAAATATTGAATCTTCATACAAATTAAACTTATCAAGCAGTAAAGCAGATGTAGAGTGCCGGAATTAGGTCAAATCAAAGTGCTCTGTGAGAAAATAATTTCAATATACTAATCTTATACTTCATAAATTTTATAGTCCCTGTTATAACCAATTAAAATTATAATATAAAAAGGTCAAGAAAGCTTTTATGTTAGACTTTAGCAATATATTTTTCATGTAGAAATTGAAAATTGTTTAAATCCAAACCATTTTTGATAAATAATGAATTGCATATAGCAATTTTATTGAAAAAGAAATATCTCTAATTGTTTTAAACGCGAACTTAGTAAAGCGTTTGAAACGTTTAAAAAAATGCGTTTATGCCGAATAAAACGTATTAGTACTATTCAAGGACCATCAAAACACGTAATTTACTCTTTTTTGCCAAGAAATACCGATACTTAAATGACTAGACATAAATGACTCGAACAATACAAGTATAAGGCATGTATAAAGTGCTGTATATAAATCATTTATATCCACACATTTGAGCTTACTTTATCAAAATTATTCAGAAGGCGTGCGACGAAGAATTTGCGATTTGTGGAGCGAGATGAGTGCTCCTTGTCTCTAGTTCAAGTCATGAGCGTATAGCGAATTGTGTTTGTAAAGATATATGTGGAACAGTATCAAAATCGCTATTGACAATATTTCAGTAAAACAAATGTGGTTTGACCATGTAGTCTATTGTAGATTTTCATGATATAAGTGAGTAGTGAAAATGAGTTTATTTAGATGACCCATGTCTAGGATAAACTTTAAGTTATAAAACTTGGCGTGAATTTTTTTAGCATCCAACATTTGATTATTATTATTATTTTGGTTTACTTTATTACTAACGAGAAACTTTGCTAACCTAATGTTGATAACATGTCACTCCGGACATACTCGGGAAAATAATTATGTCAAATTAAGAAAGACGAAAGCGATATTTGTTTTAAATAAGTGTTGTTTGATGATTTGCTGTTTTAAAAGAGTACCGAGAGTTTTTACGCCGGCTTTTTCTCTCGGCCTACACCCTCTGTGTTCTTTGCCGATGAGTAGGGATACCTACAAATTCAAATTTAATGACGTGGAATAAGTGATACATGTATCTTATGTTCCATAATAAACATATTTTATTTTTATTTTATTTTACTACTTTGAACTCCAATTTAATTAATTTGATTAATTAAATCCATTTTAATGTTATTAACAATTGATTCTTAATAAACCACTGAACAGGACTGTTAATAAATTTATAATTATAATTTTACCACAATTAAAGTAGTTTGGACATGATTTCTATTAAAAAATACTTATATATAAATAGCGGACCCGACAGACGATTTTTTACGCGGAAAAAGCTCTACAGTTAAGCCTAGTAGTACCTACCTGTATTAGTAAGTACCTGAAAAACCAGAAATAATTTAGATATCGATTGCAGCGCCATCTAAACCATCCAGGGCGCCACCCAAACGCCTAAAAGACACCACTCCAGGCGAGTCGCCCGCTTAAGCCACAGGGTCGAACCGCTATTTTAAACTCGCTAATCGCCTAACACTTAGGCCGCATTACTCAAGAATGTGTAGGATTGTCGAGGAAAAGAGAATTACGAACACATCCCGAATACAGAAGCCTGGCTTTGTCCGCGCCGAGTTTGTACCTTCTACCAGCTTGAGCCAAACTGCAATTTGTCCATAATCCAGGTATCGAATCACTATGGAAAGCCTTTTAAAGCGAAAATAGATTGGTTCAAAGGTGCCTTAATAAACGACTGTTTCCCCCTTAAACTTTATTCAGAGCGATGCAGCCCTTTATGGATACTTTAAAAAAAATATATAATAATAAAAAAATGTGTTTATTCATTTTAAGTGCATATGCATTACTGTGTCAGGGTACCAAACTTAATTATACATTCCTTAAAATATATGTAATATGTAATATGTAATATGTAATATGTAATATGTAATATGTAATATGTAATATGTAATATGTAATATGTAATATGTAATATGTAATATGTAATATGTAATATGTAATATGTAATATGTAATATGTAATATGTAATATGTAATATGTAATATGTAATATGTAATATGTAATATGTAATATGTAATATGTAATATGTAATATGTAATATGTAATATGTAATATGTAATATGTAATATGTAATATGAAATATGAAATATGAAATATGAAATATGTAATATGTAATATGTAATATGTAATAAGTAATATGTAATATGTAATTTAATTACATCTATTATTTATTTTTGTTTTTCATCTCTTATCAACACGCCTGAGTGCATGAGTGAGTGCGTTTTCTGCGTTTGTTACTTCATTGACCATTGTACGGTAAATAAAAGAAATAATTATTTGTGTGTATTATAATCGTACTATAAGCTAGTATATAAGATTTCGTATCTATTATAACTGTAATGTCCGAAAGCCCATAGCGGAAACTGGGTACAAGAAATGCGGAAATAATTAAATTTTCGTTAAATTTCCAAAGCCTAAGTGACAAAATTATGTCCCTTATTAAATTCATCTTAAAACCAGGACCCAAAAGTTTTTCAATCTAAACCAAATGGGTCGCAAAATTTAATTAATTTCACCATAACTTATCAATCAAAGTTTTGGTAAGTTTTAAAAGGTTTTAACAATGAACCCACAAATCCTTAGGTATTGTTTGCCACAATTTTATTGCTAATAATGAGAATATTCCTTCATTTTGAATTCCAATATTTTTAAATCTAGCTTATAAATAAGTAGGTATTGTTAAAAAACTTAATTCGATTAAGCTAAACACCACCAAACGGAATTACAACATATTTATTGAAAAAAAATTCTACATAAAAACTTTATTAAAAAATAATAAAAAAATAAAAATCTATAGTATTGTCTTTTATTGACATAACCTTCACACATTTAAAGAAAAAACTTTTTAACCGGATTAAAGTTACGTATTATTATAAATTTACAATTATATAACATAATTTTAAATTTATCCGACGTTTCGCGTGCTTTACGTGCGTGGTCACGGTGACTCAAAAATTATGTTAAATAATTGTAAATTTATAATAATACATAACTTTAATCCGGTTAAAAATTGTTTTCTTTAAATAAAAATCTTTTAATTCAGACCATTATAAGAGCAATACTTATTACTATGATAGTTAAATTAAAAATAAAATTAGCAAAATTATTAAAACATTTAAACATTTGGTTCATAAATCTGCGTTGTTTTGTGGCGACAGGTACTTGGGTATGTATGAACCCAGTGTCTCAAAACAGCACATTCGGGCTTATTACCTATAACCATATTAAAAAGGGAGTTTAGTAAAACAAAGAAGTGCACTAGCCCCTATACTAGGATTCCTTGTGTCGTGGGCAGCTAGCTTCCTCAATTTGACATAGTAACTTGATAATTAATAATTTCTACAAAAATCTTACAATTTTATACATAAATTACTGTTGCACAATTTTTTCCTATAATAGGCAAGTAGGTGATCAGCCTCCGGTGCCTGACACACGCTGTCGACTTTTTGGGTCTAAGGCAAGCCGGTTTACTCGCGATGTTTTCCTTCACTGTTCGAGCGAATGTACATGTGCACATAGCAAGGACTTTCCATTGGTGCACAGCCGGGGATCGAACCTACGACCTCAGAGCTGAGAGTCACTCGCAGAAGCCATTAGCCAACTGCTCAAGAGATTAGATATAGATAGATAAGATTATTATTAGTGAATGTATAAAGTTTTGAATTTGCTTTTTAAGAAAACATCATATGATACTCTTGCAATACGAAAATAAAATTAATAATATATAACAAAACGCAAAAATAGTTAGGAATTTGAGATATATTAGAAGTTATTGGTTCCCGGCAAATATGTTGGCCGAGTTTTATTGCCGCCCGTTGCATTGTAGTAGTCGCACTTACAGATTGTAGTGTTTTCTTGTTTATGTATTTTGTATGCAGCAAAGTGCTGTGGAATTTTTTAGATTTTCCCCATAAAAATAACCAACAAACGGGAAACTCCGAGGAAAAATCCGAGGTATGTTACGAGACAAAAGTTTTATTTAATAAAGCAATTTTCTTTGTATTTTAATAGTCAAGTTTGATTATTGTAAATGTGTATATGATTGTAACATATAATACCTAGTGTAGACAGTATCGCTTACCAATATTGCTGATACTGAACTATGTCAATGATATAATATAGTAATTTCGCGTTTATATGTACCTATTAAATAAGTTTTAATAAAGTACTCGTTACTCTTTGGATAACTTTTTGTGATTAATGGTATTTTTCTTTTATTTTCCGAACTTATTGTATTAGTATTTACGTGAACTTAGTAAGTGTATTTTTTGCCTTCTTCTTTATTCAAATACCAATATATTTATAGTCTACTTTGATGTATGAATCTTTATTTTATTTCGGGTTATTTTAGGGTGTGCTATCATGCTTCCTACACGTGCGTCCTTCGTTTTAACGTAAAATATCCGAGTACATCGCAAGTGTTTTTTGGGAATATTTTGAATTACGAAGGTAGCCTTGCAATGGAATTTATAGATCGAGGTTTGCAAAAAAATCCGTTTTAAAAACTATAAAGCAAAATATTAACTTCCTAAATCTAGGTAGATTAACAAAATCGAATAGTTGCAAAAATTTGTATGTCGCATATAAGATATATGATAATTAGCTAAAATGTAAGAAGAAAAATTTGGCTATTTATTATCATAGTCGATAGAAATCGCAACGCAGTTCAATTATACTGGGGTTCACATAACATTCATAACTCGGGATTGCTAGGGTTTAGTATATACATGCATTTTTACATGAGATTTCTTACATACGTTACTTTATTTTTATGAAAGTTTATTTATAATTTATTAATTATAAAAAAAAATTGTTACATAATTAGAGTTCTCTAATTTTAAAACACCATATTTGAATGGATAGCTATAACTTGCTTACATCAGTCGTTAACTAAGCATTAAACTTCGTACCTGCCTTGCGATTCTGTAACTCACACAGCGGTTTTTATAGCGGCGGTCGCGCTCAAATCAGTCGTGAAGCAGTCATTTTATGATTTGGCATTCTGATAAGGAGGGAGCTTGTAGTTTATTGTTTATCAGAATGCCAAATTGTTGGCTTTGAGTTGGATTTGAGCGCGACTGCCGCTGCGCAAACCGCTGTGAGAGTTCGAAAAGTGAGTTACAGAATCGCAAGGCTGGTTGCTGGTTTTCCGAACCATTATAATTCTAATCGTCTAAAAATATCTAAGTCCAAGTACGAAACATACATCCATGGAAATGCACGAAAAACATATTTTTCGCGTAGTCGGTAAAATAGCTTGGGAATATCATGATAAGACGTGCTCGATTACAATCTACGCAGTTTCATCAGGCTGCTTATGTAAACGACTGGCCGTAATACGATCAAGAGATTACGCAAATTAAAGCTAAGTATTTTTGCTGTGAAAGCGTGGAATAACATTAGGAGATCTTTTCTAGATTCTCAACAAAATTGTCATAGAACAATTAAGAAACAATGTCTGGAGACGTGGCTAATTTCGCTTAAAATTGTCTTTCCTATGTGCGGCAGACAGCATCCACCGTAGGTCACAAGACTAATTGGTCATGGCCAGCTCTTTTCGCCTCTGTAATGATGCAAAAAGTCTGAATTGGGTGGCCAGGCTTCGGTAGAAGGCAAAAGGATTCCAGACGAGAGCTTGCTTTGCAAACTGACTTGAATCCCTTTAGAGCGAGAGACCCACCCACTTCCATTCGGCGTTTTATAGTTTTGCATAAATGCCACTAGAACAATTATTTTTGAAAGATATTTTCAGTAAAACATAACAGTATAATAACGAGAGAAAATAATTACATTAATGAATAATTAGTTTTGTAAGAGTAATGTTGGAATAATAGCTAGACGCGTGTCTCTCAATCCTGACGTGGTACGTTTGAAGCTCGGCTGTTCATAGAAGAGTTTTTCTTGCCAAATGCGCACATACTTTGCTAAAATCCACGGCATGTCACAGCAGTATTAAATTATACAATATATAATACGAAATTATTAAAATAGATGAAGGCACAATCATCGAATCTATGTTTGAAGTTCCGGTGATTTTTATTAATTAATTCCACGAACAGAACATTGGAAATAACAAGCACGCGTTTAACAGTAAAATGCCTAGCAATGAGATTACACCGTGCAATAAATAGCGGGCGAAATTAATTTGTTTCATTATGATCTAGTATGAAATATCTCGCTTAATTATTATGCAAGTTCATGTCCGAATTCACGGAATAAAACAAATGAATCACATGAAAGCGGACAGCATACAGCCACTTTTCTGGTATTGATAAATTTTAATAGAAATAATAACATGTTATTTTATTAATATGAAAGAAGGAGTACGTACATGTATGTAATATAATTACATCGCTCATGTGCCTTTGTAGCTTATAGTCAGCGCATACAGCGTATAACCTCGGTTTGATTTCCGGCGAAAAAATAATTGTTTCGGCTTGGTAAGTACAGATGGCTGATTTAAAAGATTTGTAACAGGCGAATAAATGTGTGGGTCACACAAATTATGTCGATAAGTTAATGTAGATTTAAGGATTTTTTTTTTAAGTAAGACAAGACTGTAAAAAGGGTGGCTTTTAATGCGGCGACATTTAAATTATCGAAGACATGAGGAAAAAAAAAAAATTCATCGGGAATCGAAACAGAACCTCGCAGAAACCTCATTACACGCAAAGTGCATCAACCACTAAACTACGGTTGTGGTAGTATAACAATGTAAACATTCGGTCAACAATATATTTTCGAGATGATCTAATGGATTTATGTGTTTAGGGAAGAAAACATTTTTCTTCATGAAAAAATATGTCATTTCGACAAATATCGGGGTTAGAAAAATTAGGGATATTTATCCAGACGATGTGACAAGTGGTGTATACAGTTTGGTTGTAGTTTCTATAGTAAAGGTTTTCCTAAGGGAAGAAATTTCTGTGGGAAGATAAAAATATTACGAAAGTAGGGACTGTTTGGTAGCCCTATAGATTAGAAGTTTATTTGTATATATTTATTGATTTATATGCTTATTTTTATGTTGTTATAAATATGTTTTTTTTTCTATACAATAGGTACTGTTGTTATGTCTTGAATTAACCTTCTATATAAATATAAAAATGAATTGCTGTTCGTTTGTCTCGCTAAAACTCGAGAATGGCAGGACCGATTTGGCTAATTTTGATCTTGAAATATTTATGTAAGTTCTGGGAAGGTTTAAACGGTAGGAAACATAAATAATAAAATTGCTGGAAAATATTTGATGTCTTTTTAATATAAAATTGTCACTTGGTTGTCTTATATTTATAGAAGCCTTCAGAAATTTGTGATTGATAGTCGTAGTATGAGATCCGATCGATTGGATCTGTTTAAAAGAAATTGTATCAAGTTTTGACACAAATATAGGTACAAAGTTACTCATCGGGTCATCTAGTCAACAATAAAGATGTACTAAAACCTACAAACCAGTGCAGAGCAGTGTTGGCCTAGTGGCTTCAGCGTGCGACTCTAATCCCTGAGGTCGTAGGTTCGATCCTCGGCTGTGCACCAAGGGACTTTCTTTCTATGTGCGCACTTAACATTCGCTCGAACGGTGAAGGAAAACATCGTGAGGAAACCGACTTGCCTTAGATACAAAAAGTCGACGGCGTGCGTCAGGCACAGGAAGCTGATCACCTACTAGCCTATTAGATTAACAAAAGATCATGAAACATATACAGAAATCTGAGGCCCAGACCTAAAAAGGTTGTAGCACCACTGATAATTTATTTTATTATTTAAAACCTACATTCTACAAACCAACCATTCTAGTATTTACTACAATTCGGACAATATTCCGAAATTTTCCTAACTTCGGAGACTATCAAATTTCGGCGTCTGTAATCGAAAACCATTGTCACGTCTTATAATAACCATAAACAGCCCGCAACGGGTACTTAGTGAAAACGATACCAGATAATTTCGAAGCATTATTGATAGATAGATTACAATTCATAGCTTAGTAATCTAGGTTGCCAGGAATTGTCCGGCAATGTAATACATTAATGACAGGATCTCTATTACGTATTTCTATGGTATCTTTTTGGCTTAATAAGTACCGTACCGATTGTCACTCAATGCACCATCCATTTTTGGAAGACCTTGAGATATCAGAATTAGAAGAATGAGGGTTTGTTTTTGCAAATAAATTTTAATTTTAATTGTACAGCCCTGCGATTCTGTAACCCACTTTTCGAACACACAGAGCGGTTTTGCGCATCGGCGGTCGCTCTCAAATCAGTCGTGAAGCAGTCATTTTATGATTTGGCATTCTGAAAAGGTGGGAGCTTGTAGTTTATTGTTTATCAGAATGCCAAATCATAAAATGACTGCTTCACGACTGATTTGAGAGCGACCGCCGATGCGAAAACCGCTGTGTAAGTTCGAAAAGTGAGTTACAGAATCGCAGGGCTGTTGTCATATGCATTTCCCAGAGAATAATTTATTGTATATATATTACTGTTATTATCAGGCAACGTATTAATATGAATATTTAATATTAAACCATTGAAAATAATGACAGAATCATATTTTAAATACAATATACAATAATTTTAATATAATCATTAATTGAAAAAAGTGTATAAAGTCAAGTTATTTTTTTTCCTTTTTTTTTTAATATGGCTCTGGCACGGTTTGTGCATAAGCCAGCGTCAAGTATAAGATTTTTATAATTCGTACTTTTTGCCTATGAAATTCGACCATGTCCTCCATGTACGGTTTAGGCACTCGCCCGGTACCGCACAACCCTCCCAAAGGCCGAGAACAAACTTAAATTAAACTTGCCCTCGAACCGGGAATCGAACCCGGTACCTCTCACCTAGCTGCCACTTAATAAGACCGCTAGGCTATTAGGCCCCCATTCATTGTAGTTATTAACGGTTAGTATCTGTCAAAAAATTTCATCAAAATGTTCTCGGGCAAATGTGTCCAGTTTTAAAACAAATAATAAGTATTAACCCGTAACGCCAGGAAACCTGAATTGTTATTTTCAATTTAGCGCACATCACTTCAGAAAAGCATTTCTCTTCGCACAAAAGCTTGGCAAATATAGCGACAGCCTACTTTTATGTTCAAACAGTAAACACGCTCGTAATACCAACACATGCGGTGGTCCTACTGAGAGCGGAGATTTTTATTAAATGTTTTATACTTAGGTACTTTTTAACAGAAATCAGGTTAGTTAGGAGACAGTTCAAAACTGTTTGATTTGAAATGGTTTTGGCGTAAAGAAAATGTTTTCAATATGAACACCAATATTAATGGACTTTAAAACTATACTTAAATCATTGTGAATTTTTTTATTTGTCGGCTTAAGGAACTTTTAAGTAACCTTTAAAAAGAGGAAAAATTTAATTTAAATCCTTAGTCAACTATAATTTTAACACGTATTATCGTATAAAGAAAGCAGTGTTTTCAAAATTATTTCTGTCACTTATAAACTTCAAACAGTTTCTATTATTTGATTCGATTTCTTACTAAATATGTTTAATAAAACAACATAATCCGATTCTTTTGAAGGGAGCCGCAATTTTATTTGATTCGCATAGCAAATAGAATGGATAAAATTATTTTAATTTTTAGACATACTGAGCATACTAAGCTTTTAAAATATATAATTTTAATATTACACTGGGAAAACGATTGCTACATCCACAATGTTGTATTCATATTATATTTACAATATAATGATATATATGTATAATAATATTGTTGTAAAATATACAAGAAAATATGACTTCACAAATTTTACACACATATACATCAATTATATTAGAACATAAACGTTTTAAACTAGAAAAGAAAAAAATTAAACACAAGCAAACGGCAAAAAAACTAAATAGAAACTTAAACCTCATTAAAAGCGTGATACACATAACTACGGTAAGTAGGAAGATTTTTGTAAAATATTTTCATTTATGTTAGTAAGTTGTAAAAGCGAGATAGCCTATTCACTGGAGCCTTTGAAGTAGTCGTACACACATAGTAACGATACAATTTTGGCGTAAGCTTATCTCTTGTAGAAATCGCTTATACTTAGGCAATCCCACAGCACTCATTCCTAAACCATTTGTTTTGTTTTATTGATCATTACCTGTATTTTATAGCAGGATCCGAACCGACCGATTTTCCTAGTTTAATACGAGAGGAAGCGTGTTATTTTTATTACGTGAAGGCGATGAGTGATGTAAAACAATCATTATATGGTTGGTTAGATTGGTTTCACCTTTTTTGTATTTAACTTTGAAATCAAATTAAATTAAATGTAGATGTGAGTTGTAAAATGAAATTCAAAGTCTGTTGTCTTCTATTTTGATACACTAGAGGAGTTGGATTAGATATGTCGTACCTAATATTGACCAATTTGACATAGTCAAGGGGCTTTATTTTACCTTCTGCCTTGCGATTCTGTAACTCACTTTTCGAACTCACACAGCGGTTGTTTTGTTTATCAGAATGCCAAATCATAAAATGACTACTTCACGACTGATTTGAGAGTGACTACCGATGCGAAAACCGCTGTGTGGGTTCGAAAAGTGAGTTACAGAATCGCAAGGCTGGTAAAGATATGTTTGCTTACAAACAAATAGAAATGATTTTTTTTCATTCCGATCGAAAAATCGGTCACAAAATATACTATGACAAACGTGTAATACTGGCCAAATTAAAAATCTATTTCACAAACTTTTTGACAGTACAAATTGACAACTTCTATCACGTAATGTAAAATTTTTGAATCATGTGATTATTTTCTGTTAAAAATTTTGCGACATTATATTTCTTATCCTTTTGAAAAGCTATGGTTAAATTTAATACTGTAAATGTAAGTATTATTATTTAAACTATATATATAATATATATAATCTAAAGTTAAAACTCCGCTTGGTGTTCATTATTTTCGTGATATGTATGAGACTTCGTTTTACTTAAATGAGTTAAAATTTTCTATTTTAAAATATTTCCAATACATTGTATTATAAATTAGAGACATATCAAAAAGAAGACGTTGAATAGTATTCAAACATTTTGAATTACAGAAGACTGATAGCTGATAGAGCATATACATCAAACATGGGAAGGATTAAGGACAAGCCACAACTATTATTCAAAAACTCAAACCATACCTTTAATACATACTCTAAAACGTGCTCCGCTTTTTCTGAAACAGTTACAAAGAGTATTATAATGCAGCTAAAGAACAAGATAAAAAAGAACAACTATTATGATTACGGAGGTACGATAAAGCGTGATTTGAGTGTTGAAACAGATATTTGTATTTTAAGAAGGTACGTTAAAGAAAACAAAAGTAAAATTCAAAAGAGACAGTTATCATGTGCCAGATTTAAGTATTCTATAAATAATACAGATAAAGAAGTCATCGAAAAGTCAAAAGCCGATAGCAGTGCATGTGGTGATAGCCAAGGCAAAATTGACAGTGCTCATCTTAAAGTAGATCTTACGACTTTAGTTGTTGATAATTTAAAAACTTTATTAAATGACTGGATAAGAAAGTACTTGTTAGAAAACGATAAAACGAAACAAAAGATTGCGACTGTACTTGACTCTCTATTGCATAAAGTAGAACTAGAACATTCTTCATCAGGAACTTATACTGTAGATGTTGAAGTTATTAATGAGACACAGACCACGAATTCGATAACATCAAAGAGCAAAAAGGGACAACTTAGTATAAAGTCTCGTAGAAAATTATCATCACAGACCGTACCATTGACAGGTCAACGGGTGAAACTAATATCAACATTAAGCGTTCCCAAAATATTATCGAACAGTAATAAAAATAAGTATAACAGAAGTTACTTCAACTACCATAAAAGTTCAATTAATAAGCTGCTTTCTACTTCATCCAGTTGCAACATTTTAGAAATAAAAACAGAATCACTAACAAAACGTTGCGCGACGTATCAAAATTTACGATGGGAAAAAATCAGTAACCACAAACAGTTTAGCTTTGTTCAGGAACCTACACCTACTGTTAGTTCTGTTAATTTCTTAACTAAAAACGAGAGTATAGACTTAATTGAAGATACTAAACAAAAAGAAAATATCTCACAGCTTGATATTGAAAGAGTGCATAGAAGTAAAGAACATTTGGACATGTCACATAGCGCCAAAATGAAACTTAACGATCAATGCAAACAACATAAAAATAAAACAATTAAAAGGCAAACAACGCACCCTACATTCCATTTTAGCAAAGGGAAAAAAACATTTTCATGTCAAAGCAAACGAGTGCCCCGAAAAACACGAAGGAATAAAGTTCTTAAGCATATTAAAGATGTGTTCACATATTTTGATAATTGTGAGTGTATCAAGGATTTAAGATTTGATATTCATATTAATATATTGTCTGATAATAATAGTAATAAACCAAACGATTATTCCCCGGAAAATGTATATGGCGACGGTAAAATTAAAAATAATACAAAATTAATATGCAATAATAACCCTGTAAATCTACATACTAAGAATATTCATTCTGGAATTAGATCTAGTAATATCTCAAGGTCTTCCAAATATGAGTCCAGAGAGTCCAGAATAATTTCTCTTCTGGATGGTGCAATGAGTCACAATCGGTTCTTATTAAGCCAAAAAGATACCACAGTATCTCCACGTAATAGAGATCAGCAGACAGGTACCTCTGGTACAGAAATTTTTCGAGATATAAGTGAGATAAAAGACATTATTAAGAATCTGGTTAGTGTAGCTGAGCACATGGCTAAACATCAAGGTAATAACAAGTTAACAAGAAACGAAGCGACAGAAATCATTACTCCTCATAGGTCTACTTCAAAAGTTTTGAAAAATTCTATTGCAATACAATGTGTTACCACTGAAACAAAGAATGTAAAAACGTCAGACTTGAAATTTGAAAACAAAACACCAAAAAAAGAAACTGAAGAATTTAACTTCAACCCTCGATTAACAAAAAAGAGTACTTCGTATCGAATAATAGAAAGCGAATCCCTTCTTCAAATTCACGATTTGACTTCTAAGCCTAAGAAATTAATTGAAAAGAGAGCTGATGATTTGTTGCAAACTGAGTCTTTCCCTAAATCACAAGCATTACTTGATGTGCCGGTTATAAACCATAACAGAAAATTATTAGCATTCTATTGTGACAAATGCATAAAATCAAAGCAATGCGTGTACAATTCTTGTAATCATAATGTTCCATATGCAAATATGTACTCAACCTGCGGATGTGAAAATCCCTATGATAACTTTAGACAATTAAAGGTAGAACATTGTCCCAATATAAATTATTCTGAGGTAGAAAGGAAACGTGTGCAATGTAGTGCTGGTAATTGTTGTGCAATGCCCGGAAAAACTTGTATCGATGTAGAAGCTGACGCAGAAAATTCAGATTCACTTACAGAAGTAGATGGAACAAGTGAAAAAAAATTTATTGTTACGAAACGTAGTATAAGTTTTAAAGAAGGTTGTTTTTACTGCTTTCTTTTATGGATTCCAATATTAATAATAATGTGGCTTTTTTATGTATTTATATTGAAAGTATACCTTGAATCTAAAGATAGTTCGACTAAGTCTCCACAAATATTGATCAGTAAAAATAATTCTTCTATGTATGCAATATCAATGGCTGATTTGGGGTTTTAAATGAAACAAAATATAAATCTTAAAAAACTAAAATGTTTTATTATTTATAAAAATATACTGGCGTTGAACATAGGATCATAAAAGTCACAAAGTCATAGGACCTTTACAATTTTTTTTTATGTAAGATACTTGTGGTCATTACGTGTAAATAAACTTTATTTTATTTATTACAGATATTAGATAAAAAAAGATGAGTTCAAGTTATAAAGAACACCGACCTAAATCGGCAAAAGCACATCCTCCTAAATGTCAGCCTACATACGTCGTAGCATTCTCTTTAAATGAAAATGAAGATACAATGAAAGCAGTAAATGATGACAAAAACCTTGATGCGACCATAACGTATTCAACAGTGGTATCAAGTGTTAGAGATCCAACAAATAATACTATAAGTAGCATAACTTCAATTTTGAATGAAATAATTGACAATATGACTGTTAGCAACGAGGATGACAAAATAAAACAGTCTGTAACCGAATACACTATTGAGAAAAACCTTGAAGAAAATCACCAATCAAACGTTTTATTTAACAGTAACCTCGGATTAGGGGATATTAGTTCATCGAACACAAGTACAGACACAATTCGCAATACATCTGATTCAAGTAATTTAACGATATGTAGTAATGTTGGATCTTTACCGACTGAAAACTCAAACACAACTCTAAAACATCAACAAAAACATGACGATTTATATTCTAATTTCATCATTCCTCTGACAAGTAAATGCACCATTTTTTCAGCTAAAAATAATGAGCAGCTGGAGGAAGTGAATAAAATTGCAAAAAACAGCAGTATTTCTTGTAATACAGCTGAAAGTTTAACAATAAACATACCAAGTGGCATTCATATTCAGGTTTCCAAATCTAAAAGTTCTTTAATACTAGATAACGTTATTACACCATACAAGACTGATTGTATAAACGTTGCCTTAGTGCAAATGGAGAGGAGTCCTATAGTTACTTGCAGCAAAGAAAAAATTAATTCTAAAGTTAATGAGAATAAATCAAATTCTCTTATATTACCAAAAAATATTCCCAATCCAACAACAGACTATAGTAAATCGTATCTGGTCTCTAAAATGTATAATGAAAATGAAAATAGTGAAACAACACTTGTAGGTTCTGTATTTTCTGGATTTTCGAGTAGTAATGATGAACGTTTACACAATACTGGATCAAGTATAAACAAGACTAATGATTCCATGTGCTCTTTGACATCACGTTCTCAATATTATTCCAGTACCGATGAAAAGCTAGAAGATTCTTCTGTAAAACCTAGTCCAATTTCCAATACCATACCTACGACCAGTGATGTAGAGTATGTAATAGACACAAATCACGTGATAATAGCAGATGACATGCGTAAGCTATATCCATTAAAAAGTAAAGGCGATGGTCAGCAGTTTATGAATAAATTTACAGAAAATTTAATTAAGAAGACCTTTGACATTAAAGATAATTTTCAAAAGAACGTGACCGTCACTTTACCGAATGAGTCTACTATTCAAGAAATACTGACACAGAGAGAAAATGTACAAAAGTTATCATGCTCCGAAGAGTCGAGAAATTTTCAGCCATTTCCTGATATGTGGGAAAAAATATCTTTAACACTTGATATAGCTATAAAAAGATTAGAGGAATCATTGAGTGACAAGATACTAAATGAACTGAAAACGACGTTGCATAAAATAGAACATTTTGCTAACCAAATTTCACTTCAGAAACCAAACGAATCTGGCGATGTAGATGCAATCGAGAAAGGAGAATCAAATAATGATGAAGGCATGCAATGTAATATTATACAAAGCTATGTGATAGACAATCTAATGATCAAACTGAGCGAAGAAGACCAATCAGAAGGGAGTGCTAGAACTAAGATCCTGAAAGTAAAACACCCAAAAATGTTAGCCGACACTTTTGAAGTTCTTAAAGCGTACAGTAAGCCCGTTTCTATACCAACTGGTGAAGGTGATTCCTTGAGGGTGTCGTCTGGAGAATCAGAAATATCTACGCAATCTCGAAGGCGGATACTCTTTCATGGCCCTTTGAGATTTTTAAGAGAAAATAGCGTTGTCCTTGGCAGTGTCCCAGCATTTTTTGTTTACATGTTGGTAATTTACGGTTTCGTTATGTTGGTTGTAAAAGTTTAATATAAATTCAAAAAGTTAAGTTTTGTTTTAATCTAATATATTGTAAACCTAGTTAAATTTTTAAGGGAAAAAATATTACTGACTAGCTGGCCTGGCGAACATCGTATCGCCTAACAGTCGATTCTTTATTTTTTTTAAATACTTATTCTGCTATTCGGGACCCAGTTTGCTAGTAAGATAAAAAAAAAGTTGATAAGTCAACAAATACATTATGCCAAAAAATAAAAATTTACCTTCCCGGAACCCCTACACACTAACATTTGAACTTTATGCTATGGTAATAAAGTCCAATGTGACTTTTACGTATTATTACGAATATTTTGTATGAGAATATAGAAAAGTGTTGTTTTTAGACTTTTTCACTCAATATTTTTAATTTTCGCTCCGTAAGAACCAACCTCGTACTTCAAGGAATATTATACGTTGTAACTACATAATACTCCTCCGGGTAAATAGGTAGCGCTAGTAATACTAATTACCTAGCTACCGTTGTCATTACAATTTTGTTTTATTGATACATTTCAGTAAACTTAAGCTGGAGGGGCACGTGAAATGAACACTTTATAATGTGAAGTTTGAATTTCTTTAATCTAATTTCATCATCATTTATAATTATTTTTATAAAACCTATCTGAAACTGAGATTTAAAACCTTAATCTAATATTGTTTAGCAATTCCTTTGGATTGTACGTTTTGTTCAGGTTAAGTTCCAAACAGCACATGAATTTGATTATTTAAAATCCCTCGTCAATCGAGTTATATAACCTAACTTTATATAAGTATAAATAGGGAACAGATTCTGAAACCTGAGCTCAAGAGAAGTAGCGCCACTTATCTTTTTTATATATAGGATCACCTTTTATATAGCAGCGTGACGCTGATTTTTCTGTTTTTTTTTTCGCAGCAGTTATAGTTGTTATTTTCATATATTAAAAAAAATACATAATGAAAAAATTAACTAAATATTATTATAGGCACTAGTAAAACTTTTGTTAGTTCACTCAACAGATAATTAAAAAAGGGCCGTTAACGTATGTAAATCGTTGACTGATGTAATACAGTGTAACGTAGCGTGTAATAGTATGTGCCCTTTTAAGAAGGTTAGTTCCGGCGGAAGATGTCGCTTTCTGACGTACCCATTGGGCACATTAAAGTAAAGCCACTGTAGCACGCCGAATAGCTGTCCTTGTCATGTATTATAATATATAGGGGAAAAGCCGGATAGTTGCCCCACTTTTCGAAAAAGCTTTATATTTTTTAAATATGAACTTGCTGAAAATTATTTAGTATGTATCTCGCAACATTGGTCTTTTATCTTCTATAAAAGCCTATTTTTGTATACATAATTAACAATGGTTTTGAATAAATACCGTTTTATTTCACCTCTCAGAAAAGGGATAGTTGCCTACTATGGCGGATAGTAGCCTAGCGTAGAAAATGCTTCGGGGGATACTTGCCTCGTGCGTTTTTATTTTGGATAGAAATAAATTTATATCAATTAGAGTAATCTTTATTATTTATTTAACGGTCTTTATAATTTACTGAGATATTTTATTAAGTACAATTTGAAATATTAAGAAACAACAGTAATTTTTCTCCTTTTTCACCGGAAGTAACTGATTTAACTGCTTTAACACCTTTCTTAGCTAATACTTTACCAATTTTACTATTGAGTTGGACACCGCTTTCATCCATGTTAAATATTTTATCTGGCTTATCCAGAAAATTATTCTCGGTTAAAATATGTGTCAAGAGTTTGAAAAAAATTTGCAACTTCTGTTCTGTTGAGACCCTTCGCTCTTTCAATTGATAAACCCTCAGCTTGTCTCAAAGTTATATCAGGATTTTAGCCATTGAGGTCCAGCCATTTTACTCTCATTAATAAAGTTGTGCTTTAATCCCAACTTTGTCTCAATTTTTCGAAGGCAAGTGTTAAGCTATCTTCTGTTGATGAGGCATTTTGCTTATCTATAATAAATATATAAAACTGTGAAGTAGATATATATTTAATTTACAACAAGTTAGAGACAAAGTAAATTCGAATAAACAGCAAAAAAATAAAATCCGTCTTTGCTTGTTAAGAAATGTTTAGTCACTCTAGGGGCAACTATCCGCGACAGTAAGCAGGGCGACTATCCTTTTTGATGCGGATACTTGCCCTTTTTATTTGCGAAATAAATAAAAATTATTTAGCAATAAAACATGATCAACAGTGTAATTTAAACTCTAATGCATGCAAAGAAACAAAAAGTTGACTGAAACCACGATCAGTAATAAAAATATTCAATAGAAATTACTTACCAATATAAATATAACGCCCGTCAAAGTTTCGGCGCGGAAGATTTTTGCTTATACGTACAAAACACTTGGGCCTATTCCGATGGCTTACGTGGCATTTAGGCCTGAGGGGCAGTCACTACTTATTGTAGTAAAGCGCCAATACAAATTATAATCTTAACATAGTTTTTTAAACACCGGGGCATGTATCCCACCGAGGCAACTATCCGGCTTTTACCCTATTAATACTAGCAGACAGTGGCGTAGCTACCAAGGGGCTAGGCGGGGCAGTGCCCCGAGGCCCTCAAGCTCAGGGGGGCCCTCGAATCCTCACCATTATGCCTAGGGAATTCCCCTAAATTCTTTCTGTAGGTTGGCAGTGTTGTCAATTTGACGGATAGTGATATGTGCATTTTATTATTCATCGATGTGCATTTTATTGTGAATTCGAGTAAAGATTTTTTTTGAGAACGGTTATAAAAATTCATGCTGTATCAGGTAAGTAAGCTAATGTCAATAAACTTTTTTATACTGGTCAATATAGTGGTTCAATTTTATTTCATTTTACCACTCATATTGATGTCCGTTAAAGTCAATAAATCGTGTCAAAACTAAAGATTTCGGCTACAGCTCATTGTATAACGCGAATTAGATAGCAATTGAAAACAAAACCGCATCAAGCCTGGATTTAAACGAAGTCATTGATACTTTTGCGAAAACTAAAGCTAGGAAAAAATTGTAAATATAATTGTTATTAAGGCAGTTGGTAGGCCCGAGCTTTATATAGTAAACCCTTGAATCTTCTGTATTTCATTTTATTCGCCAAACCTACACCAAGTATTAATTGTAATTTATGTTGTTACTGTTTAATATTTTTATTACCTGCCCTGCACAAAAAAGAGCTTAAGAAGCTTAGCATTTTTAAAGTATTTGTATATTTCATATTTTTATTTGATTAAACCTAATCAGTTTACATAGCAGTGGGCCCCCATTTTTTAATTTGCCCCAGGGCCCTTGGTCACCTAGCTACGCCACTGCTAGCAGACCGGCCAAGCGTTGCTGTGGCTAAGGTTTTTGTTATATTACATAGTAGCAAATTATTCAAGGGAAACGGTAGGAGAACACCAGTCATGGGGACTACCATGCTTTATTGGTGGCTATGCCATTAGATTGTAGCTTATGTGAAACGTTGGTACTTGCAACACAGCGCCATCTGTAAGAATTATGACTATCAAATAATAAACAAATATTCTGCAATAAAATAATATTGCAAAATTGAGATGTAAGCTATCCTATCTTTTAATTTAGATCAAACTGCACACGGTGTGCAAATTTGATTGATATCAGTTTGGTAGTTTAGGGAGTCCATAGCGGACAAACAACGTGACACGTTATTTATATATATTAAGATATATTTATTCTATATATACCGACTAACAAATCCGGACACATCTAAGAACGGACGTTTTGTATTCCCGATGCCACCGACACACGACACACCAAGATAGATGTGCCGGAAAAAATCTTAAACTTAATCTGATCCATTTTGTTGTATGCTATAAAGCTGACAACTGTTTGAACAAATATTTTTTTTTAACCTAGTCACAATGGTTTACTGACACGTTCGGGATAATCTGTCCGAGTATTAAAAGATGAAATTACCGCTAAAGAAAACCGGGTCACGGTTTGCTATAGCGGTAATAGCGTTCACATTTCATATTCACATTAAAAACGTATGCATTTAAAAGTGTTATTAATACTGAAATGCGGGAGTTAATTATTCATTAGTTCTTTAAAATGGAAACTGCGGAATACTCAAAGCTTTTAGTTTTCAGTAAATAAAATTCAGGTATTAATAAACAGTACCAAGTTTGTATATCTTTGAAGCAGTTATGCATGCAAAATTATTTAAAACATATAAAGAAAGGAGCAAGGAAGGGATCCAACGCGGCTGCGGGTGCCTGCATGTTGCACCGCGCTATATTCCAAAAATTGTTACGCCATGGCTATAAGAATATTTAATCACCTTCCTAGAAGTTATAGATCGCTGCCATGTAATGTTTTCAAGGGGAAGATAATTAGATTTTTAAAGTCAAGGTGCTTTTATAGCGTGAGCGAGTATTTAGACCATAAGTTTAACAATTATAAATGACTTAACTTCTACAATGGACACATAAAACTAATAATACAATAATATACATTGAAATAAATAACTAAACTTAAAATAAACTAAAATATATCATTAAAAGGAGTCCCTTTAGGCAAGGTTCCGAAGATACTGGCAGCGTTCCCCCTTTGAATTGCTAGACTAATTCTTTGTCCGAGGTAGCTGCCAGATCTTTGGTCTCCTGTGATGTCAACTAACCTTTTTGAAATTTCTTTAAAAAGCCTTAAAGTGCTAGGACCCCACGGACCAAGGGTCTCGACACCGAATGGGACAAAATCATATGCTGAGCCCAGACCCCTGTATTTGCATGCTTTATTTTTTTCAGCCGCTTCACAAGCCGCACCAGCTCTGTAGTTGGTTCCATGTAGATGGGAAGGGGCCAGCGTGTCTGAACAGGTTGCATCCCATACCAGTACCCGACCCATCTTCCATGGAATAAAACTCATACCGTCCGGTCTCTTGCCATCGTCTCTTGCAATACCACTCGGCTCAAGTAGACTTGGCACGTTGACGGTGGCAAGGGAACGGCGTATGATATCGTTAAAACTTAACTTAACTTCTTATTATGACATTATGTAAATGTTCTTATTATATGACATTGCAAAAAATTTATATGACATTTGCATGCCTATTTATATATGACTGATTGTGCGGATTTTTCTTGTTGTTCGATTTAATTGTACCACTATCTTAGAAAATAAACGATTTATTTATTTATTTAACATTAAGAGTATGTACATACTTGTCGAGTACTCCTTATAAGAGATTATACTTAGTCTGGCCAAAAATACTGTTACAGTTAAAGCATGACACGACGCCGGGTCATAAAGCTCGGTCTACGCAGACTTGGTTGGAAACGAACGTTTCGGATTTCATGAGACTGGCGGTCGACTCCCGATCTTAACCCGCTGGATTATGATTTATGGTCAGTTTTAAAGAGTACGGCTTTCTCTAAGCGCCATGATAATTTGGAGTCCCTAAAACAATGGCAGTGAAGAATTTTCCCATGGAAAGAGTGCGTGCTTCTATTGATAACAGCTGTGCGATTCTGTAACTCACACAGCGGTTTTCGCATCGGCGGTCGCTCTCAAATCAGTCGTGAAGCAGTCATTTTATGATTTGGCATTCTGATAAACAATAAACTACAAGCTCCCACCTTTTCAGAATGCCAAATCATAAAATGACTGCTTCACGACTGATTTGAGAGCGACCGCCGATGCGAAAACCGCTGTGTGAGTTCGAAAAGTTAATTACAGAATCGCAGGGCTGGCCTCAACCTCTATACATACGGACTGTATTGGAGCCAATGGAGACCACTTCCAATAAGCTATTTATATTTTAAATTGTTTTATATTTATGTATTAAACTGTACAAGTAATAAATGTATTTTTTTATTTGTTTCAGTATTTATGGCAAGACTAGGTATTTTATTTCTTCGTTGGCGTTCTGGTGAGCCTTTGATAGCGAACCTGGTGTGACAGATGACAAACCTTCTCTCTCGGCAAACCAACTCTTCATCTCTGAAGGTTTTGATCACATGCATTGAGTCAGTCCTTATACAGGACTGCATGCTTTCGATATTTTTCTAAAATTTTCCAGTCATTCTACACTGACACCAGTAGACGCCGTTATGTACTCTTCTGACGCACGGCGGAGTTTGAACAAATAAAGGACATACCTTTGCAATTTTGCGCACTTTCTTCGCCCAACGCTTTTTTCCTTCCGAGAAGTAACCACTTTCATCTTTAACCACTTTCTTTAAAACAAAATTTCCACTAACATTTCAAAACTCACATTACATATATTTACAAAAAATCTCAAACATCTTGTCATACTGTTCTATGGTGATACAGAAAATATTCTTATTGTGCAAAACTAATTTAATTATAAATTTGTGTTATGTAGAATTCATAAAGTGCAGTTAACATGTCAAAAGGAAGGACTGGCTGCCCACAACACAGGGAATCCTTGTGTGTTATTGTGTACAATAAAAAATTTCTTTCTTTCTTTCTTTTTTTATATTTCAGTCAAATACTCATCTTTCTCTTTTCATCACAGAGAGAAAAGAGATATAAGAATACTTATACTCGTAGCTAATACGGGAAAACATTGATTGAGTTTTATGACTACGGACGAAAGTTTATAAAGGTAATTTTAAAAAACGTGTTAGTATATGCGTACATACAATGTATAGTCTAAAACCAGTGTCTACAATACAAAACAATTCAAATTTGAGTAAAGCCACAAAAACTTTTCTTATTTATTGACTCCCTAATTTAAAAGCTCCGAAGCAATTAAAAGTTTACACCAGGTTTTCCGAGTTTGTTATTAGGTAACTTATTCTTAGTGTAAAATGATATTTTAGCGGAATAAACAAAAGTGTGAAATTTTAAAATACTAATAAGGCTTCTAAGTTTGTTTGAGTTTGACAACAATTGTAATTAATATAAAAAGATTGGCGATTTGCGTAAGACAAGAGGGATCACATTTTGAGGATTTATTTAATTAATTTAGAAAAAAATACCCACTAATGTTAGTTTGTATGATGTATGTATTTAATTTGATTAAAATGATTAATTTCACGCTGTTTCTTTCTTTTAAAATACTATGTTACTTAAAAAGAGTATTAGTTTTTGGCCATTTTTCGATTGGCATCATAAATAAACGATAAACATAAAAGTAGGAGTGTTTTTTTTGGTTCCCAGATGAGGCAAGTAATAAGTAGAAAATCTTTGAATGCAGAATTACTAACTTTTAAAAATAATATAAAGTCTTCTTTCAGTAAAATACCCTATCTACGATATTTAAGGTACTTTCCTTAATGTCTCATAATTTTGGGACGCCTTGTATATTATAATATATAATATATGAACACCAAGTCTCTGATTTTTTTAAATACACACAACAATTATAATTATTAAATTAAATTAATTAAATAAAATTAATATATATATAAATTATGCGTCTAGTCTAATATAATTTGCGTCATAGTCCGATTTATTTTATTTGTATTAATGTTCCTTAAACCCTAGGTACACACTGCATCGTATTAATTAATCAATTTCTTTATAGGCAGGTAAAAAGTGTTTGTTCCCTATTGAACCTACAGAGCTATTCCACCTGGGTCTAACTATTTTAAGTCGGAAGTCGACTCTAGCAACTCTGAGATACACGCGTTAAACGCTTATTATTATTATTTTAATTCGGGTTTGATTTTATTTGTTTAGTTTAGTTGAAAATGTCATTATTGAGCCGAGAAATATTCAGCTATTGTTGGCGTTACTGATTTGGAAATAGGTCACAAATATTGGTGGTTCTTCGTGATTGTCTATTTGTACTTAAGTTCGGCTGAGCCAAAACAGATTGACTGAGATTAATGTTGCTTACTTCCGAATATAGAACTGGGCCAAGCTCTTGACTACATTATATAAATAAAGGCGAAATTAGCTTTTGTAAAATAACAATTTAATTTATTAGAAATTATGAAAAGGTAAGGGGATTTACTATTACAGAGTACAGTAGTAGTAGCTCAGCTATCCGAATCAATCGATTTAGTGGTTGGATTGAAATTTGCCTTTAATAAACCAATTAAAAACTAGACATCTTTTTTTAAACTATCAAGTTTTGGTACAGCTGGACTTTTGCCATAAATTTAATAAAAATTATTCCTTGTAGGTACTGATATTACATATCGATATTCCAACTTACCGTAACTTTGTTTATCATGATCTTAACGAGGTTTAAGCTTTAGTTTTAGTTATTATTGATTTTTGTACATTGTGGTTGCATGTTTAATTTTTTCTCTTGCTAGCTTGCTTGCATGTTGTAATATAATTGATGTGTATGTGTATGTGTGTAAAATTTGTGATGTCTTATTTTCTTGCATAACTTTATGCTTACATATTGTTTTAGAACTTATAAATAAATAAATAGATAGATAAACCCATAATAATAGCTATGCAGTGTTTGCCTGGAAGAGATCGCTCGAAAGCGATAAGACCGCCAGTTGCCCTCCTTTTTCATTTAACTATGTTCAATTTTTATTATGTTAATACAACGAAGTATTAATAAATAAATAATATTAAAGCATTTAACTTATGGTGGACTCAATAATGCTTCTAGCATTACGAAAATAATAAATGAATAAACAATTATATTTATTTAAATAGAGCGCTTAAATTACCTGACGCCTTATCAATCTATGTAACAAGCGTTCAATTTGCATTACTGAATAACACGTACGTGTGGTTTTTAATAGAGCAAAAGTAGTCATGTACTAAATCATTTGTCACAGTTACAAATAATAGCTGTTATATTTCACAGTGAATGTTTTCATAACTCGCACAAAACTCCTTCACAAAAAAGCCCATCCTAAGGCTATTGTTCTATTTTCAAAAGTCTAGTTGAATAAGTTGTAAAAAGCCAAAAGTGGTTGGTAACTTATTAATTATGTTTTGTTTCCTGTGAGTATTCAAGTTGTTTTTATTTATATGCTTAATGTTCACACACTATGCTGAAGACCACAATTATTAGTAATCGGATTATGATTCGAAATTCGTTAAATAATTTAAAAGGACGATTCAGGGCAAATTTGCGTTAAATCATAGTTACACCAAAACTTTTACAAACTTATCGGATCTAAATAAAATGTTATAAATCACAGTGATTTTTAACGAATAGCAGTGACAAACCATTTGAAAGCATATGTAAATAGGTTAAAAGGATGCATGTTTTTCACGTTTCCTATAGTGTTTGCAATAGAATTGTTTGGTGTAAGATTTGAATTGAAGATTTGTTTTTGTAATGGCCTGTTCAACGTCCTATTTGTGGAATACTTGTAATTTTATTTTCGTTTGCGAAGGGTCATATAAGTTCAATAAGCATGCGCAAACAAAAAGTTGAATTTCAATGAAGATTTCAAAATGAGTTAATTAAAAAATATTATTTTTTTCTAAGGCCAGCTGTGTGTTGCAATCCAATACTAGTAATTGTTGTTTATATTATATAAATAACTACGGATTCAGACGGAACATCAGTTAGTAATTTAGACTACGGCTTCGGCGGTCCATCTTCGGTATAATTTGCAGTATGATCTGCCCATTGTATTTCAGTTTCAAGGCGTCGGTTAACGGGTCTTTCACCTCAGTTTTTGCCCCGATCTGGTCACTTCGTATTTTGTATTAACTAAAGTATCAGTAGTTTTTGTTTTGATAGGTCAAGATTAAAATGCGAAGATAATATAATTTAAATATGGTATGTGCCCACTGAAAATCAGTGTTGCAGGTGACTGCAACTTAAAGCTGATTTAGGCCCATGATTGATTAAAGTGATTGTTTTTCTGTATGTATGCTATTCAAATATATATTTTTGAAGTTATACTTCTTTAGGCGCGTTATGAAAAATAGATGAGAGTGAAATTTTACGATGCGCGCGCACTGTGACACAAAATTATCAGAATGAAGTTGCCCACGGAAGATGCTACGGCATTGGACATAATTTAAAAACAACATTCGAATAATAATAGAATTTATGTTACACGTAATGTAAGAGAATAATAATAAATATTTATTTATTTAATTTTTCAAACTGAACTTTATTGACTATAATGACTCCTTTTCCAGTCTTTGATTATTTAATTGTAATTAATTATTTGCATGCAATCAAAAACTATTTTTAATAACGACAAAGAAGTATAACTCCTTACGCGCGTACAAAAGTACACGCACCCTTTTTTTTTATAAAACCTATCACCCTTATAACATTATTTATGAACACGATTTGCAACCTCAAATTTTTACATAAAAGAGGAGTCATGGAAATAAGCTCACCAAACAAATTATATGGTTTAACTATGCGATTAAACAAAGCAAAACATCTTCCGCGATCGAGAAGAATCGATAAATAAAAGTCAGTCAGGCGATATACAGAGTGTGACACCTGACCGGCTCAGTAATTACTCTCTTCTGACAAGCAGGAAAATGGAATAAAGGTAAATCTTTAGCTTTTTCGACGCCTTTGCGTCACGAAGCTGTTTATTTTGACTGTTAGTTTCACCCACATGATACAACATTCATGTTATATAATTACTTCATAAAGTTATTAAAACTTTGCGTATAAATAGTAATATGAGGAATAGGTTAGATATAAATTCTTTGACCGAACGTTAAATACCTCAGTAATTTATGAAGAATTTTTTGTTTCGAGTTACAATCTTTTAGATATATTGGGTTACCTTTGTGATTGTGGCCACAGATTTATGTATCTTTTTCCTAATTATTTGCTTCTATTCTACTAGGTTATCAGACTTCTCCGAGTCTCATATTCCAGTTTTTGACGTGACAACGTCTTATAATTCGATGGAGCCGGCTGCACGCACGAAAAAACATGTCTCATGCGGCGTTACCTTGCTCTGAGGCGTTCCATTTAAAATTGACATAATTGTATTTAAGCGTACAAATAAATGTAACTTGATCAATTCAATTGTGATTTCCATTTACCTCCTTCGCTATATCCATACAAAATACCTATCAACCAAATACATTTTTTTTTTGTTTTTTTGAAAAATGCAACCATCCCATCAATATTTTTTATGACGTTGTCACGTTCAACTATCGTCAGTAAACCGACTTTACAGACAACCGATTTTTTTTATATTAAAAGCCGGCCTCACGATGTTTTCACCGTATGAGCGAGCGTCCAATGCGCACATAGATAGAAAAGTACATTGATGCACAGCCAGTGTAAAGCCGCGTATCGACTACGCGCTCCAAGAAGGCGAACATTGGCGCGCGCTCCAGCCGCGCGCAATGGATACCACTTTGGAACGCGCGCCAATGTGTTCGTTGGAGCGCCCGAACGTGGAGCGGTCCGTTCCGACGGGTGTCGGTTTTTTACCACGCATCAATCGTGGCGCGCGCGCCAGTTGGGACGGACATATCGTATTTTTGTGTTTGTTGCGCTCCCAATTATGGATAACCAAAGTTGCCGTAAATTAATACAACTGTATGGTACAAAAGATCTACTGTGGAATAGCAAAAGTTCTTCGTATCATAATAAATCGCTTAGAGAAGATGCTTGGAGAGAAATCAGTAGTGAAATGGGAGTCCCTATGCCGGAATTAAAGAAAAAAATGACTATGCTCCTATCATTGTACAGAAGAGAAAAATTTATAGTATCTAAAAGCCAAGCTGACTGGCTTCCATGACGAAGGGTCGAACACTGGAACAGTTGCCACGCGCGCCAGGCGCGCTTAGTTGATATACTTCAAATATTTGGAACGCGTTTCACGGAACGCACTCTCGGAGCGGTCATTCATGGCGCGCGCGCCGGGAGCGCGTAATCGATACCCAGCTTTAGAACCTACGTGATTAGGGGTGAGAGTCGCACGCTAAAGCCACTAGGCCATCACTACTACTTAAACACATTTCACAACACACACATGTAATCACCAAGGAGTTTATTGAATGTCAAATTATTATATTATTATTATATAACAATAAAACCAATCTTAAATATAATAACTAAAATATATTATTAAAAGAAGTCCCTTTAGGCAAGGTTCCGATGATACTAGCAGCGTTCCCCCTTTGAATAGCTAGACTAAATCTTTGTCCGAGGTCTCGGTCTGTGATGTCAACTAACCTTTTTGCTATTTCCTTAAGCACCAAGGTGTATTTGATGTTGGCAATATTCTAAACTGTGTTTTTTGTAATACTGTTAGTCTAGTATCACAGGACAACATCTATACTATACAACTATAACGTGAGTCATGGTACAAAACGAAGGAAGTTTATTCGCTGAACTAGTGAGTGGCTACTTGACACGTATTCGCTCAAGAAACCGGTTAGAGCCATTTTGCAAACCTCTTAACTCGTTTAAGCTGGGCCTGATTTTGTTCCTCCTTGTTAGTTCCATAGTTCATTCATTCCAAGGCTTTAACGAGAGAGAGTTTTGCTGCCATTCATACGTACCCGTTCTATCCCGGTTGTTTTTTATTAATGTAAATTTTTTTAAGATACTCGTAAGTCTTTTATGTTGCATTCATTTCTTTTTTTTATGACTCTGGCACGATTTGTGCATTAGCCAGCGTCAAGTATAGGATTTTTTATAATTCGTGCTTGTCTTTAGAAATTCGACAGTGTCCTCCGGTTTAGGCACTCACCCGGTACCGCACTACTCTCCCAAAGGCCAAGAACAAATTTAAATTAATTTAAAACTTGCCCTCGAACCGGGAATCGAACCCGGTACCCCTCACCTAGCTGCCACTTAATAAGACCGCTGTTGCATTCATTTTTTTTCAGTTGTTTATATAAAAACATTTTTTAATTTGGTCTTTTCACCCTAGTCTTTGTATGCTACGATAAATAAAAGTTGTCTATTTCAATTAATTTAGCTTATATATTATTTTATTTAAGCCTGGTTTGTTAAATAATTCGTAGGAATTTCAGATAATTTAAACAAAATAAGTATAAAAAATTAGTAAAATGTTTAGGAAAAATATTTAAAATCAATTCGAAAATTATTTTATGTTCATGATTAATGGTTGGACATCATCTTAATTATATTCCTTTTGTCGAAAATTTTTAATTACCTGTAAAAAGTGTCTTTGATATAATACAATAATACTAGTTTCGAGCGTTCGACAAAATAATCAAATTATTTCGGCCTTATTATAAAATATGGATAAAAGTTGGTACTGAGGTTGTTGCGGTGGTTACGATGTTATAAAAATTGTAACCATGGCAACAAACAGCATACTATCTACGGTTTATTATAAGGCCATTTTTTTAAATATTACTGTAGAAATCTTGAGTCTAAACATGTTAATTGTACAAATTGGAAATTTTGTGTACCTAGAAACCCCAAATTTCCAGGGACATAATATTGTTTACGGTATAATTCAATAGACACACTAATGAAGCTCCCCAGATCTCAAGTTTCCTATTACTCCTCCTTTAACTACTTATAAACTCGATTTGATATTGTGATTATGAAATTATAAATAAACTTAAGCCTCTAAGTGGGGTTTTGTGAGCCTTTGTATCGTATCGATTACAATACTTCGTCCATTATATTTTTTTATCATGAAACACGCCTTAAAATTATGTTCAGTACAGAATAAATTATCATAATTAATTAAACTATAAAACAAATTGACCAATAAAATACAATTTAATGTCTATCTTAATGACAATAAATTTGAAAGATTTTATGGACGGGTTCGCGCCGTGATCGGATTCTCGAAAAATTATTTTTAAAAACCTGTTAGCTTTAACAAGATCGAACCGCCATTTAATTATTTTCATCGGCTTCCTTACTGACAGCCACAGCTTACGAACTATTAGCTATATTTTACATTTTTAAAAACTTTGTGAACAGGAAGGTTGATAATGTTTTTGCCTATATTGAAAAATACAAGGAAATATCTCCTTACATTATGAAATTTTGCTATTATCTAGACTCCAGTTAATAAGCCGAAATAATAAAATGGCAATAAATCCAAAAAAATACGTTATATAAAAATAAATTGACGAATTATTTGGTCGAAAGTTTCTTTCTATGTTTTAGTGACCCATATTAATATATATTCAGAGGAATGTTGGCCGAGTGGCTTAATAGGACTCTCGTCCCTAAGGTACGAATCGCAATGGACTTTCTATGTATGCATTTGACACTCCCTCCGGTGAAGAAAACATCGTGAGGACACCCTCATGCTTTAGCCATTCAGGCACACAAGGCTGATCAACTTGCCTATTGCAAAAACGATCACGAATTGGATATAGAAATCTGAGGCCCATACTTAAAAGGTTGTAGCGTACTTCATCATAAATATACCGTACCAATCAAAGACACATTCCGTGAGGCTTATAATAATTTGATTCGAATTCGGATTGGCATAAAATAAATTTTCATGTTTTTCTTATTTTATATAATTGACCTTTATATGTTACATCTCATAATTATATCAAATGACCTAATGTTATTATAACTTAAAAATTTATATAAAATATACTAGCGGACCCGACAGACGTTGTCCTGCATGATATTTAAAGCGATTAGGATATTAAACAAAGTATGAAAGTACCGACTGCAGTACCATCTGCCGGGGTGATTTATGAATCTAAACGCATACAAAAAAATCATTCAAATCGGTCCAGCCGTTGAAGAGCAGTTCAGTACACACGTACAGTAGAATTATATAAATATATATAAGCTATCCTATCTTTTAAGTTAGATCAAACTGCACATGGTGTGCAAATTTGATTGGAATCGGTTAAGTAGTTCAGGAGTCCATAGCGGACAAACTACGTGACGCGTAATTTATATATATTAAGATATAGCTGTAGTTTTTTGATAATCAATAAATAAAATAATACTCCTTAAATACCTTAACACAATTTGAGAGTGAGATAGAGATTCATGAATGGGGACTTGAGAGTTACTACACACTTCAGAGACTGTGGCAACCCCGGGGCAGAAATAAAAATTCAAATATAAACATTTGAAGGCTAAGTAGAAACAGACAAAAGAATGTCGTAAATGGCTAATAGTCCGGTCTATTTAAGCCTAAAATCAGGAGGAAGGTTACATAAATTCCCATAAAGCTGAATATTGGCATAGTTGTTCAAAACATCATTATAAAGAAAATCTCATAAGTCCTCATCGTTCCGAGGTGTGCTAAAAATTTGGCACGGGGTCAAAGGTCAAAAAAATGAGTTTTTTGCGATTTTTAGCGAAACGGTGAGTTTTTTCGCAAAATTACCCCAGTACAAAATTGTAGATCACAAAATTCTCTACAAAAAATATATTAATAATTTTTTTCCTAAAAGCCACCATTTTGGAGATATAACGTTCCGAAAAGTTGGATCAGTCGTAATCCCTCTATTTTGCACACGTACGCCACATATGAAAGTCACTAAAGGTGTAATAGAACTAAAATAAGTTCGCTATTATTTATTGTAACTTGCTTATGTAAAATATAAGTTAAACTACGAGAATCTCAGGTATAATGAAACCCCGTTCCTAAATTTGTACGTCAGTATAACCTTGGGATAACATCTGTCTTTTATTCTATTGTCCGCGTGGCTAGGGTCGTATACCTGCTTTATGTTGGCATGCCCAATATATGAAATACATACCGTTATTCTTGAGCGCCACTGCGTAGGGAAAACATGTGCTTATCTTAACCTATCTTTTAACCTATTTTGTGCGTTTTAGATTTTTATAAGAAAAATGTCAGAATATTGTTTTATTTGTACTCATCTTTTAACTGAAAGTGAAACTGTAACTGTTGATCGTGGTATGAAGACACTGATTAATGCAAGTGCTGAAAGAGATGATGGATACTCGGAATTTCTTAAAAAACAAAAATCTGTGACAATACATAGCAACTGTCGTAAAATTTATACGCGGAAGTGTTCTATTGCTGCTGCCATCAAAAGAAAACGCGAAGAACAAGAAGCTAACACATCTACAGGATCTACAGTAAGTAGTCCTCCTCGTACTAGATCCCGTTCAAGTGATTCAGCTTTTTGTTTTAAAAAACTATGTTTATTTTGTGGCAATAAATTGAATGAAGAGTTGCAGAGAAAAAAATCCTTAGATCGTCGCAGTAAAATTTGTCAAGTAAGTACACTCCAATTCAAACATTCAATTTTGGAAGTAGCACGAACTCGTTCCGATGCTATATCGAAAGCTGTTGTTGCTCGAATCGAATTTGACTATGATTTAGTTGCTGCTGAAGCAAAGTATCACCAAGAATGTTATACTTCTTTTTTGAAACCGACTACTGGCGGTACAGTTGGTCGTCCTAAAGATGAAGCAACAGATCTGGCAATGCAGGAAATATTTACATACATTGAGAGTAGCAATGACTGTCAGTTTACTTTGGCTGAGTTAAAAGATGTTAGCAAAATTTTAACTTTAGATAACAGGACTATTAAGCTGCGACTTAAACTGAAATATGGCGATAAAATTATTATCACTGAAAAACCGGGAGCGAAAAAACAGTCACCATGAAATTTTAAATCAATCTTGGTCCGAAAATAAAAAAATTAATAAACAAGAAGAACGATTAAATTTATTTTTTTAAACCCGGAAAAGCCCAAAATCAATCGGAAATATATTCATCAAACAGTTTATCCAATTTTCCTAAATGTCAAAATCATGTATTGTTTCTACACGCAATAACTGGCTGCGATACGACATCTGCTTTTTACAGGAGAGGAAAAACAACAGTTTTCAAAATGTTTGAAAAAAAAGATTTACTACAATGTGCTGAAGTTTTTAAAAATAGTAATTCAACTCAACAACATGTTATCACCAACGGAGTTCAATTTCTTCTTGCTATGTACGGAGCCCCCAAAAAAACCACTTGCTTAGATAAGTTGCGATACACATCTTTCGTGAAAAATACGCGTAATAAAAAACAAGTCAACTTAGCTTCTCTTCCTCCAACCTCAGTAGCTGCTCATCAACATCTGTTTCGGGTATATTACCAAGTTCAAGTGTGGCTTGGTAATCAGCTGGACCCTAAAGACTGGGGTTGGAAGTTGATCGACAATACACTAGAGCCAGTTCAAACTTTACTTCCACCAGCACCTGAGAAACTTCTCAACACAATATTTTGCAACTGCAAGAAAGGGTGTAGTGCAAAATGTGGTTGCAGAAAAGTTGGACTGTTTTGTTCCCTGGCATGCACACACTGTCAAGGCCGATCATGCTCGAATGTTGAGTCACCAACTCTTGAAGATTCGTTTGATACCGATCAGGAATCGCTATTGGGGCAGTTTACGTGTGAAATAGAACAAGAAGAAGAAGAAGAACAAGAGGATGAACAGGAAGAAGAAGGAGAAGAAGATCAAGAAGAAGAAGAAACAGAAATCTTGGACAGTTATGAATCAGACGACTAACTTTTTATTTTAAGTATTTTATTTAATTACACCGCCGTTGTTTTTGCCCACTATAATATATAATATTATTTTGCAATAGTTTTAAAACATATAAAATCTCAGCAGACCCGTGGAATAGGCCTACTGGGGAAACCACGTTAAAAAAAACGCGCTTTGTACACTACCTCATAGGTGGCGTGGAAACGTGTGCAAAATAGAGGGATTACGACTGATCCAACTTTTCGGAACGTTATATCTCCAAAATGGTGGCTTTTAGGAAAAAAATTATTGATATATTTTTTGTAGGGAATTTTGTGATCTACAATTTTGTACTGGGGTAATTTTGCGAAAAAACTCACCGTTTCGCTAAAAATCGCAAAAAACTCATTTTTTTGACCTTTGACCCCGTGCCAAATTTTTAGCACACCTCGGAACGATGAGGACTTTTGAGATTTTCTTTATAATGATGTTTTGAACAACTATGCCAATATTCAGCTTTATGGGAATTTATGTAAACTTGAATGTGTAAATAGACCGGACTATAAAGGTAGTTGTATAAGTGTTTCGGATACTTCGTTGAGAATTAAATGAAAGGACATTTTAAAGTTTTTTCATTGAATTGTTTCACGAAGTTTTCATTGAATTGTAAGTAAAACTTGTGAAACGTAAATAATATTTTGTATTACGCCAAGTAATAGAGCAGTGTTGGCCTAGTGGCTTCAGCGTGCGACTCTCATACCTGAGGTCGTCGGTTCGATCCGCGGCGCGCACCAATGGACTTTCTTTCTATGTGCGCATTTAACATTTGCTCGAACGAAAAAGAAAAACATCGTGAGGAAACCGACATGTCGTAGACCCAAAAAGTCGACGGCGTGTGTCAGGCACTGGAGGCTGATCACCTACTTGCCTATTAGATTTAAAAATTATCATTAAACAGATTCATAAACCTGAGGCCAAGACTTAAAGATCTTGACCGATTCTCATGAAATTTTGTGTAAATATTGGGTATGTCTGAGAATCGGACAACATCTATAATATACGTATAATATATTCACAATTTTATAGGGTTCATATGTGCCCGCCAACCTTAAACAATAATTGATTTCGCTGGAATTCAAATATAGCTATATTATGTGTGTTACCACTAAGCCATAGAATCTTAAGTATGCTAACAATTATTACAGTATGTGTATGTCAAAGACATACATTTTTGTTCAATGTACTCAAATACTTATTCAACTTCAATAATTAATATTGAAAATATACCGTCAAAAATAAGATTTAACTTATTAAAACAATAAAAACGAAAATCCATAATCTTGATCTACTTAACAGTCTGTCGCCAAACATTTGGGAAAGAAGTTTTGAACTTTCCAAAGTCTTTAAACTTGTCAACTCCACAAATAAACTTTTTGGCTTCGAGAAAGCGATTCTTTTAAAAAAGATAATAGATGTTAAATCGTAAAATTACGTAGAAATCTCTCAATGATACTTATATTATAATATTTAAATTAAGGAAACTGTTCTATTGCAGTTACGGATAGGTCTCAACTAAATATTAATAATTATATTAATAATATCAAATGAGATTTAATATTAATATAATTTTTACCGGATTGATTAAAAATTGTTTTATTATTAAATGTGTGAAAGTTATGTCAATAAAAGACAATATCAAATGAGATTTTTACCGTAACAGCATGCTGGCAGAAATAGCAGGAAGGCTAGAGGCCTAGGCTGGCCCTTTCATGGTTTATTGCAATGGACTGCATGGCCCGGGCCTACACGGTAAAAATGTGTTTGTGGTTTTGTTGATGTGTGCGGGGGTTTGTTTTAAGTTTTGACGGGACAACGTCTTCTGCACGCACGAAAAAACATGACGCATGCGGCGTTACCTCGCTCTGAGGCGTTCCAATTAAGGCTTGAAGAGCAAGCGAGAGCGCGGAACGAGCGACAAAGAGACACAATCGGCCTCCACGTTCGGCGGCGTTCGTTCGTTAAAAAAATTCCTTAATTGTATTTATGCGAACAAATAAATGTAGCTTGATCAATTCAATTGTGATTTCCATTCACCTCCTCTATATCCATACAAAATATCTATAAAACAAATAAAATTACAATTTTCTTTTGAAAAATGCAACCATTCCATCAGTATTTTCTTAATATGACGTTGTCACGTTCAACTATCGTCAGTAAACCGACTTTACAGACAACCGATTTTTATGACTGAATAATTGAATATGCCTTAAAGCAAACCTACTAATACAATATTTAGGACAATATTGTAACTAACACAGTAATAACCATATGGACTTATGATTAGAAATTATTATGTACGCTAGAAACTGGTACACAGCAAAACTTCGCTACAAATGAAAGGAGGTAATGTTGAGTAATTTTTATCCAGCTATTGGGCCAAACACAAGCCCTGAATAATTGTCGCCACACGTCATACTTATAATTCTTATAACGGACCACCCAGTCGGATCATTAGTGTTTTTGTAACACTTGTCGGTATAAATTGCTTTCGGAGCCATCCATCATTCGCACGTGTTACTGAATGAGATCACGTACGTGTTAAAATTAAAAATGCTTTACTATATATAATAATTAGACTTTCTACAATATGAACCATTAAGTGAGTGCAATATATTTGGTTCTGAAAAATTGCGCTGGTCAGTGGTCACACACGATAGAGTGTTAAGAGAAGTTGTTCGGTCTAATATCTGCAGCTGAGTTTTATTATCGGACGTCAAGGCACAATACAAAATACCATCCGTATCACCTCGACGCGGACGTCCGTCGTTCCACAACTGAGCGTTTTCTAAGACAGTTTTTACCGCGAACCACCACTATGTGGAACAGCGGCCCACTGAAGTATTTCCGAACCTATTCGACTTAGGGAACAAGAAAAGAGTGTACCAGTTATTGAAAGGCCAGCAACGCACTTGCGAGCCGTCTGGCAGTGTGAGGGTCCATGGGAGGCGGTATCACTTAACATCAGGTGAGCCTCCTGCCCGTTTGCCTCCTATTACATAAAAAAAGAAGATTATCACTGTCTTAACCGTATATTTTGAACTTGCTACTCCAAAATATTATTACCTGCACTAATTAATTGATTGTTTTATATAATTAACTGTTCTTGACATGTGTCAAAGACAACAAAATCTTTTATAATATTAGTAACAACAGTTTGACATAGTCAAAGTTCTATATTTGACGTAATAACTTTCGGGATACAAATAAAGTACCTCCAGCCGTATTACAGCGGTATAAAGGTTCTGTATTGCTTTTTTAACTTGAATAAAAATCATTTACTTTCCTTTTATAATTCTATTAAAATTACTATAATTAGTAATATAGTTTTATTATATAACAACTATTGTAATACTAACAATAACACAATAACTAACCTTAAAATTTTTTTAACAACAAAGTAACAATATAAATAATTAAAAAAAAAATTAAAATAAAAAAAAATTAAAAAGTTTGGTCCCTGTGGCAGTGTACCTTTAACGCTGGCAGCATTTCCTCGCTGTATCGCGATACTTATTCGTTGAGCCAGAAAAGTGCCAGCTCTGGGTCACCGGTACTATCTACTAGGCGCCAACTTAAATCTTTAATAGTCAAGGGTCTCTACTCCAAAGGGAACAAACATTACACTAGAAGCTAGCATGTTATTTGGTTGATTCTTCATTTATTCCTAATTGTTTAGGACCTTGATTGAAATATTCCTCCAGGGTAAGCCAGCTATTTTGATATGGTCATCCCATCGCATTTATGATATAAGCCAATTGCCGACTTTATATCTTCCATTTGGAAACCTTATAGTTTAGAATAGAAAAGCTTTTTCCTGCTTTCCACAAACATAAACAATTTTACGTTTAATAAGCAATTACATAATATCAAGATATAAAATTTGTATATTCTTCATACGATCTACTAAAAATTCAATCTAGTCAGAGCGAACTTTGCCAAAGTGTTATTTTAACTGCGCAAGATAATACAAGTTTATTTGAATACACGCCAAAGTATAGTAAGATATTGCTTCCGCTATCAGAATAAGCCAAATCTTTATTTTTATTTAAACCAGTTTAAGTAGACCTTACGATTGTAACTCGGCACATTTGTTAATAGATCAAGTTTATGTGGTTACTTTTAGGTATGTTTATAATTATAAAAGTAAGACGTAAAGTATTTCAACGTTTAGGAATAACAAATATACGTTCTTATTTCAAACTTATTTATAACTTCAAATTGAAAGTTGTAAGACGTTAGTTACTTGAGTGTTTAGATTGTTTAAAAACTGCCCGACTTCTCACTATTGTATCCGTAACCATAACAAATTATATACCTAAACCTTCCTCAAGAATCTCTCTATCTATTGGTGATAGATAGAGAGTTTATTGAAAAGAGACAGATGCTGCGTAGGACTTTGTATTAGTAAAGGACAAAGTTGAAATGACTTGAAACAGTGGCGCTACAACTCTTTATTTTGCCTCAATATTCTGCATATGTTTTCTTTATTGTCAATTTGGTGCAGGCCTCCTATGCCTGACATGGTGTTTAGGTGATAATCATGTCGTATATATGTACGCATAAAATAAATAGTCTTAGGTGCACAGTTGTGTTTTTAGAGTCTCGAGATTAGGCCATCACTGTTTCGATATCCGTTAGGTTTTTAATACTAGATATTGTTCACTTAAAGAGGATAAAATACTCGATTTTTTCTTCGAGTAGGAGTCTAATAGTTGAAGCATCTTGATCAAACTCAAGAGGTCATGAATAAATTTTCTTTGTGTACGCGAAATTCACTAAATAGCTATCAAAACAAAATACTGTGATAATAAATGCAAGTTTTAATTTTAACTACAGGATGCGATAAGCTCTGTTCTGACGTTATCTGATTACCCATGTTTATTAATTACAAAAACGGTCAAGTGAATACCGATATTATAAAGTTCGGTTCTGTAGCTTTAAAGGATAACATATGACAAGTAATTTCAAAATGCAGATGTACAAATACTGGATAAGCAAATAAATACATATCACAAAAAATTAATTGTATAAATAATTTATTTATATTATCACGTGTTTACCAAAGTGATAGGCAGAGACCACGGATTTCTTGCTATTTCTTCCTGGATTTGGTCCAGGTATGTACCATAAGGCCTAAGCAACCCGATTTCACCACCCACACCATTGCCTTATATATATATATATCCTAATAAAAATAGAAAAATAATAAATTAATACAGCAAAGTTCAATTTCTTTGATTCATGAAGAACTTCTTTCCTTACTTGATTTGCCTGAAAGAAATCGCTTGTTAGCAATAAGGCTGTCCGTTGTCTTTTAACTTATATAACTTGTTTTTTAATATGTATGTTTAAGGTAACGAAGTTGAAATAAATAAATGAATGTCATGTACATTACAACCTGTAAAAATCTCACTGAAGTTTACGGTTGTATTTTATTGTTTATATTAATTATAAAACGTGACCAAACTGTGTTTGTTACCATGATTACCATTCTTTGGTAACTATAGTAACAAAAAAATAGCGTTAGATAAATTTTCTCTAGTGAGTAAATTTTAATATTATAATTTTAAGTCAACATTTTTATAAGTCTAATACACAAAGGAATCCTAAAAAACAGGTAATCCTTCGTTACGCCGCGCTAGCCGCTCTTACATTAACAACACATGATTACACTACTTTGTGGAGGCTGTATTTATTTATACAACTTTATAGATCTGGATAATGGTCCAGTCTAACTCGTCGTGGTTGTAAAGACTCTTTAAATATTCATTCGTTTACTTCAGAGCTAAGTCCGAAATATGTGCGAATTGGAAGGAAGGCTGCTCCTTCTTGCCTAAAAGTGGGCAGGGACAAATACGATATAAAAATATTATTTAATTGTCACCATTTATGGGTGAAGAGGTACACAACATTATTTTGCAACTAGCGTAAACTAATACGTGTAGGCGCATTCGCTACAATTTTTTTAGTTTCCGAGCCGTCTTTACATTTATTCAGATATCATTGCCAATTTCTCTATTGCTGTTCGGTTCTGTAGATCTCAAATAGTCAGTGCAATGTTAGGTCTGACATTGGCCCTTACGGTTTAAATCTTAATACAAAAAATGCAGCGGAACAAAATAAAGATAGACAGAAATGTATCCCAAAGGGATGATAGTGCTTCATGTATGTTGATAATAAGTATGAAAAAAATTATAAAAAAACAAGGAACCTTATCAATAACTCTTTTTTTTAAATAAAAATACAGAAATTTATTTGACGATGGATCACAAATTGGTCACAATTTCACCCTCCACCGAAACATTATCATTCTTTACAATACAAAAACAAATAAAAATTATGATGACACATTACGTATACATACATATTAAACAAACTTGAATGAACTACTAAATTAAACAGAATTGATATAATCTGAAATTGATTCACGATGAGCGACTTTAAGTAACATATTAAATGTCAATTAAATCTGCCAAATATGTATGGTTAATTTAAAACTGTTAATATAGAGTGATACTAACGCTGTTACCTCACTGCTCCTTTGTGTAAGTTACGGGTAAACATTAGTAATCAAAATCACACAATTACTTTAGCCACCGCAGGTGTTAATAGTGTTTCGTATAAACAAATAAATAACGTTTATTTATTAATTAAAAAAACTTAACCAACAGGCTTTAGCATGAAATTTTACATCAGGAAACAAATTAAAATAACAATAAAAAATAATTGCACGCCTTTTAACGGGCAAACACAGCAATTTTTAACTTAATAACTTTAACCAACCTTTAGAATTATATCAATATTAAAATTTTAGTACTCATGGTTATTTTTTATAACAGTAGTTTCAAAAATTTAAGGACAGCAGAAAATAATAATTAAATCAAAATATGTTAACGAAACTAGTTACTACGTTAACGATAAAGTGATCATCAAACGTTTACGTTCAAACGATATGACCGGAGCTGGCCATTTTATGAAACACTCAATTCGTGACTGACCACCCAAGTTCTACAATCTATGACAATGTTCCACGGCTACAACCTTTGTATTTGAAATACTTTACATGAAGAATTGATGATTAAATATAATTGTAAAATAGCTTTGTTATTTATTATCATTATTATTTTTTTATAAAATAGGGGGGCAAACGAGCTTGCGGGACGACCAAAAAGGGCAGTCTGCGCAGCCCATAGACACCCATGTTAGTGGGTGCGTTGCCGGCCTTTATTAGATGCTACCTGGTCAATGGCGAAAATTGTTATATTTTGTTACGATGATTGTTTGTCTGAAACCTAGTTTCTGATCGTTTCAACAGAGGGTTTATCACATATTAGAAAATTTTAATTTGCATAAAATTATCCTCGTTTTCAGGAGGCTGAAACATTTTTTTTTTCAGGCTGTTTCAGAGCAAGTGTAGTTAAGTTCAGTTTTGAGAAAACTCTTTTGCTGACGTTTTCAGAACTGGTTATACCCCTTTGATGAAGGAATATTCTAGAGTGAACTTTCTAGGTGTAAGATGGACGGAATGATACGCGCGATAAGATGGAAGACGCGATACGCTTCCCGAAGCCAGACTGAACATTCTAGAACGACGTACGACAAGGACAGAGCTATTTTTAAAAGAGATAAAGAGTACGTACGTTGTAGAAAGGTGCGATAAGGACAAAACACTGGCTACTCTATACCACTTGTGCCTAGAAAGTTCTCGAAAATTGTTTTGAGTGTAATTAAATTCCTCGCTGATTATTTTAAAATAAACTCTTGAAGAGATTTATGCGATCCTCGTAACAATATTTATTAAAACAAGTATACAACACAATAGAATTGCAAACCATAAAAAATGTGTTGGCCTAGTGGCTTCAGCGTGCGACTGTCATACCTGAGGTCGTAGGTTCGATCCCCGGCTGTGCACCAATGGAATTTCTTTCTACGTGCGCATTTAACATTTGCTCGAACGGTGAAGGAAAACATCGTGAGGAAACCGAAATGTCTTAGACCCAAAAGTCGACGGCGTGTGTCAGGCACTGGAGGCTGATCACCTACTTGCCTAGTATATTTAAAAATGATCATGAAACAGACTCAGAAATCTGAGGCCAAGACCTAGAGGCTGTAGCGCCACTGATTTTTAATTGCAAAACATACCCAAGCATTTTCAATCGAACTACTTTTAATAAACTATTTTGCACAACCCCGATGAGTAAACTATTCACAAAATGCTTGTAAATACACTAAAAACATTGGAGCGAAGCGTACATTAAAAATTCTATTTCACGGCATAGATTGGTTTTCGGCGGGTTTTGTTTTGGTTATACAGGGCGTACGTTATATATACAGCTCTGAATAGTTTCGGTTTTCGTGTCAGTGGGAGCTCCAGTTTCAAATGTTTCAATATTTCAACTGAAACTTGGGCGCGTTTCAAAGGAGTTGTTACAATGGCTATGACGTCATTTTACTGTGTATATATTAAAAAGAACAATGGTAAATTTTTAAAATTAGCCTGTAATGAAACAATGTGCGTCTGGTTTGACTTGAAACGAACTGAACTGATTTATTGAAAGACACTTGATTTGACGTCACTGTAGAATGATAACCTCGTATGTCCAGAGAACCAAACATTACAGGAAACGAAAGTTTCATTTCGTCAATGTTCGTTAAAATATTATTATGTTTCCATAGTTTTAGATGGTAAAAAGGACTTGTTTAATAATAACATAAATAATTAAATAAGTCTTTACTTTATGATTATACCAGTTAAATGACGTAAGAGTCTAAGAATATAAAAAAAATGGTGCGTGTACTTATGTACGCGCGTAAGAAGTTATACTTCTTTGGCTTTCTTTATTTTTTTTAAATATTAAATAATTAATAATAAATATTTAGCGTTAATAATTTAACAATATTTAATATTTAGTATATTATTCAATTATTAGTTAATATTAATAATAATAATTATTTATTATTTTATTATATTATTATTCATTCAATTTTAATTTTAATAACTAGGTATATTTCATAACCTTTTAACTAAGTAACAATAGGTCTTTGTGAAAAAGCATGGCTAAATTTCTTTGAAAAAATAATTAAAACTCCTGTATTTGTTTAAAAGGTACTACAAATGTCATTATGGTCATTCAAAATTCTTGGCATAGCTGCTAACGTCACGCATATTCTATTTCTTTTTACTTGTAGATTGTCTTATTCCCATCTCGCTCGCGCACGCTCGGCGCCCATACTGATAATTTTGTGTCACGGTGCGCGCGCATCGTAAAATTTCACTCTCATAAATTTTTCATAACGTGCCTAAAGAAGTATAACTTCAAAAATAAATGGTTTTTAGACTTACGAGGTTATCGGTCTACAGTGACGATAACTCACTAGATGACACTAGGTGTACTACTTACTACTACTAATATTTTTATATAAACTAACAGCCTGTTTATTCAAGTTCGTACTTTGGCTGATAAAAGCGAATTTATCTAATTATTTACACACTCGATGTTTCGAGCGCTTTTCAGCTATCGTAGTCGGCGAGAGACTGCCACTTCAATTAGATAACTATTTGATTGATCATGGTTGTTAAATAATTGCGTTTAATACAGATTTAGAAGGTAGTGTATTAACAAAGCATTATAATGTAAGATTTGGGAACCCTTTTAAGTAAAAAATACATGGGTCAGGTTTTTTTATACTGATACATCTACTTCCCTTAATTTTTTTAAACAAGAAGTATTACGCGACGCGTAACACGCGTAAGTGTGTGGGTGAATGAATGTTAGGTTACATGTTAGGTCTCATGGGCATCTTTAACTCTGGTAAGGTGTGTCAATAAATGTATGTATTTCAATAAAAGGTGAAGCAATACTTTATAATTATCGTTTCGGGCTTTAGCTTTGAAACCTCTATTCCTTGCAGAATAATCGTGTCGATAATCGTGGCCAATGAAACCTATAATGCCTCATGTTTTATTGAGGGCTACGGTAAACTAATATTAACTAAGATGAATGTGTTTGGGAGTGCCGGAAGAACATGTAGCTTGGGGCTGGATCAAGAACCTTAATTTAACAATACTTAGATTTTTATGTACCTATTCCCACGTTCGGTTGTGGCGTCATTTTACAATCGCAAATTGATAAATGGAATGTAATGCAAGAAAAATTATTGATAATTTTTTATGAGTTTTTTTGTTTGAAATAATTTCTTGTATCGAGCAAACTAAGTCTTTATAATATAAAATATAACTAGCATACTAATAAATATGCAAAGAAAAGTTAATCAATGAACCACGGAGGCGAGCATTCCGTAATTCGCTCTCATTCTTTATAGTATAATAATTTTCTAGGAAAATCCTCGCGGATATAATTTGATAGGGAAGTTGAATAACCGTGAGGTCATTGAACTTTAATTAGTTCCCAGATTAATTCTCATTTGAATGGAATCGTGATTGACTTCTCTATAATCTGTATTCATATCAATTAAACAAAGCACTTTCGTGCCCTTCTACTTAGTTCAGGAAACTTTGATATAGAGGACGTGTGTTGCTCATACCCCCGCTGAATATAATAACCAACATATTTTGTATGATTATTTGGTAAACTATACTATAAGTTCGTAAGGACATTACGCATACATCAAGTGTACTAGGGTCTAGGCAATACCCGCAAATTTACCTAAGGGTATTAAATTTATCATCAACTCTCGAGGGCCATAAGTTTTATTTAAGAAAAAATACTATTTTTTTTATCTTATACTTTGTGTTTTATGAAATTCCCAAATAGGGCAGACATCTTCATAGATTTCATTCTAAGCTCAATTATCATTTTAATTAAAGTTTTTTATATAATTCTATGTCATTGAGCTGTAACGCCATAATACACTATATACCATTAAGTTATAAAAACTTAGTTCAAAGTCTTCTTCAAACCACAGACAGTTAAGTGATAAACAATAAACTACAAGCTCCCTCCTTATCAGAATGCCAAATCGTAAAATGACTGCTTCACGACTGATTTGAGCGCGACCGCCGCTGTGAAAACCACTGTGAGAGTTTGACAAGTGAGTTACAGAATCGCAAGGCAATGCTTTGATACCTAATCCTTATTGAAATTTCAAATGAAACAAAATCGAATCGGTATATTAGTGAATGTCTATCAGCTGGGACTCTCTTCCCTGATGTTGTTTGTATGTTCGATCTCCATCTGTGGTTTTCTGTGTGCGCATACAACACTCGCTCGTACGGTGAAGGAAAACATCGTTAGGAAACTGCCTTAGACCCAAGAAGTCAACGGCGTGTGTCCGGAACAGAAGGTTGGAAGGTTGGAAGGTAAAATCTGAGGCCCAAAGCTCAGGTTGTAGCGCTATATATTAATATTAATTAAGTTTGATTTAATAAATGAAACTTATATACAAAAAAAGGGTGCGTGTACTTATGTACGCGCGTAAGAAGTTATACTTCTTTGGCATTATTAAAAATAGTTTTTGATTGCATGCAAATAATTAATTACAATTAAATAATCAAAGACTGGAAAAGGAGTCATTAAAGTCAATAAAGTTCAGTTTACATTTGAAAAATTAATTAAATAAATATTTATTATTATTCTCTTACATTAAACAAATAAAACACTATTTATCTTTAAAACATTTTTATTTCATTATACTATTTATTTTTAAGTGACTCTAATGTCTTCATCAGAATTTCGGTTTGTAATTTTAAATTAATCATTACTTGGTTGTGCATCTACGAGGCTTCTCCAAAACTACTTGCTTTCTGCAACAAATAAGAGAATATTAATTTAAGCTCTGTCCATGCAAAACTTAAAATTTTTTAAAATTCATATTATAAATTTTTTAACACATTTATATTAATATAATTATATAAATGTGTTAATAATATAATTTGTAGCACATGCTACAGACCTGGATAGCAACTTTCTTTTATTCTATTTAGAGATAGAGATAATTTAAATATAATACCGGTGTCTTCCTTGTAGGTTTCTTTGGAGTTGTTTGGGGATTCTTGTTGTTCAGTTCGACATGATTTTCTTTAACCTTTCTTTAATCCTACAAAATAATGAAATTGTTAAGTTATGTTGTCACTGTTGTGCACACCTTTGTTTGGCTTTTTTAGTATTCAAGTTATGTCAAAACTGATTTATTACCTTGTCATTGTTGGCTTTATTTGCTTTTGGGATATCAATTGTTTCCAAAATGATTTTATTTGTAATAACCTGAAATATATAAATAACATCTATTAATTTAAGTATCATGGTGAGTGGTTCGCACTCAGGTATTAAGGTGTATTATACCCACTGTCCATTATAAGTGGGAATGGGCTCACTTCTGGCAGGACAGAGTTTCGGTACTACAAGTGCAACATGGATGTTTTGAGGTATTACAATATCTCTAACTACCCTGTAGGGGAATAAAGTAATGTTGTAAGCATATGCCTATGCTTGAAAGGTTGAACCTTAAACATCACCATACATCATATTTATAATTAACATTCCTACCTCGACACCATCACAATCAAATTCATTGAAATCTACTTCAAACCATTGTGTCTCGAGAAGGTGATGGTGGCTTTGTTCCACCTCCAGTTTTTGATGTTTCACGGCGATAAGATGACAACTCTTTTTTTGTATTCAATTTAGTGCACTTCCACTGATTCATCAATTGTTTTTTGTCTCTTGTCCTTATATTTGCTAGATTAAATCTGATGTTTTGATTAAATAATGTGGTCATTTTTTTGAGATGCAGGTACTTATTAAAATGTTTACTTCTCTGTTATATCGCTCCAAGCCTTCATTTTCTCCTTATTAGTATTCGTGCTTAAATCTTTGTTCTCAATTATTGATATATAGGGTCGTAGAATATTTCTAAAAAGTTGCTGTAACAAACGCAATAAACAAAAGCAATGAATAATGGTTCATGTTTCAGTTTTAATCAACAATAATACTCGATAATACATACGGATAGTTAACCTCAATTGTATTGAAGCACTCAGGAAGGTTAGCACAGTTTTTTCACAAATATTTTATATTATTTCACAAATATTTTGTATAATGAAAATAACTAGGTATATAATTATTAATTTTAAACAATAATTAAAACTCCTATATTTGTTTAAAAGGTAAATGTCATTGTCAGATGTCAATTGTCATGGTCATTCAAAATTCTTGTTAAGCTGCTAAGCTAGAATATGCGTGAAGTTAGCTTCACGCATATTCTATTTCTTTTTACTTGTAGTTTGTCTTATTCCCATCTCGCTCGCGCACGCTATATCACACTGCCAATTTTGTGTCATAGGTGCGCGCGCAATCGTAAAATTTCACTCTCATCAATTTTTCATAACGCGCCTAAAGAAGTACAACTTCAAAAAAAGTATTTTTAATAATACAAAATTCATGGTTCATGACATGTCTAAGACACTCTATACTAAAGGGTTCCAAGCTTGTTCCAAGGCTCACCTGTAAAAATAAAACCTTTTATGATCCGACAGCCGCCTTACAATTGACGTTTTATGTTTCAATAAACGCTTACAAAAGGACCGAAATATTTTAATAGAAGAATGATAGACATGATTAGCAAGGTAACAAATATTACGAAATACAGTAAAATTTATACAGAATATATCAAAAATAGATTTAGCATGATAGGCATACAATATGAAAAGGATTATCGTACCAAAGTAACCCAATCCGCACACACACTTTCTATTTGTTTTATTAGTCCACGATTGACGGACTTCGTGCGACTTTGAACTCGAAAACGCCTTTTTTAAATAGTTTGAATGAACGCTGATTATTGTGCCATGAGCAAAATAAATAATAATATCTTGGCAATCAATATGTTCGCCTTAGATTGCATCCATTTTTTAATAATTTAAATGTTTATAGACAACGAGATGTACCAAACATATGCCGTCGTTATTGAATCTAAGACAGTTTCCTCACGATGTTTCTCTTTACAGTAGAAACAAGTTCACATATATAATAAAAAATGGTTTGGTATAACCATGATTTTTATTATGTTTATAATCGCGTCCTTAACCACTAGGCTTAAAAATGCCAGTTTCTATCCAGTATTTTTTTTATGTTACAGGAGGCAAACGGGTAGGAGGCTCATCTGAGGTTAATTGATACCGTCGCCCATGGACACTCGCAATGCCAGAAGGCTCGCAAGCGCGCTGCCGGCTTTTTAAGAATTGGTACGCTCTTTTCTTGAAGGACCCTAAGTGGAATTGGTTTGGAAATACTTCTGTGGGCAGCTGGTTCCAAATAGTCGTGATGCGCGGCAGAAATTGCCTTAATAAACACTCAGTTGTGGAACGACGGACGTCAAGGTGATACGGAATTAAAAAGTTGTATGTTAACTCCAAAGCCTTGCTTCTGTTATTAGCAACACATACTAATGTATAGGTACTAGTATGAAAGTATACAAACAAATTATTTGTATAAAACAATAATTTTCTGTTGAATTGAAGTTGAAAGTTGAATTAAATTGCATACCATAATAGCTGCAGAGTCAATCAACGTCAGGTGGAGTTAAAACTTTACTAACATCAAGTAGGTATGCAATCAGGCGGTAATCAAGAAGGAATTATTGTAAAAGGGATTTATTAAGGCATGTGCTTGAGTAAAGATTTATTATATCTTTATATATCTATCATTACTTTTACAGTATATGTAATGAGACAAATATGGCTGTACGTATATTCTTATAATAGACTGTGTAAGTAATATTATATATTTTTCAAATCTCTTCATATTTTACGCGTTAACGTACGTTAGTACTGCGAATTTTGATTACTTTTTTATACAGTCTCAGTTTTTTTATGGACAGTCTCAATGCCAGAGGGCTCGCGAGTGCATTGACGGCCTTTTAATATTAGTACGCTCTATTCTTGATGGAAATGAAGTCGAATTGGTTAGGAAATACTTCAGTTGACAGCTTCCACATAGTGCGTGGCAAAAACTAAAAAAAAACTGTTGTGGAACGTCGGACGACGAGGTGATACTACTTTTGTGTCTTGTTCCTACTATTGTTTTACAATATCTAATATATAAAATTCTCATGTCGCGGTGTAAGTGGTTAAACTCCTCCGAAACGGCTTGACCGATTCTCATGAAATTTTGTGTGCATATTGGGTATACTGAGAATCGGACAAACATCTATGTTTTATCCCCCTAAATGTTAAGGGTACTCCAGCATTTTTATTTTTAATTTTTAGATATATTTTTTTAATTTTTATTTTTTTATGATACAGCATTAAAAAATACTTACTAATTTTCACCCCTCTACGATCAACCCCTATTCTTTTGTTATAAATGATATACATGGCAAAACGACGTTTGCCCGGTCAGCTAGTATTTATATTTTTTATATAATATGTCTTATATTTTCTTTTATAGCTTATCAATACAGATGACTCTTTACACTAAGCTTTAACTGAAGATACGATAAAAAGAGTAATCAAAGCCGCAATAAGATAAGAAACTGGGAACACCGCAGGTGTTCTGATTATACAGTATTATCAGGTTATATGATAATTTTATTCGATAATTTCGTTTAGATATAGAATATTATTCGTATACGTGTTCTGAAAGGGTTAAATGGTTTCACATGTTTCTAGAAGCTGATCAAAATTTTAAACACATATTTAAATAGACTATGTGAAACTCAGAATAGTTTTTGTATAATATTGAAACTATTATTTACAAATTTTGATAAATTACCCTCATTTGAATGCAATAAAAACAAATCAGTTGCACTAAAACCTTTTTAGGTCTGGGCCTCAGATTTCAGTATCTCTTTCATGATTATATGTCAATCTATAAGACATACAATAGGCAAGTAGGTGATCAGCCTACTGTGCCTGACAACCCTTAGTGGGTCTAAGGTAAGCCGGTTTCCACACGATGTTTTATACACCGTTCGAGCGAATCTTAAATGCACACATAGAAAGAAAGGCCATTGGTGCACAGCTGGTGTTCGAACCTACTACCTCAGGGATGAGAGTCGCACGCTGAAGCCCCTATTTAATGAAATTAATTAAAAATACTTAATAATAAATTAATATCTCAGATTGAGACAAGGTTTGTTCTTTAATAAACTGTTTGTAAGTTTTTCGTATTGACTATTTGACCAGTGTACCACCACGAATGAATTTACTGTATGAGTTTGATGTTCCCAGGGGATATAGGGTTTTTCGTAACTCATGGGAGGTGAAATCGGGATAAACGCTTATCAATAGGCATCGTAACATAATATCTTCTTAGGGAAATCATTTTCTATTCGTGCCAAAGATTTCAATTTTTTACATACATCGCTAAAAAAAGTCAAAATAGTCTTTATCACGTGGTAACAACATCATATAAATCTATTAACAAACGGATTTAACAATAATTAATTTCGTTATTCATTGCCATATGCCACCTCTTCATAGTCAAATTAACCGACCAACCGTTCTGAAAGTCCCATACTAATGTTATTGTAACTTGGTTATCAGAGTTCACTTTAAATTGGATTCAGGAATAAATTGTTCCCATCCGAGCGCAGTACGTGACTCTCGAACTTAGTTTAACTGGTCGAATGATATTCATTTGAATTTGAATTCGACTTAGTTCCAAGTTTAAGTTCTCAATTACTGAATTGCTGTTATGATTGTAAGTTTATATGGTAGCCAATTTCTATAGATGGACCAAGATACTAAAATCTCTTAAGTTTTTCTATTTATGACCCATAATACCATTGTATATTAACCTCGAATAGTAAATATTTACATTGACGATATATAAACGTGCTAAAACATTTTTTGAAGTGAAACTTCTTTATCGGGGTTGGAAAAAAATTTAGTGTAACACTTTTTCGTTACGCGTCACGTTTTTCGGTTACGCGCCATGTTCCTTTTTGAAGTCAAACTTCTTTATCGGCGTTGGAAAAAAATTTACCGTCACATTATTTATTATTTATTATTTAATATTTATTATTAATTATTTATTATTCGACACTTAATATTTTAATGACAATTAAATTCATTAAATTCCTAACATATCTTCCTTTTTCCGTCCCTCTAAGTATCGGAAATCTAAACTTTTAGATTTGTATAAATATGAACAACACTTCAGTTTGTCACTGAAGTTTCACTTCTGACATGTGTACTTTGTACACACACACTTTTTTTTTATTGAGGCCATGGACACTCAATGCCAGAGGGCTCGCGAGTGCGTTGCCGGCCTTTTTGCTTATGATAATAATAATAATAATGAAGCCACTTTAATTCCATACTAATAATAATTGCAAATCAAATGGATGCTAGTTTTGTTACTACACACTAAGCCTAGCTATTGTTATTTCCATCATTTCGTATTCAGCAGCATAAACCTCTTTTGGCTAAAACCCTCCTCCATAACTTTCCATTTGGATCTGTTCTTTGCTTCCTTCATCCATTTCTCCCCAGAAACCTTGACTATGTCGTCAGCCCATCCGTTTTGTGGTCTTCCCACGTCTCTTTTTCCTGGAGCTTAATTTTAAGTTTATTCTTCTTAAAGTGCCTCTCCACTACTGGAGGTTGGCGGTCAGCTCGTCAAACTCCTTCTTATTTTTCGCCAAGCGCATCAGCTGTTCTACGCTGGCCACTCCCGTCCATTCTCTAATATTGCGGAGCCACGACTTCCTCCTTCTGCCAGCGCGTCTTTTCCCCTCGACCTTGCCCATCATGATTGATTATTTTAAGTTTATAGTTCGTTTAATGAGCCTGTTATAAATTACACTTCTGAGGTATACACTGCATTGAACCTTCAGTAGTTTTCTAACTGAAATAACTTTTTATAGAACTAATCGCATTGAATAAAATCAAAAGGTTGGTTGGTACTTCAACTTCAATTCGATTTTAAAAATCGAATAAATTCCTATCAATTTCAAATCTAGAATTTTATCCGATCGAGTTGAAAACAGCATATAAAATTCATTCAAAACTTGTTGTAGACTTGCAAGTCGCAACTAACTTCACAGCGACAGAACAAAAGTTTTGAAACTTTGAAAAATAAGGCGCAGTTTTAGCCTATTTAGCAAAATAAAAATTATAGCATTATTATGCTTCTTATGGATTTAAGATATTGCGAAGAAGATAGTAGTAAAGAAAGAACTGTAGTAAAGAAGAAACAGTCCGTTTCACAAGGCATTTTCTTTTGAGAACTAGCCGTGGAACTGTGGAATCGACTCCCGGTGGGGGTCTTCCCTGAGACTTCCAACTGTTAAAAATTCGAGTGTACTCCTCCCTCAAAGGCCGGCAACGCACCCACTAAAAATGGGTGTCTATGGGCTGCGATGACTGCCCTTTTTGGGCGTCTCCAGTTTCTTTATTTAAAAATATTAAACGGTCGCTTTTATAAGAAATAACAAAAGGAAGGAATTTACAGAAACATTTAAACAACAAGACAGTCAAAAAGGACCAGCCCATATATACTTTACAGAAGTATATGTGTCTAGTGGCTTCAGCGTGCGACTCTCATACCTGAGGTCGTAGGTTCTTTCTACGTGCGCATTTAACATTTGCTCGAACGGTGAAGGAAAACATCGTGAGGAAACCGACATGTCTTAGACCCAAAAAGTCTACGGCGTGTATCAGGCTGATCACCTACTAGATTGCCTATTAGATTTAAAAATGATCATGAAACAGATTCAGAAATCTGAGGCCAAGACCTAAAGAGGTAGTAGCGCCAATGATTTATTTTATTTTTTATGACGGGCTGACCGCCAACCTCCAGTAGTGGAGAGGCACTACAAGAAGAAGAAGAATATCGTATTGATAGAAACGCTAGTTGTTCCCTTTTTTCTCAAAGACAATAAACTAAACTCGATCAACATTATTTGATGCGTCATTTAAACACTGTTTAATAAATAATAAACCAATTGATTTTCACGCTTCGTTTGTTTCTACGATTATTGCATTTTTATTTCTGTTCAATTCAGACCCACAATTTGGAGACGATATTTCATTAAAGCGTGAAACAATGGCTTCTTTATGATCGCATAACAATAAAACATATTACAGTTTTTAGACCAAGAGTCAGTCATCTTGAAAGGTTCAGAAGAAAATGGCGCCAGAGACGCTGTTTTTACACACCTGGACAGATGTTTGGCTGTAATCCTTGTTAGCCATTTGATGTTAAAAAAGATGCCACCTATTGGAAATCACGTCTGTCCAAGAGGTGCCTATTTAGCCGCCGCTTTAATGAACCCATAGCTTTACTGAAATCTAAAATCGTTTAAAATTAAGTGCTAAGTGCACAGCCGCCGTAGAGCTTACCAAATTGTGAGGTTCAAAAGCGCGTACTATGATTCCCGGCCAATCCAATACATTTTTACCTTACACCACAGACTTAGCGCTTAGTTTCATTCCTGAATCTTAGCCTAAGAGTTAAAAGGCTCTCTCCCCTAAGTCATATCGATTCGCAATCACAGAAGTTTTAAATAACAAAAATCTTTCATATCATTAAAAATCATGTATAGATGTAAAGCTTAAAGTATATTCTTATGATAGTTGCTATATACCAAACAAAAAACTAAATCTAATTCTAGTACGAATCAAATAATTTGCTAGAAGTTACGATTTCCTATGCTAACGACACTTATCGCTACGTCATCTACTCTAGTTTCTATAGTACATTAATAATCGATAATTGCATATTCAGAGTAGATTTTGAGCGCCGATCGGATCCAATTATACTATGATAACCTGATCCGTTCACTAGCTCTTTGCCTAATCCGATAAAGTTATCTCTAAGTGGCTAGGGCGCGTTATATCTGACAGCGAGTGGGCGCCACATTGTGACACATAGATACCATAACTTATTGTTCACACGTCTCTGTGTGGTCCAGACCTATTCAGTGATTTCTGATATACTATTACTAAGAAGCATATCTTTGTCTATGAAAACAAATCTGATCCTCAAAATAAGTTTTTAAAAGCTCAAATATAGTGATTATCATGTTTGACACTTATCTTGTTAGACATAAAAATATTTTTAAATCGTTATCGCGCAGCCCGGTCATACAACGACCAATATCTTGACTTGTTTAAACCATCGCGGAATATGAAAAGGAGTATTAGGAATATCCATAGCGCAAAATCACCTCCATCATGAGCATACCCCACATACACACCATCACATACTTACCCTCACTTTTACACCATCACATAACACAGCCAAATTAGGTACCAATTGGTTAAATGTATTATATATCCCATCCCTGGCTATATTTTCAGTGAAACTGTTTGTTATTGTATATAATTTACGTTAGCTGTAGGATAACGAAATAAATAAATAATGTAATTATTGTAACTAATACTACATTATACACAAGTCAAGAGGCGCTACAACCCTTATCCTATCCTTGGTGACCCACTTCGAAGTCGTAATCTTTGCCATAATTATTTTAGTACAAAGAATCAGTCAAATATAACGATGTAAAGCTAACATCGTTTAGTATAATAAAAAAATCAGTGGCGCTACGACCAGTTTCATGATCATTTTTAAATCTAATAGGCAAGTAAGATCAGCCTCCAGTGCCTGATACACGCCATCGACTTTTTGGGTCTAAGACATGTCGGTTTCCTCATGATATTTTCCTTCACCCTTCGAGCAAATGTTAAATGCGCACATAGATAGAAAGTCCATTGGTGCACAGCCGGGGATCGAACCTACGACTTCAGGTATGAGAGTCGCACGCTGAAGCCACTAGGCCAAAACTGCAACACTGCGTTTATTATAATACATAGAAATATAGGTGTACACTATTATATGATATTTTAATATCAATAAAATAGGCGAAAGTCTTTATAGTGTGGTGAAGGTATATAAAGATGAGATTATCTATTAGTCGTTAGAGAGCGTTCTCCAAATATATCTCTCTTCACTAATAATATCTTTATTGCGTTAATTGAATAACATTTCTATTAATCCACGCCAAGTAGACATTTACGTGAAAAAGTAAAAACAGAATTCTACGTATAAAATTACAAAGAAAAAACACAAATGACATTTCTTAATATTCCAAAAGAAGTAATATTTAAAGAGCGTGACTTGGCGAAATTGTGCCGAGTTGAGTAATTATTCATCAGTCGGACGTTAATACCGACGCGTCGATGGAAATATAATAATAATTTGTGACTTTACATAAAATTTTACTATCAAGAAATTTAATTTCACTAACAGCCTTGATGTTTATATGCTGTACCTAGTCTTTGATAAAACAAGAAGTAAATGTTCAATTACAACTGTAAATTTTTTTTTATTCTCAATGACAAAACTGTCCCAATGTGTTTAAATCGGCTTTACAATGAGCAAATACAACTTGTAGTGTGCCTTTATAATAATGCCTATAACAATGGAAAGGTAGGCGCAAAATTTAACAGAATGAATATACATAGTTATACAATTTTTTACGTATTATTTGACGGCTCATTGGTCTAGTGGTTAGTACCCCTGACTGCGAGTCCATGGATCCCGGGTTCGATCCCCGGCTGAGACAAACATCGATGTGATGAGCATTTGGTATTGTGCTTAGGTCTTGGGTGTTTAAACATGTATTTATATGTCTATCTATCTATAATATGTATGTATATCCGTTGCCTAGTACCCATAACACAAGCTTCACCAGCTTAGCATGGGACTAGGTCAATTGGTGTGATCATCAAAAAAAAAAAATTGCTGTTAGGAGTTAGTACAAACCACATCTACTGTGTAATTAAATCGATATTTGTATAATACACTAAAATGTGTTTAGACTTAGACAGTACACTTCTATTATTATTAAATTAATTTGATTAACTACGGGACGTATTTTAAATTCAGTTACTTTCAGATAAAAATATAAACGCCTATATTATAAGCATCTCATCGTTTTTAATAAATTTATGTAATATGCGAAGTCCGTAGAGTCGAAACATATTTTCGTTTGAAAACTTCCATTATATTCGGAAATACAGGAGACACTTAATTTAAGAATTCTTTTATGCTTGTTGCGGAATCGCTATAGGCTCACTCCATAAACTAAATTATATCTTATTTATAGCTCTTTGAAACTTTCGTTTTCCTTTGAGAACGCAATTTCCCGGAAATTACACAATGTTGCCACACTAAAGAACCTTTGTTATCATTCACTACTACTGTAGCTTTCGAAAGATATATACTTACAACATTAATTATGTGTATTAAAAGTAACCCAACCTATTATCTGCCATGGGCCCTGTTTGCCTATAAGAAAGTGATCAAAGACGAAACCGAAAAACAAAGGTAAAGTAAAAGGGTTGTAGTGCTGCTGGATTATTCGCCTGTACAGTTGTTGGTGGTGGTGGGATTCACCATTGAGGTACCTATCAGTGTGGGTTGTCTTTCTGTGTATTGTGTGACTTAGTGTGCCATTTTTTTAGACATTTTAATTATACGCAAAGCAGATGGCACACTAGGTCACACAATACACAGAAAGGCAACCCACACTGAAGACGACCTAAATTTGTCAAACACCTGGGATCCAATAATATCCAAATTAAAATCTCAAGAAAAACAATCCGCGAAAATAGAGGACACCGTGAGCCATTTTTGCCAAAACCCTCCATCTTTTAGTCGATACCAACTCCGGGGAAATAAATACAGATAACACAACTTTTTCTACAGCTGTGATACTTTTTGACATTCAACACCTTTTGTCTTCAATCACCGTGACCACGCACGCTGTAAAGCACGCGAAACGTCCGTTAAATTTAAAGTTATGTAAATTTATAATAAAACATAACTTCAAATCCGCTAAAATGGTGTTTTTCTATGTCTAAAAGTTATGTCAATAAAATATAACTTGTAATAGTGTGCCTAGTAAAAATGCACATAGCAATGAAAATACGAATTAATAACAACGATAATAAGTAGGTATTATTATTCAACGTTGTCTTTATTAGATTAAATAATTCAGATTCAGAGCTAATCAATAATATACGTTAGTCGCACACTTGCCGGCTTCCCAATATCCTTTGATCGTTTCGGTGGGTCTTTGTAACTCGATATTTGTGTGATAACCTACTTTGAGCATCTCGTGACATGACAACCCTTCTTAAATATTTTTACACAAAGATAAATATCAGTCATAACCAATATTAAATTATTACGTTTACGTTTTGTAAAGTAATAATTTATAAAAATCTTTTTAGTAGCAAGTTACTGTAAAGTATAGTATAGACATTTATTTATTTCCCTTTTTATCGTAGCTTTGTAAGCAAAAAAATATGGTGACACTTGTGCTGCGGACTTATAAGCTTTGAATTGGCAATTGAAACTTGGAAAATCAATTATAAAAGTTGTTTTTCCGTCAATTTATTTGTTCTCTATGACAATTTTGAAATTGGAAAATTATCTGTATATTAAAATAGAAATAAATAATATTGTTCTATTTATAAAACGTGGTTAAAGTTTGTTGCCATGGCTACTATTGAATAACATTCAAGTAGGTAATCATGGCAACATATGGTACTTTAATTTCAATAGAGCCGTATGATTTTTAAAAATTGCAATAAGATTTTCTCATAAATGTAAAATCTATGTCGGTTTATATAAAATTCCGGTTTTAATATACAAAATATGAAAACCTCTTGCCTTTTAACAGGGCACTTATATCTTCGACTCTTAAACTCAGCAAATATCGATGGACTCATTAAGTATGGCTCAAAAGTACTTCATTTAATTAAACACGGTCTGGTGAGCTCAAGTTTCGATATCTTTCAGTCTAAATTGAGTTTATATTGACGACCTATTTATTTTAAATAATCAGGGAATAATTTTACTTCAGTATAAATTTCTTTTAAGATTATAGTGCAGTTCACTTTGCACAACAGTTCAGAGTCGAGTCGAGTTGAATCTTATCCAATGCCTTTGAAGGAAAGCATTTTATATTTTACAAACGGCTAATTCACGTTTATCAACTCAAGAAATTCTTTGACATTTAATATATTTGAAAGAAGTCAAGTCAAAGAGTCTTTATTACTATTTCTATACAGTCTCCTGTATGTGTTTGTGTCTAAGAAAGGCGGCTCAGGCCGGCTCTTAAGGTCACGAAAAGTCAATTAAAATTGTCATAAAATCATACAACTAATTACTTCTCCAAATAAAATTAAAGAAAAGACTCTTTTGAAATATCTCAACAGTATCACGAGAGTCTTGACCTGTATACCGATTCTTAGTTGATTTAGAAGTTAATCAGTGAGATTTATACACGTATATATAGAGTAGAACTCCTAAACATATTCTAATTTCCACAAGTTAGTGCTGAACTTCATACAAACTCGATTAGACCTTATGCAAGTGGATTCCCGTGTTCCAATTAAATTCGGTATAAATTGCATGTAGGACTTAGTTTTTGATGGTGTCTTATTTTCACCACAAAATTTAATTCTTTCGCTTTTCAATTTTAATTCATTTACTTACTTTACTTTAAAATTATACCGTATATATTGTCTTGTCACAAAACTTGGTGACCGCGGTCCAGCTTTGCTATAAGCAAAAATAACAATTATTTGGGTCACAGTTACACTATAGTGAGCGACACAACGAAATGTTGACAAATATACTATTTCAGAGTCAAGACAACGGTGGATATTTGATGATATGAATATGTTTTTAAAGATGGATCTGTTCCGACGTTCATTTTTGTATTTAAGATATCGATTTCCCTGCTTACCCTAGCCGTAAGTATTAATTTCGCACGTAAGAAGGTCGCATAGGTGCATAGCCGGGATGTGAATGTACGGTTTCTGGGTATGACAGTCGCACGCTTAACCACTAAGTAAACACTGAGCAAAACAACGTATGTGTCCGGTTCACACACACACACACATTTCACTTAATGTCTAGTTAGTAAATGCGTGTTTGTATTAGTTTATTCAGATTTATTTTTACCTCGAAAATTATGATGTCTTTTTCATCTCGATTTTCATAATTATCTACATCTTTAAGGAAAACGAGCAATATCTGGCTTATAGGTTGTCATGGTGATGGGGCTTTGCATTATATTGAGTCACTAGTTCCAGTCTAGTCCGGTAAGAAACAAAAATTCACCTGTAATTGAATTGAAAAATCATGTATTATTTACATTCGATTATTATTTTAATCAAATGTTTATTGTATACAATGTGTAATGTTAATAACGACATATAGGTACATATGTCATATACTATATTTTTCTTAGAACTTAGCATTTGACTTGTACATCTCATCTTATATGTGTTGTTTTAATTTGCCTTTTTGCACAATGTAAGTTCCCCAAGATACGACATAAATTATTTATGTACTTTCTGTGTAAATGAATTATAAATAAATTATGAAACAGAGTTGCGCACTTATTTATTTCTATTAATTACTAAAATTACCGAGCTTTGGTCGAAACTAAAAATTAAAAAATTATGACACATAATATACAACGGCACAAGAAGTATACTTTCGGTTTGAGCATAACATAGGTTGAAGATGTTCCTTAGATTGTTAGTGAATAGTATAAAGTTTTGAAACAAGTGTGAAAATTTTGCTTTTGAGAAAGATGAAAGGGCTGGAATTTCCCTGAAAGAGTAAAAAAGCGTTGGATGAAAGAATGTGCGTTTTTAGGGTACTTTATATGTTAGTTTGGGGTGTGACTTGTGTATGATATGGTGTAGTCGGTCGTCCGTTATTAGGATATTTGTTTCATCGTACATTTTTAAAGTTGGGTAGCGAAAGGTTATAAGTTATCCAGAATGTGTTTTAACTTTTAAGCGTTGATCCGTTTTTTATGGCAATAGTTTTAAACTTGCATCGATCCGTTGAAACTAGTTGTAGGTGACATATTTTGATCTTTGATCAATAAAACTTTGTTTTATTCTGTGCTTTAAATTAGCATTCTATTGCGTTTTAATACAATAATAGTTTCAACTGGAGCCCATCAATCCCCCCCCCCCATAAGTATGAAGATGCAGTTCAAACAGAGATTACCCCAGGGGGGTACCACACGTTTACGCTGTGGAGAATCCCCTCCTGGGCGTCCATCATCGGAACAATTGGTATTCGATGGTGGATGCACAGGCTGCCCTTCGTATTCTGGGGGGGGCAAAAACTGCTCTAAAAACTTATGCATTAATAGGTTTCGGTCTCGGGGCAAACGGAAGCATTTACCTAAGGCAACCCCTTCCACGCTCACGGTGGACTTTACAAATGTTAGGGGGCTAAAAACTAACCTAAACGCGGTTCACTTTTACTTAGAAACTGCGAAGCCGGCCTTATTCTTCCTTACTGAGACTCAGATATCCTCCCCGGCTGATACTTCTTACCTCTCCTACCCGGGGTACAAATTGGAACATTCATTTGTGCCGCGGGCGGGAGTTTGCGTGTACGTCAGGGAGGATATCTGTTCTCGTCGCCTCGGGACGCTTGAAGGAAGGGACCTATCTAACCTCTGGCTGCGCGTAGACTGCGATGACCATCCGCGATTCTATGCGTGTCTGTATAGGTCCCATAGCGGAAATGACGAAACTAACCGACTCATCGAGCACATTCAAATGGCTACAGATTCCCTGCTCGAAAGGGTTCCTTCCGCTGAAATCGTGATACTTGGCGATTTTAACGCCCACCATGCCGATTGGCTTGGCTCTGATACCACCGATCACGCGGGAAGATCCTTTCACGACTTTGCTTTAGCCTACGACCTGACACAAATGGTCCCTGCGATTACGCGAATACCAGATGTGGATGGTCATAAACCCTCTTTGTTGGATCTTCTGCTGACTTCACATCCGGAGAACTATCAAGTCTCTGTTGACCCGCCATTGGGTTCATCAGATCATTGTGTGGTCCGGAGTATTGTGCCTTCTACGCGCCCTTCACGGCCCCGCTTTTTGGGTTGTCGCCGTATTTGGCACTACAAGTCAGCAGATTGGGACGGGATGCGGTCTTTCTTTGCGTCCTACCCTTGGGGGCCTATGTGCTTTTCGTCGGAAGCTCCAGATTCCGTCGCTGCCTCTGTCGCCGAAGTGGTTCTGCAGGGCATGGAACTCTTTATTCCATTTTCTGCGGTGCCGATCGGTGGCAAGTCTCAGCCCTGGTTTAAACGTTCTTGCAAGGCGGCCTCGTGTCGAAAGCGAGAATGCTTTAAGGCATGGGCGGAAGCGGCGAAATCTCGTGATGCCAATACCAGCGAACTTAAAAAAGCATATAACTCAGCCTCCAGGTCCTTCAAACGGGAAATCACTAAGGCAAAGTCAGAGCACATTGCCAGATTTGGCGAGAGATTGGCCCAACTCCCTTCAGGGACTCGAGCCTTCTGGTCTCTCGCCAAAGCTGTCCAAGGGAATTTTTGTCAGCCCGCTATTCCACCACTGCACAGGGAGGATGACTCGCTGGCCCACACTGCGAAGGAGAAGGCCGACCTTTTAGGCTGTCTCTTCGCGTCCAACTCGACTTTAGATGACCGAGGAAGATCACCACCGACCATTTCGCGGTGTGATTCATCGATGCCGGAAATCACATTCCGGCAACGTGCTGTCCGCAGAGCACTATCTTGCTTGGACATTCATAAGTCGAGCGGGCCGGATGGTATCCCCCCAATTGTGCTGCGTACTTGTGCTCCTGAGTTGGCTCCGGTCTTAACGCGCCTTTTCCGGTACCTGTACTCGCTTGGCACTGTCCCGAAGTGCTGGAAAACCGCTTCGATACATCCGATCCCTAAAAAAGGCGATCGCTCTGATCCGTCCAACTATCGCCCAATAGCCATAACCTCCTTGTTCTCCAAAATAATGGAATCCATTGTTAACTGCCAGCTCTTGAGGTATCTAGAGGGCCACCAGCTGATTAGCGATTATCAGTACGGCTTTCGTCGTGGTCGTTCGGCTGGTGACCTTCTTGTATACCTTACACATAGATGGGCAGAGGCAATTGAGTCCAAGGGGGAGGCGCTGGCGGTTAGTTTGGACATAGTGAAAGCCTTCGATCGGGTGTGGCACAGAGCACTGCTCTCGAAGCTTCCAGCCTATGGGCTACCCGAGAAATTATGCGATTGGATCTCCAGCTTTCTGGCCGATCGGAGCATCAAGGTCGTCATCGACGGAGCATGCTCCGACCTTAAACCCGTGAACGCGGGGGTCCCACAAGGCTGTGTTCTATCCCCGACCCTGTTTCTTCTGCATATCAACGATATGTTGCAACTTAGCAACATTCATTGCTATGCGGATGACAGCACTGGGGATACTTTTTACACTGGCCGGGCAGGTATTTCTCGGGCAGTTGTCGATGAGTACCGGAACAAACTTGTGTCTGAAGTCGAAACTCTTCTACGTGGAGTCTCAGACTGGGGCAGACTAAACCTAGTCCAATTTAACCCCAAGAAGACACAAGTTTGCGCGTTTTCCGCTAAAAAAACACCCTTTGTCGCTACTCCTCTTTTCGAAAACACTCTTCTTAAAGCCACAGCCAGCATTGGAATACTTGGCGTTGACATATCGAACGACGTTCAGTTTCGCGGTCACTTGGAGGGAAAGGCTAAATTAGCCTCCAAAAAGCTTGGTGTGCTCAGCAAGGCGAGACGGTACTTCACTCCGGGCCACCGCATGCTACTATATAAAGCGCAAATTCGGCCCCTCATGGAGTACTGCTCTCACCTCTGGGCGGGGGCTCCCCAGTACCAGCTCCTTCCACTTGACCGTATTCAACGCAGAGCGGTTCGAATCGTCGATGACCAATCCCTTTCCGAGCGGCTTGATCCTTTGGCGTTGCGTAGAGATGTGGGGTCTCTCTGCATCTTCTACCGCATTTACCATGGAGAGTGTTCAGAGGAGTTGTTCGGATTAATACCTGCAGCTGAGTTTCGTCATCGGACGTCGAGGCAGAGTACGAAATTCCACCCGTATCACCTCGACGTCCGCCGTTCCACAACTGAGCGTTTTTCAAGGCAGTTTTTGCCGCGCACCACCACTTTGTGGAACCAGCTGCCCAGTGAGGTATTTCCGAACCAATTCGACTTAGGGTCCTTCAAGAAAAGAGCGTACCGATTCCTGAAAGGCCGGCAACGCACTCGCGAGCCCTCTGGCTTTGAGAGTGTCCATGGGCGGCGGTGTCGCTTAGCATCAGGTGAGCCTCCTGCCCGTTTGCCCCCTGTTTTATAAAAAAAAAAAAAAAAAATTACACGCGGTGTGATGAATTAGATTAAATAAATAATTACTTTTCCATTGAAATAGTATTTATTTATTTCTGATGTAAATATAATTGCGAAAAAATCTTTTTTTTTTAATTTTAACCGTTTAAAATACAAATATTTGTATTTTATTATTCAAATGGAAGTCCAATGAATGTCCATTGCCACAACTGACAGGCTGCAGACACTTGCTACTCGCTAATAGTAAGATTACTATCATTAAATCGTACTTTAGTCCTAATTCCTAAACAACGTTATATTTTGTTATCATTTTTTAAAATTGTATTTAAGAGACAAATTTATGAGTATTTCTATTAGAAAAAAAAAATTAGTTCTTTTGTGTTTTTGAAATGTTTTTATTCGTGTGTATTGATGGTACCAATTTGGCGATCATCGATCACCGGAGAGGCGATCGCTAAATCGATTATAAAATCTCTTTTTAGAATACAATCTTAGCATACAATCGCGAGTGCGTTGCCGGCCTTTAGTATTACACATATTACACTATAACAGCTACGATCTAGTTAAATCTTAATGAACGTCAGAAAGGGCTGTCCTGCTAAATAAGGCACAAAATCTAAAGCCGGATCGAAACAAAAGTTTACACTTTTTAGTCTAGCTAAGCGTATTTCAAGCTAATGGCGGATATATCAAGACTATTAAGAGGATCGTAAGTCAGCCTTAAAGCTATTATCGTTAAGCTGTCATCCCGTAACTCTGTGTCAGCACATTCGAACAATACAAACTCAATCAACGTGTTAGCTACCAATTAAGCCTCTTGAGCCAAATCGTACGCTAAATGCACACGAAATGACTTCCAGGTACAGACAAGCTGCATAATAAAACAGCATTTAGTCGAAATATCCGTAGTTCTCGTGTCTAAAACCATTGAAAGAGAGATTACGCCCAGTCGCCCGTATGAAGGTACTAATAGATCCTCTCAGAGACCATATAACTAGCGGTATATAGCGACGCAAAAGACCACTGAAACTCGGCTTTGCTGGCTGGCTAATACATTTTTGTTATTACTAATGATTAGGCTGCATAACGGAAAGGGTTAACAGAGAACCAAAGACAAAAGGTAAATATGAAAGTCAAGGATGGTAGCAAATGGAGGAAGTTCTAAATGTATACTGTTTACAGCTAGAACTAACCTTCTAAAAAGGACACGTAATATTTTATACGATGTGTTATATATATAACGAACTACGTACGTGCAGGTTAAAGGCCCTTTTTACTATTCTTTAGTAATTATTTTTGTTTGTATATATTCTTAAGCTTGTTTTTTCTAATTAGTTTCTTATCTTTGTTTATTTCGTGTGAATTTATTAGATTGGCAATCTTGTTGTTTTAGTCCTTGTGTTTTTTGTAAATTAATTCGAAATAAATATATAATTATATGCACTTGACAAAGACATAGCATTTATTACTAACGAAACACACAGAAACACACAAAATGATAATCAAAAAAAGAATGAAAAATAACAAAAATATTTTTTTAAAGTAATGTGCATTTCAAGTGTGTAATGTGTGTGTGTTGTGTTTGTAACTGGCCCCGGCTCAGCATTATGCTGTGGACAACTTGAAGGCGAAAATACACAGTTTTTAATTAATTGTAGTTTTACTTGCATTATAACTTATTTAATGAATATTTAACGAATGAGCGAATATAAGAAATTCAAATATGGTCAAACACATAAATAACCTTTATTTTAGGTTTTCTTTCCCTAAGTGAAGTTATTCTAAGACCTGATGTCGACTACACAGTTCAAAATCGGGGTCAGGCATACCGAAACGCTATTACTACTTTATCTCCTAGGAGATTTAAGATATTAATGGGACAATTAGCAGCTTCAAGATACGTAGTCATTAAAATATCGTTACAGAAGCCATTTACGCTATAATGTCCATTTTCCACATACCCTTAAATTATCTGACTCCAACATCGAAAGGACTCGTAGTCACGTTTGGGCATTTGAATATCAAATTGTTTAAGGAACTTGCAACTACAGCGTACGAGAGAAAATGGTTTGCTTATAAGATTTGGTATGGTATTGTACTTTATTTTTACAGACTATGGAGACTTGTTTTTTATCTGCTACATAACTAAATTCGTACAGTTTTTAAACATGAGAGAGATTTTTTTTTCAAAATACTTACGATCTACTCGTATGTACCCAACAAGCATACATCAGTACAAAATTAATTGTTTATTGCACGCCTCGCAGTGCTCTACTCTCGACATGTCAAAAAACCCAGTCTTTCGAAACTTGAATGACTTTTTTCTCACTAATGTAACACTTACAGGATAATATGAGTGCACTAAAATCGAGTTAAATAATCTATCAAGCACATATGGTATTTTTTATGAACAATTATTTTGTTTAACATAGTAAATAATAACATTAAAATCAATCATTCTTGGACGTCCGTCAGTCTGTGATTATGGATCCATGTATGTGGCAGAGAAATTGGTCGAAAAATGTATCGTATCTACCAGAATACTTTTTTTCTTATTATGTAAAGTTATACCCTGGGCTGATTCCTAGTGAATATTAGCGGTCTAAGTACTGTCGTTTAATTATAATTTGTAAAAAACTAAAATACGACTGTTCCTCACCTTAGAGTTATGGCGCCACTAAATATGTATGTTTAAATATTCTTCGTAACGTAAGACTTAAAGATAATAATTTATTTGTTATTTTGTTTTAAAAAACATGAGTTTTGTTTTAGAATTTTTTTTTTTAAATGTGAATGACCGCTATCAGGCGTGCACTTTTGGATTTTCCAAACTATTTCTAAGATTGCGATCTGGCAATTTAGTATGGCTTTAAATCCTGTTTTCAATGAGTATCTTTCTTTTCCGTTTTCATTGAAATTTTTCGTCGTAAGCAAAGTTTATCAGCGTGTTTATCTCGCGACATTTTCCTATACTCAAATCACCGGCATTTGTATTTATTTGTAGAATAGAATTGTTAATTAAAAATTGGACAACAATGCAAAACTACGAAATCCTTTATGGAGAATTGAATTCGTTGACAGTATTGTTGTTTATAGAGTCGTATTGTTTCATAATAATGATATTATTTCCATTATAGCGAACGTATTTCTGGTATAACGCTTCTATTCACAACTAAATCAGATTTCAAATATTATTATAGAAACTGGTCGACCAATAATTCGGTTTTTGGAGTAAGAAATTTTTTGTTGAACCGAAAATATTTAAAAGCCACCAAAAACATCGCTAAAATGGTTTTTGAAGTTATACTTTTTTAGGCGCGTTACGAAAAATTGATGAGAGTGAAATTTTACGATGCGCGCGCACCGTGACACAAAATTATCAGTATGAAGTTGCCCACTAACGAATTCTTTTTAAACCAGCCGGGCGCCGAGCGTGCGCGAGCGAGATGGGAATAAGACAATCTACAAGTAAAAAGAAATAGAATATGTGTGAAGTTAGCAGCTATGCCAAGAATTTTGAATGACCTTTGTAGTACCTTTCAAACAAATAAAGGAGTTTTAATTATTTTTTCAAAGAAATTTAGCAATGCTTTTTCACAAAAACCTATTGTTACTTAGTTAAAAGGTTATGAAACATACCTAGTTATTAAATTGAATGAATAATATAATAAAATAATAAATAATAATAATAATTATTATTAACATTAATTAATAATTGAATAATATACTAAATATTATTAATTATTTAATATTTAAAAAAATAAAGAAAGCCAAAGAAGTATAACTTCTAACGCGCGTACATAAGTACACGCACCGTTTTTCTTCTAACGGTAAGAACTGGTTAGTTTTTCAGTGGAAAAGTTTACCTAGTCATTCAATCCCTGCTAAACAGACCTTCTGTCTTAAGTTATTACGTCATTAGCTAACCTAACAACATCTAATAGTGACCATATCAATATTGAAAATCTTTTATGCTTACAATAATTACAGTGACATGGCCAAGAGTTGTGATGTCTGTTTTTGACTATACTAGGTATGTGTAGCATTGTGCGGGTGACAGTTGCTTAATACTTCTTTCAACTTGATGTTATTTGTAGACTAGAACATTCTGGCTGGGTTAAATTTAAGTTACTACATTATTTATTAATATATTACGAATGTGGTACAGCTGAAATACTAAGTCATAATTTGTAAATCACGGCAACCTTCAAGAGTGAAACGAAACGTTACTGAAACTGTCACCCGTACCGTGCTACAGCGCACAATGCACATACTATGTATTTATGGAGATACCTCGACATACGAGTTTAATCACCTTGCTCGTAAATCAAAACAATTTTTCCCATTGAAATAATTGAAATGCTATTAATCCGCTCCATTCAAACCCAAAACAAATACCTTAGTTGCTTTTGTAAAATTATTTTACGCTTTAATTCAACAGATACTTCAGAACCTTGGTTATAAATAGGATAATCTAAACTTACAAAAAGCAAAAAACGCGAGCCCAACTTATCAAAAGTGCTTCGAACACGAGGGAAATAAGCTGAGGTATAGTCTGAGGTGGGTGAAACTGTTAGTGTAATGTGTGGTGTGCGATCTCAATAGATACGATATCTTGTTCTCATCTCAAAGCAAAATATCGCTCGCTCGGATCTCAAAACACTCGTATATTAGAGTATGTCGAGATACCACTGTAATTCTTAAACTACTGCTTCAAATTGAGTGAAATTAAAACAATAACATGTTTATACAATGCTTGCTTGGTAATTGAAAATTCAGACTCCTTATTTAATCCAAAATGAAGTTATAGGGGTGGTCGAAAATGGCCTAATCTGAAATCTAAAAAAACTATCCTTTGAGATAATGATGGTAAGGCCGTGCGGTAACGGCCGCTTTTTTGGTCGACTTGGTAAGTGCACTGCCGTGTCCCTAGAAAAGCAGTGAAAAAATGAATAAATTTTTTTATTTGTTTCGTCGAAATAAAAATGATTACTTTACTTTACGCTTTTATACGTAAAAAACTCTCTTTTTCAAAATAGTATATGTACATTATTTTGTTATTTAAATGTTCCATAAAAACATTATCACGCAAAGCTATTTGTAAATTGGTATAGGGCAGACAATGACAAATATTGAGTTACGTGCAATGAAATGTCAAACGATTAAGCGCTAACATTTATTAGATCTTTTGTTTAAATTTTCTAACAAATAAAAATGTGAATTTATTACATAACCCGACGCTTTTCAGTAGTCATGGTCAGTAATGAATCTTTACCAAAAATAAGATTAGGAAAATTTCCTACTTCTACAAAGATTACATCACAATCGTATGACATTCATATGATCTCAACGCTAATGCCCGCCTTCCACTGCGAGCGGAACGGACCCATTACGGACTCCGCTATGATTGATTTATGATTTTCATACAAGTGCTTCCACCAAAGCGGAGACGAGCGGAGCGGAATGAGCGAGTCGAAAGAGTCACATACGAGGTTAGCGAGTTGAGCGAGTTTCCCACGGAAATGAAAATGTATGAAAATCATCGTTACTAGTATATACGGACTCCGCTCGTAATGGGTCCGTTCCGCTCGCAGTGGAAGGCGGGCTTAAGAGTTGAGAGGTCATTAATGAAGTTTTGTTTATTACATTATTAATATACAGCTGACATGTCATGTCAATTGAGAAATATTTAGGAAAACTTGCGAAATATATGAAATACGTCTTTGAATGCATTTTTTTTAAATGTGGTAAGGTATTATTGATAAGAAATTTCATATGTTATAAATTAAATGATATTTAAATTAAAATAGTACAGTTATATTCGTTGCCCAATGGTCTTTTTAATGTTCCTAGATAAAATTAATATTTCAATAGATATTTATTTTTTATGTATACTTTAATAACACAAAGAACGGTTCGGTGGCCGTCGATACACAATTCATACTAAAATAATAAGTCCTGAGTACATACCTCGTTATAATGTCTCCTTACCAGGAAGAAAGGCACACAATATTGTCAGACGTAAGAATGTGGAGAAATTCTATTAGTTTGGGAATAAAGAGATGTTAGACTGATTGCTGATTGATACCTTGCCTCACAAAATATTGTAAGAACTATCTTAAACACGCACTAAACACTCACTATAAAATTCTAAATAGTGGACGTAACCATTATCAATTAAAATTAATAAAAAGTGTATATAAAAATGCATCTACCGTAACCCGAGTAAATCTCAACAAAGACTAATCAAAGATATGAGGATCGGCCGATCACCCTCATCAAATATCATAAAATTAAAATTATGTATTTCGAACAATATTTTTATCTAAATTTAATTGTGTCGTTCATGTAATGGATTCAAATGTTCCGTGTGGATATTATAATAAAGATCGTTGTTTCTTTAAACCTTTCTAATCAAACCAACTCATCTGAGACCTCACAACTCGTCAACTTTGATGCACAGTCTAGAAAAGCTTTACCTTAATTTATTTCACACACATATAGTAAACGCGTTCGTGTGTAATAAATCGTTATATGCTGACAAAATTCTCAACGCCCTTCATAATGTTACATAGAGATGATCACTCTTTAGTCGGAATTTATCCTTTGTGCTTTGAGCCTTGACAACGGAGACATGAAGCTTATATCTTTATTTTTGGCTGATGTGTTTTATAATAGAAAACCAGGGTACATAAATAATTTCCGCTCGTTATTCTGTTATAAAGTATAAACTATTAGTACATTAGTACCTTATTAGTACATTTTCAAGACGTACAACAGGTACAGCAGAAGTACGCTATTTATAAATTTGAATTTGGAACGTCATGCAAAATTAAATGGCCTTAAATTATAATACGCCATAACAATTTAAAGAAAATATTTGATTTTTAGGAAGTTTTTAGAATGCTACAATCGCTGGTACGGTGAAGAAAGCCAGCATGCCTGAGACCCAAACGACGGCGTGTGTCAGACACAGAAGGCTGATAGCGCCTTACCTATTTACATAAAACTCATTAAACATTAATCTGAGGCTAAGTCTAGGTTGTAGTGTCGCTGTTTTTTTGCAGCTCTCGTCAGACTACACACTTCCCAGGCACGTGTTCTCTATTGTCTCTTGCACGGCTAGTTTCAATTGAGATAAGCCACTGTGGCTGGATGGGCCTATAGAATATTATTACTTAAAATTGTTAATAAACTGTATCTCGGAATACCGTCCAAAGCGTTGGTCCAGCACCTTCAATCTATAATGTTCAATAGTGACGACGATACAATATTCGTAGCGCTGACGTCACAACCTTCGGGTTCAAAAGCTCATTATTGCTATCAGGATCGCGGTCAGTATCATTATTGGAAATACACAGTAAGAGGTCAGATATCGCTGAAAAGACGCCGTGGAGAAGGATCTACGCGAGCTACAAGTGGCTTGAGAAGCGGGAGTTCATTCGGCAAATGTGACGTTTTCTAGTTTTGGAGGCCAAAGTTCACTTTGTGTCGTTGCGCCAGTGGAGTAAGTATACTTTATAACTAAAACTAAAACACGATAATATGTGAATAGAAAAGGATTATGTTTTAGAATTTTCAAACTTTAAAATTAAAATGCAGCAAATTTATTTCCCTTTACGTTTTTTTCCGAAAATATAAGATTTATTTAATTTATCTATACTAATAGTAAATAAATTTTATATAAAAAAGGAAGCATTTGTGTATTTGTATTTATGTTAAAAGATTCTTACACGATTAGAAAGCTGATTGACATAGAATATATTTTTTTGAAAAAATTGGTATTCCTAATAAAAATGCAATAATATAACCCAAGATGTCACATAATTATCCATAAAAAATCTGTTATCGCTTGTGCTGTGGAAATTTTTGATGATAGAACAAAAAAAATGTTGTACAGTATTATAGAACGTATCAATATCTACAAAAATACTGTTTTACCCATGGACAATTGTATGTTGGCCTATCCCTAGTCGGAACTTCAAAACATTAAATTATTTTGCTGCCACAAAACAAAACTAACTCAAATGTTATGTATAGGGAAGGTCTAAGATAATGAAGTTCTACAAATAAATGTCTTCTCTAGTAATACATAAGTAAGTTTTGTATTTTGAATGGATGTTTTTATAATAATCAAGCTAAAAATTTCCTGGACTGATTAAAAAAAATCTTTCTTTATCTACATGAAAAAGAAAACTTTTATGATAACAAAAATATATCTGTAGTCCGACTCTTATTTTTGTTGTCAGACCGATGTCGTGGAAGTGGAAAGTCTACTATCTACTCGAGTGAAACCGCTGGGCATTGCTAGTTATGAATAAGTGACAAAGGTCCGTGTCTAGTGTGATCTATCCCTACTTTCCAACACAAAAATAATTACACTTCTAGATCTTTCTAAAAATTTTTGGTACTAAAGAGTTTTTTATTAAACAAGTACTGTCAGTAGATACTGTGTGGGGCCTCATTGAAATCTAAAACAATACAGTGCTAAAAAAAGTGCAATAAATAAACGAAGTTACGGCGGCCTAAAACATGTAGCATTAATTATCAATGGAAGAAGCCAAGGATTTATATACCGCTGTATAATTGAGATGGCTCGCTTGAGGGCACTCGTAAATTTCGGCATACTTCAAAATTGAGCACTTATATTTGGGAGTTATTATGCTTGTTAGTAGGAGAAATGTCGATATTTAAATTTATTTTAAACTACCGTTCCTTCTCGGCAAAATGTGTATAATATATTATGTTTTGACCCGCCTCCATAGATAGCTCATTGTATGTATAGTCCTGTAGTTTTGGCTTCGATTTTGGGTGAAATTATTTTTAATTTGGTTAACACTCTAATACAAAAAAATCTGCTCTCCTTTGTACATATTATGTTTCATGGTCAAATTATTACTACCAGGAATTTAGCCAAATATCGAACCCAGGACCTTAGAAATAACCCACCTTTGCACATTTGATTATAACAATATGTTTTGATAATATTTGACTACAAAAATCTTAGAAATACATCCGTATATTTAGGAACTAGAAATTAGCGTTTACTCCGCTGAACTAAGCTAACTGTCATCGCCAAACGTCTCATGATTAAGCACCAACTGTCACCGGCGATATCACGTCGCAGGTGTGCTTGCTGCACTTAATTTCATGTGTCCAGAAACATGCATAGCTCTTATATATGCAAGACCACTTAGATCTGTTGATTAGGGAAGAGAAAGTTATCATATTGATATTAGCGATTCAAGTTTTGCGTTTCATGCGTGTATATCTAATATATAAAATTCTCGTGTCGCGGTGTTTGTGGTTAAACTCCTCCGAAACGGCTCGCCCCATTCTCATGAAATTTTGTGTGCATATTGGGTATGTCTGAGAATCGGACAACATCTATTTTTCATCCCCCTAAATGTTAAGGGTAGTCCTAATTTTTTTTTTAATTTCAGATAAAAAATTATTCTATGTATTAAAAAATACATACAATCCCTAATTTTCACCCCTCTACGATCAACCCCTATTTTTTATTATAAATGATATACATGGCAAAACGACGTTTGCCGGATCATCTAGTTATGTATAGAATTCTGTTCAAAACTAACGCTACTGTGGTGAGGGAAAAAATCGTGACGAAATCAGTTTCTATTAGACCCAAATCGGATTGTCAGGCACAAAAAGCTTGAAAAGAATAGGATCGGAAAAACACGCATTGTTCGTCACATATCCAATTGGGGTTTTACGTAACTTCATACATACACAGTGTTAACCAATGTACTGGAATGTAGGACTCGTTGCACAAAACACTTACAAATTACTTTTTGATATTCTGCTGGACCACATAGTGGAATGAGTTTTCGTACCTCATAATTTAAATTGGTAAATATGTTCAATCAATCAATCAATCAAAATACGTTTATTCAATTTAGATGCTTCCTAGAGCATGCTTATGAATGTCAGCAACGTTTACAAAATTCACGAAAGAGCAAGACTACGCCATCCGTTCGCAAAACTACCAGGAGGCCTTGTTCTGAGAAGAACGGGCAAGAAACTCAGCAAGTTTTGCCCTCCCTTTACATTACAATTATTCAAAGGAAAATGTCATAAACCACAACGTCATTAAAGTTACATAAGTAAAAAAAAAAAAATCTGTTCTGTGATTTACCACATTCACCATTACACACGTATTCCTAACACTTCAAAGATAACAAATCAAATTATAAGAATATAATTAGAACTATTGCCAAGCGTTTTTATCTTCCAGGTAGTCATTGACTGTGTATAGTAACCTTTACACATTAAGGTTTTTTTGATATGTGTTTTGAATCTGTTTAAAGGCAGTTCCAACGTGTTAAATCACGGCTCCACCTTAAAGCAGCAATTTTTTTTCTGCAGAATTTCATCACTCAGCAATGGTGTACCATGCAAAAATGTGGTGGCGCATGCTCTTTAATCCCGTAGAAATTAATTAAAACATATTTTTTTGTGAAATTAATGAATGAAGGTACAAATTTTTGGCTGTTACCTAACCTAACCTAATGTCATTCACTGGGACCTACAGGTGACTCAGTTTTTTTTATGGGGTCTAAAGCTGTGCGCATCTTTAATATTACTTGGGGTACTACATCCAAGTCGTAAAGAACGAAAGTTTGAACAGATTTACCTTACAATTTTGTGACTTGTTTTGTACTTCATAATGGCACCCATTTATTATTTTATTTTATTTTATTTTATTTTATTTTATTTTATTTTATTTTATTTTATTTTATTTTATTTTATTTTATTTTATTTTATTTTATTTTATTTTATTTTATTTTATTTTATTTTATTTTATTTTATTTTATTTTATTTTATTTTATTTTATTTTATTTTATTTTATTTTATTTTATTTTATATTGGAATCATACACAAATGTGTGTTACTATTATGTATTAGTGAAATAACTTAATTGGATCAATTTAAACAGAAAAGGTATAAATTCACTAACAGAAGCTCTTTTGCACCAATATAAAAAACTGTGTGTACTTCTGTACACGCGTTAGAAGTTATACTTCTTTGGAGTAACAAAATAAAAATCTTTTTAATTTTTTTATCTTTCGCCTTATTATAAAAGAGTACAGAGTTTTTTACGCCGGCTTTTTCTCTCGGCCTACACCCTCTGTCTTCTTTGCCGATGAGTAGGGATGCCTTCAAATTTAATGACGTGAAATAAGTGATACATGTATCTTATGTTCCATAATAAACATATTTTATTTTATTTTTTATTTTATTCTACGTTTGTAGAAAAAACGACACTAAAAATAGAAAAAAGGTATCGAGGTCGGTTTTTTGTGACGGTGTGCGTGCGCATCGTAAAAAAATACTCTCATAATTTTTCCCTAACGCGCCAAAAGAAGTATAACCTCCAAAATCTGATACACCTAGGTCAATCCAGGCCTCGGGAGATATTGAAGGCTATAGTTTTATAACCCTTTTTGTTATTGTGATTTACGTGAAATAATAGCAATATCCTATACTCCCGAATACCCATTCTCGTAAATTTACGATGTCGTAAAGATGATCGGAGTATGGAAGATTTATAGCCTAACAAATTCCAAATAATAATAATTCGATGTCACAATAAATTGTTGTAAAACTATGACCTGTTATCAAGAACTTTGGACTTCATTTGTTAAGGTCATTTGGAATACAGAACAGAACCATTTATTGACGTATTTGGACTTTCAGAAAAAACTGTTGAAATAAACCAACAATTATTCTCTTCCAAGCAACGTGTAATAACATAACAGAGTAATTTATGAAGCAAAAAGTTTTAGCTGCTGACACATTAGGTTGTAATGAAAATAACTATTCATTATTAATACTACATGTGTAATTTAATAAAAAATATAAACATTATTATAACTAGATATACAGGGTGATGACAATCGTTGTTTGTAATTCTTCCTAGAAAGATATTAGAGCGACCTTTTCAAAATCCCTATTAAATGCGCCAAAACTTGTCATACAGGGTCACTTTTCGGTAGAGTATTTTTTTCACAGTGGGGTCGGAAGTAAGCAAAAAGTGATTTGAGAAATGTTTTTATCGCATAACTTAATATTATCTTCAATACACTCAATAAACAGCTATTAATAGCATGTCTAACGCAAGGACTCATCAGTACCAATCTAGTGGATATTATGACAAAGATACAGGATGTAGACTTTTTCAAATTTAATATGAATTAGTATACAAAGTAAATTTTCTTATAAAAACGCAAAATAGAATAAAACTCTGCAGGGGTTGAGCTTAGGGACCTCCCGTTGAACAATTTTTTCAGCTGATGTCCTCATCTATCTCCTAGTTGCGTTTGTTCCACGATTTTTTGGCCACCCTGTATACGTTATGTTCTATACTGTTTAATATGCGTATACGTAGATAAATTAACAGTTTAAATACATTCAAATTAAGACAAACATATGTGTTCAAATATTGTTCGTCTCCTCGCGGCTTCATACATTTAAAATCACAGTGAGTTACACAAAAGTAAGTATTAAAGTCAAGACGTACCGCTAAGTTATTCTAAATGTCAAATTTAATACGTTTTTGACGAACCCTTTCGTCAAAAACGTATTAAATTTGACGTTACACTTATACTTTTCAAGTCTCATTTCTTAATCCCACATGAGGTTATGAAAGCTTCATTTTTAACGTATACAATTTATTCATATTTCCCTTGTTTCTAAATATAATTGTATGCGGGTGCAATAACCGTGAAAGTATCATAATTGCTGATCAAGACTGCACTGATTGGAGCTGACGCGCCATCGATATTGTGCGGTTATAAGCTTCAATTGATGATTATTAATATCAATTATAACTAAGCAAGCTCAGATTATTTTGCAGGAATAAACAGATGTTATACTAGTATTTTAACGCTGTTTTATTTACAATAATACTGAGGAATTTGAATAAAACATTCTGTTGGAGACATGGGAAACCAAAAATATGTTCTGTAGAGACTCAGTACAAGGCCAGGATATTTGTTTTTTTTTGTATATGTCTATCAACTATATCTATAGTCAATGCACGAACGCACTGTAATACCTAGGCACTTCCATTACCGGTACTTTCGCGCAGAAGATACCCACGTAGTCTTGGAATGCGTGGCTGTGGCAACCAACTGAAATCCTCGGAGCAGTGAGGCCGCTCCGTGAAGCCTGCGAAGTGTCCAGGATATTTCTGAGCTTCTGGAAGCAGCTCGCTGACTTAATTAGCCAGGACTTAACGCACTATGGACCAAATGGGCGACTTAGTGCGGAAAGTCCACACTACACACTACCGGCACTTTACAATAGCTGATTTAGACAAAACTAGAAAAGGATATTACAAAAACTATTCACAAAAATCATGCATAATAATATAACAAAAATACTTATTACCATGTTTCGTAGAACGCGATGACGAACTTGTCGTATTTTGCTTTCTGTGTTGAGTTCATTCAACTGTCAAATACAATTTGGTGCTCCTGGATTTACTTGGATAAAAAGTAGAAAATCAATATATAGAACATATTTTTTTTTTCATACTTATGTGCTAATAATTTGGAAATGCAAATTTTGTGCCGGACACCGCCTTACAACTGTGAAAAAACAACTTCTATTAGGTCAATTTGAAAAATTGCATAATTTTTTATTTGAAGGTTAATTTTCCTACCGGCCCTTAGTAGCGTTAATTTTTCACCAGTAGTAGCTAAAGAAACAGTCTCTTCAATGCTAAAAACTACAAAAGATTATTAAAATCAAATCCTTAAGATTTATAGGCATGAATCTAATTTTTACAACTAGCTAATAATGAAGATTTATTTACTGAACATTGATGATTACGGATTCATTAATGAACATTATTACTTTTTATAGAACAGGGGGCAAACGGGCAGGAGGCTCGCCTGATGTAAAGTGATACCGCCGCCCATGGACACTCTCAATGCCAGAGGGCTCGCGAGTGCGTTGCCGGCCTTTTAAGAATTGGTACGCTCTTTTCTTGAAGGACCCAATTAATTAAGGACATAATTTTAATTTACAAATATTTAATGTGCCACTTCATGAAGCTTATTAATAATATTAATCGTTCAAACTTATTTATTTTCGTTATTTAAGTTACTACTCGTACATCTTTAGATGTAATAATTAGTGTTTTACTGAAGTTTAGTACACGCGTTATCTAAGAAGATATTACATTACAATTAAGAATATGTTAGAGGTTTTTCAACTTCCTATATTGTGCCCTTAGATTTTCAATAAACAGACGACCCTTTTAAATATTCGTATTATATAGTAGAACATCACAAGTCGTAAAATACGAGACGTTTCCAAGTTTACCGAGCATGAAACTGCTGCGATCTCTATCTATAAACAAGATTGTATATGGTATACAATATTATATAGTTTTCCTTCTGGCAACATCGCATAACATAAATTGTAAGAGAAGAGTCGTAAAAAACAATGCTTATAACAAAATGATGATGGAATGATTTATCTTAACCACTAGATAAATCATTATTTAACCATTCCGCGGGTGTTTCTGGACCTAGAGTTCAAACCGGACAAGTCCAAAACCCGGATGTGCAACAAATTTTCATTCTCTCTTCCTTTTGTGAAGATTACAAAGAAGCCAAAATAACAAATACCTTTTTGAAATCAAGACACCATTATATAATACATAGTATAACGAGGTAAGGTACGGTTTAAATACATGGGTTTAAATACATACCCTTATTTACATAATCGATAACTTTAAATATACTTCCAAAGTATTATTATTTTATTTTACCTTCTGGAAAGTTACAAGTTTATGGCAGCTTAATTATTCATATAATATTTTTATTTTATTTTTTATTATTTATTTATTAACACTTCGTTGCATTACAATATAAAAATTGAACATAATTAAATGAATAGGAGGACAACTGGCGGTCTTATCGCAAGAAGTGCAAAAATAAATATTAGAACAAAAAAAACTAAACTAATAAAGGATAGGTACATGAAAAATAAAAAGTGCACATGAATCATGATAATTTCATTTAAGATCAGTCTCACGTCAGTTAGTAGCTGTTAGTACGAAAGTTAGGGATACGATGTGGACACTGGACAGGTAATGTTTGTACAGAAGAAATTTAAAGGAAGATAGAGTATATCTAATATATAAAATTCTCGTGTTACAATGTTCGTTCCCATACTCCTCCGAAACGGCTCGACCGATTCTTATGAAATTTTTTATGCATAGTCTGAGAATCGGCTACTATCTATCTTTCAAACCCCTAAATGTTAAGGCTCTAAATTTTTATTTTTTAGATATTTTTTTTTTACAAAATACATACAACCCTTAATTTTCACCTCGCTACAATCAACCCCTATTTTTTATTTGTTAATTAAAATAATATTACTTGAACTCTGAGGTTTATATAGAGGAAAATTCACAGAAAAACCTAAAGTTTTCATTCCAGAAAACCGAACTCTCTGGGGCAGCATAGCAAAATGTTCCATGTTGGTGTGTACTAAAGAGCTAGGCTAGGCATTAAGGAGAAACGAAGTTCGCGAAGGCAGCTAGTTATATATAATATTTTGCTGGAACACGATAGTAAAAAACTACTATCATAAACGTAACATTTATTCCACCAATACATAAATTACATTCAAAAACCCGGTCCCTAATCAGCGCGAATGTGGTCACTTGGGAGTTGGACCTGAAAGTTTTAGAGCGTGACGAAAACCCGCACGGTTTTATTACTAACTTAACTAGATTTTAATGTGTAAAACTATTAGGTAATGTGGTAGTGTTACAAGTTTTAGATTACATTACTACTAGGTTACTAGTAGGTACTGCGTGTGATTTCAACACTGAGGTCCTGAATTCAAACCCTATAAAACACCTTTGATCTTTGTCCTACGATAAAAGAAAATCAGACGACGTTGGAATATTAAATAAATAATTTAAAGAATAATGAAAAAAAAATACGGACGCTGAAATATATCTGCCCAATACCCCAGGCTCACGCCACTTATGTTATTACAAAGCTTGCGAAGAGCAGTCGGCTGTGATACATAAAAAAACTATGAAAAGATTATTTTCATCTTAACGTACAAAGCTTATACTCGTAAGTAACAAAACGCTCAATCTTTATTTTATAAAATGATATATTGTATAAGATAAAGTGCACTTTAATAAATCCCCTATAAAACGGGTTTTATTTAGGAGTATCAGCTATTTATTAGATTTCTTTACAAGCTTAAAAGCTCTAAATAGCTGAAAACAAGCGCTTTGGCGCGCCGCCAGCACAAAGCGATTATTAATCACAAAAGCTTCGTAAAACGGTTAAGTATTACTAATTTTCTTTTTACATAAACTTTCTTGTTATACATGTAAAGATTAGATTTTTATTTCGTATATAATAATTATTGATTTATGTTTTTAATTCATTTTCATTACCCACCAGCATTTAAAACATACTAGATTTGCTATTTTCGTGTTAAACCGCATATCGCGTAGGTAAGAATGTACCATTACATATCACACACTCAACTCCCATTCATGCGCCTTTAATATAAACCCTTAAATTTCATTCCCTTGCCCTTAGTGTACCCAAGAAAAGTCCTACGCAGAGTATTCAAAGCCTTGAGACAAGTTGAAACGACAAGTACCAAACCAAACACTTGTACCTTACTTGAAATATAACGTCTTGAGGGACAGACCCTTGGCGACATGTGTTCTGAAGTATATGGTTGACCCTTTTGATGTTTACAAAGGTACATATATTGGAATCAAAATTAATTTCGAAGTAATAATTTTGTTAACCGCAAACTTTTTCGATAGTTTCACGAAGTTATTGATAAATGAAGAATAATATATGAATACGTACTCGATATATATCTTGAGAATATTAAGTTGACTTTAGATTAGGGAATATGGATTGATTTTTATTTATTTATTAAAACTTCGTTGCATTACAATATAGATATTTAACATAATTAAATGTAAAGGAGGGCAACTGGCGGCCTTATCGCTTTCGAGCGATCTCTTCCAGGCAACCACTGTTAGAAAAGAAAAAAAATGTATTAAGATAAGGCAGGCAAGAAGAGCAATAATACAAATTACATATAAAAATAAACTAAACAGGAACAAAAAACAAACTAAAGTAATATATCTTTGATTCAGAAGAGCCATAACCTTTATTATAGGCATGTAGATGACCAGTACCTCCGAGACTAACGTTTGCTGATTCCGTTTCCGTATTAATTACGTACACAGAAACAAAATTAGTGCCAGGGTTCTAACGCACCCATTCAGGTTGAATCACCCCTAAAATTAAGCTCTAAAGTAGTAAAATCATCGATAAAGTTACCGCCATCACTAGTATAAAAAACATCGAATATTTTCCTGCTGAATTCCAAAGTACGTAATAAATTTCTCACTTCGTTAGCTGTGAAAGTGAGTTTGTTAAACAATAGGTTTTTATGCGCTACGAAAAAAGACAATGCTTAGTTTCAAATAACAATTTCGCGTAAAAAATATTTGTAAAATTTGGAACAAGGATGAATAGTCTGTGATTCAAATGAATTTTAAGGGTTTTGACTATTCAAAACGGGTTTGTAAACTGTTAGCAATCAAAAATAGCTTTTTGCATTATCACATGTATACATTTTTTTATATCAGATAAAATATGTCTAGCGTTTAAGACATTATATTCAATTAACGCCACTGTATATTTGAATATATACAATTTTCCAAAGCTATTCGATAGGATTGTGGACTGACCTATATTGCTGACCGTAGTATGTATACTTATAATCGTGTAAATTAAAACGCGTGAAGTGATTTCTTCAAAACCGATGTACACGGCCAATCAATAAGAAGTGGTCGGCAATAAAGACAAGAAGATTTTAGGGGTCCTAGCGCTATAAGGCTTTTTAAGGAAATATCAAAAAGGTTAGTCGACATCATAGGAGACCGAAGAGCTGGCAGCTACCTCGGACAAAGAATTCAAATCAATCAAAGGGGGCTGCCAGTTTAATCGGAACATTGCCTAAAGGGACTCCTTTTAATAATATATTTTAGTTATTCATTTCAAGGTTAGTTATTGTTTTTATTGGTCATATTTTTTGTGCATTTGTGTGTTGAAAATAAATGGTATTAATACTTAAAAAAAAAAAGATTTAATACGTAAAAACCTCTTCTTGCCAAATTCACAGCTTGAATCCTTCTGGGCATGCTTTCCACGATATTTCTAATAACTTATTAGAGACATCGTGATTATTAGAAACATATTTTTTTTAAGCTCCCTGATGTTTTGTGGACCAGGTTGCACTGATCTTACTCGTCGCTTTAAAACATGCCAAACAAGCTCAATTGGATTGAGGTCAGGACTTAGAGCTACACGATGGATTCTTCTTGCATTTACGCTTCCTCGTCGCCAGAATGGAGCAAGATTCGTCATTCATAAAAAGGGAATCTTTCTCATTCATTAAAGTTGTTATTTGCTATACTACCTTTATTTTATTTTTTTAAAGACAATTCACACCAATTGACCTAGTCCCATGCTAAGCTGGTGAAGCTTGTGTTATGGGTACTAGGCAACGGATATACGTACATATTATTATAGATAGGTAGATATAAATACATATTTAAATACCCAAGACCTAAGCACAACACCAAATGCTCATCACATCTATGTTCGTCTCAGCCGGGGATCGAACCCGGGACCCATGGATCCGCAGTCAGGTAACCACTAGACCTAGACCATTAGTTTATGATGTTCCGATTTTCTAAACGATAGTTAATCTAATGATAAGAAAGCACATAATAGTTCTAGCTACTTAAGCAACAAATAAAATCATTATTAAAAGAGATCAGAATAGAGTTCCTTCAAAATACCTGTTGTGTATCAAGTATAAGGGATGTAAGTATTATGTCTGGATCTGGTCTCCATACTCCATTGACAAGAGTTTTACAAAGTTCCATAAGTATTTAAACAAAGGACGACTAATTAAAGAGCTTTTTCACTGACTTACACAGTTAATTGTCTTTTTAATTAAGTTCCAACTTCAAACTGCACTTTCTAAGCTTTGTAACGGAATTAAAAAGCTATTGAAATAATTCCTATTCAATTTACAATCGACTGTGTAAATCCTTTAAAGTTTAGTACTAGGTAAATAATAATGAAAAATAGTCCAAAAACGATAAATAATTAACGTAGACATAACATTTACTACTAACGAAACACACAAAATAATAATAATAAAAAACAAAAGAAAGTACTTTTTAAATGTGTGTGTGTTGTGGTTGTAACTGGCCCTGGCTCAGCATTATGCTGTGGAGCAGACGTGTTCCAGAGCGCTGGTCATTCTGCCAGAGACCACGATAGTAAAGGAAAATAATGTAATAATAACGTAGATGTAATAATAGTAGAGAAAATAATAATAGTAAAAATTAACTATGTAAATAAAGAAGTCTTGGTAGATGTACTATTAAAAAAACTAAAAATTTAGAATAATTGTTACAAAAACTAGTATAAAAAAGATAAATACATATTTTTGGGTGGATTAAAAACTATATTTCGTTTGATTTTTGTCGAGTAAGTGTTCGTTATAACTGCGACGAAAATTTCATATGTATAGCATTTTTCTGATTCTTTTTTATTTCATATACGAATATAATATGGAGGAAAAGAGAGAGTAATGTCAAATCTAAGCTAGTAAGCTATATTCTATAGGCACACATACAATATAAGAAGTTAAGAATACTATACTGATTGCATCTACATTTAAGTTTAATATTTCTACTCTTATTTAAATGTGTAACAGTCGTTCAAAGAATAATTTACTCATTCTCCTCTTTCTGTTAAAATTGTTAACCTCTGGTTTAAATGGAGAGGTTAGTTTGGAATATGGAAGTATGTAAGACTTCGTTTAGAATCAGATTTCGGTATAAATTTTGTGGTCATGTTTTTGTAGCTTACCTATTTTTATATTTGCATTTCTTCCAAAGGATTTTACGTAAAATGTCCTTGGTACCGTTTAAAAGTTTGTTTACCTTCTGAAAGCGAAAAGGATAAAAAAAATTAAAATCTTTGCACGTTTCCCTGAATGTTGTAAAACAAAAATTTGCCGCGTTCAAAGGAAGTTTAACACAAATTCTCGTCCATTAAACCAACTAAAATGAAAGGATGGGCTGGAGTTTGCGGCTGACAGCGCAAAATTATGTATTCCAATTTTGAAAATATTTTCAAATACCGAAGCTTTCCATCGATTACAGGTAAGGTACAAGATTTTATTTGTAAATTTAGTTAGTTTTAACTTTTAGATTACGTATGCGTGTTATTATTGATTTAACAATAAGATGTTTATTTTATTATATGTAATATTATAAAAGAAGTTTTCAATAGTGTGATAGAAACATAAACTAAACATAATTTTCCAGGTCGTCGAAAAAATTTAAACGAATGATAGATATAACATACAATTATAATTATTATATTGCGCGTATTGTTGTCTTATATAGTATTATTTACGTAGTGTTTAATATTTTTATTTATTTATTTAATCACACTTCGTTACATTTATACAAAAGCAATAATTATATATAACATAAAAATATATATACATTATTATAAAAAAGCGATATCTTCCAGGCAACCCTAGTAAGGGAAAAAAACGAAAATAAGAAATATGATGTGTAAAGTGCAAGAAGTGTATAAACAAATCTTATAAACAGAATATAGAATCTTAATCTAAAATAATACAATAAAAAATCAAGAAATATTACAAAAAAATATTGTTATTTGTTAAATCATTACGAAGTGAAGTTGGTAGCAAGTTTATTAAATTTGAAATACCATGTGCTTACACTACACTACACACTAAAACAATTTTTTTTGTACGCGTGACCATAGCATGAATCTTCTATGAATTAAGATGGAGTCACACACCTGATTTGTCAAATCATCGATATATTTTTAAAATAAAATGTCGGCCAGTTATAACTATATTAGACCCTTTCCTATGGCTTTTAGAAACGTAAGAAATTCCCAAATACCCATTTATAGGAAAAAGGATCTAAATTTCAAGTAATTCACCTCGTTAGGGAGGGTCAGCTCTGTTCGCCAGTTGACAGCTTCTGCGGTATTTTCAGCTGACTCATCACAATTTGTGGTCATTTGTTAGTACAGCGGTTTGGAACAATCAGCGTTTTGTCATATCAAAAAATCTATAATATTGCTTTTAAATATTTGTTTCGAGACAAATATCGCTCGTATTCGTGCGGTAAACTTAATATGCCGTATAAGCTAGAGGTCGTGGGTTAGATTCCTGGTAAAACAATAATTGTTTTTGATTGGCGGGCACAGTAAACTGATCACCTCCAGAAGCTAATGAAACAGACTCAAATTCAGGTGTAGATGGATGCTATTACATAAGTGTCCTAATTAAGGATACAACTAGCCTCCGCTCGAAGCTCATGCATGGTATTTTGGCAAAATTATTTTTAATCAAAGAAATTTTCATTGTTTTTTATTTTACAGAATACAATATAAATCATGGTATTACATTTGAAAACGACTCTGGTGTGTATGTACCTAACATACAAAATTATTCTTCAAGTTGGTTTTTAATTGTTTATTTAGAATAAAATAATAATTATAAAACATAAAACCATAATAAATAGAAAGAGTTTATATCGTATTTATATTGACAGACGCGGCTGAGGGCATTTCATTTATTTTTGATTGGAATTATGTAAAAGTCATACAAGTTAGTAAAATTATTAAAACTTCCCGTTAGTAGTAATAACTTTCGTTAATAGTAAAGTATTGGAACGAACCTTTATTCAGATCTATTTCAACATACTGGATATTTCTGTGAATCTATCGCGATCAATATCATCCGAATTTTCATATAAGATTAAATAGAATTAGTGATGTGCATGGTTGTCGATAGAAGTCAGCGTAAACATATTTATTTATTTATTTAACAACAAAATATACTACGATTACATATTACCCCCAAAGTGTTAACTATTCACATTTACATCACATACTAAACAATACATACACAGAAAAAAACAACACAAAATTAAACAGTAAGTAATAGATTAAAATATTTAAAAATTCATTAATCGAATTTAAAAATCGAAACCTACAAAGGTGTGAACACTGTCTATGGTACCTATAGGAAGACTTTAGGTCTATGAGTTCTCCGCAGAACAGCTGATGGTGTTGAAAAATAAATCGACTATGCATATTCAATACATCACTAATCAAAATCTACTGTGCAATATTTTTACGTTAGAGATTTAATCTCTTTGATGCTGAGTGCAGACTTAGTGTAACGAATATTTGCTGGACTGACAAGGTTCCGTCTACCAATAAGATTCTATATCGATTTCGTGATGATTTTTTTATCTTTATATGCTTCTGTCTGACACACATCGTCCATTTTTCAGTCCAAGGCATGGTCAACAAATCCAATGGTCTTTCTGTAGCCACTAGGAACAAGCTTTTATACTTAAGCTGTCGCGCGTTATGCTGGCGCGCGAAATGGCAGTGTATTGGAGCGAGGACCACCTTACCCACGTATTACAAGAAAGAGTTTGGGACGCTAAAGGAAGGAATTTATTCTATTTCTGTTGCGTTAGTTTTTGAAATGTTTTTGAACACTTAAGCAAACTTTTTCCGCTCTCAGCTAAATCCTTGTGTCGATCTTGCGTGTGTGCGCTGGGCCGACCGTGGTACGTACGTAAATTGGTAGAATAGGGGGTAGGTAGGGGGGGGGGGATGCTTAGGGTGGTTAGGAGGGAAAGGTAACACAGAAGAAGTAAGGAACACCGCAATGGCAATAAAATAAATCAGTGGCGCTACAACCTATTTAGGTCTTGGCCTCAAATTTCTGAATCTGTTTCATGATCATTTTTAAATCTAATAGGCAAGTAGGTGATCAGCCTCCTGTGCCTGACACACGCCGTCTAAGATATGTCAGTTTCCGAATGCGAATGTTAAATGTACACATAGAAAGAAAGTCAGGTGCACAGCCGGGGATCGAACCTACGACCTCAGGTATGAGAGTCGCACGCTGAAGCCACTAGGCCGACACTGCTCACCGCAATGGCAGTACCTATGATATATTAGAATACTTACAATACTTAGTCAAACGTTTACGTTGAAGTTAAGGTCAAGTGAAGTTAGGTGCGTGTGGGCTTAAAAGGGTTTGGATTCATATTAATACCTGAAATTCGGAATATACACTTTACACCTTATATACACTTTAGCGTTTTCTAAGGCAGTTTTTGCCGCGCACCACCACTATGTGGAACCAGCTGCCCACTGAAGTATTTCCGAACCAATACGACTTAGGGTCCTTCAAGAAGAGAGCGTACCAATTCTTGAAAGGCCTGCAACCTACTTGCGAGCCTTCTGGCATTGTGAGTGTCCATGGGCGGCGGTATCACTTAACATCAGGTGAGCCTCCTGCCCGTTTGCCGACTATTACATAAAAAAAAAACACTCACGAATAACCATATTCCGTAATTGTCATTCCCGTACGTAGATTGAAATCCTTTTAAATGATTAATCGTAAATTTAGAGTAGGATTGTTTTCTTGTTTAATCCACATTTCGATGCTGGGTAAGCAAAAAATCTATTTTCACCCCTCATTTTTCCAGTCACAACGAATATCAAGAATAAAAGGCCCAATCAAAACGGTTTCCTTTTGATAAATACAAATTTCTATTGTCTGTGGGCGAAATAACCAAGAAATGTTTTGACAAATATTCCGTTCACAAAGCGTCGATGATTCCTTGAATTTGCTACTTTCAAGCTACTAAGAGTACCTACTATATATTTTAACATTTTATACATAATGTTCGTCTTTTGTGTATAAATTGCTGGCTACATTTTTTTGAATTGAAACTTCTTCATCAGCGTTGGAAAAAAATTTACCGACACATTTTTCGGTTACGCGTCACATTTTTCCATTACGCGCCATCTTTTTCTAGTACCTGTTGATTCGAAGAGATCCGATGTGTTGTATGTATGTTAATTGGTATCATAACAGTATGATAGATTTACTCGAACCAATCTTACGACGAAAAAAAAGCCAACATCACGAGGTGTTCTCAGGCGGTCATCCATCCAAGTACTGACCTCGCCCAACGTTGCTTAACTTCGGTGATCGGACGAGAACCGGTGTATTACAATAGCAAATAGCAAAAAAGTGTCGTGACAACTTTTCGTAAGAATTTTTTCCGTCTAGCCCCCTTTCACAACGCGCGATAAGGAACTTCGTTCCAATAACGATAACAATGATAGTAATAATTCTATTACAATTAATGAAATTAATTAGAGGTAGGCAAACTTCACAAACAACAAATCTTGCTATCTTTGAAACTAGATCCGAAATCGCAGGACCCAGAATCAAGTTATCAAATATTCTATTTTGGTAAAAAAAATGTGTGCGTGTACCAGGTGTACACACGTAAGAAGTGAAACTTCTTTATGACCTTATTTTTCGAAAAATGATCTACTATATGCAACTTTACAGAAATTGGTTAAATAAAGTTAAATTAGATAAAGTTTAACAAAAGGCTTTTATTATCATAGACATGAATACAAATACAAAATTGATTGTAATAGAATTAATATACTATATATAATATATATTAATAATAATTACTATCATTGTTTTCGTTATTATATATTTTTGTATAATATATAATAACGAAGGGCTTCGAATCTCTTCGGATCAACCGTGGTAAAATGTGCCGGTAATTTTTTTTTCCAACGCCGATAAAGAAATTTGACTTCAAAAAGCAACATGGCGCGTAACCGAAAAATGTGACGCGTAACGTAAAAATGTTACACTAAATTTTTTCCAACCCCGATAAAGAAGTTTCACTTCAATAAGTAATTTAAATCAAACAACATATTGCATTAAAAACACATCACACTTTTGTTGATGTAAATGAATTTATTTAAACATACTGAACAATGAGACTCAACGACCAAAAACCTGGAATAACCCCGTAGACAATTCCAATCATCACATTCCCGCCGGCGACGTTGAGACAATTTGAAATTCAATCAAATATAAATAATTACTTAAGATTACTAGAATTGGTTTTACGTAAAATGTTTTTTTTATTTACACGCGTAAATAATAAAACACGGTCGTGGCGATTATATTATTTACACGCGTATATAATATAATCGCCACGACCCTTAAATCTTGGCCTCAGAAGGGACCCGTTTCTACGATTATTTTTATTTTATAGACAAGTAGGTGAAAACCCTTCTGTGTCTTATACATGTTATAACTTTTTGGGTTAGACATATGCCGATTTCCTCGAGATCTTTGTTTGCTTATTAGAAAAAATGTAAGAATTCAGTCGGACTATAGGGGTCGATGGTTGGCCATGCGTCACACTCGTGAACGGGTACTACTTGTGGTGACTGGTCGTACTTGAATTCGTGTTTGCGGTGATGTTCGACTATGATTCGCGTGTTGTTCCCACGAGAATATATAAGTGCGTGCTTCTATTTCACCATGCCTCCTGCTGATAGAGGACAAATCTTTGTTTTTAATTTATTTTATTATTATTAATTAACTATTAATTACTTAAGAAGTCATGTGAAACATGGTGTAATGGTTGCAGCTCCTTACAAACATTGTGTAAAACAAAAAACTTGGCGATCAAAAAGAGTAACGGAGAGTTTATTGCCAGTTCTTCTCTTCCGTTCTACGCCCTTGATTTGACCTTATTTCTTTTTTGACGTTCATAAGTGTAATGTACAGCTGTTTAGTTATATGAATAAATGATTTTGTCTTTGACTATTAAAGTTTCCGATATCATTGCATCACTATTCGCTTTTCATGAATCTGTAAGATTGGCTTTGAAGTTTTTAGTTTGTTATTAATATATTTTTTTGTATTACTTTAGATTAAGGTTCTAAATTTTTATTATATAACATTCGGTTCTGCACTTCTCGCACACATCATGTGTCGTTTTTTTAGTTTTTCTCTTTAACTAGGTTGCCTGGAAGAGATCGCTTATTAGCGATAAGGCCGCCCGTTGCATCCCTTATAATTTTTATGTATTGTGTTATTTGTGTTTCTTTACTTTTCTTGTCTTATTTTTATTGCAACGAAGTGTAAATAAATAAAAAAAATAAGTTTTTCGTCACACTGAAGTAAAGTACATAAATAACTTTATCAAACGTTAATACGCTCGATTAAGTCAATAAAGGTTGATTGATATACAAAATGAATGAGTTGCATGATTCCAAAAGTAATTCAAATTTTTATGAATAAATTAATCAATGCGGTGGACAACAAATTGTTTTATGTACTTCGAAAATTTATTGCATTCCACGACGTGGAATTAGGGTTACCAAATTCATTAAAGAATTACGAGTATATTTCTCTTCATGCGTAGAAGAAACAAAAAACTACACAAAACAAAAATCTGTTCACAAATATTCAGTAACCGTACTTTATTTCGGTTTAAATAAGTAGTGGCAGTAACCGTTAAACGGATTCGAATCAGACGTTAAAATAAGTTAAGTAGATATTTTAACAACTTGTATGAAAATTACGTTTCCAAAACAAAATAAAAATGTGTGTTTAAAATCTTTAGTTTTCTTGTATAGTGGGGAGGGAGCTTGTAGTTTATTGTTTATAAGAATGCCAAATCGTAAAATGACTGCTTTACGACTGATTAGAGCGCGACCGCCGCTGTGAAAACTGCTGTGAGAGTTCGGAATTTTATTAGGAAAAAGGGTTGTCCAAAAATATTCGCTTAAAAGAAATTAAGCAGACCGTTGCACTATGTAATGTTTTTATATCGCGTTTTTATATCTTATTATATATAATTTACGCGTCACGTTGTTTGTCCGTTATGGACTCCTAAACTACTTAACCGACTTCAATCAAATTTACACACCGTGTGCAGTTTGATCTAACTTAAAAGATAGGATAGCTTACATATATGTCTATATAATTCTACTGTGTGTATGCCACCGAACTCCTTTTAAACGGCTGGACCGATTTGAATGATTTTTTTATATGCGTTTGGGTGGAGCCCTGAATGGTTTAGATTCTCAAATCAGCATGGCAGATGGCGCTGCAGTCGGTACTTTCATACTTTGTTTAATATCCTAATCTCTTGCAATATCATGCAGGACAACGTCTGTCGGATCCACTAGTTGTATATAAATCTTACTATCGCGCGATCGACAACCCTGATAACAAATGGAATCCTATAATTGTAATTGAGCTATTGGATTTATTTATTTCAACAATATTAATATACAGATATATTGTTTTGTTTACGAATTCCAATTTATTATGGCAAGGTGTTACGTTATTGATGTGCACTACTACCTTTTAATCAAAATCAAAATATGATTTTTCCATATAGTAAATTAATACTTATGAACGCCTGACAACAAATATAATTTCTGTCCAGCGCTTCTCTTATTACAGTGTACACCTTTGAGGATGATAAATCACTCACTTGATCGGGTCATCTGGTTTGTGAACGGCAACGTGGTCTTTTACCTTCTGTATTACCAACCACGATCATTTTCTCCAAGTTCTTATCGCCTCTGCGCATTGTATTGCCAATTGATATAAGGAAATATGAAAATTCGGAATATCGTAGACAGTGGAGTCTGTATGCGGAGTTGGGTCAAGATGTATTGGTGCGCTTCGCAGTCTATGGTATTCTTTAAAAGTAAGTATATTATTATAATCTTACTTTCATCTAGTTAACACTTATAATTTTTGATAGCGCAATCAAGCGTTGTCCAATGCTGAAATGTTGAGCTTGAATAGCATTAGTATCTGCTAATATATATATAGTATAATATATAGTATTCGGAAAAGATGGGATTTTGCTTTAGGAGGTATGACCAAAATGAAGCAATCCTCAATAATTTTATTACATTAGGTAAAAATAAAATATAGCGTACAATAGGAAAAGGCAAAGATGGCGTTCTAATCTAAGGCCAATAAAAGTCGATGTTCGTCCACAACTAAGCGTTTTTTAAGGCACTTCTTTCCACGCACTATCACTACGTATATATAGGACCACCTGCCCGTTATGATACTTATACATTATACAATTCAACTAAGGTCATTCAAGACAAGAACATACTGATTCAGAAAAGGACGGCAACGTACTCGTGAGTCATGTGTGGTCATAACATAAGACCAGGTATGACGGTTTGTTCTATAGAAAAATTATTATCTATTATTGTTATCAATTGATTTCTTGTTACATGCCAAACATCGGTATATAGAACTATCATGTTACGTCCAGTATTTAGCCGAGATCTTAAGTGCCCGATTTAGGCCAATACAACGGAATTGATTGTAATCAATATTACATGTTTTGGTGTATATATGTTATTCAGTACCAGTATAACCAGGATAGGTTCTAGGCGAAATAATCCGGCGAAAGAATATATTCTTCAGTTCGTAGGAACAAAGACCTTGACTATCAGATTATATCTAATATAATGTTGTCATTATCTTTGACAATTTACATTTTTTTTCTTATTCTCAAAGTTGTTTCCATGAGTAAGATTATGCCCTACGACCATTATATATATAAGCCACGCTTAATAAGCGTAAGTGAGCAAATTAAGAATACAAAATTTCGTATTGAATTAAATATTTTAGAATAAACATCTTTTTAAATATTGAAATGTGTTACTCGTGTAAAAAGTACCAAGTTTTATTACTAAAGAGGTTTTAGTATTTGCTTACGATTTGTGATTCGTATAAATAATAAATTATACATAATCCCTACAAATATTATTATCGTGTTCAGACGTATTATAGTTAATCATGAAAAGGTAACTAATATATACAATTACATTGTTAATCAAGTTCGGCGCGTTTTTTCAGACAACTTAGAAAATAATGTTTAATGTAAATAATTAGGTTATTAACCTTTAGAGATTAATATTATCAGATTAATAGTGGTTTTACGAGAAGTGCGAATCGACTAATACAAAGTGCTAACAAATAAGTTTCTAACCAAAATGGTTTGCTTATAGTATATTACAGCTCAAAATATCGAAACTTCGACCGCTTTATAAACCACTGTTAATAGATGGAAAAGCTATCGTGTAGCGTGTTTTGGCTTAACTAACAAAAGCCATATTTAATCGATATTTTTAATGTCTAAAGAACTTTATTTCTCATTACAAAAGAATATGAAACACTTAATATGTATATACGAATGAGATACACGTCGCCATCAGCCGTCCCAATTTTAGTGTAGGTTAATTCTGATATGTATCTTTAATGCTCTTTTGAATTTGTTAAAATACACTCTCATACTTAATAGACTTCTTCAAATAATTTTTTCGCGGCTTTTAACACTCGCATTACAATTATTATTTTTAAAACATTTTTGCAACATTTATTTTTAACGCCATTTAAACGCCATTATTATTAGAAGTTCGTTCAAGCGATGCATGCGTATCCTGACAGACAATAAATTATAGATTTGTGTGTAAATTTTATCTATTTATTATTAATTATTGTTGATTCTTTGTATTCTTTTACGTCATTTTTTTGTCTTGTGTCACTGTTAATAGTAGGTGCAAAAATTTTGGTTATAAGTTTATAAATTTTAAAGAAATAAAGATTCTATAACCATAATTAGTCTAACTAGATTTCTATATGCACATTTAACACTTGTTTTTACGAAAAGAAATCATAGTAATGTCATAAAACTAAGATTCGATGATCGGGTATAGGTTTATCAGCTAGCTTATAAAGAAAGCTAAAAAAATGCATATTTGAATATCCATACTCAAAAATTAAATGCCAGGAATTGTAGGATTCCGACTCCGCTTAAATTCCCATAATAAATATTCGACCCGTCGAAAAACGGAACAAAACCAGTCCACGATGCAAACGACATTTTGTTTGGCCAAAAAATAAACAAATCAGTTCAACCTCCTGGAAAAAGCAGTTTGTTATGACATTCACTTTGATTTATAACTCCTTTGAGTTGGTAAAGTGTTTTTAGATGGGGAAAAATTAAATGACATCACGAGTAGAGTAATTTTTCTTAAATTCTTGACAAAAGATTGTTGAGTTCTATTAAAATACTTTGAAAGAGACTTTTTATAGAAGAAATAAATCGTTATTACGTTGTAATAATAAGTAAAAAATGTGTATGCTGTTTTACAACAATACTGGTTATTAGTTGTTTACATAGCAGATAATATATTAAAATACAATTTTAAATTTGTAATCTTCTTTATCTTTGATTCACTAGTTAACTTATTTTTACTAAACTGTTATTTTAATGTATGTCACATAAACTTTTGTATTGTTTTTAAATAAATACAAAAAATAGTTGACTAATTACCTATTCTATATAATATTGATTAAAATATTTATAGATATAAAACGAATTCAATTCTTTCTCGTAATAGATTTAATCAAATAAATATTTTTCTCACGATATGCCACAAATTGAACACGCACGAAATTACAAATATCTTCGCTATACAAAGAGAAATGTTAAGTGCATTAATTTCTTAGTGATTTCGGATATACCAATAGGTTATCTTAATATTCATTTGTTAATATCGACCATAGAGTGTTATTTAACGTCTTATGTCGATAAATATACTATCTCTAAATTTCATAAATTAATGCGTTTCAAAGAAATAAATTTCAGCTTTGTATGTTATGGTTAACTATATTTTAGAAGATAATGTGGTCTACATATATATCAAACCTCTAATACTAATTGATTTATAATTTTTTTATATATTTGCCGAGCATTGGTACAGACTTTCCTATTAATGGTAGGCAAGACACTTGTGCCAGAAAAGTCTGCTCTTCCATATTATAGTTAGTACTATATACTTATTAAATGGAAAAGCAACAAAATACATACGCACTTTACGTTCGTACCTTAATACCGTACGTTACGTAAATATCAATAATAAACTAGCTTTACAGTTATATATTAGTATGTGTATATTTGCGTGTGTTTATTTTAAACCAATGTTTTCCATTTTAAAATTGACACATCTGTATTATCGTAAATTTAAGACACCATTTTTGCAACGTTTATAATAATTTATAAACGTCAATATAAATGAGTTTATATATATTTAATTAGTTGTTAATTGTTTTGTATCTTGACTGAATTTGGTACTATCTTTCTGCAAATATAGTAAATATAATCGTGTGGTATATACAAGGGCAATCTACTACGTTGGCTGAGACACTTCGAGCACATGGGTCACGATCTGGCAGTGAAGAAAGCTTGAAGCAGGCCTATATACCGCTGGATTGACAGAGGGAAGGTGCTGGCTTTCATCTGCTGAAGCTAAAAGCCAGAAATTGGCGGGAGATGGCGCTGGAAGTTTCTAATTTAGTAGACCAAGACACCTTTTGGATCACAGAGCCAGCGGAGTGAGTTATAATGAGGTAGGTATATATACTATAGGTCAAATTTAAGTATTAAAGGTAGATGAAGTTCGACAAGATTGAGCTAATGATTACAGATGAAAACAGATATTAATTAAAGTCAGGAGTATAAATGAATCAAAATTTAAATAGAATTTTTATCATCAATGAAAATAAATAGACCACACATTAGTTATGATTACTCTGCATTAATTTTATGTATGCGGGTTTGATAATGGTTCATTGTAATTAATATGGAGTTTTATCTTACTACATTTAGAATTTCTTAACCAAGATATGTTATTACATATTTAATGGCACGACATATCTTTTTGAACGACATCTTGACAAGAAGGGAGTTTTGTCTATATTTTTAATAAACTAATAAGGTCTTTAATAATTGTTAATAATAATATTGTACAAAATAACGGCGATTAGAACTTCAATGTATAATAACAATTATTAAATGTCTATAATGAAAGCCAACTACAAAATTAATTGCCAAATAAGTTAGTAACAGTTTTATAAATGACCTTTTTAGCTTTGAAAATATGAAGTACTAATTGGTTCGTAACCATTTTAACAAAAAGTTCGTATTATTTATTTACAAATGTTAAATATATGTATAACTCGATTTATATTAAGACGGTATTTAATCATAGTTATTACTAATATTATCTAGATTATCTGTATATACAAGATTGGATTTAGGATAATCCGGGAATAATTGATGTTGTAAGTATACTCAATTATAGCCAAAAACCATTTGAGTTTTTATTTTTAGTATAAGCGCTGTATAAAACTTTTTATAATAAGTTTGAATGTGATATACAGAAATGATTTCCGATTTCCGTGAAAAAGGTATTGTTTTTGACATACGCGATTTATAGTACACGCTCTCGTTTTTGAATCTCACCCGTAGAAATATCATGAAGTGCCAGTTCGGGGAAGGCTTTAGGTTATATAACATTACGCTATTACTAACGCTCAGCTCAGCTAGTATTGGATAGCACAAATTAAAGCTTTTCGTTGGCGTTAATTTGTACTACCCAACAGATTCAAAAATTCACAATTCATAATCATTTATTAATTTAGGTAACACAACAGTGTGTGTACACTTATGAAAGTCGATAAAGAAATACATATTAAATGCTAAATGCTTCTAATTTTACATTTACTGCCACTTCTCAAATCAAAGGCGTAGAACGGACGAGAGGAACTTGCAATAAACTCTCCGCCACTCTTTTTAATCGCCAAGTTTTTTGTTTTACACAATGTTTGTATGGAGCTGCAACCATTACACCATGTTACACATGACAACTTAAGACTTAAGTAATCAATAGTTAATTAATAATAATAAAATAAATTAAAAACAAAGATTTGTCCTCTATCAGCAGGAGTCATGGTGAGTGCGTGCTCCTAGTACACACTTACATTCTCGTGGGAACAACACGCAAATACATAGTCGAAATAACTTACATCACCATCACCATCATACACGAATTCAAGTCACCACAAGTAGCACCGGTTTTTTTTTTTACTTTCACAATCCCAATATTTTATTAATTTAATTTCCTCTTAGATCTATAGTTTATACATATTCAATCTATGCAAATAAGCATTGGGTTTTCCTATCAAACAATGTGTATTGGTATGCAGGTGTTATTCGATAGAAGATTTTCACCAATTCCTATTGGATTTTTCCACTTTGCCACACATACGACTGCAGCATTTACACAGCAAAAAATTAACGAACGTCCACCGCTGCGTAAAGTTAGTACGGGTCCGTACTGAATCGCGCTCAACCTTCCCTTGAATTTTGCTTCGCAATATACTTTTGTATCATCAGTATTTGCTTGTAGCTAGGGCGGGTCTCCATAAAGTCATGAGTTTAATGACGACGCTTCACTGTATGTGAGCGCTAAATATACGGTAACAACAATAGAAAAGTGCCAAAAACCCAAAACACTGGCACAGAAAACCTATCATATCAGACATAATATCTTAATAAGAAAAATATCCAAAAAGACTGAGGGTTTTTTTTAAATTTTATAGATACGACACAAGTTACGTTTACCTACACTATTACTACTGCATTGTATATTGTAAAGAAAAAATAGTGGAGTTGTATTTATATTTTTGATTATTATTAAACCTTTATTGCTGACACCCAGTATTATAACACTTATTTAAGTTACAAAAAAAACTTAATTCTAATACATAAATAAAACTTAATCTAAAACGTCACTTGACCCGTTTTAGGTAGTCAGCATGTCCTGTGACCCATAGGCCTCTTCCAGCCGTTTCCATTATTTTCTGATGTTAGCTGTTCTTGTCCAAGTTGTGCCTCCCATTCTCTTTTGTCACAGATTAATTATTTATATAAAGTATCATTATTCTTACTTAGTTTTTAGATTATTTTGTGTCATATTTCGTATCTTTTAGTAATAACTTAATAAAAGAAACGAAACTTAAGAAAGTGCGAATGTTGAAAGTTCGCACTGTAGTGTACAAACTACGCTAAGCATTCAAAGAGTTTTGATAAAGTGAATGAAACCATAAAAAATTTTTCTTAAAATATTTGTAGCTAAACAATACAGACATCGGTAACAATTTTATTATACGTATCTAGATTTGCATAGTAAATCCTTGTCCATTGTGATTTTATATCGTCGGTTCGCTAACCCCCTTTACAATAAATTGTTCGGAAGCGTTACATTCGTTTCGCAAAGCGGGAAACAATCCTGGTATAACGAGGACCTGGTAAAATGCTTGGATAATTCTATTTAAATTGTTTAATCCGTTAAAACTAAGCATATTTATTGTACTTATTTGTAGGACGTCGTCAATCAAACGGGTAAGACCAGCCCTGTGATTCTGTAACTCACTTCACGAACTCACACAGCGGTTTTCGCATCGGCGGTCGCTCTCAAATCAGTCGTGAAGCAGTCATTTTATGATTTGGCATCTGAAAAGGTGGGAGCTTGTACTTTATTGTTTATCAGAATGCCAAATCATAAAATGACTGCTTCACGACTGATTTGAGAGCGACCGCCGATGCGAAAACCGCTGTGTGAGTTCGTGAAGTGAGTTACAGAATCGCAGGGCAGCTGTGAGTGATCAAAGTTATTGTTACCTTTTTCTATGACTAACAATAATTTTGTTTCAAACTTCAAAGGTTTTTTCTGCTGTCACTCTCGTGGACTTATCATCGTGCTACAAGTATAAAGCATGTGTCTTTTTTGATAAACAATTTATCATTATTTCATAGTTAATTATTTTAACGTGTTCCTCATCATATAGTTTCAGTCATCCGGAATTTGAACCTGAGACATGCAGTTCAATAATAATAATATAGTTTTTTTCACATACGACACAAGAAATATAAAGATAATAAGAAAATAAAAAAAAGTTTTTAATATTTCCAGCAATCTTTCCAAACGGACAATTTTTTTTATAGAACGGGGGCAAACGGGCAGGAGGCTCACCTGATGTTAAGTGATATAGCCGCCCATGGACACTCAATGCCAGAGGGCTCGCGAGTGGGTTGCCGGCCTTTTAAGAATTGGTACGCTCTTTCCTTGAAGGACCCTAAGTCGAATTGGTTCGGAAATACTTCAGTGGGAAGCTGGTTCCACATAGTGGTGGTGTGCAAAACTGCCTTGAAAAACGCTCAGTTGTGGAACGGCGGACGTCGAGGTGATACGGGTGGAATTTCAATTTAATTATTAATTAGCACTATTATTATTCGTACACTCGGGATCTGGAACGGAATTAAAACGCAGAGTCTTTATGACAGAATTCAGATTAATTTTATTTTAGGTGATTCAGAATAAACAAAAGTTGATCTTAAGAAAATTAGTTTTTAGAATGTATTTTGTTTACGCCCTTAAATATAAAAATAAAGAAACTAGGACTAATTAATTTGATATTTTTAATGACAACAATATTATGAGCGGCGACTATATTATGGCCAAACTTTGCGTTCTCGAAATTTTAACAGAAATATTTAAAAAGGTGCCTTGAATATATTTTATAAATAATTTTGTACTCAGAAATAGATATTCTTAAAATCCAAAAATAATATTTCACTTTTATATATTATGGTCAAACGAACTTAGAAAATCCATAAAATCTAAATATTATTTTAAGCACAGGATTTAAAATACAGTTTTATGCGGGCTTGATAGCAAATTATTAATAATATTAATTACATGTACAAAGGCCGAGGTTATATGTTATTGCTTTTTCATAGGTGATAACCAAAAGCTCACCGAAGCACATCGTAAATTTTTAAGTGTTCTCGATGCTGGTTTACTTCAGAATGACTTAGTGTCGCTACAACCTATTAGGACTGGCCACAGATTTGTGTTTCTGCTTCGTAATAATTTCTGATAGACAAGTAGTAGATCAGCCTTCTGCGCCTGACACAGTTCTTCGACTTTTTAGGTCAAAGGAATGTCGGTTTCCTCACGATGTTTTCTTTCACCGAACGTGCGACTGTGTCTGTATGTGGCAATGACTTCCGTAGCAAGTGATAATTGTCACATTGAAGACATGCATGACCTAAGGTTTGAGCTTAACCAGACTAACAGTGCTTTAAAATATTTAAATAACACATTATGGCTCTATTATGTGGAACTTATTTATATTTTTAATACGAGCGTATCGAAAACGGAAAAATAAGAAATAAAAGCTCGCCCGTGGCACAAAAGACAACTTTGCGGTAAAATTTATCAACTTTCGTGTTCGTTAGGCCTCCGGTTCACAAAAAGATATGTAAAACAGCAGTTCCCTCCCAATAAATAAAAGATTTATTTTTCTTTTAAGGCGAAGTTTTTACGCGTAACATACAGGAGAATAATGTTTATATAATATCTCGGAAAATATCGAATACCTATTTAAAATGTGACATTGCGTTTAGTGTCAGTTTAGTTTGAGGAGGCTGTGTTGCTGGCTTTTAAAGAACACTCTTCCTCTGCAGGCCCCAAGTCATAAAAGTTCTGAAATACTTGGAAATGGCTGTTTCCATAAAATGGCATAATAATAAAATATTTAAGAAGATCACGTCTTCCGACCTATCACATTCAAGCAACGTCCATTGTTCCTTTATTAAAAGTGACCCGTTTTTTATCAAAAGCAGCAACTAATAAGATCGGAGAGTAATAGCAATATTTTTATTTTTCATTTAATATTTTTAAATATACTTAAGGCAATGTGTACTGTAATGTGCATTTATAATGTACGTTGAAACAGCAAATATATTGTGTCAGAAAACTTAATTTAAAGTAGATTTTGAAGGGTGTGAAAATATACCACGGATGTCGCGTTTGATTGTATTACGTCAACAGATACGACCTGTATTTACCATCCTTAACTAATAATAATGAAAGAAACACATCATTCCTTCCTTTTAGTTTCTCCAACTATTATAATTACACAAAAATGTTACTGTCACTGTTTAATAATATCTATATATATAAAAGAAAGTCGTGTTTGTTACAACACTTATAACTCAGGATCGGCTGGACCGATGTTATTTATCTCCGTTTTGGTGGATTCTTCTACGCTACGATTAGCGGAATAAGTAATAAAATATCGGATAAGTTATCGAATAACAAATAATTAATTTTACGAATGCAAACAGCATGTGGTGCCATCCGTTGACAAAACTACGCATCATTTTACGTCAAATTCCGATCTTGAGGTGCTTTAACATGCAGTATCGCAATATTGGTAGTTGTATTAATGTTGTTACCTTAATGAAATTCTAAAATAAGTTTAACTAAAGTAACAATGATATTATTAGACTAAGGCGGAACGAAGTTAGCCGGGTTAGCTAGTATTATTTATATTTATTACAGTAGGCACATTAATGTCAAACGCGGAACGCCAGGCGGGGTCGGTAATAAGCTAACTGGTATCAGATAACTTTTTTTTTGTAACAGGAGGCAAATGGGCAGTAGGCACACCCGACTCCCATGGACACTTACATTGCCAGGCAGCTCGCAAGTGCGTTGCCGGCCTTTTAAGAAATGGTACTCTTTTTTTTTGAAGGACCCTAAGTCGTGTGAAATACTTCAGTGGTCAGCTGGTTCCACACGGTGCGCGGCAAAAATTGCCGTAAAAACTGTTTAGTTGTGGAACGACTTACGTGGTGATACGGATGGTATTTAGTATTTTTTTTCATTCTATTAATAAACAAAGGATTTCTATTTTATGGTTTAAATGAAACTATCTCAAACTGACTGCGTCTTAACGTCTCTGCTTTTTTCGCGATAAGATCTTTGCGTCATAAATTTTAGTTCGCCGATGTAACAGAGTTTTATACTAAATTATGCGATCATTATGTGTTATAACTCAATCTGTGGATTTACATAATTCGGTCCAGGGTGCCCAGCAGCAAAACTGCACAAAGGAAATTGTTTCACGGAACTTTGTGGTGAAATAATTTTACGGTAGGTTTTATTAACAGCATACAATGCAACTTGCAAAGATTTCAACGTAATTTACATTTTATATTTTAAGTTATGAGTGGAATTGAGAGCTTTGTACATTTTGATACATAAAGTCCACAGTATGATTTCAACATATAAATAAAGGTCCTTTAGAATTTTCTAGAAATAGAGTCGTTTTCAATTTGATTTTACATATGCAATTTCATAAGCAATATTGTGCTCACACACAATGTTACAAAATTGGACGATTTGAACTTGTAGCTTGCAGGTTACAATGTTCTCCTCTTGTTATTTTTGGTCATTCGAGATATGTTAAAAATATTGTAAATAAATAAATAAATATCTGTAATAATATGTTTATATATATATTTAACTTATAACGGTCCCAATGATATGTTTTAAATAGATTTTTCGGCAAGTAATGCGGGAAATTATAATCATAGGTATGTTATATTACAATGTTGTTTTATGAGGCAGTATATCGCGAGATAGATTATAATAAATTATTTACCGGTGATTATAAGAAAAATGTCTGAGCAGTGTTGGCCTAGTGGCTTCAGCCGCGACTCTCATAACTGAGGTCGTCGGTTCGATCCGCGGCTGTGCACCAATGGACCTTCTTTCTATGTGCGCATTTAATATTTGCTCCAACGGTGAAGGAAAACATCGTGAGGAAACCGACATGTTTTAGACCTAAAAAGTCGACGGCGTGTGCAGGCATTGGAGGCTGATCACCAACTCGAAGTGATTCCTGAAACAGATTCAGAAATCTGAGGCCAATACCTAAAAAGGTTGTAGCGCCACTGATTTATTGTATAACAAAAAAGTAGTAAAACAGGGAATCTCATACATTGCTTATCCATTAAAAACAAAATATTCCTTTAACTTACGAAACATCTATCAAGCGAAATGGATTGTGTAACGAGGTGAGCAATTTGTGGGTAAATGAGTATTGGATATATTAATCAGACAGCAAAGTTAGATTAATAAATGAATAAAAGCGAGCTAATAAATTTATAAATGAATAAAAGCGAGCTAATAAATTTGTAAATGAATAAAAGCGAGCTATTGTCAAACCTGTCATGTGTTCCAAACCTGGCTGTGCTCCAATGTTTTCTTGTGTAGTGAAGCAGAACAAGCGGTGCTCCTATCCTAAATCTAGGCCTTTTTTCCTATTTCCTTTACAATATTTCTTGTCTTTAAATAATTCAACATTCATAAAATGAACTCTATTGCAAAAAACGGAACCTAGGGATTGTGATAGTGATTTTGGAAAGAGAAAACAAACGTTATTAAAAAAACAATGGCGTTACAACCTTTTTAGGTCAGGGCCTCAGATTTCTGTATCTATTTCATTATCATTTGTTTATCTAATAGGCAAGTTGGTGATCGGCCTTCTGTGCCTGACGCACGCTATCGACTTTTTTGGGTATAAGGCAAGCTGGTTTCCTCACGATGTTTTCCTTCATTGTTCAAGCGAATGTTAACTGCGCACATAGAAAGAAAGTCCATTGATGCAGCCAGGGATCGAACCTACGACCTCAGAGATGAGAGTCGCACGCTGAAGCCACCAGGCCAACACTGCTCTAACGTTATTAGGTTTCTATATTTGTAACTATATTTAATTTAAAAAATGGAAATATTTCTTCTTGTAATTATTACACTTATTGCTTAGCCGTGTACATCGGTTTTAAATAATTCATCAAAAAATAGTAAATAATGTGCCAGAATTCACTTCACTTATTTTACACGTTAATAAGTATACAGAGTACGTCAGAAATCAAATTTCAACCTTAGAACGTAAATTTACTTAGATGTCTGCCCTGCGATTCTGTAACTCACTTCACGAACTCACACAGTGGTTTTCGCATCGGCGGTCTCTCTCAAATCAGTCGTGAAGCAGTAATTTCATGATTTGGCATTCTGATAAACAATAAAGTACAAGCTCCCACCTTTTCAGAATGCCAAATCATAAAATGACTGCTTCACGACCGATTTGAGAGCGACCGCCGATGCGAAAACCGCTGTGTGAGTTTGTGAAGTGAGTTACAGAATCGCAGGGCTGGAGTTAATATGACACGAAAATGACATGAAATTTTAAGCTAGTTTTTTGGAGTCAATCAAAAACACAAAACTAAATGCGAATATATGCTATTCGCAATCGGAAACTATTGAATGAAAAAACTCACGTTATCAAAGCTTGTTCTTAATTACGGATAAGCTGGATAGAAGATTTATATCTGATATTGTCTATTAACCGCAGGTCCTGATTGATCTCTTGTCTGCCTTGGCAATTAGTGCAGGGCAATTATGCCTAGGCTATCTACAATGGTTGTCAGCGGAAACAGGCATATCAGAAGGAATCTACGGGTATTGCAATAGCCTAATAAATGATAGTATAAACTAAACTGTTTTTTTTAAATATTGTAATATTAATGAATTTCTATTCAAATATAAAAGGACTTCGTCGCTTTCAGTCACAAACAATAATATTCCAAAAGACGGCGTGGAAAACCTACGCGGGCTCCAATTGGCAAACGGTAGCGCGCCATCGGCAAAGGTGAAGTTCTCTAGTTTCTCCGAAACTCTCCACGGCTCATCTTAGGTTAAGCGCCAGCGGCGTAAGTAAGTTTGCTTTCTGTCAAATTGTATTTACGGTGTGTGTGTGTTAAATATAAAAACAGATAGATGAGTACAATACTAATTACACTGCTCAATTCTTAATACCTATAGCTGAGTTTCATCATCGAACGAGGCAGAATACGAAATTCTATCCGTATCACCTCGACGTCCGCAGTTTCACAGCAGAGTATTTTTTAAGGCAGTTTCTACCGCGCACCACCACTATGTGGAACCAGCTGCCCACCGAAGTATTTCCGAACCAATTCGACTTAGGGTCCCTCAAGAAAAGAGCGTACCAATTCTTAAAATGTCGGCTATGCACTCGCGAGCCTTCTGGCATTGAGAGTGTCCATGCGCGTCAGTATCACCTAACATCAGGTGATCTGGGCAGGAGGCCGTTTGCCCCCTGTTCCATTAAAAAATGATTTTATTTTTAAAAATGTGTGGGTAATATTCGTTTTACGCTAGTAAATCAACTAAATAAAACGATTGTATTACATTATTTAGGTAGTGGAGTGCTTTTCAACAATAATGGTCAGACAAACTGTCACACTAAATTGATATCTGATGTCTTACGAAAAAAGCCTACTTCTATGTTGGTATATCAACGCTATCTATTGTCACGATTACCAACGTGTTTATATACGTTAAAAGCTTTAGTAAAACTACTAAATTTTTAATTGACTTCAAAAACACCGAACGAGGAGGTTATGGATTCGACGTCTTTTGTTATGTCTGTATATATCGAAATTTACAGTCAACACGAACTTCAATAATGAAAGCGTGAAAAAGAGTTTCTAATTTTATTAATTTATTTCCTATTTTTACAGTAATCTAATACTACTACAATAGAAAACTTATTAAAATAAAAAATTAACTAATTATAAATTATAAATAATGGAAACACATTATAAATTGTGTACTTATGCAGAAATGTCATCTAATTTGAAATGCCATTTGTCAAATGTCAGTGACAGAAAATATCATGTCGACCAAGACAAGACAGATTAGAGATTTTGTAGGTTTTGAATTATTTTAGTTCGATTATACTACTAATTATAAGGAAACATATAATTATTAGTATAATCGAATTGCTAAGCAAAATAATCGTGATTAAAACCTTATCCAAAACGGTGTTTTAAAAAGAATTATTGAATATTTACATATATTATTTGCATGGAATTATAATTAATTTATTAACAATTTTGGCACATTATAATTGTTAAGTTTGTTTATAATTTTTCATCTGTAATATTTGTCTATGACTTTCGGTCTATTGTAGTCTATGTTAAGAAAGATACATATATTTTTATTTAATTAAAAACAGTCCACGTGGGTCTTTTATCAGACAATATTACAGCGTAATTCAAAGAAATAATTAATTGTTTAAATTACATTGTGTAACGAAATAAATTAACAGAACTAACGATACTAACAATTGTTAGTATTCTAAATAAAGACCAGACATTATAATGATGTAAATAATAAAATAATATTGTCACAGAAACAAAACGCTTAGGTTTATGGTATCCGTATAACAACGATTTACAGTAATTCCAGCGAACGAAGACAAATGACTCGTTCTAGATTGATGAGGGACAGCCTCATATGTGCTTTGATGGTTTCCAATGTTAAAACTATTATCGTAATAAATATGTTACGATAGAGTTTTACACAATTAAAGCAGTTTATGTTCCTTGGTAGACATGATGTTAGCGACTATATCTTTTGTTTTTATACACTTATCTTGACTATTATTTTATGTAGTTCGATTCGTTTCGGATGATATGAGATATTATAAGTTATTAGTTATACATATTCTATCAACACATATTTTTATATCAATTTAGCTACATGGCCTCCATTGCCAAAAGAGTGCTTTGCGATTCTGTAACTCACTTTTCGAACTCTCACAGCGGTTATCGCAGCGGCGGTCGCGAACAAATCAGTCGTGAAGCAGTCATTTTACGATTTGGCATTCTGATAAACAATAAACTACAAGCTCCCTCCTTATCAGAATGCCAAATCGTAAAATGACTGCTTCACTTCATGAGTTCGAAAAGTGAGTTACAGAATCGCAAGGCAGGTCGTTTTTCTCGCCACGCCGCGCTGAACGACATCATACGCTCTCCTGCCTCCGTCAACGTTCCAGCCATTTTGAAGCCAACAGGCATTCCTAGAGACGATGGCAACCGGCCGGATGGGATATCGTTGATCCCTTGGAAGATGGGACGGGCTTTGGTATGGGATGCTACTTGTGTGGACACGTTATTCCCGTCGCAACTCCCTTTGGACAAGCAAAAAAGCTGAACCGGCCGCAGAGCAGGTGGAAAATAATAAACGGATCAAAAAATATAAGAGTCTTTCCTTCAATTTCGATTTTGTTCTTTTGGGCCGTGGGGTTCAAGTGCACAGCTGATTAAAGATTTAGGTTGTCGCATGATAGATAGTACCGGTGACCCCAGAGCTGGTACTTTCGCTCAACGAATAAGTATCGCAATACAGCGAGGAAATGCTGCAAGCGTTAAGGTTACACCGCCATAGGTACCAAACTTTTTAAATTTGTTTTAATTTTATTAATTTTAATCATTACTATTTAGGTTCAGAAAATTGTAAATACTGTATATTTGATTGTTATGTTTAGATTTTAATAAACGGCTTTAATTAAAAAGCCAATAAATTTGATTTCTTGTTTCGCTATTATAAATATCAAAGCAATTATAATATTACAACCACAAGACGGCAAAGCTTATTAAAAATATTATTATGCTGTAACCTCTTGGGATGTTTTGGTTTTTTTTTGTTATGAAATAAATTCTTGACGAAACCAGTAACACCGTTCGGATAAAAGCTAGCTTTAGTTTTAATTTCAATTTCAATTCCAAACACAAATATCTATTTTATTAAATTTAGTTTAACAAAGTTCGTTTTGTACAAAGGACGAAGTCACAAACGCTAGACTAATCGTCCAATACTGTCTAAAACGTGCACGTATGGAATTTTGCTGGCGCAAATTGCTACATGCCTCAGCTCGTGTCACCCTAATGATATTGACTAGGTAAATACTGCCTAGTTGGCCACTCAAATTTACCTTGGAAACTCGGGCATCAATTTCATATTTAGGTTAGGGTCGTAATGATATCCCCTATCATTGCCTAGAAGACGAGTGTCTATGCCTGACTACACGCAAACTACGTAAGCAGAAGTATGTAGCATTGGCTCAAAGACGTTTAAATCGTATTACAAAGAGAATCGACAATTTAATTTAAAGATTATAAATAAATTTGAAATTGGAATGTTCCTTTTTATGAGTGTTGTTTTAAAAAAAATAAACGTATTTTTTTTTTGTGAAAAAGCAGATAAAATATTATCTGTTAGAGTATAAATTTCTTCGTAGGTTTTTATTAACGATAAATAAATATCCAGATTTATGTATTTCACTCCGTTCAAAGGCTTTCAGTTCTTTTGATAGTTGATACGCAACGGTAAATATTTGTATGAAGAAATAAATACGACCTAAAAATCTGATATTACACAAGGGAAAAAATATTTTATTTATGCATAATATAAAATTAAAGGGTTTATATCCTGTTTTTGTTGATATTGAGAATTTTGTACAACGTATAATATTGTAAAAAAACTGTTCTTTTGATTTAAAGAATTACAAGAGAAATTTAACAGGATTACTCACAAATTATTTAAAAAATACATAATTATGTAATTGCATCTGTAATTTCTTAATAAATTGATTAACTAAAAACACTTGAAAAGGCAATTAATGGCAATAATAGAAAAAAATCGAATTTTTATTATTTACATGTTCTGTGAGTTTAAATAGAGAAATATTTAACAGCAGTTAACAAATTGTAAATCAAAAGCCCTTTTATGGCGGCAGTATGTTTTTATAATATTTGAGTGTTTGCAAATCAACTTGGAAGGTGTAAAGGGTCGATAAGTACCTTTTGTTTAGTTTCAATATAATACTGTAGATTGAAATCAACTACAAGTACAGCTGCGCAAATATATGTGTAATACGTTATTATATTAATTTTTTTTTCGTAATTGTTATGTCACATTTAGTATTTTATTTTTCTTTATTTATGTATCCGTGTGCCGAAAGTTGCCAAGCTTTTGTATATAAAAATAAAAGCAATGAGGCTTTTATCGCTTAGAAAAGTATGCTTTAATAATAACAATCAAAGATCAGACCCATCCCTTAGTATGACTCTAGTTAAATACGTTTTAAGACAGGTGTACAGCTAGGTTTTAATTTGAATTTGGAACTTAATCAGTAATCATATGTGATCGCGCTAGCGTTTATCAAAATTGGTGAATTTCCTAAAAATAAATAAATCTATATTTATATGAAAAATAGTCTTCGTTTGAGGCTCCTTCACGCCTAAACCACTGATCGTATCGACGTGAATTTTTTCCTAGATGGTGTAAGGCTATTTATTTTTTAAATTCCAAAGTTCCTTCATTTTTTTATTGCTATTTTACTTTTATAAAAATTTATACATACGGACTTCACCGCGAAAACATTCGGGGAGGCTTCCTAGAACCTCAAAACGTCAACATCTGTTAAAAACTCGATATTCGAAAATTTTCTTAGCAAACGTGAGCGAGCTAAAAAGAAGAATAATAAAAATATAAAAAAAAAATAATAATAATAAACCTAAAATTTTATTTATTTCCTATTTTAATTCGCCCAGCAAAGCGGACGGGAAACGGCTAGTACTATATAAATAAATCTTAACATATCTAAGCGGAACACAAACTATATTATCTATATAGTCATTTTTATACATATATCCTAACACATACATAATACATACAAAATTAAGGCTATAACCTATATAGCCTTAATTTTGTATTAAATATCAATGACACTACGCTTTTATGTCTGGGCCTCAGATTTTTGTGTATGTTCCGTCATCATTTCTAATCGGCAAGTATCAACACCTGACACACACCGTCGAACTTTTGGATCTAAGGCATGTTTCCTCACGATGTTTGCCTTCGTCGTACGAGCAGTTAGCGTTAGATACATAGACAGTAAGTCCATTGGTGCACAGCCGTGGATCGAACCTAAGACTCCAGGGATGAAAGTTGCATGTTGAAACCACTACGCCAACACTTTCTTTTCTATTATTGAAAAATTAATGCAAAACTTCCCAGTGTTTTTCTAGCGCGAAGAGACTTTGTTTTATTCTATTTAAAGATCGTAATTATTGAAATATCGGCAAGCAGGGATTACCAAACGAAGGCTTTCAATCTGGTTTCAGCCTCCTTTACCTTTAAAATCAGTAACATCAAGACTTTTGTTTAGTTTTGTCCCTTAATGTGACAAGAAGTAGACAAATTTCTATATCTAAATAAAGTGATGCTATTTTTTTTTAAATCATCCGTGAAGTTCTTATGTAAATTTATATCGAAAATAAGATTATACTTTATAGAAAATAGCATTTTCCGATGTTACAGCATTATAAATCAACTACATGTTACGTGTTTGGAAGTGTCGTGAACTGAGACAGTTTGAATTGTAACTCTAAAACGCTTTTCTTGTTTTTCCGAATACTTTCATATCTGAATTCAAATATGAAAATTCTTGAGAGAAATTGTACAAATAAAGCGCCACCTTAATATTCGATGCGTACATGAAGTAGAACTTATAACGCCGACAAGAATGTGATTTTTTGACATATTTTTTCCAAAATTATTTGGACGATATATAGCCCAGCCGTCATTTATATAAGGGGGCGTCCATAAATTACGTGAGGTATTTAAGGGGGGGAGGGGGTCGAGTAAATTCTCATTTAATCTTACGTTGGAGAGAGTTGGGGGGTCTCGGCAAATATCACGCAATTTTTTTTCTAATTAAAAATTTTTTTAGGAAAACGGTTGACCCTAAAGGCTATCTCTGCAACATCCCGCTAACACCACGATCTAAACACTCAACATTTCACTTATTTTGTTTTAGTCGTAAATAAAAGCACGAAGCATTTTTTTTTCTTTTTACAATAACAATCCATCGCGTTTACGTAAGAAACCCACATTTTGAAAAATCTCACGTGAGATTGGAGGATGGGGGAGGGGGATGAATAAAATCTCACGACATCTCACCAGGGGGGGAAGGAGGTACAGAAAATTAAAAAAAACACCTCACGTAATTTATGGACGCCCCCTAATATAAAAATTGCCTATTACTCAGTTTGTCAAATAAGAGACATTTTTTTTGGAATCAATTATTAGTTTTAATTTTATTGCTTATAATATACTATTAAATGTATTGTAAAGTATAGTGCATTCTGTTTTAGTTGAGAAGGGTGTGCCTATTTTTGTGTTAGATTTTAAGCCAATTAATAAAATCTAATTTGATTATGTGAATTAAAAAAAAACCTTACACTGAATGGGGCACGGAATAACTTAACTGTAACTTAGTCTTTAACTTAATCTTCACAGATAAGCTTGATTATTAACGTAACATATAAATATAGGGATGAATATAAAAAAAGGTTATACCAGAAATATTCAGTTTTAAATAAATGGATTTGTAGTAAATTAAAGTTTTAGCACCCCGACACGTTTTATTAATTAAAACGTTTCAATAGAGAATTTTAAATGAATATTTTAGCAAACCAGAACATGGAATTTGTTTTGTATTTTATTTACAAACGGAATAGGTTTAAAGCGTGGTAACTTGGATTAACGTTTGTCGATGTATAAAAATACCGTTTTTTTGACAAATTTACGTTATCCAATTTTATGTTTTTTGACAAATTTAAATAGAGGACACCGTGAGCCATTTCTGCCAAAACCCTCCGTCTTTTAGTCGATACCAACTCCGAGGAAATAAATACATTGACATTCAACACCTTTTGTCTTCAGTCACCGTGACCACGCACGCTGTAAAGCACGCGAAACGTCGGTTAAATTTAAAAAGTGTTTTCTTTAAATTTTATGTTACTCATGGCAAAAGAACTTGATACCAAAAAAAATTCAGTCTCCCAAATCTCAGTCAACGCAATAAAATCTCGAAATACCCCTTGTATTTGGGACAATTTTTTTTAAATCTGGTAATACAGTTCGATTTTTTTCGGCCATGAAATTAAATATACTATCTGCAACCAGCATGTATTTAATTCATATAACAACGTTTGTTATGAACAGAAGTCTGATCACTTGCTTGTAACTAATTAATACATTACCAACGAAACATACACAAAGTCTATGTGTCTACTCAATGGCTCATTACGGATTACTGGTACAAACTACAACAAAGGTTATTTTTGGCCAAAAATTAGAACAAAAAAAGTATCTATTAACACCGGAGTATAAAAATACTTTACAGCCTGGTCAAGCAACACAGTTTTTCTAACCAATAGCTTATTTCTTCTCGTTTAATAAACTTGTGAAAACATGTTATTCTAATTAATAAATCTTAAATTTAAGTTATGAATAAAAAGCTGTATGTTTTCTTAAAGCAAAATAAAAAATACAATATATGAAGATATCACATGTACACATTTCATCCAGCATTAACTCGTGTTAATAAATCAGAATAAATATAATGGTGAGAGTAAACCATTCCCTTTTACTTTTTCCTCAATTTGTGTATACCGAAATAACGTAAATGTAAACAATGAATGAATGGGAACGAATGAAGCCAATGACCGTATGATTCACTACACTTTATGTGAAATTCGAGGAAAACTGGTTAACATTTTTCCGTTTTTACCTATATAAATTGTTTTATCTATGTCAATCTTGACAGGTCGGGTTGATTGGACAGGCAATTTATGTATTAATGAACAATAGTTAAAACTACTTCTTATTAGCTGTCACGCGTTGGGCCGCAATCGGCCCGCTAGATGGCGGTGTATGGTTAGTGGGCCACGTTGCCTATGGATTAGAGGAAAAAGTCACATACCCAAGAAAGGAGGGAATTCCCCAACGAAAGTACGTGTTATTTATTGAAATGCAATCAAATACTGACTCAAACGCTTTCCGGTCTCAATATATGTCTTATATCAAGGGTACGGTAAGGACAGATGGCCCGCATGTTATGGGGCTTAAGGTTTTAGAGACATCTCGTATGAAGGACCGTATTCTGTGATTGCAAAACCTGTGAAGGGTTCAAATGCTTTTAAATTCTTAGTCGAATGCCTTCTGCTCTCAGCAAATTTCTAATATATCGACGATAAAGGGCGCTGGGCTGGCAGCTCTCGAGATGGGGGAAGGGGCAAGTTTTGAAGCAGAGTCGTAAAAATGATAGTACTTATCCCTTAGAAAATGTATGGAACATTTTATTTGAAATTTTCATTTCGCACGCCACCAAGCATACACTGCCCTAAGGAGCTCAGTTTCAAAATTAGTTCGAGCCCCACCAATTTCTACCACCGTTTGGGCGAGCCTTCGACTTTTTCGTGGTATATCAGTTTGAGGCGGACACGAGAGAACTATATTCTGTCCAAAAAGAAGACGCTTTGCAAAATAGCATGGTAATTTTAGACAATTACGGCGACCATCTTGTTTTTAACTACAACTTCCACTCCATCAAATTACCACCAGTCGAATGCCGCAAATTCTCGCTTAAGCAGACTGTTGAAAAATTATTCGCATCTTCAGACCCTGGACTTGTCAGATTTATCCACTCAACATCCTCCTACAAAAACACGATGAATTAATGAGACATGGTAATTCACCTTTATCTTACTTTAGTTTTAACTTTACTTTATATATTTAAATATGTTTGTGACTATTAAGTAAATATAGATATGTTTTGAGCTATTGTTTATTATATTAAGTAATTTGTCAGTTTAGACTAATCTATAGAACCAAATACAAATGTTTTTGAAACAAACAGTATAAAGGATATCTTAAGGTCCTCCTTAAGATATCCTTTATACTATCGCTTATGAGTACAAGCATTTAGATCGCTCGTTGCTCTCAGCGCTAGATTTATTAGGGGTTTTGTCAATTGTTTACTTGGGTTCAAAGGAGTAAAATAAGTAATAGTTATATGTAATAAGTAATAGTATAAGTATAGTTATACGTAACACTTAACATGTTTAAAATAAGCTATTATAAATCCTCGCAATAAAACATTCCCGCTAACACTTACTGACAGTTTAAAAGAATTTACAAACATTAGAGAAGAGTTCAGTTCCACTAACTTTAAACTTACCCAACTTCGAAGCCAAAATACACCTCAACCTTCCCTGCTTAACTTGTTACTTCGACTTGAAACCTTTATGTAACTTCTTCGGATGACTTTCGATTGAAGAGAAATATAAAGCGATTTTTCGTGTTGTTTTTGTGATCAATTATTATTAGAAATTTTAATATTTTATTATCGTAAATAAAATATAAATACAAGAATGATAATGGATAAAGTTCGACGTAAAATTTTGAAGGTCGGCACTTGTGAGCCTTCTGGCAATGTGAGCGTGGGCGGTATCACTTATATAAATAAAACATTCTGATTTCTTGTGAATTAAAAAAGTCTTTTTAGATTATATGCATAATCATACAGGGTACGAGTTTGAGTTGTGTATGTGTGTGTGTGTGTGACTAGCTTGGAACTTAGGTCTCCACATTTGAAAATATTATTGTTACTGTACGGTTATTGGGTCAACGGGATGGGATGCTTTAAACAAAAGAGTATATTTACCACTCATAACAAAATACTAATTAAATGTGCTATGAAATGAATGCTAAATTAAATGCTATGTAATGTAATGTTGAAGGGAGCGCCTGTGTCTGTCTACTCTCGGGGCGTAACTCCGACGGTTTAGACTTTAGAGTTTAGATAATCGCAACGCGTATAGTGAGTAAAATGTTCCGCCTTGGCTCAAACTGTTACTAAGACACACTAACAGATGCAGAATTATTTATAAAGAGATCAATTATCATATAATCTTAAGTTTAACTTAATGTCCACAACGATAATAATTGATAGATCTTCTTTTGTTTTGACACAAACAAAAGTACACAGAGTTTAAGTATATTTTCTATGTTTCAGCTTTCTATATGGTTAATTCAAGCCCTTAGTGAACTTTTAACTAACAATGAAACTACAGTTTACTTGTAAATAAAGCCCACTGTTCTCACCTCTGGGCGGTAGCTCCGCAATACCAGCTCCTTCCGCTTGACCGTATTCGACGAGAAGCGATCGTCGATCGTCGACGACCAGTCACTTTCTGGGCAGCTTGATCCCTTGGTGTTGCGGAGAGATGTAGGGTCCCTCTTTATCTGCTACCGCATTTACCATGGATAGTGTTCAGAGGAGTTGTTCGGCCTAATACCTGCAGCCGAATTTCATCATCGGGCGTCAAAGCAGAATAAAAAACCATCCGTATGAACTCGACGTCCATCGTTCCACAACTGAGTGTTTCTTAAGGCAGTTTTTGCCGCGCACCACCATTATATGGAACCAGCTGTCCACTGAAGTATTTCCGAACCAATTCCACTTCAACTCGAACTCACTTTCGACTCAAGAAAAGAGCATACCAATTTTTTAAATGCCGGCAATGCACTTGCGACACCTTTTGGTAATTTGAGTGTCTATGGGCGGCGATATTACATCAGGTGAGCTTCCTGTCTTGCATTGGCAATAATAGTATTAAAAAAAGAAACAATAAAAATATTATTAAAATATTTTTTTTGCTAAATTGTATTGAAACAAGCGAATTATATCTATGAATTAAGATTTTGCATTCTTCTGTTCTGTCTAATATTAGGCCCGTACTAGAAACGTCAATCAAACTTAGGAGCTGTCAAACCAATTTTTCTGTAAGAAATTTGACATATTTGACAGCGTTCAAGACGAGATTGTGACCTGTTATGAACGTATGAAAGTTCTAGTTATAAAAACCCAACCTTCTAAAACTTTAAAGTTTATTAAAACAAACTTACTTGAAAATGTATTTTGCAACTTTAGTAATAAATCCAATACAAATGTGTCCATTGCATCCGGGTTTATACAATTTAAAGTTTTGCTGAAAGTTAAGAAAACTAAACCTTTTTAAAGAATTAAATAACATTGAAGACTTTAATAATATTTTTACCTATAATTTCAATTGAGTAAAATGTAAGTAAGATTTAATCGCAAATAACAAAAAACATAGAAAAAGTACTGCCGTTTATAAAATCTTTCGCAGAAATTGTTGACTTTCTGTAAAATATTTGCAAGTAAAAATTAAATCGCTTTTTAAAACTTCCTGGCGAGAAAACGACAGGAGTGGATAAGCAAATGAATAATGCAACCTCCGTGTGGCACAGTCTAATTAAACAGTACATATTTTCTGGAAAAAAAAAATGGTAGACCGCATTGCTCTACATAAAATGTACGCGTTCACTTGGAAAAGCGTGCTGCGGAAATTGCAATATTCGTATGATTGTAGTGCTGTGTTTTTACTTGTTCAATGTTATATCGATTTAACTGTTATAAATGTACACAAATTATTGATTTAAGGTCACCTATTACAGGATTGTGTTTTTTGGAAATAAATAAATATATTTTAAACACGGATTTTTTGCGATACAAAGAGCTTTTGAAAGATACTTTTCCTCTTCAATTTTCCTTTCAATAAAAAGGCTTATAGATCAAATGCAGTATATAATTGTATTTATTTTATCTAATTTTTTACGCACTTTAAAGGTTGTAAATTCTTGGTTTATAGTCGTTAGTAGTTGATAATCATGTTTATTTTAAAGCCCTAATTGAAACAATAAAATAATAAGTTATAAAGAAATAGTAACTACTATTTCAGCTGCAATCTTATATTGCAACTCTTTATAACATTCTGTGAATAGGTCAGTAATGTTATATTTATGAAGGCTATTGAATAATAATAAATATTTTAAAGTAAATTAGGTAGCCCTAATTGAAACAATAAAATAATAAGTTATATAGAAATAGTATCTACTATTTCAGCTGCAATCTTATATTGCAACTCTTTATAACATTCTGTGAATAGGTCAGTAATGTTATATTTATGAAGGCTATTGAATAACGTTCTGTAGTCTTTGGGTTAGTTTGAAAATCTATAAAGGCTTAAAATTTAAAAATTTTATACAAAATTGCTAGACTTTAATTTTCTTTATGTATATACTATTTCATTATTATTTAATACATATTTTGAATTACGCAGAGAAAGGATGACATAAATAGAAGAAGAATGAGGAAAAGAAAAAAAAAATGGAAGTTGCAGAACCTTTATCGCACTTAAATTTGTAATTTTTCAATATTTAAAATGCCAAAAATGTCCAGATATTTCGCGTCCTTCATAAATATATAACGTTACATTCAGATGTGTATACTATTAAACGTCACATAAAACGCTTATCCAATGTTAAAATCTAAAAAAAAATAGGTAATAACTAACGTACTTTATTTTAATTTTAAATCGAAATCATAAAAAATTCAGAGGCTACCTTTATCACCTTTTAGATCTGGGCCTCAGATTTTTGTATCTATTTCCCGATCATTGTTTTTTTCTAAGAGGCAAGTAGCTTTCTGCGCCTCACGCCGTCGACTTCATGACAAAGACATGCCGGTTTTCTCACGATTTCTTCACCGTATGAGAGTGTTAAATGCGCACATAGATAGGAAGTTTAGGGATGCAGCCTGGGAAAGAACCTACGACCTCGGGGATGGGAGTCGGTCACTGATACCACTAGGCCAGCACTGCTAGAAATCTTTCTGTGAGTGTGTATGTCACTGAACTTCTCTCAAACGACTGGACCGATTTTGATGAAATTTTTTGTGTGTGTTCAAGGATCTGGGAATGGTTTAGATTCACAAATCAGCCCGGCAGGTGGCACTGCAGTCGGTACTTTCATACTTTAATATCCTAATAGCTTGAAATATCATGCAGGACAACGTCTGTGGGGTCCACTAGTATAGTAATAAGTATTTTTTTTAAATTTAAAAACAACATTTAAATTACATTGCTCAAGCCATAGGTTACGGTAACTAACTTGGTCAAACACACGCATTAAATGCAAAACCAAAAAAGAATTAAAATAAATGAGTTTGCACATACAAACGTTTTAGGGAGATATATAATGTCTACTAAATAACTTCCAAGACTTGACAGTTAAGTAATAAAATTAGTTGACAAAACGACCACCCGCTGCGCTTGCGCCGATTTGCGAGATACACGACTTGATAATACCGACTTGTATTAATACAGAAGCTTCTTTACTTTAAATAAATGAAGTACATAGTCAAATCCTTATATAATAGAATCCTATATAATACATAAGCTTGCCTTGTCTGATGCTGATGAGAAAACAGAAGTTTTTTTTTAAAGACGATTCACACCAATTGACCTAGTCCCATGCTAAGCTGGTGAAGCTTGTGTTATGGGTACTAGGCAACGGATATACATACATATTATAGATAGATAGACATATAAATACATATTTAAACACCCAAGACCTAAGCACAACACCAAATGCTCATCACATCGATGTTCGTCTCAGCCGGGGATCGAACCCGGGACCCATGGATTCGTAGTCAGGGGTACTAACCAGTAGACCAATGAGATTATTATTTTCAGTATTTTGGTAACCAGTCTCAGTCATCAAAGAATCCATCGGAGTTGTTTTAGCAGTCTCTCGGGGCCTACCAAAACATACATATATGGTTAAAAGAAACTATTAAATAATATAACGTTGTCTATGGTTGGCGCCATAGCTTTGCAGCGCTAGCTAGCTTTGTTGGCGATAACTTAATATTATAGGGAATTACAAATCGCAAGAAAAGCTTCACGGTACGATAACTAAAACTAAAAGCTATTTTACATGTACAAGGATATCGCTTTAAAATAAACTTAATTCCTTGCATTTAAAAAAGAACATTGATAGGAATCAAACCGTAACGAGCACCCCGTGGCCTATTGTATAATTTTTGATTGCACCATTTATAACCGTAAAGTTAACGATTCCTAACAGTTTGATTTATCGCTTTTTATACAGCTTTTGCTTGTGGCTTTTATATAACATTTTTTACAAATTCTTTGCTTGCTTAACAGATGTGAATAAACGAAAAATACGAAATAAATTTCTTTACGTTTTATATATTTATAAGCATTTTGTTTATTATATCTGCGATTAATATTTAAATTCTCTCGAAACAAATAACTTTTTTGTTTATTTTATTTAGGAATCATATTTATATTATATTTATTCATATTTTATTTAGGAATAAGTATTTAAATTATTGAATGTTAAAGTAAAATAAAGAAAAAAAAATCCACGAACAGCCTAGTATAGCTAAATTTGTATCATATCTTAAAAAATATTATTCGTTTGGTGAATGCGCTGATTTGTTTTTTCCGATGTTTTTAGAATGTGTTGGAGGTTCACACAGTAGTCTCAACTCCAACAGGCCCACAACACACAAGCAGCCAAGTGAATTCGACATTATTACATTATAGAATATATATTTAATACACTCTGTATACAGTTTACCGTAAACAAACGCCAAAGACAGTAGACAATATGAATATTTACATAGAGGCAGGTGCTTCAAACAGGTTCAATTAAGATCAAAGGGATCTACGATCGTGAGACGTTGTTTTGTTAGATCTTTTAATCAAAGCCATTATACACAGGCTGGTGTTTGTTTTATTTTACATATCATGGCGTAAAATATAAATGTATTTTATGTTTGGAGAGTTTACTTTATGGCTAGTTTAGAAGTTAGAACTTATCAAGATTTTTCAGATAATAAATAGGAATAAAATATAAAAATAGCCTTTATGACACTAAGTCCATTTCATTTAAGTTTTACACTACCCCCGAAGGAATGAAGGCCTCCTCCAAATTCTTCCACTTGTCCCTATTTCTTGCGACAATTTTCCCCGCTATCCCTTTTATTTCATCTTCCCAAGTTTTTGGTGGTCATCCTTTCTTTTTTCTTCCCTCTGGGCCGTTCCAAGTAAGGGAATTTTTAACCAATCTGCCATCACAAATGCGGCCAATGTGACTGCCCATTTCCGCTGAAATTTCCAGAAATTCTTTCAAAATTTTCAGATATTTGGAGTATTTTTAACTGTAGCGTACAGTACAAACCTATTCAATATGACATCATATTTTATTATGTATTACTTTTTTATTGAATTTTGTTTGGTCTTAGTTTTTGTTTGTAATTTCGATGCTGTAACTTTTGTTATCCTTGTACCATTTTGCTACGTTATGAATCACTTCTTTGTGATCTTATTTTTCTTTTCTTCTTCTTATAGTGAATTCCATCTCCTTGCGTCCTCAAGCTTGGCGATCATCATGGTTAGTTTGATTTTGGATGCCGCGCTTCTAAAAAACCTTAGACAATGGTTTAGTCAAAGAACCTATTCATTGACTAAACCATTGTCTAAGGTTTTTCAACCAAGACGTGCGTCTGCGCCCAGGTCAATGTCTACCTGCCACTTTGCCTTGTATGATTAGATGGAGCTCATATTTTTTGGTGTTACGTAAAACATAAAACAGTGCTGTTCTTCTGCACTAAAACACACTGCTTCAACTATAAAACATGTTGTCCTTTTCACTCTCAAGTAAATTTGCAAATAAGTAAACGTGACAGAACCTTTATGTTAAGAGGTGAAATTCCCAAGCCTTAAAATTACTTACTTACAACCCAAAGTAACCTTTATAACACCGAAAATATCAACTTCGTTGACCTTATTTTTTTAAATTAATTCATACATTATTAATTATTTTACTTACTGGCGTAATGACCCAAAGAAGGGTAGAAAATATTGATAGCCGAAAGAAAAGTTCTGAAGAAGATTCTAGACTGAACAAAGGAAGAAAGGTAGTTGGAGAATGCGAAAAAACGAGGAGATTGGAGGTCCTGATAGATAAAACCAACAATAAATATATAAATCCAAAATCCAAGGGTAGAAGCCGGTATTAAAGATTCAGATAATATAAGTGCTCCCCTGTATAATTAGACACAACGCCCTTTCTAATCAGTTTTATAACCAAAGAGAATGCTTTTATTTTAATTATTGTTTAATGGGTTATAACCTTTGAAGTTCCGAAATAAAAGTATTGTTTACTATGACTACTATAAAAATTTACTATCGGCATTATACTCGCATTAGAATGTTTCTTATGAATATTTTATAGACTAGACTTTAAGCGTGAGGCTTTGAAGCTTTGGTCGTGAGTTTGATTCCCCGTTAAGCTCTTAATTTCTTTCTATTTGCGTAATCAACACTTGCATAATATATATTGCGAACATCGTACAGTAACAGGCAAAAATACCAGACTACCAGCGTGCCTACATTAGAAGCGTATATTTGAATGACGGAGATATTAACAAAATGTAATTACGTTATAAGTATAAGACACGGGAGAGGTAAAGTAGTTTTCAAGTAAATTTCTTTGTTTTTTCAAAAAGGATTCTATAATACACTAAAAGTATTATAACAATAATTCTATTGATTGGTGTTGTATTACCAAGAAAATTAAACGTATTAAACGATATATATCTAATATATAAAATTCTCGTGTCGCGGTGTTTGTGGTTAAACTCCTCCGAAATGGCTCCACTTATTCTCATGAAATTTTGTGTGCATAATGGGTATGTCTGAGAATCGGACAACATCTATTTTTCATCCCCCCAAATGTTAAGGGTAGTCCACCCCTAATTTTTTTTTTAAATTTCCAGATAAATTTTTATTTTTTTATGATACAGCATTAAAAAATACACACAACCCCTAATTTTCACCCCTCGTATATATTTTTTTATGGTATGAATAAATATTAGGCTGTTTTTGGAACTCTTCCTATTCGATGCTAGTCTGAATCATTTGACACTTCGACCGGACTACCTATAATAGGACATAATATCTATACTAGAACATATAAACAAAATTATGCGTCGTATTACGCTTTATTCCTTATTAGTCGATCAAATATGAGTTGCACGGGTAAATCAATCTATATCTATCTATCTCTTTGACTTAGCCTTAATCTAATAAAAAATAATACTACTACATCTATACATTGGAATTAAAGTTATCTGTTTTATTTTATAAAGAAAAATTCCAGACGAAGAAAGAATGTGAAACACGTTTTCAGTTTATAGAGCGCAAGATAGCTGGGAAAACTAAAGGAAAAACTTGACATAACTGATTGGAAAACTTTCGAATAGCCGTCGCGTAGCAAGTGACTTGGCTACAGGTTACGGAGAGAATTTCAGTATTAACTTTTAACGAACAAAAAGATGTCTACTTAATGTCTTCTTTGAGGAAATAATTAAATATACACTTGCAGCATTAGTACATCCAAATATGTATAAAAATAATATATTTTTTAAAAGTACGTATTAAAACTCATCTTGAAGTTAAAAAAGCCTGAAAAAGATGTTCATCTGATAATATAAACATTTCTTAACCCGCTGAATCTTTACTTTTGTAATTCTTGTATTTCTTATTCTTTTGTATTGCATCGCAATTCATGAATCCGTGAGCTTTTTAGTTTTTAGTTTGTTTTATTAATATTTTTTGTATTATATTAGATTAAGATTCTATATATATTTTATAGGATTTGGTTTATGCACTTCTTGCACTTTATCCATCATATTTCTTTTTTTAGTTTTTTCTCTAACTAGGATTGCCTGGAAGATATCCCTTTTTACCGATAAGGCCGCCCGTTGCATCCTTTATAATTATTGTGTATTATGTTGTTTGTTTTGTTTAAATGTCACGAAGTGTGAATGAATGAATCTAGGGTATGATATATGGAAACAACTTGTTCAAAGTCAAGATTTTTTCTTACAGTTTATTCATTTAAAAACGTCTATTGGCTTGTTATCCATTACATTTTTATAAGTTACAACATTGCATAATTTAAATTCAGAATATGTTATTATTGATTACTAAAAACTACTTCGTGATACTATTTAAAATCTTTTTATAAGTTAGGGCATAATTTAAAATCAGAATTTTTTATTTTTGGTTACGAAAAACTGCATCGTAATACTATTTAAAATCTTAAGCCTATACAAGTCCTCGTTAATACGGCTATTTTTAGTAAGACTCACGACCTAGCAGCGAGGCAAAACTTGCCCATTGTAAAAGTTCATTTCCGGTTCCGAGTTCGCTAACCGGAAGTACTGACCTATTTCACTTTCTCGTCGGTAAAATATTCTGGATATATCCATATTCATCAGTTGCATAAATAATTAGGTTAACGAGATGTGAGGTGCTGGGAGTTTGCTCAAAGAATTTATGTGTCAGGTCACACTGAAGCGATTCTCGATATGTCAATATAGTAACGACCTGCGGCGTCACTCGGAAGTTAACATTAGCCCGGTCATTTTAGACATAAAAATAGTGATCAAATAAAGAAAATTCCGACAAAGCCAAATTTTCGTAGAGACCTTAGGTTTACCACAAGGAATAAAGTGTCAAAAGTCCCCATCAGTCCCATGTGAGCTTAGGGACTTATTCGGGGTCAAAGGTCAAAATTTTAGGTTTTTTTTATTTTTCTCGAAAACGGTAAGATTTATCGAAGAGTACCTCAGGGCAAAGTTGTAGATCTTAAAATTCTCTATAAAAATGATCCCTATGATTTTTTCTCTAAGACTCACTATTTCCCAGATATTGCGCTTGTAAGAATCATGTTCTACATAGTATGCACATTGCACACATATGCCACGTATATACATATTTAGGTACTCAAGCAAGCAAAAATGCCTACTCGTGTCTCTTTTATGTATACATTATTAGTATAACCTGGGAAGGCGCAGCAACGGACAGAAATATATTCTTCTAAAAGTTTATCAGCTTATCCAAAATGCCAAAACTTTATTTTATTTTTACATGCGATGACCGGATGCGATACTACGTCAGAAATGTTTAGAAGGGGCAAAAATTCAGTATTAAAATTATTTGAAAAAAAAAATGATTTGATTGACTGCGCAAAAGTATTTACAGAAATTAATTCTTCACCTCAAATACTAATTACTAAAGGAATTTGGTTTCTTCTTGCGGTTTATGGAACTCCAAAAAAAATTGATTGCATAGATATTTAACATTTGTAAAAAATACACGAAACAAAAAGCAAGTACAGCTATCTTGTCTTCCTCCAACATCGGCATCTGCTAGTCAACATTTGTTTCGAGTATACTATCAAGTTCAGACATGGCAAGGCAATGAACTGAACCCTGAAGTGTGGTGTTGGAAATTGATAAATAATACTTTGGTACCGATTCGAACTTTACTGCCCCCTGCTCCAGAAAAACTTCTTAACACTAGTATTTTTTGCAATTGCAAGAAAGTTTGTAGTGCCAAATGTGGCTGTAAAAAAGTAGGGTTGCGGTGTTCTCCAGCGTGTACCAATTGCCAAGGTGTCTCTTGCTCAAATGTTCAATTAAATAAAAGAGAGGAAGATTCTTGTGATTTTGATGAAGAGACAACTGATTCATCTTCATTTGAACAATTTCTAAGCGCTTATCAACAGGAAGGAGAAGAAGAAGAACAAAAAGAAATTGAAGAAAACATGATTGTTGAAGTTGAATAATATGAAGAGTATGAGTCAGATTAAAGTAATAAAAAAAAGTTTGAACGACAGTTAAAACTCAGTAACCCATATCAATAATCTTCATACTATTAAATAATTATTGTTCCTGAAAATAACGTCAGAAAGGTTCGTGGAATAGGCCTACCGGGGATACCACGTTAAAAAAAAACGCGCCGAGTACACTACCTCACAGGTGGTGAGGAAATGTGTGCATATTATGTAGAACGTGATTCTTACAGGCGCAATATCTGGGAAATAGTGGGTCTTAGAGAAAAAATCATTGAGACCATTTTTATAGAGAATTTTAAGATCTACAACTTTGCTCTGAGGTACTTTTCGATAAAACTTACCATTTTCGAGAAAAATCCAAAAAACCTAAAATATTGACCTTGGACCCCGAATAAGTCCCTAAGCTCACATGGGACTGATGGGGACTTTTGACACTTTATTCCTTGTGGTAAACCTAAGGTCTCTACGAAGATTTGGCTTTGTCGGAATTTTCTTCATTTCAATTGTCTAAAATGACCGGGCTACATGTATCATATCTCATTATGGAACTGAAATTATGCTATTTGAAAGTGTATATTTCATTACACATTGCTATTGGTATATAGAATTTTGTTCTCGCTATAACGTAAGTGCGTTTTACTATTTCGACTGCTGATGCTAAGCGTTTTTTATTTAATTATTAACATAGAGCACATAGAGACTCTGCATCTCCTACAGCATTTACCATGGAGAGTGTCCAGAGGAGTTGTTCGGATTAATACCTGCAGCTGAGTTTCATCATCGGACGTCGAGGTACAATACAAAATTACCACCTCAACGTCCGTCGTTCCACAACTGAGCATTTCTTGCCTGTATTTGCCGCGCACCACCGCTACGTGAACCAGCTGCCCACTAAAGTATTTCGGAACCAATTCGACTAAGGGTCCTTCAAGAAAAGACCCTACCAAATCCTAACAATTTTATTGTTGGCAAAAAATTTTGGCGATTAAAGTTGTGGCAGTTGTTTTTGTTATCTTCATTTGACTTGAGTCTTTGCTCTATAACTTCCAATAGGGATCGACAGCTCAGAAATGACGGCATAGTGCTCAGAGTTATTTTCTGATATAGTAACAGCCTTCTAAGCGTTATTCACGTTGGTTCATTTCACAGGTATTTTTTTTTCATGGGCTTGTAGTCTAGTTGAAATGTGTGTCGTTGCTATTATAAGTTAAGGGTACGAATGCTTGAAGTAATTGTAAACTTAGACCTTCCATTTTATTTTATATTGACTTCCATAAGTGTACAACTGTACATACAATATGAATTAATTATTTATTACAATCAAGTATTTAATTCTTTTTCATTATTTTTATTACTTTGTAGGTTTAGAAAATTGTACATACTGTATGTGAATTAATTAATTTGATTAAAGATATTGTGTTAATAGTCATGGTTTCAGATATAAATAGGAAAGAAAATATAGTACTGTTAAATTTTATTTTACCCTAATTTTAATAAAATATTTGATATATCAATGAATTAAAAAAACTTTTGTATTCTCTATACTATTAATTACGAATATAGCTGCTGGCGAAAGAGTATCATAGTTCGTAATTGGATAATTGCACTGACAGGTAATTAATGAATGCGGAAAATAAATAAAAATATATGCTTTGAATTGAAACAAAATTAACAAGGAAATTCAAAAGATTTATTTTCGAAGCAATTATTTCAAGTAATTTTACGCAATGATACGGCGGCCTGTGTATAATATAATTGAATCAAAAGGGTGATATTGCCTGTGTTTAGCTTTTTTGACAATTTGACACGTTACATTTTATGACATTTAATTATTTTTTAATGTAACAGGAGGATAGAAGATCCAGAGTAACCCCACATGTCTACGCAATGTCAAGGGATCAAGCCGCTAAGAAAGTGACTGGTCGTCGACGATTCGAATCGCTCTTCGTTGAATACGGTCAAGCGAAAGGAGCTGGTACTGGGGAGCTGCCGCCCAGATGTGAGAACAATATGTTATGTGTTTATGCTTAAATTTAATTAATTAATTATATACATTGACGTCTTGACTTGTTATTCACGCAAAGCTTTAAATTCAATTTCGAACGTACGAACTTTAAATTATTATTATATCTTCTCAATTTAATATTTTTTAATAAGTGAGGTTCTAGATACTGTTTCTACGTAAGAACGACTTAACAATGCTCTATCATATATGGACAATGCGTTCTCCAGAGTTCTTATATTAAACAGTTCTGATAATAGCGATAGAGATTTTATATGAACAATTCTTTATTTTTATAAACCCCTTTATTCATAAAAACTAAGCCAGTATATTGTCATAGTTTAAACAGCAGTACTGTATCTTTTCATCACAGCGTAAATACAATTTGATAAAATCGATAAAGTTTTAAAGTTAAGTTAGTGTGCAAGCTAGTAGTTAAAAATTTATTTGACATAGTTCTCAAGTACGTGATATTTTCACGTTTTCACGCAAATTAAGTCACGCGCGAGTGATGGTAAAGTTTCTAAAGTCAGACAATATTATTTTTGAAAAGGAAACAAAGGAAGAAGAAACACAGGTCTTGCAATAAAAAGAATTCGGAATGGAGGTTGTAACCCAAACCATCCACTATTGTAGAACTAATTACCTATTCGCTTAAGACATTACGATACCTATAAATAATGTTATACATATTATGGAAACGCCGGTGGTCACATAACGTAAACTTTAACATGAAGAGATACACCGTCGTTCGTGTACTAAAAAAGTGCGTGCGTACAAAGTACACATATCTGAAGTGAAACTACTTTGTAAATTAATTATCGAGTAATTAGGCTGCCCAAATCCCATAATTTTATTTTGCCAGTCTTTCTATATTAATGAATTCTATACTAAGGCTAATTAAAAACCAGAACTAAAATAAGTTGTTGTTTATAAATACCACCATAAATATGGTAACAATTACCAAATAATATAACAAATTCATTATTATCGTAATTGCTAACTTATGTCCACATTTTCTAAAAATTAAAATAGGTCTTGGTTCTATGCCATTATAAAAATACAAAACCAACAAAAAAAAATGTTAATTTAGTTACTTAATAAAATAATAATGATATTGATATGTATCGGTCTCAATCGCTCTCTCCCTTTTCTTCGACAAAAACGCTGCACATCTTCGTGACGTTTTTTAAAAAATTTACCCTCATGCGCCTAAAGAAGTTTCACTTCAAAATATTTCTAGACAGACAGCGATTATGCTTAAGCACCACACTTGAATTTAATGTAATTTTTCCATGTAAACGTGTCAAGAGAACTGGCGGAGCGCCAACCACAGCGCTAATTAGACGCTTAAGGTTTTGTGATGCAAAGCTAAAACCATTCTGCATTTTTAGTTAATTTTTGTAGAGGGCAATGACTTTACTTGTACTTACTACTATATTTACAGTATGTGTTACTAAGCTATCTTTTCTAAAATATATGACCATTTTGGTAAACATAAATGTTACAAGCAATTAAAAATACAATAAACACATATTTTACTTTTTACATTTATATAAAATAAAATAAAAATATGTACCAGTTATTTAACTTTTTGACTAATTTTGTTTTTTGAAAAAAATCCAGCAAAACAGCGGATTACGTATGAGATAGGCACTACTTTCTTTAAAATTTATCAGCCCACTACCACATATACCCAGCTCCGGATGAGTACAGTTTAATCCGTTAAAATCGCGGAGAACTCGGATGCGAGGTGCCTGATCTCCTAGGTTGTTTTTGCAGACAGAATTTGGAAAATTCTGCTGATATTAAATCTTGGGAATGAATACGGAACGACAATGTTAATGTATTGTTACGAGCTAGGGGATCGGATAGAAACGCCGTAAATCTCTTCAAGGGTTTATTTCAATTAAATCTACGAGGAATTTGTTAACACTAAAAACTGGAAATTACGCACTAAAATTCACTGAATACAGACACAAAATTCTGTCACTAATTACACGCACTTCACACAGTACTTGTATTCACTTGTCTTCACTATATTCGCACTTTTTCACTCCGGTGTTTATCGCTCGGTATCGCATTCAAAACTGAACTAATCGGTCGCGTTTCGGCTCGCTTATATATCCCTGGGAGCGATGTTCGAGAACTCTCTAGGCGGCGGCGCAACTGAGTAGCGATCGCACAATTCTAGAACGTGCGTACTAGCTATCTCTTTCGCACATTGCTCCGTCCTTGTCGTACGGCGTTCTAGAGTGCTCGGTCTAGCTTCGAGAAGGTTCCGATCTTCCCTCTCTCTCGCATATCGTTCCGTCCTTGTCCCACACCTAGAAAATTCGTTCTAGAACATTCCTTCATCAAAGGGGTATAACCAGGCCTGAAAACGACTGAAAACGGGTTTCCTGAAAAGTGTTTCATTCGACTACACGTGCTCTGAAACGGCCTGAAAACTAGGGTAACATTATGTAAATTACGATTTTCTAATATGTGATTGACCCTCCCCTGAAACGGTCAGAAATCACATTTCAGCCTGCTGAAAAGTTCTCTAAGTAGTGGAAAAATCTAAAAACATTGTAGTCGACCCGTCTTCGTAACAGTATTTTATTATTATAAAAGTAATTTTTTAAAACTTAAGTTAAGGATGTTGCTTCATAAGTTTAATATAAACCTATTTTTAACCTAGTTTTGTATAAAACACAAATATGTTTCTTTTTAAGCTATTGCATTGATTTTATCGCAGGCTTTGAATGCGCGACCGAATCAAGAAATTCCGTAACGAAAATAAAAACCTAACACACGATGACGTAATATAGGTGCGGCCAATATGCGTTAGAGTCAGACTATATACCTAGGCATGTTAGTCTGAGTCTGGTAGAGTGGTAGACTGAATTAATGTCAAAGAAAAAAAATACTGCATAAATAAATAATTATAATTGCATAAGTTGAAAAAAATGCTATGCCGCGGCAGTCCCCGAGTGCCACACGTTTTTTTTTATTTTACTGAATATAATATAATCATGATATTATGTTATATTACAAAAACCTCTTAGATTTGTATAAATGTAACCATAGTCTTGTTTAGGAGCGCGACTAATGCATATAGAAGTAGTATATATCAGGCTAAGCGTTCCACACCAATCCCCTATAAACCAGCTGGTTTATTAAAAGGATTTCAAGTGGTCTTTCAACTCACAATAGGTGCTTAAACCCCGATTTTCAACGCCTTAATACAATACTTGGCACATTCGATTTCACAAATGAAACGCTCCAAGGTTTAAAAATGGAACTCTAATGAAAAAGCCTTTGTGAGGTTTTTAAGGTTTTAAACTCGACTAACACAAATACCAATTTTTGTGTTACACGCCTATTCCAAAGTTGTATTGTTGTAGTGTAGTGCAAAGTTCTTTAATATTTTTGAATTTATATATTATTTATATTTATATATTATTTTTTTGTTGTTTATATGTATCAATCAAAGTACTACATATTCAAGTTAATATTTAAAAAAATATTATCCAGAATTTGTAATATGTAGATTATTTTTTAACAAACAATAACCAACTCCAAAAAGCATATTTAATAATTGGTTTCCAATCCGAAGAGCTATCCATACACAAATTAAGCCCCTTCAGGTTTATTGGAGTAGATTAAAAATGTATGTTAACAGTCAATTAGCATTTCACTTACTCGTATATGAGTCTATTTGAACATAGAATTAGTCTTCTGGGCGATTTTAGTTGTCGATTTTTGTTCTATAATCGCCAGCCTTTTCGAATAGGTGTTAATTTCGCTTATAGGATGAAAATTACACTATTAATAACTACAATTAAGTGTATAGTGTAAATAAAAATATTTTAGCCAAAATAATAAATTTATATATCAAAAAAAGGTTAAATGTACTCGCTTCAAAATACATAGTATAATTTTAAATTATTGTAAGGAGGATGTAAGAATACCGCGGAAGCTTTTAGATGAAAACTTTGTTGGCCGCGCCACGCCAAAATTACGATGAATGGATTCAATAGAACCTCAAAGCCGTGAGAATCACAAACAAGAAGCTTTTTGCTATAAAATTTAAAATATTATAAAATAAGGAACTGCTGCAAATTCTGGCTCAACTGTTCTAAGGTCTAGTGTGCTGTAGCACCTTGATAATGATGATTGTTTGGAATCGTAATTGGTATTCGTGATATTGTCTTTTATTGACATCACTTTCACACATTTGATAATAAAACAATTTTTTACCGGATTGAAGTGATATATTTTCGCGGATTGTTAAATGTAATAGAGGACACCGTGAGCAATTTCTGCCAAAACCCTCCATCTTTTAGTCGATACCAACTCCGGGGAAACAAATACAGATAATACAACTTTTTCTACAGCTGTGATACTTTTGACATTCAACACCTTTTGTCTTCAGTCACCGTGACCACGCACGCTGTAAAGCACACGAAACGTCGGTAAAATTTAAAATTATGAAAAATAATTGTAAATACATAACTTCAATCCGGTAAAAAATTGTTTTATTATCAAATGGTATTCGTGATTTATCGATGTAATACGCAGTTGGTGAGTTTTGTATACAGTCTTGTTGAGATGTCATTCAAAAGGGGCTTTAGTTCGTGACATGTGTGAGGTATTGTTTAAGCCCAAACTCAACAACCCTCAAACAATATGCTACGAAACAGCGTGTACAAATTATACAAACTTTATCTTGATTTGCCATCACGGGATGTACGCAATTTGGGAAAACTTGACTAGATATAGTAAGTAGCTAAGTCCTATTTTATATTTTACTAACAGACCGGCCAAGCGTTGCTGTGGCTATGGTTTTTGTTATATTACATACTAGTAAACTATTCAAGGGAAACGGTAGGAGAACACCAGTCATGGAGACCACCATGCTTTATTGGTGGTTATGCCATTAAATTGTAGCTTATGTCAAACGTTGGTACTTTCAACACAGCGTCATCTGTTAGAATTGTATCAAATAATAAACAAATATTTTGCAATAAAATAATATTGCGACTATAATTTGAGATTTAAACTACCCTATCTTTTAAGTTGGATCAAACTACACACGGTGTGCAAATTTGATTGATATCGGTTCGGTAGTTTAGGAGTCCATTGAGGACAAACATTGTGACACGAGATTTATATATATTAAGATTAAGATTTTTAGTGTGGCTGTGGTAGTGTGATTGGATTTTGAAGTTTTATATTAATAAATTTCCACACAAATAGAAATGACATATCATGTCTCTTAAGGTGGGAACTGACCAACGTTACGAGGTGTAATGTAACATGTAATGTAATGTTACACAGCGAGTATTCCGTGCAGTCAGTACGTCGTGTTACGGGGAAAAACAACGTAACACGACGTACTGACTGCACGAATGCTCGCTGTACAACATTACATTACATGTTACATTACACTTCGTAACATTGGTCAGTTCCCACCTTTATGAAGACCAATACGCTGTTACACTTGCACAGCTTGTGAAGACTGAAGGCGTCAGTACAACATTGATGGCCGATAAGCTGTGGCATTATATGCTGCCGCTTCCAAAAGTAAAACCTTGGACACCATAAGAACTTGTACAGTTCCAGAAATCGATTAAGACGGATGGAAAACCTAAAGAGTATTTTTGAACCCAGTTTTCAATAGAAGAATTAATTGCAATTGGCCTCAAAAACAGGCATATCACCAAACACTGGTAACCTACTTTATTCACTAGCTTAGAATAGGCGTCTTGAAAAAAAGGTAATCAAAATAAAAACACGAGCGAATCACAAAAGCAAATGAATCAAATTTATGAAAAAAATATGTATTTCGAATTTGCCGAATTTAACTTAAACAATCATAAAACAGCAGAATTAAGATGACTATCGACATATTTGTTTACTTGTATTATCGTGGTTTATTTGCCTTGCATCCCTTTTTTTAGGATGCTATGATTTCTGGCAAATGTGTAATTGATACGAGGTTCAAAAATAATCTCGTTTATAATCTAAAACTTATAACGAGACATAACAATGTGTCGTAATTTTTTAGGTCTAACACACAGGTTTTCGATATTCTCGCTATTTTCTTCACCGTAGCGTTAATTACTTTCTTGGTATAAGCAACATTGGTGCTATGTTAGAATTCCAGATTTTTGAAAATGTCGAGTAAATCTCTAGGAAACTGTGCATATTCATTTTTTTTTTTTTATATATTTATTCACAAAAAAAAAGTTACACCTTAATTCAAACCATGCCCCGCAAAACTGCTTACGCGGTTTGACTGCAGGTAACTTGCCTTAAATAAACATTACTTCTAAATCACTAAATTACTAACACTACTACTACTACTACTAACACTAATACAATTAATTTACTTATAGGTTACAGCATATGTAACAAATGGTTTTTTAATAAACCTCTAAATTTATCCAATGAAGTCTCACGTCTTATGTCCTCGGGTAAACTATTGAGCAGGTATGGAATCCGCTTCTTCTACGTTCTATCTCCATTATATTTTGCACCATGGGTATTTCAAATTTATCTTTGGACATTGACCTTGTGTCAGTTATATGATGCACCAAACTAGTAAAACGATCCTGCTTACCATGGTTATTTACAAGTACAAGGAATCTATGTTTCAGGCTAGCGGGTAAAATTTTACATATTTTAAATAGTTTATAATAATCTCCTTTACATTGATTCCTTGTCTTTTTATTTACTAGTAATTTTAAAAATCTTATTTGTAATGATTCTACTTTATCAATGTATGTTTTAAATGTTAACCCATAGTAGTCAAAAGCGTAACCTATTATGGAATCCACAAGTGCAAAATATAAACATTTTAGTATGGGCAATGAGACTTTAGAGTAGATATACTCAAGAATACCGCTATCTATAACAAGAATATAAACGTTCAGTGGAAGAATGAGAAACCGATATCTAGTACTTTTCTCGAACTCCATTTGCATACAATTCTGTTCCCACAGCTGTTACTACTTGTAATCGATTTTACGAGGTTACAGCCACTTGAATATATTTAAATATCCTTGACGGTTCTTTTGGATTTTTAAAGAAATCGTTCTTTTCAACATTACAGAGTCATGGATCAAAAGTAAGAAATCGTGTTGTGATTTTCCTTCCCTCTAAGAAATTGTTTTATCAAAGCTTACAATATATTTTTATTTTAAAGAACTGAGAGCAAACGGGCACCGAAGCTCACCTGATGTTAAGTGATAGCCCATAGGCACTCTCAATGCCGGAGGGCTCGCGAGTGCGTTGCCGGCCTTTTCAGAATCGATATGCTCTTTTCTTTTGTATGGGGTTTTTATGATTCTGTCTTACTATATAGAAAGACAATTGAAGAAAAAGTGGTCAAATTACTTTTAACGTTCTTACACTTTGAATGTTATAGTAAAACTATTAGTCCTCTTGGACCACTTTAATGTATATATAATATATGTACTTATTCTCTTTTGTTATTTACTATTTTGATTGTCTATAACGATAGTGTCTATAATATCAAAAGGAAAACGAGACTCAATCCCAATATACAAGCAATATCAATCAGCGGTCTCTTATTGTGTTCCCAATCTTGACCTAAATGAGAGAAATAATTGATCCTGAGACCACGGGATTGTTATTTGTATTTAATACCACTTATTACAATATCTGTTAATATTTCCTAGAAGTAAAATTGTTGGAATATTTGTTTACATAATTATATTAGTTCATTATCTGAGTCAAGAAGAAATAGACTTCTTCAATAATAATCGTTATAAAAAAAATCCATGGTGCTATTTCTGGATCTGTTTCATGATCATTTGGTACTCTTATAGGCAAGTAGGTGATCAGCCTTCAGTGCCTGACGCACGCCATTGACTTTTTGGATCTAGCCGGTTGCCTCACGATATTTTCCTTCACCGTTCGAGCGTTAAATGTTTACCGTTAAATGCGCACATAGAAAGAAAGTCTTATAATATATTGAAATATTGCAAATAGTACTCAGATACGAATAGTGCCTGATTAGACTTTTCTAATCGTAAAGTAAAGTTATTCTGTTATAAAAAAAACCAATGAACATCTTCGGTGTTGTTCTCAAATTTATGTATTACTAGCTGGCCTGGCGAACATCGTACCGCCTAACAGTCGATTCTTTATTTTTTTTTAATACTTATTCTGCTATTCGGGACACCGGTCTAGCTAGTAAGATAAAAAAAAGAAAGTTGATAATACAACAATCACACTAGATGTCAAAAAATACAAATTTACCTTCCCGGAACCTCTCCACTAACACTTGAACTTTATGATATGGTATTAAAGTTCAAATTGCCTTTTAATATTATTACGAATATTTTGTATGGGAATAGAGAAAAGTATTGTTTTTAGACTTTTTCCACTCAATTTTTTTTAATCTTTCTCTATAGTCAACCTAATTTGATCGTTACCAAATACCATACATCACTGTTAACTCCGATAATATCAAGATGAAACATATATACCTACTCATTAAATTGAATAATGCCTTGATTCCCCACGTTCATATTGAACACCAAAATATCGCCGCTACTTCCACGTTAAATTAGTTTCCCACAACAGTGGATGTTGGACCTATTTATAGGTCATTCGGGATTTTCGGATTATGAACGTATAACGCATCCGTGGGATTACAGTTCGGCGCCCGGCTTATGGTACGAAACCTAATTAAACATTTATATGATATTTGTTATGTTCAGAAATCTTTAAGTAAAAACTATAATGTGTAAACGCAGGAGTGGACGCCAATCAATGCAAGACGGCCTAAAACTTACAGCCGTATTTGACAAATGTCTTAAATTAAAAATAAAACAGAGTAAAAGTCCCGTTTCATGTTTTAGACATCTGAAAGTTGTGGAGTGTAAGAGTGATATGAAGTTAAAGGCTCCGAAACCAGCCTAGACTCTATCTATTTCTTAAAATATTTAGAATAACAAAAGTTTCGCGAAGACCAAGGTTATATAAAACTAGCGGACCCCACAGACGTTGTCCTACATGATATTTCAAGCGATTAGGATATTAAACAAAGTATGAAAGTACCGACTGCAGCGCCATCTGCCGGGCTGATTTAACGCATATAAAAAAATTACTCAAATTGGTCCAGCCGTTGAAGAGTTCAGTGACATCCACGCGTACAGTAGAATTATATATATATGTAAGCTATCCTATATTTTAAGTTTGATCCAGCTGCACACGGTGCGCAAATTGATTGAAATCGGTTAAGTAGTTTAGGAATACATAGCGGTCAAACAACGTGACGCGTAATTCAGATATATACCACATGGTCTCTAAAAAAAACAGTATTCATCCAAGAATACTAACTAACGACTTACCATAAATAAATTTCATTAATATGAAAATTTGTTCAATTTATAAGTTTCATTAAACCGAAGGATCAAGGAAAATGGAAAAATAAGCCAAATTAATTTCTCAAAGTCACGCCATTTGTAATCCGTATATTAACTTTAGAATTAATTTTTAGGATTTCTAACTTTACTTTACGAACATAATACGAATAGTTCTTTTATTTTATAAAAACACGATTATTTATTGGCCTGAAAATAATATGAAAATCACTAATTCCAAGTATAGAAAATGTCGGTCACTTCAATACACTGGTAATAATAGAATTTCAACCGATTTGTTTCCATATTCTCTGTAATCCCTCTATCTTCTTGAAGAAGTGAACGAGAAATATATAAATAACATTTACAGGGTAGTAGTTTGGTTTTGTTTAGATGAGTAAAGTAACACATATATTAGAGATAAATTTTAAGTTCGTTTTTTGTTCTTTGTTTATATTGTTGGTTACACTAGCATTTAGTTTTTCTATCAGCAGCTAGATCATACCTAATAAAGCTTATATGTGTTTATATTTTCCCGTTCAGCTATTTATGTACGAAACCTTATTTTACAAAACTCAGCCTACTAAGGGAAATACAATAATTCTTTATATTTTCGACACAAAGGAATTTAATAAAACCTTCTTTCTGGTTCCCTGACATATTATACTGCCCTTTTTGGCGGGAAAGTTAATAATAACACAGAATATCCATTATTTATTGTACTAAGATTGTACCCGTAACCCGCTCCGCATGGCCAGATTCTATCTTCAACAAAATTTATTAGTTTATGTGAGTAAATAAAATATACTTTTTATTTCTAAATAGTTTTTAGATGGATACATGTAGTCCTGGAATGCGTGGCTGTGGCTTCCTATCGTAATTAATATAGAAATTACGTGTAACTACTCTTAGGGCGATAAAAATTAGATAAGCATTAGTGCCTTAAAAAAAGCTGCGTTGTAGAACGACAAACGTGGAGGTGATACGGGTGGAATTTCATATTCTACCTCGAAGTACTATGATGAAATTCAGCTGCAGGTCCGTATCCGAACAACTCCTCCAAACAGTCTCCATTCTATATCCGGTAGAAGATGCAGAAAGAGCCCACAACTCTACTGTGACTGGTGACTGGACGAGAATCGTTTCTGAATCTCACCCTTACCTGAAACTACAGCTTAAATTCGCCAATTAAAACAGGCTACATAACCATGTGAATGCAGAGGCAATCAAAAAATCTAAAAAAGAACGAGCTAAAGAGAATTAAACGTTTTGAGTTACTAAAACTAGTGTAGTGAATATAAGTGCAGTGCGGTTTCACGGACACACGAACATAGTGTCAAAACATTATAGAACACTTTAGAATACTGTTAATGAACATTACCTTAGGTTAAGCTATTAACTAGTATTGTAGAAAATTAAGTCAACATAATATTATTTACTAGCCATAATTATTCTACAGGTTGTATCCCTCGCACTCTCTTTTGTAAAGTTCACAATAGTTAGAAAAATGTGTTAATAAAATAAAATATCCCTTAAAATAAAATGTTACTCCCAGTTTCATCAGCTTTATGTATTTGCCTTAAAAGCCTCTAAACTAAAAGCGCAAATACCACACTTTTTGTTCTATTTTCGGCTTAAACTCATTTGCACAAATGTACGGTACAAATGAGAGCAAGTTGTAATAATCGTAAACTTTGTTGTCACACTTTCAACTTTGCGTATAAATTGCGAGCTATTTGTCTTCAACCACAAACGCTTTTATTGCTGTACTTTTAATGCTATCACTATTTTCCTGGTTTTAGAATTCGACGTAGGCGTGTTCTCACCCGCTTTAAGGACCTATGGGATTTTAGGGAATTGGATGTGTGAGTATAGCAGTGTTTGCCTAGTAGCTTGCGCGTGCGACTCTCAACATAGCTTTGATCTTCGTCTGTGCACTTAATGACTTTCTCGTACGTTTAAGTAAAAACATCGAAAGACGATCAGTTACTTACCTATTAGAAAAAAATGGCTAAATGGAGGCCTAAGACCAAGGTAACACTTTTTTATTTCAGATAGCGATCTCTTAAGGCTTCCAAACACGTTTTGTAAGTGTTTTAATATTAGTTCCCAAATTTCTCGAAGATTAAAAGTCATGTAGGGTTAATATTTTTTTATATAAATGGATAAGGATGTAGGTAGGTTTCTAGGTAAGTACGAGTAGTTAGTTTATATAAGCTCACGTAGTACCACTAGTCATTGTAACGCATTTCATGTGCATACATAGAAACATTATTTGTATGTGATATGTTTCGGTAACTAACCTAAATTTAAAACAAAAATGTTACTAATACAATGAATTTGTCTTTTTAAAAACATGATTACTAATAATTGTTTGAAGGGGGGGCCATTTTAGCCACACTTAACATATCACGCAAACTTGAATTTTTTTTCTTCTAAATTCACTGTGAATTAAAAATAATATTTGGTTTTTTTACTGCATAATTTTAATACTAAGATTTTGTTCTCTTTAAGAGACTGTCATACTGTGGAAAGCATCTATAAAATAATGCAACAATAGAATAAGGTTTAGTTTTAAAAGTTTTTTATTTATTGATACAACATTAATTATTATAGTTTTATTTATTTATTTCGTAATCGTACAGCTAACAAAAATTATATGTAAAAACAAACAATTATGCTAAAAATATAGCCAAAGGAATACATAATATTTACAAAAAGGTTCAAACATTTACAAAAGGGAGAAAACAATAAAAAAAATCGCCCTTACGGTTGGAACGCAATATACAGTATACCATCGTAGTGTAGCTATAATAAAAAAGTCGTTAACAGTTTGTTATAAAACCATCGTTTACATTTAGACAGCTCGATGCGAGATTTAATCAAACGGGCCGATTTATATTTAGACTAAGATTTATTCTCGCTTTGTATCCTTCTAATCGGGATGGTTAAGACATTTGGGATTGATCAAAGGTAGGATAAAGTTGATAATGGTTGAATTTTAAAATTATATGAAGTTTTTATAATCCTAGTATTTCCTTGTGTTTATAATGTTCTCTAAATGGCCTTAACCGAGGCCTTATTATTAACTGAATCACGGTTAAGGCCATCATTAAGGTTAAATATTTTTGGAGGCATAAACAATATGAATATAATCTATTTGTGCTTGATGCGTCCAATTTCCAGTTCAAAGTTTTTGATTTCATTGCACGGGTTTTATCGTTTCTTCTAGCATTGCTCTCTTTCTATAAAATAGTGTATAACGCTCCCACGTTCAAGTATTATTCGAGATTATTGACAACTCCCCCCCCCATGTAACGCGCCGTGACGTTTTTCTGTTCCCAAGTATAGTAAAACGTTTCGTGACCACCTAGTGACTCTTTATACCTAAAAGTTACCATTATGTGGTGTAAAGTACTGGAAAGTCGAAAATAATATTAACAATAACGCGTAATTTAATCCCCGCCCCGCATCGTAACGTTTTTACGTTTTACGTAATACTTGAACGCTCCCTATTCTGTGATGAAAAGAGACAGATAGTGCTTAGTTTTATAGTTTAACACACTAGTAGTGCGATTTAGTTTTAAGTTTACTGTTAAGAGAACTTTTTGTATTTAATTATGAATAATTTTCATATAAAATTTTAAACAGCCTTTCTGTGTGAGTAGTTGACTCCTGGTGTATACGTAATATTGATTACGTACGTAACGTATACGTAATTTTATTGCCCAAGAAGTCTTGGAATATGATGGCAAAGGCTTGCTGACTTGTATCTACCCCCCTCTGACATTACGTATTTATGTATGAAATATGTATTTTAGAAAAACAACCCAATACGCTCAACGATAATTTAAATGTACGATAATTTCGGAATCGTTATTTCGCCTTCAAAGAATTGGCTAAATTTAACATAATTTAAATATCCTATTCGAAACAAAAACTTTTCTTGTATTTTTCCACCGTTGTTCAAATGTTTTTTTAGGCTTCCCGTATGTGGTATATAAATGTTTTACCAAATTAATACACATCATAATTTTAATCTACATGAAATTTGCAGTATTTGTGAATTTTTTTTGGTATTTTTTTATGAAAGGTATATTTTCAGATCACATTGGCATACACATATATTTCATTTAGCCAGTTCTTTGCCGGCATCCCACTTAATCGAAGTATAAATCTAATACCTGGCTTGAAAATTCAGATGTAGATTCTATTCCTTAGTGGTGCGGATAAGAAATAACCAAATTACCGCTGGTACTGTGACATCCAATAGTGTTTTTGTGTCTTAAATGTTGCGCTTGATGTAATCTGATATTACTAAGGATCGCGCAATACACTTCAATAATAATGTTGGTATCGCTATCACTATTGGTTACCAACTACGGTCGTGCGAGCCATCAACCAAGTAAGGCTGAAACCCCGCTAAAACATCTCATAATTAGTATCTTAATATAATAGGTTGGGGAAAAAGTTTCTTCGCATTTTTTAAGAAAATTCAAAACATTTTTTAATATACTTTATTTACATTTAACTAAAGTATGTAGGTACCATTTTGTTCGATAACTTTTTGCCATTATTTAGGTAGGGACATGATCCCATTGCTATAGAAATTTTGGGGCTTCTGATCAAAATACCGCGATAATTGGTTTTGGCAGTCCTCTCGTGATGATAACCTGACACTGCCTAAAGAATTCTGAAGAGACTGAAACAGGTGGAAATCTGAAGGTGCAAGGTCAGGACTATACGTCGGATGCATTATCACCTCCCAGCCAAGCTCTCTCAGTTTTTGCTGAGTGGCCAAAGATGTGTGAGGTCTAGCGTTATCATGATGAAAAACCACACCCCTTCTGGTGATTAATTCCGGCCACTTTCTCTCAACTTCTTGCTTTAATCTCATCAGTTGTTAGCAGTAGAGTTCAGAATCGATGGTCCTGCCTGGTGGTAACAGCACATAATGAATAACGCCCTTCCAATCCCACCACACACACAGCATCACCTTGTTGCGAGTTATCCCGGGTTTCGCCACAGTCTGTGAAGCCTGACCGGCCTTTGACCACGACCTTTTTCGCACGTTCTTGTCGTACGTGATCCACTTTTCATCATCAGTTATCAGCTTCTTCAAAAATGGTTCGGTTTCATTAAGTCGTAATAAAGAATCAAAAATGAGTACACAGTTCATTAGGTTTCTTACAGTGAGCTCGTGAGGTACCCAAGTATTGAGCTTTTTTGTGTACCCAGTTTTTTCAAATGCGCCAAAACTGTTTTGTGGTCAATTCCCCGTTATTCAGCTACGTCGTAACTACTGATATGCCGATCTTGCTCCACTTTTTCAAAAATTGCATCCATTTTATCTGTCATAGGGCGACCAGAGCGACTTGGAACTTTAACATCAAAATTTCCGGATTGAAAACGCTTAAACCAAATTTGTGCTACTCTCACAGACACTGCACTAGGTCCATAAACATCGCAAAAAAAATTCGCGGCTTGTGTTGCATTTTGACCTTTTTTGTAGTAAAATTTTAAAATGTATCGAATTTCTTCATTCGATTCACTCATCTTGACGGTACGAAAAATAAATAAAAAACAGTCATTATCCTAATTTTATTTTGGAATTATCTTCTTTAAAATCTCAACTTTCCTTGATAACAAAACCAGCCAGATACATATAGTATAGCCAAAGAGATTTTATTACAAGTTCATACATACTATAATGCGAAAAGACTTTTTCCCCAACCTAATATATAAATTACGTGTCACGTTGTTTGTCCGCTATGGACTCCTAAACTACTGAACCGATTTCAATCAAATTTGCACACCCTGTGCGGTTTGATCTAACTTAAAAGATAGGATAACTTATATCTTAATTTATACCCCCAATATTATTTTATTGCAAATTATTTGTTTATGATTTGATAGCCACAATTCTAACAGATGGCGCTGTGTTGAAATGACCAACGTTTCACATCTACAATTTAATGGCATAACCACCACGAAAGCATGTGGTCCCCATGACTGGTGTTCACCTACCGTTTCCCTTGAATAGTTTACTACTATGTAATATAACAAAAACCTTAGCCACAGCAAAGCTTGGCCGGTCTGCTTGTAAGATAATAAAGTAATACGCTGAATAAATTTCTATGTCAATGTATTGAGAAATCCACCGTCTAATATAATTATTTTTATTCAAATTAGACAATTACGCTTAGACTCAATTTATTTAATATAGACGAACTGCTCGTAATGATGATTTTCCAAATGTTTCACGTGTTACTTAATTAGGGGTGAACGGGGTTGTAGCTGAGTCAGCAGAAATAATACTTAATATGATATTGCGTCATTTTAGGCGTAAAGATATTTTAGTTCCATAAATATTTATGAGGAGCTATACAATTCTAGCTTATAATATAGTAGATTATTATACTAAATATTAATTAAAATGCTGCAATACATACACGAATTCAATTCATAGTTATTGCGTACTTCATTGTGGGAAGTTTGCAAATACATAATTGCTGATGATTTTGACTGTGTTTTTAGAAATCTACAATAGATTTTTGAAGTTATACTTCTTTAGGCGCGTTATGAAAAATTGATGAGAGTGAAATCTTACGATGCGCGCGCACCGTGACACAAAATTATCAGTATGAAGTTGCCCACTAACGAATTCTTTTTAACCAGCCGGGCGCCGAGCGTGCGCGAGCGAGATGGGAATAAGACAATCTACAAGTAAAAAGAAATAGAGTATGCGTGAAGTTAGCAGCTATGCCAAGAATTTTGAATGACCGTTATGACCTTTGTAGTACCTTTTAAACAAATAAATGAGTTTTAATTATTTTGTCAAAGAAATTTAGCAATGCTTTTTCACAAACACCTATTGTTACTTAGTTAAAGGTTATGAAACATACCTAGTTATTAAATTGAATGAATAATTTAATAAAATAATAAATAATAATAATTATTAATATTAATTAATAATTGACTAATATACTAAATATTAAATATTCTTAAATTATTAACGTTAAATATTAATTATTTAATATTTAAAAAAAATAAAGAAAGCCAAAGAAGTATAACTTCTTACGCGCGTACATAAGTACACGCACACTTTTTTTTATATAGTTCAGGTGATAATGAAATTATAAAACATTCAGTTTAAATGGAGGTATGTATTGTTACTCTAATAATTCAAAAGATTTTTATTTTTTTGTATAAAACAAATAAAACGGGTAGGTCACCTGATGTTAAGTGATACCACCGTCTCACTAAACTCATATTGCCTGAAGGCACGAAATTCGATTCTACAGTTCGCTAGTTCGGAAAAGAAACAGTCTTGTGAAATAAACCGTGGAAGACCAAAAACCATCAATGTGATAACCCTAAGTCGGAAATAAAACTAAAGAACACATTCGTATTTCAGTCAAAATATGTAAACACCGTTATGATAATAATAGATTAATTGTATTTACATTTGCAGACAACTGTAGAATTTCAATAAAAACGAAGTTTTCACTTAAACTATACAAAACTATTCTGTATGATGGAATAAAGCATACTACTAGTGTTCATTTGTCAAGCTTGCATTAAGCTTCGCTTGACAAATCACAATATCACGAATGGATGACTTTTATCTAGCTTTTACAGTAAATAAGCTGTCCATAGAAATAGGATTTGAAGCTTCCGAACGCCTGTTTGAAAACCCCTATAGCCTTTACTCGGTTTGATCAAGAAAAATATTAGAAAAGATTCTTCATTTTAATATTTGTCGTCTAAACCTCTTTCAATCTGAAAGTTTAATCCGCAGTTTACGCTGAGCGATTCCATTCATGAAGATAAATTTGTTTAGACTGTAAATAAAAGAAAATTGTGAAAAACAATATTTGAAAAGAGGGGAAGGTATTATCTTTAAATCATATTTAACGACAGATTCAATATGCCACAAATGGAATCAAGTACTCACGTTCATTTAATACAATAAAAAAAAACGTGTGTGTACACGCGTTCGAAGTTATACTTCTTTGGCGTAACAAATTAAAAATCTTATTTAAAAATCGACATTAACAATAGAAAAAACTAAAATGTTGACTATAGCTAACTTCAGGGTGTCGGTTTTTTGTGACGGTGTGCGTGCGTATCGTAAAAATTTACTCTCATCATTTTTCCCTAACGCGCCAAAAGAAGTATAACCTCAAAAATGATTTATCAAAGTATTGTACACAGTCAAACGTGCTATGATTCAGTAAGAGTCAGAAAGAAACGATTTCTCCATCATATAGACGGCTTGATAAAAGCAAATAGGCGCTAAAAATAAAATAAAATAATTAAAAATTTAACTAGAAAAATACATTTTAAATATGTCTAAAATTATGTTACAAAGGCGGACAGAAGCGATATAAAACAGCCTAAATTTATCGCAGGTACCGAGTAGATACTTAAAATAAACGAGTGTAGTGTTCTGTCCGTAGCTAATTGGAGCATGTAATTATCACGTGAGATCAGAAATGATTATATATTACGCGTGATGTCGTCATAAGAGTGATGTTAGTTATGTGATAAAATCACTTTACCATACGACTATTTGCTTTGTTTAAAGGACTAACCACACGTTTAAAATTAAGCAAGCTAAGGCATAACTTAAGGGATAATGATAATAGGAGAAAAGAGTACCTACCATTTAGTAGAGGAGAGAGTCAGAGTACGCAGACAAAATAACTTTCACACAACTAGTATGTAAACAATGTTCTACCAGTTGTGATCTATCAATTACTTATAAAATATATATTGAGGATATAGAAGTAATGTTTACAATTAAAAATTACTATGTAGGTTAGGAATATTGTTTACATTATTACATCAACTAAACAATAATTATCATATTTTTAAAAATCAATTAAAAAACAATAACTAATCATATAATATAAGAACTAAAATATATTATTAAAATGAGTCCCTTTAGGCAAGGTTTCGAAGATACTGGCAGCATTCCCTTTGAATACTTAAACATCCAATACTTGGCGATTAAAAAGAGTGGCGGAAAGTTTCTTGCCAGTTCTTCTTACCTGCTCTACGCCCTTGACTTACGAACTGGTAGTAAATGTAAAATTACAATTAATTTAACTTCTTTCTAACAATTCATTAGTGTACTTGTTTACCTACATGAATAAAGATATCTTGAGTTTGAGTTTGAATAGCTAGACTAAATCTTTGTCCGACGTAGCCAGCTCTTCGGTCTCCTGTGATGTCGACTAACTTTTTTTCTATTTCCTTAACAATCCTTATAGCGCTAGGACCCCACGGCCCAAGGGTCTCGACACCGAATGGGATAAAATCATATTCGAAACCTAAACCCCTGTATTTGAATGCTTTAGCTTTTTCAGCCGCTTCACAAGCCTTGTTGTAAATTAAAATATATATAGTTTCAATAATATTAATCAGAATACACAAGGTTAAACTTTAACAATTACGATACCGGGATACCTAATAATAATAATAATCTACCCCGATATATCCTCTCCAACTTCCAATAATGACAGTAATACCGATCCCATTTTGTACGCGAGTTCGATGTAGTTCTCTCAATTTCCGTAGGCCTGATTTAGGATCGCGCGGTGCAAAAACTCATTATTGTGAGCTCTGCTATTATCCGCAAAACTTCGTTCGTGTGGAAACATGAAAAAAAAAACGAAGTTTTGTTTATATAATGTAAAGGTAATAATCAGATTATTACGCTGTTTTATAAAAAAAAGGGTGCCTATACTTATGTACGCGCGTAAGAAGTTATACTCCTTTGGCATTATTAAAAATAGTTTTTGATTGCATGCAAATAATTAATTACAATTAAATAATCAAAGACTGAAAAAGGAGTCATTATAGTCAATAAAGTTCAGTTTACATTTGAAAAATTAAATAAATAAATATTTATTATTATTCTCTTACATTAAGTATAACATGAATTCTATTATTATTCGAATGTTGTTTTTAAATCATGTCCAGTGCCGTAGCATCTTCCGTGGCCAACTTCATTCTGTTAATTTTGTGTCACGGTGCGCGCGCATCGTAAAATTTCACTCTCAGCGCCTTAAGAAGTATCACTTCAAAAATGTGCTCACCATTACGCGTGATACAGGATAATATAACTTCGCTCATTCCAGCTCTACCAAGAATACCGGTCTTAAAAATTGATAATGTGTTTATTAAATCAAATTATATTTTATAGGCATCGTTTCCTGTGAAGTTTTATGTCATCCAATTATCAATACTAGTTTTTACATGTTTGATTAGGGCTTGTTATCTGATGATCTTGGTATAATTAACTTATTATTAAAAATAACAGTGGCGCTACAACCTTTTTAGGCCTGAACCTCTGATTTCTGTATCTTTTTTGTGATCATTAGTTTTTTTATAGTCCAGTAGGTAATCCCTTCTGTGATAAACGCCGTCGACTTTTTGGGTCTAAAGTATGCCGGTTTCCTCATGATGTCGGTAGCCGGGGTACGAACCAGCGACCTAAGGGAAGATAGTCACATGCTAAAGCGACTAGGCTGACAATGCTGCGTAGCTTATAATACCAGTGGCGCTACAACCTTGTTAGTTGTGGGCCTCAGATTCATGATAATTTCTAATAGGTGATCAGCTTCCTGTGCCTGACATACGCTATCGATTTTTTGAGGCTAAAGAGGCAAGACGGTTTCCTCACGAAACTAGACAGAAAGTCCATTTGAGCACAGCCGGGGATCGAAACTACGATCTCAGGGATGAGAGTCGCACACTGAAGCCACTAGGCTAACAGCAAAGCTTATAAACGTAACATTTTCTTACGTGTCTTTCGGTATTTTGATACCTCAGTGAGAACTACAACATATTTTAATACATTATCACAATTACTTCTTTTGTAACCTATATTGATCAAGATCAAACCATAGAGCTGTTACATTCAGAATCAAATATCCAGCATAAAATATTTTATGCCAGCAATATACCAATTAGCAGTATACTGGAAACCTAGATATTAAGCCTCTTTGGCTATTCTGTGTATTTGCTTTACCAGGCCTAATTACACAGATATTCGCAAATTATTCCGTTTACAATACCATTAACTCTCACTCATATTTAAATTAGAAATAATTTAGGGGGCCTGCAAATATGCGTAAACATATTTTTTTCCGTAGTAATTGAAAAAATAACATTGTACAGTATAAAGAGTATTTCTTCAGATTATTTCACTAAATCAACTTGATGGCTGGAAGTCTTTATCGAGTCGCTTCACACGACACTTACTTACGATCTCAGGGATAGGATTTGCATACAGCTATGTCAACACATATGATGTACGTATGTATGTTTTAACGCTCCTGCTCTATTTAAAAAAAAAGAAACATCGGTTCGGCGCTTGCATCCAACCTATCATGACAGTTACGTAATATACTATTGACTGCGTACACAGTTGTGCAGCCCTGCGATTCTGTAACTCACTTTTCGAACTCACACAGCGGTTTTCGCAGCGGCGGTCGCGCTCAAATCTGTCGTGAAGCAATTATTTTATGATTTGGCATTCTGATAAGCAATAAACAACAAGAGGGACCTTATAAGGCAGTTCTCCTAAATAAATAAATGGCCGTGGTCTGTTCTAACAATCATACGCCTGGAGAAATTATACTGAATCGAAAGTTATCGATCCTCAAAAATATTTATCAAGATTAGTAATGCCTACGAATTCCAAATACAGCTATATTAATAAAAAGTGACTTTCATACATTACTTGGTATTATTCCTAATCCACATACAGCATACACAATGTGCCTGTCATATCAACGAGTGCCCTACATCCAATTGTTTAGTCGAAAAGCGATCCGGATTATCAAAGGATTCTAGTACTGTGAGCTTTATTACTAATAAAATATTCCTATACGAACGGAGTTTGAGTTCAGTTTACACAGATTGCCATAGTCACCAATCGCGAAATTTTATAAGGAATTCGAGATTTTTTTTAAAACCAAATTAAAGTTAAATTGTTTATCGATACATGAAATAATTAAAGACGTGAGTGGATGAAGGTGATATGTCGTATTTTCGGTTTTTGGTGTTTTTTGTGTGGATGAAGGTGATATGTATAATTGAATTACTACAAGCCTTAAAACCGTCGATATAAAGCTTATTTTTGGAAATAAAATTTTGAAAAAGGTGTTATGTTTAGTTTATTTTAAAAATTACAGACGATGAAAGAGGTATGTACACATATCACCCTCTCCCAAATCAACAAAATAAAAACTTTACTTTTTGTGCGTTGAAGAAGGTGATATGTCCGAACATAACCACTGCACTTACTATATTCGAATAAAGCGACCCTATTCTCCGTGAATGAAGGTGTTAAGTCGCTAACATAACACCTTCATTCACTCAAGAGGTTCAAATGTGTTGATTACGTTCGTTCGTTGTGGTTTCGCGCGCTTTTTGTTATTGTTGATTTGTGTCTGTTGGATACTGTGTAAAATATTGTTTAAAATACATAATTGACATTTCTAAAGCGAAATTAATATGGCAGGAGCCAAAGCAAGAGCAATATTGTTCGTGAACGCTGCTTTAAGTGGCCGTGTAAACGAAATAGCTCAAAACAACGATGTATACAATAATCATTACCTCAAAAATATTGCAGGTTAGATCTTTACTAATTTTTGATTTGCTTGCATTGTTTCAATCACAGTATCTACACTATTGTGAACTTTTCTGCTCAACTGAAGGTTATAATGTGCCATACTTCATTTGTTACTCATTAATATTTTGGCATACCTAAGAGGTGATGGAAAAAAAGCGCGGGAAACGTTGCTTGTGGCGGGAGTGTTTTTTGTTGTGAAATTTTTTAATTTAATTTAACTTGTATAAAAGATCAGTTTGTATATATTTGTATGTAGTAATTTAATTTAATAGTTTAGTTTATTCATTTGTGTATATATTCTACAGTATCTGGTAAGTTTGTATACTTTTTCCTCAAGGCCAAGGTCAGGCGAAAAAATGGACGAGCCCCCGGATATCGGGGGCTCGCCCCCCGAGGTAGCTTGTAATAGATATTATAATAGAAAATAGATTTTCTAAACTGGACGAGTCCAGTGTAGATACAGATGTGGATCAACGGAATGACCGAAAAAGAATGCGACTAGGTAAAATTTGCAAACACTGCAACAAAAGGAAAAAAAGATTCGATCCGACGCGTCGGAACAAACAAAAGGACACTGATTGTTCGTGCCAAATACCGGAAATTGAAATTCCCTCAATATATACTGGGCTTAAGAACGCTAATGCTCTAGATAGTTTTCAGAACAAAGTAGACCGTGTAGATACTACAACTATTAATACCCAACAGCACCCATCACCACCATCAGATGTTTCTCAGTCCATAAAAAATCCTATAGCGAATCCTATTCTCTCCGCGAACAAATAATCCAGTGTAATTGCAGAAGAGTTATCTGCAATAAAAATAATTTAACCCATTTGCATAATAAATTTGAACCATTTGTCTCAACTCTGTCGGAAACATGGCTTCGTGAGTTCGCCCGGAATTGACTTTTCGAATTCCAGGTTAGGTATGTTATTCTCCGACAGGACAGACCTGACGGCTATGGTAGTGTTGCCATATTCATTAAAAGTGATCTCCCCTATTCCTTATTTCTGCTGCTATTGTAAATAAAATTTGTATAGTGTATATTTATTTTTCTCGTCCTAATGTAAATTTTTTACGTCAAAATTTAATGCGGATATGATGTAGGTGATTTAAATCACATAATGTTTGTTTGTCCTCGGCGCGACCGGTCGGCTCTTCTCGAACTTATCTTCGTCTCATTTCCCTTCAAATTCCTTTCCCTTCATCCATATCAAGTTTACTTTCATCTTTACAACCCACATGTATATTATAAACTTTTAGCAGCTTTTATCTTAAGTAATAATATAAAAATTTAGACAATATGAACGTAAATATATGTAAACATGTTTTCTTACACTCCTTTTGTATGTAGATTTATAAGAATTGATCTTTTATTTTATAGTTTAATTATTTTCTATTCCTAAATTCCTTTGCAGCCGATAATTTTATGTTTTTACCCGTTTCCCTGTTTTTGACCCTGGGCCACAATGCACAAACCGTGCGGGCCATAAAAAAAAAAGAGGTGATGGGGCTACACTGACCGCTATGATATTTTGTTTTTTTTTAGTGTTCATTCTCGTAATAATGTTTTGTTTTGTACTCATAGTTGTAAAGGTGTCAAAATAAGATGTGTTAGGGATAAGGTTAATAAACGAAAAACATTTTATGGCAGGAGGAAAAACCGATGTCAATATTTAAATTTTTGGGGGACGGTTTGGACTTGTACCTGATCGGTGTTTACTAACATTTTTTTTTTTAACTTTTTGATCGCATGCCTTCTTCTATGCTTATGGCTTTGATTTTGTAGATAATCTGGACCCTGCGTGTAATCTTGCAGATGCATGCAAAAGTTACGTAATCGCTGAACCATCCACTAGCGGTCAAGGCACAAATTATATTGGCAGCCTTGCGAAAGTTCCTGTCTCTGTAGATGATGAAATTTCAGATGTAATAGAGAATTCCCTAGAGGAAGATATAGATTATTTTGGACTTTCTTTTCGAAACAAAAAGTCATACACAGTCTTGGAGGATGTATCTCCATTGCAGAATAGAAATGAAGATTTTTCTTCCGGTAGTGATAACATTTACATTCCTGAAAGCCCCGATAGCACTAGCTCTTGTGGCGTTGATGAGCATGAATCTGACAATGAATATGCTGATCGGCAGGAAAACCCCATTATTTTCTCCACTAGTGAACAGCATGCAAATAAGGATTTGGAAGAAAATATTATGCCAAAAAAGCGCAAAGTATTTCCACCAAAAGAAAATAAATCAAAAAAACGGCCGAGGAATGAACAATCTTGGAAGAAAAATTATGCAGCAATAGCTAGAGCAAAAGGAGAGGAATATGTATCTTACAAAGGAGAGATAATACCGAAAAAAAAGATTAAGGTAGGGATTTTGTGTCACGAGAAGTGCAGGCTTAAATGCTCAGATAATTTTTCCATTGATGATCGGCAGTCTATTTTAAACAGCTATTATTCCCTGGACACCAATAGTAAGAATGCCCTATTATTCAGCAGCATTGAGAGTATGCCTGTAGCGAATAAACGCTGTAATGCTAGAAAGCATAAATCTGCGTCCTTCAAGTACTACGTAAAAAAGAATGGAATTACGACAAAAATATGCAAGTTAGGTTTTTGCGGAATTTATCAGATAGGTCGCAAAAAAATTGATCTCATTATAAAAGGAATTAAGGAAGGACTTGCAGCTCCAAAACCAGATCAGAGAGGTAGACATCAGAATCGTCCTCACAAAATGGACGATGACGTTGTTAACCGTATAAAAGAACATATTTCTAGTTTTCCTGCTGAACAATCGCATTACTCACGAAAAAAAAATATGAACAAGCTCTATTTATCACCGCTACTGAATGTGACCAAGATGCACAGTCTATACTTAGGAATATGTCATAATGAGGACCTACCAGACAAATACCGTATCAAGAAAACTTCATATAACCAAATTTTTGTCACACAATTTAACCTGTCGTTTGGATACCCAAAGAGTGATACGTGCGCTACGTGCGATGCTGGAGACTTAAATGACGAACATAAGTCCAATTATTATGCTGCTGTTGAAGCTATGCAAGTTGACCGTAGAAAACCAACTCGAGATGGCGATATTGTGTACGTTACAATGGATTTACAACAAACCATGCCATTACCAAAACTAACAACATCAAAAGCATTCTACTTGCGTCAACTGTGGTTTTACAACCTGGGTATTCATGTTTGTGATGGAAGCAAAGAAAAAGCCGTATGTTGTACATGGACTGAAGATGTTGCGGACCGCGGAAGTGCCGAAGTTGCGAGCGCACTTCTAAGATTTGTGGAAATAGATCCAAGTTGCCAAAACAAAGAACACCTATTAATTTGGTCAGATTCATGTGCCGGCCAAAACAAAAATTTCACCATGATTTCACTTTATCAATATCTTATCCTTAAAGGATATTTCAAAGTAATTGATCACAAGTTTCCTGAAGTTGGCCATTCTTATTTAGATTCGGATCGTGATTTTGGTAGAATAGAAAAAGTCCTCAGAAAGCATGACACAGTTTTCGTTCCTGACCAGTACCGTGATATCATTTGCAAAGCTTCTCGTAATAATACAGTGATTAATATGACAGAACATTTCAGAAAAATTGGTGAGCTACAAGATAATCTCAATTTAATAAATAGGAAAAAAGATGTAAGCAATAGAAAAATCAGTTTTAGGGATGGTATCAAATGGATTCGAGTTGAGGAGTATGGATCTTATCTATACAAAGAATCGTACGATGAAATGACACCGTTTAAAAAGGTGGACATATTAAAAAAGAAATCGAAGGTGTCCGCGAATTTAGAAATTCCACGTGTGACTGGTAAGTATGGTACTGTTTCAGTAGAAAAAAAACAGAATCTCCGAGACCAACTAAAGTACGTGAAGCCAGAATATCGCTATTTTTTTGAGTCAATTTTAAGCCAAGGATAGTATCTTTTTATATATAGCATGATCACAAGTGTGATATAGTAATATAATAGCTTAAGTTTTTGCAGAGGCTGGTTCTGTGTATTAAAAAAATTTAACATGTTTATTTATATTCGTACTTAGCACCTAATTTTATATAGCCGTAAGGACAAATAGTTTAAGTTAGTTCATGGAAGAAGGAGTTATGTTAAGTTTTTTTTAAATATAATATCGAATAATATCGCAAGAGTTTTATTATCAACGTATCCTCAATATTTAGGATCATTCACACTACTTTGCATTCAAATTCACGGCATAACTAATCATTTAAGCGACTTACAAAAGAAAATTGTAGCAAAACTTTAACTTCAATTTTCTCAAAATATAAAAAAATGCACTTATCACCTTCATCCACTCACGTCTTCAATTTATTCAATATACACTTAGGCCTAAAGCTAGTAGCGCCACTGTTTTTTTAATACTAATTCCAAGACAAGACAAGACAAAAAAAACTGTGTAATTTAAATTTGTCAATAAACTCATTTCAGTACCTACCTTGTAAAAAATGCCTTAAGGTTACTAAGGTTTGATGAATGGCAAAGACTTAATATTATTAATAGTAAGGCATAAACTGGAGGTTCTACGTTCAACTCAGCGACATGAATTCAGGCCACAGATGAATCACAGAGATACCTTCACAACAGGCGCATGCAGTATGCCCCAAACTCTATAGGAAGTTAGTTTTACATTTACTGCAAGGAAGTATCCCGTAATGTAATTTATATTAATTGTGTTATAACATCGCAGTCTTAAACTGCTGCACAATTCTTTATTTATTTCTGAAATAAAACCATTACATTTTAAATGTTTTATGCGCAATGAACTGTAAATAAATATTGTTTGAGCCTAAACTCTAACCAGAGGAATTTATTACGAAAAGCGGCTCGGGCTAAATTGATTCGATTTTTCATTTTGTGACGTCCCCGTACTTATTAAACTGAACCGACAGATGACGCAAATTATAATATCATTTTAAAAGTAATTTCAGTTTCATTGAATCGTTTTTCAATTTATATATTTTGGAATAGACATTTAAATTAAAAGATAATTACAAATTACATGAATACATTTATTATGCTTTTACCACGACTTCTGGTGACGAGAGAGCGCTTCTTAATACCATCTACCAATCGACTGAGGTGCCCTCAAGAGAAGAGCGTTCCACTACCTTAAAGGCTGGCAACGCCCTTGCAAAGCCATGAGGACAGTGTTGTGACCAGAAAGTGTTGAAGGTGTAGCACTTTTGATTATGACACTGTTATTAGAATTGGATAATATTTCAATAAAAGTTGATCAAGAACGGGTGTTAAATTTTATGAATTTGTCCACAATGTTCTCAAGTCAAGATGATCCTTCGTTCGAATTAGGTATATTCTAACTTAGGGAGTCCAGGTCTCATCAACATCGGTTTAGTAATTGTCTGGAGTACCTACCTTTTGTATCATTCAACTGATCTAAAATTCATGGGCCCTTTTAATTTTTATGTGACCTCTTTTTTATTGTCTCTTGCACTGTATAATTATGTTATAATTGCTTAGTATTGTTCCATTGGTTGTATATCTTATGTAACTTGCACTTGCACTTGTTGTGCTCACCTTATCTAAAAAAAAATTAATCAGTGGTTGTCTGGAAGACAACGTTTCTAAGCGATACTTTTGCACGTGCCCTACTTTTTATTCGAATATTTTAATCGTACTGTATTTCTGTACTATTGCAAGGAAGTGTTCATGAATAAACAACTAGATGTTGACAGGTATCGAACTCGGTTTATTTTTATTAATTTCTTTTTAGCGCAAACATTTTGCGGGAAATATGGCAGTGTCAACAGTACATATTAAAACAGCACGCATTACTAGTTCTTAAAGAGTCTGCGTGACCTAAAAACAAAAGAACTTCGCTCATGCTATATTTTCTAACACAGAAAACTCACAGTCTTAGCTTAGCTAGACGCTACTCTCAGCCTTGAGCACGCTCGAAGGACGTATGTTACTACCCCGTCTGTCTTTCGATGAACTCTTTTATTAACTTATTATATTACATAATAATAACAACGTATATGAGTAATCATACAAAGAAAACATCGTTTATTAGGCACAACATACATAAGTGTCGATAAAAATAATAATATTCGATCAAATCAATACTAACAGAAATATTTAAATAATTGATTCTCTTCAGCTGCAATGAAAATGATATAATTACAATATTGAAAACTATTCCGAGCGTATTTGTGTTGAAATGTCAAGTGGTAATGCGAGTAAATTAATAACTCTATTTTTAACCATTTGTTTGCTAATTTTATTCACTGTTAAAATCTCTTATTAAAGAGAAATTAAAAATTTAATGAAAGGTTAACTAAATCATCAGCCAATCAGCTCCTTCCACTTTACCGTATACAACGCAGAGCGAATCGTCGACGACCAATCCCTCTCCGAGCGGCTTGATCCTTTGGCGTTGCGTAGAGATGTGGGGTCACTCTGCATCTTCTACCGCATTTACCATGGAGAGTGTTCAGAGGAGTTGTTAATACCTGCAGCTGAGTTTCATCATCGGACGTCGAGACATAATACGAAATTCCACCCGTACAACCTCGACGTCCGCCGTTCCACAACTGAGCGTTTTTCAAGGCAGTTTTTGCCGCGTACCACCACTATGTGGAACCAGCTGCCCACTGAAGTATTTCCGAACCAATTCGACTTAGGGTCCTTCAAGAAAAGAGCGTACCATTTTTTTAAAAGGCCGGCAACGCACTCGCGAGCCCTCTGGCATTGAGAGTGTCCATGGGCGGCGGTATCACTTAACATCAGGTGAGCCTCCTGCCCGTTTGCCCCCCGTTCTATAAAAAAAAACATTATTTACTAAACTCGACTTTTAAAATACGCTATAGTCTTGGTCAACGATTCTGAAATCGTTTATCAATTTGACGTGTATGATTTTTAAATATTGTATTCAAGTAAAACAATGTTTTTTTTAATATCAGTGTTTAATAGAAAGCAGTGTCTTTAACCATTAGACCAATGGTTTAAGAGATCCTTTCAGCCCATCGGTCGTGCGATTCTTGTCTGTGCAATGTATTTTTATTTATGGTTAACATTGTAAGGAAACCATCAGGCAGATCTGTGGCCGAGAAGCAGGAGCTAAGGAAACTTTTTTCCTTAAACTAGGTCTGGTGGGCTTGACTTCTCCCGATGGGCCTGGGCAACAACTACTCCGGAAATATCCTCATGATATACGGTTTAAGTCAACGATTATCTAGTTGATAAAAGGGCCTGGGACTAGTGCTAGACAGGCTACTTCTAATTAATTTGCGATATTTGTTTTAAATAAGTGTTGTTTGATGATTTGCTGTTTTAAAAGAGTACCGAGAGTTTTTTACGCCGGCTTTTTACACTGGTTATTGTATCTTTAGGAAATTACAGAAATGTATTATTTGAACGAAATATGTAATGGTTTGATCAAAATAACATTATTAGGTAATAATGTTTTATTATTGAATTTGGCTTAACATTTATCTGTACGAGATGTGATATTTTTGACAGCATTCGAGAGTAGGGTTTTCGTATTATCCCACTACGAGTGTATTGTATTAAATAAATAATGAAAACTTTTTATAGGACGGCATGTTCAACTTTCGTTTCAAATTAATGATTCGAAGAAAAACAATTAAATGCATGGGGTATATATTGGATTACACAATTTCAAAAGTACATACTAACAATTGAAATATGTAAGTAATTTAAACTAAAATATATTTTTAGGCAAATAGGAGATCAGCCATCAGTGCTTGACACACGCCGTCGACTTTTTGGGTCTATGCAAGCCGGTTTCCTCACGATGTTTTCCTTCACCGTTGGAGCGAATGTTAAATGCGCACATAGAAAGAAAGTCCATCGAACCTACGACCTCAGGGATGAGAGTCACACGCTGACGCCACTAGGCCAACACTGCTCTCATCCCGTCCAATACGGTATGAAAAAATGCCTATACTTTTTTGTGTTGTATTATTTGTGATTGGCATTTATACACCACTAATTATCAATATCGTTAATAACGCAAAAAATTAAATGTCACGTCAAATGTTATGCAAATGATTTAATAGTCGGTTGACATTTTACGATCGACAAGTCTATATTTACGGTAGGCGTTTCATTAGCGTCGTGAATTAAAATGAAGTAAATTTTTTTATAACTTGTTATTTAATATATAACTACAGATTGTGTAAGTGGCTAGTAATGGATTCAAAAAGAAGACTGATAAAAATAATAATAAATAAAGTAAACTTAATCCTATTGTAATTCATTAAAAAAAAATTAAATTACACAAATTTTTATCTATTTAAATTTTCCAATTCTTAAAAGGCCGGCAACGCACTCGCGCGCCCTCTGGCATTGAGTGTCCATGGGCGGCGGTATCACTTAACATCAGGTGAGCATCCTGCCCGTTTGCCCCCCGTTCTATAAAAAAATATATGTCTGTATCTACTTCCTAATTAGTTTGCATGAAGCCCTCCGCAGGTGATCTCCAGGTGTCATGACGTATTCCGTCCATCTCGTGAGCGGTTTTCCTCTGTAACGTTTCCCAAGAGGAGAGAAAGATATAGTTACCTTATTTCCAAACCTATTATAAACATAACGTATTGAACAGTTTGTTATTATTCTTTTTTTAATGATTATAAGTGACTTTAACTAATTAAAGCTTATAGGACGTTTATAATTATTATAGTGTTCGCACTTCAGTATTTCTAACAGATTAAAATACATAATTTACTTGCAAATAAGAGAAGCAGTTTAGCTAATTGTCATTCAGTCAGGTGTAATATGTCAGTGTCATAGGTTAGGTTAGGTTAGGTTAGGTTAGGTTAGGTTAGAATTTTTAGTTTTTAGTTAGTTACAATTTTTTTTAGCCAATGCACGCCGTTCTAGCAGTGCGATCCTCTAGGTCGTTTGTACCCTGTTATACAAAAACGAATGTACAATAAACGTCAAGTTAAAATCGCAAAATAAATATTCATACAAAAAACACTCGATATCTTATTTCACAACGGAACAAATTCAAAGTCGAACTTCGAAAAGTTAAAAACAATACATTTGGTAGGCACGTCATTTCCTCGATTTTCGAATTGTTCCCATTCCAGTCCCAATTCGCAGAACTCGTGTCAAATGTAACGAAATTCAACACGAATGAACAAATGTAAGCTAAAATGTGTTATTTATAGGTGAAACTTTTAAATGACTCCGTAATAATGTAACTAGTTATGTAATTTCCCGGAAATTCCGCTAACTTCCGGCCCGGAATCCCTGCGGCAAACAATAAAAACTTTTTGGTAGCGAGTGACTTATTGTCTCTCGTGGTTTATCTTTGACAATGCCTGATTTTATCAAAGATACTTAGGAAGTGTTTTCTAATGTAATCTGTTAAACTAAGATGTATAGTGTAAGTGTATGTATATATTCGTGGAAACTAAATTAGTATCCGTTTTAATTAAAATACTCACTCATCTCTATAATACGAGTATTATATAATTTAACTAGCTGACCTGGCAAACGTCGTTTTGCCATGTATATCATTTATAATAAAAAATAGGGGTTGATCGTAGAGGAGTGAAAGTTAGGGGTCGTATGTAGTTTTTAATGCTGTATCATAAAAAAAATATCTAAAAATTAAAAAAAATATATATTTAGGAGTGTACTATCCTTAACATTTAGGGGGATGAAAAATTGATGTTCTCCAATTCTCAGACATACCCTGTGCACGCATATTGCACACAAAATTTCATGAGAATCGGTTCAACTACAAACACCGCGACACGAGAATTTTATATTATATTAGATGAATTTTTCAAACCACGCATTATTTGGTTAAATTAATTAATTCAGTAAATAATATTAAAAATACATATTAAACTCAAATTTTTCTTCAGAGGTATTTCTTATCACATTTATTAAAAACAACAAATTTGTAATATACCTGTACACTGACCATGCAGATATATCCCAGGCAGTTGTCGATCAGTACCGGAACAAACTTGTGTCTGAAGTCAAGACTCTACTACGTGGAGTCTACTACCAACTTAATCTAGTCCAATTTAACCCTACGAAGACACAAGTTTGCGCGTTTTTCGCAAAAAAAAAACACTATGCCACTATCTAAAGCTACTCCAAGCCATCCCTAGTAATTGTATAAAGCGCAAATTCGGAGTACTGTTCTCACCTCTGGTGGTCGCTCAACGAAGTCGAATCGTCGACGACCAATACCTTTCCGATCTGCTTGATCCCTTGGCGTTGCGTCTCTGCATCTTCTACCGCATCTACGGAGGGTGTTTCTTAGGAGTAGTTTGGATTGAGCTGCTGAGTTTCATCGTCGGACGTCGAGGCAGAATACGAAATTCCACCAGTATACATTTATGTTTAACATTGTAATAAAACGAATTTCGAAATCTAAATTAGCAGGAGTTTTTACGACTTGCAAAGTTTTCTATAGAGAGCGGTCATACAGTCTTTCAAAACTTTTTGGACTAAAACATCAGCTTGAAGAAAAGTCTTAAGATATATCAAATACTATTAAGTCAATTATGCAAAGTAGAAAGCCGAGTTCAAATAAAATAAGTATAAGAACGACTCGCATCCCCTTTCCTCCTGTATAACACAGATTTGCACTTTGGTACATACGGGTGAATATTTTGACAAATTTCCCCTAAGGTCATCTATTTTATGATACCCTATTTATATTACTGTCGACTCGACTTCGATTGAATACCTAGTTATAAGGCGCATAAGAAGCGATTTTTTTTGAGGTTTGGCAATTAAATCACACAAAAACAAAACAGGTTCGATGCCTTTTGATAAGCGGCCGACAGTGCGAACTAGTCTTTTCAACTTTAATAGTCAATGTAGTATCATTAGAGTACCTACTTCAAACGCAGAGTCTAGCTGATTTGTCAATAAAGATTCAACAAAGGTAATGCAAATAAATAGTAGTTTAGAAATTTATTGCGTAAGATCGGAGACCAATTTCACAAGTCTATTATTTATTGAAACTTTCGGTGAGACAAATATATTGTACTGAATTAATTAATAATAATAAAACTTTATTCATGAAAAAAATATGGTTTGTAGACTTATCTATTGGTAGTCCCCACACTAGGGGTGTTGGCCTGTTTAGTATTATTCCGTGGTACATGGTGCGGTTCATGTTTCAAACATTTTTTTAAAGAAAAAATTGTCTTAGTGTTACTTCTATTCAAACAAAAGATCTCATAAGAACTTAAGTATACGTAAATATATGAATTGGTGAATGTGTACGTATAATACACTCTGTAATTGAAAGTGTGGCTGAGAGTTGTTATAAGTGTGCGCTGTGTTTACACACATAGTTGAAACCTTAAAGTCATGCCAAATTGTAGTAACGCTTCTGCAGAATCGAAATCCAATTCGGCTAGCATATCTAGTTAGCTACGTAAAGATAACGATATCACCCTATGAGGGAGACAATATAAAAGAATATTGATAATTTTGTGTCACCAGTAATAGAACTAGACAGATATAGGTGATTTGTGCGTTAACCATTTAACAGTCAGTCTACAATATATTTATGTTTCTCAAATTCCTATAAATTGTTCTGATTTGTCAAGATGATGTTTTATACATGTAGGGGTAAAAAAATTGCCTTAAAATTCTTTATTTATTTATTTCCTTATTTCCTATTTTTACAGTAACTTAATACTAATACAATAGAAAACTAACGTAAAACATAACAAGTAAAATCTTAAAAACCTCAACCATTTTATAACTAATTATAAATAATGAAATTCTTGTGAATTCAGCCAATGTGCAACTAAATAACCGTCTCACAAGCAATAGTGTTTAGGGTGCGCCAAACACGCGTAAATGATGCTTCTCTAAGTAAGTTCTACCGCGCCCGAGGCACTGCCAGCAATTCTTGTATCATAAATACCCTTTTCAAAACACAGGAAAAAAGCTTTATAAGGAATTTATTTACTAGTTGTTCCGTAATGAAGCAGAAAAGTCCCGATAACTTTTAGACAGTCTAAGTATTATTGGGCCAAAGTATCTCTGGAAAATCAAATAAAATAACACAGCCCCGACGCAGACATACTCTTTGTTACGACTTTTATCCTTTCAGCCTACACTACCTGGCAGAAATAATAGAACAGATTTTTAATAGGTCAATTAATTAATTTTGCCGCATATGATACCGTTTAAAGCGTTAGTTTTTCTTTACTAAACTGAGTTATATGTAATACGTAGAATACATTTAGATACAGTTAAACAATATACATTTAAGATTTTTTTGCGACTCACTGAATATTCATAAAAAAATTCATAAGAATCGGTTGGGCCGTTTCGGAGGAGTATGGGAACGAACATTGTGACACGAGAATTTTATATACAGGGTGTCCCGTGGCAGATTTAGGATTTCTTAATTAAATTAAAGAATGTTATTATTTTAGAATATACATATATTTGTCATAAAAAGAAAGACGAGACATGCGGATTTTATTTTTTGAAGATCACTCCGTCCAAATGTTTTCCATCGCGACGTACACACTCGCGGAATCTTTCGAGAGTATTCTGAGTGACGTGCTGCAAAACTGACCGAGGAATAGCATTCAGTTCTCGCACGATATTTTCTTTTAAATCCCATAGATCTGCCGGGTTACTGTCGTACACTTTTCCCTTTAAGTAACCCCATTAAAAAAAATCTAATGGGGTGAGATCTGGCGATCTGGGTGGGCATGCGATGGCCCCAAATCGGCTTATCAATTTTCCGGGGAATTCTTCGCAAAGGAGGCTCATGGTGGCTCTTGATGTGTGAGGCGTGGCGCCATCTTTTTGAAACTACGTATGGGAGCTGTTCGATGGATGTTCTCTATGTTTCGGTATAAAATACTCATTAAACATGCGGCGATAGACATCACCATCAAAAGTTACGGTTGCTCCACGAGAATTTTCAAAGAAAAACGATCCAATTATTTCATTGACAGAAAGAGCTGCCCAAACAGTTACTTTTGGGCTATGCAATGCTTTTTGGTGTTTCAATCGCGGGTTTTGTCCTCTTGGCGCCCAATAGCGACAGTTTTCTTTATTGACAAAGCCATTCAAATGGAAATGAGCTTCATCACTAAACGAAATGGTGTTAACAACTCGGAATCGGCTTAACATGTTATCACAGAACTCTTTGCGTTCTCTGAAGTCATTTGGTTTAAGTGCCTGTACCAATTGGATCTTGAACGGATGGAATTTAATGTCCAAGCTTAAAATACGGTGCACCGTGGTTTTTGGAAGGCGCAAACTTGACGCTCTCTTACGCACTGATTGGCGGGGATTTTCTTGCACACTGTTTGCAACGCGTTCAATGTTTTGTGCAGTCCTTGACGTTCGGCTAGGACCTGGGCTTGGCTCGTTAACTGTTGAACCTGTTGCACGGAACTTCTGGACCCACGTCCTAATCAAACTTTCACTCGGTGCTTCACTTAAGCGACGAATATTGTAGTGAGAACATAATCTTCGGCGACCAACAGTGCACGATTTATTAGCTTCAAAATACGCTTCAACTGCGAAAGCGCGGTGCGTGCCAGTCCACTGCGACATCGTTATTGAATAATCCGCACAATTGCAGCGCCAAACTGTAACCCCTCCCTGGTCCCCCGCGCAACCGTTAGAAAAATAATCGAATTTCAAATCCTAAATCTGCCACGGGACACCCTGTATTAGACTAGCTGACCGGGCAAACGTCGTTTTGCCATGTACGTATATCATTTATAATAAAAAAATAGGAGTTGATCGTAGAGGGGTGAAAGTTAGGGGTTGTATGTATTTTTTAATGTTGTATCATAAAAAAATAAAAACAGAAAAAAATATCTAAAATAAAAAAAATATATTTAGGGTTGGACTACCCTTAAAATTTAGGGGGATGAAAAAAAAGATGTTGTCCGATTCTCAGATATACCCAATATGCACACAAAATTTCATGAGAATCGGTCGAGCCGTTTCGGAGGAGTTTAACCACAAACACCGCGACACGAGAATTTTATATATTAGATTTAATACACAAAGCATATTAAAAGCAGAGTATATACACAAATATTTCAAATTACAGTTCAATTTCATCTTTCCTCAGGCACAGTAGCGGTAACTAGAGGTAATTGTATCAATGCGCTGTCTGGCTCGATAATTGAATAAACTCTATCATTTTGGTATATTTACAACGCAAATCTACATTTTCATCATTTATTTATTAGAAGCTAATCTTACAGCTACTATACATATATGATAAAACAAAACACTTAGATAATATACAAAGCCAAAACAATATATATGAAACAGAAAACATAAGTAAGAACATTAATAGACAAAAATAAAAAAAAATCAAAGATAACTGAAAGGTGACATTAAAAAAACCACAATTAATACTTAAAATTTCAAAGAAAAAAATAAATTGTTACTGTTAAACAAAGTCAAAGTCTTCCCGAGTCTCTAAATATTTCTTCACATCCATTTTGGTGAGGGAAACTATCAATATCCTGATAATAAGTTTGATGGAACCCGAAACATTGGCGAATTACGCAGGTAATTCGTGTCCGTACGAGGCTTATGAAACAATTTATGAGTATCTTGCCGCATTAATAATTGATATAATACAATTATTACACGAACAGTTCTCTATTCAACTAAATAAATCTTCTTCAACTAATGGAAACGCGAAATTATTGCATCTTTACAAACTCCACTTTAAATGCTTCATAACAGTTGTTAGAATTTTACTTTGGAATAATTTTTTTATTATAAATGATATACATGGCAAAACGACGTTTGCCCGGTCAGCTAGTCTAATATGTAATGCTTTGGAATACGGGAAGACTAAAGTCAATGCAGTGTTGCTAGTTTTAATAATAAAACTTTGTCTTTAAATTCGATTTAAGTATTTCAAAAAAACTCTTATTCTTAAAAGCTAAATGAGTGTTTTAAAGCGCTGTCTTACAATTTGACAGCATAAGTGGAAAGTGTTACTACACTTGAAAGTTACAACAGTGTAATTAGACGGATTAATTTTTTATTACTAGTCTCACAAAGACCGGCAACGCTAAAATAGCCATCCCGTAGGATCATTTTCTCATATATAAAAAAAGTTAATTTTATATGTTCACGGGTGTAAAAACATGTCAAGAGTGTTCCAATGTGCTAAGTTCCGCAATAAACCGACAAAGTGAACAGTCCTAGTTTTATGCGACATACTCTTACGACACACATTCCAAGTAAAACTTTTGGGGGCTCGAAACCAGTACCATAAATAAATAGGTCTAGAACTGAAAAGAAATGGGAAAACCTTTTAATTTTATTGTTTTTCAACAATACGAAATTCCACCCGTATCACCTCGACGTCCGTCGTTCCACAACTGAGCGTTTTAAGGCAGTTTTTGCCGCATACCACTTTGTGGAACCAGCTGCCCACTAAAGTATTTCCGAACCAATTCGACTTAGGGTACTTCAAGAAAGAAGCGTACCAATTCTTAACGACAACGCACTCGCGAGCCCTCTTGCATTGAGAGTATCCGTGTATCACTTAACATCAGATGAGCCTGTTTGCCCCCTGTTCTATAATAAAACCTAGATTACAAGATCAGAGGTAATACTGTCTTTATTAAGTACATATTATGGTTTTACTACGAAGAAATACATTTACTTGGCTGTTCTTAATATGTATATTGTATAGGTCGGTTATCGAAAGCTGGCGGGTTCACACTTCACAGTACTCACACTAATGCAATTTCACATACAGTATGTTTCAAAATATGATTTTTTTTTGCCATGCTATACATTTTAGTCCACTCATTCACGACGGACAGTCTATTCGTGATGTATTTAGGGGGGGGTTTGGGTCTATGCTTCTACGGTTCCCAGTACGACATGCTTGCATGGTAGCATAGGTGCAAACCCATCCTACCACATCCTTCTGATGGGTAGGGAGGCGTGGCTTTTGGGGGTAGCGCAAGTCGCTATGATCCCCTCAAAGCAAGTTTGGTGGACTAACCTTCTCGAGGTTGCCGACCCTGTTCTTGGTCTAATACCATATGTATTAGACGTAACTAAAACCGCCAAGCGAACTATTGCAGGGATGGTGAGGTCATGTCCTTGCGAGTTCATCGTCCAAAAAGGGAGGACGGTGGACAGTAAATGACCTCCCGCGTGTTTGTGCCGTGCGCGGGGACCCGTACGGGGGGATGAAGGAATCCTGGGGGTTGAGTGGAGTAGTGCGCCGGAACAGTTGTGCGCTGCACACAACACACCTCTTTGGTCTGGATTTCTCCTCACACGGGAGGCCGGGGTCTAGCTAACCACGGTCAACCGGCTGTGGCATCCCATAAGCGGGCTGCCGAGCGAGAGTCAGGATGTGGGGGGGGGGCCGTCGGCGCGGCGCGGGACTCGGGGTGAGTTTGCGTCATAGTCTCGTGGCGCGAACAGCTCCGTACTCCCTTGCTGCGTGCGGATGCGTCTGCCTCCCTACGTGCTGGCTCTATACCGGAGGAGTAGCTCTGACGTCGCTTGCTGAGCAAGGGACGTCCCCGACGTGAGGGCTCCGTGGCGGGTGGAGAGCTCCAATGGTGAATCCAAACCATATCACCTCATGGATAAAGAGGCAAAAAAACTTAAACAAACTATCACAAACACCAACAAACCCAGGGTTGCGTCGTTGGACGTGTCGCGGTGCAAGTCAACAGTGGCGCGATACTCTGATGCCCCTGTCACAAACACCGATGCACCCTCACGGGCAGCGTCCGGGACCCCAAAAGAGAGGGCAGCGGCTGGGGTTGCACCAATCCGGGCTGCACTCCGGCCCGTACCCAATCCGATGGAATCCCGTAAACCACCGCACAAGGATGTGACCACTGCTGCGGCCAGGTTGGCTGCGTCGGTCGAGCCAAAGATGGCAACTCCGGACGATGATACAGCACTGTCTGCGTCTGAAGGGGGTGCTTCCGCGGCAAGAGCGATGCGGCAGACCGAGGCTGCGACGGAGGGCACGTCCAGTGCACTAACCACGACCATGGATATGTCGGCCCTGAAGACCGCAATTCAGGAGCCGACTTTCAAAATGGTCGTTAGCAACTCTAAAAGGCGACGGCACAGGAGAGCCATAAGGGCGACGGAACAGCAGAAGCTGGTCACCGGCGCTCCGAGGCCACCTGTGAAACCTGGAACTGCCCCCGCTGTAACCACAGTTGAGAGAGGCGGGAAAAGGACACCGAAGCCTAAAAGATCCACTGCTGCGCCCGTGCCTAGCTGCTCTGGGTGCGGCAAGGGACTAAAGAGTTCAAAATCAAACCAAGCCACGAAGGGCCAGAAGCGCGACCGGCCTGAGGAAACAGTAACACCGACTGGGGAAAGTAAAAGGGTCAAACCCAACAAACCCCAGACGGTGGAAGGGACCTCGGCCAGTTACGCGGAAGCGGCAGCATCATACAAAGCTAACGAGCTTTGTGTTGCCGTGATGACTGAGCCTTTCGTGGATATGACACAGGAACAGGCGGATAACATCCGTCTACAAATCGAGGGTAAAATTCAAGAGGAGCTCCTAGCGGATCTTGATGCTACCCTAACTACCGAGCCCAACGACATCAGGTTCCGGGGTAAGGCCCATTTCTCGGATGGTGTCCTCAAAACTTGGTGCGAGGACACTTACACTCTGGGTTGGCTGACCGGAACTTGTGATGTCATCACAAATCCAGTACCTGACACCAGGTTGGTGGTTCGGCCTCAATCGGCGATTCCGAACAGGATTCCGTGTCTGCTACATGTACCAGACTACAGTGGCAACACGGAGACACTGAGGAAACTGATCACGAGGCAAAACCGCCACCTCAACATCAGATCCTGGACCCTGACACACGAACGAAGAACTCAGGACCCGACAGGCGTGTCCCTCTTCTTTCGTGTGCCAGAGTTTGAGATCTCTAAAATCAAAGAGCATAATCGGCGTTTATACTACCTGATGGGGAACATCTATATCCGCATCCTGGATAGGGATGAGCCCTCGCAGGTGGCCAACGCCCCACCAACTGCTGCCAGCACATCGGGGGTGGCGTCGTCGGGGCCGGGGCTGCCCACGTCCCTGACGGGGGCGGCTTCGGTCACCGGGGCACACGTCCCTATGGAGGTAGCTACACAACCACCGTCACCGGTGCAACTAACTTCGGATGATGAGTTGTTTCAGGAGACCGGGGGGAGTGAATTCAGCGACAGCTGTCTGCGCTCCTCCCCATCGCCGAACTGACCTCATCCAGGCCAACCTCCAGCACAGTCAGACAGCGTCGGCTTCCCTACGCAGACTGCTGGAGACCAATCCGAAGACCATCGCCGCGATCCAGGAGCCGTGGATCAGGAATGGCAAGATATGTGGCCTGGGCTGCACTGGTGGTAAACTTTTACTGGATACCTCCGTAAGTAACCCTAGAACTTGCATAATCTTGCCTAAACATGTACCAGCATTTCTAATAAACGAACTCTGTTCAAGGAACCTTACAGCTATTAGGTTACCCAGAGACAATCATCCAGACGTCGTCCTGGCGTCCGCCTACTTACCAGGTGACGAGGACGTGCCCACTCCAGAACTCGGCCTTCTGGCTGACTACTGTGAGAGGGAGAAACTGGAGCTAATCATCGCGGCGGACTCCAATGCGCACCACACGTTATGGGGTAACGCTAATACCAACACTCGAGGTGAGGATATGCTTAATTTTATACTTAGCAATAACCTTATCTTGGCAAACAATGGCTCAAAACCAACTTTTATCAACGCGCGTTCGCAAACTATCATTGATTTAACATTGGTAACTGCTGGTCTGTCAGATCACATACAGGACTGGCACGTATCCAACGAGTTATCATGCTCGGACCATAGGTGGATCCGCTTTGCAATCAAAGGGGAGCTACCTAAACCTCAACCTAGACGTATACCGCGGAGAACCGATTTGGTAAAATTTTATAAACTTATCAGCTCCGAGGTAGACAAACTATCGATACCAACCACCATAAATATACAAGACATAGACAAACATGTAAACAACCTAACGTCCCTACTCCTGACTAGCTATGAACGGTCGTGTCCCCTTACCATACCAAGATGGGGAGGGAGACATAACTGGTGGTGCCCCGAACTGGAGAGACACCGACGGAAGGTCAGGAAGCTGTTCAATAGAGCAATGAACACACGGTTACCCACCGACTGGGACAAGTACACGGTCGCGAGAAGGCGATTCAAAAAACTGTTACGTACTAGGAAGCAGGAGTGTTGGAGACACTTCTGCACCAGTATTGAAACAAACAACCAGGCAACCAGGGTGAAATCATGCCTCTCCAGAGAGCCCAATCACTCGATCGGTTGTCTTAAAAAACCTGACAATTCATTTACAAAAACTGATTCAGAAACATGTGAACTACTACTGGCAACACACTTTCCGGGTTGCATAATTGCCAACGAACAGGCCTGGCAACCATACTCAGAGAGAGCCACCGACAGCTCAGACTGGCAAGTAGCTCACAAAATAATCACTAATGAAAAAGTAACGTGGGCAATCAACTCCTTCCTTCCATTCAAAGCGGCTGGTTTGGACGGCATCTTCCCAGGTCTACTAAGATGGAGTGGGAACTTAATAGTAGACTATCTTGTCTCTGTCTTCCGAGCCTGTATAGCCCACCGATACATACCCTTGAAATGGAGAGAAGTAAAAATCATATTCATCCCAAAACCGGGTAAAGAGGACTATACCCAAGCGAAGTCCTTCAGGCCTATTAGCCTTACGTCATTCTTCTTAAAAACGATGGAGAGGCTAGGAGACCTGGAGATACGCAGCCGGGTATCGCTATCCAAATTCCTACACCCTAATCAACATGCCTATAGCTCGGGCAAATCAACGGACTCATCACTCCACAATGTCGTGTCTCGCATTGGCAACTCCCTGAAGTTAAAGCAGTCAACCCTTGGTGCATTCATTGACATCGAAGGTGCTTTTGACAAAACTAACTTCACGAGTATAACCAGAGCACTAAGGTTATGTGGAGTACCATCAACCCTTATAGAATGGATAAACAACATGCTAAAACAACGAGCTATACAGTTCACGGTAAACTCCACAACACGAGGCATTGTCAGCAGAGGATGTCCGCAGGGTGGTGTTCTATCGCCGCTACTGTGGAACCTTGTGGTTAATGAACTAATCACAGAACTCAACGCTGACAATCTCTACACTGTGGGATATGCTGATGACATAGCTATCTTGATATCTGGGAACTTTGAAAGCACCTTATGTGACCTCATGAGAAGAGCTTTCAAAGTGATTGAGAGATGGTGCAATAAGCACGAGTTATCTGTCAACCCATCAAAAACAGAACTAATACTTTTTACCAACCGAAGAGTTCTTGGACCGTACAAACTTCCGAAACTCTTCAACACTGAACTCATACTCAAGTATGAAATCAAGTACCTAGGTGTGATTTTGGACAGTAAACTGCTCTGGAACAAACATCTAGAACACAAACTAAACAAAGCAACGATCGCCTTTTATCAATGCAAAAAGATGCTAGGCGTGAATTGGGGCTTATCGCCTAAAATAACATTATGGATATACACTGCCATAATTAGGCCAATGCTAGCCTATGGAGCCCTTGTTTGGTGGCCCAGAACAGAACTTCAAACGGCAATTACCAAACTCGGACGCTTCCAAAGGCTTGCTTTGTCCGCTGCTAGCGGTTGCATGAAAACAACACCAACTGCAGCAATGGAGATGGCCCTGCAGATCTTACCCCTGGACCTACACATACAGCAGGAGGCAGCCCTGGCTGCTATCAGGCTTATGGTACTGGATCTATGGGGAAAAAACCACCACAGTACACACACAGCGATTCTCAACAGGGCAATAGAGTATCAACCTCTTATTGCTGCGCCCTGTGATAGAATCACTAACCTATTAATATTTAACAGGAAATATCTTATACAACTGAGAGAAGAGGAACATGATCGGTCGACCGTAAATGAGCTACGTATATATACAGATGGATCCAAAACAGGGTCTGGCTCAGGCGCTGGCATATTCTCTCTTGATCTCAACATCAACATACACCTACCCTTGGGCACACAGAGCACGATCTTTCAATGTGAATGTGTCGCCTTAACCGAAGCAGCCAGAGCCGTGCAGCGGCTAGGGATTAATGACTTTTGCATTAAATTCGTATCCGACAGTGCATCCGTGCTGATGGCGCTCGGAAACAAAAAAACCAACAGCAAACTAATACTGGAGTGTCATGAAGCACTGGAGGTCATAACCCGAACCAATAGGGTTACCTTGCAGTGGATAAAGGGACACAGTGGATCTCTCGGCAATGATGCTGCGGACGAGCTTGCGAGAAGAGGCTCCGGAATGATGCCTGCTGGCCCGTATCCGCTCCTTCCTTTGCCCTTCTCGCTGGTTCGAACCTGGATTCGCCAGAGATCCGCTGAACTCCAGCAACAACGATGGTCGCATGGTGCGGCCTGCAGACAGTCCAAAGTGGCTTTGCCAGCAGTAAACCCGCAACTGACAAAGCGACTACTTAACTTAAATAGAACTAACCTTAAAATAATGATAGGGACAATAACGGGTCATTGCCTCCTAAATAAACATCTTTTTATCCTAGGCGCGACAGACAGCCCCCTGTGCAGAGGCTGTTTCAGCGCAGAGGAAACAGTCACCCACGTAGTCCTGGAATGCGAGGCTGTGGCTAATCAACGTGAAAAAATCCTCGGAACGGTGAGGTCGCTCCGGGAAGCCTGTGAAGTACCCAGGAGACTTCTGTGCTTCTGGAAGGAGCTAGGCTGGCTAAATTAGCCAGGACTCGTACGCACAACGGACCAACCTCGAGTCTAATTGCGGAGAAAGGAGTCCTTCAACCCTAAACCCTAAACCCTCATGATGTATTTATGATTGTATTTCAGTTTGACATCACGTCTCGCGCTTATTCACAGACACTACACAAGCACAAAGTGTAAATGTGTTGAAGCCGCCAGCTTTAGTTGACATACCTATATATCACATTTAAGCAATGTATGTATGTAAAACTGTTTTTGTATTTTCATAGTATCGCCCTTCAAATTGCGTGATTCTACTTTAGATCATGAATCTTAAATAATATAACATGATTGATGCGTAGTTAAATTAATTAACGATCACTAAAGAACTATAGTGACGTACCATCATAGGTGGCGCTAATTAATTGACGCTGTATTTTACCTTTTGATTTAAGTTCGAAGACTGTCCTAAAGGCTTAAGTACTATTTATAAGTAAAAATAAATCTGATTTCTGCATCAGTTTCATGACCATTTGTCAATCTAATAGGCAAGTAGGTGATCAGCCTCCTGTGCCTCACGTCGTCGACTTTTTGGGTCTAAGGCTAGCCGGTTTCCTCACGATGTTTTAATAGAAATATTATCGACAAAAACAAACAATATTGAAAACATAAAAAAATGCTACAATTCCAATATTTCTCGTGTTAAAATCATTAACTACAAAAACCTCTCAAACAAGTTCATAGAAAAATCATTCACAATTCTAAGTCACATTTCACTCCGTACACGGCGATCCAGGTTTTCCAATGAAATGCCCCATTCGCTTCAATAACGTTCATTCTTTAGTAATTGACTGGCACATATCGTTCAATGACACAGATGTCTCGTACAACATGTTCATTCATTGATTTCATTCGCAGGTATTTTAACAAGCAAGAAGTTGCAGGTGAGATTTAAGGCTAACACAAACTTTACACTAAATATTGTAGAAACTTTATTTTCGATACTTTCATATACAACATGTTATTAGGAGCAAATAAACATTTAGCTGAGCATTCAGTGTTAATACATATGATATTTAATTCATTAGTATTAACCAATTACTACTATTGACTAATCAATTATAATTATTTAAAACCATATTGCGTAATGTACCAATAAACAAATGAAAGACATATATATTTTATTTCCTACACAATACAATATTTTGACCTACATAGTAATAATAATACTTAAAAATAGCTAAATAGAAAATTAAAACGAATTTAAAGAGTTTGATCTCTGTGTACCCTTTAATACTGGCAGCATATCCTCGCTTATTGTGATACTTCTTCGTTGATCGAGGAAAGCACCAGCTTTGGGATCACCGGTACCAGGCGCCAACTTAAATCTTTAATTTGCCCCTGTGCCTTTGAACTCCACGGCCCAAGAGGTTCTACTTCAAAGGGAAAAACATACCAAAGTTTAAGGAAATACCCTTATATTAACCGATCATTATTAGATTAAAACTAAACGTCGCTTCTCGTGGAAATATATACAAATATTAATGACAACAAAACATGTTCTATTGCCTATATATCAAATCGTTATTCGTATAGAAATAAAGCAAGCTTATATCTGATGGAGAATTCTTTAGTCCTATATATTTCAATAAACCTTTTTTAGGTATTATATTCAATAAAATATAATCAGGATAATTTTCAATTGTCTTAGTTCTAGATATTATTCCAAACAACTTAAGAATAACTTTTACAGTAAAAGAGATATGAACCATAGTATTAATATTATTATATTTTAATTAAACGAATTGCTTGCCTCTCGTAAACTCGCGATACATTCCGGTCATTAAATCGCCTGTTTAATTAAGGCTTAAGTGATGGCTGTCGAATGTTTTATTAACTGTAGTAAATTGGAGTTAGTTCATTTAACGAAGGATGAAACAGATTAACAACTTATAATTGGGTTTAAATAGAGTATATTAAAAGACATTTAAAATTAAAAGGCATATATTTATTTATTTATTTACACTTTGTTGCATTATAATATAAAAAATTAACATAATTACATGTAAAGGAAAGGCAACTGGCGACCTTATCGCTTTCGGGCGATCTCTTCCAGGCAACCACCGTGAGGAAAGAAAAAAACAAATGTATTAAATTACATGAGGTAGGCAAGAAGTGCCAAAATACATATATTACATAAAGTCATTTTAATACTTTATTTTTCGTCTAAAAGAAGAAAAAAAAAAGAAACTAAACAGGAACAAAAAACCAAACTGAACTAATAAAGGATAAAAAGTGCACATGAATATAAAGTGCACATATAATTCATATTGGTTAAGCATTTGTTGTAAATGGTTTCAGCGTGCGACTCTCATCCCTGAGGTCGTAGGTTCAATCCCCGGCTGAGCACCAATGGACCTTGTGATGTGAGACCGAGGTGAAGGAAATCGTGAGGAATGTCATACTTAGAAATCAGAGCTAAAAGTCGACGGCGTGTGTCAGGCACAGAAAGATTTTATCAGTAGGTATATTAGAAAAAATAAATCACAAAACAGATACGGAAATCTGAGGCCCAGTCCTAAAAGGCGCCACTGCACTGGTATAAACGATTGTTAATTAAGTAATTGTTCCTTTATACTTAAAGCATTCATATCATATTCTTAAATTTACTTAGAAATTATTCGTGCTTTTATATTTGTTATTGTAGATTTGTATATTATAGTTTGATGTATTATCATACTAACGCAGTTTCAGATTTTGCATGGAGTCTTTTAGACATGGTCTATGCTGTTTTTCTTTACTATGGTTGGTCTGGAAAATATTGTTAAATATCTTTTTGCAGTAACGTGAATGTAAATGTCAAAGGTTAAGTATGAAGCTGTGAAGTCTGATTGACATGAATTGATTGACATTCGTTTCTAAATATATTTTAACAACCTACCATTGATTCGTGAACAGACGGACGCAGAAGCTGAGAAAAAATAAACCATCTAAACGTAATTTAGAACGATTATAGAGTAACATATGCGTTTTTATAAAATAATCTAAAAATTTGCAGAAAAAATCTGTAGATAAATGTCATGTTATAATTTACAAAGTGACACGAGATCTGTTATGTTATTGGGAGGAATATATGTCGCGTGCATCAGCTGGTTGTTAAGTACATAAGTATTTAATTATGGCCTGTTTGATATGCGCGCGTTCACAAAATTTGCCGACACGTTTTTTCATGTTTTAATTAATTTAACTCTTACAGCCCTGCGATTCTGTAACTCACTTTTCGAACTCACACAGCGGTTTTCGCATGGGCGATCGCTCTCAAATCAGTCGTGAAGCAGCCATTTTATGATTTGGCATTCTGAAAAGGTGGGAGCTTGTAGTTTATTGTTTATCAGAATGCCAAATCATAAAATGACTGCTTCACGACTGATTTCTGAGCGACCGCCGATGCGAAAACCGCTGTGTGAGTTCGAAAAGTGAGTTACAGAATCGCAGGGCTGTACACGGATGCTCTCAAGTTGTCTTCCTGTTCCTATTTTGACCACATTTGATCGAGTAATTAATTTTGAACCTCTTTAATATATATATTACTCAAGCATTCTTCCAGTCGCAGTAGTAATCTAAAAATTTATCATAAAGATTCCAGATAGTATCTGTATTTATTAACGTACACGTTTTCCACATACGTAAAATTCCCAATTTACTTTCTTCAATATTTTTTTCGCTGTTATCATGTATTCAATTCGAATTCTTCAAATGATTCCGTATAAGTCGTGCTACTCACGTTCCATATCATATGTATCTTATATGTAAATTTTATATTGATATCACTAAGTAAAAAAATTCTCAGATGAAATATTTATTTCACCTTATTATTTTTCATTTAATCAGCTTATTTAAAATAAAATAAGCTGTAAATTTACTATTAGTGTTAGATGATAGCGCTGAATTGAACGCTTGGGATTTCGCGGAACAAAAACTAAACATCGAAGTTGGAATCGCAGTCCCTATCACTATTGGGAGTTACAAATTACTTGCGCTGTTTAGTAGCTTAGTAGTCGATAAGCGACGTTCAACTCTGAGGTTCGAACTACAGACTGCCGTACTGCGGATATATACAATTAATAGTAGTTTACATGCACGAAACACTTGCTTGCACAGTTAAGGAAGCATAACCAGCCTAAGCCAAGGTACAGATACCGGCAAACATCTTCAACAAATGACCTTGCCTGTGCAGAAGCGATTTTTAGGTATCACTGGGAGGGGGCGGCGGGTGGTGGTGCGCGACGGCGGGATAGTGACGTGACGATCGATGATTGATAAATCAGTTGACGTTTGTGTCCCGCGCAGCGTAAACTTTCCCCCACTCCCGTGTTCAATGTTCAAAATGTTTGCCGATATCCGTACCGCTATCGGAATCGTAGATGAGAACCTGTTGCAGCTGAAAGCCAGCAATTAAACGTGGCACAGGACAGAAAATGCTGAAAGTTCCGTTTGGCACATTTTGGGTCGCAGAGCCAGCCAGTAAGTGAGTCGTTCGGTAAAGGAAAACATCGTGAGGAAACCGGCATTTCTTGGTCAAAGATCAAGGACAGCACAGAAGGCCTAAAGAAAAACATAAAATAATACAATTTAATTGAAAACAATTTCTGTAAATCACTTGATCAATATTTAAATAATATAACAGACAACATTTACATATCTCGATTACATAATTCATTACACAATTTTTTTTAAATGTATTTTCCGATTGTCCGTTGAAATTTTGTATTCTGCATTGTATACACAATATTTGTGTGTGATACATATTTTGAATCATTTTATACACTTGTTTACAAATCTGTACGTGTAAAATGATTTATTTCCAGTTATGTTTACTCAAACTAAACCAATAAATCAAAGTTAAGCGGGAGAAAAATGTTCGTATTAAAGTTACTTACACAAAAGTTATTTCTAAATGTTAAATCTAAATTATGCTTTCACTTATGCTGGGCTATTGTAAAATTTTTGTGAAAATAAAAATCAAACCACTTATTTCGGCCGAGTTAATTTCAGTCTGAATGTCTTAATATGTATTTTTGTTGCGAAGTTATTTTTAAGCTCTTATGTCTTCCAAGATATTAATTTAAATTAAATAATGTCAAGAGCAAATTGGTTTTAATTAAATACTTTTTTGGATAAGGATTTATAAAATACTAAGATAAGTGTTCATTTGTTAATAACAATCAAGAACAGAATTTACAATTTTCCTAACCTACATAGTAATAATAAAAATAATTAAAAATGAATAAAAAGAAAATTTTAACAAATTTAAAAAGTTTGGTCCCTGTGGCAGTGCCTTAAACGCTGGCAGCACTTCCTCGCTGTATTGCGATACTTATCCCTTGAGAGAGAAAAGCAGCAGATCTTGGGTCACCGGTACTACCTAACAAGCGCCAACTCAAACCTTTAATGAGCGCCTGTGCACTTGAACCCCACGGCCCAAGAGTCTCTACTCCAAAGGGAACAAAATCGATGTTGGAGGAAAGACTTTATATATGCCGTTTATTAGTTTCCGCCTGCTCTGCGGCCGCCCCAGCTTTTTTCCTTGTCCGAGGGAGGTGAGACGGGGCAAAAGTGTCCATGCAAGTAGCATCCCATACCAAAGCCCGTCCCATCTTCCAAGGGATCAACGACATCCCATCCGGCCGTCTCTTAAGTAAAATACTTAAAAAATTGCTTCAGAAATATTTATTGAATGATTTTGTAATTTTTATTGATGCATGATACAAATCATATGGTTATCCTTCATTACCAACCAAACATCTTTGTTTTAACCAGAATTCGAACCAAGAAATTCTCCGCCAAGAAAAAGTGAGAAACGAATAGAAAAACTTAGCTTTAGACATATTACCTAATTAGCGAGATTTAAGTTTATCAGTTAATTACATATCTACTATTAAAACCTTTAGCCCAATTGTGACTGGGAAAAGCTCTACCATTCATATTAATATGTTTCGTACATGTATGAACGCTGTAAGATTAGACCATACAAACTTGTGGTACAATCCTACATTAAGGTATTTTCTTTACAAACTCGTGGTACAAACCTTTAAATATATTTAAGGAACTGTAATGAAAGTAACATTTATACAAAGAAATCATAAGACACATATATTGATTTCTTTAAGAAACCATTTTCTCTCTAAGAAACTTTGTATATTTGACAGTATATGATTGTGGCTTGAGATACGAATTAGAATATGGACCTCACACTGCAAGCTCGCAAGTGCGTTGCCGGCCTTTTTTAGCTGATGTAAAGCACTTTATTTAAACTTGCATGTATCCGTTACATAAATATGATACAATCCTATATAAAGGTATTTCTTTACAAACCCGTGGTACAAATCTTTACGTTTATTTAGGGAAATATAAGTAACTGTAATGAAAATAACATTTATACAAAGAAAACAAACATATTGATTTCTTCGTTCGATACACAACGAAACGCCGAATCCACATCTTAAATAAAAGGAATAAGGGCACAAACACACGCACTCTTCAAATAAAGATAAGTTCACAAAGGTTTAGGGTATGACTTCACTTTTCAATTAGCGGGAGAATCTATAAGCGAGTATGTATTAGGTTGTACAGCTGAGACTGTCTAGGCGATTTTCATATGTATTTTGTTACAATTATACAAAAAAATCATAATTTGTTCGTCTAATTCCCGTTACATTGCTGTTTTTAATTTACCTAACTCTAACGTCGGTCTCGCGCCTCTACAGTCCACTAATATGAAGTTTTAATTACAATTTTCATGACGTTTCTAGAAAGTCCAATTTTTATGTCACCAAAAATGTTAGGCAAATTGTTAACCTTATTTATATAGAACAGGGGACAAACAGGCAGGAGACCCACCTGATTGTAAGTGATAAGTGCCCATGGACACTGGCCTGTATTCTAGAACGTCAATCAAACTTAAAGTTAGCTTTAAGAGCCATTTTTACTCTAAGAAATTTGATATGTTTGACAGCGCTGAAGAAAAGATTGTGGCTTGAAATACGAATTAGTATATGGACCTCACACTGCCAGAAGTCTCGCAAGTGCGTTGCCGACCTTTTTACACATAAAGTAAAACATTTTATTTAATCTTGCATGCTTTGCATCATTATATAAGTATGATTTAAAGTATGAAATGAGAATTCGACTTTTGTTTATATTTCAACAAACCTTAATATTGTTTTCCCACTCTCGCTTCGCTTATGAACGTACCTTTCAATCAGTGTAGACCGTAGGGTTCCGTAACTCGATATCCGTGTGATAAGGATAATTAAATGAAGATGTTTGATCTCAGTTGATACATTGCTGCCTTTGATGTCTTATCGTAATACTAATTACAAAGAGATTTATTATTAGTAATGTATGTGTTAGAACTTGTATATTGATGAATGCTTTTTAGCGTGGTGACATTTGACATATGTCATACGGTTTAGGTTTTGACAGTTCATTAACGGTGACACTTGATATTTATATATGCAGATGCTATTTGTATTTATTTCTAAAAACAATTTATATGGGGGCCTCATAGCCTAGCGGTCTTATTAAGTGGCAGCTACGTGAGGGGTACCGGGTTCGATTCCCGGTTCGAGGGCAAGTTTTAATTTAATTTAAATTTGTTCTCGGCCTTTGGGAGGGTTGTGCGGTACCGGTAGCGGAGTGCTTAAACCGTACATAGAGGACACGGTCGAATTTCTAAAGACAAGCACGAATTATAAAAAATCCTATACTTGACGCTGGCTAATGCACAAATCGTGCCAGAGCCATAAATAAAAATAAAAATAAAACAATTTATAGAAAAGAATAGACGGTCAAACGGCACATTTCAGTTCATTGTAATAATTTATTAACTTCCAAAGACAACAGACATGCTCATATTTATAGTATAAGATGACACTTACCTGAAATAAGAATCGTTTATTGAAAGTATGGCAACATCTGCTTGTGGCATTACTGACAACTATAGATTATCCTAAACAGAAACAACACTAAATAAACTAAATTTTGTAATTAACACGTTCACTGCGAAACAGGCCGATATCAGCCTGCCGCGGTATTTCCGCTGGTGCGGACGAAGAAATCTATGTCCCTCTCGCTGGTGCGTAACGATTATCTCAGGTGTTTGTAAAAATTCGACAGGGACAAATATATATTTCATCTTGCGGTCAAAATTGTAGGTTTTCCCCATCAAAACATAACGGCAGGCTTTTATCGACCTACCACGCACTGACGCTGCTTTGCATCCGCTGAGTGCGGCAGTGGGCCTATTTCAGCCCGCCCACCCAACAGGCAGCTGGCGACCCGATACCGCACAGAGCGCGCGCCCGACCAGTGAGTGTTGTGCTATCTAACAGATCTAACATAGCGTTCGATATTATCAACGATGGCAAGCAATACAAGAAAAATACAAATTTTGGAAAATAGAGTAATTCGCCTTGCAGTTATTGACAGTGATAGTGACAGCAGTGAAGAAATATTTTCCACTAAGAAAAATAAAAAGTATTTCTGTTTCCAAGACAGGCATACATAAGTAAATAAATAATTTTTTCAGTTCCTTTAGTAGTAAATGTAAATTTACGATTAATTTAACTTGACGATTCAAAAGTGTACCTACTTGGTTAGCCACTTGAATAAAGATATTTTGAGTTTGAGTTTGAGTTGAGTTTACGATAATTCTGTTTTATTTTCGATATTTCTCTGTCCCATCACTACTAAAAATATATTCTAGTGCGGTTCAGGTCGATATCGGCCTGCCGCTTTTCATGCTTTATTTCTCATTTCCTGTTTGCTAGATCCCGGGGCGAATCAAACCTAAGAAAGTTGGGTTCAAGGTCATTCTAACAATATAAAAAAAAATGTATACATTATGTTTCCACAAAGTTATAGCGATTTAATCTATCCTAGTGCTGTTGGGTCTAGAAAGACCTGCCACGCACCGGCGGAAATATCATTGGGGGCGCATTTTGGCCCGCCGCCGCACCTGATGAAATATTATTATTTTACTTGCCGCAGTGAACGTGTTAAATCGTATTTCTTGCATACTAACTGATCTAAGTGATTATATCGTGATTCATTTGTCCTTTTTCATGTTTTCTTTTATTGTCCTTTTCATTGTCTACATATGTTTTAATTGCTTTGTTCTTCCATGCTTTATATCTAAGTAATTGTATATTTTATATATAATATAGTTTTGCAGTTCTTATTAAAATTATGAAAAATAATTGTAAATACATAACTTCAATCCGCTAAAAAATTGTTTTATTATCAGTTCTTATTAAATTAACTTTGCCACACTTATTTTTATTAAAGTATTTTAATTGTTCTGTATTTTTACAACGAAGTGCAAATAAAATAAAATGATGACTTAAAAATTCTAAAATATTATTCCTATTTACACCTGGCAACTGAGACTGACTGAGAGCTGGCAAACTTTTTTTTTCAATTCTTTACATTGCCTTTATGACGTAAAATGTATTAAAAAAACCTTGCAAGTGTCAGCAAATTAACTGAAGCAAAAATAATATTACGAATTGATCTATGTATTGCTGTATTTTTTATAACATCTTGTTTTAATATACTAAATAATTTCTTAGTTATCTAGAAAAATATTTTGATTAAGATTTATAATAATAGAAATAGCTACAAATTTCTGAGAAACGTATGCAAAATGGTTTAATCTTAACAAACTAAGCGTTTTTTTAAAAGATCCGTCTCACAATAGATCTTTGACGCGCCGGCGTGAAATATGGACCTTAAGATGGTACAATAATATAGGGTCAGATTTATTTATAATACGCTAGCTTAGATATTGTTACATCATCAGCACATTTAAAATATTAGTTGTTGTATCTGGAATCTAGTGCCATAATAAAACCAAAAACAGTTTTTTGCCGCGCACTATGTGGAACCAGCTACCCACTGAAGTATTTCCGAACCAACTCGACTTAGGTTTCTTCAAGAAAAGAGCGAACCAATTCTTAAGACTGGCAACACACTCGCCTTCTGAGACTTTGAGTGCCCATGGGCAGTGGAGCGTTTAACATCAGATAAGGCCCCCTGTTCTATAAAAAATGTTCATTATAGTTAAATTACAAGATACCCAAGATATAATCATGGATACAAGAACACGAAAAATCAAAAATGTTAAATTAAAATATATATAAATGTTATATATTAACACGTTTAATCCACTAAAACGATATTCTTTTCATAGTTGAGTGTAAATATATCTTAATTCGAAAAATTCTAAAATCATATTTTATTCATATAGATAACAAAAATTTTACATTTACTGCCAGTTCTCAAATCAAGAAATTCACAGTAATACCCTTTTTATTGAGCTCTCGTCTTTAAATCTTTATCAATGGCATTATAATAATGTAGCCATGACTTGGCCCAATTCCGCTTACAAATCTTTTGGGACCATTAATATTTTAAACGCTCTGAATCAAACGTACCGCATTCTATTTAGAATGATGAATGCTGATTGAAAATGCGCTAATTAAGTTAAAATGGTCTTAAAATATTTTGCTCACGAAAATTTTGTGTTCTGTTATTTATGAATAAATTTACTCTGTGGTTCTATATACTTTTAGGCTAGGTAAGTTAAAAATTAATAACACAAAATATCTGCCCATATCCAATTAGGCATATAACTTAAAACTGACTGAAAATAAAATAATTCAGTTCTTTGAAGGATAACTTTAATTCATTACATTTTCGGAACTAAAGATTATATAAAGTTTATTTATAAAAGCGGTTTGACGGAAATTACAATACAAATTTATAAAACAAAAAATAACAATACTAACTGATTGTAGATCCAATAGGCCAATTAAAGAATTTGTTTAATAAGTTTATATTAGGTTCAGTTATTACTGTAGTGAATTATGTATAATTTCTTTAAAAACAAAATCAGGCGGTTCCCTTTCTTTCACATTATGTTAACGATGTGATGAAAGGAGACAGTAATGCTTTAGATATATAAATAATTCAGTTATGAATAACGAGGTATAGGTTAATACAAATTCACACCATAGGTTATAAAAGATAAAAAATATGGAGCTACAACCTTTTAAGGGCCTCAGATATTATGTATGTTTCATCATCAATTGCTTTTTCTAATAGGCAAGTAGGTCAGCCCCCTGTGCCTGACACACGCCGTTGACTTTTTGGGTCTAACGAAAACCGGTTTCATCACGATGTTTTCCTTCACCGGGCGTATGTTAAATGCGCACATGGAAATTCCCATTGGTGCACAGCCGGGGATCGAACCTACGACCTAAGGGATGAGAGTCGCACGCTGAAGCCACTAGGCCAACACTGCATCTAAATCTCTGGATACTTTCATATTAGTATAGCGCCTGGGGGTTTTCACCTCGAAATAGAGTTACATTGTACATAGTGGCTGTTCGAGATCCCTACTGCTATTTTTATACACAGGCATCTTTGAAAAATGTTCCTATATGTCTACTCAGGTAAGATTTAACATATAAATAAAAAAAAATTACTGTTTAAAGTGAAAATATATGGTCAAACATTAATTTTTCATAATATTTTTTTAAATTATAACAATGAAGTGCACAAAAAAAATTTGGGTAAACATTGTAATTTATAGTTTAAAAAAACTATATCCCACATCGATCATATTAATTAATTCACTGTAACTCTAATCCGAGGTTTTACGGTTTTGAATGCTCCGGGCACTCTACTATATATATTTAGCATACTTTTATAACCAGCACTTACAAATACCTGAACTCCTACAAAAACACTCAGCATTGTACAGCGAGTTAAGATCAACATAAAGTCCAATTTAAGTTTAATTGGGTTCAAATACGAAGGAGAGGTAGAACTTCTGCCGAAATTTAATTTGTTTTTCGAGTTATGCTGAATTACGGGGTTGCATTAAAGTTAAGCTGTTAAAATACTTAAGGCATTTTCTTTTGCGAACTAGCGAACTGTGGAATCGTCTCCCGGGAAGACCCCCTGAGAGATACGACCTCCAACTATTCAAAATTCGAGTGTCCCCCTTCAAAGGCCGGCAACGCTTCCACTAAAAATGGGTGTATTTGGGCTGCGATGATTGCCGCCGTTGACTGACTCGTTTGCCCCCCTATTATATAAAAAAAGAAAAAAAACTTGTGAGGTGTCAAGGGGAGGGAACGGAGTTCCTTTCGATTAATTAGTGAAGGAATTGTAATGAAATTTGATGTTTTTAAGTTATAATTATTAAAAAAAAATATTATTAAATCGTCGCGACACCACACTGTTCAATGCGAAATAGAAAGACGAAACGATAAATAACTGGCTTGCTTTCTATGAGATAGAGAGAGAGACGCCGCAAAATTTGCAGCGTAAGATTTTTGATGTTGAGTTGAGTTCAAAATTGGCGTAACACCTACTACATTCTTCTTCTTTTGGTGCCTCTCCATTATTGGAATGACGTCAGTGTCGTGAAGCGTGTCTTGTCCTATGCCGGACTCTTCCGCAATTACAAAGGCAATTACAAAGTTACAAAGCCATTGTTTTTTACTGCATACGTAAGTTCGCATGTACGTGGCATCTTTAGCAGCAGCCCTGCGATTCTGTAACTCACTTCACGAACTCACACAGCGGTTTTCGCATCGGCGGTCGCTCTCAAATCAGTCGTGAAGCAGTCATTTTATGATTTGGCATTCTGAAAAGGTGGGAGCTTGTACTTTATTGTTTATGTTTATAGAATGACAGGGCAGAGCCGTATTTATATCCATATAAAAATTCCTTACGATTAAACTTATGAAAGATAGATTGTTCTAAAATGGTTCAACAACACACTAATGAATCGCAATTGCTTAAAGTGCGTTAGTTACAATGCAATATGATAGAGTTGAGACAATGTTATGATTTATTTGCTTCTGTATTAACATTAAGTGGTATAACATCTCAATTGAAATGATTATTCACTATTTAACTTAAACTGTCATATTATACTGAGTTGTAAAAAATAATTCGCTTCAAAGCGTTTTGACTTTTAAGTATTTCTTTATAGTATATTAATGCATAAAAATAGCTATTTAGTAGCTATAGTTAGTGTGTGTTTCTATAATTTAGCATGAAAAAGAAACTAACAGAAAACTGTAATTTATAAATGTTCTCATTTTAATAATTAATCATTAGCAAAGGTCTTACCTTAAAGTGAAATATTGATTAAGTTTGAGCTTTTAATTCCAAGCTTAAAACTATATCTAAATTACCTTTTAATCCACTCCATCAGACCGGGATTCATCAGGTCGCACGGTAAATCTAAAGCGGACCGGACATTAAGCTGATTTCAAAATTGATTTGAAATTCATAATTTTAATTAAGGGAAAGGATTTCTTTCGTCTGTAATATTGTATTGGTATAAAACGCTGGACACTGAACACTTTTTCAAGAAGGTTAAAAATTAAAAATTATTTAAGTGTATGTTAGTTAACTCAGATCGCCAAAGCCAGATTATAAAAGCACAATGTGAAAGATTAACCCAGAGAGACATGGAAAGAAGTATTACAAAGAAAAGAAGAATTGACGAAATAAGTAACAAGAATTTAAGAGATAACTCAAATTTAATTCATATAGGTAACAAGTACCTACACTTATGAACGTCAAAAAAAAGTTAAATTAATTGTAAATTCACATTTGCTACCAGTTCGCAAGTCAAGGGCGTAGAGCGGGCAAGAAGAACTGGCAAGAAACTTTCCGCCACTCTTTTAAATCGCTAAGTTTTGAGTCATAGTCTTTGTTACTTTTTGATCTGGAGCAAATCAATGCCAAGGATTAGGATCATTTAAGTAATCGTCAAGTTTATAAAAAGTTTTATTAATTAATTTACGTTTAACGAAGGCTTTGAATTTATTTAGTGATAATTCTCTAATTTCGCTTGGGAGTTTGTTGTAAAAACAAATACAAGTTCGATATAAGGAGTGGTTTATCTTCTGGAGCCTGGTTGGTCGTACACTCAAATTAGTTAAATTTCGCGTATTATAACTAGTGAAATTCACCATTTGTTTTAATGATAAAACAGGGTTTGCTGACGTTACATATAAAACAATAGAACTAAAGAAATGGGCTGAACATACCATAAGAGGAGCAGAAAAATGGAGCAAAATTGTAACACTATGGCAACCAAGAGGCCATAAAAGAAACAGAGGTAGGTAAATCATGGAAATGGCTGGAAAGAGTAAGACCTGGACGAGATTGGTATACAATAAAGAAAAATTGAGAACAATGGGGGAGGCCTTTGCCCGTAGGCACACAGAATCGGTTACCGTAGATTAAGTAATGTATTTCTGATATTGCTAGGTATAAATAAATAAACATACTAAGATTGACAGTAAATCTTCACAAATATTTGTTGGTAATTTATAACAACACCACCGACTGCACGCAGGCATGACTGTTCAATACAAATCTATGCGCTTAGTGTAAATGGCGCTTGCACACATCATAGACTATTTCATATTATATTGGAGATAGTATGTCACATTTTCCAGATAAGACTGTTGTCTAATAGATTTAAATTTATTAAATATGATTTGTCTAACGTAAGTTGATCGTAAAAACTTCCTAGACATGTTACACAAACGAAAACGCAATACTCTTGCCAAGTCAAATAAACAATACAAATATACATACAAAAATAAAGTTTTTGACAGTAAAACATTTTCATATTAACGAACAAACGAACGGTTGTTTACGATTTCGTTCTATTAGTTTTAAACGGAGCTGTTGAAGTATTTCAATAGAAGCTTGTGTTTCTTATTCTTTTATTGCATCGCGTATGAATCCCTGAGATTAGCTTTTTAGTTTATTTTATGTTTTTTTTGTATTATTTTAGATAAGGGTTGGTTTTTATAAGGTTTGGTAATGCGCTTCTTGCACTTTACCCATCATATTACATTTTTAGTTGTTTTCCTTACTATGGTTATTGATCGCTTCGATAGTGATAAGACCGCCCGTTTCATCCCTTATAATTTTATGTATGTTATTTGGTTTTCTATAAATGTAACGTATGGTTTATATTTTTTTTATTTTATTTTAATCCTTATCTTATTTCCTGACATCCTCCAAGGCTTGCCATCTTTCTCTGTCCCGAGATATTTGGACCCAGTGAGGACCCGCGATTTTTTTGATATCATCATCTCATCGAGCGTAGGGTCTGCCTCTGTGTCGTTTGCCTGGTGGGCCACTCCATGTAGTTATTGTTTTCGTCCACCTATGATCTGTGAGGCGCGCTACCTGACCCGCCCACTTCCACTTCAATTTTTTTGCGTGGCTTAGAGCATCAATTGCTCTCGTCTAATTTTTATGTGTCTTATTTTATGTACCTTTTTAATATTTAGCATGCTCCTTTCCATGCCTAGTTGACATGTATTTATTTTATTTGTAAATTTCCGTATTTGGCATGCATATTATGTCAGACGGACGTATGTAACGAAGTGTAAATAAATAAATAGTAAGTGTATTTTTATTGTTCGATTGTTAGGCGCTCAGGGCAGTTATATACTTGCCTTATAACATATCGTATACTTATAGCACTTACCTTTTATTTTACATTACTTTTAAAGACCAAATGTTTTTTTCTAAAGAAAAAGTTGAATGAAAAGAATGGATAGATGAGGTAATAAACGGGAATAGGGAGGCGATTTATTCAAAGGCCCATAAGGAGACGAATTAAATGAATTAAGCACAGAAAATGAGAAATGAAGTGGCACAAAGCGCTTTGTGTGAGGATTGGACGAAACTTGATGAAACCTTCAGAACTTAGTCATGGCATATAACTGTACATTAAATAAATGTTTGTATTAGTGTACTTGTAAAAGCCACTTAACAAACAATTGTGCTGTGTAGCTCAGAAAAATGTTATCCACACAAATTCAACATCTCATTTATCAAAACATAAATATTGTATAAAGTACTCTTTAAACAATCAAATATACAGTATTTACAATTTTCTTAACTTACATAGTAATAATAAAAAGAAAATTAATACGAATTTATAAAGTTCGGTCCCTAAGTCAGAGTACCTTTATCACTGGCAGCAATTCCTCGCTGTATTGCGATACGTATTCGTTGAGCGAGGAAAACACCAGCTCTGGGGTCACCGGTACTATCTCCCAAGCTCCAACTTAAATCTATATATCTTGTTTATATTATTTACTTAAATGTTTAAAAGGGCGACAACGCACTCGTAAGTCTACTGGCATTGTAAGTGTCAATAAACGGCTGTACCTATTACTTAACAGCAGCTGAGCCTCATGCCCGTTTGACCCTGTTCTAAAAAACGTTGGCTCATTTCCTTTCCCGCCAAATCTCGACTGGCGGTCACTAACCATAGAGCATATATTCATTTTATTAAACAAAAACAACGATTATTAAAAGAGGTTCTTTTAATAATAGCATATAAATTCAATTTTTTTTTATTGTGAACTATAACCGTGAAATTACGCAATGTGTAATTAGGTTCACATTACACATTAGAAGGAATAAAAAGTTTTATAATGCGAGTCCGACGAGATTTCGCCTTTCAAAGATGCCACAAAAAACTATTCGAAGCTTACGCTTAAATCGATATAATGCATGAAATCAAAATTGAATTAAAAAAAGTTACCTGCACAAGGAATTCCTTTCATGTTTTTATACGCCAGGTGTTTCGACCACATATCAATTGATTGATCTGAGACCAAACACCGAGTCAAACAGTAGATTTTATTGTTCAAATATAACAGTTTTAAGTTTAGCTTTATTTGGGTTAATACATTCTTAAATAGGTTTCGACGTCTTAGTGTCGTTTTTATATATTTCACTTTATCCGTGAGGTTTTGTGACATTCAACAAATGTTACTAATGAAAATATATAGCTGAACGCGCCAAAGGTTTCTTGAGGGGTGAGCCATAAAACAAAAGCGATCCGTATTTTTTTTTAAACCTGTCAACAGCTGGTACATTTGCAGACTCACAACATGATCCGTCTTTCGTAAGATTTTTGAAATGTTCAGAAATCCTCACACTCGAGTGCCTGACATGGTAAAGTGACGTGGAGAGTGTTGAGGTCAGTCCGCGATGTCCATCGGACTTCTAACTACTCTATGGACGGGAAGTAGAGTACAGATACCGGCAAACATCTTGAACAAATGTCCTTGCCTGCGCAGAAGCGATTTTTAGGTATCACTAGTGGTGCTCGGCGGCGGGAGAGTGACGTGTCAATCGCGTGATTGGCAAATCATTTGACGTTTGTATCCCGCGCTGCACAAACTTTCCCCTACTCCCTTGTTTAATGTTCAAGATGTTTGCCGGTATCTGTAACAGATTCCTTTAATCCGTACCAAACGTGTCGTCATCTTCGGTTTTATGAATGAGTAAATTTATCACTCATATTGCCAAGCAAGCTTTTGACTAAAACAGACCTGACAAACCATAGTTACTATACTAGGAAATGGTTCGTGATGCCCCAAAAACAAGACTAAATCAAGTCCGATGACGTAGCCTATAGCTACAAAACAAAAAATGTTCTTTAGAAATCTCTATAGATAAAACATTGAAGAAATAATGATTGAAGAATTGTCAATTGTCAAGTTTACAAATGAAATTATCCAATTTTTTGTGTTGTTTCCGAACGCGTAGAATTTGCCTCCAATATGAAGGTAACTCGTGATTTAACTTTAAAGTAATTTATTACATTACAATCGCTGTCAACCTGCCATTTGCAACATAGGTTTTCATTTTATCCGTAATAATTAATATAAATTTTAATTGCATATAAATTTTTGACAACGCGGAAATTTCAAACCAATATGTATATTTTTTTAATAAACTTGATTTTATCGTAATATTACTAAGGCACGTAAAAGTAACTAAGCGTTTTTAAGGCTGTTTTGGCGCGCAACACCACTATGTGGAACCAGCTGCCCACTGAAGTATTTTCGAACCAATTCAACGTAGGCTCCTTCAAGAAATGAGCGTACCAATTCTTAAGAGGCCGGCAAAGGCAATGCACTTGTGAGCATTCTGGCACTGTAAGTGTCCGTGGGCATGTATCACTTAACACCAGGTGAGCCTCTTGGCGGTTTGTCTTCTGTTCTATAAAAATTGTTACACGTATTATTATAGAACATTAAATAATATAAATACATTTTGAAATACGAGATTAAGGTTGCATAGATCAGCAGAACAATAATAAAATGTAATACAAATGTCAAATATTTATTTATATATTTACACTTTCCACCCAAGAAAACAAAAAAAAACATAGTATTAAATCTAAAGGCCATCCATTTATATGTGAAATGGAGCGATTTCTATCAGGCGACATACTTATGTTAATAAAAACGACTGTGTCCGAATGTCTACTCCATGACAACCCACATTATTATGGGACTTACATGTTATTCCTACATTTTAAACGTGAATGGTACCAATTTTTTTAAATAAAATCACAGCATTGATACGCCGATCTAAAGATTAGCACAAAAAATCGATTTATACGAATCTAAGGAATTCCTTAGAATCAAAACCTTTGTGTAAAGAATAATAGCCTTTGTAAGCCATCAAAGCAACTTGGAAGTTGGCTTTCATATTTCTTTTAAATAATTATATAGCTCATTTTTATTGCAATTTATATTCATTCAATATATATACGTATTTCTGTTTATCCATTTAATATGCATTAAGAGCCGAGGTTAAGTTAAGGAAAATAATAAACGGCTCAAGAGTCTTTCCTCCCACTTTGATTTTGTTCCCTTTGGAGTAGACTCTTGGGCCGTGGGTTTTAAGTACCCTCTGTACTGGTACGCTAATTAAATATTTAAGTTTGTGCCTGGTAGATAGTACCGGTGACACCACTGCTGGTTAGTCGCTTAACGAATAATATCAGTGAGGAAATGCTGCCAGCATTAAAGATACACAGGCTATTATTCATCACTTTTCAATTATTATTATTAGTATGTAAGTTAAGAATATTATACTGTATACTATCTTTTAATCAGAAACAATGAAAACCCAAAGATATTCAACAACTTCATAGTAGGTTGAATAATCGATATTCGCTTCAAGTGCCCCGCGAAAAAAGATTTTTATAAGGAGCACCCGCGAACATTGTTGCGTAAGTCGTCCTGTAATATCGTCTGAACTTGCATAAGGTCAGCGCTATTTAGTAACTCTTAAATGTACTTTTCAAAGAACGTCGTCAACCGCTAAAAGAACAGTATTAAGCGCTTGAGAGCAAAGGAAATTTAAAGTTCCTGTTTTTGTTTACTAACGCAAACTAAGATGATTCATTTCGAGTGTTTGAATTAAAAACAATAAAAATGTAATAATCCTTCACTATAAATTCAATCATTGACTTTAATTAAAATCACAATCTAATAATAATAAATTCTCGTGTCACAATGTTCGTTCCCATACTCCTCCGAAACCGCTAGACCGATTCTTATGAATTTTTTATGCATCTTTCAAACCCCTAAGTGATCCACCCCTAAAAAGGTTTAGATTTTTTTTTGTTTTTATTTTTTTATGATACAGCATACAAAAATACATACAACACCTATTTTCGCCCCTCTACGATCAACCCCTATTTTTTATTATTGTAGATATGTAGTTATTTTTTTTTAAGTAAAAAAATGTTTTCTAGAAATAATATAGATGGCAAAACAAACCGGGTTTGCCGGGTCAGGTAGTATAATATAAAATTTTCGATAAAAAATATGACAAAATCATCAGCTTTTGTCTAATTTCGTTTTAATTCAATATGGCGAGTATTCGTGAAATTATTAATTAGAGCATGCTCGAAATAGTGATGTAAAATTTTATTGAAATATCTGTAACTAGCGACTATATTAAATATTATTTATTTAAATAAAAAACGCTTAATTCATTTTTGTTCCGCAAAACACTGTATGTCATGTCAATTAACTACAAGTATATTCTTAGTTATATAACCTCGAATTCACTTGTTTTTACGTCCACCATTTTGGCGTTTTCAACCGCGGCGCAGCTTTCCAGTCGGAATCCATTCATATACATGATTCTATATTCAAAAACGAACGATAAATACAATTGAATTATTATGGAGCGTCAAAAATTTAGCCTCTCCATTAGTTCAACTATTCGTTCACGTAGACCGTACGTGAGGACTTAACCGAATAGAACTCGATACAGATTGCAGCTTGCATAGCGCTCAAGAACTCAATTGGCATAATTCGAGCTATTGAACGACTTGAACTCAAATATTACTTAGAAGGCATCAGTTTACAGTGCTCCCATCACCTTCGATTTCGTGTATTCAGATATTTTTGTAATTTAACAATAATCGTAAAATTTCAGTCAATTTATATAAAACCATATTGATCTGTATACCTAAATAGTCCTCGGGAATCACACTATTTAAATATAATTTGTATTCGAAAATTCGTTTGATATTTTGAAGCGGAAGACTTAATTTTATAATATGGGTAATTTTGATTGCGTAATTTCAGAAACTTCTTCGACAAACGTACAGCATGGCTACTGTGTAAATCTAATAATAACTTTCAACTATTTTTACAATAATTAGCTGGAATTGGAACCCTCTAAAAACCAGGAGCTATTTCAATATTCGTCAAGCTGATGTCGCAAATAAAAACTATGGCCACAGCTTAAAACTCGTACAAAGTAAAATAACTTCCAAAGGAGTGATTAATAATGACGTTTTCATGACTATTTATAACTAACACACGCTATCGATCGCCATAGTTTTACTTAGCAAATATCCATTGGTACATCTCTATCATGGTCTGATGACGGTGGGTCCAAACGTTCTCTAGGATGAGAGTCGCACTAAGCCTACACTGATTTACATACATAGAGTTAGTATAAAATTAAACTGGCTATTTCATTCGAGAGACGCCCAACGCTATCGTAGCAAGCTATTGAGTGGAACGTAAACTCTATATCGAGCCAAGCTGCAATAGAACAAAAGCTAGATTAGCTGCTAGATTTAGAAGCTTAATTAATGGAAAAGACACTGTTTTTATTGATTTAAACACTCTTAGTTCTAATTACTGAGGTGTATGTTAGGTTACAGGAATTGACAAGTATTTTAAGAAAGAAAAATGAAATGGTATTGAGACCAGCACAGTTATAGTATTATATATTAGTGATGGTGGTATAACTTATCAGATGGGTATCTGTTCTTTGTTCTATAAAAACAATTCTGTGCTAACCAACCGAATTCGTACATGACGCATAAAATGTATTGACAAATAATATTTTTGATAACAGCGTTGAATAAAATGTGTGGTTTTCAATATTAAAGTTAAATTTGGTTAACATTTAACTTTTAACTTTTTTTTTTACGTTATTCTTATGTAAGTTGATTCGTATTATTAACAAAGGTTTTGCTGATACTTCAGATATACTTTACGTTCTCTTTAGGTAAGAAAACTATTATATATCTATTTTTCTCTTGATAAGATAGTATTTTCATACATGGACGAGTTGTATGGGCTGTCGGCTGGCATTGAACAACTTGTCAACGTATTGGATATGAGATAGGAGAAATACAATGATATCGCATTTATGATGTTTCAATAGCGTCTTTATTTTTACGGGAAAAATCGTAAGAATATGGCTACTGGCAGACGACATTTCGTCTCATTTTATGGGTTTGCGTATTTGATGATTTCATTTATCTTATTGAACAGTTAAATAATTATAATACAAATTCTTAACTCTAGTTTTTAAGTATAGGAACCCTCTGATAGGGCATTGATCCAACCCCTTCCAAAGTTCATTTTCTTGGGCTTTACGTGCTGCCAGCTGCACCAGGTGTCAGGTCCAACACCATCGCAGGCGACCTCCCGCTCTGGTCCCGTCACGTGGATGCCAATGTAGGACTCGTTTACTCCACGAATTGTCTTTAGCTCTGGTGATATGTCCGACCTGAGGTGGAAAATGGAGGTGTCATTTTAGCCTGCATGCCAATCCAACAGCATCGATCACATTAGTGATTTCTCTAATATCTGAGTCTTCTTTCAGAATCAATAAGAACTTATAGAATTTTAAAATTCGTTATACTGTCTCAAATATACCATTAAAAAATCCGTGGCGCTACAACCTATTTAGGTCTGTGCCTCAGATTTCTGTATCTGTTTCATGATCATTTGTCAATCTAATAGGCAAGTAGATGATCAGCCTTCTGTGCCTGCCACACGCCGTCGACTTTTTGAGTCTAAGGCAAGCCGGTTTCCTCGCGATGTTTTCCTCCACCGTTTGAGCGAAAGATAAATGCGCACATAGAAATAAGAGTCGCACTCTCATCCCACTGAAACTACTAGGTCAACACTCCTCTTATATTCCATACTTTTCTAAATTACATCATCCCGATACGATCCACCTGATTAAGCTTAATCAATAATTTATTAAATTAATCAATTAAATCTGTATTTAGTAGTAAGCTTCTAGATATTATTGTACATAAACCCGTTTTAATAGAGTTTTCAACGTAGGAATCAAATTTCTATCGTTTTCAATGTACTGTCGTTCCCCTTCTCTCGGTTTCCTGTTCATTGATCTGAATGTGTGCTCATGACATTTTAAACACTACAAAACAACTTCACAGCGTTATTGGAAATGTTTGAAATTAATTTACGTTATTTACTTGTGAATTATATTTCATTCTAAACCATGTATATCTTCTGTGCGCTTTGTTTGTATCTTGAAACGTCTTCAACAACCCGTGTGTCATTTGTCAAACTTTAAGTTTCGTCTGTTGTTTATGGTAGTGAGTTTTTCATCTGTTTCGACAACAGAGTTCCATATATCGATAAAATGGAAGTAGGTACTTACAAACTATACGAATATACATATACATGGACCCATGGTTCCTGGGTCATTAGGGTGCTTTAAATAATAGAGGAGTTTAGTTTTAATCTATATTAACGCTCTCGCGTACAATAATAGAATATAAGCGAAATAATGAAATGTTTATTGCTATGTAACGAATGAATGCAATGTAACAGTTATATAGAAAGCCTACGTCTGGCTATACTCTCGAGGCGTAACTCCAACGATTTAGGTAATCGCCACGCTTATAAAACTAAGAAAGCCTTCAAGGAAATCCTGTAAAGTGAGCAAAATGAGCCTTGGCTTATATATTTAACATTTTTGTCTTCAGAACATAAATCATTGTAAAATTATATTCCCGTTTTAATCCATATATTTTATTTGAGTAATATAAAATAAATATTATTGAAGTGAAACTTCTTTAGGCGCTTGAGGGTAAATTTTTACGAAAATGTCACGAAGGTGTGCAGCGTTTTTGTCGAAGAAAAGGGAGAGAGCGATTGACATCGATTGAGAGAGAGTGAGAAGGGTGAATTACTTTATAGAAATTTTATTTTGACGTGATAACGTCTTTAAAATCGGTTTTAGTCGGGTGACATGTTCAGAAACTTATGTCACACCAAAACCTCACGAGCGCGATCGCAAGTATAACGAGAGAGAGACGGACCGATCTCCCGTCTCATCTCGAGCGCTGCCAGTCATTCCGTGAATGTATGAAGAAAAATGTCATAGTCGAATAAGTAAACTTGTAATTTTACACCCGAAATTTATCATCAAAAGTGTGAATAAAACCATAGATGTAATTTAAAATTTGAAAAAATTGTTATCTTCATTAATTCCTTACTTCCCAAAAACTTATATCACCAATAAGACGTTATCACGTAAACATCTCGATCGTAAACCTACTTTACAAACAACCAATATTTTTTTTAAAATTAAAATTTCGTAAAGAGAATTTATGAAAAACATTTTGTATTTTATGAAAAATAATTTATTGAAATCTCAAAATTAAAATGCCACGTGTTTTTATTATCTAAGAAATAAATTAAATATATAATTTGTTTTTATTTTCGACACTTTTATATTTTAATGAAAGTTAAATTCATTAAATTCCTAGCATATCTTCCTTTTTCCCGCCCTCTAAGTCTCGGAAATCTAAAGTTTTAGATTTGTATAAATATGAACAATACTTAAAAATTGGTTTGCCAAAGAAGTTTCCCTTCTGACGTGTACTTCGTACGCACGCACTTTTTTATTTATTTGAAATGCTTGATGTTTTATAAACAGTTCTTAGCTGAGTGAAAATAGTAAGAACAAGCTAGTAAAATGGTGCTTATCCAAGTCAAGGTATTTATATTTTGTAAAAATATAAAGCAAGGGAATATAGAAGGCCTTGTTAATATTAATGAGAGATGAATTATGTAACAGGGTGTTTTGGTTGAGCGATTTAAGATGAGATGGTTTTATTGTTAAACATATTTAATACTATATATTTTTTTTCAATGCCAATATTTTATATAGAAAAATGCTTCAGGGGAAAACATAAAATTTTATTGTACTAGAAACATATACGTAGCCTTCTCTTATTCCTTTGTAGTCTGAGTATCCATGGGCACTATAACCCAACATCAGATGAGCCTCGTGCCCGTTTGCCGTTATTCTATATATATAAAATTCTCGCGTCGCGGTGTTTGTAGTTAAACTCCTCCGAAACGGCTTTACCGATTCTCATGAAATTTTGTGTGCATATTGGATATGATCATCTGAGAATCGGACAACATCTATTTTTCATCCCCCTAAATGTTAAGGGTAGTCCACTCCTATTTTTTTTAAATTATTATATACATTTTTATTTTTTTATGATACAACACACAAAAATACATACAACCCCTATTTCCACCCCTCTACGATCAACCCAATTTTTTATTATAAATTATATACATGGCAAAACGACGTTTGCCCGGTCAGCTAGTAAAGGTATAATAAACTGCGGTCTTGCGTTCAAATCCCAGCATTAGTGTGTATATGCCAAACCTATTTCAAATAGTACCTACTTACTCATGAAAAACCGATTAAAATGTCTTAGACTCAAAAATCCGCGTGTCAGTCACAGAATTTTGTCTATAAATAAAAAAAATCTGAAGCAATCTGATGACAAGATCCATAGAGTTGTTTGTTGCAGGATTTTTTAAAAATCGCATCGTTACATCATACATCCAACAAACAAAGCCGCAACTCCAACTTAGTTTTATTAGTATAATAAAGTGCAAAGTACTTTTACACATTGAAGCTTCCTTAATTAGAATTTATAATTGCCACCCAAAGTCAATACAGACAGAGAGTTTATAAGGGATGTTTATGCTCACATAAATTATGAACTTTATAACCCCTATATGTTGCCACTTTATATTAAAACTTGCTTTATCGGTTTTTGGGGTCAGAGAACATTGATTACGGATCAAGGTAAAGAATTAGTCGAACTACGAAGTTTATTTTAATTATTACTTATTTTTACTTGAAACGACCGAAAATTATCAAAAGGAAACTTCAGATAGTAACATCATTGGAAGATTACTATTTAAAAATACAATAATTGATTTATAATGTGCTGGATGAATTTAAAGTTGTTTAATTACAATTATAATTTTATTTCATTAAAAAAATTGATATATTTTGGCAAAGTTGTTAATATTATATTAAATCGAATCAAGGCGTAGTCACATTCAACACATTGTGCGTAAGTAGTGTCGAATATATACTTTCTCTATAAAAGGCCTAACACACAAATATAGAGTTTTTGCAATAATATGTTTACGTTTTTGTGTCTATTATGGTTTTTTTTTATTTTAATTGTATTTCTCATACTTTTATAAAAAATAAAATCTTGTCTGGGAAAATTTTAAATACGCTTGTAATAACGTAATAATAGTTAAATTACACATTTATATATTTTAGTAAATAATTGTCTAATTATTCTTAAAGCTTCTGCGTAAACTAAATGTTAGCAATCATCGCACACTTGAAGCCGAAATGAACCCTTTAGTTTTTCCCACACTCATAAAATGTAATATCACATTCTTGTTTCCGACAATGTCCAAAAGGTCCAATACATCGACACTTATATTGAAATGTCACTTAGATTTAATAACCCTTAAATAAGCCAAGTCAGTTATGTGTTAATCCTGCGTCGCAACTCCACTATACCTAATTTTATGTTACTTATAAGCTTTAAACGATTAAACCCACCTTCAAACAAAGTGTTTCATTTAACATATAAATATTTGAACATCTCTACAACAACCGCCACCGAACTTAACTCACTTCTATAGTTATAACTTGTAAAATGTTTACTTTTCTGTCATGATAAATAAATAAATATTATTAAGCTATAATATATAATATATATCAGTAATAAAAAAAATGATAAATACCTAAAATACGTTTAAAACGATTAATCTCCGTGTACCTTTAATGCTGGCAGCATTTTTTTGCTGTAATGCGATATTAGTCACTTCATTCACAATATAATTTTCACACCTTAACATAATAATTATTAATAAAACACATAACAATAAATTGAGCAATGTTGGCCTAGTGGCTTCAGTGTGCGACTCTCTTACCTGAGGTCGTAGGTTCGATCCCTGGCTGTGCACCAATGGACTTTCTTTCTATGTGTACTTTTTAACATTTGCTCGAACGGTGAAGGAAAACATCGTGAGGAAACCGACATGTTTTAGACCCAAAAAGTCGACGGCGTCACGCACAGGAGGCTGATCATCTACTTGCCTCTTAGATTTAAAAATGATCATGAAACTGATTAAGAAATCTGAGGCCAAGATCTAAACAGGTTGTAGCGCCACTGATGTTTTTTTAACATAATAATTGTACGATGAACGCAAGTCCGTAGTTTAAATATATTTTTGAATTTTGCACTCTTCTGACAAGTCTGCCATTGCTACATTAATACAAACCACAGTGGCTTTTAAATGCAATTTACCATGTATTCTGTTAAATAAAAAATTTACCTACTGAGTTCAATAATAGACTAGCTAGCCTAGATATAATACTATGACTATCACGCTAAATAAAACCTTTTCAATTTAAAGTTAATATACACCATGCTTACAATAATAATGCAATCAAAATTATTCAAGTTTCGCATATTACAGAGACATTTTTTTGACAGAGGCTTTTGTTTGTTGGAACAAAGATATCTCGGTGAATACGCATAGTAACCCTTGATCATTGAGATGGAAATTTTGGGTGTTCCGTGCCCAGGGGTGTTGCGATCAATATTCTATATTCAATGAGTGAGTGAATTTAGAAGACTTAAAAAGTCTATAATGAGTAAACAAAGTCAAAGCGTTTCGGTTTATCACCAGTGTGCATGGTATATCTTGTATTTTGGAAATAAATGTTGATGCTCGGCTGGCGAACGTGATACTCGCTCGTATAATTTTTTTATATTTTAACTAGCTGATCCGGCAAACGTCGTTTTGCAATGTCATGTCATTTATAATAAAAAATAGGAGTTGATCGTAGGGGTTGTATGTATTTTTTAATGCTGTATCATAAAAAAATTATAAAAATTTTTAGGGGGGGACTACCCTTAACATTTAGGGGAATGAAAAATAGAAGATATTGTCCGATTCTCAGACATACCCAATATGCACACAAAATTTCATGAGAATCGGTCAAGCCGTTTCGGAGGAGATTAACTACAAACACCGCGACACGAGAATTTTATATATTAGATACCTATATGAACAAGTGTTATTTATATTAAATTGGTTTAAAGTGTATAAGTCGTGTTTTATAAAGTATACCAGTTTTAGCAACCAAAAGTAACACACATTTATCTACATTTCGAAGAATAATAAATTTAGTCAACTTTAGCCAGCTTACATTTAAAAAAAATCATCAAAGATGACCAACAAGTATCCTTTCTGCGCTAAATTCGCGTCCAATTCTGAGTTGTTTGTGTGCAGTGTCAATTGCATCCCCTGCGATTCTGTAACTCACTTTTCGAACTCACACAGCGGTTTTCGCATCGGCGGTCGCTCACAAATCAGTCGTGAAGCAGTCATTTTATGATTTGGCATTCTGATAAACAATAAACTACAAGCTCCCACCTTTTTCGCAAGTGCGTTGCTGGAACTATGTATTGTATTTTTCATAATTTCGACACCAGTTCCGGGTCCAGTCCTGCGATCCTGTAACTCACTCTTTTCTGATAAACAATAAACTACAAGCTCCCACCTTTTCAGAATGCCAAATCATAAAATGACTGCTTCACGACTGATTTGAGAGCGACCGCCGATGCGAAAACCGCTGTGTGAGTTCGAAAAGTGAGTTACAGAATCGCAGGGCTGGACCCCGAACTGGTGTCGAAATTATGAAAAATATAATACATAGTTCCAGCAACGCACTTGCGAGCCTTCTGGCAATATGTGTCCATGGGCGGCGGTATCACTTAACATCAGGGTCGTCCTGCCTGTTTGCCTCATATTACTTTAAAAAGGAATTTCCTGTGCAAAATTGCAGTGAAAAATAAGGTGGTTTTAGAACTTTGAATTGTGATAAAGTATGTTACTAAAATCTATCATTTATACAAGCTATGTTGGACACAAAAGTTCAGACGGTTTTTTCTGAAATAATTTTAACTTTGTTACCGCCCGAAACTTCGTCGATTTACAAACTTTCTTGACATATTTCAAGTCAAATGAGAAATACGCTGTCGTTCAATTTGCTTCGTTATTCTGATATTATTTTCAACTTACATCAACTCTCTAGCTTTTGTTTTAGCTTTATACAAGAACAATCAGTAGTAGTATTACGTTATATAAAAAGGTATTAGTATTAATTGATCCTTTATATTATTTAAGAAAACTAAGAAACGTTGGCAATAGTCAAAAGTTACCACAATAGTGATTTTTGTATCACAAACACATTAAACATAGAACGAAAACAAATACACAAAAACCAAAGCGAATATTTCTAACTAAACAAACATTACAAATTTGATTTAAGCCTGTTTGATGCGTCCTTTTAGCGCCGACGCCACCACTCGTGTTGTATTTTTATTTATTAAGTAATTTATTGAATATTATGTTGTGTTAAACTCGCACTGCAGAAAAATTTGAAGTTTTATTTTATGAAAATACTTTTTGTTTTTCAGTAGATAAGCTAACTAAAGGTTTCCCCCTTCACTTACATATTTAAACATACGTTGTACTATTAGGTATAATACAACTCCACATTAAGGCTTTTCGCGGACCACGACCGAATCGCTGCAGCTGAACCTTGAATGAGCGGATTACTGACTCACTTCAAGAGCCTCCGCCAGAATACGTATACACACAGGCATGGTGTAGTCCGCACCATAAAACCTCGAAAATTCTGCTGTGCTCTCCAACTATACTAGAAGTGATGCTTATGTGTATGTTTAAAATTAATCGACGATTACATGAATTGGAACACAGGTTAATTCCCAGACAATTATACCAATTATTGACAACTTTATACAAAAACAACTGTTCATTTTAAAATATTGTATGGTATGAACAAAGGTTTTTCAATTGTTTCTCGTGACATAAACATTTTATTTAAACCGACTTCGGTTAAAATGGCATTTATAGAAGTGATTCTAGATTTGCGAAGAGTATTTTAAAAACTTATAAAAGCTATATAGACAATTTTCGAAACTAAAGCATTCTTGAAAGCTTCACAATTACACCAAATAAAATCAAGTCAGTAAATCGCCTACGTCTTAAAGAGTCTAAAATGATTATGTAATGTCAAATTTTGTAGTCAACCTGCCCAATATATTTTTTTATATATATATTTAATTGTAAAACTTTAATAATAATAACTATAAAACTATAATATTAAACCGTATTGTTAATACTTTAATAAAGTAGAAAAAATATTTTACTGACAGCATCAAACAAGATCTGTGGGGAATTTAATATTTACAAGGATAAAGCTTTGGTTTCTCAAACAAAGCGCTTCTAAAGGCGTAAAGGTAAACAAACACCAACGCGTTTACTTCAGGTGATATTACTCAATAGGCTAAGAACTGGATATACTGATCCAAATAAAGCTTTAGATGCTTTTAATTTGTATAAAATCATAATATTATTAGTAATGTTAACACAATAAGTATAACTAAATCTATATATGTACTAGCTGACCCGGCAAACGTTGTTTTGCCATGTTTATTATTTCTAGGAAACATGTTTAGTTCAATAAAAATAACTATCTACTATAAAAAAAAATAGGGGTTAGTTGGGTGAAAAGTAAGGTTTGAATGTATTTTTTAATACAACATATTAAATAATAAAAAATAAAAAAAAATATTAAAAAATAAATTTTTGAGGTGGAAGGTTTAGTGGTTTGAAAGATAGTAGCCGATTTCCAGACTTACTGAATATGCACAAAAAAATTCATAAGAATCGGTCGAGCCGTTTCGGAGGAGTATGGAGGAACGAACATTGTGACACGAGAATTTTATACATTAGATATTATATATATCTCAACCCAGTATCTGGGTAATGAGGCATTTCGCAGCTATCATTTTGAGAAATTACGTTCTCTCTCGTCTCACTGAGAATATTCGTTAGGGACACGACCTTGTGAAGAGTGTGAGGTACAAAAGCTGGGATTGGGACATGTGTATAAAGTGTCAGTCTTAAAATTCAAGACTGTAGTTTATACTTTGTGGTACCTACTACTACCCTGGTTTTGTATTGATGAAATCCAACAACATCGTTGCTATTATAAACTCATTTTAATTTTTCTATTTACTTTAAATTAATTTATCAGCTCCTAGGCTATATTGAAAGAGTGTCTACCTCTTGAAGTTTATTTGAATTTTTATTAAAGTATATTTACCTATACATGACATCGGACTCGGTAAGAGACTCACAGTATAATACAGCGAATCAATAATATATCTGAAAATTTTTTTGTCCATTACATTCCTGAAAAATATGTGTTATAGAAGCAAACAGAGGAGGTTTTAATGAGGGCGATAAATTCAAGATTATTAAAAATATTTAAACTATGCAGAAATAAAGTCTTAACATAATTAAAAATTGCTGTTTGCAAATTTAGCTTGAGGATATTTTTAAGCTCGCTTCAAATTTATAAGCTAAAGGCGTGTTATAATAAGCTGAATTAATTAAGCAATTTTATTCAAGGAACATTCTTATAAATATTTCATGTTACTCAAAAATAACATTGCGAAAGGGTTATGGCGATTGTTAGGCTTCTAATAATTAAAAATAATTTATATTTACAGCATAACTTTTGTATTATTTTAGGAAATAACTTATTAAATATATATTGCCAACTAAACGCTCTACTAATAACCACGTCTCCGCCTTTTCTCTATATGTTATTCATTTTCTTTCTATTCTCTTTCTTTCTTTTCACTTTCTATTCTTTCTAAATATTGAATTGTAAGGAATCAGGAGTGGTGAGAATGTATAACAAAAGTCGGAATCGTTTAATTCTGATTGGACAAACGGATTATGTCGGATAGTAACAACGGGTATGGATTAGAGATACTATTGACCAATCACAAACAAACGCAGCACGGCGTCGTTTCGTCGTTGGTTTTACGTTCTCCCAACTTTTTACTATCAACATGCCAAAAAGACACTTTTCATTTCCCCGCATAACTGACATGTTTTATTTTTAATAGAAGAGGCTCACCCGATGTTAATAAGGAATTAATTAAACACAATTAGAAATCCTCCTCGTTCCGTGTTCTTGAAGTCGATTAAAAATTAAGTAGTTTTACTAAAGCTTTTAACGTATATAAAAACGCAGTTGGTAAATATAGATAGTGTTGATAAAGCAACATTGATGTAGGCTTTATTCGTAAGATGTCAATCAATTTAGTGTCTGACTGACCATGATTGTTGAAAAGCACTCCACTACCTAAATAATGTAATACAATCGCTTTTATATATGTTAGAGACGTTATATTTAAATGATTCTCTAGCGTAAAACGAATATCAGCCCCTTATTTTTAAAATAAAATCTGTTTTTTTATAGAGCAAACGGGTTCCTGCACGGATCACCTGTTAAGTGCCCAAGGACACTCAATTCCAGAGGGCTTGCGAGTGCGTTGCCGGCCTTTTAAGAATTGGTACGCTCTTTTCTTGAAGGACCCTAAGTCGATTCGGTTTGGAAATACTTCAGTGGGCATCTGGTTTCTCATAGTAGTGGTGCGCAAACTTTAAAAAACGCTCAGTTGTGGAATGACGGATGTCGAGGTGATATGATACAATGTTATAAATTATGTTTTAAACTTATTTGACCAAAAATACTTGAATCATATAAAAAAGTTATATTGGAAACAAATCTCTTCAAAAACCTTATTATAAATCCACCTCGTTTGTCCTAACGCTCTGTCGAATTATTGGAACGATTGAAGGCATTATCGGATACAGGTGGAGTTTTCATACAGGTTTTTCTATACAGGTATTTGAGAGCTTTAATACCTTCAGGATATAACCAAATTTAAGCGGGTATTTTCATATATTTAAAAACGAAAAGTGTCTTTTATTCAGAAAATTAGGCAATCAGCTTATGCGTGTAACATTAATGGAATTGAATAAAATTATGCAAACTAAACTAAAGACTGCTGTATGAAAAGGACCAAGAGGAAAAAGGGGAAGATGTCGCCCAATAAAAGGATAGAAGAAATAGAAGCGGTAGCAGGAAATTAATAGAAACAGAGAGCCATAGACAAAGTCAGTTGGAAAAAGCTGGAGGAGGCCTTTACCCGTGAAGGGGTTCCGATCGACGGTACTGAAGGAAGCTAGGATATAGGATAACAAGTAAAAGATTTTTTTTTGTACAAATGGTAAAAAATCTAAGCTGTACTACATTATAATTTGTTTTTGTCATGATTGGAAATAAAACGGAAATAAAACATTATAATATTACTAGCAGACCGGCCAAGCGTTGCTGTGGCTAAGGTTATTGTTATATTACACAGTAGCAAACTATTCAAGGGTAACGGTAGGAGAACACCAGTCATGGGACCACCATGCTTTATTGGTGGTTATGCAATTAAATTGTAGCTTATGTGAAACGTTGGTACTTTCAACACAGCGCCATCTGTTAGAATTGTGACTATCAAATAATAAACAAATATTTTGCAATAAAATAATATTGCGGGTATAAATTGAGATGTAAGCTATCCTATCTTTTAAGTTAGATCAAACTGCACACGGTGTGCAAACTTGATTGATATCGGTTCGGTAGTTTAGGAGTCTATAGCGGAAAAACGACGTGACACGTAATTTATATATATTAAGATTATTATTTGCAAACTAAAAGTCATATCGAAATGTTTCTTGATTTGGATTTTGTAGCCTGTGTATCATCAAAATCGGTTTAGTTTCTGAGATAATGCTATCGGTTAAATTTATCAAAGATCGTTATATTTAATAAGATTTTTAGCTTGCGTGTGTTCAATTTGTTTAACACGTTGTTGCATAAATCTTAAACTTACAATAAATAATAGTGGAGCAACAGGCGGCCTTATCGCTTTGAAGTGATCTCTACATGGAAACCTTTTAATAAAAAATAAAATAAGGTGAACGCAAGAACGCAGCATTGCTTGTATATATAAATAACTATATACATATTTACTATAATTGTTAGGAACTGATTCACGCTGTCAATGGTATAAGTAGTGTTATTTCGGAATTTAACCGGTTGGAGTTGGCGCAATTCAAAAATAATTGAATGCCATCTTGTTTCCTGTTAATATTCCCCTTGAATCAAATTTGTTATACTTTTCCTTCAGTTAAAGAATTTGTATACATAATTGTTTAAAGTTACTCCAATAGCAGGGTTGTTAGGGTCTGCTTTTTAAAATGTTAATTTTTTTCTCGCTATATAATGGCGGCTCAAGGCTACTTCAAACAAGCTCATTAAAAATAACTTCTTGCATTAATTCAAGACTGGTATGGTCTATAATTTTAACGTTAATACGTTAAATGTCAGTCCCGCCTCGCAAAAAAAACTTACCAATAAGAATCATGTTGTTTTTTGATCAAGAGGCGGTGACTTCACAAGTAGGTACTTTACGTGCCCTTATTAAAACGAGATGCGAACCAGCATGTGGGGTGTACATACAATTGAAGTTAATAGGACAAGTTTTCGTAATTATGAATATCTCGTAACCCCCCAATGGCTCTTGTCAATGAAAAACGAATGACATTGTGTGAAATTTTAAATAACAAATAAAAATAAACCAAAGGTTGTAGCGCAACCTTTAGTTTTGTCCTCAGATTTTTGTATCTACATATTTATACTTTTCTCATGTTTCTCACAGTAAAATATTATATGTCGTTATAATATATTTAGAACATTCAACATAAAAGGATTGTTTTAAATCAATACACGGGTTATCAGAACTATACCTACTGTTGTCAATATAATTAGATAATTTTTGAAAAATTGATGAGAGTGAAATTTTGCGATGCGCGCGCACCGTGACACAAAATTAGCAGAATGAAGTTGCCCACTAATTGAAGTTCTACTTCTTTAGGCACGATATGAAAAATTGCTTCAATACAATTGACGTTAACTATCCGTATGTATTATTAATAATACCAAAGAAGTGTAACTTCTTACGCGCGTACATACCACGCACCCTTTTTTTTATAAGTGAATATATAAAGTTAGTGAATAAACCAGTATCAAATGTAATATATGCGTTGGAAAATGTTAAAACGAGAACACGGCTAAAACAGTTTTGCTAAATAAATATTCTAAATCCGTAGTAAAGCATTCTGTTACTTTATAATTCATGAATCAAAAATGTTCGTAATGTAAAATGTTATGTATTCGTACTTAAATTTTAATTAAATGAATATTAATGGATTTTATAACGGTAGGTTCGACATCCAACTAATCAATAATTGTTTCGGTTTAAGTTAATGACATGAAAAACATGACTTGTAAAAAACAAGTGTCGTAACGTTCTTCTACCGTAAAACGTAGTGTAATCCATGTATTGTCAAGTCTGTCAATTTATTCAGTTACTACTCAAGGGACCTCCTACCTTAAGTTATTACGTAATTAGCTTACCTGACAATTACTTATAGTGCTTATATAAATATAACAAATCGTTTATGTTTTAATATAATATATCTAGCTATGTTTGCTAACTAGTTATAATTCTGTAACTACTGGTTCAAATTTGAAATATACCGTGCTTATACCAACCCTGCTTGGTATCTGAAAGTTCAAGTTTCTAGTTTGACCTGATCTGTAACTCCTCCGGCCTCCCGATTCTGTAACTCACACAGCGGTTTTCGCATCGGCGGTCGCTCTCAAATCAGTCGTGAAGCAGTCATTTTATGATTTGGCATTCTGATAAACAATAAACTACAAGCTCCCACCTTTTCAGAATGCGTTCGAAAATGAGTTCGAAAAGTGAGTTACGGAATCGCAGGGCTGCTACGTGAAAAGGATTCCCCAGATAATACTTGCGTACAGGCTATAAAAAACCTGAAATGTCTGTCTATAGTTCGTTTTGAGCAAAAAATAACTTGCTACATCGTTAAATAATTCTGTTTATTAATTATTTTTTCCTCTCTAACTGGCAAGTATCAAAGTTATAATATTAATTAAAAAAGGGTGCGTGTACTTATGTACGCGCGTAAGAAGTTATACTTCTTTGGCATTATTAAAAATAGTTTTTGATTGCATGCAAATAATTAATTACAATTAAATAATCAAAGACTGGAAAAGGAGTCATTAAAGTCAATAAAGTTCAGTTTACATTTGAAAAATTAATTAAATAAATATTTATTATTATTCTCTTACATTAAACAAATAAAACACTATTTATCTTTAAAACATTTTTATTTCATTATACTATTTATTTTTAAGTGACTGTCTTCATCAGAATTTCGGTTTGTAATTTTAAATTAATCATTACTTGGTTGTGCATCTACGAGGCTTCTCCAAAACTAAAACTACTACTTGCTTTCTGCAACAAATAAGAGAATATTAATTTAAGCTCTGTCCATGCAAAACTTAAATTTTTTTATAATTCATATTATAAATTTTTTAACACATTTATATTAATATAATTATATAAATGTGTTAATAATATAATTTGTAGCACATACTACAGACCTGGATAGCAACTTTCTTTTATTCTATTTAGAGATAGAGATAATTTAAATATAATACCGGTGTCTTCCTTGTAGGTTTCTTTGGAGTTGTTTGGGGATTCTTGTTGTTCAGTTCGACATGATTTTCTTTAACCTTTCTTTAATCCTACAAAATAATGAAATTGTTAAGTTATGTTGTCACTGTTGTGCACACCTTTGTTTGGCTTTTTTAGTATTCAAGTTATGTCAAAACTGATTTATTACCTTGTCATTGTTGGCTTTTGGGATATCAATTGTTTCCAAAATGATTTTATTTGTAATATCCTGAAATATATAAATAACATCTATTAATTTAAGTATCATGGTGAGTGGTTCGCACTCAGGTATTAAGGTGTATTATACCCACTGTCCATTATAAGTGGGAATGGGCTCACTTCTGGCTGGACAGAGTTTCGGTACTACAAGTGCAACATGGATGTTTTGAGGTATTACAATATCTCTAACTACCTGTAGGGGAATAAAGTACTGTTGTGAGCATATGCCTATGCTTGAAAGGTTGAACCTTGAACATCACCATACATCATATTTATAATTAACATTCCTACCTCGACACCATCACAATCAAATTCATTGAAATCTACTTCAAACCGTTGCGGTATCATCTCTGCCATATCCATTGTGTCTCGAGAAGGTGATGGTGGCTTTGTTCCACCTCCAGTTTTAGATGTTTCACGGCGATAAGATGACAACTCTTTTTTTGTATTCAATTTAGTGCACTTCCACTGATTCATCAATTGTTTTTTGTCTCTTGTCCTTATATTTGCTAGATTTAATCTGAAAAATTACATGTTTTGATTAAATAATGTGGTCATTTTTTTGAGATGCAGGTACTTATTAAAATGTTTACTTCTCTGTTATATCGCTCCAAGCCTTCATTTTCTCCTTATTAGTATTCGTGCTTAAATCTTTGTTCTCAATTATTGATATATAGAATATTTCTAACACGTTGCTGTAACAAACGCAATAAACATAAGCAATGAATAATGGTTCATGTTTCAGTTTTAATCAACAATAATACTCGATAATACCTACGGATAGTTAACCTCAATTGTATTGAAGCACTCAGGAAGGTTGGCACAGTTTTTTCACAAATATTTTATCATATTAATTAGTTTTGATTTAGATATTAAATTTAAATCACTTCTGATTATAATTCAGACGCACATATAAAATTCGCACTTGTATAATGAAAATAACTAGATACATAGATAATCTTTTATTTTAAACAATAATTCAAACTCCTATATTTGTTTAAAAGGTAAATGTCAATGTCAGATGTCAATTGTCATGGATATTCAAAATTCTTGTTAAGCTGCTAAGCTAAGAAATAGAATATGCGTGAAGTTAGCTTATATTCTATTTCTTTTGTAGATTGCGCACGCTATAATCACACTCCGAATTTTGTGTCATAGGTGCGCGCGCATCGTAAAATTTCACTCTCATCAAATTTTCATAACGCGCCTAAAGAAGTATAACTTCAAAAATTAATACCTAAATAGAAAATTAAAACAAATTTAAAAAGTTCCTGTATTGCAGGCATCACCTCTAGGGTCATCGGTACAAACTTAAACTAGTACTGCGCTTAAACCCCACGACCCCAGAGTCTCTACTCCAAAGTCAATATATAAAAAAAAATGAATTTCAAATGCTTACGTCATATATAATATAATGTTTAATTTAATATGTATAAAGTATTCTAGATTATAATTGAAAACATTGTTACCCTAAAAATATGAATAACATACTACATGTTAAACAAACAAGTTTTTAAACATTTACGCATAGTTTTTGCTCACACGGCGCCACACAGGTCTTTCGTTCGTTTCGTTCATTCAGCGGTCTCATTCAATGAGGTATTTTAACAAGCAAGAAAGTGGACAGGTGCATGTAAGGTCATAAAAATGTATCATTGAGATCATTGACGAAACATTTTGAGGTCGAAATATTTTTTCTTGATTGTATATTATCTTTTATTTAAAACTTTCACAGATTTATTCGTAAAGTAAAAAGGTTTCATTTCACTTGATATGACAGCTAGTATTTTCATTCGGAATTGTTATTCCCGCCAAAAATTGGTTAGAGTTTAGTCGTTAGACATTTTCTAACTATATCATATTATAAATGCGCGTAGTTTAAACATGAATAATAAAAAAATAAAAACGCAAAATCTTGTCAAGTTACGAAGAATCTTGAATTTTATCCGCAGTCTAGTGTTCCAATAATATGAAGCGAAATTCTAACGCCATTTTCGCATTATTATGTTGTTGTCAGTATGTCAGAATACAGATTATAATCTAATAATTATTATCTGTGACTTTGACAAGCCGTAAGTGTTGACGTTTACAAAAAACGTATAAATTTTCAAATACAGAATGATTTCATGATAATTGACTATAATTAAAATATACATGCCATAGATAGAATATAAATCAGGTATGTGTCAGCCTACAAAATTCGAATATATATTCATATTTAAAACTTTTGTGAGGTAACATGTTACCTGGTCATGGGTTGATTACACCTTGTTATCTCCAGCTGAGTGAGGACAAGAGGGACTGAGGGTTATTTATGAAGAAGCTTGAATAATGAGGAATATCTTTATGACCCACTGAATAATATTTAGGTACCCCAAAAATTTTCATTTGTTGCGTAAGTTGTTCCGCTTTTGGATTACTTGGTATAAAGCCCTGACACGCAAACCCGTGTTCTACTTCCAGCTCTCGAAAAAATATAGTTCACTTTGGAATACTTGCTTCCTTGCTAAGAGAGAACTAGAAGATTCATATTTGTCCATACTTCCTTAGACGCCTTCATCATTAAGATTTATAAACGAAATTAGTGTTGATATAGACTAAGTTGATGTCACAGCCCTATTTCAAAATTTGACAGTAGACATTTTATAAATGACAATAGACATTTTATAAATGACAGTTGACATTTTGTATATGACAGTTGACACTTGGTCTATGTAAAACTGTGAATGTGAATCGTAATCTTACCTCCTGTTCTTTTTAATTTTAGCGCATGCATACAATTAAGTTAGCTAACGAGCGCAGAGTATTAATCAACCCAATTGCGCAGGGCTCATCTCTATAACAGCGTGGATATTACGCATTTATATTACGGATAATTTCATGTCAATTATGTCAGTGATTTAGCCGTAAATGCATAACATACAACCACGTCTTGTATACAACTTTGGATCCTGTATCTCGATGATATTCAGTAGTTTTATTTACAATAAAATGTTCGGATAACGTCAATTAGAGTGACATGTGTTTGTTGATGTGATTTACAGTCGGTCTGTCTGTACGTAACGAAGGCTTGTCTTTATATATATGTGCCTATTATATACAGTGGACCCTTTAACCTCAGTTGGCACGTTGGTTACCTCCCTCGTACTTTTGATTTCGGGTGACACAGTTTTTTCGAGTAGACGAGTATATTTATTTTAGACGTTTATCGCAATATTATGTGCCTTACTTGAAAAAAAACAGAGTTTTTAACTTAATAAATACCGTAAAATACATGATCCAAAGTTGTCCGTTTTTTTATAGAACAGGCCAATCTGATGTTAAGTGATATCGAGAGGGGTCGCGAGTGCGTTGCCGGCCTTTTAAAACATGTACGCTCTATTCTTGAAGGCCCCAAAGTGTTCGGAAATACAAATATTTTTAGAATTTGTTTTTATTTTTTTGATACATTATAAAAAACATACAACCCCTAATTTTCACCATTCTATGATCAACCCCTATTTTTTCTATAAATTTAATAGTTATGACTTGAACTCGGAGGTTAATATGTATAGGTACTAAAAAGGTAGGCTAAGTAAAATCACATTAAGGAGAAACGAAGTTTGCGGGGGCAGCTAATTAATATATATTATTGTGGCAATTAAGCTATCTAATTAGTAGAAGAATGTTTAGATTTGTATTTATTTTCATACAATCAAACACCGAATATGCTGCGGCCGAAATATGAAACTTCTGGTTGAATTACAGACAGCTGACCATCATTAATCGGATTTCATCTTGTTTATTTTAGTTCAAATTCACCGCAAAAGTTATATCGGATTTATCATTTGCCGCTGTAATCCTCTCTGATAACCTAATACTTTGTTATGTTTACATCAAACGAATTAACTATTAATATAATTATACCAATAGCTGATTTAGATTTATATAATTGGGGGATTTAATTACCGTTATTATATATCACATTTATCACCATATATTACTGTAGTTACTATGGTATAAAGTAAGCATTGTTCAATTTTGAAAGTTACATAGAAGAAACACTTGTAAAGTTATAATTATGTTTACATATAAAAAGTGTTTTGTTGTTAATAAGAAATAATAAATACGTAGACTAGCAAGTTTAATTTAATTATAATAATAAATAAACAAAGTTTTATTTAACTACGTTAAACTTTTGCGTACTTGAAGATTACGTTTATTAACAATCACACAGATTACTTTAGCGGTACAATCATTTATGGGTTTGAGGCTCAGATATCTGGGTTTGTTCTATTGTTATCTTTTTGACGTGACAACGTCTAATAAAACGATGAACGCCGGCTGCACGCACGAAATAGCACGACCCGTTACACTCATTGTCCTGTTACGCTCACTGTCCCGTTACGCTCATTGTACGCTTGCGCTGCATTTATGTCTCTTCCACTCAAAGATATAAGTATGAAATCATTTCATTAATGTTTTGTTATCGTTTAATTGTTGTTGTCACGTTAAACTATCGTCCGTAAACCGACTTTAGGCGAATGCTACACGCTCGATATTTATCGTGATATTTGGATGTGTAGTACATGCGTATCACGATCCGTGATACGGATCGCTGGATTTCTAGAAATCTAAAAATCCACGATCCGTATCAATTATCGTCGATAAATATCGAGCGTCTAGTCTCTGCTCGATATTTATCGCGTCAGTATTTATTCTGCCAGCGATGGAAGAGGACGCGCATATATGGAGGCGGAATAATATAGAGAATTCATACTTGTATTAGAAACATTACCTATAAGCATAGGCTGATTTACACGTATTAAGTTGCCAAGTCTTAACTAAATTTTAAGTAACCGTTTACACGTAAAAATACTAAATAATTAGTTAAACTCATTTATTCGCTCAAGATGGACGACCACAGAACAAAATATTATAGGATTTTCTCTTCCTGATTGGGGATTTACTGTATTGTATGCTCCAATACATGATTGTGAAGGTTCTGGGGACTCAACGTAATACGTATTTGAAGAAGGCGAAGGAGTAAAACGGCTACTATTATTCATTGGGGAAGCGGTTCTACTACTGTTCATTAATTGTTGTATACGCATATCGGACAAATAGTTTTGGATATGTTTTTGAGCTTCCAGCGCCGAAAGCAAAAGCATAGCTTTGCAATGACTCCGCCAGCTTATGCTTTTCACTTAAATTTAACTAAATTTTGCCTGTCCAAACGTGTCAAGTGATTAGCCACGCCCACCAACTTAACCGAAAAATAGACAAAATTCTATTCTACCTTGTTTAGTTGCAACTAAATTTTAACTTGCAACTTCTTACTAAATTCACTGTTTACAAGGGTTAAGTTACCTACTTAAAATTAAGTTAATATTTAGTAAATTTTTAGTCAACTTAATACGTGTAAATCGGCCATATGGGACACCTCAAATGCAAACTAGGCAAACTACAGAAAATAATTTAAAAAATAACAGATTTGAAACGATCTGGTGCTGCAGCGGAAAATGTTTACAATTCAAAGTCTTGGATATTGATGTATATCAGCATATACTGATAATAATAATAATAATAATGGCAACGCAAGCTTTCTTAATATTGTTACTCATATTGTAACACGAAATGTACGAGTGTACTCAATGAAATTTACCGTCGTACTGACGCGATCCGTATCGAGTGTGTAGTATACTAAAAAAATACAAGATAAATATCACGATAAATATCACGATAATTATCGAGCGTGTAGCATTCGCCTTAGAGACAACCATTTTTATAGACAACTAATCATCCTGTCACATATCGAATTTTAGATCTAAAGATCACGATGTTTCCCTTAACATCATTAACAATATTTTTTTCGAAGGGAATCGAATTTGGAAATCCCGTAAGGCAAGGCGCAATAGAAAAGGGCTGAGATAGGCGAAAATGAAATACAAACAAGTATTATAATACATATTGTTGAACTAAATCTTATATTTAATTAAGGTCCTTGAATACATTTTGTATTTTACTTTTTAACGCAGCTACCTGTCTTTGTATGACAATCAGCAACATAAATAACTCGTTTTCAACTTGTTTTATGCGCCAGCTCATACTTAAATATTCTGTTTTCACATTTGTTTTTTAAAACAAAATCAGGGCTTTTTATCCCAGCCTTCTCTCTATACGAAGCATTTAATTGCTGTCTACTGAATTGACAGTCTAATTAATAAACAAATAGTCTTTTAACATGTAAATACCAATGGCGCTACAACCTTTTTAGGTCTGGGCCACAGATTTCTGTATCTGACTCATGATCATTATATGTCAATCTAATAGGCAAGTAGGTGATCAGCCTCCTGTGCCTGACACAAGCCGTCGAATTTTTAAGTCGTAAGCAAGCCGGTTTCCTCACGATGTTTTCCTCCACCTTCACGAGTGTTAAATGCGCATATAGACAGAAAGTCTATTGATACCGGGGATTGAACCTACGACCTCAGGGATGAGAGTTGCACGCTCAAGCCACTAGGCCAACACTGTAAGTAAAAAATGAAGGACTGTACGTACTGCATTTAAATCCGTTAAAATAAGTTATAATTAAATTTTACAAACTTAATTATAGGAACTTTACGGATGCTATGTTCACTGACAGTGGTTAAGTCATACCTACTCCAGTAGGATACGTCTGACACCCCGTACGTCAAAAATGTTTAAGATTTTGACACACCATACATTGGTAGTTATATGTCACTGTCATTCTTCACATCACATCTGACAATTAAATTACCTCTTAATAGAAATACACATCACTTCTAACCCATTTCAGTACTGTTATCCGTGTGCCAAGCAAATTGTTGTGTGCGACAAGACATTGCTGTCCACCTAAAGTGTAGATATCTTATAGCTAGACAAATTAACTTATGTATAAACACGGTCCAATTCAATTATGCCCGATTAGTTAACGATTGGTATAACCATAGGGCATAGCAGTGACAAACCTTCACGCTTTCGAATGGATGTATTGTGAACTAATTTACTAAACAGCTTATCAGTCTAGTCACATCGTTTGAATATGTGTAAAACAAAATGATCAAATCACAGATTAACAATTCCAACTAGACGTACTCGTCTATGGTTTATAATGAAAATTGAAATATGAACTTTATCTATGATTCCCAGCACACACCGCAGAATTCAAATACATATATCCTTCAAGGGCTGTTACAAAATAGTCCTCGACACACATCAATCCTTTTATCGAAATTCGACTTTCCGTCATCAAATTTCACAAGAGTATTAAATGTCAAAGGCTCTGTTTTGGTAAGTTCCGGTTTTAGTGTAAATAAAGTATTTGCTGCCAAGGCAATTTCTATAGAAATACACTTTTTGTAGACAAACCTACCCCATATCTCTATTTTTCTTAGGTTACACTTGAAACTGACCTCTCTTACACATTGTTTCGCAGAGGTTTCTAAAAAATTTACAATAAGCGTGTTATCATTTGTGCTCAACGTTATAATTAGATTTTTCTCAATTCATAAGATGTTTTTAACCATGTTTTTGCATCTTAAATTATTTTTTGTATGATTCTATTTGTAAGATTTCACAGTCCGTTGGCAGACCGTTTTTTTAATAAATACTGTAGTGTAAACGTAGAAATTGCGAATAGTAGTTTAAATGTGGGCATTACACTATAATATAGTTATTCCGAATATCACTTTTGTTTACAATATTTAGTAGTTTGTAACATGTCATTTTCAACACTATTAAGAAGATTAAATAATGCATTCTCGCATAGAATGAGTGTTTATTAGTACTAATTCGCTTCTTTTATAGTAAATACTCAATTGTTTCGCATCGCAAAACTGTATAAAACTTATTTTTCATAGAATTACGGTTAAAACGATGAGTAACAGTAATAAATATAGGCCTATCCAGTGACCGTGTCTGTTGATAATAGTCGGCAATTAATTAAATGCCTGACCAGTTAATTTACATATTTAAATGGTATAAACAGGAAATGGAGAAGTATTGCCACTTTTATCAGGGTAGGCAACTGAGTTTGATATTTCTATATAATCGTCTCTTAAATTACTTTTGATGCAATAGGAAAATTATTTAAGTTTTAGAAGAGATTGGACTTGTGATTATTAGAGCCTTTTCAAGGCAGTGAATGGGTTGTAAAAATCTTTAGATTTGTGACCTGCTTAATTGAGTGGTATCTATAAATTTCGAAAGATTTACACTTTGCTTGATAATTACTACGATATTTGTGTAATGGCTCAGTCTACCTAATCACTCAATAAATAAGAGTATTTGCAATATACAGAAATAAGACGTGGTAAAAAAATCTAATTAAAATACACTTGCTTGTTAACAAAACTTTTTAATTTTTTTTATTTCATATAAAAACTCTTCGCGTACCATAAAATCCGTATGGGTTTATAGTTCACTTTATGAAGCGTCAACGAAGTTCGTATGAACACAGATGTTTTTTTTATTTAAGGATATTCGCGTTAGTAAACTAATATTAAATATTAATGAAATACTAGGTTATACGACGCTAGCAGCTTAAGACAAAAATGCGGTTTGAATATTTGTTTACATATAGTTGACAACCCTATACGTAATCAATATTAAAACTAGTTTAATGAGAAGACAGTTCTTCTAAACGGGTGTGTATAATTACATTTTTATTTATGTTAGGAATTTGACAGTTCAGATAAAAAAGATTTTATTAGAATTTAATATGACCTTTTTCTAATGAATTCGTATTAATCAGAGAGCAAGTCGTTATCTCCATATAAATTGTAACTGGTCGATGTCTACATATAATATATTAAGTCACACGAGGTACCTAGCATATAATTTTTTTTATAATTATTACTTTTTATATATTGCCGTGATAATGGTGATGGCATATAGTTGTATTTTATTTGATTACTGACGTTCATACGTGTACATAGCAGCCAAGGTCAATATGGCGGCGCCTATAGTTCGCAGCAGCTGACCGTGTAGAGTATAGACTATTATTTAATATGTGTATATAACCTAAATAATTGTTATTATTATGTGTATATAATCTAAATAATTGTTAAGTATTATGTATTTCGTACTCTCTAATACACAGAGTTCAATAAAAATATTAGTTGGAGACTTCTACTTTTATTATTTTCCATTATCATTCCAATTTTCCAGGTATAAAATTAAGATTTATAAAGCGATTTTTATACCCTTAATGGAATATTATTCCAATTTTTTTTAGTTAAATGTCTATAATGTGAAAAAAAGTTTCACTTTTACCGTGGTTTCATAAACCCACACAATCCTTTTTTATATGCACTTAAGTTTTGGAATGCCACCTTAATTTAATTAGAATAAATATAATATATTTATAATAATATATTTTGTTTTAGTGTTGTTTTTTGCTAAAACATGGTCAAATAAATAATAATTTTGATAACACAAATTAACGGACTGTTCGTATAGGTATAGTTATACCAAATGTTTGATAAAGCTGAGTTACTGCCGCTAACAACTTAGCTTGTTATATCGAGAATATTGGTTTAATTACTAAATAGAAGTTTCCTATAGGTACTGTATATTTCTTCAGCTGAATTTGGATTTCGGCTGAAACTTTGCTTACCTCGATATACCTTGATATAGAGATAATACTTAGACTAGTATGAAACCCTTAATTATGTCAAAAAATATAATAATTAAATAAATTGTGGAAATCGGAGGAATTGCGATCGAGAGGCCTGTAAATGAAACTAATAATTCAATTACTCTGTTTAATAATTAAAAATTACTTACATCTATAAACAATTTATTTAAAATAACAGTATTACAGTCTTTGTTATTAATAAAACTATAATTAATACTTTACAATAAATACTCAATTCAATCTGCAATCATTAAATGCAACAATTAATATTTACAACCTTAAATACGTAGACATAAATTCTATTCTCGACGAAAATATTTTTATGGAAAAAGATTTAAAAAAAAATGCGTTCAACGCTTTGAAATAAAAAAGCAAAAAAAAATCTATGGCGTGACAAGCTTTTAATACTAGATTCGTTGACACAAATAGTTCAGAAACGAATCTTGTCGACTTGAAGCCTCTGCCATCACCTATATCTAAATGACAAATGCATCTTAATTTAAGTCGAGAGTAAAAAAATCATATGTCAAAGTGACGTACGCAAATGACAACTGTCAAAGCTCTTGCCTATTCCTAATTTAAATTGTCACGAGAATAGTTTTAGGACCTGTCACTGACATTTCCAAACTTTCAACGTATCACTTGCAGTGCTTCCATACTCGGCTGTATTATAAAACAGGGACAATACAAGGAAAATACCTTAGTATTACAATCGATACATCGCTAAACAAATCTAGAGTACGTAAGGACAAGGTAAAGAAATCATAATCTGTGAAGAGAAAACAATTATTTATTACCTATACAGTATATTTTCGGAAATTGTTATGGCGAATCTTTTATATTTAGAAGCACTGTTCTTTCATAATTGAAATGTCAACGTCTTTCCTATAACTCGCGGTAACACAAAAATCACACAAAAACAATTCACTGGCTTCATCGCTGTGGCACTGTATTGGACGCTTCGTTCGGGGCTTGTTGGCGTTCTGAAAAAATATGTACATGAATGCGCGAAAATAGTTAACTTTTAGGTACCCTTGAAAACTTTGAAAGCTTTATGACTAAATAAACTTATTATTATTTTCGATTGCTTGAAAAATTAACTAATATTGCTTGGAAGTTCGGAACCAAAAACGCTGGACATTTTCAAAGTCAAATGTTATAACGTAATTTTAAATCTGTAAATAAAACATCATCCAGGATCGTTCCAATTTTAAAGCATGATTAATACTATGTAATACTATACTATTAATACTATATAATATAATACTATAATAATAAATGGGAGAATATTAAATGTATTCCAAAAGCATATCCTCAACGAATATCGTCAGATATCAACTTTCATTGCTCAACAGTTCTCTGAGCTCATCGCGAAATACGGATGGATAAAAGCAAATATAAACACATAATAAATACGCCTCAAACTAATATTCAGTTAGGCGGATGAATATTGCGAGTGCTTGCGTCTTGTTTCCAATTTTAGAACACAGTACAACATTCAGTATGCAAGTATTTGAGATAAACAATACCGAATACACATAATGTTTATTTTTGAAGTGAAAACTTCTTTAGCGGTGTTGTACACTTTTTTGGAACGGATAAAAAATGTTAAACTCGCGTCAGGACACGTGCCCTGTTCGAAAATTCGTAAGACGGATGGAGAGTAGACAGCTGGTGCGGCGTATTTAATTTAATATAAATTGTCATGTTTGTGTACGATAGCGCAATAAATAAATATTGTATTCTACCACATCAATGATAGTACTTTATACTGATTATTAAAGCAATTCGTGCAAAATTATTCCCTAACCATTCCAAAATATCAAAAATGCACAACGTTAATATTCAAGTTTTCACTTCTGCCGGCACTCCCGGAGTGCAACCCGTCATTTTTTTTTAAATATTTCTAAATGAAAGGCTAAGAAAAGCGGGGAAAACTCTTAAACAAAGACAACCTCAGCACTTATATATTTTTGCGTTGCCTATATTTGATGAGTGATTTCAATTATAATTGTTATTTCAATAGAAATTAGTATGAAACGTCTTTTATTATGCGTACAGCAATTCCGGAGTTAATTGAACAGTTAAGCGTAAAAATATACTATAATTATAAACAGTGCAGTTAATGTTAGTCTGGTGGTTCAATAAAATCGCGCGTCTTTCTTATTGTTCCGACTGCTCAAGTATTCTGCAGGGCTGTCACATCTAAGTAGGTCAGAGGTTGAAAAATGCAAGTTGTACACGCTTTTATTCAACGACATATTATGCAGTTAGCAGCCCTGACATATTATTATGAGAAATCTCGCAGTTTCTTTTATAGCGCTTGCTTTTATTCGTGACTTCATCTGGTATGAATGAAAAATGACAATGGATTTATCACGCATAGAAAGTTTCAAAACTGTATGGCGTGTGTTAGCAATATCAATATTTGTACCGTCAATTTAAGAGTTGCCACAAGCCTAATTCTAAAGCTAAAGTTCAAATAAAAACGAATAAGAATTTGAAATTAGAATCCTCGAATGTACTTGAAGTTATTCAAGTTTCATTTAAGTTCTGAATTTAGATTTCACTCAGCAATTTTCCCTCGTATTAGAATAAATTAAGGTTTTCGGAATTTTTCTTACTTTCATTTACCTTGGAATAATTTTATACTTCGTAAATAATAAGAAACCGCAATTTATCTGCAGTCCCCTGACGTAGTGTATTACATATCATATATCAAAATACATATATTAACGTACGTACAAGAACAGTACATTTACCATCACCTTTTAACCTGAAGGTCTGAGATCCGATTCTTGGCTATACCGATTCGTTTGGTAGGAATAAGACAACACAGAATGGATCAAGATAAACCTGCTTGCGTTAGAACATCTAAAGGGCCGTTCAAGTATTACGTAACCACTATAGGGAGGTTTTTGATTTTCATATTTGGTGATTACGTCATCAGTAATTATTTATAAATAATATTACCCACACATTGTCCTATATTTAAAAACGAAATGCATTTTCGAGGATTCCTACAAAAATTAATACGTTTAGGTACTATTATTTTTGAAAGCTTTGCTTACTTTTGCTGACAAGAGGGGGAGGGGGGGGATTAATTGCAGTAAATCTGCTTACGTAATACTTGAACGGAACAACACAAATTAGTTACTTCAGTACATTAGCTTCAATGTACCTGATGGGTACGTCAGAAAGCGACATCGTCCGCCGTTACTACATGTGCCCACAGCTAGGACTAACCTTCTGAAAAGGGCTCATGTGATTCGGTGTATTAATTTAGTTCACGAATTACATAGGTTAACGGACCTTTTTCATTGCCCATTGAGTGAACTGGCAAAAGTTCTATTATTTGTTAGTGCCTATAGTTAGTTAATTTCTTGTATTTTTTAAATATGTAATTTTGTTTCTCCTACTTAATTTGTATGTATTTTTTTTGCTTCTTCTTTAAATTTTTATTATTTATTTATTTAGGGCACGAGTGTTTTTTATAAATAAATTAATAGTTAAAAAGCAAAAAGTTTATTCTTACCATTCCCAGTGATTGGCTGTGCTTCATTCATTTGTGTATTATTGTATCTTGCTGTATTATTTTCGGGGTTTAATTGCAGCGATGGTGAGTATCGTTGATAATTCGACACCTCCAGTCGGCATGGATCCAGTTCCGGCATTTTGACCAATTTAAGGGGGTTCCGCTTGATGCTGCTGTATATTGAATTCGGCTGGGGCGTCAGTTGGTGTGGTGGGAGCTACGAAAATAAATATATGTTTAAGTGTTAAGAATTTAGTCTGTTCTGTTCTGTTCTATTTTATTACACTGACTACATATTATAATCTAGTCTGTGTAAAGTTTGAAAATAGAACTTTTGAATCTCTATAAAATTCTCGTGTCGCGGTGTTTATGGTTAAACTCCTCCGAAACGGCTTGACCGATTCTCATGAAATTTGGTGTGCATATGGGGTATAACTAAGAATCGGACAACATATATTTTTCATCCCCCTAAATGTTAAGGGTAGTCCACCCCTAAATTTTTTTAAAAATATTTAGATAAAAAAAAAATTATGATACAGATTTAAAGATACACACAACCACTAGTTTTTATTATAAATTATATACATGGCAAACGTCGTTTGCCGGATCAGCTTGTATTATATAAAATTCTCGGGTCACAATGTTCGTTCTCATACTAATCTGAAACGGCTCGACTGATTGTTATGAAATTTTTTATGCATATTCAGTTAGTCTGAGAATCAGCTACTATCTATCTTTCAAACCCCTAAGTGATAAGGGGGGTCCACCCCAAAATTTTATTTTTATACAAATTTTTTGTTTTTATTTTTTTATGATACAGTATACAAAAATACATACGTCTAATTTTCACCCCTCTACGCTCAACCTATTTTTTATTAGTTATTTTTATTGAACTAAAAAAAATGTTTCCTAGAAATAATATACATGGCAAAACGACGTTTGCCGGGTCAGCTAGTATAATATAAATGTATGTGTAATGTTATGTAACGCTGAATTTGAGCGTAGATAATGACCTAACTTGCCGAGGAAGACGTAGAGCGATCAAGAGGAATGGCAAGTGCTAACCGCCTACGCTGGAACTTAATACAGCTGAACGGTGTTACAGCGTAGTTTTAATATTTAATTTTTTTTTTTAATTTCTTTTGTTTTTTTTACTCCTATTGTAAGTGTTATTTATTCCAATATGTTTAATTTATTATACTTTCGTCTTAGTTGTACCTATATGTAACAATGCAATTGTGTGAGCAGAACAAAGCATAACATTTTCTGTCTCTATCTATACATATTGTGTTGTTTGCCACCACTGTTTGATACAGTGATGGCGGATTTTATACTACGTTATGTTTAACCCGTCTTGATACTCTTCTAAGCTTGTCAATAGTTTTTTTTACCATGACTGTAATATTCATTAGATTTGTATAGGAGCTTTAAATTTTCTCTGAATGTAATTATTAGGGATGCATCGATACGCCTTTTTGCCGATACGATACCGATACCGATACTCTTATAGAAATATCGCCGATTCCGATACCGATACCGATACTAATGCTTATTGAATTCAAATTAAATTAAGGTAAAATATATCAAGTCTGGTTAAAGTTTTTAATATTTATTATAAAATATAAACAGTTACAAACTTTGAATAAGATTAAAGGTTTAGTAAATAAAATTAAGAGTAATAGTTAAATTAAAATAAATAACTGTTAATAATTAAAATTAACATTGATAAGATTTTTGTAATTCTGTATTTTATTTAATTTGGTATTGAAAAAATACTCCGCGCGATAGCACTTAAAAACCAACTAAAGTGTCTAGCGAAATGCAATACGCGGAGACTAAGCGGGTGTGAGGGGCATAGATAGTCCGTGCCTCGTTTCCCACGCCCCAGATCAAACAAGATGCGCTTTTACATTACTTTTTTTAAAGCGCGAAATTTGAAAAGTATCGTTGTATCGGCAATTAAAATATCGCCGATACCGATATATCGGCAAATCCAAAGTATCGCCGATATATCGGTATCGGTATCGGTATCGGATGCATCCCTAGTAATTATACGAAAAAAAAAAATTACAACTTTTAAATTGTTTAAACGATCTATTAATCCCTCTTTCTGCTAGTACAACAAGTATACGAAGCGATAATTCGCTTGAATATTTATTATTCAACTTTCCTTGTACAAACTTTGAAATTCAAACTAAAATACTTTTGAAACTAGATAAACCCGGTTATAAAGTTAGTGAGTTGTGCAATATGAATACCTAATGTCTTTTAACCTTATTTTTACAAGCTCGGTTATGCGCTGGAGTATGTTTTGCTGATAATTTCTGTTATATTCAAGCGCTTTCATGATAGACGCAATTTCATTTTAAGATTTTAATTCCATCTGACGCGGTTTTATTTTATATGCTTTAAGCTTTATACTACTAATATTATATTCTCAGTAGCTACAACCTCTAGGTCTTGGCCTGAGATTCCTGTATATATTTCGTAATTAATTCTTCTTAAAGGCAAGTAGGTGATGTGATCTGTGTCCGATATATACCGATTTTTAGTTTTAATATCCATGACGTGAGGAGGAGAGCAGTGTTGGCCTTGTGGTTACAGCGTGCGACTGTCATACCTGAGGTCATAGGTTCGATCCCCGGCTGCGTACCCATGGACTTTCTTTCTATGTACGCATTTAACATTTGCTCGAACGATCAAGGAAAACATAGTGAGGAAACCGAAATGTCTTAGACCCAAAAAGTCGACGGCGTGTGCCAGGCACTGGAATCTGATCATCTACTTACATATAAAAAATTGATCATGAAACAGATTCAGAAATCTGAGACCAAGACTTAAAAAGGATGTAGCGCCACTGATTTATTTTATACATGACGCGCGAATGTTTAATTCTACTATCATACACATAATACAATCAATTTTGCGAAACATTTGGATTTATAATTTCGTTTTATAATAGCATTATTATTTATTGTAATTATTAATTACTGTAATTGCTTTTGATTTGAATTGACATATTGTTTTTTATATAAAACAGGCGGCTGGTAAGCGCGTTGCCGGCCTTTTTGTTATAACAGCGAATTGAATTAAATGATTTCTTTGGATATGTTAACTAGACAGTGCTGCAGGCTGTATACTGCAGATATAAACATGTACCTGGGAGCATATAAGATATTTTTCGTACAGTACCCGCGGGTGTACGTAGAACTTCATTTTATGCAGATATAGACACTGTATCATGTATTGTAAACTAACTTTACTTAGATATTCCCTTGGTTATTTGCATTTATATGTTCAAGATACTTAAATTGTGATTACAGGGATTTAGTTCATAAATTTGTCCCAACTATTACTAAATAAAAAATAAAAAAATGGGTGCGTGTTCTTATGTGCGCGCGTTAAAGAAGTTATACTCCTTTGGCATTATTAAAAATAGTTTTTGATTGCATGCAAATAATTAATTGCAATTAAATAATCAAAGACTGGAAAAGGAGTCATTATAGTCAATAAAGTTCAGTTTACATTTGAAAAATTAAATAACAATGTATGTGTGTAACATAAATTCTATTATTATTCGAATGTTGTTTTTAAATTATGTCCAATGCCGTAGCATCTTCCGTGGGTAACTTTATTCTGTTAATTTTGTGCGCACGCATCGTAAAATTTCACTCTCATAAATTTTTCATAACGCGCCTAAAGAAGTATAACTTCAAAAATCCCGCGTAAACACTCGATAATGTTAGCATAAAGTAGGATCAAACTACAGATTAAAAATGATAAAGAAAGAAGACTATATGTCATTTTGTACAAGTCTTAAATGATATGTCTTTGATAGGTGAAATAATCTCTGGCTAATAGGCGAAGCGGGAAACAGAAGCTGTTAGAATTATAGTTTCCTGATGCTACTGGTCTAACCGGATATTATAATTATTGAATTTCTCGGTGGATACACGTTTATTTAAGTGGAGTATGAATATTCAAACATAATTACTCACTCTATTTGCCTACATACTGACGTTCTAATGTCTGTATTAATATGATATGAACGTAAAGCGATCTCTTACGACTAAGCCATATTAATAAACAGTTGTTTGTGTTGATTCCTAGTTTGAAATTCGAACTAATAGATCAAGAGCCCAGGACTGCCAGACCTTCGTCATTTTATAAAAGCTGAAAGTTCTTCTGTGCGTGTCCCCTATACAGGTAAGATCGACCAGGGACTATAGAGTTTGGGTAGTGGTTACTTTGGCAGATAACAGGAACCATTAAAACTGCCCGGCTATTGAGGTAACATTTTTTCATAGGTCCCCAAGTAACATATATAAAATTTAGCTATTATACTCTAACGAAAGTATAATTATAATTTATTAAAGTTTAGGGGTGTCTGGCAGGGGGTAGCAACTGTCATAAGTGTCTGGCAATGGATGACGAGATTCCTTAAGTTATCCCTAATAAAATATAAAAAAATTGAGCTTTATACTTTAACGAATTTGAGGTACTATTTTATACACCTTTACTACCTGTTATCTGCCAAAGTAACCACTACCCAAACTCTATAGTCCCTGGTCGTTCTTACCTGTATAGGGGACACGCACAGAAGAACTTTCAGCCTTTCTAAAATGACGAAGGTCTGGCGGTCCTGGGCTCTTAGGATATAATTTCGAATACCAAATTAACTCTGCTACCAAAACGTTATGAAGCGCGAAAAGCCTTAGTGTAAACTGTGACCGCCGTATACTACACTTCAATACGTTTTTGACATCAAGTCATTTCTGAATCACCCTAAGTGGTCGAAATATCTAAGCCTTCCCCTTGAGCGAATCAAAGTCAGTGTTCGATCTTTGACATGAACTAAATCGTTATAATCGTTATTACAAAAATTAAAAATAAGGGGCCTCATAGCCTACCGGTCTTATTAAGTGGCAGCTAGGTGAGGGGTACCGGGTTCGATTCCCGGTTCGAGGGCAAGTTTTAATTTAATTTATATTTGTTCTCGGCCTTTGGGAGGGTTGTGCGGTACCGGGCGAGAGTGCCTAAAACCGTACATGGAGGTCGAATTTCTAAAGACAAGCACGAATTATAAAACATAACTACTTGACGCTGGCTAATGCACAAATCGTGCCAGAGCCATTCCCACAAAAAAAAAATGAAATCAAAAATGGCGGGCTGACTCTATTGAATAAGCTTTTTGGTAAATATTTTTGTACCGCGAAATTTTCTAGATAAAAATATACGTACCTACTCTTGCTTGTAGAAGACAAATAAAAATAATCCTTTAAAGACATGACTTTAAAGAATTATATTTGACAAATTGACCTTTGACCAAGTCACGATAAATATTCATTTACAAGCGGTCAAGTCGGTTCGAAGGACGTGTATTTTAAATATTTTTGGAAATATGGCGAGTTACACAGAATTGGAAATCGGTCCAGTGATTTTTTATAACAAAAATACATAAATTCACTTTATAACATTATTATAAAAATCAAAAACTTTTTGATTATACACGAATATTCAAAGCCAAATAATTTATTTCAATTAGGCCTATTAAAAGGCACTTTTGAAAGTCAAAATTACAAGTTATAAAATATTTAAAGAAATGACTAGTTGACCCTTCAAGCTCGTTTCATATGAAAAAGAATGGACAATAAACTCCATACTTACACTTTTAAATAATTAGTAACGCGTTTTAATCGTTAGTTTGAAATTGCTATCGAATATAAAGACATTATTAGAATGTTGTTGCTTCGCAATGCGTTAACAAGAACCAAGAATAAATGTTAATTATACTATGTGCTCTGTAGCATGGTGCGGGTGACAGTTGCTTAATTTTTCTTTCAATTTGATTTTATTTGTAGACTAGAACACTCTGGCTGGGTTAAATTTAAGCTACTACAGTTATTAATAAATTAATATATTACGAGAAACGTTACTGAAACTGTCACCCGCACTATGCTACTGCGCACATACTATAAAAAATTGTTAAAGACATCGATCTTAAACTTTTTTAAATTTGTTTTAATTTTCTATTGATAAATTTTCAATTATTATTATACATTATTCTACGAAGGTGAATAATATTTTAAATACTGTATATTTGTGTGTTGGAAATAAATAGTAACTATTTTTATACATTTTATTTTCAAACATAAAGTATTAAATACATAAACATAACATTATTACGTTCATTGTCCAGTAAGGAAGAGGTGGGATAGCCTGGCCAAGTAAATATATTACATGAACAGCTGAATTTGAATAAGCTTTGTCGTCGATAACAGAGTTGGATCGGATACCTGTTTTGTAATATATTGATGGTATGGGTAACAAATTTACACGTTGTATCATTAGTCTAAGTAAAGGCAAAATTTGTTCGACGAGTGAAAAATAATTAGTAATGTGTTTCATACACATTACAAATTATTTTTTAAAGTAATAACTTTCCAGTGGCGCTACAACAGTAAATATGTCTAGGCCTCAGATTGCACCCGTTTCTTTGATCATTTTTATCTCATAGACAAGTAGGTGCTCAGCCTTGTGTTTGAGTTTGAGACATGACGGTTTCCTCACTATGTTTGCCTTCACCGTTCCAGCAAGGGCACATAGACAGACTATTCAATTTGTGCACAGCCGTAATTTGAACGCACGACCTCAGGGATGAGGGTACACGCTTAAGCCTAGGCTAACTTTTTAAACTAAATTTAAAATAAATTATTGAATGTACCTTACTTCAACATACTACAAATAAATATTACATCAAAAGTTCAACTCACCAAATTACTTGTGTCCATGGGCAAAGCGTTCTTATACCTCAGCCAGTCTTCATACACCTTATCATGCGGCAATCGATACTCTGTGGGCAAATAACTTAATTCCAACGGCTCTAGACTCAAACTCGGTGTATTTGCATCGATGTTGTATGGATGCACATGATATTGCATGGGCCGAACTACATATTGGTCGCAAATAGGCCGGTCACAGCAATGCCCGTGAGTAAGTAACGGTTGCGCTGTCTCTGTCACGGCGATGTTCTTGGTTTCTATTGGTATTATGTCTGGGTTTGTGTCTGAATGTTTCTCGTCTTTCGCCTCTGATTTGTCTTCGAGGAGATCTTTGGTTGATTCGTCGCGGCCTTTCGCTTTTTCCGGTTTTTCTCCTAAGAAAAAAATTACAACGTATCAAGAAAAAATTAGGTATACCTATATCTAACCAAACAAGAAGTTCCACATGCGTGCAATCATAAATTAAAATTAAAAATAATCATTTATTGATGTAGGTAACCAACGTAATTTTTAAAAATGTATAACTGTCAGTAATTAATTCCTCTAAATTTACATTTACTGCCAGTTCTTAAATCAAGAACGTAGAACGGAGGATAAGAACTGGCAATAAACGCCCCCGTTCTTTTAAATCGCCAAGCTTTTTTTACATAATGTTTGTAACCTCTCACCAATACAATAATTAGAAACAGCCTTTTTAATTCTAAGTAGATTAGTTTAGGAATATGTGTGTGTGTATTAAAAGCACCATTTAGCTATAAACAAAAAAATATAACGAAACTTTAAAATTAAAGTGAATAGAAAGTCCACCATTGCGCCTAAAAGTAATTTTAAAAATATTAAGTTAATAGTTTAGTTATTGCGTTAAGATTTATGTAAATTATCTGTACATAAAAAATCTAATCAGTAATTACGAAAGCAGGTCACAACTTGCCCTAGAAAATGGAAATTACTAAACTTCAATATTCTGGAAAACGCGTCCCATGGGACTGCATTACCATTTTTAGCAAGCTTACATGGTTCATCGGAAAACCGTTAAAGCATTTTATGTAACATTTTTGATAAATAAGCGAATTTTAAAGACTTTGACATATGTTTTTAAGCCCTCCAAAACAAGTGAACTACGAACCGGTGAAAATTACACGTAGAAGCCTCTACTACGGAAATAGTACTATCATTTTTCATCAAAATTGATTATATTTTCACCGATTCTATAGGTTTCAGGCATTGGTTGAAAAGAAACGTTTTGACATATGACACTGGTGGGATAACATTAATTTTTGAAAATCGAAGAATCGTGGCGGTTGACTGTGATTGGCCGACGCTGTTAGCAAAGGGAGCGTTCAAGTATTACGTAACGCAATTTTTGGAGATTATTGACCTCCCCCCCATGTAACTCGCCGTAACGTTATAAAGTTACTATTATGTGGTGTAAGTCGAAAAAAATATTATAGTATAAGATCCCGCTATACAACGACCTTCACCGAGATGCTTATTTAATGAAACTTATTTTATATTTAATTTAATATGTCCAATAAATATAATCCATATGGGTTGCCTAGCAAATTTCAGTCCAGAGTATGTTTAATTAATATTTAAAAAAAATTTTTTTTTTATAATTAGCATGTAGTACATTTTTTGAACTTTTTTCAATCAATATTTTTAATCAGGGTAGTATTATATATGTATCACTATAACCTTCTTTTATACTAAAGATGTATATATACTTTAGTGACACATAAAAAATATACACATAAATAATTAATTGATTAAAAACAACCTAACTTTTGCATATTATATGGGCTTCATACTTTCGATTGGTATAGAATTTATCTAATAATCATACCGGTGAAATGTTTAAAAAAATATTTTTTTTTTAATTAATTCTGGACTGAAATTTGCTAGGCAACCCATATGGATTATATTTATTGACATATTAAATTATATATAAAATAAGTTTCATTAAATAAGCATCTCGGTGAAGGTCGTTGTATAGCGGGATCTTAGACCATTAACAATAACTCGTAATTTAATCCCCGCCCCGCATCGTAACGTTTTACAAAAGCCCCCCCCCCCCCCCCAAATACATTACGTAATACTTGAACGCTCCCCAATCAGAATCAACGCAATGTATGAATTTCAGTGTATTTCATTAAAAAAAAATGTACAAGCAGCGTTTTCATATGCTTTATAAAAAAAACTTTGTTAATAAATAGTAAGCTTTGCCTCACAAAACAATAAAACTTGTGGAACTTACCCCGTCTCGGCTGACAGTGCCGGTAGCACAATGCAAACGTTGCTAATGTGCCGACACAAATAAGTACACTCACAGCGCAGAGCACCGACACAAGCACGGCCGATAGTTGTACACTGACTGACGAAATACCTGTAAATATCTTATATTATTCAATGCAATTAATCAATGGTAATATAACATATACTGTTACAAAAAAACGGGCACCTTATTTCATTTATGTTCTAATGTCGATTTCAGTAAATTAAATTAAATTGTTCTGAAAAACGAATGAACGAACCGGTGAATATGACTGATTATTTGTCATTGATATAATTTTTACCGATTATTGACCGATACCGGGACCAAGTATAGAGAAGGGACAAGTTAAAAGTATCCATAATAACCCCCGAGCATACATGGTAAATGTCATAAAAGTAGATACAGCGAGAGATGTATGTAAGGACTGCTGCAAGTGGAGAACCGTGGCCTCTGCCTACACCTTCGGGGAAAACGCGGAATGATATAAATCAATATTATATGAACGGTGCTACGCTATAGTAATAATAGTTATCTAACTAATGATTTAAATAGGGGGCTTTCGGGTAGTTATTCCATTAATTTAAATTTTCTGTGACTCTCTCCCCCCACTGGTGAGATGTCGTGAGATTTTATTCAACCCCCTCTCCCAACCCCCAATCTCACGTGAGATTTTTCAAAATGTGGGTTTCTTACGTAAACGCGTTGGATTGTTATTGTAAAAAGAAAAAAAAAATTGCTTGCTTGAGTTAGCGGGAAGTTGCAGAGATGGCCATTAGGGTCAACCGTTTTCCTAATTTTTTTTTTCAATCAGAAAAAAAATTCCGTGATATTTGCGGAGACCCCCCCTCTGTCCAACGTAAGATTAAATGAGATTTGACTCGACCCTGTCCCCCCCCCCCCCCCCTAAACACCTCACGTAATTTATGGACGCCCCCTAATATAATAATTAAGTATTAAAGGGAAAATAGCTTTGTATAAAAATGTTTGACAGACCTATACAATAGCTTTCCTAAATAAATACTAAGGATAATATAGATCATTGTTTGCCCAAACCTCACTTCCGCATTGAAGAAATTACATTTGAATAAACATAAATTGGTTAGGCTAAGGGCAGGAAACGATAAATTAGCCAAATGCCAGAATTGGATTAAAATAAAGTGTACCCTGCTTAAATATTAACTCGAATAAACGAAAAGGGTTAGATATAATTTTAATAGAACATTTATGGCACGAACAATACTTTACACAGAATCGTTAAACTTTAAATAGTTTAAATATAGATAGGAATTATTTCAACATTTACTTTAAATTTTTGTATGATTTCGTAGCGCAAACAATACTTTTAATCGTGTTGTTTCTATAAGGGGAAGAACGTGGTTATGCTACGCTTGCCCCTGACAAGGGGAACCTTAAAAATATTCGGCAAATATATAAAGACATTTTTATTCAGACGAAAAAAACTAGAACTTAAACAAGACAAAATAGAGAAATGTAAGTCAAACTAAAACAAATCAACGGGAATATTATATAGCACTGCTAGTTGGTTTATAGATTGAGAGTAAGGTTTGAGAATACCATGAACGAACAATACCTTTAATTGGATAGTAAACGCAACCGAATGCTAACAAAAAAATTTAATACAAAACTGAGTAGCACTTTGCGTGTGCGCGTTTTAACTATCACATCATTACGCAATTGTAATGGGTAGTTATGTCATTAAATTGATAGAAAATTAATGGACATTTCCCCGGCTAATTTTTAATACTAAATTACCAACGCTTGAGTTGAATTTTCAAAAGCATTGCTCACTAAACCATATTCATACCGAATTATAGCACATTAAATTAATTTGTCATTTGAAAATATCGGTTGTCTGTAAAGTAGGTTTACTGACGATAGTTGAACGTGACAACGTCATAAGAAAATACTGATGGAATGGTTGCATTTTTTTCAAAAGAAAATTTTAATTTTATTTGTTTGATAGATATTTTGTATGGATATAGAGTAGGTAAATGGAAATCACAATTGAATTGATTAAGTTTCATTTATTTGTACGCATAAATACAATTATGTCAATTTTTGTGTGCAAGCGAGAGCGCGGAACGAGTGCTCTCGCTTGCACTTCAAGCCTTAAATGGAACGCCTCAGAGGTAACGCCGCATGAGTCATGTTTTTTCGTGCGTGCAGCCGGCTCCATCGAATTATAAGACGTTGTCACGTCAAAAATGTACTGTCATTTGACACCCAAAGCGGTACGAAACATTTCAAATTAATTAAATTATTACTAACCCGTATGCCGCTGCGGATGTTCCAGTAACCCAACAGTGACCGTATGGGGTTCGCTGTGCCCCACTCTGTTATACGCGTAAACTGACACGCGAACAGATTGCGCCCCAGACACGTTGCAGACCCTCCATTGTGCTGCCATGCCCGTCCTGTTCGTTATTAGCGCTCCATTTTCAACGATGAATACCTGCTTACAATTATTAGACTATATAATTCAATATTAAAAGGCCGACAAGGAACTTCCGAGCTCTCCGCGTGTATCATTTAATATCGGGTGAGCCTCCGTTTCATCCGGTTCCATAAAATACGTTTTAAGACAGATTTACATATGTGATATGAGAAAAATATCAAACGATATAAGGCCAAAAACAATGGTTGTAAAGCTTTTTGTTTTTTTAAAGGAGCTATCATGTGTAGATCACTACGCTGTAAAATATTCTATAGGATTCACATTATTAATTATACTATGTATAATATATTATTATACCAGTGTTGTTAGTAGACTAAACCAACTCAACAACAATAACAACTCTTCGTCAACAACTTAACCAAGAACTCTATTGACAAGAACTGTATCAAAACCCGTGATGACTTTATCATGATATTCGACTATCGTATACGACTTGGCGGAGGACTGAATGAAATGAAACATTAAATTATTTATATTAAATTAATTATCCAGTGATTTATAAAGACATCTTTGTAATAGATAAATGCTTGAGTTATTATAATTTTACTCATACTAATTAAGGTATAAATGTGGCCTCGTGACTTCAGCGTGCGACTCTCATCCCTGAGGTCATAGGTTCGATCCCCGGCTGTAGACCAATACTTTATTTGCGCATTTGACATTCGCGTGAACGGTGAAGGAAGTAATCGAGGAAATCGGCTTGCTTTAAGCCCAGAAAGTCGACGGGTGACGGACGACGAGGCACAGGAGGCTGATCACCAACTTGCCTATTAGATCTTGAAACACATACAGAAATCTGAGGCCCAAACAGATTTATATATTTTTACTAGCTGATCCGGCAAACGTCGTTTTGCCATGTTTATCATTTATAATAAATATAGGGGTTGATCGTAGAGGGATGAAAATTAAGGGTTGTATGTATTTTTTATTGCTGTATCATAAAAAAAATTAAATTAAAAATTAAAAAAATATTAGGGGTGGACTGGACTACCCTTAACATTTAGGGGGATGAAAAATAGATGTCCGATTCTCAGACATACCCAATATGTACACAAAATTTCATGAGAATCGGTCAAGCCGTTTCGGAGGAGTTTAACCACAAACACCGCGACACGAGAATTTTATATATTAGATACATTCGGACCGCGGGGAATAGGATTTTTCGTATAAACACTCTAAAAATATTAAAAAAAAAACTAAGTAGGTACGTCTTTCGTGATGTAAAAGTAAGATATAAATGTCTAACAAATTAACCTTTACATAAATTACAATTTAGGATACAATATTTTAAAGTTATAACCATAATGTCTAATTTTTGTAACCTGTCTCAGCGGGGGCGCTTAATAAATTTATGAGTGAACTCACCGCTGACTTCTGTTAAGGTTGACGATATATCTATACTTATATTATAAAGAGGAAACATTTGAGTTTTGACTATATGTTTGTAAAGTTTTTACACAAAAACTACTAGACCGATTTCAAAAATTCTTTCACCATTAGAAAGCTGCATCTTCACTGATTGATATAGGCAAATAACATTTAACAAAAAAATAGGGGTCCCTAATTAAAATGCAATAATATAACCTAAGGTGTGAAAAATTTATGCATAAAAATCTTTCATCGCGCTGTGAACACTATTAATGATAGAACAAGATATGATAACAAAAATATATCTATAGTCAGACTTAGTAGACTCTCCACTAACACGAGAATAGTATCTACGCGAGTGAAACCGCGGGGCATTGCTAGTGGTTAAATATAATGACGGTAAAAGTCAAGCAAAAACTGCTAAACCTAGCGAATAAAACCTATTTTTTTATTTAGTAGCTTAATATAATAGTAAATGTACAGTGTTAATATTGTTATTTATTATAAAATGTTCAGTTTTCAAGTGAGCCGTCGTGTGTCTAGACAATTTATCGTAGTCTAGTTTGTGTCGTTACTCATACTAAAACAGTAGTCATATGTAACGATGTATTTTTAAACTAAAAATCTTATGTTTTTTATATTGTTCGCAAGTTTATCCCTAAAACGTGTCTGTTTGGAATGTTTCATTTATCATTTTTTTACTAAGTTTCAACCATTGTATTTTCCTCCACATTATAATTAATCACTACGAAATCCAGCTTTTATTAAAGACACCCCTTTTTGAGGAAATGTATGTTAAATATAGAAAAACTATATCTCCAAATTGCGAAAGGGAGATACTTAGGCTCAGTTTCTTACAATTTTATTCCGAAAAAAACTTATTAGATATATTTTTGTTGCTTTTCCTTTCTATTCTGTTTCCTTTTTTCATGCGCTTTACCATATTTTAACTATAAAATATATATATTTTAGTGAAGTTCGAGTAATTTAGTATTTGAATAAGGGGAAATAGATACAGAAATAATGACATTGTACTAAAGAAATACGAAAACAAGTCTTTTATGCTATTCACATATTTGACATTAAAATACCAACAACTATGATTAATATCGCTTTTCTGATAATTATCAAGATTTAAACTACTAAATTTTATTAATATATGTAAGGTCTTTTCTTTTTAAACCGTCGCTACGTTGGTCTCTAACACGGCTGAACTCCAAAACATTTGGCAAATATTTCGTGACATTTTGATTAACTCGAAAATATGTTTTACTATTATGAATATATATTTCATCATAAATAGACAAACTAGATAAATCAAATTGAAAATAATTTTGCTACCTGAATCAAATAAAATAAACTTCGAGCTAGACAATATTGTGACTTAAGATACTAAGAGAATATAAGAGAATAAGTAAGAGATGATAATCGTACCTGTAACATGAACTCTTGCGCAAGTCCGCCATCATATCCCGGGTTACACTCGATCAAGAAGCACTCGTGTGTGACATTGCTAATGTCACAACTCTGCACTGCCGATGGTCTGTCTAGGAGGAAAATTGCTTTTTATTTATTTTATTACGGCTCATTGGTCTAGTGGTTAGTACCCCTGACTGCGAATCCATGGGTCCCGGGTTCGATCCCCGGCTGAGACAAACATCGATGTGATGAGCATTTGGTGTTGTGCTTAGGTCTTGGGTGTTTAAATATGTATTTATATGTCTACCTATCTATAATATGTATGTATATCCGTTGCCTAGTACACATAACACAAGCTTCACCAGCTTATCATGGGACTAGGTCAATTGGTGTGAATTGTCCAATCATATATATATAATCATATATATATTACAGCAAAAGCCTAACTTAAAATACTTATACACATTCAACTACTAACAACATATATCACATACATAAAACATAGTTAAAATCAACACATTATGACAAGTTCATACATAGAATATAATAAAACCTTATTTTTAAATAAACAGACTATAGAAAAAATATTTTAAATAATAAAATGTTCTTTTTTTAAATTTAATGAATCAAAAATAAACTACACTGACCGGCAGGTAAAATGTGAAACATACAGGGCTCAGTCTGACGTCCCACCGAGTTAGTTCCGGCGCACTGGACCCATCCATACTCAGATGAGCTGTTCACCCTATAGTCATATGCATCTGTGGAGACTAAAAATTATTAACGTTCTAAATTTAAAATTTAAACGAAGACTGAATAATAAATATAGAACACCAGTGGAGCTCAACATATATCTATCTGTCATTTTAACAGACAAGTAGATGATCAGCCTTTTGTGCCTGACACGGCGTCGATTTTTAGATCTAAGGCATGCCGGTTTCTTCGCGATGTTTTTCTTCACGTACGGTGGAGCCGAGGGCCAACCAAACCGAGCGCGCGTTGATACATAAAGAAAAGTCATTGGTACACGGCCGTGTACCAATATACGAGAGGCGCACCTCCAATATGATAAACAGGTGAATTTGACCTCATTTTTGGTAAGCGGATAAAATGATTATGAAAGTTGGCGTATGGGGACTTTACACGTTCGTTTAATCAAATCGTTTTAGCGTTTTAATTAACTTTTATTGAAATAGTTTCAATTTTATACAAATAACATCGACTAAAAACTTTTAACGGATTAAATGGGATTTTGGAGTAAGTAATGGATTCGCAATATTCAATTTACGTAGGTATGTATTTAGAAAAAAATTGAAAGTTTTAGTTGAAATTGATAAAATAAATATTATGTTTGTCAATTACATAAAATTCATTTTTAGAATAATCGAAAATTAGGGCCCAATAAATACAGAAAAACAAACAAAATTTCAATTTTGTTTTGCTTTTCACAAACACTGAATTGGCACATTATAATGCACTTTACGAAAGTAATGCGCTTTTAATTTTACTATAATAATATTAATTAAAAATTAAAACAAATTTAAAATGTTTGGCCCGTGTGGCAATTTACAATTTATTTTTGTTGGGTCTTTTTACAATTATTCATACATATTATCTGAATCTTGAAAATAATGAAAAATTAACTTGTATAAATTTATTTAAAAAAAAACTTACTTCCATTGCTACTAGTCAACTCCCGCTCAGTGTATGTTGAACTGTTGAACCACCACCTAAACGACGATGGCTAGAAGAAAAATAATGGAACTGTATTTATGGCATAAATTGAATAATACAAACTTCTATACCGATTAGGCAGCAACCAATGTCTATAACACGAGGTACACTTCGGATAAAACTGAACTCTGATCTATAATTCTCAAATCCCGATAGATCTATTATAACTTTAGTCTCGCAAGAATACCTTAGGGAATATTCAAACATCGATTACTTCCAATCTTAGGGCAAACATTGAAATCGAATTAATTCCACCCGGGATTAGAACCCAAGAACTGCGAGCGTGGTTATACTGAGGCTAATGATTCTAAAGCATATTAATGCGATCTTTATCAGAGGCTATACACAGTCGTCATTCAAGGCGACATGTTAAGAATATAAACATTTAATATGACAAGTTAAACATTAGAATTGAGACATAAAAAGTCGGATTTATGGTCTTTTATAGAAATAGTCAAAGATAAGTTCGAAAAAAACGTCTTACCATAGGATTAGCGTCAACGTCACATTTTATGGACATAGTCTCTCCTCGGGCGGCCCGCAGCGCCACGCCGTCCTTTTTTGTGCACACGGGACTGACTATATAAATAATATTAAAATTAACGCTAAATATCGCTTGAGTAAGACAGCAAAACTTTTATAAACACTTGAGAGATCTGTGTGTAATGATTTTTTTAAGAAACAGGAAGCATACCGGCAGGCGGTTCACCTGATGTTAAGTAATAAATAAAAAAAATTTTTTTTTTTTTATTACTTTCGAAAAAGTTGTATAAAAAAATCTATGACTTTTTATTTATTAGACATTTGGGTCTAAGACTTCTAGATGTTAGTTTAAATAACTTATAAATTAACCATATTCATATCTAGAGACCAAATTATTCAAGAATCTACGGTGGTATTATGAAGAGCTTTAAATTAATATTCGTAAACCGTCTTGAAAGCTTTTGAACAAGCTTTATGCTTTCTGGAGTACATTTGCCAAAAGCGACTAAATGCAAGTTAGTAAATTAATCATTTAATAGACTCGCTTAATAATTTTTGAAGTCTTTTCATTTCTATGTTAGTATAATATGGAGGCTAAGTAATGCTTCATTAAATTCCCAGTCTCGTCAAAACATCTGTCTCATAATATTATTTATGTTAAAAATAATTCTGCAAATGATTCAGAAAACTTTTGTTGCTACACTGCAATATTATTAATAATTTTAAGTAAAAATAAAGATAATAACTGGAAAATGCTGATTTGATGTAGCCTTTTTAGAAATACATTCGACTGGCTAGGAATATTTCCTTCAAAAATACGCTATTAAAGTTAATATGAAATAAATCGAGACTTGAATATAAATATTTACAAATTGTGTATTAAGTATATTATTTAGATAATAGTTTTACTGATTTAAATCATATTTTGACATTGCAGGCTAATTTGACTTGGACTCTTGTTGCACATAAAGGAATTATTATTTTACGAATAAATTACATTTAGTTTAAATTTTCTTTGTGTGACAGATAAAAAAATATTTCTCATTAAAATATATTATGTACGAAACGAACTTTTGTGAAAAATTATAATCGGGTATAAACCCATGAGGTCTGAGGGTCTGGTATATTAAAAAAGTCTGTTAGTAGGTTGTACGACCGAATTAAAACCCAAACAGAACGCTATAGATAACGAAAGGCGAAGAGACCGCGCCGCGCTACTTTAAATTCGCGAATGTAGTCCGAAACCAAACATTCAACAAGAAATACATGTGTACCTAGCTTAATTTACATAAATATAGTTTTAAAATTCATCGATATGTATACAATTCAAAGAATAAAGAATAAAGATTTTAAGATTATATAAATATGTTAGTCGATTTTTTTCAAATAAATTCATTAAATGTTAATTATTACCGAAATTATTAGCTAAAAAATATTTTTCTCACAGCTAAATTAAAGATCCGCAAAAATGTGTGTGTGTATACACTGTCACCATAACCTGTATCTTTTTATTATAGCGTAAATGACGAATTAAAACCAATAGATAAAAAAACGTCGGAGAGATCACGCTACTTTCTGTCTAAATTCACGAATATATTCCAAACCAAACATATTTCTTACATGTTATGTACCCTAAATTACAATAATTTACATAAATGTCGTTTTAAAATTTATCGATATTTAATTCAAGAAGCGATCAAGATTATATAAAAAGTAAATTTTCATGAGTTAGCCGTCCTTAAATCGGGTTAATTATTACCGAAGTTGCCAGCACAAAAATGCGTAATATTTCAAATAGCAACACTAACAACGAAACTTGTCGCTAATGGACGCCTGGAATATGAAGTGTGGAAATAGGGCACGAGTTTATACAGGATGTTTGCAAACTAAAATAATTTGTGGAATAGTTTTCGAATTAATTACTTATAACATACCTAGTATCCTAGTAGTATCCTAGTAATGTTGTTAAATGATATTTATACTATTATGATACATTAACGAAATATAATATATGTTCAATTTCTTTGGTTCATACTGTTGAAGATGTTTGAATAAGCAAAATTACTGAACCGATTGAAAAATATTTTACCAGTAGAATCTTACATTATCCTTGATGAACTTTTTTGAAATAATTCTATAGGATATATACAGAATATTTTCAAAGGTTAGGTATATAAACTTCCCTAAACCCTATGTAAAAAAATACGAATAAAAATTCCTATATCATGTACGCTGCAGAAACTATTGACAATAGAGGAAAGTGATGTATTACAGTTTCAAAAAGGAAATCAATATTTACAAAAAAGTTTATGATACCATATATCTAAACAGTTACATGTTTAATCAAATAATTATCCAGCCGTGCAATACCGGGAACACTAGTTATTATTAATATTAACTTTCATAATTATACTAAAGTATTGTAAAACCTAAACTTATGTTTTTAAAACTATGTGTTAAGTTAAAGGTATACTCACAACACTGATCTAACCACATCTTTAATTTAACATTAAATAAATGACTAAATTCTCAATTCATGCTACATGTTATATTTGCATACTAACGGCCTAGTAGTTGTTTCAATTAGTTAAAGACGATTTTTCTTATACAACGAGACAATAATGACACCATCTAGAATTGTGAGGTTTATTTCGTTTGGAGGTAAGGTTTACCCTATACAAGGCAAATAACCAGCTATAAAAGTAAAATTTTCAACATTTTACCATACTTAATATTCTGGTCGTGGCGAGCGTCATGAAAGCTTTTACCAACGCGGGGTGGATTAGTGATCTCATAAATTAAGTTCACGCGTGAACTTGGAAGTTTGATTCACCTAACTTTGATTAAGAGGCGGTTAGCGTAAAATCTTATAAATTTCGTTAGGAATTCTTCAATATTTAATTAAAAACCACATTTCCTAAAACATTTCTTTTTTATGGCTCAAGTATAGGATTTTTTTTTATAATTCGTGCTTGTCTTTAGAAATTCGACAGTGACCTTACCGCACAACCCTCCCAAAGGCCGAGAACAAATTTAAATTAAATTAAAACTTGCCCTCGAACCGGGAATCGAACCCGGTACCCCTCACCTAGCTGCCACTTAATAAGACCGCTAGGTTATAGACCGATAGGCTCCTAAAACATTACAGACGCTTTAAGTTTTCTGTTATAGATATTACTACGAATATATTTTTTCTTTGATACGTCAAACAGTAAGGCGGATCGTGTCGCGTGTCTGTGGTAGGACTAGAATTGTTGACCAATCACAATCTAACGAAACATTTCATCGTTTCGTTTGCGCTCCTTTATACAGTATATACCTATTTATCAGGTCATAAATATTTTATTGTTATAAATACCAGCTGGGTCGCAAGGATTCGATTCTACTTTATAATTTTAATAGATATCGGTTTTAGAGAAAGCATTGTGGGGTGCCTTTCTCGAACCTAATTCGCTGTTTTGCTGATGATTTTTCTTTTTTTTTCTGCTTCAAGTGCCTTATTTCTATAATTTTATTGTATTTTGTTGTGTGCTTGTATTATATTGTACATGTTTTAATTGTATTTTTTAAATTTTAAATTTCTATTTTTTTTTGTGAAACTTATGTTTACGTTTATTGTCACACATTTTAGATGTAAGATTTTGTAAAATAATTAGTAGATTAAGTACTGTGTGTGATGTCGAAACTAAATAAATAAAAAGATACGATTATAAATTCATCCGTCATGATGCTTTTCATCGAGTCTTACTTGCAATAATTTAAAAAGTACATTAAAAATAACACATAAAACTTACATTTAACATCAAGATGTAATGGATCACTACTGCCCTCCCCAAGCGAATTCCGTGCAACACACACATATGCTCCGGCTCGCTGTCTCGAAACACCCTGTAGCACCAAGCTCTGACGAGACACGAGCACTCCACCGCTGCCTTTTACAATCACCCCCTAGATTAAAAAATAATTACCTTATATTAAAACTGTGTTGCCACTGTTCGTTGTAAAATATCGTAAAGTATATGTAAGCCCTCTGGGCTAGTTTGATTGATAACTTTATGATTGCCTTTACGAAACAACTTTTGGTTTAGCAAGAATCAAATAACTTATTCTTAACTAAGTACTCGATATACTTAATGATTGACGGGTTATTATATCAAGCCATAATTAAAAATATCAATTAGTAAAATTTGCGATATTTTTTTACAAATAAATTAAATAAATAAATAAATTCGTAATATCACGACTCATAAATTTTCATACAGTCAAAACAGATCAGACAACCAAGACAAATTATAAAAAAATAACATTTACATTCCTGAACGGCATCCCATACTCACATTATATGTGAAATATACGTGGTCATGATCCGGCCTCGATCGCACGTCACAATCCAGGTACACGTCCGACCCCTCCATTATATTGTCAGGGTCTAAATTGGCACCCAACTTAAGTTTCGGTATGGGTACATCTACGGACAAAAAGTTAGATTAGCAACACAGATAATGAATGCTTTTATTTTTTAATACAGAACTGGACAGACTTTGCCACAATTCCACCTAGTGTTGAGTGAGATACGGCCTCTTGGAGGACACACTTGTCCAGAATAATCCAGCAAATCCAGGGAAGATGGAAGGGGGCAAGAGCCGCCATTGCTGTTTTATAAGAAACGACCAACCAAATCGTGCAGTATGGCACCGGGTTATGTCAACAACGAAAGGGTAAAACTCCATCGTACCTCTAGATGAGCGCTGTTTTATACGTTATGTGTTATTTAGGGAGTTATTAAATGATATTAATTCTGATGTTTTAAAGAAACTTTAAATAACTTGATAAAATGACGCTTAAAAAAGAGTCATGATCGTATCTTTAAATTTTCAAACATAATATTATGTTACATACTGTATCTGCGATTCATTTAAATTTATATTAAATTTATCTATTCTATTCACATTCCTCAAAAAATGGCCCGGCAGTGAGTATAGTAGACCGAGGCGAATCGGATCACTTTTTCTTTGAGGTTGAGTAAATAATACTAAAGTGCTATATAATGCTACTTTTATTGATAAAATCGTAAGAAGTAACAATTACCTATGAAATAAATATTTGAAAACTGAAATCATACATATAATCTCTTAATTAGCTATTAAAAACTAAAAAAAGGAAAATATCCGATTCGCCCCAACATTCGGGGTGAATCGGATCGTGCACAAAATATAACAAAATTTTAAAGTGTAGTGTTAAATAACTTTGGAATCAGTAAAAATATATAATAGTAAGATAAATTTTAATTATTGGCACATAATTCACATATATATTATGGTCCTTTTTTTCTGATAGCTCGTGAACGGTACTGAAAAACTCTTAGCAGCTTTACGCAAGGTCAACTCTTTGTTCTGGACTTAATTTACAGCCTCTTTCATTTTTTCTTGACACCATTCTCCGGTGGTCATGAAATAAATATGAATCGATAACCTCAAACATGTAATAAATCAGTTTAAAAGTATCATCCAATTCGCCCCTAAGGATATGATCCGATTAGCCCCGTAGTTAAGACTTTTGAAATAAATATTTTAGACGTTAACCTCTAAGATTATACTTAAAAGCGAATTGGTTCTTCAATATTAACACCTTACTTAACAATATAAACCAATGTAGTTAAATTTTAAGACAAATCCGTCATATGACACAAAGAAATCGTAAGTACGTAACCTTAGATGAGCGCCAAATTGCGACACACACAAAAAACTGAGTGGCCGACGAGCGGCATTGCCACTGATCCAAAAGCCCAATCGAAATACTGCTTATGTCGGGAGGTGCTCAGTAAATGGAGAGACACAAAACGCCGGTTGAGTGCGTTCTATGTGAATGTGATATTTGAATTATCAACACATTTCTTATTTTGATCCGATTCGCCCTGTGATCCGATTCGCCTCGGTCTACCCTATAGTTTCTTTCAATAACCGCAATTAACATTTGCTTGTACGATGAAAGAAACTATGTCATGACACCCAAAAACGACGTATCAGGCATATCAGGCATCACATACTTGCCAATAATATAAAAATTATTAATTAAGAAATTCAAGGTAAAAACTTGGATTTAAATCGATTTATAATTTAAATGGAAATAGCAATTTCCGTTTACAAGCTTATGCAATATATTTTATTTTTCTATCACAGATTTATTTCGAAGCTATACAAAGGAGAAATTGAATGAGGTTTTATATGGTTTTAGCCTTAGTAAAAACAGAATAAAATTAATTAAGTCGTTAGTGTTACTATTGTTTGTAGTAACAAAAGCTTTTTATTTCGAGTTTATAGTTGAGACGTTAAGTAATAAATATTTTAAATAGAAACAAAAAATCTAATTGTTAAGTACTGAAACAAAGGTGCCTGGTGCATGAAGGCATAAGTAATTTTTAATAAACTAGTTATTTAAAATGTTAATCAAAATCAAAATACGTTTATTCAATTTAGATGCTTCTTAGAGCATGCTTATGAATGCCAACAACGTTTACAAAATTCACGAAAGAGCAAGACTACGCCATCCGTTCGCAAAACTACCAGGAGGCCTTGTTCTTAAAAGAACGGGCAAGAAACTCAGCAAGTTTTACCCTCCCTCTACATTACAATTATTCAAAGGAAAATGTCATAAACCACAACGTCATTATGGCCGATTTACATTATCTTAGTGTTTAGGAGAGTGCTTTAGTACAACTTGAAAGGCAAGTTCTTAAGCGTAGCGTTTACTAAAGCAAGTAGCGTTTACATGTTTCAACTAAAGTACTATCCTAAAGCACTCTCCTAAACACTAAGATAATGTAAATCGGCCTTTAAAGTTACATAAGTAAAAAAAAATAAAAAATCTGCTCTGTGATTTACCACATTCACCATTACACACATATTCACAATACTTAATAACATTTAAGACTCTGCCTTCATCACATCGTTTTAATTACATCATTCAAATCCTACCAAAGAGTTCTCTGTATAATGCCTTTGTGAACTGACTGACAAAGACATGTATGACACAAACGCCTAAATTCTGTACAATTTCGCTTAAATCACTTTAGTTTTGCCGGGAATTCGTCGACGTACACAGACTATATAATTGCTACAAATTTAATAGACAATATTTACCAATTTTATCTAAAACCGATAACACTTAGTCTTGATTCAGATTTCTTTTACGTGATAATTAATATTTATATGTCAGCTTTTAGTTAAACGTTTGAAGGACTCAAGTCTTTTCTTAATCGGTAAATATTTCTGTTAAAATCTTTAAAAAGTTGTAAACTTATTATTGTATGAAATTTATTTCGGATATCTCCTTGAAAGAATTTTCAATCTAGTCTCAAGTCATTTTAAGGTACTATAAAAACAAAAGCATCACTTAACAGCGCAAGAGGAATTTAATTAAATCAAAATCAGGTCAACTGTTTTAAGATGAGCGCTTTCTTAGTTGAGAACAGAAATAATTAGACATAGTAAGCAGTTTTTGGAATTTTGAAAGAACGCATGAACTGTGTTTTGTGTTCAATTAAAAAAAAAAATATGCTGTAATATACAGGATGGATGTATTAATACGATTGATATGTATATTATTGATATATATACACTACCTGAACAGGGTTTAAATAAATCGAGCAGCATCGTACAACATATATTATATTAAATATGTTGGAAATATAGCATATGCTGCTACTCGGAAAATATTTAGCATTATGAAAATTATATACTGTGTAATTCCTTTTCTGTGTAAATCCTTTTTATAATATAAGTATAAATAAAATTAAAATCGAAATATTAATTTTACAGCATCTTCTCTATTGAACTTTGCAAATTTTCTCTAACTTTCAAAACCCTTTCAAGGATTCTTCTAAAAACACAAGACTCTTTATTACACTTACGTACTCATAAATTAATTTAGTTTGTTGTTTTTACTTCAGAACTTTAATCATTACTTATTTGTTACAAACTTAATACTTTATACTAAATAGTCGAACAGTCCTGGTTCTGTCTATAAAACGATATAAACCTCAAAACCTACGGATTACGATTTATTTTATTAATTGAAAAAGATTTACAGCTTAAAACTAACTTACTAAATATAACTTTTATATGTTATAATATTTATGTAAAGTTTAAAAAATAAAAAAAATCAGTGGCGCTACAACCTCTTTAGGTCTTGGCCTCACATTTCTGAATCTGTTTCATGATCTATTTAAAATCTAATAGGCAAGTAGGTGATCAGCCTCCAGTTCCTGACACACGCCGTCGACTTTTTGGGTCTAAGACATGTCGGTTTCCTCACGATGTTTTCCTGCACCGTTCGAGCAAATGTTAAATTCTCACATAGAAAGAAAGTCCATTGGTGCACAGCCGGGGATCGAACCTACGACCTCAGGTATGAGAGTAGCATGCTGAAGCCACTAGGCCAACACTGCTCAATATAAAGTTTAGTTCTATATATATAAAGTTTGTAAGGTATATTCAGAAATATGTGTTTTAAGTTAGTCAACACAACACATCATTTAAAAAATTATACAGTATAATTATTGATATACAATATCAATATCAAAGTAAAATCTAAAATATACGTAGAAAATTTTAATGATACACTTACGAACATTTTTATGACCAATTAGTTGTACAGATCGCATTTCAATAGAAATTTTGATACCACAAGACGTTTGAAGGTCAATATTCCAATTAAAATCCAATTGAGGAAATACACAAATTGGCTCTATATTTGAAAGACTCGTTTGAAGTGTTACTGAATTTCAAGAATTTTCATTGTTCTTTTTGAATGTTATTATTTAGATGTTTTTTTTTTAAGATTAACTTTTTCCTTTTCAATTATAAATGACCTGCGTCTTGTGTGTGCATGGATATATCGTAAATATAAAAAATAGAAATGAGAGGGTAGATTCAAAATTATTTGAAAGGTTTTTGGTGTACCTTTATTAATACAAGATTTTTTTTTCAGAAATGAAACTCAGACTTTGATTTTGACTAAGTATGCTGACTTACGTTGTATCTCCATCTTCCATCCATCTTCTCGAACGGAATGCTTTAGGTTCTGCTGAACAGATCTGCATGAGATTATTCGTCCCGAATCTTCGACTGTCGGTATTATGCTCAAGATACTACTTGTCACGTTGCCATCGGGTGATATCTAGAAAAGAACTCGAATTACGATATGGGTTTACATGACTTTGTGGTTGAATACACTTTGTTTTCTTGAAAAAATATATATGCCAGGAAATGTTATGATGTTATGATCGAGTCAATTGACCGTTGATCTTTATTGCAGATTTGGTTAATGAGTTAGATTTCTTCTACTTTAAAGAATTATTTATTTTGATTAGATTTGGTTTGTTATTATTTAATTGTATTATAGTTTAAAATCATATCTTAACGAATAAAAGTACGAATATTGTATGAATATCGGTCGAGGCGCCATCTTGATTTTGGACAGTGCGTTCAGAAAACGGAAGACAGTTCTCATATTCAGTGGAGCGTTGTGATGATGAGACGTTAGACTGGGGCTAGTAGCTTGTGATTAAAATCGGTGCCCTGAACCAGCTGCTTGTATTTTGTGCTAGCACTAAATCCGAATAATGATGTCAATATTGATGGAGTGATGATATTTTTCGGATATATTTTTTGGGATTTCGGGCCGGAGAGTCAGTGGTGAGACTGGTCAAGGATCCTTCCTTTAGGCTGCAGGAATAGTACACCATCCCTCCTCCACACGTGACTTATACAATACACATAGAGTCCGCGCCACCACTGAATGGCGATAGACGCGGCGCTAGCGAGTAGCGCAGCGTAGTAATATGTTGCTAGTGCTAGGTGCAAGGCTATTTTACCCCAACGAAACATAAATTAATATGAAATTCGCGAACTACTCTCCAAGATTTGCTTCTAATGTTTTAGCTTAAAACGAATAAAATAATATTTCATTGTAACGACAAATTTAGTTCCCAGGGTTCCCATCGACAATGAGTGGTGGCGCGGACTCTATCTAATAATAAGTAACAATACGAACTGACTTATCGCAGTAATCTCTTTTCTATAGATAAATAAGCTGTCAAGTCAATAGTTGCGTGTGTTCTCTGATAGATTTTGCATTTTTATTAAAATTTGGCATACGATAGCTTTGTCATGGCGTGGACTGAACACAATAAACAAAGCAAATCTAATCGTTGTTTCCCCTCTACTAGCTTTAGAACCAGAACAGAATATTAATTTAAAAACGTTTCAAACACAATATCTGAAAATTCATGAAATTAGCTTCCACATCGAAAAATCGCTAGTGTAAATAAAATCCTTGGAGGTTTCATTAAAATGCGATTGATGCGCTGGGTGTACACAGGCGATCAATCTTGTGTGTCCAGTTACTTTGAGATTAAGATTAAATACACGTTATTCCAGGGTAGGCTATTAAGGATTAAGGTCTCTTTCTATTTCTAGAATACAGTTTAAAACAAGGAAACGTAGCGCCTCATTTTGATTCGTCAATTGTATTTCTAGACCAATCACAATTAAGCGACGTGATCTATAGTCACTTTTTTGTGTATTTCATTCAAAGTTACGCTATTTAATATTTTTATAGAAAGGGTCTTGAACGAAAATATGTTTGGTTTTGAAAAATCTGAGATAGTCTGAGTACAAAGAGAACCGTCGAGATGTGAGGTCTAACAGTGCTAAATTACATTATTTCTTATGTTGACTACACTGTTACGATAATAATAATATTAATCTATGTAAAGCACACAGTCATAAGTTCATATGGTTATTATTGTGTTAGTTACAATATTGTTCTAAATATGATATACATAGTAGGTTAGCTTTAAAGTATATTCAATCATACAATTTATTATGAAATTACTCCCGCAGACATAGGTAGATAATCATCTTGATACATTATATGTATATATAGAAAAAAAATTCACATATAATTATCAAATCAATGTATACAAAATATTGTAAAAACTACTTTAAAAGAGTAAGTATGGAGTTTCTTGCTCATTCTGCACCATAAGGTAGTTTACCTTTTTGAAGGGGCAACTAGAGTATTTTTTTATATTATTAACTTCAAAAGTGCCTTATAAATAGACCTAATTGAAATAAATGATTTCACTTTGACTTTGAAATGAAATATTAAAAGTATATATATAACTGTTGTAGATAAATTACGCGTAGCAAATAAGAATTATATGGGCGCCGATGTTCTTTCCGCATAGACTCTAGCAATGGAGTTGTGAGGTCAAATGTAGGATTAATTGTATGGCGAGGATGATTTTAATAATTATTTCAAGTTTCAGGCCAAAGGTCAAATTACAGGTAGACTCTAGTAGTAGCGAAAAAATGAATGTATTACACATATAGTTAATATGAATAATTTATTGTTTATTTTACATACATAGAAGTTAACATTAGTAACCACTTGTTAAGATATATTTTTAATAAATGTATGTTAGCCGTAGGACTTTATATAAGGGTATATATGTATTTGCCCAGAGGTACTAATCAAAATTACTCATTATTATACGGCAATCATAAAATCGTTAATAAAAGGTTTGAGAGGTCAACTGTATATAAATAAGTTATTAGTTATTTTTGATTATTAACTCGAAATAATATTAATTATTAGTCAAATAAAACCTGATTTTTATTTTAAATTTTTATCGGCGAATCGCTTAATTAGTTATTCATTATCATAAATAATAATATTAATTAGGGTTTTTATGTTTTTCCAAATATCCAATCAGATCGTGCTCTTTTATTATATGTAAATAATTTTAAATACTTATTTAATGAATATCATTAATATCGAAGCTTGTTTATCGAACTTTATATAAGTTAAGATAGCATAAGGTTACACCCGGCCACATAGCAGTAACCTTCTGCCAACATAAATAAAAAAAAACTTTAACCTTAAAGAACTGGGTGTGGTCCTTTGACCTCAGAAAGCATATCTTGGCTAGGTCTTGGACGGTGTTTGTAATAAAACTCATCCGAAATGGATCGACCGATATTCGTGAAATTTTGTGTGCCGATATGGTTAGGTCTGCGAATCGGACAACATTTTTTTTCATCCCCCTAAATGTTAAAGGGGTCCACCCCTAAATTGTTTTTAGATAAAAATTTTTGGTTGTATTTTTTAATTTTCAATATTTTAATTTTTAAAATTTATATCCTTAAATTTCACCCCTATACGATCAACCCCTATTTTTTATTTTAGTAGATAGTTATTTTTATTGAAATAAAAAAAAATCCTAGAAATAATATACATGGCAACACGTTTGCCGGGTCAGCTAGTTTCCATATAAGAACGTTAGTATATATATAAATACTATGCAAACATAGTCACATAATATGTTAATAGCGACTATTTAAAATGTACAACATATAAAACAGCCACACATTAATCTTAGCTCAAATTTCCAGCACTTTCCACGTTTTCATCGTCTCAAAGTGGCATAGAAAAACTGCCCTTTTTCTCAAGTCTTAATAGTAATTTAGAGCTTAGCGAAGAAAATAATCTAGATTTCAGTGGTAAAATCTAGGTCAAGTCTGCTTAGAGTGAGGCCAGCTCAAAAATAGCTTTTATAGTATTATACAATGAAAATGCATAATTCTGTAGGGCAAATGATTTTGTTTACGACATTCAAATTTTTATTAAGGTCTGCAATAAAAGATGTGTATGTTTTATAGCGGGCGAATTATATGGGGCTGAGTGTGCTTCGTGAGTTTTTACTATTCCCCGTTAATTTTTGTTACTGTCACACATAACATTTTATTGAAGTAAAAAAAATCAAAAGATATGTTTGAACAATACTAATTTACGTTGCACATTTTTATATAGCCTATAGGTACCTACCACTAAAAGAATACTAGTTAGGTAGTATAGAATTAATTAGGAATAATTATTGAGGTCTGATTTATGAGTAATACGATACCTAGTCTGATTAATAATAAATATGATAAAAAAAGTTGCCTGATTATAAGTTTTAAGAACAATCTTAAATAAAAGTTGATATTTTAAATTGTATTCTTTGTTTTATTGCTTCTAATTATCTCCCCTGTCAAATACGTATCTACCCTGATCTTCATGTCTCTACCCTGCCTGATGTATTTACCCTGGCCCTCTAAAAAGTGACAAAATATGTTTTAAGTAACTTGCCCTTCCGTGAGTAGATACATAAACGGGCCAAAAGTTTTTTTCCTTAGCCGTCTCCTTCATAGACGAAAAACCTTTTATTAAAGAACTACCCTTATATAGCCTATAGGTACTACCATAGGTATAGGTGTCATTATAGTTTAAATATTGTGTACGAATGCACATAATAATTATTCAGGGTTTTATGCATATCTCTACTAAATTAATGATTTTTAATTATTAACACAAAATTGTATTATTGATTTTTAAAACACAATACAATAAAGATTTTATTTTAAAGTGTTTATATAACTCAACGACGCATTCTCTACGTTTGTTAATTTTATACTTTGTTAGTAATTTTTGTAATTTTACCTTTTCCCGAATTGTATGGAGTCTAGTAGCTCCCTTCCACCATGATATTGTAGGGTGAGGACGAGCGCCAACTGCTTGACATATTATTTCCACCGCTCTTCCCGCTACCAGCGGTCTGGCACCACCAATTATACGCACCCATAGAGGATATACTGCAAGAAAATAACGAAATAAACTTATATCAGAGAACCAAAAGCTTAAAAACATTTCATATTTTTGTACTACAGCTTCATTAAACATTAAAGAATCTTAATTAATAAAAAAACATCTACCCTTTACTGGCAACCGTAATGGTATTATTTGTAGTTATGTAAATATTGATACTTTTGATCAGTTTTTGTCATTTATGTTAATTAATTAAATATACCCTAAGCATTATGTTTGTGCACGCCGCATCTTTAATCGTAACACATTCATTATAGTTTGTGTAAATTAAAATAAATAACGATTTCATTAAAAATATCAAAACTTGTATAATGTATATAGTATACATTATACAAGTATATAGGAATGTATATGTATAAATATATAGGAAATATTAAATGTGCAATGTAATCCGTTATAATCCATATTTAATTATATTCAAGATAGACTTACGATTCATATCAATAGTGATGTTTTCCGACAGCGGTGATATCGAAGGGTCAGTGACAGCCTGTTTATAAAAAGTAGATAAAGATTTATAGAAATACTTTAATAATTGTCGAATCATTGCTTTATTAGACGAATTCCTCTCGAAAGAAATGATTTGGTTGGAACAGAGTTATAATAACCACAGAAATAAAAAAGTGATAGCAATGTTACTTGTAGGCAATCTCTTAATGTTTGCCTACAAGTAACATTGCCATACTAAGCTAGGCTTAGCTTATCTGAAATTCACAGTGCATCGTAGCATCTGCAGGGCTTATTTCGCATTTTTGTTATGTTTTGTAACGTAATTATTGTTCGACAGTAATCTTGATACTTATTATGAAAAAAGTTTTTGTGAATAAATGAAAAACCGCGTAGCAAGAATTATATTAGTTATAACTGCTACGCCGGTTTTCTTTCTTCTCAATAATTTCTGAATTTTACAAATAGAATTTCAAAACATGCTAATCTTAATTATATACAATACATTTGTATATTTCGTGATCATTTGTTTTTTCTTATAGTCAAGTAGGTGATCAGACTAATGTGCCTGACACACGCCATCAAATTTTAGGGTCTAAGGCAGCTGGTCCAGTCGCACGCTGAAGACTGTATGCCAACTCTGTTCTATATATATATATAGTGTATATACGTATGTATATGTGTAGATTGTAGAGATTTTTAAAAATAAAATTTATATTGGTAAGAAGGAAAAGTACTAGTCCTTCTGAACTTTATGAATTCTTTTAACTTTTGACTTGTGTGACCCTAAATTAATTTGACATTTATTTACTTCAGTGAGTAGTTGTTGCTTTCAGTTTCGGATCTTGTCTGTACCTAAGATACTAGAAAGGGCAAACGTTTGACCTTGTCGCAATGGGGTGTCTTATAGGGTTCGTTTCAAGCTTATTAAAATGACGCGTAGAACTATTTTAACATAGGAAAAGCGACGTTTACAGAAGTGCATAAGGCTTATAATTCTTTGTGCGTTTTGTTAAAATGGGTACGAGTGTTGCACGTTTTTAGAAATGAGCTGAGGAGCACGAACTTCATAGTTTCATTTTGTCTATGCATACGCTAGTATATTTTGCTATAATATCAGTTTTTGACAGCTCGAACAAATCGAATTTCCATACAATTTGTAGTATAGTATTTTATTCGAACAATTCATTTGTCAAAATCTGTTTTGTTTTACGATACCAATTTCTAGTGAAAACTTTTTTGATTGTGTTTGTTTTAGATGTGTTTTCTTCTATAGTTTAATAAATTATAACTTGTTTTTCTTTTGTCGTACATTTGTGATGTGTATTTTGGAATAAATAAATGTATTAATTACTTAGCTATGGATAAGTAGTATAAAAACCGTTTAGTTGGTTGGTTTTAAATTGGCACATTTTTGGTACATTTCTCAACTCTGCGACAGCGCGTTCGAATCACGCCTGTGCTGCAATGGAGGTTTCTATGTGATGTTCGTATGGTGAAGGAAATTGTTTTGTTTTGTTTTTTTTTTTTGTTTTTCATTGTTTGGCAAACCTAAGACCCAAAAGTTTGACGACTCGGCAGGCATAGAAGGCTGATCACCTCTTTGCCTATTAAAAATGATCACCAAACGTATACAAAAGTCTGTGGATAAGACTTTTGACGTTTTTTTTATACAATCAAGTTTACGAATTGAACTTACCTGGCAAGTGAGAGTTGCAGGATACAAATCTCTCTGTAGTGTGAAAGAGACGGACGCCCTCGACTCAGAGTTGGCTAAGAGTGCGTGTGACTGCCACCACGATACTCTAGCTGCGGGGCGACCTATGAACAAACACCAAGGACTGTAATTTACAGATAACTGATGTTTCATGTCATTGTTATTGGTTTAAATTCTATGATTTGAATGTATCAAAGATAAAAATGGCGCCAAATTAAGTTTACAGAGTGTTTTATGCAATGAATTGTGAATGTTAAAAAAATAGTTGTAATTTTTACAAAACTCTTAAAGTAGTAGACGTAACTATTGTTGTTTTTCAACACGAAAATTATACTATATTTGAATTTAACTATGTTTTAAATTCAGTAATAACTTTTTTCTGCCATGCCCTTAGTCTTTTTACAAATTCTTATACATAATTATTAATGTTAGAAAATTGGATTGTTCAGTTAAAAAACTTATTTTTTAAGTTTTAGGAAGAAATTACTGGCAAATTGTAAACGAACAAAATTACATTTTCAAAACATACAATTAAAAACTGAAATTCGAATTCCAAATAATTTAAATAAAATTTCGAAAAGCCGATGTGGGGCGCCAAATTGGAAACCACTTCTTCTTAAGTGCATCAAATTTAAACTTTATACACATTGTTACAAAAAGTTAATAGGTATGCATTTTGTCTAGTTATTTCAACACCTACAAGAAATACATGCACACATACGCACAAGTACGGGCGGACAGTAAATATCTCCATTTACACCGTATTAACATAAGCACTGGTCTGTTCTTTTTCATAAAGTATACCCATAGCGGAAATAGAATGTGAACAAAAGAGACAAAATAGTACATTAAAATTTTGCAATAGCTTTTTCTTAAATAAGGGTGTACAAGAAATTCCTAGAAATTTCCTTCACTATAGTATGTGTGCTGTAGCATAGTGACAGTTGACAGTTGCAGATGACAGTTGCTTAGTTTTTCATTTCACTCTTGAAATGAAATAAAATCCAATTGAAAGCTACAGCGCACATACTATAGTCTATCTCAATATAACTCACCACCAATAGCCACGCAAGTAAGATTGACTCTTGTCCCTTCATCGAAAGGCCCCATTGCCCCACCACGGAACTCTTCTCCATCTTGGTCCAGTATCACTAGCCGTTCCGGAGGTACTGTTGAATAATTGTTTTCAACAATTTAAAGTAAAATTACAAGTACAATTAAAATTGAGAAATAAATTTCTTCAGGGAAAAAATCTTTTTCAAGAGATTATTAGATTTCGTCAAGTTTCAGCGTGAAAGTACAATTTATATTTACTGTATTTAATTGAATCGACAAAAAATCTAAATCATCATAATTTTTACAGACGCAATAGAGAAATAAAATTAAAATTTCGTTTAATTTGGTACAAGGATTGCAACTTCCATTACATACATACAAAATCTATCTCATCTGATGTTAAGTAATACCGCCACCTATGGACCACTCACATTGCCAGGGGGCAAGCAAGTGCTTTCCCGACCCTTAAGGAACTGGTGCGCTCTTTGATTTCTTTGTCCTTTGTTTGAGTCGAATTGGTACGGAAATATTTCAGTGGGCAAAAACTGCCTTAAAAATGCTCATTGTGGAACGATATAGTAAACATATATTATATAGTAAACAAAGGTTCTACTTACTCAATACAGTAAGGTTGAGCCTTGTGTTCTTGGTAGGTGACTTTATGAAGTCAACCCTACATCTATACTGACCGCTGTCTTCAGGCCTGGTGAAAAAAAGTGTTAAGATAAGTAAAATAACCAATACTTCAAATGTAATTTAAATCTACTTTTTAACGCTTCACTAAGCCGTCGTGTAATTGCAATAACGCACACACACCACTACACACTCCCACAGACAGCTCAAGATTTATTCATCATCATCATTGTTCTCATCTATATGTAAAGAACCATGCAGTCTGAATAAGCAACCGTCGTAGACCGACACGGCTTCCCTCATAAAGGTATGATAAGTATTAAGTCCATAAAATATTTGAAGATGGTATTACGAATTCGAATTGGTACCTATTGTATATAGTATTGTATTTTATTGACATAACCTTTACACATTTAAAGAAAAAAGTTTTTAACAGGATTAAAGTTATGTATTATTATAAATTTACAGTTATATAACATTATTTTAAATTTATCCGACGTTTCGCGTGCTTTACAGCGTGCGTGGTCACGGTGACTGCAGACAAAAGGTGTTGGATATCAAAAAGTATCACAGATGTAGAAAAAGTTGCATTATCTGTATTTATATCCCCGGAGCTGGTATCGACTAACGTCGAAACGTCGGATAAATTTAAAATTATGTTAAATAATTGTAAATTTATAATAATACATAACTTTAATCCGGTTAAAAAGTTTTTTCTTTATACCTATTGTATAATTCGTTTGGTTTAACTAAAATGCACAAAAATTAATAAAAAATCGTTCATCTTTTTGGTATATTTTAAGCTAGTGCTCTTGTGTCTTGTAAATTACTGTGTTGTCACAGTTCATCAGCAGCCAGCTCTGGGAGTAAACTCAGGCACGCTTACCCAACTCTAACGCCCAGTTTCTATATTCAACCCCTACCAGTAGTTAGCTCTAGTTCAGTAGCGCATTATACATGTTATTTAGTATAAAAACAACAGCTGCTATGAGTCGTCTTAGCAACCATTGGTATTTGGCAAATAGAAACCAGATTTTAGTTAGACCGTCTATTTGACACTACAGAGAAAATTGTGTCCATCAATTTATTTCCCACCTGGCACATATCTATGTACTATACAAGAAGAAAAAATGTCAAATAATGTTGATTTCTGTCAGTTCAATTTTAGCGAGCCAAATATAACTTGTTAGTTCGCTCCCAGTTCCCTCCCAGCTGACATTAATCCGGATTTTCCCCTTTTTCGCGAAAGCTCAGTTAAATTTAGGTCAAATGCAGGTTCGTAGATGACAGGTTCTCAAATTTGCGGTTCTAAGAAGTGTCGGTTTCCGTATTATGTTTTCCTTTTGCTCACGAAAGCGGTGATGTTATAATGGACTAAGCGCGGTTCTAAGGTTTACTATTTTGTAAAGAATTTCGTTTGGAAAATACAGAATGTCTAATTCTTTCTAAACTTCCGGTAAGGATCTAAGTTTATCTAACATATAAAATTCTTGTCTCACGGAGTTTGTAATTAAACTCCTCACAAAAAATGGCTTGACCGATTTTCGTGAAATTTTGTGTGCATATCGGTTAGGTCTGCGAATCGGACATCTATTTTTATCCCCCTAAATGTTAAGGGTGGTCCTACATTTTTATTTCTAGGGAGTTATTTTTTTTTATGATACAGCATACAAAAATACATACAACCCTTAATTTTCACCCCTCTACGATCAACCTCAATTTTTTATTATAGTAGATAGTTATTTTTATTGACCTAAAAAAATGTTACCTAGAAAATTATATACATGGCAAAACAAAGTTTGCCGTGTCAGTTAGTTTTATTATAAAACTGCCTGTTGCAGTTTACACTTCTGAAAATTTAGATTTTTTTTTTAACTAGCGTTAAATCAGCGCCCTGTGCCTGACACACGCCGTCGACTGTTTGGGTCTAAGGCAAGCCAGTTTCCTCACGATGTTTCCCTTCACCGTTCGAGCGAATGTTCAATGCGCTCATAGAAAGAAAGTCCATTGGTGCACAGCCGGAGATCGAGCCTACGACCTCAGCGATGAGAGTCGCACGCTGAAGTTACTAGACCAACACATCACTAACGATTAATACTTTATTAATTTATTCACAAAAATATATCCTTACAGTACTAATAAATGTCTAAAACATGAAAAATAATAAAATACATAAGATACACAATATAGCTACCGTGAAATCACTTTGCGAACATATAAAGATGTCGATAGCGTCGTTATTAAAGTATGGGATCAGATCTAATATTGATTTTCGTTTTCATTTGTATAGAGGAAGCACTAGTCTAGTAATAAAATCTTATAATAATCTTTTTTTTCTTTCTTTCTTACTTCTGCCAGGCACTTATTAATATATTCCTGATTTCAGCTGTTAATTCAAGTATTTAAAAAGTAAACAACTCTATTAACTCAATACAATGTTCTAAGATCATAGTTGGTGGCTATTCTTCACAAACTAATAACTAGTAGAAAAAATATTACCTTATCTTAGTAAGTACAAGTAATGCTGGTGTAGTGCTGGTTCGGAAGGAGGCTCTGGAACCGAGAGTAGCTGGATCCGACCAGTGCGTGTCAACGCCATCTCTTGTGTCGAAACTGTAGACAATTATCCTTTAATCGGTTGATCGTTATAAAAACAAGTGCCAAAAATTAAGTCGCAATAACGAAAAATGTGAAATTGTATGATTAGTACAAGCGAGCTGCATTTATAGATTTTCTAAGTTAAATAATAATTTGACCAAAGACAAGATTATTTATCTAACAAAACTTATTTTTGTAACTTACAATAAAACTGATACATTTCCAATTGATACAAAAAAAACAATTGACCGCCAAGATTTACGTTTTGGCACATAAGCGCGCGAAACTGGTGAAATGATTGGAAATTTGACAGCTTGCGACATGACATATGACAACTTAATAAACTGGCACCCGCTAACTCCTTTGAAATTAAAAAGAAATTCTGACAGAAGGTATGTATTAACTAAATATAAGATTCGATGAATGTAGAATTATTACATTGAATGTTAACTTAACAATTTGTTTTATTTATAGCAATTCCCCGAATCAAACATCGTTTTTTTAAATTATTCTATCATTTTGATGCTCTGTTAAAAAGCTACTAAAATAAAAAGATAATTAAAACATGCGTATGACGGCCATAAATCAGGCATCAACGCATTTATTTCAATTACGGATAACATTGTCACCACAGCTATAGGTGGAATCCTATTAAGGTAGATAATAATTACAGGAAGTATCCGAAATGTCACCTCCATGTCATTAAAGGTTATTTTTCCGAGATAATTACATGGAGCGTGATTTTGACTATACTTTTATTTCTACCTGTGTATGTCTCGTTCTTATTCATTAACGCAGACCACGGAATACTAAATAATTTACGCACCGCAAGCGTGCCGCCAGTGTATTTATATTATCATATATCATTTACTTTGCATATATCTTAAATGTCAAAAATGATCAACGCGTCTTTACTATAAAAACCTAAAACTTACTTCTAAAATAGCCTAGTCAATTTATGTCGAAAACCACAAAACCGATAAAGTATCCCAAGTATTTGTCTCAAATAATCGTATTTTTGAACTTTTGAAGTGAAACTTCTTTAAGCACGACTTGGATTTTTTCTGACGGTTACTTCCGTCCGCAAAACTCGTATCGTACAACGATAGCGCGTTTTATAAGTCCGTCAGCGCCATCTAATGGTGCATTATTTGAACTGATTTAAGTCCGTTTCTTGGTAGTGTTTATTTAGGATAGCATTCACTCGTTTTATTTGATACTGATTCTTGTAATTATGTTATTATTAGTTTATTTATATTTAAAATGAAAATCCATGCAAGTAACATGTGAAAGAATTAAAATTCCACTAAAGAGGGAAGGTTCCCATCCTAGCTTGCTTTTCTATTGTTATAGGTACATACGGCCAGCTTTTTCGCGTAATTTCCTATTTTACCATTTTGGAAGAAGTGAATTAAAAATTAATTATCCTAAAAATCTGGTATATTTTATATAAAAATAACAAAGTTGTATTAGAGAATAGCAAAGTGAATAAAAAAAAATTTAAGAGTTATAAAAAAAATATTTTTAATTGCAAAGTTTTTTTGAAAATATAACATAAATTCAATAACAAGGTTATATTGACCAGTGCTGATCAATTCTATATAGACCTTCGTATTTGAATAATCTTTGTAAAGCACATGAATAATAAATATAATTAAATTGTAATATGACATTAATTAAGTTAATATTTAATCATTTCAGTGATATATGCCTTCAACGCCAAAGAAGTTTTACTTCAATCGCGCGTAAAGGTTACACGCACACATTTTTTTTTTTGTTTTCCAATGACAGTTATAGTTTATTAATTGCACATGAATTAGTGTTAATGTTTGTCCAATTAATACTTATAAATGTCCCGCAAGTTAAAACCTAAAAATCGATGTCTAAGAATACTTGACAAACAATTCAAGAATAAATTAATATTCATATCATAAAACACTTTTAGTTCTTCAATTATAATGTTGTTAAGCGCATTCCATTAACCGTGCATTAAGCTCGAGTGTCAATCCGTATCTTGACATGTCAAGCACATCCAGAGTTCTCTTGAGACGTAATTAATACTGATCACAATTTAATTCCAATTTTAACTTCCTGTTATTAATTAAAAGTTTTTAAAGCGCAATTTTGACATTTATATGTACCTTATATATATACGGATTTAATATAGAAGTATTTGTTTAATTTAGAAAATTCGCTGAACTTATTTAGGTAAGTTCTGGTATATTAATCTCGATTATTATATTGCACACTATAAGCAGTATAGGCCGTAAACATGTATTTTATAACAAAATATTATCTATGTTTTCTTATCATACACCCTAGATGGCGCCATAACACAGTTAAAACGCGCTATACAAATACTTTGAGATTAGAATAACAATAGTCCCTGATAGAAGAGCAACTATATGATATGAGTCATTAATAAGGAATTTTTTGATAGTTGGACAATGATTTCATGCGTTGAACCAGCTAAAACAAATTTTTAATTTAATGAAACGTAAATAATTTCTCATAATATAAAATAACCATAAATAATAATTATTGTTATGCCTTAAACAGTAACACTATAACTCATAAGTGATAATATGAGTGTTAGGCAAATATTATAATAATTACTTTTTTCATTAATACTCCATAGATCTACCAGAGACAACGTGTCAACTTAAACAAGTTTCGGCACGATCTAAACACTTATAAGCTATGACAACTACGATCTTCGTGATCTGTGGATTATAAGCATCCACAGAACACAATTATATAGTATTCGCGCCAAGCATAGGAAACAATATTTGACAAGTTATTTTTTTTTATTAAAAGTGAAAATAGCTCATACTGACACAAAACATTAATATTCATATTTTTAAATTTAAATATACTATGTAGATTAAATTGTACAAATTCCATATTTCTACTTATTAGAAGATATATTTATTCATTACTTTTTTGTAGTTATCATTTTAATACTTACGTATACACAGGTGTGTTGTGTCCCTGCTTGTACCAAATGACCAATGCGACGCTGTCATGGGCAATTGCCGGCGTGACGTCACAGGGCAACTCCGCTGCCCGCCCTAGCGCAGCATGTACCGATTCTATGGACGCTGTAAAATGATCAACGGTTTAAACTTCGGTTACCTATATGACCTCATAGCAAGGCGATTTTGTATCTAGAGTGACGCTTGGGCTATCAGGTTCGAAGTCCGGTCAAAGCGCAAATTATTATAAAATTTTGAATTTGCTCTTCACCTCTGGTGGGTTCCGATCAGAGAACCTAAAGCGTTATGACGCGAATTGGTTTTAAAATATATGTATGTATTGTTTGAATCTAGTCTCACAGAAATATATATATATAGAATGTGTTAATAAATTATCCAATAATTAGTCCACACCCACACATCACCATACTTTTTTTTTGTATCGGTTCGCACTTGTGACAAGGGCATTAGTTATAATGCGTCTCCAATAGTTCTACAAAGATCTGTGTCAGTACTCTGTTGTTCTCAATAATAAAACTAACAATGAAGTGAATAAATCAATACAACCTCTTTCAAGGGTTTTACATAGAAACACACGACTGGCTGTCAATATAGATGCTATCCATAGATAACGCAATTTTAAAAACGGTAATTATAGGGTCTATAACAATAATATGTAGATAACCTCTTATTGAGAACTGCAAAATATGGTTTTTTCACTTTAACTGCTGATAACCTTGGGTTGTGGTCTGATTCGCCAACAATGAAGTTTATAAGACTGTTGAATCTTTTAGCGTGGAGTCGTGAATTGCAACTTTCTATAGAGAATATTTGTTACAGTTTTTTAGGTCAATACAACTATAACTATACAAACTTAAATCGGCTGTTATAAGTACAACTATTTAAATAAATCGATAAGTTAGCGTTATTCCTTTGAATTTTAAATTCGGTTAAAAACTGGGTTATAAAGAGCGTAACTGAACCCATAACTTGTGAACTCAATGGATTTTTCTTTATGCGCAATTAATCTGTGCGTAGAGAGAACTGTGGCAGTTATGCGAACGAATATAATAATAAAGTTTATTGGCCTCTTCACAATATTGCATTTTACGGGTTTACAAGCTGCAGATATTGACCATCTTTGTGAGACTGGTGCCTATAATGAAGTCCTGTTATAACAAGTAACAACCAGCCTTCCATCGCGGACAGAAAATATACAATTTCATGACTACATTGTTTAACATAACTAAACTAAAGTAACAAAAAAATGTGGGTGTGTGAAAAAAGTTAAAAGTTTGTCCTGTATCAGGCACAACAAAAAAATATAGTGGCGCTACAACCTGTTTTAGGTCTGGGCCTCAGATTTCTGAATCTGTTTCATGATCATTTTTAAATCTAATAGGTGATCAGTCTCTACTGCCTGACACACGCCGTCGACTTTTTGGATCTAAGACATGTCGGTTCCCTCACGATGTTTTCCTTCACCGTTCTAACGAATGTAAAATACAGAAAGTCAATTGGTGCACAGCCGGGGATCGAACCTACGACCTTACAGATGAAGCCACTTAGCCAACACTGCTCTTGGCCAAGGCATGTGGCATCAGGCACACAAAACACTTATTAATCCTAAAAACGAAACAGAAACACCCCATTGAGCAATGTTTCAAAAAACAACTTCTATACGAAGCGACGCCCATAACTTTAGTTCGAAGAACTATCTCTGACCTAAATCTTTTGCGGCCTATTACGCCCTAAGTATTCTAAATCAACCACAAAAAGGGGCCATATTTCACGCCGTACTGTCAAAGGCCTTTGTGTAACTTTTTGTGAAGTTTTTCCTTTAATAGATATCCAGTTAATTAAGATATCGGAAGAGATTTAAGATTAAATTTAACTGTAGCGGTGTCAGCTGTCGGCGCCATTGAATTAATTCTTTTGGAAATAATTTATCTTTATTCCTTTATAATGGTTTCGCCTAATAATTGAGATTTGGAATTCATATACGGATATCGGATATCGTCATGGAATTTAAAAAAGTGTAACGGTATATCGTTTACATTGGAAAACTAAGTCAATCAGCAATCAGCCTTCCAAATCGAAACAACAACTTCGGACTATCAAAACCTATAATTAATATATTTCTATATATATATAATGAAAATGGTCTTCGTTTGAGGCTCAATCACGCCTAAACCACTGATCGTATCGACATGAAACCATTCGATGCGAAATTTTTCCTAGATGGTTTATGGCTATTTATTTTTCGAATTCTAACGTTCCTTCATTTTTTTATTGCTGTTTTACTTTTATGAACATTTATCCATACGGACTTCACCGCGGAAACATTCGGGGAGACTTCCTAGAACCTCTAAACGTCAACATCTGTTAAAAACTCGATTTTCGAAATATTTCAATTTTCTTAGCGGGAAGTTAAAAAGAAGAATAATAAAAATATGAAAAAAAATTAAATAATGAAACATAAAATTTATTTTAATTCGTCCAGCAAAGCGGGCGCGAAACGGCTAGTATACCTATATAATCAAACCTAATAATTATTAAAATTACTAATATCTAAGTAATTGTTATACTAAAAAGTAGTAATAAAAATAATTAAAAATTAAGTAATAAAAAGAAAATCAAAACAAATTTAAAAAGTTTGGTCCCTGTGGCAGTGTTCCTTTAACGCTGGCAGCAAGAAGAGGAAATTGTAAGTACTGTTTAATTTGATTGTTATGAATAAATAATATAATAATTATTTATTTTCTCCCATATAACATTAGAAACAAACAATACGATTACAGTTAAGAAGGTATTGGGAGACTGGTTTCAAAGCTAGGTAAGAACCTGTGATATGGAAAACTGAGCGTCCATTCCACAGCAGTTAGGCAGCCTACGCACTGGCGACCATAGACGCGGCCAGGCCGCCGCGACCATGGTCGCTGGTGCGTAGGCAAGCGCGACATGCGGACATCAAATGTGAAAATCGCGTGGCATCAAATTAGACGCCGCGGCCAACGGTGGCCGCTGGTCGCTGGCCGCTAAGTGCGTAGGGGCTATAGCGATGGCCATATAAAGTCCAGAATTCACTGGCCGCCGCGGCCAGGTCGCGGCGACCATGGTCGCCAGTGCGTAGGCAGCCTTATACTGTGTGGTAACAAAAATTTACATATGTAGGCAAACAAATTTAAAGTTTTAAAAAAGAAAGACAAAACAAAACCGACAACTAGATAAGGGAGCGTTCAAGTATTACGTAACGAATTTTGGATTGAATTACGCGTTATTGTTAATATTATTTTCGACTTTCCAGTACTTAACACCACATAATGGTAACTTTTAAGTATAAAGAGTCACTAGGTGGTCACGAAACCTTTTACTATACTTGGGTACTTGGGAACGTTACGGCACGTTACATGGGGGGGGGTGTCAATAATCTCCAAAAATTGCGTGACGTAATACTTGAACGCTCCCTTACTACAGAAAATATGAAAAGACACATGGCCATAGATACAATAGATTTTAGTATAAATTTTGTTGAGAATAAATACTAACAAGATTCCTCTATAATAACGTCTTGCTGGCTCTCGGCGCTCCGCTGCAGGACTGCGAACATCACTAAGCACGCTACACGAATTTTGATCATTGTTCTTGTTTTTCACATTTTCACACTTTATTTCTCACATTGTGACCTGAAGCGGCGGATACTCGAGCGGATATCTGAAAGGAAATGTTTAAATTATTATTTCAATTGCTTATTAAATTGGATAAATAAATTTAGTTTTGTCGTAGGATGAACTGACTGAATCTATGGTTAAGTGTATTAAATCTATTTGTTTGCGCTAAATTGGTTTCAGTCAAATAATGGTGACAATTTTCGATTTTGACTTTGACACACGAACCGGAAGTAGTAAGTGTTGTTCCGGCGTAATGGCGCAAGGATGAGTAGTTGAAACTACTGTATATTTAGGGGCCTCATAGCCTAGCGGTCTTATTAAGTGGCAGCTAGTTAAGGGGTACCGGGTTCGATTCCCGGTTCGAGGGCAAGTTTTAATTTAATTTAAATTTGTTCTCGGCCTTTGGAGGGTTGTGCGGTACCGGGCAAATACCTAAACCGTACATGGAGGACACGGTCGAAGTTCTAAGTTGCCTTGCACGAATTATAAAAAATCTTGTACTTGACGCTGGCTAATGCACAAACCGTGCCAGAGCCGTAAAAAAAATAAAAAAAACTACTGTATATACGGACACGCGACCGCCATACCAGAGCATAGTATTTCACCGAGGGAAGGGAGCATCCTGGATATCGCTTCCGGATACCCAGGCCCACACACTATTAACTACTCTCTCCATAGTAGCTTATCATTTAAACAAATCAAACACACCACTACACGCAATACTCGTCGAGCGAGTTTGCTTATCTTACCGAAGTCGCGTACAAATTATTTGAAGTGTATTAAGTATGAGCGTGTGCAATTATTTAATCAATTACCGTCTAAAATTCGTAATATTAGCGCGTTTAACCAATTCAAAAGGGAAAGATACATATCAGGAAGAGTCTAGTAGACGGAGGACGGCTGATGGCGACGTGTATCTCGTTCGTATAATATATTAAAAATCTCGTGTAAAAAAAATATTTTACTGTAATAAGAAAGAACTTCTTTAAACATTTTTGACGTGACAACGTCTTATAATTCGATGGAGCCGGCTGCACGCACGAAAAAACATGACTAATGCGGCGTTACCTCTGAGGCGTTCCATTTAAGGCTTGAAGTGCAAGCGAGAGCACTCGTTGCGCGCTCTCGCTTGCACACAAAAATTGACTAATTGTATTTATGCGTACAAATAAATGTAACTTGATCAATTCAATTGTGATTTCCATTTACTTCCTTTTCTATATCCATACAAAATATCTATCTAACAAATAAAATTAAAATTTTCTTTTGAAGAATGCAACCGTTCCATCAGTATTTTCTTATGACGTTGTCACGTTCAACTATCGTCAGTAAACCGACTTTACAGACAACCGATATTTTTTTACTCTGAATATAAATCTACAGATTAAAAGACATGGCCTAAACATGAATGTGTTAAGATTTACAATTGTTTTTAGTAGTTAAATAAATTCTTCAAAGTGTAATAATAAACAGATTACAATAAACCCTGCTCCAATTCACAGAAATCAACACCATGTGGTTTATTGATCTATGTTTGTTTGTGGTTTCTTTCCTGTATACAGGCTGGTATCGGAATAAATACGTGATTTTAGGTATATTTTTAAAATAAGCTCAAGAGTTAAATGTATTCAATCATTTGTTTTCTATAAAACATTTAATTAAATAGGTTTTATCGTCTTTTGTTTTACTTTAACCGACATTAAGATTGTGTGCTAAAACGTGTTACTTGGAGTAATAACTCTCATGTCAGTGTTATTAACCGAACTCCACTGGAGCGCCATGACTGATTTATATGAAAGTTGTGTTTATGAAAGAAAGAAAAGAAAGAAAAAACTTTATTATGCACAATATACAAGATATTTAGATAAAGTAAAGTGCACTGGCCCCCACACTAGGATTCCCTGTGTTGTGGGCAGCCAGTCTCTTCCTTTTGACATGAAAACAGTATTTTATAAGTTATATTAATTATTTCTACACATTTATATTAAAACTATTTTTGTACAATAAGAATATTTTCAGTATCAGAATACGACAGGTTAACAAGATATCGTTTGAGATGTTTAGTAAATGTATGTAGTGTGATTTTTGAAATGTTAGTGATAATTTTGTTTTTATGAAGTGTATATTAGTATATAATCTCAGACTTACCAAATATAGTATATTTGGTAAGTCTGAGATTCATATTCTGATTTGTGTCTCAAGACAAACAATCTCGCCTTGACCGCCATCAAATATGTCAAATACTTCATACAGAAAAGAGGTTTGTTGGTTGAATCTAGATTTTAGTTTGATTGACGTTCTAGAATGCGGGCTTGAGAATAGGTCCTATTTTTAAGACCCACTCAAATTTATATTTAATTTTTTTGTATTCTTTTTTTTTTTTAAAAAAGCCTTAATTTTCACGATTTTACGATAGCGATTAGCTTGAATTTCGTATTTTTTTTAATTTATCGTATTGCGCGTTTTTTAAGGCAGTTTTTGCCGCGCACCACCACTACGTGGAATCAACTGCCCACTGAAGTATTTCCGAACCAATTAGAATTTGCCAGTTTACCCCCTTTCTATAAAAAAAAATTGCTTTACCAAAGCCAACACTTCGACGGATTTTAGTACCAAAGCAAGTACGTATGTACATTATGAATAAAACCGCGCCTGACCAACTGCACAACAAAGGAAATACTCAATGAATTCAAGGGCTTCCATAGAATTTTATTCATTAGAATCGTATTATCATTACAAAAGGCAAGGTTGGGCTGCCCATATTTAACATAATAACAGCTTTAGAAGAGAGTTTTAGCTTTATACATATTTCAGAACAAATTTACTTATAACCTACAAAGTATTAATAATCAGGCGCTACAATTTTCTTATAGGCAAGTAGATGATGAGCCTTATATACCTGATAAATGGATCTAAGGTATGTCAGTTTCCTCACGATGTTTTTCTTCGTACGAGTGTTAAATGCGCACATAGAACGTCCGTTGGTGCACAGCCGATCAAACGAAATCAGGGATGGGAATCGCATGCTGAAGCCACTAGGCCAACACTGCTCTCTCCTTAAAATAATGTATGTACAATGTACATAGAAAAAAATATTTCTATGAAGAATCTGTGTGTACTAACAAAAAGGTACAAAAAATACTCTCTTTAAATTGGGGTATATATATAATATTGCGACGCTAAGCTTGTCCTATTTAACGCAACCATTTTTTTTATTTTTTTTTATTGTTGGGAAATCAATTTACTACCGCCGGGGCAACGATTTAAAAGTGACGCAGGGAGTGTGGGAGTCAGTCCGTATGGTGCAATGGACACAACCCACTAAAACCCAACAGCCCCATCTGGTTACTATGGACGGTAGGCACGGTAACAGTTTCCCTTAATCCGTGCCTTCGTCATAAGTCTGCTGGTGAGCACAACTTCTGCATTGCCCAATTCTGTTCTAAGGTCCCAGTACGTGCGTAATCGCGACGCCTCCTTCCAGGCCTTTTTTTGCGTTGAGGGTCGGCGTCTGGGTTACACTCCCGAACCCTCTCCGCATTCTCTTTAAGTGTAATGACGGCCTCACAGAACGCTTTGAAAGTGTTCCACGGACCGTCACTGTCAGCCTCCATCATAGCTTTATTTAACGCAACCATAGACAACCGAATATCTGTGTAATAATATATCATATGTGTAAATAACAGTATTGAATATTTAGACAACTAGAATAATTCATATGAAAATCAATGTGTATATTGGTAGAACATTGTTCAGGAGGTAATATACACCACAAGACCACAAGGGCACCGCAACTTGGTCGATATTCCGTACTTAGCAGAAGCACTTAGCTTTGAATATATTATCTAATTATTGTTTAGCTACAGACTTCTATTGCTGTTTAAGAACGGCTGGAGCCGAGAGATCTGTAATATATGGATATTGTTGTGTTTAGACGCTGTTCGATTTGGTACACTAAAATTACTTATAAAAATTGCTATTTACTACTAGATACAGAAATGCATATTTTTAAAGCTTCGTAAGCTTAGGTTAGACTTGTAAGAGAGGCTTTGTTTAATAACATATGGATGTAACTGTTTAATTACAGTATGTTCTTAAGTACCATTTTCATATTTAGACATCAACAACATACTATACATTGAAATAAATAACTAAACTTAACATAAACTAAAATATATTATTAAAAGGAGTCCCTTTAGGCAAGGTTCCGAATATACTGGCAGCGTTCCCCCTTTAAATCGCTAGACTAATTCTTTGTCCGAGGTAGCTGCCAGATCTTCGGTCTCCTGTGATGTCGACTAACCTTTTTGAAATTTCTTATAAAAGCCTTAAAGCGCTAGGACCCCCAAGGGTCTCGACACCGAATGGGACAAAATCATATTCTGAGCCTAGACCCCTGTATTTGCATGCTTTAGTTTTTTCAGCCGCTTCACAAGCCGCACCAGCTCTGTAGTTGGTTCCATGTAAATGAGAAGGGGCCAGCGTGTCTGAACAGGTTGCATCCCATACCAGTACCCGGCCCATCTTCCATGGAATCAAACTTAACTAATGTTATAAAATGTTTAATTAATTGATTGAATCTGTATTAGAATCTGTTTTGTAGCAAAAGAGATCTACGCAAGGGTGGGAAGGGACTGTGTCTAAGTACATTCAGTTACTGTTAGGACGGCCTAACTGTTATAAAATGTTATATCTAACCACAAGAAGCGAAAAAAGTTAGTTTTAATATTTTTTACAGGACATGAGCCACTTTAAGGGAATGATACGCTCTTTTCTTGAAGTCACTTAAGTCGTATCGTCTAGGAAATATCTAATATTTAGTGTAAAGAAATACCCAAACCATACTCTGCGATAAATATTCAAAGAAAATATAATTATATTCCAGTTCTACTTTATAAAACAGAACTCAAATCTTTATTAATTCTCTGGACTTAACCCAGTTTATTTACGAGATGTAAAACTCCACTTATAAGCGGGATGTAAAAAACGTTGTAACAAGTTTAAATATTCACGGGAACCGAGGATGTTATAAAATGCACCCAAAGGGCGATAAAAAGTGTAATCAGTGATCCTCAACCAATAAGATAAGGTAAAGAAGCCGGCAGGTGTTTTAAATGAAAATTGTTTATTTTTTTCGAGAAACTAGTATAGGTTTGAGCAGGATGTTGAACGACTTCATTTTGTATAGGTCGAAAGTGTTAGCTTCTTACAAACTACTGTAATTCGATACTCTAGTATTCGTATACGTTAATGCGATGTATTCGTATACGTTATTATTACGATGTACTAACGTATACGACAGGTCTAACAAATCCATATATCGTCGTATTAGGTGGGCTGAAAAGTTCGTAGGCTAACATTTTTGAAGTTATATTTCTTTTGGCGCGTTAGGAAAAAATGATGATGGTTAATTTTTGCGACGCGCGCGTACAGCGTCACAAAAATCCGACACCCTGAAGTTATAAGCTATAGTCTACCTCTTAGTTTTTCTATTGTTAGTGTCGTTTTTTTCTACAAACGTAGAGTAAATTTTTTGAAAAGATTTGAAAGATCTTGCTACAAGGGCAGTTAGCCCTATCTGTTCTGTGGTGATGTCATGTGGAGTGGCTTCCAGGCATTGGAAGCATCTACTCATCTTCTGCCTAGAGCTACTGCCGGTCTTCTAGCTCTAGTATATGGTGTCGTTTTAGTCGTCTCACACACTGTTACTATGGTCAGTTGGGGATTTGTTTAGGGTGACAGATAACCCGGTCTTTGTATTTAGCTGCCAGTCTCCGGATTTCCGTAGGCTAATATAGAAATCTATTCTTTATAGAATTTGATATTATTCAATATAGGCTTCGTCGCAGTATGTTAATCTATAAAAAAATTCGCTTGTCTAAACTTTGCAATCCCTTAGAGCGAAGCTTAAGGTTTCCGTTATAAATCTATCAGTTTTAATGCTACTACGAAAATACATTGATTTTACTTGCTTCTGGAGTGAAAGGTAACTGGGAAACAGTGCTTTATCAAAATAACCGCCTGTTTGATGACAAAAAGTTGTTGTTTGATTGTTTAAGGGATTTGGTAAGCATTAAAGGCCTGTATGCTCTATAGGTTGTCAATAACGAAAATTGCCTCACTCAGAGACGTCTCGTATTTTATCTATAGATTAACAGTACTCCCTCAACTTATAATTAGCCAACGCCTGATGAAACACTTTTCCCTTTACATTCTCTCTCTTTTTCTGTCTCTCATTTTAAAACCTGCTAAAATCAGTTTCAATGTATGGTGAAAATACTACATATAAACATTCTCAAGTCATCTACGACATAAAACCGCTCATAAAAATGTTTTGCAGTAAAACGTTTGAGATTGATTGACGCATTGAACTATATCCGTCGGCCATAAACTATACATTACTATAAACGAAATTGTACTAAAGTTCAGGATTTATTGTTGAGATAAAGATACCTTTCCCGTTCTGTGTATGGGTATTTTTAAAATTGTATTAACTAGTGTGACCAGAATCGAGACTTAACGCTAACTGTGACTCTGATATGTCAACAATGTATTGCATTTAACAGACAGAAAATATGTGTCGTTTCAGATTTTTTTCTTATGTATTTTTTTTTATAGAACAGAGGCTAAACGGTCAGAAGGCTCACCTGATGATAAGTGATCCCGCCGCTCATGGACACTCACATTGCCAGAAGGCTCGCAAGTGCGTTGCCGGCCTTTTAAGTCACTTTACTTAGGTTGACGATATTCATTTATTTCATTCGAATCAAAGACAGTCAAGTGATTACATTCTCAAACAAACCTTGTTTATCATGATCTTAATGAGTAAGTTTACATTAGGTCTGCCTTGCGATTCTGTAACTCACTGTTCGAACTCACACAGCGGTTTTCGCATCGGCGGTCGCTCTCAAATCAGTCGTGAAGCAGTCATTTTATGATTTGGCATATGATAAGGTGGGAGCTTGTAGTTTATTGTTTATAAGAATGCCAAATCATAAAATGACTTGTTATTATTATTAATTTTTAATTGTTATTTTGTGTTTATTTTATTGTTTTCCTTTGAAATATTACTTAGGTTCTAATATAATTGATGTGCATGTATTTTAAATTTGTAATGTCATATTTTCTTGTATTTTTTTAGGCATACACGTTGTTTTAGAACGTATAAATAAATAAATAAAGAAACAATGAATAATATGTTTATTCACACATTTACACACCAAACGATTTAGATAATTTGCAATTAAATTAGACAGTGATAGGGATAATTACGGGCCACTGTCTCCCAAATAAACATTTCTGTCCTTAGCGTGACACAGCCCCTTGTGCAGAGGAATCAGCCACCCAACGAGCAGAAAGCCTCGGAGCAGTGCCCAGGAAACTTCTGAGCTTCTGGGTTATTTAGCCCTTAACGTACAACGGACCAAAGGTGAAGAAACTGCGTCCACATTACTACTATTACAGTGCGGGAGGTAATGCTAATAATTCCTAATTTAGGCTGAAAATGGTAATGAACAAAAAATACTGGTATTATTGTGAAAAAGCGTGGGTTGCTCGATAGACGAAAAATATGGCACAGAGCGCCCCACGCTTTTTCACAATAATACCAGTATTTTTTGTTCATTACCATTTTCAGCCAAAATTAGGAATTATTTTTCACTTTTTAGTTTGATGTGCTTTAAAAGCGTGTTTTTAAGTTTTTTTTAACTATTATTTATTTTTTATTTTTTAGTTTAATTTTTTTAATTTTTTTTTTCGGATTATTGCATTGTCATCGATCTTTGACAGGTGCGCAATTAAATCTGTCCGTTAAAAGTGGGTCAAAATCGAGTCCGAAGGAGTCGGTTACATACATACATACATACAGGTGAAGCTAATATAAAGCGTGTAAAAAGCTCTTCCAGACAACCCTAATTATAAATATATATATATGTTAAGACTTAAGACCAATCACTTATGTTACTTTTTTATTATAACTCGTAGACATCGACGTGTGCAATGTGCATACACTACAGACTACATTTAAAACTATATCTTAAAACAATATACAACCCACTAACGAGCCTTCATTTGCACAACGCTGTTGCAGTTTTAATTATTTTTAATTATTTCTACGAAGATGATATCAAGTGAATATGACAGAATTCGCTTCTGCTTATTAAAAATGGCGCTGTATTGTACTTTTGATAAAGTAATGGTTGTGTTATTAAATAGCATCCGCGCACTAATATAAAATATATTTATAATATTTATTATTTATAATATTTATTATTTATAATATTTATTATTTATAATATTTATTATTTATAATATTTATTATTTATAATATTTATTGAAGTGTAACTTCTTTATCGGGGTTGGAAAAAAATTTAGTGTAACATTTTTGCGTTACGCGTCACATTTTTCCGTTACGCGCCATGTTGCTTTTTGAAGTCAAACTTCTATATCGGCGTTAAAATATGACATATATGTAGTATGTTTTTGACTTTGAAGTTTGACAACGGATTACATTTTCGACTTGAAGTTTGCTAATGGCAATTTGCAGCAATTAATTTGTAAAGTGTATCAAAATTTACTGTGTTTAAAGAAATAGTTTCGGACCTCTAAACTTAAAATAAACCAATTATGGCTCTGCGTACAACAAAGGATTTATATAAGTTTCACTTCTTACGTGTGTACACCTAGTACACGCACACACATTTTTTTTTATTTGTAATATTTATTATTTATAATAATATTTTCCATGTGAATGCTGAGGCACTACAACTTCTAAACAACAGAAACAAGACGCCGAAAGAGAAGTAAACCTTTGAGTATATGATACGATATGATTGGACAATTCACACCAATTGACCACCACACTTGGCACAATTGGCAACGGATATACATGCATATTATAGATAGATAGACATATAAATACATTTGTAAACACCGAAGACCTAAGCACAACACCAAATGCTCATCACATCGATGTTTGTCTCAGCCGGAAATCGAACCCGGGACCCATAGATTCGCAGTCAGGGGTACTAACCACTAGACCAATGAACCGTTTGAGTTACTTAGTGTAGTGAATATAGGTGCAAGTATCTCGGACACTAACATAGTGTCATAACATTATAGAACACTAGGACTTTCAATGAACGTTACCTTAGTTTAAGCTAGTCATTAGTATTGTACAAAATTAAGTCATAATATTACTTATTAGCCACAATTATTGTATTGATTAGATTGTAATTCATGTCATACTTCTTTTGTGAACTTAATTGTAAAAAGAAAACAATAATAAGTTTGTGAGTATGTTCTGTTAGGTGTATTAAAATTACCAATATAGTCTATACTTTATATCTATATTTTGCACAGGAATATCATAGTAATATTAACAATAATGTCACTAAATCAAGCCAATGTTGACACATATTTAGTTACACATACAAATACACACCAACAGCCTACACGCATTTTCTCTGTAAATTATATTATTGTTTTCATTTAAAATTTATTTTGTATTATATTCAAGTAATTTGTAAGATTTTAATAAATAAATAAAAAAACTTAAAGACATGGTGCAACGGGCAGTTTTATCGCTACTTAGCGATCGGTTCCAGGCAACCATAACATTATATCGCGAAAGAATATGTTGTCAAAACTTTGTGTCCAATCATTGAAATTGGACGAAGATAAAACCCACGAGAAGTACAAGGTACGCATAAAAAAATAATATAAATATTTATATAGGTTTATAAAGTATATTTTATTTTATCAATCTAATTTTAATATTTATTATAATCAACATATTATCATATACATGGTAATAAAATTAATTATAAATTGATAAATAGAAAATTAAAACAATTTGAAAAATTTCGTCCCTGTGGCAGTGTACCTTTAACGCTGGCAGCATTTCCTAGCGATTATTATTACGATACTTATTCGTTGAGCGAGGAAAGCACCAGCTCTAGGGTCATCGGTACTACCTACCAGGCGCCAACTTAAAACTTTAATTAGCGCCTGTGCACTTGAACCCCACGGTCCAAGAGTCTACTCCAAAATCAAAACAAGAGGAGACTCTTATATTTGAGCCGTTTATTATTTTCCGTCTGTTTTAATATTCTCTCTTCAATTCCTCGAAATAGAAAAATCTTCAACGTCTAAAACGTCTAATTAAATCCAAAGCTTCCAAGTTTATAAGCCACTTAAAGTAAGTTTTGTCTCTAAGCCCGACAGTCGCAAAGCGAAACTTATTTTGAGTTTAGTTTAAGTATAGTTTTCTTGTAGGTATTTAAGAAAATTTATATATTCTGCCTTTTTTATGTTACAGGGGGCAAACGGGCAGGAGGCTTATCTGATGTTAAGTGATACCACCCATGGTGGATACACATACTTTAGGCAAACCCTACAATTATCGTTATATTACAACCGATTTACACAAAACCTTAATTACAAACCTAAACCCCAAGAAGACTAAACCAACTCAACAACAACAACTCTTGGTCAACAACTTGACCAAGAAATCTATTGACAAGAATTGTATGAAAACCCGTGATGAGTTTATCGTGATATTTCACTATCGTATACGACTCGGCGGAGGACCGAATGAAATGAAACATGATTTATAAAGACATCTTTGCAGATAAATGCTTGATTAATTATTTACCCATACTAATTAAGCTATAAGTGTGGCCTAGTGGCTTCAGCGTGCGACTCTCATACCCGAGATCGTAGTTTCGATCCCCGGCTGTACACCAATGGAGTTTCTTTCTATGTGCGCATTTAACATTCGAACGATGAAGGAAAGCATCGTGAGGAAACCGTGCCTCAGACCCAAAAGTCAACGGCGTCAGGCACACGAGGCTGATCACCTGCTTGCCTATTAGATTGACAAAATGAAACAGATATAGAAATCGGAGGACCATACCTAGAAAGGTTGTAGCGCCACTGATGTATTTTATATGCTACGAAAACAATGTTAATCAAATAGTAAGACTGGTTATAAAAAATCTCTCTCTGTATCGATTGTTAAACCAAACTACGTAATACCGCAATCTGTACAATATCAACGCGTAGGCGCATAAATTATTCTAACCACGCGTTACTCGTACCTAATAAAATGCGGTAGGTTACGTATTGGATAAATCGTAGAGCGCGATCTGGGTTCATAGTCAATTAAATAAAAGAAAATTGAGCATTCACTCTTTTACGAATATAGCAGAAATGTTTGTGCTTATTCAATTAAAACAGAGCTAAATTAGTTCAGATCGTTCCCTACAACTGAAAAACATCAAACAAGTACTTGAAAATTTGTTTACAAGTGGAATGGAGAAGGGTGACCATTCACAAGACTACTTTATTAATTAAAACTTAAATAATTCAACAAAAATACGCTAACAACTCAGTCGACCATTAAATTATTTGTAATGATTAATTATTGAGGTTATATAAAGAACGGTGAAAAGCTGCAACGATATTTAATTTCTGATTATTTATTGATACTTCGTTACAATAATACAGACTGACAGTACAATTAAAATAATTAAATAAAAAGGAAGGCAACTGGCGGCTTTATCGCTTACCAGCGATCTCTTCTAGGCAGGTGAGCGCAAGAATTGTAAAGCTACATAAATCATAAAATTACTTAGACAAAACTAATGGATCAAAGCAAATTAAAACATATGTAAACAGTGAAAGGGACAATATTAAAAAGGACAATATGAAAAAGAAAAAGGGCTCATGATTAATACACGACTAACTTCAAGAACCAATTAAACCCCTTTCCAACGTCAAATTTATTTATAAAAGCTCGCCAACGCTTGGCTGATACATTGGTAAAGAACAATAAAATACATTTTTTAATGTGACAATACATAACATACACGAAAAAAAACAAAACAAAACAAAACAATTACATTATAAGAACTAAACGAAAATCGATTTCAAAGTGTGAGGGGAGCATGGCTATCCAGACCTTGCTCGTCTATCAGAATGCTCAATCTGGATATCGGTGAGTTTTGAAATTGGAATTATGGTGAACTTCTTTTAATGTTTGTAAATGGCTACGTCATGATAACTCTTCATGATCAATCCAAAGAACGGCTAAATTCCTATTATATATGATAGTTTGTATAATGACAATCGGATTTAAACTTTATTCTAAATTACTGTAGATTGTTTTCTATTAAATTGAATATATTTTGTGTTCATATTAACGAACGCGCTCTAGCGTTCATCCAGATAGATTTTGTTTTAAATGAACCTATAAATCAACAACAACTTTATGGAAAGTTATGTTTACAATTGTAGCAATAAATAAGAGACCCTTTTTATTGACGCCACAAACATTGATTTACGTAATCTGATATGCATATAAAAATTTAGGATAACGGGACATCATCACAGACCATTGACGAGTCATTTTTCATGAGCGTTTCTAAAGGCATTTTTTGCCACGCACCACCGCCATGTGGAACCAACTGCCCACTGAAGTATTTCCAAAACAAACCGACTAAGGGTCCTTCAATAAAAGAGCGTACCAATTCTTAAAAGGCCGGCACTGCTTTGCGAGTCTTATGGCAATGTAAGTGTCCATGGGCGGCAGTATCACTTAACACCAGGTGAGCCTCCTGCCCGTTTGCCTCCAAATAAATAACAAAATAAAAATATTATTAAAAACCAAACAAGGCACTCTACGCCTGATACACGTGAATATTACTATCATCCCAGTCCCCAAGCCTATGTGCCGGGCACTTGGGGTGTGAATCACTTGAACTACGGAGGGAGCAATCGGCAATCTACTTGGCACTAACTGTATGTGCCTGAAAAGTATTTCGTAAGCCATGTCGCAGTGGAGCTCATGAGCACCAGCCACCAATTCTGCAAATGATTCCATTTTAACCGTTTTCTCAATTCTTCACTACAACGATATATTTGCAGGTTTGGAAAGACAGAGATAAATTTAAATATATTTTTTAAGTAGAATTGTTTTAGCATACCTAAGTTATACTTAGGTATATTATAATTATTTATTGGCATCTCTGCTGTAAATAAATAAATAAACTTAGACTATAGCATGTTTATTCAGATACTACGAACCAAGTCTCCATACAGAATCTATCCGAAGACTGAAAACAGCCAGGGTTTATAATTTCGCGATTCGTTAGATTTATTTAAAAAAGTGTGTGTGTGTCAGCTACGACGCACGATTGGAGTTTACTCCTTACGAACGATAAAATTGCGATAATATTCTGTGGCTGTCGACCATATTTTCATACTAAAGGTGGTAAGAATATATGTTTTTATGATATATAAATGTGTGTAGTAGTAATAAAACGTACCTACATCATCTATGCCCAAATAGGATCTTCTTTCTGTGACCAAAGTTACCTTTATAGTAAGAGAAGAATAAGAATGAACAATCTTTTTAGTTTTAATTTCACTGACCATTACTATTGACAAAACTCTATGGCACGCTAGACAAGCTACTTTTATTTTTTACACCTATCAACACTGACGATGTCTTTCTACATAACGCCTCAACTTTTCGTGTTACACTTGATTTTACTCCTCATAAAATTTCCGTACCGATAACTCAAATCGTTTCTTAAGGAGTAAACTCCAAAAAACAGAATAACGCGTGTTATTAATACACTGAATTTTTACTATTCGGATCAGTAGTTGCAGAGATCTGCGCGTTTAAATTGCTAAGGACGTAAAGAGTAATAGCAAATAATATTCCTCCTTTATATAAATTGGACACGCGTTTCGCGCGTGGAAGTTATAAACTAAAATACATTTTATGTAGGGAAATGCAGAGGGCTTGCTAACTAAGCATACGCCACAGCTCGCCCTAGACGGGACGCTAACATCCAAGTCTAGTGCGCAATAAACGTAAATCCTACAGCATATTAACACATTACTAAAATACATTTAATGAGTAGGTACCTTCATAATTACTATGGCCTACTTATAACAGTGGCTAACGCACAAAGGTATAGAAGATATTAGACAAAGTTCCGGAATCTATTCGGAACGAAACAATTGTTACGAGCTCTGTAGGTACACCATAAAACAAAAATAATATGCACCCTATAACCTCCCGTGGCCTCATGGTATTGTTAACTGAGGCAAATACTATCGGATTCTAAGATCTAATTAGAGTTATAATAATGTTAACATAGAGTTAAATCAAAACCATAAATAAAAGCGGCCATAACCAAAAAGGATGTTTATGTCAGCCCGTTTGTTCTAATTTATTGTTCCAATACAGGTAATATTGGTATAGTAACTTCCTACTCTATATTATATTTACTTGCTTGCTCATGAAATAAATATTTAACAATAGTGTATTGATTGTACAATTCGCAATAAGTATTAGGTAAGTATATACCTAATTATAAATATCTTTACGAATTGTATAATTGACCATATTTGATATACCTACAGTATAAATTATTATTTCTATATTTCAAAATGGCTAATAATTTATTGGATTTTACTATTTAATATTTATCTTCATCCATATCAACATTTAATCTAAATATCAGGACGCTAAAAGCTGCGGCGGGCACAATAGGTATATTGAGACGTATCAAATCTATTTGCCTACTTTCTGAGTATTTATATTCGAGGCACCGTCGGCAAATTTTAAATTTTGTATTTAAGTCACTGGTAGTAACCCTACCTCCTCCTAATTAATTAAGATAATTGCAAAGAATACCTACTCATAACAACAAAGCTGTTTGTTAAAACACTGTGGACTTGGAAAACTAATAGAAAAAGTACATTTCCATCATGTTTGATATAATATCATATCAATAATATATCACGATATCTACCTAATAGGTTAAAAACTTAGTTGATCGGGTATTCTAGTAACTTATTAGAATTTTATAACGTCAATTTAGTCAAATAACTACAATAATAAAAAAAATAAAACTTACAATTTAATTCGCAGTGCTTAAGCAATCCATACACTTAACAGTCACCACACTACACTGTTTTTTTTTAAATCTTAACTTATTTTTCACTGTCCACAAACACAGCAAAATTTGAAATCGTTTGAACGTTACGATCGCTGTTACATCATTCGATCACGGACACACGACCACACGTAGAAACGGCCACCGCGCGACTGAACGAGAACTGAGGAGCGAGGACCGAAGACCGATCAACGTCGAACGAATTGAACGACATGCGCTATGTATGGGAAGATGGAGGGTTGCGGAATGGGGTGTAGGGGCGAAGTAAGGCCAGATACAATGGTTCGACCGCATCAATACAACAATATTTACACAAATTCATCGGCCTTATTTTTCTTACAGTTATCACATAGATTCTGCCAAAATTAATAACGTAGTTTCCGCTTTATGTAGAAAGTTGAGTTTGCAATGACATCATATAAATTAAGAACTTAAAAAAAATAAGTAATGTATTTTAAATGAAGTTTACAAATAATAAGTCTATTTGATTATACCATAGATTTCATTCGACCATAGAAGCACTGTTAGAATACTGCGACTTTTTTAGTCGCGTCGTTTCGAGAATATTCCACCTTACAAGCGTAAAATTAAAACTCATAAAGGCCCAATGTATGTTATGTAATTAAAATTTACATGTACCCGCATTCAAATATATTCACAAATTTTGTAATAGTTATTCTTTCTTAAAATTCTCTTTAGAGTGGTGGGTTTCTGGACCACGTCGTTGTTTCGTCCCGGAACCTCTTCTCGCCTCACTATAGATCATCACTTTTGACTATCCTCTACATCTTGACACGCACTTTTTCCCTCCACATGGCTCTGGATAGCAAGTAGGAGTATCTCTCTATAGTATTTCAATTCCTTGAGACATACCCTAAGAACTGTACGACCTGTACGAGCGTTGCAAATCTTCTGTATTTAAAGTTATTTGCGGATGGAACTCTTGGTCCAGCTTTATAGTAACTAGTTATCTTTATATCTTTTTATATATATAAAAAGAAAATGGTGTTCGTTTGAGGCTCTTTCACGCTTAAACCACTGATCGTATCGACATGAAAATACCACCATTCGATGCGAAATTTTTCCTAGATGGTTTATGGCTATTTATTTTTTTTAATTCCAACGTTCCTTCATTTTTTTATTGCTGTTTTACTTTTATGAAAATTTATGCATACGGACTTCCTAGAACGTGAAAACGTCAACATCTGTCAAAAACTCGATTTACGAAATATTTCAATTTTCTTAGCGGGAAGTTAAAAAGAAGAATAATAAAAATATGAAAATAAAATAAAATAATGAAACATAAAATTTATTTTAATTCGTCCAGCAAAGCGGGCGCGAAACGGCTAGTTATATATACAGTCAAAACCGTTTACGACGACATCGTTTAAACAGCGTTTATATTAACCAAAATCAAAGGTCCCGGCTGAATTCTATTGTATTAGGTTCTTAATTTTAGTATAGAAGTATAGATTAATATAGTACATAAATGCTTATTATTATTTTTTTTAAATTCTTGTCGCAGCCATATGTATTGAAGAATATCAATCAACTATGCATCCTTACGATTGTGTCTCCACCTATAGGGTTTCGTGTTCAATTATTGAGAAGAATAAAGTAAAATTATAGGGTTGCCGGCGTTTTAATTATATAAGTCCTAGTCTTGTTAAATAAAGGTAACTATGATTTTACGATCATACTTCATACATTTTGCTTATGTGTAAAATTATGATAGTTTGCGAATTACTAAGAGAAAACAAATTATTGGATTTGTATTCCCTAATTGCCTCAAAATCATATCATAAAATCTGATAAAAACTAAGAGGCTGATTGCAGATTTAACCATCTGAACCATCTCAATAAAAAAAATGTATAAAATTAATTGTACTCCCCACAGAAACGGTGTCTGGCAGAAATATAGGTATATGGTCTTAATAAAATGTTAGGTATAGCACACAATATGTTTTTTATGTAATAGGAGGCAAACGGGCTCACCTGATGTTAAGTGACACCGCCGCCAATGGACACACACAATGCTAGAAGGCTTGCAATTGCGTTGCCGGCCTTTTAAGAATTGGTACGCCCTTATCCTTGAAAACCCTAAGTCAAATTGGTTCGGAAATACTTCAGTGGGCAGCTGGTTTCACATATTGGTGATGTGTCGCAAAAACTGCCTTTAAGAAACGCTCAGTTTTGGAACGATGGACGTTGAGGTGATGCGGATGGTTTTGTATTCAGGTATTAGTCCGAACAACTCCTCTGAACACTCTCCATGATAAATGCGGTAGATGATGCAGAGAGACCCCACATCCCAACGCAACGCCGTAGTTTCGCCCGCATTTCGTGACTTTCATTAAAACACGTATCTAAGAAAAACATAAGCAACGGTCCAAAAGCGTTAAAAATACGTAGTCAGAGGTGACGTAACATATGATTTAGGTCACCCTCCAGAACTTTGTGTAACGACCGATAAAGCACTCCAAGATAAAATACTTCGCTCCTATAAATTCTTTCCCCCATTTGCATAGAAATATCACGAACGGGACAAACATAAATGGAATAGAAATTTATTGATACAGTTTGGGCCTTGCATACGATATTTTTATATAGAATGGGGATACGGTCAGGAGGCTCACCTGATGTAAAGCGCCCATGGACACTTTCAATCCCAAATTTAAGAATTAGTATCTTTAAGGGCCCTAAGTCGTATTGGTTCGAAAATACTTTAGGGGGGAGCTGATTCCACATAGGCGCGGAAAAAACTACCTTAAATAACGCTTAGTTTTGGAACTACGAACATCGTGGTCATATGGGAAAATATAGCCTATTGTTAATTTTAAAAAATATTTTATTTACACTCAAGTATACAGTGTAAATACTGAGCATGTTCTTTAACAACAATGTAATAATAAAAATTATTAAAAAGAAAATCAAAACAAATTTAAAAGTTTGGTCCTGTGGCAGTGTAACTCTTTTAAATTTTTTTTACATCCTCCATATCATAATTGTCGATTATTAAACTCAATGAACGCATTGATCGATTACACTCTATTGAAACGTTCATTCGAGTCGACATACACTTTGGTTGTCAAAATCTTGACAATTTACGAGTAGTTTTTGTGGACAGCCACAGCTATTTATTGAAACACGGGTGTTGTCAGTATACTAAAGGCAAGATTGTATGTCAAAATCCAATACGTTGACATACGGGAGTCTTAGCTTAGCGCTAAGTACCTATCGTCTCTGAATCCTCAGATTAAGTTTGACAGAATCGTTAAATATATATCTCGATCTTTTTTTTTTCAGTTAATACACGGCGTACAACCAGTGTATCGAGAGTGTCCCATCGTAAGAGTGTTTATCGCCAGGTCTTCTCTTTCGTTCTACGCCCTTGATTTGAGAACTGGGAGTAAATGTAAAATTATTCAATGTAAAGTATTTTCTTTTTTTTGACGTTCATAAGTGTACATTGTGTTACCTATATAAATAAATGGTTTTGATTTAAGAGCCTTAAGAAACAAAACCCTGACGTCCCCACTTTATTATAAATTTAAATAATAATTAGGGGGTAAATAATGCGGAATGTAAATAATATCCTGTGTAAATAAAAATTAGCTAAACCTCAAAGCTTCACACAAATTATGCTTATGAGAAAGCTGAAAGCTAAAATCCTGTTATTAAAAGGTTTCAACTAATCAGCATACTGGTCAAAGGAAAATTTGTCATCTATTCAGAGATGAGACTTGACTTAAGTCTGGCATTAATCTGGAGCCAGAATTAATCGGAGATTGCGGCTTGAGATACAAACTTTAGCGTTCTGGATTATGATAGGCATCTGCGCCTAAAACCGGAATCTAATATTGGAAGTGTAATATTTTTTGTTACATTTGTGTTTACCGTAATTGTCATATTATATAAGTTAGCTTGATATATATACTGTAGATATAGCATTATATATGATTTGTGAACTTTAAAAAATAATATAAATTCAATGGCTATTTTAATTCTGTTCAAACGCGTTTGAATTCGTTTATTTTATTTATATATATATATATATACAAGAACATACATATAAAAAAAAAGAAGCAGATTACATAAGTTATGAGGCATTTTAATATTTACGGAAAAATTAAGTGAATAGTGTAATGATACATTGTTTTGAAAAATGTGCATAGTATTATACATAAATATAAATACTCTATAAAATATTTATAAAAGATAGATATCCTATCCTGCTCAATCGTGAATTTTGTTATTCATTTTTTGTCTTATTATTTTGTATTGAATTGTAATTCATACCGTAAGATTAGGTTTTACTTTATTTTCAATTTCGGATTAAGTTTGGTAATTGTAAAAATTTTCAGTGTTACTTGTAATATTGTTTTTATTGATTTGGTTATGCACTTTTTCCTTGTCTACTAGTACGCACAACGGACCAACCACGAGTCTAATTGCGGAAAAAGGAGTCCTTCTACCCTAACCTTGTCTACCATAATTTATGTTATTAGTTTTTATTATAATGTAACACAGCTTAAATAAATATATAAAAAGTTTTATTGTCTTATGTCTCGGTTTAATGTATTTTAAAATGTTTTGTACATTTCATAATTGAGAACGAGAACTATTAACCGAGTACTTCTAAAAGCGTATAAAACAAAATTCTGTTTCCGTTCTGGTAGCTACTTCCCTTTAATTAAAACCACGATTTCCTTCCTATCCAAATTCAAATTTCGAACAACATAAAACACACAAAATGGCTGACATAATTGCTTCAAATTAAGCCCATATGGAGTCATTAAAATTAAATCGACTATTTAAACGTAATTCGGTAATTGTTATCGACATTGCACTCAGCATTATACTGACATTAGCAGTCTATTATATTATTTATGATGATATTACTGAAACATATATTTTTACATGCTACCTGTTGTATGACTCATATTATTATTATTATTATTATTTAATTAACACACTGGCAGCTTTTAATAAGCTGATGCGCGTGTATTATGGGATTTGGAGAAACTTATCCAGTCTATTTTTAAAGGTGTTCACAGATGGTGCACTGATCACACTTTCCGGAAGCCTATTCCAGTCGGCCACTACACGGTTTGGGAGAAAGTTCTTTAGGGAATTTGTGTTGTGTTGAGTGGTCTTAAGTTTTAAAGAACTACCCCTCAAATGCGTATGTTCACTTAAAATGAAGAGCTTCTCAATTCCTGGAACATTATAGTGGCCAGTGAGGATTTTATAGGTTTCAATGAGATTTCCACGTAATCTCCTACTTCCTAAATCAGTAAGGTCAAGTGCTTTCAGACGCTCATTATAAGATTTCTTCATAGTCAAAATTAAAAATATTTTATCTTAGCTACAGATAAGGCAGTGATGGCAATGTGACTGCAGCGTGGTACTCTCATACCTGAGGTCGTAAGTTCGAAACCCAGCTGTGATTTCTGTCAATTTTCGCAGATAGCACTCGCTCGTACGGTAAAGGAAAATATCGTGAGTAAACCCGAATGCCTTAGGTCAAAATAGTCGACAATGTGTGTAAGGCAGTGAGGGAAGAAAAAACAAACCATCACGAAACAGATACAGAAATCTGAGGCCCAGAACTAAAAAGTTGTAGCGCCACTGATGTTGATTATTTAGTATATTGTGTGCAGTGCAGTTAGCACCTAGATTGGTTTAAGTGATTTTAAATACCATGTAAAAGAAATATTTTTTTAGCCCTATTCTCTATTATTACTTGCAATTTAATAATTTGATAGAAAAGAGAAAATCCTTAAATAATAAACAATGCAACTCTTGTGAGGTTGTTCCACAGCCTTACCGCAACATTGTTTTTAAAGTAAAGTAAAAAATCATTTAATCATATAGGTAACATAATGTACACTTATGACTCGTCAGTAAAGAAATACATATTAATGCTTCTAATTTTACATTTAAGTTCTCAAATCAAGGGCGTAGAACGGAAGAAAAGAACTGGCAATAAACTTTCCGCCACTCTTTTTAATCACCATTTTTTTATTATTTTTTTATTATATATTTTAGCTGCAGCCATTACACCAAGTTCCACATGACGTATCAAGTAATTAATAATAATAACATAAATTTAAAAAAAAGTTATAAAGTTAACCAGCAATGCCAGAGTTGCCAACAATAGTTGCCGTTTCCTATGCCTAGTGTGGTTAAACGTTACCCCAACCTCTCTAACACATCAGTATTCTGTACCCTTACCGTTAAGATCAAATAGGTAGCGAGTAATAGCTATCCCGCCTAGCTGAGTGAATCCAACCATACCCAAAACGAACAATGTCGGATACTGTATAGGCGGGTAGAACGGGTAAACCCTCATGTAGATATAATATATTTAAGATAAGGTTAACTTATTTTCTATTCGCTCCACCATTGTTGAGTTTTGGTTTTTCCTGTAATAATTTCCTTGTAGAATACGTTTTTACATATAACAGGTGGGCTGAAAAATTCATAGAAAAAATCATTTGTTCTTGATTTGATTATTCAATATTGCTTCGAGAGCGATACAACGATTATAGCGGTCATACAATTTTTGATACCATTTTTCTAGTAAGATTTATCTTTAGCGTCAAAATAGGCTTCAGTTTAGGTTTAGCTTTCGATTACCTATTTAAAAAAAATGGCGCTACAACCTTTTTAGGTCTGGGCCTCAGATTTCTGTATCTGTTTCATGATCATTTGGTAATCTAACAGGCAAGTAGGTGATCAGCCTCCTGTGCCTGACACACGCCGTTGACTTTTTAGGTATAAGGTAAGCCGGTTTCCTCACGATGTTTTCCTACACCGTCCGAGCGAATGTTAAATGCGCACATAGGAAGAAAGTCCATTGGTGCACAGCTGGGGATCGAACCTACGACCTCAGGGAGGAGAGTCGCACGCTAAAGCCACTAGGCCAACACTGCTCTTCATCTGCGCAAAATTTCTGTTCAGCGTGATTCTCCTGAGCTCTGAGAACAGGAATTATTTAGATAACGTTTCAGTTTATAACTTGTAACAAAACACTCTTTATATTAAAGTGATAGGAACAAAAATCTTTTGGCAAGACACCAATGCGGAGGTCAAGGTTAGGCCTCGCAAATAAACTTAAATTTCATATTTATCCCTCACTATGGCTTGACAGACCATGCGATAACTATTTCAACTGTGTGACAATTCTTAACAGTAATTTCGTCGATTTGAAAGGTTTCATAGCAGTATTGTCTTTTATTGACATAACTTTTACACATTTAAAGAAAGCACTTTTTATCGGATTGAAGTTATGTATTATTATAAATTTACAATTATTTTACATAATTTTAAATTTTTCCGACGTTTCGCGTGCTGTACAGTGTGCGTGGTCACGGTGACTGAAGACAAAAGGTTTCATAGTGTTTTATTCCTATTTAATTTTGGTGGAAGCTATATGAAAATTTGTTAATATCTGAGTTGTCTGTGAGAGTTTCTGAGTCACTTGCGTTGCGTGTACGTTATAGGTTATTATTACTATGAAACCTAGTAGGTGAAAGAATTTATAAAATAATTTTATCTTTCACTTACAGTCACGTTAATATTGCAATTCATAGCTGATACTACGTATAATTATACTAAGACCGTTATAGGTAAAAAAATCATCGATACATTTCGACACTTTGTTACCAACGCATCCTGTTTATTTATGGACATGTAACACTCAAAGGTCTAGAAGGTTTAGAAAAACTTATTGTGAGTTGATAGACGGTACGAGACCTCGAGTCGGATCCCCTACTCGCTGGACCGATCAAGTAAAAGCCGTTTAGGTCTTACCATCACCCAGGCGCAGAGACTTGCCAAATACAGAGAGAGTGGAGGAAGTTCTGCGCCCATAGAAGCAGAAGATACTAACGACATATAAATATACTCTGTGTTACCGTGACTTAGTGGTGACTTCATGTGTATGTCTGCCTTAACACGAGGAGTTGAGATCGAAGATTTTTCGAGTAAAAGAGTTGATATGCCTATACTAACGCTCGCAGTTACGGAACTTAAATAACACTTGCTAATGGTATTAAAGCGTCGTTTTTACTTCTAGAAACAAAGAAATCGATTCGTAATTTGTATGAGCAATGTCGGTATTGCCTTTGTTCACAGATAGAGAAATTATCCACAATTAAATCATCCATATAGGAAAGCGATAGTCTAAGATACGATACATTTCATAGCATTTATGATTTTATTTATAATTTTTATCACACAAATACACAGTATTTACAATAATTTTAACCTACATAGTAATAATAATAATAATTCAATAATTAGAGTATTTAAGAAGTTTAGTACCTGTGGCAGTGTACTGCTGGCAGTATTTCCACGCTGATTGCGATACTTATTCGTTGAGCGAGGAAAGCACCAGCTCTGGGGTCTCCGGTACTATCTACCAGGTAACAACTTAAATCTTTAATTAGCGTCTGTGCTCGAGAGGAAATAACATCAAAGTTCAAGTATTTTTTTAAATCAAAAATGCTTAAAACTTTTAGACAAAATATATTTCAGAACCTAAGCATTATAAAGCAGAATTATCAGTAGTTAAACATAATATGATGTTAGCCGAGGCTTATTGAACCTCTGAAAGACAAAAAACCTCTGAAAAACATTGCACTGAGATTAGCATGCCTTATTATTGATAGGCACAGATCACATTGCCTAAAGAAAATTTAAATGTGTCTGCGTCATGTATGGACGGACCACATATAATATAGGGAAATATACACATTACATTTGACAATTCAAAAGTACAATAAATTATCTATAATAATCTATTCTCTATGTTTAAAACTATTCGTTAACGCAGGCCTTTTTAATAAAACAATGTTCTTCAGGGATGGCGCCTATAGAGACTATATAGAAGTACCCACTGGTACACGGATAAAAATATTGTACAAAGAATCTATTCCATAACCCTGTTGTTGATGTTTTTTAATGAAAGGTACTCGCCAATAAAAAGGCAAATCTGAGACCACCAATAAATGCTTGTCTTTTTAATTGTACAACCTGACAGATTAATATGAAAACACAAGCTCTTTGCCTATAAATACATAATCTATTGAGAAATCATTACTCACACTATTTATTTGTGTAACCTAAATTCAATTTGTGTTAGTCTAACAATGCTTGGGTCTCCCGCCGGTTAATTAATGGTAATCCGTGGGTTGCCAGTACAAATAAAGTGTTCATTAATTTTACCATAAATAGCGGGTATATTGATTACTTAGTCCATTTAGGATGTTGAGGCATTTTCTGCATCGATTGTATAGGATATGATAAGATTAATAATATATATAATTGCTTTTCAATTCATTTGCTTTAATACTGTATGGTAGTTAATTCATTCAGGCAAAAAGTGCGAGGAATTTAAGTAATTGAAGACAAAAAAAAAAAATTGCCACAGGTGTGTCAAATTGTCCAAGAACGTTTAGAAACAGGCGATGTTCGATATTCAAAATTATACACAGATTAAAAATAACTCTAAAATAAAAAGACTTGTCAAATGTTGTTAGTAGTAATTGAGATATGGGGCAAATTCAATTTTTGAAACGGTGACGTCGCGTCGGCGGAGCTTGAAAACCTTGCAGTAGATATCTATATGAGTTCTAGCTGTGTTGAGTGAATGACCTATGATTGGTAATATACGTTTGCAAATTACTTCTTACTATAATGATTTTTAAATATGAGCAATAATTCTAAATTTGAATGAAACTCATGGACCCAACAATAAGTACTTCAAAAAAAGTTGAATACCTTTGACGAACCTTGTTATTTGGATTAATACCTGCAGCGGAGAATCATCATCGGACGTCCAGGCAGAATCCAAAATTCCACCCGTATCACCTCGACGTCCGTCGTTCCAAAACTGAGCGTTTTTTAAGGCAGTTTTTGCCGCGCGCCACCACTATGTCGGACCAGCTGCCCACTGACATGTTTCCGAACCAATTCGACTTAGGATCCTTCAAGAAAAGAGAATACCAGTTCTTAAAAGGCCGGCAACGCACTTGCAAGACTCTGGTAATATATCTAATATCTATGGGATGTGCCCTATCTCTTAACATCAGGTGAGCATAAAAAAAGAAATACATATGTGCAAAATATACAAAATACATCTTACAAAACTAAAATCTGCTCATAAGAATCACCCACACGAGAATAGATTCAGGTTCCACACTTATCTTGTCAGCCCTTGTTTGTTTGATTACGGTTTTTATTCTATGCCTCTGGCTACTTTCAACAGCTTTAAGCATTATCTATAATTTAACATTGAAAAAAACGATACCTGATGTGCCGTTAAAATATCATATCGATATCAGAAATGCTTTAGAGCTTGGAGTAATCGATAGTTCATAGCCTCATCTTCGTGTCTTTGTTGTTAGAATAGGCATATACCGGACATCCTGGGCGCTATTTCCGGTTAAACAAATTGTTCGGAGTATGCTTATAAGGCAGAACTTCTTTTCAAGCGAATTTTACATATTAATTTAACAAATTATAAAAAAAATGCACAATCAGGCATGCAAATGTCGTATTATTTGTCATAATTCATAATAATAAGTTGTCGTCACAATTAATGTTCTCCTAGAGACTATTGCTCACGCTATAAAGATACTTTGTCTTTAAAAATTTAATTACCTTCCCCTTGAAAGCATTACACGGCACTATTATAAAATTATTACATGGCAAAGACGTAGTAATTCTACAGTGCCTTAGCTTCAATGTGCCGGTTGGATACGTCTGAAGGCGACCTTCTGAAAAGGGCACATATGATTCGGTATATAAATTTACTTAACAAATTACATATGTAAACGGACCTTTTTCATTGCCCGTTGAGTGAACTGACAAAAGTTCTATTATTTGTTAGTATATATTAGTTAGTATTTTTATCATGAAAATTGTTTTTCCTAAATAATTTCTTACTTTTGTTTCGTCTGAATATTTTACTCGTATTCACTTTTGTGTCAATTTAGGATCACCACAGGAAGGTGATTGAATAGTTTTATACATATAAAAAATAATAAAGTTTAATATCGATTAATATGAACAGAACTTCACTGTTATAACACGCACATCCCTATAATTTCACTCTCAATTGGAAAGAGCAAATTGCTATAAAGCGAGTGTTATTTTTAACGCTAACAAACCCATGCAATTATTCGGCTGACCTCTTCGAATTGTAATTATAGGCTTTTTGATGTTGAACAACTCCCGGCGGAGTTCTTTAGTACACGAGGGATTCATTTTTGGTTTAACATGCACTATACAACGATTTATCGTCAAATTCCTTCACATTGATTGGTTGCCTATTTGTCCATACAATTTATTTATTTATTAGTAATCTTACAGCTAAGCAGTGTTGGCCTAGTGGCTTCAGCGTGCGACTCTCATAACTGAGGCCGTAGATTCGATCCCCGGCTGTGCACCAATGGACTTTGTTGTTGTATATGATAAGGTAATTACGATTGAATATATTTTATAAAACAGGACGCTCATTTGATGTTAAGTGATCCGTTCTTGGACTGTCACTACCAGAAGGCTCACAAATGCTTAGTTTTTTCAAAATCGGTATGCTGTTTTCTTGAAGGATAAGTCGATTATTTTCCTCAGCTATAAGCAAGTGCTTAAAAAGCGGTACTTTGTGGAATGTCGAGTTGATGCGTCTGGAAGTTTATATTCTGCCTCTTATGATGAAGGTAAATAATAGATAAATATTTAATTTAAATTGATTTAACATATTCCCACTTAAGTTAGAAGTTTAGTTACCTCTTATAGGTATCTAAGATCTGTAAAAATATATGATTATAGTTTGTTGCCTTAATATGACGTTAGCCTAACAGCATTTGGTTGAGGCGCGTATTAGTCTCGCCAGGTTACTTGGCTAGGTTTTGTAGTAGAAAACTTGCATGACTTGCCAACTTATTTGCCAGGAATTATAACTTACCTTACTGTTACAACTTTAAGTATTCCTACGTTATATTTATTTTTATTGTATTAATATAAGAAAATTTTGGACAAATGTTGTTTATATAGACACCGACTTAAATGGCCAGTTCTTGTCTTCCGTCCCCTTGATTTGAGAACTGGGAGTAAATGTAAAATTAGATGCATTTAATATGTACTAGCGACCCGCCCCGGCTTCGCACGGATGCAATGCTGATACTAAATTCAAAGTGCTATAAAGTATAGTGCTATAATGTAGCGCAATTTTTAAATTTGTAATATCTTCGAAATATTCATTTAAATCATATGCTGTAAAGGGCCATATAGATCTATATTAAATGAACAATGTATTCAAGGTATTTAATTGGTTAAGGATTAATGCTGTATTGGTTAAAATCGCTACGAAAATTAGCCATTATTTGTCGTAAAAAGTAAATTACAAAAAAAAGTTATTGTGGGTTATCCATAAGAGATAGACATATACCATCACGGACTTTTCTGTAGACCTTTTCAATGTGTAGTACATTATTTTGATAAAACTCGTAGGGTTCAGCCTGCGTTTGCAATGTAAGCGGAAAAAATGTAATTATTTACGACATCACATTAGAAACCTCAAAAATAACAGTACTTCTCTACTATTTAATGGATGTTATTATACATATAAACCTTCCTCTTGAATCACTCTATCTATTAAAAAAAAACCGCATCAAAATCCGTTGTGTAGTTTCAAAGATTTAAGCATACAAAGGGACATAGGGACAGAGAAAGCGACTTTGTTTTATACTATGTAGTGATTTCTTTTTGACGTTCATAAGTGTACATTGTGTTACCTAAATATGTATGAATAAATGATTTGGATTTTGGTTTGAATAGATTGATCCTTGGCTGGTAGACCGTAGACGAAGACAGAGTCTGACAACGTCATGACAATTTAGAACACAGTGCCGCAAACACCAAGTGCTAGTATTCTCGCGAGCGTTACTATTAAAACCGATATTAGTATAAAGATTATTAGTGAACGGCCAATAAATTTATCGAATTAAATGCCGTTTAAGCCAATTCGTAAAACTGTTGAATCTTATCACGTGAAATTAATCAATAATATTGAAATTGGAGCATATTTGCGTTGTAATATCCACAGGAATAATACAGATATTGCATACGTTTCTTTTATTGAAATTTTTATTTATAAGTCCCGAGAATCGAGGAATGCTGATTCGCTATTTGTATATGTTGTAGGCAATAACCCAGGGCAAATCCTATATTAACTAGGTAGGTATAGCTCTTTAGTTCCATTGGAAATGGATATAATGGTATACGTGTATTCATTTGTAGTATCTTTTTTATCTTTATCTCACTGTTAGCAAGTGGTCAGATCTAGAACAGTGCTGGCCGTAGTCATTTGAGCATGCGCCTCTCCTATCTTGTGGTACTGCGTTCATGTCACGGCTGTGCACCAATGGATTTTTCATTCTAAACGCGCACTTAACACTCGCTATTACTGTAAAGGACAAAATCGTGAGGAAACCGGCATGCCTTAGATTTAACGACGGCGTATGTCAGGAATAGTCCGATCACCTATTTTCATATTAATAATTATAAAACATTACAAAACAGTTATAGATTATCTAGGGCTATAATTTCGCTATTAATTTAACCAGTAACAAATAATATTGTACCGTAATAAATAAATCGTTTATTAACCCCTAAACATAACATGTTTATAATTTTTTCATCTACATATTAATAATAATAAAATAATTTAAAAGCTTAGTCCATGTGGCAGTGTACCTTTAACGCTGGCAGCATTTACTGGCTGTATTGCGATACTTGTTCGTTGAGCGAGGAAAGCACCAGCTCTGGGGTCTCCGGTACTATCTACAAGGCACCAACTTAAATCTTCAATTAGCGCGTATGCACTTTAACCCCACGGCTCAAAAGAAATATATCCAAAGGGAACACAATCGAAGTTTAAGGAAAGTCTCTTAATAAATTATAACTCAATATATGTGTCCTTAAAGCGTTTTAATAACAATAACGACAATAAACAGTTAAAATTATAAAAATTAACAATCCTCTTTAATAAAAAAACACAAAATTTGAATATTTACTGAAAGAACAAACATGTTATCATCCCATATACATAATATAACCATACAATATAGTACCGAGACGAAATTGCCCCATTACGGATATTACAAGCAACATATTATCTTACGTTGAATCCGAAATTCAATATGCAACGTCATAAAGATTTTGAAATCTTTAAACCTAGTAAAATATACTGCTATTAACAATTCTACAATAACCTTTATGCTAGAAATATGCATAAATTCGTTCCGCTCCATTTGCAGTTGGTCGCATCTTTGCGATCCTGACATACCTTGCTTCCTTCGCATTTATAACAAGGAGGGTCAATAATATATATATATATAAGTAATATATAAATAATATAAGTCAACACAGTTCAGTTCAGTCGGCAGCATATACTCGTATATATTTTTTTAATCCACTGTCTCTCAACTGAGATATCATGGAACATTACAAATTAGCCTTACTTAAGTAATTTAAGTAAAGTAAGAGTAATAAGTAATTTAAGGCTAAAGTAATTTACTAATAAGGATATTCAACATAAGAGTGTCTAATAACTCTATTTACAGTCTCTATTATGGTAAAGACACTCTGTTATTATATACAATTTTTCACTGTTTAGCACTTATTTATTAATTAGTTTGAAAACAACGTGTATGCATAAAATTATACCAGAAAATATGACATTACACATTTTACACACATACACATCATTTAAATTAGAATATAAGCAAGTTAGCAAGGGAAAAAATTAACAGGCAACCACAAAATAAAAAAAATAAAATAATAACTAAAACTAAATAACACTTAAAACTAAGGTGCACTAAATCAAATGAAGAACATATAAAATGAAGATAAAAAAATAAATATTGGTTGTTTGTAAAGTAGGTTTACGATCGAGATGTTTACGTGATAACGTCTTATTGGTGATATAAGTTTTTGGGAAGTAAGGAATTAATGAAGATAACAATTTTTTCAAATTTTAAATTACATCTATCGTTTTATTCACACTTTTGATGATAAATTTCGGGTGTAAAATGACAAGTTTACTTATTCGACTATGATATACATTTTTCTTCATACATTCACGGAATGACTGGCAGCGCTCGAGATGAGACGGGAGATCGGTCCGTCTCTCTCTCTCGTTATATCTGCGATCGCGCTCGTGAGGTTTTGGTGTGACACAAGTTTCTGAACATGTCACCCGACTAAAACGATTTTAAAGACGTTATCACGTCAAAATCAGCCGGTTTCGATAATTGGATCTCTGTTCGAATTTCACAAAAGGATTGGAGCTACCTCAAATTTAGGTGAGGTAGAGTGTATAATGTGTGTATAGAACGTCACTGAACACCAAGTAACTTGGAGAGGCGCAAGTAACGCGGGCGATACAAGAACTAAACTATATACCTCACTTCGGAGGGAAACAGCCGTGAATCAACAAGAGTGCAAATAAGTTACCCTCCTTAGTCAACAACACCAAGCCAAGCTTTAAGGATTCTTGAAAAATTTGATTTGTTGATCCTTTAAAACATGAGAATTGGCGCAAAAAGACATTGTTACTTATAAATAGAACTGTAACATCAGTTACCATTTATTAAAACCAAATTACTACACTATTACAATGTGTAGTTTCGGGGGTATTTTGCCGCAATCTGGGCCAGCGTAAACCACATCAAGCTGACAACTATTTAATAATATAAAAATTAATATACCATACGTTTAATGTACCGTAATAATGATTATATAGCCTTTTATTCAGATCGACTTAGGTACAGACATTAACATAGGTCATTTTATTAAACTAGGTATTAGAATGTTGAAGAGCAGTGTTGGCCTAGTGGCTTCAGCTTGCAACTCTCATACCTGAGGTCGTAGGTTCGATCCCCGGCTGTGCACCAATCTAACTTTCTTTCTATGTGCGCATTTAACATTTGCTCGAACGGTGAAGGAAAAAATCGTGAGGAAACCGACATGTCTTAGACCCAAAAGGTCGAAAGCACAGGATGATCACCTACTTGCCTATTAGATTGAAAAATTATCATGAAACAGATCTGAGGCCCAGACCTAAAGAGGTTGTAGCGCCAATCATTTATTGATCTTGCTTGATTTCTGCAGATGCCAGTCGGAGTTTGCAAAGGCCTCCTCCAACCTCTTCCGTTCATATCTTTCTTGGGCCACTCTGTTTCACACTCCTGCCACTTGTCTGATGTCGTCTTCCCATCTTTTTGTGGTCTTCCTCTACTCCTTTTGCCTTCCCTAGGGTACCATCATGTTACAGTTTTACTCCATTTGTCTTTTGCTCTTATCATGTTTCCACCGTACAGTAGCTGCGCGAAATCATTGTTTCAATCATTGAATTAGGGGCCATCCATAAAGTACGTCACACGTTAATGGGGAGGGAGGGTATCACCGAAGTGTGACATCGTGTGACAAGGGGCATGGGGGGGTCAATACTTTTGTGACGTCACATGTTAAAATTTTAAATACTAAAACCATTGATATACAAAAAACCCAAGATGCACAGTCTCGAAAAAAAGTAACGCTCGAAAGTGTCCCGAAACACTATTTCTGTCTCTTTCTATAAGTTACAAGCATATATTATTGCAAAATCAACCTTACGCGAATTGTTTAAAGTTGTTATAACGATTATTTTTAAATACATACATAAATTTTAAAAATATGTGACGTCACATCAAGAGGGGGGGTTATAAAAATGTGACAACCTGTGACAAGGACGGGGGGAGGGGTTCAAAAGTCCTAAAATTCGTGTGACGTACTTTATGGATGGCCCCAAAGCAGCATTCAGCATCAAAATGAATTTGCTTCTTGTAGACTTTTTATGTACAAACTTTATTACACATAATAAAATGGATGTATAGTTAAAAGAGAAAGTGCAATTGCCCCAACACTAGGATTCCCTGTATCGTGGGCACTTTCTTCCATTGAACATATTAATGATTTTAGGTACTTGTACGTAATACTATTATACACGCAAACATGGAGTATGTGTATGTGTGTGTGTGTATTCATGAATGTGCGTAATGTTTTTACTAGTTAATCTTATGCACTTTACACTATTACAATTTAAATTACTACATACCATTTAACATTAAATTTAGGATCAACTTTTGAATGGGGTGTGGTCGGTAATTGTTTCCAATATAGTCGGCATATTGCCATTAAGTATATTCTAACTGTTAGAAGTTTTGTTTCATCGTACAAGTTTGAGGCATTGCGAAATGCCTATCTTAATTTGCGCGTTGGGCGCGCTCAATTTTCAGCATTGAAGACGATGCCACCGGTAAAACAAAGGCAGGAGTACCTATATACATATTCTGTGACTTCTTATAATATTTCAACGTGCAAACATTCCATGTAATTCCCAAGAGTAAATGTGTACTTTACTTGTATGAAGGAAAAATTACATCAGGTTGCCGTCGAGGGCAATATGTTTACTAGTTTATTGGAAGCTGTGTTACGTCACACTGAATAAATTCTAACCACTAAGTGATCTATAAAATATCTACTGAAGTTTTAGATATATTAAAAATAATTTGGTGTATGGGCTTAGAGTATCTGTTCCTTGGTGACTTTTTTCTTTATAGTGAAGTAGGTGAACAACCTTCTGTCCCTGACTAAGGTTTGGGTCTAAGGTGTGGATTTTCTCACAGTATTTCCTTTTCCGTATGAACGTGTTAAATGAATGATTCGAAAACACGTCCTCAAGGTTGAAAGTCAGACGCTCAGGCCACTATGCCACCACTGCTCTTATAATCTATAATATAAAAATGAATCGCAAAATGTTGGTAAGCGCATAACTCAACAACGCTTGGACCAATTTGGCCAATTCTTTTTTTATAATATTCTTTGAAGTACGAGGATGGTTCTTACGGAGAAAAAAATTAATAAAAATCGAGTGAAAAAGTCTAAAAACAACACTTTTCTATATTCCCATACAAAAGATTCGTAATAATACTTAAAAGTCAATTTGAACTTTAATACCATAAAGTTAGTGGAGGGGTTCCGGGAAGGTAAATTTTTATTTTTTGACATAATGTATTTGTTGTCTTATCAACTTTCTTTTTTTTATCTTACTAGCTAGACCGGTGTCCCGAATAGCAGAATAAGTATTTAAAAAAAATAAAGAATCGACTGTTAGGCGGTACGATGTTCGCCAGGCCAGCTAGTCAGATATATATTTTTATAACTGCTTACCGCCGACTTGCATAGTCCCCGGGTCATTGGTGATTGCCGATCTTTAAAGTAGTACAGCACTCTGAAAATCCCCTAAGTGGTAAATGTTCGGAAATACTTGGAATGGCAGCTGGTTTCAGTGGTGGTGCGTGGCAAGAACGGTCTTAAAAAGCGCTCTGTTGTGGAACTGAGGTAAGTCATTCTCTCGCTAAAAGATTTATTTCATTACTGTAAAGTTTTCGTGATTATTTACCTCAACATATGAGTATATTATGTACATTTCATTAAACCTTGTATACAAATATCCCGTATTACCATTATTAGCTTAAGCCCTAAGAACACAATATTTATCATAACAAGCAGTAACAGGAATTTAATACGCAATAAAGGAACCGAGCCGGGCCAAGCCTCTTTGTTTTAATTGCAACCCCATTAACGCACTACATTTAATTTTATAATGCACTTAATTGTCCTGGGATTTAACGTTAATTTTAACGGTTAAAATTTAACTGGTAACGTTACTCTTTGATAATTCTAATGTAAAGAAAATATACAAAGATTTATTTAAAACAACACTTTATTTCAATATAACTAATTAAAGTGTTGGCCTGGTGGCTTCAGTGTGCGACTCTCATCTCGTAGGTTCGATCCCCGGCTGTGCACCAATGGACTTTTCTTTCTATGTGCGCATTTAACATTCGCTCGAACGGTGAAGGAAAACATCGTGAGGAAACTGACATGTCTTAGACCCAAAAAGTCGACGGCTTGTGTCATAGGAGGCTGATCATCTACTAGCCTATTAGATTGAAAAAAATGATCATGAAACAGATTCAGACATCTGAGGCCCAGACCTAAAGAGGTTGTAGCGCCACTGTTTTTTTTTTATATATTAATAAATACTAATGTGAACAACGGAGAATTGTTTCTTCAATATTTCAAAGCCCTCGTAGAATCAAGTAAAGTTACAAATAGATTTCCCTTTACAATGTTAATCAAACCGATCCTTATCGATATTGGAACAATATCGGTTGAACAGGCACTTCAATAGTACATTCGCGGTTTAATAGTTTCACTAACTTGCAAAGTAGACTGGGAAACACTCAACCACTTGAGGATGACACAAATTCTAATAAAGTGTCTTAATACAGTGTTGTATCAAATGTTTGGCAAGTAATTTATAGTAATACTGGCTGAGTCGGCCAATATTGTTTTGCCATATAGAGATTATTACAGTACTAATATAGCTATTGGGGTCGGTTTTGAATGCCATTAAAAATAAGAATAATTGTTCAAATAATACATATAGAAATTTGGATTTATCTATTTATAAAAATAGTTTACTCCCTATACACAAAAGTACAGATTATACAAACAAAAACATCGGTCGAACCGTATCAGAGGAGTATAGTTACAATCGCAGAACCGAGAGTATTATAAATGAATTATTAATAGATCCATATTTTGTATGAATCAACCGAATTAATAAAATTATTTACCATTATATCAAGTAACATATTACTCAGTAATATATCAGTAATACTGCTTTAGCCCATAGGCTATATTATTTTAAACATGCTGAAAAATGAGCACCGGTGTAAAGCGGGTAAAGCGGGCCAAAGACGGACCGCATGTTGCAGTCAAGACCGACTGCAATATGCGGTTTGCTCAGGAACTGCTCGAGCGGTCCGTGTATTGCGAATATGAATTTAGTATGGAAACTGCAGATCGCCGTGCGGCGACCGTATATTGCAGTCGGTCTTGACTGCAACATGCGGTCCGTCTATGGCCCGCTTAAGGTTAGTTATCTATAAGGGCGCTTTTAGTGTCACGCGGATTTGCTCACGCACGCGGGATTGGACCGCATGCGTAGCATCCGCAAAGAACAATTTCATATAGGTATCTATTGTAAAGCGTGATAAACGCACGCGGGACGCGGGGCGCTGTGCGGGGCGTCACCCCGGTGCGGGGTATCCGCATGCGTAAGCGCTGCCTACAACTTCAGTGCCCATTTTAGAGTCGAGCGGGGGCGCACGCGCCGTATTGTACTACCGAAATGAAAATCGATACAGAACGAGTAATCATTGAAGTTCATCTGCGGCCCGTTTTGTGGGATAAACGCAATGAATTATACAAAAAATTTTACACAACAGTTCATCAAAAGAACGAATGGACATTCGAAAGTAATTTTTAAATTTACGTTCATTATTTTGTAGTTTTCCAAAGCGTGTAACAAACGCCCCAGCAAGAAGCCTATTTTCAAGAAAGGGATCAACATGTACTCTTGTCTTCTTGTTTCGTCGTTTGTAAAGTATGTAAGCGACACATATTCTTCTGACATTGATCATTTTTGAACACGTCTATACCGTTACGCAGCCCGTAGAAAACTGAAACTCATGCTGCGTATGATCCGCAGCGTGAAATTTTACGCATGCGGTCCAATCCCGCGTGCGTGAGCAAATCCGCGTGACACTAAAAGCGCCCTAAATGAGAATGCAATTTTCAAACATTGACTGATGCGATATGGACACCCGGACATAATATATATATATATACTAGCTGTCCCCGCGAACTTCGTTTCTCCTTTGATTTTACTTAGCCTACCTTTTTAGTACCAACATGGAACATTTTGCTATGCTACCCCAAAGACTGTTTGGTTTTCTGAAATGAAAACTTCAGAACACCAAACAGTTTCAACCGATTCTCTAGTTCGGGAGAGAAAATGTGTGTGTGAAAGTGGAATTAAATTTAAATTAACAGTCAACAGGCTAGGCAAGTAATGAAACGTCATCGATCCAAGTCTTTTGCCTAGCTGTTGGATCAACTGGCTGAACATCCTTCAGGCCGCTAGTTAAACGGCTAGGCTGTTAATTGAACGGCTAATTGAACTAGTTGGCTGCGACATATATGCTCAGGCTATATGTTCTTTTAATGTCTAACATCTTCTATCCTAACTCTACGTAATGCTTTATAAATAAATGTTCTTATCATAGCCATAATCCATCGTCGAATGCCTAACGATACTTTCATTTCGCTACATTAAGTTCTAGTTTTTACCGATAGGCTATCTCGGAGATAACCAAAGAGGATGATTTGAAATAAATGATACGCCATCAATCACTAAGGTTTTAGTAGGCTTTTCTTATTCGGGAGTAGAAGAATTTGACCCTTGTCTAATAACGTTTAGAAAACCAGCGAGTCATAACTAAGGAAACCGTATCTATCTTATATTATGAGATTTTTAGCCCTTGTATACTCATTTAACTTGTACTTGGATAAACGTCTTTGTTTTCTATACGTATATAAGTAATATTTTTTTATGTAATAGGAGGCAAACGGGCAGGGGGCTCACCTAATGTTAAGTGATACCGCCGCCAATGGTCACTCACACTGCCAGAAGGCTCGCAAGTGCGTTGCCGGCCTTTCAAGAATTGGTACGCTCTTTTCTTAAAGGAACCTAAGTGGAATTGATAATACTTCAGTAGTAGGTATATACCAAACCTGCTAATGATGATGTCGATAGAGTGACGATATTTCTTCGACATATATATTATACCTACAAAGAATCTCAACGGTCTTCTATATCTTCATAGAGCAGTGTCATGTAGGTGGCATCATCGTGCGACTCTCGTCGTATTTGAGGTCGTAGGTTCGATCCAGTGCGTGCAACTTTCTGTGTGCACATCTAACACGTACGGTGAAGGCTAAAATTGTGAGGGTCACAATATGTCTCTGAAATCCAGGACGACGTGTCTGACAGAAAGCTTTAACGCCTATATAGCGCCATTATATTATAACCATTGTGTTTTTGAAATGCCTTTTAAAAAATTCACACACGATAACCTATGTCTTATTTAGTTAATATATCCATATATTAGACGGCTCATTGGTCTAGTGGTCAGTACCCCTGACTGTAAATCCATGGGTCCCGGGTTCGATCCCCGGCTGAGACAAACATCGATGTGATGAGCATTTGGTGTTGTGCTTAGGTCGTGGGTGTTTAAATATGTATTTATATGTCTATCTATCTATAATATGTATGTATATCCGTTGCCTAGTACCCATAACACAAGCTTCACCAGCTTAGCATGGGACTAGGTCAATTGGTGTGAATTGTCTAAAAGTTAAAAAATTGAGAGAATACTTACTTTTGAGCGACTCGCTAGCCAATTGGTGTGAATTGTCCAATAAAAAAAATAATTTAAAAAAATATGTTAGTAGAAATAGTGCTAAAGCTCAAATTGTCTTAGATACCTATTATTTTTATACGCGCAAAGTATATAATGGCGATAAACAATGTTCAATATCCTTAGAGAAATGGGAAAAAGGTTTTAATAAAGATATTCTAGAAGCCTCATATCGCCCGTCTCGTATAGAATTCCGTTCATTGGGAAGCTATATAAATTTATCTTTATCTTTGGTTATCGAGCGACGCACTAAACATCTCTGTGATCAGTACGTGAGGTGTGTAGGGCTGTCACTCGTTGCTAGTGGAATTTTTAAGTGCTTGGTTTTAAATCGATTTTGTCGAAGCGTATGTATATTTATATTTTTTTTAAAGTAGTAGGTCCAATAGGGTTTTGGTATAACCACTAATATACAGCGAACGTCATGTTAAATCATTTTAACTAGGCCTTTTTATATGTTTTGTTAACTTATAAAGATATTCTCAAATAAAACATGTCATAGTTATAAACGTGTATCAAACCGTTATTATAAAGTGTTTGTTATAGCTAAAACACTTGTCCCAGCCACCATCAAATAATTTAAGATTAAATTTTCTTGTACCAGAGGAAGTGAGCAATATTATAACTATTTTCAACGTGTGACTCCCATCTGGAGAGTGGGGTCGTAGGTTGGATCTCCGGCTGTACACCAGTAAACTTTGTAGGTGCGTATTAACCCGCTCGTACAGTTTAGGAAAACATCGCGAAAAAAAAGGTTTAATCATTCCTCTATATGTTATTAAATCTAGCTAATTCTTTCCACGGCTCGGAAATAAACATAACCCGGGGGTGTTTGCCTTTTTTTATATAATAGGGGGGCAAACGAGCTTGCGGGACGACCAAAATGGGCAGTCTGCGCAGCCCATAGACACCCACTTTTAGTGGGTGCCATGCAGGCCTTTGAGGGAGGAGTAGACTCGCTTTTTAAACATTTGGAGGTCGTATCTCTGAGGGAAGACCCCCCCGGGAGCCGATTCCACAGTTCGCTAGTTCACAAAAGAAAATGCCTTGTGAAACGGACTGTGGAAGACCTCCAACCATCAAGATGATGCTGGTGAAATTTAGAGGTCGTTCGGCTCGTACGGTGTTGAAAGGAGGCAGGAGGGATCAACCCAAACAATTCTTCCGAACACTCTCCGTAATAAACTTTGCAAAAAACGCAAAGAGACGCAATGTCTCTGCGTAGCGAGAGAGAATCAAGCCGATCAGTAAGAAATTGGAGATAGGTATAAAAAGAACATCGCGACGAATGCGGCCTTTGACCCCAACATGTTGACGTTTCCAAGCCCAGAAGGCTGATCACTTACGTCATACGTGTCTATTAAGAATAAAAAATGATCACGAAACGCATAGAGAAATCTATCCCCAGACCTTAGAAGGTTGTTGTAGTGCCACTGGTAATAAAAAGAAATCGTTAGGACCTAATCTCTGTATGACTTAGACTAAAACTCTTTTTTTTTATAGATAACAGGAGGCAAACGGGCTGGAGGCTCCGCCGCTGATATATTATTGCCTGAGGGTTCAAAAGTGCCTTTAAATTTTCTAATCTAAACGAAGTTATAATCTATTGCATACTAATGTTTAAAAGATTCTTGATTGAATTTTATTATAATATATATAGTATATTAAGGCAAAGTTGAATGTGAAGGGTCTATTGGAGTTAGCACATTTGGTTGAAGCATGCAGCATGCGGGCTCGGATTTGATCAAAATGTTTGAAACTCCGTTGTGAAACTTTGGGATGCACTAATGAAGTATGGGTTGCTTGCTGTTTTGTGGATTCTTAGATATTTCTATCGACTTTTGCAGGTTATTATAATGGGAAAAATAGCAAGTAAACACAACTGCACAAAATCTTGGCTATGGAACATCTGAGATCGGACAGGGAGTCAAGAAATAACCATTTGGATTGGCAAAGAAGGAGAGATTTAGGAGATTTACTTCAAGAATTGAGACAGAATTTTTCGCATAGCAACATATTTTTGCGATTAATTTTTATTTATACGTATTACGTATATATATAATTTAAAAGAAAAGTATTATTAAAACGCAGTCTCATCGAATTTTTTATATATTCTGTTCAACGGCAAGAAATTTTGAGTTCTATGCTTTAACTATCATATTTTTTAAATAAATACAAGAGCAGGACAATAAAAAAAGCTTATGCAATACATGCTCCTTATCCATATCTCAAAAATAGCTCATTTCGGAACGTGGTCTTAAAAAATTATAAAATTTGAGTTCGCGCTGTGATATATTATCTCTGCTATCTTGAGAACAGAATTGGTTTCATGCTCTTCCATATTTTAGAGTTGCACATTGGTGTTCTGAAGCTGTTATTATATTATATTTTTAATTTTACAAGTTTTTAAATTCACATTTAATAGAAATTATAAAAGGTAAAATCTGTATTTTCTTCAGAATAATTGTGTATAAAAAGTACTTTATTTGAATTAAAAAAATAAATTAATAACATCTTAATAATTGTTAATTTTAGTGTAATCACTGTTTGGCGGTTATAACTGAAGTTACACACCTACTACAACATTAAAATTAAATATGATAAATTTTATTATCTATGAATTCTGTCAACCCTAATATTATCGAGGTAATACTGAGGCAACATCAGCATTTATGATCGTTCTTACAATTTTGGGTGTAAATTATTGTATTAGTTCGTGAGTACGCAAATAGTTTTTAAATTTTCAATATTCAGGATAAAATTAATTGTAGGACAAATAACATATGAAATAAATAAATCAGTGGCGCTACAACCTTTTTAGGTCTGACCTAAGATTTCTGTGAATCATGTCACTCACACGACATCGACTTTTTTGGTCTAAGGCAAGCCGGTTTCCCTTCACCTTTAGTTTCCTACTATCTAACTCCTAACTCCTAGGGAACTAAAAGTAACGTAGGCTATGTTACTTTTAGTTCCCAAGAAATTATATAAACAACTTGCAGATTATTACGAATCAAATTCAAATATCATTATTATTACAGGTTAAACATATTTTAAGGCGATTTATAAGTAACAACTAGATAGCTAGCCTTTATATTACTTACAAAACCTAAGTAATTCTGTATTAGTAAATTTATCCTTCGAAACATCTCTACCTCTAATACCGTCCATTTCCACCACGGACCTTTGTTAAGCTTCTATCCAAATATCCCTAAACAAACATAACAATTATCTACTTCCATTGTAAGACTGAATTAGCACGCTCCTAGTCAAACATAGTACGGCAATTAAGCGATCGCGTGTTCTTTTCATTCAAATCACTAAGCTATTAAACTAAATACTCAAATTAAAGTTAGAACAATAGTCACCCGCAGGGATATATTGTTCTGGCAAGGGGTATATTGTTTTAGGACCCTCAAACTAAGTTCACACGCGTATTATTGTAGGTGGGGTTAGATTTATTCCGATGAGAGTCGATATTTTCTAATTGTATTTAGAAAACAATAGTAATTATGAATGTGATTTCGTTTACGTCGGCCATGTTGAATTTGACGTCATTACGGGTTTTCAACTGTCATTGTGTCAGTTGTCATTTATGGCATGTTTAATGTTTGCGTACAAATGCAAATATTTCCGATTTCAATCGGTTTGTGTTTCAGACCAAAACTAGGAAAAGAAGCGTATTATGAAACAAGACATGTAGATTTTAACCTCACAGTTGCCTTTTTGGTTGAAAAACATCTGTTCGAATAACGTGAGCTACATTAGGATTTAAGAACCTCGAAATGAACACCACAAACATACTAATGCAATACTTTGTTTATGGTTATATAAAATCTGTATGGAGTATATAGATTTAGTATCTGTAGTCCACATCTGAGCGTTTCTTAAGGCAATTTTTGCCGCGCACCACCACTATGTAGAACCAGCTGCCCACTGAAGTATTTCTTAACCAATTCGACTAAAGGTCCTACAAGAAAAGGGCGTACCAATTCTTAAAAGTGCCTTTTAGCAATATGAGTGTCCATAAGCGGCGATATCACTTAACATCAGGTGGGCCTCCAGCCCGTTTGCCTATAACATAAAAAAAAATATTTTATATGTCATTTCGCGCTTTTATCTGTTAAAGAACTTTATTTTATTTTTTCCTGGGTTAAGCCAAAGAGATTTGACCTATTATTGGGTTGTTGAAAGAAGCTTATCAATTGTAGTTTAAAAAAATTCAACTCTATCTCAAGTTTAACTTAGAACAATATAACTTTACTTTACAAAAACGATATTTAAAATGTTTACTGAAACATATTTTAAATAACACAAATTTTGTAAATTAAAATATACTTAATAGCTATGTACTGACTACATCTTAAATTCCCAAACCAACACCATTCAGACCTCGCCTGTTATCTACATTCACTGTACCTGTATGGCCTGTCACTTTACATCTCTGCCTCTTTATACATCATTAGTACTCTATATACTGCAGGCGATCTTTTAATATTTTTGGAGTAAATCCTATACTAGCCAACTTCGATAACAGAATGTCATTGTCCACGTCATCAAACGCCTTCCTGTAATCAAAGTATCGACCTGCAATCCGGCGTCCATAGTAGGGATAACATTAATTAATTGCGTTCAATAAGTTGCTGCTTGTACTACGCACGGGTCTACAGACACGCTGGCAGTCTGACAAGTACGGTTCTACTTGTTTTACAATGGTCCTTCGAATATTTTAACAGGAGTCGATAGTATAGTCACCGGTCTATATGCTTCCATAGAGTCTTTTGTATCGCTTTTGGGTATCTGAATCACTCTCGTGATTTTCCAGCTGGAAAGTAACCGTTATCCAGGTTGAAGAAATAGGCAAGGGGCTCAGCAGGTATAGATCGGCAGTCCCTCATAATATATGCTGGTATGCCGTCTGGACCTGCCGAGCTCTTCGGCTTTAGTAACAAAATTCAAGGAACAAGGAACTCAACAAAATATTAAAGTACAAGCGTTTTGTATACATAAATGAATATAAAAAAAATCAGTGGCGCTACAACCTTTTTAGATCTGGGCCTCAGATTTCTGAATCTGTTTCATGATTATTTGTCTTATAGGCAAGTTGGTGATCAGCCTCCTGTGCCTGACACACGCCTTCGACTCTTTGGGTCTTGGGCAAGCCGGGTTTCCTCACGATGTTTTCCTTCACCGTTCGAACGAATGTTAACTGAATATAAGCTACGCTTAAGTATACAAACTTAAAAAAAAGCTCCAGCGTGGTTGGAAATTTGTAATTTCCGCGCAAATTGTAAAACAATATTAGAAATTATTGCAAAACTTAAACCCTTTCTTAACGTTTCTTGACTTTTATTGTCAGACTGTTTTAGAGCGTACTCATAAAATGCTTTATTATGTATGTACGTATAAAACTATATTGTATGCTATCACATTATACCACAATTTATATTCTATGTACCTTTCAACTACGGTCTACATATTAATTTGAAAATATTGTGATTTTATTAATCTATATTTTCTTCGAAATGACAACACCAATGACTTTAAACAGGTGGCTATGTTTGACTTTGTTATCGTAAGTTATCCTTAAAGCGGGGATCAAACAGATAAAAGATAAGAAGTGATGTTTCCGCCTCACAACAAAGCGCTTTATGTTGCTTTGACACCAGATCAACGCTACTGATATCTTAAAATGTTATAGATATTTGCATAGAATGCAAAAAAATCCGTAAACATCGTCAGTTTTCTAGGTTATTTTTTTGTCTGAGATAGTCAAACACACGGTCACAGCGCACGCTTATATATCAATTCTCATCCACACTCTTAAGGACCTATCCTATCGCCAAAAAAGTACATTGTTTCTTTCCATTTTTCGTCATCGTTTCTTGAAGTAGGGCGAATGGAAAAAATATATGGTGGAGTTTAGTAGTTTATGTATCCATTTTGAAAAATCTATATACGATTTAAATAACTTCACTCGATAGATAAAATATCCAAACATAGCGCATTTTTAACACTTTGAATTCATTTTATGACGAAAATGTATATAGAACATAATTTTGAAATTTACACGATATATTTAATCGCAAGCCAAGTATCCATTTCAGAAAAAAAAATGATAAAACTACATTAATTTAATGTTTTACATAACTAATTGTTATTACGGGCCGAAGCGAAGCGCCTCTCCAATGCGCACCGCAGTCCACCCCGAGACACTGACACAGCAATTCGTGCTGGGATAGGGCCTTCGCATACATGAGGTCTCACACATTCCCTGTACAGGGAATCAGTCACCCACGTAGACGGCAAAGACAATGAGATTCAGTGGCCCGTACTTTGTTTTATAAAATATATTAAATGTATGACAGCGTACCATTCCATCAAAGGTCGGCAACACAAGGCCCCCAGCGGTGCAGGTGTCCATAGCACATTATTGAAAAGTGACCCGCCTACTCGTTTGCATCCCATAAAATATATACATGGATATAATTTGGATCAATGATAACAGGCTATTGAACTTTTGCAGCTTATGTTGTACGTATTAATAATCTGAAAAACTTTAACAATCTCACAGATTTCAATACAAATAAGTAACGAGCGATAGAGGTAAATTTTAGAGAGTTCACAACAACAAACAGAACATTGCTGCTAACAACCTGAAAACTATTTACGTGATAACAAAACTTATATGGAACCATTTAGTGGAATCATTTGCACCTAGAAGTGAATGAAAATACACAAAATTCAGTAAAAAATAGAATTATTGCCCCTTTGTTAACATAAACTATAACTTTATATTCTTGCTGTTTAGTATTTTCGCCCTTAAAGCTAGGTATTGATAAGAAGGTGATCATCTTTTTCCAAATACACCACTGGCGACCTCAAGTGAGCGTTGGCCTTTGAAACTAGATTCATACCTCGATTTTCGGTTCTAAGATATTCCCGTTTCTTGAAGATGTTTTGTATTCACTGTAAGAGCAAGTATCAAGCTCACAGGAATTAACATTCGGTGGTAGTGCCGTGGTTCGCCCACACTGTTCTTCCGCGTTATAAAATGTATTTGTTAACGTTATTTAAATAAGTCCACAGGAGATGCCTGCATCCAAAAACTCATGTACAAAACGATTAACATAGTGCCCACAGTCATTACCGTCTTCACCATAAGGGCACACGGGGCCCGTGCCCAGGGCCCCCATTCTCAGGGGGCCCCGAAGGACCGACAATTTCTCTCACACATTTATTCTCAAATCATTTTTGACGGGCACAGTACACTTTTTTCACAAATCAGTAATCTTATCAGAAGGTATATTCCTACTGTACTAATTAATAAGGATATAATAGAAGATTCAATAGAAATTTCGAAAGAAACCGTTTCGTAATCGTAACCAAAAAACCAGCAGCATTCTAATATAATTAATAACATAATATATCATACTGTATAAATAACCTAAAAAAATACGTATAATAAATGGTCATACTTAGTAATTTTTTTAAATTATAATTAGCTTTTTTTTACTTTCCAAAAGGGCCCCAAATTCTTGTGTGCCCAATGGCCCCAGCCTAGTTTAAGACGGCCCTGCCCACAGTTACGGATATCAGCAATCACAAATAGTAATTAATCTAACTTAATATTACGTAAGTAAAGTCTGACAATTCCTTAAAACTTACAGCTGAAGTTAACCAATTTTGATAAACGTTTTATTACACAAAGTTAGTAGGAACATAAAAATAATTTATATCATTCAAGAATTGTATAATGGCTTTGACTTTTCAGAACATATTGACGTTGTTTGTGACCCAAATCTAAAACAAAGTGTTAGTTACACCACTTATAACTCAAGATCGGCTGGACCGCTATAAGTTATCTCTATTTTGTCGGATTCTTCTCCACTCCGAATAGCAGATAAAGTAATAGAATATCGGATAAGTTATCCAATCACAATTAATTAATTAATTAATTTTACGAATGCAAACAGCATGTGGTGCCATATGTTGACGAAATAAGAAAGTTAGTCATCCAAACCTAGCTAATACCAACGAAATGAAACATTTCTGTGTGTGTAAAAAAAGTAGTATTAATGTACTAAAATAACATATTGTATTATACCCTAATCAAATCCTGAGCTTAGTTTATCTAAAGTTAACACGATATTATTAGACTGTTAGGCGGAATGAAGTTCGCCGGGTCCTAAGCTAGTCTTCAAAATAATTATCCAGTGGCGCTACAACCCTACTGAGTTGACCTCAGATTGGTGATCAGCCTTCTATGTGACACATGTCGTTGAGTCTATGATTTTAGAAACGCTAGATGTTTTGAATGTTAAATGAAAGTTCATTGGTGCACAGCTGAACCTTAGAATGAGAGTCGAATGCTGAAGCCACTAGCCCAACACTTTTCTATACCTATTTTATTATTTATTTTCTCTTGTTTTTTGGTAACGAAAACGGTCAAAGCGTGTATATATTTTTAATTTTTATTAAAGAAATAGTCGATATTTCGAAAACCGAGAGACTTACTAGACATCAAACAATTTTCAGAATCGCCAGGTGTTCTACACGCAAGTAGGTACTATATTATCCATTAATTAAGCTTCATTCTGTATATCTAAGAGTACGCATATCATCTATTAGCTGACTCGGCAAACGTTGTTTTGCCATGTTTATTATTCTAGGAAACATTTTTTAGTTCAATAAAAATAACTATCTACTATATTAAAAATAGGGCTTAATCGTTGAGGGGTGAAAATTAATATTTGCATGTATTTTTTAAAGCCACCTAATAAAAAATAAACTTATCACTTAAGGGTTTGAAAGATAGATAGCAGCCGCTTCTCAGACTTACTGAATATGCATAAAAATGTTCATAAGAATCGGTCGAGCCGTTTCGGAGGAGTATGGCAACGAACATTATGACACGAGAATTTTATATATTAGATATATCTAAAAGTGAACATATATATCTTTCGTTCTCGCTATTCTAAGCAAAAGAAACAAGCTACTAACTGAAACAAAAATATCGTTTCCGTAAGTTTCCAAATAAAGTATGCCACGGAAAATTGTTTAGATTATTTCTGGTTACCCAGCTACCGTCTCTCTCAGACAATTGAGAGCATCTTTGGCTATGATTTATATTTATTGCCCAATATAACGACCCAATCACCCAGTTCCGATCAACGTAATTTATGGTCCACAGACGACATATGTGCTTTTATTACGGCCTAATTGCCAGATTTTGGACTATTAGAATAGTTGATTGGAGGTTATTAAAATGATAGAGGACAATTGGGCTATGAAATTTCAGGCGTTTGGTAATATTACAGACTTTTGTATAAAGCTTTTTTATTCGTATACAATTAGATAGATTATGCCTAAGTGTTCATTGTAAAGCCTGCTGAAGAGATACAAAAAAAATAAGGTTTTTTTTTTCAATGTATAAATAATATTATGTAATTTAGAGCTAAATAGGTGAAAAGCAAGGTTTGGTTAGTGATTATAATATATATTCAATTAAAACACAGGAGTGCAACTAATAAAAAGCTTAGAAAAGTGAATAGAACTTAAATAATTTTTTACAGTCTTTGGATGTTAACAATATTAAAAAAAAACATTATATAACTAACTAGCAGACGCGACATTGTGCTGTATACATAAAATAAAAAATCATCTTATTTTAAATCCAAACCATTCTCAAATCCACTTGAATACTCAAAAATCTCATCAAAATCGGTCCAGCCGTTTATGAGTCTAATCACAAACGCACAGAAGATCTATATATGAAAATACAATATTATATTTTAAATAATCTTAATAAAATTGGTTTAGACAGTTTAGTTTAAGTACGAACATTTTAACCCCAGTATATATTTATATTAATCCCATGGCAACGCAATATTTTATAAATCGTAACTTATAATTTCCTTTAACATAAGCTACAAAGAAAAGCTCCAAGCAAGAATTAGCATAAAAGAAGCAAAAGCTCATCTCGGAATGTCTTTAAAAAGCAATAAAGCTGTATATTGAATAAAATTACACCTTACAGCCGCTAACGACTGCAGCTATTGGAACTTTTTTTACCATTTTTAGGGTTCCGTTATCAGAAAAGAAAATCCATTAGGCGTAATTTATGTATATGCCTAAGGAATGATTCTTTTTCGATTTGTTAATGAAGGCTTCATCACAAGACTAGCCGAGACCAAAGTTCTGGAAGCTTCTCGCTTTACTAAGTTCTGGGTCAAAAATATCACTTCAACAATATTAAAATGCGTTTGTCACAATATATGCGTAGTTGGCCTAGTGGCGTCAGCGTGCGACTCTCATCCTTGAGGGTCGTAAGTTCGATCCGCGGATCTGCACCAATGGATTTCTTTTTTCTTTTTTTTTATTCATTATAACAATCAAATATACAGAATTTACAATTTTCTCAACCTACATAGCAATAATAAAAATTAATAAAAATAAATTTAAGACGAATTTAAAAAGTTTGGTCCCTATGGCAGTGTACCTTTAACGCTGGCAGCATTTCCTCGCTGTATTGCGATACTTATTCGTTGAGCGAGGAAAGCACCAGATCTGGGGTCACCGGTACTATCTACGAGGCGCCAACTTAAATCTTTAATTAGCGCTTGTGTACTTGAACCCAACGGCCCATCAGTCTCTACTCCAAAGCGTACAAAATCGTAGTTGAAGGAAATACTCTTATATGTGAGCCGTTTATTATTTTCCGTTGTTTTTTCTTTCTTTCTATGCGCATTAACAATCGCTCGAACTGTGAAGGAAAATATCGTGAGGAAACCCGCTTGCCTATTAGATTGATCATGAAACAGATACAGAAATCTAAGGCCCAGACCTAAAAAGTTTGTAGCGCCATTTTTTTTGTTACAATGCATGATAAGGATATGAGGACTAATTTCTGCGTCATTTTGACTTTAATTTATAAGAAAGTAAAACTGATATACACTTATTAGATAGATACTTCACCGCCACGCGTGTAAATTGCGCAGACACTCCATTTCTCACACACATATGCACGATTGGTTTGATAGCTTACGAAACTCGACTATCGCCGCATATTTCTTGTCGCTCTTGGCGAGAATTTTTATCATTTTCTATGCAATGTAATAATCTTCTTTACTACAAACTTCAAAAACCAGAAAGTAACTGGAACTTTATTTGATCGCTTATAAATACTATATACATTAACTAACAGACCCGACAGACGTTGTCCTGTATGATATTGCAAGCGATTAGGATATTAAACAAAGTATGAAAGTACCGACTGCAGCGCCATCTGCCGGGCTGATTTGTGAATCTAAACCATCAAGAGCTCCACCCAAACCCATAGAAAAAAACCATCCAAATCGGTCCAGCCGCGTTAGTTCCGCGTTAGTTCAGTAGAATTACACAAGTCAACAAAAAAAATTTTTTTTTTTGAGTCTGTTATTTAGTGAATATTTTCTGATTGTATACATCGAAAAAGAAGCAGAAACTCTATTTATAATAAATAAAGTTTGCTTTTGTACCTTTACATAATGTATATACAATACAATGTAAATAGAGCTCTTTCATAAAAAATAAATTTCGTTGTAGTAACTACAAAAGCAAACTTTAATAGATAAAAATATTTTTTCTTTAATTAGTTAGACATAAGTAATCAAAATCAGAGGTACAGACTCAAAATTCGTGTTGACCCGTGTTATATATCCTATCCTATCTTGTAAGTTAGATCAAACTGCACACGTGTGCAATGTGAAATTGAAAGTGAAGATGAAAATTTGATTAAAATCGGTTCAGTAGTTTAGGAGTCCATAGCGGAGAAACAACGTGACGCGTAATTTATATATTTCATTAATTAATTATGACGGGTATAATCCAGGGTAAACGGCGTGTTGGTAAAAGGAACAAATCATGGCAACGTTAGGGAGTGGATGGGTATTGCCTGCGGAAGGGCACAATTAAAGACACCCTTCAAGAAACTGACAACCTCCAATAATGGAGAGCCACTAAAAGAATAATAAAAAATACTATATACGGGACCATAGCCACCTATTTCTTGTCGCACTTAGCGATAATTTTTATCATTTTCATGATTTATCTCCGTAAATGTGCAGAGTGAGGATTAATGAATGTGGTAAGTGGTGCTATTCAATTTGTGTTCACTAAAATTGGGACACGCTGAAAGGCTTGAGGTTTCATTGACGTCTCGTGCTTTCAATGACATTTTACATTTTGCTCAACTTGACAGAAAGTGTAGTTATGACAGGGTAATGAGGGAATTTTTTAAGTGGAGGCATTGTATAGTAAAACTAATCGTTTATAGTCACGTTAATTTCTACTAATAAGAGTGTTCCGATATTGTGAAATTTTGATCGAAATTATATCAGTGGTGCTTCAACCTTTTTAGGTCTGGGCCTCAGATTTCTGTATCTGTTTCATAATCATTTGTCATCTAATATGCAAGTAGGTGATCAGCCATCTGGGCCTGACGCACGCCGTTGACAATTTGGGTCTAAGGCAAGCCGGTTTCCATTGGCACAGCCGGGGATTGAACCTACGACCTCAGGGATGAGAGTCGCATGCTGAAGCCATTAGGCCAACAATGCTTTCTTTCTATGTGCGCATTTAACATTTCCTCGAAAGGTGAAGGAAAACATCGTGAGGAAACCGACATGTTATAGACCCTAAAATCGACGGCGTGTGTCAGGCACTGGAGGCCGATCACCTACTTGCCTATTAGATTTAAAAATGATCATGAAACAGATTCAGAAATCTGAGGCCAAGATCTAAAGAGGTTGTAACGCCACGGATTTATTTTATTTATTAAAGAATTACCGTCTTCGACTTTTGCAGTTAGCAACTTATTTTGCGACTTTTATTTATATAAATTAAATGTACGGTAAAGGCGATGCTGAGAATGCCCAGTACGTTTAATTATTAACCACAATTTCTTGGACAATAAGAAATAAAATGCCAGCTAAGATAGAGAATTTATTTTACCGATCCACTACTAAAATAGAACTAGAAAGAAGTTTGCTATAACAGTGTAAATAGAACAGTAGACTAAATTAAAATCTTAAATGTAAATAAACGATTGTTTTTGATAAAGTACTTGATTCTTATTAATTAAAATGTCAATTTTATTTTCATCGACTTAATTATTATGCGAATTGCACAAAAGTTTTAATTTGGTAACTTCTGGGCTCATAATGTAAGATTTTAAAAACAAATTATAACAAGGTGCAAACGGGGAGCACACTCATATTAGTATGCCCTTATCTTTAAGGACCTAAAGTCGAATTGGTTCAAAGACTACCTTACATAACGTCTCAGTTGTAGAGCGATGCACGTCGTGATGATACGGGTACGATAATGAAACTCAGCTGCAAGTGTTAACCAAACCACTGGAAAATGCAGTAGAAGGTTATCTATAAAACATTGTACATAGTTTCTTTAAAGATTTCTTTAAATAATTATTTATTTTTTTATTTATTTACACTTTGTTGCTTTATAATATAAAAATTTAACATAATTACATGTAAAGGAAAGGCAACTGGCGGCTTTATCGCTTTCGAGCGATCTCTTCCAGGCAACCACTGTGAGAAAAGAAAAAATGTATTAAATTACATAAGGTAGGCAAGAAGTGCCAGTGAGCGTAAGTGTAATTAGTGAGCGCCTTAAGCAAGATAAGCAAACTAGCTTGACATGTGGTGTGTGTTTGTATTCAAAGATATATTTGCGTATTTTTACTATAGGTAATTTGTAATACAGCAATTTTAAAGTCCCGGAATACATTGAGAGATACATATCCTCTGTATCTCTTAATTTTAAAACTGTTATTATTATTGCACAATATAAAATGTTTTTACCAAAAGAATATTTTTGACAAAACTATTAATTTCTTATGGAATTCCCAATCTAAATCATACAATCATTTTCTAAATACCGCATATAAAAACCCAAGGCAATATCGAACTGACCATATACCAAGTTCATTGGTTTTCAAGTTTTAAGAGTTACGGATTTGTTGAAAGATTAAAAGAAATTAATTATTATCAAAACACCGCTTCAACTAAATTAATAAAAACACTCCCTCCAACCTTTTTTATAAACTTTATGCATAAAAAAACTTGTTAATATTTAATTAAAACTCAAAAATGTAAACCGTGTCCCACGGTTCCCACCCATTATACTGTGCCAGAGTATCGATAAAAAACAATACCTATTCTAGTTTGCTAGAGACGCTAGTCGAAACTAGAATTCAGTGTACTTTATTGGTGTATTCTACTTTCAATCCCATTTGAGAGAAAACTGTAGGAAATGAGTGAAATTCCTTTGAACATTTTTTTGTTATTCCTATCTGAAAAAACTGTTTTACAAATCATATGTAATTTTTACCCAACTTAGAAAAGGAAGATTATCAGATCGGTGTGTTTGACGTATTGTGCAATAATTTACGTATATTTTGCAATTATATGGTTAATGTTGTGGGTAACCACCAGATTACAGTTCTTCTTTATTGCTGGCCTATTTTTAAATACTGAATGGTTTAAGGTGTATAAATAGGTTTTTCATTGTATATAAAAACGTACTCTGCTATTCAGAAACAAATGAATGTCGTCTTTACACACACATTTAAGGCTCTTATGACGATTTAGTTCTCTCATACATCATAATTATGTCGAAGTTACTGAGTAGACCAGTATCAAACTTAATTTCAAGAAATATTCAATTATTCTTACATTCTGCTTATCACCAATGTATTCAATCAATGTATCTAAGTGTACCAACGTTCCAACTATCCATTATTAAAAAGCTCACGCTCCCACAGGATAAAAAAACAATAAACAGTGCGATAAAAACAAGTGCTCACACGCCTCACGAGTTTGCTACTTGGGTGGCCTTCGTTCGAAATTCAAAATTGCCTTTTCAAACTGGTAGAATAGAATCAATCGTCTATCTATCTAGGCGTAATTATTTGTTTGACATAAAGTATTAAGACTACATTTCGTTTTGATTTTAACAACAACAATAGTAATATGAATGTGAAAGAAGTTTTTCGTATTATTTTATCCAATATTGATGACGTAGAAGATAGAACATTTACAAAGATTAACTGAAATATTGTGTGCAGAATGCTGTCTATTACGACGTTAGTATTTAAAACTTTAGAATTATGACAATTGACTACTTAGAAGAGACTTGGTGACAACACTTGGTGTAGGTTTTTATATGCTAGTGAACGGGAGTTTTTAGAAATACGTTTATAAAGACAAACTCAAATATTGGTAACTAAAATTCATTATATATAGACAAAAATGAGCTGTATTTATAAAGCGGCAACCCATGAATACACATTGCTCGTTGGTGCTCGAAGGTGCGTTGCCGAACTTTTAAGAATTGGTACGCAAAAGGTCCGCTAAATAAAATCGGTAATACAGTGCAATTTAACGTTGTGAGTTTCCATAAAGTAAGTTAAATCCCAAACGAATTGCGATTCGAAACTATAAACTAGTATCAAAGAAAAGTCGAAATTAAAAATGAATATTAAATGTACGATGAACAGATTGAATTGTGTTCTGATCGAAAAACAAATAATTTAACATGAGTACATGTAGCCTTCCATGCCTTTGAAGCTGAACCCTCCCTTAAAGGCCGGTGTAAACTGGATGTCCATTGGCTGCGAAGACTGCTCTTTTAGCGTAAAAAAAAACAGTTGGTGCGAAGTGTTGTAGAGATATAAGTCTCTCTCGTGAGACCATGACACATGGTTCAGAGGGCTCGTCACCACCACCCCAACGCAAATGCATCTGTTATCTATACTTTTTCTCATAAAGCCACGTGGCAATACCAGAGACATAGAAACCACTTGCAAACCTTCTGGCAATGTGTCGATGGGCGGGCGGTGTCACTTAACGTCAGGTGAGCCTCCTGTTTGCCTCCTATTACATAAAAAAATGCAATGCCTTTGGTTAAGGAGACACATAGAGACTCTTTCGAATAGGCTGAGCTCTGCAGCATATGCAGTAAAGAATATCCGACAGTTTACTGATAAGGACACAGCTAAAATTGTGTATCATAGCTACTTTCATAGCGTTATGTCGTACGGTATTTTACTGTGGGGTGCTGCTGCAGAGGTTCAATCCATATTTGTGCTGCAGAAGCGGGCTGTTCGGGGTATTTGTTGTGTTTCTCCGAGGGAGTCGGTACGGAATAAGTTTAAGGAATTAAATATTATGACACTATCTGGTCAATATATTCTTGAAGCCTTGTTGTATGTCCAAAAAAATATAAAAGATTTTAAAACAAATGGTGACTTTCACCAGTATAATACGCGAAATAGAACTAATTTGAGTGTACGACCAACCAGGCTCCAAAAGATAAACCACTCCTTATATGGAAATTGTATTCGTTTTTACAACAAACTCCCAAGCGAAATTAGAGAATTATCACTAAAAAAATTCAAAACCCTCGTTAAACGAAAATTAATCAACAAAGCTTTTATAAATTTGAGGACTACTTAAATGATCCTAATCCTTGGGATTAAATTGCTCCAGTTCAAACAATTTGTATGACAATACTTGGCGATTAAAAAGAGTGGCGGAAAGTTTCTTGCCAGTTCTTCTTACCCGCTCTACGCCCTTGACTTGCGAACTGGTAGTAAATGTAAATTTACGATTAATTTAACTTGACGATTCAAAAGTGTACTTGGTTACCCACTTGAATAAAGATATTTTGAGTTTGAGTTTAAGGCGAGTTAAAATAAACACCTATTTAAAAAAAATAACATAATGTGATGCATATTACTGTGGCATTTTGCTCAAACAGAAATTATGTGTGTCTCAAACATGACTATTTTATTTTCCTAACTTAAAGTTAATCATTAGGTCTCACTCTCAGATTCAGAGTCAGATAATATAGAAACCAATCCTTATAAAGCCCTCGTGTTAAGTTCCATATGTAACAAGTAATGTTTCAGAAATCGAACCCGTTACAAAGGCGCTTGGATTAAGTCTTTGTAGGAGTTGCATTACCCCAAAAAAAAGTAAATGAAGCGGTTCTGTTTTTATATTAGTAACGTGATGTTATTTCTATTAATTAACATGGGAGCGATGTTTTTAATTAAAATTGTTTACCTACACACTGATGGGTATAATATATTGAACATATTTTCTGTTAAAATTACAAATTCGGGTTGTTAATTTTGAAAGTTTTTTAGTTTGTATTTTTTAAAGTTTTGTTTATTAATGGGATAAAAGCTTCTGCGTTTAACGAAGTTCTAGGTAGGTATGGGGAGCCCCCAAGCGATAGCGATTGCGGCTTTTGGGTTTCTCAAGACTGCAGCATCAGCGTTATGGAAGTAGGAACATCGCTATTATTATAGGCACTTTCCATCGCAATCTAACAATAAAGCATTACTTTAGGCAGGATTTAGGGGAGGGCAACCGGGGCTGTAGCCCCGGGGCCTCCACAAAGAAGGGCCCCAATTCCGACTAGTAAACAACTTTTCCTTTGATCTATTTTTAAATGTTTGTTAAATACTAAAATAATCTTCTTCGTTTCACGATTTCTTATTGATTGAAAATCTCGACTGAACAAAATTTTTCATTTTATTTCGAAAATAATTTGGGGCCTGGGCCTCCACTCCTTTGTTGCCCCGAGGCCTACAACCCTCTAAACCCGGCCCTGACTTTAGGATTCATGTTTTGTTATAATTATTTTAGTTATAGCGAAAATAAATTAATTTTAACTGTATTATTAACATACTTAATCGTATATATGTATTTTATACAAAAAGGTTTATTTTTTATTTAAATAACTTTATGTCAACCTCAGTTGTAGGCCCGTCTTCCAATACATATATATAGCAAATAATCTGTCTCTACAAAATTCTTCATAGAATAATATTAAACTACGTTTAAGCCCTAAAAGTTGAACCAAACGTTTCGGACTTTGACAGTTGAATGTGAGAATAGAAGCGCTTCAAGCGGCGCAAAGCGCTTAAAATATTTAGCCATTGTCAAGCGAGCAATCGAATAAATCAACCGTCCTTAGCACCAAAAGTGCTGAATCAACGAAATAGGTCACTGACACTGGGGATTTGCACAAATTACACCGCAGCCTGTGGCTTAGTAATAATGCCGACCTATTTTGTACTACCAAAACAGCTATGGACAAAGAGTAGAGTGAATATTGACAGATGACAAATCGGTCTATTGTCGATGGATTCTCTTTGGGGATTATAACCCCCAGTAATTTGCACCACAATATCTACGGACACAATTATGAGGCAAATAATGTTGCTGTGATAATTTCAGTAATATTTCTTTATACGCAATGGGTTTCTGGGTGGAAGGTCAATCAAACTTAAACCAAGTTTCAAGAGCTGTCAAATATTTTTTTCTGCATGAAGTTTGACATGTTTAGGTTAGGTGTACGACCTCATATGGAATACTACTCACTGCCTGGTGCTTCCAAATACCAGCTTCTCCTCTTATTGCATAATCTCTAACATATATACGATTCCTAAAATATATATATATATATATATATTATATATATTATATATATATACGAATCTTTATCCTAATCGGTTCAAACAGACAGAATAAAACTAAACAAAATTTAGAAAAATAAATATAGTACGGTAGCGAATACTTTTTATATGGCCATGGTAAAATAATGTAGAATGAAATTCCAACACACATTATCATATACTAAAATAAATAATGTGTGTAATTCCTTCGCATATTTTATGTATTTACATTGCTTGGCGGACTATGAGACTTCTTTCATACAAAAAGTACCTACTTATCGCGGGCTGCTGCATAGTGAGGAAGTGCATGTGAGTGATATGGTTAGCGCTGGGCCCTCTTTAAATAAGTTATCTTGTCCTTTTTACATGTAATGTCATTGTTTGGAATTTTTCTAACATATTTTCATTAGTTAATTGTCAATTGTAATATGATGAAGAAATTTTTAAGCTATTGCATAGATTTTATCGCGGGCTTTGAGCGCGGCGACCGAATCAAGAAATTCCGTAACGAAAAAACCTAACACACGATGACGTAATATAGGTGCGGCCAATACACGTTAGAGCGGGACAGAACGCATACTGCCTCTCCCATCGGTTTAACGTGATCGGATAGGAGTGTTAGTCTGAGTCTAGTAGAGTGGTAGATTGAATTAATATCAAAGAAAAAAATACTGCAAAAAATAAATAAATAATAATAATTACTTTTTTTATGTAATAGGAGGAAAACGGGCAGGAGGCTCATCTGATGTTAAGTGATACCGCCGCCCATGGACACTCACTATACCAGAAGGCTCGCAAGTGCGTTGCCGACTTTTCAAGAATTGGTACGCTCTTTTCTTGAAGGACCCTAAGTCGAATTGGTTCGGAAATACTTCAGTATGCAGCTGGTTCCGCATAGTGGTGGTGCGCGGCAAAAACTGCCTTAGAAAACGCTCAGTTGTGGAACGACGGACGTCGAGGTGATACGGATGGTATTTTGTATTTTGCCTTGACGTCCGATGATGAAACTCAGCTGTAGGTATTAGACCGAACAACTCCTCTGACACTCTCCATGGTAAATGCGGTAGAAGATGCAGAAAGAGCCCCACATCTCTACGCAACGCCAAGGGATCAAGCCGCACGGAAAGTGACTGGTCGTCGACGATTCGAACCGCTCTTCGTTGAATACGGTCAAGTGGAAGGAGCTGGTACTGAAGAGCTCCCGCCCAGAGGTGAGAACAGTATTCCATGAGGGGCCGAATTTGCGCTTTATAGAGTTGCAAACGGTGGCCCGGAGTGAAGTACCGTCTTGCCTTGCTGAGCACACCAAGCTTTTTGGAGGCTAATTTAGCCTTCTAGTCCTTCCTAATGACCGCGAAACTGATCGTTATTCGATATGTCAACGCCTAGTATTCCGATGCTCGCTGAGGCTTTAAGGAGAGTGTCTTCAAAGAGGGGAGTAGCAACAAAAAATATGTTTTGTTGCATAAATAATAAGTATAAACTTTATAAAAATGCTATGCAATAGCTTTACCGCGACAGTCCCCGAGTGCCACACGTATTTTTTTTCAATTCTTTTGCATGTGTGAGGTCTTAGAGCAAAAATAAAATATACATAAAACTAGATTTAGTCGCTGAAAAGGGGGGTTGTCGTCAGGTCATAATTTTTAGGCGGTAATTCAACAGTTAGGAGAGAGACCAAGAGATGGCGCTTTTTCGTACAACCATGAATTTTTCCAGCTGTAATGGACCCAAATAGTTTTATAGTTGATATATTTTCAACAAAATGTCTTTCTATAGTTATAATATATTGTACTTTAATTCAAATGATACTCGTTCATGGTTGTAGGTACCGTTTTCATGGCATGTCTCTTTTTTATCACAGCGTAAACAATTTTTCAGAAAGAGACGAAAGAGCGCTTTAGTTAAAAGAATACAATATTATCTCTAAATTGTGTCGAATCTTCCTTTATTTATTTAAACTTTATAAGTAAAACCTGTGTTAACCTATTCTTTAAGAAATCAGAAAAACTTCAATAAAATATGCAATAATAATTTAATAACTATTTATCATTTCAATAGAGGCCTTTGTCGAGAGACAAGCTGATTGGTGATAGGAAATAATTATATTGTATAAAATAAAGAAAAATCTTAGTAGAGCCTAAGGCATATTTTAATTGAAGTGAAACTTCTTTATCGGGGTTGGAAAAAAATTTGTGTAACATGTTTTCGTTACGCGTCACATTTTTCGGTTACGCGTCACATGTTTCGGTTACGCGTCACATTTGACCGTTACGCGCGTCTTTTTCTTGTCCCTACCAGGGTTGATTCAAAGAGATTCTAAACCATTAATAACAAAAATGTATAATAACGATAACAATGATACTAAAAATTCTATTACAATTTATGAAATTCTGTAATAATCTTAGTAGTAATAAGGTAAAATGAAATAATTGTATTATTTGTATTCAAGTCAATATTAAAAGCCTTTTGTTAAACTTTATCTAATTTAACTTTATTTAACCAATTTCTGTAAAGTTGCATATTATAGATAATTTTTCGAAAAATAAGGTCATAAAGAAGTTTCACTTCTAACGTGTGCACACTAGTACACGCACATTTTTTTTTATCTATTACTATCCAAATCACACCATAAACACCTGTTCCATGCTTTCCAGGTCTTGTTTTACATTTAAAAAGTCCTGTTTTAAACTCGTGAATAGTTGCAAACGATTTGCAGTTGCAACTTGCACGCGAATTGCACTTTAATTTTTTCTATGTAAAAAGTTTAAATGTTACGTGTGTTTTGGTAATTATGTACCGTAAACGTTTGTTTTGCACGACTCTATTTGTTTTAAAGGATTTTATGAATTTTTCTATTATTAATTATTATATAGTCTATTAAAACCTGCACGGAGTAAAAAGCCTTCCCCTTTTTTAACTTTGTTTTTTTTATTATTATTTCTTGTAGTCTATGTATTAGTCTGTGGTTTACCGATACTATGTAGAAATACTTGGGGAATGGCATAAAAGCATTTCATTGTTAAATGCATTTGTGTTCCTTTAGCCACTGCTCCTGTTACGCGTGACTTCTGTATTGAGTGGATAATCTGTCTTTCTTATTAAGTTTATGGTTTATTAAAACCTGCAGGGCGTAACCGATGTAATTTCAGTCAAAGTCAAAAATCATTTATAGGTAACACAATGTACACTTATGAAAGTCAAAAAAGAAATATACACTAAATGCTTCTAATTTCACATGTGCTGTCAGTTTTCAAATCCAGGGCGTAGAACGGAAGAAAAGAACTGGCAATAAACTCTCCGCCACTCTTGAGTGCCCCGTCTACCTCAAGAAAAAGGCACTTATTTCCCCTTCTTTCATTTTTTAATATAATTTCTTATGGTCTATGTATTAGTCTGTGGTTTAGCTGTACAATGTAGAAATACTGTATCTTAAAGCACTTTATTGGTGTGAATGGCAGCCGTTTTGGAAAACGGTGATGTCTAACAAAGCATCTCATTGTTGAATGTGTTTAGTAGTAGTACACGGCAGACTTTAGATATATAACGCAACATTTCATGTGTTTTACCAAAATATTTATTTATAAAATGACTCTTAAAAACATTAAAACGTCAAAACAATTTTCCTGCAAAACACAAAGTCGAATACTTATTTATGAAATAAAAAAAGCACTAAAAATCTCCTTTGTTAAGAAAATTGAGAATTGTTTGTTAATGTAAGTGGAAAAAATTGCGTAAAACTTTTTGTTTGTGTTGTGTAAAATTTTGTTTTAGGCGTGGCTTTTACACGTGAAGGTCCCTCTATTTCTGTTATCACAATAATGTTTAAACCACTTTTCATGTACCTACCCATTTGCGATAGGTACGTCCTAGAGGACTGTGCAATATTAAAAAAAAAAAGGCTCGTTGCCATCATAAACCTTTAAATGTTTTCTAGCGACACGTACTACATTTGAAATTATTTCCTTATACCCTTAATCCTTATAGTAAAAAAAAAGTAAAAAAATCATTGATTCATGTAGGTAACACAATGTACACTTATGAACGTCAAAAAAGAAATATACATTAAATGCTTCTAATTTTACATTTACTGCCAGTTCTCAAATCAAGGGCGTAGAACGGAAGAGAAGAACTGACAATAAACTCTCCGCCACTCTTTTTAATCGCCAAGTTTTTGTTGTACACAACGTTTGTAAGGAGCTGCAACCATTACACCATGTTCCACATGACATCTTAAGTAATAAATAATAATAAAATAAATTAAAAACAAAGATTTGTCATCATATCAGCAGGAGGCATGGTGAAGTAGGAGCACGCACTTATAGACCACAAGCCCATGAACAAAAAATACCTGTGAAATGACCCAACGTGAATTACGCTTAGAAGGCTGTTACTATATCTGAAAATAGCTCTGAGCACTATGCCGTCATTTCTGAGCGGTACATGTGAGTACGTGAGTGAATGGACTTTCTCAGGTACAAAGGGGGAATTTCGACTAATTATTAATGTACGGCTTTGTTATAAGTGTATAGATGATTAAAAATAAATGTCGAAAAACCTAGTGCCGTACAAAAGTGATAGTGCCGGAAGTCGGTGCAAATTTTTAATTCGACGACAGTTGCAGAAGCAATATAGGTCATTTATTACTGTACGGCATTTGTGTGATTCCTTTTGGACACATATACAGATACTTTACCCGTAAACGCCGTACATATTCCCAGCGGAGCGGTCGAAAGCCAAGGGTCGCAACATATGTCTGATTAGCATATAGGTGATGATGATATGAAACAACATAAAATTAAATGATCTTGAGAGTACTTCACAAATAGATAACATTTTCCAGCATGCCGTACATTTTTTGTGGAACACATAGGTGTATGGGGTAAATTACTTTCCTTAGAAAAGAGTCATTTTCCGGTGACTTTTATCTGTACGGCAATAACACAGGTTATTAATACTTTAGACAATCTTCAATAAAAGATAAATGCCGTACACTTTCGATAGTCCGCTACCACCGCCTACCAATACAGGGCGTCCCAAAGTTATGGGAAATGAAGGGAAAGTACCTTAAATATCGTAGATAGGGTATTTTACTAAAAGAAGACTTTATGTTATTTTTTAAAGATATTAATTCTGCATTCAAAGATTTTTAAAAAATTACTTGCCTCGTCTGGTATCGAACCGACTTAAATGTAAAAAAAAACACCCCTACTTTTATGATGCCAATCGAAAGAATGGCCAAAAAAGTTGGCATCATAAAAGTAGGGGTGTTTTTTTTTTAAATTTAAGCCGGTTTGATTTCCAGACGAGGCAAGTAGTTTTTAAAAAATCTTTGAATGCAGAATTACTAACTTTTTAAAATAACATAAAGTCTTCTTTTAGTAAAATACCCTATCTGCGATATTTAAGGTACTTTCCCTTCATGTCTCATAACTTTGGGACGCCCTGTATTATATTTTTATTTTTGTTAAAAATATTTTTCCTTTACCTCTCTCTGCTGGTACGATAAGGCTGTAAATATACTTTACAGCCTTATGGTAGTATACTCAGATATGTACAGTTATTAATGACCTTAAGGGACACCTCAAACGTCGTCGAAGTTTTTATCAGCTGTAAAGAATAATCTGGAGTAAAATGTACGGCATCTGTTTTTTTTTGTTTATTTATATTTGTTACATATAAAATAACAATAATCTTTGAAAATATTACTCCCCATATTACTCTATGAGCATTTGAAAAGACATCTAAATTTCGGAAATTTCATATATTTTTTATCATAATATTTTTATTTGTTACCATTTATAATGAACGGCTATAAGGTACAACGGTAATATTTAGTAACGTTATGTAAAAAAACAAGTTGCCGTACATTATTCTCTGATCTTACAGCAGTAAGAACATGGTAAATCCTGAAATTTCGATAAATATTTAATTACACAAATATGAACTATAATATTTGGACGGCATAATTATAAAACATTATTGTCCGTGTTAAATAATATTTTGAACATGTTGCCGTACATTTTACAATGACCTTAGGGTATATGGGTGTAGGGGTAGGGTTCCGACCCTTGGCTTTCGACCGCTCCGCTGGAAATATGTACGGCGTTTACGGGTAAAGTATCTGTATATGTGTCCAAAAGGAATCACACAAATGCCGTACAGTAATAAATGACCTATATTGCTTCTGCAACTGTCGTCGAATTAAAAATTTGCACCGACTTCCGGCACCATCACTTTTGTACGGCACTAGGTTTTTCGACATTTATTTTTAATCATCTATACACTTATAACAAAGCCGTACATTAATAATTAGTCGAAATTCCCCCTTTGTACCTGAGAAAGTCCATTCACTCACGTACCGCTCAGAAATGACGGCATAGTGCTCAGAGCTATTTTCAGATATAGTAACAGCCTTCTAAGCGTAATTCACGTTGGGTCATTTCACAGGTATTTTTTGTTCATGGGCTTGTGGTCTATTACATTCTCGTGGAAACAACACGCAAATACATAGTTGAAACAACAAACATCACCGCATACACGAATTCAAGTACGACCAGTCACCACAAGTAGCACCCGTTCACGAGTATGGCGCATGGCCAGCCATCGGCCCCTTCGCCATATTTTAGGGAGAGACACAACCCGACGCATGGACGCTATGCATAGTTATTCCGGCCGCTAAGCATATATACAAGTTGTATACTTGACGTTGGCCGGGTCAGTGATAAGACTCCCATTAGGTTGGAGGAAGCGCATCGCGTCCTAACCTACAGTTTATTTAATAGGAACATTTTCTAATTCCCAAAGAAATCGCAATCATTTACCAGTACGTATTATTTCGTAATGCGACTCAACGATTCCTTTATTCAAAAGAAAATTTGGGTAATAGTAATATCTCTAACAGAAAGCTTATCATAAAATGTAATCAAATTCAGTATGAAACACGTACGACCCGAATATTTGCCTCAAATGAAAATGTATTGCAAATAGTATTTCCAATATGTGAAATAATTAAATTTCTTAGATTTATAATTTAAGTGTAAATACAAATTTATTAAAAAACAGGATTATTTTATAATTTGCTTTCGTTTAAAAGAAATAAATCAGTGGCCCTATAACCATTTTAGTTCTGGGCCTCAGATTTTTGTATTTGTTTCATGATCATTGGTCAATGTAATAGGTGATCAGCCTCCTGTGCCAGACTCACGCGCGTCCACTTTTAGGGTCCAAGGCAAGTTTCCTCACGATGTTTTCCTTCACCGTTCGAGCGAATGTTAAATGCGCACATAGAAAGAAAGTTCATTGGTGCACAGCCGGGCATCAAACCTCAGGGATGAGAGTCGCCCGCTGAAGCCACTAGGCCGACACTGATCTATTTTCATTTTATTTATTTTTGATATTACATACTCTCTGGGTCGGTTAGTTTTTATTGTTGTAAGTAAGTTAAATTTGGATCAATTTTTTACGAAATTTATTGAAAATCAACTTCAATACGCATCAAATCCTGTAACCGATCTGTTATATTATTATTGTTATCCCTCACTTTTACACCATCATACAACACAGATAAATTAGGTATTACTTAGTTGAATGTATTGAATAATTTTTTATTTGTTTGATTTTGTAAATTTTTGTAGTTAACATTTTACTTTACATTATGTATTCCATCTCTTATATTTTCAGTGTAACTGTTTGTATATATAATTTATGTTAGCTGTAGGATTAAGAAATAAATACATATTTATAGCTAAGTGTCCAAACTTGTGACCAGTGTCTGAGGGTGACAAAAAGTTGTTAGAAAAGTATAAAAGTCTCGTGTCTGAATCTTACCGTTATATGGTAACTCGCGGTTATGAATATGGAGTTATCAAAGGATGAAATGAGAAGTTGGTAACCCGTAAGGCACTATTATTTAAGGCTCGACAAATATAATAATCCTATATGAATGATATGAAGGAGGTTTTGGGGTCAATCCCGATGTTATATTGATAGGTTATTTGAAGATTCATTGATATTAATATTACTCTGATAGTATAATTCCTAGGTCACTATTATTAAGATTCGGTACTAGTAGTACTACTACTACTACTAGTAGTACTAAAAATATTATTAAGTAATTTTTCTGAAACACAATATTTATTTAAAACATGTATTTGATATCAGTTTTTCCCTTTGTTAAGATTCTTTAAAGCTAAAACGTTCATAGAACGAATTTAATAACAATAATAATCAGTGGCGCTACAACCTCTTTAGGTCTAGGCCTCAAATTTCTGAATCTGTTTCATGATCATTTTTCAATCTAATACGCAAGTAGGTGATCAGCCTCCAGTGCAGTCGACTTTTTTATGGTTCTTAGACATGTCGGTTTCCTCACGATGTTTTCCTTCACCGTTCGAGCGAATGTTAAATGCGCGCATAGAGAGAAAGTCCATTGATGCACAACCGGGGATCGAACCTACGACCTCAGGGATGAGAGTCGCACGCTGAATCCACTAGGCCAACACTGCATAGAACGAGTTTACCTAATTAATAATAGAGATGGGCAGAGCATGTACTATGTCAGACGATCGATGGACCATAAGAGCGACCCGGTGTGGAGGTCCTATTGGGAAACGATACAGAGGTTAAGGGTCACGAGATGGGCGGATGACATTACCAACGGCTGGCTCGAGCTGGATGCAACTCACGCATAACAGAGATACCTGGAGATCCTTCACCTGAGGAAGGGTTCTTGCAAAGTTATTAGGAAATAGATACTTATAACAGACAAAAAGGTTTTTCTTTAAAAAAATTATAATAGGATAAAGTTTACTTTGTTTTATGCAAGAAATAAATAAATTATTTAATAAGTTTTTAATGTATTATAATTAATAATATTAAAATCAAGACCCTTTCAGCGTATAAAGAGTAGTTTCATGTATGTGATAGTAAGTTTAAATATAGTTAAGTCCAAGTCGCAATTATCTCGCAGTACATACGACAAAATTTAACCCTTGGGTCACCTGATGTTAAATGATACGACAAAAGGATCGTAAATGCGTTGCCTGCCTTGTAATAATTGGTACGCCCTTATCTTGAAGGAGCCTATTCCCCTTGAGTCGAATTGGTTCGGAAATACTTCCCATTGAAGGGCAGCTGGTTCCACGTAGTGGTGGTGCGCGTCTTTAACTCACTTAAAAAACCCTCAATTGTGGAGCGACGGATGTCTAGGTGATAATCGGCTGCAGGTATTGATCCGAACAACTCCTCCGTTTCTTTAAGGAGAGTACACTCTCCGTAGTAAATGTAGTAAAAGATGCAGAGGGACCACACATCTCTTCTTCTTCTTATAGTGCCATATCCTTGCAAAGGTTGGCGATCATCATGGCTAGTATGATTTTGGATGCCGCGCTTCTGAACAATGACTTGGTGCTTTGACCAAACCATTGTCTCAAGTTTTTCAACCAGGACGTGCGTCTCCTTCTACCTGCCACTTTGCCTTATATGATTAGTTGAAGGAGCTCGTATTTTTTGGTGTTACGTAAGACGTGTCCGATATACTCAAGTTTCCTTTTATTAACCGTCATAAGCACTTCTTTGTTCTTCTGCATTCTGTCCAGTACGGTTGTATTTCGTATGCGGTATGTCCAAGATATTTTAAGCATACGTCGATAAACTCAGATCTCAAACGCTTCCAGTTTTTTGGAAATTGTCTCTGTCAGCGTCTAAGATTCTACGTCGTAGAAGCACAGAGAAGACGTAACATCGCGCAATGCGAGCTATACATCTGTACGGCAAGCTTTTGATCTTTAAGCATAATACATTTTTAAATTATGAATCAATAACGCGAGTACAAATAACAAACACAATGGCTGTTTTGGCCCATGGCCCACTTTGAAACTAAATCTAAAGCATACGAGCAATAACAAAATCCCAAGTCCCTATTGACTTTATAAACAGTTGTCGATTCTAAGACAGATGCCGAGAAAAGTTTTCCAATTTTTAGCAAGCGTTTCCAAAACAACTGATGCCGAATTTTATCCATCTTTACAGCCTGGTCTTGATCTTTACATCATAATGATCCGGGTAATATATTAAAATATTTTTTTTTAATGTTTTTGAAAACCAATAAATCTAAAGTATTGAAAATTATTAAATATAAACGGGCAGTGTTGGCCTAGTGGCTTTAGCGTGCGACTCTCATCCATGATGTCGTAGGTTCGATCCCCGGCTGTGCACCAATGGACTTTCTTTCTATGTGCGCATTTAACATTCGCTCGGACGGTGAAGGCGAACATCGTGAGGAAACCGATATGTCTTAGACCCAAAAAGTCGACGGCGTGTGACAGGCGACAGGCACTGAAAGCTGATCACCTACTTGCCTATTTAAAAATGACCATGAAACAGATTCAAAAATCTGAGGCACAGACCTAAAGAGGTTGTAGCGCCTCTGATTTATTTATATTATTGAAAATTATTAAGCAACATTTGAACTATATGATAAATGCTTTACGATTTTTATATAATATAAGATGACCTGGTGTACATTGTATCACCTACACATATTTGTATATATACTATAGAGATCGAACCTTATACTATAGCTATGAAACCCAAATTTCTAAGGTCATCCACAACATATGACAACCACGTGACAATGTTTTATTTCTAAAAAGACAAAAGATATCAAATATTTCACAGATAGGAACAGTTTTTATTGGAAAATTCAATTGACGTTTTGAGTCTTTTTCTTTACTTATTATTTATGTTTTCCACTGTATAAACCTTTCCTATACTTCTACAAATATTCCAAGATTATTAGCCATCGGCCCAGCCACTTTCGAGTTTTAGCGAGACAGACGAACAGTCATTTATTTTTATATGTATATATTTGTCGGAGAAATAATATTACCGTCAGCTGTCATTGTCATATGTCATAAAGCTCATAAATTAAAACATCAAAGTCTAATCATACTAGTGTTTGATTGGTCATTTGTCAATATTAATAGATCTACAATTTACCGACTATTTGATAGTCAATAGTAATAGTGACTTCATAGACATTATTAATAATTGTTTTTGAAGTGAAACTTCTTTATCGGGGTTGGAAAAAAATTTAGTGTAACATTATTTATTATTTATTGAATTGAAACTTCTTTATCGGGGTTGGAAAAAAATTTAGTGTAACATTTTTTCGTTACGCGTCACATTTTTCCGTTACGCGCCATCTTTTGAAGTGAAACTTCTTTATCGACGTATGGGAGAAAATTTATAGCAGGTTACGCGCCATGTTGCTTTTTGAAGTCAAACTTCTTTATCGGCGTTGGAAAAAAATTTACACACATTTGTCACATTTTTCGGTTACGCGCCATCTTTTTTTTGTCCCTACCACGGTTGATCCGAAGAGATTCGGAGCCATTAGTAACAAAAATATATAATAACGATAACAATGATAGTAATACTTATAATTCTATTTCAATTAATGAAATTCTGTAATAATCTTAGTACTACATAGTAGTACAGTAATAAGTTAAAATGAAATAATTGTATTTGTATTCATGTCTATGATAATAAAAGCCTTTTGTTAAACTTTATCTAATTTAACTTTATTTAACCAATTTCTGTAAAGTTGCATATAGTAGATCATTTTTCGAAAAATAAGGTCATAAAGAAGTTTCACTTCTTACGTGTGTACACCTAGTACACGCACACATTTTTTTTTTTATTACTTTACACCTTTGAAACATCTTAACCTGTCCTGTGCTGAACGTTTTCATTCTACGTTTGGATTCCACGTTCCTTAAAAATACGAAGAAACACATAGAAGCATAACAGCTTCATACATACAGTTAACGAATTTACACAAACACACACACTTACACTTTAGACATCAACAAAAATACCGTGCCTCATCTGGGATTATTTAGGGTACACATAATTTAATTTTAAATAGAATTTAGAATTCTATTTAAAATTAAATTTAGTCAAATTACACAAAATTTTCTAAGCATTGCCTAAAGGGATTCCAGGGATTAAGTAATTACTATTTTGTCTAGGACACGGGCCGACTTAGGTCACATCGGCTATTAATTCTATAGTAGCGTTAGTTTAAATTAGAATTAAAAGTTCCCAATGTTGCTATGTATATCAAAGAATATTTAAACATGTTTAAATCGATTTATATGTAAGCAAAGAATATTTTTAAATAAATATAGTTTTAAAAAACTAAAGAACACGCTTTTAAAGCACATCAAACTAAAAAGTGAAAAATAATTCCTAATTTAGTGGGTTGCTCGATAGACAAAAAATATGGCACAGAGCGCGCCACGCTTTTTCACAATACAGTAGGACCTCGATAACTTAAACCTCGGTAACATAAAAACCTCTGTTACTTCAAAAAATACTATGTTCCCTTCCCATCAGAGCCCAAAACCTCTATAACATAAAATACGCAACCTCTATAACTTAAATAAATAATCTCTGTATAGGCCCTCAGTAACTAAAAGAAATGTTTCCACAACCTCTATAACATAAAATTGTTTGTGAATTAGTCATTTTGAAAGAGTGTCAAAACAAATGGTTTCGGTATTTATTGCTTGCACGTGTTTACTATGTATTGTTAACGTAAACAATACATTACCTATTTTTTGCTTTATCTAAATTCTTCAAAGCTTTGCGGCGGTTAGCTTTGTGACAACGACTTACTTGCATCATAAGTTTTTTGATCGTTGTCCTGGAAACATCGCTTTACTTACTGTGTGATAAAACTGTCTTAAAATGAGTACAAAAAGAAAACTAACAACCCTCACCTACGCTGATAAATTAGAAGCTATAGAAGCAGTGAAAAATGGATTGAAAAGGAAAGAAGTTGCGGCTCAGTTTGGAATACATAAGAGTACATTGTCTATCATCATTAAAAAAGAAGCTGAAATCTTGAAGAAACAAGAATCAGGAGAAAGTCTTCAATGTAAAAGACGAAAAATTGCCGAATTCCCTAATTTAGAACAATGTTTGTTTACGTGGTTCAAACAGTGTCGAAACAAAAACATCAGTGTTAGTGGACCCATACAGAAAGAAAAAGCTGAAGAGTTCGCTAATTCTCTGAAAATTAAAAATTTTAAAGCCAGCAATGGCTGGTTACAGAATTTTAAGAAACGGCATGATTTAGCCTTTAAATATGCGGCGAAAGTGCGAGCGTTAGCAAATCAGTCAGCCAAGAATGGAAACCTTGATAACTTAAAACCTCTATAACTTAAAATATTTTGTGTTTCCCTTGGACTTTAGCTTATCGAGGTTCTACTGTATTACCAGTATTTTATTTTCATTACCATTTTCAGCCTAAATTTGGAATTATTTTTCACTTTTTAGTTTGATGTGCTTTAACAGCGTGGTTTTTAGTTTTTTTAAACTATATTTATTTTCCACTTTTTAGTCCTAGCAGCAATACGTGTTGTCTCAATTTAATCGTATTGCTTTGTGGACTTAAAAAAATTTTCATTGTTTTTTCGAGATAAACCTATGAAATTATTATATTGTCGCTGATTCTTTATAAGTGTACAAAGTTTGAATTAAATCTGTCCGTTTAATGTGGGTCAAAATCGAGTCCGAAGGAGTCGGTTACATACATACATATATACATACATACAGGTGAAGCTAATATAAAGCGTGTAAAAAAAACAATGGAAGAGAATCGGGTGTCACTCTGACCTTCATACAAATGTTTCATACAATATCTTATTCGACGTATCTGGGCCAGACAAGGGTCTCTGATGGAGATGTCAATATTGACGATCGTTAGAGATTCGCTACTTCATCTTATATCCGAAATCGAGTTGTATGTAGTAAAGATCCCTAACTTTGAAAAACTTTGTCTCTTGAAATAACAAGGTTTGTCGATATATATTAACAGTGTATTTGGGGCGTCTTTTGAGAAAGAGCGAACAGTTCGTATATGGCGAGTATTCATGGTTACAGGGTTTGATTTTTGAGGCAACAATAATCGTTTAATGTAGAGACAGAAGCTTTAAATCGATGAAGAAAGAAGAAGGAATGTTGCTGTCACATACACCATTTTGTAACGGTAATTTATATGAATGTAATTAAATTACTTTATAGTAAAAAGTAATAATCAGCACGCGAATTCATGACATATTTTATTGAAATAATTAACTCAAACTCAAAATATCTTTATTCATGTAGGTAAACAAGTACAGTTAGAAAGAAGTTAAATTAATTGTAAATTTACATTTACTACCAGATCGCAAGTCAAGGTCGTAGAGCGGGTAAGAAGAACTGGCAGCGGGTAAGAAGAACTGGCACTGGCAACGTACTTCATAGATTAACGGACCTTTTTACTGTCCGTTGAATGAACTGCTTTATGTCAGTTCCTTTAGTGAAAGAAAACATAGGTACTGGGTAATATTTTAATATTTTTGTAGTTGTTTCTTCTATATCTAGGATTGTTTATTGTAATGTATGTAATATAAGTGTATATGCTTGCCGCATGACCGCTCGACGTTTTGAGGAGATTTCGACATTGATTTACAGTCCATTAAACAGTTTCATTTAAACCATTATATACCTTACAGAAAGGAAATTAATAATTGATTTAATAACAATTTAATTTCGACTGCCGCCGATGTTTTCTATAAGGTGTGACTAAATTATCTTTGCTTTTTGCAGTCTTGATCTAGAAGTTATAGTTATAATATTTGAATTTATATTCGAATCCATTTACAAATGATATTACGTAATTGCGGAAACATTAGAAACGTAAAATAAACATTTAAAACACTCTGCGGTTTGTTTGACTCGACCTAAATTGTATAAGTTCGTGTTATGTAAACACTTGCGGAATCCTAAGTAATTTCTGCTAATTGAAGATAATATCCTGGTTTATGTAATTTTAAAAATGTTTTTAATCATCTGCCTCGGGTTGTCTCAAGCATTCCCATTATGTACCTTCTGCCCATGAGGAAGAGATTTTTCGGCAAGTAGTTCTATACTTCCTTGCCTTCATTGACTCTCAAATCCATTTTTTATTCGATGGATTATGTGTGTAACCCTAGGTTATGGCGTGAACTACAAAGAATCCCAAGCAGCGATAACACTACATGATACAACCACGAAAATCCTTTATATAAAAAAGAGACCCGCCCCGGCTACGCAGACCGATACGCATAAACCTTGTTAAATTATTTCCTAAACCTGCCTCTAGGTTCCAGATAATAGAGAAAACTGTGAAGGTTCTAGATATCGTGAACAGACATACACATCATAAAACTTTTCTCTTGGACTCAATCACTTCTCATCGTTAAAAGAGCGTTCGTAAAAAATGTTTTCGTTCCACCGTTTTATCACCAACTTTGAAAAATTGATTATCACGAAAAAGTCATTCATTTTTATACTAGATATATACTTTATGACACTATCTAAACGTGGCTTTCTAATGCTAAAAATTTTTTCAAAATCGGTTCAATAAATCGAGAGATTACACCCTACAACCTCTGTATAATCTTAATATATATAAATTACGTGTCACATTGTTTGTCCGCTATGGACTCCTAAACTACCGAACCAATATCAATCAAATTTGCACACCGTGTGTAGTTTGATCCAACTTAAAAGATAGGATAGCTTACATCTCAATTTATACCCGCAATATTATTTTATTGCAAAATATTTGTTTATTATTTGATAGTCACAATTCTAACAACAAAGTGTTCAGAGGAATCGTCAATTATTTGATAGTCACAATTCTAACAGATGGCGCTGTGTTGAAAGTACCAACGTTTCACATAAGCTACAATTTAATGACATAACCACTAAAAAAGCACGGTGGTCCCCATGACTGGTGTTCTCCTACCGTTTCCCTTGAATAGTTTGCTACTAAGTAATATAACAAAAACCTTAGCCACATCAACGCTTGGCCGGTCATCATGCGGATAAACGTCAAAGCGTTGTTAAAATGCCAAAACTTAGCTTAAATTTGTGGGCAAACTATTATCTTAAATCCCGTCGGTATAACACAACCATTTCGATTCAAACCGTATCGACACCAAACAAAATCTATTCGATTTTTCCCACGCGAATGCCGGTAATAAATATCGCCTACTTTCTAGAGCTACTTACATTGAACGGAAACCAGATCATATATTAATAACAACAGTAGGTAGGTGAGAAAACACGCCGCTCTTTTGATGGCTATTTATAGTATAAATTAGTGTTTACTAATAATTAGTATTGACCTTATTCCAGTGCCACTACTTCCAGTTCCACTGATTTTTTTTAAGAATGTAGGTGAACAGCGTTGTGACCGACTACGTCGTTTGTAGAGTTTGTGTTTCTTGGTGCTCTTGACGAGTTTGTCATAAAAACAAAAATATATATTTTGGGGCGTATTGGTGGTATTTGGGTCTAGTTCTCGCATGTTTAACAACTTGGATAACACAATTCAAAACACACGTATACGTATAGATATTATTACAAGAATTAGGTGAAAAAGGTTGGAAGTGGCTGGAATCAGAGTTGTTTTTACTAATTCATTTCATTTGAGACTTATGGAATATCAATTAAGTATATTTTTATGGCCACGTCCCTTAAAAACACGGTTTTTAATTATTGCATTACATTTCTAATCCTTTCTCTTCTCCATATCATATTATATTAATGGTACGACATTAGCAACTTTATGTAAACGATTTATATAGTGTATACTCGGCTTTTGTATATAACCGAATAAATGAAGCAACCAAGCGTAAGTCAGAATTCTATTAAATTTCTCTTGAATTTTAGTGATCAATTGAAACTTCAAGTTGTAGGTAAACTTTCAGTCCCAACAAAGTTTATTTGTCTATAATCCTATTGTTGCACTTATACTGTGCCTGCATAGAATCCGTCACCATTATGTGGGCTTCATTGAACGCGTTCTATTGAAGTTTTGCGTTATGTTGGTTCCGAAATCAAAGGTTTTTTTCTCATTTTATTTAGAGACTTCTCTGTTGACCGTACTTTGACTAGATTTACATAGTCGCTAGTCGGCTATAGAGCCTTGTATGTGATGTAAAGTCAATTCAGGGGTTGGTAAGAGGATTTTGGGTAGTCGATTTTATTTGTTTTTCTAAAAAGCATAAGCTATTTTCATGTTATAATAGAATTTTAAAATAATTACTATCTTTTGTATACCTTTTGTGTTAGTCTCAATGGGCGGGTAGCATTTATAATTAATAAAATGAATAATGGATATTTTAAGTAAATTAAGCAAAATAGGTTCCTTAATTGATTAATTAAAAGAATACCTACAATCATTATAATATTTGACAGAAATAAAAGTAAAATTAAGCAGTTACTTTATTTATTATGACATGAGGATTGTAGGATTATCCCACCCAACTTTTTAATTGCTCATTGTCATCAAACAAAATTAGGTGCACCAAACAGTACTACAAAGTGTACGGTGCTTACAGATACCGGCAACTATCTAAGCGATTTTTAGGTATCACTGGGTGGTGCGCGGCGGCGGGAGAGTGACGTGTCGATCGCGTGATTGGTAAATCAGTTGACGTTTGTGTCCCGCGCTGCACAAACTTTCCCCCACTCCATTGTTTAATGTTCAAGATGTTTGCCGGTATCTGTACTAGAGAGGGTTTCCAGAAACTCTTACAATGTTGCACAAATCCAAACCCACAAAATTCACGAATTTCACAAATTCATCACAGAACCAACGCTGCAATCACCGTCCGTTCGTTTATCTACTACCCTCAACAAATATATATATATATATATATATATATATATATATATATACATTGTTTAATTTTTACGAAATACAAAAAACATATGGCACATTTCATTTGGCAAACTCAAACTCAGATACCAAAAACACATAAAATAGTTACATTTAATAAATGTAGATGGCGCTATTACACATTTATGCATTTAATAAAAGTTGTGAAGAGCCTACATATGTTTTAATATTTTTAATTATATTTCTCAAAGTAGCCTAAATTTCTAAGGCTTTAAGGCCGCTCATGGTATTCGGCCTTTAGTTTATTGAGCTAATTTTACGTTTGTTTTCTTGTTTGAATAAAAACGTATATAAATAAGTCAAACTGTTCATATTGAAACTGTGTACACGTAAGGTTTATAATATTTTGAGTAGACAGTTCTGCACAGTGTCTGCGTATTATGAACAGCACTTGTTACTAATATGTACTTGATATCTGAGTGCTGTGATTAATGGCGGCCTTTGTAATGCGAATTTTAATGTAGCTAGATGTTATATTTTATTATCTCTAAATACTGTTTTATTGTGAATGAAATCTTAAGGAAACGTTAGTTCAAATTAGGTTTAAAGACATTTTATGAGAGTAAAACCATAATCACTTACATGAGAACTTATATACAACTAGCAGACCGGCCAAGCGTTGCTGTGGCTAAGGTTTTTGTTATATTAGTAGTAAACTATTCAAGGGAAACGGTAGAAGAACTTATGTGAAAGGTAGATAGCTTATGTGAAACGTTGGTACTTTTAACACAGCGCCATCTGTTAGAATTGTATCAAATAATAAACAAATATTTGCAATAAAATAATATTGCGGGTATAAATTGAGATGTAAGCTATCCTATCTTTTAAGTCAGATCAAACTGCACACGGTGTGCAAATTTGATTGATATCAGTTCGGTAGTTTAAGAGTCCATAGCGGACAAACAACGTGACACGTAATTTATATATATTAAGATTTATCACGTCGTGTGTCATTGAAGAGCTTCAAGGATGAATTAGCGAAGTAGAACTTGGGTAGACTTTTATTTAGGAACTGGGATCACTCAAGAGATGGCCTTTTAGTCTTAATTTAAATAATGCCAGGCTGTCTGCACTTTTTATATTATGTGGAAGTTTATTATACCGCAGCACTCCCCCAACGCTCAAAATTACAAATTCATTCTTGCAATAAAACTTTTTCTTACTCTATCTTGTAATAAATATTTGAACTGTTTTAAGCCCACTCCAAAAATTTCAAGAAGCTTAAACTTTTTTTTATCTTTGCATATCTTCTCATCCGTGTAACAATCAGGATGATCAAGTGTCAAATGGAAATGTCAAATGATTCGGTATTGCAGTGAATTGGTCCCATAAGTATTTGTAATCAGTTTTATTCTTATCATGATATTAACTGAAATGTGTCATCAAAAATTTCCTCAATACTTTTTAGTTTCAACAACAACAATAGCATATCTACTAGTTACTTGCATTAACTAAGGCTTTTTTGAATGAACATAAATTGTTCTACATTTAGCGTTGACATTATTTTCATACATCCATCATGTATTCCATTTTTGATTTTCCATTAAACGACTGACACTTGATTGATACAGAGCACTATTGGGCTATACTATGAACAGTTTATCGTGTCACTTTTAATTATATTTTCAAATCAACCGTACTCTTAAAGTTCCAACAACTACTATGACGTTTTGGTTCGTTTTCTCCGTATTGCGCTGAAGCAAACCTACTATGCGCTATACATAATATCATCATCTTAGCCTCTTCTAGTATATTTCGCCATCGAAATCTATTGTTTCGATGTGCTTGACAACTTCATCCCACGAAGGCAACCTCGGTCTACCAGGTTTCCTCTTGTCACCAGATTGTTGCCATATCGTCCGTTCTATGATGATTTGAGAACTGGCTGTAAATGATATTTGATAAGAAATAAATAGACAAGACATATAATATGTTAATACTATATGTATAATTTAAAATAAGCCACGATAACTTAGAAACAGAGTAGATTAAAATTGGATTTCAGTTTGAAGATAAGAATAAATATTGGTGACGAAATTGTCTTTGACTAAATTAAGCTTATAATCAATGATAAATTAAGATTATTCGACTTAGGGTCCTTCAAGAAATGAGCGTACCAATTCTTAAAAGGCCGGCAACGCACTCGCGAGCCCTCTGGCATTGAGAGTGTCCATGGGCGGCGGTATCATTTAACATCAGATGAGCCTCCTGCCCGTTTGCCCCCTGTTATATAAAAGAAAAGTATCAACTTCAAGAATCTTCGAGAATCTTATATGATATGTATAATTCGGTTTGTAAATACAGACGCCACGATAGCTTGTCCACAGAGTAGATTAAAATTGGAATTTTGATTGAAGCATGAAAAACCGATCACAGCTTGTCACTTGACATCGATTGAGATCAAATCTGTATTTTTAGTTACTCCGTGGAATGCTGTCCTGTGCAAACGCTAATATCTGCTTTATTTACACAAAATCTTTAAGGCTTTTATACAGAAAATAAAAAGATACGCTACGAAATAGCTCGTTATGGAAGACATTCGAATAATCCAATTTATGTGCAATCTGTGAAAATATCAATAAGTTTTCTTATTCTTCGCTTCTTGTAATGGAAGCCCGCATTTCCACTCCAAAAAGCAGTCTCATTATCTTGAATAGACTCGAGACTAATAATACGCTTACAATCGACATTCATACTGACTCTAGTGCGTGGCTTTGTCCGAACTATTTTATGATCAAATATATGAAATTGTAAAAAAGGATTCTCCTGGTAAGATGGAAATACCAGCTATCTTAAGGGTAGAATAGGTGTCAGACAATGCAAATGGGATCTACACATTACTGTGTCACGTGATCAACAAAGTATGCATACTAATGTAACATATTGCGTGAGTTCAAGCCCAGAACCATTGCGAATTCGTAAGTAATTAGAGTCTATTTCCGGTTTCCTTCATCACACGCAGCTTTTTGTTCAGGAACTGAGAGCCTACGAGACCATTATTTCTACCCGCACCATACGTCTACCGTCATTTATTTCTTCTTCTTATCTATTTCCTCGAAGCTAAGGCATCAAAATTGGCTATAGTTTTATATATGCTTAATTAGCTACTGTTACACAATCACCACATGGAGACCAAGGACAACTGAGCTGGCTGGTTGGTCTAAGGTTGTGAAAGTAACTCTCATCCCCGAGATCATGAGTTCGAATGACGGATTGCTCCAATGGAATTTGCTTTGTATGTGCGCAATTAGTTGCTAATATGAAGGCATCGGCTTGAACCCAAAAATCATGTGTCAGAGACAGGTGACAGATCACCTACTTGTGTATAAAATAAACATTGAAGATATGGATGTATCTAAGGACCTAGGATTGTAGCGCCACTGGATTATATAGTATATTACCTTGACTAATATACACATATTTTTATTCAATTAATTTTGTAGTAGACCAAAGTTCTTTTATATTCTCCAAGGCATTCGAAAAGGTGTTTCAAACTGTGTTAAAAAGCCTAAGTTATCGCCCCTAATAGTACAAAATTGAGTTTTATTGGACCCCAAGTAACGAGATTGCGCAAGTAGTCATTAAGTTTGAATCCGAACTTAACATCTTGTCTGTATCGCATTCTACCGTAATTTCTACCTACCGTGCTTGTATCGCTTGAGGCGAATTGAAAATTAGCCCCTGTGGTTGGGTTACCAGTTCGCAATATTTTTCCGAAAACTTCGGGTACAATAAAGTAATTGAAAGTGTTTTAATCCTTTTGTGTATCTAAATCGCTTATTAATTTTATCTAAATCTTTGTATATATAAATTTTCTGTGCGTGTGATTGTAATTCAACTCCTAAACGGCTGGATTTTGATGTTGTTTGATTTGTTCAAGTGGATTCGGGACTCGGGTATAAAGATTTAATATTTTTTTATTAAAGACGTGTGTACATATATATTGAATTGGTTTAGAGTCTAAACCAATTCATATTTTTAATTTACATAATTTATAAGTCTAAACTTTAGACTTATAAATTAAAAATAGGAATAATTCAAATAGAAAAAAAATTACATATTTATTATCACGCATGGCGCATGGCAAGCATCATAGGAGGCGGTGTGTGTGGTATATATGTTAACGTAAAATTGTAAAAACCGTTAGATTGTAATCTATCTCTGCTGCTACTACTGTACTGCTTACAATTTAACGTATTATTATTCGGTAGATTGTACTACACTAACTTAGTTATCATTCAAACTTCTTTGGTCAATTACAGATTAATTTTACTTCCCAACAATTTCATATTAAACTACCGAATAATAATACCTTAAATTGTAAGCAGTTCGTTGAGGTTCACAATCTTTCGACAGTTTACAATCTCGCGAGATATATTACAATCTAACGGTGTTTACAATTTTACGGTGACATATACATTATTATATTTTACGCTTGTGTACAATGTAAATCTCTGTTTGACTTTAAAATAAGAAGCATAATTCATATAATAAGATATGTACGGAATGATTTCTCATTAATAACACATATATTGTATTTTTAACCTTTATAAAACTAGCTTAGCTTAAAACAATAGCTCACTTTATGGTGATTTAAAAAACAGAACTGGCAATGTTAACTGCATGTGGCAGTTTTCTTTTGATGCGGCCGTTGATTTGACGAGCTCTGCTAGCGGCTATGCTAATGTGTTAGTAGGCTTTGTCTCCGGTTTTGTCTGTATACACTTACTATTAAGCCTAGAGCATCAAATCAGGAAAGAATGGTTTTTATAATTTTGTTTAATGTAATTAACTGTTTTGATACAAAAATTATTTAATATGAACTATATTAGTTAGTGTTCAATGATGTGATACTTGACCCTAAAGTTGTATAATATTCCCACTATATACTTTCTGTACCTATTTATACGATGTTCCCGAAGAAATTACTTTTAACCTTGACCTAGCAATATCTTGTGTTCCCCGACAAAGAATCCAAGTTCAAGACTTCTGTAATTACAAAATAAAAACAAAGACTTTACAACCAGCTAATAAGGCAGCAAATAAAAGAAAAACTAATGTTCTTGAACGTATTCAATGCTGAAGTTCATCTTGACCTATATTTTATTGTATCTTGCCTTTATTAACTGTTAGCCAAGCATTTCTTAAGAAAAATATTTGCAAGATCTATTTAACATTTACAGGCCAAAGCGATAATTTTGTTAAAATATTATTATGAAGCTTTTATATTAGAAAACGTATTATTAGTTATATAATCTTTTTCTTGTTAATTTCACGAGATTGATAAGGATTAACGTTTATAAATAAACACTATAGTGTATATTACGACAATGAATTTGATTATTTTATTAATAAAAATAATATTAATAAAAATAACAACATTTAAAGGCACATTTTAAGTGTGTAATGTGTATGTTGTGGCAGTAACTGGCCCTGGCTCAGCATTATGCTGTGGAGCAGACGTGTTCTAGAGCGCTGGTCATTCTGCCAGAGATCACAACACAATACGGGTTGTGAAAATCAATATGTATTTATATAGGTATTTTATTGTACACTTATGAATGTAAACGTCGTCGTGGCTTCAGCATGCGACTCTCATCCCTGAGGTTGTAGGTTCGACTGTGCAATGGACTTATTATGAGCGCATAAGAGAGCGGATCGTCTTCCTCCTTTCTGGTTTCTTCTATACATGTTTGCCATAGTCATTTTGGATGATGCTTTGTCCTTTGATATTTTAAAAGAGTACCGAGAGTTTTTACGCCGGGTTTTTCTCTCGGCCTACACCTCTTCTTTGCCGATGAGTAGGTATGTCTACCGATATAAATTTAATGACATGGAATAAGTGATAACTGTATAATATGTTCCATAATAAACATATTTTATTTTTTATTATTTTAAGCACTCGCTCGCTATGAAAGAAAACATTGTAGGAAAACCGGCATGCGTTAGTTTTAATTTTATCTTACCAGTGTGTAAGCTTAGAAGACACGATAAAAACTGACAATCTTATCAATCACCAAGAAATAATTACAAATTGTTCCCCATGAATTTAACTTATAATGAATACCGAGTTTAACTTCACGGCGAAATAAAAATCGTTACACGCATTAATCGAAAATTCAGAAACTTCCGAAAGGTTTTCATATCTAAACATAATTTTAGATTATTAGAGTTAAAAGCTACCTAAGACCATTAATTACCCCATTTAATATTAAAAATAACGTCTATTTCGAGATCATAAATAATTCAGGCCATCCACGATTTCCATTTATTCATGAAAGTTAATACTTTTTGCTATGACTTGGCAAAGTGTGATGAAAATAAAATGGGCTTTTAGTAAAAAACTAAAACCTTCTTTGTTTATTAAAATTTTAACCTAAATATACTGGATTGTTCTGTGATATCAAATTTGCATATTGTCAGAAGATTGACGCGCCTTTGGATTAACTGTACAAGCAGGGTTTACTATAATTATTTATACCGTATTGTAGGCTAATATTTATAAAGCTTCTACTGTGTTCAGGCTTAGGCCGTTTGTTTAGTGTAATTTCAGCATCTCAATTTTGGTCCTTCTGAACTAAGAATTTCCCGGCTCAGCTCTGGCACATTCTTACATTCTATTTACATCTCACTTAACTTTGAAATCATAGTACATTTTATAAACATCAGCCTTAATACAATTTGGTGAGGTATTACGAACCACAGAATTGGACCCCTATCTCTGAATGTGTGTCTATTCAGGCACTGATATATTGCACCGAGAGCAAGAGGTGACAAATTTAGGTATTTCCACCTATACTTTAGCCTTTACTTAGAGTTGATGTTAGTATGTTATTACACCAATATATAGTATTTACAATATTCTTAACCTTCAAGTAATATTAAAAATTGATAAATGGAAAATTAAAACAAATTTAAGAGGTCCCTGTGGCAGTGTGCCTTTAATGAATTTCCTCGCTGTATTGCGATATTTATTCGTTGAGCGAGGAAAGCACCAGCTCTGGAGTCAACGGTACAATCTATCAGGCGCCAACTTAAATATTTAATTAGCGCCTCTGATTCCCACGTCCCAAGAGTCACTACTCACTTAGCTTTTACCTTATTTTTAAGATATTGATGTTTTCAAAATAAATATTATTTTAAATTGTAAAACAGTAGCAAGCAATATCTGAATGTTTGCAATGCAAGAATGATTTTTTATCAATATGGCCTTTTGTTTTGGCGACCGAGTATCTACTCATTTAAGACAATTTCTAGCTCTCTCTTAGTATCATCGTCAGCAGGGTGGCATCTGGAGCGGCTTCCTCGTTTCAGAGGAGACACCATCGGTTTCTGTTCCACGACGCCTTAGCGCGTTTAGACTAATACACTTTGTGGACCCATCTGCCCACTGAAGTATTTCCGAACCAAATCGACTTAGGGTCCTTCAAGAAAAGAGCGTACCAATTCTTGAAAGGCCGGCAACGCACTCGCAAGCCCTCTGCCATTGAGAGTGTCCATGGGCGGCGGTATCACTTAACATCAGGTGAGCCTCCTGCCCGTTTGCCCCCTGTTCTATAAAAAAAAAACTGTTAGTAAAGTGTATCTTGATATTTGCCTGAAACTAATTTGCAAGTTATTTTTAATACCTATTTATAATTTCCTTACTAGGCCCTAGATATAGTAATTACACACAAAGTAACTGTCAGGGATGTCAAGAAGTTGACTGACAAGCCTCGGGGCGTTTCTATCCATCGTTACTATATCCAACGTTAAATAACCGTTAAACATGACTTTACATTAAATATTTATTATTTATAAGTATTAAATATATTTAAAAAAACACACAAATAATGGTGTAAGTGATGTCGAATGTGGTAGATCACAGAACAGATTTTTTTTTTACTTATGTAACTTTCATGACGTTGTGGTTTATGACATTTTCCTTTGAATAATTGTAATGTAGAGGGAGGGTAAAACTGGCTGAGTTTCTTGCCCGTTCTTCTCAGAACAAGGCCTCCTGGTAGTTTTGCGAACGGATGGCGTAGTCTTGCTCTTTCGCCAATTTTGTAAACGTTTTTGACATTCATAAGCATGCCCTAAGACGCATCTAAATTGAATAAACGTATTTTGATTTTGATTTTTTGAAATAAATATAACATCACGAACCAAGAATGTCCGAATTTGGAACAAACGCTAAACGGCAAACTTAAGCCCTAATTTACCTATTTTTAAATATCTTAATTTTTTTTCTTTATTCATTTATTGTCTGTAAGAAACCCTTTACTATATTTTTGTTTTGTTTTTATAATTTTATTCATATATGTAACCAAGTACACTTATGAACGTCAACAGAAAAGATGTTAAATTGATTCTAAATTTACACACTCCGCCACTGTTTTTAATTGCTTAAAAGTTTTCAATCATACAAATTGTTTATAGACATAAATATTTGAACTGGAGCAAATCCCGATCCCAAGAACAAAGAATTAGAATCATTAAAATAATCAAAGTAATAATAAAAATAGTCAAATTTATAAAAAAAATCATTATTGATTAATTTAGGTACGTTTAACGAGAGAATTTATTCAGTGATAATTGTCTAATTGCGCTTGGAAGTTTGTTGTAAAAACGAATACAATTTCCATATAAGGAGTGTTTTATCTTCTGGAGCCTAGTTGGTTGTAGATACGATTATTACTATGAAGTTTTACGCATACTTTAAATTATTTTCGATTAAAGAAATATATAGGTATTTGGTTTTTGGTCTTATAGAGGACCAAGTACTAACAACCTTTTAGCTCTGGGCCTCAGATTTCTGTATCCGTTCTGTGATCATGCAGGTGATCAAACGTCTTTGCCTGACACACACCGTTGACTTTTTGGGATTCTAAGGCCTGCCATGTCGATGTTTTTCTTCACCGTACAAGCGAATATTAAATAGACACTGAGTCCATTGGTGCACAGCCGGGGATCAAACCTACTGTACGTAATACGGCCCCAGGGATGAAAGTCGTACATTTTAACCACTAGGCCACAACTGCTCATATAGCATTTATTCAATTAAATACTTAATACGTATTATCGTACGTACATAATATTAATCTTTTAATTTTAATTAATACAGCTTATTAATCTACAAAATTCTAAATTACTATCTACACACTAACATTACTTTAAGTAAAAAAATCAAATTCAGAAGCGCAGTTCACGACGCCCACATAATCTTATTCTACCTAATTAGTACTAATAACGGAAAAAAACATTGAGCGTTGGGCGAGTGCTGCGGTAAAATAGACTTCCACAAAATATAAAAAGTGCAGACAGCCTGGCAATATTTAAATTAAGACTAAAAGACCATCTCTTGAGTGATCCCAGTTCTCTATGTAAATGTATGTCCACCCAAGTTCTACTTCGCTAATTCATCCTTGAAGCTCTTCAATGACCCACAACGTGATAAATTGTATCTTTAGTATAAAAGTTCTCATGTAAGTGACTATTGTCTGCTATGAGAATAAATGTCTTTTAACTTATTCCTCTCTAACAACTGTCAAGATGTTACAGGAAACATTCGTAGAATTGTGTCAACTTTCACTTGACAACACTAAAAGCCTTTCTACCCAAGATAAAATCCTAATTAGCCTTCGCTTGGCCGGCTCGACTTAATATAAGTACTCGGAAACTTAGAAGGCAAGAAAACGTAGCAATAATGTAAGTTAAACATAGTTGTATGGAGCTTTTAGCGAAATTACGAACAAAGAAAGCTCAGTTTGATTAATGCTATGAGTTAACTAAATAAAGATATGCTTCCTGTTTTTGTTGGGCAGGGGTTTTGAACCTATAAGGGAAAAATTTCTGAACAAATTTGACTTAGGCACTTTCAAGAAATGTGCGTACCAATTCTTAAAAGGCCGGCAACGCACTTGCGAGCCGAGCAGTGTGATGGGCCGATATCACTTAACATCAGAAGAGCCTTCTGCCAGTTGGTCTTCTGCCTTGCGATTCTCGTATTCACAGCGGCGGTCGCGATCAAATCAGTCGTGAAGCAGTCATTTTACGATTTGGCATTCTGATAAACAATAAACTACAAGCTCCCTCCTTATGTTCAAAAAGTCAGTTACAGAATCGCAAGGCTGTTATAAAAAACCTAAACACTTGACAACTTCATGACCTTGCAAAGGATTCAATTATACTTCTCTACTCTTCTTGATCTATAAAAATGGGCGCTGACTGGGTAAGAAAAACCCTACAAGCAATACCACCGAAACCTTCAATACACTTTTTAATGTCACAATAAGAATAATAGCCTTTTATTCAGATATTTTACACACAAACACATTTATCTCTCTCATTCTTTTTAGGTATCTGTGTGACTCTTTTTTAGCAAAGGCCTCATCTAAATCCCGCCATTCCTCCCTGGACTGTACCACTCTCTGCCATGTACCACCTGCTGTTTCCTTAAATCCGTCCATTTCAATTTTAATGTTTAAATTACAAAACTTTAAATATATTTCTGCCAATCGATAAAAATTTAGACATAAATTTGCCGTTCAAACAAAATATTATTTAAAATAGCAGTTCAGCATTTGATTTTAAACGAATTTCAGGTCATGATTCTTGTGCCCATTTCAGTGAACTTTTGTTCTATAAAAAGATAGTATACATTAAGCTCCAAAGAGGCTGTTCATTACAATTTGTACTACAAAATATTTTTTAATGAATGAGCATTAAGTTTTAAATATGAAACATCGGTTTCCGTATTTATCATAATTTACCCGTTTACTAACTAGTTCAATTAAATTTAAATGATGAATTATATAATTAATACTTATCTTCATAATTATTGAACTAGAGACAGTGACGGCCACTTTATAAAACTACTAATGACGCCAATATTAAAATTAATGAAATGTTACATATAATAAGGTAGGAAGAAAACTTTGTTTTCCCGAAAGAGCGCACACACTTAAAACACACCACGCAGTCAATCTTGTTTGAAGTAAAATTGTTATAAATGCGGCCATTTCACCCAAGCATATGTTTTAATACAACAAGCTGTGCTGTGTGTCTTCAGCGTGCGAGTCTCATCCCTGAGGAAACATAGCTTCGGACCTCAACAATCGGCTGTCCGTGTGCGCATTTAACACTCTCCCGTACGGGAAAAAAGTGAGGAACTATGAATTAGACCCAAAAAGTCGACGGCGTGTGTTAGGAACAGAAAGCTGATCACTACATCTATAGATACTGAAATTTGAGGCCCAACCTTAAAAGGTTGTAGCGTCATTGGTGTTTTTATGTTTTAATAAATACTAGTAATATACCAACATAGTTTTGCCGGCAACGCACTTGCGAGCCTTCTGCCGATGTGAGTGTCCATGGGCGGCAGTATCAGTTAACATCAGGTGAGCCTCCTATTATAAAAATAAAACAATTAGCAAATATTCACATACAACATATATAGATATTTTGATATCAAAAATTATAATACAGAATATTCCCAAGCCCCAGGGGCGTCATATGTCATAACTCCCATAATCCTCCCACCCCCTCCTGGATCTGTCTTTGTTCCTTCATCTTGTTATAATTGGCTCAATGCTTAGTAAAACACAACAAATATATTTCCGGCAATAATAGTCGTAATTTACGCACCAAAGGTTTCTAACACCTGCCTCTAACATTTTCCACAAACCTTTTTTAGTTTGTTTCAATTTTCGAAAGAGTATTCCCCGATCGTGAATTTTTTATCGAGTTTAATAAGTTGAATGGTATCCATTCATATTTTACGGAAAGGATTTTCTTCAGTTACGAATTACAATCCTTGAAACAAAATGATAATTTTATGCCATTTCTTGTTTGGAATTATAGGTTTGTGATAATAATGAGCAGTTTAGTGGGTCAAGTGTTCTAAATTGGGGTCCTGTGTAAAGATAAGATAAGAGGGTGTTTGGGATTGAAAAGGAGGAGATGAGCGTCACATCTGAGTCGAACAGGTAGCCACAGCTGCCTGCGGAATTTAGACACATGATCATATTTCCTGAGACCAAATGTAAAACGTATTGTTACACCCTTATTCTCTTAACCTTAGACTTACTTTTCGTCATATAAACATTATATATCTTACTAGCAGACCGGCCAAACGTTGCTGTGGCTGAGGTTTTAGTTATATTACATAGTCATATTCAAGGGAAACGGTAGGAGAACACCAGTCATGGGGACCACCATGCTTTTTTGGGTGGTAATGCTATTAAATTGTAGCTTATTTGAAACGTTGGTACTTCCAACACAGCGCCATCTGTTAGAATTGTGACTATCAAATAATTTGTAATAAAATATTATTGCGGGTATAAATTGAGATGTAAGCTATCCTATCTTTTAAGTTAGATTAAACCGCTCACGGTATGCAAATTTGATTGAAATCGGTTCAGTAGTATAGAAGTCCATAGCGGACAAACAACGTGACCCGTAATTTATATATTAGATAGATTAAGATATAAACAATAGCCGAGCCCAGTTACTTGATTCCTACTCCTAATCCGTCTTGGATTGCTCCGAATTGAAATCTCGTTTTTTTAAAAGCTATTTCTATATTCAGTTATAACTTATAACAGTATGGAAAAATACTGCAGGTGATCAATCTTGCAAGCAGCTCGTCATTGTACGAACTCTAACTAAAACTACATATGAATATAATCTGAAATAAAGCAATTATTATTACTTAAAACCAACTAACACCGTAATAAGTTAACCCTGATTTTGCTTCGTTTAAACTCTTAATCTTAATACAAGGTAAACAAATCTTGTAGGACGATATCGTCGCAAACAAATTGCTTCCGTGTTATTTGCGACTCGCAATATTTTACCCTCGTTAGTGAGCCGTGCCTAAATTACTCAGTACTAAGATCTATACTTAAATTCTTTCATATAACATTCCTAATGCCGTCATTTTTTTTTTTGGAACAGAAGGCAAACGGCCAGGAGGCTCGCCTTATGTTAAGTAATATTATATGCTCATGGACACTCCACATTGCAAGCGTGTTGCCGGCCTTTTAAAAATCCTAATACGGTTATTTATTTACCGCGAAAATTATTATCAGCAAAGGCTTAATGTAGGGATTTATACATTTTTCGGCATTTTTATTTCTACGTCTTCAAACTTCATAATAGACTACAATCCCACTGTTCGATTCAGCTATTTTATTTAATGAAATTACTTTTAAGTTAATTTTCCCTTAAAGTATGTAATGCTTAGCGATAGGTTGCCTATAAAAAAGTGTAATTAATTTTGTATAATTAATTTCCTGATATAAACTGGAACTAGGTTTTTTTTATAAATTTTACGTTACTTTAAATTAATGATGTAATGAATTTTTTTTTAATTATTGTCGGCTCTCAGTCAGCCAGCAACGTTAAGTTTGCCAGGTATATTTTCGTTAATTATATAGTCATCTGTTTTATTATGTAATACAAAATTAAAGATTTATAATCCATGGTTGTCAATTTAAAAAAAGCCGTAAGCGTTTTACAGAGGTTGCCATGTTTCCAATAAATGTTATTATATAGGGTGTCTCAGTAAGAGTGCACTTTTTAAAATTGCAATATTTTTATTTTCCTGCAAGTGGCAACTCTGAAATTTGACAGTTGTCATCTCTGTTTATTCCGATTATTAAAAATGGAGCGCTTTTTGAAAGAACAACTCGTTATAATTGTGAAAACTTATTACAAAAGTAACGCTGAAAACGCTCGCAAACTTCACCAAATTTTCAGCCGAGAAAGTGCACCTAATGTGTCAACCATTCGAAGAGTGGTCAAAAAATTTGAAGAAACTGGGTCAGTTATGGATAATAAGAATCCTTTGCATCAACGTACAGGTCGGTCCCTTGAAAACATTGCTACTGTAAACGAGAGTGTCGCCGAATAGCCGAAAACATCAATTCGACGTAGCAAATTTTGCCTAAAGACCGGTTTACCTTCATGCGTACAAGATTCAGTTAACTCAGGAGCTCAAACCAGCAGACCAAGAAAAGCACCGGCAATTTGCTCAATGAGTAATGGAGCAAAGGGAAGTCGATGCCAATTTAAGAAGAAATGAAAGAAGAAATCATTTTCTCCGATGAACTGAACACATTATCTCACGAAATTTTGAGGTCAACTAGCCGCCAAGATCGTGCGATTTAACGCCGTGCGATTTTTTCTTTGGGGTTTTGTGAAATCTCGAGTTATATGCGAATAAACCCGAAACCATTCCTGAGCTCAAATCGGAAATCCAACGCGTCATCGGTGAGATACAGCAACATCTCTATGCAAAAGTCATGGAAAATTTAATGAAAAGTGTAATGGCCTGTCATCGGAGCCGTAGAGGTCATATGCCGAATATTTTATTCCATACTTAATCGGAATATGTCTTCTTTATAATACAATAAAAATATCAGAACTCTGTCATAAAGTACTTGTCTTTATTTAAAAATGAAAAAGTGCACTCTTACTGAGACACCCTATATAATACTAGCTGACCGGGCAAACATCGTTTTGCCATATCATTTATAATAAAAAAATAGGGGTTGATCGTAGAGGGATGAAAATTGTGGTTGTATGTATTTTGGCATGTTGTATCATTTAAAAATAAAAACAAAAAGTTTTGTCTAAAAATAAAAAATAAAAATTTAGGGGTGGACTACCCTTACAATTTAGGGGGATGAAAAATAGATGTTGTCCGATTCTCAGACTTACTGAATATGCACACAAAATTTCATCAAAATCGGTCGAGCCGTTTCGGAGGAGTATGGCAACGAAAACTGTGACACGAGAATTTCATATATTAGATAACATACTACATGGTTCAATAAAATTGAGCGGCCTAATTTTACTCCCCTCAATTAATGAGAGAAGTTCCTTGGTTTCATCCTTGGACAGAGCTTTATTTTCGTTCTAGAAACAAATTACATAAGTACAAGTGTACTTTTAACTAACACGTGCTTTTTTTATTAAATGCTATAAATACTTACTACTGCTTAATACTTACAGCTTCAGGCTCCATTGCTAATTTAAATTTAACTAGTCTCGTTCAACTGTACCTATCTAAAAGCAAATCTTTGTTGTACGAATATATCCGTATCGTCGAACCAGTGCAGTGGCGTAACTATACCTGGGGCCCGTGGCAATTTTTTTTTGATAGATTCCCTATCAGTAAAAATCCCTTCTCAGTTTAATTTTAATAAACTTCGAGATTTTCAGCGTACTCGTTGTATATGTCCCACTAATGGCCATAGGCCTCCTCTTTTTGGTGAGAGGGAATGGCCTGTAGTCCCCACGCTAGCCCAATGCGTATTGGAGACTTCACATTCATCCATAGAACATAATATTTCTTGCCACCCTATTGTTCCGCCACTGCGTCGAACGTTGCTTCCTAGTAACGTTTCATTTTTCAAGACACATGCAAAACAAAGTTTCTGCTGTTGAAGTATTTTACATTATGATTGTACAATAAATCTAAACGTTTTATATAAATAATCGCATTTAAAGAAAACACTTTTTATCGGATTGAAGTTATTTATTATAAACAGATTGTAACAGAAAGATAGATTGTTACAATCCGCGAAAATAGAGGACACCGTGAGACATTTCTGCCAAAACCCTCCATCTTTTAGTCAATATCAAGTCCGGGGAAATAAATACATATAATACAACTTTTTCTACAGCTGTGATACTTTTTGACATCCAACACCTTTTGTCTTCAGACACCGTGACCACGCACGCTGTAAAGCACGCGAAACGTCGGATTTTTTTTATTATATAAAATAATTATAAGTTTATAATAATATATGTATTACACTTTTTTACAGTGTTGAAGTTATGACTTCAACACTGTAAAAAGGTGTTTTCTTTAAATGTGTAAAAGTTATGTTAATAAAAGACAAGAATAAACAATCACGTCTTCATGTAGTACCTACTAAAGTTCATCACAAATAAGGTCAACGCGTAAAACAAAGCCACATTTACGACCTATCATTTTTTACAAGCATTTCAAAACAGGGATTGTCATAATTAGAAATGCAGATTCTCGATCGAAAACAATCTGGATTGTAAATAATTTTAGATTATAGATTGAGTATAGAAAGCGGGCGTAAAAGTCATATCTACACAAAATTTTGCATATAAATTGTATTAATATTAGTAAGATTATCCTATACTCAAATCTTATCTATCTAATAAAAGTTAAAGGGTCTATTAAGTACGATAGCGAATTAGAACAGTCGATATTGTTATGAGCATTATACTGGTGCTGCCCTCTGTAGTTTAAATTAAAGCTCAAATTCTTGGTTAGGCCGGAAACAAAATTACAATTATTATTAAGTTTACACGTTACATAATCACTCATCATATGACTTCTTTGAAGTCTAAGTTGCATTTTAAGCGTTGATGTAGATTTAGTACGTGATTTTATTTATTTATTTATTTATTTACACATCGTAAACATACATAGAAAAAAAATAACATAATACATAAATATGGGATGCAACGGGCGGCATTATCGCTAACAAGGACATGGATGGGTAAAGTGCAAGAAATGCATAATCAAATCTTATAAAATTATAGAATCACCAACCTCTATATATCTATATATATAAAAGACAGTCGTGTTTGTTACAACACTTATAACTCGAGAACGGCTGGACCGATTGCCATGATTTTTGATTTGTTGGATTTGTTTCCGTCCCGAATAGCAGAATAAGCAATAAAATATCGGATAAGTTATCGAATAACAATTAATTAATTAATTAATTTTACGAATGCAAAAACCATATGGTGCCATCTGTTGACAAAACTACGCATCATTTTACGTCGAATTCGTGTCAGTTCAAGAAATTCCGATCTTGAGGTGAATGAGGAGATGCATAACCATGCTTTGATCCTGATCAAAAGATGTTGGATATCAGAAAGTGCTTAACATGCAGTATCGCCATATTGACGCTAGAGAGAAGATGCCTAATGTGTAAAACTGCCATTCTTCTTTCGCAATGGCAAGCAATAAAACATTTCTGTATTTGCAAAAGAGTTGTATTAATGTAATACTTAACATTAATGAAATCCTAAAATAAGTTAAATTAAAGTAACAACGATATTATAAGGTTGTAGGGCGGAACGAAGTTAGCCAGGTCAGCTAGTAATATAATAAAAAAAAAGCTAATCTTTAATCGCTAGTTAAGATTCTTTCCTAAAAATAGATTTATTACTCGATTTAACGAACGACTCTTCAGTGATCACCAAATCCGCAATTTACCTTATTCCAAAACGTCATTTATGTCGAGATTCGACAGATTCAATCATCAATAAGATGTTTTTTGTGAATTACGTAGGTTGCTAGAGAGGAGATTCTTGTATATTACCGTTTTTCACTTGTTTTCTAGTTTCGATTATTAAATTTTTAAAACTTTCTTTGTTTTGTTAAGTTTCTGTGTAAATTCAAATGATAGTTAATAATGAATATGGAGTTAGTTCAATACATATTAAGGTAGGATTACACCGAATTATTGTACACTTTCTTATACAATCTGTAGAATTAATTTAGCTTAAACCTCTAATTAAACGAAGTCAAGGGTACATTCTGAAACCCACGACATTTTTATCACTGACCCTAAACACTGAGTTTGTTTTTTCTGAATGGCGCTGGTCCTTATATATCCTTGTCATTGATTTTATAAGAGTTATTGTTATGTCCTTTAGTATGACAAAACCTATGAAGTCAACGTAAAAGAGAATAAATGAGACAACTTTATGATATTCGTTACATGACTTATTTTAAACACACGAATTCTATAATAAATTAAATAGATTTTCATCAATAACCCTAGGTGGTAAGTTAGCAGTGCAGTTTCCAATGTATAACATAAAACAAATTTACTATAACACTATTCCTCTGAAAAAGAAATTCATTAAAAACCCCAATAATCTTAAAATACATAAATTAAATAGCTCAGCTACAACCAAGTACTTAGCTACAATAAAATATAGGCGCAATAGAAATAGTAGCTCAAGGTATTACTAAATACATTCAACAGTTAAATGGATCTATGGACATCACGATTCTTTAAAAACAGGCTGCCATTCAGACCTCAACCATAATCAATAAAGTGCTTGAAGATACAGTAATCCTACATCGAACAATACATAGACTTCCATTATTCATATTTATATAGGGACATGAGGGCCCAGTTGAGGGTAACATATTTTGTTCAGGGCCCTTCCAGTTCAGGGTCTCAAGATAGGGTACTGACGATACACCTGCTGTTCGCTGTGGTTTTAACCAACATTTCACACACGACATATAAAACCTTTAAATAATCTATACCAAAGTCACTTGATTATATTCTGTGCACAGACCATTACTGCAACCGTAATTTATCTACATTGTTACGCATACTACGCGCGCATGCTAGCGACAACGAGATGGCCGCACTAATCTGCCGTCATACAGTTTTTTACTAGTACGGAGGTTAGGTGTCAAAGTTCTGCGTCATGTCAATGTTTTACGCGCGAGTAATAATTTGTACACTTACAACATTGTGAAAAAGGTATTATGTTTGTTTGCAATGATGTACTGCCTTTTTTTATGGCGAAATTAAGACAAACTTATAAAAATAATCTTGGAAGACAAATAGTTTATTCACGCCAACGTAGACACATATACACAGAATAGACCCCTAGCTCCGAGAGCTAATACAGAAGGGACTATCTTATCTCTACCTAATTTAGATAAATATTACGGTTAATTTTACGGAAGATTAACAGAATAAGGTACCTTTGACTTACCGGGATTTTTTGGTTAATGTTTAAGAGATAATATCTTTATTAATTAATTATTTTTTTATGCAATAGGAGGCTCACATGATGCTTAGTAATACCGCCACCGCCCATGGATACTCACATTGCCAGAAGTCTCGCAAGTGCGTTGCCGGCCTTTTAAGAATTGGTACGTTCTTTTGTTGAAGGACCCTAAGCCGAATTGATTCGGAAATAGTTCACGGTGAGTGTGGAGGGGGGTGCCTTTGTTGGGGTGCTTATATTTTCAATAGCGTCATTGGTGCTATACAGATACAGCTACAGCAACAATGGATTGACCAGAATATGGCAAAACAAAAGGTTGGACTACCAAGAGCAGGCAGCCAGGCCAGTCAATGGTCAGCAAAGCCTCTCAGTGACTCTACTGCTCGATCCTCGCAGGAAGACCACAACTGCCTTCAAAATAACCTCAAAACTGTACCAATTTTAAAACTTCTTTCTCCATTAGAATGATTCATGAATATCATAAGGGCTATAATTATATTGTAACGGACGTGACGTCGCCAGTCACATCCTGCCAAGCCAAGCCAAGCCATGCCATGTTGACCACCCCTCCAACCAACCGCCATGCCTGCCAACCGCCATGTCTGCCAACCGCAAATGCCAGCCACTTGGTGTGGATGAGACTATATAAGCCAAAGCCAGCCATAATAAAACCGCTGTAAGTGGTAAGTATAAGTGTGCTGTCACTCTGCCATTTTATTTTCTCGTCAATTATAATAAATTAAAATACAATTATCAATAAAATAATAGGTCAATTATAACATATTTATTATTAACATTCAGTCGTGGCAGGCCGCTAGTAGTATATAAATAAAATCTAAGAATCTACTTGCATAGTATTATTACTCACTACCAGTTCGATTTACTATAAAAATAAAATAAAACAATTTTCTAGTTAGTTTAATTCAACGGATTTATTGTTTCTGGTATCATTGATTACCATGATATTGGCTAAGTATATACGACAATGCTGTTAAAACTTCCTTGATTGGATGTTACAATTTAGTAGAATTACCTCAAACAATTTGAATAGATTGAATTCCGTTGTTCGAGTAATAGGGATGTGTTTTCAAATACGGAACAGTGAAAGAGACTCAAAATACTATTCTAGTATTACCTAATCGAGCTTATTCAGAGCGTAACTACGTAGGCGTAATTAAAAAAAATATGAAGACAATTTTCTGTATACACATCACAGTGTATGTAATGGCTAGTCTAGATAATTTCGAGAAAATTCGATACGGCTAAAATATAAGAGAGATCCTTCCTCCAACTTTGATTTTATTATCTTTGGAGTAGAGATTCTGGGGCCGTGGGGTTGAAGTGTACACACGCTTAAATTAGAGATTTAAGTTCGTGCTTTCCTCGCTCTACAAATAAGTATTGCAATACGGGAGGAAATACTGCAAGCATTAAAGGTTAACTGCCAAACAGGGACGAAACTTTTTAATTCATTTTTACTTTCTGTTTATATATTTTTAATTATTATTATTATGTAGTGTAAAAATATTGTAAATAGTCTAAAACTAAAATATAATATAATAGTCTAATTAGGGTGTTGTTAAATAAAAGAAATTTATTTTGTCATTGATAATTTATTAACACTATGTTTCTTTTATTTAAAAGCTATTAATATAGGTATCTTATCTAATTAAAATAACATTTTAACTATCTAACCAAATGTACTTCAAATCAATTCTTATATTTATATTTTAATATAAACAAAATTTTTACAGGTCTTAAAACAAAAGTATTACTGTATCGCTTTCTACCAACGGAAATATCCTAGTATTTAATACCAGGTACATCACTAGCAAGGCCGTGGTCTTTAGCTGGAAAAGATAGAACAGCTTCCAGACTTAAATAAAGATAGTAATTTGAGGGAACAGCTTACTTCCAGGTACAAAAGTAATAATTTACATTTCTTGGTAAAACTAATGCCAAAGGAAATAATGGCACTCGCTGTATATTTGAACTGATTTAACGACTTTCCTTCTTTCGAAGAGTGTTTGTTTGGTAGACGTTTGACGTAACTGGAAGAAAATATTTGTAATAGACTCGTTGGAACATCGTGTTTTGCTTTTATGAGTAACGTGATTGATGCCATTGCTTTCAAAGCGAGTAGGTATGTATGTAGTGTGGACTCAGTATCCGCATTCAGAGGGCCATTTAGTCCGTTCGTGGCTCATTAAACCAGCCTATTTCAGAAAGTTCCTGGGTATTTCGCAGGCTTCACGGAGCGACCTCACTGCTCCGAGGATTTCTGTTCGTTGGTAAACGATGTTATATAAAGAGATGTTTATTTAGGAGTCAGTGGCTATTATTATTTTGAGATTAATTCTGTTAAGGCTTATAAAGTGGCTTTGTCGCTAGCGGGTTTGCTGCTGTGCCATTTTGGACTTCTGAAGTCCGCGTTTTACAACCAACGGTGATGTTGAAGTACTGTGACACTTTGGCATGCGACTAGGTATATTTTAAATAAAAAAATAAAACAATCCACTCATAAACAGTCACTATTATAATTAAATATCTAATATATAAAATTCTCGTGTCGCGGTGTTTGTAGTTAAACTCCTCCGAAACGGCTCGACCGATTCTCATGAAATTTTGTGTGAATATTGGTTATGTCTGAGAATCGGACAACATCTATTATTCATCCCCCTCAATATTAAGAGTAGTCCACCCCTAAATTATTATTATTTAATTTTTAGATAAATTTTTATTTTTTTATGATACTTTACTATTTTTTATTATAAATGATATACATGGCAAAACGACGTTTGCCAGGTCAGCTAGTATTTATATATAATCGAAATAATAAGGAAACAATAACTTTTCCGATATTTGTAACTCAAATAACGCTCCAGATTATTTTTTGTACCGCGCAATCCCGTTGCAACATCAGGAAAACAGACATTGAAAAATCTACATCGAAATTGATACGTATCATATATATCAAGTTTAACTTTGAATCAACATGTGAAAAATATCCGTGAAATTGTAAACTTTGAGGTTTTTTCAGGATCTTTTATTTTAATTATTACTATTCCCATTTTCATCGCATGATAAGTTATATTACAAAAGCCGTACATTACCAGGAAACTGACCAAGCGAAAGAGAGGAAATCTCGCAATCGCTCTGCTTCCTTTTAATATGGACCAATATCCGACATTTTGTGAATAACATGCTATCACAATAATGGTGGATATCACGGAAATAGACAGAGGATATTTTGTTATTTGATCATGCACCAAAAGGTTCTATACTTACAAGTATTTAATGACATTTACTTAAATCCAGTATTTTAATCATGTTTATTCTTAATTACTCAAATGAAAAAATTAATTGCTGTAAAACTCGAGAATGGTTGGACCGATTTGGCTAATTTTTATCCCAAAATATTTGTGGTAATGTATAAGCGAAGGTTTAACTGAGAATCATGTATAATGTATTACAAAAAATAAATGAATAAATAATTTACATTTCCACTACATTTCATAACTTTCTTTTAAATAATTGTCAAATAGTTTTACATTCGTTTAGATTTGTATGTTTTTGAAGGTGCGCAAACTATAAGCAAGTGACACCTACGAAGTTCATTGGGTTATCTAGTTAATGAATAAAAATAGTAAATAATGATAAAAATAACCTATTTAGAAGCTTAATGGATATTTGGCATTTCGAAGAGCTTTTATTATCTTTAAAAGCGCACTGTCAACATAGACTTTTTGTCTAGACCAAATAATGTGTGATGTGTGGGTGCTACAACTTGTAAGTTCTGAGACTCAGATTTCTATGTTACGGGATCATTTGTTCTAATAGGAACCCAGCCTTCTGTTCCTGATATAGACGATGACTCTTTGCATCTAAAGCATGCTGGTTTCCTCACGATGATTTCCTTCACCGTACGAGCTAAAATGCGCACAAAAAGAAAACAATTGGTGCACAGCCAAGGTTCGTACGCCTGAAGGGATTAAAGTCGAACATCGAACTCCTCTCTAGAGCTCTTTACAAGTCAAGGAAATAATATAAACAAACACATTTAATGTACACAAGTTTTTCTTTTTAAATTTTAGCCACTTGAGAATGATTTGCACGTTAAGTGAATTGACATAAGGGATTGCTAACTCATCACATATTTCACATTTACTTTTACTTTAAGGAAGTTTTTAAGTAAAAATATTTCCGATTTCTTTACAACTCCGGATAGATTCTCTCACAGTTTTCTATGCGATGTTTTCAATGGGCGGTGTTTGAGTACTGTCAATACACACTAATTAGCCTTGAGTGTACTCCGCTCACGATGAATAGACCAATCATTAGAAAGCGTTGCAGTCAAAGATGGAACTTAATAAGGATCTCTTTTAATGGAACAGTAGAGGTTTATACCACACCATCGTCAACCATGCTTTTTAGATAATTGAGAGAGTTTTGTGGTAGATTGTTGTCCTAATAATATTTGCTGTAGAAAAATAACGAAGCGCGCATTTTAGCCTCCTAAAAATATGCAAATTAACTTTTAATTTTTTTTCCTCCTAAATTATTTTTTTTTTACTTTTTTGGAAACAAACACCCGACACACCACATCAAACACAACGCATACCATATAAAAGCAACCCAAAAAGCGCACTTTCTTCGCCCAACGCTTTTTCTCCTTCCAATCATCATTACCCATTTTTTTTAAAACAAAATTATCACTAACATTTAAAATCTCACATTACATACATTCACTAAAAATCTCATCAACATCTTGTCAACCTGTCATATGGTGATACAGAAAATATTCTTATTGTGCAAAAATAGATTAATTATAAATTTGTATTATTATATGTAGAAATGAAAGGAAGGACAAAAGGAAGAGACTGGCTGCCCACAACACAAGGAATCCTAGTGTGGGGGCTAGTGCACTATATTTTACCTGTTATTGTCTATAATAAAGTGTTTTATTTCTTTCTATCTATCTCTCCACAATTTAAAATGTGAAAAACCTGTTTTGTAATTGAGGAGAAATATAAATCGACGCTGCGCTTCTGGCGTAGCAAATCTCGAGTGCCTACCTCATTTAGCCTCATCATTTACTCCTTATCCAAGCTACATTTATTTTAAAGCTGTTTGGTATGGTTTTTTTTTCAAATTGTCACCAAGCAATTAAATTTAGAGCTAAGAATGTGAAATAAAATGTTATGTGATATGTTTAAATTTTTATTTTTATTTCTTTGTCACGAAATGAGTTGAGCGAGTGTGCACATGACGTAATATTGTAATCTCGCTAGCTGAATCTACTTTAATTGTCTTTGGTGTCGCTTAAAGTGTTTGCACGTATACGAGTGTGTACATAATGCTTTGATCGACAAGCGAGTGTGTACAAACGGACTAACGACACTTTCGTGACAAGATTATAAAAACCTTTTCAGATTATTATCAGTCACTATGAAATCAATACAAAATGTTATTTATTTTCTGTTAAGTATTGAACTTAGTACAAACGGTTTCCGACGAAATTTAAATACAAATGAGTATTAAGGAAGTCATATTTATATACCTATATAAACTAAATGTCGATTTTAAATTAAATAAATCAGTGGCGTTGGCCTCAGATTTCTGTATCTGTTTCATGAATATTTGTCAATCTAACAACCAAGTACCTACAACAATCAACAGCTGATGCGCTTGGCGAAGAAAAAGAAGAAGTATGACGAGCTGACCTTGTCCACTCGTGGAGAGGCACTACAAGAAGAAGAAGTAGATGATCATCCTTCTGTGCCTGACACACGCCGTCGACTTTTTGGGTCTAAGGTGGTTTTCTGACGATCTTTTTCCTTCACCGTTCGAGCTAATGTTAAATGCACATAGAAAGAAAGTTCATTAGTGCACAGCCGGGAATCAAACTTACAGCCGCGGGGTTGAAAATCTCACGCTGAGGCCACAAGGCCAACACTGCTTATTATTCGGCCACGCCATATTTTTGTCAGTAACAAAGTCCAACCGAGCTATATAAAGATCTGTGTGCTAATTACAAAATCCTATTTACATTTGATATTAATTATATTAATTAGTAACAAATGAACAAAAGGAAAACAACAATAAGGTGACTTTAATAAAAGTATTGAAATTGCTAAACTTTTAATTGGCTAGCTTCAAGCCGTAAATTACCACAGTTTACATAATTATACAATTTCTTTCGTCTTGTTTAGAAATGCATGAATGTCTTATAAAAGGCATGTAAACCTAATCTTGTTAGTTTATTTAACTAGATTCGAATTCCTCGTGAAACAATATCACAATAGTAATCAATCTACACCCAAAAAATTGATTACGTATTAATTAAACTAAATACTAACTAAATTTTTTATTTGTATTTAAAACGTTAACATTATGATGTCTAGGCTAGATTATAATTATAGCTTTGACTTAATTACTCAGTTTAATAATAGTAAAAACATCGAGATATGCAACACAGTCTATCAGATTAAAACCCGTCACCAGGTCTACAAAACACGCCAATAGTCAAAAATAATAAACGCGTATTCTGCTCAATCTGTAATATTAACGTAATATACAAGACAAAATTAAAATAATTATGATTATTAAAAGTTTTTCGCCACTACCCATAATATAGCCTGTGGTTTACACCTTCGAAAACCCGTACAAAGTGAAACAAATTTTATTTTATTTAAACAAAGTCGAATTCCTTAACGTGCGGAATGTTGAAACGAAAATTGCACAAACGTTACATCTGTAAAATATGATGTGGATTTCGAATTAAACTTTCTCGATTTTCGAATGCCCGGAACTATTTCGCACAAAAACTTTGATTTGCCCATTTTGAAAATGGTAATAGAACCAGTATTCAAGGATTTGGTCAATTAATTTTGTTTTACGTAAATATTCCTCGCGTTTGTATTTACACTTATAGGGGAAGGTCGGGACCCTTCGTACGGTTTTCACATTTTATTTTTTTATTTCTTTATTTTTCCATGAATCAATCACCTGATAGCTTAAATTTATAGTCTAACTATCTGAGGTTCATATAAAAAAATGACAAATGATTTCATCTGATGGTTCAACCATAATTATGATTTAAACTAAATCTGGAAAACGTACGAATCTGCCCCATCAACGGGGCACCTTCGTACAGTGTTGGGGGTACCTTCGTACGGTGTGGGGTAGTTTCGTACTTGCGATTAAAACGAAACATATAAATCAAAATTCATTTATTAGCAATGAAATTAAACACAATAATAATGATTTAATTTCTATTAAACAAAAATAAAATACTTTTCTTATATGTAGTGAAGTGTAGAACAAAAATTACATAGCTTTTCTTATGTAAAACCAAATTTAATTAGTTAGGAATCTTAAATTTAGAATCACATTTCTTAATCTTTGATGCGGATTAGCACTTCTTATTTTCGGGTGTGGCAGTATAAATTCGTGGTTTTCCTGGCCGTCGCCGTCATTTTGTTTGTTTTATTACTTCTTACAACATGCGGATTGGGTCGAAATGCCTCTGGTGTCAAAACTGACTTCGAAGGAACTACTATTTGATGGTAAATTATTCACAGCATATGGTTCACAAGAATCAAAATCAACCTTAATAAAGATAATAAAAAATAAGTACATAAACATATATTTACATCGACGATAGCAACACAGGACAAAGTTAAAGCAAAAATTTGCAATTAGCACACTAACACAATCTTACCTACCTACGAGAGGGTTTAGTCAAGATACCTTAACAGTAGTGTAATATGTAGAAAGTCGAAAACTTAATTTGTATGAAAATGACAGTTCGCGTCGACAACTTTTCATACAAATTTAATTGTACAATTCGTTCAAATGTGCACCATCTAGTGCTGTCCGAATGTACCCCACTAACTGAATACCAACAAAATATAACTTATTTTAATATTAATAGGAAAACGTCATAAATTAAGTATTGGAGACGTATCTTAAGTATATTTTGCTAGTTACTGATAGAATACTCTACACGAAAACTTATTTTATCTACGGTAACAAGAGACAAAAACATAGATCAAAAAATTACTTACCGAGCGCGAAAACACGTCCATGCCTGTAACTTCACTCTCATCGGTGCGAATTTCACGAAATTTCGTTGATGTTATAGTTAGTACCTCGACTCATGCACACATAAAAAAACAAGACTGTACTTAGTTTCGTTCAAGTTTTATTTTAACTGTATGAATGTGCCCCGCGTACGAAGGGTAACGATCTTCCCCTATATATATTTTCCGGACGGGGCCGGGGGCTACATCTTAGAATAATAAAATTGTATATAATTATTTTTGTATATCATATGTAAATAAGATATGGATAAATAACCCCTTTTTTATGTTATATTGTCTTTGATTTAACTTAAAAACTCATCTTTCTCATATTTCAACATAACTCGACGTTACGTTTGTACCGTTTAAACACCATTATTTATTAAATCTAAATCAGTGGCGCTACAACCTTTTTATGTCTGGGCCTCAGATTGATGTATCGATTACATGATCATTTATCAATCTAATAGGCAAGTAGGTAATCAGCTTCTTGTGACTGGCACTTAGTTTTATAACAGTGTTGGCCAAGGCCTAGCGTGCGACTCTCATCTATGCGGGCGTATATTCGATCCCTGGCTGTGCACCAATGGACTTTCTTTCTATGTGCGCATTTAACATTCGCTCGAACGGTGAAGGAAAGCATCTTGAGGAAACCGGCTTGTCTTGGACCCAAAAAGTCGACGGCGTGTGTCAGGCACAAGAGGCTGATCACCTACTTGCCTATTAAAACATACAGAAGTTTGAGGGTCAGACCTAAAAATGTTGTAGCGCCATCGATTTTTTTATTTGAATACTTGAAATTTGTAGACTTTCGCAAACATTGAGCTCAAAGAGCGTTGTATAAAGAGAAAAATGTTCGGGAAATGCTTTGACGTAACACGAGCTATGTTCAATAAGTTTCCATATTTGTCCAGTGGAATAAAAAGACGGATAATCCGTGACATGACGCTGCATGAGTCAGCTGAAATTAGGGCTACATCACACGTGTTAAGTTTGAAGTTTGTTTTGTCTTGTGGCGTGTTTTTGTTCTCATGATTTTTCTGAGATTTCTTACGGAATTAGTGGAGTCTTGTAACTATTAATAACCCATTGAATTCTTCACTAATCTTAAGATATACCTCGGAGCAATTATATAATTTCTAATCTAAACGCCAACACTCCGACATATATATGTTATGTGCCTTCTGTTCTGTGTACATTAATTTGAAGCATATAACCCCTATACTAGGTGTAAACAACTAACAATTTAAGCCCGGCTCCCTTGAACGTGGCTGACAGAAGAAGCAGTGATTCTCAGTAATTATAACTATATGTTACGCTCCTTTAATAGATGATTTTTGGAAATTCCATCTCATAGCAATCTTAAATCTTAGGCAATTCGTTTAGGATCTCCGCCATTAAGTTGTGGAATAGGCTACCGGACTCCGTACGATTGGATACCTCCCTAATATCTTTTAAAACTCTTCAACATAAATATTTCTAAACGATATCCTATCCTGCTCAATCGTGACTTTTGTAATGATTTGATTGCAACTCATGAATCCGTGAAATTAGCTTTTTAGGTTTTAGTTTATTTTATTAATTAAAGTTATACTTCTTTTCGCACGTTAGGGAAAAAGGTTGAGAGTAAATATTTAATGCGCGTACATCGTCACAAAAATCCGACACCTTTTTATAATGTACTTCTTAGACTTATCCTTCATATCTTTTTTATTTTGGAAGTTATACTTCTTTTGGCGCGTTAAATGATGGAAGTTATTTTTTTTTAAATAGTTTTATGTCGAGGTCAGCATTAAAGTAATTTCAAATTTAATAATCCATATGTTCAGAGCCTCGTTAATATAATAATTATACAAGGTTACAAGAATTTCAATCACTTTACGACATATTCATTTTATTTACTGTATATTGAATAGAGCATTTCCTCCAAACGACATTTTTTTCATCTTTTTCCTCATAACGACAACGTTTGATGTAGGCTTAATAATGTTTTAGGATAAAAGGCAACTTTCAAAATTCATTTAATTATTCACTTAACTCGAATAATACATTTGCCAATGTCTTAGAAATATATAAAGCTTAAGTAGTCCTTATATTTTATACTCTCTTTTATATTTGGAAGATTATTTTTTATTGTTTTTTGTAAACGTTTCATTAAAGTTATACAAAAGGTTGCGTGTACTTATGTACGCGCGTAAGAAGTTATACTTCTTTAGGCGCGTTATGAAAAATTTATGAGAGTGAAATTTTATGATGCGCGCGCACCGTGACACAAAATTAACAGAATGAAGTTGCCCACGGAAGATGCTACGGCATTGGACATAATTTAAAAACAACATTCGAATAATAATAGAATTTATGTTACACTTAATGTAAGAGAATAATAATAAATATTTATTTATTTAATTTTTCAAATGTAAACTGAACTTTATTGACTATAATGACTCCTTTTCCAGTCTTTGATTATTTAATTGTAATGAATTATTTGCATGCAATCAAAAACTATTTTTAATAATGCCAATGAAGTATAACTTCTTACGCGCGTACATAAGTACATGCACCCTTTTGTATAACTTTAATGAAACGTTTTCCGAGTCGTAAACGTTTACAATTTCGTGTAATTTTTAATGTTGACTCTTGTAATCTTTAATTTAAGGACATATTAGACTTCGGACTCGTGGGCATAAATTTGTATAAAAAAAGCTGTGTTCATGTTCTAAGACAAATTTTATATAATTATATCTAACGATTCATATCAGACAATCAATGTTAGTCTAGTGGTGTGATTCTCAACCCAAATCGAATAATTATGTTAAAAACCGTTGGTTTGAGAAGTCTCTATAAATATCTCAAATGCCATTGTTTTAACAATATTAATTAAAGGAATCGTGCAATTGTAGAGAAAATTTTAATTATTTTAACGCTGCAGTCGCTTTGAATATAAAACTTTTGTTTCAAGAAAACTTACTAATTAATGTCCCAAGTTTAATCTGTGCTGCCGCCAGAGGGCTAATTGTCACGACTAAACTAAACTATACAATTTCGTTTGAATGTTTCAATACTAAGTTTTAGTTTTGTACGCTTTACAAGAAAATACAATATGTAAATTCGACTACAATTTTGGATTCCAATTTTAAAACCCAAAAAAGAAAATCACGTTTTGGCCTTTGATTCGATTCTTCTTGATTGGACGGCGCTAGAAAAATTATGCTTTATAAATTGGATCGTAATAAAATTGAGCTACAATTTCCATGTGTATCATATGCCTTGTTAAAATTTTTTGTGAAAGTCTATCTATAGTCTATGCTTAACTTTGGTACATATAAACTAGATTGGATATTTATGGCGCTCTTTATGACTGACAATAAATTATAGATTTGTGTGTTATTTGTTAAATTACTTTACTTCTATTTATCATGGTTGTTGTTTCTTAGTAATCTTTTATCTTGTTTTCTTTTTTGTGTTTTATATCTGTTAATAGTGTGTTTTTAGAGCCGTGTTGGCCTAGTGGCTTAACGTGTGATTCTCTTCCCTGAGGTCGTAGGTTCGATCCTGGCTGAGTACCAATGAACTTTCTTTCTACGTGCGGTGAGTGTGAGAGTGTTCAGAGGAGTTGTTTGGATATGCAGCCGAGTTTCGTCATCGGACGTCGAGACTGAAGTCCACCAGTCTCACCTCGATGACCGTCATTCCACAACTGAGTCGAACCACTAAGTGGAACCACTACCCACTCAAGTATTTCCAAACCAATTCATCTTAGGGTCCTTCAAAAAAGCGTACCAAAGACTTAAAAGACAGGCAACGCGCTTGCGAGCCCTCTAACATTGAGAGTGTCCATGGGCGGCGGTATGACTTAAGATCGGGTGAGCCTCCTGCCCGTTTGCCCCTTGTTCTATAAAAACACAATATCAAATATGAAATAATTGCTTTATTAATTTATATTAAGAGCAGTTGCACCGAGATTTATTGTTACATCAGAGGTGCTCTCTTAAAATTCTAAATACGTTCACGATATCAATTTTATTGCATGTAAATTAAAGCATTGACGTGGCTTATTACGATGGTGAGTCATTTCATAAGACTATCGCCCTACAGGGTTCAATGCCCTTAAATTGTCTCTCTCTAGACATACAGCATGACAACTCAGTCATCGCCAGCTTTTCTATCCTGAAAAAACAAAAAGACCTCTTTAGGTATTCAAAATGTCGCAAAATTTTGTCAACGTGAATTGCGTTTTATTAAAACGATAACGCAAATCGGTATTCTACAAGCGTAAAAACTGAAGTTCCATTCATTCATAAACATTAAAAGCCTTTTGAAATTCAATTCCTCATTAGTGAGCTTTCAGGCATCTTTTGATGGTATCAAATGGCGCATAAGTCTTTCACTAAACAGATTGTTGGAACACGGAAAGCTTAAACTAACTAAAGGTTTGTAGAACTTTCACCGTCCGGGAAGATACAGAACGGATAGTGTTAATTTTTAATAAAATTTTTATATTTGCTTCAAGTCCAACCTAACAATGAAATATGATCGAAGCGTATTGCATGTGTTTCGTGGATAATTTGTCGCTATAACAAACCAGCCTTTATAATTACCTCTATGGAATAGTGAAACTAAGGATTCAGTAACATCACAACTTTTTCGTCGTTAAATATACTAATATATTTAGATTATATGGCTACACTTTTTTTTTCAAAAATCATTCTAGATATTTGTGAAAATCGCAATAAATTCCGTTAGTTTTTGAGCTGGTTACGAATAGACAGACAGATAGACGCGGCAGAGGACTTATTTTTTTATATTATTAGACTATTTTTATACATTATTAGTCTATTTTTATATATTATTAGAATATTTTAATACAATATTAGACTATTTTTGTATATTATTTTAGTAGGCATTATCAAGCTTTACACCTTATCTCTAGGACACAATCATATTATACTTCTATTTTATTTATTTATAAAAGCTTGCCAACGCTCGGCAGACTGATACATAGATAAAAGAAAAATAAAATACAATTTTTAATGTGTCAAGCACTTACATTCAAACATGGCAAATAAGAAATAATAAAAAGAAATTAAGCAAAACAATAATATAATTTAAATAAACATTAAACGAAAATCGCTCTTAAAGTGTGAGTGCTATCTAGGTAGAGTGCTACCTAGTACTCTGTAGAGTACTAGGTAGTACTGTGTACAGTATATACACAAAATGTTACATGAAATTTATATAATATCATACAAGTGAAAAAACTGTATTTAAAGTGCCAATAAATCCATGTAGAACATACATCATTGAAACCCACAGCTCGTAAATATAGCGACCACGATCGGACACTTTTATCGTAACCGAGGTAACTTTATTCAGTTGAATCGTTCCTCTTTGAATTGGAGATAGTTAAATGTATTTTTCACGGATAATTGTAGTTAGACAAATGTAGCTTTGATTTTTTTCCGAACTTTGATTAATTAACGCAACCAATTAAACGGAAGCATTATAATTCGGAATGTAGATATATATATATCTCTCTGGGTCGGTTACTCATGTCTCAGTATCGTGGTCTGAATAGTGAGATCTGGCGGGAATAATTTTCCTCTACCAATTCGGTCCTACACTTCTTTTACAACTGTATATAGTTTTGAGGAAAGAAAAGAAAACGAGGAAGACAAATGAAAAAATGGGAAGATGATGCGCGAAGAGCAGCTGGCCCTGTGTGGCTACGTAAATCTAGAAACAGAGAAGAGTTGAAGCTCTTGGAGGCCTTTGTCCAAGGACAAGCTGTATAACATAAATTAACCGGCTTTCACATTAATTATAAGTATTTATTTTCTATTTCTTAGTGCAAATAAAGATGCTTTTATTATTATTATTATGATGATGATTATTATTATTATTATTTTATACGTGGTTCTAATGATTTATTATAATATACTTAATCCGTTGGTGCAACTTGGTTGATCCATAGTGAGCCTTAACTCCGAAAAACGATTGGAAATTTTATATGTGCTTTATTAAGCCTAGCCTAGCCTAGCCTAGCTAGTAGCTTATATACTTATAGGCTTCTAGCTAGGCCGTTAGTAAAAAAACATGTAATGAAAAAGTGTCAATTGTTTAGGCTTCACATGTATGAGTATACCTATGTATGAAATCTATAAATCATTATTGACATAACATTAAACATAAACATAACTTTAAAGCTTTTATAACAAATTTCATATATATTAGATCAGCAGAAGAATTATCAAGAAACCAAATAGTAATTTCTTCCATCATTAAAGCATTTATAACGTTTATATGTAGGAGTATGAATTTATTGGAAATAAATCTAATAAAAATCTAGCTACTAAAAAAGGTGAGGGAAGTAAATGTTACAAAAGCGTAAATTCTCCAGCGAATACCGTCTTTTTAATCAATGTAAGTACAAAGGCAACTCAATTACATTTCTAGTGCGCACTTCCCGAGTTTCGTTTCTTTTTCCGGGAAAATAAATACACGATAATACAGTACGGTATTATTTAGTTTGACTAAAGATATCGGGGACATTTTTTGTTTCGTATTATCTGCATGGCAATGGGCGGGGCATATAGCAAGATACACAGGTGGGCCTTAAAGACAATTGTATGGAAAAGACCAAGAGGAAGAAGGAGAAGAGATCGCCCAAAAAAAAGGTGGATAGAAGAAATAGAAGCGGTAGTAGAAAACGAATGGAGAAAGAGAGCCATAGACAGAGTCAGTTTGAAAAAGCTGAAGGAGGCCTTTACCCGTAAAGGGGTTCCGATCGACGGTACTGAAGGTAGCTAGGGTATAGGCTAGCAAGCAAAAGGAAAAAAATGTTGAAAAATGTAAAATAATCTAAGCTGTGTATTATAATTTCTTGTCATGATTGGAAATTAAACGGGCTTTATTATTATTATCCGGAATTGCTTAGACTGCGTGTACCTGTATCTTATTTCGACCACACATGCGTAGAGGCTTTGAGAACAAGGAGAAGCTGATCGTGGTTGGTAACAGAGAAGGCAAAGATCACGTGGCCGTTCACCAACCAGATGGACCGATCAAGTGGAAGACTCATCGTCCTCAAAACTATACACTAATAAGAGATGCTTCCTTCCTGACCACGACGCTCATCCATGAGCTACTGATTGAAGAGAGAGATCACAAATTCACTTACGCACACCTGTATTTATTATTATTGTAGAGCTGAATTCATTATATAATAAAAACCGGCATCCTTTTTAGTATTTTGCCTAACTTTCTATAAGATATAAATAAGTAACGCTACAACCTTTTTAGGTCTGTGCTTCAGATTTCCGTTTCTGTTTCATGATCATTAGTTCATCTAATAGGCAAATAGGTGATCAGCCTCCTGTGCCTGACGCACGCCGGTTTTGGATCTAAGGCAAGCCGGTTTTCTCGCGATGTTTCCCTTCATCGTTCGAGCGAATCTTAAATGCGCACATAGAAAGTGCATTGGTGCACAGCCAGGGATCGAACCTACGACCTCAAAAAGTACGTAAAAATTCTTACTCTATCGATAATTGAAACATAAAAACATTTAATAAAACGAAAAAAGGCAAGACATTAGCTTGCAATACTTTAAAGATAATGTTCCCATTCTAAGCGTAGTAAAAATGCGATTGGAATACAACTAAAGTGTACGATATTGTCGCATAAAAATCCTTTCCGCCAAGCATTTATCCGCGATAAATAAAAAGGAAATCGCCGGAGCTTTCAACAGCTTTTATGAAACGCCTGCGGAAATGGCCAGTAAAGATGTGGAAACTGTATTTATTGAGAGAATTATTAACAACTACCTTTCGCCTGCGGCTTTCAGTGCGGTTTCGAGACATTATAAAAGTGGAAAACTCTTGAGTAATTTGTGAATACTTTAGCTTCGCGGCAGGTCAGTTTTATAACCTATTTGGAATTGGCCTCGTGGTTTTTATTGTATTGTAGCAACGGTGGTGTAGAAGAATATAAAATTTATTGCATGTTTACAGTTATTTTAGTACGAGTATTGTAAATAAGTATACCACATACATACCATCGCACACACACGAATAAGGTATATTTATAAATGTATTTTGCTTATTTTTATTGTTACCAAAGTTTTGTAAATGATTAAATTATAAAAATAGAAATATGTTTAATGTTTATTCTTTACAATTATGTATAACAATTGTGAGATGTGCAAACCCTTTTAAGTAAAAACAAGGTTGTGTTATTTGTACTTCATTTTTGGTTATATTTAGTATAATTTTACTTACCTGATACGAAAGTAACCGTATTATTTATTAGTGAAAGAAAATACTCAATGAAATATTGCTGTTTTTCTATAGTGCCCGCGATGAATTTAAATGCAGTTTTGAAATTACGCATACTTGTTACATTTAAATAAAACATATATCTGTTCCCAACAACTCAAAGCTAGAAATAGTCTATAAAGAAAAATTATCACTTTTTAACATTCGTTTTAAATAGGTTACTATTAATATATTATATGTATAGAATTAGTAATAATGTTGTATTTAGTTGTGTAAGGCTAACATAATGCTGGTGGTACCGAAGGAAGATGGAGGAGGCCTAGAACACATGTAAAATGGCTGATGATGGACCGTTATAGTTTCCATGCAAGCATAAATTGCCGATTGATAAAATGATTGATTAAATAAATAATAATTCAATATAATAAAATATCATGATACAAATACTGTTGCAACCGCAAATATAACAATAAAACGAGTCAGTAAACAAATTGGTAATTAACCCTTATATAATTTCGTCTTTATCAGATGTGGAGTTATTTTATTTGGTATTCACGCCACCTAATAATTAGGCATTATGAATTCATCTGGGACTGTTATAACCACATTAATTGACACCAAATATTGGGCTAATTTTACGACTGAAATAATGGCGCGAAAACAATGGTTACGCCTAAATAACATCTGTGCATTTCTGTTCTCTAGTGGCTTAGTTTCGACCACAGAATATTGTATTCGGCGATACGAAATTGATACGCTAATAATTGTCTATTGTTCGCTCTGTGGTATAGAGAAATGTATCGATCTCTCACAGAATATGGATAGGAAATCTACCTTTTACGCAATTGCGTTTGGAAAATTGCCATATATAGCTAACCATTATATTAAAAAGTAGTCTGTTTTATTGTATATGCAAGTATTCACCTATTGTGATTGATTTTTTTTATATAACAGAACTCAGAAGGCAAACGAGCAGATAAACGATATCGCCGTCCATGGATACTCACATTGCCAGAACGCTCGCATGAGCGTTGCCGGCCTTTTAAGAATTGGTACGCTCTTTTCTTGAAGGACCCTAATTCGAATAGTCGTGGTGCGCGGTCAAAACTTGGCTTTACTTTGGTTGAAAATTCTACCTTAATATATAAATATTTCTGGCTATTTAATTGCCCATCAACCGTGCTGGTACATAGCTGTCAAACTATCAGCAGACAGTCATTACCGCCGTAAAAACACTCAAAAGAACGAGTGCTTATGTACTTTAGCTAAGTATGTGCAAAAGTAACAATGCTTAGTGCGAGATGCTACACTAGACGTGTTACTTCCGTCTCCTTGACGGGTCCTGATTTATGAGCTGTAGCGTTTTAGTAGTGAAATGATAATCAAAATATTTACATGTTTCGGGCAGATTTTTTTTTTCTATAGAACATGGGGTGAATGGACAGGAGGCTGACCTGATGTTAAGTTATACCATCGCCCATGGACTATCTCAATGCCAGAAGGCTCGCGTGTGCGTTGCCAACCTTTTAAGTATTGGTACGCTCTTTTGAAGGACTCTAAGTCGAATTGGTTCGGAAATACTTCAGTGCGCAGCTGGTTTCACATAGTGATGGTGCGTGGCAAATACCTACCTTACCTTAAAAAACGCTCAGTTGTGGAGCGATGGACGTCGAGGTGGCGAAACCACGCCCTGCATTGTATGCACATGGCTTTTGAAATTTAAATAAAAAAATGCTGATTATTAAATAGATTATCATTTCAATCTTCTCACACGATCGACTGTGGTTTTATGACTAAAACCGTTATCATAAAATTTATAATTATTCATTAAGATATAACTTCATTTTGACATATTATGTTGAACTCAAAACATCGTAAAAAACTATGAACCAAACACATCACGAGATATAGTCTATAATTTCTTAGTATATCAAGTAGAAAAGTATCTAAAACAACCTAATCTCCCGCCAAAACTTGCCCAAGAGTCGCCTCAGAAAGATTATTTCCGATCGCCCATTGCTTGAAATATTATAATTGTGCTGTTTTAACAAAAATTAGTCAGTAAGTAATTACAGTTAATATCTTAGTAAAAAAAATTGTGTGTATTAATCATTGCTTTGTTGAAATATTCGTATTCGTTAAATTAGTATTCGTTGCATCATTAGTCAAATGGTTGCCAACGCTTTGAACACTTATACAGTAGTACATACAGAAAAAAAATGAATCCAAGAAAAATTTACAAACCATAGAGACTAAACAAACACAATAATATATTATCGCCGCACACGCGGCGCCAGACACGTCCCTGTCAACACTCATAACTTAAACCACAAGCCAAAGTGCAGACAGAGCGAGTGGTGTGCATGAACTTTTCAGTGCTTTCGACGTGAAATGTAAAGAAAAGCGTATTTTCCTTGTATGCCCGGTAGACATTACACTCATTGTTTGAAGACGGTGTAACTGAGAAAGATGCCATGTTTGTTATGTCGATATTAGTCATTTTTCAGCCACTTTTGTCTCTTGCGCTGTTTCAATAAAATAAAACAGTGGCGCTACAACCTTTTTTAGCTCTGGTCCTCAAACTTCTGTATCTGATTCATGATTATTTGTTAATGTAATTGGAAAGTAGGTGTTCAGCCTCCTGACACACGCTATCCTCTTTTTGGGTCTAAGGTTTCCTGATCAGCGTTCGAGTGAATGTTAAATGCACAAATAGAAAGACAGTCCATTGGTGCACAGCTGAATCGCACACTAAAACCACTAAGGCAACACTGCTGTTTCTTGCGCTGTTTATACATTGAAAATATGATGTGTGTGTTCTACGTGTAATAAAAGAGATGTATTAACATTTCACCCGTGTTACTTTATCAACAAATTTAATAGGAAACTGGTATAAGATACAAGAGACGGATCTCACGAGCGATGGCGCCCCGGCTCGCCCATGAATATTGTAAGTAATAATATTGTCGATGTAGTCGGGACTTATTGTCTCGCGATATACGCAATACAAATGAGTTTGACAACTATTTAGTATGAAACAAGTATACAAGTCAAAGATAAAATAAAATAACAGATGGATAATGTCCCTGGACACTATGGCCAGTAAACTAAAAAAAAATAGCCTGAAAAAAAACGTTATAACTAAAAAACAAATGAGTAATAAAAGATTATAAGAAGTTAGGAAAAGAAGCAAAAGAAGCGTTTTTATAGTTTCTTTTTGCTGCAAACTATGTGGAACCAGCTGCCAGTAGAGGTATTTTCGAACCTACGACTCTTTAAAGGCCGTCAACACAGCCGTGAGCATCTTGACGTTGCAGAGAAAATAGGAAAACCCGTTAAAGAATTGTAAAAGTTTATTTCCTTATACTGAATGCGCACCCAGTTATAACTACTTCAGAAAAAAACATTTCTAATTTTAATGCGTGATAAATCAGATTATATTAAGAATGGAACACCAAAAAAATCTAATAACGTCATATTTGATGCGACGAGGCGCACATTAAACTTTCTAGTCTAGACTGCTTGTGATAATGAGATACGTGGGATCGAAAGACATTGCTTTAATGACGTATTCTTCAAACGTAAAAATATATCATACATAGCCAAAAACTACGTACTATATACAAAATATTTCACATAAAAATACCTACGTTGGTGTTTGTGATTAGGTACTAAAAATCGTATACTAGCGGACCCCACAGATGTTGTCTGAACACACGTCTATATACAATAAAATATTTATTTATCGTTTATTAAAACCTGAACATAACAAACAAATACACAGTGTTTACAAATTTGTGTGTTCAACTGGAGAATGGTTTAGATTTATTTATTTACTAGCTGACCCGGCAAACGTTTGTTTTGCCATGTACATAATATATTATTTCTTGGAAAAAATTTTTTACTACAATAAAAATAATTACCTATCTACAATTATAAAAAAATGGGGTTGATTGTAGAGGGTAGATGAAACTTAAGGGTTGTATGTATTTTTGTATGATGTATCATAAAAAAATAAAAACAAATAAATTGTCTAAAAAAAAACTTAGGGGTTTGAAAGATAGATATAACCGATTCTCAGACTTACTAAATATGCATAAAAAATTTCATAAGAATCGGTCAAGTCGTTTCGGAGGAGTATCGGAACGAACATTGTGACACGAGAATTTTATATATTAGATTTAGAAAAGCTTGCCAACTCTCGGCACACTGATACAATGGTAAATTAAGAAAAATAAAATATAAGATTTAATGTGGTAAGCACTGTATACGCTTAACAAATACGAAGGAAAAAATCATAGATTGGCTAGGAATAGCTTGTATCAGTTTCATTGTTATCTAAGAAGTAAGAATTGGCGCAAGGGTTTACATTCTGGTTACACAATTCTTTTGTTAAAATAGTATACATTACATAATATATACCTACGCTGATTTTCTCCGATTGGCCATTGACCAAAATAATTTCAAAAACCGAAAAGTAACGATTAAAATCACAGAATACATTCATTTCTAATAATGTACCCCAATGTTCGCGCGAAAATTACATTTTTGGTGAATTATTTTGTTATGCTTACATTATATTTCCCTTAATTAACGAGAAACTCGACACTTTATTTGAGAACAGCGGTTATTTGTTATTTAAATTGTGGTTTTATGCTTTTGGGATGGAACAATAGATGTTTTAAAGGGTCAAATGAAAATGCCAGTGTAATTCAGGTTTTAGGACACGATAAAAGAGATTATTTATATAAAAAATCGTTACGTGATTTACAGTCGAGACTTTTCGCGCGAAATGTTCGTATACCAAAAAATAAGCCTTTAATAGTATTAAGATTTCATTTACTTTTTTATAATATCATAATTATAATTTTTTGTTTATAACAATGATATTATTATTAAATTAGGTATCGCAGTTTTGAACTTCTTTTCTTTTTAAATGTTTTCTTTAATTAGGGTTGCGATGCCTTTCTTATTTTTTAGTTTATTGTAATTATTATTTAAATCTTGTGCAAAGTTTGAATAAATAAATAACTAACAATGAAATTGGCCACTCACTGTGAACTCAGCCAAAGGGTACAAACAAATAGATCTACCTCCGCCGTAAATTTCTTGATTAAACTCGTTTATAATAGATCAACTAATTGTCATTTTGTCTGAGCAACACAAGCGAAATCTAATGCCCAATTAGTTAACGACTAAATTAAGGAAAGATATATTTATATACAAGATGTATATAAAATCATTTTTAGCCATACATTTCATCCACTGTCTAATAGATTAACTTAACTAAACAGTATCGGAGAGGTGTCTCAATACAATACATATGGACCTTATATCTCTCTCTTTCTCCCACCCCAGCTGTTTTTATCGTTTAGCCTAAATTACGTGACTGTTAAAATGATTTAAACCTAAATGGGCGGATAGCAATCATCAAAAGTCTCGAGTTTTTATGCTGACTATAAATCTCTCTTTAATGAAAATGGGTAACACACGGAAATATAAATCGTGCTTAGCTTTTGTGAAATATTATGAAAATTACGCTGGTAAAATGGTGACGGTGGACATTTTGTGCGCCGTGCAAAAAAATGAGGGCCAAGGGATTTGCCATGCCGCCTAGTGGCTGACTCATTATAAAGACTTTTCTTCTTTGACTTTCGATCTGTATAAAAAGTTTTAGTCTTTTAAAGTCTTGGGTTGAAACAGAGTAAAAATGGTAATTTTTTTCGAATTTTAGTTCTTACTAATAAACCTAAGTTAGCTTTTAAATCATTGACAGTGGTGTCTTAATATGATTAAGGAGTGATAAAATCGATTAACGTAATCCAGGCAAGCGTAAAATACGTGTGTTATCCTATAATATAAGCCTTACAAAGTAGTACTCAAAATCCATTATAATATCATCATGAAGCTATTTTTCCTCTCTCTCTCTCTATCGTAACGGCTGTGACGTATCACATCACGCTACCACCGGAATAACGCAGATGAAACAGAACATACCTAATAATTTTAAAAAGTTTTTTTTTATTTTATTTATAAAAACCACATAAAATTCTCTCTCAATGAAAACCTACAGTGTCGTCTTGAATGTTCTAAATTACATTTCTGATAAGGATCGCCACCGCTTAAGAAATTTGCACTTCCTTTAATAATAAACACGTCTTTAGTAAATCTAACTTAAAATTATATTAATTGCTTCTTGCACGTTTAATGAATATTTAAACAACGGCCGCGCTGTCGGAAGCGTCTTTATAAAGTTTAAAACTATAATTATGATCCGTAGCCGCCACAGACGGTGAACTTTTTAAAGTTACTGGAACTCAGCCAGCGATAAATCCTGTTGAGACACTTGCAAGTTTTATAAGTTTTAATAATGTTTTTAACAACATCTCAGATTATGTGATAAGATTCTACGAGATGGGACTCAAAGGAATAGCTTCGGCTATTGCGGAACTTTTAGCTGAAAGACGGTATTTTGGAATTTAAAACGTGATATTGATGACTTTCTTACCTTTACCTCCCTAAAAGCATAAAAACATGCAACTTTATATTTACATGTTTAAAATAAAATAATAAAATACCAGCCGTAAGTACGAAAAGGACTATCTTAAGATTTGCATTCATTGTATTGCAGATTGCTAGTCTATATGTCTAAATAATTCGACGGCTGACGGCCGACAGTACCTAAAGGTACGATTCCATCAGTGTGCCGACCTTTGCGGCACAGTGTTGAATAGAGTGCGACACAAATGTTTGTTTTTGTCGACTCACTCAAGCGAACTTAACAAATTTTGCGCGAATAATTCAGCAAAGTTAGCGCACAACCGTGCACTTGTGTGCGAGCACACGGTACAAGTAGGGGACTCGTGTCGACTGTCGACGCGCACGCCGCACGCACTCGTTGTTCGCAACTTCGCAAACTCAGTCCTTCCGCTATCAAAGCCAACAGATTTAATAATTGCACGCACAATGCCAAGTATGGCAAATATTTTTTTTAATGATCAAGAATATTTTAGGGGAAGCCCGAGCAAGTCGCACATAATTTATAGATTGTCCGTCATCTTTGATACCTATCCGTCTTGCCCATTTCTTTTTGGCCAACACGGTCATATTTTGACAAAGGATAGGTTCCGCCTACCTAATTATTATTTACAACAGATAGCTACTATGCTATCTTACTTTTTATTTACAACTAAAGCTAAACATTTAGCTTTTCAGACAACTGCTTCTATTGAGCAGCTAGCTTTTGAGACAACTGCTTCTATTGAGCAGCTTAGCTTAAGAGAATGTAGTGATACTTGCAGTAGCACTTCATTAAGTATTAATAATTTAAATTAGATAGTGTGACAATAGAGGCAAACTCTAGCAATAATTTAGTACAACTCAGCTCAACACAAACATGTAATATTACTAACAACAACTGTTTAAACTTGATGCATCAAAACATGCAAGGTATGTTGGGCAAAGAATTAGAATTGGAGTTGTTTTTAAAATCAAGAAAAATTGATGTCCTATGCATTACCGAACATTGGCTTAGAGAATGCCAAATCATCTTTAACTTTGATCAGCACCAAGTTGCAAGTTCGTTTTGCAGATTGTCGGCGATTCATGGGGGCTCTTTGATTATTGTTAATAAAAATTTAAAGTATAAAGAGCGTAATGACATCGTGTGTCTGTCTGTAGAACACTCTTTGGAGGTAGCCTGTATAGAGATTGAGAATTGCATTATTTTAAGTGTTTATAGACCACCAAGTGCATCTTACGATTTTTTTGAAGCAAAATTGGAGGAAATTTTGTGTAAAGTTAGTTTTAAGAACAATAAGTATATTATTGTATGTGGTGACTTCAATATAAATTTATTAGAAAATACCTCCATTAGTAAAAAATTCAATCTGTTATTAAAATCTTACAATCTTGTTAACTTGTTTCTTGAGCCCACTAGAATTACAAGCTCCACTGCTACATGTATAGATAATGTATTTACAGATGCAGAGGCAATGCAAACCTCAATTACAACTGATCTTAGCTCAGATCATTGTGGACAGTTAGTGGCGCTAAAATGTAAAGTGGTGAAACAAGTAAATAAGAGCAGTGTGTTTGTTCCAGTAAATAAAAAGCGAATGGTGAGATTTAGACATAATATAGGTAAACACCTACCTTTATTACCGGTAGGTACTACCGTTGATATACAATACAACAATCTAAGTGATTGTATTAATAAAGAGTTCAACACCATCTTTACCCCAAAGAAAGTCTCTCATTCGCAGTGTAAATCGTTTAATGATTGGGCGACAGCGGGAATTTATAAAAGTAGACAACGGTTGTATGACCTTTACGCTGAAAAGTCATACAATCATAATGAAGAATTTATTCTTTATGTTCGAAATTATTCGAAATTATTTAAGAAAGTTTGTTACGCGGCCAAGTCCTTAAATATTAAAAACAAGATTAAAAATAGTAGCAATAAAACTAAAATGACTTGGAAGATAATTGATAGTGAAACTGGAAGAGTCAGGGATCGCAATCAAGACATCGAACTATGTGTCGATAACACTATAATCAAATCTAACGAAGAGATAGCGATTGTTTTTGATAAGTACTTTTCTGACATTCCAATTTCGACTACAAAGTCTCTTCAATCATCTCCCGCCCTCGCTGAATCGCTGCTCAAAGATAATGTAAACGAGTGCAAGGTCAGTTTTACATTCCGACCCATTGGTGCCGACGATATAGTGAGGATATTTAGAACCATAGATATTAAGAACACTACCGATCTTTGGGGTATTTCTGTAAAAATAATTAGTAGCATAATTGATGTAATTGCTCCCCATCTAGCTATAATTTTCAACAATTGTATTAAAAGTGGCGAGTTTCCCGATCTAATGAAACATAGTAAAGTCATTCCATTATTTAAAGCAGGTAGTATGTCCGACCCCAGTAACTTTAGACCAATTTCCGTACTACCTACTTGTAGTAAAATATTTGAAAAAATTATATTAAATCAACTGGTAAGTCATTTTAACGTAAACAAATTATTACATAATAATCAGTTCGGTTTTACCAAGGGTCGCTCGACAGCCGATGCCGGTGTTGAGTTATATAGATATATAATTAAGGCTTGGGAGGAGTCGCATGACGCTTTAGGTGTTTTCTGCGACTTATCCAAAGCATTTGATTGTGTCCAACACGAGACCTTAATCGGGAAACTCCGCCATTATGGCATCAAGAATACCGCACTGAATCTTCTGACTTCCTATTTACACGGAAGAACTCAGAAGGTTGAAGTGAATGGTAAGAGGTCCTCTGGGTCGGCAGTAGATATGGGGGTACCACAGGGCTCAATTCTTGGCCCTTTCCTCTTTCTTGTTTATATAAATGATCTACCTTTCATGGTAGAGAGAAAACATCAGATAGTTTTGTTTGCTGATGACACGTCCTTGATTTTTAAAATCAAACGACAAATAACAAATTTTGACGATGTGAACAATGCTCTGTCTTCGATTGTCCATTGGTTTAGTATGAATAACCTTCTACTTAATGCAAAAAAGACAAAATGCATTAAATTTTGTGCAAAAAATTAAAGGATTATGGATACTAGACCAATTATAAACGGTGAGGAATTGAATCTGGATGATACAACTGTATTTCTCGGAATCACCATGGATTCAAAACTTCAGTGGTCCCCTCATATTAACGGATTGGCGAAGAGACTTAGTTCTGCAGCCTACGCGGTTAAAAAAATTCGCTCTCTAACTGATGTCGACACAGCTAGACTTGTTTATTTTAGTTACTTTCATAGCTTAATGACTTATGGCTTATTATTATGGGGTCATGCTGCTGATGTCGAAACTATTTTCATCCTGCAGAAGAGGGCTATTCGTGCAATCTATAATTTAAAATGTAGGGAATCTCTTAGAGATAAATTCAAGGAAATTAATATACTTACCTTTCCCTCGCAATATATTTATGAAAATATTATGTATGTATACAAAAATAGTGATAAGTTTACTAGAATAGAACATACGCACAATGTTAATACACGGAACAAACGCAGGCTGCAATTTCCCCGTACTAGACTATCTAAAGTTAGTAATTCTTTTTTGGGGAAAGGGATACTCTTCTTTAATAAAATCCCAGAAGCTCTTTTATCACTGCCTTTCAATAAATTTAAGAAATGTATTAAAGAAAAGCTGTGTAAAAAGGCTTACTATAAAGTCAACGATTATCTAATTGATAAAAGGGCCTGGGACTAGTGCTAGACAGGCTACTTCTAATTAATTTGCGATATTTGTTATAAATAAGTGTTGTTTGATGATTTGCTGTTTTAAAAGAGTACCGAGAGTTTTTTACGCCGGCTTTTTCTCTCGGCCTACACCCTCTGTCTTCTTTGCCGATGAGTAGGGATGCCTTCAAATTTAATGACGTGGAATAAGTGATACATGTATCTTACGTTCCATAATAAACATATTTTATTTTTTTTTTTTTTATTAGAGATCAAGACTTGAAATAATTTTAGTGGGTAAACCAAAAGTAACGATTACAAATAAAAATTAAATAAACATGCAATGGGCTAAATAAAACATAATAATAATTAATAACCACAAATATATATGGCTGTCATAGTCATGTGTCAGACATAATATAATATTGTCAATTGACAATACCTATGAATTCTATTTCTGTGAACCACTAAGTACTAACTTGGTTAGTGTCAACTTTCAACTGTCAGTACCATGCACCAGTTTCACAACTGACAACACACAGTTGGTACAATAACAAAAATAAACATTATTTGTAGTTTACAAATAATATTTTAAGATACAATGGTGTGTGAAAAATGTGAGAAGAAACTAGGTCGTGTAATTACTCCGGATCCTTGGAAAACCGGCGCTAGAAACACTGTTGAATCTGGTGGTAGAAAAGTTGGGGAAAATAAAGCATTAACTGCGAAAAAAGGAAGATATAATCCATACACTTCTAAGTTTCATGAATGCAAGTAAGTACTGTCTTAAAATTTTAAATGTGTTAAACATTGTCATAATAAATAATTATTCTTGTGGCATTCCAGGATATGTCGAACTAAAGTACACCAAGTTGGATCACATTATTGCCAAGCATGCGCCTACAAAAAAGGAATTTGTGCTATGTGTGGAAAGAAAATATTAGAAACAGCCAACTATAGGCAAAGTTCAACATAGTGTTTATAACTCATAGTGCTTAATTCTGACTTAAAACTTTCTTAACTAGACATAATTTTGTTACATTTTGTAAGTACTAATAATACACCGGTTATCAACTAAATATAGGTTAGTCATTTTGCTGTTTATCAGAATTAGCACAAATGGCTCCTTTGTAAAACTTAAAACATAACTAAAAAGAATGTAAATTGTTAAACTAAGTGAAATAATGTTTAATTTAAAAAATTATTATTTTGCAGTCATAAAAAGAGTATATAATTTTGATTGAGAATTGGCAATAGCCGTTAGTTAAGCTGTTTCTGACTATAAGTAACAAATGTTTTTAAACAATTTAAAAACATATTTTGTTTTTATAGTTTTGGTAAGATTAAGAAAAAATTTAAACATTTATTATGACATTATATTTAATGTATAAAGTATCTGAATATACTTTTTATATAACTGACTCAAATTCACAATGCCTTATAAATAACATATTATTTAATTTAAAATTCACATTCTGAAATAATGTGAAAGTGTAATTGTATATAGTGATTTAAATATATTTCTGTAATTGTTTGTGTAAGATTGAATAAGTTTTTAAGCCCACATTGACATACTTGATATCTCCGTATGAAGAATGAAGTAAATTATTGATTTATAATGTGTTTTATGTTTTATTTTATAAGGTTTTTAAGTTTTCTTTCATAGAAGCACTAAAGTGGAATAGTTTAAATGAAAAATATGGATCATTACTCAGCTCTCTTGTTGATAAGAATGAAGAACGAATGGAAACACTCAATAAATTAATTCACTTGGACAATATAAATTATGGTGATCTCCTACGGAATATACTGCGTGAACAACCAGAAAATGTAGCTGTGGTCATTTTAAATGTATGTTTTTTTTTAATTTAGGCTCCTTTTTTATCATCCATCTAGGTTGCACAATAAAACCCTTGCAGAGTGGAATTATTACAACTTTTAAAATCTAATATTAAATGAAAATTTATTTTCTGACAGATTGCACAATAAAACCCTTGCAGAGTGGAATTATTACAACTTTTAAAATCTAATATTAAATGAAAATTTATTATTATTTGATATTTATTTTATGATAAGATATTTTTGTAGGAAAAAGACACTGCACAAGATGAATCTCTTTCAGAAATAACATCAAAAGAGAACTTCATTGAGCCTAAAAATCCTTTAAGATACAGAGACAGTTCAGATTCAGACTCCTTCTTCATAAAAGAACCAACTATTTATGGTCCAAACGATAAAATACCTATGGAAAATGCAAGAATTAGATGCCGCTATGCCTGCCGTAACGCATATAGAAGCGTGTGCAGGAGATTTAGAACTGAATGCACATCGGAAATGCGAAAATATTTCAGAAAAGAATGTCGTAAAGCCTGTCGTAGAAGGTTTTAAAATCAAAATATACTGAGTCTTTTGATATTTATTGTTTTTTTTAATCTTAATTTTTAAAACTGCTATATCTTTGTCTGTCTGCCAGTAGATTTTTAAGGACATTGTTCCTGGATTTGATATCTGAAATACAATTATTATTGTTTGGAGCAAGAACTTGTGGAACTTCCTTTTTACCTTCCGTTGACATCTCTTGGAACTATATTTAAGTGTTACTGATGTAATGTTCAGAGTGCGTGGTTGCATCACATATAGCTCGCAACCTTCATTGGGTCATTTATTAAAATTAAGGTCCAAAATATTATTAGAGGAAACTCTTTGGTAATATGCATACATATTATATCGTCATAGTTCGTTATTTAAAGTTGGCGTTGCTATGGTCTTGTTATGTTTTTATATTGTCACTTATTAATAAACTGGACTGCTGCACGCGACTACCGCTGCACACTTATAACCCAACAAAGGTTATGGGCCCAGACATAGTCCAGTAAATTAATAAAAAAAAAGGGGGAACTAGAGTGCTTAACCTAGTAACGATGGCGAGTGTGCGGATAGAATTACTAAGCCGTGATAATTACGACTCATGGCGAATCCAGGCCCATGCTCTATTGATCAAGAGCGATGTGTGGGGCTATGTGGATGGTAGCATTAAGAAGCCAGCAGAGGCGTTGCTTTGGGAAGCGGCGGATGCAAAGGCGAGAGCGGAGATTATTCTCTCAATAAGTCCAGGTGAGCTACGACACATTAAGGGGACGAGCACGTCGCGAGAATGCTGGTTAAAATTAGAAAGCATCTTCGCGTCTTCGGGTCCCGCTAAGAAAGCGACACTGTTAAAGCAGCTCATATTACACAAGATGTGTGAGGAGGACGACATGCGTGAATATCTGTTAAGCTTCTTTGAAGCCAAAGAAAAGTTACTAGACATGGACATAAATATAAATAATGATCTTGCATCTATTATTTTACTCTATAGTCTGCCCCCAAGTTATGAGAACTTTAGATGTGCGATGGAGACTAGAGATTCATTGCCAGACCCGAATTCTTTGAAAGTTAAAATTCTTGAAGAAGATGCCTCTAGGCGACAGCAAAGGAAGGAGACAGAGAGGGGGTCGTCAGCAATGTTCGCTAGGAGAAAAACCACGAAGAGTTCTACATCTAAAAATCCGCAGAATTATAAACCGGATCAAGCGTTTAAATTTAAATGTTACAGATGTCATAAATTTGGGCATAAAGCTTCGGAATGCCCGTGTAAAGGAACAAGGCAGGACTCAAAATGTGTTAGTGAGTTAGGTGCTAGTGAGAATTTTAACTCATGTGTTCTATCTGTTTCAGAGTGTAACGGAGTGATTGGTTCGGGATGTGGAGGAAACTGGCTCATAGATAGTGGGTGTACATCGCACCTTTGTAGATCGAAAGGAAAATTTGACACCTTGACAAATTGCAGTAGTAAGTTAAGTTTGGCCACCAATGTGAGTACATTTGCAAAAGGTAAAGGAACTGTGAGTTTGAATGGGGAGGTTCCGATAAAACTATCAGACACTTTATATGTTCCCGATTTGCGATGCAACTTAATTTCCGTATCTAAAATTACAAGCAAAGGTTTTAATGTAACTTTTAAGAAAGATTCAGCTTATGTAACCGATTCTGAAGGGAATATTAAGTTCATAGCAGATCGAAAAAACAACCTTTATTATATGCGGGAGGGCCATGCTTCTGTTTCTGCGATTTCCGAAACTAAGAACGATTTACTATCCTGGCACGAACGTTTAGGTCACTTAAATGTGAAGGATTTAATAAAAGTATTAGGTCATGTGGGCATTAAAGTTGATATGTCAAATATAAATATTTTATACGACTGTAAGTATTGTGTGCAGGGTAAGATGACTTCTTTCCCATTTTCCAAGTCGAGTGGACCATGTGACGAAAAACTGTCCATCATCCATTCCGATGTAGTTGGGCCAATTCGAAATGAAACTGTCGGTGGTGCAAAATATTTTGTCACGTTTATTGACGATTGTACTAGATGGTGCGAAGTTTACTTACTGAAGAGTAAGAGTGGTGTTCTGGAATGTTTCAAAGAATACAAGAGCTATGTTGAGAACCTTACCGCTAAGAGAATAAAGTATTTACAAACTGATAACGGTGGAGAATACTGTAATAATAAGTTTGATCAATTCCTGAAACAAGAGGGGATAATAAGAAGACTGACTATACCTCAAACCCCACAGCAGAATGGCGTAGCAGAACGAATGAACAGGACATTAGTTGAAATGGCTAGGTGTATGTTACTTTCATCTAATCTCTCAGCAGGTTTTTGGGGAGATGCTGTATTGGTGGCATGTCATATTAGGAATCGTTGTCCCACGAGTAGTTTGGGTGGTACAATTCCGTACGAGAAGTGGTTTGGCTCTCCAGTGAAGATTGAGTATCTTCAGAAGTTTGGAGCTGAAGTTTATGTTCTAGACAAGAGTCCAACCAAGGACAAATTTGCTGCCAGAAGTGTCAATGGAATATTTATTGGATATCCAATGAACCAAAAGGGATATAAGGTATGGATACCAGTAGACCATAAAACCATTATAGCTAGGGATGTGAAATTCTGCAAGACGAGGCTCGATACTAATGATGACAGGAAATCGGCAATTACTCATGATCCTTTTCAGCTAGATCAATTTTCTGCTGATGTTGATACACCGAAGCCGAAATATGTAGAGGTGGACGTAATACCAAGTACATCTTATTCAGGAACTCGAGAAATGATCGTGGAGACGACTGATTCACCCCTTGGTTCACCTTCTCTATGTCATGAGGAAGATAGTGAAATAGCGCAAGCTGATACAGAGGTAACGTATAAGAGAGGTCCCGGAAGACCAAAACTTCAGAAAGGCCAAGTTGGCCGACCTAAGAAGGTCTATAAAATGATACCCAATGATAATAATGGCCGTGCAGAAGAAACTTTACCTGAGGATGTTGCGTTGACTGTGGAAACTTCCTTAGGGGATGCCCTAAGTAGCGCTGAACGTGCTCTATGGGAGGAAGCAATATTGTCTGAGGTCAAAAGTCTTGTAAAAAATGAAACATGGGAAATTGTTCAAAAGCCGAGAAATCGAAAAGCGGTAGGATGCCGATATGTATTGACAACGAAGCTTAACGTTGACAAAACCGAGAAGAAGAAAGCACGGTTGGTAGCCAAGGGCTACAGTCAACGATATGGCATCGATTACCGAAACACTTTTTCACCTGTCGTCCGACTAGACACGATAAGACTGCTTACAGCGCTCGCGGTTGAATTAGACATGGAGATACACCAGTTGGATATCAATACTGCATATCTGAATGGATATCTTGACGAGGAAATTTATATGGAGGTTCCAGAATTGTTGACAGAGTGCTTAGGTAGAATTATTAAAGAAGAAAGAGACGAAAGCTTAAAAGAGCAGGCTCGTAAGATGTTAAATGATCTGAAGACAGGTGGAGATGTATGTCGATTGAAGAAATCACTGTATGGCTTGAAACAAGCTGGACGTCAATGGAACAAAAGACTTGACAATAAATTGAAGTCAATGCATTTTAAACAGTCTTTGAAGGAACCGTGTCTCTACTATTTGGACGGTAACTCCATTGATACGTCTATATACTTAGCGGTTTATGTTGATGATTTACTGATAGTTTCACGCAATAAAGGTCTCATACAATCTTTCAAAGATGAACTTTCCAAAGAGTTTGATTTAAAAGACTATGGACTGGCGAAATATATTTTAGGCATTGACATTGTCAAAAATGAGTATGCCACGAAACTGTCACAACAAAAATATATTAATGATTTGATGATAAAATTCGGCATGGAGAATTGTAAAGAAACAGTGACCACGCCGATGGGGGTGAATTTTAGACCCGATGGTTCACAAATTCCGCTGGAGAAGGAATGTCCATATAGAGAATTAATCGGAAGCTTGATTTATCTTTCAGCGGGAACTCGTCCGGATATCACACACGCCGTGACAAGATTAGCAGCGTTTTGTGATAATCCTGGACAGATACAGTGGAATGCGGTGAAAAGATTACTTCGTTATCTTAAGAGGACAGCCGATTATGGACTGATTTATCGAAAAACAGGTAAGAGCTTAATTGGTTATTCGGATGCTGACTGGGCAAATTGTCCTATAGATAGGAAGTCATACTCCGGGTATGCTTTTTTGTTAGGAGGGGCTGCGATTTCATGGAAATCCCAGAAACAGAAATGCGTAGCAACTTCAACGTGCGAAGCCGAATATATTAGTTTAAATTTGGCGATAAAAGAGGCAGTTTACCTGAATAGTCTTATGAAAGAGATAGGGTTGCGCGATTTCGGGAACATAGTGTTGTACTGCGATAATCAAGGTGCCTTATTTCTATCGGAGGATCCAGTCTTCCACGCCCGAACTAAACATTTCGATATTCAATATTATTTTATAAGAAGTGTTTTAAGGGAGAATACTGACATACAATTATCGTATGTGTCTACCGAGGAGATGGCGGCGGATGTGCTAACAAAAGCTTTACAAAGACAGAAACATTACCGCTGCATCTCAATGTTAGGTGTAGATTAAGATTGCATGTCTGTATATTTTTTGTAATGACTATTTAGTACATATTTGTTGTTAAATGTGTATGCAAATCAAGGGGGTGTATTAGAGGAAACTCTTTGGTAATTTGCATACATATTATATCGTCATAGTTCGTTATTTAAAGTTGGCGTTGCTATGGTCTTGTTATGTTTTTATATTGTCACTTATTAATAAACTGGACTGCTGCACGCGACTACCGCTGCACACTTATAACCCAACAAATATATTATTAGTACAAGCACGAATAATATGTCGACTGGTACAGACTTATTTTATCGAATAATAGAGTATACTTATATTAGAAATATGAACATAGCTGGTATATTGGGATTTTTTTTAATGAACCGCCGCGAAGTATATTATTTAGATAATTCGGCATGTTTTTAAAATAATAATTTTTTATTTTGTTTTTAATCATTGCTTAACACTAAATTAATAATTGTTTTCGAAAATGGAATCCTTTTGAAAATAAAACTTATACGACCAATCAATTTATTCCGTTGCAATTACACGGTATAGCGTAGCAAGTTTTGATACTACTTTAACAAAAACATCATGTGTAACTTGAAAATAAAAATCAACGGCTTATATTTTCTTGGAGTATTGATTGCAATGGTTTGTATATTTTTTCTACTTCTCATTTTTTACTACCTACTCCTATTTTTATACTAAATATATAAATCAGTTTTTATAAACCATTGGATCATTTTAGGATAATACTTGTTTAAAGGCTATTATTACAGTTGCTTCAGAGTTAAAATTATAAAAACCTATTTTTTAGCATATTTGCGACGCAGGCATATATCTAAAACCGATAGATCTAAGCGATATTGATGCAACAGAAAATATTGATACTTTACTTTTAGCTGTCGCACCGGTAAGTAATATTTATTTTAAAATTTTGATACCAGTATTAATAATACATTCAATATTAATATAATTAAACATCGTTCTTGACCCAGCTCTGTGCTCTCTCATTTCGCTTTTACTTCTAAACATACATGTTTTTATTGAGATAAAAACCACTTTCATTCCTGAGAAAGACATTTTCGTGACTAAAAAATGGAAGGGTTAATAATGTTCTTTAAAAAAAATGCATAAACTTACAGGACGAGCTAAGAACGGAGTTATCGCCAAACGATATAGAACCTTATAGATCATTTCCCAAGCGTCCTAACAGATCAAACGACTCATTAGAATTTCTAGGCGGCTTACAACTTGGTAAGACACAAGTAGAAATGTTAAGAAGATCATGGCGTGATTCCTGCAATCGAAAAGCAGCTAAACTCTGTCGGAAAGCTTGTATCAGTACATACAAAATTGTTTGTGGTGCATATTTGTGTAAGAGAGGTATGAAACGAAGCTTCAAAAGAGAGTGTAAAAGGAACTGTAGAGGGCGCTTTGCGTCCGGCTCACGGTCGGATACAGAATGAGAACGATATGATTGTCTTTATTGCATATTATTTAAAAAATACCTTATACTGTACTTATGGCTTTATACGAAAAGTTTATTAATTAAATTTGCTATGATATATAAATGTCAAACATTTCTTTAAAAAAAAAATCGAGTTTATGACAATAGGCGTTATCATTCAAAAATACATATACATAATTTTATCAATACCAATAAAAAATCAGTAACATTATTTTTTATTAGTTCGTTGTCCTTTGATGATTTTTAACAAAGTTAAAGCGTTTTTGATACAAAACTATTCGGGATATTAAATAAAACATATTTTAATACTTCATTTATTAACACTTACTTTATACTCTCACTTACAATAACCGATTTAATCAGTCTTATTTACAAAGGAATATAAAATTTATACCTATACATGAGCACTATTTTACAATCCCAATAACATATACTCATACTTTAAAAGTTAACGCAACATAACAAAAGTGATAGATTTTTATATGTAAAACTCGTTCAGCGCTTCTCGGACGTACATATTTGGATACATGCATAGTTCAAATAGAATTTGTGCGAATACTACATTGTCAAATGGATTGTAACTGTCAAAACTTTTTTATGTAATAGGAGGCAAACGGGCAGGAGGCTCACCTGATGTTAAGTGATACCGCCGCCCATGGACATTGCCAGAAGGCGCGCAATTGCGTTGCCGGCCTTTCAAGAATTGGTACGCTCTTTTCTTGAAGGACCCTAAGTCGAATTGGTTCGGAAATACTTCAGTGGGCAGCTGGTTCCACATAGTGGTGGTGCGCGGCAAAAACTGCCTTAGAAAACGCTCAGTTGTGGAACGACGAACGGCGAGGTGATACAGATGGTATAAAACGTCAAAAATTGACAAATGGAAACCAATATGACAGACGTCAAGTATAAGTTGGAGTGTTGTGATCTTAGAAGCGTAGTTTAGTATTCAATCCAACAAACCTTTTATATATACATAAAAACTTATGATATGTAGGTTAGGTACAATAGGGCCAAATTAAGAGACCGTAATTGACAGCTGTCAGTTTTAGCTTCACGTCCACTGACACAACAATGTAATAACGTTCAGTTCACTCGTTAGAACGAAAACTGTTCATTATTTTTTAAATGATTATATTGTCTTTATTACAATGAATTCCAACTTTGACTTAATTAATATATTATGCCATTACCTTATGAATTTTGATAGTGTCCAATGTATTAAGTTTTCAGTAGTCAGTTTTTTTTCATGATCAAAAATTTACATGACAAGCTCTCATTCAATATGGCAAAAAAAATAGTGTAAATATTTTTAAAGGGCATTAAATTAATACAGGCTCTTCGGACGTTGAGTTAAATGATCTATAGATCGTCATGATCGTAGAACAATGTCGGATTTGAATCATTTGATTTGATCATATTTGGATACTACATTGGCTACATTAAAAAAAAATCATGTGTTTTAAATTTCAAATTAATCAGTCGGTAAAGTAGAAAACTGTGTATTTTATTTATTTATTATTTTGTTTCAAAAGAAATGCTATTGTTTGCTTGTATGCCAATTTTCACAATTACAGAATACGAATTAAAAAAGTTATGACAAAAATCTAAGGGAGCGTTCAAGTATTACGTAACGAATTTTAGGGGTTCCCTAATCCGTTAACGTTCCAAATCCCGTTAACGTTTACAAAAGGACCCCCCCTTTTGTAAACGTTAACGGGATTGAATTACGCGTTATTGTTAATATTATTTTCGACTTTCCAGTACTTTACACCACATAATGGTATATTTTAGGTAAAAAGAGTCACCGGGTAGTCACGAAACGTTTTACTATTGGGTAAAGAAAAACGTTACGACGCGTTACATGGGGGGGGGGTCAATAATCTCCAAAAATTGCGTGACGTAATACTTGAACGCTCCCTAACATGATTATATTATTTTCAAATGGCTGCCCTGTAAAGTTTACTATTTGTCAGATCCGTCACTATTCTACGACTATGACGAGATGTTTCTAAACTCTAATTAACAGATGGCTGCTTATGCGCAAGATAAAGTGTAAAAATGCTTGTTAAAGCGCTTACTAAAAATATAACATCGAACCAGCGATGATAGAAGTTAAACTGCAAGTCACCCAACACTTGCGTCACGATAATCCTGTACTCCGGTGGCATATTCATCCGCATTAAAAGGACAGACGAGCAAAAATACATACCCATAATTTGAGCAAGTATCAAAACTATGATGTTCGATGATTTTGATGACGATATTTTGTAGAAGAACTGAAACAAAATACTATTTTATAAAAGTAAACAATTAGCATGATAATTATCATGTTGGTAGTAGTCTGTGCGTAAGAAAATCGTGGGTTATGTTGGCAACACTGTTAAGTCATTATAGTTTGACAGTAAGCTTGATACTGTATATGGAAAAATCAATAAATGGAATGACTCGTAGCAAATTATATAAGTTCGCATAACGTTTATTTTTACAGACTCTAACCTAATGCAAAAATAAATATCAAGGCAAACATAATTCTATCTCTTTCTTACGCATTAGAATAGCCTTATAAAATAAAGGACCTAGACATCGTCGTTTGCTACTTTAACGCAATATCTATATTATACTATGTGCGCTTTAGCATGGTGCGGGTAACAGTTGCTTAATTTTTCTTTGAATTTGATTTTATTTGTAGAACATTCTGGCTGGGTTAAATTTAAATTACTACAGTTATTAATAAATTAATATATTACAAACGTGGTACAGTTGAAATACTAAGTAATTTGTAAATCGCGGCAACTTTCAAGAGTAAAACGAAACCTTACTGAAACTCACCCGCACCAGCGCACATACTATACTTCTTGTTCTTTGATATTGTAAATAATGTTCTGTGCACAACACTATTATAGTTTTTAACCGGAAGTTGAATTTTAGAACTTCTTTTGGCGCGTTAGGGAAAAATGATGAGAGTAAATTTTTACGATGCGCGCGCACACCCTCACAAAAAACCGACGCCCTGAAGTTAGCTATAGTCAACATTTTAGTTTTTTCTAATTGTTTAATTAATTTTTGTTTATTGTGAAAAGTTTTATATCTTGTTACGCCAAAGAAGTATACTTCTAACGCGTGTAGATAAGTACACGCACGATTTTTTGTTTATCTATTGAATAATTACCCAATTGTGTAACCAACAAAACTTGCATTGGCATTTTGTTAATATTTTCATATATTTAAACTCACCTTAGTTAATGTTAATAGTAATCCACGTATGCTGGTCAGCACAATACAACCGACCAAGATAAATGAGACATGTTGGGACCAAAACGCAAGATCAATGTTCCATCCGAGCCAATGCACTACCAACTCTAAGCCTCGCGTCACAGGGTCCTTTTTACCAACTCGGTCGAACACTATGTTAATTGTCGACTGAAATGAGAATTAAAAAAAAAATGTATGCGTGTACTAGTGTATATGTTAACGTAAAATTGTAAACACCGTTAGATTGTAATCTATCTCGCGAGATTATAAACTGTCGAAAGATTGTGAACCTCAGCGTACTGCTTACAATTTAACGTATTATTATTCGGTAGATTGTACTACACTAACTTAGTTATCATTCAAACTTCTTTGGTCAATTACAGATTAATTTTTCTTCCCAACAATTTCATATAACTACCGAATAATAATACGTTAATTTGTAAGCAGTTCGTTGAGGTTCACAATCTTTCGACAGTTTACAATCTCGCGAGATAGATTACAATCTAACGGTTTTTACAATTTTACGGTGACATATACACGTAAGTGAAACTTCTTTATGACCTTACTTTTCGAAAAATGATATACTATATGCAATTTTACAGAAATTGGTTATATAGAGTTAAATTAGATAAAATTTAACAAAAGGCTTTTATTATCATAGACATGTATACAAATACAATTATTTCATTTTACCTTATTACTACTAAGATTATTACAGAATTGTATTATTTGTAATAATATTATTACCATGATTGTTATCGTTATTATATATTTTTGTTATTAATGGCTTCGAATCTCTTCGGATCAACCGTGGTAGGGACAAGAAAAAGATAAAAAAGTTTCACTTCAAAAGCCTTTGCGCTACAATTGTTGGTCTTGGTAAAGATTTCTGTATCGTGATACGCCTGTCACACAGACACAGACACACGCTGTCACGTGACTTTCTCACAATGTTTCCCTTCACAATACGAGGGTTTTAAACCTACATCCTCAGAGATGGGTGACCCATTCTCAAGATGCCACAATACACATTTTTCTTGATCACAGTTCTTTTCGTAACAAAGAATCATGCTGTGTTGAATTTTAATGCTCCAATTTTGTCCCAAGTAAAATAACTTTTTAAACTATAGTATTTTTTTTAGAACAGAGGACAAATAGGTCGAAGGCCTCATGTTAAGTGATTCCGCCGCTAGTGGACACTGTCAATGCCAGAGGGGTCGCGAGTGCGTTGCCGGCCTTTTAAGAATTGGTACGCTCTTTTCTTAAAGGACCGAAAGAAACGGATGAATCGTATTTAGTATTGGACTAAAGCTATTCCAAACAAATCTAACAGGCGATTAAAATCTCAACAATTAAAAACATTACGTAAAATTAATAAACATTTTATAATTAGTGTGAACCATCTAATATAGGAAATGTTATATGAAAGCGTCATAAATGTTCAAACCGAATTTAAAATACTTACAATGAAAATCTTCCATAAACAATACAAAGAGAAGAAGTATCCGAGGAAATTGAAGTATTTCCCTTGAAAAGTGGTGGACCATTCAATTTTCTCTCTCATAGTTCTAGCGTCATGTGCTTCGAGGAACAATTGTCTACTTAACTCCTCCAACCCAGCTATCTCTTGGCGAAGCTGTGAAATATCTAAAAATATATTTTAATTAAAAAATTTATATTATCTGTGTTTGTATTCTATCCATAGAGGATCGGTTATATATTATATCCCTTCAAAATCCCTTCAATTGATCAGCTAAGGCTTCTCAAGTTGATAAATTGAATTATTTATCTACATAGTTTAAAAAACAATAAACAAAAATATTTAGATGCGGTGTCTATATAATAATAGTAATTAAATCTCAATTAGAACAAACAATTACAAAAATCAGAAAACATTTCGCGCGTTTTTAATATTTTTCTAATTGTTTGTGCATAGACGTTTTTTAACAGCCAGTAACGTTGTCATAGATTATTCGAGATCCATCTCTTTGGTGAATTATCATATTCTTACAATATTCACATTCCAAATTCAAATCAGATTTAACCTCTGAAGATAAAAAATATTTATGAGTACTTTTTTTGTTCCATAGAATTTGTAATAACGTAAAAAAAAATACGTACGTCGACAAATTTTATTATTACTATACTATTGAGAAACAAGTCTACTAGTCTTACTTTCAGTCCCCTGACTTAATGGGTTAGTAATACTCCCAACACTAGACAAAATATTTGTCCAAAAACCCCTATTCTTCACATTTGACTGATCCATCATATAATTCTGTCTCGCTCCCACACTATTCGACTCAGCTAATGCTATCCTTTTCTTTTTAACTAAAATCATATCCATTGTTTGTAGCAGCTTTTTTTCTATTGACAATACATCTGATTGGGTAACTGGTCTGGAATTCAATATATTTCAAATAATATTTATATATATGATAGAATATGAGTATGCTAATATAAATTTCAAATACAAGCTAACCCAAAAACTGCTAATAGCATAGATTATTGGTATTGTTACTATGCCGTTTTGCATTATAAACATGGTAACATAATAATCCTGGTTTTAACTTTAAATGTATTGGCACACACTAGTATGATTAGTAATATATAGTATGGGGAGAAATTACTTATTCAAATTTCAGTTCTTTCTACTATCCTAAATCAAACACATTTAAGTATGAACCCCTTTGTAACTTTATTCCTTAAATGTTGTGGCATTAACTTAACTTATATTAAAATGATTACCTGATAAATATAGCCATGGATGTGTAGGGATAGTTGACAGCACCGAAACCAGATAGTAACGCCATTACAGTCACTCCTATTACGCCTATACGAGATACTCCTTGCTCTATAGAAAATATGCCCTGGAAATATTTATTAAAAAATTTAATAATGTTTCATTCATGTCTTTAAAGCATGTTGGTGATTACACGTCTGTGTGTAAAAGAAATTATATAGGCACCTTGCTATTGCAATAAATATTTGAGATTTTCTAGTACATAGTACAGTAGAACCTCTATAAGTCGAACATCAAGGGAGACGCCAAAAAATTCGAGTTATAGAGTTTTCAACTTATGGAGGATTTCGACTTAGGCGGATTTTGTTTCGACATAAAGAGTTTGAGGTTTATTCTTATAAATTTTGAGAGAGAGCAAACACGTGTTTCCATGAGTCATAAATTTATTATTGTATACTCCTAAAATGTTTTCTAAGAAACAATAGTGTACTCACATTGTCGGCAAGTTCTTAAAGTCGGTAACTTATTTTTGTTCGAACAATAGAGATAATAAATTCCAAATGATCAAGTTGTAAAGGTTGTAAAATAAAACGTTCCTATGTTCGAGATACAGAGGTCAAATTTAATTTTTCGAGTTATAGAGTGAAAATATGTACCAAAATGGCCTGGAGGGACTCGGTGATTATTTCGATTAACAGAGGGTCAAGATTTCAAGTAATGGAGGTTTTGGTGTTTTAAGGGAAGGGAACAAAAATTTTTTTCGAGATTCGGAGGTTTTTGACTTATCGAGGTTCGACTTAACGAGGTTCTACTGTATTTCATTACAAAAAAGGGTTGATAGAGCATTGAGTAACTCTATGTGGAAGTTAATATTTAAATTGATATTATTAATTACTTAAAATGTCATGTGGAACATGGTGTAATGGTTGCAGCTCCTTACAACCGTTGTGTAAAAAAAAAAAAAAAAAAAAAAAAAAAAAAACATGGCGATTAAAAAGAGTGGCGGAGAGTTTATTGCCAGTTCTTCTCTTCCGTTCTACGCCCTTGATTTGAGAACTGGCAGTAAATGTAAAATTAGAAGCATTAATATTTATATCTTTAATGACGAATCACAAGTGTACATTGTGTTACCTACGTGAATAAATGATTTTTGAATTTTGAATTTTTTGATATAAGTAGAAAATGAAATACCTGTTTAGGACTCAATATGGGAAATGGATCACCGATCTTCCAAAAGAAATATAAATATACTAGCCAAACAAATATTGTTAATGGCCGTATGTGCGATCTTGACACTGGAAAAGTAAAATAAGTTACAATAAGATATTTTTTATCTAAAGTTTCACTTATATATTAATAATTGGCAATGTAACTTTAAGTCCTAGATTCGAACACTGAGAAGCTATATCTACCATGTTATTCTCTATTACAAAATAACAAATCCTTGATAATAATCAACTACTACAGTGAAATTAGTCTCGAGAAATTTTTGCATATGTAGTGGTGTGTATATTACTCAGATCTTAGAGCGCGTTTCCACTATATCGTTCTGGCCTATACAAAAATGTTTCGATATCCTAACATTACTATTTAATATTATACTTATCCCTAGCAACACTCTGATTTTTGTTATCAATAAAAACAAGTTTTTATTTAAAAAAAAAGGTTTTGACTTTATAAAAAAAAGGTGTGTGCGCGATTCACACACGATAGAAGTGAAACTTCAAAGAGGAGAGACCGATATATATTTTTTTTTCCTTTCATCTAGGTTTTTAAAACTCCGGGGGGTCTACGGGGGGGTCAAAATTTATTTTTGGCCTAGGACGCACCGTTTCCGAGATATTTCAATCTAAAGCAAAAAATCGTCACTTGATAGTGGAAAGTGGAAACACGCACAAAACCAGAATAAACCAGTTTACGCTGTCCGCAGGTGCCACGTGCAGTCCGGCGTCAGTCGCTTGGTACTGTTAGAACATAAAGCACACATTTCATTCAAAAATTATAATTATTACGTTAATTGTTAAATTTTGTATTTGTTGATTGTTGTTATTGTTTGTTATTATTGTTATAATATTTGTTGAAGTGTTTAATTTGTGTGTAAGTGTTGCAACTTTATATTGTTAATTAAAAATGGCTCCAGTGTTAAAACATGGTCGAGGCAAGCCTTTGACTTCTCAAACTAAAGAAGTTTTGTACTGTTTGTACAAATATTTCGAAAATGAGTGTAATAACAACCCGAGCAGTATTATGACTCCCACTCAATTAGTTGCTAAATCAACGGGAATTTCAATAGCATCCGTCAGAAAGGTAGTATCAGAAAGCAAATGTCGACCTTCAGATCAGGAAGTAACATTTAAATCTCCTAAAAAGAAACCGAATCGTAAACCTACAATAGTAATCGATAACTTTGATCAGCAAGTTATCAGAAGAACAATTCATGACTTCCACATCACAAATAAAGAAATTCCCACTTTGAAAACTTTGCACGCAAAATTAAAAGAAGATATCGATTATAAAGGTTGTGTCAGCACGTTACGAAAACACGTCATGTCATTAGGTTTTAATTGGAAGCAAACAGAAGATAACCGGAAACTTCTTATGGAAAAACACGAAATTAGATACTTGCGAATTAATTATTTGATGAAAATTGCTGAATATCGTGAACAACGCCGACCAATTGTTTACACCGACGAAACATATATACATACATCACATACCCTCTCGAAATCTTGGTCAGATGGAAGCACTTCAGGTTTGAAGCAACATATATCGAAAGGCAACCGCTTAATCATTGTTCATGCCGGTGGTATGGATGGCTTTATACCAAATGCATTGCTTATGTTTAAAGCCAACCAAAAAAGTGGAGATTACCACGACAATATGAACTATGACAACTATTCAAGGTGGATTCAAACTCAATTAATACCCAACTTACAACCAAATAGTGTTGTTGTTGTTGACAACGCACCATATCATAACTCAATACAAAATCCTGCACCGAATAGTAATTCTAGAAAACAGCAAATGATTGACTGGCTGACATTGCGAAACATTGAGCATTCATCCACGTTGCTTAAGCCTCAATTATATGAACTGATTCTGCAAAACAAGGCGAGATTTGTAGAGTACAAGATAGACGAAATATTACGACAGCACGGTCATACTGTGCTGCGTTTACCACCATACCATCCGGAGTTTAATCCTATAGAAAATATATGGGGGATAGTGAAAACATATGTCGCAAAAAAGAATGTCGCAATGAATATGAAGGTTATAATGTCATTAGCTGAAGAAAAAATGAACGCCATAACTGTAGAGGAATGGAGAAAAGTTTGTCTGCATGCTATTGAGGAGGAAAACAAATATCAGGGTAGAGACGCAGCTTTAGACACAATATCAGAACGAATCATAATTAATTTAAATAATTCATCTGATGAAAGCGAGGATGGGGATGATTGTGATATGCCTGGGGTTGATGAATTATTAGAATAAAACATTTATGGCCGGAGAACACCTAATTCATACACGTCTTCACTGAAGTGAAAACCGGCATTCACTGCTTGTAATATTTGGAACTGGCTTATCTGCCTCATACAGTTCCATAGATTACAATGCAGTGGATACACATTTTCACGTCCGTATTAGTACGTAGTGCGTATGCGTAGACGTGTACGCATTTGGTGTGCTCCAGCCACAAACGTATATTACCTTTAAAAAAATAAAAACTAAAAATAAAATGTTGTTTTTTTTTTTATTTGCTGACCATACACTACTACAAACGCAAAAATTTCTCCAAGCTAATTTACCTGTACTATCTTTCTTAATATCAATTTGTTTATAAAATAACAACCAACTTAGACAATACTTGTTAATATGATGACAACTCACAAAATTGTATATTACTGATGCAATAGTAGGCAATGTAGAATGGTATCAGAGCAATCACCATAAATAGCAATGAATAAAGCCCCAAATTCCAATGGAAATATCTTGAACTGTAAAAAAACAGCATGTAAGCTATATAATACATTCCAACATCTTAAGTTAATTATTATAGTATTTATTGTTTAGTTAGTTTTTTGTCAAACAATGTATCTATATTCTTATATCATATATAATTCTAATGTTTAAGAATCCTATTCTATGTGTATGTAATTAAAGCTTAGTATTGGATGTTAAAGAAGTTGAGTACTGGACCAACTTAGATATTAAAGCAATGAAATTTGTCTTTATATTTGTAATTCTTACCATTTATGGTAAGATAGATATGAGTGATCCCATAAATAAAAGTGAGAGCTATTAGATTATGCTAAACTACACTTGAGTGATGTGTAAAATCATAACTTTACAAGCTAGCAAAGCTGGAAAATGTAATTTTAAGACTTACCTTGAATCTAAATAGCCAATAATCTCAAATATGATAAGTTCAAACATTGTACAGCTCAAAGCAAATGTAACAGAAAATATTAGCTGCACAAGACTATGGTGCACTTCATAGTCCCGGAATAATTGTTTCACAAAGAATATCCAACCGCCTATAAAAAATATTGCCTAAAATGAAACAAATCATATGAATAAGTTGTATATTATAATTCTTAAGAATCTACTCTTGTGAAGATTTTGGGACCATTTGATATTTATTATTGTTTTCTAATTTAACCGGGAATGGACCAGATATAAAGAGAAACTTATAACTAAATTTTCTTACTTGAGATATAAAAACTATTAATGTGTCTTCTAGGAAAGTCATTATTCTACTTTTTGATTGTTATTATTTATCCGTTTCAGCACACTGCTTGTTATAAATTAAATATTTATAAATGTTTTTTATTAATCTTAATCACAGCTTAGCTCAACACCGGTCATTGGTTACAGACTACAGTTTACTTAGTGTTTATACCAAATAATAGCACAGACTAGAAAGATCTAAAAGCATACAATTATAATAAAGTAGGATTCGAGAGGAATAGAGAATTAGCTTTCAAGGCGATTCCCTCTGGCCACTGCCAAACCGAAAATCGAATCGGAGTTTGGACTGGACTCAACATTGTCAAAAGATCGATCTAATATTTCTCACAACTTGGCTTAGAACCTAGACAAAAATATTTACGACAAGCGTGACTCGCATTCTCTATGCTATGTCATTTCATTTCCACTTCCGATGCACCGCGCAGTTCATGTATTTTTTGTAAGATTTAAGGCGGCAACTATGAACTTGCATACGCAAATTAAATAAAGCTTACTACATAACTACATTGCAATTGTATACATACAGCCTGTAAGGCAATACAAAATATAACCTTTACCATTTAGGCACTATATGTACTATATATATATAATATATACAGTATGTTTATTTTATTAAAATGTTGGACACAGGATGAGAAAATTAGAGATAAAATAAAAATAAATACTTTTCAATTAATATATTAACAATTTCAATTGGCTTCAAACATTCGACTCCCGCCTTAAAAGATTTTAACGCGTTTCACATCTCATCTTACTATTCATCTTTATCTACTGCAGTACACGGTTGACTAGAAACAAATATCCATTTTAAATGCCTGTCTCGCTTTTGCTTGTTAAATTGTTCTCACTTTTAATGTGTGATAATGGCTTCAATGTGTCTTTCATCTCTGGGGTCATAGGTTCAACCCCTGGCTTCACACCCATGGAATTTCTGTCCATGTCTATGTTTTAACACTTGCTCGTGTACAACAATGTTAGTCTTACTTGCTTATTGTAAATGATCACAGAACAGATATAGAAATCTGAGATCCATACCTAAAAGGTTTAGTGGCATTGGTATGTTTGAGAGCATAAATAAAATAAAATTTGCATACTAATATGCTCAAAATGGCTCTTCATCAGACATAAAGTATAAATTTTCAACTACAGGAAGTTTTAACTTTGTTTCAATTACATTATCTTCTAAACATGATTTATTTTCTGTATGAGTTTTCATGTGATTTTCTAAACAGATTTTTGTAGTATACTTGTGATTGCATACTGTACACTGAAATATAGCATCAGCATGAAAACGTTTCAAATGACCAGCTTTGCGAGATGCTGATACAAATTTCTGTTCACAGTAGTCACATTTATATGGCTTTTCTCCAGTATGTGATCTTGTATGATACAATAATGACTCTTTGGTAACAAACTTCCTACCACAGACATTGCATGGAAATTTTTTATCCTGAGTATGTTTAATTATATGAGCTTTTAATCGGCTTGGTGCCCAAAACCTTTTCTTACACCACTCACATTCATGTGATTTATAATTTAAATGCTCATGTTGAATATGAACTCGTAATGTTACTTTCTGAGTATACCTTTTATTGCAATAATCACAAGTGAATTTTGCATCTGACGGTGAAGCTCTAGATATTTGTTTACATATATTTAACTCATAATGCTTTTTATATGTAGATTGGCTTTTATAGACCCGTCCACAATCTTTGCAAACTATTTTAAAATAGTGACTAATTTCATGCATTTTCAATGTATGGCGATTATTAAATGTTTTACCACATTCACTACATACAAGAGTAACATGACTTTCATCTTTATGAGATTGTAGTAAGGCCATTGAACCAAAACACCGTTTACAAATTGTACATTCATAGTCTTTAGGTGCATGAACTCTAATGAAGTGGTTTCTTAAATTGGATATTGTAGGATAAATTTTCAAACATTTTTTACATTTTAAATTCAGTCTATCATTTCTATCATAAAGCATATCTTGTGTTTGTATCTTTACTGAGTACTGTTTCTTTTTATTCTCTACTATTTCATTTTTCACTATATCTGTTTTAAAATGTTGATCTTGAATTAAGGAGTCAATTCTTTTCAATGCTAATTTGCTAGACGGAGCAATTTTTTTGTGGTAATACTTTTCTAAACTGTAGTGTTTTGTATCTACAACAAGAAATAAACTCTTTTGATCATCGTAGTATGATTCCAATTTAATATTATTAAGGAGACTGTCAAGAATTTTATTTAAAGATGTAAAATTCTGTTTCGTGGTGTTGATAAATTTATAACTATTTACTGCTATTCTTATACAAGTTTTGCATATGGTTTTGTTTGGTGATAGTTTATGACAAATCTGAAAAAAGATAGCATTTATGAAGTTATTAAGGTTTTGAGTTACAGTTTTAAATATAATTAATAGAAGAATAAATATTTCTGCTTTATTACCTCATCACCCAAGACGAGGGTTAGTATATCTAATAATTTTAAGGAGCTTTCTGTATTATTCTCACAAACCGTAACCTCTTCATGTAATTCTGACTTCGTCTCATTAATGATAATTTTGAAACACAGAGCGCAATACTCATGTCCATTTAATAATGTCGCAAGTAAGTTTGCCAATGCCATATTGTAGGTGCAATTTTATTGATTTAACAATAAAATTGCGATTACACTACTCCTAAGAAATAATTATTTATAGTAAATTATTAATTTTAAGTTTCAGTCTACAATACTATAACGTAAATCGTAATAAATATTGCAATATTTTAAAGATACACTTTTAGAACTTTGTACATTAGAAATCTGTCAGCACTCATCAGTCATCAGTCAAGTATAATGGCACGCACGCATGAAGTACTCTGTACTGAGCGGCGCGCGACTAGCTTTTAATTAGAACTGTCGGCGACAATTAAGAATTTTGTGCATTGTTCAAAATTTGTTATAATAGGATAACCGATCATAAAAAATGAGTCGATCTACTTTATGTTTCATATACGACAATTATTTTGTGTATGAAAATTATTATGATACGGTTTTAGTAAGAAAGTAATTGCTGAAGATAACTTTAAGTTATGGCTAAAAAAATATATTTGTTGTTAGCAAACATTAATTCACATTTATTTGTACCTATAATTTGTTGGTGTTTCTACTCCTAGGTTTTTAAGCTACTACCACTATTATTACATTACTTATTAGTTCATATTGGGTTTTTACAAATCACAACTTCTTTATTGTAATTATTACGCGCTCATGAGATATCGGCACCTGCTTGTGGACAAATTATAATCAACCAATATTGGTCACAGAGGTCAAAAGGTAAGTAAGGCAGGGCAGGGAACTGCCCCCACACGGTCTTTTGCCTACTATTAGGATATTTCCTTTTTTTTCGCACAAAAGCGTAACACAGAAATGCAACGTCTCTTGTCAAAATTTTCAATGGGAACTATCCATACCATACACAGTATGTTGTTGTTGTAAAAACGAATAAACATACAGTCCAAACGGCTTATCAGATGTAATTCAAATTTTGCTAATCGTTTAATATCGTTGATCCCTAAAAATTATCATGGCAATGACATAAACTACGCAATGTTATTTAAATTTTAAAAATATAAATCAAAATGTATAGTTTAAATTTAATACAAATTCCTTTGGCGGTAGTAGGTCACGTTTTTTAAAGGTGATTCTGTCTCAAAACCAATATAACTTATCAATAAGTCAATTGTCAACAGGATATCAACTTATAAAGTGAAAATAAAAAAATCAGTTTCTTGATTTCCTGTGTTCCAGGGTTATGTGTGACTTTTAATAGTTTCCTTTTAAATTAAATTTTAGTTAAAGTTAAATAAACAATAATGCTGTTTTAATAAAACATTGTGCACTTGGTATCGGTGTTTTAAAGAGGTAAAGTTGGGAAACAATTTAATTCTTTCTTTTTAAACGATAATATTTTAGGGCTATGGACTTTATTACGCTAACAGAATCTAATAATCCGTTCCAAAATAATAATAAAAAATTAGTAAAATATAATTTATTTGTGTGACTAATTACACATTACCAGCAGCAGCTGTCTAACAGCAGTTGCTAAATAGGTTTGATAGAATCTATAATTACTCAATAGGTAATATTATATTAGCTATCTAATCCTGATATTTACATAATCATAAGGTATATATACCTATATACATATAGGTTTGTAAGTTTAATTTATAGGGTTTTTTGTATAAAAGTTCAGTTTATTTTAAGCTTTAAAAATAAAATGTTCAGAAAATTCAGATCATCTTTTAAAGTGGTTTACCTAATTTTAACAATATTATGAATAGACGACAAAAAGGAAAAGATTTGAGATTTTGTATGTTTGAATTGCATAAACTTAACTCCAATTTCGTTAGTTCTTATCAAATTAGGAAGTCTTCGATAGGCTAATATTACTTGTAAATTATTATATAAAAAAGGTCCAGCCTGTTCACAATGTGATTTGCAATTGTTTCTCATGTGCTGTATTTCATAATGTGCATAATGTAACTGAAATTATTATTTACATTAAGTAACATTTATACTTGATATAATATCTTAAGTTATCTAGCTCTATCTATATAACTTATTATGGCCATACATTTATTAAATATTATGTTAATCTTTTAAACAATAATTTGAATACTTACATATTTAAATTATTGTTTAAAAGATTTTAGTATCAAATTTTTCTTTACTACAGTAAAATACATATTATTACACAAAATTTATTATATTATTCTTAGGGCTTATTAGACTGGACACTTGCACTAAGGAAAGTTGTATATATGAATTGTGTTTATATTCAAATTAAATCTTAAAGTGTATATTAACTTATAATAACTAATAAAATAAACAATATTAAGAAGTTTGAGTTTCAACACCAAATTTAAATGTATATTTTTGTGTATTTAATATGTCATGAAGAATTGACCATTATGTTTCACTTAAAACTTGGTCACTTCAGTGGCTAATGTGGTTAAATATTGGGTAAAAGAATTTTGTTTTAATTTTGGAAACCTAATAATTTTCTCCATATTAGGATAATCAGATTTACTTAACAAATATATTTAATAGACAAATCATATAAACAATTTGCTTCATTTACTTATTTAATTACTGAAGAAGCTCATGAATATTATTACAATATAATTTTATTGAAGGCAGCTAATAGGAATGTTGAGACAGGATATTGAAAAGCGAATTTCCGTTATAGCATTTAGAGCAGCTTTTAATGGATTTAGATAATTACATTTTAAAATGATGAATGTTGACGACTAAGTAGCTATATGCCCTTCTTAATGAGGTATAACATGTTTTCATATTTTTAGGGAATTTTTGTCATTTATGATAAGTGTGTGTGTGCATTGTGTATGAAAATTTACAAACTAAACTTCTCATGTAACCTTCATATTATTTAGCATTCCAAATAAACGTTTTTACAAGTGTCGCTTCTTGTGTCGATACTTTATGTTAAAGATCGCAAATACAATTTTAGTCAAATCAAAATTTATTAATTCATCTAGGTAACTGAACAGTGTACACTTATGAACGTCAATAAAAAAAGTTTAAAAAAGGAACATCTAAAATTACCTTAACTACCAGTTCCTAAAATCAAGAGAGTCAAGCGGATGTGAAGAACTGGCAAGAAACTCTCCGCCACTCTTTTTATGAAGTTTTCGTGTTATGGAACTGCAACCATTTTACTTACTTCACATGTAACATTAAAACGAAATGTCATAATAAAGCGATTTGCTACAAAATATGTCTTTACAAATTTTTTGTTCCATGGACAGTTTAGGAGATATTCCCAAAAACGTGTTTTCACCCCTTTTTCCAATTTGGGGGCCGGGAGACTTGGGCGCCGACCCCAAACTTGGGTTTAAACTTGTATTGCCACCCCCAACATGTTCCATAAATAAAATTGCGTGCTCTATCAAATGTTCAGTTTTGCCCTCAAATTGTAACATTTCAATGGACTGTAGTCATGGTGTATTCGAGACATTACTTTGTAATTAAAACTTCCTCACTTGCCAGATTTTACTGACGATATTGATTTATTTCTAACTAGATTTTGGCGATTTACCAAAAAGACACTTCAAAAAACTTCCGTGTACGATTTATCTATTTAAAACTTGTGTGTTAAATAAATTAACGATTTTTTTAGCCATGATTCTACCTTAATTTTATCGTAATGTTATCCTGTGAATGAATAAATACATCATTAAATTTATATTCGATTATAACGTGTACGTTTTAAGATTATTTTTGACCTGGCATTGTTGACGAAAAATGCAGTCTGCCAGCTTCTTATTAAACGATCGGATGTGTGTGATTTTAATATATTTAATTAAGAATGAAGCGGGTTTTGAAGCGTCAGCAACGGGTATACGGTAAAGTAATTCTCTTTATATTTTATGATATTTGTTTTCTTTTATATCGCATACTAAAACAAAATCGTTTCATTTCAGAACATTATTGCGTTACAAACATTGTAGAAACTAAAAAGCATGTGTCTTATGCAACGGTCGTGTGTTCGCGGTTTAATAACTGCCGATAAGTTTTAGTATAATAATGGGCTATTATAAATATTACTTAGGATTTAGTAAATATACTAATAATTATACCGTATAAAGTGAAATAAAGCACTTGACTTATTAGATTTAAATCATCAAATTAAAAATACGTGTCACAAGCTAAATCTCTAGTTTGACATAACAAAGAGCTGTTAGTTATCTTTGCGTAAAATTTAAAGGTCATTGAACCCAATTATAAGGTCTACTGTCTCGTACAAGTGTAATGTGTAAATTCAAATATTATCTAATTAAGTAGATAGTACTTGTAAATACCAACGAAAACCACTTATCAAGTTACGGATGACCTCAATAAAATTATTGCTTTTGGTGACAAAAATTGCAAAACAGCAGGGTCGGTATTGTTTGTGATGACGTCTAAGCTACGTCATGCGAGGTTGAATGATATGTCGCGGGTGTGACGGACCGCGCCTCCTCAGTACGGATCGGAAAATGCGCGGGAAAGCGCGTCTCGAAAGTTGAAATTCGAATTTAGAGGGTGCTCTGATTGGATGTTCGCATTTGTGTAAAGTTTATTTTAAATATGGATGAGGGTAAGACTAAATATTATTTTATTAATATAAGTATCGCTAGTGTCATTTCCTCAGCACGAAACAGCATTTTTATTTATTGTGACGTCGCCGACGTCGCGTTTGCTATTTTACGTATTATTATAAGTAATATTTTATTTGTAATAAATATTTTAAGCTACACTTTTTTATGAAATATGATGATACTAATTGAATCTTTAAAATTAAAAAAAAATATATATAGTTATTTGAATGTGAACGAACTTAGTAGTGTTTTTCACTATTCCGAATTATGAATTCAAACCTACAAATACATAACAACAATACAAGTTTTAAAATAATTCTATAGAAATCGGCATAAATTTTTTATTAGCACTCAATTTTGTAATTTTATAGGCTTTACGGTAGTGCTACACACATGCACGGTCAAAGCACTGGGTATATGCTCATACAATCCAATTAGAACTAAATTAATTACTTCGGAGAAGAGACACGACACTTAATTACTTCGTGATATTTTGTCTCACAATTTGTACTATCTGATGCTCGCTAATGAATTTTTATCGAACCAGAGTTTGTGAACTTACAGTGTAATGAATATATTATTATAATGAAAATGAATGACACCAGTCTGATGTCTTTTCACATGAAAATCGTCCCTGATAAAACTTTAGTTAACAAGTTCACAAAAATCTCAATTTATTTATGTATATGTAACGTATGAACGTTGATGTTAAAAAAATTAAGGTCTAAATTTACATTTACCACTAAAGTAAATTAGCTAAAAAATTAGGATTAAATTTACCACCAAAGTAAAATAGCTAAAAAATTAGGGTCTAAATTTACATTTACCACCAAAGTAAATTAGCTAAAAAATTTGGGTCTAAATTTAAATTTACCACCAAAGTAAAATAGCTAAAAAATTCAGGTCTAAATTTACATTTACCACCAAAGTAAATTAGCTAAAAAATTAGGGTCTAAATTTACATTTACCACCAAAGTAAAATAGCTAAAAAATTAGGGTCTAAATTTAAATTAACACACCATATGTCAGTCATAGTTCGGGATGTCTCGACTCTATATCTAAAGGCCGATTTACATTATCTTAGTGTTTAGGAGAGTGCTTTAGGATAGTACTTTAGTTGAAACATGTAAACGCTACTTGCTTTAGTAAACGCTACGCTAAAGAACTTGCCTTTCAAGTTGTACTAAAGCACTCTCCTAAACACTAAAGGCCGATTTACATTATCTTAGTGTTTAGGAGAGTGCTTTAGGATAGTACTTTAGTTGAAACATGTAAACGCTACTTGCTTTAGTAAACGCTACGCTAAAGAACTTGCCTTTCAAGTTGTACTAAAGCACTCTCCTAAACACTAAGATAATGTAAATCGGCCCTTACCTCACGTCTGTAAGTTAGTAAACTATGTTTCTTCACTTTTAGATTGCTTATAATCAATTATTCTTAATCATGGAAACTTTGTACTTTGAAAACGCTTGACTGTGTACTAAGTACTTTGAGATGCTCTTGTCTATGGTATTATGGAGTAACACAGAGATTCCCAACGTTGGGGTCCCACAGGGGCCAAATCGATTGTTAAAGGGGCAATTCGAAAATTTATTAAAATTATTTGGAATTTGATTTTCTGCTTTTCATTATGTTTTGAAATTTCTTACTTTGAATCGTCGAATTTTCTTAAGTGAACAATTAAATTTTGTTACATAATATATCATCAGAGTTCTAGAAACGGGTTGAAAAACACTGAACTATACCTCTTCTTAGAATTTTGGAAATAAATTCGTTAAAGAAATACAAGACTTAATAATATAATATATATAACAGAATTTATCAACATAAATTTTGTATTTTTTAGGTATAATGATCCTCAACGACAAGAATTTTATCCGATAAGCCAAAGATATCCTTATCTAGCCTTAGTTTTATTATAAAGTAAATTGTTGTCGTAAAATAATAATATAAAGCCGTAAACAGCTTGTGTTGATAATCCCTATACTTAAAACCTCTTTACTCATTAATTTAAATCAAAGCATAATTAAAAATTTTAATATAGTTTTACGGAAATGAAGCGTAACTTTTACATTATGTTCTATATTAATGTAAGTCGCATTTATTAAGATAACATGTACTTGTACTTTAAAATGGTTTAAGTTCTAACTAATAATTAAGTAAGAGCAGTGTTGGCCTAATGGATTAAGCGTGCGACTCTCATCCAAGAGGTCGTAGGTTCGATCCCCGGCTGTGCACCAATGGACTTTCATTCTATGTGCGCATTTAACATTCGCTCGAACGGTAAAGGAAAACATCGTGAGCAAAACCGGTTTGCCTTAGACCCAAAAAGTCGACAGCTGTCAGGCACAGGAGGCTGATCACCTACTTGCCTATTGGATTGACAAAAGATCATGAAACAGACACAGAAATCTGAGGTCTAGACCTAAAAAGGTTGTGCGCCACTGATTTATTTAATAATGAAGTAAGTGCAAAGTACACCCGTATGGGAGATAAGCACCCTTAATCTGCGAACAGTCCGCGCAATTTAATAAAGAGAATAGACAACCTATATTGTTATGTATGTGTCACCGTAAAATTGTAAACACCGTTAGATTGTAATCTATCTCGCGAGATTATAAACTGTCGAAAGATTGTGAACCTCAACGAACTGCTTACAATTTAACGTATTATTATTCGGTAGTTATATGAAATTGTTGGAAAGTAAAATTAATCTGATTTTGACCAAAGAAGTTTGAATGATAACTAAGTTAGGGTCTGTTTCACAATGTACGGATAAGTTCCAAATTAGCTATTTATTACTTATTGGTAGGATAAACACTATTGTTGCGTTTCACGACTGTCAGATAGCGCTATTCGTCACATAAAGTCCATCATAAGTTATGAGTCCGATGAATGTCAAATAGCACAATTTATCTTCCAAATAATTAATATGTTGCATAGCTATTTGGTAATTTATCCATACATTGTGAAACAGACCCTTAGTGTAGTACAATCTACCGAATAATAATACGTTAAATTGTAAGCAGTAAGCTGAGGTTCACAATCTTTCGACAGTTTATAATCTCGCGAGATAGATTACAATGTAACGGTGTTTACAATTTTACGTTAACATATGTAAACATATATTGTTCCACGCCTTGAAATCTCAAAATAACACCCGAAAATTGCAAAGATATTTTTTGGACAACCTGGGGTGTGATTGCTTGGCTCTATAAATTTCATATATGTAACATATAAAATGTTTTCATTTCGTTTTATTGATTTTTTTCCCCTTAACTATTTACGTATAGTTTCTAAGTAAAGGAATCTGTACTGTGGTCCATGTAGGCCTTCAAGATGAAACACATTAGTGTTTTTTGTATTTTTTGTACTCTTAGTTAATGTATAAAATAAAAATAAAATGAAATATGTTTATTATGGAACATAAGATACAGGTATCACTTATTCCACGTCATTAAATTTGAATTTGTAGGCATCCCTACTCATCGGCAAAGAAGACAGAGGGTGTAGGCCGAGAGAAAAAGCCGGCGTAAAAAACTCTCGGTACTCTATTAAAATATCATCAAACAACACTTATTTTAATACAAATATCGCAAATTAATTAGAAGTAGCCTGTCTAGCACTAGTCCCAGGCCCTTTTATCAACTGGATAATCGTTAACTTTATAGTAAGACTTTTAACACAGCTTATCTTTAATACATTTCTTAAATTTATTAAAAGGCAGAGATAAAAGAGGCTCTGGGATTTTATTAAAGAAGAGTATCCCTTTTCCCAAAAAAGAATTACTAGCTTTAGATAGTCTAGTACGGGGAAATTGCAGCCTGCGTTTGTTCCGATTATTAACATTGTGCGTATGTTCTATTCTAGTAAACTTATCACTATTGTTGTATACATTTTACGTTTAAGCATTATTAAAAATAAAAAGAGTCAAATTCCAATAGATTTTTTAAGTATGGAAGTCAGACACCGCTGTCTCGCATAAAGGCAGTGATGCCAACTCCTGCAGAATGTTTACCTTAAGACCTACTTCCAATTCTTGGAGTATTTCCATCTCGGCTAATTTTATCTTGTGTTATTTTTTAATTGTATTCTGTAAATAAAAGTATACATTGCGGATAAATGGTGTAGCTGTCATATAACTTTATAAATAACAGGTACTTGTAGATTGTTTTCCTCAATATGAAGGTCAGGTTTTATTATATTCATCGTGAAATACTTTATTTAAAAAATATAATACTAATCATACAGATGCTAGTCGCCATATTAGGGAAATCGATGTATTGTAGATGACCAGCTCCTCTTCCTTGGTTCATATATACCAGTGCAGTAGCAATCCCCCACTACAACGCGGTGAACCTGGACCGCGTTATAGGAAATTGTACAATAGGAGTATTTCATTTTATTTTATAATAACACCGATAATTATGGACTTGACAAATCTTTATAAATTTCACACTACAAAAATCATACTTGAGAAATCTCCGCGTTTTATGGAAGGCGGAAAACGCGTTATAACTATACAATACATAATAAAATAAGAATAGAAACATTATTGTCACTTTGACATTAATATATATATTTCTATAGAAATAGTATTACGATACCGTTTCAAAGCAGTTTTTATCATCGCACAAATAATAGCACGTCTGGGGTCTTCCCCTGCGAAAATACTTTATATAAAAATTCATTGTTTTTATGCTGTGTTGTTATATTTCTCTGTGAAGTATAAATTGTCTTTCTTTGTCGACCAGCCCTATTACTCCTGACTTTAATCATGAGGTTGTCACATCAGCGCTACGGATATTGAGAGAATTATCTGTTTTTTTTTGTACTATTTAAGTGTTCTTCTTTTTTAATTTTCATTGTACTTTCTTCGCAACGTTGTGCCTAGGCTGTTAACAAACTCATCATTATCGCCATTTGGTTATGATGGAGCAAAATCCGAGCCCAGCCGAGTAGGTCACCAAAGGACAGGTATACATTTAACAATTTGACGGTTTCACTTCGATAGATTACAATCTATCGAATAATAATACGTTAAATTTTAAGCAGTACGTTGAGTTCTCAATTTTTCGACAGTTCACAATCTCGCGAGATAGAATACAATCTAACGGTGTTTACAATTTTACGGTGACATATACATGCACCAAACTTCTGTCCCACGGGGGGTTGTATTTTGTTTGTTTTGTCTATTGAGTTGAGAGTTACAGAGTACAAACACGTAGAAATAGAATCTTATGCTACTAAGACACCGTGATATGAAATTTATTATTATAATTTATATAATCGTTGGAACCTCGGGGCCTCCACAAAAGAGACTTCGAAAAAAAAAAGTTTTAAATTCCCTTAGTAAACAGCATCTCTTTTGATGTATTTGTATATGTTTGTTAAATACTAAAAAATCTATTTGGTTTCACAATAAATTATTGATTGAAAAGCTCGACTACAAATTTTTTTTAATTTTATTTGGAAAATAATTGGTTTTCCCGAGGCCACCAGACAAGCAATCACAACATATTCGTAACGTGTTTGTTTCGTTATGTTTTTTTGCTTGGTCTGTTCAGACGAAACCTTGAACTTCACGTGTAAATAAAGTCAAGTTGGCGATCTGCCAAAAGCTTAAGTGGCTTATACGACAAAGCCTCTATATGAGATAAATTTGTATGAAAACATTGTTTTTTGTGAACTTTTTGTTACAAACGCATTTGATATGAATGTTTTTAAGTAGTTTTGCACCGTTTTGTAGACCGTACCCTTGTAGCAATTTTAACAGGCAGGCGTTATAAATTATCGTATGTAATGCCAGTGACTTGATTGCAAAAGCTTCCAGATTTCAATGCATATAAAACCTAAATGTTCTTTGAACTAAGATAATTTAAGAAGTTAAATACAAGTACACACAGCACCTTTTTTATTATTGCTCTTTACGCGACACATATTATGAAATAAAGCGAAAAAATAACAACTATTTTCATTCTAATATTACTATATTTATTCTATAGTCAAATTGTTTTGAGTTTGTTACAAGGACTTTGATTTATTATTTCTATAGATTCCATTTCACTCTCTGCATAGGTATTTTTATGTTCAAGAGAAAATTACGATCTCTCATTAAATATATAATTATTAATTTAAAAAAATCATGTGTCAGAGAAATCAATCGGACTTGCGGACACGGATATTTTTCCGTCACTGTCTTAATGTTCTTTACGAATTTGTTTATCGCCGAACAAAGTCCGCCCATTTATCGCGTTTATGTTAATGTGTCATTCATTGTAATTGTTTAAAGTTTTTTAACGTACACATTAAATACAACACGTATATTGGGGGGCTGTTGAACCTGGGTCATTCTGGCCGATTCTAGAAATATAAAAATTCACACAGAAAATTCGTGCACTGCTAAAAATAACTCTAAATTCACTAATGCGTTAGTAAAAAGATCGTACCTCACCATCGTACCACACTACTGTCTCCTAAGTAAAATGCGTTGTTTAATAGCGTGATTTATTAAACAATGCATAAAGTATTTAGTATTTTTCTAACGGTATATAATCTAACATAAGCTCCTTATTCGCTTGTCAAGTGGTACAAAGTACAAACCTTCCCTTTTCTTGTCTATTCGCAATCTTAGCTCGGCACGTGACGTCATTTTCCCATCATGCTTGTGAATATGTTATCCCCGCTTATGTGATCTTTCTCCACGCTTTTGATAACGTAGACACCATTGTGTCAGATTTGTTGGTACGTACCTACAGGGTATACAGTTTATCACATACAGAGTCTTGGTCTCAACTGGTGTTCGCCATTGACAATATTTCTTTTAGGCTTCTGTTCAATATTATGACACTATCTGGTCAATATATTATTGAACCTTGTTGTATGTAGAAAAAAATATAAACGATTTTAAAACAAATGGTGACTTTCACCAGTATAATACTCGATACAGAACTAATTTGAGCGGACGACCAACCAGGCTCCAAAAGATAAACCACTCCTTACATGGAAATTGTATTCGTTACAACAAACTAATAAATTAGAGAATTATCAAATAAATTCAAAGCTCTCGTTAAACGTAAACTAATTAATAAAGCTTTTTATAAATTTGACAAATATTTAAATGATCCTAATCCTTGGGATTGAATTGCACCAGTTCAAACAATTTGTATGACTCATAACTTAGCGATTAAAGTGTCGGAAAGTTTCTTGCCAGTTCTTCTTGCCCGCTCTACGCCCTTGACTTGGGAACTAGTAGTAATTGTAAATGTAGAATTAATTTAACTTGTTTCTGACGATTCATAAGTGTACTTGTTTACCTATATGATCAAGTTATTTTGCGTTTGAGTTTGTGACTTATACATCTATCCTGTGCACCAACAGACGGTAATACCACCTCAGGGTTAAAAGTTAATACTATTTGTAATAAATTGATATGGAAAATTACGATTTACTTAGTATTTCTTAACAGAGAATATCGCTATAGCTTAAGATTAACGACTAGCGATAAGTGTTAATGACTTTGATAACAATGTGGAAAATTTTAACGTATTTGTATTCATTTAATAAATTTATTTATTTATAAAAACTTGCCAACGCACACTGATACATTGATAAAAGAAAAAAAATACAATGTGTCAAGCACTTACAGGCAAACATAGCATATAAGAAGTAATAAAATTAATTAAGCAAAACAATAATATAATTTAAATAAACATTAAACGAAAATCGCTCTCAAAATGTGAGGTGAACAACTATGGATGTCCAGATCCAGCTCGTTTAACAGAATGCTCAATCTGGGGGTCTAGCCATATTGGTGTCGAAAAGTATTCTACATACACTACCGCTTTTGCGTAATCGTACTGTCGAAAACGCTTCATTCGTAGCCAAGAGGCATGTCGATACATTACCGCAAAGTCGACAGCGTAGATGCGAGCTGCTGTTCGTAGCACCTTATTCCGTCATATTGTCTCTGGGTTAAATGTATTCCTAATGTCACTTTTATAAACAAATAAAAGTTAAAACTACAATATTATTGTAAATTTGCAATAATTGCAAATTCCAATTATTGGAAGCTGCAAAAGGGACATTAGAATGTCAGCAAGGTCGGAACAATTTTCGATTTAAGTGGAATTTACGGAAGGTGCAAAGTGAATAGGTATATGAATTTTAATTGCATGTTTAAATTAATTATGGTTTGTTTCATGTTTTCTCAGAAATTTTAGGCTAAATACAAATAAATACAATATTTTGAAATTGCATAATTGCGATATATAATAATTAGTACCTAGTACTCATACTTTGATATTTTTAGGATTTGACCTCACAACTTATCTGCAAAATGAAGAAGCAACATGTTTAGTTACCGCTTAGAAGAAACAATAGAAATAGTACTGTGGATTGATAAATAAAGAGTGAAAATAAGGTTGACTAGAAGTTGATAAATTCCAAGGAATTAAAAAAACAATAGAAAAAAACGTAGACTAGTGTGAACACTGAAATTAGAGATTCAATTTGAAAGCAGATTTATATATCAGTATAGATTTTATCAGTGATTTGCTACTAGTTAATATGTAAATGCAAAAATCTGTTTAAGTAAGAAATGAATAAACATTGTATGTTATGTATTTGTCAGTTTTATTTTTGGTAATTTACCTATGTCTTCTCTAGTAGGAAAAGCCATTAAAGTGGTTAACAATATTAGTTTATTTTACAAGAATATACAGATAATGCATATATGAATGAGCCGTACCTACTAATAGTTAGGTATATTAAACAAACAGGTAGCAAAATAAAAATGTTTCAGTTATGGTTATTTTTTATTAAAATAAGGCACCAAATATCTTCCTTAACATAATTCAGTCTACATAGAAAAATAAGCACATAAGTTGTTACATAAACAACTTATTAAACAATACAGACATTACTACTGAACACACACAGGTGCACCAAATTCAATGCATTACTACCTAATGTAGATGTATTCATATTTATATATGTAGATAATTAACTAATAAATGTAAGTGTTAATTTGCAGCAATGTCAATATCTTGTTTGTGTGCTGTCATATACAAAAAATGGTTCAATTCATAAAACCTAATGTTAGATGTTGTGATGATTTCATAAAATTACTATGATACCTACAGTTACTATGAATACATCCTGGGTGATTAAAAATTAGAGATTGTTTCCTTAACACAACAATTGTAAATAATAATAGTTATTGTAAAGATATAATTCTTCCCAAAATCTACAAATGCAGTTTGTTTATAATTATATCTCATTAACATTCAAACTGCTGAACTTATTAAGATTAAATGTAGAGGAACATAGTTTCAGTTACTGTTTTCTGTTCATGAGGTAATGTTACTTAACCAACCATTATTTCATACTCCACTTGTCTTATTTTTTACATTATTCATAAAATGCTTCATTCCCCTTTATCAAATTCATTTTCAGGTACGTAATATAACACTTAAATTAATTAAAAGATAAGACTTTAATAAATCTTGTCCATTTGTGGGTTTTTTTAATATTTTTTCAGTTGTCTTATTAGCTTCTATTTTTCTGAAAAGAAAATATTTTAGTTAGTACTTTGATCAAATAGAAAACTGACAAACTAAACTGTAAGATCGGTCCAAGGTTTGTTCAATAGGTAACTTTAATATTAAAACTCTTTACTTAATTCAAAACTTAAAAATATACTTAATTTGTCACTTTGCTGCTTATTGTCAATTAAAGTTATTAATAACCAAACAATGTCAGTAACTCCCAAGGGACTTGAATTCAAACTTCTCATTCATTAACAATATTATAATAAAGTCTCCAGTATATTGACTTAGTAAATAATTAAAGAAAATATCTGCTTACCATTACTTAGTATTGCTCACTAGATTTTATATTTCCAAAGTTCATAAAGTATAATCCACTTTATTTCATTAATTTAAATCAATATTATATCATTAGCTTCTATTATAATTACAATAAAATATATTTAGAACTTCTAATTATGTTCATTAGTGACTGCTTTCTCATCTGAAATATACAAATAAAATGTACAATCATTTTACTTTGCGATTTCATAATATATGCAATATTAAATGGTATATGTATTTTTCAAATTAAACAACAATTTCATGAACTTACATGCAATATAAATATCAATAAAAGATATCCAATATAACTAGGATTTGCCTCTACTAATTTGCTGATTTTCTTGATATTTTCATATTTATCTGTGTCTATTATGTTATCCTCGCATTGATTCATAGAAAAACTAAAACTCTTAACTTAAAAATATTAACTCTAGTTTAAATTATTATAATTACACGAGAACGTTAAAAAAAGACAGATAACAATTAAAACCAGTCCACAATATGACATGTTTTTAAAACGGTATTTGTACTGAATTATTGCAAACAGCAGCTTTTGAGATCACGCTAAAACATGGCGGAGAAACGCCGTTTTTTCTACACTGCCGAAACATTAATTGGCCGTTGGCTACCGAATAGCGTAAGCGTTAATGTGTGTCTTTTCGTAGCACCGTCATGGCGTCGCTTATTGTATCCCGACTCACGCCTTTAGGGCCTAGGCTACCGACTGTCGACACGAGCTGTCATTTTCATACAAATTTAGTTTTCGACTTTCTACATACACTACTGTTAAGCCATCTTGGCTAGACCCCCTGGACATCGATGAATTTCGGCCAAAACGCGTTCTCGGGAAAGGAGGGATAAATGGAATGATGGGATGTCTGGGATATCTACTGGACTAATTAATATAACTGTTTAATTTAGTAACATTTTTCGTTTGTATGGACCGTATATTAGTGAGTGGGTGAATGGAGATCAGATAAGGCTATAAATGGCAAAAATCAATGTATATGACGATGTAATCGTTCATATAGTGTAATAAATCATGGATTTATGAGTGGCTAATCACGCGTCGAGGTTCAGATATTCCACGAGACAATTCACTATCAATATGATTGCCATACTAATGGGCTTTCATCTGCAAAACATTTCATACGATGATTGATTAGATTTTTAAAGTCAAGGTGCTTTTACAGCGTAACAATTTTTTTACTTAAACAAAAACTTAAAAATCCATGTAATGATGTTAAAAAAAAATTTTTTTTTCTAAATCATCATATAATCGTTTTAATCAATTTGTTTAGATTGATTTAATTGATTTAATCAATTTGTTTAAAAAAAATTTATCAACAAATGGCGGGAATTTTTTTTTTTGCAAATCAATAAATATCTTGTATTAATAAAAAAACGATTATATGATGATTTAGAAAAAAAAAATTTTTTTTAACATCATTACATGGATTTTTAAGTTTTTGTTTAAGTAAAAAAATTGTTATAAACAAAGTATAAATATTTTTTTAACTTTTATGGCACGATCTTGTTAAGTATGTATGTAAGAAAGGCTCTACGAAGCGAAATATTTTTACGACCATTATTTAAACATTTTTTTTCACTTACAATTAAGACGGTCGTTCGAGAAAATTTCGTTAGTTAACAATTATTTAACTTGTTGAAAAATTAACTTTAAGTAAAATTTTCAACGGGAATAAATTAATTATAGTGTTCAGAACACACCATAATTTTTTCAAATTTAAAAAAAAATATTCAATACCTTAAATAAATTAATTAATGTGCCGTAGTCGCTTTTGACGCCACGCGCGAATCCTAAAAATGTCACCCGCAGACCTATTTTCAGCGTTAAATTAACATTATAAATAATGAAGATAGAGTTCTGAGAGTCAGGAGTTTTTTATTAGAAATTTCCTCCTCTTTCAGAATCTTTATTTGAAATTTCTTAAATATTAATAGTTTATTAAATATTGGCAAAAAACTAAATGCTATTATTTTTTCATCTTTAATGGTCTATAACTTTTGCAATTTTTTATGTGCTAATACACGCTTTTAGCACATTTTTCTAGACGTCATTCCGGATCCAATGAGCTATCGCACATAATTTTAAGAGTAGTATCTCTATTTTGTTCCATTTTCAACTTGTCGACTAGACTATTTGATAATTAAACTACTGTGGCACAATATATTATATTGTGTGACTAGGGATGAAACAAGGCTATTTCTAACGAGGGCGAGAGTTGACTGCCCGATCGAAGTATAGGAAACCTTATCGTTACTCTTCAATTGCACAATGAAACAAAACTTTTAACGGTTGGACCTTAACAGCAAAATGCGATGACAACTCTTGCCCTCGTCAGAAATAGCCAAGTTACACCCCTAGTCACACAATATATTCGTTTACTATAATAAGGATTACATTAAGTTTTTATATTTAATATTAGTATACTGTCTCCGACGGAGTAAACGCCAATGAATGCTAGAACGTACACTAATAAAATCCAGGTCGTGATAACCTACTTGTTTTTATATCGGTTAAAAATTAATTACGGTTGCCTGTCCTTTAGTAGAGCAATACTTTACGCTCTTTGTCTACTGTTTTACATTTAAAAAACAATGTTAACTGTCAGACATTTTTGGTTATCTTTTGTATGATATATCTCTATTTTTAAAAAAAATCTTATTTAATAAGCAATAATCAACGCGTGATTTCAAACCCTCATCTCCCGCACGGTGAAGGAATACAGCGTGAGGAAAGAAGCATGCTAGTACTTTAAAGTATGATTATTTAAACGTGGCTTGAGGTGTCTGCATTACGTACGTTAAGACCTTAATAAAGGTTGTAAATTTGTTTCAGGTGAAGAAATGCCGGTGCGCGAGGGTGTGGGGAAGTCGCTGGTGGGAGCCATTGATGATGGGACCAAGACTGTCAGATTTGTTGTAAGTAAATGGTTATAATACGAAGAATCGTAATAGATATATATTGTCTCGAAAATAAGGAGGACCTAACCTTAGCAATTAAAGAGTGGCGAAGTTTCTTGCCAGTTCTTCTTGCACGCTCTACGCCCTTGACTTGCGATCTGGTAGTAAATGTAAATTTACAATTAATTTAACTTCTTTTTTGACGTTCATAAGTGTACTTGTTTACCTATATGAACAAAGATATTTTAAGTTTGAGATTAAACTCTTGTAATGTACTCGCAAATCCTAGGATGAGATTCAGAAATGAGTTGATCACGATCGAAAGTCCCGTTGGTAAAAATCCCAAATGTTTTTGACGTTAGGAAATGTCGTGTGTTAATATAAATATGACTTAATTTTTGCGTAAAATTATCAGTATGATGGATAATACTAGATTGTTGTGTCCTTGACTGATAATGTATGAGCTAGTTAATGAGGATTATTATTATATTATTATCTCTGCTAATTACGATTAAATGTCTAAAACTCATGTATATTTCTATGTATTGTGATCATTACTGAAATTCTTGCACCGACTTGCTTCTTTGACACCACTCAATCGTCAGATTGTCTCAGTGCATTGGATATGTTGAGAACTATAATTGTTAATAATAAAAGCTCATTAATATGTAGCTTATTTAATTTTTAACCTAATTCTTTTAAAGTTCGATAATGTTAACATGGTGAATATGTGCTTTCCATATATTAATGCCAGTAAGTAAAAGTTATCAGTAAATATAAAAGTCATGCAGGCTAACTTAGTAACTTATTGAAAGGTCTTAATAAAACAATGTATATTCGTATCTAGAAAATATAATTCTAGGCTTAAATAAATGTGACACAAACTTAGGAACAACTGATATGATAAGTTTTGTTACCTGTACTATTAATATAATATCGTACTGTTACGACTCCCCAATGCATCCTATATTGCTGACATACCCTAAGCCCTATCCTCGTCATCATTTCTTCCCATGCACAAACAACCTCTCATTTTCCCATCCAGCCAGTCGATCTCCTAGCTCCTGTCCGAACAGACGTGCTAATTTTTAATACTATTTCCTTTGTATTTCTAAATCAATATATTTGTAATTGAATTCATTAAATCTTTTTTTTTAAAAAGATCTTATTATTGTTCTGTGTAACAATTGGTGGCAGCGAAAAGGGATTTTTATAAATCTCGCGTACCCTCCGAGTAGAAGTATCCGCGAAAAGTCCAGTTCCGAAAAATCTAAATTCGAAAGTGCAAAGTTTAAAGTGAAAAGTCTCATAGTGCTATACCCAGAAGTGCAAAAACGAAAGTGTTTTTAAGTGCAGTGCTCTAAGTAAAATCGGCTAATTGCCAAATATGTGTAAAATCGTTGCATATTGCATTATTGTGTTCCTGAACCTGTAAGTGATTTAATTTTAATAACTATATTATCCAGCGTTATCTGTCTCGCGTCGCGTCGAGAGGAAGCTCCAGTCTCGCCATTGTTTATAATAAGATAAAACTGTATTAGTTACACCATAACAACAGACTCTAATTCGACGAATTAATATTTCTTAATACTGCTACTTATTTTGTGCATCCTATTTACGCATATATTTCTTATATAAGTTCTAAATTTTGTTAAAATGTCCACAAAGAAAGATGTCGAATTAAGGTCTGAGAGTAGTATGTCCGAAAAATTAGAGACAAGTGTGTTATTGAAGTTCATAAAACCTTTTGACGGATCTCGTGATAAGTTATGTTCATTTATAAATAATTGCGATAATGCTTTTAAATTAGCCTCTCAAAGTCAAAAGCCCCTTTTGCTAAATTATATACTATGCCAACTCGAAAACAAAGCTGAAACCGCTGCGTCCATTAAAGACTTTGAAAGCTGGGAACAGCTGAGCCAATTTTTACAATCTCAATTTGGAGAGCGCAAGCATTATGCACATTTATTGTTAGACCTACAAGAGAGCCAACAGCTCCCTAACGAATCGGTTAGCCAATACTCCTTGAGAGTGGAATCTAGCCTTTATAAATTATTAACCGAGATCTCACTATCTAATAAGAAAAAGGTCGAACTGTCTGGTAAGATATCCGCTATGGAAGAATTGGCCTTACACAGTTTCATAATGGGCCTTACCCCTAAAATCTCTAATTTTGTTAGGATGAAAAACCCACAGAGCCTTAATGAGGCCACTAACCAGGCTATTTTAGAGGAAAAAATGCAAATGCTTTTAGAAACTAAAACGTCTCAGACCAATAAACAAAATCCCAAATCCTATCCTATGCGCGACGGACGCCCTGTACATAATTTAAATAAACAACCGGCTCCCATATGTCGATACTGTAAGTTCCCGGGACACGTAATTAAAAAAATTGTAGGAAACGCGAATATAATAATAATCGCAATCGTAGTAACTTCAACCGTGCTAGCGACGGCAATAACAGCAACAACAACTTCCAACGCCCCACTACAAGTCGTACAATGAAATTTCCTCACCAGAACAGGGTTCATCACCTAGCAGATGATGAACGCGGACAAGACGAGACGGATGATCATTTAAACGAATAAGGGACTCACAGCGGTGCCCTGTGAGGGTGAGATCTATAGTCCGCACTTGGACTTTGCTCAGACTTACCTTACGAAAAACTTTGCTTAGTGTACACTAAGGTTAAACTATGATTTCGTATTTATAGACATTTTAACGGTTAGATTAAGCTAAGCCCAAGCTAAGACAGCAAATGTCAAAATACAAATTGATGTTTCATTTCATGCAATACTTTGTTTATTATCCTTTAAAAAAGTAAACAATAACAAATATTTAAACATCTAAAACGGTACACATATATCTTCAATTTATTGCTATTTATGTATTTATTTATTTTATTATTGCAATAACTAGAAATTTACGAGTAACCTTTAGAAAATGTATTTAAAGATGGCAATAATTTTGTTACGTAGAACGGATCGCATTGTTTTGGCAACAGCAACAGAGAACTTGTATCAACAATTCAAAAGTTTCAACCGCTTTTTCACTTCTCTGTTTCTGTTTGTTTGAGCATATAAATATTTATTAAAACAACGACTGGCTTTGTGACTTGGACCTGTACCGATCCCGTATACCTACTTAAGACCTACGCTTTCCTGAAGGACTGTGACGTTTTGTGTTTTGGCTTTGATACGAATTTTCAATATCGAAAGTGACAATGGAGAATATAGAGAGAGTTCTAACTTCAATAGAAAACATTGAAACGTTAGGAACTGCAGCCGATATGAATCCCCGTATGCCTAAGCTATATGTTCGGATTTCGGAACGAATACAACCAAAATCCTTTCGAGCTGTACAGTGAGAATGAATTTAAAAGAAGGTACCGTTTTTTTAAACACACGGTACTAAATGTGATCCTGCCACTGATAATTACAAACTTACAACCTTTTAATAACAGAGGATTGCCAATTCTACCGCAATTGCAAATACTTATTGCATTAAGGTTTTATGCAACTGGATGTTTTCAGGTAATATTGTGGTCATAAATATGTATTGTTTTTCGATTTGATATAGACAGTACTTTCAGATTGTCAGTCCAGTGGGCCAGAATGCGTCCCATGCTATTTTTGCTTGTTCTAGGTCACTATCGGACAAATTGTTATTGCCAGTTCACCTTACAGACAGCTATATTGGTATCCTTTGTTTTCTGACGGATCACCTCATTTCTAATTTGATCCTTCAGAGAAATACCAAGCATAGCTCTCCCCATTGCTCACTTAACCAGTGTCAGTGATGTTTCTTCACCATGCATCATCATTGGCAGGACACACTGGTTGAAGACATTTGTCTTCTGACTTTCAGAAGCATAACATATATGTAACTAATAATTATTCCTTGAAATTACAGATGGTGTGTGGTGATTTGAACAGCATAAGCCAATCTTCAGTGTGCTTAATTGTAAATAAAGTTTCCGCAGAGTTGAGTAAATTACTTCCTAGATTTGTGAATTTTCCAAGAAATATGACCACAGTCAAAAGGAAGTTTGAAGAATTAGGAAAATCTAATACGCACCATGGCCTAAATAATATAATCGGAGCTATTGACTGTACCCACATTAAAATTAATAGACCCAGAGGTATCACCCACTCTGAAGCATACAGGAATAGAAAAGGGTATTTTTCTGTAAATGTGCAAGCTATAATAGGGCCTGATCTCGAAATATTTGATATAGTGACTAGGTGGCCTGGAAGTTCACACGACAGCAGGATATTTAGAAACAGCCAGGCGTATGCAAGACTGGTAAATGGTGAACTAGAAGGAGTTTTAGTAGGTGACAGCGGCTATCCAGCACTGAACTTCATGTTAACACCACTTTTGAATCCACAAACAAGAGCTGACAATAATTATAATTATTCTCAATTGAGAACTAGGAATATTGTTGAAAGGTTTTTCGGAGTGTGGAAAAAGAAATTTCCATGTTTGCAGAGAGGACTACGATCAAAATTGACAAATACCAGCAACATAATTATAGCTTGTGCTGTATTACATAATATAGGTATACAGAGAGGGGATGTTTATGACGATGGTGATCTTACTGATCAAACACCAGAAGTCGAACAACACAGAAACAATGAAAGATCTACTACAGGTCTAGCATTCCGGCAATCTGTGATTGCACAATTTAACTAGGTTGGTTTGGTAATAAAGAAAATTAAAACAAAAATTGTTTCATTTTAATCATTTATTTTCAGATTCTTTTTTAAACTGTAAAATTTCTAGTTCTAATTTATATTTATGTCGAAGAAATTCGATTTCTAACTGATTTTTTAGTTTCATGTGTTCCACTTCTATCTCAACTTTTTTTTTGTTGTTGTCTAACTCTTGCCACAGCAATTTTTTTTTAATATCCTCAAATGAAGTTTTATTTTTTCTGATCGCTGATGGTGTAGCTGATAGCTGAGAGGGTTCACTTTTAGTGGTGACCTCAACACTGGTTTCCGTTAACCCAGCTTCATCAGTCCAGTCCTGGCTTGTTCCCGGCTGAATTACAGATTCAAGTGTGGCCTCTATACTGGACACTCTTGCCCTCTTTGGTCTCCAGCTTTCACCGTCGTTGTCATAACCAGTACCAGCTATAAAAGTAAACAGTCAAATAAGTTATCATATAGGTATGTCTTTTATTGGTTAGAATAAGATAACATGCAGGTCAACTAATATACCTGTCCAGAAGTCTGGTAGGGGTGAGAACAGAGTGTTGTCACATACTTTGGGAGAGGCCTATGTTTAGCAGTGGATGTGAGTTGGTTGAAAATGATGAGGAATTATATCTTTGGGAAATGATCTTACCTTCTACTGTAGTTAATGTGTCACAGTCTATTGGCACATCTATTGATGGCATTATTTGTGGCATGACTGCAATCACTTGAGTGTCCATTGGCCCCATTTCAGGCGGTGCTGGTCCTCCTCCTGTCCTCTTCCTTTGGGCTTCAAGGGTTTTGGCATCCCTAGCTTTTGCCTTCATATTTTGCCACATCTTTTTTAATTGTTTAGAATCAGCCTAAAATCGAAAAAAAATTGTACTGAAATATAAAAGTTCATATGACAAACATGAAAATTTTATCAAACCAAAATTTACCACCAAGGTTACATTAGCATTGCTTTGGCTTTGGCTCATTCTATCCTTGTACCTAACTATACTCTAGTTATATATCTATCTTTGTAATTATCGTACAGCATATTGATATTTATAGATAGTGTATGTTGGTGGATTACTTACAGTATGTGACACGTTAGAGTTATTAAATTCTATTGCTAATTCTTCCCAAGCCTCGTGTTTCTTTTTTTGGGAAACGGCGTCCGTCTTCCTGTTCTCTAGAATGCCAATCTTTGACTGAACCAACTGTACAAGCAGTTGCCTCTCATATTCCGAGTAAGGCTTCTGTTTTTTTTTATCCATTTTTTGTGAGCGAGTCCGGTCCGAGTGAGAATAGCCGTGGTCAGTCGTTTAAGCAGGTACAAAATCCGTTGAGCAAGCAAGGTCGTCAGGTAATAAAAGGTAGAAGATTCAGGTAATCGAAAATAACGGTCAACGGATGTGAAGCGATTAGCGAGAGACGAAGTTGGTTTGCTTATATTATGTAGTTTGAATTTTGTTGTCAACATATGCCAGTGCTGCCAGATGACAGATACGATATCACACCAGTTATTTATAAGATCTCTCAAAAATGGGGTTGAACACTTATATAAATAATGTAAATAAACAACAATAGATACCATAATAATGTGTAATTATTTTATTTCATGCATTTCATAGGTATTTATCAAGATCATTTAAAATTTCTTTGAATTCAAATTCTATTTTTCCCAAAGTCTATGGAACTCTGATACCAAATGGCAACACCGTTCATTAAAAACCGACAAAAATAAAAAGTCCAGTAAAAGATATGATGGTAGAGCAAATTTTAGGCCATTATTTTTGTTAGGCTTATAGTCAAAGTTTTTGGTAAGTCGTCGATTTCGTGGACTTGAGATTAAGCTAAGCCAACACTAGGGAGGGATTCGCAGTTTGCTCTATAAATACCGACTGTGTCTTAGCTCGATAGTTAAGTCAGAGTAAAGTCCAAGTGCGGACTATAGATCTCACCCTGAGACCCAAAGTCTTAAATCAAAATCGGTCTTGGCATAATCATGGCACCCACCATTCCACTGTATCCACTGTATCTAGAGCCAAGTCCTATGCACAAGTTGCATCCTCCGTATCCCCTCGCAAAAAGGGAACCACTGAATCGTTTATTAATAATAAACCCACTGTATCCTCTGTATCCCCTCGCAAAAAGGGAACCACTGAATCGTTTATTAATAATAAACCCACTGTATCCTCTGTATCCCCTCGCAAAAAGGGAACCACTGAATCGTTTATAAATAATAAACCCGCTGTATCCTCTGTATCCTCCGTATCCTCTGCATCGAATTCCTCCACCGTGTTTAATGAATCTCGAACTTGTAAAGGTTCTACTACGAAGCAAAAAATAAACAATCCTTTTGTGTCCTCCGCGTCCAGCCTACTTACTAAGCATGTTACATTTGACACTAATGTTTCGAAACCTACTAAATCTTCATGTTCAAAATCTGTTAGCCAACTCCAAAATAAGAAACATACTCCGAGTCCTTGTCCCACTCCAATAATACCTACAAAAGACGAGTCGTTTAGAACCGAAAGAAATTATCCAGTCTACGAAGTAACAACAAATTCACAGAAAAGATACTTACCTCATGTTAGTCTCAATACCCAAGTCAATCAACAACCGCTTATATTTCTTGTCGATACAGGTTCCTGCGTAAGTTTGATAAAGAAAACCTCGATCACGTCCATGCCAAATCTCGTAAATGATATAATACAACTCAAGGGGATAAATTCCAACAACGAAACCGTACCTACTTTAGGTCATTTTCAACTTCAATTATTTGTAGGCATTGACACAGATCTCGCTTATCGATTCCACGTTGTAGAGAAAATAGATTTAGGTTATGACGGGATAATAGGTACCGATTTTCTCAATGATTTAGATGGCATTATAGATTACAATTCCGATGTCCTAAAGATCCGGAACTTTACTATCAAAATTGATTATAGTCGCCCTGTGTATAAGATATTTCCCCGTAGTGAGACGATAATCGAATGCACTGTCTCCAACCCAGAACAGAAAGTTGGATTAATCTTAGATCAACACCTTTCAGACTCTCTCTTAATAGCCAATTGCATAGTTTCTGTAAAGAATAATAATCGAGTGAATATATCCGTAGTAAATACATCGGAGGAACTAATAACCTTAGATTCTGATATTAAAGTTAGAATACAACCCCTCCACGTTAATTCCTTCCAAGTAGACCCCGATATCACCTCTGCTAAATCGACAATTTCTCGTAGGGAAGAAGTACTAAATCTATTAAGAACTGATCACTTAAATGATGAAGAGAAAAACTCCTTAACCGATATTTGTTCGCAATATTTTGACATTTTTTATTTACCAGGCGACAAATTGACTACTACTGACCTTCTTAAACACGAAATAAATACACATCCCGCTGAGCCAATTAATGTGAAATCTTACCGTTTCCCGGAGATTCATAAAAAAGAAGTAGACAAACAGATTTCTAAAATGCTCTCACAAGATATCATTAAACCTTCAACTTCACCCTGGTCATTTCCAATTTGGATTGTACCTAAGAAATTAGACTCTTCAGGGGAGACCAAATGGCGCATCGTGATAGACTATCGAAGACTCAATGACATAACCGTAGGTGAAAGTTACCCAATTCCACAGATTAACGAGATTTTAGACCAACTAGGACAGAGTAAATATTTCACTACACTTGATCTTTGTTCTGGTTTTCACCAGATATCCATTTCAGGAAAAGATACCCCTAAAACAGCTTTCACTGTCCCTCAAGGACATTTCGAATTTAAACGTATGCCATTTGGGCTAAAGAATGCCCCTGCAACCTTCCAACGGCTTATGAATACTGCGCTAGCAGGATTACAGGGTATACATTGTTACGTCTACTTAGACGATATAGTCATCTATTCCCATGACCTAAATTCCCATTGTGACAAGCTTTGTAAGATTTTTAGTAAATTACGTCAACATAATTTAAAGTTACAACCAGACAAGTGCGAATTTCTACGTAGAGAGGTCGGATATTTGGGCCATGTAATCAGCGAAAACGGGGTTAGTCCTAACCCTGAAAAGGTTAAAGCCGTTTCCAAATTCCCAGTACCAAAGTGTCCTAAAGATGTGAAGTCATTTCTAGGACTTGTGTCATATTATCGCCGATTTATCCCAGACTTCTCAAAAACTGCTAAACCGTTAACCACTCTGCTTAAAAAAGATGTTTTGTTCAATTGGTCAATAGAACAACAAGCAGCCTTTGATGATTTAAAAAATAAACTAATTTCCGCTCCTATCCTCATTTACCCAGATTTCATGAATCCTTTTGTGCTAACATGTGACGCGTCCAATTATGCTATATCTGCGATACTATCCCAGGGCGAGATAGGTAAAGATCAACCCATTGCCTTTTCTTCAAGAACACTGAACAAAGCAGAAGTTAATTACTCGACAACAGAAAAGGAATGTCTCGCTATCGTGTTTGGAACAAAGACTTTTAGACCATATCTTTACGGACACAAATTTACCATCGTCACTGACCATAGGCCCCTAAAATGGCTTTTTAACTGCAAAGACCCTGGCTCCCGGTTAGTTAGGTGGCGGCTAAAGTTAGAGGAATTTGATTATAAAATTGAGTATAAAAAGGGTAAGATAAATAGCAATGCCGACGCACTCTCTCGTTTCCCGGTAAATCCGATACAAAATCCTTTTGATGATCCCATTCCTTCTACTTCCAGGCAAAGTCAGCCTTTCAGTCCAATAACCCTTGAAGATCTCGGTGAAATACCACTAATCCCTATTGACTCTGACAGCTTACCATCCGTAGATCTCCTTGATAATGAGGACCTTTTAACAGACCTCTTGAACCCCGAGGATAAAAAACATTCACCTCGAATTAATGATCCTTTAAATCCACAAATTACTCAGAATCCCGAAGAAATTGCAAATCCATCCTTACCAATTCCTGCGTCACCCGTTCCCACTAATGAGAGTTATTCTAGCTTTCTGAAAGCAATATCTAATAAATCCTTTAATAGTAATGCTAGAATACAGGAATACAATGACAATATCCTCAAAACTAGTAGTAAATATATATTTATACCCACCTCAATAGACCTCGACGAATCAAATCCATACGTAGAACAAATCTTAAGTGAAATTCAAGATCCATCTGAAATCTTACAAAAAGAAAGAACACTGTACACTTGTCTTTCCTTTGAACTTAACGGGAAATATATCTACTTCCTTTTCACCAAAGTCTATCATTTCGATAGCTGTACTTACGAAGAAATTTTCAAAAGCCTTCTTTATACTAAGTCTATACTACCCCTTTCAACCACATCTTCCACAGAACACGAAACTCAAGTAGCCTATACTGACTTTCGTAATAGCTTCGATAAACACACCTGGTCCAGAATTTACAATATGTTCTCTTATATTTTCACAAATACCAACATAGAAATTAAGATATACCACGACCGCCTCATATATCCTTCACTTTCAGAAATACGTAAAATATTACATGACAACCATGATATACCTATAGCAGGTCATCTCGGAACCGCACGTATGCTAAATAGAATAAAAGAAAAATACTATTGGAAAAACATGCGTTCAGATGTGGAAACCTATATAAAGAATTGTTCAATGTGCCAAAGTAATAAAGCCCTTAGACAGACGAATCGCGCACCCATGCAAATAACGACTACCTCTACAAAACCTTTTGAGCGTATTGGTATGGATCTAGTCGGTCCTCTGCCCGAGGCAGGTCTTCAATCTCTTAAATACATCCTAACCATGCAAGACGACCTTACTAAATTCTCCTTTGCGTATCCCATTGCCAACGCCACTTCCGAAGACACATTCGAATGCCTTGTTCATTTTATATCACTATTTGGAATACCTAGGATGATTTTGACAGACCAAGGCACCAACTTCACTGCAGAATTATTTAAGAAAACATGCGAATTCCTTAAAATAAAACAAATTTGGTCCTCACCTTATCACCCACAGACTCAAGGTGCTCTAGAAAGAAGCCATTCGACGCTCAAAGAGTATTTGAAATCCTATGTTAACGAGAATCACACAAATTGGCATAAATATGTTTTTACTGCAATGTTATCGTATAACACGTCTGTCCACGCATCCACAAACTTTACTCCCTATGAACTCCTCTTCGGTCATAAGGCATATATTCCTGATTCCGTCTACGAACAACCACCTGATGTAACTTATCCTGAATATATAAAATTCCTTCATCATAGACTTAAATTATCCAGGGAAAAAGCAACCGAAAATATTATTAGATCTAAGGAAAGGTCTAAAAACTATTACGATAATCATTCACGGCCAGTTAGATATCAAGTAGGCGATTATGTTTACCTTAAGAACCACGTGCGACTACGAAAGGCTTTGTCACCCATATGGAAGGGACCGTATAAGGTAGTAAAAATTAATGGACGAAATAGCCTTACCTTACTTATAAACCGACGCCATGTTACTCATCACTATGATGAGGTTAAGCTCGCACCTAGGCCCAGTTCGCCAGATCAGTAAATACTAAAGTAATAACTATTTATTAGGTCCTTAAATTGTAAGCCCCTAGTGCTAATAAGCTTCGATAAGTTAGTCTAATATTTTCTATTCCTCTTTCAGCAATTCCTCCATGGCCCAACAATTCATCGAACAGATGATTAATAGCCCCGGAATTTACTTCGATCCCGTGGGCTCCCTGAATCAAATTGATAGTTATTTAAGCGTCGTAGTCCCTATAGATATCTCATATATAAAACCTCACTTAATAAATTTACAACGTAGTATAAGTTATTCTAAATTAATTTGCGAAGAGAGTTTAGTGTTTAATTCTTTAGAATGTAAAAATTTATTTCAACCTATATTAATTCAATATGAAGATATGACTCGCTATAGTGAAGCCATACCAAATCTTGCCTCACATCACTCAGCAAAAAGGAGCGCTTTACTAGGTGTTATAGGTACTATCTCTAAGAAATTATTTGGCACCATGGACGAAGAAGATGCTATACGCTATGATAGCGCAGTTAGGGAAATTCAATCAGACGAAAAGAAAATAGCGTCTTTTGTAAAGGAAAATATTATAGTTACGACATCAGCCTTAAAGACATTCAATAAATCGATTAGTATCGTAGAATCAAATCAACATGAAATTTCAGTCGCACTAAGTGCTCTCCGCACGGCCGTTGAAAATATTACGATTGAATCCCGTGAATTAAAAATTCAATCTCGTGTCCTAGAACTCGTATCAATGATAGGAAATAACCTCTTGACTATATCTTTCAAAATACAAGATCTGGTGGAATCAATTATGTTCAGTAAGTCCAACGCGCTACATCCCGGAATACTAACTCCTAAAGAACTCTATACAGAGTTGATTAATAATTACCGTTTTATTCCACCAACTAAAAAATTTCCAACACTTCTAAGTCTTGAAAATATTCATATTATCTTAAATATCTCTACTATATCGGGATACATGACAAAGAACGAGTTAGTTTTCGTCCTTCATATTCCATTACTAAGCCCCATCGATTTCCTATTGTATCATAACTTACCATATCCAACGCCACATAATGTGGAAAACCCTACCTCTTATTCTACTATTATACCATCCTCTAAGTACATTGGCCTGAGTAACGACAAATCTCTTTATTGTAAAGTAGATGAACTCCAAAATTGTAAAGTAATTAATAGAGATACTTACATCTGCGATGACGTCATATCACGCTCTACTTTCACAACTCCTATCTGTGAAACAGACATAATTACTAAGGCACTTACCTATATTCCTGAAACGTGTAAGACGAAATTCTTCCATGGCCATTTTGAAATTTGGCAGCCTTTACAACAAAATAGATGGTTATTTATATTGTCTGAGAAAAGTAAATTAAGTATAATATATAATTTAACGCAAACTGTAGAATTAGAAATAAGCGGAAGCGGAATCTTACACTTACCTGCCGGTAGTGTTGCATATTGTAAGGATTCCAAACTTATAGCTAAGGACTATCCTGTTAGTATTCTTAAGCCTTTAAAAATAAGATTAGCTATACTAAATGACTCCTGTTGTAACATAGATAGTTATTCAAATATAAGTACTCAATTACCCACTGTTAATTTAAAGAATATTGATCTAGATTCAATTATCTATGGTAAAGAAAATGTCTTCAAAGATTTAGATAAGTTAGTAAATAAGGAAAATATTGTTCTATATGAAAACTCTTATAATATAATTTTAATTGTTGTAGTAATCTTAATTTTAAGTTACATTATATTTAAAATCTGTAAATGCACTAATGTTTATAGGAGATTCCCATTTAAACATAAGAATGTATCCGTTCCAGACCCCATCTCTAATTCCGTTCTAGATGAAGTCGAAAGACGAAGTCCTGCTCCCCCATCACTTCGTATTAGCAAGGATTAAATACCTTTTCCTTATCCTCGTAAACTATCCCCTTCAGGGTATAAGTTTACTCTTGATCGGGGGGTTGTTACGACTCCCCAATGCATCCTATATTGCTGACATACCCTAAGCCCTATCCTCGTCATCATTTCTTCCCATGCACAAACAACCTCTCATTTTCCCATCCAGCCAGTCGATCTCCTAGCTCCTGTCCGAACAGACGTGCTAATTTTTAATACTATTTCCTTTGTATTTCTAAATCAATATATTTGTAATTGAATTCATTAAATCTTTTTTTTTAAAAAGATCTTATTATTGTTCTGTGTAACAGTACGCACCAAGAACGTGGCATAAGGGAACTTTTGTATTTTGTAAAATTATAACTTTCTCAAATCAAGGGCGTAGAACGGAAGAGAAGAACTGGCAATAAACTCTCCGCCACTCTTTTTAATTGCCAAGTATTTTGTTTTACACAATGTTTTTAAGGAGCTGCAACCATTATACCATGTTCCACCTGACGTCTTAAGTTTAATAATCTATATATATAAAAAGAAAATGGTGTTCGTTTGAGGCTCTTTCACGCTTAAACCACTGATCGTATCGTTATTTATTTATTAAATTCCAACGTTCCTTTTTATTGCTGTTTTACTTTTATGAAAATTTATGCATACGGACTTCCTAGAACGTGAAAACGTCAACATCTGTCAAAAACTCGATTTACGAAATATTTCAATTTTCTTAGCGGGAAGTTAAAAAGAAGAATAATAAAAATATGAAAAAAAATAAAATAATGAAACATAAAATTTATTTTAATTCGTCCAGCAAAGCGGGCGCGAAACGGCTAGTAATAAAATAAATTAAAAACAAAGATTCGTCCTCCTATCTATTGAAATAGGAGCACGCACTTACATTCGCGTGGGAACAACACGCAAATGACGTCAGTTTGCTAACACCATATATTTTCACGATATACATATTTGGAAACATCACAGGAGTCGAAGATCTGGCAGCTACCTCGGACAAAGAATTAGTCTAGCAATTCAAAGGGGGAACGCTGCCAGTATCTTCGGAACCTTGCCTAAAGGGACTCCTTTTAATGATATATTTTAGTTCATGTTAAGTTTAGTAATTTATTTCAATGTATATTATTTTAATATTATAGTTAGTAATTAGTTAGTAGTTATGAAATATAAAGCATCTGTAATTATAGACATTAAGATGGTATATATAATACAAATAATATTAATTTCTGCATGTGATGAATATTTGGAAACCAATAATTGGCGCATTGTATTTAAATGGATTGGAAACTCACGAATAATAAAATGTTAATCTTCCAGATATACGAAGCAGAACAGTCAGAAGAATTGGCAGCTCATCAGCTAGATAAGACGGAGTTGCAGCCACAGGAAGGCTGGTACGAGCAGGACCCATTAGAAATTTTGCATCACATCAGGGAGTGTGCTGAGAACGCGATCGACCAACTCATTGAAATAGGTGGGTTAAATTTTATTTTGATTTTAAATTTCTAAATATAGTCTACACTCTATATAACGAAACTGAATGGACTGTGCATTTTATGTCGTAATAGAGAGTACTAAATCAGAATTATTTTACTACCCATATTTACAGTTTGTAAGTCGGTGAGCAACTAAGAATATTATAACGTATAGATAATCCGTGAATCCTATGCATGATGCCGACAGTCGAGTTTATTGCGGGCTAGGATAAAGTAACAAAAGAACACAGCTGCGCAGTTTTTACTAATTTTAACAAGAACAAAAAGTATTTTAAAATGCTATGTAGAGTGTATCATTGTATGGAAGGCAAGCTAAACCAACCAAAGCCAATTGATTTCGATGCTTTATAGAGTAAGTCGTTAAATCGATTGACGTTATATGGAGTTTACACTGTACATTGATCTTACAAGCGTATGGCGTGTCTTATACCTATAGTTCGTACGCGCTTATAGTATACCCAAAAAAAAACCTGTGCCCCATTTACGACTCTTGCCAATGTATTTTCTGGAATCTTTCAGTACTCCAAGTTGTTCATTATGTGCTATAAAGATTTATTTAATTGCCTTAAATCAGTCGTAAAAGTAGTAAGTTCTTAAAATATATATTTCTCAAAATATAAATATACTAGCGGCTATTTTTATTTTTTTATTATAAATTATTTATTGTTCGTTTTTAAAAGTTGCATTAACAATGTCCAACAATGTCCACTATGTCCAAGAGGGACTGGTGACTTGTAATAACAGGTTTTCCCAACCTTTTTCAAGCACCAGTCTCTCACAATAATAGCATTAAGTTTATTGTCAATAATGGCACACGTGTTAATGCAATTAACAATAACAAAGACGAGACGGCTGTTTATGACCTCAGGTGTCTTTCTTAGAAATTTCGGCACCTCAAAAGGATAGTTGTAAGCTGATTATAAAAACAATTACACTTAAGTATGTTGTTGATGTTATAAAGAGTGAATTAATGTATGGGTTTTATGGTAAACCAAACAAATGTAACAATTTTTACGTTATAGAGAGATTGTCGTTATAACGAAAGACGTTTTCACAGATACAGACTGTATATATTTATGTGTTTTTTATTGTATCGCTTCCAGTACAACAGCACTTAGATGATGTCCTAATATTGTTTTTTATTTAGTGGTACTACGAGCACTCGAGTTATGTAAATGATATAATAAATTTATTTCTGATAAGTTTCATAAAATATCAGCAATTTTGATAAAATAATACAGAATAAGCAAAGCAAGCAAATTTGCTTCTAAATCAAAACATTTTTATGTAAAAATATTTTTTAAAGATAATTTTATTATTCAAACACTATCATTTCTGAAAACGCAAACGCTGTGATGTAGATAATTATAAGTTTTCTTCGATATTCAGGGGAGCGGAAAAATCTTGATTTGGTATCTTTGATCTTCCGAAGTTAACGGATGTAATATAATATATTTTATAATTTTGTTTATTATTTTATTAGTTCTTTATATTATTCATAAAAAGCTTACGTCATATTATTATATTGTTACACACATTCGTTTTATATTGTGGTATTGTGTTTTATAAAGTATATAAATTTATATTACTATGTCTGACTTGTCTTTATTCTGCATATTAAAGTTTCGCATTTCTCGCAATTTCCCACAATTTTCTATTCGAATTTCTTCATTAACCTGAAATAGATCCATATTACAGATATGACTACGAAATTATTAACTGTGCTGTTTTGTTGTGTTCTGTGCGATATAAGAAAAAAAAAACAAATGTTCGCCCGCCTTTTATCCACAGATGACTTTATTCATTCCATGTAAAGGTGGTATGATTGCATCTCCTTGCAACCAACTTGAAAAATAAAAAAAAAGAGTTTGTAGCCAGTTCGTCTCGTTCTTTGATTGGTTTTTGAACTGTGAATTATTATATACATAGAAAAAAAATTACGTTTATAGGTAACTCTATAATAAGACTATTTTTTTAGGTTATTCCAAAGAAGATTTAGTTTCAATTGGTATTACAAATCAGAGAGAGACAACGATTGCTTGGGATAAATTCACCGGTGAACCACTCCATCCTGCCATAGGTAATATACGTAATTTAGAGATGTTATATATTTTGTCCTTTGGTCACAATATTCAATAAATACTATGAAATAATACGCAATAAATATTCAATAAATACTATAAAAAGTTTAGGCTCCAATGAGTACTAAAACTACAGCAACATATTTTGCGATTTATTTTTATTTATCTCCAATGCACAAATATATACAGTATTTACAATATTCTTAATCTACATAATAATTAAACATAAATAGAAAATTAAAACACATTTAAAAAGTTTGGTCCCTGTGGCAGTGTATTTTTAACGCTGGCAGCATTTCCTCGGTGTATTGCGATACTTATTCGTTGAGAGAGGAAATCACCAGCTCTGGGGTCACCGGTACTAGAAGTAAAATTGTTGTGCGAATTATCATTTTTAAGTGTATTTTCATGTATAATACTGGAAAAAGTAAATAAAAACTTTTTTTGACTTCAGCATGGAACGACATACGCACAGACAGCACAGTCGATGCAATACTAGCGAAAGTGCCGGATAGGAACAAGAATTATCTAAAAAACATATGCGGTCTACCTATCAGCCCCTATTTCAGCGCTCTCAAGATGCGGTGGTTGAAGGATAACATAAAAGCCGTGAGACGAGCCAGTAGGGATAAGCGGCTTATGTTCGGTACTGTTGACTCGTGGATTGTATGGGTGAGTATGTTTTATTATTTGTATGGATAAAGTCGTAAAAATAATATCTATTAATTTTTTCAGGAAAAATAAAAAAAGGTATTATTACTAGGATACTAAGTAAATTACATACACAAATATATATCAAATGAAAGCTATTTAAATAGAGGAATTAAAAATTGTTGTTATGTATTTAGTGTAAATAGTTAAAACATAACTTACAGTAATTTATCTAACTAGCAGAGCAAAGGCGTTTTACGAATGTTTCATTGTTTAAACATAAATACAGATTACACAGTAATTGTTAACTGTTTTTAAACTGTCGCATTAACTTTTAAGATTATTTGTTAGAATTACAATCTAAATTAAAACTAAAATTTGCAAAATTTAAAAACAACAAAACAGTCGTAATAGTGCTTTACGACTTGGTTCACGTAGCGATGTGTTACACCCGTAAAAGATTAGTATGGAATATCTTAAATGTTAAGGTAGTATAGTACCTATATTAATAGACAAGATCCGGCGTAATTAAAAACTCAATTAAATACTTGATTCACTTCTTTTACTTCTTTGGTTTTATATAAAGTGTATCAAAGTCGTAGAATGCCCGTGCCACAGCAAGTTTTATAATTCCATTCCCTACTCCGACGACCATCATCCCACTTCGGGCGGATGTACTGAAATATGGCTGTTATGCGCTCTTATGTTGAGATTCTTGATAAATGTAAAAAAAAACGTATAGAATAAATACTAGGAGAAATATTTATGAAAAATGTTACGTCAGAACTAAGATTTCTTATATTTTACGTAGTCCTTAGCTTGTCCAACTCATGGTAGAGCAATAATTGAAATAATTAATATTAATTAAATTTTCAATTTCGAACATGTTTTACGTATAATTAACTAACAAATTAACTAACAACCGAATATTTTAGAACCTCACCGGCGGTCCACGCGGAGGTCTGCATATAACCGACGTAACGAACGCGTCTAGGACTTTGCTGATGAACTTGGAGACTTTGAATTGGGACCCTATGTTGTGTAGGTGAGTTTGAAATTGATAAATTGTTTTTCCAGAACATGTCCTTATTCAAATAATCTTTCCATAAAAAGCTTGCTCAGTTCAAAGAATAATTGAAAACCGATGCTCAAATTGGCGCTTAGCAACATATTTTACGATTTATTTTTATTTATTTCCAAAACACAAATATATACAGTATTTACAATACTCTTAATCTACATAGTAATAATAATAATTAAAAATAAATAGAAAATTTAAACACATTAAAAAAGTTTGGTCCCTGTGGCCGTGTACCTTTAACGCTGGCAGCATTTCCTCGCTGTATTGCGATACTTATTCGTTGAGTGAGAAAAGCACCAGCTCTGGGGTCACCGGTACTATCTACCAGGCGCCAACTTTGATCTTTAATTAGCGCCTGTGCACTTGATTCCCACGGTCCAAGTGTCTACTCCAAAGGGAACAAAATCAAAGTTGGAGGAAAAACTCTTATTGGAGTCGTATAGATAGATAGATATTTTAAAGGATAAGATTTAAGATGTTTTAATTTTTTTTTAAACGTGAATTAAAAATGTATGTTGTTTTCAGATTATTTGGCATCCATAGAGAGTCTCTACCACAAATTAGAAGCAGCTCGGAAATATATGGAATAGTTAGGGATGGATCAGTTCTAGATGGCATTCGGATATCCGGGGTAAGCATAATTTGTAGTTTAAACATATCGTAATTTTTAAATTATAACAGTGTGCAAACAATTTAAAAAAATCCCCTTTCATTAATATATCAAATAGCTATTTATTGTTTAGGATTATTAATTAGCTTTTTTACGTTTAGGAATAAGACCAGTACGTGTAAAGAAAATACATTAAAACGTCGGTTAAAAAAATTCCATATTTTTCAATTATTTATTTTTAATGTGAAAACTTGCATCTGCACTATAGGGGGAAGGGGGTCTTAGATTTTCTTATTTGATGATTACGTCAACAGTAATTATTTACTTTTTTACACATATTAGTTATTACCCACACATTGTCTATGCTTGAAAACGAATTGCATTTTCGAGGATTCCTACAAAAAATCTTTTTGAGAGCTTTGTTTCTTTTGCTGACAAAAAGAGTGAGGGGGGGGGGGGGGGGAAATTGCTGTAAATCTGCTTACGTAATACTTGAACGGCCCCTAAATCTTATTTACTACTCATTTCTTTTACAAAAATTATGTACTTAATGTTTTCATAACAAAATTACGTTCGGACTATAATGACGTAACAGTCTTGTCAACAGATAATCCCGGTCTGCACAGGTAAGATCAAATGTGTTAATACTTTATCTATCTATTGTAGATACTAGGCAACCAGCAAGCAGCGCTGGTGGGTCAAAACTGCCTTCAAGCCGGTCAAGCGAAGAACACGTATAGGAGCGGGTGCTTCCTCTTATACAACACTGGTACACGACGGGTGCAATCGACACATGGGTTGCTGACAACTGTTGCTTACAAGTTGGGACCAAATGCGCCTGCAGTTTACGCCTTGGAAGGTAAGATATTATTCTGGTCAAAAAACTCGCTCTAAGATTTCTTCTAAGTCTGAAACTTACCTCTTGATATCAGTCTTTAGTAGACAAACACAGTCTTTAATATATATCATATCATACTAGGTCTGCCTGGAAGAAATCCATAGCCATCTTGAATTTTTTTTAATACAAAATTTTTCACAATCTAAGTAGTTTTCCTTTGATGGATACTAAACCATGTTTTACTCTGACAAACATTATTGACACATTGAAAATTATGAATTTTAATTTTTTCGAAATAAAATTAAATGGTATCAATTAAAAATTTTACTGCATTCACAGAACACGTATACAAAATTCTAAGTTGATCTAGATTTCTGTCAAAAACGTCGAACATTTAACAGATTTTCAGATTTAAGATCGATAGAAAAAACATGTTTTTTTTTATATTCAAGCCGTTAATTTGGTAATTGTATAAGTGTAGATTGTTACTTGTAATTTTATTTTTGAAATGTTTTCATAATAGGGTTACCTAGAAGAGATCGCTTGTTAGCGTCTGTAAATAAATTAATAAAAAAATAATGTGTTCCAGGCTCGATAGCAGTAGCTGGTGGTGCGATGAAGTTCCTTCGGGATAATCTTAAATTGATTAAGGACGTGGCCCAAGATACGGAGCATATAGCGGGACAAGTTTTCTCGACGGGGGATGTGTATTTTGTACCCGCGTTTAGTGGGTTGTATGCGCCCTATTGGAGGAAGGATGCTAGAGGGTACCATTTATATTATTTTTCAGTTTTTTTTTAAATTTGTGTCTTATTCATCGTAAAGGGTTATGTATTTATCATTGAGACGTGTATTACAAACTAATTAACTCTGCATACATAGTTTCAACTAAACTGATAACAGTCAGTAATACTTTTTACTGTTTTAGAATCTTAAAAAATGTATACATTTTTAAATATTTGATGCGATATGTTTCTCTTATTTTAAATTTTTTTTTAAACAAACCATGTAAAAATGGGTAAATATTTTTTTAGAATAATCTGTGGTCTCACTGCATTCACTACAAAGAATCACATCATTCGCGCTGCCCTGGAAGCCGTCTGTTTTCAGACTAGGTGAGTTTTTAAATAAGAAACTTCAAAAACCCCTAAAATTTATCTGATATGAAAAATATAAAATACAGTGTAAACTCCATGTAACATCCCTCTATTTTACGACGAATTCCCTAAAGCGTGGAATACAATTGGCTTTGGTTGGTTTAGCTTGTCTACCATACAATGATACACTCTACATAGCATGATACCCACTCTCAATTACGACAAAAATTGAGTAATAAAGTACTTTTTAAGTTGCTAGCATTTGTAAAAACTGCGCAGCTGTGTACGACCTTTTGTCCCGAAATTCGTTCTTTTGTTTACAAGTTGGGAATCCTTGCACGTGTAGACTGTTGTTGACTATGACTAATAAGTAGGAGTAGGATTATCCGTTTTTCTTCTCTTCATTTTCACACAGTACCTTCACTGTGCATTTTATGGCGTTAAATGAAGTCGTTATATAGAGTTTACACTGTATCTTAAAATTCTCTTAATAGTCCAAGATAAATAAGAAATCTTGTTATTTAATACATTGGTGCATTAAGAACATATTTTGGAATTTTATAGATAATATTTATCACGATTATTTGGAAAAAATACATGGCGTTGTGTTTGTGGATTCTGTGAAAAGTGTATTTTACACTCTAGAGAGGTGATGCGCAATATCTTGTTTGCCCAAAATGGAAAAATAACCGTATAACTTTATTATTTTTATTATATAACTAGCCCCCGCGAAATTCATTTCGCCTTTTTTTATTAACCTACCTTATTAGTAGCTACATTACCAACATATGGAACATTTTGTTATGCCAATAGAGACAGTTCGCTTTTTGGAATAAAAACCATGGTACAGAATAAAATTTACTTGAATTAGTCCAGCCCTCTGCGAGTTTTGAGCATCATATTTTTATTAATATATATGTATTGTTAATTCCCATTTTGTTTGCAACTGTATACGTTAAAACAACGTAAGTACGTATGATATGGTTTTTAATTCTGTATACGCGGTTCTTTGTCATGTCAATCTAAAAACTGTTCTATCAGCAACATCACTGCAATTTGATTGCGTTTTAAGCTATTTGAGATAGGTTTAGGAAAGACAGTAAAGGAATATAAAGTCAAAGTCAAAAATTACTTCCATAGGTTTTTAAAAATTCGGTTATTCGGACTCTAGGAGCATTGTTCGTATAGACGCTTGCGTGTGCGACTCTCAACCCAGAAATTTTAATTTCTAAGTGCGCATTTAACACTCGCTCTCTACGGTAAACGTAAACGTCGTGGGAAATTGTCTTTGACCGAAAAATTTACAGCGTATGTAGGGCATGGAAGGCTTACCATCTTACTATTAAGAATAATACAGAAATCTGAGGTTGTAGCGCCAGTATTTTTTTTTATAAAGGACTGACGCTGCCCATAGACTATATACTATCCACACATCATATACTATGGTTCATAGACTATATCATATTTGAACTGTAGATACATTTTCCAGAGATATATTAGAAGCCATGAACAAAGATTGTGGTATGCCGCTGTCAAAGCTCAATGTTGACGGGAAAATGACGTCCAATGATTTATTAATGCAGTTGCAGACCGATCTTATTGGTATTCCTGTCAGTGAGTATTATTTCCAAGTGTATTTTATTTAAACGATAATTATAAAAGAAATATAAAACAATACATAATTATAAATATTTATTTTTACGCCAATCACGTGACACATAATCGATGACGCCTATCTAATACTGACACTTATACTTAACGAAATTTATAATAACTTCTGTAGGTTCTAAGATACTGACATTTTTGTGTTAAAATCTTTCAAATAGCGTAGTATAACTTGACACGACAAAAATTATTTTGGCCAGCGTTCAAAGCTAAATTATGACTTGAGATTTAGAATATATTTGTTTGTTCTTTCTTGTACTTATTAATACGTTATAAGTGTTATATTTTTTGTTGAGTTTGATTTACATTTATAATAACAGTTTTTATAGAATTACAAAGAAAATAACATTAATTAAATATAGTTTACAACTTTTGTGTTACCAGTGCGTGCACACACGTGGGACATGTCGGCGTTGGGCGTGGCTATAATGGCTGGAAATTCGGTTGGAGTTTGGAGTTGCGAGCGATGGAAGCAACATGCCACACCCACTGATACATTCCTTCCTACCACTACAGATGATGGTAAAGCTCAGTCTGAGCATTATTCATAATATTTTCCAACATTTGCTAAGATTTTTTATCCGCTTTTGGCCGCGTTGTGCGCTAAAGACTTTGTATACTTTCTTTATATGGGTTGTCCTGGGTTCTATTACTGTTTAGAAACTAGTTTAAATACACTATATATAAAGGTACCAAAAAAAGTAATGCAGTTTAATCTTCAACAGAAGAAATTTATAAAAATAGTATTGCATAATTTTTTTTTAAATTATATTATCCTTATTGCAGATCGTGACGCGAGATACACGAAATGGAAAATGGCCGTGCAACGCTCACTCGGATGGGCGACTACAAAGAAATCCATCGCAATGACAGGTCAGAAAAGAAAAAATAGTACCACACAAAGTTTTGACACAATTTCCCCGCCTTCCAGCCGAAAAGCGTCCATAGACAATCCCGCCACAGATGATGGTATAGACGAATTAATTCAAAATTCGGCTAGGAAATTCTCTATTTTTGTACCATTAAAGTCACCTCAAGATGAACATACGATACTAGATGACGCTGAGTATTTTATGAGCAAAAAGGAATGCGATTACGGCTTATGCCAATGTTGCCAGAGTAAAAGTAAATGTGGCGACACGGCGTGTCAGTGTTGCAAGAATAAAAAAAAGTTGCAAACTGACTGGACAACTATTGAGGAAATTATTGAAAATGATCCAGAAATAATTTTCGATTCTGATGATAACCCCATTGTTGTTGAGGCGAAACACGATATGCAAATGGACGCGGGGGTTTTAATAGCACGTATGAAAAGCCGAATGCATTTTGAGAGGCTTCCCGCCATTTTTAAAAATCTTTGTTCCAAACTGTCACATACGTCAGTGACATAACTGGTGATTTTTGGCGGTTTTTTGATACAAACTATAACTACTGATATTTCTTTCAATTGTAGTTTTAATTTCAATACTAGTATTATAAAGAGGGAAGATGTATATCACGAATAAACGCGCTTTATAAGACACCTTTTGCTGCGTACCACCACTATTTGGAACCATCTTTGTATCAGTATTTTTGAACCAATTCGACTTAGGGTCCTTCAAGATAAGGCGTACTAATTATTAAAAGGCCGGCAACACTTGCGAGTCTTCTAGGAGTGTACTCACACACTCATCCATGAGCGTTTATATCACTTAACATTTGGTTTTTCCTCCCGTCCGTTGTTCCCTTGTACTTTATATAAAATAAAATAAAATTACTCAATCGGTATCAAACATTTTTTTGACCAGCAACACACACTTTCTCTGAATAACAAATGTATTTCAAAAAAAAAAAAATTCTAGCCGAGGCAGGCTGCTAGTATTAGAAAATAGAAAGTTATTTAGAGTTAAAAATACCTTCTTATTTGTATTATGATTTTCTTAATTTGTTAAGATAATGTTACTTAACAGTATTAATAAGACTGGTACTAACTCGAGTTAATAAAAATATTATTATATCTGTTTAGTTTTTCTTTTAATAATCAATTTACCTGCATGTATTGGGATAATTATTAATGGATTACTGATGGACTTCAAAATATTTTTTACTACTGAATATTCTTAGAAGGGACAAAATAAAACATATGAAAACTTACATAACATAAATATCTAAAGGAAAGATAAGTACCTTTAATTTATTCCGTGTTAAATCTTATTTCCTCTTTTGTTTGTTTATGTTTTACATCAAAACAACCTGTAAGTTAAATAACATATTAAAAATCATGTATGCTTAACGCGTTTGTGCAAGGTGTGGGTTTTATACTCTATGGCAATGCTATACTATTGCCAGTTTTGTGTTATCTATGGTCAATTAATGTGCTTTAGTGAAAATGAAACTTCTTTTTTTTCAGAGGAAAGATACAGGCTGTTAGCCTCTATTCCCGCTACGGTTTACCTGATCGGTAGTTTTGCGATGCTAGTCGTATCTTCTATGCTCAAAAATAGGTGATAAGTTAGTAAATTATTTTGACATTTCCACTAAACCCGTTTGACATACCATTGTACTTATATTTGTGGTTTTTATAGTTTTAGATAAGCAAAAGATGATTTAATCAAAATGTTTTTAAAAGACCTTGTTTTTTTTAGTAAATTATTATATTACACCTAAAAATTCCTATGTGCGGCTTGTGATTTTTTTATTTTTAAGTTGATATTGTGTAAAGCTTGTAAATATTTTTACTTGGCTTAATGTATATTATGTGTAAAATCACCTATTTCTCAATCTACTAACAAAACTTTGTGCATTTATAATTTTTTTTTTGATTGAAGGATAGGTTTCAAGTTCCAAAATGTCATATATTAATTAAGTCGTTATATACTTTCGTATTTCACATATGGGCCATGTAAACTTACTTACTTGATTATCTTTAACACAGATTATTGTAATTCAGTCACTTGACACATTGTACAGTATTTTAAACAGGCAACACTTTTTAACTTTTACCACCACTACTAAATATTTGTTGTATCGGATACATTATAATGTTATTATTGCTAGTTTGAACTGGACAAATTTTGATTTTCTTTAAAACTGCTAGCAATTCTTATATTATATTATATCTAACAGTAAGACGATTTAATTGTGTATAATAAGTAATAACCAAAAAAGCCATTTCATGTTCATAATCTGATAGTGTACTAATTGACAAGTAGGAGTTTACGTTCACCGTCAAATTCAGAGTTTAGACTTAGCGCAACTTTGACTTCCGTATGTCAACTTCCAATACGCTTTTTAATATACTAAGCACTAAGTCTCGATCTTGAATGCCACCCCAAATTGGGTAGCTCCGAAATTTGTGTTTAAAGTATTTAATTTGTTATTTAATATTTATAAGTAATAAAGGAAACCGTTCAATCATCATGTAATCAATTTGTATTTTAAAGATCATTGTAGATTTCTAGGTTTTATTCATTAATATTCAAAAGACTTTTTAATTATACAAAATGACATTTATAATCAATTAATTATTAGTGGAAGTTACCCTATTGTGCATTCATAATATTTTACTTTATATGGCCAGTGATCAATTTTACTATAGTCAGGTAAAGACTATAGGTTACGTCAGTTTGACGTTGCGACTACGAGAACATCGTTGACGGTTGACATTACTGTTTTGGCGCCAAAAAAATTATCATTGAAGCAAGAACAAGTCCTGGTTGTATGGACGTCCTTTATGGAAAGTCCTTTGCCTTTCCCATTAGAGATAAATTAATATCATAATTATCATTGAAGCACACCCAAATATTGTAAAATTAATTTAAGTTTAATAGAAAACTATACCAATGCAATGTTATATACATGTTACTGATAAATAAGTGTATCAATATTTTACATTATACAACCATTTATGTGTAATATTGCCATTCCTATAAACGCATGTGAGAAATTTGGTCCACTTCCTAATAATATCTCATTCTCTTGTATGACTAAGTTAAAAATAATTTATTACGACTTTTATATTCATGTGCAATATTGCCTTGTCAAGTATTCCTGGGTCCATACATTTTTAAGGCATTTAGTATATAACAAGTAAGTTCCACTATGTGATATTATAATTTTCATTCGATTGTTTTTTATACTTATTAGATTCTTTGTTTTGATAATTTTACTGAATTATTTTTGTGGTTAATGAATGATGCAATCGGATCCAAGGAAGGATTAAGAATTCTATGCTATAATCACAGATTTATGTTTGAGTGATCATTTAAATATGAATTTTCTATTTGATTTAATTGTTATATAATGCTTAAATAAACGATTGTTGGTTATTTAATAGTTACAATTTTATTTCAAAGCCCTCATTTACCCCCCCGATTTTACCAAATAGATCCACAACTGAGTACCTAAAGCCGGGTCCACATTTGTAGCATTTCGGTGTATCGTATCTCCGTTGCGTGGCTTCGGCGCGTATCATGATCGTTAGTTTGGACGCAAAATGATACCCGTTTATGATACATGCCGTATCGGATACGGCCCGATCCGCACTAAGCGCGTATCTTGATACACCTCGTATCCGATACGCGTATCACGATCGGTGGTATGGACGTATTTTGATACTGTATCACGATACTGTATCGCGATACGATACTTGATACACCGCGAACCATCCTGTGTCGGTTTTTTCGCGATCATCAAAGGGAATACACAACATCAATGGGTGACATGCGAGTGAAATTTTTGTATTTTCCGCTGGTATGCTGAAATTTTAAATCTCGCATCAATGGTATTCCACCATGTTTGTTTCGGTTTCTAAACACTTCCAGCGCCTTCTACGTCTAGATTTAACTTTTTTTGAAATACTATTAATGATAATATAACAGGCGCTAGTCACCGCCAAACTGTGAGCAATTGATGACATGGCTAAACCGTTTGGGAACGAAGACATGACTGAACATTACGAGAAGGGAAAGGTGTACTGAAAGACACGCGCATCATGATACATCGGAAGAAAAGTGAAGCGTCTATATTTGTAAAGTTAAAGCCGATACACTGACATGATACAGCATTGTATGGACGCGTTTTTTACAAGATACGCCTTAAATATACGACATGGACAAAATGAGCGTCCATATTTATGATACAGATACTAGATACGATACGACTGATCGTGATACGTCAACATGCTACAAATGTGGACCCGGCTTAATACAATCCCGAGCGAGATCCCGATCCCGCAAGATTTCGTGACATTTTTCGAGTTCAATCCGAAGCAAAGCATAACGTGAAGAGATCTCGTAGGATTAACGAGATTAAGTGACAGTAGTATCAGATATTCTCTTCGATAAACAAGTATATCTCTGTGCATTGAATAAATGTAACCGCAGCGTTGTCATATTTGAAAATGCCTGTAATTATAAAGATCACTTGGAACACCGAACAGTTGAAAGGCGACGAAATGTTCCATTTGCGTAGCAAATATATATCTATCGTACGTAAAAAATAAAAATTTAATCAATCGCCTCCACTGCGGGCGGGTGATGAAAATAATAGCGCAACATAAAAGGAAATAAATTAAGATATTGTTCTTTAAAATAATATCATATGTGTTTTAGTTGTTCGATTTAAACAGTTGGTTTTCGAGACAAATCGAGATCATTTGAGATAAAATTATTCGAATATTTTATAAACTGAAAAAAGTCAGTCAAAAGTCAAAGTCAAAGACAAAATCACTTTAGATAGGCGTGACCCCCTAACATGACATTAGAAAAAAAAACTCTAAATCAATCTCGCTTTGTCACGTGAACATTTTCATACAAATTTGTTAGGCGTTAGTCGCATGTCGAAAAGTAATTTGTCTCAAGCTCCAGAAATCAGAATAGGTCCATCTGCCAAGTGCCAACATAAGTGCGAAATACGTCAAAGTCACGAGGCAGATATCAGCTGATTGCACATAAGTCATTTTAAAACCAAACCAAAATAAAAGTTTATAATATGTAAATAAAAAGTGTGTGAAATAAAATAGTATTTTTTTGTAAATTAAAACAAATCATTACTTTAGGTAAAATGAGTGCTTTAATAACGATAAATAGTTTACCCATTGAGACATTTATAGAAATTATTATCAAAATAGATGGCTACACTTTAATGAAGTGTAGAGAAGTGTGTAAAAAGTGGAAAGAGGCCATCGATAATACGGACATTCTCTGGCAAGAAGTTTGCCGAAAGGAATTTAAAAAATCGTCAAGAATAGCAAAGGAAAAAAGTGGGCATACACTGAGTTGGTATCATGTTTACAGAAATCTAAAACTGTGGTCAGACGTTTCTTCTTACGAAAACACCGTAAGAGAATTTTATAAATTCAATTTGCATGATCGCTCACATGTGTTAGGTATAAATTATGGTGTTTTACCACTGAAAGATGTAAAAGGAACAGTCTTTTACGACATGACCGATTTAAAATACATTCCTGTTGCATTACCAGAGAAAAACTACTTAAAAATAAGTAATAATGACCATGCCTCTGTAATCCAAGTTAAATTTGGGATTTATGTTCAAAGGACTTTAAAAGACCCTAATTATAATACTGAATATTACTTTAAAGCTGATAAATATGTCTTAAATGGGGATTTATTATTATTTTACAATAACAGAGATGTCTATAAATGTAATTTATTGCAAAAAGAGTTATCACCAAATTTAATACTGCACTGCAACTATGATATTAAAGAAATTCAATATTGTAATGCATACATATATCTATTCACTGATTGTGGTAAAATTCTAAAACTCGATCCCAATAATTCTGTGACAGAAAAAAAAATTAAATGCCCAGCAGAATGGATAGTACATATTAAGAATATAAATGCAATTGATGATAAAAATTTTATTTGCTATTCTAGAACCTTATTTAAAATAGAAACTGATGACTATCAACATTTATACCTTGATTTCCCCCCAATAACTGCTTTGTTTTTTTATATTGATATTGTATTAATCGGTCTAAGGGATGGAAGTATTCTTGTGTACAGATTATCCAGTCAAAAAAAAGCTATGAGGCCTGTGTTTGAAACATTAGCCAAGTTACCAGATGGAAAATTTGCTGTACAGCTAGATGTTTGTGAAAGAAGATCAGGACCTATGATTGTTGCAGCAACATTTTTTGAATTGTACATGATTGATGTTAAGTTTTTCCCTTGTGTAAGTATATTTTAACCTATGCATGTGTGTTCAATTTTCAATATGACCTTAATATTCTTACATTTATTTAAAAATAATAATTAAATTTTATCCCAGCACTTCTAGCTAATCCTTTGTGTAATAATATTTTATCTTAACTTTAAAAAAACATGTATGATGTACCTTATTTAAGCTATGACCATTATTTTATACAACATACATACAACTACATACATAATAACAACAAATTTTTGTTAACAGGAGACAACAGTAAAAAATACTTTTACAAACAATAAACTAAACATGTACAAAAGGTTAAGACGTCTTAAAGAAAGGTTGCAATAAACATAGCAACAGCAGGTGTTCATATTGTATAAGAATATAGATAAAAAGGATTATCCACATTGCTTAATTGCAATGCCGTCATATTTAGGTGTTTTCATTTGTATTTAGGTAGATTTAATGATAAATAATAACATAGTATATTTTAAATTGTTTATAGTTTTTCACAAAGTTCTTTGTGAAGTTAGAGATACATAATATTAGCTAGTTAATTTAAAGCAATTATTGTTAATAATGTATTAGGTATTTATAGCCAAACTAGTCACTAATATAACAAATTACGTATTGTGTGTTATTTTATATAAACATTTCAAACATTTCCAAATAAATTTGTATTCCAAAAGATGTTATATTAATGTTTTTTTTAGCTATTACTTAGACGAAGCAAAGATATTTAAAAGTTAAGAATATAAATACAATTCCTCATTTAGTAGTAAGAACTATTTAAAATTTATTAACTTTAAAAAATGCCTAATGTTTATAAAAATATATTATGAACGTCTGGTTCGTTTTACTTTTAAAATTTTTTCGAATCCTATGACCTATCCCAAATTTGACAGGCGTAAAAAATATCTTTACGGTAACAACACAATTTTTTTTTCTAAAATTACGATAAACTATTTAACTTTATTTCACAATATTATTCTACTATACATTCGACATAAACCCCTTTGGTCTAATGTTATGCAAACGAAGACTTGTTTGGTATTTGTTAGTGATTCCACCACACATTCGCGAAACCCTCAGTGTGGAGGATACGGGTTTTACGTCTTTGTTTTTTTTTTACTCTTCGAAGTTGTTGAACAAAAACAAAAATGGTATTATAAGATATAACTATAAAAAACGAATTTTCACATTTTCTTCATTCGTTCTACAAAAATCCGGAAGTGAGCAAGACGTAACGGCTCATAGAAGAAATATAATCATCATTTGTCTCAAGTTCTTTACAAAGGTTGAACTACGTGAATTGGACAAAAGATATTGAAAACAATTGAGAAAAAATGCCATTGATAAATTACAATAGGTACCAATTTGAGAGGATGGTCTGTTATTTTTAATTTTTGTGCAGTAAGTTCTTTTTTAAATAGCGTTAAAGTCAATTTTAGACAAACTATCGCTTCAGCTATACGGAGTAAAGGAATCTTTGTAGATTTTGTTTTGTTCAGTAAAATAGGTGTAACAATATAGGATATACAATATACATTAATTTGTCCATTACCTAATCCATAAAAAAAACATCAAATAAATTGATGGCCGCACTAGTTTATGGCTTATTTGGAACAATTGTCATGGGTCTTGTTTGAATATTATATGGTATTAAGTTTTACAGATAGTACTGGATTACTGGTAGGCTTCCGTCGATTGATTTGCTATTGATTGAATAGAGAGTAATTTCTTATTGTTTGCTGTTTTGTCTTTATTAAATATATTATTTTATTCGATAGAATTTGAATAATTATGAACTTAATTTCAACGCTTAATCGCAAGCAATGTACGTTCATAAGGTGTCCTAAAACTACACGATAAATATTAAAAACATTTAAGGTGAAAATTATTTTGTCAACAGGCTAATTATCCGCTTAAGGATTTCAATAATTTTATAGCCATGATGATAATATAAGGACTAACCTTAGAAATAAATATAGGGCTATCTCTCCTTATTGTACACAAAGTCGCGGGCAACACGTAGCGTACGTATCTGTCAAGTGTCATTTCTCATTTGACTTTACTCAACCGAAACGAGAAAACCTGCCCGCGCGCCGCGCGCGCCATAGTTGTCCGCGCTGGCTGACGCGGCGGACGCTTGTACCAATTTGTATTTAAAGTTACGTTTCGAGTAAAATTTCTGAATGCTATAATATTATGTGAATTCGATCAAACTGTGCCATATATAGTGATGTTTGTGTAAAAATGGGTGTTTTATTATATTTTTTTATTGTGACGATAATTTTACCGTGTGTATTCGGTCAACAAGAATGTTTTGGAGCTGGAAGTGTCGCCGGGGCAGCGATTGGGTCTTTTATTGCTGGAATCCTGCTGATCATCGCGTTGTATTACTTGAGGAATTTCTACTTAAAATCTAAGAAAGGTAAGTTTTTGACGCCTTGGGCGATTCATGTGTGATGCCTCTCTGTATTCGAAACTTGAATTTTGGACCGTTGACCTGTTGTACAAGTTAGGTATAACTTTCGGAATTTTTATGATGAAGGTGTTTACGGTCACGTTCGAAAATCATTAAGTTTAAATAAGAAACACGGACTGGCAAAGCAACTACATTATTAATAATAATAACTATACATGAAGGTGTTATATTAAATTAGCCTGTATTTTCTAGGTACACAGTAATACTGAGTAGGTATGATGATTGTCTCGTAATGTAGTTAAAACTGTAAAGCTTTCAAATTGTATCTGTTACTTCATTTCGACTAACTTTTTCAAATAAAATCGTATAGGTACACATGTTTATGTGTTTATGCACTAGTAACGTGACCGATTTGGATAGTTTTTTTATACAGATTCTGTAATAAAAAAAATTATATAGGTAGCAAGATTCTGTCTAGGCCTTAGGGGGGGGGACATGACCGCTATGCCCCCCCCCCCCCCCTACATCCACCGTTGTACTAATGAATGGTTTAGGTGCAACTGCAAATAAAACCTACCTCTTCTATAGAACTACATAATAAAAAGTACCTACGTGATATTTAAGTAACTACATACTGTTACTGTCTCGCATTAAAAAAAAAAACAGGACGTAAACATCTATACGTTGAAATGGACGCATCTTATCTAAAGGTATTCATTAATTTTAAATAGTATTTTAACTCTTTAATAATAATTCAAATGTTATCATTTTATAATGAAATTGTTAGTTGGTATTAAAACTCAAGGTTATCACTAACTTCACAGTAAGCATAAAAACTATTGTAATAAATACAAAATTTATATAATTCGCAAAATGTTATTAAATTATACGTTATTCAGTTTTTCCGAGAATATTTTATTATATAAACTTAATATAATAATAATAATAAAGCCTTTTATTATACGCACAAGTTATTCTCTTATAACTATCTAATACGGTCTATACGGATTTGTAATCCTTCTTTAAGTATTCCTTTTCAATTTGCAAACAATTTTATTACATCATTAAATTCTCAATTTACATCATCATTTGATATCGTCTATTTGCAAACGATTGTTAATAGTTATTCAATTATTTAAATAACTCATACATTACAAGGTCTCGTGTTTTTCTCTACTCACTTTTACCTACCTCGGATTTCAAATCAGATTTTGATAGCTTAGAATGATAAAGCGAAGAACAAGACAAGCAATTTGATATGAAATAAGATGCATCCAGTCACATCATGGGTTACTGACTCATGTAAAGATTGATAGATAAGATAGCAATGTATGCATTATCACAAAAGTTGTCTAGTTTACCACTGCAGATGGATTATTCTTATCGAAATAAACACGCATGAACTTCTTACTTAACGTTATTGACGTGATAACGTCTTTAAAATCGTTTTAGTCGGGTGACATGTTCAGAAACTTGTGTCACACCAAAACCTCACGAGCGCGATCGCAGGTATAACGAGACAGAGACGGACCGATCTCCCATCTCATCACGAGCGCTGCCAGTCATTCCGTGAATGTATGAAGAAAAATGTATATCATAGTCGAATAAGTAAATTTGTCATTTTACACCCGAAATTTATCATCAAAAGTGTGAATAAAACGATAGATGTAATTTAAAATTTGAAAAAATTGTTATCTTCATTAATTCCTTACTTCCCAAAAACTTATATCACCAATAAGACGTTATCACGTAAACATCTCGATCGTAAACCTACTTTACAAACAATCAATATTTTTTTTTTTGATCAAAAATATGACTTTGCTATGCATAGTTTTCTAACAGTTACGACGATTTTTTTATCGAAAACGTAAGCAGCGATGCGTGGGTGATATGAAACGTACATACGAATATTATTTGTGAAGTTATATATAAATGTATGAAAAATCGGTGTTCGATATGCAAAAAACTTAAACTGTTTGTTCAATTAAATCTTGGGTGTGTTTGAACTTGAGCTTATAAATAATATAAAATTAAGGGTTTCGTCGCTAGACTAACAAAAAACTAACTTGACTTATTGAAGCGTTCTTAAATCTAAGTGACACTTATGTTACCTATAAAGAATCTAAGTGTAGTCAATCTATTGGACATTATCGGAAACGAAATTTATGGCTGTGGGAAAAACTAAAGGGCACGTTTTGGCTTCAAGTGTGCGATAATTGTTAACATTTGGTTTGCGCTTCTAAATAACTAAAATATAGTACGTAGATCTATGTAACTAAACTAATGTTAGGATACACAACTGGGGTACACATTTTTTACGAACACGAGAATTTATACAGCTTCAAATAGTATGGTCAAAAAGTCATTGGATCTTAATTGGCTCTTAGAACACGATTGACCTGTGAATTTCTAAATAAACATAACTTTCACTTGCGTCCGCGCATAAATGATTTAAGAAGTGAGCTTTCAAATGCAACTTTAAGTTATCATGTTAGTGTTTGAATCGTGAAACTTTAAACCATTTTTGTGCAAATTAAGGAAAGATCGCAAAACGACAGTAAAATTTTGTTACGTTTTCGAAAGATAACTCGTTTTGTATTATTAAATTAAACAAAATTTTGCTCTGTGGCTCCCGTGTGTTGTATTCCATTTTTGGCGTACAGCCTTGCGATTCTGTAACTCACTTTTCGAACTCACACAGCGGTTTTCATAGCGGCGGGCACGCTCAAATCAGTCGTGAAGCAGTCATTTTACGATTTGGCATTCTGATAAGGCGGGAGCTTGTAGTTTATTGCTTATCAGAAAGTGAGTTACAGAATCGCAAGGCTGTACGCCAAAAATGGAATACAACACACGGGAGCCACAGAGCAAAATTTTGTTTAATTTAATAATACAAAACGAGTTATCTTTCGAAAACGTAACAAAATTTTACTGTCGTTTTGCGATCTTTCCTTAATTTGCACAAAAATGGTTTAAAGTTTCACGATTCAAACACTAACATGATAACTTAAAGTTGCATTTGAAAGCTCACTTCTTAAATCATTTATGCGCGGACGCAAGTGAAAGTTATGTTTATTTAGAAATTCACAGGTCAATCGTGTTCTAAGAGCCAATTAAGATCCAATGACTTTTTGACCATACTATTTGAAGCTGTATAAATTCTCGTGTTCGTAAAAAATGTGTACCCCAGTTGTGTATCCTAACATTAGTTTAGTTACATAGATCTACGTACTATATTTTAGTTATTTAGAAGCGCAAACCAAATGTTAACAATTATCGCACACTTGAAGCCAAAACGTGCCCTTTAGTTTTTCCCACAGCCATAAATTTCGTTTCCGATAATGTCCAATAGATTGACTACACTTAGATTCTTTATAGGTAACATAAGTGTCACTTAGATTTAAGAACGCTTCAATAAGTCAAGTTAGTTTTTTGTTAGTCTAGCGACGAAACCCTTAATTTTATATTATTTATAAGCTCAAGTTCAAACACACCCAAGATTTAATTGAACAAACAGTTTAAGTTTTTTGCATATCGAACACCGATTTTTCATACATTTATATATAACTTCACAAATAATATTCGTATGTACGTTTCATATCACCCACGCATCGCTGCTTACGTTTTCGATAAAAAAATCGTCGTAACTGTTAGAAAACTATGCATAGCAAAGTCATATTTTTGATCAAAAAAAAAAATATTGATTGTTTGTAAAGTAGGTTTACGATCGAGATGTTTACGTGATAACGTCTTATTGGTGATATAAGTTTTTGGGAAGTAAGGAATTAATGAAGATAACAATTTTTTCAAATTTTAAATTACATCTATCGTTTTATTCACACTTTTGATGATAAATTTCGGGTGTAAAATGACAAATTTACTTATTCGACTATGATATACATTTTTCTTCATACATTCACGGAATGACTGGCAGCGCTCGTGATGAGATGGGAGATCGGTCCGTCTCTGTCTCGTTATACCTGCGATCGCGCTCGTGAGGTTTTGGTGTGACACAAGTTTCTGAACATGTCACCCGACTAAAACGATTTTAAAGACGTTATCACGTCAATAACGTTAAGTAAGAAGTTCATGCGTGTTTATTTCGATAAGAATAATCCATCTGCAGTGGTAAACTAGACAACTTTTGTGATAATGCATACATTGCTATCTTATCTATCAATCTTTACATGAGTCAGTAACCCATGATGTGACTGGATGCATCTTATTTCATATCAAATTGCTTGTCTTGTTCTTCGCTTTATCATTCTAAGCTATCAAAATCTGATTTGAAATCCGAGGTAGGTAAAAGTGAGTAGAGAAAAACACGAGACCTTGTAATGTATGAGTTATTTAAATAATTGAATAACTATTAACAATCGTTTGCAAATAGACGATATCAAATGATGATGTAAATTGAGAATTTAATGATGTAATAAAATTGTTTGCAAATTGAAAAGGAATACTTAAAGAAGGATTACAAATCCGTATAGACCGTATTAGATAGTTATAAGAGAATAACTTGTGCGTATAATAAAAGGCTTTATTATTATTATTATATTAAGTTTATATAATAAAATATTCTCGGAAAAACTGAATAACGTATAATTTAATAACATTTTGCGAATTATATAAATTTTGTATTTATTACAATAGTTTTTATGCTTACTGTGAAGTTAGTGATAACCTTGAGTTTTAATACCAACTAACAATTTCATTATAAAATGATAACATTTGAATTATTATTAAAGAGTTAAAATACTATTTAAAATTAATGAATACCTTTAGATAAGATGCGTCCATTTCAACGTATAGATGTTTACGTCCTGTTTTTTTTTTTAATGCGAGACAGTAACAGTATGTAGTTACTTAAATATCACGTAGGTACTTTTTATTATGTAGTTCTATAGAAGAGGTAGGTTTTATTTGCAGTTGCACCTAAACCATTCATTAGTACAACGGTGGATGTAGGGGGGGGGGGGGGGGTCATAGCGGTCATGTCCCCCCCCCTAAGGCCTCTGTGGCTCCCGTGTGTTGTATTCCATTTTTGGCGTACAGCCTTGCGATTCTGTAACTCACTTTCTGATAAGCAATAAACTACAAGCTCCCGCCTTATCAGAATGCCAAATCGTAAAATGACTGCTTCACGACTGATTTGAGCGTGCCCGCCGCTATGAAAACCGCTGTGTGAGTTCGAAAAGTGAGTTACAGAATCGCAAGGCTGAACTCGGATTTAGCGCTTAGTTACGTTTCCGTATCTTACCTATACTAATGTATGTACATTTGTAAGTACAAATACTAATTAATTCGTTTAATATAAGTGTCATGTACTGATTTATTATTTCAGCAGTTTTGCTCACATATTTTGTACATTTTGCTGGAATTTAATAAAAAACTCAGTTCAGAGAAATACCACTCCTAGACTAGGCCTTTATATACCTAATCGTAAGGACTATCTGGTTAATATTAAACGTACTCGTACAGCCTACAAATATTAAGTCCCTGTAGGTGAAACGTGTTAAATCAGGAATTTACCCACACAAACACCTGGCGAGTGCAATGAATAGTTAATGAATTATGGAATACCTGGCTCAAAGTGATACTCAGTAACAGGTTCTTACAACTTTACAAGTAAGATTTTTAACGTATTTCATTCTAGACTTGGCGACTTCGCTCATTTCTATTACCTTTCGGATAAGTCTAGTATATAAAATTCTCGTGTCACGGTGTTTGAAATTTAACTCCTCCGAAATGGCTCGACCAATTTTCGTGCATATCGGGAAAACATCTATTTTTCATCCTCCTAAATGTTAAGGGTCGTCCACCCCTAAAATTTATTTTTATTTTTTAGACAAAAAAATTTATGATACAGCATACAAAAATACATACAACCCTTAATTTTCACTCCTCTACGATCAACTCCTATTTTTTATTATAGTAGATAGTTATTTTTATTGAACTAAAATAATGTTTCCTAGAAATAAACATTAAAAGGCTGGCGACGCACTTGCGAGCCCTCTGGCAATTTGAGTGTCTATGGGCGGTACACTTAACAACAAATGGGCCTTCTGACGTTTTCCCAGTTATATATAAATAAAGATTTTAGATAACCGCTTTTTATCATTTATTATCTACTAGCTGACCCGGCTAACTTCGTTCCGCCTTAGTCTAATAATATCATTGTTACTTTAGTTAAACTTATTTTAGGATTTCATTAAGGTAACAACATTAATACAACTTTTTTTGCAAATACAGAAATGTTTTATTGCTTGCCATTGCGAAAGAAGAATGGCAGTTTTACACACCTCTTCTCTCTAGCGCCAATATTGCGATACTGCATGTTAAAGCACCTCAAGATCGGAATTTGACGTAAAATGATGCGTACTTTTCTCAACGGATGGCACCACATGCTGTTTGCATTCGTAAAATTAATTAATTAATTAATTGTTATTCGATAACTTATCCGATATTTTATTACTTATTCTGCTAATCGGAGCGGAGAAGAATCCACCAAAACGGAGATAAATAACATCGGTCCAGCCGATCCTGAGTTATAAGTGTTGTAACAAACACGACTTTCTTTTATATATATAGATTTTATTTAGGTATTGTATTGGATTATTACTTTGTGAATTTTATTATGTGCGTTTGAAACTATTATCTTCTCGGTAGAACACTGTCCGAATTCATAATTTCCATAATTGCCATTGTCATAATTTAAAAAATAAATGATTTTGAACCAGTGGCATAACAATAGGGTGGCAGGGCTGGCATAATGCCACGGGCCCCCGACCTAAGTGGGCCCCTGACCCAAAGGATATTCTATGGATGAATGTGTTGTCTCCAATACGCATTGTGCTAGCGTGGGGACTACAGACCATTCCCTCTCGCCTAAGACAGGAGGTATATGGCTATTAGTGTGACATATACAAAGTATGCTGAAAATCTCGAAGTTCAGATATTAAAATTAAAGTGAGTACGTGACGATTTCTACTGATAGGGGACGATGAAAAGAATTTTGAACTTACGTTTATAATATTAAATAAAACAATCAACAATTTTACATTGCTACAGTTAAGTTTATCTATCATAATCAATGAATTTCCGCATGTTTTGGTGGTAATCTTAAGTAATAAGAGAATTACGTGAAATGCAATCAAAGTGTAACCTACATTTGGTTTATGTAACGTTTAATAAGAACACTGATCTTTATTGTTTGAATGTATAACATCATACATTTTGTATGTATGATTACTATTAAAATGTATGTTTATTATGATTACTTTTAATTATTATTGTAAAGACTATATATATTAATTAACAATATATATATATATAAAATAAGATATAAAGTAGTGTTGGCCTAGTGGCTTTAGCGTGCGACTCTCATTCCTGCGGTCGTAGGTTCGGGTCCCCCCCCATCTCCGGGTGAGCACCAATGAACTTTCTTTCTATGTGCGCATTTAAAATTCGCTCGAACGCTGATGGAAAACATCGTGAGGAAACCTAAGACTCAAAAAGTCGACGGCGTGTGTTCAGGCACAGGAGGCTGATCACCTACTTGCCTATTAGATTGACAAATGATCATGAAACAAATACAGAAATCTGAGGCTTTATTGTTGTTTAAATATACATTTCATAGTATTTTAAAAGTAAGTAAGCACAAAATTGTACTGTACTATTTACGTATAAAATTAAGACAGTATTATACGGGTAAAGTCGAAAAGCAAACATATTTTTTTCTTTAAAATTTAATTCTGAACAGCCATAATTATAAAAAACCTATTTATTGCATTTAACAATAAGGCTCCGGTTCAATTTCCTGCGAAATAATAATTGCGTCGGCTTTGCCATATATCCATTTGGAAGTTTATCACATACAACTGCAGCGGCAAACGCATATTCACGATGGTTGTCTGAAAATCGAACTTTCTCCAATGTAATTAATAGAAAGTCTACTATTGATATTTACTAAGTAAATGTGTGCCAATAATTGCCATTACTAGAGAAAAGAAAACATATTATTAAATAACGAAAGTAACTCGTCAAAGGAAAACACTTCTCATGTTAGCTCAAAACTAGGGTTACCATTCTTCTCTCACAGTAAAATATTCTTCATAATGCGTAACTCTCTGAATCAGTGTTTCCCAACGTGGGGCACACAGGGGGGCATCTATTGTTAAGGGGGGCTATTAAAAAATTACTTAAAATTATTTGAAATTTGAATTTCACTTTTTCTTTATGTTTTGAAACTTTACTTACTGCTTTTCGTGAACAATTTCCTAAATTAGGTTTCTAAAGTGAACAATTCAATCTAATATATAAAATTCTCGTGTCGCAGTGTTTGTAGTTAAACTCCTCCGAAACGGCTTTACCGATACTCATGAAATTTTGTGTGCGTATTGGGTATGTCTGAGAATCGGACAACATCTATTTTTCATCCCCCTAAATGTTAAGGGTAGTCCCTAATTTTTTTTTAATTTTTAGATATTTTTTAATTTTTTTATGATACAGCATTAAAAAATACATACAACCCCTAATTTTCACCCGACCACGATCAACTCCAGCTAGTTATTTATATAAAACATATGTGTGTTGAATATTGGGCTCCTAAACTGTTATTAAATAAAAATAAATAGGAAACTATAATAAATCATTTTTAAAGTGTATCTTTAATGCTGGCAGAATTTCCCCGCATCTCTCTCTATTTAGTTTTCTCGTATAGAGGAATATCTCTAATACTTAAGATCACATCGTCACTCTAGTGTCAACGGTCGCAATGTTTTCACTTTCCCATGCTAATGGCACGTATGTTATGTAAACATATGTACATAACACATTAGCAGTCCCACAGTGCAGATAGAGGCTCACTCATTTATCTATACTTTAATTTACTCTCTCCAAAGAAATTCCAATAAAATAACACATTTACGTAATTCAAGACGAAATTTGGAGACGATAAAATTAATAATTCCGTAACATTTTTGTATCGAGTACTTACCCAACTATAAGCGAGCAGTGTTGGCCAAGTGGCTTCAGCATGCGACTCTCATCCCTGAGGTCGTAGGTTCGATCCCCGGCTGTGCATCAATGAACTTTCTTTCTATGTGGCATTTAACATTCGCTCGATCGAAGGAAAACATCGTGAGGAAACCGACTTGCCTTAAACCCAAAAAGTCAACAGCGTGTGTCAGGCACAGGAGGCTGCCCTACTTGCCGATTAGATTAACAAATGATCATGAAACAGATATCTGAGGCCCAGACCTGAAAAAGTTGTAGCGCCACTGATTTTATTTTTTACATACCCAACTATATTACTCTATCGGCTAGTTAAAGAAATATAGTTTCCTTCTGACTATTCCTTCTTCTTTTGTTGACACTCCATTATCTACTGGAGGTTGGCCTTCAGTCTCGTGAAGCATGTCTTGTCCTGTGCTAAATGCAGTAACTCTTCCTAACGTTAAGCTATGATTTTTTCCTTCTACCAACACGCTGTTTACTCTGGATTTTACTTATTATAAAAGGTGCTATCGAGCTACAGAGGCCCAAGTACGCAACTTACGGACTCTTTAAATTTAATGTTTTGTCACTTTTTAATCAAAAATGTTGATTTCACCTCTTTAATTGTCATTCTATAAACAAAATTGTTTTCCACGATCGATAAGGTTATAGATAAGCTTATCATTTATCAAGTTTATATAATTCAGTTTTTGGTATACTCTGTGCGATTTGCGTGTGTCTTTTGTTTAATATGGAAAATGGAAAAGTGCCCGTACCCGCTCCCAGAAGGAATATAAGACATAGTATGTATATTTCTATTTATATATAAACTTTTGTAATCTGACGATACAAAAAAGTAAGCAATTTACCACTTATTTCAAATATTTATCGTAGATAGATAGATATTACGTGTTTGTTTATTTATCGTAATGGAATGCTACTTCAATTTCTTTGATTAAAGTGTTCGCATACACCAAAAAAATAGTCTAGTTGTATTCATCTCTTTCTATCGAATTGCATTTGCGTCGCGATGAAAAGAGACAGATTTACCACATGAGATTTATGTGGTATATTTATATAATACCGGCAAGATTTATAATTAAATAAGTCATGTAGCGGAATGATAAGAATTGTCTATTATCGTTAGTAGGTAACCGGTCAAACAAATAATTAGAGAAATTGCATTGTTTATCTATGTCTTTCTAGCAATTTTAGATTATGATTCACTATGCTTTTTGTCTATGACCTATTACGTACGAAGTTTGATTCCTAACGAACTACCACTATATAAAAATCCTTTAGTAAGTTCATAAAAAACTTGACCCTGACAAGAATTCCATAACCCAAACAATGTAAAAAAGAAACGAAAAATTCGGGACTCGAAGGTACAGGAATCTTTGGCATTCGAAGGCTGCGCTTGAGTCGGTGACGTAACCAAACAGGTACAATAATTGGTTCCGGGTGTGTAACGAATCGTCAAATTTTCGAGGCTTTATTGAATCTTTTTAGTAGTCTAAAGTAGCAAATTGTTATCATCACTACATAGTATAAAACAAAGTCGCTTTCTCTGTCCCTATTTCCCTTTGTATGCTTAAATCTTTGAAACTACACAACGGATTTTGATGCGGTTTTTTTTAATAGATAGAGTGATTCAAGGTTTATATGTATAATAACATCCATTAAATAGTGGAGAAGTACTGTTATTTTTTAGGTTTCTAATGTGATGTCGTAAATAATTACATTTTTTCCGCTTACATTGCAAACGCAGGCTGAACCCTACGAGTTTTATCAAAATAATGTACAAAGTATTGTACACATTGAAAAGGTCTACAGAAAAGTCCGTGATCGTATATGTCTATCTCTTATGGATAACCCACAATAACTTTTTTTTGTCATTTACTTTTTACGACTAATCCTTAACCAATTAAATACCTTGAATACATTGTTCATTTAATATAGATCTATATGGCCCTTTACACCGTATGATTTAAGTGAATATTTTCGAAGATATTACAGATTTAAAAATTGCGGGACGTAGCGTTTGCGGCGGTACCGGCCGGCCGCACAGTTTTTCTTTAATGTATTTAGTATCAGCATTACACCCGTGCGAAGCCGGGGCGGGTCGCTAGTCTATATATATAAAAATGAAACCCGTTTTCCGTTGTCACGACATAACATGAAAACGGCTTGACCGATTTGTCTGTTTTTTTTTATAATATACCTTGAAGTACGAGGATGGTTCTTATGGAGAAAAATTTAAAAAATTGAGTGAAAAAGTCTAAAAACAACACTTTGCTATATTCCCATACAAAATATTCGTAATAATACTTAAAAGTCAATTTGAACTTTAATACCATAGCATAAAGCTCAAGTGTTAGTGGAGGGGTTCCGGGAAGGTAAATTTTTATTTTTTGACATAATGTATTTGTTGTCTTATTAACTTTCTTTTTTTTATCTTACTAGCTAGACCGGTGTCCCGAATAGCAGAATAAGTATTTAAAAAAAAATAAAGAATCGACTGTTAGGCGGTACGACGTTCGCCAGGCCAGCTAGTAAATAATATATTTACTTGGTATTTATATGATAATCTAGATATAACTGACAACTTTGCATTAGAGCGTATATAACATTATTTTTACCACCCTATCTGAATATGATATATCACATATCATATTGTCTCTTCGTATGATAAATCTGATAAACGCAAATCCATAAAAATATTTTCCGCATACAGTTGATGGAACAAGCTAACATATATATTAGCTTGTATATTCCTAAGGCAGTTTTTGCCGCGCACCACCACTATGTGGAACCTGCTGCCCACAGAAGTATTTCCGTACCAATTCTTGAAAGGCCGGCAACGCACTTGCGAGCCTTCTGGCATTGTGAGTGTCCATGGGCGGCGGTATCACTTAACATCAGGTGAGCCTCCTGCCCGTTTGCCTCCTATTACATAAAAAAAATATTATATACATTATACATATATAAAGACTTGTCTCTTCGTATGATATATCTGATAAACGCAAATCCATAAAAATATTTTCCGCATACAGTCGCTGTAACTGTACTGGCGCTATTAAGACTGATTCAACTTTACGTAATTCTAATTAATAGGAAAATTGAGATTTTAATCATTATTTTTAAATTGTTGGCTTCAGCGTGTGACTCTCATCCCTAAGGCCGTAGGTTCGACTATAATCGATATATATAGACTTTCTGTCTATGTGCGCATCAAACTTCTTTGTACAAAAAAATCGTGAGGAAACCGACATGTCTCAAATTAAAAAGTGTCAGATAGAAGGCTGATCCTACTTTAACTTACTTACATGTTGTTCCCGCGATGTAAGTGCGTGCTCCTATTTCACCATGCCTCCTGCTGATAGAGGACAAATCTTTGTTTTTAATTTATTTTATTATTATGATTTACCTAAGATGTCATGTGGAACATCCTTACATACGTTGTGTAAAACAAAAAACTTGCCGATTAATATGAGTGGCGGAGAGTTGTTGTTTTGAGAACGGGCAGTAAATATAAAATTAGAAGTATTTTATATCTATTTATTTTTTGACGTTCATAAACGTACATTTTGTTACCTTTTTGAATAAATGATTTTTTAATTTTAAAAGGCCGGCAACGCACTCGCGACCCCTCTGGCATCGAGAGTTTCCATGGGCCATCACTTAACACCAGATGAGCCCGTTTGTCCATAGTTCCATAAGACCCATATAGAATTGTAAAGCTACTATTATTAATAATAATCGCTATTAATAATAATAATAAAATAGGTATAAACCTAGGGTAAGAATACGAAACGATACTTCGAAGTCTGACCTTACGTAGATTCCTAGTTCGTGTTAATTCTCGTTTCTGAATCTTACCCTTATAACCTTCATCGTGTAGATTGTGATTACCTCTTTAACTACTTTTAAAAAATCACTAACAATTCAAAACTTTATACATTTCTTAAACAACTTCTTCCCAATCTGTCTCAATAATAAAAAAGTAATTCACTGAAACCCACTGGGAACTGGAGACAATATCATTTACATCATGCATGTAATATTATCAGTTCAGTTCAGTCAGGCCCAAAGCCATGCGCCTTAATATTACGTGGGGTACTACATACAAGTCGTAAAGAACGATAGAAAAAAAATTGGGACTGTTTTAAGGTGACAAATTTACCGTTTCTTTAATGTTAACAAATGTTATATTAGATCTCACAGTTTAGAATGCTCTGGTTTGGTTGTTTGGCACATTTAAACAGTTGAAGTACAAAAAACATTAATTATGAACGTGTGTTATCATTAAAACAAATAAACGTGAAACAATTACAAGGCCGAGATGTTGTAATGTTTGCAATGGTGTCTTTATCAATGGTGAATAAGTTATTTAATATGTATTCTTGCCAATTTAATATAACAAAGGTTCCAAACTTTAAATTAAAAAAATATATATATTAAGTTCCTTTATTATTACTATGTTAAGGGCTCATTTATTATTAGCAAAACTGACCTTTTACAATTTATTGGCTACAGGTGTAAAGTGATAGTTAGCATTTCTTTTGCGCTTCTTTAATTTTTTTCCTATTTTGTAATTTAAAACATTACAAATCATAAGTTTGTATCATCCTATTCCTACTTCTGTTTTTCTGAATGCATTTCCAGATTGACAACTGTCACTTTTTATCACTAAGATCTCGTGTTCTATGAATAATTAAGAACCGGAAGCATTGCTTTCCAATCAATCTAATCTAGACTATACGAGAGATGAGTTACGAACTCAAGACAAAATTGAAGTTATGTTCACCAAATACATTTTAAAAATATTGTAGAAAATGTAATAGTCTAAAAAAAGTATCAAGAATGAAAAAAAAATTATATGTCATAGAGAACCTGTTAAGTTATACCGTAGACCCTCACATTGCCAGAGGGGTCTCAATTGCGTTGCCGGCCTTTTCTTGAACGACCCTATTCAAATTGGTTCAAATTTATTTTGAGTTTGAGTTTAAATTTATGTTAAGGGCTCATTTATTATTAGCAAAACTGACCTTTTAGAATTTATTGGCTACAAGTGTAAAATGATAGTATTTCTTTTGCGCTTTTATTATTAACTAATATCCAGTCAAAATCTGTTATATCGACATCGAAGGGACTACTTATATTTGGTCGTAAAAACCGATAGTCGTAACAGCCGATGACGTTGTTTTTAAAAACCTAATACAATAGAATTCAGCCTGGACCTTTGATTTTGGTTCATCTAACCGGTATCTTGTTCTAAACTGCGTATTAATATATATTACAAAATTATTAATTTAAATATAAGGCCCATTTTCACGTTATTTTTGTTTTTTATGTAATAGATATAGAAATTCAATAAATTCCACGTAGCACTTCGAAAAAAAAAATTACAGCATCCCAGTATATAGAAATGTATTCACTAGTAATTCACGAATACGAATCATTACAGACTTAAATCATACAAAGGTATTTTTATATTATATATTGTAACCAAACATTCTCAATATTAACTAAAATTTGCATGGTAATCTTGATTATTCAAACTTCGTATCATTAAAACAAAAACGAATAAAATATGATTAGTTATGCAACGGATCACTTCCAGGCAACCCTAGTAAGTAAACAAACTTAACAAAATACTAAGCGTATAGTGTAAGAAGTGCGTTACCAAATCAACTAAAATACAAAACATAAAATTAGAGAAACACCTATATTAATTCAAAGTAAAATAGCCCCAGCGAAATGTTATAGGTTTCCTGTTACTTTATATATGAATGTTTGACACGAGTTTCTTTGGTACATAAACTAGCATAACTCGTTTGGAGATAAAAAGTTGTTTTTCTACGATCCTAGTAAGTTTATGCCTCGCGTGACATTTTATAATTTCTATGCATTTTAATATTCATCGCTTTACATGTTCATATGTATTCGTAGAATTAACAAAATGTTTTCAATTAGCATTAGTCCTTATCACTCGCGTGGGACTTTATAATTAAAAAAGGGACAAAACATTCCTAAAGCCGTATGCAGTGTATGCGCTATAGGGAAATTTAGACCTATTTTATTTACACCTCGGGTAACATTATCGAAGTTTTCAAAGCTTTATTAACAATCAATTAACATAGGATTGGGTGAAATGGTGGTGGTGGTGAAATGGTGAAATAATATTTTTAATCTATCCTGTAGTTTTTGAGCCCATTCAACGCAAAGTCTATATATTATTAGATATTAAAAATATGACGAGCGTAGCTTCGGTCCATATAGTTGTTTAATAGTTAAATATAAATATATAATAATCTAGAGGTCTATATATTACTAAGTAAATTATTAAGTCTGTAATATCTTTGGATTACTCAAAATTAAATAACTGGGAAGCTCTCCCTAACCACAGTCAGGCCATACAGAAACGAATTAAAAATATATATATACATGCTTTACATTCAAAAGTCACACTATAAAGTTAGGACCTTAAGTGGCCAGTGTTGACGAAAATGGGAAGTCACAGAATCACATCAACACTTTCGTCAGGGCATCATTATAAAATCCACACAATCTCAAACACGTATGTTTTTTTCATTTTCTTATCTTCCTCACGCTTATTATATTTACATGATTTGACTTGCCAAGTTGTCTTATGTCTATTGTTACGGAAACTCGCGAGAGGGCTAGCATAGCCACAGATACACGTAGGAATTAGTTGTAGGCACACAATTGCCCACGTTCGTGATGACAGATGGATCAAAATTCCTTACTCGGAATGGCCCAGTAGAAAGAAAACAAAGGACACTCTTATAAAACTTGGTAAGGGATAAAAGAGATAGCGAGGAAAGATTGGAACGAAGATAAGAGCGGAAGAAATTGGAGGAGGCCTTCTCTCGAGAGGTCGTGTACTAATATTAAATGCAATAATAACATCCTTATTACTAGTACTCGAGTATAGGCTATTTTTATACAATATAATATTTTTTTAAAGGAACCGTTAAGTATGGACAGCTGTCTAGATCCATATATTCTGTTTACACGCGAATAAAAAAAAAACCGGCGCAGCTGTATCGCTATATTGAGTTATGTGGGTCAAGCGAGGAATGTGGTTACACCGGCCGCTCCTACCTGTACTGAGATGAGACAAGTTGTGCGTAGCCAGCGTTTGATCGGTTTTGGCAAATTTTACGTATTTATTCTGGTGAATTCATGTTTTAATACAGCGTCGATGCGTGTAACGATCTTGGATAAAACATGTAGTTCTTTTTGTGTACCTTATTTTAAAGGTAGGTTCTATATATATATATACAATATAATACATTTTTAATTACGCGCTGCGTAATTGATGTTGATTGTTAAAATAATCAGTTTAAATTGTGTAAAAATATAAAACCATTTTAAACGATTTTTGATACAATTTTATTCCATTTTGGTTCAGTTTTAGGCCGAATCTAAAAACGGAAGAAAATCTACTTTCACGTACAATTTTCTTCTTATTTCTTGTTAAGGTGATTTTCCTTATGGTACTTCATTGATTAAACAGATCAAGTATTACATTCTTTATCATATGCACTAATATTAAGAAGTAGAATGGCAGTATTGTAAAACCTAGAGAAGATCAAGTCTCACTGTATTCTACAATCAGTAGAATAAACTTGAATGTTTTTTAATGTTTAAATTATTAACGTCTGGAAGGAAATGCTTTGAACCATTTAAATCTAATTTTTTTTAAAGTACAAATAAAAAGTTTGAACCTCCATTTGGAAATAACAGCACCCTGTATCATCCAATTCCTACTTCCGTTTTTCTGAATGCATTTCCAGATTGACAACTGTCACGATTGTTATCAATGAGATCGCGTGTTCCATGAATAATTAAGATCCGGAAGCATTGCTTTCCAATCAATCTAATCTAGACTATACGTAAGATGAGTTACGTACATCTTTAAAAATAATACTACAAAAAAGAAAATGGAAGTTATATTCAACACACACATCTTAAAAATATTGTAGAAAATGAAAAAGTTTCAAGAAAGAAATTTTTTTTTATATGTCATAGAGAACCTGATAAGTTATACCGTCGCCCATAGACTCTCACATTGTCAGAGGGCTCACAAGTGCGTTGCGGGTCTTTTCTTGAACGGCGGTTTGCTGGTTCCACATAATGGTGGAGCGCGGAAAAAACTGCCTTAAAAACGCTCAGATGTGGAACGACGGACGTCGAGGTGATACGGGTGGAATTTCATATTCTTCCTCTACGTCCGATGATGAATTCTACATTATTAAGTAATCTTTCGTATAAGTTACAAAAAATGTAAAATATTCAGTAAAGATTCGTTTCGTAAGTGTAAAATCATTCACATTCGTTGCACGTCAGTGGCATACATTGTACAAATAAAGTATTTACTGAGTAATCTTAGTTACAAGGTCAGGTGAGTGTAGAAATCGTGTAGAAATTCATGAGCCATACTGATAGCATTCATATAGAGACATTATTTCTTATACAATTGTTATAAAGTATGATAAAAGGAGAGCAGTGCTGGCCTAGTGGCTTGCGCGACCCTCATTCTTGAGGTCGTGATCCGTGGACCAATGGACACACTGTTTGAGCATTTAACACTCCCTCGTACAGTAAGGGAAAACATCGCGGGGAAACCGTGTGACTTAAAAAAAGTCGTCGGCGTGTCAGTATGCTGATCTACTTGCCTATTAAACAAAAAAACAAATGATCTCGAAACAGATACAGAAATCTCAGGCTTAAAGGGTTTAAGAGCCACTGGATTGTATAAGAATTTATTCCATAGTAATTGTTATAATAATATTAAAGAATCACTTTACATTCAGCTCGCCTTACAAATAATTAAAATAGGCTATAGACGCAAAATCGCGGTCTAATTACTAAGAGAAGTTACCAGACATGGTGCCTAAAGGCTAAAGAGATCTAGAAATATATAAATAAATGTGATTTATGTATTTAAGGAAACCAAAAACAAAGCTTATCGTTATCATTTTACATACCTTTGTTTTATTATTGATAAAAATATTTTCTTTGAATATAATCATGTTCGTGTATTTTTTTCCTTTACTTTAAGGCTAGTTATGCTTGTAAGTGATTAGATATATTTACTTAGTTAATTGTTAGATAATAACTAAAAAAAAGAGCGTACGTACAAAGTAAACATGTCAGAAGTGAAACTTCTTTGGCAAACTAATTTTTAAGTCTTGTTCATATTTATAAAAATCTAAAACTAGATTTCCGAGACATAGAGGTAGGGAAAAGGAATTAATTTAATTGTTATTAAAAATTAAAATTCACCCTTCTCACTCTCTGTCAATCGGTCTCAATCGCTCTCTCCCTTTTCTTCGACAAAAACGCTGCACATCTTCGTGACGCTAATATTAATATTATTGCGTTTCATCCGTAAAAAAATACCCTCATGTGCCTAAACAAGTTTCACTTCAATAAGCACAAATAGATTTTATTATTGTAATTCACCTTCATAATATTTTTTTTGAGTTTAAAGAATACATATGTTTTTTTAATATTTTTTTATTTGGCGATTGGATGATTTGTTGGGCGCTGGTGTTAGGGGCTCAAGAGATACATTGTGACATTCACTCACTTTGCCAACTATCGTTCAAGTTATCTGCAATAAAAGTTAACATATTCTATGTGTGATCGTGATAAGCAATTTGTATTCCATATGGTCCCAAGGTATTGCGTGATTTTAGCGGCCTTACAACTAAATGTCTTGTGACGAAATCGAAGTCATTGTATTGTTCTATTACATGATATTTTTTTGCTTATTTCGGTCTAATCAGTACTTTCACCATTAGAACCGTACATTATTCCTGAGTAACATAAAGAAACCAATGGCGCTATAAGCTTTTTAGGTCTGGACCTCAGATATTTGTATCTATTTCACGATCATTTGTCAAACTTATAGGAGGTCATCAGTCTCCTGTGTTTGACACACGCCGTCGATGTTTATGTCTAAGGCAAGCCAGTTTCCTCACGATGTTTTCCTTCACCGTTCGTAATGTATTCTAAGGTATTATCCGGTTATGCTGCGGAAACTATTGATGATAGAGCAAAGTTTACTACAGTTTTATAGATGATATCAAAAGTCCGCGATATGTCCAACAAAAATCGAGGAAAGCTTTAAACTATTGGACGTACTACGACCAAATTAATGCGGGTGGGATCACAGCTAGTATTTTATAAAGCTGAAGAGTTCAACGAACTTAGGAACATCAAAGCGAGGAAGGCAACATCACGCTTAGACCGAATAAACGTGAACGCAAAAAGTCTCAACTAGTCTAGTCCTCCGCGCCCTGATGAAAATATGTAGATAGAAATGAACGAATTGTAATATTATGTTTCAATACAAAGTGTTTTTTATTGTTAAGGTATTCAATTCAAGCAAAAATTGAATTAGGAAGTTATAATACCTACATCATTTACTTTTAAGAAATAACTAGCTAATAACGCTTTGTATTATATTGTGTAGTTTCGAGTTGGGTATTGTATTTTTTCAATATTATTTATGATTGGGTTGCCTGGAAGAAGCAGTGAGACCGCATTTACATGATTTGTCTTCATTTATTTAATTTTATTTTTCTCCTGTGTTATTGTGTTATTTAAGTAAGGGCCAGCGTTGAATCTCCAAAAATAAAACGACGGGTTGCACTCCGGGAGTGCCGGCAGAATTGAAAACTTGAATATTAACGTTGTGCATTTTTGATATTTTGGAATGGTTAGGAAATAATTTTGCACGAATTGCTTTAATTTTCAGTATAAAAGTACTATTATTTATGTAGTAGAATACAATATTTATTTATTTCGCTATCGTACACAAACATGACAATTTATATTACATTAAATACGCCGCGCCAGCTGTCGACTCTCCATCCGTCTTACGAATTTTCGATCAGGTCACGTGTCCTGACGCGAGTTTAACATTTTTTACCCATTCCAAAAAAAGTGTACAACGCCGCTAAAGAAGTTTTCACTTCAAAAACAAAATTATTTAAATTACTTTAATTACTGAAAAGAAATAATATGACTATCTAATCGGCCTTATATGAGGTGCACGACAATTAATCTATATTATAGACTTATTACTAATTGAGAATTTGACCGGTGAGGTATCCGATCAAAGCTGTTGGTATCTGTTGTCCATTTCTTGTTGTGTTGCGTCAGAGGGGTACAGGTATTTGTTATGCGGGGCAAAGGGTGTGCAATGGATATGTAACATGTTGTAAAGTGTTATTATTATTATGTTTGATAACTGTTTGCTTTAGCTGACGCTCGATTCATGATCCCCTCTTGTACACGGGCCTAAGTCAAGTAAACACAGTTTTTTTATTTTTATTATTATCATTTGCGGATACCGCAACAATTGTTTATACTAGGTCAAGATCGGTAAACAGTTAATTAGCTACCATAACGATTATATTGATTAGCACGCAATTCATTCCGTTTCATTGCGTCCGCTAAGTGTCAGACGTAAAAAATATTTATTTACCGACACAAACACGACGATTCTATTTTTTTTAATACAGTAGAACCTCGATAACGTAAACCTCGGTAACATAAAAACCTCTGTTACTTCAAAAAATACTATGTTCCCTTCCCATCAGAGCCCAAAACCTCTATAACTTAAAATACGCAACCTCTATAACGTAAATAAATAATCTCTGTATAGGCCCTCAGTAACTAAAAGAAATGTTTCCACAACCTCTATAACATAAAATTGTTTGTGAATGAGTCATTTTATAAGAGTGTCAAAACAAATGGTTTCGGTATTTATAGCTTGCACGTGTTTACTAATGTATTGTTAACGTAAACAATACATTACCTATTGTTTGCTTTATCTAAATTCTTCAAAGCTTTGCGGCGGTTAGCTTTGTGACAACGACTTACTTGCATCATAAGTTAATGTGTTAATGTATTCTCCTCTCTATTTGTCATTGAAAATCAAATCGATTTAGAAACTGAATTTTTTAAAACAAAAGAAAATCACAGATTTTTTTAAGTAGACTAAACCTTTAGTTGTTGTTTTATTTTTATGTAATGTAAGTATTGTGAATAAATATGATTACATATTTAATTTTCCATCCTTCTGATGCATTCAAGTAAAAATGGGAGGAAGGGTACATAGAAACATGTACATACCTCTATATTAACCTTTACCTGACATAGAACCTTGATAACTTAAAACCTCTATAACATAAAATATTTTGTGTTTCCCTTGGACTTTATCTTATCGAGGTTCTACTGTATTTTGACGTCTGTGGCTTTTGTTATTAAACAAATGTTTAGGGGAATATACAGAAATGTGTCACTATGATTTGCTATCCAATGTAATTTAAATTTTATTTATTCATAACAGAAATATGGTTGTGACACAATTCATCTGTTGTGTGTAACAAGAAATTATTCCGTGGTATGTTGCAAACATTTTTAATTATTGAAAGCCGGCAACGCACTTGCGAGCCTTATGGCAGTGTGAGTGTCCATGGGCAGCGGTATCACTTAACATCAGGTGAGCTCCCTGCCCGTTTGCCTCCTATTAAAAAAAAAGTAATCCAACAAACTTCGTATAAGACCTTAAGTAGTTATGGCTGTTATTTTCCTGCGTCCTTGTGTGAAATTTGATGTCTAACCTGGAATCTCGAAACATGTAATCCGACATTTTATTAATTCCAAAAGTTCCACAGGGCACTAGACCCTTCTAGGGTGAACAATAGGGGCTACTGAATTTGCTTTATAATAATCTAGTGGCGTTGTTTTCGGCCTTGGATTTCTTTTGTTTCATTGGTAATTTTTGACACGTACTTGTTTCACAGTCTGGTTTCATCACGGTATTATCTTTAAGCAATAAAATATTAATTTCAATATCGTTTCATAAAGTCTGTTTCTCGGACATAAGTGAAATTCTTGCATTAATATGTACACAATAGATAATACTAGTCCAGATAAGAAAGTAAACATGACCTCATTTTTTATCAGTGATATAATCCTAGGCGTAGTTTCTTCCAAATCTCTTTTTCTTTTTTGCGACTGAGGCGCACACTAGCTGCTGTGGTGTCTGTCAGAATGACCAGCGCTGTGGAACAGTCTGCTCCTCAGTATAATGCTGAGCCAGGGCCAATTACAACCACAACACACACGCATTACACACTTAAAAGTTAAAACGTACCTTGTTTTTTAAATTTATTTTTATTCTTTTTTTGATAATAGTTATTTTGTGTGTCTCTCCGTGTGTTTTGTTAGTAAATGTGTTAGTAGTAAGGTCTATGTCAAATATGAATTCTATTCTATTCACAATCTAGGTCTAAGCCGATTAAAATTGAGGAAAAATTGCTTCCTATTTTTTGAAGGTTGTTAAAAGATTGTTTTGGTTGTCTGAAGCGACAAAAAGGATCGTTTCTGAATGGTTACACGCTTTGATAAACTTCCTACGTGTTAATACACCGCAGTGCATTTTAAAGCAATCCTTTCCACGGCAAAAAACCTATAATTATATACGCCATGTGCGTTAACTGAGGTACGAATTAGTTTGAATTGTAATTCAATCAGTTTCTTGTTGGCATGTTCTTGTCAACGTGTCTCCGAGACAGATAATAGCTATGCGAGACTCACAGCAAGAAAATAAGTCATTTGAATACAATCGTAGTGGGACAACTGTGATATTTCTAAATATAAATTACCGACCCCACATAAACTTAATTTAACTTTAGAATCTTCATTTTGAGTATTAATTTGCCTCGTAAAGGCAATATATTAATTATGAATACAATTTCCAAATAAGGAGTGGTTTATCTTCTGAAGCCTGGTTGGTCGTATGCTTAAATTAGTTCTGTTTCGAGTATTATACTGGCGAAAGTCATCATTTGTTTTAAAATGGTTTATATTTTTTTGTTCATACAACAAGGTTTAAAGAATATATTGACCGAACCTTAACCTATACATAGTACATACTATATATTTACATCACAATACCACAAAACAGGAAAATAACCAAGTATATAAATGCTAAAAACGCTTTTGCAGACAACTTTAAACACAAAATATAAAAGATTTTTCTTCTCAGCTTTTGTTGCGCAAAAGATCTGCGAAATGTATACAAGCCTGGATACAGGGTGATAGTGTAAACATTTATTTCTCATAAATATAAAACGATTAATCAGAGTATGATTTTGTCCCATTCGGTGTCGAGACCCTTTGTTCCGTGGGGTCCTAGCGCTTTAAGGCTTTTTTAAAGAAATATCAAAAAGGTTAGTCGACATCACAGGAGACCGAAGATCTGGCAGCTACCTTGGACAAAGAATTAGTCTAGCAATACAAAGGGGGGGTGGCCAGTATCTTCGGAACCTTGTCTAAAGGGACTTCTTTTAATAATATATTTTAGTTATTATATGTTAAGGTTAGTTATTTATTTCAATCTTATATGTATTTAACATATTATATTTTTAACTCTTACATCTTATGTAATTAAAAGTTAAACGATTAACTATTATGACTCACTTTATTAAACTCGTAGCCTTACTGTAGTATGTAGAGTTAATTATTGAGATAATTTGTTTGAATAACACAAGGCCGCGAATAACAGAACACTTACGTAGTTCTTTGAATAAACAAAAAGATTAATTTTGCGTATATATAATTAACAGTTTTTATTGGGTTAAACGATAAGGTTGCAAAAAATAAAGCATTTAAAAGGAAGACCTTACTATCATTGATTAGTCATCTTTGGAGTTGGGCTTTGGTTTTTATTGTTTAGAAATGCCATTCTAAATATAGGTTTTATATAACTGAATTCTTTGCACGAATTAATAAAAGGACTCAGATGTCAAAGAAACGACTTGGTTGTTATTTTTAATTCTTATGAAAGTGCATGAGAAAAGTTTAAGTTGAATCTAATCCGAAATGCAAAAGTAATAAATTACAATCGATCTTATTACAAAACTATTTGTATGGTATTCGCTAGAAATTTTAATTCCATAGCACAGAGCATAAAACATATACAAGAAGTCGAACTGATAACCTCTTACTGTGGTCTAATTTAAAAAAAAAAACACGCGCTACAAGTTTCCTATACATATACTTCTGTATCTGTTTCGTGCCACACACACGCTGTCAACCTTTTTACTCTACACCGGTTTACTCAAGATGTTTTCCTACACGGTACGAGTGTTGAATGCGCAAATACACCGAAAGTCCATTGGTGCACAGCCGGGGTTTGAACTTACGTCCCAAGCCAACACAGCTCAATAATGTCAGCTAAAAAAACATCTTATGTACTTGTAGGAATCATTATTGAGACGTCAGCTGTCAGTAGTATATTTTTACGGTTTAGCCAACATTAAGAAAACGAATATTTAACTTACGAACTAAATTCTTAAGTTGTATTGTTTATAAACTGTTATATAATATTAACTATTTCAACTTATTATTAAACCGTACGCCCGATTCGTCATGGTGTGTTACAAGGTCGACTTGCGAAGGCTTCAAGAAGTATTTGTATACTGAATGTTCCGTACAATTTTATCTGCAACAGGAATGTAATGGGCTCATGTATGTAGTCAAATTAACCAGTTTTGATATTTGCGTGGGCGATGTTTTAAAGTCTAAACGTGAAAGTTTCCAAAAGAGTTAACTTGTTAATATTGTTATAATATAGCCTTCCTTAAAATAAGCACTTAATAGAGCTGGCAGCTTCCTCGGACAAAGAATTAGTGTAGGTATTCAAAGGGGGAACGCTGCCAGTATCTTCGGAACCTTGCCTAAAGGGACTCCTTTTAATAATATTGTTGGCCTAGTGGCTTTAGCGGGCGACTCTCACACCTGAGGGTGTAGGTTCGATCCCGGCTGTACACCAATGGACTTTCTTTCTATGTGCGCATTTAACATTTGCTCGAACAGTGAAGGAAAACATCGTGAGGAAACCGACATGTCTTAGACCCAAAAAGTCGATCGCGTTTGCAGGCACTGGAGGCTGATCACCTACTTGCCTATTAGATTTAAAAATGATCATGAAACAGATACAGAAATCTGAGGCCAAGACCGAAAAGAGGTTGTAGTGCCCCTGATTTATTTTTTTAATATTTTTTTAGGATTCAAGGTACAAATGTAATTATAGTTGTTTAATGTAATTATAGTACTTAATTAGAAATTGAATTTTTTTTTAGGTACAACAATTTGTTTGTACCAAACAGGTAACTATACACTTATCACTGAATAAGTTAAGTTAAGTGTCAAATATGCCAGTAACTACAAATAAGATTTGAATTTCTATAGTTGTTAAATCAAATTGAATGTTGCGCAAATAATATATCGTGTCAGTTTTCTTATAAAATATATACGTAGGTATAGCCTTAGAGGGCATACAGACAATAATCAAAGTCAAAGCCTGCGCAGTTGACGCCATTTAAGCCACAGTCCAAAAACGCCATACAGTTATGAACCTTTGAATAGCCAATTTCAACCATAAGGTATTCGAATTATGTTCAACACGTTAATACTATAGTTTCTGTAGACTGTTTTAAAACAATGACATCACTTATAGGATGTTGGTACGTGACTGAGAGATAATGTATGAATAATATTTAATATGCAGATTATAAGATAAAGCACAATGAACATTCTTTACTTACAATGCTTATATATTTTATTAAAACATTTTATTAAAGTTTCGCTTGTTGTCCTAGTGTCTTCAGCGTGCGACTCACATCCCTGAGGTCGTAGGTTCGATCCCCGGATGTGCACCAATGGACTTTCTATGTGCGCTTTAACATTCGCTCGAACGGTGAAGGAAAACATCGTGAGGAAACCTTACTTAGACCAAAAATTCGGCGTGTGTCAGGCACAGGAGGCTGATCACCTACTTGCCTATTAGGTTGACAAATGATCATGAAACAGATACAGAAATCTCGAGGCCCGTCTTTTGTATTGAAATGATGAGGTTTATTTTTAAATACAGTGTAAACAAACTCTTTATAACCTCATTCTTTATAACGTAAAACTTTCCATAACGTGAAAAGGAGATCAATTTGTTTGGTTTAACACAAAAACCATACATTAATTCTTCCCTCCCTATAACGGACCCTCTCTATAACGAATTAAAAAGATCGTTTCCTTGAAATTCGTTATAAAGAGTTTACACTGTATGTATATACAATTTATTTGACTGGAGTAGGAAGTCTGAAAAGAAGTGTCACATTTATAACAATGTCTTAGGGACAAATAAAAGAAAAGACAATCTTTTGTAGAAATTCTACAAAAGTCATAAATAATTTAATGAATGGTGAATACGTAATCCGATTAGACTTATCGAAAATTATATTGTATGGAAAATTATATTGGTCTGTGGATAGACCTTTGTATGAAAATGACACTTGACGAAAGCTTGATTCCAACAGTTAATTATTTTAACATATTTTAACTAACGCCAGTTTTTAATTAAAAAAGCTGTTTGTTATTTTTTAAACATAGACATGTATATTTTAATGTTATTTGTTTTACATTGATTAACAAATATGAGTGTAAACTTAGTAAAATGCAACGACAAAGAGCATTTTATCCGTCGCCAAAAATGGATTGTCTTCGTAGGGTATGGTTATTGGGATGCAGATATTAGATCGATCGACTGTCACGGTCTGGACATTTGTCATTGAACACAATCTGAGATTGTGGCTAAATATTGGGTTCGGGCGTAAGTCGAATTGGTTCGAAAATACTCCAGTGGGCAACTGGTTCCCCATAGAATGTGCCCACAAACTATTATTGTATGTAAAAATGTAACCGGAACACAAATCGCAGTGCTTAATCAAAATTGTATGACGGAAAAATTGCCGCGCAGTTTCCTTGTCTTTCGACATAACTAATTATTCAAATGCCAAATTGCATTTCTTATGTTCGTAGTAATTAGTGTTCGTGGTTATATTAGATTAGTTTTTTATGTATTTCTAAGTCAAGGCTCGATTGTAATTTCTGGAGTATTAAGTCACTTTCTGAATACGTTGAAAATCGTAATAAATAAAATAATAAAACATTCATATATCTATATATATAAAAATGAAACCCGTTTTCCGTTGTCACGACATAACATGAAAACGGCTTGACCGATTTGTCTGATTCTTTTTTTATAATATTCCTTGAAGTACGAGGATGGTTCTTACGGAGAGAAAAATTAAAAAAAATTGAGTGAAAAAGTCTAAAAACAACACTTTTCTATATTCCCATACAAAATATTCGTAATAATATTTAAAGGCAATTTGAACTTTAATACCATATCATAAAGTTCAAGTGTTAGTGAGGGAGGGGTTCCGGGAAGGTAAATTTTTAATTTTTTGACATAATGTATTTGTTGTATTATCAACTTTCTTTTTTTTTATCGTACTAGCTAGACCGGTGTCCCGAATAACAGAATAAGTATTTAAAAAAAATAAAGAATCGACTGTTAGGCGGTACGATGTTCGCCAGGCCAGCTAGTTATATAAAATAAAACATTTATATATTTTAACTGCATTATCTACAGATTGAAGTTAATCTTGAGAAAGGGTACCTTTTTCGGGTACCGTCGAGTGGATAAGTGATTTATTTATGACGGTAGAAATACACTTGTATCTAATAAAACGAAAACACAGTACTAAATTAATAGCCGATATCTATTGAGTATATCTTGTTTTTACGCCTGTAAATTTTTTATCCTTTCTGTTATTTTTAAACCTACTTTAAGAACTATATCAACTAGCCCATACAAATGGAATCTAGTAATCACTAGTAAACACAGGGGCTACCCTAGTGTGGATCACTAGCGTTAGATCAATTTTGTCACAACCATATTTCTGCCATGAATAAGGTTTTAATATTATTTAAGAAGCTACCAAGACATAGTAAAAATTATTAGTTCCATCGCGTGCGCTTCCAAGAACAATAGCCTGTCAAACACCAAGTTTTTTTGTTAAAGAATTTTGTAACAATAGTTAGATAACAGTCGATCGACGTTGTTTTGTTCTTCGATTATGTTTTTTAACGTAAATTGTGTCAACACTTACAAATCTAATTTCTATCTTAACTGCCTAATAGAAATTATAACAATTTTAAATTTTATGCCGGCAACGCACTCGCGAGCTCTCTGGCATATTACAAACACTAATTGCTTAGAATATAAGAATTCAATTTGGCATTTGAATAATTAATTATGTCGACAAGGAAACTGCGCGCCAATTTTTCCGTCATACAATTTTGATTAAGCACTGCGATATTTTTTCCGGTTAAATTTTTTGGTACAATAATAGTTTGTGGGCACATTCTATGTGAAACCAGCGCCCCACTGAAGTATGTTCGAACCAATTCGACTTAGAGTCCTTCAAAAAATAGCGTACTAATTAGTAAAAGACTGGCGCACGCGCGGGCATTCTGGCATTGCGTGTCCATGGGCGGCAGTATATCTTAGCATCAGGTGACACTCCTGAACGTTTCCCCCTTGTTCTACAAAAAACATAGGGTTTGGACATAAGCAACACACGAAAACACTATAACAAACTTGAAAATCTTTACCACTCAAAGCAAGCCAATAGATTCCTGCTCAAATTGACACAAGTTTCAAATTTGTCGAAGGCCCTATTGATTACTGACAATTAATCCATAGAACGTACCGGCCTAAGCGTGAAGTGTCAAGGTCTACAACCAAACTGTTGCATAACTATAATTGTTTAACGCTACAGTTTTAATCTTAAAGCGTGAGAGAATTAGTACTGATTTTGTAGAGCGCACAAGATATTGTATAATTATCTACTTAAAAACCTGCGAATTGAATTATCTTTAAAGAATTAAATACATATTAATATTAAACATACCTAGTGCTAGCGTTTAATAAGGTCAAAAGCCAACCACATAATAAGTAAAAGGTTGTTTGTTAGGTAATACGTTCATTCAAGTATCAAGTATCGGTCGGTATATATCTCACATTGGTCGCCATCTTGTAATATTACTCGTGTAACTGGGGAAGGGAAATGCATTATTTTATACAATTTGTAAGAACAATGTAAGACTGATGAAGTCAATGTTAGTTTCGTCCTAACTTATTAAATATATTATTTATTTCGAGCGATAAGTACACTGGATCTAGCTAGACTGGCGAACATGAATACATTATAAACAAGGCAAACGGTTATAACTACTACACACAAGTGCAATATTATTGTATGAGTGATTATGATGTCACTACATCCATTCCCCCCTTTACAAAAAAAATGAAATGCAGAATAATACAATATATATATATAATATATATATACAAAGCCGCGAAAGTGGTGTCGCTATAACTGAAATATAAAAAAAGTCGACGGCGTGTGTCAGGCACTGGAGGCTGATAACCTACTTGTTTTAAAAATGATCATAAAACAGATTCAGAAATCTGAGGCCAAGACCTAAAGAGGTTGTAGCGCCACTGATAAATATATTTTTGAATGTATTTTTATTGCATTTTTAAATTACCTCTAAAACCGAACGTACAACAAACGCTTTAGGGATTATTAATTGATATTTAGTTTTTGAAGTTGGCCTTAGGTAACATTGGGTTAGAGTTAGCATCACTATAGTGTTTATAGTCTCAGATCTAAACATCCTTAAATAAATAGCTTTTGTTCAAATTGACTTTAAATCGACATTTACGTTAAAGTATTTTTTCTGGTTAATTACAATTTGTTTCATATTGTTTTCCAACTAGCGGCTGCAGTAAATAATATTAAGTATTATGTATTTGTAATCATATACATATGTATATATATAGTAATTAATTATGTAACTAAATTAGGTTGTTCAATCGTGGGAATTTTCTCAGGTTAAGTGTGTAAATCGTTGTAAATTAACACTGGGAAATGGTCTTAGAAGACATGCTAGGTGTTACCATGTTGTAAAATGATTTAAATTTCATGATTACACGAAACTAACCTAAAATTTAAGCTTGAATGTTTGTTTCTTTAAATTAATGTAAGACCAGGGTCGGCTGTTATAAAAGAAATATCTACCTTATAAAAAAAAAATATTAATTAATAATAAAAAAAAAACTAACAAACTTATAATAATAAAAAAATAGAAAATTCAAACAAATTTAAATAGTTTGTTCCCGGGGGCAGTGTACCTTGAATTCTGGCATGGGTAGTTAGTCATTCTACCTTGAAGTCGGGTATTTCCAGGCTGTATTGCAATAATTATTCGTTTAGCGATGAAAGCGCCAACTTGAATCTGTGATAAGTAAAAATAATTAGCACCTGTGCACTTGAACCCTACGGCTCAAGAGTCTCTACTCCAAAGGGAACAAAATCAAAGTTAGAGGAAAAAAATAATATATAATTATTTTTTGGGAAAATAAACGACTTAAACACTACATTGTTTCGTTAATATATTTAAATTAGGTTACTTGAATACTGCATTGTCTTTCATCAGTGCATGTTAGAATGTCATTTTCTTATGATTATCATCGGTTGATCTTCAGTTATTTATTAATTGTAGATTACGTGATGTTATAAAACGTTAATTATGTGAAATTGACAAATTAATTTCTCTGATACATATCGTATTATGCATATTTTAGTAGAGATTCATAGTTCCTAGAAATATATAGATCGCTGTAGAAATTTATTGTATACAAAAAAAGATCTTTTATTTCTTGATATCAACGTTGTGGCTTATTAGAGTAGTGAAAGCCTAGTGTCTTCAGCGTGCGACTCTCATCCTTGAGTTCGTAGGTTCGATTCCCGGCTATGCATCAATGGACTTTCTTTCTATGTGTGCATTACGCCATTCACTCGAACTGTGAAGGATAACATCGTAAATAAACCGGCTTGTCGTAGACCCAAAAAATCGACGTCGAGTGTCAGGCACAGGCTGATCACCTACTTGCCTATTAAATTGACAAATGATCATGAAACAGATACAAAATCTGAGGCCCAGACCTAAAAAGGTCGTAACGCAACTCCTTCGATCAACCCATTTTGTTATTATGTAATTCCTTGTTAATGTGGGGCGAAAAATTTGTTGTCTACAATAATATTCCTGTAACTGCGGTATTAAGATACGGCTACTGGCGGAAGCAATCCAATAATAAAATATATTTCCCATAGAATCTTAGCATATTACACCTCGCATACCAATCATAGTAATTCTATGCGGTTATTAATATGAACAGAATATAAATAAGGGCCCTACGCGGTGGGTCGTTGACATCGATGTCAACTGTCAAACGCAATGACGTAATTTAATAGATAGTTTAATTTAGCTTACTTTACAAATCTAAACAAATACTATTACTCTATTGTTTATTTATTTATTACAGAAATACATACATTATCCTTATAGCCTATGCCAATACCATAATGTCGAGAAAAATAAAAATATTAAATACACAATATCGCTACTGTGAATATGTCGATAGTGTCGGAGACAGCATTCAGTAGGCGCAACGTCTTTGATACTTTGTTGTGTAATATAGTTCAATTTTCAATTTCCGCCTAAGGTAACTAGAGAAATATATTTGGCTATATATGGGCTTTAGATTTCTGAATCTTTTTCTTCATCTATTTTTCTTAACAGCCAGGTAGATGAGCCAAAAGTGGCAACATGTTTAAAGCGTGTTTCTTCACGATGTTTTCCTCCTTACGAGGAAGTTTCCAGATACAAAATCGATTGGCGACACAGCTTTGATTCGAAAGTCGCTAGCCACTAGACAATGGTTTCATATTGTCATCCTTTCTTTTTAGCTATTTTATAGATCCGCGCAGAAAGAGATTTTCATTAGCGCTTCGTAATTTGCACCTGATTCATTCACTGTTATAAAATATATTATAATTGTCTATTGTATTAACACTGCAGGATATAGTGACAGGTAAATCAGAAACAAGTTTTAAACGTGAGAACTCTGTTCAAACAATGGGTTTGGTGACTTCCGTATCATCTCCAAGCAGTTTAACTAATTCTTTAGATAATGTTTCGCTATGACTTAATTATCAGAATAAAATATCAGTAATACAAAATTTTATATTCACTGTAGTAAAACTAATTGTGAGAGTAATAAAATTGATAAAAAATAAGTTATGATGTCTACTTTTCCCTTGAATAATAAAGGCGTCCGTTGCTTTTAAATTCCTCTTGGACACTCAAACCGATGTAAATATAATATAACTGCATCGTTCTTCAGTCTTTACAAAGCAAAAAGTTGTGAAAGCTTCCCCGTGTCAAGTTTTATAATAGTACCTATTTAGGTTAATTTACAATCTACAAGCTTTATTTTAGTTAGTATATAATGGGGTCTTGAATGCTATGTTTCCTATATCCCAAAGGTGGGGCAAAGGATGTCCACATTGTCTCGGCATCGCGTACTATCTTGAGCCACGCATTAAAGATGCCAAATCCTACATAATGTTCCCCATAGGATCTATTTCAAATATCGCTAAATGTCGATTAAAAACACCTAGAGTTTTAAATGTAATTTCAAATATAAAAATACATGCAAATTATATAAAATAGCTGTTATTTCGATCTTGGAGTGTTCTAGTTTCATATTTCAGGTATAGCTATATTTATACGTATATACCCTTGTAGTTTATATTTGGTTTAGTTTGTTGGTTGGGTTTTACGCTTAATATACATTGTATAGAATCGAGCGTTTAGCAAAAACAATCTTGAGTAAAGTACTCCCCAAAAAGTACCCTGAATAAATGTTAAAGAGAATCCTGCGTTTATTTATATAAATGCACCCTAAACCCCCCCTGGACTTCTTGATTCCTAAATTTGGGGGAAACCCTCAAGTGTGCATCACTGCCACAAATGAGCGTCATCAAGACTGTTTGGAGCGGGCAATAGCGTCTTTAATGTTTGCCAGCGTCGATGCCTTTATAACAATTGATCAAATGATTATGTATGACATCATTGTGCTCTATAGAATGCAATCGAATTGCTTCATACTTGGTTTCAATTCTTAATAACATGGCATTATAGTTTTTATTTTCATTTGTGCTTAATACTAAAATTTTGCGAAACAGTAAACATTATATCATCGCGCTTATCTATTACTTGGGGTTTGTAAAAAATCAATGAATAAAAGACAGGTACCTTATGGTTATGGTTATGGTTATGGTTTGTGGACTCGTTTTCCGCACTTAGACTCTCACTAGGTCCGTTGTACGTGAGCCCTGGCTAACTAAGCCAGCCTAACTCCTTCCAGAAGCACAGAAGCTTCCTGGGCACTTCGCAGGCTTCACGGAGCGACCTCACTGTTCCGAGGATTTCTGTACGTTGTTTAGCCACAGCCTCGCACTCCAGGACTACGTGGGTGACTGTTTCCTCTGCGTTGAAACAGCCTCTGCACATGGGGCTGTCTGTCGCGCCTAGGACATAAAGGTGTTTATTAAGGAGGCAATGGCCCGTGATTGTCCCTATCATTATTTTGAGGTTATTCCTGGTTAGATTTAAAAGTTGTTTAGTCATTCTTGTGTTAGTCACTGGCAGAACCAATTTGGATTGCCTGCAGTCCACACTTGATGACCAACGTTGGTGCTGGAGTTCCTCAGATCTCTGGCGAATCCATGTTCGGACTTGCGAGAAGGGCAAGGGTAGGAGCGGATACGGGCCTGCCGGCAACATTTCCGAGCCTCTCCTCGCAAGCTCATCGGCTGCGTCATTGCCGAGAGATCCGCTGTGTCCCTTAATCCACTGTAGGGTGACCCTGTTCGTCAGGGCTAAAGCCTCCAGTGCATTGTGGCACTCCAGCACCAGTTTGCTGTTTGTCGTGTTACCCCCTAACGCCATCAGCACAGACGCGCTGTCGGATACGAGCTTAATACAAAAGTTATTAACTCCCAACCGCTTTACGCCTCTGGCTGCTTCGGTTAGGGCAACACACTCGCATTGAAAGATCGAACTGTGTATGCCTAGGGGTAGGTGTGTTTTGATGTTGAGATCTTGAGAGAATATGCCAGCACCGGAGCCGCTCCCTGTCTTTGAGCCATCAGTGTATATGCGTAGCTCGTTCGCGGTCGATCGATCACATTCCTCTTCTCTCAGTTGTACATGGTATTTCTTGTTTAGCATGTGTTGATTAACAATCCTATCGCATGGCGCCGCTATTAGCGGTTGGTATTCTATTGCCCTGTTTAGGATCGCTGTGTGTGTGCTGTAATGATTTTTACCCCATAAGTCCAGTACCATAAGCCTTATGGCCGCCAATGCTGCCTCCTGCTGTATGTGTATGTCAAGGGGTGCAACTTGGAGGGCTAGCTCCAATGCTGAAGTTGGCGTTGTTTTCATGCAACCACTGGCAGCGGACAAGGCAAGCCTTTGGAAGCGCCCAAGTTTAGTTATTACTGTTTGGAGTTCTGTCCTCGGCCACCAGACTAGGGCTCCATAAGCCAGCATTGGCCTGATTACGGCGGTGTAGAGCCATAGCGTAATCTTAGGCGATAAGCCCCATTTGACGCCTAGCATCTTTTTACATTGATAAAAGGCAATCGTGGCCTTGTTTAGTTTATGTTCAAGGTGTTTGTTCCAAAGCAGTTTGCTGTCTAGAATCACACCTAGGTACTTGACGCTTTCTTTTAGTCTTAGTTCTGAGTTGAAGAGTTTTGGTAGCCTGTACGAGCCAAGAACCCTTCGGTTTGTGAACAAGACTAGTTCCGTTTTTGACGGGTTGACAGATAGCTCGTGCTGATTGCACCATCTCTCAATTACTCTGAAAGCCTTCCTCATGCAATCACATAAGGTGCTTTCAAAGTTCCCCGATGTTAGGATAGCTATATCATCCGCATACCCTACTGTGTAGAGATTGATAGCATTTAGTTCTGTGATGAGCTCATTTACCACTAGATTCCACAAAAGTGGTGAAAGGACACCGCCCTGTGGGCAGCCCCTGCTGACAACACCACGCGTGGTGGTGTTCACGGTGAACTGTATGGCTCGATGTTTCAGCATGTTATTTATCCACTCTGTAAGGGTCGATGGTACTCCACAAGTGACAAGTGCATTGGTAATGCTCGTGAAGTTCGTTTTGTCAAATGCACCTTCAATGTCAATGAATGCGCCGAGGGTTGACTGCTTTATTTTCAGTGAGTTGCCAATGCGGGATACTACGTTATGGAGTGATGATTCTGTTGATTTGCCTGAGCTGTAGGCATGCTGATTAGGATGGAGGAATTTAGCCAATGTTACCCGACTGCGTATCTCCAGGTCTCCCAGTCTCTCCAGTGTTTTGAGGAGAAATGATGTGAGACTGATGGGTCTGAAGGACTTTGCTTGGGTATAGTCCTCTCTTCCTGGTTTAGGTATAAAAATGATTTTTACTTCTCTCCATTTCAGAGGTATATAGCGGTGAGCTATGCAGGCTCGGAATAATGGCACCAGATAGTCCACTACAAGGCTCCCACCCCATCTTAGTAGGCCTGGGAATATCCCGTCCAAGCCCGCAGCTTTGAATGGAAGAAAAGAGTTGATCGCCCATGTTACCTTTTCTCTTGTGACTATTTTGTCAGCTACCTGCCAGTCGGAGTTGACGGTTGCTCTTTCCGCGTATTTCTGCCATGTCTGCTCATTGGCAATTGTACAGCCAGGAAAGTGAGTCGCCAGCAGTAGCTCACATGTTTCTTCGTCAGTTTTTGTATATGTGTTGTCAGGTTTTTTTAGGCAGCCGACAGAGTGATAGGTTTCCCTAGAGAGGCATGATTTCACTCTGTTTGCCTGGTTGTTGTTTTCAATACTAGTGCAGAAGTGTCTCCAGCACTCTTGCTTTCTAGTACGAAGAAGTTTCTTGAACCGCCGCCTAGCGACTGTATACTTGTCCCAATCCCTAGGCCTCATTGTGTTGCCCGCTCTATTGAACAGTTTTCTGACCTTCCGGCGATGTCTCTCCAGTTCGGGGCACCACCAGTTCTGTTTGCCCCCCCATCTTGGCATGGTGAGGGGGCATGACTGCTCATAGCTTGTCAGAAGTAGGGACGTTAGGTTATTTGCATGTTTGTCTATGTCTTGTGCATCAATTATTGTTGGTAATGTTAGTTTTGCTATCTCGGAGCCGACTAGTTTGTGAAATTTTCCTGAATCAGTTCTCCGAGGTATTCTTCTAGGTTGTGGTTTAGGTAGGTCCCCTTTGATTGCAAAGCGGATCCACCTGTGATCCGAGCATGATAATTCACCAGACACATGCCAGTCATGTATCTGGTCTGACAGGCCTGGCGTTATCAATGTTAAGTCAATTATGGTTTTTGAACGTGCGTTGATAAATGTTGGTTCTGAGCCGCTGTTTGCTAGGATAAGATTATTACTAAGTATGAAATTAAGCATATTCTCACCTCGAGCGTTGGTATTAGCATTACCCCATAGCTTGTGATGTGCATTGGAGTCTGCTGCTATGATGAGCTCCAGTTGCTCCCTCTCGCAGTAGTCGGCTAGAAGACCGAGTTCCGGAGTGGGCACGTCCTCGTCGCCAGGTAGGTAGGCTGACGCCAGGACAATGTCTGGAAGCTCGTTCCTGGGTAACCTAACAACTGTGAGGTCCCTTGAACATAGTTCGTTTATTAGTAATGCTGGTACATGTTTGGGTATTAGTATGCAGGTTCTTGGGTTACTTACGCGGGTGTCCAGTAAGGTTTTACCACCGGTGTTACCCAGGCCGCATATCTTGCCATTCCGGATCCACGGCTCCTGGATCGCGGCGATGGTCTTGGGGTTGGTCTCCAGCAGTCTGCGCAGGGAAGCCGACGCTGTTTGACTATGCTGGAGGTTGGCTTGAATGAGGTCAGTTCGGCGAAGGGGAGGAGCGCAGACAGCTGTCGCTGAGTTCACTCCCCCCGGTCTCCTGAAATAACTCCTCATCCGATGTTAGTTGTGCCGTCTCCATGGGAACGTGAGTCTTGGTCACTCGGCCATCCGCAGCCTTCTCCGTCAGTGACGTGGAAGGCGTTGGCCTCGGTGTCGCCGTCCCCGATGTGCTGGCAATGGCTTGAGGCGGGGCGTCAGCCACCTGCGAGGGTTCATCCTTATCCAGGATGCGGATGTAAATGTTCCCCAGCAGGTAGTAAACACGCCTGTCTTGTTTCCTGATCGTTACGATCTCGGACTCTGGCACTCGGAAGAAGAGAGAGACGCCTGTCGGGTCCTTCGTTCTCCGCTCGTGCGTCAGAGTCCACGATCTGATGTTGTAGTGGCCGTTCTGCCTCAAAAGCAGTCTCATCAGGTTCTCCGTGCTGTTAGAGTAGTCTGGGACGTGAAGTAAGCATGGAACCTTGCTGGGGATTGCTGACTGAGGCCTAACTACCAGTTTGGTGTCTGTTATAGGGTTGGTGATGGCATCGCAGGTACTGGTCAGCCACCTCAACGCGTAGGCGTCCTCGCACCACATTTTTAGGACGCCATCTGCGAAGTGGGCTTTGCCCCGGAACCTGATGTCTTTCGTTTCTTCTGTTAGAGGAGCTGCAACATCCGCCATTAACTCGTCGTGCAGCTTACCTTGGATTTGTAGGCGGATGGCTTCCGCCTGTTCTTGGGTCATGTCGAGGAAGGGCTCGGTCATTACAGCAACACAGAACTCATTCGTTTTGTATGCTGCCGCCGCTTCCGCGTAACTGGCCGAGGTCCCTCCCACCGTTCGGGGTCGGTTAGGTTTTACCCTTTTCCTTTCCCCAGTCGGTGTAACTGAGTCCTCAGGCCGTACACGTTTCTGGCCCTTCACTCGTTCGTTGGTTTTCGGTTTTTTACTGTTTTCGGGTCTCGTGCTGCACTTGGAGCCGTCAGGCCTTAGCGCGGCATTCGACGCCGTCGGCTTCGGTTCCCATCTCCTGCCACCTGTTGCTCTGCTAGCTCCAGGGGCTGGTTTTGGGTTAACAGGAGGTCCTTGAGCAGCAGCTAACAGCTCCTGCCGTTCTGCCGCCCTTCTGACCCTGTTGAGCCGTCGCCTCTTTGATGAGCTCAAAACCATAGTCATGGTCGGTTCCTGTATTGCGGTTTTCAGGGCCGTCATGTCCATGGTTGAGGACGCTGCACCGGGTACATTCACCGTCTCAGACACGGTATTCCGCATCGGTCTAACCGTGGATGTCACCCCTTCAGACGCATGCAGTACTGCTGCATCATCCAGAGTGACCTCCTTTGGCTCAACCAACGCAGTTAACCTAGCCGCGACGGAGGACGCTTCCCTGTGCAGTGGTTTTGTCATTTCTGATGGATTGGGTACGGTCCTGGGTGCAGCCCGGTTTGGCTTGTCCCCAGTCGATTCCCTTTCCTTCGATTCACTGGACGCTGCCGGGCTTGGCGCATCCTTGTGAGAAACAGGGGCATCAAAGTGTCGTGTCACTGGCGCCTTGCACCGTGACCCGTCCTGAGACGCAACCCTGTGTTGTTTGTTAGATACCACATCCTTAGATGTGGCCTTGTTCTTGTTCTGTTTATTTGTTTTTGAAGCCTCTTTGTCCATGAGGTGTTAGGTAATAAATTCACCTTCAGAGCTCTCCACCCGCCACGGAGTCCTCAGTCGGGGGCGTCACTTGCTCAGCAAGCAAACGCCAGAGCTACTCCTCCGGTATAGAGCCAGTGCGTAGGAAGGCAGACGCGTCCGCACGCTGCCAGGAAGTACGGAGCTGTTCGCATCACGAGACGATGACGCAAACTCACCCCGAGTCCCGAGCCTCGCCGACGGCCCCCCCCCCACACCCCGACTCTCGCTTGGTAGCCCGCTTATGGGATACCGCAGCCGGTTGACCACAGGTAGCTAGTCCATGGCCTCCCGTGTGAGGAGAAATCCAGACCAAAGAGGCGTGTTGTGTGCAGCGCACAACTGTTCCCGGCGCACTGTCACACTCAACCCCCAGGACTCCTTCATCCCCCCGTACGGGTCCCCGCGCACGGCACAAACACGCGGGAGGTCATTTACTGTCCACCATCCTATCTTTTTGGATGATGAACTTGCAAGGACATGACCTCTCCATCCCTGCAATTAATCGCTTGGTGGTTTCAGTTGCGTCTATTACATAGGGTAATAGACCAAAAACGGGGTCGGCAACCTCGAGAAGGATAGTCCACCAAACTTGCCTTGGGGATCTCAGTGACCTGCACTCCTCCCAAGACCACGCCACCCTACCCATCAGAGGGATGTGGTAGGGTAGGTCTGCACCTGTGCTACCATGCGATGCAAACATGTCGTACTGGGAACCGTAAAAACACAGACCAGACCCCCCCCAGACAGGTACCTTATTAATTATTGTATATCAGTGTTGGCCTAGTACCTTCAGCAAGCGACTCAACAAGCTGTGCACCATGTGGATTTTCTGCGTATGTTTTTTTAAATATTTTTTAAAGTTTTAAAAAGTGCGCAGTTAATACTAGCTTGTATGGTGAAGGAAACTGGCTTGCTTTAGACCCAAAAAGTCGACGGCGTGTGTTACGCACAGAAGACTAGACTAGACTAGACTAGACTCCCCTATAAAGAAAAAACAAATGAACAAGTACAAAAAGCTGAGGCCCAGACCTAAAGGGTTGTAGCGCCATAGCTTTTTTCATTACTAATTATTGTATTTTAAGTCAAGAATAACATAAACTTCGTTAGTATTTTACTTGATGTAAGTAATATTGAATATATGGCCTAAACCAAAGATTAAAAAAAACAAATGATACGTGACAACTGACAACCACAGAGCCGTGCACGACTGGTTGTCAAATCAAATAAATAATAACGTAAGAGCGGTCGAATGAGCAAATCATTTAAATTGATTGATTTTGCATTACATATTAATTACTATAGTGAATGCAAAGAAAGTTAATAGACTGGTTTGATCTCGGAAGGTTAAGTAAAAAAGGAGTAGACTTGTGAAAGCTACCGACCGACTTGTCTATGATCTCTATAGCGTAAGAGTCAAAGCTTTATCAAGCGTTATTCAATCCTAGATATTCTGCCTGTCAGTTGTATCCATACCGCAGCATTAACCATAATATCTTTGTTAATGAAGTAAAATGTGTAGACCAATACGTATAGAAAATCACATTATTTAAGTGGAAATTCCAATATTAATATTCATAAACATCATTTTAATACCTCAAGGTCATATCAAACAAACGTGTTACATAACAAGCTCTTCTATATTTTATATTTTCTAACGAATTTTTAAATATTAGATCAGGTTTCAAATAATATGGAATTGTATTAACTTAAAGCGAGCAGTAATTTGTTAATAATTAACTGCCTTAAGTCTTTAAGAAAAGAGCCATCTTAAAAGGCCGGCAACGCACTTGCGAGCCTCTATGGGCGGCGGTATCACTTAACATCAGATGAGCCTCCTGCCCGTTTGCCTCCTGTTACATGCAGATGTTCATTCGCCGAGACATGAGCAATGTAACTTCCAATAGCAACAGCGACCCCAGTGTTTTCATATGCAATAATATGGTTCTTGCAACCTTTGGATCGCACGTTACATAAGAATGAAGTCAGAATCGCAATCCAGAGTACCGATGCTAATCCAGGACCTATAGAGAGTGAAGACTGATCGGAGGTTCGAGGCTGGGTTCTCGAGCAGTCTGGAACCGCCTTGATTTAGGTCTATGTCGGATATATTCCCGGATTCCTTGGCTTGAATGCCATGGCGAAGCCCGAGGACCCATCTTAAGGGCGTGTGGAGGGCTGAGGTGTTATTAGTGTGTAGTGTCTCAGTACCCATCCGATTAGCAGAAATCTTTGAATGTAGACCCAGCCCCACAGACCACGAGCGTGAGACTGCGTATGCGCATTTTCAACTCATTAAAAAAAGGACATATGGAGTGTACTTATCACGTACACACTGTACTTCCATACCTTCTCCGCAAATGACAAGAGGCAATAGAGACTAACCCGTAGCTGTTCTAATCAATAATTATCAGAACTTAATTTGTAAAAGTAAATATTGTTTTTATTTATGTAATTGGAAGTGTATTAAAAATAGTGAAAGGTATCTTTAAAGGGGAGAAAGTTGTGCCCATATAGGACAATGTTAGCGTGACTTAATTGATGTTTTATTTATTGTCTATTTGCACTTTTTTTGTTTTAACTTAAAATATGTGCTAGTAATACGATTGCTTCGTAAACTTTAGTTCCTTTTTGAAGTTATACTTCTTTTGGCGCGTTAGGGGAAAAATATGGGAGTAATTTTTACAATGCGCGCGCACACCGTCACAAAAAACCGACACCTTGAAGTTAGCTAAAATCAACCTTTTAGTTTTTTTGTGATATTTGAATAAACTTTATTTAACTAGATAATGCGTTATAATAAAACTTTCAATGTATTAAATACCTTTTTTCTATTGTTAGTGTCGTTTTTCTACAAACGTAAAATGACATTTTTGAAAAGATTTTTATCTTGTTACGCCAAAGAAGTATAAGTGCGTGTACATAAGTACACACACGTTTTTTTATGTTCCATTCTTAGGTAAGCCATGATTAGCTTTCTTCATTACACGCTGTGTATTAGTTATCAGTAAAATCAGTTGTCGTTTAAATGATACCGCCGCTGATGATCACTAACACTGCCAGAAATTTCAAGTGCGGTACCAGCCATTTAAGAATAAGTACGATCTTTTCTTGATTGACCTTAAGTCGAATTGGTTCGGAAATATTTCAGTGGGTAGCTAACGAAACCAATTTCATTATTTGACAATCAAATATACAGTATTTACAATTTTCTTAACCTACCTGGTAATAAATAAAAATAAAAAATCAATAAAAATAAAATTAAAACAAATTTAAAAAGTTGGTTCGCTGTGGCAGTGTACCTTACGCTGGCAGCATTTCCTCGCTGTATTACGGTACTTATTCATTGAGCGAGAGAAGCACCAGCTCTGAGGTCACCAGTACTATATACGCGCCAACTTAAATCTTTAATTAGCGCCCGTGCCAAGTGCAACCCCACGGCCCAAGAGTCTACTCAAAACTTAAATATTCTAGTAGTAACGAAATGATTTTATGTTTGTTGTTCCCTACCTCTTGGTCTATGTGCAACATGGTACGACATTCAAGGAAAGTAAATGACGTGTGAAGTTGCGTGATTTCTATCATTTAACGGCAACTTTTAGAAACTTTGTGATAAACACACTAAATTAATAATTGTATGCAAATACTTTATCAAAACATCAAGCTTTCTATTTGAATACGTTATTATTATATTATTGACTTGAATGAGCTGGCATCTAAATTAGCGAAATAAAATAGGGAATAGTAATTTTCAAAGACTCTTTAAAGCCTAAAGTATAGAAAAACCAGACGAAAAAAGGAATTAAAGAAACATGTCATACTATTATTTGTCGTTTTAAGGTTAAATTTCAGTGTTTTTTTTGTCTATGAATGTACTCATTTTTTCTGTGTAATATATGTTGTTTATCAATCTAGTCTGTTTTATTTTAGTAAGATTGATATGAGTTAGTAAGATTATTAATAATACAATAAATAAATTATTTGGTCTTAGTTGAGTTTAAAGATGACATGAAAAATTCAATAAATGCGTATTGTCGAGTATTTAATATTTGCGAAGGTGAGTTCACTTTGCAAATAACCTTAAGCGCTAAAAATGTCAACCCAAAGTGTTAATAAGTCCGAAAATAATTGCAACATACAATATTTATTCTTTATATCTCCACAAATTTCAATGTTTTCTTGAATTTACTGAAATTCAAAAGCAACAAATAATAAACACGAAACATTGTAAAAAAAAGCTTTTTCGAGTTATTCGAAGTCGATTAAAAACTATTATAAATTTTATTACAGAAGAAATTTTGTTTTATATTTGTAATATGTCCAAAACTTAAGAAATTTTCTTGTTTACAGGCAAGCACCTAATCTTCGCAAAAGACCCGGAGTCCGTCAAAGATGAGTTTGCCTTCGACAACCCTGGATTCCGCCAGGAGGAGAGGAACTGGCACAGTGAAGCACCTACTCTTCCCATGGGAGGGAAGACTCATGCTCTACACGCCGAGTTTACGAAGCCAGAACAGAGCAAAGACGATTTATATATACAGGTAATTAAATTTATTATTTATTTCTCCACAGATAATATACATTTGTAAATTTATATTATTCATACAAAACAATTAGGAATCTTTGGATTAATTTAATTAGAAATTAATACCTACCTGACAAAACAACAAATCAAGCATAAAGAAATATAATTGTGACTATGGGAGAGTAATGAAGTTACTATGTCAAATTATTACACCAATACAGATTATCTTATATATAAAATTCTCGTGTCACAATGTTCGTTCCCATACGCCTTCGAAACGGCTCGACCGATTCTTCTGAAATTTTATATTCATATTCTGTATGTCTAGAATCGGCTACTATTTTTCAACCCCCCCCTCCCAACCGGTGATAAGGAGTGTCCACCCCAATTTTTTTATTTATTTTTTAGATTTTTTTTTGTTTTTAATTTTTATGAAAAATACATAGGGGTTGTCCCTAATTTTCACCCCTCTACGATCAACCCCTATTTTTTATTATTCTAGATAGTTATTATTATTGAACTAAAAAAATGTTTCCTAGAAATATGGAATGTTTTATATATATATATATATATGTATATGGTAAAAGAAACGTTTGCCGGGTCAGCTAGCACTATATTCTATACAAGAATCGTCAGTTTATTTCTTGTTTTTCGCCAAAAAAACTCCATACGTTTCCGTTCATGGAAATCCTAATTATAAATAATTAATTATGATATTTTCAGTCCTTAATCTAACTTATTAATACTAACTAGTGTTCTTTGTATTCAAATATCACTAGTTAGTATTTAATCTCTTGAGTTGGCAACGCTTAGATTACATAAAACGTATATATAAATCGTTGATGTAACATCCGTCGTTACACAAACTTTGTCATTAAAATTCCATACCTTATATGTTCGGGAAAAAGCCATGTTACTTTTAATTAGCTAAAATATTTATTAATATGTCATAAGGAATGTCAAACACTTCTAAAACAAGTGAATCGGGCATATACAAAAATGGATCAATAATTAATTTTTTTTTTAATGGCTCTGGCACGATTTGTGCATTAGCCAGCGTCAAGTATAGGATTTTTTATAATTCGTGCTTGTCTTTAGAAATTCGCCCGTGTCCTCCATGTACGGCTTAGGCACTCGCCCGGTACCGCATAACCCTCCCAAAGACCGAGAACAAATTTAAATTAAATTAAAACTTGCCCTCGAACCGGGAATCGAACCCGGTACCCCTCACCTAGCTGCCACTTTATAAAACCGCTAGGCAATTAAATTCTATTATGTACCACATAATTAAATTTTATAACTCCAACTAAGAAAAATTACTACAAAAATATCTGTAAGATGTTTAACGATTGTCTATGACCACATCATTATCTATACTTTATGACATTAACTCTCCACAGATTTTGTTTTTATCGTCATTATACTTCAAAGTAGATTAAAGTTAATAGCAGTAATGCCTAACCTGTTTTGTTACCTGCGTATTCCAATACACATTCCGATGTAATGCGGTATAAATCTATGCGCACGCGTTTATTGTGGGGAGCCCAAGGGATTTTGGGATTAACTCGAACGCGGCAGATAAGGAATGATACCTTAAAAACTATTAAGTATAAAAATGGCTTTTGACATTCTAGTAAAGTTCTTGAATAATTTATTATCAAGGCTTATTTCTAGACTCAAATTGTCTACAGTTTCACGCGTATTTAAGTAAGGTCGAATCCACAATCTCTTCTTTTTCTGTTTCTTTTTTAAAACAATATTAGCTGCTGCGACAAGTGTGATTTCGTCAGCCATTGTTGTCGGTTTGTGTAGCCCGTTTAGGAGTCTGCATCATGGGCCATACTATACATTTTGCAACACATTGCCCAGCCATAAATTGTTCGGCCATCAGCTGCATTAAAATATTTTTGTTATGGCCGGGTAATTAGTTGCCAACAGTGCAGCCATCAATTGCAGCAAAACATGGCCCGTTTAGAAGCGCCATAATAAACGTCTCCATTAGTCAAATTATCGTCCGTAGAAATTTGAGTTCCAAATTAATGTTGGATAAGTATGGTCTTACATATTTTGGAATGTTAGCCAGGTATAGTAACACGGAAATGTATTAATATAATTATACAATTCCTTTATCGTATTTAGAAGCCGTACTTTTATAATAAGGTAAGGGTTTTTTTTATCTAAAAACCATAGTTTCGGAGTAATATTAAAATAAAACGTAATTGTACTTATGTAGACGAGTTAGAAGTTATACTTTGGCGTAAAAAAAAAAACTATCAAAAATTTTATTCTACGTTTGTAGAGAAAATGACACTTACAATAGAAAAATCTAAAATGTTGACTATACATTGTAAAAATTTACTCTCATCATTTTCCCTAACGCCCCAAAAGGTTTATAACTTCAATAAACCAGTGGCGCTACAACCTTTTTAGGTCTGAGCCTCAGATGTCTAGATCTTTTCCATGATCATTTGTCAATCTACGAGAAAAGTATTAAAACTACATTATTAATTATTAAATTGCCATGAAATTAACACTCTATAATGGAAATCAGATTAAAAGCATGGCAAGGTACCAACTTAATGTATTTTTATTAACTTTTTTTAACTGATACATCGTACTTTCTGTAAGTTAATTCCTAAATCTAGAATATAATAATTTAAAGTAGTATTGTGGAATCAGAGAAGTGTAGGCCTAGTGGCTTCAGCACGCTACTCTTATCTCTGAGGTCGTAGGTTCGATCCCCGACCAATGTACTTTCTTTCTATGTACGCATTTAACATTCGCTCGAACGGTGAAGAAAAACATCGTTTTGCCTTTTTTTCGTTTTGCCATCGGCTTGCCTTTAGACTCAAAAAGTCGATGGCGTGTGTCAGGCACAGGAGGCTGATCACCTACTTGCCTATTAGATTAACAAATTATCTTAATACAGATACAGAAATCTGAGGCCTAGACCGTAGCGCCATTGTTTTTTTTATTTTATTTATGAAACGCGTTTATGAGGACATAGTCAACAAAGATGATGCTATGTGGCTTAGAAGACGAGCTTATCTATAATCTTTGCGTTTAAAATTGAGATATGGATGGCCTTGTACCTACTTGGATATCTCTTAATACTTCTAGAAATCCTAGTGTGATTAAGTAACATTCGGGGGAAATATGCCCTGATTATTCGAATACCGCTCTAGTAATTAAGAATTTTAAAGGTTATTTCTCATTTATATACTGAATTTGATGCTTCAAATCCTTTACGTAGGTTGTCAACGTAATCCGATAGTAAATAATATAATGAAAAGCTTATTATATTACTTACTAAAACATATCTATTCACAAAGAATAATCAGAACTTGTGGTTTTTTTCCGAATAATTAAGTTAATGGCTTGACGTTTGAGGTCAATTTGAAATTAATTGAGAGTAATATTAATTTTAATGTTCTATTTATTGCGGTCAAGCAATTAGTATTTGTAAATTAAAAATTAATCTCTAATCGTTTATAGATGCAATTAAATTAAACCGTGATGCACCCAACCTGCCGTTGCATCATTTCATATTAGTTACCAACATTTTCAAAGTTACTAAGGGTCCACCTATATGTACATACATATTTGTATATTATAGAATTGAAAGCACACGAAGCTGGTCGTATTGTTGAACTGTTAAGATGATGATGATGATGACTGCGCCCTTACTCTTACTCCCAATAGTGACTGGGTTCTATCCTGTCCAAGTTTTTTCCATCTGTATCACCTCGTTCATCGCTCCACAACTGAGCGTTTTTAAGGCAGTTTTTGCCGCGCACCACCACTATGTGGCACCAGCTGCCCACAGAAGTATTTCCGAACCAATTCGACTTCCTTCAAGAAAAGAGCGTACCAATTCTTAAATACGTACAAATAATATAAGAATTGACCAATTCATATGACTAATAATGTAAAATGTAAAAAGACAAATTTGCGCGCCATTGTGTGTGGCAGAATAAGCGAACTTACGATTGTACCACCTTACACATTTTTATGCCATATTCTTGCAATAAATAAATTATTATTATTAAAATTCCGGCAGCGCACTCGCGAGCCCTCTGGCATTAAGCGTCCATGGGCGGCGGGTATCCCCCTGTGCCCTGGGTTTGCTCCTTGTTCTATAAAAAAGAAGTTTGTGGGTCTCTTAATATCCTTAGAGCTGATGTCGCAAACCAGTAATGACATCACTTGAGGGTTTCTTCCCCAAATTTTAGGGGAATCAACATGTCTTGCAACTGCAAGTTTTATTCTGCAACTGCTCATCACCTTCTGCGGTGTAATTAGAAATTTAAGGAAGGCACAGAGGAAGGAGTTTGATGATGTCATTTTACGTCGACCCAGGCGACTTAATTTTTATAACGGGAAATTTGCTAAAAAGTTATTGGTACGATACTAATAAACCCAAAATTAGTATTGTCATTGAACAAAAGTAAACTCAAACTCGAACTAACTTTATTCATATACACTTACTAGTAAGTAGACCGGCCAAGCGTTGCTGTGGCTAAGGTTTTTGTTATATTACATAGTGGTAAACTATTCAAGGGAAACGGTAGGAGAACACCAGTCATGGGGACCACCGTGCTTTATTGGTGGTTATGCTATTAAATTGTAGCTTATGTGAAACGTTGGTACTTTCAACACAGCGCCATCTGTTAGAATTGTGACTATTAAATAATAAACAAATATTTTGGAATAAAATAATATTGCGGGTACAAATTGAGATGTAAGCTATCCTATCTTTTAAGTTAGATCAAACTGCACACGGTGTGCAAATTTGATTGGTATCGGTTCGGTAGTTTAGGAGTCCATCGCGGATAAACAACGTGACACGTAATTTATATATATTAAGATAAGATGAACGTCAACAGAAAAGATGTTAAATTGATTTTAAATTTACATTTAGTACCAGTTCGCAAAAAGTAGCATTGCTGTAAGATCTAAGGTTTAAGAGAAACATTATAACATTCCTCAAGACTTAGTTCATGCGGATGCGATCAGTGATGTCATCGAATTATAGAGTACAGTATAAAATCAGTGGTGCTACAAACTTTTTAGGTCTGGGCCTCAAATTTCTGTATCTGTTTAATGATCATTTATCAATCTAATGGGCAAGTAGACGATCAGCCTTGGCGACTTTTTGGGTCTAAGACAAGCCGGTTTCCTCACGATTTTTTCCTTCACCATTCGCGCGAATGTTAAATGCGCACATAGAAAGGCCATAGTCGGGGATCGAACCTACGATCTCAGGGATGAGAGTAGCACGCAGAAGCCACTAGGCCAACACTGCTGCATTTCAGTATAAGTATTTAATTTTATCAATTACAGATCCGTAGAATATTTTCTTATTAAATATATCCTCTGATTTTTCTTATTCATATTTGTTTTTTGATATGGAGACGACTGTAGCGGACTTGCTATTTGATACAATGGTCTTGCGGGCCGCCTCTATTATTATTTTTTACGCCATTGTCTTGTGCATAATATTATGCTGTATATAATAATGACAACGTGCTATGTGTGATGAAACTTAACCTATCGCTGGCCTGTGTTGTTTTACGCCCGAACCCAATAACCTATCTCAATCCATAATCCACCATCTGAGATAGTACCATACCATATTGAATATTTGACACAATTTGAAGTGCGATTAGCTTGTTTGATTGTCTATTTCCTCGTATTATTACAACAATATAGTTCCATTCAAATGGAAATGTTTGCTTGATTATTCTTCAAATGAGTTCATGATAACATTAAATCTTTAGCAAAAACTCTTAGTTGTTTTTGCTGGTTTCTTATGCTTCCTTATAACTTAAAGGTCAGTAAATTAAAATTTAAGTTTTGATTATAGCTTCTGGAGTTGACTATTGGTATCATTATAATTTTATAAGTTGAAATGGAATTTCGCCTGTTTTTAATGAAATTGTGTATTACGTTTGTGCAGGATAAAGTGTCAGTTGAATTAATAAAACGTATTATATGTTTGTCCGTCTGCGACACGATAAAAACAAAAGCCAAAACAGATTTTTTTGTTTCTTAAAACAAATATAAGTTTTTGTTCAATTTGATCACAAAATGTTTAAAGTGTATTCTAGATTTAAACTATATCTTGTTGGATATATGTATCAGACGTTGTTTGCGATGGATCCGTTATCGAATTTGGTCTCCGGTTGTCCAAGGCGTTGGAAGGATAAACGCAGTGTTTCTTATTCGACACCGCCGCCATACACATAATCCTTCGAGACGTTTCTGCAGCACTGGTGCGGTGGAACTCGTGCTCGTAAATAACGCGATATTTCATGATATCCATTTTATAGAGTGACGCAAAGAAAAAAAACAGGAAAATGAAATGAATCATTATTTTCGAGTAATCTGTAAAAAATGAATTTGGAATTCGTATCCAAAGTCATCGACGTCAATTTCATAACTAAGGGCCAAATATATATTTTTTTGAGAGAATTAAGAAACACTTGCAGTTTGTCATGTGTCAACCTTTTTAAGACAAAATTTCATTTGGTTTAAAGTATCACATTAAAGAAACTCTATATTATTTATTTTTCTTTATTCCTTCACAACAGCAAAACAATATTACTTCGACTAACTTACATACAACCTTAAATTACTAACAAATTTAATTAATATTTCAAAATAAGACCATTTTATTGATGAGGCCTTTATGATATTCCAGCGCGCTCGTGTTCGTCGAGTGAAACTATGGGCTCGAGACTTCACGGGCCTGGGTTTGACGTGTGGTGGAGGAGCAAAGGCTGGAGTTTGCATACAGTCAGTACTTCGTAGTGGTCCCGCCGCGGCAGCTATGTTACAACCAGGTTAGAAATACATTTCTATGACTCGCTATTTATCTGTTTATTTTACTGATAAGTATTTTACAGAATAAGAAATGAAGTTATGTTGATGCTTTGTTTTTTTTTTAAATCATTTATTCGCCGGAAACAAGTCCATAGGCTTTATGCTTTGAAGGAAGTAGGGTTGCTAGATCCCGGAAGTCGAATTTATATGATTATATCTTAGCGACAATCTTGCATTGAAATTTATCTTCTGCATCAATTATTATTATTTTAATATTATTATTTTTTATTATTATTCTACGAGCTATCCCATACGTAGTTTTAAACCCAAATATGTATACGTGAATCCTTCAGTTAGTTTCTGCGCCAATGGATCTTTAATTATATATTATGAACACTATCCCGTACGCTATGTCCTTAATCCAAATATGTTTACGTGAATACGTGAGTCAGAGAAAACTGCTTATAAAATAAAAAAAGTCCAAGCTACTAAAGAGTTTATATATATATTATATATATATGTTACTGTAAAAGCTCGAACTGCAGTAAATCCTAAGATATTCCAGTAAAACCTAAGATCTACCAATTCCTAATGGTAAATGTCCCAAAAGGTTTGCGATTCGAACTCTTACCACCATTCCATTGGTAAATCTTAGGATTTACATTAATGACACGGTAAATGTTGAAAAACAAAAATAATTATTAAGTTAGACTAGATTATGTAAGCGAGAACTACTGATTCAGTTAGAAAGATATGATAGAGATTGAGATATTCAGAGACATACGTTATGTGTGCTTTCAAAATAATTTAAATAAGTTGGTATTAGTTTGTACTTATTACTATCATATGATACGTTACTACGATATGATAGTTTTGTCTAATAGTACATTAAAGTAAATAATTAAGAATTACTCATTGTTTTATTCCTAAAACCAACATCTACCAGCTGACAGTGGTAAAACCTAGCATATACTAAATTCGGATGGTAAAAGCTCGAAAAAATCGTCGTATTTTCAGAAATACTTACATTTACCAACTCATGTCGGTAAATCCTAAGACTTACACTTAAATCTTAAGATTAACTGTAGTTCGAACTTTTACAGTAACATATATATATATTAATTAAATTACAGGGGACAAAATAAAGAGTATCAAAATCGAATTCACTGGTACACCATTAGAAGACGCGGTGTCCATTTTGTCCTTGGCTTCCCCGTACCCGGTAGAGCTTGAGGTCATTGAGGGTGGTCGGGTCAGCGGCGAGGGCTGGGTGGTTCACCATCCACTGATGAAGAGAGCTGGATCTACTGGCGATGTTAGCACGGTAAGTTGCCTTTATTACTCTGCTGTCATAGCGTTATTTCATGGGACAAATGTGCTCGTCACAACTTGCAACAACAGTTTTAAATTCCCATCTGGGGCGACCAAATACTTTCTCTGATTTACCGGAGTAAGTACATTTACTCCAGAGTATTATCAATTTTTGGAGATTATGGACCCCCCCCCCCATGTAACGCGCCGTAACGTTTTTCTGTACCCAATAGTAAAACGTTTCGTGACGATCCAGTGACTTTTTATACCTAAAAGTTACCCAGTACTTTACACCATTATGTGGTGTAAAGTACTGGAAAGTCGAAAATAATATTAACAATAACGAGTAATTCAATCCCCGCCCCGCATCGTAACGTTTTTCAAAAGGACGCCCCCTCCCAAAATTCGTTACGTATACTTGAACGCTCCCTTAACGGGAACGCGATTTTATAATATTATCTCCAAACCAACTTGAATTAGGATCCTACATGAAACGAGCTCCCAACCGAGAGAGGAACCAAGTCTTAAAAGCCCGGCAACGCACATTTAGAGCGTCCACAGACGGCTGTATCACTTTACAACGGGTGAGTGCCTGTTTCTCTCCCTCTGTTGTCTATTAAAAAACTCGACGTTTTGACTACTAGTCAATCATCAATAGTCACACTAAAAAGAACCCGTCCTTTCCTAGTAAAGATAACAAAATTATTGTAAATTGTCTAAAGAGGTTTCAATTGAAGTCCTTACCATAAATATGTGATAACTCATGACAAAATGGCGCGTTTTGTAACACATTAGTGTTGAAAGATGTAATTAAGTAAATTTATATGCTAAATGCTGTTTTGTTCGAATTATTCAGAAACATAATTGACGTAACATTTAAATATGCGTTATAAATTCAATTAGCAATGTAACTAGACCGAGACTCCAATTCTATAGTCACTGCATTATATTCCTTAACTCCCAGAAGTGTAAGTGACAACCAAATATGAATAATACAATAGACTAACCGTACAACGTTGTAGCTATGCATACTGTATGCCCATAGACTATTCAAGGATCAAAGAGTGAACACGAGTAAAAGTAGGGGAAATTAGAATATTTAACCATAATCCTACTCCATAAGAGCTGTACTAAGGGAAGCTAAGCAATGCAATAAAGAATACGACTGAGAAGAGATCATAATTCTCAAGTTTCTAGCAAAAACCGCTTCAATTCATGTTTTAATCGGGGAGTTTTGATGTTATTTTATAAAGCTAGATGAGGTTGAAAGATTGAGGTCGCATTTTATTAGCGTATGAATGCGTGATCTTCTATTCACGTAAAAAACTTCCAGAACAATTATATCTTAATATATATAAATTACGTGTCACGTTGTTTGTCCGCTATGGACTCTTAAACTACTGAACCGATTTTAATCAAATTTGCACACCGTGTGCGGTTTAAAGATAGGATAGCTTACATCTCAATTTATACCCGCAATATTATTTAATTGCAAATTATTTGTTAATTATTTGATAGTCACAATTGTAATAGATGGCGCTGTGTTAAAAGTACCAACGTTTCACATAAGCTACAATTTAATGGCATTACCACCAAAAAAGCATGGTGGTCCCCATGACTGGTGTTCTCCTACTGTTTCCCTTGAATAGTTTACTATTATGTAATATAACATAATCCTTAGCCACAGCAACGCTTAGCCGGTCTGCTAGTGTATATATAGGTATATATAGATTTGTCAAACGACGGTGCGAAAAATTTATTGAATTTCACGCGGAAAAGTCTTAGCACCTGCTTGTACTAATTAAAAACATGTACCTAATTGATTAACGGCCGTTCAGTCGTTCTGACGAAATGTGTCTGATTCTTCGGAAACCAAGGACTTATTACACTAAAGCCACGAAATATAGCAACGCCTCCATGAAAGTGATGACGATATAAATTAAATATATCTTAATTAAAGTATTTTAACTTTTGTTACAAACAAAATAAGGATGTGTTTCCGATAACAACGGTGTTGTAGTTAGGATGTTGTCATGTTCGGAATTCAATCACATTGTTGATTATGGAATGTCTATTGTGTTGAAGCTCATTAAAGAAAATGTATGGACGAACGTAATGCGCACTTACATTTCATTTTCATTCAAATATGTACAGTTTATATTATATAAAGACTAAGCTTTAAAAGATATGATTCACATAATATATTAAATGATGTTATATAAGTCACACGACAATTACAAGTAGCAGGTGTATTTTAATAGATACATTCTACATTTTAAATAATTTGTTTTTTTTTCATTTCAGCTGGAAAAAGAAGGGAAACTCTTACATCCTCCACGCTCACCGGACCCGTCGCACTCAAACAACTCTACATTAGAAACGAAAAGTAAAGGTGGCATTAAGAAAATACTTGCGGATAAGATCATCACGTCCACAACACTCGAAAGGAACAAGAAAGAGAAAAAGGAAGGACCCACAACACTGGAACGAGAAAATGAAAAGAATTTAAAACTGGCAAATAAACAAAGACATTCAGATATCCCACCAACTTTCAGTAAACCAGAAAGGAACAAAAGCAGACACTCTACGGGAAGTGACGTACAAATAATTCAACCAGAAAACGGAACAGCATATAACATTGAAAACGCCGAAGTCCAAAAGAGAGAAAGTGACCCTAAGAAAGGCATGAAGTTCGGAATTCGTGTCCTTCCACCTAACGTACCTGATGATGGCGTACTTAAGCAGAAACACGTCGAAAATGGTGGGGTTACACAAGAAAAGATTGCGGTAGATGAACCAGATAAACCTGAGCCACAAAGACCTGCTCCTACCACACACTTTAAGCACGAAAATGAAGTCGAGCATAAAAAACCAGTCGTTGCTAAACGTAGAGAAAAGATGGCGCCTCCAGTGCCAAACGCAAGAGTAAAGGTAAATGAAAGCGATACAAATATCAGCCAAGAAACGAGTAAAATTTCAGACTCCTCTCAATCTTTTACCAGAACGGATTTGAATTCAAGTGGAATTAAAAGAGATGAAAATGGCATACCTCAGGAATTACCTCAACATATGTTCGATGCAGCTAAAGCTGCTCGAAACAACAGAAAGAGTTCCGCCGATCTCATTCAAGAGAAGGAAAGGAAGGATGAAGCGCCTAAACCTGCAAAGAAGTCTAAAGGAAAAGCACCCTCACCACCAGCTGTTGAAAAAAATAAAACGGACGACAATATAATGGAGCAAATGCAAAACGTTAACGACTTTTTGAAATATGAAAAGCAACATTCGAGTTTGCTATTTGATACTTCCGCATCAACCACAACTTCAGGGCTTTCATATAACACTTCAACACCAAAAGTGAATAAGACTAAGCCACGCTTAGAAGAATCTATCAATTTCAGTCAAGACGATATTGACGACATTGTAACTAAACCGTTTAAGCGAGAGAGCGATTCACTGAATAATTTCTTCCAGGATTCGAAATCTAATTTATCAAACCTGGATGGGCTTTCTGTAGTGTCTCTTAATAACAGTGACAAAAGTGAAAGGGGCTCCACGACTATCGAGTTAAATAATAGCGATATTACAATTCATAGTTCGCCTCTAAATGAAACAGCACGATCTGAGTCCGACGACGTATCTATGGAAGACAATGAAAGGAAGGCTGCATCTTTAGGCGATCTTTCAAGATTTGACCTCAGAGTTAAAACAACAAAGATAAGCACAGGTACTCTGGAAAGAGCTCAGAGTTTAGATATATCTGCCGATGATGAAGAAATTCAGGAAACCACTTTGTCGCCTAAAAAACGAAAGGCTATGTCTGTGGTAGAAACTACATTTTTCGACTCCGGTACAGAAGATGTTTTGTCAGAAAATCCTGAGAAGAGTGTTCTATTAAAACAGAAAGAACCTCGCTTGAGCTTGAACATAGCAAAAACTTCAGCTATTGAAGGTTTGAACACATTCCAAAGAAATCGTCTAAAAAAGGGTTCTGAATTTGGAAACTTAGAAGATGCAATCGTTAAGGGGTCATCAAGCTCCATAGATTCAGAGAAGCATAGCTCTCAAGAAATCCACAAAACGCGATCCCACACCAGCTTAGATACAACCCAAGAAAGCGAACATGAATCATCAGATCATTTGGCAAAAAGAATAATGGATGAAAACATGAGAGTTCATTTGAAGCTTGTGTCAGAATTCGCGAAATCTACTTCAGATGGTGGCAACGTCAGTTCTTTAGAAAGCTCCCAACAAGCTCACAAAGTTGACTCTGCTAACGATACAAAATCTACAGCAGTTAATTACCAAGAGAAGGTCACAATGAGTTACGATACCAATGTACCTGACGATATGAAAGTTTCTCGGAACTCATACGTAAACAGCTTGGAAAGGCCTAAATCAGAAATGATGAAAAAATTACTGGCTAAAAACCCTATTTTCAATGTTCATATCGATCAAAATTCCCAAAAGCAACAAGTTACTACAAGTAAAGATACACCTACACCTATGACAGATTCACATAAATCTGCTTTGCACCAACCGGATATAGTAAACTTTGATTTGAAGACTTCGGAACCAAAAGGTAGAGATTATGATGAGTTTGTCAGCAATATAAGAGTAGGTTCGAATAATAACAGTTTAAAGTTAAATCGGAGATCACAAGAAATTCTGACAACAGAGTGGAGTGAAGGTAAAGAGGATCAGGATATACAAACCACCAATGTCGTAACTATATCTACAAACGATAAAAGTGTACCTATGGAAAAGAGAACTTACACGAAGTCTATAGAGATTGGTGAACCAAGTATTAAACTTATACCAGATTTAGTTGACGGAATCAAAAAGACTGGCGAGAAAGAAACTAGGACATTATACATGGAGCCCGCGAACGTATCATTGACGATGCAACAAGAACCTGTTCAAAAAACTGTCACTGTTAATGTTTCTGAAGATGAATTTGGCAACAAGGTTATCACACAAAATGTCGAGAAGGTTTCTACAAAATATATCACGACGAGAACGGAAGCTCCTGTACAAGTTGAGCAGATTACATTTGGTATGATGAAGGGATCAGGAAACATAGACGAAATCGATTTGGAAGAAGGAAACGTTCAGGACATAGATAGTAAAGTGCTTGAAGAAATAAAAAGACAAAACCCTAACATGCACTTCACGACAGATGAACCATCGTATACTAGAACGGAGACTATAATATTAAACACAGCAGATATGGATGAAAGTCAAGCGAAATTGCTTATGGAAAGATTGCAAAACGACCCCAGCTTTATGGCACAAAAAACTCCTGAGGAATTGTCTAGACTTGGTATTAGAATAATACAGGACTTAGAAGACAAACAAATCGCTTCCGAAGACGGGCTCGAAGTAACTAAAACAAGATATTCCATTAATCCTTCCGCCATATCAGAATCCGAAAAGCAATGTAAACTTACATCTAAAGATATACAGGAAGAACATATAACAGAAATTCAAGTACTCACGCCACGTTCCGAGAAAACTGTGAGCCAAAAAGAAGACAAAGTATCAAACAGACAACGAGCACATCCAACTGTTACCAACTACCAAGAACCAATGTTATCATATGAGCTCGACATCGAACTATTGAACGATTTCATATCAAACGAACGCCATCATTCAGCAAAACAGCATTTTGACGCGGCAAAACGAACGAAAACGACTCACAGCACAAGCGAACCAAAGAAACGCCATTCAGACTTCGACTTACCAAGAAACAGCCATATTAAATTCCGAACAGCAACCTACGAATCCCCAAAAGGCACAATCGTCACGAGCACAGATTTAGAAAATCGACGCTTATCGCAAATGGATCAAATGCAATTGCGAGCGCCGAGTGAAGTGCCAACTGTTTCAAGTCCTAAACCGGTAATTTTAGCTAAACCGAGTAATATTCCGGTGAAGGCGTCCGACAAAAAACCGCTAGCGGGTTTGGTGTCTTCTAAAATACCGGTGTTCTCCACACAAAAGTCTTTAAGTCAAGAGAATCTGACTGATAAACAATTTTCACTGCCTCGTTCTCCACCCTTAACATTAAGCACCAGCACGGGAAATATTTCTGTTACGTCCATCAAAAGTAGCTCGCGAAGTCCAAGTGGCGGGCAATTGTAAAAGACGTAGTGCCTTTGCGAGATAATTTACAGATTCACCTAAAAAAACTAAAATTTATTACCGAAAGGTAAAAGTAACTTCTTTAATTTATCCAAATTTAAATTTCTGCTTCTCATTTTTATTGTCTTTCTTCTATCTTTTTTCACTGTTAAATCCTTATCATTATAAATATCTGTTAAAAATCGGATCGCATTTGGTGACTGCAACTATGGCGGGAAAATATATATTTATATGCGAGTTCTGGAGTTTAATGACCTTTATTTCTTAATGAAAAAGTGCCTTATTATATTATTCGTAAGTCTTGAATAACGTAGTTCGGTTGTGAGAGAAAATTGTAGTTTTTAGTTATATGTCACAAGAGAAATTTCACAAACACTCCGTCCGAAAAGAGTATTACCATTGTAGTGTTATTGTACGTAGGTTAAATCGGTAACCGTTCTAATTATGCTTGAATAAGGTTAGGCGGCAATATATTGGTTTAACGGTAAACCTTTAAAAGTAAACTTAAGTCTATAGAACGCCTTTAAACTTTAATTTGGTTTGGGTTAAAGGGAAATACTAGATTACCTAGTATAAAATGTACACCTCGATCTATTACCAATTCCAAGTAGACTTTATTGATTTGAGATTTAGAATACCACTGTAGCGTGGTTGTACCGAACAGTCTTCCAAACGCAATGTTGCCAACATTGACTTAGTTTTTGAGAATTTTTCAATGAATTTTTGAATGTACTTAATTATTTAAGGCGTTATGTACTTTATAGAACTTTCACGTTCACTATCACTGGATAATGAAATTTCAGAAGATAATTCTGACACCAAATTTACGAAATTCTTAACAATATTGTACATTATCTTTTGACTTTATAAAATTTATTCCACACATGTTATTTGAAAATAATTATTATTATTGTAAAACATTTCTTTTGATACTACACACTACTACTATAACACTGAAATCGAAAGACGACTACCAGAATTATATCTATTTTAAAATACTTTTAATTTGAATTCTTTCGACATTCTGATGATAGTGAAAATGGTTAGTTCTTATAGTTATGTGATCATGTTTTGTTAAGTAAAAGTTTTTATATAGTTATGTTCATCGCGTTATTAACACTTATTAATCACAATTATACAAATCGTATTTTAATATTGTATTATATTATGAAATAAATACAAATTATAATGTTCGTTTGTCTTTTATTTTTTATTTGAAGTGTTTGGGCAAATGTTGAGGCTCTGCTTTATGGTCCAAATACATCCATTTAAGTTTTATATAGAAAAACCATTGATGTTTTTGTACTAGCGGTTGTGAGAGATTGACCCAACCAAATATACTTTTTATTATATACTGCTCAAAACAATTAGCGGAAAAAGATTTTTCTCCTTTCTATTGCTTAAACTAAAATTAGATTTAAATTAACTTGTACGCTATTTTTTACCTTGTTAATTACTACAATTAATAAAAAAAATCAATTTGTATTTTTTTTATTAAAAAAAATTAAAATGTGCATTGTAGACGAAAAACTAATTGGTGATAAAAAAGGTCCATCAAAGAAATATTCTTATATCGTTTGAATATTCGTCTTTAGTGACTTTCAGTAACGTGTGCCCATGAGCCCTAATGCTTCGTATGATCCTCCGAATATCTTCTTGTGGAATTCGCTCCCATTCTTCAATCAACGCTTCAGTGAGCTGCTGCAGTGTTTGAGGTGCAATCGGACGCTTCCGGATGCGCCTGTCAAGCAAGTCCCAAATGTGTTCAATTAGATTTAGGTCAGGGCTCATGGAAGGCCACTCCATTACACGAATTTCCTGCTGTCGTAAGTAATCTGACGTGAAGGCTGCAGTATGCGGCCTGCAAAAATCTTGTTCCGCTAATTGTTTTGAGCAGTATATAAGTATAAAAACATCTCGTCGAACAATTCAAAGCGAAAAAAAAACAAGTTCAGAATAAATTAATTTTATTCAACGCACGTTATATTCTTACATAAACTATATCGAAAAAGTTAAAATAGAAAACATTACATACTTGGAAAGGCCACCATTTAATAGAAAACGTGAATGATTAAAATAATTCCTTTTTAATCTTATTACATATTAACTTCCGATTATCAAATTTCTCTAAAAAGGAAAAATGTCTTAACACTTAACTTTCCTTAAAACAATATTGCTTTAAATTTACAATTGGTGTTATTGAGCATCGGCTTGGAAGCCATTATCGTGGCTATTGACAGATGACAATACGATGTCGGTAGGATTGAGGGAGACATCACTATTCTCCCATGACGTCTTCATACTGTTTCCGGAAGCAATCTCCCACTGGGAAGAAGTCCCAGCATCTTTGCGTGTACATGTTCCATACGAATGTTTCTTGACCTGAAATAAATTAATTTTAGATAATTTTATCACATTAAGATATATATATATATAATATGTAAGTATAATATGTATATATGTATTTTTTTTAATAAGAGGGGCAAATAAGCATACGGGACGCCCATTATAGTGGGTACGTTGCTGGCCTTTCAAGAAGGAAGTCATGCAGACGAGAGAGATGTGTTTGTCATCGTAAATAATTAAAAGCAGGGACAATCAAGCTTGTAAAAGTTAAGAGGCATTTTAGTCTCAGCATAAATACAAATCCTAAAATATACTAAAACTGGTTTAGCGGTTTCAGTACGTGGTTTACATACCTGTATATTCAGTGTCGGGTTTGTTGATGAGATGCATCAAGAAGAACATGTAATTTGCGAGATTGTGCTCCCGTTGCACGTGTGTGTCGAAACCGTGCGGCACCTGTCATGTCAAATTATTGTCTATGATTTTAGGTATTACTTGGCTGAAAGAAAAATCTGGGAAAAATAGTTATTCTTTAGGTCAATATAGGTGTATACTAGAAAAACTGTCAATTTAAACATTTTTGTCTAATATTGTCTATCTAGATAAAATCTAAAAGCATAAAACAGTATTATAATTAACAAGGAGGTTAACCTTAGTTTTGCATCTATTTTCTATCTATGTGTGCAAATAATATTCGTATGGTAAATGAATTGTAAGGGAATTGACATGTTTATGATCTATTATCACCTACTTGTTTACACAGATTATATCAAATACACAGAAATTCTACTCTATGCCTCATTGCCGCTCAATCATCAATGAGATAGAGGTCGCGAGTAGAGAACTTTAGACATACTTGGAAATAATGGAGCTAATCTTAGGTAATTACTTATATCGGAATGATGGCGTTTATCTGAAACCATTCCAGTTTATTGGATGGAAAGGCCATCAAATACTACATAGACTATATATTCCCGAAACAAAATGTAGATTTTTTTTGGAATCAAAGTTGGATGACAGATTTTGGGTTGTCTTAATAACTATTGCCAAAGCCTGACCTTATCAAAGTAGTCCTTATTGATGCCACAAATGAAGCAGTTGGACTCCATGTCTTCTTTGACTGACTCCAGTTGGTCACGGAGCTCTCCGAACGCATCAATGATCAAACCTGAAAGATTGTTTTATAGTAATAAATTCATGTATTCCATCAAAAAAGGTTAATACCACTTTAATTAATAATACGATCCTAAAAATGTATTAAAAAAAGTAAATTAAAAAATGTTTGTCTGTAAAGTTAGTTTACGGACGAGAGTTTAACGTGACAACATCATAACAAAACATGATTGCATACTAACACTTACATCATTACAGAGAGATAGATGTGGCGCAATTGTACAATGAGCGTAGCGGTACAATGAGCATAACGGGACAATGAGCGTAACGGGCCAATGTGTCATGATTTTTCGTGCGTGTGTCGTTGTCACATTAGAAATATGTGCTTTTACAAGCACAGTCGTACCGTGAAATGTACATAATATATCTTAAGTACTAAAATAAAAAAAACTAATCGCGTCAGTATTAAAAGATTATTTAATAACGCTGTATGCTAAAACACCAATTTAGATGAACATACTCTTCTTAGTGGTTAGAAATTCTACTAAGAGAATATAAACTATTTAAAACTCACCCTGAAGGATAGCCAGCAGGATAATGATGACGAAGAAGAAGAAAGATATGTCGAAGATGATGCGGTACACCTCCGAATCGTCTCCATCAGGAGGTTCGAGCTCGTCCCCGATACCTCCTCCTGCACGTACGCCTTTGTATAGGTTGAACACGAAGCACTGAAATTACACATAGTAATTATATGCGATATATATGTTCAATAATCTACCATTGTAAGAGAAGCTTATTAAAAATAAAACTGAGTTGTATGTATGTCTAGGTAGTCATCGATATATCCACTAAAAGTATAAAATGTTTACAAATATACATTTTGGAATTTTATTATTTTAAATTATAAAACTTACAGAAAGCATGTCATGGCAATTCCTGTTGATTTCGTCATCCTCTTCTTGAACGTAGAATTTGCGGAAGAAGTTGAACGCTATCACCGTGTAGATGTATACTATGATTGTTAACAGCATCACAGTTAACACCAACTGCAACAAAGTTAAATAAAAACAGTGTTAAGAAAATTATTGAGTTGGCTACCTAAACCTTTAACCGTGTGTTGAACCTAATGTTAATATGGCATCAGAAACCAATATGGAAGACGTGTTCCAACCCACGCTGGATGGCAAAGTAAAATTAAAATAAAAAAAAACGAGATAAATAAGTGAAGTCAAAGGTAGTCTAACTATATGTTATCTATATATATAATACCCCACTTTAACTTCGGTCAAAGACGCGAATCGAAAGAATACGGTGGCTGTTTTAGTCATTTGAAATCGGCAATACTTTTTCAGATATTTCTTCTAGATTTTTTTTATTAAAGGTCTTTTCAGAGGAAAATGGTATGGACAATGTTTATTTTAGTGATGAGTCACACTTTCACCTCGAAGGGTACGTGAATCGTCAAAACCGTTACTGGTCATCAAGCAATACAAAACAAAAACATCAGAAAATATTATTCAGCCCCAAAGTTACTGCACTAATATATTATAATTATAATATTACAAAAACAATTTGTTTTTTTTATAAATATTTAAAGTTTAAAATCGGCGCTGTGACACCCTTTATAATCTTAATAAGAAACGTTACCTGTTTTCCATTATGCGTGACGGACTGTAGAATGGTTCTTAGCGTCTTGAAACCGACGGCGACATCCAGCAAATGGGCGGCAAAGAAGAAGTTGTTGAAATTGCCCATCACGGAGAAACTGAAGTACCAGAGGGAGTAGAGGAACGAGTTGTCTGTGATAGTGACACCCGCCTTCCACACTTGGTAGCGCCAGTCGATGTTAACGATGCTGAAATTAAATAAAATACTTTTTAAATATTCAATAGGCGTACACGTCAGAAAAAAATAATGAGTGTCTATTTATTTATCAATAAGAAAACATGACAGAGACATCCCAAATACATATGTATAAATATAGAAAGTTATAATTAAAGAAGTGTTCTTAAATTGTTTACAGATACGTTTTATACACACACACAACTAAAAATAACACTAAACAATAATAATATAATGGACACGAAAATTTAAACACAGCACGAGACAAAAAATTAAACAAAATCTAATTAAATGTTCTAATCGCGTTGGAACATAATATGAACCTCATCCAAAAAATAATCTGAATGGGTTTTTATAACATTATCAGTTTATTCACATTGTCTTGTTTCCGCTTGAACGTCAGATTTTTCTGAACAACAAGGAGCCCTTAGCACGAACTTTACTATAGTCGAGTGTCCGTATACGTGAAAACGATTCCTTACAATGAATAATTTACACGATTTTTATTCGAACAAGTATATGTGCTTTTGTTTAGTTCCAAATGTGCATATAAAGCGTTGCTCAAGGTTTTATTAAAAAAAAGTGTGCGTGTACTTATGTACGCGCGTAAGAAGTTATTCTCTGGCATTATTAAAAATAGTTTTTGATTGCATGCAAATAATTAATTACAATTAAATAATCAAAGACTGAAAAAGGAGTCATTATAGTCAATAAAGTTCAGTTTACATTTGAAAAATTAAATAAATAAATATTTATTATTATTCTCTTACATTAAGTGTAACATAAATTCTATTATTATTCGAATGTTGTTTTTAAATTATGTCCAATGCCGTAGCATCTTCCGTGGGCAACTTCATTCTGTTAATTTTGTGTCACGGTGCGCGCGCATCGTAAAATTTCACTCTCATCAATTTTTCAGAACGCGCCTAAAGAAGTATAACTTCAAAAATAAGATAATATTATTGTTAATAAATACTTACTAGTTCCATAGTCCTTTATTGCCTTCATCTTCTTGGGCCGAGAAAGAAGTCTTTTCCATTCCCAACATGTTGGATATGGAGTCAAAGTCGTAGGTCTCAGAATACTTGGCCCGGACTTTCTTCTTTATAAACTTGTCCCAATAGTTCACCGGGAATGATCTGAAAGATGTCTTTATTTGTAAAAAATAAACGTTACACTTATATTGATTCAGTGTAACTCGTCCAGTCTGAATTATAAAGAAAGAGAACACAATGGTAGGAAACTTAAGATTTTAGAAGTCTATCCACTCATTTCGGTAGATTTTACTCCTTTAGATTAAAAGTTTTCAAACCCGACTTATGTGACCTTATATTAGTTACGTTATATATTAGGTTACATATATAACGGGTGTTTTTGTAGAGGTATAGAACTTAAGTTGGCATTACTTTTCAAGATTTAACAGCTGTCAAATGAATTGAAGTTTGGTTTGGCAATTCATCATGATATAAGGGAGCGTTCAAGTATAACGTCACGCAATTATTGGAGATAATTGACCCACCCATGTAACGCATCGTAACGTTTTTCTGAACCCAAGTATAGTAACGTTTTACAAAAGGACCCCCCCCCCAAATACGTTACGTAATACTTGAACGCTCCCTAAGTAGTAATAAAAAGCACAACCCAAAAATGAACAATCATCTTACACTTGTAGCTAATAAATTGTGAACGTAATTTTTGGCAGTAATAAGTTAGCCTTTAGTTTTTCATACATTCACAAATTATAATATAACATTTTCCTTTCCGAAAATATACAATAAGTCGACATCACTTATATACTTATCTATTATATACTTTATAGGTAAGAACCCATAAATAACTCAAGTTACAGTTTTAGTTCAGCATCGCAACCCCTAATTTATGTTATAAGCTCTTGTGTTAAACGATTGAAGACAGTTGACACTTAGCTTCAAACAAAGTTTTATTTATTTGAACATCCCCCCAACAACTGCCACCGAACTTAACACCCGTTATGTTTAACATAACAACCGAGATCATCAAGAACGTATAAAGAATCTAGCCGTAATTGGTTTTAAAACAAGTTAACACTTAAGTATTGGGTAAGAGCTCCAATATATATTTTGACTAACTTGGCAGAAATAACAAGTTTGTCCCAATGGCTCTTGAGGTCGTCATCTTCCGGTTGTTCAGCGATGTAGAGACCGTCAAACTCCAGGCGACGAGCGATGTCCTTTTCACGTTTGAATATGGCAAGAGGCACCTGGAACGAGTATTTTAATATTCATAAATGGAATCCCTCAAGGCAACACATCAAATCAATTTCCATAAGAATCTATACCCCCTAGTTTTAAAAGAGTACCGAGAGTTTTTTACGCCGGCTTTTTCTCTCGGACTACACCCTCTGTCTTCTTTGCCGATGAGTAGGGATGCCTACAAATTGAAATTTAATGACGTGGAATAAGTGATACATGTATCTTATGTTCTATAATGAACATATTTTATTTTATTTTTATTTAGTAAGTTATATGGATAGTGTACAGTTCCCCCAATCAAATGGGAGGATCCTCAACCAGTTTAACCACTGGCTGGTGGCTAAGGTAGAAAAGGTTTTAATAAAGCCGCGTTCGGAATAACTCTGTTAGCGCGATTCAGAGTATGACGTTGTCGCAATTTGTAGTTCAAATTGTAGGTGGCGCTTTTTTTTAATGTAATAGGAGGCAAACGGGCAGAAGGCTCATCTGATGTTAAGTAATACCGCCGCCCATGGACACTCGTACTGCCAGAAGGCTCGTAAGTGCGTTACTGGCCTTTTATGAATTGGTACGCTCTTTCTTGAAGGACCCTAAGTCGAACTGGTTTGCGCAGGAAAAACTGCCTTAAGAAACGCTCAGTTGTGGAATGACGGACGTCGAGGTGAAACGGATGGTATTTTCTATTCTGCCTTGACGTCCAGTGATAAAACTCAGCTGCAGGTATTAGTCCGAACAACTCCTCTGAACACTGCATGGTAAATCCGGTAGAAGATGTAGAGCCACATCTCTACGCAACGCCAAGGTATGAAGCCGCACGAAAAGTGAGTGGTCACATTTAAAATAAAGACTTTTGGACATAAAAATGTATACTCATTCTATGTATGGTGTTTCATTTATCCCAAAGAATAAATAATAACCTTTACATTAATATAACTGCTTTAATAATTTATAATGAGTTCGATAGACATCAACGTTAATTTAAAGAGTTTTCAGTATAATAGAAATTAAATCACATACCTTCAGATGATAATATCCAATGAGAATAGCAAGCGATACGATAGAGTGAAGAGCAGCAGCCATCTTGATAACGTGTTCCATATAGAAGAAGTCTTCGTCTATCCGCACCACTTCTAGGCTATCATCGTCCTCACTTTCACCGCTGCCTGTAAACGAGAATATTACAATTATTAGAAAAGATCGTAACGTTGGTAGCTGGCCAAGAGATTGAATATTCATTTCGCGTACTTAGTGTGTAGTGTAGTTTTCGCGTAGTTAGTGTGTAGTGTAGTTTTCGCGTAGTTAGTTGTAGTGTAGTTTTCGCGTAGAAACAGTTCAGAAGTTTCGTAAATATGTTTTCTATTTAACATACCCTCTCCACTTCCCGAACCTTGGCCTGATCCAGATCCACTGATGATGTCTCCGATACCAGAACCTTCTTTATCACTATCCGGGATCGACACCTGAAAATATATATTTGTCTATAGTTAGATACCAGTCAATTGAAACGTTAGAACGTATAGTTAACAAAACGACAGATCGCCTCGCTTGATTGTGATTGGTCAATAGCATCTGGCACAATTTATTTAATTCAATTCCTACAATGTACAATGACGTCAGTTAAAACTATACCCCTTATTAAAAAAATCAGTTTAATTTCTAGACTTGCCTTATAGAAGAGCAACACAAAGTTGATGCAGAAGGCGAGCACCAGAGCGACGTACTTCAGGTTGTAGAAGTTTCTCGCGAGGAAGGATACGGCACGCTTCGTGTACTGGGAGAGGTCTACTTGGGACAGGGCCGACGGAGCGGGAACTTGTACTGCCTGGAGAGATTATGAAGAATAGAGAATGAAATTAGATATTTGCTGATCTTGTGTTGTTCTATTTTAATTATAATCTTCAATTCTATTCTAATTATTTCGATAAATATATTACTTAATATTTCTCTACAGACTATAGAAATACAGGAATGATACAATTGTTTATAAAGAAACACAATGGCGCTACAACCTTTTTAGGTCTGGGCCTCAAATTTCTGTATCTCTATATATGTTTCATGATCATTTGTCAATCTAGGTGTAAGTAGGTGATCAGACTGCCTGACACACGTTGACGCTCTAAGGCGAGCCGGTTTCCTCACGATTTTTTTCTTCACCGCTCGAGCAAATGTTAAATGCGCACATACAAATAAAGTCGATTGGTGCACAGTTGGGGATCGAACCTACAACCTCAGGGATGAGAGTCGCACGCTGAAGCCACTAGGCCAACACTGCTAAATATGTAGAACTATTTAAATTTCTCAAAAAAAATCATACCTTTTTAAATCGATAAATGTTCTCATATCCACGCTGCATGATCAAGTATGTTTAATTAAGTTTAATAATTAAATTGTTAGAGTTTTAGGTATTATACTTTATATATAAATATTTGTAGGTTAATAAAAGGATGTTCACCTTTTTGCTTTCAGCTTCAATGGCGGACATAGCAGCTTGTTGCGCTGCCTGAGCTTCAACACGTTCTTGGGCCTGTTTCTTTGCTTGTTCCCCACTGAAATATTTAAGCATTTTATAATTATATTGAAAAGTTGTTTTTTTTAAATAACAGAAATTTAAATGTTAACTTGCAAATAAAAATGAACAAACGAACATCAAACACAGGAAAATATATGGAAAGTATATTGGAAAAAAGGTTATTCCGAAGTTTATTTATTATTATTTACAGATTTTTATAGAGCAAACGGGCAGGAGGCTCTGATGTGAGGCTCATAGACAATCACAATGTCAGGATTGCGAGTGCGTTACCGGTCTTTTGAAGAAATGGTACGCTCTTTTCTTAAAGGTTGGTTCAGAAAAATTTAAGTGGGCAGCTGGTTCCACACAGTGGGGTTTTTTTATATACAGAACATATAAAAAAAACCCCACTGTGTGGAAACGGGGCGAGGGGGCTAGGGGCAAACGGGCGGTGCACGGTAAAATTGGCTTAAAAAAAGGCTCAGTTGTGGAACGACGGACGTCGAGGTGAAACGGGTGGAAGTTCGTAATCTATTTTATGCCTACACGTCCGATGATGAAAATTATTCACTACATTTGATTTAAGTTTGTGTCCATTTTCTTACCCGAGCAAATCGATGAGTGAAGGCGGTTGTTGTTCCTCAGTATGTTCAATACTCTCGTCTAGGGACACTTCTGCCTCCTCACCTGAAGATGGCGTCGAAGTGGTCGGTGACTCGTGTGGCTTAACTTGTATCCTAAAAAAAATATTACATTCGCATCACCATAATTAATTATTCAATGATTTTTAGTTTACAACTAAGTCTAAAAGTTTCGGAAAATATGAAGTAGGAGGAATGTTTGTCTTATAGTTTCATAGTTGGTCTTTGACATAGAGGACAAGTCAATTACTTAAGATGTCATGTGGAACATGCTGTAATGGTTGCAGCTCCTTACAAACGTTGTGTAAAAAAAAACATGGCGATTCAAAAGAGTGGCGGAGAGTTTATTGCCAGTTCTTCTCTTCCGTTCTACGGCCTTCATTTGAGAACTGGCACTAAATGTAAAGTTAGAGGCATTTTATATACATTTATATTTTTACGTTCATAAGTGTACATTGTGTTACCATTACATGATTTTTGCCTTTTGACTTATTGTAGACAGTAAGAAGTCCCAATTTAGTTCTGATTAGACAAACGATCGTGAACACATTGAGATTTATGCTGCAAATTTCCAAACGGACGAAATCTAGATAAAGAGGAATTTTAATGATAATAATAAAAACGATATAATAATAGGCTGTGATAATATTCATATATCGCTAGTCCCCACACTAGAGAGTCCCTGTGTTGTGAGTAACAAGATAACAATTAGTCAGTGGTACATGGGACATGCTAAAACAGTTTATTTTTAATTGTAATAGTTATTATAATATTTTTAATTTTGACGACTCATTGGTCTAGTGGTTAGTACCCCTGATTACGAATCCATGGGTCCCGGGTTCGATCCCCGGCTGAGACGAACATCGATGTGATGACATTTAGTGTTGTCTTTAGGTCTTGGGTGTTTAAATATGTATTTATATGTCTATCTATCTATAATATGTATGTATATCCGTTGCCTAGTACCCATAACACAAGCTTCACCAGCTTAGCATGGGACTAGGTCAATTGGTGTGAATTGTCTTTAAAAAAAAAAAATTGACGATTTTTCTTAGAAATTACTGACAAATTTCTGTCGTGTTACTTTTTCCCTTTTCATTCGGATTTCATAGTTTATTTGTCTTATATATGTTATATTTATTTTGTACTTACTGGCCATTATCCTCTTTAGTAATATCTAGACCGAAAGCAGAAACTTGCATTTGTCCTGTATCATCTGCCGCAGGCAATGCGGGTAGGTGGCGAGACGGACCTGGATATCAAACTTGATTTAAATACACAGTAGTAACAATATTTGTAATGAGATAATGGTAATGTGGTGTTTAGGATAGCTTTAGAAAATAATATAATCAAAATTTGGATACTCGTGTTGTCGATATTGTGATTTCTATAACAATATATTTTTTATTCAATTTATAAATTTTAGTTTCAATATAGGTACTAGTTTCAATACGCAGGTGCAATTATCATATTAATTTAATTAAACACACAACAATATAATATTAACGCAGCGAATTTTCCATTAGTTTTTATCATTGAATTTCGATTAGAAGCCAATGTTAGATAATTTTTGAAACTGTTAGATTTTGCGTTCTGCGTTATGATTTTTAAGCGTTCGGTCACCAATTTTATTTTTATTTTTACACCTAGCTTAATATCAGATTGACAAAAGACAATTTTTTTTTTAATTTTACATACCTATTTAATTAAAAATATATTTATTGGAAGTTACCTAAGCAAAACATCCGATAAAATTTCCCAAACTATTTATGAAAATGAAAATCTTTATCTTATCTTTATACATACTTCAAAAAACACTTTTATTTATGGAGTATAGACCACGCCAGACTCATTTAGTGACCGAACATAGCCAAGCAGTCACGCTAGTACCTTTGTCCCTTACTTTGTGTGATCAATCTGTGTTTAAACTGACCGATTTTCTCCTCCTCAGTAGGCTCTGGAGGGGGAGGTTCCTCTACATGAGGTCCACGCATCAAGCCGAGTAATACGCCGAATATATACCTAGATGTGAGAATATATAAATATATCTATTGAAATCGTAAATCAAGCATTATATTAAAATTACTAGACCACCAAGTGCTACGTAATGTTATTGCAGGACTATTCTAATAGATCAAAAAATTAAACTAAGTCAAATTCTTGTGTCAAATTCTTGTGTCAAATATTTGCTTACAAATTTAAAAGAATTAAAAAAAAGATCTGAGTCTTAGATACAGCCTAGTATATTGGGGGTGCTATTAAAATATACATAGCAGAGGCGAAGTAACGTGGTAAAAAAGGTCAATAATTAAGTAAAGCGATATGTGATGATACAAATGAGTAGTTGTACACATGAAACGAATTCTAGCTATTTCTTTACTATGACCAAACAAAAACGTAACGTACATATGAGAGATTTTAAAACAATGATTTAATATTCATGAATAATCTTTTATATAAATCGAAGCAAAATATAGGCTTGAGATAAAAATATTTCATAGAATATTTAGTGAACATTACCAATGACTGTGCATCGAGTTAAGCATGGAATGAAACACAATTTTGTATGAATATCTGTATATGGAATCGACTTTTATCAATTTTTTTCATAACTTTAACTAGAATCCCTATTCTCAATCCAAAACTATGTTATCAATTCATCATTGTAATTGATACTCAAGTAAGTGCAACGGCTTTATTGGGATGACCGTCACAACAAAACTGATAGAATATAACTTTCATATGTGCATCGTACAATTCACTTTACATAAAAGCCAAAATAAATTGACAAGTATACTTTTTCCAACGAATTTTCAACTGTATATATGTCAGAGATTAGGTTATTATAGAACACGGTGTAATTTGTTTGATTACAATGGCAACACCACGCAATATCATGGAGATCTTACAGGTTGTAAAGTGTCAATGTGTCAATTGTCAAAGTCAAGCTCTCAGTAGTGCGTAGAATCGGTCGTGAAGTGCTAGCGTTGCTTTCCGATCGGCGCCTGCGCCGGACGTGCGCACTGACTGTGTTTAAATATTAAGTAATAATGTCGGACGACGGCAGTGATACCAACTTTGTAATTATTAATCGCGTCGAATCTCCGACATATATACGGAAAGAGACTGAATTCTGTTAAAATTTAGACCATTTCGAAACCTTACCTTATAACAACAACAAATCCATATCCAATATAGTAGAACAGATAGAAGAAGAGTTTCAGGAAGCCAACCACGAGTTCCGCAGGTGGCATTTGTTGCATGTCCGCGATTTTGGCCTTTATGTTGGAGGGCGATAAGAACGAAAATGTTGCAGCTATCGCATCTTTAACTGATTGGTAGCCACGACGGAATGGGTCTTTGCCGGCTCTGAAAATATAATCAAGTTCAAGAATAAGATTTACCATAGTTCATAAAGAGTTGATTTACATTTAGGGACACCCTTTGCCAATATACCGGCTTCTTCCTTTTACCAAATTCAGCGAAGGGTTTGTCGAATAGTCAATCTCCAATGTACTAATCGGTTTGATTCTCTTTCTCTATGCAGAGACATTGCGTCTCTTTGCGTTTTCTATAAAGTTTAATCCGGTGAGTGTTCTGAAGAATTGTTTGGGTTGATCCCTTCTGCCTCTTTTCAACACCGTACGAGCCGTATGAGTTCTTAATTTCACCAACATCACCTTGATGGCTGGAAGTCTTCCACGGTCCGTTTCACAAGGCATTTTTGCGAACTAGCGAACTGTGGAATCGACTCCCGGTGGGGGTCTTCCCTCAGAGATACGACCTCCAAATGTTCAAAAATGGAGTATACTCCTCCCTCAAAGGCAACGCGGCAACGCACCCACTAAAAATTGGTGTCTATGGGCTGCGATGACTGCCCTTTTTGGGCGTCCCGCAAGCTACCCCCTTATTATATAAAAAAAGCTTAGTTAACAATAAAAAAGCAGACAAACCAAACCAGAAGAGCTCACCGTTCATCATCATCATCTCCCAAGTAAGTATACGCAGCCTCTCGATTCTTTGGTCCACTTGCGGATTCCTCTGAAGCAGCCATCAATCCCGAAGCATGAGTCATCTCAAAGATGGCATCTTCACAGAAATTGACGAACGCCTCCAACTTCTCCTTGTCACCGCCTTCTGTCACTATGCTGTAGAAGAACGCACGCTTCGATTCCTGCAAAAGAATTACGATGAACCTATTACAAAAGTACCTGTTTAATATGAAATAGATCGACTTTACACCATTTTGTGACGTCTTAGATGTTAATTTACGTTTTATAATGTTTATTAAAATTTAATTGAATAAAAAGTAAAATTTATATGCAAATAACCGTTTCCGTGACGTTAGACAGATGTCAACTATGATGCTATTATTATTTAAATTGAATACTTTAACATAATCTGTTAGCCTTGTCCCCGCAACTAAAGGACGCCAATTGAAGAGCGATATCTGACTGTGGCCGATCGGAGACCAAGGCTCGCTTTGGGTCACTGCGCCAGCGGAGTATTAGTAGTATAATCTACTATCTTCTTCTTTTAGTCTTTCCATTACTGGAAGTTGGCTGTCAGTATCTTGAAGCGTGTCTTGTCCTGTGCCAGATGCAGCAACTCTTCCGCAGTTGCAATACCCGTCCACTCCCTAACGTTGCGAAGCCATGGTTTCTTGATAATCTATTATAGTGTAGTACTATTTACCCTCAACCAACACTTACTATCCCAAAACTACTAAAACCATTGTATTAATATATACGTAATATACATAACAATTCGAACGGTGGTTTAGTAATTACAAAAGATAACTTTAAATTTATTAAACACTCGCATAGAATTTTGGTGTACCAACATCGAAAAAACGAGTTGTCATAAACTTTATTTTCAATATATTACCTTAATCTGCGGTTTCTCCCACTGTTCAATGTTGGATTCCTTGATTTCGAAGTAAACCCGCTCTATGCGTTTAGAACCACCCATTATCTCAATTCTTCCAAGGAAAGGCTCGAAGTAATTCAGAACTGATCCGGCCGTTTCCAGGAAACGAGCAAGCCTAAAATGAAATGTGGTTTAATACCTAATTCACTAATAACACTTGATTTTGCCAAATATTTTCGCATCAAAACAAATGTTTCTAAAAAAGGCGCTATTTTGGATTCTATTTCTATACAATATTACAAAAAAACATAACATTTATTCGCCAGAGTATTTAAATTTTAATTAATAAAGGTACAGAAATCACTAAAACACACTAAAGGGTGCCTTTACTAAAGGGTTACCTTAATGCCTGAAGGGCTACACCACATTAGAAATTTAAATTTATTATAAACTAAAGAGTTAGCTGGAAAAAAATTGCTGACCATTGAAGAGAGAGATGGGCTCTGTTATTGGACCATCATCACCAAAACAGCAATGATGGGGCTATTAGTGTTCTGCAATACTGACCTGGGTTCATTTGGCATGTGTTCTGATAGGTTAGTAAGAAGTACGGCCAAGTTGAATCCAATTTCTTTGGCAGGCTCGTGGAATCGATCGCAGAAGCCGATATAGTCGAGTTTACCGTCGTGGTTTGTCTCGCAACAAGCCAGAAGGAACTCTATCTCTTCCCTTTAAAATATATAATAGTAAGTTTTTAATTAATAGTTAAATTGTTAAGACGAAAAACAGACAGACAAACAGAAGTCTTTTATTTATCCAAGTAAATGTTTAGTAAAAGGTAAGAAATAATACTGGAGCAGTGGGCTAGTGTCATCAGCGCCTGACGTGGGTTCGAACCCCGGCTGTGGACCAATAGACTTTCTGTCTATGTGCGCATTTAACACTAGCTCATACGGCGAAACATAACATTTTGAGGAAACGGCATGCCTAAATCCAAAACACCAACTGCATGTGTCAGGCACAGGCGGCTAATCACCTATTTGAAAAAAAAACAAATGATCTCAAAACAGATAAAGAAATCTCAGACACAGACCTTAAAAGTTGGTAGGACCATTGGTTAAAAGTAGTAATTATTTGTGTTTTTTTTAATAAATTGATATTGCTTTGTTACAAACTAGACTCTTCAAAGTGAATAAAATAAATGCTTCCTATATAATTTTCTTCCAATGCTAAATTACCTATCCCACTGTACAGTATTTACCGTACCTCACAAACAATAGCCTCAAAAATATGTTTCTAAGAGACTTACGGACTATAACTCTTCTGCTGTTCCATCTTCTCCTTAAAGTCCTTTGGCAGAACCCAGCCATCATTATTAGCGTCAATCTCTTTGAAACTAGCGCTTGATGTCAGATCTTTCAGCTTCAGGAACATATCAAAGTATTTTAGAATCAGTTCCACGTTAGATGCCGACTCTACTAGAGTGTCCACCATCTGTTTACCAATTGTTCCTGCAATTCATAAAAAAATATTAAGAATGGAAAAGGAAGAAAAAAGAAGAAAATAATTATTAAACCAATTCGAGAAAAGTTCTTACCATTAACAACGTTCCCCTCCAGCATAGACAGCATCATGGTGATCATGTCTTTCTGAAGATTTAGCAGTTCTTTCAGCAGGTCTACTTGGGAAGAATGCTTGGACAACTTATCTTGCATATGAGAGAAAAGGAAAAGAAAACCACCGACTGCGTCCCATAACCTGTAACAATGCATTCAGATAAAAGTAGAATAACTCATTATTATATAAATTAATACTTATTATATTATATTTATGCTCTCAAACAACCTGTAAAAATGTGAATGTAAATACTTATGAAAATATGTCATAAAATATTTTTTAAATGTAATATGAGGCACACGGGCAGGAAGGAGGCTCATCGCCGATCATGGCCAAAAGGCTCGCAAGTGCGTTGCCGGCCTTTTAAGAATTGTTACGCTCTTTTCTTTCTTAGTCGAATTCGGAAATACTTCAGTGGATATCAATACAGTAAATTTTCTTTTTTATATGGCAATTATGCGCTAATATTATAAATAAAAGTCTTATTTATTAGTCCAAATCATTATTAGTTTGTTTTATCATTTAAGCTTAATATGTTATATTTCAGACACATATTTAAGTGTTAACTAAATATAATTTATATGGATCAAACTGGGAATGCAGAATGGGCGAAAATGTTTAATGTTATTCCCATAAGACAGTTCACAATCATGACAATTCATGAATATTGACTTCATTTTTGTATGAGAACGTACTCAAGTCTGAGAAGAATATTTGATACCTTTAATCAGTTGAAATAGCATTAGCAACCGGCTCTGTGACTCACTGAGTCTTGTTTTAAATAACTTGAAATTAATTCTTGACGAAATAATAGTAGAACTCGGAGTCTACGAAGAACCTCTGTCTATAAAGAAATGTCTCATAAAATTGTATCTGCCCCAGTCAAAGTACTTAATCACAAATCATCAAACCCTTCTTTTTTAATATAAATCGCACTTATTGTAACAATATATCTATACTAATATTATAAAGAGGAAAGATTTGATTTTTTGTCTGTTTGAAATGAATAGGCTCCGAAACTACTCTATCGATTTCAACAATTCTTTCACCGTTGGCAAGCTACACCAATATGAGTGACATAGGCTATGTTTCATTTTCAAAAAAATTAGGGATGCTTACTAAAACTTGAATAATCTAATCCAAGGTGGTGTAAAAAAATAAACTTCCTTCAATCGCGTGCGCTGTGAAAACTATTAATGATAGAAGAAAATGATGTATTTCAATTTTTCAGGACACATCACTATCTATAAAAAATGGCGCGACAACATGTTACGTCACAATAAGCGTATATAACAAAAATCTTAGCAACGCTTGGCCGAGTCTACTAGTATTGAAATAATTTTGAAGGAATCTCACCTGGAATGAGCTAACGCTTGCTGATTTTGCGTACAAGGTCCTTGAATGACTTCAGTGAGGGTGTTAAAGACTTGTGAAGCCACGCCAATAGCTTTGAAGAAATTCGCCTTTCCTGCTGGGTCTATTAGTTCCTGTGAATATTTGAGGCAGAATTAATTGTATATGTAGTAAGTGATGGTAATGAATAACAGTCTTTCGGAAATGTTTGAAAGACATGACCTGCACATAAAATCATGATCAAATATTATTTCTTTAAGACATATAATATATAAATATTTTTATACTAACTAGACATTTACTTTATGGACTGTTAGGCCATTGGCGTGCTTCAAAACGCCTAATGTGTACTAACTTTAAAATATGCTCTTTTATTTTTCTTATCTCCTAGTACATATTATTAAGTACTGTGACACTGATAAGTTCATTTTATGATTAACTAGCGACCCTCCCCGGCTTCGCACAGATGCAATGCTGATAATAAATTCAAAGTGCTATAGAGTATAGCAAGAACTGCGTCCCGCAATAATTAAATTTGTAATATCTTCGAAAATAGTCATTTAACACAAAATGTTGCTGTAAAAGGCCATATAGATCTATATAAAATCAACAATGTATTTAATTGGATAAGGATTAATACTATATTGGTTAAAATCGCTTCGAAAATTAGCCATTATTTGTCGTAAAAAGTAAATGACAAAAAATGTTATTTTGGGATATCCATAAGAGATAGACATATACTATCGGGGAGATTTCTATAGAACTTTTCAATGTGTATAATACTTAGTATATTATTTTGATAAATCATGTAGCGTTCACAATGTAAGCGGAAAACATTTAATTATTTACGATTTACGACATCACATTAGAAACCTCAAAAATAACAGTATTTCTCCATCCATATTTAATTGATGTTATTATACATATAAACCTTCCTCTTCAATCACTCTATCTATTAAAAAACCGCATCAAAATCCGTTACGTAGTTTTAAAGATCTAAGCATACATAGGGACAGAGAAAGTTTGTAGTGATAAATACAATATTTGAAATAACCTTGCTAGAGTAATGCCAGTAGAAGTCCATGATAGACTCCTGCAGCCTTAGTAGATAATCTACTGTGCATATAACCACGTTCACAGTAGTAGTGTTACCAGCCTGAGTTCGAAGGTAGTTCTGCCACTCTGCAAAAATATATTTAGAATAAGAAAAACAATAAATCAATGGCGCTACAACCTTTTTCGGTCTGGGGGCAGATTTCTGTATGTTTCATGATCATTTGTTAATCTAATAGGCAAGTAGGTGATCATCCTTCTGTACCTGACGCACGCCCTCGTCTTTTAGGGTTTAAGGTAAGCCGGTTTCCTAACGATGTTTTCCTTCACCGTTCGAGCGAATGTTAAATGCGCACGTAGAAAGAAAGTGCACAACCGGGGATCGAACCTACGACCTCAGGGATGAGAGTCGCACGCTGAAGCCACTAGCCCATCACTGCTCAATTTAGAATAGTGAATAAAATCAAATAATAAATAGCTGATAAAATTACACATATTAAACAAAAACTACTTAAGTGTATATACATTAAATTAACATTATTATAATGTGAAATGTCATTTAAGTTATAACTTACCCAAGTTGTGTCCTTCACAGGTAAGTTGTATGAACCTAAAGAGGGCGCATGTAAATTCTGCATCGTGCATATTTTTCTCACCCGCCGCGCCCTCTAAGCCTACACCCAGCCCTGAAATAATAAAATAGTATAAGACAATAAAATATATCCTTAAAACACTATCAAACATCCAATGTCACTAAATGAAGAAGATTTTAACACACACACAAATACACACCCACATTCTACACGCATTTCATCTCTTTATTGATTTGGCGTTTCGATTTTAAAATTATTTTGTATTATAGTTAGGCAAGCTGTAAAGTATTTTTAAATATATAAATTACTTGCAACGTGTTTTGTGAATGAGCAATTAGTAATTACAATTAACAAAATATACATTTTGTTAGCTATTAATATTTATTAAATTAATTTCTAAACATTTTTATGAAATTTTTAGGAATCTTGCTACAAGTGAGCATGTGCCATAGTTGCTCATTTGACTCGTTCGGTTGTTTACGAATAAACGTCGAAAATCTGCCCGAAGTGTCGAGTCGGAGTAGGGAATAAATTATAAAAGAAGATGTGACATGTGCACGGGCCTTTGTTTAACTTTGAAATTATACAGTTTAAGTAAAGTCAGTGAAATGAAAGAAGTGAATTATAGTGAATCAAGTCATTATTGGAGATTTTCAATTTCCCACCCTAAAAACTAGATCAACCAGCTCTTTTAATTTGAACTGGAAAGCTCTAGACTAATACTTTGATCGTCAAGGTACAACATAATTTAATTGTGCATTGCAAAATAGACTCTAATACAAAGAAATAAAGACGATAACACAATCATAATTCAAAGTAATAAAGAATCTTGTTAGTGTAATTTTAGCAGCTTCTTCAAGATTAATAAAATATTCATAAGCAGTAAATTAGACAAAACTATGTTATGTACCTTCAGCTTTAGTGTTCCGTTCGAAGGCATCCAAGTCAAGAACAGAACAGGAATTCATGAGTCCAGCTATTGATGTGAAGAAGCCCACATCCTTCTTATCTTTGAGGTGATTCAGCATACCCTGAGAGAAGAATTTTAAAATCTTATTTTTGTTTCCAGTACCAGTTTGTTTTAAATTGCAAAACTACCTTTGCCGTCAGAGTCGGGGCTTAGCGCTAATAATAATAACTGTCATTATGTCAAGAAAGTTTGTCACGGTATCAATATAAAAAGTGGCGTACAGTTTTTGCCGTTAAATATTTACTTTTAATTAGATCAAATTAGTATTTCCTTTTGAATCGATTAAAAAAAATGGTGACCTGTATGTTTCTGATACTCTATGGATTCGAAAATATTTGAGTATTTAGGCTTCTTTACGGTTAGAGGAATGTTGGCCTAGTGGCTTCAGCGTGCGACTCTCATCCCTGATATCGTGGGTTCGATCCCCGGCTGTGCATCGAATTTATTAGTAACTAAAGGCCACATCGAGATGATTAATTTTGATTTTAATACAGGTATATTCCATCTTAAGAAAACTGACCAAATTTTATCAAAATCGGTTTAATAGTTTTTGAGATATTCCACTCATTTCCGGAGGGACATGTAAAATATTAGATCTACAAGTAATTACAGTTGAAATGGATTTTAAGTCGATTTCTTTAAGATCATATATTTATTTTAATTTTGAAAAATACTACTAAAAAAGCTATATGCTATATATTAACACTTACCATCTGTATGTCAATGTTGCCCCCTCTCAAAATTGATATTCCCAATTGCAACGTCTTCATCACCATGTCACTGGGAACGCCCTTTGAAGCGGATATGTGTAGTAGGACCATTTCGGCTACTCCTCGGTTTGCTAAACGCGCTTGATGGAATAACAACTTCTGCTTTTCCATTTCTTGTTCCTATTACATCAAAATCATTTACTTTTTGTGTTTTTTAATCAATATAACTTACCAAATAAGTTATACATAATTTAAAATAATACATTTGAGAACACAACATTTATTATGATAGGATTGAAAACTGAAAAACAAGTTGACTACTGAGCGAGTAAATTTGTTTTCTTGATGACTTTAAAAAAATATGTTTGTTATGGTATCTAGTTAGGTTTAGTTAATATAAGAGAGCTCTAGAATAATTAAGAAAATTTTTGCTATAGGGATAAGAGTAAATACTAGTATATTGAATATTTTACATAATAAATTTAATTCGCAAAGTGACATTTTATTCCAAGAATTACATACCATGTATGTATCCATCGTCTTCTGCATGTAACATATCGTTATCAGTTAACATAATTTCAGAAATAAATATACATTATTATCAAGAAGTACAGAAGAAGTTTACGCGAGAACCTCACGGGTTCTCTTTCTCCTTATATCGATAAATACGAAATTACTACAATATTTACATAGCACAGTAATATAAAGACTGTCTCACGTTGAACATGAAAAGCACTTGAAGCGTGGTTAAAAATAGGTTAATTATATGCGAAAATATAACATTTTTAAATATTTAAGAAATATAAATAGCATTTCAACATTAGAATAAGTTAAAATCTACTATATAAAATTCTCGTGTCACAATGTTCGTTCCCATACTCCTCCGAAACGGCTGGACAGATTCTTATGAATTTTTTATGCATATTCAGTAAGTCTGAGAATCGGCTACTATCTACGTTACCTCTACGTAACCTCTAAGTACCTACCCCTAAAAAAATCTTTATTTTTTTTGCTTTTATTTTTTTCTGATACAGCATATAAAAATATATACAACCCCTAATTCTCACCCCTCTAAGATCCACCCCATTTTTTTATTTGTTATTTATATTAACTTATAACTTGAACTCTGATGTTTATATAGAGAAAAATCACAGAAAAACCTAAAAAGTTTTCATTCCGGAAAACTGAACAGTCTTTGGGGTACCATAGCAAAATGTTCCATGTTCGTTTGTACTATCACATTAAGGAGAAACGAAGTTCGCGGGGGCAGCTAATGATTATGTAAAAGTATCTTTATAGTACGACTTACATGAATACTGGACTTTCCCTCGTCTTCTCCTTCGGGTTCCCCTCCCCCCTCCTCCTCTTCTCCCCCTTCTTCTTCTTCCTCTCCACAGGACTTTGCGATAATGTGCGCGTAAGACATATATAGGGGATCCTCCTAAAACGCGTATTTTCGGTTAAAGTCGTAATTTCTTACAGAAATGTAATATTTATAGAAAGTTATACGAAAATAATAATAATAAAATATTCAATAAACATTTGAGGCTTGTGGTATGTTTGTAATCATGTTATATGTTATATATTTATTACAATTTTATATTAAAGTGTAGATAACAACTCTTGTTCACGATTCATTCGATTTATTTTCTATTTTGAAATAGCTAATTTAGAATAAGGTAATTTATTAATACAAGTAGTGAATATCAGAAATGATCATGAATTCATACGATTTGATAATTAAAATCAACGAATGATAACTCTGGTCTCTGACGCTACCAGAATAAAATCAACTAGCGTTTTCAAGGGAAAACTTTTGACAATTTTAAGTTGAATTTCGTGGTAGGCAATAAAAATAATTATATCTGTAAATCGGTAGAGTTTGTGCGAAAAGAGAAGTGTCATATAAGATAGATTACTTTTTTAATTACGTTAATAAAAAATAGTTTATTTATTTAATTATTAGTAATCTTACACCTAACATACATATTATAAAACAAAACACTTAGACAATATAGAAACCCAAAACAGATATACATAGATAAACAATATATATGAAATAGAAAACAAGTAAGTACATTAATAGACAAAAATATATATAAAATCGAAAGAAAACTGAAATTTAACATTTAAAACAACTAATATTACTTAATATTTCAAAGTAAAAACCACATAGAAATATATGTATTAGTAGTAATTTATAGGATGTACTGTGTACATAATATAATTCAAGTTATATTAGTAAACAGAACCGCCACGGCTCTCTTACTACTCTCTCTTACTCACCTGTAAAGCCCCGGAGCGCTCAGTCATAGCCCCGCGACAGAAAGTTGTAACGAGTTGAGTAAGGGGATCCGGTTTCCCCTCTTCTTCCACAACATCACTCTTCTTTAATTCAGCATCTTCAAACGTTTGCTGCAACATAGTTTATGTTCAAGTTTTCTTCAATTCACAAAGATATATTTGTTAGTCAGTTTCGTATCGTCCTGGCTAAATATCTGAGTTAATAGAAACTGTTTTACTATTAATTAAAGTAACAAACAAGAAAACATTGGGTGATTCCAAATAGTACGAAATTTTATACTTCTTTTTCTTTCTAAAAAATCTTATTGAATTAACCAAACACAGAGTAATATTTATGATAGCATGAAATTTTGCATTGAATTGTGGTTTAAATAAATTTGTTTTTACCGTTAAATCTTCGATCATGACTTCTTGTCCGATATTCTCTTCTTCTAACCAAAGTTCATAATAAGTTCTAGCGAAGATATTACATGCCCTGTGCCTGTAATTCAAACAAATTTAAGCAATTTATAAGTATTTGAGGCAACATGTATACTTTAGAAAAGTTATACAGAAATATGTTTTTAAATAATGGTTTAATTTTTCATAGCATAGCAAGTTAGTCCACAGTACCAATGGTATCTTCTGGTCTTTGCAACTCCTCCAAAGAACCTCTCACAAACCTCGGATGCAGACTATCCTTAGACAACTGTTTGTGATGATCACTATAGGAAGATCTACCTTCCATTTTACATCATCACGTGACCAACGTTGGTCTTATAGCGATAAAAACTTAATGGTTATCATAATAATCATTAAAATCTTCGTACCTACTAATTTTATAGAGATGTATAGATCTCAAGCACGCTATGGCAGCTCTTTTTCTCGCAGCACAGAGCACTCTCTTCCAAATGTCAGTAGCAGGTTTAGGCTTTGTCGCCTGTCCACGCAGCGTGCAATACACTCATGCGGGTTAGTGCTAAGTTGTAAAATAATTGTTACTAAAGCAATGGTATAACAATACACTCGTAAAGAAATAATAAATAAAAGGGTGCGTGTACTTATGTACGCGCGTAAGAAGTTATACTTCTTTGGCATTATTAAAAATAGTTTTTGATTGCATGCAAATGATTAATTACAATTAAATAATCAAAGACTGGAAAAGGAGTTATTATAGTCAATAAAGTTCAGTTTACATTTGAAAAATTAAATAAATAAATATTTATTATTATTCTCTTACATTAAGTATAACATAAGTTCTATTATTATTCGAATGTTATTTTTAAATTATGTCCAATGCCGTAGCATCTTCCGTGGGCAACTTCATTCTGTTAATTTTGTGTAACGGTGCGTGCGCATCGTAAAATTTCACTCTCATCAATTTTTCATAATGCGCCTAAAGAAGTATAACTTCAAAAAAAATTATATCACTCTTGCAGTACTATTAATTCAAATCGCATTAGGATAAGATTTAGAAACGAAACACAGTCTCACTTGCGTACGTCTAAAATGTATTGGATTTTGACATTCGGGAGTAGTAATACATTATCGAATCTCGTCTTAAAACGATATCGCAAATACGAATCTTACAAAGATTTGTCATACAAACCTATTTTATTGAAGTCTTAAATGTTTGAACATTCACTAAATGTACACAATATTGTAGAAGAAATTGGTAATTTAATATATATGCAATATTGTAGAAGAAATTGGTAATTTAATAAATTATAGATGCTCTTCACTTAATAATTAGTAGCAGTAATTACACTCTCACACAAACAACAAAAAGGGATTTTTTGAGACAGTTAATTAAGGATAAGTAGTAGAAAAACGTAGAAGAAATTACAACATTAGAGAGGGAGTAGAGAACACCACACACTAATAACCTTGGCAAGGAATGAAGTGAAGTTTGCCGGAAACAGGCGATGACTGCGCGTTTACGTTGTATGGAGACAACAGAACGATAAACGTTCTTACTCATTTGTTGGGGATGGTCGATCTATAGTTTAATAAACAATAATTCATGAAAAAAAGAAGCACTGGTAATCTAGTAGTGTACTGCAGAAATCGTGTTTTGGGACTGTATTTTTCCAGTATAGAAAATGTACATACGATCATGACACTTGATCAAAAATAATTTTAGGTATTTTGTCACCTTGAATTGTTAAGTAAAACGCACGCTTGCAGGTAAAGTAACTTATATATGTCACCGTAAATTTGTAAACACCGTTAGATTGTTATCTATCTCGAGAGATTGTAAACTGTCGAAAGATTGTGAACTCCACGTACTGCTTACAATTTAACGTATATCGTGGTAGATGTCTATCGATGTGGTCTATCGAAGTGTAAGCAGTACGCTGAGGTTTACAATATTACGACAGTTTATAATCTCGCGAGATAGATTCAATCTGACGGTATTTACAATTTTACGTTACCATATATATATTCTTTATCAAGTTCCCAGAATAATTGACTAAGGGTGGTAGGCACAAAGACTGACTATGTACTTGTATAAAAAACACAGGAAGGTTCTTTGAGGTTGTGGGACTCACGTTCAATCACTCACCATATGCAGGCCAAACAACACTTTACTCATAGCCACAATCCTCTCCACGGTGTCATCTATTATCTTGGCTTTATTTTCTGAAGTTTCTACGGTGATCGCTGTCTTACTCTTGGACCCGAGCTTGCTGTACAAATAATGTTGCCAGGACATTTCATCCGCCGGGTCAATTTTGTCCGGCAATGTTAGCTGCGTCTTCGCGAATTCTGCCACATCTTGTTCTGACATTTTCTGTAAAAATGTAATACAATTTAAGAAGGTTATGACTTTAATACGTGTCTGAATATTAAAATAAATCATTTATAAAGGTATTAGTAGAACAGTATTGGCCTAGTGGATTCAGCGTGCGACTCTCATACCTGAGGTCGTAGGCTCGTTACCCGGCTGTGCGCCAATGGGCTTACTTTCTATGTGCGCATTTAACATTTGCTAGAACGGTGAAGGAAAACATCGTGAGGAAACCGACATGTCTTAGAACCAAAAAGTCGACGGCGTGTGTCAGGCACTGGAGGCTGATCACCTACTCGCCTATTAGATTTAAAAATGATCATGAAACAGATTCAGAAATCTGAGGCCAAGACCTGAAGAGGTTGTAGCGCCACTGATTTTTTATATTTTTTATTAGTAGTATAGTGTATGATAGCCGAGTGAAAGATACTATAATTTTATCATACGACACCTTTTTTGACATATTTGACATAATATATGATTGGACAATTTCTAATTGCACAATATTGTACACCAAAATGTTCATTAAAACATTTGTTATAACAAATTTGATCAGTTATTAAAATGCTTACCTTCAAAAACCTGTCCTTGCAATGCTGCACCAACTCTTGTTCTCTACCCGCAAAGAGGTTCAGACCAACCGGTAGAAGTCTCTTCAGACAGGCCACCATTAAAGAGGCTTGAACTTCCTTGTCTTTGTCTCTCTTCTTATCGCGATGCTTTTTCTTTTTCTGTAGTTCGTAATAAAACATGTTACTAAAGAGTTCAAGGATTTTATTAATATTGATAAAAGCCTTGAACTCTTTAATAAGGTGTTTTATAAAAATATTAATTATTCGTTGAGACTGAATTAAGCAGAATGTAACATACACACATAAATTTTATTCTCGAGATGCTATATTTAAATAATTGGGAAAGATGTTTTAACATTATATTTACTATTTTAATGGGATTTTCAATAAAATATAATAATTAATAGTTAATAAACTACAACAAGAAAAACCAAGAAAAGGTAGAAATACTATGTACATGATGCAAGACATAAGAATTCTGAAATAATGCTTCAAGAGTATTAGTAACATATCAAAAATATATCTAATATATAGTTCTAGTATAAAATACTTTAAAATGCGATATTATTTTTCATTCAACTATATTCGTGAACATAAACATAATAAGTATAACTAACTACTCTACAATAAACGTGTTAAATAGAAATCAGTCTAAGATATTTTTTTCGGTTTAAAAACATATTTAAAAAAATGTAATAAAAAACATCAGACAATTAGTAAAACTATAGATATGAACTACTGGTTTCTAAGCACATTACTTTTTGCAATAAGAAGAGCACACGCGGACCAAATAAAGGATAGAGAAAGAGACAAACACAAAAGGAACAAAAAAGAAATACCTTTCCACCACCCTGTTGAGTTCCATCCACAACGGTGGTCACTCTTCTAGTCGCAGTAGGCATTATCAACACCTATGTACCAAAAAGTGCTTAAAATTAAAAGGCTACAGTCAAACTATTTTGGCCTTTAAAGAAAAGAAATAAAGAACATAATTGTATAACATATAGATGTTTCAAAAAACTTTTTTTGGGTTTACCATGTTGTCGATTTCGTTAGCTGATATGAAGTTTTGCTCCTCCTTGAGGAAGTACTGGCTCTTGGACCAAATGTTGAATATTTCTGCAACATGGTTGTAGAGTTCTTCGGCCTCTGTTACAAGAAAAGCAATAATTTCAATACTGTTCACCCTTTCAGACTTAGTAAATAGAGCATGATTTTTTATTTTGTAAGTACACAAGTAAAAGTTTCCCTAAAAAAAATTACCAATAGCCCTGTACAAATTTTTTGGACACTGGACTTATACATATAAAAAGAAGTGAACGGCAAATATAACGAAGAAAACGGACGCATAATTACTACAATAAACTACAAGCTACAGATATTTTTATAAATTAGTCCCTATTATGGACTAATTAAAAAAAAAATTACTTTACCTATAATTTTAATACACGTAAAAAAATAACAAAAAAATGTGTACACGTAAGAAGTGAAACATCTTTATTACTTTATTTTTCAAAAAATGATCTACTATATGCAACTTTAAAGAAATTGGTTAAATTAGATAAAGTTTAACAAAAGGCTTTTATTATCATAGACATGAATACAAATACAATTATTTCATTTTACCTTATTACTACTAAGATTATTACAGAATTTCATTAATTGTAATAGAATTATTACTATCATTGTTATCGTTATTATATTTTTGTTATTAATGGCTTCGAATCTCTTCGGATCAACCGTGGTAGGGACAAGAAAAAGATGGCGCGTAACCGAAAAACGTGACGATTTGCTACAAATTTCTCCGTCGATAAAGAAGTTTCACTTCAATAACAAATATTACACAAAATGCCCTAAAACTATTAAACAACAATATTTCTAAATATATTAATTGGTATCGTCGTCGTTAAGAGAATTAAATGTTTCAGTAATAAGTTAATGCGAGATCGAATTACGTCGGCGCGTTGTAAAAATACTCCTTCAAGTTTTTTTAAAGTCGGTTAAAACTAGAATACCTATAATATAATACTTAGAGAAAACTTCATAATGAAATTGTGATCATCAGTCAATTCACACCTGGTACATTATTCCTGAGCCAGTGATTCCTTTGCAAATCCACGTATTTGATGAGAAGGGGGTAGAAGGAGTAGATGTCCCTTACTAATAGCTGCCAGTCTTCTTGTATCTGCGACTCTACTTGCGATGTGTCGTCTGTTGATGACTGGGAATGAAATGGGTAAAATTAAATTTATTGTCGAATCTGTTTACAGAAAATAATTTTTTTAATTAATAGAAGAAATATAATTATAAATATGTCATACAATTGAAAAAAAATCAGTACATTAGAAAATATTATTTTCAAAGACCAGAATTATTATATAACTAACGAAGTCAACATCAAAACATCAGATTCATGGGATATATATATATAATATACTATATGTAATATATACTATGTATAATATATATACAATATATAATATATACTATATATATATCTTAATATATATAAATTACGTGTCACTATGTTTGTCCGCTATGGACTCCTAAACTACCGAACCGATATCAATCAAATTTGCACACCGTGTGCAGTTTGATATTTTCTTACAATAAACATTAAATACGTACTTTAATAAAACCTCGCAAGCTCTCCTCTTTATGGAACATATTATCCGTCCTCTTCCGCACACGTTCTGCCAATGGAAGGAACGACTCTCTCAACAATTCCTCAGATGAGTTTATTATAATCTGTTGCGTATACGTTGCAATACGGGTCATCCAGGGTGCGCTTTCATTGCCAATATTCTTCTTAATCAGCTTTAGGACGTTCTTCAGGAGCTGGTTCATGTGCTCTGCGGTTACCATGGTGACGTGGTTGCTGAAAAATCATTGTAATTAATAACGACAATATTTAGAAAGCAAATATGTAAGAGGAAATATACGGCACATAAAAGGCCGGCAGCGCGCTTGCGAGCCTTCTGGCAGTGTGAGTGTCCATAGGCGGCGTTATCACTTAAGACCAGGTGAGCCTCCTGCCCATTTACCTCCTGAAACATAACAACAATAAAAACACTTTGTGTCGAAGCGGTTTTTGAAGTTATACTTCTTTAGGCGCGTTATGAAAAATTGATGAGAGTGAAATTTGACGATGCGCGCGCACCGTGACACAAAATTAACAGAATGAAGTTGCCCACGGAAGATGCTACGGCATTGGACATAATTTAAAAACAACATTCGAATAATAGAATTTATGCTACACTTAATGTAAGAGAATAATAATAAATATTTATTTATTTAATTTTTCAAATGTAAACTGAACTTTATTGACTATAATGACTTCTTTTCCAGTCTTTGATTATTTAATTGTAATTAAATATTTGCATGCAATCAAAAACTATTTTTAATAATGCCACCTTTTTTTATTAGACCCTTAATTTAAAATTAGGTAAAGGTATTTATACAATATCGTCGATCTGCTATTACATAAATAAATGTAATCACTACAAGTAAACATTGATTTAATGTTATGTTTATAAAAAAATATTGTATATTATATTATCACTTTAGAAGTGTGTATAAAAAATTGTTAACTTTTATCATAAAACTATAATAGGGGCAACTTACCCGCCCGTCGGAGTTACATTATCTGGTCCCTGCGCCCACCAGAAAGGCAAATACGAGCACAGCAAAGGCAGTACCACATCAATGATATGAGGTGCTTCATTATACGTCTTGTCTGATTCCACGAAGTGATCGACTTCGTTCAGAATTGTTTCTAGAGTTGGCATTGATTGTTCCATTTTCGCCATTATGTCTGAAATGAAAAATAATTAGATATATAATGGGGTATTTCTATGTCTTCGGGTACTAATTCAACTTGTAGTCTTCTATATCGCTGGAAACATTATCATCATGCTCACAATATATATCGATAATAATAATAATAATAAATCGTTTATTTCTATGTACTAAAAAGGTAGGTTAAATAAAATCACACATTAAAAGGAATCGAAGTTCGCGGGGGCAGCTAGTACCTTATGTCATAATAATAAAAAGAACAGTTAATTATAATATACTTTACACAACTTGGTAACCAAATAGTTGGAAACTTTGGACAAGAGTACTGAATATAAATTAATTCCGAAGTACATTAAAATTTCTTTTTTTGTTCCTCACTAGAGTTGCCTGGAAGAGAAAAGGCCGCCCGTTGCATCCCTTATAATTTGTATGTTATTTGTTTTCCATTTAATGTAACGAAGTAGAAATTTAATACAATTCTTAAAAGGCCGGCAACGCACTCGGGACCCCTCTGGCATTGAGTGTCCATGGGCGGTGGTATCATTTAACATCAGGTGAGCCTCCTGCCCGTTTGCCCCCTGTTCTATAAAAAAAAAGTACAGTGGGGTTATTTTTAAATTAAATGTGTATCTGTAATTTTACGATACCTTGAGCTTCCAATGAATGATCAGCAATACGGTTGAGTAACGAGAATTGGTTGTGCTTGTTGAGATGCGGCTCCAGGAAGGCCACCGGGAATGTTGAACTAAATGCGCCGAGGCATGAACCCTTGTAAGTAAAATAAAGTTTATTAATAACTAGCAAACTCGGCGAACTCCGTTTCGCCACCAGATGGCTTCGTTTTATGTAACATTTCGTTTAGTGATTCCGCTTTTCTGTTGAAATTTTTCCTGAATTTTCTTTGCTATAAACCTCACGGAGCCCGAGACCTTTCCAACGAATGCAAAACCGTGGAAATCGGTTCGTGCGTTCTGGAGTTATAGCGTCAGGAAGGAAAACCCGACTTATTTTTATATAGTAGATTTATGTAATATTTTTCGCTATATCAATCAGATATTTAGCCAAATTGTCGTAAAAATGCTATAAATATTATGAAATAACTTACCAATGCAGGTTTGTGTCTCTCGATTTCCGTCTTAAGGTATTTTCTGTCGTGTGTCAGTGTTACATCCGTTCCCAACGTGTATAGCGAGCCCAACATTTTATAAGACGCTACTTGAATCTCGTCAACTATAAGATGATAAAACAATCTACTATAATAGTTATTAATAATTTATTATCCTAACTAAAGTAATGTGCTAAAATTTTAAGTTCGTGAAAGTAAGCAAATTTTAATTTAATTAAAAATCATTATTAATATGCCTAACAAAAGTTGTCGATTGTTCTTGTTTTGGGTCTAATATATGCTGGTATTGAAATAAAAATTAATTAGTGCAATCCACCGCCGGTGGTCAAACGCACGTTATTAGTGTTGAGATTATACGTTAACCACTAGCCTCAGACGGCCCTTATTTATTCAAAGTAATTTAGTAGTAGTAGTAAATTGGTGAGAAAACGACTACGTAAATATAAACGTAAAAAACATACCGAATCAATGCAATAAAATTTATAAAATTCAATAACAGTAAAAAACCAATTTCCTTTGTATTTTTACATTATGCATGGAAATTCAAATGTTGTTTTTTATTTCTAGATTACTCTTGTTGGTACTATTAAAACCTGTTTGGGTGAGTATTTTAGTTATACGCAGGATAGATTAATTTCTAAGTACTGTGATAATTTAAAATCTGTAAACTGACTTTGCGACACATTAATTGCTTAATTAACTAAAACTACTAAATTTATTGAATAATTTTAGATACTAAGTAAAGAAACAATTATAATAAGAACAAGCGAAGAACAGAAACAGAATGCATTTGTCGACGTATTGAAAAACATTACTTCCGCCAACCAGATATTACAAGATTTAATTAAAAACTACGAGCAACTGCAAAAAATTTACAAATCAGCCGACGATAGCTTTAATGATGAGAGCGAAAATGAACGTGGAAATTTTAAAGCACTATCGTCAGAGGACGATAGGCCTACTACAAAAGGTTATGGTATTACACAAATAATATATGTCGGCGAAACTGATGAAAGTACTGAAGAACAGTCACCCGGTAATAAAAATAATGGATCCAATATTATTGTTGTTGAGAGTGACAACACGGAAGAATTCAACGAAACGGACAAAGATTCTTCAGAAGACTATGACGAAACAGAAATCGTCTCCAATAAACCTCAACACATTAAAGAAAATACAACAACACCAACGCAAAAAGACCGCAAAAAATCTCATTTTAATATAGAAACATATAAAATAGATCCACATTCATACAGTAAAAACAAAACGCGGTTTAGCATAAAACATAAAGACGCAAAGAGGCATTTCGACCGTCCAATTTTAAGGCATAACGACGATAAAGCAATTAAACGCATCGTGTACGCTGAGGTTTTCTCTCCAGACAAGATTTGGCACGAAGTAGTACATAAACCTATAGAACTTAAAATTTATAAAGATCATTCAAATTTTAGAACTCCTAGTAACAAAAAGGCTATCTCTAGCATAAACACGAAAACGTTTGGCACAGAAAAGGACTTAAGTGATTCTCCTTCAGAATCAAATCCTGATGACGTAATAAAGAAAGAAGAGATTAAAAGTATGTTACTTAGAGAAGCCTATGGCAATGCTTGTGTACAAGTCACCGTTAGAAAATGCTATAAAGTAAGTAAAATAATAAAGTAGTGAAATGTAAGTACGATTATTACCCTTCCTTTTTATATTTTTATAAATTATTTATGTTCGTTCGTTTTAAAAAAAAAAACTTGTATTAGCAAAATTTTTGCCACTATGTTCAAGAGGGACTGGTGACTTGTAATAACAGGTTTTCCCAACCTTTTTCAAGCACCAGTCTCTCAGTATAATACATAGCTTTAAGCTTATTGTCAAGTTTATAATTATTATTAATTAAATAAATTATTATTATTAAAAAAATATTATTATTATTTATCTTGTAGGCTTTAAAGGCTGTGAGAAAATCTGTTTGTAAACTACGATTTAAGTGTAAAAATTCACTTAAGGGAAGTTTTATTGAAAATGCTAAAAAGGGATGTATTCGTGAATTTGTTAATGGAAAAAATAAACTAGACGACAAGGAAGCCCAGGAAATAATATTTGAAAGAACTATTAATAAGAGTGGTGGTATGCGTTTTACTATTCTAATATTATCTATTATTTGTAATTCATTCGTTCGGTTCCATGAAGGCGGTCATTAGATTTTTTTTTATAACTTTATTCAGATCCAAGTACACTTTTTTTTTTGTTATGGCTCTGGCACGGTTTGTGCATTAGCCAGCGTCAAGTATAAGATTTTTATAATTCGTGCTTTTTGCCTTAGAAATTCGACCATGTCCTCCATGTACGGTTTAGGCACTCGCCCGGTACCGCACAACCCTCCCAAAGACCGAGAACAAATCTAAATTAAATTAAAACTTGCCCTCGAACCGGGAATCGAACCCGGTACCCCTCACCTAGCTGCCACTTAATAAGACCGCTAGGCTATGAGGCCCCTCAAGTACACTTATGAACGTTAACCAGTTCGCAAGTCAAGGCCGTAGAGCGGGCAAGAAAGTCTCCGCCACTCTTTTTAATCGCCAAGTTTTGAGTCATATAAATTATTTGAACTGGAGCAAATCAATCCCAAGGATTAGGATCATTTAAATATCGTAAAATTTATAAAAAACTATTAAATTTTATTAATTACCATAAGTATATAAATACCATAAAGTTTAATTTCATTAATTTTATTCTTCTAGGCACAGATCTCTCGAAGTATATTGACTTATGTTTGCCTCATCTCAGATACGAAACCACCGTAAGTTGATATTGATAGGTTAGTCAATAGTTACACTTTCAATATAAAATTATTGTTCTTTCCAGAGTAAAGATTTTCTAAAGGGCACTAACGAGTTTAAAAACATAAACATTCTCCGGGATAAATTTGAAAAGGCATGTAAAAAACTGTCAGCGAAAAAGTGTGGCAAGGCATGCAAATTCGCGTATGACGCAGCTTGTTCAATACATTCGTGTGAAAAGTCATTGAAAAAAGGATTTAAGAAAGGTTGTAAGGCGGAATGTAAAACTGCATATAATCTTTACCAAGCATCGAGTGGCAGTGACGATGATTCTGAATCAGAAAGTGGTAGCGATTGAGATAAAGTATAAAAAAAATCCTTTACAAAAACTATGTTTAACTATTGCGTCTTACATATTGTCTTTTATGTAAATTATTTAAAATTACACATTAATACAATATCAAGACCACAGATACTTTTTAAACCTTTGTTTGTAATTTGATAATTTAATGATGACTTACGCAACAAATCCGCTCCATATTCGCAGTTAGCTAGATGATCGAACATCGCTGTCAATATTGGTAGCGTCACTCCATTGATGTAGCCCAAAGATGTCGATGTCTTGAGGTGGGTACCTCGGAGATGTGCATATTTACCCTGAAAACAGGAAGAAACAATCTAATATATAAAATTCTCGTGTCGCGGTGTTTGTAGTTAAACTCCTCCGAAACGGCTTGACCGATTCTCATGAAATTTTGTGTGCATATTGGGTATGTCTGAGAATCGGAAAACATCTATTTTTCATCCCCCTAAATGTTAAGGGTAGTCCACCCCTACATTATTATTATTTTTTAATTGTATTATGCTACAGCATTAAAAAATCCATCAACCCCTAATTTTCACCCCTCTACAATCAACCCCTATTTTTTATTATAAATGATATACATGGCAAAACGAAGTTTACCAGGTCAGCTAGTATATTTATATAATGTCAAAACCACTGGTAAAAAGTGTATATTGATAAGATGAACTAAATGTTTCATTACATTATCTAATGCTGTAAGAAATTAGAGTAATGAAAATGATAAATGTAGGGTACAAAAGTTGGCACAGCATTTATCATTACTATTCCTTTAACAAAGTCATTTAAGAACAAACCTCTTGTAAGTTGAATATAGTATGCCCCAAATCGTCAGCGAGATTATTGAAGAATGTCAACATGGAGGTCCTGATGAATTCCGGACAGTTCTTCACCAAGGATTTAGCATCAATGCCCTTCACAAGGACTTGTAGACAACGGACGGTTATACGTACATCCGGGCCGAACGCTGCTAACCTGAATACACAAACGTTTGGTTAAATAAGAAATTTCTATACTTTATAATACGTGTCTGAGTCAATCGAAAAAATTTTATTTAAAAATAAGAAAAAGATAAAAAATTGATTATCATGACATGTCTAAAGCTTAGGTTTCCTAGAAAAGCGGTGCCGCTAACTAACGGCCGTCATTTAACGGTTGTTAATAACAGCCGTCTTTACTTTTTAACATAATGCAAAAAATATCATTTTCGCTCGTCCAAGTCACGTTTCCACTCATTGTATTAATTAAATATGGGCACCGCTACACGCGATAAACGTTGAACTAGTGTTTATCACCACTATGACGGTCGTCATGCAAATGACAGCACCGCTATTTGACGTTACGGTGACACTCAACGTTCTCTAGGAAACCTACTGCGACGTTATTTATAGACAACGTATGGGTGACGTCACCCAACGCTACATTACGTCCGTTAGATAACGGCACCGCTTTTCTAGGATACCTAAGCTTAACACCGTACTGTGTTAAAGCGTCAGTATATGACCCCAAAAATTAAATCCCGTCGAAACAATACTTGTTTAGGATTGAACGGTACAAGGTCGCCTATAACTATTTACTCACAAGTATGTGTACACTTACAGGGTGGCCCAAAAGTCGTGGATCAAAGGTAAATGGATGAGGTCATCAGCATTTTGATATCGTATAACTTAATATTATCTTCAATACACTCAATAAACAACTATAAATAGCATGTCTAACGCAAGGACTCATCAGTACTAATCTAGTGGATATTATGAAAAAGATACAGTTGATTCTTCAGTGTTGATTTCTTCGAATTTTAATAAGAATTAGTAAAAAAAAGTCAATTTTCATATACAAACGCAAAATAATTTATAACTCTGCAGGGGTTGAGCTTAGGGACCTCCCGTAGAACAATTTTTTGCAGCTGATGACCTCATCTATCCCCTAGTTGCGTTTGATCCACAACTTTTTGGCCACCCAGTATACTATATTTTTCATTTGAAGAAATAGGCGTCAAGGGATTCGTGATTAACTCCAAACTTACCTAGATCGTAATAGACTGGCCAATTTACAGAACAAAGCAGCCACCATTTCCTTCTCTTTCAAACTCGCTGCACCAACATTGTTAGTCGCTGTGGCAACTGCTATGAAGTAGTTACGATGTGTTGAGAAGTACTTCTCCATCAAAGGTAGTACAACCTATAACACACGCCCAATATATACGTTACGTCATTTCAGGTAGATGATACTTGAGTCTGGCTAATGAAAGAAGATAATTGAATTATTTGAAAGCTTTCGGATGGCAACACAGAATGTCATTGAATTTCTTAGGTTAGTATGATTTATTGTTCATGCAATTACTCATTTTTATTTTTATAATATATTTTTTCCTAATAGTTAACAGGTATGCTAGCCTAATAGTAAAATATTAAATACGTATAGTATTTAATTTCATAGAAATACCATCAATATAAAAAATAATAAAATAAAATCAAGTATCAAGTCTTTAGTCCACAAAATATATCAAACTTTTAGTTAGTTAGTTTTTATTTTAGTATGGTATCACTAAAAGTTTGCACCGCGCTTTTTGTTATCTTCTTTCATTAGCGAGACTCTAATACATCGGATTAAGCATTAAATATAAAAACTAACACCACAAAGTACATATACAATATTTTCATACATAACGTTATTAAACTTTACATATGATTACATGTTACAACGTTTTATTACGCTGCGTGATGTTTGTAAATGCTTTTATTTGAAATTGGCAGATTTTTGTGAATTGAAACCAGTTTTAATGGCGAAATGTTTTTGTTTTTAACACAATTATGTTTAAAGAACATTTTACCAATTCCTTACTTTGTATTTATCCATTTTTGCAAAAAAATAAATCACTATTACGATACTCACGTGAATTAATAATAAATAGGCTTACTAAGCTTCACGAGAAAAGCTAATAACTAACTATCCAATTTGTTTTCACTACTATATGATCTTACAGAACAAAAAGCTTTGCGTAACACAATTGATTAGCGTGATTTGTTTCGCGATGTATTTGCGATTTTTTACAATTGATACATCTATTATATATGAAACGGCCATGATAAGCATTCTAATGACACCATGATTGTTTATACCTTCTTGAAGTATCTTAGTTCCCTTTTGTCTTGCTTGTAATTTAAAATAAATAATCATCTAACCACATTTTCATGTGTTTATACAAAAAAACGTACATGCGTTAGAAGTTAAACTTCTTTGGCGTGACAAGATCTTATCAAAAATGTTATTCTACGTTTGTAGAAAAAACGACACTAACAATAGAAAAAAGGTATTTAATATATTGAAAGTTTTATTATAGAGCATTATCTGGTTAAATAAAGTTTATTTAAATATAACAAAAAAAGTATAATCTTGACTATAGCTTTAGGGTGTCGGTTTTTTGTGGCGGTGTGCGTATAGTAAAAATTTACTCTCATCATATTTCCCTAACGCCCCAAAAGAAGTATAACTTCAAACATCAACACTATTAACTTTTGATTAGATTTATCGTAATTATAAAACTTTGTGAACATACCTTAGAGAAGAACTTAATATCCCTCGTGCTTGTCTTAAAGCTGGATCGTCTACTGAAAGTAGTAGACGGTTTTAGGAGCTTCATATTAATCGTCGCGCGGTCGATGTACTGGATCAGTTTCTCCAACAAGGAATACGCGAATCTGAGCTCTATTGCGACACCCGTAGTGGTCTGTTCCGTGTCAATTTGGGACGCCTTGCTGGGTCTGTGTAGTTTGTAACCCTGGTATTGAAGGTATTTGAGGAATTCTTGAGACCTTTCGCGGTCTTTTTTCTTCTCCTTGTCGGTTAAGAGATCGTAAGGAACAAGTTGCGGATGAATACCACCTTAAAGTGAAGCATATTTTTTATAGTTTAATAATTAAACTTACTTACTTTACTTTAGTCACTTATTTAATTTACTTACTTTACGTATTACTTTAACTAGATATTTTTGCTAACAATGATTTTAATAATTCAAAAATGCATGGCGATGTATTTCGAGCTAATGTACTAATTATAATGATTTAGGTAATTTACCTACTATTTATCTTTAAGTAGAAGAGAAGAAGATTAATAATTATATGTACATACATCTTCCTTTCTCACGGCTAATTCTTCTTAGCCGATACGTCAATAACGGCAAGTCAAGACATATCAACTCTTATTACTCGTAAATATATGTAAATATTTCGGATAATTTTACCTCCATTGGTAACAAGTTCTTCTTTCTTCTTCTTCGCCCAGATGTCGTGCGCGTTATCAGCTAACCTCTCAGCCATGTTCTGCATCTCTCTTGACAGAGTCAGATTGGTCATATCCACTGGATGTGGGTTGTAGTTGAAGGGCGTTGCTGAGTCCTAAATGAAAATTCAAAATTACCAAAGAAAGAAATAGTGTATTTATTTTTAATTCAAAGTTTCCAACAGTGTTTAAAATAAAAATATTGTTGTCTTTTAGCCCTTTATTATAATATAATATAATATAATATAATATAATATAATATAATATAATATAATATAATATAATATAATATAATATAATATAATATAATATAATATAATATAATATAATATAATATAATAATATAGCAATAGAAAGTGCAATGTATTTAAAACTTGAAGAGATACACTACATTTTTTTTAATTCTTCAATATATAGAATAAAAATCTCATATTTATCTTACCAAAGAATCTGGTGTCCTCTGATAGCAAACCAAAAGGGAAATAAATTAATGGTTGTATAATTTGGATTACTTGTAAAGCCATAAAGAAATTTATATTACCATCCCTCCTTCCTTATTGCGTGAAACAAAATGAGTTTTACAACAGTTAACACGTAAGTTAAATTTGAACCAAATTGAGTGTTATTTAGATAAACAAATCACTTTAAACGTTATGATGAACAATAAAAACAATAAAATAAATAATGAAGAAAGTAGGTGATCCCTATTAGAAATAACAAAAACAATCTACTTACAATGCCACTCTTAGACTGTCGTCTCATGGAACTCCTATTGTTGCTGGGTATATCCACTTCCGAATGTTCTACCGACCAGCCAATAGCAAGAAGAGCCTTGAGGGATTCACGAACGGGCTCCTTGTAACGTTCTTTCTCCTGAAATAAACGTATTTATCATTGATTTCATGTCTATCTCCAATCGATTATCAGGCTGTTAATTTCCTGGTGGAACAAGAGTCTGAATGAGCTGCCCACTGAAGTATTTCCGAACCAATTCGACTTAGGGTCCTTCAAAAAGTGTGTACCAATTCTTTAAAGGCCGGCAACGCACTTGGTAGCCCTGTGGCGTTGAGAGTGTCCATGGGTGGCGGTATCACTTAACATCAGATGAGCCTCCTGCCCGTTTGGCCCCTGTTCTATAATATAAAAAAGGTCAAGCGTTCTAAGGCTACATATACAATGATGAATCTGGTCTTAAATACAGTAGGCTGATTCGCCGCTTGCTTATCAATTAAAAAATATTCGTGGAAATGGATAACATCATGGCAGAGACCAAGAGTTGAAGCGCCAATGATTATCTTTTGGTTTTTTGTCAGTATCACGGAACTAGATTGTCAAACACACATTTTATTTTGAATAATTAAATATAACATTTATTGTTGAAATTACGTGAAAAATGTGAACTTACGTAATCATTCAGCATGTTGTAGGGTTTCAAGCGTGGGTGCGTCTTTTGGCTATCAGACCAGTTTTCACCGTAGACCCAACCATTTTCGATTTTTCTGAAAAATATTGATAACAAACATTATAAATGACTCAGATTTCCGTTTATATTATTATATTAGTTCAACAACACTTTCATATTCTAAAGTCTAAACAATCTAAAGAATCTTAAGAAATTTGAATTGAAAATAGGTCCCTTCAAGACGGTATTTGCGTACGAATATTATAAGGCCGGCAACGCGAGTGTCTACATCAGGTGAGCCTCCAGCCCATTTTCCTATACACAAATAAATAAAAATGCTTAAATTTGAAACAAAAAGTTATAAAATTCTAACCTTGACGCCCAAGCATCGTGGTAATGTTCGGAGAACTTCTGAACGATTGTGTTAAGGTCGTTATTGAGAGCCACCGATGAGGTATTGATGGGCTGAGGGTCGTACTGCGGATTGTCTGCGCCTGAATACAAAGACCTCTTTAAAATTCGTTAAATAAAAATATGCAATCTCTTTGGACTTGAACTCCTTGGTTTTAAAGCCACGAGCCTGCTTTTTTGAAAAAAGAACATAATGTGTATATGAGATTGGAAAATAAAAACAAAAGAATAAAAACAACTAAGCTACTTGGTCATCACTATAAAATATTTCGATTTAGAAAGATTTGTGATTGATATCTTAAATTACCTGCAGCCTGAGATTCCTTGCCATAGAACTCGTCATCATAGTTCTTTGAGAGCGAATAGTCAGGAGGGAGAGCGCAACCTAAAAGTATTTTTAAGTTATATAATCTTTTACTTCACTGTTAAATGCTTGGGTATTTAGAACATTTTTTTGGTTTATTTAATTATTACACTGTCACAGCTGAATTAATACGCCTTTTTGAGTCAAATTTTATTAATTGTTTGATACACATTTCAGTAAAAATGTACTATATAACGCATAAGAAATTGATTTATAATTCCTAAGTAAGATTGGTAACATATCGCAAAAAGCTCCCATTCCCTATTTGCTCTCGCCGCTTAATAGTTTTCTCGAATCTTCTATCCGTACTATTCGTGAAGCGTAGGGGTTAAGATAATGTCATTTAAAAACCTACTTAGAAAAGATTAATGGATAGCTAGTTTTATAAAAATTACTTTTAATAAAATTAACTAATTACCAATAGCAATCAAGCAAGGCAGAGCTTTTCCAAACAACTCTGGCTCGTAGTCCATCTTGCTGAGAGAGTCGAAGATGTTCGAGAAGAGCATCATTGTGAGTCTCTTTTCTTCATCAGACGAGGATCCGTAGGAGCCTTGACCGCTGGTACTGCCATAGTACTTTGCACATCGCTCGTAGTGTAATGTTAAAAGCTAAAATACCAGAGTATATTTGTTTTTATTTTAAAAACTTTTTTGTATTTCGTTTTGGACTTGGAAGGCGCTGAAGTGGTGATGATGAAAAACATGATAAAAGAAACATAGTTAAAATTGTGACCAGCACCATTATATTTTACATTTACTTCCAAAGGAATCAGAAATACTAGGGCATTTAAAAAAAATCATAACACAAGAAACAATATTGTTTTAGTTGGTATTTAGGAAAACATCGTGAGAAACCGGCATACCTTATACTTTAGTTGACGGCGTGTGTCAGACACATATGTCACCTGTACTTGCTTATTAGAAAGAAAATTATCACGATACAGAAATCTGGGGCCTAGATCTAAAAGGGTGTGACTTCCCTGTTATAAATAACTAGCCGTTTCGCGCCCGCTTTGCTGGACGAATTAAAATAAATTTTATGTTTCATTATTTTATTTTATTTCATATTTTTATTATTCTTCTTTTTAACTTCCCGCTAAGAAAATTGAAATATTTCGAAAATCGAGTTTTTAACAGATGTTGACGTTTAGAGGTTCTAGGAAGCCTCCCCGAATGTTTCCGCGGTGAAGTCCGTATGGATAAATTTTCATAAAAGTAAAACAGCAATGTGTCCTAAGTTTAAGTTTTTGTGAGAAAATAAATAAATAAATAAATAAATAAAATAATAAATAAGCAATAAAAAAATGAAGGAACGTTGGAATTTAATAAATAAATTCGCATCGAATGGTGGTAGTTTCATGTCGATACGATCAGTGGTTTAGGCGTGATTGAGCCTCAAACGAAGACCATTTTCATTATATATATATATAGATAGATAGATGTATAGACAAGTCCAAATACATCAGTAACACATACCCTTAAAGCCACAGTAGTATATTCAGACAATCGGGAGACGTCAACTGTAAGTTTCCTCAAAAGCTTGAGTAACATGGAAGGCTGCATGGCGGATGTCAGAGCAACTAAAAAGTCTGACACGGCCTCACGCTGACCCTTTGTCAGCATACGGTTCTTTGATAATCTGAAAACAGTGAGTAAATAAAAATAAAAATGTGTTTATTTATTATAAGTTCATATGCAATACAATGTGTAAGATTTGGGAACCCTTTTAAGTATAAAATTCCTGTGTCAGGGTTCCCAGTTCTTCCATGACAAACTTAATTATAAATACCTTAAAATATATTTATACATATAATTTAATTACGTCTTTTATTTTATTTATTTTTGTTTTAGATTTTTCAACTGTTATGAAAACGCCTGAGTGAGTGAGTGAGTCAGTGAGTGAATGAATAAAGTGTGTAACAGTATGAAGATGTTTAGGTTACCTTTATCATAGGCAAGAGACTATAGTCGATGACTATTGTTGTACAGCACTTATAAAGAGAAGGACTCCGCGTCTTCTAAATAATATAATTACTTTTTTATATATAATTTATTTCAAAGTTTTTTTTTAATGAATGAAATGTAATGTATTTATTTATTATATACATAATGCATTTTCTACAGTATTATAAAATACCAAATATTACAACCCTATTATAAAATACATGACAATTATGGTGAACATAAACTTTACAAAAAATATAATAAAAATTTTACTCCCATTTTAGTTTTAACTAGTAATATTTTGCTTAATATGTAAATGAGGTCTCAGATAGACGCTTAACAATTTTATATATTGATGTGGCTACCGAATATATACCAAGCTCTGGATAGGTAAGTAGTGTTTATTCTGTTATATTCGTGAAGAATTGGAATAAAAGGTGAACTCTCCTAGGTTGGTTTTACAGATGGAATTTGGAAAATTCCTCTTATTTTGAACCTACGAATAAATGAGGGACGACAATGTCAATGTTCTGTAAGAGGTTACTGTACTGTTGACGATTTAACAATATGTATAAGAACGTAACTCCGGCTTTGTGTTTCCTATTGAATAAGTTTGTTGTATGACAGAAGAAGAGGTGAATGACCTAATTCTATGTTTAAAAAAAATCTTCTAATTATTTGTAATTACTATTAAAACACGAAGTCAAGCTTTAAAAATTTCAAAAGTGCATTAATGTTGAAGCAAATCTTAAACTTATACTGACCTATACACAGTATGAAGTGTAGCATCAAGCAAACTAGCGTAGTTTTCAGCCTCGTTGTAGAAGTTAGCATGTTTGATAAGCAACGGGAGTATGGAGTTGCCGATGTATCTGTTCATTGATAAAGCCATGTCTGACTCGCAACCGTCGTTCTGAAAAGTATTTTTATATTAGGAAGAAAGAAAGAACCTTTCTTGTCGAATGGAATAACAAAATCCATCGTTAAAACCCGTGATTTCCAACCTATTTTGCCATGCCCCACCTTAGCCTTTTGAAGAAATTACTAGGAACAGTAAGCAAATTTCCAAACATAATGAAAAACCGAAATGAAAATTCCAAATAATTTTAATGAGCTTTCGAATAGCCCCCTTAACAATCAAATTGCCCCCTGTGGAGCGTGGGTCCCTTGTTGGGAAAAACTGAAAGATATTTGGTGGAGATATAATTTTTCTTTTGGTTTATACGTTTTTCAATTACAAAATAGAGAATTGTGCAATGATTCCGATGATGTATATATATTCAAAGATTGATCAGCCCAAAAGAAACTAAAGAAAAGCTAAATTGTAATATGTTATATATTATTGACCTATTAGTGCTCGTTCAGACACGGCGGGAACCGCGCGATTGTCTGATCGTGCGGTTTGAACCGCAAAAATGTCGACTGTTCAGACATTGGCGGTTAGTTAGCGATCAGTTTCAAGATGGAAGTCGAAGAGTAACTAACGTGTCTGTGGTTGATAAAGAAAAGGCAGATTCAGAGAGGATCGACTGACACATGGTAAATTTGTAACACTATTGACTATTTGAGAATGTCAATAAAATCTTTTGATGAACTCATTGAACTAATCAGGGAAGATATTTCAAGCTCTGAAACACATATGAGGGCACGTGTTACCAGAAGAAAACTTATCCACTTCATCAATAAATAACTCAGTGTCGAAGCGATAGCGAGCTCACGGTGCTCTTGTTATGACGTGTTAATCGCGCGGTGCCCGCAATGCTAATGAACGCTGAGTAAGATCTTCATAGTAATAGAACCGCGCGGGAGTATCGCGATTCTATTTTCTGGCGGTTGGGTTGCGGAAACCGTGCGGTTTGATTAACCGCGCCGGGTATGTCTGAACGATTACTTAATAACTCATACAAATAAGACCCGCGCGATTTCCATGCGATTCTGAAATCGCGCGGTTCCCGCCGTGTCTGAACGAGCACTTAAGAAGAATTTTAAAAATTGATATTAAAACATACCCTGTCTAACATAGTAGCAGCTCTAAGATCAGGAAGGAAGGCCTCTTCCAGAAGTCGATAGAATAGCTCCTGCGTTTCAATTCCATATACTCGTTCCAGGAAAAGTCCTACACTCTGCTTATGTCCTGGTATTAAACCGGATGGCATGTCTAAAAAATACAATTTTGTAAGAAAACATCGTAAATTTAATGAAAATAAAATATTTCACTTTCAAGATTTTGATATGGCACCAGAACTCATGAAATATGTGTTTTTCTAATATATTTGAAAAATTACTAAAGAATTAAATGGTATTAATATATATGATATGTTTTATGCTTGAAAATAAATCAATAAATAAAATACTCAAATAGGATTTAATAATAATTACCCCAAGAAAAGTAACACTTTCTCATTTTGAAGTTTCTTAAATGGAAACTTTAGATAGTTTTTTCGAACTACGATTTACCAGATTTAGGTCTCTCTTCGCCAGCAGCCGGGTTGTTGAGAGTGAATCTCAAACTGAGTACGCCTTGGAGGTCCTCCAATGGGACCAGGGATCTTAAGATGGCTCGGGCACGTAGGGATTCGTTTTTACCCTATGAGCAAAGTATATTATATGGCATGATTTTCTTTTGGAATTCAACAATAACAGAGTTTAGAAAATACCTAAATTTTATATGTGAATATTGGTATACTTAGTAAACTAATAATATAATATATATAATAGGCTTAATCATAAAAAGCCGGCAACGCACTAGCGGTCCTCTGGCATTGAGAGTGTCCATGGGCGGCGGTATAACTTAAAATCAGATGAGCCTTCTGCCTGTATGGCCTCTGTACTATAAAACTAAAAAAAATATATATATATACTAGCAGACCGGCCAAGCGTTGCTGTGGCTAAGGTTTTAGTTATATTACATAGTAGTAACCTATTCAAGAGAAACGGTTGGAGAACACCAGTCATGGAGACCACCCTGCTTTTTTGGTGGTAATGCCATTAAATTGTAGCTTATTTGAAACGTTGGTACTTTCAACACAGCGCCATCTGTTAGAATTGTATCAAATAACTAACAAATATTTGCAATAAAATAATATTGCGGTTATAAATTGAGATGTAAGCTATCCTATCTTTTAAGTTAGATCAAACTGCACATGGTGTGCAAATTTAATTGAAATCGTTTCGCTAGTTTAGGAGTCCATAGCGGACAAACAACGTGACACGTAATTTATATATTTCAAGATAATTAGGTATAAAATACAGAAATATCTTACCAGTGCGATAACACCTGCATCGGGTGCACAGCGTCCCAACAAGTCCACGAGAGTACAGTAGAAGTTCAAAATGGCGGCGCCTGTGTCTATGTAATCTTCATCGTCGTCTGACTCGGGTAACGGGTGGCTGAACTGTATTTAAAAAAAAAGTGCGTGCGTACAAAGTACACATGTAAGAAGTGAAACTTCTTTGTAAATTAATTATTGAGTAATAAGCTGCCCAAATCCCATACTTTAATTTTTCCAGTCATTCTATATTGATAATACTAAGGCTAATTAAAAACCAGAACTAAAATTACTTGTTGTTATGTATATAAATACCACCATAAATATGGTAACAATTACCAAATAATATAACAAATTCTTTATAATTATAATTGCTAACTTATGTCCACATTTTCTAAAATAGCCTTCCTGGGTCTTAGCAAAAAAGGTCTTGGTTCTTATAAAAATACAAAACCAAAAAAAAAGGTAATTTAGTTACTTAATTAAATAATAATGATATTAATATGTATTTAAAACACCATCGGTGTTCAAGTCTCAATCGATCTCTCACTTTTCTTCGACAAAAACGCTGCACATCTTCGTGACGTTCCGAAAAACTTTTACCGTCATGCGCCTAAAGAAGGTTCACTTCAAAAATATTTGTGAAAAAGATGACTTTACCAAAGTACCTAAATGCCACGTAGGGTAAAATTTCGACCCAGTATGTTGCTGTTTAAATTTTATAAACTAGTGTTTGTGGAGGTGGTAAAAAAGAATACTTACACTGATATCTCCCTCTTGCTCTAAATCCCTTAATTTCCTTCTATCTGCGATCCTTTCACTCATCTTATTAGCGTCTACTATAGCCTTTAAAAGACCTTCGCCTTCACCTCTCAACGCTGGACCCAGACATTCCGGTCTTCTGATGAGAAGACGAATAACAAGATTTGCATTTTCTTCTACGCTTTCACCGTTGACCTAAAATTAGTTTTAATTTAAAATTATTATTATTATTTTTATTAAGCATATTCATACCATTGATATACAAAAAACCCAAGATGCACACTCAACGTCTAAAAAACGTCCTCAAAAAATGAGCGCAACATTTCAAATTGTGCGCTCATTTCAAATAGTCTCGCGTCTAATAAGTGGAGTCGATGTTATTTGTGTTTTTTTTTATAAATAAATTTATGTACTTTTGAACTTTTTTGTGTATAGTTTTTGACAAATATATTTACTAACAAATTATTTTTTAATTTAAAGAAAAAACTTTTTAACCGGATTAAAGTTATGTATTATTATAAATTTACAACTATTTAACATCCAACACCTTTTGTCTTCAGTCACCGTGACCACGTACGCTGTAAAGCACCCGAAAAGTCGGATAAATTTAAATTATGTTAAATAGTTGTAAATAAAAAAGTCACGTTCGACTCCACTCAATACCCGGTAGGACACTACCGACCACGGTCGGTCGTAAAATTTTATTGCTTTAAGTACGTATACACTGCGTTGTAATAACAACTATAAGCAATTCGCGTAAGGTTGATTTTGCAATAATATATGCTTGTAACATATACTGTTATAGACATACTGTTATAGAAAGGGACAGAAATAGTGTTTCGGGACACTTTCGAGCGTTACTTTTATTCGAGACTGTGCATCTTGGGTTTTTTGTATATCAATGATTCATACATAATTAAAAATTGTCACTTACCCAAACACAGAATCTTAGGAAATCCAGATAACGTTCTCCCTCCACTGGATCCCAACCCAAGTCTGGGTAACCTTTCTCTATCAGTTCAGAGTTACTTTGAAGACCACAACGAGACAAGTACACCGCTATCTTCTCCAAATAGTGTTCTCTGGAAGATTACAAGCCCATATAAAATAACATAATAATAATTTTAAATTTAAGTTAATGTTTTCTTAGTTTATTACTTTGTTTGATATATATTCGAATAAAATCATTTTATTGTTACCAATCCCGTTAATATTATTAGTACTTAACTATATGTAAAGATTTATTTAATGACGTAAAAAGAACATTATATTTAGTTAGTAATGAGCTATAAATCTTTCTCAATAAATAAAAATAATAAAACAAAAATGATTAAGCATCGAACAGCCGTTCTAAATATCAATCGAGCATATTGACCCACAATCTCAAAACTTAAGCATAAGAACTAACCTCAAAGCAAGGGCCAGCTCAGTATTTTCCATGAGACTCGAATACGCGACATCTAGCGGAGTGGATCCTCTTAAAGATGGCCTAGCGAGCAGAATGTTGGAGTTCTCGAGAAGGAAGTCGAAATGGTCGAACATGGCTTTCTGGTTCTGTCTGCCCGTGCGACAGAAGTAGCAGAGGAAACGACAGCATGCGACCACCATTTCGTGAGAAGTGTCCTGTACGAAATTTATAAGATTGAAAAACTTCTCTTGTTTATAATAAATATAAATAAAATAAGTTAAGGTGAATCTTGGTATACTTTTTAAAATGATTAACAGGGATTAATGTACGGTTTTCCTGGATCATCAGGGGTTCGAAATAATAGAATAATTTTAACTTACTCAATATTTATCACTCGCGTAATACAATAGAATATAAGCGAAATAATAACTATTATGTTAATTGCTATATAATAAGTGCAAACTGCCGACGTCTGGCTATGCTCCCACTCCTATGACTTAGTTAATTACGTATGACTGCATAGTAACAGTCGAAGAGAGTGCCTGCGTCGGGCTATACTCTCGGGGCGTGACTCCGACGATGTAGGAAATCGTCATGCTTATAAGTGATCAAACTGTACAGCCAGGACACGTACTTACATAAGAAAAACATCACGCTTGTAGGTGATTGGAATGTACGAGCCCTGGCACGTACTTACATAGGGAATAATTAAGCTTATAAAACTAAGGAAGCCTGAGCGAGCAAAATGTACAGCCTAGGCTCGTACAATTAAAATGAAACTACTTTAATTTGTGGCCAACGAGAAACACTGAAAAGCATTCGAAACAGCACTTTATTAGAATGTACCAATTCCTGTAGAAATCGGTATCGCTTTAAACAGGGTTGTTGCCGAAAGTTCTCTATTTTCGTACATTTTACTTGAATTACCTTTTCCTTGTCCTCAGGAGTTGGCGGTGAAGTTGCAGGGGCGTCAGATTGCGCCTGCGCACGTCGGCCTAGCGTGTTCATCATTACGGCCATCACGTTCTCGTGTACACGTAACACTCTATATGGAGTTTAAGAATTAAAAGTGTTTATAAAAAAACGATTTCTCAAATCAAAACTCAAGAAAAGATAAAGATAATAATAATGTTCAGGCTTTCAATAAAGAACATACCTGATTAGATCCGGATGTTGGAAGAAAGTGTGATTGTTGACGAGTTTCCTGAAAATGGGTTAATAATATGACGCATAATATAACAACGCGTGAAGTTTAAAAGAAGATAATACTATCTTCTCCAGGTGTTTTTAACTAATTTAATGTTTTTATTTCCATCACACAAATATACATTATTTACAATATTCTTAACCTACATAGTAATAATAACATTAACAATTAAAAACGAATAAATAGAAAATTAAAACAAATTTATAAACTTTGGTCCCTGTAGCAGTGTATGTACTGTAGCAATACTGGCAGCATTTCCTCGCTGTATTGAGATGTTTATTCGTGGATCGAGAAAAGCGCCAGTTCTGGGGTCTACCAGGCGCCAACTTAAATTTTTAATTAGCACCTGTGCCCTTGAACCCCACTTGAGGCTCAAGAGTAGAGACTTCAAAGGGAACAAAATCAAAGTTGGAGGAAAGACTTATATTTGAGTTTGATATTTTTCGCCTGTTCCACGGCCGCGCCAGTTTGTGTTTAATATTGTAGAATGATACTTATTTATAGACGTAAACTAACAAGAGCCATGTAATTATAGCAAAAAAAATATTGGTTGTTTGTAAAGTAGGTTTACGATCGAGATGTTTACGTGATAACGTCTTATTGGTGATATAAGTTTTTGGGAAGATAACAATTTTTTCAAATTTTAAATTACATCTATCGTTTTATTCACACTTTTGATGATAAATTTCGGGTGTAAAATGACAAGTTTACTTATTCGACTATGATATACATTTTTCTTCATACATTCACGGAATGACTGGCGGCGCTCGAGATGAGACGGGAGATCGGTCCGTCTCTCTCTCGTTATACCTGCGATCGCGCTCGTGAGGTTTTGGTGTGACACAAGTTTCTGAACATGTCACCCGACTAAAACGATTTTAAAGACGTTATCACGTCAAAAATCCTAAATTCATAATGTTTTCATTAATGAGCTGGCGCTTGCAGTAATTTTTTAACATACCACAATCTCTTTCTCATAAGTTCCTCTTCCTCCTGACTCATTTGAACGGGCAATAAGGCTCTGATCTGACTCAGTCCGACCCACATTTCAGCTACGTCTAGTTTGGTTTTCGCATTGATTACATATGTTTTCTCAAGCGCTCGGATTAGTTCTCCCACCGCATCGTATTGACGGACCAGAAGACTGAAAATTTTATAATTTAGAAATGTATACTATACTAGGTTTAGTAAAGTAGCATAAAAAAGGGGTGCGTGTACTTATGTACGCGCGTAAGAAGTTATACTTCTTTGGCATTATTAAAATAGTTTTTGATTGCATGCAAATAATTAATTACAATTAAATAATCAAAGACTGGAAAAGGAGTCATTATAGTCAATAAAGTTCAGTTTACATTTGAAAAAATAAATAAATATTTATTATTATTCTCTTACATTAAGTGTAACATAAATTCTATTATTATTCGAATGTTGTTTTTAAATTATGTGCAATTCCGTAGCATCTTCCGTGGGCAACTTCATTCTGTTAATTTTGTGTCACGGTGCGCGCGTATCGTAAAATTTCACTCTCATCAAATTTTCATAACGCGCCTAAAGAAGTATAACTTCAAAAATTTAACATGAATGCATTTCAATTTAGCAAGCGTTAACTATATTTTAACCGACTATAATGGGAGGTATGTATATTGATGAAAATGGAAAGAAAGTGTATATATGTTATCGAAATATGGGGTAAATGCTTTGCTGGAGGGTATATATAAATATCTGTAAGTTTTGTTTTTTACGGATGTCAACATTTTTTTTGAACAAGCTCTAAGGCTACAATGGAAATGGGCAGGTCATATTGCTAGAGCGCGGGATAAAAGATGGACGCTAGAAATAACGAAATGGACTGGACCTACTGGAAAGAGATGTATAGGACGACAAAGGAAAAGATGGACAGATGACATTATAAAACTAGCGGGGGAAAACGGGATGAATGTTGCTCAAGACAAAGAGAAATGGGAAAATATGGAGGAGGCTTTTACCCTAAAAATAAAGATACAAGAACTAGACCACAAAAAAATAAAAATAAATCTAACTTAAATTTTGTTTAAAACTCATACTAACTTAACTAATACTAATATTAAGGAAAGTAAACTAACCAACTGTTGTATAGATTAATAACGCTTTAATAATAATAATATATAAATGTAGGTAAATAGTGTTGACAGGTAAATTCCACTTAAAAGTGTTACTAGCCATTTATAATTCAGTAGTGTTATCAATGTAGTGTAGGAATAATTCGAATATATTGCATCAAGAAAGAATTAGAATACGTGGCTTTTGGTATAATTTCAGAAATTGGTTTTTTTTTTTTTAAAGACAATTCACACCAATCGTCCTAGTCCCATGCTAAGCTGGTGAAGCTTGTGTTATGGGTACTAGGCAACGGATATACATACATTTTATAGATAGATAGACATATAAATACATATTTAAACACCCAAGACCTAAGCACAACATCAAATGCTCATCACATCGATGTTCGTCTCAGCCGGGGATCGAACCCGGGACCCATGGTTTCGCAGTCAGGGGTACTAACCACTAGACCAATGAGTCGTTAAAGTAACAGAAATTCATTAACAGAACTTGGAAAGATTACCTGAACATTTCCCTAACCAGTTTGGGCGTTTCGATTTGCGACTCCTCAGCCCAGTTGACGATTGTCTGAATCAAAACTTTACGGAACTTCTCTTCTGGAGTCTTCTTCTTTTCTTCTTCGAGGGCCTGAATGAAACATAATTATTTAAATTACAATTTAATGTAATACGTTTGTTTGGTAGTTTTGTTAATAACATAATAGCTGTATCAATAACATTATGTTCAACATAGTTTTGGTGTTTATTAATTTAATAAGAAAATTTTTTTTTAAAGTTTAAGTACTCGTTCAGACACAGCGGGAACCGCGCGATTGTCAGATCGTGCGGTTTGAACCGCAAAAATGGCGACTGTTCAGACAGTGGCGGTTAGTTAGCGATCAGTTTCAAGATGGAAGTCGAAGAGTAACTAACGTGTCAGTGGTTGATACAGAAAATAAAGAAAACGCAGATTCAGAGAGGATCTTAAGAGGATAGTAACACTATATCCCAATTTAAGAATGTTTGAGCGAAAATTTTTGGACTATTTGAGAATGTCAATAAAATCTTTTGATGAACTCATTGAACAAATCAGGTAAGATATTTCAAGCTCTGAAACACATATGAGGGCAAGCGTGTTACCAGAAGAAAAACTCTCCACTTCATCAATAAATAACTCACGGTGCTCTTATTATGACGTGTTAATCGCGCGGTGCCCGCAATGCTAATGAACGCTGAGTAAGTGCTCGTTCAGACACGGCGGGAACCGCGTGATTGTCAGATCGTGCGGTTTGAACCGCAAAAATGTCGTCTGTTCAAACATTGGCGGTTAGTTAGCGATCAGTTTCAAGATGGAAGTCGAAGAGTAACTAACGTGTCTGTGGTTGATACAGAAAATAAAGAAAACACTATATCCCAATTTAAGAATGTTTGAGAGAAAAAAATTTGACTATTTAAGAATGTCAATAAAATCTTTTGATGAACTCATTGAACTAATCAGGGAAGATATTTCAAGCTCTGAAACACATATGAGGGCAAGCGTGTTACCAGAAGAAAAACTCTCCAATCCATCAATAAATAACTCAGTGTCGAAGCGATAGCGAGCTCACGGTGCTCTTGTTATGACGTGTTAATCGCGCGGTGCCCGCAATGCTTATGAACGCTGAGTAAGATCTTCATAGTAATAGAACCGCGCGGGAGTATCGCGATTCTATTTTCTGGCGGTTGGGTTGCGGAAACCGTGCGGTTTGATTAACCGCGCGGGTATGTCTGAACGATTACTTAATAACTCATACAAATAAGACCCGCGCGATTTCCATGCGATTTTGAAATCGCGCGGTTCCCGCCGTGTCTGAACGAGCACTAAGATCTTCATAGTAATAGAACCGCGCGGGAGTATCGCGATTCTATTTTCTGGCGGTTGGGTTGCGGAAACCGCACGGTTTGATTAACCGCGCGGGTATGTCTGAACGATTACTTAATAACTCATACAAATAAGACCCGCGCGATTTCCATGCGATTCTGAAATCGCGCGGTTCCCGCCGTGTCTGAACGAGCAATACGTGTAATTTCTAACAACAATATTTGGGAATATGTCCGCGAAAGGGTAATTCTTTGCTGAGTTTAGTTGGATCAACTACTAAAACACTTTCTAATATTAGAATCTATTTGTAGTTGTGGTAGTGATTTCCTCAAGCAACGAACTCAGGCGTCGTATAGCCTATGAATTCGGCTATTGTTTGACAATTTGAGTATCCGACAACATGACAAAATAACTTTCTTGTGAAGATCTTTGCTGGCCATTAAACACAAAAATACTAAGTTGTCACTTCAAAATTTATGTCTTTTATATAAAAATGATTATGCTAGTTAGCATCGAAGTATAGTAAATAATTAGTAAATAATTTTGAGAAACTTTTTAATACTGTTTTATAGATTATTGTTGAACGTCTCGATAGAGCGGCCAAATTGACATTTTAAAGGTTTGAATTCATTCGAATTTATATGAATTATGTTTATTCGATATAAACTTTCTAGTTTCTACCCTGGGTACACTACAGTATTGATCTACTTTTACCTCCTCAACTGTTTCTGTGTTTTCCTGTAAATTAATTGGTTTTTAGATTTTGTTGAGGTTTTACTAAAGACAAAAAAATAAAAATTTATTCATAGAGTAGTCTATGTGCACCGTTTTAACAATAGTAAGTGTCTTTTTCTATAACAACGTACACATAATTTGACAGATTGTCTTTGATAAAATTTTTGTTTTTAATAATATCGTTTTTATACTCATCTAATAAACCCTTACCTTGGCTTCGTCTTCTAACTCCTTCACAGTGTTGATGATGTTGTAAAGTTTACCAAATGCACCTGGTTTTACTTCCGGCTCATTCGATTGCTGCAACGGAATTATTTATTGAGTAGATCACATTCAAAACATAAAAGACGTACAGTCACCCTGGAAATATATATAGTAAACCTGGATAAGCGAGAGTTCAAGGGAGCACAATATCATTCTCGCTTAAGGAGGTTTCTCACTAACCCGAGTTATGCTCTTATGCTTATGCTCTCGCTAATGCAGGTACATGGGTAGCGTTTCTCTCTTATAGAGGTACGCAGCAATAACATGTCACAGCAAGTGCGACCGTCTCTAACGCATTTAAAGTACATAATATAAATAAATAAAGCCCGACTGTCGCTTATAGAGGTAAAGATATGTAGCTGTCTCTTACGGAGGTCCGTGAGGGAAAAACGACTCTCTCTTACAGAGGTTTCTGTTTCTCGCTAATAGAGGTTTTGGTAGTTTAAAATGACGGGTCCCGGCTATTACTCTCACTTATAGAGTTTTCTCACTTATCCAGTTCTCACTGATCCAGGTTTGACTGTACTAATTTTTATTTTTATTTAAAAAGGCCGCAATCGCGAGCCGTCTGGAGAGAGTTCATGGTCGGGTATCACTTAACATCAGATGAGCCTCCTGCCCGTTTGCTCTCTGTTCTATATAAAAAGTGCGTGCGTACAAAGTACACATGTCCGAAGTGAAACTTTTTGGCAAACGAATTTTTAAGTATTGTTCATATTTATACAAATCTAAAACTTTAGGAGGGAAAAAGGAAGATATATTAGGAATTTAATGAATTAAATTGTCATTAAAATATTAAGTGTCAAAAATTAATACAAATTATAAATTAAATTATTAATATATTCTTCGATAATAAAACACGTGGCAGTTTAATTTACAATTCGTCATTTGAGATTTCAATAATTTATTTTGCATAGAATATAAAATACTAATATTCTATAAATTCTCTTTACGAAATTTTAATTTTAAAAATAGAATTTCTATAAGATGATTCGCACTTCTCACTCTCTCAATACCGGTCCCAATCGCTCTCTCCCTTTTCTTCTACAAAAACGATGCACATGCGTGACGTTTTCGTAAAAAATTACCCTAAAGAAGTTTCACTTCAAAAATATACCGTACGGTCTGTTATGAGACTGTTGTCGCTAGTTGGACTCAAAAGCGCGTACCACTGCGTACAACATTCTGAAGGGACGTAGTAGGCCTTATGTATTTGAGATATGGGAATCTCAAGTCTCGACTCTTGGCTAGCTTTATACATGAACGGCGATTTATATTTAATGACCTTCCATTAATCTCATAACAATAAATCGTAGAACAAATTATCTTACATCACCATCCGGTTCTTGCAAAGCACTCAAAGACACGTGTGACATGAGAGCATCGTGGAACTCATTCATTCTCGCGATGAGCTCTTCACCACATGGACAGTTTTCCGGATCTTCATCTTCTAAGTGCTTAAAACCTGAAATACAATTTATTTAGTTAGCTTACGAGAGATCTTTTAAGTGCCTTTATTGCTTCTAATTGTCAAACTATGGTGCAAATACGAGCCTTCAAATAAGGCACGGCAACGTACTCACGAGCTTTGTGGCAATGCTATTGAAAATGAGCGCTTGTACAAGCTAAGATTAAAAGCCTATTTGCTATTTTAAAAATAAAACACCTGAATATAACTAAAACCTCTATTAGTTTGATATGTGAATGCAAAATGCAGTATACGCACTTTAAGCTTCAATTAGAATGTTTTGTCCTAATCACTCTAGTATAATTTTGCATATGAATAAATGGGAAGCATACATATTTGTTTATAACATTTTCCGTTGTGTATGTGTTAGTCATTAATAATAATAATCCAGTGGAAGTACAACCCTTAATGGATCTTGGCACATATTGCATCCCTTTCTTTGATCATTTTTATTTCTTAGACCAGTTTCTGCCTTGGTTTGTGAAATGCCTCACGATGTTTGCGTTCACCGTAGGAGCAAGTGATAATGGCACATAGAAAGAATATTCCATTGGTGCACAGCCGTGATTTGAACGCACGAAATCAGGGACGAAGGTCGCTTAAGGCCAGCACTGCTTTAGTACTATATGTATAATTAAAAAAAATATATATATTGATTAAATAAACTCTTACTTAGAATAGCATTCATCTGTTCTCTCGGCGGACAACGGAATTCTCTCGTCTTCTTAGCAGCAACCGCACTGGGCAGATCTGACTGTTTGATTTCTGTGTAACGTCTGAAATTAGTTACAAAATACAATCTATATTATCTTTTAATGAAACAAGTTGAAGTTAAATTCTGACGTTTCATGCGTTCGACTTAATCTTGCTTTTAAGTAAAGTCCGTTGCAAAAACTCTAAGTTATTTTTTTCCAATTATGTTTGAAGCCTATATGTGAGAATTGCATTAGAGGACGACAATTCGAAATACCTTGGCGACAAACGCGAAGAAGCTAAGGTCCTATAAAAAAACAGTTTTATGTCTGAGCCTGTGATTTATGTATCATATCACGTGATTTTTTTTTCTTAATAGACAAGTTGGCCATTAGTCCTGACATTCCTTTACATCAAGTTTCCTCACGATGTTTTCCTTCACCGTAAGATCGAGTGTTAAAGACAGAAGGTCCATTGGTGCACAGCCGGGGTTCGAAGTTACGACCCGCACTGCTTTATAAGTAGGTCATATAATTATCAATATATATATTACAGAGGAGCATTTAATGCAACTCTTTACGAACGTAACATTTCAGTTAATAAAGCTAAGGTTTCCTAGAAAAGCGGTACCGTTAACTAACGGCCGTCATTTTACGGTTGTTAATAACGGCCGTCTTAACTTTTTAACATAATGCAAAAAAACATCATTTCGTCCAAGTCACGTTTCCACTCATTGTATTAATTAAATATGGGTACCGCTACACGCGATAAACGTTTAACTAAAGTTAATTACCGTCATGCAAATGACAGCACCGCTATTGACGTTAGTGACGTATGACGTTACAGTGACACTCAACGTTCTCTAGGAAACCTACTCCGATGTTATTTATAGACAACGTATGGGTGACGTCACCCAACGCTACATTACGGTCGTTAGACGGCACCGCTTTTCTAGGAAACCTAAGCTATACTGTAAAATAAAAATCTTACCTCAACTGATCAGTTTGAAGTTCTCCAACAAAATCATGCGCAAACGCAATAATTGACTCAACTCTGTGTCTTAACTGAATGTCGTTGAGGTGTTGAAGTAAGTAGCACATTTGGAGTTTCGCACCTTCCGCCATTTTCATGTGGAGAAGGCCCTTTCTATGCTCATCTTTGCCCTCTGAATGTTTATAATAATACCAATATAAAATTTAATAAAACTATGGCAAAAGTAAATTTTTAAAAGGCAGGCACCACATTTGCGACTCTACTGGAAGTGTGGGTGTCCATGTGTGGCGGTATCACTTAACATCATGTGAGCCTCTTGCCCATCAAAATTCTAATTATTCATTTTTAACTCAATAAATCACACTTTAAGGTACCTTTGAAATCCTACAGAGAATTTTAATCAAATCAAATTACATTTATTCACATGCGTCTTAGCGCATTCTTATGAATGTAAAAAACGCTTACAAAATTCGCGAAAGAGCAAAACTACGCCATCCGTTCGCAAAACTACCAGGAGGCATTGTTCTGAGAAGAACGGGCAAGAAACTCAGCATAATATAAATTTTTCTTATAACAAAAGTTATTAATTATGATGATGAGGAGATATATTACCTTTATCAAACGTCGGATCCCAAGTCTCAGGGTTGATCATTATGAGAAGTTTCTCAACATCTTCATCTCTCATCATTCCCACTAAAAGTAAGCGATCCACCAGCTTTATTAAGGGCCTACAAAATATAAAGAAAAATTATTGCACACAATTAAGATTGTTACGTTGCAATTAAACTCCTCTTAAAATGCTGGACTTTTTTGTGTTTTCAAGTGGATTCGAGAAAGGTTTATTTTTTTCTTTCTTTTAAGTTTGATATTCTTTTATTCAAGACGTATGTACAGGACGACATCTGTCGGGTTCACTAAGTTCCAAAATAAAGACAATAATCCATAGAAATGTTGAAAATATTGTTTTGAAGGTAGTCGCAAACTGTATACCATAAATGTTTAACATTATGTATCCATATTGACATTTTGGAGAAAATGTAGCATTAAAACCTCATCCTCCTTCAATCCATCAACCCGTTCTGTTAAATTGTATGTACGCTGTGATAAAAAGAGATAAATGAGTACTTCCGTTAAGTTTTTTTGAAGAGAAGAGGGATTAAAGTTAAATTTTCTCGGAATATAATATACTAAGCCCTTAAAACAGTGATAAACTGTTTCCCTTTTTATAGCATTTGTTTCTTCTAAATGTATTATTTGTCTATACACGTCAAATCGTAATTTAAATTAATCAGCACCTAGTGAAAAAAATTTTTACTTGTAAACCTTCTTTTGTATTATACTTACAAGAAAAGATTCTCATTGCTTCCGCCAGTAGGATCTCTGTTGTGTACTTGGTTGGTCTCCACGGCTTCAGCCAAAGCCTGCATGACGAATTCCCGGACCACTTCGAGGGGGAAGTAGGGGGAGTAGAGGTTGCTTATGTCCGATATGTTTTCTCTGTAATATAATTGCTAGGTTACACTTAATGAAGTTAATTAGAGATAAAGTGCGAATAGTGAAGACAAGTGATAAAGTACTAAAGTATTTTGTGTGGTAAATTTTTTAATTTTTTTTTTAAAGACAATTCACACCAATTGACCTAGTGCCATGCTAAGCTGGTGAAGCTTGTGTTATGGGTACTAGGCAACGGATATACATACATATTATAGATAGATAGACATATACATATTTAAACACCCAAGACCTAAGCACAACACCAAAAGCTCATCACATCGATGTTCGTCTCAGCCGGGGATCGAACCCGGCACCCATGGATTCGCAGTCAGGGGTACTAACCACTAGACCAATGAGTCGTCGACCAATTAGTGTAGTTCTGCGAGTAATTTGCGGGTTTTTAGTGAGTAAATTCCTCCTTGATTTATTTGAAGAGATCTACGGCGTTTTCTATCCGATCCCCTAGCTCACAACAATATTTACATTTTGTTTTGCACTTTATATGTCAACAGACATACTATACAAATCATTATTAAAATTAAAAACATCTCTGTTTGTAATTTTTTTGACTGGTGTAATACATAATGTATGTATTAGTTAGTACAGATACCGGCAAACTTCTTGAGCGTTAAACAAGGGAGTGGGGGAAAATTTGCGCCTCGTACGCAGCGCGGGACACAAACATCAATTGATTTACCAAACACGCGATCGACACATCACTCTACCGCCGTCGCGCACCACCGCCCTCTCCTAGTGATATCTAAAAATCGCTTCTGCGCAGGCAAGGACGTTCAAGATATTTGCCGGTATCTGTATAATTTCTAATATTATATAGTTATAATATACTTTATGAGAAATAAATATCTTATTATTCGGAATAATGAAAGCATGAGAATTGCAGAGACAAAATTTCAGTATGTTTATCAGTAAGATTTGTCATATATATTTCATACTCACGCAATATTAGTCATGTTCATATGGGGCCGAACACTCTCAGTCTGCAAAGATCGAAGGCTGTGACACATCTCCCGATCCTCGTACAACGACTTCAGTTCTGGTCCCAAAGGTATCACAAATTCGTTCTTACACGCTTCCCTGAAAACAAGTTATTGAAGTGAAACTTCTTTATGAGGGTAATTTTTTTACGGATGAAACGTCACGAAGATGTGCAGCGTTTTTGTCGAAGAAAAGGGAGAGACCGTTTGAGACAGAGTGAGAAGGGCGAATTAGAAATTCTATTTTTAAAATTAAAATTTCGTAAAGAGAATTTATGAAATATTAGTATTTTATATTTTATGCAAAATAATTGAATTTTTAAATGACGAATTGTAAATTAAAATGCCACGTATTTCTGTTATCGAAGAAATAAATTAAATTAATAATTTTTAATATTTTAATGACAATAAAATAATTAAGACTCGGAAATCTAAAGTTTTAGATTTATATAAATATGAACAAGACTTAAAAATTAGTTTGTCTAAGAAGTTTCATATCTACATGTTAGAAATACGCACGCACTTTTTTGTATATTAATTTAGCACGTTGACTACATTATAAAAATGATAAACGATATTTTTATGACAAAGCTAACAAGAATATGTTTTAACTATTAAAAGATGCGTAATTCTTAAGAAAACATAGTTTAGTTAGAACCCGTAAAACATAAATGAAACGCACAACGATTCTCAAAATCTAATCCATCATTTCATGTTCTGTATATGTAACAGACCACAAAAAAAGATCGTGCCTTAGGAAAGATACAAGAATTTGAAGAAAGAGTAATTCAATTTCAGCAATTGCACCTATTGCTGAACTTGAATATATTTTAATTAAATTGGACGGTTATTTGTTATTTAAAGAGAAAACAAAACGTACATAGTAGTGGCATGAGACTCCAAATGTAAGGCGATGAGCAAATCGTAGAAACCTTGCCGTAGAGGTCCCGACATGTACTGAGATCGGATCGCGTAAAGCAGTTGTTTCTGATCGACGTGTTGACACAAAGCGTGTGCGGCCCTGAAAAATTCGTCAATATATATTTCAGAGTAGTCGATTGAATCATCTGTAATTTAAAAATAAATAAAATAAATCAGTGGCGCTACAACCTCTTAAGGTCTTAGCCTCCTTTTTCTGAATCTGTTTGATGATCATTTTTAAATCTAATAGGCAAGTAGGTGATCAGCCTCCAGTGCCTGAGACACGCCGTCGACTTTTTGGGTCTAAGACATGTTGGTTTCCTCACGATGTTTTCCTTCACTGTTCGAGCGAATGTTAAATGCGCAGATAGAATGAAAGGCCATTGGTGCACAGCCGGGGATCGAACCTACAACCTCAGGTATGAGAGTCGCACGCTGAAACCACTAGGCCAACTCTGCTCTGTAACTTTTTAGTATTTTAATTATCATAATTATTTAGTTAGAGATAAGCGGTTTTAGGAAGTATTTCCGATCGTCATTATGAATTATAAAATTATTAGCTGATCCGGCAAACGTCGTTTTGCCATGTATATCATTTATAATAAAAAATAGGGGTTGATCGTAGAGGGTTGTATGTATTTTTAATACTGTATCATAAAAAAAAATAATAATCAAGAAATTAAAAAAAAAATTTTAGAGGTGGAACACCCTTAACATTTAGTGGGATGAAAAATGACGTTGAGATGTTGTCCGATTCTCAGACATACCAATATGCACACAAAATTTCATGAGAATCGGTCAAGCCGTTTCGGAGGAGTTTAACTACAAATACCGCGGCACGAGAATTTTATATATTAGATTATACCTGTAATTGCTTTGGTAACAGAGAGCGGCATATAATGTGAGAGTGTGGGCGTGGAAGCTTAGAAGTTTGTCCATCTCTATCAACTCTAAGATGTCTATGCAACGGTCCTCCTCTGAAATTAAATATTATTAACCAAACTATCCACTGATTAAGCACTCGGTTTTTAATGGCTTCAATCTAGCCAACATATATATTTGGTAGAAGAGGCAACACACAAATATAACTTCTTTGTCATCTTTGAGTATAATTTGCATTAATAAAGTAACTGTTTAAATATAAAACTGCGTACAGAATATACTCTCCTAAACATCTCAATATACATACCTGGAATATGTAAAGCCAACATGGATACAGCGTCTTCACAGAGCATGGACCAACCACGAATGTCAGACAACTTCAGAGCGTGAACTTGAAGGAATTGGTTCGGTACCTGCAAAAGTAGAGTTGAAAAAATAATTTAAAGTATCTAACGACCAAAATGGATACCTAATTTCACGTACGTAAAAGTTTCTACGTTATACTAGTCGAGTACTACGTAGTGATAAAATGCCTAAATAGTTATTTAAACGTGTCTTAACTGAAACGCTCTCAGACTCTAAACAACGTTTAAACATTTACTCACCGATAAGAACGTAACGTGGGCCACAATTAAGGATTTTTTTGCCACATATACATACATAAATATAAATAAAGCATATCATAAAATATATAAAAATAAAATCATATTGATAAAAAGTTTAAGAGGTTTATCGGTGTTAATAAATACTTTTTAGTTTAAGATTCACGGGTTAGTCTTAGTTAGCCTAAGTCTATAACACAAATACTTAAATATTTCGGCGAATTAACAAGACGTTAGGTGCGCGACCATTTATTTATTTTTGGTTTATTTAATAATGACAAAACCAAATGTATAGTAATTAACAAAGAATTACCGGCCGCACCTAGTAAAATATAATACTTATAAATATTTGAACGTACGCATCGTATGTGTGCGTGATTGTAAGAGGGTGTATGTGATTATTTACTTAAATTATTTTGTATTGAATATTTGTAGGAAGCCTTTGTTTTATTAATACGTCAAATTGAGAAAATAAATCATTATACTGGGCACAAATTCTATTGTTACGAAGACGGGTCGACTGCAATGTTTTTAGATTTTTCCACTAGTTAGAGAACTTTTCAGCAGGCTGAATTATGATTTATCAACGTTTGAGAAGAGATTTAAGTGCGTAATTAGCGTCTTTTTGTGGAAACTAATTCCTCGTAGATTTAGTTGAGAATAAACCATTGAAGAGATCTACGGCGGCTATCCGATCCCCTAGCTCGTAACACTATGTATGGTTACTTTAATCTGATGATTTTTCGTTTGACGAATCACAACTGGCAATGCACCATTGTCGTTTCATTTTACAAACTTAACGATAAATAACTAAATTTAAACTCACTCTAGCCCATTGATGCGGTTTCAAGCACTGCACTTTAAGCCTCGGTGGGAATTGTGGGTTCACGTGTTTGTCGCTAGTTGGCAGCACTGCAGCACTAAGTGGAAGACTAGTAGAGGACCGACCCAGCTCTATTTGCAGGATTTCCTTTGATGTGGCCTCAACGAATATCGCCGGGAAGAGTTTTGTTTCTGGTTCCATCTGAAATTTTCCAAATGAATTAGTCTTTATAATTCCTTAGTTGATTCGTTTAATTTTTGAAGTTATACTTCTTTAGGCGCGTTATGAAAAATTGATGAGAGTGAAATTTTACGATGCGCGCGCACACACAAAATTAACAGAATGAAGTTGCCCACGGAAGATGCTACGACATTGGACATAGTTTAAAAACAACATTCGAATAATAATAGAATTTATGTTACACTTAATGTAAGGGAAGAACTTTATTGACTATAATGACTCCTTTTCCAGTCTTTGATTATTTAATTGTAATTAATTATTTGCATGCAATTAAAAAACTATTTTTAATTAATCCAAAGAAGTATAACTTCTTACGCGCGTACATAAGAACACGCACCCTTTTTTTTAATTTGAATTGTTTTACGCAATTTTTTCTTAACTAACTTTATTGATAATGTTTAAACTCCAACGTTGATTTTTAGTAATTACAATAACTTTTTAACCACACAAATGAAAGCAAATCACATGGGCACAGATTCTGGCTAAAATTTATAATCGTACCTTAAACTTAATGCTGGTATCTTTTCCCTCACACGTGAAGGATACAGTACCAGTCGACGTATCAACAGAACAACCAATGAACATTCCCTGGGAAGCTCCTTTTGCTGTTGCTTCCGCCATCACTTCATTGTACAATTCATCAGCTCGCACCATATAACACGACTGGCGGTTTACACTGGAAGCAGCAATATGATGTGTAGGATATGAAATCGGGTTATGTAAGTCATTTTTAGACTAAGTTAGAAAACCCGACGAACATTTACGTTACATTTTGTGTGTCTGTTTATTATCTGGATATTTTTATAGAATATGGGGCAAAAGGGCAGTGGGCTCGTAATTGCGTTGTCAGCCTTTTAAGAATTAGTACCCTGTTTTCTTGAAGGACCTTAAGTAGAATTGGTTGGGAAAAACTTCAGTGGGCAGCTGGTTCAACATAGTGGTAGTGGATGCATGAATTAGTACGTTTTCTATTATATTTAGCTTTTGTTTTTAGTAAAGTATTGTTTATCGTATCGTATCGTATCGATAAAACGTTCTCAGTCACTGATATTTCATACTGATGCATTTAATATAAAAATTTCCAGAAGACATAAAAAAGTTTCCGGGGTTTCCTGGACATACCTCTCAATCACCCTATCATAATCGTCTGTGATGATAACTGAAGACTTGGTGACTTTATTCTGATTAAAGTCCTTGGAGTGCAAATGATATTGAGTGGTCACCCATCCTATATACACGTGAGTGGGATCCTGACCGGGGAAAATTCTGAAAAATATTTTTTAAATTTAGGGTTGTCTTTATTTCATATTAAATGTGATAGTGGAAATGCTATGTTGTAATGACATAATTAATATAATTAATTTAAAGAAAAGCCTTTAGAATAAAAAATATATACAGTGTAAACTCTTTATAACATCATTCGTTATAACGAAAAACTCTCTATAACATAAATATGAGTTAAAGTTTCTTGGTTTAATCCAATCATATACATTAAATCTTACCTCCCTATAACGAAATCTCTCGATAACGAATAAAAAAATGCTCTGTCCCTTGAAATTTGTTATATAGAGTTTACACTATACATATATAAGTAATTTATAAGTACCTAAGCAAAAGTAAGTTATGTAAAATAAAATAAATTTGACTAAAACAAGAATTTTAATTACTATTGCATTAGAAATATAGAACGTTATTACTTAGTAATAATATCTTATTTTAAACTTTTTCAAAACTGTTATTCGTATACAGCGCTATCTATGTAACCTCTAGGGCTATACGTTTTTGAATTGATATTAAATATGGCGGTCCTCACCTGACACCGTAAAAGTATTCATTGATAAGTTTCAAACAGTCAGCATCGAATATTTCATTCCCGATCGTTTCTGTCGCAGACTTGTCGAGTGTAGCGGTTGTCATTTGCTTACGATCTTGTGTTGGTGTTGGCACTGTCAAGTTTGTCTGAAATTTTATTTATTAACCTGTTAGTAATTGCGCTGTACTAGAAATATTAAAAATCCTTTGAAGTTTTGTATTATGACCTTTACAATTTGAATCTTTAATAGTATACATCTTTGTTAATTTACTTCAGTTTTAAGATACATTCAGACTGAAATTCACTGCATATAAACTTAGGCAAGTTTGAAAGTTTAAACATTAAAAGACGTAAAATAAAGTTTATAAAAACGAATGAGATGGTGGTGCAAGGATAAGAGGTAATGAATGAAATGAAACTAAAAGGCCCTAGAACGTGTCCTGTAAGTACACAGCGCTATTGACAAGTTTAGGACTCTTTAAGAAGTTTAAAGAAGAAAGCTTCAGATCACGATATTTCTATGACCCATTAAGAAACAGAAGAAACAAGCGTATTCTCTAATAACTTACGTTTAAAGCGCCTTGACTGTCGTACATATTGGCCCCATTATTTCTATTTTGAATGTTATACCTCTGATTGGCCTTTGGAAACAAAAATAAATATAAAATTTACATGCAGGAAAGTGTGCATGGAAAATAATAATTTTGGGACTATCATACAAAAACTCTGTGTGTCTATGCTATTTTTATGGATTTTTGACAGGATTTGTGCTTTTAAATAGTGGTTCTTTATATTATAAATGCGAATGTTAAACTTATGTATTATTTTGTCTCTGTATGTAATTTTGTGACCGAAGCGTCGCAGACGCTTTGGTTGCGAGACTATTTTATTTAGCAATTTCATTCATTTATTTTTTCCAGTAAACTATTTGTTTTATACAAGTCAGATTATTTAAAGTTTTAAGCATATGATGAAAAAGAATTTGAATTTAAAGTAAAAACAGAACTTTCGCATTTACACTAGCTAATGTTTGGATCAGGAATAAAAACAAACAAAAAACTGTGTACAATTTGGGAAAAATATACAAGCAATACTGTTATTTAAATTGTTATACCTGTGATACTCTGATTTGTGGATTGGGTCGCCGAGCCCTATCTGGGGACACTTCAGTATCTGTGTAGGGATCAGGGGTTTTCGACTTCCTCGATTTACCTCTATCCCCACTCTCTCCTCTTTTACTTCTAAAGAACCTATAATCACGGTTACGGTTAAATCTATGTAAATAAAACGGAATCGCTATATACTGCCAAGTACAAAACTCGAAGAACATAAGCTTGGTTTAGCCCAAATTCGAGTATTTTTTATTTATTTATTAATTGAACTGTGAGGTAGGCAGATTCAGAGATTTTTTTTAAATTTAGATTGATGTACGACTTAGGTGTTTACTCCGGAAAAGCGGAACAGTATCTATGGGGTTGCATAGCAAAATGTTCCATATATTGGTAGGTAGCTTCTAAAATTATATTATGGCGAAGCAAGCCTGTAAAAGGCTGCTAAAAACACAAATTATGTTAATAATTACTCGTAAGTGTAATCAAAGGTAACATTACGTTATTAAATTTTGTGTTTTATGTATTTTAAAGGAAATAAAATTCAATTACGTTTATATTTTTTTAATTTATTTGATATATTTATTTATCAGTCAGCTTAAACTGCAGTTAAAAGCAACATCTTTATAGGGGTTCACTAACTAACGCACAGTACAAATAAAATTATAAACCGTATATATATATATGTATAATTAAAAGCGTATTAAGGTACGGATGGGTCGTGCCTCTCAGAATCTTGTACTAAGAGAAGTCTCACGGCCCCGCCCTGAAAACACCTAGCTAATATTAATGGATCACACAGATTAGTCTATCAACGACAGTTAGTTGTTAGAGAACCTGGTTGTAAATTGTAATTCTGTATTGTGACGTTGCGTGTATATATATATATATATATAGATTATAGATTATAGCCGTCATAGAAGGACTAGTACAACATTTATGTGCAGTGTGATGTTCAAGGTTCAATGAAGTAGTCCGGTTAAATGAGGGATAAATTCCCGGTGAAGTAAAACCTAAAAAAGCATATTAAAAATCTTACTTGAATGGCGACCTTCCTCTCTTATCTTTCTTGGTATCTTCAGGCAGACTCTGTACCCCGAGTTCATATTTTGACATTTCCGCTTCACTTGTCGACCGGTTCATTCCGTTTTGACCTAAAGTAATTTCAGCTAACGTTACTCATACATTTTCTTCATATTTCTAGAGTTAGATTTTAGTTCAACAATTCATAGTACAAACAGAAGCTGTGATATGTGGTATTGTGATACGGTCAGACAACAAAATTTATTATCTTGACATGGAAACGGTATTTAAATATTAATGTTTTTTTAAATACCGTTTATTCATAAGCGAAATATTAACATGCTAAATGCATTGTGTAAAGCATGGTCATTGGTCAGGGCTAACATTTTTGGTAAATTTTCGACAATTAAACTAAAGTAATAGTTTAAAAATTAGTATAATGTAATAATAATATCAATATTTAATAAATGCCATACAAATCAACCGTATACGTACATGTACGTACGTACTAGATTAGTTAGTATTAAGTGAAATGACTTTTATTATAATTAAAAGCGTATTAAGGTACGGGTGGGTCGAGCCTCTCTTAGAATCTTGTGCTAAGAGAATTCTCACGGCCCAGCCCTGAAAACACCTAGCCAATATTAAAGGATCACACAGATTAATCTATCAACGACAGTTAGTTGTTAGAGAACCTGGTTGTAAATTGTAATTCTGTATTGTGACGTTGCGTGTGATAGACCCTTTGCGGGGTGGACGTGAGGGCTGCCTCTTGATTTTTACGTCTTCTTGATTCTCATCGTAGTGGAGACCTTGAGAATATTGGACATACGGTATTGGACGATTTTATTTGCATATGTACAGATAAAAAAAAATAGAAACTAATTGTGTTCTAGTCAATGTTTCTTGAGAGGAATAAAGATTGGGGTCAATTTTTTTCTGAATTTAATGACAGAATTATTACGAAGAAAAATATTGTTTGAGACTCTCTAAATAATTTTTGGTGTTTAATATACAATTTCATATTTGGATTTTTCTACTAAACAGGAAGTGTGAGTACAGTACTATTTATGGGAATTGGTGGGATGAATGCAGGTGCAAACAAATTGCATTACCACAAAATACTATATACAATTTTTTTAAGTCGATATTCTTTTAATACATTACGATTATTCTCGCTGATAAATGGGCTACAAAAAATATCAAAATCGGTTTAGCAGTCACTAAGTCTCACGCTTAAATTATTGTTAAAAGTGCTATATTTATTAGTGACATTTAATAAATACACTATGGAATATTTACATTCAATATATTCGAAAAATATTATAATCTATTCAATAGCATATGGCTCCAAACATGACAACTGACATTGACATTTGTAAATTGTCAAAATAGTGGCGCCATCTTTGTTTTACCTTTAATATCGTTCATGGTGAAGCCACTTCTCATTATTTGGTCGATATGCGCCGGCATTTGAGCTTCAACCGCTTCCTTCATCAGAATCTGCTGACGATCCTTGATCTCCACCCAACGGCGAGCTTTTTCCGATTCACTTTAAGAATTTTAAATAAACAAATAACCCTTATTTAATAAATGACGAAACCTGAATTTCTAATTAATTTGAGTATCATATTTTGTTTAAGTTATTTTTTTAATCACATAGAAACAAAACTATTCTTTCTGTCTAAGACGTGTTACTTGCTTGCTCTAAATGTAGTTAAAGCCGACCTACTGTCTCAGACACACTTTCATATAAAATTATCTAAAGATAATTAAAATGAACAAACGAATATGTATATAGAAATCTAGAATACCTAGGAACTAGGTATAGAATACCTAGAATTTCAACTTCAATAAAAAGTACACTATGTTAGCCTAACGAACAAACCAAACGTTTCATTCAAAAACATAACAATAAATCAATAAACAAAACAATTCGGAAACTAAAATAATCTAAAAACATTTAACAAAATTATTGGTCCTTTTATTTCGCAACCATAGTCACATCTTCGGTAGTATAGTGGTCAGTATCCCCGCCTGTCACGCGGGAGACCGGGGTTCGATTCCCCGCCGGAGAGTACTCTTTTTATTTTTCCATTATAAAAGAGTATATATATTATTGTTAGCTATTCATATTTGTTTAATTAAATTCTAAACATTTTTTATGAAACATATTCTTAAGAATCTTGCTACAAGTCCGCATGTGCAATAGTTAATTATTTGACTCTTTCGGTTGTTTTCGAATTGTTACGAATAGATTATAAAAGAAACTGTGGCACATGCGCACGGGCAATTACTTTATTCAAGTTTGAAGTTATACATTTTATGTAAAGTCAGTGAAGTGAATTAAGTCATCATTGGAGTGTTTAATTTCCTACCTTAAGAACTAGATCATCAAGCCCTTACAACATACACACATGGATTAAAAATAATTAAGATATTATAAATAAAGCATGTGAAGGGATTTTTTTTTAAACCAAGTGACTCAACACTCACTCAATAAACTCAGCATGGCATATAACAGGTAGCGACAGCCTGAGGAACTCCCAATTCGCCTTTTCCATCGTCTCAAATGTGTTGTGCGATATTTTTAAGCATGGCGGCGTGTCTGTGATAAAAACAAACGAATATCTATTGATAAAAATCTACGAAACAAATGCAAAGAAATCTATCAAATTTTTAGACATCTTTTTGACCAGTAATTATTTTGTATTAAAATACGACCGAATCTCATTACAAATATAAAAGTTCTGATATTAATCACAATTATTTTAATTATTAAGACTCTTTATACAATCAGTATAGCTGTCTCTACTTCTAACTTAACTGTAGCTAGCATTGATTTAACGTAAGAACTCTTACTAAATAATCAGGCTACGGGGTTAAGGCAAGTTTTGATAAATATAATTAAATTCCTCGCGTTATAATGAACTAAAAGCGAAACAACGCGTTTCGTTCGCTTCTGATTGGTCAACGGCTTTGCTACACGTGACACGATCCGCCATTTTGTTCGACCAATCACTATCGAACGAAACGCGGCATCATTTGATCATTCTCTTTAGATTGTCATTCGTAGAACTTTCAATATTTATCCTTACCAGAGCCAGCTGGAATCCTGGTAACATCGATCCTCGTGTCGATCATTTCATCTGTGTTCTCAAATATCGGCTGATCTTTTGTATACCAATGTGTTACATCACGGTTCATGTTGCTGCAAAAATCATCAATACTGTAGATTTTAAGGTTAAAGTGGGTTGGTCCTACCGCACGTTGACTATACTTTACAACCAAATAATTTTAGGGTATTTCAGTATTGTATGAGACCGTGAGAAAAGTATAGATGACAAGCACATTGGCCTTCATATATTCTTCATAGTAACCAAAAATTGGGACAAAATATTAACAAGAAAATTTATCAAGTTGCTATAGTAAAAATAAAGAACGAATATTTGTATATCTTTGGATGTAAGCTGATTCATAGCCGTTTTTTTTATGTAAAAGGAGGCAAACGGGCAGAAGGCTAGGATGTTAAGTGATACCGCCCACGGACACTCACATTGCCAGAAGGCTCGCAAGTGCGTTGCCGGCCTTTTAAAAATTGGTACTCTCTTCTCTTGAAGTATTTCCTTCAACGTCAACGTCAATGTCAAAAACTGCCGTAAGAAACGCTCAGTTGTGGAACGACCGACGTCGAGGTGATACTTTGTATTTTGCCTTTACGTCTGATAATGATACTTAGCTGCAGGTATTAGTCCGAACAACTGTTCGTTTTTAATGTGTGTAGCAAGAGCGTACAAAAAATACGTCCGCAAACTGTTTCCTATTATGAAAGTCAAGTTCCTGCTAATACCAATGGGTAGATACTGACTCTGCCGATACTTACACACAGAAAGGTTCGTAACCCTCTTGGAGACCACAGGTTGTGAAGTACTTTAGAGAGTTCACATCTTGACCATATGATAACCTGTAATTCAGTAATTTAATTAATAAAAGTTATAATTTTAAGGCTTTCCTAATTCTCCTTCTCAAATATATCTAGATTCTAAGCTTTTACCCAAGTCAAAAGCAAGTAAATAAAATTTCTATTATAATTTACCTGACAGATGGTCTAAAACAGTAACTAAAAGGAAAAAGGAACAACGGAAGACCAATAGAGCGATGGGAAGCTGGAAGAAATAGGATGACGATGGCACAAAATAAAACTGACGTTTTTCACCCAGAAAACTTTGGTTTAAATTAGTTAAGATGGGGATGTAGTATTGTCTTTGATTAACATAACCTAAGAAAAAACTTTTTAACGGATTAATTTTTTGCCTGGTGGCACGCTGTAAAGCACGCGAAACGTCGGATAAATTTAAAATTATGTTAAATAATTGTAATAATACATAACTTTAATCCGGTAAAAAGTTTTTTCTTTAAAGATGGGGATGAATAAAGGCTTATTGTTATTATAATTTACCTAGCTTTTTGACCGACTCCAAGGGTACAGGCTGGCACGAAGTTATCACCTTGGACATCTGCAAATGTTGTCTCACCACCAAGCGCGTCCATCAACAATTCACCATTTAGCGAAAAACCTGATTACAATTTCATACACAATATTTTTTAATATACTATTTTATATAATATTACAAATTCTGTTTTTGGTAAAGCCCTTATGGCAATCTAACAATTAATTATTTACATATTTTTTGTATTATATAAGTCATATTATCTACAGTTCATTCTAAAATCTACGTAAAAAGGCGACAGCTCCTTAAAATACAAAAAAAGGTTTAAAAATGGAAATAAGATTTTATACATTTGTCTATTAATTCTACAATAAGTATACACAATGCAGTTAATATAAAATAAGAAAATATATTTCACAAACTCTTGCCTAAAATTTGTCAATATTACTCATTAGTATAAAGCAGCAAGCATGAATATTATAATTAATTTAAACCATACAGTTTCGTATCATTTCATGTCCCTTTTCATGTCAGCGTAAACACGATTTGATAGAAAGAGACAAAAGAATACTTTAGTTTTCAGATTGCAATTTTGTTTGAGATTAGAACCTGTACATTATGGTACAGAACAATGCCAGGAAGTATTATCTATATCCTATAGATTTCAAACCAGATAAGAAACTGTATAATGAGGATATTAGTTAAAACCGTGTCATATCAGTATCTAAAAAAATCGGTGTAATTAAAAGTATTTCGTGCCCCAAAGAGGCTTATTCCATAAGCGTTTACCAAGTATTTGCAAAGCGAAGCACGTGATGTTACTTTATAAGCTATGATGTTTTGCTGTCTAACCTATATCATGCCTATTATTCGATCGAACGCAAGCTAATTTCAGACTAAGCTCGAATAAACCTCGGCAGGGACATTTTACGATAATCTAAGTAGTCATAATAAAAGTATAAAAAATATTCAATTGTAATTATTTATACATAGCAAAAGATAATATTTAAGTTATGAGTTTAAGTGCTAGTGTAATTCGTAAATGGAGATAGTAGTCATACATTTAGGATATACAACATATTATTCTGTTTTAGGCGTAATACTTAAGAAAAAAATCAAGAGTGAACAGACACAACAAACGCAACTGGACTAACCTACGTCCTACCAGTACTTTAAATATAACTTATTAGCAACAGCGTACAATTATAAAACCTTTTTTTAATATACGGCATCAAATATGTATAATACATACAAATTTAGTAATTGGAAAATACTAGTGCCATAGGAAATTCGAAATATAAATTATTTTTTAAGCTTGAAAATGCCCCTGCCTGTATGAATCGCGGTAAGCAAAATTCGTACTTATCGTCTTGTCTATGAGATCTAGGAAGACGCCTACAACATCACCGACCGCCCATTGCTTCCCAAACGACTCCAAGCTACCGGAATACACTTTTTCCTCCTTAAATTAGAAATGTAACTTGCAATTACATTTTGATTTAAAAAGCCCCAAAGAAAGCCAAAATGTTGTAGATAACTCTGTAGTACGAGTATTCACAAATATGTTATATAACAAAAAAGATATCTTATTATAAGAATCCGTTCTGTCTTGTAGGAAGGTAAGTATGTTAACCGAATGTTGACTAATCAGGCTCTGTTGGATTCTGATTAGTCAACAGCATCTATGGTCGCGTTGACACGTGACATGATACGTCACGTTATAACGTCCTTTTGACCAATCACAATCGAACGCAACGTTTTGTCTTGCGTTATCCGTTATATAACTCGCCCCAAGATCACTTTCGTTGGCACCTAATGGTCAAGAGTTCGAATTCTACCGGTTGTAACATCAGTTATGTCTAAGTCTTCTGAAAAGTCTTAGCCCATCTATTTCACAAACCAGACAAGCGTTTTATTATAAATAGTTTGTTTCGGTCTAATCTATGACTTCCATATTTATTTGTCATGAGTGTGTTTGCACTCATATTTCTACATAATTTTAATATAACCAATTTCAGATATCCAATATAAATGTTTTTTTAGATAATGAGACCATGTGATTATTATTTAGTAATTTGGAATTGATAAACCAATTCAACACAAACTCAAAGGAATTATATACATTATAAGAAGAAAAAGAGGAAGGGACAACATATAAATTTAAGTTAATATATTTTAGATTTTCAATATACTCGGAGATGGAATTCGAAATCAATAATGTATATTTTGTGTTGCCACTCCCAAATAATTGGTTTTTATGTAGATGTCAACCAAGACCATCCTATTATAAAACCTTTTAAAATATACTGGCAATACTTCTAATAACATTGATTTATAAATCAATAACATTTTTTATAAGAAGGAATAATATTATTCTAAATTGTCAAAATTCGTAAGTTATTTATTTATTATTCTTAAAAATTAATAAAACTTTACTATCAAGAAAGTTTATTGCTCGAGACTGTCAGTTGTCACTCCTGTCAGTGTCAAATTGACAGCTTACATTTTCGATATCGAGTTCCATCTGGTCATAGTTAGACAAAAACGTTCAGTTTTTTTTTTTGACTCACTAATTGTTTGATCTGGTACATCTAAGAAACAGGCGACAATATCGCCTACTTTGAGCTGCTGTCCAAACGTGTCGCTTGAACCGCCGTGCCATTTTAACGACTGCATTGCAATTTATTATAAATTCAAAATATTTTATATTTTAGTCTGTTTTAACGGTCTATCAATCATTTTATAGTGAATGTTCGTCGGTCCACGAAAACGAAATTAATTCACATATAACATACTTTTTTAATTTTAGGACCCCCTACATAAACTAACAGGCACCCGATCAGGCAGATCTGTGCCCTAGAAACTTGGCAGTAGGGGAGTGTCTGTGATTGGCGTCTCTATACATACTTACTATATTTTCTTCTAGTTTTACAATACGTAAATATTTACCTGGACTCTATACTTATCAAACTCAAGATACTATCATGTCTGACAACCGAATAACTTATAAGATTAATTATTTATTAAAAAATACGATTACATACATTATATCCGTCGAATGCCCAGGAATTTTCGTCTTGCCCCAACATCATACCTGGAGGCATATCAGCATGGGCCCAACCAACCTGCAATAAACGTTGTTTCATTAAAAGCAAGTTTTTGAAGTGAAACTTCTTTACCGGGGTTGGAAAAAAATTTAGTGTAACATTTTTTCGTTACGCGTCACATTTTTCCGTTACGCGCCATCTTTTGAAGTGAAACTTCTTTATCGACGTATGGGAGAAATTTTGTAGCAGGTTACGCGCCATGTTGCTTTTTGAAGTCAAACTTCTTTATCGGCGTTGGAAACACATTTGTCACATTTTTCGGTTAGGCGCCATCTTTTTCTTGTCCCTACCACGATTGATCCGAAGAGATTCGAAGCCATTAGTAACAAAAATACATAATAACGATAACAATGATAGTAATATTAATAATTCTATTACAATTAATGAAATTCTGTAATAATCTTAGTAGTAATAAGGTAAAATGAAATAATTGTATTTGTATTCATGTCTATGACAATAAAAGCCTTTTGTTAAACTTTATCTAATTTAACTTTATTTAACCAATTTCTGTAAAGTTGCATATAGTAGATCATTTTTCGAAAATAAGGTCATAAAGAAGTTTCACTTTTTACGTGTGTACACCTAGTACACGCACACATTTTTTTTTAACATTGTCACTAGAATAGCTAAAGCCGTATCCAACCATCGACCTCTGAATATCACATTTTTAATTATGTATAAAAAAACTGGAACATTATAAAAAGAGATCCGAACAATTTAATAAAACTCGCCCCCGTTAGAAGCCTAGAAGAAGAAGGAATATAATCAATTTAAGTTGATAAAGATGAAGACTCACCCTCATTGGTCCAGCAGTAAGTATTTCGAATTCAAAGTACCATTTTCCAGAACTAACAGCGTAATTCTTCTCGGCTCTGTATGTTCTAAATTCTGCTTGCTTTTGTCTTGAGGCTTCAGCAAGTAATGCTGAAAATGAAAACAACAATTCGTAAAAAAAACCCGTTTTCATAGTTAACGACACGTTCTAATTGGGGAAGCATATTATAGGGTGTTTTCTGAGCCATGTCAATCAGACAAATCCACTAAGTTTTTGATATATCAGAATTTACTGTACAAACCATAATTACATAACATAGAAAATTTTGGAAAAGGTCTTGTTAGGGAGCGTTCAAGTATTAATTAACGAATTTTGGGAGGGGGGGGGGGGGGGTTTCTTCTTTTGTAAAACGTTACGATGCGGGGCGGGGATTAAATTATTTTCGACTTTCCAGTACTTTACACCGCATAATGGTAACTTTCAGGTATAAAGAGTCACTGGGTGGTCACGAAACGTTTTACTATACTTGGATACAGAAAAACGTTACGGCGCGTTACATAGGGGGGTGGTCAATAATCCCCAAAAATCGCGTGACGTAATACTTGAACGCTCCCTTACTGGATAAAAAAATCTGGAAAGCTGGAAAAATCACCTTCGTGTTGTTCTCCCGTTGGTGGATCCAAGTTGTATCCATAAACTAGTAGAGTCCTTACGGTCTCAGACGCGGTATCTCTGTTAGCTTTTTTAATTGCGTCGTCAACTTTTGGATACGGCACTAAATGGGGTGAACGATTCATATCGGGATCCTGTAGCAAGTGTATAAATTATTAAGGAAAATAAATTCTATATTTCTTTGATTTTGTTTTATTGATAATTAGTATGAAGAGATTAAAATAAGGCACATTTTGTAGGTGATTTGCAAATGTCGAGTGCCATTGAACTTGTTATATGTTTAAAAATAAGCTTCAATTATTTTTCTTTAAAATCAAAAAGTATAGTTCATGTCAACGCGGAAGACAAAATAAAAATTATATACTGGTTGGTTTAGTGTCCACAGACCATGGTCTGTAGTCGGAAAGATCTACAACTTCTAGGCTTTTTGAAGTTGTGAACGATAGTTACATGGCGCGGACTTGACAAAGCATATCACTGAGAACCTAAAAAGTGCTGGGACATACGGCAAAACTTTTTAAAGTTATACTTCTTTAGACGCGTTATGAAAAATTGATAAGAGTGAAATTTTACGATGCGCGCGCACCGTGACACAAAATTTAACAGAATGAAGTTGCCCACGGAAGATACTACGGCATTGGACATAATTTAAAAACAACATTCGAATAATAATAGAATTTATGTTACACTTAATGTAAGAGAATAATAATAAATATTTATTTATTTAATGTTTAAATTTAAACAGAACTTTATTGACTATAATGACTCCTTTTCCAGTCTTTGAATATTTAATTGTAATTAATTATTTGCATGCAATCAAAAACTATTTTTAATAATGCCAAAGAAGTACAACTTCTTACGCGCGTACATAAGTACACGCACCCTGTTTTTTCTAGTGAGGTGAGATAAAGAAATGTGTCAGAATTGGTAAGTATTTTTCACTAAAAACTGGACGTGAGGGATATGTCCACTTTCATGCTTGGATAGTGAAAACCTGTATAATATGACTAATATGCATTAAGATAAATGAAGCAACCTTCTTTTTAATATGCAATAGAAATTATCAATCAAAGCAGCTTAAGCAGAGCAACCTAATCATATCATACCTCATTAAGGCCATAAGTCCACCCTTGTTGTATCCGCTCCCTCGCCCATAAATTGTGAGTGTTCTCTGCTAATTGGTCCACTAATTCGTCCATCTTAGGAGTAAGGGTCACTGCGCTTAGGTCCAATGGAGCTGGCTTGTAGCCGTTCGACTAAAATTACAGTATTTGAAGACTATTATATTGTGTGAACTATATATTTATATATTTTTGGTATAAATAATATTACCTGCATAAATGGTTCGTTGGGCAATCTGACGTTACGGATACGAGCCGGTGGTTTATCCAAACTTATATAGTAACCCAGGGCCAATATAGTCCTGCGAAAAACATAGAAATGTAATAATTAGAATCTACTCAAAAAAACAAACGAGTTTTTTAAATTAAATAATTTTAATTATAAAACAAAATCAATCAATCAATAACTGAATAACTTTAATATTTTTAAAATCCGTGTAATACAATAAGTTTTCGAAATGTAGCTCCATAGAATCGTAGTATTTCTGAAATTTAACATAAAACGAGGTACCGGCTTGCTTGTTTAGACGACTTGAAAAATCACATAGGGTAAGGCCCTTTCTCCACTGCTCCGGTCCGGCGTCGGATACCGGAATGAGACATGAGAAAAATATCGGAAGGCCGGATTGCGCTTCTCCACTTTATCCGATCCGACAATAATCGATACTTGTATATTTATCATGCAACACTTGTATTAACTAAAACCTTACTTACTTTATTTTATTAGTAAAACGTTCTAAATTCTGAATATTTTATTGCCCTGGCAAGTTTATTACTTTTTTATAATGTCTATCTTAAAATATTATAATCTTCAGTTCACTAATACTATGGTATAAAAATATAAATAAATAGCAACATAATTTGGTTTGGTCCAGGTTATCCAGATTCTTTCAAATTAAAGAAACTATAAATAAACCTGTGAATAATAATTTATAACCTCTTGGATACTTGGATATACTTGGACCGATAAAACACCGCGTTCCGATCTAGCAAGTTATCGGATCGTTAAAAACCGGATGCCGCAGTAGTGGAGAAGTACGTAAGTACTGTTGTGAGTTTCTAAATCGGATCGGTAATTAACGTTTGCCGGACCGGAGCAGTGGAGAAACGGCCTAAGATTTAACCCGAGAATTCGAACTCCCGTATATTAAAATCCAAAACTGATGATATACGGGAGCCATACTTACCTAAGTCTCGTTGAATCTTACTCCGAATCTCTAAAAACCCTGTCCTTTTTTAAATTAAGATTAATGCTAAAGTATTCTTTAAAAAAGCACTGTTTTGATTTCCTTAAAAATATAATAATACATTTCTTAGGGGCCTCATAGCCTAGCGGTCTTATTAAGTGGCAGCAAGGTGAGGGGTACCGGGTTCGATACCCGGTTCGAGGGCAAGTTTTAATTTAATTTAAATTTGTTCTCGGCCTTTGGGAGGGTTGTGCGGTACCGGGCGAGTGCACGAATTATAAAAATCTTATACTTGACGCTGGCTAATGCACAAACCGTGCCAGAGCCATAAAAAAAAAATCTACTTACTTAAGAGTTTGAACTGCTAACTGGATATCGTATCGCTTTTCAGCAGCCGGAAGACGCTCGAAGGGGACCAGACAAGGATGTACTTTATGCAAATCATCTCTTTGGTCTCCGTACATCCAACCTGCTTCAATCTACAAAATGTTTTCATTTTTAAACCTGGCCTGGCGAACATCGTACCGCCTAACAGTCGATTCTTTATTTTTTTTAAATACTTATTCTGCTATTCGGGACACCGGTCTAGCTAAGATAAAAAAAGAAAGTTGATAAGACAACAAATACATTATGTCAAAAAATAAAAATTTACCTTCTCGGAACCCCTCCACTAACACTTGAATTTTATGATATTAAAGTTCAAATTGACTTTTAAGTATTATGGCGAATATTATGTATGGGAATATAGAAAAGTGTTGTTTTTAGACTTTTTCACTCAATTTTTTAAAATTTTTCTCTCCATAAGAACCATCCTTATGTTTTCATGTTATGTCGTGATAACGGAAAACGGAAAATTTTATATATATAGATTATTATGAAACTTGTTTTAAAATAACTGCAAACGGTTTTAATTGCCTGTTATTCAAAGAGACAGTTGACTTTAGGTCAGCGACTAACTTTAAGAAATTAAACCTAACCTAACCCGTTGCATACTAAAAGTTTGCCAATGCTTAAGACTTGTTTTATTATATTCCTTTTCAAATGATGTACCGGTAATGGTTATGGCTGATAGGAGAAAAGAAAAAGAGGTTGATAGGTAAGGCGATAAATTTTACATCTGTAACCACAGCGGGTGGCGTGAACTAGAGTTGCACGGGATATAAATAAGTTCAGAGTTAAAAATAGATAGATAGATAAAATATTTTGTTTTGTGTATATTTAATTAAAGTATATTATCTTATCACCTAATCAAGAAAGAAACACAGATTGAATTCATTAATAAGCAAAATCAATTTGCATCATGAAATAAGTCATGTTGAAAAACATAATAAATGATCAAGAACATTTTTAAAGTTGATTTTTGTGTTTTTATTTAATTTTTAACACAGACTTTGGGTAGTTATATATATTAAGAAAGCATATTTTACCTTATTCATGGCCCACATTTCGTGTATATTTTCCGCAAGTTTGTCCCGAATTTGTTCGATATATGACGACAGTGTAATCTGAAAAAGTAATTTAAGATTTCTGGGTAAACTTAACAGTTAAGAACATGATTTTTATTGTTTACAAGAAATTGATGATTTTATTACGAACACTTTACTATGAAAACATTTACTATGCACGTGGCTGGTATCTAAACAAATAATCTCCAGTGAAACATCACTGAATTTTTTTTTTTAAATTATTTATTTATTTATTTGCTCATCTGTATTCCTACAGCTACTCTGTAAACAATATCGAAACAATTACATTATACACAAAAGCCAAAAACGGAATACACATTCAAGCATAAAGCACAGTTAACAATTTTACCTTTTTATACAAAAAATAAAACAAGAACAAAATATATATTTATAATTAATTCTATATTCGAAGATGCATTGATCATTATAATATATATTGAATATAAAGAAAGAATAACAAAGACATTATTAATAAAAGATACCAGAGTTTTTAAAATTATTTAGTTACTTTAAATATATCTATTTGCTGGTAATTTATGTTATAATCAGAAGGTATATTATGATACATGACTGAGTTACATAATTAGTTTGTTTTAGACCTAGGAATTTGAAATAGTTAGGTTTGCCTTGTATTGTATGAAGAAGGGGTGTGAAATAGTAAAAGCGACAATAAGTCAGGGCAGTCAAATATCAATAGAAAATACTTACAGAGGCAGTATCAACAGGTGTAGGCACAAAAGCAGTGTCATCCTGTACCAAGGGCGGACCAGCCAGAGCGCGTTTAGCCAAGTTGCCAAAGTAGAAGCATGGCTCCAGGTTCAATATCTGCTGCGGTAAGAGAGATTCTACCAATGGGGAGTATCCTTCGGGGGCCGCGTATCTTAGCCTACCGTGTTCCCCTCCCATGAGAAAACGGCAACTGAAAATATTTGGTATTGATGTTATATTAAAGTTAATTAAACATAAGTACCACAAAAACGTACTGAACGCAGAGATATCAATATACTTAAAAATTAAAGTCACACGTGTATATTTCTATCTCTTTCTTACGGTAGTCAATCATGAAAGGAAAGGAATAACAACTTGTCAACGAGGAATGGAACTTAGTATACTATGTTTAAAATAAAGAGAAGGACAGAAATAAGAAAGAAAGCAGAAATAATTAATTGCAGCAAACGGAAGTGGAAATGGTTGGGCCACACCGCTCGCATGAACGATGGCAGATGGAAAAGCAGGGTAACAAGGGGAAAAGGGTCATCAGGAAAAAGAAAGACAGGTTGCCCTCTTGCACAGTGGGCTGACGAGCTCAAGGAAGTGGGTGGAAAAGGTTGGGAGAAAAAGGCTCAAGATAAATAGAGATGGAGTCAGTTGGACTCTACTACTCTGTAAGAGGTTTTGCAAAAAAAAATCTTCCAATCGAACGAATGTTTCAAGGAATAAATTTAAATATTTTTACCATAAACATAGTCACAATCAACATAACCAATCGCAAAGAAAACACATAGTTACTTTATTTAAAAGTATACTTGACCAAAGACAAGAAATGACAAAAGACCGTAACCTCTATTAGCAAGATCATTTATTTTATAAATTGTAATGACATCTTATTTTGTATGTATTAAAGTTTATTATTCAATGGCACACATTAGAATTAGCCTTTAGCCCTATAAAGCCTTACCTCAACTTGCTAGAACAACTCATGACAGGGAAGAACATTCCTTCCAGGTTGAAATTCGTGAAGGAACCCGTGACTCTCACTCCGTTGAACATGAAGTTGATGATCGGGACTGTGAGGTCCAAAGCACAGCCAATGACGTCACCTAAAATTATAAATATGCATTAATTTTCATTAATTTATATAGAAGCAGTGTTAGTCTAGTGGCTTCAGCGTGCAACTTTCATCCCTAAGGTCGTAGGTTCGATCCCCGGCTGTGCACCAATGGACTTTCTATGAGCGCATTTAACATTCGCTCGAACGGTGAAGGAAAACATGGTGAGGAAACCGGCTTGCCTTAGATCCAAAAAGTCAACGGCGTGCGTCAGGCACAGGAGGCTGATCACCTACTTGCCTATTAGATTGACAAATGATCATGAAACAGATACAGAAATCTGAGGCCCAGACCTAAAAAGGTAGTAGCGCCACTGATTTATTTTTATTTATATAGTAAGTAGACGAAATTAAAGGTCTTCAAATATCATATTTTTCATGGATATCTATCTCTCTCTCTCTTCAATCGGCAGCTCAAGTCTGAGCGTCGTGGTCAGCAAGGAAGCATCTGGATCGGACTATATATTTCCAGCGGTTTCATGGGTACAATATATATTTCAACTGTTTGACGACTCTAAAATCGATAACATGGACTATGAAATATAGAAATTTCTTTTCACCATCATACCTTTCCTGATAAAGGGCTCCTCAGCATGAGTCTTGTTGACTTGAGTCTTCCGCCCACCAGACCACAGGTAAGCCCCATCAAACCCAAAGGAATAAAGATCGTCACCGACCCCATTACCACCCCACTTTTCACCGCCGCCGGGGTAAGGTACGTAACTGGAATCAAAATATTTAAAACTAAACATCCAATAGTAACGCACCCATTAAAAAGGAGTATGATATATGAAATAAACATTTTTAATCACCACGTGCAGACCCAAATAGAGAGCGAAGTCGCGTTACACACTTGCTTATATTAGTGTTATAACATTCTTATTTAAACAAAACGGTTGAGTAAAATTTATTTCTGCTAATGTAACATTTTCATTTAAAATATTTTTACTTACTAAACATACAGCAGAACACGGATTAGTCAAACATATGTAAAAAGTAATAAAAAAGTTTCGACCCTAACCCAAGACTCGTTAAACTCCTAATGGCCTAACTGCCAAAATTAACCAAACGTACCTACTTACTAAAACTGATTGAACAACTTTTTAAAATTAGATTAAAATAAATTGACTTTAAATTTAAAAACTCTTTACATATCAAGTGTATTTTCGTGTTATTATGTCTTAAGTGCTTAACAGTGGTAAGTGATAAAATAGAAGACCAGAACAGAGTGTTTTCCCCTTAATAAAGACTGTAAGTAGTGTTATTGGACACTTTCTTAAGTTGAATATCCTTATTAGTAAATTAGATGAGATTTAAATTATACAGTCTTAAATTAGGCTAGATAGTAATATTTATGTCTCAGTGAAAAACATGTTTAAAAATAAAACGTAATGGTAGAAATCTTAAATAACTTACCCCGTTGTATTTGCCCATCCAATCCTCAAATGCGGCATCATGTGTGTGGTCTTCTCAATATGGTCCATGGTGACTTCGAAATACCATTTTTGGTATACGGCAGAACCTTCTACACGACCCACAAAAATATTTGGTCGCACACTGAAAATATGAACTCGTAGTGTGATTACTGTGCAAATGAAAACAGATTATGCGTCTAACCGTAGTTTTTTCAATATTGAATAAATTTTTGAATCAACATTTTGCAATTGAAAGATTAGAACTTTGAAGGAGTTTTTTTAATTTAAATAATTAAAAGTTATTATTTCGTGTTTTATACAATATTTTTTCTGAATTAATCCGACGTGGGTCTGAAAATGTCTGCTTTAATTCTTTATATAATAAACTCAAACTCCAAATAACTTTATTCATATAGGTAACCAAGTACACTTATGAACGTCAACAGAAAATATGTTAAATTAATTCTAAATTTACATATACTACCAGTTCGCAAGTCAAGGGCGTAGAGCGGGCAAGAAACTCTCCGCCACTCTTTTTAATCGACAAGTTTTGAGTCATAAATTGTGTGTGTGGAGCAAATCAATCCTAAGGATTACAATCATTCAAATAATCGTCATTATCAAGAGTTTTGAAGTTATTCATTGATAATTTTGCTTGGGAGTATATACTATATATTTCGCTTCAGAATATCATTATATACCTTGACACATGATCCACTAAAGCAGTCTGGAGTAGCAAGTTCTTCCCTGGTAGTAAATAGTCACAAATGTTATTCTGCGACGACCTGACAGCTACTCCATTACCCACACAAAGCGAACACAACACGTCCAATACTTTCGGATCGCGGCCGTGTTTCTCTAAAAGCGAGATGATTACTTTGATGTGCTCATCCTAAAACACAAAAATTAACTTAAATTAATTAAAATTACTTTGATAACAATATTAATGTTAATATTTTTTTACGGGTAAAGTCATAAATCAACATGGTAGCGATTCTGTTAAAAGTATAGTAATGCCACACTATCTCAAAATAACATGTCAAGGGCGTAGAGCGGGCGAGAAGAACTGGCAAGAAACTCTCCGCCACTCTTTTTAATCGCCAAGTTGTTTCCCGTGGTTTTTTTTGGAGTAGAAATTACTGAATACTTGAGGGCACTCTATTAGCTTAACTGTATATATGTAATGCTATATTTGTTTTATCATGATTGTCTCATATATACTTTGTTTGATAGAAACACGATGCTTTCTTCGGTAAAAAGACAAACCAAAAAACAATTACAATTCCTGTTATTACCGCGTTGATTGAGCTTTAAATTAGTATAGATATGTTTAGCAGTTTTTACTCACTCGCATCATATTCAACGCTTCAGGCGAGTCAATAAGCACACAATGCAGTACATCCAGCATCCCAGTTCCCTCTCCAGATGCCTGCGAGCCCAGACGGGAGAATAACCAGTTCAAGCGGTTCGAGTTTGCGAATTGGGCACAGTTTGTGTGGTTGCCTTTGATTATCGCAGCTGGAAATTATAAATGTATTCTTGTTAAAAAATGTTAAATGGAGCTGGAAAACCTGTATGATATAGTACTAAACAATTAATAAATTAAAAGTTATTAGGAAATTTATTTTACTGCAAGGTTTGTTTATTACGATTTACGATGTGCATTTCTTTTTTTTGAAGTGAAACTTCTTTATCGGGGTTGGAAAAAAATTTAGTGTAACAGTTTTCGGTTACGCGTCACATGTTTCGGTTACGCGTCACATTTGACCGTTACGCGCGTCTTTTTTTCGTCCCTACCACGGTTGATTCGAAGAGATTCTAAACCATTAATAACAAAAATTTATAATAACTATAACAATGATACTAAAAATTATATTACAATTTATTTAATTCTGTAATAATCTTAGTGGTAATAAGGTAAAATGAAATAATTGTATTATTTGTATTCAAGTCTGTGATATTAAAAGCCTTTTGTTAAACTTTATCTAATTTAACTATATTTAACCAATTTCTGTAAAGTTAGTTGCATATAGATAATTTTTCGAAAAATAAGGTCATAAAGAAGTTTCACTTCTAACGTGTGTACACTAGTACACGCACATTTTTTTAAATGAGAAACGATTAATTTATTTCAAACTTTACAAAATATATTTTTACCAATTGAATACTTATTTTATTCGCCTAAAATCATTAAAAACTGAATGTTTATTTACCTAAAAGTTGATACAAATACACAGATATCATATCCCAACTCTGTCCCGATTCGTCTCCCGCCAAAAAGCCGGCAAGGAAGCCCTGTGACGTAATCACGTTTATCTTGTCTATGGCTTCTAAAATAAGGTTTAATATTCCTTCCTCTTGGAATAGATCTTGGCGGTTTCGGAGGGCTCGGAATCTATTTTGTTTTTCTTCGTGTTCTGAAAAAAAGCGATTACATAATCCCATTTACAAAACAATAATCATTTCGGGTTCACAATTTTTCTGTGGCAGACAGATGCCTTTTATTTTTCACATATATATTATATAGGTTCGAGTTCTATTGCCGGGGAAAGGAAAAAGGTTTTATTTGATTTTTTTTTAAATTCTATGTTCCTAAAAAAATATTAAATTACCTTTATTTTACCTTTTTTTTATTTTATGCAATGCAAAATTTTACAAACATGAATATATTATATATATTTTTTTTAATTATTAATAATATAACTTTGTAATTTAGGTTCATACCCATATCCTCTTCAGGTTGTGCGAAGTAATTAATCAAATCCTCAAGACACATAACCATTTCTCCAAGATTCACAGACGCGAAGAACATAGAGTGACGTCTGTTCTCTTGTAATGTCTCAAGGCCACTGAAAGTTAGTTTTTATGTAATTATTAATAATAACTAAAACTGTCTTATTTATTTATTTATTTATAAGTAAACTTACAGCTACACATATTATAAAAAAAACACTTATACTCCGACTTTTAATTACGTAGAATTCTGACAGCTATCATTTTTTGACATGTCAGAGATGGCAAACCTTTTTGGCCGGGCACATTTTTCAATTTCAATACGAGTCTGAACATCTGAGTCTATACATACATTTTATTTGTTAGTGAATGTATCCATTTTATTAAGTTCGGCTCTACATTAAAAGTGGTTTAACGGCGAGTGATAATTACGTCTTTTATTTAAAAGGTTGACTTAACCTGGAATTAGTAGGCAGTGATGCCAATTGGCAAATTTGGCAAGTTAAGAAAAAAATTTCAGAAATCTACGTAATGAAAATTCGGAGTATAGGCAATATACAAAGCCAAAACAGATTACATTGTTAAACAAAATATACGAAACAAAAAAATAACTGAATTAAGGACATGAATAGAATAGAATAGATTGTATGTTTTTACGATTAGCTCAAAAACTGCTGGAGCGATTTCAAAAATTCTTTCACAAATAGAATGCTAAGCTATGCCCTAATTAACATAGTCATACAAGTATATCCATGCAGGACATACGGTAGTTATGAATAAATTGCTCAGTTTTAACTAACGATTACAAAAATTAATGTACGTACACGTGAACAGTTGATTCTTACTTCAAACTTTATTTACAGAGCCTTTACTACTCTTACAATTATTCATTGGTCAGTCTAAAAATTAATCTGATCGTACGCCCATAAAGAAAACTCCACTAAATCTCCAATAACGAAAATATTTCAGTTAATACAGAAACACGTAACTCACTTAATGAACTTCGTGAAGAGTGAAGAACACTTCCTAATCACCCTGGCGGTTCTAGACTCCTCTTCTTGGGACCGAGAGAAGTCCAAACCATCATCCATCTTGCCTTCCTCGTGGAGTATCGCTTGTTTCTCTTCTACTTTACCTAAGCCCTTTTTCTTCGTTTCGTAAGACTGTAAGAATGTTGCATAGGAAATTGTGTTTAGTCACTAAATACTGTTAAAAATACAATTAGCGTTTTAGGAGGAAAATGTATTATTATGCTCTTTTTATTGCTTATAAATAAGTTGCCATTACGGGTGACCCCAATGCTTGCCGCATTTATACTTATATTTACATACAAACTATATATTTCCATGTCTATGTCTATGTCTACATCAATTCATTAATACTGACCACTTAAATATACATACATATAATCCCAAGAGATTGAGTTCAATTCACGGCATTACAATAATTATTTGGTGTAGGCAAGGAAAGCTTAGGCAAAACGCTATTTAAATTTTTTGATGGAAATCGAACCTAGATACTCCGAATTAAGTGGCATGTTCGCTTTGAAGTAAAGCACTAATGCGATCATCAATTAAATACTAACAAATATCATAGTTTCGTATCAGGAATTAAGAACATACCCTTCTTGAAGTCGGTTAAATTGTGAATGTATCAAATACCTTATAAGATAACCACAATCCGGTTTCAGAATGCTGTACAATGACAGTGGAGTCTCCATACTTGATGATGGGAGCCCCGATGACCTCTAAGTCTTTGTCTTCCAAAACCACTTTCTGGTCATCCTTCTCTTGTCGGAGGCAGAAAGCACATGATGCTGTTGTAGCTTCCTCTCTGTAATAAAATATTTTATTAATTAATTTAGCAATATATTTGTGATGATATTTCTATGAAACTAAACATTGCATATAACATATGCATATAACGAGAACAACTTAGTAAATGCAGAAATTTCTGTCAAAGTGTCAAAAAATATAATGAAACTAAAAACCGCAATTAAAAAATTCGTTAATTAAGAAATTCCTTCATTTCACTAAATCTAATAACTTTAGACACCGTTCAGGGGTCAAACGCTCATAATAAAAAGTATAACCGCTATGGACCCACAGACTAAGACAACTTTTGAAATAGATACTAATTTTATTAGTATATTTCTTTTGATAATCTTTACTTTGGCCTAGTCTATTAGGCTTTAGCGTCCGACTCTCATCCTGTGGTCGTAGGCTAAAGCGACCGTACACCAATGGACTTTCTGTCTATGTGCGTATCGAACAAAAACCGACATGTCTCAAAGAAAAATCGACCACATGTGTCAGACAGAAGGCTGATCGCCTATCTTCTAATATATAAAGTTCTCTTGTCACAGTTTTCGTTGCCATACTCCTCCGAAACGGCTTGACCGATTTTGATCAAATTTTTTGTGCTTATCCGGTATCTATGAGAATCAGCCAACATCTATTTTTCATCCCCCTAAATGTTAGGGGTAGTCCACCCCTAAATTTATTTTTTAGACAAAAATTTTAATTTCTATCATAATATATATAAATTTTAATTTTTAATGCTCTATCATAAAAAAAATATTTTATGATAGAGCATTAAAAAATACATATAACCCCTTACTTTCACCCCTCTACGATCAACCCCTATTTTTTTATTATAAATTATATACATGGCAAAACGACGTTTGCCCGGTCAGCTAGTCTAATATATAAAATTCTCGTGTCGCGGTGTTTGTAGTTAAACTCCTCCGAAACGGCTTGACCGATTCTTATGAAATTTTGTGTGCATATTGGGTATGTCTGAGAATAGCACAACATCTATTTTTCATCCTCCAAATTTTTTTTTTAATTTTTAGATAATTTAAAAAAAATTTGGATTCATTAAAAAATACATACAACATACAACCCCTAATTTTCACCCCTCAACAATAAACCCCTATTTTTATTATAAATATGCATGGCAAAACGATGTTTGCCGGATCAGCTAGTCTGTCTATAAAATAAAAGTGATCAAAGAAATGAATGCAATCTGAGGGATTCTAATATTTCACCAAGACCAATAATCTGTTTGTATAATATCAGCTGCTTACTGAAGTATTTTCGAACCAGTTCCACTTTAAGGGTCCTTTAAGAAAAGAGCGTACAAATTCTTGAAAGGCCGGCAATGCACTTGCGAGCCTTCTGGCAGTGTGAGTGGCCATGGGTGGCGGTATCACTTAACATCAGGTGAGCCTCCTGCCTGTTTGCCTCCTTTTACATAAAAAATATATAAATGGGAGTAATTTTTAAATTAATTTACTCACCTGCTAACCAAATACAGCTCGTTCTGATCGTTGACTCCCAAATAGCGGCCCGTGGTAATGTGTCTTATCCTCATGGGGTGGTACCAATTTATAAAACCACCAGCCCATTTAGTACGCGCCAACTCCAATCGCCATAAAGAGCGAGCTTGAGACATTACTGAACCACCTTCATATACCACGATACTGAAAATGCATTGGAAAATTAACAATCTGATGTAAACTTTAAAAAAAATCTTAAAGTGATAGTAACATCACGCTTAGACCGAATTAATGCGATAGAACCACTAGGCACCACCACTAGTAACCACTAGTTGATACAATCCAATAAATTAAGTATAAAATAAAAAGTAAAAAAATGATTTAATCATGTACGTAACATAATGTACACTTATGACTCTTCATCATCATCATAAATTCAAAATTATACAAATTATTTTGCTTGTTATTATTTTTATTAAAAAACACTTGTTAACATACCATTTAATATTTAATGTAAGTATCCGATATTAAGTGATTAAATAACTAAATATAAACTGTTGAGCAAAATTATTACGATATTGTAGCGTACACAATTTAACAGCAAATTGTCAAACATAAGTTTTTCACGTGTCAATATTTGCTGACTTACTTTAGCCCCCCATCTTTGTTCCATGTACTGGGTATCGTGAGGCATTCATCACCGCCATGGAAGAACCTTAGCACGTCACCTCCAAAGACATAACCCACGTACTTCATACGGGAAATTCCAGTGCCATAAGGCTGTACTGACCAGTGTGTGACGTGGAATGAGGCGTTTACTATTGAAACTTCGTTCTCTTTGGTTGTATGCTGAAATTTTGAGTCATAATATAATATCCTGATTGTGACCTCAAAACTAAGTTGAGCGAGATTCGATTCATCTGACTAGGTAATCATACATTAGTTTAAAAATTAGGCTAATTTCGAAGCACTTTTAGTATCCTGTAAGCTATACAGTTTTAGCGAGCTTTAGGTAAACTTTTTTTAATATATTGAAGTTATTAAAGTTATACTTCTTTTAGCGCGTTCGGGAAAAATTATGAGAGAAATTTTTTAGGATGCACGCGAACTCCGTCTCAAAATTCCGACACCCTGATGTTAGCTATAGTCAACATTTTAGTTTTTTTGTAGTTAAACTTCTTTTGGCGCGTTAGGGTAAAATTATGAGAGTAAATTTTTCTATTGCTAGTGTCGTTTTTTCTACAAACGTAGAATAAGATGAAAGATAAAAAATTAAAAAGATTTTTATCTTGTCCCGCCAAAGAAGTATAACTTCTAACGCGTGTACATAAGTACACACACGTTTTTTTATGATTTATTAATTCGCCAAAGGATATTTACATCCTCCGACATTTAAACACATTTTCTATAAATAAAAGTTTAATATTACAAAAACTACGGAGTTGTAGTAAGAAGATTATTTCTTTAATAAAAAGGTCTCGGAATTTTATTTTCGAACACAATGTGGCATAAATGCCTTACCAAATATCTCTCAGTAGCAACCGACACTAAGATCAGATCATCACCGACTCGCACCTTCTCACCCTCAGACCTATAACCAAAAATATTTGGTGAAATAAATTGATGAGGAAGGTTTATTTTCAAAAACACACTAGCTACATTGATAAGACCTTATTTTACTGTTGCTAGTCCCCACACTAGAACATTGCTGTGTTGTGGTAGTACTCTTCCGAGGTACAATAAAATAACAAAAACTTAGTATTGGAATATGTGCAGTAAAATAAAATCAAATAGATAATGAATAACTTTAACTAACTATACTAAGTATTCTTTCCATTGTGTCATAATAGGGGTAATACAGGGCCTTCGAAGTCAAATTGAAGTTTACAGAAGATTTCCTACATTCAAGAAACAACGATAGTTAAGTACCCTAAACTCCGGTATAAAACCTCTCGCTTCATAAGTAGAAGAAACAATACCTTTGTTTGCTGGCAGGATGCAGTGTCCACCAGCATGCTTCACCTTGAGAATGCTCTTGTAAACCGACATCAAACGCCAACTTGTCTTGTGATGATGACGTGGATAGACACGCCAAGTACTATAAAAAACGTTCAAACTGCTTCAACGAGTATTGGTTTAATATTAAACTTAAAAGCTCGTTCGAATTATTCGAACATACAAGCTGTCTTAATGAGAATTTACGCCGTTTCCTTACCTAAACTTTGTGTGGCTTTAGTTTTTGAAGTGAAACTTCTTTATCGGGGTTGGAAAAAAATTTAGTGTAATATTCTTTCGTTACGCGTCACATTTTTCCGTTACGCGCCATTTTGCTTTTTGAAGTCAAACTTCTTTATCGGCGTTAGAATGATTTTTTTATCGACGTATGGGAGAAATTTTGTAGCAAATCGTCACGTTTTTCGGTTACGCGCCATCTTTTTCTTGTCCCTACCACGGTTGATCCGAAGAGATTCGAAGCCATTAATAACAAAAATATATAATAACGATACCAATGATAGTAATAATTCTATTACAATTAATGAAATTCTGTAATCTTAGTAGTAATAAGGTAAAATGAAATAATTGTATTTGTATTCATGTCTGTGATAATAAAAGCCTTTTGTTAAACTTTATTTAACCAATTTCGTTAAGTTGCATATAGTAGATCATTTTTCGAAAAATAAGGTCATAAAGAAGTTTCACTTCTTACGTGTGTACACCTAGTACACGCACACATTAATTTTTTTATTAATTTTTGTTACGATAGCAATGACTTATGCCCAGCCTAAATATATGGGTACCACGTTTCATTGAAGAGAAAACATAAAATTAATGTATTTGTTTACCCTACTGACATTTCTTCGTCATAATAGTTATTTGTCTTAAAACCCATTCTTTTTTGTATACGTAACACACAAGTCCTACAAAAACTATCTCGAAACATACTATTGTTATCAAAGAAAATGAAACTGGAACAGCTATGAATTAAGTAATACATCGTTACCTCTGAATTCAGAGCGGTAACTTGCAAAGGAAGTAGTAATCACCCCCCCCCCCCCCAAACCCCTTTGCAACCGGGGAGACCTTGGGTCAGGCTTGATCACAGGACTATTAAAAAGGTATTTTTGTCTCAGCCCCCGTAGCATAGACAATAGAAGAACTTACCATGTCACTGTTCAGATGACGTAGCAAGATAGCATTGCCGTAAAGCAATGTTCTGTGACCGGAACCTGTGCCTTTACCCTGTGGGGGAAAAATTAAAAAATAATAACAAAAATATAAAACCTTTTTTTGGTTAGCCTTAAAATGACAAAAATATATGAATTAATACTTTGATCATTCAAGTTACTAAAATATGAATCTGAATAAAAACCCTTTTAATATTACTTATATGTTTTATGTATAATATGCAGTGTAAAAATATACTATTAGGTGAATATATTATATACAAAATAGATGCATGCATTTAATTATCCGCTTTTAAGTTACATTACAGTAATTATTATGCGTATTTTGTTAAAATGGCGAATTAACCTAATTATTTTTAAACATCATATTATAAAAGCGAGATTCCTTTCAAGCATCAATTGCACTGACCGTATACTGGCCTAGTTTATAAAGAAACAATTGTTATAAAAGACAAAACAGCAGGGCTACTCTGCAAAACCGATAACGACCTTTGATAACTCAATAATGTGCTGGAGTTGGCTCTTCAATAGTGCCGATACCGATAATTTATGATATCGTGTAATAAAACCCAATCAATGTAATGCATTTAATATTCCTAGTGTGGCTGGGCGTAGTATACGCTGATATTGGATATTGGAAATTGAAAAATGAGTAATATCATACTCAATATTGGTCGGTAATTATTAATCGGTATCAGATAGCGCTATTTCAATAGAAATTACGGGGTAAGCTTGCAGATTGTTAACAGGTTCGTGCATATCGGCGTAAATCTAAATCAAAATGTAATGACATTTTAATTTTATGAATAAAATTGATTATAATCATTAAATGACGAAACGCTTGATTAAACAAATTAAATCAAAAGCCTATTTGCCTTTAGATTAGCATGAATAAAGCGCGGTAAAAAATTTCGAAAATTCCATTCGTTCGAATGAAAATCATGCTGTACAGTCGTGACGAAAATATTATTTAAGTATATACATTTATTTTACTTTCAATATTTAATTTGGTATAATTATTTTATATGTTCGATGGAAGTTTATAAAAAAATATGATTTTATATTTTTTTAATATTTTCGCCGCAACATCGTTTTGTTACCGCGTTGGCACTTGTTTTCATACTCACTAAGGTTTCTTTGCCCTGGAAAATTTAAACACGAAAGCAATACGTAAAACAAGATAATTAATCACAAATGAAATGTTATAAATACATAGTTATCTGGAATATTTGATATTGAACAAACAGTTTTACAGCAAAATCATAACAACTTTTTGGTAAATATATCTCGAATAACATTACCAAAATATAGGGGCCGTCCAAGTATTACGTCATCAGATTTACTGCAATTTATCCCCCCCCCCTCCACTTCCTCTTGTTAGCAAAAGTAAACAAATCTCTCAAAAATAATAGTACATAAACGTATTCATTTTTTGTAGAAATCCTCGAAAATGCATTTCATTTTCAAGCTTAGACAATGTGTGTGTAAAAAACTAAATAATTACTGTTGACGTACACAATATAATAAAATCAAAGACCCCTCTCCCCCCTATAGTTCTTACGTAATACTTGAACGACCCCATAGTTGTTGATAAGCTAGAGTTGAGTTGGAAAGTTTTTTTGGGAAGAGTTCTTTAAGAGCTTAGAGTGGACTTTGAAAACAAAATGTTAATTTACAAATAAAATTTATTAAACGAATTTCTTTCATGATTGTACTTACGGTCTCTGAGCCAGCCGCTGTGACTAATTCCTGGAGAGCTCGTACTGACAAGGCCTGAAAAAAAGGGTTACATAATTAAATTCCTTAAACTTTTTTTACACTTAAAAATTTACTTACACTGGGTACATTTTTGTGATATAAAAATGTCGGTGGGGTGCAAATATAAAACAATCGACGTTCATTTAAGTGTGATTAGTCAAATGGAAAGTCATAATTACGATTTGACTTAATGCTGTCAATTCTTTCCCAAAAAATAATTTTAATGCAATAGCTTTAACTTAGGTGTCATTTGTTTTTTTATTTTTTTTATATTATATAGACGGCATCTAATACCCGGCGATCATCTACGACATATCGTTTTCTCCCACATGCTTTTCAAATCCGCTTACCGCGAAAAAGTATTTTACTTAATATACGTATGTACCAGGCGCAACTTAATTTTTTTATGTAGTTCTACAAATGTAAGATTTTTTTGTGTTTAAAGCGTGTCGCCTGCCGGGTCCGGTAGTGTATTATAAAACACAAAAAATACTTACCTGTTCAATAACAAAGACGCACTGTGATAGATCCGGTGGGATATTTTTATCAGCGATGTTCTCCAAGAAGCAGTGCCGGTTTCCGAACCCCTCTGCAGCCAGGCACACCCTTTCTCCCGTAGCCGTGCACGAGAGACAGACCATGTCCTCCTGTTAACACAATCGAAACCACATGGTCATCATCCATAGATAACTTTTTAAAACAATAGAATTAAATTTTACGCGTATAATAAAACTTTTTGACAGAGAATTTTAAATGAATTAATAATTTTACATGAAAATGGTTAAAGAGGGATTTTTACTCAAATATCTTTTTATCCAAGTATAAGAGCTCTATAAATCGTAAATAAAATCCCTTAAATTATGTTATTACTACACTTTAGTTGTATACTTTAAGTTAACAACAGAGCGGTTCAATCTTGTTCAAAACGGAATGTATAGGCAAGTATATAAGGATTCATTAAGTATCTACGACCAGTATTGGGCTAGAGAATTCAGCCTGCGGCTCTCATCCCTAAGTTCGTAGGTTCGAGCCCCGGCTGTGCACCACCTTTCTTTCTATGTGTTCATTTAACATTCGGTGATTAAAGATCGTGAGGAAACTGGCGTGTCTTAGATCCAAAAGGTCGCCGCCTTGTATCAGGCGCTACTATCTACTACTTGCTTATTAGATTGACATTACCATGAAACGGATACTGAAATCTGAGGCCCAGATTTATTTATCTAAAAAAGCTTTAATCAGATTTACATCTGAAATATATTCAGTTCTACCTTGGAGATATTGGCATTGATGTATCTATGACGACAATATGATTCATAGATTACGTCTTTGTTTATGCTTCCGTTATGCAACGAAATTAGACCCGAGGTTTGAATTAATACAAATTATACTGTCGGCTATTGTTAATTGGTTGTGATGATAAACGGTCAATCGCTATACTCAGATTAGTTCGTTAAAAGTTATTTTTTTATTTGTTAACACTTCGTTGCATTACAATATAAATAAATAATAGTTTAAAAAAACTAGAACACACGCTTTTAAAGCACATCAAACTAAAAAGTGAAAAATAATTCCTAATTTAGGCTGAAAATGGTAATGAACAAAAAATACTGGTATTATTGTGAAAAAGCGTGGGTTGCTCGATAGACGAAAAATATGGCACAGAGCGCCCCATGCTTTTTCACAATAATACCAGTATTTTTTGTTCATTACCATTTTCAGCCTAAATTAGGAATTATTTTTCAGTTTGAATTAAATCTGTCCGTTAAAAGTGAGTCAAAATCGAGTCCGAAGGAGTCGGTTACACACATACATACATACATACAGGTGAAGCTAATAAAAAGCGTGTAAAATAGAACATAATTAAATGAAAAGGAGGGAAACTGGCGGTCCTATCGCTCTCTCTCTCTCTGAAAATGCATTAAATTAGATAAGGTAGCCAAGAAGTCCAAAAATACATTTAACATATTAAGGAGGTCACTTAATATATGTAAATAAGTTTACTATAGAATTAATTGATTGAACAGTAATGGTAGTTGATTAGAACATACTAATAGAATCTTTGCGTTACTTATGCATAATTTATGACTAAGGGTCTTTTTCACAATGTATGGATAAAGTACCAAATACTACAACACATAAATTATTTGGAAGATAAATTGTGCTCTTTGTCACTTCATCGGACTCATAACTTATGATGGACTTTATGTGACGAATAGCGCTTTCTGACAGTCGTGAAACGCAACAATAATGTTTATCCTACCAATAAGTAATAAATAGCTAATATGTAACTTATGTAGAACTTATCCATACATTGTGAAACAGACCCTTTGTATACTAATTAATAAAACCTCTCACAATCTGAACCCCTCAGCACTTATATACAATTTAATATGAAGGTTATCTTCAATTCTGGTTCACATGCAAAATTCAATTTAATCTTCGCAAAGTTCCGACCCAGGTCAAGGCTCACTAGACCACTCAAGGTTTCGCGGAAACTTGAATTTATGTGTCATTTACGTTATTTAGTACACGGCTTCGTTCGTGTGAATTTACCGTGCAATATGGGATAAGTTAAAAGCTTAGTCGCTAATACTATTATCCTTAGTCATTAAAAATTAATCAGTCGTACCGTTTTAACAGTACTCACCTGTCTCTTTTTTTACAGTGTAAAAGACAGAAAGAAAAGAAAGAGTACTATAGTCAAATAAGAGCGATTTGGACTGATTTAGTTTTTCTGAATAAAGGGAATAAAATGCAAGTATTAAAATGAGTTCAGTAGTTTTTAAGTTTATCTTTGTTTGTACAATAAGTATATTCAAACCTATCACCTTGTAGATAAAATAAGAACTGGTTTTTCATAATTACTTTCACTATGGTTGTATTGTTATTTACGAAAACAAGAGATAACAATTCATAATATTGTTTTCTTAGGTGGGCTCTTTGTTATCTGAACTAATACAAACTTTATAAGTAAGGTGTTGAACCTTTGAAAACCAATTTATTAGTATCTATATAAATAAAAATGAATCCCAAAATATTACTAAGCGCAAAACTCGAAGATGACTGGACTAAATTTTATTTATTTATTCGTTGAACTCTCTAAAGAAAGTTTTTATGGAGAGATACATTGAAAAATTTAGTTCTATTTAGGTAGGTACCTACTTTGGTGTTTATTCTGGATAAGGGAACAGTCTAGTTGGAGTAGCATACAAAAAATGTAGCTACTAAATAGGCTAATAAAAAAAATATATTAAGGCGAAACAAAGTATGTGGGGGAAACTTGCTATTTATTAAGAATAATAATATAAAAAACGGAATTCTATACTAAAAATATTTAATTTACATAAGCTATCTAAGTTTCAGTTTTTACTTAGGATATACGTATTAATGAAATGCTTCATAATAGACTGTAAAATAGATTATCATTATGATGGTATTATGACCGTGTTATATAGTATAGGCTTTTACCGGAAGTCACTTACCGTTCGCAGGAATGAAACATCATCCTGCTCGCTTGCTCCTCCTTCCGCTTCCGCCATTTTGTTTTCTTACTTATCACTCAGTTAGTTGTTGAGACCATCGGGAAATGCATAACTGTAAAAGAAAAAAATTAATAAGTATCCACAAAGTAATTGAATCCGGAAAATACAACTTTAATCTTAAATCCTATACGTTTTTGACCCATGGGCGTCTTACTTAGCGCCTAACTCTCGTCTTGAAAACTTACCCTAAGACAAGTGATAAGATACATTCATCAAAATTTAACCTAAAGTAACAATATCAGATTTTCAATTTTATTCAGAAATGGCCAAATTGAAGAAAAAATGTTGATATATTTGATGATAAGGACCTCCTTGCTTGTATAAGTTATATATATATATTAGTTTAGTATATTCAAAATAAAAATATTATATGTTATATTAGTTAGAAAAATTAAAGATTCTAAATTAAAATTTACTGTTCCGAAATCAAGAATGGACACTCTTAAAAGATGCTCGCAAGGAGCTGTAACTATTACACCACAGAGGGTGTATTGAAGCTGTGAATCATGAAATATTTTTAGATTCTAATAACAGTAGGCGTAACAAAATGTAATGAAAATAACACCTTAAAAACATTGAAAGGGGTTTTAATTTGAAATTGGAAATAGAATGAACATCATTGAGTAAATTACATATTAATTCATTGTTCATATTTTTTTTTAATTTTATGACCTGGTATAGGTTACCTTTAAGTCATTTATTAACTTATTTGGAAAATGTTCATTACTTTGGAGTCACTAACTTCACGTCACTAGACTTCGTCATTTAAATTGTTCATTGTTCATATAAATAATGGACCCATAGAGTCAAATTACATGTTTTAACTAAATGGTGCTTCAGTGAACTAATAAACGTCAAACTTCGCAAGTCTAGACACCAGACGTAACGGTGAATTTGCAAATGGTTCACTAGTTCAAGGGTAAACTGTCTATAATACAAATTCACCAATATTTCATCGAATTATATTCTACTGGGATTAAAACAAACCCGTACTACAAAGTAGCACTTTTTATATTCGCAGATATTTATATCATATTCTAAATTAAACCTTTTCGCTAAGTAATGAGTTTTGAATGACGCATAATTATGCTCAAGGACAGATATTCAGTCAACTCAGATTATTCAAATTGTTGTGATTTTTACTTTAATTTCAACCTTATTAACCATTTTTGGGATCTAATTATCTTCATGTGTTTAGCACCACTGAGCGTTTTTAAGGCAGTTTTTGCCGCGCACCACCACTATGTGGAATCAACTGCCCACAGAAGTATTTCCGAACCAATTCGACATAGGGTCCTTCATGAAAAGAGCGTACCAATTTTTAAAAGACCGGCAACGCACTCGCGAGCCCTATGGCATTGAGAGTGTCCATGGGCGGCGGTATCACATAACATCAGGTGAGCCTCCTGCCCGTTTGCCCCCTGTTGTATAAAAAAAATGTAAACAGACCGTTTGGCCCATCTTACAATATCTTGAAATTGTATATAACCACTTCTTCATAATACGGATGATCTTAGATGGCATTGATCCTGATAAAAAGTCAATTAACATTTGAAATTCTACTAAAGACAGATTTAGTTATGTACACAAACTTGATATTATTTATTCAACGCGATGCTTTTGGCTGAATGCCAGATGTTTGGTTAACGTCTATTTTCGATATGAAATAATAATGAACTCGAGAGTATTATGGTGAATAACCTGCTTTATGGTTGTTTTTACCGACCCGAAATAGCTATGCTTTCGTCGGGAATTGAACCATGTACCTACTGACGTTCACGTTGATAATTTTATTTTATTTGACCAAGCTAAATATTCGATTCCGCAGTATCAGTATAATCAATGGGTTATAACGCTTCAAGAAGAGATGAATTACAGCGGCAAGGCGAACTGTCGGTTTCGTAATTAGACGGAACGTGAACTCTGAGTAAACACTACAATTAAAGCGACTATAGTTCAACTAATGAACGTTCAAATTCAGAGACAATATTATTACTATGTAGTTTTCAGCCTACGTTGTAGCTTTATGTTAGTTCACTTATTAAAAATGGATGCGACGATAGATCATCAATTGTTTTTAATTGCCTATCGAATTGACTTCGATAACAATATACTTGGAAACAAAAATATTTTTACCACTACAAATTCATATGATATTACAATTATTGTTTAGGACCTTTCGGATAGCAAAAGGCAGAGTCCATATAACCAGTGTAGTTAAAGCGGTTTTGGTCTAAGCCAGATTGCATATCTTGCTTAAATATTTTTAAGGCTAAGGCTCATTGGTCTAGTGGTTAGTACCCCTGACTGCGAATCCATGGGTCCCGGGTTCGATCCCCGGCTGAGACGAACATCGATGTGATGAGCACTTGGTGTTGTGCTTAGGTCTTGGGTGTTTAAATATGTATTTATATGTCTATCTATCTATTATAATATGTATGTACATCCGTTGCCTAGTACCCATAACACAAGCTTCACCAGCTTAGCGTGGGACTAGGTGAATTGGTGTGAATTGTCCAATCATAAAAAAAAAATACAAGATTACTACTTACATGCAAAACTTAAATACTTTGCATCTGATGTTTGATCGTATAGGTATGAGTTATTAACGTATATATTTATTGAATTTATTTATTTTACAGAATAATAACGAAATGATAATATGTTACAGTAGATAACTGCTGTTGTTTATATAATTGTAACCATGTTTAGTTACATATAAAAGTAGTTTTTCAATTATAATAACATATTATACATATAAAATCAAGAGCTAAATACATAGAAAGTGCTAAAATATTTTATGTAACGCTTTTGCACAAGAATTAGATATTTAAAACATGTATTAGTATAACATACTGCCGCTTCGTTGATGGGACATAACTCTCAATCTTAGTCTGATGTACACAAAAAATTTACATATTAATTGAGTGGTAACCAAAAACCTGAGACATCATGGTTCATCACTAGTGAGTACTAGGTTACATGGTTTGAATTGAATTTAATGAATTTATTTGCAGTTAATAATATTAATAGCATTTTTACGATGAAAATTACGTGTTTACGTCAAATTGCTTTGTTTAATTGTACGTACAATGTAAGTTTTATCTATAATTATAACTTCTATTTTAATATACTTTATGTTTCGTAAAGTATTAATCTAATGCCCAAGGTGCAACGCAAAAGATGAAGACAATTTAAAAGGTGGATACACCAGATTAAGGAAACAGCAGACAGAAATGGCGGGATTTCTATAAGGCCTTTGACAAAAAATGGCACACAGATACCTAGGAATAAATGGGAGGATATAATTATGTGTTTAAATGCTATGAATCTGAAATAAAAAGCTTTTATTATTGTTATATGTTTCGTATACAAAAGTTGGGACCGACACAGATGGATTGAATGTGTTAAGGAATATGAGGGATGTGATGTTCACGGATCGTAAAATAGAATATAGTAGATTTCACAATAAAATGGAAATCAGTATTATCACTTATAGTAACACCATTTATAGTGTTTTGTTCTAAGAGACTGTTACTGACACCGGTATTTTTACTCATACTTATAAGGGTCTCCAAATCTAACAACAATTAACGTCTTTTTGGTATTTTGAGGTCATTAAAATAACTTATTTAATATTGTACTTTATTATAAATGTGTAATAATGGATCTGAATAATAACAAAAATACCAATTTCATAACTTTGTGACGATGTTTGCGAGTTAGCGATAAAACTATTGTCAAAATGTTGAAAGTAGGTGAATAGCCCCATTGATAGTAAAAATATACGGAAAATTTCCGATTCCTATAGTCACGTTTTATGCTGGAATAAGGTCAATGACCTTTCATTTATGTAACGAAAAGGATTTTTCTATACTTGGCTGTTTTGTACCTTTTCCTTTAATACTTAATTTTAAATACCTCGTAAATAGCCCTCTTGGTAACCCCAAATACCTATTGAATGTACCATACATTTGGGTACCTATTATGCATATTAATAACAAGCCGTTAGGGGTTTAAGTAAATCGTACCGTAACCCTATAATCATAACGCAAGCCCATTATAAAATAATGAGAGAACTACATCGAACTTGCATAAGAAAACGTCGGGTAGGTATTGGAAGATACTGAGTAAGGGCCCTGTAATTTGTATGGTTTGTGTACCGACCGCAAAGCTTCAAAATATAATGCAATTGGCTACAAAAAATTCAAGCTGTCGATATTAAAAGATACTGACTACCGGCGCGGCGCAGCAAAACTGTAGCGATTGCTCGTAGAGGATCGTAGCAATACGGAGTGACGCATTGCAAAAAATGTGCTACGCTGTTACACATTTCGTAGCGCTTGTATGTTAAAACCTTTTGATAATATAATTTATTTATAATTGGTAATAACTATTATGCGTTATTTATGTAATTATTAATTATTAAAGAGCATCAAATAGCTGATTAATGTTTTGTCTTAATCGCTCATAGGAAAAAAAATATTTTTCAAATAATCTCACTCCGTATGAATACGGTCATTAGAAATAAATTATTTAAAAAAGTTTTTATTCACTTTAACATACTTTTCCTTGAATAAATGTGTCACAGTGAAAGCCTTATGCAGATGAAATGACCAATGAATATTCAAACAAGAGCTTTGCTCGTCTCTGCTAACATTGTTTGGGAATTCCGAAATGTTTCATTGCATGTATTCGTGAACCTTGGAATAACTTTATTTATTTGTACAGTATAGCACGCAATCTTTAATCATTTAAAATATGTATTTTTTTTTAAATTACATCTTTAATAAAGACATTTTCCTTAATTAGAGTTGGAAGTTGTTTATTCACGGTAAGCTGTTGTATAAGTTTGTATATATTTTTTGCAAAGGGTAGTCATATTATTTTATGTTTGCAATCAATAAATATTTATTTTATTTAAATTTGACTCATAATATGTGGGAGTGTTGGCCTAGTGGCTTCAGCGTGCGACTCTCATTCCTGAGGTCGTAAGTTCGATCCCCGGCTGTGCACCAATGGGCTTTCTTTCTATGTGCGCATTTAACATTCGCTCGAACGGTGAAAGAAACCATCGTGAGGAAACCGACATGTCTTAGACCCAAAAAGTTGAGCTGGCGTGTGTCAGGTTCTGGAGGCTGAGACTCGCCTATTTGATTGAATAATGATCATGAAACAGATTCGGAAATCTGAGGCCCAGACCTAAGGAGGTTGTAGCGCCACTGATTTTTTTTATGTGGGAAAAGAAAAAAAAAATTCTGTTTGTCTGTCTATTTAAAAGTTTATTTGATAATCCATAACTTAAAAAAACATAACATAACATTTACAATTTTAAATTAAAATATCCAAAACCAGCTACACGATATACTCGACGAGTATTATGTACTAACAAAGATAATGTACATTTAATTTACTAGTTAAGGTAAATGTGTGTATGTGTGCGTTTTTAAGTGAACCTAAAAATGGATTTGTTTATTTTGTTTATTTCCTTCCAAAATGCGCATTTGGAGATAATATGGAATAAGTTGAGGCTTGTTTACTCCTCATTCTTATCATGTTTATAATGTTATCATGATTAAAGCTGTTTTATAGTTTCAAACTTTACCTATAAAATACAACCTGAGAAAAATATACACTACATACCAACCAATCACTAACAACAAAAATAATCATGATTTAGTTTTAAACGTATTATTATGATGATCTTGTGTTTATACGTAAATATTGCGCTACGAAGGTCAGACTCACAGAAAATTACCTGCGCATTGCTACTGCAGAGTGGAATGAATTACGCATATAATATGAAATGTCAATACTTTTTATGTATTACCTTAATTTAATCATTCTTATTAAGATATTGTCTTCAAAAAGGGGTTATTTAACGTCTTAGATGAATTTGAAACCTTCTTAAGCTTCTATATTCTGTTTTAATATAGAAGTATATTCATTGTACCGTTCATAAACGCAGCATACATGCCAAACAAATTTTCTTTCTTTCGTATGATATTTCTGGAGGGCTTCTTTCCCATGTATGGTAATTATTAAGTCAAAATTAATTAGTTTGAATATAATTAAGTAATACTATTTCGTAACTACATTATATTAATAAGCGTTTAATGGGATTCATGGTAAACTAAAAAATAACATAAAAGTAACAGAGTCGAATTTAAAGGAAATAATGTTCAACATTATAGTCGTATTTTTAATTAGACGAAGCCAACTGACAGTAGCTAATGTCACTTTGTAAAATAATGTTGCCATATTTAAAGTAATAGTGATGCAGTTCTTGTTCAATCAGATGAATGAACAATGAGTGTGAACAGTCAATCATTTCAAACAATAAAAGAATATTATTTCTATTTCAAAATTGTATAAAAGTGCTCTGATATAAGTTAGGTACTAGTACTATGTAACTACAATCAGTTTTTTGACGTCTTATTACAAAGCGCGGCGCGGCGACTAGTGCCATCACCGATCATTAATTCACGGGTTTTTACTTTGTCACAACACTATTTTTATTTCATTAAAAACTGACAACACCGTAAACGTCAGTTGATATCGTCTAATTAAAAATTCGACTATAGGTTAAGAGGCAACAAAAAATATATAGGTTTTCTGTAAAGAAATATATAGGTACCATTTAGAGAACATTAAAAAAATATTACGACAAATAAAGTTTTCACTACGAAGGTATAGAACTTGGTGAATCTAGTTTTTTTTTTTTTTATGTAATAGGAGGCAAACGGGCAGGAGGCTCACCTGATGTTAAGTGATACCGCCGTCCATGGACACTCACAATGCCAGAAGGCTCGCAAGTGCGTTGCCGGCCTTTCAAGAATTGGTACGCTCTTTTCTTGAAGGACCCTAAGTCGAATTGGTTCGGAAATACTTCTGTGGGCAGCTGGTTCCACATAGCGGTGGTGCGCGGCAAAACTGCCTTAGAAAACGCTCTGTTGTGGAACGACGGACGTCGAGGTGATACGGATGGTATTTTGTATTTTGCCTTGACGTCCGATGATGAAACTCAGCTGCAGGTATTAGACCGAACAACTCCTCTGAACACTCTCCATGGTAAATGCGGTAGAAGATGCAGAGAGATCCCACATCTCTACGCATCGCCAAGGGATCAAGATATGAAAATAACTTTGCGAATCACGTAGCTACAGTAATAAATACTTTTATTATAGAAACAGATTACAGGACTTAAATAAAACTTGACATTCAGTCACGTATTTGATAACGTAATCTGGGGAATAACCAGGACGGAATGAAGTCTTCGCTATAACATGTTCGTGACTGCGCAAACAAATTATCAAAGTTATTTCACGAATTCGAAGAAAAACAGGGACCAGCCAAGTTCTATAACTACAAATACACAGTAGATGTTGTTGTTTCAGTGTGTAATTGTTTTTATTTTTATCTTCATTAAAACCTTAAACTTTTTAGATAATACTAGCTACAAGAAAAACGTACTACGGTTTTGATAAACGAGTTAATAATGGTACACAGCTTACAATTTTTTAAATTCATTACCTAATCAACGTTTAAAAATTCTGATGTTACAAATACTTTAAAGTCTATAGTAGAAAATAGTTAATATGAAGTATTAATGAATTTAGTATTTATTAGCAATTGTAATGGAAGAGTTGTGCGGTTCATCATCAGACTGAGGCTAGATTTGATTGTCTTATTTTATTTATGATATTTTAAATCTCAATCGTTGTTGTTGTTGAAGTGAAAACTTATTTAGCGGCGTTGTACACTTTTTTGGAATTGGTAAAATTTGTTAAACTCTCGTCAGGACACGTGACCTGATCGAAAATTCGTAAGAAGGATAGAGAGTAGACAGCTGGTGCGGCGTATTTAATGTAATATAAATTGTCATGTTTGTGTACGATAGCGCAATAAATAAATATTGTATTCTATAATTCTATCACATTAATGATAGTACTTTTATACTGTTAATTAAAGCAATTCGTGCAAAATTATTCCCTAACCATTCCAAAATATCAAAAATGCACAACGTTAATATTCACGTTTTCACTTCTGCCGGCACTCCCGGAGTGTAACCCGTAGTTTTTTTTATTATTATTAATAACATGGCTTCGGCAGGGACTAAGTAATTTATGTAAAAGTAGAGTTAGTCTACAATAAATAATTACTTGCTATATTTTAAGTCAAATCAAATGTGTGAATCAAATAGGCAAGTAGGTGATCCTAGCCTCCTGTGCCTGACGCACGCGGTCGACTTTTTGGGTCTAGGGCAAGCCGGTTTTCTCACGATGTTTTCCTTCACCTTTCGAGCGAGTTTAAAGCAAATATTATACAAAAATTTATATCCGTTAATTATTTATTTATTTAAATGTTTAAACAAAGTACTGCTGTAAGCAAGGAAATATCTCCCCTGATAACAAATTCCTAATTTAAACTGTAATATCCAAATATTTATAATTTCAAATAAAGCTGAACTAGGGGCGGTTCTAGTGACCGGGTTATGTCAAAATTTTAATAAATGACCTATTATTTGCATACTCATAAAGGAAAACACGCTATGTAATTTTAGCGAAACTGTTGTAGCGACGGCCAAACTTACAATCTAGAACTTTATAATATGACAATAGCGGACCCGACAGATGTTGTACACGTCTTAAATAAATAAAAAATTTTAAACTCTCGAACACACTTCAACACACACAAAAACTAGGAGTTTAATCACAAACACACACAGAAGATTTATATATAGGGGAGCGTGGGGCTAGTTGTAACAATTTTAACAAATAATTGAATATCATGAAGTGTATTGGCTAAATTACTACTAAATAAACTTTGATCGATACTCTAACTATTTATCTATGAAGTCTAATCGAAATATTATCAAATCTACAGGCAACTATCTCACAATTATTATTTTTTTGAAAAAAGGGAAGTGTTACAACATACCCCGTGGTTGGGGCTAGTTGTAACATCTGCTGGGACAAGTAGTAACAACAAAAATGACACCATCAATTGTTTAATTTTTTCACATCTTGGATCATTTTGCTTTGTATATAACAGAAACTAACTAGGTATTTCTATAATGTGTTTTTTATGAAATAGTTTACTGGAAAAAAAATCTAATCAACAAATTAAAGATTTAAGATTGTAACTATCTTTCTTATTCTGTACTGAAGTATAATATATATAAGGTACTTATATCATGTCATGAAGTATATAAGGTACTTATATCATGTCAACATGGCACTTATTATACATCCATGCAGTCTGTGCTCTGTTCACGTAGTTTTTAAAAGGGCCGTAGACTCCTACATCTCCTACAGGTTGCAAATTGTGGGAGCAATGGGAGGGAAACTATAACATGATAACATTGTTTTCTTTGGCTTTTTCGACAACTGCAATATTCACATGTGAGCCATGGTTATCAAGCAGTAACAGAACTGGCTCTTTCTTGGTAGGTTTCGCGTCTTTGATAACATGATCTACAAAAATCAAACATTCTTTATCAGTCATCCACCCTGAAGAATTACCAGCTCCAATGCAATCTTAAGGTCCACCGCGATTGAACATTTCTGAGTATTTAAGCCGGGGAAAAATGAATATCGGCCGTCAGTAACTTACAGCAATCTGGGGGCAAATTTTAACATGTTACAACAAACCCCGAGGTTTTGTTACAACTAGCCCCTTGATATAGTTCTTAATATTTATCACGATAACTATTAAATCAACTTAGTAATCTTGAAAACTGTTATACAACATCATAAATAGTTATATTTTAGCATAAAATAAAATACATAAAACTTCAAAGCTACGAAAATAGTGAAACTAACCAAAAATTTACGTTAGTAAAATTATAGGTTACCTGTCAACAATAAAGCGTTTGCACACACCCACTCACTGAGCCGCCTGGCGGGACCCTGGCTGTGGTAAAGTGGCGTGGCACGTTATAAGTTTAAGATTAGGTAAAAAAAAAACGTGAATAAAATTCAAATTCCTATTGAAAAAGGTCTGTTACTATTTACCCCTGTTACAACAAGCCCCACGCTCCCCTATAATGACCATTATTTTGCCTTTCATTCGTTCGAGAAAAATGCGCTTTCTTTTAAAGTCTTGCTTGCTTGCTTTGGTTCATCCGATGCTAACAAAACCTTTTTTAAAAAATACATGTATGTATTGAATTTATTCATGTTAGGAAAAATGCAATATTGATAATGTGGTCAATGGTCATGTATCACAGGCCGTAAATATAGATTTAAGCTAAGATTCAAGAGAGTTCAAAGTTATATATATTATTATAATTATACATTCTTGTTATAGTGGTCATAGTACAGTGCCCTATATAAAATTAGGACAATGTCCTTTCTCGGAGTTCTCTATGCTAAATTTCATCAAATTGCAGCAGCGGTTAAAGCGTGCATTCATAACATATACATATGAATTCTATTTACAATCTAGCATACAACAATTTTTCATTGGTTTAATAGGTACCTTAATTAATTCTTTTGTGCAAATTTCCTTAATCGACTTCCATCAAATTAGGTTGATAATAACAAAATCATTCACTTCACACAAATCATTTCACTAACACAATACTCTAATGTAAATATTGAATCAAGAGTCCTAAATTTCTAGAACTATTCATCAATTGTCGATTACGTCCGTGGCGTGCAAAAGCCGCAGGCATACTGACGTGATAACTGAAAACTGAAGCTTCTAACTGCATAGAATCGAATGCTTACAGGAAATATACAGCTTGGGTCACCTCTATCGTGCTAGGTTTGTTATAAAATGATATAAATTCACATTAGACAATAAAATATTAAATTATTGTTAAGTTTACAAGACTATTTTTTTGTTTTTAAAGCCGATTTAGAAGAAGCTTTATTATTACTACATGATTACCGTAGAACATAATTCATGTTCGTGTTAACGTAAAAGTTTGTGTATGGTTTCAGTTTCAGCAACTTCGGGAATTCCTTTTGTCCTTCCTTTTGCACTGCGGGCTTATAAGCGATATTTTTTTTAATATCCGATTGTATATGTTTGTTTTTAAGCCAATACTAATATAAATAAAGACAAAAAGCGTTAGAGTCTTATATTCATAAGCAAATTACAATATACAACTTGCTATTATATAACTAACGCAACAAGATTACAGTTTTTTTTATTGTCTGTAAATATGTAACAATTGTATAGCTTTATAGACATATATGTCTGTTCTATTCAGTATATATATATACTGAATAGAACAGGTTAAACAAATATATAAGACCTATCGGCATAGTTTAATGTCAAAGATCAATATGCTTCAATTAAAATAACTACTATTTTATCGTCAGATGTGATGTGATAAAACGGTCGCCAATTTATTTTTATCGAAAGCTTATTCGCGGTTAAAACAAAAATCTTATTAACATACCGTACCGAGAATTTTCGCCGCGTTGAATGTATATCGTAATAGACTTTAGGTACAATGATTAAGGCAAAAATATTAGATATAAAAATGTTTGTCTATTTGCGTCAAATGAAAAACTTTTACTCTATTAACAGTTTGAGTAGAAAAAGCTAAAAGCGGAAGTTTGAATAACCTACAAATTTGACAGTAAACGAACACTACCTTGTCTAGCAAACTATGTTCAGAAGACTTGGATTAATTTAGCGATTTTAAATGTAGCAAAGAGGTTTTATCATCTTTTAACTTAATACAAATTGTATTCAAAATCACCTCAGATTTATTGTAGGTGATTAAAAATTATTATTAAGAACTAAGAACTCTGAACGCGGTGTAGCGTTATGTAGAGCATGTCCTCATAATCTTAAACAATTTTAACACGTACGTGTTCATTGAGCACGCATTTAGTACTTACCAAAGCGGAAAAAGTCATCCAAATTATCTTTGCGTGCACAGTTCACACATATTTCACAACACAACACACTTGTGGCCTTTCCAATCGAGTTTCGAGATAATTCCTACTTCATAGGAATTTTAGACCGGGCACGGCGAACACCCGAATGTATTTAAATCTGTAGCACGACTCGTGGCTATTTTCGTCCGCTGGGCCAGAGCACGGTAGACGTAGTGTTTGTGAAAATAAATATCAGGAAATTAGTTTAGTAATTAAATGACTTAAGGGTTTACAACTATTTTTGTAATTTTTTTTATAAAATACTAGCAGACCGGCTAAGCGTTGCTGTGGCTAAGGTTTTTGTTATATTACATATTAGTAAACGTAGTATTCAAGGGTAGGAGAACACCAGTCATGGGGACCACCACGCTTTATTGGTGGTTATGCCATTAAATTGTAGCTTATGTGAAACGTTGAGATGGAAGCTATCCTATCTTTTAAGTTAGATCAAACTGCACACGGTGTATAAATTTGATTGATTTCGGTTTGGTAGTTAAGGAGTCCATAGCGGACAAACAACGTGACACGTAATTTATATATATTAAGATTTGCTTATGAAATTTCTTTTGAAAAAATAGGAAGAGACAAACTATTGTAAAACTCAATTGTTTAATACAATATTTATCAAGTTTCAGACGTTTTTTCTCACCTTAATGAAACAAATATATAAATAACGGTATTTGTGCATTTGTTAACGGAAATATGATTAAAAGGCCGGCTTGTTCGAATTCTAATAATCTATTAGACGTCTAGGTACGTAATTTAATTATTTTAAATTAATTTTATACCATTACAGGTTAATACTTATTTAATAGAAAAGAAAGTAGATGTTCTCTATCTCCTCCTCCAAATTTTAAGAGGAAGTAGATGTTAGCTAACTTTTCTACAGAAGATGACATTGATAAGTCGGTTCCAAATAACTACATTGTCGAATTAGCATTACCAAGCGACGCGAACAATCATTAAATCTTTCACCCAGGCTATTAAGGACCTATCCTATCGCTAAACTCCAAAAAAGTACATTGTTTCTTTCAATTTTTGTCATCGTTTCTTGAAGTAGTGCGAATGGAAAAATATATGGTGGAGTTTAGTAGTTTATGTATCCATTTTGAAAGATCGATACACGATTTACAAAACTTCGCTCGATAGAAAAAAAATCCAAACATAGCCAATCTTTAACACTTTGAATTCATTTTATGACGAAAATGTATATAGAACATAATCGCAAGCCAAGTAATCCATTTCAGAAAAAAAAATGATAAAATCACATTAATTTAATGTTTTACATAACTAATTGTTATTACGGGCCGACGCGACGCGCCTCTGCGCCCCGCAGTCCACCCGAAGACACTGACACAGCAATTCGTGCTGGGATAGGGCCTTAAAAATAGGATAAAAATTTATTCTTTATGGAAAAATAATAGTTCCACTGCTTCAGGTCAGAAATATATAGGTAATAAAAATCCAATACTTGATTTATGATTTTATTTTATAACTGATATATACATACTGTTTATTGCTGGAATTTAGGCACTCTGGATCAAAAGGTATATATTTAAATAGTCCCCAGGCGCATACATTTACAACTATATATTTTGCAGCCATACGTAGACTAAAGGTGTACAATGTACATGTTGGTTACCATGGTAACCTTTTTGTTTTATACAGTACCTGTTAACCGTAGTAAGACTGGGTTCACACGGCATTGTCCTGCACATTTTTTTAATGTACGTTCACCCGGGTGTTCACATGGTAGATTTTCATTCGTGTAAAATACGAATAGCCGCAGTCTTCACACAGTTGTCACAGTGAGCGAGAACGAGACAGAGCTATATTATGTGCCACTTTAAACCGAATATTATGTTAAAGTTTATTCGATTTGCTTGACAAGTTCGTTGAGTATTCGTTTGAACGTATAAACGGTGTACGATATTTTGCAGTACAAACGCCGTGTGAATGGGTCTATGTAAAATACATGAGCCACTATTTATTTGTTAAGACGTATACTGCAAAAAAAAACAGCACAATGCCGTGTGAACCCAGTCTAAGAATCACTGTTCTTAATCCACGTTTTTTTGGCTAAACGTAAAAATTACAATTGAAGTAAATTACAACCTTTTTTTGAATGACTTAAATTTTGGTGTTTGCGCCCAGCTTTCTATTAACAAAACACGGATTATATTAGATAAACATTCCAAATTATAACAAAGTTATTATTTAAGTAAATTAAATAACAATATAATATGAAATATGAGAATTATAAGTGAATACATTGTAAGTTAAGGCATAGCGTCGCGGCCATTTTCCAAAAGCCAGCTGTCAAAAATGGCATACAGCATACTTCGAGATTTTATTCGTACGTACGTAATTAAGAGTACGTACTAGTACGTACTATTGAGATTGGAGAAAACGCCATCTAGTTTCTTTTTCCTTTCCGGAGAAATATTTCTAAATCAATATTCAAAAACCAATGACAGAAAATAACCCAACGCCATTACCATTTATTACAAATTGACACATTTTTACAATATCATTAAAATACAATAAATTATTATATTCAATCGAAATTATATTATATCACATATAAACTCATTTCGAAATCTATTAAACATAACACGAACCAAAAATTCTACTTACAGACTTTTCTCATTTATATACAATCACTTGGGGGATTAGCGCGATCTATTTATGACGTTATCCAACCAAGTTAAAAATTTAACTTGTAAAGAAATTCTATAGAATTTTACACAGTTTTTTTTCGTACTGCTCATTGCAATCACTACTGACTTGTTACTCCCATATGTTTTATATTATAGGAGTCGTCAGTTTCGACTGTGAACCCCTTAGTGACTCCCCACACTAACGTCTTCCGAGCGTCGTCGTCGTGTCAACGTCCGCACAGCGTCGACGTGACGCTAGCGCTGGCCGCGTGCCGAATGCTCCGGGATTACGCGGCACCAGCGCAACGTTTTTTACGAACGCGACACCAGAAAAAAGCGTGCAGTACCCGGCCAACGCTGGCGTCGCGTCGCCGCGGATATTTGGTAACCATGGCAACAGACAGTCCGCGTCTTATTAGGTTTAATAATCGTTTCGGCATTTCATGGTCCGATTTCCAAATCCGACAAGAATTTTTTCAGTTTACTCATACCGTGACGAACTTAAGTTAAAAAAATAATTTAAATAATTCAGTTTTAAGAATTATATTATGTATATCTAAAATATGTACATAATACTTAACGAATTTTTATCATTTATAATGGATAATATATATGTGTATTAAATTAGCTTAACTATACAAAAAATTACAAATGCTATGACAGTAACAATATATATGGGCAATGAGTTGTTAGAAGGGCTTGAAAGGCACATATTACCTTTTTGAGCATTGTAAAATACATCTTAATGCAAGCCCATAAACAATTTATAGTATATAGTAGCCCGTTCAAGTATTACGTAAGCAGATGTAATGTAATTTATTCCCCCCCCCCCCCCTCCTTTTTCTTGTCAGCAAAGGTGAGCAAAGCTCAATAGTACATAAACGTATTAATTTTTTGTAGGAAATCTCGAAAATACAATGCGTTTTCAGCATAGACAATGTGTGGGTAGTATGTGTAAAAAAGTAAATAATTACTGTTGACGTAATCACCAAATAAGAAACTTAAAGACCCCCCCGCCCCTACAGTGCTTACGTAATACTTAAACGTCTTCTAAGCCCGAAATTCGAAAATTGAAGATGAAAGTGCAAAGCGTGACGTGCAAATGTTTCTGGTCTGGTCTAGCTCTTGTTATGTAAATTTAACAGAGTAAAAATAAAAATATTCTCTACCGTACCTAATTTAAAATAACAGCCCTTTAATAAATTCTAGATGGCGCTATTGTCAATCCTCAATAATCGCCTCGGCACTGGGTATAACAATGACGTCAGACACATTGTTCGAACACTCCAGATTACACACATCACTATTCCTATCGCAACTCACACATAAATCCTCAATTTCCGGACACACATCTGTGTCACATTGCATATGCTTCACCACATCGAAGTTTTGTAAGTCTGTCTTCGCGCAATAGTCCTTGATGGCTGAACAGATTTCGGAAACGTCATCGTTGTTTGATGATATTTTGAGGAGCTTCTCATCATCCCCGATCGCGAAAAGCAATTCTTCACTGTTCATTGATGATATTTCGGGGTTCGATTGGGTTTTGAAATTGCTGGATTCTGCTAATTTTATATTATATAAATTTGATTCACTCCCCATAATCGATGTAGATGACGTATTTAGCGTTGTGAGATTCTGAAACAAAATTATGAAGGTTATTTCATCACGGAACAATTTACTGTTCTGATGCAGTAAAAATTTATGAAAAGATAAATAGTTATATTTAATTACATTAACTTGCTTATTATAATTCAAGCATATAATGTAAATATTGAGCAAATGTGTAACATTTAACCATTTTAGAAGCATGTCTATAAAATGAAACGATGCTGATACTGATAAATATATTGAACATAGAACATAGAGTTTTGCTACGACCCAAAAATGTAAGACCCTAAAAGAGGAGTAGCGACAAAGGTTGTTTTTTTTAGCGGAAAACGCGCAAACTTGTGTCTTCTAGGGGTTAAATTAATTATTGCATCACATCCCGGTCGTGGGGGGTTGACTGATTGCGCTAATTATTTTGTCTATGTATATGTACTCTAAATTGCTGTTTACATTTTCGTGCCTATTGTTGTATTTCTAGTTTTTTAGGTTGTGTTACTCATACTTTTATAAAAATAATTATGAAACAATTCAAGACCACTTCTATTATAGTTTGTATATTTTTAAATAGCTTCTATTTATGATGTCTATCATGTTAGATATAAATAAAGTATAAATATACTATTTAGATTTTTTGAAGTTATACATCTTTAGGCGCGTTATGAAAAATTGATGAGAGTGAAATTTTACGATGCGCGCGCACCGTGACACAAAATTAACAGAATAAAGTTGCTACGGCATTGCACATAATTTAAAAACAACATTCGAATAATAATAGAATTTATGTTACACTTAATGTAAGAGAATAATAATAAATATTTATTTATTTAATTTATCAAATGTAAACTGAACTTTATTGACTATAATGACTCCTTTTCCAGTCTTTGATTATTTAATTGTAATTAATTATTTGCATGCAATGAAAAACTATTTTTAATAATGCCAAAGAAGTATAAATTCTTACGCGCGTACATAAGTACACGCACCCTTTTTTTTTATCTACCGATGGCTAGGTCACAACAGATGAAGTGGTAAAGAACACAACAAAGTTTACTTACAGCATCCTCTTGATAGCAACTGCCATCGCTTCTAGAGTGTTTATGTCTTTGCAGTGATTTCTTATGCGACGTGTGTCCGTCTACGCATTCCTGAAATATACAATCATTTGATACATTTCAATATGGATCGACTACGCATTGACTACATTAATCTATTTTACTTTCTTACTTAATCAGTCGCTACGAAGATACATGCCAGAATTTAATTACAATAAATAAATTAATAATATACCTGATAAAATATTTTGTCTATACTCTGATTTTTAATCCCGTGGAATTCTGACAGCTGTAATTTTTTGACATGTCAGAGATGACAAACCTTTTTGTAAGGGCAGATTTTTCAATTTCAATACGGGTCTGAACAAAGACTATATATACATTTTATTTGTTAGTGAATGTATCATTTTTATTAAGTGCGGTGCTCCACATTAAATGTGTTTTACGGCGATTGCTAATTACGTCCCTTTTCATCGCAAGCAGTAAAAAACGCACAATTAAAGATAACATTTTCTTTTTTTTTAAAAGGTTTACCGTTTACTAAACCTTACCTAAAGTAATTAAAGTTAATTCGATATATTAAAATAAATATGTTCGTGATATTGAAATATTTGTTATTTTTGTATTAGGTCACTTGAGTAAGTAAATCTTTAGATTTAACTTTTTGTAGGTAGTGATAAAAAATAACATTAACATTTTATTTTTTATTACCCTCAATGGGTCAAATTTGTCCCCTTTTCGGTAGAGAACTTTTTTAGTAGCAACACTTATGAATAGTCAGAATTCTACGGAATGAAATATTAGAGTTTAGTATCTAGTTAAATTAATGTGTATTAATAATCACAACAATGACATGTATGTATTGGTCTGTTTGTCAGATATAAATGAAAATTTCATGATATGGAGGCCTGAGAAATGAGGGCCTCATACTCATACCTCATACATGAAAAAAATATTTAGCGCATAACAGCATCTAAGTTACAATGTTAGTCTACGATCTAATTTTTAAAGCAGATTATTACGTAAGCAGATTTAATGCAATTTATACAACAACTTGTCAGCAAAAGTAAGCAAAGCTTTCAAAAATATAAAGTACCTACATAAATGTATTATTTTTGAAGGAGTCCTTGAAAATGCATTTCCTTTTCAAGCATAGACAATGTGTGGGTAATATGTGCAAAAAGTAAATAATTACTGTTGACGTAATCCAAATAAGAAAATCAATGACACCCCCCCTCCGCTCCCCCTATACTGCTTACTTAATACTTGAACGGCCCCAAACTTATATGCAATTTAAATACTTACCACCCGTAGATTCTTCTGCACATGCAAGCGTGTATGTTAATTGCATTGGCATAATAAATGCAGTTTATATTGAAATTATTAAAGTAACTTAAAATAACCATTACACCGTTAGTAATAAAAAAAAGATGATAGGGCAATGTATTAAGGAAAACTTCCAAATGATATTTAATAAGGCCCTCTACAAATTATTATTAGTTGATATTCAACATTTACAAGACAGTCAAAGAAAATAACATACAAAAAAAACCAGCAGAAAAAGCACAAAATGCATAGCTTATAGTGAATATATTAATAAACAAGGATAACATTCAGATTTGTTTAAGTTCGGAACTAATCCTTCTTCTGTGTAAATTCGCATTTCAGAGAGTCAATCGCAAGCGTTATTTAATGACACATACGAAACTCATTTAACACTTAGTCTCGACTCTGAATCTTACCCAGACTTTTTTAACTAAGCGTTATAGGACGTTATGTTTGTTGCTTAAAATTAAAACCATATGTAAACTTCATCAAAGCCCACAATTATAAATCTTAAATACGCTTTATTATTTTTCGTACAGTGCTCCGTTATTAACAAATTGACAAGAGACAACAAAAACTTTTTCTAGGCAATAAAATCTATATTAATCTGAGAATAATGACGTATGAGAATGATTATTGATAAAAACTTTCATACAAGTATACTTTGGCATTCTGCAATCGTCCCAAAAGACGAAAATTGTGAGAATTTCTTTTAACTTACCTTAAATCTATTAAACTGCCTGCTATATTTCCCTCTATCAGAGGCGACAAGACTTCTTAAGGACTGCGTTCTAGGACAATCGCCGTCAGCCAACCATTGATACGTACCGAATAATTTTGACGTATCCGACCTGTTTACAATCAAATCGTCTAAATTCTCAGGTGGATACACCACTTGAAGGAAAGTAACCTAACTAGAGGCAGCAGTTTAAAATCTTAGAAGCGTGATATTTACGATTAATTAAATTAAAATTACATTTCTGTTCATTTCAGCGTTCATTAGGAATTCTTAAACCCTATAGTGATTCGGTGCCGTTATAGAACGAATATGGAAACAGTAGCGCGTGTCGCTTGTTTGTGATTGGTTAAAAATCTCATCGCACGCATATGGGGTTGTAATTGAAATGACACAATGAATTTGAAAAGAAATAAATGTTCGCTTAGAACGATGTAGTATTTTATCTTTAATGTTGTGTAAAATTTGCTATATGCAGTACACATCACTAATTTTTGAATGGATTTAAACAAACTATATGTATTAGTTTTCAATGAACAATTACAATTCTGCAATAGACTTTAAACTAGAAATACGACGTAGAAATTATCTTCATCCTCAAACATAAGTATATCGTAAATATTCGTGTCTAAATTTACTAAAATCAATGTCTTAGAAGGAAGGAGCATAACGCCCATGCCACCAAGCAACAAACTGACATTTAACCACAGAGTACATTCATTTGTTCCACAGACAAGACAATATGCTATTTGACAGTATGAAAATAAAGCGTAGTGTTGACAGTAATCTGTTTGAAACATGGCTTTAAAATGTGTTATAGTAGGTACAATAACTCGTAAAATAGTTTTTAAGTCTTTAAATTAAATCAATTCCATTATCATATCTCTTCAATTTCATAATAACTATTAGAGATAGGCTTAGAATGTTTGGAAACACCAGCGCCTGTACTGCAACTTGTAAGCAATTGCGATCCAGAACAATATCGTACCGCATTATCCCAAATTGCGACTCCAACTCAGATTTGAGAGAATTGATAAAATTGCATACACGTCGGAATCGCAATTGGAAGAAAGCCCGGCCAATAATATAAAAAAAAACCTGGTAGTGATAATTTAAATATGATATCAACACAAATACGCCCTGACATTTGACACATTCATTCCTTCAAATACTTCGTATATATATCGAATTTTAACACACAATATCCAAGAATTAAAACATGCAATAGAATCGACACCGCATTGACAGACGACAATGACATTGACACCTTAAATATGTTGCCATTTGAAAAAATTACTTCCGCAATATGCGAGATTATTTTATTGGTCAGGCTTTAGAGATTACTATTATTAAACCAGAATAATTATACTTACAGATTACAGGGCGTAATTAGCAGGCGTTGTAAATTAGCCAAAGTCGGTCTCATATCGTGGACGGCTAAACCCCTACCCCATAGTAATTGTGCTATGCATTTATTTAACAGGAACATGGCATAACGGAATAGGGTCATGTCGCCGCCTCTCGCGAAGAGCGGTAGGCTGAAAAAATATTGACTACTTTAAATATACCAAATTATACTTCCAGTAGGAAAAACTTATATCTGCCGGGAACTATTATATTTGTTGGTAAGTTTTTTTTAATCATTTGATATCGTCATATAACTTTTCAAAAAGCGACAAAACTTAGAAAACTATTCGGTACATTTACGTTATTAGAACTTAGAAACCAATAAAAAATAAACTTTTTTATATATTTTCAAATTTTATCAACTATACTATCGTTTCTTTCTTCCAAATTGTGTTTAAGCTGTGACGAAAAGGGACAGATGAGTTTAACTGTTTTACAATGAGACTGATTTTATGAATAGGTATTTAAAAAATTATTGCAATATTTGCATACATACTTTGGATCGGGCAAGTCTGGTGTAATATCGAGTATTTTGCTAGCAGAGCCCAACAAAGTGATTCTATATCGCAGTGGTTGGTTCAAAATCGCAGCAGCCAGTACTGTGGCCTGAGCCACAAAGCCCGTAGCCACACTGTCCGGTACCGGGTTCGATGCTCGCGTATCATCACCGCATATGGGTAGAGGCACATCAATTATTGTCCATGTGGTTGCATCTTTCTGAAATCGAGAATATAAAAGATTGCTAATTGCACTTTTTAACTACTTTTTCCTCTCTATCGAATCATGTTTAGCTTAGGACAAAAAGAGACACATGATTTAGTAACACCGATTTAATTTTCTACAAAAATGTTTAGTCAAAAGTTTTATTACGATATTTACTTTCGTTGTTCATTGTTTAATAAATGTAATATGTAAAAGTTTTTTTGTTGATATAATTATTTTTTTTTTTAATTTTGATTATTATGAAATTAATACATAATGTTCTTTTAATTAGAATAATTCGTATTTTAATTAGAAAAAAATGTGCATTTAAAGATCTGGGGCCTACAATATGCCTCATCTTTTCCATTCCGTCCATTAGAATAAGAGAGACGTCTTAGAATTATACAAAACAATTGAACGATAGAGAACTTCTACTTGCGATGCACACCACGACAAACAGTTACCGGAACAAAAGAAATTTCTAGAGAAAAAGGCAAGATGATTTGCGACTTCAATCATACTTTAGTCAATGTACACAAAACCAAACAAATTTAACCTAACACTATTTATTGGAGTTTTAAAGATTATCGCGTATCTATAATAAAATAAATCGGATTTCTGTTACTGTTTCATGATAATTTGTCAATGTAATAGCCAAGTAGGTGATCAGCCTCCTATGCCTGACACACGCCGTCGACTTTTTGTGTCTAATGGGGCGTTCCCACGGAGCGTTAATCACGACAGTCAACTACGCTAGTCAACTGTCGTTCGTGACACTCACGAAAGTGTGAATTGATGAAACGTTCACATGGTTGGGGGATTTCGTGCCGTTCACGCTTCGTGTTTCGACTTAGTCATTATCGAAACATCCATATTCCTCCGGTACTATTCGCTATTAGACGGTATTCCTCCAAACTTGGATCATATAACACCTTTTCCATAGAATATAACTCCAAAAAACAAGTAGTTTCACTGTCGTTAAACTTAATTCCACGTTGTTGTGACGACATCTTGGCTTCACGAACGGTATATCACGACTGAAAATCAAACACGTTTGATCTATCCACGCTTGAGTCGTGCGCCGTTCCTCACGAAAGCAAATTTAACGCCTATGCGTTCATACAGAAGTGTATTTCACGAAAGCGTGGTTGACTGTCGTGATTAACGCCTCGTGGGAACGCCCCATTAGGCAAGAAGGTTTCCTCGCGATGATTTTTTTTATGTTACAGGAGGCAAACGGGCTAACCTGATGTTAAGTGATACCGCCGCCCATGGACTCGCTCTGCCAGAAGGCTCGCAAGCGCGCTGCCGGCTTTTTAAGAATTGGTACGTTCCTTGAATGACCCTAAGTTGAGTTACCGTTCGAGCGAATGTAAAATGCGAACATAGAAATAAAGTACATTGGTGCACAGCCGGGGATCGAACCTACGACCTCAGGGATGAGAGTCGCATGCTGAAGCCACTAGGCCAACACTGCTCATACAGCGTACATACAGAACTTTATTTTACACACTCATACAGATATCAATAAAACAAATCCCATGATGCCCTCTTATACTAAATTTCCCTTAAAATAAAGCATTACCTGTTCTATATAAAATATCTTCTGCAGGTGTAGCAATAGCTCGCTTCTACAGTTACTAAGCGCCGCGTGATTTCGCGCTGCAAGTTCACGCATCGCATTACACGATTCCCGCAACTCCTTTAACGACTCGTTGCGACGGGATAACGCGTAGTAGTTCGTCATCAGCTCAGAGCCTGAGTAAATAAATAAATATATCGTTGCCAGATTGTAGAATAGTATTGTCTTTGATTAACATAACCTTTACACATTTAAAGAAAAAACTTTTTAGCCGGATTAAAGTTGTGAATTATTATAAATTTACAATTATTTAACATAATTCTAATTAAATTAAATTTTAACTAAAAAAGATTCTTCCCAAGATTGGTACGCGAAGCCATTGAAATAAAAAAACACCCCAATTTCAATAGAGAAGACGGCCTCAAATTGTCAAACACCTGGGATCCAATAATATCCAAATTAAAATTTCAAAAAGAAAAACAATCCGCGAAAACAGAGGACACCGTGAGCCATTTTTGCCAAAACCCTCCACCTTTTAGTCGATACCAACTCCGGGGAAATAAATACAGATAATGCAACTTTCTCTACAGCTGTGATACTTTTTGACATCCAACACCTTTTGTCTTCAGTCACCGTGACCACGCACGCTGTAAAGCACGCGAAACGTCGGATAAATTTAAAATAATTGTAAATTTATAATAATACATAACTTTAATCCGGTTAAAAAGTTTTTTCTTCAGATTGTAGAATTTAACATTGCCACAACAGGGCAGTGGACAGGACAGGACAATTGGAAATACAGTATAAATTCCAAGTAACGTCCATTAATTTAACGACAAACCCCTTAAAGCGTCCAAATCACTCGGCTTCGGTTGGTTAAGCATGTTTCCATACAATGATAAACTCTACATAGTATTACACAAACCATTAACAACAACAATTCAATACTAAAAAGTACTTTTTAGTTGCACTTTTTAATCTGTATACGTTGTTTTGTCGCTTTATTGTTGAATCGAGAAATAAACTTGACTGTCGGTACTGGTTATACGTACTGAACTTTCCAAGAAATCCTTTTTTTACAAATCGCGCATGTTTGCATGTGCTTTTTCACGAAGATGCCTCAATATCGCAAGATATGAATTAAATAAGTAATAGCGTTCGAATACGAATTACTTTTATGTAATGACTAACACTAGTCTGAAATAAACTTTATTTTTCTAATACACATTTGTAACGTCAAAATAGGCACAGTCCCTTGAGTGTCGTTATATAGAGTTTACGCTGCGTTTATATTCACTCACCAACATCCTGATTCTCTTCAAACAACCTAGCCTGCCTCTCTTTTAGTCTTCTAATATTTGCATATTTGCTATCTCTTTCATCTGAGAGGATAAGTCGCTTAAAATGAAGTATTTCTAATTGCTTCGTTAGTCTAATGTGCTCTGCCCTTTGGAAGGGAGACGGCTTAGACTAAAAAAAAGTTTCTTGTTAACTTAAACCAAAAAGTTACACTTCCATATACGTGGGTAACACTGAAAATTTTTAGAACTGGCCAGTTAGAAACATTGCTAATGAAAACTTTTTTTTTATTTCCATTTTAAAACTCTTTGGTAACCTTTTTGCATTCCTTTGTCATTTGTTTTTGTGAATTGGCGGCAAACTGTTGTTACACGTGAAAATGAACCTAACTCGAGAAAATTTTCGGTCAATGATTTATTATGATTTTCGTTGTGGGCTTACGCAACAACAAAGCTATGATAGGCTGCGATTAGCATTTTTTAATGAAGCCCCATCTCGTGCCACTATTTACAATTGGTTTAACGAGTTTAAGCGTGAATGTAGCAATCTCAATGATGATCCGCGTGAGGGACGTCCTTTAACAGCGACTACTGAAGATAACATCAGTGCTGTGCGATGCATGATAGAGGAAGATAAGAGAGTGGCCTATCAGCAGATACGGGCAAGCCTAGGCATTGGTATGAGTCAAGTTCAAAAAATATTACATGAACATTTAGGCGTTAGGAAGCTTTGTACCAGATGGATTCCCCATACTTTAACCGACGACCAGAAACACCTTCGCATGGACTGGTGTCGCCAAATGTTAGATAAGTTCAACGTCGGTGACTCAAATGCTGTATTTGACATCCTCACAGGTGATGAAAGCTGGATATATTGCTACGAACCCGAACCCAAAAGACAATCGCTTTACGTGCCCTGAAGATGCGGTGAAAGAGTACGAAAATGCCATAGAAGAGACCCCTAAGGAAGAATGGGCCTACTGCTTTTCTCGGTGGCTCCATCGAATGCGACGATCTGAAGAGAGGAACGGAAATTATTTCGAAAAACAATAAAATATTGGCAACTTTCTACATTAGGTAAGTCTTTTTTCATTTTCTAAAAATTTTCAGTGTTACCTGTTAGTTATGTATGTACATATACTTTTTTAAAAATAAATAATATATCTAATAAAACTATAGAAGCAACAAAACAATTTCATTATCTTAAAGGTGGTCATTAGCATTAAATAATTGAGTTTAATAAACAACTTACCTTATATGAAAGCAAATCATTTAATTTTAAAGTCAGTCTTGGTCCATTAGATACAGGCGTTTTATCTTCCTTTATCCTTCCGTTTTTGGTCAAATCACAGTGCGAAGAAGATTTTATCTTATTTAAATCATCTTCAAGTGGGGAAAATAAATTTCGCTGTGATTTACTTTTATTTTTCAACTTTCCTTCAAATTCCGGCTGTGATATTGAGTCAGACAACGCTGACTTTTTATATATATTTTCCTTAATCTCTTGAACGGCTTCTTGCTTTTTCTTTATAGCATACTGTAGTAAATGGAGGTTTTGCAATTTAGTCGCATTGTAGCTTGGTCTAATTTCCGATTTTAGAAAATTCAGTGCCATATATCGATATTTTGGAACACCGTCCATTTCGTTCCTCAAATCGTAACTTTCGGC